>NC_136068.1:1643537811-1648337811 GCF_964261635.1 Lissotriton helveticus
TTAAATTTTGGATTAGGTGGGCAGTAAGACCTTAAGGACAACAATTTATTGCTGATATCACGTATACTGGTTTTTACATGACCACGGATTATGTTGGTTGCTTGGGACCCAAGAGAAAGCAGTCCTCTAAAAATTAGAGATGATGAAGGGTTAAAAATGACAGGCTTACACAGCTTGACTTGAGAGTATAATGAAATGGTTAACACAGACCTCCTTGCTTTCTTTTCCTTTCATTGCTTTTAGCAGTTCCCCCATTTTATGTCATTACACAGAATTACTGCCAATACGCAAGACCATAAGTGTTGAATAATATGGTTTTAATTGTAAATAATGAGTATTGGAAGACCATTTAAAAATGGCATTGCAATTGGACACTGGCCCTTGTCTGTTCCTTTAAATGTCTATGACCCTGTACTAATGAGTATACATAACAATTCCAAGATATGGCCGATGTGGCACGATGATATTTTTGATAGAGGGCTCTCCATATATTGACTTGAAATTACAAGTAAAAAATTAGTTACTGGCATTGTAATTAAAAGTGATGATGGGTACACATGTTGTATGCCTCAGCCTTGGATATAAATATGGTATGAATGATATGGCTGTTTGTTGCAAAGTCATCCTTAGCCTTGGGCAGCCCGCGTTTTTTGCTGACTGGTACTGGTGGTAACTGACTCAGACTGTCCATGGGGTCTGTCTAACCAGGCCCAAGGCCAGTGCTATGCTGAAAACACTTAGAATACAGTGAAAACACCTGCATACACTTGGGTACACTATGGGTTAAAGTAGCCCTATGAGTGGAATGACCCTCCCCATAAGACCCTAGTACATAATAGGGAAAGGGGGTTAAAACTACCTTTAAATTTCTAGCATATAATATGATATGGCAGTTTAAATGCCAGCAGCCCTTTCTGCACGTGCATGTGTGCACTGCTGAGGGCCTGAAGTAATTTTAAAAGCAGTCCCGTGTTGCAGAGCAGCTTTTAAATGTAAATTGTGCGCAAATGTGACTTTGGTGTTAGGTACACATAAAAATTGAGAAACTACAATATTGTGGCATGTTAGGAACCCCCAGAGTCTCCCCTAGGTGTTCCAGGGGTGTTGGACAGATACATATAAGGAGGACCCTTATAAAAGAGGTTTTATATGCCCGGGAGAAAAAGGAATTGTACATTACCTTTCCCCCATTGTAGTAAAATGCTTCCCAAAATTGACTTTTGTGCTAGGAGCACTCGGGAGTGAGGATCTACATTATTTTTGCATATTAAGGATCCCTAAAGTCTCCCCTAGATTTCCCAGGGATGGGGGGTACTGTAGTTATAAGCAAGGTCCTTATAAAATCAGCTTTATAGGCCATGGTGTTGGAGAAATTGGACTTTTCATTTTGCCCATTGTAGATCCCCAGCCGCATAGGTTAACATTGCAATAGTTTATTAATTCGTAACTACTGCAAAAGACAACTGAAAAATATCACTCAAGGACTTAGGAGTTTGGTATTGAAAAATCCAACAATATGCCGTTGTTGAATTTATCCTAAAATGTACAGACAGGAAGTTATAAGACTTTCTTGTCTGTAATGCCAACACTTCGCCTTCCAGTGGTCTGCCCTGATTGGTTAGAGTTAAGTGGATTAGCTAGGCTGCTTTGATGAAGTGATAAATGGCACTCAGGCACTTGTAAGAGGACCCTGATCCACAGGAAGGCCAGAGCTGGGGGGAGGACTCATAAAGCATCAGCTTGAAAGCGAGAAGGGGGCAGCCAACACCCTCTACCCCTTTTCACTCTAAATCCAGCCAGATGGTAGGCTTAAGTAAGAAATGTGCAGATGTAGGAGGGAGGGAAGCTATGGTAATGAGCCATCATGGAAGTTGGTTTTGCAAGCTATTGCTTCTTTGCTGAGTCTTCAGCCATATTAAAATTTAGAGAAATAGTGCTTTCTGGAAGACCATTGTTTTTTTTTAACCATATTTTTTTAAGTTTTCATGGTAATAATCATATTCCCATACATTGAGCATGTCATTGTCATTACATGTTACAGCTTTTTTGTGCTTTCCAATATGCTCAGTTTAACCCCCCTTTTAAACAAAACAAACCCCTACCTTATTTCAGGGAGACCATTGTGCCACACTTTGGAGGAAATGGTCATACTCTGGGGTGTTGCCCTGCACCTCATTGGACAAAAGTGCCCTCCTGCTTGACCCCAGAGAACATTGAATATGTATCTGAGAGAGCCACAGCCTCTCAGATCTCCTGCTTGAAACAACAGAAGAAGAAAGGTCCATGCTGGAAGTTTGACTTGCACCAACCAGGCCCTGCAATCTGACTGACTGCGCATGTTGCACAATCTGGAGCTACAGGCTGTGGACCTACCTTGCTTCAAGAGGAATAAAAAGTGGACTCCTTGTAAGCTACAGGCTAAAAGAGCTCACCTGAACCATCACTTCCAAGAATGCCCAGCCTGTAGTGTGTCCAGTGGATTTGTAAGGGTTTTGTCCAAGTGGATTGTGAGAACTGAAGTACCAAACTTTCAAAGACCATCTTGGAGATTCCAGACCCTTGGATTGTGTTTTGGACACTTTTGGACCCCAAATGGAACTTGAGGAAGAAGTTCCAGAAGTTTGGAGCATTCTAGAGCAACTTTGGAAAAAAGCTCCAGAAGTGACCTAACTCGATCTGGCCAGGTAAGATGACGACCCTCAACAATGAGCCAGCCTGCCCTCCAGGTTTGTCCCACTGAAAAGCTCAGTAGGTCCAACTTCTACAGTTTGACAGGCACCTCGTCCAAGATCTGGCCAGAGAACCTTCACTTAGCCTGGTGAACAGCTTCGAGGGACACAGGAAAAAAAAACTCAGTACAAGTGACTAAATATGAAGGTAACAGACTTGATTAGCAACATCCACGAGAGTCATGTCGCCCATCTTCAACCCCAAGCCAGCCTGGATCCCTGGTTCATCACGCTGGAAAGCTCCTGAGGTCCAACTTCCATAGTTTGCCCAGGAGCTCATCGAAAGGCAAGCTGGCGAAACTTCACCAAATTCTGACTGGTGGAGAGCATCGAGGGACCCTGTCAGAAAAAACTCCAGGAAATTTTCTAAGTCGAAGGTAAAAACTTTGACCGAAGCCTACAGCAAGGGGTAGCTGTGCAGGGCTCCATCGCAGTCGGCATGAAACTTTGACTATTGTCCTGGTCTAGTGCAACCAGAAGTCAAAATAGGCGATGTAGGTTTCTATGTGCTATATAATGCTAAACCTTGAAAATTCATATCACCTGTTCACTACATTGGATACTTTGCATTATTGTGTGCTGTGTCTTAATTATTTACTGAATTGTTGTTTTTAAATGCTGTTCACAACTGTCTCTAAAGTTAAGCCTGCCTGCTTGCAACCAAGCTATCAAGGGTTAAGCATGAGAATAATTTTCTGAGACCCATTCTGAGCCTTAGACTTGGTTAGTGGCCTAAAGGCCTTATTGCCAGTGGGAGATATATATTTCCCACTACTAATAATCCACTTTCCAATACTGTTTGATTTTCATGCATGTATGTTAATTTTAATTTATACATATGGAGGGAGGAATTGTATTGGTTATAAATATTGGCAGTTCTCCCCATATCTAAAATATACATAACTTATGGGCTGATGTCATAATACTTGCTCAGACGCTTTACTTTTGACACATAATGAGTTATTTCCTTAAATGATAATGGGCCGGTAATTAACAGCACCTTTATGCATCTATTACTGTGATATGATACAAGCACAGATATGCGGATATGTAACATGGATTTTCTAAACATAGCCTTACAAATAAATGAGGGCTATTTGGTCCACTTTGTTGATTGAATGGAACCAATGATAGGTATGTACACCATATGGGAGCACTCGTTTGTTGAATATTTTGTTATGAACGCGGTTACACTGAGCTACTCCCTCACGTTCCGAGTATTTGATTTCTGACTGTACCTATGCGTGTTTATTAAAGCATATACAAATGTATGAGTATAAGCAAGGAAAGACTTGCCACTGTAACGCTGTAGATATAATATGGTTTAGGGGCCATTTGATATGGCTATGACGAGAAACACATTCACTTTTATGGAGGGTTTGCTATATTTAGAGAATTGCTGTTAACAGGGTTTTTATTGATATAATAGCTGGCGGTGTGTGCTATGGTCACAGAGTGAACAATGTTGAGAATTGGGGAACACTGTGGATATGGCAATTATTGATAGTATTTGCATATTATCTGATGCAACATTTGACATGTGCTATTTACTATACCATTAATGGTGGGGAAAATGTAATACAGTATGTTTGAAGATAGAGTGAGATTGTTGATATGGTTTAGTGTTCAGACAGAAATTGAGGTTATGACAGGACTACATATATTTATATTCACTGAAAAAAACACAGTTTTCAGGGACATTGCACTGGTTATGAACTCACTTATTACATCACTCATGACATGATCAGTGACATCACTGACGAAATCACTGATGACATCTCAAATGACATCACTCATGACATCACTCATGACATCACTTATGACGTCATCCACAGATATAATGACGCACCCACTCACCCAACCCAATGACCCCTCCACTGTTAGAATCCTGTTGTCATGCGGTGGGTTTGGGTCCCAGACAGAGGAGGATGTGAGTGTCCCCACCATGTAACCTTTCATACACCCACTGCAACATCAATACTAGCATTCTTGAAACCATTGACACGCCCATACCTGTACTTAAACACCCACCCACTGATTGATAGCTGAGGTGTCTCATTGAATGTATGGATCGCTGACTAGATTGTTTGCATGCTCTATCAGTCTGTCAGTTGGTATTGAAGTGGCTGTATGGTTTAGTGAGTGGGTACATGAGCGGGTGTTTGGGTGATTGATGGTAGTCTGAGTACCTGTATAGGTATATGAGTGTGTCTGGGGTGGGTGAGAGTGTTTGTGACTGCCTGCATGGATGAGTGAGTGCATGAATCAGTGAGTTTATGGGTTAGTGAGTATAAGAGAAGGGTTGCATAAATAATTGAGTCGGTCTATGGGTGTGTCCGTGAGTGAATGGATGTGCAATTGCTATATAGGTGAGTAAGTGGACTTGTGAAAGGTAGTATATATAAGTGTTAGAAAATATAAGTGACTGTATGTTTTAGTGATTGTATGAAAGGTTACATGGTGGGGTGAGTTAATTCTGTGGATGATGTCATCAGTGATGTAATTTGAGATGTCATAAATTATGTCATCAGTGATGTCACTGACCATGTCATGAGTGATGTAGTAAGTGAGGTCATAAGCAGTGCATTGCGGGGGGCATGAGTTATAGTCAGCTCAGCTAACTATAACGGCTGAATTTCCCTGGTTTTGTACAAGTGAAATGTCATCCTAACTATAATGTCCCTGAAACCTGTGTTTTTTTCACTGAATTTCGAAGTTTTTTTTTAAAATGCTAATTTATAACTATATCTATAACATTCCTGAAACCTGTGTTTTTTTAGTATATTTCTAAGTTTTCTAAAATGATAATTTCTAACTATAACATCCCTGAAACCTGTGGTATTTTCAGTGAACTTCTAAGATTTTTTAAATGCTAATTTATAACTATAACAGCCTTTAAACCTATGTTTATTCAGTGAATTTTTAAGGTTTTTTAAATGCTAATTTCTAACTATACCATCCCTGAAACGTCCCTGAAACGTGTTTATTTTCAGAGAATTTCTAAAGTTTTGTAACTTTCCAAATGTAATATCAAGTAGCGCAAATAATAATCCAAACACTAATTATAAATACTAATTGTTTGCGGCGCTATCTACTTTCTGTTCACATCTTCCCAATAAACAAAATGATGTATTCAGAACTTTGGCTTCAAAAATATCAAAACTGAATTTGGTAATTCATAAGGCAATCTAGGTTTGTATTCCAAGTGGCCATCATAGCAATGTATCCATCCTTTATTACACTTTAAATACACGCGACAGTGTCCAGATGTTGTAGTAGGTCCATCATGGAAAATAATAGACACTGCTATAAAAGTTCTTCCTGAAATAGATTTTGTTTTCCAATTTTCTTCCATTTGACATTCAACGTTGTAGCATTAACATCAGATATTTTCCAAATCTTTCTATATGTAATGTGGACAACATCTCTGATCTACTGTCACAAACACGGCAGGTTGACTAACCTCAGAAAGCAGGTACAGCAGAAGCGATGATGTAGCTAGTTCCTCTCTTCCCTAGGAGCGGCATCTCATGCGAGGAGGACCTCACCAGGGGAAGGGAAAAAATGGAGAAATAAAATTTAAAGGACTGGCAGCCAGAAACCCTCTACAGCACGTGGTACTTGGAGAGCTGCTGCAAGATAGGTCTGTAATCTGTTTCCTGCAGAGGGACACAAGAAACATTCATAAATACACCCCCTCCAAACATAAACAGTATATTTAGAGGTAAAACGACCCACTCACTTAGATATACTGCCACAAGCCTCTGAGCAACAAAGTCACAAAAAAGGTAAAAATAAAGTAAAAGAAAAGAAGTTCAAAGCAATTCACTGTGTGAAAGTTAAAGCCTAGCTTCAGTAACCAATCGCCGATAACTTGAGAAGCTACTTAGCTTATCAACGAAGTCTCCTCTGGCTCAATGCGCAGGGATTCCAATCCGAGCTTCTCAACAGCTCTGTGGGGTTTTAAGCATACCTCAGTTCCAAGGTCCAAACAAATCCAAAGTCTCAAGAGCCTCGCAACGGCTCTCTCGTTAGTTACCTCACTAACGTCTATTACAATTTTCCTTTGTAAACTCAAAGGTCGAGAAAATTCATTTCAATGTGCTCCCGGCACTGATCTCTGTCAGCGCGGCTCTCAGCGCTGATCTCTTTTAGCGCGGCTCCCAGCGCTGATCTCTTTCAGCGCGGCTCCCAGCGCTGATCTCTTTCAGCACGGCTCCCAGCGCTGATCTCTTTTAGCGCGGCTCCCAGCGCTGATCTCTTTCAGCGCGGCTCCCAGCGCTGGTCTCTGTCAGCGCGGCTCCGGCGCTTGAACTCAAAATCCAAACTACAACGGGTCACAATACCATAAGTTCTTCATAACCACTAGATTGCTAGTCAGCTTCCAACATCTAAACACCGCAGTTACTCAGGTGACAAGCACAGGATGCTACCTGGGAGGGGCAGATATAGGAAGCAGTAAAAGGAAATAAGGACAGAGAGGGAAGACAGACTACCCAGCAGGCATTCTGGGACATGTAGTGCTAACGGCTTAAGGCAACTAAAACGTGACAGAACCCCCTCTTAATGATCGAAGTCTCGGCGGTCCACCAGGCTTAGTAGGGAACAAGGTGTGGAAATGCCTTAGGAGCCCCGGACAGTGCAGATTGGCTTGCGGCTCCCAAGAGCGCTCTTCCGGCCCGTAACCCTTCCAATCAATCAGGTACTGCAATACACCCCTCACTCTCCTGGAATCAAGGACAGCTCGTACCTCATACTCTACATCCCCTTCGATTTCCACCGGCTGAGGTCTCACTAAGGCTCTGGTACCCTGCACATACGGTTTCAGTAGCAAGACGTGGAACACAGGGTGTATGTGCCAAGAAGAGGGGAGCTTCAGCCGCATGGCCACTGGATTGACCACTGCAACAATGGGATATGGACCCACATATTTAGGTTGCAAACGAGTATTCCCCTTAAATGTCAAAAACCTAGTACTCAACCACACCTTATCACCCAGAGCAAAGGCAGGTTCAGGGGTTCTTTTTCTATCTGCTTGTAGTTTGTCACGGTTTCTGGCGGCCTCCAAATGTCCTTTGGCTTCCTGTATGATAGACGTGAGATGAGCATGGTGTTCCTGAATGGTGGGATCGGGATGTGTGGAAAGTCCAGGTTGCTCAAATGGGAGAAAATTGGGATGATACCCATTGAGGCAAAAGAAGGGCGAACATCCCAAAGATGAATGAGTAGCGTTATTGTAGGCAAACTCAGCCGTCCACAATAGCGTTCTCCATTCCTCACCCTGCTGGAGGGTAAAGCACCTTAGGTACTGCTCTAACGTCTGATTGAGATGCTTTGTTTTACCGTCTGTCTGTGGATGATAGCTTGTGGACAGACGAGCATCGATCTTCATGATTTCACACAGCGCCTTCCAAAATCTGGAAGTGACCTGCGTCCCTCTGTCCGTGATGAGAACAGAGGGAACGCCGTGTAACCGTACTATGTGTTGTAAAAAGACAGTGGCTAATTCCCCTGATGTGGGTAACTTGGTCAAGGCTATAAAATGACCCATCTTGGTCAGATGATCTATGACCACCAGTATAGTGTTGTTACCGAAACTGAGAGGCATTTCCACTATGAAATCCATGGACACAGTGTGCCATGGGGCTGGGGGTATCGGTATGGGTCTTAGCAATCCACTGCTTTGTTGATGTTGCGCCTTGGCTTACGCACAGATGGGACATCGGGAAACGTACTCTTCCGTGTCTTTCGGTATCGACTCCCACAAAAAATATCTGGACATGACCTGGAACGTCTTCTGAAAGCCTAGGTGTCCACTCAATGGAGAGTCATGAGTCCATTGCAAGGTTTGTCTCTGTAAACTTTTCTCTGGTATGTACAACTGTTTGTCTCTGAAGAGCAACTTGTCTTTTAATGTTCTCTGTAATGGCTCTTTGGCGATCCAAGCTTGTACATCCAAGGATTCCACCTTTTCTTCAACTTGTTTCAAGAAATCAGAAGAGCTCGTAATTGCCAGAGCAGACGATATGAACAAGGCTTTTTGTAGTATGATAGGAGGATCTTCTATAACCGATGATAGATTCTTCAGTATAGATTCAGGTCTGGAATGAGCATCAGCTTTGCCATTTTGTGGGCCCGGACGGTATTTAATCACGAAATCATAATCCGAGAAAAACAAAGACCACCGTAACTGTCTTGGTGTTAAGACCTTCGCACTTTTGAGGAACAGAAGATTTCGATGATCTGTGTAAATCTCAACCGTATGTCTGGCCCCCAAGAGGTGATGCCGTCATTCCTCACATGCCCTTTTAATGGCCAATAACTCCTTATCCGTGATACTGTAATTAACTTCACAGGATGACAGTTCACTTGAGAAGTAAGCCACAGGATGGAGTTGGCCTGTATCAGGATTTCTTTGTGATAGTATACCTCCTATGGCGTAGTGAGAAGCATCTGTCTCCATCACATAGGGCTGACTGGCGTCGGGATGTCGTAAAATAGGTGCCGTGATGAAGCGTGTTTTTAAGGCCTGGAAGGCCTGCTGTGCAGGATCTGTCCATTTGAGGATGGCTCCTTTCTTTAGTAGGTGGGTTAGTGGTTGTATAATCTTGGAGAACTCCTTGATGAATCTCCTGTAGAAATTTGCAAAGCCTAGGAAACTCTGCAAAGCCTTCACACAAGAAGGGGATTCCCACTGAATGATTGCTAGTATCTTCTTCTGATCCATGCGTAGCCCATTCGGGCCAATGACGTAACCTAGGAATTCCACTTCTGCTGCATGGAACAAGCACTTCTCCAGTTTGGCGTATAATTCATGCTTCTTAAGCCGATCCAGTACTTCCAATACATGTCTAATATGTTCTTCTTGTGTAGTGGAATAAATCAAAATGTCGTCAATATAGACTATACACGACACGTCTAGCAAACCCCTCAATACCTCATCCATAAAAATTTGGAACGCCGCAGGGGCGTTACAAAGGCCGAAGGGCATGACCTGATATTCATAGAGCCCATATCTGGTGCGGAACGCGGTCTTCCACTCATCTCCACAGCGTACTCCCACCAGGTGATAGGCACCCCGCAGATCCAATTTGGTAAAGATTTTGGCATCTTTCAACTGGTCCAGCAACACTGGGATCAATGGTAGAGGGTACATGTTCTTCCTGGTTACCCTATTGATGGCTCTGTAATCAATACAAGTTCGCAAATCCCCTTCCTTCTTGGGGATGGAAAATAACGGTGACGATGCGGGGATGTAGAGGGCCAAATAAATCCAGACTCCAATAACTTCTTCAGATATTGCTGTAAATAGGTATTTCGGCCTCTGTAAGTGCATATATCCTACTACAGGGAATGCTAGCACCTGGTTCCAGTTCTATGACACAATCATAGTCCCTGTGTGGAGGCAGTTTACTGGCTTCTTTCTCGCTGAAGACATCCTGGTAGCAATGGTAGACGTCCGGAAGGGTGGAGACAGCATTTACACTCAATACTCCCCCTCCACTTGCAAGTAGACTGGCCACAGTCTCAGTTCTGATTTCTTCATATACTTGATTTAGAGTGCAATGATTAACACAATAGTCTGAACTGAGGGTGATAGTGCGAGTGGCCCATTTGACTACAGGATCGTGTGGTGTCAGCCAAGGCATCCCTAATATCAGTTTAAACTGTGGAGCGTCTATTAAGTCAAAGTGTATATGCTCGTAATGACTTTGTCCTACTTGCATTATTAGTTGGCGAGTATGGAAGCATACTGGTCCCGACGTCAAGTCAGAACCATCCACAGCCTTCACAGCTTCAGGCATCTCTTTTTTGATCCACGGTACTCCAAGTCTCTTCGTGTATTGTTGGTCTATGAAATTGCCCGTAGCTCCGGAATCCACCATGGCGTGTACCATCACAGGCGCTTCTCCTGGCCATTTTATGGTAACACACACATTCATGTGGGGTACTGAAGATTCCATGTTATTGGCTACTGCGTGGTGGACCTCGTTCATCTCATCTTGGCTCAAACAAGGGGTCTCTAACTTGTCTGAGCATGGTCGTTTCCCGACGTACTAGAGGGATAATCCACTACTGGAATGTTTCTAACATTCTTGGTTTTGGATTTACAGTCTTTGATGAAATGGCCTGACTTCCCACAGTACATGCAAAGTTTCTGATTGCGTCTTCGGTTACGTTCTTCAGAACTCAAAGGACCTCTGACCCCTCCTATCTGCATAGTCTCAGCAGTTTCGATGGACGACGAACCTTCGTTTACAGTCCTAGGTCTGGATGTGGGAAATCGCACCTCGTAACGGTGTTTATCACCTTTCCTTTCTAGTAGTCTATGATCCAACTGTACGGTAAGATCTATAAGCTCCTCACATGTGGTAGGCATGTTCACCACCTGGGCCAGAACATCCTTCAATTCCCCTCTCAATCCTTGATAGAACAAGGAGACCCTTTTTTCAGACGGCCAATCAGTTTCGATAACAAGACGGTTGAAATTAGTTATATAGGACAAAAGGTCTTGTGATCCCTGTTTGAGTGTAATGAGCTCCTTGTAAGGCAAGCATATGTGCCTTGCGGTCGAATAATTTGCGCATTTCCTCACAGAAGTCCTCAAACTTAGATAATACAGGATCTTTTCTTTCTATCAGAGGTAACGACCAACTCGCCACGTTACCCCCTAAATAAGACAGCATAAAAGCTGTCTTCGCTGAATCATCATGAAAGACAGTGGGTTTGCACATGAAGTGCAACTTACACTGTCCTAGGAACGTGCCAAACTTCTTAAGGTCCCCTAAAAATCTTTCCGGAGGCGCCAATGGCAGTTGCACTGGTTGAATAACCTGAATCATAGAAGGGCCTTGCACCCCTTGGGGTGTGGAAGGGTGTGTCTGCGAGGGAGGAGGCAAAGTATAATCCCTAATATAGTGTGCCCCTCTGGAACTGGTTGGACTAGATCTGGATAAGCCAGCCACCTCACGCCTAAGGGTGCCCATTTCATTCCTCATCTCCAGATTCTCCCCTCTAAATGCATCTACCTCCATCCTTAAAGCTGTAAGGGTCTCCAACACAGTAGTTAACACCGTGTTGATATCCATCGCTCAGGCTGTATGTATACTTAGGCTTGTCACTCTGTCACAAACACGGCAGATTGACTAACCTCAGAAAGCAGGTACAGCAGAAGCGATGATGTAGCTAGTTCCTCTCTTCCCTAGGAGCGGCACCTCATACGAGTCATACAAGTATTCACTCAACAAGGAGGACCTCACCAGGGGAAGGGAAAAAATTGAGAAATAAAATATAAAGGACTGGCAGCCAGAAACCATCTACAGCACGTGGTACTTGGAGAGCTGCAGCATAGGTCTGTAATCTGTTTCCTGCAGAGGGACACAAGAAACATTCATAAATACACCCCCTACCCCTCCAAACATAAACAGTATATTTAGAGATAAAACGACCCACTCACTTAGATATACTGCCACAAGCCTCTGAGCAACAAAGTCACAAAAAAGGTAAACATAAAGTAAAAGAAAAGAAGTTCAAAGCAATTCACTGTGTGAAAGTTAAAGCCTAGCTTCAGTAACCAATCGCCGATAACTTGAGAAGCTAATTAGCTTATCAACAAAGTCTCCTCTGGCTCAATGCGCAGGGATTCCAATCCGAGCCTCTCAACAACTCTGTGGGGTTTTAAGCATACCTCAGTTCCAAGGTCCAAACAAATCCAAAGTCTCAAGAGCCTCGCAACGGCTCTCTCGTTAGTTACCTCACTGACGTCTATTACAATTTTCCTTTGTAAACTCAAAGGTCGAGAAAATTCATTTCAATGTGCTCCCGGCACTGATCTCTGTCAGCGCGGCTCTCAGCGCTGATCTCTTTCAGCGCGGCTCCCAGTGCTGATCTCTTTCAGCGTGGCTCCCAGCCTGCCCCTGATCTCTTTCAGCGCGGCTCCCAGCGCTGGTCTCTGTCAGTGCGGCTCCGGCGCTCCAACTCAAAATCCAAACTACAACGGGTCACAATACCATAAGTTCTTCATAACCACTAGATTGCTAGTCAGCTTCCACGAACATCTAAACACCGCAGTTACGCAGGTGACAAGCACCGGATGCTACCTGGGAGTGGCAGATATAGGAAGCAGTAAAAGGGAATAAGGACAGAGAGGGAAGACAGACTACCCTGCAGGCATTCTGGGACATGTAGTGCTAACGGCTTAAGGCAACTAAAACGTGACATCTACAATGTGAACATCTCATGTCCTGATTCACTCTTTTTTCATCAATTTGTTAAAAGGTACTGATTTCCAGCCTGGTATCATCAAGTATCAGAATCGTTCTGTTTGTATTTCAGTGCAAGTAGTAAATGAACACTCTTCACATTTATGATCCAATCGGTAACTTAGTCCAACTAAGTTTTCAATCTGTATTTCTTCATGTTCTAATACTCCAAGCATAAGCATTACAAATGTTTGTGCATCTTGGTGTATATTCAGAGTAAATGTCAAAGAACCAGTACATATATCCAAAAGATGCCGAATGCCAGAAGCAGTATGCATTTTACTTCTTTCAGTTACCAACTGGTGAAATGCATGTTGTAGTAAAGAACAGACTCATGATGAAGATCTGGTAGATAAACCACAACATTCAGAATCACATTAGCAGAATTACAGTTGATACCTGAACTGTTTTCCAACTGGTATCCTACAATGTCATCAACACTTTCCATTTTCTTTTTCTTTACGCCTTCAAATTTCTCTTCATTTGTTTTCTTTTTTTTTATAACCTCAATTGTATCTTTGACATATTTCCGTTTTGGGCACACCATACGTTTCTCATATATAGGATATACACAATTTGCATCTGCACTAACCTTTTTGTAATCAAAATCTATCAAATCCAAACAAGACAATGTTCTTACTCGAGAGAATGAAATGTATGCCATCCCCTCTTTGAACACTGTACTATGAATATTTACAAAAGCAGTGCCTATACTTAAACCTTGAGATTTATAAATAGTTGCAGCATATGCTAAAGACAGAGGAAACTGTTGTATGAGAAAATACTACTTGTTTAGAAGCAAAAAACTTAGAACACAACTCCCAATCTGTTTTACCTCTATAATCTGATCAAATTTTATAATCAAAAATTATATTCCATCTCTATTCTGAAATTTTACTAAATCAACAACTTTTCCCATTGCTCCATTTACTTAACTTCTACATTCAAATGACACCATAAAATTGCCAGACACTTTATACATATATATAAAGTCTTTTCTAAACCTGAAGTTTTAGATACAGACTTTCCCAAAGAATCCAGTTTAGCCTGTACTTTCTCTGTAAGAAGAATAGTCACTCCCTGGTGTTCAATTTTATCAATAGCTTCAATTACCACTATTGTGTTTGAGAAGTTGTTGATTAAATATAGAACACTCTTGCCGTGTAGGCATTAGGCAAACTATAGACTGCTTTTCTCCAAGCATGTTGTACATTACTTCAGCTGCTGTGTTTACAGCTGTAAACAAGTTCCTTAGTAGCCTACTTCCTAAAGCTTGTTTACCATGTTTTGCTAAGACACCAATTCTTATGTCTGGGAGAATATTTCTGTAATCTTCATCACATGCTTGTCGCATATTCTTAACAGGTTCTTTATATCCAAAATGTAACCAAATGTTCACATTGCCAATACTTACCAAAGATTTCCTAGTGTCTTCATGGACAAGTGTTTTAAAAACAGGTTGTCCTTCTACAGGAGTAAGTTGTAGTAGATATATGGATAGGATGTATGACGTTACAACGCATACTTTTACATCGCATGCCTTTACAATGCGGTATTTACAACGAATACCATTACAACGCATAGTGCTTTGGGGCGCTGGATAGTGAATAGTTTAATTTACTATTCCAACTCCAGTCCCCGTGGACACTAGGGAAGGTGTTGGACAGTAAATTAAACGTATCCCCTATCCAAGAGCGCCCCCCCGCGCAATGCGTTGTAATGTTTTGTGTTGTAAAAGTTGCGTTGTAAAGGCACTGCGTGGTAAAAGTTGCGTTGTAAAGGATGTTTCCCATCTGGATATAATTAAATGTTTTCCTTCAAACAGAGCATCGTAATCTGTTTTTAAAATCTGGTGCATTCTTCAATGTACAAAGGCAAGTATTAGTTTTGAGACCATGCTCACCTTGCCAATAATTAAAAGTTTAATTTTCTTCAATACTCTTGAGACTTTATAACAAGCTTCTCCAGATAGCTTTTGATATTCAAATTTAATATGATGATTAACTAGTAGCAAAGTAATTGATGTAAAGTAATCCCTTTAATGTTGCATACTGCCAATCCATTTGGAGCTGTTACAACACAAGATAAATGTGATTCTGTAGTTTTGTGTAGATAGCTGCTCAGAACTTTAATCAAGAAACTGTTTCCTGTTTCAGATTGACTGCTGATGTACAGTAGAATATATTTAAATGATGAGCAATGGCATTCTTTTTTTTCATGCAGCAAACCATGTTGTATCTGCTCTTTGACATGTAGATATATTTCTTTCTGTTCAATATTTAGTTGGTCTTCTAACTTTTCCAACTGAATAATATACTGCTGTGCTTGTTGCATTGCTGTTACGACCTACTTCATGGCTATTGCTGATATATTTTCGATAATTGGTTGTCCCAGTGGATCTTGACTCAGTGGACCAGAACTTTGACTATCTTGAGAACTTTCTCTAGGTATTTCATTTGCAATAACACTTTCTTGTTGAATCTAATCATTTAATATTTGTAGATATGTAGGGAAAATTGTGCACTGAATACCTACCTTACTTGCATTAAAAGAATCTTCACAGCAATCAAAATCTCCAAGTAGTTCGGAAACAGTTGCAGAAGTGCTAAATAGAAAAATTCCCACTTATCTGGACTTTCACAACTGAGTTGTTTATGGTTAATAATATTTACTTTGGCATATTTTACCAAACATCTGTCACATACAAATGCTGTATATTTGTCCTCTTTTATATTTTAGGTAATGTTGAAATATTTCATACAGACATAGATTTTTTAGACGTGGACTCCTTTTGGGATACTATGTATACAACATATTAGTTTTAACAATACCTGTACTTCCTGGTTCATTCTGTGCTAAGTATTCGATTTCTTGTAAAGATTTCAATACTCTATTTTGTGTGGCGGCAAGACCTAGACTTACCCAAATAATTCCTCTTGACTTTGAATATGTACTGGCTGAGCTCAAGCGATCCGAACATTCATAGGATCCAATTTCTCGATTGGAAAGCATTTTCAAGCTGAAGCTGTAAAATTTCTTGCTAAGACTTTTCTTTTGGGAAATTTCTTCCCACATTTCCTTTATCTCTGTTCAGATTTGGGTATATATGATGTAACGTAGCGGGCTACAGCAATTGAATTACCTGCAACATACTGGATATCCATGTTTACATTCCACATTTTCAAAATAACTGGATTGTAGTCATTAATGTACTTTGAAGCTTCTGTTCTTTTTAAGTTATATCTATTCTTGGGAGATTTCTGAGTTATTGTATGCCTTACTGCCGACAAAAAACCTATTTAATCTTAATTTAGAAATTATAGGAAGTGGGAATCCAAAACAACATTTTGTATAAAATTTCCCTTTACACTTGTACTTTCATCCTCAGTTTTTCCCACATTGATGAATTTGAAACCGTAAAACTTGTTGTCTCAGGCTCTTTTCTCTTCTATCTCTTGGAACAGCACATGTAACATACTGTTCGATGAAAAAAAAAACAGTTTCATCAGTATCAGTTCCAAATTTTGGTGCATTCTTTATCCGCAACATCGTGTGTGTGTGAGGAGCACCTCTGGCTTGGTACCCCTTTCTCCCCAAAACATCAATTACCTCTCCAAGAGAAGGGTTATTTTTATTGCAAATAAATAACATAGCTTGAAACCTATAATTAAAATATCTGCACACATTTACAGGATCCAAGGAACTCAGATCTCCAGCTGTCTTCAATTCAATGTTTTTAACATTTGAATTTGCTTCTAATAGAAATTCAAGTAAATGTTCCTACGTATATTCAGCATGGCTATGAGTTACAAACCATATAGGAGTACCTGATTTTCTTAACATGCATTTACATTCTCCATGACGTCGATATCAATACTCTTTGGTACCACATTGGCATGCCATCAAATTAATTAACTGAGATTGTTATTTTCAACTCTTTGTTTAACTTTGTCCATGAACTGTTTTGCAGAAACATGTTGAAAATGAAGTCCTATTTTTAATATGTGGTTCATTGCATACGAAAGTGCAGACAAATTGCTTTCAAACAGAAGATGAAATATATATGGATTACACTGCTGAAATCTTGAATCTTCACAAAATATTCTTGTTGATCTGAATTTTGAAGCTGGAATCTGTACATCTCGCTCATCAAATCGACCACCTTCTCCAGTGGGGAATAGCTGGGAAAGCAACGCGCTTCTAAACTTGTTTCCCATACATTCATGGGACTTTCCTTTGCTTTTTCCATTTGAAATAATTCAAAACTGTTTCCAATTATGGGCCCCATTAGGATGTCGGGCGAATCGCCACTGCCATGCGGGCAGTGGCTATCCGCTCGACATCCTTCCCCGCCCACCACCCATTTCCCCCACCATATTACTATGGCGGGGGGGACCGCGGTGGACGGAAAGACCTTCCGCCGCTTTTCAGCCCGGTCAACGAGTTGACCGGGTGGAAAAGGGTCTCATATGGTGGCGGTGTCTGTTAGACACCGCCATCCATATTAGGGTATGTGCGGAGACATGCTTTTCCGTGGCGGCAATGCCGCCACGGAAAGGCATGTGGGAATGTCTTGTGGGGTCCTGTTTTGGGCCCCCAGGGACTCCAGGGGAGTTGGGGATGCACATGGGAGATACCTACGGTACCCCCCTGCACTTCACTGTACAACGTGGCAGGCACCATGCGGTGCCTGTCACATTGTGCATTGGAGTGCTAGCATTGCGGCGGGCGGTGCTTTAAGCACTGAACGCCGCAATGTTAAGAATGCGGGATGCATCCACCAGTGTGGCGAGCGCATTCTAATGGCCCACACGGGAGCGCCGCCCTTATGGCGGGCGGTCCCATTTTACGTCGTCTGCCCGCCATCCTAATGGGACCCTATATCTTTTGAATGCAGAGGATGTATTGTATAATGCTCATAAATCTCTTCAGTTCCGCAATTGTCCACTTTTTCAATTTGTCCAGCTGAAATCTTTGTTTCATCTTGTAAGCATATTACATCTTCATAAACATTTACATTCTTATAATAAATGTTATTCTGTCTCAGGTATATTGTAGCCTTTTGAAGTTTGCTAACATCTACAAATTCTTGCCAGATTTTTTGACTCTTTGTTGGCACACCATTTACTAGAATAATGTTTTTCTTAAATTCTAAAGGTAAGTAGACAACTCTTCCTTTCAGACCTTTTTGTAAATCAGTTGGTGGCAGCTTACGAGTTTTAGGCTCCATACGAACTATGGCCTGAAATGGGTGTACAGTTTGAATAAGAATAAACTCATATTTATTTAAATGAGACAGTTCTTGAGGAATAGGTACCAACTCTAAGTTGTTATGTACTACTCTAGCTGTCATTTAGTCTTCTTCTAATATGTTGTAACAATATTTACAAATAACTTGATCAGTACCCAATTCAAATTGACCTTCTACGAACAAATAAACACTAAGGGGCCCATTATGATAACGGGCGGATCACCACCGCCCGCATGGCGGTGGCGATCCGCCCGCCAAAAACCACCGCCCGCCTCTAATTTCCCCCCGCCACATTACCATGGCGGGGGGGACACTGTGGCGGGGGGGGCCCCGGCGGATGGGAAGACTGTCCGCCGGTAGGCAATCCACCCTATTGCCTACCGGCCGGAAAAGCAGTTCATATGGTGGCAGTGTCTGGTACGCCGCCATCCATATTTGTATGCAGGCTGGGATGTGCCTTCCAGGCGGTTTTAACATTGGGGGCCTGTAGCAGGCCCCGAGGGATTCTGGAGGGGTGGGGGTGCACAGCAGTTCCATGCACAACTTGGCAGGCACTGCGCGGTGCCTGCCATGTTGTGCATGGAAGTGCACAACATGCTTTCCTGGCATTGTGGCAGGCGGTGCTAACTGCACCGCCTGCCACAATGTCAGGAATGCTGGATGCGCTCGCCACTGTGGCGGGCGCATCCTAATGTCCCCACGGGACCTCCGCCCTTATGGCGGGCCGTCCCTTTTTGCATCGGGATGGCCTAATGTTCCCCTAAATTGTTGCAATTTATCATTATTTTCTTTTTCACTTTTTAAATATAAATCCACATTCCTAGTTTAACTTCCATAGTTAGCACAACGTCAACAAAAACAATCAAAGTTTGGTTTTTCAGCTGAAACTATGTTAAACTGTGTCATTTCTTCCACAAAATCATCAATACTAATCTCTTTCTCCTGTTCTTCAACACCTACACTCAAACTCTTCATTTCTCTACACTCGTCTTCTGATCCAAAAAAACCCAAAACTGCATATCATCACAAACATCCGCATTTCATAGTGGTGTAGAGCTAACATTCTTAAATAATGAAAAGTACTTTGCCAGACTTTGCTTGCAACATAGTATATTTTCTTATTTTGCATGGATCTAGTCCTTGTAACATCTTAATCTTCTGTTTAATACTTTTTTTTACATAATTTCCTTAATATGCCAATAGACTCCTGTTGAATGCTGTAAATACTGGTAAAATCCCACTTAAATACAGAAGCTTGTGTACGCCTCCCTTGAACTTCTTCAGCTATTACTTCTTCAACATTCCCTGGAACGATTTTTTCTTTTGGAACCATAGAACCATCTTTCATATATTAGCATCGACCACTAGTATAAACTGCATGTACTAAAGAGTTCTGCTAAAAATAACTTTCTTCATTAAAGAAAGGCTCAATAATAGAAGTGTGCTTCTATTCACCAGTGAAAGTTTTACAAAAGTTTCTTCTATTGACCAGTCTTTTTCTTTTCTCCTTCATAAACACTATTGTTTTATTCAATGTTTTCATTCTCTTCAATATTAATATAAATATTTTCATGTTATTTCAAAAGATTTATCTACAACACTTTCAATCTGTTGCTTTTTCTTATAAGCTGCTGATCTTCTTTTATACTTTTTACAATCTTTCAATAAATATTGTAGTACTCTACTTCCATACATTCTCTTTCTTCATGTTCTTTCAGCCTTTTTTCAATATGCATTATTTTCCAATAACATGATTTTCTTTCTCCTTTTTTCCTTTCCGCCTGAATTGTTGTTGAACTTTTCTTTTTCTTTTCAACATTTTCAAATTGCTTTACGCTCTGTAAAAGTCTTTTAAAAAATGTTTAGTTCTCTTACCAGAACTCTTTTCTCTTTTCTTCAATTAGTACTGTTTTCTTTCTTGTCTTTTCTTTTGATCTTTTTTGCCATTATCAATGTTTTATTTTAACCAATAAATGTAAGTATCTGAAAAACAAAGATAAGTTACAATAGTTTGTTAAATAATTTTCTACTTTTGAAATAATTATATATTAATATTCATAACTAAACAAATACTTTCAATTACATTGCAAATATCTCCATAACTCTTAAATATTTAGAATATTGTACTCTACACATTAACAAACCTGTCCCAAGAACATGCCCCTTTGAACCGAAGCATGGTTCAGATTGCAGTTTTAAATTTGGCTAGTCCCAAGATTTTGAGCAGTTGGTGAAAACTGAAGCTACAACAGAAACGTGAGGTTAAGGACATGTTGGCAAAAGGATTACTGATTAGGCTACTTGCTAGGAGTCTGTGGAAAGGTACTCTTAAATTAGGCCATTTACGTTTAGGTTCCCACTGGCGGACAAATCTCTTAGTTCTCCTCTCTAATTTGGTTGCAGAGCCTATGATGTCTTCTGAATGTAGGTATTGTTGAGCCTCTCACATGGACTGTTCAATACCCAGGTGTTGTGTTTCATGACCAGAAAGGAATACATACACTTTCTTTTACAGAAATCGCGAGAGCATGCTCTGTGAAACACTGGTATTCAACTATGTGTATGTTTTTTTTATGTATCATGCCACTCGGAAAAGGCACAGACTGCTGCATGTATGCTTTGAGAAACATGGTGAGACTTATAACAGTGGCATGAGTAGAGTTGCTGATTTAAATTTGACTAGGCTCAAGATTCTTAGCAGTTGCTGAAAACTAGAGTTCCAAGAAAAAAGTGAGATTTAAAACATGTTAGCAAAAGAATTAGTGATTAGGCTACTTGCTATGAGTCCATGGAAAGGTTCACTTGAAGTAAGCACTGTACGTTTAGGTGTCTGCTTCAAATATGAAATGCAGTCTGCCAGGTTTAAAGGTCTGCGAGTGAGGTAAGCGTATACTTCTACATCTATTGTCCGACGTGTTATGCATCTAAAGATCGTAGCTTAAAAACCTGGTTGGTTTGGATACTGGAGGACAAATCTCTCAGTTCTGCTCTGTCATTCGTTTGCAGACCCTGTGATGTCTTCTGAATGAAGGTATTGTGGAGTCTCCCACATAGCACGTTAAATAACTAGGTGCCGTGTTTTATGAGCAGAAAGGGATACATACACTTTCTTTTACAGAAATTGAGGGAGCATGTGCTGTGAATCACAGGTACTCAACTACATGTATTTTATTTTATGTATCATGCTACAAGTAAAGGCACAAAGAAACATGGTAAGAGTTATAACTGTGACACGGGAAGGGTTGCTGTTTTAAATTTGATTGGGCTTTACATTCTGAGAGGTTGGTGTAAACTGAACCTGCAAGACAAAAGTGAGGTTTAAGATGTGTTCGGATCACTGACAAAATATTGAGGAGCACAATATCGACCTGCCAAAATATTGATGGAAAAATATAAAATGATAAAATATCGACTTCCTATCTACAAACAGGTGAGAACAAAAATATTGAATCCTAAATATCATTGTAAATAACATATGGGCCGATTAGGATGGCGGATAGACTTTGCCCGTCCGCCATCCCTGTGGAAAACAGGACCGTCCGCCATGTGGGCGGCGGTCCCGCCATGCCAATCATGATGCGCCCGCCACACTGGCGGGCGCATCATACATTTTTAACATTGCGTCGGATGGTGCTGAAAGCACCGCCGCCGCAATGTCAAAAATGCAGGCAGGCATGCATTTGCATACACAAAGCGGCAGTCACCGCGTGGTTTGTGTATGCAAATGCAGGGGAGTACCACATGTACCCCCCCATGTCCACCCCCCCTCTCGCCTTCACCATGGGGGCCCACAGGGGACCCCCAAAGTAAAGACCGCATGCCTTCCGCCACGGAAAGGCATCTGCATGAGGCCATCCTAAAATCTGCATGAGGCCATCCTAAAATGGCTGGCGGTGTTTGGAAGACACCGCCAGCCATATGAACCCTTTTCCGCCCCGGCCGCAAGGCAACCCGGGGCGGAAGAGCGGTCCGCCGCGGTCCCTCCCGCCATTGTAATCTACTCCAACGAGTGTACACAAGGGAAAGTGTCAGATAGCGGGTAGATAAAAATTACTATTCCCACTCCATTGATTTTAACAGTAGGGAATGTGTTGGATAGTGTGTGGGTAAAAACTACTGTTCCCACTCCAGTGAGTGCAACAGTAGGGACAGTGTTAGATCGCGAGTAGATAAAAATTACTATTCCCACTCCAGTGAGTGCAACTGCTGGGAAAGTGTTGGATAGCGGGTAGATCAAAATTACTATTTCCACTCCAGTGAGTGCAACAGTAGGCAAAGTGTTGGATAGCGGGAGGGTAAAAACTACTATACCCACTCCAGTAAGTGCAACAGTAGGGAAAGTGTTGGATAGTGGGTAGATAAAAATTACTATTCGCGCTCCAGTGAGTGCAATAGTAGGGAAAGTGTTGGATCGTGGAAGGGTAAAAATGACTATCCCCACTCCAGTGGGTGCAACAGTAGGGAAAGTGTTGGGTATAATTTAATATTCCACTCTACCAAGCGTAACAGTAGGGATGAGGTCAGGAACTCCTTCTCCCAGGGGATGAAGGCAGTGGCCCACTGGATGGCATCTAACCTCCTGCAATGCAATGTTGCCAAAACGGAGGTGATGTTGTTCGGTGAGGCCAAACTCCTGTGGTCCCCTGATTGGTGGCCACAGGATTTGGGACCAGTCCCGGAGCCTAAACAGGTGGTAAAAAAATCTCGGTGTGCGTCTGGACCAGGAGCTGTCCCTGAAGCAACACAGCAACCAAGTGGTGAGCGCCTGCTTCCATGTTATTGGAATGTTAAGGAAAGTGTTTCCCCTGCTCCCTGACTCTACCAGAAGGACGTTAGTGCAGGCCTTGGTGTTGAGTCGTTTGGACTACTGTAATGGGCTGCTTCTATCAACTAATGAGGGAGTAATTGCCAGATTGCAGGTGGTCCAAAACACGGCGGCCCGCCTTGTGTTAAACCGGCCCCCTCGCACCCCTTCTAAACCCCTCTTGAACACCCTGCATTGGCTTCCTGTCAAGCAAAGGGTGAAGTACAAGACTTGCTGCATAATACACAAGTGTCTTCAGAAGAAAGGCCCTGGGTATTTGTTGAATAAATTTCTTCCCTATAAACCTTTGCGATCCTTAAGATCCAGTGAACAAGCTCTGCTGCAGGTCCCAAGAGCTAAGAAGACCAGACAGGGTGGCAGAGCCCTTTCAATTGCGGGTCCAACGCTGTGGAATAGCCTCCCAGTTTCTTTAAGACTTTGTAAGGAATATCTTCCGTTCAGGAAACAATTAAAAACCTTTCTATTTCAAAATCATTAGATAGGACTTGTACTCACTGTCTATGTGCAGGAAAGATGCCAATGGCGCGGAGATACTCCTTCGGGAGGTGATCCTAGCGCGTTATAAACCCGCAAATGAATAAATAAATAAAGCGTTGGAAAGCGTAGAGGAAAAATTTAGTATACCCACTCCTGCAATATAATTAACATGAATTGATAAGTAAATATTTTTTCAAAATTAATTTACCTCCCACCATTTTCCCCATAAATGTCACCTACAATATTGCAAAATATTAATAAATTAACGTAATAAATTAAACAATTAACAATAAAATTAATAACCATCAAATCTAAATTGATTCACAAAATTAACACTATAAAATAACTTTTAATAAATATAATATAACAAATAATAAAAATTACATCAACATTAAAGTACTTCCTACCCTACTCCCCTATCAACCCCCACCCTACTCCTAAAAAAAAGTACACAATTAACATATTTACAAAATAATTATTAATAAATCATATCTAATTAGTTACTAATTAATAACAAATTAAGATAATTAATTCTCCTATAAACCCACATCCCGCTGTGGATTTAAATTAAACAAAAATTAAATTAATTAAAATTCATTATTTAAAAAAATTCAAACATACATTACAAAAATAATACATACTTTAACATATATACTAACACTAAAAACTCTATAAAAAATAATTCAATATTTTTAACAACTATATTATGACTGTTGATATTACTAACTTCAATATTAATATTTCTTACCTGCATTTCCATATTCTGCACCACTATATTCTTGTAAGTCGACATTATGTCCATTCTATATTTTGAAGTAGATATTTTGCCATTTTGATAATAAAAATTCGATATTATGACTGATTACCAGCCTGTTCAATACCCAGGTGCCATGTTTTATGAGCAGAAAGAAATACATACACTTTCTTTTACACAAATTGAGAGAGCATGTGTTGTGAAACACAGGTAATCAACTATATGAATGTTTTTTATATATCATACTACGAGGAAAAGGTACAGAATGATGCATGTATGCTTGAAGAAATATAGTGAGACTGATACCAGTGACATGAGAAGGGTTGCTATTTTAAATTTGAAAATGCCCTAGATTCTGAGCAGTTGGTGAAAACTGGAGGTGAAAGAGAAAAGTGAGATTTAGGACATGTTAGCAAAACGATTAATAATTAGGCTACTTGCTATACATTTAAGTGTCTGCTTCAAATGAGAAATGCAGTCTGTCAAGTTTAAAGATGTGCGTTATCTTGTGAGCGAGGTATGTATCTATTTGTAGATGTATTTTCTCATGTGTTATGCATCTGAAGATGGTAGCTTGAAAACCCGGTTGGGTTGCCTACTGGTGGGTACAGTTCTGGTCTGTCATTCGGTTGCAGAGCCTGTGATGTCCTCCATATGAATGTACTATGGAGCCTCTCACAGATGCTGTGTTTTATGACCAAAAATGAATACATACACTTTCCTTTACAGACATTTTAAAAATCATGTGCTGTGAAACACAGGTATTGAACTAAATGACAGAGCAGAACTGAGAAGATTTGTCCACCTAGAGAAAAAGCAACCAGATTTTTAAGCTATCATCTTCAGATGCATAACTTGTGTGAGAATACATGTACAAGTAGACACATACCTCACTCAGGAGAGCATACAGACCTTTAAAGTTGGCAGGCTGCACTTCCCATTTCAAGCAGACAACTAAATGTATACAGCCTACATTGAGTTTACCTTTCCACAGACTCATACGAAGTAGCATAATCACTAATCCCTCTGCCAACATGTCTAAAACCTCACTTTTCTTTTGCAGCTTCACTATTTACCGACTATTCAGAGTGTTGGGCCTAGCAAAACATAATGCAGTAACCCTTTGCATGGCTCTGTTGTAAGTCTCACCATATTCCTGAAAGCATGCATGCATGTGTCTGTACCTTTTGCTAGTCGCATCATATATAATAGAAACATACAAATAGATGTATACCTGTCTTTTATATGTCTAGCATCTTCAGATGCATAACATGTGTGAAAATACATAAACAAGTAGAGACATACCTCAGTCACAAGACCATGAAGTCCTTTAAACTTGGCACACTGCACTTACAATTTCAAGCAGACACCTAAATTTATACATCCTACTTCGAGTGTACCTTCCCATAGGCTAATACGAAGTAGCATAATCAGTAATCTCTCTGCCAACATGTCTAAAACCTCACTTTTCTCTTGCAACTTCACTATTCACTGACTACTCAGAGTGTTGGGCCTCGCGAAAAATAAAGCAGCAACCGTTTGCATGTGTCTGTTGTAACTCTCACCATATTCCTGAAAGCATGCATGCATTTGTCTGTACCTTTTGCTGGTGGCATCATATATAAAAGAAACATACGAGTAGATGTATACCTCTGAGTTATACGTCTACCATCTTCAGATTAATAACACGTGTGAAAATACACGTACAAGTAGAGACATACCTCATTCACAAGCCCATGAAGTCCCTAAAACCTGACAGATTGCAGTTCCCATTTCAAGCAGACACCTAAATGTATGCGTTGTACTTCAATTGTACCTTTCCACAGACTTATTCGAAGTAGCATAATCACTAATCCCTTTGCCAACATATCTTAAACCTCACTTTTGTGCTGCAGCTTCACTATTCAGCGACTACTCAGTGTTGGACCTACCCAAATATAAAGCAGCAACCCTTCACATGTGTCTGTTGTAACACTCACCGTATTCCTGAAAGCATGCATGCATGTGTCTGTATCTTTTGCTAGTGGAATCATATATAAAAGAAACATACGAGTAGATGTATACCTCTGTTTTATACATCTACCATCTTCAGATGAATAGCACATCTGAAAATACATGTAGAAGTAGAGACATATCTCAATCACAAGAACATGAAGCCCTTTAAACATGACAGACTGCACTTCCCATTTCAAGCAGACACCTAAATGTATGAGGTGTACTTCAATTGTACCTTTCCACAGACTCATACAAAGTAGCATAATCACTAATCCCTCTGCCAACACGTCTTAAACCTCTCTTTTGTGCTGCAGCTTCACTATTCAGCAATTATGCAGAGTGTTGGACCTACCAAAATATAAAGCAGCAACCCTTCGCATGTGTCTGTTGTAACTCTCCCCATATTCCTGAAAGCATGCATGCATGTGTCTGTATCTTTTGCTAGTGGCATATTATATAAAAGAAACATACAAATAGACGTATACCTGTGTTTTATACGTCCAGTATCTTCAGATGCATAACACATGTTTAAATACATGTACAAGTAGAGAGATACCTCAGTCACAAGACCATGAAGTCCTTTAAACTTGACTGACTGCACTTCCCATTTCAAGCAGACACCTAAATTTATGCAGCGTACTTCAAGTTTACCTTTCCACAGACGCATATTTAGTAGCCTTATCACTAATCCCTCTGCCAAAATATCTTAAACCTCACTTTTGTGCTGTAGTTTCACTATTCACCAATTACTCAGAGTGTTGGGCCTAGCGGAATATAAAGCAGCAACCCTTTGCATGTGTCTGTTTTAACTCTCACCATATTCTTGAAAGCGTGCATGCATGTGTCTATATCTTTTGCTAGTGGCATCATATATAAAGGAAACATAGGAATAGATTTATACCTGTGCTTTATATGTCTAGTATCTTCATATGCATAACACGTGTGAAAATACATGTATAATTACAGAAATACCTCAATCACAAGACCATGAAGTCATTTAAACTTGACAGACTGCACTTACCATTTCAAGCAGACACCTAAATGTATGCGGCATACTAGAAGTGTACCATTCCACAGACCCATACGAAGTAGCTTAATCACTAATCCATATACCAAAGTACACATATTAGTATGCCTATTTCAATTATTATTTCACTTTCTGCAACATTCAACTGTAACAGGTCACAAGTTTACCACATTTTCAAATTCAGCACACAAGCTTACACATGCAAATAGCAGATGTGGTTGACTATTGCAAAAGATTAAATTATCATATCTACTGTACCTTTCAAATATGTTTTAATAACCAATCAGGAACATGCTTCTTCAGGAAACTAACATGCATCCTATTTTTGAGTTCACAGTGTTGATGAACAACCAATCAGTTATTGGTTTTCTCAAAAGGAGCATGTTCTCCACCATTTTAGATAACTCTCATTCTACCAACTAACTACCTCAGCTACAAACATCTTTTCATTCCTTCCAGACATCCCTTCAAGATGCTTATGGTATAGATTGTAGGGCACAGCTATGTTTTCTGGTGTAAAAGGAATGCTGAACACAGAGGTATTGACAAAGACCTAGGTTTGCAAAATGTGAATATTTATTGGAATGCACAGAGAGGATTAAAGTGGCACCAATAGATGCCTTTGGTTAAAACCTTTTTGCATCTCCAACCCCAAGACCTCATGATTGTGCACTGTGGTGGCAATGACCTTGCACATTGACTGGAGTAGAGCTGGAAATCCTAATGAAGATAACATTGCACAATGGATGTTGCTTTTGCCTCAAGCTGTCTACTCTTATATATGCCAAAGACAAAAATAGAAGTGGTCAAATCAATTCTGTCCACAGATTGAGAAAGCTGGGAACAATGTCAATAAAGCTGTTTCTGCTTACCTCAGAGACCATAGGATGGGCTCCATCTATAACAACAATCTAAGGGGCCGATTATGATGGAGGATTTTCCGCATCCTCCGGGCCGGCGGAAGCCACCGCCGGCCCGGAGGATGCGGAAAATCCTCTGCGGACCCACCAAAGACCCACCGCCACATTAGGATGGCTGGTGGGTCCTGGTTTCCGTCCCAGCTTTTCCGCCGCGGTTGGCTTACAACCGCAGCGGAAAAGCTCTAATATGGTGACGGTGTCTCTCAGACACCGTCAACCATATTAGGATGGGCTGTGCAATATGCTTTTCCACGGCGGGTTTTCTGCCGTGGAAAAGCATGTGTAACTTCACTGTGGGTGCCCGTTGCGGGCCCCCTGGGTGAAGGGTGGGCGGGGGGTGCACATGGGGGTACCTATGGTACCCCCCTGCATTTGTATGCAGAAATCGGCAGGCACCGTGCGGTGCCTGCCGCTTTCTGCATACAAATGCAATGTATGCATTTTTACCATTGCGGCGGATGCAGCTTGAAGCTGCACCCGCAGCAGTGGTAAAAATAGAGGATGTGACCGCCAGGGTGGCGGCCACATCCTAATTGCACAGCAGGGAACTCCGCAGGGCATGCAGAGGTTCCCTCCTACTCTATGGTGGCGGACGAACTCAGGTCCGTCCGCCATCATAATCGGCCCCTAAGTGTTAAAATGCATGACATCTATAGAACTGATGGAGTTAATTTCACTTCATAGATGAAGGAAACAATGTTGCTCAACATCCTTAAGCTGTGCATCCACACTTATATGTAGCACCAACAAAGTCATAATGAAAACAACAGCTCTTGCCCAAAAGCAATTCTGCTTCGCTTCATGGAAGCGAGAGCAGGTTTTCTGCTCTTGCGTCCATGAAGAATAGCAAAAGTGTGTTATGGCATGGCAGGAGCGGGGCTCCCTCCATGTCATAGCAAACTGCAATGTCCCAGGGGTGGGCACCCCGGGACATTGCTGGAGCTGACCCAGGGGGGTGGCGGTCCCCATGGCCAAGGATGGCTCCAGGAGGCCGGCTGCATTGCCCCCTCCAACATAGTTAAAGTCCAAGGGAGGGGGTGGCCCCTGGGTCCGGGGATCTGCAACACACCCCTGTATGCCCTGAGACAGAGTTGGGGGGCTAGAGACCCTCCACACTCTAATTTTAACTTCAGCTCCCGCTTGAAGAATCACCCCAAATCCTTCAAGACAGGAACAGACCTGAGCAGGATATTAGTTTTGAAAATGTCCCGAATATCCGTCAAATGGCACCAAAGAGTTTCGCAAAAGGAAAAACACTTTTTGAATAGAAGCAAGGTCCTAACTATAACTACCTACTGGCATATATATATATATTCACTGAAAAAAACCATAGGTTTTAGGGACGTTATAGTTAGTTGGACATTTCACTCGTACAAAACCATAGATATTCCCCCGTTATAGTTACTTAAGCTAACTATAACTCACACCCCCGCAATGCACTGCTGATGATGACACTCATTCATGCCATGGTCGGTGACATCACTGATGACATCTCAAATGACATCCCTGATGACATCATCGCCTTTACATCGTCCACGTTGTTACCACACATGGCTTTATATCACAAAACGTTTCAATGACTTGCATTAGATGACGCACTGGACTTAGGAATAGTATAAATAACTATTCCTACTCCAGTTAGCGCAAGCAGGGAATGTGTTGGATTTAAAATCCAACACATTCCCTGGAGTTGCGCGCCATCTAGCGCAAGTCATTGAAATGAATTGCGATGTAATGCCATGCGTGATAGCAACGCAGACAATGTAATGTCCGCATTGTAACCTACCGGTCTGGTATTTCCCCAACAGAATAGATCATATGTAGCTTTTAAAATACTGTCCATGTCATCATGGTTATTTGTCATACATGCCAAAGTTTATGCTTCTTATCTCATACACAGATAATAAGCAGGGTGAACTACATGTCTCAGCCACAAAGCACCTATTATAATTAGGCTGAAATGTCACTTGTACAAAACCAGTGAAATTCGGCAGTTATAGTTACCTGAGCTAACTATAACTTACACCCCTGCAATGCAATGCTTATGACCTCACATATTACATCACTCATGACATGGTGAGGCCTCGGAACATGTCTTAGCAATTCCGCTGTGTGGGCCTTACTGCAGGTAACAGGAGGGCTTGTTGGCCTACAAGGACCCTCTGGTGCCAAGGGGACCTCATCCCTCAACCAGGACTGCCCCAGGAGGTGAGTCTGCAGAGTGATGGAGAAGAAGGCGGGGACACCATCGCCCGGGGCCAGATCTTTTCTTTGTATTTTTTTAAATAAATGAAAGGGAGGGCGGCTGTTCAGCCATCCCCGGGGACCGATCTGTTTTTTTTAATTGTTTTATTTTTATAGATAATTAAATAATGGGAGGAGTGCCACACTCCCTCCATGGGCTGATTTTGGCCCCTGGGACCCCATCCCCTGGGGTCCCACCCAGGGCATTCACTTCTCACTGACGGGGACTTCGGGGGACCCTCAATGCCCATACGGTCCCCGCTGGCTCCCTGCATCCTGGGAGCTGGCATTGCTTTTGGACAGAGAGAGCTGCTGACCATGCAACTTCCTCTGTCCAAAAGCAAATCTGCTTCTCTTTCAGCAAGCAAGAACATTTTTGATGCTCTCGTTTGCTTGAAGTGTGGTAGAGTTTGCTAAGTTTGCAGGGTAACCCTTCTGCCAAGCCACAACAAACAGCTATGTCCTGGGGTGGGCACCTAGGACATAGCAGCAGCTGGTCCTGGGGTATGGCGGTCCCCAGAGCCATCTTTGGATCCAGAGGCGGGTCATGTGGCCCCCTCCAATGTTTGATTTACCTTTGGGGAGGGGAAAGACCCCAGGGTTGTTGGAGGGTCTACGTACCCCCACATTATTTCAAATTAAAGGGCTAAATTCCCCTTGGATCTTGATTGTCCTTAGGGGCCAACTACCCCTCCTGCTACCTCTAATAAGTTGCACACAGAAGGATTGCTAAGAGGCCTCGGAGGCCTAGCCCCTTTCCCCACCACTCTGCAAATGCAGCTCCTGGCTCAGTACTGGCTGGGGGGATAAAATCCACTTTACTCCTGAGTGAGGCCAAGAAGCCCCCCTGGTACCTCCATTAAGTCCTACACAGTGGGATTCCTGAGCACTGGCTGGACGCCCCACACCCTTTCTCCACCACCCTGCAAACACGACTACTACTTAAAAAAACCTACAAATTCACTGAAAAAACAAAGGTTAGAGGGATGTTATAGTTAGGAATTAGCATTTGAAAAACCTTAGAAATTCACTGAAAACCAAAGGTTACAGGAACTTTATAGTTGGGAAATGGAATAAAAAAAACTTAAATACATTGAAAAAAAACAAAGCTTACAGGGTCGTTATAGTTAGACTCAGATTTCATTCCTGCAAAACCAGTGAAATTCAGCAGTTGTAGTTACCTGAGCTAACTGAAACTTACGCCCGCAATGCACTGCTTATGACCTCACATATTACATCACTCATGACATGAGTGAAATCACTGATGACATCTCCAATGACATCACTGATGACATCATCCACAGATACTCTAACACACCCATCCATCTGACCTTTCAGACACCCACTCACACTCATTCACACACCCATACTAGTACTTACACAGCCACTCACTGATTCATAGATCAACACACACACACACTTCCACTTACTCACCCATACAGCCACACATATATCTACTCACACTGTAATACAGCCACTGACACATTCAGTCATATATTCACTCATACACCCATACAGCCACTCATACACTGAGTCAGTCACCTATAGAGCTACTCACACACCTACCCACTCACCCATACAGTCAATCACACAGCCACTTACTCACCCATACAGTTACACAAACTAACTCACTTACTCATACAAATGCTAACTCATACTCATTCACCTATACAGTCACTGACACAGCACAAATTCACCCATATGGTCACTCTCACATTGACTCATTCACCCATACAGTCACTCACATACTCCATCACTCATGTATGCTGCCTCTCACATACCCAGTTACTCTCCCACATATCACAGACATATGCACTCACTCACCTACAAAGCCATACACACACTCACTCACCCATACATACCCTCACACACACACACAAACTAACCCATTCTGCCACTGACTCACCCACTCACTCATTCATACAGTCAGTCACATACCCCCTCACCCACCCACACAGATATGCAGACACCCATTGAGGTACTCAGACAACAAATCACTCACCCATACAGAATCTCACATTTCCACTCACACACCCATACAGCCACTCAGACACCAACTGTCAGTCGGATAAAGACATTCACACAACTAGTCACTCACCCATACATTCACTAAGACAGATAATCACTCAGTCATGCACCCACTGATTCATCCAAACAGGCACTCATACACCCACTGATTCACCAATACACCTTGCTGTATGTATATTTAACACTCATAAACTTTTCAAAAGCACTTATAGTGACTGGATGATGTCATCAGTAATGTCACTGATCATGTCATGAGTGCTGTAATATGTGAGGGCATAGGCACTGCATTGCGAGGGTGCGAGTTACAGTTAGCTCACTCACTATAACAGCTGAATTTCACTGGTTGTGTACAAGTGAAACCTGAACCTAACTACAATGTCCCTGTAACCTTTAGCTTTTTTTCAGTGAATATATATATATTCACTGAAAAAACCATAGGTTATAGACCATATATAGTTAGGAATTAGCATTTAGAAAACCTTATTTTACTCACACAAAACCATTGAAATTCCATATATAGTTAGTTGCACTAACTATATATCGCGCACCCGCAATCCACTGCTGATGATGTCACATATTACATCATTCATGACATGGTCAGTGACATCACTGATGACATCACTGATGACATCTCAAATGACATCACTGATGACATCACTGATGACATCTCATTTGACATCATTCTTGTGCTAATACGATAAACCTCTTCAGACTCTAATATAACCTTAGATACACTCAGTGTATACAGACACTCACACACTGTCACTCATCCATGGAGTTACTCACACACCTAGTCAGTCATGCAAAGAAACAATCTCACCTGCATTTCCTCAACTATACAGTTATACACACCTTACTTATTCAAACATATACTAACACATATTTACTCTCTTATACAATCCCTGATACAAGTTCACAATGATCCATACAGCCACTCACACATTCAGTGGCTCTCATGCACAGTTATTTATATATGCCAACTCTCACATGTACTGTGTTTTACATATGTACTTACTATGACATGTAGCATTGAGATATCCATTCACTCATCAATACACTCATGCACACAGTCAACCGCCCATGTAGCTTTTTCCACATGCACTCTTGAACTCATACACCTAGTGAATCAACTGCTCACACATCTATGCACAGAGTCACACACCTCCCAGCCACCCCCACACAAACTCAATCTCCCATAGAAATACTTGGGCAACCAATTAATAACACATATAGCCTCTCGTATAGCTAATGATCAACACATGCAGCAGTTTACATCACAACAGACATAATGATGCACAAATTAAGACAGTTTAGTCACTAACCCATGCATTCAGTGAGACACATTTAATCACTCACTCATACAGTCAGTCACGCACCTACTAAATCCTTCATCCAGACACTTATACATCCACTCATTCTTCAATATCTAAGACATATTTTAACTTTACAGAAACATACAGTCACTGGATGTTGTCATCAGTGATGTCATTTGAGATGTCATCAGTGATGTCATCAGTGATGTCACTGACCATGTCATGAATGATGTAATATGTGACATCATCAGCAGTGGATTGCGGGTGCGCGATATATAGTTAGTGCAACTAACTATATATGGAATTTCAATGGTTTTGTGTGAGTAAAATAAGGTTTTCTAAATGCTAATTCCTAACTATATATGGTCTATAACCTATGGTTTTTTCAGTGAATTTTCAAGGTTTTGTAAATGCTAATTCCTAACTCTATATGGTCTATAACCTATGGTTTTTTCTGTGAATTTCATTGGTTTTTTAACAGCTAATATCTGTAGCTGTAAAATGTATTCTTCTTTAAATCCAAAAATATATTTTATATGTTTATGAATAATTTTTTTTTTAAATATTTTTTTTTCTTCGTTCCCGCTTCGCGAATCGGGAAGCTTCCCGTTAGCTGACCTTGATGCCGCGAAATAGACCGCGAGCCGGTAAACGTTTCTTTACCGCAAGTGCCGCGTTAGAAAACAACATCGTGACGCCTCCCGTCCGCATGACGTTTCACGTTGTCGCGTGATACGTCATATGACGTGCTACGTTAGCGAACTGGTACGCGAAGCGAGTCGCAAAGCGCAGGTTTCTGGAAGCAAACCGGGAGGCCCTGCAAAGCGCTTAACGTAAACACAGCAAGTCATGTGACTTGGTAATAACACTTTTCATTGGTTCATTTCACTTTTGGTTTCCTAATGATGTAAGACTAGGTCATATAATCTAAAATGAACACTTTTGATTGGTTGAGAACTCTTGTTTTTCCCAAATGATGAAAATCCCTCCTTCTTTCCTCACTCTGACTTTCATCATTGTGAGAGAAAGACCCTTTGTGATCACTGAGCAATGGCTTCTTTAGTAGCTTCAGCTGGTGCTTCCCCACCACCTCCACCACATCCAAGGAAGAGTGGAACACCTGCTCAAGTTGTAATTCAACAAGAAGAAGAAGAAGAGGAACAGGAGGACGAGCACGAAGAGAGGCAGTTTTTGCCTGAGCAGCCCAAGACGTCTCACCGGAAAGAAAACTTCATTTGGCAATTTTTTAAAATTCCCAAAGGTCAGAAAAAAGTAAATGCAAGATACGTAACTTGCCTTATATGTCAAGATAGACTGTCCAGAGGGACCGACAAAAAATACAGTTTCGGAAACTACACAATGCATCGCCATATGACTAGGTGGCATCCTAACAACTACAGTGCTGCACAGTTTCGGAACGACCTAGATAATCTCCCTATTATGGCCAGAAGATCTGTTGTACCGGAAGTAACGGGACCAGAGGGCAGGGAGATGGTGCCAAATATACAAATGAGATTTGGTGATGTAAAACACACCTGCGCATTTTGCGATGGATTCATTTCCTACGGAGAAAAAAGCATCACTCTGATCAACAGAGCTATTGACTATCATATGCAAGTTTGTCCGAAACGCCCAAAATAATAAATACTTCTTTTTTTTGTTTTGTTGCTCCTGTTGAGCCCTTTACAATGAATCGTTTTCATTGCCCCCTCCAAGAAAAACCCAAAAAAATATAAAACTGTTCCGAAAAATTCAAAAACAGTAAAAAAATGTTCAGAAAAATAAAAAAAAAAGTTCTTTTCAGAACTACCTCCCCGTTATTAAAAAATTGGTACAATATTTGGAACTGTGCCAACCTCTATTTCTCTTAGTTCGCTTCCTAGTTCGCTCGCTGGTACGCGAACTGGAAGCGAACCAAAAACAGTAAGTATAAGGGAAGGAAACACACACTTATGTTAAAAGAAAGACAGCTATAGGGGAGTAAACTAGAGATACCATTACCCATAATCCACTGCTGATGATGTCACATATTACATCATTCATGACATGCTCAGTGACATCATCAGCAGAGGATTGCGGGTTTTTTGGCAACATGCCTTATCCACGGTTTAATAACGCTGCCTTTTGCTTTATATAAGTTTTCAAATTGTATGAAATATATACCAATAGGTCGTTATGAACCTTTAGGTAGTGCTTTTCTTCATGAGGTCTGGTCGCTTCCATACACATACAGATGTTTCAAAGATGATCAAGAAGTTTATCTGAATGGAGAGGAATGCACTGAGACGCCAGATCATTCACTAATGTGTAGGCACATACAGTTACACGATTCATGCAACAAACACCGACCAAATATGGCTTGCGTGTTGCAAGGCACGCCAGTTCCTGCTATCATCCCCACGTTCAAGTTGTTGGAAAATGGTAGTTATTTGATGCTCAATAATGAAGATTGTTCTGAGTTAATTAAAAGTATTCCTTTTATCGTAACAGTAAGTGAACGGGTTATTTGCTGCAGAAATGTTCTATTTCCTCCCACACATGAACATAGGGAGTTTTCAATCTGGCCACAAATACCAACCTTGGGACACGTTTCAACGGCATGGCAAGAATAAGAGCTCTTTTGTCTCAGAGAGAGGTGGCCTTGAGTTCGGCCCGTGAAACTTTCGTACTTCACATAGCGAACACCCGTACACAGGTTTGCCTTTCAATTTCAGCAACATGTTTCCGACTATCTTTAACGCATCCTCCACAAAATCCCTGGCACACTTTTTTAAAGTTGTTACCAGTGGTCTCGTGACTTCATTTGAGAAAATCTTTGGAGTCATCCCTGCTTCTTTTCATTGTATTTTCTGCACTCTGGTTCGTGGATTGGCATTTTTACTTGCATTACCAGCGGACGCTCTTGTGCTTTTTTACATTTTTAAATATGGATGTCCCTCCTATGCAACCTCCGACCCTGCAGCTGCTGACACTGTTCCGCAATCGCATGCTAGAATATTATGGCACAATGCCGTTGGCGATATTAAGCACGGCATATGGATTATCTTTTCGGTTCTCCTACTTCACCTGTGTCCAGCCTGTATTTCACTGCCTGACCTGTGATTTCGATTGGGCCATTGATTTGTGTCTCTGCGGACCGGTTTCTCCTGACGTCGACTTTAATCAGCTGATGACTCCTATCATTACTCACGAGTTGGTTTGTCCTGGCGAAAGGATTATGGCTGTGGCATTGATGCATGGACTACTTGGTCCCTGGAATTTACTGGCGGCAGCACAGTCTTTCTTGGAACAGAGCTTTCTTGAAAACCCACCGAGCTGTCCTCTGATGGTGATAGAGGATCCGGTGCTGGGAGAGCACGTATGTTCTTTTCCGCTTTTAAATTGGATGGCTGAACTGTTTTCGGATGAAGACGGTGACTTCCTATTGGAGGCTGTTGCAGCTTATTTTGCATACACAGTTATGTCATAGACCTTTTTCATGTTTGATATGCTGAGTACTAGCATTTCATTGACAATTCATTCACTTATTTGTCAAGTTTTTATTATTTACCTTGCCTATTGGCTTAAGACTCGATAAAGTACTTGGCTGTTTTATTTTTCTTTAGCATTGAATTTTCCTAGTTTTTAATGCTTTACCTTGCGGACCGTCCACATATAAACTTGCAATCTGCTCTCATGAGATGGCACTTCTATTATCTTATTCAGTTCGTTTCCGGATCATGAGGAGGTGTCATCTAGGTCCTGGATATCTTTACACCGTGTTAAGTTAGCATGGGCTCATTACCGGTTTAAACGCCATTTTTCCTTTTTTGCAACTTCTGCACACGACACTTAGTTGTTGCTTTAGCTTTCCACCTAGTAGTTCATCGTGGTTTACATGAGAATAATATGTTATTGGTCTACTATCTGCTTTACTTGTTAAACTATATCTGTACAGCGAGTGCTAAAGTTTCAAGAACAACACGATACAGAATTGTTATGAGGTCTGATCTCCACGACTTCATACTCATAACATAAGTGCAACTTCTGCCAATTCTAGGCATGAGGCGGGTTTTATATTGCTTTGCCGAACACACATACACAACAGTTGATGCGGTTCACATGAAGAGAGAGCTGGTGTATGCTGATGTGATTCCTTCAAATCTAAGACACTAAAGTATGGGCACGCCCTAAACCAACACAAAGAGACCTTCTTAGCAAATAATATAATATGTGTATTAGGGAGGGTGAGATATAAGCAGCCGCGGGCCGTGGAGGGAGTTACGATGGGGCAGGGAGGCGGGGAGGGGGAGAAGCAGGGTGGAGCCCTCTCTACCTTGCCCCTCCCCCTCCCCGCCTCCCTGCCCCACCGTAACTCCCTCCACGGCCCGCGGCTGCTTATAAGTGTTGCTAACTCTTATTCATTTACAGCATGTTAACATACTGTCACCATTCGCTTTTTATGTACTAGTAACTATGCTGGTAATTTTGCTACTGATAATATGTGTACTTGTATTCTCCACCCTGCTTCTCCCCCTCCCCGCCTCCCTGCCTCACCGTAACTCCCTCCACGGCCCGCGGCTGCTTATAAGTGTTGCTAACTCTTATTCATTTACAGCATGTTAACATACTATCACCATTCACTTTTTATGTACTAGTAACTATGCTGGTAATTTTGCTACTGATAATATGTGTACTTTTATTATCTAAGGTACTACGCCTGAGAAGACGGCATTAGTAAATAAACATTTCAAATACACATCTGTTCTTCTTAACTCCATGTTCTGGTTTCTAAGAAATCTATAACGACCGACTGTTCATGAGTTCCACGTATCCTGAGGTACTATAAGTTCATATTCTGGATTGTCTAAACATTGAGAGTTTGTTATATCCAATGTGACACTGTACCTAGCTTGCTAAATAGTTTTTGATTACTAACGTGAGTTTTGGGACACCCTAATTCGCCGAGGTTCCAATCCTCTGTCCACAGTTCTGTGTGAGAACAGAAACCCTGCGACAGGGGCACCCCCGACCCTTGCTGGAGCTTCATCACACTTGCGATACAACTCCAGCAATGCATTCGCCGAGGTTCCAATCCTCTGTCCACAGTTCTGTGTGAGAACAGAAACCCTGCGACAGGGGCACCCCCGACCCTTGCTGGAGCTTCATCACACTTGCGATACAACTCCAGCAATGCGCCACCTTTACGGCACAGATACATCACGCATCTGTGCTGTTTTTGCCCCATGATGCGCCGCATTGTAAATGCAGCACACCATAGGTGACGGAACAGCGGCACAGAATGACTAACACATCCCTGGTGATGCGCCAGTCATCATAAATGTATCCCTATGCTTCTTATCTTGTTAGAGATGAACCGCCATATGTATCATCAAAGTTATTTGCATTTCCTAAATAGCGAACTTTAAGGAATAAATAGCGATTCTTTACCATTCCTAGTTTGCGATGAGCTATTTGCTAATTAGCCGAATGTAGCCCAATGAAGCCCAATGTAGCCCAATGTAGCCCAAAGATGGCCGCCAGACACACAAAAAAACAAATGTAGCCCAAATATCAGCCAGATGTAGCCCAACTATAGCCCAGTGACAGAATGACCAATCAGCTTCGCAAACCTCCGTTACGCGAAGCGGAGCGCTGTTACAGATATATATCTTTTTTTGAACGTTAATTTCTCAAAATCCACTGGAGCACATATATTGAGACCTAGCAAAGGCACATCGGGCTACCAGTCCCTAATATTTTGCCAAGTTTCGTGCAAATCCATTCAGCCGTTCAATTATTATTTTTATTATTTTTTTTTGCCCCGCGGGGCCCTTTTAAAACCTCCACATCAAACCTAGGGGGTCAGCGAGGATCTACTATGCCCCCTTATAGTTATTTCCCCCTTTGTTTTGACCTCCTCTTGTCTCTCGATCCTACCGAGAGACAAGATGGCGGCCGCTACCGCCTGTTTGGAATGTTGACAGACGCCGGAGAACCAATCAGCTTCGCTTCACAAAGCTCCGTTGCGCGAAAAGTCCGCGAACCAGAGCGCTGCCTGGTCCGCGCTTACAGATATATATCTTTTTTTAAACGTTAATTTCTCAAAATCCACTGGAGCACATATATTGAGACCTACAAAAGGCACATCGGGCTACCAGTCCCTACAATTTTGCCAAGTTTCGTGCAAATCCATTCAGCCGTTCGGGCTAAAAGTGAGGCCAACCGCCCTATGGAAAACTCAATGTTAAAAACACGTTTTGGGACCCCCCTTTTTTCTCGGCCCCCACTGGACGAACCCCCCCCAAATTTTCAAGGGCTGCTCAGAAACAAAATGTGCCATTTTCCTGAAAATTTCAGCCAATTCCGTCCACAAACGCCAAAGTTATTAGACATAGAATTTTCAAAAAACCCATAGAGAAAAAATCCTAACTATATATACCTACTGGCGACCGCCAGTAGGTAATATATATATATTACCTACTGGCGGTCGCCAGTAGGTATATATAGTTAGGATCGATTTCCATAGGGAAATCGCAACATTTTATTTGGAATAACTTTGGCGCCGGTTGAGCAATCAGGCTGAATTTTTCAGCAACTTTGCCTCGCGGCTCTCCGCTCCTTCCCTGACAGTTTGGGGGGGATTCGTCAAGCGGGAGCTGAGATAAAAGGGGCGTCCCAAAACATGTTTTCCCCATGTTAATTTCCATAGGGCGGTCTGTTGCAGTTTTAGCTCGAACGGCTGAATGGATTTTCACCAAACTTGGCAAATTTGTAGGGACTGGTAGCCCGATGTGCCTTTGCTATGTCTCAAGATATGTGCTCCAGTGTATTTTGAGTAATTTAGGTTTAAAAAAATGTATATATCTGTAAGCGCGCCCCGGTACGCGACCGGGGAGCGCTCCGGGCGCGCCACGCGACTTGCGCACGGCAAGCTGATTGGTTCTCGGGTGTCTGTAAACATTCGAAACAGTCAGCAGCGGCCGCCATCTTGTGTCTCGGTAGGATTGAGATACAAGAGGTGGCAAAAATCAAAGGGGGAAATGAGCAAAAGGGGGCAGGGTAGACCCCCCCTGACCCCCTAGGTTTGATGTGGGGGCATCAAATATTTTTTTTTCGATTTTCGCGGGGGGAGCGCCCGGTACGCGCACCGGGGAGCGTACGAGGGAGCATACTTAGGTGAAAAATAGTGAAAATAATAGTGTAAAATAATCATTTTGAGTGATTACATGTAGGGTAGCTCTGAAAAGAGCTTTTGGGTTCTGTGGCTGTTTTAGGTACCTACAAGTGTGTCCCACATGCACACAACCCCACACTCACACACCCACACACTCCCCACACACACTTCACACATGCACACTTCCACCCACAGTCAAACACCACACACCCCCACATCGACGCCTTACACATCCACAGCTACACCCACATCCCACACACCCACACTCAAACACACACCTCACCCCCCTTCCACCACACACACACACACACATGCACATACACACAAATATCTCACAGACACACCACACACATCCCACACACACACACATCTCCCCCCAACACACACAGAGAGAACTCACAGACACATCCACACATCTCATACATACATACACATCCTAAACACATACCTCCCACACCCTCACACACCCCACACACACCTCACACACCCACACTACCACCTACACTCAAACACCCCACACACCCACACCCACACACACACCTTACATACCAATATCCCCACCCACATCCATATACCCCACAAACCTATATACCTCATCCCCCCTAGACACACAGACACACACATACACACCTCACAGACACCCCCGCACATCCCCTACACACACCTCCCCCACCCCCACACATGGGGAAAACTCAGTGAAACACTAAAATAATAATTTAAAGTGCTTAGAGGTAGGGTATCTCTGAATAGAGTTGTTGTGTTGTGTGGGTGATTTAAGTACCAACATGTAGGTACCACTGCAGAGTCTTAAATTCAATGTACACCGTTTCCTCTGTAGATAATTTGCATGTTGTTATAGAAGTTAGTGTGGTATGTAAATGAAATCTATACCATAGTCTGTCAGGGAAGCAGAAACAAGATGAAAAAGAGATGTCAAATACACATTGGAGATAATATAGTGGGAGAAAGGAAGTAACTATGAGCAAAATTACTATGTAACACAAATACGTTGCACAGTATACTATAAGTCTGACTTTATATTATAATCAATTTGGTAATAGTTTATGAATTACATATAATAATGAATAATGTCTCGAACAATTTTTGATTATTAAATATACATTTATTTTTCTGATTCTTTTTCAAAATTTAATAAAACTTCTAACAATATATTGTCTGGAACGTCCTCATTTTCATTCTGTGATTCTATTGCTTCCACAAACTGAACTAATTCAGGTAATCTTTTTGACATCACATTTAGGAAACACAGCACAGATCCTATTTACAATCATCTGCCTCACAGCAGGGATAAGACTGAGGCAAAATCTTGCACCTGCCTCACAACAGGAATAAGACTGAGGCAAATGCTTTCTCATGGAGCTTCACAATTTTATAAAATACAATTTTATATAACTATGTAACTCAATATTTTCTTGGGAAGCATAGGTGGTGAAGCCTGTGTATAAGAGTGCAGTGGAGTTAGACATAGGTCTGATCTTCTTTGTAGTTGTGGACAGAGCTGTCTTCCACTATATTTTTCAATACACTCCTCACCTTTTGTGCACCACTGGAGAATCCTCACCTGATTTGAAACCCTGTATTGATCGTTTGCTTTTTGTCATTGCTTTGTTGTTTGGTAATAGTGGTCTATAATGTGGTACTGTTTTTCTTTAACACAGATTGAAATCGTTATTTGAAGAAAAAGCAAAGATGCCCACAAAGGAAAGGACAAAGAAAGAACGCAACCGGGAAAAATCAAAAATAGCAACGGAATTACAGCATTCTTCCACAACAGATACTTCAAAAAACAGGAACAAAGCTCCTGGTAAGACAACTAAGTCTTTTTTACGCAACATATGTACATCCAGAAAAAATAATGGACACCATGTACAAAAAGAAAATGAGAGAGTAAAATTGAAAAGGAAGGAGAGAAATTCAAAGAATCCTAAAACTGGAGCAGGAGAGAATAATATGTATAGGAATAGAAGGCAGAATCAGTTTAGAGACATTCGTAGATGAATGTTTCGCAATAGGGTGGTTTTAAATTTGTTAAAAAACATTAGGAAAGGTAAACAGAGAGCTGCTTTTTATAAGAAAAAGAAAAGTGTAGAGAAGATTGTTGATCATGCTTTTGAAGTTAAGAAAAAATTATTTATTTTAATAATCAATAGAAATAGGACACTTAACAAGACAATTGATGTTTTCAAATCAAACAGTAGATGGAAAAGAGTAATTAATCGGACTAATTTTTGTAAAGTTTTTTCTGGAGAAAAGATGCACAGTTCAAGTTGTGAGCCATTTTTTAATGAGGAGAGTTACTTCCAGGAGAATGATTTAGTGCATGCAGTTGACACCAGTGGTCGAGCGTATGAAGTGAAAGATGGTTGTCCGATTGAAAAAGAGAAACTTGTGCCTAGAGAACCAGAAGAGGTGTTATCTGATGGAGTTTTAGGGAGACGTAGTAAGGGTCCAGTGTACACTTGGAAGTGTAGTAGTATTTGTAGTGTGCGACAGGAATCAATTGATTTGTTTTGTAATTTCTTACGTACATATAGTAAGAAAAGTCTAAAGCAGAAAATGAAGTTGTTGCAAGACGTAGATCCTTACAGAGTGAGAGGAATCACAGGTTTGCAAGGCCATTCACTGGCTTGTCTTTCTAGAAAAGTCTGTCAGAGTGTTTTTCATCATTTTAGGATGTTAGCAGTGCATCATACCAAAATGAGGAAATTAGTGAGAATGTTGTATTATGCAAAAAGTCCAGCACTTAAGCTTAAACAATTAAACAGTGCTCTTTTGCATGGAACAGAATTAGATGTGAAGAAGATTTGTGAAGAAATTGAGATTTGTTATTTTCGTGAGCAAGAGGACAGTGTAGAAATTGAGACAGCAATTCAAGGTAATATGGAAGACAATGTACAGACTTTAAATACAGAAAAGTTTGAGAAGGAAATTACCAGGTTTAAGGTGAAATCAAGTGAAAGGCCGAATTTTACTTGTGTCTGTTGTCGACGGACTCATTATAAGATTCAGACTAGGTTAGTTGATCTATATGCAAAAAGTGAAAAGATGGATAATTATGAGTGGAAAGATTTAGCAACTTATTTGTGGGTGGAGAATTCTTTTGATTTGAGTTCTGATCAGCGTATTTGTAAATATTGTTATGACAAATTAAATCAAAACAGAATGCCTGCTAGAGCTGTTCATAATAATCTGGTGTTGATAGACATTCCCCGTGAATTGATGGATTTAAATACATATGAGTCTATTTTGATTCAATGTGTCCATCCTTTTCAGGCAATTCTTCGCATGCAGCCTAAGATAGGGAAATTGCCTCCTACAGATTTGCAGAGAGGATTATAGGGAAGAGTTGTTTATTTGCCCCTAGATTTGAAAAAAAATATTGATACAATTGGTATAGAAAAAGTAGAAGAGGAACCTTTAGTTATTCTAGTTAATGGGGTTCCAACAAAGAGTAAAAAAATCTGGCAAGATTTAGTGGATGTTAGGAAAGTCAAAAAGGCAACGTTGTATTTAGTCAAAAACAATGAGTACTACAAAGATGTATGTGTTGCAGCAGAGGAAACAGCTACAGATGAAGACAGTGATTGTTCAGGCGGCCAAATTGAAAAAGTTGATGTGTCTAGAAGTGAAGAAATATATGAACATTATACTGTTCATCCTTTACATTCCAAAGAAGTAAAGGGGAATGCAATTGACTTGTTTCAAATGAAAACAGCAAAAGGAAGTCCCATTAGTGTATGGGAAGAAAGTTTGGAAGCTCGTTGTTTTCCACAGCTATTTCCAACAGGTCGAGGTGGACGATATGACGATCGACCACTTCAAATTCCTGCATCTGAATATCGAACTGTAAGATTATATGCTGAAGATGCAAGGTTTCGTCAATGCATTCCCTATTTGTTTCATCTACTGTATGAAAGTGACTTGTCTGGGCTTTCTTATGCAGTAAACCATATTCTGAAAAGTGGAGCACATCTACAAAATGGTTCGGCGAGGGACTTTATGGAGAAAGTGAATCTTCAAGATAATATTTTAGAATCTCATCTAATCAATCTCATGGCATGTCAGCGTGGTACAAATGAGTATTGGTACCGTCGCCATGGGGAATTGAAATGTATGCTAAGAAACTTAGGAACTCCTACATGGTTCCTCACTCTTAGCTGTGCCGAGTATGCATGGGAGGACTTACTTCAATTTCTACGAGAGGCCAATGCTAATATACAAAATATAGAATTCAAAACACCTGGAGAACTGTGCTCTTTGGATCCAGTGAATGTATACAGATATTTTAATCATAGATTTGAAGCTATGATGTCTTTTATTACCAACAAAAAAAATCCTCCCCTTGGAGAGGTTTTGGATTTCTTTTGGAGAAAGGAGTATCAAGCGAGAGGTGCTCCTCACATACATATGTTGTTGTGGATTAAAGATGCACCCAAATTTGGAACAGATTCGGATGACACAGTGATGAGTTTCATTGAAGAGTATTCAACATGTGTTGTTCCGAAAACTACAGAAGAAAACAGTTTAAGGCAACAAGTTTTACTCTTTCAATCCCATCGTTGTGGAAAGTACTGTCGTCGAAAATTCAGAAACAAGGACAAGTTCTACACAAAATGTCGTTGCAGCTTTCCACGACCAGTGATTTCTTAAGGAAGAGTAAATAATTTGATGTCTTCTCTGCGACATACTGTGACGAGGAAATCACCAAAAAATACATACAATTTAAAAAGAGACGAAGAGTCTAAGTACATCAACGACTACAACCCAGTGATTTTGTCCATGTGGAATGCTAACATGGATATTCAATTAGTTGCTGACAACTCTATTGCTGTGGCTCGATATGTGACGTCTTACATCACAAAAAAAGAAAAGACAGAACTAAAGGAAATGTGGGAGGACATTTCACATGAAAAGAGTCTAAGCAAGAAATTATACAGTTACAGTCTGAAGATGTTGTCGCATCGAGAAATTGGAGCGTATGAATGTTCTGATCGATTGTCGTCAGCAAGTCTCTATGCCAAATCTAGAACCATCATTTGGGTGAGTCTAGGTCTTGCTGCAACACGAAATCGAGTTTTGAAATCTGTACAAGAGATAGAGTATTTGGCGGAGAAAGAACCAGAAAGTACAGATATTTTGAAGACAAACATGTTGGATACATACTATCCAAATAGAAGTCATCACCTTGAGAACGCTTGTCTCTATGAAGTTCTGCAGAGATATATTTATAAGAGGAACATCAGAGAAGATATCAATAATGGAATATATGGAGTCATTGGATGTGAAGGATGTCTAGTGAAACAGAAAAAAGATCATTTGATTAATCATCGCAAATTGACTTGTGATAATCCAGATAAAAGAGAATTTTATTATTTGGCTCTTTTGCAACTGTTTAAACCATGGCGTGAAGAAGAGGAACTTCTTGGAGATTTTCTCTGTTATGAAGACTCCTTTAATTCAATGAAGGATACCATAGAATGTCCTGTTTTTCCAAATTATCTGCAAATGTTGAATGAAGAAATAGAGCAAGAAGCCACAATTGCTGCAGAGATTGCGAGAGACAGTTCTCAAGGCAGTCAGAGTTCTGCTTCATTGAGTCAGGATCCACTAGGAGGACAAATTATCCAAAATGAAGCTGCTACTGCCATGGATGAGGTGGAAAGAGCTATTGGAACAAGGTCAAGATGATGAAGTTAACTTAGAAGATTTAGTGAAACAATTAAACCTTGAGCAGAAACAGATATATGACAAAGTCACAGAACAGATTAAACATGGATTCAGTCATGAGAAAAAAGAATGCTCATGTACATCATTTTAGCCTGTCCAACTGTACGTGAGTGGAGAAGCGGGAACTGGAAAAAGTTTTCTGATTAAAGCCATTGCAACTTATCTGCAGAAAAGGACTGACTCACCGCTTTCTTGTGTTGTTACTGCTCCAACTGGGCTGGCAGCACATAACATTAAAGGGATTACTTTACATCGTTTACTGATGCTGCCAGTGGAGCATGATAACAAATTGGAATATAACAAGCTATCAGGAGATGGGTGTTCCGAAGTTTCGAGAGTACTGAAGAAAATGAAACTTCTTATCATTGATGAAGTAAGCATGGTGTCAAATATCATGCTTGCTTTTGTGCATTTGAGAATGCAAGAAATTCTTAGAACAGACTATGATGTCTTATTTGGTGGAAAACATATTATTGTTTTTGGAGATCTTCTGCAGTTGACTCCAGTGAAAGGACAACCTGTGTTCAAAATGCTCACACATGAAGATACCAGGAAATGCTTAGGGAGCATCGGAAACGTTAATATATGGTTAAACTTTAATTATGCAGAACTGCTTCAAAATATGCGGCAGGCAAATGATGAAGATTATAAAAATATTCTACAAGATGTAAGGATCGGAAAAGTAAGTCAGCAAGGGAAAGAAGCTTTACATGCACGATTAATTTCAAATTCGTACCCAAATGAAAACATTCTTCCAGAGAACATATTTAAGAAAATTACCGAGAAGAAATCTGGCATATGTTTGTTGCCAACTCTGAAAGAATGTTCCATGTTCAACAACAAAATGTTACAGTTAGAAAATGAAGAGATAGTGAAACTGGAAGCTATTGATAAAATAGAGCATATGGGAGCAACAATTATTTTGTCTGAAAATTTGAAATCAAAATTGGATTCATTAGAGAAGACTATATCTAAAACTGCTGGTTTTGAAAAGACTCTGAATGTGTGTTTGAATTGTCGTGTCATTTTAAGAAGGAATTTAAATGTTGAAAGAGGTCTAGTAAATGGAGCAATGGGTTATGTTGTTGGTTTTCTGAATTACAAAAATAGAGATGGAATTGAAATTTTAAAAATTAAATTTGATGACATTGATGAAATAGAACAAATTTGTCGTTGTTCAGCTAGATTTTTGCTCGTGAAAGACTTATATGTTCGCCGAAAACAGTTTCCTATTTGTTTGGCATATGCGGTGACAATTCATAAGTCTCAAGGTTTAAGTGTAGATAGCGCTTTGGTGAACATTGGAAGTTCTGTGTTTAAAGAGGGTATGGCATATGTGGCATTATCACGAGTCAGAACTTTAGCAGGATTGTACTTGATTGAGTGTGATGAAAAAAGATTTGTGCAGATTTAGATTGTGTAAAAGAATACAATAGGTTAAGAAGAGAGTATACTCCACATTTGCCTCAATATCCTCTGATTGAAAAACGTGTGGTAGGCCGAAAAAGAAGAAATGAGAGTAATTGCAGTGAGGTATCAGCAAAAAGGCATAAAGTAGATATAAGTGTAATTGTAAAGAGAAACAAAAAGGATTCTGTTGAAGATGTTGTTGGATTTCAGTTTGAAAACAGTTCTGGTGTCAACTGCTATGCTAATGTAGTAGTTAATGTTGTTTTTTTTCTTCAAAATTTACAAAGAGAGATTGTAGAAAATCGGGAACAAACATTGTGCTGTTTATTGAATTCTGTGTTAGAGAAATGTAGTAGTGATAGAGCTAAAATAGAAAGTGTTTCAGAAATTAGAAATCTTCTAGATATATGTTCAGGTCAAAATCAATTTTCACAGAATATTCAGCAGGATTGTCAGGAATTTTTAATGTATATGTTTGATGTATTACAAGATGAAGGAGTAGATATAAAAAATCTATTTGGCCTTTCTTATCAATGGCAACATTGTGATAACTGTGCTTCATCAAGTACTACTAGAATAGCCTCTGAAAGATTTATATATTTAACTTTACCAGACTGCAAATCAGTGTCTTTCAATAATCTAGTTAAAGCAGCGGATCACAATATGGTGTGTACCCAATGTAATTCTGCAATGCTGTCCACATTATTTCTACAAAATTATGGTCACTATGTTATTTTAATGTCCCAACGATGTAGACCTGATGGAACTAAATTGACAACTTCTATTAAAAATTTCGTGGCTTCTCAGTTATCGATATCAGGAAGAACCTTTGCAACTGTAGCTATTATTTTTCATGACGGTCCTTCTACAACATCAGGGCATTACACATGCTATTTAAACTTCTAAAGGTTGGACCCAATGTAACGACAATAATTTGACTTTCAAACAACGTTTGCCTTTTGGCTTTATAAATTCATACCTAGTGTTTTTACAGCCAAAATTTAGGTAAAGGTAATTGGCCTATGAAGACGGGAGGAGTACTCATATATACTCATACATCTGACACTATTTGGCCAAATGGAAAGGTGCAAGAATGAGTAAAGAGTCATGACTGAAAAAAAGGAGTATATTACATTTTTGAAAATATTTCAGATGTTCTTGGAGCTTTTCTTTTTTTTTTTTTATTACAAGCCGTAGGTAAGAAAAATACATTGGTACATTCAATTCTTCATAATTAGACATACATTAACCCAGAAAATTACAAAATCCAAGAGACAACCCTAGACAATAGAATGCCACAGCAACAATGAGAAAATCACCAGTATTATTATGCTTCAAAATTTAAACCTATTGATACAATACAATAATAATATAAAGAAAGAAATATCATTATCATTACCATACTCAGAAATAATAGCTCCAAAACTTATTAGATTACCCAACATATAAACAGCTGTTGGTTGGGCAGCATCAAGAATAGTATTATTATGTCGTTCATAAAGTGCTAATGCAAGAGAAAAAAGACCAACGCTTGAAGGTACCATTGGAGCTTTTCTTGTAGAAAGTCGTTGAAATGGATTTCTAAGTGAACAGCAAAATACTATGTAACGAGAAAAGGACCTCCATGATATACTATTTGGCCTCAAGGAAAAGTAAGTCAATCAAAGATTAGCGTACATTTGTCGTTTGTCAGTATGTAAGTTTTTTTAAAAAACACAATCTTTTAGATTGTGTTTTTTTTTTACCGCTGTCATATGATGAGTAATTTGAACTCACTGCTTTAAGTGAAATTCAATATATTCTGAGAACAGCAAAAATAAACTATGTAACATGTTGTAGAAATTATTCTATAGTTTGGATTGTGTAAATTAAATTGTATTCCCATTCTCTGACATCCACTCTCCCTCGCTTATCTTTGTTTGCTTCTTACTTTTGACCTCTTCTCTCTATTTTTCATTCACTACTTCTCTGTACTCAGTGCCTCACTCTACTTGTATTATTTTCACTTGTGTTTATCTACCTTCTATCACTTCTTTTACAACAACTTCACTGCTCCTCTCTCGTCGTTCTTCATCCCATTTCTTTTACTCTGGTTCCGTTACTATCCATCATTTCCTTTTTTTCATTGTCCTTCTCTTTACTTTCATCACCAAATTATTTTTTCTCAGTAGCACTGTTTTAGTCATGTTCTCCTCTCTTTCCTTTTTTTTGCTCACTTACTTTTTTTCTTTTCTCACTCATTGTACTCCACCTCACTCTGTTTTTCTCTTAGTGTGTCTACCTTATAACTTCCTTAGTCCATTTCCTTCAATTGTTGTATATTATTCTGTCTCCCTTCATCCTTTCACTCTATGACTGTTCTTCACTTACTCTCAGTTATCTTCTATTCCTCATTCTTCTAAATGCATCATTAATTAGACTGTTTTCTGTCTCAGTCATTATCTTTTTACTTACTTGTGTTTCCTGATTTAGTTTTGCTAACTCACATTGTTTTAGTATCTTTCTTACTTTCAGTTCATTTCTCTGTACTTCTCTCTCTTTTTCTTAGTGAATCTATATGCCTTACTCATTGTAATTTGCTCTCCTTCTATTTCTTTTTCCCTTTTTTTGTCCTTCTAACTTAGTTTATTTCCCTTTCTGTGTTCTTCACTCACTATATTTCTAAATAGAGTGTTATGATGTTTTTAGCTCTTCATTGGTATATTTTAATTTAAAATACATATTTTACTAATTATAACTTATATTTTTTTCTCTCTTTCACAGATACCAACTTTAGCAAAAAAAATTAAAGTTACATTTATTATATGGTAAGTATGACTAAAAAAATGTAGTTTGTTATCACCCTTTGCTTTAAGGTCACTAACATTTTCTCAATCTACCTCACTCCTGTGTTTTTACTCTGCTTCTCTCACTTATTTTTATTCTCCATGTTTACTCCCCTTCCATTATTTACCCTCTCATATTCAACTTCTTTTGATCCCTATTCTTTACTTCACTTACCCTCTGTTCCCTTCCTTTGCTTATTTACTCATTCTCTTTTTCTTAATTATTTACCTTACTCCTACATATATACCTCATCCCTCTCCCAACACATACACACACCTGTAACATACACCCCACACACACACCACACCTACACATCATACACACACAAAAAACCTCCCACACACACTCCTCAAAAACACACACACATTCCATACACACACATACATTGAACACATATACACCCCACACTCATACACTTCTCACACATATTTCACACACCCTCATCTCTACCCACACCAAAACACTCCACACAACCACACCCACAGACACACCTTACACACCCACACTCCGACCTACATCCACTAACTCCCTGTAAGTCACACACACTGCATTACTTATCTTTTTTTGCTGTTGTACTCAAGCCCATTCAGGTACTGTTCCTTTTACTCTCTTTGTCCTCTCTCTTGGTCACTCACCATGTGTTATCCTAATTCAATATTTCTCCCTCTATCACCCCTCTTTACTTTTACTATGGGTAGCGCACCGGGGAGCATAACAAGGGGAAAACAAAGAGAAACAGTAAAATAATATTTTAGATTGCTTTGAGGTAGGGTAGCTGTTGTGTTGTGCGGGTGATTTACTTACTGCACTCCTTCCACTCCTTTTCTCAGTACCTCTGTTCTCACAGTTCTTTATTCCCGTTCACTCAGTCCGTCTATCTTACTGTAATTGTCTCTGTCTCCTCACTCTTTCACTACTTGTTCATTATGCTTTCTCCCTGAAGTTCAAGCACATCACGTTATTTACATTTCTTTGCTGCTTCAATTATTCCCTTTCTGTTACTTCTTCTTTTCTTCTTTTAGTTTTTTTCTCTGTCAATCCACATGTTTTAACTTTATTCGATGTTATCCATCTTATTTCATCCCTCTTTATTTATGCACACTACTTTTTTCTCTCTCTCCTTTACCAGTGTTATTTAAATCTGGTTCCGTTATTACCTTTTATTTGTACATAATTTTTTCTCTTTCCTTTTAGTCTTTACAGACACTCACATTCTTCATGTGCCTCTGCTTTAGTATTCTTCTTCTCTCTTTCTTTGTTTCACAGCCTTATATTTTTTACATTTTCTCTCTTACACTTTGTTATATCTGTTACACTGTTTTACTATGTATTACACAGTACATCTGTGTTGCTCTCTCTTGCTGTCTGTCTCTTTCTCTTTCTCTTATGCTCTCCTTCTCTTGTTTTTTTTTTCTTGTTTTTTGTGTTGCGCTAACGGGGCGCTCACCGGTGCACGTACCGGGAAGCGCACCCATGAGAAGTGAAGAGTGCTAAAAATTTTAGTAATTTAAAAAAAATGGGAGGTATTTCTGAAAAGAACTTTTTTTAATGTTTTTGTTGTTTTATATATTTTATTTTTATTTTTTTTGAACATTTTTTTTTTACTTTTTGAACAATTTTATGGTTTTTTTTGTTTTTTTGGGGGGGGAACAACGGAAAACAGGCATTAGAAAGGGCTCAACAGGAGCAAAAAAAAAAAATCACTTTTTGGGGCGTTTTGAGCACTTGTGATTTTCAAATGCTCTGTTCATTAAAATCACACTCATCTCCCCGTGGCAAAGTAGTCCCCCACAATAAATACACACTAGCTTGATGTGTTGAAAATTGCTCTGGATATTGGGGACCGTCTCCCTCGCCTCTGGCCCCAAAAAACTTTCCTGTGTTGAGGTGGTGGCCACAGGAGTTCGTAGGTTTTCACGGAGGTCACGCACCTCAGCCACGCTTTAATTTATTGGATGCCACCTTTGCATGTGGCGATGCATAGTATAGTTCCCGTAGCTATATTTTGTATCTGTGCCTCGGGACAGAACTTCTTTCCAGATCAGGCATGTGACATAACGGGCATTGACTTTTTTTTGGCTTTCTGAGAATGTATAAAATTGCCAAATGAAACTGTCCTTGTGGTGGGATTTCCGGGGCTGTTCCGGCAAGAATACTCTCTCATGTACCTCCTCTTCCTCTTCTTCCTCCTCTTCCTCACGGTTGGGAAGGAACTGGGTAGGTGGTCCTTCCTTCCTAGGAGGTGGTGGTGGTGGTGGGGGTGCACCAGCTGCAGCTACTATTGAAGCCATCTCTTAATAATGAAAATAGGTCTTCCTCTCACAAAGTTGAAAGTCAGAGTGAGAAAAAAGGTGGGGGCTTTCATCATTTGGGAAAAAAAAAATTCTAAACCAATGAAAAGTGTTATTTTTAGGTCACATGACCTAGCCTTACATCATTAGGAAACCAAAAGTGAAATGAACCAATAAAAAGTTTTATTAACAAGTCACATGACCTGTTACGCTTACGTTACGCGCTCCGCGCCGCGCCCCGGATCGCTTCCGGGGAGCTGCGCTTCGTGCCTCGGTTCGCGCTCCGGAGCACTTCCGGGTGCGCTAACGCGGCGCGTCATAAGACGCATTACGCGGCAACGCGATACGTCGCGCTTACGCGACGCATCACGATGTTGTTTTCTAATGCGGCAGTTGCGCTAACAGAACGTTTACCGGTTCGCGGACCGGGTCGCGGCACCAAATTGAGCTAACGGGAAGCTACCCGGTGCGCGGACCGGTAGCGAAACAAAAAAAAAAAAATATATATATATACATAAAAAAATTATATTAAATACATATAAAATATATCTTTCCTTTAAAAAAAAGAATACATTTAACAGCTTTTAATATTTGCTATTAAAAAACCATTGAAATTCACTGAAAAAAACATAGGTTATAGACCATATATAGTTAGGAATTAGCATTTACAAAACCTTGAAAATTCACTGAAAAAAACATAGGTTATAGACCATATATAGTTAGGAATTAGCATTTATAAAACCTTACTTTACTGACACAAAACCATTGAAATTCGCATATATAGTTAGTTGCACTAACTATATATTTCGCGCACCCGCAATCCACTGCTGATGATGTCACATATTACATCATTCATGACATGGTCAGTGACATCACTGATGACATCACTGATGACATCTCAAATGACATCACTGATGACATCACTGATGACATCTCATTTGACATGACTGATCACATCACTGATGACATCATTCATGTGATAATACGATGAACTTCTTCAGACTCTAATATAACCTTATATACACTCAGTGTAAACAGACACTCACAGAGTGTCACTCATCCATGGAGTTACTCACACACCTAGTCAGTCATGCAAAGAATCAATCACACCTCCATTTCCTCAACTATACAGTTATACACACCTTACTTATTCAAACAGATACTAACACATATTTACTCTCTTATACAATCCCTGATACAATTTCAGAATGATCCATACAGCCACTCACACATTCACTGGCTCTTATGCACAGTTATTTATATATGTCAACTCTCACATATACTGTGTTTTACATATGTTCTTACTTTGACATGTAGCACTGAGATATCCATTCACTCACGAATACACTCATGCATACAGTCAACCGCCCATACAGCTGTTTCCACATGCACTTTTGAACCCATACATCTAGTGAATCAACTGGTCACACATCTATGCACAGAGTCATACACCTCCCAACCACCCACACACACACTCAGTCTCCCATACAAATACTTGGGCAACCAATCAATAACCCATATAGTTACTCATATAGTTACTGATCAACACATGCAGCAGTTTACAAAACAACAGACAAAATGATGCACAAATTAAGACAGTTTAGTCACTAACCCATGCACTCAGTGAGACACATTTAATCACTCACTCATACAGTCAGTCATGCACCTACTAAATCCTTCATCCAGACACTTATACATCCACTCATTCTTCAATATGTAAGACATATTTAAACTTTACAGAAACATACAGACACTGGATGTTGATATCAGTGATGTCATCAGTGATGTCATTTGAGATGTCATCAGTGATGTCATCAGTGATGTCACTGACCATGTCATGAATGATGTAATATGTGACATCATCAGCAGTGGATTGCGGGTGCGCGAAATATATAGTTAGTGCAACTAACTATATATGCGAATTTCAATGGTTTTGTGTCAGTAAAATAAGGTTTTATAAATGCTAATGCCTAGCTATATATGGTCTATAACCTATGGTCTTTCCAGTGAATATATATATATATATGTATTTTCCCTGTTGGGAAATCGATACAGTACAAAACGCCGTGAAGCTATCTACAGCGCTTTGTTTACGGTCATTACCAAAAGCAGTTTCAGATGAGGCGAAGGCATGTCTGCGGAAGCTTTCCGTGTAAGGGAGGAGGAAGCTGATGAACTGTTTGGACAAATCTCTGCTTCGGGCAATACAGCCAAAAAAACTCCAGCAAGAACAGAGGTACGGGAAGACTCTAATATTAAAACTCTGTACAGGGACCTTGAAAAACAAAGACGCCTTGAGATTACAAAGTGGTGGGAGCATTACTCCCTGACTAAATATGCCGAGGTCAATCGAGTGCCGAGAGGCTTGCGAGGCTTGCGAATTATGCTCGCACCGAGCTTCGAGAACCCGAACCCCCACATGTTAAAAGAATGGGGCAAAAACAATTTAGACGCGTCAATGAATTTAGTTCATTTACTAATCAAGTACACAGCTATCGACAGGGCAGAGATCCTGAAAATGATTGACAAAATTCAGGAAGAAATTGACAAGACAAATGAAACGGATGTTACAAAAAAACGAAAGGAATCGATGATGGAAAGGCTCAAAAAACATGAGGAAAAAATTAAAACCAGAAAAGTGAGTAAATGCGCGCATGGTATGTAGTCCTCATTACACTTTGGTCACAGTTGCAGTAGTGTTGTTACCATAGGTCCTGAAGAAAGCCTTTTTAGGCTGAAACATGTTGACCAGTTAACTTTACCATCAGGATAGTAGTATTTGTTGAAACACTATCTACACTCTGTTTTTAACCTTGTAATCATGGTGACCGCCATAATAAAGTTTGTTCTTAGGCACCATGCTAGTCAATTTTAATACACTATTTACTTTACCAGCACATATATATTTTTTGAGCACTGCAACTTTTCTTCCCACAGCTTTTACTACAACTGCTCTCTGGCTTCTCATCACTGGTGGATCCGATTCTAAGGTTTACTCACGATATTGAGTGTGAGTGCCTTAGTGGATACCAGTTCGTACTTTCAAACCCCAGATGATGAAGTTCCACCAATGGGTGGGCTGATGGGTTTTCTTACCTCTCACTCTTCAGTCTGTACACACACTCCTAATGAGAAAGCAGACACTTTCTAGCCTATCTAGACCAGTAGCACCCCCTTGTGTGTTTGTTGTAAATTCGCACTCGACCATGCCGATTACACAAATGGCCACATTTTCACATTTGCGAGAAAATACAATGACACCAAACGCCAACAATACAGCGATAAGGGAAACAAACAAAAGCCTCCTCAAGCAGCAGCAAGACAACTGGCAATAAGGAAGATTATACTTCCAGCCTGAGCTCTGTCTCACTCACCAGTGAATCGAGTTACGAGTCTACAAGTCATGAACAACCTGCAACTACTTTAAACCTTGAGGAAGAGCTTGATTTTTTAATCGTGGAAAGACTTTCAACTCTAAGACCACGGCAAAGAAATGCAGCAATAAACGAAGGAACAAAAAAGACGAGAAAGAAAGAGAAAACAAAGGCAAAAATATCCAGAAAAAGAAGACGAATCAACATTGGCAGAAGCAGAAGTAGAAAATGAAAAATCTATTATAAATCTTTCCGATGTCATAGTAACCAAAGCCGAACAGCAACTCCTATCTCTCGGTCTGAACTTTTGCCCTGAGCAACCATTTAAATATGCCTCCACACGAGTGTATGTATATTGTTTTATCCGGACGCTCAAACTCAAAAAATTCTTTACCCTACAAAAACTAAAGGCTAATGATGACAGAAGTTCTGCATCCAATCTCAGCATGGCTAGTTAAGAGCCACAATTATTGGCGGCGGATGTCCCTGTTCTCTTGGAGATGCATGATCTCAATCAGGCAACCAATTCGCAACCTATGGGGCCTGATTTTGACCTCAGTACTCAAAGAAGACTGGACAAAATTAATATGACACAAAAGGGAGGGGGCGCGACTCCTTTTAAAGGTAAATCTAATTTTGTCCCACTCATGGTCAAAGACACTTTGGACACTTTTCATGACTGTATCACGTCGGAAATTAAACAGCTATACAGAAAAACTAACAACAACAAGAGGCATAAATGTAATCAAAAGCGGGCCAACTACCACGCATTAATGAAAAAGTTAAGCAACAATCCTGAAATTGTGGTTAAAATGGCAGACAAGGGCGGAAATATCGTCATATGGCCCAAAAGCGATTATACTACTGATGCTCACAGACAATTGAGTGATAATGCTTGCTACATCAAATCGAGCAATAAGGAATATTTGAAGGCCAATGATAACTTGAACAAGCTCCTATTAAGATGGCGCAGAGAGGGCCTTATCTCTGGAGACGAATACAAGTATATGCATAACGAATTCCCAGTTCTGCCAGCCTTTTACCTAATACCGAAGGTCCATAAAGGAATTATGCCCATACCTGGGAGACCGATCATCTCAGCGATTAACAGCATGGGAGAAAAAGTTGGCCAATATATTGACTTTTTCCTTCAAGACCTGGTAAGCAACCTGCCTAGCTTTGTTCGCGACACAAGTGACTTTTTGAAAAAAATAGAAGATCTTGAGTGGCAGGACGATATGTTGCTTATAACTTTGGAGGTTGAGTCCCTTTACACTAGTATAGCTCATAACCATGGCCTAATAGCAGCAGGACACTTTCTAAGTCACAGACCGGTGGAATTTTATGAACACAATAAGGCTATATTGAGTCTGATGGAATGGTGTTTGTACAATAACTATTTTGTATTTTGCAAAGAAGTGTGGAGACATTTGAGGGGCGTTGCGATGGGAGCCTGCTTCTCCCCCAGCTACGCGTGTTTACACGTGGGCTGGTGGGAGGAGCAGGTTCTCAGCGCAACACATCAGGTGTGGGTGAAAGAAAAGATCATTAAATATCTTCGCTATATAGATGACATCTTTATAGTGTGGCAGGGAGACGAGAAAGAAGCATCTGCCTTCATTGAGGAAATTAACAACAACTCCCTTAACTTGAAGTTCACATCTCATATCAATGCCAAGCAGATTGAATTTTTTTTTTTTTTTTATAGAACCTTTATTTCAATTAGCATGAAATTACAAACACGGGCCTACAACCAGTGTGGCCGGCCGCTAATGAAATCAAGCAGAAACTAAGGAAGAAGTATCACATCATCCGGCGCTTAAAAACAAATCCACATCCAGGATACAGCAGAGAATCAAGATAATACGTGATACCAAGGATTTGAAACGGTTCATTTTTAAATAACCAAAAATTAAATCAAAAATCGACATTGCATTGTCATTCCCGCTCCCAACACAGTCAGCTAAAACACATTATCACTCCGATGGTGAACATAGATTGAATGGGAAAGGAGAAGAGTACCAAAGTCAGGATAAATGCAATAGTCACGTACCAAGCACGGTATGCAAGCCCCACCCCTCACCCCTGAAAAGGAACGTACTATGGGAGACATGAAGACGACGACATCGAAGAAGGAAAAGGGCAAAGGGCCATAGAAACAAAAAAAGGAACAGAAAACAAACCCATCCCCCAACCCCCCACCCTGCACCCCTGCAAAAGGCTACGGCCTACCCCCCCAGCAGCGTGCCTGTCCCCCTAAATGAGAGACCCGAAATATAGAAAAGAAAGAGAAAAGAAGAAGAAAAAAAAAATTGAGGAGAAGAGCCGGCGATTCGGTTACCCATTCCCTCCCACCCCCGCATACTAGAATCGTATAAACAGAAGCAGTATAAAAGTATAAGTATCAGCAAGCACATAAAACGCAATCAGTTACAGCCCCACTAGACGTGCCCTTGAATCACCATGAACCAGCAAGAAGTCCCTCCAAATCCCAAACGAGGTCACCCCTGGCCGCTTCTGGCAATAGTATCGATGATGAATAGTCCTGCAGATGAGATACAATTCGGTACAAAAGGTCCAATCGTTCCAATCAGACCAGGTAGCGCAGCCGGCCAACATAATCGTAGCCACCGAGAGACAACTGACGATGCATGGCGGATGTCGGAATGCAACAATACCCAGACCACCAACAGTCTCAAGTCCAAAGACAGGTCCGTCAAGCACGGAACAGACAGCACAGGATGTGGGAAACACCGCAGCACAGTCCGGGCCTCATGTACCATGGATCGATGTAGCTTCTCCACTCGCTGGACAGAAAAAGGACCCGGTGAGACAACCACTTGCGGAACAGGTGCGGCAACAGTAAGCTCAGAAACCAAATCTATTCGCGCCTCCAAGTCCGTAAACTCATCCGGGGGATAGAACACTGTAGTAGAGGGAGACGCATCGGCACCAACTCAAAAGCAACCCAGTCCGCTACAAAATGGCGGGTCAGCAATGGCGGCGGTCCGTCCCTCCAAATCCCGGGCACCCCGGAGCAGGGCAGTCCGTAGGGTTGTCAGTGCGCCAATACGTGGCCACGCGTAAGCGTTTCCCCACAGTGCCGAACTCCGGGGGTCTCAAGTTCAGCAGTTTCTCCGTCCCCGGGAGGGGCGCACCCCGAGGCGCCATCCGCCATTTTCAGCCATCTCGTTCTCCTCCTCTTCCCCTCCACTTCAGAGTCTCGTCCGACCACTGGAGTCAGCAGGCCCCACGGCTGGATCTCAACAGTCGGCGCTTGCTGCAGAAAGGAGAGTCACCGAAAGGCCGGACATGCTCCCCACAGCTTGCCGGGAGCCACCCGCTGGATCCCGGACGGGACTATCAACATGGCCGGGCGTCTCACCCAAGGGGAACCGGGCGACATGGGCTCTCTCTGGCTCGGCAATATCTCGGGTTCACGGGGCAACCCACTATTGGGAGTGGGTTGATACCAACTCTCCCGCCTCGCGGCTCTCAGGCTCCCACAGACCGGCTTCTCAACTCGACCAGGGCCGCCAACGCTACGATCACTGCAGGGCACCCTCTGCACTCGAGGCCCCGGCTTCAGCGCCACGAAGGCCGGCAAGCGGACGGGGACGGTTCTTTGGATCTACTGCACGGTGGAGCCCCAGAAACAGACGGTAAGTGATTGCTTCCCTTCAGCAACTTAGATCGGCAAACCTTGCTCAGGATCATCTTCAGGATATACGTGCGGGGAGGAAGGGCCCACGGAGCCAAGCGTTTATGCAACCGTTCCGATCGCCATCTTGGCTCCTCCCCAGATTGAATTTCTTGATGTCAAAATCTATATTGATGAGTTCAACAGAGTGCAGACCACTCTGCACAGAAAGCCCACAGCAGGCAATACTACCCTGCACGCCTCGAGTCTTCACCCAAAACACACTATCAACAGCAATCCTTTTGGTGAAATCCTACAGCTCAAAAGAATATGCAGTTCCACTGATGACTTTGATAGATGTGTCAAGGAATTAGAGACAGGTAAAAAAATGGAGGCTATTCTGACACTATGTTTGAGCAGGCTTTAGCTAAAGCCAATTCAAAAATGAGGGCCAGTCTCTCCCCGCCTGACACTCCTAGTAGCGAGGTTATTACATCTACCCCTGATGCAGTTCATTCACAAAATGATTGTCCTAGATTTATAACGGCCTTTAGTGACCAAGAATCTAAGATCATTAATAAGAACTGGTCTATCGTTCTCACAGACAATATATTAGGGCACATGCTACCTAATAAACCACTCGTGACCTTTCGCAGAGCCCGCAGCATGGGTGCAAGTTTGTATCTTAATAGCCCAGAACTGAAACATAAGGCGAACTGGCTGCAACCTGCAGCCGGGTTTCGCAAATGCTCTAGCTGGCGGGCCTGCAAGTTTGGCATCAACAAAACTCATTACCGTACCCCTTTCAGTTGCACTGAAATTCCCATCATAGGCAATCACACCTGCAAAACGGAGTTCGCTGTTTACATCCTGACGTGCACCTGGGGCCTAAATTATATAGGCAGTACTAAACAACAGGTGCACGTCAGGATTTTACAGCACCTCCGAGCTATCCTACACAGCGATCCTGCCTATCCGGTGGCTCGCCACTTTCAAAGCAAATACAGTAAGGATGTGAATTGCCTTACTTATTATGTAGTGGTCGCTGTACCGAAACTATTAAGGGGAGGTAATAGAGAGTTGAAATTGAGACAACTGGAATCCAGCATGATCCTCGAGTATGACAGCAAGTGGCCGAATGGTCTTAATAACACTGAGGATTTGCATAATTTCTTGTGATTTGTTTTGCCTGTGCCCTATTGTCTAGTTGCTTAGCATGTACCCACAGCCCCCAGGTAGTCAGGTTCCCTGTTGCCTGTGGGGACTTTTGTCTGTGAGTGATTTGTTGATCCTTATAGTTGGAATTTCTGTATCACATTGGCTAGTCAGGTTCCCTGTTAGTCACTAGAATGTATCCATCAGTTCTACAGTTTCCTCTTGTGTACATAGATGTGTATATATTAAGCATGGGCGGATTTCACGGATCCACGATCCGCGAATTTTGCGGATTTGCGTATTGTTGATCCGCAAAATCCGCGGATTTGCAGATTTGCGGATTGCGCTCGTGAAAGTCAGGGATGCAAAGGCCTCTATCCAGCATCACAGCTGATTTTCGACGGTAGATTTGGGAAGAAAGCACACATGCCCAGCCTCGACAATGCTTATGATTGTTTTTGGGCTGATTTATGCATCACTGAATTTGAGCTTCAACTGTCCGTCATAGTGGGTAAATGGCGGGAAGACGGTTCACACCGCAAGTGTGTGGGCGGGGCCAAACCGGCGGGGCTTCCATGCGAGCACACATGCCTCTGGTGTGTATAAAAGGTCAGAGACCGATCAGAGGAGCAGATGAAGAGAAAGAAGCTCCTGGTCACAGGAACAGCCAGGTGATTGCGCTCGTGAAAGTCAAGGATGCAAAGGCCTCTATCCAGCATCACAGCTAATTTTCGACGGTAGATTTGGGAAGAAAGCACACATGCCCAGCCTCGAAAATGCTCACGATTGTTTTTGGGCTGATTTATGCATCACTGAATTTGAGCTTCAACTGTCCATCATAGTGGGTAAATGGCAGGAAGACGGTTCACACCGCAAGTGTGTGGGCGGGGCCAAACGGGCGGGGCTTCCATGCGAGCACACATGCCTCTGGTGTGTATAAAAGGTCAGAGACCGATCAGAGCAGCAGATGAAGAGAAAGAAGCTCCTGGTCACAGGAACAGCCAGGGGATTGCGCTCGTGAAAGTCAAGGATGCAAAGGCCTCTATCCAGCATCACAGCTGATTTTCGACGGTAGATTTGGGAAGAAAGCACACATGCCCAGCCTCGACAATGCTCACGATTGTTTTTGGGCTGATTTATGCATCACTGAATTTGAGCTTCAACTGTCCATTATAGTGGGTAAATGGAGGGAAGACGGTTCACACCGCAAGTGTGTGGGCGGGGCCAAACGGGCGGGGCTTCCATGCGAGCACACATGCCTCTGGTGTGTATAAAAGGTCAGAGACCGATCAGAGCAGCAGATGAAGAGAAAGAAGCTCCTGGTCACAGGAACAGCCAGGGGATTGCGCTCGTGAAAGTCAAGGATGCAAAGGCCTCTATCCAGCATCACAGCTGATTTTCGACAGTAGATTTGGGAAGAAAGCACACATGCCCAGCCTCGACAATGCTCACGATTGTTTTTGGGCTGATTTATGGATCACTGAATTTGAGCTTCAACTGTCCATCATAGTGGGTAAATGGCGGGAAGACGGTGCACACCGCGAGTGTGTGAGCGGGACCAAACGTTCGGGGATTCCATGCGAGTCCATGCCTCTTGTGTGTATAAAAGGTCAGAGACCGAGCAGAGCAGCAGATAAGGAGAAGGAAGCTCCTGGTCACAGCAACTTTTATTTTCTGGAAACAAAGGTCCTAAGCCTAGAACAATTTTTTCAAAGCAATGTAATATAGACCACAATCGGACACTATATGCACTTATTCTTATACCCAGCCGGGCAAAGAATTTATTAAGAAAGATAGGACAAATATCCAAAATAAAATTTACAATTTGACAACAAACATTTGACGTTTGAAGTAAGGCACAAGCCTGTGCCCTACTTAGAGATAGAGGAAAGTTGTGAAAGAGGGTGCAGAGAAGGGGACAGTTTACGTCAGGCAAAGAGAAGCTGGATACTGCATTGAAATTCAAATTGGTAGTATTCCCCAGAGTAGTACATACATATATAAATGTTCATAAATCAACTGTATGTCTACTAAACAAGGTCGACGGCGTTTCGATCCCGTGCTCAGAATTATGGGATCATCATCAGGACTTAATTATTGCCTGGTATAACAAGAAAAATGCCCTTGGGGTAGAATAATCCAAGTTCCGCGTACAATCGTTCCAAAACGTCGAATCGTTGGTGGCTGGAGGCAATTCGGAAATTAAATAATGGTGGAATAATTTGCAGGTCGAAGCATACCCTGTGTGGGTGCCTCGTCTGATTGGTTTAGACCAGCGTTCGATACAATGTTCGATCCGCGTTTAAATAGAAGCTTGTCCGTAGGTGCGGTCGGTAAAATTACGCGATCCGCTTCAGAAGGGTGGTCAGACGGAGTGCCGATACACAGGTTCCTCGTAGGTAACGCTGGTTCCTTGAATACACAGGTTCCTCGTAGGTAACGCTGCTTCCTCGAAGCATTGTTACCTACGAGGAACCTGTGTATCGGCACTCCGTCCGACCACCCTTCTGAAGCGGATCGCGTAATTTTACCGACCGCACCTACGGACAAGCTTCTATTTAAACGCAACAAAATTGGCAACATGACTGATGCTGTGCGTGAGCACACCACTGCCGTAGCTGCGGGCAACAATGATATCAAGCTTTGCCTGCAGGAAATGACACGTGCCATAGTCACAGGCCAACAAAGTGAGCGCCGGCGTCACAAGCAGGTCATGCTCGCTTTTGTTGCACAGTTTTGTCATTGAGAGTTTCATTGCTCCCATGTGTCTCCCCTGGGGTGCTGAACTCTGCTCCGACTCCATCTCGACCAGGGAGGGAACATCTGCCCTGCGCTCTGCGGAGTTGACCGCACTGGTGGTGGTGGTGGTGGTGGTGGTGTCTTTGCCCGCGAGAATAGCGGTGGTGGTGGTGTCTTTTTCCGTGTGGATGGCGGTGGTGGTGGTGTTGTCTTTTTCCGCACGGATGGTGGAGGTGTTGTCCGCGGTGGTGGTGAAGGGGAGGACATGGCTTCATGTGCCCGTGAGCACTCCGCATCAGTCAACACTGGTGACTCCGAGATGACGAGGCGGTCACTGCCGTCAGAATCCATGGGGGATGCATCTGTGTGTGAAACAGTGCATAGTTAGTATAAAAGTATTGTATGTGGATATAGCATTGTTGTCTCAAAATAAAGCTGTTTTTTGGACAGACATTTGGCCCTTTGCTGCTGTATTCATTTCATTCACCTCTGGGGTCAGACATGCACTCATTCATGTATTGACTACAACTCCCATGGTGCAACACTGTGGTGAGGCTATGTGTTTGAGGCACGGCTACATGTGCACTGGGCATGGCATGGGGGAGTGGGCAGGGATTGACTACACGCTGCATTGCTACGCTGCCATGCATCTTACCTTCTCCTCCTTCCGCAGCACCAGAGGTGTCCAGATGGGTGACCCCCACAACAGCTTCCGGCTCTATGGCTGTGTTAGGTGTCACATTGGATGTGCCCCCACCTGTGCCAGCAGCATCCTTGACCCTCTGCGCAATCCTCTCCTTGGCCCTTTTATGCAGGTCACACCAGCGTTTTTTTAAATCGTCGATGCTGCGGTGGGTGACTCCGCAGGCATTGACCTTGTCCTTGATGCGCAGCCACATCTTTCGTTTTTCTGCCTCAGGCACCTTCAGCGACAACTTCCCAAACAGTCTGTCATTGTTGCTGGTCACACACTCTATCAGGATTTCGAGTTCCTTGTCTGAGAACTTGCGCTTCCTCTTTCTGTGTGTGTCCTTTCCCTGCTGGGGGGCCTCCTTCTCCATCTTGACCTGCTTGCCTAGTCCTGGTTGCTGCTGGTTCAGTCTTGCTCCTCAGCTCCTGTGCTCTGCCTCCTCCTCTGAGCTCCTCTGGCACAGAATGGAGCATGGACTGTCCTACTTCCTGGTTGTGATATCATCAGCCTGCTTCTGATGCGTCGCGTATTTTTGCCGTTTTCGGTATTTGCTAAATCGGTATTTGCTAGTCTTGCTGACGTTGTTTCGCTATTTAATAGCGATTTTTACCCATTCGGTAATTAATACCGAAATCATTGATGCATCGCGGTTTGCATGTCCTTAATAGCGATTCCTTATTTTTCGCTATTAAGGACATGTAATACCGATTTTTGATGCATATGGCCCAAGGTGTTTTATTCACTTTTAATCATGATAAATTATTTATCCATTTTTTAATGTTTTAAACTAACTTTTTATCTAACAAAATGAGGTTCTGCTTGATCCCAATTGTTAAGATGGCATTCATGCATTACAAGTACAGGTTGATTTTATCATGCATCACAGCACTTTACCCCACTCTGTTTGCACATGTAATATAACTTCTCGCACTTTAGGCATTGACCGGGTGTCACTATTAGTAGCACTATAAGTTTCCCTGCCCTGCCCAATTATCATATTGCACTGTTGACATAAACAATGGGCATTCTTTTTGTATTATACAACAATATAACGCCTTGTTACCTATATCAGAAAAGAAAGGATTTATCCTGTTATAATAAATGTCACAATTTTACAATTATGTTTCTGACTACATTGTTAATACATGTTTAATTTTCATGTTGGGTTCTGTTGGCGTATTTTGCACATAAGATGATTTATGCACAGTATGTTTTCCATCTCTATGGTCACATGACCATATTGGAGGCGGGCTGTAGGCGGGTCACTAGCATTATAAAAAGTAAAAAGTTACATTTGGTCTTTTGCATGTGAACAAAGGCTGCTTCAGCCCGAAACGCGTCATGCCCTTCTATCCAGCTGAAAATGCAATAAAGAAACCTGTAATTCAACTTGGTGGTCCGTCTCCTGCTTGCTTCGCCGATCCGAGCTGGGATTGGAGGTGGTGTTTGGAGTTTTCGTGCATATATATATATATATATATATATATATATATATATATATATATATATATATATTACCTACTGGCGGTCGCCAGTAGGTATATATGGTTAGGATTTTTTCCCTATGGGATTTTTGAAAATTCTATGTCTAATAACTTTTGCGTTTGTGGACGGAATTGGCTGAAATTTTCTGGAAAATGGAACATTTTGTTTCTGAGCAGCCCTTGCAAATTTGGGGGGGTTTCGTCAAGGGGGGGCCCAGAAAAAAGGGGGGTCCCAAAACGTGTTTTTAACATTGAGTTTTCCATAGGGCGGTTGGCCTCACTTTTAGGCCGAACGGCTGAATGGATTTGCACGAAACTTGGCAAAATTGTAGGGACTGGTAGCCCGATGTGCCTTTTGTAGGTCTCAATATATGTGCTCCAGTGGATTTTGAGAAATTAACGTTTAAAAAAAGATATATATCTGTAACAGCGGACCGGGCAGCGCCCCGGTTCGCGGACCGGGGCGCGTACCGGAACTTCGCGTAGCGAAGCTGATTGGCTTTCCGGTGTCTGTCAACATTCTAAACAGTCCGGAGCGGCCGCCATCTTGTCTCTCGGTAGGATTGAGAGACAAGAGGAGGCCAAAACAAAGGGGGAAATAACCATAAGGGGGCATAGTAGATCCTCCCTGACCCCCTAGGTTTAACGTGGAGGCTTTAAAAGGGCCCCGCGGGGCAAAAAAAAAAAATTTTTTGTTAGTTTTTTTGCGTGGGGAGCGCCCGGTCCGCGAACCGGGAAGCGTTCTAGGCAGCGTACTACAATGAAAAATGAATGATATACTTTTCAAATGCTGTATGTTAATTGATTGTTGGTTTTGTTGATTATTTTTTATTTTCTTTATTTTTTAAGCATTTTTTTTTTTATTGTGATTGTGTTTCATAATTTATTAAACTTTCTAACATTTCATTGTCAGAAATTTCATAATTATCATTGAATATACATTGTAGTCTCTGAGGGTGTAAAATGTCCTCATTTTCAAGGAGGTTATCTACTGCTTGTACACATTGCAGTAGTTCTTTGTCTAAAGTTTCATCGAAAAATTCAATATCATTTTCATCAATGATTTCTTGGCTGCTCTCTTGCAGGACAATTTGAAATTCAACTTTCTGTTCGCCTTCCATTTTGCCTGAAATTTAGATTAAAAAAATATATATTAGTAGAGATAGGGCACTGTTGGAATTAATTTTAGATAGGCAGTTTTTATCAGTGAATTTATCTTTGGGCAGTGTATAGTATCAGAGTGGAAGTAGGAATATAAAAAAGTGTATGTGATTTAACGTAAGTAAATTCATAATTATACAAGAGAAGCCTAACTCCATCCATAACTATAACAGAGAAGTCTATCTAAATCTATAACTACTACAGAGGGATAGTATATAACTATCAGAAAAAGTTTACCATATTAACTTATAGTGCACAATATACTTCAGTTTTAAAAATAAAAACTTACCTTTAGAAAGAAGTTGAAGGAATTAGTGAAAATCCTATTAAAATGTACACCAAGAAGTAGTAGTCAAAATGGCTGTGTTTTCTTCTCTTCCTTTATATATATTCAGGTATATAACCAATGAAATGTCAGGTAAAAAAAGTAGAAAATGAAAGTAACATATTAATTGGTTGTCAATTCCAACACTTCAGATGTGTTTTGTGAAGTAATTTACCTCACGGTATTTAGAGAGGTCTACAGGCTAAATGGCTGAATGGAATTCCAATCAAATTTGTGAAAATGGTAGGGATTGGTATGTAGTATGAGCTAATCTATATTTGGTGAAATTGTCTCCAGTGGCTTTTCTGTGAACTACTTTCCCACCTTTTTTGATGGTGCGCTTCCCAGGGAGTGACCCGGTACGCGAACCGTTGAGCGCCCCGGTTCGCGAACCTTAAGCGTTACGGGAGTCCACCATTTTGTGTTTCGGTCGAATTAAGATACAAAATGGAGAGCAAATAATGTTCAGAATGGGTAGAAGGGGGCACGGTAGACTTATCTTGACCCCCTAGGTTTTGTGAGGGTGGCTGAGGAGGCTTATATGTGCGAAAAAAAAACATTTTTTTAAAAAATTTCGCGAGGTTAGCTCCCGGTTCGCGTACCGGGTAGCGTCCCAGGGAGCGTACTTTGTTGAAAATTAGTGAAAAAAGTTAGAGGAAAAATAACAATTGTGAGTGATCAGATGTAGGGTAGCTCTGAGAAGAGCTTTTGGGTTTATGGTACATTTAGGTACTTATAAGTAGGTACCAATGCACATTCTTAAATTCAGAGTGAAAATTCTGTTGCCCTCATCTGAGAAGTGAACTCCATCTCCTCTGTAGATATCTTGCATGTAGTAACGCAAGTTATTGTTGTACAGGGAGCCCATTCCATGGTCTCTCATGTAAGCTGAAACAGATTTGTTTACATGCTTCCTCGACTTCTCAATTTGTGGACAAAATTGGTTTGACCACCTCCATTTCTGTCTTTGGCATATATTTGAATATACCAAGGCAGTCTGAGGAAAAAGTGCCATCAATTGCTCAAAGGTGTCCTTTAAAAGCATTTCCAGACCTACCCCAGTCAAAGTGCCCAAATCATTACCTCCACAGTGCACAATTAACAGGTCAGGTTTGGGCAAATGCATAAAGGTTTTCACCAATGGTATCAATTGGTGACATTTTAATCCTCTGTGGCCAAACCACTTAATTTCCACATCTTGTAAATTGAGGTTAGGTAAATTCCTGTTTTCAGCGTACCTTTGAGCCCAGTGAATATAACTATGTCCAACAATCCAGACAGAAAACATGGTGAGAGAAGGTTCTCCTGCAGTCAGATGAAGTGTGGCAATGAAATGGCAGTTGAAAAAATGAGAGTTTAAAATGAAAAAAACTGTGGAGTTTCTGTGTTCATGAAGCAGTAACAGTGATTGGTGGATTTTGATTGCTGAAAACAGAAAGTTAGGGTGCACGGATGAGTTATTTGAAAGATGTATTTTGAATGGTCAATAAAAAATCATTAAATGAAAGAATGCACTGGATATGCAGGTGCACTGAGAGTTCAGAGTTCAATTGCAACATTGTTGTGTGAACTTGCAAACACCAGAAGTCTTCCAAGAGGTGGTTGCCATGCAGAAAAGGCAGAAAGGGCAGAGGGGGGAAGGGTTTTCATTTGAAAAAAAGTGAGGGAAGAGTTTTGATTGGGTGACATGAGAGATATGTGTGAAGAATTACAGCATTTCTGTGCTTTTGATAGCTGCAGACTCTGGAGTGCATACCTTTTGCTCTGCTGAAGACAAATTGGTGTGTTTCTGAGACTGTTTTCAAACTCAAAGTATTTGCTAAGGTGAGAAAATATTTCTTTAATTTAGATAGAGAATAGTGTGCTTTAAGGAGAAAATTATGAATTATGTGGCGCAAATTGCTTGTAAATATGCTCCCACCTGTGCATGGAAAATTTAGATTTTGAATGTTTGTGTTACATAGCCATGTTAAAAGTGATACAAACATGCTGCAAAGGCAATTAAAAAACGCTTTTATGTGTCTTAAGGACATTTTAAGTAATTTTCCCATGTGCAGTGTTTTGAAATTATGATTTGAAAATCGTTTTTGGGGAAAAGGAATTGTTTTTAAATTTATGACAAGGACATAATGGTGTATGCTTCTTTATAAGGCAATTGACTGTCCCTGATGTTATTTTTCCCATTTTAATGTAAGACCTTTCTCTGTGGCGCAAATTGCTTGTAAATATGCTCCCACCTGTGCATGGCAAATTTAGATTTTAAATGTTTGTGTTACATAGCCATGTTAAAAGTGACCCAACCATGCTGGAAAGGCAATAAAAAAACACTTTCATGTGTCTTAAGGACATTTTAAGTAATTTCCCTGTGGGCAGTGTTTTCAAATTATGAATTGAAAATCGTTTTTGAGGTAAAGGAATGTTGTTAAAATTTATGTGCGCCATATGCCCCCAAATTTCTTTTTCAGGGGTGCAGCAGGGTGTTATTGAGACACCCCTGCACCTTTGGAAAAATTCCTAATTTGCGATGAGCTAATTGCTAATCGCAAATTGCACCTTCTTTCATATGGGCATCCTGGCGCATGGAAATGAATGGGTAATTTGCAATTAGCAATTTGCTCATCGCAAATTTGGAATGGTAAAGAATCGCTATTTATTCCTTAAAATTCGCTATTTTGGAAATGCAAAATAGTTATATGATACATATGGCGGTTGATGTCTAACAAGATAAGAAGCTTAGGGATACATTTATGATGACTGGCGCAATGAAGTGGACATCACTTACTTCATTGGTAGAGCTTTACATGTATTATGTCCTCTGTATTCTTCATCAAGCGTAACTTTAATCTGCAATCCTGAGTAGGCCTCACCTTAAACAAACCTCTGGATAGGCCACATCTTATCGTCATCCTGAATTAATCATTTAAAATGCTAGGGACAGATTTATGATAGGTGTATGCCTCTTTTGCGCCACTTACAAAACACTGTCCATGGGGAAATGACTTAAAATGTCCTTAAGACACATGAATGTGTTTTTTTAAAGCGTTTGCAATTTTTTTGGGTCACTTTTAACATGGCTATGTGACTCAAACAGTCAAAATCTAAATTCACCATGCACAGGTGGGAGCATATTTACAAGGAATGTGCTCCATGGGGAAAGGTCTTATAATGTAATATGGGAAAAATGACATCAGAGACACTGAAATGCCTTATAGAGAAGCATACACCATTATGTCCTTGTCATACATTTGCAAACCATTACTTTTCCCCAAAAACGATTTTCAAATCATAATTTGAAAACACTGCACATGTGGAAATGACTTAAAATGTCCTTAATTCAAAATTAGCTATTCCTTATTTTGCGATTGCACTGAAGGATTTGCAAATTTTGCGATTCCTTAAATGCAATGTATCAAACAAAAAATATGTAAAAAATGACATTAAGGATTTGGAAACTACCACCAACTTCTAGTTTGTGGTAATTTGCGAATTCTTTTAAAAAAGCATTTTTTTCCAAAAAACAAAAGGTGCCATATGACGCCAATACATGTCCTTAGGGCATGTATGTGTGCCATATGCCCCCAAATTTCTTTTTCAGGGGTGCAGCAGGGTGTTCTTGAGATACCCCTGCACCCTTGAAAAAATTCCTATTTTGTGATGAGCAAATTGCTAATCGCAAATTGCAACCTTCATTCCTATGAGCCTCCTAGCCCATGGAAATGAATGGGTAATTCGCAATTAGCAATTTGCTCATTGCAAATTAGGATTGGTAAAGAATTGCTATTTATTCCTTAAAATTCGCTATTTAGGAAATGCAAAATAGTTTGATGGTACATATGGTGGTTCATCTGTAACAAGATAAGAAGCTTAGGGATACATTTATGATGACTGGCAAAATAAAGTGCAAATCACTTACTTCATTGGTAGGCCTTTACATGTATTATCTCTTCTGTATTCTTCATCAAGCGTAACTTTAATCTGCAATCCTGAGTAGGCCTCACCTTAAACAAACCTCTGGATAGGCCACACCTTATCGTCATCCTGGATTAATCATTTAAAATGCTAGGGACAGATTTATGATAGGTGTATGCCTCTTTTGCGCCACTGTGCGTCACTTTTATGATGCAGCGGCGGTGCAAAAGATTTGCTATGAGGCGACAAAATTACAAATTGATGCATTTAGGCAGATATGTCATGGTGTAAAAAAAACGTACCACATGAAACCGATGCAGCAGTGATGCAAAAGATGCACCATGTTGCAAGACAGGCCTCACTTGGGGCCATATGTATCAAGCTAATTAGCATTCGCAAAGATCAAAATTCTGCGAATTTCGGCATTTGCGAATGCTAATTAGACAAATGGTATGTATCAAACAAGTTTGATGCAAAATAAGGAATAGCAAAATTTGCTATTCCTTATTTTGCGATTGCACTGAAGGATTTGCAAATTTTGCGATTACTTAAATGCAATGTATCAAACAAAAAATATGTAAAAAAATGACATTAAGGATTTGGAAACTACCACCAACTTCTAGTTGGTGGTAATTTGTGAATTCTTTTCAAAAAGCTTTTTTTCCAAAAAACAAAAGGTGCCATATTACGCCCATACATGCCCTTAGGGCATGTATGTGCGCCATATGCCCCCAAATTTCTTTTTCAGGGGGTGCAGCAGGGTGTTCTTGAGACACCCCTGCACCCTTGGAAAAATTCCTATTTTGTGATGAGCTAATTGCTAATCGCAAATTGCACCTTCATTCCTATGAGCCTCCTAGCCCATGGAAATGAATGGGTAATTTGCAATTAGCAAATTGCTCATTGCAAATTAGGAATGGTAAAGAATTGCTATTTATTCCTTAAAATTCGCTATTTAGGAAATGCAAAATAGTTTGATGGTACATATGGTGGTTCATCTGTAACAAGATAAGAAGCTTAGGGATACATTTATGATGACTGGCGAAATAAAGTGCAAATCACTTACTTCATTGGTAGGCCTTTACATGTATTATCTCTTCTGTATTCTTCATCAAGCGTAACTTTAATCTGCAATCCTGAGTAGGCCTCACCTTAAACAAACCTCTGGATAGGCCACACCTTATCGTCATCCTGGATTAATCATTTAAAATGCTAGGGACAGATTTATGATAGGTGTATGCCTCTTTTGCGCCACTGTGCGTCACTTTTATGATGCAGCGGCGGTGCAAAAGATTTGCTATGAGGCGACAAAATTACAAATTGATGCATTTAGGCAGATATGTCATGGTGTAAAAAAAACGTACCACATGAAACCGATGCAGCAGTGATGCAAAAGATGCACCATGTTGCAAGACAGGCCTCACTTGGGGCCATATGTATCAAGCTAATTAGCATTCGCAAAGATCAAAATTCTGCGAATTTCGGCCTTTGCGAATGCTAATTAGACAAATGGTATGTATCAAACAAGTTTGATGCAAAATAAGGAATAGCAAAATTTGCTATTCCTTATTTTGCGATTGCACTGAAGGATTTGCAAATTTTGCGATTACTTAAATGCAATGTATCAAACAAAAAATATGTAAAACAATGACATTAAGGATGTGGAAACTACCACCAACTTCTAGTTGGTGGTAATTTGCGAATTCTTTTCAAAAAGCTTTTTTTCCAAAAAACAAAAGGTGCCATATGACGCCCATACATGCCCTTAGGGCATGTATGTGCGCCATATGCCCCCAAATTTCTTTTTCAGGGGGTGCAGCAGGGTGTTCTTGAGACACCCCTGCACCCTTGGAAAAATTCCTATTTTGTGATGAGCTAATTGCTAATCGCAAATTGCACCTTCATTCCTATGAGCCTCCTAGCCCATGGAAATGAATGGGTAATTTGCAATTAGCAAATTGCTCATTGCAAATTAGGAATGGTAAAGAATTGCTATTTATTCCTTAAAATTCGCTATTTAGGAAATGCAAAATAGTTTGATGGTACATATGGTGGTTCATCTGTAACAAGATAAGAAGCTTAGGGATACATTTATGATGACTGGCGAAATAAAGTGCAAATCACTTACTTCATTGGTAGGCCTTTACATGTATTATCTCCTCTGTATTCTTCATCAAGCGTAACTTTAATCTGCAATCCTGAGTAGGCCTCACCTTAAACAAACCTCTGGATAGGCCACACCTTATCGTCATCCTGGATTAATCATTTAAAATGCTAGGGACAGATTTATGATAGGTGTATGCCTCTTTTGCGCCACTGTGCGTCACTTTTATGATGCAGCGGCGGTGCAAAAGATTTGCTCTGAGGCGACAAAATTACAAATTGATGCATTTAGGCAGATATGTCATGGTGTAAAAAAAACGTACCACATGAAACCGATGCAGCAGTGATGCAAAAGATGCACCATGTTGCAAGACAGGCCTCACTTGGGGCCATATGTATCAAGCTAATTAGCATTCGCAAAGATCAAAATTCTGCGAATTTCAGCCTTTGCGAATGTTAATTAGACAAATGGTATGTATCAAACAAGTTTGATGCAAAATAAGGAGTAGCAAAATTTGCTATTCCTTATTTTGCGATTGCACTGAAGGATTTGCAAATTTTGCGATTACTTAAATGCAATGTATCAAACAAAAAATATGTAAAAAATGACATTAAGGATTTGGAAACTATTGTGGTAAATTGGTGGTAATTTGTGAATTCTTTTCAAAAAGCTTTTTTTCAAAAAAACAAAAGATCCCATATGACGCCAACACATGCCCTTAGGGCATGTATGTGTGCCATATGCCCCCAAATTTCTTTTTCAGGGGTGCAGCAGGGTGTTCTTGAGACACCCCTGCACCCTTGGAAAAATTCCTAATTTGTGATGAGCAAATTGCTAATCGCAAATTAAACCTTCATTCCTATGAGGCTCCTAGCCCATGGAAATGAATGGGTAACTTGCAATTAGCAATTTGCTCATTGCAAATTAGGAATGGTAAAGAATTGCTATTTATTCCTTAAAATTCGCTATTTAGGAAATGCAAAATAGTTTGATGGTACATATGGCGGTTCATCTGTAACAAGATAAGAAGCTTAGGGATAGATTTATGATGACTGGTGCATCACCAGGGATGTGTCAGTCATCCTGCGCCGCTGTTCCGCCACCCATGGTGTGCTGCATTTACAATGCGGGGCATCATGGGGCAAAAATGGCACAGATGCGTGATGTATCTGTGCTGTAAAGGTAGTGATTGCTGGAGTTGTATCGCAAGTGCGATGCAGCTCAAGCAAGGCTCAGGGGTGCCCCATCTCCACAATGTTGCGTCAAGACCTATGCCTGCTTAAAGCAGGCGCAGGGTTTTGAAGCAGCTTTCTCCTATCTGATTGTAAATACGGCACACCATGGGTGGCAGAGCAGCGGTGCACGTTAACTGGTGCATGCCTGGGGATGTGTCTTTTAACATAAATCTGCCCCTTTACATTTAAGTATGTGCAGGACACACAGAGTCGGTGAGGCTTATCCAAGGTTAAGAAGAGATGAGTCCTGTTCACTGAAAAATTAGACATAGTCTTCACCTGATCAGCATTGCTGGACATGGCTAAATAATAGCTGCAAAATAATACTCTTGTTAAACAATTTTACTATTATAATCTCTGAGATTTGTCTCTTACTCTGCAACATCTCATTGTTGTTATCCTTCTTTAAAGATAAAGACAACATCAACATGAGCGACAATCTGCAATCAGTTGATTTTGACCTCATCATTGAACTTGTAATTGAAACATCAGTGGATGTTGATCCATTGGATGATTTAAATCCTGAGGATGAAGAAGAGCGTGATGAGGATGCAGATTTGTCCGAATTATATGACATAGGGTGGGAAGCTGACCTGCTTGAGCCTATGGAAATATAAACATTTATTTTTAAAATGTATAATTAATAAAAAGTAAAAATGTAAACCGTTTAATTTAAAAATAAAGACACCTTCAAAAACAGGTTATGTGTAGTGTCTTCAATAAAATATTAAAATATGCTCATAAAATTAGATCAGATTCACATATAAAATAGCACAGGTAACATAAATATAAATGTCATTTCTTTTCTGCTATTTCTGTATTGTAAATTTGCCAAGGACTAAAAAATCTTCTATTTAAAATGTCAAGTAGTGTGTTAAGTTTTTGATCACTGTTATTGATTTACTGTTTGGTAATAATGGTTAATAACATTTTTTATTATATTTTACCACAGATTCAACTGCAGATCATTTCAAGATTTCACCATGCCAACAATAGAAAGACAGAGAAAGGCTGCAAAACGTCAAAGACAGCAGGTGAAACAAAATAAGCAGCAGTCCTCTAACAAAAAGATTTGTCAAGTCACGAAGAAAGCACCGGGTAAGAGCACAAAATATTTCATAAGAAATATGTGTAGTAAAAAAAATATTACTACAGAAAATGTTTCAGTCCATAAAAAGAGAAGCAAATCAAATGGAAAGGAAAGGCCAATCAAAAATGTTACTGCTAGAGCAAGAGATAACTCTGTGCATGATAGTAGAAGGAAACAACTGTTTAGGGACATTCGTAAACGAATGTTCCGCAACAGGATAATTGGCAATTTGTTAAAAAATATTAAGAAAGGTCAACAGAAACTGTTTTTTTATAAGAGAAAAAAAAAGTTGAGAAAGTTATTGATCAGGCATTTGAAATTAAACGTAAGTTATTTATTTTGATAATCAATAGAATTAGGAAGCTAAACAAGGCAATTTATGATTTCAAAAGAAATAGTAGATGGAAGAGAATAGTTAATCGTAGTAATTTTTGTGAAGTTTTTTCTGGAGAATGGATGCATAGTTCAAGCTGTGAGGCATTTTTTAATGAGGAGAGTTATTTCCAGGATAATGATTTGGTGCATGCAGTTGACACCAGTGGTCGTGCTTATGAAGTGAAAGATGGTTGTCCAGTTGAAAAAGAAAAACTTGTGACAACAGAGACAGAAGAGGTGTTAGGTAATGAGGTTTTAGGAAGACGTGCTAAGGGTCCTGTGTACACCTGGAAGTGTAGTAGTATTTGTAGTGTGCGACAGGATTCCATCAATTTGCTTTGTGATTTTGTACGGTCATTTAATAAGAAAAGTTTGAAGCAGAAAATAAGGTTGTTGCAAGAATTAGATCCTTGCAGAGTGAGAGAAGTGACAGGTTTGCATGGTCATTCACTGGCTTGTCTTTCCAGGAGAGTATGCCAGAGTGTTTTTCATCATTTCAGGATGCTAGCAGTGCATCATAATAAAGTGAGGAAATTAGTTAGAATGTTGTATTATGCTAAGAGTCCAGCAATTATGCTTAAACAATTATGCGCTGCTCTTTTGCATGGTTCTGAAATAGATGTGAAGAACATATGTGAAGAAATTGAGTTTTGTTACTTTGGAAGTAAAGAGGAGAATGTTGAAATTGACCCAGAAGAAGAGGGTAATGTGGAAGATAGTGTACAGGTTTCCAGTACAGATAATTTCCAGAGGGAATTTGCGACGTTTCAGGTGAAATCAAGTGAGAGGCCTAATTTCACTTGTGTGTGTTGTCGACGCACTTATTATAAGAATCAGACTAAGTTAGTGGATTTATACGCAAAAAGTGAAAGGGAAAATAATAGTGAATGGAAGGATTTTGCAACATACTTGATGGTAGAAAATTGTTTTGATTTAGGATTCGATCAACGTGTGTGTACTTATTGTTGTTGCAAATTAAATCAAAACCAGATGCCTGCTAGAGCAGTTCCTAATAATCTGGAATTGGTTGAGATTCCTTCTGAATTGAAGGATTTAAATACTTATGAATCTATTTTGATTCAAAGTATCCATCCCTTTCAGGCTATTGTAAGAATGGAGCCAAAGACAGGGAAATTGCCTCCATCAGATTTACAGAGAGGATTAAAGGGAAGAGTTGTTTATTTGCCTCTAGATTTGAAGAAAAACATTAACACAATTGGAGTAGAAAAAGTGGAAGAGGAACCTCTGGTTATCTTAGTTAATGGGGTTCCGACAAAGAATAAGAAAATATGGCAAGATTTAGTAGATGTTAGGAAAGTTAAAAAGGCAACATTGTATTTGAAAAAAAATAATAAATACTATAAGAATGTATATGTTGCAGAAGAGGAAGTAAGTGAGGAAGAGGATAGCGATTTGTGTGCTGGTCAAATTGAGAAAGTAGAACCCTCTACTAGTGAAGAAATATATGAACATTATAGTGTTCATCCTTTGCATTCCAAGGAAGTCATGGGGAATGCTATTGAGTTGTTTCAAATGAAACAAGCCAAAGGGAGTCCCATTAGTGTTTGGGAGGAAAGTTTGGAAGCTCGGTGTTTCCCACAGCTTTTTCCAACAGGTCAGGGAGGAAGATATGATGAGCGACCTCATCAAATTCCTGCTTCTGAATACCGGACTTTGCGATTGTATGCAGGAGATGCTAGGTTTCGACAATGCATTCCCTATTTGTTTCATCTCCTGTTTGAAAGCAATCTGTCTGGACTGTCATATGCAGTGAACCACATCTTGAAAAGTGGTATACACATGCAAAACATCTCGGCAAGTGACTTTATGGATAAAGTCAATGTCCAAGACAGTATTTTGGATTCTCACCTGATTAATCTCATGGCGTGTCAGCGTGGTACTAATGAGTACTGGTACCGTCGTCATGGTGATTTAAAATGTATGCTGAGGAACTTAGGTACTCCCACATGGTTCCTCACTCTGAGCTGTGCCGAGTATGGCTGGGAAGACTTACTTGAATTTCTACGAGAGGCAAATGCTAACGTAGATAACATCGAATTCAAGACACCCGGAGAACTGTGCTCTTTGGATCCAGTCAATGTATGTAGGTACTTCAATCATAGATTTGAAGCTATGATGTCTTTCATCATGAATAAGAACAATCCACCTCTTGGAGAGGTGTTGGATTTCTTCTGGAGAAAGGAGTACCAAGCAAGAGGTGCTCCTCATATACATATGTTGCTGTGGATCAAGGATGCACCTAAATTTGGAACGGATCCAGAAGACTCAGTGATGAGTTTCATCCAACAGTATTCTACGTGTGCTGTTCCAAACGCAAAGGAGAAGAAAAGCCTAAGAGAAAAAGTTCTGCGTTTCCAAAGCCATCGATGTGGAAAGTACTGCCGTCGTAAATTCCGAAACAAGGACAAGTTCTACACCAAATGTCGTTTCGGCTTTCCACGACCGGTGATTTCTAAAGGAAGAGTAAACAGTTTGATGTCTTCGCTGCGACATAATGTCATGAAGAAATCACCTAAAAACACATACAATTTGAAGAGGAACGAAGAGTCCAAGTACATCAACGACTACAACCCGGTGATTTTGTCCATGTGGAATGCTAACATGGATATACAGTTTGTGGCTGATAACTGTATGGCTGTGGCTCGGTATGTGACGTCTTACATCACCAAAAAAGAGAAGACAGAATTGAAGGATATGTGGGAGGACATTTCCCATGAAAAGAGCCTCAGCAAGAAGTTGTACAGTTTCAGTCTGAAGATGTTGTCGCATCGAGAAATTGGAGCTTACGAATGCTCTGACCGGTTGTCTTCAGCAAGTCTCTATGCCAAGTCCAGGAGTATCGTTTGGGCGAGTCTTGGTCTTGCTGCAACGCGTAATCGAGTTCTGAAACCTGTGCGGGAAATTGAGTATTTGGCGGAAAAGGAGCCAAACAGTACCGACATTTTGAAGACCAACATGTTGGATACATATTATCCAAGTAGAAGCAGTCACCTCGACAATGTTTGTCTGTATGAGGTTCTTCAAAATTACATATTCAAGAGGAACATCAAAGAAGATACTGAGAAAGGAGTGTATGCTGTAATAGGAAGTGAGGGATGTCTGGTCAAGCAAAGAAAATGCCACTTGGTAAACCATCGAAAATTGAGTGGCGAATCTCCTGAAAAAAAGGAGTTTTTCTATTTAGCACTTTTGCAACTTTTCAAGCCTTGGCGTGCAGAAGAGGAACTGCTTGGAGATTTCCTCTGTTACGAAGACTCTTTCAATGCCGCCAAGGAGACCATAGAATGTCCTGCTTTTCCCAAATATGTAGAAATGTTGAATGCGGAAATTGAGCAGGAAGCAACGATTGCAGCCGAGATTGCCAGAGACAGTTCTCAGGACAGTCAGAGTTCTGCTTCATTGAGTCAGGATCCACTAGGAGGACCTGTTATCGAAAATGAAGCTGCCACTGCCATGAATGAAGTGGAAAGAGCCATGGCACATGCTCAGGAGGATGCGGTTAACTTAGAAGAGTTGGAAAGACAACTCAACGTTGAGCAGAGGAAAATATATGACGAAGTTACCATGCAAATTGATCATGGATTAAGTCATGACAAGAAAGAGTGCTCATGTACGTCGTTGAAGCCTGTCCGACTGTACGTGAGTGGAGAAGCGGGAACTGGAAAAAGTTTCCTCATTAAAGCAATTTCATGCTATTTGCAGGAAAGGACAGAGTCATCGCTGTCTTGTGTTGTCACCGCTCCAACTGGACTGGCAGCACATAACATTAAAGGGATTACTTTACATCGTTTACTGATGCTGCCAGTGGAGCATGACAACAAATTACAATATCACAAGCTATCTGGAGATGCTTGTTTTGAAGTTTCAAGAATCTTGAGGAAAATGAAACTTCTTATCATTGACGAAGTAAGCATGGTTTCCAATGTCATGCTTGCCTTTGTGCATTTGAGAATGCAAGAAGTTCTCAAAACAGAGTATGATGTGTTATTTGGTGGCAAACACATCATTGTTTTCGGAGATCTTCTGCAGCTGACACCAGTGAAAGGGCAACCTGTGTTCAAAATGCTCACGCATGAAGATACCAGGAAGTGCCTAGGCAGCATTGGCAACGTCAATATATGGTTAAACTTCAATTATGCTGAACTGCATGAAAATATGCGTCAGGCGAAGGATGAAGTTTACAAGACTATTCTACAAGATGTTAGAATTGGAAAAGTGACCGAGCATGGGAAAGAAGCTTTACATGCACGATTACTGTCAAATTTATATCCAGAACAAGATGTTGTGCCTGAGAATATTTTTCAGAAAATTACTGATAAGAAATCTGGAATATGTTTGATGCCAACTCTTGCAGAATGTGCCAAATTCAACAACAAAATGTTGCATTTAGAAAAGCAAGAGATTGTGAAACTGGAAGCTATTGACAGAGTAGAGCATATGGGATCAACAATTATTTTGTCTGAGAATCTGAAAACAAAATTGGATTCATTAGAGAAGAGTATATCTAAAACTGCAGGTTTTGAAAAGACTCTGAATGTGTGCTTGAACTGCCGTATAATTTTAAGAAGGAATTTACATGTTGAAAGAGGTCTGGTAAATGGATCAATGGGTAATGTTGTTGATTTTGTAAAATACAGAAATAGAGATGGAATTGAATTTTTAAAAATTATATTTGATGGCATTGAGGAAGTACAGCTAATTGGTCGTTGCTCTGCTAGATTTTTGCTTGTAAAAGACTTATATGTTCGCCGTAAGCAGTTTCCTGTTTGCTTGGCATATGCGGTGACAATCCATAAATCGCAAGGTTTAAGTGTAGACTGTGCATTGGTGAATATTGGCAGTTCTGTGTTCAAGGACGGTATGGCATATGTGGCATTGTCACGAGTTAGAACTTTATCGGGATTGTACTTGATTGAGTGTGATGTCACAAACATTTGTGCGTATCTAGATTGTGTTAAGGAATACAATAGGTTAAGAAGAGAGTATGCGCCACATTTGCCTCAGTATCCTTTGTTTGAGAAACGTGTGGTAGGCCGGAAACGAAGAAATGTGACCAATACTGGGGAGGTTGTAGCAAAAAGACGAAAAGTCGATGAACCTAAAATTACAAGCAGAAACAAAAAGGATTCTGTTGAAGATGTTGTTGGTTTTCAATTTGAAAACAGTTCTGGTGTCAACTGCTATGCTAATGTAGTGGTTAATGTTTTGTTTTCTCTAGAAAATGTAAAAGAAGAGATTGTGGTCAATTCTGATCAAAGATTTTGCAGTTTGTTAAATTCTGTGTTAGAGAAATGTAGCACTGATAGAAGAAACATAGAAAGTGTGTCTGAAATTCGAAATCTGTTAGACAGATGTTCAGGCCAAACACAATTCTCTCAAAATATTCAGCAAGATTGTCAGGAGTTTTTAATGTATATGCTTGATGTATTGCATGCTGAAGGTGTAGATGTAGATCAGCTGTTTGGGCTTTCTTATCAATGGCAGCATGACTGCGAGAACTGTATGGTATCAAGTACTACTAGTGTAGACTCAGAAAGATTTATATATTTAACTTTGCCAGACAGTAAATCAGTCTCCTTTAATAAGCTAGTAAAAGCAGCTGATCACAACATGGAGTGTAGCCAATGTAAATCTGAAATGATGTCCACATTATTTATACGAACATATGGCCAGTATGTCATTTTAATGTTCCAACGATGTAGGCCTGATGGAACAAAATTGACAACTTTAATTAAAAATGTTGTAGCTTCGCAGTTGTCAATATCAGGAAGGACTTTTGTAACTGCAGCAATTATATATCATGACGGCCCTTCAATAACATCAGGACATTACACAGCTTATTTAAAGTCTAGAAATGGCTGGTCATTCTGCAACGATTCTGTTTTAATTTTCAAAAAAAAATTGCCGTATGACCTTAAAAACTCTTACCTGGTGTTTTTAAAACCAAAATTTTAGGGAAATAATCTCGGTATGTGCTCTGTGGAATTTCAAGAAGTTCTAATGGCTCCTACACAATTTGGCCTTGAGGATAAGTGTAGTTCAGAGACATAACTTCTAACCATAAGACTGGACGTCATGGAGAAATAAGTGCACTTTGAATGAGTTCAGAAAAACTATTTCTTTTTATAAGCTAATTGAAGCAGCCAATCAAAACATAGAGTAGAGGGAATGTAAGTCTGCAACGCTGTCTACTGTTTTACATTGCTTTGTGATTGAAAGTGATGTAGAGAATTAAATAATTGTAGTAGTCATAGAGTTAGTGTAAGTCTGCTTCATAGTAAGCAGTATCAGTGTCATAGGAAATGTAGAACATGACTGAGCAAGAAGGGGAAGATATTACTATTCCAGGATTGTGAAAATGATCTTCAACATTTTAATTCTGAAAGTTGCGGAAATGCCAAATGACGGGATTGCCTTACAAGAAATCCAAGAGTTATAAATGGGTCTGACAAGATTTGGCCTTGTGGAAACTTGTGGTAGAGAGCAAGAAGTCATTTATTGCATGTAACATGTTTTTAAAAACGATGGAGATTTTCTTTCAGAAAGTGGCGGGCTGAAAGTAATAACAGCACAAAAGAGTGTAAGCTGTTCATAGGACATCCTTTGACGTCATGGAAAGTAAGTTAACTTTAAGGAGTTCTGAATTCTGATTTCTTATGTTGTATGGGTTTTTTAAACACAATCATTTTGATTGTGTTTTTTTTTCCCCGCTGTTATATGATGAATACCTTCAAGTCACTGTTTTTAGTGAATTTTGATACATTCTGAGAACAGCAAAAATAAACCATTTAACATGTATAATTAATTCTGTACTGTTTGCATTTATGATGTATATGTAGAACTGTGTAGGAGGCATGGAGAAGGTGAGGCTTCTGTAAGTGTCAAAGTTGTTGCATGCAGTGCTGCACTTCTGCGTATTCTTTCATATGCTAGACTACATCTGCACAATGAGATACCTAAGCAAAGGAAACACAAGTGATGTGATTGTGAAATGAGCAAAATAATTTGCACGTATTTCAATTACATCACCTGTGTTTCCTATCATTACGAATCACATTGTGCAGATCAAGTTTAGGTCTGTCCAGGGAAACATAGGAGGTTTGGACTTTGTTCAAGAGTGCAGTGGACATGACTCACTTCATTGGTAGACCTTCACATGTATTATGTCCTCTATTCTCTTCAACAATTCATCTGCAACCCTGAGTAGGCCTCACCTCAAACAAACCTCTGGACAGGACACATCTTATTGGCATCCTGAAGCAATTATTTAAAATTTTAGTGTCTTGCGACACTTTTCTGAGACAACAGCAATGCAAAAGATGCACCATGTTTTAAGATAGGCCTCACTTCATCTGCATCAAGATACTGTTAGTTTAAAATGTATATCTTTAGGACTGTGTAGGGGGCCTGGAGAAGCAGAAGCTTCTGTAAGTGTCAAAGTTGTTGAAAAACTGTTTGTCCTTCAATCTTTTCCCTTGTCTTTTGTAATTTTTAAATACATGTTTTAATATTTTTGAAATGTTTGTTCTCTCTTTCACAGATTGAAAGTATAAAAACAAAAAGTGAGTAATTTAACGACAATTATAAGGTAAATGCTTTGTACTCTTTTCGTTACATTTCTATCACATTCACCTACTATTAGTTCCACTGCTTCATTTCTTTAACCCTCAGTTTCCTGCCTTTGCTACTTCCCTCATTCCTTTCTCTATTACCTACTTACTCAACTCCTTCCACTCTTTTTCTCAGTCCCTCTCTTCTCATAGTTCCTCACTCTTGTTCACTCACTCCGTCTCTATTACTCTTAGTGTCTTTGACTGATCACTCTATCACTACTTGTTCATAATGCTTTCTCTGTGTAGTTGAAGCACACTAAGGGGCATATTATGAACACAGCCAATAAAATTATTGCTCTTTTTATTGGCAGAAAACTGGTGCAAAAGTGGTTTTAGCGGCAGTTTTCTGCCGCAAAAGCAGCTTTAGCGACACATTTCTGCCAATAAAAGCTGCAAAACTTTTATTGCCTATGTTGATGATATGGCTCTATGTTACTTACATTTCTTTGCTGTTTCAATTAATCTTTTTCTGTTATTTTTTGTTTTCTGTTTTCTATTTTTTCTCTCTGTTATTCCTCATGTTTTAATCTTATTTTGAACATTCACTCACATTCTCCAAGAAACTCTTCTTTGTTAATGTTATACTCTCTTTTTTTTTCTTTCACTTCGTTATCTATTTTGTTTTTCACAATTATACCCTCTTCCGTCTTTTCTTCGGTAAATAGATCTATTAAACAGTATCTCTTCTTTACTCCCTATAGCTGTCTTTCTTTTAACATCACTCTCTGTTTACTTTCCTTATACTTACTCTTTTTTTTTTTTTTTTTTTTTTTTTTGGTTAGCTCCCGGTCCGCGTACCGGGAAGCTAACCCGAGAGCGAACCAAAAGAAATAGAGCTTGCCAGAGTGCTAAACATTCTAGCAATTTTTTTTGAAAGGGAAGGTAGTTCTGAAAAGAACTTTTTTTTAAATATTTTTGTTGTTTTATATTTTTTTTTTATTTTTTGAACATTTTTTGTTTTTTTTGTATTTTTTGAACGATTTTATATTTTTTGGGGTTTTTTTGGGGGGGGGGAAACAACAATAAACAGGCGTTGAAAAGGTCTCAACAGGAGCAAAAAAAAATTACTGGGGGCGGTTAGGGCAATTATGGTGTTCATACGCCAGGTTGAGTGCATTGATGCTCATGTTGCCTCACGCTAACAACGCACGACAGTGCATACAATAGTGTATCATGTGGCCAAAATGTTCTTGTATATTTGGCACAGTTTCCCGTGCCTCTTCTGGTGTTAATGAAATTGGTATTCTTGGTCTGGCCACAGGAGTTGATCTTGGATTGTCCTGCATATCCCTTATTTCCGCCCGGCTGTAATTTAGTGGATGCTTCCTTGTCATGTGCCTGTGCATTGTGTGATTTCCGTAACTATATTTCTTGTCCGTCCCTCTGGATAATTGTTCTTTGCATATGAGGCAGGTGACATACCTCGCATTGACTTTTTTTTGGCCACGAGGGATCGAATAAAACTGCCAGATGAAACTGGCTTTCTTTCTGGAAACCCGGGGCACCTCTTCTAAGAACTGTGGTTCTTCTCCCTCCTCATCCATTTCTTCCTCTTCCTCCTCAGTGTTGGTAATGACCTGGGGAGGTGGTCCTCTCTTTCCATGAGGAGGTGGAGGTGGTGGTGGGGGTGCACCAGCTGAAGCTACCAATGAAGCCATTTCTCATATAGTAGTAAAGGCCTTCCTCTCACAATGATGAAAGTCAGAGTGAGGAAAGAAGGAGGGGTTTTCATCATTTGGGAAAAACAATACTTCTCAACCAATGAAAAGTGTTATTTTTAGGTCACCTGACCTAGCCTTACATCATTATGAAACCAAAAGTGAAATGAACCAATGAAAAGTTTTATTAACAAGTCACATGACCTCTCACGCTCATGTTACGCGCTGCGGAACGCGCCTCGGTTAGCTTCCGGGTCGCTGCGCTTCGCGCCTCGGTCCGCGCCCCGGGACACTTCCGGGTGCGCTAACGCGGTACATCACAAGACGCATTACGCGGCAACGCGATACGTCGCGCTTTCGCGACGCGCCGCGGATCGCTTCCGGGGAGCTGCGTTTCGCGCCTCGGTCCGCGCCCCGGGGCACTTCCGGGTGCGCTAACGCAGTACGTCATAAGACGCATTACGCGGCAACGCGATACCGTCACTATGTTGATATCTTACCGGTTCGCGGACCGGGTCGCGGCATCAATTTGAGCTAATGGAAAGCTTCCCGGTTCGCGGACCGGGAGCGAAACAAAAAAAATATTTTACAAAAATTATTAATAAACATATAAAATATATTTTTGGATTTAAAGAAGAATACATTTTACAGCTATAGATATTAGCTTTTAAAAAACCAATGAAATTCACTGAAAAAACCATAGGTTATAGACCATATATAGTTAGGAATTAGCATTTACAAAACCTTGAAAATTCACTGAAAAAACCATAGGTTATAGACCATATATAGTTAGGAATTAGCATTTAAAAAACCTTTTTTTACTCACACAAAACCATTGAAATTCCATATATAGTTAGTTGTACTAACTATATATCGCGCACCCGCAATCCACTGCTGATCATGTCACATATTACATCATTCATGACATGGTCAGTGACATCACTGATGACATCACTGATGACATCTCAAATGACATCACTGATGACATCTCAAATGACATCACTGATGACATCACTGATGACATCTCAAATGACATCACTGATGACATCTCAAATGACATCACTGATGACATCACTGATGACATCTCATTTGACATTACTGATCACATCACTGATGACATCATTCATGTGATAATACGATGAACCTCTTCAGACTCTAATATAACCTTAGATACACTCAGTGTAAACAGACACTCACAGACTGTCACTCATCCATGGAGTTACTCACACACTTAGTCAGTCATGCAAAGAATCAATCACACTCCATTTCCTCAACTATACAGTTATACACACCTTACTTATTCAAACATATACTAACACATATTTACTCTCTTTTACAATGCTTGATACAAGTACACAATGATCCATACAGCCACTCACACATTCACTGGCTCTTATGCACAGTTATTTATATATGTCAAATGTCACATGTACTGTGTTTTACATATGTACTTACTTTGACATGTAGCACTGAGATATCCATTCACTCACCAATGCACTCAGTCAACCGCCCATACAGGTGTTTCCACATGCACTTTTGAACCCATACATCTATTGAATCAACTGCTCACACATCTATGCACAGAGTCATACACCTCCCAGCCACCCACACACACACACTCAGTCTCCCATACAAATACTTGGGCAAACAATTAATAACCCATATACTTACTCATATAGCTACTGATCAACACATGCAGCAGTTTACAGAACAACAGACATAATGATGCACAAATTAAGACAGTTTAGTCACTAACTCATGCACTCAGTGACACACATTTATTCACTCACTCATACAGTCAATCATGCACCTAATAAATCCTTCATCCAGACACTTATACCTCCACTCATTCTTCAATATGTAAGACATATTTTAACTTTACAGAAACATACAGTCACTGGATGTAGTCATCAGTGATGTCATCAGTGATGTCATTTGAGATGTCATCAGTGATGTCATCAGTGATGTCACTGACCATGTCATGAATGATGTAATATGTGACATGATCAGCAGTGGATTGCGGGTGCGCGATATATAGTTAGTACAACTAACTATATATGGAATTTCAATGGTTTTGTGTGAGTAAAAAAAGGTTTTTTAAATGCTAATTCCTAACTATATATGGTCTATAACCTATGGTTTTTTCAGTGAATATATATATATATATATATATATATATATATATATATATATATATATATATATATATATATATATTGATTTATCATCATACTGATGGTCAGGAGCTTCCAGTTGAGGATCACAGTCCAGTTGGGGGCCCTCCCCTCTAGTAGGCAGAGCCACAGATAGTGCCTAAAGGGATAGGACAATAACTCTAGTACATTCTGTGTCTTCATGTGTGCCAAGCACTGGAAGTTCTTCAAGTATTACCTAGACTCCATGACTCGACAGGTGTGAACTCCCACTGCACTGCAACAGCTGGTAATGTTAACTCAGAAGCCTGGACATGCCGCTATCATCAGCTGGGTTTCTGGGCTCCCATACAGCTGCAAATAATTGTGGAATACCCCTTCCCCAATGACTTCAACTTCTTCTGAGGTGAAGCTGCGGGTCTACTTGATGTGATTGTCAGCTGTTTTTGAGGATTCTAAGTTCAACGCAGCAGCACGAGGGAGGAGGATTCTATTCTTGTCTAATGCTGTCCCCAGGAACCAGGATGATGCCCTAATTCTGGTGTACGGTAAAACTTCACTGCATGACAATGTTGTGCAACACACAATTGTGTACAATGTTCTTGCACTCAACTTCTGGGGATTCGTTAATCAATCAATCAATCAGAGTACTTGTAAAGCGCGCTACTTACCAGTGAGGGTCTCAAGGCACTGAGGAGAGGTGGTTCCGCTACTGCTCGGACTTTAGGAGTCTTCTGAAGGTGAGTAGGTCTTGGGTCTGCCGTAGCTGGGTAGGGAGGATGTTCCAGGTCTTAACGGATAGGTAGGAGAAGGATCTGCCGCCGGAGGTTGTTCGTTGGATGCGGGGGACAGCGGCGAGGCTGGCATAGCGCAGCTGGTGGATCGGGGTGTAGAAGCTGAGCCTGCTGTTCAGTTAGGCTGGTCCGACGTTGTGGAGTGATTTGTGTGCGTGGGTGAGGAGCTTGAAGGTGATCCTCTTGTTGACGGGGAGCCAGTGTAGGTCTCTGAGGTGGGGGGTGATGTGGCTGCGGTGGGGGACGTTGACGATCAGTTGGGCGGAGGCATTTTGGATGCGTTGTAGTCGTCATAGGTGTTTGGCTGGGATTCCTGTGTAGAGTGCGTTGCCGTAGTCCAGTCTGCTGCTGACGAGGGCCTGTGTCACCGTTCTTCTTGTTTCGGTCGAGATCCACTTGTAGATCCTGTGGAGGGTGTTGTAGCAGGAGGAGGAGACGGCGTTGACCTGTTTAGACATGGAGAGGGAGAAGTCAAGGATGAATCCTAGGTTGCGTGCATGGTCCGTGGGTGTCGGTGCTGTTCCCAGTGTGGTCGGCCACCCTGAGTCGTCCCAGGATGAGGGGGTGGGTCCGAGGATGAGTGCCTTTGTCTTGTCCGAGTTAAGCTTCAGACGGCTGTTCCTCATCCAGTCGACGACGGCCTACATTCCCTCGTGGAGGTTGGTTTTGGCGGTGTGTGGGTCATTGGTGAGGGAGAGGATGAGCTGGGTGTCGTCGGCGTAGGAGATGATGTTGAGGTCGTGTTGGCGGGCCACTTGTGAGAGGGGGGCCATGTAGACGTTGAACAGTGTCGGGCTGAGAGATGAGCCCTGGGGGATGCTGCAGATGATGTCGGTGGCCTTAGATCGGAAGGGCGGGAGGCGGACGCTCTGGGTTCTGCCGGAGAGGAAGGACGCAGTTCAGTCAAGGGCCTTCTCTTGTATTCCGGCTTCTAGGAGGCGTGTCTTTAAAGGGCGATGGCAGACCGTGTCGAAGGTGGCTGACCAGGTCCAGGAGGATGAGGGCTGATGTTTTTCCGTTGTCTAGTTGGTGCCTGATGTTGTCTGTGACGGCGATGAAGGCTGTCTCTGTGCTGTGGTTTCGTCTGAACCCGGACTGGGACGGGTCCAAGATGTTGTTGTATTCTAGGTGGCGGGCCAATTGCATGTTGACGATTTTCTCGATGATCTTCGCCGGGAACGGGTGCAGGGAGATGGGCCGGAAATTCTTGAGGTCCTTCTTCTTCTTCTTGAGGAGGGTGTTGATTTCTGCATGTTTCCAACTTTCCGGGAATGTCGCTGTTTCAAAGGAGATGTTGATGACCTTCCATAGTTGGGGTGCAATGGCAGCGTCTGCTTTGTTGAGTACGTGGTGTGGGCACGGTCTGACGGCGATCCTGAATGGATGGAGTTCATGACCTTGTGTGTCTCGTCATCGGTGGCGTTGGACCAGGAGGTCAGGCGGTTGGCACTGCTGGTGTTCACAGGAGAGGTGGTGTCTGGCGTGGTCGGGGCGGTCATGGTGTTGAAGCTGTCATTGATGTCAGCGATCTTGCAGTGGAAGAAGATGGCTAGTGAGTTGCACAGTTCTTTTGAGGGCGGTATGTTGTTGGCGTTGGTGCTGGGTTTGGAGAGTTTCTTTAAGATGCTGAAGAGCTCTTTGCTGTTGCGTGCATTGTTATCTAGGCGATCTTTAAAGGAGGAGGATCTCTTGGCTAATCTGATGAGGTGGTGATGTCTGCGGGTGGCATCCTTGTGGGCTGCGTGGTTGTCCGGAGTGCGTTCGTGGAGACATATCTTCTCTAGTTTCCGGCAGGCGCGTTTGGAGGTCTGCAGCTCGTCAGTGAACCAGGTGGTTCTCTTGCTGGCGTAGTTGTTGGAGGATTTCTTGAGTGGGGCGAGGGTGTTGGTGCAGTTATCGATCCACTGTTTGAGGTTACGGGCTGCGGTGTCTGGGTTGGTGGGGTCGGTGGGTGGGTTTTGGGCGAGGGTGGTGATCAGCTGGTCTTCTGTGACTTTGCTCCAGCAGCGGCGAGGCAGCTGTTGGGTACGGTGGTGCGTGGTTGGTTTGTTGAAGGTGAAATGGATGCAGTGGTGGTTGGTCCAGTGGAGTTTGGTGGTGTGGTCGAAGGCGACGTGGGTGTCTGTGGAGAAGATGGGGTGCAGCATGTGGCCAGCGGCGTGGGTGGGTGCGGTGACGAGTTGTCTGAGGCCGAGATTGTCAATCAGGGTGGTGGAGTTGGCGATGTTGTTGTTCTCGAGGTGAAAATTCAGGTCCCCGAGGAGGATGTAGTCCATGAGGCTAGTAAGTGGGTGTTGGCGAGGTCGGCGATGGAGTCGCTGAATTGAGCTCAGGGTCCGGGTGGTCTAAAGATGAGTGTTCCTCTGAGGGTGGTGTTGGGGTTGGTGTGGATCCCGAAGTGCAGGTGTTCGGCGGTGTTGAGGGTGTCGTCTACGTGGGTGGCGACCTTGAGGGTGGATTTGTGGACGATGGATATTTCTCCTCTGATTCCGTTGGCACGATCACTGAAGGTGATCTTGTAGCTGTCTGGGATGGCTATGGCAATGTCGGGCGCCGAGGAGTCATTCCACCAGGTCTCGTCAGGAAGGCCACGTCTGGGGCAGAGGTGTGGAGCAGATCCCAGAGCTTGACGGCGTGTTTGCGTGTGGAGCGGGTGTTGAAGAGTATGCAGCGGAGGTGGTTGGGTCCAGTCCTTGGACGTTTCTGTCACAGGTGAAGCTGCAGGTGTGGCAGGAGAAAGGTCCCTGAGTCCATTTCGGGACGGCTTGGAAGCAGGTGTGTTTACGGCCGGCGTTGAGTGCGTAGAGGGTGCTGGCATCGTAGCGGAGTCTGGTGTTGTGGCGTTCGCAGGGTCCAGGGTTTCTGGCGCTGGGCGCGGTCCAGGCACGGACGGGCGCAGAGCGGCACGCCCATTGCGTGCGGCCGCTGCACGCAGCTGCACGCTGCTGCACGGCCTACATAAGAGGGGGAGAGGGAGGGAGGAGCAGCTGGGAGGCGGGAAAGGGGTGGCCAATGAGGAGCAGGGGGGCGGGACGACAGGGACGCAGTAGCGGGAAAGGATCGGGAGACGGCAGGAACCAGGCGGCGGCAGGAAGCAGGATACGAGGCAGCTGGCGGCTGTGTGGTGGCGTGGACAGCAACCTGCTTGCGAGCAGGGTCAAAGGTCGCTCCTCCGCCACTGCGCGGCCCCTTTAAGAGGGGGAGAGGGAGGGAGGAGCAGCTGGGAGGCGGGAGTGGGATGGCCAATGGGGAGCAGGGGGCGGGGCCGCAGGGACGCAGCGGTGGGAAAGGATCAGGAGACGCGTGAACCAGGCGGCGGCAGGAAGCAGAACACGAGGCAGCTGGCGGCTGTGTGGTGGCGTGGAGAGCGGCCTGCCTGCGAGCAGGGTTAAAGGTCGCTCCTATGCCACTGCGCAGCCCCCTTAAGAGGGGAAGAGGGAGGGAGAAGCAGCTGGGAGGCGGGAGCGGGGTGGCCGATGGAGAGCAGGGGGGCGGAGCCACAGGGACACAGCTGCGGGAAAGGTTCGGTAGACGGCGGGAACCAGGCTGCGCCAGGAAGCAGGACACGAGGCAGCTGGCGGCTGTGTGGTGGTGTGGGGAGTGACCTGCCTGCGAGCAGGGTAAAAGCCTCCTTCCTGTTTGATCAAGCATGATGTAACTATGCAAAGTCTGCTCTCAATGGTGGCTCATGTATGTAGCATCCTCTCCATCCCAGGATCATGCAAAAAGAACACGCCACACACAGAGTTCATAACTGACATCTTTATTCATCAGTGTGTAACATTGACTGAATTTCTCAGTATCTCCTAACTGTTAATAACCACACCGTAACACCTCCCCAAATGGTTATGTAATTCTCTCATTCAGTGCGCCCAGAACCATGGGGTCCTGGTGCTCATAGTCTTAAGACACTTTAGTGTACATGAATATGATTCATTGCATCTCTGTTGAGGCAGGTTCGTTGAATGTCAGAATGGAGAGGGGAGATGGAGAGAGAGGCTATACGCTGCAACAAAAACGTGATATATGTTTTAAAGTGTTTACTGTGCTTTAGACATTCCACATTTGCATACAATCACGTTACTATTATGGGTTCAATATTGTGGGTCCTCTTAGACTTTGGAGAAGCTCTCCTTTCATCCCCTGCTGCTTAGTAGTGCATCCCTTCACCTTGCTTCTGTTGAGTTCACGCCTTACCCACTTTTCTTTAAAGCTAAGTCTTCAGGAGTTCACTCCCTTGCTTATTCAGAATTCACATACACTTCCTGCTTCATTGAAATTCAGATCCATTCTTTTGTTTAGCTCTCATTCAAATAGTCTTTCTTTAGAACTCATATTACTGCTTCTTTGTGACCTAATCCATTATCCACCCGTGATGAATCTCACCAACCACGTGTTGCTTCTTTTGAATTCATCCAACAAATCATACTTTTTATTACTCATCACTGCATCTTTTGGCACTCATACCCTTGCTTACTTTGGGCCTATATTACTTTCATTTTCTTTTAGTTATCAACACCACAGTCTAACTTTCGAGACCTTCTTTTTTCTCCCTCTTTGTAGTTTATTCTCATCCCATGATTCGTTTGGAATCCATTATGCTTTTTTTAAGCCAGATCTATCATTCTGTTGAGGCTATTCCTTACCTCTGCTTTTTGGAGCTCATTGTTACCCAAAGGTTTTTAGGTCTTGTTTATTTGAAACTCTCTCTATTCTAGTCTTCTAAAAGTCTCAAATCCCTTTATTTCCATGCTTTCTTAACACATCTCTTCCTTCTCGGCTCCTTCCTTAGAACACACCACGTTCCCAATTCTACCCCAAACACATTCCTTCCTTGTGTTGTTTCCACTCGTGCCTTCAAGACAATTCTTGCTGTTTGTTGTGTCAGCTATTCCTCCCATTCCATGGATTTATGAAAGAATTTCTCCAACTCTATAATGTACTATTTTTTTTCTATTACACACTGCTCCTTTACTTCCTCATCACGTGCTTCTTAGGTGATTTTTTTTACAGCTCGTGCTAAAACTACTCACTGGTTTCACAGATAGAATTCTCAGTGTCTGCCTTCCTGTCACCCATTTCTTTTGAAGCCCAGACTGGTCTAGGCCAGACTGGCCATTTATCCCATTGGGTTTAAGCCCCGCAACAGTAGCATTGTAGCCCAGTTTCAGAAGGCCCTGGACTGCTGCTATAGCCTCCGCCACTTTCTGCAGCTTCCTTGGTGCTAATTACAGAAGAGAGAGAGACAGCGAGGGAGACAGAGAGAGAGGATCCATAGAGATAGGAGTTAGAGTGATGTGACCAGGAGAAATAGAATGGATGGATGGATAGAGAGATGAGAAAGGAAGCGGGTCGAATTTAAAGATTTTTGCCAGGGCTGTTTTTGATTTGTCCGGCCCTGGCAGCTGATGTTCCCCATTTATGCAGAATTGGCGCTCCCCAAACCATCTGTTGCTTCTTAAGCCTGACAGTTAACTTTTGTTATTCCAGCTCCTATCATGTGCCATACCCACATCCAACTTCTTGATTTAAAAATATATTTTCACATCCACGGGTTTTTGCAGCTAACCTTGAACCCGTGGAGTTCTTCCTCCATCCCTTACTTCCTAAATTCCCCATGCCATGGGAGCTATAGCTTCACCCAGTGACTACCGTGAACAAATCCTGCTTTTCGCGGGCTCTTAGACCTATGCTTCCAATAATCCTGTGCTTTTTGCATCTCACCACGACCTCCTGACTCTTTCAATCACTTCTCCCATCCCTTGCAGCACAACCCCTCTTCTCTTTCCATCACTCCCTGCACTCCAAGCTCCGCTCTCTCTCCGCGGTTCTTTATGATGCTCATTTAAGCCCTGCGCCCTGGTGGATAAGATCGATTCCGGTTTATGGAGCCGCCATGTTCTGGCAGTACGCGCTGCAGTGCCCGCAGAGTGCCTACTCGGCTGAGGCAGCCGAGCATTCTTTTAATGTAAGTTGAATGTTTTATTTAACAGAGATCACTAAAGTCAAACGCAGACACAGGGGAAATTACGCTCGTGGCCGAATAACACATTTCAGGAACAGAAGGTCTAAAGCAAAGAAGTCCTGAAGGTGCAATCTGGCAGGCATTGGAGTAAGTAATGTCACTCCCTTTCTCTTACAGTCTTTGGAGAGAAGTTCTGGACTGCCTCACTGCTCTAGACAATGCACTGTGAGCAATGCTAAGAGAGCCCATGGGGTAGGGGCACTCTATAAATTCAGTTAGTCAATCAGTAATTCATCCGGTCTCATGACAGCCCAGCGTGGTAGTTCACCTGTGTGATACCACGCCTCAGTATGAGTTACATCAATACAAGATTATAATTCACCCGGTGATGCCCCATGCTCAATGTTTGCAACATCAATACAGAGAGGATAATAGTTCACTAGGGCGACGCTCCCTGGTCCCTCACAGTTTACTACATACAGTAATAATTCACAAGCATGACTTCCCATCCTTATAGTGAGCCTGAACATCATGGGACCGACTCACAAAGCCATTTTGGAGTATTTTACATACTCTTACATGCAGTTGTGAATTGCCACCACATGATCTAAAATGTGTATTTTCAGGGATTGTTCATGCACAATTGGTACATATAGAAAGCACTGTGCCCTCTATGAACTTTTACAAGTAGGGAGCTGTACATTTCTGGCCCAATTCACAAAGACATGCATGAATTTGCAAAATAGTACTCCTGTAGTACGACTTCTCCTGAGTCGAGCCATCAAGGGTTTTGATAATTGATATCCAATTTAGGTGCCAGCATTATTTGAAAGTTAAAGTCACATTCCTCATATCTGACCTTTACCAGCGTCGGCGCAACATCCTGTGATTCTGGGGAAAAATCACCTAATCTCCCCGAACCCATGGACCGCGCCTGGATACCCACACGGGTGATAAGCCGCGCTATATAAATCTACACATCTACACAATTACCATGTAAACTGGATTTGCCAGTTCAGAAATTCCAATCGTTTGGTGGAATTTCCCCATTCTTTACTCCGGTATTACGGACGGGAATCCACCTGTAAAGATGGGATCAGATGGGCAGCCAATATAGAAGCCTTTGCAGATTTACTTGTGGCAGTGCCAAGAATAAAGTGTGTTTTCACTGTGATAAGATGGAGGGGAAAATCACGAGAATTAGTGGGGTTGAGTGGAGGTGAAAAAAATTTTGTTGTGATTAAAAAAATAATAATAGGTGCTGCTTCAATTTTGTATCACCTCTTCACACTGTACTGGACCCCTGTTACAATTTCACATGCAGCAACACTTACACGTTTGAGTCTTCATGTTTTTTTAATAACTTGCTCAGATATTCAATAGCCCTACTGCATTCTTTCTGAATTTTTAACAACAGACTCATAGAGAACATTTCTGACGCATGTTCCTGAGGTTTTGTGCTACAATAATACAAAATATCGATTAAAAGAAATAACTTCATAGAGGGAGGTTCAAAAGAGTCCACAGTTCTTACATGCATGACGTAGTCCAAGTCTGAAAAGAAGTACTGAATATATGAAAGAAAAGATCAAACGGAGACGTATAGAGGAGCCAGATCCAGAAACGCAGAAATATTCCCCTGGATCACCAGTACAGGCCACCTCCATCAGTGAACATGAACGGAGTGCTGAATTATTGCTGCAGGGTTTGAAGTGGAGCTGCTATGGGTGCACGTTGCTGTGGTACCAGGGTATTGTTGGCAGAATATTAACCAACACACAAATCATATCCTATATATCAGCAACAAAAATATCACCCCACTGGTGAGAATACTTGAAAGTCTACACCCAATAATGTCCGTATGTTTCTATTAAGAAAATTTTGACATACAACTTCCAAAATTCCCAGTCGCTACCTAGGCGCTAGATACTCTACTTTATTGCCCCCACAATCACCTCCCCTGACAAGCAGTGTGTCTCCTCCACACTGACCAGGCTTTAGGATATATAATGTAAGAATTTTTCAAACCTTCCACACCATTCGTGTATAGCATTTTTCCTCTCTCCTGTCAGATCGATATTTCCATCTCATCGAATGTCCAAGTACACACTAAACAATATTCAACATCACATCCCCCACCACAGAGTTTCTCCCAGACCACTCCTTCACTTGCACCTGCAAATATTTATCACACCCGAAATGTGCACCGTAACACTATGCATACTTTCTTTTTCACGTAAACTGAGGGATAAAAATTAGATTTCCCCTACATTAGGAGTATCGGACATATATTATGTTAGCATGATGTATCTATATATCCTCTTTGTTTGGTATATACATAATATAACTTGTATATGTGCTAACTAGAAGGAAAAGGTTTATTCTTCCCCTGTGTTTCTAGTGTTTCTAGTATTACCAGAGTAGGCTGAAAACCATGGAGACAACATTTTTCTTTCTGACTCGGACACGAGCTGTGATCACGTGTCACTCTCCAGTAGTTGTCATGCCCCAGTTTATTTGAGTTACTGAAAGCAGGTGTAGGTAAACTGTTTTCTCTCTGTCCTGGGAACTCAAGGTCGCATCTGGCTTTGGGTGCGATAAACATATTCCAGGAGGCGCCGTGCCTACTCTCCCGGGCACCAAGACCAAAGGGAGTCTCCTATCCTGACCTTCTCAGTAATAAATAGTAAAGCTTTGAACTAATCATGTGTGCCATATATGGTCCTTCCTTGGGGCCCGAGGGCCAACTGGTGTTTTTCCTTTTACAGTGATTCTATGAGTTGAACTGAAAGTATATAGCCTTCTGTTTGACTGTAAGCCAGGAGTCTTCTCCGCGCACCTGATGGGTGAGGGTTGGAGAGGCTCCTCTATAGAGTATTTCGCTTAATAAATGATTGAACCTGCTTCACTGCCAATTGACTGAGTATTTGGTAATGGGATTGGGGCTATTGGTAGGTGTAGCCCTATAGGTTATTTGTATGGTACTTCAAAACATCCTGGAAAAAATTACTTTATCATAATTTTTCCCATTCAAAGAAACACAGGAACAAAGATCCCAGAGTGCTAACGGTCTGGTTGCAATTAAGTCTGAATTTTGGAACTCCGTCTGCTTTGCAACACCAGATTGATTTTGCTTGCAACAGAGAACTCTGGGCCTGATTTAGATCTTGGCAGTTGGGATACTCCTCACAAACTTGACAGATATCTTGTCTGCCATAGTACAAGTGCAAGAGGATATAATGCAATTGTAATACAGTGCACAGGCTGTCCGTCACGTTTGTGATGGAGTTTCTCATCCCCAAGATCTAAATCAGGCCCTCAGTTGCAAACATTTATCAGCTTCCTGAACTTACTTCTGGAACTGTGGGTTAAAATCACAGAGCCGTATGTGGACTGTTCGAATCCACCTGTAGCAAATCCCATGCCATACTTCCCATCTTCTTTGAACTACCTTCAAAACCCCAATGGCATGGGAAGTCGACTTCCCCGCTCCCCTCGAAGCACTCTCACTAAAACACACTTCAAATTTGAAAGGGTAGTATGTGCGCTTTCTAAGATAAAAAAAATCTTGTATGCCCCCCTGTAAAGTACTCCACGTTGTCGTGGAGATTCTTACAAGTTTAATTTGTACCGGAATACCAAAGAATTAGCGCAGCAATCCACACCACCAGCCCCTCCAGCTAACCCCTCAATCTTTTCAGGCAACAATCCCTATCACTACACGCTAGAACTCCCCTGTTGCCAAGGAGAGGGCGAGCGCGACAATACAATAGAATGTAATACATGTACTAATGCAAAACATAACACATCTTTCCCCTTCACAAAATTAACAAAATTATAAATACAAATAAACTGTTTACATGAATAATACTGTACATTGAGATTCCCAAAAGTAAGGTAACACCCAAAACAAGCTTAAAACTCCCCCATTCCATCTTTCATATCGCACGCATAATCTGGGTCTTGTTATCATGCATTTGCTATCTCCAAACTCTTCAATTTTCCAACTCTTGCCATTCACTCCCTTCTCTATACTCTTCTCATTCATCTTGTCCTGAATATTGAAAGGAATGCTTTCTGCTACTTCCTCATCTACATATTCACTTTTCACAATATCCACAGGCATCTCTACAGCCTCACTACGTATTCCTCCGGAAGCACTTACATGCACATCAGAGTCACCATCCAACTCATCTTCCAAACTCTCAAATTCACCTTTTCCATGCTCCTTAAAATTCTCCATTATCACATCATTATTCTTGAGTACAGCAATCCTTTTCAGATTCCAAACCTTGCCATCATTCAACATCACTGCATTCTGCAACACCTTGACTACCCTCAGTGGTTCTAAAAACTGACTCTCATCTTTCCTCACCTTCCAAGGTTTCCTAAGCTTCAGCATCATACATTCCTCAATCATAAAATTTTCAGTGTTTTTCCTTAAATCATATTAGGCCATATGTATGAAGCAAATTTGCATTCGCAAAGGCCGAAATTCGCAGAATTTCTTTGCGAATGCGAATTAACAAAATGATATGTATGAAGTAAAATCTGGTGCAAAATAAGGAATCGCAAAATTGGTGATTCCTTATTTTGCAATTGCATTTAAGGAATCACACATTTTGCGATTCCTTAAATGCAATGTATGAAGCCCAAAAAAATTAGCAAAATGCCCTTAAGGAATCGCAAATTACCAACAACTTGTAGTTGGTGGTAAGTTACGATTTCTTTAAAAAATGCACATTTCAGCATTTTGTGCCATGTGACGCACATACATGCCCTTAGGGCATGTATGTGCGCCACATGTGCACCCATGCATGTTTCAGGGGTGGAACAGGGTGTCCTTTGGACACCCCTCCACCCTTGAAATTATTCTCAATTTGAGATTTTCCAATTGCGAATCGCAAAATTGAGAATACCTTCCTGTTGGACCTGGCCCTTTTGGCAGGTTCACCCCGCAACTTTTTGCTTTTGCCTAGCCTATTTCTGTATCCTGGGTTGGTGATTTTAGGCCTCTGCGTACTTTTTCACTGTGGTACAGTGCAAAGTGCGTGAGCTCTCTGTGTGTGCGTGGTGAGTGACCTGCCCTCCCATAAAAATGCATGGGGAATATGTGTGACCATGGTAGTTCCTGATGTGTGGGGAGTGCAGGGTCGAGTTTGGTATGTGCGAACTCGTGAGATTGAATGCTGCGTAATGATGTATGCGGCCTGAATGTGTCTAGTGGGGAAGTGCCACTTCTAGACATGGGTGTGCGTGAGTAGTGAGTGTGCTGACACGTGATTGGCTGGAGCCTGGCTCCAGGATGTCTGGATGGGTCTGCCCAGTGGTGAGTGTTGAGATTAGCATGCTGATGTGAGGGGAGGAGTGCAGGGGACAATGCTGGCTCTACCCCCTGTGGTGCGACTGATGACCCTGTCCTGCCTAGTGAATGGGAGGGGTGGCTGGGGAAAACAAAGTACTCCCAAAACCAGCTGCGACTGGTTTCTCCCCCACCCTGCACCTTTAGACAAAGGTTTTCAATGTATAAAAGGAGGCTGTGACCTCTTGTCAAGTGTTCTTGTTCCCAACTTGAATCCTACCAGGGGCGTGCTGCTGCTTGGGCCCAGGGGAAGGCTTGACCCCCCTGGGCCCTGCCCAGCCCCTGGACTCCTGAAGGACTTTGCTGGACTGTTGGCTCCTCTAGCGCCTGGGGGCCCTGGATTCCTTCCCTAAGCGCCTGGAAGCTCTTTTTCTTTGCTCTAGCGCTTGGGAGCGCTTTATCTTGCCAGTAGCACTGGGAGCGCTTTATTGTCTTTGCAGGTGCCCACCCTGCTTATGGTTGCCCTATTGAGTGCCCACCTCGCTTATTTGACATTATTTTGTCCCCTGGCAGGTGCCCACCCTGCCAGGGACCTGGCCGCTATTTTTATATTTTAACTCGAGGGAGCCCACCCCTCGGTTAATTCATGCCCCGCCTGCGGTGTCTGAGAAGGGCTACCGCGCTGCCACGCGACGACCCGGAAGTGATTTTCGGCCAGCCAATTGCGGCGCGGCCAGGACCGGAAGTCCTGCCCCGCAGCCGCGACGAAGGAAGCCCCAAGCTGAGGGAAGAAGCCGTCTCCTCTCTGAGCCTCGGTCCCGAGATGGGGGACCGGGGGAGCAAGGGCGCTGTTGGGCGGAGCTCCCGGGACTCGGGGGAGCTCCGCTACCGCCACCCGAGGAAGAGCCAGCCTTCCCCCGCCGAGAGCCGGTAAGTCCAGACGGCCGGGGCGGGGGGAAGGCCTCACGAGACCCAGTGGCTGCAGTTGCAGTACTCGAGCGGCCCCGTTTGGCAGCGGGCCGCTCCTCCGGTCTCCTCACAATTTTCTGTAGAGCCTGAGAGGCTCCAACGATCCCGCATTTGTATTTACAAGCCTGAGGGGCATTTCAGTGATTCCGAGTCCCCCGAGAGCGACTCCATCGTTCCGGAGCACATTTTGGTTGCAGATCCCCGGAGCCTCAACAAGGGGCCATTGGTTTTTAGAGCCACGAGGGCTCCAGGCGGCATTTCTTGTTTTAGAGCCCTGAGAGGGCTCCGGGGGCCATAGTGAGTTCAGAGTCCCCAGTGGGGGACTCCAACGGCGCCGCATTTCTTTGCTTGGAACCCAGAGAGGCTCTTGAGGGCATGTTGTATTTAGAGCCCAGAGAGGCTCACCGCCCACATTGTGTTTAGAGCCCAGAGAGGCTCAGGGGGCAATCAGTTTGCCAGAGCCTGTGAGGCGCCAACGTTGGCCCCATCATCATTGTCTGCACCAGTTGCCCAGCACTTTGTGGGCAACTGCCACATTTAGGCCCCTGACATTGGGACACAGGGCGTCCTAGCCCCAACAAGGCCAGTTGGCCTAGGGACTGCCACAGGTTGTGGCTCATGTGAGTTTTACGCAATTGCTTGTGCTTGCACCTCTGAATGTGTTTTGATGCATCATGTGTTTCCCTTCCTTACACCGCTGAATGTGTTTTGATGCATCATGTGTTACCCTTCCTTACACCGCTGAATGTGTTTTGATGCATCATGTGTTTTTCTTTCCTACACTGCTGAATGGTAATACATCATGTGTAATGTTCCTATGCTTATACCCCTAAATGGTGATGATACTTAGGTGGTTGTTTTTCTCCTAGTACAGGTGTTGCTAGTGAGGTCTTGGTTCCCTGCGCAATATTTTCCTAAGGTGGTTAGGGTTGCGTAGGAGGTACTTACCCTTTACCAGTAATTACTGGTTGTGTGCTAACTTGTTCTAAAAGTGTTCTATGTGCTAATTACTATTCCTAAAAAGTGATGATTCCTGACAGTGGTCCAGGTGGCCCTGTCTTGTACATATCCCCTGTAAATTCTGCCCGTGCCTGTTGGCACATTGTAAAATGTGTGTTCTTATCTAATGTGTTTTGGTATAACACAAAGGCTATTTTTATATAACCTTGTGTGGAGTTTCCTTTGTGGTGGGCCTTGGGTGTTGTTGCTGGGTGCGCGCGCAAACACTTAACCTACATAGCCTCCAAGTTTAGCCTGGCTGCTCGCGTCACATTACCTAGAGGGTGAGCAGGGGTTATCTTGGTGTGTGACTCCCTTGCCCTGACGTGGAAGTGGTGGTCTCTGACTGACTTTGGCGCAAGCCTTGGCCAGCCAGAGATCCTGTTTCTAACACTTCCCATTCATTCCTATGGGCCTCCTGGCCCACAGAAATGAATGTGAAAGTATTCCTTAATTGTGATTCACAATTTGCTAATCGCAATTAAGGAATACTAAGAATTCGCTAAAAAAAGCGAATTTGTACATACATACCATTTTGCGATTCTGAAATAGCGATTTCTTAAAAATCGCTATTTCAGAATCGCAAATCGGTACCTTCATACATATGGCCCATTGCTCTTTGTAGCTTGAATGGGTCTCAACAATTTTTCATCTAACATAAATTAGAACTCATAGATTTAAATAACCACTCTGAGTTCCCTTTAGTTCTGGCCTCCCTTCCCCGCATGACCTCAAAGATGGGCTTACTCAAAGCATCAGGAACAGCAGTCCTGTACATTCATACAGTTTTAAAAAAAATGGAGTTTCCCAATGTTTCCTGTTCTTGACTGCCAACTGCATTGCATTCTTAATTACTCTGTTAGAGCGTTCCATCATTCCATTTCCACTAGCAATGTAAAAAAAGTTGTTCTATGCTTAACACCCACCCTACTAAAGTAATTTTTTTGCTCTATCAGCCATAAACTGTACATCATTATCACTTATGATTTGTATGGCAAACCTTCATCAACGAATACTTTGTTCAAACAGAACATTGCATCAGTATCTACTTTTTCCAATATAGTGACAACTTGCCACCATGAGAAAACATCCACCAAGCCAATAATAAACTTTTTTTCCTCACCAATGGGACCCATAATATCAATGGCAACAGTGTACCAAGGTTTTCCTGGGAACTACCGTTCCCTCATACATGGCCTCACGGTCCTTAAATATTTATCTGAATTGGCACATGTAATGCATTCTCTAACTATCCTCTCTACAAATGCAACTAAACCAGACCATCAATACCAACTGTTCACAATCCGTTTTGTTTTTACATTGTCTCTGTGACCCTAAAGACATCATTTCACCACAACTTTTCCTAATGTAAAGGGTGGAATAACTTTATCACCTATTTTGACTACCTAATTCACAGCAGATAACTAATTTCTTACTTCCCAAAACTGTCGCAATTCAGGAGTAAGCTCATGATTTCTGAGGCCACCCATGTTTCGTGAAGCTATTTAACTTCTGCAATACTGCATCCTCAGAATACTCCTTTCTTAATTCATTCTATTCCATCCCTGAAATTTGAACATGAATCAAAGCAATTTGAAAATCTCCCTGTTCGCTTTTTCACATTCATGAATATTCAAAGGCATTCTGGAAAGAAAATCTGAAATAACATTACTTTTTCCTGGTACATATTCTATTGTATAAAGGAAATCTTGCAGTCTCATAGACATTTGCAGATGCTCTAAACATCCCTTCCATTGTCAATACTTTTACTTGTGGTTTATGATCTATTCTAACAATACATGACTTCCCCCACAAGAAAGTCCTCAAGTGTTATACCACCCACATACAGCGATGGTTGCTTTCTGAATGAACGAAAATGTATCTTCCACTGGTGATAATGCCCTTGAAGCAAATGCTAACATTCTTTCCTGAACATCTTTCTGCGTCAGAATCCCCCCAAACCTTTGTTGCTGGCATCAGCAGTAATATTAATCTCTAAATTGGGGTCAAAACCTTTTAATGCAGGGACTTTAGTACTAGCATTTTTTATTTCTTTATTACTTTATTTCTTTGACACACAGTGGACTTTAAGTAAATTTTATTCTGTTTTTAACAATTGCCTCACATTGTAAATCTTGCTAGAAAAACGTTCCTCAAATATAGCATAAAATTCTACAAGGCAAACAATTTATCTAACGTATTCTTTGTTTCTTGGAGCTCGAGCATCGCAAACAGCTTTCACTAATGCAGGTTTAGAAGTGATACCCTCCTCTCTTAAGAACATTACCCAAGTATATCACAAGATGCACAGCAAACGTACATTTAGAATACTCCACAGTCCGATGTCTTTCATTCAGGACATTTAAAACAGCTTCCAAAATGTAATCTTGTTCCTGCCTATCATTGCGATATAGAAGGATATCGTCTTGGAAGCATTTAACATTGGTCATCCTCTCACACAGTTGATGCATCAGTTTTTGAAATACTATTGTGGTGGGTACACCAAACCAAACAGCATTCTTTTATACTGATAGCAACCTGTTGGAGTAATGAATACTATATATTTTTTTATATCTTCATGTAATGGAACTGGTGATATGCCGCAGACAGATCAATTGTAATGAACCATTTGGCACAATTGAGTAAAGCTACCATTTCAGATATTTTGGGCAGTGGAAACTTGTCTATCACAATAATATTATTCACAAAATGCAAATCCATACAGAGTCTGATATTCCCATTACTCAGTCTTGCAATTACCAGTCGTGAAATCCATTCTGATGATTCTATTATGTCAGAACGTATCAATTTATCTAGCTTGTTCTGCACCTCTTCTCTCAAGAGAATGGGAATATTTCTGACTTTGTGAATTCTAGAAGAATCATCTTTTTTAGGACAATTTGATGTACAAACTCTATAAGTTTACCTATAGTTCCAGAAAAAGCTCTAGGAAACTTTTTCAGCATTGTCATCCACACAAACAGTTTCAGTTATGACAACTTTTACAATGTGGTTGGATAATGCAGCTTTTCTTACAATGTCTAAAATATCCTTCAATTCCGCATCTGAAATAACCCACAATCTTTCCTGGATTGCAGGATCCTTAACATGCATAACAACCTGGTCATGAATTAGCTGTTCCTATAGCCTCTCAAATTTACAATCAAGAGATAATTTCCGGAAAGCAGCCAGATACTCATACACACTCTCATTTGATTCCTGTTTTCTCTGGAAAAATTGATACCTTACTATGCATATACAAACAAAATTGTTGAATGGCTTTCTCCAAAATATCGACGTCGCCAACCCCATAATCTTTTGGCATTTGTTTATAAACCTTTAAATTCAGAGGTACCACTGAGTACAAAAAATACGCCTTTTTCTCTTTAGAAGCTATTTTTTCTTCTTTATCAATGGTATTCAAATAGTTCATACACTTCCAGGACGCCAAAATGCCGGAGGAGGGGAAAATTAATTATTATAAGAGCTCATATCTGCTTGTGCTAAAATATACACAGTTAAGATTCAATTTCAAACTGACAGTGTCCCTACTTCATACCTATGGGACTAGTTTGCAGTACACAGTACACAGGTTGAAGAAAAGTCTGTACCTACTTCTGTGGGACTGGTTCACTGAGCGTCTTATTTACCAGGCTATTGTGTCTTGTCATTCACTTTTAATGGTAGTGAGACATAATATCGAAGTAAAAATTTAGAATAGACATAATATCGAATAAAAATTATAGAATGGACAAAATATCGAATGGACACAATATAGTAGTTAAAAATATCGAATTGAAGGTAAGTAATATCGATTGTCAAAATATCGAAGTCAAAATATCGAAGTATATAATATAGGCATTAAAATATATCGAATTTTTAATAATATCAATTTTTTTTAAGTGTCTTGTATGTTAGTGTATGTGTGAAAAATGTATATTATTTTTGTAATGTATGTTTGAATTTTATGTTATTTAATTTTAGCGTAATTTAATTCTGTAGTGGGTTGTGGGTTTATAGGGGAATAGGGTGGGAAGTAATATAATTATTTTAAATTAAATATACATTTTTAGCAATTATTAATTATTTTTAACTTAATCTTGCTTTTTAGTTCTGTAGCGGATTGTGGGTTTATAGGGGAATAGGGTGGGAAGTAATTTAATTGTAATTAATTAAATATTTTTATTTATTTATTTGTATTCATTTTGAATTATTGTTAAATAATTTTTAATTGGTAAATAATTTTTATTAATTAGTAATTACTTTGTATTAATTGATTAATTTATAATTATGTTAATTGTATTAATTTATTTTCCAGGCTGTGGGTTTATAGGGGAATAGGCTGGGAAGTAATGTAATTGTAATTAATTACATATTAAAAATACTTTTTGTGTATTGATAATTAATTTACTGTTAATTAATTATTAATTGGTAATAATTTTATTAATAATTTGTTTTTGTTATTGAAAATTAATTAGTTGTTAATTAATTATGAATAGGTAAATGATTTTAATAACTAAGATTTATTTGTATTTCTAATTAACAAATTATTACATAATATTAAATTTTAATCAATGTTTTATTGGTATTGATATTTAATTTATTTTTAATAATATATTAAATCATTACTTTCCCTACTGTTAAACTCGCTGGAGTGGGAATAGTAATTTGTACTCCTACGCTATCCAACACTTTCCCTACTATTGCACTCTCTGGAGTGGGAATAGTAATTTTTACCCTCCCACTATCCAACGCTTTCCCTACTGTTGTACTCACTGGAGTGGGAATAGTAATTTGTATCCCTACGCTATCCAACGCTTCCCTACTGTTGCACTCACTGGAGTGGGAATAGTAATTTTTACCCCTACGCTATCCAACGCTTTCCCTACTGTTGCACTCACTGGAGTGGGAATAGTAATTTTTACCTCTACGCTATCCAACGTTTTCCCTACTGTTGCACTCACTGGAGTTGGAATAGTAATTTTACCCCTACGCTATCCAACGCTTTCCCTACTGTTGCACCCACTGGAGTTGGAATAGTAATTTTTACCCCTACGCTATCCAACACTTTCCCTACTATTGCACTCTCTGGAGTGGGAATAGTAATTTTTACCCTCCCACTATCCAACGCTTTCCCTACTGTTGTACTCACTGGAGTGGGTTTACCCCTACGCTATCCAACGCTTCGCTACTGTTGCACTCACTGGAGTGGGAATAGTAATTTTTACCCCTACGATATCCAATGCTTTCCCTACTGTTGCGCTCACTGGAGTGGGAATAGTAATTTTTACCCTCCCGCTATCCAACGCTTTCCCTACTGTTGCACTCACTGGAGTGGGAATAGTAAATTTTACCCCTACGCTATCCAATGCTTTCCCTACTGTTGCACTCACTGGAGTGGGAATAGTATTTTTTACCCCTATGCTATCCAATGTTTTCCCTACTGTTACGCTCACTGGAGTGGGAATAGTAATGTTTACCCCTACGCTGTCCAACGCTTTCCCTACTGTTGCACTCTCTGGAGTGGGAATAGCCATTTTTACCCTCCGCTATCCAATGCTTTCCCTACTGTTGCACTCACTGGAGTGGGAATAGTAATTTTTACCCCTACGATATCCAATGCTTTCCCTACTTTTGTACTCCTTGGAGTGGGAATAGTAATTTTTACCCTCCCGCTATCCAACGCTTTCCCTACTGTTGCGCTCACTGGAGTAGGAATAGTAATTTTTATCCCTACGCTATCCAACGCTTTCCCTATTGTTGTACTCACTGGAGTGGAAATAGTATTTTTTACCCCTATGCTATCTAATGCTTTCCCTACTGTTGCACTCACTGGAGCAGGAATAGTAATGTTTACCCCTACGCTATCCAACGCTTTCCCTACTGTTGCACTCTCTGGAGTGGGAATAGTAATTTTTACCCCCCCCCCGCTATCCAACGCTTTCCCACTGTTGCACTCACTGGAGTGAGAATAGTCATTTTTACCCCTATGCTATCCAACGCTTTCCCTACTTTTGTACTTCTTGGAGTGGGAATAGTAATTCTTACCCTCTCCCTATCCAACGCTTTCACTACTGTTGCACACACTGGAGTGGGAATAGTAATTTTTACCCTCCCACTATCCAACGCTTTCCCTACTGTTGCACTCTCTGGAGTGGGATTAGTAATTCTTACCCCTACACTATCCAACGCTTTCCCTACTGTTGCACTCTCTGTAGTGGGAATAGTAATTTTTACCCTCCCACTATCCAATGCTTTCCCTACTGTTGCACTCACTGGAGTGGGAATAGTAATTTTTACCCCTACGCTATCCAACGCGTTCCCTAGTGTTGGACTCTCTGGAGTGGGAATAGTAATTTTTACCCCTACGCTATCCAACGCTTTCTCTACTGTTGCACACTCTGGAGTGGGAATAGTAATTTTTACCCCTACGTTATCCAACGCTTTCCTTACTGTTGCACTCTCTGGAGTGGGAATAGTAATTTGTACCCTCCCGCTATCCAACACTTTCCCTACTGTTGCACTCAGTAGAGTGGGAATTGTAATTTTTACCCCTACGCTATCCAACGCTTTCTCTACTGTTGCACTCACTGGAGTTGTAATAGTACATTTTACCCTCCTGCTATCCTACGGTAAAAATATTGTATGTTTTTTATTAATATTACGTTCATATATATATATATGTATTAAAAAATCAAATTGTATGTTTCTTTTTTTACTTACATTAATTATTTTTTAAGTTTTATGGTTATTTAAGTTTTTAAGTATGTTTAAGTTAATTATATTTATTATTTCATTAGTTTTCAATTACTTTTAAGATATCATTTTTTTTATATTTTGACTAACTATATGTTTTACAACAACAATTTTGATTCAATATTTTTGTACTTACCTGTTTGGAGATAGGAATTCTATACTTTTGCATTCTATATTTTTTCCTCGATATTTTGGTAGTTTTATATTTGTGTAAACGATATTATGTCAGCGATCCACTTTTAATTTGGGTAAAAGTGATGTACCGGGGAGGCAAGGGGTTTGTAAATAAGCCCCTTCCCACAACCTTTCTAAAGAATCCAGAAGACTTCCCCATAAACTCCAAAATATCTGCACTCCAAACTGTAACCCCTTCTTAAAATGTAATATGTTGTGTTTCCCAGATGACGTACCACAATCACAGTTAATCCACACAGAAAATATGCTGTTGCATTTTTTTGAAGTGCTGGAATCCCTCCTAATACCCAGAAGAATGTGTCCAGCGATCGTCACGTGATATGTAATAACATGCGTGAATGCAGGCACAATCTCCGAAAATGCCTGCTCAAAGATGGTTTCTCCCGGTGAGTATTGTGTGGTACGTAGCATGTTCCCAAAGTGATTCGACGTTTGTCTTCCCTCCATGTCAGGCACAATCTCCAAAGATGCCTGATTAAAGATGGCTTCCTCAGATGGGTATTATGACATACGTGGCACATTCCTCACGTGACCTGACATGTGTTGCCAAAGCGTTGTTTCACCTGTACGTCATCTAACTCGGAGCACAATGGTAAGTTAGCAATGGTCCCATCACCAGCCGAACTCTTCTCGAGGGAGTGAATGCTGGAGGGTTTATACATGCAGGGCATAACTGTCTCTCACGATGGTAAGGGACTGTTTAATATCTTACATTATTAAATGAAATGGCCCAAAGTACCTATCTCCTGAAAGTAGTAATGTACCTTCTCCCCAATCATGCACTCTGGCAGTTCTCCAAACAGGTTTGTCGTAAACAAATGTGATGGGTGGTTCACTGGTGTTCCAGCTCGTCGTTGTGGAGATTCTTACAAGTTCAATTTGCACTGGAACACCAAAGGATAAGCGAAGCAATCAACACCACCAGCCCCTCCAGCTAACTCCTTCAACCCCTCAGGCAACCGTCCCTATCTCTACATGCTAGAACACCCTAGTTCCCAAAGAGAGGGTGAGCATGACAAAAAAATAATACATGTAATACCATATTTAATACAATGCAACCCCATTCAAAGCACCCCCTCCACCTTTCCATAAGACAGACTTTATGTCACTTATCATTTCTCCTGTATTTGCAACAGGAGAGACACATTCCAAAAACAAGGGAGCTTCATATATCTAATGCAGGGTTCTTCAATCTGTGGGGCGCGCCCCCATCCCAGGGGGGGGCGCGGGCTCCACTCTGATCTTCCCTTTGTGCCCGTTCCTTTGTCTGGGTGATTCTCCCAGGGGGGGGGTCAATTCACGGAGTCAACAGCTTCGGCTGCGGTGCGAGGCAGGGGTCTCCTCTGCTAAAAACGAAAGCAAACAGACACGCTTTCAGTTTGAGCAGAGGAGACCCCTTGCCTCCCACTGCAGCTGAATCTGTCAACTCCGTGAATTAACCCCCTCCTGGGAGAGTTAGCTCTTCCCAGAAGGGAGAGAAGGTTTCTCAGAGGTTTTGAGGCACGGGCGGGGTGGGCCCTGGCCCAGGGCCCCAGCCTTTCAAGGGGGGTGGGAGTGAGGGGGAGTTGGGGGGGCGGGAGTCCTTCAGTTATTTTGGGAAGGGAGGGAGAGGTTGCAATCCGGGTTTGGGCCATGAATCGGGACAGTGGGCTCTGGTCTGTGGTCCTCAACTCATGAGGATCTTTGTGTGGGCACCGAAGTGTCAGTGTTCAGGGATGTTGGTCTGCAGATTCGAATTTGAATCGTCAAATGTGTGAGGGATCTCGGGTGGAGCTGGCCACCAGACGTCCGTTATGTTGCCATGTGGGTGAATAGATGTATGGGTGGAGTGGTGGATGTATGGGTGGGGTGATGGGTGACATGGTGGATGTGTGGGTGACATGGTGGATGTATGGGTCGGGAGTGGATGGATGAGTGAGGGGATGGATGCTGAGTGAAGGGGTGAATGGATGGTGGGAGAGAGGATGGATGCATGAGTGGAGGGATGGATGGGAGTTGATGGATGTGTGTATGGTTGGAAGGGTAGATGGATGGGTGGAGGGGTGGATGGATCAGTGAAATGGTGGATGGATCAATGGGGGGTGGATGGTGGATGAGTCGGTGGGTGGATGGATGAGAGAGGTGATGGATGGATTGATGTATTGATGGGTGAAGGAGTGAATGAATCAATGAATGGATGGATGGATGAGTGAAGGGGTGGATGTGGGGATGGATGGGTGATTGAGGAGGGTGGATGGACGGGGGATGGATGGAGGAGTGAAGGGGTAGATGAGTGGTCAATGGATGGATTCATGAGTGTATGAGTGGGTGGATGGGTGAAGGGTGGATGGAGGGATGGGTGGCTGGGTGAGGGGGAATGGAGAGAGAGGGGGAGGATGGATGGATGGATGGATGAGTGAGGACATGGATGAATGATTGGCAGAGTGGATGGTCAGGTGTGTGCATGGATGGGTGAGGAGAGGAGAGGAGCATGGAGATGGATGGGTCAGAGAGTGCATGCATGAGTGGGGGGAGGGTGGAGAGCGGGATGGATGGGTGGATGGATGAGTTGGGGGTTGAGTGGGTGGACGGATGAGTGACTGGGTGGATGGATGAGTAGGTGGGGGGGGGATGGCTGGATGGGTGAGAGGGTGGGTGGTTGGATGGATGAGTGAATGGATGGATGGGTGGAGGAGTGGATGAATGGGTGGAAGAGTGGATGGATGAGTGGAGGAGTGGATGGCAGAGTGGAGGAGTGGATGGATGAGTGGGAGGATAGCTTGGGTGAATGGTTGGATGGATGAGTGGGTGGATGGATGGGTGGAAGAGTGGATGGATTGGTGAGGGGATGGATTGGGTGAAGGGATAGATGGATGATGGATGGATCGGTAAAGGGGTGGATGGAGGGATGGATGGGTGAGATGATGGATGGAGGGATGGATGGTGGTTGGGTTTGCAAGTGGTTGAAGGGGTTTGGATGTGGATGGGGCTCAGATGGAGGGACGGAATGAATGGTGGGGGAGTTGGTGGATGACAAGGTGTACATGATGGATGGGGAGGGTTGTGATGACTTCCTTTGCTTTCTTGGTGCCATGGGAGCTGTGGTTCAGAGTGGAAGGTATTTTAATTGTTTGGCTGCTCCCTTGCCTATGTGTTACTGTTCTGTATTCTATGTGTGCTCGTGTGTGGGATCTATGCATCATGCATGTGACATTTTGCGTGACGTCCATCTGCTACTTGAATGCGGGGCCCCCATGGGCAAGGTCGGGTTCCATGTTTTGGGTTCCGCTTGGTGAAGCACCCATGGTGTGTTCCCTATAGTGGGTTCATCATGGCGGTCCTCCCTTTGGTTCACTTGTGCATGGTGCTTTACATCCTACAATGTATTTGTTTATTTGTTGGGGAGTTTGTGAGATTGGGTTCTCAGCCCTTGCAGTGTTGAAGACTAGGTACCGTTCAGGACTGGATGTGGAGCACAGCCTGAGGATGGCAGTGGCAGGGATCCACCCACAGATTGAGAGTCTAGGTGTGGCTGGGCACCGGCACACCCGTCACATTCATGTTGGTGGTGTTGTTGTTGATCTGTGTCCTGTGTAAGGCAGGGCATCCTAGTGGGGAGAATTTGCGCACATTTTGTCTTGGAGGATTGTGTTTTGAGATGTGTGGTACGCCTCTGTCGTTTCGCCACACCCACTCACAGGCCTGCAGTTTGCTAGGCACTCTTGTTGTGTTGAGCATTGTTTGCCGGATATGGCCCGTGGTGTGTGCGTGGCAGTCGATCATGTGGTGTGCCGGATTCCCGAGGTTTCTGTCGGGTGGTGGGGGGCCCAACATCTGGGGGAATTCAGCTGGGGGGGCTCAACCTGGAAAAGTTTGAAGACCTCTGATCTAATGTCTGCCTACCCCATGTTGCAATTCCCGTTTCGCCTATCATCAACTGCGAAATATACCAAAATACTGATCACTTTATAGACATTACAAAAAATGGCCAATTCGATGCAAAGTGTGGAAAGGCAAATTATACCCAAATGACCCACAGATTTGTTGCTACAATCACTATAATCTCTGCCCAGGAGTCCCACTAAATCACCTTTTTGAGAAATACAGGACTAATTGCTACCCTTACTTCTGGGTACATTGGAAACATTGGGCGTGTGTGCAAGCCTTTTTCTGTCCCCAGGGCACTATGGTATTACAGATCGGCCACAGACACTTGTGCTCCCCGTTCTATAATAATGATAGCGCTGGTGCACATATAGTACCAGAACTGTCTTCAGAGGTAATTCCCCATGCAAATTAGACAATAATTTTCCTTCTGCACCCACCCTGTATTATAGACGAGGGTGCAGAGGCAAACACGTTCTTTGGAGGAGTATGACAGTGCACCAAAACATGGCACACTGAGTGTGCCACCTTTCTCTGACAAAGGAAAAAGGTGTCTCTTTCCTCTAACACCCTGTTACAGGCTGATGCTGTTACCCACTCCACCTGCTTGCTAGAGCATCTCTCTTCCTTCTTTAAAAGGCGGGCAGCATGCTGTCTGCACTGTGAAACACAGAGCGGCTTGTAAACACCTGCTCCATATTTCACCGAATGTGTTGCCCCGTGGGCAGTGCATAACTTTTTGATAGGACGCACGCATTGTCCTTGTTTGCATGCGGCGCACCTGTTTAAAGTGAAGTAAGGTGAAGTAAGGTGAAAATGACAGAATGCCCTATGTGTAATCGGGGGTTTGGGAGGCTGGAGATGAAAAATGCAACTTTCAAGGTGCTTAGTTTGCTTTGTTTTCATGGAATCGGATGACATGATGACAGTGGGAGGGTGTGCACGAGGAGATGAATGCAGCCTCTTGGAACTGGTGATAGGGCGGAACTGTCCAGCAAGTGGTCGCTGTGGTTACCAGCATCAAGGTTGTATCGCAGCAGAGACCTCCGCTGGGAGAAGCATGGGTGCGCATCAATTCATTATTTTACCTCATCACAGTGTGCCATTGTGAAGTTACAATGTCCTCCAATGCAATTCCAAAAGCTCCACATTAAACGTACTGTTTGTGCATGTTGTTTCCCATGTACATGTTTATTTTCTCACCTTTCTTATTGTCATGTGTTTTTTCATTGACACAGGTTAAAGGGCCCGCAAACATATAACTTTAAAAAAAAATGAGGATGGCCATTAGGTGTTTTTTTTCACTCTAAAACGCTTTGGCGACAATTCTTCACCTTCATTTGTATAATTGGCTTCATGGTGAATATTAAATGTACCATCAATTATCAGGTATTTTCAGTAATAAAGCGCCGAAGAAAATCGAAAATATGATGTGTGAAATGCATGAAAAAATCTCAGCCTCTGGTAATTGCTTTTAGGTCATTCCAGTACGTCATTTTTGACCAATTTGCCAGTCTAGAAAGAGAGGAGTCAAATCAGTCTTGTGACTGCTCCTTTATAAACAGTCAAGCGCGAGCTGCCAGGCAGGGACATTCCAGGTGGGGACACACAGAAAGCGTTGGACCTTTGGGCCTCATCAGTGAAATACAGCTTGAGTAGAATAGCCCAGTATGGCCTAAGAGTGACAGCTCTGCCCAGGCATGGATATCACTTGCGTATATTTCTTCTCTTAGTTTGGTGAGCCTGGCTCACTGACCAACTTTATTTGTACTAACTTTTACTTTCATTCATGCACACTGTGCTTTCCTGTGTTAATTTGAATCAGTTTTCCTAATTTTGTGCACTGAATTATTTACACATTTACATCAAGTAAATAAATCGGTGTGATCTGGAGATAATTGCGAAAGACATATATTTGATGCTGTGTATCGTGATAGATCACCCTCACTTGTTTGAAATCTTATTTACGAATACTTTGATCACTAATACTTCTTCCATAACATACTGTCTGATATACAAACCCTCTCAGTGAGTCACAGGGTTCGCTACTGCACTTGCTGCCTCTTACTCCTCCTTCCATCAATTTTTAGCAGGAGATAAGAACACAAATCAGTATCCCTGGTTCTGCGCTGATCTTATCTCTGACACAGTCTCTATGACCTAGAAGGAATAGAAGAAAGCTACTGTGATACCCCTCTCATGGAAACTCAGAGCCCACCCTCTCATCCTATCAGCTTTCTAATATGTCTATGTTTGTAACTCAAAGATAGTAGAAAGGTTTGTGAATTCACTGTTTCCTGACAGTGACATCCTGGATTTAGTCCTGCTTGAGGTGGAGTCTTTTGTAATAGAGGCGTTTGATGATTTACAGAAGACCCTTGATGAGGAGGGTCTATGGCCATGGTCATTTAGACACTACGCCACCGTCAACACCATTTGCAATGAACAGTTTCAGAAGATATGGCGAGAGGCAGTGTCCTAGGCGGAATCACCTCATTTATATAGGGGCAAACCCAGCCGTGTCTATAGGGCCTTATAGGCCTGCATGGAAAATGCATCAATATGTCAGACCTTAGCCTGGAATAATAAACTACTTTGGGTTTCTGTCTTATGGATATACTAACAATACTCGGTTATTCAGCAGGGTGGGGAAGATGGGAAGATTTATTGGTACATGATCACCATCCACACCAGAAAGACAACAATAATATTAAAAACATCTTTTGAAAAAAAGTAGAGGAAAAACAAGGATGCTGTAGGAAATGCTGTTGATGATGAGGAAGGTAATCCTATCCAACAACGCTTTCAGACCTTCTCAGTGCTTAATTTGAGCAGGTACTTTCAGGTGCTCAGCACCGGAACTTCTTTCACGGGGCCAGGGCTACAATTTCTGATTCTGCAGGTGGTGGTCTCAATATTAATTGTTCAAATTCAAAATAAAAAGAACAACATACATTGCATGGTGATTGACTGGTAAATGTTCTTTAACAGGCCAGCATACACCTGTCCAGGCAGGTGTGATTGTGTATCACCACGTTAGTGATGATGTCATCAAGCTGATCACAAATCCAAGAAGTCATCGCCAAACTATGGCTTGCATTCTATTCCCAGAGTTTGCTGCACCCTGCCACTGCCTGAGCTTAAGCCTCCCATTGGATAATTGTAGCTGGGGGCTGGTTCATGACGGAGTTGAGGTAAGGACGCTACAAGAGCACATTTGGAACTTGGGAGTGAGGGCTCTTGAGGAAGAATATACAAAAGTAAGTGTGGACTTTCCGCTTGCTGCGTAGCCAGAGTAGCATATCCTGCAGCTCTGCATTACTGCTATGCTCAACGTGCTTGATGCGGCTGTGGCCCAACACAACTATTGTGCGCCATGGCGTCACCTGTAAATTCTGTGCACTGCACCCCAGCATGGTAATTGCTAAGCATGTGCGAGTCCAGTAGGCACCACAGCCATACTTACCGGCATTGGCAGCATTACGGCTGGGGAGGTATGTTACCTTTATAACGCAACTTTTACAATGCACTACCATTACAACGAAAGTTTTACAACGCAAAAACTATTACAACGCATTTATTTACAACGCATGTTTTTACAACGTAGGTACCTTTACAACGCATACCATTACAACTTAAGTATTGGTAAGTATATAATTATAATTAAAATGTTATATGTTTGGGTTTTTTTAAGGGGTATTTTTAGAGTTCAGGGTCAGTTTTGGGTTTTTGGGTAAAGGGGTATTTTTAGAGTTTAGGGTCAGTTTTAAGTTTTTGGGTAAAGGGGTATTTTTAGGGTTCAGGGTCAGTTTTGGGTTTTTGGGTAAAGGGGTATTTTTAGGGTTCAGGGTCAGTTTTGGGTTTTTGGGTAAAGGGGTATTTTTAGGGTTCAGGGTCAGTTTTGGGTTTTTGGGTAAAGGGGTATTTTTAGGGTTCAGGGTCAGTTTGGGGTTTTTGGGTAAAGGGGTATTTTTTAGAGTTTAGGGTCAGTTTTAGGTTTTTGGGTAAAGGGGTATTTTTAGGGTTCAGGGTCAGTTTTGGGTTTTTGGGTAAAGGGGTATTTTTAGAGTTTAGGGTCAGTTTTAAGTTTTTGGGTAAAGGGGTATTTTTAGGGTTCAGGGTCAGTTTTGGGTTTTTGAGTAAAGGGGTATTTTTAGGGTTCTGGGTCAGTTTTGGGTTTTTGGGTAAAGGGGTATTTTTAGGGTTCAGGGTCAGTTTTGAGTTTTTGGGTAAAGGGGTATTTTTAGGGTTCAGGGTCAGTTTTGGGTTTTTGGGTAAAGGTTTTTTTTTAGGGTTCAGGGTCAGTTTTGGGTTTTTAGGTAAAGGGGTATTTTTAGGGTTCAGGGTCAGTTAAGGTTTTTGGGTAAAGGGGTATTTTTAGAGTTCAGGGTCAGTTTTGGGTTTTTGGGTAAAGGGGTATTTTTAGGGTTCAGGGTCAGTTTTGGGTTTTTGGGTAAAGGGGTATTTTTAGGGTTCAGGGTCAGTTTTGGGTTTTTGGGTAAAGGGATATTTTTAAGAGTTCAGGGTCAGTTTTGGGTTTTTGGGTAAAGGGGTATTTTTAGGGTTCAGGGTCAGTTTTGAGTTTTTGGGTAAAGGGGTACAGGGTAAAAATAAAGTAAAATTAAATTTAAATTAAATTAATTAAATTAAATTAAATTAAATTAAATTAAATTAAATTAAATTAAATTAAATTACATTACATTAAATTATATTAATTTCAATTAATTTACAATTAAAAAATTAATATATACTTACCAATACTTACATTGTAATGGTATGTGTTGTAAAGGTACCTGCGTTGTAAAAACATGCGTTGTAAATACATGCGTTGTAATAGTATTTGCGTTGTAAAAATTTCGTTGTAAAGGTATGCGTTGTAAAAGTATGCGTTATAATGTCATATATCCGGCTGGGGACAATGCTTGTGCTGTAGCAGGCAGGGTCAAAGCAAGCTGAGCAATAGATGCCGATGCGGTCGCCATCCCTGGACCTACTAATTACAGGCAGCGCTAGCAGTGACATAACCTGCTGTGCTCGAGCAGCCGTCTGTTCCACAATAAACTCAGTCATACCCCACTGATTAATATATGCAAAAAAAGCATTTTCATTTGGTGTACATTTTGTTCTTGCACTCGGTGTAGGTAAGAAAGTAAAACACGCCATCTTCCACTTCTTTAGGAATGACAACAGGAAAACACAGAGTTCAAAATAGCAGGGACATGTACAGGCTGACGACAGGGGTCACAGGCAGCAGCAGTAATACAGGTGAGAAAGAGAGTAGGAGTAAAGAGGAGTAAAAAACAACAGGAGAGCAAATAGATAAGACAGAGCTAATTAAATAAAAAGGAGAGCAAATGAGATACAAAGAGAAAGCTGCCATGACGTGAAGAAGAGAGCATTAAGAAGAAAGAAGATAGAATGAAAGGACGTAGAGGACAGGACAGAGGAAAAAAAGCAGACATATGGTAAAATGGAGACACAGCTAATCACTGCTAGAAGAGTGATAGTAAAGAGCCTTGATCGAGGGGAGAGAGAGCAGAGCATGGATAAAAGTGAAGAGGAAAAAGGGCAGGGCTAGAATGAATATAGGGAAAATCAGAAATGCAGGAAATAAGGTAACACACCAAAGATGATAGAAAACAATTAGAGAGGTGAAAGGATAGACTCTTAGAGCAAAGACTTAGGGGACAGACAACAGATCAAGGTTAGAAGATAGAGACTGAGGCAGTGAGAGTGTTGAAAGGGGTCACCGGAGGAAGAAGTGAACTGTGGCCTCCTCGGCAAAATTTTCAGCACCTGCGCTTCATTTTTTACAAATTAAGCTCTGGACCTGCTTGGTAGCTGTGTTGGAGTGGATGAAGGATCGTGTACTGCAAATAAATACTGGTAACAGCGAGGCCAGAGAACTAGTAGCCTGCTTCCAAAGGGCACCACCTGACATCATCTTGTGGCCAGTGAGCTAAAAGAGGAGGTGAGAGATAATGCCTTCTGCTGCACGTTGAAAAGGGACCTAACACAAGTTCCACTAATGCACACTATAGGGTTTTCACCAAAGTATACCTTAAATATCGATAAAATCTCTAATAAAATAAACTTCTTCCTTCAACCCAAGAGGAACTATTTCCATGATACTGCTGACTGCATTACTCGCATTTTTCATTTTCTTCATTATCCTTTGTTTCACGTTTTGTCATAAGATAAGGTTAGAAATAATAAGAGCGATAAAATGATGCCATGTCTTTTCTTAGCAGCTGTCTCAGAACTACGGTGCAGACTTATTTACAAGACTATCTGTTAAGAACGCAGGCTATGAATCAAGCATGTGATAAAAAAACAAAATAATGATGGTTTTCTCTTTTAAGTTATAAATGATAATGCACAGGGACCAGTAGCGGATGATTCAGGTAGCACTAAGACTACAGAGCTGCTGCTGGGCATCAGCTAGCCATAATATCCAAGAAAAGTACCATGGCATCACTGAGACAGATGCGGGAGCCAGGAGAACCAGGGCATTACCTTCCTCCTTCGTCTTCCTCGTTACAGTCACCCAGGAGCACTAAGTGTTGGGGCACAACATTCATCCATAGAAAAAATACCCCACCCAACATGGTGGCCCGACACGAAGAACCTGTCACCTGACCAATGAGGGTGGGGTAACGGCAACCACTTTTGTTCTCTGTGTTCCGGATGGAACACCCATAGACGTTGCACTGCTTGGGTGCGGTGGTGAGTATGTTTTCTTTTCTTTGTTTTATGGGACTGCTATAGCATCTCCATTTTTAAAAAAATGTTTGTATATTTTATATTCTGAACCATTGCTCTCGCACTGGGCGATTGGTGCAGCAGTTTTCTTTTTTCTTTCGAATACCTCCGCTCCCGCGCTGAGCAATTGGGAGGGGCAGTGTGTTTTCATGTTTTTTCACTGCCGCTCCTACGCTGAGCAACTGGGAGCAGTGATGGTGTGTTTTTTCTTCTTTGTGCCGCTCCTGCGCTTTAGAAAAGGGGGTGGTGATGAACAGAGTGTCTGAATTAAGCAGACCACTCTTACCCAGTCCAAAGATCAGGACTTGATCCATCACCGTTATTTAGCTCACTGCCCCATCCCAGCTCAGAACCTGGCTATATGCAAATTAGTCTGTCCCTGGCCCAGTGCATCATGGGAACAGGGCAGACCAAACTACCAAGCCAATTCTTCACCAGAAAGGATACAAGCTACCGGGGACCGGTTTCTGGCATTTCAGCCTCGTCGGCCCGGCTTGCTTGAATCCTGATGGAGCAGTGAGCAAGGGACTCATGTCTGAGTATACCCTGCCACACCTATAGTGGCCAAAAACGATTCAGAAAAGGGGGTGGTGATGAACAGAGTGTCTGAATTAAGCAGACCACTCTTACCCAGTCCAAAGATCAGGGCTTGATCCATCACCGTTATTTAGCTCACTGCCCCATCCCAGCTCAGAACCTGGCTATATGCAAATTAGTCTGTCCCTGGCCCAGTGCATCATGGGAACAGGGCAGACCAAACTACCAAGCCAATTCTTCACCAGAAAGGATACAAGCTACCGGGGACCGGTTTCTGGCATTTCAGCCTCGTCGGCCCGGCTTGCTTGAATCCTGATGGAGCAGTGAGCAAGGGACTCATGTCTGAGTATACCCTGCCACACCTATAGTGGCCAAAAACAATTCAGAAAAGGGGGTGGTGATGAACAGAGTGTCTGAATTAAGCAGACCACTCTTACCCAGTCCAAAGATCAGGGCTTGATCCATCACCGTTATTTAGCTCACTGCCCCATCCCAGCTCAGAACCTGGCTATATGCAAATTAGTCTGTCCCTGGCCCAGTGCATCATGGGAACAGGGCAGACCAAACTACCAAGCCAATTCTTCACCAGAAAGGATACAAGCTACCGGGGACCGGTTTCTGGCATTTCAGCCTCGTCGGCCCGGCTTGCTTGAATCCTGATGGAGCAGTGAGCAAGGGACTCATGTCTGAGTATACCCTGCCACACCTATAGTGGCCAAAAACGATTCAGAAAAGGGGGTGGTGATGAACAGAGTGTCTGAATTAAGCAGACCACTCTTACCCAGTCCAAAGATCAGGGCTTGATCCATCACCGTTATTTAGCTCACTGCCCCATCCCAGCCCAGAACCTGGCTATATGCAAATTAGTCTGTCCCTGGCCCAGTGCATCATGGGAACAGGGCAGACCAAACTACCAAGCCAATTCTTCACCAGAAAGGATACAAGCTACCGGGGACCGGTTTCTGGCATTTCAGCCTCGTCGGCCCGGCTTGCTTGAATCCTGATGGAGCAGTGAGCAAGGGACTCATGTCTGAGTATACCCTGCCACACCTATAGTGGCCAAAAACGATTCAGAAAAGGGGGTGGTGATGAACTGCGCTTTAGCGGTCAGGAACAGCAGTCACTACTTGGGATTGTGTGCCCCACTATCGTGCCAAGTGCTGGGGGTGGAAGGGAGTGGGCATGTTATCCGCATCTTGTGCTGCTTCCCACAGTTACCTGTCAATGTTGTCATTTCTGCTGGGGTTAAGCTTGTGCCTGCCTTTTTTCCTAACCCTCTATGGCGGAAGAAATATTGCTTAATTCACTGGATTTTATAAGGGCTCTTGTTATTTACCTTGGTCTGACTACCTCCTTTTGCCAAGTGGATACCTTTGGTGTTGCCCGGCAGGGTCATCGCCCTATGACGGTTACACTTTCGCGTTGGGTTCGGTCCGTTTTTTCCTTTGCCTATCTTCATTCGGGGATTTCTCTTTCTTCTGTCATTCAGGGGCGTTCCACCAGGGGTGTGGCTTCCTACTGGTCTTCTTTTAAGGGCACCTCCTTGAAGGATCTTTGTGTGGCGGCGACTTGGTCCTCCCCTCATACCTTCATGTCCCATTATAAGTTGAGGATGTGGGATTTGTTTTCTGAGGATTTTATCTCTGCTGTTCTTGCTGCTGTTCATTGATTGTGCATGTCTGAGAATAAATTTCCTTGCATCCTTTTGGTTTTCTTTTTGTTGCGTCTAGCGCTTGGGTATACGCTCCTGGGTAACTGTGACATGGAAGAAGGAGGAGGAAGGTTATGATTCTGTTACTTACCAGTAATCTTCATTACTCTGAGTCATAGTCTTCCTCATGAAAGTCATGTACCCTCCCTCCCACCCGTGGGAGTTGGGGGATGAACAAAATAGAATCTGATTCTTCTGGTAGCTACCTTGCTTGTGGGTACTCCAGGATGTGGTCTGAGGTTGCTCCACCCTTATTGGTCAGATGACAAGTACTTCCTGTCAGGCCGCCATGTTGGGTGTAGAATTTTTTCAATGGGTGAATGCTGTGCCCCAAACACATAGTGCTCCTAGGTGACTGTGACAAGGAAGACTATGATTCGTAGTAATGAAGATTACTGGTAAGTAACCAAGTCATTTCCTTCTGTTTCCTAGTAGGAGGTCGCTTACGAATAATCTGCCCAATAGATAACATTCTGCTCAACAGAATCAAATTACCCCTTTTTACTTGATCAGGGATCTCCAGTGAGGGGGATGCTTGATTTATAGGCACAGTGAGAGAGGTGCGTTATTAGTAGGCCTAGTGAGAGGGATATGTGATTTGTAAGACAACCATTGCTTAAATGAGTTCAGTTTACGCAATGAAATAAAGTGATTTAAGTTTCAGTGCATGTGTATTGACTTTTGTGCAGACGTATTTTGCAATAATGTATTTTTTTTAATTTCCATTTTTTTTATACTGTAGGGCAAACTTTCAAAGAGTACTATCTGAATAAGCGTGAAACTATTATTACGATAATTTCTACTTGGATGGGTTGAGTCACAAAACCCTGAAGCTGAGAAGGTCAGTGGGTTCACAGTCACAGATTGTAACCTGGGGACTGGCCTCAATGACTGGTCGATGAGATGAGCTCTGGCTGCTCCTGTGATAATTGGACATCTTTGATTTAGACTCATTGGCTCACTGAGCGGCGCTGGGGAGCAGCATTCAATGGGTCGCTGGGAGGTCATGCCTAAAGTGTTTCGGACCACGTGAGCCGCATAAAGGAAGCAGGAGCTGTATTGTGACTGGAAGTCTCCTCTACTTCCTCACTCATGGTGCTTGACATCTAGAAACAGGATGAGTTGCCTGTTATGGTCTGACAATGATTCCTTTTCTAATATACCTCTTCCAATGGTGTTCATTCGATATTCTCATTCATATTCCCTTGTGCTGACTCTTTTTCTTCCAGTAACTTTTCAAAATGGAAGTGGAGACCGCTTGATGCTGCACCCATGGTTCTTACGACTTTCTTCTTGTCCATCAAAGTTAAATTAAGGGGCACATATAATATTATTTCACACAACACAGTGCAGAAAGGGACTTTGCTCAGCTGCTTTGGGTAAAAAAGAAGAGATCAGAAATTCTCCATATTTACAAAGTAATGGCGTGTTTCTGCTCCTTCCTTGCTCTGGTGCACTGTGTGCCGCCTAGCACTAATGCAGACACCCTAGCATCATAATAGAAGGGTGTCTGCCTTATGGCCAGGATTGGGGTAGCTTCCTGCACAAAATAATGGGCAATGGTGAGGGCCAGTGAAGTTAGGTAATTCTGTGGTAGCATTTGCAGTATACTAATGGATTTGCCTATTTTGCTACATAATTTCACCCAAAATATTGTTGCTTGTGCAAATGGATTAAACTAATACTTTCTGAGAATGAACCACATAATTTGCATTATTTTTCATCATAATTTAGACAAACCGGGTGCAAAGTTTTGTCCTCTGTGTCACATGATCCTAGTAGCTTGGACAATGGTAAAGCTCTGCATAGTGAGTTGGGGATTGTTAATTTGCAAGTGTAAATAACTATATGTCTACAACTACAATTCATCACAAACTTTTAATGCATTCACTGAGCACAGCAGTGCTTAATTTGAGCCGGGTTTTCCGGTGCTCAGCACCAGCGCTTACAGCACCAATTAAGGACACACTCTTTTTCAAAGCACAGGAATTTTGAGCCGTGCGGAGACTCAAACCCAGTTCCCCAGCTCTACCCATTAGGCCAAGTTCTCTTCAGAATAAAAAGTGCCGGGGCTCTAGTCTGGAGGCAATTTGCACCAGCAAATTTCTCCTGTTAGCGCTGCCTCCAGAGGAGAGCCCTGGTACTTTTTATTTTACAAATTAACCACTGGAGCACAGACACCTAGTTGTATACACCCTTTATATGTGAAATAGTGTATGTGTTTCAAAGACTTTTGCTTATGTTTAAGATAAGGATTTTTTTTAATTATTCAACGTTTGTTTCTAAAAAAAAAACAAATGGCCAATAATCGAGAAAGTATCAACAAAATACTATTTAGATTAATTAGAATGTGTACATTTAAGCTACGTACATTAAAACACTGAGGCCATCATTTACCATATATTGGCGAAGGGAATTGCAGCAAGGCTTCTTGTGGTGCTGCCCTGAGTCAAAAGAAAAGGGCAGAAATGCATGGTATCTCTGAGATACAGCACATTCCTGCCCACTTTCACTGCGCTGGCGCACGAATGGCTGGCTTGCACCAATGCAGGCACCCAATGCACCATGGTGCAAGAGTATGTGCATTGTAGGAATGGCTGTTTTTGTGCAGGAAATTCAGGAGATTCACTTTCCTAAACAAAATTATTCAATGGAGGTGCTTTCCTCTTTCAATGAGTGCTGCAGAATGCAGCACACAGAGAAAGAAGAAATACCTAGGAAATTTAGGTTATTGCTCCTTGTTACGCCACCCCTGGAGAGGTGCACGGTTCTGACACATTCCCAGATTTATGCTATGTTGCCAATCTGGGATTGTGTCAAAATCCGTGGACGTTGAGTGGGAACACCCAAAGCAACTTGCATGACACACCTCCCTGACACTGTGTGCGGCAACACAGTGACTTGCACTGCGTTGCCTTACACCATATTTACGAGGCCATAAAAAACCATGGAGGGTGGCTTTTCGTGGCCTCGTAGATACACTCTGCGCCACTGGAACATCCAAAAAAGTGACATTCCGGCAGCGCACTGGGGCTGGTTAATAAGCCCCTGAGACTTCATCCGTACTCTGTCTGACGTTTTATTTGCTAAGGTAGCCATGCTTGGATCTCAATTGTAAAATGCAATTAAGTATTCTGATGTTACTGGGCATGAGGCAAGGAGCGTCTCAGGAACTACAAAGTGAACCACATGCATACTTTTCCACCTATTAGCTCCACCACTGCATGGGTCTTTTGAGAACTACCATAGAGGATAGGAGCACTAACAATGGATATAAGAATACACACCCAGCATGCATTGCCCAGTAGAGAATAGAAATGAGTGCACACTCGCTCCAAGGGTTGGCTGACAGGATTACAAATTGGATTGGGCTTTTGTGCTGTTTTTGGTATTTGGCACATGCGTCCGACAGCCACTGTGGCCTCCACTATCCTGTCTTTGTAACCACACTAATTCCCGGGGTCTAGCTTTTCTATTTTTCACACTTTTGTGACCAAACCGTACCTTATCCATGCCACCTAGTAACTTAAGAATACCAACTTGGTGGCCCCAGCAGTTGCCCTTCTCTTGATGTGGACGGTTCAGAGTCTTTGGTTTACAGTGTGGTGACTGCATCTGTGGTTCTTGAACCTCTAGCTCCCCTGTTTCCTTACACCTCCTTCCAGTGCCAACTATAGGCAGTGCTTAATTTGAGCCAGTGGTTTCCAGTGCTCGGCACCACCTCTTAATTGTCTACACCATCACTTATGTAAATCTGCCACTTGGTGGTGCAATTTGTCCTATTTATTAATTGAATATACATTAAAAATGACTATTACCTACCACCCAAACCACTTTTGCAAGTTTGGGTGGGCTGGAATAGTCTGAATTGTCAGACTTGTAGAAGTGCGATTATTAGTAGTTGTGTTGGTACTGTCATTGGCTGCACTGGCTGCGGCAATGGGTGATGTAAGCGGCAGTGGCCTCCTGACAAGGGCCCTGGCACCTATTTTTTTGACAAATTAAGCACTTACATGAATAAACTGCCATACCTTTGCTAGTACCGCATACAAGAATGTTTTGGTACTGCATGCTCAAGACAAGAAAATATGGTCTTGAGATCTAGGAGCTCAATTTTCTGCTGTTTGGTACGTGTTGCCTTTCCGAGGGACTTGGCATTGAAATCCATTGGTTTTGTTTGTCTCTTAAGTCTGGTAGTGCCTTTTCTCGATGCAGGTGCTTTCAAAACCACATGACTATCCTAACCCACAGTTATCATGAACAGCACTCTCCTAAGACTAGGAGGCACGGTAGCCACTAATAGTTATGGTTTTGAAGTACTTACATGTATGAAGATTAAGCTCCTAGTAGACTATTCTACCAGGAGCTATTTAACTGCTATTTAACTAATCAGGTTTGCAGTTGTTAATTTTCCGTTTATGTTTAGTTGGTCTATGAATGTATTTTGGGGAAAGTCAATTAGTGAAAAATTTGTGGTCTATAGAATGTTCTGTTTTAGTTGATCTCGTACTGTCTTGGTTACAAACATGTACTGTCCTCATACAGCACGCTATAAACATTATTTTTCTATTTGCTAATTGTCATATGCAAACCAGAGAAAAGCAGAAAAAGTATGTAGTAGACACCTTATTTTAAGTGCACCTAAATTAACCCCTTAGCTGCTAGGCCTTTTCCCCCTGTGGGGAGGAGGAGCGGCTGGAGCACCCTTTCGCCGACGAGGAGGAGGAACAATACCCCACTTCCTGGTTGCCAACAATCCAGAACCAGGAAGACGGCAGCAGCGCTCTGGAGGTTGAGCGGCGGAAGGGGTAGGAGTCTCGTCATCGAGCGGAAGCAGGAAGAATAAGAGGCGCGGGATTGGAACGGACGGTGTGCAAGGACGGAGAGGAGGTAGCGGAGCACCTGGCAGCGACGGAGGACCGAAGTGAGGAGAGCGTGAGAGCAGCGGAGGACCGAAGTGAGGAGAGCGTGAGAGCAGCGGGGGACCGAAGAGAGGAGAGCGTGCTAAGAGTAGCAGAGGACCGAAGAGAGGAGAGCGTGAGATCAGCGGAGGACCGAAGAGAGGAGAGCGTGCTAAGAGCAACAGAGACCAACAATCCAGACACTGCTTCCAAACCCGGCGGGCTGAAGGGAGAAGAAGCCACGGGTCCTGCTGCTGCGGTCCGAGAGGCAGGCCGCAGCCCAAGGCAAGTGTTGTTGAAAGGGGCATTCTGGTGGGGTGTGTGGGGAGGCGGGAGGTAGTACGTTTGGGGAGGCGGGAGGCAGGGCACGTCCAGAGGTGAGCCTTGCACAAGACACCCCCCTTTGGTGACGGTAGCACGACCACTTATAGCTGAGAGCAGAACAGTAATTCCCGGTTGTTTTCTTTTCCCTGAGGCTCCAAGAACCGGGATATCGGACAAAACCCCTGAGGCTCCAAGAACCAAGAAAACCCCAGAGAAGGAAAGAAAAACCGGAACAATCCTGACCTGTAGTGTGGTGTTAAAGCAATTGGGCTTCTTAATAAAGTGAACCTTAGAACAAAGTCGCTACTCTGGTCTCGTACTCTGTACACCACTAGCTCCTGACACACCCCCATGACTATTTGGGGTAGTTGGCGCTTTGGCCCCAGTAACTTTTTGACCACATAAGGTATCCTTGCCAAATTTGCTTCCTTTTCTTCCAACATCTTGGGGATTCTAAAGGTACCCAGGGTTTGTGGATTATCTGGGGGGACCCAGAAATTAGCCAAAGTACAGCTAAATTTTGTTTTGTTTTTGAAAAATGGGAATAAAGTGCTGCAAATGAAAGCGACTGGATTTTTCCCCGCAAATGATTTAAGGGACTGATAGACGTTTGCCGGAATACCCACATATTTTACACAGTTTTGTCATTTTACTGAGACATAGCCTATTTGTGCTATTTTTTGTGCTTTCAAACTTCTTCCAGTTAATGTTAGAAATGGGTATGAAAGCAATAATGGATCCTGGAAAGCTATACATTTTGGTAAATTCGACAACATTCTGAATTTGGGACGGCGTCATTTGTGTAGATCCTTCAAGGTTTCTTTATAGAAACTGACAGTTGAAAATAGGAAAAATTGAAAATGAGTTGAAAAAAACAGCCATTTGTGCCAACCTTTTCACCTGTAACTTCTTCTAATTACAACAGATTTTTGAAAGCAACATACCGTTACATCCGCTGGACCTTTATGGTTGTGGGGCTATACCGGACTTGTAGGTTCACTAAGAACCCGACGAACCCAGAGCCAATAACTGAGCAGCGTCTTGCAATTTTTTTTACTATGTACAGGGTGTATAGCACTTGGTGGTGCAGTTTGTCCTATTTATTAATTGAATATACATAAAAAATGACTATTACCTACCACCCAAACCACTTTTGCAAGTTTGGGTGGGCTGGAATAGTCTGAATTGTCAGACTTGTAGAAGTGCGATTGTTAGCAGTTGTGTTGGTACTGTCATTGGCTGCACTGGCTGCGGCAATGGGTGATGTAAGCGGTAGTGGCCTCCTGACAAGGGCCCTGGCACCTATTTTTTTGACAAATTAAGCACTTACATGAATAAACTACCATAACTTTGCTAGTACCGCATACAAGAATGTTTTGTTACTGCATGCTCAAGACAAAAAAATATGGTCTTGAGATCTAGGAGCTCAATTTTCTGCTGTTTGGTACGTGTTGCCTTTCCGAGGGACTTGGCATTGAAATCCATTGGTTTTGTTTGTCTCTTAAGTCTGGTAGTGCCTTTTCTCGATGCAGGTGCTTTCAAAACCACATGACTATCCTAACCCACAGTTATCATGAACAGCACTCTCCTAAGACTAGGAGGCACGGTAGCCATTAATTGTTATGGTTTTGAAGTACTTACATGTATGAAGATTAAGCTCCTAGTAGACTATTCATGGAATGCTGCTATTTAACTAATCAGGTTTGCAGTTGTTAATTTTCCGTTTATGTTTAGTTGGTCTATGAATGTATTTTGGGGAAAGTCAATTAGTGAAAAATTTGTGGTCTATAGAATGTTGATCTCGTACTGTCTTGGTTACAAACATGTACTGTCCTCATACAGCGCGATATATATACATTATTTTTCTATTTGCTAATTGTCATATGCAAACCAGAGAAAAGCAGAAAAAGTATGTAGTAGACACCTTATTTTAAGTGCACCTAAATTAACCCCTTAGCTGCTAGGCCTTTTCCCCCTGTTGGGAGGAGGAGCGGCTGGAGCACCCTTTCGCCGACGAGGAGGAGGAACAATACCCCACTTCCAGGTTGCCAACAATCCAGAACCAGGAAGACTGCGGCTGCGCTCTAGAGGTTGAGCGACGGAAGGGGGAGAAGTCGCGTCATCGAGCGGAAGCAGGAAGAATAAGAGGCGCGGGATTGGAACGGACGGTGTGCAAGGACGGAGAGGAGGTAGCGGAGCACCTGGCAGCGGAGGAGGACCGAAGTGAGGAGAGCGTGAGAGCAGCGGAGGACCGAAGTGAGGAGAGCGTGAGAGCAGCGGGGGACCGAAGAGAGGAGAGCGTGCTAAGAGTAGCGGAGGACCAAAGAGAGGAGAGCGTGAGATCAGCGGAGGACCGAAGAGAGGAGAGCGTGCTTAGAGCAAAAGAGACCAACGATCCAGACACTGCTTCCAAACCCGGAGGGCTGAAGGGAGAAGAAGCCTCGGGTCCTGCTGCTGCGGTCCAAGAGGTGGGCCGCAGCCCAAGGCAAGTGTTGTTGAAAGGGGCATTCTGGTGGGGTGTGTGGGGAGGCGGAGGTAGTACATTTGGGGAGGCGGGAGGCAGGGCACATCCAGAGGTGAGCCTTGCACAAGACACCCCCCTTTGGTGACGGTAGCACGACCACTTATAGCTGAGAGCAGAACAGTAATTCCCGGTTGTTTTCTTTTCCCTGAGGCTCCAAGAACCGGGATATCGGACAAAACCCCTGAGGCTCCAAGAACCAAGAAAACCCCAGAGAGAAAAACCGGAACAATCCTGACCTGTAGTGTGGTGTTAAAGCAACTGGGCTTCTTAATAATGTGAACCTTGGAAAAAAGTCGCTACTCTGGTCTCGTACTCTGTACACCACTAGCTCCTGACACCCCCCCACTGCTATTTGGGGTAGTTGGAGCTTAGGCCCCAGTAACTTTTTGACCACATAAGGTATCCATGCCAAATTTGCTTCCTTTTCTTCCAACATCTTGGGAATTCTAAAGGTACTCAGGGTTTGTGGATTATCTAGGGGGACCCGGAAATTAGCCAAAGTACAGCTACATTTTGGTTTGTTTTTGAAAAATGGGAATAAAGTGCTGCAAATGAGAGCGACTGGATTTTTCCCCGCAAATGGTTTAAGGGACTGACAGACGTTTGCCGGAATACCCACATATTTTACACAGTTTTGGCATTTTACTGAGACATAGCCTATTTGTGCTATTTTTTGTGCTTTCAAACTTCTTCCAGTTAATGTTAGAAATGGGTATGAAAGCAATAATGGATCCTGGAAAGCTATACGTTTTGGTAAATTAGAAAACATTGTGAATTTGGGAAGGGGTCATTTGTGTAGATCCTTCAGGGTTTCATTATAGAAACTAACAGTTGAAAATAGGAAAAATTGAAAATGAGTTGAAAAAAACAGCCATTTGTGCCAACGTTTTCACCTCTAACTTCTTCTAATTACAACAGAGTTTTGAAAACAACATACTGTTACATCAGCTGGACGTTTATGGTTGTGGGGCTATACTGGACTTGTAGGACTGTGTTGAATCACACCATCCTGTTGCAACGCCTCGGGGAGATTGGGATTCAAGGAGGAGCGTTGGAGTGGATCCGCTCTTTCCTATCCAGCAGGCAATTTCAGGTCTTTGAGGGAGCAACCATCTCTACAAGCAAGCCTTTAGACTGTGGAGTCCCACAGGGCTCCTCATTAAGCCCGACGTTGTTTAACGTCTATATGAGACCGCTGGCTGGGGTCGTCCGTCCGTATGGTATTAAGATCGTTACCTACGCGGACGATACCCAGCTGGTAGTCTCTCTCACGCGGGCCGGAGACCCTGTGGGTACAGTGGACCTGCTCGAATGTCTGAGCAAGATTGATCGATGGATGACCATGTCTTGTCTCAAACTCAATGGAGACAAGACAGAGGTCATGATGCTGGGACATCTAGCACCATCCACGATCAATCACATCTGGCCGGCTTGCTTGGGTACCCCCCCAGTCCCCAGGGATGCCATCAAGAGCCTGGGAGTCTGGTTGGACAAGTCCCTGACGTTTAACCATCAGGCCGTTGTACTATCTGCCACCTGTTTTGGCCTGATTAGAATGCTGAAGAAGATTCTTCCATTACTCCCGTTTGAGGCCAGACAAATTGTGGTCCAGGGACTAATACTGGCCAGGTTGGATTTTGGAAATGCGCTTTACCTTGGTACCCCTGACTCCACATTGAAAAAGTTGCAGGTAATTCAGAACTGTGCCGCCCGAACTTTGCTCCAGCTCCCCCGTAGGACCTCTGTGAAGGCAGGATTGAAAAAATTACACTGGCTTCCCGTGAAAGACAGGGTCAGCTTCAAATCTCTCTGTGTTGCCCATCAATCTTTTTGGGAAACTGGGCCACTAATTAGTCGCACCTTAATCACCCCCTATCTTCCCAATAGACAACTTCGATCTACTAATGCCTTACTGGCAGTAGTGCCAAAGGTTAAGAGATCCAGAGCAGGAGGTCGCTCTTTCTCCTTGAACGCGGCCAAGTTGTGGAACAGCCTACCTTATCATCTTAGGTCCAACTCAGACCTTACTTCTTTCAGAAAAATTTAAAAACTTTCCTGTTTAACAAATAAGTTGCTTCTTCTGTACTTGGCCCTATGGGCAACACCTGTTAGTTTTCAGCGCTGGGACGCCTTCGGGCAGCTATTCTGCGCTTTATAAAACCTATTTTCATTTCATTTCATTTCATTTCATAGGTTCACTAAGAACCCGACGAACCCAGAGCCAATAACTGAGCAGCGTCTTGCAATGGTTTTTTACTATGTACAGAGTGTATGGCAATTAATTTTTGGAAAATATATACAGTGAAAAATCGGGATGAAAGACACCTATGTATTTCTGCAATTGGAATAAAATATAGAGTTTAGAAACAGTAGTTATTTGCACATTTCCATAATTGTGAGTACCCATACTAGCATGAGAATTATAGGACAGTTTTTCAACGTGACTTCTTTTTTATACATTGCCTTTCATTTGGAAGGCAGAAATGTATCAAAAGTCAATAGGTAATAACACTTGCTCTACAATTCTTTGTTAACCTAAGTCTCCTGATAAAAATGGTACCTCACTGTGTGGGTAGGCCTAGTGCCCGCGACAGGAAACGGCTCAAAACGCAATGTGGACACACTGTATTTTTAAAGTGAAAATTGACCCTTTTTTTGCAAAGTACCTGGATGTAGATTTTGAACCCTAGCTCTGCCGGCACCTAGGGAAACCTAGCAAACCTATGCATTTTTGAAAACTTGACACCCTGGGGAATGCAAGATGGGGTGACTTGACTGGCTCTCTCCAGGTTCTGTTACATAGAATCCCTTGCAAACATCAAACCTGTTAGTAGTTGTGTTGGTAGTGTCATTGGCTGCACTAGGTGTGGCAATGGGTGATGTAAGCTGCAGTGGCATCCTGAAATGGGCCCTGGAACTTATTTGTTTTACAAATTAAGCACTTATAATAGACATGAATAAACTGTAATACCTTTGCTAGTACCTCATACAAGAATATTTCACTACTGTATGCTAAAGACAAAAAAATGGTCTTGCAATCAAGGCGCTCCATTTTCTGCTGTTTGCTATGTGTTGCATTTCTGAGGGACTTAGCATTGAAATCCATTGCTTTTGTTTGTCTCTTGAGTCTGGCAGTGCCTTTTCTCGATGCTTGTGCATTCAAAACCACATGACTATCCTAACCCACAGTTATCATGAACAGCACACTCCTAAGACTAGGAGGCACGGTAGCCATTAATAATTATGGTTTTGAAGTACTTACATATATGAAGAATAAGCTCCTAGTAGACTATTCATGGAAGGCTGATATTTAGCTATTCAGGTTTGCAGTTGTTAATTTTCTGTTTATGTTTAGTTGGTCTATGAATGTATTTTGGGGAAAGTCAATTAGTGAACAATTTGTGGTCTATAGAAACTGCAGTCTACCTTAAAAATGTTCTGATTTAGTTGGCCTCTTACAGTCTTGGTTTCAAACATATACTGTCCTCATCAAGCACGATATATAATTATTTTTCTATTTGTTAATTTTCACATGCAAATCAGAGAAAAGCAGAAAAAGTATGTAGTAGATGCCTTATTTTAAATGCACCTAGATTAATCCCTTTCTGCTAGGCCTTTTCCCCCCATGGCTATTTGGGGGACTAGAAGCTTAGGCCCCAGTAACTTTTTGACCACATAAGGTATCCGCGCTAAATTTGCGTCCTTTTCTTCCAACATCATGAGGATTCTAAAGGTACCCAGGGTTTGTGGATTACCTTCGGGACCCAGAAATTAGCCAAAACAAAGCTACATTTTGAAAAATGGAAATAAAGTGCTGCAAATGAAAGCGTCTGGATTTTACCCTGCAAATTGTATTAATAAAGGGGTTGTGGGCCTGAAATCACCATTTTCCCAGCTCTCAGGGACTGACAGGCATTTGTCAGAATGCAACATTTTTTACACAGTTTTGGCATTTTACTGGGACATAGCCTATTAGTGGTATTTTTTGTGCTTTCAAACTTCTTCCAGTTAATGGTAGAAATGGGTATGAAAGCAATATTGGATCCTGGAAAGCTATACATTTTGGAAAGGTAGACAGAATTCCAAATTTAGCAAGTGGTAATTTGTGAAGATCCTTCAAGGTTCCTTTATATGAACTAATAGTTGAAAATAGGAAAAATTGAAAATGATTGAAAAAAACAGCCATTTGTGCCAACGTTTTCACCTGTAATTTCTTCTAATTACAACAGATGTTTGAAACCAATATATCATTATTTCTGCTGGATCTTTATGGTGGTGGGGATATATAGTACTTGTAGGTTCACCTAGAACCGGACGAACCCAGAGTCAATAACTGAGCAGCGTCTTGCAATGTTTTTTTATTAGGTACCGGGTATATAGTAATTAATTTGGGAAAATGCATAAACAGTAAAAAATTGTTATGAAAGACACCTATGTATTTCTGGAATTGGAATAAAATATAGAGTTTAGAAACAGTAGCTATTTCCACATTTCTAAAATTGTGAGTACCCATACTAGCATGAGAATTATAGGACAGTTTTTTAAAGTGACTTATTTTTTACTCATTGTCTTTCATTTGGAAGGCAGAAATGTATCAAAAGTCAATAGGTAATAACACTTGCTCTCAATTCTGTGTTACCCTAAGTCTTCCAATAAAAATGGTACCTCACTGTGTGGGTAGGCCTACTGCCTGTGACAGGAAACGGCTCAAAACGCAACGTGGACACACTTTATTTTTAAATTGAAAACTGACCCTGTTTTTGCAAAGTGCCTGGCTGAAGATTTTGAACCCTAGCTCTGCCGGCACCTAGGGAAACCTAGCAAACCTATACATTTTCAAAAACATGACACCCAGGGGAATCCAGGATGGAGTGACTTAACTGGTTCTCACCAGGTTCTGTTACCCAGAATCCCTTGCAAACCTCAAACTTTGTAAAAAAACACATTATCCTCAGAATTCCGTGGTGGAAATTCTGGAATCTGCATGGATCCACGAAATTCCACCCACCCCGCATTTCCCAAAGTCTTCCAAGAAAAATGGTACCTCACTTGTGTGGGTAGAACGAGTGCTCGCGACAGGAAACGGCCCAAAACGCAACGTGGACACAACTCATTCTCACAGTTAAAACTGACCCTTTTTTTGCAAAGTGCCTAGCTGCAGATTTTGAACCCTAGCTCTGCCGGCACCTAGGTAAACGTAGCAAACCTATCCCTTTTTAAAAACTAGACACCCAGGGAAATCCAGAATGAGGTGACTTGACTGGCTCTCACCAGGTCCTGTTACCCAGAATCCCTTGAAACCTCAAACTCTGTAAAAAAAACACATTATCCTCAGATTTCTGTTGTGGAAAGTTCTGGAATCTGTGTGGATCCACAAAATTCCACCCTCCCCGCATTCTTTAAAGTCTTCCAACAAAAATGGTACCTCACTTGTGGGAGTAGGCCTAGTGCCCGTGACAGGGAATGGCCCAAAACGCAAAGTGGACAAACCACATTTTCCCAGTGAAAAGTGACCCTTTTAAAGTTCCTAGCTGTAGATTTTGACCCCTAGCTTTGCCGGCACTTTGGGAAACCGAGCAAACCTATACATTTTTTAAATTTAGACATCCAGGGAAATTTAGGAACGGGAGACTTGACTGGCTCCCACCAGGTTCTGTTACCCAGAATCCCTTGTAAACCTCAAACGTTGTCACACAAACCACATTTTCCTCACATTTCTGTGGTGGAAAGTTCTGGAATCTGCATAGATCCACAAAATGTCACCCTCACCGCATTCTCCAAAGTCTTCTAAGAAAAATGGTACCTCACTTGTGTGAGTAGGCCTAGTGCCCGCAACAGGAAACGGCCCAAAACACAATGTGGACACACCACATTTTCACAGTGAAAACTGACCCTTTTTTTTGCAAAGTGCCTAGCTGTAGGTTTTGAACCCTAGCTCTGCGGCACCTTGGGAAACCGAGTAAAGTTATACATTTTTGAAAACTAGACACCCAGGGGAATGCAGGATAGGGTGACGTGACTGGCGCACACCAGGTTCTGCTACCCAGAATCCCTTGCAAACCTTAAACTTTGTCAAACAAACCACATTTTCCTCACATTTCTGTGGTGGAAAGTTCTGGAATCTGCGTAGATCCACAAATTTGCTACCACCCAGCGTTGCCCCAGGTCTCTCAATAAAAATGGTACCTCACTCATGTGGGTGCCCCAAGTACCCGCGATAGGCAAGGGCCCAAAACGTATTGAGGAGACATCAAAATGACCTATCCCAAAACTATCTGGTTTTGCAAGGGGGGGGGGGTCACATGAGTTTTTGGTCCCGGGCTTGGCGGCCATCTAGGGAAACTTACCAAACCCACACATATATGAAAACTAGAGACCCAGGGGCGTCCAGGAAGGTATGACAAGCATGGATCCTCCAATGATTTCCTACCCAGAATGCCCTGCAAACCTCAAATTTCAATGAAAGAATGTGTGGGAAAGTGGTAGGATCACAGGGCTGACACAAAATTCTAACCACCCAGCGTTCCCCCAGGTCTCCTGATAAAAATGATACCTCAATCGTTTGAGTGGATCAAGTACCAGTGACAGGCAAGGGCCCAAAATATATTGTGGAGACTTCAAAATTACCTATCATAAAACAACCTGGGTTTGCATGGGGGCACCTGGGTTTGTGGCCCTGGACTCATGGCCATCTAGGGAGACCTACCAAACCCACACATTTCTGAAAACTAGACACCCTGGAGAGTACAGTGAGGTATGGCTTGCGTGGATCCCCCAACGTTTCCCTACCCAGAAATCCCCTGCAAACCTCAAATTTAGCTGAAATAAATCACTTTTTCCATACATTTTTGTGTAGCATTTTTGGGTGGGGAGGGCATTGACATGCGCATTCTGGGCAGCCCCCACCCCTACCTACATAAAAGAAATCCCTGGTGCTTAGTGGCTATTGCCCCATCTGCCTCCTGAGGGGAGAAAGTCTTTTATTTTCTTTGAGGAGTAGGATAGGGGCATTTGCATGCTCATTCTGGGCAGCCCCCACTCCGGGCTTATAAAAAAAGAATCCCTGACATCTAGGGTGCTTTCTGCCCCCAGGTGGGTCAGAAAGACTGGCATTTTGTGGGGGGGAAGGGTGGGGGCATTGGCATGCCCATCTTGGGCAACCCCCATCCCTAAGTTCATGGGGAGATAAACAAACCTGGTGTCTAGAGGGCTTTCAGCCATCCTGGGTGCCGATTGGGGACTACTGCCTCCATCTGCCCCCAGGGGGAAAAGAAAGACTGTCATTTTTTATCAAAAGTCCCTGCTTTCTAGTGGACTTTCGGTCCCCCCGGGGGGCAGATTGGGGGCTACTGCCCCCGTATGCCCCCCCAATGGGGGGCAGAAAGACTGTACATTTGCTGGCGGGTGTGGGGGCATCGGCATGTCCAGATTGGACAGCCCCACCCCTAATTCACTTTAAAAACAAATCCCTGGTTTCTAGTGGGATTTATGCCCCCCGCGGAGGAGCTGATTGGGGCCTACTGCCCCATCTGCCTCCCAGGAGGGCAGAAAGACTAAATTTTCCCAAAATATTATGGGGGAGCAAAGGCCATTGCCCAAGGGGCCGCTCCCCCTCCATGGTTTCTAGTGGGTGGATCCCTGCTTGGGGATCACCCTCCTGGGGCAATCCTAAAGCTGGGATCCACTAGGGAGTGGTACTATTGGAAAGGGGAGATTCTCCCTTTTCCAATGATACCTCTCCCATCATTCTACAGGCTTTGGGGGCTGAGATAGTCCCCAGAGCACGTAGAAAGTGAAACTGAAATGAGCCTTCAGGCTCATTTCAGTTTCAGTTTCACTAAAATTACGTCAGCGTGACATGCGTGCTGATCGTCATTTCAGGGAAACAAAATGCACAGCCTCGGGAGCTGGGGAAGCTCTTCCCCAGCTCCATAGGCTGTTGGGGGGGGGGGGGGAAATCCCTCAGGTGCCCAAACCAGAGGGATTTCTAGTGCCATGTGATCGGACGGCCTGGGGCTGTCTTACGCACATGAGCACTGGTGTGTCGGACGACCCCTGACCCCGATGCACCGAAGGGGTTAACGTATACGAACTGCACATTTTGAATAATTAATGCTAGACTGTAAAGGTCTTTCTGATGTAAAATGTGACTAAACATGTTTCAGCCCTTGTAGTGCATGAACATGCTTCATTGGCTCCTGGTAAGAGAGAGGGTCAAATTTAAGGCTCTCTGTACGGCTCATAAGATTCTTCAAGGGAAAGGACCCCCCTCTTTAAGGAAGCTTGGGGTGCCTTATAAACCTAATAGAGCTCTTCGCTCTGACCAAAAACTTTTGTTACAGGTCCCCAGAGTTCATAAGGCGCGCACTGGAGGTAGAAGATTTTCGGTGCACACACACCCTGTGGAATTCACTTCCTTTGCAGTTGCGTCGTGAGACTTGCTTTCTTCGTTTTCGGAAGCTTCTGAAAACTCATCTCTTTCCATCTTAAATACGCTGAACAGCTTTGCTTTGGTCTGATGGATTCCTTGACAAGCGCCGGGATGCTCAAGGGTAACCGTGCGCTATATAAGACTCAAATATATATCAAATAAATCTGCACCAAACCCAATCAAAACATTACATTATTGGTGATAACAATGATGGTAAACAAGGTGTCTGGCCACAATACATTGCCTATTATGATAGGTCTTGATAGTTTCATGGTTCATGAAGCGCTCTTGTTTCTACCCATTATAAAATCATTGAGTATTTGCTGGTCCGGGGAAAGGTGAGCACCTGCCGAAGAGGAGTGTTGTGCTAATGGGTATTCACCTTGAAATGTTTTGTAGGGGCAACTTGGTACCACAGTCAGCAAAATGGAAAATCCAGACTCATCCACACCCTCAAAGTGTAAACAGACTTGACTGTGGATGCTGCGAATCACAAGACTGTTCTTAGGTAGTGTGTGCAGTGCTGGACTGGCCATTCTACCACTCTGGCATTTTTCTGGTGTGCAGCAGGCGAGGGGACGAGATGGATGTGTTACTATGTATGCTCTCATTTCCCTCACTTTAGCTGCAACTTCCTGCAGTTTTGGATTAATTTGGACATTATTGACAGGCCTAATTTTGGTTTTCCAGTCCAGTCCCGGTGTGTGGTGTTTGGTTAGCACTGAGGAGTTTGTGGAATAGGTTCTAATCTATGCTTCCATGAGGGTTCCTAAAGAACAGCTGTCCAGAGAGCAGGTGACTAAACGGTAGGCTACAATAAACCAATGGGGGAGGGTAGAGGTTAGAGAGGTAGACTCTTCCTCAAAGAAACATTCAGAAAACCAAAAGATAGTCCCAATAAAAGGAGATAGGGAAAGAGTGTAACCTCTTCGTAGGACAAGGGAAGAAAACATTATTTTTCAATAGCCCTCACCTGCTTCATCATAGGGTTCCTCCCTGCCCTACAAAGGACAGGGGCGTGCTGCTACCTACAGAGACGCGGGAGTACTTTGTAACAATGTTCCTATACACCTATGTAATTGCTAGTTATTGGAGTGGGTTACTAACATGAAAAAAACAGGAGGTTGATTAAAAATATCAGACTAGTAGGAAAAAACAACTTTATTCACTCCTCTAGTTTGATATGTTAAAATACGGGGATGGTGGGAAACGTTACTGGTATATAATCTACTGTTTCCTTGGTCGAACAAAAAAGTGAAAACTTAAATGTTATACATCACCTAATTGATCTGTTTAAATTGCAAAATTCCTACAGAGGTTGGGAGAAAAAAGGAAACAAAAGGATGAATTATCTCCTTTTAGAGGGACTCTTTTTGGTTTTCTAAACTGTAGGTTACACTACATTTCATGTTTCTCAGTTATTTTACTTTGAACTTGTATTAAATTAGCTTAAGGTAGTGTATGCTTATTTTCAGGAGTCTGGAGTCCACAAGCCAACGGAGGCTTTAATAGAAACAGAGCAAGATGTACGTGAGCGGCCCTTTTGTGTCTGGCCACTGATCTCCCAGTTAAAAGTCTGCCACAGAGTCCTGTAACTTACACTACACAGGCCTGTGCTGAGCAGCAAACATGTGTGAGCCATTGGTCTTTTTTGTAGGAGAGGCCGAAGGAGTTGGCTGGGGTCTGCAGATTCCTTACAGGCATATTTACAGGAAAGTGACATAGGGCAGCGCCGTAAGGTTTCTTGATGCAATGCCCTACACCATGCAGGAATTCACCGTATTAACAAGATACAGTGCATTCCTGTCCTTTAAGCCGGCGCACATTTTGAAGCTGTGCACCAATGCGGGCCCCCATGGTGCAAGGGTATCTGCATTGTTGGTAGGATTGCTTTTGTGCAGGAAGGGGTGCTTTGCTGCACAAAAACAATCCTAAGAGGGGGGTTTCTCTTTCCTTGTGTGCATCAAAATGGAACACACTTAGAAAGAGTAAAAATCGAGAAAAAATGACAACATTTCTCCTCATTACACCTGCTCTGGGGTGTCACACAGTTTTGACGCTTTCCCAGATTTATTCCATGTTGTTAATCTGACAATGTGTCAAAGTTCATGGGTGTTGCGTGGCAACACTCACTGCAATGCCCATGGAACGTTTCTTTGACTCAGAGTAAGGCAAGGCAGCAACTTGCGTTGGTTTGCATTACTTCATATCTATGAGCTGTGCTGTCTTAATTCATGGGCTCGCTGGGCAGTTGTCCGGGTCCCCACGAACACAGGGGCCCCATGCTAATCTAACCATAGACCAGAAGTTAACCAGGGGCGGCACATCCGCAAATACTTCAGTGAGGGGTTGTGTAGGCTGGGGCGAGTGCACTGCTTTGCCCGGGGGCCTATAATGCTGTTAAGACAGCCCTGTCTATGAGGCCACACGATGTGGCTTTGCATGACCTTGTAGATATGGGTCTGCATACTGCACCTCTGGAGCGTCACAAAAGTGATGACCTGGCAGCGCAAAAGTGCTGCAAGGTGCTTGTAAATAAGCCCCTTAGTTTAGTCCTCCTGAGGTGCCAACTTTGTTGTGGGAGTTGGTATTCTGGGGTTAGAACCAGGTTTCCCCCAGGGGCAAGGATGCACCCTTGAAACACCCTCACTAGGGCGGCGGGACCAGAGTGTTGAGGCCCAATATTATCCAATGGGGGTAGGGGGCCTCCGGTTGGTCCACCAGGTTGTGGGAGCAAAGCTCCTTGTGTTAAGTTCAGGGCAAAAAGAGATCCGAGTTAGCAGCTAAAGTACACCCGCAGTGGCGCAGGGGTGGCTGGGTGCAGGGTGCTGTTTTGGCATCGGGTGCCCTAAAGGGTTTCAATGGGAGTTGCCGGTTTTGGATTTTGGCTGCAGGCTTCGTCCAGGTAGACTTCCGGAAGGAACCAATAGCTGGGCAGGTAAGCTGGAGGGCTCGGGGACATAGGTGCACCTCTGGTTCTCTTCTCCAGGGCGCAGGGTGGCTGGATGCAGGGGTGTCTTTTGAGGTTGGATTTCACCTTACCTGGCCACTTGCGGTTGGGGGGTCTTAGTGCAGAGTCTGCAGGTGACGTCGGGGAGTCCTGGAGGGGACAACCCATGGTGGACTCGGACTCTGGAGCACTGAGGGAATTTGCTGGGATCAGTGGGCCACTTAGACTTGTTTCTTTGTCCTCAGAAGGCTCAGAGTCTGTCTAGGGAGTGTCTTTTGAACAGAGCTGCAGTTCACAGGAGATCCGGTCTTTGTGAAAGGCAGTCAATCCTGCATGGGGTTCAGGAGGTCACTGGCTGCAGGACTTTTGGTACAGGATCTCTGGAAACTGCAGATGGGCCGGTAGGGCTGGGACCAAATCAGGTCTTCTCTGCAGTCTCCCCTGTTTGGCGTCTTCTTTTGTCCTTCTTCTTTGTAGGCTTCAGGAATCTGACTTCTTGGTTCAGGACTGCCCCTAAATACTGTATTTAGGGGCATTTTAGGGGTCTTGAGGTCAGTAGCCAATGGGCTACTAACCTTAGGGTGACTACACACCCCACGTGTGGGAGTGGGCACAAGTCAGGCACTGAAGAGTGGGCTTCACCTCGCCTTCCCCACCTGAGGGTTGTGGTTGGCAGAGGTGTGCACACCTTCTGGGCTGGCCAATTTTTCCCGCCGGTCTTATTGCCAAAAAGGAGGAGAGACATGAAGGGGGTCTGCTCCTGACAGCAGGAGAGGCTGGGGTTGCATTATAAAGGCTGCAAGTTCTTTGAAGCTCCCCTGCCACAGTTGGCTCTTCCTGGCCTGAGGGGGAGGTGTAACCAACTCCACCCAGTAAAGGCTTTGTTTCTGGGCTCAGGGAGAGAAGGTTCCCACCCTAAGGGTCCAGAAACATGTCTTGTGGTGGCAGGCTGCTGTGTACCAGTCAGGGAACCCACCAGAGGCTCGTCTTTTTTCAGGGGGCATTTCTAAGATGCTCTCTCTGAGTGCATTTCTCATTAATTCCCACACTGGCATCAGTGTGGGTTTAATGTGCGGAGGCGTTTGATATCAACCTTCCCAGTTTTCAGTAAAGCCATTATGGTGCTGTGGAGTTTGTAATGACAAACTCTCAGCACCATATACTCTTAATGGCATTACTGCACTTACAATGTCTAAGAATTGGTCTAGACACTCTAGGGCAGAGTTCTTCAAACTGTGGGGCGCGCCCCCCTGGGGGTCTGTGGCTGCATTCCCAGGGGGACGCAAATGGCTCTTGAAGTATTTGCAAATAAGGAAGGCCTGGAGGAGCGAATTTGTTCACTTGCCTTTGACGCGTTTCCAGGCAATCTTGCTTTGCATACAGCAGCTGAAGGGCTTTACCAGGGAGTATAAACAGTAATTCTGGATGCCCTGAGGCTGGATGTTGGGGAAAGGGCAGTGATTGGTGTGGCAGGGTCAAGGATGTGGCAAAAAAGGGCAAAATATTCTGTAACAGGTTAATTTTTTAACCTTCTGGTTACTGCAAAATAATATATGGGCACACTTCAAATGGAAAATAAACACGAGTTAAACTAAGCAATTTTACTACAAAACCTCAGTTGCCTACTGTAATCAAAGCAAATGTCTGTTTGTGGCCAGAAAGCAGCACCAATAGGTGTATGCAGCAGGAAAGGACCAAAGTAATACGTCAGGGTTAAATAAAGTATGTTTTAAGAAAATGCAAATAATACAACCTAATGTGGGACATTATATGATAGTATTTCACTATGTTTCCATTTGTACACATGTGAATACTGTCTGGGCAAAGATTTCACTTCAATATTACTAGTTTACCCACCGAAATACACCAACGCGCAACTGAAAGGTGCCTAATCACCTTTTGCGAAGGGCTGTCCACTGCGCGGCAACATGTCACTACTTTTGTAATAACTTTTAATCCGTTTGAGATGGAAACATATTTTGTTTGTTAACATTCACAGATTATGCAGCAGATGACTGATTAAGTGACGAATGCAGCAAAATCTCTAACTATCCAGAAAAAGACGCAGAATGGCATAATTTCAGTGGTCCTACCAGAAAATCACAACTCTGAATCCTAGTTGACGCAGTGGGAAATAGTGGCATGTGTCTATATAGTGTTAAAAAATCAAACCCTGTGACAGAAAACATAGAAAATATGTAAGTCATCATTTTTACCTATATATGTTAGTAAAAAGTAATCAGACCTCACCTGGAAACATTTCGATGAGAGTTTGTTAAAAAATGCTCTCAAGAACTCAACTGGTGACACTCTCACAGTCAAACAGAATAATATGAAGGACGGAGCGCTGAAACTTTTCAGACACTCTGCCCCAGTCACATTAGAACTGGGTTGAATCCATCATTGTTCTTTTGCTCACTTTGTCATCCTAGTTCAGACCCGGTTATACGCAAATCAGTCTTGACCCTGTTCCTCATGGGAACAGTCCAGCCTGAACTGCCAATCCAGGTCTTCCCCGGACCGGAAACAAGCATCCTGGGACCGGTTTCGGGGTAAAACCCCTCATTAGCCAGGATAGCATGAATCCAGTGGCAAAGTGAGCAAGGGACCCACGTCCGGGCTTCCCCAGTCATTTTAGGGCAAACAAAGCAAAGACTATAAGATGATAGACAGAGAGCTGAAACTTTTCTCACATTACCTCTCAATATTAAGAAACATTCCTAGAGCTACAAGTGGCTTCATTAGTTCAAGCCTTTGTTGGCTCCTGATGTTGACTCACCGTCCTGTTGGCAAATCACTTAATCTCCATGTGCCTAAAAACAAAACAAGTAATCTGACCCTGTGTAATGTACCTGGTGCTCATGTAAAGCAGCACTGCAATACCCTTGGGCTGAGTTTGCGCTGAATAGAACACCCAAAAAACAAATGGTACAGAGCCTGTTTCAAGACTGTAGTGATTATTAGGCATTGATGGGAGACAGGTGAAAGAGACAGAGGAGATATCCTTTTACTCATGGCCGCTGCTATCTATCACTAGTGCAACAGGTGCAGTTGCATTGGTGCTATATGTGCAACACACTGATTATGGGGTGCAGAATTTGTTGTCCAATTTCTGTTTTGGTTTGCTGAATTTGCTCTTTGTAGGTTTCAGATGTCTTGTGGATTAAGGGCTACTGAAAATGTATCCATGAAATTATCTCATAAGCCCCTACCCCCTGCGTTCATTCCCGCCACTCATTGTCATAGAGTTCTGAAGGGGGGGCCCAACTTTAAAATATTTTGGTTAGGGGGCTTCAGGGGAAAAAAGTTTGAAGACCTCTGCTCTAGGGGTACAGGGCTCATGTACCTGTACCCTCACCACTGGTATAATGCAGCCAATTAGAGCGGTGGCTGACCTATGCCAGGGCAGTGCGTTGTAGGCAAGGCACACAGGGACGTGTGCCATGTTGACTCTTCAACTTTGTTCTGTATCAAAACATGTAGCCTGCATTGGGTGTGTGTGTGTGTTAAGGTACAGGGCCTAGGGGTGGCACAATAAGTGCTGTAGCCCTTAGAGGCCTTCCCTGGCCACAGTGCCCTTGGTACCCATGGAACCTTTTACAAGAGACTGACATGTTGCCAGAGAGTTGCCAATTGGGGGTACAAGGTACAGTTTTGGAGAAGAACACAGGCCCTGGGAAGCTAGTTGGCAGGGACCCAGGGCACATCAAGTCAAAGTGTATCAGTAGTCTGTCAAAAAGTTGTGGCGGGTTACTGCCACAAAAACCCAGCTTCCTTGATGCACGCTGTTCAGATCTGAGGTTCCCTTTTGGGCGGGTGTCAATCTTAAATCCTATATTTAGGGGAGTTAGGGTGTGGGAGCTAGTAGCTGATGGGTAGCTAGTTCCTACAGCTAGTCCGCCTCTGAGGTGACCACGTCCGGGGATTCAGGTAACTTTTTCTGGACAGAACCCTCTATTTAGCCACTCCTAAAGATGGCAGAAAATCAAATTGTGGTGTACAGGATACTCACATTGGAGGGGTGGCTAGTCTTCTGGGGGTATACACCTCCCTGCATAGCTAATTTACCCCCTGTTCGGGTGCAAACATGCCCAGGACAGGGAAAGGGCTGTTTCCTCTACTGGGAGTCAGCTTTGATGCATATAAGAGCTGGTGCAGCCTTTGTAGCCCACCGCCTTTCTGTGTCACTTCACTAGCCTGCTTGGGAGGAGGGAGGTGTGATCTCCTTCCTGCCCAAATCTTTGTTCCTGACTCCTGGCAGTGATCACACTGTCTGGTAGGAGTTCAAGATCCTATATTAGTAGGGGCAGGTGCGGAAAAGCAATGGCTGGTCAACCAAAGCACAGTGGAGCTGGGGCAATCAGGTGGACAATCTCTAAGGTCGCCACCTGGGTGCATGCCACATCACCCAGGGCATGGCATTTGTGACAGTGGTCAGAAGGCACTTTATTTTATACCACACATGACACATTTTGGCAGTACCATAATGGAGCTGCCAACCTCAAGAATGCCTGGTTGCAGCCTATGTTATCGTATTGATTGCTCTCACTTAAAGTAGTTTCCAATGGGTAGCACCACTATATGGACATATAGGCTTATATGTCCTCACATTTAATATTCTGCACCCTGCCTCCTAGGCTGAGGAGGGCTACATTAGAGGTCCCTGACAAATGTTAAAGGTAGTGTATTTGGCTGTGCCACCCTTGGTGAGGTCCCAGTAGAGACTGTTTGCACAGCTCTCTCGGTCTGCAATAGCAGGCCTGCTGTCAGTAGTTTGCTTGGATCATCCAGGGTGATACAAAACTGTGTTGCAGCCCTGGGGACCCCTTTACCACCTCTGCCCTGGGTACCCAGGTACCATATACTGGGAACACTTTAAGGGGGTAGAGTGTTTGCCAATTTGGGATTACCAAGTCAATCATAACAGTTTTGGGAGACAACACCGACACTGGGGTCTGGGCAGCAGACTCCAGTGCACGGTCTGAGTCATAACCATCACCATTTGGAGCAAAAAGTGGGGGAAGACCATACAAAAAAGGTGCACTTTCCTAAATAACATAAGTAGAGTCTACTTTAAAAAAAATCCTTGTTTCATTGTGAAAACTTCAGAACAACGCTACCTTTTGCTCGTATGGTTCAGCAGAAATGTACACTGTACAACATGGAACAAAACTATAGGTCTTTTTAAATGGAACTGAACATGTGAGCATTAGCATTGTCACAGTAAATATATAAGCATGAAGTCATGCTTACAGGCCTATTCAGTTTCTCACGCATGAGATTTCCGCCAGTGCTAGCTTTTTCAGCTAACCTCACTTTGCATTCTGGAACTTGTCATTACTGTGCAGGATGAATATTAAACAGCAATGTTTATGTCAAGCAATTCTTATCGCAATGGTATTGCACTGTGGCTTCTTGGTACTGATTGGTGCCAAGAATATGGTGGACTAAAGGTTTTTCACAAAGACCCATGGCTTCAGCTGTTTTCAAAATAAAAAAAGTTAAAAATGAGCAGCAAAACGACACATAACAAGCATTAGGAATGCATTAGGGCTCGGGTTTATTTTAAGTTAGAGATAATGGCATTGTAAATGGCAATGTGTTTTAGGCACTCTGCACTACCACTCTGCACTCTGCACTACCAATCTGCACTCTGCACTCTCAATCTGCACTCTGCACTACCAATCTGCACTCTGCACTACCAATCTGCACTCTGCACTACCACTCTGCACTCTGCACTCTGCACTACCACTCTGCACTCTGCACTACCACTCTGCACTCTGCACTACCACTCTGCACTCTGCACTACCACTCTGCACTCTGCACTACCACTCTGCACTACCACTCTGCACTCTGCACTACCACTCTGCACTACCACTCTGCACTCTGCACTACCACTCTGCACTACCACTCTGCACTACCAATCTGCACTCTGCACTACCAATCTGCACTCTGCACTACCACTCGCACTCTCAATCTGCACTCTGCACTCTGCACTCTCGCTCTGCACTACCACTCTGCGCTCTGCACTACCACTCTGCGCTCTGCACTACCACTCTGCGCTCTGCACTACCAATCTGCACTCTGCACTACCACTCTGCACTCTGCACTACCACTCTGCACTCTGTACTACCACTCTGCACTTTGCACTACCACTCTGTACTACCACTCTGCACTTTGCACTACCACTCTGCACTACCAATCTGCACTCTGCACTACCAATCTGCACTCAGCACTACCACTCTCACTCTGCACTCTGCACTACCACTCTGCACTACCACTCTGCACTACCACTCTGCACTCTGCACTACCACTCTGCACTACCACTCTGCACTACCACTCTGCACTCTGTACTACCACTCTGCACTACCACTCTGCACTCTGCACTACCACTCTGCACTCTGCACTACCACTCTGCACTACCACTCTGCACTACCACTCTGCACTCTGCACTACCACTCTGCACTACCACTCTGCACTACCACTCTGCACGCTGCACTACCACTCTGCACTACCACTCTGCACTCTGCACTACCACTCTGCACTCTGCACTACCACTCTGCACTCTGCACTATTTATTTATTTATTTAAAACATTTATAGAGCGCGGCTGTCACCTGGCAGGTATCCTGGCGCTGGTAGTTACTCCTGGGTTATTGGGCGGGGGAGGTGAGTTATGGGTAAGCTGGCTTAGCAGAGGGGGTGGGGGAAGAGCCATGTTTTGATTCGCTTCCTAAAGGGTAGGAGGTGTGGGATTTGGCGAATTTCGGCAGGCAGACTGTTCCAGAGCTTGGCCGCGGCCACTCTGAAGGATCTTCCCCCAATCCTGGCTTTCTTACATCTGGGTACTTTCACAAGGCAGGCGGTTGCGGACCTAAGTGTTCTGGTGGGGATGTACCACGAGAACAGACGTTGAAGAGGTCTAGGTCCTGCACCGTGTAGTGCCTTGAAGACCAAGCAAAGGGCTTTGAAGGCGATGCGTTGCTTCAAAGGAAGCCAGTGCAGCTCGGCCAAGGCAGCAGTGGCCGAGGATCTCCTGGTCCAACCAAGAGCCAGTTTAGCTGCTGCCGACTGAACTCGTTGGAGTCTGTCTAGCAGAGTCGCAGGGGATTCAAACAGGAGAGCATTACAATAGTCAAGGCGACTAAGGATAGTGCACCTGACTATCAATGCTCGGGTTGAAGATGGTAGTAGAGGCAGGATTTTGCGCAGTGAGCGCATAAGGGCTGAGCAGGTAGCGACTGTTCTTGAGACCTGCGTTTCCATGCTCAGTTGGTGATTTAGCATGACGCCCAAATTGCGAACAGTGGTAACCGGTAGTGGATTGTTGGAGTTTTCCGGGGGCCAGAACTCAGTAGGCAGAGGGCGGGATATGCGGCTCGCGGGACAGAACAAAACCTCGGTTTTCAAGGAGTTAAACTGGAGGGAGTTCCGGTGCAACCAGCCTGCGGTGTCTCTTAGGCAGTTATGGAAGGCTTCAAAAGAGATGGAGTCTTCACCCTCCCAAGAGAAAAGGAGCTGGGTATCGTCCGCATAGTTTACTGCGGTCATATTGTGCGATTTAATTAAAACGACCAGTGGCTTCAAGTAAACATTAAAAAGAATCGGACTGATGGAGGAGCCCTGGGGAACACCGTGAGGGACAGGGGAGAAAACCGATTGGAAAGGGGGAAGGGATACAGCCTGTTTTCTGTTACTAAGGTAGGAGTGAAACCAGAGCAGAGCCGTGCCATCGACACCTGCCTCTCTCAACCTCTCAAGCAGGATCCCATGATTGACAGTATCGAATGCGGCAGACAGGTCTAATAAAATCAGGGCCACGGCTTGGCCCCTGTCTGCACGCATTCGAAGCTCTTCTATGGCAGTGAGCACTGCAGTTTCAGTGCCATGGGCTGGGCGAAACCCAAATTGGAATTCGTCCAGAACGAGGTTCTGCTCGAGGTGGGTTGAGAGGCAATTGCTGACCCAACGTTCAAGCACCTTCGCCGGAAATGGCAGAAGTGATATGGGGCGGAAATTGGACAAACATTCTGGATTCAGCGTAGGTTTCTTAAGTAGCGGGGTGATAAGCGCTTGCTTCCAGGGGGTGGGGACGAAGCCACAGCTAAGAGATTGATTGCAGATCATCCGCAGGGCTACCACTCTGCACTACCACTCTGCACTCTGCACTACCACTCTGCACTCTGCACTACCACTCTGCACTACCACTCTGCACTCTGCACTACCACTCTGCACTCTGCACTACCACTCTGCACTACCACTCTGCACTCTGCACTACCACTCTGCACTCTGCACTACCACTCTGCACTCTGCACTACCAATCTGCACTACCACTCTGCACTCTGCACTACCACTCTGCACTACCACTCTGCACTACCACTCTGCACTCTGCAATACCACTCTGCACTCTGCACTACCAATCTGCACTCTGCACTACCAATCTGCACTCTGCACTACCAAACTGCACTCTGCACTCTCACTCTGCACTCTGCACTACCACTCTGCACTACCACTCGCACTCTCACTCTGCACTACCACTCTGCACTACCACTCTGCACTCTGCACTACCACTCTGCACTACCACTCTGCACTCTGCACTACCACTCTGCACTCTGCACTCTGCACTACCACTCTGCACTCTGCACTACCACTCTGCACTCTGCACTACCACTCTGCACTACCAATCTGCACTACCAATCTGCACTCTGCACTCTCAATCTGCACTACCACTACCACTCGCACTCTCAAACTGCACTCTCACTCTGCACTACCACTCTGCACTCTGCACTACCACTCTGCACTCTGCACTACCACTCTGCACTCTGCACTACCACTCTGCACTCTGCACTCTGCACTACCACTCTGCACTACCACTCTGCACTCTGCACTACCACTCTGCACTCTGCACTACCACTCTGCACTACCACTCTGCACTCTGCACTACCACTCTGCACTCTGCACTACCACTCTGCACTCTGCACTACCACTCTGCACTACCACTCTGCACTCTGCACTACCACTCTGCACTCTGCACTACCACTCTGCACTACCACTCTGCACTCTGCACTACCAATCTGCACTACCACTCTGCACTCTGCACTACCACTCTGCACTACCACTCTGCACTACCGCTCTGCACTACCGCTCTGCACTACCACTCTGCACTCTGCACTACCACTCTGCACTCTGCAATACCAAACTGCACTGCCACTCTGCACTACCACTCTGCACTACCACTCTGCACTACCACTCTGCACTCTGCACTACCACTCTGCACTCTGCACTACCAATCTGCACTCGCCACCAGACACGGCGGACTCGTGGAAAATTAATGAAGTGACCTAGAGGGTGAGGATGGGATACTCCGCTACCATCGAGTTCGTAGAAGAACAAGATTACATACGAAAAACAAGCAGCACAGAAAGCATCACTTTCGCGATCGCAATTGTTTAAACAAGCAGCACAGAAAGCATCACTTTTGCGATCGCAATTGTTTAAACAAGCAGCACAGAAAGAGATCACTTTCGCGATCGCAATTGTTTAAAAAAAACGCGATCTGATGCATGTGATTCTCTACATTGCTGGCCGGCTGTTCATGCGCGCACACAGAGCTGAAGGGAAAAAAACACAGCAGTGCACACGCTGCCAGCACCATCTGCCTTCAATTACCGGCACCTCGGACAGCTGGTAATTGAGGATTTATGTATTCTTCTGCGCGTGTCCGAACACTTTATGCAGGAAGTGGACATTGACAAATTCCTAAGTCCTATGGCGTGCTGCCTTACTTAAACACAGCCTTGCCTGGACCAATTACCATGCACATGGCAAAATACCACACGCAAAAAACGTGCGCTTTCTGGAATGTGGCAGCCCGGACCCCTTTCAGAATTCTTTTTTTTTAATACATAAGAGCTCGGAAACTCCGCCCCCACTTCGTGGTGACGTAGGCCCGAGCCCTAAAAAGGCATACCCTCCCTTTCCGGCCAGCAAGATTTGAAGGATTTGGATTAGCAAAAGAGAGTGGGGGATAAATATCTTCGCATTTTATTAGTCAAAATGCAGGGGGCGGGACCATGCACTGCCTGAGGTCCCATGTACATTACTTCAGAAATTCAGTGGTCGCATTTTGAATTTCCTGACATAGCCTCCCTTATTCTCCATTACAAGTGCAAGAGCGAATTTTATTTTCTAACCAAAACGCTTTTATTAAAATGTGCACAAGCCTATGTCTAAATAGCACATACACTAAACACGAACATTTGTAGCAGTTAATCATATTTAAATGTTATATGCCTAAAATTAAAATATAGAAGTGTTGATTTGACTTAGCCTAACTGTAGATGGCAGTTAACTAGAAACAATTCATTAGCATCCAAAGGCCTGTTTTCTCATTTAAATTATTGTCTGCACGAGATGTTTTTCTCTTTGCTGCAGATGGTGTAACTTTCCAGAAACCTTCTGTTACTAGTGAATAGGCTCTTGTTTTGTATCAGACAACTGATAGGTTCTCACCAGGACTTCAATGGAAAGGGCCCCAGACCGTATTCAGCCTTGCTGGGCCTCATCACAGATGTGAAATTGAATTATAGGAACGTGAGATCCATGTTTCCACATACATACCCGACGCATTTACAACATTTTTCTGAGAAAACCAAAAAAGGGATGGTTGAACAAATCTCAGCATTAGTCTGTCTATCTATCTTTGCTCTGTATTATTTGTTAGGCTCATGGATTGTTGCAAAAAGGCATTAATACTTTAAACCAGCCTTGGTACTGATGTCTCTTCTGCATCCCCAGAAAGGGTTCAGCCTTTCAGCCTTGTTGAGCTTCATCAGAGGTGCAGCTTGAATACTGTGGCACAGCGCGCTATGGGGACCGTTGCCTGGACCTACCTGTCGCATTTAGGGTCGTCTCTCTGTGAAAAACAACCAATGGCATAGCCAATAGGTCTCACCTTTGTGACCTTATAAGTGGTTAGCCAGAGCTATTGACTTTGGCAATGTTTTTTAAGCTCTGATGCTTAGTGATACTGAGGTGGAGGTGCTGTATTGTGCTTAGGTGTAGTGGAGTTTGCAGTGATGCTGAGTTGTTTTGCTGAAGTGATGCTGATGTGGTGCTGCACTGATGCTGAAGTGGTGCTGCTGCGTTGGTGCTGAATTGTTTTTGAGGTAGGGTTGTACTGGTGCTGAATTTTGGCTGCTCTTTTGCTGAGTTGGGGCTCTGTTGGTGCTGCGGTGTGGCTGAGGTGGGGCTCTGTTGATGCTCAGGTGGTGCTGCACTGGTGCTTAGGTGGCACTGCGCTGATGCTGATTTGGTGGTACAGTTGATGCACTGGTGGTGTTGAAGAGATGAGGCTGAAGTGCTGTGCTGATGCAGAGATTCTGCTGCTTAAGTGGTGTGTACTGATGATGAGGTGGTGTTGAGTTGGTTCTGCACTGGTGCTGTGGTGGTACTTAGTGATACTGAAGTGGTGCTGAGCGATGATGAGGTGGTGGTGCTGTCTTGGTGCTTGTGTAGTAGAGTGATGCTGAGTTGTGGTGAGGTAATGCTGATGTGGTGCGGCCCTGATGCTGAAGTGGTGCTGCGCTGGTTCTGAAGTGTGCTGAGGTGGTGCTGTGCCGGTGCTGGTGTCAGAGAAGGTGAGGGATTGTGTGTGCTTTTAACTAGTGGGGGAGAGGGCCAGGGGAGGGAGCTTGTAATCTTTTGCAGATTGCTGTATATTAAAGCTTTGGAAAATGTTGGGCTGGGGGGAGGTCACCTTGTCTCAGAACTGCAACTTATCAAATACGCTTGTAACACTCTACAGGTGAAGGTGAGGGAAGGAAGCTTGCGGTACAATACGATTGTTGAGGATCCATAGTTTAAATATGTTAGCTGAGTTGGTAAGAGGTCACCCTTCAGTAGTAATCTGCAGTGGAATTAATAGGGAGAGGTCACCCCTCAGTAGAAGTCTGGAGTGGAATTAACTAAACCTGTGGGTATTTATTTGTGAAATATTTACATCCACACAGTAAAGTGGTCTTCCGGTACTAAGTATGAACACCGAAAAGCTTGCAACCTTGCACGCTCCAAACTGCAAAGTCTTAAATTGTAAAGTTTGAAAGTGCACAAAGCATTAAAGCGCTGTTTAGCCAGCTTGAATGTAACAGAAGCGATCGCAAAAAGGGATTCAACTTGAGGTGGGCTGGGGAGAGGTCACTATAATTTAAAAATCCTTGTTTGACAATGTTAGTGATGCTTTGGAACATGAAAGCAATGCCTACATTAATAACCATAAATACAAAACACCTCCAACCTCTGCAGCTCTTGGTGCACAAAGCAGTTGTGTACAGTATAATTAAAATACTTTTGGAGGCCAAAAAAGCCAGACCGCTCCGAAGTGGACAGGTTTATTATTTAGAAAAAGCAACAGCTTTACGCAAGCACAAGTTACATTACAGGTTATTCCGTGCAACTTACAGGTGTCCATTCCAAAAATGCAGTTAATTGTCCCGGGGATCCGTGTGTAAACTGCAGGTTCACATATTCATTTTCTGGTAAAATAACTCATAACTTTGTGCACTATAAGCATCTGCACATCTAGAGGGGTCCGTGGAAAAAACCTTGCAAGTCTTGCCTTCATTACTTGTTCTTCTGTGGTTGAGGAGATGCATGCATTTGAATGGTGTAGTAATTACATATTAAGGGGCTTATTTATGAGCCCTTGCGTCACTTTGCGCCGCCTATGCATCACTTTTTGTAATGCACCAGCGGCGTAAAAAACTTGCCTTGTTGCACCATATTTACAAAGTAACGCATCTCCCTTGATGCGTCACTTTGTAAACCCCTGCGCCACGTTATACCTGTGCCAGGTATAATATATGCAGGAGGGTGTTCTGATGCATGAAAGGGTCGTAGAAGTGACGCAGTGAAATCTGTGGAATTTCACTGTGCCACTTTTAGGACACAAATGCGTCAATAGCTTTTGCCTGCCTCATAGCAGGCGTAAGTCTGACGCAGGCACATTTCACATGGGACTTGCCCATGTGTAATGACCCATTGCTGGAGTTGCGTCACTTTTGTGACACACTCCAGCAATGCAGTTACTGGCGTATCTGTAACTCCTTGCGACATGATGCATCATACTGTAAATATGACGCCATCATTGGTGTCGCAAGGAGGGTGCAATGAAAAGTTTCGCAACGCTGTTTTCTCACAGCGATGCGTCACATTTCATAAATGAGGCCCTCAGTTTTAAAAGTGTGGATGGTTAGCTGCCAGCTGTTGGTGTAATTACATACATTGATTGACTTGCATACCTTGAATATACATAGAGAGCTGAAGCATGTAAACGTGGCTGTATCTCGGCTGCCTCAGTAACCAGTTAAATGTAAAGCAGCGTTTATGTTATTGTTTCTCTGTGATGCACTACTCCCCAGTGTGCAGCGAGGCAGGGCAGTGTCCTGCTTTGTTGCCAGTGACTCCATGCCAGCTCAGCCAGGACACTGCTGTGATGGAAGGATTACTCCATGTTTCGGATTCGGTTTTTAAGGGGAAGGGAGGGCGTGAGGAGGGCAGTGGCTGGATTCTGCCGGCTGCAGCTGCACAGGGCACATTTATGGTGGTAGTGTGCTTGTTTCTTGGTGTAGCTGAGATCGGTACAGGCCTCCTGTGTCAGCTGAACAAATCTGACACGTTTCATTGAATATATTATGCGCATTTAGGTAAGCAATGTGCTTTCAATAGGCTTGTTTGTTTAAAGCAGTGTCTCACGCAGCACCTTTAGGCAGAAATGCTGTTTTTTAAATATTTCCTGCATCATACAATTTAATTGTTAGTCAGTTACAAACGTGTAGACAAACTTATTTGGCACAACCAAGTTAGAATGTGGGTCCTATTTTTATTGGAGACATACTTTAGTCTCTGGGGTTATAGATGAAATCTGAAAGTTGCTCCAATTCCTTACATACATTTCTGAATGTAATGCTGTTATGAGCTGCTGTTTCAAGTGCACCAACAACGCTTTGGTTCATCACATCTCTAACATGCCTTTTACAGCACTTGGGCAGGGTTTGCACACAGCTGCCGTCCGCTCATCTCCTCTGGTGCATATTTTTAATTAGTCAGCCGGCCTGTGTGAAGGCTGTGCGTTAAATAAGACTCTCCAAAGCAGACCCCTCTCACCTTCCACATGCAAGTCATATGCCAGCAGGCTAGGTTGTTCCTCTATGCGAGACATACTGGGGGGAAGGAGAGGCATTTGAAGAAATACGCCAGGGGCAGCTCTGTGCAAGTGCTGCTCGGGTGTTTTTAAAAGGCACATTAGAGGAGTGATGTTTTCCATTTCAAGTGAATAAAATTGTGAATGCACGTAGGGTAAAAAGTGTGACGCTCTTCGCCCCACACATGGGCACTTAAAACACTTGTGTGGAACAAGTTGTGTCCTACGAGTGCAGTCACTGGGAGAAGGAGGGATGAGCGAGCGGCAGCTGTGTGCAAGCGCTGCTCGGGTGTTAGTGCCATTATTGGCAACACACTCCAACCACACAACAGAGCATGAATGATGAATAAATAAACACACAACACACTTATGTTTGGGAAAATACTGCTGCAGGTTTGTTAGAAAGTGGTTCTGACACTCTGGGCCGCTGGATTTTTTGCTTTTTGAGCACCTATTTGTTGAGCTTTTACTATGGGAGAGCCTCATAAGTTTGGACTTACCCGCAGTGAACTCATGATGGAAGAGACTGCATGTGTATTTTACTGGTGTCCCCCTAGCTTGACTAGGCCGCTGTGCAGCAGATGGAGTAAGAGGCACCGGGCTGGTTACTTGCAGACACATGTGTACATGCGTGTGCGGGCTGTGCAGGGGAGATTCCTGGTGTTTGCAGCCCAGGAGCAGATACAAACAGAATGGTGTGGCAGGACTTATGCAGAATTGGGTGGTGACAAAGAGTAGGCTTTATACACTGGGAAGAAACATGCCAGGGAAAGTCAGGTGTTTTACTATTTCACTTCATTATTCTCCTATGGGGATGTGGAGCCCATGTGCTACTTTCACTTTCCTAGGGCCTACAAACTCCAAACACTCACTAAAGTCCACTGTAACTGGTGTGAGAAGAAGTATTCTGCAGAGTCCAAAGTCATATTTGTACTGCTTTGGGGTTCTCCAGAAATATTATATTTCTCTGAGTCAGCCATAACCAGGGCCTGGCAGGGGGCTGACCCCAGCAAGCTGCATTAATCACCTTCCTTCCAAGAGCAAAGGCCTCCTCTCCAAAGAGAAGATGGATGGAGCAACAGGCTCATCCTTCAGCAGCTGTCACCGGGTGCCAGGCACCAGGCTGCACAAGGGAGAAGGCAATGCAGGGGAGGGGGCTTTCAGAGACCATGTGGCAGGAGACCCCTGGACGCCGCCATCTTGAACCAACCCAGAGGCCTGGCAGGAAGGAGGGAGCAGGGGCAGTGAAATGATGTGTCGCTGTTTGATAGGACAAACAGAGACTTCCTGCCACGTCCCTCCCCAAACTTTAAAAAGTGTTTGCACAGGAAAAGAAGCTCTCTCTGGGGTGTGGTCTCTGAGGCAGAGGGTGCTGGAGCCTGGCACAATAGGCAGTTGTAAGGAGGAGCCATCTGACTGTCCCAGGACCTTGAACAGTGCCAGGAGAAGAGTCCAGGACCAGTGCGCAGAAGCAGGGGCCTCTGCGCAGGAAGAAGAGAGGCCCAGGAGGAGAGCCAGGTGAAAGGCTGGTGCAGGGAGCCAGTGAAGAAAGCTCCTTGCTGAATCCACCCTCAGTGTGACCAGGAGGGTGAATGAAAGTGCTCCCAGTGGCTGGGGTGCACCATCAGAAGCAAGAAGAGGCCAAGATCACCAAAATCGGCCGCCTGGGGCCGAGATACACCCCCAGAAGGTAGGCAACCTTTGACCTCTGGAGGGACTAATGACGAAGCGCATGGGGCTCCGCCGCTGGTCCATGATGTGCCCCCGAGGTGGGTCAGGTCCCGGGGCTGCCCCCAAGATAAGTAATGTTGGGGTGCACCGCCGCGCACCCCATGAAGGTACCCCCACGGGGTGCCAAGATCCCACCCTGGCCCCCGCTGAACATGAAGCCGGGAACGCCATGATGCTTTCCGTGAAGATGTGCATGGGGAGGGGCCCGGGATCCCAATTCCGAACCCTGTGTGTGGAGTAGGAGGCAAGGAGTGCCGTCATGCCCCCTGTCTTTAGGGGTCCGGGACCCCATTCCCAGGCCTGAAGCAAAGTCGGGGAGCGCCGTCACGCTCCCCGTGAAAAGGTTACCAGGAGCTCACCCTGGCCCCCGCAGAAGAGCCAAGTCAGGGAGCGCCGGTGCGCTCCACATAAAGCTGGCAAGAGGGGCCCGGGACCCCATCTCTGGGCCCTGAGGTGATGGCAGGCATCTGGGGGAGTGCTGTCGCACTTCCCCGATGTCCAGAGAAGGCCAGAGAAGTCGTCGAAGTCCTGCATGTCTGCCCGCAAGAGCAGGCAGACCAAAACTGTGTGGCCGGCTCTCGTGGCAGCATGCAAGGGTGCCGGCCGGATGGGGAGCCGGCTGGGGAAGCCGGGGATGGGCTCCCCGGGCTGCCCTCTTTTGTGAAAGCATGCGGGTTCATGGGTGGGACCAGGACCCCACAAGGAACAAGAGAGGTGCGAGAGGCCCAGGTGAGACCGGGCTCCGGACAACAGAAAGCCCTGGGTGGGCTCCCTGAGCCTAAACACTCATCTGGGGGTCTCGGTGGGACCGGACCCTCCAACGAGGGAAGCAGCGGCTGGAGGCCAACATCGTGGCTCTCTCCAATGCAGCGAGAGAGCCGCTGTTATAGTATTCACGAGGCAGGGGAGCCTCTCCCTATAATGCCTTGCCTGCAAGGTAAAACAGCTGTTTTTCAGTGTGTGGCGGCCCCAGGAGTATGAGGTCACCACGAGGTGTGTGTCAAGATGCAGGGGAGCTGCTGGAGAAGCGCAGTCTCCCCCAGCACGAAGAAGAAAGCCCCCCTCCTAAGTCTCCTGTAGAACTGGAAGTAATAACCCCTCAAGGGCTCAGTCAGCATTTTAACTCTTCCTGGGCTGGAACTTTTGTTCTGTAGCTGGAAGATGAGTGAGAAGTGTACCACGGGATGAAGGACTGAGCTGGGGATGTCTGGTGAAGGGCATCCCCTAGGGGGTGAAGAGGTGTAATTGCACCAGGGAAATGCATTTACTAATATTTTTTCTTTTAGAGGGACTGAAGGTCATATGTGTAATGTGAAGTACCTGTGTAAGGTGATGTCATAAGTAAAGTGGGGTTATGTTGGCAGACATTCCTGCTAGGGTGTCTGGCTGTATAGACGTAATCCTGCGATTTCATCTGTGATGCCTTTAGGGGCTGAAATTGCAATGCATTCTAATGTCCAACAAGTGTGATGAGTACTGTCATTCTGAAGTGATGCTTAAACATGTGTTCTTGCTGCTGCGCTTAGGTGAAGAACCCAGAATGGTAGCCCTTAAGATGTAGAGGTGTATACTTCATGGTCAGTAGGAAATGCTCCATCAGGATTGTGTGTCACCAGGGCAGGCGTACCTATTTTAAATGCTTATTGAGGTAACGGGGTGGGTCGCTGCTTGGATGATGCCAGTGCACTGGGCCCTCGCTCCAGGTTAGGTTCAACTAACTGCATTTGGAGGCAAGATGAGGTGCATAGATGGGAGTGGTGGTACTAGACCCCACCCCCCTGCGGGAGGGGTGGAGATGTTATGCAATGTAACATAGTAATTCCAACAGCTTATGTATATATGTAAATTGGGGCATAGTATTGAGTGGTGTGTGTGTTTAATAAATGTACTCTTACTTTTATAAAGCAAAGTACAGACTGGACAATCAGTTATTGAGTGTTATTGCTGAGCACCTGTAATGGCGGTTACTAGCGCACACCACCTCCCTTGAGTAAGCCTCAGAATGCTCTGCAACGCTACCCTCTGAGAGTCAGGCGCTACAATAGGGTGTTTGGTTCCCAGTGAAGGACACATGTAGTCATGGTATTTGTGCAGGCCTCACAGATACTGCTTCGTTTTCCAACAAGGTGTATTCCATACAAAAGTGTGCAATATGGTGGGTTATCTTACGGACGATCCAATGGCAGGCAGCTGTAACCAACCTATGCTGTCCTGCCCACCCAATGAGCCAAACTGCATGCTAGCAGGTGTGCTTGATACTGTTGGGTGGCGTGCCTTTTAAATAAGTATACAATACTGCCTTCCTCCTACCCCACACACTTCCCTGCTTCCAATGCGTCTTCTCTGCGTCCCATACACTGGTCGAGAGGTGGTCTGTACACGCCGCAACCATGCGCCCGGGCTGGGTGGCAGACCCCTCCCACCAATGCACCCTACATCTGCCCATGGGGCCAATAATAGAGGCGGATAAGCTGGCGCCCAAGGATGACTGCAGCTCCACAGCACGTTCGCCAGTCCACCCTGGACAAGGGAGAACCGCCTGCAAGGCACCCCTCCCCCACACGGTGCAACCTGCCCGGGCCAACAACAGTGGAGACCAAGCCAGCTCGACAGCACTGGCGCAGGGCCTGGCCAACGGCAGTTCACCCAATATCGTTAGCTTCGAGTTCAGCGTGGTGGGGGCACTTCTGGTGGGTTGAACCAGAGCGGAGCCAAAAAGACTATAGGTCCAAGGGGCTGTGCGGCCAGAGGGATAAGCTCGAGCCCGCCTGTGGGAGTGAAGAGGAGGGAGTCATGGGGAAAACCTCCCCTGGAAGCCCGTTTGGGGCTACACCCGGGATCCCCTTGCGCCAGGGAGCCCCGTTGGATGCCCCCCTCAGTGGCCCTAATGGAGAGCCCAACTACGCTAGCTGGCTCCCCGCTCTCCCCGGGTGCGACCAGGGCCTGGGTACAGGCCCCGACCGCGGCATGACCGGGACGGGCTGCAGCTCTATGCCTCCTGCCGAGCAACCCCCCCCCACAGCAGGCCAATGCTTTGGCAGTAGCCGGGCGAACCGCCTCTAATGCATACTGGGTAAGGAGGGGGGTTCCACTCACCACGTGGAGACAATCTGCAGCTCCTTGGGGGTTCACACCAAACGGCATCAAGAGTCGTGGGAAACAGCGTGCCTAAACGGCGTGCCCGGCGCAACAGAGGACACTAGGATGGCCGGGGGAGGCATAAATACTCTCCTCACCTCCTATGGCAAGGGGGACTCCTCCCTGAGCCCCGGCATTAGAAGGGGTGGGTTAGTGCCCAAATAGCACTGAAGGGCCACCATTTTACGTGGTCCCCTGCGTGGGCCGCGGTCAGCCGCATTTCAAAAGGCACATTAGAGCTGTGATGTTTTCCACCTAAAATTAAGGAAATTGTGAATGTACGTAGATTAAAAAGTGAGATGCCCTACACCGTGACACTTAAAGCACTAGTGTGGAACATGTTGTGCCCTACGAATGCAGTCACATGCCAAGCTGGGAGGAGGGGCCATTCCACGCAGTGAGAGTTGACAAAACAAGCATTTGCAATGCAATAGGACTCGCATTTACGCAAGACCTATTGCATTGCAAACAGGAGTGCAGGTGGGTGGGAGGCAAGGGGCGAGAAGACATGAACAACGGGAGGGGAGAGAGAAGGCACAGGCAGTGGGAGGGGGGGAGAGAAGTCACGGAAAGAAAAGAGTGCTCATGCAACACTCGAAGTAAACGGGCCAATAGCCACGGAAGGATTCAAATGAGGACATGGCATAATAAGATGGGACTAACAAGCCTCATTATCAGTCTGAAGACAGAATTTACGAAGGGCAATCACAGAAGCCACTGAAAAATATGGGCGGAGAGTGAGGGAAGCTTGTCTCCCCATACTGGACTACTGCATGCCTCGCAGAGCGAGGAGCCCATGCGCGCTGCCGCTAAAGCTCGACCTAACCACCAATAGATTAACTACTTGATAAGATTTAAGACTGCTTTACAACACTGCAGTTGTAGTTTCAGTAGCTGCTTCTTAATTAGAGTGTGGAGGCTCCGCCCCCCATATTTTTATTACTATTACTACAATTGTTTTTTGCGGCATAGAACTCTCTCGCTCTGCGTGCGAGAGTGAGGCAGAGTCACATCACTGACAGGCACATGCACTGCTGTACATGTGCCATGTTGCACATTTTACAGGGCTTGTTTACTTTCAGTCCTAGATTCAGTAGCATGTCAGAGTGTAGGGCCACTCCTCCCCATGATGTGTTCCACCCTCACTGAATGCATGCAGCCTGGGCGCTTCAGGTTCGGCATGCATTTCCCTACACTGTGTGTCATGCACCAAAGGTGCCCCTTTCTCAGCTCGTCACAAGGAGGGGATGGGTCAGCAAACCTCACTGAAACCACCCCACCCTGTGACGAGTTGGGGAAGGGAACGCTAGATTTGAGGCAAAAATGTTTCTCAGTGTTCATGTAACAGGCGTCACAAGTGACGCCAGATCACATGTTGTGAACAATAAACACATGCTTGAGTTTACTAAGGCTTACACACTGCATCCGAACATCGGAATCGTTATCAATGGTGGATTATCCTGACAGACGGAATTGGAATGAGACGTCAGGCAGAGGCTTCACAGAGACCTCCAGCGTCTTCGGAGCAGTGGGGATTATTCTTGACCACAGTCAGCCACATACTTTACAGAGCACAGTCTGCTGTCCGTGACCTGCTGCTGGCCCGTGTTTGAAGCTGACTGAGTGCAGGTAGAGGTATGGATAGTAAAAATATATGAGAACTCAGTTACTGTTGTTGGTTCGAACAGTTGAATGAACTAAACAATTTCTTCGCATATATGACGATTATGTGGTCAATCAATATAGCAGACAGAGGCAATTTGTATCAGAATACTTTTGACTTTAATATCAAAAGCAATCTGTCTCTGTCTGATATGTGCAACTTGTACCCAGAATATTTATTTCAACACATTTTACAGTGAAGAGCTAACTACAATGAACATGTGGCCTTCTACACATTGCTAAGCCAAACTGAGCCTATTTGTATTATACCCGTTTGCCCTGCGTGCGTTCTTCTACCATTGTGCAGCAGCTGCATAACACTGTATTCAGCTACACGTCTCCCCTCATCATGGAGAATGAACATTCTGGAAAGAGAGAGGCAGGAGGATGGAGGTAAAGAGCGAGATGAGTGGAAATGGAGATGAATGCACTTACCTTGACAGAGAAACGAGTCGAAAGGAAAAGATGAGGAAGGTGGGAGAGGCGTGGTAATAAGAGCTATCTGGAAAAATGACGGAAATTAAGATTGAAATGTCTGAGGGACAGAGAGGTGAAGTTGTACCAATTCACTGGTATAAGTAACCTAGTTGTTTTTCCTTTGCATTCTGGTACTTGGAGTCTATCATTTGAATTACAGATGCCAGAATGCATTCACTGCTAATGTAGGGCATTTTGAAATCTCCAATAAAAGACAGCCACACAGAACAACACACTGGGAAGAAGTAGAAGAAAGGAACTTAATAATAGACGAGATAGAGCTGACAAGAGATAACTTGAAGTCTTTGAGGAAAGAGGACAGGAGAAGATGTGGAAACCATGAGGTATTGAGTGGCAAAGGGAACAGACTGGGTAAGGAAACCTAAGGAATGAAATTGAAGGATATGGATAGGCCAAATGATGTAGAGGGAAATGGAATGAAATTGGCTATTTGAAGAGACTAAATAGAGAGAGGGAAATAAATAGATGGGCACGGAAGGTACAAAAGAGGGGGTAAAATGTGAGAATGTCAACCACATAAATATTGTGCTTCAGGATATCGACTGCCAAAATGTAGTGAAAGTAAGTCTATATAGGTAAGCATAGATCCACTATTGTTAGTTCCACATCTATGTACCTTGAAACACCACTCCCTCCACCCTCGAAGTCCCCTTGTGACATTTGTGCTTGTGTTGCTCCGCTCTCAGAGTCTGTCAGGATTTGGATGTACCTCAACATTTTCAAAAATTCACCAGCCGCCACTGTCCTACCAATTTTAATTATGGTCTCTCCTGCATGCAAAGGGTGATGGTTGCAAACACACGAATGTCCGGTTTTCAGTTTCATTACAAGATGCTTCTAGGGGAGTCATTCGAACGCACTTCTCTTGGGCTCCAAAGTTGCTGCTTTCTATTAACATTCACTGCAGGATTCACTTCACGGCACAAACCCTGCCCAGCAGCAGCACCGTGACTGGAAAAGCAAACGTGAAGGATGTAGGGCCCTGTTCTAGGGGAGGCGGCTCTGCCCCCAGGGCAGGAATGACTCAGACTTTACCGTCCGCACTGCCTCCTCTCGGTGCAGCTTTCAGCAGCTCGCCGAGTCCAATTTTGCGAGAAGTGACAGGGGCCGCGAGTCCTGCCTGCACGAATCCAGTCTGCGAAGAGCTGATACAAAGGAGCGATGACGTGGAATGGTGAATGGATTCCCAGCTGCTCTGTAATCACGGCTGATTGGAATTGAGGGAAATAAAACCCGCAGTCTAGAGCATGTCAGCTGTAATTACAGCCCGCCAACGAAGGCTGAACGCCTTCATTACCGTCTAGAAGCGTCTCCTGCTCTCGCAGAGGCAGAACACGTTCTGCAGGCAGCAACGAAGAGCTGTACCGAACATTCCAGCATCCCATTGACCGAGTGCGGGAGCCTTGAATAAAGACCGCAAAGCAAGCTGGGTAACCTTGAAATATTCAACGGGTTCAGGGCACTTTAGAACATTCAAATGCACATGTAAAAAAAAATCTTTATACTGCTTGTTGCAGACATTGTAACACGAAAACACAGTCAATTTACCTGCATTGGGCCTTGGGGACTGCTCTGCAAAGAAAGATTACATTCACAAACAATGGTCGGAAATTGTGCACCAAGCATAGCTGCCAAGGTTTGAAATGGCTGTGTGTGACATTTTCATAAATTCAGTGTAATTATGAGTGACATTTCAATGACTATGAGTGACATTGGCGAGCAAAATCAAGCAAGGAAGAGTTTACCTAGTCATCTAAATAAAGTCTACAAATAACCAAATGTTATCTTATACCATCCCATAGAGAAGCGCATGACCATACAATAATGTCAAGGTACAAGCTTTCTGTGCATTAGCTTGCACTGTGCTGTGCACAACATACAAAATAGCCTAGCGTTTAGAGATTGTGTCTCTGCCTCCTGCCTGCACTCAGCCATGCAAGTGTGCTGTGTATACAGGTTGTGTGTGTGTGTGTGTCTACACTCGGCACAGGGCACGAACATTAAAGTGACGCTAGGAGAAGATAATGGAGCAAGGAGTATACACCAAGCAAGGGCAGAAAGATTCAGCTGCCAAGGGCGCACACTTGAGAGGTTTTTTGACTGAAGAATAACATTTTTTAAAACAATAGGGCTTTGAGGGGTATGCCATGTATGCACAGGATGTAAAATTTACACCAACACTGGCAAAAACAATAGGTCTGGTTTATTACAAGTTAAAATGCTTCTTCATTGAGTTGCAAATGTAGGTGAGTAACTGTGTGGGTACCCGAGTGGACGAATGCAACGAGTCAATAGTTTTGTGGTTGGCTGAGTTCCTGAATGGATGGATGAATTCTTTGATGCATAGATAGATGGGTGCAGACTTGTTCTATCAATTGTATGCGCTTTTATTTGTCAAAGGACCATTTTAGTTGCTCGTTTTTCATAAATTAGCAACATTGCAGCAAGTAACAAGCCATTGTTTGACTAATATTTCTGTCCAGAAATAGTAGTTTTAAGTTTTTAAGAAAAATACATTTTGTCTTCAAACATCAGCTTATTATTTTCATCAAGTACTCCCATAAACAACTTGCAGTCAAGGGAAGATTCTGCTCTACATACATATATATCACAACTGTATCCCAGAGATTTCACTATCGTGCCAGGAATAGACAAAGCATGTAAAAAATGGGCATAATGTTTCATCAATAAACTATATTTTGTCATGCCAGCATTTTTGCATGGGTGGGTCCCTCAGAGCAGGCTACAACCATACCAGAGATGTTTTTTTTTTACTGGCAACGTTTTGGGGAGTTGCGGATTTTTGCCATTTCCATGATATTTTTTAGTGAGAAACAGTTGCAGGTTTTAACTATACTAATGGCATAACTTCAAAATAATTCGTGTTTGCTTTTGGAATATTACTTTGAAAACCCATACTGTCTATTCTCTTTACTTTTCGAGTTTAAAGGATTAAGAATGGTGAAAGTCTTAAAAAACAATAAAAATATAATTCATGTTTGTGACATGAAAGGAATATAATCAAAAGGAGTTTTCCCAAGACCAGTAAAAGAGACACTGAAGAGTTAAAACACTCTGGGGCCGCCCTTTCGTGCCTTCCGGAGGTCATCACAGGTGCCCTACTGCGGGACACTTGGCTTTACTGTGCTGGAAAGCAAATAGCGTATTTACCTTCCTTTGCACTAGATACCGGAGAAATCAAAAGCCATATGAAAAATACATTTATATAGCTTAAAATCTCTACCAAATATAGCATGTTTCTTTCATAGAGGGAAAGATAAAGTACAAGTCCCTGACAGACTTTCAAGTGAACAACCTTCAAGTAGACACAAAATACAATATACACTATACTTAACTTTTTGGAAGGTAAGCATTTTAATGTGCATTTGCAAGTAAGGAATGTCAGTGCTACCGAAAAGAAACTTTAAAAGAAAGGAACATTAAAACGACATATTTCTTTTTCGTTACTTGGAAAGGTCCTGTTTACGATACATCAAATCACAAAGTGGTGGGATCTTCCAGTACGTGGTGCATGTGTATATATAAAGGTAACAATTAAAAAAATTGGAAAGTATTTTGAGAATGTTCTAAATACATCTCCCTGAAGTGTAGCAAACAGGGTAGAAGATGTGGTGGACAAATCAGAACATAAGCATGTGCCTCGTACAGCTAAAATACTAGAGAGAAGTACTCTGAATTAAATGAAATACTTTGCAGCTGAAAGTGAGGTGTCCATAAGTAATACTCCCTGGCACGCAGCGATTGTGCCTGTTCATACTGCGTGGGAACTGCTTGCTTCTGTTCTCCTAAAACAGCAAAGTCGAATAGTAGAATTCAGAAAATGATAAATACACGCATTGTAAAAACGTATGAGGACACCGTGTATCAGCTTCATTAGCCAACACTCTAAAAGGGCAGCAACATTTCTTGCAGACTCACCTCAAAGAACAGCAAATTCTAATGTTTTGTACAGAGCAAATTATTTTCACTGTTATGTAAATGAGCAAACCTGTTTTGCGATTTATACTCTATTCCTTGATAAAAACTGCAAAGAAAAACTGTGCACTATTTGAGGAAATAAAAAGAATAACTAACACAAACTATCCAAAAATAATAACAGAATTTGCACATGTCTCAAACTAAGGAATGCACAGAGCGCATTTTCTCAGAAAGAACAGTTCGAGTCTGATCTTTTCAGTTTAGTCAGCCTTGTAGAAAAATATTCACAGAAAAGGGTTGTAAGAAAAATACTACATTGACCTTGGGTTTGTGTGTAGCATGTGTCTAATATGCAGCCTTGCATTTCTTCAAGTTACTGAAATGTTAACTGCGTATGCACTATTATAAGTAACTGTTTTTTTTCCACAATGTGCCCGAAACCCTTACTATATATATCACTTTGGTAAGGGTAGGTACAATTACAAGAATAGGTAGTTGCCTCCCTAAATTTACATTTAAATAGTGGAACTGCATGGATATTTTCATATATAATACCCCAAAATAATTTACATCCTTCAAGGGTGGTAAACTGCATACAGTGGATTTGCACAGCTCGTAACCAAAAACACTCACCATCATGAAGTTTTTTTATCAAAAGAAATACAATCATTACGAATACAAACATACTCAATTACTGGTCAGAAAACCTTTAAAATAATGAAAGGTATGGAGAGTCGCCACAAAAAGATACTAATAGCTGTTCATACCTACAAGACGCTAGGGGCCTCATTTATGAGAAGTGACGCATTGCTGCATGAAAGCAGCGATGCGTCACTTCTCAGTGCGCCCTCCTTGCAACATGATTGATGCGTCATATTTACTGTATGACGCATCATGTCACAAGGAGTTACAGATTCGTCAGTATTTCTGACGTATCTGTATGGCGCAAAAGTGACGCATTGCTGGAGTGTGTTACAAAAGTGATGCAACTCGCAAGCCCCATGTGAAAGGGCTTGCGTCAGTCTAATGCCTGCTGTGAGGCAGGTGTAAGATTTTGACGCATTTGCGTCCTAGAAGTGGCGCAGTGAAATCTGGTAGATTTCACTGCGTCACTTCTACGACCCTTTCTTGGGTGGGAACACCCCCTGCATACATTATACCTGGTGCAGGTATAATGTGGCACTGGGCTTTCGTCAGACACGGTCGCTCCAGCCGCTCCTGACCCCGCTCCACATTCTCTGTGCCTGACTGCGATCTGAGCCACACTCGCCTGCGGTATCGTACTGACTGCCATCATAACTGCTGCCTGTGCTTAGCGTTTTGGCTGCGGGACGTATTTGCTATTTATTCATCTGGGTGCATAGCGCATTTGTGTGCATAGCTTCATTTGTTTGCATAGCGTTTTTGCTGCTGGACGTATTTGCTACCATTATTATTATTTGTGTGCCAGCTTGTGCTTAACATTTGTGCTGCCTGATTCTGTGTCTGTGGCCCGATCTCTCCCTGCATCACCTTGTTGTTGTTGTTGTTTGCTGCCATCTTGTTGTTCAAGCCCTCTCTCCTCCCCACTCCCAGCCGCTGCTCCCCCACGGCCCCACCCCCGCTCCCTATAGCACCTTCCATAGATCCCCTCCCCACTCGCCACCCCCTCCCGCCTCCCAGCTGCTCCTCCCTCCCACGGAAACACTAGGGTAGACCGGAGCGACATAGAGCTGTGATCGTCCTGACTTCGTCAGACACGGTCGCTCCAGCCGCTCCTGACCCCGCTCCACATTCTCTGTGCCTGACTGCGATCTGAGCCACACTCGCCTGCGGTATCGTACTGACTGCCATCATAACTGCTGCCTGTGCTTAGCGTTTTGGCTGCGGGACGTACTTGCTATTTATTCATCTGGGTGCTTAGCGCATTTGTGTGCATAGCTTCATTTGTTTGCATAGCGTTTTTGCTGCTGGACGTATTTGCTGCCATTATTATTATTTGTGTGCCAGCTTGTGCTTAACATTTGTGCTGCCTGATTCTGTGTCTGTGGCCCGATCTCTCCCTGCATCACCTTGTTGTTGTTGTTGTTTGCTGCCATCTTGTTGTTCAAGCCCTCTCTCCTCCCCACTCCCAGCCGCTGCTCCCCCGCGGCCCCACCCCCCGCTCCCTACAGCACCTTCCATAGATCCCCTCCCCACTCGCCACCCCGCTCCCGCCTCCCAGCTGCTCCTCCCTCGCTCCGCCTCCTCCACTCTCCACTTATGACAGCTGCACTTACGCGCAGCGTTCACGGACGCGTCCCATGCAATGCGAAGGCGCGCCAATAGGTAAGCCTGTCTATGCCCATCTGCGCCTGGACCGCGACCAGCGCCAAACCCCCTGGCCCCTGCAAAAACCACTCCACCCGCCTTATGTACGACGCCGCAACCCTCTCAGCCCTTAACCCCGGCCGACCACCAAACTGCTACCAAGCCGTCCCAGGACACACCCATGGACCCTTCACCTGCCTCTCCTGCAAGTTCGACTGCATCAAGACCCACACCAAATCCACAATCTCCAAACAGAGCTCCGACACTAACCACCTGAGATGCTTCCTGCTCAACACCCGATCGGTCCACAGACACGCCATTGAACTCTGGAACCTACTCGACACCACCTCGCCGGACGTCGCCTTTCTTACAGAAACCTGGATGAACGCCTCATCAACGCCCGACATCGCCATAGCCATCCCGGACGGCTACAAGATCATCCGAAAGGACCGCATCAACCAAACAGGAGGAGGCATCGCCATTGTTCATAAGAACACCATCCGCATCACGACCAGTTCTAACGACACACTCGCAGCTACCGAACACCTTCACTTCCAGATTCACATCGACCCCAAGACCACACTCAGAGGCAACCTCATCTACAGACCACCAGGACCCCGCACACAATTCAGCGAAGACATCACTGACTTCATCAGCCCACACGCCCTCCCCTCAGAGGACTACATTCTACTGGGAGACCTCAACTTCCACCTGGAAAAGAATAACAACAGCAACACCACCACCCTTCTGGACAACCTCGCCAATCTCGGACTCAAACAACTTGTTGACACCCCCACCCACTATGCCGGGCACACGCTCGACCCAATCTTCACCTCCAGCAAGTACATCTCCTTCAATCACACCACAGCTCTCCATTGGACAGACCACAGCTGCGTTCACTTCAACTACAAAAAGACTACGACCCACAACCACCCACACCCAATCCCCCGCAGAAACTGGAACAAAATTACCACCGACCAACTCTTCACATCGCTTCACCAAAACCCTCCTGCAAAATCATCGGACCCAAACCTTGCAGCCACCAACCTCACACAATGGATCACCCACAGGGCTGACGAATTCGCACCCTTGAAAAAACATCAAATCAAGCAAAGTAGCAAAAAAGCCCCCTGGTTCAACGACCTTAAGAAATCCAAAAAGTTCTGTCGCACCCTCGAGAAAGCCTGGAGAAAAAACCCAACCACTGGCAACATGGCCACCTTCAAGAACACCACCCGCAAACACCACCAACTGATCCGATCCACCAAGAAATCAGCATTCAAGGATCCACTCGACAACAACGCCCACAACAGCAAGGAACTATTCAACATCGTTAAAGAATTTACCAACCCCACCGCCGGCACCAACGACATCACCCCCTCCCAAGACCTCTGTGACTCCCTAGCCTCATTCTTCCACAACAAAATCGCTGACATACATAACAGCTTTGAAAACCAGTCCGAAGACCAGTCCATCCCACCCACCTCCGAACTAAAAACCCCCTCCAACAACCTTTTCGCCTGGAACCCAATCACCAATGAAGACACCATCCGCCTGATGAACTCCATCCACTCAGGATCGCCAACCGACCCATGTCCCCACCACATTTTCAACAAAGCAGACTCCATTATCGCACCCCATCTCCGAGACGTCATCAACTGCTCCCTCAACTCCGCTACCTTCCCGGAAAGCTGGAAACATGCCGAACTCAGCGCCCTTCTGAAAAAACCCACAGCAGACCCCACTGAACTTAAGAACTACCGCCCCATCTCGCTCCTCCCATTCCCTGCCAAAGTCATTGAGAAAGCCGTCAACAGTCAGCTCGCCGCCTTCCTCGAATCCAACAAATCCCTCGACCCTTCACAGTCCGGCTTCCAAGCCAAACACAGCACCGAGACCGCCCTCATCGCAGCAACAGACGACATTCGAACTCTACTGGACAACGGAGAAACAGCTGCCCTCATCCTACTTGACCTCTCCACAGCCTTCGACACAGTCTGTCATAGCACCCTTATACAACGCCTCAGCAACGTCAGAATACAAGGAAAAGCATTGGACTGGATCATCTCGTTCCTCACCGGAAGAACCCAGAGAGTCCGCCTCCCCCCTTTTAAATCAGAGGCCACCGAAGTCATCTGCGGCGTACCACAAGGATCATCACTCAGTCCCACCCTCTTCAACGTATACATGAGTCCCCTCGCATCCATCGCGCGCCAACACAACCTCAACATCATCTCCTACGCTGACGACACCCAGCTAATCCTCTCCCTCACCAAAGACCCAAACACCGCCAAAACCAACCTACACGAAGGGATGAAAGAAGTAGCCGAGTGGATGAAGAACAGCCGTTTAAAACTGAACTCGGACCAAACGGAAGTCCTCATCTTAGGTTCATACCCCTCCGCCTGGGACGACTCATGGTGGCCACCGGCCCTGGGAAACGCACCCATACCTACGGACCACGCACGTAACCTGGGCTTCATCCTGGACTCCTCCCTCTCGATGACCAGACAAGTCAACGCCGTCTCATCATCATGCTTCACCATCCTACGTATGCTCAAAAAAATCTTCCGTTGGATCCCCACCGAAACAAGAAAGACGGTCACCCACGAACTGGTCACAAGCCGACTGGACTACGGAAACACCCTTTACGCCGGAACCACAGCCAAACTACAGAAAAAACTCCAACGCATCCAAAACGCCTTATCCAGACTCATACTAGACATCCCCCGCCCAGCTCACATTTCCGGTCACTTGAAAGACCTCCACTGGCTCCCCGTCAACAAGAGAATAACGTTCCGTCTCCTCACCCACGCACACAAAGCCCTCTACGACCTAGGACCCAAATGCTTTAACACGCGCCTGTCCTATTACATCCCCACCCGCCAACTACGATCCTCCAATCAAGCCCTCGCCGCAATTCCACACATCCATAGATCCACCATGGGGGGAAGATCCTTCTCATACTTAGCTGCCAAAACCTGGAATTCTCTCCCCACCCACCTCCGCCTTACACAGAACCACCTCTCTTTCAGAAAACAACTAAAAACTTGGATATTCGATAAGTAAAGCACCCCCTCCCTCAAGCGCCTTGAGACCCTCTGGGTGAGTAGTTCGTTATACAAATGTTAAACTTGTTAAACTTGAAACAAAGTGACGCATCTACGTAGATGCGTCACTTTGTAAATATGGCGCAACAAGGCGCATTTTCTACACTGCTGGTGCTTCACAAAAAGTGACGCACCAGTGGTGCAAAAGTGACGCAAGGTACTTAAGACTGTCTTACAATTATTACCTTTGCATTTGTTAAAAAACAAGTTTACCTTTAAAATTACCTTTAACAAAGACACTCGAAGTTAACAAAACATACACTATGCACTTCATTTTATACCCTCTTCCCCTTAGACTGTAAAATCCTTATACGCCAAAAAGCTTCCTTTTTGAATGAGTCTCAGATGACCCAATCTCATCAGGGACACTGTGTTCCAGGCTTGTACTATCCTTCTAGAAATTACTGCTTTTGACTGCGTTAGTCAAACTTTTTCTATTGAATTACATCAACATTACAACTCCCATGATGCATTAGGAGGTTATGGTAAAGCAAAACTCGATCCATCTGCTAGCCTTCCATCTTTCGCAAAAAAAGTGTGCGGAGTTGAAAAGCATTTTATTCACACGTATTAAGCTTTTAACTATACAATAATGCTGTCATTCACATTGTAACAAGACTCCTTGCTGAAAATACAGATTTTTCAGATCATACTTTCAAACTTTCCAGATCAGTTTGAGTCCAGCCAATTGCTGCAAGCACAGAACTCATTTCTTTCAGAGTTGTACAACATTAAAAATGCATCACCTGTAAAAAGGTACATTTATCTGAAGTATATCTTGCAGACTTCCTAAGCTCCTCTTCTAACTGAAGTATCGGCCTCCAGTCAGTCAGTTTCATTTCTGAACTGTAACTGAAGATCATGAGCAGAATTAAAAATGAAAGAAAAATTCAGAATTTTGAAAGAGAAAATGTATTTCAAGGTTTAAAGACTACGAGTCTGTTTCATGTCTGAGCTGCAAATATCTGTGTCATGCATGATGAAGTCAAATACTAGTAGATGAACATGAGACGGGTGGTAGTCAGCCTTTGGTCCCGTATCAAATTTGAAACACACTAGAGTTAACAGTGATGGGTAAAGTAACCCTGGCCATTACAATTATCTTGCTGCGATATCTCTATGTACAACAATGTGTATTGTACATGGCCCCACAAAGAGTGTTCTCTGAGCTAGTGTGAGAAAGTCATCCTGATTGCCTGGTCACCCCCATTTCTTCTGACTGATACTGGTGGTAACTGACTGTGACTGTGCCATAGGCTCGGCTAACCAGGCCCAGGGCCTGTGCTCTGATAAAAAAAGGTACATGATAATTAGGTATAATTACAGTTGGCAAGGACAGACCCTTAAGTCCCTAGTATATATTAGGACAAGGGGGATTCAGACTACCTATAAGACCCTAATATATAATAGGGCAGAGTTTTTAAAGGCCCAATAGATTTCCAGCACTGAAGTGTGCACTGCTGTGTGCCTGCTGTCTCTTTTAAAAGGCAGCCTTACTTTGCAGACTGTCTTTAAAGGTAAATTGTATGCAAGTTTGACTTAGGTACCACAGGTACTTCCCAAGTGGTAATCTACCTAATTTTCACACATAAGTCACCCCTAAGGATTCCCCTAGGTTAGTAGTGGCCCCTGGAGGGAGTTCCGTGGGGCAGTAAGGCCAGGCAGGGGAGGGGCAGGGTGGGGGGTAGTAAACACTGGAATATGGATGAATGGAGGTGAGTAAACATTTAAATAAATAAAACGAATTTCACAATGCGATGCAGCGCGCGCCACTAAATACCAAACTGGCACTATCTGTTTTTAAGGACTAGAAAATGTTCAATCTGCATTGGATTTTTGTGGTTTTGGTGTTATTTTAAAGACACAAATCTTTCCTAGTTTTTTAATTATTGTAGGATTTTTATTGTGTGCTGTGTTTGCTGTTTGACCAGGGCTCACACTCCAGTCAACCAGTAACCCAATTTCCCACAATATGCATATGTATCAGGGTACAGCTGCATTAGGATTCTAACCCTCAGTTTTTTTCCAAACATTTAGTGACATATTTAAGGGCATTGCTTCCTGTCCTAAGGATGCCTTTGAAACTATTCTTATAGACTGGATAGTTTCAACACATTATGGATGAACGTTTTTGACAAGTTATTGAAAATAATCAATGAACATTAACTGAACAGAAGTGACTTCAGCAGACAAATTACAAGCACTGCCGCTGCCACTAAAAAGCACATTGACTTTTTCCTTCCAGTAGTAGAATGACAAGGACAGTTTAAAAAAAGGATTGTACTTGAAATTGGTTTATGTAACAAATAGATATTTTTGAGATATGACAGTTGATGCAGCCTTGTTGTTTATGTGTGCTGTGCTGCAGCATTATATTTGTCCCTTATCCCTACATGATTTGTGGAGTAATTTAGCAGGTAGCATTTGTCAGTCAAAAGCAGGCAGCAAGTTTTTCCTCTACTTCTTTCCTTCGATAAAACTTCTGTCTTCCAGATATAGGGCCTCATTCACAATGAGGAAGCGCAACTAGAGCTTCACTTTTTTGCGATGCTCCAGTGACACATGGTTGTACTCCATATTTACAAGGCAACGCTAAGCCACTCTGCGTGGCTTAATGCGTCCTAATAAATGTCTTTACCTTTAACGCAGTTTTTCTGCATTAAAGGGGTGTGCAATGAGTGTTGCTGTGGGCGTTCCCAGCAACTCCCATGGCTTTTTGACACTGCCCGAGATTTACGAGGAATCATAACTCTGAGACAGCGTGAAAAACGTACTCCTCCTTAGGGGAGGCGTCCAGGAGGAAATTATTTTATTTCTCTTCGTTTTTCCTTTTTCTCTGTGTGCTGGAAAAAGCATCATGTGATTGTTTTTGTGCAGGAAGGTTTCCCTTCCTGTAGAAAAGCAATCCTCTCTGCAATTCAGGTACCCTTGCATCATGGCACAAAGGTGCCTGCTTTGGTGCAAGGCAGCCCATTGTGCACCAGCACAGGGGAAAAGGACAGGAATGCACCATATCTCATAGATACGGAGTATTCCTGTCCTTTTCCTTTGCTGCAGGACAGCGCAGCAGTATTGCCTACCGCACTGCCCTATGGCAAAATCTTCTAAATAAGGCCCTCAGTCTCCATTTCTCAGGGTTACAGGGGAACACTATACTGCTAATCTCACTAGTATACCTGGGATGCCACCCTCCCTGGGGTCAAAGAAAGATGATAGGGTGAGATGGCACTGTGCTCCCAAGTCAGATTTTCCCTTGGTGCACTGGTCTTCCACTGAGTTAAGATTAAAGGAAATGGGACTATCACTCACACTCCACCTTGCCAGACCTCCCCATAGGTCCTAGCCTCTCAAGGGTATGTTATTGGTTCCCGCCACTTGACACAGTATGACACTATTTTAGCCCAGGTGCCTGTCGGCTCATCAGGCAGTTCACCCAGCAGCAGACTAATTAAATGTTGGTCCTGCCAGACCATTTTAGATTGGGTGTTCTACGTTCTATTCCCGGTGGCTGATTTTTCTGCTGCTTTTGCTCTGATGAGGATGAGCTCAGGCCTGCATTTTTTTTTTTTTTCTCCTCATGGCATGTATCAAGCCCCTGGTGCTGCTCTAGAAGCTGGCTGCCTCATTCTGGCAGTAGGGAGCTGCACAAAGTCAAGCACTTCCACTCCTGTCTCGGCTCCAGTAATCACATTGACCTAGTGTCTTTCTTAGCAGCACCCATGACCTTCAAAACCCATTATATTCCCTGCTTGCTTTCTCTAAGCACCACAGTCTCATGGCCACTTGCAGCGCACTTGTGTCTCCATCAAGAATCAGAGGGTCTGCCTTTCATGGTGGGCCTAACAAGACTAGTCTAAAGACGTTCCAGTGAAACCCTGTGCCTTAGAATCCCAAGCAAGTTCATCTTCTAATATCCCCAAAAGGAAATAGGAAAGTCAGTGCTATTGGCCCTGAAGAGAAATCCCAGCCCTTGGGCGCAAGTAGGAATCAGAAGCTGTTGAAACTCATTCTTCAGCAGCAATCAGGAGTCTTCCCTCTTCTCGCCAGGCCTTCCTCTTTCCCCGATTAATTCCCTTTCTTGGGCTTTTTCAGAGGATTCCCTACTTAATTCTGCTTTTCTGAATTCTTTCTCTGTTCTTTTATGCGATTCTTTAAGCCATAATTCTATGGCATCTTTCTGGGACTGTCTGGCTTTCTTTTTCCATAATGCTTCTTCTACTCGCATGATGCACTCGGCATCCCATGTACCTGATACAGGCCATCTATATTTCTCTTCAAGATGTTTGGTGTAATCCACCCATAAATCTAGATACAGTATGGCATCTAAGCCATGCTTGTGATACATGAAATGCCCAGGACTGTCCCTAGGAGGGACAGGAACTGACTCTTCGAGTAACCCTTTTCTGGTTTTTATCTGACGTAACTTAGAAAACAGCGGCATATTTGAACCGTACTAGAATTTGAACAAAATATACAATGACCACAATAATGAATAGCAAAACAATCATTCATACCACGACATCAAGAGCACATTAATAACAGTTCGAACAGAATACTACCTGATACACTAAAAACATGATACTTGAACTTCTCGAGAAAAGACTTACTAGAATTACTGGATGCACTGCTAAAACAGTACAGAACATACCGGTCTCATAAAGAGACACGTCATACCGTATCCACCTAGATGGACACGTCGGACTGGATCTGCGTACCCAAACCCATCGGACCGGAGACAAACTAATGACCCCGTCTAGATACTCCCCCAGCAACGGTACTCACCGGGAAGCAGAACTGAAGGCCTCGGACTGGACTGGACTGCTACGACGTCTGGTTACTACGCATGCGCTTCGAACTTCGGGCTTCGGAAACAGGTGGGCCTCCGGATACCTCGGACCTTGCTTTCTCGGCTTGGGCTCTGGTCGGGACGAACCGCATTCAAAATGTGGTTCAAGCAAAGAAAAAAGGAAAAATTGATAAAAATGATTGTGAAAAACATGCACGTCAGAGACGGCATGAAGCTGTGCGAAAGGTTGTTCGGGGCTTGTAGTCCCTTCACACATGGAGTTTTCATAACTTATGGCAGTTGGGCATGCCTATACCGATCTGCACGCAATTTGATGAAAGCAGGACAAAAATGAGGAACAAAAAAAAGAGTGCGAATTAAGAAGGTGTGCAACCCCTATCTCTACAGAAAACAATCCAAATATGAGGCATCATGCCTCCAGCCCTTGTCCAGCACAGCAGCTTCAAACTTTTCAAGATGGTGTTAACTTATACAGTTCCAGCTCCTACCCACTTTGTGACCTAAGAGAAGGCTTACACCCCTCCAGGTGGGTCTATGTTGTGGAGACGTCTTTGATCTGCCTGCTGGCTAGCCGAGTAATTAACTTGGCTCAGAATCAAGCCTGAATCTAATTAAGGGCTGATTCAGACGAATATGACCAAAACTCAAAGTGCACTACCAGAGCAACTATTTCCAAGTGAATGTATTGTACCTGGAATGCACAGTCCTTATTTTCAGCAAGGAGCCTGAATGTATAAGCAGTCACTCAGTCATTTCTCTCATTAACTCCAATAAAAAGATTTTGTTTGCAAAACCTGTATAAATAAACATTATACACAACAGTTTAGTGTAAAGAAACAACAGGTGCAAATACGAATGAAGTCTTTATCAAAAGGCTTGAATTTGAGCATTGAATTTTACTCATTCCTCTTCTCCTTTTCGGATCAACCCGCTTTTGGGCTTAAGAGGACCAAATGAATTGTTGTTGTTGTTTTTTTTACAATACTATTTATTGGGTTTTAAACAGTGTGATAAAACAACAACAACACAACACTGCACATATGTTCTAAGGTCATTGCAGTATCAAAGAGAAAAACATGATAGATAACACACATCTTTTAACAGTCAAGGGCCATCGCTTGAGAACAAGTACCAATTCACCCCATGTTTTCTGAAGTTTTTGGGGGATTCCTTGAATTCATTCACATACTCTTCAGCCTTAGAGCATCAGTCCATTACTTGGATCCACTCTTGCATGGGCTGAGCTTGAGGCGAATGCCAGTGGTGTGCAACAGCACGTTTAGCACTAAACAAGCTCATTGCCAACCATGCTCTAATAGATCACAGTACCCCATTCCTCCAACAGGCCTAGCAGGGCAATTTTTGGTCCAAGTGTAACATGTCTGCCCACAGCCTGGGACAGTATGTGATAAATGGATTTCCCAATATCGCTGTACAATGGGACATGTCCAATTTGTGCAATAAAATATGCCCAAATCCGACCCATAGCTAAGGCAGCAGGGTCAAGCTCAGCCCTCATTTTATGTGGTCTGGCTGGGCTATAATACACATTATGAAAATATTTTAGTTGAATAAGCTGTAATGTTACAAAAAAGTAATAACATAGAAGATGATCTTTGAGGAATCATTCACTTTAACACTTATTATTTAAAGATTGTCACAATCGTGAACACCCAAATTTTGAACACGAGACAAGATTATTTTCAAAATGACTTCATTTTATCATGAATTCAAATAGGTCAACTTTATCAAATCAACTTATGTGAAGAACACACACAATATTTAAATCACATCATATAAGGCAACCTAATTACTACTGTCTTAGTTCTTCCAGTATCCACAGTAGTATCTTACACCCTTTGTTCACTTGTATGGACAATACGAATAATTTGCCATACATTGCAGATAATTCATGATATTCAAACAATTTATTCTATTTCCATTAGTGACTTCGTAAAAACACAAATAGTGTAATGGTGTCGACATTTCGGTCTCAAACAATTAATTCCATGAGACCATCCTCAGGACGTTAGGCGTTGCACCTACTATCTAGCATAAAAAATACAATATCAATAAAGTTACACACATTCATATTGAAACATCCCCATGTACAAAAAATCAAAAGATCGTCTGCTTACATTTCACAAAAACAAGTGTAACACTAATATACATCATCACTCCATTATTTTTAGTACTCTAAGAGTACTCGAATGTAAGTAGACGATCTATTGATTTTTTGTACACGAGGATGTTTCAATATGAATGTGTGTAACTTTATTGATACCATAAATGACACAAATACACAATACGATTACTTTAAGATGGTAGATTTAAGCTTAGTTCAGTTCAGTTCTTAGATGCGACACTCTGCGTCAATGTACCTTAGGTTGCGTTGCGCTGCCACGACAAGCAATGTCGCAGTGATGGGAAATACGGCAAAGTTCAGATACAAAGAAATAAAGACGTGAAGATCTTACAGATGCTGCACTCTTCTAGGGGATGCAAGAAGTTCTCAGTTCGATGCGTGGACTGCAGCGGTGACACCCTTATGATGCGATGGCAGCAGCTCCAGCGGCGACGCTCTTCTCCCACGATGTGTGAAGCTTCAGCTCCATACGACAAATACAGTGGCGACATCCAAGATACGATGGCAGCATCTCCGATGGCGGTGCGCTTCTCGGGGATGCGAGGTGCTCTTGGTTGATGCGGTGCAATGCAACAGTTCCAGCAGCGACACCATCCTTTGGAGGTGCGACGGCAGGCACTGCGATGGCGACAAGCACCAACCTTGTTGCGAGATTCTTCTCCTGATGCGGTGCAGTGCGACAACTACAGCGGCGATACCCTCCTTCAAAGTTGCAACGAGAGGCACAGCAACGGCGCCATGCTTCTACTTGTTGAGTCACGCTTCCAGCTCCTTGCGAGGCACAGTTCCTCAGAAGGCCCAAAATAGCAGCAGGCACTTCCAAAAGAACTCTGGGGAGTTGGGGGTTGAAGTCCGCTGTCCCTGAGACTTCAGCAGGAGGCAAGCTTTTTTCCAAGCCCTTGGATGTTGAAAGTAAAGTACACAAAGTTCCTTTCTCCTTCCTTTGGCAGTAAGGCAACCACTGCAGGCCAATCCCGCAAGTAGCACTTCAGCTTGGGAATAGTCTCTCCACAGTTTCATCATGTTCCTCTCCTCAGTAAAGGTTTCTTCTTGTAGTCCAAAGTGATCTAATTTCATGGGATCATGGTCCAATATTTATACCACAAAATCCTTTGTTCTCTGAGGGGAGAGGAGCCTTTGCCCAGTCCAAACCAGTTCTGAAGCACTCTGATTACCAGACTTCTCCTTTCCTTTCACAGTGCAGGGCAGGCTCATCAGACGCCCCACAGGAGGTGGAGCCAGCATTGTGGAAGGCAAGTACAGCCCTGCAGCACTTTGTTTAAAGGACTCCTTCTCTTCTTTCAGTGTGCAGGTCTGAGACATCAGCCGCTCCCCAGGAGGTGGCGCAAGCATTGTGGAAGGCAGGCACGTCCCTATTCAAGGTTCAGGTGCAACTCCTCCCTCCCATCTAGATGCAGATCTCTCTATTCACCACCGGGTGACTTAGCCTGTCTCTTGGAATTCCACATCCCTGTCATTCACAAAACAAGACAGAGAAATACACAACCTAGCAGAGGCAGGTTTGAATGGTTAGACAAGAAAATACCTACTTTCTAAAAGTGGTATTTGCAAACACAGAATGTAAAAACCAACTTAACTAAAATATGTATTTTATCATTCTGAGTTCAGGCATACTAAACTCGAATTTCTACCATGTTCCCTGAGACAGTTAGGATTATAAAATGTAATAACTCTAACAGCCCATTATGGCCTATGGAGAACAGGTAGCCTTGCAATAGTGAAAATTAAAATGAAAATAGCTGGAATTTGCCATTAGGGCATGCCACCCACATCAGGGCTTGTCCTACCTTATACTTACAATGCACCCTGCCCTTGGGCCTACCATAGGGGTGACTGATATGAAGAAAAGGGAAGGTTTAGGGACTGGCAAGTGGGTGCACGTGCCCAGTCAGCATGACAGTACCAGACTGCACGCAGGCTCTGCAATGGCAGACCTTAGACACATTTTACAAGGCTGCTTCTGAGGGTGGCACAACCAGTGCTGCAGGCCCACCAGCAGGATTTGGATTTACACTCAGTGCACTAGACTAGGGTCTGACAAGTAAACCAAACAGCGAAACATGGAACCACTGATTAGTAAATCAATTTACAATAGGGAGCAGTTGCACTGTTGCACTGAACAGCATTGGAACAGTGCCCCAAGCATCTAACACAAGCAAAAATACATGAGGCAAAAGCAAAAATGGAAGGGAGACCCACGCCAATGGTGCCAGGTCTGACACCAGGGTTAGTGTACACCATAAGTTATATGAAGTAATGCTCCAGATGGGGGGGGGGACATAACTAGGAAAATAAGAGCACTCTTTTGGGAGACGCTCTCTAAGGGTTATGACATTTTTCTAGCTGAAAAAAGACGGGCCACCAAAATTTGTCAGGGAGTGCCCACACGGCAAATACATCATTATGTCAGCATTCTCCAATCATATTCCAATTCACTTAAAATACACCTATGCCAGAAAATGGGCTGTAGTCCAGGCTCCAGCATTATATAAAAATCATGTAGGATGGGATGAGTATTCCCCTCACCATAAAATCCAGTTAACTGAACAGAGGCAGTATCCAGTAAAGCAAGAAGCTAAAAAACAAGTCAAGGAGATCTTAGATCAACTTGAATATCAAGGGGTGATTGAAAGATGCACCTCGTCAATGAACAATCCTTTGTTTCCTGTCTCCAAACCAGACAATACATATTGTCTAGTTTTGGTCTACAGGCATTTAAACTCTTGTTGCAAAACCTTTGCAGTACAAAATGCACACAGTGCAGCACTAATGAATAACATTGTGCGTAAAAAGTATAAAACCACATTAGATATTTCTAATGGTTTCTTCTGTCAAAACATTGCACCTGAAAACAGGTACTTGACCGCTTTCTCAATTATGGGGACACATCTTCACTTCTGTCGTCTCCCCCAGGGATTCAAGAATAGTCAGGTTTATTTTCAGCTGAAGTAACAGAGTTACTACAAACGTATGATGATGAGGCATTATCTTATGTCGAGTGAATACCATTATTCTTGGATTCACCTCTGAAGGGTATAAATTCAACTTTAAGAAATCAAGAATTGCCCACCTCACCATCCTTTTTCTAGGATACGAGTTATCAAGTGAAGGTAAAAGCCGGGCAGCCAACTTTTTAGAAAAGTGATCGCTGCTCCAACCTCCAAAAATGCTGAAAAACTTACAGTAAATTCTAGGTTTCCTAAATTTTGGAAGAACTTACATTCTAAATTACGCAGAAAGGGTTAAACCTCTCTACAAATTAATCAAACCTGATTTCAAAACTACTAATTGGACTCAAAAACACACAGAAATTTTGCATTCAGTGCAAACAGACATGTTAGCAACAACACATTTACAGACATGCGTAAACATATGCAACCTTGTATCCAGAATCATCCCAGGAAGTTCCAGATGTATGTACTTAACCTTTAATGAAGGTGAAAAAGTACCAATTGCTTACAAATCACACTTGTACACACAAGCTGAAATGAAATTCAGAAAAATTCTGACAGCGGTTCAAACTACAGTAGCAAAAGGGAGAGCCCTCGCACAGGGAAAAACAAATAATGGTCGTTACTCCTGTACCTGCCTTAGAGGCAGTGACAAAAGCAAGCATTCCGAATGCAAAGGCTTTACATCTGAGATGGATCTAATGGTTTAACTCTCTTTCCTGCAACAGACGTTGAATACATGTTTGACCCCTACTTGGAAACTCAAGAATTTCTTCAATACGAACAAGAATGTCCTCTGCCACTAAGATTCTGCCTCTAGAACAGTACGAATGTATAATTTATTCAGACGGATCAGCACAGCCCGCAATTGGGGGTAAACAAGCTTATAGTGCTGCGTGCACGATCGTTAAAGGTTGCTGGGGCAATGATAAATTCCGACCTATGGTAACAAAAACGCAATCTCTCGGAGATTGTACAGCTCAGCGAGATGAACTACAAGCATTCAAGATGGCGCTTGAAAATACCGATCGTGAATTCCCCACATTCATAGTGTACGATTCGTATTACTGCATTCAATCTTACAATGAATACTTGCAGAATTGGATTCAAAACGGATTCAAAGACGCAAAAGGTGGCACAATAAAGCATAAGTTGCTTTGGGAACAAGTAGTTTAATTACAGAAAGAACTACAAAAGACTCATGTGATCCATACACTGCGTCATCAGCGTGATGGCGTTCACGTTGAAGGGAATTCATTGGCTGATAAAGCAGCAAAGGCAGCTGTGCAAACGGTTTCCGTAGTGGCAATCACTCGTTCAAGGACAAAATAGACAGTGAAACAATGCAGGATGTTACTTCCAACAAAGACAGCGGTAAAATGTTACCGAAAGGCTTTCCCCTCAAATATTCGTATATAACTGATGCAAATAATGTTCCTTTTGCTCGAATCCCTGGAGTGGGGGATAGAGTAATTCCAAACAGGAAACGTAGAGTAGCTTTGATACACGAAGCACATTTGGGAGAGGGTCTGATACATCAAGGGATCAAGGGATCTCTAACTCAATACTGGAATTAAAAGAGACCTACTGGTGGCCAGGGATGAATGCCCACATTCATGAACTTGCAATTAACTGCCATGACTGCAACAGAGATCGCAGCAAAGAACGCCGCCAGATACCTGACTACAGTGTAGCCAGACACTGTTGTTAGACACATTAGAATATCTACATGAAGACGTCACGATGGACAAATGCGGTCCCACAACTATTAGGGCAGATTCATTTGGATGTGGCCTCAGCGCTCGGCTGATGCCCAAACTGTTATAAAAGATATGCGAGTCTTTATCGGCACATACGCAGTCGGCACGCTACATTCTAACCAGGGTCCTGCGTTTAGCTCCAAAGCTTACAAGGAAGCTATGGCCAATCTGGGTGTCGCATTGCGGTATTCTAGTCCATTCCATCCTGAGGGAAATTCTGTAATGGAAAAAAAAAACGGGACATAAAGCAATCTATAACAGCTCGGGTGACGGATGGGTTAAACATCTAATAAGTGTCCAACATAGTCTAAATAATCTGCCAAGAATTTTTCTGGGTGGAATCACTCCATATGAAATCCTTTTTGGTATTAGAATGGTTGTCCAGGACCTTGATAATCACACTTCAGTGGTAGAACAAAACCTTTTGATATCAAAGACCGTTTGGCTGTTTTGCAGGACTTAAATAAAACAAGGAGAAGTTAAAGCAACACATTACAGAAGCCAACGACAACTGAAGTGGAACCACCCTTCCCAGCAAGGCCAGCCTGGATTTCATAGATTGGGTATCTAGTCAGAGAAAAGATAAGAAGGAATTTGGGCCTTCTTACAGACAACCAGTACCTGTGCTAGCAATCCATGGATCAAGAACAGTGTTACTGCTGCCCCCTGCTGGAAGAAAGGAGAACAGGTTTGTATCTATCGACCTGGTAAAACCACATCATGTGGCCAATAATAAGTAGTAGGCCCAGTGGACTCCAAAGATGTAGCAGACAACCAAATCTTGCTACTTCAAACTGAGAGACTCATCACCTTTGAGGAATCTGCAGTGCGAAAAGAAGGACTAAGCAATAAAGCCATGGAACTTGTGCCTCTTGAGACCCAAATAACAGTTCGTCAAGAAACTCCTGTCTACAATGATGTAGCATCTGACTATACTAATATGACAAAGGATCTGGTAGCTCCAGTGATTTCAAGTAATCCTGATGCAATACCTACCATTGACAGAACTGCCTCTGGCAATTTCATTAACTTTGATACATTTTCTGAGGATCCCAGTGAGCCTGAAACGACACCAGCAAAAATAACTTTAAAAAAAAAATCAACTGAACTTTTTCATCAACTTGAAAAAACGTATCTGGTTTCACCATGGGTTGAACTTTGTATTGTGCTACGCGTACTTTTTTTCCTACTTTGGCTAATTCTTGTATTAAGTTTGGGAATGCTGATAAATGGAAGATATAGTAAAATGGGCACAGCAAGTAAGAACATCAACTTACTCCTTAAACCACACAAATCATTTCATCGTGAACAAAGAGACTTGAACATCACAGCCGTTCCTATACCTGGTGGTATAGCATGGGATAGAACTGATTATGACATCTTTGGCCCTGCAGACCTGTTGAAGATTCCACATCAGTTCAAGGGTTCCTTGAGTGACTTTGTTTCACCCAGCACATTTTCTGATGATTGGGACTTTGAGACTGATAATAATATGATGTCAGACTTAGAGATGTCTGCAAAATTTACAAAACATGAATACCTAGAAGGTTCATCAGATTATGAAAAAATTTACTGTTATGTTATGTTATGTTATATTTAATTTATAAAGCGCACGGCTACTCAAGAGTGTCCCGGCGCTTGCTTCAGAAAAGAAAGGAATGTAGTTGAGCTTATATAGCGCACAGCTACCCGCAGTGGGTTTCCCGGCGCTTGCTTAGGGAACCCTTCCTGGTATTCCCCTGTAAATGTAATGTAATGTAAGGGACATTTCTACCGCGCAGCTTTCACTCCAAGGAGTATCTTGGCGCCCAAACAACTCAGATGGAGGAGTTGTAAAAAAGGGGAGAAAGATGTCACTAAGTTTCTTCACACACATTACACTAGAGTTCTACTGATGGAATCAGGCAGGGAGAAAATCCAGGTTTTCAGTGATTTTCTGAAAGGGGCTTCCTGGGAGATTAATCGCAGCTGGGAAGGGAGTTTGTTCCAGGCCTTTGTTCCTAGAACAAAAAGGGATTTACCACCCTTTGTCTTCAGCTTAAAATGAGGGGGGGTGAGTAAATTCTGATGGGCAGATCTAAGACAGCGAGTTGGTTGATGTCTTTTAAACCCATTATATAAATAGGTTGGGCCACGTTGATGAAATGCCCTAAAGGTGATTAAAAGAATTTTAAACAGAATTCTTTTCCCTATTGGCAACCAGTGAAGGGTGTTTAAGGCTGCGGAGGCCGATGACCTACGAGGCAGGCGCAGTACCAAGCGGGCTGTCGCGTTTTGGACCATTTGCAATTTGTGGAGAACAGATTTATTTGCTCCAGCATAGAGTCCATTGCAATAATCTAGCCTAGAGCTAATTAAGGCCACTGCGACAGTTTTCCTCGCTGGTAACGGAAGAAGATCGAAAAACTTCCTTAGTGCTTTGATAATCTGAAAGCACATACCTGCTACTGCCACGGCCTGGGGTTTAAAAGACAACTGGTGGTCAAATTTAATGCCTAAATTGCGGCAGCTATGATAGTATTAGGGGGTACTTCAGCCTCTGCTGGCCAGCAGGCAGTTGGAAAAAAAAGGTTATTCTTACCTACAGGAAGGATTTCAGTTTTTCCGGTGTTGCACTTTAAATGGTTGATGGCCATCCACTTAAAGATTGCTGTAAGACAGTCCTTTAGATCTTCCTCGGCACCAGGCCGCTCCCTATCCAACTCCAATATCAATTGGGTATCGTCAGCGTATGAAATAGAGCTGATATTGAATGACATGATCAGCTTCATCAGGGGCACCATGTAAAGATTGTAGAGAAAGAAAAAAGCAACGTTTTAAGTTTCTTCTTAAACAGCAATGAATCTTGAGTGCCCCGCAAGGCTTGGGGCAACAGATTCCAGGCAAAACCTGCCCTGCGCACAAAGGAATTTCCACCAAGACGCTGGCTCTTGAACTTTGGGGTCTGCATCAGCAACTGGGCAGAGGAGCGAAGCTGTCTCCCTGGTGTGCAGAAGGCAAATCTATTTTGCAAATAGATGGGGCCTAGGCCATAAAGGGCCCGTTGAGCAATTGTCAACATTTTAAATTTCAGGCGAGATTCAACTGGGAGCCAGTGCAGAGAACGCAGATGTGTCCTAACACTATGCCTGGATGACAAACCCACAAGAAGTCTGGCCGCCGAGTTTTGCACCACTTGCAGCTTTTTCACAAGAAAACCCAGACAACCGACCAAGAGGGCATTGGCATAGTCCAAACGAGACAGGATTAATGCACGGACCACTGTTTCTCTGGAAGAACTTAGCAAAAAGGGGAGAAACTTCCTCAGGCTTTTCAATATGCCAAAGCAGGTGCCGGACAATTTCTTTACTTGTGTCGCAAAGTTCAGATTTCCATCGAACCAGACGCTAAGGTTTTTTATGGCGCCTTTTCTCTCAGAAGGGCACGGAAATCCAGGAGGCCAAAATCTCTCTCAAAACTCATGTGGAAAAGAGCCAAACAGCAGCACCTCCAACTTCCCTTCATTGCATTTCAGCTGTGCATTGGCCAACCAATGGAAGACTGAGGACACAGAGTGTTTAGCTGTCCCAACAGAGTCTTCGGCCTTGTGCCAAGTAAACAACAACTGGGTGTCATCTGCATATGCCATTACCTTATCCCCCAGTGACTCCGCAAGATCCACCAGCGGAGTCACATAGATGTTAAACAGGAGGGGGCTAAGTGAGGATCCCTGCGGAACCCCAGTAGTCACAGGCATGGACGCGGAGGCACTAGGAGGGAGCCAGACCTGCTGCTGCCGACCCTGCAGGAAGGAGCTAAGCCATTGAAGAGCCTTGCCGGAGATGCCTATTTCTGACACGTGATTGAGGAGCATGGCATGAGGGACAGTGTCGAATGCTGCCGAGAGATCTAGCATGACCAGTGCTGCTCTCCCGCCGGCATCCAAACACTCCTGGATTGCCTCAGTGACCTCTAGCAATGCGGATTCTGTGCTATAGGAAGCACGGAAACCCGACTGAGCCAGATGAAGCTGATTTTCCTCCTGAACAAAATTGGTGAGTTGTAGAGTGACAAACTTCTCGCATACTTTCGCCAAGCTTGGTAGTAGGGAGATAGGGCGATAATTCTCAGGTACCAATGGGTCAAGTGATGGCTTCTTAAGTAATGGAAGAATCAGAGTATGTTTCCAAGCCTTAGGAACACATGCCATATTTAGTGATTTGTTGACCATAAGATTCACTTCTGTATTTATGGTGTCAGCCAGATCAGAAAAAAAGCCTGGTTGCACATTGGGTGAGCCAGACTTAAGGGCCTTAAGGATTTTGAGAGAGCTGGCAGAATCAACCGGTCTAAACTCAGAGAAGGTGGAGGTCAGCTCAGCCCTGATTATAGGCAGAGATAACTCCGCACCAAGATTCCTCGGGGAAATGGATAGCGACTCTTGGATGCTGATTATCTTGTCTCTAAAGAATGACGCCAATGTGTTACACCAGGTTTCTGAGATAGGTGTGACTGCCATCTGTGCACCGGGAGGCAAAAAACTCTATACAATAGAGAAGATTTCTTTGGGATTGTTAATGCGAGTGGCATAATACTGGCCTTTGGCCTCTCCTATAGCGGCATAGTAGAGTTTTTGTTTAGTTCTGAGAGCGTTTTTGTCAATTGTACGGTAGCCACCGGCATGCCAGGCTCTCTCCGCTATTTTGCACACATGTTTCACAGTCCTCAGCTTGGAGGAAAACCAAGGCTTGGAGGGGGACTCTCTCCTCAGCTTAGGCAGACAGGATACGGACAGGGAAGCAACCGAGCTAGTAATCCAATCAGCAAACTGGGATACATTATCCTCCAAATCCTCCGAAAGGAAGGGGCGGGAAACAGCCAGAGAAGCACTCAGGACACCTGAGTCCAGTCTCCTAGAGGCTGGGGGGCGATGGCAGTAGGCCGGTCGAGAAGGATTCTTCAGTGCCCAAGAAAAGAATATGGGAAAGTGATCCGACCAAGCAACCGGCCTCTGCCTCTTCACCGATATAGGGAAATTAGCCCCGATGATGTCTAAGGTGTGCCCTCCTAGATGGATGGGAAACAGCACTCTTTGTGAGAGATTCGCCAAATGGAAAGCGTCCAAGAGAGCTGAAGAATCTGACGCCTCAATTTGGTCAAGGTGGATATTGGCATCACCAAGAAACACAAACTTTGAGAAGCGCAATACACACTCAGCCAGTGCGTCCCCACAAGAATCCAAAAAGCTCTTGTCGGCCCAGGCGGCCGATAGACCAGGGACCCCCCAAAAGTGAAGTGGGCAGAGAATTGTAAGCTAAAATGTAATACCTCACAGTCCCCCAAAATGGAGGATAGTTCACTGTGAAAGGTCCAGCCTTCCCTATACCAGATGGCTAGGCCACCACCTCTGCCTACCTGGCGGTCCACCCGATGGACTTTAAAACCAGCAGTTGTGACCAGTGCCACTATAGGGTTAGAGTAGGCATCAAACCAAGTTTCAGTGACAAACAAAATGTCCAGACCGTTGTCAGTAATCAAATCAGCAACATCAACATAATGCTTCTTCACTGATCTGGCATTGATGAGGCAGGCGCTAATGTTCCCCACCATAGAAGTGTCAGCAGGTATAACCGTTGCATAGGGCTCCGACGCAAATCTAAAACCACAGTCCACACAAGCATAGCCCCTAGAAGGACCAATAGACCAGACTCTATGGGACAGACAGGAAAGGGGTTTCAGGGATTTCATCCCCTCACTCGTAAAGTGGATAGTGCCTTTGTCGTAGCTCCCCATGACATACCGGGCAGAATGACTCGCCCTGAGGGCGCTGACTTGGCACTGACGGGCGAAGACGGGCTTGCCTTAGGCGTGCCTTCGGCGTGCCATCGGCCCGCCCGCTGCGCGTCCGAGCAGGCATAAGCTTTAAGAGGTGTGGCTGAAGCCGGCGTGCAGCGTGCGTCATCCAGAACGCTGACCGCGAACAATGCGAGTCACGTCCAAGATGGCCGCTGTCTCGTGGTAAGCCCCCAGCAGTGCAGCCCAGGAGCAAGGGGTAAGGTGCACTCGGTTTTTAAAAGAAAACCATTAAAATAGCAGCAGAAAAAACAGTTGCCCTACTAACATAAAAACGAGGTTTAAACTTTCTTTGTCCCCTTTGAAACCACTAACCTCCCCCCCAAATTCCCTCTATAAAAATCACAAAGATGCTTTTTTAAAAATCAGGGAAGAGAACAAAGCAACCTTTCGAGAAGCGCCGCTTTGCCACACAAGCCTGGCTAAATGAAGTTTGCCTGAAGCCGGCGTGCAGCGTGCATCATCTAGAACGCTGACCGCGTACAACGCGAGTCGCGTCCAAGATGGCCGCTGTCTTGTGGTAAGCCCTCAGCAGTGCCACCCAGGAGCGAGGGGTAAGGTGCACTCGGTATTTAAAAGAAAAACATTAAAATAGCAGCAGCAAAAACAGTTGCCCTACTAACATAAAAACGAGGTTCAAATTTTCTTTGTCCCCGTTGAAACCACTAACCTCCCTCCCAAATTCCCTCTATCAAAATCACAAAGATGCTTTTTTAAAATCAGGGAAGAGAACAAAGCATCCTTTCGAAAAGATTTTAATGACTATAGTCTTCATTATTTGCACAAATATGCAAACCTTAGGAATATGTGTATACTTTCAATCAATGGGAACACTGTCCAACGCCACCAAAGGGTAGCTCAAAACCTTTCTATGAAAAATTTCCATACTTCTCAGGTTTTAATGTCTCAAATCCAGAAGTATTTTACTTTAAAAATGTTAGTTAGACAGGAATGAAAAGTATGTTGACTAATACTAAGAAAATTTATTCTGCAGCCTTTTATGCCCAACTGTCCTTATTAGGTTTTGACTTTTGGAGTGACAACATTGAAACAAAAACTGTCTGGGGCACAAAAGACTGGCAGGTGCAGGGAATAGAAGCGTTCTTTCGAGCCTGCATTACCCCTGAACAAATAATGTTTTTGAACGACACTGTGCAACAGACATCCTGTCTTGGTCTAGACAAGACAAAAGATTTGAACAAACCGTCTATACCTACACCTACACCTGATAGTAAAAACACTTCAGAAGGAGGGTCGACTTAAAAATAATTTAACTTAAAAACAGAACTGATCCCGATTGGAAGCAATGGTTAATCTGGCCCACAGACACAAACAACTGTCAAGGTAGATTCCTGAATAAAACACAAGGGTTTAGAATCACTAGGCAGATCCAAGATAAGTCCAGAGACAACATTCAGGGATAGTAACAACATACAGTGTAGGAAAACTGTGCCTTGACTGGCTACATAAATCCCCACTAACAGAGGTAAAACAACACTTATCTTTACTTAAAGATGGCGTTGATTTAAGGGACTTCTTACAAGGTCCTGCGAAACGGCGTCATACATTTTTTATATACACTGGTATATATGCCATTTATAATGAAGCTTGGAAAGCGACACAAGCAGACACTGCAGAACAAATATGAGAAATTGATTGTATTAATTTAGAGAAACCTTTGTCTCTTGTTGACAATGGTTTACCGACTGTCATCCAGAATGTATTCTTTGGACAGCATGGTATCCTCTGCCATAGACATAATGGAACAGGACTTGCTGATGCTACAACATGGACAGTCACAATTGCGTTCTATAATGCTTTTAGGCTGGACGTTACAAAATTTTCGTTCTGGATATGTGCCATGGCTTCCAATCAACAGCACGTCATTGTCTTCTGTATTTAACCTTACAGATAAATAAATCACTTTGGCACAAAGAGGAGCAGACTATACGGTGCTGAGCATTGAGAAACTGGAAAGATTACCATTAACTGTTTCGGAAAAAGCTGCAACAGAATGTTTAATACACCAAACAATCACTCTGCCTGTCACAATTTTCCACTTTCAATACTGTTTGAAACATATACCAGCTGGCGTGTATGAAAGTTTGGGTAAAGAATACATTAAGTCAACCTGGGAATTACCATATACACACAGATGTTGGAGTGGCGGAAAAGAAGTATTTATTAGTGGTACAAACTGCAAAAGTGCACTAAGCTGTACACATTATGTCAGGGTATTAATTTACATGGAGCCTGTAACGGTTCTTCGACCAACTTATCCTGCCACCTGCAAGGTTCTCCAGCTGCAGTGATAGATCCAATTTTTAGGTAGCTTTCTAACGGAAGCTATATTATGTTGAATGATCACAACTGGTGTGGCATGGTGCCAGGAATAGCCTATCTCATAACTGTGTCAGCCAGGGTCGTTTGTTGTTTGCAAGTATTGTTTCCTAAAACCAAGACAGACAGGGAGTCACTGCTATGGCCTTCACTGAACATCTCTTCTATACAAATTGATACTTTAAGTAGAATGAAAGCCATTCTTTTACAAAAAACTGTGCCACTGACCTCGTCCACAGAGACGTATGAACTACAAGTTGCAAGGTCCTCTGCAGAGATACATGTCCTTTTATCGACAAACTGCCCTGTACATTTCGTAGAAATGTTAGGTCATATATTAAACATGTCTGATACCAGTGGTATTATACATTTATTTAAGACAGTTTTTTCGGGACTGTTAGCACCTTTTGAAGCAGTCCTTGGCATATTGCAGAACTTCGTGCACTCTGTGTTCGGCGGCATGCCTCTCATTTTGGGGCTCGTAGCAGGAATACTATTCTTGTTCCTTCTGCTACGATATGGCAAGTCCGGTCACCAGCGACACCCAGATTACCATATACTCTCCTGGCAATGAAGTTTCGTGAGCGCATGATACAGATTCTGGGCTTGGCTCGTTAAAGAGATCTGAATACCGCATGGTTTCTTTCATTCCGACCAATCTGGCAAGATTGCATCTTACCTGTGTGTTGGACATCTCCCATCAGCCCTGCCAAGGGATGTTGATACTTTGCTTGGTTCGGTAACGGCTCATGCATTGTGTTGTCCCAAGCTGCTGTCAATCATGATGACAGCATCCATTGAGGTCTCACAGACGCAATCTACTGACGGTAGGATACGTGGATTGACAGGCACACAGGTACCATCACCATCTCCATTGAACATTGCTAATACGGCTAAAGCTGACGGCGATGCTTCACATTTTGTGCAATCACTCTACTTAATGAAGTAGACCAACTTTCACCAACAGTGGTAGATTAATTCTTTACCAGCTTAGAAGATTTGATGTTTTCTCCAAACAATGAGACTGACTTTTGAAATTAGCACACAGTGTTCTATGGGACTCTGTATTCGACCTTCACTTTTCAAAAACAAAACTTCATACTTTAGAACTCTATTTTTCTACGATTTGAGTTTCATCCAAATTTGAACTCTTTTTTGGCACAAAGTAATCTGATTAAAGTAGAACTATTCCTAGAGAACAAGACTTCTGTGAAAACTTCAAAGAGACAATATTTTGACCTTGTCCACAACCAAAACAATTTATATATTCTGTCATGAAATGGTCTCGACTTTTTTTCTTCTGTATTTAAGAGCCATTTCATAAATGTACTTTCATGATTCATTCGGATAACATTTCCAATTTCATAATGTATGCTTTGAATGAAAACATTGCTTTTAAAATCCGTACAGCATGAATGCGCATTTTCGTGTACAACCATTTCGAATGCATTTTATGTATTTTGGGTGGGGTTTTTACACATTGTGCTTTAGATATTTTTTAAATGCTTAGAATTTAGTAATGTTGAACATAATAAAGTGGAGTGGGTGTTGTATTGCATTTTAGGATTCAAGCGAAATTTCCCGATTCATGCCCTTTTATAGGTACAATTCACATTGCCCTAATATACGCATAGAAATCATACCCATATTTAGACGTAGCCCATGCAGTCCAAATACAGGCATGGCTACTTCCACCCGTACCAGAAAGCCACAACGATTGCTTGGAAATCGGCTTAAGCAGTCAGGGACATCCCCTTGCTTGATAATTGATTAGTCCCAAAACTCATGGAGTTTTCAAAGAACTACCATTCCCTTGGGGTTCTTTAATGACGTTATTATGCCTGACTTTACGTCAAACTAGGCACCTTCAAGGTATAAATATGCCTTCACTTGCTCTAGCAAAGACACAGTGCTTTGGAGCAGCTCGACTATCTACTTGCCCGACGCAGCTCGCTACAGCAAGTGCCGAAGAAGGCCGACCCTCCAGCTGACTCACTGATCGAGAAGATGTCCTTTCTCTCGCTGAGAATCCAGCTCCAGTGTTTCCAAGCTCCCCTCATGGGGTGTTGGAAAATCGAGTCCCGAGACAGAGATACCAGACCTCCTTCATTCTAAACTAAAGTATGGAGCTGATTAGACCCTAAAGAGAAATCTTGGATAGATTCTTGGCAAAGAAACTAAACCTACGCTACACCACACTTACTTCTTCCCTCTTACTAGACTTAGGTTAGGTACATCGGGGTAGGCGTATCTTAGAAGCACCAGTTGAGTACTTTTAGCCTTTGTTATTTATGTATGTATTTATCTATGGTTTAGAAACCATACAATGCTTTTACAGTATTATTTTATAGTACTCTTCTTGCTGTACGCATTATGCTTTGCAGCCTGTCTTACGATTGTAGCAGTTCACTTTACTTGCATGAGAAAGAAGACTGTTCAATAAATCCTTTTATTGAAAACACCCATCTCCCTATTTTCTCTGCACTTCTGATGAAACGAAGCATGCACGTTTGACTGAGTAAAATATTTATCTATTGTTTCCACAACTTTAAAGATACATTTATTCTTGGGAAAACAAAGTTGTCATGTTTATGCGGTTGTCAGAAACGAATCCCTTCTTGTAAATTCGAGAAAGTTTCTAATGACCTCTGAGCTAGCTGGCACTCACAATTAAGTTCAATATATTCGATAGAGACCTAGTAGACATAAGTCCTACGTCAAATCTATAGGATATATTATTCCAATGCGCAGAGCCTATTGGGAATATAGGAGCTACACTACAGTTTAATCCAGTAAGATCTAGTGTTGCTTTTCTCATCCCGTTGGTATACTACAGTTAGATCTAGTGTCTTAAAATCCCCATTTGATTCTGCAGTGTTGTCTAAAAATCAGAGGTATATCCTATATATGTACCCAGAACTGACCACTGAGAAGAGAGAAACATCACCCACGCACACATCTAGATGCAGATCTAGATGATGTGGAACCACATTCCACCATAACAGAAGAAGGCTCCAGCAAGGCTCCGCTGAGGATCTGCAAAGCATTTTGCCTTCACTGACTGGTTCCAGGATAGTAATCTTGCAAAGACACAAACTCCTTGCCCTTGTACTTGAAATAGTTGTCAAGCTATTCCAAACAGATGACATACCTTGCTGCCCCAGAATTTTGAGAAATAGGCTTAATATTTTTATACGCCAAAATATAGCACAGTGAGGGTGTTATGTGTTACAAATTGTGATAATGAAGTTACAATTTTCCCTGTTGTTTTCAATGTTCATAAAATGCTCAACAGCTTCTAATTTTTATTATCGGTGATGTTACTATGCAAAATTCTGTGCACTAGATTCGGAAATCTTAAAATAATTATTTTAAAATAAATATACCAATACTGTTTCTAGCGGCCTTTGACTGTGTAACTCATTAATCGTTTGGATTACCACTGCTTCCCTGAACCCTTAAATGTAACCCTGCTTCTATCCCAGAAACTACAAACACCACTTCTGCAGGAAAGCTCAATGGGTTGTGTGAGGCTACAGGTATCTGGAACTCCCTGCTCAAGCGACGGTGCTCTAAGCTCAGTCCCTTCACCCATAGGTTGAGAATCCAAACTTTGTAGACCGGGGGCCAAAGCCCCAGGATACACAACAGTTTATTTACCAAATTTGTCACATAATTTAAGGGAGTTCACAAAAAATCTTGTTTCTAGCTCAGGTAACTGAAAAACATTCTGCTAGACAATGTGTTGCGTATTTTGCCCTTTTTGTTGCATAATTTAGATAAACTTGTTGCATAAACTAAGTTGACTTCACAGTGGTAAAGCGCTGCAGAGTGTTTTGTGGGCTGTCTATATGATTATTCAGAATGCTTCAAAACAATACATCTAAAGGCTCTGCTAAACAGTATTTTTCTATGTTTTCAAACCTACAGATGTATTTAAGATCAATTAAATGTCACATGACCATGTTATGATCAGGGAATTTTCTGCTGAAATGCATCATTATGGTTGGGGTGCTTATGGAATTGCAAATAAATGGTTGCGGTGAGCAAGGACTGAAAATATATATGTATATTGCCTACCACCGGTCACCAGTAGGTAGTTATAATTAGGACCTGGTTTTCATTGGAAAAGAGTTCTATAGCCTGAACCGCTGGACGGAATTAAATTAAATTTGACAGAAAGCTAGCACTTGGTCCAGAAAGATCTCTTCTGTAATTTCGTGTAAATCTGTTCAGTAGTTTTGGAGTTATTAAAGAAAACATATTTTTTATATCTAGAAAAGCAGCGGGTCCGTGGATTCGATAGATCTCATGCTGAGTTCGGAGAACCTGCAACCACATCACACAGGAAATGGCGGCAGCCAAATAAAATCACAACAGACCAGGATAGGAATACCCTGACCCCCTAGGCCTAGTAGTGGGGCCAAAAATGTAAAAAAATAACCGCTGAGGTCTCACACCCTTGTTTTTTTCTATGCCCCCTGGGTGGGCCAATTACCTGGGAGATTTATAAATATATTTGAGTGCGGGGGGTGTGAATGCCCCCCTATTCATGCTGATTTTGACCCTGGAATCCCATGCTTCAGGACCCTGTTAATTATAAGAAGGGGAGGGGCCACACAACTCCCCTCCCGGGACGATTTCAGCCTCAGGGACCCCATCTCCCAGGGTCCAGCCTTTAAAACAGACTGGGAGGTGGGCACACAGCCTCTCTCACTGGGATGATTTGGGCCCCGGGGTCTCCAGCCCACCGGGCCTAGCCTCAATATAAAGTGGGAGTAGGGTATGCAGCCCCCCTCCTGAGCTGATTGCGGCACCAGGAACCACCTCACCCGGGCCTGGCCGAGGTTTAAAAGGGAGAGGGGGTACACAGCCCCCCTCCCCGTGCTAATTTTGACTCCAGGGACCCCATCCTCTGGGGCCCCTATGTATTAGTAATGGGCAAGGGGGACCTTGCAGCCCCCTCCCCAAGTCAATTTCAGCCCCGCTAAACTGCCACGCATTTTCTATAAGCTTCTATAAGAAGCTGTACCTAAAAAACTGCAGAACAGACTTTCACCAAATTTGGCAAGAAGCTAAATCTAGGTTCGCAGATTGTGCTTTTTGTAATTTGGTGTAAATATGTTCAGTAGATTTTGAGAAATTAAGAATATTTGTATATCTGGATGGATGGGTACAAGGGAATCTCGCGATAGTCTCTCTAACATCATTAAAAAATAGATGCTTCTGATTGGCCCACGGAGCATTTTTCCATTGAGCCAATTTGATCGCCCAGGAGTCAGACTCCGCGGGTCAAGCACTCTGATTGGCTGGCAGAAAAATTAGAAAATCTTTGCTGAAAGCCATTACACAACTTGGGAACTTAGTCCCCTGTCCAGAAGGTAACACAAAATTATATAAGGGGCAGGATAGAGACACCCTATCCCCCAGGCCCTGTGGGTGTGACCCAGAGGGGCCAAAAAAGCCCAATTCAGTGTTTGTTCCTGCTATCCCTTCGGGCTCGAGCAGGATCATGGCAAAATCAAACAAAAAAATGCTGTAATTTATTTTTTTACTATATGGGGAGGGTGTGTGAGGAGGACCCTTTGGGACCCCATCTCCATGGGACCAATGCAAATATTAAAAGGTGGAACATGCAGCCCCCTTCCCCTGTCGTGTGGCTTCCACTAATTAGTAGGACCTCTTCGTTTGTAGACAACATAAAGTTTGGGTGAGGTACCTAAACTTATTTCAAGCACCCCCACAGTATATATTGGCCTGAAGACCAGCTACCTGGCGGTGCCACCGACAGCCCCCCTAACCTGAGCAGGGAGCGAATGATGTCTGGCAGTGACTCAACATGGCAACCCTGACCACTCAGGTATCGTGGTAACAGATCAGAACCTTTTCGCTCAATCACTTGTACTCTCTCGTTCTCAGAGAAATATACAGAGAATACACAGTGGGACATTTTCAATATATTTATCGTACCAGTGTAATTCTTGTATAAAATACATGTGCTAAGTAGACAGAAGCAGATGAAAGTGAGTACAAGCACCAAAAATGTAAATAGCAGATATAGTTCCAACTTGGTGCTAAGACAATATATATTTATATATATATATGCAGGCATATAATACAGGGTAGTAATCAGGCGCACTCCTACTATGCTATCCCTACTCTGTGTATGTCTAGAGTATATATAGGTGTAGATCCAAGAATCCCCCATTGCGATGATCCAACTCCATTACCTGGAGGGAGAGAATGTAGGATCCTCTACTGGTCACTAATTGGAGACCCCTCACAGAGATGTCAGATAGCTGCTTACAGAAGCCTAAGCATGCAAGGACCCTCGGTGGCAGCTGAAGTGTCTCCTCTGCTAACCCCCATAAATGCTTCCTAATTTATAATACAAAGCTTCCTTGTGATGAACCCACAGATTAGCATTGTTGTGAAAATGTAGATAGCCCTGTCACCCCGTGGATGAAGATAAAAACAACATTTGGACATAATGCGTAAAGGACTTGTACTCGGTGTTCGAGGCATCATGATAATGTTGTGCTGAGCCAGATGTATAATCAAAGCAGTTTCAGAAAAACTAATGCAACACTGTCATGCACGTGAATATGCGCAAAAGGTCACATCAATAATGTTATTGTGCAAAAAAGAGGAACATGTAAGAAAATGTGCAGCGTTGCTACAAGGGACTAAATCGGGCACATAACACCCACTCCTCATACTAAGGGTCGACCTAAAAAAGTTATCTAAAAAGGCAGCAGGTCATACAAAAAAATTACCTATAAAATGAAAGCACTTTTAAAATCATTTAAAAGCAAGCTTCCTTTTAAAATACTCATAAAAGCCATTAAACGTCATAATACTGTTTGGAACCGCAAGCACTCAGAAAATCATAGTGCCTATATTAAAAGCAGAAAAACACTGTTTGATTAATTTTGTTTAAAAACAGGCCAAATAGTTCCCACTAAATGGTAAAGCCAATTGTTTATGTGATCCCAGACGCGCACCTTGAAGCAAGTTTATGGAGCAAAGGTGGTTACATCTAGTTCCCACAACAGCAGCCGAGAGAAGTACTACATCCTGTAAGTGTTCCACAGAGTCGGTATCCAGTTCACTAGGAGCCAAATCATCACAGGGTGGCTCGAAGATTGTGTTCAGCAACAAAACAATACGCTGGTGACAACTGTGCCCATGGGCCTTCAAAGGGTCCATTGGTATCTCAAATTTCAATGGCACAACCAATCGTGATCTGAGGCAGAAATGAAATACGCATTCATGGCTACAAAGCAGGCAGCGGAATACAGGTTGTACGCACTGAGGTCAAACAGGCCTGAACGACAAGTACCAATCGTGATTCAGTTCTCGAAGCGAGGTGTACCGAAGCAGTGTATCATGTGCTCATGGCATAGCAGTACAGCCAGTGCTGTCTCCATTCTAGTCTGAACTGGGACATCCATTGTGGAGCAGGAAAATTAAACTCTGAATTCCCACTACAAGTAGCAGGACAAATGGAAGACCGCCAAAAACACTTCCTAGTATGGAGTGAATATATGATGGTATAACTTAAAAAACAGTTTGAAAGGTGCTAACGAATGCAGAGCTAATACATTTAAAAGTGTGCTATTCCCTTTGTATCAAGTTAAAGATACGGTTGAGCAGCTCCTCAAAATGCAGTGGGAAGTTAGTATGAAGTAGCGTCTGTATCTCAGACGAAGACCTCACTACTTGGAGATCAAGCGTCTCCGACCGATGTTAAGGCCACATCCTTTTGAAAAAGCATGTCTTTCAGTTTGCTTAAAGGATCAAAGCGTATGTTGCAAACATTTATCGAAAGTCACAGCGTTGCCTACCTAACTTTGCGAGCTGGTGGAAACAATAATTGTGTGGAACAAGTAACTATGGAATTAACAGTCATCAGTGTAATGATGCTTAGTTCCATTTCACTGTAGCCTTGATCATTCAGCATCAAATAACTCACATTAGAGAGTAGCCTGACAACTGAACGAATCAAGGCAGCCAGTGAACTCTTTAGATAACAGGAAAAGTTCGCAACCGATGCAGTACATGCATGTGAAGTGAAATTTGCTGTCAGATCAAGGACCCACTTAAACATTCTCACAGTCTGAACTGCTGGAAAAAAAACGGTGTCCCCATTCCTGCAACTGAACGTGAACGGTAATTCCCAGTATTCATGCACAAATCCTTCCCTTCATGCTTCATATCTGTCTACTTGGTGATGTTATAAACAATATTGGAACTGGAATGTCGTGACTGGTAGGGGAATGTACCCATGGATTATGCAATCTATGGAAGGCGTTTCAGCAACAGTGAACGGTAATTGTTCTAATTTTTCAATGTGCTACGTGGTATACTTTGCATCTCTACGTACCATTAATATCTGTCTCAGAGAAATTTTATGTTGAAAACAAACTGGATGTTTTAATATAACACAACAGCACATGGCCTGAACGCAGTGTTTGAAGTGTCCAGCTGAACACCGAAGTTGTGACTGTCCGTGTTGTAAAATAGTTATGTCCTGTTGTATTATGTCAATTCCAGATGACACTATGTTGCACAATGAATTTATCCTAGAGGATAATGTGGTCATGCCATTGTCAACCACTGCCTAAGCCTTTTCTAGATTAATCATATCAATCTCCAGCAGTTTTTCAGCAGCGTCCTGTTGAGAGACCTCCCATAGCTCATTGGATATGGCATATAAGAAGAGCTTTTAACACTGCTTCTGGGGACCTAGAAATAAATCCCTGAGATCCATGACATCAGAGAGAAGGGACAAGTGTTGCTTCACCTGAGAAAGTGTTGAGGTTTTTAGCCACTCAAGGTACAACTTCCCAACACTGTATGATGTCACCACCCCCTAATTGTACATACCGTAGATCAAGCCAATTGATCTTAAGCCCTTTAGCATTACCCAGGTATCTGGACTGACATCCACTAGTGTCTAAAGGCAAAACAGACCATTCCTTTCAATTGGGGTCTGGTGAATTGTAAGAGCCATTGTGTAGCACCGCATCTAGTGTATGCTTACTGTATCATGTGAAATGTTGGCTAGTCTCAAAACTTGCACATGTGGGAATGTGTGGTGTGTTCAAATCCTTCATCCTAGCAATCCGAAGACACAACGTTTGTTGCCCAGTTTTGTTAAGGAAACTCATTTGATGTGGTATTAGGCATGCTCTAAACAAGGCCTCAGTTCACTGAACCTTTCCAATCTTTTGTTCCCCAAGCAGACTTCGTATCTATTGTTTTTTCCATAAGTCAAAACCCTGTACAGACAACTGGGAAAGAAAAGAAGCAGAGAATATCAGCTTGGTGTATGTTACCATATTTTTCTTTGAAGTGTAGGTACAAGCCTGTAGAAGTATGAGGCTGAGTCTGATGTGTTAAAACCAGAAAAATAACCAAACTTCTGTGCAAATCTTTTCGAACTGCCTTTCGGTGGTGTTGGGCAGTGTTCCCATTGAGTGTAATTATAAACAGTAAGTGGGATACTTGCTCTATGCAGAAAATGGTGACCATAATGTTGATAACAGAACATGTCACCGTAATTAGATATACATACAATTTATCAGCAGAAAACACAGTTGACTGCTCTAGATCTTTTAGCATATTATGTACTGTATCAATGTCCCAATCATCAGAGAAAGAACTAGAGGTGATGGTATCATTTAAAGAAATTTTAAACAAATATGGAATTTGGAAAAGTTCAGTGGGGCCATATACATCATATAGTACCCTGTCCCACAATATTCTTTTGGGCACCGGAACTACTGTAATGTTCACCAGGGAAAGATCCCTCTGTTCACGGTACGATGATTCATGTGGTTTCAATACCTAGTTCACAAGTTGGACTGCGAAACGTTCTGGAAGATAATGTCCTTTCAGTAGCAGGAAAAAGACAGTCACCAAACCAACCCAGAGGACCAGGAAATGTAACCTAATTGAAATCCAAAGCTGTAACCAAGGTGTAAAAAAGTATGTATTTTCCAGCCAAAGATAGAGGGTATGCACTTATAGCTTGAAAGGGAGAGGCAGTGGCAATGGAGGCTCAGGTTCAGTTGAATCTGAAGAGAAATCGTCGTAGTCCACGTAGTAGCCAGACACCGCCTGGTATATTTTTGCCAACTCAGCAGGTTTTGTAGAACCAGGAGATGATTCAGCCTTTGGTATATTTAAGTAGATCTTGTTTTCTTCAAGTTGTCAAATTGACATTTGTATCTCTGTACTAGTCAATTGCACAATTGCTGTCGTTTCAACTAGGAGAGGTAGTATTTCATTGCTGTTTACTGTTTGTTGCTGGAAAGAGGAATCTTATTTAGTTATTAAAGCTTCCATCTGAACTTCCTGCATGGTAGCGAGATGAGATTGGCAGATCCCTAGGTTTCCATGTGGCCTACTGTTGGGAATCAGCCAAATAATGTGGTTTGATCAGATCAATGAAGACATACATTTTTTCTCGTAAACCGGCAAGGGGCGAAAGAAATACAGTTCTAGTACCTTCGACAGCCAGGGCAGGTACAGGTGCTCTGTAGGATGGCCCAAATTCTTTTTGCCCACAATTTTCCCACTGGCAAGATCCCCAATCTTTGGGCAACAGCTGGGTCTTGCCGCTAGTGCCACCAGTGGCGGTACGTTTTACTTGGACGTTGCTTTGTTCATCCCAGAATTTATTTAGTTCCTATGAAACAGCCACCCAGTCATTCATGGCTATTGGTGTGTCTGTCACCACTGTACCAACATTATTGAGGTCTGGGACCCAAATTCTTATCCCCAATAGGATGTAATATAGAGAACGACTACCCAGGTACCTTCTGGGCATTTTATTGAAAGCCCTCTGTATCCCATATAGGTGATGCACCCCACTGCAACTTGAACCTAGTACCCTCGTTGTAAAGAACTGCTTTAAGTCATGGTTTTTCCTATCAACTGCCGAATTTCCCTCATGATGATAAGGGGAGAAGTACCGCAAGGTTACACCCAAACTTCCCATGGCTTCTCTGTAAGCCCGAGAGCTAAACGCAGCACACTGGTCAGAATGTAGTGTGCCAATTGCGTATGTTCCGATAAAGACTCGTAAATCCTTGATAGCAGTTCGGGTGTCAGCTGACCACTGTGGCCATACCCACAGGAATCTAGGGCATGAATCCGCTGCCACCAAGATGTACTTGTAAGCCCTGTCTGATTGTAAGTGGCCACAGTGATCCAAATAGACACTGGCCAAAGGCTTGTTAGAAATCAAAAGAGATGTCTGTGGTGTCTGTGCTATGCTGGAGCCCTTCTTCTGCTGACAGATGTCACATTTGAGGACAAAGTCCTTGGTCAGTTTAGTAAGACCATGCCTTCAATAGTGCTGCTTCAGTAAGAAAACTGTAGCAGTAATCCCGGCATGTGCTGAACCCAGAGCCTCATGTACAGCTAGTATTAACCCCAATCTGCGGTGAGTATTTGGCATAACTCTATTCCACACTCCTGGAATATGGGCATACAGTATGTTTTGTGGATCTAACTGGTAGAAGTACTTGAGTGGAAAGCCTTTTGGCAGGTGTGTTGTTGCAGCAGCATTGACAGCCACCATGATGTCTCTGTCTATTCTTGTACTTAAATGAGTGATTGCAGCAATGGCAGCAGTACGAACTGTTGACTTAGCAGTTGCATCAGCCATGGAATTCCCTCCAATATGAACACCAACGTGTTGATGACTCAATGTGTGTAGTACATGAGCCCATGGCAAGCACTCTTTCAGCTTTGCCACCTGTTCCCAGAGCATCGTGTGCTTTATTGTGCAGCCCTTGGAATCTCTAAATTTATTCTGGCCCAAATATTGAAGGTATTCGTTATATGACTGGACACAGTAATACACATCACAGACTATAAGTGTGGGCAATCCATGATTCGTACTTTGTAGTGTCAGTATCAGGGCGTTGAGTTCTGCCAGCTACGCTGTACAGTCCCCTAGGGAATGGGTGTGTTTTTTTTCAGGACAGAACTTGCCATCATGCATGAGCCCCTTTGCACACGCTGTGGTATCTTGGTGTTTAGTCCCTACGGTAGGCTGGGCAGACCCATCAGTGTAGATTATGTAATCATATCGATCTAGAGGCAAAATTTGGCCGAGGATATTCTTGTTGATACTGCAAAAATGCTTGTGTGTGAGTAGAGTAGAATCAAATTTGTAATCCAAGTCTTTTACAGTGAGAGAGTTAACCCAGTGTATCCACTGTAGGTGTAATGCTTTGGCATTTGGAATGCTTGCTTTGGTAACAGCCTCTAAGGTCGGTACTGGGGTTTGGACAATTATGCGTTTACCCTAAGCTTGTATTTTCTCAGTAGGTGCAAAACAGATTTCAGCGTGTGTACAAATGTGATTTGTACGCTATAGGTACTGTATCACCTTCATTGAATGTGATATAGGTGTACCTTGTTGGTCGTATGACTATGCGGATCACCTGGTTGGTGGTGTTTACATGTTTGTACAAGTGTTTAGAAGCTATCATGGCAGCTTGTATGGAACATAAAATGTTTGTATGTTCCTATGTCCAATGTGTTATTGAAAAGTCAAGTCTAATTAAATTGTAGAGTGGTTTTAACCATTCAGGGTAATGCAAAATGTATGTTCTGCCAAATTTCTTTAAATCCTAAAATGGATTTGAGTCGTCTGAGGTTGGAGCGCCACACATGTTTCTAACTAATGTGTCTCCAGGCTTTTACCTTCACTGGACACCTCGTATCCTGAAAATAGGACAATGAGATGGGCAATTTTTGAATTTTTTAAGTTAAATTTGTAGCACATGTCAGAAAATTAGTATTATGCGGTCTTCTCTGTCCAAGTTTTCCATTAATTCATCATCCGTCAGGTATATATCATCTCTTCATCACACTTTTGAAGTAACTCGGTCATTCTGGCTGAAAACAGCCCAGGGCTATTCTATACCCTTGAGGCAAACGACAAAATGGCCCCTGTGAGCCTAGCACTGAAAATTATCTGAAATATCTGCTTCAAGTTGCTATATTTTGGCAGAAGAATCCATTTGAGATATCTGATGTTGTTTTGTATTTCGTCTGCACAATGTTATTCATTAGGACGGTACTGTGTGCATTTTGTACTGCAAATGTGTGAGTAGATGTGTTTAAAATTCTGAGGGTTTTCTTTAGATGCCCTTTGGCCTGGGAGCTGGACTGGCTCGTCTGCTTTGCTGTTGTTGCAAAGCACTTTCTTATCTTTATGGGGTGTTTAGAAACACATGGCCCCGTAAAGACAAGAGATCCCCATGCTCCGGCTGCAGCGCAGTCCTCTTTCACTTTCGGGACCACGCTTGTTTATAAATAAAGGCAGCCTTTTCTCATGCCTTTGGGGCTTTCATCTATGAACAAATAAAAAAGAAACCACATTTTCTTCCCAAAATCGCTTCAGTTTTTCCAGTGGGCTTTTACTTCATGCTGGTTGAAAAGTGATCTCTTAGTGAAAGTAAAAAAAAAACAAATACACATTTTTTTCTACACTGTAACTATGTGACCAAACATGAGCTAAAAAGTAGCCGCTCGTCACTTTAACATGCAGAGTTTTTTCAGATGCTTTTTTCCCCGACAGCAGACACACCGTGGACCGTGTTTATTGTGCCTATCCTACGCAACGTGGACCTCCCGTACATTAAACCTACTCCAGAGTAGACAAAGCACGACCCTGCTATTTCATTTGCAAGTGTGATATATAAAGTGTGCCCATACAACATATATAAAATGCACAAAAACCTAAATTTCAATAGAACATAACATACTGTTTACAGGCAGACAACTTGATGGATTGCGCGGGTTTTGTAGCATGGGCTTTTGAGCACTATTATTTAAAATTATATATCAATATGAGGACACATTTGTAGAGTCAGCATTGATCTCACTTTCTCTCTCTCCAGCGTGGATTCCTGTCGTGCACTGAATGCCCTGCAGCTCACGCACATCTCACGCACTAGCAGCTCTCTGCACTTGCAGCTAAAAATAACGTGGCACCCCTACCTGTCCACCTAGTCCTGTGAGCCCTGGAGTGACTCTCTGCCTCCCTCTGGGAGGAGAGGAAAATTGCATGCTTTTTTCTCTTCCTTCGAAATAACTCAACCCTTCCGCTCCCCGCCGAGGGCTTTCCAAACTGTTCAGTGAGCTGAAACTAAATGTCTGAGGTGGGAAGGAGAGGGGCCAACACCACCGCCCCCTTCGAGCGAACCATGAAATGATGAGGGAACTAAACAGTTCCCCGCCATGTGAAACCATGTCCTGCTTTCACAAACATCACAGGATGTCCCCAAGCGCTGGTCAGAAGAGGAGAAGAAAGCAGGAATGAGTAGGAAAGCGCTTACCCCTGCTGAGGAGAGGGAATCAAAGCTTGTAGGCAGCCTACTTCCTGGAAGCCTACATCCTGGAAGTTTAGATGTGTTTTGTAGCACACAGGGGCAACCGGGGGCACGGTTTACAAAAAAGAAATAGCATGTCAGCAGCTAGCATGCTTTTGTCGACAAGCGCCTCAACGGTCTTTTGATTCTAAGAGCATAAGTAGCAACTTAAGCACAGCGCTGCAGAGCTGATGCCTTCTAAGCGTAAAAAAAAGTATGTGAATGCTGTTTTAACAACACTACACATCCTGTACATAAGGATTCCCTATTCTGCTAGATATGGAGACCGAGCCAAAGTGGAGGAATGGGGAGGGCGATGGTAAACGCTCAAGATCACACAGTCTGTTTACAGTTAACCGCTTTAACAGCTTATGTGCCCTGACTGTGTTCAGAACGTAATAGGGAACACCTTTGTTGTATGCGGAAGTGGAAGGAATATTTAGAACACCGCCTAATACCTTATCGTTATATTCCCACATGCCTTTGTGACATACAATTTTACTGCATGCTCTAAAGACGCACCTAAGTAGGGGCATTGCCATCTTACATCTAAACTATTTATCTAGGTTGCCAATGGGTAACAGCAGGATTCACAAATGATTTTAATGAACAAAGAAGTCCTCGTTGAAACGAAGGCAAATGAAACCACCTCTAATCCCTCACGATGTGTTTTATTTGTGAACGGGATGTACAGCCTTGAACAACGACAGCAAACGTCGAGGTTTTAGGCACGTTTTCCGGTAACAATATGGAAACGAAGAATTATTTCCACAGAATGCAACATGTTTGTATTTCAAGCAGAAATTAGAAATATTTCTTCTGCTGTACAGGCTCTTAGCTCAGGAAATTTCAGAAAACGCTGCATATCTCAATCAGCAAAATGAATATCTTCAGGCACGCTCACGGTGGTATGAGAGAACCGTTGAGAGAGAAGGAGAGGGTAGAGGGGAGATGGAATGGAGGGGGCGAAAGATAGAAGATGGGAAAGGGGGCAAGTGTGACAAGAGGTCGAGGAATGATGGAGCTAGAAAAAGTAGACAGAAAAAGTGAGGAAGACATTGTTTCATACCCGGTTTTTCTTTGTGCTTGTATATGGCTGGCATCTGCCTGAGGTGGCTTGATGGGTAAAAAAATATCTGCGTGCGCGCGTATCAAGAGAGAGAGAGAGGACTAGAAAGCTAGTCCGAGTCCCCGTGGTTTATATGTGTTATCAAAAGAGACTAGCTTAAGTATGACCAATATTGTTAGGACTCTGATTAGATTTGTCATGGGCACCTCGTTGGTGAGTTCATGAAGCCCTCACCCACCAACCTGGTTGGTGGCATGCTTCATCATCAGGCCCACCCAGTGACACCTAATGTGTCCCAGGTGTGCTGCGACGCCTGATTACAGCGGAGCTGGTAGTTTACTGTGCAGTGTGGGGTGTAAAATGAAGTGTGAGTTAAAACGGCTTGGCGAGGGTCCCAGTACCCGAGGGTAAATTAAATTGTAATAATTGGGCCCCCGTCAGCGGTTAAAATAAGGCTTGGGGATGTTTAAGGGAGGCAAGTTACTACTTCCTACATCCATCAGTTGGTCGACATGTTTCAGCCAGTGCCTTAAACTAAATCTGGCTTTCGTCAGGACCTTTTTAAAATAGAGTGTAGTGCAGGTTAAAAAGGAGGGTAATCCAGGCTATGTGTTACACTCACTAAGGTGTTTCTCTAAGTGTGAGAGGGGGGATTCCCTACTCATATATGCGCTTAGATTTTGCAGCCAATGCTTCCAGGAGTGAAGCGGTAAGGGTTTGACCAGCTTTTCTGGTCAGAGCCTGCCTTGTACGTGTTGCACCGTCCTCGTACTCCGGTACAAATATCTTGTCACGCCTGCCCCCTGCCCTATGCAAGTGACATCAGGGTGCGAGACTTCACGGCATGCAACATCATTGCGCGCAACTTCACAGCGCACAACATCATGGCGCATGACATCACACAAGCCATCACAGGAATTGACATCATAGAAAGGGGCATCACAAGCCACGACTTTACAGGAAGCGGCATCACAAGAAGTGACATCATATCTAAAACCCTCGCATATATGTTAGGAGGTCTATCATGTGTATGTTTGAGCGCATTGCGAGGTTAGTAGCACTATGAGCTATGGAACATGATATGTGACTTCTACACCTTGCAGTCCCCCAGTTTTATGTAACACATCTTGTACATTCATTTACAAACGTATATAATTTATTGTACATGTAATATGCACGTGTTGATGTAAAGCGCTCTGACACCCTGCATTGGGATGAGTAGGGCTTTACAAGAAAAAATAATGGTACTTAAATTATTTCAACACCTCCTCAAGTGTAGTAAGCTCTATATAAAGGCAATTTGCTTTGTGTAAACACTGGGAAAGACCAACACACCTGACATTCTTACAGTGCATGCATATCTCCTAAAAATGGACTGAACAAAGGGAAAAGCTTCCTCTCTTAAGTATGTGTGAAGTGCTAACAAGGTGTGAGCCTTTGTTTCCCCTCCACTTCATTTGCATCAGGTGTGAGGCACCTGGCTGCTCCAAGCAAGGAGTCTTAAAGAAAAGGAGGCCTGATGACCCCTCAAATTCGGCCTTTGTTATGGGCCCAGCAGGAGGCTTGAATAAACAAGCATTTGCAATGCAATAGGTCTTGCAGTTAAGCGAGTTTAAGCTATTCACATTGCAGATAACAATGCCTTTTATTTTTGTTTTCTTTTTAAATACCTAAATAAAAAGCATTGTTATTTACAATGCCAATAGCTCAAACTCGCGTAACTGCGAGACCTATTGCATTGCAAATGCTTGTTTTGAATTGAGGTTTAATATTTTTAGTTTTTTCTTCTTTATTAATGATGTAGCCAGATGAGCGTTGTGATTCCTTCTTTGGCTTCACATGCTCTTCCAATCTGCGCTCTGACCATCCACCTCTCTTTGAACATGTATCGGATGACTGCTGAAAGGAATGAGAGGAACATGTATCAGTATCCTGATACCTGTCAGGCTTTCTAATGTATCACAGGTTATAAGACTGTATCTTTTTTCAGTGACTTCTTGCTGAGGAGGCCCTTTCCATGATCTTCGTCTTTATTTTTGGTTTATTATCCCACTTCTTCTTGGTCGAAGAGATGGGTGATTGCTTAGAGTTATCTTTTTCATATTTACCATTAAGTTGTGGTTTCCTAGGTCTAGCTCCCAAATTATCTCTACCAAGCGTAGCATAGGTTTCTTCGATAATTTCGGGAATTCCCACTCTTGTTGTGAAGGAATGAATCCCTCAAGCGATGCTGTATAGCTAAAGGAGCTGCTTCCCCTTTTATTTTACTTTACATATTGGTGGATACTGCTGCAAAATTGCCCATCAGTTTCATCCCTTAGTCTAGGGCAGGCACTGCCCTGTACTTATTCATGTGCTGCTTCAATATATCATGTAGAACAGCCAGTAAAGGGGTACCATGTGTTCTGGTATAAACAGCAGTGAAGACTGTACCCCAAGTGGCGCAGTCGTCGACTGGGGGAGCCATCCCCATCGGCAAGCAGATAACCAGTATTCTGTGTTTCGTCTGCGGGCCCGTATGGGGAAATACTGCTTCAAGCTAGCTTGCTTTTTGTGCTATCCAGAATGGAATTTGCTCCCGACTGGTGAGAATATTTCCCATAATTGGCATACAGTGCTTGTGGACTGAAACCCGTAGTGGGCAATTGTGATTGTGGGGCTTGAGCAGTCCGCGCATGGTTACCTGTTAGTATTCGCATTATAAACTGTGTAAGGTTGCCGTTAATTTTTACTGAATCTCTGTATAGTGTACACATTTCTGCTGCAGTTAAGTTAGCCGTGAATGGATGCGGTGTGTGTGTGCAGCTAAGACCGCCTATGTCGCTCCCTCTTTGAGGAGCGGACCGAGTCTCACATTTTCTTTAGTGTGTTGGAGGGCACCTTCAAATCAATGAATATTCTGTTGGTAAGAGAGAGGAATTTCTAATGCTTCCTATGGAATGTATTTCTCTGGTATTTCATTCTCAAAACAGGCATGAAGCATTTGTGTATGTCATTTGCAGCTGGGAATTTAACCCAGGCATAGAACAACTCTGTCTTGAATGCTTCCTGTGCCTCTACTACAAAAGTAATGTCTCCACCTGTAGTCGGGAGACCAAAGTTTAATCATTTGAGAATAACTGCATGTCTGTAGTACTCTGCTATGTTTCATTCTCCTTCTACTTCCTCATCAGCCATTGTTTTTAAAAGTTTGGAGGAAAAAGGAAATGAGTAAATAAATTATGGAGATAGAGTAAAACAATGTGGGAAGTTTTTATCCTACAATCTTGAATAACCTACAGCTAGTAATTAGGGTTTGCCTACTCAGCTGAGGTTGATTTCTTTACCACTACTAACATCTCTGGTTGGAAGGTGAGTACGGGTCTCTGAGACTGCATTATTGAACGACTCAGGTAATCTGTGAAATAAGAACCAAACCAACATTGGCAGGGCCATGTCGTTTACTTCCCACTAATCCTTAGCACCTGCACATTTGTGGACAGCATAAACTTTGGGCGAGGTGCCTATACTGATTCCAAGCACCCCATAGTATATGTTGGCCTAGAGATTAGCTAGCTCACAGTGCCACCACATGCCCCTCTAACCTGAACAGGGAGCGAATGGTTTCTGGCAAACACTGAGCATGATAAAAATGACCCCTCAGGGATCGTGTTAGCAGATCGGAACCTTTTCGCTCAATCACTCATGCTCTCTCGTTCTCAGAGAAATATTTAGAGAATACACAGTGGGACATTTTCAATATATTTATTGAACCAACATTATTCTTGTATAGAATACATGTGCTGCGATTATCAGTAGACAAAAGCAGATGAAAGTGATTACAAGCTCCAAAAAAGTAAATAGCAGATATAATTACACCATGGTGCTAAAACTGTGTATATATGTAGGCTTGTATTACAAAGTAATCAGGGGTACTCCTACTATGCAATCTCTACTCTTTGTATGTCTAGAGTGAATGTAGGTGTAGAGCCAAGAATCCACCCACAGGATTAGCCAACCCCATTACCAGGTGGGAGAGAATGTAGGACCCTGTCCTGGTCATGAATTGGACACCCCTCATGGAGATGGCAGACAGCTGCTTACGGAAGCCTCAGCATGCAGGGAGCCTCAGTGTCATCTGAAGTGTCTCCTCTGCTAACCCCCAGAAATGCTTCTTTATTTAATAAAAAGCTTCTTTGCGATGTACACACAGATTAGCATTGTTGTGAAAATGTAGATAGCCCTATCGCCCCGTGGATGAAGATAGTATGACATTGGACACCATGCGTAAAGGCACTCTACTTGGTGTTCGAAGCATCATAATAACGTTGTGCGAAGCCAGATGTATAAGCAAAGCAGTTTCAGAGAAACTAATCCAACACTGTCACGCATGCAAATATGTGCAAAAGGTCACTTCAATAATGTTATTGTGTGGAAAAGAGGAAATTGTAAGAAAATGTGCAGCGTTGCTACATGGACTTAATAACCCAAGCCCAAAAATAAAGGGGAGGATGGCTGTGGGGCCCTCGTCCCTGAGCCTTAAAAATCCCCAAGACCCCAGGGCCCTCAATTTAATAACAAGCATTTGCAATGAAATATGTCTCGAATTTGCGGGGCTTTGAGCCTTTGGCATTGTAAAAAAAAAAAGTAAATACCAATGCCTTTTATTTTTGTATTTTGAATACCTGCAAGCGGTGTGTAAACATGCACTTTGTACTTACAGTCGTTGCTTACATGAAGCATTTAGCTCCTGGAGGCAGAATGTGGCTCTACGCTAACATAACAGCAAGACAAGCCGTAGTGCACTATGGACTGAAGTGAAGCTCTTTCCAAGGACAAGTGTTGGTCTGAACTGCTCGCTTCAGACATAATCATCCACACAGGAAACTGGTTCTGTTCGAATACAGTGCCTGTTGCAAACCCTGTTTACAGTGAGGGGAGATTGTTGGCAAACTTGGTTAAAAGAGCAATTGGACATAACATATCAGAATTTCAAATCTAAGGTGAGAATTAAATGGACAAAATATTTGACTTGGTGTCAATCAGTAATGCACCACAAGACTCCTAAATGAGGTAATATCTGAAAGAATTTTCACAGAAAAGAGACTGCATTCTTTTGCAAGAATTAGCATACTCTCTCACTTATTAAGGAATGTTAAGAAGACAGAACAGTACATCTAACATGTGGGAACATTGACCAAGAAATACAAATATCATACTTGTTGCTGCCATGCTAGATATTGAGATCTCTAAGAACAGGTTTTATAGAATCAATTTTGAAGGCAGCGTGAAACTAAATGGTTGACCAAGTACTCTTTCTTATGTTTGAAACATTTTATTGGTAACTTAATAAGACATAAAGATATCAGCAATATATAGAGAGAAATCAAATATAACAATAGAACAAAGGAATTGGCTAATACCCGGAAGGAAAGAGTAGAAGCAATTTGTGGTATTTATATAGGGTGGAGGTAAAGAGGAGAGGGGAGGAAGGGAAGAAGAAGGGTAAAAAGGTGGAGGTGAGTGAATACTGATACTGTAGTATAAAGGAGTAAATCAGAGAGAGTCATACTAGATTAATTACCGTAAATTAAGAACTATAAAATTGTCTAATGAGTAGATATTTGCTTTAGCTGAACAGGGTAGATACTGAAGAACAGAGATAAAATCATTCAAGGGGGTTTGAAATTTTCAGAGGAAATATGCAAAGTATTTTGTAGCACAATTCGAACTAAATAAGTGGTAAGTGGCAACTAAAAGAGATCCCTATTAATGGTTTGTTTGCAAGAGGAGGCGAAAGCAACATCCAGTCTATGGAAATGACAAAGAGTATTCCACCAGTGATGTATGGAAAGTTTTGTGAAATTTTTCCAGTTAAAGGAAATGTGTTGTCAAAAAGACCATGGCCATGTGGAGGAAGATTTAAAGATTCAGAAAGGCTTCCAGCAAAGAGGAGAGGTATAGAATAAGGAATGGAAATTGTAAATAGACGAGAGATGTGAGACCAAACCTTCTCCCAAAATTCGGAGACTGTTAGACAAAGAAAGAAAAGAGGAAAGGGATCAGCATTAGAAGAACTGCAGGTCCAACATTTAGAATCAGCAGAGGAAGAAAAGCATGCTAAAGAAGCAGGAGAGAGAAAAAGTATGTGATAAAAGAAAAACAGAGATTGGGTAAGAGAAGCAGAGCAAGAAATTTTTAAAGATCTGGACCAAAGTTTATCCCAAAAAATGATAGACCATTCACATCCTAAATCCGATTCCCAAGAAAGTTCCAATTTAGATTTAGTACGATCTGGATTGGGAGCTAAAAATAATTTGTCTATAAGAGAACCTTTAGGAAGAGTAATAAGTATTTTGAGAAGAGGATTTTGGTTATCAGATAAAGAAGAAGAGGGAAGGGAATAATATACATCAAGAATAATCGCCATAAGAGTGGTAAACTTCTGCAAAAAGGAGCAAGGACAATGAAAGAAAGACTGGAATTGGGGAAAGGAGCAAGGTGAAATTCCATCAAAAAGCTGTTTGACCCATAAAATACCTTTTAATCTCCACGCAGACCAAAAAATGGGTCTATTGTTGAGGAGGATAAGCGAGTTATGCCAAATATGAGAGTCTAAGATAGAACCCCGGGAAGTGTTAGTGAGGTGGACCAAAGGTTTCAAGAAGGAACAAGTACGTTTAAATAAGGGGAGGGAAGTATGAGAAGATTTGGCCGAAAAACATATAACTTCTTTAAAGGAAAAGGGTAATAATAAGATGTGTTCAATGTAGAGCCAAAGAAGAGTAAAGGGAGAGGGATCTGATATAAGTCATCTTGAGGCATGATGCAGGGAGAAGGATTTATGATAAAGGCAAAAATCCTGGAAGTTTACACCGCCGTTAGATTTAGGTTTTCGAAGAGAAGATAAAGCGATTCTGGATTTTTTATTCTTCCAGAGGAATCTAGAGAGGCATGAGTCAATACGTTTGAAAAAAATAGAGGGGATGTGAAAGGGGAGCAAGGAGAGAATATAAATTAAAATTGGGGCAATCATCATCTTAATCGAATCCAACCGACCTCACCAAGAAAGAAAAAGAGGATTCCAAGAGAAGAATGATATCTCAATTTGAGATACAGCTGCAGACATATTCAGTTTAATGGAAGAGGTGATGGAATTGGAAAACCATATGCCTAGGTATTTAATTTTGGAACTATTCCAAGCAAATAAAAGACAGGGGTCCAACACTCCAAAGGGACAGGACACCACAAAGACGGTTAAGTCTTGAAATTTCTCCCTTTGGGGTATTGTATTAGCATATCAACCGTACATTGACAACACACATACCGCTCAAACAACCATGGGTCCATTTATTAGTTACCAGTAAGTCAATTTCTTAATCCAGTTTTTGAAAAAATAGTCGTTCTAATTTTATTACGTTGGTTCAAGAAGTTATATATATAAAAACACCTATTCACATTAGGAGTAATACATCATAATGCACATTAAAAAAACATCATATTAAAAATTATAATAAAATATAATTTGCAACAATGTCTAAAAATCCAAGTTCATAAAAACAAAACCACAATAGTATACAGCAGTGGATTCAACATTGCATCTTTAAATTGTATCCCATAACACAAAAGAACATACATTAGTAGGCCAAGAACAAGCGACACGTTTCGGAGGGTTTACACTGGTCCAGCCTCCTTCTTCAGGCTCCTCAATACTGGGATATGACAGCAGTATCAGACTATCACTCAATCCATATATCATCTATGAGAAATCTGTTGAATTAGAATTTCTCCTTCCAAAGTTCGATAAAAACAGGCTAGGTAATCACAGCCAGCGCAAATCAATATGATTAAATTCGCAAGTCCAGTCTCTAAACATCCATCGGTATTGCTAGATGGTGCATCCAAATGATGGACAGTCTCAATAAATAAAAACTTCCTACAAATACGAGATAGTAGTCCTTCATAATATAAGAAGAGTGCACAAATGTATATCTTCATTGTTGTGCTAACTGTAGTATAGTCGAAGGTGCTCATGTGCCCGGGATGAAAATATCTCCTGCGTTCACGCCGCCACCATCCTTTGGCACAACAATGAAGATATACATTTGTGCACTCTTCTTATATTATGAAGGACTGATATCTCGTATTTGTAGGAGGTTTTTAATGATGTTGAAGAGTTCTTTTAGGTGATTTTTAACAGCATTGTATGCACCGCAGAAGAATGTAGATTTTTCATTTAGGATGTGCTTTTTATAGTTCCTACGTTCCTTTTTGAGTTGTTCTAGGTGTGTGGTCGAAGGGTTACTACGCCAAAGTATTTCCGCAACCCTTAGTTGTCTTTGTTCCAGCTTTAGGTCAGTGTTGAACCACAATCCTGATGGGAGGGTCTTGTTTTTTTTCTGTTTCAGGGGGGCTATTTGGTCCAGCATGTCGGTCAGAGCCGAATTGTATTGGGAGGTGAGTTCTGTTGTGGACCTGTCGCTTGGGGTGGAGGGGGGCAGTGTACTTAGCCTTTTTCTAGTACCTCGAGGGGGATCTGTTTCAGGTTTCTCATCCAGTGAAAGGGCTTGTTTGTGCTGGGCGGTTGATGTGACTTTTGATTGATATGAAAAATAATGAGATGGTGGTCTGACCAGTCAACAGGGAGGGTACAATCTATGGTGATTGCATCTTCGTGAGCTATGATGGCATTTAGAATTGATCCTTTGTTCCTTTGTTGTGTGTTTGTTCAGTGCAGTGTTGGGTCAAATTGTTATTGTGGAGGAGCTCATGTAAAGATTGTATCAGAGGGTTGTTTACCTCATTCCAGTGGAGGTTTAGGTCTCCTAGAATTATGTAGTTCGCATCTGATAGTGAGCAGTGTGAGATCAGGTCTGCCAGATGTTCACCAAATGCAGGAGTGTTGCCTGGTGGGTGGTAAATGAGGTGACAGTAAAGCATTTTGTTGTCTGCGGTCTTGATTGTGGTGGGAAGGTATTCCAATATATTGTATTTGAAGGAGTCCGTTTCTGTTATAGAGATGTTCTTTGTATGTATGATAGCTGTCCCCCCGACTCGCAGTTTTTGTCTGTCCTTTTTGATGATTGAGAACCTCAGTGGTACTAGCATATCGAAGATGGGGGGTGAGGATTCGTCTAACCAAGTTTCTGTGATGAACGTAATGTCAATGTCATGTGTTAGGATGGTTTCTGCCAGTTTGGTTGTGTGTTTGTTCACAGATCTGTAGTTTATGAGCATGTAGTTAGCCGCCCTCTCGTTGTTGTGCTTCTCCTTTGGGGAGCCATAGGAATGTTGGTGAGGTGAGCTGGAGGTCTCATTGTTCTTGGTGCGGTATGTTCTCTACCAAATCCAGTGATTACTTGTATCGCAGAACTGAGGGCACCCGTGGGAGCAGTTTCATAGGATTCGGTGAGATTCCTTGCCTCCTGGCTGGACAGTACAGCGCTCGTACTTTTGGGTCTATGAGGTTGGATTCTAAGGGGGGTCGTCTTCCATCTGAGTCGTTGCGCCGTATGGTGGCCTGTGTGTTTGTTGGTAGTATGTCTGTGTGTAGGGGATAGGCATTGAGTGGTGGAGGTACCCTGTATGACTATTTCTAGCTGGTATTCCTGTTGTGCCAATCTTTGGGCTGAACTCATGGAGGGAGAAGTGGGGGGGTTTGTTCTCGGTGTGTCCCGAGTCTAGTCATCAATGGATGGGGGGTGCTTGGTTGGGTTCGGGGATGAGGAAAGCTTATCTGTGCAGGTGAGGTGCCCAGAACTTCTAGTGGCTGTGTGATGTTTGGGGAAAATCGTGGGGGTGGGTTGTAAAAGGTTGTTTCAGGAATTGCGTGGCATTTTCATTGGTTTAGGTGCAGGGAGGGGGTTTGGAGCTGTTGTGTGCCGGCCGGTTTCGTTGGTTGCTGAATGGGGGTTTAGGGAGAGAGGGCAACAGTATAAGGGCTGTAATGTATCATCTTGTGCGAGCCGTGTGTTAGGCATGTTTAATATGGATGAGTTGTGTGAATTGGGGGGGAGTTGGATGGGATGGTGAGGCTGGGTGGAGATAGGTCGGAGTGATGGGTTTCAGTTGAGGGGTTGTTTTGATCGTTTTCCAGGGACAGCTGGCTCGGGGTTAGGGTTACTTTCGAGTGGGAGTGGGTTATGCGGGTGAAGGTGATTCGTAGAGTGGCAAAGTGTGAGTCGAATGCATCCAGGTTGTCATTGTTGCCTTGCATCAGGACTGTTCAATTGTTGTAAATCGTCGTAAAGGTGTTGCTGTTTCGTGTGTTTTTAGGAATTATGAATGTTAGTTTGCAGCTGTGGGGGGTGCTAATTGTTTTAGAGATGCGGAGGTGGGATCTGAGAGTGGAATTCCATCCCGTCGGATTTTGGGTGTGGAAAATAAGGTCCATTTTTTGCATGCCTTTTGCGCAGCAGTGGTATATGTCTGCAATTCGTGTTTCTTGGTGCTGTCTAATCAGCCTGTGTTTAAAGTTTATTTTCGCTTTAGGTGAGAGGTTGGGGGGGTAGATGACGGAAAATGAGTCCTGGCCATAGGGTTTTAAGTCATGTGCTATGTTGGTTCGAATAGGGGTTAGACTGTCCTGTGATTTATTTGATCTGCTCTGCGGGTGCATTGTTGTATTGGGTGGCAGACTCTTTTTAGACAGCGTTCTGACCGTGCCTGGTTGTTACTTGTGTTTGATTCGTCAGGGTTGTCAAGGGGTTAGTTGGGCCTCCCTATTAGTAACATTGTTGGTCAACAGCTTAGTGTAATATACTGAGAGTTTACCTACTTGCAGGACCGCAATGCTACAGTTTGTTAGAAAACTGTGCTATAATGGTTGTTGTTATAGAAATATAAATTAGTTCATGTTTTTCCATTTGCGTCACAGTGACCTGACCTGGAGTTTGAGGTAGTCAATGGCTGTGTAAGGTTGATTGGTTGGGTTGCTCTCAGGAGAGAAGAATTTTGTCATCTGGGTACAGTGACTCGGGGAGCCACCATTTTGTGGTCAGGCATCTGGGGTGAATTGTGCTGGAGCTAGAGGTAGAAGTTATCTGATTGACTCACTTCCAATTTGGAGTATACTGGGGATTAGATGCAGCCCATCAAACCTACTCCATTTGCCTCCCCCGCACTCATCGGTGACAATGTGGCGCACCCGTCACAGGCAGGAGACCGGAGATCTGCACAACGGCGACCTGAGCCCCGGCCACTACCTCCCTCTCCAGAGCAGGAATCTTCCAAAGGTCAGCACTTCAGCAATCCTCACCACAGCTGCCTCGTCGCTCGCATGTGGTGACGGCACTCTACAACGACGCCTGATGTTCTCAGAGAACCCCTGGGACCCGACTCCGGTTAGGACCGATGATGTTGCCCTACACTGGTAGTTCAGGATCATTGGCAGTGTACTTCACTGGTCGGCATTATCTTGGAGGGGGCAATCAACCAGATTGCCCTGATGGTCGCCACTCTCCCGATCTCGGATCTCTTTGTGGACGCCAGATGTTCTCCAGAGGTCCCGACTCCGGCTTGGGACCGACGTAGTGTAATTCACTGGTCGTTCCTCTGTGGTGCCTCTTAGCAACCTGGGGGTGATGAGGTGGGGATCTGCGGGCACTACTGCCCTGAGTAGTGCCTACTCCGTTCGGGTCGAGACAGTCTTCTGGGTTTACGATTCCGACTTCCTGATTTAATTTCGGTAAGGCTGGTAAGTCTCGATTGTGATTTGGTATTATTGCATTGTTCGTTTGTTCTCATGGGGGGGGAGGGACGAGGATTTCCACAGATTTGTGATCCTGTCATCCGGAACTCCTAGTCAGAGCTCCTTCCCCACCGCCATTTTAGGTCTTGTTAAAGTAACATAGATTGTAACATAACTTTAATCAATCTAGCCCTGCTGAAACCCCACGAGGGCCTCAAATCCACTAAGTTAGTAATTGGTGAGCTTTCTGAGCAGGACCATGCCAAATGGAATATGGAATTATGTTTTAACTCACAGACTGACTAGCTAGAAACTCACAGCAAGAATCTAAAATGAGGCTATCACTAAGCAACCCAGAGCCAAATCATTGGAGTGAGGTGCTTTTGTTTTGTGGGCAAAAATTAGATCCTCTGCATTGTCTGGAGGTTTAAAAACAGTTGTGAAGCTATTGTAGTGAAGGATGGTAAAAAGACCCATCGGAGTGTGTTAATGTAATTACACATTTTTTAACTATAATGTTGTAAAGGTCTTTCACACAGTGGTTTTTTGTGGTGGGGTTACAGAATTAATTCATCATATGCAATACCGTGAAGCAGAGCGGAATAAAAACGGGAGTTAGCCATGCCTAAATAAAATTACAAAAAAATAAAAATAGTTCATAAATAACCTATGGTGTACGAAAACTGTAATCGGCTGGTGCTCGTGATTTAAAATCTGAGGATGTATCGGTAGCACCGGTCAATAAGAAGCCGTGATGGAGTAGCCAGCCAATGGAAAGCAGCAGCTGTTATTTCACTCCTGTGGAGTGATTACAGCAGGTCATGCGCGCATGCATTAAAGTCTGCACCATAAAGTTTTTTTTGGACAAGTCTCACTTGCAGAAAATTGAGAGGTAAAAACAGGCTGTTAAATATCGGGATAAATGTATTTTGGTGCAAAAAACAAAAATATGCAGGTTATAATCCATTTGGAAGTGATAATCTTGTAAAAGGAAACAAAAAAGCACCCATAAACACAGACCTCGACTAATGGATTTTAACGGCTGCAGTATTTATTCATCGACATCATTACGAGGACACTCATAATCGAGGCTTTAGAATCATAGGTAATTTGGGCAAGCTTTACCGAATACATACATGCTGACATTTTAGAAGAGGAAAGTGGGACATTTAAAAATAAAAATAAATGGGACATTGTATTTTTCCCGTCGACTACTATTGAAACAGGCAATTTCGGGAGCCTGACAACCAAAATAAAGCCATTTGTGGTTTCTAACCGCGAGAGCATCCCGCCTGAATCGGGTCTATTGTCATATATGCGAATGAATGCCCACGTCACATCACATTGGTTAAAAAAAAAATTCTACGCCTACAATGTCCTTGAGCGCACCTGTGCCCAGGCCCAATCACCGTGTATGTAGGTCAGGACTGTCAGGGCCGACTGAAGCACGTGGCTTGCTTCCGAGTAAGTGCTCTCGGTGCGCGCGCTCTGAGGTAGGCTCAGTGTGCCGCGTGCCTCTGCGCTGGGAGCACCGAGCTTGCTCGGAAGCCTTTCTTCCAGCTGACGTGAGCTGCCGCTCCAAATGGGATTATGAAGCGGAGCACAGTGAGCTAAAGGTGCAATTACGTCTGCTCTGGTAACATTGGAGCCCTGCACTCGCTGCTTCCAGTCTCCCAGGGATGCCATCTGTCTAACCTCCGCTGCCAGCTGTCGCCACTCGGTGTCACCTGTGCCCTGAGCCCCCAGATCTACCTACCCAGTCTAAGCTCCCGCTGAAGCTCCTGTGGCATTTTTTAGACATTAACTAGGGGTTCAGTGAGCCTGTGTTCTGCTGAACATTAAATCCAGGCAATAATATTCGTTATTATATTTGTAAAGTGTTCTTTAGGACTTGTCGCCTCTCTAGGCGCTAATAACAGGTTTTATTGATAACCCGGTCAATGGCACTTATCTTATCAACATTAGAAGGGTGAGTTGTCTAGAGTTTAAAATAATAACCTATTTGTGACACAAAGATCTCTACACTGAGAGGCATATTCACAAGCCCCTATCGCCATCACAGCGTCACTGTCACTTTCAGTGACTTTGTGGTGGCGATAGGGACCACGTCTTATTCACAAGGCAGCGTTAAGCCACTTAACGTGGCTCGTGAATAAGGCCCCCCCTTCATGCTGTGTTTAGCGTGAAAGGGGCATGCAGTGGGTGTTGTGGTGGGCGTTCCACCGCAACACCTATTGATTTTGATGCTGCCCCCTATTCAGAAGGGCAGCGTACATAGGAGGTAGTGCCACAATTAAGGCCAGGAAAACCCTGGTCTTAAGTTGTCGAAATGAGGAGAAATGCTTTATTTTTCCTCGTTTTTGCTTTTTCCATGTGTGCTCCCTTATGCAGCAAACATGAAAAAGCAAAATGCCATGGCTTTTGTATGTACAGGAAGGTGTCCTTTCATCTACATAAACAATCTTTTTTTCAAATGCCGTTTTGTAACTTGCATGTGTGCTGCATGAAGCAGCACACAGGTAAATTACAAACTGGCATTTTAGGTTTGTTTATGTGCAGGAGGGGACACCTTCCAGTACATAAACAAACCTCCCTGCTTGCAGACACCCTCGCCTGCGTTGCCGCTAAGTTGTGAAACTTAGCGCCATCGCGGGGGAAACACAAGGCTGCACCATATCCTTGTGAATATGGTGCAGCCTTGCATTTCCGAAGTGGCAGAGAGAGGTGCTAAGCCAAGAAGGCTAACACCTCACTCCGCCACTTGCTTGTAAATATCCCCCTCAGTGCATTAGTCTACTGTGCTATCTGCCAAGAATATTTCATTCTCTATAATACAACTCCCATTGTGTGTTCATTTATTAATAAAATTGAATCACAGTGAACTAGATCACTTCTAGCACAGTATGAAAAAGGCATGATGTTACATGTAGTTAAGGCTGTCTTTATTGAGGGGCCAAGTATAGGGATAAAGGTAATGGCCAGGGACTGAGGATCTAAGGAAGCAAACACATGGAGCATGTAGTGGTCAATTACATTGTATTCAAAAGAAGCATTAATAGCATCTTTTGTTTTTAATTTGTTATATTCTGTCAGATGACGTCTTTTGCCCATAACTTTATTCCTTAATTTCTACACATCTTAGAGTGCAAATGGTACACCAGTTTGGGTAAAAAACACAGTTAAAACATGCTAAACATACGTTTCAGACTGTGTCTACTCAAAATGTGTGCAATTTCATAAAATCGTTTACCAAGTGCATTCCTCTTAGCTCATTCTCCCATTGGTCCATCAACATCCAGCACATGTGGTGGTTGGCCATTCCCATAATCCTCTTTCTAATCCCCCTGAACCTTTGGGCAAATAAAGCCCTAATTAGTATCTGTTAGAACTGGGGGTCTCTAGTTGGCAGAGGTAGGTACCACTGTCCAAATAGGGACCCTTGCTTCTAGTCAGGGCAAGGAGATAACCCTCTGAGATAACCCCTGCTCACCCTCTAGGTAGCTTGGCACGAGCAGTCTAGGCTAACCAGAGGCAATGCGTAAAGTATTTGTACCAACACTCACAGTAACACAGTGAAAACACCACAAACTGACTCCACAGCAGTTTAGAAAAATAAAGGTATTTTTAATCTAAACTACACAAGACCAAAACGACAAAAATCCAACATACACAGTTCAAGAATATGGTTTAAAAAAGAGTTCTTAAGGTTGCGTTAAAATTCTTTAGGTTGCGATAGAATTCTCTACGTTGCGATAGAATTCTCTACAGATGCGTGAAAAGTTCACAGTTGCGTCACGTTTACTCACAGTACCTTTTAGTTGCAACAAAGTTCCAAAAGCAGAAGCTGGTGCGGTGGAAAACAAGCGACGCGTTGCTCCTGAGACCCTGGGGAGGCGATGCGACAGCCTCGCTGCAGCAGCGGGCGTGTTGCGACAAATCCGGTCTGTATGGGGAGGAAGGCCACTTGTATGGATTCCGGTGCGTAGGTTCTGTAGGAAGTCTGTTCTCGCAAAGGCACGATGCGACGATCTCGTAGGGGCTGCGACGATCTCCGGGGCGACGATACGCGGTCCAGTGGGGATCCTCTCTCTCGCAGCTCCTCGATGCGTTGATTCTGCGGCGATGCTCGCAGCGACGTGATGCGGTCCGCAAGCAAGCGGTGCGGCAATCTCACCCAGCGACGACAGGCTCTGCGATGATACTCGCAGCGATGTTCGATTCTCCCGCACCGGTCTGGTGCGTCCCGCAAACGAAGGATGCGATGTCTCTGGCAGCGGAGTCAGGCGCTGCGACGATCTCGACCTCCGTAGCGGCGGGAAACTTCTCACACTGTCGGGGATGCGCTCCGCAAGCGAGCGATGCGACACTTTTCCAGTTCAAAAGTCACTCAAGCTTAGTTTCAAGCTTCCCAGCTCAGGTACAACTTCCAGAGGCTCCACAACTGGATCAAGCACTCTAGGAAGGACAGAACTCTCTCAGCAGAGTTCAGGGAAGCTGGGGGTGAAGTCCTTTTGTTCCTGGGACTTCAAAACAGGGAGCCAGCTCTTCTCAGGCCCTTGGAGATTCCTTCAAGACAGGGGACACAGCTCAGCAGCAAAGTCCTTTCCCTCTCCTTGGCAGCAAAGCAACAGGTCAGTCCAGCAGAGCAACAGCAGGACAATCTTCCTTCTTCAGTTTCAGCTTTCTCCTTGGCAGAGGTTCCTTCTTGATTTCCAGGATGATCTAATTTTCTGTTGTCAGGGGTCCTGTACTTATACCCCTAAAGTCTTTGTTCTCTTGGTGCATGTGGGCCCTGAGCCCGGTCTAAACCAGTTCTGGGTGGATCCTGAGCACTTTGTTTTGCTGGCTGCATCTTTCCTTTCAGAGTGAGGGGCAGGGTCCTCAGCCGCCCAGCAGGGGGGTGGAGCCAGCATTGTGGAAGGCAGGCACAGCCCTATTCAGCCCAGGTGCTAACTCCTCCCACCACTCCAGTTGCAAATGCAGTCATTCAGCCTAGTGCTGACTCATCCAGCCTCCTGGGGAATTCCCCAGCCCCTGTCACTCTCAAACCAGACAGTCAATACACAAACAGGCCCAGGCACACAGAAGGGTCAGACAAGAGAACAGCAACTTTCTAAAAGTGCTGTTCTCAAACACAGGATTTAAAAACAACCTTTCCCAAAAGATGTGTTATTAAATTCTGAGTTCACGGATACTAGATACTTATGTCCTATCTTGTTCCTATGGGAAGAAATGCTGTTAACCACTGTAGCCAGCATCCCCCATGTTAACCTATGGAGCAAGATAGCCTTACAGTAGTGAAAAACGAAAATGGTTGCCATTCACTACCAGAGCATGTCACCTGCACTAGTACATGCTCTACCTTTTACATACACTGCACCCTGCCCAGGGGGGTACCTTGGGCCTTCCATAGGGGTGACTAATGTGCACAAAAAGGGAAGGGTTAGGCCTGGTCAGTGGGGACACTGACCAGGAGGACATGGCAGTTCTAAACTGCACACAGGCACTGCAGTGTCAGGCCTGAGACATCATTTTAGGGCTACTCCTGTGGATGGCACAATCAGTGCTGCAGGCCCACTAGTAGCATTTGTCATCACCAGCCCTGGCACACCCAGTGCACTTTACTAGGGACTTCATGGTGATACAAATATGCCAAACATGTATATCCAATCAGAATAACAATTTACACAGAGAGCATATGCACTTTAGCACTGATCAGCAGTGGAAAAGTGCGCAGAGTCCTATTGCCAACAGCCACGGGTCAGGAAAAATAAGGGAGGAAGAAGCAAAAAGTTTTGGGATGACCCAGCAAGAAGGGCCAGTTCCAACAGTATCACTACATTATGCACCATCTCAAACAAAGGTTATCATATGGCTCCAAATTATAGGGTTGTACCCCTGATTTGTAAAGACGCCTTAAGCTGGATTTCAGCATCTCAAAGGTGATCTCCGACACACTGCCTGGAGTTTTGTGGGCAGTGTTGTACCTCTGATACCTGCCTCTGGTGATATGTGCGTGAAGTTTAAACATTCTCCTCTGTATGTCATGTAGAGACACCCAAAGGCAATAGATTGTTATCGCATACAGGCAGACATTGTAAAAACATAAATATCCTAATATTTGTCTCCTCTGACTAAGGGCCATCCGTGGCCACTGACACTGCACCATGTTCTAATAGGTAGGATTTTTGTGTTCTATGTTAATAATATCATGACTCTGTACAAACTACATGCGCAATCAGTTACTATTGGACCCTGTACTAGACTAAACATAGGTCTTGCTGCTCAGCCAGAGTGGAATGAGTGGAATGTTGGTGAGTGGTTAGAATGGAGTGTTTGAATGTCTGAGAGTGAGGATCAGTGGTGAACGGGCTGAGCAGCAAGTGAGCTGCTCCTGGTGGGGGTTCCCTCTCTGATACTTACCATCTAATTTAATAAAGAGATCTTCACATGCTACACCTCGTCTTCCAAGCCTCTCATCTTTTATTACATATGGCGACAATCCGGAAGAACCTGTATGTGCTGTATTAACGGAAGATTGAACAAAAACTGAATTTTACAAAGGTAAAGCAGCTTTCTTGAAGGAGTAGTCTATATAGTTGGGAGCCTGACACCTGGAGACCCCAGCAGTGACCATCATCTGTCGCCCACTGAAGTGTGTCAGGACTCGAGGCTCCATATGCGGACCTGCAGTCGGTTTCGGTCACTCTCCCTTTAAACCACGATCGTTAGGAGAGCCACGAGGAGGACCAGCAGATAAGGATTTCTGGGGCTCTAAGGAGGTTTCAACTGGTGATATGTGATGACTGGCAGGCATCGGAGCAATCTCCGTGTTTTAGCCACTGAAGGGAACTGAAAGACTTGTGTCAGATTGCATCGTTAGGGCAGGTTGGAGAACGGAATGATTAATTGCAAATCGGGATGAATGAATGGTTGGTTGCTGCCGTCTGCTGGATCCAAATGAAACTTTTATTTGCCGGAAATGTGTCCCGGGAGATGCCGCTTATACTTTGCACTTTTTTGTCCCTGGGTAGCCTTACTGAGCAACTTTCACTTTTTTACCTTGACTTTGCAAGTATATATAAACTTTGCATTTTCTTTGAATCACAATAGTGAATTGCAAACTACCATTTGCTATTTTGTGCTGTTACTTACTTTTCTTTGTGGCTCCCTAATGAGATTGCACTCTTTAGAAGGTGTTTGCACAGTAGTAATCCCTTTGCTTTACATCAACAGAAAATAAAACTATTAAATGGCGACACAGCAGGTTTTCTGCTCTACTCAACTCCACATTAGCATTCCTGCAGGTGTTCAGGAAATACCTTTTTAATGTTAGATCAATGCTGGTTAATAAAATTCGGGTTATTTCCTGTCTTATTTTACAAGATTTAAGGATTAAAAACATGAATATATGAATACAAGACCAAGAACAGCATGGATTGGCATAATATACCTTTGCAAAGGAGCACACATTCCCTTCTATTAAACACACTAATCACAATTCAGTGATTCCTTCTGAGCTACCAGTTGGGTTTACAGCATATTACTTTTAGGTTGAACCTTATTTGTTAATTAGTCTTCCACTGTACTGTACAAATAAAAAAAGCTGGAGTTAGGTGTAAAAGGCCACCATACACCTGCTTGTGCACCTGTGAATGAAAGCTTCCTGCTAAGCCTCTCAATATTCTTAGGCAATCATAGCCCTGAAAGGCACGGTGGCAGCACACACAGCTGTATGCTTCAGGACGAGACTCAAATGGACACGTAGGCCCCCATTAGGATGGCGGGCGGACTTTGTCTGATGTATGCATTAGGATGTGCCCGCCACAGTGGCGGGCGCATCCCTCATTTTTAACATTGTGGCGGGTGGTGCTCACTGCACCGCCCGCCACAATGTTAAAAATGTATGCAAGCATTTGCATACATAAGGCGGCAGGCACCGCGCGGTGCCTGCTGCTTCGTGTATGCGTGTGCACCCCCACCCCATCTTCACTCTGGGGGCCCACAGGGGACCCCCAGAGTGAAGACCGCATGCCTTCTCATGCATCTTATTTGGCCCATACTAATACGGCTGGCTGTGTCAATTAGACACCGCGCCATCTTAATCCTTTTCAGCCCCGGCCGCAAGGCGACCGGGGCGGAAAAGCGGCGGGCGGTCTTTCCGTCCGCTGTGGTCCCCCTGCCATAATAATGTGGCGGGGGGAATTCAGTTGCGGATGTCGGGCGGATTGCCCCCGCCAGGCTGGCAGTGGCTACTGCCAGCCTGGCGGGGGCAATCCGCCCGACATTCTAATGGGCTCCTAAGATCTGTGTTATGTAGTATTAGGACTCGATAGCTCAAATGCTCTTAGTGAATTTAAGAATAAGTAAAGCGTTAAATACAAACAGAAAAACAACATCTTTATTCCCAGGTTGAAAGGCTAGTGTCTGTTTTTAGGTAGAGCATCAGTGATGACCTGTTGTATCTCTCTGTGTGACTTTGGCAAATCCTTAAAAGTTAAAGATAAATGTTCCATTTGGCAAAGACCTATCGAAAATAGTTCATGTTCAGTATGCAACCACATTCATACTCCAAACAAAAATCAATCCACTCGGAATACTTAAAGCACTTATAAACAGCCAAATAAAATGTAGAAAAATATTTGTAGAATTTTTTTTTAATCAATATAAAAACTACAGATTTTGAATCCACACTGATAATTCATAAAAAAATTCAAAACACAGTGGGGGATATTCTCACGAACGTGTGGAAACTATCACAAAATTAGCTTAATGCAACTTTCAACATCGCAGTCTATCATGGGAAAAGAACACTGTTAACGAAGTATCACTACACGGAGGCACCATGCAATAGGCCCCCGACATGGCATCAAATGTCCACAATAAAGTCAACCCGATGCCACAAAAATGCAAAACATAAGCGCAAAAAAACTTGCAATGAGGCCAATCGCGAGATAAAAAGCAGCAAAAACCAGCGGCAGGCCTGCAAATCCCACGCATATGGCAGGGAAATGCACTCTAAAAACAACAAAAAGAACACATCAAATACAATCCAAAGTGCGCAGCAACATGGATGCACCTGGACCGCGTGCAGAGGCCAACGCGACCCTCACATGCCCCACAGACCACCAGCAAGGAACAACGGGGTCGGGGAAGGCCAAGGAGAAGAGGGGTGCAGTCTGCAGGCAAACCAGATCAGCATCACAGAGGTGAAAGAACACTACCATCAACTGACCCCCAATTGGACTACCGTGAATGCAGTCGGAGTGTCGAGGAGGCTAATGGAGGAGGCCAGGAGGTGCTGGCATGATGTGAAAACCAAACCAAGGACAAACCCTCTGCCAACAGAAAGGCAGCAACAGCGACAGGACGTGGGAGTCCTGCGCCCTAGGAGGAGCTGAAGGAATCTGAGGCCACAGTCATCAGTGTGGAGACAGTGCAAGGAGCTGGGAGTCCGGACACAGCGCGAGAGGACTTGACACAGCATCAACAGGGCGAGTAACGTCCAGGGACTGGGGAGACGGGGAGATGGGCACAATGGCACACATTCACAATGATGTGAAGCACACTGCACACCTACAATGACCCAGGATCATGTCCCTGATCCCTGTGGCACACTGCAGCACACATACATTGCAATCACAGCACATCCAAAGACAATGTGGGACAAACTGCAACACCGACACAGCAGAACAGAGGACACAACTGGGTCAGCTCAGCGCAGAAACAGGCCAATCACATCTAACATAGCAGGAAACTGTGAGATTGAAATGTACGTGTACAACCTCACATCAGTCATTTAGTCCACTATCCAGCATCAAATATTCAGCACCTCCCAAACAATCACAATGTACATTGTCATACAGTCTGCATGTAAACAAGAACAATGAGTGAACATACATGTCAACACAATGTCAACATGCATCTCCCCTTCACATTGCAGAGAGACAAACAACACCTCCAGCAGAGCAGAGCAGACAACTCATCAGTGATGCTGGAGAGGACCACCACACCTTCGACACCGACGCCATACAACACCTCATGCACATCCCAGGCAACCAACCACCAGGACAGCCATGCTACATAGAGGAGAACCCAGCCCCTGCACAGACCACACAGCAGGAAGCACCTGCAAGCACGGCTGGCTCACAACACTTCACTGAGCCACACATGCCATCCCAATGCCAGGTTTCAGCATGCCAAAAGGAGGTGACCGAACAGGTGGGTGTGGGGTTTGAACCCATGAAAGACGAACTAGATCACATACGTGGGTGTCTAATACCCTTCAGGGACTACCTACACCCCACAAACCAGCCCCACACTGCTACAGAGACACACGCATATGCACATTTCCAGTACAGAACCAAGCCCAGAGGCACGCAATTATCATTCACATACCCACATTGGCTCTGCGTACGACAGCCCAGTCCATTCCTCCTACGTATTGAGTGTGTGACGACAAAGCTACATGTCCAAGCTCTAATCTGCTGCCTGCGGTGACATGTCTGCGTCCGCTGTACACTGCACAATGTAATGTCATAGGGCCCAGGGCCCTCATGCATACTACATGACCACAGGGACACACGCAAATAGTATGTGGAACTGGCTATGGGCATGTGCACCCGGCCCCTTTATTGGCAGGGTCACATGTGCAGTGACACCTGTGTTGGATGTGTGTGGAGTGATTGTAAGCCAGCCCGCACGGAGTGGTTGGTGCTGGCAACAACTTGAACGGTGAACACCATTAAAATGGAAAATGAAAACACCAGCATAACATAGACAACTGCTGAGCAACATGGAGGTAGCCAGAGCAAGAACAGAGGTCACGCAATATGCAAACAGAAGTGTCTGTGAGTTACAGTGCACTGAGGTTGTAGCACTAGAGCTGGGCGTGCTCATGTGTACAAATTGATATAGAAAAAACAATGGTCCTAGACCTATCAATTGTACTGATTGATTTAATCAATTGTGGTCACAGTATTCTGCACGAAGAACAGCCACAACCTGTCTGTTCATTTAGTACTCCATTAACTTGGTACCACAAAATTAGCCTCCACCACAATTATAGAAATCACTTTTCATTTGTTAAACTATTTCTCATTTTTTCGGTTCATTTTATACACAATATTTCATTTCAAATTGATAAAAACAACAAAGGTTGCCCAAGAAAAGGATTGTGCAAAGAAAAGAAGTAATCAAGAGTGTGAATCAAGTAAGCAGAAAAGAAAAACAAAAATAGTAAGACAGAAAAATTATTCACATTATTCAAAAGACACTCGGACATACAATTCTCCTTATTTAGGACCCTAGCCAAAAACTTTTGGAGCTTATTAATCAGGACAATTATGTCTCAAGGTTTTTTGCACTATATCAATCAATCAATCAGTGACACTTATAAAGCGCGCTACATACCCGTAGGGTCTCAAGGCGCTGGGGGGGGGGGGGGCCGCTACTGCTCGAACAGCCAGGTCTTCAGCTTCTTCCTGAAGGAGAGGTGGTCTTGGGTCAGGCGCAGGTCGGTTGGGAGGGAGTTCCAGGTCTTGGCGGCCAAGTAGGAGAAGGACCTTCCTCCTGTAGTCGCTCTTCGGATGCGGGGGACGGCGGCGAGGGCGTGGTTGGCTGATCGGAGGTGGCGTTTGGGAGCGTAGAAGTTGACTCGGCTGTTGAGGTAGCTCGGGCCTTGGTCGTGTAGGGCTTTGTGTGCGTGGGTGAGGAGGCGGAAGGTGATTCTTTTGTTGACGGGGAGCCAGTGAAGGTCTCTCAGATGTCCGGAGATGTGGCTGGTTCGTGGGATGTCGAGGATGAGTCTGGCTGAGGCGTTCTGGATCCGCTGGAGTCTCTTCTGGAGCTTGGCGGTGGTACCGGCGTAGAGGGCGTTGCCGTAGTCCAGTCGGCTGGTGACGAGGGCCTGGGTGACGGTCTTCCTGGTCTCGGTGGGGATCCACCAGAAGATCTTCCGTAGCATGCGTAGGATGTTGAAGCACGCCGAGGAGACGTTGTTGACTTGCCTGGTCATGGAGAGGGAGGAGTCCAGGATGAAGCCCAGGTTGCATGCATGGTCTGTCGGTTTGGGTGCGGTGCCCAGGGCGGGAGGCCACCAGGAGTCGTCCCAGGCGGAGGGTGAGGAGCCCAGGATGAGGACCTCCGTCTTGTCCGAGTTCAGTTTCAGGCGGCTGGTCGTCATCCACTCGGCTACCTCTTTCATCCCTTCGTGCAGGTTGGCTCTGGCGGCGGCGGGGTCGTTGGTCAGGGAGAGGATCAGCTGGGTGTCGTCGGCGTAGGAGATTATGCTGAGGTTGTGTTTGCGTACGATGGCCGCGAGGGGGCTCATGTAGACGTTGAAGAGGGTGGGGCTCAGAGATGATCCTTGGGGGACGCCGCAGATGACCTCGGAGGCCTCTGACTTGTACGGTGGTAGGCGGACTCTCTGTGTTCTTCCGTCGAGGAAGGAGATGATCCATTCCAGCGCCTTGTCCTGGATTCCGATGTTGCTGAGGCGCCGTACTAGGGTGCGGTGGCAGACCGTGTCGAATGCCGCGGAGAGGTCTAGGAGGATGAGGGCCGCTGTTTCTCCCTTGTCCATTAGGGCTCGGATGTCATCGGTGGCGGCGATGAGGGCGGTCTCGGTGCTGTGGTTGGCTCGGAATCCGGACTGTGAGGGGTCGAGGGATCCGTTCGTCTCGAGGAAGGCGGCCATCTGCTTGTTGACGGTCTTCTCGATGACTTTGGCTGGAAACGGGAGGAGCGAGATGGGGCGGTAATTCTTGAGGTCGGTGGGGTCTGCTGTTGGTTTCTTGAGTAGAGCGCTGAGTTCGGCGTGTTTCCAGCTCTCAGGGAAGATGGTGGTGTCGAATGATGTGTTGATGATGTCGCGCAGGTGGGGTGCGATGACAGCGTCGGCCTTGTTGAAGACGTGGTGAGGGCAGGGGTCGGTCGGTGATCCGGAGTGGATGGAGTTCATCGTGCGGATGGTGTCTTCGGTGCTGATCGGGGTCCAGGCGTGGAGGGTGGTGGTGGGGGGTGGTTGTTCGGTCATGGTGTGCGTTGGTTGGTTGTCGAAGCTGCTGTGTATGTCCGTGATCTTGTTGTGGAAGTATGAAGCGAGGGAGTTGCAGAGGTCTTGCGATGGGGTGATGTCGTTGTTTCCTGCGCTGGGGTTGGAGAGCTCTTTCACGATGTTGAAGAGTTCCTTGCTGTTGTGTGCGTTGTTGTCCAACCGGTCCTTGAATGCTGTTTTCTTGGCGGCACGGATCAGCTGGTGGTGTTTCCGGGTGGCAAGTTTGAAGGTGGTCCTGTTGTCCGGTGTCGGTTCCCTTCTCCAGACTTTCTCGAGGGCTCGGCAGTTCTTCTTGGAGCTCTTGAGTTCGTCGGTGAACCATGGGGCCTTCTTGCTGCCGGGTCTGCTAGGCGGGGTCCTCAGTGGGGCGAGTTCGTCCGCGCAGTTGCTGATCCACTTTGTGAAGTTGTCGGCGGCCTGGCTGGGGTTCGCTGAGCTGGCAGGAGGGTGCTGGCTCAGGGAGGTGGCGAGCTGGTCTGCTGTGATCTTGTTCCAGCTTCTGCGGGCGGTCTGTTGCTGGTGTTGGTGGGTCGTCGTTCTCTTGAAGGTGAAGTGGACGCAGCTGTGGTCCGTCCATTGAAGCTCTGTGGCGTGGCTGAAGTCGATGTCTGTGCTGGAAGAGAAGACTGCGTCGAGTGTGTGTCCGGCGAGGTGGGTGGGGGTGGACACCAGTTGCTTGAGTCCCAGGTTGGCGAGGTTGGCGAGCAGGGTGCTGGTGTTGCGGTCGTTGTTGTTCTCCAGGTGGAAGTTGAGGTCCCCCAGGAGGATGTAGTCAGCGGAGGGGAGGGCATGCGGGCTGACGAAGTCGGCGATGTCCTCGCTGAATTGCGTGCGTGGTCCAGGGGGTCGGTAGATCAGGGTGCCTCTGAGGGTGGTCTTCGGGTTGGTGTGGATCTGGAAATGCAGGTGTTCGGCGCTGGTCAGGGTGTTGTCGACGCTGGTCGTGAGACGGATGGTGCTCCTGTGGATGATGGCGATGCCTCCTCCCATCTGGTTGGCGTTTCGGTCCCTCCGGACGATCTTGTAGCCCTCTGGGATAGCGATGGCGATGTCGGGAGCTGAAGAGGCGTTCATCCAGGTCTCTGTGAGGAAGGCAACGTCAGGGGCTGTGGCGTCTAGGAGGTTCCAGAGTTCGATGGCGTGTCTGTGGACGGAGCGGGTGTTGAGCAGGATGCACTTGAGGTGGGTGCTGCTGGAGTTCGACTTTGCGGGTGCTGGTGCGGGGCTGGACCGGATGCAGGTGAACTTGCAGGCTTGGCAGCTGAAAGGTCCGTGGGTACGTCTTGGAGTGGCTTGATGACACTGTGGGAGTCGGCCGGTGTTGAGAGCGGTGAGGGTGGCGGCGGAGTACGTCAGGCGGGTCGGTCGGGGTCCTCGTGGGCCAGGGGTCCTGGCACTGGGCGCGGTCCAGGCGCGGACGGGCGTAGACGGGCTTACCTTTGGCGCGCCTTCGGCGCACAATCGGCGCGCCCGCTGCGCGTGACCGCTGCGCGTTCGCACGGTCGCCATTTAAGGCCAAGTGCGCGGGTGGGCGGAGCAGCTGGGAGGCGGGAGCGGGGAGGGTACAAAAAAGAAAAAGGGGCGGGGCAAAGCGGCGGTGGCGGGAAGGGAGGGCGGGGGGCGGCGCGGTAGGCGGACAACAAGGAAGGAAAAGCTAAACACGGGGAAAGTGAAAAAAATACAAACAGGCACTAATTTTCGGCAAAACCAGGGCAAAACGAGATTGAAACAATACAGGCACAAATTCACGACAAAACAAAGGGAAAAAAACAACCGCAGCGGAGGCAGCCGGCAACCGGCAAACGAGTCAGCAGCGAGGCAGAAGGCAGGCAGGGGGCACACGCAGCAGCTGGTGGCCGTGCGGCGCGGGGGTGTCCCACAAGTGGGTCACACTCACCTGCGTCGCACGGTCGCCATTTAAGGCCAAGTGCGCGGGTGGGCGGAGCAGCTGGGAGGCGGGAGCGGGGAGGGTACAAAAAAGAAAAAGGGGCGGGGCAAAGCGGCGGTGGCGGGAAGGGAGGGCGGGGGGCGGCGCGGTAGGCGGACAACAAGGAAGGAAAAGCTAAACACGGGGAAAGTGAAAAAAAATACAAACAGGCACTAATTTTCGGCAAAACCAGGGCAAAACGAGATTGAAACAATACAGGCACAAATTCACGACAAAACAAAGGGAAAAAAACAACCGCAGCGGAGGCAGCCGGCAACCGGCAAACGAGTCAGCAGCGAGGCAGAAGGCAGGCAGGGGGCACACGCAGCAGCTGGTGGCCGTGCGGCGCGGGGGTGTCCCACAAGTGGGTCACACTCACCTGCGTCGCACGGTCGCCATTTAAGGCCAAGTGCGCGGGTGGGCGGAGCAGCTGGGAGGCGGGAGCGGGGAGGGTACAAAAAAGAAAAAGGGGCGGGGCAAAGCGGCGGTGGCGGGAAGGGAGGGCGGGGGGCGGCGCGGTAGGCGGACAACAAGGAAGGAAAAGCTAAACACGGGGAAAGTGAAAAAAATACAAACAGGCACTAATTTTCGGCAAAACCAGGGCAAAACGAGATTGAAACAATACAGGCACAAATTCACGACAAAACAAAGGGAAAAAAAACAACCGCAGCGGAGGCAGCCGGCAACCGGCAAACGAGTCAGCAGCGAGGCAGAAGGCAGGCAGGGGGCACACGCAGCAGCTGGTGGCCGTGCGGCGCGGGGGTGTCCCACAAGTATACACTATATAAACTTTTTATAGTTGGTCCAGGGTTAAATGAGGATACCGTCGACGTTTCGACTCGTCTTATGCCCAAACGGTAGTTTGAACCTGGGGATTGCGAGTCTTCATCAGGACTGGAAAAACAAAATGAAGGCAACCAAGGGATAATAATAACCCTATGGGAGATAAAATTAAGGATTACTGTTGGAGGTGGATAAGGCTAATTACAAAACTACAACCCATGCTTGGGTCTTATTTCTTACCCATTAGGGATGAGAAAACGAAAGGAGGTGGTCCATAGTTCCAACTTCCCGTATAGTCTTCTTAATATCAGATCTCAGGAGGGCACAGTGCTTCATGTGTGCATCCTGGTATATAATTACCTACAGATAATTTTTTGATAATGTCAGTGTGTAATCAGACAAGACCCAAAATAATTTTAATTATTAATTTCTAATTTTTACCTTGGTTTTATAATCTTTAATCCAAGGAGCTCCTGTTCATAATTCCAGGAAACTGAGGAGACACAATGAGGTCTCACTTAGAATACACATTTTTATTTTTTGTTTTTTGATTTAAATTCCATCAAAAACAATTCATGTTACAAGCTACTAAAAACTACCTTAAAACGATGAATCCGACGCATATAGTCAATATGCCTTACTCATTTGTACACCTACTCATGGAATCAGGTAGCTGTTTAAAAAGAGAGACAAAATTGTAACGTCTCAATCAATTCCATGAGAGTCATAACATTCAGCTTTTATGCCAAACAACTAACGGGTACAAAAAACGACACGGTGATTACAAGGCATTACCTTGTTTTGGTTATAGCGATCCGTATCTGCAGCCAAGCCTCGCTGTGTTCAAGGACGCCGCTGTTACTGCCGCCACATTCACGCGTGCAGTTGTAGCCGTCCCCGTCTTCCGGTTAAACATAGACAGAGGACTGGTTTCAGGGTAATTGAATTGGGTGTCAAGGCCAGGCCAAATATTATATGAATGACCGTATGTATGTTCTTACGCTATTTATAAGCATTCAAGGCGAGAAATTAATACCCCTGGGATGTTTCTCAATATTTTAATGTGTTATTGCGAGCGTTTCCACAAATTTACAGAAAAACGGGGGAACCTGAAAAGAGTATCGGATTAAATGCCAAAGACCATCCGGTGTGCACTTAATCATGAACAAAGCAATATTTTCTAATAAAGGCTTCCTCTGGTCATGATACACCTCACGATATACATAAACATAAACATTAACGATGGACAACCTCGACAGTTATCGTGTCCTACGTAAATATTATAGCACTAACAATTGGCCAGTGTATAGCTCCACCTAGTGGCATATAAAATTGTGCCACGTAGGGTTCCGATTAAATTTACATGTTGGTGTACAGCTTATTGTCAACAATTATAACCAGTCCAATGAAAACATATGTGTGACAATAATAAACAACAGATATATCAATAGTTATGGGACACTCTTATTGGAATTTAGGGCACAGCTTATTATCAGCAATTATAACTAGTCGAATGAGAATATACATGTGACAATAATTACTCATATCGGTATTTGGGCATAACCCATGTTGACATACAGTTCATTCTCTGCAATCATGACATTGAAGAATTGAAATTAGTGCATTGAGAAAACATATATAGTACATTGAAAGAATATGTCTGGTACTCAGGTGGATAAATGACGACAATTACACTATATGTTTAAGGCAGACTCATATGCAATTATAAGTACATGAAAAAATCATTATAATTAATACAAAACTACATGTATGTTACCATGGAAGTATGATAATTGTCTAATATCTGATTGTACTATAAATGTAAGACAAAATTAGAAACATAGTTTGTTTAATCATTGCATTCTTAGATACATGTCAATTTAATAAGGCTACATGGACACCAGTCTCATTAATATGCATACTGAACACAATCTCAATAGTACTTATATGTCAATGTCAAGGTACTCAAATACCCAGTAGTGCAACCTGTTTGTTCATCTCCTCAAGTTCATTGAGCCCCTTGTTGACCGCGTTTTGAGTGTATATCCATTTGCACTCCCTTCTATTCAAGGTGTTGTGTAAATTACCTCCTCTTGGGTTTTTTGTTATTTTTTCAATCACCCACCACCTCAAACTGTTTTCTGGGTGTTCAAATCTACTGAAATGATCCACCAATGGTGCCCCTTGGACTTTACAGCGTATCCGGCTCATGTGCTGCAAGGTCCGGCATTTTACTTTTTGGGTTGTCTGACCCACATACAAGAAACCACATGGGCACATAATTGCATAAATTACCCATGTGGAGTTACAGTTGGTATGTTGTGTAAATTTGTATGTGCGCTCATTGTAATTGAAACTGTTACCTTCAATTGTCAGGGGGCAAGCCTTGCAGGTCCCACATTTTCTGTGGCCAGACACTATTGCTGTACCCCACAATGTCGATTGACTTGGAGGCTGTTTTTTAGGCAACAAGGATTGGACTAAGTGATCGCGGATATTCATCCCTTTACGGAATGCATGTAATGGTGGCGGAATTCCACCCAATTCGCCGCTGATCAAATGCCAGTGACGATTCACACATTTTTTAATTGCATTACTTTTAGTGTTGAACGTCGTTATACAAACCAATCGTTCTTCCTTTTGTTTTGGTTTAGTGCAGAGTAAGTGCTCACGGTGATTATGCCATGCTCGTTTTCTGGCTTTTTTGAGTAGGCGATTCGGATACCCACGTTCAGCCAATCTCAACATCAAAGTTGCTGATTCATCAAAATAATCATCCTTCTTCAAACAATTCCGCCGCAACCTCAGGAATTGCCCAAAAGGCAAGTTGTCCCTGAGGTTGCGTGGATGATGGCTGGTATATCTAAGGAGGGTATTTCTTTCACTACTCTTTCTATGTAGGGTGGTATATAATCTTCCTTCCTCAGTTTTGATTTTTAAGTCCAGAAAATTAATGGACATCGCACTTGATTCCAAGTAAACTGTATGTTACTTGAGCAGGTATTCACCCAACCGTGAAACTCAGTAAGTTCTAACTGATTACCATGCCAGATCAAAAGGACATCGTCAATATACCTTACCCACAGTAATATATTATTGCGGTAAGGATTATATTGATTTAGGATGTATTGGTTTTCATATTCACTCATGAAAATAATGGCGAGGTTAGGGGCAAAGCTTGCCCCCATAGCTACTCCATTTGTTTGAATATAGTATTCATCTTGGAATACAAAAAAATTCTTGGTCATGGCAATTCCAAGAAGCTGAACAATAAATTCTGTTGGTACTCTGTGGGGTGCAATTCTCCTGTTGAGTACACGTTCCATACAGGTCAATGCCTCATTCTGGGGAATATTGGTGTACAAATTGTTTAGAATTGTGTCCCTTCGGGATATACCTCATGCAGCTGCAGTGGGGTGTGTTACACCTGCATCATCTTCCTCATCATCGTCCCATGTCTCCTACACTGCCAGAGGTGACATTGCTCCCTAACGTCTCCACAGTACAAAACTCAATCAGTAACGGTCCAGAGGTTGCAGTGCACTGAGTCAGTGGCACCTGGAGTGCTGAGCAGGGTATCAGGCAGATGATGGCATCCACAGCAGGTGTGAGCAACTCTGTTAGTCTGCCAGTATGACTGTTTTGACTCTGGCAGATGGCGGTTGGATGTGGTCCTGGTGATGGTGGCGTGTGCCTCCTGCGGTGATGTGACGTCCGGTCTGGTCAGGGCTCGATTTGATGTGTGAGCCCTGGTGGACTGCAGTTGAGGCCGGAGGCAGCACACAGTGCAGGGCCACAAACACATGGTGTTGATGACCCCAAGGCCATTGTTTCGGAGGCTATCCAATATTCAATCAGACAGGGTCCCTGGCTTGAGCTTCACAGAGTTAGTGGCCCCAGATACACAGGGGCCAGCACAGGCATACCACCACGGGACGGTGACTTGCGGTCCACTGAGGTAGGGCCATGAGGACTGAGCAGGTCCTCGACAATGTCCAACAGAAATATGGGGGAGTGTTGCGGGGGAAAGTGGAAGGTGTCCTCCAGGGCATGTTACAGAGGGCAGTAGCCATCTGGAAGCAGCAAATGGAGGAGTGGAATCCTACAGCCTCGTTTCCACCACCAATTCGGTATTAGCTACATGAGGATGAAGACTACCCCCTAGTCCATAGACTCAGATGGCACCAAAGTTCAACCAGAGAGTGTCCATGAATGTCGGGGACAGACTTAGTGGCACTGGGGCTGAGAGAGGATGCAGTCTATGATGATGCTGGTACAATGATATGAACTTTACCATTGCTAAAGCAAGACTCAGTCTCAAATGTGTGACCTACACGACCGCAGTGTAGGCCAGAGGTAGTGGTCAGCAGTGGACCACAGCCACATGTCGTTGGCTCGCGATGCACAGAGTGAGTGACACCAGGGCAGTTGTCGGCAGTGTTCGATCACTTCCGTAACAATGATCCCTTTTTACTCCTGACTGAAACGCGTCATCCTTTTACACTTCTCTTTTCGTGCAATGATATGTACTATGCCATTGAAAAATTGATACTCAGTTCCAACTGTCAGCTTAGGCCGAGGACAGTAGTATGCGTGGGCCCACAGACACGTGTGATTGTAATGCTATGCACAGAGTTGTTGGCACCACTTCGAAGGGAGCATAGTGACATAAACTCAGCCATAAATAATGTTCTCTGCCATGGTGTAATCAAGACTCAGTTCCAAATGTGTGACCTACTAGTCCACTGTGTATGCCGGTAGAGTTCGTCAACGGGAAAGGAATACTGCGGGCCTGTGTCACGGAGGCCGTGATGGTTTGAAGAGGCTGCCAGGGTTGCGGGCCTCAGGCTTGGTGCTTGCACCGGCACGTGGTGGGCCCTCTTTGACACATGCTGGTGTCGGCAGGTGGGCATTGAGGCCTGGGTGCGCAGGGCCGGGCAGGACTGATTCAGGGACCAGTGTCATGGTGTGCAACAGGGGCACAGGATCACAGGCAACACCGCTCACGGCGACTGCGTCAGCCTCGTGGCAGGATGAAAGTCACTGCCCTGGCAGACACGTTGGGCATTCCGGAAGAGAACCATTGCCCAGGGATATGTTCTTTTTATTTACACCCCTATGCTGGCCTGGCATATGCCAGGCCACTCCGCTCACGCTTATGGGGGAGAGGTAACAAGCTACATTTTCACGATCTACTCCACTGGCTGGGGTGACATGGTTGCGTCCACTGTCCACTACACTCCAAACACCAGCGGTGTGTAGCGATATGGGTATGTGTGTGGTCTGCATACTGCAGTCTGGCCCTCACATCCACCCCACACTTGGCATTGTGTACATTCTTAATCATCGGTCACTTGCCTCCTTCACACTTGCCTGGTCCCCACCTCTTCCCACATTCTGCTATTGTTTGGCTGAGGTGCCATGCCGTTGATGGCTAATGTACATGGCTGTCCCAGGTTCCCACAGTAAGTTGTGCTGTTGTGTCTGGTGGGTGTGCATGTTGTTTGGCATATTGTATGTGAGCTTGTGACGTGTGAATTCCCAGTGTTGAGACTTGCATGATTGTGGAGTGTTCATTTGGTATTTGCCAATGAGCAATGCATTTCCGTGAGTGCCATCCGGGTAGCGCTGGTTGATGATGGACTGATTCCAGAGTGGTCCGCTATTGCCTGGACATTGATGGAATACGTGCGCTTTCTGTTGCGGTTGTTGTGTGAAGTGTTGCCAGGGGGGCACAAGTAAGACGTGTGCAGTCAATTGCCCCCTAACACGTGCGGGAAGCCAGCTGTGGTATAGACGCCTTGCGTGGTCTCCGGCTGTTCCTGCGCAGTGTGGGGGAAGTATAGATAGTGGGGTACCAAGCTGATGGTGTCATCCACGACTGTTGAGAGGAACTTGGAGTGGGCTGGCTGTGTGACTCCTCCGACTCAGGTGGTTGTTGGTTGGAGGGTACCAGAGGCCAACACATGCAGCACGGCCAGCAGCTTCGTCTGAGGTGGGATTTTGGTTGTCCGCTGTGTTGGTACCGTCAGCCTGTGGACAATGGTGGTCAGCATGCAGAAGATTGTTGTCCCATTGAGCCTGTAGTGGGCAATGAAATTCTCTGGTGTTGGGTGTGTGAGGTTGGGGCATTTTCTGAGGGTTGCTGTCTTTGTCTGCGCTGCCTCATTGTTGGTCCGGGGGTTGTGAGGGGGCTGGCGGTAGGTTTTGTAGCCCTGTTGGGGCTCCGAACTGTATGATCATTGGCTCCATGGCATCTGTTGTACTTCAGTTGTGGCTGTAGGCTGGGCTCCCTTTGTGGGGCAGGCTGCCATCCTACTTTACACCAGGTCAGAGCAGTTGTTAATTTCCTGCTGCTAATGCACCTTATCACATTTTTTTAGATCTTATCGCCTATCTGGTCATTGGAGTGGTGTTTTTGCTGCTTTTTGCACGGGACGCCTACTCTGCATCTCATTAACGATTGTTGCAGGGGTCATCTGTGGCAATATTTTTTGCGGCTGCTATCGCAGGTAAAATGGTGATATGTGCTGTTATCACCAGCTTGTGAATGGGGCGATAAATGTATTGCCACTTTGGCTGCGATAAAGTGCCGTTAACTCAGAATATGCCCCAAAGATTCCCAAATGTGATTATTCATATGTCTGCAAAGGAGAATTCATGAAGACAATCAACTTTGTCTTATAAATGTTAATTTGGATACAATATAGACAGCACAGAGCATGGGTATAAATTCCCTGTCTACCAATGATAGACAGGGAATTTCTACCCGTGCTCTGTGCTGTGTATATTGTCTACCATTGGTAGACAGGGAATTTCTACCCATGCTCTGTACTGTCTTTATTGTATCCAAGTTAACATTTGTAAGACAAAGTTGATTGTCTTCATGAATTCTCCTTTTAAGACATATGAATAATCGCATTTAGGAATCTATGTGTTTTTTATTGTTTTATGAATTATCATCAGTGTGGATTCAAAATCTGTACAGTTTAATATTGATTAAAATATTTTTTTACAAATATTTTTTAACAGTGTATTTGTTTGTTAATAAGTGCTTTAAGCATTCTGAGTGGATTGATTTTTGTTTGGAGTATGAATGTGGTTGCATACTGAACGTAAACTATTTTCTGTAGCTCTTTGTCAAAGAGAACATTTCTCTTTAACTTTTAAGTTATGGGAGCTCCATCCCTTTGGATTTCAGAGCCCCTCTCCTTGATTTCAAGGCTTTGGCAAACCCACCAAGTGCTTGTTTCAGCAGAGGCGATTTCACAAAGTGAGTGCTTTTGTTGGCCATCACAGCTTCCTCCTGCACAGCGAGCATGATGGCCCCTCCTCCCCTCTGGGCATCGCAGTCTGTTACAGCCTGAAACTGTCTGCGTGGACTTTTGGTTGGCATAGGGATTATTGCAACACACACAATTTACTTTAATAAACAATGCATTTTAACATGCTGTTTTATATAGCTCTAACTCAACCGTTAGGTAACACAGACCGTTACTGAGCATTGCAACACGCATGATTGACTTTAATAAATGCATTTTAGCGTGCTGTCAATAGCGCTAACTCAACTGTAAGGTGTCAGAGACCATTAAGTGAGCACCAGTTGCTTTACAAGCAGACACATTCATTTTAGGCACAGGGAGATATCTGATTTGCCCAGAATCACAGGATGTTTGAGCTGCCAGTGCCAAGACTCGAACTGGGTCCCCCTCAGGCCCGGCTCCAGGAATTTTTAATTGGGTGGGTTGGGTGGGCCAAGGGTGCATCTGGGTGGGCCACTGCAGGCTCGATTTGTCCCATATATGAATGGGCAGGCCTGCTTCAGGGCCCTCCTATATCTCTTCTTAGTGTTAGAAGGCTAAGCAAAACGCACTTTTTTCCAAGTCTCTTTCTAAATGTTATCACTCCCAAAAAGTGTTTTTTCCATGTAATGTTCCTTTGATGGGCAGAGGAGGTTTCTGAGGTGCGAGTATCAGGCAAGTGAAAATTCTCGGGCTCCCTCTGTGCGAGCCTTCAGGGAGAATCCCTCTTCATTACTACCTCCAGCTGACCCCAGACTCTGCAATACACTCCCTTACAGGCTTGATTATCCACTACTCCTCTCCAGTGCACCTTATCTCACAGCTGACCTTGGGCCCCGGCCCCATAGCAGGCACCATCGGGTTCCACTTTAATTTTTCCCGATAAAAATATTAGTAAAATCACATTCAAACTTAAAACATTGAATATAGCAGTAATATAATTAGCACACACTTTTAAAGTATATTCCACAGTAGCCCTTATGACCCGACCGACTGTTAATTAAATAAACAAAAACAGAAAGGCCATGACAGGGCCGGCTTTAGCGCTGATGCGAAAGTCTTTTTTGTCGCCACACCAATAACCTCTTTCTCCATAAATACCTTTACTACCACCCTCCCCCAGTGCCCCTTATCTCTCCCTAGCTCCCCCCTCCACCCCATGACCTCTTCCATGGATTCCCTCACTGCCACACTCCACCAGTGCGCCTCATCGCTCTGTAGCCCCTCCCCCTCATGACCATCTTCTCAGACGCCCTCACTACCACCCTCCAACAGTGCCCCTCGTTGCTTCATAGCCCCTCCCCCTATTGACCTCCTCCTCGGACTCCCTCACTGCCACCCTCTACCAGTGCCCCTCATCTCTCTGTAGCCCCTCCACCCATGACCTCCTCCTCAGACTCCCTTACTTCCACCTCTACCAGTGCCCCTTATCTCGCCCTAGCAACCCCTCCACCCCATGACCTCTTATTCGGATTCCCTCACTACCACCCTCCCCCAGTGCCCTTTATCTCTCCCTAGCTCTCCCCTCCACCCCATGACCTCTTCCTCGGTCGGATTCCCTCACTGCCACCCTCCACCAGTGCCTCTCATCGCTCCGTAGCCCTTTCCCCTCATGACCATCTCCTCAGACTCCCTCACTACCACCCGCCAAGTCGCTTCATAGCCCCTCCCCCTATTGACTTCCTCCTCAGACTCCCTCACTACCACCTCTACCAGTGCCCCTCATCGCTCCATAGACCCTCCCACTACCTCCTCCTCGGATTTCTTCACTGCCACCCTCTACCAGTGCCCCTCATCCTTACGTAGCCCCTCTCTCATATGCATTTTATTTGTTGCATAGCGCTACTCATATCAGTGTAGTGTGTCAGTACTTTACACCTCGCACACATTATACAGAGACAAGGAATCATACAAGTATGTAAATCAGTCTACAAGGAATGTCACATAAGCCAATGAGGATTACAAAGTGTATGAATCACATGTCATCCATACTGATGGGCAGTATATTTTAGGAGGGTTTGGTCTGTGGAAACACAACCGTAGGATTTAAAGAGTATGCCATGGGGGTCAGCTTTACTTATAAAAATGTATATCTGCCCAAAAATACTCATTTTAGCAATATTAGAATAATGAAAGACTGAGGAAGTTCTAACTATATCACAACGCAAAAAAAAGCGAAGTTCTAACAATACCATTCATGTTTGTATGCAGCTCTTTAGTGACAGTTCATTGGTCACTGTCCTGGTAGGATTGTAACTTCTGAACTGCAAGTAACACACGGATCTCTGTGATGAAGGCAGTAACCCACTGAGCTTCCACATAAAATACAGTTCATCAGCATGTAAAAACTACTAACAGACAAATGATTGCTCTCCAGCAGGATCATTAATCACCAGTGTTATGTTATGTTATGTTATGTTAAAATGGGACTTTTATAGCGCAACGGCTACTCCAAAGGAGTGTCCCGGCGCTTTGAGCTCCAGACCATGGAAAAGAGCAAGAAACATAACAGTAACAGAACAGGGCCCAAAGAAGGGGAAGAGTTATCCAGCAAACAACCAGGTTTTCAAGTCTTTCCTGAAGACAAGCAGATTTGAGGTGTTTCGCAGGGACAACGGTAACGAGTTCCATAGCTGAGGAGCAAGGAAGCTAAAAGACCGGCCACCTAGCCGAGCCTTTTTAATGCGTGGTACCCGAGCCAACGCCAAGGCTTCTGACCTGAGGGAACGTGCAGGTCGATAGAAGTCCAGCCTCCTCTGGAGATACTTGGCGCCATTGCCATGCAAGGCCTTGTGGGCAAGGGTCATGGCCTTAAACAGTATCCTCTTCCGCACCGGAAGCCAATGGAGGGATACAAGGAGATTAGAGGCGCTAGTGCGGCGATGAAGGCCAAAAATGGCACGCGCAGCAGCGTTCTGGGTGACCTGCAGACGTTGGAGGAGATATTCAGGCAAGCCCAGATATAGGACATTGGCATAGTCCAATCTGGACCCTATAAGGGCCTGAACAGTGATCCTCCGATGTTGCTCCGAAAGAAGGGGAAAGAACTTGCGCAACATTCTGAGAATCCCGAAGCATGTTCCCGTAAGAGTGGAAACCTGGGATTTGAGCGAAAGCTCGTTGTCAATTTTAACTCCCAGGTTCTTGGCCCACTTAGAGGACTGTGTGGGAGGGAACATGTCGGCAGGCCACCATCCTTGCCAATCTGGTTCTGATGGGCATCCGAAGAATAGTATTTCGGATTTGTCCGAGTTGCACTTAAGGCTGTTATGTGAAAACCAGCTAAAAACAGCCCCAAGGCACTCACGGATCCTTTCTCCATCGAACTCTTCGCTCTTGCGACAGGTGAAAAGGAGCTGAGTGTCGTCAGCATAAGAGACGATCCGGGCCCCATAGGACTCCGCCAATGTCGCCAGAGGGGTCATAAGGATGTTAAATAGAGTGGGGCTCAAAATAGAGCCCTGAGGCACTCCGACTCCCAATGGCGGCATCTCGGCGGATCCGGGTGGGACCCAGACCGTCTGGCGGCGGTTGGCCAGAAAGGAAGAAAACCAGTTGAACACCGTCCCCCCTAGCCCGATGTCACGGAGCCTGGTGAGGAGATCCTCATGGGGGACGGTGTCAAATGCCGCCGACAGGTCTAGCATAACTAACATCACCCTGCCTCCCATGTCCAGCACCTCTTTTACGATCTCCGAGACTTCCAAGAGCGCCGTCTCGGTACTTAAGTTGGAGCGAAAGCCCGATTGGGATTCATGAAGTAAATCATTGGACTCCAGGAAGTTGGAAAGCACGCTGTGCACGTGTTTCTCCAAGATCTTAGTTAGTGCTGGAAGGAGCGAGATTGGCCTGTAGTTGGAGGGTGCCTCTGGGTCAAGATTGGGCTTCTTAATCAGAGGGATGACCATGGCTTGCTTCCAGGTCTGGGGCAGAAAGCCTTCGCTCAGGGATAAATTAAGAATGGGATTGGCTATGGGGTTGATGGCATCTGCCATTTTTGCCAGAAATTTTGCCGGGCACGGATCTAATGGTGAGCCCGACTTGAGGTTCCTCATCAAGGCTAAAGATGTGGCAACCGAGAGGGGAGGAAAATCAAGCAGAGCTGGGCCTGAGGGAGATAGAGACGCTGTCTCGATCGACATCACGGACACATCATCTGGGGCTTTCGGTGAAAAGGAGACCTGGATTTGCCTAATTTTGGTGGTAAAGAAATTGGCAATAGTGTTAGCCCAGGTCTCCGCTGGAGCACCCTGAGTGGAGATGGACCGGGGGCTAGTAAATTCGCGCACGATTGAGAAGATCTCCTTGCAGGAATTGGCAGCATCATCAATCCTTTTGGCAAGATACCGTTTCTTGCTCTGAAGGACTAATTCATGGTATGACTTCATCATGGTTTTATACCGTTGTTTGGCCTCGGGCTCATACTGGACTCTCCAGGCCCGCTCCACCACTTTACATTGCCTACGGGCATGGGCTAATTCCTCCGTGAACCAGGGGGCAGAAACCCGTCGAGCAGCGGACCTGGGTGACTGTAAGGGAGCGAGCTCATTTAATCTGGCCAGAAGCCAGGATTGCAGGCTCTCCAGATCTTTCTCCAAGTCCCCAGTACAAGCCACAGGGTGATCATCCAGAGCATGAGTGAGCATATCTGGGGACACCCGATGAAGTGCCCTATAACTGCTGCCCTGCTGTCTCGTGGCGCTAGCCGGGGAAGCCAAGGTAGAAGGTATTTCAAAATGGGCAAGGAAATGGTCAGACCAAACGATTGGCAGAAGTGTTACATTCATGATAGGTATGGTGGAAAAAACCTGATCAAGTGTATGGCCTTTATCGTGGGTCGGACCAGAAAGATAAGGGGAAAGACCCAGGGTGGATGCAAGATCTAACAATTTGATGGCATTTTGGTCATTGTGGTCGTCCATATGGAAATTAAAATCTCCCGCAAGTAAACAATGCTCCGATCTCAGGACAAGGACCGACATGACCTGTTGGAGATCATCAAGAAAGGAACCCACTGGGCCCGGAGATCTGTAGACAATCAGGCCCTTCAATGCTTGTTGCGGCGATAGGGAGATGGTAAAAGCCAATGAGTCAGCCCCTTCGATGGTGTAAGTATGCGTGACCATGCACGAAAGAGAGTTCTTCACAACTAAGGCAACTCCTCCTCCCCTGCCCTTGACTCTATCCTGTCGATAGATGGTATAATCAGTGGGAATGGCAGCCACAATATCCGGGTGGGAGGAATCATTGGTCCATGTCTCCGTAAGCATCAAGCAGGTGGGACTAGTCGTTGACAGGAGATCAAAGATCTCTTGAGTGTGACAATGCAACGACCTCGTATTAAGGAGTAGGCAATGATGTTTTAAGCCACTCTCCTTAACAGGAGCAGGGGAAGGTAGTAAGCGGACAGGGTGCCAGAGACAAACAGGGCACTTATGCTTACCCCTATATCGGCCTGGAAAAACTGACAGACACGACACATTCCGATTGCGCAGCGAAAGGAGCTCCTGAGTGGAGTAGGAAAGCATAGTGGCCAGAAGTACCTGCCACGCCAAACGCCTCCGGGACGCTGACGGGCGCAGACGGGCAGGACTCTGGCACGACTCCGGCGCAGATCCGGCGCGGCCGCTGATCGCGTCCGCTGCGCGGAGGAGAGGGTGAGCTTTTTGTAGCGCTGCTAGAGCGCGAGGGTGAATAGTCCTACCCCCAAGATGGCGGCCAAAATGAGATCCCAGCCCTCGGCGTCAATACTCAGCCGAGGGCGGTCTCAGAATCCCAGGCAAGGGAGGGGGGGAAAGCGAAGCGCTTACAAGCGCTGGGAGATCAAGTGGCAGGCAGCGCTGTGCTCCTACACGCTTTTAACACAAGCGCGAGCACGAGCTGCAAAAGGCACACAGTTAAAATGGCAATATTAAAATGCACGAACAGAGTTTCACAGCCAAAAGAAAAGTAAGGAGACCTCCCGGCTTTCTGCCTCAGGAGGGGAGAGGTAGGTGTAGTAGCAGATGGTAATCACCTGCTAGATGATCCGCTTCCCTTTTGTAGCGCTGCTAGAGCGCGAGGGTGAATAGTCCTACCCCCAAGATGGCGGCCAAAATGAGATCCCAGCCCTCGGCGTCAATACTCAGCCGAGGGCGGTCTCAGAATCCCAGGCAAGGGAGGGGGGGAAAGCGAAGCGCTTACAAGCGCTGGGAGATCAAGTGGCAGGCAGCGCTGTGCTCCTACACGCTTTTAACACAAGCGCGAGCACGAGCTGCAAAAGGCACACAGTTAAAATGGCAATATTAAAATACACGAACAGAGTTTCACAGCCAAAAGAAAAGTAAGGAGACCTCCCGGCTTTCCGCCTCAGGAGGGGAGAGGTAGGTGTAGTAGCAGATGGTTATTTGGGCATTTTGTATTGTCTTATTGTTGTCCTGCCTCAGCCATGATAATGATAAAAACTGTTTAAATGAAGCATGCACGAAGTATGTGTCCTGCTGGGCCTGTGCAGATTTTAAAAAGAAAAACAAATAGTAACACATTATCTTACCTACTCCATAAAACAAGCTTTGTGTCACAGCCCGATGTGATCAGCAGCTGCAGGGGTCAGGAAAGGTGAATAGGAACAAACAAACTTATTTTCTCCTGCCCTGCATCGAAAAAGAAATATCGACACAGCAGAACAAGGAGGCAAAGGGAACAAGGAGGCAAAGGTGACCGTTATCGCCTTTTGCCAGTGGAGATGAAGGGGTGAAAAAATAAACAAGGCCTCGTTAAAATGTACATTTTAAAGACGTGCGATAATCTCTAAAACTGTCGTGTGTATTCGCCCGGGAAGCTATCTCAGCTCGGGCGCACACACACACACACAGCCCAATGCTGTTGCGCGCCTGCCTTCAAGCCCTCACTGCGAGGGCCAAGGCTCCTGTTTGGGTAGGCCAGGCTCAAGTTTGGGTGGGCCAGGCCCACCCGGCCCACCTGCTAGAACCGGGCCTGGTCCCCCTGCTTCGAAGTCCGACGCTCTAGCCATTCTGCTCTGTTGCTGAGCAGTCAAGTATATGTATAATCCAGAGCTCTTGTTAAAGTGCTTCTGTTCTGACAGGTGAGGGCACCACATTGCAATCTGTTACAGCCTGAAACTGTCTGGGTGGACTTTTGGTTGGCACAGAGATTATCCAAACACACACGATTTACTTTAATAAACAATGCATTTTAACATGCTATTTTATATAGCGTTAACTCAAGCGTAAGGTATCAGAGCCCAGTACGTGAGCATCGCAACACACACCCTTTACTTTAATAAATGCATCTTAACATGCTGCAGCTCGTGACCAAGAGCAAAGCCTTGAAAAACAGTGAGTGCCTCTTTTTGTCCGCGTCGAGTCTCTGTGGCCGCTAATAGAAGGTGGGGCGATGCGGTGGTTCATGTGCAGTATTAAAGGATGCATGCTGCTGCCGTGTGGAGCCTGGCACAAGGGCTGTTGCACAAGTACGCTCGTAGGGCAATCTTGGGACACGTGTACTGGAATGTGTAGTGGCAGCACTTCTGTTGGTGTAAACAGTCTGCCTTTATAAGTGCATGTGCTGAAACCTGACACTTGGGTCTGTCCGGGTCTAACTGTGTCTCCTTGTGTATCCTAAGCTTTGATGCGCGCCCTCTCTTTGTTTTCCTGTATTTCCAATTTAATGTGCCTAGAACAAATCCTGTTTTGCAAGGTGCGCCTTATAAGCAGTGTCTGTGCTGTGTGGAACTCACCCACTAATTTGCCCTGTCGTTTGTTTACACGACTCTCTTGCAGTGCCGAGTCTTCTTAATTGACCATGGTGCACACAAGAGGGCACTGGAGTTTACCATGCGATTCATATCTGGAGGCCAGCATTGCTGCCTATAAGTGAATTGTAAAAAAATCAATTGATGGACAGAATGCAGAACAATGTCATACATTCACCCCAGTACAGAAATCTGGGCCTAAATCCATCGTTTTTTTGCTCACCATGCCATTCCAGTTTGGACCCAGCCATATGCAAATCGGTCTTGACCCTGTGCCAAATGGGAACAGTCCAGCCTGAAATGCCAGGCCAGGTCCTCCCTGGACTGGAAACAAGAATCCTAGGACCGGTTTGGGGCTTTTAGCCCTCATCAGCTACGATAGCATGACTTCAGTGGCATGGAGAGCAAGGGACCCTTGTCTGGGCATACCTGTCCAACTCGGGGTGACAAATGCAAAAAGAACAATTGATGGACAGAATGCAGAACAATGTCATACATTCACCCCAGTACAGAGATATGGGCCTGAATCCATCTTTTTTTGCTCACTGTGTCATTCCAGTTTGGACCCAGCCATATGCAAATCAGTATTGACCCTGCACTCAATGGGAGCAGTCCAACCCGAACTGCCAGGCCAGGTTCTGTGTTTGCTTTGTTCGCCCTGAGTTGGCAGGGTATGCCCAGACGTAGGTCCCTTGCTCACTTTGTCACTGGATTCAAACTAGCCTAGCTGATGAGGGCTGTTAGCTCGAAACCGGTTCTAGGATGCTTGTTTCCGTTCCAGGGAAGACATAGCTTGGCAGTACGGGCTGGACTGTTCCCATGAGGCACAGGGTCAAGACTAATTTACATATACCTGTATCTGAACTGGGGTGGCGAAGTGAGCTAAAGAACGATGATGGATTCAACCCAGATCTGTGACTGGGGATGAGTGTCTGAAAAGTTTCAGTGCTCCGTCCATCATCTCCTTGTGTTTGCCTTATTCAACCTAAGTTGGCAGGGTATGCCCAGACGTAGGTCCCTTGCTCACTTTGCCAGTCCCAAGGTGCTTATTTCTGGTCCAGGGAACACATGGCTTGGCAGTTCGGGCTGGACTGTTCCCATGAGGCGCAGGGTCAAGTCTGATTTACATATAGCTGTGCCTGAACTGGGGTGGCGAAGTGAGCTAAAGAACGATGATGGATTTAACCCAGATCTGTGGCTGGGGGTGAGTGTGAAAAGTTTCAGCGCTCCGTCCATCATCTCCTTGTGTTTGCTTTGTAAGTGAATTGTGGCATATGGTCATGGCGGTCCATTCTAGTAGTGTGGCTATGGTGAGCGAACACCAGGGCAGTTGCGGTCTCCGGGGCTGTCACCAGTGCCTGTGAGTCTCTTGCAGCTGTTACCACGGCCTAGTGGGACAAAACAGTAGCTGCAGCAGGTGTTTGTAGCTCTTCCTTGTGTTGGGTGATCTCGGAGGCAGGCCCCCACCCCCTCTCCTCCATCACTGTCTCATCAGGGGGCAACGCCAGGCCATCCATTGGGCCCTCTGAAGCTTTGAGGAGGGATGAGGGCAAGAATCGCTGCAAGTGTTCTTCCAGTGATTTCTTATCAGTGCCCCAGTGATGAGGAATAGAATAGAACTCCCCACCCAAACCCCTTTGAATGGGTTACATGAGGCTCTGTTGTTTAGTTACGTTTATTTATTACTTCTGGCAAATGGTGCTTTTGTGGAGAAAAGTAAATAGTAGAAACATAAAACACACACTAAAATGGTAAATGAGGAATACAGAAGGGTAGAAAATGATGCACTAAAATGCAAACTGATGGACATTCTAGTGCGAGATTTAGATGTTCATTCACTTTCATGGAACATACGCAGTAATATAGGGGCTGTCAATCACCGCACACGTTTAGGAGTGCAACCTCTTCTAAAGGGGAGTGGACGATTCCCTAAATATAAACTCCAAGTTTTAGGGGGAAGGGAGGCATCTTTGCTGTTTTGGCTACAAGTGTATCCGATTACACCTAAAGGTTCACAGTTGCTGCAGTGTTGTGGGCTTTGACTTCTCAGAAAAAACAATAAATTGCTGAGCCCATCAACCTACCCCCACTAATTCAGATTGGGTTCCCTAGACAACCACTGGTACCTTCCTTACATATTGCAGGTATTGTGCTGAAACAATAGTATGACCCACTTATTTTTGTAGACAAAATAATGTTTTTGTCCCACAGTGCATCGGATGGCTCTTTGGACATAGTTCTTGGCACCTTTTATTATATCATGATTTTGAGAGTCAGTTCAGTTCATAAATCTTTATTCGAATTCCAAGAATTCATAAAAGCACATACACAAATTGACAATATATTATAAAATCCATATAAAAATATTTAAGTCATGTAAACATCAGACAAATGTTACAAGTTATTAAACAGAGAAAAGTCAAGGACTGTCCATCATTTTACGTGCTCTGAGAGCGATTCTCAAAAAAGTGCTAGTTCGACAAATAATTTCTTCATTGTCCAGGGAAAGCAGTCGTTGATAAGATTCCCCCATGGTAATTGGTCTATATTTTTTAAAAAGGGGAATTAAAAACCATTTTACATATTTTAAGTAATATTTTCAAACAAAGAAAAAGTGCAGATCAGTTTGTACACTCACCCCGACAAAGGGGCATCTTATGTTATCGGGGGAGTGCCAATAGCCCAAAGGAAAGTTTAACAAGAATCTTACAGTTCCTGCCCTCAATCGAAACAAAAGACTTCTTTCCCAGGTTATCATTAGCAGGGTAAGGTATAGTAATAGAGGATACCTATATGATTCCCTGCCCATGTAGGTAAGGACTGAAGGGTTCCCTGGCCCTATCTGTGTTGTAAAGTGCATAGAGTGCTTTCTTCAGATCATTCTTGTGTACAAAATTAGTTTTGTTTGGGTCTAAGAAAATGCTACCATTATCAATGCTGCACAAACTTTTATAGACCCCCGAGAGCCAAGGAATCTCCATTCCTCTTTCGCACTTAAGACAGTCAGTTATAATTTCTTGGGTCAGGGTAGCTGATTAGTTTCTCCAAACTGAGTGCCAAAATAGCACGGGTCGGGCGCTAATAAAATCACATATAAAATGTAAATTTTATTCCTTATGGCATATATATTGGGAGGTGGAAATCGGTGCTCCCAGCAGCTTTCTACAGAACCGATTTTCTTCCTGCTGGATGCACCAATTCTTCGCCAAACCCCATATCTCTGCCCCGTAGGTAGCTACTGGGACACATTGCCATTTAAAAATCCTTAAAATTGCTTTAATGGCACCTATTTTCTTTGGTCGTGGGAGGCTTAAAATAGAATTGATGGCCTTTGAGAATTTGCTCGTGGAGTGGGCCAAATGCCCAGTCCACGAGCCATTCGCAGCAAAGAACATCCCCAAATATGGAAAGTTGTGGGTGGAAGGAAGTCTGTCGTTCCCTACCAGTATGGAGTTAAGCTGAAGTTTCCCTGGTCCGCATGACATAATAAATGACTTTTTTAAATTCACGCGTAAGTCCAGCCCATCCATGTATTCTGCGAAACTTTTGACCAGAGTATGCAAAGAGTTCGGGGTGCAGCTCATTAGGACCGCATCGTCAGCGTAGAGAAGTACAGGCAACAATTTACCATTTATTATGGGGACATCTGGGGTTGACTGTTTCAGGTGATTACTCAGTCCATTGATATAAATAATAAAGAGCAGGGGTGCTAAAACGCACTAACGTCTAACTCCCCTTCCTACCTTAATTGGCCCTGATAACTCCCCACCCAGTCCTATTGTGGTAAATAAATAAATAATACCCTATTTTTGAATGCTTGAATGAATAACAGATAGCTCAATAAATAAGAGTCAAGATTCGAGGTAGTAGGAGTTGTTGCAGGTTTATTACAGCATAAGGACAGGGTCAGGACAACCTGCATAGGAATAGGACAATAAGGCCCGGCAGCTGCCGGGGCAGGATCTGGGATGAGCTTGGAATGAGCGCGCTAACATTTAATAACACAACATTGATATATATACATAGCGCAAACACATAGCATTACATTGCAGTAGGCGTAACAGTGGGTGGAGTAGAAGGCGTAACGCGTAGCAGTCGCGAAAGATAACAGTAAAAGTGGGTGTAACTGGGAGTATACATAGACATGTGATGCAAGACGTAACAGAATATGTCATAAATGGGCGGACACATAGGAGGGGGCTACCTAAGGAGCCGGGACCTCTAACCTAATGGTGCGCGAAAACTAGCAATGACGTGTTACTAGGAGAAGCTGGGGGCTACGAACTCTGTGCTAGGAGCAGAGACTAGAGTCTGGAGGGTCGGAGCGACATGTACCTAAACCCTATCTGGTATCTAATGTTTAGGGAACATGTTGATATAAACTAGAAGTCATGAGGGGAAAAGCTAACTTGATTCTAAGACTGGACCATGCATTATTCTACATGTAGTGCGTGAAGAAGAATAAATGACCATTGAATACAGTATTTCTCTAACATGGAGACGAGAAGGCTAGACAATGACGAAAACTATTGATGCAGTTCAGTAGCTTAGGAATGCAGAGGAGGAGGACTGAACTGATAGCAGGAACTATAACATACTTTTGGCAGACTCAGAGGCAGAGCCGGGGTGCACCGGGCACTGCAAGGCAGGAAGTAAGTGAAGGGTCGAGGATACAGGTGGGGGCTGTATCGCTCCTTAGCGAGGCTTTCAGGAGACAGGAGCTGAATCTGTGGTCCGGGCCCTTTTGAGGCCTAGAAACGGGAACTTTATAATGGAATAACGTGCACACTGAGAAACGTGGCAACATTACTTACATAGGCCTAATATTCGTAGTATTCACGAGGACTGGAAACTAACATACCAGAGGTGGACACAACTGTAATTGCGTCTTTAATTAGAAATGGGGAATAACATATGCATATTGATCATGCACACATAACATATGATGGATGGGGCGTAGGGACACAGAACATGGCAAAATTTACTTTTCCACATTCCCTCCTTGTCACTACGTTTCATCAGGAAACATCAATATTCATGATACCGTCTATCATTTCATACAGTACCATTTGCTCGTCTCGAATTGTCTTGGAACGGGATTTAGAACGGGGCTTGGGACGGGGAATACAAGAGGTAGCACACATGCTGCAAATCGCAGGGCCACATTGTATACAGAGGCAGCAGCTAAATATGATCGCTACTGCAATACCTAGAAAGGACAGGACTTTCCATCCCCATGCAGAAATTACATTCCAGAACCAACCGGACCATGTCCAGGTGCCTGGATCTTGATGTAACAGATGGGCAATTTTATGGAGTCTGGTTATAGCTGAATAAACAGACGGCGCGTTATTTGGAATGAAAATGCAACAACTGGATCCGAGAATTCTACAGGCCCCGCCCCTATCGGCCAGTATGACGTCAAGGACGAGACGATTCTGTAAAACGACAAATCTCATAGCAGATTGTTCTTCGGTTAGGTTACCTAGAGCAGAGGCAGTCTCATTTACTACAGCTTCAAGGGTTCTGGTTAGCCTACGTATTAACTTACTATTCTGGACAGGACCTATGAAGAAGAAGAAACCTTTATTGAAATCTGTATACTGTTCTAGAGTAGTTTCAGTTTGATCGACAATTGGGGACTCCCTTCTATGTCTAATGTGTACTAAGAAAGAATTCCTATGATAGTCAGGTGGGGCTAGAAAAACAGGTGGCAGTAGGAAGGCAATGTAACAGGTTCCCTCCCAATCGAGGGGCAGACGGACATATGCAGTTTGACCACAAACAAAATAAGAATGACGTGAAGCTTTGAAAATAGATTTCCTACTGTCACTATACTGGATAACAGTAGTACATTCACTATGACCTATATGTACAGAACCATAACTACGGACACATAATTCGCCTTTGACTGGTAGTACTGAAATAGTAGGTGAGTCTGGAGTAGTATCAGACTGAACATTCAGGACCATGAAATTCGACGAATAATTTCCTAAATTATATACTTCATTTTCTAAATCTAAACCTGTTCTGTGGGGAAAACCTTGCTTGTCTGGAAAACATGTACTGTTAAGAAAAGACATATCTGTTGAGGATGACGTTAACGTGGACCATGCTCCACACGAACCATTGTGTGAGAATGGATAAGGAAAGAGTGGCAGAACTCCCTTCGATGTCTGGAAAGGGGGGAGTCGACCACACACCCAACAATTAGTGGCATTGCTGGTCTGGTGTGAATAATGTAACATACGGATAAATGTGTTATTACGCATGGCAAGGCGGTATGAATATTCGTGAGGAGGCAGATCACTAAACGTGTGCTCTACTGTAGCATGAACAGACATATTTACATGAGGAACTGAAAAACACAGATAGAAAGCATAGCTGGTGCAAGAAATCATTATGCTGATGAATAATATGAAACTCAGAAAAACGATACATTGGAGTGAACTGCGACTGACTCTCTCACTATGGGGGTCTATTTTATACATGTCAGAAACAGTCTAACCGTTTCACCTAGGGGAGGACTTATACAATCAAACTGGCTGACTTATTAGACCTGAGCTTTAACTTATACTCCTGTTGCGGAGTTTTCTCTAACAAGGGAGGGGTTGTAACAATGTTCGGTGCGGGACAGTCCTTTAAAACAATGTTCTGGCAATCCTTCGAATCCTGGGAAATGTTCTTGGCAATGTCTTTGAAGACGGGCTTTGGTCCTTTGAAAAGTTTTACATGAGAAAGGTGGACCCACCCCTTCCTGCCTTCCAACTTGACGGCAGTTCGGGTGGTCAAGAGGACTTGACGTGGTTCCTTCCAACGTGGTTCCAGCGGACTTGATTTGTCAAAGTTGCGGACGAGGACCATCGAACCTGGAACGATTTCATGCGGTGCCACCTCGGTATTGTCTGGAAATGCGGCGGCAACCTGTGAACGACATGAGTTGAGGGCAGACATCAAGGAAGCTAGGTAATCTGTCAGCATATTACATGAAACATCGGTAATACTTCGGGGTCTAGGAGTACCCCACATGTTAGGGGGGCGGCCGAAAACGACCTCATACGGGGACAGACCTGATCTGGAATGTGCGACCATACGCATGTAAAACAGAGCGACTGGCAAAGCTACTAACCAGTCTACACCTTTGTCTTTACAGACTTTTGCTATACGAATTTTCAGAGTCTGATTATGTCTCTCGACTAGTCCAGCTGCTTCTGGATGGCGTACACAATGAAACTTCCACTGGTACCCTAACAACAGGGAAACGTGCTTCATTAATTCGGATGAGAATGGCTGACCGTTATCAGAATATACGACTCTAGGGAGTCCATATCTAGGGAAGAATTCACGAACCAACTGCTTGGCAGTGGTCGCGGCTGTGTAATCTGGGACTGGATAGGCTTCTGTCCATCTGGACAAAGCGCATACTACTACAAGGACATACTTGAAACCTCGACATCGCTCCATTTGAATATAATCCATCTGGAGGACCTCAAAAGGGTGGTCAGGGGGCTGGAAACCACCTTGTTCCACCGGAACACTTTTACCTGGATTAAACTGACAACATATCATACAGGTACGGACTTTCTGCTTGGCTGCAGCTCGTAAATGCTTGTTGAACCAAATGTTCTGGATACTGTCTAACATAGCTTTTTCTCCTAAATGTGCTGGACTATGTGCGGTATTGATAATGACTTGAACCATAGAATCGGGGAGAAACCATGTGGCTCTACCCTTCGTTAACCATCCTTGATCTGTCTGGACCCCTCCTTGTACAGACCATTTCTTGATTTCATCGGGAGTAGCATGTAACTGGATATCTATGACATCTTGTGTAGGGTCCTTAACTGTCATGCATGTAATCAGATCTGGAGTATGTGTCTGATTAACTGGAATGTCTGGAGTCTGTGCTGTAAGCTTGGCTGTGCGGTCTGCTAAATCATTACCTTGGGAAATAATGTCTGTAACTTTCGTATGTGCTTTGCACTTCATGATAGCGATAGATGTCGGTAAATGTATGGCATCTAACAGGGCTCGAATAAGGAGACCATGCTGAATCTTGGTTCCATGAGAAGTCATAAAACCTCTCTCCTGCCAGAGCACTCCGAAGTCGTGTACAACTCCGAATGCGTAACGTGAATCTGTGTAAACATTAACTTTCAGGTTTTTGGCGTGTATACAGGCTTGTGTCAGAGCAACTAGCTCTGCTGCTTGAGCGGACAGAGTATCAATACGGTGTGTTTCAATAACTTCAGTGTCAGTAGTCACTGCATACGCGGCGACTAGTTCTCCTATACTAGTTCTCATACATGAACCATCCACATAAAGTGTCAGGTCAGGATCTGGTAACGGAATGTCTGTAAGGTCTTGTCTTGGCTTTGTCGTAATGTTAACTACTTCCACACAATCATGTGTGTCTGGATTTGAGCTAACTGATGGTAACAGTGTAGCAGGATTCAGGACGTTGCAGCGTCTAATTTCTATGTGTGGCTGGAACAGTGTCAATTCATAACCTGTTAAACGTGCAATTGTCAAGTGCTGAGTTTGTGTTCGGTTTAAAAGAACTTCTACTGAATGTGGGACTTGTACTGTCAGGGAATGTCCTAAAACTATGGAATCACTTTGTCTGATAGCTAGTGCTGTGGCTGCAACTGACTTGAGACACGCAGGCAACGCCTGGGCGACTGGATCTAATGTGCTCGAAAAATAAGCACAGGGCTTGTATTGACCAGCTTGATCTTGTGTAAGAACAGATAATGCTGTACCTTCGCGTTCTGTAACGAAAAGTGTAAAAGGCTTACTGTAGTTCGGTGTAGCTAGAACTGGAGCTTGACATAGGGCTTTCTTTAACTCGTTAAAACTAAGTGTATGGTCAGATGTCCAAGGGAGGACAGTCGATACGGCTGCCTCCTGTGTCGTTAACTGTATCAGTGGCTTGGCTAGGAATGCATACTGGGGAATCCATTGTCTACAATAAGAAGTAAGGCCGATAAAAGCACGTACCTCCTTCTGGGTTCTGGGCTGGGGAAGACTCGCTATTAACTGGATACGGTCGGGTGTCAACTGCCTACCCCTCTTGGACAGCAAGTGTCCTAAGTATACCACTTGCTGGACACAGAATTGAAGCTTCGAAGGTGACACCTTGTGCCCCATCTCGGCAAGAAAATACAGAACTGTAAGTGATGCTCGCTCGCAGTCACGTTCAGAACGGGCTGTGATCAGTAGATCATCGACATACTGGAGCAGGGCAGTGTCAGTTGGCATGTGAATGTTGTCTAGTTGTCTCTTGAGTGCTTGACTGTAAATACTAGGGCTTTCTGTGAAACCTTGAGGAGCGCGTGTAAACATATAGCTCCTTCCATTTAAACAAAATCCGAAAAGAAACTGGCTGTCTGGATGAATCGGAACACTGAAAAATGCATTCTTGAGTTCAATAACAGTGAAAAACATGGCTTCGGAATCAATGGCTGTTAACAGGGAAGAAATATCTGGGACAACTGGGTACTGAGGAATAATACATTTGTTAAGCTCTCGTAAATCAATCACTAATCGATATACTGGGGGTGCATTTGGATCAGTGCGTTTCATGACTGGAATGATCGGAGAATTGCATACATTGGAGTCAGTTTCTACAACTACTCCTTGAACCATGAGTTCGTCAATAATTTTGGATAAGGCTGCTACAGCCTCAGGTGGCAATCTGTACTGCCTGATTCGTGGTAACACTACACCTGGTTTGAGAGTCACACGATAGGGTGTGATTTGCATGTAACCTACATCAGTTGGACCTTGCGCCCATAAATGCTGCGGAACATTTGACAATCTTGAATCAAAATCTCGTAATACATAGTGACCTTTAAAGTCACGTAGGAACAGACGTATTCCCTCTGGGGAACAACAAATAATTGCACCTAATTCTTTCAATGTCTTAATGCCTAATAGATTTTCTGGACATGACTTAGTAAGTAACAGATCAGTAGTACGGGACAATGGACCTACTTCTAGAGTAACTGGCTGTGATATTTCATTAACTATGGGTTTTCCTGAAAATCCAAGGGAAACATTTCTTGAGCCTGAGAGCGGAGCCCCTGGAACTTCGGCATGACTAATTGTGGTCCTACTTGCCCCTGTATCGATCAAAAACTTTCTGTCTTTCCCTAATACTTGACTATGAACATAAGGACCTTCTTGGTCTACAGGTATCTCGATGAGAGGCAAGCCTACCTCCCTCTCTAGGCTGTTTCATGAATAGGACTGATACTCTGGATACTCGGACTGTGCATACTGGTACATCTGCGATGTAACGTGCTGTGTTGCAGCAATAGGCTGCGGTACTGTAACTGTCTGTGGTGCATTCTGTGACTGAGGAATCTGTGAAACTTGTTCTTGTCTCGGCGGACGTGGTCTTTCTTTAGTCTTACCAGTAGCTATGTTGTGCTTCAGAACTGCACACTCGTTTATAAAATGACCTGGCTGTTTACAATAATTGCAGTTCCCTTTAACGGGAGCCGCAGGATGACTGGCTTGATTCGGACCCCTCATCTGACTGTCTTGAGGAATAGATTGTGCAACTAGCACTTTCATTTTCGTGTCTTTCATACGTTTTCTTTCGTGTTCTTGCTCTTCTCTGATTCTATTCTGGTGGTACTGGAGCATCTGGAGCATCTGGGATGGACTGTTTGCTTGCCAGGTGCTTTCGACTTTCAAAACTCGGTTTTTAATCTGGGGACTTGAATTCTCGACTAATTTGGTAACGAAAAGATGAGGGTATGACTCACTACTTGTCTTGAGACCACTGTTAATACTGAAACATTTCTCGAATCTAGAATAAAAATCACTAATGTCTTCATCTTGTTTCTGTTTACAGGCTGAGATTGCATCCCAGTCTTCTTTCCTAGTTGTCAATAATCTGGGTAAAACTTGAATCAATAATTCTGGTAATTCTTTACATTTATCTCCAAGACCGGTACCTGGTACTCGTGCCTTGTCTTCAGCTTCTAGAGCTGTCCAATCGATCTTTTTCTCTCCCACCTCCCATTCTTTTTCCTTTAACTTTTCATACACCCCTGCGGGTAGCAGAACTTTTAACATTTTAATGATATCTGGGTAGGTGTATTCTCCCATACGGAGCATGTCTTTTAATTCTCGATGGAACCCTGCTGGATCTTTGTCATGACAGGGAATTAATTTCTTCATTTCGAGGAGTTCCATCTTTGATATCGGAGTGTATACAAACACTCGTTGCATTTCGCCACCCGTCCCTTGGACTGGGTGGACTTCTCGTAGCGGATTCTGTCTGTCTATATAGAATGGTTTACTTTCTGGGGGTGAGACATGAACAAAATGCGGGTTCAAAAACGTTCTATACTTGTGACGCTGTTCTAGAATGACACTAATTAAATCGGTACCTAGACCTCTCCATCTGTACTGGAGTAACTCGTTCAGGATATCATGTAACGGGCCTGGATCAGAATGTTGACCCTCATACAGGGTAATGAGGTGCTGGATCATATACATACCCACCAGTCGTTGCTCGGCTGGGGGCAGTTTCAGAAACATTTGTGCCACTATTTCGTCTGGAAAAGTGGTAGAATCAGTAATCCATCGGACTGCTGATCGGGCTAGTTCTTGTTCGTGCATAGTACTTAATTCGCTATAACCGACTCGTGATTTCAGAATATGATCGGTAGCTTGAAATACTTGTTCTAGAGAAGCTCGTTCTCGTGCTAGATGATGAAAAATAGACTTAGGTTCTGGACGTAAATGGCGATCTGGATATCTGGATTTTCCTACATACGCTATTCTGACGGGATTCTCGTCTTCCTCTTCAGGATCAGAGACACTTTCTTTCTCGCTTACTTGTGCTGCTTTACGCTGTTCGTGTAACCTTATTATTTCTTTACGAATTTTCTTGTACATACTTTCCATGGCACCGACGGTCTTGTGCTTACCCTCGGCTATATTATCACTCCACCTTGTTAGGATTCTCATTTCGGCGGGATCTTTAGACGAGTAATCTTGTTCTCTTATTAGACAATTGATCAGGAACTTTAATATCATGAGCTGAATCTCGGCTTTTCTTTGAGACATAATCTCGCTAATACTTTCTGGATCATCCCCTGTACGGATGAAACGATATATTCTGTCTAGATCTTCTTTCATATTCGGCAAGGTGACTAGATACTCGGTCACCCTTCTTACACGTAAGGAATATAAAACCATAGTAAATTCGCCTGGAACTGGATCATAAACACATTCGTTAAGGGCTTGCCTGATTTCTGTGACAGACTTATTACTTTTTGGAGTACGCTGTGATGCTTGAGCATGTAATTCAAGTGCTGATAAACGCTTGTGTGGCGGCGGGGTTTGAGGAGGACCTCCTCCTGCGGCCCCTAGACTAGAATCATCGACTGACATTCTTCGTGCTTGCAGGGTCGGTAATTGTAACGTGGGCTGAACTTGTATGGCAGGCTGACCCGGGGGTACCGTAACAGGTACTCCGGTGTCTGGAGGAACGGGAAGTGCCTGATTTACAGGGACAGGTGGAGCGCGGACTGGATTTGCATATTCTGGAACTGTGTCGTCCAAATAGGACGAAATAAAAATATCAGCTGCGGTCGGTTTGTGACGTAGCTTGGTCGGAACTAATGGTGGCGGGAAATTACTGGATGCCTCTGGGGTCGCTTTTGGCAAGCCTTCGGCAAGGAGAGGATACATACCCTTAATAAGGGCATGCCTCTGTCTGTCTGACTGTTCGGTTTTAACTTGTTCACCTATCTCGATTAATTCTCTTTCTTGGGCTCGTTCTTGGGATTCTCTACTTAACTCTGACTTTCTAACTTCCTTTTCCGTTCTTCTATGCGCTTCCTTACGCCATAACTCGATGGCATCTTTCTGTGACTGTCTGGCTTTCTTTTTCCATAATGCTTCTTCTACTCGCATGATACATTCGGCATCCCATGTACCCGATACGGGCCATCTATACTTTTCTTCTAACTGTTTGGTATACTCTACCCATAAATCTAGATACAAGATGGCGCTTATGCCATGTTTCCGATACATAAAGTGACCTGGACTGTCCCTAGGCGGGACAGGAACGGCTGCTTCTAGCAGACCCTTTCTAGTTTTTAACTGACGTAACTTTGAAAAGAGCGGCATTCTAAACTTGAATCGAAACACAATACAATACACGAAAAACAATAACAATTGGGAAAACAATTCAGGCATACCACGACATTGAAAATACATTGAACATCATTATAAATAACAGTTCGAACAGAATACTACCTGAAAAATACTGAAAACAGAAACAGAACAGAATTCTCGAGAACGGAACAGACTAGAGTTACTGGATGCACTGCTGTAACAGTACGGAACATACCGGTCCCATAAAGGAACACATCAAGACCCGTATCCACCTAGGTGAACACTTCGTTTGCGGGCTTGGGTACCACCAACCCACGGACCAGAGTCAATTTAGACTGACCCTGTCTAGACACTACCCCAGCAATGGTACTCACCGGGCAGCACGGAACGGAAAGCCTCGGACGGGACTGGACTACGACGACGAACTTCGGACTTCGGACTTCAGTTACGGGTGGACCTCCGGATACCTCGGACCTTGGACTCTCGGCTTGGGCTCTGGTCGGGACTCGCCGCGTTCCTCCACCGTCTCGTTCGGATGCTGGACCGCCTCCTCCGTCTCCTCCGTGGGCCTGAGGGATACTTGAGCAGAAATATCTGCCACTGCGCAGAAGAGTTCCGTCACGACTGTAGAGGGTCAGGGGGTCGGCGTGGCTTCACCGACGCGTGGGGAAAGGGCAAGTCCCTGTTCGGGCGCCATTATGTGGTAAATAAATAAATAATACCCTATTTTTGAATGCTTGAATGAATAACAGATAGCTCAATAAATAAGAGTCAAGATTCGAGGTAGTAGGAGTTGTTGCAGGTTTATTACAGCATAAGGACAGGGTCAGGACAACCTGCATAGGAATAGGACAATAAGGCCCGGCAGCTGCCGGGGCAGGATCTGGGATGAGCTTGGAATGAGCGCGCTAACATTTAATAACACAACATTGATATATATACATAGCGCAAACACATAGCATTACATTGCAGTAGGCGTAACAGTGGGTGGAGTAGAAGGCGTAACGCGTAGCAGTCGCGAAAGATAACAGTAAAAGTGGGTGTAACTGGGAGTATACATAGACATGTGATGCAAGACGTAACAGAATATGTCATAAATGGGCGGACACATAGGAGGGGGCTACCTAAGGAGCCGGGACCTCTAACCTAATGGTGCGCGAAAACTAGCAATGACGTGTTACTAGGAGAAGCTGGGGGCTACGAACTCTGTGCTAGGAGCAGAGACTAGAGTCTGGAGGGTCGGAGCGACATGTACCTAAACCCTATCTGGTATCTAATGTTTAGGGAACATGTTGATATAAACTAGAAGTCATGAGGGGAAAAGCTAACTTGATTCTAAGACTGGACCATGCATTATTCTACATGTAGTGCGTGAAGAAGAATAAATGACCATTGAATACAGTATTTCTCTAACATGGAGACGAGAAGGCTAGACAATGACGAAAACTATTGATGCAGTTCAGTAGCTTAGGAATGCAGAGGAGGAGGACTGAACTGATAGCAGGAACTATAACATACTTTTGGCAGACTCAGAGGCAGAGCCGGGGTGCACCGGGCACTGCAAGGCAGGAAGTAAGTGAAGGGTCGAGGATACAGGTGGGGGCTGTATCGCTCCTTAGCGAGGCTTTCAGGAGACAGGAGCTGAATCTGTGGTCCGGGCCCTTTTGAGGCCTAGAAACGGGAACTTTATAATGGAATAACGTGCACACTGAGAAACGTGGCAACATTACTTACATAGGCCTAATATTCGTAGTATTCACGAGGACTGGAAACTAACATACCAGAGGTGGACACAACTGTAATTGCGTCTTTAATTAGAAATGGGGAATAACATATGCATATTGATCATGCACACATAACATATGATGGATGGGGCGTAGGGACACAGAACATGGCAAAATTTACTTTTCCACACTATCCTTACTTGCGCTTTAAGATCAGTGTGTAGGAATGCTAAAAAGTGGACCAATGATTGGTCTAAACCATAATTCAATAAAATAGACCAAAGTTTGGACCTATTAACCAAATCAAAGGCGGATGATAGGTCCATAAACGCTAAATAAATGGGGGAGGAGCGGGCGGTGTTATATTTGTTAATAACCAAATTAAGATTCAAACATTGTTCTACTGTCCCAACCCTGCTTCTAAAACCCAATGGGCACGGAGATAAAATGCCACTTTCCTCTGCCCAGTCTAAAATCCTATTGTAAATGACACGGCCCAGAATCTTTATTGTGTTATCCAGCAGGGAGATCGGTCTGTAGTTAACCGGTTCCGATCTGTCACCCTTTTTGTATATTGGGACGATTACGCTCGTCGCCCATGTGTCTGGCATGGGTGCTTGGGGTAAACTGTTAAAAACATTCAGGAGGACTGGGGCCCATAATTCCGGTTTCCACTTTATAATATCTATAGGCAACCCATCAGGTCCAGGAACCTTGTTGCCAAGGCTCTGTGCAATCACCTCCTCTACCTCCACCAGTGTTATCTATAGGTTGCCTGGATGCCCCTGCACATAGTGATCTAAACTCTGTGATGGCGAGGCGTAGATTTTGGAAAAATGGTTTTCCCATGAGCTACTAGTAATAGTACAGCTGACAGGTGTTGGCCCATATTGCGTAAATCTCTTACTGCGGACCAAAATGAGTTACCAATTTTCCCCCCTGCTGTTTCTGCAAGGGCTTCCCATCGTTCGCTCAGAAGGGTGCCCTTCCACTCATTTATTGCAGTTTTATAAGCTTTCCTAGCTATGCTAATGTCTGCCCTGCTTCTTGGTTTGGCAGTTAGGGCCTTACGCAGACTCCTATTAGCCTCCGCAACAGTTGTGGTCAAACCATCTTGGGTCTTTTAGGCCCTGACAAAGTGGCACTGATAATAGAGATCTAATCACCGAACAGAGTTTAGTGAAGTCTTGAAAAACACTGGAACAAGGGGCTCAAGTCGATAGGCATAAGGTAATTAAAGTTAAGTGCCCTTCTAATAAAGTCTCAGTTATTGTCCCACTGTCCACCCCCCTCCACTTTAATCTTAGTTTTTCTGTTGATGGAGTTATGTCCCTCGCCCATTGAGCAGTAACATACACAGGGCGGGGTGCTAATCTTAGTACCACTGTCAATGGATTGTGGTCCCCAAAATCTGTTACGAGGACCTCTTTGGCCAATAGGCAGTCTGCGAGGCAGGGAGAGACGAAGATAAAATCAATAATAGAAGCACTATCCCTTCCTCTGAATGTCGGTACCAACTGGTTTGTAGAGGGTAAGCCTAAGTCCATTACATTGCTAAGGATGTGTTCACTAAGAAAGGAATCTAGTTCCAGCCCCCTCCGTACAGCTGGGTCTACCTGTCGTGTACCTATGCCTCGAATGTCTGTTGGTAGCTTAGCATTAAAGTCCTCCCCCAGAAGAATCCCCATACCCTCGCCTGAGCCTTGGACTTCCTCTAATTTTGAAATAATTTTAAAAAGCGGGGAAAAGTTCCAATTTGGGGCAGAGTGGAAATCATTATTGTAGAAGTTTATTAAGTAAAAGGGAACACGTCGTTTGTATTCTATTACTTGTATGTTGGGACTATTTGTGTGTATTATCTTAAAGCTCCCTCCTGATGCTATGCTGATCCGAATAAATAAACCCCCAACTGCACGGCCAAAATTTGGCTTAGATGCTACTAAACTAAAACAATGGAAGCCTTCTATGTGCAGATCATGTGTAGCCCATGTTTCCTGGAACATTATTATGTCCTGGGAAGACGATATACGTAGCCAATCTATATCGGCTAGTCTTGGTTCAAGGCCAGCAACATTCCAGATCAGAATTCTAAGATCAGAATCATTTTTACTTCCATTGTAGTTAAGGGAGGCCTTAGCTATTGTTCCATCCCCGGTTATCACATGGCCGGCACCGCCCTCTGCCTGTCCCTTATGATCAGCAGGGATTATTGACAGCATATTACACAATTCCAGGGCTTCCTGTTCCTTGCTAATAGCAATTGGACGGATGGGTGGTGAATCCCCCGGTATATTATCATTTGCCAACCTATCTGGCAGTCAGTCCTGTGTATCCAGGTTTGAGAGAGCCATGTCAAACCGGTTGTATGTTGGCACGTTGAACTCATACCTCCCCTGGTTGTGTACGATAGCTGGAGGTTTGCATCCATAACAAAACACACTAGGTAGGGGAGGGCCTGAGGGGAATAGTGTTTATAGACTATTGTGGTACCTTGTCCCCCAACTTAGCAATGAACAACAAGAAAGATACCAGAAGTCTGTATATAGGAGCCTAAGTAGTGCTCACTCTGTAAAACAAAACCAAGAGGTTAATGTTCAGGTCATAACAATCCTAATTGATGTGTGACAGCAGGAGAAGCAGAGAAATCAGAAAGGTAGCCCCACAGGTGCTAGAAAAATCCCCATCAGCCCGCTCAATAGCGGAGTATCGTCATCTGGGTAGTATGGTTGACAAATGTAGTGTCCAGAGTGCCCTTCCTTAGGAACAACCCAAGGCTAGCATAACTTGGACCATCACGTTGACCCTCAACCAACAGAGATGCAGACTGAAAGGGTTAGGTTGCAGTGCTCAGAAAATGTGAAAAAGGAAAAGAACCAAAATTCATAATCCAAGTGTTCTAAAAATACCTACCTTGATGTCATGGGAAAAACTTTATTGGGTCTGACCATCAAGGTGGTATGGTTAAAAGCAGAGTGAAAAATAGCATGCAAGGAATTGCTATTCACCATGAATCTTATTTGGTCGACATGTTTCAGCCTAGATAGGCTTTCTTCAGGACCTATGATGCACTACTGCAACATCAACTTACTGTGTCAAAGAAACTAATAAGTGGTTCAAACTCCTCTATAGTAGGGAGTAGGATGTCTTCTCCTGCATGTGAAACAATTGAAAAAAATATAAATGGCAATCATTATTGCTATTACAAAAGGAGCTACTAAGTGTCCAGTACACTGTAAATTCCTATGTTAATCCACTCACCCAAATTGTAGGGAGGAATAACCTCACCTCACCTGGCACTTGCTCACAGTGAAGGAGGCCACGCACTAAAAAGAAAGAAGAGAGGAGAATAGAAAACATACGTTTCATTTCAAGATCATTTCAAGATCAAAGAAAGTTTAGACTCTGATGGCCAACTCCAGTTGGCAACAAAAGGGGGTCAGGGATAGCGATAACACACCTTAACATAGGGGCATACTGTGGGTAGGAAATGTACTGCAGAATGGCAAACACCTCGTCTGCCCACGTGTGCACCAAGACCCATGTAGTCAATGCCTCCCATCAGGCCACCCACTCAACAGATCAAGGTCAAAGCCTGTACCCAGATCAAAGTTTCCACATCATTGAATAGCAAGAAAGTGAGACAAAGAACACCATTCTAAGAGAAATTCCTTGGTGTCCCGATTGCTTAGCGAAGAAAGGGCAGGGTAGGGTAGCGCCTCCTCCCAACCCTTAGAAATCCGTAAGAACGCGAGAGACCAGTGTCCTCACCTCTCCGTCGTTGCCTCGCTCAAAGAAGTGAGCCGAGGGGGAGGTGAGGACATCGTGTGTCAAGCAGGAAGAAGTACCGTGGCTGCGTACGTGAAAGGCAACTGTTCGTTTCCCTCGCGTCCAATCAGGAGTTCAGCCAACTACTGTGATTATCAATCGCGAGACCTGAGCCCTGATTGGATGCCCTGCTGAAAGACGCCCCGCTATTGGCTTATTTGGGGCCAATCGGATTGCCGCACTGGTTTTGTTTACTTTGTCTCAAATAACCACGTCGGGTCATCTCAACATGCGGAACCCTATACACACAAATTGGACGGATGTCCATCACCTACTCAAGCGGTATGACTGCTCTTCTACGGAGTGAACGACCTCCTGCTTTACTAGGACCGAGCGCCTTCCGTGGCCCACACGAACACAGCCACTCCCTGATTGGGTGACTGGGTCCGTACACTACAGCCATTGGATAGCAGTGGGCCAATCAAAATGGCCGGGTGCATTGTTTACAAATTATATAAACAACACCTTCAATATGCATAGCCACATCAAATCTATAAGTGATCAAATGCCGCTATATTCAATACATGAAGACTACCCATGCATGATCCCTATGATGGTCAGACCGTCAGATGTAGATATACACTCGGTCGATCTCCACGTTTGGAAACGGTAATCTTGTGTACCTTCCGGGTCAATCAGACGTAAAATCGCCTGATCAATCTAAAGCATACGGGGCAGAGCTCAATGGGGCTCATACCTGTTCGGTCATAAAACCTACCGTCGGGCCGTCCAAGATTAACGGTAAACGGTTGGTTATATGAAAGCTCACTGGGTGGTGTTAGAAAAGTGGTATGCTCCACAACCCGAACAAAGAATGTGAATGTTCAAGTGTCACACAGACCCCGTCACTTGTCAATCTGTGTAGACCATATTCTATACCAAACGTGTAAAGGCCAACAGAGTACAAAGAGCCAGAGAGCAGAGTAGATATACTCTCTTTTTTCTTACTTAGGACACAGGACCAATTCGGTCACATGGAAATATCCAGGACTCAAAAATTGAAGAAAACCATGTGCATTGTTGCAGAAATGGAAAACTGAAGACAGGTACTCAGAGTTGTAACCACGGGATATCATCATTAAGCCCCTCCGTGTCACTCTTCAATTTGAACACCCATCTTTGCTCCCTTCTGAGTAGAAACTGGGAGATGTCTGTTATATGGTTAGGTATGTGTGGTTGTTCCAGGATCACCCACTCAAGGTCATTTGCCTGATGTTTGGCCTGGAGAAAATGGGATGTGAGCCGAGTGGCTTGTTTACTGCGTCTAATCGTGCTCTTATGTTCCTGGACGCGTAATTTTATTTTCCTCGTTGTCATCCCTATGTATCTTAACCCACACGGGCACGTGATTTAATATATAACTCTCTCGCTGTTGCAATTTGTATGGCGTTTGAGTATCCATGGTCGAGAGGTACCTATATCCACTGATGAGGTCTTCTTAGTCTGTGGACAAACCGAGCAGTTCCCACACGGGTAATGACCCTGTACAGGTGGAAGATTCCACAGAGTGGATGTAGATTCATCCGCCAATCGTTGTGGTCTGGTGTGGACCAACTCGTCCTTCAAATTCGTTCCTCTTTTGAACGAAAAGAGTGGTAAGGGAATCTTATCGCCAGAACTATTCAGAATCTTCCACTTCTGCCTGACAATTTTCTGTAGTTTCGACGAAGAAGTGTTGAAAGTCGTAACACAAACCAATTGATTCAAGGGTGGCTTCTCTACCGGTGCCTCTAACAGGGACTCGCGATGGTTATTTGAGGCCCGTTTGCATGATGTCCTGATCAGGCGACTGGGGTATTGTCGCAGCTTTAATCTAGTAGAAAGGTCCTTAGCCTGAACTCGGAAATCTGACACGTCTGAACAGTTTCTCCTCACTCTCAAAAACTGTCCAAAAGGGAGGTTTTCCCTTAGTGAGCGGGGATGATGGCTATCAAACCTTAAAAGAGAGTTCCGCGCCATAGGCTTCCTGTAAAGGGAGCTGGCCAAGTGACCATCATGTGGAAAGATCACTAAGTCCAAGAATGGTAGTTGGTCTTTACTATGTTCCAGGGTGAACCTTAGGAAAGGATTAAGGCCATTGAGCCAAACATGGAAGGCTGACAAGGAATGTTCATCGCCACGCCAAACCACCAAAATGTCGTCTATATACCTTTTCCACACCACCAAATGTTGGTGGTGTGGGTTGGTGGTACTCAATATATGCTGGGTTTCAAAACTGTGCATGTAGAGATTCGCCAGACTCGGCGCAAACTTGCTGCCCATTGAGGTCCCAGATGTCTGTAGATATAGGGAATCCTCAAAAGCAAAAAAGTTCTCCGTCATCGCGATCCTGGCCAGTTCTGTTATAAAATGGACTGGCGTCACACTGTCCGGGGGAGATTCTTCCAGGAGTTCTTGAATAGTTTGTAGCGTCTCTCTCTGGGGTATGCAAGTGTACAGTGATTCTACATCAAAGCTAGCTAAGATGTCCGAATCCGTATTCAAATCTACCCCTGGCAGCAAACGAAGGACATCCTTGGTGTCCTGAAGGTATGACGGCATTTTCTTAACCAAAGGGTGTAGGAAAACATCTACAAATGATGACAAGGGTTCTAAGAGAGAACCGATCCCCGAGATGATAGGCCGACCTGGAGGAGGTCTGGTCGGCTTAGGAACCTTTGGTAGTGTGTAGAAGTAAGGGATGGTAGGAAACTTAGCCACCAAATAGGCCGCCTCTTGGGAAGTGATCCATCCTTCCGCGCCAGCTTCCTCTACCAGATGTTTGATCTCATTCGTGATCCTTGCCGTGGGATCCTGGTCAAGCAGTGTGTAAAACTGGGTGTTACCTAGTTGTCTTAGGCATTCTGTACGATATGCTGTGGTGTCCTGAATCACAGTTGCCCCACCCTTGTCTGCTGGTTTAATTGTAATCGCAGTATCTCTAGACAAAGTCTCAAGGGCAGCTCTCTCTTTCTTAGACAGGTTTTGATAACCTACATGACCCGAGAAGTCCAACGCTCTCATGTCATGTAGTACTGCTGCTTCAAAAGCTCCAACTTTTGGGGGGACCTGCTGAAGTAAGGGCATAAAAGTAGATTTGACCTTAAGCCCAGTGTTGGTGTCCAGGATCGTATCCTGTTCCTTGTTTTTGAAGAAAAAATGTAATCTGACTGTCCTGAAAAAACGCTCCATTTCCTCTTGGATTTGGAACGGTTCGCCAGCGTTAGTAGGAACAAATCCTAGACCCTTATTAAGCACTGCTTTCTCTAAGGGGGACAGTGTACGTGCACTTAGGTTCACAACAAGGTCATCGATGGTGTTGGATGTGTCACTTGTTGGTTCCGTATCTCCTGGTTCATTTAGAATTAAAGATTGTCTGCCCATTGAACTTGACCTGGGTTCTGCCCTCTCCGTCTGCCCCGATTGCCTCCCCGGCCCTGTCCTAAAAAAGGGGGCTGATTGTAGGAGTATTGTGGTTGCATGGGGTAGTTTGTCATGGGCATTGGAAATTGTGGATAACCCCACGGGGCCGGTGGCCACCATGGTCCTGCCTGATACATGTTGCCACGTGTATTGTGTCTGCGATTCGGTCGACCACCACGGCCTCTCCCTCTTCCTTGGTTGCTTCCACCACTATCCGAATCAGAGGATTCTGCATCTGAGGATGTGGCATAGGAAGATCCATGTGCCTGTTTCTGTTTATTCACATCGGTAGGGGTGTAATTGTCACTCGTATAGGGATATACTTTCTCATGTGAGAACTTGGCCAGAATTTTTCTATTTTAGCAAAGAAAATAGGGTCTTTGTACTCTTTGTTGGCCTTATTGGAATCTTCCTGCTGTTTTTCGAATCTCTTAGTGGTAAGTGTTGTTTTTATCTGACCTTCCAGGACCTGAATTTCCACCAGAATGGCGTCTGACCCCCTTTTGTTGCCAACTGGAGTTGGCCATCAGAGTCTAAACTTTCTTTGATCTTGAAATGATCTTGAAATGAAACGTATGTTTTCTATTCTCCTCTCTTCTTTCTTTTTAGTGCGTGGCCTCCTTCACTGTGAGCAAGTGCCAGGTGAGGTGAGGTTATTCCTCCCTACAATTTGGGTGAGTGGATTAACATAGGAATTTACAGTGTACTGGACACTTAGTAGCTCCTTTTGTAATAGCAATAATGATTGCCATTTATATTTTTTTCAATTGTTTCACATGCAGGAGAAGACATCCTACTCCCTACTATAGAGGAGTTTGAACCACTTATTAGTTTCTTTGACACAGTAAGTTGATGTTGCAGTAGTGCATCATAGGTCCTGAAGAAAGCCTATCTAGGCTGAAACATGTCGACCAAATAAGATTCATGGTGAATAGCAATTCCTTGCATGCTATTTTTCACTCTGCTTTTAACCATACCACCTTGATGGTCAGACCCAATAAAGTTTTTCCCATGACATCAAGGTAGGTATTTTTAGAACACTTGGATTATGAATTTTGGTTCTTTTCCTTTTTCACATTTTCTGAGCACTGCAACCTAACCCTTTCAGTCTGCATCTCTGTTGGTTGAGGGTCAACGTGATGGTCCAAGTTATGCTAGCCTTGGGTTGTTCCTAAGGAAGGGCACTCTGGACACTACATTTGTCAACCATACTACCCAGATGACGATACTCCGCTATTGAGCGGGCTGATGGGGATTTTTCTAGCACCTGTGGGGCTACCTTTCTGATTTCTCTGCTTCTCCTGCTGTCACACATCAATTAGGATTGTTATGACCTGAACATTAACCTCTTGGTTTTGTTTTACAGAGTGAGCACTACTTAGGCTCCTATATACAGACTTCTGGTATCTGTCTTGTTGTTCATTGCTAAGTTGGGGGACAAGGTACCACAATAGTCTATAAACACTATTCCCCTCAGGCCCTCCCCTACCTAGTGTGTTTTGTTCTGACTGTGCAGCCAAGGCTGCGGGCCTTTCTTCTTCTTTCTCTTGTTCTTGATTGTGCACCGATCTTGGTGCTTTGCATACGTATTCGTTGCCTTTGATCGCAACACAATGGCTGACTTTGGGGGTCTTGGTTTCGATGACGACACTTTGGCATCTATTCTCACTGACAATCCCAGTATGTTAGATCAAATTCCCACACCTACCCCACCAACTGTGAGTGATTGGGACACAGTTCTCAATTTGAAGAAGAGCCACTCTAGGACCATTATACACGGCCAAATTATGGCCGAATACTTACATGGTAAGTGTGCTCCCACGGGCCTTATAGTCACTAATGCGCCTAGGCTTTTTTTGACAGACAAGACCTTCATTAGAGACTGGTCCCTGATAGCCTGGCGCTGTACCAGGGATTGGCTCATTCTGATTATCGCCACTGCAAAGAAAATTGCAGACGCCATTCTGGTGGAAATTCAGGTCCTGGAAGGTCAGATAAAAACAACACTTACCACTAAGAGATTCGAAAAACAGCAGGAAGATTCCAATAAGGCCAACAAAGAGTACAAAGACCCTATTTTCTTTGCTAAAATAGAAAAATTTAAGAAAGATCTGGCCAAGTTCTCACATGAGAAAGTATATCCCTATACGAGTGACAATTACACCCCTACCGATGTGAATAACAGAAACAGGCACATGGATCTTCCTATGCCACATCCTCAGATGCAGAATCCTCTGATTCGGATAGTGGTGGAAGCAACCAAGGAAGAGGGAGAGGCCGTGGTGGTCGACCGAATCGCAGACACAATACACGTGGCAACATGTATCAGGCAGGACCATGGTGGCCACCGGCCCCGTGGGGTTATCCACAATTTCCAATGCCCATGACAAACTACCCCATGCAACCACAATACTCCTACAATCAGACCCCTTTTTTAGGACAGGGCCGGGGAGGCAATCGGGGCAGACGGAGAGGGCAGAACCCAGGTCAAGTTCAATGGGCAGACAATCTTTAATTCTAAATGAACCAGGAGATACGGAACCAACAAGTGATACATCCAACACCATCGATGACCTTGTTGTGAACCTAAGTGCACGTACACTGTCCCCCTTAGAGAAAGCAGTGCTTAATAAGGGTCTAGGATTTGTTCCTACTAACGCTGGCGAACCGTTCCAAATCCGAGAGGAAATGGAGCGTTTTTTCAGGACAGTGAGATTACATTTTTTCTTCAAAAACAAGGAACAGGATACGATCCTGGACACCAACACTGGGCTTAAGGTCAAATCTACTTTTATGCTCTTACTTCAGCAGGTCCCCCCAAAAGTTGGAGCTTTTGAAGCAGCAGTACTACATGACATGAGAGCGTTGGACTTCTCGGGTCATGTAGGTTATCAAAACCTGTCTAAGAAAGAGAGAGCTGCCCTTGAGACTTTGTCTAGAGATACTGCGATTACAATTAAACCAGCAGACAAGGGTGGGGCAACTGTGATTCAGGACACCACAGCATATCGTACAGAATGCCTAAGACAACTAGGTAACACCCAGTTTTACACACTGCTTGACCAGGATCCCACGGCAAGGATCACGAATGAGATCAAACATCTGGTAGAGGAAGCTGGCGCGGAAGGATGGATCACTTCCCAAGAGGCGGCCTATTTGGTGGCTAAGTTTCCTACCATCCCTTACTTCTACACACTACCAAAGGTTCATAAGCCGACCAGACCTCCTCCGGGTCGGCCTATCATCTCGGGGATCGGTTCTCTCTTAGAACCCTTGTCATCATTTGTAGATGTTTTCCTACACCCTTTGGTTAAGAAAATGCCGTCATACTTTCAGGACACCAAGGATGTCCTTCGTTTGCTGCCAGGGGTAGATTTTAATACGGATTCGGACATCTTAGCTAGCTTTGATGTAGAATCACTGTACACTTGCATACCCCAGAGAGAGACGCTACAAACTATTCAAGAACTCCTGGAAGAATCTCCCCCGGACAGTGTGACGCCAGTCCATTTTATAACAGAACTGGCCAGGATCGCGATGACGGAGAACTTTTTTGCTTTTGAGGATTCCCTATATCTACAGACATCTGGGACCTCAATGGGCAGCAAGTTTGCGCCGAGTCTGGCGAATCTCTACATGCACAGTTTTGAAACCCAGCATATATTGAGTACCACCAACCCACACCACCAACATTTGGTGGTGTGGAAAAGGTATATAGACGACATTTTGGTGGTTTGGCGTGGCGATGAACATTCCTTGTCAGCCTTCCATGTTTGGCTCAATGGCCTTAATCCTTTCCTAAGGTTCACCCTGGAACATAGTAAAGACCAACTACCATTCTTGGACTTAGTGATCTTTCCACATGATGGTCACTTGGCCAGCTCCCTTTACAGGAAGCCTATGGCGCGGAACTCTCTTTTAAGGTTTGATAGCCATCATCCCCGCTCACTAAGGGAAAACCTCCCTTTTGGACAGTTTTTGAGAGTGAGGAGAAACTGTTCAGACGTGTCAGATTTCCGAGTTCAGGCTAAGGACCTTTCTACTAGATTAAAGCTGCGACAATACCCCAGTCGCCTGATCAGGACATCATGCAAACGGGCCTCAAATAACCATCGCGAGTCCCTGTTAGAGGCACCGGTAGAGAAGCCACCCTTGAATCAATTGGTTTGTGTTACGACTTTCAACACTTCTTCGTCGAAACTACAGAAAATTGTCAGGCAGAAGTGGAAGATTCTGAATAGTTCTGGCGATAAGATTCCCTTACCACTCTTTTCGTTCAAAAGAGGAACGAATTTGAAGGACGAGTTGGTCCACACCAGACCACAACGATTGGCGGATGAATCTACATCCACTCTGTGGAATCTTCCACCTGTACAGGGTCATTACCCATGTGGGAACTGCTCGGTTTGTCCACAGACTAAGAAGACCTCATCAGTGGATATAGGTACCTCTCGACCATGGATACTCAAACGCCATACAAATTGCAACAGCGAGAGAGTTATATACCAAATCACGTGCCCGTGTGGGTTAAGATACATAGGGATGACAACGAGGAAAATAAAATTACGCGTCCAGGAACATAAGAGCACGATTAGACGCAGTAAACAAGCCACTCGGCTCACATCCCATTTTCTCCAGGCCAAACATCAGGCAAATGACCTTGAGTGGGTGATCCTGGAACAACCACACATACCTAACCATATAACAGACATCTCCCAGTTTCTACTCAGAAGGGAGCAAAGATGGGTGTTCAAATTGAAGAGTGACACGGAGGGGCTTAATGATGATATCCCGTGGTTACAGCTCTGAGTACCTGTCTTCAGTTTTCCATCTCTGCAACAATGCACATGGTTTTCTTCAATTTTTGAGTCCTGGAAATTTCCATGTGACCGAATTGGTCCTGTGTCCTAAGTAAGAAAAAAGAGAGTATATCTACTCTGCTCTCTGGCTCTTTGTACTCTGTTGGCCTTTACACGTTTGGTATAGAATATGGTCTACACAGATTGACAAGTGACGGGGTCTGTGTGACACTTGAACATTCACATTCTTTGTTCGGGTTGTGGAGCATACCACTTTTCTAACACCACCCAGTGAGCTTTCATATAACCAACCGTTTACCGTTAATCTTGGACGGCCCGACGGTAGGTTTTATGACCGAACAGGTATGAGCCCCATTGAGCTCTGCCCCGTATGCTTTAGATTGATCAGGCGATTTTACGTCTGATTGACCCGGAAGGTACACAAGATTACCGTTTCCAAACGTGGAGATCGACCGAGTGTATATCTACATCTGACGGTCTGACCATCATAGGGATCATGCATGGGTAGTCTTCATGTATTGAATATAGCGGCATTTGATCACTTATAGATTTGATGTGGCTATGCATATTGAAGGTGTTGTTTATATAATTTGTAAACAATGCACCCGGCCATTTTGATTGGCCCACTGCTATCCAATGGCTGTAGTGTACGGACCCAGTCACCCAATCAGGGAGTGGCTGTGTTCGTGTGGGCCACGGAAGGCGCTCGGTCCTAGTAAAGCAGGAGGTCGTTCACTCCGTAGAAGAGCAGTCATACCGCTTGAGTAGGTGATGGACATCCGTCCAATTTGTGTGTATAGGGTTCCGCATGTTGAGATGACCCGACGTGGTTATTTGAGACAAAGTAAACAAAACCAGTGCGGCAATCCGATTGGCCCCAAATAAGCCAATAGCGGGGCGTCTTTCAGCAGGGCATCCAATCAGGGCTCAGGTCTCGCGATTGATAGTCACAGTAGTTGGCTGAACTCCTGATTGGACGCGAGGGAAACGAACAGTTGCCTTTCACGTCCGCAGCCACGGTACTTCTTCCTGCTTGACACACGATGTCCTCACCTCCCCCTCGGCTCACTTCTTTGAGCGAGGCAACGACGGAGAGGTGAGGACACTGGTCTCTCGCGTTCTTACGGATTTCTAAGGGTTGGGAGGAGGCGCTACCCTACCCTGCCCTTTCTTCGCTAAGCAATCGGGACACCAAGGAATTTCTCTTAGAATGGTGTTCTTTGTCTCACTTTCTTGCTATTCAATGATGTGGAAACTTTGATCTGGGTGCAGGCTTTGACCTTGATCTGTTGAGTGGGTGGCCTGATGGGAGGCATTGACTACATGGGTCTTGGTGCACACGTGGGCAGACGAGGTGTTTGCCATTCTGCAGTACATTTCCTACCCACAGTATGCCCCTATGTTAAGGTGTGTTATCGCTATCCTTGACCCCCTTTTGTTGCCAACTGGAGTTGGCCATCAGAGTCTAAACTTTCTTTGATCTTGAAATGATCTTGAAATGAAACGTATGTTTTCTATTCTCCTCTCTTCTTTCTTTTTAGTGCGTGGCCTCCTTCACTGTGAGCAAGTGCCAGGTGAGGTGAGGTTATTCCTCCCTACAATTTGGGTGAGTGGATTAACATAGGAATTTACAGTGTACTGGACACTTAGTAGCTCCTTTTGTAATAGCAATAATGATTGCCATTTATATTTTTTTCAATTGTTTCACATGCAGGAGAAGACATCCTACTCCCTACTATAGAGGAGTTTGAACCACTTATTAGTTTCTTTGACACAGTAAGTTGATGTTGCAGTAGTGCATCATAGGTCCTGAAGAAAGCCTATCTAGGCTGAAACATGTCGACCAAATAAGATTCATGGTGAATAGCAATTCCTTGCATGCTATTTTTCACTCTGCTTTTAACCATACCACCTTGATGGTCAGACCCAATAAAGTTTTTCCCATGACATCAAGGTAGGTATTTTTAGAACACTTGGATTATGAATTTTGGTTCTTTTCCTTTTTCACATTTTCTGAGCACTGCAACCTAACCCTTTCAGTCTGCATCTCTGTTGGTTGAGGGTCAACGTGATGGTCCAAGTTATGCTAGCCTTGGGTTGTTCCTAAGGAAGGGCACTCTGGACACTACATTTGTCAACCATACTACCCAGATGACGATACTCCGCTATTGAGCGGGCTGATGGGGATTTTTCTAGCACCTGTGGGGCTACCTTTCTGATTTCTCTGCTTCTCCTGCTGTCACACATCAATTAGGATTGTTATGACCTGAACATTAACCTCTTGGTTTTGTTTTACAGAGTGAGCACTACTTAGGCTCCTATATACAGACTTCTGGTATCTGTCTTGTTGTTCATTGCTAAGTTGGGGGACAAGGTACCACAATAGTCTATAAACACTATTCCCCTCAGGCCCTCCCCTACCTAGTGTGTTTTGTTCTGACTGTGCAGCCAAGGCTGCGGGCCTTTCTTCTTCTTTCTCTTGTTCTTGATTGTGCACCGATCTTGGTGCTTTTCATACGTATTCGTTGCCTTTGATCGCAACACAATGGCTGACTTTGGGGGTCTTGGTTTCGATGACGACACTTTGGCATCTATTCTCACTGACAATCCCAGTATGTTAGATCAAATTCCCACACCTACCCCACCAACTGTGGGTGATTGGGACACAGTTCTCAATTTGAAGAAGAGCCACTCTAGGACCATTATACACGGCCATATTATGGCCGAATACTTACATGGTAAGTGTGCTCCCACGAGCCTTATAGTCACTAATGCGCCTAGGCTTTTTTTGACAGACAAGACCTTCATTAGAGACTGGTCCCTGATAGCCTGGCGCTGTACCAGGGATTGGCTCATTCTGATTATCGCCACTGCAAAGAAAATTGCAGACGCCATTCTGGTGGAAATTCAGGTCCTGGAAGTTCAGATAAAAACAACACTTACCACTAAGAGATTCGAAAAACAGCAGGAAGATTCCAATAAGGCCAACAAAGAGTACAAAGACCCTATTTTCTTTGCTAAAATAGAAAAATTTAAGAAAGATCTGGCCAAGTTCTCACATGAGAAAGTATATCCCTATACGAGTGACAATTACACCCCTACCGATGTGAATAAACAGAAACAGGCACATGGATCTTCCTATGCCACATCCTCAGATGCAGAATCCTCTGATTCGGATAGTGGTGGAAGCAACCAAGGAATAGGGAGAGGCCGTGGTGGTCGACCGAATCGCAGACACAATACACGTGGCAACATGTATCAGGCAGGACCATGGTGGCCACCGGCCCCGTGGGGTTATCCAAAATTTCCAATGCCCATGACAAACTACCCCATGCAACCACAATACTCCTACAATCAGCCCCCTTTTTTAGGACAGGGCCGGGGAGGCAATCGGGGCAGACGGAGAGGGCAGAACCCAGGTCAAGTTCAATGGGCAGACAATCTTTAATTCTAAATGAACCAGGAGATACGGAACCAACAAGTGATACATCCAACACCATCGATGACCTTGTTGTGAACCTAAGTGCACGTACACTGTCCCCCTTAGAGAAAGCAGTGCTTAATAAGGGTCTAGGATTTGTTCCTACTAACGCTGGCGAACCGTTCCAAATCCGAGAGGAAATGGAGCGTTTTTTCAGGACAGTCAGATTACATTTTTTCTTCAAAAACAAGGAACAGGATACGATCCTGGACACCAACACTGGGCTTAAGGTCAAATCTACTTTTATGCCCTTACTTCAGCAGGTCCCCCCAAAAGTTGGAGCTTTTGAAGCAGCAGTACTACATGACATGAGAGCGTTGGACTTCTCGGGTCATGTAGGTTATCAAAACCTGTCTAAGAAAGAGAGAGCTGCCCTTGAGACTTTGTCTAGAGATACTGCGATTACAATTAAACCAGCAGACAAGGGTGGGGCAACTGTGATTCAGGACACCACAGCATATCGTACAGAATGCCTAAGACAACTAGGTAACACCCAGTTTTACACACTGCTTGACCAGGATCCCACGGCAAGGATCACGAATGAGATCAAACATCTGGTAGAGGAAGCTGGCGCGGAAGGATGGATCACTTCCCAAGAGGCGGCCTATTTGGTGGCTAAGTTTCCTACCATCCCTTACTTCTACACACTACCAAAGGTTCATAAGCCGACCAGACCTCCTCCGGGTCGGCCTATCATCTCGGGGATCGGTTCTCTCTTAGAACCCTTGTCATCATTTGTAGATGTTTTCCTACACCCTTTGGTTAAGAAAATGCCGTCATACCTTCAGGACACCAAGGATGTCCTTCGTTTGCTGCCAGGGGTAGATTTTAATACGGATTCGGACATCTTAGCTAGCTTTGATGTAGAATCACTGTACACTTGCATACCCCAGAGAGAGACGCTACAAACTATTCAAGAACTCCTGGAAGAATCTCCCCCGGACAGTGTGACGCCAGTCCATTTTATAACAGAACTGGCCAGGATCGCGATGACGGAGAACTTTTTTGCTTTTGAGGATTCCCTATATCTACAGACATCTGGGACCTCAATGGGCAGCAAGTTTGCGCCGAGTCTGGCGAATCTCTACATGCACAGTTTTGAAACCCAGCATATATTGAGTACCACCAACCCACACCACCAACATTTGGTGGTGTGGAAAAGGTATATAGACGACATTTTGGTGGTTTGGCGTGGCGATGAACATTCCTTGTCAGCCTTCCATGTTTGGCTCAATGGCCTTAATCCTTTCCTAAGGTTCACCCTGGAACATAGTAAAGACCAACTACCATTCTTGGACTTAGTGATCTTTCCACATGATGGTCACTTGGCCAGCTCCCTTTACAGGAAGCCTATGGCGCGGAACTCTCTTTTAAGGTTTGATAGCCATCATCCCCGCTCACTAAGGGAAAACCTCCCTTTTGGACAGTTTTTGAGAGTGAGGAGAAACTGTTCAGACGTGTCAGATTTCCGAGTTCAGGCTAAGGACCTTTCTACTAGATTAAAGCTGCGACAATACCCCAGTCGCCTGATCAGGACATCATGCAAACGGGCCTCAAATAACCATCGCGAGTCCCTGTTAGAGGCACCGGTAGAGAAGCCACCCTTGAATCAATTGGTTTGTGTTACGACTTTCAACACTTCTTCGTCGAAACTACAGAAAATTGTCAGGCAGAAGTGGAAGATTCTGAATAGTTCTGGCGATAAGATTCCCTTACCACTCTTTTCGTTCAAAAGAGGAACGAATTTGAAGGACGAGTTGGTCCACACCAGACCACAACGATTGGCGGATGAATCTACATCCACTCTGTGGAATCTTCCACCTGTACAGGGTCATTACCCGTGTGGGAACTGCTCGGTTTGTCCACAGACTAAGAAGACCTCATCAGTGGATATAGGTACCTCTCGACCATGGATACTCAAACGCCATACAAATTGCAACAGCGAGAGAGTTATATACCAAATCACGTGCCCGTGTGGGTTAAGATACATAGGGATGACAACGAGGAAAATAAAATTACGCGTCCAGGAACATAAGAGCACGATTAGACGCAGTAAACAAGCCACTCGGCTCACATCCCATTTTCTCCAGGCCAAACATCAGGCAAATGACCTTGAGTGGGTGATCCTGGAACAACCACACATACCTAACCATATAACAGACATCTCCCAGTTTCTACTCAGAAGGGAGCAAAGATGGGTGTTCAAATTGAAGAGTGACACGGAGGGGCTTAATGATGATATCCCGTGGTTACAACTCTGAGTACCTGTCTTCAGCTTTCCATCTCTGCAACAATGCACATGGTTTTCTTCAATTTTTGAGTCCTGGATATTTCCATGTGACCGAATTGGTCCTGTGTCCTAAGTAAGAAAAAAGAGAGTATATCTACTCTGCTCTCTGGCTCTTTGTACTCTGTTGGCCTTTACACGTTTGGTATAGAATATGGTCTACACAGATTGACAAGTGACGGGGTCTGTGTGACACTTGAACATTCACATTCTTTGTTCGGGTTGTGGAGCATACCACTTTTCTAACACCACCCAGTGAGCTTTCATATAACCAACCATTTACCGTTAATCTTGGACGGCCCGACGGTAGGTTTTATGACCGAACAGGTATGAGCCCCATTGAGCTCTGCCCCGTATGCTTTAGATTGATCAGGCGATTTTACGTCTGATTGACCCGGAAGGTACACAAGATTACCGTTTCCAAACGTGGAGATCGACCGAGTGTATATCTACATCTGACGGTCTGACCATCATAGGGATCATGCATGGGTAGTCTTCATGTATTGAATATAGCGGCATTTGATCACTTATAGATTTGATGTGGCTATGCATATTGAAGGTGTTGTTTATATAATTTGTAAACAATGCACCCGGCCATTTTGATTGGCCCACTGCTATCCAATGGCTGTAGTGTACGGACCCAGTCACCCAATCAGGGAGTGGCTGTGTTCGTGTGGGCCACGGAAGGCGCTCGGTCCTAGTAAAGCAGGAGGTCGTTCACTCCGTAGAAGAGCAGTCATACCGCTTGAGTAGGTGATGGACATCCGTCCAATTTGTGTGTATAGGGTTCCGCATGTTGAGATGACCCGACGTGGTTATTTGAGACAAAGTAAACAAAACCAATGCGGCAATCCGATTGGCCCCAAATAAGCCAATAGCGGGGCGTCTTTCAGCAGGGCATCCAATCAGGGCTCAGGTCTCGCGATTGATAGTCACAGTAGTTGGCTGAACTCCTGATTGGACGCGAGGGAAACGAACAGTTGCCTTTCACGTCCGCAGCCACGGTACTTCTTCCTGCTTGACACACGATGTCCTCACCTCCCCCTCGGCTCACTTCTTTGAGCGAGGCAACGACGGAGAGGTGAGGACACTGGTCTCTCGCGTTCTTACGGATTTCTAAGGGTTGGGAGGAGGTGCTACCCTACCCTGCCCTTTCTTCGCTAAGCAATCGGGACACCAAGGAATTTCTCTTAGAATGGTGTTCTTTGTCTCACTTTCTTGCTATTCAATGATGTGGAAACTTTGATCTGGGTACAGGCTTTGACCTTGATCTGTTGAGTGGGTGGCCTGATGGGAGGCATTGACTACATGGGTCTTGGTGCACACGTGGGCAGACGAGGTGTTTGCCATTCTGCAGTACATTTCCTACCCACAGTATGCCCCTATGTTAAGGTGTGTTATCGCTATCCCTGACCCCCTTTTGTTGCCAACTGGAGTTGGCCATCAGAGTCTTTTTTTCTTTGATCTTGAAATGATCTTGAAATGAAACGTATGTTTTCTATTCTCCTCTCTTCTTTCTTTTTAGTGCGTGGCCTCCTTCACTGTGAGCAAGTGCCAGGTGAGGTGAGGTTATTCCTCCCTACAATTTGGGTGAGTGGATTAACATAGGAATTTACAGTGTACTGGACACTTAGTAGCTCCTTTTGTAATAGCAATAATGATTGCCATTTATATTTTTTTCAATTGTTTCACATGCAGGAGAAGACATCCTACTCCCTACTATAGAGGAGTTTGAACCACTTATTAGTTTCTTTGACACAGTAAGTTGATGTTGCAGTAGTGCATCATAGGTCCTGAAGAAAGCCTATCTAGGCTGAAACATGTCGACCAAATAAGATTCATGGTGAATAGCAATTCCTTGCATGCTATTTTTCACTCTGCTTTTAACCATACCACCTTGATGGTCAGACCCAATAAAGTTTTTCCCATGACATCAAGGTAGGTATTTTTAGAACACTTGGATTATGAATTTTGATTCTTTTCCTTTTTCACATTTTCTGAGCACTGCAACCTAACCCTTTCAGTCTGCATCTCTGTTGGTTGAGGGTCAACGTGATGGTCCAAGTTATGCTAGCCTTGGGTTGTTCCTAAGGAAGGGCACTCTGGACACTACATTTGTCAACCATACTACCCAGTTGACGATACTCCGCTATTGAGCGGGCTGATGGGGATTTTTCTAGCACCTGTGGGGCTACCTTTCTGATTTCTCTGCTTCTCCTGCTGTCACACATCAATTAGGATTGTTATGACCTGAACATTAACCTCTTGGTTTTGTTTTACAGAGTGAGCACTACTTAGGCTCCTATATACAGACTTCTGGTATCTTTCTTGTTGTTGGTTTGCATCCATACACAGGTAACAGAGGGGGGTTCCGATAAAAGAAACCCAGTGGTAGAATTTGTATCCCTTCCCTGCCCATGTGCCTTGTCCTTGCTCTCTCTAAAATACTTTGTACTACTTCTGGAGACCCAAAATTCAGTATTATACAATCCCCTCTGCTAGTTTTGTTCGATGTCCCTATCCAGGGGACCCTTCTAGCCATTTTGAAATCCTGAAACAGGCAACTGCCCAGCCCGTCTTGGCATCCAATAAGTGGAGTGCCCTATTTCTTAATGAACTCCAATGCTCCACTGTATTAGGTGCTATTGGTGGTACATTTGAGAGGACGATAATATAGGATGTACATTCGGGGGGCAAGTTGAGATGTCCCTTGCTATGAGTAGTTTGGGGGGTAGTAGTTGGATTGCCCTCGTTCAAGCCCCTATTGTTTCCCCCACTTATTACTCCTCCTCTATTGATGAGATTGCATGATATTGAATTTGTACCATTGGTGTGCGATGTAGGAACATGTGTGCCTATTCTGGTAATATCATCATTTGCTGTTGGTGGCTGATTAAAGACAGGTACCGTGCATGTACTAGACCCCCCCCCGGGGCTGCTAAGGTTCCATTTAGTGGATGACTAGGCTGGGAGGGGAGTTTTTGCCCGACAATGTTTAATCTTGTATTAATGTCTGCAAGTTTATTTAACAATGGGTTTAGCAGCGCTATAAGTTTATCTTCTAACTTAGGGCCCGATTATTATTGCGGTGAATCCGCATTCTCTGGGCCGGCGGAAGCCACCGCCGGCCCGGAGGATGCGGATTCACCGCTGCGGTGTGTGTAAAGACCCCCCGCCAGATTAGGATGGCTGGGGGGTCATCGGCGGATGGGGAGACCGTCTGCCGCTTTTCCGCCGCGAGACTGCGGCGGGAAAGCTCCAATATGGTGGCGGTGTCTATCAGACACCACCAGCCATATTAGGAATGCTGCCTCGAAAAGGCATACAGTCTTTTCTTTGGGGGCCTTTTGCGGGCCCCCAGGGTGAAGGGGGGTGGGGGTGCAAATGGCGGGTACCTATGGTACCCCCCTGCATTTGCATGCACGAAGCAGCAGGCACCGCGCGGTGCCTGCCGCTTTGTGCATGCAAATGCACTGCTTGCAGTTTTAACATTGCGGCGGGTGCTGCTTCAAGCAGCACCCGCCGCAATGTTAAAAATACAGGATGTGACCGCCAGGGTGGCGGTCACATCCTAATTCGTACGGAGGGACCGCCACTGCCCCTGCGGACGGTCCCTCCACCTCTGGGGTGGCGGACGGATGCAGGTCCGTCCGCCATCCTAATAGGCCCCTTAGTTAGTAACCCATCTCCCAGATCAGTTTGGGGCTGCTTGCAAAGACATTGACATACAGAAACATGTGGGCTAGTGGGGCTAATAATAGTTACCTCATCAGAGGGGCCTGTCTTTCCTCGCGCAGAGTCTTTAGTTTTGGCTACTTTACTAGTTTGTTGGATGGTGATGGGTAAACCCCGCGCCTCCCTTTTCCGTGTTTTGGTCAAGGCCGTGCTCCCCCAACCTGGCGTTGTCGTGTGGATCGTGTTACAATTTGAGGTGGAGGTGGGGGTGATTGAGACGATAAAGTGACGGTAGTTCCTACAGCTATAGTTGGCAAATCTGCAACTGCCGTCACGGGCTCAGAAGAACCAATAGCCAAGTGGTGGGTGCTGGCCAAGCTACATTCTGCTAAATTTGGTGGATTTAAAAGGAGTCCACCTATGGGGGTTTCCATAGAAACTCCACGTGTCTCCATTGATAGCCTTCTTTGCGTGAGTTCAATCTCATGGTTTAGAAGCGATTCTGCCCTGATAATAAAGGCGTCGAGGGTACCCACAACCCCATGGCCCCCGGGGCCCCCAACACCCTTACAGATGCTCATAATACAGCAGAGAGTACTCAACAAGGTACAGATGTGTCAAACAGTTTGCAGTAGATAGTAGGAGCAGATGTCACTGACCACGTTAGCAAGAAGCAACAGAGTCTGATGTTCCAGTGAAAAGGGGGTGGCCCTTCCCGGCCTTCTCCTGGCTTTAACAGGCGCAGACGGGCCCGCACTTGGCCCAGGCTTTGCCTGGGCAGCGCCCGGGCACGCCCGCATGCGTTCCGCGCTGCGGTAGCCCTTGCGCTGTTTTGAGCGCCTCCTAGTGCACGTGATCCAATTAGGTAGTGCGCGGGGTAATGAGAGATGTAGTCCCTCGTGCTATAACCAACAATGGCGGCTCTCAGTGGCACGCAGCAGCCTCACGAGTGCAGCGGCCCCTGGTGTACTCCAAGCCTCTCCTCGATGGCAGCAGGTAAATAAATTGGGCACACAATCAGCGTTATGGCAGCAAAGGATTTCAAGGGCTCCCGTGCTGCGGGAGCCCTTGCGCTGTTTTGAGCACCTCCTAGTACACGTGACCTGATTAGGTAGCGCGCGGGGTAATGGCAGATGTAGTCCCCTCGCGCTACAACCAACAATGGCGGCTCTCAGCGGCACTCAGCAGCCTCACGAGTGCGGCGGCCCCCGGTGTACTCCACGCCTCTCCTCGATGGCAGCAGGTAAATAAAATGGGCACACAGTCAGCGTTATGGCAGCAAAGGATTTCAAGGGCTCCCGCGCTGCGGTAGCCCTTGCGCTGTTTTGAGCACCTCCTAGTGCACGTGACCCAATTAGGTAGCGCGTAGGGTAATGGGAGATGAAGTCCCCTCGTGCTACTACTAACAATGGCGTCTCTCAGCGGCACTCAGCAGCCTCACGAGTGCGGCGGCCACCGGTATACTCCACGCCTCTCCTCGATGGCACCAGGTAAATAAATTGGGCACACAGTCAGCGTTATGGCAGCAAAGGATTTCAAGGGCTCCCGCGCTGCGGTAGCCCTTGCGCTGTTTTGAGCACCTCCTAGTGCACGTGACCCAAATAGGTAGCGCGTGGGGTAATGGGAGATGTAGTCCCCTCGCGCTACAACTAACAATGGCGGCTCTCAGCGGCACTCAGCAGCCTCACGAGTGCGACGCCCCCCAGTGTACTCCACGCCTCTCCTCGATGGCAGCAGGTAAATAAAGTGGGCACACAGTCAGCGTTATGGCAGCAAAGGATTTCAAGGGCTCCCTTTGAGAGTCATTTGCAAGGTACCAAACTGACATCCCTAATAAGCGGTATGGACAAATAGCAATGTGCCTTCAGACATTTGGTCTCTTTTCCATGCTGAAGAGATTATGGCCCTGGCCCGTATTATGCAACATATTCAAAGAAGCCTCGTATGGGGTGAAGTATGATTCGTCCTTCTTATTATGCCCCGTGACAAGAGATTATGCTTGTATTGTTCTGCTGCAAAATTGTGTTCCTGTGCAGATTGCCGAGGAGTGGGGATGAGTTGCTGAGCAGGGAAGGTGATTGGTGGGTCTTGTTACCAATAGCATATTTTGTTCAATCTGTTCTCCGATGAGGTTCCAGATTTATTTTATAAGGAGGAAATGGTTCTCTTCCGTGTAGACGCTGAAGTCTTTGATGCTGTGATTATAATCTTAGCTCTTAGCCCCCCAATTTCTCCTAATAGGGTAGAAGCCTCTGTCTTTGGTCTTGTAACTGTAAGCAGTTGAAAAACCTATTGTCTATCTGAAACTCTTGTGGACTTGCAGGATAGGGAGCAGTAGAACTGACTGCTTCTGCAGGCTTGGTGACTGTTGTTGGATTCTATGAGTTCACTCTAGTCGTTGCCCTTCCTGCTTTCCATTTCCCCCATTATGCTCCTTTTGTGGGTGGACTGCCATGTTGTTCCTGTTTACGTTTCACATGCTTTACTTAATCTTGCATTCCTTATGAGCTTTTGCTTTTTCCAGGATATTGTTTATTTTTTTTAGGCAGTAGATTACTCTTGTCTTAATTTAATTGTGTCACATTCAGGTGTTTATAGCAGGGTGCAATTGGGTTGTAGCTGAAGGCAGTGTGAGTTTCTCTCTGTAAGAGAGTGTAGGGTTCAGTGGAGGAGAGGATGTGGCACTCTGCAGAACGACTGAAGCATCACCTGAGCATCATTCTACAGCACATGAGCACCACTACAGCATCACTCAGCCCCAGCGCTGCACCACCTCAGCACCAGCAAAGCACCGCCTCAGCACCAGTGCAGCGCTAGTTCTGCACCACCTAAGCCCCAGTGTAGCACCACGTCCACACATGTGCAGCACCAGCTCTCCACCAGTGCCGCACCACCTCACTTCCAGTCCTAGTTTGTTTGTCACCATCCCATAACAAAATGTTTTTATATACAGACAGGGAGAATTTTACAGCATTGCAAGAACAAAAAAATTAGAAGACATTTGTTCTGTTAATTCTTTTTTTTAATAGAGTGTTTCAGTACTACATAATATCTTCTTGGATTAATGTAAAATAACAAAGATACAACACTTTTTTATTATAACTTTTCAAAATGCTGCACAGCAGCCACACTGCTCTACACCATATCTTAAAGACATTGGCAAAGCCAATAGCTCTGGCTAACCACTTATAAGGTCCCGAAGGTGAGACCTATTAGCTATGCCAATGCTTTGTTTTCTGGCTTCAGCGCACACCTGGTCATGGGGCACAAGGGAGGCAGAATACTAGGCTCTACAATCCTTCCCCCAGCGACACCACTCCCAATATGGATTGATATGTGCACGCTAAAAGATATGTATATGAGGGAAGAGGCTGCCAAAGGAAATGGAAAAACATTGGATCCTTTGGATGGTTTACATGTGAAGTACATGAGTACATGGGTGTGGATGGGTAAAATTTGGGCTATACTGGTAGTACATGATGCACGTGCTTCTCAGAGGCAATACTGCCTCAGAAAGGAAGAATTGTTGAAGTGGATCTCATTGTATTTCTCGTTGCTGTGGAGTGAACAAAAACTTCGACATGATAATATCACCGGAGGATGAAAAGGCACATTGAGTGAAATTATTCTGATTTATAAAATTGCATGCTTAACATTATGACATTTATTCACTAAAATGGCAAATATCTCACTTTGCAAAACCGTATTTTCCTGAGCTTGACTAAACTATTAAGCTGCTCCCAGTGCTCAAAGACTAAGTGCAAATATTTCAGGTTTATGAGTGCTGGCATCTCACAAAATGTGAAAGACTGGTCTCACACACCACCTGGTGTCATGCGTCATCATTGACCAGTCCTTTCCCTCTAAAAACTCGGTTTGGTAGAGGGTGGACATTCACCTAATGACAGGGATGCACTTCTAAACTAAGTGGGGGCCCAGAAAGAAAAACGAAAGTGAGTTAAAAATCCATTACAGATGTCCCATTAATTTTAATATTGCTGGCATCTGTATGGTACCTTAAAATCATGGTTGGTGTATTGAGGAGATAACGGCCCTCCCACCGAGGGCAAAGGGTCAACATTTTTCTGCCTAGTGGCCCATTTGGGTCCTTGCCATTCATCAGGACCTTTATGTAAGGGCTCAACTCTCACTGAACTCCGGTATGAGGAAATCCACTGGATGGGGTGGTATGACACACTCCACTGAAATGTTGGCTTTGGTTTCTAAAGCCTGAAATGAGACATTAAACGTTTTTAGAAAAACAATTGCAAAGAAACAACTGCACAAGCAATCAAAAGAAGGTCTAGAGTACAAATCATTGAATTTAACAGGCTATAAGTGCGTACAGATGGAAAAATTGTACATCTGTGCACAGAGATGAGGACAAAGTGTATGTCTTGCTTACCCTATCAAAGGAGTGAAATTATTCTGATTTATAAAATTGCATGCTTAACATTATGACATTTATTCACTAAAATGGCAAATATCTCACTTTGCAAAACCGTATTTTCCTGAGCTTGACTAAACTATTAAGCTGCTCCCAGTGCTCAAAGACTAAGTGCAAATATTTCAGGTTTATGAGTGCTGGCATCTCACAAAATGTGAAAGACTGGTCTCACACACCACCTGGTGTCATGCGTCATCATTGACCAGTCCTTTCCCTCTAAAAACTCGGTTTGGTAGAGGGTGGGCATACACCTAATGACAGGGATGCACTTCTAAACTAAGTGGGGGCCCAGAAAGAAAAACGAAAGTGAGTTAAAAATCCATTACAGATGTCCCATTAGTTTTAATATTGCTGGCATCTGTATGGTACCTTAAAATCATGGTTGGTGTATTGAGGAGATAACGGCCCTCCCACCGAGGGCAAAGGGTCAAAATTTTTCTGCCTAGTGGCCCATTTGGGTCCTTGCCATTCATCAGGACCTTTATGTAAGGGCTCAACTCTCACTGAACTCCGGTATGAGGAAATCCACTGGATGGGGTGGTATGACACACTCCACTGAAATGTTGGCTTTGGTTTCTAAAGCCTGAAATGAGACATTAAACGTTTTTAGAAAAACAATTGCAAAGAAACAACTGCACAAGCAATCAAAAGAAGGTCTAGAGTACAAATCATTGAATTTAACAGGCTATAAGTGCGTACAGATGGAAAAATTGTACATCTGTGCACAGAGATGAGGACAAAGTGTATGTCTTGCTTACCCTATCAAAGGAGCAAAGTGCCCCATAGGAGGGTGAGGGCAGGGACCCCTTTGGTCCAGAGCTAGACTTGAAATTTTCATGGATGAGGAGAAAAAAGGAGAGAAAAACAAAAAACTTACTCTGTAATTGTAAAATTCTGGTCAGGAACCTAGAGGAGCAGCGGTTCCTTCTATTTAGGGTATACCTGAAAGTGAAAACACACTCTTTCCCACATTCACACTCTTACTGTATGTCGATCTGCTCTTCGCCGTTCCACCTGTCTGCATCCTCTTCCTCTCCTCGACGTCGAGTGAGTGGTGAAAATAGAGCGTATATATAGTAGGCTAGTGCGAGCTAATTGGTACTTATTACTGTCAATTGGGAGCCGCTGTGGTTCATCCGGTGTCCAGCAGACTACCGTTGTGAAATGTTGCCTGGTTGCCTGAATGCCTGAATGCCCAAAGGAGGTCTTTCCGGGAAAGTGTTTCCAAGTTTATAAGGCTTTATTTCGATAAAATGTATATCTTTAAAAGCATAACATAGTATATCACTTTATACCCATAACTAATACAAAACTTAGTTTACACATCAATTAAAAATACTGCATAAATAGTATTAAAATTACTTAAAAGATTGCATAAAAATACTGATTAAACAATCTCATTAAGCCTTTTGGTTCTGATGGACCAAGCCCATCTTAAAAACTTTGACATTCCACCAACACACAAAGGCCGAGTATCTGACATCAAAATTCACAGTGCTACAATATGATGTCTAGTGCCTAGTTCTCTACGTATAGGTTTTAACCAGCTATTTCTCAGGGATTTGTATGCCGGACATTCAAATAAAATATGGGCAACAGACTGAACTCTGGTCGTACAAGTTGAACAAAAAGGTGAAGTTTGGAAGGCAACTTTCCAGCGTGCAGTCAGTTCACCTAGTGGGAGGGTTCCTACCCTGAATTTAAAATACAATGCCCGATCGCTTGGCCTCATGATGATATCAAGGTAGGGTCCCCTTTTGTATCGCAGGGTTCCCAAACTGCCACATCCTTAATCCTAAGAAATTCGGCAGTTAATCTGCCCTGATTTGAGTCAGAACTACTTTTGTTGGATACCCAGCTCCAGTAAAGATTCTTAAGGACAGCTTTGGGGGGAGCAGATCTAGATACCCAAGCTTCCCCGAGCCCCAACTCCCCTAGCAGAAATTTAACATCATTAAGCCACCCTATTTTGGACCAACCAGACATCGACAGTACTTCCAACAACCCGTCCGCGTAATTAGCTAGCTCTGGGACTCGCCATAAACGGGCCCATAGTAGTAGCGGTCTGATTTGTGCCTGGTCCTTAATTGAACGGCACCCCATGTCAAGGAGCAGAGGTAGCGTGGCGGTACTCTGCGGGAGAGCCATCAAGTTCTTTAGGAATTTATTCTCTGATCTAGATAGCTGATCTAAGTTACTTGTACCCCACAGTTCTGCCCCGTAAAGGGCCACGCTAACTCCTCTCACCTTATAAATATCTATAACCGGGGCGATAGGTTTGGTTTAGGAGGAGCGCTGTTCTCTGAGAAGAGCCCCCACTACCCTTTTATGGCCTTGTAGCATCTTCTGAAGGTGCGGGTTCCACTGCATTGTGTCTGATATGCGGATACCTAGGTAGTCAAATTCCGCTACCCTTTCCAAGGGCACAAAATTCAGGGTCGGTGGTCGTCTGATTTTTTGGGGGGATTCAGCACCAGGTATTTGGTCTTATCTGTATTGATTATGAGCCCTCTACAAGTACAGAAGGACTGAAAACTGTCCAAAAGACTCTGTAATCCCATAGGGGACTTGGAAATGAGGAGGGTATCGTCAGCGAATAGGAGAGTTGGTATTCGCTTGCCCGCCAGGGAAGGTGCGTCAGATGGATTTTTCAATAGGTGCTCCACCACTCCGTTCACGTAAAGTGAGAAAAGAGTGGGGGCAAGGACACAACCCTGGCGGACACCCCTATTCAGTGAAATTTTTTCAGACTTCTGGCCTTGCCTATCCCACCTCACCTGTGCAAAGTTTCCGGTATGAAGCTTCATCAGTAATGACAAAATATACACAGGAATCCCCATTTCGGACAATACCCCCCACAGTCGATCCCGGGGCACAAGGTTGAAGGCAGTCTTTAAGTCAATAAAAGCAAGATAGAGACTGCCTTTGCCTAATACGACCACCTTCCAGTATATAAGCAATAATCTAAAAGCCTGTTCGATGGTCCCTGTGCCAGACCTGAAACCTGCTTGGTAGTCCGAGTGGATTTTGTTATCATCAACCCACTGTAGCACTCTTCCAAGAACCACCTTTCCAGCAACCTTCTGTGTAGAATCAATTAAACTTATTGGGCGATAATTGGCAGGGTCATCCCGACGCCCCTTCTTAAAAATTGGGACGACCTCTGCCCCTTTCCAAGAGTCAGGGATTGCCACTCCAATAGTGATGGCATTAAGTAGAAATGAGATAAGCCTCCACCATTCAATATAATTGAGACGGAGCAAGTCCCCCGGTATCCCATCAGGGCCTGCTGCTTTGTGTGGCACTAAAGATTTAATCACAATTTCCACTTCCTTGGGTGTAAAGGAGTGAGCTTCGCGCTCCCCTATAGGGTCAAATAAAGTTGGTATAATCGGCCCTTGCCTAACATCTGGGTAGGAAGTATAGAGAGTCGCAAAGTGATCAAACCACATTTGGCCAGTGATGTTACACGTAATAAGGGTGTTATCGGGCCAGTTCCTAGCCCTCACATGGTTCCAAAACCCACTCGAATCCCTCCCCTCACTAGCTAACTTTAGATCGTGCCAATACTGGTCCTCCCAATCTTTCTTCGCGCCACTAACGGACAGGTTATTAGCTTTCCTAGCTAATACCAACCCGGGTTACCCTCAGGTCTCTGGCACTCCCTTTGGGGAGGATCCCTACTTTGCACTAGGAATAAGTTACCCAGTTCGTCAGTGATATCACAAAAAAGTGCAGAAACATCAGGGGGATCCAGAATGCTAGTATCCAACTTGGACTGGGCCGCTGCCAGGACGGCCCCTATCTTCTGGACTTTCCCCTCGTCCAGAGCAACTTTACACCATTTAAGGCGCCTCCCACAGTTTGATGGACAAACTTTTAAGGTTGTCAATAATTTAGTAGGGGAAGCTAGACCATTTACACACGACCACAAAGGGTGCAAGGACAAGGCAAGCGAATTGTGGTCACTGTCCACAGTAGGCAGAACTTCCATATCATGCATACAATTCCAAAGCTTAAAGTCCAGAAGGATATAATCTATTCTTGAGGAATGATCTACCCTATTGAACGTATGGGCTCCTAGGGTATCCAAGATGGATCTTCCATGGTAAAGTGTTCAGTTGGATGGCCCGTTGGGACCACCTCTTTATGGGTTGGATTGTTAATGGAGTTATCCCCCTCCTTGCATCTTCATCAAAGATGTCCAGGCTGTCCTCAGCCGCAAGGGGCTCGAAAGTACAGTTGAAGTCCCCTGCGACTAGGACATGCATGCTATCGGGACACTCCCTGAGTTCATCTTCTAAAATAGTGACAGTGGAGATGGAGACCCGCCTTCGGTACCCCTAGCATAGATATTGAAAATGTCCAGAGTACGCCCTCTTCAGGGCCCCCTAACTGAGATTCTTAATATGTCTGGGGAATTGGTTTCTTTTTGCACGAATTAGCAGCCCAAAGATATACTGGCCCAAATAAGAAGTCCTCCCGAAGGGCGACCTCTCCCCGTAAGGGGGGAAACTGCAGGTACAAAAAAGGTGGTATAGCCTACCTTATTAAAGGGCTCAACACTCCAGGTTTCTTGAAAAACACATATCGCAAAAGACTCAATCAGAGTGTTCCATTCAGGGAGGTCTAACTTCCTAGAAATACCCGCTAAATTCCAGCTGAGAATTCTAATATCAGTATCGGCTACAGCTGTCGCTGAAAGGGACTGTATAGAAACCGTGCTCGACCTAGGTTGGGTCTCCATTAGCGTGCCCTTTAGCTCAATAGGCCTGCGGCTGTTCTGTATCAGAAGGATATTAGAAACTGGCATGTTCGATGAGATAGAAGCGTTAGAAGAAGAGAAACGGTCAAACATGTGGGTGGGTTCTGGTGGGACTCTAGAAATACTCAACTCTCTAGTCCATGATTTGACCGCTATGGATACTGACCTTTTGTCAGGATGATAAACGCCGTGTCAGCAGCCACGGGCCGTCCCATGGACATCAAGGCCTACGTAAGGAACCGGGGCCATATGGGTATAGTAGGTGTTAGGATGGGAACCGATTTGCCTCCGCCCCCAGGACTGGTGGTAAACATACAAGGGGCGTGCTGGTTGCTGATGGAAGTAGCTTAGATCGTATGTGTTAATTTCAGCATTACCAGGACCATAGTATTGGTTACAGATATACCCTGGGACCCTGGCGTCCCTAAAATTGACCAAAATGCAATCTCCCAACGTATCTTTGGTCCTATTACCAACCCAGCTGACCCTTCTAACATGGAGAACCTGACCGTCAAGCTGGCTTGGAAGAGGTCTGTTCTCGTTTAGCCAATACGTAGTTTTGTTTGTAAGCTCATCATACGATTCAGGTCTACCGACCTTGAGCTGTGGAACCCCAGTAAGCACAACTAAGTAAGGCAGACATTCTGGGGGTAAATTAATACGGGGTAAGTTGGTATCTCCATTCGTAACCAGGTTAGGCTTTTGAACTATTGCAGGTGGATTACAACTAGGCCCCCCACTTTTGGTCACAATCATATTGGTTTACTGCCTCTGCGTGGGTACACAATGACTGGGACCTTTCTGCCCTTTGGTCGAGCTAGGGTGAGAAGTTAGGCCAGTTGGATGGGCACAATTGATAGGTGCAACTGGTACTACTTGTAAACAATAGGATTCTATCAATGTGAGTGGTGACTAATTTTAAGTGATATTCTCTAAACTTGTGAAAAACTACAATGTGAAAATTAGGCCTCTCTGCGGGTGGCAGAATGAGGGCACTGTGTGTTTTTAAAATACCCCTCACACACTATGAATCCCATAGTGTCATTCTCCCATCATTGGGGTCTTCCCGTCCCTCTACGGGGCGGGGCGTGCTTCAACCTACGAGTGACGCGGGAGCACTTATATTTTTTGACAATAGGCTATGTGATGTGATAAGGATGGTGATATGTGTTAGGGAGTGTAGGGACCTGTATACGTGAATAGTGGTGTAAGAAAGGGTAAAAATTCCCTGGCTAGTCGAAAAAATTAATTTTAATGGCTTCACAAGCTGGGAACATTAAAAAGGGGTTAGTAAGTAGAATCACAAGTGTAGTCTACATTGTCGACATGACATGTTTCATAGGCAGACCCCTCCTGCCTACTCATCAGGACCTCTGTTGATCCCTACAAAAATGCTCAATTCTAAACTAAATGTAAAATGCCTATGGTCCTAAAACTTAACAGCAAAAATCGGCTGCTAGGTTTTGCCTCTGGGCTTGAGTTGGCCCTTAGTGAGGCGTTATCATGAAAAGTTGTCATGAAAAATGACCTAGTATGGTCTATTTGAAGCGTGGTGATAGGACCTCATGAGCCTGCGTCTCAGGATGATTGGTTGACTGATTAGTGACCGCACGCCTAATCTGGCTTCATTCCATACCCTTCAGCATCTCCGTGGATGCTGCTGAAGGATATGGAATGAAGCCAGATTAGGCGTGCGGTTTTTGCTGTTAAGTTAAGTTTTAGGCAAGCAGTTGGTCAAAGTCCTCCTTTCCCTGGAAAAGCAAGTTACACAGGACAATCCTCGCTCCTCACTCCTTTGACAACAAGGTGCCCCAAGTGTTTCTATACGGGTATCTAGAAATGGTCAACGCCCATAGGCGGGTCTCGTCTCTGAGCCCGTGTCAGTAGGGTTGTGAGGTGCTCGCTAATGTACAGTGGCGCGAGGCGAGAAGTGTCTCATCTTGCTACATGTGCGCGAGGCTGCTGTCTGATCAATGTTAAGCATGGATTAATGCGCGGATGCGCATGCGCGCTGGCCTGCTATATGTGCACTAACGAAAGAGCGGACACATGCGCATATGCACTGTGTGTTCGGGAACCCTTGTGTTAAAAAGAGATTCCATGGAATAAGTAAGCTAATAAGACATCCCCTGATGGTGTTTATAAGTGCTAATGCGGCGGGTCTGAATAAATGGAAATGAGATCATAAATTGAGTTTCATGTGCTACCTGACTGCATATGCGCTGTGTGTTCGGGAACCCTTGTGTTTCAAAGAGATTCCATGGAATAAGTAAGCTAATAAGACATCCCCTGATGGTGTTTATAAGTGCTAAGACGGCAGGTCTGAATAAATGGAAATGAAATCATAAATTGAGTTTCATGTGCTACCTGACTGTATGAGCTGTGGTTCCCTTCTCTCCCCTGGCCTCCACCACTAGTACCAACTTCCAGAGAAGTATGATGAATGTCGCCGACTGGATGAAGGATAACTGTCTCATGCTTAACTCAGGCAACACGGAAGTCTCATCTTTAGGAACAACACCTCCCCATGGAAAAACACTTGGTGGTCTGCTGAACCCGGTCCTTAGCCTGCCCCGACATAACAAGCCCGCAACCTCAGCATCATCTTGAATAGCAAGTTATCTATGCAGAAACAGGTAAACGCAGTCTTTGCTGCCTGCTTCCACCTTATGCATGCCCTGTAAAATCTTCAGGTGGCTCCCAATCGAGGCCAGAAGCAACAGTACTCAAGCCCTCATCACCAGCAGACTGGACTGTGGTAACATTCTTTATGTAGGAATCACTGCACACCTGAAGAGACTACAGACAATACAAAATGCAGCAGCAAGAATCATCCTTGCTTCTCAAGTAGGAATTCACATTACCGTGCACCTGAAGAAGCTACACTGGCTCCGGATACAGAAGAGATGCCATTTCAAGATGCAGACCCATGCATATAAAGCCCTGCACGATGAATGAACAGCATACATCAACAAACGAATGACCTTCCACCAACCAATCAGACACCTGGGAACTTCCTCCCTTTTTTTCACACACAGCCCCCGGGCCTGCCGATTCAGCAGTGGAGGATGATCCTTCTCACACCAGGCAGGCAAAACCTGGAACAACAGTACCCTGAGCATCAGGAATGCTGCCTCACTCTGGGAATGCAGAAAAGGACTCAAGGCATGGTTGTTCGAATAAACAGAGTACCGTGAAGCAGCTAGCATTTCCAGCGCCTTGAACCCCTCACAGGTAACTTGCTGCACTTTCTAATTCCTGATTGATTGATTAATACATTTTTACTAACTTTATATTTTTGCCTTCTGTATTACCCTTTAATTAATTAATAAAAGTGCATAGTTTAAAATCTCCTGAATCAAGCCTCTTTGACTTAAGGAATAATGAATTGACTATACTGATTTGTTTACTATCAATCCGCTATTTGTTGGGTCACATTGCCTCATATATTCTTAAGGTTAACACAACGTCTGATCCTGCAAAGACATTTTATCTTAGATGAACTGATAAGGCATCATAGACAAAGTCGACAATCATTGTGCATTCTTTTTAACAGTTTTAAATGCCATACGCGGTAAAGAAATGTGAAAAAATGAACACGGTTTCAAAAAAATATATATCTTGATATCTTCCCCTCGACTGAGTTTCCAACATCAGTAACCTTTTTGCAGTTTATATGGATTTAGCAGCAATCTGGCAAGATAACCCAATTCTCAGCTGTACTTTTTGCTATTTACATGGATCCCTATTCTGTCTCTGGTGACAGCTCTCTCGCCTGAAATATATGCTAAGTACTAACAAGAGGTTAATTGGAGAAGGTCTGGGTTGTAGGGGGCTGAATGCTTGGAATATAATTTAAATACTGTTACTATAGTTTGACATTTTAATTAATAAAATACGTTATATACTTCACAACTAGCAAAATGTTGACCATGAAATATTCTCTAATGAGATGCTGTTCTCGAAGTACCCTGAAGGAAGAATTTTGCTACCATTCAAGGCTTTTCCTGCCTGTACCTCTGTAGGCCTATTCATAATGTGTGACTGTCATAATTTTGAGTGGAACTAGATTCATACTGACAAAACAATGGCATTAGATACATAGTTGCTATTTTAAAATTAATTTAGGGCTGATGTTGTCAACACTTAATTTGAGCGGGTGGTTTCCAGTGATCAGTGCCAGCACTTAATTGTCAGCACCAACACTTATGACAGTGCCAAATGGTGAAGCTGTGTTTGCAATTAAAAGATGAGCAGAAAAACTGTTGTTTATTAATTCAATATATATTAAAAACAAATTATATCAGTCACCCAAACCATTCTTCTAGCTTTGGGAGCCACGAACAGTCTGAAATGTCACACTAATAGCAATTATAGCAATGTGATGGTTAGTAATTGTGCTGGTACTGTCATGGGCAGCGTTGGCAGAGGCAATCGGTGTTGCAAGCAGTGGTGGCTTCTTGATGAGGACCCTCACACTTATTTTTTTACAAATTAAACACTGTAGTTTCGGATGGTGCTCCATTCACCTCGGAACCCAAGAAGACCATCTGCTTTGTCCCACAATAATTATCTCTCAGCTCCACCCTATTCAACAAGTACATGAGCCCCTGCCCAACACAGTCAGATCGCATGAACTCAACATATTCTCCTATGCTGACGACACCCAGATCATCATCTAGCTGTCACAAGACCCCCTCCACCACTAGTACCAACTTCCAGAGATGTATGATGAATGTCAAGGACTGGATAAAGGATAACTGTCTCATGCTTAACTCCGGAAGTCTCATCTTTAGGAACAACACCTCCCCATGGAAAGACACTTGATGGTCTGCTGAAACCGGTCCTTAGCCTGCCCCGACAGACCACGCCCGCAACCTCAGCATCATCTTGATTAGCAAGTTATCTATGCAGAAACAGGTAAACGCAGTCTCGGCTACCTGCTTCCACCTTATGCATGCCCTGTAAAATCTTCAGGTGGCTCCCAATTGAGACCAGAAGCAACAGTACTCAAACCCTCCTCATCAGCAGGCTGGACTGTGGTAACATTCTTTATGTAGGAATCACTGCACACCTGAAGAGACTACAGACAATACAAAATGCAGCAGCAAGACTCATCCTTGACTTCTCAAGTAGGAATTCACATTACCGTGCACCTGAAGAAGCTACACTGGCTCCCGATACAGAAGAGATGCCATTTCAAGATGCAGACCCATGCATATAAAGCCCTGCACGATGAATGGCCAGCGTACATCAACAAACTAATGACCTTCCACCAACCAACTAGACACCTGGGATCTTCCTCCCTTTTTCTCACACACAGCCCCCGGGCCCGCCGATTCAGCAGTGGAGGATGATCCTTCTCACACCAGGCAGGCAAAACCTGGAACAACAGTACCCTGAGCATCAGGAATGCTGCCTCACTCTGTGAATACAGAAAAGGACTCAATGTTATGTTATGTTACGTTATGTTATATGTTTGTTGAGCGCGACAGCTGCCCCCGCAACGGGGCGTCCCGGCGCTAAGAACCATAGCACAACCTACTAAGGGGAAAGGAAAGGAGAGGCTTACAGAGGGGGGAAGAGGTGAGTTTTTATTGCTTTGCGAAAAGCGGACAGGTTTTCAAGGCGGCGGATGTGGAGCGGGAGGGAGTTCCAGAGCCTTGCTCCCAGAAGTCTGAAGGAGCGACCTCCGATGCGGCAGAACTTTGTACGGGGAACCACTACTAGGTGTTGTCCCGTAGAACGAAGGTGACGTTGGGGGGTGTAGGGCGTTAGAAGCGAGCAAAGGAGTTCGGGGCCATCAGACTTAAGGATTTTAAAAGCCGTGGTAAGGGCCTTAAATTGAATGCGGGCTTCCACAGGAAGCCAGTGAAGCCTGTGTATGGTGGCTCTCGCAGAACACCTTCTGGGGAGGCCTACTATTGCCCTGGCCGCTGAGTTCTGAATTCGTTGAAATCTAGCTGTCTCAGCTTTGTTAGCGCCCAGTAGTAGGATGCTCGCGTAGTCCAACCGGGCAAGGATGGTGGATTGGACGATGAGCTGCCACGTTTTGGGGTCGAAGAAGCCTAGAATGGGATTGAGGTTTCTCAGCAGCCCAATACAGGTAGCGGCTACTTTTTTGGTATGGTCTGGTAGTTAAGCGCGGAGTCCAGCCACACTCCCAAGTTTTTAACCAGAGATTTGGCAGGGGGAGTAGGGCCCAGCAAGGGGGGCCACCAAAGGTCATTCCAGCAACTGGGGTTCTTGCCCAGGAGCAGCACCTCGGTTTTCCCTGCATTCAATTGTAGGCAATTTGCAGTCATCCAGTTGGCGACAGCGGCCAGTCCATCCGTAAATCTTGTGGCGTCGTTGGAGGGCACCTCAGTGATGGTGATTACCAGCTGTGTGTCGTCAGCGTACGACACCAGCGTGAGATCCCATTCTTTGGCCACTGCCGCAAGAGGCTGCATATACAAATTAAAAAGGGATGGACTGAGGGCAGAGCCCTGCGGGACTCCTTAGCCGATTGCTTGTGATTGGGAGATAAATGGGGGGGCTGACACACGGAAGGACCTGCTCGTAAGGAACGAACGGAACCATTCAAGTGCCAGGTCCTGAATCCCAGTGCTTTCCAGGCAACTCAATAGGATATCATGGGAGACCGTGTCAAAGGCTGCGCTGAGATCAAGCAATATCAGCGCAGCACTCTGACCGGTGTCCATAATCTTACGGAGGTGTTCAGTGGTGGAAAGAAGTGCGGACTCCGTACTATGACCAGGCCTAAACCCGTGTTGGGAGGGGTCCAAAATGTTATTTTCTGCCATATGGCCATTAAGTACGGTGTTCGCATGGGCCTCTGCTAGTTTGGACACCCAGGGGAGCAGTGAGACGGGCCTGTAGTTCTCCAGTTTTGTGGGGTCTAGGGTAGGTTTTTTGATTATGGGAGTAACCCAGGCCTGTTTCCAAAATATAGGTACTGTGGCCGATGAAAAGGAGAGATTGAGGAGCGAGGCCAGAGAGGGGAGAAAGAAGTCTAAAGCTCCTAGAAAATGGGCTGGTCTCATGGGGTCCGAAGGGGCACGTGATTTCACCTTCCTGCAGAATTTAGCTAGGTCCTCATGAGAGAGAGATAGCTGGCAGATAGGTGAGCCTGGAACCCTTGAAGGGGACGTTGGGAGAGCTAGTGCAATCAGTGGAGTTGTGTGAGAAGGTGTTGTAGATCTTCCTCACCTTTTCTGTAAAGAAAATGGCGAGGTCCTCACACTGCTGAGTGGAGGAGATATACGAGGCCGGGTTGCCCCCGTTTTGTAGTTTTTGGACTAGTTTAAAAATTGTTTTCGTGGGGTTGGGGCTGGAATCGATTTCCTTGGCATAGAAGGATGTGCGGGCAGCGCGTATAGCTTTGTGATAGGATTTGAGTCTGGCCAAATAAGAATTTTTATCCTCTTGTCTGTAGTCTTTCCTCCAGTGACGTTCCGCTCTTTTGCATTCCTTTCTGAGTACTTTCAAGGTCTCGTCATACCATGGGTTAGAGGGGTTGTTCCGTCCTCTAGTCCACTTGGCTGGTATCATGGTGTCCAGTCCTTTTGAGATCCAGTCGTGAAAAGCAGCATACGACGCATTAATGTCGTTTGTATGTTCGAAGTTGGGTTCTCCCAAGCTGGCAGAAAAATCCATATTATGGAGTTTGTGCCAGGGCCGTTTAAGACAGGAGGGGGGTGCCGCCCTGTTGGGTTGGGTAGCGACCGGAATCACAAATGTGACGAGGGAGTGATCAGTCCAGCCCATGGGTTTAGGAGGATCAGCTCTGGCTTCTAGAATGTTAGTGAAAACCGGGTCAAGTATGTGACCAGCAGAGTGAGTAGAGGATTGTATAAGGGGGTCAGCTGCAAAGCTGTTAGGTCCATTAGGAGATTACTAATGGTTGGATCCGAGATGGCATCAAAGTGAAGGTTTAGGTCCCCTAGGATCGTGAAGTTAATGGAGCTAGTGGCCAGTGCATAGGCTATCTCTAGGAACTCCTCTATGAATTTAGAGGTGGGCCCCGGGGGTCTCTAGATAAACAGACCAGAGAGGGAGAAGTGCGGGCTAGTGGTGATTTTAAAGCGCGCGCATTCGCAGCCCGTAATGTCTTCCTTTAAAAATGAGCAGGAATAGGATGTTCTATAGATGGCGGCAATGCCGCCTCCCCTAGAGTCTCTATTAATGGAGGTCATTGCGAACCCATCCGGTAACGTTAGATTAGGGATGCTGGTCAGTTTATCCCTAAGCCAGGTTTCGCACAGGAACATAATATCTGAGTTCTCGTCTATCAGTAGCGTTTTTACCTCAGCATGGTGTTTTACCAGGGACCTGACATTGAGCTGGGAGATTTTGAGCGAGACATGGTTCCTTCTGATAGTTTTGTGTCGGGGTAGTCGTGTCTCCGGTATAACTAAATTACAGGAATTACATTGAAGAGCAGTTTGTCCAATGCATCCCTCTAACCTGTCACAGCGAAGGCCCGGGTTGAGTGCAAAGAGAAGATCCTTGTCATAGTGGTATGCCGTCCGTGTTTTTTGAGCAGGGGGACTGGCGAGAGGCGATGACTTGGCGAGGACGGGCGAAGACGGGCTTGCCTTAGGCGCGCCTTTGGCGCGCAAACGTTGCGCCCCCATACGCCCGTCCGCTGCGCGTACGGTGGATGCACATATTTTCAAGAGGTAAAGGAGGGAGGGGGCGTGGCATCGGAGTGTGTGGAATTTTAGTTCATGTACTGAACATCATCTGCGCCATCTTGCAGACTCACGTATGAACATACACGACAGCCATTCTAGGTATCATGGTCTCCCTGTTCACGATCGATCGTTGGCGCACTTCCCTGACCCTGTAAGCATCCCCCACGCACCCTGACTGCCCCCGCTCTCACATGCACAAGTCATAAGCCCTCCCCTCCCGCATGACTCTGTCTCTGAGAATCACACCCCGCGCCTGACCAACGCCTCCTTTCCTTCCATGAATACCCCTCCTTTGATGACCCCGACCTCTGAGCCTGATTGTCTGCACGAACCGCTGGTCATCCCTCAGCCTGAGGATACAGTTTATTGCCCACTACTGTATGCACTCGCCCCTCTTCAACGGAGCTACTATTGATCATGACCTCCCCACCCCATGAGATTCGATCAGGCGCACACATTCCAAAGGAATCGGCAGAACACTCAGCTGCGTGATAGCCCCCTCCTATTGTATGAGGGATAAGGGCCTCTACTGTTGTCATATGTTGGAATGGGCCGGAACTGGGGGGGTGCCGGGGATGTCATCCTCATACTTCACAATGTCTTTGTTGTAATAAAGAGCGTTCACATGTCTTAAACCAGGGTATAAAAGACCAGGCCTCAGAGAGGCAGATAGAGCACCTCGAGACGATACCTTGTTGTCCGATCTGACGTGTTCTGCTCCGTCGGAATAAAACGTGTTTCCTGTCTTCCTGTCTCCAGCACCTGCCTCTTTATTTGGATAACTTCGTATGGTATTAGAGGCGTTTAACGCCGGGCAAATTTAACTTAGGAAGCATCAATTAAATCGCCTGACCATTTTGTATTGATCTTCATCAATTGGCGCCCACGTGGGGCCCATCAGCACACGTGGATCCAGTGGGAGAGGTCCCGACGACAGAGTGAACGACTGCAACGATCGGGAGAGCTCCTGTCCGATAGACCCTCGTCTGACAGCCGATCATCTGAACTTCACTGATTCCGAGCAGACCTCTCCCGAGTGATATACGGTCCTGACTGGGAACCACCAGGAGTGCCGCGGTAGCAACAGAGAGTAGAGGACGATCGGGCGCTGGAAGCAGAAGACGAGAAACTGTCCATGCGGTCCGGGTAAGGTCGTGACACACGACGAATTGCGAAATTGATTGATTGTTTTCATTGATTGAAATACTAGTATTTGCTTTGTCGCTCTCTGAGATATTCGCTGCCTGCAAACGGGGAGGAATAGGAATATTCTATCTCCCTTTGCGGATAGTGAAGGGTAGGTAACGCGGACTTTTGTCCCCCATTGTAATCTGCCGTGCCTATTTTTCTCCCCATTGATTGATTGTTTGATCGAGCATTGAATTGTTCAAAGTTGGTTCTCTTAAGGATCTTCTCTGCCTACAGACGGGGAAGAATAGGAATATTCTCTCTCCCTTTGTAGAAAGTGAAGGGTAGGTAACGCAGGCTTTTGCCCCCATTGTAACCCGTCGTGCCTATTTCATTCCTCATTGATTGATTGTTTGTCCAAACATTGACTGTTTGGAATTGGTTCTTTTTGGAGGTATTCTCTGCTTGCAAACAGCGTAGAATAGAATATTCTGTCCAGCCTTTGCAAGTAGTGAAAAGATAGGTAGTGCAGGCTTTTGCCCCCATTGTAATCCGTCATGCCTATCTTCTCCCCATTGGTTAGTAGTTGGGTCAACCCGGACCGCTTATTAGAGATGAACCATCCAGCTCCATTGGAAGGCACCCCTAATAAGGACATGTTCACTAAACAAGGACTAGTCGCTATAGCTTATAGTAAGTTATGGCATAAATATACCAAAAGGGACCCCGAAAGTCAGTGGCCTCTGATAGGTTCTTTTGATGAAAATAAAATAAAAACGTTGGAAGCAGCTGTAAAAATAAATAAGGCAACACCCACTATGCTCGATAGTATTGGCATGTGGCGCAAAGAAGCAGAACAGCGAAGGAAAAGAGAAGAAGCAAAAATAGTGAAAGAGTTACGAAAAGCAGCCCATCTGGCCGCAAAAGAACTAGATGAAGAAATAAGAAGAAAAGAGGAAGTTAAACAAACACAAGAATCAGGACTGGCAGGCCAATGCCCTGTCAGGACCCCCTCTACGCTCTACCCGGAGGTGCCCTCCAAACAACGGGCGAACGACGAATTACTGCTAGGCCCTCCGATTATCTACATGCCCCCTCATTATGCCCCCTGCCAGCCTCTGGCACAGCACCTGCCAGCTCTGAGTGTTGCCAGGGGTGACCCTAGCGCTAGTGCCCCGGCTCTTACGGCCTTCGCACCAGCCACAGTGGTAACAACATCGGATGAACTCGAGACTGGGAAGCAGCTAACGGCCAGATCAAATAGGTTGAGTAAAGACGAGCGGGATGGGATTGACAAGATAGCAAAGACACTGGTAGAACGGAAGGAGAGCGAAGAATATACGATGAATATGCACAATTCACATGCCGGTAGTTACAGACGGCATTTTATTTTACGGTTCAGCTACCACACCCTGAACGCATATGAGGATAGGTATCAGAATAAGGGTCCCGCTAAGCTGACGGCTCTATATAGAAGGGTCGATGTTGGAGATGGGACTGAGAGCGATGTGACGGACCTCTTCATGCAAACCCTTGAAGTCTTCCGCCACCTCGTGGAACAGAAACCAGAGGTCAAGATCCCAGTCCCTGAGAGGGTTGAGCCCCCATTAGAAGCAGCCAACACTATGATGCCTATTAGAGAAGCCGCCCCCTACTGGGTTCCTCCAAGAGGTCAGGGAACAAACGATGATATCAACCACGCAGACGCAAAAGGGAGGGTTGTGTACAATTGGGTTTACCAACCATGGGATCGGCAAGATATTTTAACTTTTAGGCAGACCCTGCCCGATTTGAGAAAGAACCCGACAGCATTTTATACCGAACTAGGCACAGCCTTGGGCTCAACCATAATGACTCTATCGGACATTGATTTGTTTTTCGGGTTGTGTCTACCGGCCGATGTGTGGAAGCAAATCCGGAAGGCCGACCACACAGATCTGTTCGGACACACCTGGAAGCAACTCATTGAACTAGATAGGCAGCGAGAGCCCGGAAAGAAACCTGTAAAAGACATACTGGAACTCCCCGACAAAATAGTACAGAAGCTAAAAACGTTGTTCCCAGAGAAGAAGGTAGACTGGTCGGTAGTCACGGCTTGCCGTCAGAAACCCCAGGAAGACGTATCAGAATATTTCTCCCGATTTTAAACGGTGTTCTCCGACTACAGTCGCCAAGACATGACCACCGCAACCGGACAACACCTATTCGTGCAAAACTACGTAAAGGGGCTATCGCAAGAGGTCTCCCAAAAGTTACAGACGAGCGAGAGTAGTTGGGGAGCCTCCAAACCTGCAGCTATCCTTCAGATGGCTCAGTATTACGAACACCAAAAGAAGGAGAACGAGAGGGCGACTGAGAGAAAGAAAAAGGACTTAAAGGAACGAGTGATGATTGCTCAATTGCAGGGAGTGACTACAGGAAGGGAACGGTATAGGGGAAACTACCAGTCGAATGCCCCTAGGAATCCGCTCCCTAGAGACCGCAACCCCACACCCGGTGCTCCACGAACTGACCTCGATGAGAACCAGTGTGCATTTTGTAAAGAATTTGGACATTGGAAGTCTCAATGCCTGGCTCTTCGGGAAATGATTAAAAATAAAGAGACAAGGGACATGACAAATGGCCCCAAAACTGGAGGGCAGGGGCGAGGGCAGACCCACGACACCACCAACGACCGACCTGGCAGACCAAACACATTTGACCGCCCCCGACAGAATCAGTGCCAACAGTTCGACTGTAACAATGCTCACGACTCTGCATAGGACTGCCAGGGGCAAGGGAGGGATCCAGTCGAGCTCTGTGTTGACCAGCAAGGCCCTTACGTCACTGCTAAGGTCCTGGGTACAAAGTCTCCATTCTTGGTAGACACTGGAGCGACACGAAGTGTATTATCAAAGCGACTGATTCCAAGGGCACCCTTGTCTGGCTCACACATTACATCGATAGGTTTCGATGGAACGCCCTCCACTAATCCCCTGTCTGTACCTATCCCCTTTGACCTAGGAAACAATCCCACTGACACAACATTTCTACTCTCCTCCAACTCCCCTGACGCCATTATGGGTATTGATTTACTGAAACATTTCCGAGCTACTATAAGGTGTTCCCCAGACGGAGTACGAGTCATCCTATACGACAACCCGAGCATGTCCAGATCCCGCCCCGCACGACATATGTACTCTATAACTAATGCTGACCTATCCTTGCTCGAGACTCTACCCCTGTACCTATGGGCTAGAAACGACTCGGATGTAGGACGAATGATGATCGATCCTGTACACATAACTGTTCGACCAGATGCAATACTCCCGAAACTCCCACAGTACCGGATATCGCCCGAAGGCGAGAAGGTATTGGTAGCGATTATTCAGTCCTTGGTGGATGCAGGAGTGGTAGAGGAAGTGGTTAGGAATGTCTGCAATAGCCCTATCCTACCCATTATTAAGAAGCAAGGTGAGGGAGATGAGAAAGCGTACCGCTTCATCATCGACCTACGAGAAGTCAACAAAATAGTGGTGCCACAGTACCCCGTGGTCTCAGACATCACCACCATTCTGACCCTCATCCCGTCCACTGCCACCACCTTCACCGTTATTGATCTCAAGAACGCATTTTTCTCTATCCCCATCCATCCAGACAGCTGTTATCTCTTCGGCTTCACTTTAAAAAACCGTTCGTACCGATTTTGTAGAGCTCCCCAGGGCTATACTGAAAGTCCCAGCATTTATAGCCAGGCCCTCAAAAGACAGCTGGACGCTGTCCAGCTACCGGATGGAGTGGTGTTGATCCAATATGTCGATTATATCCTTTTGGCGGCCAACACCACTCCACTTGCAATCACGGCCACTATCCAGCTCTTGCACTTTCTTGCGGAGAATGGCCACAAAGTCTCCAGAAAGAAACTACAGTTTTGCCAGCCCCAAGTGACATACCTAGGCCATCTCCTGTCCAAAGAAGGGAGGAAACTTACGCCCGACCGAATCCAAACCATCCTAGACACCCCCATCCCAAAAACACAGAAACAAGTCCGTTCCTTGGTAGGCCTTACCTCTTTTTGCCGACAATGGTTACCAAATTTCAGTCTCATTATAAAACCCCTACTTTCCCTGTTGGCCAAAGATGTCCCTTTCCCACTCCCTTGGACCCCCGAATGCCAAGCGTCCTTTAAGGAACTGCGGGATGCCCTTTGCTCGGCACCCGTCCTAGGAACGCCAGATTACTCCAAGCCCTTCTCCCTCTTCACTCACGAAAGGGAGGGATGCGCATTGTCTGTTCTAACTCAGCCCATGGGCGCCAAACAACGTCCTTGTGCCTACTTCTCTGCCACTCTTGACCCGGTCGCCAGAGCTTTACCTGCCTGCCTTCGAGTGGTAGCCGCTGCTGCTGTCTCTATCCGCCAGAGTGAGGGAATTGTACTTTCGAACTCTCTCACGGTATTAGTACCCCATGCAGTTGACACCCTCTTGAACCAGACCAAGACCCAACACCTGACTAGTGCACGACTGACAGGGTACGAATTGACTCTACTTGCACCCCACATCACTCTGAAGAGATGCACAACTTTGAATCCTGCCACACTGTTGCCCTTGCCTGAAGATGACCCCGATGTGCCCCCTATACACGACTGTGTGACCCTCACGGACGAACAGACCAGGAGTAGAATTGACCTCCGAGACATTGCTTTTACAGACCCTGATGGAGAGCTATGGGTAGACGGCTCTTGTATCAAACTCCCAGACGGCACCACTTCAGCTGCCTATGCGGTGACGACAGCCCTAACAGTAGTTGAAACAGCCCGCATCACGCAACGATCCGCACAGGCGGCGGAGCTAATTGCCCTCACACGAGCATGTATCATAGCAGCAGGAACCACGACAAACATTTACACGGACAGCCAGTATGCCTTCGGGGTGGTTCATCATTTTGGGCTCCTGTGGAGGGAAAGGGGATTCCTGACGTCCCACGGCACGCCCATCCTTCACGGAGATCTAGTCTCCGCCCTGATTGGAGCAGTTCTCCTCCCCAAACGAGTAGCAGTAATCAAATGCCAGGCACACAAGAAGGTGACAGACCTAGTCGGACAGGGAAACGCACTAGCCGATATCACTGCCCGAACCACAGCTGAGAATAGGACGACGACACGCGTGTATGTGACCAGGTCACAAGCAGAAAAATGGACCGACGCTAGGGAAACGATTAGGGACATCCAATCGGCCAGCACACCCCACGAACTGACTGAATGGGCACGGGTGGGTCTAAGGGACGATGAAGGCTGCTGGCGGACAAAAGACACAAACAAATGGTTGCTGCCTAACTCATACTTGATCCCCATACTGACAATGGCACACTCCCCTGCACACATAGGTTCTGCCCCCATGATTGAACTCATTTCCAAAGTCTGGCACAACCACAAGATCCCCGACTTAGCCAAACGCCTAGTCCAGCAGTGCCTTATCTGCCTACAACACAACCCCGGGAAAGGAACTGTGGTACCCCGGGGAGGGTTTGGGATCCCCAACCACCCCTTTGAGGTCCTCCAGATGGATTACATCCAGCTGGAGAGGTGCCAAGGCTTGAAGTACATATTAGTCATTGTATGTGCCTTCAGCAAATGGGTGGAAGCCTATCCGACCCGTGATAACACTGCCATGACTACTGCCAAAGTACTACTGAAAGAGTTTTTCCCTCACTACGGCCTTTGTCGAATTTTATGGAGCGACAATGGCCCTCACTTCATAGCTGAAGTTATCCAACTAATCCTGAAGGGGTTGGGGGTAAAACAAAGGTTCCATGCAGTCTTCCACCCCCAATCCGCTGGCCTGGTTGAGCGACACAATGCTACACTGAAACTGAAACTGTCAAAGATAGTGGCCACCACAGGACTTAAGTGGCCAGATGCCCTCCCACTGGCATTACTATCGATGCGCTCCACTCCCACTAAGCACCACTTGACCCCCTACGAGGTTGTGTTTGGGCGACCAATGAACCTCTGGACTGCCCCTAAACCAACCTCCATTCACGACGTCCCCGACGTCCTACTGTCAGATTATTTATACAAGTTAACTAAAACGTTGTCTGTCATTCATCAACAGGTGCAGCAGGCTATCCCCGATGCTTCCAGGAGTCTGGAACCCCGGTGGACGGGCCCCTGGCAAGTACTGATCACCACTCGGACGGCTCTTCGAGTAGAGGGGAAGAAGCACTGGCTGCACGCACACTACTGCAAGAAGGTCTCCTCGACCCTGGCCACGACAGACAACGTCAGCACCCAAGAAGAGCTCCTGGACAAAGACCGACCATCACTGAACTGCTATCCCGATACCGAGGCACTTGAACTTGCAAAGCACTCTGATCCCACTGTGCCATCCCGGGAAGGGTATTTCCTGCGTCGAAAGGAGGGAGCTTCGGCTAAGTAGGCCACTGACTAAGTTAAAAATCTCAGAACGGTGGCCCAAAGCAACCAAGGGTTACCCGGAGAGAAGCTAAACAAAGTCTGTGGTTCTGCCCACTACCGAGCACCTTGAAGATGAAGATGATGGAAGCGCCAGATAAGAAGATGATGGAAGCGCCAGATAAGAAGACGTCGGAAGCACCAGGAAATACCCACTACAGGAACCCAAAGACTGATAATTTGCACGAATCAAAGACAATCGCTTTCTTCATTGTCTTCCTCCTTTGCCTCCTCCTCATGACTTCCTTCTGGATCTTGGAGGAAAACACACCCGCTCATCAGATGTTGCCGACCACTGCACAGCCAACCACCATGAAAGAGCACCACCTGATCACCCTTTCACCTCAGCTCCGAGAAAGGCGTAAGGAGTTCTGGAACAATTCCTTCGTGCAACTGTTGCACCAGCACAACCTTGCTGCAAATGCCACAAACTGCTGGATCTGCGGGTTGCTCCCGCATGCCACCGGACACTCCATCCCCTTCATCCCTTCTCCTTTCTCAGTTCACGGCTCCTGCCTCGCCTGGTTGATCCTCTTGCAGGAAAGCCACAAGGACAACGCCACTTCTGGTCAAACAGTGTTGCACTTCTACTATGGGTTCTGGCTGAACAAAACAGGAAGAACGTCTGCCCCCTTTTGCCCTGTGATTTCAGGTTCAGCCTTCCTTATGAACATCCCTGCCAAAGAACGAGTTGAAATGCAAGTGCTCCACAATCCAGCTAGATCCGCCTTCTCCAACCTGCGGAAACGAACGGCTGCCACTCTGACTGTGGCCCTGTCTGTCATCAATGTCACAGGTCTCGTATGCCTCGAAGGCCAAGGAACACAGCTAGTGGGTCACAGTTCCTGCCGCATCACCAGAACATTGGTCTCAGTTGATCCTCCCTCCTTTGTTGCTTCTCCGAATATGTACTTTGTTTGTGGCACCAAAGCTTACACTTGGCTCCCGAAAGGCTGGAGGGGTACGTGCTACATCGCCTTCATCCTTCCTCCCACGTATGTGGCTCCAGCCTACCATCACCTCAAAAGCGCGCCGGAGACATTGGACAAGCCGACTCCACCGGAGCACAGTTCCTGGATGCGGCGAAGGGACTTGTTCCTCTGTGGGGCCCAATGGCAAATAGCCGCGCTATCCGACAGGCAGTGGAAACAACCATTAACATCACGGCTGGCATCCTTGCTAACAACACGGCTGAGCTTCAGGCAGTCCGCCTGGTGGCTCTTCAAAACCGCCTTGTTCTAGATGTGGTTCTGGCCGACCGTGGAGGTGCATGCCGCATCATCGGCTCCAGCTGTTGCACCTACGTGCCAGATAACTCGCCTTCAGTCTACAAGGCAATCGAACACCTTCACAGACTGTCCACAGAGGTTCACCAGGAGCAGGAAGGATGGTCGCTTGGAGACTGGTTCTGGGACACTTTGAAGGACTGGGGATGGAGATTGTTTACGTTTATATTGACACCAATCATGATACTGTGTGGGTGTTGCTTGGGTATTCAATGTTTGCCACCTTTGTGTTCACTCATTTCCAACTGTATGTGCCCTAAGACTCTGGACTTTAAAACTGAGCACATGAGTCCCCTCTACGAGATAGAGGTCCGTGGTCTCATGGGGATCAATCCGAACTGACAAGCTGGCGAGACATGTTAAAAGGGAGGACTGTGGAATTTTAGTTCATGTACTGAACATCATCTGCGCCATCTTGCAGACTCACGTATGAACATACACGACAGCCATTCTAGGTATCATGGTCTCCCTGTTCACGATCGATCGTTGGCGCACTTCCCTGACCCTGTAAGCATCCCCCACGCACCCTGACTGCCCCCGCTCTCACATGCACAAGTCATAAGCCCTCCCCTCCCGCAGGACTCTGTCTCTGAGAATCACACCCCGCGCCTGACCAACGCCTCCTTTCCTTCCATGAATACCCCTCCTTTGATGACCCCGACCTCTGAGCCTGATTGTCTGCACGAACCGCTGGTCATCCCTCAGCCTGAGGATACAGTTTATTGCCCACTACTGTATGCACTCGCCCCTCTTCAACGGAGCTACTATTGATCATGACCTCCCCACCCCATGAGATTCGATCAGGCGCACACATTCCAAAGGAATCGGCAGAACACTCAGCTGCGTGATAGCCCCCTCCTATTGTATGAGGGATAAGGGCCTCTACTGTTGTCATATGTTGGAATGGGCCGGAACTGGGGGGGTGCCGGGGATGTCATCCTCATACTTCACAATGTCTTTGTTGTAATAAAGAGCGTTCACATGTCTTAAACCAGGGTATAAAAGACCAGGCCTCAGAGAGGCAGATAGAGCACCTCGAGACGATACCTTGTTGTCCGATCTGACGTGTTCTGCTCCGTCGGAATAAAACGTGTTTCCTGTCTTGCTGTCTCCAGCGCCTGTCTCTTTATTTGGATAACTTCGTATGGTATTAGAGGCGTTTAACGCCGGGCAAATTTAACTTAGGAAGCATCAACTAAATCGCCTGACCATTTTGTATTGATCTTCATCAAGTGGGCGTGGCCTCGCGCCTCACCGGCAATGGCGATCTTGTTTGTTTTGTCTCTTAGGTCCGCTGACAGCGATTAGATCCGCTGTGCGGTGAGCTAGGAGTTCAGCAGTGAAGTCCTAAGGTGCCAGGAAACAGCGTGATTGTTTAAAATACAAAGTTATTCGTGACACAGATAATTTAAAAACGGATCGAGATGCTCCCGGCTTTCCGCCTCAGGAGTTTACCAGGTTCTAAAGAAAACACTTGTGGTCCGTGTTTTTATACCGGTGAGGGCGGGGGGTGTGGCCTTGGAGTGGGCGTGGCCTCGTGCCTCGCCGGCAATGGTGATCTTGTTTGTTTTGTCTCTTAGGTCCGCTGACAGCGATTAGATCCGCTGTGCGGTGAGCTAGGAGTTCAGCAGTGAAGTCCTAAGGTGCCAGTAAACAGCATGATTGTTTAAAATACAAAGTTATTCGTGACACAGATAATTTAAAAACGGATCGTGATGCTCCCGGCTTTCCGCCTCAGGAGTTTACCAGGTTCTAAGGAAAACACTCGTGGTCAGTGTTTTTATAACGGTGAGGGCGGGGGGCGTGGCCTCGGAGTGGGCGTGGCCTCGCGCCTCGCCGGCAATGGCGATCTTGTTTGTTTTGTCTCTTAGGTCCGCTGACAGCGATTAGATCAGATTAGCCAGGAAACAGCGTGATTGTTTAAAATACAAAGTTATTCATGACACAGATAATTTAAAAACGGATTGTGATGCTCCCGGCTTTCCACCTCAGAGTTTACCAGGTTCTCAAGACTCAAGACTTGGTTGTTTGAATAAACAGAGTACCGTGAAGCAGCTAGCAACTCCAGCACCTTGAGACCCTCACAGGTGATTTGCTGCACTTTCTAATTCCTGATTGATTGATTAATACATTTTTACTAACTTTATATTTTTGCCTTCTGTATTACCCTTTAATTAATTAATAAGCGTTCATAGTTTAAAATCTCCTGAATCAAGCCTTTTTGACTTAAGGAATAATGAATTGACTATACTGATTGGTTTACTATCAATCTGCTATTTGCTTGGTCACATTGCCTCATATATTCTTAAGGTTAACACCACGTCTGATCCTGCAAAGACATTTTATCTTAGATTAACTGATAAGGCAGCATTGACAGAGTCGACAATCATTGTGCATTCTTTTTAACAGTTTTAAATGCCATACATGGTAAAGAAATGTGAAAAAATAAACACGTTTAAAAATATATATATATATCTTGATTTCTTCCCCTCTACGGAGTTTCCAACATCAGTAACCTGCTTGCAGTTCATTTGGATTTAGCAGCAATCTGGCAAGATAACCCAGTTCTCAGGTCTACTTTTTTGATATTTACATGGATCCCTATTCTTTCTCTGGTGACAGCTCTGTAGCCTGAAATATATGCTAAGTACTAACAAGAGGTTAATTGGAGAAGGTCTGGGTTGTAGGGGGGTGTATGCTTGGAATATCATTTAAATAGTGTTACTATAGTTTGACATTTTAAATAACAAAATACGTTATGTGGGTTTTAAATTAATGACTTTTCTAATACCTACACATACTCATATAGTAGGAAATGGTGAATGTTAAAGTACAGTGGGTTAGAACTATTGTTCAAAACAGGATAGACATTTATGGTGGAAGGATGGTTCTGTTCCTTGTGATTTCTGGGAATGTTCTGGCTCATTAAGTGATTAGATGCACTTTAGGCTGATAAACCTGCGGAAAAGTTAATATAATTTAAAACAATTAAATACGGTGGGTGGGAGATCTCCAAGGAAATCTAGGGAATGGTGCGGCAAATCCTGTCTCTTGAATAATGTTAGGGCAGAAATATTTCTCATAATTAGAGAGAATAAGACAATAAAAAATCTAAATGCTATTAATGGTTCCCTAGCTAGGAACATTTGAGGAAATTAGGTACAAATAGAGTACTTGAAAGCATAGTTAATCAGACATTCATGAACAATGGCTAGATTCCAAAGGGAGGTTTGGGTGGGTTTCTAATGGAGCATTATAGGTATCTAGACAAAATATCGAGTTGTAAGTATAGGAATACAGAAATATTGAGAATAAAATATGATCCAAAATTGTTAGTATCATGTAAAAAATATATAGTTGTAAAAAAACATTGCTTTTTAATTATTTAATGAGTTTTAGTTCATTAATAAATGTATGTGTTATTTGTGTATAATTGTTAATAATATTTTTAGATGTAGTTTGTACTTTTAAATTATTTATAATGTTTAAATTAATTGCTAATAGTATTTTATAGTGTTGTAGCAGGAGTCTAGGTTTACATGGGTATAGGGTGGTAAGTTACATAAATAATAATCATTTCACTAGTAATTATTTAATTGATTGTATTTTTATGTAAATTGTGTAATAATTATACATTTTAGTAATATTTTAGGTGTGAGCTTTTGTGCTTGTAGAGTTATAAGGTGGAAAAATATTTAAGTAATATTTCATTAACAATTACTTATTAATTTATTGTTAATTATTTAATTGCTTATTAGTAATGTAAATTGTGTAATAGCTTTATATACCAGTTACTTTTTAGGTGTGAGTTTGTAAGGCTATTGGATGGGAAGGTAATTTAGCAATAATTAATTATCAATTCTTTATTTATTATCAATTATGTATTTGATAATTAATTATGTTCATTATGCAATATTGATTTATTTTAGTTATATTTTAGTTGTGAGTTGCTAGGTGTGTAGGGGTATAGTGTAGGGCATTCATTAAATAACAATTGGTTAACAAATAATTATTAACTGTAAATTAGGTATTTAATTGTTTATCAAATATGCAAAGTGTGGTATAATTATTTATGTTAATCATTTTTTAAATGTGGGGGTCTAGGTTTGTGGGGGTATAGTGTGGGAAGTTAATTAAGTAATGAATACATAAATACAAATTTAATTAAATTAATTATTAGTTATTAAATTGCTTAACAATCATGTAAATTGAAGAACTGTGTGTTATTGTATGTACATATATATAATTGTATTTGCCAATTGATTGTGTTTATATCTGTTCTAACTTAATAGGGTTATTCAAATTTGTAATGTGTTGGAAATGAAGTACTTTCCCAAATTTTGCACAGACCAGAGTTAGAAAAGTAAATGTAACCCCTCAAAAGTCCAGTGCTTTCCCTACTGTTGCAGAGACTGGAGTGGGAATAGTAAATATAATCCCTCCAAAGTCCAATATTTTTTCTACTGTTGAAAAGACTGGAGTGAAATGAGAAAATCTTACCCCTCCAAAGTCAATGCTTTCCTACTGTTGCACAGACTTAAATGGCAACAGTAAATTTAACCCCTATGAAGTCCAACACATTCCCTACTGTTGTTTGACTTGAGTGGGAATAGTAACTTTACAAAGACTGGAGTGAAACTGGTAAATGTTAGCCCTCCAAAGTCCAATGCTTTCAGTACTGTTGCACACAGACTGGAGTGGGGATAGTAAATTTAACCACATTGAAATCTAACGCTTTCCTTACCATTGCACAGACTGTAGTGGAAATAGTATATATTACCCCTCGGAAGTTCAACGCTTTCCCTACAGTGGCACAGACTGGAGTGGGAATGGTAAATCTTACCCCTCCAAAGTCCAACGTTTTCCCTACTGTTGCACAGACCGGAGTGAGAATAGTAAATCTTGTCAAGTGCAATGGAATGGGAAGAGTATATCTATTTTTCCCAGTCTATAATGTCTATTTTGACTAGTTGTTTATTTTTTGTAATTGTATAATAATTGATTTATATATATATATATATATATATGTATATATATATATATATATATATATATATATATATATATATATATATATATATATATATATATATATATATATATATATATATATATATATATATATATATGTATTTAGAAATGTTATAATAATATTTTTGCTAAATGTATATTTTTACATTCTATAATTTTTATATTTAATTAATTTGGTAATTTAATTAATGTTTTGAATATGATTTGTAAATATTCTTTATGTTTCATACTTCCAAGTTCTGCCATTACATGCAACCTCAACTGCAGCCCGTCTGTCCAGAACAGGCTACATAGGGAACAAGCAACAATATCCATGAAAGTATTGTCAGACTATGATGTGCAAGCACAGTGGCATCTGACTGTGTATGCTCATGTATGGTGTTGTACAGTTTGTTGTTATAGTTTAAGGTCGGTGCCTCCTATAATAGAAGGCTGCTTAACCTTTTTTATGGCTGGAACTTGCTAGCCATTTGTTCAAATTGACTACTTTATAAGAGGAATCATCTAGCCCGTAATTAGATGACTTTTAGGGATGATGTCACAACAAACGCAGACAAAAACAATGTGTTTCCAGTTTGGGGACCTGTAAGTAAACTAAACAGTGAGGATGAAATTTGAATGAGGGGACATTTGGATAAGCAGGGTTTCCACCTCCGAAATTACAGGGACTACAAGTGAAGATGCAGCAAAGGAAACTTAATATTACTGCAGCAATGCCACCTTTTTACCAACATGGCAGTCTGTTCTAAAGAGGGAGAAGCCATTGGGTACAGATTTGCAACTTTCAAAGTCCTCCATGAGGGAAAGCAAGCTCTCACACACACAAAATGGCCAGTTCCTCCTCCATGGCTGTCTTGCCTTACGCATGCTTTCACTGACGGAGAGCAAATGAAGGCATATGTAGAGTCCATCTTATATCTCTCCTGTAATGCAGTTTCACGTTCTGTAAGTCGAATGTTTCAGACAATCAGGATTTATGAAATGTTATGTTTGGAAATTGTATTTATGTCAGTGGAAACTGTGCAAGAACGTCAGATTTTTCATAAATTGATGGATGGGGCAGAAAACATGTTGTTCATAACAGGGTTTCCCTGCAAATCAAATTAACAAGCATACACTCATAAGCTTGTATATTCACAAACATTTTCCTGGTAGCTTCTAAGGGTATTCAAAATTTGCCTAATTTGCTTCCCCCTAACTATGCAAAACGATGTGTACTTCCACACAATTGTACACAATGCGTATCCTGTCATTTTTCACTATATTTAGGTTTAAATCTCTTTATAGATTTTAAAATAGGGTACGATGCAACAACATCCCACCTACATCCACATGCCAGTGGGGGACAGTGGAATGAAAGACAATAACCAACAGCCAGTAGAGTATGTAGGGTTGAATACAAGGGAAAAGAGGAGGACTAAGACAGCTCCATAAATTCAACAGATAAAAATCTTGTTCTACATTCCAAAGTCTTATCAAACTGTGGCAATGTGCGGGTTACTACTGCTGTCAGGTTCTCCATTTCCAGGAGTTTCCATAATTTGTTGAGCCACTCTAGTCGAGTCTGGACAGCATCTGTGCCCCAACCGGACAGGAGAACCTGTTTGACTGCCCCAAGTGTTAGGGTAATAGCTTGCCCTTGTGGTGATTTCAAGGAGTAGGTCAAAGTGTTCAAGAGGCCCACTAATATATAACTAGGAAATGTAGACAGTTCTGTGTCATGTATTTCATCAATATCTGCTGAGATCTCCAACCAAAATGGCTGCTTAGGGCAGTACCAAAGCAAATGCATTAGGATCCCTTCTTGACCACAGTGTCTCTAGGATCGCCAATCAGTTTCTACTGATCTATCCTAGCTGGTGTGTAATACCAATGATGGTCTATTTTAAGAAACATTTATTTGCCAAATATGCTACAGGCTGAGACGCTGGCTCTATACATGATGGTGTGCGATTCCCTAAGTGTAAAGCTACGCTCGCATTCAATTTCCCATCTCTTCTGAGCTGATGATTTGGTGTGAGTTATGGGGGAGATGAAATGCATAGATATCGGACAGAATGTGTTTATCAGATTGGTGTGAAGAAGCCATTTCTCAAATGGTGTAAGAGGACAACTAGCATGAGGGTGAATATAGTGCTGAAGGATCCAGTGGTGGTTGGCATGGTATTGGCAATATGTTTTAGAGGGCAGTTCATATTGAGAGCGGAGTTGGGAGAAGTGTAGAATTCCATCTGTATAAAAAAAATCCCCTACCCTCTTACAGTTGGCTTTCTGCCATTATAGAACAGTAGACCCCTCTGATAATGAGGAAATCTGGAGTTCCTATGAGTGGGGTTACGGGTGATATATGGGAGGAAAGGTGGTATATCTCCTGAACCCTGTCCCACCATCCCATTGTTGCCCTGGTGACCAGGGAGATATAAACTCCTGGTGGGCGATGTACTTTGGGGAGCCTAGGTACCTTCCAAACATGTATTCCTGTGACTGCTTGGTCGATGAAGCACCAGTGTTTGTCAGCGCTCACCCTGTTCTACTTCAGCAGATAATGGAGCTAAGCTCCCTGATATTGCCACTCTAGCACAGGAATGTCCAGTCGCACATCCGTCTAAGATATGCCTGTTTTTGTTCCATACGCACTTTCTTCCCGGCCCAAATAAAGTTGTTCATGAGGGGTTGCAATTTGTCTATAAAACATGTGCAGGAGGTTGTAGGGGCAGTGTTTGCATGACATAGAGGATTTTGGGGGAAAAGATCATCTTGACAGCCGCTAATCACCCGAGCCAGAAGAGTGCATATTTCTTCCATGAGGAAAATTCAGCTTTGGAATTAGAGAGATGAGTGGTGTAGTTGTCCATGGAGGTGTGTGCTGGTGTGGGATGTATCTGGAGTCCCAGGTATTTAACTTACTAGGTAGCCCACTCAAACGGGAATAGATGTTCAAATTGAGCTTGATCATCCCTAGGAATAGTGAGGTTAAGAGATCATATTTTCTGGAGATTCATTTTGAAACCGGAGGCCTGCGCTAATTCTTCCATTTCGTTCATGAGCGGCGGCAGAGAAGTAAATGGCTATGTCACCCCAAGCAAAACATCATCCCCATAAATCGCATTCTATTGAAGGGTGTCTACGCACTGTTTCAATGAAGGGTTCCATTCAAAGGGCAAATAATAATGGGGACAGTGGACAAGCCTGACTGGTGCCTAGTGACCCCCCTGAATGGTTAGGACATCATTCCACTGACTCAAACCTTAGCCTATAACTACACCCTATCCAGCACCTACACCCAAACCAAATTTAGCAAGACCCAATTGGAGCTATGGCCAGTGCACAAGATCGAAGGCCTTCTTAGCATCAACGGTTAGAAGAAGTGCCGGTATGTGTGAACGTTGTGTCTTATCAATGCGACGACAAAGGCACATGGAGTTGTCACAGCAGCCTCTCTTGGGTATGAACTCGGTTTGGTCAGGGTCAATAAGGCCGTGCATGTAGGGAGCCAAGCGGGGTACCAGAATGCTAGTAAAATAATTACGTCTACATTTAGCAAAGAGATGGGTTGATATGAGGAGCAATACACTAGGCTTAGGTAGGACTGTAATGGTGGTCATCCTCATGGAATCTGCAAGAGCACCAGTGTCACTGAAAGAGTTATAGAGGAGCGCTAGAAGAGGAGAAAGTGTGTCCTCAACAACATTATAAAAGTCCTAGGTGTATCTGCCCTCTCCTGGTACTTTGCCCAAGGGCAGACATTGTATGGCCATGAGGGCTTCATCAGGGTGGATATCTAGCTTCAAAGCCTCACTTTCAGGAAGATTGGTTAGATATGCTGCAGCGGCACCCATGTCAAGTTTCTCTGCTGTGTAGAGAGTAGAGTAGAATCATTGAAATTCCTGTGCTATCAGTTAGTCCTGATGTACTAAATTACCTGTGGCCCTACAATCTTAGATACCCGTTGTTGTATGGTTTGGGTGCAGAGCCTCTGGGGAAGGAGGCAGCCGACCTTGTTATACCTGTATAATATTTGAGTTTTGTGTGCAAGAGCGCGTACTTTGCTTTATCATTATCTAGGGCTTTAAGTTGTTTGTGGGCTGCCATGAGTTGACTTCTCGTCCTGAGGAGCTGGTACATAAATGATCCACTTCTAATTCTTTAATTTCCTCTACTAAGTGAGTGTGTTTGTTCCTCCTGTCCCTATTAGGTCAAGTTGATGTAGCAGTGAAGTGGCCTTTGGTGTCCCTCACTAATGCTATGGGTGTCTCCCGTGTATCATTGGTGTCCAGGAAGGCACAAATTGTGTCAATGATTTCAGAGATGTTAGACTCATATGTGAGCAGTCTGTGGTTTAGGCGGCAAGAGCATTGGTGAGGTGTCCCTCGAGGTAGTTGTAGCGTGAGAGTGATAGGAGAATGATCGGAGAGAGCTTTCACACCAGTGTCCACTGAGTTAGTGGCTTGGGTAACGAGTGGGGAATTTAAGAAAAGTTCTATCTGCGCATGACGAGCGCAGCGGGCGCGCCAAAGGCAAGCCCATCTGCGCCCGTCCGCGACGGGTCGGGACCAGGGACCATAACCCCTGCTCACATATCCAGTGACTAACCCATTACAAGGCAAATAATATACTCCTCTAGTGAACTCAAGAGACTTAACACCAAAGCTCCGCAACAGTACGTATCATGCGCCCACGTAGGACCTCTAGAGACTATGGGCCCCTTTTGTTGCCGGAATTGTAGATGGGATAGTTATCCCTAGCACAGCTATATGCCGAGAACGACCCCCAATCGAGATTTTAACTGTATTTACCTCAATGCAAGGTCTCTCCCCAAACATACGGTCAAAATTTGGGACACCCTTAATGCAATAAAACCAGATGGATGTATTACGTTACAACGCAGGCTATTACAACGCCTGCCTTTACAACGCGTTTTTTACATCGCATACCATTACAACGCATAGCGCTTTTGGGTGTTGGAAAGTGAATAGTTTAGTTTACTATTCCAACTCCAGTCCCCGTGGACACTAGGGAAGGTTATTGGATAGTAAATTAACCTATTCCCTATCCTAGAGCGCCCCCCAGTGCAATGCGTTGTAATAGTTTGCGTTGTAATGACCGCGTTGTAATGGTAGTGCGTTGTAAAAGTTTCGTTGTAAGTGATGTTTACCAACCACATTTAGGGGGCAGATTAGGATGGCGGACGGACTTGCAACTTAGGATGTGACCGCCACCCTGGCGGTCACATCCTGGATATTTAACATTGCGGCGGGTGCAGCTTCAAGCAGCACCCGCCGCAATGTTAAAAGTGCATGTTTAACATTTACATGCACTTTTAACATTGCATTTTGTGCATGTAAATACTGGGGGGTACCATAGGTACCCCCCATGTGCACCCCCCACCCGCCTACACCCTGGGGGCCCGCAACGGGCCCCCAAAATCAAAAGTACACATGCTTTTCCACGGCGGAAAAACCGCCGCGGAAAAGCATATTTACAAATGCTTCCTAATTTGGCTGACGGTGTCTGATAGACACTGCCAGCCAAATGAGAGCTTTTCCGCCACGGTTGTAATCCGACCGCGGCGGAAAAGCTGCGGACAGAAACCAAGACCCACCAGCCATCGTAATGAGGCGGTGGGTCTTTGGTGACTCCGCAGAGGATTTCCCGCCTCCTCCGGGCTGGAGGTGGCTTCCGCCGGCCCGGAGGAGGCGGAAAATCCTCCATCATAATGAGGCCCTTAGCCTTTATCACGGAGACGTGGCTTGACACTCACAATACTCCGGACATTGTAATGACACTCCCCGTTGGATACAAAATATTGAACTTGAACAGAGTGAACAAGAGAGGTGGAGGGGTTGCCATAGTATTTAAAGAAACCCTTGCCTGCCGGCAAGAGGCAATTGTACAAACTGGGAAACAAGAAGTCATGGCCTTCTCGGTGTTCATAGTCACAAATGTTTTATTTGCTGGTGCAATTGTTTACAACCCACCAGGGAGCACAGCGGAGTTTAGTACCCAGCTCCTTACACAAGTCATGTCGATCTGTCTGAAAAATTAGAATGTCCTCATCCTAGGAGACTTTAATACACATTATGAAAACATCAATAATTCATTAGTCAAGCACCTATCGGATGACATGGAAATTTTACAACTCTCCCAGAAAATAGGTTTACCTACTAAAGCAGGACATATGCTGGATCTCATATTTACCAACATTGAACCCACCACCATAAAAGATATAAAACCACTGATATGGACAGACCATTATATGATCAAGTTCATCATAAAACATCCCCTCAAAAATATGAGATTATGTGTCCAGACTTCAGGAAAAACCAGGAGCTGGAAGAAGTTCTCGGTAGAAAAATTTCAACAGCATTTTGCTTACTCGATGACTGCTGATACCTCTATTAAACCTGAAATAAACCAGTTGTAGAATAACATAATGAGTGCACTGGAGCACGGTTCAACGACCTGCCCTAACCGTAAGCCCAGTCGGATACTTTCTGAAAAATGGTACGGCCCAGATCTAAGGAAACTGAAGAGAAATTGTATAACATTTGAACACAAATGGAGACTAACGAAATCGCTTGAAGCCCGAATGATCTATAAAAAGGAACTAAAAATCTATACCGCAGCCATTAGGAAAGCAAAAAAAGATTATTTTATGCGCAGGATAACTGACAATAAAAACTCATCTAAAGAATTGTTTAAAATAGTCAAAGAACTTTGTAATCCCATAAACCTTTCATCAAACTTGATTCCATCACAAGAAGGGTGTGATAATATAAGTGATTTTTTCTGTGAGAAAATTGAGAAAATCTATACTTCATTTTCCAACGATGACTTGCCTCAAGTTATGCGTCATGTGTTTACCACCTCTCTGGTAAGCTGCTCTAGTTTCGGCCCTTTCTCTGAGGAGGAAGTGGGCAGGGTCATGCTGGAAATTAAATCAGGTTCCCCACTTGACCCCTGCCCGCGTCACATTTTCTCACAGCTCACCCCCATAATCTGTCCAGCTGTAACACAAATATTCAATCATTCACTTAACTTAGCGGAGTTTCCAGCAGCGTGGAAACATGCTATGGTCACCCCATTACTGAAAAAAGCTGGGGCAGATGTCAATAACCCTGCCAACTATCGACCCATCTCCCAATTGCCGTATCTTGCAAAAGTTCTGGAAAAATTGGTAAACAAACGACTGACTAACTTCTTGGAAATCAATAACTTATTGGATGTTTCCCAAACGGGCTTCAGGGCTAATAATAGCACTGAGACCACACTGTTAGCTGTATTAGATGACATCAGGACACAGGTGGATCAGGGGAAAACGGTAGCCCTGATATTATTAGACCTTTCAGCAGCGTTTGATACCGTACCCCATCACCTGTTAATAGAAACTCTAGCTACTAAAGGAGTTCAGGCCAAAGCACTAGGTTGGCTTAAATCTTTCCTAGTGGATAGAAAACAATCCGTACGTTTGGGAAATTTCTCATCCATCCCCCCGTCCATTAAATACGGAGTCCCTCAAGGGGCCTCATTAAGTCCAACACTATTCAATGTATTTGTATCATCCCTGGCAAACATAGGGAGAAAATGGGGTATCAACGTCTGTTCATATGCGGATGATACCCAACTAATGGTAACCATTAACGAAGAGGATGACCCAAAAAATAGGCTGCTTAACTGCCTTACGGAACTGTCACACTGGATGCATAGTCATTGTCTAAAACTAAATGCCGATAAATCTGAAATCCTCCTGTTCGGCGGCTTGCAGCACTTGTGGGATGACACCTGGTGGCCTGCAGCCTTGGGCACACCTCCCACCCCAACATGAACTGCAAGGAACTTGGGAGTCCTCATCGATAACACTTTATCCATGAAAAACCATGTGTCTACAATTTGTGGCAAAGGTTTTGCCCTGTTAAAAATGCTAAAAAGAGCATTCCCATGGATTTCCATTGAGTGTAGAAAGATTCTAGTCCAGTCACTGCTAATGAGTAGACTGGACTATGGGAATTCCCTGTTTGTAGGCATGGCAGACTACCTGTTTACAAAACTGCAATTCGTGCAGAATGCGGCAGCTAAGGCAATCTACAACATGAAAAAATATGATCCGGCCAAGAGCTGTCTAAAAGAACTACACTGGCTACCCATGAGGCAAGGAGCCTCTTTTAAGATGCTATGCATTGCACATAAGGCTGTGAATAATACCGGTCCCAGCATCCTAAAAAACAGAATCAAGTTCTACACCCCCAACCGGAATCTCCGCTTACAGTCCATAGCTAGAGCAGTTGTGTCCCGAGTGAAGAGAGCCAGGATGGGAGGGCGGGCTTTTTCGCACCTAGCAGCAACCATTTGGAATGATCTACCCACCGACCTCAGACTCACAGATTGCCATTTTACGTTTAGAAAAAAATTAAAAACCTTACTTTTCCCAAAATGTCATTAAAACGTATTCTTTTCAGGTGTGTGCTCTCCGTTTACTCTAGCAATTTCTAGCGCCGTGATATCCTAGCTAGGATGAATGTTGCGCTTTACAAAAACTTAACATTAACATTATAACATGTCTAGTATGCAGCTAAAAAGACCCTGTATGCTTTCATCGTCAGATACTGTTGTCACCACACATCTACTAACTCAATGTCTGACAGCCATTTCTTGCTGCCAAAGACCTTGACAACGCAGTTGTTACACCGCAATACATTTACATAGTGGTCATTACAACGCAAGTTGTTACAACAACTTGCGCTGGATAGCGCTCTATGCTAAGGAATAGTATGATTTACTATTCCAACACCTTTCCTACTGTTACACACACTGGAGTTGGAATAGTAAATCATACTATTCCGAAGTCCAGCACCTCTAGCGCAAGTCGTTGCAACGACTTACGTTGTAATAACCGCAATGTAATGTACCACGATTAAAATGATCTTGTTGTAACATCACATATTCATTTCTTGCTCATTCCTGCAAGAGCTCCTGACTGCCATACTCTTTGTGCCAACCTGTCTAATAGGACATTGCTGACTGTGTTAAATCATCCCCTAAGAACATGTCTGCCTCCACTGTGGCCACCACCCATCCAACTGCATCTCTAAAGAAGTATTCCTGAATATGATTCGGGGTAAAGACTGAGGTTACCATGAACGTATAATCTCACACCTCCAGTCACATGGAGATGAGCCTATCAGGCAGCTCTGACTGTGTCTGTAGTAAATTCCCTGATGAATGCGAAGCTATCAATATTGCCACTCCTGCCCTCTTCCCTGGCCCACAGGAAAAGAACTGACGGTCAAACCAGCGTGAACGTAAATGTTTCCCATCTGTATGGAGTAAATGTGTTTCCTGTAAATAGCAGATGTCACACTTAGAATCCCTAAGGAATGTGGGAAGTGCTAGTCACTTCACCTTGCACATTAAAACTTAACCATGAGTCAGTTTGCAGTGTCGCTGTAAGCTGGAAGAGGCAAGGAGATAAGCTCTGTGAAATCATCCGTGCATCTGGACAGGTGATACTGGATATGGCATGCCTATAATGAAAAAGGGGCAGTAGAGCAAGAGAGGAGGAAAAACACATTATAGTAACACTGAAAAGTTTCCCTCCTGGGAACGTAGCAGTAAAAAACAAGCATTGGCATAGCCAATTGGTCTCTCCTTTGGGACCTTATAAGTGTTTAGGTATGCAGCAAAATATCCTTGGTGCAACAACATCAACTGGTGCATGGCTAAACACTTATAAAGTCCCAAAGGCGAGACCTATTGGCTATGCCAATGCTTGTTTAATGTGCATTGGTGCTAAACACTTATAGGCATTATTTTGGTACAGGAATTCTTTTTTTTCCTGGTGGTAAAATAAATACCTTTCCCAACACACACATGAAACATAACAGTGAAGTAGTTATTGTCGTGTGAAATCTTATGGGGCTTGTGTCTTTTTAGTCAGGAGCACGTTTCATTATGGGATTTGTAGTTCTACTTTCAACTTTGAAGGATTGGGATTAAAAATCGTAGCCTTCAGAGTCTGGTTGGCAGAAATGGCACACTGCAGGCATCACACTTACAGCACCCTGGCTGTGATTTAATCTGGGACTTTGGTTTAGTAAACACTTGCACTACAGTTTTTCCTGCCATATGGACTAAATATCCACGAGCAAATTATTTGAAAAAAATGTTGAGAAAAATGCAACTGGCTGAAAGTATCACACACGTGACGTGGGGCACGATTGCATCTTTGCTCAAGATCCTTTGAACTGTTAGCTGCTCTTGCATTACTGTATTTTAGTCACTTGGCTTTTAAATCTGTGCCTAGTGGGTCCTGAGCGAACAGCCAGGTAAGGGAAAGTTGCAACAGAAGTGGGTCAAAAGGTTAATGTTCTTAAAATTATTTATTTGAAAAGCTCAGTCACGGGGAATGTGAGTGAGCAATGCTGTTCTGCTGGTTTTTCCAGCCTCGTTACACGACGAGCATGAGAGCTGGAATTCAGTTCAGTGCAGGGTGTTATTGGGTTTTCGTAACCTGTTTGCCTTGGTTAGTCAGAGCTTTGTAAAGTTACCTCTGGGATAATATGGTGTAGGTGCATTGGTTGGTTGGCTACATTTGAGTTTATCTGAAGGATAGAATCTCAAAGAATCACATTGTGGACGCCAAAGTTTTGTTGCTTATTAGTCAGGGCCACTGGAATAATGCAGCAAGCGTGGACGGAGTTATGCGGCGGGGATCACCAAATTATGTCACGTAATGGAGCATATTTTGTGGCAGATTTACTTTGTTATTTTCTCATTTGATTTCATATCTTAACACTGTTCAGGAAAAGGTTTTCCCTCTTTAGTATCCGTTACACATCTAAATACAACAACTGAAGGTGAGCAGACAATCTTTTTGTTATGACATTCTGCTGTGTGGCAGCATAGTTAACAAATGGGAGGAGTGGGGGAGTGCGGCCGAGAGCACACACAGCATTTCCCTTGCAGGAGCGAGCAGGGGCACCATCTGTTTGCAATTAACTGTTAGTTAATTACAAACAGATGTCGCCAAAGATCGCTCTTGCAAGATAATCGCCAAACGTGCATGCGTTGTCATTGAAAGCAATGTAATATGTGCACGTTTTTGGTCTAAAAAGCAAATCAATTTCAAGAGGTCTCCTCCTATGCAACGCATGCGTGATACGTAGACGAGACCTAAACAGAGGGTCTGTGTCACTGGTGGGATTCATATCCATCAACCATTACAGCTAGATGAGGGGGGAACTCTGCCAACAATGAAATAATAAGGGGGTGAGGCCACACCGCGGTGCCACCTAGTGTTCCAATGCAGTAGCCGCACAGCCTACGCTAAGAACCTGCTGCAAGGCATATGTAGTTGAAGGAGTACATTACTCTCAGTCATTGTCGGGTTCAGATGTGCTGTCTTGTTGCTGTAGTCAGCGCAGGAGTGCATCCCGTTCTTTCTGGCTTTCAGAAACGGTGGGCTTGTTAAAGCATTTCTGGTTCCGACAAGATGAGCGGTGAGGCCCCACCATCGGCCCTGTGGCAGACGTTGATGGCTGCTAGGTGCAATCTTCCTCCTGAAGTTTGTCTATTTTCAGTAATGAGTGGGCCTCCTCCAGAGTGCGGATACTTTGGGTTTTGTTTTTCCACACAAAAATGGTCCTGAAAGGGTGCCCCAATTTGTATTGGATCCCCTGCTCTCAGCAGAAAGTCAGCTATGGGCCAAAGTGACCTGCAGGATTGCAGCGTTACTGGATAGAGGTCCTGATTTAGCCATATTTGTGTTTCCTTATATTCAATAGCGTTCCTGCCAACATTGCTCCCATGATGGTTTCTTTCGGGTGATACGACTGACTGCAAGTGAGTATATCTTGGGCCATACAAGGACTTGGCTGGCCTCCCCGATCTCTGTGTGCAATCCAGTACTCTTTCCTACTCTGCTAAATCAGGCACCTCACGGTAAAACAGACATGTGACATAGTACTCAAGTTTCCCTGAGTCCGCTTGGAGTGGGGCACCTTTAATGCGAAAGTTAGATCGTCTAGACCTATGTTCAAGGTCTTCAAGCTGGTACAGAAAATTGCATTCTTATCCTTCATTTCAACTAGTAATCGCCTGTGAGCCCCCAGTTCATCCTCCCGTGAGTCGCCAGTCTGTTCCAAGGCGTTGACTCTCTGACCCAGCTCGTTATTATCTTTTTTCACATACTTGACTTTTGATGCTATGTCATGCTTCAAGGTGGGTAGATCTTCCCTGAGTGCGCCGAAGAGGCTTTCCAAAAAGGGCCAACTGACAGGGGCATCAACTTCCATGGGCCCCATAGCCTGTGCCAAGAGGCAGGCAAGGCCCTGTCCCCACCTTGGTCGTCTTCTTGGAAGGGAGGTCTGGCAAACAAGTCTTTGAAATTTGCATCTTGTTTGTTGCTACGGTGGGTGGACATGATGAAGACTCTTGGTGCTGCTTAAGCAAGTTGAGGCAAGTGTGGGGTCCCAAAGAGTTTTGTTTTGTGAGTGGTGGAATCACTCAGGGATTCCCCAGAAAGTAGACAGCACTGTGCCAGCAGAGGTCAAAAAGGCACCAACGCTCCCGTGCGGAGTTGCCCACTTGGCACAGTCTATATAGAGAATCTGCAGACCGTGTGAAGTGTCGATCGATCAGAATGGCCACGTTGTGGGCCCGTATGTGGCAAGGCTTTGTCTGATGGTTTTTGAGCTGACAAGTGGCCCCAAATGATGCTAGCTTCTTACCGCCAAATGGAGCCGTAGTGACTGGTGGTAGTTCAGGGAGGCACTCAGGGTATGTGTGGCAGATCAAGCTGTTCTTTGGAACTGGGGGCGTATTATGCTAGGCCCCCGGTGTTTAGGTGCTCAGTGCTACAGCTTCATTCAGGGTCACTTCCACAGTAGTAGCACCACAATGTCTCCAACCTATGCCCACTGCCCCAGGGCGCCACATTGCAGCAGGACAGCATAGCCGTCCAACAAGCAGCGCCCAACTAGTATACTCGGTGCTCCTACTCCAGTCCTCAAACCAAGAAACTCAGAGAGGCTGATGAATAATGTTGCTGTAAGCGGAGTGTCAGGTGTAAGTAATTGAAAGTGGGGGCACAGAGGGTGGTAGGGGTGTCTGCTGGAGTCCTGACAACTGAGGCATGCTCCACCGGGGCCAGTGGTGCAGCATCTCAGTTGAGGCCCCCAAAACCTCTCAGCCCTCAAAGAAGGAAGTGCAGCACAGGGCTCAGAGTTATCAGTTCACAGGCGGACACTCTGATGAGTAGCCTGCTTGCCGATCATCTGCTGAGACCAGCATCACACACGCCAGTAGCCTTCCAGCCACTGCTACCAAATCACCCTGCATCCTTTCCCAACGAGCCCTGTGGTCATGGTACCCAGCCTTCTGCCAACCTTTTGGACCGCTTCCAATTGGTCCACAAGCCGCAGAGAATTCTGGGCCCAGTTGGTTGCCTGCCCTTGGATCGCCCGTAAGATAACCCACCATATTACATAACAATGTATATAATAAACCCGCAGCAACTTTACCCAAACAAAAAATTGTGTTGTGTGCTTATTTATTGGCATGTATGTTATGTTGGAGGGATGGAAAAGGATGCCAATGATGATACTAGAGGCAGGAGGCACCCGCAGAGACGTGCAATGCCCCTTGGACTGCTGGCAGAGTCACTTCCTGTGCATGCAGCCGCGGCTGCCATGTTGAGGCTGTAGCCGGCCCACAGCGACTGTAAATTGTGGGCTGCGGGTGAGGTAGTGATGAAGGAGGTCAAGTTTGTCTCTCCAGCAGTCATTGGAAATTATCCGTCAGTTAGAGGTCTATTTCGGGACCCATGGCTCATCCTAAGAGACCCTTTTAATATTTAGGTGGTGGAGCTCCAAAGAAGCGCAGCTACTTAGGCATCATGTTGGCCATGCCCACTTTGCGCTATATTTTAGCATGAAAGGCATTCCTGCATCAATTTTTGACACAAGAATGTATTTAACCCGTTTTCTGCTTCGAACATTCTGCACCAGTGCGGAACGTTCTATTAAGCGGGCGGGGCCACGTTGGCCAACGGATGTGCGCAGCACTTCCGTGGTAGTGCTCGCGATGGCCGTTGGTCGACACCCGCAGCGTACGGGTTAAACAAGAGCACCACAGCTACGTGTGTTTTGCATTTTTTTACTGCAAACAGCACATAATTATGCAAAGTGGCATACTCCAAGGTGGCAATACAGCATAATTTCGCAAATTCTGCACAATGAGGTTATCACTAAATTCCTAAAAGTAAGTGCCTCACACGGGTGTAGTTTAAATTTCATCAAAGCCTTTTAGTTCTCCACCCACACCAATTTACGTGTGAAAAAGAAAGAAAAACACACGACCTAAAAGGGGGTGTAGGAGAAGGGGATTAGCCACATACAAAATGTTTACCTGTGCTGATGCCAATTTCATCATGTCTTAGTCATGATTACATGTTCCATATTTGGAGAACCCTAGGGAAACTACCACTGTTGACCATGTTAGAGCATACACCTAGGCTTCTTTATCAATCCCATTATAGTCAGGCCATTACTTCTAACATAGAATTAAGCCTTCAGGAGTAGATTTCCTTCAGTTCAAACTTTATTTCAGTCAGTGCTAAGAGGGTAATTACATCAGCTGAACAGAAACTGAGGTTCCATGACACTCATAAAAAGTACACATTCTAAAACTTTGGCACATTGAAGACAATCATCGTCAGAGTCCATTTGAAGACCAACTCAGGTTCAGTGTAACCTCACAGCAAAGTTACATTATATGGAATATGCTGATTAAAATCCAAATCTGTTGAAGAAGATTTTGTGTCACACTACGGCATGAAGTATTCTGCTATATAAAGAAAGATGCCTGCATGTATTTGTGCAGTGTGAAGACCGAGTTTTGAGAGTATAAATAGGCTAAAGAAGAGGCTGGCCAGATTAGGATCGGTGGGGAACGCATCCTCTTTGGTAGGAACACAGTAATTGATAGCTTCTATGTGCTGCTGCAAGATGTAAGTGGTGAGGAGTGGAAGATGTGGAAAAGGATAGGGTGATTGGTGGTTATGGTTTTGATGTAAGACTGGGAAATGCATGTCATAGGACAAATGGAGAAAAACTGTGAAGAAGAGGAGAAGGGGCATATCGTGAAGAAGTGTAATTTGAAGAGCTATCCTAGGGAGCAATGAGTGAGTTACAAGCTAAACTCTTTTTTCCCTAGATTTCTAAACAAATGTTTTGAGGGTAGTTTTTGGGAAAAAGGAGAACATTTATCTAAACTGCTTGAATTTTTGATTACATTTATAAACTTTGTCTGGGATTCAGAGGTTGTCCATAACATATGCAGAAGTTGAGGGTTGGGTACGCACATACACTCCTTTACAAAAACACACACATACTCTCACTCCTCCACATGCACACCCATTCATTCCCATGCATTCACAAGCACATACATATGCACAAACTCATTCACAGAGCTCACGCGCACACGCATGTACATTCATACATACACACATGCATCCAACATTGAACAAGGACTTGCCGGCTGCGCAGCAACTTCAAGTGGCAGAAGGGAGAAGCAGAAAGGCTTTCTCCCTTCCGGGACAGCCCGAAGATACTGCTACCTCCTCTCATTGAGTGACATTGTCATGGGTCGGCAAATGAGAGGAGGACCTTTCCAACTACCTCAAAGAGTGGGATGTGGTCAGTGAGATTTGCTGATCCCAACCCCATTCTGTGACGAGTTGTCATGATAGACAGTCAGCTCTGGGTACTTCCAGGATTAAACTTGAAGAGTCCAGGTTTGAGTCTATCAGTGATGCTCCCTTTCGTCATGAGAGGAAGGGTCTCAGAGCTTAGTCAGGATGCTGGGCGCCTTCGCATTTTGCTCATGAAATTCACCTAGATGACTGATCTTGAAATGGTGAGTGTATGTCATGCTGACTTTTGCTCAGCCTGACATACCCTCATCATGCTTTGCAAAAGATAGGTGTGACAGGGCCCCTCCACCCTTAATGATGGGCCACCGGTACCACAATTGTCATCTGTGCTTGATTATGAGTAACAGATGCTTGAGGCCTCAATACTGGCAATCAGGAACGGATGTTGATGTTGAAGTATGAATCAGTAAAAGGGGATTCCCTTGAACAAATAACAAGATATAGCTACAAAATAGCCTAAATATTCACACTGAAGTCAATTCTATTACAACCACAAGTATATAAAGTACAAATCATTTATTATGCATCAAAAGTTAAAAACAATTCATAACGCTACTAAACATATTAGAATTCCTAGGTGAATGGTTAAAAAAGCAAAACAAATTCAGAATCAATTATGACCTGCACAATTGAGAAGACATAAAATGTAAAACATAAAAGTTGTAAAATACAATTTGTACATTCGTAGCTCACAAATTCTAACACCTATGTTTTATCGTTACAAATTTTGTATATAAACATTGGTGATGGAGACATAAATTGTACTGAAAAGTGATTTTGAAGTATGAGCCAGGAGGTGTATGGTTTGTAGTATGCGTATGAAGCACTGGAATCCTGGAAGTATCTTCCAGAATCTGTGGAAGAACCATAGAAATGTTGGTACATTATTGCAGGGATATCTTTAGATAACCCATACCCAGTACTACAATCATGATGTCCTGATGACATGGAGGCAAGTGAAAATCCTAACCCAATACCTACATTGCATCAAGTCAATGCACATGAGTAATACTCTTCACCACAGCACTTAACAACGCAACCACAAATATCATGGGGCACACATATTGTGTCAAAATATTGAGAACAAAATATTGTTATCCTGTACTTATAATGTAAATACCACAAAATTTTTCAAATATTGAAAATAAAGCGTTATAAACTATCTAACACAAAAATATTGTTTTTTATATAGTTCAACATTGCAAACATTAAGGGCCGGATTAGGACAACATTTTTAAAATATTGAAAATAAAGCGTTATAAACTATCTAACACAAAAATATTGTTTTTTATATAGTTAAACATTGCAAACATTAAGGGCCTGATTAGGACATCAGTCGTTAAGTCTACGACCACTTGTCGGAAGCTTACTGACTGACATCCTTGTTTTGAAGTCCGACCGCCGTATTGCAATGATGGTGGTCAGAGTCCAAACCGACCGGTCAAACTGACTGGCTTCCGACGGGCTCAAAGAGCCCATAGGCCAGTCGGAACTGCCATATAATCCCTTATGGATGGCGTTACCGCTGTGTGGATTATGATGTGGGTGTCCGACAGGCCTTCCATGTCTGGCTTTCTGACATGGAAGCATGTTATAAAGCCACTTTGGATCCCTTGCAGGGCCTGCTTCTCTCCACGGCTTACGGTTGAAGGCCGGGGGAAGCTCTGGTGCCCCCTTTAAATCCTTGCAATGTGAGGTGCCTACCACACGGCGTAGGGATTTACAGTAACTCCCATTTCTCTATGGGAGCTTGTGCTGCAGCCGGTTACCGACCGCCGCACTAGCTCCCATAGGGAAATGGGAGTTTGCGACTGCACAATTTGTGTTTGCATCGTAATTGAGGTTCGGACCACCGACCCGAAGTCAGTCGGTTCCGAAACAAGAGAGATGTTGGTAGGAGGCAACTCTGACTGACATCATAATTAGAACATAAATATATTAACATTAAACAGTAACACAATGAGGATTAAATATATTGAAATAATGTAAAATTATATATAAAATGTATACTTTATTAAAAAAACTTATATATACATGTATGTTTATTTAAACATATATAATTTAAAGCTGTTATTAACATAATAATTTGAATTTATGTTGCAATTTAGTAATTGTTTGTTAACCTAAAAAATAGCATATATATATACCACCAAATTGAGCTAACGGGAAGCTTCCCGGTTCGCGAACCGGGAGCGAACAAAAAAAAATAATAATAAAAAAAATTATTAATAAACATATAAAATATATTTTTTGATTTAAAGAAGAATACATTTTACAGCTATAGATATTAGCTTTTAAAAAACCAATGAAATTCACTGAAAAAACCATAGGTTATAGACCATATATAGTTAGGAATTAGCATTTACAAAACCTTGAAAATTCACTGAAAAAACCATAGGTTATAGACCATATATAGTTAGGAATTAGCATTTACAAAAACCTTTTTTTACTCACACAAAACCATTGAAATTCCATATATAGTTAGTTGTACTAACTATATGTCGCGCACCCGCAATCCACTGCTGATCATGTCAGATATTACATCATTCATTACATGGTCAGTGACATCACTGATGACATCACTGATGACATCTCAAATGACATCACTGATGACATCACTGATGACATCTCATTTGACATTACTGATCACATCACTGATGACATCATTCATGTGATAATACGATGAACCTCTTCAGACTCTAATATAACCTTAGATACACTCAGTGTAACAGACACTCACAGACTGTCACTCATCCATGGAGTTATTCACACACTTAGTCAGTCATGCAAAGAATCAATCACACCTCCATTTCCTCAACTATACAGTTATACACACATTACTTATTCAAACATATACTAACACATATTTACTGTCTTTTACAATGCCTGATACAAGTACACAATGATCCATACAGCCACTCACACATTCACTGGCTCTTATGCACAGTTATTTATATATGTCAAATGTCACATGTACTGTGTTTTACATATGTACTTACTTTGACATGTAGCACTGAGATATCCATTCACTCACCAATGCACTCAGTCAACCGCCCATACAGGTGTTTCCACATGCACTTTTGAACCCATACATCTAGTGAATCAACTGCTCACACATCTATGCACAGAGTCATACACATCCCAGCCACCCACACACACACACTCAGTCTCCCATACAAATACTTGGGCAACCAATTAATAACCCATATACTTACTCATATAGCTACTGATCAACACATGCAGCAGTTTACAGAACAACAGACATAATGATGCACAAATTAAGACAGTTTAGTCACTAACTCATGCACTCAGTGACACACATTTATTCACTCACTCATACAGTCAATCATGCACCTAATAAATCCTTCATCCAGACACTTATACCTCCACTCATTCTTCAATATGTAAGACATATTTTAACTTTACAGAAACATACAGTCACTGGATGTAGTCATCAGTGATGTCATCAGTGATGTCATCAGTGATGTCATTTGAGATGTCATCAGTGATGTCATTTGAGATGTCATCAGTGATGTCATTTGAGATGTCATCAGTGATGTCATCAGTGATGTCATTTGAGATGTCATCAGTGATGTCATCAGTGATGTCACTGACCATGTCATGAATGATGTAATATGTGACATGATCAGCAGTGGATTGCGGGTGCGCGATATATAGTTAGTACAACTAACTATATATGGAATTTCAATGGTTTTGTGTGAGTAAAAAAAGGTTTTTTAAATGCTAATTCCTAACTATATATGGTCTATAACCTATGGTTTTTTCAGTGAATTTTCAAGGTTTTGTAAATGCTAATTCCTAACTATATATGGTCTATAACCTATGGTTTTTTCAGTGAATTTCATTGGTTTTTTAAAAGCTAATATCTATAGCTGTAAAATGTATTCTTCTTTAAATCAAAAAATATATTTTATATGTTTATTAATAATTTTTTTTATTATTATTTTTTTTTGTTCGCTCCCGGTTCGCGAACCGAGAAGCTTCCCGTTAGCTCAATTTGGTGCCGCGACCCGGTCCGCGAACCGGTAAACGTTCCGTTTGCGCAACTGCCGCGTTGGAAATCAACATCGTGACGCGTCACGGAAGCGCGACGTATCACGTTGTCGCGTAATGCGTCTTATGACGCGCCGCGTTAGCGCACCCGGAAGTGCTCCGGTACGCGAACTGAGACGCGAAGCGCAGCTCCCCAGAAGCGATCCGGGGCGCGTCGTATCGCGTTGCCACGTAATGCGTCTTATGACGCGCCGCGTTAGCGTACCCGGAAGTGCTCCGGAGCGCGAACCGAGGCGCGAAGCGCAGCTCCCCGGAAGCGATCCAGGGCGCGTTTCGCAGCGCGTAACATAAGCGTAACAGGTCATGTGACTTGTTAATACAACTTTTCATTGGTTCATTTCACTTTTGGTTTCCTAATGATGTAAGGCTAGGTCAGGTGACCTAAAAATAACACTTTTCATTGGTTTAGAACTATTTTTTTCCCAAATGATGAAAGCCCCCACCTTTTTTCTCACTCTGACTTTCAACTTTGTGAAAGGAAGACCTATTTTGCTCAGTGGAAAATGGCTTCACTAGTAGCTGCAGCTGGTGCACCCCCACCACCACCACCACCACCTCCTCATAGGAAGAGAGGACCACCTCCACAGTTCCTTCCCAACACAGAGGAGGAAGAGGATCAAGAAGAGGAAGAGGAAATACAGGGAACACAGTTTTTACAAGAGGAGCCCCGGGTATCTCATCATAAAAATAGTTTCATTTGGCAGTTTTTTTCTTTTCCTGAAGGACAGAAAAAAGTTAATGCTCGGTATGTGACGTGCCTCATATGCAAAGAGGACTTATCTAGAGGCACAGATAAGAAGTATAGTTACGGCAACTATACTATGCACCGTCACATGCTGAGGTGGCATCCACTAAATTACAGCCGGGCACAGATGCGTGACCTCCAGGACAACCCACCAACTCCTGTGGCCAGGACATCGGCACAGGTATCTCTGTCGGGGCCAGAGGCACAGGAAACAGTGCCAAACATTCAGGATAACTTTGTCCACATGAAGATTGTCTGTTTATATTGCGGTACCTTACTCTCATGTGCCAATATGAGCATTAACTTAATAAACAGAGCATTTGAAAACCACAAGTGCTCTAAACGCCCCAAAAAATAAATAAAAAATTGCTCCTGTTGAGCCCTTTCCAATGCCTGTTTTTTGTTGTTTCCCCCCCAAAAAACCAAAAAATACATAAAATTGTTCAAAAAATACAAAAAAAACAAAAAATGTTCAGAAAAATAAAAAAAAATATAAAACAACAAAAACATTAAAAAAAAGTTATTTTCAGAACTACCTCCCCTTTATAAAAAAATTGCTAGAATGTTTAGCACTCTGGCAAGCTCTATTTCTTTTGGTTCGCTTCCCGGTTCGCTCGCCGGTACGCGAACCGGGAGCGAACCCCAAATTTTTTTTTTTAAAAAAAGAAGAGTAAGTATAAGGGAAGTAAACAGAGAGTAATGTTAAAAGAAAGACAGCTATAGGGACTAAACCAGAGATACTGTTTAATAGATTTATTTACCGAAGAAAAGATGGAAGAGGATATAATTGTGAAAAACAAAATAGATAAGGAAATGAAAGAAAAAAAGGAGAGTAGAAGAATAACACAGAAGAGTTTCTTAGAGAATGTGAGTGAATGTTCAAAATAAGATTAAAACATGTGGAATAACAGAGAGAAAAAACAGAAAGCAGAAAAGAAGAAGTAACAGAAAAAGAATAATTGAAACAGCAAAGAAATGTAAATAACATAGGCCCATATTATCAACATAGGCAATAAAAGTTTTGCAGCTTTTATCGGCAGAAATGTGTCGCTAAAGCCGCTTTTGCGGCAGAAAACTGCCGCTAAAACCGCTTTTGCAGCAGTTTTCTGCCGATAAAAACAGCAATAATTTTATTGGCTCTGTTCATAATATGCCCCTTAGTGTGCTTCAACTACACAGAGAAAGCATAATGAACAAGTAGTGAAAGAGTGATCAGTCAAAGACACTAAGAGTAATAGAGACGGAGTGAGTGAACAAGAGTGAGGAACTATGAGAAGAGAGGGACTGAGAAAAGGAGTGGAAGGAGTAGAGTAAGTAAGTAATAGAGAAAGGAATGAGGGAAGTAGCAAAGGCAGGAAAGTGAGGGTTAAAGAAATGAAGCAGTGGAACTAATAGTAGTTAAATGTGATAGAAATGTAATGAAAAGAGTACAAAACATTTACCTTATAATTGTCGTTAACTTAGTCACTTGTTATTTTTATACTTTCAATCTGTGAAAGAGAGAACAAACATTTGAAAAATATTAAAACATGTATTTAAAAATTAGAAAAGACAAGGGAAAAGATTGAAGGACAAACAGTTTTTCAACAACTTTGACACTTACAGAAGCTTCTGCTTCTCCAGGCCCCCTACACAGTCCTAAAGATATACATTTTAAACTAACAGTATCTTGATGCAGATGAAGTGAGGCCTATCTTGGAACATGGTGCATCTTTTGCATTGCTGTTGTCTCACAAAAGTGACGCAATGGCATCGCAAAAGAGGTGCACAATCATCATAAAACTGTTCCTAACATTTTAAATGATTGTTTCAGGATGGCAATAAGGTGTGTCCTATCCAGACGTGTGTTTCAGGTGAGGCCTACTCAGGATTGCAGATCAAATTTAGCCTTGTTGAAGAGTACAGAGGAGATAATACATGTGCAGGCCAACCAATAAAGTTCAGACTTCCTCTGTTTCCCTGGACAGGCCTACACTTCCTCTGCACAATTTGATTCGTAATGTTACGAAACACAGGTAATGTATTTGAAAAATGTGCAATTTCTTTTGCTCATTTCACAATCACATCACTTGTGTTTCCTTTGGTTAGGTATCTCATTGTGCAGATGTAGTCCAGCATATGAAAGAGTACGCACTGCATGCAACAACTTTGACACTTACTGAAGCCTCAGCTTCTCCATACCCCTACACATTCCTAATTATATACATTTTAAACTGACGGTATCTTGCTGGAAAAGAACTGAGGCCTATCTTGCAACATGGTGCATCTTTTACACAAAAGTGACGGAACAGCGGCGTAAAAGAGGCACACAGCCTTCATAAAACTGCCCTTAACATTTTAAATGATTGTTTCTAGATGCAGATAAGGTGTAACCTATCCACAGATTTGTTTCAGGTAAGTCCTACTCAGGGTTGCAGATGAAATTTAGGCTTGTTGAAGAGTATAGAGGAGATAATACATGTGCAGGCCTACTAACGAAGTGAGTCATGCCCACTGCACTCTTGAACAAATGTCAGACCTCCTCTGTCTCCTGGAACAGGCCTAAACCTCATCTACACAATGTGATGTGTAATGTTAGGAAACACAGGTAATTTAATTGAATAACGTGCAATTTTTTTTGCTCATTCCACAATCACATCACCTGTGTTTCCTTAGCTTAGGTATCTCATTGTGGAAATGTAGTCATTCATATGAAAGACTATGTAGAATGTGAGCACTGTATGCAACAACTTTGACACTTACAGAAGCCTCAGCTTCTCCATGTCTACTACACATTTCTAAATGTAGATCATAAGTACAAAAAGTACAGAATTAATTATACATGTTAAATGGTTTATTTTTGCTGTTCTCAGAATTTATCAAATTTCACTAAAAACAGTGACTTGAAGGTATTCATCATATAACAGCGGGGAAAAAAAAACACAATCAAAATGATTGTGTTTAAAAAACCAATATAACATAACCAATCTGAAATCAGAACTCCTCAAAAGTAACTTACTTTCCATGACGTCGAAGGATGTCCTATGAACAGCTTACACTCGGTTGTGCTGTTTTTATTTTCAGCCCGCCACTTTCTGAAAGAAAACCTCCATCGTTTTGAAAAATATGTTACATACAATAAATGACTTCTCGCTCTCTACCACATGTTTCCACAAGGCCAAATCATGTAAGAGCCATTTATAACTCTTGGAATTCTTGTAAGCAAATCCCGTCATTTTGTATTTCCGCAACTTTCAGAAAGAAAACTTTCAAGATCACTTTCACAATCCTGGACTAGTAATATCTTACCCTTCTTGCTCACTCATGTTCTACATTTCCTATGACACTGATACTGCTTACTATGAAGCAGACTTACACTACCTCTATGACTACTACAATTATTTAATTGTCTACATCACTTTTAATCACAAAGCAATATAAAACAGTAGATACAATTATATCAACCCCTAGAATCATTATACGCCAGTTACCTACCCTAAATTCTCTTTTCTGAAAACAGAAAGTAAGAATATTTTTAAATAAAAAGGCAACATTGTATCGTAGTCAAATGGGAATAATTTCCGAAACAGCAATTTTTTGTACATTTTAAGCTGCGTAATAAGCGGATCTGTCAAATGACCATCATGCCATATAATAGCTGCAGTTACAAATGTTCTTCCTAAAATCAACGACTGTGTAGCCACAACATTTGTAATTAAAGTTGAAGACTTACTTTCATCAGGTTTATATAGTTGGATTTTCAAAATGACATTATAATCAAAAGTTTGGACCAATAATCGAGACAGCATTGCAGACTTACATTCCCTCTACTCCATGTTTTGATTGGCTGCTTGAATTAGCTTATAATAAGAAACAGTTTTTCTGAACTCATACAAAGTGCAGTTATTTTTTCATGACGTCAAGTGTTATGGTAAGAACACCGTTTACTTTGGGAAATACTCTGTTGTCCTTCAACTAATCTCTGCCCACCACTTTCTGTAAGAAAATCTTCTTTTTTTCCAGGAACTATTTAAAACTCAAAAATAACTTTTGACTCTGTACTACACTTATCCTCAAGGCCAAATCGTGTAGGAGCCATTAGAACCTCTTGAAATTCCTCAGAGCAAATCCTGAGATTCCTTCCCTAAAATTTTGGTTTTAAAAACACCAGGTAAGAATTTTTAAGGTCAAAAGGCAATTTTTTTTTAAAAGTTAAAACAGAATCATTGCAGAATGACCAGCCATTTCTAGACTTTAAATAAGCTGTGTAATGTCCTGATGTTATTGAAGGACCGTCATGATATATAATTGCTGCAGTTACAAAAGTCCTTCCTGATATTGACAACTGTGAAGCCACAACATTTTTAATTAAAGTTGTCAATTTTGTTCCATCAGGCCTACATCGTTGGAACATTAAAATGACATACTGGCCATATGTTCGTATAAATAATGTTGACAACATTGCAGACTTACATTGGCTACACTCCATGTTGTGATCAGCTGCTTTTACTAGCTTATTAAAGGACACTGATTTACTCTCTGGCAAAGTTAAATATATAAATCTTTCTGAGTCTACACTAGTAGTACTTGATACCCTACAGTTCTCGCAGTCATGCTGCCATTGATAAGAAAGCCCAAACAGGTGATCTACATCTACACCTTCAGCATGCAATACATCAAGCATATACATTAAAAACTCCTGACAATCTTGCTGAATATTTTGAGAGAATTGTGTTTGACCTGAACATCTGTCTAACAGATTTCGAATTTCAGACACACTTTCTATTTTTGTTCTATCAGTGCTACATTTCTCTAACACAGAATTTAACAAACTGCAAAATCTTTGATCAGAATTGACCACAATCTCTTCTTTTACATTTTCTAGAGAAAACAAAACATTAACCACTACATTAGCATAGCAGTTGACACCAGAACTGTTTTCAAATTGAAAACCAACAACATCTTCAACAGAATCCTTTTTCTTTCTGCTTATAATTTCAGGTTCATCGACTTTTCGTCTTTTTGCTACAACCTCCCTACTATTGGTCACATTTCTTTGTTTCCGGCCTACCACACGTTTCTCAAACAAAGGATATTGAGTCAAATGTGGCGCATACTCTCTTCTTAACCTATTGTATTCCTTAACACAATCCAGATCCGCACAAATGTTTGTGACATCACACTCAATCAAGTACAATCCCGATAAAGTTCTAACTCGTGACAATGCCACATATGCCATACCCTCCTTGAACACAGAACTGCCAATATTCACCAATGCACTGTCTACACTTAAACCTTGCGATTTATGGATTGTCACCGCATATGCCAAGCAAACAGGAAACTGCTTACGGCGAACATATAAGTCTTTTACAAGCAAAAATCGAGCAGAACAACGACCAATTAGCTGTACTTCCTCAATGCCATCACATTTAATTTTTAAAAATTCAATTCCATCTCTATTTCTGTATTTCACAAAATCAACAACATTACCCATTGATCCATTTACCAGACCTCTTTCAACATGTAAATTCCTTCTTAAAATTATACGGCAATTTAAGCACACATTCAGAGTCTTTTCAAAACCCGCTGTTTTAGATATAGTCTTCTCTAATGAATCCAATTTTGTTTTCAAATTCTCAGACAAAATAATTGTTGATCCCATATGCTCTACTCTGTCAATAGCTTCCAGTTTCACAATCTCTTGGTTTTCTAAATGCAACATTTTGTTGTTGAAGATGGCACATTCTGCAAGAGTTGGCATCAAACATATTCCAGATTTCTTCTCAGTAATTTTCTGAAAAATATTCTCAGGCACAACGTCTTGTTCTGGATATAAATTTGACAGTAATCGTGCATGTAAAGCTTCTTTCCCATGCTCGGTCACTTTTCCAATTCTAACATCTTGTAGAATATTCTTGTAAACTTCATCCTACGCCTGACGCATATTTTCATGCAGTTCAGCATAATTGAAGTTTAACCATATATTGACGTTGCCAATGCTCCCTAGAAACTTCCTGGTATCTTCATGCGTGAGCATTTTGAACACAGGTTGTCCTTTCACTGGTGTCAGCTGCAGAAGATCTCCGAAAACAATGATGTGTTTGCCACCAAATAACACATCATACTCTGTTTTAAGAACTTCTTGCATTCTCAAATGCACAAAGGCAAGCATGACATTAGAAACCATGCTTACTTCGTCAATGATAAGAAGTTTCATTTTCCTCAAGACTCTTGAAACTTCACAACAAGCATCTCCAGATAACTTGTGGTATTGTAATTTGTTATCATGCTCCACTGGCAGCATCAATAGACGATGCAAAGTAATACCTTTAATGTTATGTGCTGCCAGTCCAGTTGGAGCGGTGACAACACAAGACAGCGATGACTCAGTCCTTTCCTGCAAATAACATGAAATTGCTTCAATGAGGAAACTTTTTCCAGTTCCCGCTTCTCCACTCACGTACAGTCGGACAGGCTTCAACGACGTACATGAGCACTCTTTCTTCTCATGACTTAATCCATGATCAATTTGCTTGGTAACTTCGTCATATATTTTCCTCTGCTCAACGTTGAGTTGTCTTTCCAAGTCTTCTAAGTTAACCACATCCTCCTGAGCATGTGCCATGGCTCTTTCCACTTCATTCATGGCAGTGGCAGCTTCATTTTCGATAACAGGTCCTCCTAGTGGATCCTGACTCAATGAAACAGAACTCTGACTGTCCTGAGAACTGTCTCTGGCAATCTCGGCTGCAATCGTTGCTTTCTGCTCGATTTCCGCATTCAACATTTCAAGATATTTGGGAAAAGCAGGACATTCTATGGTCTCCTTGGCGGCAGTGAAAGAGTCTTTGTAACAGAGGAAATCTCCAAGCAGTTCCTCTTCTGCACGCCAAGGCTTAAAAAGTTGCAAAAGTGCTAAATAGAAAAACTCCTTTTTTTCAGGAGATTCGCCACTCAATTTTCGATGGTTTACCAAGTGGCATTTTCTTTGCTTGACGAGACATCCCTCACTTCCAATTACAGCATACACTCCTTTATCAATATCTTCTTTGATGTTCCTCTTGAATATGTAATTTTGTAGAACCTCATACAGGCAAACATTCTCGAGGTGACAGCTTCGATTTGGATAATATGTATCCAACATGTTGGTCTTCAAAATATCGGTACTGTTTGGCTCCTTTTCCGCCAAATACTCAATTTCCCGCACAGGTTTCAGAACTCGATTACGCGTTGCAGCAAGACCAAGACTCGCCCAAACGATACTCCTGGATTTGGCATAGAGACTTGCTGAAGACAACCGGTCAGAACATTCGTAAGCTCCGATTTCTCGATGTGTCAACATCTTCAGACTGAAGCTGTACACCTTCTTACTGAGGCTCTTTTCATGGGAAATGTCCTCCCACATATCCTTCAATTCTGTCTTTTCTTTTTTGGTGATGTAAGATGTCACATACCGAGCCACAGCCATACAGTTATCAGCCACAAACTGTATATCCATGTTAGCATTCCACATGGACAAAATCACTGGGTTGTAGTCGTTGACGTACTTGGACTCTTCGTTCCTTTTCAAATTGTATGTGTTTTTAGGTGATTTCTTCATCACATTATGTCGTAGCGAAGACATCAAACTGTTTACTCTTCCTTTAGAAATCACCGGTCGTGGAAAGGCGAAACGACATTTGGTGTAGAACTTGTCCTTGTTTCTGGTTTTACGACGACAGTACTTTCCGCAACGATGGCTTTGGAAGCGTAGAACTTGTTCTCTTAGGCTTTTGTCCTCCTTTGCGTTTGGAACAGCACATGTAGAATACTGTTCTATGAAACTCATCACTAAGTCTTCTGGATCTGTTCCAAATTTAGGTGCATCCTTGATCCACAGCAGCATATGTATATGAGGAGCACCTCTTGCTTGGTACTCCTTTCTCCAGAAGAAATCCAACACCTCTCCAAGAGGTGGATTTCTCTTGTTCATGATGAAAGACATCATAGCTTCAAATCTATGATTGAAGTACCTGCATACATTTACTGGATCCAAAGAGCACAGTTCTCCGGGTGTCTTGAATTCGATATTTTCAATGTTTCCATTTGCCTCTCGTAGAAATTCAAGTAAGTCTTCCCAGCCATACTCGGCACAGCTCAGAGTGAGGAACCATGTGGGAGTTCCTAAGTTCCTCAGCATACATTTTAAATCACCATGACGACGGTACCAGTACTCATTAGTACCACGCTGACACGCCATGAGATTAATCAGGTGAGAATCCAAAATACTGTTTTGCACATTGACTTTATCCATAAAGTCACTTGCAGAGATGTTTTGCATGTGTATACCACTTTTCAAGATGTGGTTCACTGCATATGACAGTCCAGACAGATCGCTTTCAAACAGGAGATGAAACAAATAGGGAATGCATTGTCGAAACCTAGCATCTTCTGCATACAATCGTAAAGTCCGGTATTCAGAAGCAGGAATTTGATGAGGTCGCTCATCATATCTTCCTCCCTGACCTGTTGGAAATAGCTGTGGGAAACACCAAGCTTCCAAACTTTCCTCCCAAACACTAATGGGACTCCCTTTGGCTTGTTTCATTTGAAACAACTCAATAGCATTCCCCATGACTTCCTTGGAATGCAAAGGATGAACACTATAATGTTCATATATTTCTTCACTTTTAGAGGGTTTTACTTTCTCAATTTGACCAGCACACAAATCGCTATCCTCTTCCTCACTTACTTCCTCTTCTGCAACATATACATTCTTATAGTACTTATTATTTTTTTTCAAATACAATGTTGCCTTTTTGACTTTCCTAACATCCACTAAATCTTGCCATATTTTCTTATTCTTTGTCGGAACCCCATTAACTAAGATAACCAGAGGTTCCTCTTCCACTTTTTCTACTCCAATTGTGTTAATGTTTTTCTTCAAATCTAGAGGCAAATAAACAACTCTTCCCTTTAATCCTCTCTGTAAATCTGATGGAGGCAATGTCCCTGTCTTTGGCTCCATTCTTACAATAGCCTGAAAGGGATGGATACTTTGAATCAAAATAGATTCATAAGTATTTAAATCCTTCAATTCAGAAGGAATCTCAACCAATTCCAGATTATTATGAACCGCTCTAGCAGGCATCTGGTTTTGATTTAATTTATTACAACAATAAGTACACACACGTTGATCCAATCCCAAATCAAAACAATTTTCTACCATCAAGTATGTTGCAAAATCCTTCCATTCACTATTATTTTCCCTTTCACTTTTTGCATATAAATCCACTAACTTAGTCTGATTCTTATAATAAGTGCGTCGACAACACACACAAGTGAAATTAGGCCTCTCACTTGATTTCACCTGAAACGTGGCAATTTCCTTCTGAAAATTATCTGTACTGGAAACCTGCACACTATCTTCCACATTACCCTCTTCTTGTGGGTCAATTTCAACATTCTCCTCTTTACTTCCAAAGTAACAAAACTCAATTTCTTCACACATATTCTTCACATCTATTTCAGAACCATGCAAAAGAGCAGCGCATAATTGTTTAAGCATAACTGCTGGACTCTTAGCATAATACAACATTCTAACTAATTTCCTCACTTTATTATGATGCACTGCTAGCATCCTGAAATGATGAAAAACACTCTGGCATACTCTCCTGGAAAGACAAGCCAGTGAATGACCATGCAAACCTGTCACTTCTCTCACTCTGCAAGGATCTAATTCTTGCAACAACTTCATTTTCTGCTTCAAACTTTTCTTATTAAATGTCCGTACACAATCACAAAGCAAATTGATGGAATCCTGTCGCACACTGCAAATACTACTACACTTCCAGGTGTACACAGGACCCTTAGGACGTCTTCCTAAAACCTCATTACCTAACACCTCTTCTGTCTCTGTTGTCACAAGTTTTTCTTTTTCAACTGGACAACCATCTTTCACCTCATAAGCTCGACCATTGGTGTCAACTGCATGCACCAAATCATTATCCTGGAAATAACTCTCCTCATTAAAAAATGCCTCACAACTTGAACTATGCATCCATTCTCCGGAAAAAACTTCACAAAAATTACTACGATTAACTATTCTCTTCCATCTACTATTTCTTTTGAAATCATAAATTGCCTTGTTTAGCTTACTAATTCTATTGATTATCAAAATAAATAACTTTCGTTTAATTTCAAATGCCTGATCAATAACTTTCTCAACTTTTTTTTCTCTTATAAAAAACCACTTTCTGTTGACCTTTCTTAATATTTTTTAACAAATTGCCAATTATCCTGTTGCGGAACATTCATTTACGAATGTCCCTAAACTGTAGTTTCCTTCTACTATCATGCACAGAGTTATCTCTTGCTCTAGCAGTAACAATTTGGATTGGCCTTTCCTTTCCGTTTAAATTGCTTCTCTTTTTCTGGACTAAAACATTTTCTGTAGTAGTACTTATTTTTTTTACAAATGTTTCTTATGAATGATTTCGTGGTCTTACCCGGTGCTTTCTTGGTGACTTGACGATTTTTTATTGTAGAGGACTGCTGCATTAATTGATGAACCTGCTGTCTTTGACGTTTTGTAGCCTTTCTGATTCTATCCTTAGACGGCATTCTCAAAATTTGAAATGATCTGCAGTTGAATCTGTGGTAGAATATAATAAAAAAATGTATTAACCACTATTACCAAACAGTAAATCAATAACAGTCATCAAAAACTTAACACACTACTTGACATTTTTACATAGAATATTTTTTAGTGCTTTGGCAAATTTAAAATACACAAATAGCAGAAAAGAAATGGAATTCTTCTTCATTTTACCTGTCCTGTTTTATATGTGAATCTGATCTAATTTTATGAGCATATTTTAATATTTTATTGAAGACACTACACATAACCTGTTTTTGAAGGTGTGTTAAATTTTGAATGAAACGGTTTACATTTTTACTTTTCATTTATTGTAAATTTTAAAAATAAATGTTTATAGTTCCATAGGCTCAAGCAGGTCAGCTTCCCACCCTATGTCATACAATTCTGACAAATCGGCATCCTCATCATGTTCTTCATCATCCTCAGGATTTAAATCATCCAAGGGATCTACTTCCACTGACGTTTCAATTACAAGTTCAATGATAAGGTCGAGATCAACTGATTGCTGATTGTCACTCATGGTTGATGTTGTCGTTATCTTTAAAGAAAGAGAACAACAATGAGATGTTGCAGAGTAAGAGACAAATCTCAGAGATTATAATAGTAAAATTGTTTAACAAGAGTAACATTTTGCAGCTATTATTTAGCCATGTCCAGCGATGCTGAGGAGGTGAGGCCTATGTCCAAGTTTTCAGTGAACAGGACTCATCTCTTCTTAACCTTGGATAAGCCTCACCGACTCTGTGTCCCCTGCTCATACTTAAATGTACAGGGGCAGATTTATGCTAAGTGGCGCATCCCCACGGATGCACCAGTTAATGTGCACCGCTGCTCTGCCACCCATAGTGTGCCGCATTTACAATGTGGAGCACCATTGAGCAAAAACAGCACAGATGCGTCACGCATCTGTGCCGCAAAAGCAGCACATTGTAGGAATCACGTCATAAGCGCGACATGTCTACTGCAATGCACAGGAGGAAGCCTCACATTGCATGGTGCATCACTTCTTATGCCTGTTTCAAACAGGCGTAAGGATTTGATTCAGCAATGCTATAAAGCTGACTCAGTGAAATCTTCTAAATTTCACTGTGTTAGTTTTACAGGGCTTTCATGCAAATTATTGCATACCTTGCAACAAAACACCTATATGAAAACTGACGCAGGTTTCATGTGGCACAGGACTTTACAGCATGACACATCTGCCTAGATGCATCAAGTTGTAAATATGTCACCACATAGCAAATCTTTTGCACCGCCGCTGCGTCACAAAAGTGACGCACAGTGACGCAAAAGAGACATACACCTATCATAAATCTGTCCCTAACATTTTAAATGATTGATTCAAGATTACGATAAAGTGTGGCCTATCCAGAGGTTTGTTTGAGGTGAGGCCTACTCAGGGTTGCAGATGAAATGTACGCTTGTTGAAGAGTACAGAGGAGATAATACATGTGAAGGCCTACCAATGAAGTAAGTCATATCCACTTCCCTCTTGAACAAAGGCCAGACCTCTTCTGTGTCCGTGGACAGGCCTAAACTTCATCTGCACAATGTCATTCGTAAACTTAGGAAACACAGGTGATGTATTTGAAAAATGTGGAGTTTCTTTTCCTCATTTCACAATCACATCACCTGTGTTTCCTTTGCTTAGGTATCTCATAGTGCAGATGGACTCTAGCATATCAAAGAGTACACATAAGTTGAGCAGTGTATACAACAATTTTGACATTTACAGAAGATTCAGCTTCTTATCTTGTTGGAGATGAAATGAGGCCTGTCTTGCAACATGGTGCATCTTTTGCATCACTGCTGCATCGGTTTCATGTGGCACAGGACTTTACAGCATGACACATCTGCCTAGATGCATCAAGTTGTAAATATGTCACCACATAGCAAATCTTTTGCACCGCCGCTGCTTCACAAAAGTGACGCACAGTGACGCAAAAGAGGCATACACCTATCATAAATCTGTCCCTAACATTTTAAATGATTGATTCAGGATGACGATAAGGTGTGGCCTATCCAGAGGTTTGTTTAAGGTGAGGCCTACTCAGGGTTGCAGACGAAATTTACGCTTGCTGAAGAGTACAGAGGAGATAATACATGTGAAAGCCTACCAATGAAGTAAGTCATGTCCACTTCACTCTTGAACAAAGGCCAGACCTCTTCTGTGTCCGTGGACAGGCCTAAACCTCATATGCACAATGTCATTCGTAAACTTAGGAAACACAGGTGATGTAATTGAAAAATGTGGAGTTTCTTTTCCTCATTTCACAATCACATCACCTGTGTTTCCTTTGCTTAGGTATCTCATAGTGCAGATGGACTCTAGCATATCAAAGAGTACACATAAGTTGAGCAGTGTATGCAACAATTTTCACATTTACAGAAGATTCAGCTTCTTATCTTGTTGGAGATGAAATGAGGCCTGTCTTGCAACATGGTGCATCTTTTGCATCGCTGCTGCATCGGTTTCATGTGGCACGGGACTTTACAGCATGACACATCTGCCTAGATGCATCAAGTTGTAAATATGTCGCCACATAGCAAATCTTTTGCACCGCCGCTGCGTCACAAAAGTCACGCACAGTGACGCAAAATAAGCTTACACCTATCATAAATCTGTCCCTAACATTTTAAATGATTGATTCAGGATGACGATAAAGTGTGGCCTATCCAGAGGTTTGTTTGAGGTGAGGCCTACTCAGGGTCGCAGATGAAATTTACGCTTGTTGAAGAGTACAGAGGAGATAATACATGTGAAGGCCTACCAATGAAGTAAGTCATATCCACTTCACTCTTGAACAAAGGCCAGACCTTTTCTGTGTCCGTGGACAGACCTAAACTTCATCTGCACAATGTCATTCGTAAACTTAGGAAACACAGGTGATGTAATTGAAAAATGTGGAGTTTCTTTTCCTCATTTCACAATCACATCACCTGTGTTTCCTTTGCTTAGGTATCTCATAGTGCAGATGGACTCTAGCATATCAAAGAGTACACATAAGTTGAGCAGTGTATACAACAATTTTGACATTTACAGAAGATTCAGCTTCTTATCTTGTTGGAGATGAAATGAGGCCTGTCTTGCAACATGGTGCATCTTTTGCATCGCTGCTGCATCGGTTTCATGTGGCACGGGACTTTACAGCATGACACATCTGCCTAGATGCATCAAGTTGTAAATATGTCACCACATAGCAAATCTTTTGCACCGCCGCTGCGTCACAAAAGTGACGCACAGTGACGCAAAAGTGGCATACACCTATCATAAATCTGTCCCTAACATTTTAAATGATTGATTCAGGATGACGATAAGGTGTGGCCTATCCAGAGGTTTGTTTAAGGTGAGGCCTACTCAGGGTTGCAGATGAAATTTACGCTTGTTGAAGAGTACAGAGGAGATAATACATGTGAAAGCCTACCAATGAAGTAAGTCATGTCCACTTCACTCTTGAACAAAGGCCAGACCTCTTCTGTGTCCGTGGACAGGCCTAAACCTCATCTGCACAATGTCATTCGTAAACTTAGGAAACACAGGTGATGTAATTGAAAAATGAGGAATTTCTTTTCCTCATTTCACAATCACATCACCTGTGTTTCCTTTGCTTAGGTATCTCATAGTGCAGATGGACTCTAGCATATCAAAGAGTACACATAAGTTGAGCAGTGTGTACAACAATTTTGACATTTACAGAAGATCGAGCTTCTTATCTTGTTGGAGATGAAATGAGGCCTGTCTTGCAACATGGTGCATCTTTTGCATCACTGCTGCATCGGTTTCATGTGGCACGGGACTTTACAGCATGACACATCTGCCTAGATGCATCAAGTTGTAAATATGTCGCCACATAGCAAATCTTTTGCACCGCCGCTGCGTCACAAAAGTCACGCACAGTGACGCAAAATAAGCTTACACCTATCATAAATCTGTCCCTAACATTTTAAATGATTGATTCAGGATGACGATAAAGTGTGGCCTATCCAGAGGTTTGTTTGAGGTGAGGCCTACTCAGGGTTGCAGATTAAATTTACGCTTGTTGAAGAGTACAGAGGAGATAATACATGTGAAGGCCTACCAATGAAGTAAGTCATATCCACTTCACTCTTGAACAAAGGCCAGACCTTTTCTGTGTCCGTGGACAGACCTAAACTTCATCTGCACAATGTCATTCGTAAACTTAGGAAACACAGGTGATGTAATTGAAAAATGTGGAGTTTCTTTTCCTCATTTCACAATCACATCACCTGTGTTTCCTTTGCTTAGGTATCTCATAGTGCAGATGGACTCTAGCATATCAAAGAGTACACATAAGTTGAGCAGTGTATACAACAATTTTGACATTTACAGAAGATTCAGCTTCTTATCTTGTTGGAGATGAAATGAGGCCTGTCTTGCAACATGGTGCATCTTTTGCATCGCTGCTGCATCGGTTTCATGTGGCACGGGACTTTACAGCATGACACATCTGACTAGATGCATCAAGTTGTAAATATGTCACCACATAGCAAATCTTTTGCACCGCCGCTGCGTCACAAAAGTGACGCACAGTGACGCAAAAGTGGCATACACCTATCATAAATCTGTCCCTAACATTTTAAATGATTGATTCAGGATGACGATAAGGTGTGGCCTATCCAGAGGTTTGTTTAAGGTGAGGCCTACTCAGGGTTGCAGATGAAATTTACGCTTGTTGAAGAGTACAGAGGAGATAATACATGTGAAAGCCTACCAATGAAGTAAGTCATGTCCACTTCACTCTTGAACAAAGGCCAGACCTCTTCTGTGTCCGTGGACAGGCCTAAACCTCATCTGCACAATGTCATTCGTAAACTTAGGAAACACAGGTGATGTAATTGAAAAATGTGGAATTTCTTTTCCTCATTTCACAATCACATCACCTGTGTTTCCTTTGCTTAGGTATCTCATAGTGCAGATGGACTCTAGCATATCAAAGAGTACACATAAGTTGAGCAGTGTATACAACAAATTTGACATTTACAGAAGATCGAGCTTCTTATCTTGTTGGAGATGAAATGAGGCCTGTCTTGCAACATGGTGCATCTTTTGCATCACTGCTGCATCGGTTTCATGTGGCACGGGACTTTACAGCATGACACATCTGCCTAGATGCATCAAGTTGTAAATATGTCACCACATAGCAAATCTTTTGCACCGCCGCTGCGTCACAAAAGTGACGCACAGTGACGGAAAAGAGGCATACACCTATCATAAATCTGTCCCTAACATTTTAAATGATTGATTCAGGATGACGATAAGATGTGGCCTATCCAGAGGTTTGTTTAAGGTGAGGCCTACTCAGGGTTGCAGATGAAATTTACGCTTGTTGAAGAGTACAGAGGAGATAATACATGTGAAAGCCTACCAATGAAGTAAGTCATGTCCACTTCACTCTTGAACAAAGGCCAGACCTCTTCTGTGTCCGTGGACAGGCCTAAACCTCATCTGCACAATGTCATTCGTAAACTTAGGAAACACAGGTGATGTAATTGAAAAATGTGGAATTTCTTTTCCTCATTTCACAATCACATCACCTGTGTTTCCTTTGCTTAGGTATCTCATAGTGCAGATGGACTCTAGCATATCAAAGAGTACACATAAGTTGAGCAGTGTATACAACAATTTTGACATTTACAGAAGATCGAGCTTCTTATCTTGTTGGAGATGAAATGAGGCCTGTCTTGCAACATGGTGCATCTTTTGCATCACTGCTGCATCGGTTTCATGTGGCACGGGACTTTACAGCATGACACATCTGCCTAGATGCATCAAGTTGTAAATATGTCACCACATAGCAAATCTTTTGCACCGCCGCTGCGTCACAAAAGTGACGCACAGTGACGCAAAAGAGGCATACACCTGTCATAAATCTGTCCCTAACATTTTAAATGATTGATTCAGGATGACGATAAGATGTGGCCTATCCAAAGGTTTGTTTAAGGTGAGGCCTACTCAGGGTTGCAGATGAAATTTACGCTTGTTGAAGAGTACAGAGGAGATAATACATGTGAAAGCCTACCAATGAAGTAAGTCATGTCCACTTCACTCTTGAACAAAGGCCAAACCTCTTCTGTGTCCGTGGACAGGCCTAAACCTCATCTGCACAATGTCATTCGTAAACTTAGGAAACACAGGTGATGTAATTGAAAAATGTGGAGTTTCTTTTCCTCATTTCACAATCACATCACCTGTGTTTCCTTTGCTTAGGTATCTCATAGTGCAGATGGACTCTAGCATATCAAAGAGTACACATAAGTTGAGCAGTGTATACAACAATTTTGACATTTACAGAAGATTCAGCTTCTTATCTTGTTGGAGATGAAATGAGGCCTGTCTTGCAACATGGTGCATCTTTTGCATCACTGCTGCATCGGATTCATGTGGCACGGGACTTTACAGCATGACACATCTGCCTAGATGCATCAAGTTGTAAATATGTCGCCACATAGCAAATCTTTTGCACCGCCGCTGCGTCACAAAAGTCACGCACAGTGACGCAAAATAAGCTTACACCTATCATAAATCTGTCCCTAACATTTTAAATGATTGATTCAGGATGACGATAAAGTGTGGCCTATCCAGAGGTTTGTTTGAGGTGAGGCCTACTCAGGTTTGCAGATGAAATTTACGCTTTTTGAAGAGTACAGAGGAGATAATACATGTGAAGGCCTACCAATGAAGTAAGTCATGTCCACTTCACTCTTGAACAAAGGCCAGACCTTTTATGTGTCCGTGGACAGACCTAAACCTCATCTGCACAATGTCATTCGTAAACTTAGGAAACACATGTGATGTAATTGAAAAATGTGTAGTTTCTTTTCCTCATTTCACAATCACATCACCTGTGTTTCCTTTGCTTAGGTATCTCATAGTGCAGATGGAGTCTAGCATATCAAAGACTACGCAGAAGGTTAGAACTGTATGGAACATGGCTATGTAAGTCAAATAATCAAAATCTAAATTTGCCAAGCACACATGGGGGCGTATTTACAAGGACCTTGCACCACAGGGAAAGGTCTTAAATTAAAATGGGAAAATTAACATCAGAGAGACTCAAAGGCCTTATAAATATGCCCCAAGCAACCTATGAAGCTCTAGCATTACATATCAAGAAACCTAATTGATTTCAAAAATCGTTTTTAAACACATCATCTAAATAAATTATATACCTACATTCATCGGGAAGTGACTTAAAATGCCCTAAGACACATGAAAGCGTTTTTTTTTAAGCCCTTGCTCCATTTTTAGATCACTTTTAACATGGCTATGTAAGTCAAATAATCAAGATCTAAATTTGCCAAGCACAGATGGGGGCGTATTTACAAGGACCTTGCACCACAGGGAAAGGTCTTAAATTAAAATGGGAAAAATAACATCAGAGAGACTCAAAGGCCTTATAAATATGCCCCAAGCAACCTATGAACGTCTAGCATTACATATCAAGAAACCTAATTGATTTCAAAAAACGTTTTTAAACACAACTTGTAAAGCAATTATATTCATACATTCATGGGGAAGTTACTTAAAATACCCTAAGACACATGAAAGCGTTTTTTTTAAGCCCTTGCTCCATTTTTAGATCACTTTCAACATGGCTATGTAAGTCAAATAATCAAGATCTAAATTTGCCAAGCACAGATGGGGGCGTATTTACAAGGACCTTGCACCACAGGGAAAGGTCTTAAATTAAAATGGGAAAAATAACATCAGAGAAACACAAAGGCCTTATAAATATGCTCCAAGCAACCTATGAAGCTCTAGCAGTACATATCAAGAAACCTAATTGATTTCAAAAAACGTTTTTAAACACAACTTGTAAAGCAATTATATTCATACATTCATGGGGAAGTGAGTTAAAATACCCTAAGACACATGAAAGCATTTTTGTAAGACCCTTGCACTATACTATTTTAGCGTCACTTTTAACATGGCTATGTAACACAAAGAAACAAAATCTATTTGTAAAACACTTGACACAAATCAAAATTTTAAATACACAACTTTCTTCATAATGTTCTCCCTAAACCATACTATTCTCTATCTAAATTAAATGAATCTTTTCTCACCTTAGCAAATACTTTATGAGTTTCAAAACAGTCTCAGAAACACACCAAATTGTCTTTAGCAGAGCAAAAGGTATGCACTCCAGAGTCTGCAGCCATAAAAAGTACAGAAAACCTGTAATTCATCACACATATCTCTCATGTCACCCAATCAAAACTCTTCCCTCACTTTTTTCAAATCAACACTCTTCCCCCCTCTGCCCTCTCTGCCTTTTTTGCATAGCAACCACCTCCTGAAAGACCTCTCATGTTTGCAAGTTCACACAACAATGTTTCAATTGAACTCTGAACTCTCAGTACACCTGCGTATCCAGTGCAATCTTTCATAAAATGATTTTTTTTTTGACCATTCAAATTACATCTTTCAAAGAACTCATCCATGCACCCTAACTTTCTGTTTTCAGCAATCAAAATCCACCAATCACTGCTACTGCTTCATTAACACAGAAACTCCACAGTTTTTTTCATTTTAAACTCTTATTTTTTCAACTCCCATTTCATTGCCACACTTCATCTGACTGCAGCAGAACCTCCTCTCACCATGTTTTCTGTCTGGATTGTTGGACATAGTAACATCTACTGGGCTCAGAGGTATGCTGATAACAGAAATTTACCTAACCTCAATTTACAAGATGTGGAAATTAAGTGGTTTGGCCACAGAGGATTAAAATGTCACTGTCAAGGTTACAAGCACCCTTACCTGTAGGTTGCTTGAAGATGATTCCGCAGAGACGTTATGGACCTGCTTCCCCAAATTCTAGGCAATCCCTAGTGGTTTATTTATTACACTGAGGTAATCTTCTAGAAATCAGGGAGGTAGGCCGGATCGTGGACGCTACCTGCTTCCTTAATTGTCGACCTGCGAGGCAATAAGGAAAGCTATTTGTACTCTCTATTCAGAATACCTATTCTCAATTTCTACAACACAAGAGTTTTTCTTCCTTTGAATGTTCCAAGGCAAATTATGCGCAAGCCTACCTGCGACTGATAAGGCCTAGGCGTCGCGTCCGTGTTGTCGTCGTGAAGGATGAAGTAGTGCAGAGCTGTGTTGAATGGGATGGGTTGCCAGAGAATCACCTTGTCACTGAAGAAATAAATGGTTGAGAATAAGTTACTTCCTTTCTTATGTTTGTCTAATGCTTACTACAGTTCTTAACTATTTTATTCCCTCACTTACTCTCTCTGTTCCTAGCTGTGTCTTCCTTCACTTTTTCCTCCTAGACAAAATAACATTATAAACACAACACGTTTTGCACCAAATAACTCTAACGAACTAGAGTTCCAATAGTTAGCCTTGATACTTCTCAAAGCCAAAAGAACAAAGAATAGTCCAATTCGAAAAGTTTCTATTCAAGTTCCTCACAACGATTCTTTAAATCAAAGTCCAGGTAAATTTGCTCGAGTTTCGAATCTTTGTCGCTTGCTTGCGTTGGGCGCCTGAAGAATTAAACAATAATGAAAGTTTTCACTTAGCTTGTCTTTCCTCCTATGATGCGCGATGCCGAGTTGCAGACCTTCGAGATGCTGGGGCGTTGGCTGGCGTCTGCAGGCTCCGTGAAGTTGCAGACCTTCGAAATGCTGGGGCGTTGGCTGGCGTCTGCAGGCTCCGTAGAATCTTCAGGACGATCCGGTGCTGGGCGATGATGAGAGGCAAAGCGTCGAGCAGCATTGGGTGTGGCCTTTTAAAGCGGTGCCACACCCAGGGTCTGCTGACGTAACGCGCACCTTCCCCAGCGTGCGCTTTTCACTGCGTGCGCTCGCACCATTCTCCTGCGTGCGTTTTACTCTGCATGCGCTCGCGTTGCTGCTGCTGCATCTTTCAGGAAATAACTGACAAAGCATTACTTCCCTATAAGCGCACAATGTGGAAAGAAGCACAACGTTTCTCTAGTCCTTTCTCAATGAAAACAAAAGCACTTTGGCAATATTATCAGAAAAGGTTTGTACAACAGAATATTATGAGTAATCACAGGAAACATTGTTTATGCACTCACACATACACTTTACATTACTGGAGTGCTGGTTGCACGGGACAGGGGTGGGTTTCTTGAGAGGGCAAACTGCTTTCATGGGAGTCGAGAGAACTAGGTGTATGTGGTTCATGACAGTACTCCCCTCTCAAGAGCCCTCCCAAAATGTGTGGAACAGGTTTGGGTTTGTTTGGGTTATGAAGATGGAAACTTCTGAGTAAACGAGGAGAATTCTGTAAATTGGAAAGAGGTTCCCAAGTTCGTTCTTCTGGACCATATCCTTTCCAATGTATTAGGTAAAATAGCTTTCCTCGAATTCTCTTTGAATCTAACATTTTCTGGACTTCAAATTCAGGGGTACCATCGATGTATAGGGGTCCAGGATTTACTCTGAATCTTGTCTTAGGATCACAAGGTTTAATCAATGACACATGGAATACTGCATGAAATTTATACTTGGAAGGTAACCTTAGTTTAATACTGACTGGATTGATTATTTTCTCTACCTCAAATGGTCCTATGAATTTTGGACGAAACTTTTTACAAATATTAATTTTTAAGTTCCTTGTGGATAACCATACCTTGTCTCCGATGGAGTACTCAGGTGATGGTTTTCTGTGCATATCCGCAGATTCTTTTTGACTTTCTTTTGCTTGAGCTAAATGATACTGAGCCAAATTTTGCGCATGAATTAATTTCGTGATGTGGTCTTCTAAAGATGGTATAGCCGAAGGGATCAATACTGTTTCTGGGATATTTTTAGGATGAAAACCATAGGTGCAGAAGAAGGGTGATAAAGTGGTGGAGGAACTATCCATGTTATTAAATGCAAATTCTAGAACCCATAAAACATCTGACCATTCCTTCTCTTCTTCTACCAAAGCACATCTTAAAAACTGCTCTATGGTTTGATTGGTTCTCTCTGTTAAGCCATCAGTTTGAGGATGATACCCAGAAGACGTGCGGATATCCATACCTAAGGTTTCACCTAAATGTTGCCAAAAATGTGAAACAAATTGAGGACCCCTATCAGAAATTATTACTGAAGGAATACCATGTAATCGAATTATTTCTTTGGAAAAGATTTGAGTTAACTCTTTTGCAGAGGGAATTTTCTTTAATGGGATGAAATGCGCCATACGAGAGAAATGATCGACTACTGTCAGAATTGTGTTAAACCCTTCCTTGGTTTTTGGAAGTTCCACGATAAAATCAAGAGATATGGTGTGCCAAGGTTGAGGGGAAATTGGAAGAGGAAGCAGTTGACCACTAGGTGCCTGATGTTGTGTTTTATTCTGTGCACAAATCTCACAAGTCTCGATATAAGATCTAACATCATTTAACAAGGAAGACCACCAGAATTTCCTTCTAATCAATTGACTAGTCTTGATGATTCCAGGGTGTGCAGACATAAGTGTATCATGATGCAACTGTATAATTTTGTTTTGTAATTCTGGTGTGGGTACAAAAATTTGTTCATTCATATACAAAAATCCTTCTCTTAACTGTAATAGAGGATACAAGTCATACCATTCTTGTGATGTTTTTTCTTGAACCCTCTTTTTAATGTCTTCCATTACATTGGACACAATCACTCCAACCTTAAAACAATGGTCTGGTAGAACAGCTTGAATTTCTTCAGATGAACCTTCTTTTTCTTCTAATATTGCCAAACGTGACAAAGCGTCTGCTTTTAGGTTCTCTTTTCCTGGTCGGTAAGTTATCACAAAATTGTAATCATTAAAGAATAATGTCCAACGTAATTGCCTAGCTGTGAGTGCCTTAACAGAGCGCAGAAATTGAAGATTTCTGTGATCAGTATAGATCGTTACAGGATGTCTTGCCCCTAACAAGTAATGACGCCATTCTTCGAAGACTGCTTTGATGGCTAACAACTCCTTGTCAGCGATAGCGTAGTTTTGTTCTGTAGGGGTTAGTTTCCGTGAATAATATGCAATTGGATGCATTTGACCTGTTTCTTTGTGTCTTTGAGATAGAATCCCTCCAATGGCAAACTGTGAAGCATCTGCTTCCACTATAAAGGGATTAGAAGGATCCGGATGCATTAATACAGGAGCTGTAGTAAACTGTCGTTTGAGGTTCTGAAAAGCTTCCTCTGCATCGTTATTCCAATCAAATTTTACACCTTTCTTCAGAAGCCTAGTAATTGGGGTTATCAAATGGGAAAAATTACAGATAAAACGTCTATAAAAATTAGCGAACCCCAAGAAACTTTGTACTTGCTTCACTGAAGAAGGACTACTCCAATCTAGAACTGCTTGGATCTTCTTAGGATCCATTTCTATACCTTCTGGACTTAGAACATACCCCAGGAATTCTACTCTGGTAGTATGGAACGTGCTTTTCTCAAGTTTTACATACAAGGAGTTGTCAAGAAGTTTTCGAAGAATTGCTCTTACTTGTTGTACATGTTCTGTGGTGTCTCTTGAATAAATGAGGATATCATCTATGTACACAATACAACAGATATCTAGAAATTCCCTTAGAACCTCATTTATAAAAAATTGGAACGCCGCGGGAGCGTTGCAGAGTCCGAATGGCATAACCTGATACTCGTATAGACCGAATTTGGTACGAAATGCTGTTTTCCATTCATCGCCACTTCGAACCCTAACCAAATGATAAGCTCCTCGCAAATCCAATTTAGTATAAATGACGGCATCTTTTAATTGGTCTAAGAGAGTTGGAATTAAAGGAAGTGGATATCTGTTCTTAATGGTTACGTTGTTAAGAGCTCTATAGTCAATGCACGTTCTCAACTCACTTTCCTTTTTTGGGATAAAAAAGAGAGGAGAGGATACAGGCGATTTCGAGTGTCTAATAAATCCATTTGCCAAGTATTCGTCTAAATACTCTCTTAAATGGTCGTTTTCTTTTTCAGTGAGAGCATAAATACGACTACACGGTAGAGTAGCCCCAGGCACTAGATCTATTCGACAATCGAAATCTCGATGTGGTGGTAAGGTATTGGCCTTTGATTTATCGAACACATCATGAAGATCAGAATACTCTTCAGGAATTCCTTCCAAAAGTAACACACTCTTTGAGTTCAGGGGGAAATTACTACCTTGAATCAGTACTTTGGAATCTAGTGATAACAAACAGGTTGATGTACAGTAATGTGAATCTAACAACACTGTTCTCTCCACCCAATCAATCTTGGGATTGTGCTTAGTGAGCCAGGGGATACCTAGAATCAAGCGAAATTGAGGTGCGTCAATGATGTCGAAGGTTATGTTTTCTTTATGGACATTCAAACAAGTCATGGCAAGTGTTTCTGTGCGAAATTGAATTAAACCCGATGATAATTCTTTGCCATCAACAGCCCTAACCACTTCTGGATGTTCTTTGGACTTGGTCTTAAAATCTAACTCTTTCAAAAACATTGTGTCTACAAAATTGCCTGTGGCTCCTGAGTCAATTAAAGCGTCAACTGTCCATCTTTTCTCTGATTCTGTAAGAGATTGTAGAGTGACCTTAATACTAAGATGTTGGGAAGTCATTTCAGGAGTAATGGAGGCCAAACTAGAAATCTTACTCGACAATCTGACCTCTCGATTTGTCGAGCTAGTTAGTTTTCCGACTGTTGTACCAAAGCTACCTCATGATTCTTCCCCTTGGGTTTATTTGGACGCACCGGGCATTCTTTGACAAAGTGGCCTGACTTGCCGCAATACAAACATTGGTTTAATTTTCTTCTTTTGTCCTTTTCTTCTTTACTTAGTGGACCTTTGATAGTACCTATCTGCATGGGTTCTCCTAAATCAACCTTAGGTGTGCTTTCTGTTCTCATACTATTATTTCTCTCTTTAAAAGAGAAGACTTTAACCTCAGTCTTTCCTTTTTCACCTCTGCGTTCCGATAGCCGATGATTAAGTTTCACCACTAGGTCAATGAAATCTTCTATAGTATCTGGAGGATCTAAAATTTGGGTGACCATATCTTTTAATTCGTCTTTGAGTCCTTTGTAAAAAAGAGAAACCCTTTTTTCCTCTGGCCACTGAGCTTCAATTACGAGTCTATTAAATTGAGATATATAATGCAGTAAGTCAGATGAACCCTGTTTTAAATGTAATAACTCATGATCTGCTGATTGGACAAAAACATGTTTTGCGAACAGTTTTTTCATAGTATTTTTAAAAGTCCGAAGATTATAGAGAATTGGATCATCACGATCGACTATAGGCACTGACCATAAAGCTGCATCACCTCCTAAATATGAGAGAATAAAGGCTACTTTAGAGGAGTCGTCAGGAAAGGCTGCTGGTTTTGCTATAAAATGCAAATGACATTGATTTAAAAATATGGAAAATGTATTACTATCTCCATAAAACCTCTCTGGAGGTGCTAATGGGACAGGTACTGGAGTTACCACTTGAATCTGAGTCGATGTTGAAGATGAGCTAGCATCAGGATGCAAGGTTTGAAACCCCGGCTGAAAAGTCGCTGGTTTCAACACAGACTTCTGAGTTGGGGAGAAATTCCAAGTACTAGGACCGGATGAAACAGGCTGCATGTTACTTCTAATGTCAGCGACCTCCCTACGAAGGGCTGCGTTATCTGCTTGAATTGCAGTTAACAGATTTGCCATGTCTTGTAAAGAATTTGCAATGGAAGGATCCATATCGTCTGGGCGGAATAAAAGTCGTGGGCTTTGCCTTCTGTCAAGGTTACAAGCACCCTTACCTGTAGGTTGCTTGAAGATGATTCCGCAGAGACGTTATGGACCTGCTTCCCCAAATTCTAGGCAATCCCTAGTGGTTTATTTATTACACTGAGGTAATCTTCTAGAAATCAGGGAGGTAGGCCGGATCGTGGACGCTACCTGCTTCCTTAATTGTCGACCTGCGAGGCAATAAGGAAAGCTATTTGTACTCTCTATTCAGAATACCTATTCTCAATTTCTACAACACAAGAGTTTTTCTTCCTTTGAATGTTCCAAGGCAAATTATGCGCAAGCCTACCTGCGACTGATAAGGCCTAGGCGTCGCGTCCGTGTTGTCGTCGTGAAGGATGAAGTAGTGCAGAGCTGTGTTGAATGGGATGGGTTGCCAGAGAATCACCTTGTCACTGAAGAAATAAATGGTTGAGAATAAGTTACTTCCTTTCTTATGTTTGTCTAATGCTTACTACAGTTCTTAACTATTTTATTCCCTCACTTACTCTCTCTGTTCCTAGCTGTGTCTTCCTTCACTTTTTCCTCCTAGACAAAATAACATTATAAACACAACACGTTTTGCACCAAATAACTCTAACGAACTAGAGTTCCAATAGTTAGCCTTGATACTTCTCAAAGCCAAAAGAACAAAGAATAGTCCAATTCGAAAAGTTTCTATTCAAGTTCCTCACAACGATTCTTTAAATCAAAGTCCAGGTAAATTTGCTCGAGTTTCGAATCTTTGTCGCTTGCTTGCGTTGGGCGCCTGAAGAATTAAACAATAATGAAAGTTTTCACTTAGCTTGTCTTTCCTCCTATGATGCGCGATGCCGAGTTGCAGACCTTCGAGATGCTGGGGCGTTGGCTGGCGTCTGCAGGCTCCGTGAAGTTGCAGACCTTCGAAATGCTGGGGCGTTGGCTGGCGTCTGCAGGCTCCGTAGAATCTTCAGGACGATCCGGTGCTGGGCGATGATGAGAGGCAAAGAGTCGAGCAGCATTGGGTGTGGCCTTTTAAAGCGGTGCCACACCCAGGGTCTGCTGACGTAACGCGCACCTTCCCCAGCGTGCGCTTTTCACTGCGTGCGCTCGCACCATTCTCCTGCGTGCGTTTTACTCTGCATGCGCTCGCGTTGCTGCTGCTGCATCTTTCAGGAAATAACTGACAAAGCATTACTTCCCTATAAGCGCACAATGTGGAAAGAAGCACAACGTTTCTCTAGTCCTTTCTCAATGAAAACAAAAGCACTTTGGCAATATTATCAGAAAAGGTTTGTACAACAGAATACTATGAGTAATCACAGGAAACATTGTTTATGCACTCACACATACACTTTACATTACTGGAGTGCTGGTTGCACGGGACAGGGGTGGGTTTCTTGAGAGGGCAAACTGCTTTCATGGGAGTCGAGAGAACTAGGTGTATGTGGTTCATGACAGTCACCATTGATACCATTGGTGAAAACCTTTATGCATTTGCCTAAACCTGACCTGTTAATTGTGCACTGTGGAGGAAATGACTTGGGCACTTTGACTGGGGTAGGTCTGGAAATGCTTTTAAAGGACACCTTTGAGCAATTGATGGCACTTTTTCCTCAAACTGCCTTGGTATATTCAAATATATGCCAAAGACAGAAATGGAGGTGGTCGAACCAATTTTGTCCACAAATTGAGAAATCGAGGAAGCATGTAAACAAATCTGTTTCAGCTTACATGAGAGACCATGGAATGGGCTCCATCTACAACAATAACTTACGTTACTACATGCAAGATATCTACAGAGGAGATGGAGTTCACTTCTCAGATGAAGGGAACAGATTTTTCATTCTGAATTTAAAAATGTGCATTGGTACCTACTTATAAGTACCTAAATGTACCATAAACCCAAAAGCTCTTCTCAGAGCTACCCTACATCTGATCACTCACAATTATTATTTTACTCTAACTTTTTTCACAAATTTTCAACAAAGTACGCTCCCCGGAGCGCTACCCGGTACGCGAACCGGAAGCTAACCGCGCGAAATTTTTTAAAAAAATGATTTTTTTTCACACATATGGGCCTCCTCAGCCACCGTCAGAAAACCTAGGGGGTCAAAATACGTCTACCGTGCCCCCTTCTACCCATTCTGAACATTATTTGCCCTCCATCTTGTATCTTTATTCGACCGAAACACAAAATGGTGGACTCCCGTAACGCTGCCGGTTCGCGTACCGGGGCGCTCACCGGGAAGCGCTCCATTAAAAAAGGTGGGAAAGTAATTTACAGAAGAAACCCTGGAGACACTTTCACCAAATATAGATTAGCTCATAATACATATCAATCCCTACCATTTTCACACATTTGGTTGGAATTCCATTTAGCCATTTAGCCTGTAGACCTCTCTAAATACCCTGAGGTAAATTACTTCACAAAACACATCTGAAGTGTTGGAATTGACAACCAATTAAAATGTTACTTTCATTTTCTACTTTTTTTACCTGACATTTGATTGGTTATGTACCTGAATATATATAAAAAAAAGAGAGAGAAACACAGCCATTTTGACTACTACTTCCTGAACTACATTGCAAGATCATTTTCACTCACAACTTAAACTTGTTTTTAAAAGGTAAGATATTATTTTATAAATTTGAAAACATTTTCAGATAGTTATATACTATCCCTCTGTAAGAGTTAGACATTGAGAAAGGCTTGTTTATTATAATTATGGATTGATTTAGGTTTCTGTGGTATTATTATGAATTTACATAGGTTTTCTCACAGGCACTTTTTAATAGTACTACTTCATGCCTCAAAACTACCTGTCTGAACTTAAACCCAACAGTGCCCTATCTCTACTGATATATTTATTTTTTATTCAAATTTCAGCACAAAAAAGCAAGGAGAACAGAACGTTTCCTTTGAAATTGTCCTAGACATGAATAATGAGGAAATAATTGAACCCATTGACTTGGAATTCATGGATGAATCACGAGACCATGAACTTCTACAATGTGTAGAATCTGTGGATCATTTACTTCATTATGATGACGGTCAAATGTGGGAAGTTATGTTCACTCAACAAGAGGACATATCGGACAGTCAAATGTTAGACGTTCTATTAAATTTTGAAAAAGAATCAGAAAAATAAAATTATATTTAATATTTAAAAATTGTTTGAGTCTTTAATCATTTTTATATGTAATTCATAAACTAGTACCAAATTGATTATAAAGTAAAGTCAGACTTATAGTATACTGTGCACAATTTCAAAAATACATTTATATTTAATAATCATTAATACTGCTACTTAAATAAATAAAAAAAAACAACAAAAAGAACAATCAATAAACATACAATATTTCAAAATATCATAGTCTATCATTCTTTTTTCCTTATAGTACGCTCCCCGGACCGCTTCCCGGTGCGCGTACCGGGCGCTACCCACGCAAAAAAAAAAAAAAAAATTATTATTTTTTTGCCCCTTTTAAAGCCTCCACATCAAACCTAGGGGGTCAGGAAGGATCTACAATGCCCCCCTATGGTCATTTCCCCCTTTGTTTTGGCCTCCTCTTGTCTCTCGATCCTACCGAGAGACAAGATGGCGGCCGCTCCGGACTGTTTAGAATGTTGACAGACACCGGAGAGCCAATCAGCTTCGCTTCGCGAAGTTCCGTTACGCGGCAAGTACGCGAACCGGGGCGCTGCCCGGAGCGCGCTTACAGATATATATATTTTTTTGAACGTTAATTTCTCAAAATCCACTGGAGCACATATCTTGAGACCTAGCAAAGGCACATCGGGCTAACAGTCCCTACAATTTTGCCAAGTTTCGTGCAAATCCATTCAGCCATTCGGGCTAAAAGTGAGGCCAACCACCCTATGGAAATTAACATGGCAAAAATGCGTTTTGGGACCCCCCTTTTTTCTCGGCCCCCCCTTGACGAACCCCCCCCATATTTTCAGTGGCTGCTCAGAAACGAAATGTTCCATTTTCCTGAAAATTTCAGCCAATTCCGTCCACAAACGCCAAAGTTATTAGACATAGAATTTTCAAAAATCCCATAGAGAAAAAATCCTAACTATATATACCTACTGGCGACTGCCAGTAGGTAATATATATATATATATATATATATATATACTTTTTATTCTTTTGAATTGGAACCGTAAGTTGTAGCTATACACTCGGGTAAAGATCTGGTGAAGAACTAGCCTCAGAATTATACTTCAAATTATAAATGTCATTTCTATTGCGGACTGCTACCTCCACAAAAAAAAAGACGTATGTACTTTTTTAATTAACTTTTATTAAAACAATAAATAACTGGAAGTATAACTAAATGATAACAATACAATAAATAACTAGAACCATAACGTTAACAAAACAATATAACAAACAACATATAATATGGACTCCAATAGAAGTAGTGTAGTTAATCTACAAAACAAAAAAGAAAATGTATGTTTAAAATTAGATTGATGTGACTAAATGAGGTCACACATTACAAGTCAAAGTAACACTTGACGATATTTTCTATTTTTTAAATGTGTGCAGTGTACCTGATAGATTTCACTTATGTTATAGGCTTGCATTCAACCGGTGTTTGTATAAAAGTGCCTAGTGCGTCATATTTATATTACAGATGAACAGGTCTTTAAAATGATTCACAGATGAGACAGAATTAGGTGAGAGATGAAGTCATTATGCAGGACAATATTTTTTAGGGCTTATTTACAAAACTCTTGTGCCACTTTTGTGTTACTTTTCTCATGTTGAAAGTGACACAAAAGTGGTGCAAGGAGTTTGTAAATAAGCTCTTTTATTTCTATTTGTTCTCAATGGGATTGGGTTTAAAAGCAATCATCAGAGGTTATATTTGGCAAGCAAAATAGGAAATAGCATTGAATTAGACAAATGTTAGGCCGAGATTGGTCCCTCACTTCATTTACAAAGTCCTGGCCTTGATCTGATAGCATATGAAGAGCAGTCAGTGGATCGGGTATGCCGAGTGGTTGACCACCATCTGGTATAGTGCATGGGCAGGAATAAACAGCTTGTGGCGACCAGTGCGTCTCATGGTTGAGATATCTGTATAATGAGATAGAACAGGGGACAATTCAAGTTTTAAGTTATTAAAAAACTCGGAGAGCGTTGTAAAATACAACATTGGTCAATTGATTACATGTGCATTGCATGAGGAGAAAGCAGCACGTGGCGCACTACGCACAAAATTAAAGGCGTCAGGATTAAGTGATTTGCCTAGAAACATCGCCTACTAAGGTAAGATATTGGAGGTATAAGAGCTGGAAACCGGGCTAAAATACACTATTGCCGAAAACATTACTTTTGCAATGCATGGGGCACTTGACGCACAAGTTACACAAGAAAAACTACATCGCATTAAGTTGAACAGCATGTAGCACACTGTTGCGGGAACGGACACATGGCGCTTGGCAAATTAAAGAAACCCGGCAGGATTAATTAATTTGCACAGAACTAAGGATAGCAAATCAAGTTTAACGTTATTAAAAAACATGGAGAGCGTTGTAAAATACAACATTGGTCAATCGATTACATGTGAACTGCATGGGGAGGAAGCAGCAGGTGGCGCACTACTTACAAAATTAAAGGCGGCAGGATTAAGTGATTTGCCTAGAAACATCGCCTACCAAGGAAAGATATTGGAGATATAAGAGCTGGAAACCGTGCTAAAATACACTATTGCTGAAAACATTACTTTTGCAATGCATGGGGCACGTGACGCACTACTTACATGTGAAAAACTACATCACATTAAGTTGAAGTGCATGTGGCACACTGCTGCGGGAACGGCCACGTGGCGCTTGGCAAATTAAAGAAACGTGGCAGGATTAAGTGATTTGCACATAACTAAGGATAGCAAATAAAGTTTAACGTTGGTCAATTGATTACATGTGCACTTCATGGGGAGGAAGCAGCACGTGGCGCACTACTTATAAAATTGAAGGCGGCAGGATTACGTAATTTGCTCAGAAACAAAAGTTAGGAAGTCAACTTTAACGATATAAAAAAGTAAGAAAGCATGCTTAAAAACAACATTGTCAAATCGAACAAAAATTTGCAGTTACACGGTATTTAAAGATCATTCAGATTAATTAATTTAATTATTCTTTAAAAAAAGTGCTCACCTATGAAGAAGTGGATACGAACACTATCAATGGCTGTGAACGCGGAATAGGAAAAGTTCAAGAAGGTTGGCAGGTTATAAATGCTTTGCAGAAGGATGATTGGTTGGGCATCATGTTGTGGAAGCTGGAAAAATAATAATAAGGAATAATACAAATAACACAAGTCTCTGTCAGCACAACTGTTAGCAAGATTTATTGGAGGTCAACAAACAGCAATTTAACGTGCAACACGGAGACATCAGCAAAGCCACTGAATGTCCAAAGAGGTGACGGGGCGGACAGTTTATATAGGCCAAAACCACGAAAGGATATAGCATCATAACATACGTAGCACAAATTAAGCATAGTTCATTTGACCAATTAGCAAGTGTTTGAGTAGCCATATACCATGTAAGGTCCGAACTATACTGTTGCCAACCACGTGGCCCCAAGTGGGCAGCTTCTGGGATTTCCACTGTAATGTAAGATATAAGTCAGGTGCCTTTCCAGTTAATAATTGCACACAATAGTAGTGACCAGAAACATATTGTGAAATGGGATATGCTGAAATGTATGTGTACGTGCCTAAGCAAGCATCCTCCCTTGTGCCACGTATCTTGTCTTCTAGCAAGCCTTGCGTTACCCAAGCTGTTTCTCTGAAGCTCTGAAGCTAAGAAAAATACACCATCCTGTGTAATGTTAACTTAACAGGGCCTAGAAGCTTTACTGCATTTGGTATCATAAAACAAATGGCTTCTTCATTGCGCCGTCTGATACCAAATCACTATCTCCTCCTTGTTGAGTCAGCTAGATCCTCAATCATTCTTGCTAGCTGATGTATTCTTAGTGTGGTATATATAATCCCTGCACCAGGGACCATCATCCCAAGGCCTGTCATTACATCCTCTGCCCATTCTGGTGTCCTCCTAATTCTCCTCGGCAGTTGACTTTGGCGAGTGATCTGTACTATGTCGGAAAAATGTGTCATTTGTGGTATGATGGAGGCAAGATAACAGCTGCCATACCATCCTGGTGGCAGGTAGAAGTATGCCCACTGGCCGCATACAAAGAATAGTCCCTTGTATCCTACTAGTCCGGGCGAGGATCTCTCGTTATTGTTCCTGATCCGTGATATCCTTAAGGTGTGTGTGCAGTTACTCTCGCCCACAAAAATTTGTTCCACGTTCTCTTCCTCCTTAATTCCCTTTATTTTGTTTACCCTGTCTTCACAATCTAACAGTCCCTCTTTCTCTTGTGCCATTTCTGCTATAGTGCATGCAAATGAGAGGCAATATTTCCAGGAGTCTTTCTGCATCAACTGTTGTATTGATCAGTTTTTTTCCACCTGTGGCAACTTAGGTATTCTTTTTTGTCGGTACCACCTGGTTATTCTGAGTACTTCCCCACCCTGCTTAGGTGTAAATCTGCTACTCTCTGGTGATGCAACTGCCACTGACATGTTATGCTGGTTGATGAGCAAATCTCGCATTAATATGCATCCTACATATTTGGGAACCGGCAGCACATTGTAGCTCATGCAGTTCTCTTTGTCTGTTGGCAAGTGTGTGCAAACATAACATCCAGATATGTTAATTATGCGTACATACATTTGTAGCATTTCAACATATTTCTTTCCGGTACATTCATCCCTCAATTCCCTTTCACCTCCTCCTTTAATGTCAACCTTCCTCAAAGTGTCTTCATTTTCAAAATCTATTAGACGTTCATTATTGGTTACATTTTGATCCCCCTCATCCCCCTGCCGGCCATTGATGATCTGTATTTCAATGTCTTTTGCAAATATTATTAACAGCGCAGTCACTATTATCCCTGGGACTGGAGTCAATATTGCACCTAAGAATGATGGCTATTTCCAGTCCGTTCTTCTCGTACTTGGCATTGTTCCTTTATTTCACTTGGTCAGTTAATGTCTTTGATAAGACCAGATCCGATCTCTTCTATTGCATAAATCACACAATCCAAATGTCAAGTCGCATGTCTGCGATATCTTGTGCTGTTGTTTGATGTCAAAAAATGGGGAACGAGATGTCTTGCAAGATAAGGTCTCTTAAGGTCTCTTAACCCACTCAATAGCGGAGGATTTGGCACAGTTAGTCCCAGCACACTATTTAATTTTTTTTCAGGACACAATAACCTTATATTAATTATTAGTTGTGACTCTTCTACCCTCACTAGTATAGATCTAAGCCTTCCAGATCTTGTTGCTGTCATAATTGTGATCTACTTAGGTCGTTGCATGCCCTTAACCAAGTGTTCAATTCAGTTCTTTGATGTTCCAAAGTCTTGTATTTGATATGTAACTAGCGGGCTCTGCACCTCCTAGGGGTCTATTGGTGCAGACACCAGTCAACCATTTAGAAGAAAACGTTGGTGCCTTGATGATGTACTGTCAGAGGTTACTAGCACATGACAGTTGGCCCTCCCTTGGAAACAGCTGGTACAGGCGTCTTTGGGGTGTTGATACCCAGAGGCCTGGACCTGGACTTGTTGTGCGCAGTAGGTGACTGCTTTTGGTATCTTCTGGCTTTTGTTGGAGGCCTAGCCTACCCCGAGCAGGTATCTGCCCCTTACTTCCCGTGGGTCTTGTCCTGCGTGGTGGCTCGGAGGTTGTACCTTCGTGGTGCTTCAGATGTCGCTGGATGTGCTGGTGGAGCTGGCTCTCTGCTGTCTGGTCCTTCTCCTTACTTGGCGTGGGTGCTGTGGATCCAGGATGTCAGCCCTTGGCACTTGACTGCTGTTGCTGTGTTGAGAATCACCAGGTGCGGTCCCTTCCAACTTGGCTGGAGGCAGTGCTGTTGGGTGTGGGCCTTTACCCAGATCCATTCATCAGGCTGCAGGTCATGTGGTGGTGGAGTTGCTGCTTCTGGAAGAGCCTGCAGAACCTGGCGGTGAAGATAACGTAAGGTCTCTGTTAATTTCTTGCAAAAACATAAAAGCATGTTGTCTGTTATTGATAGTGGAGCTTGTGGGCCTATGGCCTACAATGTTCATAGGGTGGCCAAATACTGTTTCGTGGGGGCTGAGCTTTGTTACCCCATCTGGTGTTCTTCTCATTGCCAGCAGGGCTAGTGGTAGTTCAGTTGATGCACACATTTTTCCAATCTTATTCTTCAACACCCCATTCTTCCTCACCACTGCACCCGCTGTAATTTCTGTGTGACCCCGAGCTCCTTTCATAGTTCCCTTTCATATGGGAGATGAAAGCAGGGTCATTATCTGAGCTCAGGAGGGATGGAATCCCAAATTGCGGAATGAGTTCTTCTAGAAGGCATTTTGGCCCCAGTCTCTGCATCACAGTTCTTGGTGGGATACTCTTCTGTCCACTTGCTGAACATGAACCATATTACCAAAACATATTTGTACTTGTGAGTGGGGGCCATGTATTTGAAGTCCATCTGGAGACTTTCAAATAGTCCGTGGGGAAGTGGGAAATGACCAGGTGCAGTTGGTGTGCCCTCTCCAGTATTGTATTGTGCGCAAACAGTGCATTGTCTGTAAAGTCTTTCTGCTATTCGGTGGAACTTGGAGTTGTACCAACATAGGGAAAACCGTCTGATCATGCCATCTCGGCCAACATGTGAGAGACCGTGAAAAAAGACGTGTGATGGAAAGAAGCATTGCTGAAGGCAGGCATATCTTCCCATTGGGCCTTGTCCATAACCCCTCCTTTGCTTGCACATATCCTCCTTTGATGATGTGTGTGTTGCACATTTTATTATAACCACTTTGGATAGTCTCAGTAATTGTTGGAGGAGGTCACTTATCAACTGTGCATGTTGTATTTGTTGGCCTATGGATGTGAGGTATCCCCTCATGGAGAGAGAGGGAGAGAGACGACATTTTAATAAACACAGAAGGTCATCGTTAATATGTCAGACCTAATTAGGTGCCCAGTTATGAAATAAAGTGCACCCATGTGCTTTCATTACGTGCAGATATACAACTGTTGTTAATTCACAAGACTTTACAGAAGTAGGCCAATTAATAGTCCTTCTAGAACATATTTGTGAATTGCATTTAAGCATGAGCAAATATGTAGGTGTATTTCTGCTCATGCGAAAATCTACACCTCCACTTTTAACCAACCTTGGAAGAAGTATTATGTCTGCCACTTTCAGGAGTAAAATGCAACCTTTCTCAGCATGGGAACATTTTTCAGAGAAGAGCTGGTGAAAACCCTTAAAACATGCAAGTTAGTAATTTTGCACATACTCAAAACGGCATTTCAGCCCTGTAACTTTTTCTTACCATTACCTTCAGCCCCTGTATGTAGATCTGTGGAACTTTGCAGCATAAGGTAATAGTTAGTATTCAACCCCTACTATAGAAGCAGCCCTGGCATAATCAGAAATGCTATTTTAGAGATCTTATATAAGGATATTGCTCCCATAATTCCTCACCGCATTACATGGCACAAAAGGGACAAGTGTTTTTATTTTGGGGGGTTTTCGGGACTCCTACTCACAAACACCCCTCAAGACTGCACCTGTATATTAAAAGACATATTAAATGTGGGCACGTTGTATCCTTGAAACATCATAATACGAAGCACAGTTATTCAATGCACACTATCCTTCTGTATTTGCATATACTCATTACTAAAGCTCAATTAATAAACATAATATTACAACTCTGTGTCCAATCCTTTGTAGCCCCTGGCGAATACACTGCTTTAAAAAGCATTTTAGCATATTCACCTTACAATATAATTAGTTATATTTCTTTGAGGAACCTAGAAATGAAAACATTAATATTAATTCTTTTAGATGCATACATAAAATAGTACTTCTTGCGCCATTCAATTAGGTACAACCTTTATAATATTGCCCCCTTCCAGTACTTTTCGAGCTGTGCTCACTGTTTAAAAATGTTCAGTGAGCATGTGTTGTTGCTGAAGCATGAACCAGAATTAGAGCTATATCTCCATCGTGGATAGGTGTGCCTCTTAAATCACGCTGAACATTTGCATAATTATCTTCAGCTAGCACACATGCATTACTCCTTACCAAACACCCCCTGTCCTTAACCCATTGCTAGGTGAGAAATCAGTGAGAAATCCGTAGTGGTGCAATGTGTGGGCCAAATTGTCAGAATTATAGAACATATTTGCACAAGTGGAGCTCTCTAACAAGATATTAGAGGGTGAAAACCTTTAGCATTACACTCTGTAGGGGAATGAAGGAAAGAACCAAAAAAGTATATTATCTTCAAAAGCAAAAGAAGAATGAAAGCTTTGTGCTTTTGGGGACGGCCAGTTACCTAACCTGACCAAATTGTGTGATCCTGGGCATTTAATCCCCCCCTTTTTATATGTGCATATCTACACATACAAATACATACATACAGGCACATTTTCCATTATCACATACCTCCCTTCAATTGTGTAACCTGACCTATAAGCAAATGTTTGCCTCCTTTAAATTAACTTTAAACAACTATAAATTGTAAAACTTATTCCATCCTATTTTGTAAATATACATTTAAGAATTTGCATTCCCTTCCATTCTCCACTGCGAATAATACATTTCCTTTTTTTAACCAGTTCTGTTCATACCCACAGTAAACTGTCGTAGTGTGTCGTTTAGTCCTGACGCAATTCCCAGAATCTGTGGCCAGCCCACGATCCTTATTTCAAAGCCAGTCCAAAAGATTTTTCCTTAACCCTTCAATGTATCCTATCATCAATGGCCATGCTGCCCATTTCTCAGTACCTATTGTTCTATTTATTTAAAAAAAAATATTTCACTCTTTGCACTCTACGAACTTATCAGGCGTTCCCTTCCACCTATTTATCTCCCTTCCTTTCTAATTAGTTCTGTGTACCCTCTTCTTTGTTCTACCCATAATTTCAGAAAGTCATTTGTAAATGACATGAGATCTGCTCTGTACCAAGAGATATGTACAAATGCCACTTTATTTTCCTTCACCACATGGGCATTATCAATGTGGTGCATTGTTGGCACTTGGAAAGAAATCAGGGAACATAAATTTGGCTTTATCCAAACTATAATATGGAGGGAAGGGGCTGTGGGCCTCAGGACCTTAGACCTTAGCCCATTAAGACGCACTATTGTATTTTATTTGTCCGTGCATAATTTTAACAGCTCACTTTTCTTTCTGCAGAACTTGGAAGGCGGACAGGCTGCTTCCTGTCCCATTGTTACAAGAGAAGCAGTATTTGAAACATCCTGTTGAAAGTTTTATTCCGTTAACTTCCTCATTCAAGAGTGTGTGCAAAAGGTCTGCTCGCCATGAGATAGCTCGGTGCGTTGTGCCCCTGTGGTAGAGAATCTTTGGCACGGGCAGATGTATCCTTTCCAAAACAAATACCTTTACTTTGCACTGTAATGGTAAACACACTTCAGTGCGCCCCCCACTTCCTCACAGATGTACATTAATCTAACTGAAGGGATGTGTCTACTTTGAGATAACAGGGCTGATGACACTGCCTGGGAGCACAGAAATTAGACGTGTCACCCAGCCTAGCATGAAAACCAGGTGCCAAGCAACCGTAAATGTCCCAGGCAAATACACAGGAACCATCCCCTGAAACTAATTCTATCAACCCCTTACGGATGAGAGTCAGAGCGGGCCTGCTCAAAATTCATTGTGCGAGCTCAGGGTCCAAGAGCTCTGTTGCTAGAGTATTACAAAACAAACCCATAGTTAGTGGCTGTTAGGACAGCCAGACCTTTTTCTACCCATGTTTCACACACACAGACCATACTGCTTCGTTCCTACTAGGGAGCCTGAACTGTGGACTGGTAATCAGTCATTTGACATATAATTAGCATATGAAAGATCAATCACAAAATACCAAGAATCTCAATGAATCACAATACTTTGTGACAATCAAAGACAGCATATCAAAAAATAAAAGCACTTCAAATAAATGCATACAATAAAATAACAGCACTTCAAATGAATGCATGTAATGCAATACCAACACCAACACCCTCCTTGTTGTGAGTAGGTGGACACCTATTCACATCTGGAAACCATCCTTGGTATCCAGCAGGAGAATAATCACAGTCACAAGAAAGATATTTCAATCTAAACCAAACACAATATTCAGTCCTATGTCATAATTGTGCTCCCCATTTTCAGTGGATGGAAACAGCAATGCAGTTTTGTAACTTGAAAGGAACTCATACCCCAATTATTGTTCTGTGTAAGTGTATGTGGGAAGGAGCAATCTGTCCCTCTTGCAGTAGACAAACTTACAGACACACTTCGGTACAGTGACACAGAAGGTAGTCAGCAGCCTATTTCCGGCTGCTCATTCCTGAGGTGTGGGGACTGATAACATACACGTTCAACTAATCATGCAGCAATCATACAGCCAGCTGCGCATTGTTAAAATGAAGCAGACCAAGCGCCCATCATCAGACAACGTGACATGAAATGGCATTTGCTACAAGTTCACCGAAAATATTCATAGATAGGAAGAAAAGAGACCAGAGGTAGAGTAATATATTTCGTCCCCTTTCTTTCTCTCTGGGCCATGCAGACTCACAGAGGTGCTGCTGAACAAAATATTCAGAATTACATAAAAGGTGAGACCAAACAGGTGAACTCTGCACTTACACAGGCACACACATATAACACAAATAGCCGGGGTCTAGCCCTAGTTGGTGTGGATCTACACAAGCACCTGTTATCTAATCCCAAAATAGTGTAAGTGTAATTAGTGGGATCTGTCATGTCACTGCACAGGCCTAGGGTAATGTGCACTATAAAAATTATGTGAAAGTGTCTATTTGAGCAGTCTAGAAATATCATTGTATGAAAATGGCTACAGAAATCGGTGACCTTGTGTCAAAGTCAGATCAGTCAAAAATGTAGATGTACAGTCAAATTTGAGAACTGATGAACACTTGTATTATCAACAAAAATCATAAAACTCAAGAAACTTAATGCAAATCAAGGAAAACAATAAATTACATATTCCTTCCCTGTGTGAAACAAGGCATTCACCCCCTCCTTTTCTCAGCATCTGACACCTTCCACCCCTGGAGCCAGTGAGTGTCGCAGGCGAGACAGGGAACTGCAGAATTTCACCCTCCCTGAAACATCAGTAGTCATGTGCTACCTATTTTCAGGGAGTTACTGCGTGGTCAAGGAACAAAATGCAAAGTTTTGCCCTCGCCTGACCCCAGTTGTGAAGGTGACAGTGCAGCAAGTATAATCTAATCCAAGTATAGAGCACTTCATCAAGGAGTGAGGTCAACCCTGAATCATAGACAGAGAGAGAATACCAGGGCAGTATCTGCAGTTACAACCCCTCGCGACACTGGGTGTGCTCAAACTGCGACTGCACCCATGGGCCCACTTCCGAGAATTCCCACCGAATCCTCCTGACCCTGCTCCCACTGAGCAGGGTCCCCGGACCTATCAGTCTGGTTGGAGCGCCACTGGTTGCCTAGAAACAGAAATCTGGAGGGGATGCTAATCACTAACCCTCCATCAGTCGCTCCAACCAAGGTCCTAAAGGGGCTTGTCAGCCCACTCATGACTGAGTTCCCTCAGAACTCTGGCTAGCCAATAGGGGTGCTCCATCTGCAATGGCACCCAATATTCCCTTTTCTGTCCCCTCAGGAACAAACAGATGCAGGCCCCCTGGGGACCAGAAAAGAAAGCTTGCCACACACAGGGCAATAAAAAAATACACAAAGCCACTGTGGAAACATTGTTACCCAGTGGCAATGACAGCTGACGGAAAAAGAGAGAGAATAAAACAGAGGACCGCACAATCAGAGGATACACATGAGAGGAAACTCAAATCCGAGACCAAAACAAACACAAACACTCCTCCCCGTTGTAACTGGCCCACCGCCAGGAACAACGGAAGAGAAATATGCAGGGAGACGGCAACCGTGTCCCTCATATGCCAGAGGCAACAAGATGGTGCAACATTGGCCAAGCGCCAGACGTGCACACCAGAGGGACACACAGCCACAAACAGCTCCGTCAGTGACAGCATGGCGAAAAACAAAAAAATACACAGAGGACACGTGTCAATAAAAGCACAAAGAAAAAACATTACCATGGTACCTCATCCAAAAACCAAAAATGCAATAACATAACCGCACCTGCTGCACCCCAACCTGGAGGATATAAACCCTCCATATGTACTCACCGAGCGATGACTGATCAGCCCAAGCGTACCGACCTCAGTTGCCACCAGGGGAGCAGGCAAAATGCTCCTCCACCCCCATAGACCGGAGACTCTGCAGGCAAGACAAAGGGGTCGCAGAAGTTTGCCCTTCTTGGCCCTAGATACAGCCAAGCTCTGCGCAGCAGCAGGGAGTGACTGCGTGCATGGAATCGAGCAGAAGGACACCATCGCCAGTCTGGAGGGGTGGAGATGAGGACCATAAACTACAAAGAGACCAAATGCACATTAAAAGACAGCTGAGAGTCGGCAGCCGAGTCAAAGGCCGGAATGCAGAAAGAGCTCCGAAGCAGAGTGAGTGGCGCTGAGCAAACGTTAAGAGGAAATGTCACCAGCAGAATGGCGACACAGTGACATGGAAATTATCAGTGATGTTTAATTTGTCTATATGTAAATATGTAAATACTAGAAGTTTAATGGATATGTTGTTTTTGTGTTAAATATGTTTCGTGTCAATACTAAGGCATGAGGGAGGAGTTACAGGTGGAATATAAGTTATAATGTGTCATATGTTGTGCATAATTCAAGATTATATATTATTTCTATACTTCCAGGGTGGAAGCACTATTGATTTATTATAGTAAACTGTTCCTCTCCCCCTCTCGGCTTAGAGGGGGGAAAATAAATTGTAAAAAGCTGTTAATAAAAAGATTTAAAAAAAAAAAAAAGGAAATTATCAGAGCTAGAAAAGGGAGAACAAAGAAAGGAATGAGGACGGCCAGTATGTCAGCCAAGAAGTACCCCGGTAAACAACCAACAGAGATATCCCCTAGACAGAGGCACACCGGCCAAAGAAACACTGGCGCAGGGGTATGAGAAGAGTACCAAGAGAAAAGGAGATAGGAGAGTACTTAAAATCTGGTAAAAACAGTGCTATACAAATGTGCAACACAGCAGGAACCAAAGCACTGACACAGACAACAAACTGTTAAACACCTGTGTCATCCTCCAACAGCCAGAGAGCGGAGATAGAGAAGACAAATTGGAATGTCATCACCTCAGGTCTCCGAGCTCCAAGGTGTCGGATTCCAGCAACCGGTGGCCGTAGAAGCTGGTCAGATGTTTGGGGCCGCATTCTTCACCAAATGTGGAAGCTGAAAAAATAATAATACAAATAACACAAGTCTCTGTCAGCACAACTGTTAGCAAGATTTATTGGAGGTCAACAAACAGCAATTTAACGTGCAACACGGAGACATCAGCAAAGCCACTGAATGTCCAAAGAGGTGACGGGGCGGACAGTTTATATAGTTTAGTTTTACTTTGAATAGCTTTATTCGATATATTTGCATATCATAAAAGCATTACAATACAGAAATAAATAAAAATGCGTAAAAACTAACAATGTACATTATAAAAAATCTACACAGTCAATGATAAATTCATAAGATAAAATATTTGCCCAGGCTTAAAAACAGGTTAGAGGCTGGTTCCACCAAAGCGTATTACTGGAGCAGGAGTTTCCTTGCAGATCTTATCCGCCATGCCCAGCCCAGAAATTTTGCCAGGCAACAGGCGAACAAAGGACAAGCATCAGATCGTAATATACCTAGAGCCTCCAGATGCGATCTAGTGCCAAGGCTCCTGCATAATGGTTTCAGCCATTTAGACCTGGGCGCTACATATGCGGGGCACTCGAACAACAAGTGGGCGATAGACTCAACCTTTAATTCACAGAAAGGGCAATATGGTATCGTTTGCAACGGAGGCTTCCAACTAGAGGTTAACTGCCCTAGGGGAAGGACTCCCACCCTAAATCTAAAATATAACGATCTGTCCCATGGATTAACGATCGAGTCCAGATAGGGTTCTCTATAAGGGAGCTCCTTAATTAATAGAAACTCTACAGCTGATCTACAAAGATTGGAATTGCTCGTTCTCACATTAGACGCCCATGACCAATAAAATTTCTTGAGCATCTGTTTTGGTGGAGCTGTTCTGTTAACCCAAGCATCTCCTAACCCTAATTCATAGAGAAGCCACTTGACTTCCCTAAGCCAGCCGATCTTATGCCAGCCAGGTAAATCAAGGAGTTCTCTTAGGGCATCAGCATAACTGCACAACTCTGGTACGTTCCATATCCGGGCCCATAATAAGAGGGGACGTAGCCTGGCTTGCTCACTTATTGGGCGTGTACCTGCATCAAGCAAGAGGGGAAGAGTAGGGGTACTATGTGGCAACTTCATGAGATCTTTATGGAAGTTGTTTTCAAGGTAGGTTAAGGTGTTAACTCTCTGTATACCCCACAGTTCCGCACCATACAATGCCGCGGACACCGCCCTTGCCCTGTAGATATCTAATAGTGCCCCAATAGGTTTAAGAGATGAGGCACGTTGTTCTTTTAGCAGGGCCCCTGTAACCCTTTTGTGGATCAAAAAGACTTTTTGATGATGGGCCTTCCAATTCATGGAGTCACAGAGTCGTATGCCCAAATAGTCGAACTCCTTGACCCTTTCAAGTGGAACTAAATCTAGAACAGGGGGAGTTACAGTTTTCCTAGAGGGGTTTAGAACAAGGAATTTGGTTTTGCTTATATTAATAGCTAGGCCCTTGGTGTCACAAAAGTCCTTAAAGCTAGAAAGCAACTTTTGAATGCCTACAGGCGTTTTTGAGATTAGGAGGGTGTCATCTGCAAATAGGAGCGTAGGTATTTTTCTGCCCGCCAGGGAGGGTGCATCTGTTGGTTGTTGTAGAAGATGCTCCACCACTCCGTTTAGATAGAGTGAAAACAGAGTGGGTGCTAGCACACAACCCTGGCGGACGCCCCTATCTACAGGAATGCAAGATGTTTTCTGCCCCTGGTCTCCCCACCTAATCTGAGCGAAGTTGCGTTCCTGAAACTTAATAAGCAATCCCAGCAAGTATGGGGGAATGCCCAACCCTTCTAGAACATTCCACAGTTGGGCTCGTGGGACCAGGTCAAAGGCAGTCCGTAAATCTATAAAGACTAGATACAGACTGCCCTTGCCCAATACGACCACTTTCCAATACAGCATTAATAGGCGAAATGTCTGTTCGATGGTGCCTATTCCTGATCTAAATCCAGCCTGGAAATCTGATAATACCTGGTTTTCTTCAGCCCAATGGAGGATCCTACCTAAAACTACTTTGCCCGCTACCTTTTGGGTTGAGTCGAGCAGACTAATTGGACGGTAGTTGGCCGGGTCGTCCCGACAGCCTTTCTTAAAAATCGGGACGACCTCAGCACCCCTCCAAGAGTCAGGTAGGCAGCCTCCCAAAACAGCCTCATTCAAGAGTGAGGCAATTAATCTACTCCACACACATACATTTTCCTTCAACAGATCGCCTGGAATGCCATCCGGGCCAGCAGCTTTGTTACTAACAAGAGTCCTAATTGCCCCTTCTACTTCCTTAACACTAAAGGGGCAATCATTGATTTTGGTGGCAGCCGGCAGTCTGGATAGGAAATCCGTGTTAGATTGTAATACATCTAGAAGGATAGAGTATAGCTTAGAAAAATGGGCATACCAAGCCTCCCCTGAAATATTGCAAGTCAGTTGTACATCAATGGGCTTATCCCTGGCTCTCATCAGATCCCAAAACCCCTTGGAGTCTTTTATATAGGCCAAAACCACTTTTGGATATAGCATCATAACATACGTAGCACAAATTAAGCATAGTTCATTTGACCAATTAGCAAGTGTTTGAGTAGCCATATACCATGTAAGGTCCGAACTATACTGTTGCCAACCACGTGGCCCCAAGTGGGCAGCTTCTGGGACTTTCCACTGTAATGTAAGATATAAGTCAGGTTCCTTTCCAGTTAATAATTGCACACAATAGTAGTGACCAGAAACATATTGTGAAATGGGATATGCTGAAATGTACGTGTACGTGCCTAAGCAAGCATCCTCCCTTGTGCCACGTATCTTGTCTTCTAGCAAGCCTTGCGTTACCCAAGCTGTTTCTCTGAAGCTCTGAAGCTAAGAAAAATACACCATCCTGTGTAATGTTAACTTAACAGGGCCTAGAAGCTTTACTACATTTGGTATCATAAAACAAATGGCCTCTTCAATGTCACTGGGTGTGAGAGCTGTGATTGGGCATGTTGTAATTGAGCATGCGCAAATAAAATGAAATACGTTAGGGGTACATAGCCAGACGGTGGGACCGATTGTGCGCATAAGTAATATTAACACGGATGCGCTACCACAAATGTGCATGCGGACAGTGAAGGCAACTACTAGGTGGTACATACACAGATGGACTTGGGATGTCGATAGAACACCGGCTCCCGCAGGAGGCAGGGAGCCGGTGGGAGATTGGGGGAATTGAAGACCCTCGCACGGTCCCCAACATTAACGGCCTTAATAAATTTTAAAAAAGGCTGTCCCCGGGGAATGGGGTCCCCGGGGCCTTGTAGTGGCTTCAGTAGGGGGGCTATGCAGCACTCTGCCATAAAATAATAATATATAATTAGCCATGCCCCGGGGGGGTGGGTACCTCGGGGCCCAGAACTGACCATGGGAGGGGGGCCACTTGGCCCCATTCCCATAAAAAAATTGAATACCGACACTCCGCTTATTGTCATCGTACCATAAGCGCAGCCTTCTGATCATGCGCTGAATGCTAATTGGCTGTCAAGTGCTTGTCAACATTCGAAACTTGAAACTGTTGAGAACCATTTTAATGCCTCGGAAGAAGGGAGGCTGAAGACGCGTGTGAAATGTGAGTTTAAAACGTGAAAAGGGGGAGGGTAGACACACCCTGACCCTCTAGGTCTGCTCAGGTGGTTCCACACGGACCCCCTTGGCCCCAAATTATTATATTTTTGGAGGGTAAAATCGTGGGGTGTGCGTATGATCCGCGCATTCTAGCGATATTTTTTTTTAAAAAAGAGACGTGGGCTTCCGCGCATTTTTGGTAATTTGCATTCTTTCAACTGTTTAAAGGTGATGCAGCAGTGCTGGATTCAGGATCCACCCCGAGTAAGGAAAAGTAATAATAACACTATTTACCTGCTAAGTGAATTTCCTTTCATAGGCTGACATTGACTGGTTTCAGTTGCAAATTCTTCTAAGTGTGCAGTTTTTGAACTTTAAAATATTCACCTTAAATCATCTGAAGGACGAATTCTGATTTATTCATTTGTTATCAGGAGAGAAACCAGTGCTGCATCTTTTAGCCCAGCAGTGACCCTGAAAAGTAGTTCCAAGCATACTACAAGTAACTTGTATTTCCTTCCATAGGAATCGCATTCCTATAAAACAATTAATACATTTACATTTGTGAGTCAGGCTCTAGGGGATGGGGTCCAGGGCCCCCAAAAAAATAAAAAGAAGGGGGGGGGCACACAATGTAATGTAATTTAAAAAGTAAAATATCTAAAAAATAAATAGTAAAAAAAAATTGTAAATCAGTATCAAAAAAATAAATATAAGAATAAATATATTTAAAAATTGTTGTTTACAAAACCTTTAAAATGTACAGAAAAAATATTTGTTTCAGACATGTTATAGTTAGGAATTAGCATTTAAAAAACCTTTGCAATTCACTGAAAAAACTATAGGTTTCAGACATGTTATAGTTAGGAATTAGCATTTAAAAAACCTCAGAAATTCACTGAAAAAACCACAGGTTTCAGGGGTGTTATAGTTAGTTGGACATTTCACTCTTACAAAACCATTGAAATTCCCCCGTTATAGTTAGTTGTACTAAATATAACTCACACGCAGGCAATCCACTGCTGATGATGTCACATATGATATCATTCATGACATGGTCAGTTATATCACTGATGACATTATTGATGACATCTCAAATGACATCACTGATGACATCACTGATGACATCATCCATGTGACAAACTGATACACCTCATCATACAGTAGCATAACCTTTCAACACTCATATAAAATATGAAGTACCATATTTGAAACCATTGACACACCAGTACAAGTTTCTAAAAATCCACTCAGTGAATTCTAGATCTACACACACATCTAAACACTTACCTATAGATTCATTCATACATGCTAACAAAGATCAATATAACACAATTAAATATACTTATACAGCTATATCAACATTACACACCAGCACATATCCTATCCACTTATGCAGACATCCTACTCACTTATGCTAATAATTGATCATACTTATATTTACTAAGCTACTCACTTACACAAACACCCCTTTATTTATTCATATAGATAGTGACTCATACTTAGTGTGTTATAAAATCACTATTACAACTTTACAGTTATCCATATCTCACACATACAATCACTGAGTCTTATGTATTTATATACAACAATTGTCACATACACTGCCTTTTATATTTTTAGTTTGTTGGACATACATCATTGAGAAATATATTTACTCATCACTACACCCATAAAGAGATTCACTCACCCAAACAACTGTTTCCACATACAGTCTTAACCTCATATACCTACTAAATCAACTATTTACACATCTTTCGACAGTCACACACGTCCCACCCAACCACACACACATTCATTCACTATCCCATACAAATACTCACTTAACTAATGAATAACTAATGTAGACTTTCACATACCTAGTAAGCAACTTAAGTAGTAGTTTACACAACAAGAGATAGAGTGATACAGGTATTCACAAAGTGTAATCACTATCCCATATAGTTAGTGAGACACTTTAAATTCGTCACTTAGACACTCAATCACTTTGCTACTAAATCCTCCATTCAGACACTTATACATCCACACAGTGTTCAAGGTAGATTCCAATATATATATAATACTTATTTAAATATCGAAGCAAACCACATTCACTGGATGATGTGATCAGTGATGCCATCAGTGTTGTAATTTGAGATGTCATCAGTGATGTCACTGACCATGGCATGAATGATGTAATATGTGACATCATCAGCAGTGGATTGCATGCTCGTGAGTTGTAGTTAGTACAACTAACTATAACGGGGGAATTTAATGGTTTTGTAAGAGTGAAATATCCAACTAACTATAACACCCCTGAAACCTGTTGTTTTTTCAGTGAATATATATATATATATATAGAGCCGTTGTGATCAAGGGCTCTTGAGCCCGAAACGCGTCATCTGCCTATGCTGTACTCGATGGAAAAGGTTAAATAAATCATCTTGCCTATAGAAGTGGTCCGTTTCTCTGTCTTCGCCGCCGCGTTGTGATGGAAGTAGCTGGAGTTGCTGTTTGAGATATATATATATATATATATATATATATATATTCACTGAAAAAACCATAGGTTATAGACCATATATAGTTAGGAATTAGCATTTAAAAAACCTTATTTTACTCACACAAAACCATTGAAATTCCATATATAGTTAGTTGCACTAACTATATATCGCGCACCTGCAATCCACTGCTGATCATGTCACATATTACATCATTCATGACATGGTCAGTGACATCACTGATGACATCACTGATGACATCTCAAATGACATCACTGATGACATCACTGATGACAACATCCAGTGACTGTATGTTTCTGTAAAGTTAAAATATATCTTACATATTGAAGAATGAGTGGATGTATAAGTGTCTGGATGAAGGATTTAGTAGGTGCGTGACTGACTGTATGAGTGAGTGATTAAATGTGTCTCACTGAATGCATGGGTTAGTGACTAAACTGTCTTAATTTGTGCATCATTATGTCTGTTGTTCTGTAAACTGCTGCATGTGTTGATCATTAGCTATACGAGAGGCTATATGTGTTATTAATTGCTTGCCCAAGTATTTCTATGGGAGATTGAGTTTGTGTGGGGGTGGCTGGAAGGTGTGTGACTCTATGCATAGATGTGTGAACAGTTTATTCACTAGGTGTATGAGTTCAAGAGTGCATGTGGAAACAGCTACATGGGCAGTTGACTGTGTGCATGAGTGTATTGATGAGTGAATGGATATCTCAATGCTACATGTCATAGTAAGTACATATGTAAAACACAGTACATGTGAGAGTTGGCATATATAAATAACTGTGCATGAGAGCCACCGAATGAGTGAGTGGTTGTATCGATCATTGTGAACTTGTATCAGGGATTGTATAAGAGAGTAAATATGTGTTAGTATATGTTTCAATAAGTAAGGTGTGTTTAACTGTATAGTTGAAGAAATGGAGATGAGATTGTTTCTTTGCATGACTGACTGGGTGTGTGAGTAACTCCATGGATGAGTGGAAGTGTGTGAGTGTCTGTATACACTGAGTGTATCTAAGGTTATATTAGAGTCTGAAGAGGTTTATCGTATTAGCACAAGAATGATGTCAAATGAGATGTCATCAGTGATGTCATCAGTGATGTCATTTGAGATGTCATCAGTGATGTCATCAGTGATGTCACTGACCATGTCATGAATGATGTAATATGTGACATGATCAGCAGTGGATTGCAGGTGCGCGATATATAGTTAGTGCAACTAACTATATATGGAATTTCAATGGTTTTGTGTGAGTAAAATAAGGTTTTTTAAATGCTAATTCCTAACTATATATGGTCTATAACCTATGGTTTTTTCAGTGAATTTTCAAGGTTTTGTAAATGCTAATTCCTAACTATATATGGTCTATAACCTATGGTTTTTTCAGTGAATTTCAATGGTTTTTTAATAGCAAATATCATAAGCTGTCGAATGTCAAGTACGTGGTAAGTGAAAACATTTTCGTGTTTATGCACACTGATCTGCTTTGAATGGTGCCCCCCCCCCCCTCATTTCTATTAGGAGTACTCTCTCTTTGCAGATAGTGAAAGGTAGTTAACGCAGGTCTTTGCCCCCATTGTAATCCGTCGTGCCTGCTTCTCTCTCCATTTGATTGATTGTTATCCAAGTATTTACTGTTTTAGAATTAGTTCTCTTTGGTTCATTCTCTATTTACAAACAAACACAGAGTCGCAATACTCTGTTTAGTCTTTGCAGATAACGAAAAATCATGTAAAAAAAAAAGAAAAGGAATCGAGCAAAATCAGTAGGCCACTAATGGGATCTCTTTTTGACCTCGCTAAAATAGAAACATTAGGAACAACCCCTCATGACAAATACAAAACTAGTGAGATGAACTGAACTCCACACAATGATGGCTGCAAAACAGCTCGGCTCCGCCACCCACCCCGCCCAAAATAACGATAAAGAACGGCTGCCATGATTGGTTGCGGAATGACCACGACGGAGCTACGAAATGGTGCTGCTCTCATGCTAACCCCAGCTTCAGTCTGAAACATCCAGAAACACTGTAGACTACCAATTCGATCAGTTCCGGTAGCGCCCCAATGTAACCCGGTAGAGAAGAACTAGCTCTCCCCTCTTTGACTGATGGTTCTTGTTGCCTGTCCCTTCTGTTGTCATTTAACAGAACTATTTAGCCTGCTGAAAGGGGTTGTGTTCCGACCGCTGGTTGGTGGAGACATTTTGACTATATTCTGTACCTGCGTTGTCGCGTAATGCGTCATATGACGCGCCGCGTTAGCGCATCCGGAAGTCATCCGGGGCGCGCAGCGCGTAACGTAAGCATAACAAGTCATGTGACTTGTTAATAAAACTTTTCATTGGTTCATTTTACTTTTCTTATTGTAATGATGAAAGGCTTGGTCATATGACCTAAAAATTACGCTTTTCATTACTTCCGAACATTATTTTTTCTTAAATATATGTTATAATGTTCCAGGCTAATGTACTTTCCCGGAAATTTTACAACTGTCCTGCAAGTAAAATATATTCTTTTTTCGAGAAAAAGAGCGTTTCTTCGTCCCATGACGGAGCCGTTGAGCAAAAGAGGGTCGACCTGCTGTCTTAGTCGCCGATACGCCTGAATATGAGATTCTTATCGATCACTTTATGTTGCAGGAATAGAAAACACAACAGCCCTTGACCATTTATCTTTACTGCGTTCCTTCGTATTATACCTTTTACCCTTCATGTAATTGGTCTGCTTTATTTCACTTGCCTTTTAATGATTCTAAAACAGTCACTATTATTAAAAACTTTACCAATGTATATACTACTACCATGTTTTCTTTTAAAAACCTTTATTGAGAAAATTTCATTATACAAATACGAGCCTATAACCACGTGGGCCTGCCACAGAGCAAACTGTAATCGTATATGATGAATAGACATTTACACTGTAGAGGAACGTAACGGGCGGGCCATTAGGTTGCAAGAACTAAGGTGTCTAACAGTTACGGAATCGGTGGACGTACATTTTATAATTAAAATACGACAGGGCCAGTTACAATAAAATTATCTAGATATACATTTGCGGGCAAGTACCATGGGTGACGTTAATTCGAACTTTCAACAGTACAGTAATCAATAACACATCAGAACTTAATATCAATAGGGATGTCGAAATATTCAATCAATTCTCGTCCCCGCCCGCCATGTGCTTCAAAACTGCATACGTATCTCGTGATTTCAAGGTTCTGCAACCAGTACACAACAAGGAGTTACGAGTCCCATTTATTCTGACGCCATTTTGGGCGAGGACGGGCAGGTCCAGGATATAGTCAAAATGTCTCTACCAACCATCGACTATGATGATGTTCATATGCTGTATTTATTAGAGTAACACTCATCTGTCCACATGAAATTAATTTGCCACAATCTAAACATGTCATTTTAATCTTTCCAAAGTTCTTCTAAATATTTGGGACCGTTTCCCTTGCCTCTGAAGCTCTCAGTGCCACTTCTTTGATGAATGTACTAGCAGGTCAGGGGTTCTCCTCCAAATCTCTCTTTTATGCAGCACTATAATTAATTGGTGCCACCTCTCCATATGACGATGCATGGTATAGTTACCACAACTATATTTTTTTTCGGTTCCTCTGGAGAGTTCATCGTGGCAGATGAAGCGTGTAACGTACCGGGCATTTACCTTTTTTTGCATGTACAGGAAAGGAAAAAAAAATCGAGCGTCCGAGTTCTAAGGTGTCCCAGGGCCATTTTGGTGGACCAGGCCCAAATCCAAAGAACAGCCATCTCACAGGCTAATGGGGCGACCCACGCCGAGTTTCAGCATTGTAGGATGACCACACAAGTACAGCAACTTGCTAGACATCACCTCGGTGCCATCCGGATCTCGGCGCCCCACTGCAGATGAAGTGCCTCTCAACTATGAAACCACCACGGTGACATCCGGATCTTGGCGCGTTGTGCTGCCTTCGGCCTATTCGCACATCGGTCCGCTACTGACGCCATCTCACAGGCTAATGGGGCGACCCACGCCGAGTTTCAGCATTGTAGGATGACCACACCAGTACAGCAACTTGCTAGACATCACCTCGGTGCCATCCGGATCTCGGCGCCCCACTGCAGATGAAGTGCCTCTCAACTATGAAACCACCACGGTGACATCCGGATCTTGGCGCGTTGTGCTGCCTTCGGCCTATTCGCACATCGGTCCGCTACTGACGCCATCTCACAGGCTAATGGGGCGACCCACGCCGAGTTTCAGCATTGTAGGATGACCACACCAGTACAGCAACTTGCTAGACATCACCTAGGTGCCATCCGGATCTCGGCGCCCCACTGCAGATGAAGTGCCTCTCAACTATGAAACCACCACGGTGACATCCGGATCTTGGCGCGTTGTGCTGCCTTCGGCCTATTCGCACATCGGTCCGCTACTGACGCCATCTCACAGGCTAATGGGGCGACCCACGCCGAGTTTCAGCATTGTAGGATGACCACACCAACTTGCTAGACATCACCTCAGTGCCATCCGAATCTTGGCATCTCAACGCCTAGTGGTATCTTCCATACAAAAAATATTGTTACGCTGCCTTTGGCCCCATTCGCACATCAGTCCGCAACTTAGACATCACCTCGGTGCCATCCGGATCTTGGCATCTCAGCGCCTTGTGGTGTCAGTCAGAAAATATTGTTGTGCTGCCTTCGGCCTATTCGCACATCGGTCCGCTACTGACGCCATCTCACAGGCCAACGGGGCGCCCCACGCCGACTTTCAACATTGTAGGATGGCCACAGAAGTGCGACAACTTACTAGACACCACCTCGGTGCCATCCGGATCTTGGCGCGTTGTGCTGCCTTCGGCCTATTCGCACATCGGTCCGCTACTGACGCAAACTCACAGGCCAACGGGGCGCCCCACGCCGACTTTCAGCATTGTAGGATGGCCACACCAGTGCGGCAACTTGCTACACACCACCTCGGTGCCATCCGGATCTTGGCGCGTAGTGAAGCTACAGCAGCTGCAAATAAGCTTCAGACAGTGTTACAACCGCTGCTCAGAACTCTCAACTATGACACCACCTCGGTGCCATCCGGATCTTGGCGCGTTGTATTGCCTTCGGCCTATTCGCACATCGGTCCGCTACTGACGCCGCCTCACGTGCCAACGTATTTTCTCCGCATTTTATACCCTATGCCGCATAACAGGTCATGTGACTTGTTTATAAAACTTTTCATTGGTTCATTTTACTTTTGGTTTCCGAATGATGGAAGGCTTGATCATATGACCTAAAAACAACACTTTTCATTGGATGAAAACTTTTTTTTTCCCCCAAACGATGAAAGCCCCACCTTGTTTCTGGATGTTTCAGACTAAACTGGCGTCAGCATGAGAGCACCACCATCTCGTAGCTCCGTCGTGGTCATTCCGCGAGCAATCATGGCAGCCGCTCCCCACCAGAAGCCTGCAGGAGTCGGGGCCCCCAAAACTTTTGATGAATTCTCAAGGCGGAGGGGACGCTTTCGAGAATGGGGTCCAAGACCTAGCAGACAAGCGTCCGATTTCCAAGGTGTCCCAGGGCCATTTCAGTGGACCACGCCCAAAAAGCCTGCCGCCATTTTGAGAGTCCTGTGGCAGCCGCCTATCGCTGCACCGCAAGAGTGGGCGCAACTCAGCTGAATGGCGGATTTTGACACAGTGGACCAAAAGCGGACGGAATGGCAACTGAAACGGTAAAGGGGCGCCCCACTAAAACAGATGAGACTCCACCTGGAGAGGCCCGTTCACGCCGCCTCCCCCGGGGCGCTCCACGCCGTTATTCGGAGCAGCATTGTAGGATACCAAAACCAGTGCGGCAACTTACTGGACATCACCTTGGTGCCATCGTTCTGCTGCCTTGGAACTATTCGCACAACAGTTTGCTACTGATGACCCACCCCCCGCGACGCCCCACGCCGTTATTTGCTGGGTGGCAACTTACTAGACATCACTTTCGTGTCATCTAGATTTCGGCGCGTTCTGCTGCCTTGGAACTATTCGCACAACAGTTTGCTACTGATGACCCACCCCCCGCGACGCCCCACGCCGGAAATCTGGACGTTGTGCTGCGTTGGGACTATTTGCACAGCCGACCGCTACTTCGTTGTTTTTCTCTAAAAATGTTTATATGTTATTACTATTTTTGTTTTCTTGTATATATTTATAAATTATTAAAGTTTTATAATCTTACTACTTTGTCGGAGTGCTATATATTTTTAATGTGACACATAATTGTAAAAACTTTGATGTACAAAGAGTCATCCCTGGAATCTTCCGCTTCACGCTCGGTCCCCTCCCCAATCACAATACAGGATGGTTTTCAGATAATAGCAACGCTTCTGCTGTGACGGATCTCATCGAGTGTGGGCCTTGATCTACTACAACTCCTTTGAAGAGGGGTGATTCTTTACAGCTGTGGCCATAAACTACATCTGCAGGGCTAGCTGATAGCCTAGGACCGGCCTGGACAATCGGACACAGAGGAAAAGGAGTGTCAGAGGGTGCGGTAGTGAATAGGGCGAAAGGGAGGTGTCAGGTGGGCACAGGGTGTGATTCTCAGGGAAGAGCAGCGCAGATGGGGGGAGGTTTATTACCCATGCATAAGACAGAGAGCGGGGGTGACCACTGCCTGGGTGAGATGCTTGCAAGGGTGGGGAGCCATGCTAAGGATCGACAGCGTGCACAGAGTGGGTCTGGTCAAGGCATCTAAAATGGCTGCCGTGCACGACAAAAGTGTGGCATTTGAAAAAAGACAAGATGGCGCACACAATGTTTTTCAACAATTCCTGATTTCCTTCGAATCGAACGTTAACAGACGTTGGGGCATATTACCAAAGTTAAGCGATATTTATCCCTAACGATGCATTGCAAAGATTTTTTTACCGTCAGAAATTATCGCAGATAAACCTTGCTATTATCAAGGTTTATCGCAAATACGATAAAAAACGAGCGCAATGCATTAATATCGCTGAAAACTCCGCGATATTCATGCATTACCGAGCTAATGCTCTTAGCCATGTTATCCACCTCCCATTGGATAACATGGCTAAGAACTGCTCAGGGCAGCTGTTACTTTTTGGAGATATTCGCGCTTATCTCGAATATTTCCAAAAGTTGATAATAGGAGATAGCGATGTTAGCGACTGTTTCCAGTCGCTAACATCTTGGCATGCCCACTTTGCATGTCATTAGTGATAAATATCACTCACATGCAAAGTGGGACCCAAGATGGTCGCTATCTCCTACTAGCCATCGCTAACTGGTGTTAGCAACAGCTAGGTAATACAGATATAATTTTATCTCCGCGAAGCGGAGCGCTGTTACAGATATATATCTTGTTTTTGAACGTTAATTTCTCAAAATGCACTGAAGCACATATATTGAGACATAGCAAAGGCACATCGGGCTACCAGTCCCTAATATTTTACCAAGTTTCGTGCAAATCCATTCAGCCGTTCGATTATTATTATTATTTTTTTTTTTTGCCCCGCGGGGCCCTTTTAAAACCTCCACATCAAACCTAGGGGGTCAGCGAGGATCTACTATGCCCCCTTATGGTCATTTGCCCCTTCGCTTTGGCCTCCTCTTGTCTCTCAATCCTACCGAGAGACAAGATGGCGGCCGCTACGTACTGTTTGGAATGTTTACAGACACCGGAGAGCCAATCAGCTTCGCTTCGCAAAGCTCCGTAACGCGAAAAGTACGCGAAGCGGTGCGCTGTTACAGATATATATCTTTTTTTGAACGTTAATTTCTCAAAATCCACTGAAGCACATATATTGAGACCTAGCAAAGGCACATCGGGCTACCAGTCCCTACAATTTTGCCAAGTTTCGTGCAAATCCATTCAGCCGTTCGATTATTATTATTATTATTTTTTTTGCCCCGCGGGGCCCTTTTAAAACCTCCACATCAAACCTAGGGGGTCAGCGAGGATCTACTATGCCCCCTTATAGTTATTTCCCCCTTTGTTTTGACCTCCTCTTGTCTCTCGATCCTACCGAGAGACAAGATGGCGGCCGCTACGGACTGTTTGGAATGTTGACAGACGCCGGAGAACCAATCAGCTTCGCTTCACAAAGCTCCGTTGCGCGAAAAGTCCGCGAACCAGTGCGCTGCCCGGTCCGCTGTTACAGATATATATCTTTTTTTAAACGTTAATTTCTCAAAATCCACTGGAGCACATATATTGAGACCTACAAAAGGCACATCGGGCTACCAGTCCCTACAATTTTGCCAAGTTTCGTGCAAATCCATTCAGCCGTTCGGGCTAAAAGTGAGGCCAACCGCCCTATGGAAAACTCAATGTTAAAAACACGTTTTGGGACCCCCCTTTTTTCTCGGCCCCCACTGGACGAACCCCCCCCAAATTTTCAAGGGCTGCTCAGAAACAAAATGTGCCATTTTCCTGAAAATTTCAGCCAATTCCGTCCACAAACGCCAAAGTTATTAGACATAGAATTTTCAAAAAACCCATAGAGAAAAAATCCTAACTATATATACCTACTGGCGACCGCCAGTAGGTAATATATATATATATATATATATATATATATATATATATTACCTACTGGCGGTCGCCAATAGGTATATATAGTTAGGATTTTTTCTCTATGGGATTTTTGAAAATTCTATGTCTAATAACTTTGGCGTTTGTGGACGGAATTGGCTGAAATTTTCAGGAAAATTGAACATTTTGTTTCTGAGCAGCCACTGAAAATTTGGGGGGGGGTTCGTCAAGGGGGGGCCGAGAAAAAAGGGGGGTCCCAAAATGTGTTTTTCCCATTTTAATTTCCATAGGGCGGTTGGCCTCACTTTTAGCCCGAACGGCTGAATGGATTTGCATGAAACTTGGCAAAATTGTAGGGACTGGTAGCCCGATGTGCCTTTGCTAGGTCTCAATATATGTGCTCCAGTGGATTTTGAGAAATTAACGTTTAAAAAAAGATATATATCTGTAACAGCGCTCCGTGCAGCGATCCGGTTTGCGTACTTTTCGCGTTACGGAGCTTTGCGAAGCGAAGCTGATTGGCTCTCCGGTGTCTGTAAACATTCCAAACAGTCCGTAGCGGCCGCCATCTTGTCTCTCGGTAGGATCGAGAGACAAGAGGAGGCCAAAGCGAAGGGGCAATTGACCATAAGGGGGCATAGTAGATCCTCCCTGACCCCCTAGGTTTGATGTGGAGGCTTTAAAAGTGCCCCGCGGGGCAAAAAAAAAATAAAAAATAAAAAATCATTTTTTATCGTGGGGTGCGCCCGGTACGCGTAACGGAAAGCGGACTGGGGAGCGTACTACAAGGAAACAAGAATGATTGACTTTTAACTTATTGTATGTTTATAGACTTTTTTTTTCTTTTTTTTTTTTTGCTGAGTGACGTCTCGGCCTATGTCCACGGGATGCAGTCCCTACCATCTTGGCGTTTAAGCCCAGGGGGACCGGTAGTGTGGGAGAGATAACGTCTGTTAACGTTCGATTCGAAGGAAATCAGGAAGTGTTGATAAACATTGTCTGCGCCATCTTGCCTTTTTTCAAATGCCACACTTTTGTCGTGCACGGCAGCCATTTTAGATGCCTTGACCAGACCCACTCTCTGCACGCTGTCGATCCTTAGCATGGCTCCCCACCCTCGCAAGCATCTCCCCCAGGCACTGGTCACCCCCGCTCTCTGTCTTATGCATGGGCAATACACCTCCCCCCATCTGCGCTGCTCTTCCTTGAGAATCACACCCTGTGCCCGCCGGACACCTCCCTTTCGCCCTATTCACTACCGCACCCTCTGACACTCCTCTTCCTCTGTGTCCGATTGTCCAGGCCGGTCCCAGGCTATCACCTAGCCATGCAGATGTAGTTTATGGCCCCAGCTGTAAAGAATCACCCTTCTTCAAAGGAGTTACAGTAGATCAAGGCCCCCACCCGATGAGATCCGTCACACCACACGCGTTCCTACTATCTGAAAACCATCCTGTATTGTGATTGGGGAGGGGACCGAGCCTGAAGCGGAAGATTCCAGGGATGCCTCTTTGTACATCAAAGTTTTTACAATTATGTGTCACATTACAAATATATAGCACTCCAACAAAGTAGTAGGATTATAAAACTTTAATAACTTATAAATATATACAACGCAACAAAAACAGTAAATACATTTAAACATTTTAAAAAAAAAGAAGCAACAATGGTCAGTAGCTGTGTTTTGTGCGAATAGTCCCAAGGCAGCACAACGTGCTGAGTTCTGGACGGCACCCAGGTGATGTTACCTGGGTGCCGCACTGGTTTTTGGTATCCTCCGAAAAACGGCGTGGGGCGTCCCGGGGGGTGCGGGGGGAGGCCTCGTCAGTAGCGGTCTGTCGTGCGAATAGTCCCAAGGCAGCAGAACGCGCTGAGATGTTGATGGCACCCAGGTGATGTCCAGTAAGTTGCCGCACTGGTTTTGGTATCCTAAAATGCTGCTCCGAATAACGGCGTGGGGCGACCCGGAGGGGGGGGGGGTGAGGCGGCGTGAACGGGCCTCCCCAGGTGGAGGCTCGTCTGCTGTAGTGGGGCGCCCCTTTACCGTTTCAGTTGCCATTCCGTGGGGCGTCCCGGGGGGTGCGGGGGGAGGCCTCGTCAGTAGCGGTCTGTTGTGCGAATAGTCCCAAGGCAGCAGAACGCGCTGAGATGTGGATGGCACCCAGGTGATGTCCAGTAAGTTGCCGCACTGGTTTTGGTATCCTACAATGCTGCTCCGAATAACGGTGTGGGGCGCCCCGGGGGGGGGGGTGAGGCGGCGTGAACGGGCCTCCCCAGGTGGAGGCTCGTCTGCTGTAGTGGGGCGCCCCTTTACCGTTTCAGTTGCCATTCCGTCCGCTTTTGGTACACTGTGCCAAAATCCGCCATTCAGCTGAGTTGCGCCCACTCTTGCGGTGCAGCGATAGGCGGCTGCCACAGGACTCTCAAAATGGCGGCAGGCTCTTTCCTTTTTGGGCCTGGTCCACTGAAATGGCCCTGGGACACTTTGGAACTCGGACGCTTGTCTACTAGGTCTTTGACCCCATTCTCGAAAGCGTCCCCTCAGCCTTGAAGATTCTACAAAAGTCATGGGGGCCACCGACTCCTGCAGGCTTCCGGTGGAGAGCGGCTGCCATGATTGCTCGCGGAATGACCACGACGGAGCCACGAGATGGTGGTGCTTTCATGCTGACGCCAGCTTCAGTCTGAAACATCCAGAAACAAGGTGGGGCTTTCATCGTTTGGGAAAAAAAAAAAGTTTTCATCCAATGAAAAGTGTTGTTTTTAGGTCATATGATCAAGCCTTCCATCATTAGGAAACCAAAAGTAAAATGAACCAATGAAAAGTTTTATAAACAAGTCACATGACCTGTTATGCGGCATAGGGCTATAAAAAGCGTAGAAAATCCGTTGGCACGTGAGGCGGCGTCAGTAGCGGACCGATGTGCGAATAGGCCGAAGGCAGCACAACGCGCCAAGATCCGGATGGCACCGAGGTGGTGTCCAGCAAGTTGCCGCACTGGTGTGGCCATCCTACAATGCTGCGCCGAAAGTCGGCATGGGGCGCCCGGTTGGCCTGTGAGTTCGCGTCAGTCAGTGGGGGCTGTTTGAGGATCTGACTGCATTGGAACGCAATGTGATGCTGTGCGTCGCCCCCAAGATGAGGCGGCGTCAGTAGCGGACCGATGTGCGAATAGGCCGAAGGCAGCACAACGCGCCAAGATCCGGATGGCACCGAGGTGGTGTCCAGCAAGTTGCCGCACTGGTGTGGCCATCCTACAATGCTGCGCCGAAAGTCGGCGTGGGGCGCCCCGTTGGCCTGTGAGTTCGCGTCAGTCAGTGGGGGCTGTTTGAGGATCTGACTGCATTGGAAAGCAATGTGATGCTGTGCGTCGCCCCCAAGATGAGGCGGCGTCAGTAGCGGACCGATGTGCGAATAGGCCGAAGGCAGCACAACGCGCCACGATCCGGATGGCACCGAGGTGGTGTCCAGCAAGTTGCCGCACTGGTGTGGCCATCCTACAATGCTGCGCCGAAAGTCAGCGTGGGGCACCCCGTTGGCCTGTGAGGTGGCGTCAGTAGCGGACCGATGTGTGAATAGGCCGGAACCAGCACAAGGCGCCAAGATCCGGATGGCACCGAGGTGGTGTCATAGTTGAGAGTTCTGAGAAGCGGGGGGGAGGCGGCGCAAACGAGTCTCTCCCTCCATGTGGAGGCACTTCATCTGCAGTGGGGCGTCGAGATCAGGACGGCACCGAGGTGGTGTCTAGCAAGTTGCCGCACTGGTGTGTGTTGAAAAGATGAAAGATCCTCAGCAAGTCTATGTTACTTCAATGGAGCGCCGTCTAGCTGAGTTTAGCCTGCTCTTGCTGCTACAGCGACAGGCAGCTGCAACAGGACTCTCAAAATGGCGGCCTGTTCTTTGGATTTGGGCCTGGTCCACTAAAATGGCCCTGGGACACCTTAGAACTCGGACGCTCGAATTTTTTTTCCTTTCCTCTACATGCAAAAAAGGTAAATGCCCGGTACGTTACCTGCCTCATCTGCCACGATGTACTCTCCAGAGGAACCGAAAAAAAATATAGTTATGGTAATTGTGGCAAATAAATTTCATGTGGACAGATGAGTGTTACTCTAATAAATACAGCATATGAACATCATCATAGTCGATGGTTGGTGGAGACATTTTGACTATATCCTGGACCTGCCCGTCCTCGCCCAAAATGGCGCCGGAATAAATGGGACTCGTAACTCATTGTTGTGTACTGGTTGCACAACCTTGATATCACGAGATACGTATGCAGTTTTGAAGCACATGGCGGGCGGGGACGAGAATTGATTGAATATTTCGACATCCCTATTGATATTAAGTTCTGATGTGTTATTGATTACTGTACTATTGAAAGTTCGAATTAACGTCACCCATGGTACTTGCCCGCAAATGTATATCTAGATAATTTTATTGTAACTGGCCCTGTCGTTTTTTAATTATAAAATGTACGTCCACCTATTCCGCAACTGTTAGACACCTTAGTTCTTGCAACCTAATGGCCCGCCCGTGACGTTCCTCTACAGTGTAAATGTCTCCTCATCATATACGATTACAGTTTGCTCCGTGGCCGGCCCACGTGGTTATAGGCCCGTATTTGTATACTGACATTTTCACAATAAAGGTTTTTAAAAGAAAACATGGTAGTAGTGATTACATTGGTAAAGTTTTTAATAATAGTCACTGTTTTCGAATCAGTAAAAGGCAAGTGAAATAAAGCAGTCCAATTACATGAAGGGTAAAAGGTATAATACGCAGGTACGCAGTAAAGATAAATGGTCAAGGGCTGTTGTGTTTTCTACTCCTGCAACATAAAGTGATCGATAAGAATCTGATATTCAGGCGTATCGGCGACTAAGACAGCAGGCCGAGCCTCTTTTGCTCAACGGCTCCGTCATGGGACGAAGAAACGCCCTTTTTCTCGAAAAAGGAATATATTTTACTTGCAGGACAGTTGTAAATTTTCCGGGAAAGTACATTAGCCTGGAACATTATAACATATATGTTTAAGAAAAAATAATGTTCGAAAGTAATAAAAAGTGTAATTTTTAGGTCATATGACCAAGCCTTTCATCATTAGAATAAGAAAAGTAAAATGAACCAATGAAAAGTTTTATTAACAAGTCACATGACCTGTTATGCTTCCGGATGCGCTAACGCGGCGCGTCATATGATGCATTACGCGACAACGCAGGTCCAGAATATAGTCAAAATGTCTCCACCAACCAGCGGTCGGAACACAACCCCTTTCAGCAGGCTAAATAGTTCTGTTAAATGACAAGAGAAGGGACAGGCAACAAGAACCATCAGTCAAAGAGGGGAGGGCAAGTTCTTCTCTACCGGGTCACGTTGGGGCGCTACCGGAACTGATCGAATTGGTAGTCTACAGTGTTTCTGGATGTTTCAGACTGAAGCTGGCGTCAGCATGAGAGCACCACCATCTCGTAGCTCCGTCGTGGCCATTCCACGAGCAATCATGGCAGCCGCTCCCCACCAGAAGCCTGCGGGAGTCGGGGGCCCCCAAGACTTTTGTAGAATCTTCAAGGCTGAGGGGACGCTTTCGAGAATGGAGCCCAAGCCCTAGCAGACAAGCGTCCGAGTTCCAAGGTGTCGCAGGGCCATTTTAGTGGACCACGCCCAAATCTGAAGAGCCGGCCGCCATTTTGAGAGTCCTGTGGCAGCCGCCTATCGCTGCACCGCAAGAGCGGGAGCAACTCAACTACATGGTGAGCGAAACGCTGTAGTCTCAAGAGCGGGCGGTAAACAGCTGAATAGTGGAAGAGGCACAGTGTAGCAAAAGCGGGCGGAATGGCAACTGAAACGGTAAAGGGGCGCCCCACTACAGCGTGTCTTCAGGTCAAACGGATTGTGGGACAAGGTCCAGAATGGAAGAGTCACCAAAAGGCAAAAAGTTCCGCTTAACCCCGGGAGCCAGCCACCTATGTCGGGGGCGATCTCAGGCCACACCAGGGCAACACGACTTGGGGAGGGGGCCGGAGCCAAGCGCCCCCTCCGAGTCCGCGCCATCACACCGTCCCTCGGGGGCCTCCGTCAAGCGTTTCAGGGAGGCACCGCATCACATGTTTTTCAAATGCAGTCACGTCCTCAAACAGCCCCCACTTACATTGAGAATAGTGAAGCTGTAGCAGGTGCAAATAAGCTTCAGACAGTCTAACAAGCACTCCTCCAAACTTTGAACTATCAGAGTGCATGAGTTTCATGCTCGATCGATTGAGCTAGCCGGATCGGGCAACAAAAAGTATAAAATAGTTATGTAAATAGTTATTTAATAAAATGTTTTACCCTGTTACTTTGCTGGTGTGTTGTATATATTTGTAATATTTGCATAGAGTTTATCGTTATTTTGGGCGGGGTGGGTGGCGGAGCCGAGCTGTCTTGCAGCCATCATGGTGTGGAGTTCAGTTCATCTCACTAGTTTTGTATTTCTCATGAGGGGTTGTTCCTAATGTTTCTATTTTCGCGAGGTCAAAAAGAGATCCCATTAGTGGCCTACTGATTTTGCTCGATCCCTTTTGTTTTTTTACACGATTTTTCACTATCTGCAAAGACTAAACAGAGTATTGCGACTCTGTGCTTGTTTGTAAATAGAGAATGAACCAAAGAGAACCAATTCTAAAACAGTAAATGCTTGGATAACAATCAATCAAATGGAGAGAGAAGCAGGCACGACGGATTACAACGGGGGCAAAGGCCTGAGTTAACTACCCTTCACTATCTGCAAAGAGAGAGTACTCCTAATAGAAATGAGGGGGGGCAGCATTCAAAGCAGATCAGTGTGCATAAACACGAAAATGTTTTTACTTACCACGTACTTGACATTCGACAGCTTATGATATTTGCTATTAAAAAAACATTGAAATTCACTGAAAAAACCATAGGTTAGAGACCATATATAGTTAGGAATTAGCATTTAAAAAACCTTGAAAATTCACTGAAAAAACCATAGGTTATAGACCATATATAGTTATGTCATCAGTGATGTCATCAGTGATGTCACTGACCATGTCATGAATGATGTAATATGTGACATCATCAGCAGTGGATTGCGGGTGCGCGATATATAGTTAGTGCAACTAACTATATATGGAATTTCAATGGTTTTGTGTGAGTAAAATAAGGTTTTTTAAATGCTAATTCCTATATATATATATATATATATATTACCTACTGGCCAGTAGGTAGTTATAGTTAGGACCTAGTTACCATAGGAAAATCGCAACATTCTATTACCAATAACTTTGGCCCGATTGACGAATTTTCACGAAATGTTCAAACTTATGGCCTGCTCCGGTCAGCTCCTATATTGAAAGTTTCGGGGTGATTCGTCAAGGGGGAGCCGGAAAAAAGGGGGTCCCAAAACATGTTTTTCCCATGCAATTTCCCATAGGAAACTTTAGCCACGGCTACAGCCCGAACTGCTGAACGGCATTACACCAAATTTGGCAAAAAGGTAGCCCTTGATTCAGTAAAAAACTCTTTTTGTTAAAAGGTGTAAATCCATTCAGTAGTTGCTGAGAAAATATATATAAAAAAAAATCAATATCTAGAAGCGCAGGATTCGCGCACCCTGCAGATTAGGATCCGCGCAACCTGCCGTTCATGACTGCATTTTAATTGGCAGTCAACACTCCAAAGCAGGAACTATTGGCAGCCATCTTGTGCCTCTGTAGAAGTTAGGCACAAGAAAACAGTAAAATAAAGGCACAAAACAAGAAAAGGGGACATGGTTGAAACACCCTGACCCCCTAGGCCTGCTTAGGGAGTCCCACAAGGACCTCCAGGGCCAAAAAAAGCATTTTATTTTTTAAAGCACCAAGATGCGCGCTGGGGACGCAGATTTAGCCATGAAAAAGAAAAAAACAAAGCGCAGGCTCGTTATATAATTAGCCCTCGGGTGGGCCAAGTACCGGAGGCATCAGAAAAATATATGTGTGTGGGCCCAGGCGGACCCCTGCAGCCCAGAAGACCGCCACCCCTGGGCTTTCTAATAATATTTGGGGGGGTGCACACAGCCCCTCCAGCCCCGGGGACCGCCACCCCCCCCGGGGCTGGTTTTTTAAATGGGTAGGGGGCCACTAAGGCCCCCTCGCAGCCCGGGGACCGCCACCGCAGCCCTGGGGACCATCACCCCCAGGGCTTGTTTAAAAAAAAAAAACTAACCTGTTTGGGGTGGCTTGAGCCCCCCACACGCCCCAGGACTGCCACCTCCCCGGGGCACTAAGTATTCAAATTGGGGGGTCCGTTACAAACCGCCCTAGCCCCGGGGACCATCACCTCCCCGGTGCTTTTGAAATGTTGTGAGGGGGCCCTCTTGGGCCCCCTCCTGGAGCCAGTGATGGCCCTTGGGATGGCCACCCCCCAGGTCCGGCTCCTGCAGTATCCCAGGGTGCCCAGCCCCGGGACACTGCTGTTTGCTACAGTAGGGCTGGAGGACGTCTCCCGCCCTACCATAGCAAACTCTGCTTTGGATGCTCTCTTTTCCAAAATTCAAAGCAGAATTGCTTTTCCACACGGGGAGCTACATGTTAGCAGCTCCCCATGTGGAAAAGCAATATCAGCTCCCGGAGAACGCAGGGAGCCGGCGGGACTGTAGGGGCATTGAGGCTTCCCCCACAATCCGCATATAAGTACATAGGCTAGGGGATGGGGTCCCCGGGGCGAACAGAAATTAGTGGTAGGAGCCACTTTTTTTAATTGAAAAATTTGGAGTCGTGATCCTAGCACGATGCTCAGCGTGGCCCCCTGGTGTGAACACACTGGGTGAGCGACTCCCAGCGCGGCCCCCAGGTGTGAACACGCTGGTTGAGCAACTCCAAAACCCGCTGGGTGCGCGACTCCAAACAAAAAAAATGTAATCTTTTTTTAATATAAAACTAGCTTATCTGTTTGGATCTTGGGTGGCTCAAAAAAGTGCCCTGGTGTTTATTGGGAGATTTTGGTACCTACAAGTAAGTACTTATGCAGAGCCTAAAGTTGGTGAGAAAGACTCTGTTACCCTCATCTGTGAAATGTACAGCATCTCTCCTGTAGATGCCATCCATATTAAAACGCAGATTGTGGTTGTAAATGGACCCCATCCTATAATCTCTGAGATAATCAGAAACAGCTTTATTGACACGTTTCCTAGCTTTCTCAATCTGTGGACAAAATTGATTGGACCAGTTCCATTTCTGTCTTTGGCATTTGTTACAGTAGACAAAGGCAGTTTGGGGGAAAAATAACATCAATTCTGAAAAGGTGTCCTTCATTAGCATTTCCAGACCTACCGCAGTCAAAGTCCCTAGGTCCTTGCCACCACAGTGCACAATTGTGAGGTCAGGGTGTTGGAGATGCAAAAAGGATTTAACCAATGGCATCAATTGGTGCCACTTTAATCCTCATTGTCCAATCCATTTAATGTCAACATTTTGCAAAGCTAGGTCTTTGTCAATACCTCTGCTTTCAGCATACCTTTTGCACCCGAAAATATAGCTGTGTTCCACAATCCACACTCCAAGCATCTTGAGGGGAAGTCTGGATGCACTCAGAAGATGTATGTAGCTGAAGAAGGTAGTTTGTAAAATAAGATGTTTCTAAAATGGTGGACAAGATGCAGTTTTAAAAAAAGAAAAAAATGATTGGCTAATTAAGAACATTATACACTGAAAAATAGGGTGCATGTTTCTGTGTTTAAAAAGCATGTTTCTTATTGGTTAGTAAAAACTGTTTGAAAGGTACATTAGATAAGATAAGCTTGTACTTTGGAAAGTCAAGCACACATGCTGTTCGAATTTGCAAAATTGTGTGCTGAACTTGTGACTTGCGTGTTCATTTGAGTGTTCCATGAACTGTTACCATAGTAACAGGCATTAAGCAGAATGGGGTAGGGTTGGGAGTTATGTGTGGCATTATGTGTGGCATTATAATGTGTATTTCTTATTAATATTACAGTAATATATAATTGCAGTGAGATTTCCCAAGTCACTGGTATAGTTAAAAGTAGTGTGTTATGAAAAGGAAATGGTGAAACAATTTGTCATAAAACTTTTGAAGTCTCGTCTGGATCCGCGGTTCCATCGCTTACGGTGCACGGACCAGGCGCAACTCCAAAAAGTTCCAGAAGCAATTTTGGTTCAGTTGGCGGTCAGTTGGCAAGGGTTGATATGTGTAACCATTAGAAATGTGTCTTAGAATTTGAATTAATCTGGGAAGCAATGTGATTTGATCTTTACACATATAAGTGTGCAGAATGAGAGGGAAACTTTGCCTTTTTTGGTTTTGCTAAGAGTAGTACACTACATTCCTTGTGTGCATAAGAAAATCTGGTGTGTGATTCAGATACTTCATAATCTACAAATAAATTTGAAAGGTGAGTTATTCATTCGTGTGGTGTTCTATGTGGTGCCTTTGTTTTTTATCATAAAATATAATTCATAAAATTTGGAGTTAGTGATATATTTTCTAATGAAGAAATATTTATTACAGTTTTTTGTAATGTGTTTAAATGTTGTTTAATATACAGTTTATATACTATTATGTGTTTTGGAATAGGGATTGCTGATTATGACAGATTTTTTTAATGTGTGCATATGTACATTGGTATTATAGTGCATAATTTTATGTGTTGATTTCAAATTGGAAATGTATATGTTGAGTTAAGGTATTAGTGATGAGAGTAGTTCTTATAAGTGTCTACAGAGATATAGTTAAAATATGCAAAATCATTTTTGGTGTTTGGTTTAAAACTGAAGCTTGTTTTGTGAATTTATGTGGTGTAGATAGAGTTCGGTTTGCTCGCTTTATTGTAATATGTTGTGCTCTCGCATGTATTGATATGCAATTGCTGTGAAGCGCTCCGATACCCTCCGGTCAGGCTAGCGCTATACAAAACTTTGAAAACAAAAATAATAAATAAACATACTCATTTATGTTTTTCAGTGATATGGTGAGAGTTATCGTAGAGAAATGTGAAAGGTTTCTGATTTGTATTTGGATACATGTAATATTAAAAGTAGTTGTAGAAAGGTAATGTAGCAGTAGAGATGTATGCAGTAGTTTTATTCTATAAAGAGTTTGTTTGCTGATCAGTTATTGCCTTGTTAGTCACCAATTTAGCACCATACATTAATTCATTCAGTGTAGTAATATCTATGTACTTACACATTCTCTATGCACTTGGCTTGGTAGAGTCAAATGTGCACAATGTATGCAGTCCTCTAACCCCTTGCAGACTGCTGAGTTAGTCCGGCAAAAGTCCAGGGAATAGTCATGCTTGTCTGGAATCACAATGTGAGTCTGTGTCAACTCCTACAATCATCCTGACAGAAGCATGTCCTTATTTAATCTCTCTGCTGACACATAAGCGCTTATTTTTAATTTATTTAAAATATTTATAAAGCGCAACTGTCACCTGGCAGGTATCCTGGCGCTGGTAGCTACTCCTGTGGTTTATTGACGAGGGTGGACTAAGGCTGGCCGATTCTCTTATAGGGGTAAAGGGAAGAGCCAAGTTTTAATACGTTTCCTGAAAGAGAGGAGAGTAGGGATATGGCGAATGTCGGCAGGTAGGCTGTTCCATAGCTTGGCTGCAGCTACTCTAAACGATCTACCTCCCATCCTGGCCTTCTTGTATCTGGGCACTCGCACAAGGCAGGCAGTTGTGGACCTAAGTGTTCTGGTGGGGGTATACCAGGTAAACAGACGTTGAAGAGGTCTGGGTCCTATTCCATGTAATGCCTTGAAGACCAAGCAGAGGGCCTTGAAGGCAATGCGTTGCCTCAGGGGCAACCAATGCAACTCGGCCAATGCGGCCGTGGCCGAGGATCTCCTAGTCCATCCGAGAGCCAGTTTGGCTGCTGCCGACTGGACTCGTTGGAGTCTGTCCAGTAGTGTCACAGGAGATTCGAGCAGCAGGGCATTGCAGTAGTCAAGGCGACTAAGAATAGTACACCTGACTACTAGTGCTCTATCGGAGGATGGAAGTAAAGGCAAAACTTTGCGCAGTGAGCGCATAAGGCCAGAGCAAGTAGCGACTGTTCTTGAAACCTGTGTTTCCATGCTCAATTGATGGTTTAGCATGACGCCCAGGTTACGAACTGTGGTGACTGGTGGAGGGTTGTTGGAGTTCTCCGGGGGCCAAAACTCAACGGGCAGAGGGCGGGGTATGCGACTCGCAGGGCAGTACATCACCTCGGTTTTCATGGAGTTGAACTGAAGTGAGTTCCGGTGCAACCAGCTTGCCGTGTCTCGTAAACAGTCATGGAAGGCTAGCAAGGAGATGGAATCTTCGCCTTCCCACGAGAGAAGGAGCTGGGTGTCGTCCGCGTAGTTTACTGTGGTCATGTTATGTGACTTAATTAACGTGACCAAAGGTTTTAAGTAAACATTAAAAAGAATCGGACTGATAGAAGAGCCCTGGGGGACACCATGGGGGACCGGGGAGAAGACCGATTGGAAGGGGGGGAGGGAAACAGCCTGTTTTCTGTCACTGAGGTAGGAGTGGAACCAGATCAGGGCCGTGCCGTCGATCCCTGCCTCTCTCAACCGCTCGAGCAGGATCCTGTGATTGACAGTATCGAATGCGGCAGATAAGTCAAGTAGAATCAGGGCCACAGCTTGGCCCCTATCTGCACGCATTCGAAGCTCCTCCATGGCCATGAGCACCGCGGTTTCAGTGCCATGGGCTGGGCGAAACCCGAATTGGAATTCGTCCAGAAAATGGTGCTGCTCGAGATGGTTTGAGAGGCATTTACTGACCCAGCGTTCGAGCACCTTCACCGGAAAAGGCAGGAGTGATATGGGGCGAAAATTAGACAGACAATCTGGGTTTGACGTGGGTTTCTTTAGCAGCGGGGTTATAAGCGCTTGTTCCCAGGAGCGGGGAACAACGCCACAGCTCAGGGATTGGTTACAGATCATCTGGAGAGTGTGAAACAATTCGCACCCACAAGATTTCCATATTTTCGGCGGCAGAGGGTCAAGAGGGGAACCAGAAGTGATACCTTGTGCAATTGTTTCAAATTCTGTTAGAGAGATGCACGGGAAAACCAGTAGTTTATTCGTGGGGGGACAGACCTCCCTCAGAGATTCGGGAATTGTGGGGTAGATTTCGGGGAGGGTGGGGAGAATGGATGACGGGGATGAAGTCAGATTATTAATGATAGTCTCAATTTTGTCAGTAAAAAACTGAGCGAGACTATCACACAGAGACTGAGAAGGAGGGATAGGGTTTTTGACACAGTCAGGGTGTAAGATATTGTCCAGAATCTGAAATATGCTTTTTGGACTGTTGGCCGCATTGGTAATGGTGGAGCAGTAGTAGTTCGCTTTACCCTCTGTAATAGCGGACTTGTAATCACGGAGTGCCTTCTTCCAGAGGATTTTGTTATTGTTGCAGTATCCGTGTCTCCACTTTCTTTCAGCTTGTTTGCAGGCTGACTTGAGGGTTTTCAAGGAGTCGTTATACCAGGGAGCCGAAGCTCTACCTTTTGGTTTACAGAGTTTGAGAGGGGCAGCAGAATCCGCAAGGGAGGTGATTCTCGAGCTGAGAGATCTGTAGTTATCTTCCACCGAATTGGTACTGACGAAACTGTCCTCCACCTCGAAAATTCTGGAGGAGGTGCTGAGTTTTTCTAACGCTTTCCAGTTTCGGTACAAAAATTGCGGGGACGGGAGGGCTTTGGCTTTACTTATTGTGGCATTATTGATGTAAAGTTTAATGAGCGAGTGGTCAGTCCAACTCATAGGCAGGATATCACCTACTTGGGTGAGACCAGGGCTCGAGAAGATAAGGTCGAGTCGGTTGCCTGCAGAGTGAGTGGGGTCCTTTATCAGTTGTTGGAGGCCCACACTGTCGCAGGACAGCCGAAGGTTGTCTAGACCTGTGTCTAGGCTGCCGTTTGGCCAAAGATTGAAGTCTCCTAGAAGTACTAGTTTACTATGAGACGTTGCCATATTGGAGATAGTCGTAAGAAGGGCTTGCTGTTGCAAAAGGGAGAAAGCCCCGGGTGGGCGATAACAGATGATTACCGTAAAGGTATCTCCTTGGTGGCAGTTTATAGACAAACCAAAGAGCTCGATACCGGGTGTCGGGTCTATATCTAAGGTGCTCGTTTGCCACGAGGCTTTGAAGATGACACCGACTCCGCCACCGCGGCCTTTGGGTCTAGGAAGATGGAGAATGTTAAAGTTTAACGGACAAGCGGCTGCGAGGTCAGTCTCACAGTTTGCATGTGTCCAGGTCTCAGTTAAAAAGAGTACATCAAGATGGTGTGACTCGATAAGGAGATTGATTTCGGTGGCGTGTTTTGGTAGAGATCTTACATTCAAGAGGCCTCCTACAATTAGGTCCTTGTGTGTAAAGTCAGCTAGTGGGAAGGCAGTCTCTTCGAAGGTGAGCTTACCTTCAAGAGCATACCCTCGGAGGTCGATCAAGGCAGCCCGTGTGTAGCCGCAAGATGGAGGGCTATGCCGGGCAGGGTTTGTGGCGCTAAGCGCGTCCTCGGCGCGGACGAGCGCAGACGAGCTTGCCTTAAGCGCGCCTTCGGCGCGCAAACGGCGTGCCCGCTGCGCTCGTCCGCTGCGCTTCCGATATTGACACATAGTTTATAGTCGTGATGGGTAGCGTAGGAGGGGGCGTGACCAACAAGAGGTGGGCGTGGCTGTCGTCTCCCTTCGGCGGTGGTTGGCGCCAAGAAACGAGTGGGTTCTAAGTCCCAGCAGCTAGTATTCAGCTGAGGGATTGTGCAAACAGGCAGGTATTTAAAAATCAATGTGGTACACAGAGCAAGTTAAAAAACGGAATCCAAACACCTCCCGGCTATTTTGCCTCAGGAGTAGCAGCAATGGAGCAGCGTTTGCGTGCAGCGCGCTCTATTTATGTCTGCGGCGGGGGGCGTGGCCAACAAGAGGTGGGCGTGGCTGTCGTCTCCCTTCGGCGGTGGTTGGCGCCAAGAAACGAGTGGGTTCTAAGTCCCAGCAGCTAGTATTCAGCTGAGGGATTGTGCAAACAGGCAGGTATTTAAAAATCAATGTGGTACACAGAGCAAGTTAAAAGACGGAATCCAAACACCTCCCGGCTATTTTGCCTCAGGAGTAGCAGCAATGGAGCAGCGTTTGCGTGCAGCGCGCTCTATTTATGTCTGCGGCGGGGGGCGTGGCCAACAAGAGGTGGGCGTGGCTGTCGTCTCCCTTCGGCGGTGGTTGGCGCCAAGAAACGAGTGGGTTCTAAGTCCCAACAGCTAGTATTCAGCTGAGGGATTGTGCAAACAGGCAGGTATTTAAAAATCAATGTGGTACACAGAGCAAGTTAAAAAACGGAATCCAAACACCTCCCGGCTATTTTGCCTCAGGAGTAGCAGCAATGGAGCTATCAACTTATCCTGCTGTCAACTGCTAGCAGTCTGAGAACCCAGTCACTGTCATTTCACTTGGAGAATGAGTTAGGCATTCAGACAAGCAGTGGCACAGTCAAATATGCACAATTTACGTGGTCTCCTAACTCCCTGCAGTCTACTGAGTCAGTCCTGCAAAATTCCAGAGAATAGTCATGCTTGTTTGTAATCACACTGTGAGTCTGTGTCCACTCCTACAATCATCCTGACAGAGCATGTCCTTATTTAATCTCTCTGCTGACACATAAGCACTTATAAACTTACCCTGCTGTCAACTACTAGCAGTCTGAGAACCCAGTCACTGTCTATGCACTTGGAGATTGAGGTAGGCATTCAGACAAGCAGTGGTACACTCAAATGTACACAATGTCCGTGGTCTCCTAACTCCCTGCAGTCTGCTGAGTCAGTTCTGCAAAAGTCCAGAGAATAGTCATGCGTGTTTGTAATCACACTGTGAGTCTGTGTCCACTCCTACAATCATCCTGACAGAAGCATGCCCTTATCTAATCTCTCTGCTGAAACATAAGCACTTATAAACATATCCTGCTGTCAACTACTAGCATCCTAGGAACTCAGTCACTGTCTATGCACTTGCAGAATGACTCAGGCATTGAGACAAGCAGTGGTACAGTCCAATGTGTTTAAATTATGGTGTGTTTATATTATTATACATTATAACTGTATTTTTTCATCTCTTTTTCAGATCATATTTCTAAAGTTCAAAAAGTTTAAAAATTTAAATAATAAAAAATAACTGCAAAAAATGTTAATATTTTGATATCCACTACTGTAAAGATAAGATTAAGTAATTCAAATACTGTCCATGTACTACTACATTCAGCTGTACTGTATCTATATAAACCACAAACTAGCTACTTAGAAACTTACTACCCATGCAGCCTAGTAATCATCCTGTCTGTCCCACTACATACTATTCATACACTCTTGTATATACCCACTTAGTACTTATGCAGTGTAGAAATCTTCTTGTCAGTCTCATGCATTTTTCCAATCACCCATCCAGTACTTATCCTATTACTACACCAATACCTAAGCACTTATAAATTCACTATACACTCTGTTTGCAATACTGTAACTATTCTAGTTGCTAGTCATGAACTTATGGAATGGCCTAGCTACTAACACAAGTACAGCTATAATATGTTGTGCACTATCCATGCAGATTTCTAACTAGCTACATAATATTGATACACTCTTCTAAATACCCAGTTAGTACTCATGCAGTGTAGGAATCGTCCAGTCTGTCGCATGCACTTCTTTAATCACTTATCTACCACTATCTACTTATCCTATCACTCTACCAATAGGTAAGCACTTATCAATTAAGTGCTGACTCTGTTTGCAGCACTGTCATCATTCTAGTTACTAGTGGTATTCTTATAAAATGACCTACGCACCAACACAAGTACACATACAATATTCTGTGCATAATCCCTACAAATCTCTAAGGAAATACATACTATTGGTCCACTCCATTAAATACTGAAGTAGTACCCATGCGGCATAGGATACGTCCTGTCAGTCTCATGCAGTTCTACAATCCCCCATCCAGCACTATGTTCTTATTGTATCAGTCTGCAAATACCTAAGCACTTATGGGGCAGATTTACAAGCCCCCTGCACCACCAGTACATCACGTTTTAAAGCGTAGTGATGGCGCCAGGGACTCTTTCATATTTACAAGGAGAGGAAAAAGCCACCCTGTGTGGCTTTTCCTCTCCTTGTCACTACGGCTCATTCAAATGCAGCACTTTGCGTAGAAGGGGCGTTTCATGGGTGTTGCTGTGTATGTTCCCACACAACACCCATGGAACAAGACATGTCTCAAGATTTACAAGAAATCATTAATCAAGAGATACATGTGAATGCTGCGTCACCCTAGAGGTGGTGTAGTGAGACGTAATGAGGAGTATTGTTTTCATTTCTCCTCATTTTTTCCTCTTTCAATGTGTGCTGCATTCCATAGGACACATTGAAGGAGGAAAATGCCTTTAGTGATTATTTTTGTGCAGGAAGGTGTCCCTTCCTGCACAAAAACAATCTCCCCACGGCACAGACCTCTTTGCACCTTGATGCAAGGGTGCCTGTGCCGGCACTTGGCAGCTGTTTGTGTGCCACTGCATGGAGAAGTACAGAGTTGCACATATTTAAGTAAATATGTCACATCCCTGTGCTTTAGAAGTGCCGTAGCGTGATGCAGCTAGAGAGCTTAAAATGTCACGCTGCAGCACTTCCTTATAAATCTGCACTTATACATTCACCATACACTACTAATGCATTCTTTCAGTCAATCATGCTCTACACATATATTCAATCAAACTTTCAGACATTACCATGCAATAAACGTTTTTTTAACCAGATAAGGTAGTTCTGATAAGAACTTTTTTTTCCTTCTTCTTTTGTATTTTTTGGGTGTTTTTCTATAAATTGAACACTAAAACGAAAAAAATAAACAGGTAACTTTTGAAATTAAACATCATTCCAAAAAGAAAAAAGAAAAGAAAAAAAATTAAACAACGGTGGTTGCGCTGGGCAGCACAAATTGCATCCACCGACTGCTCTCCGTAACAAACTACTCTTTTACATTTGATGCAGTGCTATTCTACAAAGGCAAACTCAGCCCTTATATCTAGAGGAGGCTGAGATGTCGATGGTGTTGAAATACTTGCTGTTGCTGCTGGTGGATTCAACGCAGCTCTTCTCATCTCCTCCAGAGCAAGATTCAGCAGATGGATTGTATGCAGGTGTTTGTACATACTGGCAGTGCCGCAAGAATACTTCTTTTCACTGCCTCTTGACAGCACTCTCTGACATGTTTTGCAAGTGTCCTTAGTAGCATTCTCTTTTGTTTGGCCTTCAGGAAATGTAAAAAATTTCCATACTACAGATTCTGGTCACTGTTTCCTTGGTTCTTCTTGCAAGAATTCTTCTTCTGAAAATTCTTCCATCTGCTGCTGTCCTCCAGATGCCTTTTTTGTTCAGGGTTTACAAAAAAACACCAAAAAAAACTAAAGAGGTTAAAGTTGGAGTAGAGATGCTTCCCCGAAGGTAGTCCAAGAAGAATGATTAAAAGGGGTTGGGTCCTTCAATAGTTACAGTAGGGAACGTTATGAACCAATCAAATCTTTTGTTTTCAGGTCACATTGAATCCGCGCACCGTGCGCTTACGAAGCGCGCACCTGACGCGACTTCACGAAAATATATTTAAAAGTAAAATAAGTTTATTACAAGTAGAAATATATTAATTTTATTAATACCTTAGATAATCTCTTGCCCTAATATATATATTAAAGACAAATACAAATCATTTTAGACCATACATATTTTTTGCGGGAGTCGTGCACCCTGCGCGTCCCAGTATGTATATGACGTCAAGTGCGGCCCGCTACCCCGCAATCATCGCGTACTGTAATGCGTATCTGACGCATATGCGCGGGAGCAGGAGTCGCGGACCAGTCGCATATCAGTCGCGCACACCACGAAGCAGTGGTCGCTCACCATACGCGGATACTTCATGACTTTTTCAAAATGGTGCCTAGAATACGCGGACCTGCAGCGGTAGGTACGCTTTGGGTACACGACTCCCGCAAAAAAATTGAAAAAAAAGATAATTATATAAATATATTAAAATACAAAAGTAAAAGAAAATAATAAAAAATATTTCAGTTTAAAATTGATTTTACATCAGTGATGTCATCAGTGATGTCATTTGAGATGTCATCAGTGATGTCATCAGTGACGTCATTGTCCATGTCATGAAAGATGTAATATGTGACATCATTAGCAGTGCATTGCAGGTGCGTGAGTTATAGTTAGCAGAACTAGCTATAACAGAGTAATTTCTATGGTTTTGTATGAGTGAAATGTCCAGCTAATTATAAAACCCATGAAACCTATGGTTTAGTCAGTGAATTTCTAAGGTTTTTATATGCTAATTCCTAACTATAACGTCTCTGAAACCTATGTTTTTTTTAGTGAATATATATATGTATATATATATATATATATTCACTGAAAAAACCATAGGTTATAGACCATATATAGTTAGGAATTAGCATTTACAAAACCTTGAAAATTCACTGAAAAAACCATAGGTTATAGACCATATATAGTCAGGAATTAGCATTTACAAAACCTTATTTTACTCACACAAAACCATTGAAATTCCATATATAGTTAGTTGCACTAACTATATATCGCGCATCCGCAATCCACTGCTGATGATGTCACATATTACATCATTCATGACATGGTCAGTGACATCACTGATGACATCACTGATGACATCTCAAATGACATCACTGATGACAACATCCAGTGACTGTATGTTTCTGTAAAGTTAAAATATGTTTTACATATTGAAGAATGAGTAGATGTATAAGTGTCTGAATGAAGGTTTTAGTAGGTGCGTGGTTGACTGTATGAGTGAGTGATTAAATGCGTCCTACTGAATGCATAGGTTAGTGACTAAACTGTGTGAAACTTTGCATCAGTATGTCTGTTGTTGTGCAAGCTGCTGCATGTGTTGATCAGTAGCTATATGAGTGGCTATATGGGTTATTGATTGGTTGGCCAAGTATTTGTATGGGAGACTGAGTGTGTGTGTGGCTGGTTGGGAGGTGTGTGACTCTGTGCAGATCAATGTGTACTTGTATCAGTGATTGTATAAGAGAGTAAGTATGTGTTAGTATATGTTTGAAAATGTAAGATGCTCTATGTTTAACTGTATAGATTAGAAAATGGAGGTGTGATTGATTCTTTGCATGACTGACTAGGTGTGTGAGTAACTCCATGTATGAGCAACAGAGTGTAAATGTCTGTATAGGTGTATGAGTGCATATGATAGTGTTGTAAAGATGAGTGATTGTATGTATGAATGATTGTATGGATGAATGAGTGAATGTGTGTGTAGACGTAGGAATCAGTGAGTGCGTATGTAGTAACTAGTATTGGTGTGTCAATGGTTTCAAAAATTATACTCTGTATTTAACACTGGTTGTAACAGAGGTTATATTAAAATGTGAGGAGATGCATTGTATTGTCACATGAATGATATCATCAGTGATGTGGTCAATGATGTCAAATGAGATGTCATCAGTGATGTCATTTGAGATGTCATCAGTGATGTCATCAGTGATGTCACTGACCATGTCATGAATGATGTAATATGTGACATCATCAGCAGTGGATTGCGGATGCGCGATATATAGTTAGTGCAACTAACTATATATGGAATTTCAATGGTTTTGTGTGAGTAAAATAAGGTTTTGTAAATGCTAATTCCTGACTATATATGGTCTATAACCTATGGTTTTTTCAGTGAATTTTCAAGGTTTTGTAAATGCTAATTCCTAACTATATATGGTCTATAACCTATGGTTTTTTCAGTGAATTTCATTGGTTTTTTAACAGCTAATATCTGTAGCTGTAAAATGTATTCTTCTTTAAATCCAAAAATATATTTTATATGTTTATGAATAATTTTTTTTAAAAATATTTTTTTTTCTTCGTTCCCGCTTCGCGAATCGGGAAGCTTCCCGTTAGCTGACCTTGATGCCGCGAAATAGACCGCGAGCCGGTAAACGTTTCTTTACCGCAAGTGCCGCGTTAGAAAACAACATCGTGACGCCTCCCGTCCGCATGACGTTCCACGTTGTCGCGTGATACGTCATATGACGTGCTACGTTAGCGAACTGGTACGCGAAGCGAGTGCCAAAGCGCAGGTTTCTGGAAGCAAACCGGGAGGCCCTGCAAAGCGCTTAACGTAAACACAGCAAGTCATGTGACTTGGTAATAACACTTTTCATTGGTTCATTTCACTTTTGGTTTCCTAATGATGTAAGACTAGGTCATATAATCTAAAATGAACACTTTTGATTGGTTGAGAACTCTTGTTTTTCCCAAATGATGAAAATCCCTCCTTCTTTCCTCACTCTGACTTTCATCATTGTGAGAGAAAGACCCTTTGTGATCACTGAGCAATGGCTTCTTTAGTAGCTTCAGCTGGTGCTTCCCCACCACCTCCACCACATCCAAGGAAGAGTGGACCACCTGCTCAAGTTGTAATTCAACAAGAAGAAGAAGAAGAGGAACAGGAGGACGAGCACGAAGAGAGGCAGTTTTTGCCTGAGCAGCCCAAGACGTCTCACCGGAAAGAAAACTTCATTTGGCAATTTTTTAAAATTCCCAAAGGTCAGAAAAAAGTAAATGCAAGATACGTAACTTGCCTTATATGTCAAGATAGACTGTCCAGAGGGACCGACAAAAAATACAGTTTCGGAAACTACACAATGCATCGCCATATGACTAGGTGGCATCCTAACAACTACAGTGCTGCACAGTTTCGGAACGACCTAGATAATCTCCCTATTATGGCCAGAAGATCTGTTGTACCGGAAGTAACGGGACCAGAGGGCAGGGAGATGGTGCCAAATATACAAATGAGATTTGGTGAAGTAAAACACACCTGCGTATTTTGCGATGGATTCATTTCCTACGGAGAAAGAAGCATCACTCTGATCAACAGAGCTATTGACTATCATATGCAAGTTTGTCCGAAACGCCCAAAATAATAAATACTTCTTTTTTTTGTTTTGTTGCTCCTGTTGAGCCCTTTACAATGAATCGTTTTCATTGCCCCCTCCAAGAAAAACCCAAAAAAATATAAAACTGTTCCGAAAAATTCAAAAACATTAAAAAAATGTTCAGAAAAATAAAAAAAAAAGTTCTTTTCAGAACTACCTCCCCGTTATTAAAAAATTGGTACAATATTTGGAACTGTGCCAACCTCTATTTCTCTTAGTTCGCTTCCTAGTTCGCTCGCTGGTACGCGAACTGGAAGCGAACCAAAAACAGTAAGTATAAGGGAAGGAAACACACACTTATGTTAAAAGAAAGACAGCTATAGGGGAGTAAACTAGAGATACTATTACCCATAATCCACTACTGATGATGTCACATATTACATCATTCATGACATGCTCAGTGACATCATCAGCAGAGGATTGCGGGTTTTTTGGCAACATGCCTTATCCACGGTTTAATAACGCTGCCTTTTGCTTTATATAAGTTTTCAAATTGTATGAAATATATACCAATAGGTCTTTATGAACCTTTAGGTAGTGCTTTTGTTCATGAGGTCTGGTCGCTTCCATACACATACAGATGTTTCAAAGATGATCAAGAAGTTTATCTGAATGGAGAGGAATGCACTGAGACGCCAGATCATTCACTAATGTGTAGGCACATACAGTTACACGATTCATGCAACAAACACCGACCAAATATGGCTTGCGTGTTGCAAGGCACGCCAGTTCCTGCTATCATCCCCACGTTCAAGTTGTTGGAAAATGGTAGTTATTTGACGCTCAATAATGAAGATTGTTCTGAGTTAATTAAAAGTATTCCTTTTATCGTAACAGTAAGTGAACGGGTTATTTGCTGCAGAAATGTTCTATTTCCTCCCACACATGAACATAGGGAGTTTTCAATCTGGCCACAAATACCAACCTTGGGACACGTTTCAACGGCATGACAAGAATAAGAGCTCTTTTGTCTCAGAGAGAGGTGGCCTTGAGTTCGGCCCGTGAAACTTTCGTACTTCACATAGCGAACACCCGTACACAGGTTTGCCTTTCAATTTCAGCAACATGTTTCCGACTATCTTTAACGCATCCTCCACAAAATCCCTGGCACACTTTTTTAAAGTTGTTACCAGTGGTCTCGTGACTTCATTTGAGAAAATCTTTGGAGTCATCCCTGCTCCCTTTCATTCCATTTTCTCCACTCTGGTTCGTGGATTGCATTTTTACTTGCATTACCAGCGGACGCTCTTGTGCTTTTTTACATTTTTAAATATGGATGTCCCTCCTATGCAACCTCCGACCCTGCAGCTGCTGACACTGTTCCGCAATCGCATGCTAGAATATTATGGCACAATGCCGTTGGCGATATTAAGCACGGCATATGGATTATCTTTTCGGTTCTCCTACTTCACCTGTGTCCAGCCTGTATTTCACTGCCTGACCTGTGATTTCGATTGGGCCATTGATTTGTGTCTCTGCGGACCGGTTTCTCCTGACGTCGACTTTAATCAGCTGATGACTCCTATCATTACTCACGAGTTGATTTGTCCTGGCGAAAGGATTATGGCTGTGGCATTGATGCATGGACTACTTGGTCCCTGGAATTTACTGGCGGCAGCACAGTCTTTCTTGGAACACAGCTTTCTTGAAAACCCACCGAGCTGTCCTCTGATGGTGATAGAGGATCCGGTGCTGGGAGAGCACGTATGTTCTTTTCCGCTTTTAAATTGGATGGCTGAACTGTTTTCGGATGAAGACGGTGACTTCCTGTTGGAGGCTGTTGCAGCTTATTTTGCATACACAGTTATGTCATAGACCTTTTTCATGTTTCATATGCTGAGTACTACCATTTCATTGACAATTCATTGACTTAATTGTCAAGTTTTTATTATTTACCTTGCCTATTGGCTTAAGACTCGATAAAGTACTTGGCTGTTTTATTTTTCTTTAGCATTGAATTTTCCTAGTTTTTAATGCTTTACCTTGCGGACCGTCCACATATAAACTTGCAATCTGCTCTCATGAGATGGCACTTCTATTATCTTATTCAGTTCGTTTCCGGATCATGAGGAGGTGTCATCTAGGTCCTGGATATCTTTACACCGTGTTAAGTTAGCATGGGCTCATTACCGGTTTAAACGCCATTTTTCCTTTTTTGCAACTTCTGCACACGACATTTAGTTGTTGCTTTAGCTTTCCACCTAGTAGTTCATCGTGGTTTACATGAGAATAATATGTTATTGGTCTACTATCTGCTTTACTTGTTAAACTATATCTGTACAGCGAGTGCTAAAGTTTCAAGAACAACACGATACAGAATTGTTATGAGGTCTGATCTCCACGACTTCATACTCATAACATAAGTGCAACTTCTGCCAATTCTGGGCATGAGGCGGGTTTTATATTGCTTTGCCGAACACACATACACAACAGTTGATGCGGTTCACATGAAGAGAGAGCTGGTGTATGCTGATGTGATTCCTTCAAATCTAAGACACTAAAGTATGGGCACGCCCTAAACCAACACAAAGAGACCTTCTTAGCAAATAATATAATATGTGTATTAGGGAGGGTGAGATATAAGCAGCCGCGGGCCGTGGAGGGAGTTACGGTGAGGCAGGGAGGCGGGGAGGGGGAGAAGCAGGGTGGAGCCCTCTCTACCTTGCCCCTCCCCCTCCCCGCCTCCCTGCCCCACCGTAACTCCCTCCACGGCCCGCGGCTGCTTATAAGTGTTGCTAGCTCTTATTCATTTACAGCATGTTAACATACTGTCACCATTCGCTTTTTATGTACTAGTAACTATGCTGGTAATTTTGCTACTGATAATATGTGTACTTGTATTCTCCACCCTGCTTCTCCCCCTCCCCGCCTCCCTGCCTCACCGTAACTCCCTCCACGGCCCGCGGCTGCTTATAAGTGTTGCTAACTCTTATTCATTTACAGCATGTTAACATACTATCACCATTCACTTTTTATGTACTAGTAACTATGCTGGTAATTTTGCTACTGATAATATGTGTACTTTTATTATCTAAGGTACTACGCCTGAGAAGACGGCATTAGTAAATAAACATTTCAAATACACATGTGTTCTTCTTAACTCCATGTTCTGGTTTCTAAGAAATATATAACGACCGACTGTTCATGAGTTCCACGTATCCTGAGGTACTATAAGTTCATATTCTGGATTGTCTAAACATTGAGAGTTTGTTATATCCAATGTGACACTGTACCTAGCTTGCTAAATAGTTTTTGATTACTAACGTGAGTTTTGGGACACCCTAATTCGCCGAGGTTCCAATCCTCTGTCCACAGTTCTGTGTGAGAACAGAAACCCTGCGACAGGGGCACCCCCGACCCTTGCTGGACCTTCATCACACTTGCGATACAACTCCAGCAATGCGCCACCTTTACGGCACAGATACATCACGCATCTGTGCTGTTTTTGCCCCGTGATGCGCCGCATTGTAAATGCAGCACACCATAGGTGACGGAACAGCGGCACAGAATGACTAACACATCCCTGGTGATGCGCCAGTCATCATAAATCTATCCCTATGCTTCTTATCTTGTTAGAGATGAACCGCCATATGTATCATCAAAGTTATTTGCATTTCCTAAATAGCGAACTTTAAGGAATAAATAGCGATTCTTTACCATTCCTAGTTTGCGATGAGCTATTTGCTAATTAGCCGAATGTAGCCCAATGAAGCCCAATGTAGCCCAATGTAGCCCAAAGATGGCCGCCAGACACACAAAAAAACAAATGTAGCCCAAATATCAGCCAGATGTAGCCCAACTATAGCCCAGTGACAGAATGACCAATCAGCTTCGCAAACCTCCGTTACGCGAAGCGGACCGCTGTTACAGATATATATCTTTTTTTGAACGTTAATTTCTCAAAATCCACTGGAGCACATATATTGAGACCTAGCAAAGGCACATCGGGCTACCAGTCCCTAATATTTTGCCAAGTTTCGTGCAAATCCATTCAGCCGTTCAATTATTATTTTTATTATTTTTTTTTGCCCCGCGGGGCCCTTTTAAAACCTCCACATCAAACCTAGGGGGTCAGCGAGGATCTACTATGCCTCCTTATAGTTATTTCCCCCTTTGTTTTGACCTCCTCTTGTCTCTCGATCCTACCGAGAGACAAGATGGCGGCCGCTACGGACTGTTTGGAATGTTGACAGACGCCGGAGAACCAATCAGCTTCGCTTCACAAAGCTCCGTTGCGCGAAAAGTCCGCGAACCAGAGCGCTAACCGGTCCGCTGTTACAGATATATATCTTTTTTTAAACGTTAATTTCTCAAAATCCACTGGAGCACATATATTGAGACCTACAAAAGGCACATCGGGCTACCAGTCCCTACAATTTTGCCAAGTTTCGTGCAAATCCATTCAGCCGTTCGGGCTAAAAGTGAGGCCAACCGCCCTATGGAAAACTCAATGTTAAAAACACGTTTTGGGACCCCCCTTTTTTCTCGGCCCCCACTGGACGAACCCCCCCCAAATTTTCAAGGGCTGCTCAGAAACAAAATGTGCCATTTTTCTGAAAATTTCAGCCAATTCCGTCCACAAACGCCAAAGTTATTAGACATAGAATTTTCAAAAAACCCATAGAGAAAAAATCCTAACTATATATACCTACTGGCGACCGCCAGTAGGTAATATATATATACATATGATTTCCAATCCTGGATCCTTACATACGAAATCAGGCGTTGACACCGTGGGATCAAGATCAAAGAAAAGTTGTCTTTATTTAGCTCGACGCGTTTTGGCGGCAGAACCGCCTTGTTCACAACATTTTGACACTGAGTGAAAAGTGATATATATACACTGGTGATTGGCTTGGTTGTGGCTTGTGTGGGTTGCCATGGAAACTTCCCCTGCATAACAGTCATGGAAGAGGTATGCTTCATTACATATGTTGAGTCATGTTCATGCAGTCTTTTTTCTAGAAATATTTGCTTACTGAAATGCTACTGACATTTATATCACATTTGAAATTAGGCTGTGAATATAAATAAATAAAAAAATGCATTTGGAAACCTAATGTTTTGGCACATTTAGTAGCTAATCTCATTGGTATCAAGGGAAGTAAAAACAATCTGCCATTTATTTATCACATACATTGATATTGAGTCTGGTACAGTGTGTGCAATATGTACAGTCTCATTCTTAATTAGTTCTTGCCCATAAGTGCACAGTGATTTAAGTGTGTCATGTTCTCTCACGTTGCTGTTTTCGCTCGCATCTATGAATATTTTTATTGAATATCCTCTTGTGTAGCAACCACTGTATAGTATATATATATATTACCTACTGCCGGTCGCCAGTAGGTAGATATAGTTAAGACCTATTTTCCATAGGAAATCACGCAACATTCTATTTGGAATAACTTTGGCGCCGGTTAACGAATCTTCGCAACATTTTTAAAACTAATGGCCAGGTCCGCTCTGCTCCTACCCTGAAAGTCCCAGGGTGATTCGTGAAGAGGGGCCAAGAAATAAGGGGGTCCCAAAATGTGTTTTCCCCATGCAATTTTCCTTCGGGACCTTTAGCCGCAGCTACAGACCGAACTGCTGAACGGAATTACACCAAATTTGGCAAAGAGGTAGTCCTCAGTTCAGACGTGTGCCTTTTGCTTAAATGGTGTCAATCTGTTCAGTAGTTTTTTAGATATTAAAGGGAAAAAAGTACATATATATCTGGGCGGAGCCTAATGACACGTCTCATTGTGAGATCTGATTGGCTGTCAGCACTTCACCCAAGAAGTGTTGGTAGCCATCTTGGGACCAATATACATGATAGCACCTCATTAAAAAGCATTGCAGTTAATAGAAGGTTTTAAGACTTTAGTTACATTATAAATCATGTGTTGATGGTACCATACTCATTTTAGGAATTGTGGTGTGTTCTAAGGTGACTTTACCATGTGAAAAAGCCTTATGCTGTGATATCATGAATCATGTTTGAGAGAAAACTATTCTCACATGCTTGTCCCAGAGAGGTTTGGAAGGAGCTCCAGAAGCTAAAATGAGAGCATATTTTCTGTAAATTCACATTATCTTTCTCAGTCATGTGATAATGAAGTCCGACATTCTCAGTAAAACATGTACATCCAACAAAGGCAGAGACTGTCAGTTGATTCCTTTGTGTTCTACTGCAGCTTCCCAGAGTGTTCTAAAGAACAGCTAGAGCGCTAAGAGCCTTACTATTGACAACATTATGGCACACCTGAAGCTATCTTGATTGGAATAAACCGGTAACAATTAAAACATTTAATTTAAAAAGGAACAAAATAAGTAGGTTTATTTTGTCATAGAAATTATGGTTAGTGCTGTAGAAAGAAAAATTAGGACATGTTTTAAGTGAGATCTCAAATATCTTTCCTGTTATATTTTAACAGGAGCAGCCTGGCAGTTGATTCCTTTGTGTTCTACTGCAGCTACCCAGAGCGTTCTAAAGAACAACTAAAGAGCTAACAGTCTTATCTATGACAAAATAATGGCACTGCTGAGGCCATCTTGATTGGAATAAACTGGTAACACTTAAAACATTTAATTTAAAAAGGAACAAAATGAGGGGGTTCATTATGTCACAGAAATTATTGTTAGTGTTGTAGAAAGAAAAATTAGGGCATGTTTTAAGAGAGATCTCAAATCCTTTTCTATTTAATTTGAACATTCTGAAATGGCAGACTGAACAATTACTTTCAATACCAGCAGTAGACTTCCAGTTAACTCCCTGGTGAGCACTACCCCCCTCCACTACTCAAACACCACTGCACTACCGTAAACCCCAAAACACTACCCCCAGCACGAGCCCCTACACTACACAAACACCACTGCACTACCCTAAACCCTGAAACACTACCCCCTACAGTAGACAAACACCACTGTGCTTCCCTGAACCCTAAAACACTACCCCCAGCATGGCCCCCTATACTACCCAAACACCACAGCACTACCCTAAACCCTAAATCTGCACCCAGCATGACCCCCTACACTACCCAAACACCACTGCGCTACACTAAACCCTTATACACTAACCCCTACATTACACAAACACCACTGCACTGCCCTTAACCCTAAAACACTACCCCCAACACCACCCCCTACACTACACAAACACCACTGCACTACCCTAAACCCTAAAACACTACCCCCTGCACTACACAATTACCACTGCACTACCCTAAACCCTAAAACACTACCCCAGCAGAAACCCACAAACACTACACAAAGACCACTGCACTACCCTAAACCCTAAATCTACCCCCAGCACGACCCCCTAAACTACCCAAACACCACTGCACTACCCTAAAAACTAAATCTACCCCAGCACGACCCCTACACTACCCAAACACCACTGCACTACCCTAAACCCTAAAACACTACCCCAGCACGACCCTCTATACTACACAAACACCACTGCACTACCCTAAACCCTAAATCTACCCCCGCCCAACCCCCTACACTACACAAACACCGCTGCACTACCCTAAACCCTAAACCACTACCCCCAGCATGACCCCTACACTACACATACACCACTAAATGACCCTAAAACACTACCCCCAGCACAATCCCTACACTGCCCAAACACCATTGCGCTAACCTAAACCTTAAATCTACCCCCAGCATGAACCCCTACTCTACCCAAACACAACTGCACTACCATAAAGCCTAAAACACTACCCCATACACTGCACAAACACCACTGCACTACCCTAAACCATAAAACAATACCCCCAGCATGACCCTCTACACTACACAAACACCACTGCACTACCCTAAACTCTAATTCTACCCCCAGCACGACCCCCTACCCTACTCATTCACGACTGCACTGCCCTAAATCCTAAAACACTCCCCCAACATGACCCCCTACACTACCCAAACACCATTTCACTACCCTAAATCTTAAATCTACCCCAGCACGACTCCCTACACTCCCCAAACACCACTACACTACCCTAAAACACTACCCCAGCATGACCCCCTACACTACACAAACACCACTGCACTACCCTAAACTCTAAATCTACCCTCAGCACGACCCCCTACACTACATGAACACCACTGCCCTATGTTAAACGCTAAATCTACCCCCAGCACGACCCCCTACACTACACAAACACCTTTGCACTACCCTAAACCCTAAAACACAACCCCAGCACGACCCCTACATTGCACAAACACCACTGCACTTCCCTAAACCCTAAAACACTACCCCCGCACGACCCCCTACACTACCAAAACACCACTGCACTAACCTAAACCCTAAAACACTACCCCCTACACTACACAAACAACACTGTACTACCCTAAACCCTAAAACACTACCCTCAGTACGAACCCGCAAACACCACACAAACACCACTGCACTACCCTAAACCCTAAATCTACCCCCAGCATGACCCCCTACCTTACCCAAACACCACTGCACTGCCCTAAACCCTACATTAACCCCCAGCACGACCCCCTACACCACCCAAACATCACTGCAATACTATAAACCCTAAAACACTACCCCATACACTACACAAACACCACTGCACTACCCTAAACCCTAAAACACTACCCCCAGCACGAACCCCTACACTACCCATTCACCACTGCACTACCCTAAACCCTAAAACACTACCCCAGCACTACCCCCTACACTAGCCAAACACCATTGCACTGCCCTAAACCTTAAATCTACCCCCGCATGACCCCTTACACTACCCAAACACCACTGTACTACCCTAAATGACTACCTCAGCACGACCCCCTACACTACACAAACATCACTGTACTACCATAAACTCTAAATCTACCCCCAGCATGACCCCTAAACTACACAAACACCATTGCAGTACCCTAAACCCTGAAAAACAACCCCAGCACGACCGCTACATTACACAAACACCACTGCACTTGAAATCACTGATGACATCATCCAGTGAATGTGTGTTCCTGTAAAGTTAAAATGTGTCTAACATATTGAATAATGAGTGTATGTATGAGTGTCTGGTTGAAGGATTTAGTAGGTGCATGACTGACTGTATGAGTGAGTGATTAAATGTGTCTTACTGAATGCATTGGTTAGTGACTAAACTGTCTGAAAGTGTGCATCAGTATGTCTGTTGTTGTGTAAGCTGCTGCATGTGTTGATCAGTAGCTATATGAGTGGCTATATGGGTTGTTGATTGGTTGCCCAATTATTTGTATGTGAGGGTGAGTGTGTGTGTGGGTGGCTGGGAGGTGTGTGACACTGTGCATATATGTGTGAGCAGTTGTGTGAGCAGTTGATTAATTTTGTATATGGGTTCAAGAGTGCATGTGGAAAGAGCTGTATGGGTGGTTGACTGTGTGCATGGGTGTGCTGGTGAGTGAATTGCTATCTCAGTGCTCCATGTCCAAGTAAGTACATATTTAAAACACAGTGCATGTGAGAATTGGCATATATAAATGACTATACATGAGAGCCTGTGAATGCGCAAGTGACTGTATCTATCAATGTGTACTTGTATCAGTGATTGTGAAAGAGAGTAAGTATGTGTTAATATATGTTTGAATAAGTAAGGTTTAGTGTGTATAACTGTGTAGATGAGGAAATGGGAGTGTGATTGATTCTTTGCATAACTGACTAGGTGTGTCAGTAACTCTGTGGATGAGTGTCAGCGTGTGAGTGTCTGTATAGGTGTATCAGTGCATATGATAGTGTTCTATTGATGAGTCACTGTATGTATGAGTGCTTGTATGGGTGAATGAGTGGATGTGTGTGTAGACCTAGAAATCAGTGAGTGCGTATGTAGTTACTGGTATTGGTGTGTCAATAATTTTAGGAATGGTATTTTGTATTTAACACTGAGTGTATCAAAGGTTAGTTTAGAGTGTGAGGAGGTGCATTGTATTTTCACATGGATGATGTCATCAGTGATGTCATCAGTTATGTCATTTGAGATGTCATCAGTGATGTCACTGACCATGTCATGAATGATGTAATATGTGACATCATCAGCAGTGGATTGTGGGCGCGCGAGTTATAGTGAGTCCAACTAACTATAACACGGGAATTTCAATGGTTTTGTATGAGTAAAATGTTCAGCTAACTATAGCTGGTGTGAAACCTATGGTTTTTTCAGTGAATTTGAAAGGTTTTTTAAATGCTGATTCCAAACTATAACGAGTGTGAAACCTATGGTTTTTTCAGTGAATTTGCAAGGTTTTTTAAATGCTCATTCCTAACTATAACATGTGTGAAACCTATGTTTTTTTAGTGAATTTCAAAGGTTTTTAAAACCTAATTCCTAACTATAATGTTTGTGAAACCTATGGTTTTTTGAGTGAATTGTATAGTTTTTTTAAAAGCTAATTCCTTTGTATATTGACTTTGTAACCTACAATTTTTTTGTTATAAGATGTTTTTTATAACTATTAATTATATTTTTTGAAGAAAAAAAAAATATTTGTTCAATGTATATATATTTTTTTTACATTTTTACCTGGTGCGCTCAGGGTGCGCGCACCGGTAAGCTCTCCCGAGAGCGCACCGAGAGCGCTATTTCGGCATTCGTAAAAAAAAATATACATGAAAACTAAATAATAATGGAAGACATTTAGTATCATACTTATAAAAGCAGTATTTTTGATTTACGAAATGAAAAGGATTTTGCATTTCCGTAAAGCTATGAAAACGTCACTGAGGCGCGCCGCGTAAGCGCCCCCGGAAGCGCCTACGTTCGCGCCGCGTGAGCGCCCCCGGAAGCGCTCCATTGCGCGTAGCGTAAGCGCGTCAAGTCATGTGACCTTAAAATTACTCTTTTCATTGGTTGCTACCAACTTTGTTTACAAAGAATTAAACCCCACCCATTTCCTTCACTTCTTCTTTCACTTTTGTGACTGCAAGACCTCTCTTTTTTCTGTTGGCTCTTTGCTAAAAAACATCGTGTCTGTTTCTTACTGAGACATGGCTGAATGAGTGCTCCGGCCCTGATCTTGCCGCTGCTATCCCCCCGGATTATATTATCCATAGGAAGGATAGAGCGGTAGGCAGGGGTGCAGGTGTGGCACTAATTGTTGACAAGTTTTCCTTGTTCAACTTTCCCCGTTGATAATATCACGGGCTGCGAAGCTTTAGGTTTCACTCTTAGGCTATCTCCCCGTCAAACTTGCGCAGGGATTATTATTTATAGGGCACCGGGACCGCTAGGCTCCTTCTTCGATGAACTGCAGGCGACACTTTCGGTGCCCTGCCTGAGATCGGAGCATTGTATCCTATTGGGAGATCTCAATCTTCACATGGACAATACAGTGGACCCGGATACTAGTAAGCTGCTGGACATTGCCTCTTCTCTAGGGTTGATTCCCTATATTTCCAGCCCTACTCATATCAAAGGCATACTATTGACCAGATTTTTTCTATTAGTCTAATCGATGTCTCCCCACCGCTTCCAGTGTTGTGGTCAGACCACTTTTTAATTAAATTCTGCATTCCGTTTGCAGCCACGCCTGGGACAAGACTGGCGAATGATACCAGAAGGGTGTCTAGGCCTTTCCATCGAGTTACGGCGGAAATGCTCTCCGATGCTCTCGGCCAACATCCCTGCCTGCTTTCTGGTAACCTGGTACAAGATCTTGACTCGGTCCAAAAGTGGCTTACAATTAGATTTGAGGAGCTAGCCCCCGGTAAGCCAGCTAATTCTGCGGCTAGACACGCCTCGGCCCCTTGGTTCACTCCTCTTCTAGGTAAGATGCGCCAAGATTGTAAGAGGGCTGAAAGAGCTTGGAGGCGCTCGTACGACCCGGAAGACAAAATAAAATATAGGGATATGATACGACTGTACCACAAACATATTGTGGATGAAAAAAAGTCTATCTAGAGTGCAGAATTGATGCAGCGGAAAATACGCGCAAAGAAATCTTTAGAATTGTAAAAGAGTTTATCTCCCCTTCCTTGAGCACGCCCATCCATTCTCACACTGAAGTTTGGATTTGCCAGCTTAGTGAGTTTTTTATTAATAAAATCAAATCTATTCAGGGATCTTTTCCTGATGCGGGCCTTATTCTAGCTGCCTGTCATCTGACAACTGTGCCACCATCCTTGAAGGAGAAAGGCTCTTTTCTTTAGGTTTTCCCTTCCATTTCTCTTGCTTCCTCCCTTGACGGCCTGTCTCGGCTTCAATCGGGTTCGCCGCTTGACCCTTGTCCAGCAAAATGCCTAGGGAGAGTGGCGCCGGCAGTTAATATCTTGCTCAACCCACTGCTCAATTCTTCCCTGACAACGGGAGAGGTTCCTATGGCTTGGAAGCACGCCTTGATTCTGCCGCTGCTTAAAAAACTATCTCTAGATCCCCTTGTTCACGCTAATTACAGACCAATCTCCCTCCTTCCCTCTCTGCCTAAAGTGATTGAGAAGCATGTGCATCTCTCTATCTCCAGCTTTATTGAGAGTAATAATATCTTGCATGACTCTCAATCAGGTTTCCGTGCGAATTTCAGCACGGAGACGGCTCTTCTTGAGATCACTGATGCCATAAGAGAGAGTTTGGATGGGGGGGGCAAAGCCATCTTGGTCATGTTGGATTTGTCGGCGGCTTTCGACACGGTTCCCCACGATGGCCTCCTTTAAAGACTCAGGGAGATCGGCTTCCGTGGGACGGTGTGGAACTGGTTTAAGTCTTTTCTGACCAACTGCCGACAAGTGTTTGGGCACCCCCGTTTTCCGCCGAAATGCCACCGCTGGAGGTTGGGGTTCCTCAAGGGTCCATCCTGAGCCCCACCCTTTTTAACATCTATATGGCCCCTCTAGCGGCGGTTGCGCAATCTTTCGGTGCCCGGATCATATCCTATGCTGATGACACCCAGCTCCTTTTTACGTGTAACAAGGGGGAGGATTTTGACGGCGGCCGGATTAAGGAATGCTTGGGCGCTGTATTTGACTGGTTTCAGAGGCATAGTCTGAAGTGCAATTCCGATAAATCAGAGCTGCTTTTTTTCGGATGCCCGCCAGATCCCTGTTGGAAGACATGGTGGCCCCGCGATATGTTCCCGCCTGGTGCCGCCTCGTTAAAAGCCAAAAATCTTGGTGTCCTGTGTGATGATGATATCTCCTTTAGACCCCAGGTTATAGGGCTGACAGGGAAATGTTTCGACATCCTGAAAATGCTGCGGAAGTTTCTTCCACTACTATCTCTGCAACATAAAAAAACTACTGTCCAGGCCTTGATAGGCTCGCGTCTTGACTACGCGAACGTTCTCTATCTTGGCCTTCCTAAATACCTGATGACACGCTTGCAGGTCGTGCAGAATTCGGCGGCCAGAGTCATCTTTGGACTACAGCGTAGGGCTAGAGCCTCGGAGCTACTCAAGAGACTGCATTGGCTTCCAGTCTCTAAGAGAATAATCTTTAAGGTCCTGATCCTTGCCTTTAAGGCCCTTCACTCGATTGGCCCAAAATACCTCGGGAAGCGTATGGCCTTCTATGTCCCTAGGAGGACTCTAAGGTCCGCTTTGCAGGCTAAAGCCGTTGTTCCCACCATCAGACGTGCACGCATTGGAGGTCGTTACTTCCGGTACCTGGCACCTCGATGCTGGAATGAGCTTCCTTTTTCCTTGAGAATAGCCAACAGTTTGCTCCCTTTCAGAAAGGAGCTGAAGACCTGGCTCTTCTCTCAGTAATTTTTCTGTCGGCCTGCGTTCGGTGTTGTGTTGTGCACTTTTTCCTTGTAGTTCTCTTTGCCAAAGTGCCGGGACACTCTATGGAGTAGCCGTGCGCTATAGAAGAGACTTTTATAACATAACATAACAATATCTTGCATTACCATGGCTGCCAGAGCATACAGCAGTGAAGATGAGTCAGAGGGATTTCTGGTTGAAGAGGTTCCTCAGCCGAAAATAAAAGAACACTTCATATGGAAGTTTTTTTCTATTCCAAATGGCCAGAAAAAAGTAAATGCTCCAAAGGTGGAGTGCAGGATTTGTAAAACTGTCCTGTCACGGGGTGACCCCAGAAAGAAATATTCATTTGGAAACTCGACGATGATTCGACATGTCGAGAGGAGGCACCCCCAGAACTTTGCCCAGGAGAGTGTCAGGGCTCTAGCACGAGAGGCTCCCAGTGATGGGGCCTCTACTTCAACCGGAGGACAAACTGCATCAGGGAGGGAGCAATCACAAGAGCAGATTCCCAACATCCAGCATGCTTTTAAGAAAGGCGTTAATAAATGCAGATATTGCGATAAGTTACTTTGCTATGGGGAACAAAGTGTTCAGCTCATGGTTCGAGCATTGGATAACCATCGCTGCCGTTCCCAGTCCTAATTTTTATTTTGTTTTTTTGCTCCTGTTGAGCAGTTTCCCATTCCCTGTTTTTGTTTTTGTTCTAAAAAAAGAAAAAAAGAAGAAAAAAAAAGTTCTTTTCAGAACTACCTCCAATTCTCATCAAAGCTGTGTTCTTAAAAAAATGAAAAAGAGTAAGTGAAGTGGAGTGCATTGATAAAGGAGAAGAAAATTAGTGAGAAAGCACAGAAAGGGACGAGAGGAGAAGGGAAGTGAAGTAGGGGGACTCAAAGAAGGTGAGTGTGGGGAAGGAGAGTGAGGAGAAGGAGAGTGAACATGGGGAATGTGGATATGCGAAGAAAATGTAGTAAAGGAACGGGGGTGTGGAAGGGTAAGAAAAGAGCAGTGATGTTTTAAAAAGACTAGAGATACAGACTGGATAAAGACAAGTAAGTGTGAGACCAGGTAAGTAAGGCAATGAAGAAACAGAGAAAGTGAAAGAAAAAATAAGAGTAGAAGACTGAAGGCCTCATTTTTGCACCTGCCTCACAGCAGGCGTAACACTGACGCAGGTCCTTTAACATGGGCCTGGCCCCATGTGAAAGGATGCATTGCTGGGGTTGCGTCACTTTTGTGACACACTCCAGCAATGCATCACTTTTGCGCTTACAGATACGTCAGAAATACTGATGTATCTGTAACTTCTTGCGACATAATGTGTCATACATTAAATATGACGCATGAGTAGAAGACTGTAGGTCTATTTATGAGGCCATGCGTCACTATTACACCACCTGTGCGTCACTTTTTGTGACGCAGCAGTGCTGTAAAAAATGCACCTTGTTGAGTCATATTTACAAAGTGACGCATATAGGTAGATGTGTCTCTTTGTAAACCCCTGCGCCACATTATACCTACATCAGGTGTAATGTATGCAAAAGGGGCGTATTGACGCAAGAAAGGGTCATAGAGGTGACGCAGTCAAATCTAAAAGATTTCACTACGTCACTTTTAGGACGCCGTTGTGTCAAAATCTTGCACCTGTCTCACGGCAGGCGTAAGACTGATACAGGCCCTTTCACATGGGACTTGCCCCATGTGAAAAGATGCATTGCTGGAGTTGTGTCACTTTTGTGACACACTCCAGCAATGCATCACTTTTGCGCTTACACATACGTCAGAAATACTGATGTATCTGTAAGTACTTCTGACATAATGCGTCATAAATTAAATATGACACATGAGTAGAAGACTGAAGGCCTCATTTATGAGGCCATGCGTCACTTTTACGCCACCGGTGCGTCACTTTTTGTGACGCACCAGTGCTGTAAAAAATGCACCTTGTTGAGTCATATTTACAAAGTGACGCATCTAGGTAGATGTGTCACTTTGTAAACCCCTGCGCCACATTATACCTATGTCAGGTGTAATGTATGCAAAAGGGGCGTATTGACGCAAGAAATGGTCGTAGAGGTGACGCAGTGAAATCTAAAAGATTTCACTACGTCACTTTTAGGACGCCGTTGTGTCAAAATCTTGCACCTGTCTCACAGCAGGCGTAAGACTGATACAGGCCCTTTCACATGGGACTTGCCCCATGTGAAAAGATGCATTGCTGGAGTTGTGTCACTTTTGTGACACACTCCAGCAATGCATCACTTTTGCGCTTACACATACATCAGAAATACTGATGTATCTGTAAGTACTTCTGACATAATGCGTCATAAATTAAATATGACACATGAGTAGAAGACTGAAGGCCTCATTTATGAGGCCATGCGTCACTTTTACGCCACAGGTGCGTCACTTTTTGTGACACACCAGTGCTGTAAAAAATGCACCTTGTTGAGTCATATTTACAAAGTGACGCATCTAGGTAGATGTGTCACTTTGTAAACCCCTGCGCCACATTATACCTACGTCAGGTGTAATGTATGCAAAAAGGGCGTATTGACGCAAGAAAGGGTCGTAGAGGTGAGGCAGTGAAATCTATGAGATTTCACTGCGTCACTTTTAGGATGCCATTGTGTCAAAATCTTGCGCATGCCTCACAGCAGGTGTAAGACTGATTCAAGCCCTTCCACATGGGGCTGGCCCCATGTGAAAAAATGCATTGCTGGAGTTGTGTCACTTTTGTGACACACTCCAGCAATGCATCACTTTTGCGCTTACAGATACGTCAGAAATACTGATGTATCTGTAAGTACTTCTGACATAATGCGTCATAAATTAAATATGACACATGAGTAGAAGACTGAAGGCCTCATTTATGAGGCCATGCATAACTTTTACGCCACCGGTGCGTCACTTTTTGTGACGCACCAGTGCTGTAAAAAATGCACCTTGTTGAGTCATATTTACAAAGTGACGCATCTAGGTAGATGTGTTACTTTGTAAATCCCTGCGCCACATTATACCTACGTCAGGTGTAATGTATGCAAAAGGGGCGTATTGACGCAAGAAAGGGTCATAGAGGTGACGCAGTGAAATCTATGAGATTTCACTGCGTCACTTTTAGGACGCCATTGTGTCAAAATCTTGCACCTGCCTCACAGCAGGTGTAAGACTGATGCCAGCCCTTCCACATGCGAAAATTTCAACAAAAAAAATTTAGGGGGTGTCTATTCTTGCCCTTTTTAATTATTTCCCCATTTATTTTTCACCTCTTCTGTCTCTGTTCTTCAGAGTCACAAGATGGCGGACTATGCAGACCATTTAGAATGTTTCCAGACACCCAAGAGCCAATTAGCTTTTGAAATTTACAACCAATTAAAATGTTTCTTTGGTTTTGAATTTGTGTGTAATGAAGTTTCATTGGTTTTCCACTAATGAAATGGTTCTCTAATGAGAGGTAAACACAGCCATTTTGTGATAGTACTCTTTGAGGTACATTTGTGAGGAATATTTGGTGTTCTATTTCTGATGTGAAATTTACACAGTATTATCTCTTCTACTCCTTTCTAAAAGGTGAGTTGTTAATTTGTAAGGGGAATTTAATACTTGATAAAGCTAGTTTAATATTATCTATTACTAAAAACGATAAATTAAAGTGATATTTTTTCTGCTATTTACAGCAAGAAATTTGAAAAGAATATGAATATCAATGAGGACACCGTTAATATTAATTTTGAAAGTTCTGCAACCTTTGTTGAGGAGAGTTTGATTGAGGTCTCAAATGATCATATTCATAACACTATCCATGCAGAAGACCTTCTTTTCAGAGAAGATGGAATGGAGGATTTTAATGATAAAACATTGGATGCTGAATTAATGGAATGTTTGGACGATGTTGAGTTCCAGGAGTCATTTATGAAGAGTTGTGATGAGGAGATTCCTGATCAAATAATGCTAGAAGTATTTCTAAATTATGAAAATTATGAAGAATAAATTTATATTTATAAATTATAAATTGTTTGAGACATTTTTCTGTTATTGTACTTGAAATTTATGAGATAGTAGTGAAATAATTGTGGTATAAAGTGAGACTTATAGTATAGAGTGCAACATTTCTGTATTACATAGTAAGTTTACTCACAGTTACTTCCCTTCTCCCAATATATTTTCTCCAATGTGCATTTCACATCTCTTTTTTATCTCATGCCTTCTTTCTCTCACTATTTCTCTCTAATGTACACTATCGCCGCCATTTTTTGTATTTTCAGAAGACAGTGAATTGTAATACTCCAAACGTGGAGTTCAATATGCGCCATACTATATTTTGCAGAAAAGACCCCAGAATGAAGTACAATTTTGGTAATCAAACTATGATTCGGCACGTGCAGAGGAGTCACGCCCAGAACTATGCCCAAAAGAGTGTCAGGGCTCTGGCACGAGAGGCTCCAAGAAATAGTGCCTCTACTTCAACTAGAGGAATAACTGCATCGGTCAGGGGGCGACCAGAGCAGCTGATCCCAAACAATCAACCTGTTTTTAATGAGGCCTCCATCAAATGCAAAAATTGTGATGCCGTACTTTGTTACGGGGAACAAAGTATTATGATCATTGTTTGAGCATTAGAGAACCACCTCTGCCATCCCCAGTCCTAATTTTAGTGAGAGAGGAAAAGAAAATGAGTGAGGGAGGAAAAAAAGGGACGAGAGGGGAAGGGAAGTGAAGTAGGGGGATTGAAAGAAGGTGAGTGTGTAAGTATAACTAAGTTATAGAGAGTGAGCTTGACAGAAGAGGAGCGAGAGACTAAAGAAACAGACAGAATGAGACTAACAGAGAGAGCATGAGGTAAGGGGGAGTGTAGAGAGAGGAAGGAAAGTAAAAGAGAAGGTCTGAAAGAAGAAGAGTGTGAGAGTATGGCTCAGTAATAGGGAGTGAGCATGATAGAAGAGAAGTGAGAGACTAAGAGGACGGAGAGAATGGCGGTAACACAGAGAGACTGAGAAAAGGGGAGTGAGTAAGTTAGAGGACAGAGGGATTGACAGAAGCAGTTACTGAACTGCAGAAAGAGGAGTAAGGAAATTGAAAAGAGTGAAGGAGTGAAGGATAGGAAAAGAGAGGAAAGAAAGTAAAGTATAAGGTCTCAAAGAATGTGAGTGTATGAGTATGGACGAGTTATAGGCAGTGAGCGTGACAGAAGAAAAGTGAGAGACTAAAGGGATGGAGAGAATTAGGCTAACAGAAAGACATTAAAGGAAGGGAAGCGTAGAACTAAGAAGACAGACAAAGAAAAAGAAGTAGTAATTGAAGTGGAGTCAGGAGAATAAAATAAGGGAAATATATAAAACAATGAATTAAAACAAGACAAAGGAAATAAAATAAAAGAGAAGACCTGTTTTTCCCTATGGTGCGCTTCATTACCTCATTTATGAGGACGTGTCACTTTTACGGCGCCAGTGCGTCACTTTTTGTGACGTACCAGTGGTGTAAAAATTGCACCTTGTTGAGTCATATTTACAAAGTAATGCATTTAGGTAGATGTGTCACTTTGTAAACCCTTGCGCCACATTATACCTGCACCAGGTATAATATATGCAAAGGGAGTGTATTCACACAAAGATGGGTCGTACAAGTGACGCAGTAACATCTAAGAGATTTCACTGCGTCACTTGTTGTGTTAAAATCTTGCACCTGCCTCACAGCAGGCCTAAGACTGACGCAAGCCCTTTCACATCAGGCTGGCCCCATGTGAAAAGATGCATTTCTTGTAAAAAAAATGTACTATAATTTTTTACACTGTTTTTCTCTGTGTTGCGCTTCAGGGCCTCATTTATAAGGCCATGTGTCACTTTTACACCGCCGGTGCGTCACTTTTTGTGACGCACCAGTGATGTAAAAATTGTACCTTGTTGAGTCATATTTACAAAGTGACACATATAGGTAGATACATCACTTTGTAAATCCCTGCGCCACATTATACCTACGTCAGATGTAATGTATGCAAAGGGGGCGTATTGACGCAAGTAAAATTCATAGAAGTAACTTTTAGGACGCTGTTGTGTCAAAATCTTGCATCTGCCTCACAGCGGGCGTAAGACTGATGCAGGTACTTTCAAATGAAACTTGCCCCAATGTGAAAGGATGCATTGCTGGAAATTATTTGAGGGTAATAGAAAAAGACTGAGAAAAGTGGAGTGAATAAATTAAAAGACAGAGGATTTGAGAAAAGGAGTTATTGAAGTGGAGTAAGAAGAGTAAGAGAAAGCAAAAGAATGAAAAAGCAAAGGATGGGAAGAGAGAGGAAGGTAAGTAAAAGAGAAGGTATCAAAAAAGGAGAGTGTGTGACTATAACTAAGTTATAGGGAGTGATCTTGACAGAAGACGAGTGAGAGACTAAAGAGACGGCGAGAATGAGGTAAGGGGAGTATAGAAGTAAGAGGACAGAGGAAGTGAGAGAAGGAATTAATGAAGTGGAGTAAAGACAGTATAGGAAGGGAAAAAAATAAAACAAGAAAGTAAGAGAAGACAGAGGAAAGAAAGTAAAAAAGTACACCTGAAAGAAGGTGAGAGTAAGAAAAGAGTGTGAAAAAAGAGAGTAAATGTGGGGATTTAAAATAAGTGAGGCAAGCGCTATACGAAAACAGAGGTGTGGGAATATCAAAGAAGAGTAGTGAGGTTATGGAAAATAGTATAGAGAAAATAAATATTCTACATCAAACTTACCTTATAAGTAATATCAATTTAGTTTGATATTTTCATTTAAATTTATATCTCTGAAAGACAAAACAAAATAAGTTACAATATTTATAATATATATTTATACAAGAGACAAAGTAGGAGATTAACAAGGGTAAGTGAGGGTGAGTGAAGGGCAGGAAGGTTGATGAAAAAGGAAAAATAAAGAGAGAATAAAAGCAAGTGAGCTTGAGACAAACGAAGTAAAGGAGTGAGAATATACAGCTAGTAAAGGAAAGAGTGACACAAAGGAATTGAGTAAGAGAGCAAAGCAAGGTAAGGAAGGGAGTGTGGGTCATTTTTAGGGAGTAAGCATGACGGAAGAGGAGTGATAGATTGAGAGGATTCAGAGACTGAAGCTAAGAGACAGGCTGTGATGGAAAGGGAGTGAGGATGTGAGAGGATATAGGAAGTGAGAAAAGAAGTGAGTGAAGTGTAATAAGGTGAATGAGAGAAGGAGCATTATTGAGGGAATAAAGAAAAGAAACAAAGGGAAGGGGAGTGAAGTAGAGTGACTGACAGCTAGAAATTGGTGGATGGGACAGAGGTAATGAGCCGTGAAGCAGTGGTTAATGAGAATAAGTGTGGAAAATGGAATAAGGGAAGGGAGGTGAGGGAGAGTCAAAAAAGGCCAGTGAGGTGAAGTTAAGAGAAGTGATAGAGGGTGGAAATAGGTAAGTAAGTATAAGAGAACGGGATAATATTATATATTTAATAATACAAAATACAAAATAATTTCAACAACATGTTAAATGGTTTATTTTTGCTGTTCTCAGAATATATTGAATTTCACTTAAAACAGTGACTTCAAAAGTACTCATCATATAACAGCGGGCAAAAAAAACCACAATCAAAATGATTGTGTTTAAAAAACCCATTAAATAATTACTTAAATAATGTAATTTTTAAAAAACCATATCTAAACTCACTTTCGATCCATCCACTTTTCCACGAGGCCAAATAGTATATGGAAAGTTCTTTTTTATGGAAATTAGTCCACTGTTTTCGTAATGTCTCATTTACCCGACTTTCTGAAAGAAAAGCTCCCACATCTTTCACGTTATGAAACAAGAGTTTTACTTCCATCTCTAGCTTACATTTAATAAATAATTCCCATAATACTCACAGCACACTTTATATAATAAACATATACTATCTCTATGAGAACTACATGTTTTTATTACCTTCATCACTCTCATTCAGAAAGTAATTTTGAAGAGTAAACTAATTTATATTAACTGCTGCAATCTTCATAGGTCAATTACCTTCCCTAAAAGTTCGGTTGTAAGAACACCAGATATTAATTTAGTAAGTCAGAAGGCAAACGTTGTTTGAAAGTCAATTGAGTATCATTACAGAGCTGCCCACCTTTTTGACATTTTAAATAAGCTGTGTAATGTCCTGATGTTGTTGAAGGACCATCATGGTAAATAATTGCTGCAGTTGTAAAGGTTCTTCCTGAAATTGATAATTGAGAAGCCACAAAATTTTTAATTAATGTTGTCAATTTAGTCCCATCAGGTCTACATCGTTGGAACATTAAAATAACATACTGTCTATATCTTATTAAAAATAAAGTTGATAACATTTCAGATTTACATTGACTACAGACCATGTTTTGATTTGCTGCTCTAACTAGATTATTAAAAGACACTGATTTGCAGTCTGGTAAAGTCAAATATATAAATCTGTCGTGTCTACTGTAGTACTACTTGAAAAGCAGCAATTGTCACAATCATGTTGCCATTTATAAGAAAGGCCAAAAAGATTTTCTAAATCTACTCCTTCATCTTGTAAAACAACAAGCATATACATTAGAAATTCCTGACAATCTTGCTGAATATTCTGTGAAAATTGATTTAGACAAGAACATATGTCTAAAACCTTTCGAATTTCAGAAACACTTTGTATTTTTGTTCTATCACTGCTATATTTCCCAAACACAGAATTTAATAAACAACAAAGTGTTTGATCACGATTTTCAGCAACCTGTTCTTTTACAGTTTGGAGAAAGAAAACAACATTAACCACTACATTAGCATAGCAGTTAACACCAGAACTATTTTCAAACTGAAATCCAACAACATCTTTAACTGAATCCATTTCCTTTCTGCTTACAATTACTGGTTCATCTACTTTTTTTATTTTTGTTGCAACGTCACTACAATTTTTCTCATTTCTTCTTTTTCGGCCTACCACACGCTTTTCAAACAGAGGATATTGAGGTAAATTTGGAGCATACTCTCTTCTTAACCTAATATATTCTTTTACACAATTTAGATCTGCATTAATCTTTGTCTCATCAAAATCAATCAAGTACAATCCAGATAAAGTTCTCACTCGAGATAAAGCAACATATGCCACGCCCTCCTTGAACACAGAATTTCCAATATTCACCAAAGCAGTATCAACACTTAAACCTTGAGATTTATGAATAGTTACTGCATATGCTAAAGAAACAGGAAACTGTTTTCTGCGGACATATAAATCTTTCACTAGCAAAAAGCGAGCAGAACAACGAGTGATTTGTTGTACTTCTTCAATACCATCAAATTTAATTTTTATAATTTCAATTCCATCTCTATTTCGGTGATTCACAAAATCTACAACATGACCCATTGCTCCATTTACTAAACCTCTTTCCACATGTAAATTACGTCGTAAAATTATACGACAATTTAAAGATGCATACAGAGTCTTTTCCATACCAGCAGTTTTGGATATTGTCTTCTCTAAAGAATCCAATTTTGTTTTCAATTTTTCTGACAAAATAATAGTGGCTCCTTCACGTTCTATTTTATCAATATCTTACAGTTTCACAATCTCTTGATTTTCCAACTTTAACATGTTGGTGTTGAAGATTGAACATTCTTGCAGAGTTGGCATCAAGCATATGACAGACTTGTTTTCAGGAATTTTCTTAAAAATATTCTCTGGAAGAATATTTTCCTTTGGAAACAAATTTGAAATTAATCGTGCATGTAACGCTTCTTTGCCATGCTCAGTTAGTTTTCCAATTCTTACATCTTGTAGAATATTTTTATAATCTTCATCCTTTGCCTGTCGCATATTTTGAAGCAGTTCTGCATATTTGAAATTTAGCCATATGTTAACATTTCCAATGCTACCTAAACACTTCCTGGTATCTTCATGCGTAAGAATTTTAAACACTGGCTGTCCTTTCACTGGAGTTAGTTGTAGTAAATCTCCAAAAACAATGATGTGTTTTCCTCCAAATAACACATCATAGTCTGTTTTAAGAGTTTCTTGCATTCTTAAATGCACAAAAGCAAGCATTACATTTGATACCATGCTTACTTCATCAATGATAAGAAGTTTCATTTTCTTTAGTACTCTCGAAACTTCACAACAAGCTTCTCCAGATAGCTTGTGGTATTGTAATTTGTTATCATGCTCCACTGGCAGCATCAATAAGCGGTGTAAAGTAATTCCTTTAATGTTGTGTGCTGCCAACCCAGTTGGAGCAGTAACAACACAAGAGAGCGATGATTCCGTTGTTTTCTGCAATTATGTTGCAATCACTTTAATCAGGAAACTTTTCCCAGTTCCTGCTTCTCCACTGGCATATAGTCGGATAGGCACAAATGATGTACATGAGCACTCTTTTTTCTCATGTGATAAACCATGCTCAATTTGTTGTGTGACTTGTTCATATTTTTATCTCTGCTCAACATTTAGTTCTTTTTCCAAATCTTCTAAATCAAGTGCATCCTCCTGAGCTTGTTCCATGGCTCTTTCAACTTCATCCATGGCAGTGGCAGCTTCATTTTGTATAATTGGTCCTCCTAGTGGATCCTGACTCAATGAAGCAGAACTCTGACTGTCTTGAGAACTGTCTCTAGCAATCTCTGCTGCAATTGTAGCTTCTTGCTATATTTATTCGTTCAACATTTGCAGATAACTTGAAAAAACAGGACATTCTATGGTATCTTATGATGCACTGCTAACATCCTAAAATGGTGAAAAACACTCTGACATACTTTTCTTGAAAGACAAGCCAGTGAATGCCCTTGCAAACCTGTTTTTTCTATCACTCTACATGGATCTAACTCTCGTAAAATTTTCATTTTTTGTTTCACAGTTTTCTTAGTATATGTCCATAAGAAAGTGCAAAACAAATCAATTGATTCCTGTCGGACACTACAAATACTACTACAATTCCATGTATACACTGGAGCCTTAGGACATCTCCCTAAAACTTCATCAGCTAACACCTCTTCTGTATTTCTAGGCACAATCTCTTCTTTTTCAACTGGACAACCGTCCTTCACCTCATATGCTTGACCGCTGATGTCAACTGCATGCACCAAATCATTATCCTGAAAGTAACTTTCTTCATTAAAAAATGGCTCAGAACTTGAACTATGCTTCCATTCTCAAGAAAAAACATCACAAAAATTAGTTCGATTAATTACTCTCCTCCACTTACATTTTGATTTAAACACATTGTTATTGTATCAAGTGTACGAATTCTATTCATTACTAAACAAAACAATTTATTTTTCACTTAAAATGCTTCATCCACAATCTCAACTATGTTTTTTTTTCTTGTAAAAAACTGTCTTTTTTTTTTACCTTTTTATATTTTTTAATAAATTGGATATAATCCTGTTGTAAAACATTCGTCTACGAATGTCAGAAAATTGTTTGCTTCTTCTATCGTTTTTCAAAATATTGTCTCCTTATACACATCTCACAATTGTAGAAGGACATCCTGTCTTTTTTGAAATTACACGTGTTTCATTCTTCTTATTTAACAAACTTTTTGTGGCTTGAAATTTCAATAACTTCCTGCGCAAATTTGTACTTTGCTTACCAGGAGCATTTTTCTTTTTTTCTAAAGATTTTATTTTGGTTGGTTCTTGATTTTCTTTTTCCTTAGACCTTAATTTTCTCTTATAATTTTTTGCTGTCCTTGATTTCGAAGGCATCTTTCTCTTTGTTTGTATAGATGATTGTAATCTGTGGAAAACAAAAAAATAACATATTATAGACCACTACAAACATATTACATAGCAATTACAATAAATAAACAATATAAACACTAGTATACAACAAAAGGCTCATTTACATTTCATGTGCTTTGCTTTGTGTCAAAAACGATTAACAAATTAATATTTATGTCTTGTTTATATATAGGTGGTCTGTTTTTGGCCTGTAGATACAGAGAAATAGTTAGTGCAGAGACACACATAAAGCTTGCACAGACAGAGATGGTAGATTACATGTAATATCGTGCACATGTGCCTCAGATCACACCAAATCTATTGCATTTTCAATGCTTGTTTACCTTGCTTCCATCAAGAAAGCAGACAGATGCGTCACACATTTGCCATAAATTTAGAATGTTAGCACTCTAGTTGCTCATTATTTCAAGCTTCACTCACAGTGTAATCTTAGACAGATTAATTGTTTTTTAGATATAATGTACCATGTCTGTCACTGCCAACAGTATGTGTGACACCGAGGGCAAGATCTATTGCATTTTCAATGCTTGTTTACTTTGATTCCATCAAGAAAGCATTCAGATGTGTCACACATTTGCCATACATTCTCAATGTTTGACATCAATGCTGGTCCAGAGATAGTGTAAAGGTTTCATTGGCATATTTACAAACCACTTGCACAATGTTAGATATAATTTACTAATTAATGTTATATCTTCTTAATATATATGTGGCTTGTTTTTGACCTGTATATACAGAGAAATAATTTGTGCAGAGACACACATACTGCTTCCACAGACAGAGATGGTACATTACATGTAATATCATGGACATGTGCCTAAAATCACACCAAATCTATTGCATTTTCAATGCTTGTTTACTTAGGTTCTATCAACAAGACATTCAGATGTGTCACACATTTGCCATAAATGTTCAATGTTTGATATTAAAGCTGGTCCAGAAATAGTGTAAAGGTTTCATTGCCATACTTACAAACCGCTTCCACAATGTTAAATATTATTTATTATTTAATATTATGTCTTGTTTATAGATAGGTTGTCTGTTTTTTACCTGATAATAATTTGAAATAATATCAGCAGAAACATATATACTGCTTGCAGACAAAGAGATGGTAGATTACATGTAATATGGTGCACATGTGCCTAAGATCACACCAAATCTATTGTATTTTCAATGATTGTTTACTTTAGTTCCATCAAGAAGGCATTCAGATGTGTCACACGTTTGCCATATATTCTAAATGTTAGCACTCTAGTTGTTCATTATAGCAAGCTTCACTCACAGTGTGATTTTAGACAGAGTAATAGAATTTTAGTTATAATGTACCATGTCTATCCCTGCCGACAGTATATGTGACTCTGCCTAACATCACAATAATAGGTGAATCAAGCTTCAGTCACAGAGTGATCTTAGGCACATGATCAGAATGTTAGATATAATGTACCATGTCTGTCTCTGCCAACAGTATGTGTGACTCTGCTTAAGATCACAGTGATGGGTGAATCAAGCTTCACTCACAGTGTGATCTTAGGCACATGATCAGAATGTTAGATATAATGTACCATGTCTGTCTCTGCAAGCAGTATGTGTGTCTCTGCTCATATTATTTCACTTTCTCTACAGACGAAAAACAGGCCACCTATATATAAGCAACACATAACATTAATTTCTCATTACATGTAACATCCTGCTAATCTGCCTACGACCACACTGTGAGTGAAGCTTAAGTCACCCATCAGTGTGATCTTAGGCACATGTCCACGATATTAATATATATAAGGTAGACTCTCGCAATGTTAACATCTCTCACAGCATTGGTGGGAAAATGCATAAACACACAACTATGTCAAAGATTGCGCACGCATATTGTAAATATGGGTTTGTTTTCTTGTATATTCTATCTCAATTTATACCATTTAAAAAAATAATTTCCAGCAATGCATCCTTTCACATGGGGCAAGCTCTATGCGTCAGTCTTACACCTGCTGTGAGGCAGGTGCAAAATTTTGACACAGCAGCGTCCTAAAAGTGACGCAGTGAAATCTCATAGATTTCACTGCGTCATTTGTACAAACCTTCTTTGCGTCAATACGCCCCCTTTGCATACATTACACCTGACGCACATATAATGTGGCACAGGGCTTTACAAAGTGACGCATCTACCTAGATGCGTCACTTTGTAAATATAACTCAACAAGGTGCAACTTTTACACCACTGCTGTGTCACAAAAAGTGACACACCGGCGGCATAAAAGTGACGCATGGCCTCATAAATGAGGCCCTCAAGCGCACCACAGGGAAAACAGTGTAAAAAATTGTAGAAAAAAAATAATTTCGAGCAATGCATCCTTTCACATGGGGCAATCCCATGACCTTACCTTATGTAATGTGAGAGATGTTAACATTGTGAGAGTCTACCTTATAAACACACAGCTATGTCAAAGATTGTGTACACAGCTTGTAAATATACACCCAGACAAGAATATGAAATGCCGTGAGAGATCTTATAACTGCGAGAGTCTACCTTATAAACACACAGCTGTGTCAAAGATTGCTTTGTCTGCCTGCATATTTACAAGCTGCGTGCACAATCTTTGACATAGCTGTGTGTTTATGCATCTCCCCACCATTTCTATGGTTTTCTATCTGCTATTCCTATCCCTCTCCAGACATTCACTCCTTCCACCCATGCTACAGGTTGCACAATGTGCTTAAAAAAAATGACCATATTTACAACTCCAATGAAACCATTACACAATTTCTAAACCAGCATTGAATCCAAGCATAAAAAACTATTTATAAAGAAGTCGACCCTATAAATACACAGCTATGTCAAAGATTGCGCACGCAGCTTGTAAATATGTCTCTCTTTTTTTGTATATTCTATCTCAATTTATGGCATTTAAAAAAATAATTTCCAAAAATGCATCCTTTCACATAGGGCAAGCCCTAAGTGAATGGGCCTGCGTCAATCTTACACCTGCTGTGAGGCAGGTGCAAAATTTTGACACAACAGCGTCCTAAAAGTGACGCAGTGAAATCTCATAGATTTCACTGCGTCATTTGTACAACCCTTCTTTGCGTCAATACGCCCCCTTTGCATACATTACACCTAACGCACATATAATATGGCACAGGGCTTTACAAAGTGACGCATCTACCTAGATGCGTCACTTTGTAAATATAACTCAACAAGGTGCAATTTTTACACCACTGCTGTGTCACAAAAAGTGACGCACCGGCGGCATAAAAGTGACGCATGCAAGCACACCACAGGGAAAAACAGTGTAAAAAATTGTAGAAAAAAAATAATTTCCAGCAATGCATCCTTTCACATGGGGGCAATCCCATGACCTTACCTTATGTAATGTGAGAGATGTTAACATTGTGAGAGTCTACCTTATAAACACACAGCTATGTCAAAGATTGTGTACACAGCTTGTAAATATACACCCAGACAAAAATATGAAATGCCGTGAGAGATCTTATAACTGTGAGAGTCTACCTTATAAACACACAGCTATGTCAAAGATTGCTTTGTCTGCCTGCATATTTACAAGCTGCGTGCACAATCTTTGACATAGCTGTGTGTTTATGCATCTCCCCACCATTTCATATGGTTTTCTATCTGCTATTCCTATCCTTCTCCAGACATTCACTCCTTCCACCCATGCTACAGGTTGCACAATGTGCTTATGAAAAAAATGACCATATTTACAACTCCAATGAAACCATTACACAATTTCTAAACCAGCATTGAATCCAAGCATAAAAAACTATTTATAAAGAAGTCTACCTTATAAATACACAGCTATGTCAAAGATTGCGCACGCAGCTTGTAAATATGTCTCTCTTTTTTTGTATATTCTATCTCAATTTATGCCATTTAAAAAAATAATTTCCAAAAATGCATCCTTTCACATAGGGCAAGCCCTAAGTGAAAGGGCCTGCGTCAGTCTTACACCTGCTGTTAGGCAGGTGCAAAATTTTGACACAACAGCGTCCTAAAAGTGATGCAGTGAAATCTCATAGATTTCACTGCGTCATTTGTACAACCCTTCTTTGAGTCAATACGCCCCCTTTGCATACATTACACCTGACGCACATATAATATGGCACAGGGCATTACAAAGTGCCGCATCTACCCAGATGCGTCACTTTGTAAATATAACTCAAGAAGGTGCAATTTTTACACCACTGCTGTGTCACAAAAAGGGACGCACCGGCGGCATAAAAGTGACGCATGGCCTCATAAAAGAGGCCCTCAAGCGCACCACAGGGAAAAAAAGTGTAAAAAATTGTAGAAAAAAAAATTCCAGCAATGCATCCTTTCACATGGGACAATCCCTTGACCTTACCTTATGTAATGTGAGAGATGTTAACATTGAGAGTGTCTACCTTGTAAACACACAGCTATGTCAAAGATTGTACACACAGCTTGTAAATATACACCCAGACAAGAATATGAAATGCCGTGAGAGATCTTATAACTGTGAGAGTCTACCTTATAAACACACAGGTAGGTCAAAGATTGCTTTGTCTGCCTGCATATTTACAAGCTGCGTGCACAATCTTTGACATAGCTGTGTGTTTATGCATCTCCCCACCATTTCATATGGTTTTCTATCTGCTATTCCTATCCCTCTCCAGACATTCACTCCTTCCACCCATGCTACAGGTTGCACAATGTGCTTAAAAAAAATTACCATATTTACAACTCCAATGAAACCATTACACAATTTCTAAACCAGCATTGAATCCAAGCATAAGAAACAATTTATAAAGAAATCTATCTTATAAATACACAGCTATAGATTGCGCACGCAGCTTGTAAATATGTCTCTCTTTTTTTGTCTATTCTATCTCAATTTATGCCATTTAAAAAAATAATTTCCAAAAATGCATCCTTTCACATAGGGCAAGCCCTAAGTGAAAGGGCCTGCGTCAGTCTTACACCTGCTGTGAGGCAGGTACAAAATTTTGACACAAAAGCGTCCTAAAAGTGACGCATTGAAATCTCATAGATTTCACTGCGTCATTTGTACAACCCTTCTTTGCGTCAATACGCCCCCTTTGCATACATTACACCTGACGCATATATAATATGGCACAGGGCTTTACAAAGTGACGCATCTACCTAGATGCGTCCCTTTGTAAATATAACTCAACAAGGTGCAATTTTTACACCACTGCTGTGTCACAAAAAGTGACGCACGGCGGCATAAAAGTGACGCATGGCCTCAGAAATGAGGCCCTCAAGCGCACCACAGGGAAAAACAGTGTAAAAAATTGTAGAAAAAAAATAATTTCCAGCAATGCATCCTTTCTCATGGGGCAATCCCATGACCTTAACTTATGTAATATGAGAGATGTTAACATTGTGAGAGTCTACCTTATAAAGACACAGCTATGTCAAAGATTGTGCACACAGCTTGTAAATATACACCCAGACAAGAATATGAAATGCCGTGAGAGATCTTATAACTGTGAGAGTCTACCTTATAAACACACAGCTATGTCAAAGATTGCTTTGTCTGCCTACATATTTACAAGCTGCGTGCACAATCTTTGACATAGCTGTGTGTTTATGCATCTTCCCACCATTTCATATGGTTTTCTATCTGCTATTCCTATCCCTCTCCAGACATTCACTCCTTCCACCCATGCTACAGGTTGCACAATGTGCTTAAAATAAAATGACCATATTTACAACTCCAATGAAACCATCACACAATTTCTAAACCAGCATTGAATCCAAGCATAAAAAACAATTTATAAATAAGACTACCTTATAAACACACAGCTAACATTATGGAAAAAGGTAAAAATATCATTCCTTAAATCACAGAGACACACACTATGATGAAAAGAATCATTACTCACCTTTAAAAATGGTTTGGAAGATGTCAAACAGTGTCAGTCACAGTCCACAGATATTCGTAAGCAGAATCTCTGAACAATGCTTCCTTCACTGGGAGCCTTTCAATAATGGCACAGATTCTTTTTGATTTCAGAGCCATATTCTTGCACATAGCCAATTAAAATTATTCTCCCCAAATTCAAAACCAAACTACATATTTTAATTGGTTGAAGATTTCAAGACTTTGATACTCACATAACATTCACCCACCCCCCCAGTGCTCATTCACCAAGTAACCATGGTAACTCCCTCTAAAACCAACACAGAGTTCACAAGTTAATTTGACTATGTTGCAAAAAAATCCATCAAGCCTGCTTGACCTCTCAATCTACTAGCTAATAAAATGCAATGTTTCTTTAAATGACTTTTTCTCAACCATTGAAATGACTTCTTACAACAAAAAAAACATGCAGCCTAATTTTCAGTGGAGATTTTTAAGAAAGCTCCAATCATTTCTACTTATTCATCTGCACTGATTCTCAAACACTTTTTTTTCATAATCAAACTGCCATTTCATTTCCACAACTTATCTGACTAGAAGCACACCTACTTTCACACACCTATCTTCAAAATGACAAAAGTCTGGTTTGTGGGCCATAGCTATGTCCACTGGTCTCACAAATATGCAACTAACAGAGGTATTTACAACCTTTATTTACCAAATGTGGACATTGTATGGATTGGACAAAGAGGATTGAGAAGTCACCAATTGATACCATTGATAAAATCCTTTATGCATTTACCACACCCTGACCTTATAATTGTGCACTGTGGCGGAAATGGCTTAGGCACCTTGACTGGGGAAGGTCTGGAAATGCTTTTAAAGGACATCTTTGGGCAATTGATGTCACTTTTTCCAAAAACTGCCTTGGTATTTTCTAATATATGCCAAAGGCAAAAATGGAACTGGTCTAACCAATTTTGTCCACAGATTGAGAAAGCAAGGAAACATGTAAATAAATCTGTTTCTGCTTACCTTAGAGACTATGCTATGGGTTCCATTTACCACAACAACTTGCGTTACAACATGCAAGACATCTATAGGAGAGATGGTGTGCGTTTTACAGATGAGGGGAATAGAGTTTTCCTCTTGAATATAAGACTCTGCATTGGTACCTACTTGTAGGTACAAAAAACACCCAATGAACACAACAGCTCTTTTGAGAGCTAACTTACCACTAAACACTCTACATTATTTTTTTACTCTATTTTTTTACACTGTTTTACCCCGTGGTGCGCTCCCGGGTGCGCGTACCAGAGAGCATACCCGGGAGCGCAGCCAGCGCTTACCCCGCGAATTTTTAAAAAAAAAAACGTTTTTTTTGCCCTCCAGGGTCCTTCTAGGCCCCCCTCAAAAAAACTAGGGAGTCAGGGGGTATCTACTCTGCCCCCTTTTAATTATATCCCCCTTTCTTTTTTCACCTCTTGTGTCTCGATTCTACCGAGACACAAGATGGCGGACTCTCCGGACTGTTTAGAATGTTGACAGACACCCAACAGACAATCAGCTTTCCGCTCGCGCACTCCCGTAGCGCGCCGGGTGCGCTCCCCGGTACGCGCACCCGTGAGCGCTCGGAGAGCGCTTATAGATATATATGTGTTTTTGAAGTTAATTTAAAAAAAAAACACTGGAGTAATTTTCAGCAAACATAGCAAAGGCACATCTGCGTACCAGTCCCTACAATTTTCCCAAGTTTGGCGTAATTCCGTTCAGCGGTTCGGGCTGTAGACTTGTCAGACCGTCCTATGGAAATTAACATGGGAAAAACATGTTTTGGGACCCCCCTTTTTTCTCAGCCCCCACTTCACGAATCCCCCCGAAACTTTCAGGGAAGGAGCGCAGCGGGGCTGGCCATACTGTTGGAAAATTTCACACAAATTCCTCAACCGGCGCCAGAGTTATTCCCAATAGAATGTTGCGGGTTTCCTATGGAAAACAATCCTAACTATAGTTATAGTTAAAACCTAGTTTCCATAGGAAAAACATTTTTTGATGTACTAATAACTTTGGTGACGTGTAACGAATCTTTATGAAATTTCCAAAAAAGTTGCGCTTTTAGGTCAGCTCCTATGTTGAAAGTTTGATGGTGATACGACAAGCGGGGGCTGAGAAAAAAGGGGGGTCCCAAATCACGTTTTCCCCATGTTAATTTCCATGGGAAATACTGCGACTAGCTACAGCCCGAACTGCAGAACGGAATTACCCCAAATTTGGCAGAAAGGTAGAGCTTGCTTCAGAAATTGGTGTAATTTACGCTGGGGTCGCGGGTTCCCGTGTTTTATTTTAATAAGACCCCGGGGGTGGGTAGGTCCCGGGGGCATTTCTTAAAAAATAACAGCAGGGGCTCGCTGGGGCTGCGGGTGCCCACTGGGGTCCCCGCAGTCTCGGGGCTTCACTCATGTTGGGAGGGGGGTTGCAGGGCCCTCCTCCTGGAGCTCTCCATCTGCTTATAACTTTGGCATTGTTTGACGATTCTTTTAGAAATTTTCCAAAAAGTGTCTCTTTTCTGATCAGTTCCTTTCTTGAGAGTTTAGGGGAGATTGGTGAAGGGGGGGCTGAGAAAAAAGGGGGGGTGGGGCGGAGCTTGCCGGCGACAGAGATGGCCACCAGAACCGTGGGCTCCTCCGCCTAGGCATGATTCATTCATTAATCCTGCGGTGCCCGTCCAGCCTTGAAACTGCCCGGATCTGAGCGACGGTGCCGCTGTTTAGGGACTCTCAGCGACGCGGCACTGGAGGCGGCACTGCGGCCTACCGGGAGCGGACTGTAGACTCTACCTGGCCCCGGTGCGTGAAGACCGCTGTGTACGTACCGAGTATTTGCCTCCTCCGGGCCCTGTGAGGGGTTGCTGCACGGAAAGCGGCGGCGGGGTAGCAGGCAGGTGAGCAGCGAACAGCGGAGCGGCCGAGCGAGAGACGACACCCTGCCTCGCTGACCTCCGGCAGCTCTGACGCACTAATTGAGCGCCCGGCTTCGCAGCCACTGCTGGGCCTCTCATCCGCTCGGGGACTGCAACGCAACGGGGGTTGATTGCTGCTGCGGGCCTCCTGCGGAGTGGACGGAGCGCCCTCCACTGATTTAAGTGATAAGACACTGGGGCTACGATCGAGAGTGTCGACAGGACTACCCCTACTTGCCCAGGAGACAGCGCAGAGGCCTGGGTGTGGCGCATAGAGGGAGTGTAGCTGAAGCGCGGTGTGCACAGGGGGTAGACGACACCCGGGCCTCTCCCCCTCCACTGTCGCTATACCTCGGAACTGCGAGACCGGCATGATACTATGCTGCAGAGGCCGGCAGGGCCGATAGTGATGTTGTAATTGCGCCAGGCTTGCGACGCCATCTTGGGACTTGGTGTAGGCGTCCCTGCCCTGGGGTGGACTACTGGCCCTGGCGCTGGGCGGTCGGCACTATAATAGGCACGCCTCACGAAGCTGCACATACACCCTTAATTGCAGATTTGCGTGCTGTTGCGCCCCAGCTTTGACGCTGCTGGGGGATTAGAGCCGTTGGCCTGCTGCATTGAGAGATCAACCTCTGAGATGGCTTGAAGCTTTCTGGTGCATTGACACTGTAAGACTAGCGCGCATATCCCGGGTCCGGACACTGGTTGCTGGGATACTACGACACTCTGCTTTAGCGCTGGTGGCAAAAGCGCGAAACCGAGAATCGCTATGGTACGACAGGACAGAATGCAGCCTAAACTGTCTTTTGACAAAAGTAAGACAACCAAACCCGTTGACACCCCGTCTCAAGCAGAGGGTGCGGAAGCTGAAACTGCGACAGGAGGGGAGGCGTCTGTGCCAGACATATGCACTATACTACTGGCCATGGAGAAAAACTTACAGGGCGGCATCGCCTCACTGGGGACCAAAATGGACGCCCTCACGAATCGTACGGACGGCACGGCAGAACGGCTTGACAAACACGCCGAACACCTAGACATGTCAGAGAGGCGCATCGGTGAATTGGAAGAAGCGCAGACGACTTTGGACACCGAACATAAGCAACTGGGTAAGGTGCTACAGGTACTCCAAGACATGGTTGAAGATTTGGAGGCAAGGTCTCGTAGATGCAACATACTCATCACGGGCCTGCCAGAAGCCACCCAGACTGGCAATATGGAGCTGGTTGTGGAAGCCTTATTGAAGAAGCTGCTGGGTGAGTCTGCATTCTCCGAGATGCTTTTTGTGGAAAGGGCACACCGAACCCTGGGCCCGCGACCCAAGCCGGGGGTGCCCCCTCGCCCCATTGTGGCCAAGCTTCTGAATTATAGGGACCGGGACACGGCTTTGACACTGGCTCGGGAGAAGCAACCCCTGCAATATGAAGGAACCACGCTCTCCCTGTTCCCGGATTTCACTGCCAGGGTGCAGGTGGCCCGAAGACAATTTGTCCCGATGAAGGGCCAACTAAGGGAACTTGGCGTTGACTATGCAATGCTCTATCCTGCCAAACTGCGGGTTAACAGACAGAGGAGACTCCGATTTTTACGGATCCAAGGGCACTACAGAAAGCCATGAAAGACTGGCATAGAGACCCTCGTCGCTCAGCGGAGGATGGACTGTCAGAGGAGGCCTTGGGTGGACCCCTGGATGACCAAGATTAACTATGGAACACCTTACTGGAGGGATGGTTGCTCTGTTGCGGAACTGGGAAGGTGTGAACTTTTACACTCGGACATTGCCGCAGCTGCCATGTAACTGGACTGTCGCTCCATTACAACACTGTAGTGTCTTGGAATGCTATGCTACTACAGGATAACAGTGAGTTTGAAGGGATGGGGGATTTTTCTGAAGATTAATTTGGGGATTGTCATGCCTGTCTTGCATCACCTGTTGCGACACGCAAAGTCATATGTGTTTCTGGACCAGCTACATAGTGCTGTACCTGTATTGCAGGGGAATAAATATGTTTACCCCCCCCTTTTTTTTATAATACATGATGGTGGGCTACAAAGATAGCCCTTGAGTTGTGAGGGGATGCGCCCTGCTTATTCTTGGGCATTAACTGTTTGCTTAAGGGGGCACTGTATGTCATATGACTCTTTTCTCTGGACTGGTTTTTGTCACAGAATCCTAGCGAGCAAGCTACCTTCGCCCCTGTAGGTTGCACAGTTCCCCTGCCTTGCCTTCTAAGTTGGGGGCGTTTTGCCTTTTTGTATTGCTTTGTTTACTACATTTGGTTTTGGTCTTCATAAATGTGGGTTGCTGGGTGGGGGACAATGGGGGGTTGTAGCATGTTACTGGTTGAGAGGGAGGGAGCTGGGGGAGGCGGGGAGCTGGGGCGGCCATGTTGGGGTTGGGCAAGCGTGGGCGGGGGGGTGGGTTCGACCGTATGTTTTTTTTATTACTGTTGCTTTTGAATATGGGAGACTGTATTGTTACTGAATTGTTGGCATTGCCTTTTCATGGCAGAAATGTAGTCAGACCTGTGCGCTTCTTTTTGGCAGTTAGAATTGCAATTGTGATATTATGCTTCCCCCGTCACTGCAATGACGCAACATTCACATGTTACTGACGTAAACTAACCGCATGATTTACCCCCTCCGGAACACCTTCAAGACACAACACTGACACCATTACAATTATGACCTAGAACGTTAGAGGCCTAAATGACCACAGGAAGGTCAGAAAAGTACTTCAATACCTAGCAAGACACGCGCTTGCCATAGTACTGCTCCAAGAGACCCACCTGAGACTGGACAGTCCAACACTACAGTATAGGGGACTACACAATCATATACATGGTGCTCGCTTCACTTCGAGCGCCAGAGGGGTGCTGACTTGGGTGAACCCAAGATCCTCTCTTACACTTACACCTGTGGAATCGGATACTGACGGCCGCTATTTGATCACGAAATGTACCGGTAAGAGTGCGTCGTTCCATGTGGTTAACACGTATGGCCCTAACTTTGACTGCCCCTCTTATTATGTGACGCTGGCCAACAAGGTCAGAGATTTGGGCGTGTGGCAGGTTCTATGGGGCAGGGATTTTAATATGACTTGATCGGACTAAACACCCAGAACAAGGGGGGTACACACACTACTCATCTCAATACGACGTTCACACATGTATTGACTATTGGCTCCTCTCCTCGCCTCTCCTCTCAATGGTACAGTCGTGCGCGGTGCTCCCCCGCACCTACTCGGACCACTCCCCGGTGTTGGTCACTCCCCGAGCCCTGTCACAAAGACCCCCCCCCCCCCCGTTTTCTTGGCGCCTTCCTCCTTACGCATTACTGGATGATGCTTTTCGAGAGGAGATCGCGACCGCCATAGAGGACTTCTTTGACAGAAATGTGGGCACGGTGGACTCTTTCCTGACTGTATGGGAGGCCTTTAAGGCGTACATTCATGGCATAGCTATTTCTAAACATGCAGGTGTCCTTAAATCTATATGGAACCGCCTGTCCCTACTTGAGGAAGGATATTGAGGCATGTAGTCTCCGAGATCCCATTGTGGACCTCATACAAGAGCTAGCACAAAAACTTCGTGAAGATCACAAGGAGGCAGATACTGAAGTAAAACACCTTGGGAAATACGCCATTGCCAGGTCGTATGGTGAGGGAGAGTGCCCGGGAACGGGCTTGGCCGTGATGGCTATACAGCGCAGGCAGATTACGGCCATACCTACACTACGGGACCCACGCACTGGAATAGAACTAACTACAGATCAGGTAGCTGCCCGTTTCAGGGAATATTACGCTGCTCTCTATGCCTCCAGAGGATCAGCCTCAGAGGACCGTATACTGGATTACCTAACCCACATCCAGTTACCCTGGCTTACTAACACTCATTGCGAGTTCCTGGTGCGTCCTTTTCAAAGGGAGGAAATTGTCTGTGCGTTGTCCTCAATGAGGGCAGGTAGCGCTCCGGGAAGCGACAGTTTCGGGCTTCATTTTATAAGACATTCTCCGACCTATTGATCCCTAGGTTATTGATGCTTGTAGAACAAGTGGTGGAGGGAGGGGAGATGCCCCTGACAATGAGGGAAGCAGTTATCATAGCGATTCTTAAACCTGGTAAATCGCCAGAGGACTGTACCTCCTATAGACCGCTGTCCCTTATTAACGTGGACGCGAAGATATTCGCAAAAATCATTGCAAATTGTCTCAGTCCTCTGATCCCGACAGTTGTGGCCCCCGAGCAGGCCGGCTTTGTCCCTAATTGCACTTTCACCTATAATTTACTGTCTTCGCAGCCTTTCAATATACGAGGCAGGATGTGGCGGCGATCGCGGTCTTCCTAGATATGGAAAAGGCCTTCGACTCTGTCGAGTGGCCTTACCTCCGTATGGTAGTAGTGGGAGATCTGTTTATACAATTACTAAACACGCTGTATGCCTCCCACCGACACGCGTCCGCATAGGTGCATTAATGACTGAGCCTTTTAACATCGAGCGAGGCACCAGACAGGCTGTCCCCTTTCTCCCCTTCTATATGCTCTGGTTGCGGAGCCGCTTGCATGCGCACTGCGAGAGTATCATGGTCACCGAGGTATTCGATACCCTGGGCACAATCTGATAGTGTCCACTTATGCGGATGATACACTGTTATACGTGCGGGATCCGGAAGTCAATCTCTCAAGGGTACTAAGAGAGGTAGTCCTGTTCAATTCGCTTTCCGGAATACATGTGAACTGGAATAAAACTGTAATGTTCCCGATTACCCCAGCTACGGAGAGAGTTGACTCGGACTACCCTATACAGTGGACCACCGATTCGGTCAGGTACCTGGGTATACGGTTGCACACGGATGCAGGAGTAGTGCTCAGGGAAAATTACGGAGTGGTTATATCCGAGCTCGAAGATGATGTGGATAAGTGGATTGGCCTTCCCCTCTCCCTATTGGGTCGCATATCGCTACTCAAAATGATAGTACTCCCCCAATTCTTATTTCTCTTTAGCAACATCCCTATGGTGCTGTCGAGCGCGTTCTTTCGTCAATTGCATACTTTAGTGCTACGACTGGTCTGGGCTGGGAAGCAGCCTAGGGTGGCATTGGACATTCTCATACGGCCGAATGAAGACGGAGGCCTGCAAGCTCCGGACTTGGAGTTATACTACCGAGCTGCCCAGGGTGCGCATGCTTATGGCTGGATGCATGGTCCGGCGGATGCTCCACACATACGCATTGAGGGAATAGTTGCGGACCCGATGCCGCTACCGGCACTTCTGGCCAGACCTAGAGATCGCAGAACGGGCCTCCTAGACTCGCTTAATGCTGTTGTCCATGCCTGGCATCATCTTATGGATGCACAAGCGTGTTCGTTATTATACGCCCCGGGAGCAAAGCTAGGGTGGTGTTCATGGCTTGGCCCATGCACGGACAGGGGCGTCTTGGCCGCTCTTGCTAAGATGAACCTCGCTACCATGGGGGATCTGTTCTTTAACGGGGCGGCTCTTGCTTGGGACGACATAGAATTTGATACCGAGTTGGGCGCTCCGCCTCTTACGCGTTTTCAGTTTCATAGGGTGAGGCTTGCCCTCACGGACTTGTTAGGGGAGGACATGACGGAACCGCAAACAGTGCTGGTGTACGATTACATTGTTACGGCTAAGACCGCGGCTCGTTTAATATCACGGCTTTACCGAGACACCCTAGCGTAGAAGACAACGCACTATGCTAAACCTCGGTTGGCGTGGCAGACAGACTTAGAGACAGAAATACCAGAGGACAAGTGGAAATACTGTTGTGCCAATGTTAAGCAAGTGTCTCTGAATGGTCATCATCGGCTATTGCATTTTAAGGTCCTTAATAGGGTGTCTGACACTCCTGAGCGATTGTTCCGATGTGGCTTACGGGACACCCCTAGATGCGAGCGGTGTACAGTGCAAATAGCAGACTTCCTTCATCTAGCCTGGCTCTGCCCGAAGATTGCTGATTTTTGGCTTGCGGTTTACAATGAGGTGAACAGGGTTACTGGGTTGATGCTGGCCCCCTCCCCGCTGCTGGCGCTGCTGGGCTACTCTAGAGACGTTGCGCCTGCTTTTCGAAAACTGTTAGATATGGCCTTTCTTATAGCTAAACGCTGCGTTGCACTCACCTGGATGAGAGTGCCGACTCCGACACTGTCCAGATGGTCACAGGACTTGCTATACTGTTGCACCCAAACAGGATTGTACAGCGATCTATTACCCCCCACAATCGGCCAAAGAACTACTGGGTACTGTACCTGGAGAGGAGATCCGTAGTAGACGACGACAACTCTGACGTCGCACACCCAGATCTCGAGGCGGAAAACACAAATGAGAGCGCAACACAGCACACTGGGGCGGAGACGACAGGTCCCATATATTAGATGGAGACTTAACTACTGAAGTAGGTGCGCAGTGGAGTTGCAGTAATAACACTCAAAGGTTTTTTTGTTTGTTTTTTTGCAAAGGTGGGAGGGGACGGGGTTTGAGGCGTCAGATGTAACCCTGTTCACAAGCTTTACACTTGGAGTATTTCCAAAAGCCTGGTTTCGACAGCCATGGTATCTTTTTTGGTGGTTGGATTTCAAGGTGACTCTGGGTTAAGATATCCCGTAGAGATGCTGTTTTTCTATATGTTATACTTGGAAAAGGTGTTAAATTTTCTTTCAGGGTTTCATCACGTAATAAAATCTCCCAGTTCTTCCTTATTACTTTCTTCAACTTTTTACTTTGGTTATTGAAATTCATGATCAGACGTGTTGAACCTTCTGTTTCTATAGTATTCTCCAGTGTCGTTCTTGTTGTTGCAGGGATTAAGAGGTCCGATCATTGTTTTAGGTTCATCCTAGATTTCGCTGTTAGGATTACTTCCAAAGGATAGCCTCTTTCCAGAAATCGACTACTCATCCTCTCGATTTCCATTTTCAAATCCTCCATCTCTGAGCAATTTCTTTTAGCTCTAAGCATCTGGCCGTAAGGTATACTCCACTTTAATTGGGTTGGATGGCCACTGTTAGCATGAAGAATGCTATTACAAGATGTCGGTTTCCGGTGCATTTTAGTGCACAGTGTCTTGTTTTTAATAAAGACCTCTACATCTAGAAAGATGATACTGGTTTCGCTTATAGATGATGTGAAATGGAGGTTGTGATCATTTTCTTCCAAGGAGTCGATAAAATTATGTAAGTCTTCGCGACTTCCGTCCCATATGACGAATAAATCATCAATAAATCGACACCATGTTTTAATTTTTGAATGCGTCTTGTTTTTTTCCTCGACGACTTTGGTTTCCCAGACCGCCATCATCAGATTAGCATACGTTGGGGAAAAAGATGTCCCCATCGCCGTGCCTTGTTTTTGTAGGTACAGGCTGCCGAGAAAGAGGAAAATGTTGTGTTCAAGACAGTAGGTCAACATGTCAATTAACATGGCTGAATGTTCAAGGTGGCTAATTGATCTTTTCTCCAGGAATTTCTTGATTGCTCTTATTCCGTCTTCATGACGTATAGAAGTATAGAGTGATGTTACATCTATTGTGCTCATCAAGTATACCGACATCCACTCGATTTTCGGTATTTTATTTAGAAAGTCCATGGTATCTCTTAGATACGAAGGGAGCATTGTTACATAATTCATGAGGAAGATATCAATGAATCTTGAGGTTGTTTCCAAAAGCGATCCTATGGAGCTCACTATCGGTCTGCCCGGTGGTCTTTCAATTGATTTATGAATTTTAGGTAGAAAGTAGATAGTGGCTATGATCGGATTGTCTGTTTTCAAATAGCAATATTCGTCAAAATCAATTAAACCTCTTTCTTTCCACCCGAGCAATAGTGTATGGTATTCATTCGTCCATTTCTCCATTGGGTTGTTGGCCAGTAACTCATAATGATCTTGGTTATCCAACTGTCGCTTTACCTCACTTACATAATCCGTCACATTTTGGACCACAATGTTTCCTCCTTTGTCCGAGGATTTAATTATTATTGTAGGATCATTCTTGAGTTCTGTGATTTCCTGATATTCTTTCGGTGAGAGGTTCCCTGTTTCTTTGTTGTTGTTGTTGTTGTTCCAATCCATTTTCTTATTAGCAATGGATCTGTTTGATATCTTGGTAACTTCCTCCACCATTATTTCTTGGAATAGGTCAATTTTATTCCCAGGTGGCATTTGTGAACAGAACCTGGACTATTTTCTTAGTCCACTTTCACCTCCTACATTTGTTGTCAGTCCAATAGTGTTGCAAAAGTCAATGTCTGATGTAAACGAGTCTTGACTTATCTCTATATTTTATGTTTCAACTTCTCTCAATGATGTTAATGCTCTGAGTGCCGGTAGATCTTCTTGGGCAATTGGGGATGGATTGGTCTCTTCTGATTGACCGGCATTTGGTTGAGGTTTCTTCTCTGCAAAATATTTCTTAAGTTTCACTTTCCTACAAAATTTGTAGAGATCAATTCGTACATTGGGGACATCCATATCTTTATTGGGGCAGTAGGATAATCCTCGATTTAATAGTTTCATTTGGACGTCAGTTAGTTGTTTGTCAGATATATTTAGGACCACATTTTTGTCTTGGTTGGTCCCACTCTTTTTGAGGATTATTTTTGCTTTCCTTTTCCTCTCTTTTGCTCCTTCTTCTGACCCTTCTGCTTGTGGTTTTGGTTTTGTTTGTCCTCTCCCCCAAGTATTGATTCCACCTCTTCCTCTTTGCTGCGTTATCATTTGCGCCAACTGTAGCTCCCCGTGAAAATCCAGTGGAGTAGTTGCTGCGTCCTCATCAGCTGAGCTGATCTCAGAACTCTCTATTGTGTCGGTGTTTATTGTCCCAGTGTATTTGTCCATCACAACTCTACTTCTTAGGGTATCATACTTGCGGGCAAAAGTATATATACACGCCCGTTGGCATAGTCCATCCTATCCCTTGTGAATTTATTTGCCTTTCGTTTCTCCACCTCCATTTCATGTTTGTTCAGTTTCTTCTCAATGTTCTCAATCAATTCCTTGTTCTCTTCAGATACCGGAATTTTCGCTATCTCTTGTTCCATTATTTGGATTAATCTCGTAATGTTTTCCAATTTCCTCTCCGCGTGTATAATTAATGTCCTCATGAGTTTAAAGGAACACTCGTTGGTATCCTGTTGCCATAGTTTTATCAAATCCGGCTCTAGATCATTCAATGTGGGCATGATGAGTATTTGTAGCCATCTAGGGACTCTTTTGAACTCTATGTATTTTTCTAATGTCGTTTTCTCCCACCATTTATTAATTTCTAAGCTCCCATTTTGTTGTAGTTCTCTTAGGGCATTTACTATTGTTCTGTTATCTTTTTCTTTTCCTTTTCCTCCTACTGTTCCTCTTGTGTTTGTGCTAGTTGAGGAGGTTGTTTCATCATCATTAAGTAGTTCACTCGCCCTTAATTGGCGGTTCCTGGTTTTATCTGCCATCAATGCAAATGAGGTAATGATTTTCACAGATTCTTGTGTGTAGTTGCTTTGGTGTTTTTTATTTATTACCTTTCAGGATTCTGCCTTCTGCTCCCAGAATAGTTCAGAGTCCCAAGGACTTGCTGCTCCTCTTACTTCCCACGTTAGAGGAATCACGATATGCCAAGCTGTCCCTTTAATGCTTTATCCCCCACATTTAACTTCTTCCGGGTTTTGAGCAGTGACAGTTTTTTTGCTTTGATTTAGGAGTCAGAAGACGCAATGTGTTGTCTCGTTTCTTATTGTCTGCTTTGATAGCGCGTTTGTGTTGCTCTTTTCACGATCGCACAGCACTCGGCTACTCCTACCGGCGGTTTGTTGATGAGACGGCAGCCGAGGGCCCTGGCTCCTCATGCGCCGCTTCTGCCACGCTGCTGAGTTGCGCGGACACCGCCCACCCCACTGCCTCGCTCACTCACCACCGGCACTTCACCACTCCGACTCCAGGCATCCGTTTTCTCTCGTTTGTTCAGGTGTCTTTCAAAAGCAATGGCAGAGGCGTCGATTGTCTGTTCCAATTCTTCAAAGATGACTGGAATATTTCCTGATCGCCTCGCCTCGCTTGTGAGTGCCTCTGATGTGCGTCCCAGTCCACGCACCATAGATTCCTTCGTTTCCTCTCGCTTTCTCTCTCCTCCCAGCGGAAGTCACAGCAGGTCAGGTCAGTTTACTTATTTCTTTATTTTTTCAAAAACACCATGTGCAAAACACACAGGATAGGACGGCCTACGCGTTTCGGCTACAATTAGCCTTCAACTGGACCATAGAGTCCCAAATGTCTAGTGAATTTATGTAAAGTGCTCAGTGATAGAACCCTTCTTTGTGTTCATTAAAAGCTAGACTGATAACCTAATTTTAAAAAATACGGCTCAATTCAGTCGCCATTTTGTTAGTCTTTTTTGGGGGTGATACGTCAAGCGGGGGCTGAGAAAAAAGGGGGTCCCAAATCATGTTTTCCCCATGTTTTCCCCATTTTAATTTCCATGGGAAATTTAGCGACTAGCTACAGCGCGAACTGCTGAACGAAATGACCCCAAATTTGCAGAAAGTTAGAGCTTGGTTCCGAAATTGGTGTAATTTACGCTGGGGTCGCGGGTTCCCGTGTTTTATTTTAATAAGACCCCGGGGTGGGTAGGTCCCGGGGGCATTTCTTAAAAAATAATAGCAGGGGCTCGCTCGGACTGTGGGTGCCCGTTGGGGTCCCCGCAGTCTCGGAGCTTCACTCATGTTGGGAGGGGGGTTGCATGGCCCTCCTCCTGGAGCTCTCCATCTGCTTATAACTTTGGCATCGTTTGACGATTCTTTTCGAAATTTTCTAAAACTGTGTCTCTTTTCTGATCAGTTCCTATCTTGAAAGTTTAGGGGTGATTGGTGAAGGGGGGCTGAGAAAAAGGGGGGTAGGGGTGAAAACGTGTTTTCTCAATGTTTTTTTCATAGGAAACTTTAGACAAGGCTAAAGGTCAAACTGCTGAACGGAATTATGCCACATTTGGCAGGGAGAAATGTCTTGGTCTAGAAAGTGCGGTCCTGTTAAAATGGTGTAAATCCGTTCAGTAGTTTTTGAGAAATTAAAGGGAATATATATATATATATATATATATAAATAAATTTGAGTCAGCCAAAAAACAAGCCTTAACCAACATGGTGTCCGAAAACTTAACACCAGCTACTATTGCCCCTGCTCTGTCAGACACTGATCTAAGTTCTGTGTATAGCAGTACTGGATCTGAAGATGAAAACAGTGTCCAACAAACTGCCGTCAGTAGTTTTACTCCATCAGAGGAACTGGTTTTTATGGTGGAAGACAGACGCAACACTTTGCGTTCGAGGGGCACACAGCAACAACAAGTGAAAGGCGCCACAGACGCAACAAATGCCGCAAAGAGAGGAGGAAACACCGGCGGTTTCATGAAAAAGAAAAGAGGGAAGGGGAATCTGCAATGAATGAAATAAAGGTTACTGGTTTCTCTCCCACCACCATTACGAATGAACCACCAAGTAATGATGAATCCATAACCAAAAATAATGAAAAAAATGATAAAAGCAATGGAAAAGACAATGAAGAAAAATTGAATAAAGTAAAAAATGTCAGCAAAAATATTGAGAACACTGTGATCAATCTAACAGAACTTGACCTTAATAAAGCGGAAATCCAACTCTTGTCCTTGGGCCTCTCTTTCTGCCCCAAAAACAGCTTCAAATATGTGCAGATGAGGATCGATGTTTTCAAGTTTATTCGGAAACTGATACTCTTGAAATTTCATACTTTGAACAAAAAAAGTGATCAGGCAACCAAGATTCTACAAGAATCTCAACCGAGTAGGACGTTCGCGATATCTGATACCACGGCGCTTAAAACTGCACACTCTCTTCTAACTTTGGAAGAGGATGTTGTTGATAATACTCAAGTAGTGCTGAAATCTATGGGTATCTCGAGTGGCAGTGCGGCGAAAAGTCCTTTTTGTACTACATCATCGTTTGTCCCCGTTATGCCCAGGGACGCTATTGACATTTTTAGTGACCGAATGATTGAGGAATTGAAGAAGCTGAATTTTGATTTGGCAAAAAATCAGAAACGTAGGAGCTACAAGGACAAGCAGTATTCTAACCTAATGCGGAAAATCAAGAATCATGGAAATATTATAGTAAACAAAGCCGATAAAGGTGGAAACGTTGTTCTATGGCCACGAGATGTATACATTGCAGAGGCTGAGAGGCAGCTTAATGATCCTCTTTGCTATAGGAAGGCCTCTTTTAATGAACTTAATACAGTGAAACAGTTAATCCACACTAACTTGTCTCAGTGGAAGAGAGAAGGCCTAATCAGCAAAAAGGAGTTTGAATTTTTAAAGGTGGATCATCCCATCACTCCCACCCTTTACTTGCTGCCCAAGATCCACAAAGGCACTTTTCCTATACCTGGGCGACCGAATATTTGTGCCCAGAATGGACTATTGGAGGCAATATCCAAATATGTGGATTTTTTTCTTCATGGTTTTATGGAGGACCTTCCGACCTACATAAGAGACACCAGTGACTTCTTGAATAAGTTGAATGGGATCATGTGGAAACCTGAATATCGGTTTCTGGTAATGGACATTTCGTCTCTTTATACATCTATCAATCACAGTGATGGCCTTAGAGCAATTGAATATTTCTTGAGTGAAAGAGACATCAAATTCTATGAACATAGCAAAATGCTGGTTAAAATGATTGATTTTTGTCTAAATAACAATTATTTTTTATTCAACAATGAGGTATACCAGCAACTGCGGGGTGTGGCCATGGGGGCATGCTTCTCCCCTAGTTACGCGTGTTTACACGTGGGCTGGTGAGAGAAGCATGTTCTGGGTCAGCCCCGTGGTTGTTTGACTGATACAGAGACAGGAATTGTCAATATGTTGCGTTTCATAGACAATGTTTTTATTATCTGGCAGGGCTGTGAAGCTTCGGCTGAAAATTTTGTCAAAGAAATTAATTGCAATGCCTTGAATTTAGAATTCACAGCTACTATAAGTAATTTTAAAGTTGATTTTCTTGATGTTGAAGTGTATATTTCCGATAACCGAATTAAACTGCAACCTTGATACTATCAAATCCTGCTCTCCTCTGGACCCCTGTCCTTTGAAAACTCTAAAGGCCTGCAGAGGTACCCTATTACCGTCCCTTCTCGATATTTTAAACAGCGCTATCACAGAGGGAATTTTCCCTCAAGTGTGGAAACTCGCTGTGGTTAAACCTCTTCTTAAGAAGGCCTCTTTGAACCCTGAGGTGCTAAAAAACTTCCGGCCGATCTCATTATTACCAGCACCAGCAAAAATTCTGGAAGCTCATTTAAATCGTCATTTGACAGGATTTTTGGAAAGGGAGAATCGCCTGGATTCATCTCAGCAAGGATTCCGTGCGTCCCTCAGTACGGAGACTGCCCTTACGGTGGTAGTAAATAATATTAGATCTGAGGTGGACAAGGGCCAGACCACTTTGTTGGTCTTGCTGGATTTAACAGCAGCCTTCGATACCCTGTCCCCCTCTATCCTGGTGGATAGACTGAGGGGGATAGGGGTAGCGGGCAGCGCCCTGAACCTTTTGTCCTCTTTTCTGCATCAGAGACAGCAGAAAGTGAAATTGGGCGATTTTATGTCCCCCACCAGGGCGGTGCAATGTGGAGTCCCACAGGGCTCGGCGCTTAGCCCGGTCCTGTTCAATGTATACGTGACCCCCCTCGCCAAAATAATAAGAGAATTTGGATATCAGGTGTTATCTTACGCTGATGACATGCAGATCATTGTCTCGACAAATCAATCAGGACAAGACTGTGCTGCAAAATTCAAGACCTGCATGGAATCAGAATCATCATGGATGATAAGGAACTTTCTTAAGCTCAACGGTGAGAAAACCGAGGTGCTGGTAATTGGCAGGAATCAAGATCTGTGGAATGAGGAGTGGTGGCCCGTCGCTTTGGGCGAATGCCCTCGACCAGCCAAATTTGTTAAGAATTTATGCGTTATCATAGATCCTACCCTGTCTTTTGACCGACAGGTCAATAAAACGGTTGGCACCTGCTGTATCATCATTCGGACCTTGAAGAAGATAGCCCCTTTTCTATCTCCCGAGGCGCGCAAACAATTTACGGTCACCCTGGTATTATCCAGGATCGACTATTGTAACGCTCTTTATGGCGGTATAAATCAGAAGGAGATCCAGAAATTACAGGTCATCCAAAATGCGGCTGCCAGATTAGTTTTAAATCTGCCGAGGCGATCATCACCGACGGCGGCAAGAAGGGAACTACACTGGCTGCCCATTCAGGCGAGAATCTCATTTAAGATCCTTTGCTTCGCCCACAGTGTGTTTTTCGGATCAGGTCCAGAAGGGGTCAAAACCCTACTGAAATCCTACACCCCCAGCAGATGCCTCCGATCTGCCTCGAAAAATCTGCTCATAGTTCCAAAGGTTAACAAGGCGAGATGGGGTGGTAGAGCTTTTTCCTCGCTCGCTCCAAAATTATGGAACTCACTCCCCCCCCGAAATCGCTAGACAGCCGTCTCTGACAACCTTTCGTAAAATTACAAAAACGTGGCTGTTCTCCCTATCCTATTAGCCCTGATTTATCCAGTCTTTCCACTCTCTTATGTTCTGCTGGTGGTTATGTCTATGTTGTTTCCATCTGACAGCGCCTTGATGCCCTTTTCGGGGCTAAGTTCCTTTTAGCGCTCTACAAATATCCCATTATTATTATAACAAAATCATGACTAAAATGCACAGAAAGGTCACGGCAGGTAATTCCATTTTACATGCTCAGAGTAATCATCCTCGCCATCTTATTAAAAGTATTCCTTATGGAGAATTTTTAAGAATTCAAAGAATTTGCAACAACGAGGTAGATTTGAATATCTGTCTGGAGGATTCATTTAAAAGATTTTTAGTTAGGGGTTATGACAAAAATGAACTTGCCAAATCTCTGAAACAAGTGATGACCAAAACCCTGACAGTCCCTATAGATTCTGCGGTTTCTACTATTATACCAGCAGAAATAAAAGAAAGTGGGGCAGATAAATCTAAAATTAGACTCATCACTAACTTTAACTGCCAGGAACGCAAAATTAGACAGATTGTGAAATCTAACTGGCCAATCCTCATGACAGACATTACACTAGCACCCCTGTTGGAAGATTATCCAACAATAACTTTTCGAAGAGCTCCTTTGATGAGGGATGTGTTGGTCAAATCCAGCCCTGAAGTTACTATTAAATCTAATTGGTTATCCAATAGAACTGTTTTTTTTAAATGCAGCTCTTGCAGGGCATGCACATTCGGAGTTAACACCAAAGAGTACCAAGAGGCTTTCTCTGAGACTATTAGCAAGATTAACAATCACTACACTTGCAAAACTGACCATGCAGTTTACGTCTTACAATGTACTTGTAATTTACAGTTAGTTGGAAGTACGAAATTGCAAGTGTATAATCGAATTTTACAGCACTTACGGGCAATAGTCAACTCCGATGCCAGTTATCCGGTAGCGCGTCATTTCAAATTAGTTCATAAGAACAACTTGAACAATTTGAAATATTTTGTTATTGACGCTGTCCCCATCTCTAAAAGGGGAGGGGATAGAGAAAAAAGACTGAGACAACTGGAGAGCCATTATATAGTACTGCTTAATAGTAAAATCCCGAATGGCCTCAACATGGGTGAGGACCTTCATAATTTTTTGTAATCATATTTGAATATTAACTTTGGAAACTCCTTTTTTTATAATCCTTTCAATTTTGGATTAATTGTGAAGGTCTAGAATGATGAACCCCCTCATAGTTGCAACCAATATTAATTAGCTTTTAGATTCTGGCTTTTAACATCATGTTGTATTTAGCACAAATTTAAAAATTGGTTTTACCGATTTTACGGTTTTACCGAGTTTTTGTGCATTGAGGATAATATTGACTTTCGCAAGGGGTTATTATTGATCCAATATGAAATGGTTAAATGGTGTTTTCCAGAAATAAGCTATTAAGTATATGTGATCAATGGATTTATTTATTATCTCTGTGGAAGTATATTTTATGTAATTGATCTGCCTGCTAGGTTCTGTTATTGAGTATCTCTGCTTGCACTTTATTTGATAAACTGTTTTGCTACCATTTGTATAATATATGAATTAGCCGGTTTTAAATCACTTTGCACTTTATAGCACTTGCCACTTTGCACATTATACACTTGCTGCTATTACCGATTACTTTCTTGGTAAATCTGCTCTCTAAACACTTGATGAATATGCACTAATCTTTAATTTTTAGCACTCTTACACATCGTGTGGGTCTTTTTTAAAATATTGGATATAACATCTAACTATCGCCTCCTTTTTTTAAAGCCTCTTCGATTACATATTATACCACATGGTTTTTGTAGGGCACTTGCCCTCTATTTTTGTAACTGTTATAAAATGTTGAAATGTTTCTGAAATAGTAGTAAGATTCATTGCCATAATTACAATCTTTTATCATTTTAAGAGAGTATTGTTGGTTAGGCATTTATGTTAGAAAACAGACTGTGGTTAAAGAAATAAGTATGTTCTCATTTTCTATGAGGGTTAGTAGGAGGAGCTACGATAGATGTTCACAGTATTTAAATCCCCCATGTCTCTGGGTATGTCATGTGATCAAGTTCGGGTTCCCCGGACGAAACGCGTCATGCTGCTGCACGTACGAGCGCATTATGCAAATTCAGTATCTTTGCTTCCACCCGTGATCAAGGCTAAGGAAATGCCGAAACGTTGGGAAATGGAAACTGAAAATTATGCTCTGCTGCTGGGTGCCTGATTAAATACCTCATCTCCAGTATTGGGCCTCTGTCTTTGTTTTACACTTGGAGGTGTGTTGATGGGCTGCTCTGAGCCCATTGTCCAGAGGCCGCCCTGAAGGGTTGGGGGCTCCAGAATCGGGGAATGCTGTGTTTGATATATATATATATATATATATATATATATATATTCACTGAAAAAACCATAGGTTATAGACCATATATAGTTAGGAATTAGCATTTACAAAACCTTGAAAATTCACTGAAAAAACCATAGGTTATAGACCATATATAGTTAGGAATTAGCATTTAAAAAACCTTATTTTACTCACACAAAACCATTGAAATTCCATATATAGTTAGTTGCACTAACTATATATCGCGCACCTGCAATCCACTGCTGATGATGTCACATATTACATCATTCATGACATGGTCAGTGACATCACTGATGACATCACTGATGACATCTCAAATGACATCACTGATGACATCACTGATGACATCTCATTTGACATCAATGACCACATCACTGATGATATCATTCATGTGACAATACAATGCATCTCCTCACATTTTAATATAACCTCTGTTTCACCCAGTGTTAAATACAGAATATAATTTTTGAAACCATTGACACACCAATACTAGTTACTACATACGCACTCACTGATTCCTACGTCTACACACACCTTCACTCATTCACCCATACTATCATTCATACATACAATCACTCATCTTTACAACACTATCATATGCACTCATACACCTATACAGACACTCACAGTCTGCCACTCATCCATGGAGTTACTCACACACCTAGTCAGTCCTGTAAAGAATCAATGACACTTCCATTTTCTTGTCTATACAATTAAACATACAGCACCTTACATTTTCAAACATATACTAACACATACTTACCTTGTTATACAATCATTGATACAAGTACACATTGATCTGCACAGAGTCACACACCTCCCAGCCAGCCACACACACACTCAGTCTCCCATACAAATACTTGGACAATCAATCAGTAACCCATATAGTTAATCATATAGCTACTGATCAAAACATGCAGCAGTTTACAGAACAACAGACATAATGATGCACAAATTAAGACACTTTAGTCACTAACCCATGCACTCAGTGAGACACATTTAATCACTCACTCATGCATTCAGTCATGCACCTACTAAATCCTTTGTCCAGACACTTATACTTCCACTCATTCTTCAATATGTAAGACACATTTTAACTTTACAGAAACATACAGTCACTGGATGTTGTCATCAGTGATGTCATCAGTGATGTCATTTGAGATGTCATCAGTGATGTCATCAGTGATGTCACTGACCATGTCATGAATGATGTAATATGTGACATCATCAGCAGTGGATTGCAGGTGCGCGATATATAGTTAGTGCAACTAACTATATATGGAATTTCAATGGTTTTGTGTGAGTAAAATAAGGTTTTTTAAATGCTAATTCCTAACTATATATGGTCTATAACCTATGGTTTTTTCAGTGAATTTTCAAGGTTTTGTAAATGCTAATTCCTAACTATATATGGTCTATAACCTATGGTTTTTTCAGTGAATTTCAATGGTTTTTTAATAGCAAATATCATAAGCTGTCGAATGTCAAGTACGTGGTAAGTGAAAACATTTTCGTGTTTATGCACACTGATCTGCTTTGAATGGTGCCCCCCCCCCTCATTTCTATTAGGAGTACTCTCTCTTTGCAGATAGTGAAAGGTAGTTAACGCAGGTCTTTGCCCCCATTGTAATCCGTCGTGCCTGCTTCTCTCTCCATTTGATTCATTGTTATCCAAGTATTTACTGTTTTAGAATTAGTTCTCTTTGGTTCATTCTCTATTTACAAACAAACACAGAGTCGCAATACTCTGTTTAGTCTTTGCAGATAACGAAAAATCGTGTAAAAAAAAGAAAAGGAATCGAGCAAAATCAGTAGGCCACTAATGGGATCTCTTTTTGACCTCGCTAAAATAGAAACATTAGGAACAACCCCTCATGACAAATACAAAACTATGAGATGAACTGAACTCCACACAATGATGGCTGCAAAACAGCTCGGCTCCGCCACCCACCCCGCCCAAAATAACGATAAAGAACGGCTGCCATGATTGGTTGCGGAATGACCACGACGGAGCTACGAAATGGTGCTGCTCTCATGCTAACCCCAGCTTCAGTCTGAAACATCCAGAAACACTGTAGACTACCAATTCGATCAGTTCCGGTAGCGCCCCAATGTAACCCGGTAGAGAAGAACTAGCCCTCCCCTCTTTGACTGATGGTTCTTGTTGCCTGTCCCTTCTGTTGTCATTTAACAGAACTATTTAGCCTGCTGAAAGGGGTTGTGTTCCGACCGCTGGTTGGTGGAGACATTTTGACTATATTCTGTACCTGCGTTGTCGCGTAATGCGTCATATGACGCGCCGCGTTAGCGCATCCGGAAGTCATCCGGGGCGCGCAGCGCGTAACGTAAGCATAACAAGTCATGTGACTTGTTAATAAAACTTTTCATTGGTTCATTTTACTTTTCTTATTGTAATGATGAAAGGCTTGGTCATATGACCTAAAAATTACGCTTTTCATTACTTCCGAACATTATTTTTTCTTAAATATATGTTATAATGTTCCAGGCTAATGTACTTTCCCGGAAATTTTACAACTGTCCTGCAAGTAAAATATATTCTTTTTTCGAGAAAAAGAGCGTTTCTTCGTCCCATGACGGAGCCGTTGAGCAAAAGAGGGTCGACCTGCTGTCTTAGTCGCCGATACGCCTGAATATGAGATTCTTATCGATCACTTTATGTTGCAGGAATAGAAAACACAACAGCCCTTGACCATTTATCTTTACTGCGTTCCTTCGTATTATACCTTTTACCCTTCATGTAATTGGTCTGCTTTATTTCACTTGCCTTTTAATGATTCTAAAACAGTGACTATTATTAAAAACTTTACCAATGTATATACTACTACCATGTTTTCTTTTAAAAACCTTTATTGTGAAAATTTCATTATACAAATACGAGCCTATAACCACGTGGGCCGGCCACGGAGCAAACTGTAATCGTATATGATGAATAGACATTTACACTGTAGAGGAACGTAACGGGCGGGCCATTACGTTGCAAGAACTAAGGTGTCTAACAGTTACGGAATCGGTGGACGTACATTTTATAATTAAAATACGACAGGGCCAGTTACAATAAAATTATCTAGATATACATTTGCGGGCAAGTACCATGGGTGACGTTAATTCGAACTTTCAACAGTACAGTAATCAATAACACATCAGAACTTAATATCAATAGGGATGTCGAAATATTCAATCAATTCTCGTCCCCGCCCGCCATTTGCTTCAAAACTGCATACGTATCTCGTGATTTCAAGGTTCTGCAACCAGTACACAACAAGGAGTTACGAGTCCCATTTATTCTGGCGCCATTTTGGGCGAGGACGGGCAGGTCCAGGATATAGTCAAAATGTCTCTACCAACCATCGACTATGATGATGTTCATATGCTGTATTTATTAGAGTAACACTCATCTGTCCACATGAAATTAATTTGCCACAATCTAAACATGTCATTTTAATCTTTCCAAAGTTCTTCTAAATATTTGGGACCGTTTCCCTTGCCTCTGAAGCTCTCAGTGCCACTTCTTTGATGAATGTACTAGCAGGTCAGGGGTTCTCCTCCAAATCTCTCTTTTATGCAGCACTATAATTAATTGGTGCCACCTCTCCATATGACGATGCATGGTATAGTTACCACAACTATATTTTTTTTCGGTTCCTCTGGAGAGTTCATCGTGGCAGATGAAGCGTGTAACGTACCGGGCATTTACCTTTTTTTGCATGTACAGGAAAGGAAAAAAAAATCGAGCGTCCGAGTTCTAAGGTGTCCCAGGGCCATTTTAGTGGACCAGGCCCAAATCCAAAGACCAGGCCGCCATTTTGAGAGTCCTCTTGCAGCCGCCTGTCGCTGTAGCATCAAGAGCAGCCGAAACTCAGCTGAATGGCAACTGAAACGGTAAAGGGGCGCCCCACTACAGCAGACGAGCCAGGCCCAAATCCAAAGAACAGCTATCTCACAGGCTAATGGGGCGACCCACGCAGAGTTTCAGCATTGTAGGATGACCACACAAGTACAGCAACTTGCTAGACATCACCTCGGTGCCATCCGGATCTCGGCGCCCCACTGCAGATGAAGTGCCTCTCAACTATGAAACCACCACGGTGACATCCGGATCTTGGCGCGTTGTGCTGCCTTCGGCCTATTCGCACATCGGTCCGCTACTGACGCCATCTCACAGGCTAATGGGGCGACCCACGCCGACTTTCAGCATTGTAGGATGACCACACCAGTACAGCAACTTGCTAGACATCACCTCGGTGCCATCCGGATCTCGGCGCCCCACTGCAGATGAAGTGCCTCTCAACTATGAAACCACCACGGTGACATCCGGATCTTGGCGCGTTGTGCTGCCTTCGGCCTATTCGCACATCGGTCCGCTACTGACGCCATCTCACAGGCTAATGGGGTGACCCACGCCGAGTTTCAGCATTGTAGGATGACCACACCAACTTGCTAGACATCACCTCAGTGCCATCCGAATCTTGGCATCTCAACGCCTAGTGGTATCTTCCATACAAAAAATATTGTTACGCTGCCTTTGGCCCCATTCGCACATCAGTCCGCAACTTAGACATCACCTCGGTGCCATCCGGATCTTGGCATCTCAGCGCCTTGTGGTGTCAGTCAGAAAATATTGTTGTGCTGCCTTCGGCCTATTCGCACATCGGTCCGCTACTGACGCCATCTCACAGGCCAACGGGGCGCCCCACGCCGACTTTCAGCATTGTAGGATGGCCACACCAGTGCGGCAACTTGCTACACACCACCTCGGTGCCATCCGGATCTTGGCATCTCAGCGCCTTGTGGTCTCTTCTACACCGGAAATATAGTAGAAAATATTGTTGCGCTGCCTTCGGCCCCATTCACACATCGGTCCGCTACTGACACCATCTCACAGGCCAACGGGGCGCCCCACGCCGACTTTCAACATTGTAGGATGGCCACAGAAGTGCGACAACTTACTAGACACCACCTCGGTGCCATCCGGATCTTGGCGCGTTGTGCTGCCTTCGGCCTATTCGCACATCGGTCCGCTACTGACGCAAACTCACAGGCCAACGGGGCGCCCCACGCCGACTTTCAGCATTGTAGGATGGCCACACCAGTGCGGCAACTTCCTACACACCACCTCGGTGCCATCCGGATCTTGGCGCGTAGTGAACCTGCAGCAGCTGCAAATAAGCTTCAGACAGTGTTACAACCGCTGCTCAGAACTCTCAACTATGACACCACCTCGATGCCATCCGGATCTTGGCGCGTTGTGTTGCCTTCGGCCTATTCGCACATCGGTCCGCTACTGACGCCGCCTCACGTGCCAACGTATTTTCTCCGCATTTTATACCCTATGCCGCATAACAGGTCATGTGACTTGTTTATAAAACTTTTCATTGGTTCATTTTACTTTTGGTTTCCTAATGATGGAAGGCTTGATCATATGACCTAAAAACAACACTTTTCATTGGATGAAAACTTTTTTTTTCCCCCAAACGATGAAAGCCCCACCTTGTTTCTGGATGTTTCAGACTGAAGCTGGCGTCACCATGAGAGCACCACCATCTCGTAGCTCCGTCGTGGTCATTCCGCGAGCAATCATGGCAGCCGCTCCCCACCAGAAGCCTGCAGGAGTCGGGGCCCCCAAAACTTTTGATGAATTCTCAAGGCGGAGGGGACGCTTTCGAGAATGGGGTCCAAGACCTAGCAGACAAGCGTCCGATTTCCAAGGTGTCCCAGGGCCATTTCAGTGGACCAGGCCCAAAAAGGAAAGAGCCTGCCGCCATTTTGAGAGTCCTGTGACAGCCGCCTATCGCTGCACCGCAAGAGTGGGCGCAACTCAGCTGAATGGCGGATTTTGACACAGTGGACCAAAAGCGGACGCAATGGCAACTGAAACGGTAAAGGGGCGCCCCACTACAACAGACGAGACTCCACCTGGAGAGGCCCGTTCACGCCGCCTCCCCCGGGGCGCTCCACGCCGTTATTCGGAGCAGCATTGTAGGATACCAAAACCAGTGCGGCAACTTACTGGACATCACCTTGGTGCCATCGTTCTGCTGCCTTGGAACTATTCGCACAACAGTTTGCTACTGATGACCCACCCCCCGCGACGCCCCACGCCGTTATTTGCTGGGTGGCAACTTACTAGACATCACTTTTGTGTCATCTAGATTTCGGCGCGTTCTGCTGCCTTGGAACTATTCGCACAACAGTTTGCTACTGATCACCCACCCCCCGCGACGCCCCACGCCGGAAATCTGGACGTTGTGCTGCGTTGGGACTATTCGCACAGCCGACCGCTACTTCGTTGTTTTTCTCTAAAAATGTTTATATGTTATTACTATTTTTGTTTTCTTGTATATATTTATAAATTATTAAAGTTTTATAATCTTACTACTTTGTCGGAGTGCTATATATTTTTAATGTGACACATAATTGTAAAAACTTTGATGTACAAAGAGTCATCCCTGGAATCTTCCGCTTCACGCTCGGTCCCCTCCCCAATCACAATACAGGATGGTTTTCAGATAATAGCAACGCTTCTGCTGTGACGGATCTCATCGAGTGTGGGCCTTGATCTACTATAACTCCTTTGAAGACGGGTGATTCTTTACAGCTGTGGCCATAAACTACATCTGCAGGGCTAGCTGATAGCCTAGGACCGGCCTGGACAATCGGACACAGAGGAAAAGGAGTGTCAGAGGGTGCGGTAGTGAATAGGGCGAAAGGGAGGTGTCGGGCGGGCACAGGGTGTGATTCTCAGGGAAGAACAGCGCAGATGGGGGGAGGTTTATTACCCATGCATAAAACAGAGAGCGGGGGTGACCACTGCCTGGGGGAGATGCTTGCGAGGGTGGGGAGCCATGCTAAGGATCGACAGCGTGCACAGAGTGGATCTGGTCAAGGCATCTAAAATGGCTGCCGTGCACGACAAAAGTGTGGCATTTGAAAAAAGACAAGATGGCGCACACAATGTTTTTCAACAATTCCTGATTTCCTTCGAATCGAACGTTAACAGACGTTGGGGCATATTACCAAAGTTAAGCGATATTTATCCCTAACGATGCATTGCAAAGATTTTTTTACCGTCAGAAATTATCGCAGATAAACCTTGCTATTATCAAGGTTTATCGCAAATACGATAAAAAACGAGCGCAATGCATTAATATCGCTGAAAACTCCGCGATATTCATGCATTACCGAGCTAATGCTCTTAGCCATGTTATCCACCTCCCATTGGATAACATGGCTAAGAACTGCTCAGGGCAGCTGTTACTTTTTGGAGATATTCGCGCTTATCTCGAATATTTCCAAAAGTTGATAATAGGAGATAGCGATGTTAGCGACTGTTTCCAGTCGCTAACATCTTGGCATGCCCACTTTGCATGTCATTAGTGATAAATATCACTCACATGCAAAGTGGGGCCCAAGATGGTCGCTATCTCCTACTAGCCGTCGCTAGCTGGTGTTAGCAACAGCTACGTAATACAGATATAATTTTATCTCCGCGAAGCGGAGCGCTGTTACAGATATATATCTTGTTTTTGAACGTTAATTTCTCAAAATGCACTGAAGCACATATATTGAGACCTAGCAAAGGCACATCGGGCTACCAGTCCCTAATATTTTACCAAGTTTCGTGCAAATCCATTCAGCCGTTCGATTATTATTATAATTTTTTTTTTTTGCCCCGCGGGGCCCTTTTAAAACCTCCACATCAAACCTAGGGGATCAGCGAGGATCTACTATGCCCCCTTATGGTCATTTGCCCCTTCGCTTTGGCCTCCTCTTGTCTCTCGATCCTACCGAGAGACAAGATGGCGGCCGCTACGGACTGTTTGGAATGTTTACAGACACCGGAGAGCCAATCAGCTTCGCTTCGCAAAGCTCCGTAACGCGAAAAGTACGCGAAGCGGTCCGCTGTTACAGATATATATCTTTTTTTGAACGTTAATTTCTCAAAATCCACTGAAGCACATATATTGAGACCTAGCAAAGGCACATCGGGCTACCAGTCCCTACAATTTTGCCAAGTTTCGTGCAAATCCATTCAGCCGTAAGATTATTATTATAATTTTTTTTTTTTGCCCCGCGGGGCCCTTTTAAAACCTCCACATCAAACCTAGGGGGTCAGCGAGGATCTACTATTCCCCCTTATGGTCATTTGCCCCTTCGCTTTGGCCTCCTCTTGTCTCTCGATCCTACCGAGAGACAAGATGGCGGCCGCTACGGACTTTTTGGAATGTTGACAGACGCCAGAGAACCAATCAGCTTCGCTTCACAAAGCTCCGTTGCGCGAAAAGTCCGCGAACCAGTGCGCTAACTGGTCCGCTGTTACAGATATATATCTTTTTTTAAACGTTAATTTCTCAAAATCCACTGGAGCACATATATTGAGACCTACAAAAGGCACATCGGGCTACCAGTCCCTACAATTTTGCCAAGTTTCGTGCAAATCCATTCAGCCGTTCGGGCTAAAAGTGAGGCCAACCGCCCTATGGAAAACTCAATGTTAAAAACACGTTTTGGGACCCCCCTTTTTTCTCGGCCCCCACTGGACGAACCCCCCCCAAATTTTCAAGGGCTGCTCAGAAACAAAATGTGCCATTTTCCTGAAAATTTCAGCCAATTCCGTCCACAAACGCCAAAGTTATTAGACATAGAATTTTCAAAAAACCCATAGAGAAAAATCGCCAGTAGGTATATATAGTTAGGATTTTTTCTCTATGGGTTTTTTGAAAATTCTATGTCTAATAACTTTGGCGTTTGTGGACGGAATTGGCTGAAATTTTCAGGAAAATGGCACATTTTGTTTCTGAGCAGCCCTTGAAAATTTGGGGGGGGTTCGTCCAGTGGGGGCCGAGAAAAAAGGGGGGTCCCAAAACGTGTTTTTAACATTGAGTTTTCCATAGGGCGGTTGGCCTCACTTTTAGCCCGAACGGCTGAATGGATTTGCACGAAACTTGGCAAAATTGTAGGGACTGGTAGCCCGATGTGCCTTTTGTAGGTCTCAATATATGTGCTACAGTGGATTTTGAGAAATTAACGTTTAAAAAAAGATATATATCTGTAAGCGCGCTCTGGGCAGCGCTCCAGGACGCGTACTTTTCGCGCAACGGAGCTTTGTGAAGCGAAGCTGATTGGTTCTCCGGCGTCTGTCAACATTCCAAACAGTCCGTAGCGGCCGCCATCTTGTCTCTCGGTAGGATCGAGAGACAAGAGGAGGCGAAAGCGAAGGGGCAAATGACCATAAGGGGGAATAGTAGATCCTCGCTGACCCCCTAGGTTTGATGTGGAGGTTTTAAAAGGGCCCCGCGGGGCAAAAAAAAAAAATAATAATAATAATCGAACGGCTGAATGGATTTGCACGAAACTTGGCAAAATTGTAGGGACTGGTAGCCCGATGTGTCTTTGCTAGGTCTCAATATATGTGCTTCAGTGGATTTTGAGAAATTAACGTTCAAAAAAAGATATATATCTGTAACAGCGCACCGCTTCGCGTACTTTTCGCGTTACGGAGCTTTGCGAAGCGAAGCTGATTGGCTCTCCGGTGTCTGTAAACATTCCAAACAGTACGTAGCGGCCGCCATCTTGTCTCTCGGTAGGATCGAGAGACAAGAGGAGGCCAAAGCGAAGGGGCAAATGACCATAAGGGGGCATAGTAGATCCTCGCTGACCCCCTAGGTTTGATGTGGAGGTTTTAAAAGGGCCCCGCGGGGCAAAAAAAAAAAATAATAATAATCGAACGGCTGAATGGATTTGCACGAAGCTTGGTAAAATATTAGGGACTGGTAGCCCGATGTGCCTTTGCTAGGTCTCAATATATGTGCTTCAGTGCATTTTGAGAAATTAACGTTCAAAAACAAGATATATATCTGTAACAGCGCTCCGCTTCGCGGAGATAAAATTATATCTGTATTACCTAGCTGTTGCTAACACCAGTTAGCGACGGCTAGTAGGAGATAGCGACCATCTTGGGCCCCACTTTGCATGTGAGTGATATTTATCACTAATGACATGCAAAGTGGGCATGCCAAGATGTTAGCGACTGGAAACAGTCGCTAACATCGCTATCTCCTATTATCAACTTTTGGAAATATTCGAGATAAGCGCGAATATCTCCAAAAAGTAACAGTTGCCCTGAGCAGTTCTTAGCCATGTTATCCAATGGGAGGTGGATAACATGGCTAAGAGCATTAGCTCGGTAATGCATGAATATCGCTGAGTTTTCAGCGATATTAATGCATTGCGGTCGTTTTTTATCGTATTTGCGATAAACCTTGATAATAGCAAGGTTTATCTGCGATAATTTCTGACGGTAAAAAAATCTTTGCAATGCATCGTTAGGGATAAATATCGCTTAACTTTGGTAATATGCCCCAACGTCTGTTAACGTTCGATTCGAAGGAAATCAGGAAGTGTTGAAAAACATTGTCTGCGCCATCTTGTCTTTTTTCAAATGCCACACTTTTGTCGTGCACGGCAGCCATTTTAGATGCCTTGACCAGACCCACTCTGTGCACGCTGTCGATCCTTAGCATGGCTCCCCACCCTCGCAAGCATCTCACCCAGGCAGTGGTCACCCCCGCTCTCTGTCTTATGCATGGGTAATAAACCTCCCCCCATGTGCGCTGCTCTTCCCTGAGAATCACACCCTGTGCCCGCCCGACACCTCACTTTCGCCCTATTCACTACCGCACCCTCTGACACTCCTTTTCCTCTGTGTCCGATTGTCCAGGCCGGTCCTAGGCTATCAGCTAGCCCTGCAGATGTAGTTTATGGCCACAGCTGTAAAGAATCACCCCTCTTCAAAGGAGTTATAGTAGATCAAGGCCCACACTCGATGAGATCCGTCACAGCAGAAGCGTTGCTATTATCTGAAAACCATCCTGTATTGTGATTGGGGAGGGGACCGAGCGTGAAGCAGAAGATTCCAGGGATGACTCTTTGTACATCAAAGTTTTTACAATTATGTGTCACATTAAAAATATATAGCACTCCGACAAAGTAGTAAGATTATAAAACTTTAATAATTTATAAATATATACAAGAAAACAAAAATAGTAATAACATATAAAAATTTTTAGGGAAAAACAACGAAGTAGCGGTCGGCTGTGCGAATAGTCCCAACGCAGCACAACGTCCAGATTTCCGGCGTGGGGCGTCGCGGGGGGTGGGTCATCAGTAGCAAACTGTTGTGCGAATAGTTCCAAGGCAGCAGAACGCGCCGAAATCTAGATGAAACGAAAGTGATGTCTAGTAAGTTGCCACCCAGCAAATAACGGCGTGGGGCGTCGCGGGGGGTGGGTCATCAGTAGCAAACTGTTGTGCGAATAGTTCCAAGGCAGCAGAACGATGGCACCAAGGTGATGTCCAGTAAGTTGCCGCACTGGTTTTGGTATCCTACAATGCTGCTCCGAATAACGGCGTGGGGCGCCCCGGGGGAGGCGGCGTGAACGGGCCTCTCCAGGTGGAGTGTCATCTGTTGTAGTGGGGCGCCCCTTTACCGTTTCAGTTGCCATTCCGTCCGTTTTTGGTCCACTGTGTCAAAAGCCGCAATTCAGCTGAGTTGCGCCCACTCTTGCGGTGCAGCGATAGGCGGCTGTCACAGGACTCTCAAAATGGCGGCAGGCTCTTTCCTTTTTGGGCCTGGTCCACTGAAATGGCCCTGGGACACCTTGGAAATCGGACGCTTGTCTGCTAGGTCTTGGACCCCATTCTCGAAAGCGTCCCCTCCGCCTTGAGAATTCATCAAAAGTTTTGGGGGCCCGACTCCTGCAGGCTTCTGGTGGGGAGCGGCTGCCATCATTGCTCGCGGAATGACCACGACGGAGCTACGAGATGGTGGTGCTCTCATGCTGACGCCAGTTTAGTCTGAAACATCCAGAAACAAGGTGGGGCTTTCATCGTTTGGGAAAAAAAAAAAGTTTTCATCCAATGAAAAGTGTTGTTTTTAGGTCATATGATCAAGCCTTCCATCATTAGGAAACCAAAAGTAAAATGAACCAATGAAAAGTTTTATAAACAAGTAACATGACCTGTTATGCGGCATAGAGTATAAAATGCGGAGAAAATACGTTGGCACGTGAGGCGGCGTCAGTAGCGGACCGATGTGCGAATAGGCCGAAGGCAATACAACGCGCCAAGATCCGGATGGCACCGAGGTGGTGTCATAGTTGAGAGTTCTGAGCAGCGGTTGTAACACTGTCTGAAGCTTATTTGCAGCTGCTGCAGCTTTACTACGCGCCAAGATCCGGATGGCACCGAGGTGGTGTCTAGTAAGGTGCACTGGTGTGGCCATCCTACAATGCTGAAAGTCGGCGTGGGGCGCCCCGTTGGCCTGTGAGTTTGCGTCAGTAGCGGACCGATGTGCGAATAGGCCGAAGGCAGCACAACGCGCCAAGATCCGGATGGCACCGAGGTGGTGTCTAGTAAGTTGCCGCACTGGTGTGGCCATCCAACAATGCTGAAAGTCGGCGTAGGGCGCCCCGTTGGCCTCTGAGATGGCGTCAGTAGCGGACCGATGTGCGAATAGGCCGAAGGCAGCACAACGCGCCAAGATCCGGATGGCACCGAGGTGGTGTCTAGTAAGGTGCACTGGTGTGGCCATCCTACAATGCTGAAAGTCGGCGTGGGGCGCCCCGTTGGCCTGTGAGTTTGCGTCAGTAGCGGACCGATGTGCGAATAGGCCGAAGGCAGCACAACGCGCCAAGATCCGGATGGCACCGAGGTGGTGTCTAGTAAGTTGTCGCACTTCTGTGGCCATCCTACAATGTTGAAAGTCGGCGTGGGGCGCCCCGCTGGCCTGTGAGATGGCGTCAGTAGCGGACCGATGTGCGAATGGGGCCAAAGGCAGCGCAACAATATTTTCTGACTGACACCACAAGGCGCTGAGATGCCAAGATCCGGATGGCACCGAGGTGATGTCTAAGTTGCGGACTGATGTGCGAATGGGGCCAAAGGCAGCGTAACAATATTTTTTGTATGGAAGATACCACTAGGCGTTGTGATGCCAAGATTCGGATGGCACCGAGGTGATGTCTAGCAAGTTGCTGTACTGGTGTGGTCATCCTACAATGCTGAAACTCGGCGTGGGTCGCCCCATTAGCCTGTGAGATGGCGTCAGTAGCGGACCGATGTGCGAATAGGCCGAAGGCAGCACAACGCGCCAAGATCCGGATGTCACCGTGGTGGTTTCATAGTTGAGAGGCACTTCATCTGCAGTGGGGCGCCGAGATCCGGATGGCACCGAGGTGATGTCTAGCAAGTTGCTGTACTGGTGTGGTCATTCTACAATGCTGAAAGTCGGCGTGGGGTGCCCCATTAGCCTGTGAGATGGCGTCAGTAGCGGACTGATGTGCGAATGGGGCCAAAGGCAGCGCAACAATATTTTCTGAAGAGAAGACACCAAAAGGTGCTGACATTCCAAGATCCGGATGGCACCGAGGTGGTGTCTAGCAAGCTATGCAGTTGAGTTGTGTGCGCACTTGCGGCGAATAGGTCGAAGGCAGCATAACAATGTTTTTTGAATAGAAGACACCACAAGGCATTGAGATTCGGTTACCACCGAGGTGATGTCTAGCAAGTTGCCGCACTGGTGTGGCCATCCTACAATACTGCTCCGAATAACGGCGTGGGGTGCCCGATGGGGGGGGGAGCCGGCGTGAATGGGCCTTCCTAGGTGGAGGCTCGTCTGCTGTAGTGGGTGCCCCTTTACCGTTTCAGTTGCCATTCAGCTGAGTTTCGGCTGCTCTTGATGCTACAGCGACAGGCGGCTGCAAGAGGACTCTCAAAATGGCGGCCTGTTCTTTGGATTTGGGCCTGGTCCACTAAAATGGCCCTGGGACACCTTAGAACTCGGACGCTCGATTTTTTTTTCCTTTCCTGTACATGCAAAAAAAGGTAAATGCCCGGTACGTTACACGCTTCATCTGCCACGATGAACTCTCCAGAGGAACCGAAAAAAAATATAGTTGTGGTAACTATACCATGCATCGTCATATGGAGAGGTGGCACCAATTAATTATAGTTCTGCATAAAAGAGAGATTTGGAGGAGAACCCCTGACCTGCTAGTACATTCATCAAAGAAGTGGAACTGAGAGCTTCAGAGGCAAGGGAAACGGTCCCAAATATTTAGAAGAACTTTGGAAAGATTAAAATGACATGTTTAGATTGTGGCAAATTAATTTCATGTGGACAGATGAGTGTTACTCTAATAAATACAGCATATGAACATCATCATAGTCGATGGTTGGTAGAGACATTTTGACTATATCCTGGACCTGCCCGTCCTCGCCCAAAATGGCGCCGGAATAAATGGGACTCGTAACTCCTTGTTGTGTACTGGTTGCAGAACCTTGAAATCACGAGATACGTATGCAGTTTTGAAGCACATGGCGGGCGGGGACGAGAATTGATTGAATATTTCGACATCCCTATTAATATTAAGTTCTGATGTGTTATTGATTACTGTACTGTTGAAAGTTCGAATTAACGTCACCCATGGTACTTGCCCGCAAATGTATATCTAGATAATTTTATTGTAACTGGCCCTGTCGTATTTTAATTATAAAATGTACGTCCACCGATTCCGTAACTGTTAGACACCTTAGTTCTTGCAACCTAATGGCCCGCCCGTTACGTTCCTCTACAGTGTAAATGTCTATTCATCATATACGATTACAGTTTGCTCTGTGGCAGGCCCACGTGGTTATAGGCTCGTATTTGTATAATGAAATTTTCACAATAAAGGTTTTTAAAAGAAAACATGGTAGTAGTATATACATTGGTAAAGTTTTTAATAATAGTGACTGTTTTAGAATCATTAAAAGGCAAGTGAAATAAAGCAGACCAATTACATGAAGGGTAAAAGGTATAATACGAAGGAACGCAGTAAAGATAAATGGTCAAGGGCTGTTGTGTTTTCTATTCCTGCAACATAAAGTGATCGATAAGAATCTCATATTCAGGCGTATCGGCGACTAAGACAGCAGGTCGACCCTCTTTTGCTCAACGGCTCCGTCATGGGACGAAGAAACGCTCTTTTTCTCGAAAAAAGAATATATTTTACTTGCAGGACAGTTGTAAAATTTCCGGGAAAGTACATTAGCCTGGGACATTATAACATATATTTAAGAAAAAATAATGTTCGGAAGTAATGAAAACCGTAATTTTTAGGTCATATGACCAAGCCTTTCATCATTACAATAAGAAAAGTAAAATGAACCAATGAAAAGTTTTATTAACAAGTCACATGACTTGTTATGCTTACGTTACGCGCTGCGCGCCCCGGATGACTTCCGGATGCGCTAACGCGGCGCGTCATATGACGCATTACGCGACAACGCAGGTACAGAATATAGTCAAAATGTCTCCACCAACCAGCGGTCGGAACACAACCCCTTTCAGCAGGCTAAATAGTTCTGTTAAATGACAACAGAAGGGACAGGCAACAAGAACCATCAGTCAAAGAGGGGAGGGCTAGTTCTTTTCTACCGGGTTACATTGGGGCGCTACCGGAACTGATCGAATTGGTAGTCTACAGTGTTTCTGGATGTTTCAGACTGAAGCTGGGGTTAGCATGAGAGCAGCACCATTTCGTAGCTCCGTCGTGGTCATTCCGCAACCAATCATGGCAGCCGTTCTTTATCGTTATTTTGGGCGGGGTGGGTGGCGGAGCCGAGCTGTTTTGCAGCCATCATTGTGTGGAGTTCAGTTCATCTCACTAGTTTTGTATTTGTCATGAGGGGTTGTTCCTAATGTTTCTATTTTAGCGAGGTCAAAAAGAGATCCCATTAGTGGCCTACTGATTTTGCTCGATTCCTTTTCTTTTTTTTTACACGATTTTTCGTTATCTGCAAAGACTAAACAGAGTATTGCGACTCTGTGTTTGTTTGTAAATAGAGAATGAACCAAAGAGAACTAATTCTAAAACAGTAAATACTTGGATAACAATCAATCAAATGGAGAGAGAAACAGGCACGACGGATTACAACGGGGGCAAAGGTCTGCGTTAACTACCTTTCACTATCTGCAAAGAGAGAGTACTCCTAATAGAAATGAGGGGGGGGGGGCACCATTCAAAGCAGATCAGTGTGCATAAACACGAAAATGTTTTCACTTACCACGTACTTGACATTCGACAGCTTATGATATTTGCTATTAAAAAACCATTGAAATTCACTGAAAAAACCATAGGTTATAGACCATATATAGTTAGGAATTAGCATTTACAAAACCTTGAAAATTCACTGAAAAAACCATAGGTTATAGACCATATATAGTTAGGAATTAGCATTTAAAAAACCTTATTTTACTCACACAAAACCATTGAAATTCCATATATAGTTAGTTGCACTAACTATATATCGCGCACCCGCAATCCACTGCTGATCATGTCACATATTACATCATTCATGACATGGTCAGTGACATCACTGATGACATCACTGATGACATCTCAAATGACATCACTGATGAGATCACTGATGACATCTCATTTGACATCAATGACCACATCACTGATGATATCATTCATGTGACAATACAATGCATCTCCTCACATTTTAATATAACCTCTGTTTCACCCAGTGTTAAATACAGAGTATAATTTTTGAAACCATTGACACACCCATACTAGTTACTACATACGTACTCACTGATTCCTACGTCTACACACACATTCACTCATTCACCCATACAATCATTCATACATACAATCACTCATCTTTACAACACTATCATATGCACTCATACACCTATACAGACACTCACACTCTGCCACTCATCCATGGAGTTACTCACACACCTAGTCAGTCCTGTAAAGAATCAATCACACTTCCATTTTCTTGTCTATACAGTTAAACATAGAGCACCTTACATTTTCAAACATATACTAACACATACTTACTTTCTTATACAATCATTGATACAAGTACACATTGATCTGCACAGAGTCACACACCTCCCAGCCAGCCACACACACACTCAGTCTCCCATACAAATACTTGGACAATCAATCAATAACCCATATAGTTAATCATATAGCTACTGATCAACACATGCAGCAGTTTACAGAACAACAGACATAATGATGCACAAATTAAGACAGTTTAGTCACTAACCCATGCACTCAGTGAGACACATTTAATCACTCACTCATACATTCAGTCATGCACCTACTAAATCCTTCGTCCAGACACTTATACATCTACTCATTCTTCAATATGTAAAACATATTTAAACTTTACAGAAACACACAGTCACTGGATGATGTCATCAGTGATCTCATCAGTGATGTCATTTGAGATGTCATCAGTGATGTCATCAGTGATGTCACTGACCATGTCATGAATGATGTAATATGTGACATGATCAGCAGTGGATTGCGGGTGCGCGATATATAGTTAGTGCAACTAACTATATATGGAATTTCAATGGTTTTGTGTGAGTAAAATAAGTTTTTTTAAATGCTAATTCCTAACTATATATGGTCTATAACCTATGGTTTTTTCAGTGAATATATATATATATCAGAATCCACAGTCCTGCAGTACACGGATCCAAACGAATACCAGCACAAAACAGGTACAGACCACAGCAATGGAGGGATGAAAAAAAGTGCTTTATTCCAAAATGGGCGCAAAGGAAGTTCTCCAGCGCGAATCCCTTCCAGCACACGCACCTTTTTTTTTTTTTTCCTAATTAGTGAAAAAGGTGCGTGTGCTGGAAGGGATTCGCGCTGGAGAACTTCCTTTGCGATCTTGCTAGAGAAAGAGGTTTTGCTCAGAACCATTGGAAAAATCGAAAATATGATTCCAAAAAACTACCTTTTCACCTGACTGTGTTCATTTGAAGGACCCACACAAACAACAGTGATATTGCCAAAGTAAGAACTTTCCACTATGGTGTTGTAAATATATATATATATATATATATATATATATATATATATATATATATATATATATATATATATATATATATATATATATATATATATATATATATATATATATATATATATATATATATATATATATATATATATATATATATATATATGAAAAATACCGCTCCTCCTCTGCACGCTCTGCGCTCGCAGCCCCCGCTTCCACGCCAGCAAGTGGAGGACCGGACCAACAAGTCAGCAAGATGTGATTTTTTATTTCTGCATCACCCACAGAACCAGCGACGCGTTTCGGGCCAAGGTGCCCTTGTTCGCGCTATATATATATGGAAAACACACTGGTAACTCACTTAGAGACGCACACGGGTTTTGGCGAAGGTTACCAGCCTTTAATTTCCAGGTACAGACAGGTCTCACAGGCGGGTAAGTAATGCAGCTTTCCTTGTTCTCCCAACGCGTTTCAAGTTTCCTCTTCATCAGGGGCCATTAAGGAAAGTATGTGCTGTTGTGGGCTGGGCTTTCATTAAATATGCAAAGTCCCACCTTAAATGCCATTTCACGGAGACTTATGGGAGTCGTATTGCCTTAACATTTATTTAAAAATAAAGCACACTTATTTCTGCGTGTTCAGTCCTGGGTGGACCCCCACATGCTTGCCTGTCATTAATCCAGCACCTTTGCCCCACTTATAAGGGTGGTGAATCCCCTCCTTGTGGCCCCCCTAACAATCCTGGGGTGGTGCAGTCTCTGACGGATGAGCGTCCGTCTCACATTTGGAAAACACACTGGTGTTAGACCTGTCTGGCCTTGTGTGTAGCCCCTACTATTTATTATTTATTTTGTTCCCTTTTTGCCCCTCATACCCCTTGAATCTCTTTGGATCCACTAGATTTTTATGGTGTTGGCATGGGGGATAGATGTTCTTTCGCCCTTCTGATTTTTCACCTCGGGCCTAGGTGCCCTTCATGACAGGAATTCACTTAGTTCAACAAAATGGTGGCTACTAACTGCCACAACTGTCAGTACCTTAGAATGCCCCATAGGTTAACATTAGGCCTTCCAGAACCTTCCAGACCCTACTGGACCCTGGGTGTACAGGCTATATAAGGGCAGAGGTCAGGAAGCCATTTTGTGCAGTCCAGTTAAGTAGAGGAGAGAGGCAGTGGTGTGAGGAGGACGCACTAGAAGGAGTTAGTTGGTCTTTGGGATAGACAACCTCTTCCAGAAGACGTTCCCCCTCTTGCCCCTGACCGAACCCTCTCAATGGTCCTTACTTCCTGAGAGGATTGGTTTGGCCGTGGCTGTGGGCCCAGAGCCCCTTTGACTCACACTTCCCCTGCGGTAGTCAAGGGAAGCCTCCTTTTCCCTCCCCTTTCTGTTCGTGGGAATTCCTCACCGGTAATCCAAAGGAGAAGGATGGAGTGATTTTCCGCACCCTGCGCTGTTAAGTATCCCCTGAGGCAAGGGCAAGCGTTGGCGAAGGTGCAGTTGGGCAGGGCGCTCAATTGAAGTTGGCGCTAAGCACCGCGCAGGCCCAGTGGTGCGGCACTTCAGGAGGGAGACGGCGTAGCGCTGAACACTGCGCAGGCCCGGAAGAAAGAAGCAGTGGCCGAGCGTGTGAGGGACGTCGTCTTGCGGAGGCTCGCAGCGGAGACACTGATCTTCCGCGCAGGTACAGCGGCAGGACCAGGAAGTAAGCAGCGAGGCTCGCGGCGGAGGCTGGAACACCGGCCGCCTCAGCCCGGCTTCCTCTGTTGGCTGGCGGTTGGGTGAAGAGTCGGAAATTCGGCGAAGAGCCATCAGGAGGACGGAGAGTTAGAGCCTTGAAGCAGTGAAACCCTCAAATCAGGCTCCAAATAAGGTGGTGCATAAAAGGGGGAAGAGTACAGAGCGTCTGGGAAGTCAGCTAAGACGCCGGGAAGGAGCTTGTCCAGGCCCCAATTGTGAGAATAACTGTTGAAACCCCCCCTCATTCACCTCATCCTAGTAAAGTAACTTCATGACTAGCCTGGGTAGTGGAGAGAGTCCGTTGAAAGGCTGGTGGGGTTAAAGGCACAGAGGTTTGAGAAAAGCAAGAAATCACCTCACAGCTGAGGAAATAACCTGAGACACTGTGGGTAGCAAACTTGAAGGTGGTGTATAGTTGGAGATTTCCTTACAGGGGGGAAAATTGAGAAGAAGACGTAGTGACCTCATCCTGTGCCTACTTGTGAAGAGGTTATGTTAGAGCTGTTAATGTGATTATAGGTAACAACTGTAATCCTGGGTTTGTCTCCCCTATTGCGAAGGAGGTAACCTCCTTGGGTCCAAAGTTCTAGATATTCCTGAAGTGATAATCTGAATTGTGTTAAAGTGTAATATTCCTCTTGGGGAAACTGGAAACACCCTAGCCTGGGTGTTCTTTCTAGTAGAAAAGGGGGGTGCTTTAGCCGTCTAAGAAGAAAGTGTCTCCCAGAGACATTCACTGTAAAAAGACTAAGCACTACTAAACCGGATTCTCCTTTTGTCATTGGTTATATGTGGAAAGAACTTAAAAAAATTGTATATTGTATTTAAATGCAAAGCAACTGAGAGGAGAGTGAGAAGTAAACAAAGAGTATTTTTATAAACCAGCTCTTATTTTTACACAAAGATTGGTGTAGCGTCATTTTTTAGTGGAATTGCTTGAAGTTACTGCTGGGTGGTATGCAACCTTCACACATGTGCCTCTATTAGAGATGATCTTACCCTAGGCCAGGCTACCCTAGGTGACCTGACAACTTTAGGTCCAACATTTGGAAAACACACTGGTAACTCACTTAGAGACGCACACGGGTTTTGGCGAAGGTTACCAGCCTTTAATTTCCAGGTACAGACAGGTCTCACAGGCGGGTAAGTAATGCAGCTTTCCTTGTTCTCCCAATGCGTTTCAAGTTTCCTCTTCATCAGGGGCCATTAAGGAAAGTACGTGCTGTCGTGGGGTGGGCTACCATTAAATACGCAAAGTCCCGCCTTAAATGCCGTTTCACGGAGAATAACCCTTTCACGCTCCCTGTGCCCAACATCACCACTTCGGAGGTTTGCTTTTAGAAGCTAGTCCGTCAGCTCACAGCTCTCTACCGTTGCGAGCTAGTACGCTGCTGTGCCTGTATCTCTGCAGGCTACTATGCTGCTGTTCCTTTGGGAGCAGGTGGCTTGTAGTTCTGCCTCTGTGAGTTGAGCGGACGGGCCGCAGTTGTCCCTCAACGAGCCTGGGTATGAACTGTTCATAAGTCTCACTATACGAGCATTGAAAAGCCATTTTGTGATTCAGTCTGTCAGCTGGCATCTGTCCGAGGCATTTCTGAAAGATACCAGAGCTCTGTCTTTGAGAGATACCCCTTTCACACTGCCTCTCCCCACATCAGCAGGTAACGCACCCTCTTTCCACATCACCAGCATACCGACAATTTTCTTGGGCCCGCAAGTCTCCCTCTGCGAACCACTGGTGGGCTCGCAGCTCTTCTGGTGCAAATTCTCGGGCCCGTACTTCTACGAGCCAGCCCGCCGGCCAGCAGGTCTCTGAGAAGAGATGGAATGGAAGCAACGGTCATGCAGGTCGGACACCCAACAGTACTCTGACATCCCCCAGCAGCAGCTCCTTGTCCGCCATCCCCGCGCACCCTCCACAAACAAATGTGACAGGAAAGTTTTTAAATGTGGAGCCTAACAAATCGGCTGGTGTTGCCGTTTTAATAAAAAGTATGCTTGTGAGGTTGGACAAATAAGAATCTGGTATGGATTACATATGAAACATTTTATTAAAACAAAACAACAACAAATAAAACTAAGTGTGTAAAACATTTAATAAAAAAAAAACTAAAAACTATGAATAGCCATAGTGTGTCATCCCTCGACAATTTGTGAATCACAGCCTGCAGGACAAAAAGACAAATACGATGGTGCATTATGCATCCAGCAAAGAAGAGAGAAAGAGGGGAAGAGTGAGATACAAGGAAGGTAGAAAGAGAGAAACAGTGTGAGAGTGGGGAAGAGAGAGAAAGAGTGACAGAGAGAGGAGGAGAGAGAGCGAAAGAGAAAGAGAGAGATGAAGACAGAAAGAAAGAGTAATACAGAAAGGAAGACAGAGAAAGAGTGAGAGGAGGGAAAGAAAGAGATACAAGGAAGAGAGAAAGAGAGAAACAGTGTGAGAGAGAAAGAGAAAGAGAGAGAGGAAGACAGAGAGAGATGAAGACAGAGAGAGAATGAGAGGGAGAGAGAGAAAGAGTGAGAGAGAGAGAAAGACAGAGTGAAACAGTGTGAGGGAGAGGAAGAGAGAGGGAGAAAGAGTGAGAGAGAAATAGAGAGAGACAAAGAGAGAGAGAAAGGAAGAGAGAAAGATTAAGAAAGAGTGAGATACAAGGAAGACAGACAAACAGTGTGAGAGGAAGAGAGAGAGAGATAGGAAGTGAGAAAAAAATGAGAGAGAGGAAGAGACAGAGAAAGAAAGAAAGTGTGAGAGAGAGAAAGGAAGAGATGGAGAGTATTGACATTGGAGAAAATCTTTGCAGCTCACCTTTGTGTCACCAGTGTGTCTCCAACCACGTGCCGGGACATACTGCACCCTTAAGTTTAGTTATCTGAAAGATAGTATAGAATTATTAATTGCAGACTATATACAACTACAGACGCGTCATTCTCTGTTTCTGCTCTGGGCACCTAGAGTGCTGCATCCCATCCACTTCCACTGTCCAGAGGTATCTAACAGCCGCTGCACATCCAGGGCCATATTCTCATGAACGGTGATAACATTATAGCCGCTTTAGCGTCAGGAAACTGCCACAAAAGGGGCTTGATAATATACCCTTGTGAATTCTCATAGAAGCCCAGGTTTGATGTCCTTCACGTCAGAATCTGTGCTTCTATGGGAATTCTCAAGGGCATATTATCAAGCCATATTATAGCCATATTATAGCCACTTTAGCGGCAGTTTTCTGCAGTTAAAGTGGTGATAATGTTATTGCCGTTCTTTATATTATGGTCTCCAGTCTTCTGTATGCCATACATTTGCAGTGTCCAGAGGTGTATAACAGCCGCTGCGCACCCAAGCTGCTGCAGCCCATGCACTGCCACTATCCAGAGCTGACTGCCTGCCGCTGCACATTCAGGCTGCTGCACCATATCCAGTCCCACTGGCCAGAGCTGAGTGCCCACTGCTGCGCAAACAACCCTCTCTGCATGTGTCGAAGAGAGTCAACCACGTGCCGGAGGAACCTCCTCAGCCTCAGTACTCGCAGTAAACGGAGCTCACAATTTAAACTGGGTGTTGATTGCCAGGATGGCCACGCATCATCGGAGGTTCTACACATGTTTAGCTCTGGTGGTGTTGGGGGGGACGTCAATTTGTGAATCAGAGCCTGTTAGATAAAAAGTCACAGAAGATTGTGCGTCGTGCAGCTATCAAAGGAGAGAGGCAGAGAGAGAGAGAGAGAGAAAGAGTGAGAGAGTGGCACTGGAGAAAATCTTTGTAGTTCATCTTTGTGTCACCAGAGTGTCTCCAACCATGTACCGGGACACAGTGCACCCTCAAGCTCCCACATCTGAAATATAGTACAGAATTAGTAATTGTAGGAAAGACCAGTATGCAGGAATGAAACGACAGAGACAGTAATTCTCTTGATGTGGTTTAATCCTCAGAACATGTTTTGTAAGCAGCAAGTATAAAGCAAGAATGACTGAACCCCCATTAACTTCTACCGCCCAACCTTCTCACATTCAAAACATAACATTTCCAAAGCGATGCGAGGCAGCGCCGAGCTGTGAGAGGAATGTCACACTTGTGCCTGCATGCTTTGATGCTCCCAACACACCTCACCTCTTTAAAAAAACAGAGAAAGGAAAGTTCGTCAAAATTTGATGGTAAATTTAAGGGTACAAAGTATGAAAAAAGAAACACTCAACTACCTCGCTACAGATGTGGGAGTGACGGACATGTGGACTGACTGTAAAAACTGTCCTGCTATTGGAAAACTTGTTCAAAATGCAATAAGAAAGGGTAATGGCAGGGTATTTATGACTGCGTACACCGAAATCGCTGTGCAGCCTTTCTGCATCCAAGCTGCTGCACCCCATCCACTCCCGCCGCCCAGAGGTATCTGCCTACCGCTGTGCACCCAGGCCTCACTGCTCACCTTTTTGCGGTCACGGCAGCCTCCACATCATGCAGTTCCATTGTGCAAAGTAATGGGTCTCACATTGGGTACTGAGTGTTGATATGGCCATGGCAGAGGACATACTAGTGCACCTATCATCATCGCAGGTTTTACACCCGCTCAGTGCTTGCGGTCACTAAGTGCGGCCACATACTCTAAACTCTAAAATGGAGTAGTGCACGTTTACCCGGTCTTTTATATTACCAGGGTCACGTTTCCTGTGACGCCTGTGCTGGATGAGTGTGGTGTGGGCGTATACCATCCATGAGGGAGTGGCTGTGGCATCAGTGTTGCCAGATTGGGCTAGATCATGCACAATTGGTCTTTATTTTTCCAGTTGTGTTGTAGAAGTTTGGTTTGTGCTAGTTGCCAGATTATAAATATACATACAAAGCTCCAGCAAAGTAGTAGGTCAAAGTGCTTTATTAGACAAATATTTACTTGGCATACTGCTGCAACATCAATTCCAATGCATTCACCGCCTGCTTGACCCTGTCCCTGCCCCTCCTTCCCTAAAGTAGCAATATTGGGCTAGTTTGGGCTACTTTTTAGTTGGCTTTTGGGTATGGAAAGTTTTAAAAATCTGACAACACTGGATGCGGGTGTCTGTGTTGGAGTGCTACTGTCACCAGGGTTGCAAAAGCCAAAGTGTCACTCTGTGAGCCAAGTCCCACAATATGGCCAACATGGAAGATACGGGGAATTACTGACCCTATATTCATCTGTAGTTGGACACAAGAAAGATGGTGGACATGAGACATCTGTGTGGATATGAATGTTTATTGCACATTCAGGTGAGTGTTGCAGCTGTAGCAATAAAGGGCCATGGAAGGTGAAGTTTCAGTTTTTGGCACATGGAAAGCAGCCAATTAGAGACAAGGTTGTTGTCGGAGTTAGGCTGCGCCAACATATGTTCTTTTACAATCACACCGACGATCCTCACGCACATATAAATTCAGTATACACTCTCCTTACAGTACTCTAATGATGCAGTCTTTACCTACGTACTTGTACAATGACCAAGACAAAGTTACATAACTAAAGTTTTCCCCCACTGTCAAAGGTAAGATGCTTTCATATGCTGTCCATAGCACTATGTAATGTGGTAGGGCCTAGGGGCAGAATGTTGCATACATAATGAACATACAGACATAGATAGATAGTGGAACTGGGTACGGGCACGTGGGCTAGACTCCTTTTTATTAACAAGGTCACATGTCCAGTGACGTCTGTGGTGAATGCGTGTGGGGTGATTGTAAGCCAGCCCTCAGTGAATGGTTAGTGGTGGCAACAAGTACAACAGTAATCATTGGATCAGACACAGAGATTCAATCATAAAGGGTCAATGATTTGTGCTGCACTAAGGTATGGGTACCAGATATGAAATCATACAGAAAAGATTCTATCGTAAAGGGTTCATGACTTGTGATACACTGAGGTAGGACAGCAGATATAAAATTATACACAAAATATTGTATCAGAAAGGGTGCATGAGTTGTGCTCCACTGACGTAGGGGCATAAGAAGCATTCAGCATGTGCTCAGTCAGTGATTATGCGTGGTCTGGGGGGCTACACTGGGAGCAATGTTTCTTGCCTATTGGACTCCGTCATCTGCTATTGCAACTCAATGTGAATTGTGAGCCCTGATGTTCGCAGTGTAGGTGGATGGACAAAAGATGAAACATTTATAAAATACACTGTCAAAATATGTAGGTTTTAGGGGCGTTATAGTTCAAATTGTGAGCTCTGCTGTCCGCAGTGTAGACTGGCATTCAGTGTTCGTTTGGACTTGCAAGATGAATTTGGTCATTATAGTAAAGCTATAACTGACATAAAACCAGTTCTTGCAGCAAGGATACTATAAAGATATTGTATAGATTTGAGGGACGTTATACTTAGTTGAGATTTTCACCAGAAACTACTTTAAACTTTGTTATTTCATTTTTAAACTTCACATTACTATTATCTTTCATCTCTTCTTCAACATGTACACTTATCAAACTGTTATTTTCTGTACACTCCTCTTGACTACCAAAGAAACGTAACTCTATATCATTACAAACTTGTTTTATATAATTTAAATTAAAACTCAATTTCGTGCCACAGCAATATCTAGACTTATCCAGATGATTCCTCTTGACTTTGAATATAAACTTAGGATAGGATAGGATAGGATATATGTTTGTAAAGCGCTCGAATGCCGAAGCGTCTTGGCGCTGGTGTGAGTGTAAGTGGTGCAGCCAGCATTACAAAAATTATGTTGAGGCAAACAGCCAGGTCTTCAGGTCTTTCCTAAAGGATTGTCTGTTTGACTGAAATCGCATTTTGGCATTTTGTTCCACAGCTTTGCTGCACAGTGAGAAAAGGTTCGGCCACCCCATCTCACTCTCCTAATACTATCAATGTGGAGAAGACCCAGGTTACTGGATCTTACCGCACAAACCCGGGGAATAGGGCTTGAACATTTTCTGGATGTTATAGGCTCCTCCTCCATAGAGTGCTTTGTGGACCAGGCATAGCGCCTTGAATTTGACCCGTTGTTGAATGGGAAGCCAATGGAGAGTTCTGATTCCAGCAGAGGTTGGTTGTCCTCTAGATATGCCTAGCAGTAACCTCGCAGCAGCATTCTGCAGTGACTGCAGCCTGCTCATCTGGGTTTTATTAATCCCCAGTCGCAGGCCGTTGCAATAATCAAGTTTTGATAGTAGTAAAGCCACCACTACTGTCTTTTGTAATTTCTGGGCGATAAAAGGGAATATCTTTCTCAGGGTTTTTTTAAGAAAAAGCAGGAAGAGGTAAGACTATTTACCTGAGCGGTGAAGTTTAACTGACTATCAAAGATCACTCCCTGGTTTCTGACTTTAAGGACAGGGCTGGGGAATTCTCCTGCACTCACTGGCCACCAAGAGTCATTCCACAGGGCTCGCCCCTGGCCAAACTCAATGACCTCCGTCTTGTCGGCGATAATTTTTAAGAAGCTATGGTTCATCCAGGACATGATCTCAACCAGACACTCATGAAGCCTGATGGCTGTGTCTTCAGGCTGTCTGGCTATCGAGATTATACGTTGAGAATCATCTGCGTACGACACCAGGGCAAAACCATGCTTCTTAACAAGACTGGCCAGGGGCATAACATAGATGTTGAACATTGTTAGCGAAGATGCTGAGCCCTGTGAGACCCCACATGGGGGGATGGAAACTATCAGACTGCATACCCTTCCAATGCAAGCACTGCTCCCTCCCCTCCAGAAATGACAATATGAGGGCCAGAGCAGAGCCCTCAATCCCTACCTCCAGCAGCCGCTGGATTAAAACCGTATGGTTCACGGTGTCAAATGTCGCTGACAAGTCTAGTAGTACGAGGACTGCCTTGCCCCCTCCATCCACTATTTCTCGGATCTCCTCAGCCGCTACAATCAAGGCAGATTCTGTGGAATGGTGTGCTCAAAAGCCATGCTGGGTTGATTCCAGGGGCAGGTTGGTACCAGATAGTCAGTTAGTACCTTATTCATCGACTTTTCTAGCATTTTGGCTGCTATAGGCCGACCAGTTATCGGACGGTGGTTCTTGGGCTCAGTAGGGTCTGTTGTGGGCTTTTTCAAGATAGGCCTAATCGTAGCATTCTTCCAACGAGTTGGATAGCTACCGGACTCCAGCATATGATTTATTAGTGGGGTCAGTTCATCTCCGATTCTACTAGCGGCCAGATGCATGATCGCAGCCGGACAAGGGTCTTTGGATGAGCCTGATTTTATGGAAAGGAGGAGTTTGCAAACATCCTCCTTCATGATTCCTGGGAACCTGTCTAATCTAGCATTTAATTTATCTGCCTCCGCCTGTGATAAATCTGGCTTATCTGGACCTGCTCTTGTATTCAGGAGGTCATCATAAATTACTTGGACCTTATTCTGAAAAAAATTAGCCAGTTTGTTACACATGTTTTGATCTGGTTAAAAAGAACTTGCCTGCTGAGATTTGGGGAGCAGAGTGACCGTTTTAAAAAGTTCCTGAGAGGAATTACCAGCTTCCTTGATCCTAGTTGTGTAAAATAGTCTTTTTGAGGCAATGATTGCCTGTTGATACTGTTTGAGAACAAGATTATAGGTTAATTTCTTATCATCACTATAATCCTGTCTCCATAAACGCTCAGCTTTTCTGCAGATTGTTTTAGGCCCTTCAACTCAGGGCTGTACCAGGGTGATGAAGGCTTTAGTCTCCTAACTGTTGACCATGTTTTCGGTGCTACATAATTGGCTGCTGTCAGGAGCCATTCATTAAATCTGGATGCTGCCTCATTATTATCTTTGTCCAGTGACAGGGAAACTTGACCCAGAGCTGTATCTAAAGCGCCAGCTTGAACTTTATTCCAATGCCTGGTCTTTATCTTCACTGGTTTTGTTTGCCTTTGATGAATTGGCGATGTGACCCTGATTTTGAAATGAATCGCATTATGGTCTGACCATGGGAGGGCTACCACTGTAGACCACTTTAGACAGACTAGTCTCTGAACTGTTAGAAAAAATGCCATCTAAAGTGTGGCCTGCCTGATGAGTGGGTTCCAGAACTAGCTGGCTGAAGTCGAAAGCTGCCAGATTGTCTAATAGCCTGCCTGTGTCTGGATTATTATTTAATTCCAGGTGATAATTAAAATCACCGAGAATATTGAAAGGGTGAGAGTCTATATATGATTCCAAATGTGTCATTAATGTCTGTGAGAACAAAGCCTTAGGCCCAGGTGGGCGGTAGATTAGGAGACCCTGAAGATTAAAGAAGTTGTTTAAATTCATGGTAAAGAACAGTGCTTCTGCAGGTAAGTCTGCGAGAGCTTTTACTCGCAGTTTTAGATGGTCCCAGTAGACTATCCCTATGCCCCCTCCTCTACCTACCTCCCTATCCTGTGAGGTGACTGCATAGCCCGTTGGTAACACTATGTTCCAGTCTGGACCCGAGGCACCCTCTGTCCAGGTCTCAGTCAGGAAAATAATGTTGGGCTTAGCACCTTGAATCAGATCTTCAATCTGATATTTATGTCTCCCTAAAGACCGTACATTCATCAGCACACATTGCAAGTGCTGTTCATGGTTTAGCTTAAGGCTTCTAAACTGATCTTGCCTGGGGCACTTGCTAAGTGTGGCCCCGGCATCTCTGTCCTTCAGAGAATCCGATATCTCAACATTCAGAGAACTCCTCCGTTTCTCACCTTCGTTAAGGCTGATAGCCAGCCCTTGACTCAGCCGAAAGGAACATTTTGGGCAAACTGGGTCACCTACGTTCATATCTTGCGGGGCCATATCACGCGGTTTACATGAATCTAAGTCTAGATCTATCAGCCACTGTCTGCTGTACGACCCCGGATTTCCACGACCATGGGTTCTGGCGCTGGTCGCGCTCTGGGCGCTGACGGGTGCAGACGGGCTTGCCTTTGGCGCGCCTTCGGCTTGCCAGCGGCGCGCCCACTGCGCGGACGCCCCAGTGTGCCTTAAATAGATTCTACAGAGCAGACAACTAGTGCGTCAACCCCTGTGCAATGCGGACCCACCTAACTTCCGGGTACCGCCAGGGCCGAGCAGGAAGTGCAGGAGATGGAAAACCACGGAGTGTGAGCGACCAGGTAAGAACAGTTACAAAATAATCTGAGCTGTTCTAAAATGATATCTAAAATTAGATTGGAGTAACTAGTAAAGCAACAATATGTGCAAAGTGCAAAAGTATCTAGCAGCAAGACACGAATAATATATTAAAAACACAAGTAGCAGCCACGAACACTTAAAGCGCTGCGCGGACGCCTCAGTGTGCCTTAAATAGATTCTTCAGAGCAGACAACTAGTGCGTCAACCCCTGTGCAATGCGGACCCGCCTAACTTTGGGGTACCGCCAGGGCCGAGCAGGAATTGCAGGAGATGAAAAACCACGGAGTGTGAGCGACCAGGTAAGAACAGTTAAAAAATAATCTGAGCCGTTCTAAAATGTTATCTAAAATTAGATTGGAGTAACTAGTAAAGCATCAATATGTGCAAAGTGCAAAAGTATCTAGCAGCAAGACACGAATAATATATTAAAAACACAAGTAGCAGCCACGAACAGTTACAGCGTGTTACTTGCAGATGTCTATCGATGCGAACATTCGTAGGATCTAATTTCTCGATGTAAAAGCATCTTCAAGCTGAAGCTGTACAATTTTTTGCTAAGTGTCTTCTGTGAAATTTCTTCCCACATTTCTTTCAATTCTGTCTTCTCAGACTTGGTAATATATGACGTCATATAGTGAGAAACAGGAATTCAGTTATCTGCAACATATTGTATGTCCATATTTGCATTCTACATCTTCAAAATCACTGGATTGTTATCATTAATGTACTTCGATAGTTCTGTTCTTTTGATATTATAAGTATTTTTGGGTGATTTTCGAGTGATAGTATGCCTCACTGCTGACATAAAACTGTTTACTCTTCCTTGCGATTACTTATGGTGCACTGAGTTAGTAGTACCTTTAGCGCTCAGCGTATACGTACTCTGCGATGATGCGTGGTCCAGGGGGGCCGCACTCGGACCAATGTTTTTTTTGTCTATTGAATTCTGCCTCAATAAGGCCACATGGAGATGACTTATCGTGCTCTGAGTCAGTAGTACCTTTGGCACTGAGCATGTACATAACATGCGATGATGCGGGTCCGCAGGGGCCACACTGGGAGCAATGTATCTTGCGTACTGCACTGCGTCATCTGCAATCAGTACTCCATCTGAATTGTGAGGCCTGCTGTCCGCAATGTAGATCAAAGGCAGTAGTCTGTGGTGCTATGCTGCTGGGTTTGCAGGGGGCCTGAGTCAAGGAGGCCCACGGTCATGGCAGCAGCCACGTGGCAGAATGAGCTCCGCCGCACTGGCAGACGCATTTGCCTGCACAGTCCACAAGTAAACCACGCCCAGCGCCCCGGCTTATTTATTCATACTCTTACGATGGAGTGACGCACGTTGGACAAGCCTACTGTGCTTCCGCTTCCATGGGAGGACAACACAGCTACATGTCCGAGATCTTCCCCACTGCCTGAGGTAACATGGTTGCGTCTATTGTGCACAACACTACAAGCACCAGCAGTATATGTACAGATGGTGAGCTTTATGATCTGTATAGTGAGGTATGTCCAGCACATCAACGCTACAGTTGGTATTGTGTGCATTATTATTGATGGATGAGTTGCGTCCTTTACACATACTTGCTTGCCATATCTGGCAACTTTGAAGTATTGTGTGGCTGAGGGACAATGCCATTTTTGGAAGGTCCCTGTCCTATTCTGCATTGCTTTGGTGGTAGTAGGGGGGGTGGTCCGGGCGAACGTCCTGAGGCTGGTGGCAGTGCGTGTTGTGGCCTTCATGGGTGTTTGAGCTGCATTATCAGTACCTCTATGACATATGTTTTGCTTCAGATGTGATTCTGAGCTACGATCCCTTTCACATTGTAGGTAGTCATCCTAGTTTACACAAGTAAAATGCAGATGTTAGTTTCCTACTGCAAACGTGGCTTTTCCCTGTTTTTGGATCGCGTCCCAGATTTGGCTGCTCCTTGAAAATATCAGGAACTGGTGCTTTTGTGCTAATTTTTGTACGGGGACGTCTACTCTGTATATTATTACCGTTAGTTGTTGTTCTCATTTGTGACAAATTCTTTTTTGTGGAAGCTATTGCTAGAAAACTGGAGATATTGGCTCTTTTTAATAGGTTGACAATAAAGTGATAATTTAAAACCACTGAAAAAACTATAGGTTTAAAGAAGAAAATAATGAGAAATTAGCATTTTAAAAAACTGTGAAATTCACTGAAAAAACCATAGGTTTCAGGGACGTTATAGTTACAAATTAGCATTTAAAAAACCTTTGAAATTCACTGAAAAAAATAGGTTTCAGGGATGTTATAGTTACAAATTAGCATTTAAAAAACCTTTGAAATTCACTGAAAAAACCATAGGTTTCAGGGGCGTTATAGATAGTTGGACATTTCACTCATATAAAACCATAGAAATTCCGCTGTTATAGTTAGTTAAGCTAACTATAACTCACGCCCCCGCAATGCACTGCCGATGATGTCACATATTACATCATTCATGACATGGTCAGTGACATCACTCATGACATCACTGATGACATTTCAAATTACATCACTGATGACATCATCCACTTGAAAATCTGATGCACCTCCTCCTTAATAAAACCTTTGATACACCCACTCTAAAATATAGACTATCATTATCTAAAAAATAAAGGCACTAATACCAGTTACTATGTACGCACTCACTGATTCCTAGGTCTACACACACATCCACTCATTCACCCATAGAGTCACTCATACATTCAGTGACTCATCAATCCAACACTATTATAGGCACTCATACACCTATACAAACACTCACACGCTGCCACTCATCCAGAGTTACTCACACATCTAGTCAGTCATGCAAAGAATCAATCACACTTCTATTTACTCACCTATACAGTAATACACACACAACCTCACTTACTCATACAAATACTAACATATATTTACTCTCCTATACAATCACTGCTATAAGTACACACTCATCCTTACAGCCACTCTCACACATAGTCATTTATATACTCCAACTCTCACATACACTGCCTTTTACATATGTAGTTACTTGAACATGTAGCACTGAGATATACATTCACTAACCAACGCACCCATACACACACACACTCACCCATCCAGCTGTTTCCACATGCACTCTTGAACCCATACACCCAGGGAATGAAGTACTCAGACATGTATGCACAGAGTCACACATCTCCAACCCACTCACAGACATACTTAGGCACCCATACAAATACTCAGGCAATGAATTAATAACCCATATAGACACTCGTGTAGCTACTCACCAACCGATGCACCAGCTTACACAGTAATAGAAAGACTGATACAGACATTCACACAGTTTAGTCACTAAACCATGCATTCAGTAAGACACATTTAATCACTCACTTATACAGTCAGTCACCTACTAAATCCTCCATCCAGACACTTATACACCGACTCATTCTTCAATACACCTTGGCCAATATATATTTAACATATTTAAACTTTACAGTAACACACAGTCACTGGATGATGTCATCAGTGATGTCATCAGTGATGTCCTTTGAGATGTCATCAGTGATGTCATCAGTAATGTCACTGACCGTGGCATGAATGATGTAATATGTGACGTCATCAGCAGTGCTTTGGGGGGGCGTGAGGTATAGTTAGCTCAACTAACTATAACAGCGGAATATATATATATGCACAATAAGACAAAAACTGTGATAAAAAGGTAGGTCGGATAGGATCTATGCAAGTTCTAGATTTTAGGGTTTGTAGGGAAGCAGCCTACTTTCCTAAATGAGAGTGCATTCCTTCATCATTATACATATCAAAGGGAAAAAGGCCTCCAGCCTGTACAAGGTATCTGGATTCTAATCAGGGTAACGCAGATACCCTATCACCGCCTCTTGGGTGTTTGGGTATGGTGTTGATCCCTAGACATCTTGCTTTGGTCCAATCCCCTTTGTGATGTTCTTTGAAATGTTTGCCATTTATTACAGAATTTTGACATAGACACCTCTTATGTTCCCAATTACTTATTACAGATGAGTGTGCATGTCTTCTTCCATATTGAGCCCAAACGGAATTCTCGTATCAAGCTCTAATATGTAGCAAGATTCCAATCTTCTTAACTATTTCTCTCTATCACCACCTCTAATATTGGGTGGGATGGCATCTATGAAAATGTACGAGAGTCCCCGCACATTTTTATTGTGAAATGTTTCAAAGTGGCAAGCCACTGGGTATCACTTATCACTATTTTTGATTGCTCTTAGGTGCTGTAGCACTCGTTTGTGTACCGGTAAAATAGTATTGCCCACGTATTCCAAATTACAAGGGCATCTCAAAACGTAGATAACATATTCGGTTTTACAGGTGAATTAGCCCCTGATCTTCTTTTCTCTTTTGGATAACACCGGTGTGTATGTTGACATGTTTTTCCCATGCATACAGGCCTTAAATTTCATACATTTGATGAAACCATCTTTACCTTTCAACCATGTTGAACTTTCCACTGGTGGATCAGATTTTGGTGCCATGTAACTGACCAACATTTGTTTAAAAGATCTTCCCCACGGAAGGTTATTAAAGGTCTCCTTGGCATTCATTTCCCCAATATAGGATCATTTTGGATCAAATGGCAATGTTTAGAAAGTATATTTCTCACTGTGCCATGCTGTCTATTATAAGTAGTGATCATTCTACAGGTATTACTGTTGCTTTCACCAACTTTCTGTTTTACATTGTTTGTCTTAAACAAAACTTCTTCCCTTGTTTTTATCTTTACCTTTTGTATTGATGTTTGCACACAATTGTCAGCATAACCTGTGGCTTTAAAGCGTGTTTTTAAAATGGTTAACTCATTGTCTAAGACCTCTTGTTCACTACAGTTCCGCAGGGTCCTAAAACATTCCCCATAGGGGATACTTCTGATGAGGTTATCAGGGTGGAAGCTTTCTGCGAGTAGAAATTTGTTTCCTGCTGTGAGTTTTCTAAACAATCTCGTATGCAATTTTGCTTCTTTTACATAAATAGTCAGGTCAAGAAAGTTTACCAATGTATCACTGATTATAATCATGAATTTTAAATTCAAATTATTCACCTGAAGCTTACTAATGAACTAATTTACTGAGGCCACTGAGCCTTTCCATACGATGAACAAGTTGTTGATGAACCGACTTCAGTGTAAAATGTTGTTATGCCATTCCCCTTGGAATATATATATGCAAAAAAAGAAGCAGGGAACTCTGGGTATTTCTCAAGTTTAGATAGGAAGCGGCTCTTGTATAGAGCACCCTCAACACCAGCAACTCTAAATGTGCTCAGCTCAAATGTCTGCTTTTCTATCAAAGTCTTTAAGCGTAGGATTAGCATAGTACCATCCACATCAAGATAATAAGGGACAAAGTATTTTACCATTTCTACAGCAAAGTTTTTAAGCATAGGACTAGCACAGTGCTATCCATGCCGAGCTGTAAAATGACAAAAGCCTTTCACCACTTCAGGCATAGCATTATAGCTTTGAATTAGTAAAATACCAACCACACCAACCTGAAATGAACAATAGCATCCCCTGACATTTGTTTCACTCTCATTAGAGCTCTTCAGAGAGGTATAGTTTTGTCCAAGAATAAGGGAGCACCCATTAAAAGTCAGAACAATACCCTTTCAGGCTTAGAGTGAAGCATAAATTATGCAACAATGAAGCAGAGAACTCTAGGTAGTTCTCAGGTTTAGGTGGAAAGCAGCTCCTGTATAGAGCAGCCGCAACACCAGCAACACTCTGTATTTGCTCACCTCAATTTCAGCTTTTCTATCAAAGTCTTTAAATGAAGGATAAGCACAGAACCATCCACGCTGAGATAGAAAGTGACAAAGTCAGTTGCCACTTCTACCGCAAAGTTTTTAAGAGTAGGACTAGCACACTGCTATACATGCCAAGCTTTAAAATGACAAAAGCCTTTTATCACTCCAGCTATAGTATTACAGCTTTGATTTGGTAAAATAGTTCAAGTTCAAGTTCAGGAATTTGTATAGCGCACTACTCACCCATAGGGTCTCAAGGCGCTTGCGGGAGGGGGTGCATTATTTATCGAATAGCCAGGTTTTAAGTTCCTTTCTGAAGGAAATGTGGTTCTGTGTGAGGCGGAGGTGAGTGGGGAGAGAGTTCCAGGTCTTGGCCACCAGGTAGGAGAAGGATCTTCCTCCCATGGTGGATCTATGGATGTGCGGAACTGCGGCAAGCGCTTGGTTGGAGGATCTTAGTTGGCGGGTGGGTAGAAGGACAGTTGTGTGTTGAGGCATTCGGGTCCTAGTTTGTAGAGGGCCTTGTGAGCGTGGGTGAGGAGACGGAACGTTATTCTCTTGTTGACGGGAAGCCAGTGGAGGTCTTTCAGGTGGCCGGTAATGTGAGCTTGGCGAGGGATGTCCAATATGAGTCTGGCAGATGCATTTTGGATGCGTTGGAGTTTTTTCTGTAGTTTGGCTGTGGTTCCGGCGTAGAGGGTGTTTCCATAGTCCAGTCGGCTAGTGACCAGTGCGTTGGTGACCGTCTTTCTTGTTTCGGTGGGGATTCAACGGAAGATTTTTTTGAGCATACGGAGTACATTGAAGCAAGAGGATGAGACGGCATTAACTTGTCTGGTCATCGAGAGGGAGGAGTCTAGGATGAAGCCCAGGTTGCGTGCGTGGTCTGGGGGAATGGGTGCTGTGCCCAGGGCCGATGGCCACCATGAGTCGTCCCAGGCAGAGGGGGAAGAACCCAGGATGAGAACCTCCATTTTGTCTGAGTTAAGTTTTAGGCGGCTGTTTTTCATCCATTCGGCTACTTCTTTCATGCCTTCATGAAGATTGGTTTTGGCGGTGTTAGGGTCTTTGGTGAGGGAAAGGATCAGCTGGGTGTCGTCAGCGTAGGATATGATGTTGAGGTTGTGTTGTCGCGTGATGGATGCAAGGGGACTCATGTAAACGTTGAAGAGGGGGGGACTGAGTGATGATCCTTGTGGGACTCCGCAGATGACTTCGGTGGCCTCTGATTTGAATGGGGGGAGTCGGACTCTCTGGGTTCTCCCGGCGAGGAACGAGATGATCCAGTCCAGGGCTTTTCCTTGTATTCTGACGTTGCTGAGGCGTTGTATGAGGGTGCTATGACAGACTGTGTCGAAGGCGGCGGAGAGGTCGAGTAGGATGAGGGCAACTGTTTCTCCGTTGTCCAGTAGCGTTCGGATGTCATCTGTCGCTGCAATGAGGGCGGTTTTGGTGCTGTGTTTGGCTCGAAAGCCGGACCGTGAAGAGTCGAGGGAGTTGTTGGATTCAAGGAAGGCGGCGAGCTGGCTGTTGACGGCTTTCTCAATGACTTTGGCAGGGAATGGGAGGAGGGAAATGGGGCGGTAGTTCTTAAGTTCAGAGGGGTCAGCTGTGGGTTTCTTCAGGAGGGCACTGAGTTCGGCGTGTTTCCAGCTTTCTGGGAAGGTAGCGGAGTTGAAGGAGCAGTTGATGACATCACGGAGATGGGGTGCGATGATGGAGTCTGCTTTGTTGAAGATGTGGTGGGGACAGGGGTCGGTTGGCGAACCTGAATGGTTGGAGTTCATTAGTCGGATGGTGTCTTCAGTGGTGATTGGGTTCCAGGTGCTAAGGTTGTTAGAGAGCGATTCGGGTTTGGAAGTGGGTGGAGTGGGCTGATCTTTCGAAATGTTCTTAAAGCTATTATGTATGTCGGCGATTTTGTTGTAGAAGAAAGAGGATAACGCGTCTCAGAGGTCTTGGGAGGGAGTAATGTCGTTTGAGGCTGCGGTGGGGTTGGTAAATTCTTTGACGATGTTGAATAGTTCCTTGCTGTTGTGGGCGTTGTTGTCGAGTCGATCCTTGAATGCTGATTTCTTGGTGGATCGGATCAATTGGTGGTGTTTGCGGGTGGCTGCCTTGAAGGTGGTGATGTTGTCAGCGGTTGGGTTTTTACCAACCAAGATGATATGAAATCAATAAAAGCATTCCCGGACGCGTATTTCACTCTCATTAGAGCTCTTCAGAGAGGTACAGTTTTGTCCAGATACAAGGGAGCACCCAGTAGAAGTCAAAACAATACCCTTTCAGGCTTAGAGTGACGCATAAATTATGCAAAAAAGAAGCAGAGAACTCTGGGTAGATCTCAAGTTTAGGGTGAAAGCAGCTCCAAGTATAGAGGACTCTCAACACCAGCGACACTCTGTATTTGCTCACCTCAATTTCTGCTTTTCTATCAAAGTCTTTAAGCTTAGGATTAGCACAGTACCATCCACACCGAGATAGAAAGTGACAAAGTCAGTTGCCATTTCTACAGCAAAGATTTAATCCTAGGACTAGCACAGTGATATTCATGGCAGGCGGACAATGTGACGGTTCATGGCGGTTCCTCATTTAAAGGCGGCAGTGCCATTAAAAAAAGGCACCACAATGGGACCATACTACAAGGTTTCTGCATGGCATAGACTCAAATGTCCATGCTGTGCAGGACCCTTGGTGCATGAACACAGGGGGGGCACATGTTATACTTGCTTGAACATGCGGTTACGGCATAGGTGGGCCCTGTAGGGCTCCATTCATTTCCTCTCCTACAAGGTTTACATGGAAGAAGAACCTCCATGTAAACCCTGGAGGATAGGAAACTCGTAATATGCTTGGTGGAACCGTGGCTGTCCTGCTAAGCATATTGTGGCCTCAGACCACCACTCCAACACCAAGGAATGGTGGTTCCCTGACAGAGCCGGCGGTCTTGGACCATTCCGGCTGCCAAGTTGTAATCGGTTGGTCGGACCGCCGGTGTGGCGGTGGCTGGATCCACCATCCTACCACAAGTCTGATGGTCCTCGGACTGCCAGATTCGTAATAGAGCTCTTTATGACTTCCAAAAAACCTGACCACACTCAGTAATGTAACTGTGCTGAAATTATGCAAGCATGTTTAATTGTATCTTACAAATAGATTGGCTTACAATTCCACAGTCATTTTGAAACTCACAAAACATGAATATGTGGGGGTGGAGCCGTTTATTTATTCATGCATGCTGTTACTTTGTTATTTGCTGTACATTCTAAATCTTCAGGCCCCTCGGACCCATGGAGTGAGCGGTCAGAGGCAGTGATGCCATATACAGTTTGTGTAGACCCATAACTTGCCTGTAATCAGAAACTTCTCCATGACCCCTTTCCGCCATGGAAGAGTAGGAGCAAATGGGATTGTGAGGAAATGTATTTTTTGAATGACAATCATTTTTACAGGACTCCATTGATTTTTACATTGCCATCACATGGCAAACACTTTCCACACGACCCACATGGTAATTTTTCATGATGTACGAAGAAAATCTATCAAAACGACAAAAAAACATTTTTGCAGGCCTGCATTTCTGATCAGGAACCGTCACCCGCCCAACCCCCTGTTCTCTGCAGAGTCATCAGAAAGCCACAAGACCCTCACCCCGAGTAAATGAATCATTCTTCCTCTCCTGCTCCCAGCCTGATAACACATCCTTGACATCTTGATCAGGATATCTGGACAATGGTCTGACTGCTGAACTTTCATCCAGACAATCGGAGAATGGCTCGTAAATCCAGGGCTTTTTGATCAAGGCAGCTGGGCAAAGAAACCTGAGGAAACCAAGCCCCGATCAAAGCAAAACTAACATTTGGCAGTGTACCGTCCCATGACCAGGTCACCAACTGTAAACACCACTTGGATCCGCATAATCAACAACAAACACTGCTCTGATTGGACAATGGTCTTGCAGCCAAAAGACTGGAATTTGAAACATATAAAAAGGCTTGTTAGCTATGGATTTAAGTAGCAGCCTCCTCTGTCTTGTCTTTGACTGGCTTTGGACTCTGTTCCATAGCCCGGGCTATTGAAATAAATCTGGGCTCCTCCTGCAGACGAAGGCTCCTGTGTCTTCTTTTACTACATATGAAGGGTATGGAAGATTTGGGCGGTTCCCCCGCCGCCGAGACCCTGTAAGTGGGTTAATCCCGTTCTTCAAATGGCGCCCGAATAGGGACTCCACGAGTACGGAGGTCAGGCCCGGTTGACGTGAGGAGGTGCATGGAGAGACTCCGACGGAGGCGCCCTACCCAAGGATTTTTGTTTTATTCCGGTAGACTGAATGACTCACCCGTTGTTCCTCCCCACTCGGTCTGGGCCACTTGACCGCCTTCTCGCTGGAGTCCCCTAGCAAATAATTTCTGGAGCAGGACACAGCCGTACGTCTGCAGAAGAGAACTACCCCTGTAAGGTAAGGGTGGACTGATCATCCACCAAGTCTGTATGATTCTGTTATTGACTTTCGCAAAGGCCAATTTATTATTGACTCTTGCCAAAGCCAAGCAAGCGAGGTGAATTTTAAAAACCGCTGGTGTCTGTTCTGTATGAAATCTGTATGAATTATTGTCCTTTGCAAAAGACAAGCAAGCGAGGTGAGTTTTAGGAACCCGCTGGTGTCTGTTATCTGTTTAAAAGCATGCCGGTCAGTAGTAAATTCAAGAGGTTATGTTGTTGTATGTGTATGCAGGACTCCCAGCTGGAGGAGGCCTGCTCGCTTCCTCCAATAGGAACTCCTGGCCACACTATGTATATTAAATATGGCCCTGCTGACAAAAAGTTTTCCTCGTTTTGGGTGAAATACACCAAGAAAAGTAACGCGTAGTTATGGTGGCCATTTTTTGGCTCCTTTGAGTCCCAAACTTAGAGGAGCAATTAATTAAAAGAAAAACGCGCCCGTCCATGTTTGAGTCTGTCTGATTTTGGAGGAAAGAGGTAGAACAGAGAGCTAGGAAACAGAAGGCGCAAGAAAGAAAACAAGAACGAATGTCTATGGCCGACTATGCCAGAGAAAATTTGCAAAATAGAATGACCAAATCAGTAGAAATAGCCGATAGGGAGCATGGGGCCCGGGTACAGAAATGTTATCCACTCCGTGAGGAAAAAGTAAAGGTCCATATAGAGGGGGGAGAAGAAAGTGATTCCTTGCTTGATAACATGCTAGAAAGTCCTCCTGCATATGCCCCAATGTACCCTGCCCTGACGCCTCACACCCCCTCATGCCTCATGTCCCCCAACCCGCTCCAGCCCCCACTGCCCCTCCGACTGTTTCCCCGGTCACACCAGCACTCCCGAGTTTTCCCATGACTTTGACCACACACATTAACTCTGTCCTCGCCGAGGGAATGATAACAAGTCTCCATCAGTCAAACCCTAGTGGCTTTACCCCTACCCGTCCTTCTCCTGCTTCCCCGTGGTCTACAGTCAAATAAGACTTATGTAAATTATTTAATTCTCCCCGATTAGCCTCCTTATGCTCAGCAGTCGGCTTTTCATCCCTTCAAGAGAAAGACCTACAGAGGCAACAGTGTGAATGTTGGATGAATAACAAAGATATTTATTCCTTTAAAGAAATATGGCCCACCTTTTCACAATGGACAATTATGGAACAAACCACCTGGGCTGAATACATGTGTGCTTTGGTCATGCAAAATTTGAAAATGTGTCTGTTCAGATACCTACTGGATTGATGGACCTTAGGTCACAAATAAAAAGGGGTGATGTTCAGGGAGAGGGGATGTTTGGGGCTATATCTGTTTTAGTAGCTTACCGTGACATGACCGCCTTTTCAAATGCCCCTTTAGAAACAGCTATGCCAATGAGCGAGGTGGCCCCTGTCGGTGTTAGTGGACTTACAGAATACAAAATATTGGCCGAGGGGCTGTCGAAGTACACTGGCGCAGGCTTTGGGTTCATGTTCCTTGGAAAAGGTCAGAAGTAATGCAGTTAAAATGACAGTTACCAGATCCCCGGAAGAATCCGGCTGCCTTTTACAGAGAACTAGGTCAGATTATATCTGCAGGTACTCTCGTTCTTAAGGATATAGATTTACTTTTTGGTGCGGTTGTACCCACTGAAATATGGGACAAGATTCGGCATACTGATCATGAAGTGGCATTGGGAGGTACATGGGCTGACCTAGAGGCTATGGAAGAAGCAAGGGTAGGAGGGACTAAACCAGAAGCTGCCATCCTGACTTTGCCCGGTAAAATAATGACGTTTATGAAAACACTTTTACCGAAAACTGTCAATAATTGGGATAAAATAAACGCCTGTAGAAAGCGAAAAGATAAAAATGTGTCTGACTTCTTTACCCCTTTTGAGACTGAATACAAGGGACATTGTGGTCTGGATCCCCGGACCCCAGGTTCTGGCCCAGTTTTTGTCGACAAATTTGTCAGCAACTTACTTCCCGAGATCTCTGCCAGGCTTAAGAAGGTTGAGAGTACATGGTCTGCCCAAACTATGGCCGGTATCTTGGCTATGGCTCAATATTATGAGAATAGGGAGAACGAAGATAAAAATAAGGAAAGTAAGAAGGTTAGGGATCTTAAGACTTAGGCACTTCTGCAGCAGGCTTATCCTCCCCGAAGTCCCGATGCCCACGGAAATTTTAGACTGCAATCCCAACCCCCTCCAAGGGTTCGCCAGTCCACCCCCTCCAGTCCTCAAGGTACGGGAGCCCTCCAAACTGATCAGTGTGCTTATTGGAAGGGGTACAGCCATTGGATAGATGAGTGTCCTGTATTAGCAGAAAACATAAGAACAGGGAGGACTCGGCCTCGCGCTCCCGGGGAAGCGAGGCCGACTCGGGATCATGGCACGCCCCAACTACAGGATAAAGAACGTAGGCCCAGGGATGACGCCCCCATCCCGCAGCGCCCGACCAACAGGTTTGATGGGAACGAAGCAACACGCACTTATTATAATGATGATTATGACGAAGTTGATGAGACAGGATCCTACCAAGCATAGGACTGCCAGGAAAGGGGTATTACCAGAGTGCAAATTCCAGTGGATCAAAAGGGCCCGTATGTTAAAATGTCAGTTGTGGGGAATGATAAGAATTTTCTTTTGGATACTGGGGCCCCAAGGTCTTCTATTGCACGTCTGTCAGTCCCGGGGCGGCACCCCTTTCTGGCAATGTAAATCTCTCCCTGGGTTTTGCAGGGACGTCCGTGACCAGTCCTGTCTCTGAACCCCTCCCTCTCGATATTGGCCCTGCACATGTTGACGCTCCCTTTGTCCTTACTACAGGTTGCAGTGAGAACTTGCTAGGTTTGCATTTACTAAAAGCCCTGTATGCGACCATATCATGTAGTGCCCAAGGTGTATCCCTAACAATCTCTCCGACTGCAGCTTCCTACATGTATCTGTCCAGTCCCCTCCCACTAGAGTTAAAGTCTTTACCTTCCTCCCTCTGGGCATCATCAGACACTGATGTAGGGTGTCTCAACATACCCCCTCATCTGGTACGCATCCAGCCAGGTACACTCCTCCCCCGCCTTTGGCAGTATCGACTGCCCGCGGAAGGAGAAATGTCCCTGTTGACGATAATATCTGAATCGATGGACAAGTGCGTAGTGGAGGAGACACGTGGCAATATCTGTAACAGTCCCATTATTCCTGTTCTTAAAAAGACTAATGGAGATGCTCTCTCCCCTAAAATATACAGATTTGTGATTGACCTGAGAGCCCTTAACAAAATAACAATATCCCAATATCCTGTTGTCCCCAACATCACTGCCCTCTTGACGATGGTTCCCTCTGACACCACACACTTCTCTGTCATTGACCTGAAGAACGCCTTTTTCAGCAACCCATACATCCCGACAGCAGACAATTTTTTGGTTTCTCCCTTGGTGGGCGGAGTTTCAGATTCTGCCGCGCCCCTCAAGGATTACCCTAAAAAGCCAACTAGATTCCTTGGAACTTACTGATAATTCAACACTGTTGCAGTATGTAGACGACCTCCTCATTGCTGCAAATTCTGCCCCAACATGTAAAGAAGCTACTCTCTGTCTGTTACGCCACCTTGCCCTCCACAACCACAAAGTCTCTTTAAAAAAGCTTCAGTTTTGTCAAGAGAAGGAGACCTATTTAGGTCATCTCCTCTCGAAGGAGGGAAGGCAGCTCACCGCTCATGATGTAGCCATTATCAATGCTATGACGGCCCCACGAACACAAAAGCAGATACGAGCTTTCATAGGTCTAACCTCATACTGTAGACAGTGGTTTTCAAATTTTTGGCCATGGTCAAACCTCTTCTTGCCCTCACCACCAAGGATGTATCAGACAGTTCCTTTCCATGGACTACAGAGCATGTGCAGGCCTTCGAAGATTTGAAGAGGACTCTGTGTACTGCTCCAGTCCTCGGTACCCCTGACTATAGCAAACAATTTTTTCTTTTTGTACATGAGACAGATGGCTGTGCATGCGCAGTCCGGACCCAGATGTTTGGAGTTGCAAAAAGGAGTGGTCGGTTACAAAACAGTGTTCATTACATTTGTTTCATCAATGAGTAGTTAGAAAGGTACACATCAGTTATATCAGATTGAGACTGAATTTAATTCAGGTATAAACAGTGGTATACAAACACAGTTATTAAGTATTTTAATTCATACATTGCATAACGGTGAGTGTTACTCATTATTCAAAATAGTGCTCTGTGGGTGACAAAAGGAGGGATTCCAGATTCAGTAGGGTAGGGGGTGGTTGGAATAGATAGAGGGACAAAGAAAAGGAATTGTGTCCTGTAGACAATTCAAATTTAATAACGAAGCATTTCCTTTCTGTGAATAGATCACATAGTTCCCTGTACAATCACTACACGAAAACCATTTAGGCAGATTCTAAAGTAACGTGTATGTTGGAGAAAAAATTTCGACGTTTCGACCCCGATATGTAAGGGCGGGTGTTTCCTCAGTTTAGGGTCTTCATCAGGACAGTGAAGATAGTGTTAAGGAGCACCTACGGAAATAGATATGAATGTCACTTAGTGGGTGAGTTTAAAAGGAAAAATTAAAAATTATTTAAAAACCTATGGGATCAGTGAATGGTCCCGAAATTCGTGTACCTACATGGATTCCGGCGTATCGGGTAGTCCCACCTCGGTTGAAGACTTGCGCCGTAGTGAATGTTCTGTGAAAGAACGAATTACATTAAGGAAGGTATGAGAAGGGCAGGTCAGGAAGGTAACCTCCCAGGCATGAGAAGGCCCTACTTACTAAGTTCTTTGGGATTGTCAGCCTTGGATAGATGTATGGGGTCCCAGGTCGAATGGGAAATGGCGTAGCATCTGTGGATACAAAAATATATCCTTGTATCTCTCTGCCATTGTATGGGTGCACAGTTGAACATACAAACAGGTGAAGTTCGGAGAATAGAAGAATGGTGAACTTACTTAAAAATGTCTGGATTTTATAAGTAGGTGAGGGTTCAGTCAAGCACCAACTCGAAGGAATTATTCTTCCACAAATTACTCTTTCAACATCTGTAAAAACCACAAAGCTTCAGAGGCTTTACATCCCGGTCGCTCTATTTACACAGCGCAACCGGGGACGTGGTGGTTTTTTCCAACCCTGATCTAGTGTCAGAGGTATAGCGCTCCTGGCATCTATGCAACCTTGACGCCCTTTTTTTTTTTTTAGCGTTGACAGTACACCCGCGCTATCCCTAGAGCCCCGTCTTGTTTTCCCAACTGTGATTTGTCCCTAAAGAGATAGAAGGGGTTTATTTAACTTGACTAGTGCTCCCTATACCGCTAATCAGGAACCATACACATTGAATGTCTTTGTGCATTGTGGTTTTTACAGATGTTGAAAGAGTAATTTGTGGAAGAATAATTCCTTCGAGTTGGTGCTTGACTGAACCCTCACCTACTTATAAAATCCAGACATTTTTAAGTAAGTTCACCATTCTTCTATTCTCCGAACTTCACCTGTTTGTATGTTCAACTGTGCACCCATACAATGGCAGAGAGATACAAGGATATATTTTTGTATCCACAGATGCTACGCCATTTCCCATTCGACCTGGGACCCCATACATCTATCCAAGGCGGACAATCCCAAAGAACTTAGTAAGTAGGGCCTTCTCATGCCTGGGAGGTTACCTTCCTGACCTGCCCTTCTCATACCTTCCTTAATGTAATTCGTTCTTTCACAGAACATTCACTACGGCGCAAGTCTTCAACCGAGGTGGGACTACCCGATACGCCGGAATCCATGTAGGTACACGAATTTCGGGACCATTCACTGATCCCATAGGTTTTTAAATAACTTTTAATTTTTCCTTTTAAACTCACCCACTAAGTGACATTCATATCTATTTCCGTAGGTGCTCCTTAACACTATCTTCACTGTCCTGATGAAGACCCTAAACTGAGGAAACACCCGCCCTTACATATCGGGGTCGAAACGTCGAAATTTTTTCTCCAACATACACGTTACTTTAGAATCTGCCTAAATGGTTTTCGTGTAGTGATTGTACAGGGAACTATGTGATCTATTCACAGAAAGGAAATGCTTCGTTATTAAATTTGAATTGTCTACAGGACACAATTCCTTTTCTTTGTCCCTCTATCTATTCCAACCACCCCCTACCCTACTGAATCTGGAATCCCTCCTTTTGTCACCCACAGAGCACTATTTTGAATAATGAGTAACACTCACCGTTATGCAATGTATGAATTAAAATACTTAATAACTGTGTTTGTATACCACTGTTTATACCTGAATTAAATTCAGTCTCAATCTGATATAACTGATGTGTACCTTTCTAACTACTCATTGATGAAACAAATGTAATGAACACTGTTTTGTAACCGACCACTCCTTTTTGCAACTACATACTGACCCAGGTCGGTGTACTAAGGGTTTACCCCATTATCACCTACCAGATGTTTGGAGGTCACCAACCGCCATGTGCCTATTTTTCAGCCACCTTAGATCCTGTTGCGAGGGCTCTCCCAGGATGCCTACGGGCGACAGCTGCGGCCACCCTCATGGTCCGTCAGAGTGCGGGAATCGTCATGAACTCCCCTTCTGACTCTGATGGTCCCCCATTCTGTAGACACCCTCCTTAACAACACCAAGACACAGTACCTCACTAGCGTACGACTTACAGGGTATGAACTAACACTCTTTGCCAGCCACATTAACATCAAAAGATGCACTGCACTAAACCCCGCCACATTACTCCCACTGGACACTCCAGATGCCCGCTTAGACCCACATGACTGCATATTAAGGACAGAGGACGAGACAAAGGGACGGGTTGACTTACAGAATACCCAGATAGAGGACCCAGAAGGTATACTATATGTGGATGGATCATGTCTCAGAAGGCCAGATGGTAACACCTCAGCTGCCTATACACTCACAACATTAGAAAAGATAGTCGAAACAGCTTAGATTCCACAGTGCTCTGCCCAGGCAGCAGAACTAGTGGCCCTCACTAGAGCCTGTGAGTTAAGCAAGGGTATAACGGTAAATATATACACCGACAGTCAGTATGCCTTCTGGTTGGCCCACAACTTTGGGAGGTTATGGAAAGAAAGGAATTTCCTTACTTCCCATGGGACCAAGACCCAACATGGCCCCCTAATACACCGACTGTTAGACTCTCTGTCACTCCCCAAAAAGGTGGCCATTATGAAATGTGAAGCCCATAAGAAGGTGACAGACGATGTCGAGAAAGGCAATGCGCTGGCTGATCAGACGGCCAGACAAACAGCGCTGAGGAAGAGGGAGGGAATGTATGTAGGAGGTCCCGCTAGGTGGGTGACAGAAGGGGGCATGGTTGAAAATACAGTACAAAGTGTGCTTGACATTCAGTCCCATACTACTCCTGAAGAACTAAGAGTTTGGGAAGATCACTTAGCAAAGGAGGGAGGTGATGGTTGCTGGGTTCATACAACCACGGAGAGACAATGGATGTTGCCTGACAGTCACGTGCTGGCAGTAGTTACAATGGCCCATGGTCCCACCCACATTAGCGCGAAAGGAATTTGCAAACTTTTGGAACCTACATTGTACAACTCCAAAATACCAGCATATGCTGAAAAGCTGGTTAGAACATGTATGGTTTGCCTAATGTACAACCCCGGAAAAAGCACTGTTACACCTTAGGGAGGATTCTCTCCTCCTACCTTCCCGTTTGAAGTCCTCCAAATGGACTACATCCAGATGGACAGGTGCGTTAACTTAAAATATGTCCTGGTGGTGGTCTGTGCATTCAGTCGATGGGTGGAAGCCTACCCCGTCAAAGACTGCACTGCTATCACTACCACCAAAGTACTACTCAAGGAGTACTTCCCACGCTTTGGTTTGCCCCGCATGGTCTGGAGCGACAACGGGACACACTTTACAGCTCAAATCATGGACCATGTCTGTACAGTATTAGGCATAAAACAAAAATTTCATGCCGCCAACCACCCCCAGTCAGCAGGCCTAGTGGAGGTATACAATGGCATCCTAAAAACTAAAATGGCCAAAATAGTACTGTCCACTAGAACAACGGCCCACACCAGGATAGGATTATCACCACATGAGATTGTGTTCGGGAGGCCTGCCAATGTCTGGGGTGTCCCTCGACCTAAGAATCTGTCAGTTGTTGAATACCCTGTATTGACTGATTACCTGTACAATCTAACCAACAACTTTCGTACTCTTTATCACCAGGTGCACAAGGCCATACCGGACAAAAGTGAGGGCCCAGGACACGTCATCCAACCTGGCGACTGGGTCCTGGTGAGGAACTTCCAGCGGACCAAGAGCCTCGAGCCCCGCTGGACACAACCCCGCCAAGTCCTATTGGCCACCCACACAGCTATGAAAGTGGATGGTCGAAAAAACTGGGTCCACTCTACCCACTGCCGGCGTGTCCCTCTGCCACTCCCCTACGATCAGGGGGTGAGGGAAGGACTGGAAGACACAGAGACAGAGACAGTTCCAACCTTTGTCCCATTCAGCGACGCCAGGCTGCATTCCACATCCACTGAAGCGGAGAGTGACAACGTCCTAAGAGGAAGGGTGCTCAGCATCAAGAACAACCTCCTGATCATACCGTCCCTGCTTCCAACAGGTATAATCTACGTTCCAGAGAGAAGGCTTGCCCTTGACTTCGCCAGGTGCCAAAGGCTGTAGGGCTGTGATCCTCCCAGGCTGAGAGTAGTGCCATTTGTAAGACTGAGGTAAACCATAAGGGCCCTCGGCCACTACATCTGGTGAAACAACCACCAATCACAGACAGCCACTAGGGGTCCCTGGCTTAGCACAATGGCCGCCTTCCCAAACACCCGTATCCAGCAACGAGATGCCAGTCTCCGACATAACAGATGCTTCCTGGTCACTGTGGTGACGCTGTTTGCCTCCTTCCTCCTATCAATCCTTGGTTGGCTCTTACTGATCTACCATCCTGCTACATCACCGACTCCTATCCCGACTCCCGCAGAACATCAATACTATTCCTTACAAGCCCACGAATTACCCCGCCGTGCAGAATTTTTCAATAACACCTTCATCCAAATGTTGCATCACCACCAACTGATCATGAACACTTCCAACTGCTGGGTGTGCGGACTGATGCCACATTCCATGCTACATCCTGTCCCATTCTTTCCTTATCCATTTTCCATCTCTGGGTCTTGTCTTGCATGGTGGATGTTGATGCAGGAGGCTTTCACTGTCAACACCACTGCCCATCCTGTCCTTGGAACATTCCGTGATGCCTTCTGGCGGAACAGATCTGGCAATACCAGTGCTCCTTTTGTCCGACCAGCTCTTCCACATTGCTACTACCACCAGATGAGCTCGGTGAGATGGTAGTATTCAATTCCACTACTCGACAAACATTTTCCAGGTTCCGCACAAGAAAGATACTGCCTAATGAAAGAGACACTTTGAACGTCATAAATGTACAAGGCCATGTCTGCATCCATGGCCTAGTGACTAAGAACGTTGGCACCAGTATATGTGACATCACTAAGACACTAAACTCCACATCTCCTCCGAAGTTGGTGGCGTCCCCCAACACCTATTTTATCTGCGGGACTGCCGCCTACACTTGGCTCCCCCGTAACTGGTCTGGTACCTGCTAGCTGGCCTTCCTTGAGGCCACCATCACAGTAACAGCTGGTGCCCTCTCCAACATCACTGCAGAGCTGCAGGCGGACAGCCTCATAATGCTCCAAAATCGCATGGTCCTGGACGTCATCCTGGCTGATCGTGGTGGCGTATGTAAATTGATCGGCTCCAGCTGCTGCGTGTATATCCCAGACAACGCACCTACAGTGTACGATGCCATCCAACGTTTGCATCGTCTCTCTTCCGAAGTGCATCTGGATGAAGGCAACTGTCCCTCACCAGCTGGTTCTGGGGCCTTCTTTCCCAGTGAGGTTGAGGGTCCTCATCTTCCTTGCCTTAGGAGTAGCTGTCCTGGTCTCCTGCTGTCTGTGTTTTCAGTGCCTGCCAGTGCTCTGTACAACGTGTGCCAAGACCATCAAGCCTCCGCCATCAAGCATTCACAACACTAATATGATGGTAATGGTCCAGCAAGAAACAGATGGGCTTATGAACATTGACATTTCATGAAGTATTTGCCACTCTATGGCAAAAGGAGGGGCTGAGGAAATGTATTTTTTGAACGACAATCATTTTTACAGGACTCCATTGATTTTTACATTGCCATCTCGTGGCAAACACTTTCCAAACGACCCACATGGTAATTTAGTAGTACTAGTAGTAGTAGTAGTAGTAGTAGTAGTATAAATCTTTATTCTGTAAAAATTCTCACCATAAAAGAATACATTTTATACAATTATACATTACTTTTTGTTAAAAAAAAGAAATAAAGAACATTGGGTAAAACCTAGCAACGATAAAATTCCCTTATTAAAAAGTGAAGGCTGCACATTATACAGTACATTGGATGATTATTGTGGTAATTTTTCATGATGTACGAAGAAAATCTATCAAAACGAAGAAAAAAAACATTTTTGCAGGCCTGCATTTCTGATCAGGAACCGTCCCCCGCCCAACCCCCAGTTCTCTGCAGAGTCATCAGAAAGCCACAAGACCCTCACCCCGAGTAAATGAATCATTCTTCCTCTCCTGCTCCCAGCCTGATAACACATCCTTCACATCTTGATCAGGTTATCTGGACAATGGTCTGACTTCTGAACTTTCATCCAGACAATCGGAGAATGGCTCGTAAAGCCAGGGCTTTTTGATCAAGGCAGCTGGGCAAAGAAACCTGAGGAAACCAAGCCTCAATCAAAGCAAAACTAACATTTGGCTGTGTACCTTCCCTTGACCAGGTCACCAACTGCAAACACCACCTGGATCCGGCTAATCAACAACAAACACTGCTCTGATTGGACAATGGTCTTGCAGCCAAAAGACTGGAATTTGAAACATATAAAAAGGCTTGTTAGCTACGGATTTAAGTAGCAGCCTCCTCTGTCTTGTCTTTGACTGGCGGCTTTGGACTCTGTTCCATAGCCCGGGCTATTGAAATAAATCTGTGTTCCTCTTGCAGACGAAGGCTCCTGTGTCTCCTTTTACTACGTATGAAGGGTATAGAAGATTTGGGCGGTTACCCTAACGCCGAGACCCTGTAAGTGGGTTAGTCCGGTTCTTCAATGGTAATGGGCAACGGGGTAATGTACATGTAAATATACTTGTAAAGCGCACTATCACCTTTCAGGCATCCTGGCGCTGTATACCGCTGTGGAACCCTTCCTGGCTTTCCCTGTGAGATGCCCTCTACTAGGCACCCCCAAGGTGAAGCAGGCATCCTAGCGCTTTCGAGGCCGTTGTGGAGATTAAGCAAGCTATTGCCCAGAGTTGCAGAGTGGGACCCATGATTAGAGTAGGCACCGAGGCGAGAATTATCGAGTCCGTGAACATTGAGCCCAAGACCCTGCCACATCAGGAATTGAACCCTGGTCCCGGACCAGACCTCTGCCTCAGGGTCTGCCGCTCTAATCGGTGAGCCACACTTCTCCACGATCACTACATTGGTGAGGCTGTGTGGCAAGGGGATTCTTCAAGGGGAACATGTTTTCCCTGCAAACAAAAACATTATGGAAATTCACTGTTATTAATCTTACATTTACAGGTTTTCTGCACTGATCTTGGAAATGTTTATAAATGTGAAATATTCTAAACGTGCTTTCAATTCACTGACTAAACTGAGGACTGCAGATTTCCTTTCCTTTTTTTTTAAATCGTTCCAATGGTGTCCATTTCTAGAGAGTTGATATTTTGAATAGGGTGAGAGGTCTTATTTGATGTACAAACTTCTCAATCTAGCTAATGTCTTTAACGGGTTTTGTGAACTCGAACTCTCAATACATAATGTTACAATATACAAAGGCGCATTTCCATTAAAAGTTCTGCAGTGTCGCAGGCCAGCACAGCATGAATGATACACAAACACATTGGCAAGTTTGCTAGAACTGAACACGTACTCAGGACTGGCCGGTGCTCCTATTTATTAACCGGCCCGTGCCATATGGACTGAACCAAACACATCGCAAACTATGGGGTCCCAACTGGCCCCTCTCCACCTCCTAATAGCATCTCTCATTAATAAAGAATATGCAGTGCGGCATGCTCTTCATTTCGCTGCCATTTTAAAGTGTCTAAATTCCTAGCTCCATTCACAGCGACTAGATTATTTACAAAAAGAATAACGTCCCAGCAGTGTTTAACTTAATAGGTTCCTCCGAGTCCTCACTCTATCAGTCCAGGACCTCCATTTTAGAGGGGCCGCACATGCCACATACAGCAGCGCTCCTTTTATCAAAGTTCAATGAAAAGTAATTATCAGGAGAAGGAACGGTAAAGCAGAACCCCCCCTCCCTTGATGATATCTTCGGTCTGACTGGCGCGGAGATCTCCAGTGGGGGGTGGCCGCGGGCCGCTGAGAGGAGCACCAGACGGGACGTAGGCCTGTCTGCCAAGAGCCTGTTTCAAGCTGATGACAGGTCCCTCTTCATGCCTTGCTGAGCGTGACTCTCTCTCTGCGGGCGATTAACATGCCTGGCAGGTTTCTTCTGCTTCGCTGCTCGAGGAACTTCTCGCCTGTCTGTAGAGATGGAGGCGATGGCTGCCTTGGGTACTCTGGGTCTGCCAATCCTCACCATGAAGATGGGGGCGAGGAACAATACCAGTGATTGCCTAGATTTAACTAGATTTAGATCTGTCTACCCAAAACCTGGGGCTCCCACTCTGCATCATGTCATCACGAAATGTTTGTGTACATTAAGGCAGTGATGCTAATACCACATACGAAGAGCTAAAGAGGCCACTTCTAGGCCCTTTTATCTGCGCAGCATAACAAAACTGCATTTCTATCATGAATCAATTCACTGTACTGAAACATAAAAAAACTGAAGCAGGGGCACGATCGTGCACATTTTTTTAACCGTCTGTCGATTTGTGCCTTTGCGTTGTTTCCGGTTTTTAGCGCTATTTGAAATTTGCGAGGTCTTCAATGATTCCTTAATCACATTATGTGAAAATCTGTGACAATTATCAGAGGAGACATACATTTGAAATACATTATTTCAGAATAAAATGTTGTTCTGGTGACTTAGGGCCTTATTATGAGTCTGGTGGTTCACAAACCGCCAGACTCGAGGTGGCGGTCTCCCGACTGCCCTCTTACGGCTTGGGCCGTCAGGCTGCCCTGGACCCACCATAACCGCCAGGGAACTTGGCGGTTGCGCGGTGTACCTGAATCCACAATATACTAGGCAGCTGTGGCCCCGCCAAGCATATTACGGGTTTCCTCACTGCCACACTTTTCATGGCAGTGTAAGTGCCATGAAAAGTGTGGCGGTGAGGAAACACAGGAGGCTCTACAGGACCCCCTGGTGCCTCACACCATGTGGATGCACACAGGGGGGCACATACTGAGCCCACCTGTGAGCATGCACACCAGTGCCTAGACACTATGCACTACAGCAATCCTTACCATGCAGGTACTGCCTTTGACGTTCACGTTACAGTGCCTATTTCATAGGCACCGCCCTGGGAACGGCAAAAAACCACCCACTAGACCAGGAGAAAACTCCTGATCTGGCAGGCAGTTCCTACACAGGCTTGGCAGTGCTGGAGAGGGGCGGTCCCGCCCCCGCAGCAGCAAAGTCATAATAATGCCCTTAGTGAGAGATGAGGATGTGTTCCGTGGCTTCATCATTGATCTTGGAATGCTCTAGTGACTTGTACTTCCTTACTTGCCTTCCGCAAAGAATTGAAGTCCTGGCTCTTTTAGATCCATTTGTAAGCTGCTTGACCCTTGTCCGCTAAGGACTGGCAAACCCTGGGGGGTAGCTATGTGCTATACAAGAACTCAATGATGATGATGATGATTGCAGGGATTGGCCTGTAGATGAGCCCCCCACAAACACTTTTGCCTGTGTTGTTTGCAGCTGTTGGTAGACAAGGTTTTACTCCAGAGGTATCAAGTTCTTGAATTCAGAGTTGTCAGTTCCCATCTGAACCTTTAGTTAGAATTGCTGGGATAGGTGTAGAAAAACAATCACTGCCAAAGCTAACAGGCGATGGCTGTAACAATTCAACTATTGGCTTTGACAGTTCCTTTTGGCACTGTAATAGGTATTCTTTTAAAGAATACGCACTCCACAATTGACATAAATGCACACACATGGCTCATAACTCATCACACACATGATGCTTGTGGGCATCATGACCCATTTGTAATGATGGACAGCCCTGTTGGAACAGTAAAATAAACAATTTTAAAAGAGAAAAAACTAGTGAGTACTCACCAGTGCAAAAACTGAAGTGAGTGGCCTTATACCACTTGGCAGTCGCTGGGCGATACTGGAGAAACATGGGAAGCACAAGAAGGAACATAGGGAAGGGGGGGAGGAATAAGAGAGTTCCCGGGGTGAAAGCTAGAGCTTGTACCTGGTCACTTTTTAACAAATAAGGCATGTATTTAGCCGAGATGATGCCCATTGTCTTCTACAACATTTGGCACATTTCCAATGCTGCCCTGAATAAAATAGATTACAAATGTAATATCATGAGCAAAATCAATGGAAGAGACTGTGATCAATTTAAACCCATGAAGTGGAATAATTATTTCCGAGTTGCAGATATGTGGATTAAAGGCAACCCCTTAAAACAAGCATTGGCAACTCTAATCAGTAATAAGCCAGACCCTTTGGTTGTGTCAATTCTTGTTCTATCCAGAGAGAAGGCTAAGTAAAAACATGTATGACCAAGCATGTAATAGTTGAATGATTTAGTATTAACTGCCGAGCATTGCACAAACTGATATGCAACTTGGTGCATACATTAACGGAATATCACTGGAAACAGCCATTGCAATGCGGTCATAACCCCGCTTGACCGATACCACAAAACCAGTACTACGCATGGCTTTAGCACGCATGACTTTACCACAAATGTTGTTCTAAAGGCTTGAATAGTAAATGCATATGACATCATAACGGCGTGGTAATTACATGAGAGGTTCCGTGAGGGTGAGAGTAGCAGACAACAGGCCGCGTGGAGTATAGCAGTGAGTGTTCAGAGTACATCGTTGGGGCGGGGGTGAAGGTAGCGATATAATGTGTGCACTGGGTAATTTTGGCGGGGCGGACTTCGCATATCTGGGCAAACACAAAGTGTAACTCTGTTGGTACAACTCGAAGTGTGGCCATCTGCTGAGAGTGGAGCAGCGTCACACAGTTGAGACTGCAGGGTTGCCGGTGGGGTTTGTAGCGCCCATAAAGTAATTGCGCCCTGGCCGCCCCTTTGCTAGCACCCCAGTCACATTTCTGCAAATTACCTGCTGTTCGCTCTCTGAAAACAGCAATGTTTAACTGTTCGTCCAGCACAAGCACTATGTAGCGCCTTATTTACGTGGTTCTTTGCTTTTCTGTGCATTTGGATGCACTGTGTGATGGCTATGTGTCAACCCCAGCGCAGTTCATACTGTGGCCACGATATTAAAAAAACAGACTTTAGGGGGAAACTGCTTTACTAAAAGTATTATAATTGTTTTACCTCAGCGGATTTCTCTCACCGATCTACACGACCTGCAGTTCATGTTTTCGACCTGCCCTCTAGTAGTGAGTGCTGTTGGATGGTTTGTGTTGGTGTGAGAATGAGGGTGAGCCCAACCCTCCATTAAAAAAGCCGAACTTTTGCGTGGAGGACGTCCTTATGTACACCAACACTAATGCATAAAAGCGAGCGCAAACCCCTCCTTCAGCTTTCAACAGCCTGCAATGTAAGGAGACATGAGCGCGGCAATGTAAGTAACTGTAGTATGTAAGAAACACGTCATTTGTTGCAAAAGCTTGAGCTGTAGTGGTAAGCGTGGTTACTGTAGGCATGGTAATGGCACTTTTAATGTGCCCTTATGAATGTGCGCCGCAATGACATACATTGTAATGGGGTGCATGGTAGTGCGTTGCGCATGGTAGTGTACATTTTGTAAAGGCATACATGGTGAATGCATGCATTGCTCCATCATACAACCCAATAGCCCTTGTTTTATCAGCACATAGTAGTGAAAGGCTGAGTTGTATTTCAACTAATGACCTGTGCACTAGTTCTCAGCAGCAGGCGTGACAATCCACTGAGCAATTTAAACCAATGGGCCCAACTTCTGTGTTTCTAAAATTGAAAGAGCTGAATTCCCAAATTGTCAATGCAGAACATTCGGAATAATATGCTAAGCTACTTGTGAAGTTAAAGGTCACACAAATTGCAGAAGATACATTAATCCTTTATTGTAGGATACACTCCAGAGACTCAATCCATCAGATCTCTGACCACTCCAAGCACTGTCTCTTTGAGTAAACACATTCTAATCCTGAAGTGGTCACCACATGCAAATCCATTATACTTAGTTCCATTCTAAACACCAGTACATGCCACACACCTCCCCACAATAGTGATGAACAGGTTAAACCACCCCATATGTTTTACATACAAGAAATGCAAAAGAACAACATTAAATCTAAACAATATACACATTACTAAATGGTACATAACATAAATAAGACACTTCAAATGTACTTATACAAAATCATCAAATCAGACTGGCCTCTTACTCACACAATTTCTTCCTGTTTGTAGTTTGCATTTCCTCATTGTCTACAATGACCATGTTTCCGAAGCACAGCCCGATAAAATTCCAAATGTGATGATCTTCTATTTTAACAGCATTTTTCAAGACCTTAGTAACTTTTATAGGTTGGCTGAACGTATCTCACAAACCAGCTCCCCTTGGCTTCCTTACTTTCACCCAATCTCCAATCTCAGCCTCTGAGTTTTTCACAGCCATCTACTCATCAAAACGTTCTTTCCTTTTACTCAAAATCTATCTTTCTTTCTCCATGCACTTATTACTCATCATTCTCACCCTTTCATTCTCGGATTCTCCCATAGTTCCTTTTCTCTTTAACCTGTTCACCCATGCTGGACTCACCCTATCATATGGAAATATTTTTTTAACAACAAGAAAGGTGTTACCCCTGTTGACGAATGATGGGTTAGCTTTTACATATTAACTTTCCTTTCTAGTTTTTCTACCCAATTTTAACCATTAGCCGATGCTTGCTGTAAACAATCTTCGACCACTTTGTTGAAGCACTCAATCATACTGTCCGCCTCAAGATAATATAACAGTATTTTTTTGTGTTAATGCCCGTTTCCACTAAGAATTCTTCCATCAATTTAGAAGTCAGCTGAACCCCTTTGTCACTCAACAGAGAAGCAGGAAACCCCTCAATTCCAAATAACTCTTCCAAAAACAGAATTACATCATGAGTCTACGCTTAGTTCACCATTTTCACTTGAGGCCACCTAAAGTACTTGTCGAAGCATGTTATTATACATTTTTCACTAGTCAACACCATAATGGGACCAACAATGTCGAGAGCTAGATCAACCCAAGGACCAGTTGCTAAATCTCTAATGACCATAGGTTCCTTCCTGCATTTCAAAATCTTGTCATACTTCCCACATCCAATACAATCATGCACAACTCTTTCAATGAAAATGTCCATCCCTGGCCACCAGTAATTTCCTCTTACTCTTGCCTTGGTCATAGATGTGCTGGGATGGCTTTCATGGGCTCATCTAATCAGACTCATTCTGAACAAATTTTCCCACTCTCATCACTAAACCATCTTCCAAGGAAAGTTCATCTTAAACCTGACAAAAACCCTTTAATTCATCGCACACCTTATCCTTTCCAGACCAATCATTCTGTACCCCACATGCTACATATGTCACCTGTTTGTCCCCTTCCAGTACTACCTTCCATTCATCTTCTTGCACAATGCCATCCAAAACTATACAAAATTTGACCATTCCATCACCAAACTCATCTTTGATTTCAAAACTATTCTCCTTGTCTTCCCCATTGACAGATAATCTGAAACAACATTCACCAATGATGTTCATCACATCCGGCACACATGAAACAACAAAGTCAAATTCCAGCAAAGCCACAACCCATCTTCTTATTCTACCAGATATGGCATTGCTACCCTTTTCCCAAAAGACTTCAATCAGGGGCACATTACCTGTTTTGTTCTAAAAAAAACTACCCCATAAGAACTTTTTAAGTCTTCTTGTCACCTAATAAACAGCCAAAGCCTCCTTTTCAATGACTGTGTTATTGGGTTCAGCTCCTAATAATGATCAGGAGAAAAACAAAACAGTGCTCACCTTCCCTTCAATAACCAATTCAAGCACCACACCTAAACCTTTTGCACTAGCATCGCTCCTCAGGATAGTCTTTGCTCCTGATTGGAAAATACCTAGGTTTGCTGCCCCAGGGAGGATTTTTTTTACCTGCACAAACTCTTCCTCGCACTTCTGTGACCAATCAAATTATATTCCTTTCTTTAGCAGCTTTCTCATGCTATTACAACCTTCAGCAAATGAATTAACTTGCTGTAAAATGCTGCAGTCCTTAAGAATGTCACAAAATCATCTTTGGAACCGGGACTTGGCATATCTTTTATGGTACTAAACACATTTTCTTTGGGACGAATTCCATTTGCAGAAATCAAATGTCCTAAATATTCCATTTCTGATACCGCTACATTTTTTAATGCTTAAGGGTAAGTCTGTAGTATAGTTCCTATAAAACTATATAGGATCTGTGCATTTAGAAAACATAGACTGTAGGATTGGTGTTCAGACTGATTCTAGACACCCCCACTGGGTATGTTTACCTGTTCACCAGCTAGCTCACAGTGCCACAGGAAACCCCTCCTACCAAGGAGATAACAGTTCTTGGGAACTATGAACATGACAACTCCGGCCTTTCTGGTATCGGTGAAACAGTGCAATACTTTTTGCTCAGTCACTCCTGCTCACCTTATCTCAGAGAGATAAACAGAATAAACAGTGGGAACGTTTTCAATAACCATTTATTGAAACAGCGTCATTCTTGTGTAAAATAGGTGTGCTGAAACAACCATGTAAAATAGGTGTGCTGAAACAACCATTAGACAAAAACATATATAAATTATTATAAGCACCAACAGAGTAAAAGGGCGGTAGATTTCTACCATAGTGTTAAAACAATACATGACAATAAAATGCGCACTCCTACGATGTGACCCTAACTAGATGTACCTAAGTGTACCTAGTATGTATGTAGGTGTAGAGCCAATAATCCCTCTAGGATAAAGTCAAACCCATTACCTGAAGTGAGAAACTGTGGGACCCTATCTTGGTCTTGAGATAGACACCCCTCAAGGGATGCCAGACCACTGTGAGCTGGAGAGTCTGCATGCAGGAACCTCAGCTTCTTGTGTCAGAGTAACAGCACGGAAGTCTTTTTTCTCCTCTACCCTGCCTCAGCAAAGATATGGTGTTTATATACCCTAAGTGGTACCCTCAGGAGATCTACCTTGCCGTGTCATGTCGTACTTAGGATGACGGAAGGAATGACCCTTAGACATAGTTATTATGCAGGAGATGGTAGTCCTGCTGAGTTTCCAAGAATCCTCATGCATAATGAATGAGGCTATCTTTCAGGGAAAACCCCACGTCCTGTGAGCAGTACCATAACTAGGTTAAAGGTTAGTCCCAAGAACCATTATGTAGTGTAATGGCAGGAGAAATTATAGGTGAAAGGTTAGGGTGCTACCTGAGCCTATATTGGGGTACCTATATGAAACATAACAGTCCATTTTCACTCTGTCTCCTTAACACTTCACCCACTCTAAAAGCATGCTCTTCTGAGGTTTTCCTAGACACCAACACATCATCCTAATATATTTTCACTCTGATAACACCTTCCTATACATGTTCCATTGCACTCTGGAAAACAGCAAAAACTGAAATTAATCCAAACAGAATCTGTACATATTTGCATGTACCAAAAGACATAATAAAGGCTGTTAACTCCTGCGACTGAGAATTCAATGATATCTGACGATATGTGGAGGTTAGTTCTAATGATGTGAACTATTTTGCACCCTCCAAACAACACAGCATTTCGCCATTACTCGGTAATGAATAGTGATCCGCCACCACAGCCTTGTTCAATTCAGGCAAGTCCACATAAAGTCAAACCTCTCCATTCACCTTCTGTGCCATCACAACCAGTGGAATCCATTCTAATGCTTCAATCTCCTGAATCACATAACACTTTAAAGGTTTTTCCAACTCCTTCTTCATAGCCTTGCTGATCATCAGAGGCATGCTGTTCACCTTGCCAACCTTGGAACTGACACCAGACCTACCTTTCATACAATGCACATAATTCTTCAGGTTCCCAAGCACTTATATAAAGACTCCAGGAATCTGCTCCTCATAATTGATCTTTTCCACTGTGCTGCACACTTTTGATTCCAAAACGTCTTTCTTGGCAAGCCACCCATCCTTCAACCTCACTGAAGAAGGAACGCTGACTATGCTTTGTGATGAATGAAACCAACTAATTAAAGAATCACCATTTACAGACATGTTTGCTGGAATAACCCTATCATGCAATTCAACAGTGCCCCTAAAATAAGCTTTCAATTTGATGTGTTGCCCACCATACCCTTTAGGCTTGATATCTGGTCTTATTAATTTTACAGAACTCTTTACCTTTTATTCAAATAACTTTCTAGGAATCCGTGTCATTTTAGCGCTTTAATTAAATAGAATTTCCACAGGAGAGCAATTAATTTTCACCACTTCAAGTAGCCCATCTCATATTTTGGCCCTCAATTTGTAAAACAAATTCTTCAGACTAGTCACCAGAATCATAAAGTACTCCACTCACATTCTTAGTATTTTAAGCAGATCTGCAGCAAGATATAAAATGTCCTTTTCTTCCACATATTTTGCATAATGCCTTCCACCCAGGGCATTCCTTGAAGTTTGCCACATGGCCCACATTACAAAACTTTAAAAATGTTATCTGAGGTTTCTTGGTTACCTTTACATCTTGTTTTGCATCCTGTTTGCCATACCCACCCACCCTCTCAGTTCCTTTTGATTTCACAACATGTGCAGTATCCTTCCTTTCATCATTACCCTATTTGCTCCAGATAACCTCCACACATGACTGCGAATGCTCACAAGACTGTGCCACAGCCAAAACTTTGTCAAGTGTGGGGTTTTCCTTTAACTACAGAGCCTCCCTTGCTTTATCCAAAACACATCCTAACATGAACTGATCACACAGCCTCTCATCCATTGTAGCTCTGAAATTAAAAGTGCAAGCCAATTTTCTAAGAGCAGAAATGTATGCTTCCATAGACTCTCCAACATGCTGTGTTCTTCAGAAATGATGCCACTCTAATACAGCATTTAACTTCGGTAAATAGTGCAGATCAAACTTCTACAGACAAATCCCGTACCCATTAAGCCCATTTACCTCCTCTGTAGATGTCAGTTCTGCCCCCAAACAGTCCATCAATAAAGACATCTTCCTCTTTGCGCTTAAGGAGGTACCACAAACTCTGGCATAATGAGTCAAGACCTTCTCCCACCTCTGCCAAGATTTTAGAGGTTCACCAGGAGAGGAAAGGAATAATGGAGGGGCAGTAACATTCTGCATGATAACCACCCAAATGAATTATACCAAAATAAATAAACTAAATTACAACTAATACACACTCCAGCTAAGTTAAGAGGAAAACATACAGAGCACTTGTAATAAATTGCTGTAATGTCTTTTTGGCCTCAAAGAACACAATGCACTAAGCAGGGAGCCTTCGTTCAAAAGGTATGATACAAAACAACACAGATGGATTATTTCAAATGTGTGCATCACATAATGCAATTAACAAATAGTTAGGCAAAGTGTGTTTGTGTGTGTCACAGATGAAGACACAAATGTTGTCTTCTTGACATGCTGCCCGAAGAGAAACACTTCTGTGACACTATATCCAACCAGTACATTAAGTGTGTGCACATCACAGATGCTGACACAACGTCTAAAAGGTGTGTGGATCACAGCTGAGAGCACCAAGCTGGGTTCCAAACTTTCCTTTGTTAAGATGGCCGCTTAATCGCCATAATATGGCCACTTATTCGCTGTAATAACGAAACTTTAAAGTTGAGTAGGCCCAATACATCCAATGTAGGCAAAATATTTCATGATGGCCGCCATCGTGAGGAAAGCCCATATGATTCGGCCACCATCTGTCTAACCAGTTAACTGGCATGTTGCCAAAGAGCATGACTTCTGTTTTAGATGTATTAAGATTTAAACAATTATCCTGCATCCACTTCCCTATGTGACTCATGCAGTCTTTAAATCGAACTGCAGTGTCAGCAGAGGAGCTGTTGATGGACACTATTATCTGTGTGTCGTCCGCGTAAGACACCAGTGTGAAGTCAAAGCTTCTTATGAACCTAGCCAAGGGGGTGACATACAGGTTGAAAAGGGTGGGGCTTAACCATGAGCCCTATGGGACTCCACAGGGGAGTGAGAATGCCAAGGAGACGAATGCATCGTGTGCCACCGATTGAGACCTGTTGGACAGGAAGGAGCTAAGTAGGAGGAGTGCTATATCCTGAATTCCCAGCGTAGCGAGACGCTCAACAAACACATCGTGGTTGACAGTGGCAAATGCCGCTGAGAGGTCTAACTGGATAAGAGAAGCACTCCCCCCTCTGTAAAGTGTTTGCCTCAGCTCTTCAGTGGCTGTGATTAGTGCCACTTTGGTACTGTGATGAGCCCGAAACCCATATTGCGAATGGTCCAAGAAGTCACCCTCCGCTAAGACAGCGGACAGTTCTTCATAAAATTTTTTCAATAATCTTGGCTGGGAACGGCAACCTTGATATGGGTCTGTAGCTGGAGGGGTTCTCCAGATCCAAATTTGGTTTCTTCAAAAGAGGCAGGATGGAAGCTTTTTTCTATTCCGTGGGAAAGTGCCCTGAGGAAATCATAAGATTAAAGATGGGCCAAAGTAGGTACGCAATGGTCTCGGGGACCAGGTGGAGAATTTTTGGGGGCATTGGTCTAATGGAGAACCAAATTTAACCAAGGAAATTAATTTGGTAGTTCTTTACAGCGTAATTGGCAGAAAGACTGAGGAGCAGATTTACGAGTTCTGGCGCATTCCTGCAAATCAGCAGGGATGTGCCAGAAAAGATGCGACACACAATTCCCTCCCTGTGCCACCACAAATGCATCGCATTTACAATGCGGTGCACCGTGGCACAAGGATAGGGAGATGCGTGTCGCATCCTGTGGCATGGTTGAGGTTCCGTGACAATTTTAAGTGATGTTTTCGACTCGCACGAATATGGTCGAGTCTGGTATCTAAGAACCGCAAATGACGAGTTTAGTAAGTGTGCGCAGTTTCGCTGTGCTAACTTAAACCGTTCATTTGATATGTGAGTTTTTCATCTGTACCCACGGGTTCCATCTTAGATACAGCATCCATTTTGTCTCTTGCCCTCAAGTAGCCAGCGAACGGACACTGTCCGCTTCGTCACCCTGGGACTCTCAGGATATTTGTGGAAGACACATGTACTTTGTAAATATCTTTTACGATGAGGGGGATGATACTGTAAGGCAGATGGCCCCACTCGAGGCTCATCTTGCCGTCCGGTTTATTGTCTCAGCCGTGCATCTCATTAGGCACGTCCCTTTGATGCCTGTATCTCGTGTTTCCCGATACCTCCCCTTTTACACCCTTTTCGATTTCCCCACTGTCTCCATCTCCCTCTGCACCTGTCTTTGTCCCTATTTCGATCTGTTTTTACTGCCGATTGGAATTCACTAATGTTGGGAAGATGGGTTTTTACAGTTGGGAACCGCCAAATGTTTCCGCACTTATGTTCCGGACCTTATGTGTACCAAAGTGACCAAAGCGACCCCTCTGGGGGATAATTATGGGAACCAGGTTGTAAACTTTTGTGTACCATGTTGTCCTATGAGTTAATTTTGTATAAAAGGAGCGATCCACAGAACCAATTTGAAGCAGTCTCCCCAAGTTGCACGTGTTGTACTTGTCGTGACTTCTGTGTTCCCTGCAGTAATAAACCTTGAATCTCTGACGCCGAAGGAAGTGTCCCGTGTCTCTGTAGTTTGTGCGCCGAAACAGGTATCCCATGAAGGTTATAGGTGTTGTTCCCTGGCACCGCTGGTACTGTTAAAAAGTCCAGTCCTTCAGTTGGCGCCCAACGTGGGGCGACTTCAGCGGTACCGGTCCGGTCCAAAGCCTGATGATCGTGAGGAACTTCGTGTGAAATCTCCGAGGGAAGGTGCACCCCGCTTCATCGATCCTGTTGTCGAAATAAGTGGCCCGAAGTTTTTCCCTGCGAAGATTCCCGCCTCCTGACGGCTGCGACGGACCGATGCCCTGACTGTCGACCTGTCTTCGACGCCCGGCGTAGACCTTATGTACAAGCGGTGACGCCATTGAAGTTCTGAGTTAAGTATTTGTGGGTCGCTCCCAGTCCTTAGTGGTTGTTCTAGCTTTTTGAAAGCTTTGTGGTTAGCCTTTAAGGCTTTGTGGTAATAGCTCTCCGAGCTTTGTAATAGCCTTAAGGCTTTGTTGTATTGCATGGTTCCATTGCATTTGTGGTTCTTAGTATTGGTTCTTAGTATTATTTGACAGTTGCAATTGCCAAAAACCGAGGGTTTTGACTTACACGAGGTTTTATTGCTTCGGTAATCCTTGAAGTTTGATACTAGGTTAGTGTGCACGATGCCTAGCCATAGTGGTTTGTTTCGTATTTTCAAATGTTGCGCAATGGATTCCCGGTTGGAGGACTCATGTCCGATACCTCCAGTTGGAACTCCTATTCATGATCTTTATAGTCGACACGGTGTGGGTCCCATAATCTATAATGATTACTGGATCCGCTATACAAGGAAAGACGGTGACCTTAGATGGCCACCACACGGAACTTTTGAACTTTCGATTTTAGATAATCTTGAGGCTAAATTATTTTTAAAGAAAGCTAGGCCAGCTATGTTTGATTCCTTTCGGATATGGCGTAAAGAGGCCAAACAGAAAGAAATCAAACAACTTAAAAAGGATAAAAAGCAAGAGTTTGTTCCGATAATGCAAGCTATAAAAGAATGTAGACAAGACAAAGAAGAAAAAGATATGGAAATCGCTACTAGATTGCATCACATGAAAATAGATAAATGTTACCCAGTCTTACCGAATAATCTAGAAAAGAAAGAAGAAGATTTAAAGGAGGATTCCTTGCTATCATACTTGATGAAATCACCACCTCCTTATGTACAGGGTGCTACTGCTCCTGTAGCTCCTCCTATAGCTCCTCCTGTTGTTCCTCTTGTTGCTCCAGCGGCTGCGGGCCAGCCCGCTGTTAACCCTACGTTTGTTCCACCACCTGTCCTCGTTCCTACTGCTCCTGTACCTGTACCTTTGCAGACTGTTGTTTCTGCTACTCCGACTATCTTGTCCGTTCCTACTATGCCTTCCTTCACCTCTAGTGTTGTTGCTCCTGTTTTTCTTTCCCCATCTGTTCGTAAGCGTGTACCTAACTCTGTTGCTACCCTTTATTCACCTCTTCCTGGTCCGTTATTTTCGTCGGATTCATCTGATACTCCTCAGAGACGGAGTCAGATCCCTAGTGGTAGGGAGAAAGAGACGTTAGTAACAATGGCACATAGGTGGATAAGACATCCTGCTAATTACACTCCGCGTGTAGTATTTGATACGTTTTCTCAGTTTAATGAGCCAACGCAGAGATTCGTATTTGAGGAGATGTGTAACTTTTTGAGAGAAGAATGGTACAATGATGAAGTAGAGAATGTACCGTCCGACATAATTGAACTCCAGAGTCACTTTTCGAACGGTATGATTATAGGAGACGATGTACGACGTGCTGTGGAACGCTTATTAGCATTCAGACCCACAGCACATTCTCGGGTGTCATCAGATGATACCACTGAGAATTGGAAAGCGGTTCCTGGTCAGTATCCTATGAGAGAGGTTCCGCCGCTATGGGTACCTGGTGACCCCGGTGCAAACCCTCCGGTTTTACCACATTTTCGAAGGGTGTGGATACATCTTCCATGGAAACGATCGGAAGTTTTGCAAGTGAAGCAATCCTTACCCGATCCGCGTAAAAATCCGGCTGGTTATTATAAGGAGTTATCACAACTGATAGAAGCTTCTATTATGAATATTGCCGACATCGACATGTTGTTTGGCAATGTTGTACCGCAACCAGTTTGGGCTAAAATTCGTCAAGCCAATCACGCAGCTGAATTAGGGGGTGATTGGGCTGCACTGCTAGCAGCTGATGCATTACAAGTCGGTGGGGCTAAACCTGAACAGTTGATCTTGGATTTGCCTCAGAGAATCATTACGCTCATGAAAACTCTCATGCCAGCGATGAAGGTGAACTGGGATAAGTTATCAGCTTGTAAACAAAAGAAAGACGAGAGTGTCTCAGATTTCTTTACAAGGTTTGAGGAAGCGTTTGTCGACCACAGCGGCCAGGACATGGGCGCTGAGGGAGGTCAGCGGTTATTCGTTGACAAATTTGTGTCAAATTTGCTGCCTGAGCTATGCAACAAATTAAAGAATTCAGAAAGTGCGTGGGCAGTTTCAACCCCTGCGCAAATATTAGCAACGGCTCAGTATTATGAGAATAGGGAAAAGGAAGAAAGTGATCGTGTAGAAAAGAAAACGAAAGAACTCAAAACGAAGGTTTTGTTGCAGCAAGCATACCCTCCACGATCAAACCAAAATGATGCACAACAGCAGTATCGACCACGAGCACAGCTTGATAGAACACAGCCGCGCTCTGACAACTTTGATCCCAGATCTTCACTTGGGTATAATCAGTGCGCATATTGTAGGAAAGAGGGACACCTAAAATATGATTGTCTTGCTTTACGGGACCGTCTGAATGGTGTGTCGACACGAGGAAATCGTGGCGGTGGTCCTCAGCAGGCACCACGTGGTAGAGGTCGTGGTTCATCCCACAATAAGATTGATCGTCATCAAAATCAATCGGATGCAAATAATTATTTCGACCAGCGAAATGCGGGGTCAGTTCGATCTGCACAGTATAATGTTGATGACTATTATATAGACCACGAGACTGTTGTAAATGACCACTACTAGGACAGCCAACGACAAAGAGAGGGAGTAGTGTCAGTTCCGGTCGATCAGAGTGGGCCTTACGTTGCAGTGACTACATCGGGTGTAGTTGAGCCTTTTCTGTTAGACACTGGTGCGACGAAAAGTTCCATCATGCATTCAAAACTCCCTGGCGCACCTTTGTCTGGCTTAACGAACGTTTCCGTCGGATTCTCTGGCGCCCCTGTTAGTAACCCAGTCTCTAACCCTTTGCCTCTTATGATTGGACCTCGTGAGCTAACGGCTCCACTGATTCTATCTACAGGTTGTGGTGAAAATCTTTTGGGCCTGGATTTGTTGAAACGATTATATGCAACATTGTATTGTTCCCCCGAAGGAGTGGAGCTTACATTGGGAAGGAGAGTGATCTCTCCCATGTATTTATCGGTTGATAAATTCCCACCGGAATTGAATTCCCTCCCTGCGTCCTTATGGGCCACAGGTCCCAATGATGTGGGCCTGTTAGACATTCCACCCTATGTGATTCAATTAAAACCAAATGCGCGATTACCGCGTTTACCTCAATATCGTATTTCTCTTGAGGGCGAACGAGCGCTGTTAGAAATCGTTCATGATCTCATTGGAAAAGGTGTTGTTGAAGAAACTCGTGGAAACGTGTGCAATAGCCCTGTATTGCCAATTCTGAAACGAACTGACCCAACTAAATCTCCTGTGTATCGTTTTGTTATAGATTTGAGAGAGGTAAACAAAATAGTGGTTCCGCAATTTCCTGTGGTCCCTGACATTACGGCTTTGTTAACAATGATTCCGGCATCTGCCTCCTGGTTCACAGTGATCGATCTAAAGAATGCTTTCTTTAGCATTCCGATTGCAGAGGAAAGCAGAGACCTGTTCGGATTCTCATTAGGAGGTCGCAGTTTTAGGCTAAAACGCGCTCCACAGGGTTACTGTGAGAGTCCATCAATCTACAGCCAAGCACTTAAAGGTCAGCTTGATGCCTTTGTATTGCCTAAAGGTGCAGCTTTGATTCAATACGTTGACGATCTTTTAGTGGCAGCTGATACAGAAGCTATTTGCAAAACGGCTACAGTATCATTATTGCACTATCTACATGACTTGCACCACAAGGTATCACCTTCAAAGCTACAGTATTGTTGCCAAGAAGTTACCTATTTAGGTCACTTATTGTCAAGAGAAGGGAGAAGGTTGACCCCAGAGAGAATTGCAGCGATTTCCCGAATGACTGTGCCAAAAACCCAGAGAGATGTTCGTGCCTTTTTAGGTATTACGTCCTACTGCAGACAATGGATTCCAAATTTTTCATTGTTGGCGAAACCATTGATAGCCCTTACGTGCAAGGATGTTTCATCCCCAGTACCTTGGTCTGAAGAATGTCAGAAAAGTTTTTCTGAATTGCGTGATGCGCTGTGTTCGGCTCCTGTGTTGGGTACCCCTGACTACAGTAAGCCGTTTACACTATACGTTCACGAGAGGGATGGTTGCGCGTTGAGTGTTTTGACACAATCTTTTGCTGGTAAGCAACGCCCATGTGCCTACTTTTCTTCGACTTTAGACCCAGTAGCAAGGGCTTTGCCAAGTTGCTTAAGAGCAACAGCGGCAGCTGCGGCGTCCATTCGACAGTCTGCAGGTCTAGTCATGGATAATATACTCACGGTAATGGTTCCGCATGCAGTCGACACTCTATTGAACCGAACGAAAACTCAACATCTGACAAGTGCAAGATTGTCCGGATATGAGTTGACGTTGCTGGCCAGTCATATACGGATAAAACGATGTAATGTGTTGAATCCAGCAACATTGCTGCCGATCGACGCAGAATCAAGTGGTGAAGCAGTACATGACTGCTATCTCAAAACTGAAGAGGAAACCAAGGGTCGCATTGACCTAAAAGATACTCCATTGACAAATCCCGATGGTACTTTGTATGTGGATGGTTCTTGTTTCAAGTTGCCGAACGGTGATGTGACGACCGCGTATGCTGTAGTTACATTGAGAACGATTGTGGAAAGTGCAAGATTAAATCAAAATTCGGCTCAGGCTGCTGAGCTAATTGCTTTGACGAGAGCGTGTGTATTGTCTAAAGATAAACGGGTGAATGTGTTTACAGATAGCCAGTATGCATTTGGTGTGGCACATAGTTTTGGACGACTGTGGAGAGAGAGAGGATTCCTTACGTCACATGGTACGAAGATTCAGCATGGCCAGCTTGTAAATGATCTTTTGGATGCACTTACGTTGCCTAAGCAAGTGGCGATTGTTAAATGTAGTGCGCATCGTAAAGTGATGGATGATGTTGGTCGTGGTAATGCGTTTGCGGATGAGACTGCTAAAGAGACTGCCCGGAACATTAGCACTCGAATGTATGTGACGAGTTCGGTTAGGTGGCCTGCAGAATCAAGTATGTGTGAAAACACTATCGAGAGTGTGAAAGCAATTCAGAATGAGGCCACCGAAACTGAAAAGACGAAGTGGAAAGAAAGTACGGGAAAGTTGGATGCGAATGGTTGTTGGACTGACTTATCGGAACAGAAAAGATGGATGTTGCCTGATGCGTATGTGCTGGCTATTGTGACTATGGCACACGGGTTAGCACATATTAGCGCGAAAGGTATCTGTAAATTGCTGTTTCCTGTGTGGAAGAATGATGGTATTACGAAATGTACTGAACGCTTGGTTAAGAATTGTATGGTGTGTTTGATGCACAATCCTGGTAAGGGCACTCCCACTCCACCTGGTCATTTTGCCCCTCCTGCGTACCCTTTCGAAGTTATCCAGTTGGACTTTATCCACATGGAGAGATGTAATAATTTGAAGTATGTGCTGGTTGTGGTGTGTGCATTTTCTAGGTGGATTGAGGCCTACCCCCTTAAGGATAATACGGCTTTATCCACGGCAAAAATTTTACTGAAAGAGTATTTTTCCCGCTACGGAATGCCTCGGGTTGTGTGGTCAGACAACGGAAGTGAGTTTGTTGGGAGCGTGATGAAGAGTGTGTGTCGCGGGTTAGGGATTGTACAGAAATTTCATAGTGCCAATCATCCTCAGTCAGCTGGTTTGGTTGAAGGGTACAATGGCACCCTTAAACTTAAGCTAGCAAAGATTCAGGCTACGACAGGTCTTTCGTGGCCTGACGCTTTACCCTTAGCATTACTGTCAACAAGGGCAACTGTACACTCCCGAGTAGGGCTCAGTCCCTATGAAATAGTGTTCGGTCGTCCTGCCAATGTTTGGGGGGTCCCTAGACCGGGTGCCTTTTGTGAACTTGAGTATCCAATGTTAATCGATTATCTTCATGACTTGACTGCTAAACTGAGGTTAATTCACCAACAGGTTCACGAAGCATTGCCAACACAGACGGAGGGTCCAGGCCACCAGCTCCAGCCCGGAGATTGGGTGGTAACGCGCAATTTTTCGCGCAAGAACAATTTGGATCCCAGGTTCACTGGACCCTATCAGGTCCTCCTTGCCACGAGAACTGCAGTTCGTCTTGAGGGGCGGAAAAATTGGGTGCATGCCACCCATACCAAGAAAGTCCCCATTCCGTTGCCAGCAGACTCGTGGGTAAGGAAAGGCATTGCATCAACTGAAACCGAAGGATTGCCGGCGTTGGTACCTTTCAGCGACGCACAACCTGTCGGAGAATCCTCAGTGCAGCAAAAAGGCATTATTGAACACTTGTCATCAGAAAACTCAAGACCAGAACATTCAGCTGATCAACAGGGCGTTGTCCCTTCAACGGATCTTTTGTTTAACGAACAGACACGTCCTGGGAAAACCCGATATTTTTTAAGATCCAGCACTAAAGACTAATAAAAAACCCCGTTCTGTCCCTTGACAAGTGCATTATCCCGTTTTCCATGATCAGTTTGAACACTCATACCATTGTAATTATTTTGTATATATTCATTGAGCTTCGTTCCTTACACTTTTTGTTTCCACAGCTGAGAGACATTTGTTTTTATACATATATATATATATATATATATTTGTGAAATAAAGGCCGTAGGGCCGCGCGTGTACTTCCTCCTGGTTAGTAGGTCTTGACGCTAGGTTAAAGACCGTCGATTCCTGGGAACTCCTAGGAATTGACTATTGCTACACAGAACGAAGTACGTCAAGAAACGTTGCGGACGGTCATAGGGAATGGCATTTTTGAAGCTGATGGACTTGGAAAAAGCTCAAGCACAAAGATTCAAGCTGCAGCAACTCAGTCGTACCAAATGTTTTGTGTTCCAAATATTTGTACTGTTTGTGACTGGTTCTGCGTTATTAGCGGGTGGAGTGTATTACACAATGTCTTACTTCTTGCCTTCTACTATACCTACTCCTACCCCTAATCTTAAACTCATCTCCACTGACTCTCCTCATTCTTTTCACATCTTACCTGAACACGAGCAGGCTAGACGTGCAGAATTCCGCAACAATTCCTTTATTCAACTCCTTCATCAGCATCAGTTAGTGGTTAACACTACTAATTGTTGGGTGTGTGGGTTGATGCCACATACTACGGATAAGGGAATTCCATATCTGGTGTTACCGTATAGCTCCCAAGGGTCTGCTCGAGCATTTCAAACAATGTTTCGAAGCGCACTGGGTTTCCACCCCATTCGAGAACCACGTTCCCCTTACTCTGGTCCTACCTCGTACCAAAAATCTTTGTCTATAGCTCTAGAGGATTTAGATAGCGATATCTATGATCCCTCGCTTATCCCTGAAGAAGAGGTACAAGCCTATAGGGTCCTAAGTAGAGGCGAATATAGTGTGTTCACTGGTGAAAAACAGCTTAAAAGCTCGCCTCCGATATGGGTCGTACCCCACATTGGTAATTTTTGTTTAATAGGTCGCGGCCGTAGATCGAAAGCCCGACTTGGAGAGAGTGCTTGCACTGAAAATTATATATTGCCAATGGTCTCGTCCCCTGTGTTTTTGGCTGCCAAGGGTACATACTTTATTTGTCATGATCGTGCATATGCATGGTTGCCCTCTGACTTCATGGGCTCATGTTTTATCGCAAACTTGTTGCCTCCGACGTTTACTGTAGATGCAGATTATCACAAAACTAGAGTTGTGAGGGGCATAATTAGCGAAGAGGATACTGCCGGTCAAGAGGCAGGAGACTTTTTCAGGGGTTTCCTCCCATTCTGGGGACCTATAGTTAATAGTAGGAACCTAAGACAGTTGACTCGAGTGGTAGAATCAACAGCTAATATTACTGCCAGTGCCCTTGGTAATATCACCACAGAACTTCAGGCGGATAGACTTATGACGTTACAAAACCGTATGGTTTTAGATGTGATCTTAGCAGATCGAGGTGGGGTATGTAAGGTGATCCATTCGAGCTGCTGTATTTTCATTCCTGATAACGCCCCGACTGTCTATCAAGCCATCTTGATGTTGCATAAGATTTCCGAATCCATACACGTGGATGTAGGGGATTGGACGCTACTTGGAAGGTTTTGGGGCCTGATGTCGACTTGGGGTTGGAAAATTCTGACGATCATTGGAGTCGTTGTAGTGTTCCTGTTCACGTGTTGCCTTTGCGTGCAGTGCGGTCCTGCCTTATGTGGCCTCTGTGCTACAACGTGTATGAGACAGCCACCTGTTACCAAAGGGTCTCGATTGGACAGAGCTATGCTACAACAACATCTCGAGGGTCTGATGAATATCGAATATGATTCCGACTAGTGCTTGCCTACATGAGGGCAAAAGGAGCGTCTGAGGTTCCGTGACAATTTTAAGTGATGTTTTCGACTCGCACGAATATGGTCGAGTCTGGTATCTAAGAACCGCAAATGACGAGTTTAGTAAGTGTGCGCAGTTTCGCTGTGCTAACTTAAACCGTTCATTTGATATGTGAGTTTTTCATCTGTACCCACGGGTTCCATCTTAGATACAGCATCCATTTTGTCTCTTGCCCTCAAGTAGCCAGCGAACGGACACTGTCCGCTTCGTCACCCTGGGACTCTCAGGATATTTGTGGAAGACACATGTACTTTGTAAATATCTTTTACGATGAGGGGGATGATACTGTAAGGCAGATGGCCCCGCTCGAGGCTCATCTTGCCGTCCGGTTTATTGTCTCAGCCGTGCATCTCATTAGGCACGTCCCTTTGATGCCTGTATCTCGTGTTTCCCTATACCTCCCCTTTTACACCCTTTTCGATTTCCCCACTGTCTCCATCTCCCTCTGCACCTGTCTTTGTCCCTATTTCGATCTGTTTTTACTGCCGATTGGAATTCACTAATGTTGGGAAGATGGGTTTTTACAGTTGGGAACCGCCAAATGTTTCCGCACTTATGTTCCGGACCTTATGTGTACCAAAGTGACCAAAGCGACCCCTCTGGGGGATAATTATGGGAACCAGGTTGTAAACTTTTGTGTACCATGTTGTCCTATGAGTTAATTTTGTATAAAAGGAGCGATCCACAGAACCAATTTGAAGCAGTCTCCCCAAGTTGCACGTGTTGTACTTGTCGTGACTTCTGTGTTCCCTGCAGTAATAAACCTTGAATCTCTGACGCCGAAGGAAGTGTCCCGTGTCTCTGTAGTTTGTGCGCCGAAACAGGTATCCCATGAAGGTTATAGGTGTTGTTCCCTGGCACCGCTGGTACTGTTAAAAAGTCCAGTCCTTCATGGTGCTGAAGTCGTGTCGCAAGCCCGACGCGGCTCCAGCAATGCTCAGGGGCGCCCTATGCCTAACATGCTGCATTACTCATTTCGCCTGCTTCAAGCAGGCATAGGGTTTTGACATAGGATGGACATAAAAGTAACGCAGTGAAATCTTGTAGATTTCACTGCGTCACTTTTACGAGGCGTTCCTGCGTCGGAACGCCCAACCTGCGCACGAACGCCCACATGAAACCTAACGCAGGTTTCATGTGGTGCAGGCCTTTACAAAGTGACGCATCTCCCTAGATCTGTCACGTTGTAAATAAGGTGCAACGTGGTGCATGGTTTACACCGCCGCTGCGTCACAGAAGTGACGCAACGGTGGCATAAATGTGGCGCATGGGGCTTGTAAATCTGCCCCTGAGAGTGTAAGAGAGGTGGATCTATCTACCTTGGCAGGCAAACACGACTGTCGGGGCTTGGGGGACAGTGCATTGATCCGTGAAATCCCAACGTCTGGCTAGGGTTAGCGGCAAACTATGAGCCACCAGGAGCAGTGGGGGCAATGTTTTTTTGAGAACTAAAGTAAGGGTCAAAGATGGTGATGGAGCAAGGATTCAAGAAAACAAAACTTGCTTGGACCAATCCCTCATTTACAGTACTAATCGATAGAAATAACAAAGCAAATGAAATTAATATACACACATTTACATATAGGAAGAGAGCTTTATGCATGCTGAAGTAACGAAGAATAAAATGCAATGCAACTAAAACCGGCTTTAAACTGGAAAACGCTTTGGCGCATGTGCGAACCAGAATTACGTAGATAGTAACATGACTAACCCGTTTTGAGAAGGAAAACTCTCACGCATGCGCAAGAATTAATATCATTAAGTCTTGAGGCACCGCATGCCCGGCATATGCTTGCCTGAATTTAAAGAGAGATATTGCTGCTAATACTTTTGCTTAAAGAAAGAGATAATAACATGAGATAGAGTAGAAGGGGGTGGTGAACAGTGAAAATCATATATTAGAGAAATTAACATCTGTTTATGATTCCTTTATCAATAGTGTACGTTTGGGCCTACTGTGGTACGCAATGGGAAAAAGATGGCGGCAAAATGAAGGTAAGCTATGCATGCGCAGTGAAGGTATGATGTCACCCGCTTACAGAGTCCCTGACAGGCTGCCAAAAGTCAAGGACAAGAATGGTGTGAAAATATTCTTGACTGTGGAACTGTATTCATAATGTTATTTGATTTGCAACATTAGATATATGGAAATAAATAAAATAAAATATGAATGAGCTAAAGGGGAAGGGTTTGTTAAACAAAAGAGGTTTATTAAAAAGTGAATATGTCAGCATGAGGTGACGACAACTCCTCTGTCCCTGCCCAATCAAAGTTCGTATTTCATCAAGATTTGTAACTTTTGAGGGTGGAACATGCAGAAATAAAGATAGAACTAGTGTGACCTAAGTTTAGAATGAGGAATGAGCGAGAAGCAGAGGATTTTATGATATCGATGCTGAGAGAGAGAGAGGCGAGAGCTGCTGCTGATGAGGAAAGGAGAGAACAGTCTAGGAAGATTCATACCTGAATGACAACCTGATTAGATGGTATTCTACCTTTACTCCACGGTCATTACTTTGTATTACCATTACTGTGCATATTTTAGTTCGCAGATGCTATTACTTAGCATGCATTTACTGAGCATGCATTTACTACGCATGTTCCATTACTTAGCATGCACTTACTACACATAATGGAGTTACTGTGTAAATTAAGTTGCGTTTAGGTTTTGGGGTCCTGGGGTAGTTTTGGGGGTCAGGGTGGGTTAGGGTTTTGGGATGTAGGGGGTAATTTTAGGGTTCATGGTGCTTTTAGGGGATACTGGGGTATTTTTAGAGGTCAGGGGGTTTAGGGTGCACGGGGTACACGGGGTATTTTGAGGGTTCAGGGTGCCTTTTAGGTTTTGGGGTGCTGTGGTATTTTGGGGGTTCAGGGTGCGTTTAGGTTTTGGGGTGCTGGGGTAATTATAGTGGTCAGGGTTAGTTAGAGTTTTGGGGTGTAGGGGGTAATTTTAGGGTTCATGGGGCATTTAAGTTTTGAGGTTACCGGGTATTTTTAGGGGTCAGGGTGGGTTAGGGTTTTGGGGTGCATGGGGTATTTTGAGGGTTCATGGTGGTTTAGGGTGTAGGGGTGTAGGGGTAACTTTAGGGTTCAGGGTGCGTTTAGGTTTTGTGGTACTGAGGTATTTTTAGGGTTCAGGGAGCATTTAAGGTTTTGGGGTGCTGGGGAATTTTTGGGGTTCAGGGTGTGTTTAGGTTTTGGGGTGCTGGGGTAATTTTAGGGTTCAAGGTGGGTTAGGGTTTTGGCGGACAGGGGTATTTTTAGGGGTCAGGGTGGGCTAGGGTTTTGGGATGCAGGTGGTATATTTAGGGTTCAGGGTACGTGTAAAGTTTTGGGGTGCTGGGGTATTTTTAGGGTTCAGTGTGCATGTAGGTTTTGGGGTCCTGGGATATTTTTAGGGGTCAGGGTGAGATAGGGTTTGTGGGTGTAGGGGGTATTTTGAGGGTTCAGGGTGCATGCCAGGGGGTAGGTTACTATTACAATTAATATTTTGTTTTAAAGTACCAATAACACGTTGTAATGGTACGCGTAATAATTAACTGCAAAGTAAAAGCATTTTTAATATATTTGTATACATTTTCAAAGTAAAAGCAGCGCACTAAAATATTGCTTAGTAATTGTATTTGCGAAGTAAAACCTTCGAAGCAAATACATGCCGAGTAACGGTATGCTAAGTAACATCATATATTCAATTAGATTGAAGATTCTGGAAGAATACTGAGGAGGGAGGAGTGTAAGAGAGGGATGCGCCCCTGGTGCGTCGGGTTTGTAGAGAAGTCTAGTAAGTTTTGCCCTGTCCTCATCCTGTCCTATAGTCTTTGTCTCCTGATTCTTAATCAGGGGACCTCCACCAGTCTTTAGGCCAGAGGGTTGGTTTTATCGCCATTGGGTAAATATTATTCTCTTTCAAATTTGTATATCCTTTTGCAAAAGTATGATTTATCATGCCTTTTGTCTCTACATCTATCCTCTCTTAATGCATTGATTAGTTGAATGAGTCTGTGATTTTGAATGTAATTGCTAAGTTAATTCTCTTTCCCATGAAAGTTGATGGAGTTTGCACTGTGAAATTGTACTAATTTGTACTAATGACCGTTAATTTATGAATGATATTTATATAAAAGTAATTGAATCTTGAATGTGTATATTGGCCCATTTGAAATTTTCTTGACTGTGAAGGGTTCATCCCTGGCCTTTTGCTGGATCAATGGGCCAGAAATTGCCTGTGGGTCTAAGAGATAATAAGGCTTCCCTGGAATGTTGCAAACCGGGACAACCAGGGTCAACTGGGTTAAAACTGGCATAGTGACTGGCACTGTGCATGCGTGGACCGGCGCAGACGGACTAGCCTTTGGCGTTACAGTGGTGCACCCGCTGCGCGCGTCCGCTCCACGTCTGCTTTGGCATGCGTCTGAAGTAGTGAAAAATGTGCAAATGACTAGACCGCCACCTTCTGTGACCAGAAGTGTGTACGAGATTAAGGTTCTGCCCTCCGCTCATTCGGCACTATCAGCCATGGTGGACCAGGGCAGGGCCAGATGATGGCGAGATTATGAAGGAACAGGAGGTAAGATTCAAAGCTAGCAGTTAAGACTGCATGTGAGGTTAAAACACGAGGCGAGGTTAAAAAAGCTTTAAAAGCAATCAGCTGTGTGAAATACACACAAATGTAAAAACGAGGGCACTTAAACTAAATATATTTTAGCAGCGCAAAGTCATCTAAGAACGTGCACCTTTAGTGTGTCCGTCTGTCTGCCTGCTTATGCTGCAAGTCTGTTGTGGCATGCCGCTGAAGTAGTGAAAAATTTGCAAAAGGCTAGACCGCCACCTTCTCCGACCGGAAGTGTGTACTAGATTAAGGTCCCGCCCTCCGCTCAATCTGCACTATCAGCCGCAGTGGACCAGGGCAGGGACAGATGATGGAGAGATTATGCAGGAACAGCAAGTAAGATTCAAAACTATCGGTTAAGACCGCATGTGAGGTTAAAACACGAAATTAGGTTAAAACAGCATTAAAACCAATCAACTGTGCGAAATAAACACAAATGGAAGCAAAAGAAATAACATAATTCTAGCTGGATATTTCATACGAGTGAAGAACCCAGGGCATGTATGAAGATGATATGCAAAGTATGGCACTTCTATCAGAGTAGAAAAAATATGTGGTAATTCTGTCATTGCACACACAAAAAGAAGCTACCCAGAATAAATCTCTGATTTCACACAAATTGGCAAGCACTATGCACTAATTTAGTGGGGTGCTGGGCATCTCAAAAAATGTGAAGGACTGTTCTCCCACGCAACCAGGTGTCATGCTTCATCATTGGCAGTCCTCGCTCTCTAGAAACTACGTTTGGTAAAGAGCAGGCCTACACCTGGGGACAGGGAGGCAGTTCTAAATGCTTATTGGGGGCCTATGATAAAGTGAAGGTTTAAAAAGCAATGTAAACACCAAAATTAATTTATTTGTTAGGTATTTACTTGATATTAAACATCATTGTGGAGATTTGGGGATCTAGTACCCCATCACCACCAGTGTTGTCAACACGTTTCTGCCATATTGACCCAAAGGGTCCGTGGCATTCATCAGGACGAAGTTTCAAGGGCTCCTATCTAACCTCTTTTGGTTTAGACATTAACACTACATAGGGTGACCTATATCATCCTCCACCTAAAGTCGGGGTTTTTTGAAGCCCCAAGTAAGGGTCCTTATTGCCCCATGGGAAGAGGGACCCCTGTAGTCACAATTGCCTCAAGGTGCGTCCCTCATCGTTCTCCTAGAAATGTTCTCTTCTCTCCCCCGCTTGTGGAAAGTAGCTTCTTTTTGTGTGTACATATTAGGGGCTCGATTAGGATCGCGGTTTTCCCACCTCCTCCGGGCCGGCGGTAGCCACCGCCGGCCCGGAGGATGCGGGAAAACCGCTGGGGAGGCACAAAAGACCCACCGCCAAATTAGGATGGCGGTGGGTCTCAAAATCCGTCCGCAGCTTTTCCGTCTTGGTTGCCTTCCGACCGCGGCGGAAAAGCTCTAACATGGCTGGCGGTGTCTATCAGACACCGCCAGCCATATTAGGATGGCGGAAATCATATGCTTTTCCACGGCGGCTTTTCCGCCATGGAAAAGCATACGGACATTGGCTTCGGGGGCCCGTTGCGGGCCCCCTTGGTGAAGGGGGGTCAGGGGGGTGCACATGGGGGGTACCTATGGTACCCGCCTGCATTTGTATGCAGCAATCGGCAGGCACCGCACGGTGCCTGCCGCTTTCTGCATACAAATGCAATGTATGCATTTTTTACCATTGCGGCGGGTGCAGCTTAAAGCCGCAACCGCCGCAATGGTAAAAATAGAGGATGTGACCGCCAGGGTGGCGGTCCCATCCTAATTGCACAGGAGAGAACTCCGCAGGCAATGCGGAGGTTCCCTCCTATTCTATGGTGGGGGACGGACTCAGGTCCGATCGCCATCATAATCGGCCCCTAGGTTTGGAGGCCAGCTCACCCTGAACACCCAATAGCCTCTAGTTCCCTTCCCTAGAAAGCTCTAGGGTTCAGTGTGTGGATTTTGTAATTCTGTCAGTGACAAGTGGGCAATAGTGGCATGGTAGAATTGTGAAACAGTGGCATAAGTCTGTAACAATGTTGGTAGGGATACCATCCAAGTGGGTGATTCTTCTGTGGTTAACCATAACGACAGTCCATCGATAGCTGGTTCCTTTGGTGTGCACCAGGTGAATTCAACTGTGTAGTGGAGGTTGCACATAAGGACATCAGTGTTAGAACCGGGGTCTCTAGTTGGCAGGGGTATGCACCCTAGTCCAAGTAGGGACCACCGCTTCCAACTTGGTAGCTTGGCGCAGAGCAGCAAAGGCGTTACTTCAGAGGCAATGTGTAAAGTATTTGTGCAACACACAACGGCGATGACACAGTAAAAACACTCACAAAAGGAACACCACACCAGTTTTGCATAAGAATACGAATTTCTTTATCTAAAAATTATGTGAGAACCAAAAGCAGGTAAATCCAGCTCCAGGCAAGATCAATAATAAAAAGGATTCCAGCTTCCAAGCAAGATCAATAACCAATAAGAATGAATCCAGTTCCCCGGCCTGATCAAATCACCAAAAGCTCAGGTGTGCCAAGGGCTCCTGCTGGTAATGTCTTTTTCACAGCATCCTTGGATGGCAAAAGTTCACTTGAGGTACGTTCTTATGGTCAACATTCACTGGGGGAAGGTTCTCAGGCCAAAGTTCCCTTGTAGCGTAATAAGTGTGCCTCTCATAGAAATGATGCTCCCAGCGTAGGAAGTGCGGCTGCCCAGGCGCCGCTGGTAATGCTAAAAAAATGCCCCAGTGTCAATTACCAAGTAATTATGCCCCCGTAGGCCGGTCAGTGAAGGACGGTTCCCAGCCAAGCACAAAGCTCACACTCCAGGTACCCGGCCAACCCGCACCCCGCCCCCTCGCAGCAGCCTGGTTGCACTGAGGCATTACCTGGGGTGTGGTTGCGGGTGCGGGTGCCAGGCTCCTTTCCCCCTGGGGCCTCGGGCTCAGCAGGCACTGCACGGGTGGGGGTCACGGCAACACAGCGCTCCTTTAGCACAGTGCTTAACAGTGCCTCCAAGTCCGGGGCAACGACGGAGCCTCCTGCCACACAGCGCTTCGCTTCTCAGCACTACACAGCACGCTCCGGTTCCAGTGGTGGTGACCTCAGGGCCAGTTTCAGTCGCTTGCGCCAGAAGCAGAGGCAATCACAGAGCCCTCGGGAGGATCACGGGGCAAGCAGTGCTGAGGGCAGGCACAGCGTTGCAGGGCAAATCTTGAGAGTGTTGTTGCTGTTCCAAAGGGCAGTCTTTAAAACGCTGTGGTCCAAGGATAGGTAGTTTCCTTTAGCTTAAAAAGGGTTCAGTCCTAAAAAAGCAATCTTTAAAAGGTTGAAGACTCTTTAAAATGTTGTTCAAAGAAAGTAGTTCCTTTGGGATGTTGTGGAGACACTCTGGTGGTGATGTTGCAGTCTCCCATGCAGGGCAGGATCAGCAGACAGTAGGGCAGCTCAGCAGGTTGTGGGGCAGCAGTTCCTTGGAGCGGTCAGCCTCCTTCCCAGTGGCAATCCTCTTGCGCAGCAGTACTCACTCCAGCAGGGATTCTTCCAGGTCCAGCAGTGTAACAGGAATGTGAGGCCAAGACCCTCCTTTATATATCTTTTTAGTCTAAGGGCTAGAAAGTGGTGGAAGTCTCTGGAAGGGTCTGGGGGCAGGGGCTTCTGGAAGAGTCCAGGGAGTTCTGGTATGTTCCCTGCCTTCCCTGACCTAGCTGTCACAGTGATGAGAGACAGGCTGTTACAGACCGTTAAGGCTACAGTGGGCAGCCCATCACAGCTCATCCCAGGGAAGAAGGTGTGAATCACCACTCCCACCTCCCAACCCAGGCAGGCTATCAGTATGCAGAGGGGAGGGGGGAGTCTGCAGCCTAATCTAAGTGTAGGCATGAAAAGGTCCCCTTTATAAAAGTGGGATCCCTAGCGTAGTAATGCCCAAACCCTATATATCATTGAAAAGAGTTCCCCGGCCCGAGTCCAACAAGACCAAACATGATAGACTTATTAGGTCCCTGTCAGAAGTTAGTCCATAAGGGGAGGTTCCCAATGTTAGCCTATGGAGGATTAAACCTTACTGCGGTAGCAGTGGCTTGTGGCAGATATGCCAGCCTCACAAGGTTTTAGGGGAGAGTACCTGCACCTCAGCACTGTTTAGCAGTGGTGAGGCACCCAGAGTCCTAAGTCCAACAAAACATAGGATAAAAATGGGAGGCAAAAAGGGCAAAAATGTAGGGGAGACCACCCTAAGGCTGACAGGTCTAACACGTGTCCCCCCCAGCTGAAAGTGAGGAGAACTACCCAACCTCCAGGGAGTTCTCATCACTAAGGCGGAAAAACCGAGAGAGACCGTCAGCATTGGTGTGGTCTACTCCGGGTCTGTGTTCCACCCTGAAGTCCGTCCCCTGTAGGGAAATGGACCACCTCAGCAATTTGGGATTCTCGCCCCTCATTTGCATGAGCCATCTGAGGGGCCGGTGGTCAGTCTGGATCAGGAAGTGGGAGCCAAACAAATATGGCCTTAGCTTCTTTACAGCCCAGACCACCGCAAAGGCTTCTCTCTCTATCGCACTCCAACGCTGTTCTCCGGGGAGCAGCCTCCTGGAGATGAAGGCTACTGGTTGGTCCCTTCCCTCCTCATTGAGTTGCGAAAGTACCGCCCCTATGCCATGCTCTGAAGCGTCTGTTTGGACAATGAACTCTTTGGAGAAGTCAGGGGCCCTGAGCACAGGAGCGGTGCACATTGCCTGCTTTAGAGAGTCAAAGGCTTTTTGGCAAGCCTCTGTCCAGATCACTTTCCTAGGGTATTTCTTAGAGGTTAGCTCAGTCAAGGGGGCCACAATGGTGCCATAGCCCTTGACAAATCTGCGGTAGTAACCTGTGAGGCCCAGGAATGCCCTGACCTCAGTTTGTGTTTTGGGAGGCTCCCAAATGTAAATGTCGGAATTTGTAAAGCGCACAGCTACCTCCACCGGAGGTGTCCCGGCGCTGTCTGTATACCGCTTAGGAACCCTTCCTGGCTTTCCTGGGAAATGTCCACTCCTGGGCACCCCCCAGGTGCAGCCAGGCATCCCAGCGCTTTTGGGGCCGTTGTGGAGACTAAGCAAGCTATTGCCCAGAGTTGCAGCGTGGGACCCATGATCAGAACAGGCACTGAGGCGAGAATATTCAGTCAGGGGAATTAATGAGCCAGAGACCCGCCGAGGCGGGAATCGAACCCTGGTCCCTGGCCAGAGCTCTGCATCAAGGTCTGCCTGCTCTAAGCATTGAGCCACACTTCTCCACAGCCAGGATGGTTTCTATCTTGGCCTGTAGGGGCTGCACCTTGCCCCCGCCTACCAAGTGTCCTAGGTAGACTACCGACCCCTGCCCTATCTGGCATTTGCTAGCTTTGATAGTCAGGCCTGCCTGCTGCAGAGCCTGAAGCACTTCCTGGAGATGACCCAAATGGTCCTCCCAGCTGCTACTGAAGACAGCTATGTCGTCCAGGTAGGCAGCAGAGAAGGCCTCTAAACCGGAGAGGAGCCGGTTCACCAGCCGCTGGAAGGTGGCAGGGGCATTTTTCAGTCCAAAGGGCATCACTCTAAACTGGTAGTGGCCCTCTGGGGTGGAAAAGGTGGACCTCTCTCTAGCTCCGTCTGTTAGGGCGATCTGCCAGTACCCCGACGTGAGGTCAAAGGTACTCAGGTACCGGGCAGCCCCTAGTCGGTCAATGAGCTCATCCGCCCTAGGGATAGGATGAGCATCAGTCTTGGTCACAGAGTTCAGTCCCCTGTAGTCCACACAGAACCTAAGTTCTGGTGTGATGCCCGGTGGGGCAGCTTTTGGCACCAGAACCACCGGACTGGACCAAGGGCTGTTGGAGGGCTCTATCACCCCCAACTCCAGCATCTTAGTGACTTCACTCTGGATGCTGGCCTTCACCTTATCTGACAGCCTGTAAGATTTAGACTTGACAGGGGGGCTGTCTCCTGTGTCCACATCATGGGTAAACAGGTGGGTAATCCTGGGGATAAGGGAAAACACTGAGGCGAACTGCCCCAGGACCTGGCGACAGTCCCTCTGTTGCTCAGGAGTCAAGGATGGGGAGAGGACCACTCCCTCCACCGATCCATCCTTCTCTTTGGAAGCAAAGAGGTCCGGGAGAGGTTCACTTTCCTCTTCCTCTGCCCCATCCGTCACCATCAGTAAGGTGAGCTCAGACCTCTCATGGTGGGGTTTGAGGTGGTTGGCATGTAGCACCCTGTGGGGCTGCCTGGGGGTCTTAAGGTCCACTGGGTAAGTGGCCTTACCCTTCTTCTCCAATATCTCATAAGGGCCAGTCCAGCGATCCTGGAGTGCACTAAGCTCTCTAGGCTCCATGACCCACACCTTCTGTCCAGGTTCTAGCTCCACAGGGTGAGAATTCTGGTTGTACCATTCCTTCATCACCGCCTGGCTGGCCTCTAAGTTGTCAGAAGCTTGCTTCCACAACTTAGCCATTTGGCTGCGGAAGGCCAGCATGTAGCTCACTACATCTTGGGGAAGCCTCCTTGGAGTCTTCTCCCACCCATCCTTCACTAAACTGAGAGGTCCCCTAACAGGGTGACCGTACAAGAGCTCGAAGGGGCTGAAACCCACCCCCTTCTGTGGTACCTCCCTGTAGGAAAACAGCAAACAGGGCAAGAGGATGTCCCACTTTTTCCTCCTGCCCTCAGGCAGACTCCTGATCATGCCCTTTAGGGTCTTGTTAAATCTCTCCACGAGACCATTGGTCTGTGAGTGGTAAGGGGTGGAGAACTTATAAGTAACCCCATACTCCTTCCACATGGCTTGCATGTAGGCAGACATAAAATTGGTACCCCTGTCGGACACCACCTCTTTGGGGAAACCCACTCTGGTAAAAATACCCATCAGGGCCCGTGCCACTGCAGGTGCAGTGATGGTTCTCAGAGGAATAGCCTCTGGGTACCGGGTGGCGTGGTCCACCAGAACCAGGATAAACCTGTGACCAGAAGAAGTCGGTGGATCCATCGGCCCAACAATGTCGATGCCCACCCTCTCAAAGGGGGTGCTCACGACAGGTAGTGGTTCCAGGGGGGCCTTCAGCTTAGCCCTTGTTTTCCCACTAGCTTGGCAGGTCGGACAGGTCTTGCAGAATGTATCTGAGGAGATCCTCATCTGCGGCCAATAAAAATGTGGGACAAGCCTAGCAAAGGTCTTGTCTTGGCCCAAGTGTCCTGCCAAAGGCATCTCATGGGGCAGTTCCAAAAGAAAGGCCCTGTAGCACTGGGGGACCACTAAAGCCCTTGATGACCCATGCACAGGAGCCTTGTGCTCACTGTAAAGGAGCCCATCCTCCCAGTAAATATGATACTTCGCGGAGGCATTGCCTGCTGCTTGGGCTTCGGCCTGTCGCCTCATGCCCTCAAGGGTAGGGCACTCCTTCTGTGCCCGGCAAAACTCCTCCCTGGTGGGCCCTCCTTCCACCTGCCACTCTGCAGGGGTAGGTAAGTCCCCCAAGGGAGCAACATCCCCCTCCGTGGGCTCTGGTGCAACCTCCTCAGGTGCCCCATCCATCTCACGGGGTGACTGCCCCGGGGCGGGCTTCCCATGCCCTCGGGCTCCTCCCTTCTTAGCAGCTGACTGGGCCATTTTTCCAGGCTCCAGCCCTGGTTGACTCCCTTTCCGGGCAGCCATCGACCGTGTGGTAGCACAAATCCACTCCGGTAACCCCAGCATCTCCACATGCGCTTTGAGCTCTACCTCCTTCCAGGCAGTATGCTCTAGGTCATTCCCTAACACACAGTCCACTGGCATGGCAGGGCTCACAGCAACTCTTAAAAGGCCTGAAACCCCTCCCCACTCAAATGGAACCTGTGCTATGGGATAGTGACCCCCTGTTGTCAGCCATTACAACTGGATGGACTGCATCGGGAATTATTTGCTCTGGGGACACCAGATGACTCCTTACCATAGTCATGCTGGCACCTGTGTCCCTCAGGGCCTCCACCCCCCGACCATTGAGGGTGACCCACTGCCTATACTTGGTAGTATTTGAGGGCACATGGACCTTAGGAACCATCTCACTGTCTCCCAGAGACACTAGGACAAGCCCTGCCCCCTCACTCCCATCATCTAGGGACAGCTCCTCCCCAAGCGCTACACTAGCCACCCCGGGGTTTTTACCGCCAGTGGGCTGTGGTGCTCTCTTGCGACACTTGGGATCCCCCTTGTGGTGTCCAAGTTCACCACACTCGTAGCACCGGACAATCCTGGGCTGCTGACCTTTGTCAGGATAAGTGGGCTTCTGGTGGCCAGATTGTGGCTGGGACCCAGACCCTTTCCCTTGTGAATTATTTTGGGGGCCTTTGGAGAACTCTTTCTTTTTGTCTCCCCCCTCTTTCCTCTGGTGGGAACCCTGACCACCCCTTTGGGAGTCCCCCCCAGAACCCTTATTGGACACCCTGGTACTGACCCAGGTGTCCGCCTCCTCTGCAAGCTTCCTAGGATTGGTCAACTTGCGGTCAACCAGGTGTTGGCGCAGCTCTGGAAACCATTTCTCTAGAAGGTGCTCTCTTAAAAACAAGTCATACAACCCTTCATAGTCATGCACATTGCTACCCCGCACCCAACCATCTAAAGCTTTACTAGCGTAGTCCAGGAAGTCTACCCAGTTCTGTGTGGGAAGTTTGTGGCTATTCCTAAACCTCTGCCTATACCTCTCAGGGGTAAGACCGATCCTCTTAAGCAATGCAGCTTTCATGACAGAATAGTTAGTCTGGTCTTCCTTCTCTAGGTCAAGGAGGGTGTCCCTAACATCTGGAGGTAGGTACTTATACAAACCACCCCCCCAATAACTCTCTGGGACCCCATGGGCTCTTAAAGACACCTCATAGGTGGCTAACCACTTATCAATATTATCCCCCACCTTAAAACTGGCTATCACATCTTTAGGCATAAAGACCCTGGACTCACGTGAAGCTTCCATAGGTACGCTGCCACCATTATTGTTGCTGTTGGCCCCTACTTCTAGGGCCCGGATTTCCAGTTCCTTCAGGCGGAGCTCATGGGCAAGTTCTTTTTCCCGCATAGCCAGTCGCTTGTTCTCGCGATCCTGCTCCATGGCCCACCTTTCTCTTTCCCACTCTTTCTCCAGCTTGGCAAGCTCCAACCTGAGCTGTCTCTCCTCCCTCCTGTCCTCCAGGTCCTCTACGGACAGGCTCTTCACTGTCACACTACTGCCTGCCCTGGAAGGTACCCTTGTACCTGGTAACAAATTACCATTTCCCGCCAAGTGCAGTAGGTCAAGGTTTCCTGTGGCGTCGTGCTCTGGTCCTTGCCCGTCCCCATCTCCTTCTGGGTGGGCTGTTACCCATGCTCTCAAGGCTTTCTGAAGCTCTGCCTTCTTGGCGCTTAGCTTGAAGGGCACCCCTTTCTCCTCGCAGAATTCCTTGAGTTGTGCCACTGTGTAAACTTCCAGATTGGCCAGCTCAAATTCCATATTGCTAGGTAGGGCCTCAGACTTTTGTAGAGAGAACCAAATGGGACTTAGGCAAAAGGACTTTTAAAGAAAAGAGCAGCCAGTCAGGGAGAATTTAAAACAAAATTCAAAAATGCCAATTGGAGAGGGTAGACAAAAATTCAGTAGAGTCAGGTGTAGGGTTGCGGTGTACACTGCTTCGCTGCGTGGTGTTACACAAGCACAAGTCCTATCCCACTGCTGCCACCAATGTTAGAACCGGGGTCTCTAGTTGGCAGGGGTATGCACCCTAGTCCAAGTAGGGACCACCGCTTCCGACTTGGTAGCTTGGCGCAGAGCAGCAAAGGCGTTACTTCAGAGGCAATGTGTAAAGTATTTGTGCAACACACAACGGCGATGACACAGTAAAAACACTCACAAAAGGAACACCACACCACTTTTGCATAAGAATAAGAATTTCTTTATCTAAAAATTATGTGAGAACCAAAAGCAGGTAAATCCAGCTCCAGGCAAGATCAATAATAAAAAGGATTCCAGTTTCCAAGCAAGATCAATAATCAATAAGAATAAATCCAGTTCCCAGGCCTGATCAATAATAAAAAGGATTCCAGTTTCCCAGCAAGATCAATAACCAATAAGAATGAATCCAGTTCCCCGGCCTGATCAAATCACCAAAAGCTCAGGTGTGCCAAGGGCTCCTGCTGGTAATGTCTTTTTCACAGCATCCTTGGATGGCAAAAGTTCACTTGAGGTACGTTCTTATGGTCAAAATTCACTGGGGGAAGGTTCTTAGGCCAAAGTTCCCTTGTAGCGTAATAAGTGTGCCTCTCATAGAAATGATGCTCCCAGCGTAGGAAGTGCGGCTGCCCAGGCGCTGCTGGTAATGCTAACAAAATGCCCCACTGTCAATTACCAAATAATTATGCCCCCGTAAGCCGGTCAGTGAAGGACGGTTCCCAGCCAAGCACAAAGCTCCCACTCCAGGTACCCGGCCAACCCGCACCCCGCCCCCTCGCAGCAGCCTGGTTGCACTGAGGCGTTACCTGGGGTGTGGTTGCGGGCGCGGGTGCCATGCTCCTTTCCCCCTGGGGCCTCGGGCTCAGCAGGCGCTGCACGGGTGGGGGTCACGGCAACACAGCGCTCCTTTAGCACAGCGCTTAACAGTGCCTCCTGCCACACAGCGCTTCGCTTCTCAGCACTACACAGCGCGCTCCGGTTCCAGTGGTGGAGACACCTCAGGGCCAGTTTCAGTCGCTTGCGCCAGAAGCAGAGGCAATCACAGAGCCCTCAGGAGGATCACAGGGCAAGCAGTGCTGAGGGCAGGCACAGCGTTGCAGGGCAAATCTTGAGAGTGTTGTTGCTGTTCCAAAGGGCAGTCTTTAAAACGCTGTGGTCCAAGGACAGGTAGTTTCCTTTAGCTTAAAAAGTGTGCAGTCCTAAAAAGGCAATCTTTAAAAGGTTGAAGACTCTTTAAAATGTTGTTCAAAGAAAAGTAGTTCCTTTGGGATGTTGTGGAGACACTCTGGTGGTGATGTTGCAGTCTCCCAGGCAGAGCAGGATCAGCAGACAGTAGGGCAGCTCAGCAGGTTGTGGGGCAGCAGTTCCTTGGAGCAGTCAGCCTCCTTCCCAGTGGCAATCCTCTTGCGCAGCAGTCCTCACTCCAGCAGGGATTCTTCCAGGTCCAGCAGTGTAACAAGAATGTGAGGCCAGGACCCTCCCTTATATATCTTTTTAGTCTAAGGGCTAGAAAGTGGTGGAAGTCTCTGGAAGGGTCTGGGGGCAGGGGCTTCTGGAAGAGTCCAGGGAGTTCTGGTATGTTCCCTGCCTTCCCTAACCTAGCTGTCACAGTGACGAGAGACAGGCCGTTACAGGCCGTTAAGGCTACAGTGGGCAGTCCATCACAGCTCATCCCAGGGAAGAAGGTGTGAATCACCACTCCCACCTCCCAACCCAGGCAGGCTATCAGTATGCAGAGGGGAGGTTGGAGTCTGCAGCCTAATCTAAGTATAGGCAAGAAAAGGTCCCCTTTATAAAAGTGGGATCCCTAGCATAGTAATGCCCAAACCCTATATATCATTGGAAAGGGTTCCCCGCCCCGAGTACAACAAGACCAAACATGATAGACTTATTAGGTCCCTGTCAGAAGTTAGTCCATAAGGGGAGGTTCCCAATGTTAGCCTATGGAGGATTAAACCTTACTGCGGTAGCAGTGGCTTGTGGCAGATATGCCAGCCTCACAAGGTTTTAGGGGAGAGCACCTGCACCTCAGCACTGTTTAGCAGTGGTGAGGCGCCCAGAGTCCTAAGTCCAACAAAACATAGGATAAAAATGGGAGGCAAAAAGGGCAAAAATGTAGGGGAGACCACCCTAAGGCTGACAGGTCTAACAATCAGATTTTCATTTTTTGCTTTCGTTTCATTGTTATTTAGCTTCCTCTATTTTCACTTTAATTTTTGCCAATTTGTACTGTATAATTCTCTAGCCAAGACTAATTCTTAGCATTGTGTTTATTTTCTAGCTTTCTTCATTTTTTTTAAAGGAGATTGCCATGTAGTATCTTATGTTTTCCTTTCTAATCCTAACACTCTGCTCATGTATCCTGCTGACAGAGTGTGAAATAAGTGAGTGATTAGTTCTAAGAATGTTAGGTTTTCAGTGATCTGTTAACAGTTGACTTTGTCTGGTGTGCCCAGGAGCTCGACCCTGTAACTCAGAAATTAAACGTATTTGACACTATCTTGTCATGATGTTTTCCTTGACGACTGAGATACTACAGTGTGGTCCCTAAATGTAAATGTGACAAAACTAGGCACTGGTGTGCAACCACATGCAAAGATCTCCTAAAACCAATGTTTGAAGCAGTAAGGTGCAGAAAGTTGGTTGAAAACGATTCTATGTTCTTTAGTACCCTGGTTCTTTATTTAATGCTGACATTACTCTGTCTGGCAAAATAACCGGCAGGCTTTTCTTTCTGGAACACAGCATAGAAATCTCTCTTTGTTCCCAGAGAGGCAGTTAGTGTTCTCAGTGAGAGACAGATGGGCTAGCATTCATTGATTTCTTGAAGACAGGATACCAAGCACTCAGCGCTTCCTTGGGCGGTGTAGTGATCTGTGTTTGCTGCATAGGAGACAGTGTAGTTAACATCCATTCTTGTCCGGGGAACAGGATAGCCATCAGTCGCTGCTCTTTGGACACAGCGTAGCTAGCAGTGGACAGCATCATTCGCGGTCAGTATATCTAGAAGATGACATATGTAGCCAAGCAAGCTAGTTAACAGTCATTGCTCTTTGTTATTGCATAGCTAGCAGTCATTTATATTTGGAGATAGCATAGCAAGTAGTTATTGCTCTCTGGGAACCAGCAGAACTACCAGTCATGGCTGGTTGGGAGACAGCAGAAGCAGCACTCTGTGCTTTTTTAGAAACAATAGCTATTGCTCCCGAATGCAAGCATAGGTAGCAGTTATAGCTCTCTGTGAGAATAAATAGTAAGTAGTCATTAGTCATTATCCTTAGGCAATCAGCCTAGACGCTGAGAGCCAATGGTCTCTTAGAGACGGCAGCGTTAACAGTCCATCCTTACTGATAGCGATCAGTCATAGCTGTTTGCGAGGCAGCATAGCAAGCAGTCATTGTATATTTAAAAAATATAGCTCACTTGGGAATTGCCAAGCTAGCAGTCAATGCTCTCGGGGCTATGGGATAGCTAGCAATCACTGCTCTCTGGAGTATGGGATAGCTAGCAGTCACTGCTCTCTGGGGTATGGGATAGCTAGCAGTCACTGCTCTCTGGAGTATGGGATAGCTAGCAGTCACTGCTCTCTGGGGTATGGGATAGCTAGCAGTCACTGCTCTCTGGGGTATGGGATAGCTAGCAGTCACTGCTCTCTGGGGTATGGGATAGTTAGCAGTCAATGCTCTCTGGGGTATGGGATAGCTGGCAGTCACTGCTCTCTGGAGTATGGAATAGCTAGCAGTCAATGCTCTCGGGGGTATGGGATACCTAGCAGTCACTGCTCTCTGGGTATGGGCTAGCTAGAAGTCATTGCTTTCTGAAGACATCAAAACTGCTAGCAATTGCTTTTTCAGAGATGACCACTGCTGTGTGGGATACAACCAACCTCATAACTGAGCCGGTTTGACTAGCAGCCTTCTGATGGACTTCATAGACAACAATTAATATCTAATGAACAAACTAGCGAGCAGTGACTGATGTGAGCAGATAAACATAAAATAACATAACACATGGTCTTTCTTGTTAACGACGTAGCGTATAACTTATCTTATGTGGGGGCGGGGGGAGGGGGCAGGTGCGCAACTTCTGTTTCCACTGTAGTCAGACAGCCTCACCCTTGCTTTCGCATATCACCCTTTGATTATTCCAATGCTCAATAATCGGCGAGGTCAGATTTCCTTCTCCAGGGGGCGCAAGCAGAGGCGAACCTGGCATACAGATGCAGTGACAAAAACCCAGGCCTGCTCTGAATATCAACAAGACAAGTCCGTGGCATCAACACGCACATTAATGATAAATAGACATTTTCCTTGATTATCATAGAGGATTCCGCGAGAAACCACGATCCCAGGCTATAGGGGAGGAATAATCATGCCTTGCGCTCATTATCTCTGGCAGACCTGCCATCTCACATCCTCTCCGAGAGAGCTGGGAGATGCCTCGGTCAATTTCCCTGTCAATCTCCGCCTTGAAGAATTTTACGCGGGCGGCACCCAGAGCATCGCATGCATTGGCACAAACTGTGATGGCTTTAGACACACACATCTTTATCGCAGCCTCGTCTGCTTCTAGATCGGAGCCCTGTCTGCAGAGGGCAATGGGTGCCCTGGCCCTTCAGCCTGGCCCTCTCACTGCAGAGCGGACCGCCAGCGCGGCCCTGGTGTGACAATCTATGTATAACATCTCTGTGTGCGTGGAGAGAAGGGACCAGGAGCACCTCCCTGGCATGCCAATGCTGCTCGCGTGCTTGTTTCCTGCAGCATCCAGTCGTCTTTCTAAGCCGCCAGAAGCACAGGGGCTGTGAGGATTCTCTTGAAGACGCCACAAACATCGGCTTCAATTTCTCCCGTCCAATCAGGCAGCTCAGCCCGCGCGCAAAAGAGCCTGCAAAAAGCTGTGCTCGCAGATTGCATCAAGCGCCTTCCTCGTGTCACTGCTCCCTGTCTCATACTTCTCTGCTCACATACACCGTAACGATGCCATCAACCGAGGCATTTTTTGTTGTCAAATGCTGGGAGTCAGATCCTGGCGCTTCCGCGATAGTTCTTGTCACACAGCGCAGCAAACACCCACACAACCCAGGCAGGCAAACACCCGTGAAGCCTTGAAGGGTAGCAAGCTAAAATCAGTCTTAGCTCAATGAAGCTGCCATCTTTGCAAACATAAATGAAACTTTTCCGTTAGTTAACATAGGATGTATGCTAAAGGATTTTGTTTCTGTGTTTGTGAACAGCAAGCGTGTGAAAACAACTGCACTACAGTTTCTTGCCCTGGATTCCCGTTAATAGCCCGGCAGACAAAGGAAACACATTAAATGAGTTTCGAATAAAACAGCGAGACATGCTGTAGAGGTGTTGGGATGGGAATGTCACCACATTGGTACAGTAGTGCTCCCCGCCCTGAGCGCCCAACTGCGACTATTTGGTATCATGGGTTTTGGAATCTGGCTGCAGCCTCCTGCTAAACATAGTGGGCTCTACCGGCCATTAAAGTTCTGCTCCAGTGTTAAAGGTTGTGCCGAAGGCAAGGGCCTTTAACAAGGGAGCGGGCCTTTAATGGCTGGTAGAGTCCGCTATTGAGGGCTCTAAGGCTATTCGAACATTCCGCCCCTAGAGGTCAGAATGTTCTAATTTGAAAAACAAAGCTCTCATGGAGCCAGAGGGGGATGCATTCTACTCAGGCTCCATGATGCTTTTTGTTCACAGCAAGAGCTATGAACAAGCATTGAAATTTTAGAGCTCCGGGCTTCTACCTGCCATTAGAAGCCCCGAGCACTCTATTGTTTTCAGTGGAGAACTCAACATTCCAATGTTCTAATATGGCGTGTGCTTGAAGACAAAGCTGGTCTCTTGATAGGCACCCAGTTGTGGGTCTGTCTTGAACCTGGAGGGGTACAACAAGCACTCTGTCCATAGTAATAGAGGACCACTGTCTCTGCCACAGGTTCACAAGTATAGTACGGTGGTAGCAGCATAATGTGCTTCATAGGGATTGTACTGTCACCAGCCCTTTTTATTTGCATCACAATAGTGGCAGTCAACTGGCCCACTCATGCCAAATATAGCTGCTGCAAGTGAACACAGGCTTGATATTCACAACGCATGCTTACGTATGTATGTGGTTTGGGGGGTCCTGACTGAGGCAGACGGTACAAGCAAGCCAACCCTGCAAGAAGAGTGAACTACTCCGATGGGCAAAATCAGTGACCTGCTTGACAGAAACTCGTGGGAGCGTGACTGGCATGCTCTATCTTGAGAGTCAGTTAGCAACATCATTGTGGATGATTCGTAGCCCTGCTGAAGTTTGCCCAAGTGAAATAGCTCCACAACCGTGCTGTCGCAGCCACAACAAATGCTACACAGTGTGCCTGAAATGTCTGAGTTGCTGGAACACATACTACTAGGAAGTCACAGCACTTACCAAGCATGCTGCTAGAGACTTCGCTGTTGCAGTCATGGCTCCTGCTCCACAGTGTGCCTGAATGGGATGAGTTGTTGAAGAAAAGACTACTACAAAGTCACAGCAATTACCAAGCATGCTGCTAGAGACTTTGCTGATGCAGCTATGGCACCTACTCCACAGTGTGCCCAAACAAACTACCTCACTGAAGAAAAGACTCAAGTAAGTCTGTGGCACTTGCCTCAAGTGTGCCCTAATGGACTTGTGGAGTGGTCAGTCCTATGGCATTTGACAATTGATTGCCTTTGAGTACTACCCCGCGAGGGAGGAGCTGCTACATTGAGGGACTTGCCAGAGTGTACAAAACCGTGATGTCTGTGGGTCTAAACAGCTACCTAGAGCTAAAGTAGCATGTGTGCCTAAAGTACAAAGAAAACTCTACCTACACAGGAAGTCCTAACTAAGGGATGGAATCCCATCACTCACCAAAGTGACATGCTTCATCATCTGGGATCTCCTCCGGGCTGTAACTCCTAGTACAGTCTAGGGCTACAACCCCCTCACTGTGAGGGAGGAGGACGGGGATGTTTTTGATGTAATCGCTAAATAGGGTCTCCTAAAACCCAAGATGAAGAGCAATGTATGTTATGTGAGTGATGAGCATATTGCAACCAACTGTGGAAAAGTGAAAAGTGAAATAAAACTAGCTAACAAGGCAGAAAAAAACTTTTATTAGTTGTCTTTTGTTATGATTAAAAACTGTGCTAATGCAGTTTTAACATAATAACTGCAACGTCGGTCTACATGTTTCGGCTATCATGACCTGACAAGTGTCTAGCTTTCCTGTAGGACCAGATGTTATGTGCTACTGCGTAGTGTTTATACAAAAAAAGGGTGTAACTGAAAAAATAAATGAAAAAGATACAACCTACGACACCAAATATCTCTGCTGGAGGGGCATGGGGTACTAGTCAACCTGTGTAGAAAAGAGATGGAAAACATCAAGTACTTATGTGCTATTTAAAGTTATGTGTAAGTCAGTTGTACTGATTTCTTCAACTCTTAAGCATTTAATATCAAAGAAAACGTACCCGTAAATTACGGGTGAGGGACCTCACCTCACCTGGTAACATCTCAGGACTGGAGGCACTGCTCTGAAAAAGAACAAAGCAAAAAACATCTAATTTAGAAAAAGAACTACATGTAATCTGTTGATGATGTAAAAATACAACAGTATAGAAAGAAAACGCGCAATCCGACTGTAAAATATTAGCAGCAGTGGCGCCTCCTCTATGGGACGTTTGGGCACCACCCCCCTGCTTTCTTGCCGTGCGAGAATTCAGAAACAAATGGTAGGTATTGCAGTAATAACTACCATTTGTTTCTGCCTTCTCGCACGGCGAGAAAGCAGAAGTTCCTGGTTGGGGTGGGCGGAGTTGCTCGAGGGCAGGGGGAAGTGGCTTTCCCACTGTTCTTCATACGGACTGTTTGGGCAGCCTGAGGCCACCCAAACAGACAGTATTAACAACAGTGGGCAAGCCACTCCTCCCTGCCCTCAAGCAGCACCGCCCACTCTCCCTGTTCTCTCTGTATGCTGCAGCATACAGAGAGAAAATGACGCGGGTGGGGCAGCGGCTGCACCAATCAACAACGCGGCGGTGGAGGGGAGAAGTTGAAGACGAGCACCCTGGGAATTCGAAACGCAGGACGGCGGGAGTCGGGAGTCTGCAGTCTCGGGACTTTAGAAAAGCGGGAAGATAAGTTTTTCTTTTATTATTTATCCCACCTCCCCCCATCCCCTCCGCGGTGAGACAACCCCATTTCCACCCCCCACCCACCCGTAATGCTGGCCACGACTGAACAACAGTAACTAAGTCATCGAAGGAGTGCAGCTTGTTATACCCCATCAAATCACTCATGCCCTCTGTGCTGCCCCAAACCCAGCCCTGCTTTTTCCGTGGTTGCCTCCACTCCCCCGCATCAATGAAATATTGAAAAAAAATGTCCTAATCATCATGCCCCTAACCTGTGCATGTGTGGTGACACGCGAGCACATATTCGTCATCACGCTGTGTTTTTTTGTTGCTAATACCTTTTGTACTGGCAAACGGGCATTTATTTTCCTTCTTGCTGATTCATAGCAGCCCTGACAGAAAGCACTGATAAAGCAACATAACGCTGGGCAACGCCACTGAAAGGGACAATATTTCGAGCTAAAAGTAATCAAAAGAGCGAGCTGCTGGAGGGTTCATGGTCTGGGCATTGTTAGGGTTCTCTGACCGCATCTTGTGTCACCATGGACTTGTTTATGACACCTTAAAGCGAGGATGAGGCCTATCGGCTAGAGCAGTTGAACTTGAAGGTAGGGAACCGGTTACATTTCTCGGCATGGATGCTCAACATCCTGTGATCCTGGGCAAATCACTTAATCTCCCCGTGCCTACCAAATATGAATATGCCCGTTGGTAAAGGAACTTGTAACGTAAAGGCTCTGATACCTTCGGGTCGAGGTCGCGCTATAAAAAAACTTTAAAAATGGAGAAAAAAAAGCTGTAAAACCCTGCTTTCAGTAGGGAGGGGCAAATACATTCACCAAGTATTTGCGATTAGCACCGCCCAGGAGGGAACACTAACGGAGCAAGAGCACGCAGTGGGTGGTGCTAAATTAGGAGGTATTGATACAACAAACTTTAATGTGCTTTATACTCACGCGAACAACATGCCTGAATACATTCCGCCAGAGAATGAAGACGTCATCCAGTCTTGCCATGCAAAGTGTTAGTCCAGCCCTGACAGCCGCTTAGGTAAGTACAGGAAATGGACCACATACAATAAGAAATACCATTACAGCTGCCTGCCTGGGGCCCAGACCTGCCCCCCTTATACCTTCACTTGATGTTGTGTTACTGGAGATGGGGGCTGGGGGCACCGGTGGAGGAAGGGATCTTCAGCCTGGAGGTTAGTGGTCCAGTGCCCCGGTGCTCATCTTATGCCACTGTAGCATGCTGTACTGCTGTGCACCACTGTTTACACCCTGGTGCCAGCCAGAGCAGGGTCCAAGTGCACTGTGACCTGCACCAGAGTCAAGGAAGGGGCTATGCAAGCCCTCTACATGCTTCTGTAACATGCTATGCTCACCCGTGCTGCTGTGGAGTACCGCATAGGTGCACGCTTATTCTGTGGTAGCTCGTGTCATACGCTGTAGAAAGCATCAATCTCCTGTGAGAGGCTTCATCTATAGATAATGGTGCACTGTAGCATTGTATACTTCGCTGCTGATGACTGTAGGAAGGAGTATGTGCAGTATAGCCAGAACTAAACTATTCTGTTCAGTGCATATACCCTAGACTTCATGTAAGTGTCATGTACTGTGCTCCTGTGCTTTAGCGCTGTGTCCCGTCTTAGAGTCTGTGCTACACCTGTCTTGCACATCCTACACCACAGCTGAGCATTTTACATTTGCCTGTTACAGAGTTGCATCTACTGTGTGTGTACTGTTCTGTTATCTATTCATTAGGTCATTCATCTACGGGAGTTAATTACGGTCCTGTGAGCTTGTGTTTACCATATCATTCTGAATTAGCTTTTTCTGAGCTATACGTTTAAATAACTGTCGTCCTTTGACTTGTAGAAATGGCAGAGCCGCTTGAATCTAAAGAGAAATAGATATCTCGGAGCAGAGTATAGTATGCGTGTATGTTCATGTGTCTGTGTGCACTTGCCTTCTGTCCTTTAACATTTTAACCCCAGAACCAATCGTTTTCTCGGTCGCGTTATCATGCGGACCTTTTGCTTGTGTCCAGCCCTTAGATACCCTGTGGCTTTGCTCCAGCCCGTAGATACTCTGCGGCTTGTTTCTTTCAAAGTACCGACTTAGACTGACATCAGCTCCCTATCTGTGGCTGTTGTCCTTCCTATTCCTTGTTGGGGCTCATGTTTTATCACTCCTCTGGTTTCATAATACCACACTTCGTTTTTGCTACTTTAATCATGTGTTATTTTGTGGATTATTACCAGTCCACATCGACAATTTAGTCGGTTACACCAGACGGGGTGGGACTGGGTCCTTTCAAGACAACTGTGTCCGAGTTCTGAGTACCCATAGGAGACAGTGTTCCGGTGCTCATCTTTACTATATACAACTTTGGTTTATGACACCAGAGTCATAATTTTATTCTACATAGAAGGCCTCGACTTATTACGGTCACTGTCATCTGTTTAGCCTTGAGAAAGTCGTGGTACTAATTGGTTGTACCGACGAAACACGTGTTGGCTGTTTCTGTCTGATGCTCTAACTATTTTCATGACGTCTTTTTTAATAAATGGATTTACAATATGAACTTTTTGTTCTGTTATCCTGTCTAAGCATAAAGACTCCATGACATTTTTGAACTGGACTTATGTTACTATTTGCTGCACAGACTGTTGTGATTAATAAGTCACTCATTTCTATTTGTTCTTAGGATTGTGCTCTTCTTGACCCCCTCTTTTGCATATATAGATTTGCCAACCTTTTGATTGGCAAGAGTCACCCCTGGTAGTGAGTGACAGTGGTCCATGTAGCACTCCATCTCGACTTGATGCTTTATCTCATATTGTAAACCCAGTATTACTGTGTATTTGAACATAACAAGTGTAGGTGCGGTTATTCCCATATGGGAAGCACCACTACCAAATTGTTCTATAATGCTGTTATACCGTTCCTGGGGTTTTTGCTCCGCATTATTCACAGCGTGTATCCTCTACTTAGTCTTAGTGCTAGATTATTGTAAATTAAATTATGAATGTGGGCACACACAGGATCTATCTACCATTGTGGATTCTGCTACTGAAAATATTGCTGAATCGCGGGTGTATAGATCGGACTCATGTTTTGCGCTCTTGATAGCTACAGTGTACCTCTCACAAAAGTACTCTTGGCTCCGGATTAGCATACACATTAATTCCTGAATGTGGATAGGCAGACTTTACTTGTGTATTCTGCTACAGATTTTTTCGTCTGGGGTATTAGGGGCTCGGGGCTGGCATCAAATCCACTTGTATGCTCGTATTAGGATACGGATTTCACTTTGGGAGCATGGTGCCTTTTGGAGACCACTATCAACGGGCCATGCTGCATGCAGTGCAAGACACTGGGCAAGCATACATTTTAAAGGGCTAAAGTTATCATGCAGAACAATTGACACATTACAGTAACTGTTGAACAAATGAATGCAAGAAGATAGGGGCAGTTTTTAATGTGTTTAATATTTCAAGACTATACTTTCCCACTGCTTAATAAGCCTTGCTTCATCGCTGCATTTATTTGCTTTAAAATGTACCATTTGCCAATCTTTTTTAAATTTCTTTCTCAGGAGAGGGACTCTCCCTAGACCCCAGATTTGTCCATTGAACTTGTTCACATCGCTAACTAGTGTTTCCTATTGGAAAGGGTAGAGCCAAAGCAGTCTTGCTTAGTACCCTATCCCTCTTCAGAAGTCAGACTTGCTGGGCAACCCAGATATTCTCTGAAATAACCTATGAGTTTTCATTTATTAATGCCTAGAAGAACTGAATTTTTAGTCCCTTTATCACAGAAATAGTGCTGAAAATTGCACCAAAAGATGGCAATTAAAGAAAAAAAATAATTGCCGTCGGGTGCGCTCGCTGCGCTCGCTCGCGTACGTTGGTTCGTTCTGCATACGCCCACCAGTTTCAAATTCCACCAGCCAGCGCTGATCAGCAGTGTAACAGGATACTGATCAGATGTAAAGAGTATCCTTGCTAAACTTTAAATTTGTAGCACAAGTATTGTACGTGCTGTGGAAATTTACCTTAATCACAATGTTCATGAACCACATTATAAAGAAATGTATGGACCTACGTTCCCATGTAAGCACCACTTGGAAACTAAATGTCCAAATTTGTGCGTGGGTAATAGGCAGAAATGTCTTGCAAATGAAGGCGCGAAACTACCCTATACAAAACACCTCAATGTCTATGACTCAAGGCAATTATTGCCAAACATCAAAAGTCCAAGGAATTTTAAGAAATATAAAAAACTTCTGCCGCAACCATATCTGGATGTTGTATCTGGATGGTATATCTTTCGGAGCATGTAACTGCTCACTAACACTAAGCGGCCAAAGCATACATGAACAAGGTGTCGTTCTAAGTGAGACGAGTCAAGCGCCAAATGTGCGGTTATTAGATATCTTTACAAAATTGAACTGATGCCCCGCCTATGTCTAAATGATGTATCATTCAGAGCAGAATATTGCTCAAATACAATAAACAGCCATGGCGCACATGCACAACGCTTAAAAATTGTCAGTCATCGCGAATCGGACAAGCAGCATAGTGCAATCAATAAACTTTAAGGTTAAAAGCAGCAAAGGGAGTGAGGTCTTATATCTCCGTCGGAACCCCGGGCTTCTCAGAGCTGCGACCAGAGGCACTGTGTGAGGAACCTAAACAAAGCTTTATACGTAAAAGAACGTTCATCTGATGTGTCAGTCAATCAGTGGTCCCACAGGTATGATGTCACAAAACTACCAGTTGTGAACAGGGAATCATGGGTAATGTAGTTTACATGCTGCAAAACAAACTGTCTGTCGCCTTGTATTGGATATTACAACAAAAGCTGGCAATGACTGTTTGGCTAAACTGCTCTCCATCCATATGTAATCATGGGAAATGTAGTTCAAAGGTCAACGCACCTATCTCTGAATGATAGCGTGATGGAACTACTCGACATTCATGGGGATTCATGGGTAATCGAGTTAACCCGTTTATTACAATAACGTTTCCCCGCTATTGAATCTGGAAATCATCAGGTAGCAATCGGCAATAATGAATTTGTGGGCACAATACAAAATGCTTGAAGCCAAATTCACAAAAACTGCCTCCGTTGTTAGCTTGAAGATAAATGTACTCTCACTCTGAATGGTAACAGGCCAGTACTCATGAAAATTCATGGGTAATATGGTTTAGCTATTTTGTACAATAAAGTTACCCTGCAGTTGAATCTAAAGGAAGAATGATGAGCTGTCAAAAGACAGCAATCCACAACAGTGGAGGTAACAACGCAAAGCAAAGTGCTAAAAGTGGGATTGTCAAAAAATGCCTACATCGTGAGCATGAAGATTAATGCACTCTCACATATGTTAGAAGCAGACATATGAACAAAAAAGGGGGTGGGAGAGGGAAAAAGGAGGAGTAAGCCTGTCAGTCAAACTTACTAATGCACATAGCAAGACTCAGCTTTCGCCAGATATACCAATGCAGGATAACTCTAAAAGGCGAAATTTGCACAAACAGGATAAATGAGTACAAAAACTCAAATCATTTGACCCTAATTCATATGGAAAAGCTAGGTGGCAGCAGAATGTAATTATAGAAGGGTCCACAGTATCTCGTCATTAAGATCTCCGCTGTCGCTCTGTAGCTTAAAAACCCAACGGTGTTCCCTTTGGAACAGAAATTTTGTAACATCTGTTACATGAGCAGGAATAGAAGGTTGCTCCATCCCTGTCCAGCGCAGTTCATCTGCTTTGTGTTTAAGGGTTATAAAATGACTAGTCAGCTTAGTAGACTGTTTATTGCACTTAATAGTGCACTTATGCACTGAAATGCAAAGTTTGATCTTCCGGGTAGTCATCCCTACCTATTTGAGCTGACAGGGCATGGTATGAGGTAAATGAGTTTGTCACTGTTACAGTTGGTATACTTGACTTGGGACCATGGTCTATCTGTCCCTATATCTACCATGGCTGTGTGTCTGGTTTGGGGACATGCAGCACATGACTCACATGGGTAGTGCACCTGGACTGGTGGTAAATTCCACAGAGTATCCTGAGTGGAGGGTATTGAATCTTTCTTAACTGGTCGTGTATGTACCAGGCGTTCTCTGATATTGGAACTCCTCTTAAATGTAAACAAAGGTGGGGATATAGTTTCCTTATCAATATTCAGAATACACCAGTGTTCGCGTATAGCTTTTTGGATACCATTTGACAACGCACTGAATGTATTGATGCATGTAAGTCTAGATGTATTGGGCTCTGGTGCTGTAATTTCCAGAAGTGCCTAGCGGTTGTTATTGGATGCACGTTTCATGGATTGGCATATCAATTTTCTGGCATATTTCCTTTCTTTCAATTGTAGGGAGAGTGATTCAGCGTGTTCAGCAAATTTCTCTTTATTAGAGCAATTACATCTGACACAAAGAAATTGCCAATATGGCAGATTATCGTGGAGTGACTGGGATGATGACTACTATATAATAGTAGTGAGTTCCGTGCCATGGGTTTCCTCTATAGTTCACTCTGTAGGCCAGCTTCCGTGGGAAGAATCCTCAAATCACGGAAAGACAAACTATCCTTACCCAATTCTACTGTGAAGTTGAGAAAAGCGGTCCTAGAATTCAGCCATGCTTGGAACTCATAGATGGTGGCCTCTTCCCCTCTCCACACCACAAAAACATTGTAAATATACCTTTTCCATGTCAGAATTTGATCATGGAAAGAGTTGGCAGTGTTTAGCACGTGTGCTTGCTCGAATACATGGACATAAAGATAGCCAGACTTGGCGCAAAAACACTGCCCATCGAGGTCTCAGATGTTTGTAAATAGATGGTATCTTCAAATGAGATATTTTTTTCTTTCATTGCCAACCTGGCGCACTCCATGATAAAATTCACAGGAGTAATAGAGTCTAGACACCGATTGTCAAGAACCACTCTGATGGCATCTAAAGTTTCATCCTGGGGGATGCGTGTGTATAAGGACTCTACATCAAAACTGACCAAATAGTCAGTAATAGTGTTGAATTCAGTCTCTGGTATCATCCTGAGAATATGTTTTTGAGATAATTGGGCATCTCACTGGCCATTGGGCATAAAAAACAGTCTGCAAAAGTGGATAAGAGTTCCAATAAGGACCCTATGCCCGAGATGATGGGGCGTCCCGGTGGTGGACTTTGAGATTTGTGTATCTTTGGTAATACATAGAAATAAGGGGGCAAATTTATGAAGGCCTTGCGCCGCCGGTGCGTCATTTTTAACATGGGAAAAAGTGACGCACCGGTGGCGCAAGGCCTTCATAAATCTGCCCCAAGGTATCACCGAAAGTACAGTGGTCAGGAAAATGGCTTTATTGTTCGTGATCCACCCTTCGATCTTAGCTACTTCCACGAGGTTGTTGATCTTGCGTGAAATTTTCTGAGTAGGATCAAATCTTAAGGGTTGATAAAGGCGAACATCACCCAATTGACGGAGACACTTGGCGTGGTATGAAGATGTATTCATCGCGACTATGGCTCCACCTCTATCAGCCAGCTTCGTGGTAATCGACATATCCCATGCCAAAGTCAGTAAGGCCCTTCTTTCATTTGTTGGCAAGTTATGAAAATACCGATCTTGAGAAGTGGACAAAGCACTGACATCATTAGTTACCACTTTTTCAAATGTCAGAACTTGAGGTGGAACTGAGTGAGCAGGCGGATTGAAAGTAGAACGAACTTTCAGACTTCTTTTTGTAGACCCTGTTTCAATAATAATGAAATCTCTCTCTTTGAAGAAAAACAAGAGGCGTATCTTTCTGAAAAATTGTGCAAGTTCACGCTGTGTCTGGAAAGGGTCCCCTCCATAGTTTGGAACAAAGCATAGCCCTCGGTTGAGAGCAGAATGTTCATCAGATGTCAAAACGCTGTCACTGAGATTAACCACTTGACTGACTCCGTGCTTGTTCCTGGTTGAGGAGTCAATTTTTTCTTGCTGCGTGTGCTCCTCGGTGATATTGGAGGGCTCCAGGGAACCTGGTCCTGTTGATTTCTTTGTCTTCCTCGTGAGCGCCCTTGGCCACACCCTAAAAAAGGCTGATTAGGGTAAAATTGATGTGGTTGGAAAGGCGAACTTTGAGTGGGGAAAGGTGGATTTTGTCAGGCTGCCAATATGCCTACCGGACGTGCACCACATCGAGACTCAACTGCTGCTGTTGCAGACCTTTGAAGCAACTCAGACTCCATCTTCAGACTGGTGCCCCGAAGCAGACTGCATCGCCGAATCAACCATGGAGGCCAAAGCTACTGATTCGACCTACTAACCGCCACCCAAGAGGAGGCCCTTACACAATCCGTGGGCCCATTCACTACCGGCAAATAAGTGCATTGAAGAGGACCATCACCTGAAGTTATGCCCTCTGCAGGGGCCTCCAGACACAGCAGTGGCCCGCATGTGCACCCATGTGGGGCCGAGTGGCACCACAAACTTGTGACGGGCACATCTTTCCCTAACTGCAGGAAGGCCAGGGCTCAGCATAATGAACCTGACTTGAGGCCTACCACAAGTCTTGAATATGAATGAGACAAACGTTGAGAGACTGAGTGCTGTTAGTGCCTACCAGCAAAAATGGGGCTGCACTGCACCTTTACTAAAGCCCATACTGGGATACCTTTAGATTAAGGGTAGATGAAAGGGGCAGAAGAGAACATCATCACAGAGGTGGCTTCAGAGACTTTGAGTACCTGATACTTTTATGTAGCATTTAGTGTCAGTTTTGACTGTGTTTTGGACCAGAAAACTAATCTCCCAGAGATGCCCATGACTGTCCACCATCACTACCACTGACAGTCAAGTGCAGAAATGGCTGTAAAAATGGCTGTACTTTGCCACGTTTGGAGGGCGATTGTGGGACAGGCCACAGGGCCTCAGAGATCCCCATGACTATGACCTTGCTTGTCCAGTGGCCCCATCGAAGTAGCCTGACAAATTAAATTCCAATTTCTTACTATGTTGCAATTATTTTCAACTGCATGACTAAATATGGACAGTCCTTGAAAGCACCAAATTGTGGAGGCAAGGCACTATAAAAGTATCAAATAAAACTATTAGTAAAAAATATATGCACAGTAAAGTGATTAATCCCGTTTCTCTGCTACATTGGTGCACTGACTTCTTTCACACATCAGTGATCAGACATACTTAGTCCACGAACTGTAATGTATATATCAGTTATCTTTCTAACATCGAGGGGGTAAAGAACTAAAAGGTTAAATAGGAAAATCATTCGAACAGAAAACAGGAAGGGGGGAGCAACACATTAACAACACCCGCTTGCCATTGAAGGGTTTGTAGGGGAGACTTCTCTGAGTAACATACAATTGTCAAATCACTTATAAGAACTTGTCTTCAGTGACTTGAAAATGGGACAGTTTCAGCACAAAATGTTATCTGTTTGATGAAAAACCTCATCTGACAGGGATTCTAGACACACATCAAGGACCACTGAGGTCTGAATGTCCCACATTTTTTCTGAGAGATATTGGTCACCTAGCCAGTGACCTTGGCTGACAAAATTATCCATTTGAGGTTCTGTAGTGGCTATAGTAGTCATTTTGTATTTGTCACCTTGAGTGGGACGTGTATGCCCAGACATGGATCCCATGCTCTCCAGGCCACTTGAGTCAAGGTAGCCTGGCTGATGAGGAGTGAAACCCCCAAATAAGTCCCAGGATGCTTGTTTCCCGTCCAGAGAGAACCTGGCTTGGCAGTTCGGGCTGGCCTGTTCCCATGGGGATCAGGGTCAAGACTGATTTGCATATGAGTCTAAACTGGAATGGCATGGGGATCAAAAAACGATGGATTTAGGCCTAGATCTCTGTACTGAATGAATGAAAATGTTTTTATTATGCGCATACTTTGCCCAATGGGCGTCAAGGCGCCTAACATCAGAATCACAGCTTATCACTCCAAGGAACATACAATCAAAGGTAGGACTTCCTAAAGAACCAAGTTTTTAGTTCCTTTTTGAACAGATCAATTGATGGCAACCTCTTAAGCTCAATTGGAATAGAATTCCAAAGCTGAGGGGCCACAACTGAGAAGGCCCTAGCTCCCCATCTGGCCAGCCTAACACGTGGCACGACAAGTTGGAGTAGTTCAGCGGATCGAAGGCCTCTAACTGGAACATAGCGGGCGAGTAAGGAACTAATCCCACTCGTTGGTCCCTCCGCCAATGCTCTGTAGGTCATACAAAGAATTTTGAAGGAAATTCTATGCTGCACTGGAAGCCAATGAAGGTCTTTCCTGGCTTTAGTCGCAGATGACACCTTAGGAAGGGCCAATACAAAACGTGCAGCCGCATTCTGCACAATTTGCAGTCGGTGCACGTGGCTCTTGTTGGACTCCATATACAGGGAATTACAATAATCCAACCTGGAGCCAACAAGAGCGACTGCAATTTGTTTACTAGCTTGGGGAGAAAGATATTCGCGGATTCTATTAAGAGTCCTAATCACACCCCAGCAAGTGGCCACGGTCCTATTAACTTGAAGGGACATAGAGAGTGACGTGTCAAATATCACACCTAGATTTCTGGCTGATTGGGAGGGAGTGGGGCAGATGCCAAGAGAAGAAGGCCACCACTCGCTCGACCAAACGTCCTGGTTCTTTCCAAAGACCAGTACCTCTGTTTTTTCGCCACTGAGCCTCAGGGAATTAACAGTCATCCAGTCTGCCACCAACTGCATGCATACCCTGAAGCTCAAGGCGGATGTTGCCACAGAGGAATGAGCCAGAGACACCATGATTTGAGTGTCATCGGCGTAGGATACTACCTCCATCCCCTGCGATCTTATTAGTCTAGCAAGGGGGGCCACATAGATGTTAAACAGGGTCGGACTCAAGGCCGACCCTTGTGGCACCCCACATTGCAAAGACTTGGCAGGGGAGAGGTAGTTCCCAAGCATCACTCTCTGCTCTCTTTCTAAAAGAAAAGAGTTCAAAAGACTCATGGCCGATCCCTCAACCCCTGCCTCCCTAAGCCGAGATGTTAAAATGGCGGGAGACAGGGTATCGAATGCGGCCGAGAGATCAAGTAGGACCAAGACAGTAGTTTGGCCAGAGTCCACTTTCCGCCGGATCTTGTCGGCCACAAGGGTCAGAGCGGACTCTGTACTGTGATGTTTCCGGAAACCATGTTGTGTGTTATCTAGATATCCAGAATGATCAAGAAACTGGGGTGAATGTATGACATTGTTCGGCATTCTGTCAATAAATTGTTCTTTTTTGCAACCATGACCACACAGCAGTGATCAGAAATACTGAACTGTAATTTATATATCAGTTATCTTCCTAACATCGAAGGGGTGAAGGACTCAAAGTTTATATAAAAAAAAAATTTGAACGAAAACCAGAAAGGAGGGTGCCATAGATTCACAACTCCCACATGCCATCTAAGTGTTTATAGGAGCAAATTTTCTGAGTAAGATACATTTCTACAAATCCCTGGTCAAAACAGGAATTCACTGACTAGAAAGTGGGATATCTTCAGCACAATATCTTATCTGGTTGATGATAAACCTTTACTGACAGAGATTTCAGACCCAGTTCAGGGACCACTGAGGTCTGAATGTCCCACATTTTTTGGAAGAGATCTTGGTCACCTAGCCGGTGACCTTGGCTGACAAAATTATTCATTTGAGGTTCTATGGTGGCTTGAAAGGAATGCATTGTAGAGCGTGACAAAAAAAGAGAAATGTCATTGGATAGAAAACAAAATTGCTGGGGCGAGGAGCAATATTTATTTAGTAATTAACTATAGTAAGTAGAAGGCAAAAGAGCATCAGAGCACTTTTCATAACTTGGTCATAGTTCACAAAATCAGCTAGGCAAACAACAATAAAAGGGAGCACAAAATAGGCTGTAAAAAACAGAAACATAGGTATATATCATAGAGAAGACTCTGTTTTTCTGGTGTGTAAAGCCAGAAGGCAAATATTTAAAGAGCTTAGGGCTAAATGTACTAAAAATGTGGTTGCAAATACCAGTGACAATTTGCGTACCAGCTTTTTTTGAACACTAAATTATTTTGTTATCGACCTATGTACCAGAAGTTCAGTTTGTAAAATAACAATTCCGTGGAGGGTGTGGTGTTGGAGGTGTGCAGAACAACCTACCAAATGGAAATTAATTAGGCAGGTCGCAATTTGTGACCCCTCCGACTGGCTGCAAAGACAGGATGATGGCCTGCAAGGGACATTCTTTGCATTTCAAAATTGAAAACTATTTTTTCCAAGCTTACCAATTTTCTTAAAGAGAAAAGGGCTGCTTTAAAGGAAGTCCCTTTGAAAAACATCAGTGCGAGTTAACCGGGGTCTCCATGACCATTGCTTACTCTTCCTGAAGCTGCCACTCCAATTTGCCAAGGAGAAGGCGATCAAAGTGGACCCATCCTATTTAGCATCTTAGAAGTCAGTAACGCATCACTGGTTTACAACAGGGATTACAGTTGTTCCATAGATAGATTGATAGATAGGACAGAGTTCATTAGAAAATGGTTCCAATTTATTGGTTTGCAAGCTGATGGCAATGGATAGTGAATTGAATGGAAGGTAGGGCATGTGTTGATTTTGCATTCTGGCAGGACAGCCGGGATATCCAGGTTCAAAGGACTAGCTGCACCCAGAGATATGGGGTTAGAAGCTCTGGCCAAGAAACATGTGACAATAGAGTTAGTAGGAGTTGTGAAGAAGACAGAAGAACAAGACTGTGCATACAAGGGGAGACCTGAGAATATTGTCCATTCCACAATCAGGAAATAAAGTATGAAGTGCAGATGCTGGAAGTCAGGAAGGGGTGTAGAAAACGAAGTAGGTGAGAAAGATCTAGGATGGAAGACCATGTTATAAGATTAATAAGGAAGATCTGTAAACATCTGAAATCAAGTCTGTGAGAGGGGCTTTAGAGATTAGTGTTCAAGGTAAAGGCTAGCTTGCTTGTGCCCAGCTGTCTGGAGATCGAGAAGAGGGGGCAGTGAAATGCTGCATTAGTGACAGTTATTCCAGGTCCAGATTATGAACATCGAGAGGGGGGTTGTTGAAGAGATGCAAATGAATAAGTATAACATAGCATGTCAGCTGCCGATAATGAAGGAGTAGGAGATAGAGGGAAAGCAAATAAAGAAGGGGGAACTTTCCAAGCTCAGTGGAAATACATGAATTAAAGGTCAAATTTGTCCAGATTCCCATCAGTGCACAGAACCATGATCTTATCATTGCTTTTTCCATTCCTGTAATGTAAAAGATAAGTAGATAATTAATGTGCTGTTAAATAATCCTACATTAACCTCGGTGCACTGATACAACCATCAAGCTCATAAAAGAAAGACTAGAAGACTAGCAAAAGTATATTCTGAGAAATACCAAATAGCCTGCATGGGTCTATAGACCTTTAGGAGCATACCATGAGACAAATATAATTCAATTTACAAAATATACTCCTAGGGGCTCATTACGATGTCGGGCGTTAAGCCTCTGCCCGACACTGTCTCGGATTCGGGACCGACCGACTTGCAGTCGGCAGTTCCGACTGCTGGATTACAATGTGACTGAACACTGTTCGGTCGATTCCCATTATTACCCATGGGAGCTCACAGTACATCCGAGAACCGGTTGTAACACAGGATCTTATGGGGAAATGGCTTGTGTGTAGAAAGCCCTACACCCTGTTGCAGGCTCCCCATAGTGCCTGCCACACAGTGCAAGGTTTTACAGGAGGGTACCTTAGCTACCCCCTCGGCCACCAACTGTAGGCTGTGGGGGCTAGGGGTCCCTGCAAGGGGCCCCCAAAGTCACTTTCCGACAGCCTTTCCGTGTTGGGCAGGCCGATGTGGAAAGGCTGTTGGAAAGTGACTGTCAGGCGGAGGCTTTCCTCCAGACATCGTAATGAGCCCCCAAGTGTACAGGGACTTCAAGATCACTGGATGGTGTTGACAACAGTAACTCAGATGTGCCAACAAGGAGGCAGTCCTGCATTAATATTCAAGGAAACAAAAGATGACATTAGCACAAAGAACATGAGTAACCCCTCCCTGATGGAACATTTAGCAAATCAAATGCACAGGTTCATCCTGAATCACTCGAACTTTGGATCTAAACTGGACAAGATTTGAATCACATTAGAATAAAAGATAATAGATAAATGGAATAAGGAACAGGATGGAAAACAGAAACTGCAGCACTGTCAATGCATAGCAAAACGTAGAATTCAAATAATCTGTAAAGATCATGAGTATTTAATTGCTCTTTTATACCTTGAGCATCTTTCTTTCTCTTCATTTATTGAAGGGCTTTCTATTTCCACCTGGCAAATAAAATTGGGGCCATTACCAAACCCCTCTTGGATATTAGTCCAAACATGTGCAGTCTGGAGAGAGCGACAATTGATAGTTGAAGACTCTGACAATCAGGTTCCAATGGGACTGTTTGACTAAGGGAAGAAACTATATTACAACATTGGAATGTTGGGAGCTCCATTGCAGACAATGGAGTGCTCCTTGCTACTACGGGCCGGTAAAGCGCCGCAGAGCAACATTCCAATGTTCTACAAAGGCTTCTCGAAGTTCGAGGGGATTTATATCCCCTCGAGCTTCGAGAACCCTTTGTTTAATTTGTTAGAACATTCTGCACTCTAGTGGCAGAATGTTCTAATAGCCTTATAGCCCTTCGTAGCAGGGCAATACCAGCTATTAAAGTCCCGCTTTTTCGTTAAAGTCCCTCGCCTTCGGCTTGGGCCTTTAACGATTCAGCGGGCCTTTAATAGCCAGTATAGCCCGCTACGGCAGGCTTAAAGGCTATATTGTAAAAGGGTGGCCTCCTTGACAACTCCCTCTGCTGAAGTATAACCTTGGTTTAAACCATAGGGCAACATGTTCCACTATGTAGCACCTAGGGACTTAAATGAATTATCATCACACTGCACCGTCATTATCTACAGAATGTGGAAAAGAGAAAGATTCTTCAAATACAATTACCGAGTAATACATAGTGCTGCAAATATTTAGCCAGCTCTGGAACCTCATTTTCATTAAATGGTTTTTGGAACGGCTTAAGAATTTAAAAGTCCCCCTCTGTTTAAATGCCTCAAAGTGAAGGTCCAAGGCATGCAGTTATGTTTGCGCAGTTGCTGCACAGTTCTTGCTTCAAAGTTGTGAAACATTTTAAGCTAGGCAAGTGCATGTCCCAGGAGAGCACAGATAAACACTATGGCCCGATTCACAAAAATAATCTGAGACAAAATCCTAACTTTATGACTTTTGGTATTCACACAAGGCATTACGTAGTAGTAAAGTTAGGAATCCTAACTTTACTACTGATGGAGCAAGGACTCGTGAAAAAAAGAGACTTGCTTGGAAACAATCTTTTCATGTAACCTCTAACTCCGTACTAAAACTTGTATTGTGGAAACAACATGCATTATATGACATTTATAGGTAAGAATGAGGCTTGCCTATGTGTTTTATTAACCAGTAACTCTAGTGGGATTCTAAAATGGCCGCTAACTGAAATTCTTTAGTGCGCATGCGTCTACTGCATCTACGTAGCATGACATATCTTTCACTTGGAGGGAAATTTCTGCACTTGCACAGTAGTTAACAAAATGGCCGCTTGAAACTCACATGCTTGCCACCTGCTTGCTGGAAAACTAAACTCAGCTGTTTTTCTAATGCTAATGCGGGGATAGAAATAATAAGTAAATGGGAGTAGAGAAGAGATAGGTGGTATTCGGTGAAACAATTTATTTTTTATTTTAATATTTTTCTTTTTGACTCATTCAATTGTGCTCATTATGGGCCCAGAACCGTGACCACAGTCTATTTCCTCTCGTTCTGCTGCACATACGTAGTGCAACCTAGCTGGAAGACACCATGTCATCTTGAATTTCGTCCAAGGCTTCCAGTGTATACTTTCCTGAGAACCGGAATGACAGTCCACCGAAATGCATGGGAACCTGCAGAATGTTTCATAATTTGTGACAATGACATTGTGAATGCGGGTGGGAAATAAAGTTTGAATAAAGAATTAAGGGGATGGGTTTATTAACAAAGGGTTAACTGAAAAGCGTAATATGTAAACATGGGGTGATGATCACCTCCCCTCGCCTGTCCAATCAGAGTTAGTTTTTCCATAAGTGTGAAACATTAATGGGTGGTACCAGCATACAGAAAGGTATAATTGAGGTAGCATTAGTTAGTTAGTTAGATTGGAGACAGAGATGCTGAAGCTTGAGACCGGGATGCTGTCCGAGAGCACAGAGAGTCTGGAGATGGAGATGCTGAAGAAGAATTGAATTGCTGAACCAATTATCTAAGCAAATTATTTAGAAGTGATAGAGTAATGTTTCATACGTAAAGAAACCTGCTTTTATTCAGCCCTCTCGAAATAACATGTAACTTATAAACCAACATGTTTTGTGATTACTAAAAACCGCACCACTCGTCATTTTTAGTATCTAGGAGAAGCTTACCTATGTGCTTCTACTAACAGTAACCCGAATACATTAAAATATCCACTGAAAACGCGAGAACTCTTCTGCGCATGCGTCTGCCACATCTACGTGTTGTGACGGCTCTCTGCTTTTGGTGGGAAATCTTTGCAGCTGCGCACTAGTGCCAAGATGGCCACTTCATGCTTTAACATACTGATGAACATGCTCCAGCTTGAACTAAAACTTGTATGTTCTGCCTAACTATTAATGCTATCGTTAAAATAAAGTAATGGGGTTAGAGTAGAAATAAGTGGTATACAGTGCATTAATTTATTTTCGCATTCTAATGTGTCTCTCTTTGACTTTATTAATAGCTTGTATTTGGGCCTGAATGGTCATTTGTAACACCATATTGAATGATTTCATACTGGTATGGTGTGATGACCTCTCCTCGTCTTTCTGACCAATCAAATGAAGGGAATACACACATTTGCAACACTGGGGGCTGGTACATTGCCCTGGAAAATAGTATAACTAAGGTAGGCTTAGTCAGTTAGTTTGTCCGACTTGTCACAGACCTGTCACTGACCCAATTTATGCTGAAGGAGAATCAAGAGCAGGGTGCTAGTCGAGCACTCTGTCAGAAGAATAGAGAGTTTGCTGAGGGAGAAGATTCGAGGACCCAGTCGGGATCCGAGTGTTAGCTCCAGATAAGAGTGTGACGCTGGCATTGCACTTTGCTGAGGATACCTGTCCTGACCTGCACCTGTCCTTTCCTGGTGTCACCGGATTAGTCGGGAGACTTTTTGTTGTCCCAGCCCGTGGCCAGGGTTGGTCCTCACACCATTCTAGGTAAATATAATCTGTGTGGGTATGTCCTTGTGCCGTTTCCCTTTCTCACCCTTCCCAGGTAGCAATGTCTAGAAAATGACCTTTAAAGTTTTGCAGAAATATTGCTTTATTAATTATTTTCATACTCGAAAAGTATTTTACTTTCACTATTGTGGCTGTCAGTTCACAGAATATTGCATAGATAAAGTGTTGAAACTTTCTCCCGAGTTTGTGGTTATTTCAATGTACGTAAATGTTATAATCTACCTATTATTTTAACACCCTTACTGATCCTTAGGACTTAGAGTACAGGTGACATGGATTTGGTAAGTCATGGTGAACAGGTGTAAGTCCTAAAAGTGAAATAAAATTCTGCTAGGCAGGAAGGTAAAGAAGGATTACCAGTTCAAGTTGTGAATGTTTATGGACCAAGTGAGCATGGGAAATTTAGCTGGTGATCCCGCGTGCCAACAGAAGAAGATAGCGTAAGAATCTCGAGGAGGAAGAGAGAGTCATAGAGGGGTGTTACACAAGCGTCAGTGATAGAGAGGTCGTCTGTCCTGTCCTGATTCCTGTCCTAATTCCTGTCTTGAAGCCTTTGTTCGCCAGATCTTTCCAGGGGGGACCCGTACCAATTTCTAGGCCTGGGAGTTGGTTTCCACACCATTCTAGGTAATTATAAATGTATCTGTGGATGCGCTTATGTGCTTTTCTCACGATCTTCGCCCTTTCATGCAGTGTCATTGCAAAGTATAAATGACTTGGCGCTAGACATATAAGGAAATTCAATTTAGGATTATTTAAATTATTGTCCAAAAAGAAACGTTTTACATTTTTTACTGTAGTCAGAGTAGGTAGGAAGCATCTTCAGACCATGGGTAAGGTGTTCCACAAATATACAGCAAACACAAATAATGAATTGCTTGCAGCTGGCCATTTTGAAACGTGGAATAACCATAAGATTTGCTGAGAAGGACAGAAGGCAACACTTAGGCACATTTAATAAGCTTGGATTTCAAGAACAAAGGATCAGAGCCCTTTAAGGATCCGTTAGCAATGCAAATACATTTAATTTCTCTTGACAATGGGTATCCAAAGGAGCACTATATAGGCTTCACAGATAAATACCGAGAAGCAAAAACAAGCAGCCTGATTTTGAATGATGGTTGAAGACTTCAAGATATAAAGAGCTGCATTAGTCAAGTTTAGCATCAATCAATGCTAAGATGGGAGTCTGTCTTCCTTTTTAGGAAAGCAGGGGAAGGATAGATCTTAATTTGCTTGGGTACAAATCACTTGGCTACGTGACTGCAGGTACTTGAGCGTCTGTGAAAGTTGTCTTGACCATGTTTTTAATATCTTTTCAGCAGAGTTTAAAAAACAAACAAATCTATTTGTTGACTCTCACCCCTCATGACTCCACCCCCTTTCCACTGCCACACCTGAGTGTTTCACTGAGGATTGCCAAAATGGAATTCATGTTTTATAAAGCACCCCAGAATCGTTTAAGAAGTAGTAAGGGAGCCAGGAGAGAGATCAGCCCATATACAGCTCACACTTGAATGGAAACTGAACAAGTCGGTGATGGGAAGAATTACAAAAGGAACTACAAATACGGGCCAGAATAGGGCCTAATGGTGCAAGAAGAGGGCTGAATGGTAAGACGCAGTGGCAGGGGAAATACCTCCTGATGACTGCGAGGACTGCAGAAAATCCAATATTTGCCTCAGAAACGCGTGTTCCAGGATAGGAATTGAACCATTCATAAAGTGTGACCAGTATGAGCTGCTCTGTGTTTTGGGCTCCCCTATTACTTTGTTCCCTCATGATGATCCAATTATCTATGGAGGGATTGCAACAACGTTGACTGTAACATTGGCCCTTCAGACATTGTGCAACATTTTGACAGGCCGAGCTGCTCCTCTTGTTCTAATACACATGTTCATGCTTTATCAGTTGTGTGTATCCCTTATATGAGAGCCAGTGGTGTAACAAAACTTGAGGAGGGTCCCCTTCAAGGTACATGGAGGTATCCCTGCTCCGGATTACTGTGCTGAGGAGAGCCCCTGCAGCTCGGGGTACCCCCGTAGCGATGTGGCTTCAGGGGCCTGTGTTACGCCACAGATGAGAGCACTGAACACATTTCTGCACAAGCAGCCACTGTGCCATTGGTTCATGAGGCGTTTTCATTATGTTTATTGATTAAAATACCATATGGTTATGTGACATTCTAATATTTGTTATTAGGGACCCCATGTCTTTTCTAACATAACATATATTTGTAAAGTGCCCGTTTGTTTGTAGTAGGGTGACCAGAATTTTAAAGCCAAAAACCAGAACATTTACCAAACATACAAGAAGGACTACAATTTCCTTTAGGCATCTTGGCACTGAGCACCAGATGTTTATTGTTACCCAACTTAAATATACTGGACCTGATTACTTACAGAAACACTTTAATTGGTACATACCAAAAAGAAATCTGCGCTCATCAGGAGCCAAAACTATCATAGTCCAGTCCACAAAAAAGTATCATGGGGAGGATGAAGATTTGTCTTCGGAGCTGCTAAGGCCTGGAATGACCTCACGGCCTATCTCAGAAATGCCACAGATCTTCTGGCTTTTAAAAGGGCCTTGAAAACATGACTGTTTAATAAGTCTTTTTTTTTTTGTTGGTGATAGCTGAAAGGACAGGTAACTGGCGCCAGGACACCCTTGGGTAACCATTGCGCTCTAGAAATAAACTTAACATAACACAACAAAACAAATTGTACTCATTTTATCTACCTCAGATGGATGAAAGGCTGAGTGAAACCAACAGGATTTGAACCTGTGACTATGAGGGTGAACACAAAACCCTGCAGTGGGCGCACTCGTCCACTGAGCCACCAGACCAGGCTACAGTCACAGTCATAAGGAAGAACAGAGGAAATATTAGCAGTGGAGAGAACCAATGGCCAGCAGTAGGTATGGGCAGGGGGAGGCAGTGAGCGAGCAGGCAAGGGTGAACGGATGCACATGGGCAACAGAAAGGCAGAGGGTACACTCAATCAGCAGTTCAGTAGGTGATGCAGCATGGGCAACGAGTCGGGGGACAAAGGAATGAACACACACTTTCTGCTAATTCTTTTTAGCCCATGTCAGATTGCTGATTGACTTTGCACACATTCTTCTAAGATGTGTATATGTGCATGTCAATTCGCTTTGAATCTCATTGGGTGACTCAGGATTTCATCCAAGTAAGAGCAATAAATGAACTCTGTTGCCTGTGAGAGGTACGAGGTGGAAGAGAGAATATATATTTTTCACAGAGTAGGCATTTTAGGCTGACACTATGTGTTGAACTTGGCCCTTCTGGCAGGTTCACCCCTAAACCTTTTGCTTTTTAATGTGACTTGGTGTTAGTTATTTTTGGCTTCTGCGCACTTTAACACTGTGTCCCAGTATAAAGTGCGTGCGCACGCTGAGTGCGTGTGGTGAGATTGGCCTGCCCTCGCATAGGAATGCATGGGGAATATGTGTGTCCATGGTAGTTCCTGATGTGTGGGGAGTGCAGGGGCGAGTTTGGTATGTGCGAACTCGTGAGAGTAAATGCTGCACGATGATGTGCATGGATTTAATGTGTCTGGTGTGGAAGTGCCACTTCTAGAAGTTGGCATGTCTGTGTAGTAAACGTGAATTGAGTGTCTGGCTTGTGATTGGCTGGAGCTGGCTGGTGTGCCTGGCTCCAGGAGTCAGGATGGGTCTTCCCCGGTGGTGAATGGAGAGATCTGCATGTTGATGGGAGGGAGGAGTACACCTGGGACCTGAATATGGCTAGGCTTTCTCTCCACAATGCTAGCTCCACCCCCTGTGGTGCGTCTGATGTCCCTAGCCTGTCCTGTGAATGGGTAGAGGGGCTGAGCACAACAGAGTGCTCCAAAACCAGTTGCATCTGGTTTTTCCTTAACCCTGTGCTGCCAGACAAAGGAAAAATGTGTATAAAAAGGGGCTGTGACCCCATGTAAAATGTTCTCTCTCTGATCCTGACTGGAGGGGGGCCTGCTGCTGCTGGCGCCAGGAGGAACCGCCACTGGGTACTGCCTCATTGTTGGAGGGCCCTCTGAGCTGGCCCCTGGGCCCAGCCTTTGCCCCTACCTTCTGAAGGACTTCCGTGAACTTTGCCCACAGGACCTTTCTGTTGTAGTGCCCTGGGAGTGCTGTATTCTCTCAACAGCAAAGCGCTTTAATTTCCAGGAGCAGCAATCCCTGTCCTGAGGGATTCCCTGGCATGGGTATCCCCCTATCCTTTGATTCCCAGCACGGGTGCCCACCCCGCTTATTTGCCGTACTTTTAAAACATTGGCAGGTGCCCACCCTGCATGGTGTGCCTAGCGGGTGCCTACCCTGCTTTATATTACAATTTCCGAGGGTGCCTACCCCTTGTTTGGCCCCGTAGAAAAGAATCACCGCCGCCGCCCGGCTTGCACAGGAAGCTAGGCAACCTGTGTGGTGACGTGGGTGGGGCCGGCAGGAAAGAGGAAGGCGCCGGGAGCCCACCCTGCGCTCTGGTACTGAGGAAGAGTGAGAACCCAAGAGATCTGCCGGCGGGACCTCCGTAGGGAGGAGAGAGTCCCGCAGGCAGCCACAGCGCGACCAGAGGAGTCTGGAGAGAAAAGCGGAGGTGGTTTGAGGCACCAGAGTCCCGATGCGCCCAGCAGCAGCCGGTGAGCGAGGGCACCTCTGGGTGGGAGAAGCGCCAATCTAGTTGTAAAGCGACCCCGGAAGGCAGCGGGCCGCGCCAACGAACGTCTGGGGCATTTCTTTGGTTATAGAAGCGGCCCCGGAAGGCAGTGAGCCACTCCCACCTAAATCTCAACCTCAGGGAGCATCGTTGTGTTCAGAGGCCACGAGGCTCCAATGTAGGGCGCATTGTTGTGAAGTCAGAGCCCGAGAGTCTCCAACGTTGTTGGCCGCATTCTTTAATTACCGAGCCCCGTGGCTCTAATGTGATTTGGGTTACTTTGGTACCAGAGCCCACGAGGCTCCAACGTGTGGGGGCATTTTTGTGTTCAGAGCCACAGAGCTGCAAGTTGTTGTTCCGACTTGCAGAGTAATGGTATGCGGAATCCCAACGGGTCGTGGTAACGACCGCGTTGTGATACCCTGCAGGGAAAAGGAATCGTGGTAAACGCTCTTTACCGCTGTCTTCCACTGCCTGACATCTGGCTTTATATCTGTCCACTCTTTCTGGTATAATTCTCAAAAAAGTCCAAACTTTCTGATGACCATTTATCACCCATTTATGGGCCATACTCCTGTCAAGAAGGGCGTGCGATCCTTCTAAAATATCAGTTATTTGAGTGGAGTCATTAATAACTGGTATACCAAAATATTTAAATAGTTGTTCCTTGCATTATAAAAGCCATTTCATATGTTTCTAATGAACTTTTTAAGGTGATTTTGTCAGGCATAAAAAATCCTCGATAATATATTTGTGCATGATTAAATCCCAAAACAATTGACAATTGGTTTACCAGGACCCAGGGGAATTGAAAATCTAAAAACAAAATGTGCAAATTTGGCAAAATAGCATCCTTTTATATTCAGCAGCCCCAGGCCACCTTCTGTTATTGGCATCTTAAGTGCTCAGTGAAATCTGTGGTACTTTATTGACCCAAATATAAGTAGACAACAATACCTCAATTTAAAAAAAAAAGAAAAAAACGTTATCTGCAAAGCACAGGGAAATGTGGCGAATAAAAAGTTAAACAGAGGCAATTTAGACATGCGCATCAGCCAAGTCTGCCAAACCTGTCCGCCTGGAGAAGAGTGCTTTAATTTTCTTAATAAGAGGTAGATAATTAAATTAAAATGAATCATCAACATCTTCTGTAGTATAAATGCTCAGATATCTCCTCGGTTTTGGATGCATAAACTGGTAGAACTCAGAAGGTAGAGATTCAGTCATACAATTACATAAAACAAGATGCCTCAGCACAGCACCATATAGGACAGCCCATCTGAGGGCGTGCCATTAAACAGGATACTGCTGGGAGTGACTGAACTCGCACGTCAGGAGCAGGCCCAGACTGGCCGATGCAGGCACCGGGCAATCCCCCGGTGCGCCGCAAGGGTGGGGGGCGGTTTTGGGCCCCTGGGGGCCGTTTTTGTTACAGGGCCGTTTATGCAGCATAGCTGCAAAATCGGCCGAAAACCGGCCCCGGCAAAGAGCTCAGACCTCCCCCCCGGGGGCCGGCCGAGCACTTTGCCGGGGTCGATTTTGGTTCCCTGTCCGGCCCTGGTCAGGAGTCCGCAGAGCCTCTCAAGAAGTATTCACCAAACGCGTCAGGCAGAACGGACAACCACTGTTTTAATCTTTGCACAAGGTGTCTATACCATTAAAGGCAAATGAGCTACCACGATGGTCTGAGTGCTTCTTACGCTTTTGGGCAACTTTGGAGCATAACATATAAATATATATACAAACACAAACACACATATATGGCCTTGGTGCCCTGTGTTTGTTGCACTGATTATATGGTGTACAGTAGAGTGTCGTTTTCAATGTGTTTTATGCTTGCTTCGAGGCTATATAGACATCTAAATATATATATAGCCTTGAAAACAGCATTCCGCTGTGGAATGGAATGGAATGGAAAGTGGATTTGTAGAGCGCGATAGCTACCCTGAGACGTCCTAGCACTACATAATTGTGAGAGCAGGGTGTAGGGGAGATGGCTAATCAGGGTGTGAAAAGAGCAGAGTCTTTAAATGCTTACGGAAAGATAGTAAGTTGAGTTGTGCACGCAGGTGAAGGGGAAGGGAGTTCCAGAGCCTTGATGCGGTGTATGAAAAGGCTCGGCCTCCGCATCTGACTTTCTTGATCCTGGGGACTGTGACCGGAAAGATGTTGATGATCTGAGATGTTTTACGGGGATGTATTCAGTGATCAGGGAATGATTAATGGGCGGTCCCGTTTTCCAGTAAGCTCGATGGGTGATACAGAGAGTCTTAAACTCAATTCTTCGTCTCACTGGCAGCCAATGGTGGCTCCTCAGTCCGTTCTTAACCGAGGTAAGATGGGGGATTTGAAGTAATGTGCGGGCTGCACAATTCTGTGCGATCTGGACCGTGTTCAGGGTGGACTGGGGGGCTCCCAAGTAAAGGGCATTTCCAAAATCTAGTCTGAAGAGAACAAGTCCCTGGATCATTATTTTCCTGGCTTGGAAGGGCAGTATAGGGAGAATCTTCCGTATTAGCCTAAGTAGGCCGAAACAGGTCGCCGATAGCTTGGTGGCTTGGGCATTGAGATTGACAGATTTATCAAGCCATATGCCTAGGCTCTTGATTTTGTCCTTAGGAGTGGGGGGGTACACCAAGTGAGGGGGGCCAAAGTGATTTAAGAGCTAGTGGGGAGGGGTTGCCTAGGAGCATTAGCTCAGTTTTTTCGCCATTCAGTTTAAGGAATGACAGGGTCATCCATTTGGAAACCTCTTCCAGGCAGGATTTGAGGTTGTCGGGGTTTGAGTCTAGTTGGTTAAGGAACACCACTAGCTGGGCGTCGTCCGTGTAGGTGATGATTTTTATTCCAAACGGATGGACTACGTCAGCGAGTGGTCCCATATAGACATTAAACAATGTCGGGCTCAAGGACGAGCCCTGGGGAACACCGCAAACTAGGGGCTTACTTGGGGAAGTGATGTTACCTTCAAACACTTGGAAAGAACGATCGGTGAGGAAGGATTCGAGCCAAGACAAGGCCTTGACTGATATCCTGATGTTCGCAAGCCGAAAGAGTAGTGTGCTATGGTTGACAGTGTCGAAAGCGGCACTTAGGTCCAGGAGGACTATGGCGGCTGATCCTCCCTGGTCCAAGATCTTCCTTGCCTCCTCCATCACTGCCAATAGCGTGGTTTCAGTACCATGCTTGGGGCGAAAACCAGTTTGTGAATCATCGAGCAGGTGGTTAGACTGGATGAAGTCTACTAGTGCGGTGTTGGTATGTTTTTCAAGTAATTTACTCATCCAGGGAAGTAAGGAGATTGGCCTATAGTTTTTTGGGGCTGTCTGATCCAGGTTTGTTTTTTTAGAAGGGCCTTAACCATGGCACACTTCCAGGGGGGTGGTACTAAGCCAGTAGCTAGGGAGTAATTCAGTAGGTTAAGTACAGTTGGGAAAATGTTATCAGCTACCATATTCAGAGTGCGTGGAGGAGCCGGGTCATTGGGGGAGCCTGATTTTACCTGTGATAGAATGGCATTTAGAATAGTGGGAGTAAGAGGAGGGAAGATTTGCAGGGAAGTGGTGGAATGGGTATCAGTGGTGGAGATATCTGCTATTTGAGCAGAGGTAGGGATCAACGGGAAGGAAGAGTAGATGATTTGGATTTTTTTCAGAAAAGAAATCAGCTAAATTATTGCAACAAGCTTGTGCATTGGAGGGATCAGAGGGCTGTTCTCGACGTTTTAAGAGGGTCTTTGCAATCCGATAGATTTCTTTCGGTTTGGAGGCTGCTGTGTTGATTTTTTCTGCAAAGAAAACTGATTGAACAGATTTAATCTCCCTTTTGTAGGTCCTGAGCATATCTCTATAGTTGGTTTTACTGGCGGGGGAGATGTCCAGTCTCCATTTCTTTTCCAGACGTTTGCATTTGCTTTTTAGTTCGCGCAGTTCGGGAGAGTACCAGAGTGTGGTCTTAGAATTACGCTTGGATTCCATGCGATTCAAGGGGAGTACAGAATCTAAAGATTTGGAGATCCAACTATTAAATTCCTCATTAGCTGAGGTAGGGTCTGGGTTGTTATGGGGTCTGGTGTTATCCAGGGTAGTCCGCCAGTCATCCAAAGGGAGCTTGGACCAGTTCCTATGTGGTGAAATATTAGTTTGTTGCAACAAGTGTGAATTAGGAGCAGTCCAGGCGAAGGAAATTAGATGGCGGTCAGACCACGGACTGGGGGAAGGAATACGTACTTCCAATTCTGGGCAGTTGCTAAAAATGGGGTTGAGAAGATGGCCTTTTTTATGGGTTGTAGTGGCTACTAGCTGAGTAAGTTGTAGGGCCGCTAAACTGGCGAGCAATTGGAGAGCAGTGGGATTGGAGGTGTCGTCAAAGTGGATATTGAGGTCTCCAAGAAGAGTGAAATTGGCCGGCGGGGTCGCTAGGCTGGCAACTATGGGGGGAAGGTTAGTGACGAAGTCTGCTAAGGTTCCAGGCAGATGATATTAAAGGATTCCTGAGAACGTGTTGGTGGGGGAGAAATCTATAGCAAATGAAAGGCTTTCACAATCCGGAATAGGGTAGTGGGAACTACGGCATCGAAACGTGTCCCTGAAGATAATAGCTAATCCCCCTCCCTTCCCCGTTTTGCGATCCTCACGAGCTATTTGGTACCCCTGGGGAATGGCCTGGACAAGGTCTGGTCCGGATTCGTCGGTGAGCCATGTTTCAGTCAGGAAAACGATATCTGGTTCGAGATCCTGAATACGTAGATGAATTTCTAGGGAGTGTTTTACGAGGGATCTACAGTTTAAAAGGAACATCTTGTATTTGTTCGTGGAGGTGTTGTTAGTAGATGCTCGCTTAAACTGAAAACCATACAATGGGCAGGAAGTTTGAGGGACAGCCGGATGCCAAGAATGGTCACAGGACTTTGGGGCTTTGTCCCTTAGTTTGTGGAGCATATGTGGGCTGTAGACCATTCTTACTGGTGCACAAGATGTAGGGTTTATGGCACCTGGTTCTGAACGGTCACGGACGGGCGCAGACGGGCTTGCCTTTGGCTGCGCAGTCTTGGCATCGGTAGAATAAATACCCCTGGGGGAGGGGTCGGGGGGCGTGTCTCGCTCTCTCCCCGGTCCGCCCTCCACTCAAACAGCCCTCAGCTGCGGTGGAACGGGGTCGGAGCGGGAGGCGTGCGGCGTAGAGACTTGGTTCCTTAGTTCCAGGAGGTAATTGAATTTAAAAGGAGTCAAAGTGCAAAGTGCAGTTTAAAACAGAGGTAAACACACACACATGTCCGACACAAGGATACGGCCACCACACTCAGCGCTTAATTGTTCTGCAGCGCGGCGCGAGGCTATGGACCTTATGTAGGGGGCAGCGTCAGGGGGGCGTGTCTCGCTCTCTCCCCGGTCCGCCCTCCACTCAAACAGCCCTCAGCTGCGGTGGAACGGGGTCGGAGCGGGAGGCGTGCGGCGTAGAGAATTGGTTCCTTGGTTCCAGGAGGTAATTGAATTTAAAAGTAGTCAAAGTGCAAAGTGTAGTTTAAAACAGAGGTAAACACACACACGTCCGACACAAGGATACGGCCACCACACTCAGCGCTCAATTGTTCTGCAGCGCGGCGCGAGGCTATGGACCTTATGTAGGGGGCAGCGTCGGGGGGGGGGCGGGTCTCGCTCTCTCCCCGGTCCGCCCTCCACTCAAACAGCCCTCAGCGGCGGTGGAACGGGGTCGGAGCGGGAGGCGTGTGGCGTAGAGACTTGGTTCCTTGGTTCCAGGAGGTAATTGAATTTAAAAGGAGTCAAAGTGCAAGGTGCAGTTTAAAACAGAGGTAAACACACACACGTCCGACACAAGAATACTGCCACCACACTCAGCGCTCAATTGTTCTGCTGTGATCGGTGCAACAGACACAACACATTCAGCTTTCCAAAAGCCTTTCTCGAGTGAATGTGTGCACATAGAAATAATTACACAATTCATAATGGACATGAAAGACATACTCTCATACTTCCAGGTACAATACCACAGTTAATGTGAACAGTTAAAAACCAATCAATAGCACTAATTGTCATGTGTTAAGTTCACTCCACATGTTACATATTTACAATCTGCCCATACAAAAAGGTGCAAAACTAATTGGATACGAAAAACTGTATTTTTAAACAATAAGTGTACAAATCGTGTTGGAAATTACCATGTGGTAAATGACGGTGTGGTAATGTCTGATAGGCAATTGGCTGATATTTCAGTCCTGAGTACCAGGACAGCAATCCTCATGCCCTACTCTGACCTGTCCTATTTTCAGTTCTTTGTTTCTTTGGTAGTTTGCTTTATTTATTCTTCAACGATTGCTGGCCTTCCCCTAAGAGGACCACTCTACCCCAGCACGAGCTGCATGGAACAAACATGTTTGCACTGGAGTCAGTCACAAGCATAGCATGGTCACATACTTCAATACACATATTCACACACAGAAACATTGCTTGGTCATGCAAAGATGTCTCTAAGGCACTCATGATCTGATCACACACATAGTGCCATCCACCAGTGTGTGACGTGTTTGCAGTCTAAGAGAGACAGCATCAGGAGAAAAAGGACGCTTGGGAGATGGGCGAGGGAGACAGAGGCTAAGGAAAAGGAAAAGCGAATCAGGAAGAAAAAGGGGGGACAAGGGGACGGGTGATGGGCAAAGGGAGACAGGAAAGCAGGCTGGAACGAAATATGCAGAGGAATCAACAAGGATAAGATGGGCAGACTCAAAACTATAGCGAAGGTAATCATATAAATCAAAAAACAATACAGGGGACCTCCTATGTACGCCTTGAAGCTAAGTAAATATAGGTAAGTGTAGATTTACTAGTCTTAGCTATTGCAATAGTTATTATTCTTAACTCCTACACACCTTGAAGGTATTTATGTACTACCTTTCAAGATAGTTTTGTAGTCGATATTCTGGCTCCCATACTTTGTTTGCACAATACTTTTCTCCTGACTTTTATGACATAGAACCGCGAGGGTGACAGAGGGAGCAGGCAAAAGGGAAACAAGTCACAGATTTCTTTGAGCTGTCATAAATGGTAAAACGCTTTTCTCTTAAAGCTGCTGAGGACGAATCTAGGTTTTCTGTGGTTGAAAGGCGAGAAATTCAGAATTCCATCCTGTCTTAAAGCTGCCCCCTGCTGGCCGTCGCCCTGCATGGCAAGCACGCAGACCTCTGACCTGGCAGACAGGCAGGCAGAAAAATTTATTTTAACAACTTCAATTCCCCTCTCCTGCCTTCCGTGTACCGACTTAGGCAATATCTGTACAACACAACTTTATGCCAAAAAAGCTCTTTAAATCGAATTGCGCGAGAGCAGTGCAGGAGAAATAAGCCTGTGATTGATTTAAGGAGACATTGAAAAAGAGCAGAGGGGATCAGGCTGAGAAAAGGACGTGTTGATGCAGGACTCAGCTGGGGAGGAAAGACCATCCAACACTTTAATGAACAGGCTGGAACACCAAGGTCATCTTCCAGGGCACAGGTCAGCTAACATGTTAAATTAATTCAATTTTGCTCCATACTTTTTATCAAGAGGTTGTTGCTGCCCTAGGCCTCGAAAACAATGTTGGAAATTCTAAATGAAGCTGTGTCATATGGCTTACTGAATATTGGGCTATATGGATGTGACGAAGCAAAAAAGGAGGCGCAAAATATCAACAAGGGACCACCGAAGGGAAACAAGCAATGGCCGTGCGGACGGGCCTCAAAGAAAACATTTTTTTTTAAACGCGAGTTGTGCTCACGCGCATGAGCTGAAAAAGGTGCTGTGCAGATAGTAAGCTGGTCGCCGGGAAAGTAGCACTTTCCCAAGCAGCCTACTAAATGTCTCGGCCAGTCCAGCGCATTAGCTGGATCAGGCTGAGACCTAAAAATCTCTGTTTTAACCTATTTATTTTAGCCCTACCCACAGACTGAAATTCATGAAAAATATTCAAAACTCTCAGTTGGGTGAGCACATTGGGTTTAAAAACAATGCCACGTCATCGGCATATAACTTGAATTTTGCCAGTCCTTCCCTTAGGTGGTCCTAGACACTCGTCATTTCTAACAGCAATCACTAAAGGTTCTATAAAAATTGTAAATAACAGGGGTACAAGGGGACACCCGTGCCTTGATTTATCTTAACGGTCATGATATCATCAGAATTTATAATAAGTCACGCCTTAGCCCCATCATACATTTTATGAATGGCCTGAATAAAGTTTGTAGGTGAACAAACTTCTCAACAACTGTATGCCAATTTGAATCAGGGGTGAGGGCTGACCAAAATACGCATGCCAATGCCCCCACCCCGCCCGCAAAAACTCCAGTCTTTCTGTCCCCCCGGGGGCATATGGGGGCAGTAGCCCCCAATATGCCCCTCTGGGGGCAGAAAGCCCACTAGAAACCAGGGATTTTTGTTTTTATTCATGTAGGGGCTGCCTGAAATGGGTATGACAATACCCCCACCCCTGGAGAAAGTCCAGTATTTCTGCCCTTGGGGGGCAGTGGCCCCTGATCTGCAACCCCAGGGGAGGCAAACAGCCCACTAGGTGCCAGCGATTAAGCTACGTTATATGCGTGGGGGTGGGGGATATCCAGAATGGGCATTCAAATGCCACCACCTATACAAAAAATAGTCACAGTCGTTCAGCCCCCCCTTGGGGGCATATCGGGGCAAACCAACCCCCCCATCCACCCCAGGGCGGCAGGAAGCCCACTAGGCACCAACTTATTTTAGCAATGTGCCTACCTGTCGATTTTGAGCCCTAGCTCAGCTGGCACATAGGAAAACCTTGCAAACCTGTAAGTTTTTTAAAGTAGACACCAAGGAGAATTCAGGATGGGTTGACTTGTCTGGCTCTCACCAGGTTCTGTTACCCAGAATCCCTTGCAAACCTCAAACTTTGTCACCGAAAAAAAATTCCCCCACCCTGCATTCCCCATAGTCTTCTAAGAAAAATTGTACCTCACTTAAGTGGGTGGGTCAAGTACCTGCGACAGGCAAGGGCCCAAAACCTATCACAAAACAACCTGGTTTTACAAGAGGGGTCCCATGAGTTTTTGGCCCCGGGCTCGGCGACTGGATGTATGACATTACAACGCATGCTTTTACCACGCATGCTGTTACAACGCAGTTTTTACAACGCATACCATTACAACGCATAGCGCTTTGGGGTGCTGGATAGTGAATAGTTTAATTTACTATTCCAACTCCAGTCCACGTGGACACTAGGGAAGGTGTTGGATAGTAAATTAAATCTATTCCCTATCCTAGAGCGCCCCCCAGCGCAATGCGTTGTAATGGTTTTCGTTGTAAAACCTGCGTTGTAATAGCACTGCGTGGTAAAAGTTGCGTTGTAAAGAATGTTTCCCTCGGCGACCATGTAGGGAAAGTTACCAAACCCACACATTTCTGCAAACTAGACACCCGGGAGAGTCAAGCAAGGTATGGCTTGTGTGGGTCTCCCAACATTTCCATACCCAGAATCCCCTGCAAACCTCAAATTTTGTTGAAAAAATACAAATGTTCCCACATTTCTGTGTGAGAAAGTTGTACGTTTCCCTACCCAGAATCCCCTGCAAACCTCATATTTAGTTAAAAAAAATCTGTTTTTTCTCATATTTCTATCTGGGAAAGTTCTGGAATCTACGTGGATCCACAAATGTCCTACCACCCAGTGTTCCCCCAGGTCTCCTGATAAAAATGTTACCTCACTCGCGTGGGTGGGCAAGGGCCCAAAACGTATTGAGGAGACATCAAAATGACCTATCGCAAACCAACCTGGTTTTGCACGGTGAGTCCCATGAGTTTTTGGCCCGGGACTTGGCGGCAATCTAGGGAAACCTACCAAACCCACACATTTCTGGAAATGGCTTCCGTGGGTCCCCCAACATTATCATACCCAGAATTTCCTGTAAACCTCATAGTTCCTTGAAAAAATCCATTTTTTCTCAAATTTCTGTGTGGGAATGTTCTGGAATCTATGTGGATCCACAAATTTCCTCCTACCCAGCGTTCCCCACATTTGTGTGGGTAGGCATAGTGGCTGCAACAGGAAATGGCCCAAATCATACTGTGGATACCTGGTTTGGGGGGGCACCTAAGGTTTTAGCCACGGGCTCGGCTGTCGTTTTTGGAAAGTACCAAACCCAAAAATTTCTGTAGACTCCCAGGGGAGTCCAGTGAGGTATAGCTTGCATGGATCCTCCAACGATTTCCTACCCAGAATGCCATGCAAACCTCAAATTTAGCTGAAAAAAACACCACTTTCCACATATTTTTCTGTGGAATCACCATGCCGGCACAAATGTCCAACCCCACAGCATTCCCCTGAGTCTCCCGACCCTGCTCTAGTTCAGTTCTTCTTTTTGTAAAGCACTTTTTTCCCACAACACTCTTAGAGGTTACACAAGTAAGTATGGTCGCTTTAAAAGTGTCCAATATGGTTTTGAGGCTAGCCACATGTGATTAGCCTCAATTAATAATCAATTTCAGTCTCAGTCTCCTTAGACCAATATTCATCATCTAACTTGACCCAACTAAAAGTCCATCTAGCACTTAATTGTCGGGCTGCATCCCCAAAACTGAAACAGCTACTAGGGAGTGGTTCAAAAACACTTTTGGCACATACGTATAATCCCTTAGGGCCGCTTCCCGAGATTGCAAGAAATAGTCCAACCTTGCTGCCGACATATACTGTACTAATATACAAGTAAATTCATACGTAGATGGATATTTATCCCTCCAGCCATTTACCAAATTCAGAACCTTCATATAGTCAAGTAAAAGTTTGATAGATTGCGGTTTGTTCTGCTATCGAGTACTTGTGGATGAATCTAATGTCGGAACCAGAAGCAGATTGCCATCTCCACCCAAAAATTTATTTACCGGGAATAGAAGACAGAGCCTGAAAAAATTCTGCCAATGGGACTGGATCATCAACGATAGGGGCATATATTGTGGCAACTGAGAATCTGATGTTATTTATGATTACACTCACCAAAGCCCACCTCCCCTCTTGGTTAGACTGGAAAGAGCTTATGTGTTCACGTTTATATAGCCAACCTGCCCTAGCATTTGATAAACATTCAAATCTGGCACAGTTTTTAAACATCGCGGGCATGTCTTTTCTCCTTCCATAAAATTGGTCTCCTAAAGCAAAACAATATCTGGGGAATCACCACTTATCCAGTCTTCAACTGCCCTACACTTTCGCTTGTTGTTTAGGCCATTAGCATTTCACAAGATTATTTTCAGAGCATCAAATTGTACCCTCATTAAGTTACATTTTCATTCAGACTGTGTCGGGGACATGAAGTGATTGTTGTGTATCAGAAATATCCACCTGAGTAGAAGCAATATCATTGCACATTATTCTGTCATCAAGCACTCTACACAGTTCGAATTCTGATAGCAAAGACCACTCTTATTCGCTTATTCTCCTGTTCTCCACCCTCTGTCATATTCTGAAGGTCAGGTAGCTCAGCATGATGAACCATCAAAAGCAAGTTTGTTTGCAGCTGTCCGATTTTTGGGGTGATTACAGTGGTATACAGGATCACATTCGTTATGTACCTGCAGGACAAAGAATTTACAAACCCTTCAAGATTGATATCTGTTGAGGAAATCTCCCACAGCGATGTACTTAAATGTTGTGAAATGCATTGTCTGGTTATTGGTTTTAATGTATTAGCCTATCAGAACTGGGTGTGTCAGGGGAGATTACTTTATTGTCAGGACTGTCTCTACAGGACTGAGTGGGATGCATGCATTTAGGTTTTATCTGTGCCATAGAAAGTCTTTCAGAAACCCTTTCACTTTACAATGGCTGGAAAGGTATCAATTAAAATATATTTTACATATTTATTTTGCTTTGCAGGCCGTTTTCTGACAGCTATTCTAGTGAATACAATGAGTTTTCTCCAAACCCATGTTGGTGTTGTAAATACCAATTTAGGGTGACTGGAGATTAAAACTAAATTTTGGTCATTCTTTTTAGCAAGTACTTTCCAACTTGCTGCTTTGATTTGTAATATTTTAGTCAGGATTTTTAGAATGAGTTATAATCTGAGTTCCTTTATTCAAAAAGGCTTTGACACTACTTAGTTATGAATGGCTATCTGTTGGACCTGGCCCTTTCTGCAGGGTCACCCCGAAATGTTTGCCTTCCTCCTCTTTTTTCTGACCTCTTCTATGTTGGCTGTAGGACTATGGGCACTTTACCACTACTAACCAGCACTAAACTGAATATGCTCTTCACTTACAAATATTGTAACATTGACTTATCCACAATTGGCATATTTAATTTGCCTATCAGTTCCTAGTAAAGCACGTCATATGTGCACAGGGCCTGTAAATTAAATGCTCGTGGTGGGCCTGCAGCACTGATTGTGCCACCCACTTCACTAGCCCCTTAAGCATGGCTCAAGCGTGCCACTGCAAAGCATGTGTGTGCAGTGCTAAACAGCCATTTCGACCAGACAAGTTAACCTACTTGAGAAACCAGAATAGTACTGTGCACTCAAAGCTGGTTAGATTAATCAAGATAATCAAAATTGGTTTGCTACTCTGTAACGGAGCCTGCTTGTCACCATATGATCAATGAAAGAATCCAGTAAACTAAAGGCTGGCTAAATTCATAAACTGTATACAATATCAACAGTGTTTTATCTGACGGCTTAACTTCAATGTATCACAATTTATAAATCAACATAACAATCTATTCATTGATTGTATTTCAAAAAACAATAATGATGAGTCAAGATGACTTCTGGAGGATTGTTAAATCTATACAACTCTCAGTTATTTTCTCACACTTTAGGTGAAGCTGAACACATCTCAGCTGATATATGGTATGTCTAATCAATCACCTATGATAGAAGCAGTGTTGCCTGTGGGAGAGGTCTAGTGTCTCAAAATTCAGAGTGTCAGGCTTGTGCCACCTGAGACATATCTCAGCTGTCTGAACTTCTGAGTCACTTGAGATAGAGTTCTGCTATTGAAAGCCTGAATATGGACATTTTTTGAAGACCAGGGAATACCTCTTGCATCTGAGGACCGAATCCGCACTTTTTGAGTAACCTGATGAACAGCTCTGCTGTCTATAGTAAGCACCCTTAAGTGACCTTACAGATTGTTCTGCTGTCTGAAGGCAAAACCTTTACCTTCTGTGTTACTTGACGCATAGCTCCCCTGGATCGGGCATGAACATGTACATTCTTTATCACCTTAAGTATAGACCTGAAATGTAAGTCCTGGCCTTATGGGCTGTCACCTATAGGATAGCTGGGATATATCAGGCCTGCACCATTAGGTTCTTTGACGCCTGTTCAATTAAACTTCATCTCATGTTTTGGTTGAGCCTGTAAAGTTGTTTTGCATCATAAAGTATCTGTGAATCACTGACTCTACTAAACACCAGTACTTGAACCAAGATCTGAGAGGAAAAGCAGGTCTCAATCATATACTTGCATCCTGTTCATATTTTCGATCACTTGAGAAGCGAGTGTAACACGTGTGGCCAACAAAGCTGGTTTGCACATCTCACAGCCTGGGTGTCAAGGCGCAGTGCCTCAAGTCTCGGAGTTGTACACATGTGGTAGGCACAGGTAGCACGAGAAAGAAAACATGGCTGCAGCACATTAAAGTTATTCTGAGGGATAGCTCTGCACTGTGAGGCTAGATCATTTGTATTCTTTGTCCTCTTAGAGACAGCTTTTTCTTTTGTGAGCTTTGAGTATATAAGTTCTTTGTCACCTAAGGGATAGCTCGGCTCTGCGGCTCCAAGCCTGTGACTTATTTATCACCTTTGGAGTAGAAGTGTTTGGGATACGTGAGCCTGTAAGTTCTTTCTCAGAGGTGGGAGAGAACTTGTCTATGAGGGTCGAGTCTGCGTATTCTTTGTCACCTGTAGGAGGACATTGAATTGTGTCCCAAGCCTGTGAGTTCTTTGACACCTGATGAAGTGGACTGGTTTGTGAGTCCTGGGCATGTAGACTTCCTGTCCCTCTGGGATACATTTCTGAACCTTTCACATGCCTGAGCAGATGGAAACTCTCAAAGGCAGCGTGAACAGACTTTCTGATGAAGAAACTCCCTGGTTCTCATTTTAGCAGTCACCAGAACTAAATCCACCAACAACCCTTGGGCGATTGGCATGCCAGGATTATAAAAACATTCTAACCACTATCACTTTTATTTTATGGCTTCAAAGTGTAAATGCTTTCCTTTTCTAGGAGACAGATGTGCCACAGCCTTACACAGCAATGCCAGCACTTTATGAACACCTGCTTGTCTTCTGCCCGAGTTCTGTTTGCTACTGCTTTGCGAGTGTTTTACAGAAAGTCAGTTTTTCATTCTGGTTTATGGTGGCACTCCCTATTAGTTTTACCCTTTTTCTCCAGTGATTACCTACATAAAAAATTGTAATACAGGAGATGGCATCAAGTTGATGACCCCCCATTTCCACTTGAATTACACCGTAAACGAGGACCGGCATTACCTGTGCGCCATTGCAATCAGTGCAGGGTTCGATTTATAGTTCCAAGATGGCGACCGCTTGTTTCTGTCTCATACTTTTCAAGTTAGGACAAACATTACCTGTGGTTCACTATCATACAGATGGAGTAAATCAAAGCCTAAGGATGGAGGAAGGTTCCGGACCTGTTAAGAACTTTCAGATGGAATCTGGCCGCTTTCAGGGAAAATAAGGTGTTTTTACAATATTGAAAGAGTCATGTCTTAGTGTCAATTCATGAGTAAATACAGTGGCGCAACGCAAAATGATGGGGCCACCTGAAGAATGTGGGCTACCCCTCCCCAGACCCCCTCAACCCAGTATTTCATATCTCACTGGTATTCTTTAGCCTTGGGCTGAAGGTGCCCCTTTGAAGGTTTGGGGGCCCTCTATAGCCCGCAGTGTCCTCCCTTCCGCCCCTTACCAAATTTCGATTTGCTATAGTTGGGTGATTAATTCAAGCATTAGGGTGCTGGAACAGCCCTACCCGATCTTATTAGGAACTCCCAGATGTGTACTGAGGTGCTTTTATGATATTTAAGGAACTTGTGCCTTTGTGTTAAGATAAGCCGTAAAGCAGATTTTCTAAAAACTGTTGTGAGATGATCTTTGTTATGGGTCAAGGTGGCCAACATGGTAAAAAGCACTTATGATCAGAAGATAGTCGGCACCTTTTCAATATCAGATTTTCAAGTTGTAGATTTGGAGATCAGCTATATAAATGTAGGGGCAGTTTGACCCCTTTTAAATGCCACCAGATAGTAGACGTTCTTCGGGAAAAACACTTAAGTTTAAATTAATACTTCATAGCAAAGATTATTTGACACACATTCTTTTAGCAATAGGAGGTTATGTACGTCATGCAATGATGGATTTTTCAAGAAATTTACCAATTTATGCTGACTGCTGTTTGAACAATGCAAACGAATTGTAAATAATACAGCAATATATTTGAAAGAAATTGGGATTTACGTGTAGGAGTTAAGTGCAAATATTAGAGTTTTGTTCATCAAATAACAGGTGAGAATCATGGTTCTAATGATTGGATTTGGAATGGAAAATCAATAAAAAGTTACTAAACTTATTAGAGACTAAGGGCCAGATGTAGGTAATTTTATTTTACCACTTCTTAAATACCGAATCATACCGATTCGGTATTTAAGAAGTGGTAAAATAGATGGGGGGAGATGTAGGTATTTCTGAATCGGTAAATACCGAATCGTTAAGATTCGGTATTTACCGATTCTGTAAATACCGAATCGGTAATGCCCATTTATTCCTATGGGCATTGAAGACCATAGGAATCAATGGGCATTACCGAATCGGTATTTACAGATTCGGTAAATACCGATTACAGCAAGGGTGCAGGGGGTGTCACTTTTATACCCTCTAGCACCCCAAATAAAGGCATATGTGCCATGTGGCACACAGACATGCCCTAAGGGCATGTCTGTGTGTCACATGGCACAGGTGTGCATGCACAGATGTGCATGCACACCTGTATTTGGTATTTTACCACCCAATTGGATTGGGTGGTAAAATACCGAATTCTGAAGGCCTGTAGCACTGTCAACAGTGCTACCTACATCTGGGTTTTACCGAATCGGTAAAATTACCGATTCGGTATTTTACAGATTCGGTAAATTTACCGTTTCGGTAAATTTACCGAATCTGTAAAATATTTGCCCCTACATCTCGAAAACCAATTACCGGTCGGTAACGGCCGAAATCGGCCGTTACCGACCGGTAATTGGCGACCTACATCTGACCCTAAATGATGTACATTATATTGTGCAGACGGCATAGGATATAACGTGTATGGTTTATAGCTATGTGATAGCTATATTGTTGGTTGCAACGATAATTAAAATGCATTATGTGTCTACAGGACAATTTTGTTTACAAAATGATGAAGAGAAGACAAACTAAACTGTATATGAATGATCTGCTCTAATTATGGTCAATGACAAAGTATGTAAATGGATGGATTTTTTGTAAAATAATTAATTGCGGTACATGTCAATGCTTGGACCATATCTCATTCTAGAAGTACAAATGTCACAATGTGAAATTTTCAGGTATGAGAAAACAAGTTACAAGGTACTAAATGGGAATTTGAATATTTAAACATAAATAAATGATGTAATAATCATCTCTGTGTTGGAGAATAATTTAATAAAAACTAGTATAGAATTGATTTTATTGTATCCTTGAGCCACTACACAAACTCAAGTTGTCATCTTAAGCAAAACGGGATTTTTAACTGATTAACTTTGTATTATGATCGAAAAATAATTATGTAGGTGTTGTTCCTTCTGAACAAACAATCTTTCCCGAACTGTGTCTGTTTTTCCCATATCTCTAATGAATAAAATTACTGAAAATATGTTTTGAGCATGATAAAAATGTTGATTGCATTGTATTTAAATTTATATTTGTCTAAAAAAATATTTGATTGATCTGCTGTTATAGTTATGGATATGTTCCAAATGGGAGATTAAATGCTAGTGTTTTAAGATAAATAAATACATGTTTTTGGATGTTTTAACATTTTGGCTGAAGAAAATATTGAATAACAGGTCTTTATGGGACATTTGAAATGCGTGGATATCTCTACGTATTTGGAAATTGTGCACTATTGAAATATATCTAAGGGGAGTGCCTCTCTAACTATAAGGAATCCCTAACAGGTGGTGGCCACCCTGGCAGGCAATTGCCATCATCAGCATACATTAACAACCCTGGCATTTGCTGGGTATTCCTAGCATCGATGTTACAGTGTTTGTGCCCACTGAAAGCTATGTAGCCAGACTCAAAATCCCGACTTTAAGGGTTTTTGTGCATATCTTAAGTTATCTCTCTTCCTGTGGTGTCACCATGATGTGACTTTCTTCGATGTCAGATGATATATAAAGTAAAGGGGTGTGGCACTTTTCTGCCTGAGGCTCCAGAAGTCCTGGAACCGGCTATTCTATACTTTCAAATTACTCATGGATGAACTTGCATGGTGCTCTGGGCTGGCCTGGTGTCACATAGGTATTCTTATGCTAGGTTCACAATGAAAATCATGTAATTTACATGTTCCTCTAATTACTGCATTTGGGGTATGTAAGGCTGTGGAATCATACCCGATATCAGCAATGTTGTGATTACCTCATAATTGAACACGCCTGATTGGTTAAATCAACCATTGGCAAACTATCTACTTTTGGTCATTTTCACACCTGTAATAGAACCATATTGACCACCGATAACAAACTCAAAGGTTTGGGGGATGTGCTATTTCAAACTGACGATGGGGAAAAATATAGTGGCTTTTGTTGTTTTGTGTTCCCTGAGGGGCGTGGAGGAAAGTCACTTTGTGATAGAGCATGAAGCTGTGGCTGTGGCATGGGCTGTACAGCATTTTAGATTTTACCTGTGGGGTGTGTATTCATGATCAGGTCTGATCTTCTCCCATTGGTTCAAATATTTCCTTGTAGGGACAATGGGTACTTGAAACCAAGAAACAGGAGGTGGATACAGGGCCAGGCTGATTTCAATTATCAAGTTGACTGTTTTCCTGCAGAGTGGTACTTTGCAGCAGATTGCCTGATAAGGCTACCTGTTGAACGCAGGGAGGAGGGGATGGATCTTTGGTGCGGGTGAGAGAGAAGCCGACTGCAAACAATGGCGAAGTGATCATGGATACATTTATTGGATGAAAAATGAATGGCCTATTTTTAAGGAGATTCATGTTTTTGTCAGGGGATATTGGAATGTGAGGTAGGAGTTGAGCCTAATAGGTGGAGATTTATTAATAGGGACGCGTGTGGTTCCTCCAAATGATTTCAGGGACATGGTTATCAACCTGGGACATGACGGTCATCTAATAAAGAACTCAACCTAAGCTAGAATACTTGAATTGTATTTGCGGCCAAATCTTGATCATCAAGTGGAAAAGGTTGTTATGGATTGTTGTGTAACAAAAGTAACAAAAGTAAAATAACTCATACAGCACCATTGCCTTTGTTGGAACCCTTTACTGAGGGTGCCAAAGGGGAAACAGGGGTTACTGGGCCCAACCGTAGGGCTTGAGGCCTTTTAGTCCTGATGTCCTGGGGCCCAACTTACTATGGATTCTGGGTAACTGGGCCAAGTACCTTTTCTGCACTTGACTCTCAGGATATTGTGTTCCTAGCAGTCCAAAGATTCATCGGGGTGCAGCATTATATCATGTTCCTGTAAAATACTTTTATGAAAAAATAGAAGTTGTTTATTTCTACCGCAATCCAACACAGAGCAAATATATGTCATCCACAAACAATTACATAGCCCCCACTTGAGGTCAGGCACTAGTGTTTCTATGGTGATTTCCTGTCCCATTCCCCCCTTGCCAGTGCTAAACTAATGTATGTGGTTTCTGGTGCTTGCCAATGGCACTTTATTGTCAGCATCAGTGGTTATGACAGTCTGCCACATGGTGGCGCTGTCTGCTTATTTTGGGTATAAATAGCAACAGCTGTTTATTAATTAAATATACATTAACACTGACTAACACCTGCCACCCAAGCCATTTGTATAGCTTTGGGGGTTTAAAAAGTATGAATTTTCACACTTGCAAGAGTGTGATGGTTAACAGTTGTGTTGGCAGCGCTGGTGGGGTAAAACAAATCCCAGTCTTTAGTGATCCAGGTGACCCCATGTTGGACATCATGTTGGACATGGTCCTTCTCAGGAGATTTGCCTAAAACCTTTTGCCTTAGGACGCTGGGCGCTTTCCCACTGTAATTGAATCTGAAAGCGCACACACCCTCCCTACCCATGCTAGGAAGTGGTGCTTACAGAGAGCTCTGTAAATAGGTACACCACATACCCAGGGCAGGTACTGCACCGGTTAATAGTGGAATGCAGTACTGATTGTGCCACCCACCATAAGAGCCTTTCAAACATGTATTAAGCCTGCCATTGCAGGCTTGTGGGTGCCAGTTGCACCTATTCTCAGGTTGGCCCTTCTAATTCATTAGCCAACTCTCCCAGAGTGGGCCTTCCACTCCCAATAGATCACCCCTAGGATAAGGGCTGAGGGATGTAGCAAGTGGTAGATGAAAGGCAGGGTAGGTGCACATGTGTGTTCCATGCCCAGGTAGTGAAGAACTCCCATGTGGGTTTCAGCTTACCTCATTGGACAACACTGGGGTTTTGCTGGTACTCTTTTTTGTGACCTTTGGTCTCTGGGCACTTACTCACTGGAAATGCTGTGTGAAAGGGCACGTCCTTCCTACACACATTAGGAAGTGGTGCTTACCTAATGGTTTTAAACATGCCTCAAGCATGTCATTGCCAGCCTGTAGGTGTGCACTTACACCTATCAGGTTTATTATACTTGTGTCAAACCTGCCACTACAGGCCTGTGTGTGCTCAAAGGCACTTATGCTCATGTTGGCATTTCTAAACCACTGGCCAATGCTGAGGGGACCTTTCACTCCCACTAGGGGACGCCTGGGGGAAGTGTTCTTGAGTAAAGCCAGTGGTAGGAGAATGGAAGGGCAGGTACACATGTGTGTTCCCTGCCCAGGTATGGAAGAATACCCATGTGTGTTTTTACTACACATGAGGTTTGCTCTTACTATAGGATATTATGGGGGAATGGTTGAAATAACTGCAATATTGGCTTACAGTGGAGCAGCCTCCTAATGTATCCTATCATTGGATTCACAATGACAAACCTTCTCTTGTGGTAAAGAGGAATTGGGCATTAATACCATAAAAAGGCAACTTCTAGAAGAGGAACAGATCTGTGACTGGGGGTGAATGTTTCATTTGTTCAGCATCCCGTCCATCATTTGTGTGTCTTTTGCTTTTTAGACAGTGGGCATTTTTCTGCTCTAAAGCTCCTGGTGTCCCTTTTAGTTTGACTCCAGTCCACAATGGAGGCTGGGGGAGCACATCTGTGCATACCCCAGGGACAGCTATACACATTGGGCATGCAACTGCAACAACAGACCTCTGCCATTTGAGGTGCTGGCTGGATAGATTTGAGGAAGAGTTTTTGACACTTGGCCTCTGGGAGCCAGATTATGGCTCCACTAAAAATGAAGATCTGCATTCCATGTCCCCATGGTAGACAAGACTGAAATTTAGGAGAGTAATCTGGGGTTCAAAGGGAAAGTCTCTGAAACACCCCCAACTTTAAAGGTACACTACAGTATAACTACTAGTGTCATACTTCAGCATGATAGAGATACACTTGTGGCAATGTGGGACTGGAGATCCTGGAACTGCATGGTGCACACTGCCAGAGGAACCTGCTGTGCATAAAAATAATTACTGCCATTAGAAGGAACTGTGCACCCTTTCTGAATAGTGGCTGGCCTGGGATGACTACCTGCTGCTGTGTGATACTCTGAAGTGTGCTCCCCAAGGGCTTTTGGACTTGCCCCTGTTCTCTTGTGGAGGTCTCAGTGACATCAAAGACCTACAGCAAGAGACCCAAACCATCTCCTTGTGACACCTGGAAGCGGTGCTCTCCGAATTGCTCACATTGTCTGCTGGATCGCAACTGGTAGTGGGGTGTGAGAGTGGAACTAAACATTGTGCCAGGAGACCTGATTGCCTTGTGCGGAGCCCCAAAAATACTGCCTGCATGTAAGGAGTGTGGCCTCTGCATCGTGATGGCCTCAACACACATAAAGCGTCTTGTTGGCAGTGAGCGGATCCACGAATTGCAGGACCCCGCTTGGACCGCTTTGTTGATTGAGCAGCATCTCTTTGTGCGACAAGCTGACTGCATGCTCGTTGCAAGCAGTGTCCAATTCACAGGTTGTGACCCTAAGAGGTGAGGTCGTACCCATAGTAATGCCTCATTCTACCTCGTGTGGCACTACTGAACTAGCACCTGTGTGTGTGACTGGAATTGTCTTGTGTGAGTCATCTCAATGAGCATGTGCCTCATTTCCAGGGAGGTATGGAATTTGCAACTCTTCATTGTGTGTGACCTGAATTGTCTGGTTCAACCCATAGCAAAGCACCAGATGATGTGACTCATATCTAAGCAGGTATTGAGTTTGCAAAGCTTCATTGTATGTGACCGCAACTGTCAAGTGTGACTCGTATCAATGCACACCAGATGTTGTGCCTCATTTCCAGGGGAGGTGCAGATGAACAGATTTGTGTTCTGGGGTGCCCGAGTTGCCTGGGTGCTACTTGGATTGACATGTATTTGAAGGGGTGCCTCCTACCTCCAAAAGGTGCCCCTGCATCATCCTCCATTCATTGATTGTACCTTTTGTTATCTTGTTGTGGCAGACCAACTGCCCTCTCCTCACCTGGCCCGGCGGCTTCGTGTTGCCCGATAGTATTGCCTGATCAGGCCAGGGTGGTGAAAGTAATTGACTGGGCTCAGAAACGCCTTGAAGAGTGATCGGAAGCGGGTCAAGTGAATGCGTGACTCTCCCCTGTGCTTCGCAGAACTGGGCTGATGCCGGAAGGTGTGGAATCCTTTGATTGAAATACTATCTCCCAAGCCTACTTCTGCTCCACACACCATGAAACCATTGGTGAACTTCCTGAGTAGTGGCTAAACCTCCATTTGTCGACTGCCGCCTAATTAGCCCTGTTACTGATCCCCACTTTGACACTGGCCACAATTGGCCAAAAATCAGGGGCAAGGTTGTCTTTATCTCCATACCAGTAGTCGGGGTTAGCTGAAAGGTGGAGCAGGGCTTGGGCCATTAAGTCTGCATGTGCATTTACAACTGACCTGCCGGATATCAGTTACACCGCATTACGGTGCTGTTTGTGCGTGTACGCTCCATACGGAGCTGCCTGATATCTAAGTGGGTGAGTGGGAGTGACTACCTGTTATTAATTGCACTGCAGGGCGGTGTTGCTTTACGCGTTGCTTCCTTGCCAAAGAATACTGCGTTTGACATCAGTTTTTACCCATGCCTCCTTGGCCCACGGTGCTGTTTAAACGTGGTGAAATTTTCTGTGTGTACACATTTCTGATATCCTTGTTATCTGGAGTGCACCCTATAACTGTGTGGTATTGAATTATAATCGTTGCTAGGGTGGGCCTCGTTCTGACAACATTTCACTCCACAAGGGGGCCGGGGGGTAAAGTAGGATTTTTCCCAAGTGTGCATATTACTGATGTCATTTTCACATGGTTGGGCCTAGTATTGCTAGTGATATTTCCAAATGTGATTTATTCCCAGAAATACATGATATTCATGTTGTGCTAATTAATGTGTGTTCTGAATGCAAACTTAATTAACACACATCACGTGTGAAGTCTTTTTTGTGATGCTCAGTGTACTTATTGTGTGAGAGTGATGTGCTAATACTTTACACATTGCCTCAGTGATAAGCCTGACTACTCAATGCCAAGCTACCCAAAGGTGATCGCAGGTTATACAGTGAATGTAATCACCCACCCCTGACAGGAGTGGTAGGTTCTGGGTGGCTAGGGCCTCACCTCAGCCAATCAAAGCGTGCCAGTTCCAACACCCCCTCTGGCATACAGAGTCACTGCAACTCCGAGTCCATGGGTTCCGGCCTAATCAGCACTGTGATATTCTCCATGATGACCCCCTATAAGCATATGGGGGTCTCCACCTCACTACCGCACAGAGCTATAGCAGCCTTTTCCCTAGCAGTCTCTCCTGGCATATAGAGAATCTCCACCTCACTAACATGCTTGGGCTCCAGCTCGGTCGGTAAAGCATGACACACTGCTATATTCACAGAGAACCTTTCCTAGCAGACAGGGTCGCTGACCCAATCGGTGCAGCAGCTGTTTCTTCGCATCTCGCACAGGGAGACCACTTGACATGGCTCCGACTGAATCTCACTCCCTCCAATGTGCTTCTTTCCCTCACAGGGCAGACTGGTCTTGGCAAACAGGCAGGCATGCAGCCACTGGTGCTCCAGGCTCCAAGGCAGGTGGTCCTGGATTCTCTGGATGATGTCCCATCATGAAGCTGGGAGACCCGCAGAACTTGGCCCCCAGTCCAAGTCACAGACAGAAGTCTTGCTGAACTTCTCTTTCACACACAATCTCTCTGGCTTCTTGGTGGGTGACAATATATAGATTCTATGTTAGACCTGGTATCTTTGGGCGATGGGTCTTCCCAGTAACATTTTGCCTTCCTCCTCTACTTTTCTGACTTTGTTTCTGCTGATATTAGGACACAACACACTTTATCACTGCTAATCAGTGTTAACATGCTTGTACTATCTTCCCTAAACATGATAATATTGGTTCATCCACTGTTGGCACATTTAATGTACTTATAAGTCCCTAGTAAAGTGGTAATGCAGAAACCTAAGGACAGCAAATTAAATGCTACTAGTAGGCCGGCACACTGATTGTCCCACCTACTTAAGCAGCCCTTAAACCATGTCTCAGGCCTTCCATTGCAGAGCCTGTGTATCCAATTTAAACTGCAATGTAAACCTGGGAAAATAAACCTTTTGCCATGCCCCGTTTTTCCATTTTTTATACATATAAGTCACTCCTAAGGATGTCCTGGACAACCCAGAGGGCAGGGTGCAATGTATTTAAAAGATAGACATGTACTTTTAAGTTGTACATGTCCTTTTAGTGAAAAACTCTCTAATTCTCCCTGTGCTACTGCAAGGCATATCTCTCCCATAGGCTAACAATGGGATTATCTTCTTCCATTAATATAAGTGTAATTTCCAATTGGGAAGAAATAAACCCTTTAAGTCTGATTTTTCTGAAATCACAATTTAAAATCCAAGCTAATGATGACATCGGATTTTAAATTGCACTTCTAAAACGGCCAGTTTTATTGAGTTGGCACATTCTTGCTTTAGCCATTTGGTGCCTGTAGCCTGTCTCTAATCACCTGACTGGATGTAGTTGGCACATAGACCGCTACACACAATGGGAGCTTAGGTGTGTCCCAATGGGCCCTCTCTAGGAGGATTGGAGGGAGGAGCTAGGAACAGCCTCACTTACCCCTGAATAGGCTGTGTCCAGTCCACACACAAATGGCTGCATACCCCTCCCTCCTGCAGTGAGTCTCCAGACAGGGCATGAAGGGAGCCCATCTGTGCACTTCAAAGACGTGTCTTTGAACTCTACCCCATTTCAAAGGCACTACTAAGTATAAATACTGGACATCGGACACCACCACTTCAGAAGACCTGTGGATACTCTGCCAGGAAGAAGGACTGCCACTCTCCTGGGCTGCACTCTGTGGGACTCATGCTTGGCTGTTCTGATCTGCCGTCTGCTGCCCTTTTTTGGCTGGATGAGAAGGACCGGACCTGCATCACTAGACCCTAGAATCCAGAGTGACTACAAGGTCTTGCTGGCTAGCCTACTAATCTGAAGCCTCAGGGACATATGTGGCTTAGAACTATTGCACCTGGACGCTGCCATCTGGGGGGTCCACCCTACCAAGTGGTGGCCCCCATTCTGGGCACTTGGAAGTGGGCCTCAGGTGCTTGCCAGCGGAACCGACAAATCTCCTTTGCTGAGCAGCGCATTTCCGAGCAGAACCGACGACTCTCCTAGGCTGAGCAGCGGTTCCCCAAGCAGAACTGACACATCAATGCTGCTTCATGCATCGGATCCATCACAAAAGACTTGCATCACTGCCATCTTTCCACATCTTGGGATCAACGCATTGCCTTTGTGACACTCTTCTCAGTGCAAACTCCTTGAATCCCTCATCAACAGCAACCTTGAGGATGCCACCGAAACTCCGCATCACAGCTTCACTGCTCATCAGAACCAACGCATCACCTTTGCTGCACCTAGCATTTTCGACACCTGATTTCACATCTCAAGCCCCCTCAAAAGGATCCTCGATGTTGACGCAACAGGACCTAGCACTAAAACCTCATTGCATCGCAGAACTGACATATTGCCTCGGCTGTATGCAAGCCCCAGTGATATGTGCATCAAAAGGTTAGCCCAGGGCCACCAGCATTACTCTTTATGATACCCTTATCAGCCCCATATCCTTCCAAAAAGGTGCCCAGGCCCTTTCTTTGTTACCTAGTACTGAATGAAAGGACACCCTTTCAAATGTGCAGAGGAGGCTTGGTCATACCCTCATCAGTGTGTGTCTCAACCAGCTTACAAGAATGCAGCAATACACATATCTGTCTGAAGGGAATCTCTCTGCCTCCTCTTCATGTTTAACTATGCAGGTTATGAGTCTCCCAATATGGAACCCAGGGCCCTCCAGGTATTGTTAAATTCACAGGCACACATCTTCCCACACATATACCCAGTGTTTGTATACAGTATGCACTCACTGCAGTGTACTGTATCCTCAATGTATTATTCCAATCATAGAATTACATACATCCAGTACTTGCATTTAACCTGCACCCTCTGTCCAGCACTGTATCCTATATCTATTGTCCCACTAATAGGCACACATTTAAGAAAAAAATAAAATGTTGAGTTTTATTTAGCGCAAACTAGACCAAGACATCAGGTATCCGAGCGCTTTACATGAGCACCAGTTTAGTTACAGGAGGACACATTCATTTTTGTTAGGCATGGGGAGATTAAGTGATTTCCCCAGAATCACAGGATGTTGTGCATCGTCGCCGAGACTTGAACCCGGTTCCCCAGCTTCGAGGTCGACCGCTCTAGCCATTAGACACATCCTCTCCCCAACACATCCATCCATCATATGCATTTAACATGCACGCACTGTACCCTTCATGTACTGTACCACTCACAGGAACACATACATCTAGCATTGCTGGGCTGCAATGAGTGGAGGTGAGGGACGGGAGCGGTGGATAGGCGGCGCTAGTCAAGAGTAAATCGAGACGTGATCTAAAGGACCCTGCGTTCCCTAGCGCGAATTGTACCTAAATGCTGAGAGGATCGCCAAGTGATTAAAGTTCGGAAAAGTGAAGTAGAGCCCAAGAAGCGGTGCGCCTGACCTTAAAATGGCAGCCGCATAAGACACTCGAATTGCAAAAGCGAAGGCAGCTCCTGCTGCCTAGAATGACTAACTGTCCATAAAAACAATAGAAAATGTACTGCAAAAATGGTTGAATGAAAGAGGAGCAATTGAAAGAGGACTGCTCAACAGAAGACATGGAGAAAGGAGCTTAACTCAACGGCATAAACAAACTATGGCAAGTGAAAGAGGACATGTATAAACTATAGAAAGAGAGAAAGACATCCGCCCCAAGAGTGATAACTAACATGGGGGACATCTTGAAAAGTGTACACAAATAATATAAAAGCATAGTAATTATTAAATAGTTACTTAAATTGGAGAGTGTATTTATTCACCAAAAGAAATTACCTAGAAGAGGAACTAATATTGAAACTATAATTTAGATACATATGCTAATGAGAGTATTCATACTTCCAGGAAGAGGGCAACTAATTTTAGTACTCAAACACATATCTCATAAAATACCCAACCTATCTTTCCAAGAATGCAGCCAAAAAATTTAAACATAACCTCATAAGGAAAAACCCTGACACATTGATCTCTGACACTTCCTTTTGCATGGATAAAGGAGTCATCGCGAAAGATATGATATTCTTCACCAGAAGAAGAGCGAAATGGTGCAATGCCTTTACAAAGATGCTTTATATAAAATCCACAACTAACATCCCACATGGTACAACATTTATGACCAGGGCATCACCTAATCTCAGAGCAGACCTTTGCATAACTATCTTCAAGAATGGAATAGTGATGATCCAAGCCTCTAACAACGAACTGGAAAAACTTGACAACTTTTTCTCATTCTTAAAAAGAAATGTAGAGAACACGAATCCACTATTACACCAGAGTCGTATAGAAGACAACCTTGTCCCACCCAACAACACCACTATATTTAGCACAACTCCCGAGAAATGCGCATGCGCGGCCGCCCGCGCATGCGCATTTGTTTCCAGGAAAAGGACGCTATTCAAAGAGGGAGCCCCGGACGAGCCCCGGACAAGGTAAGTGCTTTAAAATTGTTTTAATCAGTGTAATTGCTTAAATAAAGTATCTAGTGGAGGGCGGGAGGGAGGCGGGTGGCGGCCGACTCGGCTACGCTCACGGAGTGGGCGTAGTGTTGCCGGCTACGCTGCCTACGCAAAATGCGTAGAAGGCAACACTACGCCTACTCCGTGGGCGTAGCCGATTCCTCCGCCCAGGGTTACTAGAGACCACCAGGAACCTGATCAATTTACGCAATTAAGAGATACTAGGCCTTTACAACTCCAGAGTCCGTCAGCAGACAACCTAGTCTCATCCGACACTATCTCTACATTTAGCACCCCAACCAGAGACCGACAGGAACCTGGACAAATTAGCACCCCATCTAGAGACCTCCAGGAACAAGTTACTCAACCTGAACAAATTAGCACCCCATCTAGAGACCTCTAGGAACAAGTTACTAAACCAGGAGCCATAAGCGGAACAGAAAGCACGTTGGTCGGGAATGAAGCAGAGAGAACGCGAAATACAAATATCACCAACAAAAGCCATGGAGCACCAAGCTTAGATAGAACATCCAACACCGCAATTAATGACAGAGGAGAAACCCGATCAAAGGAAAGTATCAAGAAGACTAAAAATTCATTGTTCAGAACGGAAATTCGGGAACAGAAAATGTGAAGATCGAAATATACGGATGAGTAATCACATTACGTCACCCAAGGTCATGAGAAAAATCTTTGAGATCCAAACACAAATCAGCTACCTGTCGCAGGAATTACAAAACACCCTGAAAGGGATAGAAAAACTACGTGACATTACAGAAAACACACACACTGAAGTAGAACACATCAGAGAGCTATTAAATACAACCAAAGATAAAAACAAGAAGAGATCGATGCCATTTTCAAACAGACAAAACAGACCGGATAGGAATCAAAATTATTTAACGGAAGAAGAAATACTATCACTACTCCGGGATTACGAGCCAACGGACCGCATTAAGGCACAGGAAATCAAAAGAGTACCAATAGACACCAACAGAACATCCACGAGGAATGAGAGGAAACCCAATCTCAACAACTTACAACAAATCCAACTAACCACCGACCCGTTAAACATGATTACAGTTAAAACAGAGAAATCTTTAAAATGTCTACTGCTCAACTGTCGATCTGCAGCGAAACATGCTTCTGACATAGCCGACATCATTATCAATCAGGAAATTGACATAACAATCAGAAACCTGGCTATCTGAATCCTCGTCCCCAGTCTTGGACCTACTGGTGCTCCCACACTATAACATAATGAGACTTGATAGACAGAAAAAGACAGGGGGTGGTATTGCCTGTATCCACAGATCGAATTTAGAAGTTGGCCAATTTCAATCCGACCCTCTCGAATCATGCGAATACCTTGGGCTCAATATAAGATCGGTGAACAAACAGATCTGCAACTTACATGCCTTATATCGCCCACCAGGAAATAATATGAACTTCATTGACCAACTAATGGAGATCATCAATGCTAACGCCTACACCGACATTAATAATATATTTTTAGGTGATTTTATTCTACTTTGGAACGACAACAACGACAAACAGGTCAACGCCTTTAAAGACTTTTTAACTGAACTAAAACTATCCCAAGCATGTCTTCAACCAACACACTCGAAAGGAGCAACATTGGACTGGATTATCTCGAAGAATAATGACATCTCAATCCTCTCTATAGAACCTTGCGACTGGTCAGATCACCACGCCATAACCTTCTTAATACCATCACGGGAGAAGATAAAAACCACTCAATCTAGCAAAATGAAAAGATGGATACGAGATACCAAAGACTCAAATATGGATCTTCTAATTGAAAGCTGCAAGAGAGACCTAAACCTACCTGACAACATGCAAAATGTGAATGATCTAACGAACCATTACACTACCTCAGTAACGAAAATAGTCAATGCTACCATACCACTCAAATTAAAAAGAGTTACGGAAAAGATTAAAAACCCATGGTTTAATGGAATATTGAATGAAGACAGGCGGAAACTGAGACGCGCATCTTCCCCTGAGCTGAAATCCCTCAGAAAAATCAGAAATGAATAAATCAAAACGATCATCAACTCTAAAAAGGAATTTATCAGAACAGAATTGGATAACGCCAAAAACAGACCACGGAAACTGTTTGAGATCATAAAACAACAATCAAACAAGCAGGCAAAATCTGCCCAAGAGGTCACTAAAATGCAACTAAGTTGCGAAGAATTCTCTACCTTTTTCACTAACAAAGCCAACAAGCTGGAAGTAGAACTTAGGATCAATGCAGATAACCCTGACTACAATACACCATCATCACAATCTGCACCGAATTAAGCGAAGAACGCGACAAAAAACAAAGCACACTGGGACCCTTTCAAATTATTGGACCAGAATGAGATTGCTAAAACGCTAGCTGTCACTTAACCCAACAATCAATATAACGACCCACTACCATCAAAACGCCTAAAAGAAATCAGCCATATTATGATTCCAATATGGACAGAAATTATAAACGCCTCACTTTCCCAGGGGGTCCTCCCAGAATGCCTTAAGACAGGACAAGTAGTCCCGATCATCAAAAAACCCACAGTAGACCCAGCGGATCCAAATAACTATCGCCCAGTGACCAACATCCCCCTTCTTGCCAAATTGATAGAGAAATGCGTACAGAATCAGTTGAGCCGGCACATCGACAACTTCTCACTGTTAGATGACTGTCAATCAGGAATCAGAACAGATCACAGCACGGAAACAGCAATCCTTCACATTGTCGATGATGCTCTTCAAGCACTAGATCACAATCAATCTTGTCTACTCATCCTCCTAGACTTGTCATCAGCATTTGATACAGTTAACCACAAAAAACTACTGAACAGACTTCATGACAGGATGGGAATTTCTGGCACTGTACTGAAATGGTTCGAATCATTTTTACAGAATAGAACTCAGAGATTCCTAGTAAACCAATCACTTTCTACTTCATGCCCAAACACAATTGGAGTACCCCAAGGATCTACCTTATCTCCATCACTGTTTAACTTATACATCAAACCTCTTACAGAAATTCTGCGAAATTCAAAAATATCTTACCACATGTACGCGGACGACACGCAACTATACATCAAGATTGCATGCCTGGAAGACATAACCACAATGAATGAGGCCCTCAAAATGTCGCTAAGATGGCTAACTAACAATCATCTCAAGCTAAACACAAATAAAACAGAATTCTTACTTCACACAACAAAATAATTAATCAGAAGTGAAGGAATGGTCCAAAATGATCACAGCGTTAAATTGCACCCCTACTCTAGTAGACTCGGCGAAATCACTCGGAATCACACTGGATGAGAACCTTGATATGAAAACCCACATTAAAATAATGGAAAAAATGCCCGTTTTCATCTGAACTACTTAAGAAAAATGAAATCTTTTTTAACGGAGACTGACTTAAAACTAGCTGTGCAATCACTGGTTATTTCAAGGATTGAATATGGGTGTACAACGCTAGCAGGACTACCAAAAATTTCCACAGCACCCCTAAAAGCATGCCTCAATGCAGCGGCAAGACTTATTACAGGAACGAGGAAATTTGACCATATCTCCCCTCACCTGATAGTTTTAAAATGGCTACCTTACAAAGCTAGAATACAGCTAAAAATGGCATGTATCACCCATAAAGCGATTCATTACAACACACCTAGATATCTCGCCCACAAAATAGAAATGTCAGGAGGAAACAGACCTGCCCGGAAGGCCAATTATCTGCTGCTGAGACCACCTATCTTCAGGAGAAAAAAAAACCTATGAGAGGGCATTCTCAGGTGCGGCCCCCAGAATCTGGACCTCTCTTCCTGCGAACATCAGAAAAATTACAAACACTGCAACATTTAAGAGGGAAACTAAGATCTTTCTTATAAGTAAGTTCCTCCCATAGGTAAGACAATTCGCCATCTAAGACTTATCATTGAGGTGATTATTAGATAAAAACGTAGGACATATATAGAAAATCACCTACGGTAAGATGACACCGGCGTGCGGCACGAGACAAACCATGGGACTGGAGATGATAGAGTCCTAAAGAAAAGTCTCTAAAAACAATCAATTACTACCTCAGAACATTTTTTATTCCTGTTTAATCATGTACCGACCCTTTATCGTTTTCTTTATATTATCTACATATAGACTAGGTATGGAAGTAGAACTAACTAATTTTACAATCTTACTGCTTTTTATATACATTGTTGTTGTAACCCATGCCATGTGATGTCAAGCGCTCTGATACCTATGGGTCATGTTCGCGCTATATAAAACTGTTAATAAATAAATAAATAAATAAATACGTCCAGCAAATTCATTTCACATTGCATAGACGGATTATAATTTGGAGTGAAACTAAATTGTCATCATCATTGATAACTTTATTTCGGTCTGAGACCATGAATGTGCAGATAAAATACATACAAAGCACAGTTGATTAAAACAATAAACAGTTAGCAGCTAATATTGGTCATAAAAATGGATTAAACTAAGAAGTTATCATGAGCATAGGATTCAAAAAAATTGATCAAAGGTATTAACATTGGTATTAAACAAAGCCTTTCCTTCTACGCCACATATCATGTAAAGAACGAGATACGGCAAAGATGATGGGAGGCGAGGTATCATACATTAGAACTCTACACGCCTGCATGCAATGTCTGAAGCCCAAGTTCCTACATAATGGAATCAACCAGCATTTTCTTATTGTTGCATACGCTGGACAAAAGAACATAATATGGGGAACATCTTATCGCATATGATTACATGCCGGGCAGGTTCCATTTTCTGTTTTAGCTCATTTCGAAGTAAATGCCCTGATTGGCAGGCAGCCATGCCTCAGTTGGGTATATAATTTCCTCGTAATTCAGATTTTACTAAGAGGAACTCTACAGACAGCCCGCCCTGGGTTGTTGATCGCTGTAGGGCAAGTAGATTATGTCGCCTCACCAGGATTAGCAGCTCCGACCTGGGCATCCTCGGACAGCTCAACTCAGGGGTCTCCCATAGCTGGAGCAAGCCTCCCTGGGTGGTAAGGGCCTTGATGTGTAATAACCAAGGGATATTTTTGTTTTTTATTTGTCCCCAAACCTCTAAAAATTCTGCACTATAGGGGGCCAGTTCTGATACTGACCAGAACCTCTTCCAATAGAGCAGGGGTCGAGCTGCTACCAATTCCTCTAGGGACTCCAGCCCCAGATCCAGTCGCAAGGGGATGAGTGGTGTGATCTGAGGTAAGCCCACCAGATTCCTCATAAAGGACTGTTCGACCCACAGGAGGGTGGATGTGTTGTTATGTCCCCAGAGTTCCGCGCCATACATTGCGGCTGTCCTTGCCTGAAGTCCATAGATTTCAAGAACCGGGGCAGCCGGTTTAAAATCTGATGTTCTGTGAAGCTTGCTAATACCCCCTACTATTTGCGATAGTCTAAGAGCAGATTTAGTGATTTGGTGGCCCCAATCAGTTCAGTTCAGTTCATGAAGCTTTATTCGGTTCGTGGTAAAAATGACCATAAAAACACAGCAAACAGGCAACAGAGTTAAAAAGTACAAACATAATTAAAAACTCATACTTTTTCTAAAAGCCATAGATTTACATATAGAACTGGCAGTATAAAAACATATATCGGGGTGGTCCAAATTATACAACAAACACATAGCATCCTCCACATTTAAGACTCCATACTTAAGAAATAATGGTTTTAAAAAAGAGATCCTAACGTTCTGAAATAGGGGGCAAATGAGCATAAAGTGCATTGTGCTTTGCTTGGAATGTCCGTCACAGGGACACGGACCCACAGGGGGCTTTTTAGGATGTGGGAAAGCCACTAGTACATGAGCAATGCCAACTCCTAATCTGGTCAATACAAACCTATGCGTTGGCCAGGGTACTACGTTCAGATAACGTTGGAATCCCTCGACAGCAATATATTTATTGTAAGTTTTAACAGTAGCGAGGGAATTGGTTATTACTGAACGTTTAAGAGCTTTATGTGACATAAAAGTCTTTTTAAGATCCTGCTTCGCAAGACCTCTAGGGGGGCAGTTTTCTAGCATCAAATTGATATCAAAGATGCTTTTATAACAATCTACAACATATTTAAGCCACGGTATCTGCATACAGTTGTCTAATCCAAGGCAGTCCCTAATTATAAGTTGATTGAACTCGGTCTCTTCCTTAAGCCAAATTGCTCGATAAAGCAATAGAGGCCTAAGTGAGGCGAGCTCTGTTAGGTGAAAAACCCCTGCCTCTCTATGGATCAACTCTGTTGGAGCAGATTTAGGGAGGCACAGTAATTTCTTGAGAAAGTTGTTTTCTTCTATCTGTAGACATTCAGTTTTGCAGTAGCCCCAAAGCCCCGCCCCGTAAAGGGCAATGGATACACTGCGTGCCTTGTAGATTTCCAGCATATCCTTGATTCGCCTATCCCCCAGTTTTGACGCAAATTTGAAAATGCCATAAGAGCTTTTGCTCATTTTAGTTCGAACATTCGTTAATTCGTGCCCCCACCTACCATCACTAGTAAAAGTAACCCCCAAGTAGCAAAAACTATTCACGTTCTGCACTTTGACCCCTTCTATAAAAAAGGGGTGATTTCTGCCCACTTTAGTCCCACAGATCATAGTATGAGTTTTATTCTTGTTGATCAGCAGTCTCCTGCTCCCAATAAATTCAGTGAACTTGTCCATCAGACGCTGCAGACCAAGGGGTGTCCGGGATAAGAGCACCGCATCGTCTGCATATAGCAGAACTGGGACACTATCCCCTGCAACCTGTGGCGCATCAGCCTTGATGGTTTTCAAGGCGGCTTCAACCCCATTAACAAAAAGGGTAAATAAAAGGGGCGCAAGGACACAACCCTGCCTAATTCCCCGTTGAACTTTAAAATTACTAGCACATTCCCCACTGACACCATACCGAACGCATGTTTTCAGCTTGCTGTATAGTCTGGCGAGAAAAAAGATAATTTCTTTCGGGGCACCCATATCAAGCAAAACTGTCCAAAGAAGTGAATGATTAACTAAATCAAAAGCACTGCTAAGGTCAGCAAAGCAAAGATAGATGTTGCCGGGTTTGGCTCTGGTATACTTGCCTATCAACAACTCCAAATTCAGGCACTGGTCTAGAGTCCCTCTACCCTTCCTGAATCCATATTGTGAGTTTGCAAGTATTCCATTCTCATCAGCCCACTCCTCTAATCTGAAAAGCAGAACTCTGCTCAAAATTTTTACAGACGAGTCGAGCAGGCTGATGGGCCGGTAATTACTTGCCAGGGCTTTATCTCCCTTTTTATATATTGGGACTATAATGGAGTCGCCCCATGTTGGTGGAATCATGGTGGTTACGGCAGCGTTAAGTACCAATGTGAGTATTGGTCCCCAAAGCTGCGGTTGAGACCTGTAAACATCTATCGGGACTCCATCTGGCCCCTGGGCCTTGCCCCCCTTGCTATTTTTAATACCGTTTTCCACCTCTCCCAACGTAATATCTAAAGGTACTACCGGTCAAGTCCTGTTTTCATTGGCCGTCATGGTATTATCTTGAAAAATCGCGGAAAAATGGTTCACCCAGTCCTCGCTGCCTACATTAGATGAAAGATGCGGGATTTTATCATCTTGGAGGAAAGGGGAGTTAACAGTGGACCAAAACAGGAGACTATCAGCAGTTTCTGCTGCCTGGGTAAGATGCTCCCAGGCTTCCTGCTGTAATTCCCTCTTTCTTTTGGATAGCGCCTGTTTATAATCAAATCTTAAGAGTTTGACTCTATCCTTGTCCCTTGGGGTATTGGCCAAAGCTTGTTTGAGTTGTGAGAGCAGGGACGTACAGGCATGGTCAAACCATCTAATCCCTTTCCCTCCTCTGCCTACTTTTTTCCCCGTGAAGATGTTATTAATGACAGTATTGATATTAAGAAAACGAGTCATAACCTGAGCAGACGGGCATCCTAGGGATAAGATAATGTCAATGTCCATCATGCATTTATTTATGATTAAAGGTTCCACTGTGGCCAAATTTTCACCTTTCCATCTCAGCCTAACCCCATTGGGTCTATGCGGCTCTATATTTACCAGTAGTCTAGTGGGTGGTTCAATTCTAATCATCCATGTAGTTATTTGCAAGCTAACACAGTTATGGTCGCTCAGTGAGGAGGTATCCTTTACTTTGATTATGCAATGGGGTACCAAGTTAGATGAGACCATAATATGATCGATGATGGAGCTCACGTTCCTTCCAGTAAAGGTGGGAATTGAGCACTCACTTCCCTCCTGTACAGTACTCAATAGCTCTAGATCATGCGAGACTATAGTGGTATTAATTGCCTCTCCATAGGCATTATGTGGAAAGTGGGCCATATTTATTTATTTATTTATTTATTTATTTAAAACTTATTGTGCGCAACAGCTACCCACAGTGGGTTTCCCGGCGCAAGGGATAGACTGAAGAAGAAAACTGACAGCAACACAGCTGAATATTAGCGACAAGGGATACGGGCAATAATTTATTTAAAAGAGTAAGGTCTTCAGTTTTTTCCGGAAGCAGAGCATATTGGTCTCTGTCTTCAGGGCAACAGGCAAAGCGTTCCAATATTTGGGGCCAAGATGAGAGAAAGATCTTCCACCCATCTTTACCAGTTTAAATCTGGGAATGACATAATCGCAATTGGCCGATGATCTCAAGGTACGACAAGGCCTATAGGGTTGGACTAAGCCTTGAAGATACAGTGGGGCAGAACCCTGTTTAATTTTAAAAAGATAGCATAAAGCTTTAAATTTAATTCGGCTCGAGACCTTGAGCCAGTGGAGATCGCGAAGGGCCTGTGCAGCAGAAGATCTCCTCGGAACATTGCATAGGAGACGGGCTGCTGAGTTTTGTACAACCGGTAGTTTTTTAACCGTTGCAACATCTGCGCCAAGGTAAAGGACATTACCATAGTCCAGGCGAGATGTTACTAACGCCTGGACTACAGCTCTCCTGGTGGCAAGAGGCAACATCCAGAGAATTTTTTGGAGCCATCTTAAAGTAGTGAAACAGATGGCTGCCACCTTGGTGGCCTGTTGCCTCATAGACAATCTATCGTCTATGAGAAAACCCAGGTTACGTACCACCGGGACTGGTTGAGGGGTAGGACCCATAGTACTGGGCCAGTGTTGTGGACCCCACAAATCCTTCTGCTTCCCCAAGATGATAATCTCGGTTTTATCACCGTTTAGCTTGAGGAGATGCCTCTGCATCCACTCAGCCACAAGTGACAGACCGGTTTTCAGACCCGACACGCTGTTGGCTTCGACACTGGAGAGGGAAAAAACGATTTGCGTGTCATCGGCGTATGAAAAAATAGTCAGCCCGGCATCCTCTGCGATGGTAGCAAGAGGTTTGATGTAAATATTGAAAAGCAACGGGCTGAGAATAGACCCCTGAGGGACACCATACGCCGATGGACAAATCTTGGATGCAGCTTTCTGAGAAAAAACTTGGAATGTGCGCTCACTTAAAAAGGAGGCAAACCAAGCAAGTGCTGGGCCAGCAATTCCAAGGGAACGGAGGGAGTTAAGTAAGATGGAATGGGACACAGTATCGAACGCTGCGCTCAAATCCAAAAGGATGAGAGCAGAAGTTTCGCCGCGATCGATGCTGTGCCGAAGCCTCTCCGTTACACCTAGTAATGCAGTCTCGGTAGAGTGGAGAGCCCGAAAGCCGGACTGAGAAGGATGTAAAAAGTCCTGATCTTCAATAAAAAGAGTGAGCTGCGTATTAACATGCCTCTCCAGTATCTTAGAAAAAATAGGCAGCAGGGAAATAGGTCTGAAATTAGAGAGGTTAGATGTGTCCGCACCAACCTTTTTCAGAAGTGGGACCACCATCGCATGTTTCCAGTCCTGTGACACACGAGACTCACTCAAGGAAGTATTTAGGAGTTTCATAAGAATGCGCCGACACTCAAGATCGAGCAGCTTTAAAAATTTTGCGGGCACCGGATCATGCGGTGAGCCAGATCTTACACTGTTCAAGCAGACAAGGAACGAGTCATCATCAAACAAAAGCCAGTTGGTGATCATTGCCCTCGGAGACAAAGGTTCAGTCACAACTGTACACCCCGATTGGGATTGATATGCTATGTTGGAGGAGCTCATGGAGTTGTTAATACGCTCAACTTTGGCGATAAAGAATTCCGCAATGGAATTACACTGGGCTTCCTCCAAAACAGGAGGGGAGGGTAGAGTGTCAGCACCTGTCAGTTTTTTGACCACTGCAAATAGAGTGCGAGGGCAATTCTGGGCTTGCGTCCCTGTATTTTCCGTGTATGTAGCTCTTGCCTCTTTGCACCTGGAATGGTATTCCTTCAATGCTTCTTTATAAACGGTCTTCCGAGAAGCCGAGTAAGTGCGCCTCCATTTCCTTTCCAAGGCCTTACAATTTGTTCTCTGGACCTTTAAATCGGCCGAGAACCAAGGGGCCGGACATCGATGGAGTTTGGATAATCTCGGAGTAGAGTGAAGCACGGTGTTTACAGCATTCGTGAGCCAAGAGGTAATTGCCGTGTTCAATTCTTTAGGAGGGGCTGCGTCATTCAGGGGGCGAGTAACGAAGAGATACTGATTGAACTTCGAGATGTCTAGTTTACCCCACCAATGGATTAGTTCGCCCTTACCCTGTCTATTCAGAATAGGCAGTTTGATGTCAGATAGGGCGAAATGGACTGCAAAATGGTCAGTCCAATCCAAAGGACGGGCACTCTGTGAGCAATCAAAGGAAAGATTAGAAAGAATTGGATCCAACTGATGCCCAGCAGAGTGAGTGGGGCCCGAATTGCACAGCATCAGGCTCAATACCTCTAACTCATTAAAAAAATTCTTACTGATAGCCCAAGAAGGGTCATCAAGATGTAGATTTAAATCACCAAGAATAGTGAAGTTAGCGGCCTTAAGAAGTAAAGGGGCTATAGAGTTAGTAAGCAAGGATATCCAGGTGTGAGCATTGCCAGGAGGACGGTAAATTAAAAGGCCAGATAAAGTAAATTGGGGATTAATTGCGAGTTTAAAAAGCGCTGCCTCACATCCAGGAAGAGGGAAAACTTCAAGTTTGCAGAAATAGCAAGACTTGAAGATGATGGCAATACCCCCTCCTTTTCCAGGGTCTCTGTCCTGTCTCAATATGACATAGTTATTAGGGACAGCACTCGCAATATCAGGGCCGGAGCTGCCATGAAGCCAAGTCTCCGTTAGGAACAAGGCGTCGGGCTGCTCAGCAACCAAAAAATCAAAAATATTTGATTTGTGCTTGGGTAGGGACCGGCAATTAATACTCCAAAACTGGAGGATATGTTTAGGAGAAGATGTCTTTGTCCTTCTTCGTCCTCGCGTACGGACCGGTTTCATGGCTTTACAGGTAGACATTTTACCAGTACGAAATTTACAACCCTCACAAATAAAATTGTCGATCGGTAAGGAACATGATGAACAAGATAAGTGAAAGGGAGGGCGTAGTGATTTCACAAACTCACCCGTATAGGATATTATAGGTACAGCCTGACATGCTGATGTAGGCATAGCTGCGAATCAAAGTCCCTCGGCCCAGTCTGGCCCAGTCTGACGCGGACGGGCGCAGACGGGCAGGACTCTGGCACGACTCAGGCTAAGTGAAAGGCGATCCCGCTGCGCTAGACAAAGAGCTTTAAATAGGCGTCCCACGTGTGCTTCTGCGCACTGAAGCGCTCCCCAAAGATGGCGCCCGAGCAAACATACACCAACTACCCCACTCCAAGATGTCTGCTGCTGGATGAGCCCACCCCGGGAACCGGACCCGCTCAAGCAGCGGTGGTTACCTATTAAGATGCAGGTGAGAGGACAATGTTAAAAACAGGGCAAATAACTAAAGAAACGAAACAAAATAGAAAAACAGGTTATTTTAAAATACTAATTGGCAGCGAGCGCACAAAGCGCTAGGCAGCAGTGTCGATTTCAGTCAGGACAAACCCTGAGACAACTCGCCTTAAATAGGCTTCCCACGTGTGCTTCTGCGCACTGAAGCGCTCCCCAAAGATGGCGCCCGAGCAAACATACACCAACTACCCCACTCCAAGATGTCTGCTGCTGGATGAGCCCACCCCGGGAACCGGACCCGCTCAAGCAGCGGTGGTTACCTATTAAGATGCAGGTGAGAGGACAATGTTAAAAACAGGGCAAATAACTAAAGAAATGAAACAAAATAGAAAAACAGGTTATTTTAAAATACTAATTGGCAGCGAGCGCACAAAGCGCTAGGCAGCAGTGCCGATTTCAGTCAGGACAAACCCTGAGACAACTCGCCTTAAATAGGCGTCCCACATGTGCTTCTGCGCACTGAAGCGCCCCCCCAAAGATGGCGCCCGAGCAAACATACACCAACTACCCCACTCCAAGATGTCTGCTGCTGGATGAGCCCACCCCGGGAACCAGACCCGCTCAAGCAGCGGTGGTTACCTATTAAGATGCCGGTGAGAGGACAATGTTAAAAACAGGGCAAATAACTAAAGAAACGAAACAAAATAGAAAAACAGGTTATTTTAAAATACTAATTGGCAGCGATTGCACAAAGCGCTAGGCAGCAGTGTCGATATTCTCCCCACTATTAGTTAGGATCCCACAGACCCTAGAGGAGGATAGATTACACACTTGTAAATTAAAATCCCCCACCCAAACAAAAATAAAAGTGCATGTTGCTTCGCTTACCAGCTTCATTAGGGCACAGGATAACTCATCTATCACTTGGTGCCGAAAATTTGTAAAAATATTGTTATAAAAATTTATTAAAAGCACATTAGTGCTATCCGGTAGACGTACCCATAAGATTTGTGAGTGTGGTTCGACTAACAAGTGTTTAATGATAGTCAACTTAACATCTACTGAGATAAGAATAAGGAGGCCTCCATTTGCCCTACCATGGCTAGATTCAGAGGCATCCAAACTGTAACATGTATACCCTTCGAGGCTGGGTTTATTAACACACCACGGCCCCGATGTAGATAAAATAGATTTACCGATTTTTAATTACCGAATTTTACCGATTCGGTAATTAAAAATCGGTAAATCTAAGGGGTGGCTATGTAGGAACATCCAGATGTTACTTTTACCGAATCGGTAAATATCAGTATTTACCGAATCGGTAAATACCGACCGGTAAAGCCCCATTCATTCCTATGGGCTTTGAAGCCCATAGGAATGAATGGGGCATTACCGGTCGGTATTTACCGAATCGGTAAACACAGATTTTGACAAGGGTGCAGGGGGTGTCACTTTGACACCCTCTAGCACCCCCAAAAAAGATTCGGGGGCCATGTGGCAGGCATACCTGCCCTAAGGGCAGGTCTGCCTGTCATATGGCACAGGTGTGCATGCACACATGTGCATGCACACCGGAATCGGTATTTTACCATCAAATATATTTGATGGTAAAATACAGATTCGGTAAGGGTTGTGGGACTCAGAAGAGTCCCACCTACATAACAAAATTACCGAATAGGTATAAATACCGATTCGGTATTTCACAGAATCGGTAAATTTACCGATCGGTAAATTTACTGATTCTGTGAAATATGTGGCCCTACATACCATTTACTGAATACCGGTCGGTAACGGCCGAAAATACCGATTTTCGGCCGTTACCGACTGACCTACATCGGGCCCCACGTCTCTTGCAGGCATAAAATATCGTAAGATCCTACAATTTCCTCCCATTCTACTTTAGATGCCTTAGATGCCCACCCGGCAATGTTCCAACTTGCCATAGAAACCCCCACAGGATGACAATCATTGGCGATATCAACAGTGTTATTAGAACAATTACCTCTATTACTTAGGTCTGACCCTGGTGCATCTATACAACTGCCTATAGCAGTCCCTGTAGCAATCACTGTATCCTCAACAATCTCATTTGCACAGTGAACTACTGTCCCACTTTCAGGATTGCCCATAATGGCAGAACATAGGTCCTCTCTTGCCTCACTTACATTGTTCTTGATGGTACTCAGAGTAACGTCCCTCCCAGTCCCAGGCCCCATCTGATGTCAATCATTTTGGTCCAGAATACTCAAGGACTGGTACCTATTCTGGACTGGGACTTGATAAACCATCCCATTAACCGGCGAGAAAATGTTATCGCAGTTAGGTGCATGATTGGTAGTATATGTTACAAATCTATTACCACTGGGGACATGATTCAACAAGGGCGAGGGCAAGACAGAGCTGCCATCAGAAAAACCAGGGTTGAAAGTAGGTATCAAAGGCCTGTTGCCATTGGATATGACGTTAGAGTTTGAAACCCCGTCTCTACAATTAGCGGAAGGCAACCTGTTAAGATGATTGTAAAAGTAGCCCAAAGGTCTTGCGGCTACATCAGTCTCGGACTGTGTTAAGGCAGCTGCTCTGAGTAAGACCGTTGCAACATGTTGGGGGTGTTTAAAATTAATTATCACACAGTCACCCCCACAGGTCTTCCTAGTGTTACCGATCCAGTTAACCCTTCTGATAGATATAATTTGGTCAGAGTAGTTGACTGGATAGCCACAATGACGGTTTAACCATGAGACCGTTTTATTTTTTAAAGAATCCCCTGACTCCTGATGGTGCGGAGCCTGGATTAAAGGCGGGACATTAGTTAAAACCACAACATAGGGAACACACTCTGGTGGGAGAACTACTGGGCGGCCATTTATACCTACATACACCCCACCGAGCCCTGCTACAACAGTTGGTGCAACTGGTGATTGCATGGGTCTAGCTCTGTTTGGTGCTGGTAATGTACTTGCACTGGAATTTACACCTGCAAGCCCTGAGGCCGCCGGTATAACCACCGGTGCCTGCACAGAACGACCCGGATTACGTGCTGGGAGTGGTTTCGGGCAAGTCGAAACAGGTTTCGCCTGTGGTAGTAGTCTTCCTGCATTTGGGCCAGAGGGGGCAGTATTGACATAGTGAGGCCTTCCCTTATCTGGTTTAGGTACAGGTTGGGAACATGTATCAACTCTAATAGGTAATACGGGATTATCCAATTTGGCTACATGTTGATCCACAATAGACCCTAGTCTGGATACTTCAGCCGACAGTGCATCGATTTTAACTAATAAAGGCTCCACAACCAACTTCAGTTTGTCATCGATACAACTTACTAACAGGTCAAATTGGTTAATATTAATGGTAACACAATTGTCCTTAGTAGAGGTCCCTTGATCACCAGCATTCTCCTTGGGGGCAGTGTCCTTTTTTTTCCTGGCCGAGTGATTCCCCCGTTTAAGAGAAGGTTTCCTACATGCTCTCATAAAACGTGTAGCCCTAGTGGATTGTTGTGGGGTGCCATTGAGAGTTTCAGATAGTTCAGATAAGTCTTCCGCTACAGTGAGATCATCTAGGGCCTCTGCAGAAACGGAATCAGCATTAGTACTGATGCTATCGATCTCAGCTACCAAATTCGTATTGTTACTGCCCTCATTAGTGGAATCCACTGGTAGGTCCGATGGAAGGTCAGGTAAGGTGCCTTTCCCTAGCGATTTTCTTCTGTCGCAGTTAATTCTGCTGACAACTTTCAGCAGATAGTTGTCCGTTAGGGTAGTTTGGATTGACATGGTTGCTAACGGGTCAAAGCAGCAAGCAGTTATAAAACAGCACTCAAGGGATCAGAAGTGCAAGACCCACACGAAACTTGCCAGATGCTTGATGAACAGTTTTTCAGCCCTAAGAGTATGAACTGGTACTCACAGTTACAGCCAAGGGGGATGGCCCGTCCCGTCCCTGGTTGTCCCCGGACGGCCACAGACGGCCCCGCCCTTGTCCCGGGCTTCTCCCGGGTGCGCCCGCGCGCGTCCGCCGGGACGAGGAGGCGTGTTCTCCTTTATGCGCCTCCCGGCGCTTCCTGAATGCGAGTGCGGTGGCGGCGTCCTTGCCGCAATGGGGCTGCTGGGGGATGTAGTTGCAAGCTTCCCCCGGCGGAGCCAAGCCCGGCCAGGAGCACCCACAGCAAGGGACCAAGAATGGCGGAGCCAAGCCCGGCCCAAAACAAACAGCGGAGCCAAGCCCGGCCGTGGGCAGCAGCAGGTGAATCAATTACGCCTCCCACAGGACTCAGCGGCGTGCTCTCCTTTATGCGCCTCCCGGCGCTTCCTGAATGCGAGTGCGGCGGCGGCGTCCTTGCCGAGATGGGGATGCTGGGGGATGTAGTTGCAAGCGTCCCCCGGCGGAGCGAAGCCCGGCCAGGAGCACCCACAGCAAGGGACCAAGAATGGCGGAGCCAAGCCCGGCCGAAAACAAACAGCGGAGCCAAGCCCGGCCGTGGGCAGCAACAGGTGAATCAATTACGCCTCCCACAGGACTCAGCGGCGTGCTCTCCTTTATGCGCCTCCCGGCGCTTCCTGAATGCGAGTGCGGCGGCGGCGTCTTTGCCACGATGGGGCTGCTGGGGGTTGTAGTTGCAAGCATCCCCCGGCGGAGCCAAGCCCGGCCAGGAGCACCCACAGCAAGGGACCAAGAATGGCGGAGCCAAGCCCGGCTGAAAACAAACAGCGGAGCCAAGCCCGGCCGTGGGCAGCAACAGGTGACTCAATTACGCCTCCCACAGGACTCAGCGGCGTGCTCTCCTTTATGCGCCTCCCGGCGCTTCCTGAATGTGAGTGCGGCGGCGGCGTCCTTGCCGCGATGGGGCTGCTGGGGGATGTAGTTGCAAGCGTCCCCCGGCGGAGCCAAGCCCGGCCAGGAGCACCCACAGCAAGGGACCAAGAATGGCGGAGCCAAGCCCGGCCGAAAACAAACAGCGGAGCCAAGCCCGGCCGTGGGCAGCAACAGGTGAATCAATTACGCCTCCCACAGGACTCAGCGGCGTGCTCTCCTTTATGCGCCTCCCGGCGCTTCCTGAATGCGAGTGCGGCGGCGGCGTCCTTGCCGCAATGGGGCTGCTGGGGGATGTAGTTGCAAGCGTCCCCCTGCGGAGCCAAGCCCGGCCAGGAGCACCCACAGCAAGGGACCAAGAATGGCGGAGCCAAGCCTGGCCGAAAACAAACAGCGGAGCCAAGCCCGGTCGTAGGCAGCAACAGGTGAATCAATTACGCCTCCCACAGGACTCAGCGGAGTGCTCTCCTTTATGCGCCTCCCGGCGCTTCCTGAATGCGAGTGCGGCAGCGGCGTCCTTGCCGCGATGGGGCTGCTGGGGGATGTAGTTGCAAGCGTCCCCTGGCGGAGCCAAGCCCGGCCAGGAGCACCCACAGCAGGGGACCAAGAATGGCGGAGCCAAGCCCGGCCGAAAACAAACCGCGGAGCCAATCCCGGCCGTGGGCAGCAACAGGTGAATCAATTACGCCTCCCACAGGACTCAGCGGCGTGCTCTCCTTTATGCACCTCCCGGCGCTTCCTGAATGCGAGTGCGGCGTCGGCGTCCTTGCCGCGATGGGGCTGCTGGGGGATGTAGTTGCAAGCGTCCCCCGGCGGAGCCAAGCCCGGCCAGGAGCACCCACAGCAAGGGACCAAGAATGGCGGAGCCAAGCCCGGCCGAGAACAAAGAGCGGAGCCAAGCCCGGCCGTGGGCAGCAACAGGTGAATCAATTACGGCCCCAATCAAAATCTTCCGTCAAAGAGATACCAAGATAGACAAAAGTTTTGACCCGTTCCAGGGGAATGCTGTTCAGGACGGGATTTGGCGGGTCTACCTCGGGGGATTGAAGATCATATACTTGGTTTTATCCAAGTTAACCTCCAACCCACGCGAGTCACAGAATGTTGCAAACCCGTCCAAAGTGTGCTGGATGCCCGATGATGTTTTGGATAACAACAGAGTGTCATCCGCAAACATCAGAGCGGGCACCCATCCAGTGGCCTGCCAAGGAGCATCATTGTCTTTTACACCATTTAAGACGTCCACAAGGCCATTGATGGAAAGGCAAAATAACGTGGGGGCCAGGACGCACCCCTGTCGCACACCCTTAGAGACAGGGAAACGAGCTGAGAGATCCTCATGTCTCCCACACCTAACTTGAGCATAATTGACAACATGCAATGTCCTAGGCTGAGCGGCGGTTCCCCAAGCAGAACTGACACATCAATGCTGCTTCATGCATCGGACCCATCGCAATAGACTTGCATCACTGCCACCTTTCCACATCTTGGGATCAATGCATTGCCTTTGTGACACTCTTCTCAGTGCAAACTCCTTGAATCCCTCGTCAACAGCAACCTTGAGGATGCCACCGAAACTCCGCATCACAGCTTCACTGCTCATCAGAACCAACGCATCACCTTTGCTGCACCTAGCATTTTCGACACCTGACTTCACATCTCAAGCCCCCTCAAAAGGATCCTCGATGTTGACGCAACAGGACCTAGCACTAAAACCTCATTGCATCGCAGAACTGACATATTGCCTCGGCTGTATGCAAGCCACAATGATATGTGTATCAAACGGTTAGCCCAGGGCCACCAGCACTACTCTTTATGACTCTCTTATCAGCCCCATATCCATCCTAAAAGGTGCCCAGGCCCTTTCTTTGTTACCTAGTACTGAGTGAAAGAACACCCTTTCAAATGTGCAGAGGAGGCTTGGTCATACCCTCCTCAGTGTGTGTCTCAACCAGCTTATAAGAATGCAGCAATACACATATCTGTCTGAAGGGAATCTCTCTGCCTCCTTTTCATGTTTAACCATGCAGGTTATGAGTCTCACAATATGGAACCCAGGGCCCTACAGGTATTGTTAAATTCACAGGCACACATCTTCCCACACATATACCCAGTGTTTGTATACAGTATGCACTCACTGAAGTGTACTGTATCCTCAATGTATTATACCAATCAGAGGCTCACATACATCCAGTACTTGCATTTAACCTGCACGCTCTGCCCAGCACTGTATCCTATATCTATTGTCCCACTAATAGGCACACATTTAAGAAAAAAATAAAATGTTGAGTTTTATTTAGCGCAAACTAGACCAAGACATCAGGTATCCGAGCGCTTTACATGAGCACCACTTTAGTTACAGATGGAGACATTCATTTTTGTTAGGCACAGGGAGATTAAGTGATTTCCCCAGAATCACAGGATGTTGTGCATGGTCGCCGAGACTCGAACTTGGTTCTCCAGCTTTGAGGTCGACTGCTCTTTAGGCACATCCTCTCCCCAACACATCCATCCATCATATGCATTTAACATGTACGCACTGTACCCTTCATGTACTGTACCACTCACAGGCACACATACATCCAGCAAATTCATTTCACATTGCATAGACGGATTATAATTTGGAGTGAAACTAAATTGTACATACATTACTCATATGAAGTCCAGAACACACTATCTTTTTCCTAAATGTATGTAAAACCCCTGCTTGTTCGTATTTCATGCACAATGTTGTTGCATCCAACTTGTTGTGTTCTTATATCAGGTATCAATGAAAACTCCGTTTTATTCGCTCTGGAAATAGCTAAATTTGTTTTTATTTCACAAAGGGGGAGATGTGTTATGGCTTACACATAGCTTGCACAGCTGAGTCCATGCATTAGAATGTGGAACCTTCGTGTTAAGTGAAAGATGCTGGAGATGTTCTGTGATCTGGGATTAGTATATTCTTGGCTGCCCTCCTGAATGGCTGATGGCCTTAACCTGCACCTTGAACTGATAATTGATCTGGAACATTGTGGCAGTGTTGGTGCTATGTGGTGCTCAAACCTATCACTAGTGCAATTTGCTCGGACACGACTGGCAAAAGTAGTGTTAGTACTATGAGAAAAAAATAATACAACATCGTTGCTGATATAATACAAAACATCATTAAATACCTTTTAGTGCATCGAGTATTGACAAGCCTGGCGTGATTGCACGTGAAGATTTCCCTGCCTTTCCTTCTATCTCTATACAAGATTCCCATATGGCATACATGCACATTCACCCTCGAAACCTGGGGCATTTAAGCCTCGACCTGCAAGTCTGAAGCCTCAGCAAAGAGGGGCATACTGGGCTGCTGTGCAGAGAATATTAAATGTATTTTCAAGTTTCATTAATTAACTAGAGCAGTTAAATCAGTGCGGCTACAGTGTGGATGCAGAAAGGCGGAAGAAACATGCAGAATCCCCAAAGTAATCAGGGAGGGGTGCGTGAGAGAGCGGGAGACCAGAGGAGCGAGCACTCCTGAATTTCCAGCCCCTGTCATTGGGAATCTTGGATGAACACGGACGAGAGGTATTTAAATATAATGCCTTTCCCAAGCAGTGCTTGCTGCTCGCGGATTTGAATAATTGTTTATTATTTCCCTTGGCATGCGCTGCAAACCTTTCTGCCCTAATACCGGGATTAAAATACCATGCCTTGCGCCTCATGACTTATTCAGAGCACCAAAATAGCAGAGTGCGCGTGAGGTCAAGGAGAGAAAATGAACCTTGATGGAAAGGAATGCCAGTACTGCATATACATAATCTACTATGTCCCACCTGTGTGGCGATGCAGAGGTCTGTCAGGTGCTTTGTGGGGGCTGGTGCTCGGAATAAAGGCTTTGAGTGCTCTTTATCCCATACGGTGATATGATTTAACGATTAACCAATGGCGGAGGCCGTCTGGTTGCTAAGTGTGCACTGTGACAATACCAAGGCCCTGGCCTTGAGAAGTAGCTATCAACAGTGCAGCAGGTGCAGTGGCACCCATGCCCACGGTACTGAGGGTTTCACTTCACTCCAAGGGGCATATTATCAAGGGAAACATCACCGCTTTTTCGGCACATAGCACCAAAAAAGCAGCGATTTTATTATCACCCTATTCACAAGGACACGTTAACAAGCGTTAGCGCGTGTTTCCTTGCGACTTTGCAAGGCAGCAGTCAATATCACTAATGACATGCAAAGTAGGCGTTCCTGAGCAGAACAACATGGGAATCCTCGCTGACACCGCTTCGCGATATTTACAAGCCATGCAGCAGATCCGCAAAGCGATAAAAATACCCGCGTTAACCGCGGTTATTGCAGGAATGTAATGCCTGCTTTTAAATTGACTTAGGCATACTGATAATGGGAGGGGGATTGCCAGGTCAGGTCAACACTCCCCTATTTGCAAGCTACTCCTTAGCGCTGTGAAATCATCGCTGGATTTCACGCGCTATTCCTGATAATCGGCCTCTGTCACTGGAATTATATCGCCCGTTAGCAAAATGTTTATAATTTGTCACTAATACGGCAATGTAATCCAGCAATAAAGTAAATCGCGCTAAGAGAGATTTGCGATAATTATCACATCTCCTTGATAAAATGCACTCAAATATTTTCCACAACCAAACCAATGAATAGGACACCCATTTACCATGCTTGCATTAGGGTCCATGGATTCCTAACAAGGCCACTGCCTCCCCAGAAAATTAGATACAAGGAGGTGAAAAAATGCCAGCGAGCAAGTAGGCATAGAAGCAGCAGCTTTCCGACAGCAGCAGCTTTCCGACAGCAGCACTGTGGTAAAATGTAAATCAGAACGCATGTATCGCTATTGTTTAAATACAATAAAGCATAGGTGGATGAACGAATGAAAAAAAAATAGACACATGACCGGCCTAATGAAAAAACAATCAGGGGTGGCTCCTCCATTGGAGCACAGGAGCCTCACCCCACTTCAAATCCCGCTAAAACCCCAGAGATTAAAAACAAAATGGTAATTTATTACTGTTTTATTTTTCATCCCCCTTCCTGAACAGAGCATCAGGATGGGGGCGGGGCTACTGCTGAGTGACTGCAGCAGGGAGGAGGGTGGGCTGTTTAAGCACTGTTTAAAGTGTGCATGTCTTTTTGGTTGGCCAGCCACACATGCACACTTTAAACATCTCTAACCCAGCTGTCTTAAGACACCTGGGTTAGATAAAGTATAGGCCTCCAGAGCGCTGTGGAGTGCCGAGTGAAGCTGCTCCCTCCAATCAGGGTGCTGCTCTCATGCTGCATGAGAGCAGTGGCAGGATTGGGTAAGGGTGTTGCTGTGTCCAGTTCCTGTGGTAGGAAGAGGACCAGAGCAGAGGACATCGCGTTCAGTAAGTTTTATTTATTTTAATTTTATTTCATGCAGGTGCACACCCGCCCTCGTCCCCGTAGATGCCAGCCACCACTGAAACGAATAACTGAGATAATAAATAAATGAATTTATGAGATGTATTAACAGATGGGTGAATAAGTGAATAAACAAATGAATGCCTTTCCTAACAAAAAAATTAATGTATCCTCATGTAACGCAACTGGTGCTCGTGTAAAGGGCTCTGATTCCCAATACCTCCAGGTCAAGTTTGGGCTAGATAAAACTCCGTAAAAAATAAATAAATAAATGAATGTATAGATGTATCAATGGATAGTGGGGGTGAGGTGTAAACGACCTAATAACTTTAAAGCAGTCTACAATTATGTTGCTACTCACAGTCTCTCAAGTGTTTGTGTTGTAATCAGGATACAGGAGGCGAAAAGGTGAGTTAAAGGCTTCTTTATTTCAATAAATGCATCACCCCCACTCCTGCTGCATACCAGGATCTCCGCCAACTGATAAACGATGGCAGAACCCTGGCACGCATTGTTCAGCGTCCGATTGTGGAACATAGTTCAAACAATGCGAGAGGAGAATGGGACATCAACGAGGCATCCTCACGCTCACATGTGAACGTGAGGACACCGTCAGTGTCCACACAGTGCAACTTTTCCCTTTCCATAAAGAACAAAGTATTAAACCAACAATGAAAATAACCAAAGCTGTACAAGAAAACAAATGTTATAACTGTTTACAGGACCATGTGAAAGGGGAGGAAAGAAACAGAGAAACAGTTGGCAGGTTCACGACAAAACATAATCATTTAACCTTGAAAGCAATGTCCTACGACGGACACCCAAATTAGGTGGCGAAAGTGAGTGAGAAATGACACAACAGGCCCTGGAGCGGAGGTGCAAGGGAGACCAGTGTGTGCAATGGGACACCGGGAAGTGGAGGGTCTCCCAGCATCCATCCTTTAGGCAGGTGGTGGAATAACAGATGCGGGATCACGTAACCAGTAGGTCCAGTCACAATGTTCCAATTCCTCTTTGGATAACTTGAGTAAAGAACTAACTTGTGAGTCAGAAAGGTGCACCAGCGATCTTTTGTTCCACCATCCTTTAGTACTAAGTAAGGCAGAACCTCTGCTAACACCAATGACTTGTACTGGAGGAGAAAATTTGGACCAGCCCTTTAAAACCTTTCTGGTTTTATTTTATAAGAACCCAATCGTCAACTTTTAACTCTACAGTGTTAAAACTTTTTCCTGCATCATGTACAGATTTCATGAGATTTTACTTCTCCAAGACTCAAGATGATAGGTCTTCATCAACGTGAATGCCCTTGTCATGTTTGTTTAGTAACCAATTGGGGCACAAACGGGTGTGGGCCTTACTACTCCTCAACAGCGAAAAGTGGAGAACACCTGTGGTGCAATGAGGAAAAATGTTTGGCCTTGACAAAGTCTTGAACATCTTGAAAGTGCTGTTTGAATGGCATCCTCAACTAACATGTCTGCCCTTTCGACCAAACCGTTAGATGCTGGGGAGTACAATGCAACCTTATAACGACTAACCTCACTCTCTGCTAAGAATGAGCAAAACGTTTGGGAGACAAAATGTCTGCCATTGTTGGTAACCATTACGGAAGGTGAACCCTCAACAGAAAATATCTTCTTTAAAAATTCAATGGCGTTGGTAGAATTAGCTAAGTCACAAAACGTATGGTAAATCCATTTCGAATGGTAATCAACCAATAAAATGAGATCCTTCAGGTCGTGAGGCAAGACATCATATGGTCCTTAGAAGTCTAACCAACTTTGTCCCAAGGCTTATTGGGGAAAGGAAAAGGGTGCAAGGGTGTACTCATGAGTTTCCATTTCTTGTCTGATAATATACATTTAGGACATGCATCAATACAAAACTTGACCTGAGATTCCAGGGATGGCCACCAATAGTACAATTTAATGAGTTGAGAAGTTTTGGACATGCCTAGATGACCATGGTGTGCAAATTTGATAATATCTTAGTCGAGGTTAGACGGGGGAACAAACAAATCATGTCTCATGACCATGCCGTTAACAAGGGACAATTCAGAGGATACCATTGCAAAAGCTTTCAACTCATTAGAAAGTTTCCTATTCTCTGGCCAGCCCTTGACAATATATTCCATGACAAGTTTAAGGGTTTCATCCTTGCTGTAGGCTTCCAACCATAATTGTTCAGTAATGTTGGGGCACACTTTAACAGCATCTAGGACTGCAACAACACATTCAGTATCTTCCAAATCCTCTACATCTGAGGCATCATGAAAAGCCATACGTGAAAGGCAGTCTGCCCTGAACTTCCTGTCTCCAGAGATATGTTTAATGGAGAAGTGGAATTCTTGTAACTTCGAACGTAGTCTAACCAGTCTAGCTGAGGTTTTTCCAAGCCCATTGCCATTGAATAAATGTGTAAGGGGCTTGTGATCAGTGAACAGTTCGAATTCACGCCCCCAAATATAATTTTTTAACTTTTTAGTTGCCAAAATAAATGCAAGCGCCTCGCGTTCGATGGTGCTGTAATGGATCACAGAGGGTTTAAGCATTCTTGAAGAAAAGGCTCTGGTGTGCTCTTTTCCAGAACCCACTGACCAAGAACTGCACCCAGGCCTGTAAGACTGGCATCCACCATGAGGAAACAGAGCCATCATGACAAGGATGTAGAGCAGGTGCTTCAACAATACATTTCTTAGAAAGACGAGACTTCTTCATACCATTCGAACTTTGAGCCTTTACGTAGGAGGGCACGCAATGGCTCAACAGTTTAGGCATAACCTTTGACAAAACGAGTGTAGTATTCTGTCAGTCCCAAACATGATCAAAGTGACTCTTTGGGAGGAACAGTATGGCTGATGGCTTTGATAAGTGATAACCTGGGTTTAATACCCTCTGAAGACAAAGTGTGACCCAACTAATCCAATTGTTGGGTGGCAAATTTACATTTGTCAGACCTAATGATCATGCCTGCTTCACCCAATTTGGTCAGTACAGAAGTCAAATTGCTCAAGTGTGTTTCCCAGCTAGCAGCAAAAACCAACATGTCGTCTTGGTAGGCCTGGACTCCGGGAATGTTTTGTAAAAGAATATCCATAATCTGAGTCTGTGATACTTGTATAACCCGTAGGGTGTAACAAAAGGGGTGAACTCTTGGGAATCCACTGTCAATTGTATCTGGTGGTAAGCTGATCGAAGATCAATGATTGAAAAAAAATTTGCCCCTCCTAAGCTGGCCAGAAGTTCGTGAATTTTAGGCAGGGGGTGACAGTCAATCAAGATGTTCTTATTCAAGGTGCGCAAGTCTGCACATAACCTGACCTCTTCAGATTTCCTTCGAACAATAACAATAGAGGAAACCTGTTCTGAGGAGTCACATGGTGTGATGACTCCATCACACAACGACTTGAGAACTGACTTAAGTTCATCTCTCGCACTGGGGGGCAAGGGATGTACCTTATGTACAAAGGGTTAAGCGCGTGGCTTAAGTCTTATTTGGGGTTGGAAACCTGTGACGGTGCCTAATTTGTTGGATAATAGCCTGGGGAACTGTTCCAATACCTTTTTGAGTTCCAGGGTGTGATCTGTGACATGTAGGCAATCAGTTTTGTTCTGTCCATCCTCCAAAGACCCATCTGGGATGTAACCGTGGAGAATATTAACAAGGGCAATAGGTTTATCAGAGCCTGGAACAAGATACAAACCCATTTTGGCGAGGTCCTGCCAACCCACTTTGTTGTGTCACTTAACAGCAACATAAACCTTTGTAAATATTGACCTTCCAAGACATTCCAATCTAGAATTGAAGTAGCCCAACATATCTATATGAAACTCACCAAATGCTTTGGTTTTGATATTTGTCTGAGATAAAGCAATGGAAACTTGCCATTTTGCAAGAAACATGACATCTGATAAAATGATTATTGGCGATCCAGAATCCGTCATAATTGGGATTTCTATTTTTCTAAATAATGCAACCCCTGTAGGACCTTTTTCATGATGAGGATTAAAGACAGAATTACATTCAACTGTAACAATCATGTCATGAAAATGCTCTGTACAATCATCAAGGGTTTCAGAAAATTCAACACTGTTGACACTAGTAGGACTTTTGAATGATCTACAGACACCTTGAAAATGACCTATCTTCTTACAGGAAATGCATCTTTTTCCTAGAGCAGGACACATAGGATAATTGCCCAGGTGTGACTTTGAACCACATCTGTAGCAGTTGTGTTCCCCTTTCTTACGAGTTGTCTAAGAGGTTTGTTTGCGTTAACTGCATAGACCGAATTTGCAGTATCATGTGCAGGAGTTTTGAAAGAGTTCGGAGATTGATCATTTTGAAGAGCTTTAGAGGTGATGATGGCTCTCTCAATGCTCTTGGCGATATCAATTGTTTTTTGGAAAGTAGGTTTCCTGCAGGTAAGGAAAGATTCTTGAATTTTTCTTTAATAACAAGAGAACACAAACTGATCGCGAATGTAAATGTCAGGATTGGCTTCAAATTCGCAAGTTGATGCTAAAAGTTGTAACTGTGCAATATAATCATCTTCGTTTTCCTTCCTCCTGAAGAAGTTATGCCTTTCAAGCATAATGTTTGACTCTTAGTCGTAGTATTTTGCTAAGCGAGATAATGCTTCATTGTCGGAATTCCAATGTTCAGCATTCAGCATCCCCAGCTTCTCCAAGGGGTGCGGGAAACTTGGGTACATTTTCAAAACATGTTGCGCAGCAAGTCCTAAGCAACGTTGCATTCCTGTGAAAATTTGACAGCATCAATGGCAACAATATGATTTTCAAATGCCTTTACCCATTGATGCTTGGGAATGCTGGATTTGACCGGGTGTTGCAATAAGGGAGGTGGTTGAGCAAATTGTTGAGAAGTAGCCATGTAGAAAATATATGATGGTGAAAATATAAATATTGTGAAAGTGCTAGCATATACAGTTAGAATAAAATAACATTTGGGTATTTATAATTCTTGTGAAGCAATGGTAAACAGTGCAATAAATATCATATAAAAAAATAAATAACTATTTTATGCAACAGCTTTAAGAAATTGAAATAAGGCTAAGTGTGTCTCTGAATACAATGAACAGTGCTGAAAATAAGGTGAGCCTATCACCAAGATTGAAGGCTCAAATCATCTAATTTTGTAGGCAAATGTAAATGCAGTATTCCAATAAGGTGAACCCATCACCGAATTTGAAGGCTCAAAAATGTAGTAACTGAGTTTAGACGTGTAGAGGATCTTTAGATGTTTCTTAGTAGTAAGTTTCAAGTCATCCAGTTCAATCCAATACAAGACCAATGCAAAGACCCCACCACGAGCAGCCAGGATGGTGCTCAGCCCTTCTCAACTGACATCTCTGGCTCCCAACATTCTGTAATATATCATAGGATGAACATTCCACTGGCAGAGCAAGAGATTGCATGCATAACCACAAAGCCAGGATATAACATACCCCCTTTCCTTCCATAAAAACATTAAAGAAAGAGAAGAGAGAGAAAACCAATATACAGGAAAGACAAAGAGTAAATCAGAAAAAAACAATATAGAGGAAAGACAAAGAGTAAATCAGAAACATCACAAACCATGAGAGAAAAGAGCAACCAAGAGAAGATGCGCAAATAAAAGTGAAAACATCAGAGAAGAAAGAGAAAAGGTGAGAATGCCATCCTCCCTTCAACCATAACAACTAAAACGAAAAAATGAAACACCAATGACTACCCCAAGATACACTTGCTGGCCAGGCATGTATAAAAAAGAGACTAGTCATACCAGACACTAACAAATAGTAGGAGAAGAAAACCTCCAGTAATAAAAAGAACAGCCCAGTAAGAGAAAAACGGAGAAGAACAAAGAAAAATAGAATCCAGGATCCACAGATGACACCAGTAAGAGATATCAAAAGGAAAACTGGGCTGTAATAGGAAATAGTGAGAACATTAAAATAAACCACTCATACTTCCCATTACTTAAAATTTAAATATAACAAATAATGGCATTGAATGCCAATTGAAAGCTGTAAGAAATTTGAGAAAAACGCCAATTGGTATTCAGACCAAATAACCGGTGAAAGTAATATTGAAATAAACAGGTGGTGAACAGGTGCACACTGTGCACTGAACTGATGAGATCAAACCTAATAAACACACCACGTTAAAATATTGTGCACTGTTGTGAAAGGACTAAAAGCCAAACGACACACCCTAAGTAGGGTAAAAACATAAAATTGTTGTGCACTGTTGATAAGGAAATACCGTGGAGGTCATTTCCTGTGCACTAAACAGATTGGACTGTAATCCATATGACACCCCGTGTGGATGCAAAAATGTTGTGCACCGTAGAAAATGGGACCGTAACCCATCTGAGACATCTCCTGAGAGACAAAACAAAATGTTGTGCACCGTAGAAGATGGGACTGTAACCCATGTGAGACGCCTCATGTAGAGGCAAACATGTTGTGCACCGTAGAGATGGGAATGTAACCCATGTAAGACACCTCGCGGAGAGGTCAGTGTTGTGCACTACAAGAAGATGGGAATGTGACCCATATGAGACACCTCATGTAGAGGTAACAAGAATATGCACTGTTATGACAGGACTAAAACCCCTGTGCACTGTAATGATGAGACTAAAACCCCTAAGAAACACCTTGTGTTGAGGAACAGATTATGCACTGTGTGAATTTAAAAACCTTAGACACCCTAAGAAGAGAAAAAAGTAAGGTAACCCACCAGGACTAAAACCTAGACATAAAATAACATGCACTGTACCGAACGGGACAGCACCCCTACCCCGTGTGGAGATAGTGATGTTGTGCACAGTGTGAGATAAAAACAATGTGAGAGGTCAATGTTATGCACTGTTTGAGGGCAAACATATGTAAAACACCGATCATTTTTCATCGAATGAGTGCAACCGGAGACAAACCTTTAAAAACCAAAGAGAATGTCAAAAGTACTAAGAGCAGGCGCAGATGATAAAAAGAAAGTTGTAGTCCAGTAATGACTCACAGTTGTGCAGAGATGGTCCTTTCTTGTAGAAGTATCCCAGTAAAGAAAGCTGTAGACAGTAAAATCACAAAGGAAAACTGTACTCATGTTCTTCATGCCTTCAAAATGAAGATTGTACTCCTACCAACCGGCAAGAATGCTGAAAATCCCAAACTGGGAAACACCTCAGCATTTTCAGACAGAGAGACGACGTTGCCAATAATCTTGAAAAAAAACGTGGTTGGCAAAAGGGAAACTTCTGGAAATAGGTACAGAAAGCATATTCGATGCTTGCTGGTTAATCCAACCGCAAAATGGCGGCACAGAGCATACACTGCGGAGGGAGGCTCTGGATGGAGACATGCACCAAACGCTGCCATGCTGCAGTGTGGTACGTAATGAAAGATTACTCTGCTCCTCCACGTGGCATGGATTCTCCCACGCGCGGCACCATTTGAAAGGTAAGGCAAGTTGTACGCGTGATCTAACAGGATGAGGCATCTTTTGAAAGTGGCACACTGTAACGGCTGAAAGTTTTACAGCTTAACTGGCAGTAGAAAGACATAGAAAAAGTACAGTGATTTACTGATGTCTGCGCTATTAAATCAGCACACGCAAGCCGGTGCCGCGCTAGCAGAATAAACGTTGTTGAATATGTCACACAAACAATTCCCTCAGAAAGGCAAAATATAGCGCAATGCACAGGAGGCAAAAATTGAGATGTCGATTGGATCCCTTAATTTATGATCCACTGTAAATCTTTTCAGAGGCACTGTGGACGTTTGTAGAAACTGCTAGAAATAAGTTGTGGGTTATCAGACCTTAGCAGATGAGAAAACGAAGACAGCTGATGATTTATCTTCAGAAGTAGAGATGCCTTCCCAGCATGCTTAGAAATGATCTGCTTCTGAAAAAGATATTGTAGGTACAGCGCCAAGATAGCAGGAGAGGTAGACTTCCTCCAAAACAAGCAGCTAGCAAGACAGGAAAACATTCTCCTGGTTGAAGCACAGGACAGTGTTCAGGCATTCAAATGAGGGTGTTGTATTTCAATCTAGGACCCTAATTCAATATTCCTAATTTATGCCCTTGTATGGCTATAATAAATAATATCCTTATAAAGGCATAAGAATCATATCCATATTTAGTTGTAGCCCATGCAGTCAAATTAAGCAAGACTACTTCCCCAGAATCCTAGAGAGTACAACGCGTTCTTTAAACAAAGCAAACCTCCAGCAACCTGGGAAATCCCCATGCTTCTGTTTTGATTTGTCCTAGAACTCCTGTGAGCACTGAAAGAACGGCCAGTTCTTAGTGACATCTTTATTGGCGTCTTATGTCCAACCTTACGTCAAACCCGGCACCTTTCAGGTATGAATATACCAACGTTGCCTTAAGCAAACACACGGTGGTTTGGAGCAGAGCGGCTATCTACTTGCCCGAGAGCCCAGCTGATGCGAGAGCCCACGGACGCCGCCCCTCCCCTTTGACGCACTGAGAGAGACGCTGTCTTTTTCTCCAGCCGAGAAAATCCAGCTCTGGTGTTTTCAGCCGCCCTTGCGGGTTGCTGGGATATCAAGTCCTGAGAAAGAGACACCAGACCTCCTGCTTTCTATTACCCAGGTACGGAGCTGACTAAACCCTTAAAGAGAATTCTTGACTCAGATTCTTGGCAAAACCAACTTAACTTAAACTGCTACTTAGTACTAAGTATGCACAATTGACTGTATGAAATAACTGTCTATTGTTTTCACACGACTCTAGAGATACACTCTTATTCTGAGGGAGCAAAGTTGTCATATTTTATGGTTGTCAGAAGCTAATCCCTTCTTGTCTATCCAGGGAAGTTAAACTCCTCCTTGTTTATTCGAGAAAGTTTCTAGTGACCTCTGAGCTAGCTGGCAAAACGAATTAAGTCTAATATAGTCAGTAGAGACCTAGACGACCTCAGTCCTACGTCTACACTGCTGTTTATATTATTCCAATGCGCAGAGCCTATTGGGAATATAGGAACTACACTACATGGCGCCCAACGTTTGGTAAGGCGATAATCTAACGCAAGACACTAAAGTAACTCAGTCGTGCTTTTTCACACAGACCCTTTTTCCCGTCAATACTCCAAAAGACGTCTGGAGTGGGTAAAAGGTTAAAATCCACCGGAACTTAGTAGGAAGAGATTCCTATGTATAGTTTTTGGTTTAGTCAACGTTGAAGGATACAGTGTTCCAAAATATTGTGCACCTAATCTTTGTTTCCCTAGAAACTTGATCTGCAACAAAAAAACTTTCTGTCAGTAAAAATGGTAGAAAGTGAAGACGAAAGGGAGGCAGCTAGAATAGCAGCTCAACTCCTAGCGGATGACACAAGTATCCAAGAAAATGACCCGAATGCTATAATCATTCTGGTAACTGTAAGGAAAACTATAACTATTAAACTTATAGAAAATGGACTGACATCACGAGGTGGTACAGTCATATTCGTGGTAGAGGCTCATGAATATCGGCAGACAGAGGTATTCTACTCATGGATAAACTTTCCTGCAGCAAACGCTGTAACACACGAATTCCACTATTATAAAATAGAGGAACCTCCGGATGAATACACTCCTTTCGAGGAGGTTGAAATCCCACTAAATTACCAAGAGCACCTGCTCTAGTTTAAAGGCGCCCTAAAACATCAAAATCACATCACCAGGCTCGGTCCACTAGGTAGACCAGGAGCAACGTGGCCGGTTCTAGCCAGCTATACACCACATCCAGACATTGATAAAATGTCAGACCGGGAACTTTTAGCTCAGCTAAAAATACTAATTAAAATACATAGACAATTAGTCCAATATGTAATGCGGACTTCAACAGTCCAACCAGCAATTAACATTCCACAGCTGACCCCTCATCAGGGGAACACAAACAAAATTACACCACAGAACATACAATCATGTCTCGGTAAAGTGCCTACAAAACGGGAACAAATTCCATTCTGGTTAGCTCAGAAAATCACTCAAATAGAGGCAGTATTTCCTGATACTACGCCTACTGAGAAACATAGAATTCTGACTATCTATCTTCCAATGGGAATCGCACCACATGTGGAGGACTGTGACACTTGGGGCACAGTCTTTGCTTCGATTTACACAAAAACACACCACTGAGCGCGCCAGGAGGCGCATAAAGCAGCGCCAGTGGCCGAGTTCCCTGAAGTTCACCGTTTCTGCTACCGGGGCTCACTGCTGTATCTCCAGCTCCTTGACTCGCGGCCGGGCTTGGCTCCGCCCCTCAACCACAACGAACGACCGGCCGGGCTTGGCTCCGCCGGTCCCACGAAAGCCTACAATCCCAGGATCCCTTGGGGCAAAACACCGACGCCACCACTGAGCGCGACAGGAGGCGCATAAAGCAGGGCCAGGGGCCGAGTTCCCTGAAGTTCACCGTTTCTGCTACCGGGGCTCACTGCTGTATCTCCAGCTCCTTGACTCGCGGCCGGGCTTGTCTCCGCCCCTCAACCACAATGAACGACCGGCCGGGCTTGGCTCCGCCGGTCCCACGAAAGCCGACAATCCCCAGGATCCCTTGGGGCAAAACGCCGACGCCACCACTGAGCGCGCCAGGAGGCGCATAAAGCAGCGCCAGGGGCCGAGTTCCCTGAAGTTCACCGTTTCTGCTACCGGGGCCCACTGCTGTATCTCCAGCTCCTTGACTCGCGGTCGGGCTTGGCTCCGCCCCTCAACCACAACGAACGACCGGCCGGGCTTGGCTCCGCCGGTCCCACGAAAGCCTACAATCCCCAGGTTCCCTTGGGGCAAAACGCCGACGCCACCACTGAGCGCGCCAGGAGGCGCATAAAGCAGCGCCAGGGGCCGAGTTCCCTGAAGTTCACCGTTTCTGCTACCGGGGCTCACTGCTGTATCTCCAGCTCCTTGACTCGCGGCCGGGCTTGGCTCCACCCCTCAACCACAACGAACGACCGGCCGGGCTTGGCTCCGCCGGTCCCACGAAAGCCTACAATCCCCAGTATCCCTTGGGCAAAATGCCGACGCCACCACTGAGCACGCCAGGAGGGCATAAAGCAGCGCCAGGTCCCTCGTCCCGCGAGGATGCGCGCGGGATGCGCCGGACGAAGGCCGGACAAAGGGCGGACAGTCTGTGACAGTCCGTGACTGACCGTAACTGGGCTGGGCCAGGATCCCTGCTTGTTCCTGTCGCTACCTATTATTGTTACCCCTCAAGTAAGAAGTATCTTTGCCAATATATCTCTGAGGTCCTTACTTATCTATCTAATTGGTAAACGCTTCTCGGTTGCTTGGCTCTGGGGGTGATACTTCTAGTCTCCAATATGTCCAAGCAAAGGTCTTCATCTGTACCTAATACTATAGAAAATTACTTGGTTCATGTTGTGAGCAAAATAAATAGCACAAGACGGATATCGTTGGGCTTAAGCTCACCACCTGCCATCTCTATGCAGAGTTCTCTGCTACATCTTACTGTGTTAGAAGTTCCGATACAGGTTCATAGCAGTGATATTTCCATCACCGAGATAAGCCCTAATGTTAACTTTGATTTAAATATATCCTCTGCTGTTAATCTAGATAATGAACCAGGTGACCAGTCAAGTATGATTGAAGATGTTCTCCCTTCCCCTGTGTCTGTGCCTGCAACTAGAGCTATTAGAGCATGCAGAAAGGGTCAGAGCAAACGGGGCGGTTTGCGCTCCAGTAGGAAAAGAACAGCGACTCCACCGAAAACTACAGCCATGATAGAGGCAAATGGGGAACAAGGTGAGAAGGAGATATTAAGTGATGAATTGATTAAAAAGCTAGTGAGTATGATTGACTCCAAGATGAAATCTATAATCAAACCTTTGGTAGCTAAAATTGACCTATTAACAGCCGAAGTAAATAGATTAGGGGGCCTGATCAAGACAGTTGAGGAGGTGGGTAATATATATAGTGAAAAATAGAGTTGTATCATCTACAAGTATCCCTAGGGGCGGGACAGGGGGTAGTGATGATGTGATACCAGATCCGCCTCCTAATCAGCAGCCAGTAGACAAAGGTGCCCGGGTAATAGTCAATAAAAATCTACCATCAAATTCCTTAGGGATAAGTGTAGACAAAGGCCCGGTTCAACTTATTGTAGAGGCTTCTCCTTTTGTTCTGGTCTTGGCCAATGTACCTCCCCTAAAATCAGGTCAAGTAGAATCTACTTATTCTTTGATTAGTAAAGCATACCACTGGTTATGTAACAATATGATAATATCTCCGAGGGGAAAACAACAGCTAGCCGGAGAAATTACCATGGCAAGAAGGGTGGACTGGATAGGGAACAGCGTGAAAAAACTAAAAGGAGACTGTGTAGTTCTGCATTTCTTAAGTCCAGAAGTACTCCCCGAGCTTTTAAAATACATATTTCCCCCCCAACGTAGGAGTGCCGAGATTGTTCCGCTAACCTTGGATTTCTTCTATAGAAGAGGTAGTACAGTGAATCCAAGCATTTTAAAGACAAAATGGAACGCGGTAACAAATAACTGGGGTAGGGTGGTACAACCTAGTGAATGGGGAATCAGCACTGAGAATAGATTTGCCGCACTGTCAGACCTGAATGATTGTGATTGACTTGAGAGGGCAGGCAGTGTTGTGTTTAATGATCTGGCTGAGCAAAACATAGCCTATACTTTTATTGACGAGGATTTTGGTTTTACAAATTTTACTTGCAATGCCCAAGGAAGATCAACAGGTGTCACAATTCCTCTAGATGATAGCAAGAAGTATGAATTTACCAAGCTATCGTTCGACTCCCCTACAAAGCCTGAGTTTGAAGTGTGTGCTGTTGCTCCTACAGTGGGTATGAGGGTAGATGTTACTGATGATACCTGTCACGACGGCATGTTAGCTGGAACTGTACAGGAACTAATTGAGGATAATACTGCGAATCCTTCATTGATGGACCCGGATGGTATCGTGGACAATGTGGGGAAATTCTTTTCATGGAACATTGCAGGCTTGGGCTCTAAAATGGACTCTGGAGAATGGCTTCGATTTGTTTATTCTTTTGATCTATGTATATTTCAGGAGACCTGGTCATGTGAACCATCTTTTGCACAGGGATACTTGAACTATTCTGTGCCCGCGTTAAAAGGCCCAAAGGGAAGACCTATGGGCGGTCTAACCATTTGGGTTCGGCAGTCCCTAAAACTGAATGTTAAAGTAAAAGAAACTAGCCATAAAGACATCCAACTAATCACAATGAATTCAGATATTCTGGGATCATTAGACATCTACAATGTATATGTGAGGAGAACTAGGGGTGGGAGGTCAGAGGTTTTAGCGGCCTTGGGCTCCCTCCTTGAAACCTACTCCCAAGACAATCATATTGTCATTGCAGGTGACTTTAATCGAACATTTGAACCCTTAGCCACAGATGATGATTTCCTTGGTGATGAAGAGGATTGGCATTGGGGAGTCCCAAAACTAGAGTTGAAACCAGTTGTGCACTGGACTGAGGATGTGATTAGTATGAATGCCTTATGTTTTGAGAAAGGTTTAAGAACATTAAATGGAAGGACGCCAAGTGATAAAAATGGGTCTATGACATTTGACAATGGGCGGCACAAGAGCAGAATAGATTACGTACTTTGTAGTCTGGAACTATGGCCGGTGTTACGTGACATGAGGTTGTGTGGAGGAGTGAGAGTGACCACAATCCTCTGTGTATAAAGCATCATTGGTGGTCATTTTCCAACAGGACCAACGGCCTTACTGCCCTTGTCCCACCGCTAATTGTCCCCACAAAAGACATGCGTAGGTTGAGATGGATAAATGTTGCAACTAATCAACAGGCCAGGGATAACATTAAAATTCAAGCTGATAAAGCGATATCTGCCATAGAACATATAATTCCTTCCAGCTTTGAGCTGAGTAGCCTGGCTGTAATCCACGATACCCTTTTTTATGTAATTAAAAACCACTTTTTGAAGCCTGTGTAGGGCAAGAGTGTGAGAGTTCCCAAGAACGCAAAGTGGTATAATGCCCATTGTAGGGATGCACGAAACGCCTTAGGTACTGCTCTAAAAAGTAGGGATACCATGGCCATCCAATTCGCTAGAAAGGAATACAAAGCCAGCATAGCGAACGCAAAGAAAGCCTGGGATGAGCATCACTGGTCCAAACTAAAAAGAGCTAGTGATAATAAAGATTCTAGACTGTTCTGGAGCATTGTTAAATGGGGTAGGGAGGGGAAACCCGAACCCCCAAATAACAATGTCCCGGAAGAAGAGTGGGTAAATTTTTTTAGAACTCAGTATGCTGAGATAGAACAGGTTACATCTACAGCGGACATAAATTATACCCACTTTAAAGATCATTTTTTCAGTCTAAAAGAAACTCTGGTGGCTTTGAGTACCGTGAACAGCGGTCGTGCGCCAGGCATGGATGGTGTTCCTGCCGATGTCTTTATTACCGATAAAGAACGATGGTGTAAGTACATATGCCTCCTCACCTCATTAACAATATCGCTAAGGGTGCAGAGGTACCGATATCCTGGCAAGGAACAATAATTATACCAGTGTTTAAGAAAGGTGACCATCCCAGCCCGGCAATTACATGCCGATTAGCCTTATTGATACCATACAAAAGATAATAGGGCGTGTGATTGTGAACAGGCTTCTTGACTGGGCTGAGGATAATGAGGCCCTGTCACCGTTTCAAGCGGGATTCCGTAAGTCCACAAGTACTGTGGATCAGGGTTTCCGCTTTAACTTACTGCAATGGAAGACCGTGGTGCTGGGCGGGGGTAGCCTATATGCGGCTTTTGTCGACTTGCGGGCTGCCTTCGATCTAGTACCGCGGTCGAAGTTGTGGTCTGTTCTTAAGAACCTGGGTGTACCTGATGATTTATTGACTTTGATAATGCGGCTCCATGAAGCAACATTTGCTAGAATCCAGTGGGGGGGACAGGGCTTGGTGACAGCGGACTTCCCGGTAGAGCGGGGCGTCCGGTAAGGCTGCTCAATGGCCCCCACTCTTTTTACACTGTTCATTAATGGTGTTGTATCACGCATGGTACCGGCGGAGTTGGATGCTCCTTCATTAGCTGGCACAAAAATACCAATTTTAATGTTCGCGGATGATACTCTCATTCTATCAACAACCCCAAGTGGCCTACAGCGTGCATTGGCTATTTTTGATCTTTTTTGTGGTGAGCATGGTCTGGAGGTCAATGTGACCAAAACAAAACTTATGATTTTTTTTTCAAAACCGTATTTATTGAGAGTTTAAGCAAGATTCAGTACAACCCTCCACAGTCAGGAGGAGACTGTCAACAACAGACATGTAAAAGGCATAGCAGTGAACCCAGAGTTGTAGAAAAACATACCCTAATCCCCTCCCATCCCACCCATCCCCAAAAACGCCCTTCAACACCCCCCCCAGCTACCCACCCCTTATCCCACCCTAACCCAGTGCACGTGTTCACAGTGTAGCAACATGAGACGGAAAGCAAAGGCGGTGTCAGCCAACAGTCTAAGGTACGGGGTCCACATCAGGGGGCAACACATCATCAATATCAGCCGGGGGATCAAGGGCCAGACCCCTGTAGTCCGCCCATCTTTTCCAAATTTTGTAATGTTTCCGGGGACACCCTCTGGCTTCAAAAACAGGTAGTTCTAGGCCCATAAGAAAGTCCAGTCCCGCTTTCCATGCACTAAGTGGGGGGGGCACGTTCGCTCTTCCAGGCCTGGGCCAGATCTCGCTTGGCCACCACCAGTCCCAACAGCAGCAAGTGACGTTTGTAAGTGTTACCCCCAACATTCTCCAGGACATGAAGGAGACCCAGCCTAGGGGTACGGGGCAGGTCCCACCCCAACACCTCCGAAAGGCAGTTCCAAACCCCCGCCCAGAATCTGGTCAGCCTCCCACAGGACCACACGGTATGGAATAGCGTCCCCCTCTCATCACCGCACCTCAGACACTCCGGAGCGGCTATAAGGCCCGCTCGCCACAGCCGTTCCCTAGTATAATAGGCCCTGTGAAGGTATTTGAATTGAATGAATCTAAGACGGACGGCTATAGCAGCTCCCCGGGGGGATTCAAGGGCCTCGCGCCAGTCATCATCATCCAAGGGGCCAACATCATTCTCCCAGGAGGCCTTCAATGTCGAGAGAGAGGGGGAGCAGTGTGTAACCAAGGAGCGATATATCTGAGAGACCTTCTTGTCGCCTAGGTCGCCCATGAACAGCTCTGCCTCGATGGGACTGAAGTCGGGGTGTTGCTCCAAGTCCACCAGGCTAGGGCCGAGGGCATGGCGGAACTGGAGGTACCGAAAGAATTGGGACTTAGGCATATTAAATTCAGAACTAAGGTCCTGAAAGGACTTAAGTGTAGTTCCAGTGAGAACGTGACCGAGGGACGAAATCCCGATCGCGTCCCAGCCGTCAAACCCGGACAGGGAAGCCAGCGCCGGAAGCAAGCCATTACGCCACAACGGCGTCTCGGCCGTCAGTCTGCCCCACCACCCCATACGGTGCGAAGCTTGCCGCCAGACCGCAAAGACCACCTGAGTGACCCTCGGCAACATCCTCCTCCGTCTGGCCGAGTACAGCAACGTGTGGAGCGTGGCACCACCCATCAACGAGTGCTCCAGAGCATAGGCCGGATCACTACGGTCCCCTTACGACCACTCGTTGAGCACTAGGAGGTGGGAGGCCTGGTAATAAGACAACAGATCCGTGGACGCCAAGCCGCCACAGTATGTAGAGAGAAAGCAGGTACGTAGCGCAACCCTAGAGGCACCCCCGGCCCACAAAAACCTACCCAGCACCGAGTTGACACTACGGAACCATTGCGGGTCGATTCTATGTGGATGATTCTGCAGTTGGTAGAGGAGCCGAGGTAGGGCTACCATTTTGAAAATGGCCGACCGACCATAGATATTAAGGGGCATACGCGTCCAGGCCTTAACGTCCATCTGGACCCTGTCCCACACTGGCCGAATGTTCCGATCCCACGCCACCGTGGCCGAGGCCGAGAGGAAGACGCCCAAGTATTTCATGCCATCAACCGCCACCTGAAGGGACGCAGCCCACGGGCAGCGCACCGAGTCACTCCCCAACACCCACAGGGTCGACTTGCGTGGTTTAAGAAAGAGCCCCGACGCCTGACCAAACTCATGCATTATCTCAAGAACGCGAGGGCCCGTACGATGCAGATCAGTCATAAAGAAGAGCACGTCATCTGCATACAAGGCTATGCGGTCCGAGTGGTCCGCCCCCCACACAAAGCCCCGATAAAGCGCGTCCTGGCGCACCCGGGCGGCCATAGGTTCCATAGCCAGCGCGAAGAGGTACGGGGAGAGGGGACATCCCTGCCGAGTGCCCCTGGCCACAGGAAACCGCGTGGAGACCGCCCCAGAAACACGCACCGATGCGGTGACATCCGTATAGAGCAATTTTACATAGGAGACGAAAACTGGACCCAAGTTCAATAGCGGCAGAAGAGCAAAGAGATAGGTCCAGCTGACCGAGTCAAAAGCACTATCGATGTCTGCCAACAACAGTGCCGCTTGATCCCCGGTTGTCCCGATCGCGTCCAGCGCGGCCTGAGCCCGCCGAATGTTGTGCCGCGTCGCCCGGTGCGGCATAAAGCCCGCCTGATCCGGGTGGACAAGGGCTGAGATATGCGGAAGCAGGCGGTTCGCGAGCGCCTTGGCCAGGAGCTTGGCTTCAAAATTAATAAGGGATATGGGACGGTACGACTCATGGCGTTCAGGGGGTCTACCCGGCTTTTGAAAGACCACGATTTCGGCATGACGCCAGTCCGGGGGGAGGCTGCCACGCTCCCGCGCCAGTTCCAACGCCCGCCTGTAATGTGGCCCGAGCTGCAGGTGAAATTTCCGATAGAATTCGCTGGGGAACCCGCTCGGCCCCGGTGCTTTACCCACATTTAGTTGGCCCAGTGCGTCGCCCAGTTCCTCCGCCGTCAGGGGGAGCTCCAAAGCGTCACGCACGTCATCGGAGACCGCATGTGGGTGGACCGCCGCGAGGTATTCCTCAATGCCATCAGAGGAAAGGCTCTCCCGAGGGGCATACTGATGCTCATAATAGCGTGCAAAGCTCGCCGCAAGGATCGTGGGGTCCGTAATTGCCACCCCCGCGTCATCAACAAGCCCTGGCAAGGTGACCGGTTGCAGAGTCTGCTGACAAAGCCTGTGGAGCATGGTGCAAGACTTGTCACCCCACTGATACACCCTACTACGTGTAGCCAGCCACGCCTGGCGAGCCTCATCCAATAAGACCGAGGAGTAAGACTGTTGCGCCTGTAAAAGCAGCCGCAGTGTCACATCATCGGCCGCCTCCCTGTGTCGCGCCTCCAGCACCTCCACCTGCACCGCAGCGGTAACAATACTTTCCTGTCGAGTCCGGCGAAAAACTTATGATTTTTAATCCCCATCCCAGTTTTAAATCTAAAATCATTATGAGTGGTCGGCCTTTAGAAGCGGTGAACATTTTTACTTATCTGGGTATTCATATCTCAAATAAGAACGGATGGAACAAACATATAGGTATAGCTACATTGAAACACAGGCAACTATCAGGTGCTATTAGTTCTGAGCCTAGAAAGTCCCTGACAAAACCTATAAAGCCTGCCCTGCAGGTATATGAGGCAAAGGCTCTTGACTCTGCACTATATGGTGCTGAGTTATGGGGTTTTGAGAAGGTGGCTGCTCTCCAAATCTTGGAAAATAAGTTTCTCCGGTCTATAACTGGTGTCCCGAAAAGTACACCCTTAATGCCCCTCAGGTATGACTTGGGTAGAAAAGCCGTTACAGACCTGGTCAGACTTCGACCGATTCTTTATTAGAGAAGGCTCTGGACTACGCCTGAGCTTTCCCATTATGCTGAGGGTTTTTTAGATATTATCAAAACGGATATATTCCATAAAAACAGGTGGCTTAAATCCTTGAAAGCAATCTTGAATGAACTTGGAATGGGTTCGCTTTGGTCAGAGCCAGCTGGCACAGCATTCCCTGCTAAAATTGCTTTAAAAAAATGTATTGGGAAAAGGTAGCCTCCCGGGGTTGGAGTAGCACTAACTTAGGATCTATGACTGAAGGATTCTTAGAGGCTAAGTTGTACCCTTCCTTGGAACCCTATTGGGATAGTATAACTAGGCCTGGAGACAGAAAAGTTCTATTTCAATTGAGAGCAGGTGCATTACCCCTCAGATCTTTGACAGCTAAATGGGAAGGTGGCCTAAATGATAGCTGCCCTGCTTGTGGTTCCTTTAATGAAACTATGGGCCATTTCTTATTCTCTTGTAGAGCCTACTTGGATCCAAGACGTGTATGGCTAAAACCGATGTGCAAGAATTTAGGGACTACTAGTAGCACAGTTGCCTTGTGTATTATATGCACCAGTAGCGAGATATGGATATTAATAGCAACTGCCAAATACCTTGGATGGGCATAGTCGATCAGACAGAGACTGCTAGTCACTTGACTATTCCCTGTCTGGGTAAACTGTATGGTTGAATAGACAGAGACTGCTAGTCATTTGACTATTCTCTGTCTAGGCAAACTGCCTGTATAATCTACACATGTTTTACTTTTAAGAACCGTGTTTGTCCTAGGTGTTCGTTTAACTCTTTTTAATTATTTTTTAATGTATGATTACTGATATATGACATTTTTAAATTTTGAACTGTATATTTTGAGTCATAAATTGTAAATAATATGCTTTATCTTTTTAACGTAATTGATTGATTATTTAATTGTATTTTTATATGTAGACTGTTCTTGCTTTTATGAGTGAAATCTCGAATAAAGCATATTTTGACTTTGACTTTGACAAAAACACATGGTGTTCCGTCTATGACGTTAATACCAGATATGCTAAGACAGATTCAAAATGAATACGGTCCAGAACCTGCTTTAACTCTGGTAATGAAATTACTGAAAGACTTCAAGCAGGTCTCGGCTCTATTGTTAGCCAACATAAAAGGAGAAGCAGCATCTGTGGCGATCCGCCAGAAATTGAAAGAAACAGATATAGCAGAACAACCTTTTGAACTTGCCAGAATCATAGAAAAATCCTATGAAGAACTAGGTAGAGATAGTTTGGGTGGGAAACCAGTAAAACCCCAACTAACTGAAAATCCTGAAAAAACATTCATTAAAAATAATATAAACACTCCAAAAAAGAGTTGGGATGGAAATAAACAATCCACTCCCAAAGAAAAACGATTCCAATCCAGAGGAAGGTCTCCTCAACGAAGAGAAAGATCTCCAGAATGAGGTGACAAGTCTCCCCAGAGGGAGCCCTCTGAGAAAAGATACAACCTTAGAGATAGGGATAAATTGAGACCTGACAGATATCAAGATATTGATACACGTCCCTCTCGATCTTTTCAGACTTCCTCACAGAAATCGGAAAGAAAAGGACTGTTAGAACACAAAGAAGAGCACGTCAAGTCCAAAGACAAGGAACCTGCTCATCAAAGTAAAAAAATACAATTTCCAAGAAAGAAGGTAGCTAGTATTAAAATAATAAAACATGCCGAGGATACTGAGGACACAATTGAAAAACGGAGAGTGGGCCCAGACAATGCTAGACAGCGCAGCAGAAGTGACCATAGCTCGCAAGATCTTGATGAATCTTCTGGAGACAGTGGACACGAATTAATACATTCAAGTGAAAAATGCAGATACCAGAGTTAGCAAACCTCATAAAATATACGAAATAACATTACGTATAGAGGGGGACAAGACTAGGAAAGTAAGGGGTCTCCTTTGGGATAACCTTTCAAAAGGCTATGACATCCTGTTAGCTGAGAAAGACTGGCCACCAGAGTTTGTCAGGGAGTGACCTCATGGTGAAGAAATGATTATGCCTGCCTTCTCAAATCATATTTCAACTCATAAAAAATCCATATATGCCAGAAAATGGGCAGTGGCCCAAGCCCCTGCATTATATAAAAATCATGTAGTATGGGATGAGGACTCTCCACCTCACAAAATCCAGTTAAAATGTCAACCCACTGCACAAAGGCAGTACCCAGTTAAACAAGAAGTTAAAAAGCAAGTCAGGGAGATATCCTAGATCAACTTGAATATCAGGGGATGATTGAAACATGCACCTCACAAATGAACAATCCTTTTTTTCCTGTCTCCAAGCCAGACGATTCGTATCGTCTAGTTTTGGACTACAGACACCTTAACTCATGTTGCAAAACGTTTGCAGTACAAAACTCACACAGTGCAGCACTAATGAATACCATCGTGCGCAAAAAATATAAAACGACATTAGACATCTCTAATGGATTCTTTTGTCAAAACATTGCACCTGAAAGCAGGTATTTGACCGCCTTCTCAATAATGGGGTCGCAAAAACACTTCTGTCGACTCCCACAGGGATTCAAGAATAGCCCAGGATTATTCTCAGCAAGAGTAACAGAGTTACTACAAATATATGATGATGAGGCATTATCCTATGTCGACGACATCTATCTCACAGATGATGACCTGGATACTCACTTGAAAAGAGTGAACACCATAATACTTGGGTTCGCAGCTGAGGGTTACAAATTCAACTTTAAAAAGTCACAAATTGCCCATCTAACTGTCCTATTTTTAGGCTATGAATTATCAAGTGAAGGCAAGAGCCTAGAAGACAACTTCTTAGAGAAGTGCGCTGTACTCAAGCACCGAAAACGCTGAAGAACTTACAATCAATACTAGGTTTCCTGAATTTCGGAAGAACATATATTCTAAATTATGCAGATAGGGTTAAACCTCTCTATGAATTAATAAAACATGATTTCAAACCAATAAATTGGACTCAGAAACACACAGAAATGTTAAGATCATTACAAACAGACATGTTAGCTAAAACAAAATTGCAAACACGCGAAAACATACGCAACCTTGTAATCCGAGTCATCCCAGGAAGATTGGGATTCACGTACCTGACCTCTAATGAGGGAGAAACCGTACCAATAACTTACAAATCACACTTGTACACACAAGCTGAAATGAAATTCAGTTCAACTGAAAAAATTCTAATAGCGGTTCAAACTGCTGTAGCAAAAGAAAGAGCCCAAGCCCAAGGCAGAAGGATAACTGTTTTAACAGCAGAATCAGCCCTTGAGGCATTAACGAGTCCACGCAATTTGACTGCTGTGGCACTAGATCCAAAATGGATACAATGGGAAAATTCTCTTGCTACAGAAGACGTGAAATACTATTTTGACCCGAAAATGAAAAAAACTAGAAAATCTAGAATATGAAGAAGAATATCCTCTGCCAATCGAAATTCTGCCTCTCGAACAATACACATGTGTAATCTACATGGACAGATTTGCACAACACTACGATGTAGAGAAGAAATCCTACAACGCAGCGTGCGCGATTGTTAAAGGTCGCTGGCGCTTTGGTAAATTCAGACCATTAATTACCAAAACTGAATCAATCAGAAAATGCTCAACTCAGCGAGCTGAAATAAGATCTTTAAAGATGGCACTTGAAAATGCCGATAGCGATTTCCCCACACTAATAGTGTGCGATTCACATTACTGCATCAGGTCTTACAATAATGACTTGCAGAACTGGGTTCAAAATGATTACAAAGATGACACAGGTGCCACAATAAAGCATAAAAAGCTTTGGGAACAGGTAGTTCTTTTGCAGAAAGAACTACAAAATACTCACGTGATACATACACTGAGTCATCAACATGATGGCGTTCACATTGCAGGGAATTCATTGGCTCTCAGAGCCACAGCGGAAGCGGTTCAACCGGCTTCCGTAGCCACAAAAAAGCATACAGTACCAACACTCATTTTCGTGTATTTACCATATACCATTTCAAATGCAAAGTATGTATTTTGGGGTGGGTTGGAAAACACAAGCACCATTATATGTTTACTATTGCTTAGTTTTAGTAATGAGGGACATTAGATCGTGGAGTGGGTGTTGTATTTCTATCTAGGACCCTAATTCAATATTCCTAATTTATGCCCTTGTATGGCTATAATAAATAATATCCTTATAAAGGCATAAGAATCATATCCATATTTAGTTGTAGCCCAGGCAGTCAAATTAAGCAAGACTACTTCCCCAGACTCCAAGAGAGTACAACGCGTACTTTAAACAAAGCAAACCTCCAGCAACCTGGGAAATCCCCATGCTTCTGTTTTGATTTGTCCTAGAACTCCTGTGAGCACTGAAAGAACGGCCAGTTCTTAGTGACATCTTTATTGACGTCTTATGTCCAACCTTACGTCAAACCCGACACCTTTCAGGTATAAATATACCAACGTTTCCTTAAGCAAACACACGGTGGTTTGGAGCAGAGCGACTATCTACTTGCCCGAGAGCCCAGCTGATGCGAGAGCCCACGGACGCCTCCCCTCCCCTTTGACGCACTGAGAGAGACGCTGTCTTTTTCTCTAGCCGAGAAAATCCAGCTCTGGTTTTTTCAGCCGCCCTTGCGGGTTGCTGGGATATCGAGTCCTGAGAAAGAGATACCAGACCTCCTGCTTTCTATTACCCAGGTACGGAGCTGACTAAACCCTTAAAGAGAATTCTTGACTCAGATACTTGGCAAAACCAACTTAACTTAAACTGCTACTTATTTACTCCCTCCCACGTATTAGGCTTAGGTCAGGTACACCGGGGTAGGCGTATTTAGAAGCGCCAGTTGAGTACGTTAGTCAATGTATTTATGTATGTATATATTTTATCTATTTTAAAGTATCATTTGGCTAAGAAACCATATCAATGCTTTTACAGTATTATTTTATAATACTGCTTTTACTGTACGCACTTTACTCTACTATAGGAACTGCAATTGTGGCAATTCATTTCTCTTGCATGAGAAAGAAGCCTGCTCAATAAATAACACCTTTTATTGAAAACGCCCGTCTCTCTATTTCTCTGCACTCTGGTGAAACTAAGTATGCACAATTGACTGAATGAAATAACTGTCTATTGTTTTCACACGACTCTAGAGATACACTCTTATTCTGAGGGAGCAAAGTTGTCATGTTTTATGGTTGTCAGAAGCTAATCACTTCTTGTCTATCCAGGGGAGTTAAACTCCTCCTTGTTTATTCGAGAAAGTTTCTAGTGACCTCTGAGCTAGCTGGCAAAACTAATTAAGTCTAATATAGTCAGTAGAGACCTAGTCAACCTCAGTCCTATGTCTACACTGCTGTTTATATTATTCCAATGCGCAGAGCCTATTGGGAATATAGGAACTACACTACAAGGGCGCAGTGAAACAGGTACAAATATTCTCCACTCTCATGGCAGAATCAGTAGGAACGGGCACACACCTGAGCAGACACACTTCTTCACCAGACAGTGTGTGGACATAGGCTTACCCTCACAGGAGGCTCAGCACCACTAGCAGTAGGCTTTGTCTGAAACTTAGAGATGCACTCAGGAGAGAAGACAGCCTTTAGAAGATGAACAGCTCTTAAGTTGAAGAGAGTGTGCTGCGTAGAGTGGAACTGGCACTTTGCGTTGAGGGCGACAGATGGGAGGTCACTGGTGGGGTCAAGGATGGCAGTTGAGATAGGTGCCAGCTTGAGTTACAGATACGTCTGTGGTAGTAGTTGATTGAAGTTTGATGAGGTGGAAGTTACAGGTTCTTTCGAAGATCGTCGCCAAAAACTGTAGTAAATTTGTCCAGACGTGTAGAGGATCTTTAGATGTTTATTAGTAGTAAGTTACAAGTCATCCAGTTCAATCCAATACAAGACCAATACAAATACCCCACCAGGAACAGCCAGGATGGTGCTCAGCCCTTCTCAACTGACATCTCTTGCTCCCAACATTCTGTAATACATCATAGGATGAACATTCCACTGGCAGAGCAAGAGATTGCCTGCATAACCACAAAGTCAGGATATAACAAAAAAGGATTGCAACAGTAACTTTCAAATGAAAGTAAAAGGTGTGCCTGTCACTGTAGGAGTGCCCAGGCTCGATCCTACCTGTAATGAAGAAGCAAAAGACCAATGAAAATGCTCGAAGTCGCGATGACGTGAGTAGCGTGTGTAAACAGTCCAAAGCAGTATGGCAGCATATGCGATGACGTCTGCTCAGATGAGGAATGGCCCAAAGCGGTGTGCCTGCTGACGATGATGTCTTGAGTTGGCTCACTTGATAACATGCGGCGGGTTGGGGAGCGTCGTGAAGAGGGAGCGAGACACCAAAAACGGCTGCAGGCAATGTTAAACCTCGAGGAACGGTGGGGCGACTGAGCCAGTGAGTCAAGGAGGGGTGAAGAGCAGCGTAGAAGCGGGCAAAGAACAGAGTTGTGGTGAAAGTCGGAGAAAATGAAGGCAGTTGGCTGGTGGGTGCTGGATGTGTGGCTTTGTCCAGTTATCGCCAGCTGAAGTAATCAGGATACGGGAGGTGAAGAGGTGAGTTAAAGGCTTCTTTATTTCAATAAATGCAGCACCCACAATCGGGCGCTCCAGCTGTATACCAGGATCTCCGCCAACTGATTAACGTTGGCAGAACCCTGGCACGCATCGTTCAGCGTCCAATTGTAGAACAGAGTTCAAACAATGTGAGAGGAGAATGGGACATGAACGAGGCCTCCTCTCACTCACATGTGAACGTGAGTACACCTTCAGTGTCCACACAGAACACTCAAGTGTTTGCCTTTGAATATTACTGGATATTCGTGTACACGGTGCATGCCTATTCGGCACTTCTCAGCAATAATCAATTCAGTTTAGGGATGCTTGGCAGCCCGCTTTTAGTATTTCAGGTACTGTTCCATTCAAAACTCACAGGCAAACCCACAGAGTTCGTCAACCTAATAGATGAAAACGGTGGATGAGCGGAACACACTGCCTGCCTGCAGCAGGCCTACCAAGGCATTACGGGAAATGCAGTCCTGAACAGTCTCATTACTCGTAGTCACTCACTTGTTTGCCCCTCAATGTCAGATATTCTTGGTTTTGTGGTTTAATTTAATTGGCACTCATCAGCAAGCAGCAATCCAGTTAGGGGGTCCTTGGCATCTACGATAAGGCTTCTGGGAAAACTGCTGCCGATATGCCACAACGTTTGCTCCCCTTTGATTGTTTGGTTCCTTCTGGAGTGATTGCACTGACCTGCCTGGAGGATGCACCTGCACAGTGAATTGGTACTTAACCTCAGAGACATTGAGCAGCATTTCAAGCGCACCCAGGCTACCTTGATATACTCTCCCAATGATGGACAAGAATTCAGAAACACATCTTCAGGGTTATAAACACCGGCTGCACCAAAACATGTGAAGGACTAAACAGCTTGGGTGTAATTCATAGTGACTGTAATCTTGAACTGTATTTACCATTGGATATTTGGAAAAACTGCTACTGTTATGCGAAGGTGTGTACCCCTCCACACCCCTCCCCCTCACACATACATACATTGACTGGATGTCTGGCTGGATATGTGAACAGGTAGGGGAAAGGGATGACTTTTTGGTGAGTTAAATTATAAGTAGAATGTTCTGATTTTAAGTGGTTGACAAATGATTTGAAACCTAAGTATCATAAGACAAAGATTGCACCCTGCACATTATTAACCACCAGAAGAGGAGGGCATCTAACTATGACTCTGGGCGGTGCAGCTTTAATTATTCAGAAGATGCAAGAAATCCTATGTGTGGAGCAATGTAGTGGCGTGGGTGTGCTTGGCCTGCTCTGGAAGCTGCTTATCTCCTAGCACTGTAAAGCCAATTGGCCCTCAATCCAACTCATTGATGCGAACATTATGTACCTGGCAATGCTGAAAGCAGTGTGTGCTTGAGTGATTGGTCTGACTTGTCAATGAGTGTCAGGAAATAAAAAAGGCCAATATGGATTCAAAGTTAAAGAATCTAACATTTTCACTTCAAAGAATACATTTATTAGGAGTGAGGCTAGCCAGTGTATTGTAGTGTGACTGCTAGTGGTGAGGCATGCATTACCAGTATGGCAAACTGATTTGATTTGATTTGTTAAAATTTATAATGCGCAAGACAATAACCCGAAGGTATCAAGGCGCCTAACAATACCATCAGAAAGTTGAAACATACATCCTTACATATAGGCTTGCAGAAAAAAGCGAGTTTTAAGAGCACTTCGAAATTTCTGTAGGGAAGGCAGGGACCTAAGGTCAAGGGGAAGATCATTCCACCATTTGGGAACTAGGGTAGAAAAGGCCCTGCCGCCCCATTTGGCCTTTCGTGTGCGGGGAACTGTCAAAAGCGATTTCCCTGAGGAACGTAGGCTCCTTCCGGGAATATAGAGGGAGATGATGGAACCAACTCCCGAATCACTGATTTTCGTGATGGCTCTATAGGTCATACATAAAGCCTTGAACCGTACTCGGTATTCTACCGGTAGCCAGTGCAGTGTTTTCCTGGCCGATGAGCGTCTGGGAGCATCCAAGACAAATCTGGCTATAGCGTTCTGGACCACCTGCAAGCGCTGTAGCAGGCTCCTGCTTAGCCCTACATACAGCGCATTGCAGTAGTCCAGACGTGAGCCAATAAGTGCGACCGCTATTTGCTTTCTAGATTGAGGGGAGAGGTATTTCCTAATCCTTCGCAGGGTGTGAATCAATCCCCAACAGGTGGAGATGGTTCTACTCACCTGCTTGCCCATATCCAGGGCAGGGTCTTTCATCACCCCAAGGTTCTTAGCCGATGTTGTGGGGGAAGGACACTCTCCCAGCGAGTCAGGCCACCAGTTGGCTGACCAGATATTCTCTTTCCCTCCGAACACCATTACCTCAGTCTTCTCCCCATTCAGTTTGAGAGAATTCTGGATCATCCAGTAACCAACCGCCTCCATACAAGATCTAAAATTGGAGGCAGTTCGTACATCTGAATGAGAGAGAGAGACGAGGATTTGGGTGTTGTCTGCGTAGGAAACTACCTCCATCCCGAAAGATCTTATAAGTCTGGCTAGTGGGGTCACGTAGATGTTAAATAGGGTCGGACTCAGAGCCGACCCTTGTGGGACCCCACACAGCACTGTTCGGGATGGAGATAGAAACTCCCCCAGCTTGACTGTTTGTACTCTCCCATCAAGAGATTGATCAAGTAACCTTTTTAAAGTTTTGGTTTTCTCAAAGTGCTGACTAACCACAGAGGGTGGCTATAGTAATAGCCAACACGTGAGAAATGATATGTTTGAAAACTGAGGACAATAAAGCCATATAATTGAATAACAAGCATTGGAAAAACCAATTGGGCTTCCATGAAACGGCAAAAGGAAGTGGGATTTGATTTAAGAAATGACCAACCAAACTGAAGTCCTAGTTGTCAGTGGGTGTGAAAGAGAATGAGTGATTGATGTTTGGGAGAAACTGAGGTATTGGATGAGAAGAGGGCGAAGCCCTACTCAAGCAGCAGCCACAATACTTGTCTAAGTGAAACACAAAAAATCACTAATTTAACCTGTACTTAACCCTCTGGTAGCTTGGCACAGAAGGAGCAGGCATCAGCTAGGGGCAATGTGAATTATACAGCACTTAAACAGTAATAATGTTAAAGCACAACCCAAGAAAAAATCCCACACCAATTTTTTAAAAATACAGTGGCATGTAAATGGGGGTGGGGTCGCACACTACTCACACCAGCGGGATCGCCCCTAAGGACTGTGGTAAGTGTAGTTCGTGTTCCGCGATGCATCTTCTTTCGATTGTCTGCTATCTTCGCTATCTTCGCCATCCCTGGACACGTGTTTTGGGGTATTTACCCCTCATCAGCAGGGATTAGGCCGTGTTCTTGGGTTGCCGGTGGATGCCAAATATTGCCAGGTTTAGTACCACTCAGGCGTGCAGGTGCGGGGTCCCAGGCTCGTCAGCCAACTGCTCGAGGGACCTTTAACATTACAAATGGGGGTGGGGTCGCACACTACTCACACCAGCGGGATCGCCCCTATGGACTGTGGTAAGTGTAGTTCGTGTTCCGCAATGCATCTTCTTTCGATTCTCTGCTATCTTCGCTATCTTCGTCATCCCTGGACACGTGTTTCGGGGTATTTACCCCTCATCAGCAGGGATCTGGCCGTGTTCTGGGGTTGCCGGTGGATGCCAAATATTGCCAGGTTTAGTACCACTCAGGGGCGCAGGTGCGGGGTCCCAGGCTCGTCAGCCAACTGCTCGAGGGAGCTTTAACATTACAAATGGGGGTGGGGTCGCACACTACTCACACCAGCGGGATCGCCCCTAAGGACTGTGGTAAGTGTAGTTCGTTTTCCGCGATGCATCTTCTTTCGATTCTCTGCTATCTTCGCTATCTTCGCCATCCCGGGACACGTGGTTCGGGGTATTTACCCCTCACCAGCAGGGATTATGCCGTGTTCTGGGGTTGCCGGTGGATGCCAAATATTGCCAGGTTTAGTACCACTCAGGCGCGCAGGTGCGGGGTCCCAGGCTCGTCAGCCAACTGCTCGAGGGAGCTTTAACATTACAAATGGGGGTGGGGTCGCACACTACTCACACCAGCGGGTTCGCCCCTAAGGACTGTGGTAAGTGTAGTTCGTGTTCCGTGATGCATCTTCTTTCGATTCTCTGCTATCTTCGCTATCTTCGCCATCCCTGGACACGTGTTTCGGGGTATTTACCCCTCATCAGCAGGGATTAGGCCGTGTTCTGGGGTTGCCGGTGGATGCCAAATATTGCCAGGTTTAGTACCACTCAGGCGCGCAGGTGCGGGGTCCCAGGCTCGTCAGCCAACTGCTCGAGGGAGCTTTAACATTACAAATGGGGGTGGGGTCGCATACTACTCACACCAGCGGGTTCGCCCCTAAGGACTGTGGTAAGTGTAGTTCGTGTTCCGCGATGCATCTTCTTTCGATTCTCTGCTATCTTCGCTATCTTCGCCATCCCTGGACACGTGTTTCGGGGTATTTACCCCTCATCAGCAGGGATTAAGCCGTGTTCTGGGGTTGCCGGTGGATGCCAAATATTGCCAGGTTTAGTACCACTCAGGCGCGCAGGTGCGGGGTCCCAGGCTCGTCAGCCAACTGCTCGAGGGAGCTTTAACATTACAAATGGGGGTGGGGTCGCACACTACTCACACCAGCGGGATCGCCCCTAAGGACTGTGGTAAGTGTAGTTCGTGTTCCGCAATGCATCTTCTTTCGATTCTCTGCTATCTTCGCTATCTTCGCCATCCCTGGACACGTGTTTCGGGGTATTTACCCCTCATCAGCAGGGATCTGGCCGTGTTCTGGGGTTGCCGGTGGATGCCAAATATTGGCAGGTTTAGTACCACTCAGGCGCGCAGGTGCGGGGTCCCAGGCTCGTCAGCCAACTGCTCGAGGGAGCTTTAACATTACAAATGGCGGTGGGGTCGCACACTACTCACACCAGCGGGATCGCCCCTAAGGACTGTGGTAAGTGTAGTTCGTGTTCCGCGATGCATCTTCTTTCGATTCTCTGCTATCTTCGCTATCTTCGCCATCCCAGGACACGTGTTTCGGGGTATTTACCCCTCATCAGCAGGGATTAGGCCGTGTTCTGGGGTTGCCGGTGGATGCCAAATATTGCCAGGTTTAGTACCACTCAGGCGCGCAGGTGCGGGGTCCCAGGCTCGTCAGCCAACTGCTCGAGGGAGCTTTAACATTACAAATGGGGGTGGGGTCGCACACTACTCACACCAGCGGGATCGCCCCTAAGGACGGTGGTAAGAGTAGTTCGTGTTCCGCGATGCATCTTCTTTCGAATCTCTGCTATATTCGCTATCTTCGCCATCCCTGGACACGTGTTTCGGGTTATTTACCCCTCATCAGCAGGGATTAGGCCATGTTCTGGGGTTGCCGGTGGATGCCAAATATTGCCAGGTTTAGTACTACTCAGGCGCGCAGGTGCGGGGTCCCAGGCTCACCAGCCAACTGCTCGAGGGAGCTTTAACATTACAAATGGGGGTGGGGTCGCACACTACTCACACCAGCGGGATCGCCCCTAAGGACTGTGGTAAGTGTAGTTTGTGTTCCGCGATGCATCTTCTTTCGATTCTCTGCTATCTTCGCTATCTTCGCCATCCCTGGACACGTGTTTCGGGGTATTTACCCCTCATCAGCAGGGATTAGGCCGTGTTCTGGGGTTGCCGGTGGATGCCAAATATTGCCAGGTTTAGTACCACTCAGGCGCGCAGGTGCGGGGTCCCAGGCTCGTCAGCCAACTGCTCGAGGGGGCTTTAACATTACAAATGGGGTGGGGTCATACACTACTCACACCAGCGGGATCGCCCCTAAGGACTGTGGTAAGTATAGTTCGTGTTCCGCGATGCATCTTCTTTCGATTCTCTGCTATCTTCGCTATCTTCGCCATCCCTGGACACGTGTTTCGGGGTATTTACCCCTCATTAGCAGGGATTAGGCTATGTTCTGGGGTTGCCGGTGGATGCCAAATATTACCAGGTTTAGTACCACTCAGGCGCGCAGGTGCGGGGTCCCTGGCTCGTCAGCCAACTGCTCGAGGGAGCTTTAACATTACAAATGGGGGTGGGGTCGCACACTACTCACACCAGCGGGATCGCCCCTAAGGACTGTGGTAAGTGTAGTTTGTGTTCCGCGATGCATCTTCTTTCGATTCTCTGCTATCTTCGCTATCTTCGCCATCCCGGGACACGTGTTTCGGGGTATTTACCCCTCATCAGCAGGGATAGGCCGTGTTCTGGTGCGTGCCTTTATGTGGTACTATACCTGGTAATATTTGGCAGCACGCAGCAACCCCAGAAGATAAGAAGATGGCCTAATCCCCGCTGATATGGGGTAAATACCCCGAAACACGTGTACAGGGATGGCGAAGATTTGAAGATACGCGAGAATTCGAAAGAAGATGCATCGCAGAGAACAGTACTACAGTTACCATGGTCCTTAGGGGCGATCCCGCTGGTGTATTAGCAGTGTGCGACCCCATTTTGGTGAATGTTTATGCTCCTTGGAGCTTTGAGCTGACGAGCTCGGGACCCCGCACCTGCGCGCCTTTGTGTGGTACTATACCTGGTAATATTTCGCAGCACGCAGCAACCCCAGAAGATAAGAAGATGGCCTAATCCCTGCTGATGAGGGGTAAATACCCCAAAACACGTGTACAGGGATGGCGAAGATTTGAATATACGCGAGAATTCAAAAGAAGATGCATCGCAGAGAACAGTACTACAGTTACCATGGTCCTTAGGGGCGATCGCGCTGGTGTATTAGCAGTGTGCGACCCCATTTTGGTGAATGTTTATGCTCCTTGGAGCTTTGAGCTGACGAGCTCGAGACCCCGCACCTGCGCGCCTTTGTGTGGTACTATACCTGGTAATATTTGGCAGCACGCAGCAACCCCAGAAGATAAGAAGATGGCCTAATCCCTGCTGATGAGGGGTAAATACCCCGAAACACGTGTACAGGGATGGCGAAGATTTGAAGATACACGAGAATTCGAAAGAAGATGCATCGCAGAGAACAGTACTACAGTTACCATGGTCCTTAGGGGCGATCCTGCTGGTGTATTAGCAGTGTGCGACCCCATTTTGGTGAATGTTTTTGCTCCTTGGAGCTTTGAGCTGACGAGCTGGGGACTCCGCACCTGCGCGCCTTTGTGTGGTACTATACCTCGTAATATTTGGCAGCACGCAGCAACCCCAGAAGATAAGAAGATGGCCTAATCCCTGCTGATTATGGGTAAATACCCCGAAACACGTGTACAGGGAATGGCGAAGATTTGAAGATACGCGAGAATTCGAAAGAAGATGCATCGCAGAGAACAGTACTACAGTTACCATGGTCCTTAGGGGCGATCCCGCTGGTGTATTAGCAGTGTGCGACCCCATTTTGGTACAGTGGCATGTAATCAATTATTCAACATCATAATCGTAAACGTAGAACTGAAGATATGCAATTTGAAAGATTTAAAGTAAATATAATGCCTAAAAGCACATAGCACCACTAGTGAGTATCTGGTCATGTTAGAAAGGTAAAAAGTCATAAGTTCAGGGTGCCCACAATGTAGGGGGATCCTGATAAAGTGACCAGGTTACTCCTGCTGAAAAGGTTACTTTCTCAAAAGACCAGCTCAAAGAGTTCAGTTCACGGTGGAGGAGGCCAAGAGGAGCAGAAAGAGCGTCACACATGGTAATCACAGTAGTGTGAAGAGCAGGTTGGGCATCGTGAACGTCGTTGCTAGTGCTTCATGTTGATGGTTACTGTGGGCTGTCAATGCTGTAGCGCAAAATGCAGATCTTGCTTTACCAGTCATCACTGGGTGGCAAGATCTCAGCATGAATACACCCGTTCGTGGTAGCAAAGAACCTGCAACTTCAAATTTTCCTTCTTCTTCAGAGTAGTTCACTCTGATGCCAACTAAGCACCCAGGACCTGGGGAGGCGCTTTTTGGTGATCAGGGAGTCACTCTTTCAGAGGTCAGCATTGCTCTGGCAGGTTCAGTTGCAGGTCCAAGCAGGTCCAGTTGCAGCAGGTCAGCTGAACAGTTGCCAGGAGGTCTCTGGACATTATTATGTCCCAGTAGATCTGAACTGGAGATCAGTCTGCTGACCCTTGGAGTCACTTCAGTTAGTCTGGGGAAAATGGAGCAGGCCCAGTCTTCCTTTTCAGACAGTAGGGCAAGCCTCATACAGCCATGCCGTCCCTCCGGCAGCAGGGCAGTCTACTGATCCGGGAGGGTACTGAAGAGCGGATCTGTTAGAAATGGGATTCCTGGTTGGCTGAGGTATGCACCCAGGGCAAGCAGGATCCACCACTCTAGTCAAGTAAGCTAGATTCACACTAAAAGATAATCTGTGCTCTCCCTCTGGTAGCTTGGCGCAGATGTGTAAAGTATTTGTGCAACACACACATACACAGTAACACAATGAATACACCACACAAAGACCACAGATTTAGAGAAATATATTATTATTTTCTAAATAACACAACACAAATCTAATGTAAAGAAGTTGAGGTATTGAATTTTAAAGGACTAAATATAGTACAGTGCTTATAAGCAAGTAGCGCTAAAAGGGTTACTTTAGGTCGCCCTGGACTGGGCAAAGTCAAAGTTCGGGCTACCCACGATGGAGCGCTGGCTGGCAGCAGGACCCCTGCCGACCCCGGTAAACACGGTACCTTTCCTGGTCATAAACAGCGAGATGCATTGATTTTCTTCACGCAGTGAAGGCAATGTGTCAGTTTCGAAGATGAATGCTGGAATAAGGACGTGCCGGGTGATGTGCTGGATTCTGCTTCACGCTTGAGGGGATGAGTCGATCTCACCAGCTGCAGCGGCAGTGATACGCTGTCTGATGCATCGATCTCTGGAGGCAAAGCACCGATTCCAATACGATGCACCACTTCCACCCCCATAACTAGGTTGATGTATCGGTTCTGTTATGCAGACAGAAGATATGTCATCAAAATCTGTGTTGAAAATATCAGAGACACTTTCAGTGAGCCAGGCGCAGAAGCACGGGTAGAGACTTTGATATCCCTGAGTCTCAAGCAACAAAAGGCAATCATACAAGCCGTTGGAGATCACTTGGAGTGAAGGAAGAGTCCAGCTCTCCTTCAACAGACTCGGAGAGTAGCAGGCAGCAGGGGAATACACAGAAAATCAGGCCTTCCAGATCAGGAGTCCAGTTAAGTCCTTTGAGCAGCACATCAGTTCTTCTGGCAGAGTTTTTCAGTTGCAAGTCCAGCAGTGTCGGATTTGAGGGAATTAGAGTCCTAGAACTTATACCTAAAACTTCCTTTGATCTGGGGGATAACTTCAAAGCAGCTCTCTGAAGTGCACAAGGATCCCTTTCAACTCAGTCCTGTTTGCTAGGCTATCTGTGAGGGGTAACCACTCTTTTTGTGGGGACAGAACACAGCCTATTCAAGTGAAGTTTTAGCCCCTCCCTTCCATCCTGCCCAGGCGCAGCCATCGGAAAGCAGATGTATGTAGATGTTGCTCACACACACCTATCCTTCCTGTGTTGTGGATGTCTAGAGGGAATGCACAAGTGTAGTTGTCACCCACCACAGACATGTATTGGAGACATGCTGCTAGGCACACAGAGCAGTAAGTGTAGAAAAATGTCCAAACTGGCTAAAACAGTAATGTTAAATCCATCTTGACGAGTAAAAAAGATTTATCATTACTATTCCAAGGATATGAAACATGAAAAACGTACTCATCTCTGATCAGGAATTACAGCTTGAAAGTGTATTAAGGACGTCCTGATACTACTATATGAGAGGAATAGGTTTCACAGTAATAATGAATTTAGCTGTTTGTCACTATCAGGCCATGTAAAACTTAAAAGTGCATGTTTTAACTTTCACTTACACAGCACCCTGCCATAGGGCGACCTCGGGTCTACCTTAGGGGTGACTTATGTGTAATAAAGGGTTTTTTAAGGCTTGACAAGTAGTTTTAAATGCCAAGTCGAAGTGGAAGTAAACAGCACACACTGACACCGCAGTGGCAGGCCTGAGACAGGCTTAAAAGGCTACTTGTGTAGGTAGCACAATTAGTGCAGTAGGCCCAATGGCAGCATGTGCTGTAAAGGCTTTGGGTATATGGTATACCACTTTATAAGGGACTTACCAGTACATAACATAAGCCAATCAGGTATACACCAATGTCATCATGTTTAGGGGAGAAACACAGCACTGGTTAGCAGTGGTATCATGCTCAGAGTCCTAAGGCCAACAAAAAGAAGATCAGAAAAAGAAGAGGAGGAAGACAAACTGTTTGGGGTGACCCTTGAGAGAGGTCCATTTTCCAACAGAGTCTAAGGGTCCTAATTTTATACCCGATGCCAGATGTGAAGTGGAAAAAACTTAAAGAGTTTTTCTCCCTCAGATGGTGTTGAGATTCCCCTACTGCCTACCCCGTCCCTTGATGTCTATGGGCAGAAAAGGCTAGTGTGAGGTTCTTTATGTGAGGGATAAGGCAGCTTCTTTGAAATGTTAGCGGGCTGTGCACATCTACACCCCCCATCCTGTCCTGACAGGACCACCCTGCCAACACCCAGTCCTTCTTTGGTGTGACTGTCTGTGAGGAATACACAAAGGTCAACTGCCAACAACACTTAGTCATATGCCCTAAGAAATAAGATGCAGGCACCAAATAGTTAGGACAATAAAATTACAAAAATGTGACTTATACTCTGACTTTCCCATTAAACAGGATTTAACATTACAATTCCTTAGACACCAAACAAGTAAATTAAATGTGCCAATTTGGCATTAGCCAATTTTACCATGTTTACAGGAGAGAGCACAAGAAGTTTAGCACTGGTTAGCAGTGGTAATATGCGTAGAGTCCTAAAGGCCAACAAATGCAAGTTCAGAAAACAGAATGTTTAAGGCAAAAAGTTTAACGATGACCCTGCAGAGAGGGCCAAGTCCAACAGTTACCGTTTCCTAGCCGGATACTCCTATAGGATAATTTGCATTAGGTAGCTAGCCAACTGTTGCTCAGCTCATGCTTCACCTTAATGAGGTATGAAAATTGTCCAAAGATTAGGAACAATGCCCAGGGTGTGGGGAGGTGTTTTTCTTCACCTTGCATGAAAATCAGTTAGGGTAGACTTGGGAATTTCATTAACTTGTAAAGGGACTTGGCCTTTCTTAAGTAAATATAAGATAATTATTTTTTCCTCGGCTAGGCTGACACCAAACTTAATGGGAGGGGGCTACCCCCAGAACTGGTTTTGCGTCACCACAGAGGAGGGGACAGCTCATTTTCCTGGCCACACCTCTGGTTAAGCACACAGGCTTTGCATAAGGGAGGAAGGATTCCCTCATTTTGGATATTGGAGTAAGGTGCTCTGTGGATTGTTTAGGAAAGGGCAAGGAGAAACTTCTGCAAATGTGGGTACCTTTGCTCCTGGGAACCTTTAGGTCAAGGAGTCACCTCCACCCACAGGCTTGTATGAACTATAAATATAGCCCCCTAAGGCGCCATTGTCAGAACTCTCTGTCCCCGTGGAAGAACAGAGGAAGGACTGCTTCTGCTATTTATATCTATGATGAAACCTGATCCCATGTATACGCAGCAACTGTAAGTATCAGTTTTCTGACCTCCTGTGTGGCTACAGGGACTCAACAAGTTACAAAATGCCTTTTGACTGAAGTGCCCAGCTGACCAGCAGCAACTCTATCTGAAATGGACCCTGCTGGTGGCCTTACTGGAGTAAGTTTTGGTCCCAAGTGCTCCTCCTGATGTCCTGAGGCAATTAGATGTACATAACTGGATTTCTCCTAACAAACCAATGACTTCAGGTGGACCTCGTCCGACAGCAATTTGACTTTAAGAGGACCTCTTTGGAAGCAGTCAGGAATTTGGCCCACTGGGCTCTATCTACATGACGAAGTGTTGCACCAAACTGGCTTCTTTTTTATTGTCAAAAAGAAAATCCTGAATGGCTATCTATCTTCGAGAGGAGTTTTCTGGACACTGCCTACAACTCTCTCCTGCTGGAGGATTTTAACTTCCATTTTAGAGACTAAATCAGAAAGATATTGTTGGAAAGTGGGTTATTGGTAGTATTAAGTATGCCCCTACCACCAGTAATAAATCAACTAACACGGTATAGGGTCCAGTAAAGGTCTCAATAAATGAGTCCCTTGCTCAACCCTTGATAGCTGTAACTGAGCAGTCAGGCCTAACTTAGAAGACAGGTATGTAGATCATTTTAAAACACCAATACATTAAATAAGTATGAGACAAACACAATAAAAATCCCTTATCAATTTATAAAATAGTATATATTAAAATGAACAAATAGACACTAAAAATACAAAAATCTAATATAGGGAACTGGAGATATGATTTTTTAATGAATTACCACTTTATAAAAGCCGATAGCACCACTCTGGGAATTGTGTTCACGTTTGCGTTGGACAAAGTAAAAGTTTCAGGCCAACCGCAAAAGAGCCCTGTCTGGATATACTAAGCGGGAGGCAGTTTGCACTTAGAAACTTTTCTGGAGCTTTTCTTTCTGGCCCCCCCTTGCTGCTCCTCACCAGGCCTGATTCGCTGGCTTGAGTTTTCCTGAGGACATGGTCAAATCCTGGAAGCTGGAGCTCGAGCGCTTTTCAGCTAGATGAACCAGCAGTCCAGGATTGGTTGTAGTTGAAGGAGCTCGATTTTGCTCTCCCGGTCGAGTCAGACCCCTCCTGGAGATTTATCCCAAAAGTTCTCCATACTTCAGGAGGTGTTTCCTGAAGGTCTCTTTCTGAGTTCAAAGTTACCAAAACACTAATCCAAGGGTCTGGAATCTTCTGGATGGTCCATGGAAGGTAGGGACCATGATTCCCTCAATGCACCTGCCCATATCCCTAAAAATCCACTGTATGCACTCCAGGCTGGGGACTCCTGGTTGTGATTGTGTAGGTGACCTCTGTTAACCTGTAGCTTGTAGGGAGCCTGGTATTCAATCCTTTTGAAACAAGGTACATTCACAGGGTGGTAGTTCCAGATAGTGCAGCAGGCGCAGTCAGTCAGAATGGTGCAACTCAAGTTTCCAGCACGGCAGTCCTTATTCTTCTCTTAGTTTCAAGCAGTGTACCTGAGAGGTTCGGCACCTCTAACATATTTATGCAGTGTTCTGCGGGAGCAAGCAGGGGAGCACTCCTGTCCAATGAGGTGCAAGTCAACACCCCAGGGCATGACAACATCCTCCAACGTGTTACATATTCTTGTCCAGGAAACCACTATTGCTCCAAAATTTATGATGGCTGAAAGCTCAGCAGAAATGTAAGAACTAGCTAAACCAACCTTCAGTGTGTCTGATTCCCATAGCTCCCCTCCCCCTAGCACGTGCATAGTCCTTCCTTGCACCTGCAATCTGGTTGTGTCAGATGGGATGGGGTTGGCAAACATTGCATACCCTACATGTCCTGTTCCTCCTTTGAAGCATCATGGTTTAGACCCTTCCTTCTGCTCTGGCATTCCTATGTGGCAGAGCCCTCTCCAGCAGATAGCCTCTCCGATAGTGAGCCACTTATCACTTCATCAAAGCAGCCTGGCTAACCCTGATAACTCTGACCAATCAGGGAAGACTGCAGGAAGGCTGAATTTTGGCTCATAGAGAGGAAAGTCTTATAACTTTTTTCTGTACAGTTTAGGATAAATGTATCAATGACATATTACTTGATTTATCAATACCATTCTTCTGAGTCTTTGAATTATATTAGATTCAATTCAATTCAATTCAAAAAGGCTTTATTCGATTGATAAATAGCAATCATAAAAGCACACAGGAATAAAATACATAAACAATTTCATATAATAAAATTTCATAGTGAGCGTAACATAAAATCATATTGAATATTACAGTGTTACATAATAATAAAAAAAAATAAAAGCAGAGGGGCATCATTACTGTGCAAAAAAAGCATTTAGGTGGACATACATTTCCTCAGATAAAGAACTTTTTTCAGGAAGGCCTTCATTCTTAGAACACCATTTTCATTTTCTAAAAATTGTAATGACAATAAAGCTGGGCAACATTGGCGTAGTCCGGACTGTTTTAAAATAGGTACCAACAACAGCCGCCTAACAGTAGAGTAAAATTTACAAAATAAAATAACATAAATCATAGTTTCGGGGAAATATTGTCACAGGGACAAGGCTGGAGGTCTCGCGACCAATCATTAGTAACAGGAAAACTGACTGATCTATGAAAGATCCCCAGCCTAAAACGGGTTAATAAAAATCTATCGTAAGCACCGGGAACAAAAATTAAATAGGGCTGAATGTTAAAAGTAGTTAAAATCAGTTGATTATGCAGGACTGTAGGCTTTACAATCTCAGAAGTCCTTCTCAGGGTGTCCAGCAGCATAAGACCCTCTTTCCTCAAATCCTTTCTAGTCACTGACATGATGGTAAGAGCATTTAAAAAGTAACCTGGTTTTCCGAGATCCTTGGAAAATTTGCAAACATATCTCAGCCAGGGAATCCTCATTACTCCTTCCAGTTTCAATATGTCTAAGAGGATATGTCTACAACCGCGCCCCATGGAGTTGTGGGGGGCAGAGAGGCGGGGCAGGGGAGGGGCAGGGTGAGTGGTGCTAAAAACCGGCATATGAATAATTGGAGGTAAGTAAACAATTTAATTTATAAAACAAATTTGTTTTTTTTTATTAATTAAATTGTTTACCTACCTCCAATTATCCATATGCCGGTTTTTAGCACTCCCCACCCTGCCCCTCTCCCACCTCGCCTCTCGGCCTCACTGCAACTCCCTCCACGGGCCGTGGCTGTATCTCTGTTTAGTTTCCTTTTTCATCCATAGCCTGTGCCACAATAGCACAGGCTCAAGTCTAATTAAATCAGAATTATACGGAAGACCTAACTCTGCATGGCAAATACATCCTGAAGTGACACTTGGGACAGCTAAGATGTATTTTAAAAAGGAGTTTCGACCGACTGGATAGAGGTTAGGTCAGCAAATCCCCACACCCCGCTCCCATAAAGGGCTGCGGAAACACACTTTGCCTTATATATTTTTATTAGATCCTCGGTAGGTCTTTTACCCAATTTTTTAGCAAAGTCAGTGAGAGCAGATGTAGTGCGTAAAAAAAGCCAGTTTTTTTGCTCCTACAGCTTGTACCCAGGAATCATTCTGTGAAAAGAGTATACCCAAGTACGAAAATCTTTTAGTGGCCTCAAGCTTTTGTCCTGCAATGAAGATGTCTCTATTTATCTTAAAACCTCTGCCACAGCGCATAATGAAAGTTTGTAAAGAGTTTACCCTTAATCCCAGATCTTTCATTTAAAGGGTAAAACTGTCCACAATGCGCTGTAGGCCCACCTGAGTGCGTGACATCAGCACGGCATCGTCCGCATACAAGAGGGCTAGGATTGGGCGGCCAGCTACATGAGGAAAATCTAAATTATCTTTGCACAAGGCTTCCTCAAGCCCATTTATATACAAATTAAAAAGGAATGGAGCAGGACACAACCCTGCCTGACTCCACGCCTAATCGGGAATGCAGCCGAGCCTTCGCCCTTCAGGCCATAGCGAACACGAGCTTAGCGTCACAATAAAAACGCTTAAGAAAATAAATAATATTCACATCAACCCCCAAAGCTCCCAGCAATTTCCATAGTTTAGAGTGGACCGCCCAGTCAAAAGCGGCCGAGAGGTCCACAAAGGCTAAAAACAGGTTTCCTCGCTTGGCCCTCGTGTATTTCCCCACCAACAATAAAAGGTTTAAACCCTGTTCAACTGTCCCCAGACTAGCCCGAAAACCATATTACAAATCGGATAAAATAGAGTTTTCATTGGCCCAGTCCAGGAGGCGTTCCAATATCACCCGGCCAGCTACCTTCGTAATGGAATCCAACAAGAAAATCGGTTTGTAACATCCCAGGTCATGCCTATCCCCCTTTTTGAAGATAGGCATAATGGTAGACTCTACCCAAGTGAGTAGAAAACCAGTGTTACAACTTGCATTAAGCACCTGCACAAGAAGAGGCCCCCATAAAGATATGATCAACTTAAATATATCTCTAGGGGCCCCATCTGGGCCTGGAGCCTTACCGCCCTGGCTGGCATGTAAGGCCCTCTCGACGTCCTCCAAGGTAGACAATAAATCCTTGGAATCAGGAGGGTAGCTTATATCACGGGCATCAACTGGAGGTTCAACCCCTTCATATACCTGGGCAAAATGTTTAATCCATTGAGTCTCCGGAATGCCTATCTCGATTGTAGGGCCATTTTCCTTAGATAAGAATGGGGTTCTAATTACCTTCCAAAAGCCTGCGCTATCGTTGGTTACTGAGGCTAAATGCACAGCCTCCCAAGCCTCCTTCTTTATCGTGTTTTTCCTGTCTCTAACCACCTGTTAATATGTAGTCCTAGCTCTCCTAACATCTAAGATACTTCTTGGTTTTTTATGCAGTTCTTTTTTTAAGAGTGGGTAGGCTTGTGTACACCTTGAGTCAAACCACCTACTTTGAGCTCTATTACTCTTGTGTTGCCTAATAAGGGACTCCCTTATTACATTTGTTATTGTTAGAAATGAGGCTAATAGAGTAGCAGAGTTGGTGTCTTCACTCAGGCATATTGCTAATTCTGAATTACATTTGCAGATTACTGATTTAAGCATCTCTGTTTGATCTACCATAGCCCATCGTAGGGAGTAACCATTAGTACTACCAATTGATAAGTTCTCTAATAGTCGATCACTATTATTGGTCCCTAAGATTTTCTTCGATGGCAATGCAACAGTTAGGCCGAGAGGAACATGATTGCTTAATGAATTGTCAGAGACATAAAAAGAACGGAGGCTATATGCATGATTGCTTTTAACTAAAATATAATCAATGGTAGAGCGACAACCCCTACCGTTAAATGTAGCTGCATGAGCTGGTGATGAACACAATTCATTGGCAAAGCCAAGGTCAAGACTGTTAATTAGTTCATTTAACTGTTCACCCAAAGCAGTATGACTAAAATGTGAGGAACATGCACCCTCTTCCCACAATGCTCCACATAAATTTCACATAGCGTACAATTAAAATCCCCCACCAAGAGAAGCATCATGTCTCTGATTTTACTTTTGCCTAGGCTAGTCAGTGATTGGAAGATATTCTTTATAACGCTACATACTGATCCTGGTGGGATATTGTTATAAAAGTTGACCAAGGCTATAGAGAACATTGAGTCCAAATCCAACACTAGTAGTTGATAGGAATCATCATTGGCAAACTCAGTTATCTGTTTTAGGTTCATACTATTAGAAAGATACACACACAAACCCCCTTTAGCTCTCCCACTCCGCGATTCAATTGCTGGGATGGACCGCTTCCTTGGTCCAGGTCTCCTGGAAGCAAAGGACCTCAAATTGTAGGAAAAAATCCCACCATAATGGGTTATTTAATTTCGAACGTATTTTAGCAGTGTTCCAGGAGACAATATGGCAGGATGGAGGTTCAACAATAGTCGAACAGGTAGATGGGGGAATTACGCCCTCTAATAGGGCTGTGTTAGCATGTGCTAGTTGAGAAAAATCATTAGAAACGACCATAACTCCAGTTAAAATCTCATTACTGGGGTCGGTAAATCCTTCATCCCTCTCACTCCCATGTTCCCCCAAGATATTATTTGAACAACTGTGTAACGAGTGTTCAAGTACAAGGCCCCAAGACTCGCCCTTGGTATCCGTCCTTAGCGCTCTGTTCAAATAAGTCTAGGCTCCAGTGCTTCCCGCAGTGCATTTAGCAGTAGAACATGCTTTCTCCCCAGAGATAAACTCTGTTTATTGTCGGTATCGTATCACAGGTTGATTATACACAAGACTCAGCATGGAGTCAATCGTTATCTTCCAGACCAGTCAAAGCCTCGAAACGATTATATGTTGGTATGTAATATCTTAACTGCCTGGTTCCCGGGTAATTTTCTACTAAATGCTGGGACCTAAATTCATTACAGGTTCCAAGAGGCGATAAAAGTGTCCTAAAGGTAGTATATTTATATCATAGGGGTTAACAGGCCCATTGAAGCCCCTCTCAATAATAGTATGTACCAGATGTGGAGCCCTGAAAGTTAAAACAACAGTCTCCACTTAAAGACTTGGGGGATGTACCAACCCACCCAATCCTTCGAACCATTTTAAAGTCCGAAAAAGGCACGTTTTCAGACCAGTCCTGGTGGTAAGGAAATAAAATGACTTATTCCTTAGCGTTGACCAGTGTTCAAATACATTGGGTGCTAGTGATGGAATGTTTGCCAAGACAACCGTGTACGGTTTGGCTTCTGGGGGTAAATTTAGATTTTGTAATGGATTGTAGAGATTCTCTCTATGGTCCTGATTATTTGTACAATTTGCAGCTATATCATTACGTCCACCTTCAGCGCCTCCTGAGTTTACTCCGCTAACTATGCGAGCGGGGTTATTAGATTTTGTTATAGTGTTGACCTCCTTACGCTTCGATTGCCCAGCAATAACAGGGTTGGGAGGCAGACCCACAACGTGATCTTTCACTTTACAAGGTGGAGAGCGGGATATTGAATTAGTAGTAGCTGTCTGTACTAAATGATGTGTACAATGCCCCAGCACCTCCACGTTCACCAGTCGGGCTTCTATATTAGTAATTTTTAAATGAATGGGTTCTAAGAGAGTCGTAATCAATGTCTCAAGTCTACCCCAGAAGTTCTCGTCCTCCGCTACATCCTCAGGCTTGCCTGTTTCATTCTGCTCGGTGGCACTTGCTAGTTGCCCCGTTGATTCACATGCACTCACAGCCCATTTTCCTTTCCTCCCCAGTGGTTTTGTAGCAGCCTTACGCTGCTTTGTAGTATTTTTACCCTTTCCTTTAACAATATTTGGTTTGGATTCAACATTATGTATGTGCTTACATTTATATTTAGCCTTTTGCCCTCTAGTAGTAACATGTGGCCCAGTAGTGCGATGTCCGGACGATGTTAAAGAAACAATATTCGTAGGATAGTCTAACACAGTTTGTACCGGGGTACTGATTGATGAGGAAGTAATCTCATTATTTGCTGCCCTACGTAAGTGTAGGGGTCAAGGAGAGTCTACTTTGAGGAAAGGGGGGTTCGAGGGATAATCTACGCTCAGTAAGCTGGATTTCGTGAATGAGGGCAGATTCTGCCCTCAGCAAGAAGGCATCTAGGGTCCCTGCCACCGACCTCCCTTTGAAAGAATTGCCCTTACTCATTGTTAGACCAGTACAAGTTCCAAAAATGTTACAGAAATATAGAGTACAATGCAAAATAAAATACTGTACTCAGACCAGCGTCTTAGAAAGGTGGCCCAGCCCTGCCTCAGACTGTCTCTGACGGGCGTGGACGGGCCCGCCGTTGGCCCCGGCACGCCCGCGCTCATCCCGCCCTGCGGGAGCTTTTGACTGTTTTTAAAGCGCCTCCTGGCGCTTTGCACTGATGCCGGCCGTAGGCGCCACCAGGGATGCTGGGAGTTGTAGTCCCCCCGTCACCAAGGGAACCAAGGGAACAGCGTGGCAGCAGGCACTGCGGCGAGTGCGGCATGGCGTTGCAGTCTCCCCGGGCCTGATCTTGAAAGAGGTAAGATGGCTTCCAACAGCAGAGCAATAATGAGGGACCCGTGCTGCGGGAGCCCCCAACCATTTTTAAAGCACCTCCTGGCACTTTGCACTGACGCCGGCCGTAGGCGCCACCAGGAACGCTGGGAGTTGTAGTCCCCCGTCACCAAGGGAACCCATAAAGGCTGAAATCATCCTCAGCACCACAGTACCCCCATATTGCGTGTCAGTACGCAAGATATTCTTTTCATGTTACTGTCCTAGTGTCTCTTTTATCCTTGCACTTTCACTCGGGTCGCATATTTTCAGGTCTCACAACTTGAAGCCTATTCCAGATTTCTCCCCATCAGGCTCACCTCCTTTCTCCTTTTTTCAGGGACAGGCCTAGGCTCAAGCGCCACACTCCACCAGAAACGCCGAGCTCCCAATCCAAACTGGGATGCCTCCCTCCAAACCGGGATGCCTCCATCGAGCCGTGCACCCAGTCTCAGCGGACCCGATCTCAGCCCCTTCCCTGGCCCGGGAAAGCAGAACTCAGCACATGGGGGATCCAAAGAATGCTGATTGGCAAAACCAAATGCCAAAACTCAGAGTGCCAGCACGACAGCGCCAGCATTCAGGTGAGGAAGCTCACCGGTCTCACAACTCCATAGCGGGGGGAGGGGCAGCAGCAATGGAAGAGTAAGTATTAGATTCAATGCCTAGCAATATGTATTGGTCCATAAACTATTGCAATGTCATCCTATGTGGCCAGGTATCTACAATAGGGAAAATGAACTGTGCATTTTTTCCATCACCAGAGCATGCAAAACACATCTTTATAAAGGCCCTGCTTATAGTTACATCCCTAGATACTTATAGGGCAGGTCATGCTAATTATCGCTGTACCTTAACACATAGCGTACCCTAATGCATGTGTGTGTTTTCACTTGTGTTTTCAACATAGGTCTAGTCCTGGGCCTGATTAGACAGGGCCCAGGAACAGTCAGAGTCAGTTACCACCAGTACCAGTCAGCAAACAATGGGGGTGCACAGGGCATACAGGATGACTTCGCAACAGTTATACTCTTTGATCGGAACAACCTGCTTGGTGTATTGTACCTATGCTAAATCGTGGTCTGCCTCAACTTGCTCCTGGGTCCCATATAACAGGAAACAGTGACATTTGCTTGCTGCTTTACTTTTCTTGGTACTTTTCACCATAAAACTTTAAATCTTCATATCTCCAGATCCCCTAGTTGACTCTATTCTTTATTTGTGTCAGCTTTCCAATTAAAAATGTGTTAATTTTTAGAGATTAGATGTGGGTTTTTTATTGTATGTTGTTTTGACTTTTCAATTGTGTTGATACGGCTTCATATTTTACACATTTCTCTAGAAAAGTATGTCCAATCTGTGCCGTAGCAACTAGGGTTTGAGCCCAAGATTATTTTTGAGCTTGTGTCTGAGGCTTGACAAGATTTTGAACTTATTACTTGGAGCAGGTTCACAACTGCACCAACTAACAACCAATTTTCTTACAATTACATAAGAGATTTGAAATAGCAAGAAACTAGTATGCGGTAAAAATCATATTCTTTACAGAAATTACATTAAAATGCCCTGCAAAATATGTGAAATTATATGTTGTTACACGAACTTCTGGCTTTGACATTTTGAACTGGTTTTTAGTCTTAAATGTGTCCTCATGTCCATTTTTGGGGAGAGGACACACGCCACTCAACAGATAGTGCAAAATCACCCGTATACCTAATAACATGTTTCCACAATGGGACTTTATACCTGAATTAAGTCTCAATTAGACATTGCATAATGGCATAATCTCAGGCATTTTACGATATTTTGTATATATACAATACAGACAGGAATTGTTATGTGGACTACCCGCCTCTGAGAATACAAGGTATGGGGCTAATGGCAAACATCTCGGCCGTTTTCCCCTTTGCTGGTTATACGTTGGTGGTAGGATAAGTATAGAGAGAGGAGGCGAAGAAACTATGAATAAGTGTAGGAGAAGGATAAGACAGAAGTAAATCAGACATTACCTAACAATCATGATGAAGATTGCACACAGTCTATTGGTACATAGTTTTCCCAGACAATTACAGTTCTGTTTATCTGTGCATATTTTATCCCTCACCCCTGTGTTCTTTGGGGAATTCCCCCATTCTGCTGCCCGTTATCCTATAGTGGCTCATACGGGATCAGGTTGTTGTCCAAGGTTTCCCACAAGCTCCTAGAGGAGACTTTCCAGGGCGAGTATCTTAGTGCCAGGCTGTCCGTGTCACGGACCAACGATTCCTCAGGATCGATGAGATGCTATAATGGGGTCCACCTCCAGCTGTCCCTGTGCTCTAACTCAACAGAGGAACAGAGCACGATGGTCAGCAGGTGAGGGAAAAAAGAAGCCGGGGCGGGAACCGTCATGGAAGGGAAATCTGTAAGTACAAGAGAACATGCATTAGAAGTGTTCTCACTCCTACACCCTACTTCTATACAACCCTAAGACAGTTGCCCACCTGATACGTCTCAGATGCTGCTAGGCCCTTCCTTCTTCTATTCAAGTTCATGAGATGACGTCTCTCACTCCTTAAGGATAAGCGCCTGTAAGTACAGAAGCAGAATAAATACCTCTCCAGGAGCGTCACTGGAATAACACTCAATGTAACTCATGCTACACTTCAAGACTCATACATACCCTGCGTTCTCGCCCCGTAGCACAAAGAAATCCTAGGGTCCACACTTGATTAGATGCAGTGATAGTCCCAAATGATAAATAACGATAGTAACCCAGGAACAAACAAAGATAGTCACAGCAGTTCAGCAAAATGTATCAGTCACTACTTATGACATCGGTCTTACCAGAGACCGTGATGACAGCCGCTAGCAAGGGAGCATCACAACATACCCACTCACCACTCTATGTCATCCGGTACAGAGAGGGGGAAATCCAGCGTCTCTCTGCCGGTTCAAAAGCGGGCTGACTCGAGAGGGCGCAAATCCAGCGTCTCTCCGAGTCTACAAATCCATCAAAAGTCACTAGTACCGTGAGGGGGGGAAATCCAGCGTCCCTGGCGATACTTCGATGCACTCAGTTACAGGCAACAGAATCAGAGGAAACCCGCGTCTCCGTTCTGTTTAAAGCGCCCATAAACTTGTAGCCAAACAATCCTCTGCTGTAAAACTGGCTCGTTGATCACCAACCGGAAAGCCACAGCAGTGAACAAGGATGTCAAAACAATCAGGTCTCATAGAACACGAAGGCAACGAGCTTCCACTGCCTACACTCTCCAGACGAACAATGACAAATCACGTGCACCGCCCCCAGCGTCTCTCACATATTTGAAGCCTCTCCCCTTCCAGGTGCCCCTAAGGATTCTGGGAGATGTAGTCCGTTTCTTCACATCTGGGTAGGCACCCGTCGGACCCTGACAGTACGCCCCCCTCCCAGGTGCCTCCTAGCTCCAGGCTTCCCCGGATGCAGCAAGAAGAATCTCCGAACAGCCTCAGGAGCATGGACCCCGGCACATGGTTCCCAAGAATCGTCCTCCGCCTGATACCCCTTCCAGGAGACCAGGAACCACAGCTTCCCCTGCCGATACCTGGAATCCAGGATCCTGCGAACCTCGTATTCCAGTTGCCCGTCCCTCACCACCGGAGGTGTCGCCACAACCCTGGCCCGTCCAGCAGGCTTCAACAGGCTGCAGTGGAACACCGGATGGATCCGCAATGACGCTGGCGACTTAAGTTTGTACGCCACCGGATTGACTTGACGTAGCACCACATAGGGACCAATGAAGCGAGGGTGAAATATACTACGGTACCGGAATCGTATGTTCCGAGTGGAGAGCCAAACTCGATCCCCTGTTTTGTACTCTGGTCCCACCTGTCGATGCACGTCCGCCCATTTCTTATAAGAGACCTTGGCCCGATCCAACGACTTTCGGACCACACGATGGAGTCGTTGGAGAGTCTTCATGTGTGCGGCCACAGAGGGGTGGTTCTGTATTTCTTCCGGGATCACCACTGGCAGAGTATTGGCATGGTACCCGGTGTTGGCCCTAAAAGGAGTCTCCTTGATCGAACTATGCCAAGTGTTGTTGTAAGACAACTCCGCCAACCACAACATAGAAACCCAGGACTGGTCTGCCTCCTTCGCGTAGCACCGTAGATATTTTTTCAAGGTCTGATTCAAACGCTCGGTTTGGCCGTCTGTTTGCGGATGAAAACTCGTAGAAAGAGCATCCTCCGTGTGCATGGCCTTACACCACATGTGCCAAAATCGGGCCACGAACTGAGGCCCTCGATCGGAGATGATCACACGAGGTATTCCATGTAATCTTACCACATGGGTTAAAAGCAGCTGGGCGGTCTGACTGGCTGTGGGTAGATTATGGCAGGGAATAAAGTGTCCCATTTTAGTAAGGCTGTCTACGACTACCAGGATAGCATTACAACCCTGATCTGTTGGTAACCCCACTATGAAGTCGATACTGATGGTATGCCATGGATGGACAGGAGTGGGTAAGGTTATCAACTTCCCCTTCGTCTTGTTTTGTTCGCCTTTTGCGCGAGCACACGTGTCACACTGCTGTACCCAGTCGTTCACCTCTTTCGCCATTCCCTCCCACCAGAACTGACGCTGCATCAACAGAAGCGTCTTCCTTCTACCGGGATGGCCGGCCATGACAGCATTGTGGCAACAATTGAACGCCTGTAATCGAAGGGAGTGCGAGGGGAGATACAGTTTACCGCGATACAGGGGAACCCCATGTTTCAGAGTGCGATTGCCTTCCTGCTCGGCCCACACCTTCCACTGTCCCGGGCTGCGGAAATCCACTACCTGCTGCACGAATCTGTCTGCCGAGACCGCACACAGTACTTTCTCCGGCGATATGATAGCTTGTGGTGTCTCTCGAATGGAAGCGCTGCCTTCCTCCTGTCTAGAGAGAGAATCAGCCTTCCGATTGTCGGACCCCGGACGGAACGTGATGACGAAGTCATACCCAGCAAAGAACTGTGTCCATCTCATCTGTCTTTGTGAAAGATGACGAGCAGTCTTCATATACACCAGGTTCCTGTGATCCGAGTACACCGTTACGGTGTGTCTTGCACCCCACAGATAGTGTCTCCATTCCACGAAGGCCTTTTTTATGGCGAACAACTCCTTCTCCGCCACCGTATAATTCAGTTCAGCTGAGGTTAGTTTTTGTGACAAGAACGCCACGGGATGCAGTTGCCCTGTTGCTTTATCCCTCTGGGACAGTATCGCCCCAACCGCAGTATCGGAAGCATCCGCCTCCACCACAAAAGGCACATCCAATTGTGGATGTCGCAATATTGGAGCTGTGCTAAACAGAGTTTTCAACAGACCAAAAGCATTTGTTGCTTCCACGGTCCACTGAAACGGAACACCTTTTCTCAATAAACGAGTGATCGGAGCTGCCACCAAGGAGAACTGAGCTATGAATCTCCTATAGTAATTCGCAAAACCGAGAAAGCCCTGCACTTCTTTCACGGTCTTAGGAATAGGCCATTGCTGAACTGCCTCCACCTTCCGGTCTGCCATCTTAAACCCCTCGGGACTCAGCATAACGCCCAAAAACTCCACTTCACTCACTCCAAACTCACACTTACTGAGCTTACAGTACAGACTGTTCTCCAACAATCTCTTCAGAACCAAAAGAACATGACCCGCATGCTGTGACACTGACACCGAATATATCAAGATATCATCGATATATACGATGACAAACTGATCGATGAAATCTTTCAAGACATCGTTTAAAAAATACTGGAATGCCGCCGGGGCGTTGCACAACCCGAACGGCATAACCAAGTATTCGAAAAGACCATACCTCGTTTTAAAGGCCGTCTTCCACTCATCCCCGCTACGGACTCTCACCAGATGGTACGCGCCTCTGAGATCCAATCGGGTGTATATGTGGGCCTCTCTCACCTGGTCCAGTAACACGGGGATAAGCGGAAGAGGGTACCTATTCCTCACTGTCTGTTTATTGAGCATGCGGTAGTCAATGCAAGTGCGCAGTTCGCCGTTTGCTTTTGCAATGAAAAACAGAGGCGATGCCGCAGGGGACCTAGATGGACGGATATACCCCATGTCACAGAACCGTTTCAAATACCCCTTCAGGTGCTCAGTCTCTGGTTCCGAAAGAGCGTACACTCGACAAGAAGGCATCACTGCCCCGTCAATGAGATCAATGCGGCAGTCGTATTCGCGATGGGGAGGTAGCTCCGCCGCCTTGACCTCACTGAACACCTCGCTGTAGTCTTTGTAAACCGATGGTAAGATTACATCTTTTCTCAGCTGCCGTAGCCACCTGCAACCCTTGCGCCAAGGCAGCCAAAGGACTGGTCGCCTCCCTCAAACATGTCGCCTGGCACTCCTCTGAAAGGAACCTAACCGTCCTAAGCTTCCAATCCATCGTAGGATTGTGCAGCCCTAGCCAGGGCATGCCCAGGATAACCTCATATTGAGGGGCCTCGATAATGTTCAGTATGATGGTCTCTACATGATCCAAAGGAACTCCCGGTAACCGTAGTTCTACACTTTCAGTCCGTTCTGTGACTGGACCTGACTTCAACAGAGTGCCGTCCACCGCCAACACTTTTTCGGGTTTTAGCATGGAGATTCGAACCAACCCCAACCGACTGACTAACCCCATATCAATGAAGTTACCGGTGGCTCCGGAATCGATCATACTGTGAACGACATGTTGTTCTCCTCTTACGAGTAAGAACATCGAGAGCACTATGTGTGACACCACACCCTCCGACACAGCACCTGCCAAAGACGGCAATTGCCATCCAGCACGTTCAAGGGCCATAGGCATCCTGTCTGTAGACTCGTTCTCATCTGTATGTACTGCTGGTAGAGAAAAATTCTTTCCAGCGACAAAAGGACGCGTTCTTTTTGGTTTCGTCGTGCAATCCTTAACATAATGGCCTTTCTTTCCGCAGTACATACAGAGCCCTTGGGAGCGACGTGCTTCACGTTCTGCCCTAGACAAAGGCGCCCACACCGCCCCAACCTCCATGGGTTCAGACGAACCACCTTTGTCAGCCTGTCCAACAACCTCACCTACTCCCATCCCTCCATGAGAACGATTCCCTCTTTTCCTATCTCCCATTCTATCTGAGAGACGATGATCCAACCTTAAAGTTAAGTTTATCAAGGCCGTACATGTCGTGGGCTGCGGATCTATTTGTGCCAACACATCCTTGAGTTCGTCCGACAGCCCCTGATAGTACAACGCCATTCTTTTTTCTTCTGGCCACGCAGTCTCCGCAACCAACCTATTGAAAGACGTCATATACGTCACCAAATCATTCCTGCCCTGTTTCAAGGTAAGAAGGTCACGATCCGCACTCAGAGTGGTAGCCCTCCTATCAAATACGCGCTCAAACTCTCTTTTGAATGCATTCCAATCCGACAAAAGCGGATCGTCGTTTCAAACCAAAGACCCTGCACAATTAGCCGCATCCCCTGACAGATACGAAATGGCAAAAGCCACTCTGGATAAGTTTGTGGGAAAAGAAGCAGGACGACAGGAAAAATGCAACGAAACCTGCGTCAAAAAAGCCTGGATAGCGCGTGGGTCACCCGAGTACCTCTCAGGGCTGGCTAGAGGAATAGGCGGTGGAACAGTGACCTGGATTTGCTGAGCACCCCCCGAGGCATTGAAAGGGTTTCTGTTCTGTCTCTCTACCTGTTCTTTTAATGCCGCGGTTTCAAGGTAAGAAGGTCACGATCCGCACTCAGAGTGGTAGCCCTCCTATCAAATACGCGCTCAAACTCTCTTTTGAATGCATTCCAATCCGACAAAAGCGGATCGTCGTTTCAAACCAAAGACCCTGCACAATTAGCCGCATCCCCTGACAGATACGAAATGGCAAAAGCCACTCTGGATAAGTTTGTGGGAAAAGAAGCAGGACGACAGGAAAAATGCAACGAAACCTGCGTCAAAAAAGCCTGGATAGCGCGTGGGTCACCCGAGTACCTCTCAGGGCTGGCTAGAGGAATAGGCGGTGGAACAGTGACCTGGATTTGCTGAGCACCCCCCGAGGCATTGAAAGGGTTTCTGTTCTGTCTCTCTACCTGTTCTTTTAATGCCGCGGTTTCAGCGCGGGAGGTAGCCAACTCTTGTTGAACTAGCACCAGCGCTGCCATCACGTCATCCATAGAAGCCATGTCTCACACCGATCAGGAGGAATATTTCTTAGGCACGTGATTCTGTCACGGACCAACGATTCCTCAGGATCGATGAGATGCTATAATGGGGTCCACCTCCAGCTGTCCCCGTGCTCTAACTCAACAGAGGAACAGAGCACGATGGTCAGCAGGTGAGGGAAAAAAGAAGCCGGGGCGGGAACCGTCATGGAAGGGAAATCTGTAAGTACAAGAGAACATGCATTAGAAGTGTTCTCACTCCTACACCCTACTTCTATACAACCCTAAGACAGTTGCCCACCTGATACGTCTCAGATGCTGCTAGGCCCTTCCTTCTTCTATTCAAGTTCATGAGATGACGTCTCTCACTCCTTAAGGATAAGCGCCTGTAAGTACAGAAGCAGAATAAATACCTCTTCAGGAGCGTCACTGGAATAACACTCAATGTAACTCATGCTACACTTCAAGACTCATACATACCCTGCGTTCTCGCCCCGTAGCACAAAGAAATCCTAGGGTCCACACTTGATTAGATGCAGTGATAGTCCCAAATGATAAATAACGATAGTAACCCAGGAACAAACAAAGATAGTCACAGCAGTTCAGCAAAATGTATCAGTCACTACTTATGACATCGGTCTTACCAGAGACCGTGATGACAGCCGCTAGCAAGGGAGCATCACAACATACTCACTCACCACTCTATGTCATCCGGTACAGAGAGGGGGAAATCCAGCGTCTCTCTGCCGGTTCAAAAGCGGGCTGACTCGAGAGGGCGCAAATCCAGCGTCTCTCCGAGTCTACAAATCCATCAAAAGTCACTAGTACCGCGAGGGGGGGAAATCCAGCGTCCCTGGCGATACTTCGATGCACTCAGTTACAGGCAACAGAATCAGAGGAAACCCGCGTCTCCGTTCTGTTTAAAGCGCCCATAAACTTGTAGCCAAACAATCCTCTGCTGTAAAACCGGCTCGTTGATCACCAACCGGAAAGCCACAGCAGTGAACAAGGATGTCAAAACAATCAGGTCTCATAGAATACGAAGGCAACGAGCTTCCACTGCCTACACTCGCCAGACGAACAATGACAAATCACGTGCACCGCCCCCAGCGTCTCTCACATATTTGAAGCCTCTCCCCTTCCAGGTGCCCCTAAGGATTCTGGGAGATGTAGTCCGTTTCTTCACATCTGGGTAGGCACCCGTCGGACCCTGACAGTCCGCTCCTCTTAGGTAGGTGATCCAGTTGAGCCACCCATTGTGTGACGTTTTAGAGGTATCCTTCCAGTTCGTAAGCACTAGCTTGACTTTCCCCCTCTGTGGGGAGATCAATTCGGATGAATGCCGGGGTGAGAGAAGCGAAGTCCCTTATTATTTTACACTTGAAAGATTTGTCTATGAAGTCAAACACTTTCTCAGAAAGGTGCGGTGTTCTAGGTCTTACATGTGTTGCAGTTCCAGCATGTTGGGCTGTCTCCGAGGCCCAGTTTGTGTAAGCGGTATGGGGTCCAGAATGTTTTGTGGAGTAGCCATAACTTAGTTTGTGCTAGCACTGGAGTGATCTTATTGCGAGTGGCAGATGCCCATGTAGTGTTCCACTCTCGATCGCTTAAGGGGGGTCGTGTGCGGTTGTCCCACTATTCTTTCATTCTGTTGTTGATTTTGGATATTTGTGGGCTAAGGATTTTATATAAGAGTGAAGCTTGGTGCCCCAGTTTGTTTTTGTTTGTTATGTATTGGAAAATTGATGGGAGGGTGTCTTCTATTTTGGATTTTGTTATGTCCGTTTTAACCTTTAGGAATCTATATAGGTCTATTTCTTCCAGGTGGTGGCAGGCTTTCAGTTCTGCAAACGTCATCGGTGAGGCGCCCGTTTCTAGTTGGGAGGGGTGTTGAGATGCCCTTCTCTATCCAAGTATAGAAATCGAAATTTCCCCTTGTACTTTATGCTGCTGTTTGCCAATAGAGATTCTGATTGGGACCCTTTAATGCTGGCCTCCATTTTTTGTCTAATTTTAGGAGAGCCATCTTGGTGTTTTTTAGTATTGTGTTGCTAGCATGTGGGTGTGCATTGGCCGTGAATAAGGCTAGTGGTTTTAAATTATTCAGTATGGCCTTTTCTACCTGCAGCCACATCGGTGTGTAACCCGGTATTTGTTCGATCCATTGTGTACTTTTCTTAGCCAGAAAAGCCAGCTGAAAGACGGTAAAGTCAGCTAAATTCACCCCTCCTTGATTCTTCGGCCTTCTAAGTTTCTTTATGCTTATCCTTGCCTTTTTATCCCGCCATAGGAATTTGATGCACATTTTATCTATTTTCTGGTGGAACTCGTCTATTAGAAGGATTGGTAGCATGCCTGTTAGATAGTTTACTAGGGGGGTGATCATCATTTTTAGCATTTCAATTCTTCCCCACCATGTCATGAATTTGGGTGACGAGGCTTCTAGTTGTTTCTTAATTTTGTCTAGTAGCAGTTTCTTGTTGTGTCTTAAAATGGAGACCAGGTCTGTGCTGAAGAAGATACCAAGATATTTGATATGGCCTGTCTGCCGCGCCAATCCCGAGCTTCCCAGTATTTCCCTAGAGCAATTAATATTTAGCGGCTTACATTCTGACTTTTCGTTATTCAATTTGTACCCTGATAATTCAGCATATTCACTAATTGTAGACATAAGTGCTTCTATTGAGGTCTTTGTCATTATCAGTATGTCATCGGCGTATGCTGCCACTTTTACTGTTGTTTGGTTGATAACCATCCACTTTCTGTTCTCGTTGAGTTTTATGTCTTGGATTAATGGCTCTAGGGCTAGGAGGAAGAGTGCGGGCGAAGGCGGTCACCCTTGTCTTGTTCCTTGTTGGAGTGTGAACGGTTCTGACAGTGATCCATTTATCGTGATACTAGCCGTCGGAGACTGGTACAGGGCCATTGTCATCCTGATGTGGTTCTCTCCTAGGTTAAATGTGTGCATGCATTGCTCTAGGAAGGCCCATGATACTTTATCGAAGGCTTTCTCTGCATCTAGTGCATTGGCTACCGCTGGGGATGGTCTCTCTGAGACTTGTTCTAGAATGTGGCATAGAAGGCGCGTGTTGTCGCTGGCCATTCTACCTCGCATAAAGCCCACTTGGGTGTTGCTTATCAGTTTTGGCAGCATCTTGTTCAGTCTTACCTCTAGAATCTTGGCGTAGATTTTGCAGTCCAGATTGATAAGTGAAATTGGTCTATAGTTTTTCGGGAGCTGAGGGTCTTTACCTTCTTTAGGTATAACTGTTGTTGTCGCGTCTGTCATAGATACGGGTATCTTTCCTGTGGCAGCTGTTCGGTTAAAGACCCTTTTAATGGTTTGGGCCAGTTGGGGTAGGAAGGCTCTGTATCCGTCTGGGCCGGGGGCCTTGTTCTTTTTTAGCAACTTGACTGCCATCTCTATTTCCGTGCTATTGATCTCTAGCCCTAGTTGTGTGCTGTCTGTGTGGTCTAGTTTCAGCCCAGTCTTTCTAGGTATTTTTTGCATATTTCCTTGTCTAACTTCTTGTCACTTTTTTTAAAAATTATATTTATTAAAAGAAATGTTTTGCTTTCTTCCAACAATCATCGTGTATCACAGTACAACATATTCAGAGTACAATCAATTAGACATAAACTTTTGTACAATAAAAAGTAAGATTACCAATAATTCGGATTACCCCATAAGCAATATATCACCGGGAAAAAAATAAGAATTAAAGAGAATAACAAAAAGCAGAATACGAAAAGAGAGAAAGGAATATCCAAATATAGAATATAAACGACATATTAGAGGATTAAATCCGACAATCAGGTCATCTCAAATCCCTCCTTCCACCTCCGTATAGGGTCCCAGATTCTCAACCCTAATAGCCTCCCTCGCCTACCTTTTCTTGCATATATTGCTTTTTCTAGATTGTAAGCCGCTAGAAGGCTTGCCAGCCATTGTTGAAGTACCGGGGGTCTAATGTCTAACCAGGCCCTGGCTATAGTTAATCTGTACACTGCCATAGCTACGAACATAAATTCACGCTGAGGCATGTCAGGGTCTGAACTAACCCCTAGCAATATCAAAATTGGTGAGAGTGCAATTTGTATTCCCAGTAGTCTACCTAGAAACACCTCTAGATCCTGAATCAGTGTATGCAGTTGTGGGCAGGTGGTGAAGATATGTACAATATCTGCCTCTGGGAAATTAAATCATGGACAAGTAGTCCCCGAAGTGCTACCCCATTGTGCTAACCTGGCAGGAGTGTAATAGAGGGAATATATTGTTTTTAATGCTGTGCCTGAAGTGGGGCAGAGCAGAGAATTGTACCACCTAACTCCAGCAACTCCTGAAACCAGTGTGTTTAGATGCTCAGTTTCTGAGCCCACTTATTACCCTGTATACAAAGATCGTCCGGTTTCCCTGCTGCTAAACAAGCATAAAAACTCTGAATCGTGCAATCACCCCCTTTCTTTATTTTGCCAAGAATTTAATTATTGCCAAATCCTGCAGGTCCACCCTGCTTAGTTCTCAAAAAACTTCTAACTTGTAAATATTTTAAAAAACTCCTACTGTCTATATTATATTTGGTAACTAATTCTGTAAATTGAACTACCCCCTCTAGATCCATAACATCCCTAATCTTTATTATTCCTTTACCGGCCCACCCCGCCATAGCTGCATCCGCAAAAACTGCCTCCGGGAAGGATCTATTTTTGTATATGCGCGTATACCTATTAAATCTCCCCAGTCCACATTTTTTCAGAAATGCAGTCCAGATGGCAGCATTAACTGTCTTGAACCTGGTCCTTTTAAAATATACAAAATCAGTACAATTTAAAAAACAATTTTCAACCTCTGCTACCAAAACCACTGCATAAACATCTGAGGAAGTGCTGGTGATCCTTTGGTCTACACCACCACCTCTGATCAAACCCTGCATGTACTGCAGTGCCGCCGCCCAATAGTATAATCTAAAGTCTGGGGCCCCCCAACCACCTCTCTCTCTTGGAAGGGAAATAAACCTGTATGCCCTTCTGGTTTTCCCGTCTGCCCAAATAAACATATTTAAAATTAACTCCAGTGCATGAAACCATTTACCCTCAAAATATAGGAAGATAGCTCTAAAAAAATAAAGAAATTTGGGCAAAATTAACATTTTGATAACATTAGTACATCCAACTAGGGATAGATGAAGGTTATTCATTCTTTCCAAATCTAACTTTACTCTTGTCATTAGCGGAGCGATATTCAGTTCCACGACCCTGTCCAGTTCTGTGGATATCTCAACCCCTAGGTATATTGCTGAACTAACTACCCGAACATCATTGCAATCTACATGAGGGTTTTTAACAACCTGGGTCTTGGTCCTATTAATTCTATACCCTGAGACCCACCCAAATCGTTCAGCTTCGGATTCCACCTCCCTGAGTGCTATGGTTGGGCTTGAAGTTAAGATAGCCACGTCATCCGCGTAAGCCAAAGTTTTAAACTCCTTACCGCTGACGCTTAGAGGAGGAATATTAGTATTAGCTTCTAGGCTTCGGAGCCATTTAGAGTGCGAACAATAGGGGAGAAGAGGGACAACCCTGCCTTGTCCCCCTGCTAATCTTGACCAGCGCAGAATGCCCTCTATTCACTCTAATTCTAGCTGTTGGTTCTTTATATAAGGACTGAATAGCCTTTATATAGCCCTCCCCTATGCCGTACCACTTCATTACGACCCAGAGATAGTACTAATGCAAGGCTCCCTCAATGGAGAGAGCACCTCCGTGCACTACTTGAAGACCACAGGTCTAATTCCATATAAATCAAAATATCAAATGTTTATGCCAAACGTGGTATTAAACAGCTGTCACATTTTATTCATGTGTAACAGATGAAAATCCATGAATTTATCCACAAAATAAACTTCATTCCATAGATGAATGAGTTCCAATCATTAAATTATTGCGCATCACATTGTGCATCCCAATGCATTTCGGGACAAGCCCTTCTTCAGGGGACAGATCTAAGGAAACAATCCAAATGAAAACATTTCAATCTCCTGTTCTAATAGCTCCTAACTGAAAGCATATATCACAAAAACTACATTTCAATGTATATTCATGCAAATGACTAAGATAAAACACGTGGTGTGAGCCAATAACGTCGTCATAAGTGCATATGTAAGCGTGCTAGATAAACGTGCTGATGCTAGTGACAATACAAATAAACATAGCGGTAGCCAAACCAAGTTCGCCGCATTAAAGAATGAAAGTGCTGGTACTCGAAATAGCCCGCCGTGAACATGCTCCGTAACCAGAAGAAAAACGTGCGTTACAAACAAATATAACATGTGCGTTTAAACACCCTCGTGCAATACAGTCTGAACCCTGTGAATGTCGGCAGATGAAGTGGCTAAATGTGGATCCCAAAGTCGGTACTTACATGGTGCGGATGATCAAGTGACTCTGCAAAGAGTCGTCAAAGCGGTGAACCGTCAAGAGAGTGAGAGCTTGAGTGTTCCATAAATCAAAAGTACGTGAAGACCAAATACGAAAAAGAAACGAAGGACTAACCCCATGTGCTACAAACACAATTGGTCACCACATAAGCGGCCATCTTAGAGTGGTAAAAACGAACATAGAAGCCAAGAACTGTGAAAACATGCAGGAATAATGAATACATCAACGGATAAAAGCACAAACATATGAAAGACATGCAGATACAGATTTAAGCACTGGTATGAAACAAGTGTGAAAACATGCAGGAATAATAGGTACATCAACAGATAAACGCACAGACATATAGGAGACATGTAGATACAGGGTTAAGCAATAATATGAAACAAGTTTACAGATAACACAAAAATTCCATGCGGTCATTAAGACCATTCGGTGCCATGGTGGACATGAAGCGGATCCAAAAGTTTTCTCTTTTCAATAGAGTGTTCTTGTTGTTACTGGTGATTTTGACTTGCTCAAGAATTTGAAACTTCAATTGCGCCACACTATGTCTGTGTTCAAAAAAATGAGTAGCCACACTGGATTTCGAGTTTTGTGTGCGTATATTGCTTTTATGTTCCAAGATCCGTGCACGAATCTTTCTCTCCGTATGACCAATATAGCACTTGCCACAAGGACATTTGAGCATATAGATGACATTGCTGCTGTTGCACGTGGCATTCACTTTCAGTTTTATGGTATGTCCTTTCATAGGATGAGTCGTTTTATTACCAGGGATACAGTTCCCACAGTTGCTGCAGTTATAACAGGGCTTTAAACCATTGTAAATCAGCGAGGATGAAGTTGATGTTGGGTGATTCAATAACTCCTTGACATTACGGCCTCTGGTGAATGCAAACATTGGAGGTTGGATAAACAGACCATTGAAGTCGGGTTCCATAGCTAGGATAGGCCAATGTTTCCGGATGATGTGTTGAAACTGATTCGACAACTTAGAGTGTTTCGAGACAACCACCATTCTGTCTGAGGTTTTTTTTGGTTTGGATTTCAATAGTTGTGCTCTCACACATTTGTCGGTTCGCTCCATGGCTAAATCCAAGATGAGTGTGGGATAGCCCCGTGCTTTCAATCGTTCCATGGTGTTTCTGAGGGCTTGTTTACATTCCTGTTCTTTGGACACTATGCGTTTCACTCTTAAAAGCTGAGCATAAGGTAAGTTGTTTTTAAGGCTGAGTCGATGAAAACTGCTGTAGTGTAATATGGAGTTCCTATCTGTGGGTTTACGATAAATCGTCGTATACCAATCTGTAATGTCACGATGTACTTCAACGTCCAGATAGTGGACGCATTTATCATTGTGTTCCCAGGTGAACTGGATGCGTTCATTGACGTTGTTCCAAGACTCAAGAAAGGTGGTAAGGGTTTCGGTAGAGCCTGCCTATAACAAGAAAATGTCATCTATGTACCGAAGGTACAGTTTTCCGTGTAGTAGCCAGTCATTTTGAGACAAAATGTGAGACTCTTCAAAAACTTGCATATAGATGTTAGCATAACAAGGGGCTGCCGAATTTCCCATGGCAGTCCCGTTCTGAAGAAGAAGAACAGGAGATTGAAATGTTTTCATTTGGATTGTTTCCTTAGATCTGTCCCCTGAAGAAGGGCTTGTCCCGAAATGCATTGGGATGCACAATGTGATGCGCAATAATTTAATGATTGGAACTCATTCATCTATGGAATGAAGTTTATTTTGTGGATAAATTCATGGATTTTCATCTGTTACACATGAATAAAATGTGACAGCTGTTTAATACCACGTTTGGCATAAACATTTGATATTTTGATTTATATGGAATTAGACCTGTGGTCTTCAAGTAGTGCACGGAGGTGCTCTCTCCATTGAGGGAGCCTTGCATTAGTACTTTGGTTTTCACACTGCCGGAGCAGACAGTGTTTCCTCTTGTTGCACACTCACTGTTCAAAAGACATTACTTGATTTACCTTCAGCTGTGCGAGTCCCCACTTTTTGATTGTTCATACTGATTTCTGCCATTGGTTCTCAGCACGCTTTGACTATGAATTTCGACGCGGTCTCTGGCATGACCGATTTGAAAGCGAGCACATTTGCCTTCACAACAGCAGATGCAGATAAGATCTATGGGCTCATACAAGACGATATCTCATCCACGGGTAATACCCGAAGCGCGGAGAGCAACATCCGACAATTATTGTACTTGCTAAGGAAACAATCTAATCAAAAATTACACGCCAGTACCTTAATTCGGTACCATCGGGCACAAAGGATCCCCCGGGGCTTGAGAGTCCCGCTGAAACCACTACTATGTAAGAACAATGTCAAATTTGTTGAGCGTTGGTACTCTATCCTCAACAAATGCTCCCTCGACTTGATCCTCTTGATCGTCGAGGAGCTATCTAAGACACTAGAAGAATTAGCACAAGAAATTACTAGCATAAAGAAGGAGCTGGACGAAGCCATGCCAATCGAGGAATTTACCAAAATGCTTGAAGACTTACAGTCTCAAATTGAAAAACATACTAGGGAGACACAAGAGAGGAAACTCCGGAAATTTAAAAGAGACACTATAGACTACAAGCTCGGCGAGGTGTACACCTGGGCAGAGGTGTATGCCCGCCGACGTCCCAACAAAGTCTATAACCCGTTCTCAGGGAATGAGACCTCTTCTTCTGAGGATGAAAACAGAAACCGTCCTACCCGAGAGACACCTGATGTAGATTCTCAGACACCAAGCACCTCCACTGAATCTGCGGTTCATTTTTTAGAACCAGGCCAACAACAAAAAGACCCGGGGGGGGAAAAACCCGCCGAGGTAACCGGAAAAAACTTACCCGTAACCAAACCCAAGAGGAACAACCGACGGAAATAAAACCAGATGACAATTTGGTCATCAATATTTCTTCTACCACATTGTCGACTTTGGAAACTAAAACTCTACAAAAAGGCCAATCCTTCGTCCCCACCACTTCGTCTAACACTTTGGAACTGGAAGTCAGTGTTTTTAAACTGGTACGAAATATCCGTTTGAGACATTACTTTGAGAACATTTGCCAGACGCCCAAGCTCGATGACGATATGCTGAGAGGTCTCCGACCGCACAGTACCTTTTTGGCTCCCCAGAGCCACAAGATTATTGATGCCTTTGAGAATTTAGTGAGACAAGAAATAGCTCATTTACCTTTCCAATCCAATGTGAAACATGGCAACTGGTCCAAAAAAGAGAGGGACATACTCAAGAAACTTGCTGATAACCCTATGATTACCTGCATGAATGCCGATAAAGGTGGAGCATTAGTGGTTATGGATACCACCTTTTACCAACAAAACATTGAGGCTCACATCAATGACTCTAATATATATGACTTTCTACCAGGAGACCCTACCTTAGAGTTTTCAAAAAAACTGATTGAAATTATCAATACAGCTTTTGACAACGGTACCATCGACGACAGGACGAGAAGATATCTCACTCCCATCAACCCCAAACCTCCCTCTATGTATATGCTTCCAAAGATGCACAAACATCCGACCCAACCTCCATTCCGTCCAATTGTGTCCACCAGAGGTAGTATCCACGAGAACACGGGTAAATTCCTTGATAAGTACTTACAACCATTTGTTTTGAAATCCAAGTCACATGTCCGTGATACCACAGACTTTCTTGTCAAACTTGAACCAATTATGAATACCCTCAGAAACACTGAGTTGACTATGTGTACGGTGGACGTATGTTCACTCTATACCTCCATCCCCCATGATGGAGGGATGGAAGCTATTGAACAAACACTGATGACTTCCAACTTGGATCAAGACTTACAAGTCTTTCTGATGCAATTGACTATGTACACTTTATATCATAGCTACTTCACCACACAAGACAAATGGGTACTCCAATTGAACGGGACTGCCATGGGAAATTCGGCAGCCCCTTGTTATGCTAACATCTATATGCAAGTTTTTGAAGAGTCTCACATTTTGTCTCAAAATGACTGGCTACTACACGGAAAACTGTACCTTCGGTACATAGATGACATTTTCTTGTTATGGGCAGGCTCTACCGAAACCCTTACCACCTTTCTTGAGTCTTGGAACAACGTCAATGAACGCATCCAGTTCACCTGGGAACACAGTGATAAATGCGTCCACTATCTGGACGTTGAAGTACATCGTGACATTACAGATTGGTATACGACGATTTATCGTAAACCCACAGATAGGAACTCCATATTACACTACAGCAGTTTTCATCGACTCAGCCTTAAAAACAACTTACCTTATGCTCAGCTTTTAAGAGTGAAACGCATAGTGTCCAAAGAACAGGAATGTAAACAAGCCCTCAGAAACACCATGGAACGATTGAAAGCACGGGGCTATCCCACACTCATCTTGGATTTAGCCATGGAGCGAACCGACAAATGTGTGAGAGCACAACTATTGAAATCCAAACCAAAAAAAACCTCAGACAGAATGGTGGTTGTCTCGAAACACTCTAAGTTGTCGAATCAGTTTCAACACATCATCCGGAAACATTGGCCTATCCTAGCTATGGAACCCGACTTCAATGGTCTGTTTATCCAACCTCCAATGTTTGCATTCACCAGAGGCCGTAATGTCAAGGAGTTATTGAATCACCCAACATCAACTTCATCCTCGCTGATTTACAATGGTTTAAAGCCCTGTTATAACTGCAGCAACTGTGGGAACTGTATCCCTGGTAATAAAACAACTCATCCTATGAAAGGACATACCATAAAACTGAAAGTGAATGCCACGTGCAACAGCAGCAATGTCATCTATATGCTCAAATGTCCTTGTGGCAAGTGCTATATTGGTCATACGGACAGAAAGATTCGTGCACGGATCTTGGAACATAAAAGCAATATACGCACACAAAACTCGAAATCCAGTGTGGCTACTCATTTTTTTGAACACAGACATAGTGTGGCGCAATTGAAGTTTCAAATTCTTGAGCAAGTCAAAATCACCAGTAACAACAAGAACACTCTATTGAAAAGAGAAAACTTTTGGATCCGCTTCATGTCCACCATGGCACCGAATGGTCTTAATGACCGCATGGAATTTTTGTGTTATCTGTAAACTTGTTTCATATTATTGCTTAACCCTGTATCTACATGTCTCCTATATGTCTGTGCGTTTATCTGTTGATGTACCTAATATTCCTGCATGTTTTCACACTTGTTTCATACCAGTGCTTAAATCTGTATCTGCATGTCTCTCATATGTTTGTGCTTTTATCCGTTGATGTATTCATTATTCCTGCATGTTTTCACAGTTCTTGGCTTCTATGTTCGTTTTTACCACTCTAAGATGGCCGCTTATGTGGTGACCGATTGTGTTTGTAGCACATGGGGTTAGTCCTTCGTTTCTTTTTCGTATTTGGTCTTCACGTACTTTTGATTTATGGAACACTCAAGCTCTCACTCTCTTGACGGTTCATCGCTTTGACGACTCTTTGCAGAGTCACTTGATCATCCGCACCATGTAAGTACCGACTTTGGGATCCACATTTAGCCACTTCATCTGCCGACATTCACAGGGTTCAGACTGTATTGCACGAGGGTGTTTAAACGCACATGTTATATTTGTTTGTAACGCACGTTTTTCTTCTGGTTACGGAGCATGTTCACGGCGGGCTATTTCGAGTACCAGCACTTTCATTCTTTAATGCGGCGAACTTGGTTTGGCTACCGCTATGTTTATTTGTATTGTCACTAGCATCAGCACGTTTATCTAGCACGCTTACATATGCACTTATGACGACGTTATTGGCTCACACCACGTGTTTTATCTTAGTCATTTGCATGAATATACATTGAAATGTAGTTTTTGTGATATATGCTTTCAGTTAGGAGCTATTAGAACAGGAGATTGAAATGTTTTCATTTGGATTGTTTCCTTAGATCTGTCCCCTGAAGAAGGGCTTGTCCCGAAATGCATTGGGATGCACAATGTGATGCGCAATAATTTAATGATTGGAACTCATTCATCTATGGAATGAAGTTTATTTTGTGGATAAATTCATGGATTTTCATCTGTTACACATGAATAAAATGTGACAGCTGTTTAATACCACGTTTGGCATAAACATTTGATATTTTGATTTATATGGAATTAGACCTGTGGTCTTCAAGTAGTGCACGGAGGTGCTCTCTCCATTGAGGGAGCCTTGCATTAGTACTTTGGTTTTCACACTGCCGGAGCAGACAGTGTTTCCTCTTGTTGCACACTCACTGTTCAAAAGACATTACTTGATTTACCTTCAGCTGTGCGAGTCCCCACTTTTTGACCCAGAGATAGTCCCAGGAGACCCCATCAAACGCCTTCTCTGCGTCTAAAAATAATGCTGCCATAGGGTCTCCCGGGATCGCCGCAGCGTCAAACAAAGTGATTGCTTGTCTGATATGCTGGGTAGTACCTTTGCCTGGAATAAAACCATGTTGAGATAGGCTGACCAAGCTCTCAATAATTCTTGCCAATCTTCTAGCTAATATTTTTGAAAAAATGTTGGCGTCAGCACTCATTAGGGTAATTGGTCTGTAGGACCCAGGAACTAATGGGGGTTTCCCTTTCTTCAGAATTACCATGATGTCCGCCCCCCCCAAGAACTAGGAATCGACTCCCCTTGCTGTGTCAGAGTCAGTGTATTAAAAATATCTGGGATCAACACACCTTGGAATACTTCATAAAATTCCACAGGGATCAGGTCCGGGCCAGCAGCCTTTCCAGAGGGCAGACTACTCAAAGCTTCTGTGATTTCCTCTAGTTGAAATGGTCTATCTAAAGCCACCTTCTCCTCCTCGGGGAGAGCAGGTGGTGGAGCATTACTCAAGTACCCTAATATATCCGCTGGTTCATTTCCGTTATCTGGACTATAAAGATCTGTATAAATCCGTCTAAAGACTTCCCTCACCTCTTCAGATTGTGAAACGCCATTGCCCTGTTCATCTATGATCTCCTTAATATCGGATGTGGAGAGCCTCTGTCTAGTTGAGTGGCTAGTATATGGCCCAGTCTCTCACTCAATTCATATGCATTTTCTTTTTTAATTAGATAATTCACTGCGGCTTTACTGGCAATACACTCTAAAGTTTCTGATTTGAGGGCCCCGATTTTTAGGAGCTGCTGTTCAAATGGTGCTTGCTGTTGAATGCCAAGGTTTAACTCAGTGGCGGTCCGTCCATTATGCGCGTTGGGGCGTTGTCCCCCCCCCGCGCTCAACCCGTCTTTGAAGTGAATCAGTTCAAAGACGCCGAAGGCTCGGAGAAGAAGAACTCCACTGTCTGCATAACACCAGACAGCCCTGAAGGGGGTGAGCGGTCTGCCGTCATTTGTCAGACGTCATCAGGCCAGGGGGCATGCAGCACCAAGTGCGCATTAGTGGGGACGGAGGGCGAATTTTCGCACCGCGTCCACTCATGCGCACTTGTGTTTTTGCGCATGCCCATTAGGAGCCCTTTGGCCTCCTAATGGGCGTGCTGTGGGCGAGAAGGCCTGTGCCCCCCCCCTGGCGCCAGGATTGGCCGAGAGGGGCTGTGAGCCTGTGACGTGACGTGAGGGGAGCAGAGCAGAGCCCAGAAGTGGTGCGGACCGGAACCGGCAGCAAGGTAAGGTAAGAGTGCGTGTGTGTTTTTCTTTTATTTTAAAGTGTTTTGTGCGAGTGTGCGTGTATGCATGAATGTTTGGTGGAGAGTGTTGTCGTGAATGGATGTGTTTGTGTGTATGCATGTGTGAAATTGAATACATTTCTTATTCTTTGAGTGTTGTCTGTTGTGTATGTGTGTGTGATTATGCGTTCCACTGCCTGCGGTTACCATTTCCCAATCAAAGTCGTGTCCTCGATGTGGTCCATTGTAGTTTGCTGAGCTTGGGCGTGGACTGAGGCCAGCTAGGAACAACACTGACTGCCTTGCTGTTTAGTTAAACATACCAAGCTTCTACGTAGAAAAGGGACGGCCTTTTGCAGAAATGTTGGTTTTCATTTCGAGTTCTGATGCTGCCACTTTCAGCTTAATTGTTCACACTACCTTATGTGGCGCAAGACGCACCTGGAAGGGTTGGCGGGGGGAGCAAGGGGCCGCCTCAGCTGCCTCCCATGTGAATGATGCCCCCTTTCATCAGGAGGCGCTGGACAAGCGCTTTGTGCACGTCAGAAGACAGGGCTGGGCTCACCGCTGACAGGACTCGCCCCTGCAGCCTCTTCCTTCCCTGCTCCCGCCAGAGGCCACCAGAGCAGGATGGGCGCGAACTCTCGGGTATGGAGACTGAATTTCTTATCCGGATACCTGTTAATTTAGAGTTGGGTCCGACTCCAGCACATTATGGGCATCATCTTGAACCAATATGGATGTTGAAGATCAGTCCTGTCCTGCAGAAGTTCATTGTATTTGCCTCTAGGAGCTTCCATTGCTGAACTAGCATCTTTAACGACAGCTGTATCTCTCTGCAGTGGATGACTTAGTTTGGCCTCAGCGAGGTTATGTACCTTGATGTAACGCGGCATCAGAACTGGAGAAAAACACAGAATGTTGTTGTACATCTGAATGCACACTTTGCACCCTTGTTGCCACGGTAGAAAGGAAACCTTAATATTGGATATTAAAAGGCACAATGCATGTTTGGGCATTTTTGAAACACTCCAGAAAGACGCAGAATGAAAAGGAGAGGCCCCTTCTAACCGATAACACCAGTTAATAATATATTGACTCCTGCAAGAGCCCTCACGCAAGATCATTCATAAAGTCTGATATATGTGTTCTATTTGTTGTTGTTAATGCGTCAAAAATGTTAAGTCCATTAACAAAGGGGGTCTGATGCAACCACTGATTGCATCTGGACCTAGACCGCCCATCTGAGTGTTCAGAAGTCGCTTCTCTTAGCATGTGTGAGAGCTCAGAGCCCCATTGCTTCTACGTGTCTGTGTCACAACAGAAGCCACAATGCCGCTCTCATTGACTCACTCTGCCGCTAGCATGAGCAAGGGATGATCTCACAGAACTTGAACCGCACACCAGATTGGTTTTCTGCTTTTTGAAATGAGAGCATTATTGATGGGTTTTACGAAGACTGGCTCAAGCTTCACCGATGCAGCAGCATCTTAAGCACATGGGAATTAGTGCTAGATAATGGGATGAAAAGGATGCTGTTTGGACTTTGGGTAACATCTCAAGAAAGGCTGAATCCATGCAGTTCATGCATATGGAGGGCAGAAAGGCACAAAATAACGAGTGGAACAGAGGGCAGAAGGGCACCAAAAATGAGGGGGAAATGAGTGAAACAGAGAGCAGAAAGCCAGAAAAAGCGAGTGGGACAGAGGGCAAAAGGGCACAAAAAACGAGGGGAAAACGAAATTAAACCGAGGGCAGAAAGGCACAAACAACGAGTGGAACAGAGGGCAGAAGGGCACAAAAAACGAGGGAAAAACGAGTGGAACAGAAGGCAAAAGGGGCACAAAAACAAGGGAAAAACAAGTGGCACAGAGGGTAGACGGGTACAAAAACACGAATTGCACAGCAGATGTCAGCATTGCACATTTGGCTTATTGAGCAATCTTGACTTTTTTTTACTGGGAAAAAGTTTCCAGCCCCTAATATGCAGGCCTTTTTTGTCTCTTGGGGACTAAACAGATTTTACTGATCAAATGGCATATTAAGTACATTCTGTAGCACCTAAACACTATAAACTGTGTGGAAAGACATGCGTGGTAAAGTCACATGCGTTGTAATGGAAACGTGGTAAAGGTAATGAGTTGTTCCCGATGCTTTGTAAAGGCTGTTTCCCAACTGCTGTGCAACTTCTGCTACTCTTGAAGCTGAGATTTTCATGAAAGTTTTATAGTCTGAATTCAGCAGTGTAATAGGACAGAATGTATGAAGCTCCGTGGTTATACTGAATAAGCAGCTACCTATGTTATGACGTATATTAATGTAATAACAGCACTTTCACAATTGCTTTATTTACCTTCCTGCTTTCTCAAATCTGCTTGAAAATGCACCATTTTTCTTCTCTTTTTTCAAACATTTCGCGGGTGAGAACCCCCCCGAGCCCCCCTTATGGAGGTTCGGGCTCGGTGCAGTATGCCAATCATTTTACGTCTCACCACTTTCAAATGTCACCAGCCGCCACTGGTTTAACTCTTCTACAGCCTTAATCAAGTTTTTAATTGGCTCCTCTGCCCTCTTCTTCTCCATCTTCTGTTTATGGAGTGCATAACTCAACGTCTCTCCCCTAGCACTAGCTTTAAAAGCATCCCACACGATACCTGGATCTGCTGTCCTTCTATTCTCTTCCCAGAAGTTCCTTATCCAGATATTCATATGCTTTATATATAGTTCATCCTTAAGCAATGCTCTCTCAAATGTCCACTGTGTGTCTTGTCTATGCCTCTGTCCCAGTTTAACTGTTAAAATCAGAGGATTATGATCCGAAATAATCCGTAGCTGTTTTTCAATCTGGGTACCACCAGTCATAGAACTAGATATCAAAAAGTAGTCTAATATAACCAAAACTTTATGGGGAGCAGAAAAAAATGTGCTGCCATCCTTAGGTGGGTGGAGTTTAACCCATGGGTCTATCAAAGAGTTATGCAATACTAAAGCGGTCAACGCTCTATGTGTTCTCTTCTTCCTCCCTGTATATTGCCCCCCAGTTTGTGTGAATGAGCCTGATGGGTCATGGATGTTAAAATCCCCACAACAGACTATGGGTTCCGGCCAGTGAGCCAACTCTGAGTCTAAAAATTGAAATATGTCTGGATCATCCTCAGTGGAACCATATATAGAAGCCAACGTGAATTTCTCCCCTTTGTAGGTTAACTCCAGCAACACCCATCTACCCCATTGATCTTCTTTCTTTCTATTGACCACCACGTCTCTGCTTTTCCCTAATGCGGCAACTCCTCTGGTCCTTGATCCCTGTTTAGAATTTGCCAATAACGAAAAAGGCAAAGAAGAACCAAGCAAAGTGGTTTTAACAGTGCAGCAAATCTCATTCTCTTGTTAACATCATTAAGTCCACATATATTAATTGTCGCAATTCTGCAATTTTACAACTCATTAAAATATAACAAATGATTGGCCAGCCAATGCAAATGGTACTTCAAACATATCTGAACTCAAAAAAATGCAGATTAAGTTATACTGTAGAGTATGTGCCCTTAGTGCTGTACTGTGCGACCTGTGCGTGATTACCCTTTCCCCTCTCCTCCCCCACGCTCTTTTGTCAGTGCCTCACAGTGCAGCAGGCGTATCCACTCCGGCACCTGATGTGTCACTGCCACACAGTACGGCTGACAATCCTCCTTCAGCCCCTGATGTGTCAGTGGCACACAGTGCCGCAGCCAGTACTGCAATACCCACAAGTGGGGCAGAGCGCACCTCCGAGGATGTGGATGGGATTGTTGTCAGAAGGAGTCACTAGCATTAATTTCCACCACCTGACCAGTTTCTGCTTGGTGCCGCACATGGCCCCATGAAATTCCACTGACCCCGATACACTCTGCTGCACTCACCTTGGACTGCGACATGGACTGCCATATCCTGTTTGATGACCAATGACACAGCGACCAGACTGCGGCCTGTACCCTTCCTCTTCCGCAGATCTTGTCATCCCCGGATGGACTCTGGCTGGCCCTCCACGGGCCCATGTTGTGTAGTGTGCTTGGCATGGCCCTGTACCTCTCCAGCTGCAAAACTCCACTGGATGTGCAATAAACATCCAGTAAAGCACCACTGTGTCATGTCTTTCATCATTCATGTATGCATGTGTAGATGAATGTAGGGACAGTGATTTTCCTTACATCAATGATGCTCATCTAATGGGATACCAGTCACAGTGTGCTACATTGCCTATTGTGTTCCAGGTGCCGTGGACACTGCAACAGGGACACATGCATTAGTCACTTCCTTGTCCGGACATGGACTGAACCATGCCTAGAGCCCCCGAGTCATTGTTGCAAGCCCTGCGCTGGTACAGCGTATGCCGGGCCAGACCACTCTGCTTAAGCTCCGAGGCGGGGGCGCACATAGCTACTTGTCGCAGGCGTACACACTGGTGGTGTGCAGGTCACTGGTCTAGTTGTCAGCATGTCACGGCCACTCCCTGAGGGCAGGTTTGTACACACACCACCCCCATCCGGCACAGGCATCACAGGCCATGTAACCCCACAAATATAAGGGGCCAACAACGTCACATTCCCCTCTGCCGGTGGTGACTGGATGACAGACGCTCCACGGTTCTCAATCATAAAGGGCCCATGAGTTGTTGTGCACAGGGTTAGTGGCACCTGAAGCCTTGCAACCATCACGGGCCCACCACCATGTGGCGCTAACTTGCGATGCACAGGGTTAGTGGCACCGAACTAGCTGAGCGGGTGTGCTGCCTGTATTGATGATGTGTGCACTGATGTGGTCTCCACCATTGATGACTCAGGACTCAGCATCATGTGTGGGACCTGCTAGGCTGTGGTGTGGGCCCGCATGATGCTATGATGTTGCGACCGGGGCCTGGAGCTAGCACGAGCATGTGGTGTGCCTACTGGTGGACACACCGGCGGAAGCAGGTGAACAGTGGGGCCTGTGTGTGCAGGAGAGGCGGTGTCTTTCTCTCTCACTCCCTTCCATTCCTTCTCTCTCACTCACTCTCACGCCCTTCCCCCTCTCTCCCTCTCTCTCTCTCTCTCCCTTCCTTTCCTTCTCTCTCTCTCACTCTCTTTCCGTTCCCTCTCTCTCTCTCTCCCTTCCTTCCTTTCCTTCTCTGTCTTTCTCTCTCTGGCTCACTTTCCTTCTCTGTTTCTCTGTGTCTCGCTCCTTTGATGTGCGCATGACACTGGTCCTGATTTTGTGTATTTATTTCCTGGCTGTGACGTCGAGATTTTCCCTGATGGACCCGACAGGAGTCTTCCACATATTTATTTTTGTGTTGTATTTCAATAAAGGTTTTGGTTGTTACTTCAGTGCTGTGTGACTGTTTCTCATTCTTCTGGCCACACATGTGTGTTTTTATTTTCGCAATGTTCGTCATCATGCGATTTTTGGGGCTCTTGTGTCGTGCACCATATGTGTATGCCTGTGGGGGGCTGGGGGTGGGGCAGTGGATGTTGTGGCACTCATGGGTATCGGAGCTGCATGATCATTGTCTCCATGGAAGATCCTGGAGAGTCATATCACCACCTGTCTCTCTGCTTACATCGAGGACAACCACCTTTTGGCCTCCCACCAAGCGGGATTCCGTCCGGTCCACTCGACTGAATCAGTGGTCCTCTCCGTCCTAGACGAGCTGAAGAGTAAGGCTGACTCCAACCTACCTCAAGCCTTGGTGCTCCTTGATCTGTCCGCTGCGTTTGACACAGTCGACCATTCCATCCTTCTCGGCCGTGTCAGGGCAGCGGGCGTTCAGGGCACCGCCCTCTCTTGGCTCGGCTCCTTTCTCCAAGGGCGGTCGTAGGTGGTTCATCTCTCAGGCTTCTCTGCCCCCACCCGCTTGGTACCTTGTGGGGTTCCCCAAGGCTCTTCCCTGTCCCCCCTCCTTTTCAATCTTTACATTCACCCCCTTATTGTTTCTCTGCTTGGCATGAAGGTCTCCGTGTACAACTACGCGGATGACCTTCTGCTTGTATTTGACCTTTCCCCTTCCCCTGACTCCCTCTTGAAATTTCACACCACCCTTACTTTTATTTCAGACTGGATAAATCATAACCATATTAAGCTAAATCTGGATAAGACCGAGTTAGTCCTGACAGGTGGTTCTTCCAGCCCCTGGTCTGCTGCCTTTTGGCCCTTCAACTTTTGGTCCTCCCCCGGTCCCCTCTGCCTCAGTTAGGACTTTGGGTAATAAAGTTAGCCAGGACCTATCCATGCATCCCCAGATTAGCTCAGTCCTTTCATCCTGTTTCTTATCCCTCCGAATTATCCGTAAAATCTCTCGGTTTTTTTCCCCTGATGCCCCTAAACTTATTGTTCTGGCTATGATTCTCTCCCGTCTAGATTACGGGAACAGCCTGTACGTGGGCATTCCTGCCTACGAACTGCGCCGTCTTCAGGCCATCCAGAATCAAGCCGCCCGTCTCATTTACCATCTTCCTAAGTTTCATCACATCACTCCCCTACTCAAGTCCCTTCATTGGCTTCCCATTCCTCAGAGAACCCTTTTCAAGATGGGTTGCCTAGTCTTTATGGCTCGTGCCTGCACTGCCCCGGTTTTCATAAATTCTTTGATCAGTCTCTACACTCCCAGTCGTATCCTCCGCTCCTCCAATCAGGTCCTTCTCAATGTCCCTCGCTTCCGTAAATCCTTAGTTGGTGGAACTAGGTTCTCCATTCTAGCCCCCCGCTTCTGGAACAGTCGCCCTCTGACCATCAGGTCCATCATTGTCTACCCCCAGTTTCGCAAAGCGCTTAAGACTCATCTGTTTGCCCAAGCTGTTTCTTTTTAAATTCCCCTAGGTCTGCCTCTGTGTGCTTCTGTCAAACCTCAGCGCCAGGAAGCCGCTTGGTCGCAGTGCGCTTTATCAAGAACTTTCAACTTCAACTTCATGGCATCTGTGGGTCTTCAGGTGTGGCTCTTGATTGGGCTCTCTTTCTGCTGTGGATAGTCGTCCTGCTTAGCACAAGCAAAAGGCAGGTGTTAAATCCCTGGTGCTATCACGACTTGTTGCGCTTCGCAGATCTGGTAGTTCGTTGTGAAAGTGGTGTTGTGTTTTTTTCGTTAGTTTTGGAACGGGAATGCCTACTCTACATCTCATTAGGGTTAGTTGGTGGTGTGCACCGTGGAGATACATTTTGGGGCAGTTATCGCGGGAATACTGGCCATGTCTGCAGTTTGCACCAGCTGGTGAATGGGGTGTTAAATCTATCTCCACATTTGCTGCGTTAAGGTGGGGATAAATCGGAGATAAGTCCTTGGCAATATCCCCCTAAGTCTTTCCATCGAGAGAGTGCTATTCTGCTCTCTAATATTTTCTGTTTAAATATTCACTGTTATAGCAGCAGATAACAAACTAATATTTGTTACATTTTGAGTCAGTGAGTGCACTCTTTTATGCTGTTGTCATTACAGTAAGTGTAACTGAAATATGTTAAAAGGGTTTCCTTTTCTTTGAAGTGTTAAAGCTGAGCTCAGTAGACTTTTTGGGATATGTAGTTGTTCTTTTTTGTTTAATTTTAGGAGTTGAAATATTTAGATTATTGTTGTAGAAGTTCATTCTTGTCTTCTCAGTAGGTGTTCCTTCGTGGAAATGTTAGAAAGAAAAATATATACTTTTAGAAGTATGAAATGCATTGGCTTTTTACTTTAGTTAGTTTTGTGTTTAGGTAAGTGTTTTTTTTGTTGATTACAAAAAGTGCATTTACTTTTTAGGAGCAGCGAAGTTCCTCTCTCAGGCAGAATAGCAGGCTCGCTTGTTCACATCTATAGGTTCACAGGAGCATTTATTACTTGGTGTCTATACTAGTTCTACACCTTCATAATTCATAATTATTTTGTTTATTTAACTGTCGCTGCCTTGAGTGTGATTGGTTTAGTAGTTATGTTTTTGTATTTTTGAGGGGGTTATTGAATAATAATTTGTTTCTTTAGAATTTTAATAGTTTCTTTCTGTGATTTGTGTACATAACTAAGAAGGGGGTGCTGTTAGATGTTGATATGCCATGTTTTTTATGTTTATCTTTTGTTTTGATAGCACTATGAATATTACCTATATTTTTATATTGTTTTATTGTCGTTTTTCAAAGTTTGTATTGCAATGTCAATTTTTTAGTGCTGAAAAGAGGGTTATTGGTAGGGGTAAATATGTTGCAACAATGCCTTGAACCCCACCCTCTCAAGGGGAGCCCAACCATGGGGCAGTGGTAATAAGGGAGCCTTTGACTTGCCCCCTGCCTTGCCACTACCCTGACAGGTGACACAGGAGCTACAGAACTCCTTCTCCGATATATGAGGCCAATAGAAATGGTTTAGCAACTGGTTCCAGGTCTTACTCTCCCCCAATGGCCTGCCAAGGGGATAGCAAGAGCCAACGTCAGGATGAACGCTCTGTACTTCTGGGGTACCATCAACCTCCTGGTGACCCCCTCATTGAGGTTTCTGTCCTGACTATAGAGAAGTCCCATTAGGTTCTGTGGAATCCTCTGTCATCCCTTCCTCTGGTTTTAAGGTAAACCACCTCAAGCCCTTACAGGTGGGACACTCTTCCTGCCCCTGACAGAAATCCTCTCACGAGGGTTCACCAGTCAGTTCTGCCTAGTCTGACAGCTCTGGCAGGAATGTAGTCCCTTCCTCAAAGGCCAGATCCTCCCCCTCTGGGTCAGATTCCTTCTGCACATCTAGAGTTTTCTGGACTGGTTCACCAGACCCAGTGCCCTTGTCCATGGATGCTTGGCCAATTTTTCCAGGCTCCAGTTGTCTAACATTTCCCTAATTCCCTAATGTCTAGTCTGTAAATTGGTCACAGTATATACCCATTCAGGGAGCTCCAATATTCTCATATGAAGCCCTCTCTCCACCTCTGACCATTCAGATGCTTCAAGGTAATTTCCTGGCAAACACTGTACTGAGAGTGCAAGAGACACAACTACATTCATATGGCCTGTCATGCCTCCCCATTCCAAATCCACCATAGCCATGGGATAGAGTTTGGTCCTGCTGTCTGCATAGGTCCCCTGGTGAAACTCACCAAGTAGAATCTGGTCTTTAGACGCCAGTGTGTCCATGACCATAGTCACACTGACCCCAGGGTCTCTCAGAGCCTTAACCTCAGTTCCATTGATGGTAGGCGTCTGCTTGTACTTATCCATGCTTGAAGGTGAGGCGGCCAGGGTTGCAATATGCAACCCACCCTGGGATACTAAGGTTGCCTCTGTCACTTCCACACCCTTCACTGGGGAACTGTATACCCCCCAAACTTAAACTAACAATCTCTTGGGACTGCCATCCAGTGGGGTGCTTCTTTGTGCAGACACCATCTCCTTTCGTGTGCCCTGGCTGATTACAGTCAAAGCACTTTCCCACCTTTGAGAGATCAAAGAACCTACCATTCTTTCCTTGATACCCCTCCCCTTTGAACTTGGATTGGCTCTGGCCCCCTCCATGTTCAGGTTTTCGTAGGTCTTTTGAGGACTTCTTCTGTTTTTGACCTTCTTTCCCCTGGGATTTCCCCTGGGAGGGACCTGTCCTCTCCTTTGCTGATAACCCCCTGGTTGGAAACCCAGGTCCTCACACACTCATCAGCTAACCCCCCACCCAGCTCTCCAGTGCTAGTCAGTTTAGAGTGCACTAGATACTAGTACAACTTCTCTTGAACACAGTGAGTCAAATGCGGACTCGGATTATGCTTTGTGAGCAATTTTATTTGTAGCTGACCAATTCTCCTGTGTCTATTAATCTGGAGCTTAGAAGAAGAAAAACTAACTAGAAAGATCATTTTGGACTGTTTAGCATGTGATAAGGCTCTTCTGATCCCCTGGATACCATATGTCAAGAAATCTCTGGAAGCCATTGAATTGGCTGATATGTTTTTAGACAGATCGCTGCGGGCAGACTCAGTTAAAAAGCACGTGCAAGTTTTTCTGCCAGAGGAGCTAAAGAAGAGAGGCTGAGGGCTGAAAAACAAAAATTAAGTATTCAGTATTATTTATATCTTAATTCCGGGGCTATTTCTACCAACTATTTACAGAATACCAATAAGAGTTGGGACAGGCTTTTGTTGTTTAGCTTTCGGGCGTGTACAGCGGAATATTTTCTTTGTTGTCTGGCAGGATGCCAACCTCAGCTCAACTCTAAAGAATGCCCATGTACTAACTTGCACAAACTAACTATGTTACATTTTCTCTTCTTTTGTGAATACTATAAAATGTATGCCAAGAAATACCTCAAACTATTTTTGCAATCCTACCATTTTTTACTGGCATTACTAGATGATGAAACATGTGGAAATGTGATTCTGTGTCTTAAATCTGCAGTCCGCTCCAGGAGGTCGATGCTTTTAGATTAATTTTAGTAGAGTGATTAATTTGCACCAGTCTACTTTTTAAATTTGGTTTTGTTTATCCATACCTGTTTTTTTTCTTCATTTCATATAGTGTAAATTTGACCTGAGGGTATCAGAGCACTTTACACGAGGATCAGTTGCGTTACAGATGGACACATTCATCTTGTTAGGCACGGGTAGATTAAGTGATTTACCCAGAATCACAGGATGTTGAGCGTCCCTGCCGAGACTCTGTCCGCCCGCCATCCGCACAGAAATCACCCCTCGCCACATTAGGATGGCTGTGGGGTCCGCGGCGGACGGAAGGACCGTCTGCCTCTTTTCCGCCTCGGTCGCCTTACGACCGGAAAAGGTCTAATATGGTGGCGGTGTCTATCAGACACCGCCAGCCGATTCGATTCAATACACTTTATTCGATTAATTAAAATCATAAAAGGACACAGTAAAAAATACAATATAAAAACATTCAATCTGTGGAAAAGTAAATTTTGCCATGTCATATGTGCCTACGTGTTCCCCATCTTATGTTATATGTGCATGATCGATATGCATGTATTCCCTTCTGATCGATTAAAGACGCAATTACAGTTGCGTCCATCTCTAGTATGCCAGTTTCCAGTCTTCGTGAAAATAACGAATATCAGGCCTATGTAAACCTACGTTGCCACATTTCACAGTGTGCACGTTAATTCATTGAATTGTCCCCGTTTCTAGGCCCCAAAAGGGCCCGGACTCAGATTCAGCTCCTGTTTCCTGAACACTCTCCGAGGAGCGATACAGCCCCCACCTGTATCCCTGACCCTTCACTTACTTTCATGCCTCGCAGTGCCCGGCTAGGCCTGGCTCTGCCTCCCAGTCTGCCAAGAGTATGTTATGTTTCTAGTTATCAGTCCAGCCCTCCTTCCCTGCATTCCTAAGCTACTGAATCGCATCAATAGTTTCCGTCATGGTCTAGCCTTTATGTCTCCATGTAAGAGAAATACTGTATTCATATTCATAGAATATTCCTTGCACATGCAATACATTTAGAATAATGCATGCACCAGTCTTAGTGTCTGTTAGCCTTTACCCTGATAACTTTTGGATTCTATCAACATGTACTATAAACACCAGATACTAGATATGCCTAGGTACATGTCGCTCTGACCCTCCAGACTTTCGTCTCCTCTTCTAGTGCAGAAGTCATAGCCCCCAGTTCTCCCTGGTAACACGTCATTGCCAGTTTACGCGCACCACTAGGTTAGAGGTCCCAGCTGCTCAGGTAGCCCCCTCCATGTTTCCGCCCCGTTTATGACATATTCTGTTACGTTTGCATCACATGTCTATGTATACGCCCTGTACACACCTCTTGTTACACCCACTTTATGCCTTATCTTTCGCGACTGCTACAAACTCCGCCTACTGCTACGCCTACTGTATTGAATGCAATGTAATTGTTTTTAGTATATATATTAATGCACTGTTATTAAAAGCCAGCCAATTCCCAGATCCTGCCCCCGGCAGCTGCCATCCTATTCCCATGCAGGCTGTCCTGTTCCTGTCCTTTTATGCCTGATTAAAGCCTGTATACTTCAGCTACCTCGAATCTTGACTCTTATTTATTGAGCTATCTGTTATTAGAGTATCCTGAAAAATAGAACCGGTAATTAATTATTTATTTACCACATAATGGCGCCCGAATAGGGACTTGCCCTTTCCCCACGCGCCGGAGAAGCCACGCAGGCCCCCTGATCCTCTGCAGCCGTGACGGAACCATACCGGCCACGTGCAGATATTTCTGCTTCAAGTATCCCTCAGGCCCACGGAGGAGACGGAGGTTGCGGTCCAGCGTCCAGACGAGGCGGTGGAGGAACGCGGCGAGTCCCGACCAGAGCCCAAGCCGAGAGTCCAAGGTCCGAGGTATCCGGAGGCCCACCTGTAACTGAAGTCCGAAGTTCGTCCGTCCGTCGTCGTAGCAGTCCAGTCCAGTCCGAGGCCTTCCGTTCTTGCTGCCCGGTGAGTACCATTGCTGGGGTAGTATCTAGACAGGGTCAATTAATTTGTCTCTGGTCCGTGGGTTTGGTCCCAGAATATGCAAATCCTGTTCCGCCAGTTCCTGTAAATAATGTAATTCCTGTTCCTTCAGCCACCGGGGCACCTGTTACAGCACCTGTTACGGTACCCCCGGTCCAGCCTACAGTACAAGTACCCGCTACATCGGTCACTCTGCCAGCACGAAGAGTATCAGTCGACGATTCTAGTATAGGGGCCGCGGGGGGAGGTCCTCCTGGTACCCCGCCGCCACACAAACGTGTAACGTTAGTCGAGTTACATGAACGTGCGTTACAGCGTACGCCCAAATATCAGTCCGTTACAGATATCAGACGAGCTCTCACCAAATGCCGTTATGATCCAGTCCCAGGCGATGATAATATGGTTTTATATTCATTACGCGTAAGACGGGTGACCGAGTATTTGGACACCCTACCGAATATGAAAGAAGATCTAGACAGAATATATCGTTTCATCCGTACAGGAGAAGACCCAGAAAGTATTGGCGAAATCATGTCTCTAAGGAAAGCCGAGACTCAGCTCATGCTATTAAAGTTTCTAGTTAATTGTTTAATAAGGGAACAAGATTGTCCGACTAAAGATCCGATCGAAATGAGAGTTCTGACAAAGTGGAGTGATCATATAGCCGAGGGAAGACACAAGACACTCAGTAGTATAGAGAGTATGTACAAGAAAATTCGTAAGGAAATAATAAGGTTACACGAGAAACGCAAAGCAGCACAAGTAAGCGAGAAAGAAGACAACACTGATACTGAAGAGGTAGAAGACGAGAATACCGCCAGAATAGCGTATGTAGGTAAATCTAGACTTCTAGACCGACATTCACGCCTAGAACACAAGAAAGTTTTTCACCTTCCAGCACTAGAACAAGAGAATCTTGAACAAGTATTTCAAGCTACCGATCACATTCTGAAATCACGTATCGGTTATAGTGAACTTAGTACCATGCATGAACTAGAACTAGCCCGATCAGCAGTCCGATGGACTACTGATTCTACCACTTTTCCAGATGAAATAGTGGCACAAATGTTTCTGAAACTGCCCCCAGCCGAGCAGCGACTGGTGGGTATGTATATGATCCAGCACCTCATTACACTGTATGAGGGACAACATTCTGATCCAGGTCCGTTACATGATGTTCTGAACGAGTTGCTCCAGTATAGATGGAAAGGTTTAGGTACCGATTTAATTAGTGTCATTCTAGAACAGCGCCACAAATATAGAACGTTTCTGAATCCGCATTTTGTTCACGTCTCACCTCCAGAAAGTAAATCATTTTACATAGATAGACAGCATCCGTTACGAGAAGTACACCCAGTTAGGACAGCGGGTGGTTAAATGCAACGAGTATTTGTTTACACCCCCATCACAAAGATGGAACTCTTAGAGATGAAGAAATTAATTCCCTGTCACGACAAAGATCCAGCAGGGTTCCATCGAGAATTAAAAGACATGCTCCGTATGGGAGAATACACGTATCCAGATGTCATTAAAATGCTAAAGGTCCTGTTGCCCGCAGGGGTATATGAAAAACTCAAGGAAAAAGAATGGGAGGTGGGAGAGAAAAAGATTGATTGGACAGCTCTAGAAGCTGAAGATAAAATACGAGTACCAGGTACCGGTCTTGGGGACAAATGTAAAGAATTGCCCGAGTTATTGATACAAGTTTTGCCAAGGTTATTATCCACGAAAAAGGAAGATTGGGATGCAATCTCAGCATGTAAACAGAAACAGGATGAAGACACTAGTGATTTCTATTCTAGATTTGAAAAATGTTTTATTATTAACAGTGGTTTGAGGACAGGTAGCGAGTCATACCCTCATCTTTTTGTTACTAAACTAGTCGAGAATTCAAGCCCACAAGTTAAAAATCGAGTTTTGAAAGTCGAAAGTACCTGGCAAGCTAGTACCCCGTCACAAATGCTTCAAATGCTCCAGTATCACCAGAATAGAATCAGGGAAGAGCAAGAACACGAAAGGAGACGTATGAAAGACACAAAAATGAAAGTACTAGTTGCACAATCTGTTCCACAAGACAGTCAGAAGAGGGGTCCGAATCAAGCCAGTCATCCTGCAGCTCCCGTTAAAGGGACATGCAATTATTGTAAACAGCCAGGTCATTTTATAAACGAGTGTGCAGTTCTGAAACACAACATAGCTACTGGTAAGACTAAAGAAAGACCACGTCCGCCTGGACCAGAACAAGTCTCACAGACTTCTCAGTCACCGCAGAATGCACAACAGACAGTTCCAGCACCGCAGCCTATCGCTGCAACACAGCATGTTACACAGCAAATGTACCAGTATGCTCAGACAGAGTATCCAGAGTATCAACAGTATTCATGAAACAGCCTAGAGAGGGAGGTAGGCTTGCCTCTCATCGAGATACCTGTAGATCAAGAGGGTCCCTATGTACACAGTCAAGTATTAGGGAAAGACAGAAAGTTTTTGATTGATACAGGGGCAAGTAGGACTACTATCAGTCATGACGAGGTTCCAGGGGCTCCGCTCTCAGGCTCTAGAAATGTTTCCCTTGGATTTTCAGGAAAGCCTATTGTTAACGAGATTTCAAAGCCAGTTACTCTAGAAGTTGGTCCATTGTCCCGAACTACTGATTTGTTACTTACGAAGTCATGTCCAGAAAACTTGTTAGGCATTAAAACATTGAAAGAATTAGGTGCAGTAATTTGCTGCTCTCCAGAAGGAATACGATTGTTTTTGCGTGACTTTAAAGGTCACTATGTATTACGCGATTTTGATCCAAGATTATCCAATGTACCGCAGCATTTATGGGCGCAAGGTCCAACTGATGTAGGTTTTATGCAAATCACACCCCATCGTGTGACTCTCAAGCAAGGTATAGTCTTGCCACGAATCAGACAATATAGATTGCCACCTGAGGCTGTAGCAGCCTTATCCAAAATTATTGATGAGCTCATTGCTCAAGGAGTGGTTGTAGAAACTGACTCCAATGTATGTAATTCTCCTATCATTCCAGTCATGAAACGTACTGATCCAAATGCACCTCCAGTATATCGATTAGTGATTGACCTTCGAGAACTTAATAAATGTATCATACCCCAGTATCCAGTAGTCCCAGATATTTCATCCCTATTGACAGCTATAGATTCTGAAGCTACATTTTTCACTGTCATCGACCTCAAGAATGCATTTTTCAGTGTCCCCATTCATCCAGACAGCCAGTACCTTTTCGGTTTTTGTTTAAATGGAAGGAGCTATAAATTCACACGAGCTCCTCAAGGTTTCACAGAAAGTCCTAGTATTTACAGTCAAGCACTTAAAAGACAACTAGACAACATTCACATGCCATCAGACACTGCCCTGCTCCAGTATGTCGATGATCTACTGATCACAGCCCGTTCTGAACGTGACTGCGAGCGTGCGTCACTTACAGTTCTGTATTTCCTAGCCGAGATGGGGCACAAGGTGTCCCCTTCGAAGCTTCAGTTCTGTGTCCAGCAAGTGATCTACTTAGGCCACTTACTGTCCAAGTGGGGTAGGCAGTTGACACCAGACCGTATCCAGTTGATAGCGAGTCTTCCACAGCCCAGGACACAGAAGGAGGTACGTGCTTTTATTGGCCTCACTTCTTACTGCAGACAATGGATTCCTCAGTATGCATTTCTAGCCAAGCCATTGATACAGTTAACGACACAGGAGGCAGCCGTATCGACTGTCCTCCCTTGGACCCAGGAACATACACTTGTTTTTAATGAGTTAAAGAAAGCCTTATGCCAAGCACCTGTTCTAGCTACACCGAACTACAGTAAGCCTTTTACACTTTTTGTCACAGAACGTGGTGGTACTGCATTATCTGTTCTCACACAAGATCAAGCAGGACAGTACAAGCCTTGTGCTTATTTTTCTAGCACATTAGATCCAGTAGCCCAGGCTCTGCCTGCGTGCCTCAAGTCAGTTGCAGCCACAGCTCTAGCTATCAGACAAAGTGATTCCATAGTATTAGGACACTCCCTGACAGTACAAGTTCCACACTCCGTGGAAGTTCTTTTAAACCGAACACAGACACAGCACTTGACCATTGCACGTTTAACAGGTTATGAACTGACACTGTTCCAGCCACACATAGAAATCAGACGCTGCAACGTTCTAAATCCTGCTACCCTGTTACCATCAGTTACTTCAAATCCTGCCACACATGACTGTGTAGAAGTCATTAATACTATGACTAAGCCAAGACAAGACCTGACAGACATTGCATTACCTAACCCCGACCTGACACTTTATGTGGACGGTTCATGTATGAGAACTAGTACAGGAGAACTAGCAGCCGCGTACGCAGTGACTACTGACACTGAAGTTATAGAAACACACCGTATTGACATCCTGTCTGCTCAAGCAGCAGAGCTAGTTGCTCTGACCCAAGCCTGCATACGTGCCAAGAACCTGAAAGTAAACATATATACAGATTCACGTTACGCATTCGGAGTTGTACACGACTTCGGAGTACTCTGGCAGGAGAGAGGTTTCATGACTTCTCATGGAACCAAGATTCAGCATGGTCTCCTCATTCAAGCTCTGTTAGATGCAATACATTTACCGACAGCTATCGCTATCATGAAGTGCAAGGCACATACGAAAGTTACTGACATCATTTCCCAAGGTAACGATCTAGCAGATCGAACAGCCAAGCTTACAGCTCAGACACCAGACATTCCAGTTAACAAGACACAGACATCCACTCCAGAACAGACTACCTGTATGACAGTTAAGGACCCTACACAAGATGTCATAGACATACAGTTACATGCTACTCCTGAAGAAATCAAGAAATGGTCCGAACAAGGAGGGGTCCAGACAGATCAGGGATGGGTGACGAAGGGAAAAGCCACATGGTTTCTCCCCGACTCCATGGTTCAAGTCATTATCAATACCGCACATAGTCCAGCACACCTAGGAGAAAAAGCCATGTTAGACAGTATACAGAACCTCTGGTTCAACAAGCATTTACGAGCTGCAGCCAAGCAGAAAGTCCGTACCTGTATGATATGTTGCCAGTTCAATCCAGGTAAAAGTGTCCCGGTGGAACAAGGTGGATTCCAACCTCCTGACCACCCTTTTGAAGTCCTCCAGATGGATTATATTCAGATGGAGCGATGTCGAGGTTTCAAGTATGTCGTTGTAGTTGTATGCGCTTTGTCCAGGTGGACAGAAGCATATCCAGTTCCAGATTACACAGCAGCGACCACTGCCAAGCAGTTGGTTCGTGAATTTTTTCCCCGTTATGGACTCCCTAGGGTCGTGTATTCTGATAACGGCCAGCCATTCTCATCCGAGTTAATGAAACATGTTTCCCTTCTGTTAGGGTACCAGTGGAAGTTCCATTGTGTGCGCCATCCTGAAGCAGCCGGTCTCGTAGAGAGACATAATCAGACCCTGAAAATCCGTATTGCCAAGATATGCAAAGAGAAAGGTGTAGACTGGCTAGTTGCCCTGCCAGTTGCTCTATTCTACATGAGGATGGTTGCACATTCCAGATCAGGTCTGTCCCCTTATGAGGTCGTATTCGGCCGCCCCCCAAACATGTGGGGTACACCTAGACCCCGCAGTATTACAGATGTTTCCAGCAATATGTTGACAGATTACCTAGCTTCCTTGATGTCTGCCCTACACTCTTGTCGTTCCCAGGTTGCCGCTGCATTTCCAGACAATACCGAAGTGAAACCGCATGAGGTCATTCCAGGCGACCTCGTCCTTGTAAGGAACTTTGATCGTTCAAGTCCGCTGGAGCCTCGTTGGAAGGAGCCGCGACTTGTTCTCCTGACCACCCGCACGGCCGTGAAGTTGGAGGGCCGCAAGGGGTGGGTCCATCTGTCTCATCTAAAGAAGTTCCATGGAGTCCGAAAAAAAACATTTGCAAAGGACATTTCTAAAGACTGCCTGAAACCAGACACTGATTTGAATCCTGAACTGAAAGTTCCTCTGTTAGAGAAAACTCCGCAACAGGAGTATAAGTTAAAGCTCCGGTCTAGTAAAATAAGTCAGCCAGTTTAATTGTCTAAGTCCCTCTCGGGTGAAACGGTTAGACAGGTCCCTGACATGTATGAGATAGACCCCCATAGTGAGAGATTTAGTCAAAACTCTATACGATGTATCGTCATTCTAAGTTTCCTATTGTTTCTAAGTTTGATGGTTACCTGCACAAGTTATGCATTACATTTATGTTTTCCAATTTCGCATATAAATAAGTTTGCTAATGCTACAGTAGAGCACACATTTAGTGATCTGCCTCCTCACGAGCTATCCTATCGTCTTGCTATGCGTAATAATACATTCATCCGAATGTTACACTATTCACACCAGACCAGCAATGCCACTAATTGTTGGGTGTGTGGTCGACTCCCCCCTTACCAGACACCGAAGGGAGTTCTGCCACTCTTTCCTTATCCGTTTTCACATAATGGTTCGTGTGGAGCATGGTCCATGTTAACGTCATCTTCAAATGATATGTCCCTTCTGAATAGAACATGTTTTCCAGACAAGCAAGGTCTCCCCCATAGAACAGGGTTAGATCTAGAAAATGAAGTATATAATTTAGGTAATTATTCTTCGAATTTTATGGTATTGAATGTTCAGTCTGATACTACTCCAGACTTACCTGCTATTTCAGTACTACCAGTCAAAGGCGAATTATGTGTCAGAAAGAATGGTTCCGCACATGTAGGACATAGTGATTGTACTACTACTGTCAAGTATAGTGACAGTGGGAAATCTATTTTCAAAGCATCACGTCATTCTTATTTTGTTTGTGGTCAGACCGCATATGTTCGTCTGCCCCTCGATTGGGATGGAACATGTTACATTGCCTTCCTACTGCCACCAGTTTTTCTAGCCCCATCTGATTATCATAGAAACACACATCTAGTACAGGTCAGACATAGAAGGGAGATTGAGTCCCCGATTGTCGATCAAACTGAAACTACTCTAGAACAATATCAAGATTTCAATAAAGGTTTCTTCTTCTTTATAGGACCTATCCAGAATAGTAAGTTAATACGTAGACTAACCAGAACCCTTGAAGCAGTAGTGAATGAGACTACTTCTGCTCTAGGTAACTTAACTGAAGAGCAATCTGCTATGAGATTTGTCGTGCTCCAAAATCGTCTCGTTCTTGACGTCATACTGGCCGATAGAGGAGGAGCATGTAGAGTCATCGGATCTAGTTGCTGCATTTTCATTCCTAATAACGCGCCGTCTGTTTATTCAGCTATAACCAGACTTCATAAAATTGCCCATCAGTTACACCAGAATCCAGGCACCTGGACATGGTCCGGTTGGCTCTGGAGTATCATATCTGCCTGGGGATGGAAAGTATTGTCATTTCTAGGTATTGCAGTAATGATCCTATTCAGTTGCTGCCTCTGTATACAATGTGGCCCTGCGATTTGCGGCATTTGTGCTACCTCTTGTATTCCTAGTCCTAAGTCCCGTTCCAAGACAATTCGAGACGAGCAAATGATGCTATATGAAATGATAGATGGTATCATGAATATTGATGTTTCCTGATGGAAACGTAGGGCACAAGGAGGGAATGTGGAAAAGTAAATTTTGCCATGTCATATGTGCCTACGTGTTCCCCATCTTATGTTATATGTGCATGATCGATATGCATGTATTCCCTTCTGATCGATTAAAGACGCAATTACAGTTGCGTCCATCTCTAGTATGCCAGTTTCCAGTCTTCGTGAAAATAACGAATATCAGGCCTATGTAAACCTACGTTGCCACATTTCACAGTGTGCACGTTAATTCATTGAATTGTCCCCGTTTCTAGGCCCCAAAAGGGCCCGGACTCAGATTCAGCTCCTGTTTCCTGAACACTCTCCGAGGAGCGATACAGCCCCCACCTGTATCCCTGACCCTTCACTTACTTTCATGCCTCGCAGTGCCCGGCTAGGCCTGGCTCTGCCTCCCAGTCTGCCAAGAGTATGTTATGTTTCTAGTTATCAGTCCAGCCCTCCTTCTCTGCATTCCTAAGCTACTGAATCGCATCAATAGTTTCCGTCATGGTCTAGCCTTTATGTCTCCATGTAAGAGAAATACTGTATTCATATTCATAGAATATTCCTCGCACATGCAATACATTTAGAATAATGCATGCACCAGTCTTAGTGTCTGTTAGCCTTTACCCTGATAACTTTTGGATTCTATCAACATGTACTATAAACACCAGATACTAGATATGCCTAGGTACATGTCGCTCTGACCCTCCAGACTTTCGTCTCCTCTTCTAGTGCAGAAGTCATAGCCCCCAGTTCTCCCTGGTAACACGTCATTGCCAGTTTACGCGCACCACTAGGTTAGAGGTCCCAGCTGCTCAGGTAGCCCCCTCCATGTTTCCGCCCCGTTTATGACATATTCTGTTACGTTTGCATCACATGTCTATGTATACGCCCTGTACACACCTCTTGTTACACCCACTTTATGCCTTATCTTTCGCGACTGCTACAAACTCCGCCTACTGCTACGCCTACTGTATTGAATGCAATGTAATTGTTTTTAGTATATATATTAATGCACTGTTATTAAAAGCCAGCCAATTCCCAGATCCTGCCCCCGGCAGCTGCCATCCTATTCCCATGCAGGCTGTCCTGTTCCTGTCCTTTTATGCCTGATTAAAGCCTGTATACTTCAGCTACCTCGAATCTTGACTCTTATTTATTGAGCTATCTGTTATTAGAGTATCCTGAAAAATAGAACCGGTAATTAATTATTTATTTACCACAAATCGATGGGTGAGTGCAATATAAAATCAGTAACATTCATAAAATTTAAAAGCCAAGTGCCACACATGATTTACATAGCAAATAGATGGCGCGAAATACATAACCAAATAGAATGATCTACATTAGGACTTAGAACATCATAATTCCACATTATTTAAGGATCTTAGCTTATTCAGTCTTACGGCTGCCACCAAGTAGCTCCCGATATTAAAAATTACCCAAACATTGTGCAACAATTGCAGGAACAACAGAGCAGGTTTAACTTGACGTAACCCCATACCCTTAAGTAATGGAATGATGTATTTTTTCCTTATTACTGAATAGTGTTTACAAAAAAACACAAAAAGAGTGGTGTCCTGAGTAGAACAACTGTCACAATCACAGGGTAGAGCCTACTCAACAGTGCTCCAACCCTGGTTTGTGCCTAATATAAATTTGGTTTAACCTAAACCTTGTTAGTAGCCATCTGTGAAATGGTCTAGTGACTACCTTTAAGTATAATTCCAAAGATCCTGGGGTAACAATCAAAAAATGGGCTCTTACTGTAGGTTTTAGCAATTCTTCAGCCTCCCGCTCCTGTGTTCTTAAGTACATGAATTGCATTTTAACCCAGTTTATATCTCCTTTCAAGATGGAGTCCGGCCTTTCATAAAGTTATGGTCTACCTAACTTAATCAATACAGACTTAACATAGGAAAGCCATTTGATGTCTTTGCCCTTATCTAGGCTAATACAATCCCTCAAGATTCGCTGATTTAAGGTTAAATCCGGGTTAAGCCATATTTTTATCCATTGGATAAGGGGGGCCAGATTTATTAGGTCTTCAACATACCCCATGCCTAATTCCTGATGTACTGCGAAGGTGGCAGTAGATTGAGGGACCGAGAGAAGGCACCGAAATACCTTATTTTCGGCCCTTTGTATCTCAGTCATTGGGGTGTAGCCCCAAATAGCGGCACCATAGGTGGTTAATGCAATACATTTTGCTTTATATATTTCTAAGATTGCCTCATATGGTTTTCCCCCTAGGCGATGGGTCAAGTTAAGCAGGGCAGAACCAGCACGAGTCAGAGCATTCCTTTTAGCGGTCTTTTGGGGGGCCCGCCATATTAGGATGGGCTTTGTGGAATGCCGAATGCCGCCACGGAAAGGCATGCGGAGACTCCCTGCGGGGGCCCATTGTGGGCCCCCTGGGACTCTAGGGGGGGTGCACAGGTGGGGTACCTATGGTACCCCCCCGCATTTCAAAGTGCAACATGGCAGGCACCGAGCGGTGCCTGTCATGTTGTGCTTTGAAACGCACAACATGCTTTTTTAGCATTGCGGCACCGCCGAAATGTTAAAAATGTGTGATGCACCCGCTACTGTGGCGGGTGCATCCTAATTCCAAGGACGGGACCCCCGCCCTTATGGCGGGTGGTCCCGTTGTTCGACAGGGTGGCGGCGGACAAAGTCCCTTGGTTACCACTAATTCAGCCTTTTAGTGCTTTCACTGAGATGTCCACAAAATCCACCCATGACTATGTGTTTACCTTCTGGGTGTCCCTAAACCTTACCTTGTACCTGAACTCTAAAAATCCAATGTAGGGAACCAGAGATATCAATTTTGAAAGATTAATTACTTTATTGTGCGTAAAAACATATAGCACCACTCTGTGACATCTGGTCACGCATGACCGGGACAAAGTCAAAGCTTAAGGCTGACCGTGATGGAGTACTAGTCGGATGCACCAAGCGGGAGTTCCCGGTCTAAAGTCACACTTAGAAACTTTTCTGGAACTTTTTCTTCCAACAGCACTCGACCGTCCACAGCAGGCCAGATTTGGAGAGTGTTCACTGGCTTGACTGTGAGGTCTGGGTCAAATCCTGGAAGTCCAAACCTCAGGAGCCTTCAGCAGGACAAAAGTTAGCTGTTGATATTTTGTTATTTTCAACGTCTGAATGGCAGCATTATTGTAGTGAATATTAATGTATTTTATGTAGAACACCTTAAATGTAATATTTTTGTAGTCTATATTTAGACAGTGATATTTTTTTTCACAATATATGTGTATTTGATAATGTGACATACCAGCAAAAAGGAAAGAAGAAAGATCGAAAGAATGAGAGAGAATGAAAAAGAGAATGAAATATAAAGAGAAAAAGAGGAAAAAAAGTCAAGATAGGAAAATAAATAGAAAGGAAGAAAATAAAGAGTGAAAGAGAAAAATTTTATAAGAATGGAAAGAAAGAAACAAAGAAACTGAGAAAGATAGGAAGGAAGAAAGAAAGAAAGAAAGAAAGAAAGAAAGAAAGAAAGAAAGAAAGAAAGAAAGAAAGAAAGAAGGGAAACATGAAAGAACGAAAGAATGCAAGGGAGAAAGAAAGGAAGGATGGAAGGAAGGTAGGAAGAAATACAAGAAGAAAGAGAGAAATAAAGGGAGAAAGGTATGAGACTTAGAAAACACTCCGGGGCACAATAGTAAAGAGAGAAGAAAAAGAGATTCGGACACTACCAGAGACCTGGTGGCAAGAAAAACAAGCAACAGAGGGGCACGAAGAACAAGAAGAAGGGAATGGTCTGAGTGCAAAATGCAGATTGTCCTGGGAAATGTTAAGGACACACATTTTCCCTATGAGCACAGTTAATTCAAAATTAAAACCTTTTTTTAACCATAACACAAATATAATGCTTTAATTTCCTGCACTTAAAGTTGAACCCATTTTAGATGTGGAGTGTCATTTAGAAGCATTGTAATAATCATCATGCTGTAGTGTAGTTCCTATATGCCTGATGGGCTCTGCTCATTGGAATAATATAAGCTAGCTGTAATTTTTAAACTGCGGCGATTAGGGGAACCTAATTTTGACCACTCATCTATTGTGTTTGTTACCGACTGCTCCCCGGTCCACCGCGGGTACGCCCGCTTGTTGTGGAGGGAGAAGCGGTCTTGGTTGCTTTCCGGGTAGAGGTGGGGGAAGTGGAGCGCTGACGTCAGCAGTCAGCTGACCGCAAGGGTAGAAATCCCACGCCAGCACTCTGCGCAGCGGACGCGTGTAAGTAGACGCTTGCAACGCTAGCTGTAATTTTTAAACTGCGGCGATTAGGGGAACCTAAGTTTTACCACTCACCTCTTGTTGTGGAGGGAGCAGTGGTCTTGGTTGCTTTCCGGGTAGAGGCGGGGGAAGTGGAGCGCTGACTTCAGCAGTCAGCTGACCGCAAGGGTGGAAATCCCATACCCCAATCTCCGCGCAGCGGACGCGCGCGGCAGGCGCGCCGGTGGCGCACCGAAGGCGTGCCAAAGGCAAACCTGTCTGCGCCTGTCCACGCCTGGACTGGGCCGAGGGCCAGAAACCCTGGTCCCCCACCGATTAGTCGCACTAAAGATCTGCCTGACGCAGATAATCAGGCTTCTCACACCATTAGCAGCATAGAAGCCCTGCATTTCCCTTCATCTCCGAAATGTGCTAAATTACATATGGAGGTCGGAACAGCATCCTGTTCTAATTATGGCTTTGTATTTACTCCCAATTCCAATTTAATTATGGAAAAGGAAAGCTATAAAATCAATCAAAGTAAATCTCAACATAAAACTATTTTTTTTCTTAGTTTAAATTGTAGGTCTTTACCGAAACATAAATTTGAGATTTTTAATTTACTAATTGCCGGGAAGCCTGATGCAATCTTCCTTACTGAAACCTGGCTCCATGAGAGCTCAGGTCCTGACATTGCGGTAGCTGTTCCTGACCATTACGCAATAGTAAGGATTGACCGCACAAATAAAACAGGGGGTGGTATTTCTATTCTTTTCAAAAAAGAGTACGTTTAAGTTGTCTCTTACTCCCAATTTTATGTTCTCTGGAATACTGGTTTACAGTTCCCCGGGCACCGCTGCCTCATGGGCAGCTGCTTTTCCAGAACTCATAAGTCCCTTGGTAATGAAGGCAGCCAATTTTTCCATATTAGGGGACTTAAACATGCACTTAGAAAATCAAACTTGTAAAACAAGTTCTGAGTTTATCTCTGATCTGGCCGCCTTACACATAAACTTGCTTAACTCTGGATCCACACACGAAGCGGGCCATTTACTTGATCCCATTTTTTCTAATCTAAATGGAATTAGCCGTTTACCTGCGCTGCCAATATTTTTGTCTGATCATTACTTAGTCAGATTCTCACTCCAAGTTGTAACATACGAGTCAAAACTCCTTACCGATCAAACCACGCAAACCAGAAATTGGAAAAAATTAGACATTGAAACTTTGAACAATTTTTTAAATACTCATCTTCACTTGTGGGACACCCCCGCGCCGCACGGCCACCAGCTGCTGCGTGTGTCTCCCTCTGCCTGCCCTCTGCCTCGCCGCCGGCCTCGCTGACGCCTGGCCGCTCCCCTCTGGTTTTGCCAGTGTTTTTGCCCAAAATTTGTGCTTGTTTTTCTCTGTGCCGTCCGATCGCTTTTTTAGCGGTTTTCCTCTGTTTTGCCCGTCTATTGTGCCTGTATTCCCTTGTGCTGTACCATCGTTTTTCCTTCCTGTTTTTGCCTAATTTTCCCTCCATTTGTGCCTGTTAATTGTAATTTTATCCTCTTTGCTGTGTCCAGTGTCCTTCCTGTCTGCCCGCCTACCTCGCCGCCCTCCGCTCTCCCTCCCCGCTTCCCGCCTCCCGCCACCGCCTGTGGCCACGCCCCTTTTCTCTTCTGTTCCCTCCCCGCTCCCGCCTCCCAGCTGCTCCGCCCACCCGCGCACTTGGCCTTAAATGGCGACCGTGCGACGCAGGTGAGTGTGACCCACTTGTGGGACACCCCCGCGCCGCACGGCCACCAGCTGCTGCGTGTGTCTCCCTCTGCCTGCCCTCTGCCTCGCCGCCGGCCTCGCTGACGCCTGGCCGCTCCCCTCTGGTTTTGCCAGTGTTTTTGCCCAAAATTTGTGCTTGTTTTTCTCTGTGCCGTCCGATCGCTTTTTTAGCGGTTTTCCTCTGTTTTGCCCGTCTATTGTGCCTGTATTCCCTTGTGCTGTACCATCGTTTTTCCTTCCTGTTTTTGCCTAATTTTCCCTCCATTTGTGCCTGTTAATTGTAATTTTATCCTCTTTGCTGTGTCCAGTGTCCTTCCTGTCTGCCCGCCTACCTCGCCGCCCTCCGCTCTCCCTCCCCGCTTCCCGCCTCCCGCCACCGCCTGTGGCCACGCCCCTTTTCTCTTATGTTCCCTCCCCGCTCCCGCCTCCCAGCTGCTCCGCCCACCCGCGCACTTGGCCTTAAATGGCGACCGTGCAACGCAGGTGAGTGTGACCCACTTGTGGGACACCCCCGCGCCGCACGGCCACCAGCTGCTGCGTGTGTCTCCCTCTGCCTGCCCTCTGCCTCGCCGCCGGCCTCGCTGACGCCTGGCCGCTCCCCTCTGGTTTTGCCAGTGTTTTTGCCCAAAATTTGTGCTTGTTTTTCTCTGTGCCGTCCGATCGCTTTTTTAGCGGTTTTCCTCTGTTTTGCCCGTCTATTGTGCCTGTATTCCCTTGTGCTGTACCATCGTTTTTCCTTCCTGTTTTTGCCTAATTTTCCCTCCATTTGTGCCTGTTAATTGTAATTTTATCCTCTTTGCTGTGTCCAGTGTCCTTCCTGTCTGCCCGCCTACCTCGCCGCCCTCCGCTCTCCCTCCCCGCTTCCCGCCTCCCGCCACCGCCTGTGGCCACGCCCCTTTTCTCTTCTGTTCCCTCCCCGCTCCCGCCTCCCAGCTGCTCCGCCCACCCGCGCACTTCGCCTTAAATGGCGACCGTGCGAACGCGCAGCGTTGACGCGCAGCGGGCGCGCCGATTGTGCGCCGAAGGCGCGCCAAAGGTAAGCCCGTCTGCGCCCGTCCGCAACCGGATCGCGCCCAGCGCCAGGACCCCTGGCCCACGAAGACCCCGACCTACCCGCCTGACGTACTCCGCCGCAACCCTCATCGCACTCAACACCGGCCGACTTCCAGACTGCCACCAAGCCACTCCACGACGCACCCACGGACCTTTCAGCTGCCACGCCTGCAAGTTCACCTGCACCCGGACCTGCCCCGCACCAGCACCCGCCAAGTCGAACACCAGCAGCACCCACCTCAAGTGCATCCTGCTCAACACCCGCTCCGTCCACAGACACGCCATCGAACTCTGGAACCTCCTAGACGCCACAGCCCCTGACGTTGCCTTCCTCACGGAGACCTGGATGAACGCCTCGTCAGCTCCTGACATCGCCATCGCCATCCCAGAGGGCTACAAGATCGTCCGGAGGGACCGAAACGCCAACCAGATGGGAGGAGGCATCGCCATCATCCACAGGAGCACCATCCGTCTTACGACCAGCATCGACAACACTCTGACCAGCGCCGAACACCTGCATTTCCAGATCCACACCAACCCGAACACCACCCTCAGAGGCACCCTGATCTACCGACCCCCTGAACCACGCACGCAATTCAGCGAGGACATCGCCGACTTCGTCAGCCCGCATGCCCTCCCCTCCGCTGACTACATCCTCCTGGGAGACCTCAACTTCCATCTGGAGAACAACAACGACCGCAACACCAGCACCCTGCTCGACAACCTCGCCAACCTGGGACTCAAGCAACTGGTGTCCACCCCCACCCACCTCGCCGGACACACGCTCGACGCAGTCTTCTCTTCCAGCACAGACATCGACTTCAGCCACGCCACAGAGCTTCAATGGACGGACCACAGCTGCGTCCACTTCACCTTCAAGAGAACAACGACCCACCAACACCAGCAACAGGCCGCCCGCAGAAGCTGGAACAAGGTCACGGCAGACCAGCTCGCCACCTCCCTGAGCCAGCACCCTCCTGCCAGCTCAGCGAACCCCAGCCAGGCCGCCGACAACCTCACGAAGTGGATCAGCAACTGCGCGGACGAACTCGCCCCACTGAGGACCCCGCCTAGCAGACCCGGCAGCAAGAAGGCCCCATGGATCACCGACGAACTCAAGAGCTCCAAGAAGAACTGCCGAGCCCTCGAGAAAGTCTGGAGAAGGGAACCGACACCAGACAACAGGACCTCCTTCAAACTTGCCACCCGGAAACACCACCAGCTGATCCGCGCCGCCAAGAAAACAGCATTCAAGGACCGGTTGGACAACAACGCACACAACTGCAAGGAACTCTTCAACATCGTGAAAGAGCTTTCCAACCCCAGCGCAGGAAACAACGACATCACCCCATCGCAAGACCTCTGCAACTCCCTCGCTTCATACTTCCACAACAAGATCGCGGACATACACAACAGCTTCAACAACCAACCAACGCACACCAGGACCGAACAACCACCCCCCACCACCACCCTCCACGCCTGGACCCCGATCAGCACCGAAGACACCATCCGCACGATGAACTCCATCCACTCCGGATCACCGACCGACCCCTGCCCTCACCACGTCTTCAACAAGGCCGACGCTGTCATCTCACCCCACCTGCGAGACATCATCAACACATCCTTCGACACCACCATCTTCCCGGAGAGCTGGAAGCACGCCGAACTCAGCGCTCTACTCAAGAAACCAACAGCGGACCCCACCGACCTCAAGAATTACCGCCCCATCTCGCTCCTCCCGTTTCCAGCCAAAGTCATCGAGAAGACCGTCAACAAGCAGATGGCCGCCTTCCTCGAGACGAACGGATCCCTCGACCCCTCACAGTCCGGCTTCCGAGCCAATCACAGCACCGAGACCGCCCTCATCGCCGCCACCGATGACATCCGAACCCTGATGGACAATGGAGAAACAGCGGCCCTCATCCTCCTAGACCTCTCCGCGGCTTTCGACACGGTCTGCCACCGCACCCTAGTGCAGCGTCTCAACAACGCCGGAATCCAGGGGAAGGCACTGGAATGGATCATCTCCTTCCTCGACGGAAGAACACAGAGAGTCCGCCTACCACCGTACAAGTCAGAGGCCTCCGAAGTCATCTGCGGCGTCCCCCAAGGATCATCTCTGAGCCCCACCCTCTTCAACGTCTACATGAGCCCCCTCGCGGCCATCGTACGCAAACACAACCTCAGCATAATCTCCTACGCCGACGATACCCAGCTGATCCTCTCCCTGACGAACGACCCCGCCGCCGCCAGAGCCAACCTGCACGAAGGGATGAAAGAGGTAGCCGAGTGGATGACGACCAGCCGCCTGAAACTGAACTCAGACAAGACGGAGGTCCTCATCCTGGGCTCCTCACCCTCCGCCTGGGACGACTCCTGGTGGCCCCCCGCCCTGGGCACCGCACCCAAACCGACAGACCATGCACGCAACCTGGGCTTCATCCTGGACTCCTCCCTCTCCATGACCAGGCAAGTCAACAACGTCTCCTCGGCGTGCTTCAACATCCTACGCATGCTACGGAAGATCTTCTGGTGGATCCCCACCGAGACCAGGAAGACCGTCACCCAGGCCCTCGTCACCAGCCGACTGGACTACGGCAACGCCCTCTACGCCGGGACCACCGCCAAGCTCCAGAAGAGACTCCAGCGGATCCAGAACGCCTCAGCCAGACTCATCCTCGACATCCCACGAACCAGCCACATCTCCGGACATCTGAGAGACCTTCACTGGCTCCCCGTCAACAAAAGAATCACCTTCCGCCTCCTCACCCACGCACACAAAGCCCTACACGACCAAGGCCCGAGCTACCTCAACAGCCGAGTCAACTTCTACGCTCCCAAACGCCACCTCCGATCAGCCAACCACGCCCTCGCCGCCGTCCCCCGCATCCGAAGAGCGACTACAGGAGGAAGGTCCTTCTCCTACCTGGCCGCCAAGACCTGGAACTCCCTCCCGACCGACCTGCGCCTGACCCAAGACCACCTCTCCTTCAGGAAGAAGCTGAAGACCTGGCTGTTCGAGCAGTAGCGGCACCCCCCCCCCCCCAGCGCCTTGAGACCCTACGGGTAGGTAGCGCGCTCTATAAGTGTCAATGATTGATTGATTGATTCCTTGCTCAACGCAATCTGTACACTCACTATCTAAATCTGTGCAGAAATGGCTCTCGACTGCAATAGACACATGTTTACTACTTACTAACAAAAAGGTTAAGGGTCATCGACCTCTGGCTCCCTGGTCACGGATCTGTTGAAAAAAGAAAAACTGAATGCTAAGCATCGGAACGTAGATGGAGAAAAAACTACACATCTGAAGCCAAAAATGCCTATAAAAATAATTTGAAAAATTAACACACTCTTTGCAGAAAGGCTCGAGCCAATCATGTGTCCTCCACTATCTCAGAAGCTCTAAATTGTTCCAAAACATTATTTAATATGGTGAAGGAACGCGCAGGCTCTAAAACTTTAGCTATGTCACCGGATTTAAATGAGCAGCAATGTGAAACATTGGCTACTTTTTTATACAAAAAGTGGATAACATCTATCAAGGGATTACATTGGCCCAAACTCTCTACTCCAGCAATTCCATTGAAATCTCTCACCGCCAATAATAAATGCAATAACGGTATTGGGCTCCTTAAGACCTCCAAGGGAATTCTGGATAGTTGGACTATGTTGAATTCAGATACCTTAATAAAATTTCTTAATGACATTAAATCTGGATTTCCGAAAGACCCTTTGCTCGGCAAACGGAACGGAGCGCTGGTACGCAGATGCACCTGTCTGACGACCAAAGGCAGCTCCCTCTGAATACTCTCTGAATCGACTACAGCGCCCATACTCCGTGGAGACATACACATCCAAATTGTGAAAATCTCCACAACTATACATCCAACGCGCTTTGGAGTGTCCAACGTCATTAATTCACCTTGTTAGATCCTGCACTACGGATATAATACTTGTAAGATTTCACCAACCACCGCCATAATAGGCCAACAGTCCAGGGCCCTGTTGGGTCGGAAGTATCACCGACGGAGCGACTCCCCCAATGACACTTCAAGTATCTATAGCCCTGAGGAGTCGCAGGAAGACTGTCCCACATGCGACAAAACATTAAAGACACCTTTTCTAACAACCGATTCCAAGAAAGCAATTCATTTGTTTGTAAATGAAACGCTTTGTCTCCTTTTGTCTCATATGTCTACACTGACATCACTGTTTACTTATTAGGGTGTGCATAGGTTTTTTGTTAGTTGCCTTGCACTATACTTAAGCAGCTCGACTCCCTGTCACTGGATGTTATTACTGATCTTCTTAACATTTCCCTACAGGAAGAAACTGTTCCAGCTGACTTGAAGCATGCAATGATACACCCACTCCTGAAAAAGGCAGGGGCCGATACTGATCAACCCTCAAACTATCGCCTATCTCCTGATTACCCGTGTTTTCAAAAATTCTTGAAAAACATGTTCACCAAAATCTAGCTGAATTTGTAACTACTCAAAATCTATTGCCTCCCTGTCAATCAGGCTTTAGAGACGTCTTTTCGACAGAATCCACCCTGTTAGGAGTCACATAAAACATACGCTGCCATTTGGATAGGGGAGAGACAGTGGCACTTATCCTATTGGACTTAAGTGCAGCTTTTGATAAGGTATCTCACACTGTATTAATAAATACTCTTTGCTCCCTTGGTATCCGCGATTCAGCGCTTAATTGGCTCATCTCTTTTCTGACTGAGCGTACGTTTCAAGTTTTCTCTCGGACAGCCTGCTCAGATACGCATGTTTTTGCTCATGGTTTACCGCAGGGCTCTATGATTAGACCTTTATTGTTTAATCTTTACATGAGTCCTTTAGCCAAAGTGGTAGAAAATTCCGGGCTGTCGATGTATTCTTATGCCAACGATTCCCACCTTATTTTTTCTCTTTCTTCCGAGAATACAAATGCTTCCTCTCCACTTAAAGTGGGTCTAACTAAAATAGCATCATGGATGCAGGAACATTTTCTTAAATTAAATGGAGAAAAAACCGAAATAATTATTTTCGGGAAAAAAAAAAATCTGTGGCACCCACAACATTGGCCTTTCGAAATGGGCGCTCTTCCCTCCCCAGTTTCTCAGGCGCACAACTTGGGCATTATAATCGATGAGTCCCTCAAAATGCACCTGCAAGCAGTAAAAACCTCTGCCACGTGTTTTGCCATTCTCAAATGGCTAAAAATGATCTGCTGGATGTTGCCTGACTCCACTAAGAAAACCGTAGTCAATGCCTTGATTACCTCAAGGATTGACTATGGAAATGTGCTTTATCTGGGTTCGAATAAAGCCACTACACGTAAACTGCAGGTGATACAAATTCAGCAGCTAGACTGTTATGTAAGATCCCTAAGACCTCCTCCACTTCCCAACATCTCCGGGATCTTCATTGGCTCAAGGTTGAAAACCGAGTCAAGTACAAAGCACTCTGTTTCATGCATAAAATTAAAGTTAGTAGTGCTCCGAAGTATCTTCAATCTCTTGTTAGCCCTTACTTCACCTCTCGTCTTCTCTGCTCCTCCACGCTAAAGAAGTTTGTCATTCCTAAAATCAAGCTTTTTCGGATGGGCAGAAGATCTTTTTCTTACTTAGGGCCCTCATTGTGGAATTCTTTGCCTTTTTCAAGATGAAACGAGATAGATTACATCAAATTCCGTAAAGCCTTAAAAACATGGCTATTTAACACCTAGATACTCATCTTTGCTTGACTCTCTTTACGCAACTCCGTAAAACTGTGCCGGGAAACCCTGTAGTGCACTATAAGTGCAAATAATAATAATAATAATAATAATAGTTTTGACATAGGACTGAGGTAAGTATGTCTCTATCGAGTACATTAAACTTAATTACTTGTGTGTTCCAGCTAACTCAGAGGTCACTAGAAACTTTCTCGAATGAACAAGAAGGGATTAGTTTATGGCAACGGCATAAACATGACAACTTTGTTTCCCCTAGAATAGGCACAATATCTTCAGAGTCGTTGAAACAATAGATAACCGGTGAGTCAATTGTGCATGCTTCGTTTCTACAGAGTTGCACAGAAATAGAGAGACAGGTGTTTCAATAAAAAGGGTTTATTGAACAATGTTATTTCTCATGCAAGAGATATGAACTGCTACAATCGTAAGACAGAATGCGAAGTATAAAATGTACAGCGTTAGCAGTAAGATACAATAATACTGTAATAGCATGTCTTGTAGCTATGACATATTCATAAAAATACATACATAAATAATACAGGCTAAAATACTCAACTGGTGCTTCTACACCAATGTACTTAACCTAGTTGCAGTACAAGAGAAGAAGTAGGTGCTATCTTAGTCTGGTTTAGTTATGCCAAGAGTTGCCAAAAGTTTCTCTAGGTTCGAATCAGCTCTGTCCCTTAGAAGGAGAGAGGTTGGTATTTCTTTTCTGGGACTCGATCTCTAACACCCCGCTAGGGGAGTCAGAAGCACTGGAGCTGGATTCTCTGCGAGGAGGATGGCAGCATCTGGTCAGTGCGTCAGTTGGGGACTTCACTTCCTTCGGGACTTGCTGTGGCGAGCAGCGTCGTACAAGTAGGTAGCCGAACCGCACTGTGCCTTGCCATAGCAAGTGAAGGTATATTTAGACCTTGAAGGTGTTCAGAAATGCCAGTATTGACGTAAAAGTCGGGCATAAGAACGTCATGAATTAACCCCTAAGGAATAGATATTCATGCATAATAAATGAGTTCTTGGAGAAATCAATATCCAAGCCAAGGGAAGTCCTAAAGGCTTAAGAGTCTGGTTCTCCAAGCACTCGTTGTGACGAAGAGGATCGGATGTAGTTGACCATGCCTGTATTTGGTTAGCATGAGCAATGCCTAAATAAGGACTGGATTTCTACGCCTAAATAAGGTATAAGGGCATGAATCGGTAAATCTAGATACGGTATGTAAATCGATACACAACAATGCAATAGCATTCCTTTCCGAAAACATCTCTTAAATTCATTAACACTGTGAAACAGGAGTTAAAGGGGTTTCATCGGATTGTTACATAGAATCCTGTCCTATGTAAACAAGTTGTGTTCTTTGCAACATGGTTCACGAAACTGGGCACAATCTTCACAAAGATAAAAATTAATTTGAAAATGAAAAGCTTTTATTCCAAATACCAATTTTCAAATCAGTAATGCTAAACAAGCCTTGTACTAGGACTCAAACAACAGGAGCAGGCTTGCAATGAGACAGCAAAGGTGTAGCAATCATGCTAGAGCTTTAGCTTTCTGAAAATGGTCTTTGAAATAATTTACTAGCTATAACTAGCTGCTTTCTCCACAGATTGTTCATATTATGTGTGAAGTCGTAGGTTTTACAAAGCACACATTTTACATTTTTGGACTACATAGCACCCAAAAAAAATATTCGGTGGTTTTGTGCCAGGGATCTGAAAAGAGCAGCTTGCATGGATGGAAGAGTTAAGAACTGGAAGGCTTCCAAAACATACCATTGACAAAGTAAACAAGCATTTGCAATGCAATCGGTCTTTCCTTTGGGACCGTATATGTATTTAGCTATGGAGCACATTAGCCTGAGTGCTGAAACATTTACTGTTCTTTGACATGGAGGGAAAGTAAGCACCAAACTTCGTGACACGCCAGGTATGGGAACACATGGAGAGAAATATTACCTTTCAGCAGAAAATTATATAGTCCAAAGCTCTGTTTTTAATATAAAATCAGGGCCTTCGGTGGTCATACAACTGAAAATACAAGATTTGAAAAAAATATAATTGTCTACGGGTGCTCGTGGAAGATAATTTCAATGGATTGGAATCTAGAGAATGTTAAAGTGATTCTGGTATTTTACTGACCTCTGCTTGTCGTTTTCTATCAAGAAAGTTAAATAGAGGCAGTTGCCAGAAAAATAAAAAAAAGAAAGGCCCTCAGCAGAAAGCAGTTCTGATATTTTACTGACCTCTACTGGTCGTTTTCTATCAGGCCAGTTAAATAGTGGCAGAAAAAAAAGTCCCTAAGCGGAAGCAGATAAGTCCTAGGGCTGATCGCTAGAGCCCACAAAGTACATACACATATAAGTATATACAAATGTATATACAAGAGGTCTCAAATGCTCAAGCTAAAAATGATTGCGGATATGCACAAGGCAGTTAATAAGCTGATCCTTCTTCATGGTGAATGTTGGGGTTGATAGTGGCAAAAGGTGAATTACGTTTTAACAGACAAATAGATGAAACCCGCTAAAACAACTCCCCTGAATTTATATATTTGTATGTTGTAATTTAAGACTTTTCTTTTATTCATGAGCCTGGCAAGACAGTTAAAACCATCATTAGGCCAGACATAAAAGCAGCCTTAAAGTGAAAAATGTGCAGAGTCAAGTTTTGGGATATTTCCTGATTTTTTATTTTTTGGGGGAGTTTTATATAGCGCAAACTTGACCCAAAGGTATCAGAGCGTCACTTGTGTTACAGACAGACACATAAATTTTTTGTTAGGCATGGGGAGAGGTGATTTGACTTGAATAACAGGATGTTGAGCGTCCCTAGCAAGGCTCGAAACTTGGTTCCTCAGCGAGGTTGACCGCTTTAGCCCTGAGGCCACATCCTCTCCCCCCATTGCAACATTGAAGGAGCAAGTGTATGGTGCAAAGAGCGGTTGCTCCAGAAACTGGTCCATTTGCCAAGAAGCCCTGTTGGTATATACATTCATTGAGTTTCGCGGCAAAATATTCAAATTTACTTAAAGTGGAATGTCTTTTAGATCACATAGGAAATACGTAGGAAATACAACAACCATATCAAAAACAAGAAATCCAGCTTCTTCCGCGAGGCATTGGTCAAATCCAAAAACAGACCCAAAGAGCTCTACAACATAATCAGACAACAAAAAACCAAGCCCCTGCCCTCAACCCTGCAGGCATCCAAAGAACTCTGTGATAACTTCGCCAACTTCTTCAACGATAAGGTCTTAAAAATCGAACTATCTCTAGACATCAACAACCCCCACCTCCAGAAGAGCAACTCGGCCATCCCATTGGCACTCCCATCCGACTCCTTTCCCTCCCCCTGGCGAAGCTTTCGCCCCGTCCAGGAAACTGAGATAATCTCGCTGATCTCGACCTCCAAACCATCAGCACACGTTTCTGAACCCATTCCCCCCTCTTTAATCAAAAAAATGAAGCATACCTTAGCGCCCATCTGGGGAAGAATCATAAATAGCTCCTTACAAAGCGGAGTGATCCCCGATTGTCTAAAAATGGGGCATGTCACTCCTATGCTAAAAAAACCCAGTCTTGACTCAACTGACTTGAACAATTTCAGATCGATATCCAACCTCCCTTTGCTCTCGAAAACACTTGAACGCTGCGTACTCCTGCAACTGACGCAACATCTGGACAACATCAATCTCCTGGACCCCCTCCAATCCGGCTTCAGACAAGGCCGCAGCACAGAAACCGCGATGCTGAACATCATAGACGACATTCATGGATCTCTTGACGCAGACAAGTGCTGCCTCCTCATACTCCTTGATCTCTCCGCAGCGTTCGACACGGTGGACCACAAGCTCCTCATCATGACTCTTCAAGAAAGAGCCGGCCTTGGCGAGGTAGTTCTCAAGTGGTTTTCCTCCTTCTTACATAACCGTACGCAAATAATAAAAATTAAAAACTTCACCTCCGAAACCAAGCAAGTCAACAAGGGTGTCCCTCAAGGATCAGTGCTCTCTCATCCGTTCTTTAACATCTACATGGAACCGCTCAGCAAGTTACTCAGGAACGCCAACATCCACTTCCACCTCTACGCGGATGACATGCAGATTTACCTGGAAACCTCTTCTCTTAAAGACATCCACAGACTTAACGATGTCCTAAATGAAGTTCAAGATTGGCTGACAAAGAATCACCTGAAACTCAACCCCGACAAGACAGAAACACTCCTCATCTCAAACAAAGAAGATAACCCTCAAATCACCGAGTGGCTAAAGTCGATCGATGCTCTCAAAGATAACCTCACGCTAGCCGACTCCGTTAAATCCCTGGGCCTCACCCTAGACCCCAAACTAACCCTGACAAACCACATTAAGAATTCGGCGAAAAGCGCATTCTTCAACCTCAGACTTCTGAACAAAATCAAACCTTACATTCCTAACAAGGACCTCAAACTAGCCACGCAATCTCTAGTTCTATCAAGACTGGACTATGGGAACTCAATCCTAACAGGCATCCCCAAATCGCACCTGGCCCCACTAAAAACAACACTTCACGCGGCAGTGAGAATGATCACAGACTGCAAAAAATCTGACCACATCTCCCCGGCACTCAAAGAACTCGAATGGCTCCCTGCGGAAATGCGGAGTACTTTCAGAACGGCCTGCCTAACCCGCAAGGCCCTCCACGCCGGCAAACCGGAATACTTGGCAAACAAGCTCAAAAAAGCAGGCCAAGCCAGAAATTTGAGAAGCTCTAACTCCCTGCTGCTCATCCTACCAAAAACTAGAAAGAAGAGAACTGCGGACTTCTCTTTCTCAGGAAATGTCCCCAAAATATGGAACGCCATCCCCCCGCACATCAGAACTATACCGTCCTATGCAGAATTCAAGAGCCAACTCAAATCCTTGTGCCTTATCCGCTCCCTTGGTTGTGGGTAACTTGGATCAGCAAGCGTCCCCAGAATCCATGCGGTAACGTTGAATCCTGTTACCAAGAAGGTCTGCTGTCCGTACTTTTTCTCATTCCTAATTGTCGCTCGCTGATTGCTTTTATTGGTTTTGTGTCATGTTGTTCTCTTTTTCATTCCCTCTACTGTAAAGCGCTCTGCTACCTTTGGGTCTTGTTAGCGCTATAGAAAACTTCTAAATAAAATAAATAAATAATAATAATACATAGCAAAAGTTGAAGATTCTGCAGGCAAAGGGAGTCAATGCAGCCATTTCGACATAGGAGAAATGTGCTTGCACTTTCCTGGCTTCTGAATATGCAAGTTTATCTGGATGGGGTAAGCAGGAGCTGTGAATCACAACAGTTTCCACTAATGGTGTTGTCTCAGGGGCAAGAGCTGAAACAGAGCTGAGTTCAGGAATGGACCCATGAGAGCATCTAGACGTCTGTTGTTATTGCCAGCTATGCTACAATGTAGGTTGTGGGTGTTGATCAGGGTTAGGAGATACAAATCATGTGTGTCTAAGTTTATTTGAGTGTGAATGAGTTAGTATGCATATATCTGTGAGTCTCTGCATGTCTACAAGTGTACGTGTGTGTATTTTAGGGAACGAATACCTCACTTGTGAGTGAACCGATACCTGCACTTGTTTGGGCGTGATGGAGGGGGTATGTTCTCTGGCATCATGGAAGCACTTGCCTCATGGTATACTTCCTTGACATATTGGATGCACTGAAGATGCTCTAAGTTGAACATTTTATCTTAGCCTGGGGCAGGTGTAAATAAGCACTCTTTGACATACAATAGGCAGTCATGAACTATTTGTGGCTTTCTATTGCTTTGTTGTGTTGTTGCATAATGGCAAGCACCCCTGACATGTTGGAGTCATTTTGTACATAATAGGATGCTGGGCCTTGCATAGGCTGAAGCCCCTACTGTGGGGCATATTACAATTGAGTCTTCTTAGCCTACTATTGATCAATCAATCAGGGATTTTATAGAGTGTGCTACGCACCAGTGAGCGTCTCAAGGCACTAAGGGGAGGAGGGGAGAGCAGCAGCTCCGGTCAGTCGAAGAGCCAGGTCTTGAGGTTCTTCCTGAAGGTGCTCAGGGTAGGGGAGCGTCTGTCGTCGATGGGGAGCTCGTTTCAGGCTTTGGTTCTTCCACCTGCTCTGCTTCTGCGGATGCAGAGGTCTCTGCCAGGGAGAGGTCAGCGGAGCGATGGTGTCGGAAATCCAGAACCGGGTGCCAAGAGTCCACAGGAGTGAAGAGAAATCCCCTTAACCTCCAAAAAACAACCACAGGAATGATGTGCAACATACACTCCTATAGGCTGTTCTCTAAAAGTATGGGGGAAAATTCCAAGGAGTGTCCACCACTCTCCCCATACATGGGGCGGAATCACAGGAGGGAAACAGGTCTGTTTGGTCGCAAGGATGCTGCAAGAAAATAATATGAGGATACCAATACACTGTGCTTAACATTCACCTACAATTACATTGACATGTGATTAGCATCGCAGTTCACTTACCCCTGTTATGTCCCAGAATGTCCTTGAAGCAAGTAGTGGGTAGCGGACTCGGGGAAACAGGAGTCCTGATACTCTGGCATGGACTATTCAGTATCACATTCACGCGACACTCAGACCAAGGGAAAAATATAAAGAGAAACAAAGGGGGTAACACGGGGACTTGAGGAGCAATGGCCGGCTCTTCTGGGGCAACGAAGAGCGGAGCATCTACTCACTCAATAGAGGCGAAACCCGGCCCGGGACTAAGCACCAGGCGGAGTAACACTCTCTCAATAGGTAACAAGAAAATTAATAGGGCAAGTAGAATGACTCAAGTTTTATTCACTATGAGCCTGGATCAAAAGGGGACGATTGAATTGACTTCTCGAGTCAGACACATGTTGTGCAATAAGGCTGTGCACACAAATGCGGGGAAACATGAACCGGCTTCTCTCACCAGCCGGGACGTGCACCAAATGGCGCATAAAGGAAGGAGCACCGGCTTTCCTCGCAAGCCGGAGGCGAGCACTACCTTACGCGGTGAGGTCCGCGATGTGTAAATAGATCTCAGCTCGATTCCAAAGTGCTCCTCTGAAAACGGAGGTGAAGGGTTCTCAACAGGACGGGCAGGAACAGGGAAACGAGCGAGACGCTAGGGGTAATGGCGTAAGCTCGAAGCAGGAACAAGGAAGGGGGCGTGGTCACAGAAGTAAGTCAAGCGTCGGCTTACAGGTAGAGCGTCCCTTTACGTTAATTAGGGACCGTCTCCAAAGTTCATGATCTTTGCTGGCTCTAGGGGAATGAGTTCAAAGAGACATGGCGTTTGCATCTAGCCACATGTCAATGCCTAACTCTCGCTGCACGTCTCAAACCCCTAACAGGCGGTTCCTTAGGGCTACGTGGAAGGAGACTCACTCGTTGAGAGACGGGTCAGATGTGGTGGAGGGATTTGTTGGTGTGGGTGAGTAGTTTGAAGGTTACTCTCTTCTCGCGGGGAGGTGGTCATGTGTTTGTGCCGCGGGGTCCAAAGGATGAGTCTGGCTGCAGAGTTCTGGATGGTTTGGAGCCTGTGTAGGAGAGTTCTATTGATTCCGGTGCAGAGGGGGTTGCCGTAGTCCAGTCTGCTGGTTATGAGTGCATGGGTGACGGATTTCCTGCATTCGGGGGGTATCCATTTGAAGGTCTTGCGGAGGGTGCGAAGGCAGTTGAAACTGGCAGAGGCCACGGCGTTGATCTGGCGGGCATGGTGAGGGACGAGTCAAGGATGATGCAGAGTTTCCGTGCGCAGTCTGTAGGGGTGAGTGGATCCCCGAGGGCATTCTAGCATACATATTAGAGACTATTAACAATGGCATGGTGATCTCATCATAACGATGTCAATCCATGAAATAGAGTGGGTGTTTTTGATATAATGGTGACTATGCATTTCATAAGGGGCTTCCTAACAGTTTGGCCAGTTATTGGTGCATTGTGGGCAGGTTTGATGTATGTCTTGCTATCCGTCTCTTTGATGATGATGGATGTGCAAGGTACAATCTGTAAATGTGTAACAGTGGTATCTGAAAATACTTTCTGAAAATGACAATCCAATTATCAAAAATGAAATGACTAACAATTAAAAGCTGGTATTTTGGGACAAAAGTTGTGTATTGTTCATAAAAATAGCAAGCTTATATTTGGATGGATTGGCCTTATTTATCCAAATAAAAAATCTCTCTTTGACAGGAAATGTTGTGGATGTTCAAAAACCTGCAAACTGATGTTTGGGGTTAAACATTTCAAAAATATATTTAAAGATGATATTTCAGTGATAATTCATCCTGTCTTAGTGCCTTGGTACCAGAGGACACATGGCTGTTATTTCTTCACTCATGTATACTAATTTCATTATGTATATTGATAACTTTTTTTGTAATGCTGCTTGTGGCATGACCATATGAGATTGGTGCAACCTGCCTGCTTGCTAATCTTGTAGGGTTTCTGTAATTTAAGCAGGAGCGGCTTGCATTGATGATGAGTGGAGAGGTGGGGGGAAAAATGAGTGGAGGGGTTGTGGTATGAGAAAATAAACAAGCATTGGTAAGGCATCAGTTTCGCTGATGTAATGAATAAAGAGCTAGTTTCATTGTCCGGCAGAAGGAAAGCGCTCCCTGACAGATAACACAAGAGTGGAGAGAATGTGACACAGTGGCCAGAGCCACTGACTTGAGAGCTGGGGATTCTGGTTCGAGTCTTGGAGGCGCTGCACAACATCCTGTGATTCTATGCAAATCACTCAATCTCTCTGGGTGATACATGGTTAAATAAATATGCTGCAATAGCAAAAGGCAAATCTTTATGAAAATATAGATCCACCAATGGGGATGTTAACAGTATTTCGGTGACAGGAAACTGAGAAGAGAAACAGGTGAGGAAAAAGCATTGGTAAATGCAGGAAAATATGATACAGCCAATAGAAATGGAGGAAAGGTAAGTGGCATGCACAAGAACCAATGAGAAGCCAGGAAAGAGAGGTGGTGTGATATAAGTCCCTTTTAAGTTTAATGATAGATTTCTCAAGCACAGCGCAAGCACTGTGCAGGAGAAACATAAAATAATGAATTTAAAAAAAGCTTACCTGCATCCTGCCACATCACACTCTTCTGCTCCTCTCCTCCAGACACATGCTCCCAGACTCCACTGTAGCCAATCTTGACGCAGCTCTCATGGCAGCATGAAAGCAGTGGCAGGATTTGGCCTGAGTTCCGCAAATGTGCGCTCCCAGTGTGCCAGCTGTCTCCAACCCAGCAACACAGCTCGGTTTGGAGACAGCTTCAGTGCACATGACAGTTTGGCCAGCCTGAGACAGCCAGCTAAACCATCATGCGCACTAATAACAGTGCCCATCACTCCCCCTGCGGCCTGTCACCCCCATGGCCTTGCCCCCAAAGACTCAGCAGGAAAGGAAAAATAAAGCTGTAAGCAAATGTGTTTATTATCATTTTATTTTCCCTTTCCTGACATTTTGAGGCAGCTGGGGGGGGGGGGGAGGGGTGAAACATTCCTCCACCATAGCAGAGCAGCCGCCGCTGAAATTAAGAAGTAATTGTCCTCATGAATCAGTACATTTTTTAAAGCTCTGCTGCTTATGGGCTGTGAATTTGACCTATACATATCCATCGATTTTTTAAATAAAGTTACCCTCCAACGAGAATCAAAATTAATGTAGCCTGCAAATCTAAATGCAACCGATAGGGTAGGAAAATGAAAATAATTGAAATTTGGAGATGAATTTAGAAAAACAACATGCAGGGCGAGATGGCATACTAAAATATTCTGAACTGCTTGTAATACAATTATTTTTTAGGAAGCATTGTGCCGCAAAATGTTTTATCATTATATCAATTTTATTGGAGGAGGGCGAACCCTGACACCGCTGAGAAAGATTAGGCTTAGAGAGCTCCCCATGAATGTACTGAAAGATTTCATTTAATTCACTTTCAGATACCATGGAGTTTAGGTAGTTTATACGATAATTGTACTGTACAGTACATCTCTTGTGCCTATTTTTCTAAATATTCTTGGAACAGACCCACCACTAAACCTCCTGAGCTGACTCACTTTGCTTACATGATACAGTTTGGGGCAGATATTTACCCTCCACTACTTTGAATATTTCCCAGTGGCCCTGATCAGAGGGGTGCATTATTTCCTAGGGCCTTATTTAGAGTTTGGCGGATGGAATCTAGATCAGCCCCTTCGTTTTTTGGTCTCGCTCGAGACCTGTTGCTGTGGAGTCGGCTCTCAAGGGAGACAGATCTGGGCACGAGCGCCAATTGCACATCGTGGACGCGCATGCCCAGCCCCCCCGGAGCCGTGCACATCTCCAGATTGCCAGCCATGCTTCTCAGTTGCACGCTCACACACACACGCGCGCACCCCCCAACCTACTCACGGGCTCACGCGCGCACACACAGTCACACACGCGCATACAAACTCGAAGTGCCCATCACGCGAATACACACGCTCGAAGTGCCCATCTCCTGTCTAGCTAGCCTGATGCACCAAAAAACCCTACTCACCGGGCTGACTCAGGACTCCCCCGCTGCTCTCCAGGCCGGTCTTTCCTCCTCAGGTGTGTAGGGTCAGCGGCTCAGGCTCGGCAGCAGGGGAGCACGGGAGCCCCGACGTCCGATGTGCACGCTCACGGCACACGGAAACGCGCGCAGCGTGACTTTGAGTGTGCGCCCGTACAGCTGAGGTGCATGCTCGCACGCTCATGACATTATCCTTCACTTGTTTAATCATTTTTTCGTTTTTTTAAATGGCCTTCGTTTTAACGTTTTTTTTTGTCGCGGGGTACCGTTTCTTACTGCAGAATCCTCTTTATTGGCACAAGTGCATCACTGAAATACAAAAATAATAAACATATTTTCATTTTGACGGACGGCGAGCGCTCCCGCCCGCCACGCCCCCTCCCGCGCTGGAGGCTGCACAAGGAGGAAGCACGTGGGCAGCTGGTGTTAGGAGCTACAAAGGGGCAGGCGAGCCCGCTGGTGAGATTTATGTTCCTTCGTGGGGAGCCCTGGGCTGGGAATGTTGTCTGTGCGGCTGATTCCGTGGTCTTGTTTAACTATATTGGCTCTTAGAATTATGCTATTTATTTACAATATGGTACGTCTGTGGATATTACAATTTCGTGTTATATTTTTACTATTTCTCCATAAATGTTCTTTAACGGAATAGTAGTCGGATTACCAACCTTGTGCCACGTTCACATTACAGCTACTGAGAGACGCATTTACTCCTGCGCCACACTTGACTTGGCACGGAAGGTGCGTTTGATGACGTGTCTCATGTCGTCTAGGAGTTTGCCATGTGCGCTCATATTCTGTACGCTGCTTCCCTCTAGTAGAAACTTGTCCAAAGGTGTGATTCCAACCCTGCCTTATGTGACGTTCTCCTTTTATGTCGAGCGTATTCAGACAGTTTAGCCTGCATTAGTTCTATGCCATGGGTTTATGCTAATGCAGACCTTATTTGACCATGGAGGGAGAAAGCAAAAAAGTCCTTATGTATTTTTCAGAGTGCTCGCCAGAAGTCTTTGATTTTGTTAGATCATTTGGGGCACTAGAAAGCACGTGCACTGACATGTATTTCATGATTCGAACATGTTTTCACTTGAAGGGTCACAGCGGAGGAAATCTTAACAATTGAGAAACAGATGTTCATGGCTGCGAAAGAATAATGTCTTTTTCTATGATGTGCCGTTCAAAAATGTCTTCTTGGATAAACCGAAATCGAGATGTGTTTTCTTCATCACGACTCCTGGCTCTTTTTTTTTATGGCATAGAGTGTTGGAGTCTAGTTTGAAGATGCATGCTGGGATATGTTCTTCTGCTAGGGCCTTCCTCCAGGGCAGAATGTTTGTGATTAAAGGACCACCAACCACAAACTCGTTCCATTAGGAATGGCCTGTCTATATGAACATTAGTAATGTAATTACCATTTTATAATAGCATGTATTTACTACCCTTTTTCTGTGCACTCCCAATACTGGCTGATAGAAGAACAGAGGTCCAAGAGGTTGGCATGATGTGCTCAAGATCAAACATTGCGGCCAAGTGCATAAACTGAGACTCGAGGTGAAGTCTAGGATTAGAAGTCTCCCATAGAGCCTTCACATCCCACACAGACTTTTATTTCTGGAGGGGGTGCTGTTCCACAGAATACTCTCTCTTGGTTTCGGATAGTTGGATTACTAAACTGTACTCCGCATGCCAGAAAAATGGCACATGAAGCGTGAGGTATAGTGACTTTTTTTCTGACTATAAATTACCTGATTCTTTCGCATCCGTCTTTTTAAGGCTGATGATTGCCACAGTTCACAAGGGCTTGCACAGATGCACACAAGCACATACATTGTGTTTCTGTAAAGATTTGCCCGTGCCAAGTGCTCTGATTCACAAAGTGCACTTATGTATGTGGGAATGGCAGGTGTGAGTGTAGGCTTGTACTGTATCGGAAAAGCACTTGGCGTTATTGTGTGCATTTGCTTGCACCAAGAACTATTGAGTAAATGTGACGTGTGGAGTTGGGAAGTTTCTCTCGGTCCTTTCTTGAGTAAGGGATGCAGCACAATGCAGACCCATCTTAAAAAAAAAAAGCATTAAAAATGCAATGGGGCTTGCCTTTGATTAAGTGAAAGCCATTTGCTTTGCTGTACAATACCATTAGCAAAGCAAATGGATTTAACTTAATCAAAAGCGAGACCTATTGCATTTTCAATGCTTGTTATGTCAATGAATTTGACAAGGGTAGTGGAAAGTGAGATTATGATCTGGAGACCAATACTTGTGGGGGCTAATATGCTAGGATGAGCATGATTTGTTCACTTCAATGTGCAATAGATCAATTGAGCAAAATGAAACGTTTATCTGGAGTTGTTTATGGTTTATATAAAGCTAATGGGCCTGATTCGCAAACAAAATAGTAAACTACACTCGGCTATTGAAATCTATGTCCGAGATATGTCATTTCAATCTTTTGTGTAATTCACAAAATCTGATACAAATTCAGTTATAAAGTTGTGCTTGGCAGGAGGTGCTCTGCGATTCCATGGAAAGCATTTTTTCCTTGAGATTCCATTTTCGCTGTATGTAGTTAACCATGGAGTTAAAAAAAAAAAAAAGATTTTCTCCCTGTGTAAAACATTTTTCCCTTTAAAAAGACCCTTCCCAAAAGATTTGGGAGCGATCCTTTTCCCTTCCTACCCTAGTATGGAATTTACCATTTCCTTTCACTGGAGTAGACATACAACACTTTCCTGGCTGGAAATGGGAACATAAGATGTTTGTGAATGCCTGCAAACGTACTTGTTTGTGAGTGGTCACAATCTTCCAAGGCTAACCATGCTTTGGAGCACTGTAGAGCACTCTGCATCTCACCTTTGACAGGTCTTATACCTGTCAGGAAATCCTTTATGTATTTCTAGCAGCTGTTAATTAGTCAAATCTGCTTGTGAACTTAGGGACTCATTTTAGAAAAGTGGTGCATCGCTACGTGAAAGCAGCCATGCGCCACTTCTCAGTGCGCCCTCCTTTCAACACCAATGATGCGCCACATTTACAATATGATGCATCATGTCGCAAGGAAGGATTGATTTGTCAGTATAACTGACGTATCTGTCAGTGCAAAAAGTGGAGCATTGCTGGAGTTGTGTTGAAAGCCTGGCGCAACTCCAGCAATGTTCCTTTCATATGGGGCAAGCCCCATGTGAAAGGGCCTGCATCACCCTTACACCTGTCATAAGGCAGGAGTAATACAAGGGGGGGCCAATAGGCCCCCATGCAAGCATGGCGGGGCCCGGCCCCTCCCACACCCCGTCCCTTTCGGGGCCGCTTGCCCCGCGCCCTCGCCCCGGAAGTAGTTGTGCGCTTCCGGGGCGAGGGGGCGGGGCCGCGACGGCGAAAGGGTTAAAAGCCTGGGGAGCGCGGGAAGCGGCCTCTTTGTGCCCGTGCTCCCAGGCTCGCTCCTCGCCCCACCGTGGGGCCGTGTAATTTTCTCTTTTTTATCTTCCAGGTCCAGGAGCTGTGGAGAGTGCGGTGTCCAGCTTTTCATACGGAGCAGCACACCGGGAGGCTGTGAAGCGGAGGCGCAGGGACTTGGAATTGGCGGCTTGGCGGATTGTCGTGTGGGGCAGAAGAGAGTAACACCGGGCTTGCTCCGTGCCCCCCAGCGAGGGGCAGAATAATTGGTCTCTTTATTTTCCTGCTACAGGGGGTGCAGGCATCGAGCCAGGACGGGGTCAGGAAGAACGCGGTGGCGCCCGGAGATGCACGGAGGCGGGAGAGGCGTTTTTCGATTCCCGGTGGTGCTCGGAGGCGACGAGGGTCATCGGCGCGGGTCCTCGGCTGTCGGGAGGACAACGAGGAGAAAGAAGCACACGGCAGTCCCATAGGTAGGCGGGGGTGCGCTCGAGTCACCAGAATTGTGAGTGGGGTGACTGGAATGGTAGATGGGGCTTCCCCCGTCTAAGTACGATGCAGCTCGAATTAAAGAGCTCGGGTGCTCAGGGATGGATGCTGGTCGGGGTGCTACCAGTAAAGGCCCGTCTTCCCCTCTTAGACAGAAAAAATCAGGGAGGGTGGTCCTGGGAATGTGGCCCCCGCAGACTCCGTCCTCTATAATTTAAGTGGGTGAGAGAAGGGCGAATTTCGACAGAGGCTCTTTGGGCACATTGTGAAACTGGCAGAAAGGGATGATTAAAGCATTCCAAAAGTGTGGCACACCATTTGAGTTGTATGATAGAGTTGATATCACAGAAGCACGGCCCATGAATAACTTTTGATGAATAATGAAATCTACATATGTTGCTCCTTTTTAGCTGCTTGGGCATAGTTAAATGAAGAAAACTGATTTTGCGTGAAACTCGTTTGTGATAAATGTAAACTGATTTTGCGTGAAACGTATTTAAAACTCGTTTGTTATAAATATAGCGCACCGTACAGTGCTTTTGTCATCTGTAGGCACTGTAAATACGGGGAGCCCGGCTAGCTCAGTCCGGCTAGCTCAGTTGGGCGAAAACGAGTAATTTTTAAAAACCGGGTATTACTTTGTCTGATATCTCTCCCATTTAAGGTGGATACATATTTATTTACTCCAACGTTTAGGGGGGGGTATAGGAACAATGGATTAACACTCTGCTCCCTTTTTACTCGATGCAAAATCTTACGTGATGTAACATAGCCTATCTTTGGGACAAACCATGTTTGCCCCATTCCTATATTCCACGGTGTAGAATGGTAAAAATGGTTTTATTCCATCATTGTCCGGGTGCAGAACTTTCCATTATATTTCTCATTACACTACAGTGGTTGTAAGGGAATGCGAAGTACTTTTTTGCACAATGCATGTGTTTGCTCGCATTTGTCGCTATTACCTCACGTAACTTAACGTCTGCTTTTGTAATCTGTTCTCATGGAATGTTCTCAGCATGTATCATTGCGGTTCTTATCGCAAAGCACTCTGACGCCTTTGGGTAAAGCCCGCGCTATATGTAAAGGCATAAATATATAAATAAAGACCCGGGGTAGGATCACTTTAGGGCATACAGCTGGCTTAAAAGCAGATAAGTAAGATGGAGGGTATTGCCCCGTCAATAGGTCTCCCCTTTCCATTGCTCATTTTTGAGGAAGGCTTCGTAGGTAGCAATTTTAAACGCTGCGCTGGCTGGCATGACTTCATGAAGATGCAAGGAGGCAATCATAACAGGTGGTGAGATTCGTTCGTGAAAAAATAGATTGGATGAAACGGTCTATGCTGCCATCTAGTGCGCCAATAACGTCACCACTGGCATAATACAGCGAGAATAGACTGTCTTTGTAAAGCACATCTTTCATATGCGTGATGTTAGTCCCTGGCATGGACCTGGGGATATTGACTCCTAAACATTTAGAGAAGAGTGGTGCACAGTACTGGTGTTCGGTTTAGGCAAAGGTACATTAAATATTACATAATAGTGTCTCATTTCTCTAATGAACACTAATGTTAAACTTGGCTGACCACAGCACAGTCAGTGCTTGAAACAAAGCACGAACTTTCTGCTCAGCAGAGGATTATCCAGTTTCTTGTTTCATAAATTGCTCCTCAGCGAAGTTTCTTTTCATACATTAGTGGGTAAGGAGAATCAATATAGACTCGGGCTGGGTGTGTCATGAGATATTCTGTTTAGAATTCTTAAGTAAGAGGGAAGTAGCGATGCAGCAATTTCACACCCTTGTGTGGTCTGTTGCATCGGTTCTTTCGATTATTTTAGAGAGGCAAGACAAGTTGCTTTTGAAATACAATGGATACCCACCAGCATTATTAAGCGTTCTTTACAACAGGGCTCCTTTCGCAGTAAGCACTGTGGATCTAACTAGCGTCACACAGTAGGGAGCCCTGGTGCATTATATGAGTGTGTGTGCTGCAGCATGCTATACTCCCGTTGTCATATAAATTTAATCTGTACAGTGCCGCCACCCATGGTGGCTCGGACTGCACTCTACCAATCAGCCAGGTATAAACAGGTGAGCATGGGAGAGAGAGCCAGGTGTGAAAGTGAGAGAATATAATCCAATCTAATGGATTGAGCCAAGGATACCATTTAAATGTTAAGTTCCCCGCCTTCCTCATGCGAGTGTAAGGAGGTTGGGCAGCTATATGCTATGAGGTTGATCTATGGGTTAGGGGCGGTCATCCTTCCTTTCTCATCGGTATGGAGTAGCATTCTGCCGGGGAGTGTTAGTTAGTAGAATTTTACGAGCTACAACAGCAGCAAGTCCATGGTTTTGTTTTCTTGCTCCGTTTACTGGATGGGACTGGCCCAAAGCTCAGGAGGGCTCTTGTATTCATAGTCGAAGGTGGCTCATTCCTAGGGTGGGTGCGTCATGTGGTTATCGCATGAACATCCAACTCTTCTCTTCTGAACCTTATACATTACTGAATGCAACGAATCTCTGGTGATTATGACTTCCAGGGCCAGGCCACTGGGACCGAAAAGGGAGTCCTCAAGTGGATTCTTTAGTGAATCCTGAGTGAGAATCTGGGGTGTTGCCACTCTTGTGGTCGGCATTGCTTACATTTGTTTGTAGTGTTCCTCCTTTTCCTGGAGAGGTTTTGTAGGTGGTTCAGAAGGTCTTTTTAAACATTGATCGAGCCAGATCAGGGTGCCGAATTATGCGAGCATAGTGCGAGAGAGTTGATTGACATTATAGGGGGCGCACTGCACCAGTCTAGGCGACCCTTATTGACGGTAGGTTAAAGACGACCTTATTAGAAAGCTATCCTAGGGGTAGCTGTGGTGAACAGCCGTCAGGCTCAGGCGGCTAGGGAGGAAAAGCAGCTGGTTTTACCAGTCTAAAAATTCTTACGAGTGAGGAAATTAAAGTAGTACCACACCAGGTGGATATAGATATGGATATAGGTATTTATTCTGAACACTTTCCTTGGGTCCCTTTAGGAAGCTACGTGGCAAAGAACCCTGTTTTGTCCACATCACTTACAGTTGATTTATAGTGGTACTTCTTTTCATTGAGATGCTCTGTAGATGGTGCTAAATGCGTTAAACATTGATTTAGCCAGATCTATGAAATGTGTGGCACAGGTTAGCAGGCACAGTGCAATTTAAGCCTGGTTACAGTGGTAGAAAACCTTTGACGCCCCCGGACCGAGGTAATGCTACTTACCGACGGTACCATGGTAAAGTGGCTACGTAAGGGATACATCTATCAGGAATATTGACAATACTAGTGCTGGGTCACCTGGGTGCACTTGCGTGTGTACTTAACAGCATTTGGCACCTAATTCTTCCCCCCCTGTTTTATTGCCTAAGTAAGTCAGCCGTACCAAATGTTAGCCAAGAAATTGCCATTCCATAGTAAGCCTGTTAGTTTCAGGTAATTGTCTCAGAGGCCTTAGAGCACGCAAAGGACTCACTATAGTAGAGTTGATCTAAAGAGGAAGGTCGTGACCATGCCTAAATCCCATCTCTGATACTGCTGGTGCTCTTGTATGGGCAGGAGGGGCAGACAGATGTGCATATGAACAGGGGGCGGAACTGGGGGAGGCAGAATGGGTTAATGAACGGTAACACATTAAACCCTGATCGGTTGAAACTAATGTTGCATCATGATTTACAATAGGTGGCGGTATACTATGAATTGTGGAAAATCATGTGTGGCAGTTGGAGGGCCACCTGTTACTGCAACTTGTTAAGGGAATGATGCTCAGTCTGGTATCATAAGAATAACATATATAGTTTATGGTTGCCCCTTAGTTATATTACGCGTTACGGTCGAAGCCAACAGTCCGGCGCGAGGGGTTCGATACTTAGAACACGTATATCTCATCAAGTTGTGATTGGGTGGGTGCTAATACAAACGGACTGTTCCTTTTAACTGATATCCTAATCATCCTTAAGGAGTCATGAGGGCGTTATGGTATGCACTGGGGACTCCATGCTTTGTGTCACTGCACTGCACACTGGGTAGTATTCGTTAATGAAGGCCATTTTTACAGGGCACTCTTCGTAACACTAATACAGTCACGCTACAGGGGACACAAACTGAGGCTATGCTCCACACTTAGTCGGAAGTGTTTAGGAGTATGCATCTGACGCTAATCGTATCTCAAACGTGGCAAGGGATGGCAATGTAAGACTAGCACGTGTACAGCAGTTATCGCCAGAAACACTAATGGTTTGTGTTTATCTTTTTCATTTATGTATGGCCGGGTCCATGGTGGATATCTGGAGTGCTCCGCATCACAACAGCTGCTACAGGTGGACAGCCCAAGGGATGCTGACGTCAGGTAGAGGATGGCAAACAACAACGCAAGTGTGATGGGCGAGCGATCAAAAGACGCAGGAGGTGCCAACACAGAGTTGATTGTTTCGGTGTGTAAGCCCTTATATTGGGCTGGCGGCAGTAATGTAGCAGGATGTGGTTTCACAAAAATGGCAGTATTTGCCGTAACAGAAAAATGTATACCTACAGTAACGGCGCCTGTGCACGCAGGGCCACCAGTGTCAGGATGATATGCATAGATCACCAAATGGTAAGTGACAACGGTAGAGATGGGACAGTACACAAGGGTGTGCATTGCTAGCCTCGGCAACCCCAGGAATGATAGGCCTATGCAACGCCTCATTTCCCCGGTTCAGGAAGTGGGGACTTCCATGGTAAAAGTAGTACCATACACTTAACACTTTCCAGAGCGTAGTGGCTAGGTGTGGATGTTTAGCAGACTGTGCAGTATGCCAGTGGGAAGGGTAGAATGGTAGTACCAGGATACCCCCGGTCACAGCATCTGCAGGGACCCTCGTTCATTTTAGGACATGGGGATACGATGATAGGACCCAGATTGCACCATGGGGGTCTGCGTTTTCCCCCGGCTGCACGTAAAAGGGGGGGGGGTTAGGCGAGTGCACGGAGTCACTCGGTGAAGAATCACTCGATAAAGAGGATCTACACTTGGTTGGAGAAACTATTGCATACACATTAATGACAGAATATCCCACAGGGGGTCATCTCAGGACCAAGGAGACTAACAGTCGGCTGATAATGAGGAGTTGGCGTTTATTAGAGGCCCTACTCACAGGGTGGGGGGTCCAGTGGACAGAGTCAGGGATGCCATAGGGGTAGGGAACAAAATAGCAGGGGTAGAGGGTTTTGGATTAGGAAGTTATGACCTTTCAGTGTAGGCGGTGGGGGGGGGGCCAGATAGTCGGTCAACTACCTGGCCTGTGGCAGTAAGGTCATTAATCGGTGAGCAGCATTTTAAGGTCCTTACGGGGGGGCGGACCCATTCACGAAAGGGGCCGCCCGCGGGAGGGGCCATTGGTCTCTCTCAGAACTTCAGGGGCAGGATATGATATCCCGTTTTAAAGGGTGCGGGGGAGGGAGTCTACGCTTTCCTCAGGCTGGTAGCCACCCCTCACAACACTATGACGTCACTAAGGTGCGCGAGTGTCTGGGCCCTCCTGTTATGGTTAAATGGAGTTCAGGGAGCGCACGTGGGTGTAACGTGCCCTGGGTTGCGCATGCGCATCTCCAACGTGAGAGCGCAGCTGTAAAAGGATCTGACACCGGTTGGCGACCTTGCCGTAGGATTTTATTAAAAATATTAGAATGCAGTTTAATTTTCAGGATGATTAGATTCGGTTAGGAAACACGCTGTACTAGCTATTTGTTAAGGTTAGCCCATCATACCATGTCGAAACGGATGTCAATCTAATCTTCTGAAAAGTGTGCATTTTTATAATTGTCAGAAATGTTTATTTGATTAAAATTTTTGATTTGTTTTTATATTTTAATAAATACGGCCAGGGGGGGGGCCTGTACCCCCCTGACTTCCAAAGACCCCCATGTGTTGACTGGTTGAATTGGGTAATTCAGTCAGTGTTTTAAGGGGGGAGGTGGCCGGCAGTCCAAGACCATGATACAAGGGGGGGCCAATAGGCCCCCACGCAAGCATGGCGGGGCCCGGCCCCTCCCACACCCCGTCCCTTTCGGGGCCGCTTGCCCCGCGCCCTCGCCCCGGAAGTAGTTGTGCGCTTCCGGGGCGAGGGGGCGGGGCCGCGACGGCGAAAGGGTTAAAAGCCTGGGGAGCGCGGGAAGCGGCCTCTTTGTGCCCGCGCTCCCAGGCTCGCTCCTCGCCCCACCGTGGGGCCGTGTAATTTTCCCCACCCTCCATCCCTTGTTAGCAGTCCTTGGGGCCTGGCAAATGGTAAGTATCAGGTTTGTCAATGTGCCGGACTATAGGTTTAGGGGGCTTGATCCAGTAGGCCTTGTATTTTTCGTTTACTGGAAGGTAGAACAGATGTAAATATTTTGTGCAGTTCCGTGATATTGTAACGAATTCTCTCCTTAGGCCTTTTTCCCGCTTACAGGAGTATGTGTATATGTATATGTTTTGTGATTTGCTGTGTATTAACAATTTTCTCCTTAGGCCTTTTTTCCTTTTAGAATAGCAATGTCGTATTTATTATGTGTGTCTGGCGGTAAGGTCATTAATCGGTGAGCAGCATTTTAAGGTCCTTACGGGGGGGCGGACCCATTCACGAAAGGGGCCGCCCGCGGGAGGGGCCATTGGTCTCTCTCAGAACTTCAGGGGCAGGATATGATATCCCGCTTTAAAGGGTGCGGGGGAGGGAGTCTACGCTTTCCTCAGGCTGGTAGCCACCCCTCACAACACTATGACGTCACTAAGGTGCGCGAGTGTCTGGGCCCTCCTGTTATGGTTAAATGGAGTTCAGGGAGCGCACGTGGGTGTAACGTGCCCTGGGTTGCGCATGCGCATCTCCAACGTGAGAGCGCAGCTGTAAAAGGATCTGACACCGGTTGGCGACCTTGCCGTAGGATTTTATTAAAAATATTAGAATGCAGTTTAATTTTCAGGATGATTAGATTCGGTTAGGAAACACGCTGTACTAGCTATTTGTTAAGGTTAGCCCATCATACCATGTCGAAACGGATGTCAATCTAATCTTCTGAAAAGTGTGCATTTTTATAATTGTCAGAAATGTTTATTTGATTAAAATTTTTGATTTGTTTTTATATTTTAATAAATACGGCCAGGGGGGGGGCCTGTACCCCCCTGACTTCCAAGACCCCCATGTGTTGACTGGTTGAATTGGGTAATTCAGTCAGTGTTTTAAGGGGGGAGGTGGCCGGCAGTCCAAGACCATGAGGTTTTGATGCATTGGCATCCTAGAAGTGGTGCAGCAAAATCTCATACGACCCTTTCTTGTGGGGAACTCCCACCCTGCATACATTATACCTGGCATAGGTATAATGTAATGCATGGGTTTATGAAGTGGCGAATCTACTTAGATGCGTCTATTCATAAATATGGTGCAACATGGCGCATTTTTTGCAACACTGGTGCATCACAAAAAGTAACGCACAGGTGGCGCAAAAGTGACGCAGGGGCTCATAAATAAGCCCCTTACTGTTTAGGTTTTTGAATATACCTCCTACACTGGATCAGAAATAATTTTCACTAGGCTCACACCAGGATGCATTCCATGTCTTCTCAGACATCTAAGTCAACAAATTTGAGGCTTTTACCAAATGTAACAATTGGTTCTTCTTTGTCATTTGCTTTGGCTGGTTCACTGAGAGGATGCTTCATTTTTGCTAGTCCTGTCCTGTCAAACATTGATTGGTCTGTCTATTACAATGTTTTCTAAACGAGTTACTTAAATGAATGACATAACTTTCAAGTGTGTATTAGTGCTACTTATGCCTTCTTGCTGCTTTCTTCACAACGGAGCATATTTATTGATGAGTTGCATCTACCCTGCGCCTTGCGCGGGACGCAAGGGCGATGCAACTGCTAAGACAAATTTATCAAGCCACGCAAGGACACCTAGCGATGGCCTTGAGTGGCCTGACATATCTAGACTAACACAACGCAGTGTAAATCACTAACTACATGATGTTACTTGTCCCATGTAGGAATTCCATGGGTGGAGTGTGGATGTTCCCACACATGCAATCATGGATTTTGGAGTATACTGGTAGACCTGGAAATGCATCAAAATGCTACTACTCCCCAGGTGAGGTGTAAAAAAGAGAAAAAAAAAGTGTATTTCTCTTTTTTTTTACTCCTTCAAGGTGTGTTCCATTCTTCAGCACACATCAAAAGAGAGAAATGTCTCAGAGGATTGTTATTGTGCAGGGAGGCGCCCTTTCCTGCACAAAAACAATCCTGCCTACAACACAGGTACCCTTCCACCATTGTGCAAGGGTGCCAGTGCAAGAAAAGGGCAGGACTGCACAGTATAATGTTAAATACAGCGCATTTCTGCCCTTTGCCTTTCACGCACTGCAGCAAGGTGGCTTGCTGCATTGCACTGCACAAATTCTTGACAAATGTGCTCCTAAGTTTACAGCCTGTGCTGACCAGCTAATCACTCATAGGAGCAGTAAAATATTCAAGACAGCTTCCCTTGTTCATTGTTGCTTTGATCATATGTTATAACAATGGAATATTGGATGCTCCATTGAAACAATGGAGTGCTTCATGCTTCTAATGGCCGGTAGAAGCCTGAATCTCCAACATTTCAATGTTGTCCTACACAGCTGTTGCTGTGAACAAAGGCCTCATGGAGCCCGATGGGATTTTAATCCCATTGGGATGATTGAGGCCTTGGTTCTATTTGTTAGAACATTCTGCCCTCTAGTGGCAGAATGTTCTAACAGCCTTATAGCCCTCCATTGCTGGGCTATACCGCACTAAAGTCCCGGTCCGTTAATGCTAGAGCTGGCCTTTAATGGCACGTACAGCCCACTATGGTGGGCTATAAGGCTATATTAGCATTGTAGTTTTTAGGTCGAACCTACAGTCAGTGCACATGCATTGCTCTGCAGCGGTAAACATTGTTTACCACAAAAACCTTTCCCTGCAGGGACTTACAACACGATTGTTACAACAACTGCGTTTTAACCACGCATACCATTGCTCCACACATCGGAACAACGACTTGCGGAGGGGGCAGAAGATGTTGGATTTGAAATCCAACACCTTCCCTACTGTCCCCACAGACTGCAATTGGAATAGTAAATTATACTATTCCAACATCCAGCGCACCCCCTCTGCAAGTCGTTGTTACGACTTACGGGGTAATGGTATGCGTGGTTACAACGCCGTTGTTGTAACAACCGCATTGTAATTCCCTGCGGGGGAAAAAGATGCGTTAAAGAACAGTATATTCCTCTGCAAGACATGCAGTATCTCCTCTAGGGGAAGTGATAACACCCCTGACTTCCCATTGGTTCCTTTGTGTGCTTTTAGAAACTCCCTCCCTCTCATTAGCTAATTTTCATGTTTGGCATGCCTTTCGGTGAGTGGTTCCCATCTCTGGCCCTATTACGCATAGTATAACCCTTCTGTTTTATTTCACCACGTTGTTGCACACTTTTTCTGTTTTCTTGGTTTGAACATTTGTGCACTTCCCTTTATCAGTGCTGCATCTCAATTCCACTTTAAACATGGTGATTGCTGCAGGAGGCCCGCGCCCACATGTAACATTTTAATTATAATCAGTTCGACGGCATCCCCAGCCACATCTCTAAGTATTGCAGCTGCATGCATTTCTTTTGTCCGAGTCAGTTTTTTCTGCCCCCCCACCCTGCTCAGTGACCATCGTAGCATGGGAGTACTGTAAAGGACAGCATTCGCAATAAGCAATAATGAGACCAAGAAGACTGCGGTCAGAAAAAATATGAAAATTAATTAACTGAGTTTATGCAACAGAGATAAATAAAATATCCAAATAAAGCTTCACAAAGACAAAAATGTTCCTCAATGTTGAAATGAAGCAGCCCATTGCCACCCGCTGCCTGACTCGCGAGGGGTGAAGTCAACTTAACATGAGAGTCTGTTGAGATTAACGCATGAGGTCACTAATACACCAAGGCTCATTAAGCACATCTCTCTTTACACTTCAGTATTTTACTTGGTGTTCATGGGAAAATCTTCTGTTTAGCAATGCGTGGCGGGGTCAGGACACTGATGGTGCATAGCAGTGTGTCTCGCAAAGACTGTTAGAGTCCCTGGATTCCAGAGGCTTCGGTGTTCGCCCTCCCTGACATGGAACAAACATTCTGTAAACAGAGCATGTACTCCGCCATATCACCACTCTTAAATGCCTCCATATTCTGACTAGAAGCAATTTTAAAGTAGCTGATGTAGCTTAGGGAGTAGTTGGAAAGAGAGCAGAAAACTTTGCCATGTGTTTGTAACCGTCTTTGCGTGTTACATAGTTAATGCAGAGAACATAAACAATATACTAGAGATCCCATCCGATAGCGTGAGCCAGAAATCGTTATGTTATTGCAAAATTCAAAGGCAGACTAGTCAGTGTTCACATTCACTGAGCTTAATTAATCGCGTCATGAACATGGATATACATTTTAGTAGATTGCAAAAATAAGCCAGTTTGTTGTAGACCGTCATCTTCACCTGCCAAATGTAAATACATAATTAAGGGTAACGTGAATTCCAGTGGCTTTTGTGGAATTGACTGCTACAATTGGTTGATCAGAAGCAAGACTACAAGTACCAGAATGCATTGCTATAGAATAAAGGAACAAGAGTACTGCATTTTTAGTGATACAGTCATTCCTAACCTGTCTAAAGTATACGTACGAGACATGCCTCATAGTTTAGTTAGTGTGCTTTCGCACCTGTTGTGCACAGTCAGTCAATCAGCTTTTTGTGTAATGTTTATTCAGCACCCTGCCCTGGTAAGGGTTACACACGGACTGTCTTTGGTTGTTTTAGACTGCATGTAATTTATTGCAGGACACCATGTCGTCCCTGTGTTTGTACCCCTTTTTAGGTCTTGCATGAGCAGCGCATGCGCTGGATCTCCAAGGCATCAAGTAATCAGTATTAGTGGTGAAACTCCACCCATTGTATTTCTATTTGTTTTGTCGCTTGCCAATGGTTAAATATGGCATTGTACTTTTTATCTCGCTCATTGATTGGCTGGTGGTCCGATACCTCACGTTTTGCTTCCGTTTTGCAGGAAGCGGCACTGACCAACTAAAATGTACTTCCACTGCTGGGCTCTTATGTTTTTATTTAGGTACTATTTCCTTGTTTTGTATAAATGCCGGCCCGTGTTCGCGATAGAACTGCAGCATTACTCCAGCCGAGCATGCTACTTTCAAGCCTGGTGTGGTGTGACAAATCCAGTCAAATAAGCGCGCCCTGCATTCAAAATCATAAGATGCTAGACAAAAATTTAATGGCATTCTCACTGAAATCTGAACTCAAATCATGTGGCTTTGCAAATCCATCAGTAAATGACTGTGGAGCACTGTGTGTTGTTGTTACAGACGCGTTACCCGTGTTCGCGATAGAGCACGGACATTCCTCCAGCCCAGCATGCTACTTTCAAGCCTGGTCATATCACGTGGCTTTGCTAATCCATCAGTAAATGACTGTGGAGCACTGTGTGTTGTTGTTACAGACGCGCTCTGTTTGCGGTAGAACAGTGGCATTCCTCCAGCCCAGCATGCTACTTTCAAGCCTGGTGTGGTGCGACAAATCCAGTCAAAGTCCTCGTTGTCAAGCCCCCATCTGCAATAAGAAAAAAAAACAGCACTATGTTGCTTGCTATAGTTCTTTTTTACTTCTTTTGGTCAGCAAGCATCTGGAGGTAACCTGACTGCAAGGCTTGTCTGTAATATCTTTATATATGCGGGAAAATCCTCTCCTTATCTAATTGTCTCTGCCCTTCCCTCTGTGTCACTCCCTCCATCCTTCCTTGTGCCCCCTCTTCCCTTACTTTCTCGTGCTGGCCTTCCCCTCACACGTTTCTTTTCCATCTAGCTGCTTCCTCTACCTTCCTCTGGGTGTCTCTCTTTCCCTCAAACTCCCTCATATCCTTCACGTGCGCTTCCGCTTCCTTCCTGTCTACCCACCTCTCTCGCCATCTCAACAGTTACACCACTTCTTTCCTCAATCTCTTTCTTCTTCTTCCATTCACCTGTTTTTTCCCTTCTCATACCCCTTTCCTTTCTGCATCTCATTCTCTCCCTGCCCACTCTCCACGCTCTAATTTCGTGCCCCCTCCGCTATTGGTTCTCTCTCTCCTGTCACTCTTTCCATTTGCAGCGATACCCAGCTCTCCCCCGCCTCACCCGCCCCCACGGTGCAGAAATTTACAGGGATGTTTTGGAGACAAAGGGGGAGATTACCTCCTTGTTAGTCTTCCTCGCCACATGACTTACAAAGTGAGCTTCAGCTCCACACCAGAACCCTCCAAAGCAAAAAAAGTCAGCCTCCCATGCCTCCAATCCCTTCCCAAGATGGCCGACCCATTACCACCTGACCTCTATAAGAGGCGGGTCGGCCCAATTCATCAGCCTGTTTTTTTAGTTCTGCGCGTCATTACTCTCCAGATGCGTCTTCAGATAAGTGGTTCCTGCTCTAGCAGGAGCATGGGTCCTTGGTCGGTGGTCCCGCTCTAGCGGACTCTGGGGCTTATTGGACCTTCCCCCCTTCCTTCCTCCGGTCTCTTCGGGGCCGGTTAGGCTCTGCCTTAGCGGGCCAAGGGTCAAGAGGGGGGCGGGCGGGTTGGTCTGGGACTCTGCTGTTTCTGAGCCCTTCTGACCCCTCGCCTCGCACTGCCTGTATCTGATTGTTACTACCAGGCGCCAGTATCTGCAAGGGGCCTGTGTTTGACCTCCTGGTCATGGATTCTGATCCCGGGTCCACTACCTTTCCCATGTGTTCCGCTATTTTGCATAACTATATGCATATATTATTTAGCCCCTTGGGTGATACTTGTGCTTTGCTTTGCATCTTGCCGGATGCACATGTTATATGCGTCCCTGTCTTTGCCTGGGTCGGGCGCTTTTTTGTGCACAATCTGCTTTTATGCCTCCTTGCCTGCCATTTTATCCCCACTTGGTACAGGTGCGGTGGCGTTTCCCCGTTTTTGTCCCTGCCATTTGGGGGGGGTTTAGGGGGCGGCCCGTTCCATGGTCGCTCCGCCAGATTCCTGCATTACTGCGCTCCACGGGCCCGGCCTCCGAGCGGCCCTCCCTGTTGACCCCTGTTGGGCTCACCTTCTGCCGTCTGGGCGGATGCGGTCCTTGGACAGTCCTCTCTTTTCCGCGGCTGTGTAAGTGTCCGGTCAAGGCCGTCTGAGTCCTTCTTCCCGCGTTTTCCAGCCTGGGCGGCTGCGGCGTTCTGCTCCACCCCCGGGGCTCCGGGGGGCGTACCGGTTTCCTCTGGCTTCGCTCGGTGGTGCAGCAGTATTCACTTTTTCCTGTGGATCTCGCATGGGTGTTGTCACGGACGCTACGTGTCCTGCGGTGATAATGTTTTTGTATATGCATTTGTGTTTTAAATTTGTGTGTGTATGTACGTTGGTGAGCCGGCCGCCTTATGTTTGCCCTGGCGGCAGGCTCGGACTACTGTGGGGCTCCATTTGTTTTTCCTTTGTTACCCGCCCCTATCTCGGTTCCCCTACTGACGTTCTTCCTCCCATGTGGTGCAGGTACTGCCGCACTATTGTGTGTTTGCCTTTTGTTTTGTTATGTTATGTTATGTTAAGCTGTTTTGTAATGCGCTCAATTACTGCCGGAGTATCCTGGCGCGAAGAGGAAGAAACAGATTAACAGCCAACACTACACAGAAAAAGAGAGCTAGAAGGCCAGCCGAAATAGATGGGTTTTCAACGCTTTTTTAAAAGAACCTGTTCCTGTTGTCTGATCTCAGGACCTTCGCTGGTGCACTGCTTGGGCTGGCATGTTCTCCCTTGGGTAGGGGTGCCTGGGTTTGGGTTTCAATTCCTGGAATTTCTACGTTTTCTTTTCTGCGTTTACGGTTGTGGGTGATGTTAATTGTACATGTCTTCCCTCTGCGTTTGGGGGCGTCGGCTGGTTGGTTTGCACCTACCTGTCCCGGTTCGCATGTTTTCCCTGGCCTCCTGGCCCTTCTGTGTCTGTCTCTTGCTCCTTCGGTTGTGTATTCCTATGTCTTGGCATCCCAGGTGCTGTAGCACAGTGGGGTGTCTTGTACCTCGGTTGGCACGGGCTACCACAGGACATGGGTTCTATTCCTGCCAACTCTTTCTGAGTCTCCTGATGTGATATGTGTTCGTTTTGTGCATTTATTTTTGCGGTGTCGTGATGCCATTGGTCCTCTGCCACCTTGCTTTTCGTGGAGTGTCTCTGTGGCCTCGATGTTGCCTAGGAGCTGTGGCTCAGTGGTGTGTCTTGTGACCCTGATGTTGCAGGCTTCCTCAGGACGAGGGATATAATCCCTCCTCTTCTTTTTGAGTAGCCTATGGTGCTAAATGTGTTTACTGTGCATTTATTTTCAGTATGGGATATTGGTTGTTTGTCCGGGGTTCTACAGCTCTATGTTCGTTTTCTGGCACTTTCGTCTGACAGGTACTCTGTGCAGGTGGTTGTTTGTTGCTTTCCTACGAGCTATAGCTCAATGGTGAGTTCTGTGCTCCTGGTGCCTCTGCCTCTCTCTGGAAATGGGTTCGTTTCCTGCCAGTGCTGTCATTTTTGCCTACCTTTTTACTAGTGCTGTGGGTGCGTTGTTGGAGATGGCTTGGTGGTATGTTGCGTCCACTGCAGGCACCTGTGTTTGGCCTCTAGGTCACGGTTTCTCTTCCCTGCGGGTCCACTCGGCCTTTGTTTTCGTCCTTCGGGAGTCGTGGTTGGGTGTGGCATTGTGTTGGGCTGTTGTAGGCGTCTGTCTTTCGGCGCCATGTTACTGTTTTTTGGGCAGAGGAGGCTCACCGTTGAGGTCGCAGGCTGTGTTCAGTGTCCCTCCCTCACATTGGGATTGGTCTGCGACTTGACCTGGTCGCTTCCCTAGCAGGAGTCTCCTGAGCAGGGAGGTCCTACTGCCGGTGACCTGTGGCCTCCTGTTCTCTTCTGCTCTCTGGTGAGTGTGCCTGTGGATTCCCTGGCTCTGCTATTGGCGCTACTCAGTTTTTTTCTTTTGGTTTTCCTTTTTGGGTGTCCATGCTCATCGGGTTCCCGGGGTTGCGGCCCCTTAGCCGTGCGCTGCTAGGCGAGGGTTGGGCCGAGGTGCTCTGGCTCTGTGGTGTGTCTTATACCTCTGTTTACCCTGGCTTCTGCAGGACTGGGGTTCGGTCCTGCTATTTTTTCTTTCTAAATGTCCTAGGGTGCTTCTTGTTCATCCGGGGGTCTGTAGGTCAGTGGTATGTTCTGGGCCTCTGGTTCCGCGGCCTGTCTCAGGTCCGGGGTCTTCCAGTGCTGTCGACTTGCCGGGTGTGGTGGCTCAGTCGTCTGAGGCAGCCACTGCAAGGTCCTGTGTTGGTCCTCATGGTCACAGTATCAATCCCTGCGGGTCCTCTCGGCTCTTTCTCCGTCAGTGGTCGATGTCCTGTGTACCATTGATTTGGGTTCCACTGAGCATCTGTTGTTCGGTGCCGGGACACCTGCAGGTGGCCATGCGCTTTACGTTGACGCCTGTTGTATGATGCTTTGCAGGCGGGTTTTGCATGTCCCCTGTTCGCGGTTCGCCTTCTCTTTCGTGAGCGTTCCGTTTTATGGCGAGATGTGTTTTGCCATGTATGTGCTGGTTTTTCGCTTATTCTTGGGCCTTCGGCCCTGAGGGATGTGTGTCTCCCCCTTCCCGGGCTTCTCTCATGGGTTTTGGGGGTGGCGTCCCTATGGTCCCCTGCGTGGCTGTTGGGGGCGGTCCTTGCTCTCGGGCTGCTTCGGGGGTCTCTGGGTTCTCTTGGCTTCGGCTCCTGTTCCTGGTGTCTGGGGCCGCGATGGTGTTGTCCCGTCCTCCTCCTGCCCCTTTGCTCATCAGGCGTCCCTTATGCCCTCCTACTCGCCGCCGTTTCTCCGCGGATGCTTATGGTGCGTGGTCACTTCTGCTGCCTCCTTCTGTGGTCTCTGGCCTGTTATACCCTGCTGTTCGTGTGCCCCCCTCACTCCTTTTCTGGTGAGGTGCCGGTCACTTCCTGGTGGGGTGTTTTTTTTTCTGGGTCCGCTCGGACTTCCCTGTTGTGCGTATGTTGCCGGTGGTTTTGGCCCCGGCACTCTATACTGGGGTGTCTGCGGTTCATTGTTCGGCTTGCTGTCCATGGCTGATTTTGCATTGTCTCCCCATGTGGGGGTCGGTGGAGGCTGCGGCCCGGAGTTTCCTCTCCTCTTCTGGGTTGAGTGTTTTACCCTCCTTTGGTTGGCTGTCCCATTGGCTTTGGATAGTCCCCCGGGTGTTCTTGTCTGGGTGTGATCCTTCCGTGGGTTGGGTTTGGCCCTTGTGCCTGGGTGGATGTGGATGCTTGCTTTCCTTCCTTCAGCTGGCGGTGGAGGCTCCGTCTTTCGCCTGGGGGTCTCCTGTTCGTGTTGGTTCCCGTTGGGGATTTTCTGGGGGTTTCCTCTCCTCGGGGCGGTGTTGCGCCGGCTCCTTCTGCGGGCTTGACTTTTCGGGCGGTCCTTTCCCTCTGCTCTGGGGGATCGGAGGGCTGTTCTGCGGTCTTCCGTCTGTCCTATTTTTGCTCCTGCTGTTTTCCTTGGTGGCTCGCTTGCTGCAGTGCCGGTTTCTGTGGTGGCCTTGTGCTGTATACCTGGCTCCTCCTTGGGCCTACAGGTTCCTCTGGGTCCCCCCTCCGCATGGTCAAGCTGGGGTTCTTCTTTCGGTCTCCTGCCTCCTGCCTTCTCGGGTCTTGCCGGGTCGGCGGGTCCTGCGCCCTGGTTCCCGTTTTCTGCCTCGGATTGCCTCCCTAGCTCTCCGCAGGTGCCCTTGCCTTCTTTTTCCCTAGCTGTGGGTCTCTCCCTCTCCTTCCAGGATGTCCGTGATGCGGTCGGGGTGTTGCTCCCGCGCTTCCTTTTTTCTGTATGTCTGTTCTCTTCTGTCGCTGGCTGCGGCGGGTCTCCGCCTGGCCTGCGCGTCCCTGTCTTCTGCCCTCCCGGGGGTTGTCCGGGGTCTCTCCGCCCGGTGCTTTCTGTATCTGGGGCATCACTTGCAGTTCGGTCCGTTGTGGTGTTCTGCCGGAGAAGTGGGCTGGTTTTTCCTGCTCGTGGTTGCCTCTCTCTTGGGTGGTCCTTCCGCTCGTCTGTTCTGTGGGTTTGCCCCGTCCTGGGCATCCTTTTCTGTCCCGTTGGTTCCTTATTTGGTTCCATGAAGCCGCTTGGCTTTGGTATGTGCTCACTTTGTAAGTCATGTGGCGAGGAAGACTAACGAGGAGGTAATGCCCCGGTTACTTACCGGTAATCTTCATTACTCCGAGTATAGTCTTCCTCGCCACATGAGTTCCCATCCCTCCCTCCCTGTCTGGCTATCGGCTTCATGTTTGTGCTTGGTGGTTTCAGGCTGATGGGTTGGGCCGACCCGCCTCTTATAGAGGTCAGGTGGTAAAGGTTTGCCTTCTTAGGAAGGGATGGGAGGCATGGGAGGCTGACTTTTTTTGCTTTGGAGGGTTCTGGTGTGGAGCTGAAGCTCACTTTGTAAGTCATGTGGCGAGGAAGACTATACTCGGAGTAATGAAGATTACCAGTAAGTAACCGGGGCATTCACTGCCTTCCCAGGGTAGGCAGGGAGCTCGGAAAAAACGATCGACTTTAAGTTGTGTTGTTCTCATGTTTTACAGCACATGTGATGCTTCGCTCGGTCACGCAATATGATCCTGAACAATGTTACCTGGTGCTGTTTCGTGATGCTATGCTACTATTTGTTATAATGCTATGCTAGACAATGCCATATAGCTAGATGCCATCTTTTACTGTTCAGTTCAGCAATCCTATGCTGCTGTGTTACTATATGTTATACATTACATTGAGGAATAGGAGGCCAGTCCTATAGGATGGCCGTCACAAGTGCTGGATTTGGAAAAACTTTGCTCAGGTATCCTATAAATTGGGGTCGAGGTTTTGCAAAAAGGGTAAGAAGTTGGGAGAGAGAGTGATAAAAAGCAGTCTGACAGACAACTTATATATTTTTTTTAAACTCAGCCACAAAGAAATTGGCAACAAGGGGAAACGTGCCAGTAAACCTGCTCTGGTTTAATTGGTTGCAAAGGCCATTTGTGTAGTGCTCTCACTATTCTGCGTTGTCATCTCTTTTGTTAATGCTTTGCTCTCCCTCAGTCATGCAGTGCTAAAATCACTATTACACAGTTCTGGGTGTCTCTCCCTATAATGTTTTATTTTTTTTTCATACAGTGCTTTCATTCCCTCACCTTCACTAGACTTGGAACAGAGTTAAAATAAAGTAAGGCTATAACTTGTAAACTTTGCTCACTACAGGATGGGCCCTCCCCAAGGAAGAGCTCTGCATGTTACTTTCCCTCCTTCTCTCTTTTTACTCTCGCCCTCTCCTGTTGTATCTCCCCTCCCTATTTCCTCACCTAGCCAATCTCTCGCTCACCTAAATACACCCCACATAAAACCAATCTATATTACATAGCAACAATCCACATAAACACACTCCACATCATGCCACATAATTCCAATCAGCATAATTTCACTCAGTGCAACATTGTTCCACACAAATCAACTCAATACATTTCCATTCCAAACCACATAATTCAACAACAAATCACATAATACCGATCAATAACACACTACACCATTCCTCATCACACCACAAAATTCAACAGCACGTAACATAATCAAACTCCACTACATAACACTCCACAACACAAAATTCCATACCACATAGTTACTGTCCATAACCTACAATCCGCTTCCACATAATCCAATGCACAAAATACCACATAATTACTATTCACATAATTCCACTCGATCCCACATACATCCACTCAAAAGCACATAATCAAAAAATATTTACATTTACAACGCCAATAGCTCTAACTCTCTTTTTCTGAATAATCCACTAACAAAAAAAATAAGTAAAAAACATTATCATTTACAACGCCATTAGTTCTAACTTTCACAAATGCGAGACCGATTGGATTGCAAATGCTTGTTCCTTGTTGTAAACGGTTATCACCATACCCATTTTTCAGTCCCACAGCAGCATGTCTATGTATCTCCCAATAGATAGAAAGTGATCCGGTCGACAAAATGTTTTAATATTTTACAAAAACACAGGACACTGCTTGTGTGGATATACCTGGCACAGGACTGGTATAACAAATAGCAGAATAAGGAAGCAGGATTTAAATACGAAAAAATTGCCTGACATTGCAATACTATTTGTTTGTAAACAGGCTTCACATTTTAAGACGAAATAATATTTAAAAGTTTAATCTTGATGCCCCCTCCCGCTCTCCTCCGGCTGTCTCTTATGTTTTTGACCCTCTTAAGTCCAATGGCAGTATCCTACTGTTACTCATGTGGCTGCCTTTTGCTACCATCTTCTTACTATTAATGTTAGCCTTCCCCCATCCACACCAGGTCAGTGATAGATTTTAATCTTAAGGGGTGATACATGGCAGGGATCGGAGAGCTGCTGCCCGGCTCCTGCCAGCGGCCTAAGTTACTTACTGTTACTTACTGTTTATTACCTCCCTCATAAATCAGCTTTCTGGGAGATAAACAGAACATGAGGGCTGGGGCAGACTAACCTTTCCAGCCAGCTCGGTGTTCTACATACACTCCATCAATATAACCAGATTTCTGAGAGAGCACAAGTTTGAAAAAATGTATAAGTACGCCATATTTACAAGCACGTAGTTAGTTTAAACATGTTTTGCATACGAGTGGTTTATAATCAGTAGTGAAATGTATAGAATGTTAAGTAGAGTAACTATAATTATAACGGTGTGAGATTAATGTAGAAATGTTGGAATATATGTGAAAACCTCATGTTCTCATGTTAAAAGAATCATGTCCGAATTAAATGTAACTTTGAAAATCCAGTATTATGTGTAGGCCTTAGGGCAATTCACAGCAAACCTGAACGTGCTGCTAAATTAATATGAGATAAGGTTGACATGGTTCTTCCAAAATGTACTATTGAACTTAGGGTTAAAAGTATATGCTTTATAGATGTGTTATTTTAGAAACGTATGCTAGTTAAGAATGTTTGCTGTTTAAATCAAGTTAACGTTTTAAGAGTGCAGGGACCTGCTGCATGTAAATCAAGTAGGCCAGAGGAGATAATGTCATGTCGTGTAAATCGTCATGTGCTCGTTAGAGAAGAGGTCGCGAGGTGTCCAGCACCGAGCTTTGAGAGTGTTTTATGACTAAAGATATGGTAGAGTCTGGAATTTGAGGCCCACTGCAGGACGAGCTGTATGCAGGTGCGAGGGTCCTAATCAGCTCGAATGAAAGGGACTTTGTTCAGTGGCGCCTTGCGCAGGCCTGTAGGAGTTTCCAGGAATTTCAGGGGGTATCAGCGCACTGAAGAAGAAGCCTGGGAACCAAGGTCAACTATAACGAGGGTCTTCAAGAGTACCATCATGGAGTTTACCGCGCAAAGATGTACCACGTGAGGGGCGTCCCAAGGGGCGTTCCTATCAGAAATGTGATTTGGTATTAGGGAAAGAGACCCGGGAGGAGAGCAGAGCAGATGATTTTGGGAGCCTAAGGAAGCGGATGGGTAGGCAGATAGGCTGATCAGGAGAGACCCATTATTAGAGAAGAGACAAAGAGAAGTGCGTGATCTTCTTAGGAAGTCACCACGGCTGACACCTAGAGGGATAAGATCTTGCTAAGTAGGGATGTCATTTAAAATAGTGTAGGGACAGACTAACCTTAATTTTCTTTTCTGTAATGACTTTGAGGTTGCAACTTGTATCCATTTTGGCAACCCTGATGGTTTTCGAGCTTGTACTTATTATTCTGTTTTTCAGACTCAGACTATTCAAAAAGTTCATGTTTATAGTGATACCAATTTACCTGTTGAATCTCATTTTGAGAAGTTTGTATCTTCAGTTATCTTTGACTTTATATTAAATCTTTAAAACTTAATTTTGGTCAGTGGTCATTTAGAGTGGTGTAAGTTCTTAAATTGATTGACTTATTGCGAGATTACCTTTTACTCCAAGACAGGTACCAACGATTCAGTCGACATAGTTTGGGATTTGGTAAGATAATTAGTAACCAGTAATCCCGCGTTAGCAGTTGGTAGCAGAGTGAGGATGGTTATCTTCTTGAGGAAGGTAATCTAGAGAGGTTAGTTTACCCCAAGGCCCGAGACGTCGAGAGACGAGCAGCGGAAGAATCGTGTGCCGTAAGGTGCAGACGGTGCGAGAAAAGCAGCAGTATCGGAGAGTGAGTATAAAAAGGGTCATGCGTGAACAGATTGCGGTGTTTTGTGTTGTATTTGTATTGTAATGTCTTGCGGAGTTGAATGCCTGTAGTGTGAATGAGAGAAGGTTGTGAGCGCGCGCAACCTGGTAAGCTGGTAACCTGGTAAACGGGTGAACTGGTGAAATCTTAAGTTCAGGCCAGAGCTTAAGTGGTTTTGGGTGTATCGAACATCCAGGGTAGTTGTCGACCATAGTACGGAGGTCACGAGGTACCATTGACCGCCGTGGATCCAAGATAGGGGGAGTGTAAGAGTGAATGTATGAGTAACGGACGCTGGTCGAAAGTTACTGCGTGTGAGTAACCTATCGGAGAAGGCGATTGTCTGGAAGTAAACGGAAAGACATCTTGCCAAGTTAAGGTGACAACTACAGAAAGACTGTGGGCGTACAGTCAAGAAAGGTGATCGCTTGGACGGAAGTAATCATTTTTCAGAGTATGAATGGGATGCGTGCATGACCGAGGAGACGAGCTGAGAAAGGAGGGGAACTGCTGCGAAGGGGGACGGGTGACGTCGGCTAGAGCCGCGCTCTGATTGAGCGGTTGGTGTGACGTTAGCTAGAGCCGCGCTCTGGTTGGGCGGCTAGCGTGACGTCGGAGGAAAGTCGCGTACGGATAGGCCAGTTAGTGAGAACGGGGCTGAGATTGGTGGAATATCATCAGGAAGTAAACGAACGCGGAGAAAAGAGAAATCATGAAGTGTTTTAAGTGTTTGAAAGGGATTTTTAAACGTAAACGAAGTGAACATTATTACGGGGAGGAGGCTCCGCCGGAGGGTACGCCAGCTCATTATATGGCAACGAATGTTGGGCTGCATACGATATTGTGGATTGGGGCTTGGAATAAGCTTACGGAAGGGAATGAGGGAATGCAGTTCCCGAGGTACGGGACGTTTAAATTAGAGGTGTTACATCGGCTAAAAGCAACCATGTCCTCATTGAAACCCTCGCCCAGACCAACACAGTTTGAGGCTCTTAATGCATGGATTAAGGCTGCACACAACCGAAATTTGAACAGGCGTCAACAAAGGCTGACGCGATCGGTAAGGGCAGTGCGAGATTCCAAATGGGATGAGGAGGAAAAGCGTTGGAGAGTACAGACTATTGAGGTGGAGAAAATGTATCCGATGAGGGAGGTGTCAGGAGGAGGAAACCTCATGGAAGAAGACGAGGAAAGCGAGTCGGAGGACAATCTGATAAACAGATTGTTAATGGATAGACCACCTCCGAGAGTGGAGTTGATAGAAGATAGAGGGCTCGCAAGGGAAGATGGGAATGACATAGAGGGATATACACCACTCCCTATATCGGAATGGACACCTATCAAAAGTGGAGAAACACCTCCAAACAACACTGTACAGAGTGTAGTGGGAAGGTTTGTGGTGCAGAAAACGCCAACCACAGAAAGGGTTGAGTCTGTGGGATTGCCAGACGCTCTTCAAGTGCCTGTTACCATAGGACCCATAGTTTCGATCTATAATTCTGAGGGAGATAGAGGGGAACAACAAAGGCAATTGGATAGGGAAAGGATTGAGATGGAAAGGAGGAATAATGTGACAAATGCATGGAAACAATTGCCAGGTTCGGTAACATGGAACACCCCATTAGACACAACTGTCGGTCCCAATTCAGAACAGGGAGGTCCGAGAGGACCAATGGATCTAAGGGGACCACGGCCAAGATCTTTTTCAGAGTTAAGAGCTGATTTGAGGGAATGGGACGGGTCCATAGTATCTCCAAGTAACAGGACAAGAACAGAACCAGGGTGGGAAAGCAGGGGTAACGGGACTGTATCTCATTGTGGGGCCAGCGAAAGCAGTCAGGGCCGGGAAGGCCAAAGTCAAGAGAATAGAGGGGATGCATGCCCTACAAATCAGAGAGAACAGCCGGAACAAAATACTAGGATTGTAGAATGTGAGGAAATGTCCCGTCTCTGGGGGAAAGGAGGAGATGAGGCGGTACGGGCTTTTCAGAATAGGTTTAGGTGCCTTCATCATACACTCGGGGAAGACGTTCAACATTGGAGAAAGGAGAACAGCAATAGGTCCCGCCACACCTCGAATAATCAGGAATCACAGGGAAGTAGGGAAGAAAGAGGGAGTAATGGAACATCTTACCCTGCATCCCGTGAAACTAGCCCGGATGGGGAGAGAGGGGCTATGAGGCATGAAGGAGTGTTTCACCACCCACCCCGAGAAGATGGAAAGGCATGGGATCTAGAGAGATGGGAACAGGGGAGGACTCCCTATAATTCACCAATACCTAAACGTAGATCTCGGAGCTGGGATGGGAGAGATGCGGATGGAGGAGCTAAATTGAGTGTCTTGAAAGCTGAAATTAAGGCAAAAAGGCTTGATGTTACCAGTTTAAAATCAGATGTTGATGAGATAATAGATGGAACATTGCCTTTGGAAAGGATAGAATTGTATGAACAGGATGAGTTATTGTTCATGGCAAAGGATATTACTAGGAAAGCTAGAGCGTTTCATGAGAAACTGACTGATTTGGCAGATAGATATGCCGTGGATTTGTCTAGGACAAGGGCATTGCAGAGTAACCACAGATTACAGTACGCAGACCAGGATCTAGATGAGAAGAGAACTACTGGATTAAAAACACACATAAGAGAGCTGGTAACAGGGATAAGAGTGTGGAGGGAACTGGATAAATGGGAAGAAAGGTGGTCGAAAAAGGGCACAGTTAGGAGAAGTACAAATGTGATGACCCCTGAGGGAAGGGTAATGCAGATGGAGGCATTCCCTTTGCGAGAAATATCAAACGGAAATTATGTACATGTGCCCTGGAGTAGAGGAGATTTAGCTGCATTTACCAACTCATTTCCAAAGTTGCGGGACAATCCAGTCGAATGGTATAAACAGGTAGAGAGGTTTGTCAAAATCTCGAAAGTATTGTGGATTGATTTGAACACGTTGTTTGACATCGTGGTCCCATCTGATCTGTGGACCCCTTGTAAGACTAGTGTCGAATGGCCAAATGCTGAACCATTGAGGGATGCTCGGACTAATGGACCGTCTGAGATTGTCATGCGAAAGTATGAAAGGGTAATAGCATGGCTGAAAGATAAGGTACCACCACAGGACATAGATTGGGTAAAAATAGACCGAACAAGGCAGGAACCCAAGGAGACAGTTCACGAGTTTTATGAGAGGTTATTGAAAACGTTCAAGCAATACAGTGGACTGGATGTAATGGATCCCAAAGATAAAGGGCAGTTTGTGTCAAAGTTTGTCTTGGGGTTGAGACCTGATATTTGTTTGATGATACAGCAACATTTAATCTGTTGGCAGAACAAACCACTAGATGAGATTTTACGATATGCGAGGTACTGCAGTGACGAGATAGATTCTAAAGCCAAGAATCTAAAGGAGAAATTGATGGTGGTGCAAATGCAGTCCGCTGGGAAGGGTGGCCAGCAGAAGCAGGGGATGGGACGAAAACCAAATGGTCAGAGCAAAGATAATGAAGAAGGGCAGAGACCTAGGATAGACTTTGCCACTTTAAAGAAAACGACAAAGTGTCATCAGTGTCACCAGGTGGGGCATTGGCGACGCGAGTGTCCCTTTAACCCTGAAAATGGAGAGCTAGAAGTAGAAGAACAGGTCCAAGAAGACCCAGTGCAAAAGGTGACAGTCCCAAGTAGTAAGGTGGCCAAAGGGGGGACTTCTGCTCCACGGGCCCAATTCCCACAGCCACCGAAGATAGCAGCTGGGGGAAAGGTCTTTAAACAAATGCCTCTGTTTATCGAGGAAGAAAAGTGTTATTACATTGACCCATTGACAGGACAACGGGTGAGCAGTGAAGAGGATTGTACCCTCGGGGCAGTCCTAGAAGTGGATCAAAGAGGGCCATTTGTTGAGGCAGAAGTGGCAGGGTGTCCCACTACGTTCTTAGTGGATACTGGGGCTACTCGTTCGACTCTGAGATCAGCGGTGGTTCCAGACTTGCCGATGTCAGGGGAAACTATTCAGGTGATAGGAGTCGCAAATAAAAGGATGACTAGTCCTTTGACAGAACCAGTGTCTGTGAAAATTGGAAACCACATGAACGAACATCAGTTTGTGGTTTGTGACTCGAGTCCGGTATGTTTGTTAGGAAGGGATTTGTTGTGCAAATTGAATTGCACCATATACTGCACCCCACAAGGAGTGGAGGTACAGACTACCGACGATGATGCTACCTTTAAGGTGGCCAATTCAAAATTCTGTGTAGAACTATATCCTACTCTGACTGTAGAAGATCTTCCCCAAGATTTAAGAGATGCAGTAGCGTCAGAGGTGTGGGATTTCACAGGAGAAGATATAGGATTGATTAAAGGGGTAGAACCGGTAAAAATATTGGTAAAACCAAATGTTGAGTTTCCAAGAACGCCTCAATACAAATTGTCCCAGGAAACGATTGCGGGAATAAAGCCTGTGATCGAGTCAATGATTCAACAGGGAATACTGAAAGAAATCGTGGGCAGTCCTTGTAACTCCCCGATTATGGGTTTGCAGAAACCTAGTGGGAAGTTTAGGATAGTTCAGGATTTACGAAAAATTAACAACATAGTCGTTTCATGTTGTCCCGTGGTACCGAATCCATCAGTGATATTGTTTCAAATACCATGTCAAGCAGAATGGTTCACAGTGATAGATCTTTGTCAGGCTTTCTTTTCAATCCCATTGGATGAAGAGAGCAGGTATCTTTTTGCTTTTCAAATGGAAGATCGCGTTTTAACATGGTGTCGAATCCCACAAGGATTCACAGATAGCCCATCCATCTTTAATCAGTTGCTGAAGAAGAATCTTGAGAATCTAGTACTGCCACAGAATTCGGTTCTGGTACAGTACATAGATGACCTACTTGTTGCGTCAGAGACAGAGGAAGCTTGTAAAGCAGATTCAATTGCCTTACTGAACCATTTAGCTGAAAATGGACATAAGGTATCTCCGAGCAAGTTGCAGTACTGTCTGACAGAGGTACAGTATCTAGGGCACAGGTTAGAAAAAGGGAAACGTAAGGTGTCCCCAGAGAGGATAGAGGCGATAATGAAAATGAATGCGCCTACAACACAGAGAGAAGTTAGAATGTTCCTAGGAATGGTGGGTTACTGCCGACAGTGGATAGTTAACTTCTCACTGAAAGCAAAGCCCTTACAGAAACTGACGCACAAGGAGGTGAGTGATCCGGTACCATGGGATGAAGAATGTCTGGTGGCGTTTTTACAGCTGAGAGACGATTTATGTCGTGCTCCGGCTCTGGGAATGCCAGATTACGAAAAGTCATTTTCACTCTATTGCTGTGAGAGAGAGGGATGTGCTTTGTCAGTCTTGGCACAGACCCACGGTAATGCCCGTAGACCAGTTGCATACTTTTCGGCTACATTAGATCCAGTAGCCGCAGCGTTGCCCGGATGTCTCAAATCCGTTGCTGCAACGGGTGTCAGCATTGAAAGGAGCGAGAGTATTGTGATGGGACATCCAGTAGTGGTGTATGTACCACATTCAGTTGAATTGTTAATGACCAGGACGAAGACGCAGCATCTGACCAATAGCAGGCTCACGCGTTACGAGCAAGTTATACTTGCCGCAGAAAACGTGACTCTCAGGAGATGCTCTGTCTTGAATCCTGCTACTTTGATGCCATTACCTACGGTAATAGAAGGCGAAGGATGTGAAGACCACGATTGTCTTGATGTGACTGAACTATGCACGAAACCCAGACCAGATATTGTGGATGAGCCATTGTCTGACCCCGATGAAATTTATTTTGTTGATGGCTCATGTTTAAGAGACGATACTGGTCGGTTCAGAGCAGCTTATGCTGTTTGTACCATTACTGGAGTTGTGGAAGCCGCTTGCCTGGAAGGAGTACATTCCGCACAGGTAGCAGAAATTATTGCCCTAACTCGTGCCTGCATAGCAGGAAATGGAAAGAGAGTCACCATCTACACGGACAGCCAATATGGTTTCGGTGTGGTTCATGATTTCGGGCAGTTGTGGTCTCAGAGGGGTTACATGACCTCCTCTGGTTCGCCCATTCGAAATGGAGAATTTGTGCGATTGCTGATAGAAGCATTACAAGGTCCTGTTGACATCGCGGTAGTGAAGTGTGTAGCTCATACTAAGAATACAGATTTTGTGTCACAAGGTAATAGATATGCTGATGAAGTCGCACGCTATTGTGCGGAACAAAGTTATTCTTTCTCAAAGGTGGAAATAGAAGGTGCAGAAGAAAAGACTGAATTAAGTATGATGTTAGAAACTGTAGACACTTGGGAGGATTTAAGAATAATGCAGGAGAACGCACCTGAAACAGAGAAAAAGGCATGGGAAATAGCAGGTTGTGTGCGAAGTGAAATGGATTTTTGGGTTTCAGCAGATGGGAGAGCTGTGTTACCTGAAGAATTAGCTAATCCCATGGCGAGAGAAATACATGGTCCAGTACATCTAGGAAGGGATGCTATGATGAGAGTTTTTAGGCAGACTTGGTATTGCCCTAAATTTAGAATAGCAGCAGAATCAGTATGTAAGCGATGTGTTACTTGCCAACAGCTGAACGTAGGCAAACGAACACCAGTCACACTGAGTCACATTGGGAGGTCGGGGGGGCCTTTCAATAGAATGCAACTAGATTTCATCGAAATGCCAAGAGTCAATCGCCTTCGGTATGTGTTGGTGATTGTATGCGTATTTTCCAGATGGGTTGAAGCGTACCCTACACGTAGGTGCGATACACTCACAGTGGCTAAATTGTTGCTCAGGGAGTTGATACCGCGCTTCGGGGTGCCTGCCTCTTTGGAATCTGACAGAGGAAAACATTTTAACAGCGAAATAGTGAAGATGTTGTGCTCCACACTGAATATCGATCAAAAGCTGCATTGTAGTTATCGACCAGAAGCTTCAGGAATTGTGGAACAAGTGAATGGCACTTTGAAGAATAGATTGGCTAAAGTAGTGGCATCCACATCCTTGAGTTGGCCAGATGCTCTTCCTTTAGTGCTCATGAGCATGCGCAGCACACCTGATAGGAGGACAGGTCTCTCTCCCCACGAGATCCTGATGGGGAGGGCCATGAGACTTCCTACAGTTCCAACTACTGCTCTATTGAATATTACAGATGATCTGATCTTGGATTATTGTAAAGGACTGTCTGACGCCATCCATTCTGTGTCCCTTCAGGTGCATGCGGCTGAAGTTCCAGCAGCGAGGAACCTGTGTCATGACCTGAACCCAGGGGACTGGGTCTTAGTTAAAAAACACGTCCGGAAGAACTGCCTAGATGTTCGCTGGCGTGGGCCCTTTCAGGTAATCCTGATCACGAACACCGCGGTGAAGTGCGGGGGGCTGCCAAATTGGATCCATGCATCCCATACTCGAAGAGTTCCAGCACCTCTAGAAGGAACAGCTCCCATCCCAGACGAAAGCCCGGAAGTGGAAGAAGAGTCGCAAGAAGGGATTGAGGCAGCTGAGGGGGTGTCGGAAGAAGTTGGGAACGCAACGGATTCAGAAGAAGAGCGAAGGCAGGACGGCAGTGAGACAGAAGACGCAACTGAAGGAGAGAGCAGAAGTGAATACGACTCAGACTCAGATCCGTATCGGAGCGACCAAGAACCAAGTGGGAGGACAAGAAATAGGAGAATAAGGCTTGGAGCTGCCACTTGGCCAACAAGGAGAAGGAGGCTAAGTTTGAGGTCGGCCCAGGAAGAAACGCTTACTCCTATATCCGAAGACTCAGATCCAGAAGAAGATATCCAGGATCAAGCCGAGGAGGGTCTTAGAAGATCAAGGAGGGTGCGAGTGCCTAGTAGAAGATACTCTACTCCCGACTGGACCTACCTCGTTGCAGATGTCTGGGAGACACAGAACAGGGAGGATCAGGGAAGTGGAACTGATCAGAACTGACCCGATCATCACAGTGCAAATAAGGTTTCTACTGCCAGGAGCGGAGACCGAAAGGTTGCTGACACTCAACATCGTTCATCCTGCTCTCCTGAGTGGAATAAGAAAATTGATTTTAGAGACAGTTGAGTTTCCAGTTTGCTGTTCACGATATCCAATATTGGAGGGAACTCTTCTTCGTTTGGAAATGCTTGAGCGAGTAGTAGAAATGCTAGGAGCGCTTATTGTTGTGGATTAATACCTTATTGTGAATGTCTTCAAAGGGGCGCAGAACTGGAAAGGTGAAGAAAGTGATCTTGATTAGAACGGACCCCTTTGTAATTGTGGATGTAGAACTGATAGTACCAGGAGTGGAAATTGAAAAAACGCTAACTCTCAATTTTGTCCGTCCACTTGTCTTGAGCGAAATAAGGAGAATAATCCTAGAAAAAGTTGACTTTCCATGTTGTGGTACGAACTGTCCAGAACCTGAGGGAATGATACTTCGGATGGACATTTATGAAGACGTAGTGCCACTCCTTGAGCCATACATAACTTCAGACGAAAATAAGACTGTTGAAAAGAAATTGTAAAAACTTGTTGCAAGATAACCTAGCGCCGAGTGGAAGAAGAAAAGTGATAGGGGTTTCATTTTAGTGGATGGAGAAGGGCTAGGGTTGTCTATTTTCTACTGGACTTTGAACTGTTTTGCGGAAACAAATTGTCAAGCTTCCAAGTGTTCAAAGAAAGACATTGCAAGAGAGAAAGACTTTGTTTGAAAAGAAGAGGAAGTGAATGCTGGAAGAAAGTCAAAAACTACACTGTTTGAGAACATGGAGGCTGGCAACCCGAACCGCAGGGCAAAATGTATAGCTGTTATACTTTTAGGAGTAGTGGTTTCTCTTATAATTTTAGTGGTAACTGTTTCATTCCTAGCGGGACACGAAGGGGATGAAACCGCAGTTAAGGAGGATAAGGGAGTATCAACACCGAAAACTACCATTATTAAAGAGAAGGGAAACAACAATGAGAAAGACAAAGCATTGTTAGATGCAGAAATAAAAAGGCTTCACACCGACGAGTCACAGGGAAATTACAAGTCAAATGCTTATGCTAAATTGCTTTATGAATATGTTGATGCCATGGAAGTGAAGGATTGTTATGTTTGTATGCAATTACCAGCTTCAGTGGAGGAGGGTATCAGATACCATCATCTTCCGTTGACATATGGAATAACGTGCAGTTTATTGTTGAGCATGTTTTATGGACGAGAAGGATTCGAGTATTATTTCTCGAATTTCGACTCGACATTGCCAGAGGTTCCGAATTTCAAGCATTTGAACAAATGGGACTACTACAAAAGCGAAGACAGATTACACAAATGGTTTATTCCATGGAAAACGTTAGATACTTCACATGCTCGAAGGAACAATCTGACTTGTCAAATATCAGAAGTTGAGAAAAAGTTTATAGCACAGGTAGATACTAGATACAGGAGGCAGAAGATTTTGAAAGCATCAGGACAATGGGAAACAGATTGGACCAAGGAGGAGAGGGCACATCAAAGAAAAGGTAGTATTGGTCCAATTGCTTTGGATAAGGATAAACGGGGAAAACTGTGCATTCACAGGAGTTACTCATATTATGAAAACTTTTATGTAGGTCAAGTCCATTGTGAACATGCCTTTCAATTGGAGTATTACTCTAAGAACTTTATGAAAGGGATGCAAGCAATACCAAATGTATATTTTGTATGTGGAAGATATGCCTATGTGAAGTTACCAGATAATTGGTACGGATCATGCTATCTGGCTGTTGTCTTCCCTAAAATATATCATGTTGAGAATTTAGACACGCCTAAGAAAGAAATATCAACTAGATGGAAACGAGGGCTGGGTGCAGCAGAGGTAGTTGGAGATGTACTAGGTGCTGCATTCCCTTTCTTAGGATTGATAATGAATGACATTAAGATCAGGAGGTTAGCTACAGTCGTAGATAGGCTATCTGCCAGTACTGCAAGATCCTTGATGCTGATAGAAGGGGAGATGCAATCGATTAGGGCAATGGTTCTTCAGAACCGACTTGCTTTAGACGTTCTGTTAGCAAAAGAGGGAGGAGTCTGTAAGGCTTTGAAGGTCCAGGAATGCTGTACTTACATTCCAGACAATTCAAAACCTCTAGAGAAATATATACAAAACATCACTGCCATACACTACGAAATTGAGGACCTGGCAAAGGTAAATGTGTGGGAAAAAGTAGGCCATGGAATGGGTAAAGTTGGAAGTTGGTTTGCCAACTTAGGAAAGGGTATCGTTTGGTACATACTGAAACCCATCATCATAATTGTGATTTGTGTAATCACTTTGTGGGGATTGGTGCGTTTGTATCAATGTTATAGAGCAAATAGGTTACAGAGAGCTATGAAGAAACAGGAAGAAGAGTTGACAGCGATGCAGGACACTCAATATAAGAGTCTGAAAGCATTAGAGAGTATGAAGAGAGGTGGAACTGCCCTGTCTTCACTTTAAAAGGTTCTACATTTTTAGTGTCTTGGTGATGATGACCCCTGAAGGTCATCAAAGGGGGGACTGAGAGAGCACAAGTTTGAAAAAATGTATAAGTACGCCATATTTACAAGCACGTAGTTAGTTTAAACATGTTTTGCATACGAGTGGTTTATAATCAGTAGTGAAATGTATAGAATGTTAAGTAGAGTAACTATAATTATAACGGTGTGAGATTAATGTAGAAATGTTGGAATATATGTGAAAACCTCATGTTCTCATGTTAAAAGAATCATGTCCGAATTAAATGTAACTTTGAAAATCCAGTATTATGTGTAGGCCTTAGGGCAATTCACAGCAAACCTGAACGTGCTGCTAAATTAATATGAGATAAGGTTGACATGGTTCTTCCAAAATGTACTATTGAACTTAGGGTTAAAAGTATATGCTTTATAGATGTGTTATTTTAGAAACGTATGCTAGTTAAGAATGTTTGCTGTTTAAATCAAGTTAACGTTTTAAGAGTGCAGGGACCTGCTGCATGTAAATCAAGTAGGCCAGAGGAGATAATGTCATGTCGTGTAAATCGTCATGTGCTCGTTAGAGAAGAGGTCGCGAGGTGTCCAGCACCGAGCTTTGAGAGTGTTTTATGACTAAAGATATGGTAGAGTCTGGAATTTGAGGCCCACTGCAGGACGAGCTGTATGCAGGTGCGAGGGTCCTAATCAGCTCGAATGAAAGGGACTTTGTTCAGTGGCGCCTTGCGCAGGCCTGTAGGAGTTTCCAGGAATTTCAGGGGGTATCAGCGCACTGAAGAAGAAGCCTGGGAACCAAGGTCAACTATAACGAGGGTCTTCAAGAGTACCATCATGGAGTTTACCGCGCAAAGATGTACCACGTGAGGGGCGTCCCAAGGGGCGTTCCTATCAGAAATGTGATTTGGTATTAGGGAAAGAGACCCGGGAGGAGAGCAGAGCAGATGATTTTGGGAGCCTAAGGAAGCGGATGGGTAGGCAGATAGGCTGATCAGGAGAGACCCATTATTAGAGAAGAGACAAAGAGAAGTGCGTGATCTTCTTAGGAAGTCACCACGGCTGACACCTAGAGGGATAAGATCTTGCTAAGTAGGGATGTCATTTAAAATAGTGTAGGGACAGACTAACCTTAATTTTCTTTTCTGTAATGACTTTGAGGTTGCAACTTGTATCCATTTTGGCAACCCTGATGGTTTTCGAGCTTGTACTTATTATTCTGTTTTTCAGACTCAGACTATTCAAAAAGTTCATGTTTATAGTGATACCAATTTACCTGTTGAATCTCATTTTGAGAAGTTTGTATCTTCAGTTATCTTTGACTTTATATTAAATCTTTAAAACTTAATTTTGGTCAGTGGTCATTTAGAGTGGTGTAAGTTCTTAAATTGATTGACTTATTGCGAGATTACCTTTTACTCCAAGACAGGTACCAACGATTCAGTCGACATAGTTTGGGATTTGGTAAGATAATTAGTAACCAGTAATCCCGCGTTAGCATTTCAACAATCTAAATGTTTAGTTGTTTTCATAGGCTGTTGTTTAATACTATTGCAGCTGCACACAGAATGTTATAGTGCTGTTAACTTTAAACGAGGCACTTGTCTTTTTGTCTAAGTGTTAAAAAGCTGTAAAATTTTATTTACTGTGAATTAATGATGGTGCTGTTGTGTTTAAAGTGATTTATATGTATGTTTATTTAGTTGTTTTGGCTGCCAACGCGTTGCACTTTATCCTCTTCAGAGAATAAGCAGATGGAATATCAGAATAGACATTTAATAAATTATATAATGTAAATAGTGGACTAAATCAATTGAGAACCGTGCATCATCTCTGCATCAGCACAACACCACCTCTGCATCAGTGCACCACAACCAGTGCAGTCCCACCTCAGCACCAGCGCAGCCCCACTTCAGCAGCAACTCAGCACCAATGCAGCACCACTTCAGCATCAGCGCAGCACGACCTCAGCATCACCTCAGCACAGCACTAAGCCTGGGCGTAGTTTGCGTATCAGTGCGACAATGAACTCCATGAAGCTATAAAAAAAGCTCTGCCACGCTACGCGGAGTTCGGCGAGCGAGCGGAGTTGCTCGTTCTACCCATTTGCATGACGTTTCTGCTGTACGGCAATACGGATTGTGTGTTCAAGGGGAATATCGCGTGAACTGCACCACGCGGTCGTGCATGGGCGCGGCCGTCTTGTTTTAATCGCTCTATTATGGCGCTGGAGCCTACTTCAATCCTGCCATAATCTTTTCGATCCTTCTTTCTCAAAACTTTTTTTCTGATCTTTTTAATTTATTATCTTTCCCTGAGATTTATTAAGTGTATATTTTGTGTTGTTTTCTACTTTTGGTGTGCTTTTTAGTGTTGTTTTACTTTTTTCTATATTATTTGCTTTCTAATTTTTTTTACTTCCTTTCTTCTTCTCCTCCCTTAATTTTTTACATTCTAAATTTTCTTTTCCACCCCCGCTCCCTCAGCAACATGGCAGAGAGTGCGACCTGGGCGAAGAGGAGCCTCCTTCTTTTCAGAAGGCGGTGCCCGGAAGAGGTGCAGCCAGGGCCTTGTGTTTGGAGGTGGAGGTAGCAGTGCTTGATTTTTTGTGCAGCGCCACCTACCCTCCACCCTGGCAGCAGGCTGCAGGCCTAGGTCCAGGTACGGAATCCAGGAGTGCCACCATCAGTGGGCGAGGGTGTGCTGGGCAGTGTATCACTGCTCTGGGGTCCAGCGCACCCATAATCAACTGGCGCACAAGTGATCCGATATCCTGCACCCAGAGCAGGACCTGCTGGACCTGCTAGGTGTTAAGGTCGCAAGGCTTGGTTGCGTATCTAATTATTATTATGATTGTGTGTTCTATGTTATTGTGAATATTTTTATTTTCCCAAATAGTAAGAATGCTGCTGCTTACATGCAGGTAAGTTACATTTAAAAATCTTATATTATGTCACATGATCGTTATTCTAGACAGGTGCTTGGCGCTACCTAATCGTACTTGTTTGCAACTTTGCGCTCGTTTGGACTGATTATGTAAGAGAACTTAAGTTAAGTAATGCAGATTAGAGAGACTCCTTTCCTTTGTCCTGTCACTAAGAAAGTGGTAGGTAGTTAGTTACTTAGTATTAGTTAGTTAATTAGCGGCCCGTGTCCTCTCACTTCAGTCCTTGACTCCTTAGTAGAACCTTTGTTGTAGTTCGTATAGTGAGTGAATAGCAACCAACCAATTTGGTGTATGCAATATGCATGCGGCCATCTACGCATTAAAGACTAAATGCAGGCTTAGTCTTTCAAAGGGGGTTCAGATGGTTGCAAATGAGATAGAAACTTAGAAGCAAATATCATTTTTGCTATTCTTTTTCAAGTCTTTGTAATAGGCGGGCTAGGTAGGTTTAGGATTCAGGAACCGGAATAGAACTGTGGAATAATAAAGATAGGACAGTCCGCGAACACGATTCTTGTCGACTACTCGTCGATCTGATTTAGAAAAGGTCAATGTTATTGCAATTTCCGTTTCCTGTCAAAAAATCATTTTGGAACGATTATTTAATATTTCTTTAACAACAATCATTTTTCTTCTCTTTAAATATGTCTTACATGATCATCAGCATCCAGGGGCGAGAAGACGAGGTCTTCTGAGGTGGGTGAGGGAGCTAGAGGTGCTACTCATGGTCAGGAAACTTCCTCATCAGATGGCTCTGCTGGCCCCAGTAAGTCCTCCTGTTGTTAATATTAATATATATTTCCCTCACTTTTACCGCTCCTTATTTTGAACTATTATTTCTGATTCCTAATTATATTTTATCGCAAATTCCCTTCAATCTAGCTGTTTCTATATTCTTGTTATCCCTGCATCACCTACTAACATAGTTATTTATATTGCTATTGCCTGTTTTTTTTACGTCAAACTGCCTCTGGCTCTGTGTTAGTCTGTCTGTAGCTTGCTTTTCTCTGGTTCTTCAGTCAGCTTTCCCTCTCCCCTTATATATTTTGTGGACTGCCTAGTGGTGGTACTGTAGGACTCAGAGAACCCATTGGTCCTTATTACTACAAGTACTAGGTCTCCTACTCTGCTGTACAGGCTGCATATCCAAGTAAGGTATTCTACGCGTGGTTATTGAGATGAAAAGTCTTTCTTTTACTTTCTCATGCTCAATCGGTAAAGGATGGTCACATTGGACACCCCAAAGTTGTGTCTTCTTCTCGTCTAGGCTGTGTTCCTAATATCATGGTTAGCTAGATTTTCGGGTATAATAAAGTTAGTTGATAGGCCGGGTCTTGTGTACTCGTATTTACGTAAGCAGCCCCTTTAAATTCACGAAGCGGGAGGCTTGCGCGCATTCCGGAAGCATTGAGCAAGTCGGAGACACGGCGAGGCGCGGTGGCGTTTTGTGATGTTCCATGAACATGGTGAGAACTGTTTTGTGTTTTCGTTCCAGATACCCTTATTATAGGTGTTACATTAGAGGGCAAGCGTTCTAATTACACGGTATCCAAAAACTATGCAGCATACGGTTAGACTTCACTGAACAGGACTCGGATATAACTTTGGTTCGAGTGTGATTCTTCAAATATGCTACAGTGAGACTCTTTCTTGCATTTATGTAAATGGATCAATGGGAGGTTTTCTCGCAATGTTCAGATTTTCATGGCTGATATTTTTTACATTTAGGATACATTTTGCAAGAATGTTTTTAAACACACACAGAAGCAGCCGCTTTTGACTTCTTGCAGACTGGTAAGGAAGGGTCTTTCTATCCTGGATTTTAGTTGTCGGATTTAGATGTTCTTTGACATTCACTGTGATTGTTACTGTATTTGTTTACAGTTATACATCTGGCAGTCGGTCGGAGGGTAAGAATTCCCTCTGCTTGGAACACTTTTTACTTTTACTTTCACTTGTGCCAGTTTTTATTTATTGGTCTCCACTGGTTATTTTTCTCCACCCGGTATGGACCGTCACGTTTAGAAAGAGTTGGTAGCCAGGGGGGTTTATTTATTTAGTTTGTATACACTGACAGCACTGATGCATGTGTATAAAATATTGGTGAATTATACCATTTAAGCACACACTGTTGCTTTCAACAGGAGCCAAACTTTCTATTCACATCATGTTGCACTGGTTTTTCTGCACCTATTTCCATTTCACTTCACAAACTGTCAGAGTGCAAATTAAATTTTACCATATTGTATTTTGCATTGTGTTTCACACACTGCAACCTCATTGTGTTGTAGGTTTCCTGCGAAGGACGCAGTTGAACAATCAAAACCTTGATTCAGATTAAACCCCTGAAGAAGGGTTCAAGTTGGAACCCAAAATGCTTTGGGAGTGTGTTGTTCTTTTTCAAAAATCTGCTGAATGTATCTATTTATATATGGGAGGTTTAATGATAATTATATAACCTTATTTTCAAGTTCATGTTTGCATTGTAATCAAGTGCACATTTTCAAACATTGTAGATTTAAGTTTTGTATATATGAAGCATGATTAATCCTGGTATTATAAACTGATATGCCCGAGAGCTTGTAAGTTTTTATGATTAATTTGAATACTTGTTTGAGACTCTGCAGTCTATAGCTGTGCTCCACTCATACTCTGGTTTTCCACAGCCTTTTTTCATCATATTTACAGTGTCAGCCATGGCTGGTTTGTTGTAGTAGTCAGGGTGAAAGTAAAATGTAGCATTTGCCATTGATTTAACAGAGTATGGCCAAAATATAAAAAGAGATAATTGTGTGGTACAGCTGCCCCACCTGCAGACAGTAGTAAAGTAACATGAGTCTGCTACACAAGTATGTCTGTGTAGGGCGCAGGCTGAGCTGGCATGCCTACAAGCTTCATTTAGTTAAACAAGAGAGAGAAGAAGAATACTTGTCTACTCAGTAGTGCCTAATGCCTGAAACTCTAATCTCATCCAAATCTCAGGGGCCGAGCAACCGAGGATAACACAAATGTTATGTACTGCTAGTGCTACTGTGCCACTATACATTAGTTTTATGTGTTACTGTTTTGCTAAGAGTATTGAGTGCAATTTGTCTTTTTTCTTTCTTGATATAGCTACTCTTGCCAATCCAACATCTGACAGGTGTGAGAGAGCAGCCAGGACCCGGAAAAGGAAGCTGGATGCCGTAAATGATGAATATTGGCAGCTGGTGGTCTTGGAGGAGGAGGAGGAGGTGGAAGCAGCTGCAGCCCCCAATGCCCCAGACACAGCCAGGCCCCAGTAGTGCCTCCGGTTGTATAATGGCATGGTCCGGCAGCCGCCCGCCGCCACTCCCCATCTTCTACTGCTGCTACCCCCTTGACAGTGACAGTTAGAGCATTTCAGCGCTCTATGATCTTTAGGATGGCGTGCCTTGAAAACCAGATAGCGAAGCGTTTTGACTAGAGTGTAAGATACGCCTCCTAGCCCACCGCTAGGCCTCTCTCGTGCCCCTTTTTTAATCTTTTGTTTGGTGGGTGGGACCTGTTAGGGTAGAGGGTGGGATGTGGGAGTTGGGGAAATTGGATTGGGGGTTTACAGACATTTAGACAATTTGGATGTTGGACTCTCATTGGCCATTGGTTAGGGTTAGGGAGGGGGTGGGTTAGGTGTTGTGGGCTTTTCTAATTTTATATTTGTTAGGGGAATCTATTTTTAGGTTTACAGTACATATTATGTGAATCTTTTTTCGGGGTGTTGACTCTTTTACTTTGCATTGTTTCCTTTGCCTCAGGTCTGCAGCCAGTTTTGAAATCTGCTGATATAGTGCAGCACACCAACAGATAGATGGGGTACCCTCACTTGTCCTACTACTCTCTTCTCCAAATCTATTCAGTCTGCAATTATTATTAACCCTTATGGACTCAGAAGGGGTCTGGGTGTGTGAATTAATGAATTTCCATAGTATATAGATAATTGCATCTTAAATGAATCTCCCACATTCTTCTCTTACTTGTGATTGAGTAGGCAAAGCGATTGCTGCATGGTTATGATTTGGTTTCCCAAGGGGCCATGGTGGTGGTAGTAGTATACAGTAGCAGTTGCAAAAAAAGAAAATGAGACAGTCACCTGAGATGGACTAGAGAACGACTAGTATAAGTATAGCACACAAAAAGAAGACTGCCAAACGAGAAACCATGATAAGAAATGCTAAAGTAAAATAAAACACAATGGTGGGCTAGCCTAGTACAAGTTACAAACTGAAGTTGACTCAAGCTGTGAAGTGGACAATCGTAACCTTTAGTGCTGGAAGGATGATGATGCTGGCAATTAATTTTGATGATTTATGTTCCTCTGGAAAAAATGCGAATATCGAATACTGTGCATAGGTTGGCAATCTAATATATATATTGCCAGTGTGCACCATATATACTTAGAGCAGAAAAAGATCCTCACCCTGCCTTGAGTTGATGTTGCTTTCACCACATCTTCCCCAACAAGTGTATGATCAATTAATGGTGTTAATTAAATTTAGTCACACCTCAATAAATCACACAACCCAGGAGAAAGTGAAATAGCTCTCCCTCCCTTGCAGCTCCAACATTAAGTGAGGCCTTCCCCCGTGCCCCTGCACTCTTGAGTGTTGGTGTTCGAGGTCCTCCTCCAGCCGCAGGTTTTACCTGCTCCTCATCCCTGGTGGTCCGGTGGACCTCTGTCTCCTTTCTCTCGCTCTGCTTTTTCTCTCCTTTTTCACTCATTTTTTCCCTCGTTTCTTCCCTCCCCTTTCACTCTCCTTCTGTGTCTTTCCTCCTTTTTTACTCATTTATTCCCTCATTTCAAGCTGCCACTTTACTCCCCTTCTCTGTCTTTCCTCCATTTTTCACTTGTTTTTCGCCCTCATCTCAATCTCTCCCTTTCACTCTCCTCTGAGTCCTCAGTGTCTTTCCTCCACTCTGCTTTACTTTTGTTGCCTTATTTGCACGTTTCCCTCTCTTTTTGACATTCCTTTGCCTTTTTCTGCCCGTTTTTCCCTGCCGCTGCTGCCCCCGTGTCCCCGTGCCCCCTCCCCCAACACAACCAGCACAACTGGCCCAATCCTGCTCCCTTCCCCGCTCACGCCTCCCAGCTGTCCAGCCCTCCCCGACCCCTACTTAATGGCAGCCGCGGCGCGACTGCGCCGGCACACCAAAGGCAAGCCTGTCTGTGACCCGACCCCGATCACGACCAGCGCCAGGAACCCTGGATCTCTGCACCGCCAACACTATGACCCAACGGCACTCCACGCACTCAGCACAGGTGGCAACAACAACTGTAAGCTAGCATCACCGGCCAACACCCACAGACTCTTCAGCAGTCACCGCTGTCGGCAAACCTGCAGCACTACTAAGACAGCGGGCCCAGCGCAACCCCCCTGCAAGAACACAACCAAACCAAAGACTCTTCAATGGATCCTCCTCAACGTCCGATCCCTCCATAAATACGCCACCGAAATCTGGGACCTCCTCGACAGCACCAACCCGGACGTAGCATTCTTCACAGAAACCTGGGCCACCACCACCTCGGGACGGGACATCCCATTGCCGTTTCCCAAGGATACAAGATCTCCAGGAAGGACCACCCCACCTGCCCAGAGGAGGAAACACCATCATCCACAAATGCACCCTCCGCCTGAGCACACTCCCCGGCAAGCCCACAGACCTGATGGAACACCTTCTCTTCAAGATACTGGCCAGCCCCACCTCCACCCTCTGAGGAACCCTTATCTACCGACCCTCTGGACCCCAGGGACTTTTTGCCAACTCCATCACGGACATCATCTCCCCGCATGCCATTGTGCCACCAACTACACCCTACTGGGAGACCTCAACGTCCACCTCAACAACCAACTGGACCCCAGCACAACATCCCTCCTGGACAACCTCTACAACATAGTACTCCGCAAAATCGTGACTGAACCCATGCACTCAGCAGGACACACCCTCAACCCCTTCTTCACAACAAGAACTCCATCACCTTCAGCCACACCACCGAACTCCCATGGACTGCCCATCGATGTGTCCACTTCACCTTCAGAACATCCACCATCCACAGACACCAGAACCTGCTCCCACGAAGAAACTGGATCAGAAACACCGATGACCAGCTAACCTCATCACTCAGCAACTACCCCAACCATCGCAGAAAACGACGGCCTCAACACCGCAGCCCAAACCCTGCACAGATGGATCTCCGACAGCGCCAACACCGTAGCTCCCCTCAAGAAAATCAACAACACCCTTGTGAAGAAAGCTAGATGGTTCACCACCAAACTTCAAGAGTCCAGATGCACTTGCCACCTTTTCGAAAAGGCCTGGAGGAACACCAAATCCACAGAAGCCCACAACTTCATAGCCACCACCAACGCCCACCACAAACTCATCAGAAAAATGAGAAAAAAAGCGATTGAAGACAGAATCTACACTCATGCACACAACAATAAAGAACTCTTCAACATCATCAAGGAGTTCACTCGACCCACCAGCGAGTCCACCGACATCCCTCCCTCACAAGACCTCTGTGACAAACTCAGCACCTTTTTCCACCACAAAATCAAGAGCATCTACGACAACTTCGACAAAGACAACCAACTCACTGAACCCTCACCAACCACCCGACACCCTAAAACCAGCAATCTACAACTGGCCAGCCCTCACAACACGAAGCCACACTGAAGACGATGAAGTCAATCCACTCCGGGTCCCGCACGGAACCCTGCCCCCACCACATTTTCAACATAGCCGCTGGCCCCATCGCACCCATGCTCTGCCACACAATCAACCGCTCCCTGGCAACCGCCTCGCTCCCTGATGACTGGAAACATGCCGAGATCAACCCCCTCCTGAAGAAACCCTAAGCGGACCCAACCGACCTCAAAAACTACAGACCCGTCTCCCTGCTCCCGTTCTCAGTGAAAGTCATCAAGAAAGCCATCAACAGCCAACTCGCCACATTCATCTAAGAGCACAACATCCTCGACTCCTCCCAATCCGGCTTCAGAAAAAAGCACAGTACAGAAACCGCCTTCCTCGCAGCAACTGATGACATCCGCACCCTACTGGACAAAGGAGAAACAGCACCCCTCATCCTCCTCGACCTCTCAGCGGCGTTCGACACAGTCTCTCACCGCACCATAATACACAGACTCCACAACGTAGGGATCCAAGACAAGGCCCTCGACTGGATCCACTCCTTCCTCTCCAGCAGAACTCACCGGGTCAAACTTCCCCCTTCCATCTCAGACCCCACACCAACCGCATGCGGAGTCCCCCAGGGATCCTCCCTCAGCCCCACACTCTTTAATGTCCACATGGCTCCACTTGCCCCCATCGTCAGAACCTACAAGCTCAACATTGTGTCATATGCAGACGACACCCAATTCATCATCTCCCTATCCAACGAACCCAACACTGCTAGACATGGAAGTTGTTACCAAATGGATGAAAAACAACTGCCTACAACTAAACACCAACAAAACAGAAGTAATCATGGGCCCAAACCCCAATGCTTGGAACGACACCTGGTGGCCCCTCGCCCTCAGAAGCCCACCTACCCCCACAGACCACGCAGGCAACCTGAGAGTCATCCCGGCCTCAGAGCTCAAAATAGACCGCCAGATCAACTCTGTCTTGTCCTCCTGCTTCCACCCCCTCTGCCTCCTATGTAAGACCTTCAAATGGATCTCCCTCATACACAGAAAGAGCGTCACTCACGCCCTGGTCACCAGCAGACTTGACTACATCTACGCACTCTATGCCGGAATAAACAAAAACCTCACCCACAAGCTATACAACACAAGCTACAGAACATCTAAAACGCTGCTGCAAGACTGGTCCTCAACCTGCCAGGACACTGCCACATATCTCAGCACCTGCGCACACTCCTGTGGCTCCCCATCAAAGCTAGAGTCACCTTCAAGATGCTCACCCACACTCACAAGGCCCTCCACGACACCAGATCAGCATACCTGAATGGCCGACTCAAATCCCACGCATCCCAAAGGCCCCTATGATCAGCCCTGCACTCTTACTCCACAGTGCCCCGTACCAGAAAGACCAGCTGGGGAGGACGCTCCTTCTCCTTCCTGGCGGCCAGAGCCTGGAACGACCTTCCACTCCACCTCAGACAGACAACGTTGCTGCCCATCTTTGCAAGAAACCTCAAAACCTGGCTCTTCGACAGCCCCCTCCTTGATGGACTGGAACCTGGGACCCCCAGTGCCCTTAGACCCTTACGGGTGAGTAGTCACGCTTAACAAATACCTTGATTGATTGATTAGGGGTTCAATGAATGGATGGGAAGGAGATTTGAGGGAACGGTTTGCAAAGACAAACACTACACATGGACAACACATTCATCTTGGCAGCTGACTGTGATAAACCTGTTAAGGGAGGGAAAGGAAATTCATGCATGATGATTAGTAGTACTAGACTAATGTACTAGTTATCCGATTGTCTGTCTGCCCTAAGAGAGACCCAAGTTACATACATTATGTTCTATGGTACTGAGCTTTAAAAGATAGCAAATAAAATTACAAAAATCTGTAGGAGCCAAACAAGCAAACATAAACAACACACACAGTTGTTATGATTGAAGAGAAAAAAATTATACTGAATTGCCAAGTTGGGAGTTGCATCTCTGCATTTCTCTTGGACGGTCTGGCCGTCAATCCTGGGTGCCTCGCGGATGCGGTTTGGTATGGTAAGTAAGAGTTGTTTATCCAGTATTGCGTAGGGTAAAGGGACTGTAGATGGAAAAACAAAAAGGATATTAAATAATCAAGGAAAAAAGTGAAACTGCATAAGGAGTACAATAAGAAGACTCTCAGAGGTAGCATGGGTAAATCACGTCTGTTTCTGGCAGTTACCTCCAACAACAGGCCCCCCACCCAACCTCCACTTAGCTTTGAATTTGAGCCAGACAGCACTGAGCACACACACAGCAACATAGCATTTCCCAAATTAAATAAAAAGTCAATTCACAGCTGTCTTTCACACCACACTCGTCATCACCACCACCACTACATTGACATATGGGTCTGGTCTGGTGTTGTTGTTTACCTTAAGGGCACTTCAAAGTCGACATCATCACAATCAGAAGATCTCAGTGAATTTTAAAACTTCCAGCTTCTTCTGGTGGCATTTCTCAAAGTAGTCACGCTCACGCCCATGCCCTGAGGTATTTCATCAACCATCTCTGATCCTCCTTACTCTGACTCCGAGTATGGTGTCCAACTCATACCAACAGTATCCCGAGCGAGACCAGACTCGTCATGACTCAAAATGCAATGGATCGGCCTGTAGTAGTACAATTTTATTATTGAAAAATGAGAAGGGAAAGATTGACATGAGTCACTTTTGTGTGTGTAGAATAGTGGCCATCATTCACAACAAACAACAATCACTCAGCATGTAATACATGCCATCATTTACTTGTTCTTCTGGGTCAGTCCCTCTAGGCTCGGAATGGATAGATAGATAGTCAGGGCCCAGGGTTGGAGGCAAGCACAAATTTATGTTTGTATTCTCCATCCAATGTTGGGACTTACTTCTTCACTGACAGCACACAGTTCAACTCCAATCCGCAATAAAAGAGGGGGATGGATTTGTGAACCAGACAGACACACACAAATAATAAAGTAAATAATGTTCCTTAGCTATATCTTTTTTTTGGGGGGGTTGGGCGTCAAAGAAAGAAAGAAAGTAACTATGAAGCCTAGTTGTCAATGACGTAGAGCTTGTCCACAAACTCTAGTGGTTCACCCAGAAGTTGGTCACCTAACACACTACTTCCATGACCTGAGTCGCCGTCATCATCCTCCTGTTGTGATACTTCATGTGTGGTGTCATCCAGATGGTATAAAGTGCTGATTCATTTTGACTATGGTTAACCTGTCCGTGTTTTGGGGTGAGAGACTGGTTATTCTTACTGTCAGAACGACACCAGCAGCACTGAAAACACGCTCAACAGAGACACTTGCTATGGAGCAAGCACAATCATTTATCCCCAGCCAGCTGAGCACTGGCCATTGGCACTTTTTCCCATACCAATACATCAATAGGTTGTTATCCAAGTAGACCTCTTTTGGGTCATCCAGATAGGCCTGGACCATCCGCTCAATTGTCAATGGTCATAGGTGCTCAGCTTTGCTCGGCCTCTTTTGCCTTTGCCTCAGCACTGGATTTAAGCCCTGCCAGTAGAAACCATTCCTTTGCCGATTTTTGAGCTAATGCTCCTGTTCTCGTTGTTGTTGATGTTGTTCTTGCTCTTGTTGGTGGTTTTGGCTGCTGTGAGACAACCACACTACCCTCAGGTTTTGAAGTTGAAGTTGAACTTGAAGGCTGCCCTGCAGTACTTGTTGTGTCTTGGAGGAGCGGGCCTCTAATTCCCAGCTATTCTTTTTCTAGCTGACTGGCTGGCACAGCTATCCAAGTTTTGCAGTTGGCAATATCCTCATCTGAAAAAAGAATGAAAGTGTCCAGTATGGGTTTGTACCGTCCATCAAGAATTGTGGCACAAATGTAATGGTTGGGTGACACAGTGCCTCTTGCACCCTTGTATTTTCAGATAAGCAAAGAATTAAGCTTTCCACCAACTCATATGACTCTTTTTTCCTCCACACCATAACTGGCATTGTATTATCACGTTGAATGATCCTTCGCTCCTTCCGGGCTTTAAAAGAATGGCTGATATGTGTACACTTTTTTCTGCAGGTGTTCAGTGAGTTGCTGACTCTGTCTCCTTTTTTCAGAAAGTCTTGAACAATGATGTTAATGCAGTGCGCGAAACTCAGGACCCTGAAATAGCCACCATTGGCCATGGCCTTAACTATATACTGCCATTGTCCATGGCAACAAAACCAATGTTAAGCCCTCTTGGTTGCAGCCATTCAAAGACCTTAGTGTTAAAGTTCCAAAATATTTGCAGCAGTATGGGATTTCTCTATGGCAAACATGGCTATGTAGCATGCTCCCGAGCGCCATTAAAAATGTGAGCAGTGTCAACACCAGCAGATATCTTTTCTCTAAGCCCCACAAAAGAAATCCAGTGTGCAATGAGGCACATGTAATCAGTGGCTTGGCAACTGGTCCATATGTCTGTCGTCAGGTGGATAGTGTGAACAGCACTCTGCAGCAATGTTTGTACAAGCAATTCCAGCACATCGTGATGCAGTGCTGGAACAGCAACTCTGGTGAATTAGGACCAACTAGGAACCTTCCATTTGGGGCAGATGGCTGCCACAAATTAAAGAAAACCTACCCCTTCCACAAAAGAAAAAGGGAGGCGGTCCAGCACTAACATTTTAGCCAGCTTCGCGTTGTACAAACGTGCCATTGGGTGGTTGTATTCGTACTGCCCCTCTGGCCTAATCATGCTGGGAATGGTAGCCTGTTTTTTTTCTTTTCTGCTGCTATTGATGCAGGTAACTTCTTGAGACTAGATATTGTTAGGTTCAATGCGTGTTTTTTCGTTGCATTCTTCTCTTGCCTTGGAACCCTTGGTGCCTCAACCTGACTTTAGTGCCATTGTGATGTTGCTGATGATTATGTGGGTGATACCACTGCACTGCTGGGGACAGGGCTGCTTTGTGCACAGGGGAAATGTCTCTCTCTTCTTCACCTTCCACCGTGATCAGATCTACATCCCCTCCACCAAAAACACTTGCAGTTTTTTGGCTGCAAATATGCGCCTCCCACTGGATCAAGTGGTGTTTTCTCAGATGGGTTGTTTGGCCTCCGGTACCATAGTGTGTACCAAGCTTACCACGACTAACACCTACTAAACAAATGGAGCATATAGCAATGGTCACCTCCTCTGGCAAACCGAAAAGAAGTCCAAAACTGGGGAGGTCAACTTACTGACACTGCTTGTGCCACTTGCAATGCCGGATGAACTGGTAGGTCGGCGTGACGTTTTACTCTCTGCAGCACCTACTTCTACTGAGGTGGTTGTGGTGGAGGTAGATCGCTGCCGGGACTTTGTAAATATGGCAGCTGGAGGTGGTGTTGGTGGTATCTGGGTTGGCGGTATCCGTGGTACATCCCTCATAGCAATTTGGGATGGAGTAATGTAGGTCTCCACTGGGACGAGGCTAACGTCCATGATGACTGATTCATCATTATCCTCCACTTCTACATCAACCTCCATAACTCTAGGGCTTTCCGGAACCTTCTTTTTCCCTAGCCTTGTCTCTTGGGCTTAGCATGTCTCATTCTCAGACTTAGGCCAAGTGGTGTCTAGATCATTAGAAGGGGGGCTTGGAGTAGAAGTTGATGGACTAACCCTCCTTTTCCTTGCTGGGGATCTGGAAGACAATGGATCTTCTGAAAGAGTGGCTTGCTCTTCTTCCTCAGCAGGAAGCTCGATCTCCAGAATTTCCCCTACTTCGGGAGGAACTACTATTATTGGTGGTGGTTGCTGCTGTTGTTCCTACTTGTCAGAGTTTCCTGCTTTGATTGGGCACTATTTTACTATAACGATAAGTCAATTTCAACTTCACTGCTCGTCGGCGTTGTCGTGATTAGACTGGCTGCCTCTATGACAGTCATGGGCATGGCGCTATGTTGGTGGGGTGGGTCAGCTGATGTGGGGTGCTACCCCCAGCTTGCTCCCCTGACACCACTGCTGCAGGTACAATTTTTGGTTTCTTAATAATCATACTGGGTGACATACCGGTGGTGGTAAGTGTCAGTGCCTTCTTCTCACTGGCAACTTTTACTTTCTTGGTACTGGTACCTTTATTTGGGGCCATCTTGAATCTGTAAATTAGTACGCAGCTGCACTGGTCTTAGATTCACAAGTTGAAGAGATATCTGTGGTCACGCCTCACGTGACGTTGTGCGCAGTGCACAGGTCTTCTGTCTGGCAGTACAATGGGTGATGTTATCTCCTCCTCTTATGCACCTAAAAGCAAAGAAGCAAGAAGGACATCAGTGAGATGTGGCATTGTTGTAGTTCAATAAGTACTAGTATAAACAAATATAATATATGTAATTTAGTGTATGGTCACTTGTTAGTGTTACCTCAGTTATTAAGAAAATTAACAATACAGTGTAACCATTTGTGAGACTTTGACAACAACAAGGGCTTTCATGGAGTACTGTACAGTACACTCAGGAAGGATAGGAAAGAAGAATAAGAACAACAAAAACACAAATGTAACTGTTTGGCATTGTGCATCACGTGGGATGCGGTACTCAGGGAGCTGCAGCTGACAAATGACAATAGAATGGAACAATCCCTAGATAATTAATACTGTTGTGCGCATCATATAGCAGACATGGGGGTTAATGTTAATGGTTCATTGATGCCAAATTATGTTACTTAGAACGTGAAACAAAAAATTGAAAAAGAAATTGAAAAAATAAAAGAATAGAAAATATAACAAAAGAAAAAATTAAACAAATTAGAAAAATTAAAACGTAAAAATGAAAAAAAGAAATTAAAACAAAACAAAATATGTGGTTATAAATAGGAAAAAATAACAATTACCATTTAGCGTCTAATTATTAATTTATGGAGCTGCTATTATCTTATTGATCAACCATCCATGCAAGCGTATGGAAAAGGGGCACACTGGCTGAACACACATAATGGCTGCCAGGCTACAACAAGAAGCATTAAGCCAAGGGGAACAAATAGAAGACATTCAGGCCTATGGCAAAAGCACACTGATTGCCTCCACAAAATGGCTACCAGTCACAACAACAAGCAGGAGGCCTTGAAAACAATGGACACAAGCAGGCCAATGGACACAGACTTTACAAAATGGACCCTGCCACATGGGGATCCAAGGCAAGTGCTGGGATCTACTATTACAAACACACCTATACACTGGCCAGACAAAGGAGGAATGCTTAACAACACATCTTAAATGCAACAATGCCAAAAACGAAAATCCACAGGGATACAAAATGTTTGCAAGTTACAACAACCACACACATCTGACAAAGGCATTAACACACGTGAGAAAAAGTGAAATACCACAAAAAAACACATTTTGTATTTCAATCCAATGCCATCCATACCCTAAATGATCTTTAATTAAACAGATACAACAGAAACAGTTCTTTCATGCACCCATGAGTAGCTCTAGGCCTACTGGCTGAGAAAGGCCTATTGTAAGACTACTGGGCTACATTGTGATTAAATAAATATTGCAAATTGATTTCAAAACATGGAGAAAATATAGTGAACTGTGCAGCATGTTCCCTTTATAAAAGATGAAACATTACTTACAAAGAAACAACTAGGCCCCTACTGAAACTACAGGCCACCCAACACAATACATTTTAAAAAATCAATGAAAAGTACAAATAAATCTAGGTACATGGCCCCAATCAAACAAACACCAGTTTTCTAACTTACTTGTGAAATCTCCAATTCAAAGTCCTCAAATCCAATTATATATTATGCAGCAGACACAAACAGTGACCCTTCCAGCTCGCAATTCAAATGAAAAGTGACCAGGAGATGGATAAACCACTGGGAGGAGCCTACTGGACAGGAACAGGAAGTTGGAGACTCTGGGGCACATCCTTCTTCTTGAAAAAAAGTTAAAAAGAAAAAAGACTCCATGCACAAAAAAAATATATATAGCCAAATGTCAAATTGCGGAGGTTTTTTACTCCAAATTGTCATTTTGGTAAGGTTTTGATGCTGTTCAGGGACAGAACTTCTCCAGATTGCGTTTGCAGGAGATACTGCATGTTTGGGATCGCGTTCTTCACAAAACCCCCACCGGACATTCGCTGGAACACTCGAATGACGTGTAGGTGACCGCAAACTGTCACGGAACCCTGCGGCCACCTAGCAAATCTTGTGGCACTCACAAACTGCTTGGAGATCTCATTGACGATCGCAGGCACCACGTAAGTCACTTTGGTGCATGCTCAAACGCATTCCGGCAGCGCCAACATAACAAACTCCACTCCATGGCGGTGTGCGGAGTTCTTCAGCAACTCTGCATTCTACGAGGAATGCGGAGTGCCAAAACTCTGCAAACTCCGCAAGCGGGGTTGAGTTTTATGCCCAGTGTTACACAGCACCTCAGCATCACTCGCCACCAGCTCAGCACCACCACCTCAGCATAACTCAGCACCACCTCAGCATCACAGCACCATATAAGCACCACCGCAGCATCAGTACATCACCCCCTCAGCATCAGTGCAACTCTACCTCAGCAAAACCGCAGCACCACCACAGCATCGGCACAGCACCACTTCAGCACTAGTCAACATCACTCATCAACACTATAGCAGCAGCACCACAGCACGACCTGAGCATCACTCAGCAGCACCTGAGCACCACCACAAAATCAGCACAGTACTACCTCAGCATCACTCAGCCCCAGCGCAGCACCACCTCAGAACCAGCACAGCACCACCTCAGTATCACTCAGCACCAGCACAGCACCACGTTAGCATTATGTGAGCACCACCGCAGCATAAGCGCAGCACCACCTCACCACCAATGCATCAGCGCAACACCACTTCAGCATCACTCAGCACACCACCACTTCAGCACCAAGAAGCATCACTCATCACCACTACAGCAGCACCACCTGAGCATCTCTCGGCAGCACCTGAGCACCACCACAACACCAGCACAGAACGACCTCAGCATCACTCAACACCAGTGCAGTACCAGCACAGCACCACCTAATTGCTCAGCACCAGCACAGAACCACTTTAGCACCACCTGAGCACCACCGCAACATCAGTGCAAGATCACCTCACCGTCAATGTATCAGTGCAACACTAACTCAGCACCATGTCAGCATCAGCGCAGCACCACCTCAGCATCAGTCAGCATCACTCAACACCACTACAGCAGCCCTACCGCTGCACCACCTGAGCATCACTCAGCAGCAACTCAGCACTACCACAACACCAAACCAGCACCACCTCACATTTCTCAGCCCCAGTGCAATACCACCTTTAGCATCAGCGCACCACCACCTCAGCACAAGCACCGCACTACCTCAGCACCAGTGCAGCACAACCTCACTACCAGCACAGCACTACATCAGCATCAGTGCAGCACCGCTACGTCATCACAGCACCACCACCTCACCTTCAGCGCAGCACCAGAACAGCATTACTGAGCACCATCACAGAATTACTCAGCACCAACTTTCAACATCACTCAACAACACCACAGCACCACCTCACCAGAACACCAGCACAGCATCACCGGAGCATGACCAAAGTATTACTCAGCTCCACCTCAGCATCCCTGAACACCCCTCAGCATCACTCAGCACCACCTCTGAACAAACATAACACCACCTTAGCACTGCGTCAGTATAACTCAGCATGACCTGAGAATCAGCACTGCATCGCCTCAACATCAGCACAGCATTACCTCACTAAAACCTCAGCACCTGCACAGTACCACCTCAGCACCAGCAGAGTACCACCTCAGCACCAGTGGAGCACCACCTGAGAACAAGTGTAGCACCACACCACTACCAGCTCAGCACTACCTCAACATCAGTGCAGCACCACCTCCTCAGCATCAGCGCAGCACTAGCACAGCATCACTCAGTGCAACCACAGCATCATTCAGCACCACCTAAGCACCTGCGCAGAATCTCCTCAGCCTCACTCAACACCACCACAGCACCACTGTCATATCAGCACAGCACCACCTCGGCATCAGTGCACCACCACCAGTTAAGCACCAACTTAGCACCAGCGCAGCACCACCACAGCATCAGCGCAGCACCACCTCAACACCAATGCAACACCACTTCAGCGTTAGTGCAGCACCACCTCAGGACCAGTGCAGCATAACCTCAGCACCAGTGCAGCATCACCTCAGCACTAGCACAGCACAAACTAAGCATCACTCATCACCAGCACAGCATCACCTCAGCACCACTAAAACATCACTCAGCACCACCTCAGTATCACTCAGCATCACCTCCGCAAAAGCCCACCACCACCTCAGCACCATGTCAGTGTAACTCAGCATCATCTCAGCATCAGCACATACCTACCTCAGCCTCAGCACAGCACAATCTCAACATCAGCATCACCTCCTCATCGGTGCTCCACCACCAGTGCAGCACCAACTTAGCATCACTGCAGAACCAGTATAGTACCACCTCAGCACCAGCGTACCACCACAGAAACATCAGCACTGCACCATCTCAGCTTCAGCACAGCACCACCTCAACATCAGTGCACCACCACCAGCACAGCCCCATCTCATCAGCAATTCCGCACCACTCAGCATCACTGCAGCAACACCTCAGGATCAGCGTAGCACCAACTCACTATCAGTGCAGCCTCTCCTCAGCACAAAACCAACTCAGCATCACTCAGCACCAGCTCAGCACACCAAGCACCAGTGCAGCACCACCATCTTAGTAGTACTCAACACAACCCCAGCATCACTTAGCAGCCCCTCATTATCACTCAGTATCACCTTAGCATCACCTCCTCACCATCAATCCACCACCTTAGGATTACTCAGCACAACCTCACCATCACTCAGCAGCCCCTCAGTATCATGCAGCATCACCTGAGCATCCCCTCTCACCAACACCACCACCTCAGGATGTTACCCCGCGCTACCATTACGACGCGTCTCTTACAACGCAAGTCGTAACCACGACTTGCGCTGGAGGGCGCTCAAGGACAAGGAATAGTTAATTTACTATTCCAACACCTTCCCTACTATCCACGGGGACTGGTGTTGGAATAGTAAATTAAACTATTCCTAAGTCCACACCCTACAGCGCAAGTCGTGGTAACGACTTGCGTTGTAAAACACGCGTTGTAACAGTACGCGTGGTAATAGCCCGCGTCGTACCGTCATACATCCCCACCTCAGTATTACCTCAAGCTGCCCTCACAATTTGGCACCTGTTGATTCTCCCCAAGTATCCTTCCACTTCTCCCGTTGTATTTCAGGTACTATTTCCCAACCTCCACCCTCCCGTGAGTTATATCTATATATATCAAGCATTAGAACAGGCAGGACTAAGTTGCCAGCATTCTAAGGACTGACAAACTAGACCACATTGTATATGTTAATTCTTTTTAGGTCTTGCCTAGGCAGCACTTGCGCTATCTCTTTGAGACATGCTGTATTCAAGATATGGTCATAAAGCTCTGCCCATTTTCCGTCCATCTTTTGAATTGGCTCCTGTCCCTGTCCTTTGGCCAATAGGCTTAGTAGTCCCTCCTTGTACCACCTCGTCTCTTCTTGTAATCTCCTATGAGGACACCTTCTGTTACATGTGTTGTTACTCCCTAGGTTTTAATTACAGCCTCAGAGCACTATTTTTTCTTAAAGGGGTTTCAGGCAGGAAACATGCTTATCCCTAAGCAAGATTGGCAGTGGTTACTTTACTAACTAGCACATCTGCGGAAAAAGAACTGGGAATTACAACAACTGCTCTACAGCTGTCTGACCCTGTATTAATAGAGGATACACAAGACAATGGTTTAACACCACCTGATATACAGCATGACAAACTCTCTGTAACTTTGCCTGAAGGAGACCCAGGAGAAACTTCTAATACAGGGGTGAATGGGTATTCCATCGGTACAGGTAGCATTACACGCTCCACCTACCAAACAGGTTAATGGGGCCAAACAACCAAAAAAGTGTATCAAAAAGACTAAACACTTAGCCAATATAACTGAGTCGATGGAAGAGGACTTGGTAGCCAGACTCAGCATTAGAATTGAAGGGCTCATAAATCTTCACCTGGAACCAATACTCACTAATATAGCCAAGGATATCGTTGATGTCCTTAATACATGTGTGTCAGGGCTGTTAAAGAAATGTAACCATATTGAATCTTTTATGCAGGAGCAGCGGGACCTTTTAAAAAGTAAACTAGCAGTGACACTTCAGCCCGAGGGGGGTTCTACTGTAGCCATCGCCAGTGATGCTCCAAGGGAAAATCGCTGTTTATCATCAGGCACAAGGGAGGAAAAAGGGACAGCACGTGATAAGTCTACAAGGGTATGCCCATCAGATAAAAATGCCATTAAAGACGGATCTATACCCAGCGTAGCTAGTAAGATGGATGCTTTAGCACCCAATACAGCTATAGGGACAACACTGTGTAGTATCAAGCTACACCTCCCGCCCCAAGCCGTTCCCCTGGTAGCTGTGTTAGTGGGTGTCCCGCCTTTGCAAATTAACGTGAGTGAGAACCCAAGGGATCTCTTAGAAAGAACTAAAAAATGGTGCCAACAGTATTGTAGCGGGGATGAGGACATCGCACTAGACATAATCACTGCGAGAAGAGTGGGCTGGGTTGGACCCAGGGAGAAAACCGTAAAAGGGGATTGTGTAGTGATTAATTTCAAAACACGTTTTGTGGCGGATCGGCTTTTTTGGGATGGGTCTGACTTATTACACCCGGGCATCAGACCTCTCCCCCTTGGCTATTTCTACCCACCCCCTCACTACAGATTAAGGAGGCCCCAACTAGTTGTGGCCCGCCCTGTGAGTGGGGTAAAAGCACCTAAAACACACACCCCAATGGATACTCAGCCTGATCCAAGAGAGAGGACACTGCTGGGGGAGGGCACCTCCAGTATGGGGACATCTAACCCCCTGGGTTGCACCCTGACCAATCGTTTTGCACCACTCTCGAACCTCTCTGAGAATGACTGACTAAACAAGCAGTGCCCACCGATAACTGATCCCGTGACACTGCATCCCGTATGCAAAATGATAAGCTGGAATATAGCTGGTTTAAGGGCCAAAATGGGGGATCAGATATGGAGGGAATATATCTCTGAATTTGACATCATATCCCTACAAGAAACCTGGGACCTCCATAATTCCTTCTCATTGGATGGTTTCTGTCATTTTTATATTCCCGCTAGGCAAAGTATTGCAGGTAGAGCTAAGGGTGGACTATTGTCATTGTTCTCTTTGGAGCTCAAAGGCTCTCTTAAGCAGTTAGACACAGGTAGTCAGAACTGCCTAGCGGTAGAACTCTCTGTGTCTGACACAAACAAGTTATTATTTTTAAACTTTTATAACGCTGTGGAAACAGAAAACAACCTTGATCTATTACACCAATTTGTCTATAGCTATAGCAGGAAGTCATATTCTTTTGAGATTCTGTTTATGGGGGACCTAAACATCCACCCTTGTGTGAACCAATGTGGGAGCAAGGATTACGAGGGGCCACAGTTCTCTGCGCCATCCCACTTTGAACACACAAAAGAGGGGGAGAACCTGGAATCATTCCTAGCTAACTGGAACCTCTATGAATCATGCTGTGGGATGGGAGAATTCAGGAACCCGAACGTTTAAGGGAAAGGACAAGGGTACAATCATTGATTATGTTTTTGTTACATCTTATTTGTTATGTTCTGTCTTATGTGGAAAAGTAAATTTTGCCATGTTCTGTGTCCCTACGCGTCCTCCATCATATGTTATCTGTGCATGATTAATATGCATATGTATTCCCCATGATCGATTAAAGACGCAATTATAGCTGTGTCCATCTCTAGTATGCCAGTTTCCAGTTCTCGTGACTACTACGAATATCCGGCCTATGTAAAGCTACGTTGCCACGTTTCTCAGTGTGCACGTTATTTCATTGTAAAGTCCCCGTTTCTAGGCCTCAAAAGGGCCCGGAGACTAGATTCAGCTCCTGTCTCCTGAGCCTCGCTGAGGAGCGATACAGCCCCCACCTGTATCCTCGACCCTTCACTTACTTCCTGCCTCGCAGTGCCCGGCTCAGCCTGGCTCTGCCTCTGAGTCTGCCAAGAGTATGTTATGATTCTAGTTATCAGTCCAGCCCTCCTTCTCTGCATTCCTAAGCTACTGAATCGCATCAATAGTTTCCGTCATTGTCTAGCCTTTACGTCTCCATGTAAGAGAAATACTGCATTTAATGGTCATTTAATATTCTTCATCACGCACTACATGTAGAATAATGCATGCTCCAGTCTTGGAGTCCGTTAGCCTCTCCCCTCCTGACTCTTAGTTTATATCAACATGTTCTCTAAACATCAGATACTAGATACTGTTTAGGTACATGTCGCCCTGACTCTCCAGACTTCAGTCTCTGCTCCTAGCACAGAGTTCATAGCCCCCAGCTTCTCCTAGTAACACGTCATTGCCAGTTTGCGCGCACCATCAGGTTAGAGGTCCCGGCTCCTTAGGTAGCCCCCTCCGTGTTTCCGCCCCATTCATGACATATTCTGCTACGTTTGCATCACATGTCTATGTATACGCCCCTGTTACACCCATTTTTCACCCTTATCTTTCGCGACTGCTATTGACTACACCCACTGCTTCGCCTATCATATGTATTGTAATGCAACTGTTTTAGTATATATGTTCGTGTATTGTTATTAAATGTTAGCGCGCTCATCCCAGATCCAGCCCCGGCAGCTGCCGGGCCCTGCCATCCTATTCCTGTGCAGGTTGTCCTGTTCCTGTCCTTTATGCTGTAATAAACCTGCAAAACTCCTACTACCTCGAATCTTGACTCTTATTTATTGAGCTATCTGTTATTCATTTATCCATTCAAAAATAGAGGTATTATTTATTTATTTACCACATAATGGCGCCCGAAGAGGGACTTGCCCTTTCCCCACGCGTCGGTGAAGCCACGCCGGCCCCCTGACCCTCTGCAGTCGTGACGGAACTCTTCTGCGCACCGGCAGATATTTCTGCTTTAAGTATCCCTCAGGCCCACGGAGGAGACGGAGGAGGCGGTCCAGCATCCAGACGAGACGGTGGAGGAACGCGGCGAGTCCCGACCAGAGCCCAAGCCGAGAGTCCAAGGTCCGAGGTATCCGGAGGCCCACCCGTAACAGAAGTCCGAAGTTCGTCCGTCCGGCGTCGAAGCAGTCCAGTCCAGTCCGAGGCTTTCCGTTCTTGCTGCCCGGTGAGTACCGTTGCTGGGGTAGTATCTAGACAGGGTCAATCTAAATTGTCTCTGGTCCGATGGGTCTGGGTACGCAGATCTGAAACGAAGTGTTCACCTAGGTGGATACGGGTCTTGATGCGTCCCTTTATGGGACCGGTATGTTCCGTGCTGTTTCAGCAGCGCATCCAGTAATTCTAGTCTGTTCCGTTCTCGAGAAATTCATGTGTTTCTGTTCTCAGTGTTCCAGGTAGTATTCTGTCCGAACTGTTGCTTCATAATGTTATTCAATGTATTTTCAATGTCGTGGTATGCCTGAATTGTTTTCTCAATTGTTATTGTTCCTCGTGTATTGTATTGTGTTCAGATTCAAGTTTGCAATGTCCCTCTTTTCGAGATTACGTCAGTTAAAAACTAGAAAGGGTCTGCTAGAAGAAGCAGTTCCTGTCCCGCCTAGGGACAGTCCAGGTCATTTTATGTATCAGAAGCATGGCATAAGCGCCATATTATATCTAGATTTATGGGTAGAGTATACCAAGGAGTTAGAAGAAAAGTATAGATGGCCCGTATCAGGTACGTGGGATGCCGAGTGCATCATGAGAGTAGAAGAGGCATTATGGAAAAAGAAGGCCAGACAGTCACAGAAAGATGCCATCGAGTTATGGCGCAAAGAATCTCATAAAAGAACCGAAAAAGAAATCAGAAAGTCAGAATTAAGTAGAGAATCCTTAGAACGAGCCCAAGAAAGGGAATTAATCGAGATTGGTGAACGAGTCAAAACCGAACAGTCAGACAGACAGAGGCATGCCCTTATTAAGGGTATGTACCCTCTTCTTGCCGAGGGCTTGCCAAAAGCGACCCCGGAGGCATCCAGTAATTTCCCGCCACCATTAGTTCCGCTCAAGCTACGTCACAAACCGACCGCAGCTGATATTTTTATTTCGTCCTATTTGGACGACACAGTCCCAGAATATGCAAATCCCGCTCCGCCAGTCCCTGTAAATCAGGCACTTCCTGCTCCTCCAGACACCGGGGCACCCCTTGCAGTACCTGCTACGGCACCTCCGGTCCAGCCTGCATTTCAAATTCCCGCTCTGCCAGCACGTAGAGCGTCAGTCGATGGTTCCAGTTTAGGGGCCGCAGGAGGAGGTCCTCCTCAGACCCCGCCGCCAAATAGACGTCCAGGAGCAGTCGAGTTACATGAACGTGCGTTACAGCGTACGCCTAAATATCAGTCTATTGCAGAAATCAGGCGAGCTCTTACTGAATGCTGTTATGATCCAGTTCCAGGCGAGGATAGTATGGTTATATTTTCCGTGCGTGTTAGGCAGGTGTCCGAGTACTTGGTCACTTTACCGAATATGAAGGAAGATCTAGACAGAATATATCGTTTCATCCGTACAGGGGATGATCCAGAAAGTATTAGTGAAGTCATGTCTCAAAGGAAAGTTGAGATCCAGCTCATGATATTAAAGTTTCTGATTAATTGTATAATAAGGGAACAAGATTATCCGACCAAAGATCAAGTCGAAATGAGAACCCTGACAAGGTGGAGTGAGAATATAGCCGAGGGTAAGCACAAGACTATCAGTAGTATAGAGAGTATGTACAAGAAAATTCGTAAGGAAATAATAAGGTTACATGACCAACGTAAAGCAGCACAAGTAAGCGAGAAAGAAAATGACTCTGCGGAAGAGGTAGAGGACGAGAATCCCGCCAGAATAACGTATGTAGGAAAATCTAGATTCCCAGATCGCCATTTATGCCTAGAACACAAGTCAACTTTTCATCCTCCAGCATTAGAACAAGGTTCTCTAGAACAAGTATTTCAAGTTACCGATCACATTCTGAAATCACGAATCGGTTATAGCGAGTTAAGTACTATGCATGAACAAGAACTAGTCCGATCAGCAGTCCGATGGATTACTGATTCTACCACTTTTCCAGACGAAATAGTGGCACAAATGTTTCTGAAATTGCCCCCAGCCGAGCAGCGACTGGTGGGTATGTATATGATCCAACACCTCATTACATTGTATGAGGGTCAACATTCTGATCCAGGTCCGTTACACGATGTCCTGAACGAGTTACTCCAGTATAGATGGAAAGGTTTAGGTACCGATTTAATTAGTGTCATTCTAGAACAGCGCCACAAATATAGTATGTTTTTGAACCCGCATTTTGTTCATGTCTCACCCCCAGAAAGTAAACCCTTTTACATAGACAGACAGAATCCGTTACGAGAAGTGCATCCAGTTAAGACAGAGGGTGGTGATATGCAACGAGTGTTTGTTTACACCCCTATCACAAAGATGGAACTCTTAGAGATGAAAAAATGTATTCCCAGTCATGATAAAGATCCAGCAGGGTTCCACCGAGAATTAAAAGACATGCTCCGTATGGGAGAATACACGTATCCAGATATTATTAAAATGTTAAAGGTCCTGTTGCCCGCAGGGGTATATGAGAAACTCAAGGAAAAAGAATGGGAGGTGGGAGAGAAAAAGATCGATTGGGCAGTTCTAGAAGCTGAAGATAAGGCACGAGTACCAGGTACCGGTCTTGGAGATAAATGTAAAGAATTACCTGAACTATTAATACAAGTTTTGCCCAGACTATTAGCAACTAAAAAGGAAGACTGGGATGCAATCTCAGCATGTAAACAGAAACAAGACGAAGACACTAGTGATTTTTACTCTAGATTTGAAAAATGTTTTATTATAAACAGTGGTTTGAAGACGAGTAGCGAGTCATACCCTCATCTTTTTGTTACTAAACTAGTCGAGAATTCAAGTCCACAAGTTAAGAATCGAGTTTTGAAAGTCGAAAGTACCTGGCAAGCTAATACCCCGTCCCAGATGTTACAGATGCTTCAATACCACCAGAATAGAATCAGAGAAGAGCAAGATCACGAGAGAAAACGTATGAAAGACACGAAAATGAAAGTACTAGTTGCACAATCTGTTCCTCAAGACAGTCAGAAGAGGGGACCAAATCAAGCCAGTCATCCTGCAGCTCTCGTTAAAGGGAACTGCAATTATTGTAAACAGCCAGGTCATTTTATAAACGAGTGTGCAGTTCTGAAACACAACATAGCTACCGGTAAGACTAAAGAAAGACCACGTCCGCCTAGACAAGAGCAAGTTTCACAGACTTCTCAGCCACAGAATGCACAACAGACAGTTACTGTACCGCAGCCCATCGCTGCAACACAGCATGTTACACAGCAGATGTACCAGTATGCGCAGTCCGAGTATCCAGAGTATCAGCCATATTCATGAAACAGCCTAGAGAGGGAGGTAGGCTTGCCTCTCATCGAGATACCTGTAGATCAAGAAGGTCCCTATGTTCACAGTCAAGTATTAGGGAAAGACAGAAAGTTTCTGATTGATACAGGGGCAAGTAGGACCACTATAAGTCACGCCGAAGTTCCAGGGGCTCCGCTCTCAGGCTCTAGAAATGTTTCCCTTGGATTTTCAGGAAAACCTATTGTAAATGAAATATCAAAGCCAGTTACCCTAGAAGTAGGTCCATTGTCCCGCACTACTGATCTGTTACTTACTAAGTCATGTCCAGAAAATCTATTAGGCATTAAAACACTGAAAGAATTAGGTGCAGTTATATGCTGTTCCCCAGAGGGAATACGATTGTTCCTACCTGACTTCAAGGGTCACTATGTATTACGAGATTTTGATCCAAGATTGTCTAATGTTCCGCAGCATCTATGGGCGCAAGGTCCAACTGATGTTGGCTTTATGCAAATCACACCCCATCGTGTGACTCTCAAGCCAGGTGTAGTGTTACCACGAATCAGGCAGTACAGACTGCCACCTGAGGCTGTAGCAGCCTTATCCAAAATTATTGACGAGCTCATGGCTCAGGGAGTAGTTGTAGAAACCGACTCCAATGTATGTAATTCTCCGATCATTCCTGTCATGAAACGTACTGATCCAAATGCACCTCCAGTATATCGTTTAGTGATTGACCTTCGAGAACTCAATAAATGCATTATTCCCCAGTACCCAGTTGTCCCAGATATCTCTTCCCTATTGACAGCCATTGATTCCGAAGCCTCATTTTTTACAGTCATAGACCTCAAGAACGCGTTTTTCAGTGTCCCCATTCATCCGGACAGCCAGTTTCTTTTCGGATTTTGTTTAAATGGAAGGAGCTATATGTTCACACGCGCTCCTCAAGGTTTCACAGAAAGTCCTAGTATTTACAGTCAAGCACTCAAGAGACAACTAGACAACATTCACATGCCAACTGACACTGCCCTGCTCCAGTATGTCGATGATCTCCTGATCACAGCCCGTTCTGAACGTGCTTGCGAGCAAGCCTCACTTACAGTCTTGTATTTCCTTGCCGAGATGGGGCACAAGGTGTCCCCTTCTAAGCTTCAATTCTGTGTCCAGCAAGTGATCTATTTAGGCCACTTGCTGTCCAAGAGGGGTAGGCAGTTGACACCCGACCGTATCCAGTTAATAGCGAGTCTTCCTCAGCCAAAGACCCAGAAAGAGGTACGTGCTTTTATCGGCCTTACTTCTTATTGCAGACAATGGATTCCTCAGTATGCATTCCTAGCCAAACCACTGATACAGTTAACAACACAGGAGGCAGCCGTATCGACTGTTCTCCCTTGGACATCTGAACATACACTTAGTTTCAATGAGTTAAAGAAAGCTTTATGTCAAGCTCCAGTTCTAGAAACACCGAACTACAGTAAGCCTTTTACACTTTTCGTCACAGAACGCGAAGGTACAGCATTATCTGTTCTTACACAAGATCAAGCAGGACAATATAAGCCCTGTGCTTATTTTTCGAGCACATTAGATCCTGTAGCCCAGGCTCTGCCTGCGTGCCTCAAGTCAGTTGCAGCCACAGCACTAGCTATCAGACAAAGTGATTCCATAGTCTTAGGACACTCCCTGACAGTACAAGTTCCACACTCCGTGGAAGTTCTTTTGAACCGAACACAAACTCAGCACTTGACGATTGCACGTTTAACAGGTTATGAATTGACACTGTTTCAGCCACACATAGAAATCAGACGCTGCAACGTTCTAAATCCTGCTACACTGTTACCGTCAGTTAATTCAAATCCTGCCACACACGACTGTGTGGAAGTAGTCAACATTACGACAAAACCAAGACAAGATCTGACAGATATTCCATTACCAGATCCAGACCTGACACTTTATGTGGATGGTTCATGTATGAGAACAAGTACAGGAGAACTAGTAGCCGCGTATGCAGTGACTACTGACACTGAAGTTATTGAAACACACCGTATTGACACCCTGTCTGCTCAAGCGGCGGAGCTAGTTGCTCTGACTCAAGCCTGCATACACGCCAAGAATCTGAAAGTTAATGTTTACACAGATTCACGTTACGCATTTGGAGTCGTACACGACTTCGGAGTGCTCTGGCAGGAGAGAGGTTTCATGACTTCTCATGGAACCAAGATTCAGCATGGTCTCCTTATTCAGGCTCTGTTAGATGCTATACATTTACCGACATCTATTGCTATCATGAAGTGCAAAGCACATACGAAAGTTACTGACATTATTTCCCAGGGTAATGATCTAGCAGACCGCACAGCCAAGCTTACAGCTCAGACTCCAGACATTCCAGTTAATAAGACACCGACACACACTCCAGATCCGACTACATGTATGACAGTTAAGGACCCTACTCAAGATGTCATAGATATCCAGTTACATGCTACTCCCGATGAAATCAAGAAATGGTCCGAACAAGGAGGGGTCCAGACAGATCAAGGATGGTTAACGAAGGGTAGAGCCACATGATGTCTCCCCGACTCTATGGTTCAAGTCATTATTAATACCGCACATAGTCCAGCACATTTAGGAGAAAAAGCTATGTTAGACAGTATCCAGAACATTTGGTTCAACAAGCATTTACTAGCTGCAGCCAAGCAGAAAGTCCGTACCTGTATGATATGTTGCCAGTTTAATCCAGGTAAAAGTGTCCCGGTGGAACAAGGTGGATTCCAGCCTCCTGACCACTCTTTTGAAGTCCTCCAGATGGATTATATTCAGATGGAGCGATGTCGAGGTTTCAAGTATGTCCTTGTAGTTGTATGCGCTTTGTCCAGGTGGACAGAAGCATATCCAGTCCCAGATTACACAGCCGCGACCACTGCCAAGCAGTTGGTTCGTGAGTTCTTCCCCCGTTATGGATTCCCTAGAGTCGTATATTCTGATAACGGCCAGCCATTCTCATCTGAGTTGATGAAGCATGTTTCCCTATTGTTAGGGTACCAGTGGAAGTTCCATTGTGTACGCCATCCTGAAGCAGCTGGTCTCGTAGAGAGACATAATCAGACCCTGAAAATCCGAATTGCAAAAGTTTGTCAAGAGAAAGGTGTGGACTGGCTAGTAGCTCTGCCAGTTGCTCTGTTCTACATGCGCATGGTCGCACATTCCAGATCAGGTCTGTCCCCGTATGAGGTCGTTTTCGGCCGCCCCCCTAACATGTGGGGTACTCCTAGACCTCGAAGTATTACCGATGTTTCAAGTAATATGCTGACAGATTACCTAGCTTCCTTGATGTCTGCCCTCAATTCTTGTCGTTCACAGGTTGCCGCCGCATTTCCAGACAATACCGAGGTGGCACCGCATGAAATCGTTCCCGGATCCATGGTCTTAGTGAGAAATTTTGATCGCTCAAGTCCGCTGGAGCCTCGCTGGAAGGAGCCCCGACAGGTCCTCCTGGCCACCCGTACAGCCGTGAAGTTGGAGGGACGCAAAGGCTGGGTGCATCTTTCGCATATCAAAAGGTTTTATGGATTGAAACCAGTTTCAAAGAACATTTCCGAACATTTAAAAGACTGCCAAAGTACTATTCTTAAGGACTGTCCCGCAAAAGACAATGATATTGCACCCTCCCTGTTAGAGGAAACTCCGCAACAGGAGTATAAATTAAAGTTAAGGTCTAGTAAAATAAGTCAGCCAGTTTGATTGTCTAAGTCCTCCCCTAGGTGAAACGGTTAGACCGGTTTCTGACATGTATAAAATAGACCCCCATAGTGAGAGAGTTAGTCAAAACTCAATCCGATGTATCATTTTTCTAAGTTTCGTTTTATTTCTCAGCATTATGATTGCCTGCACCAGTTATGCATTCTACTTGTATTTTCCAGTTTCTCATGTAAATAAGTCTTCTAATGTTACAGTAGAGCACACGTTTAGTGATCTGCCTCCTCATGAACTCTCTTACCGCCTCGCTATGCGTAACAATTCTTTTATCCGCATGTTACATTATTCACACCAGACCAGCAATGCCACTAATTGTTGGGTGTGTGGTCGACTCCCCCCTTTCCAGACACCGAAGGGAGTTCTGCCACTCTTTCCTTATCCATTTTCACATAATGGTTCGTGTGGAGCATGGTCCACGTTAACGTCATCCTCAACAGATATGTCTTTCCTTAACAGTACATGTTTCCCAGACAAGCAAGGTCTTCCCCACAGAACAGGGTTAGATCTAGAGAATGAAGTTTACAACTTAGGTAATTATTCTTCGAATTTTATGGTCCTGAATGTTCAGTCTGATACTACTCCAGACTTACCTGCTATTTCAGTACTACCAGTCAAAGGCGAATTATGTGTCCGAAATAATGGTTCCGTACATGTAGGACACAGCGATTGTACTACTATTGTCAAGTATAGTGACAGTGGGAAATCTATTTTCAAAGCTTCACGTCATTCTTATTTTGTTTGTGGTCAGACCGCATATGTTCGTCTGCCCCTCGATTGGGAGGGAACCTGTTACATTGCCTTCCTACTGCCACCAGTTTTTCTAGCCCCACCTGACTATCATAGGAATTCCCACCTAGTACATACTAGACACAAGAGAAATTTCCCGATTGTCGATTATACTGAAACTGCTCTAGAACAATACATAGATATCAATAAAGGTGTCTTCCCCTACTTAGGTACTGTTGTAAATAGTAAACTGATACGTAGATTAACCAGAACCCTTGAAGCTGTAGTAAATGAGACTGCCTCTGCTCTAGGTAACTTAACCGAAGAGCAATCTGCTATGAGATTTGTCGTTTTACAGAATCGTCTCGTCCTTGACGTCATATTGGCCGATAGGGGCGGGGCCTGTAGAGTCATCGGATCTAGTTGCTGCATTTTCATTCCAAATAACGCACCGTCTGTTTATTCAGCTATAACCAGACTCCATAAAATTGCCCATCTGTTACACCAAGATCCAGGCACATGGACATGGTCCGGTTGGTTCTGGAATATAATTTCCGCCTGGGGATGGAAAGTATTGTCCTTTCTAGGTATTGCAGTAGCGATCATATTCAGTTGCTGTCTCTGCATACAATGTGGCCCTGCGATTTGCGGCATTTGTGCTACCTCTTGTATTCCTAGTCCCAAGCCCCGTTCTAAATCCCGTTCCAAGAAAATTCGAGACGAGCAAATGATACTGTATGAAATGATAGATGGTATCATGAATATTGATGTTTCCTGATGGAAACGTAGTGACAAGGAGGGAATGTGGAAAAGTAAATTTTGCCATGTTCTGTGTCCCTACGCGTCCTCCATCATATGTTATCTGTGCATGATTAATATGCATATGTATTCCCCATGATCGATTAAAGACGCAATTATAGCTGTGTCCATCTCTAGTATGCCAGTTTCCAGTTCTCGTGACTACTACGAATATCCGGCCTATGTAAAGCTACGTTGCCACGTTTCTCAGTGTGCACGTTATTTCATTGTAAAGTCCCCGTTTCTAGGCCTCAAAAGGGCCCGGACACTAGATTCAGCTCCTGTCTCCTGAGCCTCGCTGAGGAGCGATACAGCCCCCACCTGTATCCTCGACCCTTCACTTACTTCCTGCCTCGCAGTGCCCGGCTCAGCCTGGCTCTGCCTCTGAGTCTGCCAAGAGTATGTTATGATTCTAGTTATCAGTCCAGCCCTCCTTCTCTGCATTCCTAAGCTACTGAATCGCATCAATAGTTTCCGTCATTGTCTAGCCTTTACGTCTCCATGTAAGAGAAATACTGCATTTAATGGTCATTTAATATTCTTCATCACGCACTACATGTAGAATAATGCATGCTCCAGTCTTGGAGTCCGTTAGCCTCTCCCCTCCTGACTCTTAGTTTATATCAACATGTTCTCTAAACATCAGATACTAGATACTGTTTAGGTACATGTCGCCCTGACTCTCCAGACTTCAGTCTCTGCTCCTAGCACAGAGTTCATAGCCCCCAGCTTCTCCTAGTAACACGTCATTGCCAGTTTGCGCGCACCATCAGGTTAGAGGTCCCGGCTCCTTAGGTAGCCCCCTCCGTGTTTCCGCCCCATTCATGACATATTCTGCTACGTTTGCATCACATGTCTATGTATACGCCCCTGTTACACCCATTTTTCACCCTTATCTTTCGCGACTGCTATTGACTACACCCACTGCTTCGCCTATCATATGTATTGTAATGCAACTGTTTTAGTATATATGTTCGTGTATTGTTATTAAATGTTAGCGCGCTCATCCCAGATCCAGCCCCGGCAGCTGCCGGGCCCTGCCATCCTATTCCTGTGCAGGTTGTCCTGTTCATGTCCTTTATGCTGTAATAAACCTGCAAAACTCCTACTACCTTGAATCTTGACTCTTATTTATTGAGCTATCTGTTATTCATTTATCCATTCAAAAATAGAGGTATTATTTATTTATTTACCACACTTAAATTATTGTGTGGAGGTCTCGACCTTTAGTGACCACAACCCTGTGTTAATGGATTTGGTAACAGGGGGATCTTTGTCTTTTAGAAATCCACAAATTAGGGTACAAAGTGATATTGCCTTAAAAGATCAAGGCAGAAGATTGAAGTGGACGAAAGTGGTACCTGACACTTTCATAGCGGTCTTGTTGGTATCGACAAGGGCAGAGATAACTATATGTTTAGATAATGAGGCAATTGGTCCCGACATTGTAAATGCTTATAATGTTATCTGCTCATTTGTAAATGATAATCTAACCATCAAAGGAAAGCCAAAAACTGGGTATGGAGAGAGGTGGTTTGACAAAAGATGCTCAAACGCGCATGCTGCACTTCTCAAAGCCCTTAAAGTTACCCCCAGGGACAAGGGATTAGTAACCAAGCATAGATTGGCATACAAGCTAGCGATAACTGATAGGAAGCTGGAATTAAGGGACGAAGCTTGGCACAAACTATTGTCACCCGAAGTTTTGAGAGACAGCTGCAAATTCTGGGCTACAGTAAATCAACCTCTCTTTGCAAATACAGACAATGCGTCTCTGGATTGCAATATTACAGATGAGGTCTGGATTGCACATTTTGAAGAGATCAATAGCTTGCCTTCCAAATGCCCAAACGCTGAGGCCCATCTACCCGAAAACACCTTGCCACTATTGAAATTTGAAACCTCAGAGGTTGCAAAAGCCATTGTGGAAATGTCTAAAAACAAGGCGCCAGGACCGGACGGGGTCCCCACCGATTTGTTTAAAGTTGCTCCTGGTATGTGATCAAAAATTTTAGCAAACCTTTTACCTCCATTAGCCAAGACAGTATTCCTTCATCATGGTTAACCTCAACTATCATCCCGGTCTATAAAAAAGGTTCTAGGCAGGATCCCTCCTGCTATAGACCAATCTCCTTGATTGACTCTTCTGTAAAGGTCTAAGGTCGGGTGGTCCTGCACAGACTGAGTGAATGGTTGAGGGAGAAAGGGGTCCTGTCTAATGTGCAATATGGTTTTAGGTCAAATAGAGGTACCATTGACCAATGTTTAAACTTGCATCTTTTAGTTTGCAAGTATACGGTGGCCATGGAAGGCAACCTATATATGGGTTTCATGGACTTATCCTCGGCGTTTGACCTAGTCAATAGGTCAAAGCTTTGGATAAGGCTCCTTGAGTTAGGTCTTGATCCTCCTTTAGTACATTTCTTGGCAAACCTACACATGAATCTCTCCGCAAAAATTAAAGTGAATACTGAGGGGCGTTGCACTAGGCCATTTAGATCTGAAAGAGGGGTAAGACAGGGGTGCATTTTGGCACCCTTGTTGTTTACCCTCTACATAAACGCCCTTGAGACAGAGCTGGGGGAGGTTTCCCTGGATATTCCGCGTATAGGGGAACAGGTTATACCAGTTCTCCTATACGCGGATGACGCTGTACTCATGGCTCGTACCGGGGTGGGCCTCCAAAAACTGTTGAATGCTTTTGGTACCTTCATGGGCAACCTTGACCTCAAGGTAAACGCAAAAAAGTCCCAGGTCTTAATTGCAGGGAGGGGTAAAAATAAGGGGAAATCAAAAAGCTTTTATTGTAATAATGAAGTAGTATGTAGGGTCTCCTCGTTTCCCTATCTTGGGGTAGTATTCGACGAAAAGGGCACATGGCGCCCTCAAAACACAAGCCGTAGTGTGGCTTTTAGTAGGAGTGTTTCGGGCCTCATGGGGTTTGCCAAAAAACTGGGAGGCAGACCAGTTGAAGCCATTATTAAGGTTTATAAAGCAAAGTGTTTGGCTGTGGCCTCATATGGATCCCAAATATGGGGCCATACCCCGACTAATAAAATCCAACTGGTGGAAAATAAATTCTTAAGAGGGCTCCTCTCAGTCCCCCAGTCAACCCCCACTTTTACCACACACACTGAAGTAGGGATCGGATACGTCTCAGACCAAATTAAAATAGCACCCCTATTATACTGGTTAAAAATCTGGCTTAACAGGGAAATTACCTTAAACCATACTATTATCAAAGATTGTTTACATCTGGAGATGGTTGCTAATATTGCCTGGTTGACCTATATCAAAAAGGGTTTCCAGAAGATAGGCCGTCCAGCTCTGTTTTACTCCCCTGACACAATAACCAAAAAAGACATCGCCCTAACAAAAAAACGCTCTAATGGATCTCTTAACACTAGAACGGGAGGAGATCGAGCTGGGAAAACCTCTTGTAAGAGCTAATTATGGGCTGGTTAGCTGCACAGGCCCTGAACCATACTTATCTGTGGTAAATAACCGGTACCATCGATACCTCCTGACAAGATTTCGCCTAAATTTGATTCATTACACCCTGGGCTCTTACCGTACTTGGTGTACTCCGGATAAAGCAGACCCTTGTTCCTGTGATTATTTTTCATCACAAAACACACTACATTTTGTAATGTTCTGTACATATTATGAACAGTGCAGAAGGAAATACTTGTTACCACTCTTGAAGAAGGCGGGCTTTGTCCAGGTTAGACCAGCTTTAGTATACTTAATGCAACTGGGTAGCCCTTACATTATGTTCTCTGTAGCTAGTTTTTTGACGGCAGCCATTCGTGTAAGGAAAAACAATACTAGCTTACCGCAGATTCAAAGTTGCTTTGAGTAATATACTTTGCAAAATTATGTAATATACTTGCGTACTAAGGTTTGCAGTCTTAAAGGATTTTAAAGGTACCAATCTTATGGTGTTATAAAATTTTCTAAAATGTACTGTATATTTTAATAATGACAATGAATTGTTTTAACTTTATTGGTTATTTTTGTAAATGTGTTTTTTTTTCTTTTTTGCTATTTAAAATGATTGTACCATGTCTTTTATGATATTAATTTTATCGAATAAAGAATTTTTGACTGACACTAGCACATCTGAAATCAAATTTATAGGAGACCTTCTATAAATTTCCTTTCATCAGCTAATCTGGAATTAATACAATCATTATTTGGTCACATTTCAAAGCTACTAATTGCATATAAGGAAATAACTATTTGAATATACTTGTGGTACTGTCTTGCATGCAACGCATTATGGGTAGGGTGGATTTACCATATTTTTGGCAGGGTGGAGTACAATATGTAACCAAAAGAGGACCCATGGGACCTCTTTTGGCCACATATGGTACTGCACCCTGCAACATGACTCGGTAAAAAACATTGGCATTAACTCCATCTTTGCAGGGTGCAGTACTATACGTGGCCAAAAGAGGTCCCAAGCTCCTTCAGCCACATATGGTACTGCACCCTGCAACATGACTAGGTAAAAAAGTTGGCATTTATAATGCCAATAACTTGAACTCCAACAAATGCTAGACCGATTGCATTTCCAATGCAATAGGTCTCCCGGTGTTACATTTGTTAAAGTTAGAGCTGTGGTCGTTAAAAACGACAATGTGTTTTACTTTTGCTTTTTTAAACCATTGGCAATAGTGCTATGCAAATAAGTTGTAAATACTTTATTTCAGCTGAAAGCCATAACAGTTTCATAATACAATCATTCACAAGAGAATCTAAAATGCATCAAGCCATATGTAAAAATATTCCCGATAAAATAATCATCAGTGTCAGATAAAACTATTTTGACCAATCACCATAACATTCCGTTATTACCACCCCGATAGATTCCTTTTTAAAATTAGATAAAAAGCTTCTTATAATACAATTAAAAGGAGGAATGAGACTGGTTATTATATACATTTCAAAATTCTTTTGCAGCGTAAGTCCTTGGGACATCACAGCTTTAGCACTGCTTTGCTTCTTATCAGTCCCACTATAAACAGGTATTGGGATAGGGCAAATATGACGTGCGATGCAGTGCTAGTTGTCAATACCCTCAGTGCCTCTTGGTGCTTTCTGAATCCCAATGATATGCATAACGGTCGGATCCATTTCCTCCTTGCCCTATCATATGCCGGGCAGAAGAATAGAATGTGTGCTGCATTTTCTATGGATCCTAAAGTGCACGTAGTGCATAAAGTACAAGAGCTATCTCCCTTGACCCCCAGTTTGCTGTATGTATCTTAGTCTGTACGATGTTGTACCTTAACTTTAGATACAGAGTTCTTTCTAAGTATGGCTGTTCATTGTCAAGAAATTCTTCGCGACTCGGCTTTGGTTTAATGATATGGAATTGAGATGTTAACCTTTCTACTTTCGGGTCGCAGTGGAGTACGTTCAGTGTGTGTTGCCAATAAGCTCTCTTTAGTATATCTTTGCAACTAGATGTTAACCTGTGCGGCTCAATCCAATATGATCCAAGACCTAACTCTATGAGCCATTTCCTTACAAATCCTAGCCAAGGGAAGGTGAGGCGTGTGTCAATGACCAGTAATTCTCATACACCTTCTCTGTACGCAACTAGTTCAGGTGTTATCCACAAATGTGTCCAGTAGAGCAATGGTCGTAAAGTTGTAAGATGCCCTATGCGCCTCATATTTAAATCATGGAACATTGGGATAAGTGGTGTTGATGAGGGTAACCCCAGTAGTCTCATCACAAATGTTTTCCACCCGATTGTTAGTTGTTTAATGTCACTAGTACCCCGTAGCTCTTATTAATTCAGTGCTGCCGGCTGAACCTTACACTTATATAACTCCAGCCCGTGTGTCACCGGTTTGCTTGAGGACAAACTATACTTCTTGAGGACTGCCCCTACACCTTGGGCCAACCGTAGTGCTGAGTGATTGACTTGCTGTTTCCATGCTCATTTGGAATCTAGTAGTATGCCCACATAAATAAAATTAGTGGCATATTCTATTCTCTAATTGCTCAACATAAAGTTATTTCTAAAACCCTTATGTGGGTTTATGGCAATATACTTGCTTTTACTGGTGTTTATGTCTAGGCGTTTTAAGTTGCAGTATCTGTTAAACTCATCCATCAAGTTTTGTAATCCGTTTTGGAGTCTGCAAAATCAGGATGGTATCATCTGCAAACAGCAGCGCCAGTATCAAGTTCCCATTCAATTTATGAGGGTCATTTGCAGTTTTTTGTAGGTGGTTTACCACGTCGTTAATGTAGAGTGAGAACAGGGTAGGAGCAAGTACACAGCCCTGTCTCACTCCTCTGTCTAGTGGGATTGGTTTTGTGAGTTCCCCATTCATGCCCCACTGGACTCTAGCATAGTTTTCATTGTGCAGCTTTTTTATCTGTGTTAATAGGCTGGGGGAACTTTTTGTTTTTCAATATAATAACTCCTCTGCAAATAAAAAAAAATAAAAGTAAAAATCATTGTTATTTTCAATGCCAACTGCTCTAACTTTAACAAACGTGAGACCTATTGCATTGCAAATGCTTGTTTTAATAGGTTCGTTCAGTTGTACATAATGTCTACTTGGTTATATATAGAATAACAAAAATGCATATAACACTTTATTATAACTTTTTAACATGCTGCACAACAGCCACACTGCTCGACAACATAGCTTAAAGACATTGGTAAAGCCAATAGCTCTGGCTAAAAACATAAGGTCCCAAAAGCAAGAGCTATTGGCTATGCCAGTGTTTGTTTAACTTGAAGTCCTGCAATTAATTGAGAATAGGAGATGGTAGCTTTGACTATACGCTGTGGTTAATGAAAGGCACTACTGAAAACTGACAACTATTTAGTGACCCAGAAACATTACTGTACCCTGAGGTTAATGGAGTTTTTTGTTTTAACTGGGGAGCTGCAAGGAAGGGGAATAGACACGCGCATGTACAGTGACCATAAGGGACCTGGGCAGTCTAATCCCAGCAGAGACATGGCTTCCAACAAGTTCGTACCTGAGTAGACCAGTGTTGGCTTTGCTATTTTGAACCCAAAACTTTTGATTCATAGAGTGAGGATTTACTGATGTTTCCAAACATACATTCCGCATATATACATCAGTGTAGTTCTTTTTCCACATGCATACGTATAAGGAGAGCTGTCAGGAGATATGCAAGGGAGAAGCCATTGGAAATGTGGTTTACACCCACAAAGTCCTAACATTGTCACAATTCACCAACTTTCTCAATTATCTTTTAAGCAGAATTTAGGCCCATAGTCCTATCGCCAGATTGAAGTAAGTGTGAAAACTGAAGCTGAAAAACACCCTAACAAAGGTAATGATGAAAAAGTTCAATGTTGCAATGGGCACGCAATTTTTGCAGATTAGAGGCCAGAACGGTCCATGGAAATCTGTGATTTGAACAGATGCCCTTGTGCAATCAGAGATTTTGGGGAATCCATAAGAATTAAAAGTTCTACGAAAATCATAGACAGAGGTCTTCTGCACAGTTTCAAGTATAAGGTTGGCGTTTTTAAAAAGGTGATAATGGAAGAAAGATTTTCATGTGTTAGCACCTATACCCAACAGAAATATCACCTCGCAAAAAAAAATGCTTCAAAGCCTCGTCAGCGGTCGTAAACTCAATAATAACAAATACATACACACTTCTTTCAATAATGCCACAAGCATTACTGAGCAGCAACAAACCTCAAGTTGAGTCCGAGGCGATGATATACGCAACTTGAAAATGATAAACACAAGGGCACACAACTAGAATCTGAGCAGCGGTGCACTCTGCCTGACTCTTACAGGTAAACTTTAATTACACTGGAGTAATCTCAGTAATTACACATTTGCTTGAGAAAATTATAGAAAATTACACCTGTTTCCATAATTTGGGCTAATTTGGGGCAAACGTGCCTACCAAAGAGCACAGGAACAGAGTGCGAGTGAGTGCTGGCTGCTCCTGTTAAATTTAGCAGTATTTTCTAATTGCAAAATGCTAATTCGGATTCTTTTCGGATACGAGAGTACGCTCTAAGAAAATAGTGGTACATGCAGCGTGATTCTGAGTAATCTCCTGTAATTGTGCTGTGATTTCACGTAAATACACTAGTAAATCACGTGAGCTAGGCCCACCTCTACTTAAAGCTTTACTGAATGTCACATTTCTTTATAAAAATAATAAAATAATGAACATGTATTTATTTATAAGGGTGATTTATTTCCCTCGTTCTCTCTAAACAAGAAAATATGCCTTTTCACTTTTTCTTTTTTGGATAGTTATCATATTTTTTCATCATGGTTTCTTTCAGATGTGAATGTACAGTATCGCCTGCTCGAGCCTTGTGTTACACCTTGGCAGTCATGTTAATATTAATATGTTTAGTGAAGGAGGAAACGTTTTACTTCTTGGTTCATTTTATATTTTTCTGTTTAGAGACACAGAAGAAAAAGATTGGCGTGCTAGAAAAATTAGGTTTGAGAGCTTTGCACTGCTCTGACATTTGCCTCACTCCTTTTCCTAGTTACATCCAGCTGTTCGATCTCTTTTCTTACATTATTGGTTATCTATGCCCTTCTAAGCAATTAATACTAGTATTCATATAAAACTGAACATAAAAAGAAGGGTGCAATAATTGGGTATTTGAAGGTCTACTTCATGTGGGTGAGTGCAACTTGCCTAAGCATAATTCTCATAAAATGGCGGTCTTTCCTTTTCAGATAGTTCAGTGTCCAGCTGCAGTACCTTTGCCCAGAACAATGTTTTTTCTTTCAAGATTTTTTGGGACACCGGGCTGAATTATTGAAGGCCCCCCTGGATTCAAGATACGTTTCCTCTTGTTTTTTTGTTTCCTTGCGTCTCATCTGTATCACAAAAACAACCTTCTGCTCCCTCACTTAGCTTGTTGGCATTTTCATCAATGCAACAGATAGGACAGGGCCCTGAAACCACTGCTCCGGGCTGACAGAGGCAGACGAGATTACATGGACTGAAATGAACAAATGAGGGAACGCTCATTAACAGCTCCCCGAGCAGAGGCGTGGGAGGTCAGGGACGCACTTGCAGCTTGTGTCACGAGGCGTGTGTGCCCCGGAATCATTAGGCAGCAGTAGCAGGCACTCTGTCATCATGCGTGAGAGGGGAGGGGCGTTAAGGAAACAGGGGGAAGCCCATTTTAGCATGTCATCAGCAAACGAGAACAGTAAACCGAGTCACCGTATCAGGACACGGTGGACACCCCTGCGCACCGCGGAGGGACCTGCCGCAGCATCTGATCAGCAGCAGCCCGACCGTATCAGCTCTGGTTAATGAGCACATCCGGGGTCAGGCGGAGCCGACATGGGAGCAACTAGCTCACTGACACTGACACCGCCTATATGTTTATTTATCAGATGGTTTTGTGGCTAATGGGCTCAGAATTTATAGTGCACTCAAAGGGGAGTGGGCGCACGCGTGACAGGTGCGATTGTGCCCTATTGCAGTTGCTATCTATGGACATGACCATCGGAAAGCATTAAATTACGCGGGAGGTTTGAGAAATTATGATGCAAGAAAAGGCAGATTCGCTGTATAAAGCATTGTATTTTTATGATAGCATTACTTTATTATTATGTCGTTTTTTCCCAAATTATAACACTGGGAAATATGTCACCTCATTAACATCAATTTAAAAAACCAAACACAGAAATAGATAATTGAAAGATGATCACTTAACCTTTGCGAAGGCCTTCCACTGCGTATGTACACGGCCACATTTATAGTAGCTTTGGAGCCACTTGCGCTAGACATTTTTTTGTTAAAACCTGTAGATTATGTAGCAGTTGATGGATTATGTGGTATATTCATAATTATGCAAAAAAAAACTGCGGTCGCCGAATCGTATAATTCCAGTGACCCCGTCTACGGATGCACGTGGAGATTCTGTAGAATAGATGCATCCTCATTCTCACTAGTGTTTAGCATTTCACTAAATACATGCTGCACATAGGGTCTAGATTTTTCCAAGACTGGTGCAGGTGCTTATGTTCTGCTGCGCAATTTTGCCCTACGCCAGCGGGCTTTTATAAAAGTAAGTAAATCCAGTAGCGTAACACAAAATGAGGGGGTCCCCCTGCAGAATGTGATGAGGACCCCAGCTTCTCCCAGATCATATAGATATTCATTGGTCTTGGGCTCAACGCAGGACCCTGAAGGGTTGGGACCCCCTATGCTGCAGGGGCCTGCTCGGAAAGGCAGAGTGGCTCTCCCGGGCTTTTAACTATTTCTTAATATTTGCCACTGCACACGTTCTGCAAGGCATGCAATGCCATGGCTTAGAGCGTGAGGGGCCCCCTCCAAAATACGAAACCCTGGGTGCCTCCTGCACCAGAGGGGATGCGGGGGGGCCTCAGTTACACCCGAGTAAATTAGAGCAATGCTTTCCACCTCTTTCCCCCTTATGGATGCCCAAGCAAACCTTAAAAAATACCCACCTTCATTCAGTCAAATAAAGGCAGCTCACCCCACTCAACTTCATTTCATCTGTACGACATCATTTCCAAATCCCCAGATCGATTGCTTCAAGAAATCCGCATGGTATTTGTGTTTGCCCCTGCTAGTTGTTATTATGCATGTCCGGTCAAACAAATGTTGAGTCCAGAATGGGAAATTCATTTTCATAGCTTTTTGGAAAGAGTTGTCCACTTTTCTGCTTTAAATTCCCTTGTAACATGGAATCCTTTTTTTGCTTATTTATTATGGGCAACGTGCGTCTGTGCAAGAATTGGTTTGTGCATATCTGGGGCCCTATTATGCATAGGGCGCACTTTCCCTGCTTGCGCCATGGCGCACCTCAAAACAGGTGCGCCTGGCACATACAGAGAAAGTGCGCCCTATTACATAGAATGCGCTTCCCCCAGGCAAGCTGCAAACTAGTGCTGTCCTGGGTTCAGCACATTCAAGTAAAATACGGGCAGCTTCGAAGCAGCCGGTAGGTGTTTCACAGTGTAGGCGGCAGCCTGTCTGCACTTTTCAAGGAGATTCTCTTGCAGGTGGATGCAGTCAGCCCTGCAAGGGGATGTCTGGGGGGGCGAGGGGTGTCCATAGGACCACCTTTCCCCCTCCACAGGGTCATGCTGAGGGGGCACCATGACAATGTGCCACCTTTTAGGTGGTGCACTGTCAGTGCGCCTCCTGATAGCATCTTTGCCTCTGCACCTGTGTCTGTAATACGGCGCAGGCCCAGAGGCAAAGGGATTCCCTCATTTACACGGGGCACGTCCCCGTGCAAATGAGGGAATTCCCTCTTCAAAAAGCGCTGGTACTGTATGTGTGCCAATGCTTTCAGTATTACAGAAAGGGTTGCATAAGGGTCTGGGGCTCAGTCTGTAATAACAAAGTGCCCCGGGGGAGTGCAAAGTGGGCACAAACACCTGTTGCGCCCACGAGGCACTAGTGTAATACGGCCCCTGGTTGCACACCTGCAGCTGAGTTCTGGCCATTTATAAGCCTGGTCAACATTTGGCGCAAACGCTCTTTGTTATGATTAGTGCAGATGCACATATGAATGCACATATTGCATTTTTCATTGGTTGCTGAATATTGTATGAGGCTGTTCTGAGAATGTGGGAGTGACAACTTCTGTCAAGCAGAGCTATAAAGAGCTCAGTTCTGAACAATGGCAGTGCAAACTGGGTCACAGAGGACCGTCACCGACCTCTTGGTGCTTCTGCATGAACTCATGCAAGTTTTTCACTGACCTGTGAGTAGGCACTACCCTTTGTGCAGACATCTTGGTATTCTTGCATGACCTTTTTACATGCTTCTGCCGGTATGTTCCTAATTTGTGGTGATTCTGGTATCTTTGGGGTGGCCGGGTCTGGTGGGTCCCGTAGGGGCCTGTGTTTGACCTCATGGTCACAGGTTCAAATCCCGGCGGGTCCAATCAACCATACATCCTTCTGGGGACAATAAAATAAGTACCATTGAGTTGGGTAACAATAAATATTTGTTATTCAGCACCAAGATACCCATGGGTGAACGTTTGCTTTACAAGTACTTGATATGTTTTCCATGATGTCCTACTTGCTTGCATCTATCTACATGGACAGCATTTATAGTCACACCGTACTTCATTCATCTCGCTATACACACCTCAGAATGACCACCAGGTCCACTCACCCCCCAGCTAACATTTAGGTGTCTTCATGGCATGTGCAGACTTCCAGCATGCCATGCAGGTCAAATGTAAGCATGGGCGTAGGTCAGCAGGTTTTCATAGCCTCCACCCGTGCAATACTGCACAGATCTGATCGGGGTCACCGCATGACATAGAGCTAAGAGTGGGCGTGGTTTATCTCTAATGCACCCATTTGTCTGCACTCACCTTATGCCAGATACCTTACCTCATTTGCACTTCTCACAGTATTGCTAACCACATTACTATGGCAAAGAATAGAGAATAGTATATCTTTTTTTATTTTAGGTGAAACATGGAACAGTGCATCAACACTTTTATATGAAATAAGCATTTCAATACTGAGTTGGTCTGGCAAATAAATTGCACAGACTCTCTGGAGGTGGCATTACCTCTGTGGAGCAATAGTGGCAATAAATCGATGGTACTTTTATATGCCTAACTTTTCTGGACCCTTCAGTGCACGTTTCATTTACATGAATTGGAACAAAACAGCAGTTTCAAGCACCAAGAGATGAAAAGTGGAAGGTTCGGAAGTGCGAGTTGCCATTCCTAAAGTTTATAGGACAATAGGGGAAATACAACTGTTTGTTTGCAAGACCAATAACATGACAACCTTGTTCGGAATGTGCTGTCTTAGTTAGTATTACATCTGTACAAGATATTGGCAGGCTAGCATGTCATTTTAAACCTTGCTGACAAGGTATATGACAGAGAAATGAAATGCCGTTAGTCAAGTCAAGTCAAAGGCATTTGTAACGCGCACATATCACATCCAAAGAGTCTCATGGCGCTACTTACATACTACTTATCGGGTCCAGTGACTGCCACCTTGATCAGTGACTTTATCCATCGTGGTTGTAAAACGTTAATTATTCCGTGTAATGTGACATATTAAAAACAACAAGACTTAAGGGAAGATTTTCTGGTGTTAATTATTTTCAGTTTACAGATGTGTTTTTTCAAACAAGTCCCCCAAAACATGATTTAGATATATTAAAAAGAGGGGCATTACATCAAGGAGATAGCATCTATTAATGAGAGACTGCCTTAGGAAAGTCAATAGCAAAAATGTTTTTGTTTTCTAATGAACTTGTTTCTCTTTGATGGTGTTTTTCTAAGTGTTGTACAGGTTAGTGAGTGGGAGGATGTAGAAGAGTCAAAGGGTAGATGAATGGACAAATGACTGGTAGCATGGATGAAAGACGGTGTGAGTGGGTAAATGACTAGATGCATACGTACATTGATGATTGAATGGAAGAGTAGATGAATGCAGGGATGAATTCATGCAGGAAGAAAACCTTTTCTGGATGGATGAACGAGAAAAGGACAGGGAGAAACGTGGTAAATATGTGCATAGATGTATGAATAGAAAGATAAGTGAGTGTGTCTTCTGACAGCTCAATCTGGTCTTCATTCAGGATGACGTGACATTGTGGAAGAGTTACATTGAAAAAACAATATCACTGATGACATCACTGATGACATCTCAAATGACATCACTGATGACATCATCCAGTGAATGTGTGTTTCTGCTGCTTACACACCAACTGAGAGACTAATACAGACTTTCACACAGTTTAGTCACTAACCCATGCATTCAGTAAGACACGTTCAATTACTCACTTATACAGTTAGTCACGCACCTACCAAATAATCAATTCAGGCACTTGTAAATCCACTCATTCTTCAATACACCTTGGCATAGATATATATAAAAAATATGTAAAGTTTACAGAAACACTCATTCACTGGATGATGCCATCAGTGATGTCATCAGTGATGTCATTTGAGATGTCATCAGTGATGTCACTGACCATGTCATGAGTGATGTAATATGTGACATCATCAGCAGTGCATTGCGGGCGCGCAATTTATAGTTAGCTCAACTAACTATAACTGGCAAATTTATCTGGTTTTAAATGAGTCAAATGTTCAACTAACTATAACGTCCCATAAACATATGTTTTTTTTCAGTGAATTTCTAAGGTTTTTTAAAATGCTAATTCCTAACTATAACGTCTGTAAAACTTTTGATTTTTTCAGTAAATTTCATAGGTTTTATAAATGTTATTTAATAATTTAATGTTTATAAAACCTATATTTTTTCTAATTCTTTTTAAAAATTTTGCAACTCTATTATCCTTTTTTAAAACTTGAGAAATTATGTAATCTCTTATATCTTCCCCCAAAAATATGTATATCATTTTTTTTTCTTTTTTTGAGAAAACTGCAGTCCCGTACCGGTAGCCTACCAAGCTCCATCAGCACGCGTCACCTACCCAGCCGGTCTTTGGGTAGACTTTCCTTCGTCTTTCTGCCGTTTCTCCTTCCCATCCTGTTTTATGTGTAACCTAGTATTACACCACCCTGGAATTAGAATAGTAATTTATACCCTTCCACTATCCCACACATACCCTAGTATTTCACACCCCTGTAGTAAGAATAGTAATTTATACCCCTTCACTATCCCACACATACCCTAGTATTACACCCCCTGGAGTTAGAATAGTAATTTATACCCCTCCACTATCCAACATATACCCTAGTATTACACCCCCCCCTAGAGTTAGAATAGTAATATATACCCCTCCACTATCCCACACATACCCTAGTATTACACCCCCCTGGACTTTGAATAGTAATTTATACCCCTCCACTATCCCACACATACCCTAGTTTTACATCCTCCTAGAGTAAGAATAGTAATATATACCCCTCCAATATCCCACACATACCCTAGTATTACACCCCCCTGGAGTTAGAATAGTAATTTATACCCCTCCACTATCCCACACATACCCTAGTATTACACCCCCCTAGAGTTAGAATAGTAATTTATACCCCTCCACTATCCCACACATACCCTAGTTTTACATTCCCCTAGAGTAAGAATAGTAATGTATACCCCTCCACTATCCCACACATACCCTAGAATTACACCCCCTGGAGTTAGAATAGTAATTTATACCCCTCCACTATCCCACACATACCCTAGTTTTACTTCCCCTAGAGTAAGAATAGTAATGTATACCCCTCCAGTATCCCAAACATACCATAGTATTACACCCCCCAGAGTTAGAATAGAAATGTATACCCCTCCACTACCCCACACATACCCTAGTATTACACCCCCTTGGAATTAGAATAATAATTTATACTCCTCCACTATCCCACACATACCCTAGTATTTCACACACCTGTAGTTAGAATAGTAATTTATACCCCTTCACTATCCCACACATACCCTAGTATTACACCCCCCTGGAATTAGAATAGTAATTTATACCCCTCCACTATCCCACACATACTCTAGAATTACACCCCCTGGAGTAAGAATAGTAATTTATACCCCTCCACTATCCAACACATACACTAGTATTACACCCCCCCTGGAGTTAGAATAGTAATTTATACCCTTCCACTATCCCACACATACCCTAGTATTACACCCCCCTGGAGTATGAATAGTAATTTAAAACTCCTAAAACTAACTCAAACTTACCTTAGTTTTACACCCACCCTGGAGTTAGTTTAGTAATTTTTTCATGAACAGTTTTCAACATTTACACTTCATAAATATTTTAATTAAAAAATTTGATATTATTAGATTACCTTAATATAAAATGTGATTTATTTTAAATTAAAATAGTGTGTGATAAAAAATGTTAAAGTTATTTTACAAAATGTTCCCACGCTTTTACATTGATTTCAATGTAAAGTTTTGCCCTTCATTTATTCTATAGCTCACTATGTGAATATCCCGGCAATGAAATAAGAAGCTTGTTGGAGAGAAAGGGCATTGGAATACAAACCAAAGGGAGTATGCTTAAGGTAAGAGTAATAATTTATAATGTTACACTTTATTTAAAATAAAATAAATCATTGTACATTCAAATTATATATTGTAAAAAATTGAATACGACACATTTTTTGTTTGTTTGATGTTAAAAACATGTATTTAATAAATCAATTATTTTTAATTATTTTTCAGACATTTCAAAACATTTATTAAATGCAGTTTAATATTTAAATAAAATATTTTTAATATACAATCATAATAAATAAAGTAAAATAAATAATTGTCCTTTTTTTTTGCAGCTTGTGATGACGTAAACGCGTAAACGTCAAATGCATAGGCATCCATATTGAGGAGCGTCGCTGGACAGAGCAGAAGCAAGGAGACCTGCGCTCAGGTAGGGAAGTTTTAAAACGTATTTTTTTACTTAAAACAATGTTTAGATAGATATTTATTGCAAGGACAGAATACAGAGTTTTATATTAGTTAAATTAACGGTTTGATATTATGCTCAGCATGACGCCGATTACATTGATAGTGTATGTCTACCTCGGGTCACGTGTTTGTTAAACATTATAGTAATGTTTGTCTTTTTAAAAATAAACAAAAGTTAAAGAATGCTTTTAGTATGTATAATTGTTACATTCTTTGCTATGGTATACATCGGACACAAAAGAAGATCAATTTACGGACATGGGTGTTTGAGACGAGGAAATGGTTCGTTGATTATGGTTTATTTTTGGAATTGTGAAACATATCATTGGATTGATTTTCAGAATTGTTTTTGGATGGATTTTCGTCTTTGGAATTGCTTTTTGATGGACTGCTGATTTCCAGAATAGCAAGTGGATGGATCGTATCTTCGATTTATTTCGAGTTCTGATTTCGAGTCTTGGAAGAAGTAGGATCCTTTTTTAAATTATTAGGAGATTAACTTTGTTTCGCATTGAAGAAGAAACCTTTATTTTTGGAGCAATTTATGTTGTAAATCGATCTTCAAAAAGGATTACCTTATTTTGGAAATACATTTTTTTGAGAATGGATTTTATCTTTTGGAATACACAACAAGAATGGTTTTGCTTTTGATTGAAGAAGAGAAAGAAAGAAAAAAGAAGAATGCTAAGGTAAGGTGACCCGACTTTAAATTTAGAAAAAAATTGTTTATAAAAATGCCAATTGGAATTAGAGCAAATGTAATTTAGGGCAAAACAGGAAAGAGATAATGTAGGGTGAATTAGTAGTGGAGTATGTGTGGAACATTATCTAGGTAGTCTGAAGCCACACAGAACGAAAACTGTTGTAAAATAGCCAATAGTCTTTCAGACACTTCCTTTGATCTTTTAGAGATGCGTGGGTTCAGACTACCAGTTAATGCTTGTGACATTCTCATTTCTTGAAAACTTTTCTCCTTCCTCAAAGTTTCCAAAAAATGATAAAGATTAGGATGAGGTTTTCCAATTGTGTGGCTGAAGGAGTTGTGCCATCCCTCTATGGCATTATTTGTCTTTGCCTCTCCTTCTAAGCAGGTCGTGTAGCAGTTCCATCACTCCACATGGAAACATGGCTTCCTCCTGCGACCCGACCTGCTTAGATGTCCGAATCCATGTGTCTTCGAAATAATTTAGCAGGGGTGCCAATTTTTCTTAATTTGTAGTAAAAAAGTCAGATTCAGTAATTGCAGTGTAGTACTCGTCTACACTATCAGGAGGTACAAAGCAAAGTGCTGTTAGTTTTTTTAGTTCGAATAGCAGTTTGCTGTCTGATATGTAATCCGCAACTAGGGATGTTTTTTGTATCTTACGCCAAAATGCCTGGGAAAAATGGAAAAAAACATCCCTGAATTTGGGTATCCGAGTACGTTTTGGTTATAACATTTATCATTGCGAATTCAAAATCAATAATTATTTTCCTAGGACTTTTGTTGGATGTTTTAGATTTAATCACTGTTAAAAGTTCAGTGTACGTTGTGGATTGTTTATCAGACAGCAAGCTGTATACTAGGGGCACTACTGTATGGTAAATGTTAGCATGTAAAGTGTATATTTGGGTGAAAGGATGGGGCGTACTTTTAAACGTCCCATCCATCATCCAAATATCACTATTTTCTAACTTGGCATGGTTACGGGGTGAGCTAAAGATAATTATTAGTTCAGAGGGCTTTGGTTGTCATGTAAGATAAAAGGTTCATTAGAAAGAGAGTTCAGGAGGAATTACAATGTCAGAGAACGTGTGTGGTGTGACTCTTTGTGGGTTACTTGCCTGTTTTTTACGTTGAATAATTTGTCTCAGATTAGGTATTATGGGCATACTGCTAGCAATGTGGTCAGGGACATGTTGAGCAACCTCCCTTAAAATGGAACCAGTGGAGTGATTGGAGGTGCTTGCAATATCTTTCATTTCGTTAATGGTTTCTCTTACTTCAATCTCCATTGCTGAGGCAGACTGGTTATCCTCAGATGTTTTGACAACTGTGCCACCTAGTGTATCCGCTCTGCCTAAGCAATGGGATGAGTGATATTGCACGCACCTCCAATGTCTCCTTGGTTCAGAAATTCTTTCCTTGCAATAAACATACCCTTCATAATGTAGGAGACGGTTTCCTTTGCTGCTCTTTATGTATTTGGCGGCTTTAGCACTTGACATTTTCTGAAATGATAAGAAGAAAAGGAAAAAGAGGTTGTAAAAATATGTAATTTGTATTTTTTTAGTTAGTGTGCATTTCTCTGCACCTTTAGAAGCGTGATATTTGTTTGGAAAACTTGGATAAAATATATTTACCTTTCTTGTTTTTTTAAGTTCACTTTTAGTTGTGGGTTGATTTTGGATTGTGTGTTGGTTGTTGTCTTCAAATGGTTGTTCGTCTGTATTTTTTTAAGAAATCTGTAGAAAAATATAAAAATAATATGTTGTTCATTTATACATTAAATTTACCCTTTTGTTAGGGAATACAAAAAAGGCCACACTATCCATCACTTTTCCTAGTGCTACACATTCCTGGAGTTAGATTAGTAAATGATACCCCTACACTATCCAACAATTTCTCTACTGCTACACCTTCCTGGAGTTAGAATACTGAATGATACCCCTTCACTATCCAACATTTTCCCTAATGCTACACCTTCCTGGTGTTAGAATAGTAAATGGTTCCCTAGTAAATGATACCCCTTCACTATCTAGCACTTTCCCTACTGCTACACCTTCTTGGAGTTAGAATAGTAAATGAAACCACTACACTATCCAGCACTTTCACTACTGCTACACCATCCTGGAGTTAGATTAGGAAATGATACCCCTACACCATCCAGCACTTTCCCTACTGCTACACCTTCCTGGTGTTAGAATAGTAAATGATACCCCTACACTATCTAGCACTTTCCCTACTGCTACACCTTCTTGGAGTTAGAATTGTAAATGATACCCCTACAATATCCAGCACTTTCCCTACTGCTACATCTTCCTGGAATTAGAATAGTAAATTATACCCCTACACTATCCAGCACTTTCCCTACTGCTAAACCTTCATGGAGTTAGAATAGTAAGTGACACCCCTACACTATCCATCACTTTCCCTACTACTGCACCTTCCTGGAGTTAGAATAGTAAGTGATACCCCTATAATATCCAGCTTTTTTTCTAATGTTGCACCTTCTTGGAGTAAGAATAGTAAATTATACCCCTACACTATCCATCAGTTTCACTACACCTGCACTTTGCAGTTGATTAGAATGGCTATTTAAACATTTACACTATCTATTAATTTTCCTTCTTGTTAACTTTTGTGAATTTTACCTTTTTAGTTTGGAGTAGTTGAGTCGTTGATGATGATGTGTTTTCAATTGCTCTTTGGTTCAAATGTTGAGTACTGAGCTTTGAATCTGGTAGAAAGAGAGATTTGAAGGATTTTTAAGTACAGATTCATTAATTATGGTACGTTTTCTTTTGGTGGTAAAAGAAGAGGTTTACAAAAATACATGTCACATGTGTTTTAATGGCCTTTTAATAGTAATATTTACCTTTTTTCTTTTTTTTTCCTTTCTATGTTGTTGTAGGTTTTCAAGTTGTTGAATGCTGTTATATCTATAAATGGTTTTAAAAATTAATACATGTTATTTCAATTATTTAAAACCCTATTTTTAGAAAGGAAAAAATTAATTTTTCATTTGAAAACATTTTTACACGTTTCTAAATTGTGTTTATCAATTTGATAAATGAATCTGAAAAGTATTTTTAAATTTACAAAAAGGCTGTACATATTTTGAATTTAACTGACTGCATCCCTGTAAAAAAGACAAAGTTATTTAAAATAATTTAAAACAATTACCTTATTTTTAAGGAGATGTATTGTCTTTTGTTCATAATTCAAAAACGAACTATAGATGTTGTTTTAGGGTGCTTCACCCATAATTATTTTGCTGATAAAATATGAAAATTATAAATATTTATTTTTTTACATATTTTTTATTGGTAAAGTTATAATACGATTATGCAGGAAAAAGTCACATATCTTTAAAAAAATTATTTTAGTAAAATGTACATGTGATATTTTGAAGTGAGAAATTTCAGAAAATATTTTTTTACTAATGGTTTCAAAAAACACTGTTTCATATGAGAGTTTTTCTCCATAGCTCAACATTTCAAAAAGTTTACATTAGCTAACAAACCAATATTATGGTAATACATTTACATTTTTAAAAAGTACTTACGTCTGTGAGCTATTAATTCAAAAGTAGAAACGTTTTTTATGATGTGATGGTAATGATTTTGAAAATCTGAAAAATAATAATGTATTACATGTATTACTTATAGTACGATTTTTCTTAAAAATTCTATGTTTACTTGTGTTTTAATGTAAACTTACTTGTATTTATGAATGGATTTCTCTTCGTTTGACTCGAGGTCGTCACTGTGACAAGAGGTCAGAGGTTCAGTGTTTTGCGACTGCTCTCTGTGGTAGTTGATTAACAACTGATTTCAAAATGGTGTCTTACTCGTATATGACTGTCTTCTTAATTTTTGAGAAAAGCATCGTTTAAATCTGTATTTTTTTTACATACAATTGCTGTGAGAGCGTGTAATTTAAAATGTGTATTTAAAAGCGTCTGTTTTAGTTTGATGTAGCGTTTTATCCTCCATTTTGTTTAGAGTCTCTTGGTTTTTATTTCATGAAAAGAGTTGTAGGACTCTGTTTTTGGCTTTGTTTCTAAAATGGCGGGTATGTGTTTGTTGTTCTGTTTATATTCTTCAAAGTTACGGTTTTTAATATGTTTTTTAATATTTTAAAAAAAATATGTATGGCAATACATTTGATATGCATTTACGTACAATGAAAAAATTATTTTTTTATAATCGCGAGTATTTTTATTACTCGGGTATTAATTTTAATACACAAGTATTCATTTTTATTAAAACGTGCTATTTTTAATAATTACAGTTCAGTTCTTTTACTACATTTTAATACACTTCCCCACCCAAAACCCCTATTTTTCCTGCATCCCGTGACAGGAGGTATTTTACAAAAAAAATATATATATATAAAATTCATAATATTTGCGTTGTAATGGTATGCGTTATATTTGTTTGCATTGTAATGGTACTTTTTCATTAGTATTATTATTTCGCGCTGTAATGGTATGTGTTGTAAAAACACGCGTTGTAATGGTACTTGCGTTGTAAAAATGTGTTGTAAAGGCATGCGTTGTAAAAGTATGCGTTGTAACGTCATACATCCTCGTCACCTACCCAGTCGGTCTTTAGACAGATTTCCTATCGTCTCTACGGTTGTCTCTTCACTTATCCTCACGTTCTCACCTCACCTACCCCCCACTTCTTTTCACTCTCCTTTCTCCCTCTCCTAATGTATTGCTGATTGTTTGATGTAATGTGTAATTGTTTATCTTTTTCTGTTATACTGTTAAACCACATTGTTGCACTTCCTTTCATCCCTCCTGTCATCTCCTCCAGCATCCTCCCTCTATTTATGTCTTCCCTCTCGCAATGTATTGAGACTGAACTTTTTTGTCTGATGCCCGATGGAGCTACCTGGTTTAGCTATAGGTGAGATGGGCCGTGGATTCCCTCCTTGGTCATCACCTACCCAGTCGGTCTTTAGACAGACTTCTTTTCGTTTCTCCGTATTGTCTCTTCCCTTATCCTCCCTTTCTCACCTCCCCTGCCCCCTCCACTACTTTTCTCTCTCCTTTCTCTCCTAATTGTATTGCCTATTTTTTGGGATTTATTGTGTAATTGTTGAACTTTTTCTGTTACATTGTTGATTCTCATGTAAAGCGCTCTGATACCACCGGGTCTAGCCAGCGCTATATAAAACTCTTTAAATAAATAAAATAACTAAATATTTGAGAGCAAGCGATAATTAAAAATATTTTAAACATTTACATATTTCTATTTGTAATAAACTTATATTATAGTAAATATATTTTCTCAAAATCACATCGGGTGCAGTCTCATTGCGCACTGAGTGTGTGATTGCCATGTGACCATAAAAAAAGCATTTAATTACTTCATAACATTTCCCATTGTAACAGTTTGAAAACGCCACCCATTTTAGTCAATATCTGTTCTGCATTTCAAGAGACACACCTCTTCTGCTTAGATAGGTTTTTCTAAACTTTTTGCAATATACACATATCTTAGACTACACACAACATGCAACCATCATCTTCATCAATATTCATGGTCTGTAAAGTAGCCTTCCACCTGTGATAGCCATACACCTAAAAGTAACATAACCGAAGTTTTCTCCAATACCAGAGGTAATATGGTTGCATACGCTGTCCACAGCACAACGTAATATAGTACGGCCCAGAGACAGTATCATGCATAGATAATGAACACACGGACACAGATAGATAGTGGAAGTGGGTACGGGCACGTGCACTCAACTTCTGTTTATTACCAGGGTCACATATCCACTGACGTCCGTGCTGGATGCGTGTGGGGTGAGTGTAAACGATCCCTCAGGGAATGGTTGCTGCTAGCATCAACTACAACAGTAATCATTGGATCACACACAGAGATTCAATATTAACAGAAGTAATAATTTGAGCTGCAGTAAGGTAGGGACAGTAGATGTGTAATAATACAGAAATAATTCTATCGTAAAAGAACCGCAACTTGTGGTATACTGAGACACAATCAATAGATCTGAAATAATACACAAAAAGATTATATCATAAACGCTCCATCAGTTCTAGTGCACTCACATAGCCACATCAAAAGCATTCAGTATGTGCACAGGCAGCGATGATGCGTGCTGCAGGTGGGCCGTACCAGGAGCAATATCTGTTGCCATCAATACTACATCATCTACAAGAGCGACTCAATCTGAATTGTGAACACTGCTGTCTGCAGTGTAGGCCACAGAGAGCAGTGAGCAAGCACCCACAGCTACATAAGGTGACTTGACCTGCCCAGTTTGTCATAAGCGAAGCAACAAAAAAGTGTGTGCAGATCCTGCAATACTACGTATGCATGGTGCAGACAGTACGCACTGGAGCAATATCTTTTCCTACAGGACTACCTCATCTAAAATAGCAACTCAATCTCAAATGTGAACACTGCTGTCTGCAGTGTAGGCCAGAGAGAGCGGTCAAGAAGGGCCCACAGCCATGTGGCATTGACTTGAGCTCTACAGTTTGCAATACACGAAGCAAAAAAACGCGTGTAGAGCCTGCAATGATGCGTATGAGTGGTGCAGACAGAGCACACTAGAGCAATTTCTTTTCCTACAGAACTGCGTCATCTGCAATACCGATTCAATGTCAAATGTGAACACTGAAGTCAGCAGTATAGGTCAGAGAGAGCGTTCAGCAAGGGCCCAGAGCCACGTGGCATTGACTTGAGCTGCTCAGTTTGTCATACGCAAAGCAAAAAAAAAGCGTGAGCGGATCCTGCAATAATGCATATGCATGGTGCGGACAGAGTGCACTGGAGCAATGTCTTTTCCTACAGGACTGAGTCATCTACAATACCAACTCAATCTCAAATGTGAACACTGCTGTCTGCAGTGTTGGCCAGAGAGACCATTCAGCAAGGGCCCACCACCACGTGGCATTGACTTGAGCTCCACAGTTTTCAATGCATGAAGCCACTAAGATCGTGTGCGGAGCCTGCAATAATGCATATGAGTGGTGCAGATAGAGCGCACTACAGCAATGTCTCTTCTTACAGGACTGCTTCATCTACAATAGCGAGTCGATCTGAATTGTGAACACTACTGTCTGCATTGTTAATTGAAGGTAGTACTCACACACACAACCATGAATACTTTTTCTCACTGCCTCTTCACAAAATACAACAACATAAATTACAGAAAACTCTACAATAAATAAATCAAAACAATTCGAATTGGGATTTCATCTGTCCCCAGTCTACACTATTCACTTTTCCTTTAGACTTGCAAGATGAATTTGGTCATTTTACTAAACCTATAACTCATCTAAAAAAAGTTCTTCAAGCAAGTATACTATAGCCTTATACCTCGCCGTAACAAGCTATACCTACTATTAAAAGCCCTCTCCAGCATTAAAGGCCCAAGCTGAAGGTGAGGGCCTTTAACAAGGGAGAGGGACATTAATAGCCAGTATAGCCCAGCTACAAAGAGCTATAAGGCTATTAGAACATTCTACCACTAGAGGGTAGAATGGTCTAACATATAAAACAAAGCCTTAAATCGGTGCGAGGGAATTGGAATCCCCTCAGGCTACCTGATGCCTTTGTTCACAGCCAGAGCAGTGAACAAAGAAACATTAGAATGTTGGAACTCCAGGCTTATACCAGCCATTATAAGCCCAGAGCTACTCCATTGTTTTCAATGGACCTCCCAACATTCCAATGTTCTAATAAAACAATATTGTGTATATGCCATTAGAAGCTGTAGTCACTTGACTACTGGAGTCTGTAATTAAACAAACACCACTCGATCTGAATTATGACCCCTGCTAACCACAGTGTAGGCTAGAGGCAGTGGTCATTAACACCTCACAGCCACTTACCGTTGGATTCAAAAGCACAGAGTTGGTTGCACCTGAACAAAGAGGGTACACAGAAATCATCACAGACTTTAACTTATGACATCCTCAATCAAAGAATCAAGACCCTGTTTCACTGTTCAGATCTGCTGTACCGCGATGTACTCCACCGACTAGTGTCAACTAAGCCCAATAATCATGTGCAGCAGTTAGCTATGGAAACACAGAGTGTGATGCACCTCAACAGATGAAGTTCTGAAGAAAACAAGAAGCAGGTAACATCGGACATTGTCCACTGTGGGATCAAGACGCTGTTCCACTGTTGGGACCCAGAGTTGGTTGCACCTGGTCAAAGGGAGTACCTTCATCTCCACTCTCAGACACAGTTCTAATATCATCCATTGTGGGATCAAGACACCGTTCCACTGTTGGGACCTAGAGTTGGTTGCACTTGGTCGAAGGGAGTACCTTCCGCTCCACTCTCAAATATTGTTCTAACATCGTCCATTGTGGGATTAAGACACCGTTCCACTGTTGGGACCTAGAGTTGCTTGCACCTCATCGTGGAGGTATACAGAAATCATCACAAACTTTAACTTCTGAAATCCTCAATCATGGAATCAAGACCCCGTTTCAATATTCGGACCTGCTGTACTGCGATGTATTCCAGCTATAGCAGTCAACGAGGCCCAATAATTATGTGCAGCAGTTAACTACGGGAGCACAGAGTCTGATGCACCTCAACAGAGGGAGTTTTGTGAAAAAACAGTAACAAGAAATATAGGACATCGTCCATTGTGGGATCAAGACCATTCCACTGTTGGGACCTAGAGTTTATTGCACCTAGTCGAAGGGAGTACCTTCATCTCCACTCTCAGATCCAGTTCTAACATCGTCCATTGAGGGATCAAGACACTGTTCCACTGTTGGCACCTAGAGTTGGTTGCGCCTCATCAAAGGGGGTACACAAAAATCATCACACACTTTAACTTCTGACGTCCTCAATCATAGAATTAAGACCTCGTTTCACTGTTCGGACCTGCTGTATAGCTGTGTAGTCCAGCGACTGCAGTAAACCATGCCTAATAATCATGTGCAGCAGTTAACTACGGAAGCACAGAGTCTAATGCACCTCAACTGAATGTGTTCTATGAAAACCAAGCAGAAGGTAATATCGGACATCTTCCATTGTTGAATCAAGACACCATTCCACTGTTGGAACCTAGAGTTGGCTCCACCTGGTCAAAGGGAGTACCTTCATCTCCACTCCCAGATGCAGTTCTAACATCATCCACTGTGGGATCAAGACACCGTTCCACTGTTGGGACCTAGAGTTGGTTGCACCTGATCGGAGGGGGTACACCAAAATCATCACAGACTTTAACTTTTGACATCCTCAATAATAGAATCAGGACACCATTTTATTGTTCGGACTTGCGGTACCGTCCTGTAGTCCAACGACTACAGTCAGCAAAGCCCAATAATTCTGTACAGCAGTTAGCTTCGGAAGCATGGAGTGTGATGCACCTCAACGGAGGGAATCCTATCAAAACTAAGCTGCATATAATATTGCACATCGTCCATTGTGGGATCAAGACACCATTCCACTGTTGGGACGTACAGTTGGTTGCACCGGGTCTAAGGGAGTACCTTTTTGTCTCCACTCTCAGATGCAGTTCTAACATCGTCCATTGTGGGATCAAGACACAGTTCCACTGTTGGGACCTACAGTTGGTTGCACCTGATCAGAGGTGGTACACAGAAATCATCGCAGACTTTAACTTCTGATATCCTCATTCATATAATTAAGACCCTGTTTCACTCACCTGCTGTACCGCATTGTAATCCAGCGACTGCAGTCAACCAAGCCAAATAATCATATGCAACAGTTAACTAAGGAATCACAGAGTCTGATGCACCTCAACGGAGAGAGCTCTGTGAAAAGCAACCTCCAGGTAATATCGGACATCGTCCATTGTGGGATCAAGACACCGTTCCACTGTTGGGACGTAGAGCTGGTTGCACCTGGTTGAAGGGAGTACCTTTATCTCCACTCTCAGTTACAGTTTCAACATCACCCACTATGGTATTAAAAATACAGTTCAACTGTCGGTACCTGTTGGACTACTGTGTTAGTAGTATACAGAGCACTCCATGGTGCTGGGCCTCAGGCTGGGCGCTGTGTGTCGAGTAGCCAGCGTTAATCTCAGGAGCCTTCCGAGCTCGCAGACCTTGGCCCATAAGCTTCTGCCGGCACGTGGTGCACCCTCTTTCACATACAGCGGTGTTGAAAGTTGAACTGTATGCATCACAGCTGCCATGACGGTTTCTAGATACCAGCATGCTGAAAGCATCATTCACGCAGCCACCTTCGCTCACGGCATCAGTCTCGTGGCGGTGTAAGCTGCGCAGACCTGTCAGACACGTTCGCCAATCCGGAAGAGAACCACACCCGGAGAAACGTGCCTCTTCTTCATACCCCTACGCTAGCCCTGCATATGCCAAGCCAGCCCTCTACACTAAAAATTTGGGGGGAGGCACATACGCGCTGCCATTCCATAATCTTCCCTACTGACTGTACTATCATGGATGCGTCCACTGTCCACTTCACTCAATAGACCATCATTGTATGTTGACATGTACATGCATACCGAACTGTGTCTGGCACATCCCCTCAGGACTTTGCATTATATACCTTTTTAATCGATAATTACTTTCACACATACTTTGCTCCCATCTCTCCCCGCATTCTGCTTTGTGAGGCAGAGGTGCCTTGCCATGTTTAGTTTGTGTACTTGGCTAGCCACGTTTTCCACAGTATGTAGTGTTGTTGTGTCTGCTAGGTGTACATGTTGTTTGTCATGTTGAATGTGATTATATAAGGTAGCGCGTTTATTCACGAGCAGTGGTTTCTCACATTTACATATTGCTGTCTTAAAGAGCATACAGACGTTTTGCTCACAGGTTAATAGTGCGACCACAATGGCAGTCATTCATTACTATCCAAGAATGTCCAAGTACAATGGCTTCTAAGCTTACAGCCCCCAATCTTGCGTCCTTTCTGAAAAGAACGCCAACTCCCACAATCAGACCAACATTCACACAGCTTTCTAACGGCAGTTATCTGCTTCTCAATAACATGCACTCCTATGGAATGTGAGCTGGCACACTGCATGTCCTTACTGTTTCAAACAGAGTAACTTCCTGTGGCAATGTCTATTCCCACCCACACAAAGTAACTTCCAAACTTCAACTTGGCCTTCAATTCCTAGTTTTAAAACAGGTTTAAAGAAACAAACCAAACTAAAAGCGCTTTTGTTCAGAACAGAAGTCTCCCTCACTTCTGCAAAAGAAATGTATCGACTGCTGATACCATGAACTTCAAGTAAAATACACTCCCTTTTAAATACGAACCGCCAACTAAACTTTGTGAATTGTTACACAATTTTCAACACATGTCACACTCAAGGTCTGGCACACTATTTTAGCACGGTCTCCTACAGCCTTCTAACACGCTTTCAAACTGTTCTTCTTTTTATACCAGACTCCATTCATTCGATCATATCTGGAATAACAGGAACAGTGCCCATAATTCTCGCTCTCTTTGCGGCCATCCTACTACTAATTCTACCTCTAAAAATGACTCTGCTCTCTGTGGTAACAACTATGTCTGACAGAATACGCCTCTATGCCAAGCTACATCAATACTGTAAAGAAACAGAAAAACTTTCCGGCTACCTGCCTCTATCTATTATCGGAGCTAGCTACAACATAACATTTATCTACACTTATGCAATATGTGTACAACCAACGTTTGATTGCAAAACTTGCCCATTTAACTGGCGAATGGATTTATGCCTTGCCAACATCCCAAAATGCACCCGATATCCAGCAGGTAATGCATTATCTTGAAAACCATGAACGTGATTGTTCTGGCAGTGGAGAAATGGTGAATGCAATGCATAAAGGAATTGTAGCGGAATGGGATTTCTGCACAGCCGTGAAATATCTCCTGCAACGTGCGACCTTTCACAACATCGCAGATTTCCTCCCTATTCAAATTGCCACTCTAACATTCGAGGAGCATTACTGTCCCTTCGAGGATGTGAATTGGATCGCTTTCGCTTTTCTCAGATGATGGCAACAACAGCCTCTTGGAACATTACGCATCTCAAGTCGCTGAAAAACTTCTGGACTTCAATCTTCAAGACTTGTAAGAAACTCAAGTTATTCTTGAATGGATTTTTTCCATCTTTTTTAACTTTTTCCTTGAATTTTTTTGTATTCACTTCGATCAAACTATTTTGATATAATAGCTTTCTAAGTATAATCAGACATTTGAACTCTGTCTTCATTATTGCCCCTTACGTCTCCACTCTAACCAGGGATCGGTGATGTATGGCCTATGCAAATACGCTTTTTACTGCCTAAATTAGCATAAACCCGGCACCCATTTAGAAACGACGTCTATTCTTTGTGCACACGCCTCTCTGCCTGCCTGTTATTCCCAAAGCCTTTTCACACACATTTACTCAAACTCAGCCTCTGCTCACAACCTGACGATAAAAATTAAAAAAGCTGACTTTGTTTAGGAACTGGTTGGCATAGTGTGGTAATTGTAAACTACCTTTATTTTCATTATACAATGTATTCATTCATGTCTAATAGCTATTGTGTATGTCACATAAAACTGTAACATATAACTTGTAATTCACTGATGCAGGAGCTTCAATTTGACTACAGCAGAAGCGGTTGGAGTTTGTCTCAGCTCGATGCTTTAGCTCTCTACACAAAAATGTTTTTTTGAAACAGCTGAAGACAATAATGTATGGTTTGATTACAAAGGTACCGAATGTGCTTCTCAGAAGCGCAATGTTTGTATTCATCCTCAAAGTTTCAATGTGGGTAGAACTAGTGCTAATTCTGACACGCACCACATTGAATCTACTGTACAACAGATTGCTGACTATTCTACTGTTGATAATTTTGTGTTACAAAAAAGCACTGCCAAGGTACCTAAAAAGTTTGATGATTACATTTTGCAATTTCTTTCTTTTCTTAAAGGATACAAGTGGTAATCGTATCCTACCATTATTTTCCTTATAGAATTTAGAGTCATTCAAGTGTAATAGCTATTGTTTATGTCACATGGAACTGTAACATGCAATATGCAATTCACTGATGCAGGTGCTTACGTTTGAATGCAGCAGAAGTGGATGCACTAGCTCTTGCACCAGTGGGTCTAATTATGGCACTAAAATAAAGACCATTTCTATATAATTATTAAACTCCATCCCTTTATTACACACAGACACTGTCTTAGACACACCTCATTTCACCATTTGTCTTCTGTGGCATTGCAACATTCTGCAATATATTCTTCATGATTATTCCTGCTTCCTAAAACACTTCATTTGTGTCTTTGAGGGGTGAGTAGTTCGCTTTCCACTCCCTGTATAGTATAAACGCACATTAACAATACTTACACAGGTATGCTACAGCGGCCAGTATCCTACAGCGCCCACAGCACATCACTTTACCGCAATAAACTCACGACTTACACTCACAGTTTCATCCCTGAGTCTTCAGACCGGTACCAGTGAGTAGTTTGCTTCCCACTCCCGCTATACTCTAAACGCATACTAACACCACCTGCACACATATGCTACAGCAGCCAGTGTGCTACACTGCCCAGAGCACATAAATTTACAGCACTCAGCTCACAGTTTAGGCGCACTGTTTCATCTCCGAGTTTACCGGTACCTCACCTCTGCACCATCTCACTCTAGACAAAACAGCACTTTCACATCGGTAAGGGTAAATACTTCGCTTCTGCCAGTATGCTACAGAGCACTCAGCTTACAGTTTTGGCACACGCTTTCATCTTCAAGTGTACTGGCACCTCACCTCACCACCATCTCACAGTGGGCAAAACAGCACTTTCACACTGGTAGGGGTAAATTCTTTGCTTCGGCCAGTAGGCTACAGCGCCCACAGCAAACATTGTTCTGTCCATGTAAGAAGAGCTACATAGGCAGCACAATTCACAAGGCGAAAATCAGAATTCTGGAGCACCTTCGTGCAATCAAAAACGGAGACAAAGCTTATCCAATCGCCAGACATTTTCAAAGCCATCACAATCAGGACACCACACTACTTAGTTTCGGTGTGTTAGACATGATCAAATTGGATGAGAGAGGGGGCAATAGAGTGCAATGTTTGCGAAGATTAGAATCAAGATTGATTATACAATACAAAACACTGGTTCCAATAGGTCTTAATTGTGACGAAGAACTGGAAGTTCACCTAGGTTAAAATCTGATCTATAGTTCAAAAGCATCAAAGTCTAAATGTTGGGTTGCTCAAGTACATGGAATTGAATGTTATATGAATTAATCTGTTTTAAAGTAACCACAGTATGTACATAAGAATTTTAGAACTTTGTATCTCTCCTTAATGGTAAATTGTCATTGTTTTGTGAATCATTAGTCACAGTTTTTTATTTTATATATTTTTTCTTTAGAACACATAAGAAAGAGCAGCGGTTTGTCAAGATGATAGGACCATCTTCTATCTGTTGAACAACTGAATAGTGATTATCATTGAAAATGTTCACATTTAACTAGAGTTTAAGCCCACTAGGGCAAGATAATCAACAGACAATTTCGAAATGATATTGTGGTAATATAAAATGTATGGAAACACATGCCGTTTTGTCCATAACGTCGAAATTGTAAAATATGAAACTCATATTTATACATTACCCATTGGGGCAGAATGCGATAAAATAGTGCTAGAAATTAGGATATGTGTTTAGTACATCAGCACAAAAAGAAACTCAATAATTACAGTAATGTGAAGAGACGGTTCTCGCTTAAAAGCAGTTATATTGAATTGTGAAAACAAACTGCGATTTCCTTACATGTGTTTTCTAAATATTGTTTAATCTTGTGAGTTGCACAAACAGCGAAAGCCTGTTTTCACTATCATTTGTTTTGGAAACTGTCACATGTTTATTTAAACCTATCACAAAGTTTGTCAGTCACTCGTGAACAAGGGGAAACTTTCCTGAAACGCGTAGAGTGAAGATTGCCTTTTAATCTGCTTAATAAAAGGCTTCCTGGAGTTGATGAGTGTTCGTGTTTTACTGCCGTCAAAAGCGAAGGTATTTGGACTGGATTTATAAGGTTCGCCACCTTACACGAACCACTTTCGGAAGAGTTTTAAGCATGGCGTTGCTCAGCGGCTGCTGAGCACAAGGAATTATATATATATATTTAAATGTATATATATATATATATACATGAATATATATATATATATATATATATATATATATATATATATATATATATATATATATACATTTATATATATATACCAGAACGCTGCTCAAAAGCCGCCTCCAAAAATGCTCACAGCAAGCAGACACGGACCCGAAATGAGTGCATAAACTTCCAAGTTTATTTCAGTCGGCCATTACGCGTTTCACCATCAAAAGTGGCTTGATATATATATATAATGGGAGTCGAAGTCCCTCCAGAGCTACATTGAGGTCAACCGAATTCCGAGGGGGCTAAGAATATTGACAGCACCCAGCTACGAAAATCCCAATAATCCAGAACTAATGAAGGAATGGGCAGAAAGCAACCTAGAAGCATCGCGAAGACTGGTACTCATCCTCATTAAATATGCGGATATCGATCAAGCGCAGCTCTTGAAAGAAATGACCAGACTGAAGAAAAAAACAGATTGGCCACTGGAATGTCGATAAGAATAAAGAAAGAGGAAGCCAAGATCACGGAACGAAAAACCTACAATGACAATGATTATGATCTTGGCCAGATCCTTACTTTTGCAAAAAGATACGATGCCCTTCATGGCACTGCCAAGAAAATTCCTCCACATCAAAGGAGGGCCCACCAAAGTAAGGACCCTACAGAAACATCAGCAACTGACCTAAGCTCCCTTGGGGGGAGTGACACGGAATCGGATATGAGAAATCGAGAAACATTGAACAAACTAACAAAACCCTCTCCAGGTGAAGAAATATGTTTTTTGTGCCATGAACGCATGCAGATGCTCCGGCCCAGGATTCAAAACAATGTAAATATAGGAACTACAAGAGGAGGCAGAGGCTCAGGACGAGGGCGAGGCATGCCATTTCAGAGCCAAAAGGGCAGAGACAAGTGGGTACCCAACAATCAGCAATGAATGCCAGTACCAATCAAACCATCATCAATCTAATAGATACTGCCCTAACCCAAGAAGAGGAAAATATTCTTAAACTGGGCCTCTCATATGCACCAGCAAACAATTCTGACTATGCCACCACTAGACTTGATATGTACAAAGCTATCTGTAAGCTGAAGCTTATGCTGAAGCTCCGCAAACATTTCATGCTAAACAACAAGAAAAAATCTCTAGAATCTGTACCAGGTCAGGCAGAGACATCGATGTTGGGTTCATCCGACACCAGTGAACTCTTTGAACTTTGGGAAACAGTTGGTGCCGGTTATGCAATGTTGCAGGTCAAGAACAGTACAACGACATTGTATCACGCCATTCAAGCCTGTGTCGACATTCAACCCTATCATGCCTCGTGATACAGTGGATGTATTTCATGAAAATGTCACGCACCAGCTAAAACAATTGGATAAAAAGATACAAAATCAAAAACGTAAATACAACAAACAATCTCAACAATACGAGGCCCTCATCACAAAACTCAGTCAAAAGAAAGATCTAGTGATCAGGGCGAGTGACAAGGGAGGAAACATTATGCTGCTCACTCAATCCAACTGTGATAAGGAGGCTTTCTTGCAGTTAAATGACAGACAATGCTATGAGCGGATTACGGCAACCAGTATGAAACAGGCCCATAAAGAATACCACTCCAAATTGTCCAAATGGCGTGCCAGAAAAATCATCACGGAAAGTGAATATAAGTATTTAAAGAAGGAGAATCCCATCACGCCTACAATTTATTTTATTCCCAAAGTTCACAAAAACAAAACTAAACCCCCTGGCAGACCTATAATATCAGCCAGAGGAGGCATGCTAGAAAAGACTTAAGTGTACATTGACTATTTCTTACAACCCTATGTCAAGGCACTTGACTCCTTTGTACAAGACACCGGAGACTTCCTTTGGAAGATACAACAAACATCTTGGGAAGATGGACTTTGGATGTTGACTCTTGACGTCTCAGCACTTTATACAAGTATCAAACATTCTGACGGTTTGAGGGCAGTCATTTATTACCTCTCACAAATACCCGACAAGGAACATAATGAGACACTTGTTCAAATGCTGGAACACTGTTTAACAAACAATTTATTCATGTACAACAACCTACTTTATCTCCAACTACAGGGAGTGGCGACGGGGGCCAGTTTTTCGCCAAGTTACGCGTGTCTTCACATGGGTAACTGGGAAGAACTGGGCCTCAAAGTCAAGTACAAAAAAGTATGGGATGAAAACATTGTTTGTGTTGTGGAGGGGGACAAGGGAACAAGCTGAGGCATTTATACGCGAGATTAACAACAATACGCTCAACTTGCAATTCACTGCCTACATTAGTCAGCAATCAGTCCCATTTCTAGACACAGATGTATTTATCAACAACGGTATCATAGAAACCAAACTGTATCGCAAAAGCACTGCGGGGAATACGATTCTCCACACATCTTGTGCACACCCAGCCAATTTAATACCCAGCATCCCCTATGGGGAGATGCTGAAGCTGAGGAGAATATGCAGCAACACTAGTGATCTCAAGCAAGCACAATGCAATCGTAAGTCTAGATTTTTATAGAAAGAGGATATTCTGAAAAAACAATAGACACTGCCATCACTAAGTCCATGACATTAGACAGACTAACTCTTCCTAACAGATACAGTCAGGAGGAACAACAAGACAGTGACATTGAGGAATGCACGGCCAATCTGATAAAGAAGCAACCAGACCCTTTCAGGTTCATTACCAGCTACAACAAACAACATGCAGATATCTATAGGATTATTAATAGTAACTGGTCTATAGTTTGGAATGACCTTGTCATTGGCCCTACTCTTCCTCGCACAGCATCCCTGACATACAGTAGAGCACCATCTATGAAAGATCATCTAATCAACACCAGTCCGGATGTCATAGAAAAAACTTCCTGGTTGCAGACCAACAGAGGGTTCTATAGGTGTAAGACATGTAAATCATGCACCCATGGCATCAACACCAAAACATACAAAGATGCATTTAGTCACAAAGACCATCAGATCAACAAATTGTTAACATGCAAGACCGAATTCGCTATATATATTCTTATCTGCCCATGCAGATTAGAATACGTGAGCAGCACCAAACTTGCTGTGCACAAGCGCATTTTGCAACATCTGCGGGCCATAGCTAACCATGACAACACCTACGCGGTAGCTAGGCATTTCAAAGAAAAACATAACAGCGACAATTCAGGTCTTAAATTGTTTGTGATAGATTCAGTGATTGCGAGCAGGAGGGGTGGGGGCAGGGAGTCGAAGCTGCACAAATTAGAAACTCGTTACATCCTTCAGCTCGACTCCAAAAGCCCTGGAGGCCTCAATATCACTGAGGATCTGCATACATGCCTATCTTAACCACAATATAGAATATTAGACCCATGTAGTACTCACTCCTATTACTGTAGCTTCAAATCCTTACAGCAATGCTTTCTTTCCCCCTTTTTTTATTTCACCTATTGCAATTGCCATCTTGCACATTTGAAAGGTACACTGTGGGGTTACCTCTTTGCATTTAGTCTGCATATATACAGGATGTAGTCACAATACCCTATATGAAACCACAAGTTTGTGATCTACCCATGAAATCAAGTTTTTGAAGATCCAACGGATGTTGGTTCAGTCGCAGTTTTTAAACCGTTTTGTTTATCACTTTGCACATTATTAGCACTTTTTTGCACAGCACATAGACCTACATGCAGTAAACCTAAGTCGTGACTAGTATCCAAGCTTCAGCCTATCTGCAACACATATTGGTCCTCTATAGGTAATCTAAGTATCTAAGGATGCTGACAATTAAAGCTAGGGATTCGTCCCATAATTGCACTTTATTTTTATATATATAAATAGGAGCTCTCAATGTGTGGATGAGATGCCATAGATTCCATTGTTGGACATTAACTAAGAGGTTACAAATACTCAGTACCAACTCTAAGGTCATAGGCAGTATACAGTAGACGAATCCGGCTGGAAACGCTACTTGTGAAGCACATTACACTTTTGATTATTCGGGGCAATGTCATGTATTAGTCACGTTGGTCTCCCTATTCACCATGTAGAAAGTACAATTTCACCGAAATTAAATTTCATATCCCCAACAAGATGTACCATGATGATACTGTCCCTTACGAAGCCCCGCTAATAGATTAGGGAGCATTAAACAGGGACAGGCGTCTAAACAGCAGGGGTTTTTCTTGTTTATGAAACATGCTCATTTTGCACTATTGCAATTTTTGCACAGAAATCCGTCTAAACCACATTTAAAACGTGTTTTTGATATCACATGTTTTATATGAATGATTATTCTGCTTTCATGACTAAAAGTTTTATATGAACATATTTATATGCATATATTTAAATATGTATTTATTTATTTATGTATAACCCTGCATCATGCTATTACAACGTCAGTGGAAAAATCTTTTGGGCTTATGTGCAATAGGAGATGTTTTAACCATGCACGGTGGATAGTAACATCTACACAATGTACAATGAACAACACAGTATTTTTTCTATGTCTGTGAGTAACTCTGTCACATGATGCACTTTTCAAATCCGGCACTTTAAAAACTGCTACGAACCTGTAACACATTGTCATGTGAACAAGCCTCTGAAGAGATGAAACGTTATGGCGGAAATAAAGAAACACTTTGCACGATTCCTTGGTCTGTGTCTACGTTGCTGCGGTGGAGAGAGGATTGCCTTCGCCGACATTGTGGAGTTCACGATATATATATATCTATATATAGATATATATATATTATTTTTTTTCAAAGAACTCCGAATCTTTTCTCTTCTGAAGTTTGCAGAAAAACAAACACGGACCCATGCAGGCATGCAGGTAATTTGTAGAATCTTTAATTTGTGCGCTACACAAACTCCGCTATGACGCGTTTCGGGCCCTGTGAGCCCTTGATCACATAACGTTGTTTGACAAGCCTCACCCTTTTAAAGTGCAAATACAGGTCATATGATCACAGGGCCTAAAGACATAAACAACAGACTTCCGCCAAGTTCCAGCATAACTTTTCAGAATGGTTTTTGTTGAATACAGTTTAAAATACTTTCAATAAGATCCCATCTTTAGAATCACCATTTCAATCTATTCATGAATTCAATTGCGTTAATTAAACTGTGCCACCTTATAGTATGTGCAACATTCCGCAGATAAATAAATAAATAGATAAATGAATCTGTATAAATATGCATCTATATACACACCATTCTAAATCCAAATATACAAATTTACAAATTTAAATTACTCATTGTTCTGTGCAAATCTGCTTATGAATGTGCAAAATAATGCTAAAGTGGTGCAAAATCTGCAAAAATTACAGGCATCTTCGATCTCAAGCAATTGGCTATCTGATCTAAATACTCCTGACCATTACCTGCACTTAGGCTGTCACCAATTTATTATTTCCTATTTTTGGCGCCCTCCAAGTGCAGTCATTTTAATATGTTTTCTTGATTGAACTATTGGTGACAAGATCCTGCCCCAGTGGGCTCCATTCTTATTCCTGGAATTACTGCATACCAACCGCCCTTCTAATGTGGTTTCTTGATACTGTGCACCCCTCTAAGTGAAAGAAAAAAAACAAAAAATCAATGTGTAGGTCACATGGACCAACCCTAGTGTATAAATAAAAATTACAAACTAATATTTAAATGTCGAAATCCTTCTTTTATGTGCTGTCTTACATTTTAATGATTCATTCCCTTAGTTTTGGGCACATCCCTATAGCAATCTCCTATTCTTGTCGTCACAGTGACGTATGGTGTGCCCGAACCCCTAGAGACACGTGTACATATCTTTGCTCGCATTTAACCCGTTAGGTGTTTTGGAGTCTAGCTCAAGTATATACCGTGTTTCTAACAACCTCAACGGCGCCTCCCGGTCACCCCATCAATGCAACTGAGAGATCATGTCTATACCAAAATAGCTAAGACAGCTCAAATCATTACCATGGCAAGAATTGATATGCCTAGCCACCGGGTATGCCTCATCTCTATTGTTGATAGCTTGCATGTGCTGGAGTATGTGTTTGTGGACCTGCAACTTGGTACTACCCACATATTGCAGGCCACATGCACACTCCGGCACATATACAATAAAATCAGATTTACAAGTTAATTTTTTAGAGATGGGCACTGGCACATCACTAAATGGGGTGGTGTAAGACGTTCTATTCTTCCCCAGTTTACAGGCCTTACACGTGGCACATTTGATAAAGCCTTTGGTGGTTTGTAGCCAGGAGTTATTACTAGACACTTCTGGACTGCTCCTTATGAGCATGTCACTCATTGAACGTGCTCGGCTGAATGTTATTGCCCTGCATCATGCTATTAGAACGTCAGTGGAAAAATCTTTTGGGCTTATGTGCAATAGGTGACCGCTCAGCCCTCCACAGGGCTTGGTCGCCCCACTCACTGCTGCCGCTCCTGCCTGCAGATTCCTTCGCTCGCTGCCCGCTGCTCCTGGGAATTTCCCGCTGCTCCTGGGAATTTCCCGCTGCTCCTGGGAATTTCCCGCTGCCCGCTGCTTCTTGGAATTTCCCGCCGCTGCCTCCCTGCGGCCCCGCCCCCCTGTGATTCCATTCGCTGCCCCGCTCCCGCCACCCAGCTGCTCCTCCCTCCCGGCTCCTTACTTATGATGCCCCCAGAGCGACCGCGCAGCGGATGCGCGCAGCGGGAGCACCGATTGAGCGCCAAAGGTGCGCCAAAGGTAAGCCCGTCTGCGCCCGTCCGTGCCTGGCCCGCGCCCAGCGCCAGGACCCCTGGCCCTCCCCACCGAGGCAAGACGACCCGACTGACCTACGACGCCGCCACTCTCAACGCACTCAATGCCGGCCGGACCCACGCCTGCTGCCAAGCCACCCCGAGACGCACCCACGGACCCTTCACCTGCTGCACCTGCAAGTTCACCTGCCTCCGTACCTGCCCCACACCTGCCAAGACAAACACCAGCAGCAACCACCTCAAGTGCATCCTGATCAACACCCGCTCCGTCCACAGACACGCCGTGGAACTCTGGAACCTCCTCGACGCTACATCACCAGACGTCGCCTTCCTCATGGAAACCTGGATGAACGCCTCCTCTGCACTCGACATCGCCATCGCCATCCCGGACGGGTACAAGATCATCAGGAGGGACCGCATCAACCAGACCGGAGGTGGCATCGCCATCGTCCACAGGAACACCATCCGCATCACGACCGACGCCAACGACTCCTTCACCGCAGCCGAACATCTCCACTTCCAGATTCACACCGACCCTAAGACGACCCTCAGAGGCACCCTCGTCTACAGACCCCCGGGACCACGCACACAATTCAGCGAAGACATCACAGACTTCATCGGCCCGCACGCCCTCCCCTCCACCGACTACATCCTCCTCGGGGACCTCAACTTCCACCTGGAGAACAACAAGGACCGCAACACCACCGCCCTGCTGGAAAACCTCGCCAACCTCGGACTCAAGCAACTGGTCAACACCCCCACCCACTACGCCGGCCACACGCTTGATCCCGTCTTCTCTTCCAGCAAGTACATCACCTTCAGCCACGCCACCGGACTCCACTGGACCGACCACAGCTGCGTCCACTTCAGCTTCAAAAGATCCACGACCCACCACCACCCGCAACAGGTACCTCACAGGAATTGGAGCAAGATCACCGCAGACCAGCTCCCCACCTCCCTCAGCCAGAGCCCACCCGCCAACACAACGGACCCCAACGAAGCAGCCCGCAACTTCACACAGTGGCTGACCGCCTGCGCCGACGACCTCGCGCCACTAAAGAACCCTCCCAGCAGACCCAGAAGCAAGAAGGCATCCTGGTTCACCGACGACCTCAAGGACTCCAAGAAGACCTGCCGCACCCTCGAGAAAGCCTGGCTCCTCAACCGGACCACCGACAACATGACCGCCCTCAAACACGCTACCCGCAAGCACCATCAGCTCATCCGCACCACCAAAAAGAAATCCCTGAAGGAACGACTGGACAACAACGCCCACGACAGCAAAGAGCTCTTCACTATCGTCAAGGAGTTCTCCAACCCCAGCACCGGCACCAACGATATCACTCCGTCACAAGACCTCTGCGACTCCCTCGCCTCGTTCTTCCACCGCAAGATCGCCGACATCCACAACTGCTTCGGCGCCCCACCCACCCACCCAACCGTCGAACCAACACCCCCCACCGCCACCCTTCGCACCTGGACCACGGTGACCACCAAAGACACAGCCCGCATGATGAACACCATCCACTCCGGATCACCGACCGACCCCTGCCCACACCACGTCTTCAACAAGGCCGACTCCAGCATCGCACCCCAACTCCGGAACATCATCAACGCCTCCTTCAACACCGCCACCTTCCCGGAGAGCTGGAAGCACGCCGAGATCAGCGCCCTCCTGAAGAAACCTACAGCGGACCCCACCGATCTCAAAAACTTCCGCCCCATCTCGCTCCTCCCTTTTCCTGCTAAAGTCATCGAGAAGATCGTCAACAGACAGCTGACCGCCTTCCTCGAGACGAACGGATCCCTCGACCCCTCGCAGTCCGGCTTCAGAGCCAACCACAGCACCGAGACCGCCCTCATCGCAGCCACCGATGACATCCGGACCCTGCTCGACAAGGGGGAAACAGTGGCCCTCATCCTCCTGGACCTCTCCGCTGCGTTTGCTCGACAAGGGGGAAACAGTGGCCCTCATCCTCCTGGACCTCTCCGCTGCGTTCGACACGGTCTGCCACCGCACCCTAGTCCAGCGCCTCAGCAACATCGGTATCCAAGAGAAGGCACTGGAGTGGATCATCTCGTTCCTCGCCGGAAGAACACAAAGAGTCCGCCTCCCCCCGTTTCGCTCCGAGGCCACCGAAGTCATCTGCGGCGTCCCGCAAGGATCTTCACTCAGCTCCACCCTCTTCAACATCTACATGAAACCTCTCGCAGCCATCGCACGCCAGCACAACCTCAACATCATCTCTTACGCCGAGGACACCCAGCTGATCCTCTCCCTCACCAGAGACCCCGACACCGCCAGAACCTGCCTACACGAAGGGATGAAAGACGTCGCCGAGTGGATGACAGCCGCCTGAAACTGAACTCGGACAAGACGGAAGTCCTCATCCTGGGATCTTCGCCCTCCGCCTGGGACGACTCCTGGTGGCCCCCAGCCCAGGGCACCGCACCCATGCCAACCGACCACGCACGCAACCTGGGCTTCATCCTGGACCCCTCCCTCTCGATGACCAGACAAGTCAACGCCGTCTCCTCATCGTGCTTCATCACCCTGCGTATGCTTCGCAAGATCTTCCGCTGGATCCCGACCGAGACCAGGAAGACTGTCACCCAGGCACTCGTCACCAGCCGACTGGACTACGGAACTGCCCTCTATGCCGGAACCACAGCCAAGCTACAGAAAAGACTCCAGCGCATCCAGAACGCCTCCGCCCGACTCATCCTGGATGTCCCCCGACGCAGCCACATCTCCAGCCACCTGAGGAACCTGCACTGGCTCCCCGTTGACAAGAGGATCATGTTCCGGCTCCTCACCCATGCACACAAGTCTCTCCACGACCTGGGCCCCAAGTACCTCAACGACCGCCTGACCTTCTACACGCCCACCCGCCAGCTACGGTCCACCAGCCTCGCCCTCGCAGCCGTACCACGCATCCGAAGAGCCACCCCCGGAGGAAGATCCTTCTCTTACCTGGCTGCCAAGACTTGGAACTCCCTCCCCATCCACCTTCGGCTGACCCAGGACCATCTCGCCTTCAGGAAACAACTCAAGACCTGGCTGTTCGAGCAGTAGCATACCCCTCCCCCCAAGCGCCTTGAGACCCTCCCGGGTGAGTATTGCGCTATACAAATGGCATGATTGATTGATTGATTGATTAGGAGATGTTTTAACCATGAACGGTGGATAGTAACATCTATACAATTTACAATGAACAACACAGTATTTTTTCTATGTCTGTGCGTAACTCTGTCACATGATGCACTTTTCAAATCCGGCACTGTCACTTTAAAAACAGCTACGAACCTGTAACACATTGTCATGTGAACAAGCCTCTGAGGAGGTGAAACGTTATGGCGGCAGTTTGCAAGAAATAAAGAAACACTTTGCACGAATCCTTGGTCTGTGCCTACATTGCTGCGGTGCAGAGAGGATTGCCTTCGCCGACATTGTGGAGTTCACGATATATATATATATATATATATATATTTTCTTAGCAAACGCCCTTTTTGAGGAGGAGCAGCTGTTCAGCTGGTGCCGGCGATGAGCCAAGGACTCCGCTCGTGAAATATTTGTAGCTACTCACAAAACCACGCCGCACTCTTCTCGGGTGGTTAAATAAGGTTTATTTCAGCTCTGTTACTCTTCCTTCACCTACGCGTTTCGAACTAAACAGTTCTTGATCACGGTAGTAACAAGTCCGTTTTTAGTTTCTCATTTTTATACTCAAACACCACTCTAGCTATTATGGTGCATTGTGGGTTGGGTAGTATTTACTTGGCTAGTTCAGCCTATCGATGTCCGTTTGCAACCAGTATTGCTGAATTCATAAATGGTTTGGTGTTTATTCATCAAGGCTTTGATGTTTGGTTAATCTAGCGTCGATATGACACAATATCGGACTCTTGTTTTATATACATTATGGCTGAGTGCCATATAATGTTTGTCCTGTAATGTATACATGGGACTAGACTTATTAGAGTCGTTTTAGATGTTTAATTATATATATATATTGTCGCTCCAAGGTTGCCCACCTTTGAGTAGCACACGAGCAGCAGCTTGATTTATGTGTAGGTGAGGACGGGGATCCGCTTGTAGATGCCCCTCCGTAATGGATCTGCCCGATGCGTTTCGAAGCTCCATATGCTTCTCTTCAGGGGCTTTAACGGAAGCAGTGTGCGCAACCGCTAACCCACTTCTCCATTTTCCATATGACACACCCACCATGGGAGGCTCAAATGAGACTGTGTATTATGAGAAGTGGGGTGCAGAAAGCACATAATCAAGTCCTGCATTGGCCCCGCAAGTGGGCCCGTCCTCGATCCCGTGTATGGCTGCTGTTTCACTTCTGTGACCCCCAAGGATGACGGGGTGTTGCATACTCCGCGGCAGATCCATTATGGAACGGCATCTACAAGCGGATCCTCATCCTCACCTACACATAAATCAAGCTGCTGCTCGTGTGCTACTCAAAGGTGGACAACCTTGGAGCGACAATATATATATCTATATATATATATATATATTACCTACTGGCGGTCCTAACTATAACTATATATATATATATATATATATATATATATATGTTAGCACTCAGTGACGGTAATCCGGAGCTCTAGCAATGCGGCGGTCCCTCCCAAAAAAACGGCGTTTTTTACCAAAATTATTTCAGCAAACTTCCTGCGCACCATCCAGTCACAGAAAAGGTCGGGACACTCCAGGATGCTTCAAATTCATTTAATGCAGCAACAGTTACAAAAGCCGACGCGTTTCGCCGTTAGGCTTGGTCACATGTTGCTGCATTAAATGAATTTGAAGCATCCTGGAGTGTCCCGACCTTTTCTGTGACTGGATGGTGCGCAGGAAGTTTGCTGAAATAAAAATAAAAAAATAATATATAAATATATATATATATATATATATATATATATATATATATATATATATATATATAAAGAGATATATATATATTGATGCCAATCCTAGTTTAACAATAAAAAACAGGCTCCGACTCCGTGGGTTTGCGGTGCTCTCAAGGATAAGTCTTTATTCCAAACATGATGGACGACGCGTTTCGGCAGACGTGTCCGCCTTGCTCACAACATCAGTTCTCACTGCAGTGAAGTGCATTATATCTTAAACAAAAATGGTGTAAACGAAAGTGAGTTGTCATAGCAACCAACTCCGTGACCAAGGCCATAGAAGAAATACATACAACATGAAAAGCGCTGGTCATGGTGAGTTTGTGCAGTGTTTCTTCTAAATAAGTGGATATCCTTTAGAAGAACCAAATCACATAGAAATTTACATTAATTTTTTAATAAAGCACAAACCTGTGTACAATGGTATTCAGTGGAAAATTATAATAACATACCAATGAACAACTTTGCTATATGTATAGGTGTGATGTTATGTTATACATTTACATATGTGCACGAGCCCACTGACATAATGTGTGTTAGGGTGTCGTTTACCTGGCTTATGCTATTTTCTAGCGCGCGTGAGAGGTTGCATTTGTATATCTCGTGCCATACACACTGTGACTGCCTAGGCCTGCTCAGGGGTCCCAGAAGAACCCTAAGGCCACATTTTTTTTTATTTAAAAAAGAAATGGCAGGATGAACGTAGGATCCGTGCATTTCGCCCCTGAAAAAAAAATTGAAGCACGGGCTCAGGCGCTTTAAAGGTTATTAGCCTCCAGGGGGCCAAATCCCGAAAGCATTAAAAAAAATAGTGTGGGGGTCCCCATCCCCCCACACTGCCCCAGGGACCGCCATCCCTGGGGCTGTAACTTAATATATGCGGGGGGCTCACGGGGCCCCCCACAGCCCTGGGGACTGCCACCACTAGGGGCTTGTTTAAAATGGGTGGAGGGGCTCTTAGGCCCCCCAGCCCAAGGGACCGCCATCCCCCAGGGCTTCAAAACATTAATTGAGGGGGGCTCTTAAGCCCCCCAGCCCCGTGGACCGCCACCCCTGGGGCTTTTTGAAAGTATGGGAGGGGGGCCGTGTGGCCTCCTCCTGGAGCCCAATATGGCCCTGGAGACCGCCACCCCCCAAGGCTGGCTCCTGCAGTGTCCCGGGTTCCCCACCCCAGGACACTGCTGTTTGCAATGGCAGGGCGGGGGCCTCGCGGCTCCAACCCTGTCATTGCAAACTGCTTTCCTATTTGGAAGAGAGAGCAGCTTAACCAAATAGGAAAGGAGATTGCTTTTCCTCAGGGGGAGCAGCATGTTAGCTTGTTTCCCTGAGGGAAGGCAATGCTGGCTCCCGAAGGCCGCAGGGAGCTGGCTGGGACCGTGGGGGCGTTGGGGCTCCCCCCACGGTACCCAACATTTTTTATAAGCCCCGGGGGATGGGGTCCCAGGGGATAATAAAAATTAGTGAAATGGGCTATTTTATTTTTACGGTAAAATGAAGAGTCGCACACCCAGTGCGGTGCTCAATGCAGCCCCTGGTGTGCACGCTTTGGTTGCACGGCTTCTAACCCGTAGGGTATGCGACTCCATCTCGTGTGGTGCACAACTTGCACGCATCCGCTGCACGACTTTGACACGTTGGGTGCGTTACTCCAAGCCAAAAAACAAATAATATTTTTCAGATATACATCAAGCTTATGTGTTTAGTTGTGAGGTGGCTCTAAAAAGAGCCCTTGTGTTTATTGAGAGATTTTAGTACCTACAAGTAAGTACCAATGCATAATCTAAAGTTCAAGAGGAAGACTCTGTTCCCTTCATATGTAAAATGTACATCATCTCTCCTATAGATGCCATGCATATTAAACACAGATTGTTGTGGTATATGGATACCATTCTATAGTCTCGGAGAAAAGCAGAAACATATTTATTCACATGTTTCCTAGGTTTCTCAAACTGTGGACAAAATTGATTGGACCAGTTCCATTTCTGCCTTTGACATATGTTAGAATAGACAAAGGCAGTTTGGGTGAAAAGTGACATAAATTCTCCAAAGGTGTCCTTCATAAGCATTTCCAGACCTACTCCAGTCAAAGCGCCTAGGTCATTGCCACCATAGTGCACAATTATGAGTTCAGGGTGTTGGAGATGCAAAAAGGATTTCACCAATGGCATCAATTGGTGCCACTTTAACCCTCTCTTCCAATCCATGTAATGTCTACATTTGGTAAACCTAGGTCTTTGTGAATTCCGTTGTGTTCGGCATACTTTTGGCTCCAGAAAATATAGCTGTGTCCCACAATCCACACTCAAAGCATCTTGAAGGGAAGTCTGGATGCACTCAGATGGTCTCTGTAAATGAAGTGGCAGTTTGAAAAGTAAGATTTTTTGTAAATGGTGGGTAAGATGCAGTGTTGAAAAAAGAAAGGAAATTATTGGTTGTTTGACAACATTTTACACTGAAAACTAGGGTGCATGTTTCTGTTTTTTAAAAGCATGATTCTTATTGTTTAACAAAAAGTGATTGAAAAGAACATTACATAGGATAAGCTGGTATATTGAAAAGTCAAGCACACTTGCTGTTTTGATTATCAACATTGTGTGATTAACTTTTGACCTGTGTGCTCAGTTAAGTGTTCCATAAAGTGTTTCTATAGTACCAGGCAGTAGGCAGAATGGGGGTAGGGTTGAAATATATGTCATTTGGAAAGGATTGAAATGCATAACCAATAGAAATGTGTGTTTGTTTTTTAATTAATGTGGGAAGTAATGTGATTTGATGTGAAGGTGTATATGTGTTCAAAATGAGAGGGAAACTGTGCCATTCCTTGGTTCTGGTGAGATGTGTTCAAAACAGAGATTCTGTATAAGAAAATCTGCTGTGTGACTTGTATACTTCTTATTCTACAAAACAATTGGAAAGGTGAGTTATTCATTTGTGAGAGAATGTATGTGGTGCATTTTGATTTTAATCAGACTAATGTGTTTGTCCTGCTAAAGTGCAGGGAATACTTTTTTTTTCTAGAATTTTATTGTGAGTGTGTGTGCGTTTAGAAAGCATTCTGAGATAAGCATTTGTGTATTTTATGTGTTTGCAGACAGATAACTATGCTGTTCTCATGTTTTGGTAGAATTAGAAACCAGTTAGTTTTTATTTATTTTCAAAAATGACTCAAGTTTCTGCATTAAAATGCAGTACTCATTCTAGAGTATGAAATGTGTTTTGGTAAAATCTAATGGATAGTGTTGTTTGTCTAGAATCTCACAGTGAGTCGTGTGTGCATTTAGGAATTATTCTGATAGAAGCACTCTATACTAATGGGTAGCAATGTGTAGAGTCACCTAAAGTCTTGTTGAATGGTAAATGTGTTTTGGTAAAATACAAGGGATAGAGTTGCTTGAGTAGAATCACACAGTGAGTCTGTGCATTTAGGAATCACTCTGAGAGAAGCATTTTGGTAGTTCATGTGTTTCCTGACATGTAATTGATTAAAAACTTATTGTGTTCTCACATTTTGGTAGAATTAGAAAATACTCATTGGTTATGTGTTTCCAAAGTGAGATTAGCATTAATAGTAGAATGCAGTTCTGAAATATATGGAATGCATGCTTGATGTTTTTGCAGACAAATAAGTATATGTAGTCTTGCAGTGATACTAACCCCAGTATGATTTCATACACTACCCAAACACCACTGTACTACTGTAAACCCTTAATCTACCTCCAGTACGACCACCTACATTACCCATTCACCACTTTACTACCCTAAACATTAAATCTATCCCAGCAGAACCTCGTACAATACCCAAACACCTCCACTACCCTACCATGACTCCTACACTACACACAAACCACTGTACTACCTTCAACCCTAAAACACTATTGTTAGAACCGGGGTCTCTAGTTGGCAGGGGTATGCACCCTAGTCCAAGTAGGGACCACCGCTTCCGACCTGGTAGCTTGGCGCAGAGCAGCAAAGGCGTAACTTCAGAGGCAATGTGTAAAGTATTTGTGCAACACACAACGACGATGACACAGTAAAAACACTCACAAAAGGAACACCACACCAGTTTTGTATAAGAATAAGAATTTCTTTATCTAAAAATTATGCGAGAACCAAAAGCAGGTAAATCCAGCTCCAGGCAAGATCAATAATAAAAAGGATTCCAGTTTCTAAGCAAGATCCATAATCAATAAGAATGAATCCAGTTCCCAGGCTTGATCAATAACAAAAAAAGGATTCCAGTTTCCAAGCAAGATCAATAATCAATAAGAATGAATCCAGTTCCCAGGCCTGATCAAATCACCAAAAGCTCATGTGTGCCAAGGGCTCTTGCTAGTAATGTCTTTCTCACAGTGTCCTTGGATGGTAAAAGTACACTTGAGGTAGGTTCTTATGGTCAAAATTCACTGGGGGAAGGTTCTTAGGCCAAAGTTCCCTTGTAGCGTAATAAGTGTGCCTCTCATAGAAATGATGCTCCCAGCGTAGGAAGTGCGGCTGCCCAGGCGCTGCTGGTAATGCTAAATAATGCCCCAGTGTCAATTACCAAGTAATTATGCCCCCGTAGGCCAGTCAATGAAGGACTGTTCCCAGCCAAGCACAAAGCTCACACTCCAGGTACCCGGCCAACCCGCACCCCGCCCCTTTGCAGCAGCCTGGTTGCACTGAGGCGTTACCTGGGGTGGTGGTTGCGGACGAAGGTGCGAGGCTCCTCTCCCCCTGGGGCCTTGGGCTCAGCAGGCGCTGCACGGGTGGGGGTCACAGCCACACAGCGCTCCTTTAGCACAGCGCTTAACAGTGCCTCCAAGTCCTGGGCAACGACGGAGCCTCCTGCCACACAGCGCTTCGCTTCTCAGCGCTACACAGCGCGCTCCGGTCCCAGTGGCGGTGACCTCAGGGCCAGTTTCAGTCGGCTTGCGCCAGAAGCAGAGGCAATCACAGAGCCCTGGGAGGATCACGGGGAAAGCAGTGCTGAGGGCAGGCACAGCGTTGCAGGGCAAATCTTGAGAGTGTTGTTGCTGTTCCAAAGGGCAGTCTTTAAAACACTGTGGTCCAAGGACAGGTAGTTTACTTTAGCTTAAAAAGGGTGCAGTCCCAAAAAGGCAATCTTTAAAAGGTTGAAGACTCTTTAAAATGCTGTTCAAAGAAAAGTAGTTCCTTTGGGATGTTGTGGAGACACTCTGGTGGTGATGTTGCAGTCTCCCATGCAGGGCAGGATCAGCAGACAGTAGGGCAGCTCAGCAGGTTGTGGGGCAGCAGTTCCTTGGAGCAGTCAGCCTCCTTCCCAGTGGCAATCCTCTTGCGCAGCAGTCTTCACTCCAGCAGGGATTCTTCCAGGTCCAGCAGTGTAACAAGAAGTGAGGCCAGGACCCTCCCTTATATATCTTTCAGTCTAAGGGCTAGAAAGTGGTAGAAGTCTTTGGAAGGGCCTGGGGGCAGGGGCTTCTGGAAGAGTCCAGAGAGTTCTGGTATGTTCCCTGCCTTCCCTGACCTAGCTGTCACAGTGACGAGAGACAGGCCGTTAAGGCTACAGTGGGCAGCCCATCACAGCTCATCCCAGGGAAGAAGGTGTGAATCACCACTCCCACCTCCCAGCCCAGGCAGGCTATCAGTATGCAGAGGGGAGGGGGGAGTCTGCAGAGCCTAATCTAAGTGTAGGCAGGAAAAGGCCCACTTTATAAAGGTGGGATCCCTAGCGTAGTAATGCCCAAACTCTATATATCATTGGAAAGGGTTCCCCGCCCCAAGTCCAACAAGACCAAACATGACAGACTTATTAGGTCCCTGTCAGAAGTTATCCCATAAGGAGAGGTTCCCAATATTAGCCTATGGAGGATTAGCCTTACTGTGGTAGCAGTGGATTGTGGCAGATATGCCAGCCTCACAAGGTTTTAGGGAAGAGCACCTGCACCTCAGCACTGATTAGCAGTGGTGAGGCGCCCAGTGTCCTAAGTCCAACAAAATGTAAGGTACAAATGGGAGGCAAAAAGGGCAAAAATGTAGGGGAGACCACCCTAAGGCTGACAGGTCTAACACGTGTCCCCCCCAGCTGAAAGTGGGGAGAACTACCCAACCTCCAGGGAGTTCTCATCACTAAGGCGGAAAAACCGAGAGAGACCGTCAGCATTGGCGTGGTCTACTCCGGGTCTGTGTTCCACCCTGAAGTCCATCCCCTGTAGGGAAATGGACCACCTCAACAATTTGGGATTCTCGCCCCTCATTTGCATGAGCCATCTGAGGGGCCGGTGGTCAGTCTGGATCAGGAAGTGGGAGCCAAACAAATATGGCCTCAGCTTCTTTACAGCCCAGACCACCGCGAAGGCTTCTCTCTCTATCGCACTCCATCGCTGTTCTCGGGGGAGCAGCCTCCTGGAGACGAAGGCTATTGGTTGGTCCCTTCCCTCCTCATTGAGTTGCGAAAGTACCGCCCCTATGCCATGCTCTGAGGCGTCCGTTTGGACAATGAACTCTTTGGAGAAGTCAGGGGCCCTGAGCACAGGAGCGGTGCACATGGCCTGCTTTAGAGAGTCAAAGGCTTTTTGGCAAGCCTCTGTCCAGATCACTTTTTTTGTAGGTTGTTTCTTAGAGGTTAGCTCAGTCAAGGGGGCCACAATTGTGCCATAACCCTTGACAAATCTGCGGTAGTATCCTGTGAGGCCCAGGAATGCCCTGACCTCAGTCTGTGTTTTGGGACGCTCCCAGGCCAGGATGGTTTCTATCTTGGCCTGTAGGGGCTGCACCTTGCCCCCGCCTACCAAGTGTCCTAGGTAGACTACCGACCCCTGCCCTATCTGGCATTTACTAGCTTTGATAGTCAGGCCTGCCTGCTGCAGAGCCTGAAGCACTTCCTGGAGGTGACCCAAATGGTCCTCCCAGCTGCTACTGAAGACAGCTATGTCGTCCAGGTAGGCAGTAGAGAAGGCCTCTAAACCAGAGAGGACTCGGTTCACCAGCCGCTGGAAGGTGGCAGGAGCATTTTTCAGTCCAAAGGGCATCACTCTAAACTGGTAGTGGCCCTCTGGGGTGGAAAAGGCGGACCTCTCTTTAGCTCCATCTGTTAGGGCGATCTGCCAGTACCCTGATGTGAGGTCAAAAGTACTCAGGTGTCGGGCAGCACCTAGTCGGTCAATGAGCTCATCCGCCCTAGGGATAGGATGAGCATCAGTCTTGGTCACAGAGTTCAGTCCCCTGTAATCCACACAGAACCTAAGTTCTGGTGGGGTGCCCGGTGGGGCAGCTTTTGGTACCAGAACCACCGGACTGGACCAAGGGCTGTTGGAGGGCTCTATCACCCCCAACTCCAGCATCTTAGTAATTTCACTCTGGATGCTGGCCTTCACCTTATCGGACAGCCTGTAAGACTTTGACTTGACAGGGGGGCTGTCTCCTGTGTTCACATCATGGGTACACAGGTGGGTAATCCCAGGGATAAGGGAGAACACTGAGGAGAACTGCCCCAGGACCTGGCGGCAGTCCCTCTGTTGCTCAGGAGTCAAGGATGGGGAGAGGACCACTCCCTCCACCGATCCATCCTTCTCTTTGGAAGCAAAGAGGTCCGGGAGAGATTCACTTTCCTCTTCCTCGGCCCCATCAGTTACCATCAGTAAGGTGAGCTCAGACCTCTCATGGTGGGGTTTGAGGCGGTTGGCGTGTAGCACCCTGTGGGGCTGCCTGGGAGTCTAAAGATCCACTAGGTAAGTGGCCTCACCCTTCTTTTCCAATATCTCATAAGGGCCAGTCCAGCGATCCTGGAGGGCACTAAGCTCCCCAGGCTCCATGACCCACACCTTCTGTCCAGGTTCTAGCTCCACAGGGTGAGAGTTCTGGTCGTACCATTCCTTCATTACCGCCTGGCTGGCCTCTAAGTTGTCAGAAGCTTGTTTCCACAACTTAGCCATTTGGCTACGGAAGGCCAGCATTTAGCTCACTACATCCTGGGGAAGCCTCCTTGGAGTCTTCTCCCACCCATCCTTCACTAAACTGAGAGGTCCCCTAACAGGGTGACCGTACAAAAGTTCAAAGGGGCCCACTCCCTTCTGCGGTACCTCCCTGTAGGAAAACAACAAACAGGGCAAGAGGATGTCCCACTTTTTCCTCAGACCCTTAGGCAGACTCCTGATCATGCCCTTTAGGGTCTTGTTAAACCTCTCCACGAGACCATTGGTCTGTGGGTGATAAGGGGTGGAGAACTTATAAGTAACCCCACACTCCTTCCACATGGCTTGCATGTAGGCAGACATAAAATTGGTACCCCTGTCGGACACCACCTCTTTGGGGAAACCCACTCTGTTAAAAATCCCCATCAGGGCCCGTGCCACTGCAGGTGCAGTGATGGTTCTCAGAGGAATAGCCTCTGGTTACCGGGTGGTGTGGTCCACCAGAACCAGGATAAACCGGTGGCCAGAAGAGGTCGGTGGATCCATAGGCCCCACAATGTCGATGCCCACCCTCTCAAAGGGGGTGCTAACGACAGGTAGTGGTTCCAGGGCAGCCTTCAGCTTAGCCCCTGTTTTCCCACTGGCTTGGCAGGTCAGACAGGTATTGCAGAAGGTATCTGAGGAGACCCTCATCTGCGGCCAATGAAAATGTGGGACAAGCCTAGCAAACGTCTTGTCTTGGCCCACGTGTCCTGCCAAAGGGATCTCATGGGCCAGTTCCAAAAGAAAGGCCCTGTAGCACTGGGGGACCACTAAGGCCCTTGATGACCCATGCACAGGAGCATTGGGCTCACTGTAAAGGAGCCCATCCTCCCAGTAAATATGATACTTCGCGGAGGCATTGCCTGCTGCCTGGGCTTCGGCCTGTCGCCTCATGCCCTCAAGGGTAGGACACTCCTTCTGTGCCCGGCAAAACTCCTTCCTGGTGGGCCCTCCTTCCACCTGCCACTCTGCAGGGGTAGGTAAGTCCCCCAAGGGAGCAACGTCCCCCTCCGTGGACTCCGGTGCAACCTCCTCAGGTGCCCCATCCATCTCACGGGGTGACTGCCCCGGGGCGGCCTTCCCACGCCCTCGGGCTCCTCCCTTCTTAGCAGCTGACTGGGCCATTTTTCCAGGCTCCAGCCCTGGTTGACTCCCTTTCCGGGCAGCCATAGACCGTGTGGTAGCACAAATCCACTCCGGTAACCCCAGCATCTCCACATGCGCTTTGAGCTCTACCTCCTTCCAGGTAGTATGCTCTAGGTCATTCCCTAACAGACAGTCCACTGGCATGGCAGGGCTCACAGCAACTCTTAAAAGGCCTGAAACCCCTCCCCACTCAAATGGAACGTGTGCTATGGGATAGTGACCCCCCTGTTGTCAGCCATCACAACTGGATGGACTGCATCTGGAATTATTTGCTCTGGGGACACCAGCTGACTCATTACCATAGTCATGCTGGCACCTGTGTCCCTCAGGGCCTCCACCCCCCGACCATTGAGGGTGACCCACTGCCTATACTTGGTAGTATTTGAGGGCACATGGACCTTGGGAACCATCTCACTGTCTCCCAGAGACACTAGGACAAGCCCTGCCCCCTCACTCCCATCATCTAGGGACAGCTCCTCCCCAAGCGCTACACTAGCCACCCCGGGGTTTTTACCTCCAGTGGGCTGTGGTGCTCTCTTGCGACACTTGGGATCCCCCTTGTAGTGTCCAAGTTCACCACACTCATAGCACCGGACAATTCTGGGCTGCTGACCTTTGTCAGGATAAGTGGGCTTCTGGTGGCCAGATTGGGGCTGGGACCCAGACCCTTTCCCTTGTGAATTATTTTGGGGGCCTTTGGGAAACTCTTTCTTTTTATCTCCTCCCTCTTTCTTCTGGTGGGAACCCTGACTACCCCTTTGGGAGTCCCCCTCAGAACCCTTGTTGGACACCCTGGTACTGACCCAGGTGTCCGCCTCCTCCGCAAACTTCCTAGGATTGGTCAACTTGCGGTCAACCAGGTGTTGGCGCAGCTCTGGAAAACATTTCTCTAGAAGGTGCTCTCTTAAAAACAAGTCATACAACCCTTCATAGTCATGCACATTGCTGCCCCGCACCCAACCATCTAAAGCTTTACTAGCGTAGTCCAGGAAGTCTACCCAGTTCTGTGTGGGAAGTTTGTGGCTATTCCTAAACCTCTATCTATACCTCTCAGGGGTAAGACCGAACCTCTTAAGCAATGCGGCTTTCATGACAGAATAGTTAGTCTGGTCTTCCTTCTCTAGGTAAAGGAGGTTGTCCCTAACATCTGGAGGTAGGTACTTATACAAACCACCCCCCCAATAACTCTCTGGGACCCCATGGGCTCTTAAAGATACCTCATAGGCGGCTAACCACTTATCAATATTATCCCCCACCTTAAAACTGGCCATCACATCTTTAGGCATAAAGACCCTGGACTCACGTGAAGCTTCCATAGGTACGCTGCCACCATTCTTGTTGCTGTTGGCCCCTACTTCTAGGGCCCGGATTTCCAGTTCCTTCAGACTGAGCTCATGGGCAAGTTCTTTTTCTCGCATAGCCAGTCGATTGTTCTCGCGATCCTGCTCCATGGCCCACCTTTCTCTTTCCCGCTCTTTCTCCAGCTTGGCAAGCTCCAACTTGAGCTGTCTCTCCTCCCTCCTGTCCTCCAGGTCCTCTACGGACAGGCTCTTCACTGACACACTACTGCCTGCCCCGGAAGGTACCCTTGTACCTGGTAACAAATTACCATTTCCCGCCAAGTGCAGTAGGTCAAGGTTTCCTGTGGCGTCATGCTCTGGTCCTTGATCGTCCCCATCTCCTTCTGAGTGGGCTGTTACCCATGCTCTCAAAGCTTTCTGAAGCTCTGCCTTCTTGGCGCTTCGCTTGAAGGGCATCCCTTTCTCCTCGCAGAACTCTTTGAGTTGCGCCACTGTGTAAACTTCCAGATTGGCCAGCTCGAATTCCATGTTGCTAGGTGGGGCCTCAGACGTTTGTAGAGAAAACCAAATGAGACTTAGGCAAAAAGACTTTTAAAAAGAGCAGCCAGTCAGGGAGAATTTAAAAAAATTCAAAAATGCCAATTGGAGAGGGTAGACAAAAATTCAGTAGAGTCAGGTGTAGGGTTGCGGTGTACACTGCGTCACTGCGTGGTGTTACACAAGCACAAGTCCTATCCCACCGCTCGATCACCAATGTTAGAACCGGGGTCTCTAGTTGGCAGGGGTATGCACCCTAGTCCAAGTAGGGACCACCGCTTCCGACCTGGTAGCTTGGCGCAGAGCAGCAAAGGCGTAACTTCAGAGGCAATGTGTAAAGTATTTGTGCAACACACAACGACGATGACACAGTAAAAACACTCACAAAAGGAACACCACACCAGTTTTGTATAAGAATAAGAATTTCTTTATCTAAAAATTATGTGAGAACCAAAAGCAGGTAAATCCAGCTCCAGGCAAGATCAATAATAAAAAGGATTCCAGTTTCCAAGCAAGATCAATAATCAATAAGATCGAATCCAGTTCCCAGGCTTGATCAATAACAAAAAAAGGATTCCAGTTTCCAAGCAAGATCAATAATCAATAAGAATGAATCCAGTTCCCAGGCCTGATCAAATCACCAAAAGCTCATGTGTGCCAAGGGCTCTTGCTGGTAATGTCTTTCTCACAGTGTCCTTGGATGGTAAAAGTACACTTGAGGTAGGTTCTTATGGTCAAAATTCACTGGGGGAAGGTTCTTAGGCCAAAGTTCCCTTGTAGCGTAATAAGTGTGCCTCTCATAGAAATGATGCTCCCAGCGTAGGAAGTGCGGCTGCCCAGGCGCTGCTGGTAATGCTAAATAATGCCCCAGTGTCAATTACCAAGTAATTATGCCCCCGTAGGCCAGTCAGTGAAGGACGGTTCCCAGCCAAGCACAAAGCTCACACTCCAGGTACCCGGCCAACCCGCACCCCGCCCCTTCGCAGCAGCCTGGTTGCACTGAGGCGTTACCTGGGGTGGTGGTTGCGGACGAAGGTGCGAGGCTCCTGTCCCCCTGGGGCCTTGGGCTCAGCAGGCGCTGCACGGGTGGGGGTCACAGCCACACAGCGCTCCTTTAGCACAGCGCTTAACAGTGCCTCCAAGTCCTGGGCAACGACGGAGCCTCCTGCCACACAGCGCTTCGCTTCTCAGCGCTACACAGCGCGCTCCGGTCCCAGTGGCGGTGACCTCAGGGCCAGTTTCAGTCGGCTTGCGCCAGAAGCAGAGGCAATCACAGAGCCCTGGGAGGATCACGGGGCAAGCAGTGCTGAGGGCAGGCACATCGTTGCAGGGCAAATCTTGAGAGTGTTGTTGCTGTTCCAAAGGGCAGTCTTTAAAACGCTGTGGTCCAAGGACAGGTAGTTTCCTTTAGCTTAAAAAGGGTGCAGTCCCAAAAAGGCAACCTTTAAAAGGTTGAAGACTCTTTAAAATGCTGTTCAAAGAAAAGTAGTTCCTTTGAGACAGTAGGGCAGCTCAGCAGGTTGTGGGGCAGCAGTACCTTGGAGCAGTCAGCCTCCTTCCCAGTGGCAATCCTCTTGCGCAGCAGTCCTCACTCCAGCAGGGATTCTTCCAGGTCCAGCAGTGTAACAAGAAGTGAGGCCAGGACCCTCCCTTATATATCTTTCAGTCTAAGGGCTAGAAAGTGGTAGAAGTCTCTGGAAGGGTCTGGGGGCAGGGGCTTCTGGAAGAGTCCAGGGAGTTCTGGTATGTTCCCTGCCTTCCCTGACCTAGCTGTCACAGTGACGAGAGACAGGCCGTTAAGGCTACAGTGGGCAGCCCATCACAGCTCATCCCAGGGAAGAAGGTGTGAATCACCACGCCCACCTCCGAGCCCAGGCAGGCTATCAGTATGCAGAGGGGAGGGGGGAGTCTGCAGAGCCTAATCTAAGTGTAGGCAGGAAAAGGCCCACTTTATAAAAGTGGGATCCCTAGCGTAGTAATGCCCAAACTCTATATATCATTGGAAAGGGTTCCCCGCCCCGAGTCCAACAAGACCAAACATGACAGACTTATTAGGTCCCTGTCAGAAGTTATCCCATAAGGAGAGGTTCCCAATATTAGCCTATGGAGGATTAGCCTTACTGTGATAGCAGTGGCTTGTGGCAGATATGCCAGCCTCACAACGTTTTAGGGAAGCGCACCTGCACCTCAGCACTGATTAGCAGTGGTGAGGCGCCCAGAGTCCTAAGTCCAACAAAATGTAAGGTAAAAATGGGAGGCAAAAAGGGCAAAAATGTAGGGGAGACCACCCTACGGCTGACAGGTCTAACAACTATCCATAGCATAACCCTGTACAGTACACACATACTACTGCACTTTGCTAGAACACTACCCCAGCATGATTCCCTATACTACCTACACACCATTTCACTACGCTAAAGCTTAAATCTATCACAGCAGGACCTCTTATACTACCCAAACACCAATATACTACCCTGCCAGTGAATTTATAAGAAATATTGTTATTTGTCTAGAATCACACTGTGAGTCAGTGTCCATTTGGGAAAATTGAGAGACAATGATTTGGTTGGTGTATGCCATTGCAGACATATAAATACTTGCTCTCTTGCAATGACACTATCCCTAGCATGATTCCCTACACTACACAAAGACCAATGCACTACCCTAAATCCTTGATCTACCTCCAGCACGATCACCTACACTACCCATTCACTACTAAGTACCCTAAACCCTAAAACACTACTCCAGCACAACTGCCTACACTACTCACACACCATTGCACTACCCTGAATCTTAAATGTACCCCAGTATAACCTCCTACACTACCCAAACACCACTGTATTTTCCTAGAACAGTACTCTACCACGACCCCCTACCCTAGACAAATGCCACTGCACTACCTTAAACCCTAAAACACAATCCCTAGCATGACCCCGTACAGTAGATACACACCATTGCACTATGCTAGAACACTACCCCAGCATGACTTCCTAGACTGCCTACACACCATTTCACTACCCTAAAGCTTAAATCTATCACAGCAGGACTCCTTACACTACTCAAACACCACTATACTACCCTACTACTGCATTTATAAGAAATATTGTTATTTGTGTAGAATCACACTGTGAGTCATTGTCCATTTGGGGAAATTGAGAGACAAAGATTTGCTTGGTTTATGTGTTTGCAGACATATAAATACATGTACTCTTGCAGTGGCATTATCCCTAGCACGATTCCCTACACTACACAAAGACCAGTGCACTACCATAAACCCTTAATCTACCTCTAGCACGATCACCTACACTACCAATTCACTACTGCAGTACCCTAAACCCTAAAACAGATCTTCAGCACGACCATCTACACTACTCAAACAGCATTACACTACCCTGTGAGCCTGAAGAAGGAACTGTCCTAGAAGAGCTTGAGCCTGATCATGTTGAGTTTCTTGGGTCAGGGGGACCTTCCAGGTCAGATCTTAGGCAGGCGCAGTTGGACTGCCTTTCTCTTGAACCCCTCAGACAGCAAGCTGCTGCTGAGGCTGCAGTGAATGCTAGTGGAACCCATAAGGTTTACTGGGATGAAGGCCTCCTGTATTTAGAGGCTAGAGACCCCAAACCTGGTGCTTCCAGGAGGTTGGTCAAAACTTTGGCATTCAGGGTCTTCCTTTTGACACTAGCCCATGATATTCCCCTTGTAGGACATCTTGGACAGAAAAAAACTTGGGACAGGATTGTTCCACATTTTCACTGGCCCCACATGTCAAAAGACACCAAGGAGTTATGTCGCTCCTGTGTCACTTGCCAAGCCAGTGGCAAACCAGGTGGCACTACAAAGGGCCCCCTTATACCACTACCTGTGGTGGGGTTCCCTTTAAAAGAGTAGGGATTGACATTGTTGGACCAATGGATCCCCAAACAGCCTCTGGGCACAGGTTTATTATGGTGGTAGTGGATCATGCCACCAGGTACCCAGAAGCTATTCCCCTTAGGACCACTACGGCACCTATTGTGGCAAGAGCCCTCCTGGGAGTTTTCTCAAGAGTGGGTTTCCCTAAGGAGGCTGTTTCAGATAGAGGTACAAACTTCATGTCTAGTTACTTGACTGCAATGTGGAAGGAGTGTGGAGTGAACTATAAGTTCACCACACCCTACCACCCACAGTGCAATGGTCTAGTTGAAAGATTTCAACAAGACCTTAAAAGGTAAGATCAAGGGTCTCGCAGAAAACGTGAGGCGGAGATGGGATATCCTGCTGCCCTGCCTTTTATTTGCCTACAGAGAGGTCCCACAGAAGGGGGTTGGCTCAAGCCCTTTTGAACTTCTGTTTGGGCATCCTGTAAGAGGACCCTTTTGTCTGGTGAAGGAAGAATGGGAGTTACATCTCAAACTTCCCAAACAAGACACTGTGGACTATGTACTTGGTCTCTGCTCCCGGATGGCAGAGTACATGAAAAAGGCATTCAAAAACCTTGAGGCAAGTCAGGAATTGCAAAAGGCCTGGCATGACCAAAAGGCTGTACTGACTGTTTACCAGCCAGGACAGAAAGTGTGGGTGTTGGAACCTGTGCCCCAGCAGCTCTCCAGGACAAGTAGAGTGGACCCCACACCATTGTTGAACAGAAGGGAGAAGTTTGGTTGATCTTGGAACTTCCAGGAGCCCCGGCAGGGTGCTTCATGTCAACAGACTAAAACCATATGTTGACAGGGCAGACACGGGCTTGCTCATGGCTACTGATAAAGGACAGGAGGAAGAGAGTGACCCTCTCCCAGACCTGCTCTCTCAGAAACCTGATGATGGTTCAGTTAAAGGTGTAGCCTTGGCAGGCAGCCTCACTGACCAACAGCAGAATGACTGCAGACAAGTTCTGCAAGACTACAGACATATGTTTTCATTGACTCCAAGTCAGACTACCTGTGCACTCATGAGGTGGACACTGGGGGCAGTCTGCCTGTTAAAAGTAAGATTTACAGGCAACCTGATCATGTCAGGGACTGTATCAGGACAGAAGTCCAGAAGATGTTGGAATTGGGAGTCATTGAACCCTCAGAGAGCACTTGGGCCAGTCCTGTAGTCCTTGTGCCTAAACCTCACACCCAGGGTGGTAAGAGAGAGATAAGGTTTTCTGTGGACTACAGAGGTCTCAATGCTGTCACTAGGACAGATGCCCATTCAATACCCAGGGCCGATGAGCTCATAGACAGGTTGGCATCTGCCAAGTTTCTGAGCATATTTAACCTACAGCTGGCTACTGGCAGATCAGACTAGCTGATGATGCAAAGCCAAAGACAGCATTTTTAACCCCTGGAGTAGACATGGGCGGATTTTGCGGATCCACGATTCACGAATTTGCGGATTCACGGATCGGCGGATTTGGGGGCGGGGCTTCCTCGAGTGTGTGGGCGGGGCCAAACGGACGGGGCTTCCATGCGAGCGCACATGCCTCTTGTGTATACAAAAGGTCAGAGACCGATCAGAGCAGCAGATTAAGAGACAGAAGCCCCTGGTCACAGGAACAGCACGGGGATTGCGCTCGTGAAAGTCAAAGATGCAAATGCCTCTGGCCAGCATCACAGCGGATTTTCGATGGTATATTTGGGAAGAAGGCACATCTGCCCAGCCTCCCAACGCTCACGATTTTTTTTGGGCTGATGAATGAGTCACTGCATTTGCGCTTCAACTAGTTCCAGCGACCAAGTGTGTGTTACTATGCAATCGCGCCGAAGTGCGCAGGGGTCCCTTGAGTGAAATGTCCATCATAGTGGGTAAATGGCGGGAAGACGGTGCACACCTCGAGTGTGTGGGCGGGGCCAAACGGACGGGGCTTCCATGCGAGCGCACATGCCTCTTGTGTGTATAAAAGGTCAGAGTCAGAGACCAGCATCACAGCGGATTTTCAATGGTATATTTGGGAACAAGGCACACCTGCCCAGCCTCCACAATGCTCACGATTATTTTTTGGCTGATGAATGAGTCACTGAATTTAAGCTGCAACTAGGGCACATGCGTTATTGATATCTGCAAGTGTTTCCTGTTGAGGTTTATTTTTTGTGCCAGGACCGTCGTGCCAGAATGAACCCTGCCCTTCAGACACCATGTAAATAATTTACGATGGCGCCGGCAAGCTGCCAGCGCCATCCTGCAAAAGTTACTTAATTAGCTTCAACAGGAAGCTCCAACTGATAAAATAAAGCAGGCGCTCGAGCCCCTGCTTTATCTTATCTGTTAGAGCTTCCTGTCGAAGCTAATTAAGTAACCATTTGAGGATGGCGCTGGCAGCTTGCCGGCGCCATCGTAAATTATGCAGGCTTGAACTTTTGACCGCAAAATCCGCTCCGATCGCGGATTGCGGATTCTCGGTAAATTCGCAAGAGTTCGCGGATCGCGGATTTACCGAAAATCCGCAAAATCCGCGATCGGAGCGGATTTTGCGCTCATGCTTACCCTGGAGGACATTATCAATTTGTGGTAATGCCCTTTGGTCTGAAAAATGCACCTGCCATATTTCAAAGGTTGGTGAACCAAGTCCTCTCAGGCCTGGATGACTACTGTGCAGCTTATCTTGATGATATTGCTGTCTTTAGCTCCACTTTGGAAGATCACCTGATCCACCTGAAAAGGTTTTGGAGGCCCTGCAAAAGGCAGGCCTAACTATCAAGACTACCAAGTGCCAGATAGGGCAGAGTCAGGTTGTATACCTGGGCCACCTTGTAGGTGGAGGCCAGGTTCAACCACTGCAGAGCAAAATCCAGACCACAATGGACTGGACTGCTCCAACCACCCAGACTCAGGTCAGAGCTTTTTTGGGCCCGAATGGGTACTACAGGAAATTTGTCAAGGGGTATGGTTTCATTGCGACACCCCTTAATGACTTAACTTCCAATAAAATGCCTCAGAAAGTATAGTGGATAGTTTGCTGTCAAAAGGCATTTGATGACCAGAAGCAGGCCATGTGCACTGCACCAATTCTGCAAAGTCCAGACTACTCCAAAGAATTCATTGTTCAAACAGATGCTTCTGAGTTGGGGGTAGGGGCTGTGCTATCACAATTGAATAAAGATGGTCAAGACCAGCCAGTAGCTTTTATTAACAGAAGGCTGACCCCTAGAGAGAAAAGTTGGTCAGCTATTGAGAGGGAGTCCTTTGCTGTGGTTTGGGCCCTGAAGAAGCAGAGGCCATACTTGTTTGGTACTCACTTCAAAGTTCAGACAGACCACTCCCTCTTGTCGCTAAAACAGATGAAGGGTGAAAATCCCAAACTGCTTAGGTGGTCCATTTCCCTTGAGGGGATGGACTTTACAGTGGAACATAGACCTGGGAGTAACCATGTCAATGCAGATGGATTCTCCAGATATTTCCACTTAGAACATGAAGACTCAACTGGTCAAGGTTAGTTTAATGTCCATGCATTTGGGGGGGGGGTTGTGTAGGAGAGTAGGGTCTGCTTCCTATGGTTCCCCCCACTTTTAGCTGTGATTCTCTGGTTTTTTGACTATAGTCTGGCTGTGGCCCTGCAAATCAGGCCCACAGCCTAGCGGTTCTCCCTCTAAATTGATACCATGTACTTTAGGTACATACCAGATTGGTTACTGTGTCACCCTTGTGAGCCCCTGTATAGTGTACCCTAGGTGCCCAGGGCATAGGTGCACCCTAGGCCTACCAGGGGCTGCAGCATGTATTGTGCCACCCCTGGTTTGCCTTCCAAACTGACACAACAGGTCTGTTCACACAGCCTGGGTAAGGTGGTGTAATCACACCTTACTTAGATATAGTATACCTATATCTATATATACATATAGACACATATACACCTATAAGTCACTCCTATGGCAGGCCATAACAATCCTGGTGGCAGAGTGCTTGGTTTTATGTGAGAGGGTGCCCTAGCGTGACCTGAGCCCCTCTGCAGCTTTCAAAATCATCTCCTTATAGCTGTTCTATGATATAGCCATACCATATACTCTTAAGTGCATTAAAAACCTCGCGGTTAATTCTAACTTTGGCTTGGCTTTATCAAAACATGTCGTGTAAGGTGTCAAACACTTTGGAATACTACCCCCTGCCAGTTCTGGCGGGGGGGTAGCATTCCACCCTTCTAGAGGGAGAAGACATGCAGTTACTGGTTTACCCGGTTAAAGTTAAACAGAGCCTCAGCATCACAAAATAGATGCTGCTGCCACAGACACAAGTCTGCCCTCCTGCTGCTGGACGAAACTCCGGCAGGGGAGGCCTGGACAGTAGGTTTCCTGTCCAGGGAGGTGCTGGCACCTCCCCAGACAGGCTTTAGTGTATTGGGGCAGGGAGGGCTGCATTCAGTGAATGCTTTCCAGACACTGCCTGGGGCACACAAGGTGCTCTATGCATTTCCCAGTTCAGACCGGTTGCTGGGGCACTCTGCCACAGCTCTGGCATGAAACTGGACAAAGGGAAAGGGGTGTAACCCCCTTCCCAGGTCCACCCATAGGAGGGACCTTAAAGGTAGTCCAGACCCTAAACTTAATATAAGTATAGGAACCCAGTCCATAGGACTTTAGATTACCCTGGACGAAACTCTGGAACATATATCCTGGACCTTCGACATTCCATTTCGACTGGAAGATGGACGATATCTCCCTTGTGGTCAAGGAGTGACCACCCTGTTCAAACAGGCACCAACAGCAAATTTGCCAGTCTATATTTTCAAGGCTCCCGCCAGATCCCGAAGAATCTGTGACATAGGACATGGACTTCCAGACATCTCTGACCCCAACCTTCTCTCACAGGAAAGCTGAGACCCGTGACAGACACGAGAGCCGTGGGACCGGAACTCCTGGACATCCTGCACTTTGCAAGCTGCACCTACTTCACGAGGTATCTTGAAGTTGTGCATTGGGGTGCTTGAAGCCCCACAACAGAGCACCGTTTGTACCAAAGCTCAGAGGCCCCCACTCTACGAGTGTCCAGTGCGCTCTGCTTTTGCATTTCAGCTTGGCGCTTCTTTGTGGTTCCTTGCCCATTGGTTAGTGAGCCCCCGAAGACTTTTCTTTGAATCTAACTTGCTTTCCTGGTTGCTCCAGGTTTGTTCCAACTTCCCTGAAAAGGAGAAGCTCCTCACACCTTGCTGGTCTGCACCAAAGCCCATCTCGTCTTCCTGCATGGGTTGCATTTACAAAGGCTTGTTGGTTTCAATCTGGATATTGACTCCGCCGTCAACTAGATCCTTTGTGGGACAACTCGCATCAAGCTCCTGGTCATTGTCAATGCCTCCTGGTCCTCGTGGCCGAAGAGACAAGCTTCACCTTCTTACCTGAAATCACGCGACACCTGGTGGCATCATCCTGTCGCCGCCCTGGTCACTGGCAAGTGACCCAGACTCTTTCCCTTCTGCTTTCAGGTTTTACAGATCGTCTATCCACCCTTGGATCCACCAGGACACTTTTCCTCTGGTTGCTTGCAGCACTTCTTTGCAGATCTCCATTGAAATCGATGACGAAACCTGACACCAAAAGAGACCTATGCAGCCGGCTTCCGTGGGTGAGGTAACACAAGTAGTCTGGTAGTCTCGAGGGTATTGGCCCTCCTAGTGTCTAAGTCCAAAAGGGTTCCGTCGTGGTTTATTTAGAAGTGTCCTTAAATTGTAAATTTGTAACTTGTTCGTTTCCCATAGACAGTCAATGGTAACCCGCGGCTGTGTTTAGTCACTGGGCCTCCTACATCCTAACCTTTGGTTGTTTGGAGCAGCCCCAGCAATTCCCCAGGCCCCAGGCCTGCTTTCTAATTCTCAAATGGATCTTATACCACTATTTTAGTATATGGTTTGTGTATGGTTTGTGAGGCCCCTATGGCAAAACGTATACTGTGCAACTTATTGTATGCCAATTAAGTAACTTGTATTGTACTTATACCTCTGACCTCATAAAGAGTGCAGAGGGGTTGTGTTTAGAATAGATACATATATATTTGATATATACCTTGTGTGGTGTGCTTTCATTTGGTACTCAAGGGATTATAATTAGTAAAACAACTTGCTTCGTAACAAGTGACCGCCCACCATAAGGGTGGGGGTCCCATATGTGCCATTAGGATGCGCCCGCCACAGTGGCGGGTGCATCCTGCATTCCTAACAATGTGGCGGGCGGTGCACTCAGCACCGCCCTCCACAATGCCAGGGATGCATGTTGTGGACTTCCATGCGCAACATGGCAGGCCCCGAGTGGTGCCTGCCATGTTGTGCATGGAACTGCAGGGGGTACCATAGGTACCCCCCATGTGCACCTCCCACCCCCAGGAGTCCCTGGGGGCCCGCAACGGGCCCCCTAAGCAGACTCCGCATGCATTTCCATTGCGGCATTGCCACCACGGAAAGGCATCTGTTAAGACACATTCTAATATGGCTGGTGGTGTCTTTCAGACACCGCCACCATATAGAACCCTTTTCCACTCTGGTCGACATGTCAAGCGGGCGAAAAGCGGCGGATGGTCTTTCCGTCCGCCGCGGACCACCCAGCCATAATAATATGGCGCTGGGTCTTTTGTACAGGGATGGTGGGCGGATTGCCCCCGTCGGGCCGGTGGTGACTACGGCCGGCCTGGTGGGGGCAATCCACCCCCATCCTAATGGGGCCCTAAGTGTCACAACCTCTATCTTCAATCTATCCCATTGGGCCCTCAAATTGCAGATACCTGCTGTTCCTCTGGAATGCCCATGGTTTATGGCTGTCAGTTTGGGAATGCAGAGATGGTGTGCACTGGAACCAGATACCACGGTTCTCTAGACACTTGGAGCATAGAATGCCCATATTCTAAATGACATTACTTAGCGAATTATGCCAAAACCCCCTTTACCAATGGTAAGCATTGGGCATTACAAATTCATTGACACGAAACATCATGAGGCTGCTCCATTTCAATCTACTATTTCCGTCTGAAGTAATGTCAACCACTTTCCAATGTTCACCTATGGGAAGAGCAGGCATCATAGATAGCGAAAACACACATAGGTATTCCTCACTACATGGGCTCACGTTCGCTATTGCTCACTCTGACTTCGGATGGCAGGTGAGACACGCAGTTCCCAGCACCAGTGGTGCAAGTGCGCCTGCCTGAGTCTGCACAGCAGACTGAACACAGGTTTAACTAATACCTATGTCTGTGCACACACACAAGCCTGCATTGGCAGGTGACACAAGCAATCACGGTCACCATAGGTGTGGGTGCACACTCACAGCAGCCTAGACTGGCAAGCTGCTCATGAATTTACTCACAACAGATACCAGAGCACACCAACCGGTCTGCAATGAAAGTTCAGCCTGTATTTCTGGACATGGAATCAGCGCACTTCCCAACACTGATAGGAATGCATGCGTGTTTTCAAACATATTTACAGTGGGAAAGTATGCAGAGGCCTCTCAAAGCCTACGCAGAAAAAGTGAAAAAGTTCAGTGAACGCTACCTGAAGAGTATCAGGTCCAACAATGTCCTATCAAATACTGCAATGTATAGGCAATGTTTTACCATCAATGGGCAAGGTGTTGAGGTTGTGAGGAACATAGGTGCCAATATGACTATGGTAAGGAGTCAGCTTGTGTCCCCAGAGCAGGTGATACCCAATGCATTCCACCAGATTCTGGTGGCTGCCGAGAGGGTCACTATCCAGTGGGAGGGGGGTCAGGTCTTCTGAAAGTTGCAGTGAGCCCAGCCATGCCTGTGACCATTTGAGCACACTACCTGGAAGGATATGGAGCTCAGGGAACACCTGGAAATGTTAAGGTTGCCTGAGTGGATATGTGCTACCACCATGGCTGCATAATGGGAGTCAAAAAGGGCTGTAGCCTGAAAGAATGGCCCAGCCAGCTGCTAACAAAGAGAAGGGTAGATGGCATGGGAAACCAGCCCCTGAATGTCTCCCAGTTGAGTTGGATGGGGCCTGTGTGGTACCTGCACTGGAGCACCCTGAGGGGGACATTTCTCCTCTTGGTGACTTGCCAGAGCTTGCTGGATAACAAGAGGACCCACCAAGGATGAGTTTTGTAGGGCACAGAAAGAGTATCCAACCCTGGAGGGCATGAGGCAAAGGCTAGACCCCAAGCAGCTGGTGATGCCTCTAGCAGTCATAATGGGAGGACAACCTGATTTACAGTGGCCCTAAGGCTCCTGTGCATGAGACAACAAGGTCCCTGGTGGTGCACAAATCTGCATGGCCTTCCTACTGGAGCTGATTCAAGACAACCCCTGGTAGGACACCTGGGCCAAGAAAAGACCCTTGAAAGACTTGTCCCCCACTTTTATTTGCTTAAGGTCAAGACTTCCTCAGATGCTTTCTATAGGACTTGTGTGACCTGTCAGGCCAGTAGAAAGACAGGGCAAATGCTGAAAGCTCCCCTTATACCCTTGCCTGTCATTGGCACACCCTTTGGGAGGGTGGTGATCAACATTGTTGGGCCTATATATTCCTAGTTTGCTTCAGCAAACAGATTTATCCTGGTTCCGGTTGATCGTGCCACAAGGTGCCCAGAGGCCATCCCTCCAATAACTGCAACTGCACCTGCAGTGGATAAGGCCCTTATTGGGGTTTTACCAGAGTGGGTTTCCCCAAGGAAATGATGTCTGACAAGGCCATCAACTTAATGTCTGCTTATATGGAGTCACTGTGAAAGAAGTGTGGAGTAACTTACAAGTTCTTCACCGCTGCCATCCACAAACCAATGGGCTTTTAGAAAAATTAAAAAAGACCCTGAAGGGCATGATCAAAGGCCTACCTTAGGCTGTGAGGCCTAAGTGGAAAATCCTCTTGACATGACTTCTCTTTGCGTGCAGGAATGGGCCACAGAAAGGAGTGGGCTTCAGCCCCTATGAGCTGCTGTATGGACACCTTGTAAGAGGACCTCTGAGCTTGATGAAAGAAGGGTGGGCGCAAACTCCCAGGAAGATAACCTAGGATGTATTTAGCTACATGCTGGCCTTCAGAAGTTAAATAGATAAGTTGTGGACTCAAGCTTCTGACAACTTAGGAGCCAGTCAGGAAGTGACAAAGCAGTGGTATGACCAAAAGTCTACCCCGTGGAATTGCAACCTGGGCAGAAAGTGTGGGTATTGGAACTTTTGGAGACCAGGGCCCTCTACGACCTTTGGACAGAGATCTACGAAATTATTGAAAGGAAGGGTGAGGTCACCTACCTGGTGGACCTCAAGACCCCCAGGTACCCCAGAGGGTGCTCCATATCAACTGTCTCAAACCACACTTTGAGAGGTCTGAGTTCAGCCTGCTTTTGGTGACAGATGGGGAGGAAGAAGAGGAATGTGAACTTCTCTCTGACCTCGTAGCATACAAGGAGAAAGATGGATCAGTGGGATGTGTGAAACTGTCCCCCTGTCTGACTCCTGAACAGCAGGGGGACTGCCACCACTTGCTGGGACAGTACTCCTCTATGTTGTCCCTCATCCCTATTAATGCCCAACTGTGTACCCATGATGTGGACACAGGAGATAGCCTCCCTGTCAAGAATAAATCTTACAGGATGTCTGACAAGGTGAGGGACAGCAGTAAAGATGAGGTTTCTAAAATGCTGGATTTGGGGTTGATTGAACCCTCCAGTAGCCCCTGGTTCAGTCCTGCGATATTGGTACTAAAAACTGCTGCACAGGGCACCACACCTGACCTCAGGATCTGTGTTGATTTCAGGGGCTCAATTCAGTCTCCAAGACTGATGCTCATCCCATCCCTTTGGTTGATGATCTGATAGACAGACCAGGGGCTGCCCAGTACTTTAGTACCTTCGATAATACATTAGGGTATTGGCAGATTGCCCTAACAGTAGGAACAAAGTAGAGGTCAGCCTTCTCCACTCCAGAGGGTCACTATCAGTTTTGGGTGATACCCTTTTGATTCAAGAATACCCCTGTCACCTTCCAGAGGTTCATAAACCAGATTCTGGCTCGAATGGAGGCCTTCAGTCCTGCCTACTTCGATGACATTGTTGACTGCAGTAGCTGCTGGATCTCCCTATTCACCTCCAGTAAGTGCTTCGGGTTCTGCAACAGGCAGGCCTGACTATAAAGGCCAGTATGTGCCAGATAGGGCAGGGGTCTGTAGTGTACTTGGGACACCTGGAGTACAGGGGTAAGGTGCTGCCCCTCCTGGCCAAGATAGAGACTATCATGGCCTGGGGGGGCAAAGTCCAGACTGAGGCCAGAGCATTCTAAGCCTCAATGGGTACTATAGGAGGTTTGTAAAGGGATATGGCACTGTTGTTGCCCCCCTAACAGAGCTGACTTCGAAGATGCAGCCCTGAAATGTGATTCGGGCTGAAGCATGCCAAAAATCATTTGAATCCCAAAGCAGGCCATGTGTACAGCCCCAGTTCTCAAGGCCCATGACTTTTCGAGGGCATTTATTGTACAAACAGATGCCTCAGAGCATGGTATAGTGGCAGTACATTCACAAATTAATGAATAGGGCTTAGACCAACCTGCAGCCTTCATCTCCAGAAGGGTACTTCCCAGGGAGCAAGGTTGGAGTCCTATTGAAAGTGAAGCCTTTGCTGTGGTCTTGGCACTGAAGAAGTTGAGACCATACCTGCTTGTGACTCCCCTCCTGATTCAGAAAAACAACAGGCCCCTCAGGTGGCTTATGCAACTGAGGGGTGAGAATCAAAAATTGTTGCATTGGTCAATTTCGGTGCAGACCAGGGTTACAACACGCCACCACTTACGGTCTATCAATGCTTTTCCATCTTAGTGATGAGAACTCCCTAGCAGTTGGGTAGCGCTCACCATTTTCAGCAAGGGGGGACACACGTTAGACCTGACAGCCATAGGGTGGTCTTCCCTCAAAATATTTGCCTGCTTTCCTCCTCTTTTTTGTTGATTCTCTTTGTTGGATTTAGGACTTTGAGCACTTTACCACTGCTGACCAGTGCTTCTACCCCGAACATGGCTCCAATCAATCAATCAATCAGGAGTTTGTTAAAGCGCGACTACTCACCCGTAAGGGTCTCAAGGCGCTAGTGGTGGGGGGGGGGGTACAGGTTCCATTCCATCAAGGAGGGGGTCTGTCGAAGAGCCAGGTTTTGAGGTTTTTTGCGAAGATGGGGAGCGATGTTGTCTGTCTGAGGTGGAGCGGAAGGGCGTTCCATGCTTTGGCCGCAAGGAAGGAGAAGGAGCGGCCTCCCGATCTGGTCTTTCTGGTGCGGGGGACCACGGCGTAGGAGAGCTGGGCTAATCGTAGGATCCTTTGGGGTGCGTGGAATTTGAGCCGGCTGCTCAGGTATGCTGGTCCGGTGCCGTGGAGGGCCTTGTGTGCGTGGGTGAGCATCTTAAAGGTGCTGGGAGATGTGGCAGTGTTTTGGCAGGTTGAGGACCAGTCTTGCGGCGGCGTTCTGGATGTTCTGTAGCTTGCGGATGAGGTTTTTGTTTATTCCGGCATAGAGTGCGTTGCCGTAGTCGAGTCTGCTGGTGACCAGGGCATGAGTGACTGTCTTTCGGTGTTCGAGGGGGATCCATTTGTAGGTCTTACGAAGGAGGCGGAGTGTGTGGAAGCAGGAAGATGAGACAGAGTTGATCTGGCGGTCCATTTTGAGCTTGGAGTCCAGGATGATTCCCAGGTTGCGTGCGTGGTCTGTGGGGGTTGGCGGGTTTCCGAGGGCGGTGGGCCACCAGGTGTCGCTCCAGGCGTCGGGGTTTGGGCCCATGATGAGTACTTCTGTTTTGTTGGTGTTTAGTTGTAGGCAGCTGTTTTTCATCCATTTGGCGACGGCTTCCATGCCTTCTCGAAAGTTGCGTCTGGCGGTGTAGGGCTCGTTGGATAGGGAGAGGATGAGCTGGGTGTCGTCTGCGTATGACACGATGTTGAGTCCATAGGTTCTGACGATGGGGGCAAGTGGAGCCATGTAGACGTTGAAGAGCGTCGGGCTGAGGGAGGAGCCCTGGGGGACTCCGCAGGTGGTAGGTGTGGGGTCTGAGAGGAAAGGGGGGAGTCTGAACCATTGCGTCCTGCCGGAGAGGAAGGAGCAGATCCAGTCGAGGGCCTTGTCCTGGATTCCTGCGTCGTAGAGTCTGCATATTAGGGTGCGGTGGGAGACTGTGTCGAACGCCGCTGATAGATCTAGGAGGATGAGGGCTACTGTTTCTCCTTTGTCCAGTAGGGTGCTGATGTCGTCTGTTGCGGCGAGGAGGGCGGTTTCCGTACTGTGTTTTTTTTCTGAAGCCGGATTGGGAGGAGTCGAGGATGTTGTGTTCTTCAATGAATGTGGCGAGTGGGCTGTTGATGGCTTTCTCGATGACTTTCACTGGGAAAGGGAGCAGGGAGATCGGTCTGTAGTTTTTGAGGTCGGTGGGGTCCGCTGAGGGTTTCTTTAGGAGGGGGTTGACCTCGGCGTGTTTCCAGTCATCGGGGAACGAGGCGGTCGCCAGGGAGCGGTTGATGGTGTGGCGGAGCATGGGTGCGATGGTGTCAGTGGCTCTGTTGAAGATGTGGTGGGGGCAGGGGTCCGTGGGGGCCCCTGAGTGGATTGACTTCATTGTCTTCAGTGTGTCTTCGGTGGTGAGGGCTGTCCAGTCATCAATCGCTGGTTTCCGGGTGTCGGGGGTGGTTGGTGAGGGTTCAGTGTGTTGGTTGTCTTCGTTGAAGTTGTCGTAGATGCTCTTGATTTTGTGGTGGAAAAAGGTGCTGAGTTTATCGCAGATGTCTTGTGAGGGAGGGATGCCGGTAGACTCGCTGGTGGGTTGGGCAAACTCCTTGATGATGCTGAAGAGGTCCTTGCTGTTGTGTGCATGGGTGGAGATTCTGTCTTCAATCGCTTTTTTCCTCGTTTCTCTGATGAGTTGATGGTGGGCGTTGGTGGCGGCTCTGAAGTTGTTGTGGGCTTCTGTGGATTTGGTGTTTCTCCAGGCCTTTTCGAGGTGGAGGCATGTGCGCCTGGACTCTCGAAGTTCGGTGGTAAACCATCTGGCTTTCTTGGCACGGGTACTGTTGTTTTTCTTGAGGGGGGCTATGGTGTTGGTGCTGTCCGAGATCGATCTATGCAGGGTACGTGCTGCGGTGTTGGGGTCGTCGTTTTCTGCGATGGTTGGGGTGGAGTTGTTGAGTGAGGAGGTGAGCTGGCCGTTGGTGATTTTGGTCCAGTTTTTTTGTGGAAGCAGGTGCTGGTGTCTGTGGATGGTGGGTGTTCTGAAGGTGAAGTGGACGCAACGATGGTCGGTCCATGGGAGTTCGGTGGTGTGGCTGAAGGTGATGGAGTTTCCTGTAGGGAAGAGGGGATCGAGGGTGTGTCCTGCTGAGTGCGTGGGCTCGGTCACGATCTGGCCAATGTTGTGGAGGTTGTCCAGGAGGCATGTGGTGTTGGGGTCCAGTTGATTGTCGAGGTGGAAGTTGAGGTCTCCCAGCAGGGTGTAGTTGGTGGATGCGATGGCCTGCAGGGAGATAATGTCCGTGATGGAGTTGGCGAAGGGTCCGCAGGGTCCAGGGGGTCGGTAGATGAGGGTTCCTCGGAGGGCGGCGGTGGGGCTGGCCAGTATCTTGAAGTGAAGGTGTTCCATCAGTCTTGTGGACTCGTCAGGGAGTGTGCTCAGGCGGAGGCTGGATTTGTGGACGATGGCGATTCCTCCTCCTGGGTGGGTGGGGCGGTCCTTCCTGGAGATCTTGTATCCTTGGGGGATGGCGATGGTGATGTCCGGTCCCAAGGTGGTGTTGGTCCAGGTTTCGGTGAAGAATGCTACGTCCGGGGTGGTGCTGTCGAGGAGGTCCCAGATTTCTGTGGCGTGTTTGTGGAGGGATCGGACGTTGAGGAGGATGCATTGCAGGGTCTTCGGTTCGTTGTGTTCTTGTGGGCGGGTTGTGCTGGACCCGTGTTCTTGGTGGTGCTGCAGGTGTGCCGGCAGCGGTGACAGCTGAAGGGTCCATGGGTGTCGGCTGGTGATGCTAGCTTGCAGTTGTTGTTGCAGCCTGGGTTGATTGCGTGGAGTGCTGCTGGGTCGTAGCGTTGGTGGGGCGGAGGTCCAGGATTCCTGGTGCTGGTCGCGGACGGGCGCAGACGTGCTTGCCTTTGACGTGCCTTCGGTGCACCAGCGTGTTACAAAAGGGGGGGGTTAAACCCATGCAGTCACGGGGACCTGGGCGCTATGTGGTACATATGTAAAAGGGTCCCCGTAAGGATAGTGTATCGTAAGTAACATACACTGAATTAAAATTAAAAGCAATCAAACAAAAAATTAGAAATCAATTCTGGATTGGTACATGTGATTTATTACCAAACGCTGCGTGATTGCCGATGGCAATATATGAATTAGATTTGTGGATAGCAAGCCCCAAGAAGGGGAAGGCGGAAGGGGAGGAGGGAAGAAGTGCTCAAGGGAGTGATAAGGACATGGAAAATTAACACAATAAAGAAGGGTAACAAATGTATTACAAATTTAGTGACAGTATAAAGATAGTTACAGTACAGATGCCAAAATGTAAGGCAAAATTCAAAACATTGTCAATGAATCACATTCAACGGGCACATCTGGATACTAGATGGATCGGGGGTGTGCCGGAATATCAACAAAGAAAAACAGTCGACGTTTCGACCCCTAACAGCAGGCTAATTAAAGTCCTTTCACGGGGTCTTCATCAGGACGTCACACAGGGAGGGGGAGGGGCAATTCTGTATGAAAAAATAATTAAACTTTAATACATAGTAAGGACGGCGAATACTCATCCTATCTAATGTATAGACCAAGGAGTGGATTGAAAACACAATTACCATGGGGTACGGCCCGGCTGGGCTCAGTACATCAAAGGGACGCCACGCTAGGAAGTCGTGGTCAATCACTTGTGGTGGAAGCCTCAACTACAGAGGAGACAAACAATCAGTAAAATTAAAATTAAAAAGGAGCCAAACGGCTATTCTAACCAAAGTAAGGGTACTACGACCCTGTGGTGGACGGTGAGGCATCAACCATGATGATTGGTGAACTTTGTTCCCCACATTAACAAGTTCCACTCAGGGATTAATCACAATAAACTGAAAAATTAGCCATATAAAAATGTACCTCTAAGTTCTAAAAAGTGAATCCGCCAAGGATCCACGAGTGTGGCACACTATTGGAAAATTAGCTGCTTTGGTCTCCTGTGATCAGCTGAAAAGAGAAGATAGTATACTAAATATACTGGACGAGCGAATCTCATAGTCTGAGAAATTCACTGCGGGGTGGCAGATACTCACAGGAAAATTGGAGCGGACAACGCCGTCTGCGTGAGATGTTCAGCCAAACTCCGTCACGTCAATAGCGCGGAGCGGGAGATTCAAAAGTCTAACTCGAAGCGGGATTAAACTTCCAGCGCTCGTGTGTCTGTTGGACCTGCGGTAGATGAATTAATGGTTTACCTACAGGCCTAGACTCTGCTTTTAAGACCAGTTAACTGAATTGAAGATTACTTACAGAGAGAAAAAGCGAGCAGCGCCGTCTACATCGGTCCTGCCATGAAATCCGCAGCTGCTGCAATGCGGAGTTTGGGGAGGAGCAACTGGTATGGTAATTCAAGGAAAGGGAAGAGTTACTCACAAAAGCCGAATTGGGCATCTGAGTAGGATGTGATGGCCAGAGTCCGAATTTCGATATGAAGTCGGGTATAAAGTCATAGGGCGAGTGTACAGACCATGAACATTAAAACAATTGTATTCAAAAAAAAATTTGGGGGAAAGAAAATACATAATTTCAATACGAGTTTGAAGGCACACGGTCACTGGTGCATCTCTCACACAGGAGGATGTAAACCAGTAAGCAAGATATTAAAGTAACCAATCCCAATGATATACTGTAACAGAACCACGCGACTCTCGTCACACGAGGTCATAGGTGGGAACCATTAGATGATCAAAAGCAGCATGCTCGTGCACTTCTCTAACATGAGAGTGTAAACGAGTATGATGGGTAATTAAAGAGCATTAAATAGTATAAGATATAATCTTTGCAATTTTAACCCAGTGCTGCCAATTGCGCTAAGCTACTATCCTGCTCATTCAACCCATTCTTGATGGAGTCCAGAAGTGACATCCATTTGGACTCACGTGTGTTCAGTATTGTTAAAAGGTTAAAACTGGTGCCCATGCAGCCAGCTATACGTAGGCCAAACTCAACAAAAAATCAAGTCTAGGATTTCTTCCCATTGCAGTAGGTTAAGATGCAAAGTGGCAGGGGCACCTCTGGTAGACCATTGGTTGACAGCAGGACACGTGGTCACAGACTTACGATGGTTTGTTATTGAAAAAGTTACCCTTGGTAGAAGAGGAGGTAATCTTTTAACAATACTGAACACACGTGAGTCCAAATGGATGTCACTTCTGGACTCCATCAAGAATGGGTTGAATGAGCAGGATAGTAGCTTAGCGCAATTGGCAGCACTGGGTTAAAATTGCAAAGATTATATCTTATACTATTAAATGCTCTTTAATTACCCATCATACTCGTTTACACTCTCATGTTAGAGAAGTGCACGAGCATGCTGCTTTTGATCATCTAATGGTTCCCACCTATGACCTCGTGTGACGAGAGTCGCGTGGTTCTGTTACAGTATATCATTGGGATTGGTTACTTTAATATCTTGCTTACTGGTTTACATCCTCCTGTGTGAGAGATGCACCAGTGACCGTGTGCCTTCAAACTCGTATTGAAATTATGTATTTTCTTTCCCCCCAAAAATTTTTTGAATACAATTGTTTTAATGTTCATGGTCTGTACACTCGCCCTATGACTTTATACCCGACTTCATATCGAAATTCGGACTCTGGCCATCACATCCTACTCAGATGCCCAATTCGGCTTTTGTGAGTAACTCTTCCCTTTCCTTGAATAACCATACCAGTTGCTCCTCCCCAAACTCCGCATTGCAGCAGCTGCGGATTTCATGGCAGGACCGATGTAGACGGCGCTGCTCGCTTTTTCTCTCTGTAAGTAATCTTCAATTCAGATAACTGGTCTTAAAAGCAGAGTCTAGGCCTGTAGGTAAACCATTAATTCATCTACCGCAGGTCCAACAGACACACGAGCGCTGGAAGTTTAATCCCGCTTCGAGTTAGACTTTTGAATCTCCCGCTCCGCGCTATTGACGTGACGGAGTTTGGCTGAACATCTCACGCAGACGGCGTTGTCCGCTCCAATTTTCCTGTGAGTATCTGCCACCCCGCAGTGAATTTCTCAGACTATGAGATTCGCTCGTCCGGTATATTTAGTATACTATCTTCTCTTTTCAGCTGATCACAGGAGACCAAAGCAGCTAAATTTCCAATAGTGTGCCACACTCGTGGATCCCTGGCGGATTCACTTTTTAGAACTTAGAGGTACATTTTTATATGGCTAATTTTTCAGTTTATTGTGATTAATCCCTGAGTGGAACTTGTTAATGTGGGGAACAAAGTTCGCCAATCATCATGGTTGATGCCTCACCGTCCACCACAGGGTCGTAGTACCCTTACTTTGGTTAGAATAGCCGTTTGCTCCTTTTTAATTTTAATTTTACTGATTGTTTGTCTCCTCTGTAGTTGAGGCTTCCACCACAAGTGATTGACCACGACTTCCTAGCGTGGCGTCCCTTTGATGTACAGAGCCCAGCCGGGCCGTACCCCATGGTAATTGTGTTTTCAATCCACTCCTTGGTCTTAGGATGAGTAATCGCCGTCCTTACTATGTATTAAAGTTTAATTATTTTTTCATACAGAATTGCCCCTCCCCCTCCCTGTGTGATGTCCTGATGAAGACCCCGTGAAAGGACTTTAATTAGCCTGCTGTTAGGGGTCGAAACGTCGACTGTTTTTCTTTGTTGATATTCCGGCACACCCCCGATCCATCTAGTATCCAGATGTGCCCGTTGAATGTGATTCATTGACAATGTTTTGAATTTTGCCTTACATTTTGGCATCTGTACTGTAACTATCTTTATACTGTCACAAAATTTGTAATACATTTGTTACCCTTCTTTATTGTGTTAATTTTCCATGTCCTTATCACTCCCTTGAGCACTTCTTCCCTCCTCCCCTTCCCCCTTCCCCTTCTTGGGGCTTGCTATTCACAAATCTAATTCATATATTGCCATCGGCAATCACGCAGCGTTTGGTAATAAATCACATGTACCAATCCAGAATTGATTTCTAATTTTTGTTTGATTGCTTTTAATTTTAATTCAGTGTATGTTACTTACGATACACTATCCTTACGGGGACCCTTTTACATATGTACCTTCGGTGCACCAGCGGCGCGCAGCAGTGGCCGCCATTAAGTAGGGATTGGGGAGGGCTGGACTGCTGGGAGGCGAGAGCGGGGAGGGGAGCTGGATTGGGCCGGTCGTGCTGGGGGGGAGGGGCTGCAGGGGCAGCAGCGGCAGCAAAAGGTAAAGGGAGGAAAGAAGGTATAAAGAAAAAAGGGAAAGTAAGCAGAAATAAGGCACAAAAGAGCAGAGATGCAGAAAAGAGCAGAAAGGTGAAAGATAGAAAGGGTAGAAAAACAAGTGAAAACGAGTGAAGGAGCAGAGGGAGAGAAAGGGAAAATGGGCAGAAATAAGGCACAAAAGAGAAGAGGTGCAGAAAGGTGAAAGATAGAAAGGGTAGAAAAACGAGTGAAAACGAGAGAAGGAGCAGAGGGAGAGAAAGGGAAAATGGGCAGAAATAAGGCACAAAAGAGCAGAGATGCAGAAAGGTGCAGAAAGGTGAAAGATAGAAAGGGTAGAAAAACGAGTGAAGGAGCAGAGTGAGAGAAAGGAGACAGAGGTCAACTGGACCACCAGGGATGAGGCGCAGGGAAACCTGCGGGTGGAGGAGGGCCTCGATCACCAACACTCAAGAGTGCAGGGGCAGGGACACCTCACTTAATGGTGGAGCTGCGAGGGTGGGAGAGCAATTTCACTGACAAAGAGTCAGTGGCTACATTGGTTTATTCACAATTGGGATATTTCATTTATCTATAAGGCCCTAGTGGAGTGGCAACGTGTGCCCAAGTCCTGTAAATGAAGTGCTACCTGCAGCACTGATTGTACCACCCGCGCAAATAGCTCTTTAATCATTGCTCATGCCTTCCACTGTAGAGCCTGTGTGTGCAGTTTTGCTGCCATGTCGACTTGGCATTTAGAATGTCTGCCAAGCCTTAATCTCCTCTTTTAGTACAAATAAGTCACCCCTAAGATAGGTCCTAGGTAGCCCATAGGTCAGGGTGATATGTAGGTATAAGGTAGGACATGTTCTTTTAAGTTTTCAATGTCCTAGTAGTGAAACTGGGAGGTAATCTCATGTCATAGATTAACATTGGGAATTCCTTATTACACTTTTGAGATTTATTTCCTAATTGAGATTGAGTAGCTTTTCATATGTTATATCTTTGGAATAATAAAGATAAATCCTCCATACTAGTAACGTTGGATTTAACATTATCATTTTAACCCCTTCGACGCTCATGACGAGCTCAGCTCGTCATGAGGTACACCTCTCGTACACTCATGACGAGCTGAGCTCGTCATGAACCGCGGGATTCCGCAATCTTCAGCGCACCGCAGTAAATCTGACCACGTTATGGGTGCTAAAAATGCCACTTTTAGAAAGTTGGCATTTCTCTGCTCTTAAAGCTCTGTGTTCCTGCAGCCTGTCTCCCATTCACTTCTGGGGTGAGCAAAAACATGACTTTGTGCAATCCGTCTAGACAGCCACACACAAAGGAAGACTAGGTGTGATTGAGTGCCCATCTGCATCCTCATGGTTCATCCTGGGCAGAGTGGAAGGTAGGAGTTGACAGATCTGAATGGATTGGTTACCCCCCGCAGTAAGTCTGGTGCCAGGGCTGGAATGAAAGGACCTCTGTGCACTTCAAAGACCACCCTTCAAAGGCACAACTGTGTATAAGTACTAGGCCTCTGACCCAACAAATCAGACACTTCTGGACCTGTAAAGAACCTCTGTCAATAGAACTGCTGTGCTGCTACAAGGACTGTCACTATGCTGTACTGCTGCTCTGGAAGAACTGATTTTCTGCTATGCTGCCCTGCTGCCTGCTGCTCTCTGACCCTGCTGAGAGAGAGCTGGACTCTGCCTCGAACTCAGAGTGATCTCAAAGGGCTTGTTGGCTTGCCTCCTGTTTCCTGAGACTCAGAGATGTCAAAGTCTCACCACCTGCTCCTGGCCTGTTCCACTGAAAGTGGACCCAGGTGTTTGCGCCAGTATAATCGATACATCTCCAGTCCGAGTGTAGCAGAACTGGTGCATCGACCCTTTTGAGGGAGCAGAATAGGTGCATCACAGTCAGAACCAGCGCATCACCTTTAAGAACCGATGCATCGTAAATGCCCCATTGCCGCTGCTAAAGTGTGAGCATCCTGTCAATCGTGTAGTGAAACCCGGTGCATCGTCTATGGAGCCAACACCTCTTGACTCGGTGCATCGTCTTCAGAACAGGCGCATCACCACCACTGCATGAAGAGAACCAACACATCACCTCAACTGTGTGATCGACACCGATGCATCGCTCAGGTGCACGCCCCATCTTGCAGTTGTGACCAAGAGAAAGGTGCTTTGTTCAGTGAATCTTACATGGCTCCTGCATCCAGCCCGCGCTCCATCATTGTTGGCCTGCCCTAGGGCAGCGTGACCACATGAGCCCCATAGGTGCTTATTGCTTCTAAGTGCTATTTTTGCATTTTATCTTTAAAAATTGATATCTCGACTTCTACTCATTAGATTTTTGTTGTTTTGGTCTTGTAGTATTTATAAAATCAGAACCTATTTTTCTAACCTGGCATGGGGTCTCTTTGATGTACTTTCATTGAATTACTGTGTGTTGTGTTGCACAAATACTTTACACATTGCCTCTTAATTGTGCATCAAGCAAGGTAGCAATGTTGTGGGATTCATTCAATAGTAAGTGACAGCTGCTGGGGCGATGTTAACATGATAGGTGGTTTTTGTGTGAGATTCTAGATAAGGCTACTCAAATATTTGGAGGTAGTGGGTTCGGATTGGCTTTATATGGACAGAGTATGAGTGTATAGTCTTTATTCTGTTCATGTCATATCAATATATACAAATGAAATTGAGAGTATCAATCAAGGGCAAGACATTTTTTATTAGCAAGAAAATTAATGTCTATTCCAAGATGGCTTCTGCTGTTGCCTTTTATGGGTACACACGTGTGCCCCGCACCACTCCTTAGAAGGTGGACATCACTGGTAAAACCTTCATTTCCTACACAAGTGTTTTCCAAACTATGTGACTTGGGTCGCGATCTGATTTTTGGTGGGTTGGGAAAATCCAAGTAATAAATACAATCACCTTTAAAATATGTGTTTTATTTGTTACATTTGCCCAGTTGTTTAAAGACAAAGGTCAAAAGTTAGGCTATTTTTTCTGACTCAATGCTGCTAAGTCTTTTACCATGGGATTGGTGTTTACTTTTCTCTCTGACTGCAAAGTGAGAGGAGATTTTAAAGTGAGGTATGTGTCAATCTTGCTGGAGTACTGGGAAAGTGAAAGCAAAGGCCATAAGACGTCCTTATTTTTTGCAGCACACAACAAAATGTAAGTACCTATACATTTACTGTATGCATTCAGCACAATGGAAAGCAAAAATGAAGCACATTTATTTTGTAATTGAACAGAATTCAAGATGCTTCATTTGGTGAAGCACACATGCTAAATATTCACAGAAACCCAATTTCCACACATATTCATTTGTGTGCTATATAGTTGCACCAGTAACTGTATGACTGTGAAAAGTTAGTGCCCGTTTCAATGGAAATCGTGCTGTCTGAAAATGACAATGCGCTACCACAAGATGCTATCGTTATTTTGGAAAAGCTTTCATTTTCATGTCCATTAATGGCAGGTGGGTTGAAAAGGTTTGTCATTCTAAAAAGTGGGTCGTTGTTCTAAAAAAACTGGGGGACCACCGTCTTACACCATGAGTAAAACACTGAGCAATGCGCAGACTGGCATGGCAGAAATCCTCTGACTGGTAAGCCATCAGGATCAGGATGGATATTTCCATGCCCGCAATGCCTCACATACAAATGAAAGGAGATGGATCTTCTTACCCTTCTCGCCGATATAGAAACAACCTCATTTTCGTACCAAGGTTATTCACCTGAACTTAATTGAAGCAGCATTTCACTGTAATTTCTCTTTCTCGCGGGAGACAGAGACAATCTTTGGGCAAGCTGTCACTCTTGCTTACTTAATCTTCCCCACAGCTGTGTGTGCTCTCGAAGGAAGTCACACTCTGTCAGACATTAATTAGGGAACTCGCGTCTCTCTGTTAACTCAGGGGATCATGGCCTGCGCCACATGACGCCATACGCAGGTCTGAGTTGAGATGAACTTCCACAAATTACTACACCGATTGGTTATTGTGCATAATGCTCGAATTTTAAACACTGAAGCGTGAAACGCTGTTTCACTGATGCATGATTTGGCATGAAACACAGAGAAGAGGCTGGGAGTGGCCCGCTCGGAATTTTAGATACATGGGAGGATAGAAAAGCATACAGCCCAGTTGACCATATCTGATTTTCCAAGCTTCGTAGCTGGCTAAAAATAAGCCCTAAATCGCTTACAACTGGATTGACTTAGCTGTCATATTATTAACATTTCACAACCCTACACATAGTAACACATGGTGAGTCAGCTTATCGTTATATGCCTGGGGCCTCAGAAAAGTGTGTCTCCATGGCTGTCCTTGGTTGCCATCTAAGCTCTGCCCTGCGGGCCTCATATGCTAGGTTTTCCCACTCACTGGTGGTGCAATATCTTAGCGATACAAAAGCAAATCAGTCTGACCCTGTGCCTCATGGGAACAGTCCAGCCCGAACTGCCAAGCCATGTCTTCAGCTAAAGGACTGGAAAAAATTCTCAACTTCCAACTTACGACCTTCTTTTCCTCAGCAGACTTGTTGGATTCTTCCCAATATGGGTTCCGACAAGGGCATGAGACAGAATCTGCCCTGATCATGGCAGCAGAGGAGATACGGGCAAATTAGACACCGGTGCCAAGGCCGCCTTGATACTATTGGATCTATCACCGGCATTTGACACCGTAAATCACAACTTTCTAATCAAAAGTCTCCAAGAGGTAGGTGTCAGGAACAATGCCCTTAAGCTAATCAAATCTTATCTGAACAATAATTATCAATATGTTCAGATCGGCAACTCCTGCTCAGAGCAGTTTACTCTGCTGTGTGGAGGGCCCCAGTGCTCTTCACTAAGCCCAACCCTATTCAACCTATATGTGACCCCTCTAGCCAATATCATCAGGCAGTTCGGCTTCACACTTTTCTCCTATGCAGACGACACCTAAATGGTGGTGTTCATATCTCGCAGCCCTGAGGAAACAGATGACTGCTTTAACCAATGCATGACCCACATAAATCAAGGGATGGGCACAAACTTTCTAAAACTCAATGGGACTAAAACAGAGGTTCCCCTATTAGGATCTGATACCTCCTTTTGGTCACGGAACTGGTGGCCTCCCAGTATGGCAGATCATCCCACCCCAGTCCATAAAGTGAGGAATTTTGGCATCATCTTTGATGACAAACTTACCTTCCAAAGCCAGATCAATAAGGTCATCTCTGAGGTCTTCCTAATACTAAAATCCATCCGAACAAATACGCACTTTCATCCCTCCGGAAGCAGTAAAAACATTAGTGACGGTGCTGGCCATGGCAAGACTGGATTATAGAAATGCCTTATACCTAGGCCTTCAAAAACAATATCTTCTTAAATTGCAACGGATGCAGAATGCAGCCTCTAGACTGCTGTTGAACATCCCCAAATTTCAGTCCATCTCAGTCGGTCTAAAAAACTCCAATGGCTCCCGTGAAGAAAAGGATTGTCTGGCATACAAAGCATTGTTTGTAAATGGACCAGAGTTCTTGAAAACACACCTTACATGGTATCTTCCATCCAGACATCTACGATCAGCACCTAACAAACTCCTCCAGAAACCAACATTTAAAAAAGCTCACTGGGGAGGAAGAAGCTTTGTCCTGGGTATAGTGAGGCTTTGGAACTCACTCCCGCTAAATATTAAAAGCTGCCCAACATTGATCAGATTTAGAAAGTTGATAAAGACATGGCTATTTTCAAACTAAGCTACATCTTCTCCATCTGAATCCCTGGTACAGCCCTCCGTACAGCGCCCAGATGCCTTCGGGCATTCAAGCACTATATAAATCCCATAATAAAATCCATCACTGCTGCCCATTCTCTTCGAGGCTACACGTATTATTAAGTAGGTATACTTTTGCTCATGTGGTACCCTCCTGCTGTTAGTTAGAGGTGCCTGCCATAGGTAGACTAGGATGCCTCTAGCAGTCTGAACCCCAATGTCCCTCATAAGTTATGTATTGACTGTCCCTTGAAGAGCCTTCTACACTGACCAAGAGGCAGGTAAATGTTGTCCATGCTATCAGTTTTGTGTGAGGGTTTGCACTAACACTTGCTTTCTGTGCTGTTTCTGATTTTAAAAGGAAGGCTTTTACAGCTGTTGCCTTGACCATCCGTGTTTTGTGAGGGAGGCTTGCACTGCCATTGTCTTGGCTAGTTTGTTTACAAAGTGGTGAATGCACTCCAGAGAAAGAAGCAGAAAGAGTGTGAGAGAAAGAGAGAAAGAAGGGGAGAATAGGTCATAGTTACATAAAGAGGGAGCACCAGTGTATGCAGAAGACACCCCAAGAAGAGGATGAGAGAGGAACCCTTGAAAAGGCACAAGAAAGAAAGAATGCTCAAAGGCCCAAAGTCAACCACATGAGAGAGGTGGGAAGAATGCATGAGAGAGAGAGGGGTGAGAAAGAGTATGAGAGAGAGAAAGAGGTATGAGTGGGAGGGGCCCACAGAGGGGGAGGCGAAGGGGGGGCAAGAGGTGGAACAGTGCACAGTGCTGGGAGGTACAGGAAGGTAGCATGTGTGAGGAGGCAGTATAGAGAGGAGACAGAGAGTATGAGGATGGAATGAGAGAGGGCAGTGATATTGAAAGTTGAAACGGGGTCGTGGGAGTGTGAGGGAGAGATGACAATGTTGATGTACGTGCGAGGGAGAGATGTGGTGGATTGGAATTGTTTGCTGTGGAATTGTGTGCCATTGAAATGTGTAGTGTGTACTTGTGACTGAACTATTTGGTATGGTGTGCTGTAGAATGTTGTGGATAGTATTTAAAATGGATTAAGTGTACTGGAATTATGTAGAGTGCGATTGTGTGTTATGGAGTTAATTATATGGAATGGTATTGTGAGAGTGGAGTGGCATGATGGGGAGTTGAATTATGTGATGAGCTGTTAAATTTTGTGGCAGGATGTGGAAATCTGTGATGTGGATTGGGGTTATGAAGTGTGTTGTGGAATTGTGCTGTGTAGTTGAAATGTGGGTTGGTGTGGAATTAAGTGATGTGTATTGGAAATATGTGGAGTTGAATTGTGTGGCACAGATTTTTGTGAACCTGAGCAAATTTTACATTATTAGAATTATGTGTCATGGTGTGGAGTGTATTTATGAGGATTGCTGGTTTGTGGAATAGAGTGAATATATGTAGGGTGTATTTATGTTGTACCGGGTAGAGTGTATGTGGCGCTGAGTGGGATTATGGAGAGAGAAATTATGTTTTGTGGTGCAGACTTTTGTGGCATTGAATTGTGTGGTGTTGTGTGGAATTATGTGGCATAGTGTGGAGTGGTATTATGTGGCCTGGTGTGGAGTAGTATTATATGGTGTGGTATTATGTGGCATGTTGTGAAGTTGAATTTATTTTGTGAAGTATAATTATGAGTTTTGAAATTTAGTAGATATTTGTGGAGTGTGAATATGCAGCGTAAAATCTAGGTTAGAGTGTAATTTTGTTTAGTGAAATTATCTGGAGTTGAAATGTGTTGTTTGGAGTGTAATTAAATGGTTTGGAGTGGAGTGAAATTATGTAGCAGAGCGTTATTATGTGAAGTGGAATTGTGTGGCATGGAGCAGAGATGAATTATGTGGAGTCTATTTTATTGGTTTGTAATTATGTGGTATGGAGTGGAATGTTATTAGGCAGAAGTGTGTATTTAAATTGTGTGGCATGTTATTATAAGATGTAAAAATGTGTTGTATGTATTCGATTTATGCGGCATGGATTTGTGTGCTGTTGTATTGTATGACACCTTCAGCCAGTTCTGATGCTTTTACCCCTGATGCTTTACCAACAGGAAAAATTAAACTACAGGCTGCGACAATGAAAATGCTACTGAACATCTATGTCACTTACCCATATCATCAATATTTTATTATTATTGTTTTATTCACTGCCTTGCATATTTCAGAGAATAAAGGAATAGCAAAAGTATGTGTTTAAAGATGCAAGTTTGCAACTTAAATTCCTAATAACATTTCTTGTGTTAGTACTGCATTGATATTTAAAGTGTTACTGATCTACGCCACAGGCGAAAAATTATTTTACTATGTCATACTCTAATATTTATTCGAATGCTTTCGAAAAACAGCACTTAAGGTGCAGCAGCACAACCTAAGAACTATTTGTTACAGCAATAATCTGAGAGTATGTCTGGGTCACTAACGCATTGGAAAGGTTCGGATGGTGTCTGCGGGGGTAATGGGGAGAGGTGCCATCCTTCACCTCAGTTCTAAACTACAAAAGACTTCAATAAAGACAAGCATTAGATTAACCAATAGGTCTTGCCTTTGGGACCTAGTAAGTGTTTAGCTAGTGCTATTGGCTCTGCAAATGTGTTAAGGTTATGTTGTAAAGCAGTGTCACTGCTATAAAGTGTTATAAGCATTTTTGTTCCCCTATTTGTAACCAAGAACACATTATGTACATGTCCTGGCTGTACGTATGTGTCAAGAGGGTGGGGAAGGTGGGACCAGGGAGTAAATAATCCTCAAAATCCCACCCACACGGTTTCACTGAAAGATATGTTTACACTTCAGGGAGGCCAGACTGTCCACAGCATGCAGCTAATCAAGCCGTTCTAAGGGATAACTTAACATAACTACAAAGTTTGATTTATTAAATATGTTTAGAGCAGCCATATGGATAGAATAATTGTGAACAAAATGCTTCTTATTCTGGACGCAATTATTTAAGTTAACACCTTGAGGGACATTAAAATGTTTGAAGATCACCAGACTAGGAAGTTCTTCAATGGTAGTTCGTGAAGATCTGAGTGCATTCATTGAAGAGGTTATTGGTTCCAGACATTTTCTCTTGGGAGGCGCACATGATATACAGAGTGACCCAGCAGATACATATTACATAAAAGGTAAAGCTCTTATCCCAACAACTCAAGTTCAGTGTGGCAGGTAAGTCAATTGCTTCTCTTTACCAGTGAATGAAAGTGCAATAGGACAAACTAATACTGAGACAAGACCAGAGCAACCAGTTTCAGGTCACAGTCAGACCCAGAGCAACACGATTGAACAGCCAGATAAAGCAGCGACAAAACCGAGACCCAAAATGGTACCAGGGTAGAGTCAGTACCAGGGAAAACCCAGACCCATAGCAGCAATATGGCACCCAAGCACTGGGCCACCACCATAGAAGAGTCAGACCCAAACCAACAGAGTGACACTGCTAGATTGCACATAGAAGCAGGACACTGCCTCGTGCCAAGGCACATGAGGACACCACTGAAAGCAGAACAGCATTACCAAATAATTGTAGCAAAGCACCATCACACACAGTATCACCCAGGCAACACTATAATACCACCAGACCCTGTGTACTAATGGGAACTGCCAAAACCAATGCCATAACAGTGTTCTACCAAAAGCAGAGTGGCACAAATACAGAATAGTACTAGGCTCTGCCAGACACACCCATACCAACTTATCATAGCACTTTAAGACCATGACACCACCAGACCCCCTGGAGTGCAAGACCCAGTGAAATAACTGGGAATGACATGAAACAATGAAGCAGAAACACGGTAGTGCCAATTCACATACAGACCGAGCAGCACAGTAATACTGAAGTAGCTGCAGGCCACAGACAGAGCAAAAGCACCAGCAAGGCATGGCCCAAGCAAGGTCAGATACAGAGCAGTACAATGACACTGACAGATTTGGCAGAAAGGCAATCCAAAAACAACACATAGGCCAAGCGTGACCCACAATTCCACAAGGGCATGGCCAGAGCTTCAACTGGCCATGACAGAGCTCCATTGGGCACAGCCAGGTGCAGGGTGCATCAGGCGTACCGTATGTAGGGCCAGAAAGGCACAAGCCAGTAGTGCCAAAGCAAGCCAGACCCAATACATGTGAAAACCTCTTGTGATAGCAGGGCAAAGCATGAACCAATGCAGAGCCAGGGTATGATCAGAGCAGCCAGATATATCATCAAACAGATTGAGGGAAGGGCAAATATCACAGGCGGAAGGGAAAGTGTAAAACACCAGTGGCAGGGGACCCCCTGGGTAACAGCAGATGGGTGCCATGACTATTGGCAGTCCGAGGTCGTGAGTGTGGCTGTGGAGGGCTGCCTGCCATTCATTCCCAATAGTGAGCTTATGTAGGGGTGGGGGTTATGTAGCAGTGCTCCCTCCAGCGCTCCAAAGCACGCCCAATGCCATGCATGGTACCAGCATCAATAAACCCTCCAGCGTCGCCCTATGTACAGCAACCGAAGTCTGTCCTCTGCATGCCCAGACTGACCCCTTTGCCCGTCATGCCTGGCTCAATATCTGCCACGCGATCGCGGTGGCCACCATAGTGTCTGGCTCGGAGCAGCACAAGAAGCAACTCTAAGGCCAGCAGCAGCCAGAAAGAGAAACTTTTCCAGTGTGGGCAAGACCAAGCCAGGAACGGGGAGGAGCTGTGCGGGGGGCGAGCTGCGTCCGGCAGAGAGCAGCCTCACTGGCCTCAGTGCACAGCTGATCTGCACACATTCAGCCCTGTTTTGAAGTAAGAGGAAGCATCCACATGCCTTTGTTTTATGCACGGCGCCTGCATCATCAAATAGGAAGTGCGGGGGCCTTGAAGGCGGAGTAATGCTAATTAAAGATAGTCTCCCAGCTGCCATGCTTAAACTGAAAGCGGAAACTGCCTGATTAAGATGCTCTCCTTTTTGATAGTCAGGACAAGGGAAACGCCACCTGATTTAGGGAAACGCTGCTTTGGAGTGACCCAGGGGCATGAGGGGGTAGGGACATGTGAGGAGGTGGGAAGGACAAATGTTTCATTAAGATGCAAGCAGCTATGGCACCAAAGCAGTGCCAACAGTGTAACAAGGGTTGGAAAGAAATAATAAAATGGTCCCCTAAAGAACAGAAAAAGAACAAAAGCGTAAACATGCAGTACTTAATCAATGTTCCATGCAAGGCACGAAAGACAAAAAAGGAGGGACAAAGAGGCAGGACTGACCACTAGCAAGCAAGGATTTTTAAAGGACACTGAAAGAAACAAATGAAAAGCAGGGGAATTACTTTAAGTCCAAGAGATGCATATGCTAAAGTGTATGTAAGAGATCTTGAATGCTCAACCTAAAAAGAACGCACTTTTGCAGACTGCCACATTTGTTACACTGTCAGCCTTGTATGCATATATGTTAATGTATTTATAGAGTGCAAACTTACCTGGAAAGCAGCAGAGCACTGAAGAGGGGGTGTATGTCCACAGCACAATAATTTTCAATGAGGCATGCCTTCCGCTTTTTTCCGCAGTGCTGTTTCCAGCCTCATGATGACCTGGTTTCTTATGTGGAGCTATGTGCCAGAGGTGGTTTACATCTCCAGTGCCCGGTTATCTCTGAAGTCGTGGGGTGTACTACATTTTCTGAATTTGAGTAAGCAAAACACACAGAACCTGTGAGACATGCTAAGACATACAAGACTGCAAACTACCCCTAGGTTGGAACAACACACACTTTGAAATCTACCCCCATCACAGGATACTTTCCCTGTGGCTCTTGTGGAGTTTGTAACCTCACGGAAATTTCCAGAGAAATAAAATTGAATCACTCACACACATGGACACAATGAGACCATACCAATTGCAGTATTAACAAGCATTGGCATAGCCAATAGGTCTCTCCTTTGGGAACTTATATGCGTTTAGCAACAAGAGCTATTGGCTTTGCCAATATGTTTAAGCTATGTTGTAGAGTAGTGTGGCTGCTGTACAGCATTTTGCGAAGTTATAAGCATTTTTGTTACCTTATATATAATTAAGATACTATGTATAATTGAACAACCGTATTTGAAAAATGTAACACAATTTCTTTCATATTTTTGTCCTTGGAAAATTATCTTAAAAAGAATTGTATGCAAGAAAGGATAAGATGGTCAGAAACCGATGACAAGAAGGAGAGAGGGATTGAGGAAGAGGACCAAGAAGGAAGACAAAGGAGACAGATTGTTAGGCAGACAAATAGGGAAGAGGAAACTTGGAAGAGAAAGAGGGATAGAAACTAGAGGGAGGGAGCAGTGTAAAAAACTGCTTGCAACAGATTAAATTTATAAAAGAAACAGCACAAAATGTTTCACTGGTCCAGCTCAGATCTTTAATAACCCTTGCAAAAAAGACATCACACTGTTCAGAATGATCTTCTAGCTAACTGAGGCGAGTGCACTGTTTCAAAGCTGCTTAGACTTTAATCAAGACCTTGTTTGACAATGCAAAACATAGTAGTATATAATAAATTAGTGACTTTTTTTCTTTGGTTATTGGGCCTCCCTCACTGAAAGATGATCTCCATCTCCTCAGTCCACACCCCTCACCTCACCTCATAAGTGTCCTCTTTTGGTACCCCGTCCATCACTTGTGACCTTTCAGGGACTCTCATCCTCCTGAGGGAACCTAGTCCACCAGAAATAACTCTCCCTCCCTACTGCATCCAGGTCTTGATCTCGTTCAGTAAACACACACCATAGCGAAGTTATTGAACTCTAGCCTAGCAAAAGGGAAAGTGACATGCAAAAGTTCCCAACCGTGAGCAGTTCCCTAATTTTCCTTGTATACCCATTGTCACACATCTACTTTCATGCCTCCCTAAATGTAGTCACCCACACGAATACCTTGTCTCCATCTCGTCGCAGTCTTCTATACCCCCACCTTGGCTGAGGCACAGTTCCAGCTCATAAGTATTTTTCTCTTGCCTGTCCACCTGTGTCTCCCTCCCAGACTTGTCATTGCTTTTCAGTCCCCTCCTGAGCCGCTAACTAGGCCTGTCCTCCTTCCTCGCTTCACAGGTAACTCGCCCTCTACTTCCGAAATCTTTGCCAGGGTCCCATTCATCGTGCTGGTTCAGGGAGGCCAGATGCAGTCAGAAGGAACGAGGACAGAAACCCCTGAGCAGCTGAAAAAAAAAGACTGAAACACGCAGGCACAAGCGTGAATCACTGGCAAAACTAAGCTAATTAGGCACCTTTTGCATGCGTGCTTCTGTCATGCGCAGCACAGTGGCAAATCAATCCCACCTCTCAAACAGCACCAATAGGAACATACTACATAAAATCCAGCATTCTGTCCATCAATTGTTTCTTTTGCATATGTCGCCCTAAGTGGGAAGGGGATGCCCAGACTTGGGTCCCGTGCTCACTGCACCACTGGATTTAAGCTAGCCTGGCTGATGAAGGGTGATGCCCTGAAACCGGTCCCAGGATGCTTGTTACTGGTCCGGGAAGGACCTGGCTTGGCAGTTTGGGCTGGACTGCTCCCATAAGGAACAGGGTCAAGACTGATTTGCATATGGCTGGGTCCAAACTGGGGTTGTGTGGTGAGCAAAAGAATGATGGATTAAACCCAGATCCTTGTGACTGGGGAATGTTTGCATTGTCAAGCATTCTGTCCATCAATTGTTTTTTTTGCATATGTCACCCTAAGTGGCAAGGGTATGCCCAGACGTGGGTCCTGTGCCCACTACACTACTGGATTCCAGCTAGCCTGGCTGATGAAGGGTGATGCCCTTAAACCGGCCCCAGGATGCTTATTTCTGGTCCAGGGAGGACCTGGCTTGGCAGTTCGGGCTGGACTGTTCCCATAAGGAACAGGGTCAAGACTGATTTGCATGTGGCTGGGTCCAAACTGGGGTGGTGTGGTGAGCAAAAAAATGATGGATTAAACCTAGATCCTTGTGACTGTGGTGAATGTTTGCATTGTCAAGCATTCCGTCCATCAATTATGATTAATTGTTTTTTATGATACACGTAGAGGGCATTATGAACTGTGTTCTTTTATAAATTTTTGTTTTTAACTGCAGATCATATAACACAAGAAATATTTTTTTAAATAAAGAAATACTTTTGTCATATTCTATTGGATTGTGTATGCTTTAAGGTAATAGTTGTATTGTATGCGCTACATCCAATACCATAGATAAAATCCTGTGATTGAAAGAAAATGTCTACCAAGGGACAACCCCACAGTTATTGTGACTGCATTCATCCCTTTCACAAAGAGCACATCCTCACTCAAGGTAGTTCCCATGAGTGACAGTGTTTTTGTTTTTGATTACTTTAGTGTGCTGTGGCGAGCCTGATGTGATAGCAGCACGCTTTTTATGTAATTCATATTCCAGCTTTATCAGTTCTTGTTTCCTACCAATGCTGTTGTAAATCCCATTGGTAGTAGCCTTTGTTCATTTACTTGACTGCTGCTATCATACAGCATACCAGATTGTGTTCATTTGAAACTGTTCTGCATTAAGTTAGTCTTTCTTGCTTTCTTTCTTTCTTTCTTTCTTTCTTTCTTTCATTCTTTCTTTCTTTCTTTCTTTCTTTCTTTCTTTCTCTTCTTTCTTTCTTCCCTTCTTTCCTACCTTCCTTCTTCATTTCTTGACTTCTTTCTTGCAATTTTTCTTGCTTTGTTGCCACTATTCGTTCCATCTTTCTTTCCTTCTCTTTGACTTTTTTGCTTTCTTGCTTTCCTACCTTCTTTCTTTCTATCTTTCTTTGTTTTGTTTTTTCTTTGTTTCTTGCTTTTTTTCCTTTGTTTCTTGCATTTCCTATTTAATGCCTTCTTTGTCAATTGGAATAGGTTTGTAGCCAGTGCCAGACCAATTGGACTTTTTATGTCTGTGTTGGCCAAGACCTTTTGTTTTTACTAAAATAACATAACATGGTTTCCTATAGAAATTTCCAGCCGGACTTCATCCATTGGTTTGGGGTTGTGCCATTCACATTTTATGTCCATTCACTCCAGTATGCATCACGGGGCAATACATCAGGCCTTTTCAGCCATTGACTACACTACTAGTTACTACACGCTGTTCTTTCACAGGGAGCACATCTATACACAATGTAGTTTTGCTCTCTGCCAGGGGGTTCTATGGTGATATATATGTTTTTTAGCCCAATGCACATTTTTACCTTCAACCTTTTTTTTTACAATGAGGAGTGCCGCAGTTTCCTAAGCAATAAAGTTTTGCAAGAATCATGACAAAACAAAAAAAGAATTGCCAAATATCTGGGGGCTAACCCTAGACCTATTGGCTTTGCCAGTGCATGTATATTCTTGGGGTTATGGCAGTAAGTGTGACACGTTAATCACCATTTATTTCTTTTATTGATTTCACTTGTATCTGAATGTCTCACAAAATAAAATCCCTTGGGGACCTTTCCTAAGGGTGTATTAATCTAAGTTGTTGTTAGACCTGGGGCACAAAAAGTTAGCCCCTCAACCCGTAAACTGTAAATTACATTTTGGTATGGTCTCCTAGGCATGTTGGTTAACCATCCCGATGATTTCTCAAGAGTGATTTGCAGGATTTGGGGCAAATGGACACAATGGGTGACAGGGTGACTGTATGTGAGGAGCCCCTTCACTAGGCCATGCAGGTGGGCCCCAACGCTTTTCTTAGCCCACTCTCCTTCCCTTGTTCAGGAGCTAAATATTGGAGCTCTCTTCCACAGTCACAGGAAGTCAAACCTGGTTTTTCTCTGTGTAAGATCTTAGCAGCCCCTGATAAGCTCTTAGCTCCAAGATATGCTCACGGGAAATCAGGTTCTTTATGAACACCATATATAAAATTAATACATTTTTATGACACACGTTTGTAGGACTCCTAGGCACTGGTATGTTGCTTCATATTATTGTTTTTCCGTGAACTACTGTACTGCGCATTGCTTGCTTTCGTTTCAAACTAAAAATATCGAAGAAGGGCTGAAGCCTTCTAATTAATCTTGGTGATTTACCTTAACCCACAACCCTACTGAATATGGAATGTACATACTAGATTACATTAGGAATTGTTGTTTTATTTATTTTTACTGTTTCCATGTCTTCATGTGTATCTCAAATACAATTGGTATTATTTACATGAATGTGAAGTGCTTGAAGGAAAGATACATAACTCAGCCTAGATTGGTTTTAGGTATAATAGCTGAATGTTTTGACAATTACAGAGAATGTAACTCCATTCACTGCACCTAATATCAATGGGATACATGATTCATTATACTCATATGAAATAAATTAACGATAAGTTTTAAATATATAGCTTGAATGGTAAATTTGAAAATAAAATCTGAATTCCACAGCAGACCCTGAAACGTGCAGACGGGTAGACTTACACACACACACACACACACACACACACACACACACACACACGCACGCACGCACGCACACACACACACACACACACACACACACACACACCACACACACGCGCGCACACACACACGCGCGCACACACACCCACCATTGTAGCAGAACAGAAGGCTGTTGATGATATTGAGTTCTAGGTCTAATGTAAAGGTTTATCCCACTTTCTCGCTGTTTCCGTGAAAACGTGTTTCAGATGACCACATAGCATTTTATACCCTAAGGAGAGAGCTTACTCTGTGAATGAAGCCAACTCAGCATTTTGGAGCACTGCAGCTGTCAACGACAAAAGGATTCTGATACAGATTCTGGGTAGATATAGTTAGGAACACGTTACCATAGCTAAAGCATATTTTTATTTGTGAATAACTTTGGCACCGTTTGACGCATCGTCACAAAACCTTGGTAAAGAATGTCTCATCCACCTCACCTCCTTCTAGGGATAGGGCTACCCTGCCACCCTATGCCTAGCCTGGTGTGGTGGCTAAATACAAACATTTTCTAATCAACGCTGCAGAAACACGGCTCTGATAATAATGAGTACAACATTTTCATTGTGACCCCCTGGAGTAAGCCAAGGCCTTGGTGTGAGCACATTTAGGAAAAATGGGATGGCTGGCTCCCTCTCAAGCCTTGTTCAGGCCACTGGGTCACCATCCCCCGGGTCTGCAATTTATTGAAAGAGAATCAGGGAGGAACTACACCCCTTAGGCCTGAATTTATTTGGGGGTAAGTGGCCGTCGAGCCCATGTCTAGGAGCCGATGATGACCCTGGTGCACCCATCAGCCAGGGACCAATAGAGATGCATTGTCCCGGAGACCCCATAGCTGGGACACTGTAGTTCCCTGCCCAGGAGAGGGCAATCATAATATTCAGGGAAATGGACTTTGTTACCACCGGGTGGGAGCAGTGAAAACAGCTGCTCCCGCCAAGACAGGAGTAAAGGAATGGTGTTGGCTCCTACCAGCACAGCACCATATTGGGTGCTAGCTGGGGAGCTGGCCAAGGCCATGGGGGGCTTCGGCTCCTCCTGTGGCCCTCAGTGTTTTGGAAAGATTTGGGTTCCCCGGGGGGCCACCAGGGCACTCACAGGGATGTAATTGCCAGCTCCCACTTGTACCCACAATAGGTACTGGCTGGGAGACAGAGTATAGCCTGCTGGGGCCTTGGGGCTCCCCCACTGCCCACAATGTTTTGGTGTACAGGGTTGGCAGAAGGACACCCACTTAAAAAATGCTTTTTCTTTTTTAATGGCTGGCTCCTACCACAGTGGCCATAGCCCTCGCAAAGTAGAGATCGACAGAGAGCTTCCAAGCCAGATGGGGACCGGGGCATCCCAAAAAATCAAAAAATATTAAATGAGCGGCAGGAGACACTTATTTATTATTCACAGCTCCGGCAAGAAGCGCCTCATAAATCAAGGGCTTTTGTAAAAAATATTTTTTGCTGCTGGTGGTACCCCTAGTAGAGACAGACGCACCACCAACCTTTTCTATTAAAGACGGGGATGGCTGCTGGGAATGTAGCAGCAAACCCATTAAAATAAAAAATAAAAAAAGTATCCTGTGTCATTGAATCCAAGAGCCCAGAAGAGCTTACTATATTTTTTAAAGCACTCCAGCCAGAGCTGTATGCTCTTCAGTGGGAGTGCAGTATCCCCTTGAGGTTGGAACCTTGGCTGCATATTGTGGCTTGATCCTAACTTATAAAAAGCCACACAGATCAGGCCCTTTGCCCACGCCCATGGTATACAGCCACAGGCCAGGCCCTGTCAAAAACACCATAAGCACTGGGGGACAAGGGCCCATGGAATGTTGAGCACTAGCCCCAGCCATGGGCCCAGGCACTGTGCCAATCCCCCATCATGTACACAGAGGGGGTAATCCAACAGTGGAGGGGGTTGGGTGCAGGTGTATGATTTTCAGTTGAAGTGCAGGGTTACCTTGTGGTAAATTCCCCTATCTAGATCCACATGCCATGTCACTCTACCCCACTCCACTGTACACCACTCCAGTCAATGACACTCCACTGTATGTTACTACACTGTATGGTACTCCACTCTCTGATATTCTATTCTTCACCACTCCACTGTACATGACTCAACTCTATGCTTGCTGTTCCACTGTATGCACTTCAATCTATGGACCTCATTAGGATGGTGGCGGGATCCCTTCATAAACGAGACCGCCAGTACATTTGTCGGTGGTCCCACCTTTGGAATCATGATGCGACTGCCTTCAAGACGGTTGCAATGAGTATCCTTTGTATTGCGGTGTGTGATGTGGGCTGCAGCAAATGCAGCAGTTCAAAAAATATATATTCTGCATATTACTGCACCATGTGGGAGGGATATGTAGGGGGGCACCATAGGTGCCACCCGGATACATAACAGAGGCCCAGGATGGAAGGGGGGACTGCTAGGGGCCCCAAAGTCACTTTACGCCAGCCTTCTCATGGCTGGTTAACCGCCATGAATTGGCCGGTGGAAATTGACACAGTAATGCCTACGACGGTGCCTGAGCAGGCACCACCACCATTGTAGGCATTACAGACTGTCCGACAGTCGGATGGGCTCCGTGAACCTGTCGGATTGTCTTTCTGCCCCGACCATCCATGGTCCTGTGGTGATGGGACCGCCACCGACAGGCTGAAGGTGGCGGTCCCACCCCCATTGTAATCAGCCCCAATGTCACTCCAGTTTACAATATCCCATTATATGCCAATTCAATGTACACTACTTCACTTGACATCACCCCTTTGTATATCACTCCACTGAACCCTATTCCACTCTACACCACTCCACTCTACACTACTCCACTCTATGACATACTACTCCACTTTAAGCCACTCCAGACTATGCCACTCCACTCTATGGCACTCCACTCTACCAGTAGCGTCTGGCAGGGAACGAGAGTGGAGGGCGGGGTAGGTGGCGGGGGAGTGCAAAATGTAAAGAAACACTTATCTCCTCACTGCATCTCTCCTCCGTTGTCTCTTCTCAGTAGTCCATTGTTGTCTCTCTGTGGCCAGAACCAGGAAGCACACAGGCTCCCTCCCCATAGCCAACAACAATTCTGCAATGCAGCGTTGGGATTGGTCTGAGCAACGTGATTCGGCACTCATGCAGGGAATGGGATCCTGGGCATATTCCTCACCAGGGAATGGTAGTAATGCAGCACAGTGCGCATGACTGTTTGGCCAGCCCAAGATAGCTGGCCAAACAGTCATGCACACTTGGAGTATGCAAATCACTCCTCTCCCTCTGCCACCAGCTCCTCCCTAACCCAGCCCAAACCACGGAAATATAAAATGATAATAACAACGTCATTATCATTTTATTTTTCTTGCTCTGAGAGCAGGGAGGCGACGCTCCTCTGCCTTAGTGGGGGAGTCGCCTTTGCCCTCTACTCTATGCCACGCCACTCCACTATATGCTATTCCACAGTACACCAATCAACTATATGCACTCCACTCTACGGTATTCCACTGAACACCACTCCATTTTAACCATTCCACTCTACTCCACTCCACACCACTTCACTCTATGGTAGTCCTGAGTGAAGTTCGCAGAGTTCTGCTACGTGAAACTCTGTGTAGTGACTAAAAAACACCACCACGTGCAGGGAGAGTTTTCCAGGCACCACGTTACCGTGTGCAACGCTGAGTGCATCCTTACATTGCAAATCGCGCATGAATGACACTACACTGTTCTCATATGTGTCCTTGTGTTGGAAATCACACGCAAACAGCACCAAGCGGTTTGCATGAACATGGCCATCTTGTTTTTCTACTCTCTGTTATGGTGCGGAGCCTACTTTTCAATCCCTCTTTAATCTCTTTAATCCTCCCCCTATCAAATTTATCTACCCCTCAGTTATATTTATTATATTAGTGTGTGTCTTTGTGTTTGTGTATCTTACATTTTTTTGAAATTTTTTTGGGGTTTTTGGTGAATTTTATTTGTTTATTTTTCCCCTTACTTCCTTATATCTTCTTTCCTTTCCTTCCTTTTCCTTCTTTTTTCATCTTTCTTTATCCCCCCTAGCGCTATATAGAAGGTCATCTTCCTTGCAAACGGCACCACAGCCCATGTGTGGAGCCCTGGGTGATCTTTAGCAAGAAGGAGGTGGCAGCCTAAGGTTTTTTTGTGCAGCACCACCTACCCCCATGCTGGCAGCAGGCGGCAGGCATGGCAACAGATACCCCCCTGCAGGAGCATCGGCTACCCTGGGGAGGGTGCGTGCGGCTCACCTACCAGGTTTGGTGCACTGTCCAGTAGCTGACACACCGCAGGACGGATATCTTACACTGGGAACAGGACCTGCTTGATTTGCTAGGCATCGAGATTCTGGGGCTCGTGAGTATTAATTATCACTAAGCGCTATGAAATCATACTCATCATTGGTACTCACTTAGGCTGATTAATTAAGAAGCCATTGCAGACTGTCATCCTGTCACTATAATGAATCAGTGATATGAGCGAGTAGCGCGTTGTTTACATAGCTCATACAGTTCCAGGCTATTTCATAGTGATGTGTAGTATGCATCAATCCATTGCAAAAAAGGGAGACTGATTTGGTCTATCAATTGGGGTTGAGAAACGAGAATAGAATTAAATATCATTCACAGCAATGCATTAGTTCTAAATGTAATTATTATTAATTGCCCTAATCTCCTGAGGCGGAAAGCCGGGAGCGACGCTTGCTGCTAAAAAAATTGTATTTGCTTTTAAAACTGTGTGAATTTGTGTATTTTAAACGCACGCTGCCCCCCTCCCCCTGCACTCACCTGTGTCACTGGGAACAGCGGATCTGAACGCTGTCTGGCACAGGACCCACTCGCACGCCGCCATCGCCGGCCGCGAGGAGACTAGGACACGCCCCCTCCGGGTGGCCACGCCCACTTTGACCGAAAAATCATTTAAAAGCGCGCTCTGATCACCAGAGCTGCACTTTGCCCTAATCTCCTGAGGCGGAAAGCCGGGAGCGACGCTTGCTGCTAAAAAAATTGTATTTGCTTTTAAAACTGTGTGAATTTGTGTATTTTAAACGCACTCTGCCCCCCTCCCCCTGCACTCACCTGTGTCACTGGGAACAGCGGATCTGAACGCTGTCTGGCACAGGACCCACTCGCACGCCACCATCGCCGGCCGCGAGGAGACTAGGACACGCCCCCTCCGGGTGGCCACGCCCACTTTGACCGAAAAATCATTTAAAAGCGCGCTCTGATCACTAGAGCTGCACTTTGCCCTAATCTCCTGAGGCGGAAAGCCGGGAGCGACGCTTGCTGCTAAAAAAATTGTATTTGCTTTTAAAACTGTGTGAATTTGTGTATTTTAAACGCACTCTGCCCCCCTCCCCCTGCACTCACCTGTGTCACTGGGAACAGCGGATCTGAACGCTGTCTGGCACAGGACCCACTCGCACGCCGCCATCGCCGGCCGCGAGGAGACTAGGACACGCCCCCTCTGGGTGGCCACGCCCACCTCGACCACCCTCCCTTTTGTGCGCATAAATAATGTGTCAGTTCAGGGAGCGCAGCGGACGGGCGCAGCGGGCGCGCCGTCAGCGCGCCCAAGGCGCGCCAAAGGCAAGCCCGTCTGGGCCCGTCCGGGCCCAGACGGACCCAGGCCTAGGGACTCTGCCAAACAGCCCTCATGACCGTGTGGTGTACTCTGGAGAGGCGCTCCGCGCACTCCAACCTCACAAAGATCTCGCTTGCTACTACAAACACATTGAGGGCACATCCTTTTCCAACTGTGCGCACTGCAATCCGACCCCCCGGAGCTCCACTATATCCGAACTGAAACTCGGACTCCTAAACTGCCGCTCCCTTCCCAAACATGCCCTTGAAACTAACCTGCTAATACAAGATATGGATCTTGACCTACTTTTTTTAACGGAGACATGGCTATCAGATAGCTCCGATTCAGACATCGTATCGGCCCTCCCCACTGGGTACCTCTGCCAAGCCTTACATAGACCAAAAGGGAGGGGAGGGGGGGTAGCCATAATCTTCAGGGACAAATATACCTGTAGAACTTCCAATGCCCACATTGAGGACTGCGAGAGTTGTCAGTTCTCCATCCAAACCTCCCCAGCTCACTCTCTGTCAGGGCTCTTAATCTATCGCCCCCCAGGTCCCCCCGGCAATTTCATCAACGCCGTCGTTGAGTCAGTGTCACAACTAGCATCTGCCACCTCCAACTTTCTCATGTTAGGTGACCTAAACCTCCACTTCATGGACCCTACGGACCGGATAGCCTCTGACCTTCGGCTAGACCTAATGTCACTCGATATCCGATTGGTCAACAACGAGCCTACCCATGAGAAGGGACACCTACTGGATCCCATTCTGACAAATGTAGCAACTATCACCACTAAACCACCCGTGTCCCTTCCATGGACGGACCATTTTCTGGTCCCTATCGCCTGGGAAATCTCCACCCTGAACCTCCCAACCACTAAAATTCAGGTAACCGACAGACGGTGGCATAAACTTACACCTGGGGAATGGGCCGCCGTCCTTGCAGAATCCACCCCCGAGCTCTCCACCGACCTTATTACGGCCGATAAGCAGTTTGAGGAGTGGATTACCTGTTCCTTAGATACACTTCTCCCTAAAACGGCGACCTTCAAACATCCCAAAAGAATAACATCGGCTCCATGGTACACTCCAGAACTTAAAGCTCTGCGCCAAGAGTGTAAGAGAACAGAACGCTCTTGGAGAAAAAACAAATCGAAGAGTGACAAAGATAGCTACTCGACCTCCCTTCTAACCTACAAAACCGCTATTCGAAAAACTAAAAGCGCGTTTTTCAAGGAAAGAATAGAGAAAGCGGGATGCTCTAGTAAGGAATCCTATGCCATCCTCAAAGAGCTTTTGAAAACCCCAGAACAGGGACCAAGACACCCCACAGATCCCAAAGCCGATCAGGAAAAATGCCAACAACTGGCTAACTTCTTCCATGATAAAATCAAAACAATTCTCGACTCAATCCCCCTTACGAATCTGTGTGATGAAAACGATCCCCCATACCCCTCAATACCTACTTGTCTCTCCTCTTGGGGACAAGTCACAACTGAGGAGGTAGGAAACACGTTGAATGCCATAAAGAGTGGATCTCCTAGGGACCCCGCCCCTTTCCGGATTCTCAAGGAAGTAGCCCCCACGATCACCCCCCCCTGACACATCTGATCAATGCCTCACTCCAACAGGGAGTTGTACCCCCGAGCTGGAAGAAGGCCGTCGTAAAAGCCTTACTCAAGAAACCTTCCCTCGACCCCGAAAATTTGGCCAACTACAGGCCTATTTCCCTACTCCCGGGAGTAAGCAAGATCGCTGAAAAGTTGGTTAACAGGAAACTCTCCCAGTTTCTGGAGAGTAACAACAAACTAAAGAGCTCACAGACGGGCTTTCGTCCAGGGCAGGGCACTGACATCGCCCTCCTGGCCGCGGTTGAGGAAGCCAGAACACTGCTTGACGAGGGAGGATCAGTGGCAGTGATCCTCCTCGACCTCAGCGCGGCATTCGATACCGTCAACCACCAACTTCTCATCAAAAGACTCAAGAGAGTAGGTGTGGAAGGCTCAGCCCTTTCCTGGATCTCATCCTTCCTAGATCAACGGACCTATCAGATCTGGGAAAAGAACGCCCGCTCCTCCGAAATTCCCCTCCAATGTGGGGTGCCTCAGGGCTCCTCCCTGAGCCCCACTCTTTTCAATATCTATATGTCCACATTGGAGGAGGTTATCACCCCATTCGGAGTTAGCGTCATCAGCTACGCCGACGACACACAACTAGTGGTGTCCCTATCTCACCCCAGACAACAATCAGCAGACCTATTTAACTGCCTTTCACAGGTCCATCTCTGGATGAACAACTCAGCCCTAAAATTAAATGGGACAAAAACCGAAGTTTTGCTCCTCGGTCCAAAAGGGCTTACACTCTCCCCGAACATCTGGCCAGCCTGTATGGGCCCCCCCCCTGACCCAAAAGTAGAGGTAAAAAGTCTAGGGGTATGGCTCGACTCGGACCTCTCATTCACTGTGCAGGCAAACAAAGTAGCCGGGACTTGTTTCGGGCTCCTGAAATCACTGAGGAAAGTCCTGCCCCTCTTGCCCTTCAACTCTCAAAAATTGCTTATCCAAGGCTTGATACTCTCAAGGCTTGACTATAGTAATGTGATCTACCTAGGCGCCCCTGAAGCGACCCTCACCAAGCTTCAAAGAATCCAGAATACTGCGGCCCGGATTATCACAAATACCCATGCCAGAACCTCCGCCAAACCTGCCCTCAAACTCCTCCACTGGCTTCCCATAAGGGAGCGGGTCAAATTCAAGGCCTTGTGCCTAGCCCACAAACTACTTCAAAAGCAAGGCCCCCCCGTTCTCAGTAAACTTATCACACTCTATAGACCCACGAGATCTCTCCGGTCGGACACAGAAAATCTCATCACCACCCCCAGATTTAAGAAAACCCGCTCAGGCGGAAGACGTTTCTCAGTCCAAACTGCACGACTTTGGAACTCGCTCCCCCGCGACTTGAGACTAGAAACACGGTACCTTCACTTCAGGAAGCGGCTCAAAACTCATCTTTTTCCCCAATGATTTACACCTACTCTAAACATTGATCCCCGGTCCCCCCCTTTCCTTCTTCAACCGTCCTTGAACCGGCCCAAACTAAAGAGATAGGGTGCCTAGCGCTGGGATACCTTAGGGTGACTATGCGCTCTACAAAATAAAATAATAATAATAATAATAATAATAATAATAATAATAATAATAATAATAATAATTTATATTAAGGAATTTTGAAATAGGGATTTCAGAATTAGTATGGACAATTCAACGATAGTCGATAGACTTTAAACTAGTACCATAGGTAATCTGTTTTAGAAAAGTACAATTATGTTACTGCATTTGCCTATCATAATAATTTTGGGAAAATAAACTAAATCATTAATCTGTTTTTTTAATCTTCAGTTCTAACATCAGAACCCATAGGCAAGAAGAGGGACATTGTAGAGGGTCGGGGAGAAGCTGGTCAGCCGGAAGACTACCAGCACTGCTGTTCAGGCTTCTGCTAACCCCAGTAAGTTCTATTATTTATTATTATGATTTCCCTAATGGAGGGTGTTATGATTGATGTGGTCTTAGGGTAGAATTTTGGGGTATTGGAATGTTGGTGTTTGGTTTCAGAATGGGAGTTGCTGCTGGAGACTGGTGCTGCTGGTGAGAAATAGAGTTTCTCTGACACCCGTACCTGCTGTCTTCCTTTCACGTGGCAACGAGGATGGGATAAAAAAACACGTATCCAATGCACATTGGATTCGAGTCCGTAGGAAGGGGAGAAGCAGCAGCAGCAGGGAGTCACATAATTGCTTGCTTATTGACAGTTACTATTATACTCACTAGCTAGTACCAGGGCATCGTCAACTTGTAACCATAAGCCTCCCACCTTTACCAGCTGCAGTAGTGGTTGAGTTATTATGGCCTCCTCTGTCTGCAACTCACCAAAAGCTCACATAATGAGTTTTTATAACTTGAGGGAAACGTGAAAGAATGGAAGGGTAAAAGAAAGGAAAACGGTATATGAGGTATATGAAAAGGTGGGTGGGTGAAAAAGTGAGTGGGTGAGTAAAGAGATGATTGGCGAAAGGATGGATGGAAGAAAGGGTGGATATTAATGGATGGATAATATTTTGGAAATTTTGGACAAAGACTGGATGAGAGAAAGTAAATCTTAATCATGGTGGCTAAGGGGGAATTAGGATGAAAAGATGAATGCATATTTGGATTGTTTGGATGAATAAGCAAATCACCTCTTTTCATGGAGAGGGGCATGCTGCTCACCCACTTTGTTTATTTTATTTATGTAGGGTTATCAAAGTTGTGGTTTAAAGTGGGGAATATTTTTTTTGTTCTACTCCCTTCACTCACTGCCTTTGTTGAGTAAGTAGGATGCATCCCACCCATCCTTCATCACCCCCTGCCCGTTGCATTTTGCACCTATGACCGAAGTGCTGTATGGTTCAATTTGAGACGTGACTGCAGTGTTGGCTGTGCATCTGTTACAGTTAATACAGCAGTTACAAAGTTTTGAATGCATTGCAAACCGAACACACAAGGTGTATTTCTCTTCGCCCACTTAGTCACTACAAAATTGGAAAAAAACATTCTTGTTGTGTGCCACATTTGATTTTATAACCATGTGAAGTGAAGTTATTCCAGAATATATTTCATGGTTTCCCATAACAGATTAATTTTACACCTTCAGATTTGATTTTTCCCTTTCGACTTCTGTCGACTAGTACAATGATTGAATAAGCCAAAGATGATGAATTGATGATCAGTGTAGTGACCCCTCTATTCTATATCAAAAGCTCTACCCTACCCGCCTAATCCCTCTACCCTACCCAGAAGTTGAGTATTTCAAGTTTCCTTTCTTTACTTACTGCTCAGAAAATGAATTTGTTGGAAATAATATGTGGTGGGTGAGGCCATTGAGTAAAGTGGGAGTAAGCGCATGATTTGATGTCAAGTTTGGGGTTTAGCATGCACTGTGCAATCTATGTAGTCCGTTCCTTTCCCTGTAGTGCAAACCATAATTTTCCCCAAAGTCTGCGGCGGCTAAGGCTGGAGCATATCCTGCAGGAATACCAGCAACAGGTGGTACTGGAAGAGGAGGAGGAAATAAATGCCTCTCAGCTGGGCCCCAGTGCCGCCAGGTCCCCCTAAGCCTCCAGCCTCCCAGCCATCCCATCGCTGACGTCAGCTGACCTCAACTGCATCCACCCACTCCCATACTGACAACAGTAGGCCATTACTGTGGCACATCCTGCAGTGGCTGGACACCATAAAGAGGTGACTCACCATGATGGAGCCGAGCCTGGACCAGATCCAGACCCAAATTCAGAATGCACTCTTTTAGCCCTTTTTTATTTTTTGTTTTCGTGGGAAGGAATTGTTGTGTCTAGGTGGAGAGTGTGGGAAGGGAGTTGAGACCGTGCTTCTTCGGACATTTCAGATTTTGGGACATTGGAGCTTGGGTCAGTTTGTTTGGGGAAAGAGGTGGGCATGTTGTGTGGGTGGAGAGGGTGGGTTCCTTTGTAAAAAGATAAAGGGGAAATTATTTCATTGAAATATATGTCTGAAGTAGTTTGCTTTATTTTTACTTTACACTGCTGCCTTCAGTGTTTATGCAGCCTGTTTATGTGCTTGTAATAGCGAGTGTACCAATTAGTTACAGAGTTATACCTCTCTCACGATCTTGACTATTAGGGGGAATGCTACCATGACCTATTTTGTCTACAACAACCAAGATTAACGATTACTTGTAGTAGCCATTGGTTAGTAACTTGATAACGGGAAACATCCTTTATAACGAAACCTTCACAACGTGGTACCATTACCACGCAGGTTTTACAACGCAAGTCGTTACAACGACTTGCGCTGGAGGGCGCTGTAGGATAGGGAATAGTTTAATTTACTATCCAACACCTTCCCTACTATCCACGGGGACTGGAGTTGGAATAGTAAATTAAACTATTCACTATCCAGCGCCCCCAACGCAAGTCGTTGTAACGACTTGCATTGTAAAACCTGCATGGTAACGGTATGCATTGTGAAAGCATGCTTTGTACCGTCATACATCCCTTGATAACTTAACTAATTCACTTCAATCCATAGTTGTTTTACCTGAATATTGATGAAGCGATAACAGGGAAGGCATTACAGCTTCATAAGTGAGGTCCCACTTCCACCAAGGTGAGCTCCAACTGTAGGATTAATGGGAAAGAGTATCCATAATAGGCAACTACATGGAAATAAAAACACTAAGTTAATAGGTCCTATCAAAGTTTTACAAAGAATTGACACCAAGCTTTTACATGATGACACAACAAGAATTTCTGATAGTGTTCAAATACAAACAATAGCTACTAGAAACTTACAAAATCCTCATGTCATAAAAAAGACTCAAGTCTGGAGTGAACAAGCTTAGGTTAAGCGTTTATAGTTATGCAATACAAGGTCTGAATGATGATGCTGACAATTAATGTTCTTCATTCTATATCTGAAATATGGATCACTTTTTATGTGTGAGTCGGTAATTGGAGCCAGTGTGGGCTGTTGCTTGGAAGATCCTGCAATAAGTTGGTGTTGCTTTGACCATATCCGTCACATCAAGTGTGTGATTCATTAAAGTGTAAATCAAGCCACACCTCAATAAATCACACAGTCCGGAGGAGAAGGGTTAGGGGTTTGATGAATTGATGGAAAGGGGATCTCGGGAAAGATTTGACAAAGACAAAAACTGCACAAGGACAACATTTGTGTGGGCTGTGAGCAGCTCATCATTTGTCATCAATCTGTTGTGGAAGGAAACAAAGGAATGAGTATGACAGAGTACAGTTAAATGCATTGCAAAGGATAGGATAGGATAGGATGTGAATTTATACAGCGCGAATTGCTGCCCGGAGGCGTCCAAGCGCTAAGAGTACCATGAACCCGCAAGAGAGCATATTGGGAGGCTAGGATAGAGTTAGTTGGGCAGAATAAATAGAAAAGTTTTCAACTGTTTGCGAAACGCAGACAGATTGGGGTTGGCTCTGAGGTGCAGTGGAAGGGCGTTCCAGGACCTGGCAGCATTATAGGAAAACGTCCTGCCTCCAGATCTAGACCTTTTTATTCTGGGGGCCATTGCAAGGAAGGTCTGACTGGAACGGAGGCTTCTGCTAGGAGTATAGTGGGTGATTAGGTCACAAGTAATCCTGGGGCCAGTGTTCCAGAAGGCCTGGTGTGCTATACACATTGCCTTGAACATAACTCTCTGGCGCACTGGTAGCCAGTGGAGGCTTACCAGCCCGGCCCTCACTGATTGTCTGCGGGGGAGCTCAAGCAGAATGCGTGCTGCGCAGTTCTGCACTATCTGGAGCCTTCTCAGAGTGTATTCTGGGGCGCCAAGATAGAGCACATTGTTGAAGTCAAGGCGTGACTGTATTAAGCCCTGTATGGCCACCTGTTTGGCTTCCATGGGGAGAAGAGGGAGGATTTTCTTTAACATCCTCATGATGCCAAAACAGGTGGCTGAGAGTTTTGTGGCTTGTACGTTAAAGGACAAAGATCTGTCCAACCAGACTCCGAGTCTCTTAATATTGTTTTTTGGAATTGGAGGGGAACCCAGACAAGGCGGCCACAGGGAGGCGGGCAGGCTAAGATCTAGGGGGCCTAGGAGCATCAACTCTGTTTTGTCCCCATTCAGTTTTAGGGACGATAGGGACATCCAGGTCTTCACCTCCTCTAGGCACTCTCTAAGCCCGCCTGGTACAGGCAGGTTGGCTTCCTGCACCAGTGAGACCACCAGCTGCGTGTTGTCCGCATAAGAGATGATCTTAACCCCAAATGGGCGGACGACATCAGCCAGTGGCCTCATGTACAAGTTAAAAAGAGCGGGGCTTAGAGAGGAGCCCTGGGGGACTCCGCATTTCAGAGGTCTGCTTGTGGACACAGACTCGCCCTCGAACACTCTGAATGATCTGTCCTCTAAGAAGGACTTAAACCATGACCAGGCTTTGTCCTTGATCCCGGCCCGGGACATACGGTACAGCAAGGTGTCGTGGCTGACCGTGTCAAAAGCCGCGCTGAGATCAAGGAGGATCACTGCCACTTATCCTCCTTGATCCAGGATTTTTCTGGCTTCCTTGGTGACCATGAGGAGGGCGGTCTCAGTCCCATGTTTCGGTCTGAAGCCCGTCTGGGTGGGGTCCAGTAAGTGGTGGTCTTCCAAGAAGTTTACCAGCTGTTGGTTTATATATTTTTCCAGGACCTTGCTTGCCCATGGGAGCAGGGAGATGGGTCGATAGTTGCGCAGGTCAGTGGGGTCTAAATTAGGCTTTTTCAATAATGATCTGACCATGGCCTGCTTCCATACGGTCGGAACTGTGCCAGAGGTGATTGAAGCATTTAAAATCTCCCTGATTATGGGCAGAGTGGTCTGGGAGGCTGCCATTATTATGTCTGGCGGGGCTGGGTCGTCAGGGGATCCAGTTTTTACTTTCCGTGCTAAGGATTCGAGGGTAGCGAGATCCAGAGGAGGGAAGTGAGTCAGAGTGGGTAGGTGATGACTGAAGGGGGAAAATGTGGGATCCAAAGGTGGGGCTAAGGGGGTCAGGTTTTTGGGGGGAAAGGCTGAGTAAATAGTATTTACTTTCTGATGAACGAATTCCGCAACATTATTGCAGTGGGTGATGGACTTATCCGCCTGCAGGCTGAGGGAAGGTTTCGTTAGTTTTTTAATAATTTGAAACATTTCCTTGGGTTTTGATTTTGCGAGCAGAATTCTCTCGGAAAAATATGTAGCCTGAGCCGCTTTTACTAGAATTTTATATTCACTGATGGGTTCTCGGTAGCAGGTTTTATTGTCTGCTGAGTAGTCAGAACGCCATCGTCTTTCCGATTTCCTGCATAGGCGTTTCTTGTCCCTGAGAGCCTCCGTGTACCACGGTGCAGTTTTCTGGGAGCGCTTAAGCGTAATTTTCTTTTTGGGGAGTGTGTCATCTAGAGATTGAGTGATCCAGTTAACATATGCCTGGTTGGCTATGCAAGGGTCATTGTTGATAAGAGGAGGATTACTAGCAAGTTTGCTAGACCAGTTGTCAACTGCTAGGCGGGACCAAGCTCGCATGAATCTCGTGATAGGTACGGGCGGTGAGGGTTTAAGCGCAGTCCAGCTTATGGGGACCAAAAAGTGGTCCGTCCAGGGCAGGGGAATAGGTAAACTTGTTAGAAGATCTAAGCAGTTGCTGAAGACAGGGTCCAGCAGATGGCCCTTCACGTGCGTGGGGGTAGTAACACGATGGGTAAGTTGCAGAGCTGCTAGATCATCTGCTAAGGTCGAGGCTGTGTGGTCTAAAGAGGAGTCAAAATGAAGGTTAAAATCGCCTAGCAGAGTGAAGTTGGGTGTAGTGCTGACCCGTTCAGCCACGCTTAAGGGTAGACTCACGTGAAACTGCTTCAGGGGGCCGGGGGGGGTGGTAGATGAGAATGCCTGAAAAGCAGCTATTAGGTGAGAGTACAATGTTAAAAGCGAGGCTCTCACAGTCCGGGATGGTTTCAGGGACAACTCGGCAGTGAAGCGGTTCTACATGAATGATTGCCAGGCCTCCCCCTCTCCCTTTAAGACGGTCTTGCCGAGAAATTTGGAAGCCTGGTGGAAGAGCTTCTATGACCGCTGGGTCGGCGTCAGAGGAGAGCCAGGTTTCTGTTAAAAACAGTATGTCTGGCGTGTGTTCCTCTATTAATCAGTCCTTCTGCCCCCTAGACCAAGTTATCAGATATCTAAATGTTCTGTCTTCTAAGTTGGGAGAGACCCCACCCACCCAGTTCTCCAAATATGATTATTAAAAGAAAAATGATACTGTATTGCAAAATTAGGTGGTGCATCTGCAATCGCCCCGGGAATGTCCATCACTCTTGGGTGCCTGTCTCGACTGGTCCTGTAGGTAAGCAGGAGTGTTGAGCTTACTTTTTGCCTTTTGTTTATGTAGAAGACTAGAAGGCCTGTGAATTGTAAAACAGAAACTATATTTTAGAGTCAAGGAGAAGGAAAGAAGGAATGTAAGCTTAATGAGGAGTGTATCAAGAGGAATCAGAGGCAGAACAAAAAAACAAGAGCAAGTCTCAGATTTTTATTTCTGCCACAAGTACAACACACACGCAGGCACACACACACATACATACAACAGCAATTCACAAATAGACGCACCTCTCTCCATTCCACATAGCTGAGTAATAGGCCTCAGACTCTTGGTTTACCTTTGAACTTTTATCGATAACTTCTTGTGTCTAGCTGTTGGTGAGGTGGTCCCAAAGCTCCTGCCCTGAATTTTTCCATACTCCTCCTGACCCCAAGTAACTCCATCCCAGACCAGTCATCGCGACCTGAGCAAGATAGACGTGTAGTGCACTGCGGTTGAATAACAAGTAGAGAAACAGAATTGCAGTATTTTGCATAGGTTTTTGTTTGTTAACTAAAGTGACCGTTCTGGTCTCTGAAGAACCAGAAAAAAAGGAGAGGACCCTTCAAGTAAGTCTGGCTAAATTTGAAAGGGCCAATCAACCTTAGGGAAACAATGATCATCTGTCAATCAAGCCCCACGCATTGAAAATAAATCATCTCAAGCAAGTTCCCACATTACAGTTCAACACCCTCCCTCTCTATCTGCCACAACATGAATCATCAATCATCACTCACAATCACTCAATAATCAGATCACTCATTGGTGCAATAGTTACCACTTCCAATCCAAGCAGGGTGGTGGGTACACTATTTCCCCTTTGATGCAAGCAACAGATTGGAATTTGGCAGTCTTGCAAATTAAACAATTGTCTAGGTTAGCCATCCTAAATGATGAAAGAAACAGACAGGTCATAGGAATGGACCGTACAGGTAAATTAATTTTTGCTAAGTAAGTTTGTAAAGGCCAATCACCTCCAGGGAAAAAAATGATCGGCCATCACTCAGGCTTTAAACATTGCAAATCAGTCATCTCAAGAAAGTTCCTAAATTACAGTTCAACGCCCTCCCTCATTGTCTTCAACCACCTGAATCATCGGTCATCATCACTCACACAATCACTCATCCACCATTGCAATAGTTGTAGTTACCTCTTCCAATCCAAGCATGGGTAGTTTAGATGTTCATCCTTGATGCGGACAACATATTGGAATTTGGTATTGGCACTTTTGTAAACAGAACAATTTACTGGGGCAGACCTGCTAGTGCTAAGTGAAAAAAGTGATAGTCAATAGACGTGCATGTGGGACAGGCATTGTCTTGAATGTCATGAAGGAATTGTCGAGGCTTCTTCAACGCACACAAGTCCAACTCCACTCCGGCAATATATGTGACTAAAAATTGGTGGGGCAGCATTAATCGTACTCAAAAATAATAATGTTTCATTAGTTGCTTTTTTTAATTGCAAAAATAGAAGTTCAATGAGAAATTCTATGAGGATACTAGCATACTTAGTCCGAGAAGTAGAGCTTTGTTTCAGGAGGATAGTGCGAACAGCATCATGTTGTAGCACTGGAACAGCAACCCTGGCAAAATAGGTCCGACTCAGAACCTTCCATTTCAGGTAGATGGCTGACACAAATTCTAAGAATCCCACTCCTTCCACAAAGGAAAAAGACAGGAGGTCCAGCGCTAACAGTTTTGCCACCTTTCCATTGTACAAATGTACCTTTGGGTGGTTCTGCTTGCAGGACCCTCCTGCCTAATCATGCCCATAATAGCAGCCTGGGTTTTCTTCTTTTCAGGGGTCACTGACACAGTCATCTTTTGAGAAGTAGATGGTGGTGGTAAACTCAATGCGCGTTGTGATGGGACAGTCACTGTATGACTTGGTGTCTTCATCTCACTCTGAGTCTTGTGCCATTGTGAAGTCACACAGGTGGGTGATTCTGCTGGTGCACTGCAGGGAACAGGGCTGCTTTGGGTGAAAATGCCACCCTCTTCTTTTTCATCATCACCTTCCACCGTGATTGGACTTATAGCTAATGTTCCCCTGCTCCTCTCAACAAGAGGACCACATTAATCAATTTGTTAAAGGTGCTCCTCTCACTTGATTTTGTTGTATTTTTTTATATAGTTTGTTTGGCCTCCACTACCATAATGCATACCAGTCTTACCTCGATGACCATTTGTGTGGCAAATGCTGCATACTGCAATTTGATCCCCCTCTTACCTAACCGTAAAAAAAGTCCCAGACTGGTGAGAAGTACTTTTTGACTTTGCCACTGCCAATGCCTGAAGAAGACTTGAGGTTTTAGCCTTGTCGTTGATTGCCTCTCTGATTCTTCTGAGGTAGGTGTTGGGGGCAGGTCTCAGATGGGTCTCTCCAAATATTGGAGCTGGCGGTGCTACCTGTGCCGCATCCCTTGGAGCAGGTTAAATAGTAATATCAGGCTTCGCTGTGTCACCTTCCCCAATAACTGCCTCATCATCGTCATCCTCCTCACCATTCCCTTCCATAACTCTATAACTTTCAGGAACCTTTATTTTACCTTGCCTCACCTGTTGTCTCCTGGACTCTGCTGTGGGCCGGTCCATGACCCTGTCATCATCGTTAGAAATGGTGCTTGGAGAAGATGGTGGAGTAGTACCCTTCCTTTTCCTTGCTCGAGATCTGGGAACCAATGATTCTAAAAGAGGAAGTTCTTGCTTGGAAGGAAGCTCGACCGCTTGTTCTGTTCCAACATCAGGAAAATGTTCTATTGCTGGCTGCGACTACTTTGCACAAGGAACAAATCTAATTCAGCATCACTACTTGTCAGTGTCAACATGATTGCAGTGGCTCCTTGCTGACAGACATAATCATAGGCTTAGGTTAGGGTGGTGCTGTTGATGCAAGAGGTCTGTTCTCAGATTGCTCCTGGGCAAGCACATGACTTGGTGGTCTAAAAAAGGTTTAGGGCAACATGCCACTGGTTGGAATCTGCATCTTCTAACTTACTACTGTCTTGAAAGCATCTTTCTTTGGGGCCATCATAAAGCTCTCAGGTTGGAGTTGCACCAAACTGCACAAGCAGACGTGATTGGAGGACTGACTTAAGACTGCTCAGGCCTTCTTCTTGGCCGTACTTTGGGTGATGTCTCTTATATTGTGTACCTAAAAGCAAACAAGCAAGAACAACATTTAGGGCCTTATTAGGATGTTGTGCAAACTCATTTCCGCCCGACACTGTTGCGGAATTGGGACCGCCGGTTGGCGGTACTGACTGCAGCATACCATGCATACTTCCATTTCCCAATGGGAGCTTGTGCTGCGGCCAAGCTCCCGTAGAGAAATGGGAGAATCTGATCATCACTGCACCATGTGTCAGGCACCTCATGGTGTCAGCCTCATGGTTCAGGGATTAACAGGAGAGCCCCATAGGTGCCCCATTGCCCCCAACCGTGGTGGAATGGGGGCCCTGCGAGGTGCCCCCAAAGTCGCTTTCCGGAAACCCCGACATGGAAATCCTTTTGGAAAACGCCATTGTTATCCCAACGGTGGAAATGCCGTCCATTGGGATTATGGAAAGGCTTTCAATTGGCCGATGAGCTCCTGGAGCCCCTTGGAATCCAGCCGGAATGACCGTCCGGTTTCACTTTCGACTGCCTGCATCGTAATGCGGAAGTAGAAAGTGAAACCCAGGGTGGGACTCAAAAAGCCTCCAACCAGAGTCGAAGGCTTTTCAAGTCTCATCATAATGAGGCCCTTAGTGTGAAACGTGCCTTTGTTTGCAGTTTGAATTAGTACAGACAAAGGCAATGTTAGTGTGGTTGTGTTGTTAACTTAGGTAACCACTTTAAAGCCACACCACACCATCATACCATAACACACACTATACAATGTACAGAATGAGAGAGCTCTTACCTTTATGTTTGTATATTCTGAAGGAGACACCTGTGGCACTCAGGGTACTAATTGGGTAAATAGAATAGTAATCTTTTATAAAATGGAGGTTAGCGTGCGCCTATGGAGGGCAACGTTGTCCAGTGGGATTGGAATAATAAACACCATCATTACACAAATTAATGATGCTAATGTCTACTCTAAAGTTCACTGCAACCAGGGTGTCCAGGAGGGAATTGAATCATATACCTAAAAGACTGAATGCTGCTGCGCGGCTGTGCATCTATGGTGGATGGATGTGACGGATTGACCGAAGCAAAATGGGAATGGCCACAACAAAGAAGACATGCAGGCCTATGGCAAAAGCACATTGGCCGCCATCACAAAATTGCCACCAAAGAACACATACAGCCTTGTGGACATTAACTTTCAAAAAAATGTCCCTCTGGGCGCATGGCATGTGTTACAAAGACAAATGGTGGCTTATGGGAAACACACTCATACACTGGCCAGGCAAAAGAGGCATGGTAGCACAGAGAGAACAGCAATAATTCAGCTATGCCAAAAACACAATTTATCTGGGCTAAAACATTATCTAGCAACACATCTACTTCAAAAGCATCAAATATAATTACCCCACCTACACAATGTTTGCAGGAAAAATAAACTTGAAATACCCTCAAAAATACCCCCCAAAATGTTTTAACCAATGCCTTCCAATGTACCTATGACTTCTACTGGACCTACTGGCTGGAAGGCCCATTGGCAGACTAGGCCACATAGTGAACTAAATGAATATGGCAAATGTGTTACAAAAACATATAGAAAATGTACTAAGCTGTGAAACATTTTTCCTTTATAAAGAAGAAAAATGCTATGGAAAAAAATAACTTGGCCCCCACTGAAACTGCAGGCCAGCCACGACAATACATTTTAAAATTCTAATAAAAGTACAAATAAATCCTGGCACATGCCCCCAATCAAACAAAAAACCCACTTATACACCAGTTTTTTAATGTACTTGCAAAATATCAAATTCAAAGACCTTACATCCTAGGGAATATATGCAGCAGACAAGGAGAGTGATCCTTCCAGCTCCAAATCCCAAGGAAAAGTGATCAGGAGCTGTAAAAAGCACTGAGAGGAGCCTGCTGAACAGGAACAGGAAGATAGAGTCTCAGGGGCACTTCCTTCCTGTTGGAAAACAACAAGTAAAAAAAGCCTTCTTGCTAAAAAAAACAAAAAAACAACTCCAACGGCCAGTTGGAGAAGAAAATCCACTTGAAAAGCCTCCTAAGCACAAAAGCTGCTCGAACGGTATGCCTGCGATCCACACTACATTGGAGCAATGGCGTCTGGAGGCCGTGTAACGAGCATGAAGTATCAAGTGAGCTCTCTAGGGCCCTGATATTATAGTGGCTCGAGCAAGCACCAAAACAAATCTCAAGCGTGAACAGAAAAAAACTCCTCTATGCACCCAGGAAGGCAGAATTCAGCAAAACTACGCTACTCCATGGTGCACGGACTGCCCGAATACCACAAACTCTGCCAGCAAAGCAGAGTTTTACACTCAGGCCTACTCTTCACCACCCCACTCTACCTGAATCCACTCCATGCCACTATACTATATGTGGAGAAGCGTGGCTCAGTGGTTAGAGGCGGCAGACCCGGAAGCTGAGATCAGCCGTGGACCAGGGTTCGATTCCCCGCCTCGGCGGGTCTCGGGCTAAAAAATTCCATGGACTCGACAATTCTCGCTCCGGTGCCTACTCAACTCACGGGGTCACACTCTGCGACTCTGGGCAATAGCTTGCTTAATCTCCACTACGGCCCCTCGCGGCGGGATGCCTGGCTTTCACCTTGTGAATACCCTGCCGGGGTATCTCACAGGGGAATACCAGGACGGGTTCCCTAAGCAAGCGCCTTGAGACCCCTGGGTGATTAGTGCGCTATATAAATCGAAACACATTTACATTTACTTTACATCACCCCACCCTATGCTACGCCAACATACACCACTGCACCTTGTAACATTCCATTCTACTGCACTCCATGACACTCTAGGACACCCTATGACTCTTCATTCTACCACACTATTCTCCACAGTATAGCACTCCATTGTACATCTGTGTACTCCAGTCTATGTCAGTGTATGACACTCTACTCCACTATATGCCACTCTACGACACTTTACAGCACCTTACAACACTCTAATTAACTCTCTCTATGCCAATCCACCCCAGCATAGTGCGCTCTACTCTAATCATATCAATCCACTCTACTCCACTCTATGCCACTACATTCAATGCTACTCTATGCCTCTTAATTCTATGACACTCTATGCCGCTCCACTCTAACACACTAAATCTCACTCTACTCTACTCTACACCACTTTACTATAAAACAGTCAAATTCACTCTATGGCACTGCACTGTACGACACTTTCTGACACTTTATGAAACTCCAGTCCACTGTACGACATGCCACTCCACTCTATGACACTTTACTCCACTCTATAATATGCCACTCCACTGTACTCAAATCCACACTTCTCTACTCTAGAACAATGCAATCCACTCTATCACTTTTCGTCACTTCACTCAACTCCACTCTACTCTACATCACTGTACAACACTTTACCTCCATCTATGCCACTGTACGACACTCCATTCTATGCCGCTCCACTCTATGGGACTATACTCAACTCTATGCAACTCCACTCTACAAGACTCTACCACACTCTATGCCACTCTATGCACTGTACTACACTCTGTGACCCTACACTCCACTGGACAATACTCTACTCCACTGTATGCCATTTTACGACACCATACTCCACTCTATGCCACTCCACAATACTCAACTCAACTCTACAACACTCTATGCAACGCTTTGTATGAAACTCTACCCCACTTTGCTCCACTGTACTCTATAAAAAGTAGTCAACTTTACTCCTCTGTACTTCACTATATGCCACTCTATGCCAATAGACTCACTGATACTTACTGCCACTCCACTCTACCGCACTCTATGACAGTCTACTATATTGTCAGACACTCAACTCTGCAGAACTCTACTCCACTACAGGACACTCCTCTCTACTCTTTTCTATGGCAGTTTCTGACACTCTACAAGACGCCATTCCACTCCAAAGTACCAAACGCCATTTCAATTTATGACACTTTAGTTAACTTTATGCCACTCCACTCTACGCCACTCCACGCCACTCTACTCTATGAAATGCAACTCCACTCTATGACACTTTACTCCACTCCACACTATGTTACTTCACTGTGCTCCACTCCATCTATACCACTGTACGATACTCTACGCCGCTCAACCGTACAGCAATCTATTTCCACTGTATGGAATTTCACTCTACAATACTCTACTAAACTCTGTGCCGCTCAACAACACTATACTCCAATCCATGCACATGGACTCTATGCCACTCTACTACACAGTATGACACTGAACAACACTCCAATCCTATCTACAATCCGCCACTTGACTATATAATAGGCCTGAGTTAAACTCACCAAAATTCCACGAAGTTCCAAGAGCTCTGTGAATGTTATCGCTGCTATTCCAGGTCAGTAGTGCGTTCCGCGCAGTAAAATCAGTGCAAATGGCACCATGCAGTCCCCATGGGTGTGGTCATTTTGTTTTGCCCACTTTTTGTTCTGTGCATGATGCTGGGCCTGTTTTGTTTAATCTACTTTTAATCTCTTACAATCCTCCCCCATCCTACTCACCCACCCCTCATTTACCCTTTTTTATCTATGTTTTTTCTGTGTCTGTATTTTACATTTTTGCCCTTTTTTTCTACTTTTTCCCTTACTTTTTGTACTTTTATTCTGTTTTCCTTTCTTCCATTTGTCCTACTTTCTTTCTACTTTGCTATTTTTCTGTTTTCTTTTTCTTAATTCTTTTCACCCCAGCGCCATGTCTGAATAACAGGAAGAAAGGAGCAGTGCCAGTGGGCTGCAAAAAGCTGCATACCTTGTGGTTGCTGGCACTGTCAAGGGGTGCAGCCCTGCTCCATTTTTCAGAGGCAGAGGTGGCTGCACTTGTTTTTGTGTGCAGCACCACCTCTGCTCCATGCTGGCAAAAGGTGGCAGGCCTAGGAGAGGGTATGCCCCACGGGAACATCAGCTACTGTGGGATGAGTACGACAATGTGTGCACAATAGGACTCGGTGAAGTGCATGACACAGCAGCTGACACACTGTTGGGCGAACCTGCTAGACCGCCAATAGGACCTGCTTGACCTGCTGGATGTCAAGGTTGGAGGGCTCGGTGAGTAAATATTTATTTTTTGCTTTCTAAAAATACTAAGATTTATTTTTCAGATATCATGCTGCTCACACTCTGAAGTAAGTTAAGTTTGTGTTACAAACAATATTTGATCCAGCTTGAGCTAGCCAGGTGTTTGGGGCTTCCTACTCATACTTGTCAGTGTTCACTTGGGCTGATTATTTAAGAAGTACTTCAACATATAGATTAGGAAATTAGCAATAGGTTAACTCAATACTAGTACTATAGGCGATCTGATTTAGAAAAGTACAATGCTTCTGTGTCTGTCTGTCATAACAATTTTGGGGAGATTAACTGTGCCACTAATCTATTTTTTTTATCGTCTTTATTCCTTACATCAGCACCCAATGCCCAAGGGCAAGTGGAATGGGAAACATGAGACATTGGTGAGGGGGAACAATAAGACTCAGACATTTAGAAGGAAGTGATAATTAATACTAATACACAGTTTACGTCACAATTTATGGTACCAATGCTAGTAAAGTTATACATTAATGATATATGCAGTAGTCATGGTAATGTGTGTCGACGATGTTTCGACCCTGTTAATTGATATAGGGATCATCATCTCGACTTAGATTATGCCTGAGATTGGGAAAAAAGTCAGGTGTGGAGAGGATCCTGATTTAGTCTGAAGGACTAACAAGAATAGCTGGTGATAAGGATGCTACTCCAATGAGGAGCTGGCGAGCCAAGGGACACGAGCTAGGAGTGTGTGCTCCGGGTTCAAAGTATGCAGACTATCCGTGGCATCAATGAGGCGTGGTAGAAAGGACCTTATCATTATACCCAGACCACTTCCAACGCTGCGTCCTACGCGAGCTGGCACGGATTCGCTGAGAGGTGGCATCTCTCCACGCCCAGTTGATGCCCTCTAATGCCCTTTTTATTCATTTATTTATTTCCTTTAGTGGGAGTGGCTTTTGTTGTGGGTGGTGAGGGTGGGAATTCGGAAGGGTAGTGAAACTTTGGACTTTAGTTTCTTCTTTATTTGGACATCGTTTGGGGTGATTGATTTATTTGGGGAGAGGGGTGGGACTGTTGTCGGAGGAGCGGGTGGGTTTTAATTGTTAAAACAATTAACGGGAAAATGCTTATGCCAGAAACCTGTCTTTTGTGTTTTACTTTGCATTGCTGCCTATTAGCGCATCCATTTTTTTTATCCACTTATAAAAGTGCACTAGTTAGTTATACCCTTGTCCTACTACCCTAGTTAACTATATTGACCTCCAGGGAGGAATGCCTATTCCTATATAACCTAGAGCAACTTATTCTAAAATTCTTCAGTAGAAGTTAGTTACTAACTAAAATGGTTCACTTCACTCCATAGTTCTCTTACCTGCAACCTCTCTCAATCTTTCAAAACCATATTGCTGGGTTTCATAAGGTATCTCTTAATGGTGGTGGTAGTAGTAGTTGTAGCAGGCTATCGCGCTAACAGGGAAGACATCACAAGTGAGGTCCCACTCCCGCTCCCACATAGGTGACCTCCATCTGTAAGATTAATTAGAAAGATTCTCCATCACAGGCAACTAGAAAGAAAACACAGAGTTGTTGGGTTATTTATTTAAATCAGAACGTATCAAAGACTGAGACCAGACTGAGACCAGACTACGACCATGAAACAAAGGACCGGATATTATAATAAAAAAACGATGTATGAAGCGGTAACTCCTGAGCAATGGGGAGCAAGTATTTAATTTATTTAAACAACTAAAATTAAACTTTAATGAAATCCTCAAGCCAGGCGTGAATGACAATGTTGACGAATTATGTTAAATATGTAAATTATAGATTCCTTTTATGCATGGGTGGGTAAGTGGGGATAGTGTGGGCTAATTCTCAGAAAGTAGAGGATCCCACAGTGAGTTTGTGTTACTTTCACCACATCTGCCCCACAAAGTGTGTGATCCATTTATGTTTGTATTAATATATATCACACAACCTGGGAACAGAGGATTAGGGTTTTGATGACGGGGAGTTGGGAGTTGGGGAAAAGTGTGACAAACTCTAGACATTAGCAATATTCATCACGTAGATGAACATCACATCATCATCTTCAAATCTGTTGTGGAAGGAAATGAAGGAATGGCAGTTCATTAAAATGAATTGCAAACTGTCCATCAGCCCCAGAGACCAAAGTTATTATGTCTCTAAATGTTCTATTATCTAGGTTTGAAAAATACAAATTTATGGAGATGTGAACTCGCACAGTTCTGAAAATGATGATTGTTAAAAGAGAAATGTTACTATATATAAATGCCAAATTGTACGGTGCATCTGCGTTCATCTCGGAATGGCAGTCTTCTTGGGTGTCTGGCTAAACCGTTTAGGTAAACAGAAGTGTTATGGAACTTTCGCCTTTCTTGCAGGAGAAGAGAAAGCCTGTTGATTGTAAAACAGAAATGAAACTGTAGAGCCTGTAGTGTAGCTCCTATATTCCCAATAGGCTCTGCGCATTGGAATAATATATCCTATAGTTTTGACGTAGGACTTATGTCGACTAGGTCTCTATCGAATATATTAAACTTAATTGTGAGTGCTAACTAGCTCAGAGGTCACTAGAAATGTTCTCAAATAAACAGAATTGATTAGTTTCTGACAACTACATAATCATGACCACTTTGTTTCCCCAAGAATAAACGTATATTCAGAGTAGTGGAAATAATTGATAGATATTTTACTCAGTCAATCGGGCATGCTTCGTTTCATCAGAGGTGCATAGAAATAGAGAGATGGGTGTTTTCAATAAAAGGATTTATTGAACAGTCTTCTTTCTAATGCAAGTAAAGTGAACTGCTACAATCGTAAGACAGGCTGTAAAGTATAATGCATAAAGCGAGAATAGTATTATAAAATAATACTGTAAAAGCATTGTATGATTTCTAGACCATAGATAAATACATAAATAAATAACAAAGGCTAAAAGCATTCAACTGGTGCTTCTAAAATACGCCTACCTCGATTTACCTAGCCTAAGTCTAGTACGAGGGAAGAAGTAAGTGTGGTATAGCATAGGTTTAGTTTTCTTTGCCAAGAATCTATCCAAGATTTCTCTTGCGCCTCTGGCCTGGTCGCCCCCCTGCTCCTCTCCGCGCCTGCCACTGCAGCCCCTGCTTACCTGCTGACAGAGTTCCTTCGCCGACGCCGCCAGCAGCGCCCCAGCCGCCGCTGGGCCGCCCGCTCTGCCAGTCCCGTTCCCGCGCCTCCTGCCTGCGGCCCCGCCCCCCCGCCACACGATTGGTTAACCCCTTCCCGCCTCCCAGCGGACCCACCCTCCCTGCTCCCCTCTTAAGGGGACCTCGCCTGCTTCTAGGGAGTGACCACTGCGCCTCTGGCCTGGTCGCCCCCCTGCTCCTCTCCGCGCCTGCCACTGCAGCCCCTGCTTACCTGCTGACAGAGTTCCTTCGCCGACGCCGCCAGCAGCGCCCCAGCCGCCGCTGGGCCGCCCGCTCTGCCGGTCCCGTTCCCGCGCCTCCTGCCTGCGGCCCTGCCCCCCCGCCACACGATTGGTTAACCCCTTCCCGCCTCCCAGCGGACCCGCCCTCCCTGCTCCCCTCTTATGACGCCCCCTCAGCGACCGCGCAGCGGACGCGCGCAGCGGGAGCACCGATTGAGCGCCGAAGGTGCGCCAAAGGTAAGCCCGTCTGCGCCCGTCTGCGCCCGTCCGTGCCTGGACCGCGCCCAGTGCCAGGACCCCTGGCCCCCGCAGACCCCAGCCCACCCGCCGGACGTACGACGCCGCCACCCTCAACGCACTCAACGCCGGCCGAACCCCTGGATGCTACCGAGCCACCCCGAGACGCACCCACGGACCCTTCATCTGCCAGGCCTGCAAGTTCTCCTGCACCCGGACCTGCACTGCACCAGCACCCACCAAGCCGAACTCCAGCAGCAGCCACCTGAAGTGCATCCTGCTCAACACCCGCTCCGTCCACAGACACGCCGTCGAGCTCTGGAACCTGCTCGACACCACAGCCCCAGACGTCGCCTTCCTCATGGAAACCTGGATGAACGCCTCCTCAGCACCCGACATCGCCATCGCCATCCCGGACGGCTACAAGATCATCCGGAGAGACCGCGTCAACCAGACAGGAGGAGGCATCGCCATCATTCACAGGAACACCATCCGCATCACGACCAACACCGACGACACCATCGCACCCGCCGAACACCTGCACTTCCAGATCCACGTCAACCCCAAGACCACCCTCAGAGGCACCCTCATCTACAGACCCCCGGGACCACGCACACAATTCAGCGAGGACATCGCCGACTTCATCAGCCCGCTCGCCCTCCCCTCAGCCGACTACATCCTCCTCGGGGACCTCAACTTCCACCTGGAGAACAACGACGACCGCAACACCACCACCGTGCTGGAAAACCTCGCAAACCTGGGACTCAAGCAACTGGTGACCACCCCCACCCACCTCGCCGGACACACACTCGACGCCGTCTTCTCATCCAGCAAAGACATCGCCTTCAGCCACGCCACAGGACTCCACTGGACGGACCACAGCTGCGTCCACTTCACCTTCAGAAGAACGACGACCCACCACCACCAGCAACAGGTTGCCCGAAGAAGCTGGAACAAGATCACAGCCGACCAGCTCGCCGCTTCCCTTAGTCAGCACCCTCCCGCCAGCTCAGCGAACCCCAGCCAGGCCGCCGACAACCACACGAAGTGGATCAGCAACTGCGCGGACGAACTCGCCCCTCTGAGGACCCCGCCCAGCAGACCCGGCAGCAAGAAAGCCCCATGGTTCACCGACGAACTCAAGAGCTCCAAGAAGAACTGCCGAGCCCTCGAGAAAGTCTGGAGAAGGGAACCAACACCGGACAACATGACCACCCTCAAGCTTGCCACCCGGAAGCACCACCAACTGATCCGCACCACCAAGAAAACTGCATTCAAGGACCGACTGGACAACAATGCACACAACTGCAAGGAACTCTTCAACATCGTGAAAGAGCTCTCCAACCCCAACGCCGGAAACAACGACATCACCCCATCGCAAGACCTCTGCAACTCCCTCGCCTCCTACTTCCACAACAAGATCGCGGACATACACAACAGCTTCAGCAGTCAACCATCGCACACAACGACCGCAGTAACGCCACCCACCACCACCCTCCGCGCCTGGACTCCGATCAGCACCGATGACACCGTCCGCATGATGAACTCCATCCACTCCGGATCTCCGACCGACCCCTGCCCTCACCACGTCTTCAACAAGGCCGACACTGTCATCGCACCCCACCGGCGGGACATCATCAACACCTCCTTCGACACCGCCACCTTCCCGGAGAGCTGGAAGCACGCCGAACTCAGCGCTCTACTAAAGAAACCAACAGCGGACCCCACCGAACTCAAGAACTACCGCCCCATCTCGCTCCTCCCGTTTCCAGCCAAAGTCATCGAGAAGACCGTCAACACACAGCTGGCCGCCTTCCTCGAGACGAATGGATCCCTTGACCCCTCACAGTCTGGCTTCCGAGCCAACCACAGCACCGAGACCGCCCTCATCGCTGCCACCGATGACATCCGAGCCCTGATGGACAACGGAGAAACAGCGGCCCTCATCCTCCTAGACCTCTCCGCGGCATTCGACACTGTCTGCCACCGCACCCTAGTGCAGCGCCTCAGCAACGTCGGAATTCAAGAGAAGGCACTGGAATGGATCGTCTCCTTCCTCGACGGAAGAACACAGAGAGTCCGTCTACCACCGTACAAGTCAGAGGCCACCGAAGTCATCTGCGGCGTCCCTCAAGGATCCTCGCTGAGCCCCACCCTCTTCAACGTCTACATGAGCCCCCTCGCGCCCATCGCACGCCAACACAACCTGAACATCATCTCCTACGCCGATGACACCCAGCTGATCCTCTCACTGACCGACGACCCCGCCGCTTCCAGAGCCAACCTTCACGAAGGGATGAAAGATGTAGCCGAATGGATGACGACCAGCCGCCTGAAACTGAACTCAGACAAGACGGAAGTCCTCATCCTGGGCTCCTCGCCCTCCGCCTGGGACGACTGCTGGTGGCCCCCCGCCCTAGGCACCGCACCCACACCGACAGACCACGCACGCAACCTGGGCTTCATCCTGGACTCCTCCCTCTCCATGACCAGACAAGTCAACGCCGTCTCCTCGTCATGCTTCAACATCCTGCGCATGCTATGAAAGATCTTCCGGTGGATCCCCACCGAGACCAGGAAGACGGTCACCCAGGCCCTCGTCACCAGCCGACTGGACTACGGCAACGCCCTCTACGCTGGAACCACCGCCAAGCTCCAGAAGAGACTCCAGCAGATCCAGAACGCCTCAGCCAGACTCATCCTCGACATCCCCCGACGCAGCCACATCTCCGGACATCTGAGAGACCTGCACTGGCTCCCCGTCAACAAGAGAATCACCTTCCGTCTCCTCACCCACGCACACAAAGCCCTACACGACCAAGGCCCGAGCTACCTCAACAACCGCATCAACTTCTACGCTCCCAAACGCCACCTCCGATCAGCCAGTCACGCCCTCGCCGCCGTCCCCCGCATCCGAAGATCGACAACAGGAGGAAGGTCCTTCTCCCACCTGGCCGCCAAGACCTGGAACTCCCGACCGACCGACCTGCGCCTGACCCAAGACCACCTTTCCTTCAGGAAGAAGCTCAAGACCTGGCTGTTCGAGCAGTAGCAGCACCCCCCCCAAGCGCCTTGAGACCCTCCGGGTAAGTAGTGCGCTATATAAATGTCCATGATTGATTGATTGATTGATCTTTAGGTCTAATCAGCTCCGTACCTTGGTGTTAGAATGAATGAGGTCTGGTATCTCTGTCTCGGGACTCGATTTCCAAACACCCCACAAGGGGATCTTGGAAACACTGGAGCTGGATTCTTAGCGAGAGAAAGGACAGCTTCTCGCTCAGTGCGTCAGCTGGAGGGTCGGCTTCCTTCAGCACTTGCTGTAGTGAGATGCGTCGGGCAAGTAGATAGTCAAACTGCTCCGAACCACCTTGTGTTTGCTAGGGAAAGTGTAGGCATATTTATACCTCGAAGGTGCCTAGTTTGACGTAAAGTCGGGCATGATACTCCATGAGTTCTTGGACAAATCAATATTCAATCAAGGGGATGTCCCTGACTGCTTCAGCCGATTTTTCCAATAAATCGTTGTGACTTTTTGGAACGGGTGGAAGTAGCCCTGCCTGTATTTGGACTGCATGGGCTATGTCTAAATATGGGTATGATTCCTATACCTATATTAGGGCAATGTGAATTGTACCTATATACGGGAATGGATCGGGAAATTTCGCTCGGATCCTAAAACGCCATACAACAAGCCAAGGAAAAGGACAGAAAGTAAGTTTCATGAAGAGTGTACCAAGAGGCAGAGAGAGAGCATAGGTTACTGCAATCATACTTATGACTCACCTGGCCCCAATGGAAAATTTACCACTGGTGCTGGCAGACAGCATTATAGTTGTTCGGGCAGTTCGTGCCCATTACCCTAAATTCTGTAAAAAAGGTCAGTACCCCAGTCTCCCCCTTTTCTTTATTCGTTGTCCCAATTACAATAATGTTTAAGGATATGAACTACTTGTTTAATTACAAGAAACAAAACCATTATATGACCCCAAAAAACTCCCCACTCCAAGATGGCACTTAAAGAGCTCCCCGCGACCAGATCTTCAACCACTTTTGATCCGGAAGTGCTCATCCAAGTGACTACAACAACAGACAAGTACCCCGGAGTGGTCGCTAGACGCCGATTGCAGAGACTTTCCGCCCCACGGCATTCATGCCGATTACATAGATGTAAGCGTAGCTGGATTAGTTGAGAGGCACTATACGTTCGGACAAGGCCGCCCCCGCCATGTATTAATTTTCTTTCCTCCTAATCACAGATCGTTCGAAAGGGATACGGACCGCTTGGACTATAGGTAGTCCTAAAAATAATTTACGGTAAGAGTGTTTTTAACCACACACCTCCACCAAGTCTCTGCCCCCCTAAGCCGTCAGTCACTTATTAGATATGCATAGCCTCACAGTAACCGTGATCTCACCGGGACAATATTTATTTATCTTTGTTTAGACACATTTACCTACATTGTTATGAAATCTTAACTTGTGTACCTTTTCACTTTCTATGTTGTTAAACACTTTTTTACTTTATTTAACAAGCCAGAAATGCTGTGTGGGTTACCGTGTGATCAAGACACTATCAGTGTCGAAACGCGTAACGGTTTTCTGTGAATAAACTTGAGCATCCATACTCCTGAGTGCGCGTGGTGCTTCCGAGCAAACTGTGGATTGATATATATATCTAAACATAACATTTAATAAAAAATATACAATATTTTTACCGTAGGATAGCGGGAGGGTTAAATTTACTATTACCACTCCACTGAGTGCAACAGTATAGAAAACATTGGATAGCGTAGCAGTAGAAATTACTATTTCCACTCCAGTGAGTGCAACAGTAGGGAAAGCGATGGATAGCGAGAGGGTAAAAATTACTATTCCCACTCCAGTGAGTGCAACAGTAGGGAAAGCGTTGGATAGCGTAGGTGTAAAAATTACTATTCCCAATCCAGAGAGTGCAAGAGTAAGGAAAGCGTTGAATAGTGTAGGCATACAATTTACTATTCCCACTCCAGTGAGGAAGTGGGATGGTGCAGTGAGCTAAAAAACGGTGTTGGATCTAGCCCTGATCTCTTGACTGGGTGAGAGTATTCTGCTTAATTCAGAAACTCTGTCCATCACCACCCCTTGTTGTTAAATATTTTGTCCACCCTAAGCGTGGAAGGGTATACTCAGATGTGAGTCCCTTGCTCATTGCACCATCAGGATTCAAGCAAGCCGGGCCGACGACGGCTGAAATGCCAGAAACCGGTCCCCGGAAGCTTGTTTCCTTCCCAGTGTAAGAATTGGCTTGGTAGTTTGGTTTGCCCTGTTCCCATCGTGCACTGGGACAGGAACAGACTAATTTGCATATAGCCAGGTTCTGAACTGGGATGGTGCAGTGAGCTAAAAAACGGTGTTGGATCTAGCCCTGATCTCTTGACTGGGTGAGAGTATTCTGCTTAATTCAGAAACTCTGTCCATTACCACACCTTGTTGTTAAATATTTTGTCCACCCTAAGCGTGGAAGGGTATACTCAGATGTGAGTCCCTTGCTCATTGCACCATCAGGATTCAAGCAAGCCGGGCCGACGACGGCTGAAATGCCAGAAACCAGTCCCCGGAAGCTTGTTTCCTTCCCAGTGTAAGAATTGGCTTGGTAGTTTGGTTTGCCCTGTTCCCATCGTGCACTGGGACAGGAACAGACTAATTTGCATATAGCCAGGTTCTGAACTGGGATGGTGCAGTGAGCTAAAAAACGGTGTTGGATCTAGCCCTGATCTCTTGACTGGGTGAGAGTATTCTGCTTAATTCAGAAACTCTGTCCATCACCACCCTTTGTTGTTAAATATTTTGCCCACTCCAGTGAGGGCAACAGTAGGGAAAGCATTGGATAGCGGGAGGGTAAAAATTACTATTCCCACTCTAGGGAGTGCAACCGTAGGGAAAGCATTGGATAGCGTAGAGGTAAAAATTACTATTTCCACTCCAGTGAGTGCAACAGTAGGGAAAGCGTTGGATAGCGTAGGGGTAAAAATTACTATTCCCACTCCAGAGAGGGCAACAGTAGGGAAAGCGTTGGATAGCATAGACATAAAATGTACTATTCCCACTCCAGTAAGTGCAACAGTAGGGAGAGCATTGGATAGGGAGAGGGTAAAAATTACTATTCCCACTCCAGAGAGTGCAACAGTAGGGAAAACGTTGGATAGCGTAGAGGTAAAAATTACTATTCACACTCCAGAGAGTGCAACAGAGGAGAAAGCGTTGGATAGTGTAGGCATAAAATGTACTATTCCCACTCCAGTGAGTGCAACAGTAGGGAAAGCATTGGATAGCGGGAGGGTAAAAATTACAATTCCCACTCCAGACAGTGCAACAGTAAGGAAAGCGTTGGATAGCGTAGAGGTAAAAAATACTATTCTCACTCCAGAGAGTGCAACAGTAGAAAAAGCGTTGGATAGTGTAGGCATAAAATTTACTATTCCCACTTCAGTGAGTGCAAAAGTAGGGAAAGCCTTGGATAGCGTAGGGGTAAAAATGACTATTCCCACTCCAGAGAGTGCAACAGTAGGGAAAGTAAATACTTCATATATGAATAAAAATAAATTAAAGATTAATACCAATTACAAATTAATTAAAAGTAATTAACAATTTTATATAATATAATAATTAATCAATTAAAAATACAAATAAACAGTAATTATTAAAAATTATTACCTATTAATACAAAGTATTTAATAATTAACAATTAATTAATTAACAATTTAAAAATAATTAAAAATTACAACAAAAAACCAATAAATAAATTACAATATTTAATTAATTACAATTAACTTACTTCCCACCCTATTCCCCTATAAATACACAACCCGCAACAGAAAATAAATAAATAAAATTAACATAATTATCAATTAAGCAATTAATTAAAATGAATTACTAATTATATTTTAATTAATTACCAATTAAACATTTAAATAACAATTAATTCAAAATAAATACCAATAAAAAAATAAAAAAATGTAGTTAATTATAATTAAATTACTTCCCACCCTATTCCCCTATAAACCCAGAACCCGCTACATAAAATAAATTAATAAAATTCACATAATTATCAATTAATCAATTCATTAAAATTTATTACCAATTATATTTTAATTAATTACCAATTAACACTTACTGAACAATTAATTCAAAATAAATATCAATAAATAAATTAACATATTTAATTAATTATAATTAAATTACTTCCCACCCTATTCCCCTATAAACCCACAACCCGCTACAGAATTATATTATGCAAAAATTAAATACCATAAAATTAAGTAATTAAAATAAATAACAAAATAAATATACACTTTTCAGACACATACTAACATAAAAAATCACTTTAAAAAATTGGATATTATAAAAAAAATTATATTAACTTACTTACCTCAAATTCGATATTTTTTTGGTCAATATTCTGTCCATTCTATATTTTTGTTGTCTATATTCTGTCCATTCTATATTTTTGTTGTCTATATTCTATCCATTCGATATTTTGTCCATTCTATATTTTGAATTCGATATTACTGCTATTCTTTTCGATATTTTTGTAGTCTATATTCTGTCCATTCAATATTGTGTCCATTCTATATTTTTATTTCGATATTAATGCAAATCCACATTAAAAACTCAATATTTTGAGTGTATACCGTCTAAAAATTATTAATAGCCTCACTAAATCAGCACAACATAGGCAAAACCACACCCAGTAAGAATATGGTGTACATGGTAGCAAACCAAGCACAGCCCACAGTAACATGGCAGCAAAATAAGCATGGCATGCGAACACATATAAGAAGCTTGCATGGCACACAACAGCACAATAAAGACAGGTAGTACACCATGGGACCTGAAAGGCAAGACGAGAAAACAATCACCAGCATGGCACTGTAACTTGAAATACTTATGAGCATACTATATACCAGCATCACTAATGACAACAATGCATAGAACAGCCCGAATGTCATAGTTCGTTACATCACTGATGAAGCACCGATGAGCGATATCTCACATGAACTGTTGCAGAAATAACACCAAAATGACTTCACTTTTAAACTCCTTCCATTCTCCATGTGGGACAATTTGTTGCTGATGGTTGATGAATGACTTTAACACCCACTCATAGTCCAGTAGTTCCAGACGGCCACAGCACTCCACTCCTCCAATTAGCGTAGTGTTCTGCTCAAATGGAGGGCAGTGCACACATGTTCCTCTTCCATTGCAGCATAGAGCTTGGTGATGCACGCTGTACAAAACGATCTAATTTTTCTCATGACCAAAAACAACGAGTATGCCACAACGCTGTTGACCAGAAATGCAGCAGAGCCAACACAGAACAATCCTCACCACAGTAATTTCCAGCACCTGCAGCAGCTCGAGCTAACAACACTCTGAAGAGCAACTTAGGGCAGTTTTGGAGGGTTAACCCCAAACGTTTTGCTTCTTCCTCAAGTGCATATGCTCTCTGTATAAATTGTTATTGTGTGGTTATCCATGATTGGCACATTTGTTTTACCAGTAGGTCCCTAATAAAGTGCACTGAGTGTGCCAGGGCTGGTGATTCAAATGCTACTAGTCGGCCTGCAGCACTGATTGTGCCACCCACATGAGATGCCCTAAAATGGTGTCTCAGGCCTGCCACCGCAGTGCCCGTGTGAAGTTGCTAACTGCCTTGCTGACCTGGTCAGTGTCGACACTGGCCAGCCCTAACCCTTCCTTTTCTGTACACATTGGATACCCCTATGAAAGGCCCAAGGTACCTCCCTGGCAGGGTGCAGTGTATGTGAAAGGTAGAGCATTCACTAGTGTGGGTGACATGCTCTGGTAGTGAATTACAGCCATTTTCGTTTTTCACTATTGAAAGGCTATCTTGCCCATAGGCTATAATGGGGAATGTTGTGTATAATGTTTACCTGCATATCTTCCCATTAGGAGCAAGATAGAAAATTGAAGTCTGGTATCCCTGAACTCAGAATGTAATAACACATCTTTTAGGAAGGATGGTTTTTAAATCCTGTGTTTGAAAGCAGCACTTTTAGAAAGTGGAAACTTTCTTGTCTGACCTTTCTGTGTGCCTTTGGCTGTTGGTGAATTGACTGTCTGGTTTGTGAGTGACAGGGCTGGGGGATTCCAAGAGACAGAATGAGTCCGCCCAGTGGTGAATAGAGACATCTGCATCTAGATAGGAGGGATTAGTTGCACATGGGACCTGAATAGGGCTGTGCTTTCCCTCCACAATGCTGGCTCCACCTCCTGTGGTGAGTCTGATGTTTCCGCCCTGCACTGTGAAAGGAAAGGAGTCATGTAAACAGAGTGCTCCAGAATTGGTTTGGACCGGGCTCAGAGCCCTCCTGCACAAAGGGAACAAAGACTTTTTGGCATATAAGTACAGGACCCCAGACCACTTTAGATCATCCTGGAATCAAGAAGGAACCTCTGCCAAGGAGAAAGCTGGAAGACTGAAGAGGAAGGACTGTCTTGCTGTGTACTTGTGGGCTGACCTGCAGTTGCTTTGCTGCCAAGGAGAGGGGAAGGACTTTGCTGTGTGCTGTGTTCCCTTGCTTGTAGAGATCCCCAAGGGCCTGAGGAGAGCTGGCCTCTTGGTAAGAAGTCCCAGGAACAAAAGGACTTCACCCCCAGCTTCCCCCCTTAACTCTGCTGAGTGAGTTCTGCCCTTCCTAGAGTCCTTGATCCAATTGTGGGGCCTCTGGAAGTTGTTGCCTGCTGTTTGGGAAGCTGGACAAGAAGAAAAGAAGACAATCTGCAATTTTCAAGCATCGCTCACTTGCGGAGCACATCGTTGATAGTGCAAGGAAATTTCCGTTGCTGCGAAGATCGAGATCGTCGCAGAACCGACGCATCGTTCGTTTGTGGAACTCATCTCCCCGGGGCGGGAAGATTCCTGTTGCGGCGAGTATCGTCGCAAAGCCTGTCGTCGCTGGGTGAGGTCACAGCACCGCTTGCTTGCGGACGCATCACTTCGCTGCGAACATCGTCGCAGAGCCATCGCATTGAGGGGCCGCAAGAGGAGTAGTTTGGCGACGTACCTGAGTTCCTCGCTGTCTCGAAGATCGTTGCATCGTGTCTGGTCTGTGCGAGATGCTTCCTACTGAACCTGCGCACCGGAATCCATACAAGGTATCGCATCCCTCCCCATACAGACCAGATTTGTCGCAACATGCCCGCTGCGTCCAGCGGGGCTGTCGCATCACCTCCCAGGGTCTCAGGAGTGACGCATCCCTTGTTTTTCGACGCTGCAGCTTCCACTTGGCACTTTTGTCGCATCTACAGGTACATTGGGCTAAACGTGAGGCAACTGTGGATTATTTTAACTCAAACCCTAGAACTCTTTAAAAATCATATTCTTCAACTGTGTATGTTGGATGTTTGTCATATTGGTCTTGTGTCGTTTAGATAAAGACACTTTATTTTTCTAAACTGGTGTGGAGTCCATTTGTGGTGTTTTTACTGTGTTACTGTGAGTGTTGGTACAAATACTTTACACATTGCCTTTGATAAGCCTGTCTGCTCGTCCCAAGCTACCAAGGGGGTGAGCAGGGGTTATCTAAAAAGTGTATCCCCCTAACCCTGACTAGAAGCAAAGGGTTCCTATTTGGACATTGGTACCTACCTCTGCCAACTCGAGACCCCCAGATCTAACAGCGGAGTTTGCGGAGTTTTCTGCACTTCGCACTCCGCGGAGTTTGCGAAGTGCAGAAAACTCCACTTTGCGATGTGCAACCGAGTTTTTTCCCCGCTCGCGAAACGGTAAGTTCGCGAGTGCGAGTTGCCACTCAAGTAGAATTTCTACCCGAGCGGCAGGAATACCAGCACAAACTGCAGTTCGCACTGCACTCCGCCACTCGGCGAACATTGCAGTTTTTTTGTAACATCACATAACTGTTTTTGTAACTTCGCAAAACTACGCAAACTACGCTCAGGCCTGCTTACAACCATTTGCATACCCATACAACCACTAACAAATCCACTCACACAGCTACTTAGACACCCACTCAAACACCCACACAACCATTCACATACTCATACAATCACTCACACGCCCACACCCATACAGCTCTCATACACCCATACAACCACTCAAACACCCACTCACACACCCATACAAATACTCAAACAACCAGAAAATAACGCACACATCCCTTCAAAGACCCATGCAGGCACTCACACACCCACTGACAGACCTATACAGCTACTCACATACCCACGAATTATCCATATAGCCACTCACACCTCCATAAAGCCACTCAGACCCCCAATCTTCTTGTGAGCATAAATGTTTTCAGCAATATCTACTGCCTCTACAAGACTTGGGTTTTTGCAGGCTACCAATCTTTATTGTATCTTTTGAGAATAACGCCTGGAAACAATGTTATCCCAAATTAATTGAGAAGTAAAATGTTCAAACTTACAATATGATGCCAGTACCTTCAATGAGGTAACAAATGTGTCAATTGACCCCGATGGAACATGTACTCTAGTAAAACATTTGTGTTTTAGTACTACCAGTTAACTTACCCTCAAAACGAGGCTCTAGTTGTTTAGCCACATTTTTAATCTCATCAATATCTGAATTTTCTGTGGTGTATATTTTGGCAAATGATTAAAAACATTTTGATCTTCAACCTCAAAAAAATAGTGAAGTACATTTCTCTTGTATCTGGTTTGAAATTGTTGTTTTTATTTGGCTCCTAAATAGACACAATCCACAAATGCCCCTTCAGCGGTGGTTCACCAGGGTCTTGAAGAAATGGAGCTGGAGGTGTTACAACTTGCATCATGTTGAAAATAAGTTGACACTGTACTAAACACTGACCAAGGAAAGAAAAAGAGAAACAAAGAAAAGTTAATCTTACCTAAAAAATAAACCATTGGATGTGATAATAAACAAACACTTTAGAATGTTACATAATGCAGAACAAATTGCACTAATAATGTCTACAAAGTGTGCAGATCGCTAAAAGTGAATAAGTCCTCTCTTACAAAGCACGCCAATCGCTGTTGATACCCAGGAAAGTGTTGCCAATAACTGAAGATGGATCATTGACGGTAGATTATCAATGATGATGATATATTAATGTGGAATCGCTGCTGGCATGATTTTAATGACACTCAATAGACAGTAGCACAACGGAAATGATGTAGTACAACGCGGAAGCTCAAAGTCAATGTTAATGAACCAGGAAGCTCAGAAGTGCATCCCTGTAATGCAGAAGGCATGCAGATACTTCAATTACATTTGCACCATCTCATCTATGAATACAAAAGTGAGTGAAGCCACTTGAATCAACACCAAGAATGCAAAGGAAGCGCTTAATGGTAAGTCGCGTGTGAAGTAGCTTGTGTTCTCGTCAATGTACAGTATTGCATGCACTATTGTATGCATGAGCGAGACGCACACGTTGCAACGCTTCACAGACCTCAAGCCACTGAAGCACAAAATAAAACTAAAGTGCTTTCGGTGACTCGTCGCTTTACTAAAAATAAATTGAAGCCAGTGGCAGTAAAACAAATATTTACAAGAACAAAGATTTCCATTAGAAAAGTTTTTCTGTGCCTTCATAAAATATGCTATGGCTATGTACAGAACTGTATCTTAAATCCAACCAACGAGCTCTTTAAAATATCCACCTATTCTGACGGTTCTTAAATGAAGTAAAAATACTTGTAGAGTGGATCCACATGGGAGTTATTGAAGATAAAACAAGAGACAGAAATACTGCTGGCATGGAATGGAATAAGCTATTGTAAAGCGCATGGCTACCCGGGGGCATGCCAGGGCTAATAAAAAGGTCCAGGAACGAGAACCAACTGACACTAGGTTTAATACTAAACATGTACAATTCCATAATAGAACCTACCGGAATCTACCTCACATCATAGTCTAAAGCAGTGCTTCTTGGACATTTGACTACTGTTGACCTCCAATGAATCATTATTGGTGTCGTGGGACCCCTCCAGTGACCAGTGACTCATTATTGGAAGCCATGGACCTTCGGACTAAATAACTTTTATGATTTGAACATCAAAACAATGCACAGAAATGCAAAAGCAAGTATACACTATTACAAGTGCGCAAATATTTATACATGTTGTTTAATTCACAATCAAATATGGAAAAGGTTTTCAAACAATATTATATTATTATTATTAGTCGTAGTAGTATTATCATTATTATTATTATTGCTGTTATTATTTTCAATTTTGCTTCTTGATTTGTATACACTTTATTTAGTTTAATGTATTCATTTTAATATAATTTAATCTGGAAAACCCTCCCGTTGAGCACAAGATGGCGGAGTGCTCTACGCCAGAGCTTACTGAAAACCGGAGCTCCAGTTTTCCCTCCCAGGGCACGGACCTCTGACAGAGCTCAACACGAGTCTCAACAGGGCATGTACCATTTTAAGACACTCTGCAATTTCAGTCTCTTCGAGCCCTGTTTGTTCAGAGGCTCGCTCCAGTCCTACACCCAGTCTGATCCTAAGATGAGGATAGCCCATAAACGCAATGGGTTTAAAAAGTCCGACAAAGAACAGTGCAAGCGACATTGACGTTGAAACAACGAGGGGCCTAAATTTCCATTCTGAAGGGCCCATATCCAAATGATCGTGACGCCCTGACTTCTCCTCCCTAAGGTACTGTTTTCCGCCACTAATATACAGTATGATCTCGGCAAGCTTGGCTTGCACGGCCTGACCCTAAGATGGCGTCCATTTCTAGTACTGCAGAGAGCGCTTCTCCTTCCCTCACTGTTCATCGCGTTGGAATACTAGGACCCTGGGCATGTATTTCAGCGGTGGTGCTTATTTGTTGGATACGATCTATATACAGGACTTACAGTACGATCTTTGGTACGGTGAGCACTGCCTAAATGGCCTGACCCTAAGATGGCGTCCTTTTGAGAATTTCAGGGAGCGTGTCTCCTTCCCTTGCTGGTGGGCACATTGGAATTCTTTGGCCCTGGGCAAGTGTTTCAGCTTTGACGCCTATTTGTAGGGAATGAAACATTCCACCAGCTGTGGAGACCTAGCTTTTTGATCATTGCCCATAGAGGAGATGGGCTGCGGACTTCCCCCTCGGCCGTCACCTACCCAGCTGGACATTGGGCAGACTTTCTTTCGTCTCTCCGCCATATCCCCTCCCTGTTATCACTTTTACTTTACCCCCTCACCCTTCTATGCACCACTAATCAACAGATGTAACTTGTAACATGTATTTTTTGTAACCATGCTCTTTGTAACCGATGTAACTTTCCTCATGTAAAGCGCTCTGATAGCTCTAGCCAGCGCAATATAAAACTCAAGTAAATAAAATAAATAAATAAATCTTGTAAACCAGTCACGGAATCCCTTAGTAGGTTTTGCGGATCCCTGTGGGTCCTCTGACCACAGGTTAAGAAGCAATGGACTAAAGAATGTCTACATAACCAATAAGAATAGGAATCCCACATGCACTCAAACATTCACATATTTAGTTCCCTTCAAACTGAGGTAAATCTAATATAGCCAAGAAGAAGAGGGTCAGTGTGTTCCTCCACATTGAACCAGGGCTAAAACTCTTGACCACGCCACGTGTTCCGATGGTACAAAGGAACAAGGTGTAGTATGAGGCCTGCTAAATAGAAAGCGTGTGGGAAGGCATCTCCTGGGTTTTAGTTTTACAATCATGTCCTTCTTACACAATGTTTCTGAGATCTGTTCAGCAGTCTGCCTGTTGGCAGTGGCTGGGTGCTTTGCAAGCATTTCACCTATGGCCTTTGTGTTTTCCATCATGGATCCATGCCAGGGCATCTTTCATTAGATACAGTGTAATAATGTAGTCCAAACAGGAACTGATCAAGCCGGCCTGTGGTGATACAGAACACGGCAGAATGCTTTTGGGCAGCAGAAAAAACATGAGGGATGACACATCGTAATCTGCAGCATTGGAGAGAGAAAGAAGGTAAACTACAATTCCAAATTGGCTACAGCCTGAACCTGCATGGGACAGTCACCCAGTTACTTTGGACAGACATCATGGGTCTATGGTCACTGCCCGCTCCCTACTAGCATCACTCCTGTTTCTGCTGAACTTAGTTGCAGCCAATTAGAATAGATCCAGGTCCACAACTCACTCAGACATTTACAGAAGCTATCAGCAATCTCAGCCTCACAACTCAACATGCGTAGAAGTATCTGCATGTCATATGTTGCTAGGAAATTATGTGGCAATTGCTCTATATAAACATTACATATTCTCCGCAACAGGGTTTAGCCGTGTCACACTGTGCACTCTGGGAGCTAGCATTCTTGAATTATTTCATGAAGAAATTATCTAAAGCAATGCAAGTGTAAGGCAACTATCAATGCCGTCCTTGCACTATGAGCTTAATTCATATCCTTGAGGAAACTACAAAGCTTCCAATGTGTGGAAGATGAAACTCTCAATACATTGTAGAATGCACCAGCTGAATTTCCTCCAACATAGGAATATTATTATTATACGCTGTATTTTGAGTTTCCTCTCGATAATGGAGGATATTTAGTCCCCTCCAAAGTATGAATGAAGCTGTATGTCATAAAGAATGTGCAAGGGTTCCTTCTAACTAACAGTCAAAACCTGTCAACACATCAAACAAGACTATGGCACTGGCAAAGCAGTGTATGAGAAGGTGACCCAACAGTGAAACTATAACCAATTTGGTTCCACAATGGGGCATAAACTCACTGGACACTTATGGCCAACACCATTTAATTAAATGTTTCAATTTCTATTTTTTTTTTGTAAGTTAACAAAGGACATGTCATATGCAGTTGCAGTTGTCATAAGCAATATGGGTTACATTACTGTTTCAATAGTATTGCAGTCAATAATGAATGCATATCTATAGTTGTGGCGTGCCCCAGGTTGGTTAGATGATAGCATTACGGCCATTGTTTAGGATCTCTGTGCGTACAATGATTGAGTACGATTGCATGTAAAAGCGATCTTAATATTCATGTACTGCATATATGGGGCGAATGGGATTGAGTGGGCGTGGGGGCGGGAGAAGAATGGGGCCAGTGGGAATCAAGGGGGAGGACTAACTGGGTGTTAAGTGTGTGAACTTGCCCAACAAAAGACCCTGGTGATTCAATCCCTGTCATATACCCATTGCCTCGATGCTGCTGGTAGGTATCCCACTCATGTGAAAAGAATAAAATGTTTTATGACAGTGGAGTTGAGATTTTGGGGTGCAAGTTTGTGTGTTGGTCACTGAATCTGATAAGTGGTTGCATTGTGCATCATCTATGCCTGCCTCGAGCCTCCTTTCAGACTGCGAACACGGGGACTTGGGCCCTCACCAGGCCTTCTGAAGGTCTAGAAGTATAGCATCCCATGTAGCCACCAATGGGATTTTGCATAGCCCTAGGGCATCTTCTCGCCTCAGCACCACACTTTCCGCTTGTGCCCAGTTTGTGCCCGCTTGTGCCCAGCAATGCCATGCTTCCCGCAGTGGAGGTTCAGGACATTTCTATCATCTTGTAATCAGACGTTTAGCAGTGATTAGGCCTAGATCAATGAACTGGGAAGTCACCTTATGCTTTTTACATCTGTGAAATAGGCCCAGGATGCATACGTGTTTTCCACTGTGCGTTCGGTGCAGTCCGTCAGGTGAGTGGTGATCACTAGCCAGTAAACGGTTAGGGTGGTGCAGCCCCATAACATGTGGATTAGGTCTGCGTTCACAAACTTGCAGTGGGGGTATTGAGCATCAGTGCATTGAAAGTATCTATTTATTTTTCTGGTGCGAGGTATGCCTTATGTATTATGTATAGGATGTCCAGAAATCGGCTAAACCCGATTCTGCCTGACATTACCCTACCGACTGCAAATCACCTGACCCGGTTTAAACCGACCGAGTATTGCTGATTTTTCACATTTGTGGCCCACTTGGCCACTTGAGGGAGCCAAAGCAGTACAAACCAGCATCCAAGCTAAGCATTAGTAATTCCAATTAACCATTTCACCCTCCTCCCGCTTTTCATGGGGGCATATTTTCAAGGACTTATTGCCGAGTTATTGTCACTTTAGCACAGCCAAAGTCATGATAAATCTATCGACCCATTCACAAGCTGGGGCTAACAGATGATATCACCAGTTTGCTTGCCATAGCAGCCTCAAAAAACATCGCCACAGATGACCCCGGCAACTATCGCTAATGAGATGCAGAGTAGGCGGTACCGTGCAAAAAGCTGCGACAACACCGCTCCGCAACATTCTCAACGGCCAGCCAGATAGGCGATAAGATCACAAAACACGCAATAAGGCACTTAGCAGCAGGAATTTTACATCTACTCTCACCTGATGTAAAGTCGGACTACAACCTGCACCAGAAAAGGGATCACAGCCCAGAGCCACACCTGAAGAACAACCAGGTCCACCCCCGGGCCCTACCCTGGGCACCCCCCACCTCCCCTGGACCTAGAGATTGCACATCGTCACAAAATTGTGAATCAAATCATTCACCTGATAATGCACAATTACAACAAATAACATTCATGTGAGTTCAGAAAAAGCAGAATCATCAACTCACCATTGAAAGTCCAAACAAAATATCACAATCAAGTTTGCCTCCAAACAAGTATTTGAAGAGTCATGGCTGGTCAACCCAGGACAATCTGGAAGTGACAACCTGCAAGACAATACCTAAGATAAGAAGGTGTGTAAGGCACTCATCAAATGACAGAGAGAGGAAGAAAGAGAGAGAGAGAGAGAGAGTGGGAGAGGGAGGGAGAGAGAGAGAGAGAGAGAGAAAGAAAGAAAGAAAGAAAGAAAGAAAGAAAGAAAGAAAGAAAGAAAGAAAGAAAGAAAGAGAGAAAGAAAGAAAGAGAGAGAGAACGAAAGAGAGAGAAAGAGAGAGACTCAACAAGAAGCGCAAGGCCAATATGGCACCTGGCTCATACATGCCAACTGTAGCGTGTGTTACGCAATTGGTGCACCCAAATCTAAGGCCTGGCATCAAGTTCAGTATGAAGGCCACATCACATCTCAGAAATGCAAGCAGTACCCAGACTAAAATTAGGTATGAAAGCTCCTTTGTCTCAATACACAAGGCGGAAGGACAGCCGTACCTCCGACCTTGGTTTCAATGTTACTGGCACCCCCTGAGTGAGATATCATGCCAGCCACTGACAACTCCCACACTGTGAACTGCGCTAATGAAATACCAACATGTCCACACCCCACACACACTTGTCCCTGCTCAAGGTACAACTGCATTGGATGACATTGACATATTGGCAAAGAAAAACCCATATGTCCAAACATTGCACACACATATGACTTATTGCTCTGAGCTGAGGCATTCCGTCCACAGAACTGCCGCCGGTCTGAGGGGTGCTGTGCCACGAGACCAACAAACACAATGGCAGGGCATACCGGGCTCATGCATAATTCCTGTCACGTGGAACTGTAGCGTGCACGAATGCTGCATCTGTTGGGATCAGTGCCACTGGCAGTGTTGCGAACCAGTTACCATCTGAGTTTCCGGCTTGCGTACATTACGTGCGTCCAGCCCTGGTTCTACTGTCGAACATGCACATTCGTTGGCCCGTGGAGGTCAACAAAACTGTAGCTGAACTGGAGTATGACTTGTCTAGGGGCCCTTGTTGGCCCACGAACAGGAGTGCAACCAGGATACCTGGGCATGGGATGCCTTGATATGTTGTGTCTGTGCCGGGAGCAATGGATGGGAGATTGCACAAGTAATCATGTGAAGTGACCACATCGAGGCATTCCCCTAATGGGCTGTGTTGCGGATTGGTGAAACTGAGTGGACTGAGCACATTGGTCCAGACCAGTTAATGGATTGGCTCTCCCTCGTGTTGTTTGAACTCGAGAATGACGTACTATTGGAACTGATTGCCCATGAATCAGCGCTCGCATTCATGGACGAGTTACTACGTTACTGCAGCCACAACTGATTGACACCCAGAGCACAGGTCCCAATACCCTGTTGCATCTTGGAGGAATGGTCACATATCCCACCACAACAGTGGACATGTCTACATTCGCAAGGACTCAGAAAGTATGTGTGTGCATCTAAGCATGTTGTAACAAACCTGTGCAAGGTGATGCAGATCCCATGGGCTGTGAGTCGTGTCCCCTGACACGGGACAATGAGCAGACGCCAAACATCACATGACTCATCCAGCAATGCAAGGTTGGCTGATTCTGTTGCCATCCGTAATTATTCGTGTCCATTTTTGCCTCCCCATTTCTTGCAGCTTGACATGTTTGCATGCTGCCTGTAAGTGACTCAAGCAGTTGTCTGCATGTTTTGGCCCTTGCCTTGCCCATACTGACAGGCACATGCTAATAAAGTATACGCAACTTCACCAGAGTACAACTGTGATGAGTATTGATTAGTATGACAAATCGTGTGCCTCAATGTGCATTGTCCATACACAGGGAGGGACAGACTGTCACATGTACATTGGGGTGAGTCCCTATTGTCAACTCCACCACTGTGAGCCAGACATTGTGGTTGGGATAGTTGCTGGTAGACCGGTGCTCTAATCTGTCTTCAGCAATGTGAGTATGGTGTCCAACTTCTTGCCACGTGGATCAATGTGATCCATCACAAAAGGCTCTGTCCACACAGATGTGTGTGAGTAGGTCATGCGAAGAGATGTTCTGTTGCCACTGGTCATTGGGGACACTACTTCAGGCCTGCTTACGAATTTGACATTTCTACACGTAGCCCTAATTAATACATGGACGTGGGGCTACGTTGGAGGGTTGCGAAATTGTTGATCATGTGCAATGAGGCCACAGCTAGCTCACACCTTCACAGTGATCTAATTGGCCATGTGGGTCAGGGTCAAACATGCGCTTTGATGTAATTTACTAGGGTGTACCTTGTTGTGCAATCAATGACCCTACATACATCCATACTGTCATACATGATTGAACATAGACAGAACACATATGTGTGATTTCTAATGTTTAATTCATATTCAGTGGGGTGTCGGAGCAGGAGCAGTAGATAGCCATGCCAGGCCCACACTACATGGTTGTCCAGTGGTGGGCCAACCAGAGTCCTTTGCTTGCTCGTCCTGTTCTCCTTCCAGTGTCCGTTGCTTTGCTGCCCGCCATCCGCTCCCCTCCTGTGCTGATTGATGACCTTAGAAAAATTAAAATCAATTCTTTCACCTAAATCAAATCGAGCCTGCCGGCTGGACAAAGATCGCTGCAGCGTGCAACTTGATCACAATTCAGCTCTGCTATCTGGTAGGTTAATTAGATTGCTTCTGGCTGTGCAATTGACTCTTCACCTCCCCTGCCCCCAGTTTCTTTTATGAGAGGCACGCTTGGCCCTCCTGGGGGTCCTTCTCTGCTGGGAGCACAGTCCTCAATGGTAACTATTGAGAATCAAGGGTACTTGATTGAATGAACCACCTGCTGATGGCTCTGTTACAAATTAAAAGAACTCTATTTTTTGTTGATGCAACAATTGTATTCACTACTCAATTTTTTTGTTTGTGCAACATTAAAGCTCATAGGTTAGATCTCAAATTATTGTTAATTTGGAATCATTGCTGATGGCTCTGTGTTGGTGTTAGGAAATGGACCATACACATCACAATGGTTTAGGTTCAGTTAATCACTTGGATTATTTAATGAAATCGGGACACCTGTTAGTCCAACAGAACGAGATTAGAGGAACACAACCTTATGTACAAGTTAAGGGGCCATCAGGTCTCTGTTTGTCTGAATATCCTGACTGACAGCATCCAGGAACATCACACTAACAAAATGTAAATGCTAGGAAGGGGAACCAAAGGTACGCAGCTTGTTATCTCTTCACAGGTACTTAAGAGAGGCAGTGTTTGCCTTTGTTCGGTCTGTTTATGTAAGAAATGCATGCACTGTAAGAATGTAAGATGTGTTGGTCTGCCCCAGTATTTACACAAATAACAATTTCAATAGCACTATTTTATTTCTTTCATACCGCTACACAACCCAATGCAGGGTGTCAGAGCACCTTACGTAACATACACATTATACATTGACAATAAATCATGTACATGTGTAAGGTTACATGGTGTAGGAGTCACATGTCCTTCATAGTTCACTGTGCTGTATTACAAGTATTGCAATGTATGAACTGCAGGAAACAAAAGGATCTCTGCATTAAAAGCAGTATCCCACTTTACTATCTACATAAAATAAAAATCTGTCATCTGCATGTTACGTGATGTGCTCTGCAGGAGACACATTAACCTTATACCACTTTGATTCAAATCTGGGACTTCACAAAACAAAGATCTCTCCAACAAATGTATTCACCTGAAGAGTTATCTCACCATTACTACTATTCCCTGAGTTAGTACTGGGCAGCTTTACAGCAGATGCCTTAACCCAAAACATATTTTAATAAGCATACTTTGTAACCAATTAAGCAGAACAGATCTACTGCCATGCTTCTCCTTGTTGCCAATGTATTTGTGATAGTGTTTAAAAAATGAATATATTAGTTGAGGCCCAGATTTTGCGTCTGGATTGCGCCACTTTTTTAGCACAACCCAGGCACCAAATCTCATTTGTTAAATCTCATAATGTGCTGAAATGCACTCATATTATACCGGATAAACATGTATGAGGTCTTAATATCTGATGTCACTTCTTGTGATGTCACATCCAGTGAGGTCCCTTCCTGTTATGTCATGTACAATGTCACACATCATGACATCATGTGCTGTGATGGCAAGCTTCATGATCTCACTTGGATACTGCCTAAACTGGTTAATCCCCCCACTTCTTTTTTTAGGACCTGTGCCCTGCGGTTGGGTTTCAAAATTATATCTCCTATGATATCCCTACGGGTGGTGCTGGGAGGCGGGAAGCACAAACCTTCCCTCTTCCTTTAACAGACTGTCTTTTAACAATTTTAAAATGAACAGCCTCACTGCTCAGCACCACGTAGGAAGAAATGCCACAGTGCCCGCTCCCACACATTTACATTTTCTTTAACTGCACTTAATAATTACCGAAGGCAAATATCTCCAGCCAGCTTAATTTAGGTAGTATTGAAGGAGGTGGAATCTGGCATTCCTGGTTATGAGTAAAGGCCGTGTCAGGATGCCATCCCATTCATTATCAGTACTAGGGCGATGGAGGTCAGCGTATCAGCGGTTACTGAGTATGGGCAGTAGGTATGCTGCATGCATGCACAGGGATTCAGCGAACCATTTGACAAGAGGCCTCCCTGTGCCCAATATTTGGATGTATTGGATAGTGTTGTGTGTTGCAGGTTCCTGCAACACGTCCCCCCACAATGCCCAAAATGCTGCGAGAAGAGAGGCATGCAGTAGTGAGTGACCCTGCAGAAGTTCGTCCTCTGTCACTAATGTGTCGAAGGGTGCTAGTTGTCTGTCATGGTAAAGGTCTCCTAATGTCTGCAATCCTGCTTCTTCCCATGTTGGAAGATCAGTCCTGGTGATGTGCTTCAGCTTCTCGACGTGCCCAGTATGGGTAAAGCAGGTGTATACATGGTGTGGTTCTTAGTAAGGGATAAGGTTCATTTGAAACATTTATAGGCCACCGTTAGCATCAATTGCTCAGGAGTCTTGGCCTGTTTCCCGGGGTGAAACAATTGCAGGATAGACAAGTACGTCCAGACCACGTGTGTGGCTGTGTCTCCCAGATGCTGCCGGCTTACCCACTTGGCCACGCATTGCAGTTATGCTGCTAGGTACTAGTGTTCCATGTGGAGCACCACAAGTCCTTCGTGATCCACTGCCAAACATAATTTGGATAGTGCAACTCTGCAACTTGTGCCGTTCCAGATCAAATCCTGCATTGTACACTCAAAGGAGCGGATTACGGGGGGCACGAATGTGAAGTGGTAGGTTTGTGAAAGAGTATAAGAGCAGGGTCAGCACCACACTTTTCAGCAGAGCTATGCGGCCCATAACTGTTAGTGGTAGGCTCCACCAGAAGGTCATCTGCGATCGTATGGCGGTCATCCCTCGCGTAACATTACCATCCATTAGGTTGTCAGGTTGATGGTAGATCCTGACCACGGAATAGCTGATGACAGTGTGTTGCCATTGTATGCTCTCACCATTGATGGTCAGTTCTGGATCTGAGGCAGTTAGATCGAATGGGTACAGACACGATTTTGCCCAGTTAACCCGCAGGCCGGTCAGGGTTTTGAAATCATTGAGTATTTTTTCGATATCATCACGGGCGCCCTGATGTCCCTAACATAGAGAAGGAGGTCATCCGCATAGAGCGAGGATCCTCCACTAGTATTTACTGTCCACCTGTTCACACACTCTTTTAGGACCAGCTACCCTATTGTGTTATTATGTAATTGGTAAGCATTAATAAAGGTGCTAAGAAGCAGGGCCAGAGAGGCACATAGAAGGATATACTCTCTTGAGCTCCACACTGGTCGCACAGTGGATTTTAAATCTTGTAAGGTAATTGAAAGACCTGCTTAAATCTGGCTCCAGCTTGGTGGGGGTATTTATCAATGAAACCTGTTCACATCATTTAAAGGTGTGATTCCTGTGTGTACTACAGGCTGGGGCACAGATTGAGCCTGACGTAACAGAAAGGTCTAAAACTACCACCATGATGCCTAGTAGGATCTACAGTAATATGTAGGGTGAAAATGCAGTAGGATGCAACGCCTGAAGTGACACTCTTATTGTAAGCCCCACCAAGGGAGAATGACAAACTGGAGGTGAGTAGATAACCAGTTATGAGCTCACCTAAAGTTCTTGGCCTGTACTTTGTAGGCTTATAATGCACCCTGGGAAGGAAGGAGGTGCCACCATGGGTGCCTGTCACCAGCCATCTAAGTCCCAAGGCTAGGAATGGCCGCCAATTAAGAAATCCACCCCAAGGAGAGTTACGGACTGGGAGGAAATCCCAGAAAACTTCTACAGGGTGGGGCATAGAACTTTTTGCATAGGATCCTTCAAGTAAAATGATATTATAGGAGCTCTATTAGTTTATGTGCAGTGAGAGTCTTGATATAAGTTCAAAATCAACTAGATGAGAGGGTCAAGAAAAATGTAATCATGGTAAGTAAATTGCAACCTAATATTAAAGAAATACAAAAGTAAGTATATGAACTAATGTTGAGGGTGTGCTTCCTCAAGCTCCTCAATTAAATTATAGAAGGTATGTGCAGGCAAAATGATAGAAAGGCAATAGGCCATCTTGAAAAGAGCAAAATCCCAGACATGGTGATCTTTTTGGATGATGGCTCCTCCAAACAGCGGTTCTACTGAACATTTGAATCTCTTTGTTGTAGAGAGAGCAACTGGGTATGGTGCAAAGAAGACCTCTAAACCCAATTCTAACTAATCTCCTAAACTAACAGGATCAAGACCCAGCATTACAGAAGGCATGCAATGCAAGGTATTTCACAGATCAGAACATTAACATCACGATTATCCCATATTACACAATAGAAACAGTAAAGTCATGATCTTCCAATATTGCACAACAGTAATACAACAGCGGGGAACATCCTTCATAATAGTGAAGTTAAGATATTTGGGCATGCATTTCATGCTGGTTTCTGTTAGAACTGGGATTTCTGGTTGTCTAAGGCTTACGCCAAAGCCAGGCAGAAACCACCATTCTAGTCAGGGCAAGGGGGTCACACGCCAAGAAAACCCCTGCTCACCCCCTTGGTAGCTTGGCAGGAGCAGACAGGCTTAACCCGGAGACAATGTGTAAAGCATTTGCGCACGCAAACAACAGCAACAACATGCTAGGCACACCACAAAAGGAACTCCACACAAGGTTATATAAAAATAACTTTTGTATTGTCAAAACACATCAGATAGTAATCACACATGTACATTGTGCCAACCGGCACGGGCAATAATCACAAGGGATTATGTACAAGACAGGGCCACCTGGACCATTGTCAGAATCAGCACTTAGAAGAAATACTGTTAGAAATAGCACTTTGTAGATCATAGAATAATAATCACTTTAGTACACCTGTACTAGAAAGAACAACCACCTAAATATCACCATACATTTAGGGGTATAGGCAAGAACACATTACACATGATGCATCACAACATTCAGAGGTGTAGGGAAGAAAAACACATGATGCATAAACATACATTCAGCGGTGTAGGTAAGACACATAATGCATAAAACACATTCAGAGGTGTCACAGGCATATTGGCATACCACATTACGCATAACTCACATTTGGGCCTAACCAGTAAAAATACAGTAGGCAATCTCCTCACTAGTCTAAACACAATAGACTCTGCCTCCTAAGAATAAATCATATTTAGGGGCGTAACTCACATAGTGAAAACATCTCACTAGCATAAACCTACATAGGTAAAATAACCTCATAATCACATTGCGCAAACATCACCATAGGCAATTACTATCATAAACATAGCAAAATCACATTGCGCAAAAATCACATTAGGGCCTTGCGCCCTACCCACATACCAGCCCCCCTGGCCAACTGGCCATCCAACCAGGGGATTCAAAAAGCCCTGTGTCCAGAATGTCAGGTCGCGCTGCCATGCAGCGCCAGTCAGGGGTGCGCCACCGGCGCAAACCTAAACGTTGCAGCTGCCCACTACTTGCTGGGCAGCTGGGGACAGTAACAGGGCCTAAACGTTGCAGCTGGCACTAAGTGCTGCGCAGCTGTAGAAGGCCTGGCACCTCTGTGCCGTTTCCGTCCCACACAGGGACTCTCTCTCCCTTGGTGCCTAAACGGTGCAGCTGCCCACTAATTGCTGGGCAGCTGGGAGACAACATACTGCAACAGGGGCTCATGCTGGCCCTTTGGGATAGAAAATGCTACAGTGTTAGGTAATGAAGGGCGACCTGAGAACGTCCCACAGGAATATGATGTATCAGGTACAGCACGCCTGCGCACAGCCAGATCTAGAGGACTGAACAACATTGCCCTTTACAGGCCAAGACCGCCATTGACCAATGGTCTGATGCCAAATGAGATAGTAGTACTTGGAGAAGGGTCATACTATTATGTTGATCCATTCTCAGACAACTTGGCAGGCTGGACAGAGGCTAATGCACCCCAAAAGAATGTCTGGCCCCGAGATGGATCTTTTGAGCCAGAGCAAATGGCCACTGCTGAAGAATGTATCTTGCAGGAGGCAGGAGATGACGATTGGAACTACACCTACATGCGCCAAGGCCTAAGGGTCTGGCAGAAATACGCTCGCAGGTACGGTCACACAAGACCCACAGGGGTAACACACCAGCTGCCCCTGCTGGCCGAAGAGGTCAATGACCAAAATATGAAAAATGAACTCCAACCCCTCACAGAGGGTGCCGGAAAGTGGATACAAGCCTTTGAAAATGACACTACAGGTGTGTCATTGGCTATTTGGGATATGAAAACAAAGACTCTTGATGCAGTTAGGCTAGCTACACCAGTGAGTCAAGTGACTACTGTCACTAATTTTTCACAAGGTGCCTTAAATGTACTAGGAGGTAACGCACAGGTAACAAAAGATCACATACAACCACAGCTACCTCAGCAACAAATGCCTGTGTACCAAATGGTGCCCCAGACTCAAGCTCTTGTATCACAGGGAGCTACAGTACTGCCCCCCACCAATTCGGTTTCACAGGGCACCATCCAGCAGTACCAAGCTGGAGGATATTCAAGTTAGGACAGCCCACAGATAACTCTAGTGTGTCCCGTGTTGTCATGTCTCACAAACATTACAGAGAACCCAGTTGTGAATATCATGATTAACAACAACACGTATAGTTTTTTGATTGACACAGGTGCTACATTCTCCTGTATCAAGGAGGGGGCACTGCCCATTTCCAACCAGAGCACAAACACACTAGATTTCTCTGGGGCTATAACAAGGGTCCCTTTCACAGAGCCAGTACCAATAGAAATAGGAGGTAAATGCATTCAACAGCGTCTACTTTACACACCACAGTCACCAGTAAACATATTGGGACGTGATCTCATGGCCAAATTAAACATGAGAATATATTTCAGTGAGAACGACACAATGACTTTCTCCATTCCTGATACACCACCGACCAGAATGATGGTTGTGAAACAAAAATTCCTCAAGTTATGCCGTATTGTTTGATCATAGGCCTACAGACTGCCCTCTTCAGTGTCCCATTGTAAAGTTGCAATATTTTCTGGAAACTCAAACTGATAATAGAGTGATAATGCATGCAGATTTGGTAACATTAATTGTTAACGTTCTGAAATAGGCAGTTTACATATCAAAGGATACATTAAAAATACTGAGTCCTCCAGTGTGTTCAACAGAGCTGTCAAAGATGATTTGTCAAACTTCCTATGTGGCAGCACTCTGCTATATTCTGATAATGACAAATAAACTCCTCTGTAGCACCACAGAGCAAGAGTGCCACCAGGATACAATTGCTCTGCCCTACAGACGGTACAGTCTACTTTGTTGATGGTTCTTCTACCATTGATCAAGAGACAGGAATAAAATACGCAGGAGCTGCAGTAGTCAGAGCACATCAGAGTAAATGCTCAGACTCTCTAGACATTGTACAGCACATAGCATTGCAATCACATTACTCAGCACAAGCAGCAGAGTTAGTGCCACTGACTGCAGCACTCAAACATGGAGCTGGTGAAAAAATTACTGTATATTCTGATTCTGCTGATGTCACCACAACAACACATTCGAGGATCCATCACTTCCATGCACAATTTGATGGTACACAGCAATATGATCTCATTGCACAACTGCACCTCGGAGAGGTACAGGGAAAGTGCCCCTCCTAAAGAAAAAGAGTTGTGGAAGAAGAGAGGAGTACACAGGATGCATCAGATTTTATTTATTTATTTTCAGACAGACAAGGACAGGAAGGCTTTTGCAAATAGCACTCACTCAGTTACACCTTCCTACACATGTCCCTCGTGATATCATGTCCACAACTTTGCAGACAGAGTGGTTCATCCCAAATGCGTATGAGCATATACAACTCTTTGGTCATCAGTGCCTCATTTGTCAACAGTATTCCCCTAATCCAGCTCTGAAAACAGTTGCATCAACAATACCAAGGCCCAAGGGTCCTTTTAGAGAGCTCCACATTGACTATGTAGACATGATTGACAGATGCCAGAATTACCGATACCTCATTGTGGTAGTGTGTCCCTTCTCACGGTGGATTGAGGCTGGACCATGTGTCCATTGTGCGCAAAGGCTGCAGCCACCTTCCTGCTTCGTGAGGTCATATGTCGCTGGGGATTACCGGATTCCATTCGCAGTGACAATGGCAGCCATTTTTCAAACGCCATTTTTTGACACAATAGCCACAATGTTAGGATTAAAACATAAGTTGACTTCAGCCTATCACCCCAAAAGCAATGGTATTTGTGAGCACCTCAACGGCCTGTTCAAAGCCAAGATCAGTAAGATAGTGCCCAATTGGAAAGAAATGGCTATATTACCTTTCCGTTGCTCTGGTTACACTTAGGAACACTCCCAGTTCTGATCATCACCTCACATCTCACCGGCTTGTCACTGACAGATCAATGAATGTGGTTGTTCTCTCCACCAGACTTAAAACAAGACACTGAGCCTTCTTCTAATATTGTGAGCAATGAATTGTTGTTCATTTATGTGCACTAATGCATGCTCCAGAGTTCCTTTCCATTCAGATATCAAAGACCAAGAACAAGGGTCCTATCTCTGATGTACTTCCGCCTATCTGCTTTGGGACACACATCTTTGTAAAAGTAGCAGTCCGGAAGAGGAGAGACCCCAAATTCAGCGAACACTTGCAAATTGACTTTTAACCCACAGCTGTCCGAATAGCCAGAAAGGAATGCATTCATCAAAGCCAAGAAAGGATCCACCCGGCACTATTCGAGATTTGAACATTGACCAAGAGAAGGGCATCATGTGCCAACTAACTATCCAAGATCAAGAATGTGGAGATCGTATGATGGCCTACGGACTGAGACGCAGCAACAGAACCACCCTCCATGTCAAGCTTTCAATGAAAAAGATATGTAAAATTGCAATTATTTTGTTTGTTATGTTTGTAGCTTCAGTAGCCATATTCCACTGGTTAGCAGTACGATTAGAGAAAGAAAAAAAAGAGCTACCAGCGACCCTAAAAGTGTCACTACAACAGGGCACCCCATGCACAAGACACTTCCTGGTAACAAGCAAACTCGGGTAAGCACCAGCAGTAGCTATGACACCCCCGAACCCGCCTTGACACCTTCCTCACCCCAAGCAGACCTCACAGATTGGGACATGGTACTTGATCTCACTCTGAATCCCCCTATGACAGGTACCCCTAAAAAACGTGCACGCCAATATAAACGAAGTATCAGAGATGAAATGGGTCACGAGGAAGTGCCAGTTAGAGTACCCAACGTAAGGAAGAACAGGTTTTGCAAATTCCAGACTGGGTCAGTAATATCCAAAAGACAGTTGTTTTCACCTTCAACCAGCACTCTATGCCTGATTTCCACTCCCAGCGCCCTAGTGAGAGAGCAGAGGATAATGAGATTCACAACGTTCTATTAGACAACATGTGGTACAGAGACATGAGGGAGGTTGGAAGAAAAGTCACAAATGAGTCCTGCTTTGTGTGTTCACACATTCCACACGCTGTAGGTGCAGATAAATTGCTCTTTCCAAATGAGATCCCACCGCCAAATGCCTCTTACACCTGTTTCTTTGCCGCATTCATGGTCAGATACAGCTCCAGTCAGCCGTGATAAATGAGGCATTTGTAAACATCACAGAGTGGGATGACAAGTATGTCACATTTACGGTTGTTTCTGATCCAGTGGAGTTTGAAAGGAGAATGGAGGTTTACCGTGATATGAAAGTGTCTGCCGACACAATGCAGGTTTGGGAGTATCACTTTAAAAAGCAGGGGTACTTCACCTTCCCAACGCCCCCATCAAAATGCCACTCACCCGAATATCAACAAGCCAACAATACACATGACACATGCCCTTGTCAGTGGAGACCAATTTTGCGCGTAAAGGCCACTATCTATTTTAACAGCAAGTGGAATGGCCCACATGACTTAGTATGTAAGGCAGCCTCCTTAGGTAGCCCAATTGTAGGTCAAGAAAACAAACATGACACCAATGAGGATGTGGGGGGGAGTGTGCTGAGATATGGGCACAAGATACTAGAAGATATACTTTCAATGAGGGTACGACATACAAACGAAAAAGGGCATACAAGCTAAAGTCTCCTCTCCTTTGCTTCCTAGGTAACGGAACAGTTCCTGTGGGTCGAAATACGAATTGCAGCAGCACACTTTTCAATTTGGACCTTCAGTACGGCACCTCCATTCTCATGGACATCTATTGGGCATGCGGGGAGCACATCTACCTGCAGCTACCCCCCCCCCCACTGGCAAGGACTCTGTTCCATCGTGACGATGCACGAACTGCATCTGGTCATCCCAGCAGCAAACATTTCCCACATCCATGCGCACCCAATGGCAGGAGATGTCACCCTGCTCCACCACCGGAAAAGGGAAGTCATGCAATACTTCTCAGATGGCCCATTTCACAAAATTCCGCCTTTTCAACGATGCCGAACTTTTCTTCGGGGGCATTATCCCCCTGTTCCAGACCAAAGCCAATGCACGCTGGCTGCCGGTGACCAGATATGAACTGATGCAGCTTGTTAACAACACCCGTGATGGGTTCAACGCCGTGAAAGAAGAACTACGGCCCCTACGACTTATGGTACTAGAGCACAGATACGTTCTAGACCAGCTGACAGCAATGAATGGTGATGTGAGCGCCAAAGTGGGAAAGAGGTCCTGCTGCACTTTCATCTTGGCCAATAATGCAGACAATGGAACACTTACGAAGGCCATCGAGGATTTGGACAATCTGGGACATGAGATGCATGATGAGGGAGGTGCTCAAGCAGATATCTTAACTGACTGGTTCCATTTGGACTGGATGCCTTCATGGCTGTCTGCAGTACTTAAATTCTTAATGCCGATTTTTTGTGTGCTGCTGCTGTTGTGTTTCGGGACACAGATTTTGATAGGCTGTGTCAAGAGATTCAGTTCTAAGGTAATAGGGATGAACTATGCAGACTCAGGTGCATACACAGGGATACACAGGGGACAAAGAGACGAGGGAGAGGTGGCAATGATGAGTGTAGTGGAGTTGACAATTCCTGACTCTCGCACATTACAAGTTCCTATGGATAGTCAGTACCAGGCCCAGGTGCATAGAACTCCACCGCTTCCCTCAGGAAGAGACTTGGTACATCCCTATGAGACAATGTGTGACAGATTAGGGAGTCCACATGAGAATATAGGAGCTACACAGAACAAAAGCACAGAAGAGCCCCTTCTTCATGACTCACCATGGCCCCTTCCTCCAGCACCAGCTAAATATGCGGTTCGAATGATGTTCAATGATATTCCATAATATGAACAAGACGGGGGAATGATGGAGGGGAAGATTTTACTGTATAAATATCCTGGGATATTCTTATCGCTTAGCCAGCATTAACCCCTGTGTAGGCCCTGCTGCTTGAAAGTTATAGGCCTCAGTTAAGTTGACCAGAGTATTGCCATTTTCTCTTAGTTTAATCAGAAAGCAGGTCTGACCCAAGCTTCACCCACCTCCACTTCTGCGAGGCTCTGCACTCCTGGTTCTAGCCCCCACCCTACTGTGTGCTAAGTTCACGAGCGTTAAAGTTCAACTTCCCCACTAGTCTTTCAACACACCCCGGACCACCACCTAAGGCTGTGCATGAGAAAAAGGGAAGTTCACACCGCAGCTACAACAAGATTGGGTGATGAATGTGGCAACAAGCATTACAGACTGGTACATACACACATTAATAGAATTCTTTTGCGCAATAATAACACTTTTCTGCCTATTCTGCCGCCCAAGCAGAATTTATGTGGGGAAAGCCCAGTCCTATTCAGGACCCAGGTGCACCCCTCCCCTCACATCAGCATGCTAATCTCAACACTCACCACTGGGCAGACCCATCCAGACTCCTGGAGCCAGGCTCCAGCCAATCACGTGCCAGCACACTCACTACACACGCACACCCATGTCTAGAAGTGGCACTTCCACACTAGACACATTTATGCCGCATACATCATTACGCAGCATTCAATCTCACGAGTCCGCACATATCAAACTCGACCCTGCACTCCCCACACATCAGGAAGTACCATGGTCACACATATTCCCCATGCATTCTTATGGGAGGACAGGTCACTCACCACACATACTCAGAGAGCGCACGCACTTTGCACTGGACCCTGAAAAAGTGCACAGAGACCTAAAATTACCAACACCAGCTTATAGAAACAGGCTAGGCAAAAGCAAAAAGTTTCGGGGTGAACCTGCCAAAAGGGCCAGGTCCAACACAACCCCCTTCCAGCCAAAACGCAGGGTAGACCAATCAATCCCTTGATGGGCTTCCCTGCTTTGGGCGACAAAACACGGACACGGACCCGCACGGCAGGGACACCCTCCGGTTTTGCGCCACTCTGAACCCACATGGAATTCTCTCAACAAGAGCTCTCTGGCACAACTAGCATACCCCACTGGTACTCTCTAGTCATCCACGACCTGGACCAGGCCCTAGGCCATCCAAATTTCACAGGTCCTGACCAATCCACAGAGTGGGGGGCAGTAACCCCAGGCACACAATAGCCATTCTCCACTCTCCCTCTCAGTGTAGCTACTACTACCACTGATCCTTCAACCTAGTGTCCGCACGCTCAGGCTGACCAGAGGTCACAGGCAAGCATGCTCTACACTACCTCTACTTCTGGGGTTCCGCACCCTCCCAGGGAAGCACCCACCAGAACACAACTCTTCCACCAGATCAGGACCTCAGTCCATCAACTGGTCTACCACCTGGGATCTACCTTCCGGCTACACCGGGGTCAGAGGCGAGGATTCCCTCCCTCTGCATCCCCTTCCAGTTCCATGATCACAGGGTGAGTCCCAGTATGTCTCAGGCTAGACAGAGCACACGCCAGCGGCGTATCAGCGACACACTCTCCTCCAGTACTCCCTATCACAGTGGGATTCTCAGTATGTCCCAGGCTAGACCCCATCAAACCGCCGTTTAGACCCATAGTCTCAGCCTGCGGATCGATCTCGGAACCAGTAGGTAAATTCGTAGACAAATTTTTGCAACCTTTGGTCCAAAGCAGTGAGACATACATCAAGGATACCACAACTTTTTTGAATATGCTGAATGAAGTCAAATTGCTACAAGGAGAGTCGTATTGTTTATGTACCATTGATGTAGTGTCGCTGTACACTTCTATTCCTCATAGAGAAGGCATTGAAGCATTGGAATGGTGTTTATTACACAGTGATCTGGAAGAATATCAGAGACTTTTGATACTGGAGTTGATGCAGTTCGCACTATACCACAGTTACTTTGAGTGGAATGGTTGTTTTTACAATCAATCCAACGGCACATCAATGGGTTTTGGGGGGGCCCCCTCGTATGCGAACATTTTCATGCAGAAATTCGAGAAAGACTACATCTTGGATAATCCAGAGTGGAAAGCAGGCATAATCATGTTTAAGCGATTCATCGATGATATCTTTTTAATCTGGCACGGCACAGAAGATACATTGGTTAATAACATTAATCTCTTGAACAACCAGAATGAGAGAATCAAGTTCACACACACCATCTCTAAAGAAACGATAGCCTTCCTGGATGTGAGTATCACCATAAACAATCAAGGTATCAGCACCAAAGTCTTTCATAAACCAACGGATAGAAATGCATGCTTGGCATTCCAAAGTTTTCATCCAGAGCCATTGAAAAAACATTTGCCATTGTCTCAGTATATACGACTGAAGAGAATTATATCTACAGAAGAAGAATTAGTCAAATCCTTTGAACATCAGACAACAAAGTACAAACAAAGAGGTTATCCACATGATGTACTGCAGCACGCTTTGATGAAAGTAGACAAAATCAAGAGAATAGACCTCTTAACACAGAGAATGCAAAAATCTCAACAACAAAAAACTGTGTGTGTACTCAAGTACTCATCAGACTCGGCCAGAATCAAAAAATCCATTATGAAACATTGGCATTTGATACAGTTGGAACCCGATTTGCAAGGATTATATGATGATCACATTACCTTTGCATATCAAAGATCAAAAAACTTAAAAGAATTGTTAAATGCACCGGTTAAAGACAAAACCACATGGAAAGGCATGGCGAAATGTTTCAATTGCATCCACTGCAACAATGTCATCTGCGGTAAAACGCTCACGCACCCTACCAAGGGTTTTTCTATTGCATTGCAACATTCTAGTACGTGTGACACATCTAACTGTATATACATGATCAAGTGCCCGTGTGGCAAAATATACATTGGCCAAACTGAACGTAAAGTCAAAATCCGAATCACGGAACACAAAAGTAATATCAGACAACGCAATCTCAAATCATCAGTCGCAAGTCACTGGAATGAGATGAATCATCAGATATCGCAATTAAAATTCATGGTCATCGAGTCGATCATACAGCGCCCAGACATGGATCCGATAAAACAGAGACTAAGAGCGGAATTTTATTGGATAAAGAGACTTAATTCTACCCTGCCCTGGGGTTTAAACGATCGTATTGAGTACACATGGGCATTATAACAGAACTGAAGTTATAGCCAGTGTTTCAGCACATTTCTGTTCCCCCAAAGAAGGTGGTAATGTATAATATGTTTGTCTCAAAATTTGATGCTGTCGTTTATTCTGTTTTTGGCATATATCTATGCGTCTGTATTTAATCACCAGTTTAGTCAATGTCATCGCATGTTTCTAATGATAATTGAGTCAGATAAACATAGGTAATGTAGTTTTAGTCATCCTCCATGGCGCCTTTAGATCGTGAAGTTATCGTACTCATATCACATGACCGCGGTACTTCAACCCCATTGGTTGATGCCGCGATCACGTGTAGTTCAAGCAAACCCATGAGAAGCTTTGTTGCCTTGCAGTCAGCAAACAGTTTTGAATCCACCGGGAAGCGCGACCGCGCTAAGATTAACGTGAGTGTTACTTTGGGTTGTTAACAAGGCGTGTTATTGATTTAAGATATGCTTAATGTTAAAGCTTTCATAATGCACATGTAGCGCAGACCTATACTTTGTCGTCAATAACATTGGAGTACGATGGGAGTACATATGACCCTGACTAGTAGAGAACATGGATAACGAGCATTTTGGCAGACGAATATTTTATATTTCATTTCGCTTCTTATGTGCCAAATGTATTTCATATTGAGATAGTATGCAGAGTGACTAATCTGGTCCTGTTTTGTTTTCATTTAACAGACCCCTGACGAAGGGTCATGTATTTCCGACCCGAAATGCATTGGGTGTTGTAAAAAATGGCGCATTACTTATAATGATGTCAGTGGCATAAGAATTTGATTATGTTGCTAAACACGAAGAAAATTGTATAAATTTACAAACGAATCACGGCACACTTGAATGTTTCAAATAAAAAGCTGATGAACTTACCATAGAAAACTACGTTTTCATTGTGAATTGGGAACCCGTCTGGAGTCTAGCGAGTCTAAACTCAACAATTGTTACTGTTCATAAGGCACGCTTATGACTGTGTGCGACGACGTGGGCAACCAGAAGTAACTTTATTAATTTACACTAAATAGGAGTGCTCAGGATACCATTCTTCTTTTAGTATTACTTTGCAGTCATACCTGATCCTTAGAAGCACCATCAACTAAATTGTAGATGGATGACATAGCACAATCCACAACTAACCGAGCTGAAACTTTAGCATATTCCACAGAAGCAGCCAAAGACATTTATGATCTCATTCAGGAGACCAGATGCATCACTCCGCATAAATCAACTACAGCTCAAATTCTTCGACAATTCGAATATATAAGCAAGAGAGAAGTCAACCAGAGGTTGCACGCAACCACGTTGATACACTACCATAAAAACCTAAGGATCCCCAGGGGTCTCAGAATAGCGCTGAAACCAATGCTTTGCGCCAATAGTAAAAAGTTTTTAGAGAGGTGGTATCAAATATTGAACAAATGTTCTTTGGACTTGATGCTATTGATAGTAGAGGAACTTTCGAAAGTCTTGTTGGAACTAGAAGAAGAGATCAAGAATCTCAAAGAACAACTGAACAAAATTCCTGATTTGGATAAAACATTAGAGGAGATCAATCAGAGACTAGATCGATACGCTAAAGAAGTGAATGAGAGAAAGCTAAGAAAGTATCGTCGCGATACTTTAGACTACAAGTTAGACGAAGTATATTCGTGGGCCGAAATATACCAACAAAGAAAATGGCAAACTCAACCCAAACAGAAGCAATCGGCCGCCACATCTTCGCAAGAAAGTGTGGTATCTGATTCAGACGTCGCCCAAAATAGGCCACCAATTATCACAAGCAAGGATAAATCGGTGACTCCATCTACCAGTCAAGTGCCTGTGCAACAGCCGTCTTTTTTAGACGTCAGTCCTGCAGCGAACGCTCCACCAACTTTATCGCGACAAGAAGAGCAAAGAGAAAAGGAAACAGAAGAAGAAGTGGCCAAAAGGACACGGAGTCAAGTCCAGAAGACAACTTAGTTATCAACATATCTTCGAAACAGTTGTCACAAATGCAGTTGATGACGTTGAACAAGGGCACCACCTTTGTTCCAACTTATAGATCCAATGCTGGAGAAACCGAATTAGCCCTTTTTAAGTTTTTTAGAAACTTGAAATTGAGATACTTCTTCAAAGACAGTAGTCTACAGTCCCAGAGTCCCACATGGGACCATGAATTCAGACCACCAAGCTCCTTCTGTGCTCCTATGACCCATAAATCAATAGAAGCCTTTGAAAGATCGGTAATTGTTGATATTCAAAAAATACCGTTCAGCAAACCTAAAAGAAACAACTTGAATCCAAAAGAATGGAACACTTTGAAAAATTTGAACCAAGACAAAAGTTTGACTTTTCAGAGAGCAGACAAGGGCGGTGCCCTTATAGTTATGGACACTGAATTCTACAACTCAAGTGTTAACGAGCATGTCCTAAATCAAGACATATACCTCCCTCTCAGCTCGGATCCCACACAAGAATACCAAAAGGTATTATATCAAATCGTGGATCACGCGCTAACTATGAAATGGATAACTCAGAAAACCCATGCCTTTTTTCATCTAACACATCCAAGAAGACCGCAACTGTATATGTTGCCCAAGATTCACAAGGACCCCATCAAACCGCCGTTTAGACCCATAGTCTCAGCCTGCGGATCGATCTCGGAACCAGTAGGTAAATTCGTAGACAAATGTTTGCAACCTTTGGTCCAAAGCAGTGAGACATACATCAAGGATACCACAACTTTTTTGAATATGCTGAATGAAGTCAAATTGCTACAAGGAGAGTCGTATTGTTTATGTACCATTGATGTAGTGTCGCTGTACACTTCTATTCCTCATAGAGAAGGCATTGAAGCATTGGAATGGTGTTTATTACACAGTGATCTGGAAGAATATCAGAGACTTTTGATACTGGACTTGATGCAGTTCGCACTATACCACAGTTACTTTGAGTGGAATGGTTGTTTTTACAATCAATCCAACGGCACATCAATGGGTTTTGGGGGGGCCCCCTCGTATGCGAACATTTTCATGCAGAAATTCGAGAAAGACTACATCTTGGATAATCCAGAGTGGAAAGCAGGCATAATCATGTTTAAGCGATTCATCGATGATATCTTTTTAATCTGGCACGGCACAGAAGATACATTGGTTAATAACATTAATCTCTTGAACAACCAGAATGAGAGAATCAAGTTCACACACACCATCTCTAAAGAAACGATAGCCTTCCTGGATGTGAGTATCACCATAAACAATCAAGGTATCAGCACCAAAGTCTTTCATAAACCAACGGATAGAAATGCATGCTTGGCATTCCAAAGTTTTCATCCAGAGCCATTGAAAAAACATTTGCCAATGTCTCAGTATATACGACTGAAGAGAATTATATCTACAGAAGAAGAATTAGTCAAATCCTTTGAACATCAGACAACAAAGTACAAACAAAGAGGTTATCCACATGATTTACTGCAGCACGCTTTGATGAAAGTAGACAAAATCAAGAGAATAGACCTCTTAACACAGAGAATGCAAAAATCTCAACAACAAAAAACTGTGTGTGTACTCAAGTACTCATCAGACTCGGCCAGAATCAAAAAATCCATTATGAAACATTGGCATTTGATACAGTTGGAACCCGATTTGCAAGGATTATATGATGATCACATTACCTTTGCATATCAAAGATCAAAAAACTTAAAAGAATTGTTAAATGCACCGGTTAAAGACAAAACCACATGGAAAGGCATGGCGAAATGTTTCAATTGCATCCACTGCAACAATGTCATCTGCGGTAAAACGCTCACGCATCCTACCAAGGGTTTTTCTATTGCATTGCAACATTCTAGTACGTGTGACACATCTAACTGTATATACATGATCAAGTGCCCGTGTGGCAAAATATACATTGGCCAAACTGAACGTAAAGTCAAAATCCGAATCACGGAACACAAAAGTAATATCAGACAACGCAATCTCAAATCATCAGTCGCAAGTCACTGGAATGAGATGAATCATCAGATATCGCAATTAAAATTCATGGTCATCGAGTCGATCATACAGCGCCCAGACATGGATCCGATAAAACAGAGACTAAGAGCGGAATTTTATTGGATAAAGAGACTTAATTCTACCCTGCCCTGGGGTTTAAACGATCGTATTGAGTACACATGGGCATTATAACAGAACTGAAGTTATAGCCAGTGTTTCAGCACATTTCTGTTCCCCCAAAGAAGGTGGTAATGTATAATATGTTTGTCTCAAAATTTGATGCTGTCGTTTATTCTGTTTTTGGCATATATCTATGCGTCTGTATTTAATCACCAGTTTAGTCAATGTCATCGCATGTTTCTAATGATAATTGAGTCAGATAAACATGGGTAATGTAGTTTTAGTCATCCTCCATGGCGCCTTTAGATCGTGAAGTTATCGTACTCATATCACATGACCGCGGTACTTCAACCCCATTGGTTGATGCCGCGATCACGTGTAGTTCAAGCAAACCCATGAGAAGCTTTGTTGCCTTGCAGTCAGCAAACAGTTTTGAATCCACCGGGAAGCGCGACCGCGCTAAGATTAACGTGAGTGTTACTTTGGGTTGTTAACAAGGCGTGTTATTGATTTAAGATATGCTTAATGTTAAAGCTTTCATAATGCACATGTAGCGCAGACCTATACTTTGTCGTCAATAACATTGGAGTACGATGGGAGTACATATGACCCTGACTAGTAGAGAACATGGATAACGAGCATTTTGGCAGACGAATATTTTATATTTCATTTCGCTTCTTATGTGCCAAATGTATTTCATATTGAGATAGTATGCAGAGTGACTAATCTGGTCCTGTTTTGTTTTCATTTAACAGACCCCTGACGAAGGGTCATGTATTTCCGACCCGAAATGCATTGGGTGTTGTAAAAAATGGCGCATTACTTATAATGATGTCAGTGGCATAAGAATTTGATTATGTTGCTAAACACGAAGAAAATTGTATAAATTTACAAACGAATCACGGCACACTTGAATGTTTCAAATAAAACGCTGATGAACTTACCATAGAAAACTACGTTTTCATTGTGAATTGGGAACCCGTCTGGAGTCTAGCGAGTCTAAACTCAACAATTGTTACCAGGCTAGACAGAGCACACGCCTGCGGCGTATCAGCAACACACTTTCCTCCCAACTGTTCAGGACCCTGTCACAGACGCTCTTCTCTCCAGGTCAGGCTACCTGAACCTGGCCTCCCCCCTCCTCGGGGAACGACCTCCAGAGGCCCCACAAATGGTCAAGCAATCTAGACGGTCAAATGCCCAGCGAACCAGGACTTCACGGGGAGCACGCATGCCCCTCCCCTGAGGGTGACACATAACTACTGTGTCTTATGACAGTCTGCCTGGCCCTAACCTCGCGACCTCCTGTCCACCTGACAGGGCGCAGAGATCCCCCAGGACAGAAGTGGCATCACCATGGTCACTCACTGGTGGCCCAGCCCTTCTGGCTGGCCCCTGACCCACTGGTTCTTCCACTAGGGACTCTTTCCCCCTCTCACTCCTCAACCAGGCCTTATGCACCCTCCACTTAGGAGTGGTACTGCCCAATACTAGGACCGCCGGAGTTCTGGTTACAGAAACTCCCCATCCTCTAGACACAGGAAGATCCTCCTCAAATGACCTGTAAGTACAGCTTAGGCCCCTGACCTGGCAAGCCCTTAGGGAACCCTCCAGGCCCTGAGACAGGGTTTCGGGCCAACGTGGGACACACCGTCCCACACTCACTCCACCTCCATTGAGATAGGACGTGAGCCCCTACACCCCTACCATCATACTGGGACCTAGCTGGGCTACACATGAACCTCTTCCCCTACACAGGATCATCAGATACACAAGCCACTACTTTTAGAATCACTCCCCAATGCCTCTGCAAGACATCTAGCACACAGCCAGACGTCCACCTTCTTGTCCAGTGCCTCTGCAGGACCTCCTGCACACCACCAGAGGTACACCTCCCGTGCAAGCTCCTTTAAAAAAAAACTCACACCAACTCCTCCAGTTCAACACACCACTCATCCACACACTCCCCCCCCAGACTGGCGAGACAGTTCCTCACTGCCCCTGACTCTCAACCTGTACCCCTCTTACTGAGCACCAGGCACCATACTCTAGGAACTGGGAATGGGACTTCACGCACCTGACACATTTTAGCTGGCACCACTGGATCCTACCATACTGGGGAATCCAGACACACACACTACATTCAGGGGATAACCACCCTCCCGAGCAATCCATTTCTCCTCCACACTCCCTCTCTTCCATCTACCCACACAGGGACTGGAACAGGCACTGGACCCAGCAAGGGATTTCTTATCTATGGGAACTTCCCCCTCTACTGGCGTCCCGCCCTGTCATTTTCTCTCATCAGCCACTAAACATAAAGCGCAGGAACACCATTTGAAAATGACACTCTTGAGGAAAAACAAAATCACAAACAATAATCCCAAACATGTGACTTATCTAAAATTCAGAGTTTTGTAATGTAGTAAGTTGTCGCTGTGGTACTGCGCAAACACAAATCCTAATCCTCACCGCTGACCAACAATGTTAGAACTGGGATTTTTAGTTGTCTAAGGCTTATGCCAAAGCCAGGCAGAAACCACCATTCTAGTCAGGTCAAGGGGGTCACACGCCAAGATAACCCCAGCTCACCCCCTTGGTAGCTTGGCACGAGCAGACAGGCTTATCCCGGAGGCAATGTGTAAAGCATTTGCGCACGCACACAACAGCAACAACATCCTAGGCACACCACAAAAGGAACTCCACACAAGGTTATATGAAAAATAACTTTTGTATTGTCAAAACACATCAGATAGTAATCACACATGTACATTGTGCCAACCGGCACGGGCAATAATCACAAGGGATTATGTACAAGACAGGGCCACCTGGACCATTGTCAGAATCAGCACTTAGCAGAAATACTGTTAGAAATAGTACTTTGTAGATCATAGAATAATAATCACTTTAGCACACCGGTACTAAAAAGAACAACCACCTAAATATCACCATACATTTAGGGGTATAGGCAAGAACACATTACACATGATGCATCACAACATTCAGAGGTGTAGGGAAGGAAAACACATGATGCATAAACATACATTCAGTGGTGTAGGTAAGACACATAAAGCATAAAACACATTCAGATGTGTCACAGGCATAATGGCATAGCACATTACGCATAACTCACATTTGGGCCTAACCGGTAAAAATACAGTAGGCAATCTCCTCACTAGTCTAAACACATTAGACTCTGCCTCCTAAGAATAAATCATATTTAGGGGCGTAACTCACATAGTGAAAACATCTCACTAGCATAAACCTACATAGGTAAAATAACCTCATAATCACATTGCGCAAACATCACCTTAGGCAATAACTATCATAAACATAGCAAAATCACATTGCGCAAAAATCACATTAGGGTCTTGCGCTCTACCTACATACCAGCCCCCGGGCCAACTGGCCATCCAACCAGGGGACTCAAAAAGCCCCGTGTCCAGAATGTCAGGGCACGCTGCCACGCAGCACCAGTCAGGGGTGCGCTAACGGCGCAAACCTAAACGTTGCAGCTGCCCACTACTTGCTGGGCAGCTGGGAACAGTTACAGGGCCTCAACGTTGCAGCTGGCACTAAGTGCTGCACAGCTGTAGAAGGCCTGGCACCTCTGTGCCGTTTCCGTCCCACACAGGGACTCTCTCTCCCTTGGCGCCTAAACGGTACAGCTGCCCACTAATTGCTGGGCAGCTGGGAGACAACATACTGCAACAGGGGCTCTCGCTGGCCCTTGGGAACAACACTGCCCCAATTGATGGCGCCACACAGGCTCTAAAGTGAAAACATGACCCTCAGGCACTCTGGCTCCTTAAACACTGAGCCAAACGTTGGAGCTCTCAGGCTCTATGAATCATCCGACCCCTATATGGTGGAGCGCGCTGGCTCTGGGGGAGCACGTGCCCCTCTGGGCAACTCAGGGGCCAATCAGTGGAGCAGTAAACAAATGGTGCCACCCAAGCTCCCCCACTAGAGATACGCGGGCTATGAAAGATAATAATAACGTGGGGGCAGCCCAGTGCCATCCGGGGCCGCCCTGAATTGTCCTCTGCAATCAGGGAGCGCACAGGCTCCTAAAATCAGCGTGACCCCACGGAGCTTCGCGAACTCTACATACTGCACACCACGGGGGAGCAGCCCTCTGCTATGCGGGGCTGCTTACTAGAAACTCTGTCCCGGGCCTCCAAGGCACCATGCTGCACCCCCGGAGCTTCCCCCCTCTGCCCTTCGACACTCACCGGGCGTTCTCTGGCAGGGAAGCTTCTCCGGCCGTCGTCTCCATACCTGCGGGGCTCTCTCTCCGCATGGGTGCCCCGTGTCCACATGCTCACGCCTGCCACTTCACCCGATCCCCCATCTCGGGACCGGGGCTCTTCACTGGCACTCCTCACACGCAGGGCTCTCACCGGACACGGGAGCCCTGATTTCTCCTCTTCCTGGTTGCAAGTCAGGTCCCGGGCCGGCAGCCAATCAGAGCGCAGCCCAGGGAATGACGTCACGGGGGTGTCCCGCAGTCCCGCCCCTGGCCTGCCTGACTTCCTGGTCGCGGGCCGGCGGCGATTTCCTCGAACTGGCGGCAATACTGGGTGGGCTCCCATTCTAATTTAAATATAAAGCGAGGTGGGCACTCGCTGGGGGGCCACAAGAAATAGCGGAAAGGTCCCTGGTGGGGTGGGCACCTGCCAGGGGACTTTAAAATCGGCAATTATGCGGGGCAAATGCCGGGTGGGCACCGGCTGTGACAAATAAAGCGCTCCCAAGCGCTACGACAGCAGACAAAGCACTTCCAGGCGCTAGAAGCAAAGTAAAGCGCTATCCAGCGCAAGGGGCCAAAAGTCAGCAACAAAGTCCTGGAGGTCAGGGAGGCAGAGCAGGGCCCAGGGCCAGCACACAGGGCACTCCAGCAAGGAGACAGCCCCCATGGCGGTCCCTCCTGGGCCCCACCATTAGCAAGGCCCCCTCTTTCAGTGTTCAGGAAGTAGAGGGGTCCTCCTGGCATCCAGGATTTACAGGGGCTGGGCAGGGCCTAGGGATGCAAGCCTTCCCCTGGGCCCAAGCAGCAGCACGCCCCTGGTAGATTTGAGTTGGGAACAAGAACATTTTGTAAGGGGACACAGCCCCTTTTTATACAGTGAATTCCTTTGTCTAAAGGTGCAGGGTGGGGGAAAAACCAGGCGCAGCTGGTTTGGGAGCCCCCTTGATGAGCTCAGCCACCCCTCCCATTCACTAGTCAGGCTAGGGTCATCAGTCGCACCACATAGGGCGGAGCCAGCATTGTGTGGGGAAAGCCCAGCCCTATTCAGGACCCAGGTGCGCCCCTCCCCTCACATCAGCATGCTAATCTCAACACTCACCACTGGGCAGACCCATCCAGGCTCCTGGAGCCAGGCTCCAGCCAATCACGTGCCAGCTCACTCACTACACACGCACACCCATGTCTAGAAGTGGCACTTCCACACTAGACACATTCATGCCGCATACATCATTATGCAGCATTCAATCTCACAAGTTCGCACATGCCAAACTCGACCCTGCACTCCCCACACATCAGGAACTACCATGGTCACACATATTCCCCATGCATTCCTATGGGAGGGCAGGTCACTCACCACACATACACAGAGAGCGCACGCACTTTACACTGGACCACAGTGAAAAAGTGCGCAGAGACCTAAAATCACCAACACCAGGTTACAGAAACAGGCTAGGCAAAAGCAAAAAGTTTTGGGGTGAACCTGCCAAAAGGGCCATGTCCAACAGTTTCCATCAACATTAAAGAAACGGTAGATAACAAAACACTGCATTCCACTGAATCCTACGAAGCATGAGCAAGAGTTTGTATGAGAAGTGTGACATTCTTTTTTGTGTGGTAGCAATGGAAACGTATCATGGTTGCTCTCCATGACCATTTACTATTTGTTAGTGTGTGCTCATGTTAAGTTCTTGAGAACTGTAGGCCTTGATTTGACATGTCTATGCTAAATTAAGTGTTGTTTTTTTTTCTTGCTGTGCATAATCTGTTCTCTTGTTTCAGAAACCAAGTGTCAACAAGGTACTTGGGAACTGTACGTAATTGAAGACAATGCCCTAGATGGATAGCATCTTTCCTCACAGGGCACACCCAGAGAATTTGTCTCCCTCCCTTCACCTCACAAAGTGCACCATCTGAGTCGTCCCGCATGGTACATCCCTCAGTCCGACTCTTTTCAACAGCTACATGACGCCACTAGCAAACATTGTCAGAACCCATGACATCAACATGATTTCCTATTCTGAGGACACCCAGGTCATCTCATCCACTCACTCTTAGCTGACCCCACCATGACAAAATCCAACTTCCACAACTGCATGAGAAACATCTCTACCTGGATGAAGGACAACTGCCTGAATCTCAACATGGACAAAACCAAAGTGCTGATTTTCGTCCACCACAACACCCCCTAGAATGACACCTGGTGGTCATCGGAACTCAAACCTACCCCCACACTAAAAGACCACACCTGCAACCTCAGCATCTTCCCGGACAGCGAACTCTCCATGAAACAACGTGTCTATGCCATCTCCTCAGCCTGCTTCCACACTCTCCTCATGCTCCATAGAATCTTCAAATGTCTCTTCATCAGCAGCAGGAAAACTGTAACACAGGCCCTCATCACCAGCAGCCTGGACTACGGCAACACACTCCATGCAGGCACCACCAGCCAACTCATGAGAAGACTCTAGACAATTTGTAACACAGCTTAAAGACTGAGCCTCAACCTGCACAAAAGAACCCACATCACCCAGCACCTAAGAGACTTGAACTTTATCTCTAACCAGGAAAGATGTCAGTTCAAACTAATAACCCAGGCCTACAAATGACTGGCATTCATGAACCACCGCGTTCCACAAACCATCTAGAAACCTCTGCCAAGTTATGAAACACCCTCCCCACCTTCAAACTTTACCCTTGTTGACAGGCTTCAGGAAGAAACTCAAAACATGGCTCTTCGACTGAAACTTGCAGCCCAGCATCTGGATACACTCACGGATGACAAGCAGTGCTTTATAAGTACCATTTGATTTATTGATTACTGTTATTGTTAGATTGTGTGTGAAGGCCACAAAATGTATCTTTCAATGAGCTGAGCAGTATAGTTTGCAGCTGTGCATGAGGCGACTCAGTGGAGAAGATGCCTCCCTTCTGAGATATCTATAAAGCTCACAGTGCTGAAAATCTTCCTTCTTATGACTCATGAGAAGAAGGCGGATACCGAGAGTTTCATAAGTTGCAGATTTGATTGATCCCTTCTCTGTGGGAACCGTAGGGGTTTCTTGCTGGTTATATTTCTTGATTTACTTGCACATTTTTGTGTTAGGCAGATAGACTTGCTCCTGTCCACCTTTGGAGACAGACGTCCCTATACCCCTCTTGAGATGCCATGTTTCTTTTATCCCTGCTCATGCAGTAAGTCTCTACAGCAAACCCCTTTCTCATGTTCTTGATTGAGACCTTCATTTTTTTTTTCCCTTAACATCTGCTGCGCAAAACTTCCTCAACATCCCTTCTGGAACCTTAGTTCAGCATCAGGAGGTTTCCCTTCAAAAGAACCAAATCTTTTAAGATTTGCCTACAATAATACTTAAATAACTTGGATTTGTATTTACTGCTTTGATCCACTCTGATTATATTGATTTATGCAATACTCAAAAGATTACTGATTAAGATTAATTCAATTGATTTAAGTTTGTAGTTATCTAATCTGTTGATAAACCTTCATTGTTTGCAAATCTACCAGTATCTGTCATTCTTGTGAGGCAAAATGTGCTTCACCGTTGTTAATATGCAATTGAATTGTTGATGGTAAGCCCCAAATCGAGTAAAAGATCTAAACACTTGGGTACAGCTGAGGCCTGAGATCGCACCAACTTTTGTACAGTGCAAGACAGTCCCGCTCTGCTATATCAAGGGTGAACTGGATCAAGGCACATGTGTATTCAATCTGAAGCGACTTACTGAAACCACCTCTCTGTCACTTCTCGATCAAATAGGTCCCTCAAATAATCAAATACTTAGGTATAAGGATCTACCACAGAGAAAATGGTCTGACAGCATTTAATATCAGAGTAGTGCTCTCTGCCCATAGGTGATGCATGTCATTTTCGAAAACAGTCAGTGATGGGGGAAATTAGTAGTGACAAAGATGGTACTGCTTCCCTGTTTACTATATTATGTCACCTATTACCTATTGAGATTTAATAATGGTTTTTCAAAGAGGAAAGCTTGTGTGAAAGGTCCTTGAACCAGGGAACCAGGGAGACATTAGAAACATTTCCCTGCCTGCTCCGGGCAGCCTGGACCACTAAGATGAAAAGAAGGGCCACATATGTGCCCAACATACCAGTTTACAGGGATGCCGAGGATTAGACAAAAAGTTGGAGAATAAGTAGAACCCTGGAACAAAAATGGGTCTACATACTGGGTGACATTTACTCAAAAGCCATTAGACCATTTATCAACGTGGTTTAAAATAGTAATATAACATCCAGGCAAATGTTGGTGTATGGGAAAACAAAAAGGGAAAATTCTCAGGTTTGGCAACAGGGAAACCAGAAACAAATGCAATGTGAGGTGTTAAACGTATTGTTCGTTCTGGGGGAGAGGGCCCTCGACCACGTACACTAATAAGTGAAACATTACTAAATGCCAATGGGACCTGGAGAACACAAAGGAACAATGGTCAAGGGACATTCTGAAAGAACCAGGAAGGGTGACCGGACCCCTATAATGAGCTACTCACATGTTTCCCGAAATGCCAAATTCAAATTACTCCAGTTCAACTGCCACCACTGGTCATATCTGACACACTTCAAAACATAGAGTACCCCTCTGCCAAATGAGAAAAAATACGGTGAGGGTGAAGTGTGTGTGAGGACTATACGCCACTTCAAAGAAAAGTGGGGAAAGGGAAAAATAATCCTTTTTTATTTTCAATCATCCCTCTCTCTAGTAGTGACATGCTTCATCACCGGGTTCACCCTGACTCCTAAAAGTCAGAGTGGGCTTAACCATATTCCAGGGAGCTCTTTGTATATGAATAGTTGGGGAGCTAATGTTTAAAATTTCTCGTACGCTCCCAAGGTTTCCCTTTATTAGAGGGGTGGATGATAAAGGTTAAAATAGACTATGTTAAGGAGCAATTGGATTTTAATGGTCTTTTTACCCTTATGGTGCCAACATGTTTCTGCCTACTTTATTAGCCAAACACGGTCCGAGGCATTCATCAGGATGGGATTGCTTTGTTAATACGCCACCGTCTACGTACATTCTAAAACATTAAAATAGGTATGTACTGTAAAATGATTAGGCATGCAACAGGCAGTGAATACTTGCCCAATCAGAGGTACCTAGAGACAGGAAAACAGAACCTGTGTTTCTGTTAGTGTGGGGTTGTATGTGTGTTTTTGACCACTCTAGAATACATACATACACATCAGTTTAAGTTTTCTAGAATATGCTGTACATTCAAGCGTAGATAAGGAGGAAAAAATAGTTGGATGCATACACTGTAAGTGAACACACAGTATGTAATATGAATTACAAAGGGGGTATTACTATAGGCCCCACGGGGAGCAGAGGAAATGACTGCAACATCATAAAAATGCACCTAGTTGGTGGGTAAGGATAGAGAAAGAGGGGGGTAACCCTTAGTTTAAGGGAAACTAAAGATTGTAAGTTTGCAAGTGTGTGTTTACAAAAGGTCTTCTTAGGAAGGGGAACACCATTTTGGTACCTCAGTTACCAGAGGCTGAACTGGTTCAGTGAATGTTGTCCTTTAGGCCACCCTCAATGGTTTTGAGTCGATAGACCCATCTCTGTTCTTTTTCCAAAAGTTTATAATTACCTCCTGTTTGTGGAGTGAGTTTTTCAATCACTGACCACCACATATTCCTGTCGCTATGATTTTTTTCAAGGTAATCTGTAGCGAGTTTTGTGGACACCCTTTTACATCATATTGCGCTCCTGTGCTAACTTTGATTTTTCTGGTTGTCATACCAATGTATCAGAGGCCACATGGACACACAATGGTATACAAAACATTGTCACTGTTGCAGTTGGTATGTGATCTTTGTTCCGGTGGTGTTTAAAGTCCAAGATATTGTGTTTCAGATTGTGAAGTGAGGGGGCACATGGAAGAGTTTCCACAGGTGACATGTCCTAAAACTTGGGTAATATTCCCAAGGGGTGTTTTGCCTATCTTTGGGGCGTTGTCACATGTTAGTGTGAACCAGCATGTCCCTAATACTTTTGCACCTTTTAAAGTAAAAAAAGGTTTTTGTGAAGTTAAGTTAGTTAGATGTCAAAATCCTCCAGTATTTGTTCACTATCTTTTTGACAGCATCGGATCATGAGTGGTGGCTGCTTAGGAGCTTAGGAGTTTCCCACAAGACGAGTACGGCTACGGTGCTGAAGTTAAGAGTGATTTATGGGTAACATAGTTTGAAAATAGAAGAAATGGTGTTACGGCCAGAGTGCTGCCGACTATGGGAAGCTGGTTTAGTGCCGGTGTCGGCTCAACATCAGTGATTTATGGCAAATCACTTAGGGCCTCATTTATGAGACTCCTTGCGCTATCAGAACTTCACTTTTTGTGAAGTTCTGTGGCGCAGAAGCCTGCGTGATATTTATCAGGCAGCACTAAGCCGCTTTTGTTTGGTGTACTGCTGCCTGATAAATATCAGTCCCTTTAACGCCGTGTTCTGTGTTAAAGGGGCATGCAATGGGTGTTGCTGGGGGCGTCCCAGCTACATCCATGGCCTTTTGACACTGCCCCAGATTTTCGAGAAATCATAAATCTAAGGCAGTGCCAAAAGCTTATGCCTACCCAGGAGAGACGTAAGGGAGGTGCAACGGGGTGAAATATCTTTATTTCTCCTCGTTTTTCCTTTTTCTATGTGTGCTGCAGAATGCAGCACACATAGAAAGAGGAGAAACCTCTTGTGATTATTTTTCAACAGAGAGGTTTCCCTTCCTGTACCAAAATATTAATTCCCGCAAGGCCGGCACCCTTGCACATTGGTGCAAAGGGGCCTGCGCTGGCAGCCCATTGTGCGCTGGCGCAGGGGAAAAGGATAGGAATGCGCCGTATCTTATAGATACGGTGCATTCCTGCCCTTTTCTTTTGCAGTAGGGAAGCGCTGCAGAAGGCCTGCTGCGCTGCCCTACGGCAAAACCTCATAAATGAGGCCCGTAATCTTGCCTTGCACACAAAATTAATGAATCTCACCTGGTGTAATGTAAATGTTGGTGATGTAAAGCGCTCAAATGCCTTTGTGCTAAATTCATGCTATATAGAACTGCAGAAAGAAAATGACTGGGAGCAGTGCCATCCCCCAACACACCATAACTAAGTACAGTCGACAAAAATGTATATTGGACAACCACAGCTTGAGAAAAACTTTTAGGGTAGAATATTGGTTGATGTAAATACTTCCTGTGCTCATTTCTATCAGAATACACGTGAAAAGACAGACTCAAAAAGTTTAGAACATTTCTAAAGTTAATTCTTCTGTGTTTTTTTTAAATGATAACACACAGTAATGAGCTAAGGTTTTATTTATATGCACATGCTAAAAATGTTATGGCGATAATTGATCGGGCAGGATACTGGGTAGGAGGGCTCAGATTTGGGCAGGGCGTGGAGCGTGGGTTTCAGTGCCTGAGCGAGCTGAGCTGGTGATTGGGATTCGGTCCACGTGCTGTCCAGAGTTTCCCTGGGAAAGGAATGTTTTCGTACTCTTTGAAGAGTCACCAAAGGGGCCTCCATTTAACACCTTTCAAGATTTTCACTGCGCAGAGCTTGCAAACTATTTTAAAAATGTAAAGTTGCGATTCAGCCGATTCACAACTTAACTCACTATTAATTAGTGGTCGATAAATGAAAGTAATACGCAATATTAAAAAGAACAGTGAATTACAATTTATTAAATGTACACAAATGATTTCTCAGAAGTTTTATGATTTGAAATGAGTCTGAGGGTAGGTATACATTATATAGAAATATTTGAAAGAATCTGTGGGCATGGAGGTGCACACATGTATTCCTATTGAATTCAAAAGTCATGTTTCCAAAAGACAATTGATGGGTACAACTAAAGCTCACAAGAGAATTTGAAATGTGCCCCTGAAAAGTGCAGGATTGTCAGTACACTACTAAGCAGCGAGCATGGCGTATTATTTTCACCTTGAACAGCCATGCATGGCACAAAGGTCGTCTGAACAGAAAATGTAATGACTTAGAGAAAGATTACTGGGCTATTCCCATGCATCTCATTAACTAACACTATTTTATCATAGATATATTTGCAATGGCCTACTGTCAGAAGAAGCTACCGGGCTATTCCTGTACATCCCATCTGTTAATGTCAACCCGTTCCGTCTTAGGGAGGGTAGAACGAAGAACAAAGGACTAATGATTTTTTTGCCTTCTACCTTACTCTTAAGGGATATTAGGAACTGATTTTCTGGGTCAGGACAGGAGCCATTTTCATATTTATTTTCCGCTTGCTTTGGCCTGGAAGACATATATAGAACGAAGCAGAAGGCGCGTATTGACCGCTACTCGTATAAAGGCATGTTTCACACTCAGCTCTCAAGATGTATCACAGAATCTGTGCCATTTACTAATGTTGTTGTACAAAGGGTGTCCTTCATGCTTTTTAACCTTTGTGGCACCCACCCTTATTAGCCTCACATTCTGATTTCTCAGTGCAGGTGACACGATTTCCTAATGGTGTCTGGCCCTGAGTATTTAGGTTTCATAGGGGTGCCCAAAATGGTCAGATTCTACCGTGATCATATTCCTGAGTTTATGTGGGGACTAGTAGTAATCTAGAGGCCTGCCTGGTGTACAAATGTTTGGCTACCAAAACCTTGACGGCAAATCATATGTGCGTTTTTTGTTGTTGTTTTTTTGTTAAAATCACCAGAAAATTGCCCTAATATTTACGAAAAATCTTTGGTTTATCTACCAATCTTTTATAAAGATCCATTATAAAATTCAAATTAGAATTTTATGTACTGCCATCAATTTGAAAACCTCATTGAGCCTTTCAAGCATGGCCTTAATATCAAAAAATACCCTTCAACAAGCAAGAGATACTATTCCATACTACAAGTCAATGGGCCTTGTGCAGAATTACTTACCACCATACAAATCAATAATACATTTAAAGTCTCACCATATTTCAAATGGTGACCTCCATTGTGGATGCCTGTGTGCACGGGTGCACGCATGCTCAGGTATAATGTCTCTGAATACCTGTCTGCCTCTCTCTGCCGCTCTCTCTTTCTTCGAAATAATGCTGCCCGAAGAAATCTATGAGTTTTATGTACATTATTCCTAACCTTTAATACACAACAAGTAGGCCTGGAATACATGAAAAGTAGTCTAGACTGAGGGACTCAGGCGCATGAAATAAGGACATTGAGGAGAACGGATGATGTGCTACTGGTCTCTTACTCCACGTGGAGGTTCCCTAGGATATGGACAGCAATCAGAGCTGTACTACATGGAAGGAAACAGGGACTGTTCAGGAGAGGATGGAGTGCCAGGCAGGGAGCTGAGGTACAACCCGAGATAGTTTGTCGCTTATTAAGAGACTAGCCATGGAACACAGCTGTAATGAGATATACTTCCCCATTGTGCAAGCTTATCAAAGTGACAATGATGTGCTTTCTGTAGAAGCTTGTTCTTCAGGTAAGAAGGCTCTCCTTGCAATGACAAGACGCTGGGCTTTCCATTCAGCATATAGAATTGTTAATAACAATGGGCAAGGTATGGCCGTCTCTCTATAAAGTGTACATGGATCCCTTGGCATCAGTGACCAGCTAAGATTTAGGATTGAATGTAGAGGCATTGTTAGTTTTTTTGATGCTTTTTCTCTGACAAGTGTGATGCCTCCTTGGCAGGATGGTTTAGCTCTCCTTTTGTCTGCTATTACTTCATGGGACTCTTCATATAAGTAGTAATATGCAGTGTGTTTTCTCCTTCGCTCTGAGGATGCTGACATTTAGTAGTATGCAGCTGAACATTTCCCTCTTGAACAGTATTTCAGCCAGGGGTGCTCCTGCACTGCTCTTGGAAGCGTACCTATAATTTCTCAAGACATTGTCTACAGGTAAATGAGCCATCTAGGAAGCCTGTCTCTGCTTTTTATGCCTCTGTTGCGATAGAAAGCCCTCTCCATAGCAATGGACATTGCCCCCTGCCCTGAGAGACCAACTGTGCTGTTGTCTGGATCCCTAATGCTGATATTTGTTTACACAGGAAAACAAGGACCATGCATGGTCTCACAGATTGCAGTCTTGTTGGATCAGGAGGGGCACCCAAAGTGCTACCTTCATAGTGTAGGAAGGCTTCCACCTTCCCCAGGAGTTAAGCAGCACATATGCAGTGGTGGAATAGGCCCTTTTTACCTGTGCTGCTGGAGTGAGGACTGCAAAGTTCCACTGCTTAACTCACCCTTGGCCTACACCGGTTAGATGTGAAGTGCTGTGCAGTGCAGAAGTGGTCACTCTGCACTGCTTATATATGTGTCTGGGGAGGGTGCAGTACAGGGATAGACCAGTGCAATGCAGTGTATGCATTGTAAGTGCATGCACTGGGTGTATGTGTACCTGTGACAAGTGCCTCACGTGAGAGATGTAGTGCTGTGAATTGCATGCATGGTGAGAGCATGTACCAGGTGTATATGTACATGTGAGGAGTACAATACGTTAAGGGTGCTGGGTTGTGCAGCACATGCAAAGTGAATGTGTGTGCTGGTTGTATATGTGGCGGCACCTGACACAATATAAAAAGGCTACAGTACTAAGCAGTGCGCAGAGAGTGAATGTCTGTACTGAATGTATGTATGTCTGGGGCGGCACAATATATGGAGGTAACAGTGCTAGCAGTGTGTGTGTGTGCATAAACTATGTGCAAGTAAGCCTGTAATGTTGCATTACATGGAACACCATGGGTTCGATTTTGGGAAGTCCAGGATTTCCTGGTGAAGACGTGAGGATGTGGAGGAATTCCCCCAGATAGATTTGTGTATTGCCGCATTCCTGTAAGCTGGGTGGGACATGCTGGAGAAGGGAGAAAGAGACTCCAAAGCTTTATCTTTGATTCAATAAGAGATCACAAGGAAAGGGCCTAGACATATCTTATAAAGGAAATGGGGCAGATAAGGGAACCATAAAGTGTAGGGCTGGGAGCTTGAGATTAAATTTTATATGCAGATATCACTGTGACTGACATCCAGGTGTGAAGTCTAATCACTCCCATGACCTGTGTTGTAGGACTATCAGCTTCTGAGTTTCTCTTGCTGTTACAGATGGCCTTTAAAGAGACATAAGGAGATAAGTGTGCACTTTAAAAGAAGCAGAAACCCTAAAATAAAATGTCAAAGATCTCAACCCTAAATCAAATTTGGTATCAGGACATGGACTATAAGAAGGGGAGGTTGAAACCCCCAAAAATGTCATCTTCCAAGCAGCCAGACGTTCTATGTGAGGAAGCTTTGCAAGACTTCTGCTATTCTCTCTACTGGATGAAGGGTCATCACCCAGGAAAACCAAAACTGCCTGCTCTGGTGCCTGTAGCACCAGTGCCTGCCTGATTGCCAAGACCAGTGTGCTCTGTGAGGAAGAAGTGAGTGTTGAAGGGAGTAAGGTCCAATGGGGAGCTCTGTTGAGGGGTCTGCCTGTACAAATTGTGGGAGACTGCTGCTGCAGCAATCAGGCCATTGCCCGTGTGTAGATCTAAGGCAGCAACCCCTGTATGCCAGGAGAGGCCTGTCATGAAGAAAGCCATGAATGAGTGCTGTGTGAGGAGAGTAAAGCCTGAGATGCATTGTTGAAGCAACCCCCATATGTCAGGAGGGGCCGAAGTAGAAGTTATTGCTGCCAATGAGGGCTGAAGCCTGAGCGGCACCTTAGCCGCAACCACGTATTTTAGTAGGGGCCGCCGTGGTGAGTCTACCATGCGGTGAGGGCCAGCGTCTCATTTGGAAGTGTTGCGGCAAGTCCGCATGTGAGGTGCAGCTGCAGGTATTCAATGTGCTGTAAGGATTGGGCCGCCACCCAAGAACTCCAAACCCATGTGACCCGTGGGTCAAGAGGTTGCTGTTGCTGTTGCCAAGAGGTTTGCAATGAGAGGTCCTGTGTTGCACAGCATCCAGCAGTGCTTCCAATGCGTCTGTGGGCTGGGAGGTCAAAGCGGAGTCCTGGCACTGGAAGAATCATCACAGCAGAAGCGATGCGCTGGTTCTGTTCTAACTTGGGCTGCCAAGCAGAGATGATGCATTGGTTCTACTCGATCCATAGATGAGCTTGAAAAGCACCATCATGGCCACTTCTAACGGTCCAGAACTGGGGTGGCACCACTTGGCAGGGCAGGACTCACTTTTGCAGAGTCCAGGTGCTGATTACAAGAGACTAAAGCTACAACCTACAAGTACATCAATGGAAAATGTGAATTGCAAATGTACTGAATAATATTCTAATGCATGCTATGGCAGGGCCACTAAAAAAGAACATGATTTATTTAATGTAAAGGAACACAACTACCCGCCAAATGTAATACACATAGACGTAAGGGATGCATTGCAGGATATAAGAGAGGCAAGCACTAGATCCCAGGAGCCCACAACCAAAATCCTAAAAGAGTCAGTTCTAAACATATCACAGGTCAACTACCACCTATAGCCACTTTAAAACATTTAATTGCATGAACTAAAAAAGCCACTGGCACTACTACCGCTGCTCCTTGATGATACCAAGATTTATAAAGACATGAACACTTAAAAATTACACATAATGAGAAACCCTACCTGTTATATGAAAACATAAAATAATGATAGACAAATCTGAATACATTTCACACCGGATAGCTTACTAAAACTAAGCCATTGTCCAACCTGGATAATGGATGTGACCTTCAAAATGTGTCCAACCCATTCACTTAGATATACACCATACATGGTAAATATCAAAACACAAATATCCCTTTTAGATATTCTCTACTACCAAATAAACAAAGTAGCCATTACTAAAAACTCTTAGACCTCATTAAACATAAAACATAACAATTACTACACAAAAATATAATTTTGAACTAGCCATGATTCAAACCATTTTAAAACGTTACCACCACTAAGCCATACACGGATGTTACTACCATTTCAATCAATTCACAAGGGGACACCTCCAACAATCTGCACTAAGGGCCTTATTATGAGTTTGGCAGTCCCTGAACGGCAGTACCTGTGGTCGCGGTCCGACTGCCGCCAGCTCAGCGGTCTGACTGCTGCCTTACAAATGTGTGTATTGCTAGTGTAAAGACCGCAGCAGGACCACCAACACTGCCTGCTATCTGCAGGCTGCCGGTGTCGCCGTTGGGAAAAAGCAATTGGCATAGGCCAGTACAGAGGAGTTTCAACGCTATCTGTATTACGAGTGGGACCATCAACTTCAAGTTGGCAGAAACAAAGGATTTTGGGTGCATATTCACCCCTTTCTTGTTCTTTCGGGAAGAGTTTGACGTGGTTTCCTTTCTTCAGGTACCCCTTTCACAGTAACATCTTAACCTTGAGGATTATGACCCTGTTTGTGGCGATGTACAGGTGAGTCCCTTTTGTACCATATTCCCATTGCATTGACTGTCCATAAATAGGCCTGACTCTGGCAAGGGGGAGGTGGTATTTTTCCACAAGCATCGTGCATATGTGTGCATCCAACACATATGCAGTCAAAATGCTCACACATGCATCGATATATATGAAAAAGCAATCACCACTGCCGCAAGATATCTTTAGCCAGATTGTGGGCCCTGCAAAAAATTCAGAATATAGTGGATGGAAGACCGCTGGCATTGCTTTCTCCTGGAGGCCGCGGTGTTCGGGCGGTCAGGCCTCTAATCTCGTAATCAGGACGTAAGTGTAGAATATGCCACAAACAGCCTTTGAAATAAAACACATGATATCACTAGCTGTTGTCCCCTGCCACATAGGTAGCTAATCACTATAATTTACTAACAGAAAACCCTTTCTACCATCAAAATGAATACAAACCCCTTATGTGTTATTTCGACGATACTGACTGCATCGTTCCAGCTTGCAACCCAAATTCCAAATACCATGGTGGAATGTCAATGACAGCACCTTAGCACAGGAAGCCAAAACAAACAACGCAGTCGGAGGATGGCAAAATGCCTTCCTATGTCAGATCAAAAAGGACTAGCCTATTTGTGAATTTACATAGACTCAAGACTGTAAGACAGGGTACAAACCCTTTTGTTTGTTCATGAAGCCCTCACCCACCAACCTGGTTGATGGCATGCTTCATCATCGGGCCCACCCAGTGACGCCGAGTGTGCTTCGACGCCTGAATACAACGGAGCAGGTATGTTTCTGAGTGTGCAGTGTAGTGACGTGAAGGTGAAAGTTTAAAAGCTATACAGGGATCCCAGTACCCGAGGGTAAATTATATTTTAATAACTGGGTCACTGTTAGCATTAAAAAAAGGCTGTTGGATGTTAGAGGAGTGTTAATTAGGGTCTCCTACATCCAGGTGTGGTCTACATGTTTCGGCCAGGCCTTTATGAATAAAACTGGCTTTCCTCAGGACCAAAGTTTGTAGGTGCAAATTACTTAATTTTAAGTGATTGTGTAATTTTGAGAAATGTGTAGCACTCGCTAAGATGATTTACATGTGTGAGAGGGATTCCCTCTTAGAGCATTAGTTGGCTTGTTGCCAAAATTGCCCCATGGAATAGTCCGGCAGAGGAATGGACAGAAACTTTCGGTCAGTGTCTGCGTTGAACCTCTAGTCGTCTCTGCGGCCTCCGTAAAATGCCTTCCTAGCCACACTAGGCAGAACCCAACCTACACTCCATAAATGTATAGAAGCATTACACAATATTTGATTACATCAGTCAAAACTAAAACTCCAATCTTAATTAAGACTGAAATAATGCAATAATATATGAGTTATTTATATTGAAAATCCAAACCTCACCGACTAAAGCTGCCTCACTAACATACAAGACCCTGAATAACAACGCTCCAGATAGACTGGGCAAGTTGCGGTTGACTTGGGAAGGTAATCTGGGCATAATAGAAAATGAAGACGGGAGGCAGCTCTAATGTATCCAAGGGAGGTGGGAATCAAATCACGACTTTGCCTCATACAATATAAAATACCTCATAGAATATATACAAGACCGAGTTTGACTGCATAGAATGGGGTGAGCAGAGGACCTTAGATGCCAGGGATGTGGACATAGAGCAGACAACTTTTACCATATCATCTGGGAGACCTATTAGGAAAATATAACAAGGGAACTAGGTAAAATACTAGACACCACAATACCCCAGGACCCCAAACTTATACTATTGGGTATTTCATATGATGTTGATTTAGGTAGACCTCAATTAATCTTCCTTGCACTAGCATTGGTAGTAGCTAAAAGAGATGTGGAGCTGTAGATATATCACTTCTACGAGAATGGAGGGCAGGGATGGATATATATATGGCAGCCGAAAGGCTCACCTTCAAGTTGAGGGGCTGCCTAAAATGTTTCTCGAAAGGTATGGGGCAAATGGAGGAGGTACTATGGTCTTGATGCAATAGTGGTAGATTTCCAACCTGACCCTATTGGATATGTCCCCCCAGATACCTCAATAGCCTGAGAAACCCTGGTGACCTAGGGGAGGGAGTGGTTCCAAGGAGTTGTTTTCAATTTGTAGTTTCTGCATGCCTGCGCCGCAAAAGGATATGTAAGATTTGCGAAGATCCATTGTTTTGTATAATGAGTAATCACATCGAAGGCTGGATGACTGTAACCAAAGTTATTTATGTAATGTTTGTTTTAGGAAATGACAATAAAAATATTTATTAAAATAAAAGAAAATCCGAGCCGCACCAACCAAAAAGCTCAAGGAACAAACTCAATTCATTATGTAAAATAATTAATAAAATTCACATTTCCATATAATAATTATCTAATAGTTACACAAATAGTAGAATATAACATTTCCCATCCAAAACAAATAAAATATATATGAGTTACTAATCTGAAGCTGCAGATCATCTTCTGTAGCCATGCAGTCAAAAAGTAATAAAAGGGAAAAATATGAGCCAAAAAGCCATAAAAAAAGAAATAATAAAACCAGTCCAATAGAAATCCTTCGAAGCAATCCAAAATATCAAAGAACCATAAGAAAAAGGTTTTAGCAATAAATAAACACTCCCTGAACCCCGAAGAAAGGAAATCAAAGTTACAAATATTGGTTTAGTATAAACCAAAAGATATTTCCTTTATTAAAAAAATGGTAAATCCCAATACCTATAGCACACATTCGTAGACTAAAACCTGCACAGTAAAACTGAAAACCCACCTGCAAAAAACATTATGCTCCCAAAAGTACATATACTTAGGACCTGATTGCGATGCCGGTGGTCGGACCGTTGACAACCCATCGGTGGTAGTATTACATCCGAAGGACCGTCGTAACAACTTCCGCATTAGGACATTGGTGGCTAGACCGAAAGGTGTCCAACACAATACTGCTACCACCAGCAGGATATTGGATCCCGACGATGCAGCTGTGGTGTCAACACAGGGACCCAGCCATGTAAAAGATGTCAGAAAACTTAGGAGGGGGCCGTAAAAAAGCCCCCAGGGCTATTTTGCTCAGGGGGGCAGTGCTTGGGGGCACATGCAATTCGACCCTTTACATGCACTGTGTGCCATGCTTGACATGGTGCATGGTAACAGTGAGGGCATGGCAGTGCAGGTGCTGCACCACATAGTGAACCCGAGCATGCTGCTTCTGACAGAGGCCGCTGTCACAGCGGGAATGCCATAATACAGTGGTTAGGATGCTGCCGGCTTGACTGCGGTTTACCGACTGCCGACACTATGGCCTGGAGTTCTGACCACCTGGGTCTTAATCACCACCTTGATCATTATAAAGCAAGTAAAATGACACAATATATCAATATATCTAAAACAGTGTAGGAAAACGCAAACCTAAACTCTAGTGAAAAACACAACAATTATTACAACAAAGGACTCGATTACTAATCTGGCGATCTACGGAGTGGCTGACTCACGGTGGCTTGGCGGTCTTCTTACCACTATATTAAAATTAGGGTGGTTGGACCACCATTGCCCGCCGCAGCAGCCAAGGAATTGCTGCTACCTTGTGGTGCTGAGGTGGTCTTGAGGCTTCAATTTGCTTGGCGGGACTGCCACGATCCCACCAACCATTTTATGAGTTTCCTCTCCACCATTGTTTTTATTTAGGTTCCTACTCCATGAAAACCTTGGTGGAGAGGAAACAAAAGCGGCCCTAGAAGGCCCCCTTGTGCCACAGGGCAATGGGGTGCATTCAGGGGAGGGCTCAACATGTACCACCCTGGATCATACACCCCAGTTCCTGCACAACATGTACTTTACATTGCAACCTGTTTTTGGTGTTCCTACTTCGGTGCTCATTTCCGGAAGCACCACCGCGGGAACTTAAAAAAAAAGCTGACCAGACATGAGAAACACTCGTAATCTGGCAGGCAACCTGACCACGGGTTTGGCAGTGAGGCGGTGGGGCGGACCTGGCGCTGCACTGCCAAAGTTGTAACCATGCCCTAAATGTACACAAAACCCACAACCAACACTATAAGTAACCTCTAGTCCTTCCCCATACAACCCACTCCCTCAAAACCCTAAAAATAACCTTTAAAAATGACTTATCTGTTCTGACCAACAGCAGCATCTTACAGTCACCTAGATCCCGGAACATGGACTAAAACTGGCACAAACACACAACAAAGTAGAAGATAGCTTTAAAAATGGCTTCTAAATTAAACTAAAAAAGGCTATTTCCCTATAGAAATTAATGAAAAAATAGGAAAAACAATTGTAATAAATTTATTAAAAAATTGAAAAGATTATTAAACATGTAAAACATGTCAGAAAACATAGTAGAAATGTTTTAACCCCTTCCGTGCTCATGACGAGCTCAGCTCGTCATGAGGTATACCTCTAGGGTGCTCATGACGAGCTGAGCTTGTCATGACCACACCCATTTACATTAAGGTCCAGCACAGGAGAAGAATCTGCCAAGCAGCCAAGGTGTTAAAAAAGTCAGTAAAACGAATGTACAACTATTTAAAATATACTGAAAAAACCTATGTTAAAAATATGTATATGAAACAATTTAGGACATTTTAACAACATGTTAAACTATAGAAAAAACTTGGAAAATGTAATACTTTTTACATTTGATTTACATTATTTATTAAATATTAACTAACTACTTAAAGTATCTTTCTAAACACCAACAACACTAATTAAATAACATAAACAACTCCTACTACATATAAATACAATTGTAAAAAAAGTATTTGACAGCAAAATGATTAAATCAAATAATGACACTTCAATGTAACCACTTTAAAGGAAGTGTTTGACACTAAGGGTCCGATTACGATCGGCTAATCCGATTCGGCAGCCTTGTTTCCTTCTGAATTGTACACATTTCCAAACGACCAATTACAATACCTGGAAACCGTTCTGGCTATCGAATTCGGTTCCACAAGGCATTTTGTCAGCCCACGACTTTCGGATCCAAATCGTACAGCGCTATGGATACGGTTTCCGAGACGAGCGATTACGATGACCGATTCGGACAGCCGCTCCAATTTGGTCTGCCCGACATGAAAACTGCGGTCAGAATACTACTTTGGGGGCCCATTGAAGTTCCCCCTTTACCCGCAGGCGTCCAGTTAGGGCCATGGGGGCAACCAAGGGACCCCTCTTTCCAACCATGCGCAATGTGGCAGACATCATGGGGTGCCCACCACAGGGTGCAAAGTTTTCCCCCAAACACCCATTTTTTCAATGGGAGCCTGTTTTCTCATTTGGAACACAGGCTCCCTTTGAAGTCAATGCGAGTCCAACCAAATGATGTTGGGAAGCATCATAATTGGTTGTTCAAACTCGCAGAACCCGATTCCATCAGAAATTATTCCAAGACTGAGTCGGTCGGAACAGTTTCCTAATAACATCGTAATCGGGCCCTACGATGGTGACATTTACAATTTCCACTCCAATCTAAACCAATGTGGAGAAGGAGTAGAACACTAAGTGGTGACATTTGCTATTCCCACTCTAATCAAAAACAACTTGGGGTATGTCTTGGACACTAAGGGCGTGACAGTTATTATTCCCACTTCAATTTATACCAATTTGAGGAAGGTGTTGAACACTATTGGGGTGCCACAATTCCCACACAATCTATACTAGTTTGGGGAAGGTGTTGGACACTAAAGGATTGGGATTTTCCAATCCCACTCCAATGTAAACCAATTTTGGGAAGGTGTTGGACACTAAGGGGTGACATTTACTACTTCCACTCCAATGTATACCAATTTAGGTAAGGTGTTGAACATTAAAGGGGTGACACTCATTATTCCCAATCTATTCTATACCAATTTGGGAAAAGTGTTAGCCACTAAAGGGATGACATTTTTTATTCTCACTCTGATTTATACCAATTTGGGAAGGTGTTGGACACTAAAGGGGTGACATTTCTTATTCCAATCTAATTTACATAAAGTTGGGGAAGGTATTGTACACTAAAGGGGGAAATTTCCTTTTCCCACTCCAATCTACACAAATTTGGGGAAGGTATTGAACAATAAAGGGGTGACATGCTCTATTCTCACTCCACTCAAAACCAGTTTGGGGAAGGTGTTGGACACTAAATGGGTGACACTGGCTATTTCCACAACAATCTAAACATTTCATTAAAGGTGCTGCAAACTAAACATTTTATTTACACAATCAAAAGTACATACTGTCACATTATTTAGATCTATAAAATAAATAACAAATTACTTTAAAAAAACACAATCACCCAATCGCCTAAGGCAAGCCCGTCTGGGCCCGTCCGGCCCCGGCCGGCCCTTGGCCCAGTCACCATGCCCAATTCCCCAGGGAGCCGACTGACTTACACCCAAAGTGAGCTCCTCGCACTGAAACCGCCAATAAACATCGACTGTACTTATACCTATACAGGCGATAAACCCTTCTCATACTGCATCCTCTGTAAACCGGCCTACACCGAAGCAGTATGCCACGGACTACAACTCGGCCTCCTCAATTGTAGGTCTCTCCCCAAACACTCTCTAGAGATAAACCTTCTCATTCAAGATCCAGCCTTAGACATTCTGTTCCTCACGGAAATGTGGCTCACCCCCTGCACTGACTCCGACATCGTCAAGGTCCTCCCCTCCGGCTACCAAATCCATTCTCAAAACAGACCCCTCGGTAGAGGAGGTGGCCTGGCAATTATATACAGAGAGCACTTTGCCTGCAGAACAAACAACGGCAATATCGAGGACAGCGAAAGTTGCCAGTTCGCCATACAGATCTCACCTGCTACCTCCCTTTCAGGCCTATTGATCTATCGACCTCCAGGAGCCCCTGCTAAGTTCCCTAGCTCTCTCGCCGAGACCGTTACCCTGTTGGCAACTACATGCTCCAACAGCTCAAAGGGCACCTCCTGGAACCCGTCTTCACCAACATCCCTGATCTTAAGACCCGTACCCCCCACCAGCTCCCGTGGACAGATCACTGTCTGATCCGCATCGACTGGCAACGTCAGGCCCCGCCACTCCAACTGCCTACCACCAGAGTCACAGAGAGACGCTGGCACAAACTCTCGCTCGAAGAATGGGCTTCCAGGCTCGCGGAAACCCCTCCCCCCCGGCCTTAGACCCTGCTACTGCCGATACGCAGTTCAACTCCTGGCTCACTCATTCACTGGATTGCATACTCCCTAAAAATAGCACCATAAAACGAGCCAAAAGAGTAATCCCGGCCTCCTGGTACACCGCCAAGCTCAATGTATTACGTAAAGAGTGCAAAAGGACAGAGCGTATCTGGAGAAAGAACAAATCCACAGCCAAAAAAGAAGCATTTCGTGCCTCCATAAAAACCTACAAACTCGCTATACGTAACTCCAAAACCCAATTCTTCGACGAACGAATAAAAAACTCTTCCTGCTCAGCCAAAGAAACTTTTGTCATTTTAAAAGAACTTCTTAAAATCCCGGACCCTCAGCAAAATTGCCCCTCTGATCGCAAATCCTCCGAGGAGAAATGCCACAAACTGTCTAACTTTTTTGACGAAAAAATACAGAAAATTCTTGCCTCTCTACCCCCAATCGACCACACTCCCAGCCCTCACCCGGGCCACCTCTCCATCAATCTTGACACTCTCGGTCCGGTTACCACTGAAGAAGTCCTGACCAGGCTCGCCACAATTAAAAATGGCTCGCCCAGTGACCCGGTGCCCATGCGCATCCTGAAAAAAATTGCTCCCACCATTGCCCCCCTCCTCACAGACCTCATTAACTCCTCATTTCTGCAGGGAAAAGTCCCCCCCAGCTGGAAGGTGGCCGTTGTAAAGGCGCTTCTCAAAAAACCCTCACTAGACTCACAGGACCTGGCCAATTACAGGCCAATATCCCTTCTCCCTGGCATCAGTAAAATCACTGAAAAGATGGCGAATAAAAAGCTTTCCCAGTATCTGGAGACCAACAACTTGCTCAGGAGATCGCAGACGGGGTTTCGCCCGGGTCAGGGCACAGACACCGCCCTTCTGGCCGCAGTAGAAGAGACCAGATGCATTCTGGATGAAGGAGGATCAGTGGCAGTGATCCTCCTGGACCTCAGCGCGGCGTTCGACACGGTCAACCACCGGGTTCTAATCCAGCGACTCAGAGACATTGGGGTTGAGGGCATGGCCTTAGCCTGGTTTTCGTCATTTCTAAACCATCGCTCCTTCCAAGTCTGGGAAAACGATACTTCCTCCCCAGTAGTCCCCCTCCAGTGCGGAGTGCCGCAGGGCTCGTCACTCAGCCCGACATTATTTAATGTCTACATGGCCCCACTGGAGGAGGTAGTCACCCCATTTGGAGTGAAAATCATCAGCTACGCTGATGACACCCAGCTGGTGGTGTCCTTATCACATCCCAATCAAGAACCATCTAACCTCCACGACTGTCTCTCCAAAATTCAGGGTTGGATGAACAACTCAGCACTAAAACTTAACGGGTCTAAGACTGAAATCTTGCTCCTTGGTCAAAAAAGGCTCTCCCTTCCCCCCAATGTCTGGCCCCCCTGTCTGGGTGAACCCCCTGCCCCCAAGACTGAGATCAAGAGCCTGGGAATCTGGCTGGAGGGAGACCTGTCCTTTATAACCCAGGCAAAAAAAACGCGGGCATTTGTTTCGGCCTGCTTAGATCAGTCAGAAAAATCTTTCCGCTGCTCCCCACCCTTTCGCGCAAATTGCTTATCCAAGGACTCATCCTATCAAGGCTGGATTACAGCAACGCCATCTACCTTGGAGCCCCTGAATCCACCTTTAACAAACTGCAAAGTATTCCGAACGCCGCAGCCCGGCTTCTCACCAACACTCCGGCCAGATCCTCAGCTAAACCAGCTCTGAAGCTCCTGCACTGGCTCCCAGTAAGAGAAAGAGTCAAGTTCAAAGCTCTTTGCCTGGCTCATAAACTCCTACAGGAGAAAGGCCCCCCCATTCTCAAAAACTTCATCACGCCCTACAAAGCCACAATATCCCTCCGCTCAGATCACGAACACCTCATCACAGTCCACAGAGTGAAAAAAGCCCGCACAGGCGGCCGCCGATTCTCCGTGAACACGGCCAGCCTTTGGAACTCCCTCCCCCGTAAACTAAGGACGGAACCAGATCATCTCCGCTTTAGGAAAATGCTGAAATTTCACCTTTTCCCGTAATACTTCCCTTCTCCCCCGGGCTCACCTCTGTTTCGAGTGTCGTGGTTTCAGCGCTGGGATACTCACGGGTTACTACGCGCTCTACAAAACCCAATTAATAATTAATAATAATAATAAAACATTAACATACAAAATAATGTTTATCACTCTTATTACTTCATATATTTTTGCTAGTCATTACTACTATTCCTAAATGTTGAAACGTAAGAGAAAAATATCCAACTCCAAAAATAAAATTAATAAAATAAAACATTCAATAAACTACTTTTCAAAATTAAATATTTTTGTGAAGAAATGAAAAAGAATACATTTTTGGAAAATATTTTCCAACAGAAGAACTTATTCCACTAATAAACATATACATGATTTAATTTTTGAAATTTTGTTAATTTGTTTTATATAAATGTAAATATTAAAAAAGAGAAATGTAAAACAACTTATTTACAATGGCATTATAATTTTCAACAATACAAAACTCCATACTATTATTTTAAAGTTAAAATAATGTTTACAAAAGGTATTAAATATAAATGTGAATGTTAAAGATTACAAATATTTAGCATCAATACATTCATTTTTTATATACTTTAAATGTTACCAGATTATTTATTATTTTAATATTTACAAGACAATACCTTTTTGTACATTTAATACAATTTATATATATTTTCAAAATGATTTTAAACTATTATTTAGAAACAATATTAATGTAACAAAATAAACTTATACATTATACATTAAATATAAACTAAAACATTCACTTTTAAAAATCTCTCCAAACTTATTCCCTAACACCCAACATCCGCTATAAAAAATAATTATATTTACATTATTTTTACACATCAATACAACGAAAAATATATGTGTTTTCTTTTTATTGAGCAGACAGTTGATAAGTCACAATCCTTGAATGATAAATAGTACAATTAAGATGAACCATTAAAAAAATATCTTCACACATTGCTCTAAACAAATGCTCTAAAAATACACAGAAAAAAATCTACAAATAATTCCATTCATTATGTTCATTGTAAATGTTAATTTCTGCTGTATATTGTTTCATTACTTAGGATAGCTAGGGAAGTACAGCCCAATAAAATGAAACTACTTCTAAAATCTACTTATCACTTCTCCACTGCCTCTGCTCTAATCCAAGTGATCAACCACTCTAATCTCTCATTTGTGAAGAGCAAATGCAATAACGCTATTATATTGACATTAATATTTTACTACTTATCATTCTGTTCATTTATCCATTCCTTAAAGGAAAACAGGTACTTTGGTGCTAAGGAATAATATAATCAAATATAAATATAATACTTCATAATAAAATGCGTTAGTGCTTCTAGCAAATAATACATCTTTCAGTGCACTGCAACTTTGGTCCAGAAAATTGCCAGATCAGAACTAAATCTAAAAAACACAGTGTTATCATATTTAAAAATTATTGGGAAAAGAGGCCGCAATTCATCTAGCAATATATAACAATTCATCATAACTTTAGCACCCTACTTGCTGTCCTGCCATAGGCATTAGGATGAGACTGCCACTATAGCGGTCGCAATGTCTAGATTTTAAATTGCAGCAGGTGCTGCGGGCTGCAGCACACACCACAGTACAAAAAATAGACATTACACATATCCCTGCATTAAGTGGCAGGCACCATGTGCTGCCTGCCTCGTGGTGCAGGGATATGTGGGCCAGGAGGGTAAAGGGGGACCACTACAGGCCCCCAGTGCCCCTTTCTGCCAGCCTTTTCATAGTGGGTAAACCGACATGAAACGGCCAGCGGGGAGAGACTTCATAATCCCTACGGTGGTGCACCATTGTATGGATTGAAGATCCCTCCGACCGTTCGACAGGCTTCTTGATCCTGTTGGATCCATGGTGGTTGGTATCTCCAACCGCTACCCATCCGTCCCCCATCCTAATGAGGTGGGCAATAATCTTCATTACGATGGTGATGGGACCGCCACCGATGGGTTGTACATGGCATTCTCACCGTCATTGTAATCAGGCCCATAGTCCCTGCCTCCAAGGGAGTGTGTTGCAGTACCTGTGGGTGGCCATGGGTGGTGCTAGACGTAATATAAAGGTGGGCGAGAGTACATTTAAAACTGTTTTGGGACCTTTCCGTCTGTATTTACTTTAGAAGTATAGCAGCGGAAGGGACTGTTCGCGAAGCAAAAAAATTAATTTACCCGCGGTTGCTTCAGGGTGTCACAGGGAAGTCCTTTTTGACCTTAACTACATCATCCATGTTTCCCCTCCCATCTGTAAGTTTACAGTATTTGGTTAGGGGCTTATTACGAGTCTGGCAGTCGCAGAGGTGGTGGCCTTCCGACCACCCTAAAAGGACCAGGGTAGTCAGGCCACCCTGGGACCACCACAACCGTCAGGGATCAGAGAACCATTCAGAGACTGAAGCAGTCTTGAGGCTGCAATATTCTTGGCGGGTTCAAGCATATTAGTAGTTTTCTCACTGCCACACTTTTCATGGCGATGCGATCGCGATGAAAAGTGTGGCAGTGAGGAAACAAAATGGGCCCCACAGGGCCTCCTGGTTCCTCACGCCATGTGGATACACACAGGGGGGGGCACAATATGTGCCCATCAGGGTGCATGCACACCAGGACCTGCATGGCACGGACTGCAGCAGTCTGCACCATTTATCCATACAAATAAAACAACCCACACCAATTATATAAATTCATGTATTATTTCCCTCATTTTTTATAATTAAATCTTAAGTTAAGAATGATTACTAATAATTAACTAATAATACAATAATACATTCATAATATTTAAATAACTTCTCACCATTTACTCCAACAAATTCAACAACTCACACCTAATATATAAAGTAAAAAATATGTTATTAACATATTTAACACAATTATGTATCATTACTATAAATGTTATAAATTTACTTTATTTATTAATTAGAATAATTAATTCCCTACACACCCTTTAAACAGGCAAAAACAACAAGACACAAAAAAACATTAAAAACGTGTAATATATTTCACAATTTACATAATTGTCATTTACATAATTAATACAATTTAAAATGCAATTATCAGCAAACATATAATTATTTTAAAAATCGGATTTGATTACTTCCCACTATATAACCCTACAAAACACAATACTCACACACAAAACTTAGGGGGCGGTTACGATGTCGGCGGAAAAAGCCCACCTGACTCCTTCCCTGAAACGGGACCGACCGATCTCCGGTCGGCGGTCCCCATCGCCTCCTCGTGATGCGACTCAACACGGTTGCATACTCCCATTCCACTTTGGGAGCACGTGTTACGGCCTTAAACCGGCTGTAACACAAGCTCCCATAGAGGAATTGGATGCACTGCACCGTGTGGCAGGCAAGGGTGCCTGCCACATGGTGCAGGGATGATTAGGAGAACGCAGAGGAAAGGTGGCCCTGCTAGGGTACTCCATACTCACCTACTGACAGGCTTTTCATGTCAGAAAGCCCAAAATGGACAGCCTGCCTGTGACCGAGTATCATAATCCAAAGAGCGGTGAGGCCGCCCTTTAGGATTACGGGCCGGCAACCAACTGGACTCTGTGTGCTTAAGCCCATCGGAAGCCAGCCAGAATGTCCGGTGGGTTTAATTTCCGACCACCAGCATTGTAATTCGGAAGTCGGAAATTAAACTAAGATGCAGCACGGAAAGCCCAACAGTTGGTTGGAGCCTTTCCTGGCCGCATCGCAATCAGCCCCTCAATTTCAAAAAACATAGTTATACAATTAACATCATTAGTTATCAATTACGTAATTATTAATTAAAAATTGATAGTTAATTGAAAATCATTTTTTCCCACCCTATACTTCTACAAAACACACAACCCACACCTAAAACTAAACTAAATAAAAATATATACAATTACCATGATTCATTCTCAAGTAAATAATTATTATTACTTAACAATTGATAATTATAAATAATTTACTTCCCACCGTATACCCCTACATAACACACAACTTGTGCCTAAATTTGAATGAAAAAACTAATAATTATACAATTAACATGATTAATTATCAATTAAAAAATTACTTTTGACAACATTTTAATGAATAATTATTCATAATTAATTTAGCTCCCACCCTATACCCTTATTTACCCTCACCTGAAACTTAATTTAAAAAATAACACAATTAACATAATTAATTACCAATTAAATATTTAAAATTAATTAACTATATTTAACTTCCCACCTTATACCCCTACAAAACACACAATCCGCACCTAAAATGTAATTTCACACAATCCGCACCTAAAATGTAATTAAAAAAAATTAATTATACAATTAACATACCTAATAATCAATTAACTAAAAATAATTAATTACAATTAAATTACTTTACACCCTGTACCCCTATATACCATGCTACAGTACTAAAAATTAAACAATATATATAAAATTAAATTTCCAAACTACTAACAATTAAATAACAATAATGAAAAAATGTACAATATTTATAAATACACTTTAAAATGTATACAATTAAAATACATTAAAATAATTAAAAATCGAAATTATTAACAACTATGGGCCTTTTTACGATGCTGGTCAGACGCGTGTCTGACCGGCATTATGTCAGAATGAAAACCACCCGACTAGTAGTCGGCGGTTTGATACGTCAAAGAAGAATGCGTCCACCCATGAGGTTGTCTACAACATACATTTTTCCATTGTGGCTTGTGCTGATGTTGGAAAAGGGCTGCAGCACAGGCTGCAATGGTAGAATGGATGTTTTCAAACATCCATGCACCATGTGCCAGGCACCATATGGTGCCTGGCACATGGAGTTGGATATTTGGGGTAACACCTATGCCTCACAGCGGAGGCTGCAGAATGACAGGAACCTATGCCTCACAGCCGAGGCTGCAGAATTACAGGAAACCCTGCTGTTTCCTAAAGCCTTTAAATGGCCATAATCCCTACCCGGTGCCTGAGCAGAAACCCTCCTTAATGTAGGGAGTTACATTCCGACCGATGGTCGGACAGGCTCCGTCAGAAGTGTTGGTCGGTCTCTCTGCCCTGCCTCCGACTGTTGCGCATCTTAATACGACTGCAACAGCAGATGTCGGTCAGACAGCAACAGACGACCTGTCAGTTGCAATCCGACTGACATCATAATGCGGTCCTTTATTTTAGCAAACTATAGTAATGCTTTCGATATATTTATTTTTGCTGTAAACAAATTTTATTCAGCTTTTCATGTATCATACATGTGACATTTTCCTTGTCTTGTTCAGTTTACATTCAAGTGTACAGCGTTGTGCCATTCTAAGGATCTAACATACCATGTTCATGATCCGAGCTAAGCCGTCCATAGTTCCATCTCCTGCGTCATCAGCATTATTGATCCCCAGATACACTAAACGTGCATATTCTAACTTGTGACTCTATCTTGAAGGACAGTAATACTCTACCCTATATTTGTGTATACTCGAACTCCATCCTGCCCCTTGTAAGGCCAGTAAAGAACAAAAACCCCAACAACCCCCCGATCCCCCAACTATCCCTACCTCCCCCTCCCCTCAGACATGTCGCTCTCCCTTGCATCTCTCTTTTCGTCCAGTATGCGTTTTTACCACTCTATTGGAATCATTTTGACAGTAATCAGAGTCCCAGCCAGGGGGGTGCCCCCCACCAATCGACCCGCCCACCATACATCTCACCCATACACCAGAGGCAGTGTTCCAGTATTGGAGAGTGAGCCCCCGCCCGCAGGGGATCAGTCATCACCATCAGCTGGCTTCTTAAGAAGGTCCACCAAAGCCACCCAGGCCCTTGCCGTTTCCAATAATTTATCATTGTCAGTTCTCCGGGCCATCTTCAGTCAGAAATACCCCTCACAATCTGCCCACTTTATAAGTGCCCGCACCCATCGCGCAATACTAGGGGCAGTTACCGCCTTCCAGTGACTAGTAATCTCCCGTTTAGCCAGGACTAATTCTAAATCTAGGAATTTACTGGTGATTTTGTTGCGGGCAGTGTGGGGCAACCAGTGTAACAGGCAAACTTCCTGGAGTCAGCTGCAGCTCCCTGTCTGTCACCTCCTTCAGTCTGGTCAGGACCTCCCCTCAAAATCTGTGTAGTAGTTGGCATTCCCTGAGCATATGCACAAACACAGCATTTTCTAATTTGCACAATGGGCAGGCTGTATGGGATCCAAAAAACTCATTGATTTTGAAAGGAGTGAGGTATGCCCGATGAAAGATGTAAAATTGTATTAGCTGGAATCTCGCATTCCGGGAGCATTTCCATGCCCGCTCCATCAACATCGCCCATGGCTTTGCCTCTATAGGCGTCCCCAGGTCCGCCTCCCACTTAAGGCTCAGCCCCTCTAAGGGGGTCCTAGATCCCTGCGTTACTCTCCCATACAGGCAGGTAACTGCCTTAATCCTTCCCGCTGAGTTGACCACACACTGACAAGGGAGGAATGTCTGTGGCTCCTCCATTCCTTTCTTCCAGTGTTTACGCACCTCAGCCGTCAGTGCCGCATTCAAAATAAAGTCCTGAGGAGGCAGGTTATATCTTTCTGTGAGGTCCTGAAATGGTAAGAGAACACCATCATCATAGAGGTCCCCAATAGTGAGGATCCTCAGTTCCTCCCAGTTCCGCAATCTCTGCCAATCTCCTCGGTGGAGCAGCGCCTCACAGAGCCATACTGGAATCTCGGGCGCATATGCAGGACCCATCTTACCTCTTCTAGTGGCTCTATTCCAGCATTGCTGCACCACCCACTGATCCCTCGGCACCTCTCTTTCACGCACCAGCAGCTGGAGCAGAATCCGAGCGAGGTGGCGTAGTCCCAGGTCCATACCTCTCTGGTCCGCCTCTGCCCTCATCCTCCCCGCCATCCACTTTGTGAACCATTGAAACTGGGCAGCATGATAATATGCCTCGAAATCAGGTGCCGCAAACCCTCCCTCCTGCCTAGGGCGCATCATGGTATTCAGCGCCACTCTGCACCTCTCTGCGCCCCACAAGAAACTCGTAACCATAGACTTTAGTTGGGCAAAATATTTCCGACGCACCCATAGTGGTAGCGTACCAAAATAGTAAAATAGACGAGGCAGGGTTATCATTTTTAGCAACACCACCCTTCCCGCCACTGACAAAGGCAGAGTCCCCCAGAAATCAAAATTACTCCTGGCAGTTCTTAGTGTCCACCCTATATTGCCCTCAAATAAGTCAGCAGGCTCATGATAAATTCTGACTCCCAAGTAAGGCAAGCAGCTGCTTTCCTAACGCACATCGAGCCCCTCAGGTGGTACATCACTGCCCCCTTGTACGCGAAATAGGCACGTCTTATTCCAGTTGACTTTAACCCCCGCCACTCGCCCCAATCTTACCAGCAATTCCTGAGCACCCAACAGCTCCTCAGCAGCATTGGCGAGGGGCATTAACAAATCATCTGCATATAGAGCAATGTAGTGCACTTGACCATCCCATCCAAGCCCCTATAGTACCTCCCCGATCGCGCATGGACCGCTAAAGGTTCTATGGCCAGAGCAAATAAGAGGGGAGACAGCGGGCAGCCCTGCCTCATCCCCCTACCCACACTGCAGGCTTCAGAAATGGCTACTCCTGTTCTAACCCTGGCTGTCGAACTATGATACAGAATCTTTGCCCAAGCCACAAACCCCTCACCCTGGCCAAACGCCTGCAAAACCCTCCACAGATATGGACATTCCAAGGTATCGAAGGCCTTTTCATTGTCAATCGATAGTACGCATGCCTCCCCTCCTTCTTCCGCCGTCCTGTGTAGTAATTGGCACAACCTCTGTATGTTCATGGCCGTATTCCGGGTAGGAATAAAACAAGCCTGGTCCCCATGCACAAGAGTTGTCATATGTACCATCAGACGGCTGGCCAAAACGCTGCTCAAGATCTTATAGTCAGTGTTGGGCATCTCAAGAAGGCGATAGGCCGTGCAGTTCCATGCCGGTTTTCCCGGTTTAAGGAGGGGTATAATTACTGCTTCCCTGTTTGAGCTAGGTAGATAGCCATCCTGCTTCGACTGATTATATATGGTTACCAGGTGAGGGGCTAGCAGGTCTACATATGCAGCATAAAACTCAGACGGTAACCCATCAGTGCCTGGTGTTTTGTTTTTGGCCATGCGCTTTATGGCTCCACTGACTTCACCCAACTCCACTGGCCTGCCCAAGCTCTCTGCATCCTCCGCCTCAATCTGCGGCAGATCTACATCCAGAAAGTCCCCCTCCTCTAGATCCCTGGGGTCTAGCCGACTGTGGTATAAAGTAGTGTAGTATTCCAGGAATTGCGTGTTAATGGCCTGTTGTCAATAGTATACTGCTCCCCCCTCATCGCGCAGCTCTAGAATCGGTGTCCCCCTGCGGGCTGGATTTGCCAACCAAGCTAATAGTGCCCCAGACTTATTCTTTTCAGCGTGTGCCAGCACTGCAAATGCCCTGTAATCAAAACACCTCAGCCTCTCCACTTGTGTCGCCATCTCCTCTTTCGCCTCCAACAGTTCCTCTTGTTTGTCCTCCCATCCAGGTCTTTCCCTTTCTTTCTCCCTAAGTCGTCGTCCCACCTGTTGCACCTCACTAAATAAAGTCTTTCGGACTCCCACAGCCTCCCCAATACAATGACCTCTTATCACTAATTGAATGCGTCCCACTCGTTATGTAGGGTAGTGGAAGTGTTGGTGTTGTACTCCAAATATTCTTCAATGGCGTTACCTATGGTGGTTCGGAAGACCTGGTCTTCCAGCGTTTCCGTTCGGAGACGCCAACTAGGGATCACCGTTCTAAGTCGAACCCAATTCAAGGACAGCAGCAGCGGGTTGTGATCAGAGGTCGTCCTAGCTAAATATTCACTTAACGTGACCATCAGATGCACATCAGGGGAGCAGAGTATAGCATCCAGCCGGACGTGCAGCTCATGCACAGCTGAGAAATAAGAGAAGTCCCGTTCCCCAGGGTGATGAGCCCGCCAATTGTCAGTCAGTCCCCAGTGCTATTGCCAGTCCCGTCTGGCCTCTGCAACCCTATGAGTGAGGGCGTCAGGAAGCGGAGGATGAGAGCGGTCCAGGTCTGTGTCAGTAATGCAATTGAAATCCCCCCCAGCAGTACAGGACCCGTCAACTCCCCTGCCAGTTTCTGCGAGACCTGCTCAAAAAAGGCAGGTTGCTCAACATTACGGGCATATATGCTTCCTAACGTAAATCTGCCTCCTCTTTCGATCACCTGCCTAACACATTGGAATAGTACTCCTGCCCACACCCATATTAAGGTTCCTCTTGCATAGGCCGAATATGTGGTGTGAAATACCTGCCCTCTCCAACGATGCTGCAGTGCCGCTCCTTCTGATTTCATCAAGTGGGTTTCTTGCAGAAGTGCAATTTGCACCCCTCTCCGCACTAAGTAGGCGTGTATTTTGTGTTGCCGACCCATAGTATGCATCCCCCTTATATTCCAAGACATAACTTTGATTCCTTAGGAGGTACCCATGGCTCCAGATCTAAGTCGTGCCTCCCTAAAAGGCCCCTAGTGACATGTCTGACCCTCCCCCATCACTCCCCAACTTCAAACTCTACCCAACTCCCAAACCCCAGGACAGGTAACCAAGATCAGGCTCCCATCCAAACCAAGATATGCATACAAAGAAACACAAAAAGAAGGTGGCGTTTGACTCATGCTCGATGCCCCCAGAATCCATCCCGGCCCCCCCAGAAAGACTAGCACAGCCCTCGTGACCCCGGAAGCCTTACAGGGCCTCCTCTCATCTCGCTACCCTGGATCCGATGAGTCTCTGGGTCCAGTGGTCACAACTGTCCTCATATCATCTTTTCCACATATCTTCTGCAGCCCCATCACCCAAACATCCCATCTGCCATCTGCGGCGTAACATCCAGGAGTTCAACATCTGAGAGCCCCTGGGCACTGCTCGATCTCGGGCTCTCCGCTCCACTTTTCTCGTTATCCGTAGCATGACTAGCTGGACTAACTGCGCCCTGGCTGATGGCCACCACTGCCAGAACTGCACTGTCCCATTCCTGGCATTGATCCTTTGGAGAAATGGGCCTCTGCTCTGACAATGTGGTGTGCAGCCGTCCTCGGGGTGAAGTCGCCTGCGGCGTGCGTGTACCAGTGCTACCCCGGGTTTTCAGCCAGTCCCAAGCAGCCTGCGGCATGAGAAAAAGTGTGTTTCCTCATCTGCAGTCACCCTCAAGCAGGCCGGGAACAGCATAGCGTAGGGGAGACAAAGCTGTCGCAGGTTTCGCTTAACAGCAAGGAAGGAGGATCTTTGGCGCTGTACCTTCCTGGTATAGTCTGGATAGATCATCACCTTGCTGTTCCCAATCTGTAAATTCTGGTGCTCCCGGGCTCTCTGCAATATAAAGTCACGGTCTCGATAATGTAGCAGTCTCAACATCATTGGACGGGGTGGTGCCCCAGCTTTAGGTGGGCGAGCTGGGACCCTGTGCCCCCGTTCCAGCACATAAAATGGGGATAGGCCCTCCGGTGCAACCTCCGTTTTCAGCCTGGTTTCCAAGAACCGGACCGCATCTGCCCTCTCCTCACGTTCCGGAACTCCAACGATGCGGACGTTTTTGCACCTCGAGCACTCTTCACTGTCCTCTGCTCTCACTTCCACCACTATAACCCTATGTACCACCTCATTCAGTGAATTTTGTAAGGCAGTTACCGTGTCTGGCATGTCTTTCATGTTGGTTTCATTGGTTATCACTCTCTCCTTGAGTTTTCGATGATTGTCCTTCAATAGGGTGAGATCCGAGCCAACTGCATCCATCCTCTTATCTAGCGCCTCCCGCGAGGCCATGATGGCTTGCATGATTTCCCCCAGTGTAGGGTCCCCAGTCTGTCCCGTTCCTCATTCCCCTGCGGCTCGTCATCATCATCCGTGTGCTGCTCTGGTTCCTCCAGTTGCAGGACTTCAAACACCTTTCTCTTGGCTACTCTGGCCATCTTGATATCCGTAAGCAATAGTGGTTAGCAATTCCAGGGGAGTCTACAAAACCTCTCCCCCTCAGCTAGGCAGCACAATGTCTTTTCTCCAGCCACGGGAAAGCCACACAGTTCATACCAGAAACACATCAGAAAGCAGACCTCCCCTTCGCAGGATCTCCGGGTAACCCATTTCAGCGTCCCAAGTATACTCAGGCCTGCCTCCCCATAAAACACAGCCTCAGGCACCATACAAGCACAGTCCTACAGTGGACAAGCTGCCACCTCTCTGCTTCAACCCGGCTCCTCTGCCCACCACTGCGGTTCAGTACGCCCACAGTCACAGTAGCGGGGTCCAAGCCCAGTACCTCTATGCCGGTAGCAGTTCTTCTTGCCACCTGGGACAGCGCTTTTCCCAACAGATTCAATCCTCAGGTCTGTCCGTGCGACTGGGTGTAGTCTAGCCTCCTCCTGTAAAGCATCTGCCTGCACTCCTTGGGCAAAAGACTCAAAGTGGACGACTGCCAGGCACCAACCAAGGAGACCATACAAAGCATCTCTGGAAGTCAGCTATTGGCCCTGCAGACTGTCGTGCACCTCATCCAGATTCACCACAATTCGTGTATCAAGGCAGCAGTGCCCAGACTCGCTCCCAGTTCCAATTGGGCACCTCCCCCATCTGGTCGCAGGTTCACCTTGCACCCGTCCTCCAATTTCGTCAGCTAGGGAGTCCCCCAGCTCATGCCGACCCCTGGGCGTTAGTCTGGTCGCTCGATGTGCAGGCTATAGTATACAAAGGTCCAACTCCCGCCAAACTGTGCCCGAAAGCCAACGGCCGCATCACAAGCCGGCTCGCGCCATCTTGGGGACAGGCAACATCCTTCGATCGATGGGAAGGCACATAGCTACTCTCGTCACCCCTTTCGCCTCCCGGCGTGGGAGACTGCTCGGGTGAGTTCCAGATTGTACTCCGCCTTTGCTTCGTGGACCAGGCAGTGTCTGGGGACTCCCGCTCACCTCAGTAGCGGCGATCTCCGCCTCTGGTCACAGCCGCCATTTTGCCCTTGATCTCGGCGGGCAGCCGCAAGCAGATCAAAATGCTGATTTTGCCATGCTGCAGCACTTCTATTTTCGGAAACTTCTTCCAGTGGAACGCCTGGTGTTCCCGACCAGTTTGCGGTGTCGGGGGCCTCTGTATGACTTTAGGATAGCTTGCTTGGAAGGGCGGCCGCGGAGGAGCTCCGAGGTCCTCTGCCCACTACATCGGCACCAAGCCACGCCCCATCGCTTTCGATATTTTTATAAACTATATTTATGCTTTCAATATGTTTATAAACTATATTAATGACTTTGATATTTTCAACATTGATATTACTTACCTAAAATCAATACTTTTGACAACAATATTCTTGTCACGATATTTCTATTTCACAATATTTAGGACTCAATTAGTTTGAAGGACAATGTTTTTTCTCAATATTCTGTCTGAATACACCCTCACTTATATTGTCAACATGTTTCAGCCATACTTCTGGCCTACACGAGGTCCTGGGCTTTCATTGGGACTTATGTTACTGTGCCCCAGATATGTTCTAGCAAATGGCAAATTTATATGCAAATCACATGAAGTCTAAGTATCATACATCACATATGGAGACTTGCCTGCCAATGCTTGTTGGCAAAGTGATCATTTCCAACTTTGATCACTATCAATGCTTCTCAGGGGGCAGTCATCAAGGGTACCCTACCCCTGCCTTTCCTATTGAGGACACGCTCACTCCTGACTATGTTGACAGGTTCTTGTAAGTGCTCTCTGAACTACAATTCAGCCCAGCACGGCTTTTAGGGGCTAGTGTGTACTCAATGGTGAAGCATTTATTTTTTATGTATATAGTTTTATAGAACGCAGAGCTACCCTACAGGGTCTCTCATCGCTAAGCTGGATAAAAGAGAAAGCGTAGACAGGATAAGGAGTGTATACTATTTACCTATAAAGGAAAGTCTTTAAATTCTTGCGATAGGCTAACAATGAGTGGCACATCCTAAGTTCCATTGGAAGAGAGCATGCCACTATTAGAGAGGTTGAGAGTCATAAAAAATAGAAATTATTTTTTCCATATGGACTAATCAGGAACTCTCTGTGAGGAGGAGTTTCTTCTCATTTTACATAGGCTAGAAATACTTGTATTGTGTAAAGGACTAGTGTGAGCCTAAAAACAATTCATCGAAGAAATATAATAAACTATTGTTTGTAGTTTTATTTTAACAAAGTGGGAGATGTAGTGTCGTGAAACTATGGACCTACATATGAGTTTGGTGGTGCCAGATCAGGAGTTTTCTCCTGGTCTAGCAGGCAGTTGTTTGGCATTCCCTGGACGGTGCCTATGAAATAGGTACCACAGTGGAATGTCAAAGGCAGTGCCTGAATGGAATGGACTACTACAGTCAATGCTGTGCAGGTACTGCTCTGCATGCACCCAGGGAGGCACATGGTGTGCCCCCCTGTGTGCATCCACAAGGCGTAAGGTGCTTGGGGCACATGGTTTCCTCACCACCAAACTTTTCAGGGCAGTTGCAGCACACCATGAAAAGTGTGGCAGTGAGGAAACACATAATATGCTTGGTGAACCGCAGGAGCCTCTCCAAGCATATTGCAGCCTCACGAACACTGCTGCAGTTGCGGTGGTCCCAGGGTGGCCCAACCACCCTGGTCTTAATAGGACAGTCGTAAAACCACCACTGCATGACCCCATTATTCTGGCAGTCGGTGGACCTCCAGACTCGTAATAAGCGCCTATGTGTGCTAGGACCCTTGCGCTTCTAGGCGGACTCAGTAGAAGAAGTACGTAACTAGTTGGGAGGTGTTAAGGTGTGGTTATTAGTAGTTAGAATGTAATCAGAGAATGTGAATGTAAATGTGATTGTATGCTGAGCAACAAAGACGTACAATCCAGAGCTTAATATGTGACACATTCCTTTGCATACTCACCCAGGCTGGGGAGGACGCTACTGCCGGTGTATCCACAGGCCTCAATACAAGGTGCATGGATAATGCATTGAGCCTTGCTCACAAATTAGAATATCCCTTTGAAATTATTCCTGTCGATTTTAACTTGGTTGTCTGGGAGTACTAGTCTGCAGTCTTGGAAAGAATGGACTTCTTGTAAATACGTGTGTCCGCTTTATGTTCAGCCATTAGTCTGGGTGTGGGTTGATGGGGATTTCTAAGAATCCTCTACAATAGGCCAGGTTATGCTGCAGAGGTGCCTATTATCACTGCTAATTTTCACTCAAGGGCTCATGTTGTGGAGGACCGAGTTTCTCCCTACATCAATAATCGTTTTATTTTCTTTAATTGCCCCACACTCAGGCTCTCATGCAAAAAGGCTATTCAAATTATGAAGACAGCACTCCAGATTGCTTGTAAACTGGCCCGGATGAGTCATGTACTCACTACAAGGGTCGGTGGCTATTATATGGGCTCCAGATCTGGTATCACACAGCTTCAGATATTTAGGTGACTTTGTGGCAGGGGATTCTTCCATTTTGAGCAGTTGCAATGTGCTCCCAATGCTAGACTGACTTTAACGTGATCTTGATCCTTGGAACGCTCTTGAGTTGTGTCAGGAAAAGTCGGGCACCATAATTACCAAAATCTTTGACTTGTCATGGGAAGAAACACTGGGTTCTAGTTTCTAATGCTGGGAAGGTGTAGTGATCTTTCCAAAGGAATCCTATTCCCTCTACGTGGAGATGGAGAACGGCCTGAACCCTAACCACCTCTATGTTACACTCTTTGCTCATATCTTTGCTTGGCACTCTCTTGGCCAGCCTCTCATTCTATCACTATTGTTATGTCCCTTTCTCCTGAAACTGTGCATTTTCCATTTTTCCAACTATTCTGTTCTACTTGGCACTCCATATCCAACCTGCTCCCTTGCTTTGTTTCTATTCTGCTGTTCCCCTTAGTGTTCTTGCTATAACGCTTCTTGAAACTTTCTGAGTCATCCTTCCTCATTAACAAAGGTTACTCAGTGAAAGTCTATCTCACTTCTCTTTATTACAATTCCAAAGGAAAAACAAGCATTGACAAAGTAAATAGGTTCTGCCTCTGCAAGTTCCATTGGCTTTGTCACTGTTTTTTCTGAATGTTGAACAACAGTGCGAGCTCCTGTGCTACATAGCTTAAAGTTGAAAAAACAATAATATATGGCCAGACCATTGCATAGCGTTTTGTTTCACTTTAAGCTCTGCATGTACAAACAAATTAAAATTGCTATTTTCCCTATACTTAATATGCAGTTTATATTTTTCAATAAATGCCCATTACAGTTACCAGCATGTCAAAGTGTAGCTAGCTGGAACCTTGAGCATTGGGAGGCTGTGACATTACTTCTAGAGCTGCTGACATTGGAGCTCGGGGACAAGGTTTAACCGTGTGAGTGCAGGGTGAGAGGAGGAATTGCTGCGTAAGTGGCGTGACTCCAGTGTGAGTGCTGTGCTTGTTTGCATGGTGGGAGTGCAGGGTGAGTGCTGTTCCCATCTGAATAAAGAGTGAGCTGTGTGAGTAACAGGAGTGTCTTTGTGTCTATGTGAGTGCACAGAGAGTGATGTGACACTGTGGGAGTTGGCTGAGGGGAGTGACTGCAGGATGAGTGATGTGACATATGAGTTTGGGTGCAGGTGAAAGTGCGGAGTGGGAGGAATAAATGCATGGTGAGTTATGTTCTTGTTTGAGTGAGATTGCAGAGTGAGCTGTGAGAGTGATAGGTGAGTGAGGTTTCACATGAGTGCAGGGAGAGTAGTGTGCTTGTATAACTGCTGGGTGCTTTTGGTTTTTCTTTGTTAGCCATAAGTTGGCAGGGAATGCTCAGACGTGAGTCCCTTGCTCACTTTGCCACTGGATTCAAGCAAGCCCGGCTGAAGACGGCTGAAATGCCAGAAACCGGTTCTCGGTAGCTTGTTTCCGGTCCAGGGAAGGCAGTTCGGGCTGGACAGTTCCCATGAGGCACAGGGTCAGACTGATTTGCATATGGCCATGTCTGAACTGGGGTGGCAGAGTGGGCTAAAGAATGGTGATGGATTAAACCCAGATCAGTTGACTGGGGGTGAGTGCTTGTATTGTCAACGCTCCGTCCATCATTTCCTTTGGTTTTTCTTTATTCTAGACTTGTAACATAGTTAAGGGACGCACTAAACTTTGGTATGCAGTAGTTGGAATGAAGCGCGTAGAAAGTATTGCACGCCTTAACTGGTTGAAAGATTAACTTGGTTAAAAATGTTGGAGCGATTGGACTAAAAGAGAATGGAGTGCATCTCATTCCGCCAGAATCAAATGTGAAGCATAATTCGTCTCATTTGAGATGGCACCCACTGGCATCAAGTTGGACAAAAACTGATAGAGCAAGACTGGAGAAAGTAGTTCGTCGAGAGCAAGTTAAAGAGGACATTCTGAGCATGGGAAGGACTTTGTGTCATGGTAAATGAAAATGTATTGATAAAAAATGATGTATTGATGTTAGTCTAGATTTTTGTGGTACACGCAGACAAGTGCAGATAAGCAACAAGTAGACCAGACAGAGCATGTTCTATTATGTTGGTTAATCTATCTAGTTCACAGCGGGTTAAGGTCAACAGTAAGCACGGTTGTTCACCGCATGAAATACAATCCCTGTTAATGCATTCTGGGTAATCGAGTAGCTTCAATGTTAACTTTTGAGTACACTGGCTCTTGTAGCTTTACGAAACGTGGGGTTACGTCATTGATAGATAATAATATTCACCTGCAGACACCCACCAAGTGTTGTGATAGTTTTAAAACAATGCGCTCAGGAAAGCAGAACATACTTGCAGTTAAAGGAAATAGGCGTACGATGCCACGTTACGAAATGATGATGATGGTTGGGAATTTATACCGCGCAACGTAGCCCTAGGGCATCAAGTAAATGATGATAACAAGCTACTTTTGTGAGATGCCTGAAGTAGCGCGGCAAGCGCTTATTTGATGGTTTAGATTTACCAGTATGCCAGGGTAAGTGAAAGTTATTTCTAGAAATCGGTGGGTTATTTTTATTTTTGTTGAAGATCGATAGGACTCGTAACATAGTTAAAGGACGCACTAAACCTTTGGAATGCAGTCGTTTCTCAACAGGCCAGGATATTGGGAAAGTATTAAATGTTGGTAAAATTTAGGAATGTAAACAGTTTCCTGTTTTTTGAAGAAATTGGTTATCGCAGTTCTTTTTTAAACATGTGCTTTGTCATGTAACGATTATATACCTTGTTGCCAAAATTTATAATAAATGAAACATTCTGTTTGTACCCCTAGATGCCCCTGGTGAAGGGAGTGTGAATTCCCGAAATGCATTGAGCCTTTTGAAAATAAATCTTGGCATGCAATTCATCCCACGCTCTCGAGCTTTCTTTGAAGATGGTCGTTTGAAAGGATTGAATAATATGAATTGAATTAACAAGAGTGGATAAATGAACAGATAAATAATTGAGTAAAAGTACAAATATATGAACTTAATTCATTGGATTCGATGGGGCTGTGCAGCTTTGTGGAACTCAAAGGGTTCCCTTCGTGGTTGTATTTGCACAACACCCTTAATCCTTTCTTCATGAGGTGAGTGATGCCCAGCTGTAGCCCAGGGTATGCATGCACCTTATCTCTTGGCAAGGAAATGAGCTGCAGTACTCTTTCACGGAATGTGTCAGGCAAGTATAAGAGTCAAATAAATGAAGTGTGAAAGTGCCCTATCCAACTATGGCCTGCCACTGAGAGGTGCAAAAAGAACAATTGATGGACAGAATACTGAAAAAAGTCAAACACTTACCCCCAGTTCAGTGATCTGTGCCTAAATCCATGTTTTTGGCCTACCACACCACCCCAGTTTGAACCCAGACATATGCAAATCAGTCTTAACCCTGCTCCCCATGGGAACAGTCCAGCCCGAACTGTTACACCAGGTCCTCCCTGGACCGTAAACAAGCATCCTGGGATCCATTTTGTGTTGTCACCCCGTATTAGCCAGGATAACTTGAATCCAGTTGCTTGATGAGCATGGACCCACGCCTGGATATCCCCCGTCCCATTTGGGGTGACAAATGCAAAAAGAACAACTGATGGACGGAGTGATGAACAATGTCAAACACTCACCCCCCCCGGGGTGCCTCGGACCTGTGCTCGCCACGCCACTGGAGTCAAGTTAGCCTGGCTGATGAGGGTTAATTCTCCGATCTCAGGGTGCACGTTTTCAGTCTAGGGTGCACCTGGCCTGGCAGTTTGGGCTGGACTGTTCTTATGTGGAGCAGGGACAAGACTGGTCTGCATTTGACTGGGTTCAAAGTGGAATGGCATGGTAAACAAATAAACTGATGAATTTAGGCCTAGATCGCTGTTCTAGGGGTGAATGCTTGACAATGTTCAGCATCCCACCCATCAATTGTTCTTTCTGCATTTTCCATTGAGAGGGGCAATGCAGTCGAGAATGTAATATGTGCTTTCGATGGATGCACCGCTGTCCCCAGATTACCTTCAGTGTTGTATGTGTCAGAGTGGTATCTTCACCCCAATGCACTTGAAGCATTGCAGTGCCCAACATAAGGCACTCAACTCTGCACACAGCAGTCTATGATGGCACCCGTGCCTGAAGGGAAGATACAGGATTTACCCCAATTGACTATGTGGTCAGAGACCCAATGTTGCAAGATCTCTTTGATCCTGGTTATACCTTTGATGCAGACCAATAAGTTGTCTGCATAAAGCGAGACAGAGTGTATTGACCCAGACATTGGGACAACCAGGGCTACCCCAGTCGCACAAAGCAACTCTGTATGCAGTTCAATAGCCAAACATAGAGCAGAAAGGAGCTGGTGTACCCCTGCCACATGCCTCTGTGAGCAGTAATGGAGGCCGAGACACACTGGCCGATCTTAACCCTAACAGTAAAGCTGGACCATAGAATTTAAACTCAAGGAGTAATACGCCTGCCAATGACATTCTCAAGACTGAATACGTCCAATCAGGGGAGTAAAATGGCTCTTCTAGATTGAAGGTAAGGAAGGCCGAGTCGGGATAACGAGGGAGTGCATAGTGGAGGATAGAGAATAATTGTCTGATTTTGAAGAAACTCACATTGGTCAATTTGGATCAAGTTGAGTACTTCTGGGAGTATTCTGGTTGCCGGCAGTTTGCTAAGGTCTTTATAGTCGGTATTAAGAATTGAAAGGGGACAATACGAAGACATGCGCTACGCATCTTGATGGGGCTTCAGGATGAAAATAATGGCTTCCCCAGTTGTCATACATACAGGCAAACAATGGCACCAATCTAGGTGCCAGTGGGGGGAGAACAAAGAAAAACCCTCAGTGGGACTCCAGTCAGACCTGGGAACTTTCCCGGTCGCCATTTCCCAGAGCACACCCCTAACTTCCTGTTCAGTGATGGGCAAGTCTATTGCAGCACGCTGCTTAAGTGTCTGGAGCAGGAGAGGAGGATAGATGTTAAAAAATCTGCAACAATATCACGAGATGGAGCAGTGACGTTTTGATATAAATCATGATAGTACTGCAATAAAGTTGTGTTAATTTCCATTTGTGTATATGCTATGTGCCCGTGGTTATTCCTAATAGAGTTTAGCACAATGTGTATGCATGGGGGTTTTATCATGCGAGCCAGCAGCTACTTGCCTTGCTGCCTTCACTATGAGTCTTTGCAAGGTAACCCCCATATCCAAAGCACATTAATTTCTTCTTACCGGTTGTATGTTGCTTTTGGAGCCCAGACAGCGATTCTTGGGATTGCCTATAGGCAATGGAGTGTATCTACCTACTGCATTGGGTGGGTTCTTGCATAAGTAGAGTGTCTAGTAATGTTGTATGAGCACCAACTGTAGTCTGAATACAGAGCCCTCTGATAGAGATTTTGAAGGCTTCTCATTCAACCAACGGCGAGGAAGTCGCACCCTCATTATTATTGAATAACTGTTCAATATGTGCCTCCACACTATGCGCAAAGGAGGGTGGGGGGTCATCTAATATTGAGAATTCCATGTGCCATGTTGAGGTGGGCGAGAAGATCATTCCCCATTAAAGTGTTACCTCTATTGGGTTGTTGTCAAATATGACATTTGGGTTATGTTTCACTGATTGAATCAGGGCTAGTATCAATGTTGTGCAAATGATCTGGTCCAATCTAGTAAAAATTTTGTATGTTGCATAAAAGGAGTATTTTTGCCACAATCTACCAATGATCAGCCCTCCAGCCAACAATTTAAGTCCCTAGCATGCTCTACTAGAACTGACTGTGGAAGAGGCAGAACAGATCTATCCAAGGTAGTATCCAAGACACTATTGAAGTCCCCCACCCAGGATGCACGGGGTGCCAGCTCAGTCTGACTGCTTTCTAGTTAAGGAGGTTAAATATTTGTCTTGACCCGTGTTCACAGCATAGACATTCACCAACACTAGTCCCATGCCTTCTAGCTTACCACAAATGAAGATGTTCCTGCTTTCAGAATCTATGTGTGTAGCCTCCACCACAAATGGAACAACAGCCGGTACCCAAGTAAAAGTACCACAGGCACATGCAGAGTATGTAGTATTGTACACCTCACCCCTCAAACAGTGCTGTAGTTTGATACCCTCCATGTGTGTGAGGTGTGCTTCCTGTAGAAAAACTATTTGTGCTTTCTAGAGCAGTATAGATCAATCAATCATAATACTTGTTGAGAGCGCTACTCACCTGTGAGGGTCTCAAGGCACCGAGGGGTGGAGGGTGCCGCTACTGCTTGAAAAGTCAGGTCTTGAGGAGTCTTCTGAAGGCAAGTAGGTCTTGGGCCAGCCATATGTGGGTAGGGAGGGTGTTCCAGGTCTTGGCGGCGAGGTAGGGGAAGGATCTGCTGCCGGAGGCCGTTCGTTGGATGCGGGGGACAGCGGCTAGGGCGAGATGAGTGTATCTTATATAATGTAATGGGCACAATGAGGGCTCTGGTATTCCAGAAGACTATTCTATAATGCGCCATAGGTTAGAGAGTGCATGAACACATTGTCGCGTCAAAGGGCCCATAAGCCATGGCACCCAGCATCTGGCCGATACCCACCTCTCCCTCCATGTGACACCCAAAGCAAATGTGCAAGTATAGTACGACCTTGGTGTCAAACGTGAAACCCCAACTCATCTCCAACTACCTGTCCTGTGAACTCAAAGACCTCAGTGAGCAGCTTTACCCTTGCATACCAGGGGTGTTCCAAGCGAAGATACGAAGGTATGGGAGGAAGGCGAGATGGAGTGGACATCACTACATGCAGAGCTGACAATTGCTTGCATACTTGACCGCACAGACTAGTAGAAAAAGGCATGCTAGCTGATCACAATGCAAACTTGCCAGCGCGGCAATGCTCATTGCTACTCACTGCACCCGCAAACCTTCATTAGAAAACATTGATAAACAAGGGCTCAGATGTATAGGACCTCCAAAGAAGACAGAGGCACTAAACTATAGAACATACAACAAAATTCAATGCCTCAAAGGCTGACATCGTATTTGCAATCACAGTAGGTTGTCCACCAACTGCGGAGTTATAAGAGGGAAGGACAGACAGCCATAAAGATTCTTATGGCCATCGGGGGAAGTCCCTGAAAGGACATCATGGAGCTCACGACCGAGGCCAGTGCCCCCCAGTGATAGTTGCAGTCACCTCAGGGACCTTTCCAATTCATCAAGGATCTGATGAGAGTCACAGCTAAGGAGCCACCGCATTGCCAACTTCCACCTTTAGTGCCTCGCATTGTCCTTAGGGCTGTGTGGAAAATACCCCCAAGCACTTTTTGCAAGGATTAAAATGTTCTATTCAGTCCCAGGCTTGCTCTGGTACCAGAAACTAAATGGGGCCGCTGTTGAGCTGTAATCCTCAATTGCGGGAATAGAAGCATGTATTTGACACCCAATTACTCTGCTTTTTCTAGTCTTCTAGGAAGGAGAATCTCTTATATTGCACCGCTAATGTATAATCAAGGAATATCATGGAAAAAAACAATTGATGGACAGAATGGTGATCAATGTCAAACATTCATCCCAGTACAGAAATCTGGGCCTAAATCCAAAGTTTTTCGCTCCCCGTGCCATTCCAGTTTAATACCAGCCCTATGCATATCAGTCTTTTGCTTTCTCGCTCTAAGTGATCGGGGTATGCCCGGATGTGGGGCATTGGTTTCACTGTGCCACTGGATTCAAGCTAGTTAGGCTGATGAGGAGTGAAACCCCCAAACCGGTCCTAGGATGCTTGTTTCCAGTCCAGGGAGTGATAGAGTGCGGCTCACCTTCTCATTTTACCATACTCACCTGAGCCCATAAACACATACACACTTGAACAGGTAAACCTACGCTTTAATCAGAATTTATTTAACCATTTAGGACATATACCACTGACTTACCAATCCTAGTCACTGGCACCTAAAATCCTAAGGGCTCAAGGGTGTTAGCATAATAGGCAGTAAATAAACATCTGCACTCATAAAATAACCACAAACTTGGGAAAGATTTAAACGCTTTATCTATGTAAATTCTTAAATGTCAGAGTCCATACCAATTCAATAAATGCTTGTTCAATTAAGAAGAATATAATAAAAGAAAGATGATATGAAAATATTATGAGACTTTCATTAAGCATTGGAACATAGGAAGGGTAAGAAAAGGGAAACAGCACAATGATATACCCACATTAATTTATAGTTACCTAGAATAGTGTGAAGACCAACCCTGGCCACGGGCTTGGATAAAGGACAGGACTCCCGATAGTTCAGGTGCCAACAAAACAGGAAAGGTGCAGATCAGAATCAGGATAAGTACGGACCAAATTGGATCAGGACAGGACCACCGCAGGTCAGGACCGGCACCCACAGTTAAAGTGCAACACCAGCATTGCAGCCCTCTCTGCAGCTTACATTCGGACCCCGATTGGGTTATCAAACCTTCTCCCTCAGAACCCCGATTGGGTTATCAAACTCCTTCCCAGAACCCTGATTGGGTTATCGAATCTTCTGACAGAGTGCTCTGTCAGCACCTCTGCTCTCGATCGCCTTTTGAGTGCGTTGGGTCAGTGACAGGTCAGCTATTCAGACATGTAGGACAAACTAACTAGCTAAGCCTACCTTGGTTATACCATTTTCCAGGGCAGTGTACCACCCCCCAATGTTGCAAATGTATGTATTCCCTCAATTTGATTGGTCAAAAGACAAGGAGAGGTCATTACACCATACCAGTTATGAGGTCACTTGATTCAATAATGCAAATTATCTTTCCAACCCATAACTTTATTTTCCCATGCATTTTATTCCACCCACCAATGGATATTTCAATAAGAAATACATTGTATTTAAAATGTTCAATTTTACTTCCTCTCGAGAAGTCGGAGGATGACTTTCTCAGGCGCATCTTCAGGCAAGACAGTCACTGGCACAAGTTCAATGCTATGACTTGTGGACTCGGGATAATTCAGCACATGCGCAGTCGTGGGACCCAAGATGAAGCAACATTTTACTTGATTGGTCCAAACACGAGCTAATAGCAAAGTCAAAGAGAAACAGTTTTAGAACAAAGAATAGATGAATGCACTGTATACCACTTATCTCTACTCTATTCCCCTTACTTTATTTTAACTTCAGCGTTAGGAATTAAGCAGAAGGAACAATTTAATAAAAGCAGCAATGCAAGCGTTAGCACATGAAAACATAGAGCAGCCATCTTTAGTTCTAGTGCGTAGAAGTAAAGATTTCCCACCAAGCAAAGAATTACGTAATGTCACGTGAGTGTGACAGATGCATGCGCAGAAAAGTTCCCACGTTGAGGCAGCCATATTAGGTCACTCAAGTTACTATTAGTGAAAGCACCTATGCAAGCTTCCCCTAGATGCTAGAAATGTCCAGTGGTGCGTTATTAGTAAGACAAAATATGTTGATTAAAATATTATATATTATTTCGAGAGGGATGAATCTAAGCAAGTCTCTTTACGAGCGAAACCTTGCTCCATCAATCCCCTCTTTGATGATATTTTATATCATCACCAATTACAGAAACAGATGCCAACTTTTCAACATTTACGCATATCTATTTCTTCAAACTCTCTTTTAGGTTTTTCACCATTATTCATGTGGAAGTTTTTCATCTTTTTATACAAATCCCCATTTAATTCTTCAAGCTCAATTTCACTGAAGTTTCTTTTCTTCCCTTTCTTATTTACTGAATATGTCTTTTTATGTTTGCGGCATTTACAGCAAATTATTATCCCTAAAATCATTAGGGCTACTCCCACCATTGGCATCAGTATTCTACTTACAAAACGCTTTCCTACGTTAGAAAACCAACTACCTATTGAAGAGAGACCACTAATTAATCTCTTCCATGCACTGTCAACCTCCAGTGGTTTTAATTCTTCTATCAAATGTGTAATATTTTTCGCATACTTCTTAATTTCTACGCTTTCGTCTGGAATGTAAGTGCCACAATGTTGCATCTTCAACATTCTACAGACTCAGCCCTCTTTTGTCAATAATATATCAAGAGCAAGTCGATTTTGTAAAATGATTGATCTTACCGCAACTAGTTTGGTATTGATCATCAGAAATCCACTAGCAGTTTGAGTCGATAAGCGATTTACCACTGTTGACAATTTGCTAATTCTTTGAGTGTTTAGAACCACTCCCACTGGAGGTATTATTGCTCTAAATATGTCACCTACAATTTCAGCAAATGATGCTCTTTTACTACGAGTTAATCCATTAGCTTCTTCATTGCTTCCAGTGATTTTCTCTACATGGTATACCTTTGAGAATACTATTCCAAAATAGCTATGATCAGACAATTTAAAATAGACCTTGTTCCCACAAATGTAATAGATTCCAGGATAAACTGATTCAGTTCCATCTTTGAAACCCCAACCCCCAATAACTTTGAAATGATGTTCACATTCACTGGAACCAATGAATATATTGTTATAATAATCTGTTTTCTCTCTATGGAGACAGAATTTCCCTTTCTTTTCGAAATCAACCAACATAGCAGCTTGAGTCTTGCCATTAGACGTAAACTCTTTATTTTCAGCCCATTTAGGAATCTTTCATTTATGATCAGATGCTTTCTTATGGAAATCCTGTCTCCTTTTCTCGACTAAATCTAAAAACATCTTTTCTTTCTCCTGTAATGTACATGTTAGATTGTGTTTGTGTGCTTCGGCTATGTCTATTGTTCCTATTGATCCTATTGTTTGAAAACAATCTCCCATAAAGTGTGTAGAGTCTCTAGTGCTTGAAATACGATTAAAATTTCTACGTACCGGAACTTCAGAAAAGACTACATCAAAATTAGAATAATAATATTGCAATTTTCCAGTTTTATAAAACAAACTAGCTAAAATATTACATCAAATACCATAGGTCAGAGGTAAGTGATGGTGAGTTACCCCTCCAGCTACTGGTGTGGGCAACTTCATGCACACGTAGCAATCACTGATTTCCATAGCTTCAACATAATGTACTAACAAATTAGCAAATACATTTAAATGAGTTCTATTTCTAGCTCTTCTATAATGTAAGTCTCCCTCATCTGGTGCTTCTAAACCTATTCCAGGTTGCTTAAGACTAACTGCGTTCTCATGTGTATGTGTATCTACTTTCTTGGGTGAATCTATTTGCTCAGGTACATTAGTGTTATTCTGCATTTCTTTGCTCATTAGGTAAGGTATAGCTAATGTCAATGCAAACCATACTATAACTACTATTAATATACTACATGTGCATGTTCTACAGCATATCTTTAGACAATTTATTTTCGGTCTTCTGTTAACATTATAATCAGCCATTTCTGACTAAGGAGCTTTTATCCCTTCTTTGTAACTTTCCCACTGACTTCGTCAGTCTGATCATCAATCAGTTTGTCATCACTCCGTTCTAGATTTATGAAATCTTCAATTATGACATAGGTACACTCTGGTCCTTTTAACTTGTTATTCAGTCTTTTCAAATGTGGACTTCTCCTTCTTGGCTGCTCTATGGATGGTCCAGCTTGGCTTGATATTTCATTTACTTGCTCTGGTTTTTCATTTATTGTTTTAAGGCGAAATTTCAATCTTTTGACAAACCTAGGCCACTTATCTACCTTTCTGAGTCTTTTAGCTGGAACTGTGCTTTGGCTTTCTTCAGAGATTCTTTTATTTTCATTCAGTTGTGGCACCACTTGTTCTTCGTCAACTTCTGAATTCCTCTCTATCTGACTTAGTCCAGGGCTTAAATTTGTTTCTTCTGCCTTGATACTAATCTGGCCTTGCTCAGGATTTTGCTGTATTTGACTTTGACTTAGAGTTTGACTTTGTTCGCCTTCTTCTTCCTGAACACGTTTCTCTACCCTTATCTGGTCCTGCTCAGGTCTTTGGATTTCTTGATTGTCTTCTGCCTGAGCTTTCGCCCTAATACCTATCTTTCCCTTCTCAGACTCTGGAGTTCTGGCTGGAGTTTCAAATGTCTGAGTACACCGATCTTTCCTTATCTGGTCCTCCTCAGAATTACTTTTGACTTAGATTTCTGTAATCTGAGTACATTCTTCTATTCCGACTCGTACTCACTATCACTCTGTCTATCTAGATAGGTTTGTCTTCTGGTTCTCACAAACTCTGCAGGTATGTCGACTACTGGAATCCATTCATCCTGACTGGTGCTCGGTTGTTCCTCACCAACTACTTCGGGATCAGCTTCTTGAGACCCCTCAGCTGCACAACCTTCAGCTCCTACGTCAATAGGTTCAGTCACTCTCTTGGTATGACTCGTGTGGATCCAGTTTGGAATTCCCCTGTACTTTACAGCTGTGGTAGTAACCAATATCACTTGATGTAGCTCTCCCCACCTTGGTGCTAGGCAAGATTCTCGAGTATGTTCTTTTATTACTACCCAGTCACCTGGATTCAGGTCATGTGCTGGAGTTGATTGTCTGGCGACAGCGTCTTCCCCAACCTGGTGAGAGATAGACCGCACTTGGTCAGCCAGTTCTTTGCAGTACTCGAGCACTAAATCATCAGATATATTTATCAGCTTGTGTCCTGGTACCCATGCTTGCCTCATTGCTCTTCCCATGAGTATCTCATGGGGACTCAAGCCTGTGTTTCTGTCGGGAATGCCCCTGAGTCCCATCAGAACAAGAGGTAAAGCATCAGGCCACTCCAATCGGGTAGATTCATACATCTTTCCCAATCGTGACTTGATTGTACCATTCAGTTGTTCTACCACTCCAGAAGCCTCTGGGCGGTATGCACAGTGCAGCTTTTGCTCAATTTGGAATGCTTCACAGATCAGATGAATTATTTCATTATTAAAATGAGACCCTCGGTCTGACTCAATCGTTACTGGAAAACCGAAATGTGGTATGAGTTCCCTCAGTAGTAGTTTAGCTACAGTGATGCTATCATTCCTGCGGGTAGGGTAGGCTCCACCCATTTTGAAAACAGACAGACAAGAACATACTTCAGTCCTCGGCATGGGGGTAACTGGATGAAATCAATCTGGAGTCGTATAAAGGGACCTTCTGCCTTTCCAATTTTTCCTGGCAACACTACAGTTCCCCTATCAGGATTCAATCGTTGGCAGGTTCTGCACCTCTAGCAAGGACTCTCTGCTATGTTCCTGAATCTCGCATTGAACCAACTCTGTCTAAACTGCCTAATCATCGCGTCCCTACCTATGTGTGAACTTCCATGATACATCCTAGCCATAAGAGCAAGCATACAATCTGGTAACACAGGTCTTCCATCAAGGTAAACAATAACAACATCCTCAGCCCTTCTCTGACATCCTATTTTCTCCCATTCTTCCTTTTCTTTTGTTTCTGCCTTATTTTGCAATTCTCTCACTTCTTCTCATGTTTTCACTTTTCAAATTTGCAGGCTCTTGTCAATGCAATTAATTCGGCTACTTGTGTAGACTTGACTCCAGGTAAATAGGATGCTTCCACTGGACCCCACAAAGTATATAGAGCATAAGCAGCACTTAATCCTCCTTCCTCATGTCTCATGCATGAGCCATCCACAAACAGCTCATATTAAAAAGTTAACAATGGCTCTTCTTTTATGTCTGGACGGGGCTTAGTACTGTATTCCGTAAGGTCAATGCAATCATGCTTGACTTCCCCATTCACTTCTGTGAAGTGTGAATCAGGTAACAGTGTAGCTGGATGTAAGACAGTGCATCTAGCAATGGTCACAGTTCCTGCGCCTAGAAGAATTCGCTCATACTTAGTCAGCCGACTAGCAGTCAAATACTGAGTACATGTTCTTGTTAACAGAATCACCACTGAGTGTGGGACATACACAGTTACAGGGTGTCCCATAATAATGGATTCACTTTGCTCAAGACTCATGCAGGTTGCAGCTACTGCTTTCAGACATCCTCGCAATGCAGATGGCACTGGATCTAGTGTGGATGAAAAATATGCCACAGGACGTCTCATTAAACCATGAGTTTGGGTCAGAACAGATAATGCACAATTGTTGCATGCATCACTAAACAATGCAAGTTCTTTTGAATAATCAGGCATCCCTAAGGCTGGTGCTGAGCAGAGACAGTCTCGCAGTTTCAAGAACGCAGTCATGCTTTTGTCATCCCACTCTACTGGGTCCTTTGCTCTCTTTGTTGTCATCTGTATCAGGGGCTTAGCTAGGACTGCAAATCCCACAATCCACTGCCTGCAGTAGGGTGACCAACTGGCATTGGTGAAAATTCAGGACGGTGAGTGTAAAAATTCAGGACAAAGGGTCAAAATTCAGGACACAAATTCAGGACAGGAGGTCAAAATTCAGGACAAAACTTCATGACAATAGGTAAGTTTTACAGACAAATCAGAGGTCGCGCAATAGTATATAAGTAAGCCCAGCCATTTCCAAACATATTCAACCATTTGCAAACCTATTCATCATGTATCCTTCCATCTATCATTTCACTCATCCATCCCTTCATACATCCTTTCACTCATCCATCCATTATCCATCCATCCACCCTTTCACCCTATCCATCTGTCCACTTATCCATCCACCCTTCATTCCATCCATCCATTCACTCATCCATCCAGCCATTTACCCCTTCACCAATCTAGCCATCCTTTCACTTACTAATCCTTCCATCCATCCACTCTTTTAGTCATCCATCCATCCTCCCTTTCTCTCTCCATCAACCTTTTCACTTAGCCAACCTTCCTTCCATCCACCCATCCACCCATCCACCCATCCATCCATCCATCTACTCATCCAGTCATGAATCCATCCATTGACCCTATCACACATCCATCTATCATTTCACTCCTTCACACATCTATCAATCCTTTTGTCCATCTACCCTCCCTTTCACTCACTCATCCATCCTTACATCCACCCTTTCACTCATACGTCTATTCATTCACCCTTGCACTTATCAATCCATCAATCCATCCATCATTTCACTCATCCACCCACCTGCCCACCCATCATCCACCCAACCATCCACCCACCATCCATCCACCCACCTATGCACTCATCCATCCTTTCACCCACCCACCATCCACCCACCCACTCATCCATTCATCCTTTCACCCACCCACCATTCACCCACCCACTCATCCATCCATCCTTTCACCCACCCACTCATCATCCATCAATCAATCCATCCTTTCACCCACCCACTTCTCATCCATCCAGCCATCCTTTCACCCACCCACCCCCAATCCATCCTTTCACCCGCCCACTCATCCATCCATCCATCCTTCCCCTCATCATCCATCCATCCTTCCCCTCATCATCCATCCATCCTTCCCCTCATCATCCATCCATCCATCCTTCCACCCACCCACTCATCATCCATCCATCCATCCTTCCCCTCATCATCCATCCATCCTTCCCCTCATCATCCATCCATCCATCCTTTCACCCACCCCCTCATCATCCATCCATCCATCCCCTCACCATCCATCCATTCTTCCCCTCATCATCCGTCCATCCTTTCACCCACCCCTCCATCCATCCATCCATCCTTCCCCTCATCATCCATCCATCCATCCTCCCCCTCATCATCCATCCATCCATCCATCCTTCCCCTCATCATCCATCCATCCTTTCACCCACCCATCAACCCATCCTTCCCCTCCATCCATCCATCCATCCATCCATCCTTCCCCTCATCCATCCATCCTTCCCCTCATCCATCTTTCCCCTCATCCATCATCCAGCTACCGTTCCACCCATACACCCAGCTATTTACATTTTCTCTCATCCATCCTTCCCCTCACTCATCAATCCATCCATCCTCTCATTATCCATGTATTCACTCTTTCATTCATCCATTTACCCTTTCACTAATTCATCCAGACATCCACCATCCATCTTTCCCCTCATCATCCATCTTTCCCCTCATCATCCATCCATCCATCCATCCTTCCCCTCATCATCCATCCATCCTTTCACCCACCCCTCCATCCATCCATCCATCCATTCTTCCCCTCATCTTCCATCCATCCATCCTCCCACCTCTTCATCCATCCATCCATCCTTCCCCTCATCATCCATCCATCCTTTCACCCATCCATCCACCCATCCTTCCCCTCCATCCATCCATCCTTCCCCTCATCCATCCATCCTTCCCCTCATCCATCATCCAGCTACCCTTCCACCCATACATCCAGCTATTTACATTTTCTCCCATCCATCCTTCCCCTCATCATCCATCAATCCTTTCACCCACCCCTCCATCCATCCATCCTTCCCCTCATCATCCATCCATCCATCCATCCCCTCACCATCCATACATCCTTCCCCTCATCATCCATCCATCCTTTCACCCACCCCTCATCATCCATCCATCCATCCATCCTTCCCCTCATCATCCATCCATCCATCCTTCCCCTTGTCATCCATCCTTTCACCCACCCCCTCATCATCCATCCATCCATCCTTCCCCTCATCATCCATCCATCCATCCATCCCCTCATCATCCATCCATCCTTTCACCCACCCACCCCTCCATCCATCCATCCATCCACCCTTCCCCTCTTCATCCATCCATCCATCCTCCCCCTCATCATCCATCCATCCCCGCATCATCCATCCATCCTTCCCCTCATCGTCCATCCATCCTTTCACCCACCCATCCACCCATCCTTCCCCTCCATCCATCCATCCATCCATCCATCCATCCCCTCATCCATCCATCCTTCCCCTCTTCTATCTTCCCCTCATCCATCATCCAGCTACCCTTCCACCCATACATCCAGCTATTTACATTTTCTCTCATCCATCCTTCCCCTCACTCATCAATCCATACATCCTCTCTCATTATCCATGTATTCACTCTTTCATTCATCCATTCACCCTTTCACTAATTCATCCAGACATCCACCCATCCATCCATCCTTCCCCTCATCATCCATCCATCCATCCTTCCCCTCATCATCCATCCATCCTTTCACCCACCCCTCCATCCATCCATCCATCCTTCCCCTCATCTTCCATCCATCCTCCCCCTCATCATCCATCCATCCATCCTTTCCCTCATCATCCATCTATCCTTTCACCCACCCATCCACCCATCCTTCCCCTCCATCCATCCATCCTTCCCCTCATCCATCCATCCTCTCTCATTATCCATGTATTCACTCTTTCATTCATCCATTTACCCTTTCACTAATTCATCCAGACATCCACCCATCCCTCCACTTACTCACTCGCCCACCTTTCCATAATAATGTTGAGCTGAGCCCTTTTACAAAGAGGCCCATCAGGAACTTCACCCTCGCTGCAGGAGCCGTTCCAGGACTAGCCAGAAGCCACCCAGGGCAGAGACAGGATTCACCACAGGGGTGGCAGGAGCCATCACAGGGGAGGGGGGGAAGGACAGGAGCCACCACAGGGGGGGACAGGAGCCATCACAGGCGGGGGGAGGGGGGACAGGAGCCATCACAGGAGGGGGAACAGGATCCACCAGGGTGGGCACAGGGGTGGGCATGCAGTATTCTAGTATCATCTTGGACTCCTCGCTCCCAACGAAGACAGGCTCTCCGTCCAAAATGCCATCTCCCACTGTGATGTACAGTACTTACAGGAGATACTCCAAGAGAACTGATTGAACTGATTGTCCTCCATACTTTGTTAATCAGTGTGGGTGCGATTGTGCCTTTTCTTTATTTTATTACATTATAGACTGCATGTTTGAAGAACCGAGGTTTATGTACAATTTAGTGACAGTAATTAATCTCTGTGAAGAGAACCACGTGCTGCCTCCTTGTAATATGGCAGAATCTAGGATGTTTGGGGCCTCTCTAAATTGCAGAGAGGTGACGCATTCAGGGCTGTTTGCATCTGAATGTATGCCCCTGCTCCTGAACCTGCAGCCCCTCCTTTCAGTATTGTATTGTGTATTTGTATAGCGCTTTACTGTCACCCCAAGGGCATCCTGGCGCTTGAGATCACTGTCAGCAACAGAAACAACATCTTACACTGCCCTAGGGAACAAGTGGGTCTTCAACGCTTTTTTAAATGGTAGAAGGTCCCTTTGACCTCGTAAAAGGAGTGGCAGAGAATTCCAGAGTTTAGCCGCTGCGACACTAAACGAGCGTCCACCCATCCTCACTCTCTGGAATCTCGGTACCACCACCAGCCACGCAGAAGAAGAGCGCAAACATCGCGTGGACGAATACCATGAAAACATATTCTGCAGTGGGACCGGGCCCTGTCCGTGCAAGGCCCTGAACACCAGGCAGGCAGCTTTGTACTGAACACGTAGATGGACCGGCAACCAATGTAAGTCCCGGAGGGCAGCGGTGGAGGAGCTGAAGTTAGGGCGAGAGAGGGCCAGCTTGGCCGCCATATTCTGCACCCGTTGCAGCTTACATAGCAACGTTTTAGGGGCTTCCAGAAGTAGAGTGTTGCAATAGTCTAAACGACTTAGGATGGTCCCACGCACTACTTCTGGTCTAGACTGTTCAGGTAGAAGGGGCAAAACTTTACGGAGCATGCGCAACAGCATCATGCACGTAGCCGTGGTCTTATTTACATGTATATCCAGCTGCAAGTTAGGCCCAAAAGTAACCCCTAAGTTACGTGCAGACTCAGCGGCTGACACTGTCTCAGGAAAGGTCGAGGGCCAAAAATTGTCGGGGAGTGAACGTGGTATTTTATCAGAAGAATAGTAAAGCACCTCCGTTTTTTTGGTGTTGAACTGAAGGGAGTTAGATCGAAGCCAGTCAGCTGTAGCTGACAAACAGCGATGGAATGTTTCCAACGGGACCGAGTTGTTTCCTTCCAGTGAAAAGACCAATTGGGTATCATCAGCATAATTGAATGCTGAGATACCGAATGATTTTATCAGATGGACCAGAGGGCGAAGGTAAAGGTTGAAAAGTATGGGGCTGATGGCCGAGCCCTGTGGTACCCCCTGCCCCACATTCCTCACCTCCGATCTAAATGGGGGCAGCGCCACCACCTGCCGTCGGTTGTTCAAATAAGAGACCAACCAATCCCTTGCCAGCCCGGTGACCCCGCACTCTTCCAGTCTCCTGATGAGGGTAGAGTGGCAGACCGTGTCGAACGCGGCCGACATGTCGAGCAGCACTAAGAAGGCTGCCCGACCCATGTCAACCCGCGAACGAACATTGTCCAACACGGCCACCAGCGCAGATTCAGTCCCATGCGCTGGACGGAAGCCAAATTGTGCCTCATCAAACCAGGTGTTCTCTTCCAGGAAACCGGACAGGGCGCGGGTCACTAGCTTCTCCATGATTTTGATAGGGAACGGCAGCAAGGAGATGGGTCTATAATTAGACAGGCAGGCAGGGTCCAATGTGGGTTTCTTTAAAAGAGGTGACACCACTGCCAGCTTCCAGCATTCGGGAATGATTGCAGTGTCAAAGGACTGGAGGCAGATGGAATGCAAGGGCTGGAAAAGTTCATCTTGGAACACCTTCCAGAACTTAGGAGGCAGTGGGTCCAAGGGGGAACCCGATGATACAGTTAGTGCCAATTTGCAGAACTCCTCATAGGACGGGCTGGGGAAGCAACAAAGCTGGGGTCGACTGGAGTAGACCGCCAAGGCTTCCATGCTGGGAGAGCAACAGCTCAGCTGGGGTCGACTAGGCGCAGCGTCTGGAGCTCCCAAACTGAGAGAGGGACCACCCAGCTGGGGTCGACTGGGCGCAACATCCGGAGCTCCCAGACTGAGAAAGAAATTACCCAGCTAGGGTTGACTGGACGCAGCGTCCGGAGCTCCCAGACTGAGAGAGGGGCCATCCAGCTGGGGTCGACTGGGCGGGATGTCCGGAACTCCCAAGCAGAGAGTAAGACGGCTCTGCTGGGGTCGACTGGGCGCGACGTCCGGAGCTCCCAGACTGAGAGAAGGACCATCCAGCTGGGGTCGACTGGGCGAGACGTCCGGAGCTCCCAAGCAAAGAGTCATGTGACTCTGCTGGGGTCGACTGGGCGAAACGTCCGGAGCTCCCAGACCAGAGGAGGACGGTGCTGGGCGCTTTAGTCCCTCCAAGATCGTGGCAATCTTCTCTTCAAAGGCACTTGCCAAAGACTCACATAAAGCCTGCGATGCGGGAACATTATTTGCCGCGCAGGTAGGATGCGTCAGGTCGTTGACGATTTTAAACAGCGCCTGAGATTTGTTAGGGGCCTGGTTCAAGGCGGATTCCAGGTAGGCCGCTTTCGCACACTTAATCTGTGCTTTGTATTCCTGGAGAGACTGCCTGAAAGAGGCCTTCACTATATCCGAATAGTCCTTCCTCCAGGCTCTCTCAGCTCGTCTACAGCACAACTTCATCTGCCGCAGATAGTTCGTGTACCAAAGGCATGCCCGATTCAATCTTTCCCTGGACCTCCGAAGGGGGGCCACCTTATCCAAGGAGTACGAGATATGCCGGCACATCGAAGTGTAGCTCTCCTCCACATTATCTCCCAGGATGAAATTTCCTGGTAATAAAGTAGGCAGAACTGAAGATTTTAGCAGTCGAGACCAAGGTCTGCCCATTTTAGCATGTCTGGAACCGGAAACCGCCGAAGAGTTAATGCCCAGACATAGAGAGAAAGCAACTAAGGCATGATCCGTCCAGTACTGGCAGAGGATATAGTTCACCGTCACCTGTTGTGCATCGGCAAACACTAAATCCAGGACATGGCCCTGTCGGTGCGTGGCCGAGAGGACAAGCTGCTGCAACTGAATATCGTTGCATGCTTGGCACAAGGTGTTAAAGGCACTGTCCTGCGGTCCGCCCGGCCACAGGTTAAAGTCCCCTAGGACCATCAACCGAGAGTGAGTATTAGAGAGATCATGTAACAGATCGATGAGATCAGGGAGGGTGGGGGCATTGCCCGGCGGTCGATAGCACAGGACACCTCAGTCACCTTCGAGCACCTCTTACCAGCTCATCAAGGGCTGGAGGTGTGAGGCGTGCCATCCCGCTGTGCCTTTCCAATGCTGCGGGGTATCTGAGCTTTGATACAGCATCGGAGTCAAGAAGGGAGGTGGGGGCAAGCTGTGCTGGCGTTAGGGTGGGGCGACCGGTGCCCGGCTAAAATGACGGACAAATGGCGTCCGTTAAAGAATCCTTCACGGACAACGGACAGACGGCCAAAATTACGGACTGTCCGTGAAATTTACGGACGGTTGGTCACCCTAGCCTGCAGTAACCTACAACTCAAAGAAACTTTCTGATTTCTTTCTCTGTTTGAGGTAGATTCATGTTTCTGATTATCTTGATTCTTTCAGAAGTAACTCGTCTGACAACTCTCTCTATCTGATTCCCCATATACTTTACTGATGTGGTGCAAAATTGTAATTTTTCAGGTGACACTTTATGCTCTCCTTCAGCCAAATGATTCAGCAATGCAATGGTATCAACAACACAGTCATTTTGAGTCTTTGACGCCATCAACAGGTCGTCTATATATTGCACCAAGACAGATTGTCCAGGCAAGACCAGAGATTCAAGACATTTTTTCAATATCTGATTGAAAATCTATGGACTTTCTGTGTACCCCTGAGGGACATGATTCCAAACGTAAACATGGTCGTCGAATTTGAACGAGAAAATAAATTTGCTATCTGGATGTAATGGTATAGAAAAAAATGCATGACACAAATCAATTACAGTGAACCATCCAGCTCCCCACGGTATTTGGTAAAGAATCACTGCAGGATTTGGCACAACGGGACAACATGGGATGACAATTTTATTAACTTTGCAGAGGTCTTGTACGACCCTATACTTTCCGCTCCGTTTCTTTATGCCAATTATAGGTGAATTACATGGACTGCTCATAATTTCTTGTAAAATGTCTTGCTCAACCAAACGCTTTATTTCTGCTGCAACACCTGCTTTTATTTCTGGGCTCATTTTATATTGACAAATATTTGGGTAAACTGCACCTTTTTTTAACTGTCACTTTTACCGGGTCAACATTTGCCATTAATCCTACATCTTCACCGTATGCTGCAATTCTTTTGGGAGGTCTTCCACTCACATCTTTTTATTTTCAGTTTCTTGTTTGGCTAACATTAATTTATAAACTCCATCTTCGTCTGGGGTTTGAATTTCAACACCACTTGGGGTGCAAAAGATTGTGCAATTCATTTTGCACAGTAAGTCCCTACCTAATAAGTTCACTGGACTGGAATCGCTCACTACAAACTTGTGCATTTCTTTAAAATTACCTATTCTGATTCCCATAGGTTCTGTAACAGGGGTGCTAATTTTTTTATTAGAAACGCCCTCTACTTGGATCGCTTCTCCCGAGAGGGGTAGGTTTGGAATGTCTGCTGTTCTTACAGTAGAACGTTTAGTGCCAGTATCCAGCAAAAAGGTAACATAATTTGCCTCAACGTTATCCTCAAAGTATGGACCTGTCTGATCTAACGCAAGGATACGCCAAGTACGCACTCCTCGTCCTCCCCTCTCAGGCATCGTCAGTAACTATCTTCCCCGAAAAATGTGTTACTCTAAAGAAATTGTGATGTCACTGCATCTCTCCTTCTACTTCCCACTCAATTTGTGGTATCCAATTTGTAATTTGCTTGTCTCCCAGAATCTGGCAAAGGTGCAAGTGGTAACTGGTTCTGTATTACCTGTTGCTGTGGCTTCCTTGACACCCCATTCAGCGTCTGTGGATTCAAATTGTCGTTTTGCACATTGTTACTAAATACAGCCTTACACTCGTTCCTCTAATGCCCCATTTTTCTGCACCCATGAAAAGGAAACCTTTTCTTGGCCTCCTCTCTGTTCATTCTACCTCTTGGTTTATCCCCATTTCCATCTCCTTGATTCTGATTATTTTTTAAGTGATCTAACTGAAGTTCCTGCTGCTCTGCTAACTTTACCTGTGCCCACATTACTTTTTCTTCTAAATTCTTTCGTATATTGTCAATTTCATCCCTACAATATTTTGCATACTTAAGTATTTCATCTACCGGCTTGGCCTGCCAGCAGATTTTATGATCTTTAATCATTTGCGAAATTTCTGGCTTTAACCCTGACACAAATCGATAAACTTAAAAAAATCCAATACTTTCGGCTGTGATTTTGGCTTTTCTATTTCTCAAGACCATCTCTCTATTTCTTCCGGGGATACTACAGTGGCGCTTCTTGTGCCTGAGGATGTTTCCATCCGTACCTCTCTAGAGCTTCCAGGAGTGTTTTTCCAGATCGAGTCGCCCACAGGCTCCCTTATAGGTAAATCCATCAAGGAAATCACTGACTCACATTCACATGCTTGATCATCAATTATCAAGGGTTCCTTCCTTGTTTGCACTACAGGTGTAGTCATAACAGGCGGTTTAGGACAGGACTGCTTTTCCCCATATAATGGAACAACAGGACCTATAGTTACCGTAATGGTCAAGGCTTCAGGACTAGTATTCAATTGGGAGATTTTCTGAATTAATTCACTTCTCTGTTTATTTATTATTTATTGCTTCTCGTTCCCTATCCTGTAACACTTTTCCTAATGAAGTTTTATGCACAACTTGTGGGACTAAAGTTGGTTTTAAGAATGGAGTGCCAGGGTTAACTCTATTTTCTTCTTCATGGTAAGGTGGCGGACTTTTCATTAACAAATCTTCCAAGTAGTCATCATCCGATTCAACAATAGTCATTACATTTCTTGTTTTCTCTGGGCATGTACTTCCTGCTGGTTCTTCTAAGGTTAATACAGGATATGATCCTTCCACTAACCTGGACTGTCTCAATTTCTTCATTTGTTTATCTCTTGTTTCTTTGGGAAATCTAGGATAAAATGTACTCCAATTTCTGTTGCTTCTGGGTCTATCTCGCTTGAAAGCCTCAGTTTCCCATTCTTCTAATGCTTCGCACTGAGTTAATCTAGGTCTGGGATCTAATTCATTCATGCGTGTTCTTAAATTGTACCAAATTCTACCATTAAAGGTACCATGTTCTGGAAATGCCAAAACACCATCATCTTTTGTGTACTCTGTCCAGTTCTCTAACCACACACAAGTGTGGTAGCCCCTTTCTACCATCGTGTATGATGCGGGCTTATTTGGCTGTGGAATAATAATCCCTTCTCTTGTTTTAATCATTTTATCTTCCTTAAAGAAATTCTTAATTTTCTTAAAAAGCGACATGTTTCTCCCCCATCCATACATGATATGAGGTCTTTCTCTTATGTATTCCTCTTGCGGAAAACCTAAGTACCTCCTATCGGGTCTATTTCCTATAACAGTTGGATCTAAATGACACATATACTGAGGATTTTAATATGCAGCTACAATCAATTGTTTAAAAAATGCTTCAAAAATTCCAGCGCGTTTCATATTTTCATAAACCAATCAGTATTTAGAATTCAAATAAATTCCGATCAATAATTGCTCGGCTTTTCTCGTGAGACAAGTTCCCACGCTCCTGCACTCACCCCTCCTTTACAATTATTACCTCAGCTACACACCCGCTGTCTCAGCCAATACCAGCGTAGCTCTAGGTGACGTCAGCGCAGCACCGCAACTGACTCGCTCCTTTGCAAGGTAATATGAGAACTTATTTCTTTTCACTTTTAAATACAATATTCATTAGTTAACAACGTAAAACCATTCGCCACTGTGCCTAAGTGACTAAATTAAAAAGGAAAGAATAATTTCTCTCACTGCGAGTAAATCCCTTCCGCTTACTCTTCATACACTGCGAGTAGATCACTTCCGCCTACACTTCATACAAAACTTAGAGAACCTGTTACTTCCTCAGGCTTACCCTTTCTAGGTGATATAAGGCCAAAGTTTCTCCAGCGAACTCCTTTGCTATCATTTATTCACACATTTATACTGAAAATCCCTAATCAGTGCTTCCAGTTTTACTTAAACATGCACTTACTTCCTTAGGCAAGTGACCTCACTGCCATATGGCTTCCATTTACCACCCGGTTTTCTGCCCCCGGAGATTCCAAAACAAACATAGAACAATACATACGGGTTTTGATTAATACATAAAATCAGTACAAATTTCAAAATAATCAATCAATATGCGACTAACTACCTATCTTAACTAAACCCTAACCATCATGCTGATACCAAAAGAATACTGAGAGAGCGCAGGCTCACCTGCTCGTTTTACCATACTCATCTGGGCCCATAAACACATACACACTTGAACAGGTAAACCTAAGCTTTAATCAGAATTTAATTAACCATTTAGGACCTATACCACTGACTTACCAATCCTAGTCACTGGTACCTAAAATCCTAAGGGATCAAGGGTGTTAGCCAAATAGGCAGTAAATAAACATTTGCACTCAGAAAACAACCACAAACTCGGGAAAGATTTAAATGCTTTATATATGTAAATTCTTAAATGTCAGAGTCCATACCAATTTAATAAATGCTTGTTCAATTAAGAAGAATATAATCAAAGCAAGATGATGTGAAAATATTATGAGACTTTCTTAAAGCATTGGAACATAGGTAGGGTAAGAAAAGGGAAACAGCACAATGACATACCAACATTCATGTATAGTTACCTAGAATGGTGTGAAGACCAACCCTGGCCACGGGATGGGATAAAGGACAGGACTCCCGATAGTTCAGGTGCCAACAGAACAGGAAAGGCGCAGATCAGAAACAGGATAAGTATGGACCAAATTGGATCAGAACAGGACCACCGCAGGTCATGACCGACAACCACAGTTAAAGTGCAACGCCAGCGTCGCAGCCCTCTCTGCAGCTAACAGTCAGACCCCGATTGGGTTATCAAACCTTCTCCCACAGAACCCCAATTGGGTTATCGAACTCCTTCCCAGAACCCCGATTGGGTTATCGAATCTTCTAATAGAGTGCTCCGCCAGCAACTCTGCTCTCTATTGAGTGCGTTGGGTCAGTGACAGCTCAGCTATTCGGCCAAGTCGGACAATCTAACTAGCTAAACCTACCTTAGTTATACAATTTTCCAGGGCAGTGTACCACCCCCTTGTGTTGCAAATGTATGTATTCCCTCAATTTGATTGGTCGAAAGACGAGGAGAGGTCATCACACCTTACCAGTTATGAGGTCACTTGATTCAATAATGCAACTTAGCTTTACCACCCATAATTTCTTTTTCCCACACATTTTATTCCACCCAACAATGGATGTTTCAATAACAACTACATTGTATTTAAAATGTTTAATTTTGCTTCCTCTCGAGAAGTCGAAGGGTGTCTTTCCCAGGCGCATCTTCAGGCAAGACAGTCACTGGCACAAGTTCAATGCTATGACTTATGGACTCGGGATAATTCAGCACATGTGCAGTCGCGGGACCTAAGATGAAGCAACTTTGTACTTGATTGGTCCAAACACGAGCTAATAGCAAAGTCAAAGAGAAACAGTTTTAGAACAAAGAATAAATTAATGCACTGTATACCACTTATCTCTACTCTATTCCCATTACTTTATTTTAACTTCAGCGTTAGGAATCAAGCAGAACGAACAATTTAATAAAAGCAGCAATGCAAGCGTTAGCATATGAAAACATAGAGCAGCCATCTTTAGTTCTAGTGCGCAGAAGCAAAGATTTCCCACCAAGCAAAGAATTACGTCACGTCACGTGAGTGTGACAGACGCATGCGCAGAAAAGTTTCCGCATTGCGGTGGCCATATTAGGTCACTCAAGTTACTGTTAGTGAAAGCACATATGCAGGCTTCCCCTAGATGCTAGAAATGTCGTGTGGTGCGTTATTAGTAAGACGAAACATGTTGATTAAAGTATTATATAATATTTCGAGAGGGTTGAATCCAAGCAAGTCTCTTTACGAGCGAAACCTTGCTCCATCAGGAGGACCTGGCTTGGCAGGTCAGACTTGACTGTTCCCATGACAAACTGGAGCAATACTGATTTGCATAAGGCTGAGTCTAAACGGCAGTGGCATGGTAAGCAAAAGAACAATGGATTTAACCCAAATCTCTTGACTAGGGGTGAATGTTTTGATTTGCTCTGCATTCCGTTCGTCACTTGTGTGTCTTCTGCTTTCTCACCCTAAGTGCGCCGGGTATGCCCAGACATGGTTCTCAGGCTCACTGTGCCACTGGATTCAAACTAGCCTGACTGATGAGAAGTGAAACCCCAAAACTGGTCCTAGGATGCTTGTTTCTGGTCCAGGGAGGACCTAGCTTAGCAGTTCAGTTCACTGTTCCCATAAGGAACTTGTGCAAGACAGATTTGCATATGGCTGAGTCTAAACTGGGGTGGCATGATGAGTAAAATAACAATGGATTTAACCCAGATCTTTTGACTGGGGGTGAATGATTTGATTTGTTCTGCATTCCGTACATCACTTGTGTGTCTTTTGCTTAATCATGGAATATCATGACATTAGCATTTTAGTCCTTGGACTGGGATGTTCTCTTTGCAGCTTGTTGTAATTGGCCTCTGTAATTCAGGATACATGTCACAATTTGCCGAGGTGCATTGTTGGGAGGGCAGGCTGGTGGACACCCTGGGAGCATGTTCCACAGCAAAAAAGGAGGAGAGGCCCTGAGGTGAGACCTCTTTTTGGATCCATGATTGTATATACACATTAGGGTTCTGTCCTTCTAGTCTCTCTGGTAGCCCCACTATGCAAATGTTATTGCGGAGTGTCATGCACTCGCCTCCTCAGCACTCCCTTCTAAGTGCCATATGTGATCAGACAGGTCCTGCAAGGTCGTGGCATGTTCCGTGTTTTGTAGCTGAAGGTACTGAATAAGTGCAGTGCTGGCCTGAACTTTCTCATGAGTTTACACTAGTTTTCTCGTAAGATACCCATATCCTATACCACTGTTCTAACTTTAAGTTCCAGCGCTGAACAGCTCTCAGCTATAGCCAATTTATCCTGTCTCATTGGCGGCAAGGCGGCATCATCATCACGCAAGTTGAGCTCCTTGTTAGGGGCCTTGTATGAGCCCATAATGACCATACTTGCGTCTCAGCCCTGAGTTCCAGCAGTCCTCCATGAAAGACTCCTAGAGGAGATGCTGGAGCAGCAGCCCGCCAGTGCCGGAGAAGCCCAGGATACAAAGCAGTGCCAGTGACCACCCAGACCTTCGCTGCAGTTCATGTGCCCAGGTACCCACTATCGGGAAGAGGGGTGGCAGGTGGTAACCCTTGTTCCTGGACTTACACAAACACCTCGTGATTTTCGTGTAATAGACTGGAGTGTTGCTCCATCTGCAATAAAAATCTACACCACATAAATATGGTACACAAGACAGCAGACTAGCCTTTTATTTTACAAACAGGACTGACAGGATGGGGAGGCAGGCATGCTCTTAAGTTAGTGTTTATAAACTATAACTTTTTATAAATACTTCTTGATACAGTAAAATATTCTGAATTACTGAAGCACACCCCCATAACAGGTCATATTTACAAAAGGATATCGCCACCAGACCATGACTTTTAGTGACATCCCGGTAGTGATATCCCCTACTCCTTACTTACAAAGGAGAAGGGGATGTCACTTCACTTAACGTGGCTTAACGCCTCCTTGTAAATATGGCCCCTTTACACGATTCACTTAGTGTGAAAGGGGCGTGCCATGGGTGATGCAGAAGGTCTCCGTCGCAACACCCATTGCTTTGACTTTGTCCGTTATTTACAAAGATTTCCTTCTCTTCATGTTTTGCTCTTTCCGTGTATGCTGCATGCAGCACACATAGAAGGAGAAAATAGCCTTTGCAGATTTATTCTTTATGTGTAGGAAGGTGTCCCTTCCTGCACATAAACAATCACCCCTGCAGTGTAGACACCATTGCATCATGGCGCAAGGGTGCCTGCGCTGATGCTAGGCAGCTTTATTAGCGTCAGCGCTAGGGAAAACACAGGGGTGTGACATATTTTTGTAACTGCAGCGCATCCCAGTGTTTTATCAATTTAGGAGTAACACCACGCTAAGACATTGTGGGGTATATTCACAAGAACGTGAGCTAAATATCACCAAAAAATGCTAACGCACCTTTACACATCGCAGCCCATTGCAGGAAAATAACCCAGTGTTAACGTGGAATTCAGAACACCGCGGTACCAGGCGATAGATCACCGAAAATGCGGCCAATGTCCGCAATACAACCACTGCGACGGAGATAAAAACACAAACCTCAACGCGGATAAACATGCGATGGGCCAAAGCGCAAAGAGTAAATCAGCCATAAGTAGCGCCAGGCCTGCAATACACACATGGCAGGTGGGAAAAATCACTATAAAGTAGAAAAAAAACACAAACACAAACTGAACAACACCCAAGCACCATGGAGGCAGCCGGAGAAGGTGCAGAGGATGAGTGCAACCCCACAAGCACCTTGGACGACCCGGCTGGGATCTCCGGGACAGGGAAGGGCAAGGACAAGAAGAAGAGGAAGACTAAGTTCAGTCCGCAGGCAAACAGGATTCTTATAATGGAGATGATGGAACACCATCAACAACTGTTTGTCACCTCCAACGTGTCATTGGGCACCAAAAATGTTATATGGTGGGACATCGTGGACAAGGTGAATGCTGTCGGGAGCACAAGAGTTCAATGGATGAGGCCAAAAGGCGATGGATTGACATCAAGCGGAAGACCAAGGAGAAACTCGCAGCAACCCAGAAGGCAGCAATGCAGACAAGAGGTGGGGCCGAGCGCCACAGCAGGAGCTGGTGTCGACTGTCATCAGTGTGGAGACTGTGGCCGGAGTCGGGGGAACGGACACTGCCCAACAGTTCACAACAGAACCACAACAGGGTGAGTGACCACCAGGTACTGGGGGGATGGGTGGAGAGGCCCACAATGGCACACATGCACAATCAAGCAGAGCACAGTGCATACCCACAATGACCCTGGGTCGTGGCCCTGATCTACACGCTGTGACAATGTACAATGCCATGCTGTCTGAATGTCAACATGTTCCATGCGGCCACATACATGTGGACACATTGTAATACACCATCTCCCCTTCATTTTGCAGGGGCACCGTCAACACCCCCTGCACAACAGTCCCAGCACTCTTCACTAATGACAAGGAGGACACCACCAGAACCGACACCCAAGACCTCCAAAACATCATGGACATGATCCGAGACTCACCTCCAGGATCAGGGCAGCGCAGCTGCATCGAGGAGACCCTACCCACTACACAAACCACGCAGCAGGAGGCACCCACAGCCATGTCAGTCTCTCAAGACCCCCAGGAACAAACAATGGCCTTCCAATGCCGTGCGCTGGAGGGCTCGAGGGGGATGGCTGGGCAGGTGCAGGTGGGGTTCGGCCTCATGGCTACCAAACTGGACGCCATCCACGAGTGTCTAGGCCCCACGAGGGACCAGCTCCAGTCCCTAACAGACACCCACGGCCCGCTCCATGGTCTCCAATGAGCCCTGACTGACATCGCTGGATTCATGATGCAGAGAGAAGAACTGATGCGGAGAGACTGGCTCCAGCGATTCTAGCCATGAGCTGGCACACATGCGGAGGCTCTTGGAGGACATGGTGCGGATGGAGGCGGACAGGATGGCAGCCACCGCTGCACATCAGAGAGATGTAGCTGGGATGTAGCTCATGATGACATTATTGCCACAAGGTCTGGTGCTGATGAATACTACTGCCCCCACACCATCCACATCTCCGCCCCCTGGTGTGTCAGTGCCTCACAGTGAGGCAGGCATATCCTCACCGGCACCGGATGTGTCACTGCCACACAGTGCGGCCGACAATCCTCCTCTGGCCCATGATGTGTCAGTGGCACACAGTGCTGCAGCCAGTACTGCAACATCCACAGGTGGGGCAGAGCACACATCCAAGGACAAGGAGGTGGCTGGGATTGTTGTCAGAAGGAGGCACTAGCATTCATTTCCGCCACCTGGCCTGTTTCTGCTTGGTGCCGCACATGGCCCCAAGAACTTCCACTGGCCCCCGATAAACTCCGCTGCACTCACCTTGGACCGCGACATGGACTGCCATATCCTGTTTGATGAACAATGACACAGCGACCAGACTGTGGACTGTACCCTTCCTCTTCCGCAGTGCTTGGCATCCCCGGATAGACTCTGGCTGGCCCTTGACTGGCCCATATTGTGTGGTGTGCTAGGCATGGCCCTATACCGCTCAAGCTGCATAACTACACTGGATGTGCAATAAACATCCAGTAACGCACTGCTGTGTCATATCTTTCATCATCCATGTATGTATGTGTGGATGAATGAAGGGACAGTGATTCCCCTCACGTCAATGATGCCCATCTAGTGGGATGCCAGTCACAGTGTTCTACATTGCCTATTTTGAACCGTGTGCCATGGACACTGCAACAGGGACACACGCAGTAGTCACTTCCTGGTCTGGACATGGACTGAACCATGCCCAGAGCCCCCGAGTCATAGTTGCAAGCCCTGCACTGTCACGGCGTGCACCAGGCCAGACCACTCCGCTTACGCTCTGAGGGGGAGCCCACATAGCGACCTGTCGTAGGCGTTCACGCTGGTGTTGTGCAGGTCACTGGTCTAGTTGTCGGCATGTCATGGCCACTCCCTGAGGGCAGGCTTGCAGCGGCATATGTTGGGACATCTTTTATAGATGCCAGTGGTGGAAGGTGAGCAGTAAGGCCTGGGTGTGCTGGGGTGGGCATGTACCGAAGGGCGATGGGAAGGGCTGGGGTGCCTCTGTCTGGGTGTGCAGAGGCAGGAATGTTCCGAAGGGCAGCGGGAGGGGCTGGGGTGCCTCTGCCTGGGTATGCTGGGGTGGGCATGTGTCTGTCTCAGATGTGGGACCTGGTGCCCTGCATTACATACCGGCATTTGGTTGGAGACACACCAGTGGCAGCAGGTGAGCAGTGTGGCCTGGGTGCAAAGGGGCGGCACTCTCTCTCTCTCCCCCAGGTCTTCCTCTCTCTCTCTCTCTTCCCCTGTCTTCTCTCTTTCTCTCTATCTCTCTCCCCCTCTCTTTGTCTTTCTCTCTCCCCCTCTCTTCTTCTCTCTCTCTCTCTCTCTCTCTCTCTCTCTCTCCCCCTGTCTTCTTCTCTCTCTCTCTCCCCCTCTCTTCATCTCTCTCTCCATTGCTCTCTCTTTGTCCCTTGATGTGCGCAAGACACACCTTCTCATCCTGATTTTTGTCTTGTAGGCTGTGGCCTAGAGATCGTCCTGAAGGGAGACGCCATGTGTCTTCATTTCTGTTCAGTGTTTATTTTAATACATTTTTATTTGTTGCTTCGTGAGTGAATGTGTGCTGCTCATTTTTTTGACGACACATGCATGTCACCAGATGTGATTGTGCGACATCATGAGGATTATTTAGTACATGTTTGAGTGTGATTGTTGTGGCATGGCTCTGTCCGGGGGGATGCCGGTGAGGGGGCTCTGCACTGCACGATCGTTGACTCCATTGCATCTGTTGTCCTTCAGGTGTGGCTCTTGAGGTAACGGGTTTTTAGGAACCCGCTGGTGTCAGGGGATAACACCCGAAGACCTCTGAGTTCCCTTGTTCCGGACCACAGAAACACGTAGTCTTCTAGTCGCAGTCAAAGATCAAGTTTCATTGGTAGCTACCAAGTAACACGTGTCCCAGAAGTACACCACACAGAGAGTAGGTTCTTGGGAGACTGTTCGTTTTTACAGGACCAGCCGTCTCCTTATATATCAAATATATGGCTTCAAGCAAGAATTCTTGAGTTTATGGTATGGCAACACACATATTTCTACAACAATACAAAGAGCGAAGTCATGTAAGCAAGCCCATATTTTAGATGTCCAGTTTGCTGATAGATTACCCAGTTGGATCGGGAACTCCCATCAGATATAGATGAACCACCAATAAAGGAAGGTACAACCCAGCCATAAAAGGGCCATAAACAAGATACGGGGACAGGTGCGTGTTTGAAGGAAACATGGGCTGTATGTAGTGAATGGTTCGTGGAATGTTATGCGTAGATGCTATCGTATTCGGCCACTGGGCGAGGAGCTGCCTAAACAGGTTTGGCCGAAGACAGTGGAGTCAGTTGGGACAGGTCAGGGGAAAGTCACGAAAGGTGGACGTGTCTATTTGGATCAAGCTTGACCTTTAATTGACTTATGATGAGGGCAAGATGCAAGATGGATGCCGTTCACAAAATGGAGTTTAAGGGATGGGACGGAAACTGTGATTTAGGGGTGTTGGCAACCCTCGATTGTAACGCAAATACATAGGAATGATGTCCTAATCATTATCGGTTGGTAGACACCAAAATCGTCTCGGTACGTTGAGGTTTCGTGACACGGGTATTGGACCTCGATATCGGGAAAACCACAGGGTCCGGATTTTGAGAACCACAGACCCTCCTTTTGCCCTCATATAAGGCAATAACTCATGCTAATCTGAGTCCAAATCGGTATGAAGAAATTCGTGGAGATGTTGCTGGAGCATCATTCTGCTACTCAGCTCGTCCTGTGACACAGGCTTCCGTACACACGAGGTAGCACAGAGGCCACATAGTGCAGGAGCACACTGTATACACAAGCAAAACATGAACAGAAGTGCCAAGATCATCCCGATGAAAATCAAAGTTTTCCATCCCCAGGCAGTGATCAGTTCCCAGAACCACCCCAGCAGGGACCAATCCCCTTTCTCAATGTGAAGGGAACCAGATATTTCGTGTAGTTTGGAGATGGCCTGGTATACTGTTGGTGCGTTATCAGGGATGAAAATGCAGCAACTGGATTGGATGAGTCTACACACACCACCACGATCGGCGAGTATAATGTCTAAGGCAATTCGGTTCTGAAGGGTCATAAGTCGATCCGACTGAAGCTCTGTTGTCAAATTGCCAAGTGCTCCGGCCGTTGTGGTCATGGCGGATTCAACTATCCTCGCTAACTGGCGAATATTCCTGCTGTTCACTATAGGCCCCCAAAATGGCAGAAAACCCTTTGCGAAGTCAGCGAATTCCTGACCCGCGGTGTCGTCTTTACTCACGACACCTCTAGCTGTCCTTGTCCGGTGGTAATCTGCTCGGGCCGTGTAGGTAGGAGGCAGCAGAAATGAAATAAAACATATACCTGAGAAATCAGGGGGCAACCACGTGTAGGCTTGGTCGTGGCAAACGAAATACGTGCCTTTAGCTGCCAAGAGTATCGGGGAAGTTCGGGAAGCAAATACATATGTTTCCGTGCAAATGCTCTTTCCTAACTGTGCTGTGGGGTTCCTACCAATACCCTGTAAGCATAAGTGACCTCGGTGGGGAACTATCCAAACTGGGCGAGATTTCTGTGCTGCCTGGCTCTTGACCAGGTAAACCCCATGTTTGGTCACGTTCCAACGGGTGTAGGGACTCAGTTCATCTTTGGGGATTGTCAGATAGGTGTCGATATCCCTACTCATGTTCCTTATCCCTGCAATTAGTGCCTTGTTACTGGAGTCGCTCGTAGCGGAACGGGTCGGGTATGGTTCTAGGGCGAATAGGAACATGGTCTGGAAAGCCCACAGAGAACCATAGTAGCTAAATGGCAAAACGAAGTATGGGATACCCTTATCGGTTGTGTGTGGCATAAGTCCGCATATCCAACAGTTTGACGTGTTCATTATGGACTGGTGTTGGTGTAGAAGCTGGATGAAAGAGTTGTTTACAAATTCGAGTCTTCGGGCAGACTCGTGTTCAGGTAAAGGGTGAAAGTAGTGTGGAGAAATAGTGGGAGGAGGTGGTGTCTGGGTGTCATTCGAAAAGGTAACTTTAAATACGAACAAGGTATAACCAATAAAAAACACAAGTATGCTACATAACATTAAAACACATAATATCAGGAATCTTCTTCTGGACAGTATCGTGCATAACTGTTTTTCGAAGTTCGTGAGTCTGACAGGTCTCTCTACCCTTGGAAACTCCATCCTCTAGTTGCTGCCCGCGGTGGTTGATTGATTCTCCCAGGGAGCGCGCTCTGCTCAGTCCGGGGTAACTCCCGTGGACCAATCAGAACCGTGGACCTAGAACTTCCCAGTTGCACTCCCCAGACTTCAAACGCGACCCTAGCAGCAGAACCGGATGGCGGTTCGAAAAATCAAAAATGAGCTAGTTCCCTTGGGACGAGAGAGCTGAAAATTCAAAAATAGTTCTTAGGGGAGAAGAGGAAATTACATTAGATCAAGCTTTTATTAGTTCTTTTGTCTAGACCGCAGGTTGTATCGTCGTTTCCCAGGTACGGTGTGATCTTCAAACAGCGTTTCAGGTTCAGTAGTGTCCAATTGCATGGATGGTTACACAAGTCCTTGCAAAATATGATCACTCTTCTTTTCGGTGCTAGTTTCTTTCAAACGGGCATCGCTGAAAGGGATGAAGCGCAGTACGGATTCTGTCTCAGAGTCAGCAAGTCCTTTGTTGACCCACCGGTCGTATGGAAGGGGTAGAGGGACCCGTTTGCAGTGGGTCCCATGTACCCAGTTCTTCTTGCCTTCAACCCGAACAGCAGATCTTGTTGAAAGTAGTACCAGGTGCGGTCCGGTCCACCTTGGTTGTCCGTTGTTGGTGCGCTGAAAATTCCGCAACAAACCCCACGAACCGGGTTCGATGAGGTGACCTGGATCGTCAGAGGCTGGTGGAGAAGAACTGTGAACCTGTTGGTGTAAAACACGCAATTTAGTTGTAAATTCGCACAAATAGTCAAGCAGTACGGGGTGCTCTATCTCGCTCAGTTTCTTGGGTCTTGGCACGCCCCAGACGTTGGCTGGGCGGCCAAACACGATTTCATGGGGGCTAGGTCCTAACCTGGAGTGGACAGTCGTCCTGGTTGACAAAAGTGCTAGAGGCAAGGCATCAGGCCATTTAAGACCTGTACTGGCTTGGATTTTGGCTAGTTTGAGTTTCAGAGTGCCATTGTAGCATTCTACTAATCCAGCCGATTGGGGGTGATTCGCAGAGTGGAATTTTTGGTGTATGCCTAGACACTCACACACTCTCTTCATCACGCATCCTACGAATTCACTTCCGTTATCACTCCAGACAATTCTAGGCATACCGAATCTAGGGAAGAACTCTTTGACAAGGGCTTTGGCAGTTGATAAGGCGGTGTTGTCCTTAAGGGGGTACGCTTCCACCCACCTTGAAAAGGCGCAAACAACAACGAGAACGTATTTCAGGTTGTTGCACCTCTCCATGTGGATGAAATCTAGCTGCAAAACCTCGAACGGGTACGTTGGAGGCGCAAAATGACCAGCTGGAGTTGGCGTTCCCCTACCGGGATTGTACTTCAAACATACCATACACTTTCTGACCACGTTTTCTGCGTACTTTGGGATATTGCTATTCTGCCATACTGGGGCCAATAGTTTACATATTCCTCTCGAATTGATGTGTGCCATTCCGTGAGCCATCGTTACCACTGCAAGTACGTATGCATTAGGTAGTAACCATCGCTGGTGTTCCGATAGTTTGACCCAACAACCATTCGTATCCAATCTACCTGTGCTTTCTCTCCATTCATTCATCTCGTTCTCAGTGGCCTCGGCTTGTATTGATTTTACGCTTTCAATGGTGTCCTCACACATTCCTACATCAGCAATCCATCTAGCGGGACCCATGACATACATCCGATTCATTGTGTTCCTTGCAGTTCCTTTCGCAACCTCATCTGCAAATGCATTTCCGCGGCCAGCATCATCCTGAATCTTTCTGTGTGCACTACATTTTATAATGGCGACTTGTAGGGGCAAGGTGAGTGACTCAAGGAGCTCATTAACTAGCTGGCCATGTTGTATCTTTGCACCATGGGACGTAAGGAACCCACGTTCACGCCATAATCTCCCAAAACTGTGAGCCACACCAAAGGCATATTGGCTGTCAGTGTACACATTCACTCGCTTTCCTTTCGCCAGCACACATGCTCTAGTAAGCGCTATCAACTCTGCAGCTTGTGCAGAACTGTGGGGAATGCGTGCAGTCTCTACAATGGTGTGTAACGTCGTTACGGCATATGCTGTAGTCGTATCACCATTCGGCAACTTGAAACATGAACCATCAACCCATAGAGTATCATTGCATTCGGGAAGGGGAGTGTCCTGTAAGTCTACTCTCCCTTTTGTCTCTTCCTCTGTCCTGAAACAGCAGTCATGCTTGTCAATCTTGTCTGTCTCTGTCGGGATGGGTAATAACGTAGCGGGATTGAGTGTATCACACCTCTTTATATGGATGTGACTTGCTAGCAGGGTAAGTTCGTAACTGGATAGTCGAGCGCTAGTAAGGTGTTGTGTCTTTGTCCTATTTAGTAAAATGTCTACTGCATGCGGAACCATAACGATCAGAGTGTTATTCATGACTAATCCAGCAGACTGTCGAATGCAGACAGCTGCTGCGGCTGTTGCTCTTAGACAACTTGGCAGTGCCTTAGCCACTGGATCCAGAGTTGCCGAAAAATACGCGCATGGGCGCTGTTTGTCCCCAAAGAGTTGCATTAAGACTGATAATGCACAACCTTCTTTTTCGTGGACATACAATGTAAAAGGCTTACTGTAGTTGGGGTTTCCCAACACAGGAGCCGAACACAATGCATCGCGCAACTCGCGGAAACCCGTCTGACAATCTTCAGACCAAGGCATAGGTTTAGGCGTGTCTTTGCGGAGTAGTGACAGTAAGGGTTTGGCTAGTAGTGAGAAATTCGGTATCCATTGTCTACAGTACGATGTAATGCCCAAAAAAGCTCGGACACCTCTCAGTGTCCTTGGGGCACTTAGTTCTGTGATTGCCTGTATTCTTTCTGGTGTCAGTCTCCTTCCCTCCTTCGATAAGATGTGACCTAGGTAGGTTACTTCTTGTCGACAAAATTGCAGTTTTGAAAGGGAGACTTTGTGCTTCATGTCACATAGGTGACGTAATAGCGACAACGTAGCTTCCTTGCAAATCTCTTCAGTGTCTGCAGCGATCAGTAGATCATCTACGTACTGAATCAATGTTGACCCATCTGGCAGTACAATTGTGTCTAGTTGTGTTTTCAGAGCCTGACTGAATATTGATGGACTTTCGCAGTAGCCTTGAGGAGCGCATTTGAAGCGGAAGCTTCGTCCTCCTAAATTGAAGCCGAAAAGGTCTCTACTCTCTTCGGCGATCGGGATGCTGAAGAAAGCGTTCTTCAGGTCAATCACCGAGAACCAAGCTGCTGAAGCTGGAACCATTGTCAATAAAGCAGTAATGTCGGGGACGACTGGAAACTGCGGTATAACTACCTTGTTTACTTCTCGGAGGTCAATCACAAACCTATACACAGGGGGCTGTGAAGGATCAGTACGTTTCAAGACCGGTAAAACTGGACTGTTACAAATGTTTCCTGTTGTTTCCTCGATAACATCTTTATCGACCAAATCATAAACGATCGTTAACAATGCCTGTTCGCAGTCGTTAGAAATTTTGTATTGGGGAATACGTGGCAATCTAACGTTTGCTTTCAAAGTTATGACATACGGTGCTATCTCTAAACGACCTACATCGTTGGAACCATTAGCCCATAGTATATCTGGAAGTGATGACAATTCGGTTGGGATACCTTCTTTTGACAAGTACATTGGAGGAATGACTTTTCTCCCTAAAGTAAGCTGTACTCCCGAGGGAGAACAGTACAAAGTCGCGTACAACCTCTTTAGCAAATCCAATCCTAACAAATTTTCACCGCAACCTGTAGTAAGAATGAGGGGTGCTTCTAATTCACAGGGGCCAACAGAAACGGAAACAGGACTAGAGATCGGGTTTCTAACAGGGGCGCCAGAGAAGCCTACTGAGACATTCATTTCGCCAGACAAAGGTGCGCCAGGAAGTTTTGAGTGCATAATAGAACTTTTTGTAGCACCAGTATCCAGCAGAAATGGCTCTGACACTCCTGAGGTAATTACCTCGACATAAGGTCCATCCTGATCTACTGGAACTGAAACAACTCCCTCTCTTTGTCCATGGCTGTCCTAGCGATCGTTACCCTCATTGTCGTGTTCGGTGTAATAGTCGTCAGCATAGTACTGAGCTGACTTGGACGATGAATTACCCTGTTGATCAAAGCTATTCATTGATTTCTGAGGTGGAAAAGAAGTTATATTCTGAGTGAAATTTCCACGGCCTCTACCTCTAGAGGCATGCTGAACACCTCTTTCCCTTACACCTTGTGCACCGTTTAAACGTCGTGCAAGAGCCGGACAATTATTCCTAAAATGGCCCTCTTCTTTGCAATACGCACATTGATTCGGGCCATACGTAGGACGCTGATGGGAAAGCTCGTTTCCTTGCGCGTCTCTAGAGTACTGCTGATTCTGTTGATAATTAGGCTGGCTAGCCATACGAGGCTGATAGGCCTGTTGGAGAAGAACTTTAGTTTTCAAATCTTTCGTCTTTTTGTCTGCCTTGTCTAACTCGTCTTTACGCCTATTTTCATAGTACTGGGCTGTTGCTAGAATCTGCGCTGACGTAGAGACAGCCCAAGCACTTTCTGAGTCTTTTAGTTTAGCACACAATTCAGGAAGCAAATTGTGTACAAACTTGTCTACAAACAGTCTTTGGCCACCCTCGGTAGCCATATCCTGACCACTATGGTCAGTGAAGGTTTCCTCAAATCTCGTGAAGAAGTCAGACACATTCTTGTCTTTCTTCTGCTTGCACGCGGATAGCTTGTCCCAGTTTACACGTACTTCAGGCATAATTGTCTTCATGTATGCGATAATTCTACCAGGAAGTTCAGCTATTAACGGCTCAGGCTTGAAACCACCGATTTGTCTAGCATCTGTAGTCGCAATGTTTGCCCATGAGTCACCTAATTCTTGGTCATGATCCGTATGACGTATCTTACTCCATAAAGGATGTGGAACAATGTTCCCAAACAACATGTCTATATCCGCTAAATTCATTATACATGAGCTTGCAGTTTGGGACAACTCCTTATAATACCCAGTCGGGTTTTTACGGGGATCGGGTAGTGTCTGCTTGAGTGCTAGAACTTCGGATCTTTTCCAGGGGACATGTACCCATACACGCTGGAAATGAGGCAGAACCGGTGGAACTGCGTTTGCATCACCTTCCCTCCAAACCGGAGGAACCTCTCTCATAGGGTACTGTCTCGCTCTTTTCCTACTATACGTACCACTGTCAGAGGATGACCCAGAATTACCACCTGTACTTCGATGTGATAATAATATCTCTACTGCTCTTTCAACGTCGGGACCAACTATCATACCCTCCCCAAATTTAAATCGTAACCTACACAACTCCTGCAGGTTGCTCTTCTGACCATTATCTTCCAAATCCTCACACAGGAAAACACACATCTGCTCAAAGACGTATCTTTGCGTTGGTTCATCCCATTGACGGAAAACGTTCATGACAGACTCTACATCATATCTCGCTGTATCCATGGCCCAATTTCGTGCTAACTTATTCAATGTTTCCCTTTCCTGATAATCAGGCATTTGGCTTCGTAATTGTCTTCGTTCCGTGTAAGGGGTCGTTTTAGGCGACCGAAAAAGTGGTGAAGGAAAGTTAGTAACACTGCTGGCCATTTTATGCCAGACGAAAGGTGAAAGTGGAGGAATAGCTGGTAGTAGAACAGAGTCACGCAAAGCAGAAACAGAAATGTTCGTAGAACGAGTATCAGAGAGACTAGAAGGTGCGCTAGGCGAAATTTTAGAAGGAACGGTAGGAGAAATAGATGTGATCGGTGAGCCTTGAGGAGGCTGTGCCAAAGAAACAGGAGCCAGCTGAAGAGTAGCTGGTGAGTGCGGTAAAGGAGCCTGTATTACAGCTACCAAAGGTGCAACGAAAGGTTGCGGAGGTGCTGTGGCATTTTGTGCATAGGGTGGCGGAGAATTTAATAGGTGGGACATCAATGGATCTTTCTCGGATCCTTCCTGTTGACCTTTTCCTCTATTTGGCAGCATTGGGTAACATTTATCTATCGCTAGTTTCTTGCTCCTAAGCATCTGTTTGCTCTCCTGCTCTTCCTCGTTATCTCTGTATGCAACGGCAGCTTGCACCATTGACATACCTCTTTTATTCTTTTTTGCTAGTCTTATTTCTTTCTGTTTGGCTTCCTTGCGCCATAAGCGGAAAGAGTCAAACATTGCCGGCCGGGCTTTCTTCTTGAACAATTTGACCTCTAAGTTATCTAATATTTCTTGGTCGAAACTACCATATTGGGGCCATTTTAAAACACCATCCTTGCGGGTGTATTTTATCCATACCTCGTTATATGTGATAGGACCTACGCCGTGCTTCACATAGAGTTCATACATTGGAGTTCCAATTGGAGGAACCGGACAAGAATCTTCCAACTGGGAGTCCTTACTACAACCAAGACAAAACAAGTTTCCAAGTTTGCTAAAACCAGGCATCTTCGCTCACTGGTCTAGCTTCAAACTTCAAAGGATTATCTGTTACGATATTTCTCGTGAATACACGAGTCCTTCGGCTTTGGGGCTTGCAAGTTCCAAATCAAGTCGTATCTCAAGGATACCAAAAACTAAGAACAAACTAAGGACTAGGAGACGCTCCACTTATACTTAACTGAAGTATTTGAAGATCGATGACGTCGCTAGAAGACTCGTCTATCGTTTCGCTCTACCAAGGATCACTGGGTCCAAAACAAGGCGATAGTCAGGGCAGCAGTCCTTCGTAGCCGTCGGGACGCGGGGAACCTCGCAGCAAAGACCTTCGGAACCACGTCGACATACAGGGGTCGCTGAAGTGGCTGGCCGTCCTCCGGAATTTTCACACGAAGCTCCTCACGAACATCTGGCTTGGACCGTCACCGCTTGATATCGCCCCACGTTGGGCGCCAACTGAGGTAACGGGTTTTTAGGAACCCGCTGGTGTCAGGGGATAACACCCGAAGACCTCTGAGTTCCCTTGTTCCGGACCACAGAAACACGTAGTCTTCTAGTCGCAGTCAAAGATCAAGTTTTATTGGTAGCTACCAAGTAACACGTGTCCCAGAAGTACACCACACAGAGAGTAGGTTCTTGGGAGACTGTTCGTTTTTACAGAACCAGCCGTCTCCTTATATATCAAATATATGGCTTCAAGCAAGAATTCTTGAGTTTATGGTATGGCAACACACATATTTCTACAACAATACAAAGAGCGAAGTCATGTAAGCAAGCCCATATTTTAGATGTCCAGTTTGCTGATAGATTACCCAGTTGGATCGGGAACTCCCATCAGATATAGATGAACCACCAATAAAGGAAGGTACAACCCAGCCATAAAAGGGCCATAAACAAGATACGGGGACAGGTGCGTGTTTGAAGGAAACATGGGCTGTATGAAGTGAATGGTTCGTGGAATGTTATGCGTAGATGCTATCGTATTCGGCCACTGGGCGAGGAGCTGCCTAAACAGGTTTGGCCGAAGACAGTGGAGTCAGTTGGGACAGGTCAGGGGAAAGTCACGAAAGGTGGACGTGTCTATTTGGATCAAGCTTGACCTTTAATTGACTTATCATGAGGGCAAGATGCAAGATGGATGCCGTTCACAAAATGGAGTTTAAGGGATGGGACGGAAACTGTGATTTAGGGGTGTTGGCAACCCTCGATTGTAACGCAAATACATAGGAATGATGTCCTAATCATTATCGGTTCGTAGACACCAAAATCGTCTTGGTACGTTGAGGTTTCGTGACACGGGTATTGGACCTCGATATCGGGAAAACCACAGGGTCCGGATTTTGGGAACCACACTCTGGCTTGACTACCTTTTGTGGTGCAGGCTGTGGTCCGACTTTACACCAGGGCAGAGCAGGTGTTAATTCCCTGCTACTACCGCGGCTTAATGCATGTTTTTGGTTTGCATCGCAGATCTGGCATTTCGTTGTGAAAGTGGTGTGTTTTTTTGTGTGTTTTTGCACAGGAATGCCTACTCTGCATCTCATTAGGGTTAGTTGGTGGTGTCCACCGTGGAGGGAGGTTTTGGGGCAGTTATCGCTGGAATACTGGCGATGTCCACAGTTTGCACCAGCTTGTGAAAGGGGTGTTAGATCTATCTCCGCTTTTGATGCGGTTAGGTGGTGATGAATCAGAGTTACATCCTTGTGAATATACACCTGTGTTGTAAATATTTCCCAACCTTTAGTGCATGATTTACATGCCCGGCATTTTCAGGTCTCAGATCATGCACAGGTTCTTAGAGTCAAACCAGAACCTTTGCTTGGCACTTACAGTTCATTATTTTGGTTGGGTCACTTCTATCATACATACATAGAATGACCCTATCCAGGGCCGGCTCTAGGGCGGCGCGTCCGGTGCAACTGCACCGGGCCCTGACTTCTGGTGGGACGACGTATTTGGAAGTATTGTGTGGTTTTAAAAGCACCTGCTGCAGCATTCCTATCCTCCAGAAATTTACAAGCAAAAATATAAATATCGAGATAACTGCAGTGATTAATGTGCTTCTTCGAGAGGAATAGGAGGTTTGTCTTTTGAAAGTTTTGACTCGTGGTAAGGTAGCACAGAGTTAATGTGCCTGCTGCAAAGAACATGTACCATGAAGATCACAAAGCGCATATAATACAAATAGGTCAGTGGATTACTGTTTTTTCCGGAGCGATCCTTTTGTGACTTAGTTTATAAATTTGAATCATAACATAAAACTGTGAGCTAACTGTCACCAAAGCGCTGCATAAAAACTGCAAGAATAGATTAGCGCTTTATGATTTTATCCCGTCTTTTAATATCCTAATGTTGGAAAAACTGGTTCATTTGGATAGAAATCAATTCTGATAAAAAGAACCCCCAACCATGGTGTTAAGTTTTAAATTCAGAGTTTGTGCTTCTCCAGACCAAGCAATGTTGAACTATACTGTCTACCAGAATGGATGACATGACATCTGTACCTTGTAGTACTCTGTTTTATGTAACATTTCCTATACACTAATCTACACGCCAATGATTGATTGTCTCTGTGTAGTGAATGTGATGTAAAGTGCTCTGACGCCCTACACTAGTATGAGTGGAAACGGCGCTATAAAACAAATTAAACGTATCTGAGTGGTTATGGACACTGGGCATTGTTAAAGGATGGTAGTGAGTAAATGCGTAACGAAGGTGGTTATTGGGGGGCGCCAATAATGTCGCACAGGATGCCACCATCGCTAAAGCCGGCCCTGACTCTATCGAAAGAGGAAAGCACAGAAGATAAAGAAAAGCTCTGTACCCGTAGGCAGAGATAGCTGCGCTACAACGGCTTCTTCTAATTGACGTCTGCGGCGATGTACAATGTTTTCCTGAAGCGTAAATACGACCGTGACGCTAACGTCAGTTGCACAGTCAGTCCATCCCTTGTTCGTGTAGTTTAGGAATAACGTGTCTTTTATCAGTACACGGGTAAAATCGCTTGCTGGCGATCATTAAAAGGCGCCAAGGTGGTTAGGAGGTCTGTGGAATCCCAGAAGACGCCGGGGGCCCATCTGTTCAGCAGCCTCTCCAGCACTGGGATTCATTACTGCAGCTCAATTAGCCTCAGCGAGGCCAACAACAGAATCCGCCATGTTGGGTTACAGCGGGCAGCTTATTAAATGCATCCGTCATCGTTGTTTTTGCCTCTTCTGTTTTTTTGTTTCCTTTTGGCTGGCACGATGCTAATGATCTGTTTATCTCTGATGGATAGTAAAATGGGTTTCTGTTCCATGAGCCGTTCCTTCACTCTAGCTGCTTCAGTTTACTAAACTCTGCTGAAATGTGTTCCAGAACAGAGGATTGGAATGGGAGCTGTGAAAATACTGTCTATTAATGAAGTGTTTACAACGAAGTGAGTTACTGGCCTACGGAAATGAAAAGAACAAAACACCCACACACAGAAAAAAAATAACATTAATTATTAGTAGTTTATTTACACTTGCACAAGCTCACACGGTGTCTTTGCCTCGATAAAGATCAAGGTCCTAAACAAGAAAACAAAGGGATCACTGAAAATGCTTATTTACAATATTCCCCTGCTACAGTTTTGGGCTGACCGGTGTCTGGTGTGCCACATTAGTGAAAGGTTGTTTGTCTCTGGAGCTTTAAAGAAATCTTACCCACAGCTGCAAGGTTTCAGATTGTTTATATATGACATTTCCATAGTTTCAGTGTACTTATGAGTGGTATTCAACGGCTAAATGTGTGACACTTAGAGCTGCACTTTCTTGTGAGCAAAATCAGGAAAAAAGTCACTGGAATCAGACAAATATCAGAAATGACTCCCATTTGAGCAACGAGAAAATATAAGGAACTCTGTAGCAGGTGCTTTTAAAACTATTTCTAAATACACTGCTCCCGCCACCCCCTCTTCTCAACTCCAGGTGCGGCCGAACCAGAAGTAAAAAAGGGATCCCTGTGACAAAAGCAGTAACCCTCTCAGCATTCCACGTAAAATACAGCTCCAATGATATGCTGATACACGTTCTTTGCAGCAGGCATATTAACCCTCTGTGCTACTTTATGGTTAGACTCAAAACTGCCAGTAGACAAAACTCCGACCTCTCTCCAGCAGGAACGTTAATCCTCAGCGGTATCCTTAATTTACCTAGTCTCCCACTGCTGGGAAAATAAAGCCTGCTCCTTTGGACTACCACTGTCACTGTAGCTGCTGAACTGTATGTTCCCCCCCCCCCTTTTCTGTATCGAACTGTATGTGGAGTCACACTCACTGGCTGGTGACAGCTGCCAAGACAGTGTTGCTGTGATGTGGAGACAGGAGTCAGTTGCTAGTTCGCAGAGTGCAGGCTGGCATAGTGACAGAGTTGATACTTCTCTGTGCAGTACAGTACTGTATTGCACCTGCAGTAGATTGAAGTCATGGCATGCCGTGGGCATGTTAAAGCCACTCCTCGCCTGCTGACAGGACACAACCCCCTGACATCCTTCACCTCCATACACACAACATGGCAGCACGTGTCTAGGAGGTAAGAGAGGACATGTCCTGTAATTTAACTTCGGTGGGTGGCAGCAGCAATTCCTGGGGGCCTGGCAGGGCTGGACTGGCCATAGCGGGCACCGGTCGATACCACGGTCGCCCGCACGGGTGGGGGCCGGTTTGGGGTCCCAGGTGGCGTTTTTGTTACAGGGCCGTTTTTTCAGCATAGCCGCAAAATCAGCCCTGTAACAAAATCAAGCACTTTGCTAGGACCGGTTTTGGTTCCCAGTCTTGCCCTGGGGCCTGGGCTGAAAGGAATTGCCTTTACTGTGGTCAGGGTGCATGCAATCAATCAGTTACGGCCCCCAGAGTGACCCACCTGCATTCCTCTGGCAGTGTTGTTTCCCTCTTATATGACTTCTGGCACTCAACAGTAGCAGTAGGGTTCCACTCACCCCGATCTGTCCGCTAAAGATATGTCACCCTCTGGAACACCACAGCCTGATAAATGCAGGCCTTCCTCAATGTCGCACACTGAGCGCTTTACACACAATTTCAATGGGCCACATGTGCTACCACCTTCATTCTGAGTTCGCTGTGGTTTGCATCAACTCTCCCCTGCGTTCCCTCATGTAAAAATGGCCTCGGTACTCAGCCCTCTCCACCATCCACTCCTCGATGTCAGTCATTGCAAAGCTCCAATTTGTACCTGCGTCACCGGTCCTCCTTGCATTTTCAAAGCAACCCCCGGGAGGCCATACATATCTTATCCTGGGTTTCTCTTCAACAAGGCTCACCAGGTCACTATTTTTCCACTCTGTATGCTATCACAGGTTCTGGAAGGCTGCTCCTGCAGCCCCTTGGACAGCAACTGAGCGCCAGTTTTTTAGTCCTTTTCGCAGAGAGGCTGAAACTGCCCCTCTCATGTAGCAGGCATCCCTGATCCCGCTGTGGTAACAGCACCCCAACTCATGTAGCCCTTCTGCTTCCCAAGGACCTGTCCCTGCTCAGTGTATTCTCCTTACGCTAGTTGGTTTGCAGCTGCTATCTTTGGGTCATGCAGTGTCTAAACAGGCCGCTCACCTGCTGCCACTCTGGTTACAACTCTTCATTCAAAACACAGCACCTTTAAGTCTGCTCGACTACGATTCCATAAGTAGTGTACATAACAGTTTTGCACACTGCTACAAGGGGTCTATCACCCCTGTTATACTAAAACACTGTGATAAATTGGATTACTGGTTGACTGGGGTATGAGCCCTGGTCAAGCAGCGACCACAATCCTTATCAGGGTGAGGCAAAATCAAACCCCAAAATAACCTGTGCTCAACCAGCTGATAGATTGGCACAGAGCAGTCAAGCTTAACCTAGAGGAAATGTGTAAAGTATTCTGCAACACTTCAAACAGTATTAAATTGAAAAACACCACACAAAAAGGATCCCACACAAGTTAGGAAAATAGTGTAAGCTTTAATGAATAAAAACAAGACCTAAACAACAAAAATGTTTTAGTGTAAAATAGTGCCAAAAATAAAGTGCTACCAGCGGCTTTCTGGACATGCTGAACCAGACAAAGTCACACATTCATGCCAACCACGATGGAGCACAGTTGCAGTCACCAGGTTAGGCTTACTGACGTTTACTTTCTCAAGTCTGTGACAAGAGTCGTATTCACAATGGAGGGACAACGAGCAGTAGGGAGAATGTCGTGGGTACCTGCCGTAGTAGTGCAAATAGCAGGCTAGGCATCGCAGTCAGGCGTTGCTGGTGCTTTGCGTTGGTGGTCCTCCATTAATTTTGCGTTGAATCACAGTTCAAGAAGTGAGTTCTCGGTGCGAAGGGGCCTGTTCACAGTTGCAAAGAGCCCAAAAACTTAAATACAGCTCCCTTCAGCCACACCAAGGGTTCAGGACCTGAGGAGCACCCCTTTGGGTCAGGAACACTCTTCAGCTGGGTCAAGGGGCTGGTGCAGGATACTGTAGAGCCTTTTATGTCCCTGAGGCTCTGCTCAGTAGGCCAGCAGACTAGTCCTTGGAGTCACTCTGGTGTCCTGGGTTCAAGGGTGAAGATGTAGGTCCAGTTCCCTTCTCAGCAGCAAAGAGGGCCGCAGGCAGCAGGGCAGCAGTTCCTTCAGGACAACAGTCAAGCAGAGTGACAGTCCTTTCAGCAGCACAGCAGTCCTTTTTCCTGGCAGAATATCCACAGGTCCACAAGTGTACTGAAGAGTTGGTGTCTGAGGTCCAGTATTTATACCCAGTGCATTTGAAGTTGGGAGAAGCTTCTAGATGCATGCCTTTGAAGTGCACAGGTGCCCAGCCTTCCTGGCCCAGCCTTCAGACTAACTACAGGGGCATGCAGCCCTTTGTGTGGAGACAGGACACAGCCTATTCAAGAGTAAGCAGGGCTGGGCCCAGCCCCTCCTTCCCATCCTGCCAATGATGGCCCATCCAGTCACACCTAAGCTACCCATTGTGTGAGGCTGTCTAGAAGGAATACACAAAGTCCAACTGCCAACTACACCCAGTCATGTGACCCAGAGACAGGCTACAGGCACCAAATAGCTAAGCAAGGAAAGGCCACCTTTTAAAAAGTAAACACAAGGAGATGATGGACGGAGCGCTGAAACTTTTCAGAAACTCACCCCCAGTTACAGATCTGGGTTGAATCCATCATCGCTCTTTAGCTCACTTTGTCACCCCATTTCAGACCTGGCTATATGTGTTGTGATTTATGTATTTCTAAACTTGGGTCCTAAATGAGCAAGATATGTAAATTCCTTTATATTGTGACAAATATCACCTTATAGGTTCCTCGGTGTATCCCTACCCTTGTTCCCTCCTTACTTCCTGTGTTTATTTACCTTTGGAATCTTCCTTGCCATTGTCCAAGCTGTCTGGTGTTTTGACAGTTCGAGAAGGAGCCTGATTAATGTTGTGGAAAATTACTTAAACGCGGCGGTCCGTCCGCGTCATGACAGCACCACTTCGATAAATTTGGAATGAAGAGGCTGGGTTCTAAACTAATTAGGACATTTACAGTGCTGCAAGTCGGATTTAACACTCGCTGACACAGAACAAATTCTGCTAAAGAACTGTTATTTGTTTTAATAATCAAGTGGACACAGGACCCACTGAGGGTTTGAGATGATGGCTCTGGGGAATACAAATCCCAAAATGCCGCTTGGACTAAGTGCCACCCTACAAAGGGCGTTGCTAACTAATATCAGCATGTGATATAATTTCAATAAATAGAGCTACCTGAAATCACTGGAGAACAACCTATGATTATGGGGCTGCAAACACTGAAAAGCGTCAGGCGTCTGCAACTCACCAGGATATGAAGGCGAGTGACATCAGTGGAAGCCTTTTGAATGGCATGCAGCAGAGTGCATCCTGGAAGGCTCCAGGGCATTTGCTTGAAAGAAAAACAATATATATATATATATATATATATATATATATATATATATATATATATATATATATATATATATATATTACCTACTGGCGGTCGCCAGTAGGTATATATAGTTAGGATTTTTTCTCTATGGGTTTTTTGAAAATTCTATGTCTAATAACTTTGGCGTTTGTGGACGGAATTGGCTGAAATTTTCAGGAAAATGGCACATTTTGTTTCTGAGCAGCCCTTGAAAATTTGGGGGGGGTTCGTCTAGTGGGGGCCGAGAAAAAAGGGGGGTCCCAAAACGTGTTTTTAACATTGAGTTTTCCATAGGGCGGTTGGCCTCACTTTTAGCCCGAACGGCTGAATGGATTTGCACGAAACTTGGCAAAATTGTAGGGACTGGTAGCCCGATGTGCCTTTTGTAGGTCTCAATATATGTGCTCCAGTGGATTTTGAGAAATTAACGTTTAAAAAAAGATATATATCTGTAACAGCGGACCGGGCAGCGCTCTGGTTCGCGGACTTTTCGCGCAACGGAGCTTTGTGAAGCGAAGCTGATTGGTTCTCCGGCGTCTGTCAACATTCCAAACAGTCCGTAGCGGCCGCCATCTTGTCTCTCGGTAGGATCGAGAGACAAGAGGAGGTCAAAACAAAGGGGGAAATAACTATAAGGGGGCATAGTAGATCCTCGCTGACCCCCTAGGTTTGATGTGGAGGTTTTAAAAGGGCCCCGCGGGGCAAAAAAAAATAATAATAATAATAATTGAACGGCTGAATGGATTTGCACGAAACTTGGCAAAATATTAGGGACTGGTAGCCCGATGTGCCTTTGCTAGGTCTCAATATATGTGCTCCAGTGGATTTTGAGAAATTAACGTTCAAAAAAAGATATATATCTGTAACAGCGCTCCGCTTCGCGTAACGGAGGTTTGCGAAGCTGATTGGTCATTCTGTCACTGGGCTATAGTTGGGCTACATCTGGCTGATATTTGGGCTACATTTGTTTTTTTGTGTGTCTGGCGGCCATCTTTGGGCTACATTGGGCTACATTGGGCTTCATTGGGCTACATTCGGCTAATTAGCAAATAGCTCATCGCAAACTAGGAATGGTAAAGAATCGCTATTTATTCCTTAAAGTTCGCTATTTAGGAAATGCAAAAAACTTTGATGATATATATGGCGGTTCATCTCTAACAAGATAAGAAGCATAGGGATACATTTATGATGACTGGCGCATCACCAGGGATGTGTTAGTCATTCTGTGCCGCTGTTCCGTCACCTATGGTGTGCTGCATTTACAATGCGGCGCATCATGGGGCAAAAACAGCACAGATGCGTGATGTATCTGTGCCGTAAAGGTGGCGCATTGCTGGAGTTGTATCGCAAGTGTGATGAAGCTCCAGCAAGGGTCGGGGGTGCCCCTGTCGCAGGGTTTCTGTTCTCACACAGAACTGTGGACAGAGGATTGGAACCTCGGCGAATGCATTGCTGGAGTTGTATCGCAAGTGTGATGAAGCTCCAGCAAGGGTCGGGGGTGCCCCTGTCGCAGGGTTTCTGTTGTCACACAGAACTGTGGACAGAGGATTGGAACCTCGGCGAATTAGGGTGTCCCAAAACTCACGTTAGTAATCAAAAACTCCTTAGCAAGCTAGGTACAGTGTCACATTGGATATAACAAACTCTCAATGTTTAGACAATCCAGAATATGAACTTATAGTACCTCAGGATACGTGGAACTCATGAACAGTCGGTCGTTATAGATTTCTTAGAAACCAGAACATGGAGTTAAGAAGAACAGATGTGTATTTGAAATGTTTATTTACTAATGCCGTCTTCTCAGGCGTAGTACCTTAGATAATAAAAGTACACATATTATCAGTAGCAAAATTACCAGCATAGTTACTAGTACATAAAAAGTGAATGGTGATAGTATGTTAACATGCTGTAAATGAATAAGAGTTAGCAACACTTATAAGCAGCCGCGGGCCGTGGAGGGAGTTACGGTGAGGCAGGGAGGCGGGGAGGGGGAGAAGCAGGGTGGAGAATACAAGTACACATATTATCAGTAGCAAAATTACCAGCATAGTTACTAGTACATAAAAAGCGAATGGTGACAGTATGTTAACATGCTGTAAATGAATAAGAGTTAGCAACACTTATAAGCAGCCGCGGGCCGTGGAGGGAGTTACGGTGGGGCAGGGAGGCGGGGAGGGGGAGGGGCAAGGTAGAGAGGGCTCCACCCTGCTTCTCCCCCTCCCCGCCTCCCTGCCCCATCGTAACTCCCTCCACGGCCCGCGGCTGCTTATATCTCACCCTCCCTAATACACATATTATATTATTTGCTAAGAAGGTCTCTTTGTGTTGGTTTAGGGCGTGCCCATACTTTAGTGTCTTAGATTTGAAGGAATCACATCAGCATACACCAGCTCTCTCTTCATGTGAACCGCATCAACTGTTGTGTATGTGTGTTCGGCAAAGCAATATAAAACCCGCCTCATGCCCAGAATTGGCAGAAGTTGCACTTATGTTATGAGTATGAAGTCGTGGAGATCAGACCTCATAACAATTCTGTATCGTGTTGTTCTTGAAACTTTAGCACTCGCTGTACAGATATAGTTTAACAAGTAAAGCAGATAGTAGACCAATAACATATTATTCTCATGTAAACCACGATGAACTACTAGGTGGAAAGCTAAAGCAACAACTAAGTGTCGTGTGCAGAAGTTGCAAAAAAGGAAAAATGGCGTTTAAACCGGTAATGAGCCCATGCTAACTTAACACGGTGTAAAGATATCCAGGACCTAGATGACACCTCCTCATGATCCGGAAACGAACTGAATAAGATAATAGAAGTGCCATCTCATGAGAGCAGATTGCAAGTTTATATGTGGACGGTCCGCAAGGTAAAGCATTAAAAACTAGGAAAATTTAATGCTAAAGAAAAATAAAACAGCCAAGTACTTTATCGAGTCTTAAGCCAATAGGCAAGGTAAATAATAAAAACTTGACAAATAAGTCAATGAATTGTCAATGAAATGCTAGTACTCAGCATATCAAACATGAAAAAGGTCTATGACATAACTGTGTATGCAAAATAAGCTGCAACAGCCTCCAATAGGAAGTCACCGTCTTCATCCGAAAACAGTTCAGCCATCCAATTTAAAAGCGGAAAAGAACATACGTGCTCTCCCAGCACCGGATCCTCTATCACCATCAGAGGACAGCTCGGTGGGTTTTCAAGAAAGCTCTCTTCCAAGAAAGACTGTGCTGCCGCCAGTAAATTCCAGGGACCAAGTAGTCCATGCATCAATGCCACAGCCATAATCCTTTCGCCAGGACAAACCAACTCGTGAGTAATGATAGGAGTCATCAGCTGATTAAAGTCGACGTCAGGAGAAACCGGTCCGCAGAGACACAAATCAATGGCCCAATCGAAATCACAGGTCAGGCAGTGAAATACAGGCTGGACACAGGTGAAGTAGGAGAACCGAAAAGATAATCCATATGCCGTGCTTAATATCGCCAACGGCATTGTGCCATAATATTCTAGCATGCGATTGCGGAACAGTGTCAGCAGCTGCAGGGTCGGAGGTTGCATAGGAGGGACATCCATATTTAAAAATGTAAAAAAGCACAAGAGCGTCCGCTGGTAATGCAAGTAAAAATGCCAATCCACGAACCAGAGTGCAGAAAATACAATGAAAGGAAGCAGGGATGACTCCAAAGATTTTCTCAAATGAAGTCACGAGACCACTGGTAACAACTTTAAAAAAGTGTGTCAGGGACTTTGTGGAGGATGCGTTAAAGATAGTCGGAAACATGTTGCTGAAATTGAAAGGCAAATCTTAATTGAAAAGGGTGTGCACCTCTGTACGGGTGTTCGCTATGTGAAGTACAAAAGTTTCACGGGCCGAACTCAAGGCCACCTCTCTCTGAGACAAAAGAGCTCTTATTCTTGCCATGCCGTTGAAACGTGTCCCAAGGTTGGTATTTGTGGCCAGATTGAAAACTCCCTATGTTCATGTGTGGGAGGAAATAGAACATTTCTGCAGCAAATAACCCGTTCACTTACTGTTACGATAAAAGGAATACTTTTAATTAACTCAGAACAATCTTCATTATTGAGCATCAAATAACTACCATTTTCCAACAACTTGAACGTGGGGATGATAGCAGGAACTGGCGTGCCTTGCAACACGCAAGCCATATTTGGTCGGTGTTTGTTGCATGAACCGTGTAACTGTATGTGCCTACACATTAGTGAATGATCTGGCGTCTCAGTGCATTCCTCTCCATTCAGATAAACTTCTTGATCATCTTTGAAACATCTGTATGTGTATGGAAGCGACCAGACCTCATGAAGAAAAGCACTACCTAAAGGTTCATAACGACCTATTGGTATATATTTCATACAATTTGAAAACTTATATAAAGCAAAAGGCAGCGTTATTAAACCGTGGATAAGGCATGTTGTCAAAAAACCCGCAATCCTCTGCTGATGATGTCACTGAGCATGTCATGAATGATGTAATATGTGACATCATCAGCAGTGGATTACGGGTAATAGTATCTCTAGTTTACTCCCCTATAGCTGTCTTTATTTTAACATAAGTGTGTGTTTCCCTCCCTTATACTTACTGTTTTTGGTTCGCTTCCAGTTCGCGTACCGGCGAGCGAACTAGGAAGCGAACTAAGAGAAATAGAGGTTGGCACAGTTCCAAATATTGTACCAATTTTTTTAATAACTGGGAGGTAGTTCTGAAAAGAACTTTTTTTTTATTTTTCTGAACATTTTTTTACTGTTTTTGAATTTTTCGGAACAGTTTTATATTTTTTTGGGTTTTTCTTGGAGGGGGCAATGAAAACGGTTCATTGTAAAGGGCTCAACAGGAGCAACAAAACAAAAAAAAGAAGTATTTATTATTTTGGGCGTTTCGGACAAACTTGCATATGATAGTCAATAGCTCTGTTGATCAGAGTGATGCTTCTTTCTCCGTAGGAAATGAATCCATCGCAAAATACGCAGGTGTGTTTTACTTCACCAAATCTCATTTGTATATTTGGCACCATCTCCCTGCCCTCTGGTCCCGTTACTTCCGGTACAACAGATCTTCTGGCCATAATAGGGAGATTATCTAGGTCGTTCCGAAACTGTGCAGCACTGTAGTTGTTAGGATGCCACCTAGTCATATGGCGATGCATTGTGTAGTTTCCGAAACTGTATTTTTTGTCGGTCCCTCTGGACAGTCTATCTTGACATATAAGGCAAGTTACGTATCTTGCATTTACTTTTTTCTGACCTTTGGGAATTTAAAAAAATTGCCAAATGAAGTTTTCTTTCCGGTGAGACGTCCTGGGCTGCTCAGGCAAAAACTGCCTCTCTTCGTGCTCGTCCTCCTGTTCCTCTTCTTCTTCTTCTTGTTGAATTATAACTTGTGCAGGTGGTCCACTCTTCCTTGGATGTGGTGGAGGTGGTGGGGAAGCACCAGCTGAAGCTACTAAAGAAGCCATTGCTCAGTGATCACAAAGGGTCTTTCTCTCACAATGATGAAAGTCAGAGTGAGGAAAGAAGGAGGGATTTTCATCATTTGGGAAAAACAAGAGTTCTCAACCAATCAAAAGTGTTCATTTTAGATTATATGACCTAGTCTTACATCATTAGGAAACCAAAAGTGAAATGAACCAATGAAAAGTGTTATTACCAAGTCACATGACTTGCTGTGTTTACGTTAAGCGCTTTGCAGGGCCTCCCGGTTTGCTTCCAGAAACCTGCGCTTTGCGACTCGCTTCGCGTACCAGTTCGCTAACGTAGTACGTCATATGACGTATCACGCGACAACGTGAAACGTCATGCGGACGGGAGGCGTCACGATGTTGTTTTGTAACGCGGCACTTGCGGTAAAGAAACGTTTACCGGCTCGCGGTCTATTTCGCGGCATCAAGGTCAGCTAACGGGAAGCTTCCCGATTTGCGAAGCGGGAACGAAGAAAAAAAAATATTTAAAAAAAAAATTATTCATAAACATATAAAATATATTTTTGGATTTAAAGAAGAATACATTTTACAGCTACAGATATTAGCTGTTAAAAAACCAATGAAATTCACAGAAAAAACCATAGGTTATGGACCATATATAGTTAGGAATTAGCATTTACAAAACCTTGAAAATTCACTGAAAAAACCATAGGTTATAGACCATATATAGTTAGGAATTAGCATTTACAAAACCTTGAAAATTCACTGAAAAAACCATAGGTTATAGACCATATATAGTTAGGAATTAGCATTTAAAAAACCTTATTTTACTCACACAAAACCATTGAAATTCCATATATAGTTAGTTGCACTAACTATATATCGTGCACCCGCAATCCACTGCTGATCATGTCACATATTACATCATTCATGACATGGTCAGTGACATCACTGATGACATCACTGATGACATCTCAAATGACATCACTGATGACAACATCCAGTGATTATGTGTTTCTGTAAAGTTTAAATATGTTTTACATATTGAAGAATGAGTGGATGTATAAGTGTCTGAATGAAGGTTTTAGTAGGTGCGTGATTGACTGTATGAGTGAGTGATTAAATGCGTCTTACTAAATGCACGGGTTAGTGACTAAACTGTCTGAAAGTGTGCATCAGTATGTCTGTTGTTGTGCAAGCTGCTGCATGTGTTGATCAGTAGCTATATAAGTAGCTATATGGGTTATTGATTGGTTGCACAAGTATTTGTATGGGAGACTGAGTGTGTGTATGGCTGGCTGGGAGGTGTGTGACTCTGTGCAGATCAATGTGTACTTGTATCAGTGATTCTATAAGAGAGTAAGTATGTGTTAGCATATGTTTGAAAATGTAAGGTACTCTATGTTTAACTGTGTAGATTAGAAAATGGAAGTGTGATTGATTCTTTACAGGACTGACTAGGTGTGTGAGTAACTCCATGGATGAGTGGCAGAGTGTGAGTGTCTGTATAGGTGTATGAGTGCATATGATAGTGTTGTAAAGATGAGTGATTGTATGTATGAATGATTGTATGGGTGAATGAGTGAATGTGTGTGTAGACGTAGGAATCAGTGAGTGCGTATGTAGTAACTAGTATTGGTGTGTCAATGGTTTCAAAAATTATACTCTGTATTTAACACTGGGTGTAACAGAGGTTATATTAAAGTGTGAGGAGATGCATTGTATTGTCACATTAATGATATCATCATTGATGTGACCATTGATGTCAAATGAGATATCATCAGTGATGTCATTTGAGATGTCATCAGTGATGTCATCAGTGATGTCACTGACCATGTCATGAATGATGTAATATGTGACATGATCAGCAGTGGATTGCGGGTGCGCGATATATAGTTAGTGCAACTAACTATATATGGAATTTCAATGGTTTTGTGTGAGTAAAATAAGGTTTTTTAAATGCTAATTCCTAACTATATATGGTCTATAACCTATGGTTTTTTCAGTGAATATATATATATATATATATATATATATATATATATATATATATATATATATATATATGTATATATACATTCACTAAAAAAACATAGGTTTCAGAGACATTATCGTTAGTTTGCCATTTGACTCATATAAAACCAGAGAAATGTGCCCATTATAGTTAGTTGAGCTACATAAAGCTTGCGCGCACACAATGAACTGCTGATGGTGTCACATATTACATCACTCATCACATGGTCAGTGACATCACTGATGACATCTTAAATGACATCGCTGCTGATATCATTCACGTGATAATCTGATGCACATACTGACGCTCCAATATAAACTATGATACACCCACTCTAAAATACAGACTACTATTTTTTAAACCATGCACACAACAATGCCAGATACTATATACCACCGACTATTTACTAGGTCTATAAACACATGCAGTGACTTATACATACAGTTACTCATCAATACAGTAATATGTACTCATAAACCTATACATACAGTCACACTCTACCACTAATCCATAGAGTTACTCACACACCTAGCCAGTCATGCAAAGAATTCATTACATACTCATTTACTCATGTATACAGTTAGATACAACAACTTAGTTATTTATAGACACACCACATCACTTATTTATGCAGATACTAACTTACTGTCTTATACAATCACTGATACAAGCAGACACTCATTTATACACCCACTCTTCAAATAACCTACTCTCACGTATAGTCATTCATATACTCCAACACTCACATAAACTGCCCTAAAACATATGTACTTACTCACACATATACCAATGAGACATTCATTCACTCACCAACACACCCGTACACACACTAACTAACCCATACAGCCCTTCCCAGATGCACTTTTGAATCTATACAACCAGTGAATCACCCACTCAGACATCTGTGCACGAAGTCACACACCCCCACCGACCCACACAGACACTCAGGCACCCATACAGATATTCAGACAACAAATCAATAACCCATATAGACAGTCATGTAGCTACTCACCAACCCATGCAGCCGCTTACACACCAACTGAGAGACTAACACAGAGTTTCACACAGTTTAGTCACTAACCCATGTATTCAGTAAGAATCGTTCAATCACTCAGTTAGCCAGTCAGTCACGCACCTACTAAATAATCCATTCAGGCACTTGTAAATCCACTCATTCTTCAATATACCTTGGCATAGATATATATGAAAAATATTTAAACTTTACAGAAACACACATTCAGTGGATGATGTCATCAGTGATGTCATTTGAGATGCCATCAGTGATGTCACTGACCATGTCATGAGTGATGTAATATGTGACGTCATCAGCAGTGCATTGCGGGAGCGCGAGTTAGAGTTAGCTCAACTAACTATAACGGGTGAATTTCTCTGATTTTATATGAGTCAAATTTCCAAATAACTATAATGTCCCGGAAACCTATGTTTTTTTTTGGTGAATTTCTGAGTTTTTTAAATGCTAATTCCTAACTATAAGGTCTGTAAAATCTATGGTTTTTTCAGTGGATTTCAAAATGTTAATTTCATATTTAATGTTTATAAAACCTATAGTTTTTCTATTATATTTTTAAATATTTTGGAACTCTATTATACTTCTTTCTTTTACTTTAAAAATTATTTATTGTTTTATATCATCCCCAAAAAATATGTATCTCTTTTTTTTGTTGAGAAAACTGCACTCCCATACTGGTAGCGTACCAAGCTCCATCACCACGTGAATCCGATCAACCATATTGTTAAACTCGTAAATGATGTGCATTTCGCATCTGATGGGTTTGTGACACCGCGTCCCGTGTAACATCATATACGCATGAAGTCGCCACAGTTGCTACTTTGGTATCCGACAGGTACGCAGTACCAAGCCAAGCATTACATCATATATGTATGGGGTCGCACGCATTGCATATGCGACGAGTGCATGCCGCCAGGCCCTGTGTTACATCACAGACAAATGGGGTCACGCCTGATACGCCATTCCCTCTTTTTTTGTCTCAAAAGTATATCTAAATAACAGTAACCCAGCAAGCGATAATCTCAAATATTTTAAACATTTATATATTTCTAACTGTAATAAACTTATATTGTGATAAATATATTTTCTCAAAATCGCGTCGAGTGCGGCCTCCTTGCACGCTCGGTGCGCGATTGCCATGTGACCTAAAAAAAAGGCATTTGATTGCTTCGTAACCTTTCCCATTGTAACAGTTGGATGACCTCACCCATTTTAGTCATTCTCGCTACAGCGTTTTATGAGAGACACCTCTTCACCTTAAACAGCTTTTTTGAAAAGTTTTTTGCTGTATACACATATCTTATACTACACACAACATGCAACGATCATCTTGATCAATATTCTTGACCTGTACATTAGCCTTCCATGTGTGATGGCATCTCAAACGTTACATCAAAAAACAAATGTGTGTTACACAATGCTCTTAGTGTGTGTGTGTGCACATTATTGTGCTGCCTTTCGGCCTGGGTATTGGTGGCTCTAGGAAGTATCATCAGCCACGGGCAGAGTGCACATCCTAGATCACATGTGACAAGCACTAAACAGTAATGTGTAGATTTGTATTGCTATACGCTCTGTTGTCAGGCTTTACCAATATAGTAGTGTGTTATATGTGTGACTTTCAGATTCACATTTGACATACATTGCTTGACTGTAATGAGCGTTATTACTGTGTATAACGTTGCCTCACTGCTGATCCTCCCTCCGACCGAGCACATTCACATGTGTATGCTTCACGATAGCAACACTTTCAATAATACCGCATACCATTGACATGCATGTCTACGCATATCCACAACCTTGACAACGACATGTGATGTTCGCCATTCAATCTTTTCCAACAACATCTCATTAGCAATAGTTGCCGCCCTCCCGATACATGCTACATTAATGTACATTGCGCATTCTGCGACGGAAAAAACTGCAAAAGAAACACACATAAGTGCACTTCCTGGCAGGCAGGAACTGAACAACGCCCAGATCCCCTGAACGATTATTCACACCCCTACGTTGGCCTGGCGTACGCAAGCCCAGCCTACTTTGCGTATGTATAAATAGGATAATAACGACGCCATATGTCCCAGTTCTTCCACACTGCCTCTGGTGATATGGCCGCATCCGCCTCACATATCACAATGCGCAATAAAAAACAGGGATCCATGAGGTGTACACTATCCTGCCAATCAACACTGATTCTAAATTGCGAACCCTACTGCCCGTCGTGTTTCCAAAGGAATCCATGAGGTATACACCATCCTGCAATCAACACTGCAACTGAATTGTGAACACTGCTGCCTGTAGTGTTTGTACACACAACAATGACAGCAGGTGAGCAGTGGGGCCTGGGTGCACAGAGGTTCCAATTGAGCGCAGTGCTGCGAGAGGGGTGGGCTGCATCGACCTGGGTGTGCAGGTGCGAACAAGCGATGTTGCCGTGCGTAATGATGTGATCCCTGACCTGATTCATTCTCATTTTAACCACTACAGTGCTAGCGGGTTTTCACGCTGTGCGCTGAAGGTTCATAAATCACACTTTACATGACAAAGCCAGCTCGTCATGAGCGCAGCGCAGGTAACGCCCATGACGAGCTGGCTTTGTCATTAGCGTGGAAGGGGTTAAGGACCTGCTGGACAGTACTGTAGGCCTGTGCCAGCGGGCAGCGCTGCACTACAGACACATGGCATTGGCTTTTAGGGCACTGTAGTGAGCTCATTACAAAGTGTACATGCACACAGGCTTCTGCCACTGCATTAGACAAGCACATTATGCTTCTAGCATGCGCTCTGTTCCTTTGTATGTAAACATTAGTATAACATATTATTATTTAACCTAGTGTATTCTCGTGCAAAAACGAAGGATGCACTCAACTGGTGTTTTCTATTAACCTTGAAATAAACCTTCATTTACCTCCAGACGTTTCCACCATTAAACTATTTCTCCCTTTTCAGACACTGAATTACACAGTTATACTACAGCTGCTAGTATCCTACAGCGCCCAGACCCCATCACTTTACAGCAATCAGCTTGGTTTCATCCCCGAGTCTTCACACCGGTAGGCGTGAGTACTTCGCTTCTGGTATAGTGTAAATGCATGATAGCAGTCAGTAGTTCGCTTCCCACTCCCTCTGTGGTATAAATGCCTACTAACAATACTTGCACACATATGCTACAAAGACCAGAGCACATCACTTTACAGAAATGAGCTCACGGTTTAGACTCTCAGTTTCATACCCGAGTGTAGCAGCATATCACCTCACCACCATGTCACTCTGAGCAACACCGCACTTTCAGACCAGTAGGAGTGACTACTTTGCTTCACACTCCCCCACAGAGCTTACAGTGCTCCTACCCTCCTCTCCTACTTTGTTCACCCTTTTTTCCCCTTACTTGCTTCAACGGAATCACAAAATGGCAGCCAACACTTCCTAGTTGCAACCGCTCGCAGCGCTCGCAACCAATAAGCAGCGAGCTCGTGAATGTACCGCCTCTGCCAATCAGATGGCAGCAATCCCAAATATCGATATCTGTAAATTTAGATATTTCTCCAAAACTACTGAACGGATTTACACCAAATAAACAAAAGCATGCTTTCTAGACCAAGACCCTTCTCCCTGCCAAATTTGGAGTAATTCCGTTCACCCTTTCGACCTGTAGCCTTGTCTAAAGTTTCCATTGGAAATTAACATGGACAAAACACGTTTTGAGATCCCCCTTGTGTCTTGGCCCCCCTTGACCAAACACCCCCAAACTTTCAACTTAGGAGCAGATATGAACACAGAATTAGTTTAGGAAATTTCATGAAGATTCATCAAACGACGCAAAAGTTACAAGCAAAACAAAAAATGCTCTTCCTATGGAGACTTGGTCCTAACTATAACTACCTACTGGCGACCACCAGTAGGTAATACATATATATATATGGCAGTACCACTTTTTGTATTTTATCGACACGTTGAACCTGAAGCTGTGAAACATATAAGTACATAGGAAGGAACTATTACCCCTGTCCTCCACATGAATGTACAAACATGATAGTTGTCATCTGTTTACTATTTTAAATCACTGGTAGCACACATTTTTTGACCGTTACAAAATATGCACTTTATTGTATTTTGCACAATGATTTAATATTGCACATACAAATCTGTTAGCCCACTTGGGCTTATACGATAGCCATTTCTGATACCAATGAAAGAGATAGTTCTTGGTACTGGCTATACAATATAGGTACTCAGTTCCCCGTTTGCTGGTATTAGGCATATGGTGTGGTTAGCAGTACACTTAACAAAATCGGTAAGATATTTTAGGTTGTTCATTGGCAATGAATGGGAATATTTATATTTTAAAACATTTCATGTATTTATATATTTTATTATTATTCTAAATTGCTAATGCTCCTTTACCTAAACATGTGCAATATTACTTAGAGGCTGCTATATATTTATATATTTATGTAAATATAGGAATTAAGTATACTTTACCTCTATTTGAGAGTTTGTTTTAACACATTATGTGTTAATTGTGTTACTAACTTAACTATGTCTATTATGTAACGGCACCATGCACTTTAAAAACGGTATGCCAGCCCCCATGACGGTGTCATGTGATCAAGGCTTCGTTAAGCCGAAACGCGTCATGGCAGATTGGTGTTGGGTTAACTAATAAATAATATGCACCATTTCCTGGGTCTTGCTTCGTCTATTTGGCTGAGTTAATGATTTTCTGGACGTCTACATACCGCATATATATATATATATATATCTTCATTTGTTCAGGACACTTCTGACTTTATCAAAAAAGTGAAAAATGTAGTTTGGAGCACTGATTGTTTATTGATAACCCTTGACGTATCTTCCCTTTACACATCAGTTAAACATGCTGATGGGATAAAGGCTGTTGAATTCTACTTAAACAAGAGGCCAATGAACTTCTCTGCGCACAATAGAATGTTACTATCTATGATTCAAGTGTGCCTGGAACAGAACTATTTCCTCTTTAATAACCAGATTTACCAGCAGGTTAGAGGGGTAGCTATGGGGTCTTGCTTCTCCCCGAGTCTAGCATGTCTTCACATGGGACTCTGCGAGGAGCAGACCCTTGGCAGCATCTATGAGACAACAATGCAACAACATGTTCCACTTTACCTGTGGTATATCGATGATATATTTATGGTGTGGCGAGGTACATCTTCAGAAGCCAATGTTTTTGTAAATGCACTGAACGATAACTGTTTAAACTTGAGTTTCACCTCACATATTGATGCCAGATCGGTGTTCTTTTTGGACACTGAAGTGTATGTTGCAGATTCGGGTCTTCATACAAAGCTTCAAAGAAAGCCCACGGCAGGAAACACGGTGCTACATGCATCCAGCCAGCATCCTCAACACCTTATCAACAGCATCCCCTTCGGGGAGATGCTGCGGATCAGGCGTATCTGCAGTGATGATCTAGACTGTCACAAGGCTCAGGAGGAGAGTAAAAAACGTTTTTTGTCCCGAGGATATTGTGCCAAGACTATCCAGCGGGCAATCAATAGATCTCTTTCTGTTACAAGAGAAGAAAGCCTGGCAATCAAAAATAAATCTAGAGTACCTGTAGTGGAGGACACTAAAATTCAACCTAGGGTTATCACTACATACAATAAACAACATAAGGAAATCCGGCGGATTTTCTATAAAAACTGGAATTTAATAACTGGGGATCCGGTTATTGGGAAATTTATTACCAACAAGCCAGACATCACATATAGGAAATCCCAATCTATGTCGAATCGTCTGGTGAGTAACACACTGGAGAAACCGGTTTCCGCGACTTGGGGCGCTCTTAGCGGAGGCTTCAAAAAGTGCTCTGTCTGCAAAGCATGCAGACATGGCTGCAATAAAACTCAGTACACTGTGCCTTTCAGAAGTTGCCCTGTTAAAATCAAGAAACGCATGTCGTGCAGGACTGAATTCGCAGTCTACGTGCTGCAGTGTCCTTGTGAACTCAGGTACGTGGGTAGTACCCGCTTGCCCGTTCACAAACGGACACTGCAGCACATTAGGGCCATCGTGGGAAAAGACCAAGCTTACCCGGTGGCCCGCCATTTTGAGACTCGACATAACAGTGATCCTTCAGTCTTGCAATATTATGCCATTGACTGCGTTATGCCACTCAAAAGAGGAGGAGACAGAGACGCTAAGCTCCGTCTATTAGAAACTAGATATATAATTGAATCGGACTGCAAGACACCGCGAGGTCTTAACGCGAGTGAAGATTTATATATCTGCTTGTAATACTATCATATCAAGGGTATTTTTCTAGCAGTCATTATTCAATATGTCAACAGTGGTTATCTAGTCTCACAATTGCACAATGCACTTTATTCTGTTTATACCAAGTTTTGAATGAATTTTCTCTTTAACAATATGGGGTAAGGGTGTAGATGAAATGATTAAAAACTAAAATTCCTCCCTTTATATCCTTCCACGAGCTAAAAGAAAATGTTTTTAAAAATGTATATCACACATTTTTTGCACTATTTAAGCACTTTATTGGCAGGATTTAATATGAGGATGTATACTTATTTAGAGTCTAGACCATTGGTGGACAAAAATTTGGACTTTAACCGAACCCTAATATGACTTTGTGTTCACATATTGGTCTTTTTTTTCTGGTGAAGATCGAAATGATTTCAATGATTATATTGATTGAGACTTTTTGTATAGAACTGTACTGTTAGTATAAATGTGATGTATAGTACAGGTAATTAGACGAGTCAGTCTAAAAAACAATCTCTTTTGAGGGGCAAGCAATGGTATAACAAACAAGGACACTATGTCATTTATTGTTGTGTTTTATGAAATCAGCAAATATTTACATATTGCAGATTGATGGAAACTCTTTGCTCGTCCTATAATTACAGTACTTGAGATTGGATTTACCCTTATTACAATGAATATTTATACTATAATTGAGTATTTTGCACTATGCATTAACCATATGACCAATTTTTAACACTGGGCACTAAGCCTTTAATGGTAAAACAAGTTGATGAATGTACCAGCTATTAAAGGGTTAATGGAGGAATGGCCAGAACCATCTAGCGCCACCCTTTATTGTACAGGCTCTATAAGTACCCTCATCACTTTTCAAGCAATGTATCATGTGATCAAGCCTCTGGCTAGAGGCGAAACGCGTCATGCGGGCTTGCTGGGTGCTATTCTGTTTTATGAAATAAACCACTGAATTTGCACGAAATCTGGGTCTGTCTTATCCGTTTTGCAGTTTGAGAGATGTGACTGAGATGCGGCAGCGTCTAACGGAGTTCAAGTGATATATATATCTATATATATATATATATATATATAGATATATATATAAATATATTACCTACTGGCGGTCGCCAGTAGGTAGTTATAGTTAGGATTGTTTTCCATAGGGAAATCACAACATTCTATTGGGAATAACTTTGGCGCCGGTTGAGGAATCTGCCTGAAATGTTCCTCAAATTGGCCTCGCGGCTCTCCGCTCTTTCCCTGAAAGTTTGGGGGGCATTCGTCAAGCGGGGGCCGAGATAAAAGGGGGGTCCCAAAACGTGTTTTCCCCATGTTAATTTCCAGAGGGCGGTTGGACTCACTTTTAGCCCGAATGGCTGAATGGTTTTCCACCAAACTTGGCAAAATTGTAGGGACTGGTAGCCCGATGTGCCTTTGCTATGTCTCAAGATATGTGCCCCAGTGGATTTTGAGTAATTTAGGTTCAAAAAAATATATATATCTATAGCCGTGCCCCGGTACGCGCACCGGGGAGCGCCCCGGGCGCGCCACGCGACTTGCGCACGGAAAGCTGATTGGCTCTCGGGTGTCTGTAAACATTCCAAACAGTCCGGAGCGGCCGCCATCTTGTGTCTCGGTAGTATCGAGACACAAGAGGTGGCAAACACAAAGGGGGAAATAACCAAAGGGGGGCAGGGTAGACCCCCCCTGAGCCCCTAGGTTTGATGTGGGGGCCATAAAAGGGTCCCGCGGGTGAAACATTTTTTTAACTTTTTTTTCGATTTTCGCGGGGGGAGCGCCCGGTACGCGCACCGGGGAGCGTACCGAGGAGCGTACTTTGGGGAAAAATAGTGAAAATAGTAGAGTAAAAAAATCATTTTGAGCGATTAGAGGTAGGGTAGCTCTGAAAAGAGCTTTTGGGTTCTGTGGCTGTTTTAGGTACCTACAAGTACGTCCCATACACACCGACATGCACACAACCCCACACCCCCACAGCCACACACTCCCCACACATACCCCACACACGCACACCTCCACCTACACCCAAACACCCCACACCCCCACACCGACACCTTACACATCCACACCCACACACCCCACACACCCACACACACACCTCACCCCCCCAACACACACACACACACGCACACACAGATACCTCACAGACACACCCCACACATCCCACACACACACCTCCCTCCCCCCACACCCACACACCTCCCACACACACCTCACACACCCACACCTCCACCTACACTCAAACACCCCACACACCCACACCCACACACACACCTTACACACCCACATCCCCACCCACACCCACATACCCCACACACCTACACACACCTATACACCTCACCCCCCCAGACACACACACACACACACACACACCTCACAGACACACCCCACCATCCCCCACACACACCTCCCCCACACATGGGGAAAACTCAGTGAAACAGTAAAATAATAATTTAAAGTGCTTAGAGGTAGGGTAGCTCTGAATAGAGTTGTTGTGTTGTGTAGGTGATTTAAGTACCAACATGTAGGTACCAATGCAGAGTCTTAAATTCAATGTACACCTTTTTTTCTGTAGATATCTTGCATGTTGTTACAGAAGTTATTGTGGTATATGGAATCCATACCATAGTCTGTCAGGAAAGCAGAAACAGATCCTTTAAGTACTCCCTGAGAAGATCTAGGGGATCATGGGTAGTCTACCCTGCTCCCTTATGATGTTTTAAAATTGCACAGTATACTGTAAGTTTCACATTATACTATAATATAAATATAAATCCTTTAAGTACTCCCTGAGAAGACCTAGGGGATCATGGGTAGTCTACCCTGCTCCCTTATGATGTTTTAAAATTGCACAGTATACTGTAAGTTTCACTTTATACTATAATATAAACATAATCATTTTGGTAGTACTTCATGAATTAGATATAAAAATGAATAATGTCTCAAACAATTTTTAATTATTAAATAAACATTTATTGGTTAGAATTTTCATAGTTCAATAAAACTTCCAGCATTAGATCATCTGGAATCTCCTCAAAAATGCATGTTTCTATATCTTGTAAACATTCAATAAATTGTTGATCCAAAGACTGATCCAGAAAATCTTCTTCAACAAAATCTTCATTAAGAATCTCCTCATATGTAATCTCGAAGGAAAGGTTGATGTTTTCTTGCTCCCCTTCCATTTTTTTGCTGTAAATTGCATAAAAAATAACTATATCAGTAGGTTAGGGCACTGTTGGGTTTAAGTTCAGACAGGTAGTTCTGATTTTTTAACAGTGAAGTTAACTTTGGGCAGTGTATGGTAACAGGCAGGAAGTAGAAATATAAAAAAGTGCCTGTGAAGAAGCGTAAGTAAATTCATAATTATAGCAGAGAAGCCTAAGTCAATCCATAAATATAACAGAGGAGCCTATCTCTATGTATAACTATAGCAGAGGGACAGTAAATAACTATCAGAAAACGTTTTTACAAATTAACTTAAAGTGCCCCTTACAAATTATCAACTTACTTTACAGAGAGGTGAAGAAGACAAAATGCGAAAATCCTTTCAAGATGTACCTCAGGTAGTTGTAGTCAAAATGGCCGTGTTTACCTCTCATTTTTCATTTATATTCATGTACATAACCAATCAAATGTCAGGAAAAAAAAGTAGAAAATGAAAGTAACATTTTAATTGGTTGTAAATTCTAACACTTCAGATGTGTTTTTGTCATGTAATTTACCTCAGGATATTTAGACAATGCTACAGCTGAAATGGCTCAATGGAATTCCACTAAATTTGGGGAAATGGTAGGGATTGGTATGTAGTAGGGCCTATTCTATATTTGGTGAAAGTGTCTCCAGTGGTTTTTATGTAAATTAACTCTTAACATTTTTTGGGAGCGCTTCCCGGTGCGCGCCCCGGTACGCGTACCGGCAGCGCTACTGGAGTCCTCCATCTTGTGTTTCGGTAGATTTGAGACACAAGATGGAGGACAAACAACATTGGGAATGGGTAAAAGGGGGCACGGTAGACACTCCCTGACCCCCTAGGTTTTCTGAGGGGGGCTTAGGAGGCCCATATAGGCCCAAAAAAACTTTCGCGGGGGTAGCGCCCGGTACGCGCACCGGCAAGCGTACCGGGGAGCGTACTTTGGTGAAAAACAGTGAAAAAAGTTAGCGTAAAATAATCATTTTGAGTGATCAGAGGTAGGGTAGCTCTGAAAAGAGCTTTTGGGTTCTGTGGCTGATTTAGGTACCTACAAGTAGGTTCCAATGCACAGTCTTATATTCAGGAGGAATATTCTATTGCCCTCATCTGAGAAGTGCACACCATCTCCTCTGTAGATATCTTGCATGTTGTAACGCAAGTTGTTGTTGTATATTGAACCCATTCCATAGTCTCTCATGTAAGCAGAAACAGATTTATTCACATGTTTCCGTGCTTTCTCAAATTGTGGACAAAATTGGTTGGACCACTTCCATTTCTGTCTTTGGCATATATTGGAATATACCAAGGCAGTTTGAGGAAAAAGTGCCATCAATTGCTCAAAGGTGTTCTTTAAAAGCATTTCCAGACCTACCCCAGTCAAAGTGCCTAAGTCATTTCCACCACAGTGCAGAATTATGAGGTTAGGCTGTGGCAGATGCAAAAAGGTTTTCACCAATGGTATCAATTGATGACATCTCAATCCTCTTTGGCCAATCCATTTTATGTCTACATTTGGTAAGTCAAGGTTGTGAAAATTTCTGGTAGCTGCATACCTTTGAGCCCAGTGGATGTAGCTATGTCCAATAATCCAGACAGAATACATGGTAAGAGGAGGTTCTGGTGCAGTCAGATGAAGTGTGGGAATGAAGTGGCAGTTGGAACAGTATGAGTTTGCAAAAAAAACTGTGGAGTTTCAGTGCTCTTCAATCACAAGCAATGATTGGTGGATTCAGATAGTTGAAAACTGGAAGTTAGGGTTCTGTTCTGTGAAAGAAGCAATTTGAATGGTTAAGAAAAAGTCACTTAAAGAAAGATTGCAGCGGATAAGCTGGTGTATTGAGAGGTCAAACATCCTTGCTTAGTTCATTTGCAACATTGTAGGATAAACTTTTAACCCTGAGAGCTCAGTGAGGAGGGAGTTGCTATGGTAACAGGTAGAAAAGGCTGAGGGGGGGAAGGGTGTTGGTTTGAAAATAGAGAGGGAAGAGTTTTGATTGGTTACTATGTGCAATATGTGTGTAGAATTAGAGGTTCTCTGTGCCATTCATGGTTGCAGTGCCTGGAGTACATACCTTTTGCTCTGCTAAAGAAATATTGGTGTGTGTGTCTGACACTGTTCTCAATCTCCTAAAGCATTTGTAAAGGTGAGTAATGATTCATTTAATATACATAGAGACTTGTATACTCTATGGAGAAGATTTGGAAGCAAATTGTGTTTTTTTAATGTTGCTTTGTGTCATGCTTTTTGATAATGCTCGGTAAAACGTTTTTACTGCATAGAGGAATCGTATTTTGTAAAATTGTGAAGTTTCAGTAGTGACATGGAATTCTTGTACATAGGACCTGTGCTGTGTTTCTTAAATGTGATGTCAAAAACGATTTTGGGGAAAATTATTGGCTTTTACATTTTTTAGAAGGAATAAATATTGTGTGCATGCTTAAAGAAATAAATTAGACCCTTTCGAATGATGTTACCTGTGTTAACTCAGTGTAGGAAGCACATTGAGTTTCTTTGCATAGAGGAATTGTATTTTGTAAAATTGTGAAGTTTCAGTAGTGACATGGAATGCTTGTACATAGGACCTGTGCTGTGTTTCTTAAATGTGGTGTCAAAAACGATTTTGGGGAAAATGAATGGCTTTTACATTTTTGAGAAGCAATAAAGAGTGTCTGCATGCTTAAAGAAAATTTTTTGACCCTTTCACAATGATGTTACCTGTGTTAACTCAGAGTAGGAAGCACATTGAGTTTCTTTGTTGTTGGTTTGTGTCATTGTTTTTGATAATGGTTGAATTTCAGTAGTGAAATTGAATGCTTGTACATAGGACATGTGCTGTGTTTCTTAAATGTGATATCAAAAACGATTTTGGGGAAAATGAATGGCTTTTACATTTTTGAGAAGGAATAAAGAGTGTCTGCATGCTTAAAGAAATAAATTTGCCCCTTTCACAATGATGTCACCTGTGTTACCTCAGATTAGGAAGTAGATTGTGCAGATGAGGTGAGGCATGTCTAGAGGTACAGAGGAGGTGAGGCCTTTGTTCAAGACTGTAGTGGGAGAGAGGGCTTTCCTGGGGAGCATAGGTAGTGAGGCTTGTGTCTAAGACTGCAGTGGACAAGGCTTCATGAAGCCTATCCCGGACTGCACTCTTAGACACAGGCGTCAATTTGACTCTTTACAATGATGTTACCTCTGTTAACTCAGTGTAGGAAGCACATTGAGTTTGTTTGCATAGAGGAATTGTATTTTGTAAAATAGTGAGGTTTCAGTAATGACATGGAATGCTTGTACATAGGACCTGTGCTGTGTTTCTTAAATGTGAAGTCAAAAACGATTTTGGGGAAAATGAATGGCTTTTACATTTTTGAGATGGAATAAATAGTGTTTGCATGCTGAAAGAAATAAATTTGACCTTTTCAGAATGATGTTACCTGTGTTAACTCAGTGTAGGAAGCACATTGAGTTTCGTTGCATAGAGGAAATGTATTTTGTAAAATTGTGAAATTTTAGTAGTGACATGGAATGCTTGTACATAGGTGCTGTGCTGTGTTTCTTAAATGTGATGTCAAAAACGATTTTCGGGAAAATGAATGACTTTTAGATTTTTGAGAAGGAATAAATAGTGTCTGCATGATTAAATAAATATATTTCAACCTTTCACAATAATGTCACCTGTGTTACCTCAGATTAGGAAGTAGAATGTGCAGTTGGGGTGAGGCATGTCCAGAGGGACAGAGGAGGTGATGTCTGTGTTCAAGACTTTAGTGGGAGAGAGGCCTTTCCTGGGGTGTATAGGTGGTGAGGCCTGTGTTTAAGAGTGCAGTGGACTAGACTTTATGAAGCCTATCCCCCACTGCACTCTTAAACACAGGTCTCACCTTCTTTGTACCTGTGGACAGACCTCTCTTCCACTACACTCTTCAATACAGACCTCACCTCTCCTGCACCCCTAGACAATCCTCACCTTATCTGCAACGCTGAATAGAATTCAACTAATCTGTATCCTTAGACAGGCCTCAGCTTATTTACACCCTTGGACATGCGTCCCCTCATCTGCACCCAGTTACCATCATTTATACTCAATACATTGAGGCCTGTCCAGAGGACACAGATGAGGTAAGGCTTGTCCATGGGTCAGAGGAGGTCAGTCCTCTCCACTGTACTCATGGACACTGAATGCTTGTACATAGGACCTGCAGTGTGTGTCTAAAATGTTATTTAAAAAACGATGTTGGTGCAAATCAATGAGTTTTAGATTTTTGAGAAGGAATAAATAGTGTCTGCATGATTAAATACATATATTTCATCTTTTCACAATAATGTGACCTGTGTTACCTGAGATTAGGAAGTAGATTGTGCAGATGAGGTGAGGAATGTCCAGAGGGACAGAGGAGGTGATGTCTGTGTTCAAGACTTTAGTGGGAGAGAGGCCTTTCCTGGGGTGTATAGGTGGTGAGGCCTGTGTCTAAGAGTGCAGTGGACTAGGCTTTATGAAGCCTGTCCTCCACTGCACTCCTAGACACAGGTCTCACCTTCTTTATACCCGTGGACAGACCTCTCTTCCACTACACTCTTCAATACAGGCCTCACCTCTTCTGCACCCCTAGACAATCATCACCTCATCTGCAACCCTGAATAGACTTTAACTAATCTGTATCCTTAGACAGGCCTCAGCTTATTTACACCCTTGGACATGCGTCACCTCATCTGCACCCAGTTACCATCAATTATACTCAATACATTGAGGCCTGTCCAGAGGACACAGATGAGGTAAGGCTTGTCCAAGGGTGAGAGGAGGTCAGTCCTCTCCACTGTACTCATGGACACTGAATGCTTATACATAGGACCTGCAGTGTGTGTCTAAAATGTTATTTAAAAAACGATTTTGGTGCAAATGAATGAGTTTTAGATTTTTGAGAAGGAATAAATAGTGTCTGCATGATTAAATACATATATTTCATCCTTTCACAATAATGTCACCTGTGTTACTTCAGATTAGGAAGTAGATTGTGCAGATGAGGTGAGGCATGTCCAGAGGGACAGAGGAGGTAAGGCCTATGTTCAAGACTGTAGTGGGAGAGAGACCTTTCCTGGGAAGCATAGGTGGTGAAGCCTGTGAGTAAGAGTGCAGTGGACTAGACTTCATGAAGCCTATCCCCTACTGCACTCTTAGACACAGGTCTCATCTTCTTTGTACCTGTGGACAGAGCTCTTTTCCACTACACTCTTCAATACAGGCCTCACCTCTTCTGCACCCCAGGAGAATCCTCACCTGATCTGTAACCCTGAATAGACCGTTTGCTTTTTGTCATTGCTTTGTTGTTTGGTAATAGTGGTCTATAATGTGCTATTTTTTTCTTTAACACAGATTGAAATCAAGATTTCAAGAGTAAGGAAAGATGCCCTCAAGGCAAAGGAGAAGAAAACATGATAACCGCAAAAAAACAAAAACAGCAACGGAATTACAGCACTCTTCCACAACAAATACTTCAAAAAACAGGAACAAAGCTCCTGGTAAGACAACTAAGTCTTTCTTACGGAACATATGTAGATAAAAAAAAAATGTTGGACAACATGTATAAAAAGAGAATGAGAGAGTAAATTTGAAAAGGAAGGAGAGACCCTCAAAAAATCTTACAACTGGAGCAGGAGAGAATAATATGTATAGGAATAGAAGGCAGAATCAGTTTAGAGACAATAGGGTGGTTTTAAATTTGTTAAAAAACATTAGAAAAGGTAAACAGAGAGCTGCTTTTTATAAGAAAAGGAAAAGTGTAGAGAAGATTGTTGATCAGGCTTTTGAAGTTAAGAAAAATGTTTTTATTTTAATAATCAATAGAATTAGGACACTTAACAAGACAATTGATGTTTTCAAATCAAACAGTAGATGGAAAAGAGTAATTAATCGGACAAATTTTTGTAAAGTTTTTTCAGGACAATGGATGCACAGTTCAAGTTGTGAGCCATTTTTTAATGAGGAGAGTTACTTCCAGGAGAATGATTTAGTGCATGCAGTTGACACCAATGGTCGAGCATATGAGGTGAAAGACGGTTGTCCGATTGAAAAAGAGAAACTTGTGCCTAGAGAACCAGAAGAGGTGTTAACTGATGAAGTTTTGGGAGACGTACTAAGGGTCCAGTGAACACTTGGAAGTGTAGTAGTATTTGTAGTGTGCGACAGGAATCAATTGATTTGTTTTGTAATTTCTTACGTACATATAGTAAGAAAAGTCTAAAGCAGAAAATGAAGTTGTTGCAAAACTTAGATCCTTGCAGAGTGAGAGAAAACACAGGTTTGCAAGGGCATTCACTGGCTTGTCTTTCTAGAAAAGTCTGTCAGAGTGTTTTTCATCATTTTAGGATGTTAGCAGTGCATCATACCAAAATGAGGAAATTAGTGAGAAGGTTGTATTATGCAAAAAGTCCAGCACTTAAGCTTAAACAATTAAACAGTGCTCTTTTGCCTGGAACTGAATTAGGTGTGAAGAAGATTTGTGAAGAAATTGAGATTTGTTATTTTGGTGAAAAAGAGGACAGTGTAGAAATTGAGACAGAAATTCAAGGTAATGTGGAAGACAATGTACAGATTTCAAGTACAGAAAAGTTTGACCAGGAAATTACCAGGTTTAAGGTGAAATCAAGTGAAAGGCCGAATTTTACTTGTGTGTGTTGTCGACGAACTCATTATAAGCATCAAACTAGATTAGTTGATTTATACGTAAAAAGTGAAAAGATAAATAATTATGAGTGGAAGGATTTTGCAACTTATTTGTGGGTGGAGAATTGTTTTGATTTGAGTTCTGATCAGCGTATTTGTAAATATTGTTATGATAAATTAAATCAAAACAGAATGCCTGCTAGAGCTATTCATAATAATCTGGAATTGGTAGACATTCCTCTTGAATTGATGGATTTAAATACATATGAGTCTATTTTGATTCAATGTGTCCATCCTTTTCAGGCTATTGTTCGCATGGAGCCTAAGATAGGGAATTTGCCTTCTTCAAATTTACAGAGAGGATTAAAGGGAAGAGTTGTTTATTTGCCTCTAGATTTCAAGAAAAATATTGATACCATTGGTGTAGAGAAAGTGGAAGAGGAACCTCTGGTTATTCTAGTTAATGGGGTTCCGACAAAGAGTAAGAAAATCTGGCAAGATTTAGTGGATGTTAGGAAAGTCAAAAAGGCAACGTTGTATTTGGTCAAAAACAATGAGTACTACAAACATGTATGTGTTGAAGCAGAGGAAACAGCTGCAGATGAAGACAGTGATTGTTCAGCTGGCCAAATTGAAAAAGTTGATGTGTCTAGAAGTGAAGAAATATATGAATATTATACTGTTCATCCTTTGCATTCCAAAGAAGTGATGGGGAATGCAATTGACTTGTTTCAAATGAAAGCAGCAAAAGGAAGTCCCATTAGTGTATGGGAAGAAAGTTTGGAAGCTCGTTGTTTTCCACATTTATTTCCAACAGGTCGAGGTGGACGATATGACGATCGACCACTTCAAATTCCTGCATCTGAATATCGAACTGTAAGATTATATGCTGAAGATCCAAGGTTTCGTCAATGCATTCCTTATTTGTTTCATCTACTGTATGAAAGTGACTTGTCTGGGCTTTCTTATGCAGTAAACCATATACTGAAAAGTGGAGCACATCTGCAAAATGTTTCGGCGAGGGACTTTATGGAGAAAGTGAATCTGCAAGATAATATTTTGGAATCTCATTTAATCAAACTCATGGCATGTCAGCGTGGTACAAACGAGTATTGGTACCGTCGTCATGGGGAATTGAAATGTATGCTAAGAAACTTAGGAACTCCTACATGGTTTCTCACTCTTAGCTGTGCCGAGTATGCATGGGACGACTTACTTCAATTTCTACGAGAGGCAAATGCAAATATACAAAATATAGAATTCAAAACACCTGGAGAACTGTGTTCTTTGGATCCAGTGAATGTATGCAGATATTCTAATCATAGATTTGAAGCTATGATGTCTTTTATTACCAACAAAAAAAATCCTCTCCTTGGAGAGGTTTTGGATTTCTTTTGAAGAAAGGGGTATCAAGTGAGAGGTGCTCCTCATATACATATGTTGTTGTGGATTAAAGATGCACCCAAATTTGGAACAGATTCGGATGAGACAGTGATGAGCTTCATTGAAGAGTATTCAACATGTGCTGTTCCGAAAACTACCGAAGAAAACAGTTTAAGGCAACAAGTTTTACGCTTTCAATCCCATCGTTGTGGAAAGTACTGTAGTCGAAAATTCAGAAACAAGGACAAGTTCTACACAAAATGTCGTTTCGGCTTTCCACGACCAGTGATTTCTAAAGGAAGAGTCAATAATTTGATGTCTTCTCTACGACATACTGTGACGAGGAAATCACCCAAAAATACATACAATTTAAAAGGAAACGAAAAGTCCAAGTACATCAACGACTACAACCCAGTGATTTTGTCCATGTGGAATGCTAACATGGATATTCAATTCGTTGCTGACAACTCTATTGCTGTGGCTCGATATGTGACGTCTTACATCACAAAAAAAGAAAAGACAGAACTGAAGGAAATGTGGGAGGACATTTCACATGAAAAGAGTCTAAGCAAGAAATTATACAGTTACAGTCTGAAGATGTTGTTGCATCGAGAAATTGGAGCATATGAATGTTCTGATCGATTGTCATCAGCAAGTCTCTATGCCAAATCTAGAACCATCATTTGGATAAGTCTAGGTCTTGCTGCAACACGAAACCGAGTTTTGAAATCTGTACAAGAGATAGAGTATTTGGCGGAGAAAGAACCAGAAAGTACAGATATTTTGAAGACAAACATGCTGGATACATACTATCCAAATAGAAGTCCTCACCTTGAGAACGCTTGTCTCTATGAAGTTCTTCAAAGCTATATTTATAAGAGGAACATCAGAGAAGATATCAATAATGGAATATATGCTGTCATTGGATGTGAAGGATGTCTAGTGAAACAGAGAAAAGGTCATTTGATTAATCATCGAAAATTGAGTTGTGAAAATCCAGACAAAAGAGAATTTTACTATTTGGCTCTTTTGCAACTCTTTAAACCATGGCGTACAGAAGAGGAACTACTTGGAGATTTTCTCTGTTATGAAGACTCTTTTAATGCAACGAAGGATACCATAGACTGTCCTGTTTTTCCAAATTATCTGCAAATGTTGAATGAAGAAATAGAGCAAGAAGCAACAATTGTTGCAGAGATTGTGAGAGACAGTTCTCAAGACAGTCAGAGTTCTGCTTCATTGAGTCAGGATCCACTAGGAGATCCAATTATCCAAAATGAAGCTGCCACTGCCATGGATGAGGTGGAAACAACGACATCACCCCTTCACAAGACCTCTGCAACTCCCTCGCCTCCTACTTCCACAACAAGATCGCGGACATACACAACAGCTTCAGCACTCAACCGACGCACGCCACGACCGAACCACCGCCCCCCACCACCACCCTCCGGGCCTGGACCCCGATCAGCACCGAAGACACCATCCGCACGATGAACTCCATCCACTCCGGATCTCCGACAGACCCCTGCCCTCACCACGTCTTCAACAAGGCCGACGCTGTCATCGCACCCCACCTGCGGGACATCATCAACACCTCCTTCGACATCGCCACCTTCCCGGAGAGCTGGAAGCACGCCGAACTCAGCGCTCTACTCAAGAAACCATCAGCAGACCCTACCGACCTCAAGAACTACCGCCCCATCTCGCTGCTCCCGTTCCCGGCCAAAGTCATCGAGAAGACCGTCAACAAGCAACTGGCCGCCTTCCTCGAGACGAACGGCTCCCTCGACCTCTCGCAGTCTGGCTTTCGGGCCAACCACAGCACCGAAACCGCCCTGATCGCAGCTACAGATGACATCCGAGCCCTGCTCGACAACAGAGAAACAGTGGCCCTCATCCTCCTGGACCTCTCCGCGGCCTTCGACACTGTCTGCCACCGTACCCTAGTACAGCGCCTCAGCAATGTCGGAATCCAGGAGAAGGCACTGGAGTGGATCACCTCCTTCCTCGCCGGAAGGACACAGAGAGTCCACCTCCCCCCGTTCAGATCGGAGGCCACGGAAGTCATCTGCGGCGTTCCTCAAGGATCCTCGCTCAGCCCAACTCTCTTCAACGTCTACATGAGCCCCCTCGCAGCCATGGCACGCCAGCACAACCTGAACATCATCTCCTACGCCGACGACACCCAGCTGATCCTCTCCCTCACTAACGACCCCGCCACCGCCAGAGCCAACCTGCACGAAGGGATGACAGACGTAGCCAAATGGATGTCGAACAGCCGCCTGAAACTGAACTCGGACAAGACGGAAGTCCTCATCCTGGGATCCTCACCCTCCGCCGGGGACGACTCCTGGTGGCCCCCCGCCCTGGGCAGCGCACCCAAACCAACAGACCACGCACGCAACCTGGGCTTCATCCTGGACTCCACCCTCTCCATGACCAGACAAGTCAACGCCGTCTCCTCGTCGTGCTTCAACATCCTGCGAATGCTATGCAAGATCTTCCGATGGATCCCCACCGAGACCAGGAAGACGGTCACCCAGGCCCTCGTCACCAGCCGCCTGGACTACGGTAACTCCCTCTACGCCGGAACCACCGCCAAACTCTAGAAGAGACTCCAGCGGATCCAGAACACCTCAGCACGACTCATCCTGGACATCCCCCGCCGCAGCCACATCTCCGGACACCTGAGAGACCTGCACTGGCTCCCGGTCAACAAGAGAATCACCTTCCGGCTCCTCACCCACGCACACAAAGCCCTACACAACCAAGGACCAGGATACCTCAACAGCCGCCTCAACTTCTACGCTCCAACGCGCCAGCTTCGATCGACCAGCCACGCCCTCGCCGCCGTCCCCCGCATCCGAAGAGCCACCACAGGAGGAAGGTCCTTCTCCTACCTGGCCGCCAAGACTTGGAACTCCCTTCCGACCCACCTCCGCCTGACCCAGGACCACCTCGCCTTCAGGAAGCAGCTCAAGACCTGGCTGTTCGAGCAGTAGCGGACTCCCCCCCCCAGCGCCTTGAGACCCTCCGGGTGAGTAGTGCGCTATACAAATGCTCTGATTGATTGATTGATTGAAAGAGCTATGGAGCAAGCTCAAGAGGATGTAATTAATTTAGAAGATTTGGTGAAACAATTAAACCTTGAGCAGAAACAGATATATGACGAAGTCACAGAACAGGTTGAACATGAATTGAGTCATGAGAAGAAAGAGTGCTCATGTACATCATTTAAGCCTGTCCGACTGTACGTGGGTGGGGAAGCGGGAACTGGAAAAAGTTTTCTGATTAAAGCAATTGCAACTTATCTGCAGAAAAGGACTGAATCACCGCTGTCTTGTATTGTTACCGCTCCAACTGGGCTGGCAGCACATAATATTAAAGGGATTACTTTACATCGTTTACTGATGCTGCCAGTGGAGCATGATAACAAATTGCAATACCACAAGCTATCTGGAGATGCGTGTTCTGAAGTTTCCAGAGTCCTGAAGAAAATGAAACTTCTTATCATTGATGAAGTAAGCATGGTCTCAAATCTAATGCTTGCTTTTGTGCATTTGAGAATGCAAGAAATTCTTAGAACAGACTATGATGTCGTATTTGGAGGAAAACACATTATTGTTTTTGGAGATCTACTGCAGTTGACTCCAGTGAAAGGTCAACCAGTGTTTAAAATGGTCACGCATGAAGATGCCAGGAAGTGCCTAGGAAGCATTGGAAACGTTAATATATGGTTAAATTTCAAATATGCAGAACTACTCCAAAATATGCGGCAGGCAAAGGATGAAGATTATAAAAATATTCTACAAGATGTAAGAATCGGAAAAATAAGTCAGCATGGGAAAGAAGCTTTACATGGACGATTACTTTCAAATTTGTACCCAAATGAAAACATTCTTCCAGAGAATATTTTTAAGAAAACTAACGAGAAGAAACCTGGCATATGTTTGATGCCTACTCTGAAAGAATGCTCCATGTTCAACAACAAAATGTTAAAGTTAGAAAATGAAGAGATAGTGAAACTGGAAGCTATAGATAAAATAGAGCATATGGGAGCAACAATTATTTTGTCAGAAAATTTGAAATCAAAATTGAATTAATTAGAGAAGACTATATCTAAAACTGCTGGTTTTGAAAAGACTCTGAATGTGTGTTTAAATTGTCGTATCATTTTGAGAAGGAATTTAAATGTTGAAAGAGGTCTGGTAAATGGAGCAATGGGTCATGTTGTTGGTTTTGTGAATTACAAAAATAGAGATGGAATTGAAATTTTAAAAATTAAATTTGATGGCATTGACGAAATAGAACAAATTTGTCGTTGTTCAGCTAGATTTTTGCTTGTGAAAGACTTATATGTTCGCCGAAAACAGTTTCCCGTTTGTTTGGCATATGCAGTGACAATTCATAAATCTCAAGGTTTAAGTGTAGATAGTGCTTTGGTGAACATTGGAAGTTCTGTGTTTAAAGAGGGTATGGCATATGTGGCATTATCACGAGTCAGACCTTTATCAGGATTGTACTTGATTGAGTGTGATGAAACAAAGATTTGTGCCGATCTAGATTGTGTTAAAGAATACAATAGGTTAAGAAGAGAGTATGCTCCACATTTGCCTCAATATCCTCTGTTTGAAAAACGTGTGGTACGCCGAAAAAGAAGAAATGAGAATAATTGCAGTGAGGTACTAGCAAAAAGACAAAAAGTAGATGAAACTGTAATTGTAAGCAGAAAGAAAAAGGATTCTGTTGAAGATGTTGTTGGATTTCAGTTTGAAAACAGTTCTGGTGTCAACTGCTATGCTAATGTAGTAGTTAATGTTGGTTTTTTTCTTCAAAATTTACAAGAACAGATTGTTGAAAATCGGGATCAAACATCCTGCTGTTTATTGAATTCTGTGTTTGAGAAATGTAGCAGTGATAGAGCAAAAATAGAAAGTGTTTCAGAAATGAGAAATCTTCTAGACATATGTTCTGGTCAAAATCAATTTTCACAGATAATTCAGCAGGATTGTCAGGAATTTTTAATGATGTATATGTTTGATGTATTGGAAGATGAAGGAGTAGATATAAAAAATCTTTTTAACCTTTCTTATCAATGGCAGCATGACTGTGATAACTGTACTTTATCAAGTAGTACTAGAATAGACTCTGAAAGATTTATATATTTGAGGTTACCAGACTGCAAATCAGTGCCTTTTAATAATCTCGTTAAAGCAGCTGATCACAATATGGTGTGTACCCAATGTAAGTCTGCAATGCTGTCCACATTATTTCTACGAAGTCATGGTCACTATGTCATTTTAATGTTCCAACGATGTAGACCTGATGGATCGAAATTGACAACTTCTATTAAAAATGTTGTGGCTTCTCAATTATCAATTTCAGGAAGAACGTTTGCAACTGTAGCTATTATTTATCATGACGGTCCTTCAACAACGTCAGGGCATTACACATGCTATTTAAAAAGTTGTAAAGGTTGGACCCTTTGTAATGACACTCATTTGACTTTAAAACAACGTTTGCCTTTTGACTTAAAAAATTCATATCTAGTGTTTTTACAACCAAAAATTAAGTAAAGGTTATTGGCCTATGAAGACGGGAGCAGTTAATAAAGAATAGTTTGCTGTTTAAAATTATATTTTGAGTAAAAGTGATCAAGATAATATAAAAAATTGAGTTGTCATATAGGTACTGTAAGTGGATCTCATAGTAAGTGATATCAGTATTATAGGAAATGATGAACATGAGTGAGTCAGAGATAGAATTACGAAAATATTGTGAAAATGTTGTTTGAGTCTTTCTTTCAGCACGTCGGAAAAACGGTAATTTTAGAGTTTGTTTTAAGTAATTTGAAAATATACTGATACATCTGACACTATTTGGCCTTAAGGAATGGTGAAGGAATGAGTAAAGAGTCATGACTGAAAAAAGGAGTATTTGAAAACAATGAACATTTTTCAGATGTTCTTGGAGCTTTTCTTCTAGAAAGTTGATGAAATGGATTTTTTACTGAACAGCAGAGTACTTTCCAACGAGAAAAGGACCTTCATGATATACTATTTGGCCTAAAGGAAAAGTAAGTGAATCAAAGATTAGTGTACATTTGTCATTTATCAGTATCTAAGTTTTTTTTTAAAACACAATCTTTTAGATTGTGGTTTTTTTTCCCGCTGTCATATGATGAGTAATTTGAACTCACTGTTTTAAGTGAAATTCAATATATTCTGACAACAGCAAAAATTCTTACTTTGGATTGTGTAAATTAAATTGTATTCCCATTGTCTGACACTCACTTTCCTTTTTCTATCCTCTTTCATCTCTTTTTACTCAGTTATAGTGTCTTTCTTTCACTTTCTGTAACCAGCGTTCCTTTACTCCACTTTTTTCACAACCCCTCATTCTCATTTCAACTGTCTGTATCCCCTCTCTCCCTTGCATAACTTTTCAGCTTTCAGTCTCTCTGCTTTACTTCCCTTTTCCGTATTTTCCTCCTTTGCTCTTTTATTAATTCCTCTTTACTCACTCAGCAGTATTGTCGCACTCTATCACTATAAATCACCCACTCTCCCTCGCTTATCTTTGTTTGCTCTTTTCTTTTGACCTCTTCTCTCTATTTTTCGTTCACTACCTCTATGTCCTCAGTGCCTCACTCTCCTTGTGTTATGTTCACTTGTGTTTATCTACCTTCTATCATTTCTTTTATAACAACTTCACTGCTCCTCTCTCATTGTTCTTCATCCCATTTATTTTAGTCTGGTTCCATTGCTATCCCTCATTTCCTTTCTTTCAATGTCCTTCTCTTTACTTTCATCACCAAATTATTTTCTCTCAGTACCACTGTTTTAGTCGTCTTCTCCTCTGTTTCCTTTTTTTGCTCCCTTACTCATTTCCTTTGCTTACTCATTGTACTCCACCTCACTCAGTTTTTCTCTTAGTGTGTCTGTCTACTAACTTCCTCACTCCATTTCCCACAATCATTGTATATTATCCTCTCTCCCTTCATCCCTTCACTCTATGACTGTTCTTCACTTACTCTCAGTTATCTTCTATTCCTCATTCTTCTAAATGCATCCTTAATTAGACTCTTTTCCGTCTCTGTCATTATCTTTTTACTTACTACTGTTTCCTGACTTAGTTTTGCTAACTCACATTGTTTTAGTATCTTTCTTACCTACAGTTCTTTTCTCTGTTCTTCTCTTCCTCTCTGTCAGTGAATCTATATGCCTTACTCTTACTAATTTGCTCTCCATCTATTTCTTTTTCTCTCTTTTTGTCCTTCTACCTTACTTTATTTCCCTTTCTATGTCCTTCTCTCTTACTTTATTTCTAAATACACTGCTATGCTTTTTAACCTCTTCATTTGTATCTTTTAATTTAAAATACATATTTTACTAATTATAACTTATTTTTCTTCTCTCTTTCACAGATTCAAAGTGTAGTAAAAAATGTAATTAAAGTTACATTTATTATATGGTAAGTGTGACTAAAAAAATGTAGTTTGTCATCACCCTTTGCTTTAAGCTCACTAATATTTTCTCAACCAACCTCATTCCTGTTTCTTTACTCTGCTTCCCTCACTTATTCTTATTCTCCATGTTTACTCCAATTTCCCTATTTCCCCTCTCATATTCAACTTCTTTCAGTCCCTATTCTTTACTTCACTTACCCTCTGTTCCCTTCCTTTGCTTCTTCACTCATTCTGTTTTTCTTAATTATTTACCTTACTCCTACACACACACCTCATCCCCCTCCCAACACATACACACACCTCTGACATACACCCCACACACACCCCACACACACACCCCATACACCCCCACACACACTCCTCACACACACACACATTCCATACACACACATACATCCCACACATATAACCCCCACCCCCACACACCCCTCACACATATCTCACACACCCTCACCTCCACCCACACCGAAACACCCCACACCCACACCCACGGACACACCTTACACACCCACACCCCGACCTACACCCACTGACTCCCTATAAGTCACACACACTGCATTACTTACCTTTCTTTGCTGTTTCACTCACACCCATTCAGGCATTGTTTCCTTTACTCTCTCTGTCCTTTCTCTTTGTCACTCCCCATGTCTTATCCTAATTCAATTTTTCACCCTCTTTCACCCCTCTTTTCTTACACGCACTGCTCTTTTCTCACCCTCCCTCACCGTTGTTCATTTATCCCGGTACCGTCACTACCCTTCATTCCCCATTTTTTACTCTCCTTTCTTTTTCTTTCAACACCCACTCACATTCTCCCACTATTTCTACTTTAGTCTTCTTCCTCTCTCTTCCCTTCTTTCGCTCCCTTATTCATTTTACTTTTCTCACTTTCACCCTATTACACCTTCTCTGTTTTTTACTATGTAATAAACAATCCCTCTGTGTTTCTCCCTCTAGCTCACTTTCTCTTAACATTACTCTCTTTGTGTTCTTCCCTCATGCTAACTCCTTCATTCATTTTTTTTTCTTTTTTTGGGGTGCGCGCCCCGGTGCGCGTGCCCTGAGGAAAACAAATTGACAGAGATTCTTTAAAAATATAGGTTTATTTTTATAAATTAAAGGTAGTTCTAAAAAGAACTGTTTTTTTCTTCTTTTTGTTGTTTTATATTTTTTTTAAGGTTTTTTTGAACATTTTGTACTTTGTTTGGCTTTTCTGAACAGTTTTATATTTTTTTGTATTTTTTATGGGGAGAAACAAAAAAAAGGGAATTGAAAATGGCTCAACTGAAGCAAAAAACAAAAAACGGAAAAAATTAGGGTTTTTTGGGGCAATTGTGGTTGTCACCAGCAAGGACGATGAGCTTTACGCTCTTTTCACCATAGGAGATGAGCTTACCACAGTAAATACATGTTACTCTAAAATCTTCAAATCGTTGTTGAATGCAAGGCATCGTCTCCGTTGTTTCTGGTCCCGATGAAGTGGGTTGCTTTCTTTTGGAGGTGGTCCTTGAAGACTGGGGGAGGTTTCTGGACAGTTCCCTCAACTCTGCAGCAGCATAGTTGTTTGGATGCTTGCGGGTCATATGTCTAATCATGGTATTATTACCAAAGGAATATTTTTTGTATGGGTTGCCCCTTGAGAGTTCCAGGCCACAGATTAGGCAAGTTACCTTGGCCGCATTGACTTTTTTCTTGCCCTCTGGGATTGAAAAAAACTCCCATACAATGTGTGGCCTTGGCTGGTATGGGGTATTGTCTTCAGCCAGCCATCTTCTCCTCTCCTCCTCTTCCTCTTCCTCCTCCTCCTCTTCTTGACCACCAATGTACTGTTGTGGTGGTCCTCTTGGTGGTGGTGGTGGTGCAGATGCTCCAGCTGCTGCTGCTACTGTAGCCATTTTAAAGTACAAAATAATTCTCTTTGTTGTTGAAACAGGACTTCCTCAGTCAAAGGACAAAGTCAGAATAAGGAAAAAAGGTGGAGTCTTTCATCATTTGGAAAACAGAACTGTTCTTGACCAATGAAAAGTGTTACTTTCAAGTCACATGATCCGGGCTTTCATCATTTGGAAAACAAAACTGATCTGCACCAATGAAAAGTGTTATTTTCAGATCACATGAACCGACGCGCTTACGCTACGCGCCCCAGGGCGCGACCGTAGTCGCACTCCGGGGCGCGCCGGGGGTGCGTAGCGTAAGCGCGTCAGGACGTTGCGCGATCGTATGCGCTCGCGTGCTTCTGGGTGCGCTTACGCGGTGCGTCATATGACGCATCACGCGGTTACGCGAAACGTCACGATGTTGTTTTCGTTCGCGAGAATAACGCTAACGGGACGCTCCCCGGTACGCGCCCCGGGGCGTGCCGTAACATTGCGCTTACCTGTGCGTTCACCGGTACGCGCCCCGGGAGCGCCCCAGGGCAAAAAAAAAAAACCATAATTATACAATATAAAATTCGTGATAACATTTTTTACTTTTTATACCTGTAGAGATTTGCTATTAAAAAACCATTGAAATTCACTGAAAAAACCATAGGTTTCACACCAGTTATAGTTAGGAATTAGCATTTAAAAACCTATTAAATTCACTGAAAAAACCATAGGTTTCACACCAGTTATAGTTAGCTGGAAATTTTACTCGCATAAAACCATTGAAATTCCCACGTTATAGTTAGTTGGACTCACTATAACTTGCGCGCCTGCAATGCACTGCTGATGACATCACATATTACATCAAGACTGTCGCGGCAGGAGGCTGGCCTGGTACCGGGTACGAGCTCCAGGAGCGTCGCCTGCTATGGGGGAAGGTATGCCGGGCCATGTATCGGGAGTCTGGGTTCCAGCAGGCGACACACCGGTGGTCCGACATCCTGGACCGGGAACACGACCTGCTCAACCTGCTTGGCGTGGAGATCCCTGGGCTTGGTGAGTAGTAGTAGCTATTTAATCACTACTTTGTTTTCTCCTGCTCTGTGTTATTATGATATTGCAAATATTTGTTTTTTCCGAAGAGCAAGAATGCTGCTGATAACATTGCAGGTAAATTATGTTTCAAAAGCTTCTGTGATTGCAGGTGCTCGCCTGCTCACTGGCGGTGCTTCTATGCTTACTTGTTTTCAATTTTATGCTCATTTGGCCTGGGTGAATATGTATGAGTGTACTTTACACTGTTTACAGAAGTGCGTAATGCTAGACACTAGAGATTACATTGCAGGTAAATTATGTTTCAAAAGCTTCTGTGATTGCAGGTGCTCGCCTGCTCACTGGCGGTGCTACTATGCTTACCTGTTTTCAATTTTGTGCTCATGTGGCTTGGGTGATTATGTATGAGTGTACTTTACAGAACTGCGTAATGCTAGACACTATAGAATCAAGTCCAGTCCTTCCTTTGTACTGCTGCCACTAAGAAGAGATACTAGTGGTGGATTGATAGTTTGAGTATATTATGACTAGTTATTTAGTAGGAAACTTTAGTGGTCTGCAATCACGATGGACTGTGTCTGTCACTTCGCGTGCTGTGGAGTGCTGCCTGCCAGTCCTAGTATAACCTTTTTGTAGTTGGTTTAGTGAGTTATATAACTTTCCAACTAGACGGTCCGCAAATCCAGCAATACTAATATCCTAGTAGACCACATCAGACAGGTCAATACATTTAGTGCAATTGTTGTCAATTTCCCCGAAATAATTTGTTATTGTTTTTTTTAAACGTTTGATTTGGTTGACAACAATCATCCATGTTTGTGTCTTTCTTTCATGTTGTACATCAGCTCTCCCCAGGAGCAAGAAGACAGAGGAGGAGGTAGCGGCGCCGGCGGAGCAGGAACAACAACAGGAAGGCCAGGATAGGTCTGCCGAGGGCTCCTCTGCTGCCCCCAGTAAGTTTTCCTGTTAATGTTATTAATGATACTTCCCTATCTTTTACAGCACCTATTTATTCCAAACGTTCCTCATAATTCTATTTTTTCCTAAATCGTCTTAGATCTTCTTGTAGACTGTTTATAAATTCTTATCCTGCCTCTACTATGACTCTCTGTGCTACTACTAGATTATTATTAGTCTGTCTGTGTAGCTAGCTAAGCTTTCACAGTTGGCAAAAGGTGTACTGTTAAACAAAACTCCTATTCAGCAATAGCTCTAGGCACTGCGTGCAGTCGTCTGGGTTGTCCATAATGTCTATTGAAGTCTTCTAAATGTTTATGCTTTGAGAATTCCCAACAATAAAATGTCAATGGCCACCAAGAATAAGATACTAGTTTACTTTTTGATTGGATAGGAGGACATACTACTACTGTTGCAGGGACTATTCTGCACATACATAACTATGGACAAGAAATAGGGCATTGGTGATAATAGGCGCAGTTAGACTTTCCACATACCTCAGTCATAACAGAAGTTGAACCCCCAATCTCCTTACTGACTAGTTAGTGTGTCAGTGAGTCATTATTTAGCTCCCGAATGCAGCGATGTTCCTCAATGATTATTATACAACCCAGAACATAAGACTATGGAGTCAGAGTCCAGACCTCTCAGAGTCACAGACTCATGCTTGCAAATTGCAAACCCTTTCGCTCACTCATTCATGACCAAAAACCACAGAGTCTATGTAAGTTTTAAAGCTTTATTAAAAGTAAAACAACTAGCTCTGTGTGTACTCTGTAAAAATTAAAATTATGCATTATATAAAAACATTTATTAAAATCAATGTCATATAACAAACGGTGAACGACTGAAAAGTGGCTGAGTGATTTCACACATTAATTGTGGGACAGCCCTCACCTGGTTGGAACTTGAAGTCTTGGTGGGGATGAATCGTTGACGACTCCACCTAAGATATGATGATGATCTTGCTCTTGTTCGTAAAAGGGAAGCTTCTGTCTGTTATGAGAAAAATGGTGCGTGTTAAAAAGCAAGCATTCATCAGTTGTGCCAAAAAGTGTAGCAACACATGTTATGGCTAAGCATCAATAAAAAACACCCTTCCCTGAAGAAAGGGACATTTTTAGTTTAGACTAGAGTCACAAGTTATTATATTTGTTTATGTAGTACTAGTAACATTTTTTTATTCCTAGACAAAATAGGGAGTGGTGTATATGGTATCTAAAAATATTAAATGTATTTTCTAGGCGTGACACCATCGGCACAGCCATCCACCAGTCCCGGGGCCAGCTCGGAGGTGGGCACTCCAGGGGCGGATAAGGTGCCACAGCCAGCAGGAACTGCTGTGGGGGATTGCCACGGTAGTGGCGGGCAGTGGTAAGCTATTGTGTTCCTTACTTATTGAGATTGGAGAGTGGGCTCTCTGCAGGGGTGTATATGATGTACAATACAAGTACACTTTACTGCTAAGAAGACTTACAAATTTAGAACTTAGTTTTTGTCAACCAGGTAGAAGACAGTCACCCTTGATTTCTCATTAGCAATAACATTAGCGGCGAGAGTTGACCAGTAACCAATGGTTTCCTCTAAATTTGACTTCAACTCAGCTGTGAAAATTTTATTGAGAAGCCAAGTCAGATAAGAGATGAACTTGATGGATGGGATGAACAAAAAGGGAAAGAAGGGTGTAGGGAAGTGTGGAAAAGTAAATTTTGCCATGTTGTATGTGCCTACGTGTTCCCCATCTTATGTTATATGTGCATGATCGATATGCATGTATTCCCCTCTGATCGATTAAAGACGCAATTACAGTTGTGTCCATCTCTAGTATGCCAGTTTTCAGTCCTCGTGAAAGCTACGAATATTAGGCCTATGTAAAACCTACGTTGCCACATTTTACAGTGTGCACGTTAATTCATTGAATTGTCCCCATTTCTAGGCCTCAAAAGGGCCCGGACTCAGATTCAGCTCCTGTCTCCTGAACCCTCTCCGAGGAGCGATACAGCCCCCACCTGTATCCCTGACCCTTAGCTTACTTCTTGCCACGCAGTGCCCGGCCCGGCCTGGCTCTGCCTCCCAGTCTGCCAAGAATATGTTATGTTTCTAGTTATCAGTCCAGCCCTCCTTCTCTGCATTCCTAAGCTACTGAATCGCATCAATAGTTTCCGTCATGGTCTAGCCTTTATGTCTCCATGTAAGAGAAATACTGTATTAATATTCATAGAATATTCCTCGCACACGCACTACATATAGAATTATGCATGCACCAGTCTTAGAGTCTATTAGCCTTTGCCCTGATAACTTTTGGATTCTATCAACATGTACTCTAAACACCAGATACTAGATATGCTTGGGTACATGTCGCTCTGACACTCCAGACTTTAGTCTCCTCTTCTAGCGCAGAAGTCATAGCCCCCAGTTCCTCCTGGTAACACGTCATTGCCCGTTTGCGCGCACCACTAGGTTAGAGGTCCCAGCTGCCCAGGTAGCCCCCTCCATGTTCCCGCCCCATTTATGACACATTCTGTTACGTTTGCATCACATGTCTGTGTATACGCCCTGTACACGCCTTCTTGTTACATCATTTTGCCCTTATCTTTCGCGACTGCTACGAAACCACGCCTACTGCTACGCCTACTGTATTGAATGTAATGTATTTGTTTTGGTATATATACTAATGTATTGTTACTGAATGTTAGCGCATTGCTCCCAGATCCTGCCCCCGGCAGCTGCCATCCTATTCCCGTACAGGCTGTCCTGTTCCTGTCCTTTATGCCTGATTAAAGCCTGTAAACTCCAACTACCTCGAATCTTGACTCTTATTTATTGAGCTATCTGTTTATATGAGTATCCTGAAAAATAGAACCGGTAATTAATTATTTATTTACCACATAATGGCGCCCGAATAGGGACTTGCCCTTTCCCCACGTGCCGGAGAAGCCACGCAGGCCCCCTGATCCTCTGCAGCCGTGACGGAACCATACCGTGCACGTGCAGATATTTCTGCTTCAAGTATCCCTCAGGCCCACAGAGGAGACGGAGGTTGCGGTCCAGCATCCAGACGAGGCGGTGGAGGAACGCGGCGAGTCCCGACCAGAGCCCAAGCCGAGAGTCCAAGGTCCGAGGTTTCCGGAGGCCCACCTGTAACTGAAGTCCGAAGTTCGTCCGTCCGTCGTCGTAGCAGTCCAGTCCAGTCCGAGGCCTTCCGTTCTTGCTGCCCGGTGAGTACCGTTGCTGGGGTAGTATCTAGACAGGGTCAAAGTAATTTGTCTCTGGTCCGTGGGTTTGGGTACACAGATCCAACACGAAGTGTCCACCTAGGTGGATGCGGGTCCTGACGTGTCTCTTTATGGGACCGGTAAGTTTCGTACTGTTTTAGCAGTGCATCTAGTCATTCTAGTAAGTTTCTGTTCCAGTAAGTTCTGATCTCGAGAAAATTCACGTATTCTGTCCGAACTGTTATTATAAATGTTATTCCATGTGTTTTCAATGTCGTGGTATGAGTGATTTGTTTTCTTAAGTTATTATTGTGTTTATCGTGTATTGTATTGTGTTCAGACTCCAGCCTAAGTTATGCCTCTGTTCTCAAAGTTACGTCAGTTAAAAACTAGAAAAGGTTTGCTCGAGGAAGCAGTTCCTGTCCCGCCTAGGGACAGTCCAGGTCATTTTATGTATCATAAGCATGGCATAAGTGCCATATTATATCTAGACTTATGGGTGGAGTACACCAAGGAATTAGAAGAGAAATTGTTGGACAGGCCGCATGGTCGGGCTGCCCCCTCCCCGCAATGGGACCTGGACCCTGGCTCCCCCTGCATCCCCAGCCAGAGTCCCCGACAACCACCCGAAGTACACTGCAATTCCTCACCCACAAGACACCAGCTCCGAACCCAGCTGGCCCGGGTCACCCTCCACACCACGGCCTCGGCCCAGCCGCCATCTTGGGCCACTACGGCACGAGGCCGCGTGGCCTCAACTCGACCCTCACCCTGGGCCCGGCCGGGCCCGACATCGAGGCACCAACCTCCCCCCGGGAGGCAGAGTGACCACTTGGCGAGTCAATGGGAGAAAGGAATCGTCAACGGCTCTCCTCCGCCAGGTGTCGATCACCCCCGGCCGCCTGGGCGCTGGCTCCACCCCCCTGCTGGGTGTCTGGACTCCCTCATCCCGGACCTCCCGGCCCCCCAGGCGCGAGGGTCCGGACATCAAAGGGGACCAGACCTATAACTGGGGCAGGACCAGACCAGGAAACCAGTTGTATCCTGGAGTCGAGAGACCCGAGAAGAACTCATCTGTGACTGGCCTGCTGGCGCTGCCGCGGCCCTCTGCCTCGTGAAACCATCGTCTTGGCCTGCTGGCGCTGCCGCGGCCCTCTGCCTCGTGAAACCATCGTCTTGGCCTGCTGGCGCTGCCGCGGCCCTCTGCCTCGTGAAACCATCGTCTTGGCCTGCTGGCGCTGCCGCGGCCCTCTGCCTCGTGAAACCATCGTCTTGGCCTGCTGGCGCTGCCGCGGCCCTCTGCCTCGTGAAACCATCGACTTGGCCTGCTGGCGCTGCCGCGGCCCTCTGCCTCGTGAAACCATCGACTTGGCCTGCTGGCGCTGCCGCGGCCCCCTACCTAGGGAGATTATTATCTTGGCCTGCTGGCGCTGCCGCGGCCCGATCCACAGACACTCCAGCTCGAGGATTGTGAGCTCGCCTCTTACCACTACCTGTACCGATCCGGTATCAAGACTGTCCCGCTACCCCCTTTCCCTACAGAGACTAGAAGTGAGAGGACCCCCGGGTCCGAGATATCCTGTATCGCTGATATCCTTGCCTTAAGAACCTTATATAAAGCATTGAACTCGACTTGGTGTGGTGCCTGTTTGTGGGGAGGGAGGTAACTTGTCTGTACGATCACCGGAGACGGTCCCCCTCGGGGATCTCTCCCTCAGTATCCGGCCGACCCTCAGGGTCCCCGTCTAACATTGGTGGCCAGCGACGGGATCCGAACCTACGCATAATCGTACAGAAAGTCACCCGACCCACGACACACGACCACCATGACAACAGAGAGCGGAACAACGGAGAAATTCCAGATGGAAAAATTGGAAGATTACAACCACCGAGAACTGAAGCAATATTGCATGGAACTTGGTCTCCCAACCACGGGTCTGAGTACGAAGGAAGACTTCAAACGAGCCCTAGAAGCCTGGGCGGAAACGGGTACGGCCGTACCCCGAACACAAACAACCGAGACGAGCCCCGCACCAACTAAAGAAAGAGCGGGTCTCTCCCTGGAAGAGATCCGAGAAAGAGAAAAAACCAGACTCCACGAATTAGAACTAGCCCGACTTCGCTTGGATGGAGAACTCAAGCTGGCAGAACAAAAAATAACCCTGGAACACTTACGGCTCAGGGAAGAGCGAGAAGACAAGCAAAGACAGAGAGAGCTAGAGGAAAAGAAACTAGAGTACGAACATGAGCGCAATCTCAAAACACTGGAGGTCCAGAAACAGAATAAAGACCTCGGGCTCCCCGAACGACCGACCCCGTCTGCCTCGACCGAACCCAAGGTTCACATCCCCAAAGATGTCATCCGGGAATACCACAAGAACGATGATATACAGCAGTGGTTTAAAGCCTATGAGGTGGCAATGACCTCCCACCGGATTCCCCGAAGCGATTGGGGAGCCGGATTATGGGGGAGGTTTGTCAACGAAGGGCGGGACGCCCTGCTACAACTCCCGGACCAGCTGATGACCTCCTACGACCACATGAAGGCCGCCCTCCTCACTCGATACGGGCTCACACCGGAGATGTACCGCCAACGGTTCCGCGACTGCAAACGGATTCCGGGTACAACTTGGGTGGAGTACGTGAACTTTTTTAGCCGAGCCTTCGAGGGGTGGATCAAGGGCAACAAAGTAACCACCTACGAACAACTCTTTGACCTTATCGTATGGGAGCACCTGTCGAACAACTGCTTCGTGGAGCTCCGGCAACACCTCCTGGACAGTAAGCTAACCGACCCTCGACAACTAGCCGTCGAAGCCGACCGGTGGGAAAGCACCCGAGTTGGCAGGAACGCACCCAGCGAATTATCCAGACCGTATCGCCCCCGAGGGGGAGGAGGAAGTCAGGGTCGGGGGAGAGACCCCGGCCCCTCGTCACCCCCTAGAAACCCCTCGACCCCGGTTGGCCGAGGAAGCCCTGCCGTCCGGGCCGGTTTCCGGGCCAACATTACGTGCCACAGGTGCCAGCGACCCGGCCACTACGCCAGTGATCCCAATTGCCCAAAGAATCCGAACACTACCCCCCGCCAAGTTGCCGCGGCGGCCCTAGGGGAAGAACTAATCCCGGAAGACCAGGAAGAGTACGAGACCGATCCCTCTGAATGGGCACCCGCCGCCATGGCACTGGTCTGCTTAGGGGAGAGAGACATGATTCCGCGGGCCCCCCTTCCCGCCAACACCCAGAAGTACGGTCAATGGGTCAACATTAATGGCCGCCGGGCGGAAGCCCTCCGCGACACCGGGGCCAGTGTAACGGCGGTCCGACGCCACCTCGTCACTCCAGACCAAATCTTGCCGAACATTCTTTGCCCTGTCCGATCAGCCGACAATTCCGAAAGCCTATGCCACATGGCCTGCGTCCCCTTCGAGTGGGGAGGAGTAACAGGGATGTTAAAAGTAACTGTCCGCAATGATGCCCCCGTGGACTGCCTCCTAAGAAACGACCTTGAAAGCTCTCCCTGGGCAGCTGTCGAACGGAGGGAGCACCTGGGGATGCTCGGCCTCCCCGAATGGGTCTGCGTCACGACCAGGTCCATGACCGCCCGCGCGGTCCCCAGCCCAGAAGAGCCCGAGTGGCCAGAACCTCCTCCCGCGCTCATCCCCGAGGAGGCCGCCCCAGAAGCCAGTCCATTGACCCAAACCGAAGAAGGATCCGACCAGCTTCGGGACGTCCCTGACCTGGCACAATGGCGGCAGGAGGGAGGCCCCACGCAGGAACAATTCCGGGCCGAACAGAAAACCTGTCCCTCTCTCGAAGGACTCCGGCAGCAAGCCCTGGCCCAGAGCACCGGGGATACCTCGGGGGCCCACTGGATCTACTGGGACCAAGACCTGCTCTACAGCGAGCAGAAAGTTGCAGAACTAGGGGCCAGTCGGGTGCTGGTGGTGCCCCTTCGCTTCCGAGGCTTCCTCCTGAACTTAGCCCACGATGTCCCCCTTGCCGGACACCTGGGGCAGGATAAAACCTACGACCGCCTGGTGACCCATTTTTTCTGGCCCCACATGCGGAAGGATGTCACCAACCACTGCAAGGCCTGTCCCACCTGCCAGGCCAGCGGAAAAAGTGGGCGAAAAATCAAAGCACCGTTACAACCCTTTCCTGTCGTCACCACCCCGTTTGAACGAGTGGGAATAGACATTGTGGGGCCCCTCGACCCTCGAACAGCCCAAGGACACCGGTTCATCCTGGTCCTTGTAGACCACGCCACCCGCTATCCCGAGGCCATCCCTCTTCGGACCGTGACGGCCCCCGTGGTGGGCCGGGCCCTGATGGGGATCTTCTCCCGGGTGGGGTTCCCCCGGGAGGTCGTCAGTGACAGGGGCACGAACTTTATCTCCAGATATATGAAGTCCCTCTGGCAACAATGCGGGGTCACCTACAAATTCACGACCCCCTATCACCCGCAAGGAAACGGACTGGTCGAGAGATTCAACCGCACCCTCAAGGGGATGATTATGGGTCTAGAAGAACCCCTTCGACGCCAGTGGGACGTGCTACTTCCCTGCCTCCTGTTTGCCTATCGGGAGGTCCCGCAGAAGTCCCTCGGCTTCAGCCCCTTTGAACTCCTGTACGGGCACCCCGTCCGGGGCCCCCTCAGCCTAGTCAAGGAAGGTTGGGAGCAGCCTCCCCAGAAAACTCCCCCGGACATCTACAGGTATCTCCTGGCTCTCCGCAACCAGACCCGGCGGTTCCGAGACGCCGCCAAAACCAACCTCGAGGCCAGTCAGGAGGACATGAAGAGGTGGTACGATCAGCACACGTCCTCCATTGAGTTCGAACCTGGACAACAGGTCTGGGTGATGTCCCCGGTTGAGCCCTGTGCACTCCAAGACAGATGGTCCGGGCCCTTCAAGGTAATCGAACGCAAGGGGCCCGTCACCTATTTAATCGACATGGAGACTGCCCGGAACCCCCTACGGGTCCTCCATGCCAACAGGCTCAAACCCCATTTCGTGCGATCCGAACTCAGCCTCCTGATGGCTACCGATAATGGGACAGAAGAAGACTCTGAGCCCCTTCCGGACTTACTGAGGGCCCTCGAGCAGGATGGCTCAGTGGAAGGGGTCCAGCTCTCCGAGGCCCTGTCCCAGGAGCAACACCAAGACTGCCAAACGCTCCTGAGGCAGTTCGCCTCCCTGTTCTCCCTCACCCCCGGAGTCACCCCCTGGTGCCTCCACGATGTGGACACCGGGGACAGCCCTCCTATTCGACACCGAGCGTACCGCGTACCAGACCGGGTACGAGCCTGCATCCAGACCGAGGTGTCCAAAATGCTGACCCTAGGAGTGATCGAACCCTCAGACAGTCCCTGGGCGAGCCCAGTCGTCCTAGTTCCCAAGGCAGCTGCCCCGGGCGTTGCCCCTGAGCTCCGGTTCTGCGTGGACTATCGGGGGCTGAATGCAGTTACCCGGACCGACGCTCATCCCATCCCCCGGGCAGACGAGCTAATTGACCGGATGGGGGCCGCCCGCTACCTGAGCATCTTCGACCTAACAGCGGGCTACTGGCAGATCGGCCTCACCCCTAGGGCCCAAGAACGATCCGCCTTCTCTACCCCAGACGGGCACTACCACTTTAAAGTCATGCCCTTCGGCATGAAAAACGCCCCGGCAACGTTCCAACGGCTGGTAAACCAGGTACTGGCGGGCCTGGAAGGCTTCAGCGCCGCCTACCTGGACGACATTGCTGTGTACAGCCACCAGTGGACCGACCACCTCCGCCACCTGCGGGAGGTTCTACACGCCCTCCAGCAAGCCGGGCTCACCATCAAAGCCAGCAAGTGCCAGGTGGGCCAAGGGTCCGTGACCTACCTAGGACACCAAGTGGGAAGCGGGCTGGTGGCCCCTCTCCAACTCAAGATTGCTGCCATCCAGGCCTGGCGACCCCCTACGACCCAAACGGAGGTCCGGGCCTTCCTGGGGCTCACCGGATACTACCGGCGGTTCATGAAGGACTATGGCAGCATCGTGGGGCCTCTCACGGAGCTCACCTCCAAAAAGAGCCCCAAAACCGTCAACTGGACCCCGGACTGCCAATCGGCCTTCGAAAAGCTAAAGACCGCCATGTGCACGGCCCCCGTGCTCCAGGCTCCCGACTACAGCCGGGAATTCATTGTGCAGACGGACGCCTCCGATCATGGTGTGGGGGCCGTCCTCTCCCAACTCAACGCCGAAGGGATCGACCAGCCAGTGGTCTTCATCAGCAGACGCCTATTGCCCCGAGAACAGCGCTGGAGCACCATTGAGAGGGAGGCCTTCGCCGTAGTCTGGGCACTCAAGAAGCTCCGGCCATACCTCTTCGGCACCCACTTCCGGGTGCAAACAGACCACCGACCCCTGCAATGGCTGATGCAAATGCGGGGGGAGAACCCGAAGCTGCTACGCTGGTCCATCTCCCTGCAGGGGATGGACTTCACGGTGGAACATCGTCCAGGCCAGGACCACGCCAACGCCGACGGCCTGTCACGCTTTTTCCGCCTCAGCGAGGAGAGTCCCCAGGAAGATGGCTGACTCTCCCCGCCTTCAGCTGGGGGGGACGCATGTTGGACAGGCCGCATGGTCGGGCTGCCCCCTCCCCGCAATGGGACCTGGACCCTGGCTCCCCCTGCATCCCCAGCCAGAGTCCCCGACAACCACCCGAAGTACACTGCAATTCCTCACCCACAAGACACCAGCTCCGAACCCAGCTGGCCCGGGTCACCCTCCACACCACGGCCTCGGCCCAGCCGCCATCTTGGGCCACTACGGCACGAGGCCGCGTGGCCTCAACTCGACCCTCACCCTGGGCCCGGCCGGGCCCGACATCGAGGCACCAACCTCCCCCCGGGAGGCAGAGTGACCACTTGGCGACAATGGGAGAAAGGAATCGTCAACGGCTCTCCTCCGCCAGGTGTCGATCACCCCCGGCCGCCTGGGCGCTGGCTCCACCCCCCTGCTGGGTGTCTGGACTCCCTCATCCCGGACCTCCCGGCCCCCCAGGCGCGAGGGTCCGGACATCAAAGGGGACCAGACCTATAACTGGGGCAGGACCAGACCAGGAAACCAGTTGTATCCTGGAGTCGAGAGACCCGAGAAGAACTCATCTGTGACTGGCCTGCTGGCGCTGCCGCGGCCCTCTGCCTCGTGAAACCATCGTCTTGGCCTGCTGGCGCTGCCGCGGCCCTCTGCCTCGTGAAACCATCGTCTTGGCCTGCTGGCGCTGCCGCGGCCCTCTGCCTCGTGAAACCATCGTCTTGGCCTGCTGGCGCTGCCGCGGCCCTCTGCCTCGTGAAACCATCGTCTTGGCCTGCTGGCGCTGCCGCGGCCCTCTGCCTCGTGAAACCATCGACTTGGCCTGCTGGCGCTGCCGCGGCCCTCTGCCTCGTGAAACCATCGACTTGGCCTGCTGGCGCTGCCGCGGCCCCCTACCTAGGGAGATTATTATCTTGGCCTGCTGGCGCTGCCGCGGCCCGATCCACAGACACTCCAGCTCGAGGATTGTGAGCTCGCCTCTTACCACTACCTGTACCGATCCGGTACCAAGACTGTCCCGCTACCCCCTTTCCCTACAGAGACTAGAAGTGAGAGGACCCCCGGGTCCGAGATATCCTGTATCGCTGATATCCTTGCCTTAAGAACCTTATATAAAGCATTGAACTCGACTTGGTGTGGTGCCTGTTTGTGGGGAGGGAGGTAACTTGTCTGTACGATCACCGGAGACGGTCCCCCTCGGGGATCTCTCCCTCAGTATCCGGCCGACCCTCAGGGTCCCCGTCTAACAGAAATATAGATGGCCCGTGTCAGGTACATGGGATGCCGAGTGTATCATGCGAGTAGAAGAAGCATTATGGAAAAAGAAATCCAGACAGTCCCAGAAAGATGCCATCGAGTTATGGCGCAAAGAATCTCATAAAAGAACCGAAAAAGAAATCAGAAAAACAGAATTAAGTAGGGAATCCTTAGAAAGAGCCCAAGAAAGGGAATTAATCTAAATAGGTGAACGAGTTAAAGCCGAACAGTCAGACAGACAGAGAAATGCCCTCATTAAGGGTATGTATCCTCTTCTTGCCGAGGGTTTGCCGAAAGCAACCCCGGAAGCACCATGTAATTTTCCGCCGCCATTAGTTCCGATTAAGCTACGTCACAAACCGACTGCAGCTGATATTTTTCTCTCGTCCTATTTGGACGACACAGTCCCAGAATATGCCAATCCTGTTCCGCCAGCTCCTGTAAATAATGTAATTCCTGTTCCCCCAGCCACCGGGGCACCCGTTACAGCACCTGTTACGGTACCCCCGGTCCAGCCTACAGTACAAGTACCCGCTGCATCAGCCACTCTGCCCGCCCGTACGATACCCGTCGACGATTCCAGTTTAGGAGCCGCGGGGGGGGGGAGTCCTCCTTGTACCCCGCTGCAACACAAACGTCCGTCATTTCTCGAGTTACATGAACGTGCGTTACAGCGTACGCCCAAACCCCAGTCCGTTGCAGATATCAAGCGAGCTCTTACCGAATGCCGTTATGATCCAGTCCCAGGCGATGATGATATGGTTATATATTCATTGCGTGTAAGACGGGTGACCGAGTATTTGGACACCCTACCGAATATGAAAGAAGATATAGACAGAATATATTGTTTCATCCGTACAGGAGTAGATCCAGAAAGTATTGGCGAAGCCATGTCTCAAAGGAAAGTTGAGATCCAGCTCATGCTATTAAAGTTTCTAATTAATTGTTTAATAAGGGAACAAGATTATCCAACTAAAGATCCGACCGAAATGAAAGTCCTGACAAGGTGGAGTGATCATATAGCCGAGGGAAGACACAAGACACAGAACTGTATAGACAGTATGTACAAGAAAATTCGTAAGGAAATAATAAGGTTACACGAGAAACGAAAAACAGCACAAGTAAGCGAGAAAGAAGACAACTCTTCTACTGAAGAGGTAGACGACGAGAATCCCACCAGAATAGCGTATGTAGGTAGAACTAGACTTCCCGACTGACATTCACGCCTAGAACACAAGAAAGTTTTTCCTTCTCCAGCACCAGAACAAGGTTCTCTTGAGCAAGTATTCCAAGCCACCGATCACATTCTGAAATCACGAATCGGTTATAGTGAACTTAGTACTATGCATGAACAAGAACTAGCCCGATCAGCAGTCCGATGGACTACTGATTCTACCACTTTTCCAGACGAAATAGTGGCACAAATGTTTCTGAAACTGCCCCCAGCCGAGCAGCGACTGGTGGGTATGTATATGATCCAGCACCTCATTACACTGTATGAGGGACAACATTCTGATCCAGGTCCGTTGCATGATGTTCTGAACGAGTTACTCCAGTATAGATGGAGAGGTTTAGGTACCGATTTAATTAGTGTCATTCTAGAACAGCGCCACAAATATAGAACGTTTCTGAATCCGCATTTTGTTCATGTCTCACCCCCAGAAAGTAAATCATTTTACAGAGACAGACAGCATCCGTTACGAGAAGTACACCCAGTTAGGACAGCGGGTGGTGAAATGCAACGAGTATTTGTTTACACCCCTATTACCAAGATGGAACTCTTAGAGATGAAGAAATTAATTCCCTGTCACGACAAAGATCCAGCAGGGTTCCATCGAGAATTAAAAGACATGCTCCGTATGGGAGAATACACATATCCAGATATCATTAAAATGCTAAAGGTCCTGTTGCCCGCAGGGGTATATGAAAAACTCAAGGAAAAAGAATGGGAGGTGGGAGAGAAAAAGATAGATTGGACAGCTCTAGAAGCTGAAGATACTTCACGAGTACCAGGTACCGGTCTAGGGGCTAAGGTTAAAGAATTGCCCGAGTTATTGATTCAGGTCTTGCCAAGGTTACTAGCCACGAAAAAGGAAGATTGGGATGCAATCTCAGCATGTAAACAGAAACAGGATGAAGACACTAGTGATTTTTATTCTAGATTTGAAAAATGTTTTATTATTAACAGTGGTTTGAAGACAAGTAGCGAGTCGTACCCTCATCTTTTTGTTACCAAACTAGTCGAGAATTCAAGTCCACAAGTTAAAAATCGAGTATTGAAAGTCGAAAGTAGTTGGCAAGCTAATACCCCGTCACAAATGCTCCAGATGCTCCAGTATCACCAGAATAGAATCAGGGAAGAGCAAGAACACGAAAGGAGACGTATGAAAGACACGAAAATGAAAGTATTAGTTGCACAATCTGTTCCACAAGACAGTCAGAAGAGGGGTCCGAATCAAGCCAGTCATCCTGCAGCTCCCGTTAAAGGGACTTGCAATTATTGTAAACAGCCAGGTCATTTTATAAACGAGTGTGCAGTTCTGAAACACAACATAGCTACTGGTAAAACTAAAGAAAGACCACGTCCGCCTAGGCAAGAACAAGTTTCACAGACTTCTCAGTCACCACAGAATGCACAACAGACAGTTCCAGCACCGCAGCCTATCGCTGCAACACAGCATGTTACACAGCAGATGTACCAGTATGCCCAGTCAGAGTATCCAGAGTATCAACAGTATTCATGAAACAGCCTAGAGAGGGAGGTAGGCTTGCCTCTCATCGAGATACCTGTAGATCAAGAGGGTCCCTATGAACACAGTCAAGTATTAGGGAAAGACAGAAAGTTTTTGATTGATACAGGGGCAAGTAGGACTACCATCAGTCATGACGACCGTCCTGTTCTACACAGACACGGTCGCTCCAGACGCTGCTCCCCGCTCTACCTGCCACCTGAAGTGCTTCTGCCTCCTCGCCTCGCTCTTTTCACTGCCATTGCCTGCCTCGAGATAGCGCAAGTACCCATCAACGCTTTAACTGGGTTTTGAACATTATTTGACCATAGCGCTCCGTTTGCCTAACTACGCTGTATTTAATATTTTAAAATTGATACTCTGCCTGCCTAACTAATTGCTGCCTGATCTCACCGGTGCCACTGACATCAGGATCGCACTATCGATCTCTGTGCCCCAATCCGGTTTCGTTTCTGGCTGAGGCCATCTTCAGCTTGCAGTTGTTGTTGTTTGTTTTTGGTGCCTTCCCTGCCCAGATCCCCGCCCAGCTCCCGCCTCCCAGCTGACCATCCCTCGCCCCTCCCCCTCTTCTATCCGCATATGACAGGTATTCCTGCGCGCAGCGGTCACGCGCAGCGGTCGCGCCCCATTCGCGCCGAAGGTGCGCCAAAGGTAAGCCCGTCTACGCCCGTCCGCGCCTGGTCCGCGACCAGCGCCCGTCCCCCTGCCCTATGCCGCCCCCAACCCCCAGAGTAACTTATGATGCCACTACTCTCCTCGCCTTCAACGCAGGACTCACCCCTCTATGCTGCGTAGCTACCCCAGGACGTACCCACGGCCCATTCTCCTGCCTCTCCTGTAAGTTCAACTGCGTCAGGACCCTCACCAAACACACTTCCTCCACACTCAGCTCCGAACCCAACGACTTGAAATGCATCCTACTGAACACCCGCTCGGTCCACAGACACGCAACCGAACTCTGGGACCTAATCGACACTGTGTCACCTGACATTGCCTTCCTCACTGAAACTTGGATGAACGCATCTTCTGCCCCCGACATCGCCATAGCCATACCGGACACTTACAAAATCATTCGAAAAGACCGCACCATTAAAAAAACCGGAGGAGGCATCGCCATCGTCCATAGAAACACCATCAAAATTACAACCAGCTCTGACGACAATCTTGCAACCGCCGAACACCTCCACTTTCAGATCCACACCGACCCCAGGACCACCCTTAGAGGAACCCTCATCTACAGACCCCCAGGCACCCGATCTCAATTCAGCGACGACATCACTGACTTCGTCAGCCCGCACGCCCTCGCCTCCGAGAATTACATCCTTCTAGGAGACCTCAACTACCACATTGACAACATTCTCGACAACAACACCACCACCCTCCTGGACAACCTGTCCAACCTCGGACTCAAACAACTTGTTGACACCCCCACTCACACAGCCGGACACACGCTCGACCCTATCTTCACCTCCAGCAAGCACATCTCCTTCGATCACACTACAGCTCTCCACTGGACGGATCACAGCTGTGTTCACTTCAGCTACAAAACAACCCTGACCCACAACCGGCCACAACTCATTCCCCGAAGAAATTGGAACAAAATCACCACCGACCGACTCCTCGCATCCCTCAGCCAAAACACTCCCACTCTAACAACGGACCCAGACCAAGCGGCCACAAACCTCAGGCAATGGATTACACACAGTGCGGACGAACTAGCACCCCTGAAAAAACACCAGTTGAAATCATTCAGCAAAAAGGCTCCCTGGTTCAATGATGACCTTAAAAAATCCAAGAAGACATGCCGCACCCTGGAGAAGAATTGGAGAAAAGAACCAACCTCAGACAACATGACCTCCCTCAAGACAGCCACCCGCAAACACCACCAACTAATTCGATCCGCCAAGAAATCAGCATTTAAGGACCGTCTCGACAACAATTCTCATAACAGCAAGGAACTCTTCAATATCGTCAAAGAATTCACCAACCCTCCCGCAGCATCCAACGACATCACTAACTCCCAAGACCTCTGCAATGCGCTATCCTCCTTCTTCTACAACAAAATTGCCGACATCCACAACAGCTTCAAGAATACTCCCAATGACCAACTCACCCCACCCCCTTCTGATCCCACCCCTCCAACTAACTACCTCAATTCCTGGAACCCAATCACCATCGAAGATACCATTCACCTCATGAACTCAATCCACTCTGGCTCACCTTCCGACCCCTGCCCCCACTACATCTTCAACAAAGCTGACTCCATCATTGCTCCCCAACTCCGCGATGTCATCAACTGCTCCTTCAACTCAGCCACCTTCCCAGAAATATGGAAACACGCAGAACTCAGCGCCCTTCTGAAAAAACCAACAGCAGACCCCTCAGAACTGAAAAACTACCGACCCATCTCCCTCCTCCCTTTCCCGGCCAAAGTCATCGAGAAAGCCGTCAACAGCCAACTCGCAGCCTTCCTTGAATCCAACAACTCCCTGGATCCCTCACAGAACGGCTTTCGAGCCAAACACAGCACCGAAACCGCCCTCATTGCGGCGACCGACGACATCCGAGCACTCCTGGACAACGGCGAAACAGTGGCCCTCATTCTACTCGACCTCTCCGCCGCCTTCGACACTGTCTGTCACAACACCCTCATACAACGCCTCAACAACATCGGCATACAAGGAAAAGCCCTGGACTGGATCATCTCGTTCCTATCCGGGAGAACACAGAGAGTCCGACTCCCCCCTTTCTACTCAGAGCCCACCGAAGTCATCTGCGGCGTACCTCAAGGCTCCTCACTCAGTCCCACCCTCTTCAACGTCTACATGAGTCCCCTCGCCTCCATCGCACGTCGACACAACCTCAACATCATCTCCTACGCCGACGACACCCAGCTGATACTTTCCCTCACCAAAGACCCCAACACCGCCAAGGACAACCTTCACGAAGGTATGAAAGAAGTAGCCGAATGGATGAAACAGAGCCGCTTAAAACTCAACTCAGACAAAACTGAGGTGCTCATCCTTGGATCCTCACCCTCATCTTGGGACGACTCTTGGTGGCCTTCCGCTCTGGGATCAGCGCCCACACCCACTGACCATGCACGTAACCTTGGCTTCATCCTAGACTCCTCTCTCTCAATGTCCAGACAAGTCAACGCCGTATCGTCCTCCTGCTTCAACGTCCTTCGCATTCTCAAAAAGATCTTCCGCTGGATCCCCCTCGAAACAAGAAAGACTGTCACCCATGCACTGGTCACGAGTCGACTGGACTATGGCAACACTCTCTACGCCGGAATTACAACAAAATTGCAGAAAAAGCTCCAGCGCATCCAAAACGCATCAGCGAGACTCATATTAGACATCCCGCGCCAAGAGCACATCACCGGTCACCTAAAAAACCTCCACTGGCTTCCCGTCAACAAAAGAATTACTTTCCGCCTTCTTACCCACGCACACAAGGCCCTTTATAATCTAGGACCAGAATGCCTCAACTCCCGACTGTCCTTCTACTATCCCACCCGCCAACTAAGATCATCCATTCAAGCCCTCGCCGCAGTCCCACGCATCCGAAAAACCACCATGGGTGGCAGATCCTTCTCCTTCCTGGCTGCCAAGACCTGGAACTCACTCCCCACCCACCTTCGCCTTACTCAGAATCACATCTCCTTCAGAAAAGAACTGAAAACTTGGCTATTCGATAAACAATGAACCCCTCCCTCTAGCGCCTTGAGACCCTCTGGGTGAGTAGTGCGCTCTATAAATGCCTGAACTTGAACTTGAACTTGACGAGGTTCCAGGGGCTCCGCTCTCAGGCTCTAAAAATGTTTCCCTTGGATTTTCAGGAAAGCCTATTGTTAATGAAATTTCAAAACCAGTTTCCCTAGAAGTTGGTCCATTGTCCCGAACTACTGATTTGTTACTTACGAAATCATGTCCAGAAAATTTGTTAGGCATTAAAACATTAAAAGAATTAGGTGCAGTAATTTGCTGCTCCCCAGAAGGAGTCCGTTTGTTTTTGAGAGACTTTAAAGGTCACTATGTATTACGTGATTTTGATCCAAGATTACTGAATGTACCGCAGCATTTATGGGCGCAAAGTCCAACTGATGTAGGATGTATGCACATCACACCCCATCGTGTGACTCTCAAACAAGGTATAGTTTTGCCACGAATCAGACAGTACAGATTGCCACCTGAGGCTGTAGCAGCCTTATCCAAAATTATTGACGAGCTCATTGTTCAAGGAGTGGTTGTAGAAACTGACTCCAATGTATGTAATTCTCCTATCATTCCAGTCTTGAAACGTACTGATCCAAATGCACCTCCAGTATATCGATTAGTGATTGACCTTCGAGAGCTTAATAAATGTATCATACCCCAGTATCCAGTAGTCCCAGATATTTCTTCCCTATTAACAGCCATTGATTCTGAAGCTACATTTTTCACTGTTATCGACCTCAAGAACGCATTTTTCAGTGTCCCCATTCATCCAGACAGCCAGTACCTTTTTGGTTTTTGTTTAAATGGTAGGAGCTATAAATTCACACGAGCTCCTCAAGGTTTTACAGAAAGTCCTAGTATTTACAGTCAAGCACTTAAAAGACAACTAGACAATATTCACATGCCAACTGACACTGCCCTGCTCCAGTATGTCGATGATCTACTGATCACAGCCCGTTCTGAACGTGACTGCGAGCGAGCGTCACTCACGGTTCTGTATTTTCTGGCCGAGCAGGGGCACAAGGTGTCCCCTTCCAAATTACAATTCTGTGTCCAGCAAGTGATCTACTTAGGCCACTTACTGTCCAAGTGGGGTAGGCAGTTGACACCAGACCGTATCCAGTTAATAGCGAGTCTTCCACAGCCCAAGACACAGAAGGAGGTACAAGCTTTTATCGGCCTCACTTCTTACTGCAGACAATGGATTCCTCAGTATGCATTTCTAGCCAAGCCACTGATACAGTTAACGACACAGGAGGCAGCCGTATCGACTGTTCTCCCTTGGACATCTGAACATACACTTGTTTTTAATGAATTAAAGAAAGCCTTATGCCAAGCACCTGTTCTAACTACACCGAACTACAGTAAGCCTTTTACACTTTTTGTCACAGAACGTGATGGTACTGCATTATCTGTTCTCACACAAGATCAAGCAGGACAGTACAAGCCCTGTGCTTATTTTTCGAGCACATTAGATCCAGTAGCCCAGGCTCTACCTGCGTGCCTCAAGTCAGTTGCAGCCACAGCTCTAGCAATCAGACAAAGTGATTCCATAGTATTAGGACACTCCCTGACAGTACAAGTTCCACACTCCGTGGAAGTTCTTTTAAACCGAACACAGACTCAGCACTTCACAATTGCACGTTTAACAGGTTATGAACTGACACTGTTCCAGCCACACATAGAAATCAGACGCTGCAACATTCTAAATCCTGCTACACTGTTACCGTCAGTTACTTCAAATCCTGCCACACATGACTGTGTGGAAGTTGTTAACACTATGACTAAGCCAAGACAAGACCTGACAGACATTGCATTACCAAATCCCGACCTGACACTTTATGTGGATGGTTCATGTATGAGAACTAGTACAGGAGATCTAGTAGCCGCGTATGCAGTGACTACTGAAACCGAAGTTATAGAAACACACCGTATTGACACCCTGTCTGCTCAAGCAGCAGAGCTAGTTGCTCTGACCCAAGCCTGCATACGTGCCAAGAACTTGAAAGTAAACATATATACAGATTCATGTTATGCATTCGGAGTCGTACATGACTTTGGAGTGCTCTGGCAGGAGAGAGGTTTCATGACTTCTCATGGAACCAAGATTCAGCATGGTCTCCTCATTCAAGCTCTGTTAGATGCAATACATTTACCGACAGCTATCGCTATCATGAAGTGCAAAGCACATACGAAAGTTACTGACATCATTTCCCAAGGTAACGATCTAGCAGATCGAACAGCCAAGCTTACAGCTCAGACTCCAGACATTCCCGTTAACACGACACAGACACTCAATCCAGATCCGACTACTTGTATGACAGTTAAGGACCCTACACAAGATGTCATAGACATACAGTTACATGCTACTCCTGAAGAAATCAAGAAATGGTCCGAACAAGGAGGGGTCCAGACAGATCAGGGATGGGTGACGAAGGGAAAAGCCACATGGTTTCTCCCCGACTCTATGGTTCAAGTCATTATCAATACCGCACATAGTCCAGCACATCTAGGAGAGAAAGCTATGTTAGACAGTATTCAGAACCTTTGGTTCAACAAGCACTTACGAGCTGCAGCCAAGCAGAAAGTCCGTACCTGTATGATATGTTGCCAGTTCAATCCAGGTAAAAGTGTCCCGGTGGAACAAGGTGGATTCCAACCTCCTGACCACCCTTTTGAAGTCCTCCAGATGGATTACATTCAGATGGAGCGATGTCGAGGTTTCAAGTATGTCCTTGTAGTTGTATGCGCTTTGTCCAGGTGGACAGAAGCATATCCAGTTCCAGATTACACAGCCGCGACCACTGCCAGGCAGTTGGTTCGTGAATTCTTTCCCCGCTATGGACTCCCTAGGGTCGTGTATTCAGATAACGGCCATCCATTCTCATCTGAGCTCATGAAACATGTTTCCCTTCTGTTAGGGTACCAGTGGAAGTTCCATTGTGTGCGCCATCCCGAAGCAGCCGGTCTCGTAGAGAGACATAATCAGACCCTGAAAATCCGTATTGCCAAGACATGTAAAGAGAAAGGTGTAGACTGGCTAGTTGCCCTGCCAGTAGCCCTATTTTATATGCGGATGGTTGCACATTCCAGATCAGGTCTGTCCCCTTATGAGGTCGTATTCGGCCGCCCCCCAAATATGTGGGGTACACCTAGACCCCGCAGTATTACAGATGTTTCCAGTAATATGCTGACAGATTACCTAGCTTCCTTGATGTCTGCCCTACACTCTTGTCGTTCACAGGTTGCCGCCGCATTTCCAGACAACACCGAGGTGAAACCGCATGAAGTCATTCCAGGAAGCCTCGTGTTGGTCAGGAACTTTGATCGTTCAAGTCCGCTGGAACCCCGTTGGAAGGAGCCGCGACTTGTTCTCCTGACCACCCGCACGGCCGTGAAGTTGGAGGGCCGCAAGGGGTGGGTCCACCTGTCCCACGTCAAAAAATTCCATGGACTTCGTGAAAAATCTTTTGCAAAGGACTGTTCCATTTCTAAAGACTGCCTAAAAACAGACTCTGAACTCAAGCCTCCCCAGTTAGAGGAAACTCCGCAACAGGAGTATAAATTAAAACTCCGGTCTAGTAAAATAAGTCAGCCAGTTTAATTGTCTAAGTCCCTCTCGGGTGAAACGGTTAGACAGGTTTCTGACATGTATGAGATAGACCCCCATAGTGAGAGAGTTAGTCAAAACTCTATAAGATGTATCGTTTTTCTAAGTTTCTTATTGTTTTTAAGTCTTATGGTTACCTGCACAAGTTATGCATTACATTTATGTTTTCCAAGTTCACATGTAAACAAGTTTTCTAATGCTACAGTAGAGCACACATTTAGTGATCTGCCTCCTCACGAGCTATCCTATCGTCTTGCTATGCGAAATAATACAGTCATCAGAATGTTACATTATTCACACCAGACCAGCAATGCTACAAATTGTTGGGTGTGCGGTCGACTCCCCCCTTTCCAGACACCGAAGGGAGTTCTACCACTCTTTCCTTATCCGTTTTCACATAATGGTTCGTGTGGAGCATGGTCCACTTTAACGTCATCCTCAAATGATATGTCCCTTCTGAATAGTACATGTTTTCCAGACAAGCAAGGTCTCTCCCATAGAACAGGGTTAGATCTAGAAAATGAAGTATATGATTTGGGTAATTATTCTTCGAATTTTATGGTCCTGAATGTTCAGTCCGATACTACTCCAGATTTACCTGCTATTTCAGTACTACCGGTCAAAGGCGAATTATGTGTCAGAAAGAATGGTTCCGCACATGTAGGACATAGTGATTGTACTACTACTGTCGAGTATAGTGACAGTGGGAAATCTATTTTCAAAGCCTCACGTCATTCCTATTTTGTTTGTGGTCAGACCGCATATGTTCGTCTGCCCCTCGATTGGGATGGAACATGTTACATTGCCTTCCTACTGCCACCAGTTTTTCTAGCCCCATCAGACTATCACAGAAACACACATCTAGTACACGTCAGACATAGAAGGGAGATCGAGTCCCCAATTGTCGATCAAACTGAAACTACTCTAGAACAGTATCAAGACTTCAATAAAGGTTTCTTCTTCTTTATAGGCCCTGTCCAGAATAGTAAGTTAATCCGTAGGTTAACCAGAACCCTTGAATCAGTAGTGAATGAGACTACTTCCGCTCTAGGTAACTTAACCGAAGAGCAATCTGCTATGAGATTTGTCGTGCTCCAAAATCGTCTCGTTCTTGACGTCTTCATGGCCGATAGAGGAGGAGCATGTAGAGTCATCGGATCTAGTTGTTGCATTTTCATTCCTAATAACGCGCCGTCTGTTTATTCAGCTATAACCAGACTTCATAAAATTGCCCATCAGTTACACCAGAATCCAGGCACTTGGACATGGTCCGGTTGGCTCTGGAGTATTATATCTGCCTGGGGATGGAAAGTATTGTCATTCCTAGGTATTGCAGTAATGATCATATTCAGTTGCTGCCTCTGTATACAATGTGGCCCTGCGATTTGCGGCATTTGTGCTACCTCTTGTATCCCTAGTCCTAAGTCCCGTTCCAAGACAATTCGAGACGAGCAAATTATGCTATATGAAATGATAGATGGTATCATGAATATAGATGTTTCCTGATGGAAACGTAGGGCACAAGGAGGGAATGTGGAAAAGTAAATTTTGCCATGTTGTATGTGCCTACGTGTTCCCCATCTTATGTTATATGTGCATGATCGATATGCATGTATTCCCCTCTGATCGATTAAAGACGCAATTACAGTTGTGTCCATCTCTAGTATGCCAGTTTTCAGTCCTCGTGAAAGCTACGAATATTAGGCCTATGTAAAACCTACGTTGCCACATTTTACAGTGTGCACGTTAATTCATTGAATTGTCCCCGTTTCTAGGCCTCAAAAGGGCCCGGACTCAGATTCAGCTCCTGTCTCCTGAACCCTCACCGAGGAGCGATACAGCCCCCATCTGTATCCCTGACCCTTAGCTTACTTCTTGCCACGCAGTGCCCGGCCCGGCCTGGCTCTGCCTCCCAGTCTGCCAAGAATATGTTATGTTTCTAGTTATCAGTCCAGCCCTCCTTCTCTGCATTCCTAAGCTACTGAATCGCATCAATAGTTTCCGTCATGGTCTAGCCTTTATGTCTCCATGTAAGAGAAATACTGTATTAATATTCATAGAATATTCCTCGCACACGCACTACATATAGAATTATGCATGCACCAGTCTTAGAGTCTATTAGCCTTTGCCCTGATAACTTTTGGATTCTATCAACATGTACTCTAAACACCAGATACTAGATATGCTTGGGTACATGTCGCTCTGACACTCCAGACTTTAGTCTCCTCTTCTAGCGCAGAAGTCATAGCCCCCAGTTCCTCCTGGTAACACGTCATTGCCCGTTTGCGCGCACCACTAGGTTAGAGGTCCCAGCTGCCCAGGTAGCCCCCTCCATGTTCCCGCCCCATTTATGACACATTCTGTTACGTTTGCATCACATGTCTATGTATACGCCCTGTACACGTCTTCTTGTTACATCATTTTGCCCTTATCTTTCGCGACTGCTACGAAACCACGCCTACTGCTACGCCTACTGTATTGAATGTAATGTATTTGTTTTGGTATATATACTAATGTATTGTTACTGAATGTTAGCGCATTGCTCCCAGATCCTGCCCCCGGCAGCTGCCATCCTATTCCCGTACAGGCTGTCCTGTTCCTGTCCTTTATGCCTGATTAAAGCCTGTAAACTCCAACTACCTCGAATATTGACTCTTATTTATTGAGCTATCTGTTTATATGAGTATCCTGAAAAATAGAACCGGTAATTAATTATTTATTTACCACAGAAGGACGAGCGAGTTAAAATTAATGACTGGCAAAGAATAATACGTGTTTTTGAATGCTGCCCGAGGTGGCTGGGAATCTGATGCATGGCCGGTTGAAGGCTGAAGCAAGAATGGGTGGAACGAGAAAGAAAAGAAGACTGCCGGGATGGGTGAAACAGAAACTGTATGTGTGTGCAATATATCCTTTGGTTCAAATTCAAATGTAAGTCAAGCACGGATGCATGGCTGGCGGTTTACAAAATAAAATAAAAAGGTTGTTTTTCGGTGAGAAAAAGGAAGGTTTGTCCAGTTGAGACATTATGTAGAGTGATTGACATTTACTTTGAATGGATGGATGCCGGGATGGTATCTTCCTCATGGATAGCATAGGTGTATGTAGACAGAGTAGACGGTTACTAGATGAAGAGTGTTTCTTTGAAGAGCATGTAACTCCGCACCTCTGTGCCAGAGTAGCAAAGCTGAGAAAAGAAGTTGTAATTTTTCAGAATACTACCATGATAAGTAACAGTAGTTTGCAAGCACAGCATATATCCGGCGATTACGGGGAGTCGGGGACCACTCACTACCTCTGTTAATAATTTTTTTACAATTCTGTCATTGACATTGATGTGTGGCCTATCGGTGTTCAGTCAATCAAAAACAAAGCACCTAAAGTCATCCCATATGTAAGCAAATATCCTATAAAGGGGTAGATGATCATATTATCTTCTTCATTTTCCTTTTGTAGTAGTCAGGGGCAGGCCAGAGTGAAAGTTAAATTAATTGAGCAGTAGCCTTTGAAACAGAGTATGGCCAGTGCCACCCGTAATAGAAAAGTAAGAGCTTCACCACCTGCATGTACTGGACTGGTAACAGTAACATAAGTCTGTGTCATCATGGCTTGTGACTGCTTTTCTCGGGTGCAAGTTGACTGTGCTGGCATTATGCCGGCTTCCACAAGTTTACGTACCAATTTCGCTAAAAAAGAGAGAAGAAGAAGACTGGTGTACTGTCTAAGTCTAATGTAGTGAGTCCATATAGTGTTAGTAGAATACCTGAAACTCCCACTAATGTTTTTAGAGCAGAGGCCGATGAAGTGGGAGGTTAGATAGATACATGCCACAAATGTTATGTACTGTGCTTGCAAGTTGCTAGTGCTACTGTGACACAACTTTCTTTCTGCTGAATTATTTTGTGTTAATCTTAAAGAGCATTGGTTACAGCAGGTTTTTCTTTCTTCATATAGATGCTATTTAAAAACTAACAAGGAAGGAGTTGGCTAGACGGGCCCGGCAACGGAAGCTGGAGGCAATTGCCGCCGAATATCGGCGGCTGGTGGCTCAGGAGGAGGACACGCAGTCGCAGTCGACAACATCCACGACAGCTGCATTCTCCTCCACTGCCCCTGGGTCATACGGTCAGCGGAAGCCTTCAGCGGTACGGAGCCGTGGTCCAGCAGCCACCAGCCACCGCCAAGCAGCAAAAAAATCAGCTGCCCCCCACAGTACCTGCAAGTGCAAGGCTCGTGTGCACCGCTTGACCCTCAGAGTGTCCAACCTTGAGCAGGAGGTGGCGAGGCAGAAAGCCCTGCACAAGGACCTCAGGGGAGAGCTGCGTGACCACCTGGCCACAGGACACCGCCGGCGGAAGTAGAGGAGAGACTGTCCCTTGCCCCTTTTTTAAAGACTTTGGGGGGGGGGGGTGAGAATTGGGCTTTGGGGTTTTGGAACTTTTCTTCGGGACATTTCATGGACATTGGTTGGCGTTAGGGAGGGGTGTGGGTCGGGTCTTGTGGGATAGTTTGTTTTTGTTAGGGTGTAAATAATTATTTATTTTCAACTTAAACATAGCATACGCGTTTTTACTGTTTTGTGGGGGAGGCAGGGGGTTAAGTCTACTGTACGCTTATTTTCCTGAAACTTAATTGGCTGGCTGAATCAAATTGTCTAATCACCCAAATTTGTACAAATGTGCCACTGACAGAGTTATTGAATTCAATTGTCCTACTACTTTACTAGTACTACCGCCAGTCTCTCCTCTCCTCCTACTCCATTATTCTTCCTCCCCCAAAATGCTTATCTTACCTGTGATTCGTGTTTGAGTATAGGGCTAGGCACAGGGCTGGCTGCATGGCAAATGGCGATTAAGGTTGGCTCTGGAATCCTGGACGGATGAAATGTCATCGTTGTGGTTGTAGTAGTAGTGGTACACACTGGCAGTAGCAGCATATGAAAAAAAAGAAATGAAACATTGAGTGGCCTGAGCGTAGCATTAGAACAGTACCATAGATAGTACAGTACACAAGAACAATGCCATTAATTGTAGCCTAAGCAATGCTAAAGTATTCAAAATATAAGTACTAGTTGAGTGGAGTATGGCTACTACAAGAAATAGTACTGAAGGTCAAGGACACAGCAGCGTAAACATTTGTCACGTGTAGGAGGAGGATGTTGTTGATGATCAATCCATTTGATGGCGCTCATGAAATTCTGATTTGATTTGCAAATACTCATGGGTGTGTGTCAACTTGAGAATAAGAATAAGAATATATCCTCGGATTCCTTCACCAGCCTTGAAATTGATTTTCTGTTGCGTTGACCTATCCTCCCCAGCAAGTGTGTGGAATTATTGTTGTCATTTAGTCACACCTCAATGAAAACCACACAGCCCGGGGGAAGAGGGTTAGGGTTTGAAAATTGGATGGGAATGGGTGGTTTTGGGAACGTTTTGTGGAGAGAGGAAAAAAAACACAGCATGGACAAACAACAAATGAGATATCCATAAATCTTTTAAGGGACATAAAGGAAGTGCACTACTGCATGCATGAAGTTGTTTCGTAAATGGATGGTTAGGTTACTGAAAGTAGTACTTACTACAACTTACTAACTATGAAGAAACAATTTGACAGTACAGGGCTGCAGTAATTACGCAATTTCACTTGCCTATCTGCCCTCAGAGAGAATAAACACTTATTAGCACATTAACTTAGTTTTAAAAATAGCAAAGAAACTTATCAAATAGCTGGAGGGATGAATTTGAAGCAGAGAGCAAACAAACGCACAGAGTCACACTCATAGAAGTTCACAACAATAACATTATTTAAAAGATAAGGAGAAGTGAAGAGGATACTGTAACTGTATGTTGTAGTTGTCCTGTTCAATTTGGGAAAGTTGCATGCATCCAGCCATTCCTCTTATTCTCGTTACTCCTCCATTCCATCTGACGCTCCGTTAATCAATCTTGGTGACCAGACATACTGTCCACTGCCTGCCTGGCAGATGCGGAATTGCGGATTGCTAATGGTAAGCCTGAGTTAATGTTTTTCCCATTCCAACAGGGTAAAAGCCGGCCTGTAATTGTTGAGGGAAAAGCAGGAAGTGATATTAAAAAAACACCACGGAGAAAAAATATAAGGTACGGTGTGTAGTGCAAAAATAACACTTTCAGTTTCAGAGGCAACAGTCATACCACAAGCATCATTTCTAAAGTGCTTACTCTCAGTCTCCTTTTCAAGGATAGTAATATAATAGGCACACAGCAGGCCATGGCCATGCAGACGGTCAAGGCAGGCATCACTGAGTGAACCAACCTGATGTAGCATACCTCTTTGACACTGACAGACAAAGCATATCTAATTGTATGCAGCAAGCCACATACCCACACTTTTAAATGAACTGCTGTCTGGACTCTGGCATAACAACACTACACTGGCTCAACCACTCCATACCATGACTAGACAGACATGTAGTTCTGCTGTGGTTGTTGTTGACTTGTTTACCTGTTTGCCACTCACGAAATGGCCATAGTTCTTCCGTAAACCGACGATGACGATCCAGCATCCATCCCAGTGAGTGACTGTAAAGAATAAAATATTATGTAACTTTGATCATCAAGACTCATCATCATCATAGTATTTTGGCAAACTCAATGTTGGTCATGCAGTCACAATCTACATACAGTGAGTCCAAGGACATTTTCCTTATTAAAGAATGCAACGTAGTGGCCCCTGCAGTACAAGTATTATTTGAAATAAACAAGGTAAAAACAGAGTACACTTGAGTTAGATTTAGTGTGTAAAAGTGAAAGATTAAATAATAACAGAACACATATGATTCATTTCATGCACAACAAACAAACAGCAATTGCTTTCAACAGAGCAAGATAGCCAGTGTTGTACACTGCAGTGCATACCATCTCATCCTGTTCCACTTTTTGTCCGCATCTTCTTCTTAAAGTTAAGCTCCACAGGGCAGCCCCTCGTGTCAATTTCTGAAGTAACAGTCAGCATCAGCAATCAGCATATAGTTAGTAAGTCCAGTCCCACTTCTTTTGAGGGGACTGGTCTACGAAGCGACAGTTTCTTGATTCTGCGTAATCCGGCCATCTGCCGTGAGGAAAATGGATAGGGGGAGTCTGGTGGAGGAGGATAGAGGAGCATGACTGGGTTGTGAAATTGTGAACTTCAGGAATGCAGACACCTTCAATAAGGAAATAAGACGAAGAGAGTGCTGGTGATGGATGTGTTGTGATTAGAGTTTTCTTGTGGTAAAAGTTGCAAAACAAAGAAAGACACACAGGAATAAAACGTGATTAAGGACGAAAAAAGGAAGTCAGTATTTCAGACCTAGGTGTCAGGGAAATAGAGCTTGTCCTCAAACTCTGTGACTTGCAACAGGAGTAGGTCAGCTAACAGAGAAGAACTTTCGCCACCTAAGTCGGTGTCCTCCTCTTCTTCCTGTGTGGATTCACGTATTTTGTAATCTGGTGGTATGAAGTGATGATTTATCTTGATCATTGTTAACATCTCCACATTTTTGGGTGAGAGGCGGGTCCTTTTTGAAATTACAATGGCACCAACAGCACTGAAAACACGTTCAGAAGACACACTTGCGAGTGGGCAAGATAAATAATTTAGAACCAGCTTGGTGATCAGTGGCCATTGACCTCTTTTCCCAAACCAATACATCATTGGGTTGTGATCAATGTAGACCTCTGTTGGGTCATCCAGATAGGCCTGCACCATCCACTCAAGGCCATCCAGGGATTCCAGGGATGCTCCACTTCACGTACCATCTGTGGCCTTTGCATCAGCACTGGAACGAGCAAACCCTTGATGAGTTATCCAATCCACTTCCGACAATATTATGGCTGGGCCTGGTGCAGGTGAGGAGGATGATGATGATACGGTTGCTGCTGTCGGTAACGGCTCTGAGGGAAAGTGACTGCCTTCGGCCACAGAAGTGGACCTTGACGCAGGATGGCCTGCTCATTCAGTACTGTGGCGTTTTGTTCATATACCTGCTGCTCTTTTTTTAACCGAGTGGCTGACAGTGCTAGCCAATGTTTGTAATTTGAAACATCTGCTTCTTTAAAAGGAATGAATCTATTACTGGCCACTGCCTTTTTGTACCGTGGATCCAGAATAGTGGCACAAATGTAATGTTCTGAATGTATTGCTTTAAGCATTGCATTGTCAAGTAGGCGGGTTAATAAGCTCTCCGCCAACTGATAAGCGTCTTGATCGTCAGTATCATCTTTGTACGTTGAAGACACCGCCTTCAGTTGGTGCTCTAGCATGCGCAACAATGGGATAGCTCTGCCCAAACTACTGTCCTCCCTGCTGACTTCACCCGTGAAGACCTCAAAAGGACGAAGCATGTCTGTCAGGCTTTTAACTAGGTCCCATTCCTCCACCTCTAGCCTCATGTCTTTCATAGTAGAACCCAGTGCAAAGACATACTCATTGATTACTAAGCACTGCTCAAACAGACGCTCAAGCATGTAGAAGATTAAGTTCCAACATATTGCCATCTCCTGGATGAGTCATTTGTCTGGCACTCTACTGTCACGTTGAATGATCCTCAGCTGCTTCTGTGCCTTAAAAGAATGGTTGAAATGTGTGCAGATTCTTCGGCAGGTAGTCAGTAACTTGCTCACTGTGTTTTCTTTTTTCAAGAAATCTTGAACAACAATGTTAATACTGTGCGCCAAACACGGCACTCTGAAATAGCCACCATCATTCATGGCTTTAACTATGTTACAGCCCTTATCCGTGGAAACATAAGCAATCATGCGCTGTCTTGGCACCAGCCATTCAAAGACCTTACTGTTAAACTCCTTCAAAAGATTTCTCCATGGCAAACATGGCTACTGTTGCATGTTTCCGAGTAGCTTGAAAAATTGTGTCACAGTCAGCACCTGCAGATAGATTCTCTCTAACCCCTGCAAAAGAGACCCAGTGTGCAATGTAATCAAGGGCTTGGCAACTGGTCCGCATGTCTGTTGTCAGGTGGATAGTGTGAACAGCACTCTTCTGCACAGCTGCCCCAATCACCTCCAGCACATATTGATGTAGTGCTGGAACCGCAGCTCTGGCAAAATAGGATCGGCTAGGAACCTTCCATTTAGGGCAGACTGTTGCCACAAATTCTCGAAAACCCACCCCTTCCATGAAAGAAAAAGGGAGAAGGTCCAGCGCTAACATAATAATAATAATAATAATAATAATAATAATAATAATAATAAAGGAGTTTATAAAGCGCCTGGTTACGCTTTCCGGCGTGTCCCCACGCTGTGGAGAAAAAACTGGTTAAAAAAAGGGAGGGAAAACCCCAGGCCCAAGCTCATCCCGGAGAACTATTTTAGCCAGCATTGCATTATAAAGACGTGCCGTTGGGTGGTTGCGTTCAAATGGCACCTCCGACCAAAACATGCTTTTAATGGTGGTCTGGACCGTTTTCATATGTGATGAGGAGGATCCAGACCTCTTCAACCCAGTTAGGCTCATTGATGTACTTTTTCGCATTGGTGTCTCTCCCTGACTCTTAGTGTGCTTCATAGATGTTGCTGGGGTAGAGGGTGTGGGCGCTACCACTGCAGTGCTGCTGCCAGGGGTACTGTGTGTACCAGAAAAAATGTCTGTCGCTTCTTCACCCCCCCCTGCACGATCAGCCTCTCGTCATCATTAGATGGAATATCAATGGATACAATTGGATTTGTTGCACTTTTGGCTGCCCGGATCTTACTTAGGTGCGCCTCCCACTGGATAGTGTGGTGTTTTTGGAGATCACCTCTCTGGCCTCCGGTATCATAGTTGGTACCAAGCTTACCCCGACTAACTACAGTTTTACAAATCGAACAAATAACTAGGTTTTCATCCTTTTTGCTAATACTAAAGAAGTCCCAAACTGGGGAGTTGAGATTTCTGGTGGTGGTGGTGGAGGTGCTACTTTCAATGCCAGATGAAGTGGAAGATGGGCGTGGCTGAATTTGACTCTGTTTTGCACTTACAGTTACAGCACCAATACTTGAGAAAACTGAGGTCGAGCTGGATGGAGGTCCCTGCCGGCCCTTCTGAAGAGAAAATATGGTAGCTGTAGGTCATGTTGGTGTAGTAGTTACCTGTGTTGGTGGTGGTACCAGTGCCACGCCGCCCACATCCCGCTCGGCAGCAAATCTGGATAGGGTAAAAATGTCTGTCAGCTGCATGCCCGCTGGGGCTGGAGTGACGACTGTGATGACTGGGTCGTCATCGTCAGACTATTCATCAGCAGCAGAATACACCACTTCTATTTCTTGTTCGTCGTCATCACCCATAAGTGAAAGCCTTGCGGGAACCTTCCTTTTAGGCTTAGCTACCTATGTCGACTCATGGCGTGCCTCCCTCTCAGACTGTATTGGTGGGTTCCAAACAACATCTAGATCATCAGAAGGAAGGGGGTTTGAAGAAGAACTTGTACTAGCCCTCCTTGACCTTTTTCTTGCTGGGGATCTGGAAGACAATAGTTCATCAGGAGGAGTGGCTTGCTCGGATGATACCTCCGCTTGAATCTCGATTTCCTGATGTGCCCCTACTTCTGGAGGAACAAGCATTGTGGGCAGTTGTGCCTCTCCATGCACCTCTCCATGTGCCTCTCCATGCGCCACTCCATGCGCCTCTCCATGCGCCACTCCATGCGCCACTCCATGTGCCACTCCATGCGCCACTCCACGCGCCACTCCTTATGCTTCTACTTGTGCCACTCCTTGCGCCACTCCTTGCGCCACTCTTGCGCCAGCGCCTCTCCTTGCGCCTCTCCTTGTTGCACATGTGGTTGTCATTGCGGCTGTGGTTGAACACTCGTCAGATGAGTTACACCCTGCGTTGATTGGCTGCTACTTTCTTGCGATGAGTCAAAGCCAACATCACTGGTCGATGGTGATTGAGCAATTAAAGTGGCGGCCTCTGCGGCACTCATGGCCTTGGTCCTAACTTGGCGTGGTGGCACTGAGACCAATGAAGCTGAGGTGCTGCTCTCAGCTTGGACCCCGGCGGACACTGCTGCTGCAGGCGTAGTTTATTTTCCCCAAAAAAGTTTCTGTGGGCACACCAGTCTCCTTGGTAAGAGGTGCCACTTGCTTCTTCTGCTCCTTCTTACTGGCAGTGGCACTGGCAACTTTCTTGGTAGAGAAGCTACGGCCACCTTTCTTTGGGCCCATCTTCTTCAGATGTCAGAACAGCAGGCCACAGTTGCACGAGTTGCAGAGTTGTCTGTGGCCACACATGACGTCACGTGGGGTTGTACACACACCGCAGCAGTACTTCTTCTTGGCTCTGATGATGAACGATGAGGATGATTTGTGGTTCTCTTTGTGCACCTAAAAGCAAAGGAAGCCTGTAACGGGAAGGACAGGCGGGAGGAGGACAGGCGGGTGGAAGAGCCCTCCCCCTCTTGCAAATGCTGGGTCGCTGACTCTGCCTCCCCTCCTTCCCTCCAGAGCGACTGGACTTCGTATCCCTTGACAACCACGACGGAAGAAGGATGCGATGAAGGCGCCTTTAATTGGGCCTTTGCCAAGGATGAAACCGCGCCCCCACATGATGTCAGGACCACCGAATTGGTGAAAATCCAGGAAGACCAGGAGTCGGCGTGTTACAACACCCCGGAGGAGTTTGGCGAAGGAGCGTGGCGGACAGGAGAGGGAGACGGTGACGGGAGCGGAGTGCGGAATAGTGAGAGAAACAAGAAGGAAGCTGAGCCAAGAGGCCAACGACCCTGCGGAGCGCCGTGCCACACTCCAGAGGGAGGAGTGTGGCTGAAACAGGTAGGGCAGCGATTCGCAGGCTCGTGGGGAGGCGGGGAGACTCTCCTCCATAGCGCTGTGAACGCCTGAATACCGCTCTGTACATTTTCTTTAAATATACCCAACCGTTCGCAATCTTACCGCATTCCCCATACACCCTCTCCTCACTATTGCCCTCCCACACAGCCCCCTTATTGAATAAAGCACTTTTCAGCGGTGACCCTTTCACTACCCGGTTCCTCTTGGGTGACTCAGTAGAGACCTTGAGCCATGACGTCCTCTACCCTGTTTGTTTGTTTTGCATACCTGACCGGTGGGAGCCAACCTAGACCAGGGACGGAAAGAAGGCCCAAAGGAAAACAAGAAGCGAACACTCTAGAAAACCCTCGTAGGGAAACCGCTACCACGGAGTCTGCCGACTTTGCCCGTGAGAGTCTAACGTCACGCCAAAGAAAGACTTTGTCCAAAATAAAACCTTCTCTAACCAGAAAGAGTCTCAGGTCCCTTCATACATCCACGTCACAAAGCCAGAGGAACATGAGTTAAATAAATGTTGCATATGTCGTGCTTCAATTAATATTTGCAACTAGGCATTTATTATTATTACAACACACCCAAAAACAGAAAGACCAAAAATAAAAATTTAAATTATTTCTAATCAAAAATGGATGTTTACATTAATAGAAGAGAGACCACACAGAGAGCGTTGTTTCATGCACCACTGAATACCCCTGGGCATAATGGATGAAAGCAGGCAGACTGGGTGCAGGCCTATGGCACAAAGAACACTGCCTGGCTTAAAAATGGCCCCTTGACCCCCACCCACATGGCCAGGCCCTGCCTGGACCAGGCCTCAAAATGGCCCCCACCCACATGGCCAGGCCCCAACAACACCCCAAAAAATCAAAAAACACACAAAAATCACCGCAATCCAATGCCATACATGCCCTAAATGGTGTTTAAAATCAAGAGAACACACAGAAAGCCTTGGTCCATGCACCACTGAGTACCCCTGGGCATAATGGATGAAAGCAAGGCAGACTGGGTGCAGGCCTATGGCACAAAGCACACTGCCTGGCTTCAAAATGGCCCCTTGATCCCCACCCACATGGCCAGGCCCTGCCTGGACCAGGCCTCAAAATGGCCCCCACCAACATGGCCAGGCCCTAACAACACCCCAGAAAATCGAAAAACACACACAAATCACCACAATCCAATGCCATCCATGCCCTAAATGATGTTTAAATTCAAGACACCCCACAGAAAGTCTTGGTCCATGCACTATTGACTACCCCTGGGCCTACTGGCTAGTGTGGCTTTACACGCACCCCAAAAAAAAAAAATCCACATATAATTATAAATAACAGCGAGCTATTCAATTCCATGACAAAATGATATTTAAGTTCAACAAAACTCACAGAAACAGTTGTATCATGCACCCATGACTAACTAATGGATACTGTGGCTACCCACAATATATATTTTTTTAAGTTGTGAAAAAGTTTAAAAATTGTAGTTGCAGCAACTGCAACGGCCCAAACAAACAACACAAACTTACTTTTATAATCTCAAATCCAAAAGTAATCCAAAAGTGATTAAAACAAAAAGTCCTCAAATACAAATATCCAGCAGAAGCCACAAAAAGTAATCCTTCCAGCTCCAGATCCAAATGAAAAGTGACCAGGACATGGACAAAACACTAGGAGGAGCCTGCTGGACAGGAACAGGAAGTTGGAAACTCTGGGGCACCATCCTCCCACCCCCCCAAAAATGGACTCCTTGCACAAAAAAGTGCATCCAAATGTCAATCTGAGGAGTTATTCTGATCCAAATCATCATTTTCAGAAGGTTTATGTTGCCTGCGGTGGATTTTTTGTTGCGAATTGCAATTTTTGCAAGTTCCGGAAAGCAAGCTGTTCAAATCTCCCGCCGGAAGTCAGCGTCGCGTCGCATCTATTTGTTTACTCTCGTGATGCGTGATCGCGGGCCCTTATGATGTGGTCGCATTCTCAAGCTCTCGCAGTGCAAGCTGGCGGGCCGCGATGACGTACTCGCGGTCGAAAAGTCTCACGCGATCACGCAGCCAGATCCAAAAATGACGTAGCGCACTCAAACCAGGAGGAAAACAACTAGGCGAACTGAGAATCACGGTAAGTCAATCCGCTAGTTGCAAATTGCGAATTCTTTGATAATTTCACGTGATTCGCGGACCGTGAAATTGCCAAAAAATCGCAAATTCCGCGAGCGGAACGGATTTCCAGCCCATAGTTAGTTTCAATTAATTAAAATAAACTAGACTGCTGACCCTCATTTTTGTTCCAAACACTGGTTATTCATACCTGTCATTTTTACTTGCATTTTTGGTGGAAAAGTACCATTATTACAAGGCATTATAGAGCAGTATTTGCCTGAATTTATGATTGCTCTTAAGAAGCCATTAAAAAATAGAGGAGGTATTTCTGTTGTTCATGTGCAGAGTGAAACAATCATTCTTATTTAAAAATAAGAAAAAGATTTTAAAGAAAATTTTAGAAGACATGCGCATTCTAAAAGATGGGAAGTATCATTCGAAGACAACTATATTTCAAGAGAACAAGGGATTAGTTATTCAATATCTGTAAAGTACATTATAATCGATTAACTTACTATCCTAAAAAAATGTTATTTTCTAAAGTGCAATGTGAGGTGGCTCAACCATATATTTGTTAACAGTCCGTTGTAATTTCGTTAAAATGGTATTCTGGTGATGTTAGCCCAAAGTTTGTAAATAGCAGCTACATGAAAGAAAGTGCTCAGTGCAGTGTGCAAATCATATTCCAATTTGTCTTTTCTTTCTTTTATCTTCTAAAGTAGAATTTAATTTTATGTTTTCATAATTATAACAAAACTTTGAATAAGTGGAATGATAAAGTTATTCAACAGATTGAGTTTCATCGCACTTTTCGTTTTCTTGCACAAGATGTTATATCTTCCTTTTTACTTATCTTCCATTTTCTAAATTTGCCACTCAACAGTTTAGTTTCTCCTTTTGGTGCATTTATGTTCTTCCATGGCATTTGTTTTGGACATTTCCTAATGTGAAAGTACCCTTTCTTTTTTACTTTACTTAGTTCTTTTTGTTTCTCTGTTTCTTCTTTGTTTTACTCCTTTTTATTGCAGATGTACATGCAACTCGGCATCCAGAATGTGATCAAACAGATTTTCCGATCCAATGACTAGGATAAATCTTGATTCTGTTTTTCTCAGGTCTATGGTTCTGTCCCCTCCTCTTTCATTTTTGTTCACCACTTTTGCACCAAAGTATGTTAGTACTTGGTTGTCTCCTGGGTGTTTTTCCACAAAATGTTTTGCCATGGGTACGATAGAGCTTTTTTTTTATTGCTCTGAGATGCTGAATTATCCGTAATTTCAATTTATTAATGGTACTCCCACATATTGTTTCTTGCAGGGACATTCTAAGATGTATATCACATATTAAGATTCATATGTGATATGGTCGGTGATCTGCTCCACCTTCCCATTCTGCATTCGATATGAGTGTGTTTTTCGACCATGTTCACAGGCTCTACACTTTGAACACTTTCAAAATCCGGATGAAGTAAGCCATGATGTTATTCCTGGCTTTTGAATCTCCAGTTGGCTCTGTGTTAGAAGATAACCTAAGGAGGCTGTCTTCCTATGTGAAATTTTAGGTGTTGCTGGTAATTTCCTCCTCAATGTTTCATCAAGCATTAGGATGCTCCAATGCTTTTTTTGCACGCCTACCATTTTAAAAAGATCCGTCAGACAAACCATGTAGAAATAAGTATTCAAAAAAGATGCAAATTAAACGTTTTACACATTGTAATTCTCCTGTGGTAGAAATAAATGTTTTTCTACACATTCCCAGTTATTCTATTGTACAAATATTATGCTATAGCAGACAGATAATCCTTTACTTCAGCTGGAGTGAGCCTTTTAAATCCTGCTTCATTGCAAATGCCGACTTCAATGTTGTCTTCTGTCATCTGTCCTTTAAAGTTTTCCTTTAATGTTAAAATGCCTGTTTGAATGGCATCTTCAAGTTCTAGTTCTTCATTATACCATTTTTCAAGCAACGTTTTTCCATTCACTTAAATTTTCCCCGTAGCTGTTGCTTTCCATGCAAAATATGCACCAGAAGGATCAGACTGGAATAAATATGGCCTTTTTTCATCCCAAACAGCAATTAACAATGATACATCAAATGGGGAGCACACCGGACTGTGTGTACTCTTGCATTACCAAAGCAACTCTCGGTACTAGCTGTGCTGTTGGAATTGGTTCCTGGTAAACCAAGAAATATTGCTGAGCCAACTTCCAAGCCCTCCGTACCAGTACCCTGTAGTCAGGACCCATACCACTGTACACCATGCATATGTGTTTCATTATTGGTTCCACCTTATGTACACTCTGTTCATCCTAGAGGATATATTTCTGTTTCTTCTCTGTTGCCAACACTACATCATTTGCAGCTTTAATTCCCACAGCGGGGCTCCTGCAGCTACAGCAGCTTGCGCATATTCAATCTGGACTAGTTTGCCAGATGGGCTGAAAGTGGTCAGAGAGAAGCTATAACCAAAACTCCACACTTAGAAGAATTTCCAAGTGAAACCAGTCAATGTTAGCCTATGGAAGGAAATTCAAGTTACTGGTAAGTTTGGTAAGAATTATTTTTCAGGATTAATACTGGGCTCAAAGATGCAGCACTGAGGTCTCTCCTGATATCAGGTGAATAAATCTGAATCTGTTGTTCGGCTGATTTTAGAGGAATATTTTTAAGTTTAAAAAATTGACGCTTAGAAACTTTTTCAGCAAAAAGCAGGCAATATTAGCCTATGGAAGGAAATTCAAGTTACTGGTAAATTACACGTGGATTGAGCATGAAAAACTACTACATGAAATTAAAGCTATCAAAAAAGAATTGGAAAAAAATATGGACCATGACGCCTACAGAAAAGAGATTGACATCACCAAAATCAGAGTCAACAACCACGAAGATGATATCAAAAAGAGAAAACAATGGAAACTTCACCGTGATTGTGAGGACTACGAAAGTGGTAGAATTTTAACTTTCAGCAAGAAATATGACAATATCTTCACATCACAGTCAGGCAAGATATGATCACAGGCCGGAACATCAGAAAGTTCCATGTCAGAGACCGCCAATGCCATTGAAAGCGAACCCGAATCCTCTGATGCATCATCCAGCAAATTGTCCGATATTGAAATCTCCAATAGATCGGGAACTTTTTTAGACGAATATCGGCTTGTGAGTAAGGGCCGACAAGCATCCCGAGTAACACCCACAGCGAAGCCCAAGGGACAACGGGGACGAGGCCAAGGACGCGGACGAGGAAGACCTCAAAGAGAAACTTCAACGGAAGAAAAGAGTCAGACATAGGTGGAAGAAGAGGCAGAGGAAGGGGCTATGTGGGAAAACGACCAGAGGCTCCAAAACAACGGCATAACTTTCTCTCGGGGGCCAAATTTACAGTGTGGTTTGTGGCCGAGGGCCACACCGGTGGAGGTGGGGTCAGTGGGGGAGGGGAGAGGGGCTAGAAAAAAGCCTGTGACCATGATGTTGAACACAAGCCCCTGCAGTGGACGCCTTTGTCCACTGAGCCAACAGACTCTATCTCTCTCTCTCTCTCTTTCTCTCCTTCTTTTTCTATCTCCTTTATTCTCTCTCTCTCTCTCCCTCCTTCTCTCTCTCTCCCTCCCTCTCTCTCTCTCTCCCTCCTTGTCTCTGTCTCTCTCTCGCTCCTTGTCTCTGTCTCTTTCTCCCTCCCTCCTTCCCTCTCTCTCTGTCTCTCTCAGTCTCCCTCTCTTTATCTCTCTGTATTCCTCCCTCTCTTTCCCTCCCTCTGTCCATCTCCCTCTGTATGTCTCCCTCTGTCTCTCTCCCTCTGCCTGTCTTCCTCTCTCCCTCTGTCTCCCTCTGTCTGTCATCCTCTGTCTGTCTCCCTCTGTCTGTCTCCCTCTGTCTGTCTCCCTCTGTATGTCACCCTCAGTCTGTCACCCTCTGTCTCCCTCTCTCTGTCTCCCTCTGTCTGTCTCCCTCCCTCTGTCTCCCTCCCTCTGTCTCCCTCCCTCCCTCTGTCTGTCTCCCTCCCTCTGTCTGTCTCCCTCACTCTGTCTGTCTCCCCCTCCCTCTGTCTGTCTCCCTCCCTATGTTTGTCTGTCTCCCCCTTCCTCTGTCTGTCTCCCCCTCCCTCTGTCTGTCTCCCCCTCCCTCTGTCTGTCGCCCTCCCTCTGTCTGTCTCCCCACTCCCTCTGTCTGTCTCCCTCCCTCCGCCTGTCTCCTTCTGTCTGCCTCCCTCCCTCTCTCCCTTTGTCTGTCTGTCTCCCTCTGTCTCCACCCTCCCTCTGTCTGTCTTCCTCCCACTGTCTGTCTCCCCACTCCCTCTGTCTGTTTCCCTCCCTCTGTCTGTCTCCCTCTGTCTGTCTCCCTCCCCCTGTCTCCCTCCCTCTGTCTGTCTCCCTCCCTCTCTCCCTCTGTCTATCTGTCTGTCTCCCTCAGTCTGTCTGTCTGTCTCCCTCTCTCTGTCTCCCTCTCTCTGTCTCCCCCTCTCTGTCTCCCTCTCTCTGTCTCGCGCTCTCTGTCTCGCCCTCTCTGTCTATCTCTCTCTGTCTCCCTCTCTCTCTGTCTCCCTCCCTCTCTCCCTCTGTCTGTCTCCCTCCCTCTCTCCCTCTGTCTGTCATCCACTGTCTCCCTCTGTCTGTCACCCTCTGTCTGTCTCCCTCTATCTCCCTCTGTCTGTCTTCCTCTGTCTGTCTCCCTCTGTCTGTCACCCTCGGGCTGTCACCCTCTGTCTCACTCTGTCTGTCTCCCTCTGTCTGTCTCCCTCCCTCTGTCTGTCTCCCTCTGTCTGTCTCCCTCCCTCTGTCTGCCACCAGGCTCTCACTCCCTGCTGCCCTCCCACCTCATCGGGCTTTCATTCCCTGCTCTGCCCTCCCACCTCACCGGGCTCTCATTATTTGCTCTGCCCTCCCACCTCACCCAGGCTCCCACTCCCCGCTCTTCCCTCCCACCTCACCGGGCTCTCAGTCCCTGCTCTGCCCTCCCACCTCACCCAGGCTCTCACTCCCTGCTCTGCCCTCCCACCTCACCGGACTCTCACTCCCTGCTCTGCCCTCCCACCTCACCCAGGCTCTCACTCCCTGCTCTGCCCTCCCACCTCACCCAGGCTCTCACTCCCTGCTCTGCCCCCCCCCCCACCTCACAAGGCTCTCACTCCCTGCTCTGCCCACCCATCTCACTGGGCTCTCACTCCCTGCTCTGCCCTCCCACCTCACCCAGGCTCTAACTCCCTGCTCTGCCCTCCCACCTCACCGAGCTCTCACCGAGCTCTCACTCCCTGATTTTCCCTCCCACCTCACCCAGGCTCTCACTCCCTGCTCTGCCCTCCCACCTCACCGGACTCTCACACCCTGCTCTGCCATCCCACCTCATTCAGGCTCTCAGTCCCTGCTGACGTCTCACCCCCCCTCCACCCCACCCCTGTGTGTGTCAGCCCGGGCTGACACAGCCTCCCGGGCACACACACAGCAGCCGCACCCCAATACTTCACAGGTCTTTAAAAGACCATTTACATGTAAATGAGGCTTTGTTCACCTCTTCTTAGCGCCCCTGCTGCTACCAGAGGTGTTTGCCGACGCTTAAAAAAAAAACAAAGAACACAAATGTGTCAGTAAGGTCCACTGCGGCCCGCGGCCCGTACTTTGAGTACCCGTGGCATAATGGATAAAGAAATGGAGAATATAACTATTGTAAACTTATCCAAAAGACAATTGACTGCCATTGAGAAAACCACACTCTGTCTTGGACTTTCATTCTGTCCCACCATGCGGTTCAACTATCCTTAAAAATGTATCCATAAACTAAAACTTAAAAAATGGCACCTCCATAAAAATTGGAATGAATCGAATAGGGTGAGTGGAACTGGTAGTAAATCCATGATTGATCACAACATAGGCAACATTGACACATTGGTAGCCTTGCACCAACTGCAAAATGAGATTGACGATAACAACAGGGACATGGAGGTGGAGAAAATCCGGGACAACCTAGAAATAAGCCATGATATGATTGCCTGAACCCCCTTAAACAATGCTCCACCTTTTACCCTATGATGACACACAAGAGTATTGACACCTTTCATGAGATCGTTACCAACGATCTATCAAAATTTAGAACTAAGAGATGGTTTAGGAATCAGGATACACAAAAATTCACACCCTTACATAGACAAGCTATCAAAATATTGTCCGAGGATGGAGACATTGTGATACGACCAGCAGACAAGGGTGGAAATATAGTGATATTAGACAAGGAGATGGACATCAATGAGGCATACAACCAGCTCAGGAACAAAATAATTCACATTGAAGCATAAAGAGAAATTTACACTGACAGTGAGGAGAGGATCTGGGAAAAACTTGGGAATTGGAGAGACAAGGGGTTATTGGAGTGAGAGTACGACTGCTTCTTGAAGAAAGATGACCTTATTCTACCGGCCCTGTATCTCCACCCCAAGATACACAAAAATCCCTCTCACCCCTGGGGAGACCTATTGTTTCCTTGAAAGGTATTGCTACGGAAAATTTCTCCAAGTACGTAGACTACTCCTTGAGAGAATCGGTAAAAAATCTTAAATCCCACATTAGAGATACTAAAGATATCCTGGGAAAGTTAAAACATGCTACCAGGGAGGACGATTTCTTGCTCATGACCCTTGACGTGATACCATTATTGAACATGACCAGGGAATAGCAGCATGCAAACATTTCTTATGGACTAGGGATATAAGATTCAAGGCCCAAACAGAGATGATCTTACAAATGAACAATTTTTGTTTAACTAACAAATATTTATCTTTAATGACACTCTATGCAAACAGGTCAGGTCCTCAGTACAGCGATGGGTACTTGTTTAGCCCCAAGTTTTGCCAACTTATTCTTGGGGCAATGGGAAGAAGAAATATGGAAAGACAAAGTGAGCTTCCCAGAAATGGAACAGGTCGTCATGTAGCTGCGTTACATTGATGACTTGTTCAGTGCCTGGAAAGGCTCATATGAGGAAGCCAAGACCGTTGTAGACAAACTTAATGTGAACACCAAAAACATCATACTCACTAGTAACATAAGTGGGATCACAGCTGAGTTTCTTGATACCAACATTGAAATTGTGGATGGAAATATACAAAGTAAGCTATTTCGCAAAGAAACAGCGGGGAATAGGCTCTTTCATGCCCTCAGTAGTCACCCTGATATCCTTAAATGGGGAACTTCCGAGGGCAAAAATGAACTGTAACACTGAGTCAGTCTTTGAAGCAGAGATGCAGATTATGATATCCATATTTCGAGAGAGAGGCTATCCACAATGGGTACTGAATAAGCAGTCAAAAAAGTCAAGGAGAAAGAGAGAAAGGACCTACTGTTTGGCCCTACTATAGAAACCAAAGGGGAAAAGGAAAGTGAGAATCGCATTATTCTCACATACAAAGAGAGATCACAAGATATCAGGCGTATTGTCAGCAAGAACTGGGATATATTAACTGTTGATCCCATAATAGGCCATCTCATTCAAGAAAGACCTGTCATTACTTGCATGAAAGGTCGCAGTTTGAGGGACAATCTTGTCCACAGCGTCATTTCCAGTAAAACGAAAGACAAGGACCATGGGCTTAAAGGCTTCTTTCTTTGTGGCCATTGTAAAGCCTGCAAAAATAGCATTATAAAAAAAATCTGAAGTTGCATAATGGTGCTGAAAGACCTTTAGCTCAATTTCTGACATGTAGTACAACATTTGTTGTTTATATACTTGAATGTCCCTGTAAACTCAAGTACGTGGGCAGTACCGCCCTGATGGTAAAAAATTAGTTCTATAACACATGCAATCTATAACTAATAATGACCACCAGTATCCTGTAGCTTGCCATTTCCAAAAACATCGTTTCTCCAACAACTCTCTCCTTACCTTTTCAACAATTGAACAGGTTGCCCAGATGCATAAAGGGGGGTAATAGAGTACTAATATTGAGACAAACTGAATCCAAATACATCATTGACCTCCAGACCAACCACACAGGAGGTCTCAATAGTGGTGAGGAATTAGGAGTGCATTTACACAATGTGTGATTTGAGTTTTGATCCCCCTCTCGTCTTCAGAAAGGTTCCCTCAATTCTGCTGCTTCTATGATGAATGTTTCTAATTATCATGTTTTTATAGTATATACACGGCTATGTACTAGCAAAAATATTTTTGTTCATTAACTAATTGTGGTTCTTTTCTTTTCTTTTTTACAGGAGGAAAGGAAGAGACCCAACCAGCACTTTTTATCATGTTCACAGGCCACCTAACCTTTTGTTCAGCAGCACTTATGTGGGCACCTATCACAGATAAGATACTTTTTGACTTTTATGTACAGGCATAATTACGATGTGTTGTTTTGACATGCTACAGTATATTTATAGCAGTTCTCTGCACCTGGGGGCACTCGCCCAATACAGCATCATATATTGTGCAAAGCTATGGTACTTCATTGGTATTACATAGGAACCGGGGGTACTCGGTTTTCCATAATAGCCCACTGGGGCCTAATTTATATAGCTATCTTGTATATACATGTCAGCAGTCGTATTTGAGCTAACTTACACTTGGTTAGTTTAAGCATGCAGGATTTCCTTGAGATTGTCCTGATGGGCTACTCGCATTATGTTATACTTTATAATGTATAATTTATGTTATGCCAGCTCAAGGGAGTTTTGTACATTGGCTTGTAACTTTATTAGCCACAGAGCATAGACACAGACATTGCTGATCATGAACCCGCCATCTGGACGGAACACTTTTTCCAGGTCCACTGTAACACTCTGTTATTTTGACCCGTCTCTGCTGAGATTTGGATTGCAGGCCGACCGACACGTCCCCGCAGGGGACACAAGTAAGAGGGCGGCCACCGTAGTGCCACAAGATGGCACACGGGGCAGCCCAGCGGCTTGAGACCCCGGAGGGTCCCGCGCGTCACTTCCGGCCTGGGGTGGGCGGGGGAGAGTATATATTCCTCCTCCGCCCACCGAGCGGCCTCTTTGTCCGCTGTCCCCTCACCCTGACGCCGTTTGGGTGCCCTCTGGTCGCTCCTCCAGAGGCCCGGTTTGGCGTCGGCGTACTGTTTTCCTCCGGTCGTCGACTTGGTTTCTCGTGCGGTGAGTCGGGTGGTGATTTCATCACCGTTTTCAGGCGAGGGGACAGTGGGGGTGCAGAGGCCATGCTGCGGGCCGCGAGCTCTATGCCCCTGCCCTATATCCTTGGAGGTATTCCGGTGCATGGCCTCGGTTATGTACGGGGGCATGTGGGGTCGCTTGAGTTGACCTGCTTTTGTTATACCGGGGGCCCCATTGGTCTTTGTTCCTCGGGGACGCTGTGAATAGATGGACGTGGCGTGTCGCTCATCGGTGTTTTTAGGAGAGCGCAGGCATCAGGGTCGTGTGCGCTATGCCCCTGCCCCTCGCCCCCACCCCTCCCCCCCGTCCCTCACCCTCATTGAGGTCTCCATGCCCGGGAGTGATTTAGTCATGTGGGACCGCTCGCCGTTAATTATTGTAGCTTCTGGCATAGCTGGGGGAGGGGGCAATTGCGGGACTGCTGCCCTTGACTCCGCTTCAACCGGTGGTTATGGATTAATAGTGTCATGCCATGACGCTTGCAGTTCCCGCGTCGTTTGTGGTGTTGTGGTGCCGGGAAGCCTTGGTTACGTGAGCGGAGCATTGGGGGCTTTCGAGTTAGGGAACGGCGCTCACTGAGCACCAGCTAATGCGCAGTCTATTCTTGGTCTATGACCGCTTGCGATATGTGCCTTGTAAATAGGAGGTCTGGCCGTTCGTAGGCGTAGGATGATGTTTTAAATTTTAGGGACAGTATCCAGGGAGCACGAATACTGTTTGCTCGGCATGTACAGTAAGCTGGGTGCAATAGGGTTTTCACCACGGGGTGGCACAGTTCCTCTGTTTGGTATCCCTACACGCCGGAGTTTTGTGGTTCCTAGTGTAATGGATTCCCTGCATTTCTTCACTAGCTTGGAATAGAATGGTTAACTTATGCGGTGCAATGCCTGTATCTAGGGGCCAGACAGGGAGAGGTGCTGCAGACTCAGGCACCTTGGCACTTTTCTCAGGGCGCTCGTGGGGAACATCAAGATGTCCAGCATAGTGCCCACACCATCAGTGCTTACTTCGCCCAGCGCGCATACACTTACATACCAAGGAAACCATGAGACATATTTGTGGGAAAGCAGTGGTGCAGGTTTATTTCGTACAACACAGGTACTGGTAAGTGGGTCATCTTACAGGCGATCCAAAGCGGCAGCCTCTCGCTGACCCGCATGCCCAAGGAGCCATTTTGCACGGCGAGTCGATGCTCAGACGGTGCAGTACATTATCACTTTCTTTTGTTAGGCTCCCGCCCCCCCTGTCAGGGCGGGAGATGAGGCACACCCCCGGTCAGTTCAGGCCCCCCGACCGCCCGAAGGACTAACGGGGCGCCGACGCTGTTTCCTGGCACCCCCTCGGCTCCAGGTTCTTGGCTCGGGCACCCTACTGTGCCAGGCAGAGGTATTTAGACTGTATCCTTCTGCCGCAGAGGTACCCCTACTGTCCATCTGCTTCCAGATCGCCCTGTGACTCCGCCTGCAACATAAACAAGATCATCAAGACATTCCAAACAGTGACAACCGCTCTGCCGCTGGGTCAGGGTTCAGGGTGGGTTACAGCGCAGAGCAGCCACGGCGCGGGGAGAAAGGCCGAGCCAAGCTGCCGGCCGAGTATATCCCCTGGAAGCGCCCTCCCCTGTCCAAGAAGAACCCTCCCCATTGGCTGTCGGCTGGGGGGGGCGGCACAAAGGGACGCGCTGCCGGCTGCGCTCGCCAGATGTATGGGACTAGGGCGCTGACCCCCATACTCCCCTTTGTGTCGTGGTGCCAGCGGCATAGTGCCCACACCATCAGTGCTTACTTCGCCCAGCGCGCATACACTTACATACCAAGGAAACCATGAGACATATTTGTGGGAAAGCAGTGGTGCAGGTTTATTTCGTACAACACAGGTACTGGTAAGTGGGTCATCTTACAGGCGATCCAAAGCGGCAGCCTCTCGCTGACCCGCATGCCCAAGGAGCCATTTTGCACGGCGAGTCGATGCTCAGACGGTGCAGTACATTATCACTTTCTTTTGTTAGGCTCCCGCCCCCCCTGTCAGGGCGGGAGATGAGGCACACCCCCGGTCGGTTCAGGCCCCCCGACCGCCCGAAGGACTAACGGGGCGCCGACGCTGTTTCCTGGAACCCCCTCGGCTCCAGGTTCTTGGCTCGGGCACCCTACTGTGCCAGGCAGAGGTATTTAGACTGTATCCTTCTGCCGCAGAGGTACCCCTACTGTCCATCATGCTTCCAGATCGCCCTGTAATCCGCCACAGCTCTGAAGGAGGCCCCCGTCGATGACAGAGCCCCCCCACCTACCCAGTTACCGACAACCTGCCGCCGACAGGGCTTCATGTAAGTCCAGTAGAAAGACATCCATTCCCAGCCCAGACAAATGTACTCCGTCGCTTTCATAATATCCCTCCGTCCTGTCCTGTATCAGCGCATGCCTAATGCAACCCAGGCCCCTTTTTTCCAGGAATTTCTGCATTGACCTGTTAACCCTCTTCCGGCCCTGCTCTATCGCCACTCCCGATCGTGCTCCCCTCCAGGCCTTGCGGGGCACAATCTCAGACCAAATTATCTCCGTGGTTCCCAGTTCGTTAGTAATTGCTGTTACATCTTTCTGCATGGTCTCCAATAAGGCTTTCCTCCCCACCTTTACCAGGTCATTTCCCTCTAGATGGATGATCAGGATGCTAGGAGGACCGCCCCGTTCTGCTAAATATTGCTGCAGTCTGCCCTTTAGCTGGCCCCATCTCATTCCCGGGAAACCCAGCCATAGAATTTGCGTCCTCGCTAAGTTCAGATCCCATCTCTTGTGCCTCGCCCACTGCTCCAACCTTGTGACGTAGGAATGGCCCATCACCCACACGCGACAATCAGCTGCAAGGAAAAGACACCATTGGCATTACCTGTTTTTATTCAAAGTTTGACACTGCACTCCAAGTTTATTTCCACATACAATCAACCACTGCACTGCAAACAATTGCAACACCATTGGCATTACCTGTTTTTAATCATAGTTTGACACTGCACTCCACAAAGTTTATTACCATATCTACAAATCATCACTGCACTGCAAACATGGTTCTCACATCTACAAATTAAACGTGCACTTCAACCAGGATTGTTGGGGATACTGACACTACTCTAATCACTGTACTTCCATCGCTTTGTGACTGTATTTGCGTCGCTACCGACCCTCTTCCTTTTCTCGTGAAAGCACGGCCATCTGTGGCCACCGGACTCAAAGGCGGACATAGCGCCGGTAGCAAGAGGATGACCACCTTCCCACCCTCTTGACCCCATCCTCGCCCAACCCAGCCCTGTAAGCAGCAGTGGCCGCCCCTATCCTAAAGGAGTGGCTTGAAAATTTTTGCCCTGTGCTGGAGGGTGACAACCCCGCTCTGGCCATTACTGAGGCCATCACACGCTCTAACTGGAATTTGGTCAATGGCGTGCCGTCTGCATGAATTAAAAAGGTGCCAGCTAGTAAAGGCCTTATTTTCAGGTACTCCCTAACCAAGGAGACCGGGCAATACCTGGGGTCCTCGAATGCATGTAAGGTTATCGACACGCCCTTCCCTGCCTGATCTGTTTTGGACTTTCGAAGCCACAGTACTAATGGATCCCTGGCGCAGACGTCGATCATTGCTAAAGCCCTCCCTGATATGTCAGTTTTGGATTTGGCCACCAGTTCGCTGGCCCTAAAGGCCCCAAAGAATGCCAAGCAAAAGGCTGTCGAGAAAAGCTGGGCCTCGAAACTCGAATTCGTGACGGCCGGTACTGCGTCCAACATGCGTTGGAGGGCTGGGAATTCTATTCCGGACCTCTTGTCGGGAATCCTCACCTCGTCCCTGGCCCACCCCTTCAGTGCTGCCCTGATCTGGAATGAGCATGTAGGATCCTGTCCGCCATTCAATTGAGTCTCATGCTTTATTGCTGCCAAGTGGCCACACACCCAGGAGTGTGATTTGCCAGCCTCCCTTGCCCACACCACAAAAGTCTCGACTTGTTCTACTGTATTGAGCGCTGATGCTCCCAGGGACCGGATCACCTCGCTGAAGGTTGTTTGTTGCACCGCATATCTTCTCATTGTCGACAGGGCCAGGGAGCGTTGCCCCATCCTCTTCAAACGCTCCCCCACTGAAGGAGTCGCCATAGGATAGGCGGGAATGGCGTCATCTCCTCCCCCGCCTGCGGCCATGCTTCCCGGAATCGTGACAGCTGAAAGCGAGAAAGAGCGTCAGCTGCCACATTCTTGACACCTTGAACATGCCGAGCCCTGAATTCAATGTTGCTTACCAACCCTGCCCTCACCAACTCCCTCAGCAGACTTAAAACTAACGGGCAATTGGCACTCAGGCCATTGATGGCTTGCACCACCGCTAGGTTATCCGACCAGAACACAACCTTTTTGTTGGCCAGTTCACATGGCCACAAATGCAGTGCAGCCACAATAGGGAATAGTTCCAGGACAGTTATATTTGTTGTTACTCCCTTTTTGCGCCAAGCATCAGGCCACTTCATGGCACACCATTTTTCTCCGAAAATCACTCCAAAACCTACGCGACCTGATGCGTCTGAAAATAGACATAGGCCCTGGCTACTCTCCCAAGGCGCCCTCCATATCACTGGGCCATTGAAATTTTTGAGGAACTCATCCCACATTCTTAGATCAGCTTGCAAACCCGGGCCCAGTCGTACAAAGTGATGCCCCTTTTTCACACTGGCCGTCGCCTTTGCCAGCCTGCGCGAAAATACCTTGCCCGCCGGAATGACCCTTGCTGCAAAGTTCAGTTTGCCCAACAGCCTTTGAACCTCCTTGAGCGTTGTCCTACCCTTGCCCATCATTCCATGAATGTCCTGCCTCAGGTCATCCACTTTCTCCGCTAGGAGTCTCGATTCTCCTTTCAGTGTGTCAAGCTCAATGCCCAGGAACGTCAATATCTGAGCGGGCCCTTCAGTCTTTACGGGTGCTAATGGAACACCTAAATGTTCCATCATGCCTTCAAAGGCCCGTAAGGCCTCTGCGCATTCCCGGGAACCTTCCTTGCCAAAAAAGAGGAAGTCGTCCAGGTAGTGAGTGACTTGGTGGACCCCATGCCTGTACGTGAGGGCCCATTGGAGAAAAGAGCTGAATGCCTCGAAGTAGGCGCATGAAACCGCGCAGCCCATGGGCATGCAACGGTCGTAGAAGAATGCCCCCTCCCACTTGAAACCCAGCAAGTGTTGACTGTCCGGGTGGACCGGTAGGAGGCGGAACGCCGACTCAATGTCTGCCTTTGCCAACCACGCTCCCTTGCCTGTTCTTCTGATCAGATCAATGGCCATATCCAGCGAGCAGTATGAAACCGAGCATGACCCTTCCTCCAACCAATGATTCACAGAGTTGCCCTCCGGGTAAGATAGGTGGTGAATCAACCTGTAAGCCCCTTGCTGCTTCTTTGGAACAACGCCTAGTGGTGAGACTAGGAAATTGTTCAATGGGGGAGCAGGGAATGGACCTGCCACCCTCCCCAAGTCAACCTCTTTCCTGATCTTGTCACTGACCACCTGTGGAAGGTCCCTGGCTGATTTTAAATTCAAAGCGTCCCTGGGTCCCAGCGGGCCTTTGTACGGAATTTTAAAGCCGTCAACCAACCCCTCGACCAACAGTGTTCGCTCTTTCACTAGCGGATACATTCTTAGCAATGGTAGGATGTTCTGTAACGCAATGGGGGATGGACCTTTAGTATGCTCTGCCCCCCTGCCTGCTTTAGCAATGACCTTATCGCAAAACCCCTTGCTGACTTCCGTCTGTCCTTTCTCCTGTATCTCTATAGAAGGGTGGCCTTTAGCGTGTTGTGACCGCTCTCTGTGCTGTGGGGGGAAGTTGGGACCTGTTTCTATTATCTGAACACTCTGTCCTTTGAAAAGTGGGTCTGTAACGTGATCTAACCGCTCTCTACGCTGTGAAGGGAAAATGAAGCCTCTCTCGTTGTTATACTCAGTCTGTCCTTTGTGCTGTTCCTGTAACCTATTGACGCGCGCTGTCTGCTCCTTGGGACGAGGCGGGGGGGTGTTGTGTACGCTGGTGCAGGCGATTGCTGCATGTTGGGCACCGCATTTGTTGCATTCATGGGCAAACTTACAAGCCCTTCCCCAAGTACATACTCCATTATTGAACATTCTGCATGTTCCTGAGTTAAAACGTCTTTGTTCGCCTCCGTGTCCCCTCCCCCGCCCACCCCGAAAGGGCTGTTGAAAGGACCTCCTTGGATACTGCTCCCACCTTTGCTCCTGCTCCCACTTCTTGGACTCACCTTCGTTTTGTACTTTATGCAAAGCCTCCCTTTTGGCATTCCCAGTCCTACACATATGTTTGAACCAGAGGTGGATGTCAGTGTGGTCCCACCCTATATCCGGGCAACTTGCCATTGACTTCCTGAATTCTTGGTCGTAGAAAAACCACCCCATCCCTCCAGACTCCCTTGCCCCTTGCTGAATGGAGTTCGCATACTCCATCAGGGCCTCGCTCTGAGCTGGGTCCTTCTGTACAATTATAGCTGCCAATATGTTGAATGCCTCTGTCCAATTTTCAATAGTTTTCTCTGGCCAGCGTTGGAATCTAACCTTATCCTCCTCTTTCTTACCCATCCTCCTGGTGTCTGCGCCCGCGTTGTCATGCATTAGTAAAGTTAATATGTCGATATATTCCCTCCTCCATATACCTTCTTTAGCAGCCTGTGGTACCTGTCTGGCCAAGGAACCCCCGCCTTTTAATTTCGAGCCAGGTTTCACCATGCCTGCCGGTGAATCTGGAGTTACCCCTCCCGATGGAGGTGGAGCTGCCCCCCCTGACCCCGCCCCCACACTCGTGACCTTCTTCGTGCTGGTTGCAACCCCCTCTCTGGACTGCACTTGACCCACAGCTGGCAGCATGGGCGGGGTGGCACACTCATTTATAGTCGGAATGCCGGTTTGAGGGACGATGCTAGGGACACTTAGCGGTACACTGGGAGTGGCATTCTGTTGCGATACTGCTGGCACACTCGGCATGTTGACAGAGACGATACTTTGAGGAACAATGGTGGCTGCACTCGGTTGAGTGCCGGGCAAGACACCCAGGGTGTTAACGCTGCTGACAACCGGGTGTGGGAGCCCCGCTGGCGTTGTCTGAGCCCATACTTGGCTCACTGGATCCGCCGCCAAGGGTGGGGCCAACCCTTGTACAGCAGCCATAGCGTCTAGACGTCTCTGAAACATAGTCATCAAACCCAACATATCATCAATTGTCTTACCCATTTGGGCCAAGCTCGATATTTCAGCCGCTGTTTCATGTACCACGGCCGGCACCACGGGCAACTCTACTAGTAAGTCCCCAGCCGGGGGAGGAGGTAAAGCCGGCCGACTGTTGCGTGGTGCTACCACAGCGGGGGGTGGTGTTGAAATCGTCCGACTGTTCCGTGCCGGTACGACCGGAAATTCCTTCTGGGTGCCCTTCCGTTTGCGATTGGACCGACGTGTTCCCTCTCCCGAAGTGCCCGGAGCCTCATCCTGGGCCCCAGGTCGGCCATCATCCTCAAGCCTACGCGCTTCAATGAAACCTTGTTCCCATGCTGGCCCTTTAGACTGCGCGACCTCTAGGAATTCAGCCCACAACCCATCCTGTGGCAGGGTGGCGCCCCGGGTGCTCATCGTAACGGCTTCTACCCTTCCGGGTTCCTACGGATGAAAAAGTACAAGGGGTAAGGCAACTATCACTGCGTCCGCTACCCCCCACGGCCGAAGCCTCCGTAGCGTGGTCTGCTGACCGCGATCAGCCGTCCCGCTGACCCAACTGCCCTTGTCTCCTCTTTCGTTTACGTGCATTACCTGTTCTACTTCCAATCCTAGTTGCTGCCAAACCTTGCCGCCTTCCCGAGCGCAATCTGTGGCTCTCGCCCTCCTCTTAGTGAGCAGTATTCCTCGCGTCGAGTTCGGAGTGCAATCTGAAAAAAGAACAAGACCGTCAAATGTCATGCACCCTGCCCTTGTCTCGCCCGTCAAATATCATGCACACTGCCCTTGTCTCGCCGTCGTAACCGTACTTATCCGGCGTCCCTTGTTCTTACCAATGTGACAAACACTATGCACTACATTACTGTAACTTGACTGTTTTAGGCATTCGCATGCGCTGGCACTTATACCCGTATAACAAACCCTATGCTCCACATTCTGCAACTTTGACTGTTATAGGCATTTGCATAGGCTGGCGCTTATACCCGTATGACCAAGTTGCGGTGCGTTAACTGTATTTACTCGTTGTGCGAGAGCTGCCGATATTGCCATTCCATGTCCCCGATGTGAGTAAGTAACTTGTAAGGAGCTACCGAACATTGCTGGGTGATTGGTTAGAGGTATTGCTATGCGGGGCAGCTATTGACTGGGCCGCACCACCTGACTTTTGGAAGCGAGCATAGTGACTGACGTTTAACACCGCATGGAGTTAAACTGTCATGGTTGTGACTGTGAACACCAGGGAGGGAGTTCGGAAACATTTCTCATTGTTGAGAAATTGACGACGTTATCTTGCCTCTGTGTTATCCAGACGGTGATGCCGAGGCGCGCCAAGGACAAGATAAATACAAACGCATCCGGGGGCCGGTGATTATGGCATGCGTAGTCGCGCGCCACAAGTCCAATACCAGGCGAAGAACCAGCAGGGTCACGCGCTGGGGCCATGATAACACCGCAATTATATTTCTGCAGCTGGAGGGAGGGAAGCGTAGAGCTGCCCAGCGGCAAATCACATTGATCTGCAGGATGAAAAACAAGGATATTTCGTCTTCCAAGCTCTGAAATGGAAATCTAAAAGCAATGTGGTCTATTGTGTGGCAAAAGACACAGTTGGAAATATGGACACGAGCCCGAAAACAGCGAAGAGTGTCTGTCAACTCCTTCCAATTTTCTGCAGGTGCCGAAAGTACCCGCGAAGGGGCGCGTGAGCCGAGTTGGCATACCGAAAATCCTAGATGGATCTAACTTAACTTAAGTACAGCCAGAAACTAAATATCTTCGGTCGCTCTCGACTAATTAGTATATTTTGAATTCAGAAGTCAAACTATATACACAATCTCCCAAATCACTTGCAATAAATTTCCTAAACATATCAACCAAATTACCAATATATAGAAACATACCGCACAAGCAGCAAATATGCAAGAAAGCAAAATTTGCATCCTACATCCCGCTTTTATTAATAATAATAATAATAATAATAAAATAATCACATTTGTTAAAGCGGCACAAATTAAGCACTGCTTTGCGCAATTAATCGTACAGACACCATTTTAGTGAGTGTTTACACATAACTGTGCGAGCGTGTTTAAAGATGGCTGTGTTACCATGCTGCCGAAATTACAGTTGACTGTAAACTTAAAGAATTATCGCCACTGAGATCCAATAAGCGAGAAAATGCACTTTCTGCTAGAACGCGGGTAATTACGCCGGGAACCAGTCCTTAACAGCTTTCCGTAATGCTCATAATAGCTGTTAGGATTAAGCGCGATTATTTAACTTGAAGTTTGGTGATTTTAACGAGCAGGACTTTCCCATCGCCCACAAATTGTTTCTGATAACTGTGGAAAACCTGCTTTCCTTACCCTGGCGCCTCAGATCTTTTGTGGTTATACACTGCAAATAATCCCCACACGAGCAGCAAATAATGAAACATCTGATTCCTAACGTGGTGTGTGGGATACCTCCCCAGTCTACTCCGATTTAGGGTCATTCACCAATAACCATAACTCCCTAAATCTTTGTTGCGAATATATTGGGACGATATCTCGCCTGATTGCTGCTCCGATAAACTCTAAACATTCTCTAGGGAGACAAGAGATGTGAAGGAAGTGCACGTTTGAGGAGTTTACCGGGTGTGCCGCGTTTTGACTCTACCCTCGCGCCCATGGCGGCGTGTTGCCCGTGGTCGGCCACGGCGGCGCAAACCCATGGCGGGCGCAACAATGGCGGCGGGATGCTCGTGGCCGACAATGGCGGCGTGAAGCGTGGCAGGCCAGTGCCCCCCCTGCCCCCAGATCACGCGTAGGAAACTCTGGATGGCAGGCGCAACAATGGCGGCGGGATGCTCGTGGCCGACAATGGCGGCGTGAAGCATGGCAGGCCAGTGCCCCCCCTGCCCCCAGATCACGCGTAGGAAACTCTGGACTAGAAGAGTCCACTGCAACAGATCAAACCCGAGATGCCAACAATTGGTTGCAAGCTAAACCAGCAATGTGTACATTCAGAAACCTGTGATTTGGGCAATTTGGGCACCTCCCCGTACAACCTCCCTCCACTCAGAACTGCTCTACACTTCACTTAGGTGCCTTCTTCCTAGCACTCTGGTACATGTGGTCCGGAAAGTGCTACATGTCTAGCCACTTGAGAATGGTGGGATTGTATGTATCAGCCGCATCCAAAGGGTGAGCGAGGGGAGGGAAGGAGTCTGCCGTGGCAACAGCGACCGGTTCATGTGCATTACTCCCGAGGGATTCGACTCCACTTAAACGACCCACCAGCCAATGACTCGAGAGCCCGTGCGACCGGTCCTATCCTGCACTATTACCAAAGTTATATTTATAACGTGCATGACCAAATACAAGCGATACATGTACCAGTTCATACCAGCAACACGCGAGTACAGGTAAACATCTCCAAATATAGGCAATTAATCGATTGAAAACAATACTCCTGCTATTGAAATATATACTTGCTGCGCAAAACCACTCCAATCACACGGGGTGTCGGGGAGAGAAGGACGGGCGGGAAGGTCCGTTATGCAGAATATGGGCCGCCCGGGTGCTGACCCTCTCCGCAGTACTGCGTTGCTTAAGAGCGAGGCAGCAGGAGAGGGAGCGGGGGAGAAGGACGGGAGGGAGTTCCGTTATGCAGAGTATGGGCCGCCCGGGGATGGAGCATGTTTAATCTGCTGCGCTGCCCAAGTGCGAGGCAGCTGGAGAGGCAGGCGGTAATGGCGGCGTAACGAACGTCACCGGCCAGAGCCCTCCCTGCCCCTGCTCTGCCCTGCTCCACCCGGGCAAACCACAACCACTGCCGGTCAAAATCCCGCACCCCGCAAACCCCAGCCCCCCCCCGTGGCCGACACCACAGGGCCCGATCAACCTGGTCATGCCCAGGGATCAGGCCAGGGGGAGACTAGGCGGTTGCTGACATACCTCTCCCAACCGACGACGAAAAAGGAGATGAACCTCGGACGTGCGCTTACAGCGCAGAGCAGCCACGGCGCGGGGAGAAAGGCCGAGCCAAGCTGCCGGCCGAGTATATCCCCTGGAAGCGCCCTCCCCTGTCCAAGAAGAACCCTCCCCATTGGCTGTCGGCTGGGGGGGGCGGCACCAAGGGACGCGCTGCCGGCTGCGCTCGCCAGATGTATGGGACTAGGGCGCTGACCCCCCATACTCCCCTTTGTGTCGTGGTGCCAGCGGCATTCTCAGCTAGTGCTCGACTGGAATCGCGCTAGTTTTGGTGCGCTCATTATGGTGCGTGTTATATTGTGTTTCACAACTTAGATGCCCTGGGCTGGGCTTATGCAGGGCCTCGCTTTAAGATCACCTCTTGTTCTCTGAAACATGCACTGGATGCGAAGGCTGTATTTAAACTGGAGAAGTGTCATTTATATCGGATTTTTGAAGAGGATAGTTCAACTTGTAGATAGAGGAGGGGATCCTTCGTCTGAGGGTGTGACAGTGTTTTGGTTTTCGAGGACAGTTTCCCTGTCCAAGGAAGTTGCCGTCACATGAGTGTAAACATTTTTAGATATGATACTATTCTGAAAGGCAGATGCTGTGCAATTTGACACCTGGCCTCGCCAGTACGTCCAGTGATTTTCACATTGCTCCTTGCCCAGTTAACCAGGCCTCTTCTCGGCAGTTGTACGTTGGATCCTACCCTCGTGCTTGTTTTGGGTTTATTTATATGTTCTCTTTAGCGCGGATTTTACCAATAGGTGTCGGAGCGCTTCTCTAAGGTTCAGAACGGATACAGGAGATCTTTTAAGTGTACTTATCACATAGCAAACGTTACATTAAATTAGGCAACAGTGTTATTCGTGTACCAACAAATTACAAGAGGTAGCACACGGTGCATTCAGGAGTAATAAGTGTCAGTTGTGCAGGTTACTAAGCTACAAAGTACACTTAAAGTACACTTAAAGGTACTATACCGCAATATATGGAGGACACTCTAACACAAGTACTTACGTTCGTATGCACTGGTGGCACTTGTGCAGGTAGTGAAAACAACTTATTGTAAGAGGTAGAAAACAGTGTGTTTAAAGAGATAAGTGACGGGTACATGTTACACACGAGTACCAAACACAGGTAGAAGGATTCACTGCATTACCTGGCAGAACACACTGGGAAGGCATGTCTTAGTCACGTAAAGTAGAATTTACTATTATGGAAGGACTTCTTTCGGATAATAGAGAGGGCAATGGTGCTTTTGTAAGTCCGGCTTTCACTGTGCAGCTTCACTGCGGACAGGCGGCATGGCGCGCGCGGATTCCAAGTAATTGATATTACCAGCACATGTTGGTTCGGTCCCGTCGGCCGTGTAATATCTCAGTGTCAGTAATGAGAACTAGGTTTTAATTTTCACCGAGCGGGTGCGATCTTGTCGTCTGGCGGGGGGGGGGGGTGTCTAAGCAGTAGTGTCATGGCGCCCCAGGCCGGTGGCCATTTTCCAGGGTTGCCGCGTAGGCTCGTCGGCCATTTTCGGCCTCCCCCACCCCCTTCCCTGTGGCCTTCTTTCATTAGGGTCAGAGGTCCAACGTCGATCAGGCGGGCTTACGCTTTCGTCCTGCTCCTGCCGCGATCGCTTAGGATTCATGTATCCTTCCGGAATTTTGCGTTACTCAGCGCATACTTTTCATTTAGAGTCAGAGCGCTTCTCGATAGGAACAGATTTCCCATTGGGGGCTCACTATTAGGCCTTTTGGGATGCTTTCTTTTACCGGAGAATATCCGCTTCAGCCGTCGATTTTTGGGTTTAATTTGGCTGCTGGGTCCGGGTAACCCGTGGTTTGGCCCCTGCTACCTCGAGGGGAATTGGGTTCCCATTTCACTTCAGGATGCGTGCTGATTGTTTTCTGTCGATAGATCTTGTGGTTACATTTTACCTGTGGCACGCACGTGTTCTTATGGCGGGTTCAACATGGAGTGGCTAAGCATTCATGCATCGTTCGATCAGGTTTTAGTTAGGCATGTTCGGACGGGACAGACGGCTGTCGCCTTGCAGGCGAGCGTGCATTGTGCATAATGGCGCAATTATCGCTCACACTCCACATAGGTGGTGCCTACTAAGTGCGACGAACACCTCTGCTTCTACCAGTGTAACATTGCACAATGTTCGCTTTTATGCGTGTGTTCATGTGTATTGTTATGCTGTGTGGAGTCTCCAAATATGGGTTGTCTGTATTTAAGTGGGAGTTTCGCTCCACACACATTTATTGGTTTCTTTTGCCTCGCCGGTAGTTTTAGCAACACTTAATTGGAGCAGATGGTTTTTTAGCGCTTGGCACGGCCGCAGGCACTTATGAAGGTGGCCTTTAAAAGCGCCTCATGGTGGTGTTTTGTTCTATTGCTTTGCATGATTCAAAAAATTATGAGCAAAGGTTGTTGTTATTACACTTTGAATTAAACTAGTGCCTACTCCGAGAAGTCTTCGGTCTGCTGCCTTGGTGCATCCTTCTTTCTTCCGGGGCGAGTTGTAGTAACACCATGCGTTGGAAGGTTTGGTGGCCTGTCCTCATGAGTTTTATTATGCCTTTATTTAGCACGGACGTTATATGAAGGTGTCAGGCGCTCCACATTAGGGACAGAAATGGTACATGGGAGCCTTTTAGTTAGCACCTCACTATATTCTTAACTAGATACAGAGAGCTAAGTGACGTACGCGGGCAATGAATAATAGAAGTAGCTTTCTGTGCGTTGCAGGAGGATAAAGTGACATGTGTGCAGGTTTCTTAAGCGTACTTTGTGCATGCAGTTGTTTTGGCTGCATCACATGGCAGAAGTCTAACACATGTACTAAAGCTACGTAAGCAACGGTGGCACTTTTGCTAGTACAGGAAGCAAGCACAATGTAGGAGTTAGCAAACAGTGTGACACATGTCAAAGTGAAGTGTGCATGTTTCATAAGAGTGCCAAATATAGTAGGAGGATATTACTGCAGTCTTTGGCTCTCAACCCGCTAGCACTGGGTAGATACTTCCATGGTCAAGGTGTCTTTCCTCTCCTACTTTGAGGTCTTCCTTCTCATAGGAGAAGGCACAGATTGATTTTGGAAGTGTCTTTTAGGGAGGAGAAATGTTTTAGATCAGCCGGTAGGCCTGGGAGGAAGAGGTGTGCCTGGTAGAATAGTAAGGGGACGAGTTTTTTGTGATTTTTCATCACACATATAGGCTATCGGTCATCTCCTGACTTAGCACACACCCAGTTGACTTACTTTCTAGACACTATAATACACTGCCTCTGTCGCCACGCAAGGGTTGGTCCCTCCGTACTCCTTCCTAGTATGTAATAGGGACTAACTAGTTTTCATAACAGATAAACAGGCATGACCTTGGTAGCGTGGGGGGCATTGTTGGCCGCTGCCTGATTGCAGAGAACATAAGTGGTATGTGAGGGGGGGCAGGGCTGCTAATCGATGTTTATTGTCTCACATGCAGGAACCGCGCTGTGGAACCGCACGACCCACATGGGGGGCCACCTTATATATCTACAAGTATAAGGGTGAGGCACACTGGGGAAGGGGCAGTAAGCTGGGGTTTGGGTCTCGCAGGTCCTCCCCAGGAGTCATGGCTGGCCCTATTGTGGGGCACGCAGGTTACGCCCCATGGAAGGAATACTTTGGTAGTCCACTGTTGAAGCTGACCAGAGCAGGTAGTCCTGTGCAATAACAGGATGTTTTCTCGTTCGAGACTAGATGTGATTCTATTGTCACTCACCTTTGTGCAATGGTCATTCCAGTCTTCGCATTTTAAGTATCGACTTAGTAGCATGACACAACTCTACTCCTGCCTCGGGCGATGGATGTAATTTGTGGCAACTAAGAAGCATGGACTAAGCCAGAAGATGGGCTGGTTGTAGTAGTAGTGCTCCTCTTGTAGTAATTATAGTGAGGCAAGGGTTAGTAGGGATTTCCCAGGTAATCTTCAGCACACTGCCTGAGCATGCTGGGTAGCCCTGTTGATTAGTTGGGCCTGCATATGCCACACGTATCCTCCTATATTCTGGCCCACGCTGAGACTCTTTCCTAGCTGTATCTCAGAATCGCCAGTTTCATTTACGCAGGCCCATTGGTATGCAGGTTATGCGTGAGCAAACTGCACAGTTTTTGGACCTGCCTTAGCCACACATACCTCAGTCAGCCTAAACCCAATGAGACCTTTTCAAGTCCGACTCCACAACAGGTCTGGCTGATACTACGAAGCCTCTACCTGGCTCCATCTCACTGGACTCAGGTTGGTGCATTTTTGGAGAGTAGGTGTTGGTTTGGCTGACCTCACTTGAGGGGGTCCCGAGGTTGGCAGGCAAATTTCTACAGTCAAATCTACAGCTAAGTATTGACACGCAGTGGATTGCCCTTGACTATGACCACCGGTATGTTTTACCTTGACAGTAGTTCATTTGGTGGTTATTCTAGGATTAACATAGGGTTTCCGTTGCAGTGTTCCTATGCCAGGGAGACCCCACTGTGACTTTCAAGTCTGGCCCCGCGCCGGGTCTGACTGGTACAACAAGCCTCTACATGGCTCCACTTCGCTGGACACAGGTTAGTGTATTTGTGGCCAAGTAGGCGCCTGGTTGGCTGATTTTACTTGAAGGGTCCCGAGGTGGCAGGTAAAATTCAACAGTCAAAATTCAACAACTAGGGTTGACACGCTGGGAGGGCCCGTGGCGAAGTCCACGGGTAGGCTGTTACCTGACAGTATTTCATTTTGTGGTTTTTTCAGGTACCTAAGTAGGGTTCCCTTTTGCAGTTTCACAGGCCAGGAAGTAAAAGTGAGGAAGCAATAGTTCCCCTAGCGGCACTACATGTATACACAGTTGGATAGGCTGCTTGTTATAAGCTTCATAGGGTCCAACGAAGGACAGGCAAAGGGGGACGATTTGTACAAGTGACAAACATGGGGAGATACTATACTCAGTGTTAAAGGGATGTTGCCTAAGCAAAACTCAAAACGGCCTTATACGCGGATGAGAAGCTTGCGGCCACAAAGTGAGATGTCCAACTAATGATATTGGGCACCAGGCAAAATAATGAGGCACCACGTATTTTGAGGTACTTTGCATGTTTATGTACTTGTAGGGCCCAGGGGGGGAGGTACTATCAGTATTTATACATACTGCAGGGAAAAAACCAATGTCACGCTTTGTGCACTGAACTAATGGAAATGTCACACATAGCACTTTAACCCGTGTAGCCCTGTTAAAGGGTGGCCAGTTCGTGGTCGGCTATGCAAGACAGCTTTAATTGTGGCTTCTTTATCTTGTGCAACTAAGCAGCATTGACCATGTCAACAGATGGGCTGTTGGAAGTGCAGGCATGCCCCACGAGATGGTTCATCTATATCGTCTTAGACAGTCCACAAGTCCTGCCCTTTAGACAGGTTTTGGCTCATGCGACCAACTGTCTTGCTTATTTGGGGTGCATTATGTTGAAGGGAGCAAGGGGGGAGAGCTTATTCTTGCACATTTTGCTGGACGTAGGCTTGTGGGGCATCTCTCTGCTCTCTTATCTGGCATGTTTTTGGTCTTTGACCCCCCTGTGGGTTCACTGCAAGTTCATTTCCCCAGGGCTAGCTAGTCAACTAAGGGGGGGACGTGGGGGGGGGGCTGGCCTCCGACAGGCCTTGCCAGGTCAGAGGGAGCCAATCTTTAGCTAGACCCTGTGGTGGTGATGGTGTTCGATACCCAGCCTGGGGGTTCTGGGCCAGTTTTCCCTCGCCATGCGCTGCGGGGGGCAGCGGGCTCTAGGTGCCTTTTGAGGATCAGGCAAGGGTATTCTGGACTGAGGTGCGTGTCACTGTATTTACACGTTCACAGACGGGTTCCAGCAGATGCTCCCTGTCCACCATATAGGGATCCTTGTTAACACACTATCTTTCTAGTCGACACCATCCTGGTGTATTTATCAGGGTCCCAAGCGGTTCCAGGCATCTGTGACCAGTCCCTGGTTCAGCAAGCAGTATAGGCTGACACTTTGCATAATTTTACAATGTTTCTTGATCGGACCCAATACTCTTAATTCCCCATTCCTGAACGTGACATCTGGTGTGTGCACCAAGGATCTTTTTACGTTTTGTGCGCTGGCCATCACGGCATGTTACGGCACCTGATAGAACGACCACATTGAACTCTCAGTGGGTTTTGCCACCAGTGGGGATCAGGTAAATTACAGTGGTCAGACATGTCTCCATCTCTGTAGGCAAGGCGCTGGTCAAGGGAGGCGCTGGAGCCCAGGCGCAGGAAGTCCTGCGCCGTGTGTAATTCAAAGGGCAGAAGAGACAGGACGTCATTGGACTTGGGAGACCTTACGCCATGCGCAAGGGACTTTGGGAGGATTCTTGACACTCCTGCCCGATTTATCTGGGACCGTTTCTGGCCGGTTATGAGTGAGACCCTAGAATTAACAAGCTAGAAATAGTAGGAAGCATGCCGGCCTTGGTGGGGGGCCCTGGCTGCGACGGTCGCCACACCAAGGGCTGTGGCGGAGTTACAGGGCGATCCAGAGGCGGAAAGGTACCCGGGAGTACCCTCTTCAGGAGCACAATAGGATGCTGAGGCCTAATATCCCCAGGAAGTCTGTGCGGTGGACCCTGGGGGTGCGACGGCGCCCCGCTATCCTATGGGCGGTTGGAAACCTGTACAACCGGGGGTCGCTTGAACGCTCTGCCCCTCGTAGGGGGGGGCGTGAGCAGGAGGGTGGACCAATAGTTCACCGGAAATGGGAGGGGCTATCTCCTCACCACAACCGCTAAGCAACGATTGGCTAATGCCACGTTGCAAATTGGCCCATCAGGTGGTAGGTCGCGAGGGGCGGCTTGCCTTTGGATCGTCTGTAAGATAACCCACCTTGTTGGCATGTGTATATGCTAATAAACCTGCAGCTACTTTTCTCCAACAAAAAGTTGTCTGGTCTGCTTATTTCTGCGACATGCATGTTGCTGCAAGCGGGCTGGTGAGTGGGCCGATATTGGCACTCATTCAGTTCCATTGACTTACATCATGTGACTGCAAGGATGTCCATTTATGGATGGTTTTTGCACACATCATTTCACGCACTTAATTATAAGTATATATTTGTATATTGTATTGAACGATGATGAATGCAATTTTGCACACACAATTTTCTCGTAATTCATCTATGTCAATGTATTTCATGAACTTTTCTCATATGTATATACAGGTGATTGTGATTAATTTAGTTGTCAGATCAACATGAACTATACATTACAAGATGGCTGATTCATTTTTATTTTTGTTTACCTGTATTCTAAGGATCAAAACATGAGTCCCTTATTTATGTTTACCTCCGCTTGCCTGTACATATTAACCGATGAAAACACGGCTTATTTACGTGTGATCAAGGCTGCAGGTCAGCCGAAACGCGTTGCATGGAAGCCAGTAAAAATTTCTTCAGCATTACTTCCTGTGTCGTGTGGATGTGTCCTGAGAGTGCGTGTGTGTATTCCCTTGGTGGGATTTACTTTGTTGGACATTTAATGGCCGATGGGCTTCGTCGGCATAGGCACCACCTTCCAAGTGTCCGTGGTCAGGGAAGAAGCGTGTGGACCTGTATATACATATATACACACATATATATATATATATATATTATGATAATGTGTTGGGATAAGTTATCCTCTGTAACTATGTTAAGCGTGATGCAATAACACTAGTATATCATTTGTTCTAGGTGCTGTAACCTGGTTCAGCTATATTCTAAGAAGTCTGTTGGGTGTCACATTAAGGAAGCAATAACATCAGCACCCTTGTTGGGTTAAAACACAGAGCTATCTATTAGGCTGCATTTGCATATGATTTTGGGTTATGCTAACTATTAGTTCTAGTTTCTTTTTAGAGAAGCTGAAATCCTTGGGTGGCATGTTGCCTAGAGACAGTGGTTAGAGTCTCTATGGAGATATTCCAGGGGCTATCTCCTCCTGCATTACTATTATGTTAATCAAGTATTTCAGTTTATCATTTTCATTAGTGGTTTTAGATTGTTGTTTTTTCCAGACCCCTTTCCCTTGTAATAATTCCAACACCATTGTGTTTACTCATACTCCAGTGGTGGCAGTGTGGATGCGAGGGAGTGTCTGTTCATGATACTCCACAACAAGTAGGTCACCACCCTTGTTGGAAAGTGAGCAGTTCTGCAATGCAACTTGACACACTTCCTTTCCAGAGATGATTGCGTAGCGTAGATAGCGGCTAGCACTCCAAATCTACAGCAGCAGAAAGTTAGCAAAGAACCAAGAATTACTTTGCAGCTCACTCTTCTCTAGTGGGACAGTCATTCTCTGTAACGGATGAGCATTTGTACTGTGTGCAAGCTCCAAGGATTCTGCTCTCACTTCTGCAGTGTTCTTCAGGTGCAACCGACAGAGGTAAGAGCAGTGGGGTTGAGGGACGGGGTGGGGGCCGGGTGGGGGTGGGGGCCGGGCGGGGGTGGAGGGGCAGTCAACAGATGAACGGATAGGTAAAATAAAAATAAAAATTAAATGAAACTCTTACATTGCTCTTGCGACATCGGCGATGAACCGATCACAATGTAAGTAGTTTAATTTATTTTTTATTTATTTTTACCTATCCACTCATCTGTCGACTCCCCAATCCACTGCTGCCCATCCCCACCGCTCTTACCTGTGTCGGCCGTGCCTGGTGTTCTCCTCTACCATTGGCCGTTCCCCCCTACAGTGAATTCCCCTAATGGCATTGCACCCACAAAACCCATCTTCATTGGAACCAAGCCCTACTACTGCTGGGGCATGCTAATCATACAATGTGATAAGTCATAGCACAGATGGTGCCTATGTCTTTGGCAGCTACAGGGCTGATCTGTCTGGAGCTGTTAGTGGGGTGAGGTGAAGACATATCATATCAACATGCCCACAGAGCAGTGCATGTACGCTTCACAGTCCAAGCAATGCAATAAGTGCCTGTTAGATTCAGCTGCGGCCCGTGCAGGTTTGAGCGGTAGGTCCAGGTGGGCAGGGGTTTTCGACAGACGACAATAGGGAACATTAATTTTTTGTTTGATTTTCCCTTGTGGTCGTATGTCGAACACCCACCCCCCCCGCCCCCCCAACCCGGCCCCACCACTTTTACCTGCAAGGATCGCGGCTGGTTAGATTATTAAAATGGTTGACCAATCACATCAAGAGCTGCCAAAAAGAGGCTGGTGATCAGAGGGGTAGAGCCAAAGTACCTTTCTATATACATGGTTCAATGTCAGGCTTGTTTCATGAACTTTGGGCCAGATTTATCAAGGTTGTACTTCACTATTGCACCAGCCACTACTAAAGTAGAAGTTGGCACTACTAAAGCAAATGTATCAAGCCATGTAAGGCTACCTTGTGTGGCCCTGGGTGGTTTGATAAATCTAGAGTAAAGCACCGCAGCGCAAATCGTTGCATTGCGTTGCATTACTCTGCCCCAAGAAGGCGTATCATGGGTAGATAGTGGGTGTTCCCACACATTCACTCATGGATTTTGATGCATTCCCAGATTCATCAATACTGGTAGACATGGGAATGCGTCAAAATGCTATGCCTTCCCTGGTGAGACGTAATGAGGAGAAATATCTTTATTTCTCCAAATTCTTTCCTCTGTCTATGTGTGCCGCCTTTCGCATCCCACGTAGAAAGAGGTACATGCATCAAAGGATTGTTTTTGTGCAGGAAGGTATTCCTTTCTGCGCAAAAAACAATCCTACTTGTAAAGCAGGCACTCTTGCACCATTATGCAAGGGTGCCTGCGTTAGCACTAGACAGCCAAGAGTGCGCCAGCGCCAGAGCAAGGAAAGGACAGGAATGCACAGTATGATGTTAAATTCGGCACATTCTTGCCCTTTCACGCAGCAAAGCGACTTGTTTAATTGCGCTGTGTATATATATTATATTGATATTGATACATGTTTCCCTAAGAGAGATTTATCAAGCTATGCATGGCTTGATAAATCCAGAGCAACGCAAGGCAGTGCACATTGCTGCCTGCATTCTACTCATGGATTTTGGTGCATTCTCAGATTTAAAAGAACAGGGAGCCTGGGAGTGCACCTCTCCAGGTGAGGCACAACAAGGAGAAATATGTTTATTTCTCCTCGTTTCCTCTTTCTATGTGTGCTGCATTCTGCAGCACACTTAGGGGCATATTTACAAGGGAAGTGGCAGAGTGAGGCGTTAGCCTTCCTGACTTAATGCCTCACCCCCCACTTCAGAAACACAGAGCTGCACCATATTTACAAGAATATGGTGCAGTCTTGCGTTTCCCCCTGCGCTGTTGCTAAACGTAGCAGCCTAGCGTTAACTCAGGCACCCTTGCACCCTAGTACAAGGGTGTCTGCATGCAGGGTAAGATTGTTTATGTGGAGGAAGGTCCCCTTTCCTGCACATAAAAAATCTTTAAATGCCATTTGCCTTCCTGTACATAAACAATCATTGGCCTTTTGCTGTTTCCGGGTGCGTTGCACAACGCAGCACACATGAAAACAGAAAAAACAAGGAGAAATTAAACATTTCTCCACGTTGTGCCAGTGTAAGACCAGGTTTTACCTGGACTTAAATCTGGTGCTACCTCTCATTTACGACTCCCTTGTAAATAGGGTGCATCATCAGAATCAATGGGTGCTGTGGTGGAACACCCACAGCAACACCCATTGCCTCCCCTTTCACGCTAAGCATAGCGTGAAAGGGGGCCTTAGTTAAAAGGCAGCATTAAGCCATGTCAGGTGGCTTAACGCTACCTTGTAAATAAGGCGAAGCCCCCATTGCCACAGGAACGACATAAAAAGTGACGTTTCCGTGGCAATAGGGGCTTGTAAATATGCCCCTTGGAGAGAGGAAAATGACTGAGGATTTTTTTTGTGCAGAAGGGTGCCCCTTCCTGCACAAAATTAAATCCTGCATACAAAGCAGGGACCATTGATCCATGATGCAAGGGTGCCTGCATTGGTGCTAGGCAGCAGACTGTGCACCAGCGCAGTGGCGTGACGAAACTTAAGAGGGCCCCCTGCAAAGTACATGGAGGGGCCTCCCTCCGAAGTCAGTCAGGAGCTCTCAGGCCAGGGTACCAAGCTGAGGGGGCCTCCAAGAGCTCGATGTTACACCACTGCGCCAGCAAAGGCAGAGAGCCGAAATGTGCTGTATAACGTTAAATATGGCACATTCTTGCCCTCTCCCTTTCACACAGGCAGCAAGGTGGCTTGCTGCATTGCATTGGGTGAATTGCTGATACATTTGACCCTTTGTGTTTAATGTAATTTCAGGACTTGTGTTGCTTTTGTGATATGGCACGATCAATACATTACATTATAGTATTCATTTTATGTGATATGTTTTCCACAGTCTTGGTTTGTTTGATACATTTCGCTTAATTATCGCTTTAGAAGTGACATTGAAGCGTCTTATTGTTAGTTGTTGTTTTCTTGTTGGTTTCCTAATTAGCATTCTTTTGAAATGGCTCCTACTCCATTCTTGTTTTCAAGGGGAATTTGTTTGAAGTGGATTTTTTCCTCTTGACAACCAACACGGAATGAAAACATCATTGTCTATTTAATGAGAATTTCCCTGAGGCCAGTGTAAATTAAAACTACAGGAGCAAAAAGAGGGCTGAGCTGTGGCAGGGATTTGGCTGACAGCCTTAAGACAGAGATGATTCCTGCTGAAGTAATATCACTCAAAGCTCAACCATGGCTGGAGTTATGAATTGGTTGAGCGAAGTTCCCCACACGCCAAAACATGGTGTAAACGGTGTTAGGCCAAAAGATTGTGGAAAAAATATTGTGTGGACAAAACATTGTGTCAGGAAGGTCGAGAACAAAAATGTTGTGAAGGTAAGTTTCTTTAGGTAAGCAAAGTTTTACTATATATATATATATATATATATATATATATATTCAACGCTCTGTTCCCTGCCGTTTGAAAGATGGGTCACTCGCGAGTGGGTGCAGTCTGCGGCGGCGGGGCCCCGCACTTGTATCACGCTCAATTTCCTTAGTGATTATTTTCGAAAATCAGCACTCGTAGACAGAAGGGTAATGCCTTTCCTTGGTTTTATTTTACAGTGTCAACAGACGCGTTTCAGCTACAAGCCTTCGTCAGTGTTGTCTACGCGCGCCTGGCAACCAAAACATTTAAAGGGATGTCATGTGATCCTATTCACATTAGAAGAAGGACTGATGCGCTAGGGGTCGCGCCATATTGGAATGTGCAAATGCTGTAATAGCATATATGCAATTCCATGCTCTACATCGCATATAGCCGTGTATCGGCCATTCATCCTAGTGTTGGGGTTTTAATCATTGCCTGTGTTATTTTACATCCATAATATTTTATATTAAAGATTAACATTTAACGATGAAAACATTCGTTAGTCTCTGTGTTGCCGTGTATCGGCAGGTCCCCCCATAATGGGGATTCTTATGGATGACTGGCAAGTCCCTATACCTAGGATGAAAAAAGGGGGCACAACCCACTTAAGGCTCAGTCTTAGACTATATCTCTTCCTTCCGCGCTTAGGCATATAAAGTTATACATCCCTCAGTAGCTAATTCCCGTTATTATACTGATGCATGACCCACAATTCAGCACAAAGGTTTAAATAAAGAATAGTGAAACTAAGTTTTAAAGTTATATACATCATCATTTAGGTGGAAAATAAGTTCATGCATGTTCTTCTTCACTTCCAACCATGTCTTTAGATCTCAAGCAAGATTAAGTTTCAGTCATAGATCCTGTTCAGGGATGTTCGTCATCCTCTCTCATTGAGATATCGATTACATCCCTGGTATTTTGCTAGTGTCCATCTAGCACCATTCAGTTCATCCATTCAATATTATTACTTGCCCAGATGTACTGCGAGCTCTTCCCCACTGTTCAGCCCCAGTGGTGCCTTGGTCATCATATCGATTATATACCTCGATTCAAGGCGTCTGAGCTGTTTCAGCCTATCACCTCCCCTGATGTTTGCTGGAATGAAATCAAGACCAAAATATTGAAGTTTTTTCCTATCCTTGTTGTGTTTTTCACAAAAGTGTCTTGCAACCGGGTAGGCTGGATCCACTCTCTCAATGGCACGCTGGTGCTCAAGAATCCTGATCTTTAGGGGATAAATTATCATGTGATGACATAAAGGTCATCGACACTCTGGAAAATCTGAGACTTGAGCAATTAACACAGCATGAAACCATAATTGAAAAAGCCAGACAGCATAACATCGAACAAGAAAGGGAGGAAAGTACCTTTAAAATAGCCTCAACCTTCTGTCCAGTAATGCCGTGGGATGCAATTGATGCATTCTCGGAAACGGTACTCAAAGATCTGGTGGTTATGAGGGGGAACCAAAGAAACCGGAAATCCAATTGGAAGGACAATCTAACAACACAAGAAAGAAAAGCACTTAAAGCCTTGCAGGAAGAGGACGATATTATTATAAAGCCCTCCGACAAGGGAGGTAATGTCGTGTTATTAACACGAGAATACTACCATAAGGAAGCAGTCAGACAACTCTCAGATACAAACTACTACCACAAAATTGAGATGGATAAATACAAAGAGAGCATCTTTCAATATGAAGAACTAGTGAATAAATGGTATAAGAGAACAATGTTGGGGAGTGAAGAAAACATCTTTCTACGGAGCAACAACCCAACTATACCTACCTTTTATCACTTACCAAAGTTGCATAAGAATGCCACTGAACCACCAGGGAGGCCAATTGTATCCTCAATCAATGGGCTAACAGAAAATATGTCGAAGTTTATCGATAGCTACCTTTACCCCCTGGTGACAGAACTGAAGTCGCATGTAAAAGATACAAAGGACTTTCTAGGCAAAATAGAGGATCTTGTCTGGGACCCTACATATCTGATAATAGTATTAGATATTACCAGTTTGTACACTAACATCAAGCACGAACTGGGGTTAACTGCGATTGAACATTTTCTGAACAAGTGACCGGCAAGATATGCACTGCACAATTGTATGCTCTTGGAGTTTGTGGAATTCTGCCTTGCCAAGAACATCTTCCTGTTCGATGACCAACTGTACACTCAAGTGTCTGGGACTGCGATGGGCACTTGCTTTGCTCCCAGCTACGCGAATTTATTCGTCGGCTGGTGGGAGGAGCGAGTGCCCATGGCACTTGAGAAGGACGAACAGGTGGCAGGTAGAGTGGTGAGGTGGTACCGGTATATTGATGACCTCTTCATCGTGTGGCAAGGGACGGTGGAGACGGCTCATCAATATACCGAGGTCCTGAACAATAACACCTGTAACTTACACTTCTCTGGGACAGTAAGTCCGGTGGCAGCGGACTATCTCGACCTTAGAGTGTTTGTGAGTGAAGGCAAACTGCACACCTCACTATACCGTAAACCCACGGCCGGAAACTCCACGCTGATGGCGAACAGCAACCATCCAATAAAGCTCATCCAAAGTATCCCTTATGGGGAGCTACTGAGACTGAAAAGGAATAGTAGCAGGAATGAGGACTTCGAAGTGGCAGCAAAAGACTGTATCGAAAGATTTACTGCGAGAGGGTACGACACTCAGGCACTTACCAAAACTCTAACAAAAGTAAGAAAAATGCCAAGAGCAAACCTGCTACAGCCGAAATCAAACAAGGAGACAGATACAGGTGGAAAATTCAGGATGATTACACCGTATTGTACTGAGTCACAAAACCTGAGAAGAATTTTCTCAAAAAATTGGCATGTGCTCCTGACGGATCCAGTAATCAAAGAGGATATCCCTCTGAAACCCTTGATAACTTTCCGCAAAGCACGGTCACTTAAAGACAACTTGGTGAAAAGCCACTATGAAAAAAAGAAACCAAAAGTTGGCGGATTGGCGGAAATGAAGGGGTTCTTTCCATGCGGCAAATGTAAAGCCTGCGCAGGGAGTAGAAGGATCTTATCATACTGGGTGGCAGGGGCGGAGATGAGTAGACCCATCAAGAAATTCCTCACATGCAGCACACCTTATGCAGTATACTGCCTTGTCTGTCCATGCGGCCTTCGATATGTGGGCAGCACAATTCACCCCCTAAAGATCAGGATTCTTGAGCACCAGTGTGCCATTGAGAGAGTGGATCCAGCCTACCCGGTTGCAAGACACTTTTGTGAAAAACACAACAAGGATAGGAAAAAACGTCAATATTTTGGTCTTGATTTCATTCCAGCAAACATCAGGGGAGGTGATAGGCTGAAACAGCTCAGACGCCTTGAATCGAGGTATATAATCGATATGATGACCAAGGCACCACTGGGGCTGAACAGTGGGGAAGAGCTCGCAGTACATCTGGGCCAGTAATAATATTGAATGGATGAACTGAATGGTGCTAGATGGACACTAGCAAAATACCAGGGATGTAATCGATATCTCAATGAGAGAGGATGACGAACATCCCTGAACAGGATCTATGACTGAAACTTAATCTTGCTTGAGATCTAAAGACATGGTTGGAAGTGAAGAAGAACATGCATGAACTTATTTTCCACCTAAATGATGATGTATATAACTTTAAAACTTAGTTTCACTATTCTTTATTTAAACCTTTGTGCTGAATTGTGGGTCATGCATCAGTATAATAACGGGAATTAGCTACTGAGGGATGTATAACTTTATATGCCTAAGCGCGGAAGGAAGAGATATAGTCTAAGACTGAGCCTTAAGTGGGTTGTGCCCCCTTTTTTCATCCTAGGTATAGGGACTTGCCAGTCATCCATAAGAATCCCCATTATGGGGGGACCTGCCGATACACGGCAACACAGAGACTAACGAATGTTTTCATCGTTAAATGTTAATCTTTAATATAAAATATTATGGATGTAAAATAACACAGGCAATGATTAAAACCCCAACACTAGGATGAATGGCCGATACACGGCTATATGCGATGTAGAGCATGGAATTGCATATATGCTATTACAGCATTTGCACATTCCAATATGGCGCGACCCCTAGCGCATCAGTCCTTCTTCTAATGTGAATAGGATCACATGACATCCCTTTAAATGTTTTGGTTGCCAGGCGCGCGTAGACAACACTGACGAAGGCTTGTAGCTGAAACGCGTCTGTTGACACTGTAAAATAAAACCAAGGAAAGGCATTACCCTTCTGTCTACGAGTGCTGATTTTCGAAAATAATCACTAAGGAAATTGAGCGTGATATATATATATATATATATATATATATATATATTCCATAAACAAGACGCCAAAAGCTTGGAGGCCCTCTCACAACACGAATACTTTATTTCAGCAAGGCAGCATTTCACCACAGGAAGGTAGGTACAGTGATTTTTTTCAGCCAAAAGTCCCGATGCGTTTCAGGCTCCTCTCGCCTTTCTTCTTGGGGATGGCTTGTGAAGAAAAGCAGCTCGCAGGTGTTGTAGATCATGTGGCAGTCGATAGTCCCGCCCAGTGGGCGTGTGCAGGCAATGCACTATGGTTTATGTAGTCTATGCCAGGTTTGCACCTGGAGTAGGGCCAGCCGCTGTCATTTTCCCAAGTGTTTTTTATACCACAGTGGGTTCACTGCATCTCGCCATGCCGTAGTTATGCCAGTGTTCACCTTGCCGAGATCGCGATGCTCATTGTAGCCCCGTACTAGTGACGGCGCTTGACCTGCTCGTCCGCATGGAGGGGCTCTCCGCGACCGCGGCAGGCCGCAAATTATTCCATAAACAAGACGCCAAAAGCTTGGAGGCCCTCTCACAACACGAATACTTTATTTCAGCAAGGCAGCATTTCACCACAGGAAGGAAGGTAGGTACTGTACAGGTACAAGCCCATTCTTTGTCAGAGAGTTCCCTTTCCAATTCTGCCTCCCACCTTAATTGCCCCTTCGTTTGCCTCCCCATGTTGCCTGGAGAAAGCATTGAATATAATTCTGAAATGAGTTGGCGGTCTCCTGTCTTGCATACTAACCACTTCTCGAACGTCAAAAGCAGACATGATGCCCCTTCGTGGCAAAAGGGTAACGCCACCCAGTGTTTCAAACCTTTTGTGTCAAACAGGGAGCCAATCTTTTTGCAGCCCGCCTCCCTCCATCTGTGGAATACTGCCGACTCGCACCCTCGGAGAAACTCTGGGTTGTCCACAATCGGGGTCATTGGTGATGGAAAGATGGTCCAGCCCCTCTTGACCGCCACGTCATAGTTAAAGATGTTACTGGGCAAGAATATAGACCCCATGCCCTGTGCCTGCGAGGGCGCCAGATTTCTTGCCATATGTTTACCCCTGCAACAGATTGGTCCAGGAAGTTCCAGTGTTTTTCAGAGAGGGGTCGGTTCCATTCGACAATGTACCTAAGGCACGATGCCTGAAAATATCGAGTGATCATAGGAAGCCCCTCCTCTCCCTTATTCCTAGGCATCGTCATTTGGGTCAGCGCTATACATGACTTTTTCCCTCCCACACAAATGTATTAATTAGCATCTGCAATTGACCCAGTGTGTTTGCTGGTGGTGCCTTGTTAGAGTTGGGGCCAACCAAATTCCCAGGTATGAGATATCTTGTTGTGTCCATTGAAAAGGAAACTGATGCTGGATGCTTTCCTCTAACGCAGTTGGTATCGATATATTTAGTATTTGTAATTTATTAAAGTTAACTTTAAAGCCCGCAGCATCTCCAGATCTATTTAGTTACGCGATTAGTGCTGGCAGGGTGGTCTGGGGCTTGGTAAGCGATAGGATTACATCATCAGCATATAAAATGACCTTATGGATGTCCTTCTCAAACTTGATTCCCTCTATCGGAGGGTCGTCCCTCAGGCGTTGTGCAAAGGGCTCCATATACAGAGCAAATAAAAGGGGGGACAGAGGGCATCCCTGCCATGTCCCACGAGTGATAGGGAATGTGGTGGAGGTAGATCCATTCACACGGATAATGGCCCTAGGCCCCCAAAAGATGCAGTTGATCCCAAACCCAAAGTACTGCAAAGTGTCAAATAGTTAGGACCAGCTCACGGTGTTGAATGCCTTCTCTGCATCTATCGATAAGAACAGAACTTGCTTGCGTGATCTCTGAACACTGTCCATAAGGTGGAAGAGGTATTTGGTATTTGGTAGGAATAAAGCTGGCCTGGTCGTGGTCGATCAAACCTGCCATCAATGGATTTAGATGGGCTGCCAGGATACTGGTGAATATGTTTGCATCCATGTTTAGTAATGATATGGGTCTGTGTGACCCACACTCAGTGGGATCTTTAGATGGCTTTAGGATGACCGAGATGGCCGCTTCTGACATGGAATCTTTCACTGAGCGCGTCTCCAGAAAATAATTGTAGTGTTTAGTCAAAAAGGGTGCTATCTCAGGACAAAAAGTCTTGTAAAACACGGCAGAGAAGCCATCAGGGTCCGACGCCTTCACTACCTTTAGGCTTGAGATTGCGGAGGTTACTTCTTCTATTCGTATTGTTTGGTCTAATTGCTCTGCTGTAGCCTTCGGCAGGGTGGAGAGTGCACAGTTCTCCAAATAGGAGCTAGGGTCTAGCACTGGGGGATCTTACCCTGTATAGAGTATGATAGAAGACTCAAAAAGCTTCCACTATTTGTGATTCAGAAGTGACCTCCTCCCTCCAGGGACATTTAATCGCCGCTATCGTTGATGTCGCCGTTTGAGCCTGAAGAATCTGCACCAGTAGTTTACCACATTTGTCACTACTGAAATAAAATGTATGTTGCAGACGGAGGAGTGCGTATTCGGCTCTATCGCAATTTAGCCATTTCAATAGCATCCTCTTTTTCTCCGAACCACGCCAGACCCTCGGGGCTCCCCTTCTCTGGTGTATTGCTTCCATCTCCCCCACTTCTCATTCTAGCTCTTGCCGCTAATCTCGGCGGGCCTTATTCTCTGAAGCAAATGTTGCAATAAATTCACCTCTCATCACCAGCTTCAGTGCCTCCCAGTCAGCTGCCAGGGACGCCGTGCCCACATCATTGATCTGCAATCAATCAATCAATCAATCAAGAAATTTGTATAGCGCACTACTCACCCAGAGGGTCTCAAGGCGCTTGGGGGAGAGGGGTCCGCTACTGCAGATATTCTACCAGCTTGAATTTTATCGTAGCCACAGTCGCTGGGGACTGTAATAGGCTTTCCTTCAAGTGCCACCTAGGGGGGTTTATTTGGCCCTGATTTGCGCAAATGTTAACCGAGATTAATGCATGGTCTGAGAGAGACCTAGGCTCTAAGCCAGAGTCCGCTAAACGGGGCATCAGTGACTTGGAGGCAACAAAGTGATCCAGCCAGGCATATGACTTATGGACCGCCGTGTAATAAGTGTAATCTTTCTCTTCATGGTTGTGAATGCGCCACACATCCAGGAAGCTGTTATCTACAAGCCAACTCCCCCTGACTCTGCCTCGAGTGTTCCATTTCAGAAGTTGCTGATATTGTATTTGAGGGGGGTATCGGGTGATCTGGTGACTGGAACAGGGATGTAATCACTGTCTTCCTTTATTTGGCAATCATTGCTGGGTCAGGCTTAAGCTTGAAAGATGACCTCCCAACCAGTTGCCAATGTGAGGGTTTCTGTGAGAAGGTTTCATGAGGCCTGATGGACTGCTTTGTTGCTGAGGCATCTGTCAGCTCCAGCACCTCTTCAACTTCCTCCAGGGAGCGAAGTTGCCTCAGTCTACCTTAGTACTTAAAGATGATTCGAAAGGAGTGACCCCAAGAGTACGAGATTCCTTGCTCTCAGAAGTGGATGGTGATGACTCGGAATTCCCTCCTCTTGACCAGGGTGGACGCCGCTAGATCCTGGAATACAGTAGGAGTATGGCCTTGGAAGTGAATTGGTTGGTTTTCTCATGCTTTGCGGAGTATCCTTTCCTTCAGCTGAAAATCGTGCACACACACAAGAATGTCCGGCGGTGGGGCATTGTTCCCCTTTGGCAATCCCACCTGGTGCACCCTATCCATCTGAATTTCTGTAGGATTGTTGCCACGCAGGACATGTTGGAAAAGGGCAAAAACATAAGCCCTAAGATCGTCTACCACCCCTTGCCAGGGAACTTCCCTGATCCTTACTTTGTTTTGCCAAGAGCGCTTTTCAAGGTCCTCGGTGTGCGCCTGTAAGTCTATGTGCTGCTCCTGGAGATTAAGCAATCGTTGCTGCAACATGTTGATCTCGTCTCTGCTGGTGTCATGTTCCTCTAAGGTCGCCACGCATTCTCCCTCCTCCTCTATATCACGTCTGATCTCCTTCAGGTCCTTGGAGAGCTAGCCTTTCATTTCCTGGATATCCTCTTTGAGAGATGAAAACAGCTCTGTCTTAAAGGCCTTGGTTGTCGGGCCATCCGCACCATCAGCCACTTCCACCTAGCCTTCCTCACTGTGTGCACCGCCCGTAGGGCAATTTGCTCCAGAATGCTTCATCAGCATCACGTTCACTGTCCTGTCCTTCTTGGTGCACACTGAAGCCATGTTAATGAATGACACTGAATGATACTTCCTTGTGTGGTTGCTCACTCTTTCGTTTCTGTAGATGCAGTCTCGTTTGCATGGTCTTGGTGTTCCTGTATTTCTCCGCAGTACCCCTTGGGTCCGGCAGTGTTCCCTCCAGTGAGATACCAGTAAACGTCAGGAGCCGCCTCGAGGCAGAGTGGTCAGCCCGCTGCCGGTGTCTCAGGGTATGCGTTCTTACCCTGAGCTCCTTTCTCTGTTGAAGCCTGGGCTCTCTGATTATATGTCTCTATTGTGTAGTACACGCCGCTCCTGTAGCTGCGCAAGGAGTGTGCAGAGGAGCACATAGTTGCAGTGGTCCTGGGGGGGTGAGCGGGGGACGAGGGCCCCCCACACTGGCAACCTGTAGTGCACCGTGCCAAGGCTTCGCTGTCAAGTCTATCTGCTTAAAGTGACCCTCAGTGGCCTGCGCACCTCAAGAAGGTATCCCAGGAGGCCTTGACCCATCTAGGGGATGCACCGCAGTAGTAGAGCTCTGTTAGAGTCCTGGCTCTTCAGATGGCCAGGATCATCTGCCGCCTGGGGGTTTGTGGTGATTAGGGGTCTTAGCTATGCTTGTATCTCTGTGTCCATGGGGAGCCCCACTCCCCTGCAGCCCGATGCACAGGCCCTTCTATTTAGCTGCAGGGATCTCCATGAGCCCAAGCAGGTGAGGGTGAGGGACGCAGCTCTGGACCTTCTGACCTCCTTCCTTGATGGCAGGGAACAAAGAGTCAAGTTGGGGAAGTTCCTATCTCCATCCCGACCTGTGCGATGTGGGGTCCCACAGGGGTCGGCTCTTAGTCCGACCCTATTTAACATTTATGTGACCCCTCTAGCCAGACTAATAAGATCTTTCGGGATGGAGGTAGTCTCTTACGCGGATGACACCCAAATCCTCGTCTCTCTCTCCCATTCAGATGTACACACCGCCTCCAAATTTAGATCTTGTATGGAGGCGGTCGGTCAGTGGATGATTATGAATTCACTTAAGCTGAATGGGGAGAAGACTGAGGTGATGGTGTTTGGAGGGAAAGAGAACATCTGGTCTGCCAGCTGGTGGCCTGACTCGTTAGGAGTGTTTCCTTCTCCCACAACATCGGCTAAGAATCTAGGGGTGATGATAGACCCGGCCCTGGATATGGGCAACCAGGTGAGTAGAACCATCTCCACCTGTTGGGGTCTAATTCACACCCTACGAAGGATTAGGAAATACCTCTCCTTGCAGTCCAGAAAGCAAATAGCGGTCGCACTCATTGGCTCACGCCTGGACTACTGCAATGCGCTGTATGCGGGGCTTAATAGGAGCCTCCTGCAGCGCTTGCAGGTAGTTCAGAATGCCACAGCCAGATTTGCTCTGGATGCTCCTAGACGCTCTTCGGCCACATTGGCCAGGAAAGCGTTGCATTGGTTACCGGTGGAACATCGAGTTCGGTTTAAGGTCTTATGCATGACCTATAGAGCCATCGCAAAGGGAACTGATACGGGAGTTGGGTCCATCATCTCCCACTATATCCCTGGAAGGAACTTGCGTTCCTCCGGGAAATTGCTCCTCACAGTCCCCCGGATTCGAAGATCCAAGTGGGGTGGCAGGGCCTTCTCTACCCTGGCCCCCAAATGGTGGAATGATCTTCCGTTGGATCTTAGATCCTTACCTTCCCTTCAGAAATTTCGAAGGGCTTTAAAAACCTGCCTCTTCCTGCAAGCCTATGTGTAAGGATGTATATTTCAATTTTGATGTGTTTGTTAGGCGCCTTGATACCTGCGGGTTATTGTTTTGCGCATTATAAATTTTTTAATCAATCAATCAAGCAGGCCCGAGATGGGAAGGCCCGATGACCTCAGGGCGGGCAAGAGAGCGAGTCGCCAATCCCCCACAGGCCGCGTGGACTTAAAGGTTGATGCTGGTGACTCCTTAGTCCTAAAGTGTGGTTAGGGCTGTTCGAGGGCCGATGTACCTCTGTTGCTCAGGGGGCCCAGATGCTAGCACTGCTGTGACCATGAAGAGCTGTGCTTCCACTGCTTTCTCATCCCACACGCAGCCAAACGAGATGCCACCTCCGTGTACTGTGCCCGCTCTTCCGTTGGGGGCCCGGTAGCAGCAGGTCAGGGGAAGGGGCCTCACAGTCCGTGGTGGCACAGTATCTTAAATCATTGCCCACAGTGACCACCACAGTGATAGTCAGTCACCCGGTCAGCTCTGGTGCACCCAGGGAGCATCCACACGATCGCTGGCCCTAAGATGGCGGCCGCTCACCTCCTTCCTCCTGCCTCTGTGCGGAGTAGTCACCTGTTTTCTAGCACCCGGGCTGTCCTCACCTGGGACCCCCGGGGTGGGCAGAGGACCACCCTATCCGGCCCGCCACCTCAGCGGGGGCACCTGATGCCACGCCGCTCTGGGATCGGGGCCACAGATGCAGGCAACAAGATGGCGGGCGTCATTCCCCCTCAGCATCTCCTCATAGAGCGGGGATTTTTCGTTGTCCACCCACCGCTCCGCAAGGTTAGCCACACAGGAAGCGTGGTTACCCATGCTCAGCATTGTCCAGATCCTGCCGCAGCCAGTGTATCTTCCTCGTGTGCCTCAGGTGCCCGCAGCCCTCGCCGCTCCGCAACAGTCAGGGCTCACCCCATTGCCGCCTCCTCATCTACGGTCCCGGGGGCATAGAACCACCGCCACCTTGATTCGCCGTCATCCCTCTGCCTTTACACAATGCAGCCCGGGTCTCCCCAAGAAGATTGAGGGTCCAGATGGGCAGAAATACAAAGCTAAAACCACAGCGAAGCCGGAGGGACACGATCTTGCGTCCTACCCAGCCGCCATCTTATGCCCGTTTTTTAAACTATTCCCCACTTGAGTTAAAATCACTGCATTCTAAAAATTATCACCTCAATCCCTGACTTGACACCACATTGACCAATCTAGGAACTATGGAAACTAGGCTCTCCTTCCCTGAATTTGCCAATTTTTCCTATACAGCAGGAAACACCCAGAGACAGGATTCCCATAGGAAAAAGGATCTATCATATACCTAAATACTCGCTCTCTGGCTAAACACAAACTAGATTTATTTCATATATTAGACTCATTTAAACCAGATATTTTTTTATTAACTGAAACCTGGATCTCACAGGAGTCTGCCCCCGATATCCTGGCTGCCCTTCCCAACAATTATTATATTCTCCAGGCAAATCGTCCTGCTGGGAAAGTTGGTGGAGGGGTCGATGCCATAATATCCAGGAAGTGAAATTTACCAGATTAACTACACTAGACATCACCTCGGTGGATAACCTCGTTATTAAACTTGAGTTGGTTCTGGTACCTCTATTATGTGTACTGATGTACAGGCCCCATCAGAACATGTCCCTCTTCCCCCAAACACTGAGGGAGCATAAGCCCATCTGATAACTAATCATGCATACATTTTGTTGATCTGCGACTTTAACTACTGGGCCAACGATATGTTAGGTGGCCCACATTCGGCAGAAATGACAGACTCACTAGCTGAATTGCATCCAACACGTAACATCTCCTACACACATCAAGAACACATACTTGACCAAATTTGGACATCTAACCTTACAGTATTCGCAATAAATGTATCTCCCTGTACCTGGTCAGATCACTTCCTGATAGAATTTGTAATCAACCATAGGATGACAGACAAACCCCTAGAAAAAGGTGGACTCATGGTAAGAAGCTGGAACATTGAAATCAAAACCTTCTGCAGCTCTCTAGCTAATGCTGCCCCCGCCAAGCAGCCTTCGGTAGAGCTAAGTGAGGAAAACATTACTGCATGGCTTACAGCAGCTAGTAAAGATGCACCCTGAGGCCAATAAAAACAGCCAGGCGTCTTGAGGCCCAGCTCTGGATCTCCGTAGGCTTAAAAACCCAAGATTTAGGCTTGTGTCAAACTGAAAGGAATTGGAGACGGAATTACTCCCCTGATAAAAAAGAGATCTACGTAGCTCAACTCAAGGAATACAAAAAATCTATTCAAGCCACTAAGGCCACTTACTTCTCCTCTAAAATCCCGAGTTCCACCAATAAATGAAAAGAAATATTTTCAATTGTCAAATCCGGATAAAGTTACTACAACATGTACCACTTCTCAAGCACTTTGTAATGCATTCAACACTTTTTTATTGATAAAGTCACCACGCTTAAAGCCAGCATTCATGCAAGCCATGCTCATGAGTGACTTCCATCGATGTTAAGAAACTTCTGCCTCTTCCACCACTTTCTAGCAATCAGTAGAGATACCCTTTTGGAGCTCCTGTCTAAAGTTAAATCTAGATCCCCGACCGATAGCTGCCCTCCCCACATTTTAAAAGAGGTTTTCTTTGTGAATTCTGAGAAGGTTCTCTCCCTCATGAATGAATCACTAAGTCAGGGCTATGTTCCTAGAGCCTTTAAAAAAGCTATCATAGTTCCCCTTTTGTAAAACCATGGACAGATCCCATGACCCAGATGAACTACTGTCCCATTTCTCTACTCCCTTTCCCAGCTAAGGTACTGGAATCCTATGTGACAAACTACCTCTGCTCATTTATCGAACAGTCTCAGTACCTGGTCTCCAAAGAAGCAGGCTTCCGACTGGCACACTCAACTGAGACAGTAATATTGAGTGTACTGGATGAGTTACGGACGGAGGCAGACAGGGGCACCCCTCAGTCCTTGGTGCCGCTGGACCTGTCAGCAGCCTTTGGCCTTTGGCATGGTCGGCCATGGTATCTTGGTAGATCGTGTCAGTGAAGCAGGTATCAAGGGGTCGGTTCTCAGTTGGATTACGTCCTATTTAGAGCACTGTTTCCAGCCTGCCCGCCTCTCCCATTTTATCGCACTCAATATGAAGGTCACGTGCAGTATACCCCAGGGCTCTTCATTATCCATGCACCTGTTTAACTTGCCCGAATTTCTGGCCAGCTGAATTGGGTTCACCCCATCTCCATCCCCCTCAGCGAAGAGCCTTGGAGTCACAATTAATTGTGACCTATCAATTAAGTCTCAGCTTAGAACTGTAGTCTCTACCTGTTTTTTCCAGGTACGAAAAATAAGGAAAATAAGCAGATTTCTCACTAGGTAAGCCATGGTGCAGGTTGTCTTAGCTCTGGTCATGCCTCACATAGATTAAGCCAACACTCTATACTTTGGTTTGCCATCATACCTGATAAAGAAACTACAACTTGTGCAAAATCAGGCTGCAAGACTTCTTTTCCAGGAATCCAGATGGCAACATGCTTCCCCTCTCATGAAGAAGCTACATTGGCTCCCTGTACTCCAACATTGTACTTTCAAAATCGACTGTCTGATCTTCAAATTATTACATGGCACTTGCTCAGAATTTATCTCCAATATCATTCAGAGATAGATACCCAGCTACCCATAATCTGCAATCAGCCCACAGGAGGCTGCAGATTCACAGTACTGGCCCCTGGGTTCTGGAATGCCTTGACTCTTGACATCAGATCCTGCAAAGATCTCCTGAGATTCAGGAAACTACTCAAAACATAGTTGTTTATCCAGGCATATGAGTAATCTAAAACATGACTGTTTATCCATACATCCTAATAACCGTCCAGGACTCCGGTCACTCCTATAGTTAGCGCCATGAAACAAATCGGTGTACGTGCGCTTTATAAATAATTTTAATATAACATAACCGGAGATACATGCCATGGAATATGTAGAAGCTGGGCGCCAAGATCCAATCAATAAGCGGTCGATCTCTGCAACGAGGGTCAGAGAAGGAATAGGGCTGCGCCCTTAACTGTTGAAATATGAGCAATACTCACGGCTCGACTCGACAGCTAAAGTCACCCTCTCACAGCCATTGATACAGGTTATCCCCTGGCTCATCATAAATATAACGAGACGTTCTTAATCGTTCCGTGTATGGCGATGTTATTTTAAATAAACTAGATGCAACATCTTCGACCCTATTAAGGTCAGATACCCCGATTCCGTGCATTGCGCCATATAATCGCAGATAGAGGGACGCAGTTTGGGAACCCATTCATTATTGTTCACACAAGTGGAAATTTTAATGACCCCCTGGTTACGACAGACATTGTGCAAAGTCTTGAGAAAGGTGGCCAAAATCTGGGAACTCCACCGAAACGCGTCGACGCTTTCTTGTCTTGTATAATTCAAGACTCTTTCATCGTTGTTGATACATTGATTATTAGAGTACACAACATCGATGTTAGAAACCAGGAGTCTGAATATACGATTAGTATTGTACAATTTTTATGTCTTACTGTTTCTGTCCTTGTGCACCAATTATGCGGGTCATAATTGAATGTTATGATTTGTTATGAAATGTTTTTATTTAGATTCTAGCATTGTTTTGTCTAGTACCCACTGTATTTTATTGTATTTTATTATATGTATACATAATAAATCGTGATCCTTTTTCCTGATTAGTTTGTGGATTTGTCAAAAATCTTTTTAATTTAGGTATAGATTGTTTATGTTATTTTATTTAAAGTCCAGTTCAAGGGAACTTCGCTTTACTTGGTTGTTTAACCCTACTTCGCTTGACCAGCTTAAGGGGTACCTCTCTATTTTTAACTATGCCTTGAGTCTTGACATCAGATCCTGCAAAGATCTCCTGAGACTCAGGAAACTACTCAAAACATGGTTGTTTATCCAGGTATATGAGTAATCTAAAGCATGACTGTTTATCCATACATCCTAATAACCGTCCAGGACTCCGGTCACTCCTATAGTTAGCACCATGAAACAAATCGGTGTACGTGCGCTTTATAAATAATTTTAATATAACATAACCGGAGATATGGGTTTTAGAAGGAAAAATAAATCAGTGAGAATCAATACTGCAAAACTTTAAGATTGCAATTATTGGTAAAAATTACTTGTGACAATCTGTCTTTTAGAGGGATGGAGAGAGAGTAGTCTGGACCCCACTGTGGAGTATGGTGATGTGGGTCCCAGGACCAGACCATGACAGTTAGTTGCATTTTACGTGGCTCATGGGCGCAGAGTTGCTCTAGCTGTTCTGGTGCTGAAATGGGAGCAGTGGGGAAAGTTAGAATGGCCCCTAACCCCTTAGTACAAGGTTAGGAGTAGAAACAATTGCTTGTACAATATTATTAAATGTGTCTTGCAACTGTCCATTCAATTAAAAATTAACTCCTTTTTTAACAACTCCCTTAATGGTGCAACTCTTTCTGACACTTTTTTCTTAAACGTAGTTGTGTTTTCAACAAGTCCTAGGAATGACTTGAGTTTATCTTTATTGGAAGGTGAGAGTGCTTCTCTAACCACTTAAACCAAGTCAACCTTAGGTTTTAGCCTGTCTTTGGTGATAGTTTGCCCAAGGTAGGCAAATGAAGCAACAAGAATTTGGCATTTGGCTAGCTTCAGAGTTACTGTTGACTGCGTGTGAGTGTTTGATTGGTTCAGATGCTCCGTCCATCAAAACCCCCTTTTGTACCGCTTTGTTCGCCATAAGTTGGCAGGGTATGCTCAGACGTGAGTCCCTTGCTCACTTTGCCACTGGATTCAAGCAAGCCTGGCTGAAGACGGCTGTAATGCCAGAAACCGGTCCTAGGAAGCTTGAATCCGGTCCAGGGAAGGCATGGCTTGGCAGTTCGGGCTGGACTGTTCCCATGAGGCACAGGGTCAGACTGATTTGCATATGGCCATGTCTGAACTGGGGTGGCTGAGTGGGCTAAAGAACGGTGATGGATTAAACCCAGATCTGTTGACTGGGTGTGAGTGTTTGATTGGTTCAGATGCTCCGTCCATCAAAACCCCCTTTTGCACCGCTTCGTTCGCCATAAGTTGGCAGGGTATGCTCAGACGTGAGTCCCTTGCTCACTTTGCCACTGGATTCAAGCAAGCCTGGCTGAAGACGGCTGTAATGCCAGAAACCGGTCCTAGGAAGCTTGAATCCGGTCCAGGGAAGGCATGGCTTGGCAGTTCGGACTGGACTGTTCCCATGAGGCACAGGGTCAGACTGATTTGCATATGGCCATGTCTGAACTGGGGTGGCTGAGTGGGCTAAAGAACGGTGATGGATTAAACCCAGATCTGTTGACTGGGTGTGAGTGTTTGATTGGTTTAGATGCTCCGTCCATCACCAACCCCTTTTGTACCGCTTTGTTTGCCATAAGTTGGCAGGGTATGCTCAGACGTGAGTCCCTTGCTCACTTTGCCACTGGATTCAAGCAAGCCTGGCTGAAGACGGCTGTAATGCCAGAAACCGGTCCTAGGAAGCTTGAATCCGGTCCAGGGAAGGCATGGCTTGGCAGTTCGGGCTGGACTGTTCCCATGAGGCACAGGGTCAGACTGATTTGCATATGGCCATGTCTGAACTGGGGTGGCTGAGTGGGCTAAAGAACGGTGATGGATTAAACCCAGATCTCTTGACTGGGTGTGAGTGTTTGATTGGTTCAGATGCTCCGTCCATCACCACCCCCTTTTGTACCGCTTTGTTCACCATAAGTTGGCAGGGTATGCTCAGACGTGAGTCCCTTGCTCATGTTGCCACTGGATTCAAGCAAGCCTGGCTGAAGATGGCTGTAATGCCAGAAACCGGTCCTAGGAAGCTTGAATCCGGTCCAGGGAAGGCATAGCTTGGCAGTTCGGGCTGGACTGTTCCCATGAGGCACAGGGTCAGACTGATTTGCATATGGCCATGTCTGAACTGGGGTGGCTGAGTGGGCTAAAGAACGGTGATGGATCAAACCCAGATCTGTTGACTGGATGTGAGTGTTTGATTGGTTCAGATGCCCGTCCATCACCACCCCCTTTTGTATAGCTTCAGAGTTAGGCTTGCTTCCTTTAGAGCTACCAAGACTGGCCTTAAGATACTGTTATGTCCTACTGCGGCCGCCCACATGCGTTGTGGTTCGTGCGCTTCACCTGGTGATGCCCCGCTCCCTGGAACCATAAATGCAGTGAGCCTGCGAGCGGGTGATCAAGACAGCGAGGACTCCCGCGGCTCTCTGCGTTTTCGGTGGGTTATGTGCTACGTGGCCCCAGCAGGTAGAAAACGAAGGAGGAAACATTTTCACATGCTGAGCATTTACAGTAAATGCCACACAGAGTGGCCCCTTCAACGCTGCAGGCAATAGTGGTGCTGGACAGAAATTCGAGCAACGGAGACATGGAGCAGAGCAGAGCTGAGGTGGATCCTGCATAAAATGTGGAGCTGGAGTTGTAGCTGGAGCAGGAAGCAGAAATAGGGATGACCGTGAGGCAGCGGGGAATAGGAGACAGTAAACAATAAGAAACTATAGCTGCTGGTATGTTAAAGAAACTGGATTGGTGAATAGGGACAAACTGAAGAAGGGGAAAAGGGCCAAAAAACTAGAGGGCTGTTTAATTACCCTCTGTCTCAAAAGCAATAGTAATTAAACAAATAAAAAAGGAGTAACTAATGGTGTATCCTAAGTACGTTGAAAGAGAAAACAAAGTCTCTGAAGAACTGGGTGAGGAACAGACGTGAAGAGGGCGTGAGGCACAGAAGTATGCACCCAGTAAAACAAAGGAAAACAACCACAAACCCTCCAGCAGGCACCAAGACCAGTAATCAGCAGTCAGAAGCACAAAGGAAGTCACGTACCAAACCAGGCATGGAGAAAACAGCAGGTAGCATGTGTATTTTGCGAAACGCCCAACAAAGAATGGACTTCAAAGTCCAACAACTGGGAGGCAAGATGGTGGTTGAATAGAACGGCCGTTCGCTTCTCTCTGACCATGGACATACTTGGAGGCAGAATGTGACAGCAAAGCGGATGAAAACACAAACTGCTCGTAGAATTAAGAAATAAAGCGATCTAAGAGGCGAAGAGAGAAAAATCCTGGAGAATTGTGCTGAGGTGTAACAAACTAGCGAGTGAACAGGGATGGACCCAGGCGATACAGTGTTTCTAAACTTGAAGACCTCCCCGGACCCGCTTTGCGCGGAATGTTGCTTTGCCGAGCGGAGCTGACGAGAGCTCTCTGGGTTTACTTGGCGGTTTCGTCGTCCTGTGGTGCGGAGAGGGATCATCGCCTGCAACGCTCTTGGCTGCGGTGGAAGCACTCGATGATTATGGCCCCGAAAATTCCTGTTGCTGCGGGGGTGAAAGGAAAGACGCGCTCGGGCTTGGGCGTCGGACTGTCCCCCAAAGTGAATATAGCAGCAAATACAGCCGCGGATTCTCAAATCAAACCGGGACCCAAGAAGCAAGTCTGCTCAGCAGCAAATCCTCAAGCCTAACTGGATGAGAAGAAAAACCGGACCGGAATGCCACCGAGTGCTGAGCCTACTGTGCTAGAAATGCTGCGAGCAATCCCACAGCTCAAGACACAACAAGTAGGTGTATCACAAGGTGTGCCAGATGACTCAGGGGAGCAGTACTAGGGGGGGGATGTAGACAAAGGAAAGGAGACTGGGGAAAGGATGTTTTAAACCCGCCAGCTATAAGTGTAAGCGGAGAATGTTTCGGAAGCAACAAAGCCCCCTGGTTTGCTTTTAGATAACTTTTCCAGGAAAACTTTGGGCTTCTATTGTATTTTAACTTTTTAATCTGTTGATATATAATTTATTGTCCTAAATATCTTAACGGGACTCCATAACCACATGGAAACTTATGGACTGTGTATATCAATTAGGATGTAACATGTGTATTATTTTATTGCTCAAAACGTGCTTTTTTTTCTTGTTGTACTTTTATGGTTCATAAATAAACCGAAATAAAGTTTAGAATGAATAAGTGTAAGCCTCACCCCGAACGCTAGCACAGCCATTGATAGTGTAACAAGCGAATTGTGCCAGCCAAAACAATATATTCATTCTCCTCCTTCCGTAGAAACCCCTCCCTGCCTGCAGCCAGAGATACAAATACTTAATAATGGGGATACAACAGCAATTACAAAACCTGTGGAAAATTTTGTTAAGCAAAGGTCTGTCAATCCAATAATACCTTAGGGGATCCAATAGCAGTGACTGAGAATTATGCCGCATCCTCTAACCATAGTGAACAAGATTTCTACTCCTTCTCTGACGGTATCTGGTCAGTGTCCGGCTCCCCCTCTGAGTCTCGGGAAGACTCTAGCGATGAGAATTCAAATACTGGGGAAAAGGATATGACTGCCACAATTCACAGAACGATGAAAAGAGCAACTCAACCTAGCCCGCAGAAGAAAATTCTAAGGTGGGATTATCTGGGAGCGGAGTTATTTAGCACAAGCAACACAAATACACCACCAGCTGAGAATCCATCTTCTGCCACACCCCCAACTCTGGACACTGTCATTTAATGTATACTCTCTCATCGGGAAGGGACACTTCAAGACAGTAAACGAGCGCAGACAACAATGCGTAAAATCCAAGGGGCAGTCAGAAAGGTCGCAAAATCAAGTGTGGTAATCAACGAACGACTCACAGCTCTTGAGGCCTGGAATGAAACATTGGAGACTGATGCTACCACAACACGCACAGCTACTGAGGCACATGAGGCGCAGCTTGTCGATATACAGTGGAAAATCGAGGATTTTGAAAATAGATCGCGCCGTAACAATCTACGAGTCTTAGCGGTTCCTGAGGGAAAGGAAGGAGCGGACACTCGTAGATACAAGGTGGATGTCCTGTCTAAAGCATTCCCAGAGCTTGAGGAGTGGAATTGGGAACTGGAAAGGGGCGCACCGCGTTCCTTTTAATCTCAAGTCACCTCCAAAGCCCGACACTAAAACCAGTGCGATACTTATATACTTTGGCAATTTTCTACTTCGCCAGGCAGTCTATCACAAAGCAAAACCCACAACAAAGCGCAGCGGTGGGGATTATACTTTTTTTGTACAACCGGACTATTGTCATTTTACTGTTGAAAGACGTTGACGCCTCCGTCAAATGATCAAACCAGTCCAAGATCGTGGGGGACAGGCATTTCTCCTGCATCCTGCCCGGTTGAAAATAATTAAGTGAGAACATGTCCGCTTTTTTACTTCAGAAATTAAAATACAAAAATATCTAAAGAAATGGACCTGAACTCATGGACTGAGCGAATGTTTGGGATCAAGGGCAAGATTATTTTAGGGTCTATGGACATATATCTCTAGTGTGGTTTTCTTCTTCCATAGATCTTTATAGTATAAGTTTTTGAACCTTTATCAACTTTTTTTGCTGTCTTGTATCTCATTTTTTGGTCAGGGGGGAGCGACCATCACAGCAGACTACTAGTAGTCTTAATGCTTTTTTGTAAGGGAAGGGTGGGGGCGGGAACCGAGAGTTAGGCAAGGGTGAGGCAAGGGACCGGGTGTAAGGTGGGGAATGGGGGGTGGCGGAATTGGGGGTGGGGGAAGGGTCAGAGAAAAAAGGGGGAAAATGGAGAGGATACAAGTAAAAATGAATGTAAAACAATTTGTATCAGAAGGCAAAGGTGATTAAAGCAGAGAAATTCAAGTAGATCAAATGGCTAAAATTACTATTTGCTCAGTGAACGTAGGGGGTCTTAATGATAGACAAAAATGTAGTAGAGTTGTAGAGATGTTAAGAAGCTTTAATGCTGACATTATATGCCAGCAGGAAACGCACATCCCGCGGGGGAGCCGGGATATGCTGGTTATAAAAGGCTATGACCTTATGACATGCTCTACCCAGACCTCAACCATTAGAGGAACTACGATTCATATGAAAAATCAGTTTGGGTCGGCCATACGGACATTGGGAGACAAATCAGGAAGATGGGCGATGGCCCAGCTCCCTATGGGAATCACTGTATGTTCAGTTTATGGGTCAAATGAGGACAATCCACAGATTTTTAATAATCTAGAAATTGAGGCAGCATCATGGCCTGGCCGTTTATATTTTGTGGAGACTTCAACATCCATTATAAAAAGGGGTTTTGCTGAACCCAAAGATATCAAGGGAGAAAACCCCGAGTTCATTATACACTGTCTGCTTTACAAACTAGTTACGATTTGCATGATGCTTGATTATTTTTTTGTGTCGTCCTTTCTTATTTCATCTGTTGAAGTAAAGAAACTGCTGAAAGTACTTTCAGACCATAACCCCTTAATTATGGGTCTGACACTCCCAAATCTAGAATATTCAAATATGAAATGGACATTTGACAGATCACTACTGCATAACAAAATCTATGTAATGTATATTAAGAAATGGGCTATTGAATATTATGAGGTGAATCAATATATTTCCTCATATAAATCAGTCTGGGACAGTTTTAAAGCTGAGCTCCGGGGGGAGACAATTAGCTTTGGAGGAAGAGCCAGGAAACAAGAAAAGCATGAAATTAATATGCTGATATCTAGACTGGGAGAGCTGGAAAAAGAATATACAGGGGCAGTTAGACGAAATCAAGAGAGTGAGGAAGGTACAGTAAGTCATAATATAGCAATTATTAAGGCTGAAATAAATAATCACTACACTATGAAGGGAGCAGCCATCTACCAAGCACACAAGTCAGAAGGATATGAGTATTGTGAATATATTGGTAAGGTTCTTGCTTTACAGACCAAACAAAAAATAGCTAAAAATACTATAACACAAATCAAGGGTAATGATGGAGCTTCATATACAGTAAAAAAGGATATTATTAAAATCTTCGTGAAATTCTATCAAGACCTATATAAGCAAGGGAATACTGATGTTATGCTAGATAGTGATACTGAGCGCACTTTAGGTAATCAATGTAGGCTTAATGAAGAAACGCGGAAAGAGCTGGATAAAGAAATAACGGAAATTGAGGTACTCGCAGCTCTACAAGCCATGGCTACAGGGAAGGCGGCAGGTCCAGATAGGATCCCCCTGGAGCTATATAAACTGATTAAAAAAAAATAGTTCATATGTTACTAGATTTGTTTTTGGGGGTACAATATAATGGGATCCCTCCGGAGTCCTGGCAAAGGGTGGATATAGTAGTATTTTAAAAAAAAGGAAAGCCTCCCAATAACCCTGCCTCATATAGACCTATATCGCTTATGAACACAGACACGAAATGATATTCAAAATTTTTAGCTACCCGGCTTGGGAGGATCATAGCTCATCTTGTCTCTCCTTGGCAGCATGGTTTTATACCAACAAGAGGCACTACTGATGATATTAGACGTGTGATAGCTCTATTAGATGTCACCGAGGCAACTGGGGAGAAGATAGCTATGATCCTCCTAGACGCGGAGAAAGCTTTTGATCGTGTGGCATGGCAGTATCTATGGACAACTATGATACAAAGGGGCTTTGGTCCTGGTATCTTAACAGCTATACAAGCCATGTATTACCGGCCGTATGCTAGATTGAATATTATGGGGGAAGAATCTGCTTCTATAGTGATTGCGAGGGGGACGAGACAGGAGTGCCCCTGTTCGCCAATATTGTTTGCTCTATACATTGACATCTTTATAGAGCAAATTCTTCAAGATCAGACTATCATCCCAGTACAATGTAATGGCCACGAGACAAAAATACTGGCTTATACTGACGATCTGGCGATAATAACAGCAGAACCAGATAAAGCAATGGTCCTAATTCAAAAATTAGCTGAGGAGTATGACCGAAAATCAGGCTACCTCTTAAATACAGGCAAAACTCAGATTTTATGTAACATCAATACTGGGTGTAATGATCCTCGAAAAGCAGCGGAAGTAACCTACCTAAGTATTAAGAACACCAGGGACATAGATGCAATCTGGAAAATAAACATGCTACCAATATGTAATAAGATTAGTATAGATCTTCGACGGTTGAACAGACTCCATTTATCACTCATAGGATGATGCAACATTCTAAAGATGGCTATGTTTCCGAAAATCTTATACCTGTTTAGATCTATACCACACGCTATTGAAGAACAGTTTTTAAAGAAAATAGATAACATCTTCAGTAGCTTTGCCTGGAAATACTCTAAAGTCCGCAGATCCTTTAAGCTTTTAACATTGCTGCATGAACAAGGAGGATGGTCTGCTACAAATGTTAGATATTACTATTATGCATGTTTTTTACAGCAAATGGCGTGTGTAATTATGCCAGGCAGCAGTGGCAGACAGTATAATTCAAATGTTGGTTTAACCTCAATATATGAGCTAGCTGTAGGAATCAATGCCCAAGGGGTACTTCTTCGACAAATCGAGCCCAGCTATTATAAAAAAAAACAAGTTTAAGATAATGCTAGGAATTTGGAAAATTTGGAAAAGGATCAAGACTTCAGTTAACATACCTACATATAATAGATATACTCCGCTATGGCGGTCTTCCCTCTCTTCATCATTCTTGTACGATAGAATGGCCAGACAATGGGAGGAAAAGGGAGTCCTGACGGTGGGGGACCTATATTCAGCTGAACCAAGATTGTTATTTTCAGAGCTCCAACAAAAAAATGGTATACCTAATAACTCATTCTTTAAATATAAACAGATTATCAGCTATCTGAATAAAATAAAGGAGAAGGGACTATCACTTCATAGGATATCCTTAATCAAAACTATCTCTAATCCTCAGATCAGAATTAAGAATGTATAGAAAATATTAATGAATACACTCCCAGACGATCTGGAGGCGGTAGAAGCTAAATGGGCAATGAAAACCGGGGATCGCGATACCGATATATGCCACTCTTTGAATATATCTAGCGAGATTTTTCTTGCGGCAAACCTGAAAGCCAACATTATAATACATTATATGAGCTCTACTATAGCCCGGAAAAACTACATCGCTGGAGTAAAAGAGAGGATAAATGTCCCAGATGTAAGCAAGGACCGAGGATACAATTCATATGTTTTATAGCTGCGACCAATTAAATATATTAATAAAACAAATATAAACCTTCTTGATAGCAGCCGTAGAGTGTTCTATTAAAATATCTGTAACTTTAATGTTACTAGGATGTGATGAAAGTATACAATGTAGGTATCATATAAGCAAATTTGTTTTTATTGCAATAGCTGTAATGAGACTTCTTATCTCCACTAATTGGAAAGACTCAGATCCTCCTCGGCTTCAAGCATTGATAGGTCATTTATTGGCTATATATCATCTCGAAAAAGCACTCTATAAATGTAAAGGCCGGGGTGCTCGAAAGCGCGGCAGAGAAATCTGGGCTCCCTTGAAAAAAATGGATTATTAGACAAACTAGTATATAAAGGAATTTAGGATATGGAAAGATGCCCGGAAGGTTAGACCGGCTATAATGGTTTGTTAGCGTAATTGCAATGTTTTGGATTGTTCTGTATCCCCTCTCTTCTCAAACAGTTACTCATGTACGCTGGGACTATGTATTTTTTTATTTTTTTTTATTCAATGTATATATTATAACTATATGTAAATTTAAGCCTTTGCATAAACTGGATGTTATAGATTGTATATGTAAGATATAGTGATGAAACTGAATTTGCAAATCCTCTTCAATAAAAAAAAAAGTCCAACAACTGATTGCACAGGAGAAAGCGCAGTCCCCGGTAGGACAGGTCGCCATGCTTGGGAAAGTGATTAATGGCATCAGCCAGGAAGCTCCGGAGGCTTTTCCATTCCAGATACAGAGCCCCCCCTGAGCCGAGGACAGAAGTACATACCAGCACTGTCTCCTTCCAGAAAATGCCAGCTACGGAATCTTTTTCCACCCAAGTTTGCTGCAAGCAGTTCCCGCTTTTCTCTAAGTCCCATTTTACAACAACAGCAGGTTTTCCAGCTACTCCAGTCAGCCTGACCACAACCACATCGCAAATGTTGGCACCTCGAGCTTCAATCCCTACATTCTCCAGTACTCTTCAATTAGATGACGTAGAAGGACATACAGATCAACAACAGCCCGTAAATCCGAGTCCTCAGAGCAATGGCTGTAATGAAGCCTCTTGGAACTCAAAAGAAACTGGCCCTGCTATTCAGAGCATGTTTGAAGTGATCCTTTCTGAAATAAAGAGCTTCAGATCTCACAAGCAGCAGAAATTGCTTCACTGCACGCCAGGCTCTCCCAGATAGAAGAGTCAATAGGGAAAATTCTGGAATGTTCGAATGAAGTGGAAGAGCGTGTCTCCAATCTGGAAGATAAATCCTCAACGTACGAACAGGAACTAGCCCGATTCAAGCATAATGTGGAAGTTCTTGAATCTAAGTTGCAGGACATGGAGAACTTCAATAGACGATCTAATTTACACCTAGTATGTGTGCCAGAAACCATTGAGGGTCCACACGTATGCGAGTAGGTTGAGACTCTCCTGAAGAAGGCAATTAAAGAAGTGGAGGGAGACCTGACTATCACAAGAGCCCACTGAGATCCCTTCCAGAGATCTCCTAATGTGAGATTCCCTCGCACTATCTTATTGAATTTCACAGATTTTTGAGTGAAGGAGAAGATTCTTACTAAAGCTATTGCGAAAAGAACATTATCGACGCAAGAAGTACTGAATTTTAGAATCTTCTCGGACATGTCAGCTATGTCAGCTAAGTGACGGCGTGAATTCGTAAGAATAATTGACATGTTCAAATCCAAGGGAGCACAGGCATCCATTTTTCAGCAGTCTAAACTGAAGGTTCTTGCAAAAGGATAGTTCTATGTTTTTGATAATGTCCCAAAAGCGCAAGAACTATTTCAGCAGATTTCGAATTAAGATAGAGCGCCTGGAAGAGAGCAAGACCCGGGTTTATAAATTCATATCAGTCAAAGTGGAAAATTTAGTAATTAATAATTAGAGGGCTCTTTAAGTAAAGCATGAATAGGTCGGGGACCACCAGGGTGGAGGAGGCTAGGCAGCTTTAGGCAGTAGAAGCGCACAAGGAAAGTGGGTACAGCAACACGGCACCCAACAATCACAATGGAGGAAGGGGACGGGAGGAGAAGTGGGTTACTCCTTCATGCACACAGGGAGGGAAACACCCAAAGGGTGAGAGGGGTGCACAGGGTGCAAAGGGGAAGCAAAGGTGAAAAAAAGGAAATAGCTTGTTTGAATCTAAGGGTACGTACGAAATCAAAAATTGACAGATCTTTATAAGATGGAATGGAAGGAACATTTATGACATCTACAATGGTCTGGTGCGAGATCTAGGTAGTACTGTAATTATTATGCACTTTGTTGCTGGTTGCACTTTAGAGCTAATTTATTGAGACTATTGATTATTGGTCATTTAAAACAATTAAATGAGATTTTTAGGGGGGCGTGGCTTGGATGCCGAGCTAAGATGCCGGTCCCAGCTTGATCTCCACTCTGTCACGGAACTCGTACTCATCTGTGGAGCCTCTTTCTTACCGCTACAGCCCTCGGAGTGCCGGGCTTCCATTTTTGAAGATGTGGTGTGTTTTTCTACCGCTTCTGGAATGTTTTAATGCCCACGTCTGGACACTACGATTTGCGGTGACAGTCTCCTCATTGAAATCGCGGGCGGCCGCCATTTTAAGGTGCTGCACTCGCATTTCTTTAGTGGCCCGTCTATTTTACCACACATCTCTCCGGCGAGGAATTTACCCGACAGAGCTAGAGTATGTGGCTTATTTCTACTACAATGCTAATGGCAAATAATACTGCACATTGACTTTGTTCTCTCCTCAGAGTGCACCTCTGCTTTTGTGCTGACAGGAAATGTTATCCTCAATGAACAGTTTTTTTTTTTTCCAATGTGGAGTGCTATGTTTGACCTGCTGTGCACAATGGCATGATTTCTGTCTGCATTGTTGTTAGATTTACTTCTTTCACGTGATACTCAGTTTTTTGGCGCTATTTCTCATTTTGGAGGCATGGGCGGCCGCCATTTTTGGTCGCTGATGCTCATGTTCCTCAACCTTCTCTATTGTGCCATTACTAGTATACCAAGACTACATTATCTTAATTATCATAAAATATTATGTGCAGAGCTTCCTGTTTTAGAGTTTACGTGCCGTTTTATTCATGACTGCTTATGTACTCCACTTGCTCCGAACAACCTCATGTTACTTACCTATTGAGGAGTTAATCATCTTGGATGCTTTTGTGAGGGAGTATATTTGTGCATTTTAGACTTTCAACCTACTTGCTCCTTCATTTCTAGTTCCATTCTATTGGAGTTTGCATTGAATCCTTTACGCAGATCTCTTTTTCTTTTAGTGTCTCATATTTTTCTTTTCTTACAATGGCTCACGATACCCATTCTGCCAGATCTTCTGTAACCTGTACTAAGCCAAAGAGACACAAAAATGATCCACCATCTTCTATTCACTCTTCTCCAAACCCAGTTCTGGATTCTATTCTTGATGAAGTTCGAGGTCTTCAACCTTTTATGTCTGCAACAAATGAAAAGCTAAATCAAATTGAAGAGAGATGGATTGTCATGAAAAGCAAAGTAACGGAATTGGAACAACGTGTTAGTGACTTGCAAGACGTATCTACAAAAATTCCAATACTGGAGCAGGAAATTCTCAAGCTAAAGCTTCACACAGAGGACCTTGAAAATCGAAATCGTAGAAATAACCTACACCTGTACGGCCTTCCGGAAAATGTCAAAGGGTCTAATATGGTTCACTTTCTTCAGAAATTAGGTCTTCCGTCATCAGCAAATCCCCTCAACATCCAAAGAGCTCACCGTCTGGGACGCTTGACCACCAATGCTGCAAAACCCCATGGTATCATTATGCTCTTTCTAGAATTTACTGAACTGATGAAAGTTTTAAAAGCAGTTAAACTCAAGCGTCGTCTTATTTGGTCTGGTCACAATATTTTCAGATCGCAGGATATTTCTAATGTAACCAATGCTCGTCATAAGGAATTCCTTGCCCTGCATCCTCAAATGAGAAATCTCAATATTCAATATGGAATACTGCATCCTTGTCTTTGCAAGATCACCCATGATGGCCGCTCACGCTCCTTCGATGATCCAGAGAAACTTAAACTTTTTCTACACAATTTATCCTCCGCTGGAATGGACACTAATATCTGATTTCTATTACCTTTCAGTCATGTTCTTTTGAAACGAATATACTCCTCTCTCTTCTGTGTATTTAAGTTTCTCTTTCTTGCTTTGCCTATTTCTCCTCTCGATTTCATCTACCTATGAGGCTCTCTCTCTATTTTTCTTTTATCTTTATTTCTGAGATCCGCTATCCTCTGCGTCAGTATGTTCCCATCTCTTTTTCTTCCTCTTTTCTTACGGGTCTGGCTGTTTTGCTTTGATCTGTTTATTTGTTGTACCATTTCCCCTCCTTTCTGCTTTCCATTTTTTTCCTCATCTCTTTTCTTTCTTTCTTTCCCTCCCTTTCTCTTTCTCCTTTTTCTCTTCTACTTTCTCATTACCTTTTCCTGGATTGCTTACTCATTCCTTTTCTTTTTTCTCTCTCTTCTTCTTCTCTCTTTTTTTATTTACTCTTCTAATAATCCTCTCTTTTGGCTGCGTGTACTTTTTTTCTATCTTCCTCTCATCTCCTTAATTTTTCTTCAATTTTTCAATATTAATTGTTTGATGTCTGTGTATAATGGTACTGTATGTCATTTTTTTGCATTATTTCTCATGTACGTAACTCATGGGTGCTATTTCCTTTTTTGTAGCTGTGCTCCTGATGTGTCTCGACTCCACATGTATTTCACCTTCTTAACCCTCCATTATGTGTAAGTTTTTTTTACGTGGAACGTCCGTGGTCTTGGACACCCAGTCAAGCGTCAGAAGGTACTATCTCATTTATCTAAACTTGAATCTCAAGTTTCTTTTCTTCAAGAAACTCACTGTACTGATGCTGAATCGCTTAAGTTGAAGAGGAATTGGGTGGGACAAGTTGTCTACTCTCCTGCATTAAATAAAAAAAGGGGGTGTTGCAATTTTATTTCATAAATCTTTATCTGTACAAATTCCATCTACACAATGTGATGATGCTGGACGATGGGTGATGGCAAAGGTTGTTAAACACAACAAAACCCTAGTTTTCTTGAACATGTATGGTCCTGTCAAGCCAGACCCTAAATTTTGGGATGAAATTAAAATTTTGATTTCTTCTATTGATTGCCCTGATATTATTGTTGCTGGTGATTTAAATCAGTGGATTGATCTCTTTTCAGATAGATTATCTAACTGCAAGTTTAACTCAGATAAATCTCATAAAACATTTCGATCGGCCATCACCTCTCGCCCACTTTATGATGTTTGGAAGACATGTAATCCTGATGTGCTTGAATATACTTTCTTTTCTAATGTTCACCATACTCATTCTAGGATTGATTATGTTCTAGTCAGCAAATCCCTACTCCCTTCTCTTCAATCTTCAGAAATTGGTTCCATTTTTATCTCTGACCACGCCCCGTACACGCTGTTCTTGACCTTTCACTTACTTCCCCTCAATTCAGTCGATGAAAACTCAATGTTTTTTTATTATCTGATACTATTATATTACAGAAGCCACCACATTTATTAATTGATTTTTTAATTGTAATAATCCACTGGATACCTATGTCTCTAATAATTGGGATGCTTTTAAAGCCTCTTTGCGTGCTTTCACTATTTTCCATGTCTTCGCCAAAAAGAAGGTCATGCGAAAAAAGTATACTGATCAGTTACATCATCTTAAATTACTGGAACACACATATTACACCTCCAAATCCCCTTCCACTCTCCATTAATTAATCAAGGCCAAATCGGAACTCAATAAACTAGCTACTATTGAATCTTGTAATATTCTTCTCAAAATTAAATCCAAATACCACGGTGGTGAAAATAAAGCGGGTAAAATGCTTGCTAATTACCTGAAAGGTAAATCTGAACGTAAAAATATTGGCCCTATCTTTCACAATTCTACTAAAAAAATGGTGTCATCAGCTGAAGATATTGCGGAAGTCCTTCATGAATTTATAAATCCCTTTATTCTGATGATACATTTCCCTCTAATCAAAATTTACATTCTTTTTTTTCAGGTCTTCCTCCTCCCCCATCTATCCCTGACAAATTTAATGAATTAGAGAGGGAGATTACTTCTCAGGAAATAATTAATGCCATTAACTCCAAAGCTCCTGGTCCTGATGGATTATCTGTTGAATATTATGCTACCTTTACCTCCATTTTTGTTCCGCACCTTTTAGCACTTTTTAATTCCTTTATTAATGATGCCAAAGTGTCAGGTTCCTTTTTGGATACCTTAATTATTATTATCCCTAAACCAGACAAAGATCATACTCAGTGCAAACATTTCCGGCCTATATCTCTAATAAATTATGATTGTAAAATATTTGCAGAGATTCTTGCGTCACGACTTGAAATGATCATTCCTTTATTAGTTAAAACTGATCAAGTTGGATTTGTCAAGGGTAGATTGGCATCAGATAATGCACGAATGTTCACAAATACTATCTCTTATGCTAAAACATATAAATCTCCTCTTGCAGCATTATCCCTAGATGCCGAAAAAGCATTTGATCGGATCAATTGGCAAATTATGTTTAAAACTCTTCAATGGTTTGGTTTTGGCCCTACTTTTATATCTTTGGTTAAATTACTGTATTCCTGCCCTCGAGCTAGTATTTTTGTAAATAACCATTTTTCAAAATGTTTCTCGTTGTCCAGAGGTACAAGACAGGGGTGTCCCCTTTCACCTTTACTTTTTGTTTTATGTCTTGAACCTTTCCTAGAGCGTATTCGTATTAATTCACGTATCTCTGGTTATATTCATCATTCTATTGAGACCAAAATATCTGCTTATACAGATGCTATCTTAATTTACATGTCAAACCCTACTGACTCACTCCCGCCATTTATGGAAGAGGTCCACTTATATTCTAGTATTTATGGGTATAAATTAAATCTCTCAAAAACAGAAGTTTTACCGTTAAATTCCATTTGTTATCAGTTTATGATTAATGATACTACTTTTATTTGGTGCCCTTCCAAAATTAAATACCTTGGTATTTGGTTTAACTCCTCTTTGCACACTACTCTTAAATACACGTTTCATTCATTACTTACAAAAATTCAGTCACTTCTTCACACTTGGTCTCCTTTATTTCTTTCCTGGTGGGGTAGGTTGGATACTATAAAAATTATGATTGTCCCTCATGTCCTTTATACATTATCTATGCTACCCTTTCGAATTCCTCTTTCCTTTTTTTCTCAAATTAATTCTGCGTGTATAAAATTTTTGTGGAACAAAAAACACCCACGTATTTCTCTAACCAGGCTTAATTCTCCTAAAGCCGAGGGTGGTGTCCGTTTCCCTAATTTTAGAGCTTATCATTCAGCTTTTTTAATTAAACAAGCCTTTGCTTTATCCTATGACTTTGCTGATATCCCTATTCCTAGATGGATTGTTTATAAACGCTCCTTATTAAAGGATTTCTCTTTTCCATATGTACTTTTTATGTCCAATAGCACTTTCCTGTCACATAACCCTATTTTAAAATATTCCCAGAGTTTACTATATAATATATTTTCTAATGACTTCACCCCTTTCCAATGTTTCTTATCCTCCACAATTTGGTATAATAAATATCTCAGATACAAGGGTAAATCATTCTACTACAAATTTTAGAAGGAGAAGGGTATTATTTATGTTCATCAATTGGTGTCCCAAAACTCTGTTCCCCCCTTTTCTACTCTGCAGCCACAATATCATTTACCTGATTCATGTACTCAAGAATATAATATAAATTCCTATGCCTTACAATCGCAGTTACATACGTTTGTTATACCAGATGTTACACCTTCCTTTACTCCAACCTCTTCTTTATATCTCTTACTTTCCACATACAGACCTAAAGCTGCTCTTGTATATAAGTTATTGTTATCTCGTGTTATTGAGAGACCAAAGTCTCCTGTTGAAACTGCATGGGAAACTGATTTGTCTGTTTCTTTTTCTGTTGCAACTTGGGATAAATTATGGTCTAAATTGTTTAAAGTTTCTGCTGCTGCTCATATTACCCAATCTTTATATTTCATCTATAATAGAGCTAATATAACCCCAGTTGGGATCTCTAAGTTTTCTCCCTCCTCTTCTCCTTTGTGCTGGTCTTGCTCTACTGATACTGGCACATTGAGACACCAACTTTATGAATGTTCTAATGTATTTAACTTTTAGAAATCTGTTTGGTTCACATGCATGAAAATTTTTAAGTGCAGCCTTACATTGACTTTACAAAATGTATTTCTAGGTTCCTTATCACCTGTCATTGATTGCTCATCTCCTGTATCCTTGTTATTTGATATTTTTAGTGCACTAGCTTTTAAAGTTATCTTATTATCCTGGAAAGATAATTCTACGTTATCATCTGTTACTTGGTGGAATTTTTTCTGTGACGAGCATAGAATTGCTAATGTTTCCTCTCTCTCTGTCTCTCAAAAAATAAAATCTGATCTCCTATGGCTTCCTTTCTCATCTTATCTATCTACTCACAATCCTGTACATTAATCTTTTATTTCCTCTTTCTTCTCTGTCATATTCTTCTTCTTCACGTGTTGGCCCCCTTATATCTATCCACCTTTCTCCTTTTCTTTTCTATCTTTCCCCTCTTTCTCTCTTTCCTTCCCTTTCTATTATTTTCCTCTGATTATGCTTATATTAATCCATTACGTTTTTTCGTTTTACCTTATTTTATATATATTATGCTGTAAGTTTTATGACTCTTTGTTTTATTGCTTTTATTTCTTTTTGTACTTCTTGTAATTGGAATCTCAATAAAAATTCCTTAAACAAAAAAAAAGAGATTTTTAGGCAGTTTTGTTAATTTTGGAATGCATTTAAAGCATGCATTTTAAGCATTATATTGCACTTTATTGAACCTAATTGCACTTTATGCCCAATACCAAAGGATATTCAGTGTATAGATGCTATATTCTGGTTAGAATTCTTTTTAGTGTTATACTGGATATCAGTTGCTTTGCAGACTAATGACAGGACTTGCGCTGGAAGGCTGTTAGAGATCCGCTGGAGCCCTCTGAGGAACAAAGAGCATTGTGTCTACAGTTAGCCAGAAGTTTGTTTTTACTAAACATTTATTGCACTGCCACTTTAACATTTACTTGCCTTAGAGATAATGTTTTTCTCCTCATAGTATGCAATTATGCACTACACACTAAGCACTATGCACTATGCAATTTATTTAGCATTGACACTTTTATAGTTATTCAGATATTGAAAATTAATACGCCTTCAGGGAAATTATGAAGCTGCTTATTTCAATTATTAATAGCACTGACACTTTTAGGTACATTGTTTGTTAATTGTACACAAATCTGGGGGTGGAGGAATTCACCTCCCTCCCCTTTTTTACTTTTTCTGCGGTGTGAAAATAACTGTATGAAGACTGTATTAGGAAAATTATTTAATAGTTTAAAATTGTGGGACTTTGATCGGACTGTCAATTTATATATTATTACTCATAATTCATAGAAAAGATTTAGGAGTAATGCACGTGTATACTAAGCCAAATATCTACCCCTATCGGCAATGGCACCTTATCAACAGGCTAGGGATGGTGTTAGAATTCTTTCCTTCAACGCTAATGGCTTAAATAATAAAATTAAAGCAAGGGCGGTGGAAGAAAGGCTAAAGGGTTATTACCCAGACATTATTCTTCTGCGGGAAACCCACTAAGTTGCGAATAAAAAGCTCCCATTGAATATACTTCAGAAGTGGACTGGCAGCAGCTACCTATCATCGACAGGCACAGCTCAAAGAGGAGTGGCCATATTTTTTAACAATTTTTTCCCTTTCAGTAAGCACATTCCCAGATAGGTGGGGATTAGTCAGTGGCACAGTCAATAACACCAGGCTGACCATAGCCACTATCTACACCCCAATAGAAGATAACCCTGTCCCTCTCCTGGATCTGTTTCATGCATTATTGCTAATTCCCAGACCGATTATTTTAGGCGGGGATTTTAATTATTTACAGAATCCAGGACTAGATTTATCTTCAGGGATGCAGAAACAAAAAAAACCTGAGTAGGGGCAATATTAAAGGAATGCAAAACTAAGTTAAATCTAGTGGATTGCTGGCAGTCAAGATATCCAAAGAAAAGAGAGTACTCGTGCTATTGGGCAAAATATAACTCGGCCACCAGGTTTGACTACTTTTTAATCGCCAAAGAATTGTCTCAAACTAACTGTACTTAAACACAAAATAGTTTTTCAGATCATGCTTTATTGAAACTAGAACTATCAGTAATAGTTAGGGATGAAAAAACCTCAAAATGGACATTGAAAAGAATACAATTGGAAGACGAAGATTAGTGTAGGGAAATTCAGGGGGAAATAGATGGGTTTTAGTATTAATAAGGGCACCGCTTCGCTAGAGAATGTGTGTGAGGCCATTAAGGCCACAATCCGCGAGGTCATATCATCTAAACCAATCGCTGCCAGGTGGGGGCAATCGTTAGAGAGAAATCTTCTTGAAGCTAAAGTTAAGCTCACAAATGAGCAATATATAGGACAAAAGCACTCGGAATAAACGGGCCTTAGAGCTAGCACGCCAGGAAATGCAAGATTGTTATTATACCAAAGTTTATGCTTCTAATTCTGCTAATCTACAGAAAGTGTATGAAGAGAGTGAATTCACAGGTATATTCCTAGCCTGGCAAATTAAGGATAAACAAGCTCAGAACAGGGTGCATGCATTGACTAACAAGCTCACTAAGAGCCGCACTACAGATGAAAACACGATACAGAGCAAATTTGTAAGACATTATGAATCCGTTTACTCCACTAGACAAGAGGTAGATAGTAGGAAGTTAGACCTCTTTTTGAACGGATCACACATTCCAGAACTAACTTCAGACCACCGTATAAATTTAATGGTTGATGCTTAAGTGCAAGAAATGGAGGGAGTGGTTCAATCAATGGCCAATGGTAAAGCCTGCGAGGAAGATGGTATCATGAATAAATAAAAAAAAGAATTTAGTGCAAGTTTGAATAATGAACTCGCAATATTGGCCAATCATATTTTACACGGTGGGGAAATACCATCCACTTTTCGCAACGCTGTGGTCGTTAGTTTTTTTTAAAAAAGGAACAAGATGAAGAGGATGTAAACTCATATAGACCTATCCGTTTGCTGAACTCCGATTACAATATCATAGCTAAATTAATAGCCAATAGAATCAGCAATTGTATAGGGTCAATAATTCATAAAGACCAATGTGGCTTTGTTGCAGGGCGACAACTCTCTTTTAACACCACTTTTTTAATTGAAGCACTGGACTATTTTAAACAAAATAAAATCCCGACCTTGGTCATGCTTTTAGATGCCAAAAAAGGCTTTCGATGTGGTGTGTTGGGAAAGCCTTTTTTATTCTCTAGCAAAGTTTGGTTTTCCCCCTGAGTGGGTTACAGTAATTTCTAAATGTTATGAGGGGGCAACGGCTCAAATAATAGTGAATGGCAAGAGGGTGGGGGCCTTCAGAGTAGTCAGGGGGACCAGACAAAGTTGCCCCCTTCCTCCTCTGCTTTTCACTTGCTTTATAGAACCTCTGGCCATAGCCATTGGTACTTTAGGCAACACAACATCCCCAATGCCTGGAATGACTAACATTAAACTAAATGCTGATGACATAGCCCTTTTCTTAAAACCTGAAAGGGAAGTGCAAATGCAAATCTATTTAAGAAATTTCAATCTGTCGGCGGTTATAAAATAAATACATCTAAAACAGATTCTGCTATCCAATTGCACACCTGATTAGCTATTAGTGGATTTAGCTCCATTGATTAAGAAATGACCCAAGAGGTATCTGGGAATATAATTAACAGAAAACATTAACGATCGTTATGATTTAAACTACATACCCCTCAAACATAAAATAAAGAAAATACTGTCAAAATGGAAAGACCTCCCAGTTTCAATAACAGGACGAGTAGCCATAATTCGAATGATGATACTTCCTCTATGTAATTGTCTTTTTCTAGCTATTCCTAACGCAATCCCAATGAAGTTTTTTAAGGAAGTTCAAGGTCTTATTTCTATATTTATATGGGCAATTCAAGTGCCTCGGCTTTCAATGGATACACTTTTTAGACCAGCGTCAGAAGGGGGACTAGCTCTTCCTGATTTGATACCGTACTATTATGCTAACTTTGCATACACCACATATAGAACTGTGAAGGTCCTTAATATCAATAGGTGCGAGAATGTTTTTCTAGATTTAATTTTAAGGAATATCTAATCCAAGATTTTATGCGTTTAATAAAAAACTCCTAAAAAGTAAGGTATAAAACCCTTCAATGAAGCATTAAACAGAAAAAAACAGTTATATAAACATTATTCGATCTCCACTATAAATGGAGAAACCCTCCTCTCGGATACCCAAATAGGGCAAGATTTATTATTAGAACCAGAAATTATGTCCAATTGAAAAAAACAGGGTTTTAGTAAAATAGGAGACTTTTTGATGGGAGGCTGGAAGACCTGGTCTGAAATAGAACCAACTGCTTAAACACAGTAGAGTCATTTGCAATGGTCATTTGGGAGGGTGCAAAGCTATTGTGAGAAAGTGCCATCTTTCTTGCACTGGTATGCCCCGACTTTTTTTCTGAACTGCTGATGTACTTTGACTGAGTGTGCCCTGGGTTCCTGCCAACCAGGTACCTAGGGCCTGTGTTCCTTTCCTAAAAACTGTGTTGAAACTAAAACCCAATTTGCATCTCTGACCCCTAGTAAATGGTACCCTAGGTACCCAGGGCATGGTGACCAGAGAAGACCACTGAGGACTGCAGCACTTATTGTGCCCCCCTCAGTGGCCCTTTACCCTCACACCCACACACTGCCTTGCAGGCTGAGTGTCTCAGTACAAAACTAAACAAAGAGTTGACATGGCACACATCCCTGTGTGCCATGCCCACAGAACCCACTGCCCTGGCATACTTCAGTCACCCCTCTAGCTGGGTGCCCTATGACAGAGGTGTTGGCACAGGTGCATGAGCCCTGTGCCCCTACAGTACTCAGGGCCATTCCTGGGCACTCTAAGTGCAGTGATGCCATTAAGAATATATAGTGCTGGGAGGTCGTCATTACGAACTCCACAGCACCATAATGGGTACCCTGAAGACTGACAAGTTTGGTACCAAACTTCTCAGCACATTAAACCTGCACTGATGCCAGTGTGGGATTTAAAGTAAAATGCACCAAAGGGCATCTTAGAGATGCCCCCTGAAAACCTAACCTACAATCCACGTCTGGGCTGAGTGGCTGCAGAGGCTGCCACATAGCAGACATGTTGCTGGACCCCTGGGTGGAGAGCCCCCCGCTATCCTGGGCCTGCAACAATGCACATCCTGGGCGAGGTGCTAGGTCTCCTCCCTCAGGATGGGCAGGGGGAAGCCTCAAAGGCATGCCGCCTCTGTGAGCTTCTCTAGACCATTTGCTGTACCCAGCAACTGGCCCCCACCTGTTCTGACCACCACTCTTTCGGGAAGACTGGTGGGAAAAACTACATCAGGAAGGGGGGTGTGCCAGCCTGTGCCAACCCCACCCCTCAGGTGGGGGAGACGAAGTGAAGCACGACCCCAGGCTCCAGCCATCTTGAAGATGGGGAGCCCTGCCCAATCCCAGCTAGGCTCGTGCCCCCCTCCCACAGGAGAGGAGCAGGCTAGGGGGTGTACCTACCCCAGGACAGGGACCTATTGGTCCCTGCCCTTGCCCTACCAGTAATGCCCCTGAATTTAGTATTTAGGGGCTCCCTGAACCTTCCTTCCTAAGATCCCAAAAAGAAAAGAAGAAAGAAGACTAAGAGAAAGAGGACCGCCATGCAGCTGCTAACAACAGGACGACAACCATGACTTGGCCCCTGCCCTACCAGCCTATCGATCCTGGAACCTGCTCCTGCCTAAAGCCCGGCGAGTCCTGCAGACAACAATCTTGGGACACCCAGAGGACCTGCCTGCCTTGACCCTCTTAAAGCCTGGGACTCCCATCAGCAGAGGCTCTGCTGCAAAACCCCCCCTGGTGCCAGCCAGAAAGCTCCGGGCCAGCTCACTCTGCACCCGCCGAGCTCGGACCGTGCCCGAGTGATCCAAGACCACGAGGACGTCCCACTGGCAACTGGGACCCGAAGTCCAGTGCCTAAAGACCCTCCTCGACGAACCAGACGACGCCTGCAGACTCAAAACCAGGGACCCCCCCAACCGCGACCAGCTAAGGGTAAGCTTTTCCGACACCAAAAGACACCCCTGCACCCGATGCCCTACAGCCCCCTTTGCCTCCCTTTGGGGTACCTACCTGTGCTCCAAGATCCCAACTTACCTCTCAACGTGCTGGTCGCCCCTGGAGAGTCTCCGCCCCTGAGCCTGCAGCCTTTGTTCCCTTTTTACCTTTCCCATTGGGTAACACTGAGCTCGCTACGGCTCAAAAGCACCCTACACCCAGCCGCCCAAGTACCGCTGGCTGTGCCACCTTTGTCCTATTCTGCCTCCCCCTTTGTCCTAAGCAAGTGACCAGATCCCACAGCCGTGTGGCCTGCTAGTGAATTCCAGTAATTTTTGATTTTCACAAATTGGGGAAAGAACGTTTATTTATATATACCTTATGTATTTCTGTCTATCTAGTGAGGCAATAAGAATCACGAGGTGTGTGTAACAACGTCATATGAAGATTGACTAGACCCTTTCCTCTTAACTTATGAAGGATTACACGTTTGTTAAGGTATGCTTATTCATACACTAATTGTCAAATATAGCAGACAACAGGAGGATGTTGAAGTAGAATGCTAAGGCTATGTTTATCCCTGTTTTACAATATAGGAACTGCAGGATTACTAATACGCATAAAAAATACAAACAGTACCATTCTATCCTGAACGGGTGTGTCTATAAAGACAGAGATTCAATCTTACTCACTAAGAGGAATGTAAAGAGTTGAGGCTGTCTTGAATGATAAAAAGACATATAGGATACGACACGTACCTATAGAACAGCAGGAAAAGTAATAATAAATTGGAGATGTGTATGTATTGGTATTTTGACTCCAAGAGACCACAATAGATTAAGGGGTGGATAAATGAAAGGTAAATTCGCCAGCATAGAATGAAATGAATTGTACAAAATGTTTTGATAGTGTTTTTTGTATAGAGTAGTTTTTTTAGTGCGATACAGAATGTAGGACAATATCGTATTCCGAATGTATTTGTAACACCTAACAGATCATCTGGTACATAAGAGCCTGTGTAGTAAACATGTTGTAAAAATTTATTTTTTTATAGATAAAAAACCGTCCTGAAGAAGGTGTCCAATTTCCAACTAAAGCATCGAAACGCTGCATCGACTTTTATGGTTTTTTGTATCATAATTTTTTAATCAACTGAACTGATCTATGCATGTTTTCTCAGTGCTCTTATGATGGTGTTTTTCAAATTTACAGAATAATAGTTTTTCACATCTTGCATTTTTGTATTATGTAATTGTAAGATTGGCATGTATATTGGAAATTGTTTCTTACCTCCCATCGTTTTACTGTGGCAGGCGAGAGAGTATTTTAAAATATGGTGCTAAAAACTTCATTGGAAAAATGTTTTGTTGCAATCTCTCACCCTGTCCCTGAGTGGATTGAGGGTATCTCCTTTTTGTTTTATAGCTGCTAGCCAGCAGCCACCAACCGGAGGCCCCCTGTCCCCCATTGGATAACATTGGGCCTAACTACCTCTGCACCCGGCCGCCCCTTCGCCGCTGAGGGTGAACCAACTGTACCTACCTGACACTGGGGGACCCCTGAGTCTATGCCCACAACCACAACTTCACCAGTCGAGTTCTCACCAGGAAACCGGTAGCTCACTTACCTGCCATTGAATAACATTGGCTGGTTTGACTCAATAAATCTACTTTTGAAAACGTAAAATATTCATATAAAATCATCCGAATTCCGTAATACTCACCTATGATCAGGAGATGAGCCAGTACTGTAACCTGTAGCCCAGTACTGAAACGCAAAAGTAATCCCTAGTGGGTTTACCAGTAACTTGTGTTTTCTCCATAGGAAACCATTGTCTGCTTTTCTATGACATTTCTTCTGTCTACTTTTGAAAACTAGAAATATTCTTTAAAAATCATACGAACTACTGAAACGTAATTACTTACCTGTTTTAAGTTGAGACCCCAGTGCTGACCCCAGGAGACCAGTACTGGATTACAAAAGTAACAAGATCGTACTTTACCTTCAACCTGAATTTTCTCCCATTGGATAACATTGCCAGATTTCTGTTGAAAAGTTTCTACGTGTGAACTTTTAAATAGCTTTTTATTCCTGAAAAATCACTACAATACCAAAAACGTTTTTGCTCAACTGTTTTCAGCTTAGACCCCAGGACTGAACCTAGGAGCCAGTCCTGGAATTACCAAAGTAATCTACAAAGTAATCAACTGTGTTTATACAAGAAAATCCATTGAGTTCAATACTAAATTGTGTGTAGAATTGTGTTGCCTACTGCAACCCCTGTACCTATTGTGTTTACAAAGTTTATTGTCTTTCTGGAAGGTACTCACATGAGACCTCTCACATCCGGAACAGTATATTTTGATACCTGTTGGTTCTAGAAATAAAACAACTATATCTTTGTTATAAAAACAATTGGCCTGGAGTTCAGTCTTTGAGCGTGTGAAACCTTTTGCTGACTGAGTGGGTACAACAAATGCTTTACACAATGCTTTACACTGTCCTCTGGTACTGCCTTACTGCTCGACCAAGCTACCACTTCAGAGAGTAAGGTCACACCTGGCTTTAACCTCTGGGGTTTGTGGACTCTATACACACTGTACCTTATTCTGGTCCAGTATATATAGTATATATAGATACCGCAGCTTGCAAATGTGGGAGAGACTGCGCTCGGGCATAGAGATAAAATCTGCAGAAAAATCATTTTTGACTTGGAATTCCATAATATTTTCTATATGCAATAAGCTGGATATAATTAGTTCTGTAACTTCCTACTAGAAATAATAGGCGCAATTTAATAATTGCAAGAAGATAAAATATACGACAAAGCAACTGCTGTTTTCAACAGATAGGGACATGCACGTCTGTGATTAACAACTAGTGCTGTGATAATTGGTAGTGAGGAGCGTTTGTACTTAAGCATGCCGTGGAGAATTCCGGATGCACCCATGCATGCTTGGGATGGGTTTACGAGAATATTCATGCGTCTAACTCTATCCTAATACGATACTGATAAACTTTGGAACAGGAAAATTTTAAGACGTTAAGAAAAAACCGAGGAGTTTTCTGTACAACCGAATTGATTAACAAAAATGGGCACGCTACTAATTTTACATCACTGAACTGCCTGATCATTCGTAATAAGTGTCAAATTCCATGAGTCAAAAAAATTTCATATATCTTAGTGACAGGATGATAGAGAGGCTAGTAATTACTAGATGTGAACCTCCTAACATTAAATACGAGTACCAAATCTGGGTGTGTTCTGTTATTAATTCACAGATGGTCTAAATAATGGTATGACCTGACCTAGCCGACAGAAAGTATCTTACACACGGCTACAGCGATTGCATAAGCAGCATCTTTGGTAAGTTCTATCTAACCTATGATCCTTGGTTACTAGACAGTCCAATTTTTCAGGCTAATTAATCCAAGAATTAAAGGCACCAGACCAACATTATTATTATTTATTATTTTTTATCCTTAGTATCCAAATATCTACTGGTGGCACCTCCGATACAGCGATACATTTTCAAACTTTATCAAAAAGGCATGTTTTTAGTCCAGTACCCCCATAGCCCACCATTGATTAAATAAACATGGGAGTTATACAAATAGACTGTCGCTTTCCTTATAGATAAAGACAGAAAATATCATATCCCGAATCAATGGGACTCAAATATATCTGAGTGTGGACCCTAACTAGGACACCTCATATTGTGGTTCTTACAGACGGTACCACAGACTGGATAGCTGGGTGCCAACTACTATAAATTGTTATTTTGAGGTAAGATACCCTAAATATATAACTTGGGTTATGCTCAGATCCATGCACGGAGGGTGGGTTTGTTTCCTAAAGGGTGAGATAATTTGAGCTAGAAATTAAGTACAAGCATGTAATCCTTAGTGTCATGCTTCATCATGGAAGACCCCCATGATGAAGCATGACACTAAGGGATTCGTAGTGTGTGAGGGGTATTTTAAAAGCACATAGCGCCTTCATCTCACCAATCTGAGGAAGAGCCTTATTCCACCCCTTCTCATTAAAAAACCTTTCTAAAAAAACATAAATTTAACACTTGCACCCCTATTTTTGATAGAATCTTTTTGTTAATGTGCACTCAAGTTGTAATAGCAGCTAGCCTCATACTAGAAGCAAATTGCACACTGAGGATCCTAGCATAAAGAGGAGGTGAGATGTAGAGATGGGCAGGGCAATTGATGTTTCGAAGTAGATTGTTAGAAATGGGATTTCTGGTTGCCTGAGGTATGCACCCAGGCCAGGCAGGAACCACCACTCTAGTCAGTGTAAGTAGGATACACACTAAGGGCCTGATTACGATGTCATCGATCTTGAAGTGGGTGACCGACCTCCCGTCGGTGGTCCCAACACAGCAATGAGGATGCGACCGAACATTTACTTTGTCATGCTATCTTCCTTTCATGCAAAGAAGCACAGCAAATGTGTTTGCTTCACTGCATTAGTTTATCCCCTGATTTCTACCACTTTTGATGGAAGATCGTAATATAGTTTCACCACCATTTACAGAGGCTCATCTCTACTGCTCCATAAGTCTGGGGGTATGGCTTGACTCAACCCTTTCCACTGAGACCCAAGCAACTGAACTCTCTGCCTTCTGCTATGGGATCCTCAGAATGTGGCGGAAGAGTCTGCACCTAATCCCCTCTCTCTCTAATAGGCTAGTACTCCAGGCTTTGATTCTTTCTTGTCTGGATTACAGAAACTCCCTCTACCTTGGAGGAACTAAAGCTGTGATTGTTAAACTTCAGGTGGTGCTAATATGGTGGCAGGGACCCTGCTAAACATCCCTATGCACCATTTGGAACTTCAGGCCCTGGTCAACCTCCATTGGCTCCCATGATGCAGAGGATCAATTTCAACACACTGTGCATCTCAAAGTCTTTTGAGATCAAGGTCCCTCCATCTGATTGCTCCTTACAAACCTGGCAGAGATCTCAGATCCTCTTACACCCTTTGGGCTGTAGTCCCACCTATAAAGAGAGCTAGATAGGAGGAAGATCCTTCAGATACAATATGGCAAAACTCAGGTACTCCCTGCCCGTTTCTTTGCAAACAATCGATAATGAACTGTCCTTCAGAAAAAGGCACACAAAGTTTATATTCATGAACTACCCCTCAAGGAAATTGTGCCTACAGTACGTGTTGCTCAGTAAGTGCTGGGATTCCTCCAGGTCACTATGCGCTTTTATAAATTCCCATAATATAACATATTGTGCCGCTTAGTTACAAAGTACATTTGTAGTATAAATGCAGCCTCCCATACCATTTTGTGATCAGTACATGTCTGATGTGCCGCCAATGTTCAACACTCCCAAGTGACTTTTCATCTCTGCTAACCATTACTTAGTAATTTCCAAGGTCTGCTATGTTGTACTTGCTCACAGCTCCACTACCTTTTTCACACTCCAACCAGTAAAGTATTCCAATTCTGCCACCCAAAGAAAGGTCAGGAATGAAGTGGTATGGACTCTCCACTTACCATCCATTTTTTTTAATTTTGATAGATTAAGGATTGCACATTAAATCTGTATCCATTTGCCTACCGGTCTGTAGAACTGGCCAGCTATACAAACTTGCCAGTGTTTTGTCTGGAAGCATGCCTTTCAGTGCTTGCAGGTGTGTTGGTCTATCTTGCTCAGTAAGCATGTGTGAATTTATAAGTAATCTATGACATCTATCCATTTGCCTACCGGTCCATAGAACTGGCCAACTATACAAACTTGCCAGTGTTTTGTCTGGAAGCATGCCTTTCAGTGCTTGCAGGTGTGTTGGTCTATCTTGCTCAGTAAGCATGTGTGAATTTATAAGTAATCTATGACAATGTGCGGATATATATTCGATCTCTTTGGTCCAATAAACGTAAACCTTTCAGATTCCCCCATGTCCACAAGGCCAGAAGATGAGGTAGATCATTCAGTTTTCCTGCAACTAAGCTGTGGAATGCTCTTCTGCTTCACTTGAGAAGCAGTCCATCTGGAGCTGTATTTAGAAAGAGCTTAACAACTGTACTTTTTCACTCCTGCATAAATGTCATTTAGTATCATTGCTATTAGGTTTCCTGTGGTTGATCTTTCTGCTAGCTACGGGATGTCTCCTTGGAGGTAGCTGTGCGTTCTAAAAATGCATTGTATTGTATTGTACTGGTATGTGAAAGGTCTTTTGCATGAAGCAACCAGCTGTCTCCACAGGTCGTGGCCAACATTTCATGTTATTTATAACCCATTGAGAGTTTGCTGAATATATTGCTGACTTTGTTCTTTGAAGCATTTCAGTCTTTCACCTACTTTGTTTGCTGTAGACATCCACATTAAAAGCTCCGACAGTGCTTAGATTATTGTGCCGCCTAATTAAAAGGCAAATACCGCCAGAGAGAAAAGATTTGAATCTTGACAAGCTATGGACTAAAAGGGCAGGCCATAAATCTCCAGCAGTGAAAGCCGCATGTCTAGCTTTAAACGAAACGCAAGTTGGAATGAGTTTATACTGAAAAACATATTTGGAAAGAAAGGAACGCAATTTAATAGTCAGCCCCTGGAGTGTCTTTAGAAAGGAGTCCCACCTCAAATATTTGTTACAATCCTTTCTTTTTGACTCCCAATGTGGCAATTTATCTTTGTTTTTTTTGTTGGCAACACCACATTTTATTTGAGTGTATGAGAGTAAGATAACTCAAAATTTAAGTTATGGGGCATATTATCAAGACCAGTGATAAAATTATCGCCGCTTTAGCAGCAGGAAACTGCAGCTAAAGCGGCGCTAATGGGCTTGATAATAGGCCCTTGTGAATTCCTTTAGCAGCCCAGCTTAACACCAGAACCTGGGCTGCCATGGAAATTCACAAGGACATATTATCAAGCCCATTATCGCCGCTTTAGTGGCAGTTTCCTGCCGCTAAAGCGGCAATAATGTTATCGCTGGTCTTGATAATATGCCCCTATATTTTTTAAGCATCATTCTTTTCTCATTTATTTGTTGTGCCAGCAAGTTTAGAGAATTTCTGACACCATATGCTCTTTTTTTCCTGTTATCATTTCAGTCATCCTATATATGAGGGATTATACTCTTTCATTTTTGCTCACTGATTAACCCCTTTCTTCATGTAGAGGGCGCAGGCTTATATGGAGCTTTTAATACCAAAAGGTTTCTACGTATTACTTTCAAGTTACTTTAGTTCCAGCTGAGATATCTTTTGCTTTTAGCAGCCAGTGGTTCCTCAAATTCTAACATTTTTACCAATATTTTTCAGCCAGTTTTCTACACGGGTCAAATGAGAAAATTAAAATTAACTAACACTACTTCTTCTCAATCTTCTGGAAAATACTTTGAACATACAAGGACCTTCTACTGAAAATATGGAACAACATCATAATGTCATGCAAAATTGAAATACCCTTCTCTGTTACCAAACTTGGCTCTAGCAGCAAACACTCCCAGTGTCACTAAACTCTAGTGTCTTTACACATAAGCAGCATAACAACTATCCCCCTTCATACGTCAAAACACCTCCCTCCATATCAATGGAATTACTCTTATAAGAGATCGGAGCTTTGCAACCATGTATTGGGAAAACTAATAAGAGATTACAAACACTAGGGCCCCGATGTAGGTAAAACGCATTTACCGATTTTAAAATACCGAATCATACCGAATCGGTATTTTGAAATCGGTAAATGAAACGTAGGTAAAAATAATCGGAAAATTACCGAATCGGTAACAATCGGTATCGTGCTTCGATACTTACCGATTTGATAATAGCCGAATCGGTAAATAACGAATCGGCGATTACCGAATAGGCAAATACCGAATCGGTAATTAAAATACACCCCCATGGGCCAAAAGGCCATAGGAATGCATTGCAAATACCGATTCGGTATTTTCCGATTCGGTAGTAGCCGATTCGGTAAATACCGAATCGGTAAATACCGAATCGGCAAACACGGAATCGGCGAGCAAGAGAAAGTGAAACCAATGACAACAGCCAATGAGGTGGAAGCACCCTACCCCACCCTAGCAGGGAGTGGCTACCCAGGCAGGTGCAACTCATTAGAACTTTCTGGAGAGGCAGCCTGAGCTGAGCATTCAGAGTGAGCAGCAGTGGTAGCACTATCCTGAACTGTGAGGAAATGGCAAGCAGCTCTGAGAGCCAGAAGGCTGAGCGCAAGCGCAAGGCCAAGTTCAGCACCAAGGAGCTGCAAGTGTTGGTGGAGGAGGTGGTGAGGGTACACAGGCAGCTGTTTGGGAGGCTGTCCCTCACACTCCCAGAGAGCACCAAGAGGAACCTGTGGATTGCAATCGGTCAGAGGGTGAACGCAGTTGGTTTCACCCCCAGGAGCCTGGACGACCTCAAGAAGAGGTTTTACGACATTCGCAGCCTCACCAAGAGGAAACTGGCCGACCTGCACAAGCAGGCAGGACTAACAGGTGCAGGCAGGAACCCCGCACCTCCCCTCACTGACCTGGAGGAACTTGTCTCCACGACAATTGAGAAAGAGAGTGTGGTGGGAGTTGGCGACCTGGACAGCTCATCCAGAGCCACAGCAAAAGGTAAGAAGCATGCGCAGCATGACACACCCTACCAGACACCTCCCCTTTCGCCCCAATGCACAGCCAAACCCCAGCCCAGTACTGCTATCAACATACATGAGCAATGCATCATGGTAACTGTAGTCAGCTAATGTAGTAACAAATGCCAGGGCACATTCAAATGAAATGCACCTAGAAAATGATTCAGAGTATTGAAAATGGGATGTGCAATGCTTTTATTGTAGTGACTGTAAGACATTAGCACTCAGTTCACAAATGCTTCTTTATACCTAGGGGCACCATCAGGCAGTGGAGCAGCAGCTACACAAGCTCCAGCTCCAGCGGCATCAGACAGTGCGGTGGCAGGGCAAAGCAGCATTGTACCATCACAGGAGGAGGAGGAGGAAAACAGCACTGCCGGGGGCACTGAGGATGACACACGACATACCCTCTCATTTCCCCACCCCCCCTACTGTCACTAACGCCCACATTGCAGTTCTCACCCGAAAATTCCCCAACACACACCCACCCACCACCTGCAACATCTCCTGCCAGGAGGATCACCGTTCCACCATTGAACATCATGGAGGGATCAGCGGCTCAGGCTCCAGCACCCACCCCTGCAACACCCGTGGCACATCAGCCCACACAGCAGGCCAGCAGCAATCGGCGCAGGCCACGCACATCCAGCCCTGCTTTACCAGCACGGGAGGGCAGTGTATTCCAAGGGCTGGAGGGGAATATGGTCCGGATCCAAAGGATGCAGGCCAAGTCGATCCTGGCTTGCCATCGCCAATTGCGGGAGCACAACCTGCACATGGGGGAGATGACAAAGGTGTTTCAGAGTATCGTTGAGAGCAACAAGGCAATAGCTACTGGACTGGGGCGCATGACTACTGCCGTTACCCAGCTATGCACTAGGATGGAGGAGCACGAGCACTGTAGGCGCAGGGATGCCCGCATGCAAAACCGGTCACTCAACCGCCTTGCTGCAGCTACCGCCCAGCTATGCCGCCGAGGGGCTAACATGGAGGACTGCCTCACCAAGAACACTGCTGAGGTGACCAGGGGCATGGCCCGCATCACCACTGCCATGGAGACACTACTAATTTCTAACACGGTGGTGAATCCTGCCCTGGACTTGGGTGAGGCTGGGGACAGCAGCAGCCGCAGCAGCCCGGCCAGCGCTGTATCTGAGCCGCGCCGAGCAACAGGCGCTCCGCTGAGGCCGCCGGACTCTCAGAAGGGGGTGAGTCACATCCAAGTGGGTCAGCTAAGTGCAGCAAGAAGTAAGACTGCCAGGGTGGGTGAGGCAAACCGGACATTTCACAATCCCCACCTATTCTGTTATAGTTAAATTTGTAGCACATCAGTGCAGTAACGTTGTGCCAACATTAGTAAAATTAAATTTTTTCAACATACATTGACGTCTCTGTGCATCTGTACTCACTCAGAAATAGTTGTCTGTTATCTCCTCACGTCTGTACCTCCCGTCACTTGGTGTAGACACTCCAGCAGGTTCTGTTAGTGGCACAGCTATGTCATCGTCAGGGTCCTCGTAGTCTGACAACTCTACCTCTGTGCCCTTCTTGACCGCAAGGTTGTGCAACATGGCAGATACAGCAATAATCTTGCAGCAGGTGATGGGGGTATATTGTCTAGCACCTCCGGTCTTGTGCAGGCATCTGAACCTGCTTTTCCAGATGCCGAAGGTCCGTTCAACTACATTCCTTGTGCTTTTGTGCGCACGGTTATACCTCCTTTGGCTGGGTGTTGAGGGGTTGAGGTAGGGGGTGAGAATGAATGAGCGGAGGGCATATGCACTGTCGCCTAGAAGAGAATGGGGTAACATTACTCACATGCATACATGTACTTCACACTGCTATTTAGGTTATGGGGGTCTGACACTGTGTCTTACCTAGGATGTATCCTTCACCGAATTCCCCTGCTGTCAGCCGTGCATAAATGCCACTATTTTGAAAGATATAGGAGTCATGGGTACTCCCTGGAAATTTTGCTACCACGTCAGTGATGACACACTTGGCATTACATATTACCTGCACATTTATGGTGTGCGTTGATTTCCGATTTCGGTATATGTATTCCGTGTCAGCAGGGGGACAAATCGGAATGTGTGTGCCATCTATGCAGCAATGATGTGGGGGAATCCTGCCATCTGGTAGAAGTCTGCTTTTGTCTGTACCAGTTCAGCATGGGTTGCAGGGAAGGAAATGTATTGGTCCATCCGTTCAATCATGGCGTCTAGGAACTTGTGGAAGAACCGGGACAGGCAGCTCTGGCTCACTCCTCCTACCGCAGCTACTGCACTTTGAAAGCTGCCAGACGCAAGCAGGTGTATGCTGCATAGCACCTGCACGTGCACTGGGATTGCGTGTGCCCTTGGGGTGGGGTGCTGCAACAGGGGTTGGAGGTCCCTAATGAGCTGTAAGATGGTCTCTGGGTCCAGCCTGTACCTCTGTAGGATCTCTGCATCTGTCTGCATGGACAGGGTGAGACGCTCTCTATACACTTGCTCCTCTCTCTGCCATTCCCTCTCTCCATCCTGCTGTAGCCGTAGCCGTCTTGCTATGACATAAAAAGCTGCCATGGTGAAAGCAGAAATGCATTTTGGGTCCTTTTTTTATAGGTTGCACCTGGTTACCACCTGATTCAAATCTATGGTAAATACCGATTCTTAAATACCGATTTTGAGGCAAAATCGGTATTTCAGAGCTTTCCTACATCTCAATTTTCAGTAGAATCGGTATTCTACAGAATCGGTAATTTTACCGAATCGATAACATTACCGATTCGGAAATTTTCCCGATTCTGTTTTTTCCGATTCGGTATAGTACCGATTCGGTGAATTTTCCGATTCACTAATTTTTAATGATTCTATTTGGTTAACGAATCGGTATATTTGCCGAATCGGTTTATTTTCCGATTCGGTATACTACCGACACGGTACAGTTTCCGATTCGGTATTTTTACCGAATCGGGCGTTTTTGGGACTCCTACATCCGTAAACCTCGATACCGGTCGGTAACGGCCGAAAATACCGATTTTCGGCCGTTACCGACCGACCTACATCGGGCCCTAGATGACTAATCGACTCATTTGGAAAAAAGAGTGAATGAAGTTGAACCACAAGTGAGTAACCTAGAGGATTATAATGTAAAGGTCAACATAACACAGTTACAAATAACTCTTCTTCAAAAACAAGCAGATTATTTGGAAAAGCACAACAGGGCAATCTTAGAATTCATGGCCTGCCAAAAGGATCCCGAGGGAGTGACACAATTCAGTTTTTTCAAACCTTTATACCTAAGGTGCTAGACTTGTCGTTATCAGTTTCTACACATATTCAAAGGGAACATAGATAGGGGCTCAACCACATTTTGCATCTTGATCTAACAGAGCCAGTGGTGTTATTATCCTTTTTCCCGAGTATACTGAGTTACTCAAGGCCATTAGGGTTGCAGAGGGAAACAAGTTTCATGGTCTGGTCATAACTCATACTTCGCTCAGGATATTCAAAAAGCTACTGCCAACAGACAAAAGCAGTTCTTACAAATCTGACCAGAACTCAGAGCTCTTAATGCTAGATTTAGTCTTCTTCACCCATGCCTTTCAAAGTTAAATATAAAAACGAGACAACAACATATGAAGACACTACCAAACTGAGGACATTTTTGGATGACTGTAAAGGAGAAGATATGAAAACCTATAACGTTTCTCACTAACTGAAAGTTGTTTACTGATAGTTGTATAAATATATCATATTGGTGCATATGTTTATTTTCTCCTTTATTCTTGCAGGTTATTTCAATTTCAACCTTTGTTGGTGTGTTTTTATGTTCTGTCATACATGGTCGCATCCTGATCCGCCTTGGAGTATAGATGTGTTGTCTTCATCATGTGTCCTTACCACCCTTAACCATTTGTTTTGTTTATAGATATGTGCCTTTTCATTTTTCATTTACTGCTTCTCTTTACCTTTCAATCTCTTTTTATATCCCCCTTTCGCATCTACTTTCCCAACCTCTCCATTTCAACTCCAATCTAATTCTACTTTACCTTCTTTATCAATGTCATGACTTAATGATGGATACGTTTTTGTTTGTTCAGGGTGATCAGTGAAGTGGGGGCTTCATTTTCCCCATCCAATTACCCAGAGGAATTTTGAACATGACTACAGACCAAACTTCTAAATGGGATTACACCAAATTTAGCAGAAAGGTAGCTCTTAGTCCAGAAAGAGTCCTTTTTAGGTCGAACCTAGGCAGTGCACATGTGCTGTCTGCAAGACCTGCTGTAATTACTATAGGGAGTGTAATCCCACCTGCTGCCTGCCTTTGGTTCACTCCTGCCTCACTCTTATTTCCTGGCTTCTTATTGGTCGGTGCTAATGATACATAATTTCTGTTTTTAGGCCAAGAGCACCAGCCAACTACAGTTTCCTTACATTCTAGGTGTTTATAGTGTATTTTGGGGACTACTTGTTTATTACCATGGCACCTGCTTCACAGGCCTGCCATGAACATAAGTTTCATGTGCACGGGCACCACGCCTTGTTTCAGCATGCCGCCCACTTTCAGGTAAGAAACATTGGTGGTTCAGAGATAGGGCTCCTGAAGTATGCCCAGCCAAACACGTGGAAGACCCAGTTTTTATTTTTTCTTCATTGGTTTTGTAACAGGGAAATGCCTTCCTGCTTAGATTTAGTTGCAAAGGTGGCGCTGCTCTCCTGCAAGCACATAAACGCTCCGGCAGCACACATCAGAAAGAGAGGGAGAGGTGGATACAGGACGAAATGCGGCGTACCTCAGCCGCACTTTATCATGAAATATGGCGATCATGCCTTTCTTTTGTTCTACATAGTGCGGCTCACCCACTTCCATGTGTTTTTTCAAATTCTCAACTCTATTTAAAAAAAACTGATATATATATATATATTTTTTTCTTTCTTTTAAAGGATTAAAATAGGCAAATCGTCACAACAGTAGTGGTCTCCAGTTGAAAAAAGTGCTTTCTTGTCAGGAGCTACAACTGTGTAGCACAGCCCTGACTTATTAGCCGTGTTTCCTGTAATTTAGCATGTAAACATGACCCAAACACGGCAGCATGCAGTGTGGTGACGTAGGAAAAACTAACCAGGTCTCTGTAAAGTGAAAACTACCAAAGTGTGATGTAAGATCTCCTTTCAGTTAGTCAAGTAAGTCAACCAGTATACAACTGTTCATTACACTTTTAGTAATCTGCTCAGGTTATCCCACACAAACAGCAAGAAAAGGCTTAGTCCATGCCACATTTCCATCGAACAGCTTCAGGTGAGATCTTTGATAATGCCCATCCTGCTTTCACATGTTTTACCTCACTGGGTAACTTTAAGGCGTTCTTCCAGCTGTATCACGCAGTTGTAGTGGACCCTCCGAAACTCCTTTTGACCCTGTCCAATCATCGCCAAACTGTTGTATACAAAAGAAGTCAGAGACATATATTCTCATAAATATCCTTTATTCATAAGTTCATCATAAACAGTCCCAAGTTCAATCAATGGTGAGCACGGCAAGCCTCAAAGAATCTTCCGCGCAGTGCAGCCCAACATTCTCAGGGTCATATAAATATTCTAGAAACATTATATTTTTTATGTGAGGTATCAGGGGGCAGATCTACAAGAAACTAACGCCGCGCTGTGCCGCAAGTCATTTTGCTGCGCCTCGCTGCGTTAGTTTTGAAGCACAGGGATGCAACATATTTACAACACTATGTCGCATCTCTGTGCTTCCCCCTGTGCTGGCTCACAAACTGCTGCCAAGCACCAGCGCAGACACCCTTGCACCATGCTGCAAGAATGCCTGCGTCGTGAGTAGTTTGTTTTTATGCAGGAGTGGGCACGTTCCTTCACAAAAACAATCAATTGAGGTGATTTCCTCTTCCAATGTGTGCTGTAGAATGCAGCATGCATTGAAAGAGGAAAAAATCGAGGAGAAATGAAAGCATTTCTCCTCATTGCGCCTTGCTACGCCACCCCTGGGGTGGCATAGCATTCTGACACATTTCCAGTTTACGATTCCTCGTAAATCTGGAAATGCATTAGTGGACATGGGTGTTGCGTGGGAACACCCACAGCAACACCCATGTCACGCCCCTAACACGCAAAGTGTTGCGTGAACAGGGGTGATATTGACAAGCACTGGTTAAGTCACACAGGGTGACTTTACCTGTTCTTGTAAATATCACTGAGCAGGCTGCGCCACCATTGTGTCACACAATGTGCTGGAACCAGCGGAGCAAGGGACTTATAAATCAGCCCCCAAGTGGTTTCTGATCAGGCAGTACCCCTGTGACATGTGTTATTGTGTTTGTATTAGTGATTGTAAGTGTGTAACCTGTTTTACTATATGAAGAATGTGTGAGTGTTTGGATGAATAAATGAATGTATGAATGTTGTGATGCTTAACGCTATGTGTGTGAACTATATACAACAGCACGGCGCCCATTTCACGAGCGCTGCGCCTTACCTTTTCCTTGCAGCTTCGAAACTGCATCTCCCCGCGGGGTGCCCTAGATACAGCCTGCCTATTCTCCGCTCCTCCCTCACCCGGTGCCAGGCTAGGGAGACTGTGCCTAAAGAATAAGCAATACGCCTGCACACAGAACACATTATTGTCTAGGTTCCTGCAGAAGAATTACAGTTTATGGCGGCAACGTCAGGGTTTTTTTGGACTTGGGCACGAAGAAAAGAAATGTAAAAAGCAGCACATTAGACGCAAAATACAAAGCGGCATGATTAGGACTGGGGTTGCCTCCTTTGGTTCATTCCCTAAATGCATGAACATCGGGGTTATACCATGGAAAGTAAGAAGATGCTGTGATGAATGGAGAAGCCTTTAGAAAATTAGCGTAAGGAGAGTACGCGGATGTTGCTCTTTGTTACTGTCATATTAATGCCCATTTGCATAAGTGTCTTTATTTCCTAATAATGTCATAATAGAAACATGACAATCGGTAACAATTTCCCAAGGCACAAATCTTCAAGACTTTGCTACAGATTTCCTAAAAGAAGCACATACAAAAACAAGGTTTTCAGCACATTATTATTTTACCACTGACACTCAAACACTGGCAAATGTTGCAAAACACGCCAAGTGCTAAGAGAATGACATTTCCCTTAAGTAATTTATGGGCACTTTCTCCTGCCCATCGATCAAATAAAAAAATAAAAAAAAGTCCATTAACATTTAAGACAATAATGGCTGTCGAAAAGATTTAAATGTTATCACTACTGAAACTGATGTCGCCATACTGATGACATTTTTAATGTTAAGTAGACGCGAGAATTAATAATCCATTCGAAATAGTTCTGCTTTTTAATGTCTCTGTCGTAGAAGACCAATTCAACGTGTTTAAAGTCCCTAGCAGCTAATGCCCTCAGTAATAAATGTTCATACTTGTTCAATGAACTCTAAAAACCTGCATCGTTTGATGATTACCGTATGCCTGCAAAAGTATTTTGAATGCATGCTTTTATCTACAAATATAATGGAATCCATGATGGCTTAAGAAATGGCTGTAGCATGCATTTGTAAAAATGTTTTCTTCATATGTATAATTATAATATGCTCGTATTTGCATAAAGTTATTTATGCCACAATAACAAATACATTTCCTCCGAAAGATTTGTTGATCAGTGCACCTCGAAGATTGTACCTTTGAAGTTAGTGATAAGTATTTCCTGCATATGATCTGAAAAGATGACTATACCCATAAAAGTTAAAAGCAAAGAATGTACACCATTCCACAGCTGAATTTTCTAACTTGTACCTTAAATATAAACAGAACATTTATTACTGAAAAAAGTCAGAGATTTAAAAAGCAAGTGAAGGGGCATTATAAATATCAGTACATATAATTCTCTTGACTGATGTAAATTCTCAAATGGCAGTATGCACTGGTAGGAGGCACCATACCTTCTTCATGTCTCTGATGGACTCTAACAGCATTATTACCAACATGTGAGAATGCTGATGAGGTTATACTACATACAAATTGACAACAACATTTTCCCTCACTCCAATCAAAAATCACAAAAGAGTATGTGAAGTTGTGTCAAGCCGAAGTTCCACTCTCTGATGAAAGTGCCCTATTCATGCATACTACTACATTCACATTCAGAACATCTGCTGAGCTTCATTTTGCTTAATACCCCATCTTGCAGAAGCAGCGGCTAGCCTGCTTCAAAATGCATTAGGCTCTTTGCTAGCAGCTACAGGCATCAGCATGGGAGAAATGCTATAGGATTAAATAGCCTGGTGAAATTGGTACCAGCATGAAGGCAAAGACCGGGCATAATGGGTACATTAATAAACTTTCAATTGCTCGCTCTCCTTTCTTTCTTCAACTAACTAATTCCTTCCCCTCCAACCTCTGCAAGCCTCCTCTCTCTGAGTAGTATCAGGTCTCAAGTCTGTCTGCTTTAATCTCTATTATTGCTTTCCATCAACTTGCCAAAAGGAATATTCATAAATCCCATCTCATTGTGCAAAACCATATCCCTGCATTAAATGTTACCTACTATTCTCCAGCCTAATTATTCACGACATATGCAGAGTTTCAGGCCCCAGGTTTTACGAGCAGAAGCAAAACCTACTGCCTGCCCCTTCAGACTCCCCACACCTGCAGCTTTAGCCACTACAGACTGCTCTACAACACAAAATATTATTCCACATAATTACACTCCATAACACACAATCCCACTCTCCATCATTCAAGTACATTAAATACCACATTCATACTACATAATTACCATCCACATAATTCCAGGGCACACAATGCCACATAATTCCACTACACAAATCCACTCCACACCACACAATTCCACAACTAACAATTCCAAACCAAACCATTCCACCCCAAGCCACATTCATCTGCTCCACTACATACCAAAATAAATTTGGTAAAAAACATTATCATTTACAACGCCAATAGCTCTAACTCTTACATATGTGAGACTATTGCATTGCAGATGCTTGTTGTGATTTGGTGTAAATCCTTTCAGTAGTTTTACAGTTAGTTAAAGGAAGAAACATTGTATAGCTAGGTACGCGGATCATTTGAGAATTCTTTGTGGAGCTCTGCAAATCCATGCCCCATCATAAATGCATTGAATGTTTGGCAGCAACCTGACTAGAAACTTGTGGCTGCCATTTTATGTATCAGAGCATGGTCATGTGACCTTAACATTTGAGTGCATAGTGATTGAAGGGGTTCATGGCAGAGGTACCCTACCCCATGGGTGTGTTTGAGGGATTGCAGAGGGACCCATGAAGGTCAATAAATTGCATTACAAACAGTTTTTTCCCATGTGCTGGGATTCGCCGATCAGATGCGAAGCTCAGCACAGCCCATTGTGTAGCCGCGATGGAACTGAGAATTCTGCTGCAATTAAATGAAAACACCTTACTCACAGACCTACTTCCAGACTCACACATGACTCACACACCTATTCAAAGACTCACACAGGCACTCACACACACTCACAGACCAACACAGTCACTCACAGGCATACAAAGGCTCTCAAATACCCACTCAGAGACCCACACTGCCACTCACAGACACATAAAACATTCAAACACCAACTCACAGACCTATTCACAGATGAACACAGGTTTTATAAAAATAAGTATTCTTTATATAGACTTAAACACAAGACCACAAACGACAAAAATCCACAATACTACACTTAAGATTACCTAAAAGATGATTAAAGTCTCTTAGTTCAAGTTGATGGTAGATGCAACAAAGTTCTCAACAAAGTACCTGGATGCGTAACGCAAAGTAAACAAAAGGATTTGCAGAAGGGGAGATGCGTTGGTTCCATGACCCGGGGTAATGGTTGCGTCCTTCCTCAATGCTTGCGCAGAGTAGGGGACTCGTCGTGAGCCTTACCGGTGCGGAGGTGATGCGTAGATTCTCGACCTGTTGCGGTGCGCAAAATGGCACCTTGATGCGATGCGATAATGATGCGATGATCCAGTTACAATGCGAGAAGATGGCACCCTTGATGCAGCGATGCGATGACGATGCGGTGATGCCCTGGCAGCCGTGCAACGACTCTGTACTTTGGAGCCACGACAGGCCCTGCGACGCACTTCTCCGGTGATGCAATGGTGACTCTCTCGATGGCGTCACTCTTCTCCGGCGATGCGACAGCAGGCAGCTTCGATGAACACACAGTTCCAGGGAGATGCGATGAAGGCTCGCTTCTCCGGCATTGCGATGATTTCAGCTACGGCGGCGACACGCTTCTTCTCGATGTGTCGCGCTTCCAGCTCACCGCTGGCACGCAAGTGACTGGTGTCAGAATTCCCAGCAAGGAAATTCAGGAGGGAGCTGGAGGTGAAGTATTTTGGCCCTGAGACTTCAGCAGGAGGGAAGCACAGTTCAAGCCCTTGGAGAATATTCTGTAGATGAAAGTCCTTACAAAGTTCTTTCTCCTTTCCCTTGGCAATGAATCAACCACTGCAGGCCAACCCAGCAAACAGCACACTGGCAGAGGGGCAGTCCAACTCCTGCAGCTTCCTTGGTTCTTCTCCTTGGCAGAAAGGTTTCTTGTTCCAGAAGTGATCTAAAGTTTGTGGGACTGGGTCCCAATATTTATACTCCAAAATCCTTTGTTCTCTGAAGACAGAGGGGCCTCTGCCTAGTTCAAACCAGTTCTTGAGCACTTTGTTGACACGACTCTCCTCTTCCTTTCCCTGTGCAGGGCAGAGACATCAGCTGCCCCACAGGAGGTGGAGCCAGCACAAGGGAGGGAAGATACAGCTCTGGAGCACTCTGTTGACAGGATTCCTCTTCTCCTTTCACTGTGCAGGGCAGAGACATCAGACAAGCCACAGGGGTGGAGCAAGCATTGTAGAGGGAAGTCCCAGCCCTATTCAGGTCCCGGGTGCACTCTCCCCCTCCCATCTGGATGTAAATCTCCCTATTCACCATTGGGCTGTCCCAGACTGTCTCCTGGAATTTCCCCAGCCCTGTCACACACAAACCCAGACAAGGAATACACAACTCAGCAGAGGCGGGCTCAAATGGTTAGGCAAGCAAATACCTACTTTCTAAAAGTGGTATTTGCAAACACAGAATATTAAAATAAACTTTACTAAAATATGTATTTTATTATTCTGAGTTCATGCATACTAAATTCGAATTTCTACCATGTTCCCTGAGTCAGTTAGGATTATAAGAATGTAATAATCTTCACTGCCCATTCTGGCCTATGATAACAGGTAGCCTTCAATAGTGAAACACGAAAATGGCTGTAATTCACTATTAGAACATGCTACACACATCAGAGCATGTCCTACCTTATACTTACAATGCACCCTGCCCTTGGGCCTACCATAGGGGTGTCTAATATGAAGCAAAGGGAAGGTTTAGGGACTGGCAAGTGGGTGCACTTGGCCAAGTCGACATGGCAGTGCTAGACTGCACACAGGCCTTTCAATGGCAGGCCTGAGACATACTTTACAAGCTGCTTCTGTGGGTTGCACAACCAGTGTGCAAGCCCACCAGCAGCATTTGATCTACAAGCCCTGGGCACACAGGGTGCACTGTACTAGGGGCTGACAGTAAATCAAATAACCCAATTGTGGAATAACCAATCAGTACATCAATTTAACATAGGGAGCACTTGCACTGTGGCACTGATTGGCAGTGGCACAGTGTCCAAAACATAAATCCAGCAAAAACATATCAAAACAGAGGAGGCAATCCATTCAAAATGGAAGGGAGACTCATGCCAATGATGTCAGGTCTAACAGCCACACACACATCTATTCACAGACCCACGCAGACACACACCCACTCACAGATCCATATAGGCACTCACACACCTACCCACAGACACTCACACAACCATATTGTGATTCACACACCCACTCACAGACCCACACAGGCACTTACACACCTACTCAACCACCTAAAGTGCCACTCAAACACCCACTCATAGGTACCCACACACCCACACAGTCACTAACATACTCACTCAGACCCAGAGTGCCACTCAAATACCCATGCGCAGACCCACACAGACACTCACAGATCCACTCACAGACCTACACAGATACTTACACAGCCACCAACCCGTACAGCTACTCACACACATGCATTCATACACCCATGCAGCCACTCACACACATACTCAGACTGACACAGGCACTTATACACCCACTCCCATACTCATATACTCACACACCCACTCACAAACCCATAGTGACACTCACACCCCCACTCAGAGACCCATAATGCCACTCACCTATCCACTCGTAGACCCACAAAGACAGTCACAGACTCAATCAATAGAAAACTTTATTCGGTTTATAATACAAACCATACAGGTTACACATCTTAAAAACAATATAAGTATCAGTGCAGTGTTAATATAATATCCAGAGCAGCAAGAAAAGTTAAATAAATAAATAAAAAGCCTAAGGAAAACTATTTACAAATCCATGTAATTTCTGGAATTAACAGGTGCTTTTAACCCCTTAGCTGCGGTGACTATTCCGCCGCAGCGCTAAGGGGGAGGCGGGGCTGCGCGGTGCTCCCGTACTCATGACGGAACCGCTCCGTCACAGCCCTCGGGTGAGCTGTGCTTGTGACGGAACAGTTCCGTCATGGCCCCGCCCGTTCTTTAGTACGTCAGCGCAGGCGCGGAATTCGCACCGCGCAGGCACGGCGAGCGGGCCGTGACGGAACCGTTCCGTCACCAGCACAGCCCACCTGAGGCTCGTGACGGAACCGTTCCGTCACAAAGGGTTAAAAATCCCACTATAAAAAATAAACAGTCCTCTTTCAGTAATTGAAAGTACTACGTAAGGGCGTATTTTGCGAATTCGCAATCCGCGAAATTGCGTATTTACGGATTTTTTATTTTTCGTATTCGCGGGTGTTCGCGGGGCGCTTTGCATGTTCGCGGGGCGCTTTGCGTGTTCGCGTTTTTTTTTTGCCTGGTTCATCACTGCCACCCTCTCGTTTTTTATGCCCTTCTGCCCTCTGTACCACTTGTTTTTGTGCTTTTCTGCCTTCTGCCCCACTCTTGTTTGTGCCCTTTTGCCTTCTGCCCCACTGGTTTCTTTGCCCTTCTGCCCTCTGCCTAACTCATGCCCTCTGTCCCACTTTGTGCCCTTCTGCCCTCAGCCATAAGTCAGCTTAAACAGGAAGCACTAATAGATAAAGTAAAGCAGGTGCTCGAGTTGAAGGTCAAATTAAGTTACACAGTCATTAATCACCCCAAGTCTGGGGTGATTAATGATTGTGTAACTGAATTTGAGCTTTATCTATTAGTGCTTCCTGTTGAAGCTGACTTTTGTAACTATTTTAGAGGCTCTGGCAGCTTGCCGGCGCCATTCTAAAATAGTTACAAAAAGTCAGCTTGAACTTTTGACCCAATCCGGAAATTCGCGAATCTTACCGAAAATCCGCAAAATCCGCGAGCGGAACGGATTTTCCGCCCATGCTTAGAAAGTACACCAATGCTGGACGAGCCTGCCTAAAATTCAATCTTTTTAGAATAGGAACCAAATAGTGTTTTCGAGGAAATTCATACAAATGACATAAAAACATAAAATGCAGCATATCCTGCGGAGACTTTGCGTCGCAGCCACAGGGAGCTGCCACTTTACTATTACTATAACATTTGGGTCTGGCAAGCAAAAGGTGGAAAAGGTTCAATCGTAATCTGGATGGTAGGAATTTCTCGTGTGTGGACAACGACCCCATAAGATATGGCTCTGCTCTTGGGGTTGTTTTAAGCATTATGTATCTCCACACACTTGGTTTCTGTACCTCCTTAGCTTCTCTGTCCACATTCCTTTCTGCCAGGAATGTAGTTTTGATTTCCTCCATGTCTCTCTTTGTGATATATTCAGGAATAGAAAATAGGTCCCCCCGCCCTAACCTACCAAAACTTGTTTTAACATACCTCAGCCACAGAATACGCGCTGAGTTATCAAGGGACATACAGTCTTTTATAATTACGTGGGTCAAAGGGAGATCTGGGTTCAACCAACATTTTAACCAACATATCAATGATCGCAAAGAGAGTACATCATTTACATAGGGGACTGTGGTATCCTTCTATGTGCTATCCTTCTATGTACCATATATGTGTAGTAGTTTCTGATTATAGAATGTTATTTATAGAATGTCATGATGTAGTCTTGTGATCATTCTAAGGGTGACCAGGACTCTATCAGTTGCTGCTGCTGCCTGCCTGTGCCTCCTGTGGATGAGATCCTTTCCTTCTTTGAATTGAATAAAGAAACATTTCATCCAACTTATAACTGGAATGTACTTATTCACATTGGCGACGAGGACGGGATGAAGATTTCATTTCAAATGTAAATATTCTTTTGGAAAAGAAAAACAAATTTTTTCCTCTTTCCTCTTTTAAAGAAAATTTCACAAAGGATCTCAACACCAAGAAGAAAGAAATATCTTCATTTTAAGGTACTTTATCTTAATTTTAATTTTACTATTCAACTTGGAAACTTAAAAAAAAAAAGAAAAAAAAAAAAGAGACCTTTTACCAACTTTAACTGCTACCTGCCTCAATAGCTGTGTTGCCTACCGACTTTCTATGACTATCTACTGTGTTGCCTATCGACTTTCTCTTACTATCTACGAAGTAAATTTTATTTGCCGAGTGGATTTTGCTTGTCAAATCTGTGGATTATTGACTTTCATTACCGTATATTTTACGACCGCGAGACCACCAACGAAAAGCTTTCATTTGTAAACAACCTTCATCTCCAGCCGCGCTCTCACCCGCGCTCCAGGCTCGTTGGTTGCACATACGTCAGACTCTCCTGACTCTAACGCTGCGTTTCAATCACACACGACGCTGCGTTTCAATCACACGGAAACAGTGACGAACGTCACCTTGGCAACGTTTTTCCTGGCAACGCTCGCGCATCCTGACGCTGCACACTTCCAGACACTCCCTTTCGAGCACGCATAACGCGTCACACTCAAAGAGTGACGGACATTCCTTGACAACACTTTTGTTCTTGGCAACGCTCAGCTTCCTTGGCAACGCTGCAGCTGATTTTCGAGTCACACCGGCACTTCATTTTCTCCCGGCTGAAAACTTAAATACAAGCTCTTCTTCTTGGATCTTTTTGTTTTGAAGACTTTTCTGTGATAACAACGATCTGAGCTACGTGAGAAAGTCTCTACGCTGACACACTCAACTCCAACAATGTGGTCTCTACGCTGACACACTCAGCTCCAACAGTGTGTATGCTTTTATATACTTTTTCTGCGCAGACACACTCAGCTTTGTTAGAAGTACTTCAGTAGTGTGCAGTATCTTATTTACGCTGACACGCTCAGCTTTGTTAGAACATATTGTTTTACTCTTGCTATATACATTTTCTGTGCTGATACACTCAGCTTTGTTAGAAGTGCTTCAATAGTGTGCAGTACCTTATTTACGCTGACACACTCAACCTTGTTAGAATATATTGTTTTACTCTTGCTATACTTTCTTTAAATAATTTATTTATTTATTTATTTAACAAGTATTGAACATTATAACTTAATTTTACTTCCTTACAGGTTCATTGACATTCTATTTTCATCTTTTGTGCTTATTGTACTAATCACTCATGCAGACCGTTACAGCTGCTCCTTTTTTCCTTTCTAAACCAGGTGATCCACCCATTCGCTGGTCTAAATGGAAAAAAGTATTCCTAAATTATGCAAGGGTGTGTGGTACTTCTCTTTCTGCAGAAAGGAAGTCTGCGCTTGTAATGCACTGCCTAGGCTCTGAGGGGCAAGAAGTTTTTGAGCATTTACCGGAATTGTCTACTGAAGAAGCTAACAACTTAAATGAATTTGAGGTTAACATTAAAAAACTGGATAGACATTACTTACCAAAAGTGAGTACCATTTTAGAAAGGTACCACTTTGGCAGGCGCATGCAGAAAGATGAGGAGTCTATAGAAACCTATATCACAGCTTTACGCAAATTGGCTGCGACTTGTAAATTTGAGAGTACTCTAGAAGAAAGGATACGTGATCAATTCATGTTAGGATGTTGTCTAGAAAAAGTTAAAGATGAACTGTGGCAAAAAGATGATCCTAATTTAGATGAGGTTATCTCTATAGCCAAAAGATTAGAACATTCTGATGCATGTGTAAAGGTTTTTAAGAAAGAAAAAGAAGCATCTGAAGAAAAAGTCTTTGTTGTTAAAAAGAAATCTCTGGAAAAAACTGATCTGAGAGCTACATCAAATACTGCTAAGAAAATATCTAACTCTGCTTCTTCTTCTTACAATTATTCGAGATCCTCCTCTAATTCCAAACTAAAATGCTTTCGTTGTAATGCATCTGATCATCTTGCTAATGATAAGTCATGTCCTGCTTTATCTTCTAAGTGCAACAACTGCGGTAAGGTAGGACATTACTCGAAGGCCTGCAGGTCTCAAACTAAAAAAAAAAAAAAGAAACAAGTGAAGGAAGTATTAATTGATGAAGAATCTGATTCAGATTCAGATGAGTTACATTGTGGTGAGATTTCCATATTTGATGAAAATGTTAATTCTGATTCAGATGAATTACATTGTGCTGAAATTTCCTTATCTGATGAAAAAAAATGTAAAGGTGCTATCGATATTGTACGCATTGATAATTGTGAGGTCAAAATGCTATTTGACTCTGGAGCAAAAATTACTTTAATTCCTGAAACTTTCTTTAACAAGAAACTTTTTGGAAAGGTAAAAGTTCTCAAACCAGACATAAGGCCTTTGGCCTACGGGAGAAAACCTATTAAACTGGTAGGTTATTTCAATGGACAGATTGATTACAAGGGACGACTTACTGCTGGAAAAATTTACATCTCTTGCAGGGGTGATAGCATCATAAGTTGGTTTCACCAAGCGAACTTACATCTCGCCTTACTTCCTGGTGAGAATCCCTGCATAGTTTTAAGAGACATAGTATCTCACTCTGGGAAAGATGATCTTGTCTCAAATGATCTGTCTTCAATCACATCTGGCTGTAATGTGATAGGTGTACAAGAAGTCTCTGATCTGAGTAAAAATGAGGTACCTTATCCTGATTGGCGAGGAATGTTTGAAAATGTCTTTAGTAATAAATTAGGTTGTCTTTCTGGTTATGTTCACAATATTGTCCTGAAGACAGATGCTGTTCCTGTGGCATGTAAAGTCCGCAGTGTTCCTTTAGCTATGCAGGAACCTATGCGCTTAGAGTTAGAGAAACTCATGAGTGATGGAATCATTGTGAAATCTGAAGCAAGTGAATGGGTTTCGCCTGTTGTCTTAGCGCGTAAACCCTCAGGCGAGATTCGTTTTTGCGTCGACCTTAGGGGTCTTAATAGGGAGGTTGTAGCTGATAGATACCCTCTTCCCAATATTAATACCATGCTCACTCAGCTTGGGGATGCTTGCATGTTCTCCACTCTGGACTTGAGGGCTGCATACCACCAAGTGAGAATTGATGAGACGTCCATGGGTTTTACTACCTTCATCACACCCTTTGGCAAATATAAGTTTACTCGTTTACCTTTTGGTTTAGTCTCTGCAGCTTCCGTTTTTCAGAGGGTGATGGAAGATGTTTTGAAGGGCATCACTGGCGTCAAAATTTATCAGGATGACGTACTTGTTTTTGGTTCATCACAAAATGAACATGATCTTAGAGTTAGATCTGTTTTGCAGCGTTTTGAGGACAGAGGTCTGACTTTGAGAAAAAATAAATGCAGATTTAATCTGTCGGAAATTGACTACTTAGGTCATTGCTTAACTCCTAATGGTGTAAAATCAAAGGATAAACTGGTGAAGACCATTCAAAACTTGCCTACGCCGAAATCTAGGGAAGAATTAGTTACCTTTTTAGGTATGGCAGAATATTATAACAAATTTGTGCCTCAATTTGCCAATAAAACTTCTAACATGAGAGCTTTGTTAAAAAAAGGACTTAAGTTTTCTTGGTCTGAGATGTGCCAAAAAGAGTATGAGCTTGTTAAACAAGATTTAAGTTCAGCTCCTTCTTTACAGAGTTTTGATGTGAATAATGATTCAATTTTAATCACAGATGCTAGCTCTCGAGGTTTAGGGGCAGTGCTCAAACAAATGAGAGACGGGAAAGAGATTACTATCTTGTTTTTGTCTAGGTCTTTAGTTGGCCCTGAGCTGTCATATTCTGTGATTGAAAAGGAAGCTCTTTGTATTTATTGGGCAATTAGGAAACGTAAAAAATTTCTATGGGGCAATTCGTTTGTGGTTCACACAGATCATAAATCATTGAAGGATGTCTTTTATAAAAAGGTTTTGGATGCCATTTCTTCACGTATTTGCAAATGGGTTATCGCTCTCCAAGAATTTGAATTTGATGTGAGGTATTTACCTGGGGTGAATAATAAAGTTGCGGATTGTCTCTCTAGGCTAGTTGTGGAACAAACTGACCAGATTTCTTTACCATTTGATGATTCTTGGGAAATAGATGAGTTCAAGGTCTGCGAGGTGGTTGAAGGAATTGTACAAGGAATTGTACAAGAAAGTGATTGGAGAGATGCTATGTGTACAGACTCTGAGTTACAAGAAGTTTGCGATTTAGTAAGTAAAGGTTGGCCATGTGTTAAAAATTTGAGTGTTCCGGCTAAGAAGTATTGGAATGTCAAGAACGAGCTATCCTTAAAGGATGGTTTGTTGTGGAGAGGCACTAGACTTATTCCACCTTCTCTCATTAGGGAGAAAATTCTTCTCTTATCTCACCAAGGACACCAAGGCATATCCAAGACTAAGGAGAGAATACGATTGCATTTCTGGTGGCCAGGCATTGATCTTCTAGTTGAGCGAATGATTCGTGATTGCGTTGAATGTAACTCTTCTGACAAAGTGTGTAAAACAAGGACGCAACCAATGGTTATCAGGGATATGCCGGTACGTTGTTGGCAGGATGTAGCTTTGGACATTCTAGGTCCCATTTCCTCTGGGAATGGTCAGAGATATGTTTTAGTCATGATGGATATGTTCTCACGATGGCCGGAGATAAAAATAATCCAAAATATTGAGACCAAAGATGTAGTTAAATTCTTGCGAGAAATTTTTAGTAGGGAAGGTTTCCCTGAGACTATCCTTACAGATAATGGTGTACAACTAGTGTCGAAGGAAATGGAAGATTTCTTGGCAAGTAAAGGTATTAAACACAAGCGTTGTTCACTTTACCATCCGGAATGTAACGGGATGGTGGAGAGGTTCAATCGCGTACTTAAGGAGTCCATTCAGATCTCTAAAGACCAGGGCTCAGATTGGAAAAATAATTTGATGGACAGAGTAATAATTTATAGAATTACACCACATTCCACCACAGGTGATATTCCTTTTGTGCTTTTCCGAGGTCGCATTCCAAACACTTCTATATTTCAGAGTTGGATGAGAAATTTAGGAGTGGAAGCAGGGAATCACTGCAAAAACATAAGTTCATTAAAGCAGGAGATGAAGTCCAATTTGAGGAAAGAAAACTTTGATAGAAGACATGCTGTTGCTCATACCAAGGTGTGTGTTGGAGATCGGGTAAGAGTTCGTCTTCCACTTAGATCTTCTGGGGCTAAGTTTTCTTCCCCCTATTATGTCACAAAACTCTTCCATAATGCTGTTAAACTAAGTGATGGAAGGATTTGGAATTTAAATCGTATTGCTTCATGTTCTTCTGGTAAGACCTTACCTAATTGCAGTTTGATTAACAGGGAAGATCATGTCAAGTCTGATGTTCCTGTCAGAAGAAGTTCACGTTTGACCCGTGCTCCTGCAATTCTCAATGATTATAATTTGAAATAGTTTTTTTTTTGTGTTTCAAGGGAAGGTGTGTGGTATCCTTCTATGTGCTATCCTTCTATGTACCATATATGTGTAGTAGTTTCTGATTATAGAATGTTATTTATAGAATGTCATGATGTAGTCTTGTGATCATTCTAAGGGTGACCAGGACTCTATCAGTTGCTGCTGCTGCCTGCCTGTGCCTCCTGTGGATGAGATCCTTTCCTTCTTTGAATTGAATAAAGAAACCTTTCATCCAACTGGAATGTACTTCTTCATTCCAACTCCTCGGGGACCGTTAGATTAGATGTGCCACGTGGAACGCATAGTAAGCATTTCAAGAAGTCCTTTTCCACTATTTGAAGGAATTCTCCCGCATTATATCCCAAATTTCGCTGCCATATGAGGCTATGGCCAGGCTTTTAGCCTGATACTCATGCAACATAGCTCCGGTGGGTTTCTTACCTAATTTGGAAGCAAAATTAAAGGTTGCTGCATTCACCCTGGCAACGTCCCCTTTTTTTCAATAATATGGGACCCCAATTAAGCTTATTGTCAAAGAGGACCCCTAGGTATGAAAACACATTTGTGCAGGGAATATTTAAATCTCCCACTCTAAATTGGAAATTCTTCTTTGCGGGATGTCCCACTTGCATAACGTAAGATTTGGAGTTGTTGATTGCCAAATCCCTATCTGACATATATTCAGGGAAGGTAGATAAAAGTGATTGCAATCCCTTTTCAGTCCTGGATATGAGGATGGCATCGTCTGCATATAACAGGACGGGGATCCCTCACTGTCCTACCCTGGGGCAATCAGCCCCTGTTTCCCTCAGTACGCTGTACAAATCATTAATATTCATACAGCCACAAGGAGACCCACTAACAAACCCACACAGCTACTCATAGACCCATTCACAGACCCACACAAACAATCATATACCCACTCACAGACCCATAGAGCCACTCACACACCCGCTCACAGACCCATAGCACCACTCACACCTACTAATAGACCCTTAACACCACTCACATACCCAATCAAAAACCCACAGAGGCACTCAAACAACCACCCACAGACTCACACAGCTACTTACAGATCAAATCACAGACCTACGCAGATGCTCATACACCCACTCACAGACCTATATAGGCACTCATACACACACTCACAGACGCTCACACATCCACTAACTGATCCAAAAAGAAATTCACACACCCACTCATATACCCACACAGGCACTCAAATATCTAAACACAGAACCATAGTGTGATTCACACATGTACTCACAGACCCACATAGGCACTCATATACCCACTCACAGACCCATAGTTTCACTTAAACGCCCACTCACAGGCCCAGATACCCACCTGCACAGTCACTCACAGATCCACTCATAAACTGACACAGACACTTGGACAACCACTCACAGATCTATAGTGCCACTCACATATCTACTCACAGAACCACACAGACACTCACACTCTCATTCACAGACCCACACAGAAACTCCCACACCCAGTCACTGACCCATACAGGTTCTCACACACCCATTGACAAACCCATATAGCCCCTCACACACCCACTCACAGACCCACATATTCACTCATATACCCACTCACAGACCCATTGTGCAACTCACATACCCATTCACAGACCCGTAGTGCTTCTCACTTATCTACTCACAAACCCGCACAGGCACTCACATACCCACTCACAGACTCACAATACCACTTATAGACATATGCAAACACTCACACACCCACTCATAAACCAATAACAGCACCTACACATCTAATCACAGACCTATAGCACCACTTATACACCCACTCACAGAGACACACAGACACTCACACACCCACTCATAGAACCACAGCATCACTTACAAATCCATTCACATACATATTCTTATACCTACTCACAGACTCGTAGTGCCACTCACATACCCACTCACAAACCTATAATGGCACTCACTCACCTACTCACAGACCCACACAGACACTCACACACCCACTCACAGACTCACACAGCCACTTGCAGACACACTCACAGACCCACTCCAAACCTATACAAACATTCACACACCTACTAACAGACCCATAGTGTAAGGATTGGCAGACGTTGCACCTGCATTAACTACAACTCCCAGAATGCCCAGGGAGTGAAGGCAGAGCAGAGTCTATAAGAGGAAACAACTTGCACGTCATGCGTGCGTAATTCCGGATTCTTTCCTGTCAATCACCGACTTCTACCAAAGCAGCACGAAGACACACAGAAGCATCCTTATCTGCAGACCGCAGTTCACTTTTTCCCATCGGTTTCTTTTCCGACCCGGATACCAGGACTAAGGCTTTCATCGCTTCGCAGCAGAGAAGGGAAGCAGAGAACTCTGATCAGCTTCCCCCTTCTGCCATTGCCAATCTTCAGTCATTCGAGAGCTCCTGTTTCGGGAAACCCGAACGAGTACGGAGTGTTCTGTACTCTTCCTGCAGCATAGCTCTGAGGTAGGAGCCGCGCTATTGTTTTCTGAACTTGAGGTTAATGCGCTCGGACTAAGAGCCGTTAACCCCGGGCCGCCTGGCCGTAATTCACAGTTACCCGGAAGCGGGTTTCATCGGAGTCTAGTGTTTCGTGTTAACTCCTTGGGAACCGTGTACTGGATTGTCCCTTCCTTTTTCTTTTTGTGACACTTGAAGCATTAAGTACCTGGGAGATTCCTGGCTTTTTTTTCTGTTTTCTTAACACACAGACTAGTGGGGGCTTTCAAAGTGGAAGAATATAATTTATAACGTTGGACTTTTCATGGGGCAGCTCCCGGACTCTGGATTGTTTCACATATTACTCCAGCATGACCTTAATCACTGCTACATAGGAAACTCGTAGAATCAGGGCTGAGGACCTACGGAGCATTTTGTTTTAAAGAGAAGGAGCTCTGCGATTGTAAAGCACTTCAATCATTGGTCTATGTCTGCGGCCTATAAATCCCTCAGTACAGGTGTGTAGGGGCCTCAGAGGAACTGGTTTGCTGGTGTTGAAGATGCTTCTGGTGGTCTAATGGTTATGTGTCTTTTTTGTCTCTCCTAGTTTCCGGTATGATGTAATACTGTGTTTTGTTTGAAGGAAGACAGAGCCTGTTTGTGGGATATATCACCCAAGGTAATTGGTGATATTAGCGAGACATTACGAGAGTAGTGTTGCATGCCCTTCGTGTATTTCATGTTGTGTTATTTGTATCTCAGGTTCTACTCAATGTGGTCCCCATCCTTTCCTTCCCCCACTTGATTGTTCCAACACTCCATGCTGTTATTGGGGAGATCAAGGGGTGCACCCCGTATTGCATCGCTCGAATTCTGAGGAGTACCAGTCTTCGGACAGGATTGTTACACATAGTGCCACTCACACACCCATGGCACCACTCACACCAACTCACAGACCCATAACAACACTCACCCATCAACACAGGCACTCACAGACCCATTCACAGACTCACACAGCCACTTACAGACCCTCACAGCCACTCACACACCCTCTCATACAGGCACTCACATACCAACTAATAGACCAATATAGGCACTCACACACCCACTCTCAGAACCACTCAGGCACTCATATACCCAGTCACTGACCACTAGCACCACATATATACCCACTCACAGACCCACATAGGCACTCACACACCCACTCACAAACCCCCATAGGTGCTCACACATCCACTCACAGACCCACACGGGCAATCACAGACCTACTCACAGGCACACACAGGGACTCACATACCCACTCACACACCCACAGCCCCTCAAGACCCACTCATAAACTGACTCAGACCCTCACACACCTACTCACAGACCCATAGTGTCACTCACACACCCACTCACAGATACACACAGATCCAGAGCACCACTTATACACTCACTCACAAACCCATGCAGGCACTCACACACCCGCTCATAGTCCCATAGGGTCACTAGCAGACCTACAAACTCCCTCACAGACTCACACACACACTTACAGACACATTCACAGACCCATACAGACACTCATACATCCACTCACACAGACACTCATATACCCACTCATAGACCCATATAGGCACTCACACAACTACTCATAGACCAACACAGGTGCTCACACATCCATTCACACACTGGCACTCACAGACCCACCAACAGGAACACACAGAGGGACTCACACACCCACAGTCATTCACAGACCCACTCATATACTGACCCAGACACTCACATCCCCATTGACAGACCCATACAACCACTCACACACACACACTCACAGACCCAGACAGTCACTAACATATCCACTCTGACCTATACAAACACTCATACACCTACTAAGACTCATAGTGCCACTCATACACCCACTCACAGACCCATAGTGCCACTAACTCACCTACTCACAGACCCACACACGTCCTCACATACCCACTCACAGACCCACACACACATATCCACACAGCCACTCACAGAATGCAAACACTCACACACTCATTCACAAACTCATACAGGCACTCACACACTCACTCACAAAATGATAGCACCACTTGCATACCCACTCACAGACCACACAGTCACTCACACGCCCACTCACAGCCCCATAGTGATACTCACATATCCACATACATACCCATAATGACACTCACTTACCCACGCATAGACCCACACAGGTGCTCACACACTCACTCACAGACCCATGCAGTCAGTCACTCACAGACCCACATAGACACAGACACACAGGCACTCACACACCCACTCACAGACCCATAGTGACACTCAAATACCCACTTACAGACCCATAATGAAACCCACTTACCTACTCACAGACCCACACAGGCACTCGCACACCCTCTCAAAGACCCATGCAGTCACTCACAGACCCATACAGACACTCACACACCCACTCACAGACCCACAAAGACACTCACACAACCAGTCGCCAATCCATACAGCTACTAATATACCCATTCAGAGACATGTAAAGCCACTCACATATCTACTTACTGACCCACCCATGCACTGCCATACCTATTCACTCACCCAGAGCACAACTTACACACCTACCCACAACCCCATACAGGCATTCACACACATACTCATAGACCCATAGTGCTATTCGCATACCCACTTACAGACCCACACATCCCCTGACAGACTTACACACACACATACAGACCTATTCACTGACCCACACAGCCACTTATATTTCCACTCACACAGACACATACCCACTCACAGGCACACATAGGTACTCATACAACCACTCACAGACCCACATAGGTGATCACTCACCCACTCACAGACCCACACAGGTACTCATAGACTGACTCACAGACATTCACAGGGATTCATACACCCACACATATACCAACCGTCTCTCACAGACACACTCATAAAATGACTCAGACACTAACTCACAGACCAATAACGCCACTTATACACCCATTCATAGACCCACAAAGGGCACTCACGGAAACACTCACAGACCTATACACCCACTCTCAGAAACACTCACAGACCCACATAAACACGTATACACCCATTCACAGATCCACACAGGCACTCATACATTCAGTCACTGACCCATACAGCTACTCACATACCCATTGACAGACCCATGCAGCCATTCACACACTCACTCACAAACCCACACAGTCACTCACACATTCAATTACAGACCTATACAGACACTCACACACCTCATAGTGCTACTCATACACCCACTCACTGACCCATAGTGCCATTAACTCATCCACTTACAGACCCACACAGGTCCTCACATACTCACTCACAGACTAATGCACTAATCCACTCAGCCACTCTCAGACCTGTGCAAACACTCCCACACCCATTCACTAATCCGCACAGGCACTCACTCACAGATCAATAGCATAAGAGTTTTTTCAGAGCTTATTTTTATATAGCGCAACCTTGACCCAAAGGTATCGGGTATCAGAGCGCTTTACAGGAGCACCAGTTGTGTTATACAAGAAGGCATTCATTTTTGTTAGGCATGGGGAGATTAAGTGATTTGCCCAGAAACACAGGATGGTGTGCATCATTGCTGAGACTCGAACCCAGTTCCTCAGATTTGAGGGTGAATGCCTTAGCCATTAGGGCACATCCTCTTCACCATTTAGATACCCACTCATAGACCCACACAGACACACACCTACTAACAGACCCATAGTGCCACTCACATACCCACTTGCAGACCCACACAGATTCCCACAGACTCATGCAGTCACTCACAGACCCAAACAGATACTCACACACCTACTCATAGACCCATACAGACATTCACATACCCATTCACAACCTACAGCACCACTCACACACCTATTCAAAGACCTAAACAGACACTCATACACCCACTCATAAAACTACACAGACACTCACACAACCATTCAATGACCCATACAGCTACTCACAATCCCATTAACAGACCAATACAGTCACTCACATACCCACTCATTGACCTACACAGCCAATTACAGACCTACTCACAGACCCATACAGACACTCACACACCTACTGACAGACCCCTAGTGCCACTCACATGCCCACTAATAGACCCATAATGCGGCTCACTCAGCCACTCAAAGACCCATACAGGCACTCACACACCCACTCACAGACACACATAGCCACTCATAGATCCACTCACAGACCTTCACACCCACTCACAGAAACATTCACAGACCTACATAAACACTTATATACCCATTCACAGACCCACACAGGCACTCACACACTCACCCACAGACTCACACAGCCACTTGCAAACCCACTCACAGACCAACACAGCCACTACAGATCCACTCCCACCTACACAAATACTCACCCACCTATTCACAGACCCATAGTGCCTCTCATATACCCACTCACAGGCCCATAATACAACTCACCCCCATTCTCAGACCCATAGCACCACTCACACTCCCAATCACAGACCTACAAAGGTACTCATTCACCCCCTCCCAGACCCACAGCACTACTGACACAATCACTCACAGGCCCAAACACAGGCACTCACAGGCCCATAATACCACTCACCCCCCTTCTCAGACCCATAGCACCACTCACACTCCCAATCACAGACCTACAAAGGTACTCATTCACCCCCTCACAGACCCACAGCACTACTGACACAATCACTCACAGGCCCACACACCCACTCACATGCTGACTCACTGACCCACACAGACACTTACATACCCACTCATAGACACACATAGGTACTCACACACCCACTCACAGACACTCACATACCTACTCACAGAACCATAGTGTGATTCACACACCTATTCACAGACCCACACATGCACTCACACACCCATTCACAGTCCCATATTGCCACTCACACACCAACACATGTACTCACTGACCCACATAGCCACTCACATACCAGCTCTCACAGGTACCCACATACCCACTCACACACCCACATAGACACTCATACACCCACTCACTGACCCAAACAGATACTCATATATCCACTTATACATCCACACAAGCACTCTCACACCTACACGGAGACTCACAGATTTACTCACAGACCCACAGTTTGATTCTCACTTCCACTCACAGACCTACATACACACCCACACAGTCACTCACAGATCCACTCATAAACGGACTCAGACATTCACATACCTACTCAAAGGCCCATAGTGCCACTCATACACCCACTCACAAAACTATACAGCCACTCAAACACTCATTCACAGACCCACACAGACACTCAAGCACCCAGTCACTGACCCCTACAGCTACTCATACAGCCATTAACAGACCCATACAGCCCCTCATATACCCACATACAGATCATTACATTTACTTACACACCCATTCATAGACGATACAGACACTCACAAACACACTCACATACTTATAGTGCCACTCACAAACTCACTCACAGGCCAATAGCATCACTTATTCACAACCCACAAACTCACAGACTTACAATACCAATCAGAGACCCAAGCAAAGACCCATACAGCCACTCACATACCCATTCAAACATTCACACACTTATTCACACACCCCCACAGGCACTCACACACCCACTCACATACCTATAACACTACTTACACACCCACTCACAAATACTATCACACCCATAATGCCACTCACACATCTACTCACAGACCCATAATGCTACTCTCTTACCCACTCACAGACCCATAATGCCACTCACTCAACCACTCACAGACCCACACAGGTACGGACACCCACTCACAGACCCATACAGACACTCACACACCTACTGACAGACCCATAGTGCCACTCACACACCCACTAATAGACCCATAATGCTGCTCACTCACCCACTTAAAGACCCATACAGGCACTCACACACCCACTCACAGACACACATAGCCACTCATAGATCCACTCACAGACCTACACAACCACTCACAGAAACATTCACAGACCTACATAAACACTTACATACCCATTCACAGACCCACGCAGGCACTTACACACTCACCAACAGACTCACACAGCCACTTACAAACCCACTCACAGACCCACACAGCCACTAACGGATCCACTCCCACACACACAAACTCTCACCCACCTATTCACAGACCCAAAGTGCCACTCACATACCCACTCAAAGGCCTATAATGCCACTAACTCCCATTCTCAGACCCATAGCACCACTCACACTCCCAACCACAGACCTAAAAAGGTACTCATTCACCCACTCACAGACCCATAGCACTACTGCCACAATCACTCACAGGCCCACATAGGCACTCAGTAGTGAGCTGCTGATCACAGGTCTAGTTGTCAGCATGCCACAGCCACTCCCTCATGGCTGGTTTACACCCACACCCATCCAGCAGAGGCGTCACAGGACACGTGGCCCTGCCAATAAAAAAGGGCCGGGTGCAAGTGCTTGACCCCTTTTCCACTCTCTATCTGGGTGTATCGTGTTGGTATTATCTATGCATGAGGGTCTAGGGCCAGACCATATCGCATTCCCCACTGACAGAGGGGACATGATGGCATCCACACCACGGGACTCAATCACAAAGGGTTCATGACTTGCATTGCACAGAACCGGGTTTGAGTTTTGGTGGGAGGCTCAACATACACAGCTCCCAGTGGACAAACAAGCGCATTAATAAACTGAATTTGCAGTCCCCCCAAAAAAGAAGTAAGCGATATAAGAGGACGTGGTGAAAAGTACAGAGCTGCTGACTTTTGTACCTGGGAACCGGTTTCGAGTCACGGCTCTGCCATGCCTACAAATAAAGATATCGATGAGCACAAATTAAATAAACCGTGGGAATCAAAACGAAAAAGAAAATTACAAAGGCAATCGTTAGAACTCCTTTAACCGACAGCGGGGGGTGGAAGAAGAATTAAATTGACAGACAGTTTTGGTGGTAGGAGGGAGGGCACCCTACGGGGAGATGGAGCTTTGGAGCTAAATGCTTGGAGCTCATGAAATGGCCGCTGTGGTGAATTGTTCAAAGTTATTTAAACACCCTGCAAAAGAAAATAAGCATGTTGTGTATACAGCTGGGGTGGAAGGAGAATTAAATAGTCAGACAGTTTTTGGTGGTAAGAGGGAGGGCACCCTACGGGGAGATGGAGCTTTGGAGCTGAATGTTCAGAGCTCGTGAAATGGCCGCTGTGCTGAATTGTTCAAAATTTAAAAGCCCTGCAAAAGAAAATAAGCATGTCGTGTATACAGTGGGGGGTGGAGGGAGAATTAAATAGACAGACTGTTTTTGGTGGTAGGAAGGAGGGCACCCTACAGGGAGATGGAGCTTTGGAGCTGAATGCTCGGAACTCGTGAAATGTCCACTGCGCTGAATTATTCAAAGTTATTTAAACGCCCTGCAAAAGAAAATAAGCATGTTGTGTATAAATACAAAAGTGGGCGCTGTACTGTAAAGAAGCATGTCATGTGTGTAAATACAAAATGTATGTGCGTGTCTGCGAGTGAAGCAGAGGCCATGGTAAACAAGTAGTCCCTAAACGAATCTGACAAAGCCCTGCAGCACAATAAAACTGTAGTTGGTCGGTGCTGCTTCTGAGAAAAACAGAAGGGATGCATCGGATCAACAGCCAACAGAGAGCAAGATTAGAACAGCAATGCCAGAGTTTTTTTTTATAAATAGTTTTATTAATTGAACACAAAAAAGATCAATAGCAGGTGCCGTACATTACGAGACAAAGGGAAAATATACAAACATATAATGCATAATAGACGGATGATCACCAAAATGAGAACTGCCAAAAATTGTAGCAAGCCTGCGGCCGTATCATATACGATAAATATTCAAAGCCCAGTCCAACCAATAAAGCCCACAAACCCCTCCACCCAAGGAAAACAGGATTGTCATTGAGAGGTAATTTTCGAGTGGCAGGAGAAATGGAGTGCAACAATTCAATGGACCGAGACAATGACCAAAACCAGCACGCAACAATAGGAAACTCATTGCTAAAGTCAGCTCAATCAGTACAGCCCTCAGAACCCGTCTACCCACAAAACAGGATTACTCGTCGGTAAGGCACCCAATATCAGGATTCAGATAGGATTTTAAGAATAAACAAAAACACAGACAATACAAAAACCCCTTCCCCCCACCCTGCACCCCTGCATGGAGCTTTCGCCTAACCCCAACTAGCAGTGTGCCTGTCGCCCCATCTAAACTAAATAACTAAAAGTAGAAAATGGAGGAGAGCCATCTTCGTGTGGGCCCTGGTCCCCCCTCCCCCTGCCAGAACCAAGCAACCCCTATAACGGACCCTTTATTTTATGAAAAAAACTCATACATAACAACACAGGGGAAGCTTTAAACATCGTCCACCCTCCCGTAGGTACAACGGTAGCAAATCTCACATTCACTGGGGCCACAATTCCAAACCCAGTCCATCAGTCTCAGCCTTGGCCCTTCCGATCAGTCGTGCGTACCCTTTCCGGTCGAACTGCCGCCTCCGCAGGAGAGTCAAAGTGCGTAAAGAGTTCAGCAAAGTACATCCGGAGACGAATCAAAGATGTTAAGCCATTGAGAACCCCATCACCAATAAAGGCCCCCCTCACCGACATTAACTCCCAACGTTGTTTCCATCGCAATCGTAATAAAACATCCGGGGAGGGGAGAGACGCTGTTTCAAGCCCAAAACAATTCCCGACAAGGGTTGCCGGAAAAGGAACCCTTGCCTGTTCTTCCCACAGTCAGAGGCGATGATAGGTACAATGATCCGGTCGAAGCACCAAGCTCGCAGTTATCGGCCACCACACTGCTTAGTGGCTGCGGCACCTCTCGCTGCACGGGACCCTCATCCTTCGATAACATGGCCATTGCGTATGTCGTAGCTCGCATTAGTTCTTTCAATGGAGCAGAGTCCGGTCTAACTCGCCCTGTCTCAAAAGTGCCAGCAATCATTTTGTGCACGAGGGCCGCCACATACGAATGGAGTGCCCCGATGGCCGCCAGTACAGGCCCAGCGACGGTTCACACTCGACCACTTTTACTTCCCTCAGAGAGCCCGGTCTCTCCGGGGGAACAGGCAAGAGCAGAACGGACGTCTGTGGAGGGCGACTTATCGTGTACCACTGCAGCTATCTGCACTCCGCTACCGCGAGCGAAGACCCTGACCCAACGAACACTGGAGGGGGACAGACAGCGTCCTCGGGTAAGGGGCCTCCGCCCACAGCCTCAGTCGTGCCTCGTTGCCACTCCTTAGATGTTGCAAACTCAGAGGACCGCAGTCCAAATTGGGCAAAAAACAGCCTCCACAGCAATAGACCGGACCCTGCCGAACTCCCATGGCCGATGTTGTTCAACTGGAACCCGGCTGGGCCAGCACTTGTGGCCCCGGCTCCCAAGCTGGTTAAGGCCTCAAACTTAAACTCGACGTAACTCCGGCTGCCAAGCCAGTAAAGTTTTGGGGATTGCACTGTCAGACAGCTCTCTGGTTCATCCACAACGAGGAAGGGCGTAAACACAGGATTAATGACAGGATCCTCTGGCAGGAGATGGAGGTCGGCGGACCCGGGAGCCTAAGCAGCCATCTTGATCCCTAGCGTGGCTCCTCCCTCAGCAATGCCAGAGTTAAACGAATCACAAGCGGTAGAAGAAATTACACAGAGTTTCAGCCAACATACAGTTTACTTTATGTCTCCCTGACACAGCGCATGCAGCACATGCGATGCCAAGGTGAGACCTAAAAAAGGAAAATTAAATGCTTATTTATATTATAAAATAGCTTTACAGCATGAAACATTTGTAGTGATTTGTTTGTATTATGAAGATATGCATTGTTGAAATTGGAAGTTTATATTCTAGTTTTGAAAAATGTTAATGCTTTTTCATATTTCTTGTTTTTTTCTTTTAATACAGATCAATGGCACCATCTATTGCAGTAATGTAATTTACTAATTAGCTCTTTGAGTGTTTTTGCATTACACTAAATTATCAGAGTGTTTCAAAATACAATTATAAAAATAGACACCCGCTTACAAATTCACATGCTCGTTTGTACTCCTATATAGCCACTCACATACCCACTCACATACTGATACAGATATTCACTCACCCAATTACACACTGATTCACACTTAAATACACCCAGGTACACACTGATAAAGTTACTCACACAGTTGCTTACATACCAATACAGCTACTCTCAAGCCCACCCAAACACTGACACAGCAATTCACCCACATAATTACTCATTGAATCCTACAGCTACACATACACCCACTCAGTGACAAATACAGCCACTCACAGAGCTATTCTCTCACCCATACCCCTACTCACACAGCAGGTTGTGTAAAAACTACAGCCACTCATGCACCCACTCACTTGCCCATACATCCACCCACATGCTACTCACTCACCCCTATAGCCATTCAAACAGCCACTCACACACACATACAGCCACTGACACAGCCATTTATTTATCAATACAGTTACTCACACACCACTCACTCACACAGCCACTAACACATCAACTAACTCACTCATACAGCCACTCACACAGCCACTCAGTTACCACTACAACCACTCATGGACCCACTCATTGCCCATACAGCCACCCACTCACCCATACAGCCACTGACACAGCCAGACCTTACCCATAGAGCTACTCATATACCAACGTATCCATAAAGCCACTCAAACACCTGCTCACTCACCCATACAGCCACTCACCCACCCATACAGCTATCCACACACCACTCACTCACCCACACAGCCACTCACTCACCCATATTGCCATTCACACAACCATTCACTCACCTATATAGCCACTCAAACACCTACTCACTCACCCATACAGCCACTCGCCCACCCATACAGCTATCCACACACCACTCATACAGCTATCCAAACACCACTCACTCACCCATACAGTCAGTCACTCACCATATTGCCATTCACACAACCATTCACTCACCTATATAGCTACTCACAAAGCCACTCATTCACCCGTACATCCACTCACAAAGCCACACACTCACACATACAGCTACTCACACACCCACTCACACACCCACTCACTCATAGTCACTCACTCACTCACTCACACAGCTATTCACACAGCTACTCACTCACCCTCACAACCACTCATACAGCCCCTGACTCATACAGTCACTAACACACCCACTCATTCACTCACCAATGCAGCCACTCACACAGTTACTGATTAACCCATGCAGCCACTAACATAGCCACTCAGTCACCAATACAGCTACTCATGTACCTACTTAATTAACCATAACACTGCTCATTCACCCATATAGCCACTGACCTAACCAGTCACATAGCCATAGAGCCACTCACCCATACAGCCCTTCGCAGCCACTCACTCACCTATACATCCATTCACACATTCATTCACTCACCCATTCAGCCAATCACGTAGCTGTCACCCATACAACCTCTAACAGCCCGCTCACTCATCCATAAAGTCACTCACACACACCCACTCACTCACTCATGCAGCAATTCATAATCCCACTCACTCATCCATACAGTCATTCACATACCCACACTCTCAGACACACAACCACTCACAGAGCTCCTCACTCATCCATACAGCCACTCACACATCCACTCACTGACCCATTTAGCCACTCACTCGCACTCCCCCATACAGCCCAGCCACTCACTCAGCCATAAAGTATCTAACACAACCACTCACTCACCATACAGCCACTTACACTGCCACTGGCTCACCTTTGCAGCCACTCTCACAGCCACTCATTCATACACCCAAAAAAGCCATTCACATAGCCACTCAATCACCCATACAACCACTCACACAGTGACTCACTCACCAATAGAACCACTCCCACTGCTACTCACTCACCCATACAGCTATTAACAGAGCCACTCACTCACCCACACAGCTACTCTGACACCAACTCACACACTCATAGAGCCTCTCACACACCCATTAACAGAGCTATACAGACACTCAGACACCACTTGCCCACTCATACAGCCACTCACACACACACTCACATTACCATACATATATCAACAGGCATTCAAACATTTACAAATCTGTAACATATAGCTTTTTTACCTTTTTCTAAATTGTTTTTCACTTCGTTTTATTTAGCATTTTTTCCCGTTTTTGAAAACTGCAACTATAAAAACGAAACTGAGAAAATAAAACGCACATAAGATGTGCATCATAGTCCAAAAGAAACAAAATTCACATGTATGACTTCTTGCAGTCTCTAGTAAAGAAGGGACTGACTGCTCTCCCACAGTCAGGCCTTTCTTGCACACTGTACAAAATGTGCCTATCTGTGCTGGTTCTGGATATCTTGTTGGCAGACGTTCAGCAACCTCAGGCAGCAGAGTATCTGAAGGAGCTAGCTGCAGTGCAAAAGATTAAGAACGTGGAGGTGCACCACGCTCTTTTTGTGCTCTTGACAAATGATGTGGATGAATTGTCTTCAGGTATTTTAGCATGGAACTAGTTCCAAGGGAGTACTTTTTGTTTGTACCTCTAGCTAAAATGTTATTGCAAAGAGTGCATTGAACATTCTTTGCAATTACTTTTTTCCCCCTCAGATGGAATTTTGAAAAAAGTCCATGCAATCAATTCTTTTTTTGCTGATTCTGATGAGGAGTCCAACTGGTTCTTGTCTGGCTGATCAGTGCTTGAAGATGCCATTTTAAAATGCACTTCAAAAAAACACACAATCAAAAAATAAGCTTGCAGCTCAATCTATGAGGTGTGAGGAATAAAACCACACCCAAAGCACACAAAACTTGCCAGGAACTTCCTATCCAAAAGATTGAAAGGGGTTCTAATCAATGAAATCCCTTTGTTCTGTGTTCATTGGGATTCGCAGTGACGTCGCAATGACATCGCAATGACGTCGTGAAGACATGGGGATGTCACTGCACATTCAGAAATTTGTATGAAAAACAACCCTATAAACTTGACAAATAATTTCAGTGAATCACTCAACTCCGATATCAATTTTATGCTGCTTATATATGTTTTTAAAAGTTGTTACACATCACGCCACTACCACAAATCTCCTGTGGTATAGGAAGTATGCATTGGAACAGTTTGCAACAGATCTGCAATTTTCAAAAGCCCACCAGAAAAAAAAATAATTATAATGAGTTTTTAAACAGCTTACATATATTTACATAGAAGGTGCACTTCTCTAAAGGGCAAATGATTGTAATCTCTTGGGCTTGCTGAAGGCAAAGAAAGTGTGTTTTCATGCAATTCCAACTGATAAACAATGTCAGCCCTGCCAAGCACCATGCATCAGGCTCTCAAGGGATGACAGGAGCATTATGTGCCCTGGTGATACCGGGATGAAACAACATATTAAAAAGGGGGGAAGTTATCCTGTAACCTCCAGTAATGGGCCAGTGCCGGAAGGGGCAGGTACTGTGGCAGCACAGGTGCCTGAGAAGCAGAAGATGGGCCCGGTACCCAATGTTCTATGGGCTAGGATTTTGTCTTGTTAAGACCCTGTGGAGAACAGTGGTGGTAGTGGTGGCCTCTCCTTGAGCACAGCAGTGCTGTCCTTATAACCCTGATGAATGCTGTACTATATTAGGAGACACAACTCTGTTCCCCGAGATTCTAGTACATTATGTAGACTCAATATGTGGTACGGTTTAAAATATTAACGAAGTTTGAATGCTTATGGTTGTTGCAATAGAAAGGGACACCTCATAGTGTCTCTTTCTGATACAACGACCACTCATGCACCCACTAATATGCCAATGAAATCATTGACCACTGACACACCCACTCATAGACCAATACAGTTACTCACACACCCATGCATTCCCTCACTCAGCCACTCACACATCTATATAGCCACTCCCACACAGCCACTAACTTCCTCATCTAGCTAGCCACACAGGCACTCACATACCCATACTGCCACTCACACACCAAATCACACACCAAAACAGCCACTCATTCAGCCACTTACCAACCCATTCAGACACTCACAAACCAACTCACTCACCTATACAGGCACTCACACAGCCATGCACCCTTTCTCTAATGTTAGAGGCTACAGTTAGGAAATAAAATTGGAAAAATCTTAGAAATTCACAGTTAAACCCATACAGTGACGTTATAGTTAGGAAATAAACATTTTTTAAAACCTTAGAAATTCACTTAAAAAAACAAAGGTTACAGGGACATTATTGTTTTCACAAAAAATGGTTACCTGATGCTGCTGACGCAGAGGGGAAGAGGAGTTGTGCTTCACGACCAGAGGGACTTGTCCTGCTGTGGCTAAGGAGCAGCAAAGGACCAGGACTGCTGCGGGACCTCTGAGCGCTGCTGGTGAAGTGTATTCTGAATGGAATGCCACATCCCTTGAGCAAAGACTGGCGGCTCATGGAAACGGTACGGGAGTTACAGAGGGCATTGCGGTGAGTCACTGCTAGGATGCCTCCCCCTCCCGACCCCTCTGTGGATGCATATTATTGAACTGTGCTGGCACTTTTAATTATTCTATTATTACTCACAGCACTTCTCTCTACTCCCCTGGTGGGTCACAGTGCTTGGTCGATGTGCTGCTGATGCCCCCTGAACAGATGCTGCTGTCCTTTGACATAGGGTGGGGCTCTACTCACGGGCCCTGGTTACTGCAGACCAGGATTTTTCCTCCATCCTCTTAGATCCTTTGGGGTCTTCTTTCCTTGGGCCTGCTAGCAAACCCTCTTGATTCTGTGTGCTGCGTTGGGTGTTCTTTCCCACCTGGAACTACATTAACTTTGTTCCAGGCAGTGTTAGCCCAGGATGCACTTGGGGCCTTATTTATGAAGGCCCTGCGCCGCCGGTGCGTCACTTTTTCCCATTTTAAAAGTGGCGCACCGGCGGCGCAAGGCCTTCATAAATAAGGCCCCAAGTGTCCGTGGCTGATCTGCCTGCGCTGTGACTATTCCTGATTGCACACGAGCAAGCTGCACCTCTTCAAGGTGGGGGTAAGGACCACACGGGCCAGCAGCCCAGGGCCCCAGGAGGCCGACCCTACAGCCTTAAAACCTGACTTGCACATTCATTTTTCTCCTGCAGCGCGGGACACAAGCAAACTGCACCTCTTCAAGGTCGAAGCTAGGACTACACGGACCAGCAGCCCAGTTCTGGGAGAGATCTTACCTGTAGTGGATACTGACTGTGCCTCTGAATCATTGTAGCTGATGACCCGTAGTCCAAAAAAAGGTGGACTGGCATCAAAAGCACGAAGGATATCTGCAGTTGTCCAAACCTACTGTAATACCAGGGCTTCCACTAAGATCTATCCCCTATGAGGCAAGCTTGATACAAGTCCCACGGGAAGGATCGAGGGTATCAGATAAAAGGTGCATAGTGCATTTGATAAATGTACCAAAACTATTACCTAGCTTAATTAACGACGATAAGGGCTCTTTAATAAACAAGTTCACGCTATTGATTCGACACGTGAGGGATGTCTTCGATAATAAGGGATGATATTAGAGGGACCAAAATACACTCTCCCCAGGGTGCCCGCCTAGATTCTATTACATTGACAGTCTCACATTGTGACCTAGTTGAGAATGTAGTGGCCTTCGACAGTTGTACTTCCCATCTTGTTAACACAAGTATTCGATTTAAATATAAACTTCCTAAAGTGACACTGCAGACTAGTACATAAAATCCATCTCCTCCATCCACTGTGGCACTCCGTCACGGGAACGAGATTGATGTTCAAGGATACCCTCCCAAGTGCACAGTCAGGCTTTGATTCCTGAATGAACTGGTAGGGCTAGCGAACTGCACTTACTAGTAAGTCCCCCCTAGAGAATGTTTACACTATTAAAATATCAACCCATCGGAATCCTAAACCCAGCACTGTAGCCTTTGGGGATAGAATAGATTCAGTCCTGCCCACGTACCATATCAAATATCCCTATTGTCCTGGAATATAGCTGGGCTAAGATCTAAGGGTGACTCCTCAAACTGGAACAGCTTTGTTGAATTTAAAAACATCTGTTTATTACAGAAAACATGGTCTGTAGACTCACTATTCTATCATGGGTATTTAAATTATTATGTGCCGGTGATTCATGGTAAAAAGGGTGGGAGGCTAACTCGCTGGATAAGGCAAAACATGGTCCTCCAGACACAGTGCCCTGATATGCTTGCCATCCGGTTGCAGAGCAGCTTCAATGGAAATATTAACATCTATAATGTGTATGCGAGAGGTCGTAGAGGTGGACAGATGCCTATGACTGTGCTGGCCCTAGATGAACTGTTAGACACATTGTCAGGCACATCTTCCACACTAATAGCTGGGGATTTCAACTGAACTTTCGAGCCACTTGATAGAGATGATAATGATCTGCCAGGGGAGGAATATGCACTTTGGGGCATCCCCGGTCTTGAACTAGCACTGATCAAAAGATGGAAAGAAGCAGCTATGCAACTTAAAGCTTTTTGTTTGGAAAGGGGTGTTAGTGCAGCCAATGGGAGAATTATATCCGATAGACAAGGGGCCAATACTTACAATAATGAATTCCATGCAAGTCAAATAGATTATCTCCTAATTCACCTGAAATTGTGGCCTGCGCTCATCGACATACTCCAATTTAACATCTACTAGAGATTTGTTAACCTCAAACAATTTGAGACGAGTCAAAAGGTCAAAGATAGTGGCAAAGCCAGATATATTCTCCATCATTAGTAGAGATTTTGACGTTACGTTAGCAGAATAAGAGGTGCACCTGCAAAAATACAGTGACATTTGATGCCATGACAATTGCCCATAATAAACTATTAGATAAATTACTAATCTACTTTCTTAGACCTAGTGCTAAGGTTAACTTAGTTATGACAAAGCATTATTGGTTCAATAAAGAATGTAAGCAAGCACGTTGGCTCCTAGTATAGGCCATAAAATCGAAAAATCAAGTAGCATCCAGAAAGCAAGGAAACTCTACACGACGGCGCAGAATAGCTCGAAAAAGCAGTGGGATGAAATCAGATGGCACGATCTAAAATTGGCATGTTCAAGGAACAACCTGTAATACTTTTGGCAATTAGTAAAATAGGGAAGGGGGGCAATATTTACATCCGCAAAATCACGTGCCCCCTGACTCTTGGGTCAAACACTTTGCAAACAATATGCCAATAAAGTTGTACAAGAAAGCGAGCCCTTTGTCATACAGTCGAACTGATCTTTGAACTAGCAGATGTGAGAGCTGCCCTTAGCGTAATCACGGGGGACAGCCCCTGGTCTCAACAGCATTCCAGCAGATGTATTTTTGCATGATAAGGATAAGTGGGCTAGGTACATAATGCTTCTATACATGCTTAGCCCAAGGTGCCCCTATTCCTGATTCCTTGAGGGGCGTGGAGATTATACCAATCTATAAACAGGGTGCTAGGTCCTTGCCAGGAAACTATAAGACTAAACGATTTAATTCAAAAGGTGGTGGCTCGCCTGGTCCTGGCAAAGGTTAAAGGTCAGGCGATGAGGTCCCCTTGCGTCCTGAGGGTCTCAGAACTAAGGTGGACTTCATCCCCCAAGCAGCAGCGTTCCAGGAGGCACATCTGAAAAATGGTGGAGAAAGGGGGGCATGGCCTATGACCACCTCTCAGCAATCCCGCTGTGCGGGGCTTACTAGAGGTAACAGTATGGCTAGTTGTCCCCCGGGGACCCTCAAGAGGAAAGGGGACTTCATCCCCCAACCCTAGAGCGGGCGAGGTGGTGCATTTGCAGAGTCGTGGAGAAAGGGGGCATGGCCTGCAACCACATCTCAGCAATCGCACTGTGAGGGGCTACTGGAGGTAAGAGGTAGGCTAGTTGGCACCTAAAGACCCCTAGCAGTGAAGGGGACTTCATCCCCCAACCAAGAGTGCACCAGGAGGTGAGTTTGCAGACTGGTGGAGAAAGAAGGCGTGGCCTGCTATCAGAACTCAGCCATCCTGTTGTGTGGGACTTACAGGAGGTAACAGGAGGGGTAGTTGGCCCACAAGGACGTCCTTGGGGCCAACTACCCCTCTTGTTACCTCCAGTAAGTCCCACACAGTGGGATTGCAAAGAGGTCTACAGAGGCCATGCCCCCCTTTCTCCACAACTCTGCAAACATTCCTCCTGGTGCACTACTGGTTAGATAAAGAAGTCCTGAGGCCCTCAGAAGGCAAGGGGGCATCATCCCCCTACCAGCTGTGCACCAAGAGGCGCGTTTGCAGAGTAATGGAGAAAGGGTGTCTGGCCTCCGGTGTCCTGCTATGTGTGACTTACTGGAGGTAACACAAGGTCTTGTTGGTCCCTAGGAGCCCTCAGCAATGACTTCATCCACCAACCAGCAGAGCACCAGGAGGCACAATTGCTGAGTGTTGCAGGAAGGAGGCAGGGCCTCTGATGTCCTGCCGGTGGAATATAATTTTTTCTGTTCTTTAAATGATAAAGGAAGGGGGGGCTACGTAGCCTCTCTTTCCGGTTCCATATGTGGCCCAGGAGACACCAGCCCACGGGGCCAGGAATTTTTAGAATGGGGAGGGGGCTACATGACCCCCCCCCTCCAGGGAGGGGAGGCTAAAAATTCTAAATATTACAGCCCCAGAGACCCCATCCCCTATGGTCTGGCATTTATTTTTTCTTTATTTATAAAACATGGGAAGCTGGCCCTCTCGCAGGCCACTTTTGGCCCCAGGGACCCCATCACCCAGTGCCCAGCCTGTATTGGGGTGCCCTGGTCCCACCGAGGGCACCCACTGCCTTTGATGGGGACTGCGGGGGGAGTTTAAATGCCCCCACGGTTCCTGCCATCTCCCCACGTCCTGCTGGAGCCAAAATTGCTTTTACACATAGGGAGCTCATAAGTTGCAGCTCGCTGTGAGTAAAGGTACATTGTCTCCACTTTGAGCAAGCAAGAGCAAAATGCACTGGCTTGCTCAAAGCAGGGCACTATTTGCTATGGCTTGGTGGGAGCGGTGCTCCCGCCAACCCATAGCAAACTGCAATGTCCCGGGGGTGGGCACCTCGGGGCATTGCTGGAGCTCGCTCTGGGGGGTGCCTGGCCCCAGACCCATCAAGGCTCCAGGAGGGGGGTGGTGAGGACCCCCTTCTTTGTTGATATTTGCCCCAAGGAGATGGTGTTTGCCAGGGCTGTGGGGGGCTTCCCCCTCCACCACTAAATCTAAAAAATGGCCCAGGGATGTGATGATCCCCGGGAGGGGTCCATGCGGCCCCGGTAATAATTTAGAATAACGTCACGGGGAGGTGGTGGTACCCGGGGCTAGGGAGGGTGAGAAGGCCCCCCTTTTTATAAGGAAATAAGCACCAGGGAGATGGTGGTTCCCGGGGTAACGGGGAGGCCATACGGACCTCCCTCGCATTAATATTTTCAAAAGCCCCTGGGAGGTGGTGGTTCTTGGGCATAATTAGCCCAGGAGGGTGGGCCTGTGCACCCACCATCTATTATTTAAAAAAAGCCCCTGGGACCTGGCCCACCCAGGGGGAGATAATGAAAGAAATGCAGGAACCTGTGCTTCGTTCTTTTTTTGCCAGATCCACGGATCCCGACGAAAAAAAAAATGCTTTTTTGGGCCCCCAAGAGGCCTAGGGAGTCAGGGTGTTTCTACCCTGCCTCCTTTTCTTTTTTTAAATTTTGTTTGTGGGACTCGATTCAACTGAGCCCCAAGATGTCTGCCAACACTTTCTGGTTGAAGTGTTGGAGGCAACTCAAATTTCACTAGCATTTCAGTAGGATTTTGGGCTACCAGATATCTATATTTTTTAAACTTGAATATCTCTGAGACTACTGGACAGATTTACACCAGATCACAAAAAGCACACTTTCTGAACCAACATCTGGCTTTCTGCCAAATTTGGTGTAATTCCTTTTTACTTTGATATTTTAGTTTGCTGAGTCCCACATGACATGCCAACTCTGTCCACAACCTGCAAGCCCGTTAGTCACAGATCAGCCTACCTTACAGCTATGTATGTGTCATGATATACAGAAGCAGACAACTTGCCCACTTCAACACTGTGTTAGCCAATCCCACACCAAGGGGGACCTCTAAAGTGGATATTCATGTAGAATATGTGTCTGAAAAACAGGATGTCAAGTGAGCCCATGTTGCTAACCCTCAGTTTTCATGTCTGCTCGATTCTGAACCCCTATTAATCATCCATGCTTTCAATTTGTGACATTACATTACAAACAAAGATGCTGATGCAGTGCATGTAGCTACTGTTGTATGAATCTTACCTACCACATACAAGTATGGCACAAGATCTGATGACTCTCTGATGGTGCATTGCTTGTGGGGAAGGCGCATCTGCCACCATAGCATTTTTAAATGGCACATACGCCTAGGACAACATTGTTTCACATGTAAAACAAAGTTGTGCGCCTTGTTTCTGATTTCAAATTCAACTTCATCTACTTAATACATCGTATGGACTAATGTTAGAATATCAACCATGATAGCTATCATTATGCTCTTCAATCACAATTGCATCCTGGGAGGAAATTACTGGCACCTATGTGTCTTACTTACAGCTGCAGTCGCCTATCATCCAATGGTCCTAAGATTTAAACCCACCTATTTTGGTGTTTCTGTCATCCCACTGCGTCTGACACTACACTGAGCTGTCATGCATCAGGCAGGTAGGAGTCCAGCTCCATGGGCAAAATTAAATGTTGTGAAATCACACTGCATACCATATCTCTCAAGCACATTGCACATGTATACAACATGTCTATTATCTGTCCATTATCTATCTTATTGTTCTCATATATATGCAATGCCTCACTGCCAAATAAATCAGTGTCTGCTGTTGTCATGTGCTCTTTACAGGGCCCATTGCCGCTTTCCCTATGCTACCCTAACTGAGCACGACACAGGCTGCATTATGTTTGCACGCGTTACTATATAAACACGTTTGCTTTTGTGCCACATTATATTGTCACACAGAAACATTTCTTGTTCTGTTCTTTCCTGGGATTTAGTCTGAACAGTAGACAAGATTATACAACAATGCCCCATGTATTTTGTTCTGGTCATTCACTCACACCTGTAGTGTAGTTCCTAAATTTGCAATAGGCTGTGCGCATTGGAATAACATAAACAATAGTTTAGACGTAGGACTTAGGTCGACTAGGTCTCAATTGAATATGTTAGACTTAATTATGAATGCCCGCTAGCTCAGAGGTCACTAGAAACTTTCTCGAGTAAACAAGAAGGTGTTAACTTTCCTGAATAGACCAGAAGGGATTAGTTTCTGACAACCGCATAAACATGACAACTTTGCTCCCTCCAGAATAAGGAGTATATCTCCAGAGTCGCGGAAACAATAGATAACTATTTCACTCAGTCAATCGTGCATACTTAGTTTCACCAGAAGCGCAGAGAAATAGAGAGACGGGTGTTTTCAATAAAAGTGGTTATTTATTGAACAGTCTTCTTTCTCATGCAAGAGAAGTGAGTTGCCACAATTGCAATACTTGTTATAAAGTAAAGTGCGTACAGTAAAAGGAGTATTATGAAATAATACTGTAAAAGCATGGTACAGTTTCTAAGCCATACCGTGTTTAAAATAGATAAAATATATACATATATAAAACAGTCACTAAACGTACTCGACTGGTGCTTCTAAGATACGCCTACCCCGGTGTACCTAACCTAAGCGTAGTACGTGGGAAGAAGTATATGAGCTGCAGTTTTAAGTTGAGATAGTTTTGCCAAGAATCTGAATCAAGAATTCTCTAAGGATCTAATCAGCTCCATACCTTGGTTATAGAATGAAGGAGGTCTTTTATCTCGTTCTCAGGACTCGATCTCCCAGCAACTCGCAAGAGTGACTGGAAACACTGGAGCTGGATTTCTCGGCAGGAGAAAATACAGCGTCTCTCTCAGTGCGTCAATGGGAGGGTCGGCTTCCTTCGGCACTTGCCACAGCAGGGCGTCGGGCAAGTAGACAGCTGATCTGCTCCAAACCACCGTGTTTGCTAGGGCACCTGTTGGTATATTTATACCTGGAAGGTGCCGAGTTTGACGTAAGGTTGGACATAAGACGTCACTAAGAACTTACAGTTTTTTCAGGACTCCAGGAGTTCTTGGACAAATCAAAACAAAAGCAGGGGGAATTCCCGGGCTGCTGCAGGCTTGGTTTGTTTAAAGAACGCGTTGTACTTTCTAGGAGTCTATGGGAGTAGCCTTGCCGTATTTGGACTGCATTGGCTATGACTAAATATGGATACGATTCTTATGCCTTTATTAGGATATGATTTGTTAAACCCACATAAGGGCATAAATTGAGAATATTAAATAGGGTCCTAGATACGTTCACAACACTTAGACACAACACAGAAATGGAGCTGTTGTTTATAAACATGTAAACCTTGTCATATAGGTATGCACAGCAATGTAACACACAGAGAGAGACAGATATTTTCCAAGAGAAGATCACAGCTGTATCTGAGATGTAGAACAGTCATCTGTGTATGCTAAATTACGGGGTCCGCTACTAAACCCAGACATATAATCAGTTTGCTTCTGTAGAAGGGAAGGGGGTTAGGTTATTCTGTCTTATAATATAACAGGGCTTTTCAGAATATATGGTCTATTGACAATGCTGATGGTATTTTTGCTAGGCAGTTGTTTTCTGATTGTGGAATGTATACTGCATTATAGAGCACAATAGTTTAAATAAGCATTTCAGACTTCCTTCATGTCTCTGTCATATCTTATTATGGGCAAGAACATATGTGTGAGTGAAAGGGGTTGTCCTGTCACTGCAATTACTGAGGGAGTCCATAATATTGTCTTCTGGGTGTCAATTTACTTGTCTCTTTGGATATGAGTAGGAGGGAAAGTGAGACGCTATAGCTAGACGAACTCGGGCTCATGGTACAGAGGTGGTATGGTGACTCAGTTCCTGTCTATTAATGTTCTATGGTCTGAAGGATAGTTCTGTTCCTGAGCAGAATCTCTGCAACATGGCGTCACCAACATTTGGTCTAGTACTTATTCTTGGAAATTCTGAGTAGCGCTTATGCTTGTCCACAATACACTTCCACCATTATCCAGAGACGTCAGTGAAGCTTGGGACTTAGCCTCCACAGTGTTTAGGGCACATATAGTTCTGTTGGCTTTTTCAACTTGAAAATTAAAAAGATTAGAGCCTCTTTTGTGCTGCCTTTTTTGATTCCTTTGCTTATTGGTTATGGCCGTTGCAAGTGGTGCAAATTGCCACCCAGTGGTTACTCAACACCTACTTCAACATGGTGTCCCTAATGCGGGGGCTCCTGAAGTTTTTGTGATTGAGGCGTATGCAGCACACCACTTTGATGATTTTTATTCCTGGATCACCATTCTGGCTGTCAACGCTAATGATAATATGTTTCATACTTCCACTGCTGCTGCCTCACCAAATGCTTATCGTCCTTATGCACTTCTTGAAATTCCTCTTAGGGTTTGGGAACACCAGAGTTGGTTAAATTACACCCTTCCCCATTCCCCGGCATTGTTCGTATGGGTCCTTTAAGTATTGACAGGCCACCTGGCCTACTCTTGCACACTTTACACCGTACCTGAATTTAGATGGTTTAAACTTCGCAGAGCCGTGTGTGTATGGACAGGTTGTTCTTTTGTATAGAGGTTAGAACAATTTGTTTCCCGTACCTTCATGGTGGGCCCTGCTAAAGCTGGTGTGCCTGGATTTGTTATTAGACCAATGATTGTGAATTAAGTTAGGGGCAAATGCTCGCCAAATCGTGAGGACATTCCATTTTGGATAGCCCAGAAATTTATCAACTTCATGCTGTGTTTCCCCACAGGAAAACTTTGAATTTTAACTGTGTCTTTACATAATGGTCTGGTTCCCATTTTAGCCAGTTGCAACACCTGGGGGACCATGTTTGCCACAGAGTATACTCTCTGTAATGGAACTCCCTCTATGGGCGTTCTCCCGAACATCCTCAAACAAATACAGGGTGAATATGGGGCAAGTCCTGCCCTTGATTTGGGGATGAAACTTGTTGGAAATTTCCCGCTTGTCTCCAAAATGATTTGCCGTAGTGGCTATTGCAAACCTTGAGCGCGAGTTGGCTTTTATTATTTCACAGGTGTATATGTCCTTAGGACGCAATAGTTTATGGACCAGACCTTCTGTTTCTACTCTAGTAAAACCAGCTTCTGACAAAGATGCTCTCCCTGGCCATGATTTCCAAAAGAAGAATATGGGATAAATCTAAAAAACCACAGCAAAAAGGAAGACCTTGTGACGGTGTACTGCCCCGGAAGACTCTAAAATGCGATCTGATTTTTGTGACCACTCTAAAATTAAGACTCCTGTTCGATTGTACGTTCTTGATACTCGTTCCCCTCGTTCCTTTCAAGACTCGTCTGATCAACAGTATGCATGAGGATGGTGATCTGATTGTAGACAAGGAGAGTACATGCAACCTAAATGAAATTTTTGTCACTGTAAAGACCGCGGACACCCGCGTTGCAACTTCTGACATACTCTACCCCTTAGTTATTCAAATCAAAGTTGTTGTCAAACATACCATTAAAGCTATTTTTTGGGGCAATTTGAGACTTTCTTTTTATGAGATTCTTTTGGCAGAGGTAGATTGGCCTCCTCCTTTTATTCTTGCTCGTTCCCAAGGTGTAGATGTTATACTTCCATCTTTTTCACATCGAGTTCCAGGAGCAGCTAAATAGGCTTATGGTTCTGAATGGGCCTTGCTTTGGACTCTGCTTTATATTACAATCAAGCTGGATGGGACAAGGATTCTCCTTTCCATGTAATTCCTGTCTGTTCCACTCCACAACCTCAGCATCCAATTAAACGTGGTTCCAAAGTAGCCGTTAAAGACATTCTTGTTCAATTGAAGTACCAGTGCAAAAGTGGGACCTGCTTGTCACAGATGAATAATTCCCTTTTTCCGGTTTCAAATCTTGACAAATCCTATTGTATTGTATGGATTATCAACATTTGTATTGTCATATTCGCACTTTTGCTGTCTAAAATACACATAGTACAGCACTAGTTAACAATATTGTTCACAAGAAGTTTAAAACCACACTTGATATTGCCAATGTTTTTTTCAGTCCCAATTTGGTTCTAGAGAGCCATGATTGGTCCACCTTTTCAGAGCTTGGCTCCCAGCAGCGATATGCATATTTGCCTATGGTGTATAAAAATAGCATGGGGTTTTTGCAGCTCGAAAAGTAGGAAGGTCAGCGGATAATAACTTAAGGAAACAAAAAAAAAACTGAATAAACAATTAAGACAACTACGAACTCGAGGTTCAGACCCTTCACAGGGCACTCTTGCCCTAATATCAAAATTAAGGAAAAACTTAAAAAGGGACATCAAGGTGGCTAAAAAACTATAGCGAACAGCTCTGGGCAAAACTCCATCACGCCACCATACAAAGAGACTCCAAGCGCTTCTGGGATGTCATTAACCAGATATCAAATGGCAAGAATCGCCATTTCAACTCAGAAATAATGGAGGATGCCTCTAGAGCACACATCGAACATACATACAACGTCAATCCACCCTCTGATATTGCAAACTACGGAGTCTCCAATGTAGGAATATCCCATGACAAAGCAAAGACAGAACACCCTGATTTTACCCTGGAGATCGCACAAGAGCAGGTCCTAAACATCACAAAAAATCAAAGGCCTGAAGGAGCTCCAGGGCCCAACGGTTTGCCAAACGCTTTATTCCGGCACGACCCCCCGTTCTGGTCAGGTATTCTCACTCCGCTCTTCTCACATGCGCTCACATCAGGCTCTGGCGTGGCAGCATCTTCAATCCTATATATAAATCAGGCCCATGCTCGGACCCCGGCAATTATAGAATGATTGCAGTAATTGACGTTGAGGCGAAGATCTATGCTTCGAACCTGTTGGTAGGTCTAGAAAAATGGGTGAGCCATACAAATCTAATGCCAAATACACAAACCGGATTTCGGGCTTGAATGTGCACCCTCACAAACATCTCAGCGGTTACTCTGCTAGCGCAACAAGCACACGCAAAATCACGGACTCTGCACGCGTGCTTTATCGACCTTAAAGCAGCGTTCGATAAAGTACCAAGAGCAAGATTATGGGCCAAAATGCAAAATTGGGGGTTATCAAACGAACTTCTGTCGGCGATAATGAACTTTTATACAAAAACGTGGGTACAAGTAAAGAAAGGAGACGGACGCAGTATAACAAGCAAGATTCCAACAAAAAATGGACTAAAAAAGGGGTGTGTGTTGGCCCCCTGTCTTTTTAACATCTATACTGCTGACCTTGAGAAACATCTCCAACAAGTTCGAACCGACCACCCAAAATTGGGCAACACGCCAATCACTAGCCTTCAATATGCAGACAACATTGTTTTCCTTTCTCACACACCTATAGGCCTGCAGTGATCAATGGCCCAACTTGGAGCATACATGATCACAGCCCAACTAACAATAAATCACAAGAAAACAAAAGTGCTATGTTTTTCCAAACATCGGAAAACAGGGTTAAAAGGTAAATTCATCTGGAATCTAGATGGCAAACCAATATCCCTGGTGAATTCCTACAAATACCTAGGGTTTCAACTTGAACACAACTTCAACTTTAACAACCAGCTGAACCAAGGAAAAACAAAGGCAAAACAACTCCATTACGCCTTTAAAATTCTAAAGAGGAAGTTAAAAGGCTGCTCAACGGGTCAATTGTTAAAGGTAATTGCAGCAAAATTCATTCCAACTATTTCATACGGCTCAGAACTGATGAATACAAAAGATGCAGCCGCCTTAAACCAAGCCCAGTCGAATCTTTTTAATAATCTATTTTTAATTCCACGATACATCTCTCAGCCTCAGATTCGATTGGAATACGGGCTCAAAAACCAAAAACCAGCCCGACAAGGAGTGGTGGTCAAATATTACTGGCGGATGAGGCAAGCAGAAGAAAACACCTTAGCCCACTCTTGCTGGGCAGAAATTGAACAGCAAGCGAGACAAAATAATTCCATCGTCAGCATATTAAAAGAATCACTTGCAGACCTACACCTTGAAGAGGCCTGAAATACAATCACCTCTTATTCCGGGTTCAAAAAAGTGGCGAACACAGCTGCGAAAAAACGGTCTTTGTTAACGGATAAAACGGCATTTGCAACAAAAAACATGCATGGGCAGTGATTCAATCGTATCAGACGCTGAAACCACAACAATATTTGTTAGAACACTTCTCACACCACAAAAAGCACTATCTGACGATGCTACGGTTGGGGCACTTCCCCCACGAAGGATCTGACCCCGAAATGGAAACGCACATGGCCGACTAAAGAATGCAGACTGTGTGGACAGGGAGATGAGACACTACTTCACCTCCTATGCATCTGCCCTTTGCTTTTAGAAAGCCGGAAAATCAGCCTTCGAGAGTTTTTTAGGAAAAAACAATTAAGGACATGCAGAGCTGCTGTCATAGAATGCTTGGGAGGCTTGTCAGTGCAACAGTCCTGCAAAGCTATCACGTTCTTGGAAATGGTTGCCAAAGAACTAGATAAATTACAAGAATTAACATGAGTGGCCCCCACAAGACAGACTAACTGGACCTCACCTTTTGATGCACTCATTTTTGATTGTTTCCAAAACAAAATATCCTCAATTTAAATACCGCTCCGACTAAAAACATAACATTTCTTATTTGTAATTTTAACGGGGATTGCGTCATGACAACAGTGTTTTGATCTTCCTTTTTTTTTTTACCTCTTTGTATCTTTTAAATCATTGTGTTAATTACTGTGTATAACGTGTTTTTACAATCTTTTACAATTTTTTTTACAAAATCAAATAAAAGTATCATTGACTGACTGACTGACTGGCATTCTTGTTCAATTGAAGTACCAGTGCAAAAGTGGGACCAGCTTGTCACAGATGAATAATCCCCTTTTTCCGGTTTCAAACCTTGACAAATCCTATTGTATTGTATGGGATTATCAACATTTGTATTGTCATATTCACACTTTCGCTGTCTAAAATACACATAGTACGGCACTAATTAACAATATTGTTCACAAGAAGTTTAAAACCACACTTGATATTGCCAATTTTTTTTCAGTCCCAATTTGGTTCTAGAGAGCCATGATTGGTCCACCTTTACTGAGCTTGGCTCCCAGCAGCGATATGCATGTTTGCCTATGGTGTATAAAAATAGCAGGTGGGTTTTTGCAGCTCGAATTGTGTTGATTCTCCATGAAATTGACCCATATGATTTGTCCTATGTTGATGACATCTACTTAACAGATGATGAATTGAATCTTCACTTAGAGTGGATCACATAATTTTGCGGTGTGATGAACTTGGATACAAGTTACAATTTTCAAAATCTCATATTGCTTTCCTTCCTTAGTGTGCTTTTCCTTGGTAATGACTTGATCAATGAGGGTAAGAGCTTAGCCCCTCACATTTCAGAAAAATTTACACAATTTCAAGCCCCAAATATGCTCAAAAAGCTACAATCTTTGCTCTGCATTTTAAATTGAGGAAAAACTTAAATACCTGACTATGCTGAACATGTTAAGCTGCTGTATGCCTTAATACGCCCTGATTGTTCTGCATAATGCTGGACGCCTAAACACACTGTGATTGTCAGATCTTTGCAATCTGATTTGCTTAAAAGTCGACATTTAAATACACGTCTTAAAACAATGAATTTGGTAATCCGGATTGTACTGGATTCCATTGGTTGTGCCTATGTTATTTTCAATGATAGTGAAACAGTACCCATTGCATATAAATCGCTTTTATATTTCCTGAAGGATATGCATTTTGGATCAGTTGAATTTTTTTTTCACAGCAGTTCAGATCGCAGTCCTAATGAAACAACCTTTATCTCAAGGTAAATACATAATTCTTGTATCTCCTGTGCCTGCCTTAGAAGCTGTCACCAAAGCCAGCGTTCCCAATTTAAGAGCCCTTTATTTCTGGTGGATTCAATGGGCTACATCCTTAACAGCGGTTGATGTCGACGTTCTTTTTGACCCTTCTTTACAGACACAGGAATTCTTACAGTATAAGCATGTTTATCCTGTACCTTCCTCAGTTCTTCTACTTGATCAATACCAATGTATTATCTGCCCCAATGGTTCAGCACAATCGGCTATAGGTTCTTAACAACAATACTTCACAGCATGCACTATCGTTGTAGGTATTGGTTGAACTGAAAGCTTTGCTTCTCGCACTTGAACATACGAATCCCAAGTTGCCAACACTTATAGTGTGTGATCCATTTTACTGTGCATAACCATTTAATCAATCAATTAATTAATCAATCAATCAATCAATTTGATTTTATTTCGGACCCAAAAAGCACATAATAAAAACATACCCATCATACACATAATCGACAGTCGGCTTTAACATATGAATCGGGTGTTTGAAGTTACAATTTCATAGTCCTTTCCTAATATACATTTAAAAATTATATAATCAATTAGAATATACTAAAATATATTAAAATGTATTAAAAACAATTAAACAAGTTGGCAACCATTAAAAAGAGTTCCAATAGCCCTCATCCTATTTACAGTCTAAAAAAGCTAGATATCTAACATCGCCACCATTATCTAATTACAGCATTGGAGAGGTTTCAGTACACAATACATTCAATTATAAAGTGCGGGTGCAGGAATATATTCGTAATGTGCAAAAGCTATTAAATCCACTGTCACAATTTCAACCCTATTTTATCTCTAATAATCTTCCCATTGAACAAAAATTTAGCTAGACCAAAACAAAACTGATGGTGTAGTATCCGTCCTCAATATACACTCCGCCACTCTACAAAGCCTGATATTTTAGATGATTGCAGAGTGGTTTAATCCATTTTTTCCTTGGGGTATCGTAAAAGGGACAGAAATATAAAATATGAACATCATCTTCCTTGGCCTTGGTCACATATATACAAAACGTGCATTTATCATAATCTTTTTCAGCACTGTTATTACCCCATTTGGATTTACTTTTGTTTGTTTGTAGAACCGCATATCTATTTTTCAGGTATAGAGATTTCACAATTTGTGGACACACCTCATCTAAAAATGGTTCAAAGTGGGCTATATCTTTGAACATAAGAAAGGAAGATGTTAACAAGCCTTGGTTAGAATCATGTAGCAATTTGCCGTTAACATAAGCCGAAAATGCTGATTTTACTATCTTGCTACATGCCATGGTTAACTCTGTGTGCTCCTCCCAGTAGTGTGATAACCCTATTTTCTCAAACCAAGATGATAGATGTTGGAACCAAGGTATAGCTTTAAAGGGTCCAATGGTCATTCTTTCCTGTAGGCCCTTTTTATAATGTAGGAGCTCCGATGTAGACCAAATTCTAACCCAAAATAGAAGGGGGCGTAGTGCAGCGTAGTTATCAGTACGTTTCAGGTTTAAATCCATAATCACTGGGGTCAACGGGGTCCTGGTTGGTAGAGCAAGCAATTTCCAAACTAAATTGTTTTCTCCAATTTTAAAGTTTTGTTTACAATGGGGGCCCCATATCTCCGCTCCGTACAAGGCAGCTGCCTGTGCCTTAAATTTAAAAACCTCAATGGCAGGCGATACAGCTTTAGAAATACTCCCCCTGTGTTTTTTAATAATAGGAGTACAATTTTGAAGCAAGATTATTTTGTTTTTATCAAGATGATGCTTCCAAGACAATTTTGTGTCCAGTGTGATACCAAGGTAATTAAAATTATTTCCATACTCTAATTTTTGGTAGTTTAGCTCTAGGTATTTTTGTGAATGATCTATGTGGATTATTAGACATATATTTTGTCTTGCTGGAATTTATCTGAAGGCCTTTGTCGATACAATACACCTGGAAGGAATTCATCAGGTTCTGAAGTCCGCTGGGGGTTGGCGAAATTAAAATGGTGTCATCTGCAAAAAGTACTGCAGGTATAACTTCGCCATCCAGCCTAGGTGAATCGTTTTTACAGCCTTCCAGGTATTGAGGGATATCGTTTACATAAAGGCTAAAGAGGGTGGGCGCTAATATGCAGCCTTGGTGTACCCCCCGTCTCACCAATATTTCTTTGGTGAGCTCACCCCCCGGTCCCCATCTCACTTTGGCATAGTTTCCCTCATGTAGCCTAATTAATTGTACAAGCAGTTCGATTGGCACCCCCAGGTCCTTCAAGCGTCCCCATAACAAGTTCCTGGGTACCAAATCGAACGCGGCCTTCAAGTCTACAAATGCAATATATAGACTACCTTTCCTTACATTTTTTATATTTCCAGGATATGCACATAAACCTGAAGACTTGATCTATCATACTAGTCTTTTTCCTGAACCCAACTTGATACTTTGAAAGTAGATCAACCTGCTCAATCCATTCTGTTAACCTGACTAAAACATACCATAACCATTTAATGATCATTTTCCATTTGCATTTGTGGTGAGAAAATATCTTTAAGGTATCCGAAAGTTAGCACAATTAATCGCAAAACGCTTTAGGTTAGGGTGGCAAATTATAAAAATAAGTGACCACTACTTCATGTTATCCATACATTGGGTCATTAATGTGTGGCAGCCAAATCTTGTAGTGTGTTTATCTAGGTACCTATATTGATACTCCTATTTCTGACCCATGTCCGGTTATTAATTCACTAGTGTCCATACAACGGCACAGAAACCCGTTTTCAGATTAGGTCATAGTGCATGCTGTCACATTAAGGAAGCACTATTCCTCCAGCCCCCTAGAACGCACACCGAGTTCTCAAAACAAACCAACCCATCAGCAGACCTGGGACATCCCCCGCAGCTATTGTTTTGATTTCGCTCGAGAACTCCTAAAAGGAATGTAAGAACGACCAGTCCTTATGACATTCTTACTGACGTCTTATGTCCATCATTACGTCAAACTCGGCACCTTTCAGGTATAAATATACTGACGCTGCCCTAAGCAAAGACACGGTGGTGATGAGCTTGGAGCAGCGCTACTTGCCGGAGAGCCCAGCTGATGCAGGAAGCCCACGGACGCTGCCCCTCCCTTTTGACGCGCTGAGAGAGACGCTGCCTTTTCTCCTGCCGAGAAATCCAGCCTCCGGCATTTCCGGCTTACCTTTGCGGGTAACTGGGATATCGAGTCCTGAGAGAGAGATACCAGCCCTCCTGCCTTCTAAAATCCCAGGTACTGAACTGACTAACCCCTTACAGAGAATTCTTGAGTCGGATTCTTGGCAAAACAAACTTAACTTAAACTGCTACTTACTTACTCCCTCCCACGTATTAGGCTTAGGTCAGGTACACCGGGGTAGGCGTAGTTAGAAGCACCAGTTGAGTACGATTAGTCAATGTATATATGTATGTATATCTTTTATCCATTTTAAAGTATCATATGGCTAAGAAACCATATCAATGCTTTTACAGTAATATTTTATAATCCTGCTTTTACTGTATGCACTTTACTTAACCTTAAGTATTGCAACTGTAGCGATTCATTTCTCTTGTATGAGAAAAAGAGACTGATCAATAAATAACATCTTTTATTGAACACGCCCATCTCTTCTTTCTCTACGAACTGGTGGAACTAAGTATGCACGTATTGACTGAGTAAAATAGCTGTCTTTTGTTTTCACACGACTCTGGAGATATACTCTTGATTAGGGAGAGCAAAGTTGTCATGTTCTATGGTTGTCAGAAACTAAATCCCTTCTTGTCTATCCAGGGAGGTTAAACTCCTCCTCGCCTATTCGAGAAAGTTTCTAGTGAACTCTGAGCTAGCTGGCACACAAAACTTACGTCTAATATCGTCAGTAAAAGACCTAGTTAACCTCTGTCCTACGTCTATACTATTGAAGATATTATTCCAATGCGCAGAGCCTATTGGGAATATAGGAACTACACTACATGGCGCCCAACGGTTTGGTAAGGCGATAAAACTAACGCAAGACATTAGAGTAACTCAGTCGTGCTTTTCCACACAGACCCTTTCTCCCATAAAACTCCAAAGACGTTTGGAGTGGGTCAAAGGTTAAAATCCGCCAAACTTAGTAGGAGGAGACTCCTATGTATAGTTTTTTGGTTTATTCAACGTTGAAGGATACACTGTTCCAACACATTGTGCATCTAATCTTTGTTTCCGTGAAAACCTGATATGCAACAAAAAACCTTCCTGTCAGTAAAATGTCAGACGGTGAAGGAGATAGGGAGACAGCTAGATTAGCAGCTCAACTCCTAGCGGATGACACAAGTCTCCTACAGCAAGACCCGGAGGCAATACTCATCCCGGTCAGCATAAGAAAAACTATAACTTTAAAACTTATAGAAAATGGACTTACATCAAGAGGTGGTACAGTCATATTTGTAAGTGAGGCACATGAATATCGGCAGACAGAGGTATTCTATTCATGGATAAACTTTCCAGCAGCAAACGCTGTAACAAAGGAGTTCCACTATTACAAAATAGAGGAACCACCGGATGAGTACACTCCTTTCGAGGAGGTGGAAATACCACTCAAATACCAAGAGCACCTGCTCTGGTTTAAAGGCGCCCTAAAACATAATGATCACATCACCAGGCTCGAGCCACTAGGTAGACCAGGAGCAACGTGGCCGGTTCTAGCCAGCTACACACCACATCCAGATATTGAAAAAATGTCAATACCAGAACTTTTAGCACAGTTAAAACAACTGATTAAAATACACAGACAATTAGTCCAATATGTAATGCGGACTTCAACAGTCCAAACAGCTATTAAAATTCCACAGCTGACCCCTCATCAGGGGAACACAAATAAAATCACACCACAGAACATACAGTCCTGTCTAGGTAAAGTACCCATTAAAAGGGAACAAATTCCATTCTGGTTAGCACAGAAAATCACTCAAATAGAGGCAGTATTTCCGGATACTACCCCTACTGAGAAACACAGAATTCTGACTATCTGTCTTCCAATGGGGATCGCTCCACATGTGGAGGACTGTGACACTTGGGGTACAGTCTTTGCTTCCATTTACACAAAAACACATGGTGTTCCGTCCATGGCGGTAATACCAGACGTGCTAAAACAGATTCAAAATGAATACGGTCCAGAACCTGCTTTAACTCTGGGTATGAAATTACTGAAAGACTTCAAGCAGGTCTCGGCAATATTACTAGCCAACATAAAGGGGGAAGCAGCAACTGTGGCGATCCGCCAAAGATTGAAAGAAACAGATATAGCAGAACAACCTTTTGAACTTGCTAGAATCATAGAAAAATCCTATGAAGAACTAGGAAGAGATAGTTTGGGTGGGAAACCAGTGAAACCCCAATTAACTGAAAATCCTGAAAAGGTATTTATTAAAAATAATCTAAACACTCCAAAAAAGAACTGGGATGGAAATAAACAATCCACTCCCAAAGAGAAGAAATTCCAGTCCAGAGGAAGGTCTCCTCGGCGGAGAGAAAGATCTCCAGAACAAGGACACAAGTCTCCCCAGAGGGAGCCCTCTGAGAAAAAATACAACCTTAGAAATAGGGATAATTTGAAGAAACCCTATAGATATCAAGATATTGATGCACGTCCATCTCGATCTTTTCAGACTTCCTCAAAGAAATCGGAAAGAAGAGGACGGTCAGAACACAAGGAAGAGCACGTCAAGTCCAAAGACAAGGAACCTGCTCATCAAAATAAAAATGTCCAATTCCCAAAGAAGAAGGTAGCCAGTATTAAAGTAATCAAACATGCCGAGGATCCTGAGGACACAGCTGAAAAACGGAGAGTGGGCTCAGACAATGCTAGACAGTGCAGCAGAAGTGAGCATAGCTCGCAAGATCCTGATGAATCATCTGGAGACAGTGGACACGAATGAATACATTCAGGTGGAAACTGCAGATACCAGAGTTAGCAAACCTCATAAAATATATGAAATAACTTTACGTATAGAGGGAGATAAGACTAGGAAAATAAGGGGTCTATTTTGGGATAATCTCTCCAAAGGTTATGACTTCCTTCTAGCTGAAAAAGACTGGCCACCAGAGTTTGTCAGGGAGTGCCCTCATGGCGAAGAAATGATTATGCCTGCCTTCTCAAATCACATTCCAATACATAAAAAATATACACTTGCAAGAAAGTGGGCAGTAGCCCAAGCTCCTGCATTATATAAAAACCACGTAGGATGGGATGAGGACTCACCTCCTCACAAAATCCGGTTAAAATCTCAACCAACTGCACAAAGGCAGTACCCAATTAAGCAAGAAGCTAAAAAACAGGTAAGGGAGATCTTAGATCAACTTGAATACCAGGGGGTGATTGAAAAATGCACCTCACAAATGAACAATCCTTTGTTTCCTGTCTCCAAACCAGATGATTCATATCGTCTAGTTTTGGATTACAGAAACCTTAACTCATGTTGCAAAACCTTTGCAGTACAAAACTCACACAGTGCAGCTCTAATGAATAGCATAGTGCGCAAAAAATACAAAACAACATTAGACATCTCTAATGGATTCTTTAGTCAAAATATAGCACCTGAAAGCAGATATTTGACCGCTTTCTCAATAAATGGCTCGCAGAAAATTTCTGCTGTTTGCCCCAGGGGTTCAAGAACAGCCCAGGATTATTCTCAGCGAGAGTAACAGAGTTACTACAAATGTATGATGACGAGGCATTATCTTATGTCGATGACATCTATCTAACAGATGATGACTTGGATACTCACTTGAAAAGAGTGAACACCATAATACTTGGGTTCGCAGTAGAGGGTTACAAATTCAACTTCAAGAAGTCAAGAATTGCCCATCTAACTGTCCTGTTCTTAGGATATGAATTATCAAGTGAAGGCAAAAGCCTGGCAGACAATTTCCTGGAAAAATGTGCTTTAATCCAAGCACCAAGAACGCTAAAAAACTTACAATCAATTCTAGGTTTCCTGAATTTCGGAAGAACTTACATTATAAATTACGCGGAGAGGGTTAAACCTCTCTATGACTTAATAAAACCAGATTTTAAAAGAATCAATTGGACTCAAGAACACACAGAAATTTTGAGATCGTTACAAACAGACATGTTAGTTAAAACAAAACTGCAAACACGCGACAACACACGCAACCTTGTGATTCGGGTCATCCCAGGAAGATGCGGATTCACATACCTAACCTCTAATGAGGGAGAAACGGTACCAATAGCATATAAATCTCATTTATACACAGAAACTGAAAAAACATTCAGCATCAAGGAAAACATTGTTCATGCGGTTCAAACAGATGTAGCAAGAGAAAGATACCAAGCTGACGGCAGACGGATTACAGTGAGAACAGCAGAATCGGCTTTTGAGGCATTAACAAGCCCATGTAATCTACCTACTATGGCACTAAATCCAAAATGGATACAATGGGAAGATTCTCTTGCTACAGACAGAGTGAAATACTATTTTGACCCGGAAATGAAAAAATTTAAAAATCTAGAATATGAAAGAGAATATCCTCTGCCTAGCGACATTCTGCCCATACAACTTTACGCCTGCGTAATATACACAAACAGTTATGCAGAACCCTCAGTTTGGGGAAAACAAGCCTACAACGCCACATGCGAGATTGTAAAAGACGTGTGGCGAGGAAGTAAATTGAGACCACTGTTTACAAAAACCCACTCAGTGGAAAATAATTCAGAACAACAGACTGAAATAATAGCGTTAAAAATGGCGCTAGATAATGCCAGTTCCCGCAATTCGTCCCTTCATTACTGTTCTTTCAAATGGCAGCTATCTCAAGCTTAATAATCAAGACTCTTGCCGTATGCAGGCAGGAGTCCCGTATATTGTATTTGTTTCCAGTTAGTCATGTGTTGCAGAAATGTCCTGTTTCCACTAGACACGGAGTTGTAGATAGCTCACTGTGGCCTTCCATTCCCACTTTAAAAGCAGATTTCAAAAAGCTAAGCAGACTCAAAGCATTATTGTTCCAACAAGAAGTGTCTCTCACATCTGCCCACAAGACTTTTGATTTTCAGGTGGCTAGAACTACTGTTGAAATTCACTCTTGATTTAAATACAAATCTTCTCCTGTGTTTCGGTCAATTGATACATCAAATATTTAATGCTTTTGATACCACGGGTGTAGCCCATTTTTTTTAAACTTGTAGGCACTGGCCTCGTCAATTATTTCCATACTATCTTTGGAGTATTTCCTACGTTTATACTCTCCATTTTTTCCAGCATATTCGGTGGGTTTCCTTATTTATGGCATTGTCATCCTGTTACTGCTGTTCCGTAATGGATGTAGCTTCTGCGGCTGCCCCGCATTTGGCAACACTCCAGCACTACCATGAGCATATGCTTCAGCTCTTTGGCATGATTCCACTGCAGGCATTGATTGTGGATTGGTGTTTAACCTTCCGCCGTGCTTACTTCACCTGCATGAAACTTGTATTTTACCGCATCTGGTGCCCTTTCAATTAACACTAGACACATGCCTGGCTATACAGACACCCGCTGCCCTGGATCTCGCACTGCTGATGAGTCCCTTAGTGGCACATTACCATGACCATTCCTCAGGTTTGCGCATTCTTCTGAATCTAAGTTTGGAACAAATGACCAATGGGAGTTCCTATGCATCAGCACAGCGATTGCTAGGTCATAGTTTGGTTGAAGTCAACACAGGAGGACCGGTAACAGTATCTGCATCTGTTGGAGCTAAATATCATGTCTGCTCTTTGGAATTTATGAACTGGGATCCTGACTTGTCCGTCTACATAGAGTCAGACCCCAATATAGAGACATTTGCTTCCACAATGGCTAATTAAATACTGGATTACTCCAATATGCACTCATTTGGTTTTCTCTCTATCCACATTTTCATTGGTTGGATCCACAAAATAGTTAAATTCTTTGTGATGACTTTGAGTTTGTTTATCTTTAGATTTCTGTAATCCCATTTGCATACTTCCTATCTGACCAAGGGGAGAGTGTCATGTGTTCTGTACAGGGCCTATTAACGTTTTCCCTATGTTAGCCTAACTGTGCATGACACAGGCCTCATTAGCTTTGCACATATTACTATATAAACACATTTGCTTTCGTGCCACAATATATTTTCGCACAGAACCTGCAGTTGTTTTCTCATTCTGTTCTTTCCTGGGATTTGATCTGAACAATGTCCCTTGTTATTTGGATCTGGTCAGGCACTCACACTGAGACACAACACAGAAATGCAGCTGTTGTTTATGAACATGTAAGCCTTGCCATATAGGTATGTACGGCAATGTAACAGAGAGATAGAGAGGGAGGCAAATATTTTCTGAGAGAAGATCACGGCTGTATCTGAGATGTAGAATGGTCATCTGTGTAAGCTAAGGTACAGGGTATGCTTCTAAACCCAGAGATCTTTGTTGTATAATCAGTTTTCTTCTGTAGGACGGGAAGGGGGTTAGGTTATTCTACCTTATAATATGACAGGGTTTTTCATTATATACTGTCTATTAACAATGCTGATGGTATTTTTGCTAGGCAGTTGTTTTCTGATTGTGGCACGTATACTGCATTCTAGAGCACCGTAGTTTAAATAGACATGTCAAACTTTCTTAGTGTCTCTGTCATATCTTATTGTGGATGAGTACAAGTGTGTGAGCGAATGGGGTGTCCTGTCACCACGATCCCTGAGAGAGTCAGAAGGGTAAACAACCTTAACAATGCAACTTTTACCACGCAGTGCCTTTACAACGCAACTTTTACAACGCAAACCATTACAACGCATTGCGCTGGGGGGCGCTCTAGGATAGGGAATAGGTTTAATGTACTATCCAACACTTTCCCTACTATCCACGGGGACTGGAGTTGGAATAGTAAATTAAACAATTCACTAACCAGCGCCTAAAAGCACTATGCGTTGTAATGGTATGCGTTGTAAAAACCGCATTGTAAAAGCATGCGATGTAAAAGCATGCGTTGTAATGTCATACATCCGTCAGAAGTGTTGAATTCTGGGCTGCCAATTCACTTGGCTTTCTGGAAATGATTAGGAGGGCAAGTGAGAGACTATAGCTTGTCGGACTTGGTTCATGGTACTGAGGTGGTATGGTGACTCAGTTCCTATCTACTAATGTTCTAAGGTCCCAAGCATAGTTCTGATCCTGAGCAGAATCCTCACAATCTATCTGAATTACCTCTACTTATGTGCTGTGCAATGTGAATTGATTCCCTTAACTTTCCCTTACCTTTTTGCAAAGGATGCATGCCTCCATAGTGGTAGGCCCATCCACTTCCCACATATCATCCACATAAAGACTATCTCTGCCTCAGTCAGGGAAAGATGTTAACTCATCCGTGAAAGATGGTCTTCGGGCAGTTGATCACCGTCAGAGGACAACTTCTTTACCCAGCATGATTCATTGCAATTTGGGATTTTAAACATGTAGATATACCAAAAACCTATGGAAACTGCTTACCTAGCCTTAAAACTCACAAAGGGGCATACATCCACATAAACAGCTTGAAGGACTAAACTATAATTACGAATGACACAATGAAGTTGTACCAGGAGCATTTGTAAATTATGAGGCAAGAGTAAACCAGATGGAAGTGCATTAAACTCCAGTGTTTAGAACACCAGATGTAATAGATGTAAAGAATTGAATGCAGGAGTTCTACACCTTGCTTGGCCCTATCCACAAATGATCAAATACTGGCAAAGATTAATTACTGACATCTTTGCCATCGTTTGGCAATCCACCTCTCCAACATACAATGTAGCTTGCTAGGATATGTCAAGGACACCCTTGCAAGCCTTAAAAACATGTATTATTTTATCAATGCTCATTACGAAAAAGCAAGTGGTGGGAAAGTCCATAGGAGCTGAGGTCCCCCGCAGACCCATAGACTGACTGAAAGATATAATCTATTGCAATGAATAACTAGAAGCGTACAGTGAGACATTTCCCTTGACATCAGGAGTAACGGCTCCTCCGCTAAGGCGGTGGTGCGTCGCCCTACTTCCTTTTCAAGGAAAAATAAGATGATAACTGAATGGTATAATCATTTTATTGTTCCTGCTGCTTTGCAGCAGGGACAGGCAGGGCTGCTCTGCTGTCAGAACAGGGCAAAGGAGGAGTGGTTTGCCCACTCTAAGTACACATGAATGCTTGGCTGGCCCTCCTGTGCCAGCCAAAAATTCATGCGCACTGTGCATGTTCTCCCCGCAGGCTGCATTACAGTCTGAATGGAGAACATGCCCAGGCCCCCATTCCCTAGCTGAGTGCCAGACCACGGTGCTCAGACCAATCAAAATGCTGTATTGCAGCGTTGTGATTGGTCAGGGTAGCCTGGGTGGTTCCTGTTCCGGTGGAGTAGAGACGGGAGAGACGCGGCGGCGATAATGTAAGTTTTTATTTTTATTTCATTTTTTACATTCACCCCCCACACAACCCCTGACTCGCCGCTCCCGATACGTGCCGGCTGTCACTAATCAAGAACCAAAGACATCTGTGGCCACCAGAGAGCCTACCTCCTCCAAAATGATTCAGGTGAAAGTATTCATAACTTAACATTGGCACAGCAACACTCTGATCCCTGCTGTAACACCAGCTCTAGAACCCCAACCGCCACATGCCCACAAAAGACCAGAAAGGGGCTTCTGCACCGGCAGCATGTCATACCTGGGATATTAACCATTGCAGTGGACGCAATATAATGCACTTCATATGTGATGTCCCTCAGGTTGCAGCTGTATGTATTTTTAATAGACATACAGTAAAATTCAACTGTCGGGCTATTCTCTGAATGTATTGTGTATTTTCATTGAATTTCAATACATTTTATTTTAAATCCTCCTCCACTGGCTGGATGTGCTTGCGCAGCGCCTTGTTCTATTTCCACATTCATCTGTCATTCATTCAAAGGTTGGTACTAAAATCACATAATGCACTGTTCAGGAGAGAGGGTGTATTGTTATAATTAGGGCCACCCTGTTATGTGCAAATCACTCCCTTGTAATAGCATAGACTGATCTACCGTCTGCCTCACACCCAATCTCAGTCTTAAACTATTATTAAATTTCGAAGGCTTCGCACACTTGTTCCAGAGCTCTGACATGCAGTGTCAAGGCCTGGCAAAGCCAATAAGTTCGGCTTTTATATAGTGCGTGCACATAGACGAACACAACTGTGGGTGCTCACGCACACACCAAGCATGCAAACAGACTAACGTTTTTAGAGATGCTCCTTTAATCACAAAGTTGAACAGACACCCATACAGATTGATCAAGAATCTTATGGGCATCAATCCATATTAATTGCTATATAAACGCTGTCAGTCAGAGAATATTTTACAAGCTGTGATTTTTTGGACTATGCGTATGAAGACAAACAACTACAAGTGTCAGATCTAAAGTTCTCTTAACTAAAAACTCAGACCTGCATGAGGTATTACACACAGCCGATTGGATCGGATGGGAAATAAAAACCAGCATCATTTCCTGTTTCTAATCTTGAGAGTGTAACGTCGTTTTCTATTTTAAAACGTTCTTCTCTTGAGCCACATTGTGAAAAAAGATGTCGTAAGTAACATTCTTACTTATTTTAAATTCCCGTGCTCCTCTTTTAGCACCAATGTTTAGCTTGCACTGTAGACACAAAGAGACCCAGGAAATAAATCAGAAGTGCGCACTCTCTGAACCCGCCCCCAGCATGAATGAATAGCAGGACTGGAGTAATTTCTGGAACACTGTACATTTGTTCTAATGGTAGAACTTGAGGCTCTATGAGAGGGTTCTCCACTGTCGGTCCTGGAGGGCCGGATCCATGCCAGATTTTTTTAGATACCTACACTTACCTAAATGGGCATATGCTAAACATCTGGCATGGATCCGGCCCTCGAGGACCGACATTGCAGAACCCTGCTGTATGGCAAAACATGAACCTGTTAGGGCGTCGGATCATCCTTTCTAACCAAGGCCCACTGTTCTCGGGTCATCTCCAGGGTACCACGGACAGCAATGGCCAATCTTTGGATCCTCTCTAGTTTCCAATATTCAGAAAGAATCAATTGTGCTCACGTGGCTCTGCTGAAAGTGCATCTTTCAATTAGATGACATTCATTACGGAGTGTGCATTAGGGTAAACAAAGTTAAGAAGAAATTAAGGCTCCTGGATTTGTCAATCGAGAGATGGTAATTAAGAGGCTGGATTCACAAATTGAAAATTGGATTTTATGATGGTCAGAGCGAGAATCGAGTTGTAGATGGGTTATTAAATTACTATTGCTTTACTTTCCCAAGAGTACCTTTCAAGCAGACCTCTGCGCAGCTAGTATGTAATGCCATCTCTCATTATATACACAACTTTTATTACTATGAAAAGAGGCCCTCCTCGCACCATTGAGTTCATGAATCCCATCGTCATTTTACACTCGACGCAGATCCCAAGGCGCGCATGATTGGAAATCAACTCACGTCAGAGAGTTTCTGCTCCTCTCCATGGCATCCTGGGGCCTGTTACCAGTGCTCAAGACCACGGCAGGAATCACAGCAGGAATGGGCCTGTTCGCAGTTTACCTTATTCCCGAGAATCCTGGAGATAAAAGCCCCCTTAGTTAATTCGGGGTTACCCCGGGTACTTTTTTGCCTTTTCGTGCACACTTAAAAATGGCCTGGAATAATCACTGTTATTTCCACACACCGGAATTACCATGACCAGGGTCCTGGTATGTCTGGGGCAGGAAAATAACAGGGCTTGCAAGATTTTAGGGAATCAGTGTTTCTGTGCTGTATCCCAGGGTCGGACTGGCCTATAGGGCAATCAGGCAGTGCCTGATGGGCTGGTCTGACAGATCAGTGAGTGATTTTGAGTCAAGATGGCCGACCGGTGAGGAGCTCCGGCGGGAGCTCCCGACCAGGCATCGCCTCTCTGGTGATTTCCCCCGATATCAGCCATCCTCCCAAGACCCTCCTTCTCACCTGGGCTCCTGATGTGCAGCGGTCCTCATTGCGCTGATTTCCCGATTGCGAACTTGTGATTCGTGGAGGAAGACGAGCTCGAGGCTTTCCCTCATTGAGACCGAGCTAGTGTGGCCAACGCAATTATCTCCGAGGGCTTGCATCCCCTGCTGGTCATCGGCACTTTGTCTTTGAGGCTTCCCGGGCCGTCCGTGGTCCAGTGTCGGAGCTGGGGACCTGTTGAGGGCCGTGGCTGCAGCAGCCGGAGCGGACTGGGGCCCCTGAGTGGCGTGGGCGAAGAGAGGCCGACAGCCATTTTGCCCAAGGGGAGTCCCCCGAGCGTGAGGACCCCTGACACGGCCTGCCGCACCTTAGCTCTGGGAGAGTGGAGGGCTGTAGCTACTCACCATGTTTGCGTGGCGCTGACCATGAGAGGTGGGAGGATTGAGAAATGGGCGATCACGGCTGCCCGACTCAAAGATGGCAGCTCCCTGGGATGGTTACACGGTGGCCCTGCTCCTCGCGGCATAGGGAGTGGTGCCCTAGCGGACCGCTGCTGCGAGCGCTGGTGCCACACTGTCTACCTGCAATACTTGATAGCGAAATCGCCAATCAAGGCGAGCTGGCGTGAGCTGTAGACCCCTGGACAAACGAGAGCAGACGAGCCTCCGGTGGGCTGAGACGGCCCCACTCTTGCACCCGGTGAGTCAGCGAACCACAGGGCGTGAGTACCGTAGCTAGAGAGAAGACAATCTGCTGGGGCATCAATAACTTCACCAGGAGCATTGATGTCCAGACTGTGAGCCCGCCAGGCTGGGGCTCATGTCCATGTCTTCTTTAACACCATTTGGCCAAAACGTATTTACTCAAGTGAGACGCCTCTTGTGTGTTGTGCCTGACTCCAAAATGGCGCCCACACTCAATCGTCGGGAGGGGCCAAAACAACTCCCTAGGGTGTCCTCTCGTTTCCAGCTACAGCATAAAGGCTATAAAATCGAGCTGGATCCGTAACTTCTGTTCTGACCTTGAGGGACAACCTGATTGACACCAGAGGCGCCCAGCCTGACCTGCCAAAGGCGGCTATCTCTCCCGCTGGTGGTCATTTCTTGACATCACATGCCCCCATTGAAGACTGGCGGTCCTTGGCTATATCCTCATGCTGAGCAACTGCTTAGCTCACAGCCCCTGCCCTCTGGGTTATAGAGGTTTTGGGGGACTGTTGGAATTCAAACTTCAAGAACTCACCCCCCCTTTGCCTGACCTCACGATGACCACCTCAGTGGGACCCTCCTCTCTGCTCTATCTCAGCCATCACTCAAGCCTGTTCCTGCCCTCACACCAGGACATTTACTCTGGGAACCCTCCCTCGACTGCTGAGACCTAGCTATTTTGACTGATGCCCAGTGGACTACCCCAATAGCTATTGGAGACATGGGCTGTGGATTCCTTCCTCGGCAGTCTCCTACCCAGCCGGACTTTAGGCAGACTCTCCTTCATCTCTCCTGACCTTATCTTCCTCCTCCCCCTCATACTACCCCCTACCCCAATCCACTCTACTTATCTCCTTTCCAGTTCCTGACCTTTGCCCTCACCCACTCGGTTCTGAGCTCCCATCATGTTTCACATCTGGACATTCTTCTGTGAATTCTCCCTCGTCTGTTGAGATCTAGCTATCTGACCGATGCCCAATGGAGATACCTCGAGAGCTAAAGGGGAGACTGGCTGCGGATTCCCCCTTTGGCCATCACCTACCCAGTCGGTCATTGGGCAGACATTCCCTTTGTCTCTCATACCATCTACCTCCTCCTCCTCTCCCTTCTCACTCCCACTCTCCCCCATCTGCTCCATTTGTCTCCCTTTCTCGCTCTTTAATGTGTTGCATATATTTATATATACCCCCTTAACCTTCTTAGTTCCATTTATTTCGTCTTCTACTCGCTTGAAATCTTTTTCTAGTAACTGATGTAACGGGTAACTGATGTAATTTTGTAATTTCTGTGGAAGCTTATGTAAAGCGCCCTGATATCTCTGGGCCTAGCCAGCGCTATATAAAACTCTCAAAATAAATAAATACAATTAGTGTGTGGGATATTTTTAGGTTAAGCCTGGGCAGCACATGTGCTGCTCTGCGAGGCAAGCTGTATTAAAGTTGGGACTTGAAGCTCCGCCCACTCTTCGCCAACAGTTTTCATTGGCTTGTGTCATTGTCTACTGTAAACTGGTGCTGTTCATTGGACAAAATGCTTAATAGTCCCTCCTTAGTACCGCCTTGTTTCATTTAGTAAACTCCCCTGGCAACATCCCCTGTGTTATCCCCCGTGTGTTGTTGCACGGTAGGCTTTGATTACAGCCTCCAAGCACTATTTTCTCAAATGGGTTCGTCAGGACACGCTCTCTCCTAACGCTTTTAGAAAAATTTATAGCATGCATTTGCAGTGTAATAGGTCTCACATTTGCGAGAGTTTAAGCTATTGGCATTGTAAATGACACTGCCACACATAAATAAAAGGCATTGTCATTTACAATGCCAATTGCTCAAACTCTGCTAAATGTGAGACCTATTGTATTGAAAATGCTTTTTTTTAGCAGTTTGTGGGCCTGTTTTATAGTCAGGTGGACCGGTTTTTACTGTTGATTTTCACACTCATTGCCTGCAGAAAACACAAATACATGTAGTCTGCCATAAATGGCAAAATACCCATTCAGAGTGTCTTTACAAGCTCAATACTGGCCAGATTTGGAAACTTCGGACACTTTTTGTTTTTTTTAGCTATCTGGGCTACTTTTATTTTGGTGCCTTGGCCTATTTTTTGTTTTTATCCCAGTCCGACCCCAAATCCTAAAAGTTGTTTACCGATATTTCACGTATTTACCACTAATTTCATATTTCTAAGAGCCCATTTGAATTGTCGAGCCCCTAATGAAGGACTTGGGCTAAGATTTTTTTGCCTTTGCACTTGGTTTCTCAGCAATAGCTCTGCATTACACCACCCATCATCACTGAGGCGGAGATCTCTACCATTGGGTAAAAAATATGGCAAAATGATAAAGTAAATTATTTGTTTAAATTTTTTGGGGGGAAACGTAAAATACGAACGTAAGTTAATGTAAATTGGTAATTATTCATCTAGAACTAATTACTTCACATAGTACAGCACATTAACTCTTCAATTAGGGCAGTAATTAAAATAGACTAATTTAATTTCGAAATATTCTTTTATAAATAAAAAAATTGCAAATCCCACCCATACTAGCATTTTATTATTTAAAGACTATTTAGAACAATTGAAATTACTTTTACATTTTTAATAATAGTTTAAATGTTAAATGTAATTATGCTATAAATAAATTAACATGATATACCTTTTAACAATAAAACTATTATACATATACACATACATTAAAAGCCGGAAGAATTTAATTTATTTAAAATTATTTACTATGGGGTGCTATTTTGAGTCGCTGCTTCCATTAATTTCTATGGGAGTGTGCTGCAATACTTGTGGGTGGTCATTTGTGGTGCTACACCTAATCCAAAACTACATTTATGAGCGTTTGGTGGAATTTTGGGCTAAAGTGATTTTATGAGATAATTTCTTTTTAAGTTTGATAACACATGTGATTGCCTACATCCAGGAACTAGAGGGGTTGTGCTGACGAATGAAGAAGACCCACATGTTAATAGAATGTATTGATTCTAACACAATTCCAGACCGCCAAAGACACCATTGTTTCACGCAGTTAGGAGACCATCACCACCATCACTGACAATTTACCAGTGCTGGGGGCAAGGATGTCTTGCTGTGTTGCCCCGCTGCTCTACTTTATTCTACATTGGAATACTGGTGTCCCATCCCCCCACTTGTACCTCCCATGGTCAGCCGACAGACTCTCAAATATTTGGGACAAGTAATTTCCCTGAATTCAACAGAGATGAAGGAGTGCCAGATTTTCTCATAACTATCTTGGTTGTAATTTTTCCATACTCAGTACCTCCCACAAGGAGTCAAGCCGGGATTGGTGATCCAGGATAGTGTCCTTGCCCCACAAAGCTGCAATTACAGTTTCACTACAAACGGGGCTAGAGCCATTTTATTTGCTTTTCAGTGAGTAGAGGAGCTATGTTTGCTTGTTGAGAAGGCCAAAGATCACATAGGTGTGTGGTGAGAGGGAACAGTGGTCAACCCACTGCATCACAAAAATCAAGAAGGGGGAGAATGGACCACTTGTCCTGTGTCACCAGGGTCTTAGTTAACGTGCGAGACCATCGTTGTAAAAAACCCTCATATATGGACACAGGCGTTGGGCGGTATATGTTGATTCTCCGCCTTAGTGTACCGTAACAGCATGATCATTGGGTCATTTCCTTTGTTCAGTATGCTGACCTCCGCATGGGGGAAGACCAACTGGATTGACAGTAGTGGCCAGGAATAAAAGTGGGCGTGCTTGTGCTAAAATATGTGAAATAAAATTCCTAATGCCAAGTCTTGTGTACTTTATTCCTGAGATCTATGATGTGAGAAACTAAAAACAAAGTTGTGCGTGTATCGACCCAGTTACTGGTGTATCGCACTGGAGATGGTGGTCAACACGTTTCAGCCTCTTGGGACCTCTAGAGGCTTTCGTCAGGACCAGTAGGTTAAGAACTCTTTGGTGGCTCCTAAAGTGAAAGAGAGGGGGGATATTGTACTCACCACCCTTGTTGTTTAAGGTCAGATCTATGGTATCTGTACCTCCGATCTTGGTGAATGCTGCTACATCGGGGCACCAATGAGCCGGAAGAACCTGTTACGGTACTCTGTAAGAACAACTTGTTCTGGCTCTGGTTGTCGTTCCCCAACCAGATCAATCCACTTGGAGTCGAGAGGAAAACCAAAACAGGAGAGGCCGCCCCCCACTCACAATATTATAAGCAACAAAAGGCCTCACCCGCATTACACTGAATACTAGCATAAATGACAAACCAAGGGTTTTCAATACTCTTCTCAATTCCCTTGAGTGTAATCCTTTCAACTACTCTGATTCGTCACAATGTATCACTAACTATTCTTACTTTAAAACAACAATACTACCATGCAGGCTCAATCCCACCTTCCACCAGTGAAAAAGTGTGAGTAAAGAGAGAGAGTACCTCACAGTAGAACCACCAGCAGGGTTGCTGACTAACATTCGCCAGTTTACCCGCTTCTCATCATCAGCAACTCTCTCTCTAAGTGTAAAAGAAAAAGAAGACAGTGTTTGTTCTCCTTTTAAAGAACCAAAGCATAAAACGTGATGAAAAAAGTGATAGTAAGTCAGAATAACTGTGCTTACTATTGCATGTGCATGTCCATTGAACCCTATGAGAAATAGTGAACATAATTCTCACCGTTAAAAACCGGTAAGGCATGCTGGCCAACCAACTTTTATTCCAAGCTGCAAGCCTTCCAAATCAAAAATGGTTCCCATCAAACCATATTCAACATTGCCAACATGTTTAGTTGCTACACCATCTCGCAACTTCATCAGGGCTAATAGGGGTTCAAGTTCTCAATCTTCTCATATTCGCTTAAAACCTGCAGTTTCCGGAATTACAGCATACCTGCAACCCTCCTTACTTGCACCAGCGTGTCAATAGATCACGTGTCCCCAGGAAGATCGTCCACTGTCTGGACCCCGGTGCCGCGACCCACCGGCGTGTTAGAAGCTCCAACCAGAGCCAGAACAAGTTGTTCTTACAGAGGAAAAGTGGTCCATTCTCCTCCCATCTTGCTTTTTATACTAGCCCTTGGAAGCTGAATGGATCACAGCTTCTCTATCCCCTCTTCATTGATGTTTTGAGTCAACCCACCGCATCGACACCCTGTGTCAGATCACCAGCATGGACCTTATCTCTTATGAGGAGCAGACGTGCCAGGGATGGTGTTTCTGAAAAGCCAATGGTGCTTTCCAGATATAAATGCCCGCAATTAGCTGGTCAGCTGGTTGAAGTGACATTGTCTGTAACATGAATATGATATGACGCAGAATGCCATTTTAATTGCTTCAATGTTACCAAAGCAGGGTAGTCCTACTCTGTGCATGATTGCATGTCCTTTGCAATAGCAACTGTGATGCTTGTTTACTTCACATTGGATGTTGTGGGTAGGTTGAGTACAGTTTGGAGCCCTAAATACCTGACTTTTTCCAGGGCCGATTGGAAGAGACAAAGTCTTCGGATGAGTTCTTGCAGGTCTTTTAGGGGATTGATTCTCCAGAGATTGGTATTTTCTCCTGGAGCTATAACAGGGATCTCACCGGATCTGACGAGGTGGCAAGAACATCAGGGCCAATTCTGACTCCTATTTTCCTCTCTCTCTCAGTCACATGCTACATGGACAGCGCAAAGAGCAGTACAGGGAATAAGCATACCTGTCTGGTCCCCCTCTGTATGGACAGGCAGAGAGAATGTATCCCACTTACTCTCACTGTCCATGGTGAGGCTTTATAGCTATAGATGATTGAGATTCTAGATTTCTGACTGAATCCTTATTTGACCAGCTCTTCATTACAGTAGGGCCAGTGGACCTGGTCAAATGCCCTTTATTATTAAATCATTTTTATTGAAGGAATGTCACACAAATATTCACACATTACTGAGGCATCGAACATATTCATATATGTGATACAAAGCGAAGTGTCAGAAGGTCAATGAGTCCATCAGCACTGGAGTGAATATAGACTAACGAAGGCTAGTGTGCTCAATCCCACAGTTAGAAGGAACACGGAAAAAACAATACCAAACCCCTCCTCCCCCCTACCACTGCCCTAACCTACCCACCCACCACCCACGTTCAATGTCCACCACCTATATTCAACCACACCCACACTGTCTCCATCTGAGCCTCAACTCCTCTGTGTCTGAGAGGTGCAATACCCTGAGATATCTAGGGCAGGTGACCTCATGGAATTCCGAGGAAGGGTTGCCATAGCTCCGAATATTTGTTCCCCTCCCCGGCCATCGTCAGTGAGAGCTTTTCCATACCTAGCACTAGCCAAAGGCACTGAAGCCACCCATGGAATGTGGAAACGTGTTGTTCGCCAGTGTACGAGTATATTCTGCATCGCTGAGCCCAGCGCAATTGCTATTAAGCGCCCCCTACAGGAACGCAGCGGATATGTTAAGGAGTTCGGTAGCCCCAACAAAACATATGATGGGAAACATGGGATCTCTGTGTCAAAGTGTGTATCCACCTCATCTAATATCTGCTTTCATATGCCTTTGGATATGTGCACAATCCCAGAGCAAATGCACCGATGTGCCCACCTGTCCACAGCCTCGCCAGCACCTTGCATTCCTGGAGTGGTCCATTTCATGGAGACACTCGGGAGTGTAGTACCAGTAGGTCACGATTTCAGTGAGAGTATCTGTGATCCCCATGTGAAATGCAGAGTGCCGTGCCCGGTAATATAGCCCGGTAATATATTCCCTCCCAGTCTTTGTGGGTAAGTGTCCTCCCTAGCTCTCTCTCCCAGGGCGCCCTGCCAGCACTGTAAGTGTGTATATATTTGCCCTGCAGCATCTTATAGAGGTCCGATATTATTTTTTTTTCTGACTTACGCGTGATTAACCAGCGTTCATAGAAAGTGAGACGTCTATCCGCTGTCGGGCGTATTTGCTCACTAAGTGCCCAGTGACGTGCCTGCAAGTATCTAATTCTCTCCGTCTCTGGCAGTCCGAAGTCTTGCCGAAACTGAGAGAAGGGAATGATACCCTCCGCTGCGCATAGGTGAAACCTGCGGCACCCCGCAGGCCTCCACTTCGCGTAGGCTGCCGGATCCGTCCCTGAAGTAAAATCAGGATTGTCCATGATAGGGGTGGGAGGAGACGTGAAGGTGGTGAGTTCATGGCTGACATTAGTCTGATCCCATACCCCCAAAGGAACCCTCGTAATGTATGAGGCATATAGATTAGGGGGTTTATGCTGTTTACGGAGAAAGGGAACTTCTTGCAGGGGTCTACCAGCCACTGCCTCGTCCTGAAACAACCAGTGCTTTTCAGACTCCCATCGACTCCATGCCACCAGGAGGCGTAACTGAGCAGCCTGAAAATATGCCATCAAGTCTGGTATTCCAATTCCTCCTTTTTTCAGGAGGTAGCATTGCCAGCCATAGCATTAGGTGCGGTTTCCTCCCGTTCCATATGAACTGAGCCAAGTCAGACTGTGTCTGCTTTATCCATCCCAGGGGTGGTCGGAGGGGTACGGTGCGAAATAGGTATAAAATCTGAGGGAGCACAGTCATCTTGATTGCTGCGACTCTGCCCAGCCAAGACAACGTGTAGTGTTTCCACCGCCCCAACTCCCGCCGAATCTTTTGTGGTAGCAGAGTGTAATTGATATTAACGGTATCTAGCATTGAGGGGCCCAGCTGAATCCCCAAATAGGAAACTGTTCCTGCCACCCACTGGATGGGGAATAAACTCTGCAACAGAGCCCAAGTGGATTTCTCTAGGGACAAGTCAAGGGCCACTGATTTACTAATGTTAACCTTAAACCCGGCAACACGACCGAATAGTTCCAGGTCTGCCAAGCACACCGGTAGGGAGTCCACCGGCCGAGGCAGAGAAATCAAGGCATCATCCTGTGAACAAAACCCCCGAATTTGATCCCTGTTGCTCGCGGATTAAGCTGCAACTTCTGTGCCAATGGATCCATGTAGAGGGCGTACAACAGGGACGACAAATGGCACCCCTGCCGCGTACTACTCTCAATAGCAAACCGGGGGGATGTATGGCCATTGACGCGTACCGTCAGGAATTTGTAGCAGTTCATTACGAAGGTGCGGTATTTCAACCCTAATCCCACCTTCTCCAGCACTTTTTCTTGATAGGGCCAATGGACCCTATCGAACGCCTTCTCGGTGTCAATAGCCAACATCATATATTCCCCTTCCATACGTGTTGCCTTCTCAATAAGGTGAAGGGCCCGTTTAGTATTGTCGGAGGTCTGGCGTTCTGGGATGAACCCGGCTTGTTCCGGATCCACAAGGCCTCCCGTTTGGGGAGCGAGATGTGCAGCCAGGATCCCTGTTTACAATTTGAGATCTACATTAAGTAGAGAAATAGGATGATAAGCCCCGCACAGCGACCAGTCTTTCCCTGGTTTAGGTATGACTGCAATGGAGGCTGCCAGTAGGTCACCCGGAATCGCCCCCGGCTCCAAGAAGGAATTAAAGAGGCGCGTAAGCAGAGGGGCAACCTGAGTACAGAATGTTTTATAAAAGCTTGCAGGGAAGCCCCGGCGTCTTTGCCGTTTTAAGGCGTGAGATGGCCACGATAACTTCCTTTGTTCGGATGTCTCGCTTTAGGTGGTCTGCCTGGTCCTGTGTGAGGACTGGAAGAGGGATGGAGTCCAGAAATGTGTCTATATCTCGGTCATTAGTAGGGTCGCTGGAATAGAGGTCGGCATAAAGTCGCTGAAGGCACCAGCAATGTCGTGGTCATCCGTGACACGCCTACCATCTCCCCGAAGGATTTCTTGCACTGCCTGCTGTTGCCTCACTTCACGCAGTTTGTGTGCAAGTAAACACCCACACCTGTCCCCGCCAGTGAAATAGGAATGACGCAACCCCAAAGCCGCAAACTCGGCCCGATCTTGATCAAAAGCAGCTAATTGTTGCCTAGTCGCTTTTAACTGCCTCCATATCCTAGGAGCCCCAGTCCTCTGATGCATTTGCTCCAGTTCCCTGGTCTGCTGGGTGAGGTCATCGCTCTCACGCTGCCAGTCAGCATTATCCGCGGCAGAGATTGCTATGAGCTCCCCTTGCATGACAGCCTTCAGAGCCACCCATTTTGTCGTGAGCGAAGTATCTGTGTTGCTATTGTGTGTGAGATAGTCTGATATAGCGCTCTGTTCCCGTGTAACCACCTCTTTGCTGTGTAATAACGTCTCTCTGAGGCTCCAAAATTGCTGCGCACGCTGGGCTGCAGGAAGGGAAAGAACAACCGTCACTGGGGCATGATCAGAAAGCGAGGCAGTCCCTATCTCTACTTTGGTAGCCAGCACATGTGTGGGCATGGATTCAAGCATGGATTCAATGTGGAGAAGTGTGGCTCAATGGTTAGAGCGGCAGACCCAGATGCAGAGGTCTGGTCCGGGACCAGGGTTCAATTCTTGCCTCGGCGGATCTTGGGCTCAATTTCCACGGACCTGATAATTCTCGCCTCGGTGCCCATTCTAATCATGGGTCCCACTCTGCAACTCTGGGCAATAGCTTGCTTAATCTCCACAACAGCCCCAACAGCGCTAGGATGCCTGGCTTCACCGTGGGGGTGCCCAGGAGTGGGCACTTCACAGGGAAAGGCCAGGAAGGGTTCCACAGCGGTATGTGCACAGCGCCTTGAGACCCCTTCGGGGGTGATTTGTGCGCTATATAAGCACTACATTTACATTTACGTTTACAAGCAGATAATCTAGGCGAGCGTATGTCTTTTGCGCACTAGAATAATAGGAGTGTACCCTCTCCTGGGGGTGAAAGCTTCGCCAGAGGTCTCTGAAGCCCAGCTCACCTAGACAAGACCATCCCTCTGTAGAAAGAGTACCAGTTGGGGGTGTAGATGGAGCCCACAGTAAACGTAATATCACCCAATGAAAACCTTCCCTTAATCTCTGATGATTTGTGCATAACTTTGCCTCTAAATTTCTGGGCCACCAATATAGCAACTCCTGCCGTCTTGGTAGAGTTAGAAGAAAAAAACTGGAGGGGAAACTTCCGTGACTGGAGACAATGGCAATCCCTCTGTAAGAGATGCGTCTCCAGCAGGAGGCAAATATCTGCATGGAATTGTTCTAAACATAACAGAACTGCTTTCCGTTTAACTGGGTTGTTCAGCCCTCTCACATTGAGGGTGAGTATTGTAAGCTCAGTAACAGGCATCTATCCTATGAAATATGTAAACAGCTGAGATGGCACATTAGTAGTGAGGGACCTAGTGGCTCGTGAGACACACTTCCCATAAACACCTAATCTCTGGATATCTGTCTGAGACTTAGGTGCCCGGTGGACAAAGAACCACAAACTCCCTCCCAAAACACACTCCTCCCCAAAAATCCCCCAAAAACGAAGAAAGAAGTACTCAAACATAGTGGTACAAAAGGGTGGTGGTGATGGACGGAGCATCTGAACCAATCACACTCACACCCAGTCAAAAGATCTGGGTTTGATCCATCACCGTTCTTTAGCCCACTCTGCCACCCCAGTTCAGACATGGCTATATGCAAATCAGTCTGACCCTGTGCCTCATGGGAACAGTCCAGCCCGAACTGCCAAGCCATGCCTTCCCTGGACCGGAAACAAGCTTCCGAGGACCGGTTTCTGGCATTCCAGCCGTCTTCAGCCCGGCTTGCTTGAATCCAGTGGCAAAGTGAGCATGGGACTCACGTCAGAGCATACCCTGCCACACTTATGGCGGCCAAAGCGGTACAAAAGGGGTTGGTGATGGACGGAGCATCTGAACCAATCAAACACTCACACCCAGTGAAAAGATCTGGGTTTGATCCATCACCGTTTTTTAGCTCACTCTGCCACCCCAGTTCAGACATGGCTATATGCAAATCAGTCTGACCCTGTGCCTCATGGGAACAGTCCAGCCCAAACTGCCAAGCCATGCCTTCCCTGGACCGGGAACAAGCTTCCGAGGACCTGTTTCTGGCATTCCCGCCGTCTTCAGCCAGGCTTGCTTGAATCCAGTGACAACGTGAGCAAGGGACTCACGTCTGAGCATACCCTGCCACACTTATGGCGGCCAAAGCGGTTCAAAAGGGGGTGGTGATGAACGGAGCATCTGAACCAATCAAACACTCACACCCAGTCAAAAGATCTGTGTTTGATCCATCACTGTTCTTTAGCCCACTCTGCCACCCCAGTTCAGACATGGCTATATGCAAATCAGTCTGACCCTGTGCCTCATGGGAACAGTCCAGCCCGAACTGCCAAGCCATGCCTTCCCTGGACCGGAAACAAGCTTCCGAGGACCGGTTTCTGGCATTCCAGCCGTCTTCAGTCCGGCTTGCTTGAATCCAGTGGCAAAGTGAGCAAGGGACTCACGTCTGAGCATACCCTGCCACACTTATGGCGGCCAAAGCGGTACAAAAGGGGGTGGTGATGGACGGAGCATCTGAACCAATCAAACACTCACACTCAGTCAAAAGATCTGGGTTTGATCCATCACCGTTCTTTAGCCCACTCTGCCACCCCAGTTCAGACCTGGCTATATGCAAATCAGTCTTACCCTGTGCCTCATGGGAACAGTCCAGCCCGAACTGCCAAGCCATGCCTTCCCTGGACCGGAAACAAGCTTCCGAGGACCGGTTTCTGGCATTCCAGCCGTCTTCAGCCCGGCTTGCTTGAATCCAGTGGCAAAGTGAGCATGGGACTCACGTCTGAGCATACCCTGCCACACTTATGGCGGCCAAAGCGGTACACCTACCCCTCGCCTACCCGGGTCCGGCGGCGAGGGGTAGGTGAGAGACGGAACAACGCTGAAGAAACCAAATAATTGAAGGTTCAACACATTATACAACCCGCCGAATACTGTTGGTGTCTGTATACATAACCAATTAGGTAGATGCAGTCCGACAGAGATATGACGCAGGAAACACCTATTTTTCTGTGAGCTATACACACTTGATTGCTTGTCTGACTATCAGACATCAACCACATTGACGTAGACAATTAACACCATAGATACACTTTCTACTGATAGGTCCTGAAGAATCGCTAGCTAATTGCATTAGAGCGAGAAACATGTCGACCAACCACAACACACACTATACCGTCACTCGCAAACTGGAAGCATAATATTCCAGCGAGTACCGGATAGTTTTCTTTTTATTTAGAGCAGGGGACCGCCAGAATAAAGTCATTCCTGGTACTCCTAGCTTTACTTTAACTCACACTCACACGCCTACGCACTTCTGGCCCCACACCCGCACTTCATCTAAACGGCAGTTGGATAAAAGATCTCCGCTAAAGAGCCCCTCTTTGAGGTGTCGCCCGTTGGGTATTGCACCGCCGATCCAATGAGGAGCAAGCCCAGTTGATGAAGCATGACACCTGAAAGGGTGTGTGAGGGCATTACATCCAACATAATGGATGCCCAACTGTAGGAGTTCTTGAGACCCTCACAGGGACACGTACATTCCTTTAACTTAGGAACAGCCCAGGATTTTTTGTAATTGCTCGTTTGTTTACTGCCACAGGCCCCGAGGTAGGCACCCCCTGCAGCCGAGCAGGTCAGTACTCGTCTTACCGGGCCTTCTCTGCTTCGTCTGTGACCTCAGGCGGAGTCTCGCTGCTCCGCAGACACCTGTCGAGTCAGGTCGAGGGGGGGGGGCTGACTCAATTGTAGGCTGCTCTGAAACCTGCCCGTCCCTCCCGGCAGTCCGCTAGGCAGTAGCTCCCTCAGCTCACCAAAACCGCCGAGCTCCCATCGCTGCTCCCCAGTGGGAGAGCTCCACTGTCCGCTGGGAAGCCCGCAACAGCCTCTATGCAGGCTCAGAGTCGTGGACAGTACTTTCGCAAAATGGCGGGCCGGGCCTAACACCACTACACTCCGCCGGTCTCACGTCACCACAACCACATCGCTCTGTCGTTCACCAGCTGCGGCCGGCATGTCGATGGGTCCCCCAAAGGCTGCCGCTCTCCCCGGGCAGATCGGGACTCGCCTCACTGGCCTTCTCAGTCCCACCTGTGACCCAGACGGGATCCACAGCCCTGCCAGTCCCTCCAGGTGACTGCTAGGCCCGATCTTCCGCGAGCCCTCATGGTCCACCATGCTCGGTCCAAAAGGGCTGGGGGCGGACCCGGCCGTCACTCCTGGCAGTCTGCTAAGTGGGAGCCCATGCGCTCACCAGCACCGCTAATCTCCCGTCGCCGCTCCCCAGCAGTAGAGCTCCACTGTCCACCAGGATGACCGCAGCTGCCTCCACGTTGGCTCAGGGTCCAGGATGCCGCTTCCGCAAGATGGCGGGCCGGGCTGGGTACTGCTGCATTCCACCTGGCTCACAGCGCTGCAACAACTCCACGCCATCAGTCACCAGTTTTGGACGGCATGCCGGTGCATCCTCCAGAGGCTGCCGCTCACCTCAGGCAGATCGTGCTCGCCTCACCGGACTCTCTACGCTCCACCTGCAGCCCCCCAGTGCTATTACGCGGCCCAGCCCATGCAAAACACAGTCCGTTCTTCTCCGGAAGTCCGCCCAAGCAGGCACTATCTCCGCTCCGGACCGGACCAGACAGTACCGGGACCTCTCCGACCCCTTTACATGGGCCGACCGTGGCTAGAACGGCCCCAGGGCCAATTTTATATCAGGCCATCGGCGGGAGCACACGCCGCCATCTTGGTCACGCCCCCTCAAATGCCTTTTAGGCATCTATTGTGAGGAGCAGGGTGCTCTTGATTCTCTGAATTATATTTATATGAGGGTGACTCTTTGTATTGTAGCTACAATTCCTGGCAGTTATAAAATATAACTGGTGTGAGTCCACAAGGTCTGTATTAAGGATGTAATGGCAGCTAGCAAGTATTCACATTAAATAATTTTGCGACTGCGTTAATTAACTAGATAGAGAGAGAGGGGTCTTTCCCCAATTTGTGATACTGAGATGGAGGCCTTTAGCACTGAGTTTGTGTCTGAACCATTACGGCAAATCTGTAAAAAGAATGCACAAAATAGTGCTGTAAAGTCATTAGGTCCCACCACCTTGTCAATTTTCAGGTCTGATACATTGGAGATAACGTTTTAAAATGTTATAGGTTATCTACGGAACATGTGCACTATTGAGGAAGAGTGCACAGACTCCATAGACTGCAACTTGAGACTGGTTTGTTAAAATCCCTATTTGTTACCCGGTTTGTGATGTGCTTTATATAACTGGGCATATAAATCTTGTGTTTGAGCCCTCAAGGCCAGGGCTGTGACTGCTCCTGTAGAGCTATCCTGGCAGCTTGTCAGTCCAGGAAAATTATTAAGGTTCCACGTGTGGTCCTTTTGGTGAGCTTGGGTTGTTTGTGGATCACCTCTCACACTTAGGAGCTGAGCCATTTGCTCCCGCACAAACTCTGTCACATTTGGCTAGTTTCCTCTCTGCTTGCCAGGCATGGTTTTCAAGCACCCCCAGTCTAAGTCCAAAGCCAGGCCAATCTGCCTCTGCTGATTAGGTTTGTTCAGCCCTAGTAAAGGCCTAGCTTCATTGTGTCACCTCAGCTTGAGGGTCTGACCTTTCCACTGGAAAATTAACCTGAAGGGGTGACCACATCTGTATCAAGTTTGCTGGTCCCTCAAAAAGTCAGTGACGAGATAGAAGGATCTCTGTTTCTGCAGTGGGATCTGTGTTATGTCCTGAAAGAGCATTATTTTGTCACCTTCAAAAGTGAAGATGCTAGCATGGGGGATGTATGACGTTATAACGCATACTATTACTCCGCAGACCATTACAACGTGACTTTTACTCCGCATACCGTTACAACGCATAGCGCCTTGGGGCGCTGGATAGTGGTAAGTATAATTTACTATTCTAACTCCAGTCCCCGTGGACCCTAGGGAAGGTGTTGGATAGTAAATTATACTTATTCCCTATCCTAGAGCGCCCCCCAGCGCAATGCGTTGTAATGGTATGCGGAGTAATGGTCGCGTTGTAATGGTAGTGCGGAGTAAAAGATCCGTTGTAACGGGTGTATACCAGCATGGGCCACTATCTCATCTTTCTGCTTGAAATGAAATGTAAATGTATAAAGCACAAACAAATGCCCGGAGGAGTATTGGTGCTGTTAACAAAGTGAGGCTTTATTTATTTGGCAAAGAGCCAGGTCTAAAATAATGCAGATTGGGGCTTAGCTTTAACTCAAGGGGGAAGGAGTTACATAGCTTGGCAGTGTAGTTTGTGGAGGTGTCTTTGATGTATGTTCAGGAACAAGGCTTTGCAGTAATCCAAACTGAATAGGGCCAGGGAGACCACTACCATTTTCCGAAGATCGGTCGGAATAAAAGGATCGATTTTTCTAATGGTCATGAGAATGAGGAATACAGAGGAGAAATTGAATTGACCTGGTCTCTATATGGCAATTTCTTGGCAACAAGGACCCCAGGTTTTATGATCTTTGTCTCAGGAGTGGGGAGGGGGCCTAACTCTTGAGGCCACCAGTTGGCTGTCCAGAAGGTGGTGTCATTGCCCAAAAGGAGACCCTCTGTTTTACCAGATCTCAGCTTTAGAAAATTGGTTCTCATCCACTTGCCTCATAAAGTTGTTGAATTTGCTACCTGTGTCCTCCGAATTGCTGGCTACTAATACGAGAATTGATGTATTATCAGATTAAGAGATTACAGGAAATCCGGTATCCTTAAGATTAGCAAATGGGCTGACATACAAGTTAAATAGAACATGGCTCAATGAAGAGCCCCAAGGAACCCCACAAGTCAAGTAAAAAGAATCAAGAGGTGAATTCACCCATTGCAACAGATTGTTCCTTCCCAGATAAAAAGGACTTCAGAAGGGCCAGGGAAGAACCCCTAACCCCTAACGTAAAAGGACAGTCAATCAGTAGATGTTGATTGACAGTATCTTAAAGCTGCCGAGAGATCCAACAATATTAACGCAACTTTATTACCCTTGTCCGGTGTAGCCCTTAGATCGTCTGAGGCAGCCATAAGTGCCGACTCAATACTGTGTCCACCTCTAAACCTGTATTGGGTTGGGTCTAATAGCTGGTTGAATTCTAAGATGCCAATTCAGAGTTAAGCGCCTTTTTCTATGACCTTAGTCGGGACAGGAAGATGAGAGGTAGGTCTATAACTGCATGGATCTTGAGGATCCAGACTCAGTTTTTTGAGAATGGGAAGGATGAACACTCTTTTCCATCCTTTCAGAAAAAAGGTGAATTCATTTGACAGATGCAAGGCTGACCGATGGGTTAATGCCTGGGTTCAGGGTGCTCTAACCCTGTGAGTCCTATCCAGTTTAAATACACCACCATCTGTTTTATCCGGGATAGCTTTGAACAGGTACCTCTGGGGTTGGATGTTCTGGCAGTAAGACCTAAGTTCCTCGAGGTGGTTCTATAGGCTGATGTTTTGTTCCTTAATTAGCAGAATTTCCGTTTGAGGGCTTACTTTTATTCATCACTGGTGTCTTCCACATTTTCTAGAGTGCATACTTAGGTTTGACAGGTCCAGCCAGCGATCTTGCACCTCCCTTTTGAGGTCAGTCTTAAGGCTCAAATGTCCTCACTCTGGCCCTAGCACAGCTCTTTTAGAAGGATCCATGTGACTGAAGCATCTGCACTAGAGGTGCCCAACTATGTTACTATGTTGTGTCCCTGTATAAGGTTATGGTTCCTGTTTGCTGTAGCATCTCCCTGAATGGGTGTTCCTTCCTTGACATTGACCCCACTGTTGGATTTGGTCTTCTTAGAAGGGTCACCCTCAAACCTTTTACCTTCACCCCTCCTATTTTTCTGAATTTTCTATTATTGTCATAAGAAATTTGTGCACTTTGCCACTGCTAACCCAGTGCTAAAGTATTTGTACTCTCATCTTTAAACATGGTAACATTGGCTTGCACCCTGTAAATCAAATGCTATGAGAGGGCTTGCAGCACACTTTGAATCAACCACTTAAGTAGCCTGTTATACCTGTCTCTGGCCTGCCATTGCAGCCTTTGTGTACAGTCTTAAACTGCCAATATGACCTATCAAAATAAACCTTTCGCCGGGCCTAACCCTTCCTTTTTAATACACATAAATCACCCCTAGGGTAGGCCCTGAACAGACCATAGGGCAGAGTTCAGTGTACATTTTTATGTGTCCTGGTAGTATGAACAACTCTTAAATTTATTTTTCATCGCTGCAAGACCTACCTCTCCCATAGGATAACTTTGATTACCTATTTATATTTAATAAGTGATAATGTTTGATGGAGAGCAGGCAGGAAAGTAATGTTTGGTGTCTGAGAAATTGTAATTTAAAGCCCCCTTTAATGGAAGGGACGGATTTCAAGTCATGTTAGACCTGTCAGCCTTAGGTTGGTCTTCCCCGTAACATTTTCTCTTCCTCCTCCTCTCTTTATGACATCAAACGTGCTGGTATGAGGACTCTGCACACTTTACTACTGCTAATCAGTGCTAAAATGCTTATGTTCTTCCCTCTAAACATTTTAAAATTGCCTTGTACACAATTGGCATCTTTAATTTACTCATATGTCTGCTGCACTGATTGTGACACTCACTTAAGTACCGCCTGAAACATGATTCAGGCCTGCCATTGCAGAGCCTGTGTGCAGTTTCTAACCTCTATTTTGATCTGGTAAGCCCTACCATTCCTTTTTAATACACAATACATATAAGCCACCCCTAGTGAAGGCCCTGGACAGCCCAAAGTGCAGGGTGCAAAGTGTTTAAAAACTAGGACATGTACTTTAAAGTTTTACATGTCCTGGTAGTGAAACATGCTTCCATTTGTTTTTCACTACTGCAATGCCTATCTCTCCTATTGGATAACATTGGAGTTGCCTTATTACATTTTATAAGTGTACTTTTCAAATAGGAAGAGATGACTGGATCATGTTTGGTGTCTCTGGAATCACTATTTAAAATCCTAGCTTATGATGAAGTTGGACTATAAATTGCCATTTGGAGAAAGTCACTTTTAGAAAGCTGGCATTTTCTTCCTCTGACCATTTGGTTCTTGCAGCGTTTTCCTAGGTCACATGACTAGGTATAGTTAGCAGTTCGCCTTTGCGTGTTCCTCCCAGACTGCATCATGATAGAGGGTCCGAGTGCTGGCATGATGAGTCCTGTCTAGAAGTATGGGGGGATGTGTCAATACCACATTTGCACTTCAAAGGCTCTGGCTCAGCTCACTCACAACACACAAAGGGCTTAACACTAGTCTATTATTATCACACACTCTGTAGTCGGTATTGTTTAGTTTTCAGAGTTACCTAGAACACCTCTGGTTCTCTGGCTGGCTTGTATTCCTGCTGGAGAATGAGAAAACCACATTTGACTCCCCTACTCCGACTACTGCTAAATGTTATATCCCACTCGCACTTCACGAGAATCCAAGATGGCAGGCTCTAGTAGCTGGAGAGAAAGTTGGTGCCGTAGCTGCTATCTCCTCACACTCTCTCTCACTCAGACCATTCATCACCTATGTGCAACGCTGATCCTGCACACTTCAACTGAATTTCTGAAATAACGAATTGTGGCTCCAGAGGGCCTTCACTCAGAAGAAATTATCCTTCCTGTTATCCCAAATTTTAAAGGCTCTGTCTGCTAATTCATGGTGTGAACACCAGGGGGCATTCCTCATTTTTGTGGTCAAGTTTGGCAAGAGAAAGACATTCCAGTATTGTAGATACATGACATTCTGATGATATTTTTCACACCAGTATATTTTAAGGTAGAGTGACAGTAAGACAATTATTTTGAGCTTTCTCTAAAGGAATTAGTTTACATACTTTCACAGAGAAAAAGACCAAAGTTATTTCCTGGCCAAAGATTATCATTATGTCCACATGCTTCAGACTGAGGTTGGGAGTCAGGAAATACCATGCACCTCTGTAGAGGGAAACTCCAAAAGTTGTTCCCACTTCAAAGTGGGCACCAGGTATAAATAGTGAACCCTCAGTCCCAGCTCTTCAGATCCTTTCTGGACCTGTGGAAGACGTAGAGGAAGGACTGTTCTGCTGAAAGTAAGACTGCTTAGCTGCTCTGCTGCCTTGCTGCTCTATCTGCAAGGACTGCTCTGCTGTCCTGCTGACTGTGGAAGAAGGATTGAACCCACACCTTGAACCCAGGACCATCCGAGTGACTCCATGGGCTTGTTCACTGGCCTCCTGTTCTGAGCAAAAGGGACACAACAAGCTCCTAGGTCCTCACATAACTCAACGCATCTTGAAGCAGCACCATTCATTGCAGCTTCTGTTCGGTGGCTTCAAAAGCACCAACCCAGCGTGATGCATCTCGACATCAACAAGCAGCCCAGCTCAGTGCACCTTAACCCAGGACCGCACTGTGCAGCTTCTGTTCAGGACTTCGCAAGCACTAACCCAGCACAACGCATCTCAACGCCTACAACGGTCCAGCTCAACGCATCTCAACTCAGTGCAACATATTTTGATACAAGTTCTCATCACACCAGCAGCTTCATTGGCCTCAAAGCAGTGTGATACACCTCGACGCCCACAACACAGCTCCTGATCAGCGGGTTCACTGGCACCAAAGCAGCAAGATGCATCTCGATGAAGGACCTCTCACCCCAAGCTCCAATTGGCTTCTTAATGTCCACGCAGCGCAGGCCAATGCAAGGACTTAAAATCTCGACGGCCCAGGACGCAAGGTACTTTTAACAGAGGACTAAACTCAGTCAAGTATCTGGCCTGTGCTTCAGTGTGGTTGGCCTGACTTTGTGACGTGGACCCAGTCGACCGCGACCAAATAGCCGCAATTGTCCCTTCTTGCTTTTAAGCATTACTCTTCTTCAAAATGTTTAAAACTGCATATCTCTGGTTCTATTAATTAGATTTGTGTTATTTCAGTCTTAAATTATTAAATACAGTTTAATCTATAGGTTTTTTCTTGTGTCATGTTTTCACTTTATTATTTTGAAGGTTTTATATAGCGCTATCTCCACCCAAGGGTATCAGAGCGCTTTACATAACAGGGCTAATACATAGGAAAGCAGCAAAAACAAGTTCCATATTTGGTTAGATGCAAGTTAGAGGAACCATTTAAAGTACATAGTGTGAGGAGTATGAATATGTGACGTTATTCCGCACACAATTACCCCGCATACCATCACTCCGCAAAAAAAATACCTCAAGTACTATTACTCCGCAAATTAAGACAACAAAAACTTTTACAATGAATATGCCTTTACCACGCATGCCTTTACAACGCAAAGGCATGCATGTTAAAGGTATACTTATTGTAAAAGTTGTAAAGGTAAGTAAGAGTACCCTACCCTACCTTACCCTACCCTACACTCTAATGTAGTACCCCTGCACCACCCAACCTTGACACACAGTCCTTTTCCTACATTTACACTACCAGCATGACCCAACACTACACAAACACTACAACACTACCCTAAACTCTAAAAACTACAACTGAATGACCCTACACTACACAAACACTACAACAATACTCTAAACCCTAAAACACGACCCCCAGCATGACCCTACACTACACAAACACTACAACACTATCCTAAACCCTAAAACACTACACCCCAGCATGACCCTACACTACACAAACACTACAACACTACCCTAAACTCTAAAAACTACAACTGAATGACCCTACACTACACAAACACTACAACAATACCCTAAACCCTAAAACACGACCCCCAGCATAACCCTACACTACACAAACACTACAACACTATCCTAAACCCTAAAACACTACACCCCAGCATGACCCTACACTACACAAACACTACAACACTCCCCTAAATCCTAAAACACTACCCCTGCATGACCCTACACTACAACACTACCCTAAACCCTATAACACTTCCCCCAGCATGACCCTACACTACAACACTATCCTAAACCCTAAAACACTACCCCCAGCATGACCCTACACTACACAAACACTACAACACTACCCAAAACCTTAATACACTACCCCCAGCATGACCCGACACTACACAGACACTACAACAATACCCTAAACCCTAATACACTACCCCCAGCATGACCCTACACTACACAAACATTACAACACTACCCTAAACCCTATAACACTTCCCCCAGCATGACCCTACACTACAACACTATCCTAAACCCTAAAACACTACCCCCAGCATGACCCTACACTACACAAACACTACAACACTACCCAAAACCTTAATACACTACCCCCAGCATGACCCGACACTACACAGACACTACAACACTACCCTAAACCCTAATACACTACCCTCAGCATGACCCTACACTACACAAACATTACAACACTATCCTAAACCCTAAATAACTACCCCCAGCATGACCCTACATTACACAAACACTACAACACTACCCAAACCCCTAATACACTACCCCCAGCATGACCCTACACTACACAAACACTACAACACTACCCTAAACCCTAAAACACTACCCCCAGCATGACCCTACACTCCACAAACACTACAACACTACCCTAAACCCTATAACACTTCCCCCAGCACGACCCTACACTACACAACCACCACAACTCTACACTACACTAACACTACACTACACTACACAATCACTACCCCAGCACAACCACCACCCCTAAAAAATGAACCCAAACCCCCTTACCTCTCTCGTCGTCGCGGTTCCACACACCTCCTGGTTCCATCTTCATGAAGTCTGGGTTTTTTTCACAACGCATGTGCATTTACCATACATGCCTTTACAACGTAATTCTTTGTAAAGGCATGTGTGGTAAATGCACATGCATTGTGAAAAAATGCAGAGTGATGGTATGCCAGGTCAATGACCTTGCGGAGTAATGGTATGCGGACTGAAAGTCAGCGGAAAAAAAGATGCGGATTAAAGGTTGATTACCGAGGAGTACAGATCATATACGCAGAACGACAATTACAAGAAACAAAATGTCAAAATATATAGCTATTTTACAGTCTGCAAGGAGGACTCAAAAAGGCAGGAAAGCGATGCAGGAAGCAAATATACAGAGAGGAGGGCAGGGGGCTACATTCCCCAATATTTAGTGAGGAAGTGTAGTTTAAGGTTTCTTTTAAAGTTGGCATAGGAGGGGTTGCAGCGAAGGTCTTTGGGGAGGCTGTTCCAGATGGTTGGGGCATTGCCAGAGAAGGAGCGGGATTGAGAGGAGCTTTTTTTTTAGGAGAGGGGGTATGAGGAGGAGAGAATTGGTGCTTCTCAGGGTTCGGGAGCTGCCAGCTTTTTTTCAGTTTAGTAGATAGATAGGGTGGAGTCTTCCGATCGAGGGCTTTGTGTGTGATACAGGCAATTTTGTAGGAGGATCTACCTTCAATGGGGAGCCATTTAAGGGCCTTGAGGGCGAGTGAGATGTGTTCGAAACGCTTACAGTTGGTGGTGAATCTGGCTGCGAGGTTAAGGACGGATTTGATGGGGGCAAGATGAATTTTGGGGGTACCAGAGAGAAGGGCATTTCCGTAGTCTATTTTAGAAAGAACCAGTGATTGGGTAATAACTTTGAGGTCTTCTGCCGGAATAAAGGGTTTGATTTTTTTGAGATGCCGAAGTGTGAAAAGTGCACTTTTTGCTGTGTTTTTAATGTGGGAGTTAAGAGTAAGATTATTGTTGATGGTGATGCCAAGAGATTTGACAGATTCTGCGAGGGAGAGAGGGCAATTAAGGGCATTGAGGTCCGCTATCCATGATTGAATCGGGAGAGGGTTGTTCTTGGGCGAGAAGAGGATAATCTCAGTTTTGTTAGGGTTGAGTTTAAGATGGTTGCTGTGGAACCAGGTTTGGATCTTGGTAAGTGCTGAGTTTAGGTGTAGGATGTAAGAATGGGTTTTTACTTTATAGTACAGTTGAGTGTCATCAGCGTACAGATGGTAATTGATTTTGGCTTGTTTGAGTAACAGGGTGAGGGGTTCCATAAAGAGGTTGAACGGAGCAGGATCCTTGCGGTACACCAAGGGAGACAGGAGTTGGGCAAGATAGATAGTTAAGAATTTTAATTTGTTGTGCCCTGTGTTGGAAGTAGGAGGCGAACCAGTTAAGGACAGTGCCATTCAGACCAAAGCCATCCCTGAGTGTATTGAGTAAGGTTGGGTGGTATACCGTGTCAAAAGCAGCGGTTAGGTCTAGAAGGATGAGTAGGTAAGTCTCACCCTTGTCCAGGGCCAGGTTTATGTCATCGACTATGTTGAGCAGCTCAGTTTCCGTGCTACAACCTTTGCGGAAGCCTAATTGAAGGGGGTCAAGAAGGTTGAATGTGTTAATGTGTTCGTCCAGTTGAAGAAGGGCACACTTTTCGAGAGCTTTGGAGAGGAGGGGAAGTTTGGAGATGGGGCGGAGGTTGTTGCATGAATGCTTTACACATTGCCTCTAAGTTTAACCTGACTGTTTTGTGCCAAGCTACCAGAGGGTTAAGCAAAGTGTAATTTGAGGTCTGCTTGTGTTTCACCCTGACAAGAATTGTGGTTGGTGCTTAAGTAGGGTTTAACCCTCCCCTCAACCAATATCACAGTTTCTCATAGCCAGCATGCTGTGTCCCATTTTCCTGATACTTCAATGTTACTTTCTTATGGAGTCCCTCTCTGTCAGCCATCTCCATGGTATTTGTGCTGCCCAGTAAGTCTGGCTGATCTAAGATGGTTAAATTCATTATAGCCCAGCTCTTGGTCACTATCTCCTCCCCACAGTTGGGCACCTCACAGCTAGCGATCAGGGTGGGGTCAATTATGTGTCAGCTCTCTTTAGGCTTCACCTGGGTTATCAACAGCCTGTTTGGGGACGGAGATGCAAGGACATGCCTTACCACAGGTCTTGAGTTGGGCACCCAGAGCCCCTCCTCCATGCTGGGGTGCAATTCAGGAGTGCTGGTCACTGTCTCTGATCCCTTCTCTTCAGGAGAGGGTGAATTCCTCTTACTCAGGCTCTTGTATGGTGCTGCAGGGCCACTTCCCAGGGTCGCTGATGCCGCTTTTCATCCTCCTGCTTGCACTTCGCTTGATGGTGCAATGGGTCCGTATTCAACACTCTCAGTGACGCATGGTGGGTCCAAGTTCGGTGCTCCATGAAGGGCAGGGCTGGTTTTGGGGCTCCCTCCAAAAGGTTCATTGGCCATCCTAGGCCTGGGGTACCCACTCCATGATCAGATTTTGAGCACTGTCCTCAGCAAGGACAAGCAGCTTCCTGATTGTCGGGCCTGTCGGTCACATCTGGGTGGGCTGCATTTCTCTTTAGTACATGCAGGCTGCCATGTAAATCCCTGGCATCAGCGGAGAGGCTCACCATCCAGGTTCATCCAGTGCAGCCTGGAGGTTTGAATCAGCAGGTGCACTGGGTTACTACATTGTCTCCTTGTGGCTGCATTCATATTTATATTTCTGGGATAGCTTTACACTAAGGCTGTCCAAGTGCCAGAATCCAGTGTTGTCTTGTTGCCTTCTCATCTTCCCACACTCGCTTAAGTGCCTGAGGGACCTTCCAGCATGCGTGTGTCGTAGGCAGAATTCCACACTTTCTGAGAACTCTAGAGTCTGGGCAAAGGGAGTAGCAGGCATGTCCTACTCTTCCGCAATCATGGCTCCTCCACCTATAGTAATGGTAGAAGCGTAGTTTCTGAATACTCTTTTGTGAGTAGGAGTTTGGCATGTAATTCTGCTTAATCACATGGAATTCTTAGGTAATTACGTGAGTTATGGAAACCTTTGTTGGCCCCAATTATTCACAATCAACCTAAGTGAATAGGGCATCTACTTTCTGAATGCTTCCCATCTATTTCAAGGGCAAGGGCAAACAAGGTCCAACGTAACTATTAGAACTGGGGTCGCTAGTTGGCTGAGGTAGGTACATTAGGCCAAATAAGGACCCTTGCTTCCACGTCAGGGAAAGGAAGGACACCTTCTCAGATAGCCCCTGCTCACCCCCTTGGTAGCTTGGCACGAGCAGCCAGGCTTATCTTTGAGGCAAGTGTGTAAAGTATTTGCATCCACGCTCTCAGTAACCCAATGATGACACCACACATGGACACCACACGAGTTTCATGAAAACAAGTATATATTTATATAAAAAGATATACAATAAGACCACACGATATAAATCCAACATAAGCGTTATTAGGCCAGCCAGCCCTTGTAGGTTCTGGCATTATTAATGACCAATTCTAGATGATCCACTGCAGTCCTAACGCAATACTATGCAGTTCGTAATGCAAGAATCAGGCACTTCACAATGTAAAAGTAGTGCTGTTCGTTATGCAACAATCAGGCAGTTCGTAATGGCAAAATAATGCAATGCGTAATGCAACAATCAGACAGTTTGTTATGCAAACTAATGCAAAGCGTAATGCAACAATCAGGTAGTTCTTTATGCAAAAGTAGTGCAATGCATAATGCAACAATCAGGCAGTTTGCAATGCAGAAATAATGCAATGCATAATGCAACAATCAGGTATTTCGTAATGCAGAAGTAATGCAATGTTTAATACACTCCAGCACTGATCACGGTGCTTTAGACAATCTCTCCGCCACTCGTACTGTCTTGCGGTCAGCTACTGCCAACAGATGCCCCCAACACAGGTATGGGGTAAACCAAAGGGCAGCTCCGCACTCTGGCCCGGTACTGCCACTCCTTGGCAAGTACGGGCTGCGATATGAACTGAAGCAGAGGCTCTCGCTGCAAGACTGGGAGAGGCCGAGAGCGTCTCTCTCCGAGTCCGCACTCCACCCCAGGCATCGACACACATTACCTGGGGGTGTGACCTCGCTCTCCTCTCCTCTTTCTGCTACTTGGGCCTCTGATGCGACTTTGTGGATTCCAGGCAGTGAGACTCGGGCCCTCCCCCAACGAGGTTGGTTCGAGTTCCTACTCTGGCAACAGCGACCGCGGACCGGTGGCACATCTCCTCTGGGGATGCTGGTCCAGGCCACTGACGATTACGAAGAACTCAGCTTCAACAGGGCACACGCAAACAGCGTCACTGACACTCACTTCAACTTCAGGTGTGCACGATCACAGAGCTATCCTCACGAAGGTCTCAGGCGAAGCACACGCACACAGAATTGCTGAGACTCACTTGAGTTCCGGGTGCACACGATCACAAGGCAATCCTCACGAAAGTCTCAGGCTGCAGGAAGCACATGCACACAGTGTCGCTGAGACTCACTTGACTCCGGGTATGCACAATAACAGGGCAGTCCTCATGAAGGTCTCAGGCTGCTCAAAGCTCACGCACACAGCATCGCTGAGACTCGCTTGGACTCCAGGTGCCCACGATCACAGGGCAATTCTTATGAGGGTCTCAGGCCGCCAAAATCATACGCACACAGCGTCGCTGAGAGACACCTGGAAACATTTGGGCACCTGAGTTTCCACAACAGGGAGCCAGCTCTCCTCGGGCCCTTGGCCATAAGTTCCTTCAGAACAAAGCACACAGCAAAGTACTTTCAAGCAGAGGGACAAAGCACACAGCAATGTCCCTTTAGCATCTCCTTGGTTAAAGCAGCAAACTGCAGGCCAGCCCCAGAACACACAGCAAGGGTCAGTCCTTTCCTTCAGGTTCTTCAGCTATTTCGTCCTTGGGAGAGGTTCCTCTTGACCACAAAGTAGTCATTTTCAGTCTTGAACCGTTCCATTACAACGTTAAGGGGTTGCAGCTCTCATAGTTATACCCCTAAATGTCTTTGAAGTCTTTGTGTTCAGGGGGGCACTGACCCCTGTCCAAACCAGTTCTGGGTGTCTCCCTGCCAGTGACACCTTCTTCCTTTGATAGTGGGGGTCAAGAACCTTAATCACTCAGCAGGAGATGGAGCCATTGTTTTATGGCAGCAACCCAGGTCTCTTCACCTCCAGGGGCTACTCTTCCCCCCTACACTCTGAATGCAGGTCAGCCTATTGCTGTCTCTCCTCCTCCCCTGGGTCAAGACATTCCCCAGAACCTATCACTTTCAGATCCAGACCGTCAATCCACAACCAGGCATAGACACACGGAAATTTTAGAGAACAAAAACCCAGCCACTTCTAAAAGAGTAGTTTCTAAACACACAATGGAAAAACCACCTTGACAAAAAGATATGTTATTGAATTGTGAGTTCAGGCACACTAAACTTCACCTCTCCATCTTAGGCCTTTGGGAAGATAGGTTGGAAAACATATTACACAGCCTTCACATGCTGTCCTATGGCCAAGATGTCCTTTCAACAGTGATAAATGGAATGGAGAGTATTTCACTGTCAGGACATGGTACACACCTCAATACATGTCCTACTTATCACATAACATAATATAACATTTGTATTTGTAAAGTGCTCGTTCACCCAGAGGTCTCGTGTCGTTGAATAACAGATGCTCATTGTTACCCAAACCAATGGTACTCATTTTATCGACCTCAGATGGATGAAAGGCTGAGCGGACCCACCAGGATTTAAACTTGTGACCATGAGGTCAAATACAGGCCCCTGCAATGGGCGCATTAGTCCACTGAGCCACCAGATACGGCTTGCATACACTGCACCCGGCCCAGGGGGGTACCCTGGATCTACCATAGAGGTGTCCGATGTGCATAAAAATGGAAGGGTAAGGCCTGGCAAGTGGGTGCACATGTCAGGACAACATGGCAGTTTAACAAACTGCACGCAGGCACTGCAGTGGCAGGCCTGAACTCTCCCTTTAGGGCTACTTTTGTGGGAGCCACAATTAGTGCTGCAGGCCCACTACTAGCATTTGTTTTACCAGCCCTGGTACACATAGTGCACTTTACTAGGGAATTTACTAGTAAAACAAATATAACAATTATGTACAACCAATTACCATTACACTTTAAACAGGGAGCACTTGCAATTTGACATTGATCAGCAGTGGCAACGTGCCCAAAGCATCTAAGTTGACAATACCATGTCAGAAAAAAGGTCTAGGGGGAAAGTAAAAAGTTTAAGGAACTTTAGCCAAAAAGGGTCAAGTCTAACAGTAACAATTCATGTTTCCTTCTGACATCCTAGAAAGACTGGGGTCCCTCTGTGCTTGTTCTTGTTCTTCTCACAAACCCTAATCGTAAAAGGTATAAAATTAAAATATCATCAAAGAAGCAAAATTGCCGGAATCTGACACCTTTTTTCAGTCTGCCTTCAAGTCTAAATCTGGTTTGAAAAACCACCAAATTAGACTCTGCAAAAATCTTATTATCATGTCTGAACACAGAATACATCCTGTATTTTAGGGGAGCATGCCTTCCTGTTGCAGCTAAGAGTGGTGATGTTGACTCACAGCTGTTAATAGAAGCGTCCCCTAAGTGTAGGGAGCGACCCTCTGGGCACAACTTGAGGTATCAGCTGATCTTCTAGTTCTCAACCAAAGTTTTGACTTGAGTATTCAATCCAAAATCATAAAGTTCATCAAAGATATTTATTGTATCATAAGTAAGAAGTTTGATGTTTTAATGTCACATCCAACGTTCTCTGCTTTCAAAATTTGCATTATATCCATGTATATACTTGAAATAGCATCTTCCCAATGCATTTCGCGCCCATGACAGGAGCTTTGTCAGGGGAATCTGTAAACATACAATTAATTACAATGAGGGTCCATGCAATCTCCTAACTATCATATAACTGTTTCTTTACATCAACACTAAATAATATCATGTCGTTATCATTGCTAAACATGTTGTAAAAACAACGAATCATTCGGAATCCATAAATCAAGTGTTACTACGTGAACTTCCCGGGTGATGTTCAATTGATTGGGTACTATCGTGTGGTTAACGAAAACATCCTACAACGCAACTAAATGCGTGTGAACTCATAAATGTGTACAGATTATATCAACCAAACAGATGTGGCGCCCACTTCTCAATCCACTTTAAACCACTAATGTCTCGACTTTCACTGCATATTTATGCTCGTCTCACCCGTGTTGCGCGTTTGTTATGAAAATCTGTCAACGATTTCATGAGTTCTATATCCTTATAACCCAAGCGTTTGCCGGTGTAGACTCATCCCTTATACAAGTGCGCGTCTTACCGCTTCATAAAGCGTTCAATCCCTCGGGTATATCCTGCAAGGTTGGAGTGTGTCTTACATTGAAACGCTATGATATAAACGCCGTGTAACCGGTGACCTCTTGACATGAACATAAAAAGGGGACTGTTGTGGGAAACTCGAAAAACGTGCAGCCATGTTGGATTGGGAGGTTCAAACATGCAGAAATGCGATCTAGGATCTCTAATGTTGCTTGTGTTTCAGACCTAATGTGAAGAGTGAACAATAAAACTTACAAATGTGTCAAAATAGTAAAAATAATGAAAACAATCATAAACAAAATGCAAGCTTATGCAAAGTATAAATGGTGAATAAAACTTGATGGGAATTCACATTCTGAAACAGTGTTGTTCACCTCTCTTAAAGGTAACATGAAAGTTCCAAACGATCATTAAGCCCATGGGGCTTCAGAGAATCCAGTCTGAAAATCCATTGTGTTTCTTTCTGTAGTAGTCTCTTGTTGACGTCCTGATTGTCAATATTGTCTATGGTTTCCAGTACCATAAACTTCAGCTGTGAGATGTTATGTCTTGCTTCATTGAAGTGCACTGAAATGGTCGATTTCTCATTCCTTGTCCTTATATTACTCTTGTGTTCAGTGACTCTTGTTTTGATTTTTCTCGTGGTTTAGCCCACATAGACTAATCCGCAAGGACATTTGAGTGCATGTATAAAGTTCATGGAGTCACAGGTGGCTGTTACATTCAAACGTATCGGGATACCCCGTCTGGGATGGTTAATCGTGGTTCCCTTGATAATGGCATGTCAGTTACTGCAATTGTGACAGGGTATGGTACCCTTGTGTATCTGTTGCGTCCTTTTTCTGCTGTCACTCCTTATTAAATCCTGAATATTTCCGCAATGAATGATGCTTCTTGATGTTTTCTTTTCGATAAAAATGGCTAACTATGATGACATCACGAAATTAACGGATGTTAGAGCGGAAACGTTTGCATTCATTGCGGATGATGCTTCAAAAATGTATGCTTTAATCAATGAGGAATCCATTACTACCACCAATAAAAAAAGCAAAGAAAATAACATCAAACAACTACTATATCTCACGAAACGTGAGATCAACCAAAGACTACATGCTAGCACTTTAATTCGCTTTCATCGGGCCCAGAGGATCCCAAGAGGTCTGAGTGTACCTTTAAAACCCTTGTTATGCAAGAACAATCAGAAATTCGTCGAACGCTGGTACGCCATACTCAGTAAGTGTTCGTTAGACCTTATTTTACTGATTATTGAGGAACTATCCAAGGTGATTGAAGACCTTAACAAGGAAATTTCACAAACGAAAAGTGAGTTACAAGAAATGTTGGACAATGAAGATTGGGAAAAGGTCTTATCAGATATCAAACAACAACTTGACAAATACACTGATGAAATTAATGAACGCAAGGTTCGCAAATATAAGCGAGATACTATAGACTATAAGCTGGGAGAGGTATACTCCTGGGCTGAAGTCTATGCAAGAAGACGTCAAAACAAACCCCAAACAAATACCACTGAAACTGAGACATCAACTTCTGAAGGAGATAATCGACTATCTCAACCAAGAGAAAGAGGCGCACAGTCCCGTATGAATGACCAACCATCTACCAGTGTTCCTTTTTTAGAGGAAGGCACAATAGATCACGGAGACCCCGGAGGGGCAAAAGAAAGCGAACCTTCAACGTCAGCTCGAAAGCTCCCACACAGAGTGGCAGAACCAACAGGAAGAAGAGATAGATAAACAACTAGTGATAAACATTTCTACTCACCAATTAAACAAAAGTGAAATTAAAGTGTTACAGAAAGGAACATCATTTGTTCCTACACACCACACAGACAAATTGGAACTCAACATCAGTCTTTACAAATTCATGCGCAATTTAAGGCTACGACATTTTTTTGAGAATGTTATTGCTCCTGAGACAAACAAAGAACCAGATCAACAATTAAAACATCTAAAACCGAGGAGCACATTCCAAGCACCACTAAGCCACAAATCCTTAGACACGTTTGAATCACTGGTGTTACAAGACATCAACAAAATGGAATTTAAACATCGTTCCAAATTGCAGAATTTGTCAAAAAAAGAAGTTAACATTTTGAAGAAACTATCTGAAAACCCAGAAATCACAATCCAAAAAGCGGATAAAGGGGGAGCCCTTGTTGTTGTGACACCAATTTTTACATTTCACAGGTAAACACCCATGTGAATGACACCGAAACTTATACACTGTTAACCTATGATCCAACAAAGGAATTTCACAACAATCTTGTCGAAATTGTACAAAGAGCACTAGACGAGGGTACGATCACGCTCAAAACCAAGAATTTTCTTACCAAACAGTTTCCACGGGTTCCATCCTTACAAATGCTACCCAAAATACATAAAAACCTACAGCAACCACCTATGCGCCCCATTGTCAACACAAGAGGCAGCATACATGAACCAGTGGGACAATTTTTGGATGTACATCTCAAAGACTTTGTAAGCAATGCTCAAACATATGTTAGGGATCCGACTGACTTTTTGAACAAATTGGAAGGAATAAACATTCAAAAGGATCAAGAGACATGGCTATGTACCATTGACGTTCAGGCGTTATACACGTCTATCCCACACAATTTAGGACTAGAAGCGGTTGAAACAACATTACTTCAATCATCGCTAGATCAAAAATTCCAAGTCTTTTTAATGGAACTGTTAAATTTCACTTTGTATCAAAGTTACTTCAAATGGCAAGAAAGACACTATTTACAACTCACAGGAACGAGCATGGGAAATTGTGCAGCACCGAGCTATGCAAATATTTTTATGATCAACTTCGAGACAAACCACATCTTGAACAAAGAACCATGGAAAAAACATGCCAGAGTTTTCTATAGATATATAGATGACATCTTTGTTTTATGGCAAGGTCCGAAACAAACACTACTTCAACAGCTAGAAGAACTGAATGACACAAATGATCGGGTTCAATTCACACATCAAATAGAGCAGAAGACCATCGCCTATCTGGATGTACTCATTCATGTAGAACAAGATCAAATCAGAACCACCTTATACAAAAAATCTACAGATCGGAACAATTTACTACATTATGGTAGCTTCCATCAAAATTCCATTAAGAATAACTTGCCTTTATATCAACTGTACAGGGTAAAGAGGATTGTTTCCGAACCTGAGGAATCCAAATTACAGATACACAACATGATCCAAAGATTCAAATAGAGAGGCTATCCTCCCAAGGTTTTGGAAATTGCAGAAAATAAATGCAAATTGAAAACACGCACTGAGTTACTTACAACTGTACCGAAAACCACTGAACAACGTTCAGTAATTGTTTCAACCTTTTCCACCAAAAGCCATGCCTATAAACAATCCATCTTAAGACATTGGTCTATTCTATCTAATGAACCAGACTTTAAAGGAGTCTTTCAGAACAACCCGAGATTTGCATACACTCGTAGTAAAAATATTCAGGATTTAATAAGGAGTGACAGCAGAAAAAGGACGCAACAGATACACAAGGGTACCATACCCTGTCACAATTGCAGTAACTGCCATGCCATTATCAAGGGAACCATGATTAACCATCCCAGACGGGGTATCCCGATACGTTTGAATGTAACAGCCACCTGTGACTCCATGAACTTAATATATGCACTCAAATGTCCTTGCGGATTAGTCTATGTGGGAAAAACCACGAGAAAAATCAAAACAAGAGTCATTGAACACAAGAGTAATATAAGGACAAGGAATGAGAAATCGACCATTTCAGTGCACTTCAATGAAGCAAGACACAACATCTCACAGCTGAAGTTTATGGTACTGGAAACCATAGACAATATTGACAATCAGGACGTCAACAAGAGACTACTACAGAAAGAAACACAATGGATTTTCAGACTGGATTCTCTGAAGCCCCATGGGCTTAATGATCGTTTGGAACTTTCATGTTACCTTTAAGAGAGGTGAACAACACTGTTTCAGAATGTGAATTCCCATCAAGTTTTATTCACCATTTATACTTTGCATAAGCTTGCATTTTGTTTATGATTGTTTTCATTATTTTTACTATTTTGACACATTTGTAAGTTTTATTGTTCACTCTTCACATTAGGTCTGAAACACAAGCAACATTAGAGATCTTAGATCGCATTTCTGCATGTTTGAACCTCCCAATCCAACATGGCTGCACGTTTTTCGAGTTTCCCACAACAGTCCCCTTTTTATGTTCATGTCATGAGGTCACCGGTTACACGGCGTTTATATCATAGCGTTTCAATGTAAGACACACGCCAACCTTGCAGGATATACCTGAGGGATTGAACGACTTATGAAGCGGTAAGACGCGCACTTGTATAAGGGATGAGTCTACACCGGCAAACGCTTGGGTTATAAGAATATAGAACTCATGAAATCGTTTACAGATTTTCATAACAAACGCGCAACACGGGTGAGACGAGCATAAATATGCAGTGAAAGTCGAGACATTAGTGGTTTAAAGTGGATTGAGAAGTGGGCGCCACATCTGTTTGGTTGATATAATCTGCACACATTTATGAGTTCACACGCATTTAGTTGCGTTGTAGGATGTTTTCGTTAACCACACGATAGTACCCAATCAATTGAACATCACCTGGGAAGTTCACGTAGTAACACTTGATTTATGGATTCCGAATGATTCGTTGTTTTTACAACATGTTTAGCAATGATAACGACATGATATTATTTAGTGTTGATGTAAAGAAACAGTTATATGATAGTTAGGAGATTGCATGGACCCTCATTGTAATTAATTGTATGTTTACAGATTCTCCTGACGAAGCGCCTGTCATGGGCGCGAAATGCATTGGGAAGATGCTATTTCAAGTATATGCATGGATATAATGCAAATTTTGAAAGCAGAGAACGTTGGATGTGACATTAAAACATCAAACTTCTTACTTATGATACAATAAATATCTTTGATGAACTTTATGATTTTGGATTGAATACTCAAGTCAAAACTTTGGTTGAGAACTAGAAGATCAGCTGATACCTCAAGTTGTGCCCAGAGGGTCGCTCCCTACACTTAGGGGACGCTTACTATTTACTTATTCTTCACACCTCTTGACCGACCAGGTGATACCTCCGTGGCACACAACAAACTGCAACTTTTTGATTTAAATCAGCCTGTGCCCAGTCTACAAAAATTGTTGACTCACAGCTGTTCTCATTGGTAGCACGCTTTTTACCTGTCTCACTCGAATATTCTGTTCTTGTTTTGCTGGTTTTAGGACTTAGTGCACTTTACCACTGCTAACCAGTGCTTAGGCTCTTGTGCTCTCTCCTCTACACATGGTAATATTGGTTCATCCCCAATTTGCATATTTAATTTAAAATCCTTGGTAAAGTGGGACCCTTATAACAAGGGCCTGTAAATTAAATGTTAATAATGGACCTGCAGCACTGATTGTGCCAACCACTTAAGTAGCCCTTTAACCATGTCTCAGTCCTGCCACTGCAGAGTCTGTGTTTGCCGTTTATACTGCCATGTCAAGCTGGCAAAACAGCCCTTTTGCCAGGCCCACACCTTCCCTTTTTATACATATAAGTCACCCCTAATGTAGGCCCTGTATAACCCAGAGGACAGGGTGCAATGCATTTAAAAGGCAGGAAATGTAAGTTTACGTTTTACATGTCTTGAAAGGGAAAAACTCTCAACGTTCTTTTTCACTATTTGAAGGCCTATCTCTCCAAAGGATAGCATTGGGATTACCTTATTACACTTTATAAGTGTAACTTCCAATTGGGAAGAAAAAAGACCTCCAAGTCTGGTGTCTCTGGAACCATAATTTAAAATCACTCCTTATGGTGACGTTGGATTTTAAATTGCAATGCTGAAAATGCCACATTTTGAAAGTTGGCATTTTCTTACTTTAGCCATTTGGTGCCTGCGGCCTGTCTCTGATCAGTCTAGGGTGGGTGACAGCTGGGCTTTGTGTATTCCACCTAGACAGCCACATACAATGGGATCTTAGCTGTGACTTGATAGGCCATTCTGGGAGGACGCGAGGGAGGTGCTGGCTGGCTCCTCACTTACACCTTAATAGACTGTGTCCTGTCCCCTCACAAAGGGCTGCATACCCCTGTTTGCTGGACTACTGGTTTGCTGTGTTGCCCTGCTGCCTGCTGCTCTCTCTTTTCTGGTTGAGAAGGACTGGACCTGCATCACTTGAATCCTGAGACTCCAAGGGCTTGCTGACTCGCCTCCTGATCTGAAGTCTCAGGGACATAAACAACTTCCAACCATCCTGCGCCGACACTTGGACTCTGCAATCTGTAAGCCTGCCCTGCCAAATGGTGCCACCCCTTCCTGTACCCTTGGAAGTGGGCCTAAATGCTCTGCTCCAGTGGAACTAACACGTCCTCTGCTGCAAGAGAGAATCAACACATTGCAAATGTTGCAGGAACAGGACGTGTGGTGCAGAAAAGTACAACAGAGACACATGCATCAACCACATCCTTGGCAAGGCCAACATTGAAACACACCCAGATCCACGTGTGGAGGAGCCACAGCCTTATGCAGTACTGTTGTATGCCTGTCCACCCCACTTACACACATATGAAGATACAACACGGTTACATGTCCCAGGTCTACACAACTGCCTGCGGTGACATGGTTGCGCACGCTGTACACAGCACAATGTAATGTGGAATGACCCCGGGCCTTCAAGCATACATAATGACCACACTGACACACTGAGTGAGTTTGTGGGACTGTCTATGGGCACGTGCGCCCAGACCCTTTTATTGGCAGGGTCACATCTCCAGTGACGCCTGTGCTGGATGGGTGTTGGTTAGCCACCACTCAGGGCTTGATTGGATGCTGTCAAAAACCACAACAGTGAGTAGATGAAGACAACATCCAGCCCATGGGCTCAGACGTCACCAACGTTCATACAGAAATTGCCCATGAATTTCAGGGCACACACTCATTGGCACCAGAGCTGGAAGGGAATGCAGTCTGCGATGAGGCCTGTACAATGACATGGACTCTGCCATGTAGAGAGCAAGACTCAGTTCAACTTGTGTGACCTACTCCACCGCAGTGTGTGCCAGAGGCAGTGGTCGGCAAGGGCCCACAGCCACGTGTGGTAGGCATGCGCTACACAGAGTCAGTGGCACCAGTGCAGTTGTTGGTAGTGTCCCATCACCTCCTTAAAGGTGAACCTTTTCTCCTACGGACTGAAGTGCGTCTTCCTCTTACTCCTCTCCTTGCGTACTGTGCCATGAACACTGCCATGAAGATATCAAGACTCAGTTCCAAATGTGCGTCCTAGTTGGCCGCAGTGTAGGACGGAGGCTGCTATCAGCGCAGGTTAACCACTGTCCAGCCATCTCCTCCTAGATCTCTAACACACGATGTTGGAATGGCATGTGTATTAGATTTGTGGCTGACGGAGGTAGTGGCACCAGAGCTGAGTGGGTGTGCAGGCTGCGATGAGTCCATGTCCTGCCTGGGACGGACTGCATTGGATTGGTGTAAGGCCTGCAGGACCGCAGTGTAGGCTGAAGGCCGCAGTCAGCAAGGTCCCACAGACACGTTTGGTGGGAGTCACATGCACAGACTTGGTGCCACCATTAATCGAAGGCAGTAAAGTGACATATACTCAGCCTTAAATAATGTACTCTGCCATGGTGTATTCAAGACTCACTTCTAAATGTGTAAACTCCTTGTACGCTGTGAATGCCGGTGGAGTATGTCAACGAGAAAGGTGTTCCGCGGGCCTGTGTTGCGGAGGCCGTGATGGTCCGAGGAGGCTGTCAAAGTCGGGTGCCTTTGGCTTGCTGCTGGCAGCGGCATGTGGTGGGCCCTCTTTGACACACACCGGTGTCGGCAGGTGGGCAGTTATGCCTGGATGCACAGGGGTACCCATGACGAATTCGGGGACCAGCGGCCCGGGTTGCAGCAGGCGCACAGGATCCCAGGCAACACCGTTCGCGGTGTAGGCCTTGTGGCAGGGTGAGAGGCGCCGCCCTTGCAGGGACGTTGGGCATTCCAGAAGAGGACCACGCCCAAGGCTGCATGCTTTTTATTCACACCCCTGCGCTGACCTGGCATACGCCGGACCAGCCCACACCGCACACGCTTTTAGGGGGGAACGTAACAAGCTACATTTTCTTGAACTCCCCCACTGGCTGGGGTGACATGGTTGCGTCCACTGTCCACTACACTCCAAACACCAGCGGTGTGTGTTGACATGAATATGTCTGTGGTCTGCATACTGCAGTCTGTCCAACACATCCATGCCACACTTGGCATTGTGTGTAGTCTCTTTTATCGGTCAAATCGCATCATTTGCAGATGCCTGGTTCCCTCCCCTTCCCACATTCCGCTATTGTGTAGCTGAGGTGCCAATGCCGTTGATGGCCCATGTACATGGCTCGGCCAGGTTCCCAAAGTGAGTTGTGCTGTTGTGTCTGGTGTGTGGGCATATTGTTTGGCATATTGTATGTAAGTTTGTGACTTGTGCATTCCCAAAGTTGTGGATTGCATAATTGTGTTTTTGAGGTGTGTGGTGTGTTCATCTGGTACTTACCAACGAGCAGTACATTCCCATAGGTGCTATCCTAGAAGCGCTGATTGATGATGGACTGCAGGAAGATATAGGAATCATGCACACTGCCTGGGTAGTTGGCGACGACGTTGGTGAAGAGTCCTCCGTAGAACACTATTGCCTGGACATTGATGAAATGTGTGTGCTTTCTGTTGCGGTAATTGTGTGCTGTGTCGACAGGGGGCACAAGTAGGCCATGTGTGCAGTCGATTGCCCCCAGCACATGCGGGAAGCTGGCTGTGGTTGTAGAAGCCTTGCTTGGTCTCCAGATGTTCCTGCGAGGTGTGGGGGGAAGTATAGGTACTGGCGTACCAAGCTGATGATGGCATCCAAGACAGGTTTGAGGAACCTTGAGAGGCCTGGCTGTGAGACTCCGCCTACTCTGGCAGTTGGTTGAAATGGCCCAGAGGCCAACAGGTGCAGCATAGCCACCAGCTTTGTCTGCGGAGGGATGTTGGTTATCTGCTGTGTTGGTACAGTCAGCCTGTGGGTTATCATGTTCAGGATCTAGAGGATGGTTGTCCTTTTGAGCCTGTAGTGGGTAATGACATACTCTGGTGTCAAGTTTGTGAGGCTGGAGCGTTTTCTGAAGGTCCACTGTCTGTGTCTGCGCTGCCTCTGTGGTGGTCCGTGGGGGGAGTCCAGGGGGGTGGTGGCAGTGGGTATTATGGGCCTGTTGGGGCTCCGAGCTTCATGATCAGTAGCTCCATGGCATCTGTTTTTCTTCAGGTGTGGGTCTGGGCTGGACTCCCTTTTTTGATGTTGCTGCCGTCCAACTTTACACCAGGTTAGAGCAGGTGTTAAATTCCTGCTGCTAACACGCCTTATCACCTGTTTTGAGTTGGTATCGCCGATCTGGCTGGTCGTTAAGAATGTTGCGGAGTGGTGTTGTCGTGACTTTTTTGCATGGGAGCGCTTACTCTGCATCTCATTAGCAATAGTTGCGAGTGTCATCTGTGGCGTCGTTTTTTGCGGCTGCTATTGCAGGTAAACTGGTGATATGGGCTGTTAGCACTTGCTTGTGAATGGGGTGTTAATTTTATCGCGTCTTTGGCTGCAATAAAGTGCCGATATCTCGGCGATAACTCCTTGAGAATATGCCCCTCTGTTTTTCGGTGAGGGAGACCTGTGATGAGAATCTCCTGACAAGCACTACCCAAGGCATAGTGCCATTAGTGTGCATGTCAAAGATTCTGAGATGTCTGTCAGGTTCACTTCTAGATCGCTTGAAGAAAGGGTGACTCCTTGTAACCATGATACTAAAGAGCACTCTATAATATTGATGAAAGGTTACATATTGTAGCATCCTATGTCTCACCAATCCCTGAATGTGTGAACTGGTGCCTGAAATGCTGGGAGTAACTGATGTAATATAATGTTCCTGTGCCTGTGGAGTGGAAGCTAGGAGATACTTTACAATTGATGAGAAGATAAAGTCCTGGCTAGAGCAATGTATCTGACACTGCAGCTAAGGGCCAAGTGTATTTTTGAAGAACCTTCTTCAAGACTTCAATACTTAACACAAATGTCTCCTTTAGAGGGTCACCACTTGGAGGAAACACCTTCTTTGGTGGTAAAACCCCCCCAAAACAACTGTATTTTAGGCGTTCAGATTTCTAGGGTCAAATTCTGGAACAAACTCCCCCAGCTCTGAAACAGATCTCTCATTTTCTTTCTTACACAAACAGTCTGGAAACTCACCTTTTTTGTTGGGTCATCCTCCACTTTGTTCACATTAGTTGTTTTCTAGCGTCTGGAATAATTGGTATGAATTAACCCTCGGCGTAGTTCGCGAAGTAGCGCTATGCGTAGCTACGCGAAGTGCACTTCGCGAGCTATGCGTAGCACTATGCGAACTGCGTAGTTCCCTGTTCGCGATGATTGGACAGTGCCGGATGCTTGTCCGCACTGTTCAATCATTGAAAACGGCATCTTGCACAGTGCGAGCTCAAGTAGATTTTTAATAAAGCGGCAGCTTTCTCAACGCGGATTGGTAGATTCTCATCTCGAGCAGTCGCGAGCATACGTGACCACTCGCAATGAGAAATCTGACCTCTCCTCATTGAGAATCTCGCCGGGATTTTTTTTTTTGCATGCTCACGATTGGCAACTTGATGTTGCTGATCGCGAACAGGGAAAAAGTCTCGCCGGGATGTCATTTTGCTTGCTAGCGGTCGCCAACTTGACGTTGAGGACCGCGAGCAAGCAAAAAATTATGGCTGCACTACGCTACGCTGCGCGTGTTTGCACTGTGCTACGTGCAGTTTGTGTAGTGCGATGTAGCGCAAACTTCGCAAACTACGCGAGTGTAGCGTAGTGCTTTGCCTAGGCTTAGCATGAATGCATCCTATGAGAATCAAATCAAATAAATTATGCTTACCATGATTTCCTTGAAAGTATATAGAGGTAAAAATCTTCAAACTAAAAAGGCTGCTGCTGTTCAGACTCTGAACAATAAATGGCAGCAACACCTGCGCTGTCGGAATTGGAACCCTGAAAACACACTGGCCATCATAAGCATCCTCACCACAGAGAAGACTATTTTTTCAAGCTATTCTTCATGAAAGTTTGTCTGTCTGCCTCATCTGTTATCTGAGCCATGTTTCTTTAAAGTTTAGAAAGAGTAGAGTATGGTGTGAGGTAATATTCTGTGCGACTTGTATTTACGGCAGGGACTGTCACCGAATGACAGAATGCTAGCCCCTGTGGTGGTGTTGTGTGGTGTCTGCATGTGTGGTTGCATTTCTGTGTGTGCTTGTGAGTGTAAGTGTGTATAATATATGGGTGTGTGCGAACTTATTTGTATTTAAGTACACCCTTCTTGAACCTGTCATTAAGAATTAAGAAGTGCATTAAAGAATGTCCGGAAGTTTCCTAACATTAATTAAAAGAGAATATGTATGGATTGAGTGCTGAAGATAACGCAGAAAAGGATGGACGAATGAAGAAATACTTGTTTCAATATCCTTGACAGAAGACCAACTATGGTCGGATGAACAACAGACTAAGGGGAGAGGTGCATATCACACCATTGATAGAAGAAGAAACATTACAAGACCAGCTCTGCTCCATGAAAAACACAAGGGGTTCTGATGGAAATCACTGGCTATTGATAAATACAGAGATGTAGTCGGCGCTGCCTCCTGAACTAAAAGGGTTTTATAGGGGATGAATCAGTGCAAATGACCTACCTGTAGGCTGATCAGGCTGGCCGCGTTGCAGAGAAAATGATTACACTATTAGGGGAGAAGAAACTGTTGGTGGCAGAATCTTCACACTTGGCTGAGCAGGTGGGTTGCTCTTACACTTGTGTGGTATTGTGTAATGGGAATGCATATTAAATCATAGTTTGTAAAGCATTCATTTGTATCTCCAAACTACTTAAAAAGTCAATGCAGCCCCTCTCCGTTCTTTAGGTCATCGTTGTGACAAGTCAAGTCTGTGGTTTGAAATCCACATGGGTGTATTTGAATTGTGCTGGATTTTTAGGTCGAGACTAAACAGTGCTTGCGCTGTCAGGAGATCTGTTGTATGTGCTTTGTGCTGTCTGACTCCTCCTTTACTTAGGATTGGCTTTTGTGTGTGTCATTAAAAAGTGGTAGCCTGCAAATTGCTAACAGTTGCTGCATGTCTCACCTCTTCTCTGAAGTTAACGCCCATGGAGTATTGGCTCGGGGGCGAACCGGAACCGCATGTGAAGCCGGCCTTCATGCCCCTTGTCGGGAAAGCAGCGACAGGCTTGTTCTTATTGGCTACTGACACCTGGAAAATACATGTGCACTTGGCACAGAGTTTCGTTTTTGCACTTCCTACTTCAACCAGTGGACAGAATCTAGTAATGTAAGCAGAGAGCTGCTGGCTTTACACTGGCAGAGGAGAGCAGGTTTTACTGGGTTTGGTCTTCACTGGACTCCGTCCCATAACAGTTTCAATGACTCTGTCTTTCGTCCACCAGCCCCTGGCCTGTACATTCGTAGAGATGCGTCACCTCATCTGCCCACCTTAGTTCCCCATCCAGTTCCCACCCCTCCTGGTGCTGCTAGGATGGGGAAACCCTTATGCGCACGGTCTCAGGCCGACTTCCGCTGTTCCGTCCTTGGGATCTACTACTCCTCCAGGTTTATTTCTATCCCGCGCTGCCTCTCAGAGCAGCTACGAGTTTGGAGTGTCTGATGTGCGACTGTCACCTGTCAAAGGTGCTGCCCACACTATTACGGGAGACAAGGGTGCAACAATAGCTCTCAGTTGGCAAACGCTATATGGTGACTGTTTGAATGGTTCGCCTATTGCGATTGGACTACAAGTCCCAGTATACCTTCTTTTACACAGTTAAACAGGGTTGGGTGAGAGAAAGAATGCATCTCCAGACTTCCAGAATGCCCTATGTTGTTAAATATTGACTTTGGTAGGTTGCTAACTGTGTCGTTGTGACATACTGTTGGTTGTAGAGAGACTACACTTACTGTGGTAAAGAGGAAAATTGTAGCTTCGGATGTTCCTTATGGATGGACCCAGTCGATTTTTTCTGTAAATGTATTGTTGCAACTGTAATACAAATGATGGTAGGGCATTTTATTAGCATTTCTCCAATAACAATGTGTCTCGAACTTTACTTTCACTCTTAATTGATTTCTTTCTATTGTATGGCTTTTCTTGTTTCAGCCTGTCTATTTTGTGTTTGTGCCTCCCACAAAGCAGACCCTTTTTACCATCTCGTTGATTGGCTGGCTTCTATGTGTCCTCTACTCACTTTTAAGGAGCTACTTTTTTCTTTTTATTTAATCATCCCATTATAGTGCATGTGTTTTCCAGCTGTCTTCCTTATATGCTATTCTCTCCTCACTTTGCTCTCTCTTGTCCAAGTGTTTCTCTCCTCCTACCCACACTTGTGTTATTCTCCCGCTCATATGCTTCAATCGTTTTGTTTGCCCCATTCCCCACTGTGTTGCTGCTTCTCCCTCCACCCCTGTCAACTGGGTTGCTTCATGCTCCCGCTCCGAACTCTTTATACATTTTTAAGCACTTTTGAGCTACACTTTAAAAGTACACCACATAGTGTGTTCCAACCCTGCCACGTAGGGCACTGAGCTGTGCCCAGTTTGAGAAGTGATTCTTGGGTATTAGTGCATGTTTCAAATGCTAGCAATAGTGGTAGCCTCCCTCAGTGTTTCTGTCCTGTCCCAGGGGGTTCCTGCCACGGGGGACTATGGTTATGTTGCATCTGAACTCCAGTTGAATCACTGCACTCCAGACTGGTTTCGCTACATACAAGCAACAAACTTTGAAAACTCAACATTAATTCCTAGCTATATTTCAAATATTTAAAAAATAACAATGTAAGTGGTCTGACCACAAGACACTATCAGCCTGATTCATGTACGGGCCGTTTTGCGTGTCCCTAATAGCGATTAATAGCGACTCGCTATTGAGGAAACGCAAAACGGCATTCATGTACTTTTCGGGAAAAAAATAGCGACTCGCACGCGGGCGCTAAAGCCGTTAGCGACCGACAAAAAACGCAGAAAAATCGCTATTTCCGGCTACCTGCGATCGGGATAGCGACTCGCAATCCCGATCGCACGGGATAGCGACTCGCAATCCCGTGCGATCGGGAATGCGAGTCGCAATCTCGCGGGATCTGGAAAACGGGAAGACGCATTACGAGCACCGTGATGACATCACAACCAGGAAGCAGCCAAATCCCACCCCCAAACAACACAGTGACGCTATCAGTCGAGTGTTGAAGACCGAAAGCTGCCGCTAAACCGCCGTTAGCGACTCACAACCCCACCGAAATAGCGACCGACATGTCGGACGAACCCCAGCCAGGCCCCAGCAACAGCGCTGGCCGCAAGCGCAAACTGAAATTCTCCGAACAGGAGCTGGAGAACCTCATCGAAGGGGTGGTGGCCAACCACGACCAGCTGTTTGGTGCCAACTCCCGGAGGGTCCCAGAGCAGGAGAAGAGGAGGATATGGGTGGGGATTGCCTCCAGTGTGAACTCTGTGGGCGTTGCGGACAGGTCTCTGGAGGAGCTTAAAAAGCGGTGGTACGACCTCCGAGGCCGTGCCAAGGAGAGGGTGGCGGAGCGCCTTGGTGAGGCATCAGGCACCGGAGGTGGTGGACCGACTGTCCCACCCAACACCCCCCTGGAGGACCAGGTAGAGGACACCTTGGAGAGGGAGGCGTGTGTTGGCGTGACCCCTCTGGACTCCTCCCGCCCCACCCAAGACACCCAAGGTAAGTGGCATGCGACTGCGACCCTGTCCCCTATGACCGCCCCTGACCAAATAGGCTCACTCATTGGCCCTTAGTCATGCCTATGTTGTGCATCAGGAAATGCCCTGAAGCATTGTGGGAGACGTAGTATGTCCACAATGTAGTAGTACCACAATGCGCCCATAAAGGTTCCAAAGTGCGCAAATACACAGCCACCCAGGGAATGACACCCAGCATGCATGTAACATCTGCACGTCTGACAGTCACATGCACCTAATGAGTATCCACTTACCCTCACAGGTGCGGGTGACAGCAGTGACAGTGAGAGGCTGCTGATCGATGAGGAGGCCCAGGAGGAGGAATCCCTACCTGATACACAGCCACCAGCCCCTGCAGCAGCGCCAACACCAGCAGCCAGGCCCCCCGCCTCTGCTGCTACAACACCTGCAGGCCCACCGTCTGCCAAGGCCAGGCCCCCCGCCTCTGCTGCTGCAACACCTGCAGGCCCACCGTCTGCCAAGGCCAGGCCCCCCGCCTCTGCTGCTGCAACACCTGCAGGCCCACCGTCTGCCAAGGCCAGGCCCCCCGCCTCTGCTGCTACAACACCTGCAGGCCCACCGTCTGCCAGAGCCAGGCACCCCACCAATGTGCCTCCAGTGGCTGCCGCACCTGCAACACCAGCTGCTACAACACCTGCAGCACGTCCAATAAGATCTGGGCCAGCCACATCCGCTACACAGCGGCCCAACAGCAGGCGGGGCAATGGGCATCTCCATGCCTGCATGAGCGTGGAGCGGCGCATGCTCCGCATACACCAGCGGCAGTCCCAGCAGCAAGGAGCAATCCAGCTCCAGCTTCATAAGATAGGCCGCAATGTGGCTGGAGTCGGGGAGAGGATGGACCGCATGACGGCGGCCATGGACCGCATGACGGCGGCTATGGAAGACAACACTGCAGCGCTGGTGAAGCACCGCAGTGTTGCAAGCAGGCGCCACCACCAGTTGCTGAGCCGGCTGTCCACCTATAGCCGCTCCAATTATGTCTCGGCAAATGCCACCACCCTGCTTGCACGGCGCTCGTTGACCCAGCAGCACCAACTGGTCCAGTGCTGCGAGGATATTACCCGGGTGCTGGAGCATTTGACCACCGCCGTCACCGCACTGCACGCACCTGTGCTACCGGCAATTGTGGGGGGTGATGATGCTAGTGAGGGTGCCTCCAGTGTCAGCAGCCACTCTGCCACGCAGGCCCCCCCACCTAGGCGCAGCACAAGGGCTACGCCTGCTCCAGCTGCCCAGGATGAGGAAGAGCCTCACAGGCACCTGGGAATTGTGCGCCGGAGGCGCCAATGACATTGTGTCAGGGACACAGGCGCAGGCTGAACTTAAGCCTGCCATGGACCGTCTCATGCAGTATGCATGAATACTGCATTTTGTAAATAGTTGTTACCAAGACCCTTTTTTTTTTGTGATTATAACAAATACATTTATTTTGGTGCACACATACGCCTTGTGTAATCATTACAGTTTGCATGCAATTGTGATATGTGGGGTGGGGGAAGGGGGTGGGCTAGAAATTGTTAGCTGTGATGTGGTTGCGACGTCTGTGGCCTTCAGCTGGGTTCTCCCCGCGTGCATGGTGCGCATGTGCTGGTGGCCGGTCGTCCCCCTCAGATTCACTGCCTGAGATGTCAACTGGTATCCGGCGCTTGGTTGCAATGTTATGAAGCATTGCACAGACAGCCACAATGCGGCAGCACGCTGCAGGACTGTAATACATGGCCCCACCTGTCTTGTGCAGTATACGGAACCTGCTCTTGAGCAGGCCAAATGTCCTTTCAATACAGTTCCTTGTCCGGATGTGCGCAACATTGTAGCGGCGTTGCTGAGGTGTGGCAGGGTTGAGGTAAGGGGTCAGGAGGTATTCCCGTAGGGCGTAGCCACTGTCACCTGAATGAGAGGAGCAGATGTTGATTGCCTGTGCAGCGCAGTTACTTCATAGCAATGTGACATTGTCGACAAAGTGTACTTACCAAGTAGGTGTCCTTCCCCAAACTCTCCCCTGATCAGTCGTGTGTGGAGTCCGCTGTGCCTGAAGATAAAGGAGTCATGGGTACTCCCTGGGTACTGGGCCACAATGTCAGTGATGATGGTCTTGGCATTGCAGACCATCTGTATGTTGAGGGAGTGGTACGACTTCCTGTTGCGGTACATATACTCCGTGCCAGCTGGTGGGCAGATGGCGACGTGGGTACAGTCTATGCAGCCAAGGACATGGGGAAAATGGGCAACATTATAAAATTGTAGTTTTGTGAGGTCCAAATCCTGTTGGCTCGTGGGAAATGTGATGTGCCGGTGGAGCTGGGTGAGCATGGCGTCAACAAAAGTGTGGAGGCAGCGTGACATGGTGGGCTGGGATATCCCCCCAGCAGCGGCTACTATGCCCTGGAAACTGCCGGATGCCAGGAGGTGCAGGCTGCACAATACCTGCACATGTGTGGGCACAGAATTGTTTCGCCTTGTTGGGTGCTGCATGATGGGGTCCAGTTCTTGTATCAGCCAGGTGATCATTTCCCCATTCAGCCTGTATTTAGCAAAAATCTGTTCTCTGGTTTGCCCCAGCAAGGTGACCCGCTGCCGGTAAATCCTTGCCTGCCTCATGCGTCTCCTCCGTGCTGCTCGCTGTAGCCTTCGCCGCCTCACCACCATGTACATCCCAGGCATTGTGGAACGCCTATTGCTGCTGCTGAATGTCCTTATGTGTGATTGGTCAGGCCTGGACCTGTTGGTGATTGGCTAACAGTTTTTCAAATGTTGGTTAATTATGGCTTTTATGGTTACCACCTGCTTTGAGTTGTCCTTAAATTGCGCCGCGCTAATGTGCGATTTAGCGCTTTTTCGCTAATGTATTTCTTTCATGAATGCCGATTGAGACAATATTGCGTTTCGCTATTCAATTCGCAGATTCCGTGGTTGGTCGCTATTTCATTATCGCTAATGCTCGACTTCCCGGAGTCTGCGACTTTTACAGCGTAATCGCTATTCCGCTCGCTATTATTTTTTAGCGATTTCGCTATTTCGTACTTGAATGCCGATTCCGTGTTTTGCACCCGCAATTGCGTTTTCGCAGCCATTGCGGGCGCTATTTCGCTTCATGAATCAGGCTGTAAGTCACTCGCTCACCATCCAGGCCTCGAAAAATCGAAATCTCGCTATGGTGAGTCAGATTTTTCAGGTCAAGCTATATTTAGGACCTACTTGCCCCTTCTGATGAGTTGACAAAGAACAGATTTTCTGTTGTCAGAAAGTGAAGGAGCAATACAGATGCCTTTGATTTTGTTTTTTATCCTGTCACATTTGCTCTGTGTTCAGAGGTCAAAAGTCAGTTTACAATTTCTTTTCATTCTCTGACTGCAGAGTTCCATGTTGTTGTAAAGTGAACTGTCTGACCTGCTGTACAAAGTGTGAAATGAAAGGCTGTAGGGTATCAGGTTTTTCCTAAAGCACATTTATATAGATAATAAGTCAACTGTACCAACATTTCAACAAATATTTCAGTAGTTGTGAAAGCCCATCGTTTTGTACTTCTGGTGATGAAAAAAGTATTTTAATAGGATTAAAAACAAATCAGAAAATTTTACTTGGTGATGTACAAATGATAAATATGTTTTCTGAAACCTAGATTTCACAGATTACTGTTAATTCATTATATAGTTTTATCAGTAAAGCTGCAAGGTAGCAGGAAGGTTTTTGGCCATTTCTTGGAAATGTACTTTCTGTAAGTGACAGTGCGCTACCACATCATGCTTTAGTAATATATTTGTTTAAAAGTGAGTGTTCAAACATGAACTAAGATGCACTCCTGCCCCTGCCCGATGGCAATGCTATCAGTAAACCAAGAGGCAAGTCAGGGTTCATGGGTACCCAAATGTGGGTTAGACTCTTATTACACAAGGAGCAAATGTTTAGTCTCTTTAATCAAACAAAAGAGTTTTGTTTTGTGCAGCAGAAATGTTGAACTCCCATATTTGAAGGTGCACTGCTGAGAATGTAGAAAAAGGAGACTGTATAATAACATATTTGCCAATGATCACACAATTTGAGACCCGTTTATGGTTCATGTACATTAGTTGAGCAGTTTAATCAAGTTACTTGAACTGCAGGTCTAGTAACATTGTTATGATTTTTTTTGTAACCTGCCATTGTAAGCAGACTTCAAATATCCTTCCCCCAATTGTCCTCATCTGTGTCCCATAATTAGCTGAGACCAGCAGAATTGCTTTGCATCATCGCAGAATGTGCTGTGAATGTACGTAGTCCTAACTTCCAGCATTATTTTTATTTGTATCTTTTGGACACGGACCTTTGCAGTAATTCCAAAGATATTAATAGAGCATTGTGGCACAAGAGGATCATGTTTCTATAAAACAAGTCTTTGTTTTGAGACGGTCATCTATCACTGCAAGCCTTGTAAATAGTACAACAATCACCGGTAGGTAGCAGGGATGGAAGAGGCAGCAGACCTTGATTGAGTATAAATCGGTCAGAGAGAGTCTGCTTTATACTATGCACGTCTACACCGTACATGTAGAAGCAGGGGGTTTCTGTCTGATAAATCCTCGGGTTCTTTGGTTTAAGTTATGCAAGTGTGTTCTTAAAGGACCTAGAGGCATATTATCAAGAACGGCATTAAAAATTATTGCTGGTTTAGCGGCAGAAAACTGCTGCTAGAACGGCGACAATGGGCCTGATAATATGTCCTTGAGAATTCCAATAAAAGTCCATGTTCTGGTGTGAACCTGGGCTTCTATTAGAATTCTCCAGGGCATATTATCAAGCCCATTATCGCCGCTCTAGCTGCAGTTGTCTGCTGCTAAACCAGCGATAATTTTAATGCCGCTCTTGATAATATGCCCCTGAGTCGGCTGTGTATGAATTGCAGTTTAACTGGGGGATTTCTAAATATTGCTGCCGGTGTTTAAGCAGAGATAATTTATGTTCCCTCTTCAACAAAGCGGAATGGAAAGGTTACATTTTAAAATAAACTATTGTAATTTAATGACTGCTCATACTTTTTAAATTGTTTTTGAGAAATGGCAGCACGTAGATTGATAGTTGGCCTAATAAACGCAAGAATGCTCATATTGTCTTATGGAGAGATTGGAGATACTTGAAAATTAACCACGTAGAACGTGTGAGTATTGTGATCAGACGTGGAGCTCAGATTGCAATCGTTTTGAAAAGGAAATCATTTTCATCCCCATATATGTGTTTGTTGATTTGTTTAAATGTCCAAATAAATGCATTCATTATAACCGACTCTCGCCTCAGAGGGTGCTCTTTGAAGCTGCAAGCAAAAAACCATGCCGGGTAAATCATAAAGAGTTTGATAGTTGGGGTTCAAGAAAATTGAAGTCAGACCGTTTAAAGTGCTCATGTTAACTTCATTTCAAGTTCTGTAAAACATATCGTACTATTTTGCAAAGCATCGATGTACTTCCATGCTGTTTGAAAAGTGTTGCATGGAAATCATAGTCACAATCTTAGTTAGTAACTGGCAAATTGACTATCAGTCAATAATAGTAGAACCTAAAGTCCAGCGCAACAATATACATATTCAAACTTCATATCATGAGCCTGACTTTGTCATTTCTCTCTTCCCCGAACACAGATGCATATGTGCAAGAAAGCTCAAGGTCATTTGAGGACAGACAGTGTGAGTGGGAATACATTTAAATGCAGTTGTTTTCTTTTCAGAATAGTTTATTAATCAAACAAGTGCTTTGGCATTCATGATTTGAATAAGGAACATTATCCAACTCAGCATTAAGCAACAGTCAGCACTTGATCTGCTTCTCTGAAGAACCCTTAATTAGTCTAAGGGTGTATATTTAAAACTGTAAAACGGGAGGAAATACAAGAATAACAATGTAATGTTCCCTTTGGAATTTCTAGAGTATGCATTTCTGTAGCCCTTCCTTTCCCTCCCCCCCCCCCCCCCCCCCCCCCAGCCACCTTTTTGCCGTTTTAGGTACGAGGGACAGCTGTGGTCCATTGTATTCTAAGATTGCATTCTCTGCCTAACAGCAGCCGGTTGACATCGGCTATGAATGTGGCTCATTCAGTGACGCTCATTCCATGCTGCTATTTCAGTACGAGTCTGTCATTTCATAGAATTCCTAGCATTAGGTGTTGCAGCCCCTCTAGCGCCCAAACCACATCAACGCTGCTGTGACCTGTACTCTATGATTGGTTCCCCGGGGACAGTGACCCCCATGGCTCCCTTGTTGATCTGTGTGAGCCCCAACTGTCTGGTGAACTGTGCACTGGGGTACGCTGCTAACAGGTCAAATAAATATTTAAAGATTTACAAATCATATCATGAGCATTTCTTGACAGTTAACATGTGTGATCTAAAATAGCTTCAGATTATAACTCTTGAAACTCGCTGTATTGTTTACAGCAGGATAATTACCTCTTACAGGGGAGATAACTCCGGAAAAAATGATGTAGCTGTTCAAGGCGTAATGTGCAAAAGACTGATAGAAAGTGCAAAGCCGTGGCAAGAGTGTTTTCAAGACTGATTCTCAGAATAACCTAAACTGAAGAGATTTAGGGCCAGAAATATCAAAGGGTTTTGCCCATTCTGTTTCTAAGGGGAAATGTGTTGATACATATGGCCCTTACATCTGTAAGGGAGCAGGAAGCTTGTACGCTGACACTGCCAGAGAGACAGGCATCCCTTCCGAAGTTAAGGTCGAATCTGACCAGAAAGAGAAATAACCGGTGTTTCACAACCTGCAAAACAACACTCTTTGCAGTGGAACACACTTGGGTTTGGCCAGCAGAAAGTGACCATATTTTCATAGTCATAAACTTTAAAATTGATGTCATGTTGCTTGCGCATTGTTCTTCTGCTGCTAGTGTGGCATCTTGCATTATGTCTCATGAGACATTGGTTGATTGGTACCAGGCCGAGGCTGATCAGTGGTATTGAGATCTAAAATTATTTCCCCTCAAAAGTGTCTTTACCGAGCTCCCATCAGCAACACTTTTGAGAACTTATTACTCACGGTGAAAAGTTGCTTAGAGCCTAGTAACCTTGTCTTGTGGTCGATTACACTAAAGCACTAATTATTATAACATTTTGAAAATGTATCTGTAGAATGTGTCCAGTTTTTATCAATTTTATTTGGCGTATGGAATTTCTTTCTCTCTTGTACCATCCCTAACACATCTCTCTCTCACACACTCCTCAATCTCCATCCTTTTGCCTCTTGCTGCTCTTCTCCTCCTCACTTTCCTTCCTTGTGCCTCATGCTGCTCTTTTCCTCACTCTCCTTTCTTGTGCCTCATGCTGCTCATCGTCTCATTATGCTCCATCCTGGTGCCTCATGCTGCTCTTCTCCTCCTCACTTTCTTCACTTCCCTTCCTTGTGCCTCATGCTGCTCATCTCCTCACTCCCATTGCTTGTGCCTCATGCTGCTCTTCTCCTTTCTCTCCATTCTTGTGCCTCACGCTGCTCTTCTCAATCTCCTTCATTGTCTGCTCACTCTCCTTCCTTGTGCTTCACGCTGCTCTTCTCCTCACTCTCCTTTCTTGTGCGTCGCTCTGATCTTCTCCTCAGTATCAGCACAGCACAGCACCTCCTCAGCATCAGTGCACCACCTCCAGCTCAGCCTTACCTAAGCACCAGTGCAGTTCTACCTAAGCAGCAATTAAGCACAAACGCAGCACCATCAGCGCAGCACCACCTCGGCATCAACGCAGCATCACTTCAGCACAGCACCAACTCAGCATCACTCAGCACCACCTGAGCACCAGCTTGACACCACCTCGGCACCAGCACCCCACCACCTCAGCCTCACCTCACAACAGTTGCTTGGCGGCCTTTTCTTCCACCCCTAACTATTTTCTCTACTGATGAGGGAAGTAATTCCGAAACCCGAGCCATGTCTCGGGCGATATCCAAAAACCCGGGACATGTATCGGGTCTAGAGATCATCAGTTCAACAAGTACCTATGTGCACCCACTGGGGTGAACCACTCAAGAACTCAATGTACCAGAGTCCCGAGGGGCGATCAGGAGGAGGGGCTAGCGGTTTGCGGTCCATTGCGATTGTGTCTACAAATTGGCTCCCTTGAGCTTTGAGCCGACGGGCTCCTGGACGACGTGCTGGTTCGGGCATCTAGGCTTTTGACGGTTGCTTGGCGGCCTTCTCTTCCACCCCTAACTATTTTCTCTACTGATGAGGGAAGTTATCCCAAAACCCGAGCCATGTCTTGGGCGATATCCAAAAACCTGAGACATGTATCGGGTCTAGAGATCATCAGTTCAACAAGTACCTACTTGCACCCACTGGGGTGAACCACTCAAGAACTCCATGTACCAGAGTCCCGAGGGGCGTTCCGGAGGAGGGGCGAGCGGTGTACGGTCCATTGCGATTGTGTCTCACCTCACAACAGCGCAACCCTACCTCAGCACCAACGCAGCACCCCCGAGTATCAGTGCAGCATCGCCTCAGCACTGCACCAACTCAGCATCACTCAGCACGACCTGAGCATCAGTGCAGCACCACTACCTCAGCATCACCTCCGCACCTGCACACCACCACCTCAGTATCACTCAGCAGCACCTCTGCACTAGCAGACAACCACCTCTCAGCACCAACTCAGTCTGCCCTTGGCATTTAGCATCTGTTGATTCTCCCCTAGTGTCCTTCTGCTGCTCGTGTTGAGATTCAGGTACTATTTCCTAACCTACACTCTCTTGTCTTCTTAATTATATATAAGCTAACAAAATTGCTTTTAACACTTTTTTATTATAACTTTTCAACATGCTGCACAGCAGGCACAATGCTCTAACATAGCTTAAATACATTGGCAAAGCCAATCGCTCTGGCTAGACACATATAAGTTCCCAAAGGGGAGCCCTATTGGCTATGCCATTGCTTGTTTTTATTTTACTATAATTGTGTTTCAGCATATGTGGGACTGGAGCTCATGAGTTTGGTTATCTTTAAGGGGCCAGATGTACGACCATCCGTTTTGTGACTCGCAAAATGGAATGTACACCGGTGTCTCAGATACTGTTTGCAATTCCTAATGGGGTCGCAAATTATCTGCCTCATCAATATTCATGAGGCAGATTACAATGTGCAACCCATTCGGAATGGCCAGCGCTCGCAGGGACAGTGGCCTGCTGGGGTCAGCAGACCACCATGTCTGTGACTGCTTTTTCAATATGTTAGTTTTCTTCTTTTTGGGGCTCGCAAGCGAAGCGAGCGAAAGGCCCTGTAGTAGGCGGTTTAAAAATGGACCTGGAAATACCACAAAGCTCGTGCGTGTGATTTCCTAAGTCCATTTTTATTGGCCTTTGAGTGTGTGCAGTTTTTTTACAGAACACGCAATAGGCCATAGGCGGTAGCATAGCTCCGCCCATGGCCTATTGGTGTCTGTTAAGCTCACCAAAGCCCATATGTCTTCAATTATCTCGGCCGCCACGGCCGAGATAATTGAAGACATATGCCTGCCTTTTGTTTTTGGATCCATTTCACGGCGAAGCAGCTGAGCCGCGATCTCATAATCCGAGCTCGGCTTGTTTGTTATATTTGCAGTCCCCTGCGGCATTCCTGCAGGACCCTCCCCGGTAGTGCTTCCGGTTAGAACCTTACCCTGATAAGGACGTGTTTTCAAGCCCCAGCACACGCCTCACATCAAAGGGAACATTTTTTGCCGCGTCGTGCCCCCACAAGAATCTAATCTTTCACAGAAAGCTTCAAACACGCCCTGCGCGTGAAATCTAAACAAACAGCAGCCCGTTCTTAACTAGCGCTGACAAAGCCAATGGGAACATGTCTTTTACATATGGTTTGCTGAAGATGCACACTGTATGACTCTGAGCTGGTCGGTGTGTGAATAATGACTGTCTATGGAAGCTGTGTGTTTGTTGCTGGTGTGGCTGCTGTCCTCTGTGCAATGAGGCCCATATATGTCTGCAGTCTAGCAGGCACGTCCTTGCTGCCTGTTGGTCTTCTGCCCTCCTTGCATGGATACTCTATGTACCCCTTTGTGCCAGTGCCCCCGTCTGTTTGGCATATGAACACAGACGCATGTTTGCTCTCTGGCTTGAGGGGGGCGAGGTTCTTTTGGAGGGCTGCCCGACTCGGCCACCCGCCAAACTCTCCCTGTCAGCACCTCTCTGAGTGCTCACTCGTGGCACTCTTCACCTGTCACTCTTTTGGGACCTCGCTCCTGTCCGGGGACGCTGCCTTTATTTACGCTCTTGTGTATCACTTTGCACTCTGCGTATATGTCACTCTCTCAATACCTCTATCACTCATGAGCTCTCTCTTTCACAGCTCTGTATCTCTCTCGTGCCCTGCGGTGTCTCTCTAGCACCTTCTGTATTTCTGTCGCTCTCTTATTATCTCTCTCGTGGAGCCGCTGGATAGTAAAACCTAACAGCTCTGAATGACCAAGACATCTGAAAATAATCTCTGAAAGTCACTGTATGTGCCTTGTCCTCGTGCACATTCATGGCAGGTTGTTTTAAAAGCTGTCTTTATTTTTCTGTTGCTCCGCTCCACGGATTGCTCGCCTCTCTGCAGCCCCCCACCCTCTAGTGTCCCTCTCGCTTCCGGTTATGTGCACCTCTCACCGGGTGTTTCCCACTCCCTCTGTGTCTCTCAACCAGCACCGCACAAGCAGTTTCTCTGTCACATCTCTCTCTCTCATTCCACCCCTCTCATGCTCTCTTCATTGGCCTCTCCCCATACCGCTTTCCTTCATGCTGTCGCTTTTTACCTTCCGCTTCTTTCTCATGTTCTGTCTGTCTCTCTGCCCTCTCACAGCTCGTGTCTGTCTCTCTGTACATCCTGGCCTCTGTCCGCCTCTCTGTCTCTCCACCCCGCACCCTTCTCGCCCTCAGTGTGGCTGACGCTGCTACACTGTACCCCAGCCCCTCTCTCCACCTCTCTCTAGCGTCTTCTCTGTCTGTCAGGCTCAGTTATTGTCTCTTTCCACAGCCCATTTACCCCTGTCTCCCTTCCTGAAGCCCTGTCCCACTTGACATCGTTCTCTGGTTTTTTTTTTTTTTATATAGCGTGAACTTGACCCGAATCGGGTATCAGAGCACTTTACATAGCACCAGTTACGTTACATGAGAACACACATTAATTTTTGTTAGGCACGGGGAGATTAACAGCCTGATTCATCAAGCCGAAATCGTCTCGCAAAGGGCCAGATTCTGAGAATCTGGCCCTTTGCGAGCGCTATTTTTGCATTTGCGATTCATCATCCCAAATGCAAAAATCGGTAATAGCGATTTTGCTATTTTGCGAGGATTTACATTTAAGGAATCTCTATTTGAGATTCCTTAAATGCAATTCATCATCTATTTAAAAATTGCGAATTCGCAATTTCGGCCCGCTATTTACCGCGAGGTCAAACCTTGTGGTAAATAGCGAAAACTAAGAAAAATGCTTTTAAAAGCATTTTTCTAAGTTGCATGTTGCACACACACATGTCCATTGGACATGTGTGTGCTCATCACCTGTTTCAATTTGCATTTAAGGGCGCTACAGGGTGTCCTTTAGACACCCCTGGCCCCCTTTAAATCGCTATCTTATTTGCGATTAGCTAATTGCTAATCGCAAATAAGGAATACTCCCCAATCATTCCTATGGGCCTTTTGGCCCATAGGAATGTATGGGGAGTTATTCCTTATTTGCGATTAGCAATTTGCTACTCGCAAATAAGGAATGTGTAGGAATCGCTATTTATTTAGCAATTCCTACATGAATCCCGTTTTGCAAGTCCTTAATAGCGATTCCTTATGAATCGCTATTAGGGGCTCGCAAAACGGGAGATTGATGAATCAGGCTGTAAGTGATTTGCCCAGAATCACAGGATGATTAGCGACATATGTCCTTTGCATTCTCTTTTACCACACTGTCCCGCATCAGTGCTCTCCATCACTGACATATATCTCTTTACATCGCAAACTGTATTATTTTCTCCCTCTCACATCTCATGTTCTTCCCCCTCCATCTCTCTCTCAGCTCGGCCGGCTCTCTCTTCAGTTCGATGCTCTCCAAGCCTTCACTCCTTCCCACGCCCTAGTTACTTCTGTCATCATCAAAGTAGCTATATTTGTGTTATATGAATACAAACCATTACTAGCATTTGCAATGCAATAGGTCTCGTTTTAGTTTTACAGTACCCTCTGACAGAACCCCATTAGCTTTTGTGCACTGAAAACACAGTTTGCGGACTGTTACTAAACTGTCCAGCTTGCCTACGGTTGCAAAATTATATTTGTATATACTGCGAGGCTTTAAAAAAAAGGGGGAGGGCAGTTCTTTGTTTGCATCAATAATGCGTTTTCCAAATCCGAAATCCCCGCATTGTTTTAAAGCTTACGTCCATCCCTACCATTCCCACATGTTTAAAAAGTTGACCCCATTATGTTTTCCACTCCATTGTCACATCTTGCTGAAATTTATGTCTTTATTTCCCCCACTCCTCCCCCGTCCCTGCAAGCTTCCATGGCCTACGTCATCAAAAAGCCTTAAGTCACGCAATGTAGTGATGAGAGTCCATTGATGGAGGCCGGAAAACACTTTCTACTTTACTAAATGGTAAGGTTAATAAGTTCATAATTCTTCTGCACGCTAGCTCCATTAATAATAGACTCCCAGGCCTTGCTAATGCACTCCCTGGTCCAACCCAGTTGGACATTTCCCAGGGATTATGCAGTTTTTAATTGGTCTAGGTGTCATTTAATGTAGAGATAATGTTCAGCCCTGCTAGCGCTTTCAACACTAGGCAACCGCAATTAAAAGTATTAGCACAATATTTACTTCCCCAGCCCCCACAAGACCCCCGCACGGCTGTAAGAGGTGGTAGGGGTAATAGGAGAGCTTGGATTTATGGACCAGATATCAGCTGTGAAGTGGCGCAATTACAATGCCCAAAAAGAAACTAACATTTTCCAGCACATCATAATCTACACATAACTTTGGTTTATTTGTTCTTCCATTTGTGCCCTTCCTATTAGTGTTTCTGACTATAAAAATGTTCCTGTGTATTCATATGATAATTTGCAAAAGGATTCTGTTGACGTACTCAAACAACCTTATTCTTTAAAAAAATCGGTGGATTTGTAAAATAACTTTGCACATTTTTTGCTATCTGATTCGCTAACGGGAAGTACTTTTATTTTGGTGCCCTTCTGAGTTTTCTACCACAGTCGGATTATATTTCCCTGTTTAGCCATTTACTGACATTACAACAAAAACAATACAAATGTGTGCCTCAGTGACACTAATATGTGTTTGCAGTTCCTCTTTCGTTGCCATAGCTGCTCTATTCTGGATTTAGTTTTGCTTACTTCCCCCTCCTTGTGCTTACTGTTTCATAATCCCTATCCTCAGTTAGCATCACCTTTTTAGCACCAGCCAAGCTTCTTTTTTGTGTGCCATTGCCATCTTCCACTGCCCACTTGTCCGGTGTGCTGCCCCATTATGATTAAGCCATTCAATTTCTTATTTAGAACATTTAACACCACCACTTCATGCTGCTCTCCTCCTCACTCTCCTTCCTGATGCCTCACGCTGCTCTTCTCCTCCTCGCTCTCAATCCTTGTGCCTCCTGCTGCTCTTCTCCACACTCTTCTACTAACTCTCTGTCTTTCTGCCTCATGCTGCTCTTCATCTTGCTCTCTTTCTGTGTGCCTCATGCTGCTCTTCTCCTCACTCCCCTTCCTTGTGCCTCACTCTGCTCTACTCCTCACTCCCCTTCCTTGTGCCTCATGCTGCCCTTCTCCTTGTTTGTCTTCCTTGTGCCTCACATAGCTCTTCTACTCGCTCCCTGCCTTGTGCCTCACGCAGCTCTTCTCCACGCTCTCCTTCCTTGAGCCTCACACGGCTCTACTCCTCGCTCTCCTTCCTTGTGCCTCACGCTGCTCTTCTCCTCACTATCCATCCTTCTACCTCATGCTGCTCTCCTCCTCACTCTTCGTCCTATTGCCTCAACCTGAACGTCTCACACTCCTTCCTTGTGCCTCATGCTGATCTTCTCCTCGCTCTCCTTCCTTGCGCCTTATGCTGCCCTTCACCTCGATTTCCATCCTTGTGCCTCATGCTGCTCTTCTTTCTCACTCTCCATCATTGTGCCTTGCGCTGCTCTTCTCCTCTCTCCTTCCACATGCCTGATGCTGCTCTTCTCTTCGCTTTCCTTCCTTGTGCCTCACACTGCTCTTCTGTTCCTCACTCTCCTTCTGTTGGACCTGGCCTCGTGGCATGGTTCCCCTCAACTCTCAGTGCCCCGACAGTTACCCCTGCGCAGCAGAAACCCCCGGTCGTCCCGTCCTCTGTCCACCCGCTCCCTCCATGACCCTACAAAAAAGACGACCACCCCCGCATCCTGCCATCTCTCCTCCTGGTACCGGATGCCCTTAACCCGCATCACCCCAGAGGGCCCCCGGTAGCCATCCCCCTTCCCTAAGGCTCCTGACTCCATAGCCCCCTGCATGACCCCGGCACCAGCGAAACATAGGCACCAGATGCGCCATGCCCAGCTGGGGGGTAGAGGGCCTCCTCTGTGTGAGATAGGGCAAAGTAGTTTCGATCACACCTCTGGCCTCCCCGAGAGCCGGCTCCACTCCCTGCTGGGTGTGTGGAAGCCCCCGGACCCATCTTGAAGGGATCAAAGGGCCGAATGGCAGGAAACCCCGACAATCAGCCCCGGGCACCAGATAACCGCCTGCGAGGGCTCGGACTTCAAAGGGAAAGTGGACTATAACAGGGCCTGCTCTGGAACTAGCGGGCAGTTGAATCCTGGACAAAAAGAGCCCTGCTGACCTGGTCGCTCCTCAACCATCTTGAAAGAAGATCGCTACCCGAACTTGGGAACCTTTGCGAGCCCTGCTGATTTGGTCGCGGCTCCCCGTAACAACCTCTGCTGGAGCCCTGCTGACTTGTTCGCGGCTCCCTGTAACCACCCCTGCTGGGGCCCTGCTGACTTGGTTGCGGCTCCCCGTAACAACCTGCGCTGGAGCCCTGCTGACTTGGTCGCGGCTCCCTGTAAGAACCTCTGCTGGAGCCCTGCTGACGTGGTCGCGGCTCGAGGGTACTCTGGTCCGGCTGGACCAACGGTGCTACCAAAACAACGTGGTTCGAGGAGGGTGAGTGGAGCACCCAGTACGATCAACCTCTACGGCAGCCCCGTATCCCCCGGCTCGAGGATTGAGAGCTGGGCGCCGGATACGCCCGTTCTAGCCCCAGTACCGTGACTATCCCGCTTCCCACACCTCTACAACCCAGATCTTACGAACCCTTGAACTAATTGTAAATATATGACCTTTTGACCTGAAAGAAAGTAATATCTACTGCTTGATAAAGAACTTTTTACTCAGTACACAACTGTGTGGTGTCCATTTATCGAATTGTAGAATCTCTGCGCGTACGATCCTAAATGCGAAGTCCCCTCCGGTGAGGGTCTTATGCCTGTGCTCGGCAGGGCTCCTGGGAGAGGTGGGTTCCGGGGTGGTCCGGAGAACGTCCTCTGTCCCCCTTGAGATCACTCCTTCTAACATCTTCCTATTGCCTTGTGCTGCTCTCCGCTTCCTCGCTCTCCTTCCTATTGCCTCACACTGCTCTTCTCCTCCTCACTCTCCATCCTTGTACCTCATGCTGCTCTTCTCCTCGCTCTCTTCCTTGTGCCTCCTTCTGCTCTTCTCCTCGCTCGCCTTCCTTGTACCTCATGCTGCTCTTCTCCTCCTCACACCCCTTCCTTGTACCTCCTGCTGCTCTTTTTCACACTCTCTCTTTGTGCCTCCTGGTGCTCTTCACTATCCATCCTTTTGCCTCATGCTGATCTTCTCCTCACTCTCCTTCCTTGTGCCTCCTGCTACTCTTCTTATCACTCTCCTTCCTTATGCCTCTTTATCCTCTTCTTATAACACTCCATCTTTTTGCTTCACACTGCTCTCTTCCTCCCCAAAGAAAGTCCTTCCTGATGCCTCACACTGCTCTTCTCCTCTCACTCTCCGTCCTTGAGCCTCCTGCTGATATTCTCATCACTACACTTTCTTGTGCCTCCTGCTCCTCTTCTTATCACTCTCCTTCCTTGTGCCTCCTGCTCCTCATCTTATAATTCTCCATCATTTTGCCTCACACTGTTCTCTTCCTCCACAAAGTCCTTCCTGATGCCTGACACTGTTTGAAGTCTGATTCCGGCTGCAAGCAAACCAGCATGAGTGCGAGAGAGGCTGCTGCCAAGTGGTGTGCGATGTGCATGCACCACCCGCACACATGCACTGTAGGCAATCCGCACAGAAAAGCCTTTGGCAGCATTTCTGAAAGTCCTTTACTTAAGTCTCGGAGGCAACGCATGCGCGTTGGCTCACGAGACCTAAAAATTACACTGCGCTCAACGCGACATACACTACAAATACCACTCAGTGCCACATAATTACACACCACATAATTACACTGCACTCAATGCAACATACACTCCAAATACCACTCAGTGCCACATAATTACACGCCACATAATTACACTGCACTCAATGCAACACACACTCCAAATACCCCTCAGTGCCACATAGTTATATGCCACATATTTACACTGCACTCAATGCAACATACACTCTAAATACCACTCAGTGCCACATAAGTACACTGCACTCAATGCAACATATACTCCAAATACCACTCACTGCCACATAATTACACGCCACATAATTACACTCTACTGATTACAACATACACTCCAGACAATACCACTCAGTGCCACATAATTATATGCTACATAATTACACTGCGCTCAACGCAACATACACTCCAAATAGCATTCAGTGCCACATAATTACACGCCACGTAATTACACTGCACTCAATGCAACATACTCTCCAAATACCACTCAGTGCCACATAATTACACGCCACATAATTACACTGCATTCAATGCAACATACACTCCAAATACCACTCAGTGCCACATAATTACAGGCCACATAATTACACTGCACTCAATGCAACATACACTCCAAATATCACTCAGTGCCACATCATTACACACCACATAATTACACTGTGCTCAACACAACATACACTCCAAATACCACTCAGTGCCACATAATTACCCATAACATAATTACACTCTACTCAATGCAACATACACTCCAAATACTACTCAGTGCCACATAGTTACATGCCACATAATTACACTGTACTCAATGCAACATACACTCCAAATACCACTCAGTGCCACATAATTACACTGCACTGAATGCAAAATACACTCCAAATACCACTCAGTGCCACATAATTACATGCCACATAATCACACTCTACTGAATGCAACACACACTCTGCACAATACCACTCAGTGCCACATAAATATATGCACATAATTACACTGCACTCAATGCAACATACACTCCAAATACCACTCAGTGCCACATATTTACACACCACACAATTACACTCTATTGAATACAACAGAACACTCCACACAATACCACTCAGTGCCACATAATTATATGCTACATAATTACACTGTGCTCAACGCAACATACACTCCAAATACAACTCTGTGCCACATAATTGCACACCACATAATTAAACTCTACTGAATGCAACACACACTCCACACAATACCACTCAGTGCAATATAATTATATGCTACATAGTTACAATGCAACATACACTCCAAATACCACTCAGTGCCACATAACTACACGCAACATAATTACACTGCACTCAATGTAACATACACTCCAAATACCACTCAGTGGCACATAATTACAGGCCACATAATTACACTGCACTCAATGCAACATACACTCCAAATACCACTGAGTGCCACATAATTACACGCCACATAATTACACTGTGCTCAACACGACATACACTCCAAATACCACTCAGTGCCACACAATTACACGCCACATAATTACACTGCGCTCAATGCAACATACACTCCAAATATCACTCAGTGCCACATCATTACACACCACATAATTACACTGTGCTCAACACAACATACACTCCAAATACCACTCAGTGCCACATAATTACACGCCACATAATTACACTGCGCTCAACACAACATACACTCCAAATACCACTCAGTGCCACATAATTACCCATAACATAATTACACTCTACTCAATGCAACATACACTCCAAATACCACTCAGTGCCACATAATTACACTGCACTGAATGCAAAATACACTCCAAATACCACTCAGTGCCACATAATTACATGCCACATAATCACACTCTACTGAATGCAACACACACTCTGCACAATACCACTCAGTGCCACATAAATATATGCACATAATTACACTGCACTCAATGCAACATACACTCCAAATACCACTCAGTGCCACATATTTACACACCACACAATTACACTTTATTGAATACAACAGAACACTCCACACAATACCACTCAGTGCCACATAATTATATGCTACATAATTACACTGTGCTCAACGCAACATACACTCCAAATACAACTCTGTGCCACATAATTGCACACCACATAATTAAACTCTACTGAATGCAACACACACTCCACACAATACCACTCAGTGCAATATAATTATATGCTACATAGTTACAATGCAACATACACTCCAAATACCACTCAGTGCCACATAACTACACGCAACATAATTACACTGCACTCAATGTAACATACACTCCAAATACCACTCAGTGGCACATAATTACAGGCCACATAATTACACTGCACTCAATGCAACATACACTCCAAATACCACTGAGTGCCACATAATTACACGCCACATAATTACACTGTGCTCAACACGACATACACTCCAAATACCACTCAGTGCCACACAATTACACGCCACATAATTACACTGCGCTCAATGCAACATACACTCCAAATACCATTCAGTGCCACATACTTACAGGCCACATAATTACACTGCACTCAGTGCAACATACACTCCAAATACCACTCAGTGCCACACAATTACACGCCACATAATTACACTGCGCTCAACACAACATACACTCCAAATACCACTCAGTGCCACATAATTACCCATAACATAATTACACTCTACTCAATGCAACATACACTCCAAATACCACTCAGTGCCACATAATTACATGCCACATAATTACACTCTGCTGAATGCAACACACACTCCGCACAATACCACTAAGTGCCACATAAGTATATGCAACATAATTACACTGCAATCAATGCAACATACACTCCAAATACCACTCAGTGCTACATAATTACACACCACACAATTACACTCTATTAAATAAAACAGACTACTCCACACAATACCACTCAGTGCCACATAATTATATGCTACATAATTACATTGTGCTCAACGCAACATACACTCCAGATACAACTCTGTGCCGCATAATTACACACCACATAATTAAACTCTACTGAATGCAACACACACTCCACACAATACCACTCAGTGCCACATAATTATATGCTACATAATTACAATGCAACATACACTCCAAATACCACTCTGTGCCACATAATTACACGCCACTCAATTACACTCTACTGAATACAACATACACTCCTCATAATACCCCTCAGTGCCACATAATTATATGCTACATAATTACACTGCGCTCAACGCAACATACACTCCAAATACCACTCAGTGCCACATAATTACATGACACATAATTACACTGCACTCAATGCAACATACACTCCAAATACCACTCAGTGCCACAAAGTTATATGCTACATATTTCCACTGCGCTCAAGGCAACATACACTCCAAATACCACTCAGTGCCACATAATTACACGCCAAATAATTACTTGATCTATCTATCTATCGCCCTCACGATACCTATCGCCCTCACTCTATTTATCTATCGCCCTCACTCTATCTATACCCTCACTCCAACTATCTATCTATCTATTGTCCCTCACTCTATCAATCTATCTATCTATCGCCCTCACTCTATATATCGCCCTCTATCTATCTATCGCCCTCACTCTATCAATCTATCTATCTATCTATCTATCTATCTATCTATCTATCTATCTATCTATCTATCTATCTATCTATCTATCTATCTATCTATCTATCTATCTATCTATCTATCTATCTATCTATCTATCTATCTATCTATCTATCTATCTATCTATCTATCTATCTATCTATCTATCTATCTATCACCCTCTATCTATCTATCTATCGCCATCTATCTATCTATCTATCTATCTATCTATCTATCTATCTATCTATCTATCTATCTATCTATCTATCTATCTATCTATCTATCTATCTATCTATCCCCCACTCTATCTATCTATCGCCACCACTCTATCTATCTATCGCCATAACTCTATCTATCTATCTATCTATCTATCTATCTATCTATCTATCTATCTATCTATCTATCTATCTATCTATCTATCTATCTATCTATCTATCTATCTATCTATCTATCTATCTATCTATCTATCTATCTATCGCCCTCACTCTATCTATCTGTCTATCTATCTATTGCCCTCACTCTATCTATCTATCACCCTCTATCTATCTATCTATCTATCTATCTATCTATCTATCTATCTATCTATCTATCTATCTATCTATCTATCTATCTATCTATCTATCTATCTATCTATCTATCTATCTATCTATCTATCTATCTATCTATCGCCCTCCCCCTATCTATCTATCGCCTTCACTCTATCTATCACACTCACTCTATCTATCTATTGCATCACCACAGCATCACAATAAAATACACTGAATATAATCTTCACAAAAGTTATTTACAAAAGTTTAAGCTATTGCCATTATAAATTCATTCATTCAAGAAATCTTTATTTCGATCACAGATCATAAAAGATGCATTTCATTTGTACAAAATTTAAAAGGTATTAAACAACAAACTGGTAAAAGAAGTGCCGGAGTTTCCATATGTCATGAAAACGACAAGTCATTTATACAAGCCTTTTTACCCATCGGCTTCGAATAAACCACATAGAAGTTAAAAATTTAGACAGGGCGAAGACCACAGTAGGGGATAGGTCTGTCTTTAAAACTCTGTAGGCAGTTTGAAAGGATCTGAATCCCAAATTTCTGAGTAGGGGGACTAGCCAGTATTTCCTGCTCCTCTCATAGCCCTTGCAAAAGAAGACTGCATGAACATCGTTCTCCTTTGGATGTAAACATACCGGACAGATTTCTGTTGAGGAGCGGGAAGACCAGGACGCGGTGAATGATGCTAAGGGGAGAGTTCCATATCTCCATTGGAGAAAAAGTTTCCTCGTTAGAACGGGAGACATGGCGTCTAAAGCACTTTCAAGAAAATATGAGTCTTTGGCTTTTGTGAATAAATGGGTCAAAGATCCCTCTCGTGTGCCCACCATGGCTCTGGTGAGCTTCAGATCATGATAGGCTCTTACAAGTTTCTTTTTTGGAATCTTTGGGCAGGTGTTTATAGGGTCCAACCATAGTTCCGGAAAACCAATATCCTCCAGCATTCCTTTGATGTAGATCAACCACAGAATTTTCCCGGCATTGTGTAACTGCATAAATTCCTGTAGCTCAGTCCTATAGTTTGTGAGATCAGGGCTGCTCCACAAGCGCCTCCAGAATGTCAGGGGTTTAAGCCCCAACTCCTCCGTTATTGGTCGAATTCCCAAATCCAATCTAAGGGGAAGAAGTGGAGTGCTCTGTGGAAGGGCTACAATCTGTCTCAGAAATTTATTTTCAGTTGATTGTAATTTAGAGGATTGAATATGTCCCCACAGCTCACCCCCATATGTGACACCCGCCCAGGCTTGGGTTTTGTAAATATGAATAATTGGGGTAAGTGGCCGGTAAGGAGATTTATTCGCCAGACGCATAGTGCCCCCCGCCAACTGCGCCAGTTTGATGGTCACTTTTGTCTGGTGAGACGCCCATGTTAAATGTTCATTGAGAGTGATCCCCAGGTATTCAATAGTGTGTACTCGTTCTAGTTGGACTGTACCTAGCCTAGGTGGGGCTCGATTATGGGAGTTGGGATTTAAAATCATATATTTGGTTGTTTGTGGGTTAATTTCAAGTCCTCGCTCGGAGCAGAACTGTAGGAATCCGTCCAGAACACGTTGGATGCCCATCGGAGATTTGGACAGCAGCAGGGTGTCATCTGCAAACATGATCGCAGGCACCCTGCTGCCAGTCAGTTTTGGGGCATCGATGTTTGCAATCCTGTTCAGGTGGGCAACAACCCCGTTCACAAAGAGGCAGAACAGGGTCGGTGCAAGCACACAACCCTGTCTTACCCCTCTGCGAACGGGGAACCTTTCGGTTAATTTGCCACCTCTGCCACACCGCACGCGGGCATAGTTGTTATGATGTAATCTCATCAGGATTGCCAGGATGTCCCCGGGGACGTTCAGCTCTTCCATGACTCTCCACAGCCTCGCTCTGGGTACCAAATCGAAGGCGGCACGTAGATCTATGAAAACAGTGTATAAAGTGCCACCTTCAAGTACGGCTGTTCTCCAATAAAAGAGATTCAACCTAAAAATTTGATCCACAGTCGATACACCCTGTCTAAAACCCGCCTGGTACGGGGATAAGATGCCCAGCTCATCCATCCAGGCCTGTAGCCTGTTCAAAATCAGTCTCCCAAAAAGCTTCTGGGATATGTCAGTTAGACTGATTGGGCGATAGTTGGCTGGGAGCAGAGGCGACCCCTTTTTATAAATTGGGACCACCTCTGCTCCCAGCCAAGTATCCGGAACCTCCATTCCCTCCAGGATGGCATTAAAAATCAATGTAAGATATGGAGCCCATATCCCTGGTTCCTACTTAAACAGATCCCCGGGCACCCCATCGAGGCCAGGGGCTTTCCCTGCGGCTAGGCCGGTAATGGCCAGCCTCACCTCTTTTTCAGTGAAAGGAGCCCCGGTTTGGTCAGAGGACTTTATACTGCCGGATACATTGGGAACCCCTTCTTCTTCAGAATACAGCGCCTCGAAGTGGCGCTGCCATATCGTTTGAGCTATATTGGGTTCGATTGCTGAAGATAAATCCTCGGTACCATTCGAGACTATACGCCAGAATTTGCGCGAGTCTCTATTGGTGAGTGATCTGACAAGGTTTTCCCAATAATCCTGGTCCCATTCTGCCCTCGCGTGTTCTAGGAGTTTTTTATAAGATCTTCTCCTAGCTTGTATTTCTTCCTTACAATGTCTTCCTTTAATGGCAATTAACAATTGGGCCTTGGATTCCCTACAGGTGGCATTATACCAATTCTTCCTAACCGGGGGGCCGTTCTTTTTCCCTTTCGAAGAGAACAAGTCCAGCTCTAAGGTGCTACATATATCTACATGTACCTGTGCGAGCTTCCCTCTATTGTCAGCATCTTGCACCTCCTTCCCTATCTCGAAGGCCCTCTCCAAAACCGGGATAATCCTTGCATATAGCTGTGGTATTCTATCTCCACTATTAGCCAGCTTCTCCCACTTCACTTTCCTCCGAGTGTTTTCAAGTAGTAGCCCCAACCTGTCTTTATCATTTCCATATGATGTGGCCTCACGCCCCGGTATGGAATAAGTCAATTCCAAGGCGTTATGGTCGCTATCCCTTCTTTCGGTGACTTTAAAATCTACTATTTGTGGCCACATAAACAATTTGACCAGGATGTAATCCAGCCGTGATTCACTGCCTATTTTATTGTAGGTGTGGGAGCTGGGAGTGTCCGATTTACAGCGGCCATTACAGGCCCTTCAGCCTTGATTTAGGGTAAGGGCAGTTATCTGCAAGGCGAGAGGGTTCCATACCCTAAGAGGGGGAGACACCATCTCTGGGACAAGCCAGCATGAGTCTTCCTCAAAAGAGGGGCCATCTCGTAGGCCGGGAAGAGGTTCATACTGTGAATTTAAATCGCCACCCACCAAACACGACAGTTCCCATGGAATGCCTTCTAGAAACACAGATAATTCATCTATGGTGTTTGATTCCTTAGACATAGCTACCGGCCTTGAATATATGTTAATGACTAACAACTTCGAGGTATTTGGCCATTCTAGTAGGACAGCCAGTATATCATCTGAGGCAGTCTCTATACTGGTAGCATGGCAGCCTAGATCCGTTGCTACCCAGGTCGAAAGTCCTCCCGATGGCCTGCCCCTTCCCCCCCACTTAGCCGGTTTGGAGAAGGCTGCATAGCCCTGAAATGTTAATTCCTCTCGTGCCCAAGTCTCTTGAAAAAGTAATATGTTTTTGGAGCTGATGTATAAGCCCCACTCCGTGGAGTCAATTTTGTTAGCTAGACCTGCCACATTCCATGAAATCATGGTTATGGGGTACGGTTGGGTAGTGGCTGGTCCAGTAGTTGCTGAGTTGTTAGCATTATGCTCCATGGACAACAATTGACTTCGAGACTTGAGAATCGCTCATGTTAGTTGTTATAATAGTGGGGATCACGAAAAGGTCCTCCATACTAGCTTCGAGAGCCGGATTAATTTCCACTATATTATTGGTGTTTACCTTTATATGTGTAATAGATCTAATGGGTGATGGAAGTACATTAGCCTCAGTCCTAGGAGATACTTGGAGATCACACCCAACTTCGTCCTGCTGTCAATCTACCATCTCCAGACTACCATATCTGTTGTGAGTAGGTAGATAGGCTGGATAGTGTGTTCTGTTAGGCCCTGGAATTCCTCTCCTATATCCCCCACCCCCGCCCCTCCTCCTTGTAACCGTTTCCCAGCCAACCTCCTCCCCGTACGGTGAACAGTGGTCTATTGATCGTCCCCTATGATGTTGGGGAACGTTCCTCTCCCAATAGCAACTTTCCCAATCCTCCAACAGTTCTTGGTGGTGCCCCCATCTCTGGTCCTCCAACTTGTAGAGGCTAGAAGGATAGAAAAATGATAGGGGAAGTGGTGAAATGTTACCATCCAAATCATCAAAATCCCAGGAGCAAATATATGCAGCTGTGTTCTGCTCTCTAAAGGTGACCAAGATGCAATCTCCCCTAATAGATTTTCTAGTATAACCCACCCACGTGACCCGCCTGGCCATGGAGATGTCGCTAGTTGTTCCTCTCGGGAGTGGTCTATTTATGGAGAGCCAGCTGATGACTTTATTCCTAAGTGAAGTTGTTGATTCGAATGTTTGGGATTTTAGTTCCGGAACACCCGCCAGAACCAAGGTGTAAGGGGCTGCTTCTGGGGGGAGGTTAACAGGTTTCTGTTTACGAGTGGGATTTGGCTTCTCTCCAGTGGGTGGTGGGTCGCCCTTTGAGACATTCAAAGGCAAAGGAGTATCTTTAGGAGGGGGAATTGTTTTAGGTGTGGCAGTTACATTGTGCTTTGTTGAAATTTGAGCATTTTTCACGTTCGGAGGTTGCGGTGTTTTGTTTGGGATGGCTTGTAGGGTTTTAGGGATTATGAGTGGTGGGCTGCTATTTGCAACTGTGAGTGGTCCATTTCCATTAGTGGGCTTTGGTTCCGGATTTCCTTTTGCAGCTATGGCTCGACTATTATCGAGCTTCCTTGAATCGGCAAGTTGGACAGTAGATTTCTCGATGGTGACTAATCTGGCTTCTATCTTAATCAGTCTGGCTTCGATGGGGCTCAGTAAAGATCTAAGGAGTGTGCCTATGTCTTCCAATGTAATATCGTCGGTGGAATTATCCACTAAAGCAGTGTTAGTGGGCGGTGGTAGTGTCATTGTGTTATTTATTCTAGGGGAGGCTATCATCACTGACTTCTCTAGCATGCCAGCAGTGATAGCTCCTTTCCCTCCTTTACCTCTCGGCTGTTTTAATTTGGGTGAATTTGTCCTTTTATCGGCATTATTTTGGGCCCCCCTGCTCTTTTTCTGTATTGCCCCTTCTCTCGCCCCCCTATCTCTATCTAGGCTCGGCTCTGTGTCGTTAGCTGCCTCTACGTTGTTAGGTGGTATTATTTGGGGGATTTGGGTATTAGGTAGGGCCATTAGACTCAGGTCCTCAAATTCACTCGGAGCTTCGGTAGTAAGCTCAAGATCAGTTACTGTGCTGCCTGGGAGTGTACACGGTACTAGGTCAGTCCTTCCGCTGGTTGGTGAACCTAGTCTACCTTCAGGAGTTCTGGCTTGGGCCAGTGGGCCCATTGAGGATCTCCTTACCCAATCTATCTCCTGCGAGATTCTTCTCTCGAGCACCTCAATTTCCTCGATCAATAGGGAACCAGCTTTAGCAAAGTAAGTGTCAATGGGGCCCTTTGTTATTCCAGCCGCAGCTAGGGAGGAAGTTTTACTTCTGGTTTCCCTGGTACTCATTTCTCTGGTTGGTAGGAGTCTTGATTGTAACAGGGAAAGGGGTGGGGGCCCGGACCGGACTCTGCCGTACTCGAACGGCCTCAAACGGCCCGCTCTTTGCCCGGTCTTCGCCCGCGCCTCCGTCCGCGCGCGTCCCACGTTCGCGTAAGGGGGCTGGGCTAAGTAGGAGGAGGGGGGCGGGAAGAGGCACCAGGTGCGCGGAATGATGATGCGCAAGCGCTCCTGGTCCTCGCAGTCCCGCTCCCGGGCTCTGGGCGTGATTTCCTAGTTTGTGGATGGTGACTGAGCACACGGGCTCCCAAGTCACAGGCAAGTCAAAGTAGGACGCAGTTCAGCGGGCAGAACAAATCCTCAGCAGTCCGACTACGAGCAATAACTTTTATTTAAGTATTAATTTTTTTTATTTTTTTTTTGGTTAAAGACTTTTATTGAGCAATAAAATAAGAGTTACAGAGATGGGCCTACAACCACACGGGCTGGCCGCTAATTGCAACGCACAACATAAGTAGCAAACGATCATTCCCGCGGCTAGGCACAGAACATATACCAATTATCGCTCAGAGCATAGGACAGGACAGAACAATTTTATACTAATCATAAAAACAACAAACACTAAACAAGGCGAAAGCACATTAGTCAAGTCAGCCCAGGCGGCGGAGGGGAAAACAACTAATCAGGAGGACAAAAACAGGTCAATGAGACTCGGCATAGCCAGGGGGGGGGGGGGCGGGGGCCAGCGGGGAGGGCAGGAAAATCATAAAACAATATGAAAAAGTATTCGGGAATGTCAGCCTAGGGAGACAGGGTAACATCGGGAGTGTCAACCAAGGGAGGGGTACAGATATCTCCACGATAGGCATTCCACTGACCCCAGATCTTCGTCCACGCCCTGGGTCTGCCCCTAGCCACATATACAGTCTTCTCTCAGGACATGGACCAATCCATATTATCCTCCCACACCGAAACTGCGGGAGGTGTGGAAGCGCCCCAGAGTTGCGCAATGTCCCGCTTCGCGACCATGTATCCCAAGGTCGCCCATCTGGTCTGGGCTACAGAATAGTCGGTGGGTTCCCACACGTTCAACAGGCATCGTCGGGCCTCAGGTAGCAGGGTAATACCAGTAACGACAGTCATCACCGCAAGCACATCAATCCAGTAGGCTGCTACCACCGGGCATTCCCAAAGAATATGTAGAAATGTAGCACTCATCCCGCAACCACGCTTGCATAAGCCATCCGGGGAAAAACCCATCACAACCAGACGCGGACCAGTCACATATACCCGGTGAAGGATCTTAAGCTAGACCAAACGGAGACGGGCGAGGATGGCGACCTCTTTCGGAGAAGAGAGTGCCGACTGCCAATCCTCATCATCCAAGTCCAATCCGTCACTGACCCACACCTCCCTAAGTCGGACCAATAAGTCGGCGCGATTATTAATCAGTTTCTTGTAAATAAGGGAGATAGTACTGTCGGGCAAATGTCCATCCAGTATACGATCCTCAAGGGGGGAGGACTCGGGCAGGGTCTCATCAGGAGGCAGAACTGAGGCCAGGGCATGCCGGACCTGCAAGTACCGAAAAAACTCCCTATCACTCAAGTCATATTCTGCCTTAAGGGCCTGGAAAGACTTCACTCTACCCTTCACACAAACATCACCCACTGTACATATCCCAATCATATCCCAGGGGTCAAAGCCCTTAGTAGACCAGAGACACCCCAAACGTTCGGAAGCATAAAGCGGAGTCGCCATTGTCAGTCGGTTCTCCCATCCCAAACTCACATTCGCGGCGCGCCACACATTGACTGAGATCCTGGACGGGCCCGCAAGAAGGCGCCCAGCCGATCTGGAATAGAGCGCTCTATTAAAATTCCCCCCCGGCAGCTGGAGTCTATCCATCTCAAAGGCCGGATCTCGACCCGGGGAATACATGGCGTGATTAATGGCAGACAGCTGGGCAGCCCAATAATATCTCTTGATATCGGGGAGCGCCATGCCCCCATCATACCAAGGGATGGTAAGTTTCGCAAGGGCGATACGCGGACGTCCGTCCCAGATCAGTTGTCTTTGAAGACTCTCGATCTCCCGGAAATAGGTAGCGGGAATGTCATCATAAAAATTTTAAGCGCGTATAGGAATCGCGGCAAAGACATCATTTTAAAAAGGGCAGCCCGGCCCAGAGGAGACAAGGGTAGCTTACGCCAACGGGCCACATCCAAGCGCAGTCTAAGAAGCGGGGGGAGGAGGTTACGCTCGAACCGGAGTGAGGAGTCCAGCGTAATAAAGATCCCCAAATACTTGAAGCCAGAGTGGACAATCTGGATAGGAAACCTGTCCGGTAATGGGGGCAAAACACCCGAAAGAACATATACACAGGACTTAGCCCAATTAATAACCAGACCCGAATTAGCGCCAAACGATGTAAGAACGTCAAATAAGACATTTAAAGATTTACGCGGGGAAGTAAGATATAGAAGAATGTCATCCGCGTAAAGCGAGACACGGTCTTCAAAATCTGGTGACCAACGGATCCCTTTGAGTGAAGGTTCCCAGCGAAGCCACGCAGCCAACGGTTCTAGAGCAAGCGCGAAAAGCAACGGAGACAGGGGGTTGTAGTGACATGCGTTGTAATGGCATGCGTTGTAATGGTATGTATAGTAAGGGCAGCTTCGTTGTAATGACTGCGTTGTGTAGGTAGTGCGTTGTAATGACTGCTATGTAAAGGTTGTTTCCCGGCTGAACTAGTTGAAGACTGTAGAATTCTGACCTGAAATTGCTTCTTCTTTAATGTATTTCAATTGGCAAAATACATTCCCCCTAATTTGCTTTCAAAATATCTACTTTTAAAATGTTGACATGTCTGAATGAGGCTGAACTGAATATATGATGTTACAACGCAAACAGTTTCAATGCATTCTTTTAGAACGTGCCTTTTACATCGCAGCATCCATTACAACGCATGATTTTACAACGCATGCCCTCACAACGCATTTTTAGAAACTAAATTTACAACGCATACCATTACAACGCATGCCATTACAACGCATGCCATTACAACGCACAATACTTTTAGGGCAAGAGTAGGGTAAGTGTTAGATAGCGTAGGGGTAAAAATTACTATTCCCACTCCAGTGAGTGCAACAGTAGGGTAAGTGTTGGGTAGTGTAGGGGTATACATTTCTATTCCCACTCCAGTGAGTGCAACAGGAGGGTAAGTATTAGATAGTGTAGGGATAAGAATACTATCCCCATGAACCCCAAAACCCATACCCACCCTAAAACTAAAAAATCCCCACTACTTACCATATAATGCGTTGTAATGGCATGCGTTGTAATGATATTCATTGTAATGGCTTGCGTTGTAGTGACATACGTTGTAATGGCATGCGTTATAATGGTGTGCGTTGTAAGGGCAGCTGCGTTGTAATGACTGCATTGTGAAGGTAGTGCCTTGTAATGACTGCTATGTAAAGGTTGTTTCCCGGCTGAACTAGTTGAAGACTGTAGAATTCTGACCTGAAATTGTTTCTTCTTTAATGTATTTCAATTGGCAAAATACATTCCCCCTAATTTGCTTTCGAAATATCTACTTTTAAAATGTTGACATGTCTGAATGAGGCTGAACTGAATATATGATGTTACAACGCAAACAATTACAACGCATGCCTTTACAATGCGTTTTTTACATCGCAGCATCCATTACAATGCATGGTTTTACAACGCATGCCATCACAACCTATTTTTAGAAACTACATTTACAACACTTTCCATTACATCGCATACCTTTACAACGCATGCCATTACAAAACACAATACTTTTAGGGCAAGAGTAGTGTAAGTGTTGGATAGCGTAGGGGTAATAATTGCTATTCCCACTCCAGTGAGTGCAACAGTAGGGTAAGTGTTGGATAGTGTAGGGGTAAACATTTCTATTCCCACTCCAGTGAGTGCAACAGTAGGGTAAGTGTTGGATAGTGTTGGGATAAAAATACTATCCCCATGTACCCCAGAACCCATACCCACCCTAAAACAAATAAATCCCCATTACTTACCTTATAATGCGTTGTAATGGAATGCGTTGTAATGATATTCATTGTAATTGCATGCGTTGTAGTGACATGCGTTGTAATGGTATGCGTTGTGATGGTATGTGATGTAAGGGCAGCTGCGTTGTAATAACTGCATTGTGTAGATAGTGCAATGTAATGACTACTATGTAAAGGTTGTTTCCTGGCTGAACTAGTTGAAGACTGTAGAAGTATTTTGCTTGTTTGGAGGCCCCAGTTATTGCCAAAAAGTAATATGCAGTTTATCCAGCAGTCTGGCTGAAAGAGGGCACACACTTTGAGTGGTATCTCTATCAGCTGAGTTGAACTTTTGACCTCTTCTGCCACCAGGGCAGAGGCTGGCATGAACATTCTGAGAGAAGAATGCCCTGTGTCAGTATTCTGTGCCAACATTCTAAAGCTTCCCTGCCCAGCCCCCGCTTCAAGCACCCTTCTCAGAGAGGAACATGAAAAGTGACAGAAGCTTTAGATACAGAGATCGGTTCTGGCTCATGTCACTCTTGCTTTGGCCAAATGATTGAACCTTACAACAACCTTACCCAACACTCTCCAGGTTATCCCTGTCCCTCACTTCACTCACTTCATATTCATTCCATACACCCGGTATTGTTCACTTTAATATTCATTCCTAAATTGTTTACTATCCACACCCCCTTGTTACATTCATTTGCCTTGCACATTTATTTCCTATGCTGGTTCTCTGTGAGAGAAATAGTGTGGCCTCAGTGAGATTTCCCTCAGCACGGCAGCCATCTTGGACTGCCTCTAACTGCATTAAGTCTCAGTTCACACAAAATGGAGGTTGTTCTTCAGTTCACCCATATCTAAATTTACAAACAGTTGTGAGCTTCAATTCTTTATTTTAGGCTAAAGAATCGTAAACAAAGAATAGTGTTTTCAATGAAAACACACTTTTATCTTTCACAAAAGATAGCACAGCTGATTCACATTTCCCTCACTAAACATTTGCTTTTTAAACAATATGTTTGTTGCCATCAAATACATAACACGATTTTCATAAAAACATTAATTTTCATTCATATTCTTTTAGGTATTGCTGTGGCATCACACCTTTTATCCTCAGCATAGCAGGCAGTTTTTGTGGTTCTCACACAGGCAAAAAACTAAATGTATAGTTGTAAACATTCTTTTCATTTACAAATCCAGTCAGAAAAATGTGTTCCTTTGGTTATATTAGATACACTTTATTGGACTGTGGTTTTCTCACTGTACTGCACTGTTTCATTGATCACCTGGCCAGCTTTGTTTTACTTGGCCTTTCCTATTTAATAAATGACTTCATACAACATACAGTTATTGTTTGTCTACCCTGTATTGAGACAATGGGAGTCCACTTTTGGTTTTATTATGATTCAGGGGAGTAGGGTAAAAGGCGTTTGTGACAATAGGTGCCCACCTATAAATATGTACACTGAAACTCTCTTCAATGAGCATACATGCCAACATACCGGATTCAAGCTTGAGACTACCAATGTTTAATCCAAAATGGCTTTTTCTGTTTCTGACCTGAAATTGCTTCTTCTATAATGTATTTCAATTGGCAAAATACATTCCCCCTAATTTGTTTTCAAAATATCTACTTTTAAAATGTTGACATGTCTGAATGAGGCTGAACTGAATATATGATGTTACAACGCAAACAATTACAATGCATGCCTTTACAACGCGGTTTTTACATCGCAGCATCATTAAAATGCATGATTTTACAACGCATGCCATCAACGCATTTTTAGAAAATTCATTTACAATGCATTCCATTACAACGCATAGCTTTACAACGCATGCCATTACAACACGCAATACTTTTAGGGCAAGAGTAGTGTAAGTGTTGGGTAGCGTAGGTTTAAAAATTGCTATTCCCACTCCAGTGAGTGCAACAGTAGGGTAAGTGTTGGATAGTGTAGGGGTAAAAATTTCTATTCCCACTCCAGTGAGTGCAACAGTAGGGTAAGTTGGATAGTGTTGGATAGTGTAGGGTTTTAAAATACTATCCCCATGTACCCCAGAACCCATACCCACCCTAATACAAAAAAATCCCCATTACTTACCTTATAATGCGTTGTAATGGCATGCGTTGTATTGATATTCATTGTAATTGCATGCGTTGTAGTGACATGCATTGTAATGGCATGCGTTGTAATGGTATGTGATGTAAGGGCAGCTGCGTTGTAATGACTGCGTTGTGAAGGTAGTGCGTTGTAATGACTGCTATGTAAAGGTTGTTTCCCGGCTGAACTAGTTGAAGACTGTAGAATTCTGACCTGAAATTGCTTCTTCTTTAATGTATTTCAATTGGCAAAATACATTCCCCCTAATTTGCTTTCACAATATCTACTTTTAAAATGTTGACATGACTGAATGCGGCTGAACTGAATATATGATGTTACAACGCAAACAATTACAACGCGTGCCTTTACAACGCGGTTTTTACATCGCAGCATCCATTACAATGCATGATTTTACAACGCATGCCATCACAACGCATTTTTAGAATCTACATTTACAATGCATTCCATTACAACGCATGCCATTACAACACGCAATACTTTTTGGGCAAAAGTAGTGTAAGTGTTGGATAGCGTAGGGGTAAAAATTGCTATTCCCACTCCAGTGAGTGCAACAGTAGGGTAAGTGTTGGATAGTGTAGGGGTAAAAATGTCTATTCCCACTCTAGTGAGTGCAACAGTAGGGTAAGTGTTGGATAATGTAGGGGTAAAAATTTCTATTCCCACTCCAGTGAGTGCAACTGTAGGGTAAGTTGGATAGTGTTGGATAGTGTAGGGATACAAATACTATCTTCATGTACCCCAGAACCCATACCCACCCTAAAACTAAAAAATCCCCATTACTTACCCTATAATGCGTTGTAATGGCATGCGTTGTAATGATATTCATTGTAATGGCATGCATTGTAGTGATGTAAAAACCTGTATTTGGTCGGGGACAATCGAGATTTGCCCGGCGGTATTGCCTCTGTGACCCACGAATTATTAATCAATGAAGAGGCAGGCGCTGGAGACTGGAAAGCAGGAAACAAGGTTTTATTCTCTCCGGAGGAGAACACTGCAAAACAGACAGCAGGTATCGTTCTGAGGTGCTCTAACTTATTTCTGGGGCCTGGCCCTTATATTCAGTCTTTAGCGGTTTCATTACAGTTTACATACTCATGACAATGCTTTGATGTACGGAAAAGACATTCCCGGAATCCCCCTTTGGGCCCGTTCCCACACATTTTTACAGTAGAAGTCCCCCCCCTGGTCACAGCAGGTGATGACTATCGCGCAGCTGGATATTCCGCCAATTCATGGAATGCGGGGTTCGATCGGATCTCATGGGGTGGGGGCTTTGATCAACTCGGGGGTCCTTTGATGAGGGAAGCTTTCTATTGCACGGGGAGGGGCAAGGGATAGTATCGGCAGAGCTGGGTGTCGGCCTGGGAACGAAGAAGACAAACGGGCACACGGGGAAAAAGGGTTTGCATCAAAGGGCCGGGGACCAGGAAAGGGAAGAAGGGAGGTGTTGCGCTGGGAACAGGATGGGGGTCTGAGGCAGGGCAGCGCTGAAGAGGGGTTTATGATTCAAGGCAGGTGCAAGCAGGGGGTTGGTCAGCGTGCAGGCTTGGTGAGGGCGAAGGGCCATGTCGGGGGCCAGTGGCATCTTGTTCTGATCAGGGCATTAAAAATGGCGGGTGCGCACGAAAAGTGTGGCATCGGGGGAAGAGGCAAGATGGCGCAGATAATGTTCACCAAACCGTGCTAAATTTCCACAGTCCTCCTTTTAACATATTCAAGGCATCTTGCTGATTCATTTTCTACTCAGTTCTACTCTGCTGGGCATAAGAAAAAACAGTAGGAACCCTAGGTGAAGGAGTAGTAAACATTACATTTAAGATCTCTAGTTTTAGGAGGCGGACCTATTGATAAACTTTGATAAACTTGTGTAGCAGGAAAGTCATAGTAATGCAATACAAAAATAATTCGAGGTGCGTACATTTCATAAGGTGAACTGATGGATTGTTACATAATTAATACAATGCGGGCTGGGAGAGAAACGAGACGTAGCAGAAATGATAGTGAAGGAATGTTCGAAGTTTAGTAAGTTGTCGGCAATTTTTTCGTCTTCTGTTGGCACTGTGGAGTACCGGCGGTGGAGCTACGAGTCCAGCTCTATTCAAAGTTCCGTGTTGCAGAGCACGACCTTTTCCTCGCGTTTCTGATCAGAAAGGTCTTTTTCGCCCTGCGTCCTTTGGGATCAATAGTCAATAAGTTCAGGAGGAAGAAGAGTGCTCAAATAGTCCATAGGGTAGGTCGGAGAAAAAAGGGGGGGGGGATGGAGCAAGGCCAGATCGGGAACAAACTAGGGAAACGAGATATTCAGGTGAGCGGGCTCATGACCACGTCTAGAGAGCGGGGACCTTTCGGCACACATTCGAACATGGAGCGGGGGCATCAGGTTAGCCCTCTCCTCTCCTTTTGTTGTAGATAGTGCCTCGTCCTGTAGCTCTGTTCTGTCGCGGTCTCGCCTTGGCCCATGTCGCAGACGTTCCATAGTCCGTAGTCAGGCCACGTGCTCCCACATCCGGTCCTTCTTTCCTCCGGCAGCCGTACCCTTGCAGGAGTTCGAAAAAGACAGTCTTTTAGAGAATTGGTAGAGGAAAGTAACCACATAAGTCTATTTCTCTCCCAGCCCCAAGTAAATGAGAATAGAGACGTCCGTTATGTTAGTGTTCACAACTGACATATAAATGATCGATGGTGAGCTTGCCGGTTTTACTATGACTTTTCTTCACGATTGTTTAATATAATCACGACAGTTCATCTGAATACAAGCCTGACAATGCTATACCGTTCTCTAGGGGTCTATATTTAAAAAGGGTGTCGTGAGCTATCAGCACAGTACTAACAGGCATCTCGACGTGGGACGAACATAGGCAAAGCATTTTTCTTATTATTACTGCCTCCTGCCTTTTACCTAAACATTTTCGCTTTTCGACAATGTTCATTGTAATGGTTATCTTTGCTTCGGTCTAATCTTTGACTTTGTAAAACATCATTCTGGTTCCTATGCGGCCTCTCACGGCCTAATTACAAAATTTGAAAAGACAGGGATCTTATGGGAAAACAACTAGGGACATAGAAAACGGTGGTGGGGGATAGTCAAAAACTCTTATCGGGGGGCAACTGAACGCAATACTGGGCGCGTCCTGGGAAGATGGGGGGTTTCGGTTACTTTTATGGTTTGGGTATCGTGACAATTCGGAACGGGGAAGGTCGCGCTATCTGGAGCACTCTATTCCATCAGGGGAGCCGCTGACGTAGTTCCCTTATTACGGGTCAGATTAGGGAACCTCAGTCGTCTTACCCGTCCTTTCCCTTATGGCCAATTCAAAATAGTTTTCGGAAAGGAGAGGTAGTGGCACAGCGTTAGGGCGATTGTTTTAAAGACAAGTTTTGAGCAAATACTGGCGGTATTTGAAGCCAATTGGGTGGTGTGCTAGGGGTGGTAGTCTGCCAATTTCGGAGCTAATCGCTTGGAAGAGTGGGAGTGTGAAGGAGAGAGAGAGAGAGAGAGAGAGAGAGAGAGAGAGAGAGAGAGTGCAACGGCAGGCTAAATAGTACACGTGCGACAGGAGGGTGGCAGTGTATTCGAGAAAGGCTATTTAGTGCATTACACAGCAAAGGACAGTTATGGGTCTGCGTTAGAATCTTGAAAGCATGCAGTTTGAGGCGGACGAGCATTAGACAGGGTAGAGGGGGCATGCTTTGAGGAAAAGAGAAAAAAGGGGAGGTACCGTTGTGTCGCACTTTCTTGCACTCTTGGTCCTTCGACCAGTTGAGTCAACGCTTCAGTCACACACACACATTCTCTCATAGTTTCGGATCATACGTGACATGGGTTAATTCGTGCAGCCTGGTTTAAGGGTGATCATTTTTCATCAGATCATACTAGTTTTACGGGGGTGTGCTACAATGAGTAGTTTGCAGGCGTGCTTATGTGCCATCTTGCAGCGTTGGTCCGCTTCGCGTATTAGACGGGGCAAGGCTTCAGATCCTCGTCATACCTCGGTTGCGGCCCCTGATGTAACCTGTAGAGGGAGGAAAAAGAGGGGAAGGGAGGGGGACAACATTCGCGCATATAAAATACATGGATTCGAGAGTCCTTTACTGACCTCATACTCGTCTTTCCTCATCAGGGTAGAGTCCCCGGGGATATGGTTTCTGGAGTCGGGGGGGGGCAGTGTGTCCTTATAGGTCGTGTGCGGGGAAACGTGAAAAGGGAACCAGAGGTGCCTAGTGCGAGGTGTCTAGTTAGCAGATGTATCTCACTATCGGGGTCCTTAAAAATCTCCTTCAGCGCTGTGACGTCTAGGGTTCTTCAGTTCTAGGGTCAGCTCTGTTCCCTAATACCTTTGAGTCGTTGTACTTTATAACATTTACATCGTTTTATTTTACCCTTTCTTTTACATTCCCTCATTTATACCGTTCTTTTTACCCATCCTTGGAAGTCGAGGTCTTCCTCCATGCGAGAGGTCATGAGTCAGTCGCGTACCTTGAAGGCAGAGTGTCGTGTCGTAGACCCGATCCGTCCTCCAGGGCTGGGCAGCCATCTTCTTAATAACCTTAAAGAGGGAGCATAGTAGGGTGCACAGAAAAGAACTCTCCCGCCCATCCCATATTTTCAAATAAAGCATGCAATACCCGTTCATCATTTCGAAGACCTTTATTTTTGCAAAATCATAGCACGTGGACTTATGAGGGTGCAGTCGTATTTGGCCGGACACGGTAATGGCTAAAGTGCGTACAATGGGGTGTTGTTTTGCAGCAATAAGAACGTTAGAAAGTTTTTAGCAATTCATTTGTAGCAAGCTTAGAACGTCTATCAGTTGGCCGGGGGCTCGGGGGCGTTTATTTCATAATTTAGAAGCATAGTTCAGACTAGTTGCAATCAGATTTTCCTATATGCATACCGTGTGCGTGCATCATAAGCGAGGTTATACATCGGCTATATTTATATAAAAACATGATACATCGTACATTTATAATCATCATTTTAACGGGATCCGTTTACATGTTCCCCGAGTGAGCTCTCCTTTCTTCTTGTCAAGTGTACAAAAAGGGTCATATATGTCTCAGAACATTAAGTTTGTATAGTACAAAGGGACACCATGAGGTGTTCGTAAGTTCCTATCGATACCGGCGCCATTTTGGGCGGGGCCGGGTTAGTCCGGAAGTAGCATCAGGGAAAATGTTTCCTACAATCGGCAGTTGGACCAGAGTCCTTTTCGGCAGTTCTAGAATTCGTGCTAACAGAAGGAGTGGCAATTTCATGTTTGTTCCGTTGGCGATCAAGGCAGTTGTCCCTTACCGGAGGCCTGCAGTGGCCGAGGGTTCCTCCGGGGACCCTTGCAGAATCTTCAAGGCTGTGGAGATGTTGTCGGAGGTGGGGGCTCGTGCTCCGGTGGGCGAGCGACCGAGTTACGTTGCCGTTCAAAGTTACTCTAGTGGCCGAGGCCCGCCTTCCAGCGGACCCAGACGCCATTTTGAGGCCCTGCAGCAGTCCCCTCTCATCGAGTCTGTAAGAGTGGAAGTATGGCCACCTGTGGCGCACATTCGGTGCTGCGCAAGTATCGGTGCAGTCATTGCATATTCGGTGCTCCGAAAATATGGGTACCATTGCACGTTCGGTGCTGCGCAAGTATTGGCGCACCATCACCTGGCTGGGGGTGCTCGGTGTTGGGCCGGGGGCTGGGAGACCTCCTATCCGTGGAGGTGGGAGAGGCTCGTCCGCGTCGCCTCTCCCTCCCAGCCCAACTTGGACAAATTGTTGTGGAGGTACGTGCAGGACATCCCGCCGCCCAGAGCTGCTGCGGCTGTTACGGAGGGGAAAAGAAAGAGGTGCCTCGTTCTTCTCTGGACCGGGATTCCTTAGGTCATCGGCTGCAGCCAGACTCAGTTGGCCCCGGTCCCTGGCCATTGGTGGCCGGACCGGGTGGACATGTGGCGGGACTACCGGCAACTACCTAGGGCCGCTGCGGCTGGACCCCGCTGGCCCCTGCCTCTCCTCCGGCTCCCCCATACGTTGAGATTTCCTGACCAAGTGCTGGCAGCAGGGCCCGCCTTATATGGGTTGCCGCCGGTTGGGCGTAGCCGTAACCCTGCCCTGCTTTGGAAGGTTCCAGAATGTGGGGGGGTGGTGTTCAGTTGGCTTTCATGTTCTACAGTTTACCGTTCTTGTTTTTCTAGCGTTTTTGTGTTTTTCTTTTGCTTGTTATGTTAAAATAAAAGTTCATGTTTATCAGCGGCTTACTGATGTCGTTTCCCATTTTTTTTTTTTTTCTTTCCAGGTTGTTTCATGCTAAAATTTCTATTAACATAGTTTATGTAACATGGAAGCACGTGCAGGGGGATGACGCAGATTCATATATTACGTACACACAAACTCAAACGGGGGTGCGGGGACAGTAAAAAGCATGATACACAAGATTCAAAGACAAACATAAAACAGTGATTGGCCATAATTTTTCTCTTTCTGTCTGTTAATTTAGAACTAGGCTGGGTTCCCGTCTTTACATTGTCCGGTCCTAGGAAAATTCGAACATGTCGCTGAAATCGTTCTGGCGAAATCTGTGCCATCGGGCATAATCAAACGTGGTGGTTCTATCTGGTCTGTCCATGCGAGTCTGATTCTTCTTTGCCTCGCGCTTTTTCTCATTCTGCCGGCCTGTCGTTCCTGTCGGCCCTCTGCCCCTACTCACGCTCAGTAGAGTCGGGCATTGGGCTTTCCAGTGTCCGACGTATCTACAAAAAGCGCATTGGTCTTGCCCTAAGTCTGGCCGTCTTTTGCGTACTGTCGGGGGATAACTTTTGGGTCGTGGTGCCTCGGGGTTGTCCTGTCGGTATGTTTCTCTACCTGATCTGTCCTCGTCTTTTCTCTGTCGTTGCATAGCCTCTCTGCGCCACATACCGAGACTGTCGAGCATAATAGGCGTTGTCTTATTATTGCGAAGGGCGATTTCCAACGTTTCTATTTTACCAAGGTCAAAGGACCCTACCAGTGGCCACTGTTTGTCTTGACATTCTTTGGTATACCTGTGCCACAATTTATTATAGGCTATGGTGACTAATCCATAGTTTATGAACATGTCCTTATTAGGGGTGCCTTCCAGTGGAGCTATATGGTCCACCTCTAATACACGGTCCGGGCTGAACCAATTATCAATCAGTGGGGAGAAGACAGACATGACGGCTCGTAGCGAGGGACAAAAAGTCAGCACTGCCTATCTTATCACTGTGCGCAAAGACTAGACAGAATATTTCTATTCTACGTTGTTTGCGGGCAGTGAATACCTCATGAACAAAAAATAAAAAAGAGTAACCAGTAACGAGGAACAATCAATAATAAATAAGATAGAGTAGAATCAATGGGGAGAGTAAGTAGGGCGCAAAAGTCTGCGTCCTCTACCCTTTCACTATCCACAAAGAGGAATCTGTTATTTCCGGTTTGCAGACAGAGAATCTCCAGAAGACAATCTGCGACCAGTAGTTCGGGGTCAAAGAACCCAGTTAATCAGTGAGGGAGAGGGAATCTCCCAAAAACCGTTTAAGAAATAATAGAGTCAGTGGGGGAGAAAAATAGGCACGACGGCTGCGTTACCTATCCTTCACTGTTTGCAAGAGGGAAAGAGCCTACTGTATCTCCGCGTGCAGACAGTGAATCTCCAAAATAAGTTAACAAAGAGTAATACTAGTATTATTTTTTTTTTTTTTTCTTTAAACAATCAAGCAAATATTTCGCAATCCGTCGTGTTTACACGACCTTACCCGGACCGTATGGACAGTTTCTTGTCTTCCGAATCCAGCGCCTGTTCGTCCTCTTTTTCTCGTATTTCTCACGGCACTCCTAATGGTCCCCAGTCAGGACCGTAGATCGCTCGAGAGAGGTCTGTTCGGAACTAGTGAAGTTTGGATGATCGGCTGCCAGACGAGGGTCTATTGGGCAAGAGCTCTCCCGATCGTTGCAGTCGTTCACTCTGTCGTCGGGACCTCTCCCACTGGATCCACGAGTCGCTGATGGGCCCCACGCTTGGGACGCCAATTGTAAAAACCTGTATTTGGTCGGGGACAATCGAGATTTGCCCGGCGGTATTGCCTCTGTGACCCACGAATTATTAATCAATGAAGAGGCAGGCGCTGGAGACTGGAAAGCAGGAAACAAGGTTTTATTCTCTCCGGAGGAGAACACTGCAAAACAGACAGCAGGTATCGTTCTGAGGTGCTCTAACTTATTTCTGGGGCCTGGCCCTTATATTCAGTCTTTAGCGGTTTCATTACAGTTTACATACTCATGACAATGCTTTGATGTACGGAAAAGACATTCCCGGAATCCCCCTTTGGGCCCGTTCCCACACATTTTTACAGTAGAAGTCCCCCCCCTGGTCACAGCAGGTGATGACTATCGCGCAGCTGGATATTCCGCCAATTCATGGAATGCGGGGTTCGATCGGATCTCATGGGGTGGGGGCTTTGATCAACTCGGGGGTCCTTTGATGAGGGAAGCTTTCTATTGCACGGGGAGGGGCAAGGGATAGTATCGGCAGAGCTGGGTGTCGGCCTGGGAACGAAGAAGACAAACGGGCACACGGGGAAAAAGGGTTTGCATCAAAGGGCCGGGGACCAGGAAAGGGAAGAAGGGAGGTGTTGCGCTGGGAACAGGATGGGGGTCTGAGGCAGGGCAGCGCTGAAGAGGGGTTTATGATTCAAGGCAGGTGCAAGCAGGGGGTTGGTCAGCGTGCAGGCTTGGTGAGGGCGAAGGGCCATGTCGGGGGCCAGTGGCATGTTGTTCTGATCAGGGCATTAAAAATGGCGGGTGCGCACGAAAAGTGTGGCATCGGGGGAAGAGGCAAGATGGCGCAGATAATGTTCACCAAACCGTGCTAATTTTCCACAGTGACATGCGTTGTAATGGCATGCGTTGTAATGGTATGTGATGTAAGGGCAGCTGCGTTGTAATGACTGCGTTGTGTAGGTAGTGCGTTGTAATGACTGCTATGTAAAGGTTGTTTCCTGGCTGAACCAGTTGAAGACTGTAGAATTCTGACCTGAAATTACTTCTTCTTTAATGTATTTCAATTGGCAAAATACATTCCCCCTAATTTGCTTTCAAAATATCTACTTTTAAAATGTTGACATGTCTGAATGAGGCTGAACTGAATATATGATGTTACAACGCAAACAATTACAACGCATGCCTTTACAACGCGGTTTTTACATCGCAGCATCCATTACAATGCATGATTTTACAACGCATGCCATCACAACGCATTTTTAGAAACTACATTTACAATGCATTCCATTACAACGCATACCATTACAACGCATGCCATTACAACGCGCAATACTTTTAGGGCAAGAGTAGTGTAAGTGTTGGATAGCGTAGGGATAAAAATTACTATTCCCACTCCAGTGAGTGCAACAGTAGGGTAAGTGTTGGATAGTGTAGGGGTACACATTTCTATTCCCACTCTAGTGAGTGCAACAGTAGGGTAAGTGTTGGACAGTGTAGGGGTACACATTTCTATTCCCACTCTAGTGAGTGCAACAGTGGGGTAAGTGTTGGATAGTGTAGGGATAAAAATACTATCCCCATGTACCCCAGAACCCATACCCACCCTAAAACAAAAAAATCCCCATTACTTACCTTATAATGCATTGTAATGGCATGCGTTGTAATGATATTCATTGTAATGGCATGCGTTGTAGTGACATGCGTTGTAATGGCATGCGTTTTAATGGTATGTGATGTAAGGGCAGCTGCGTTGTAATGACTGCGTTGTGAAGGTAGTGCGTTGTAATGACTGCTATGTAAAGGTTGTTTCCCGGCTGAACTAGTTGAAGACTGCAGAATTCTGACCTGAAATTGCTACTTCTTTATTGTATTTCAATTAGCAAAATACATTCCCCCTAATTTGTTTTCAAAATATCTACTTTTAAAATGTTGACATGTCTGAATGAGGCTGAACTGAATATATGATGTTACAACGCAAACAATTACAACGCATGCCTTTACAACGCAGTTTTTACATCGCAGCATTCATTACAATGCATGATTTTACAACGCATGCCATCACAACGCATTTTTAGAAACTACATTTACAACGCATTCCATTACAACACATACCATTACAACGCATGCCATTACAACGCGCAATACTTTTAGGGCAAGAGTAGTGTAAGTGTTGGATAGTGTAGGGGTAAAAACTACTATTCCCACTCCAGTGAGTGCAACAGTACGGTAAGTGTGGGATAGTGTAGGGGTACACATTTCTATTCCCACTGTAGTGAGTGCAACAGTTGGGTAAGTGTTGGATAGTGTAGGGATAAAAATACTATCCCCATTTACCCCAGAACCCATACCCACCCTAAAACAAAAAAATCCCCATTACTTACCTCATAATGCGTTGTAATGGCATGCATTGTAATGATATTCATTGTAATGGCATGCGTTGTAGTGACATGCATTGTATTGGCATGCGTTGTGCTGGTATGTGATGTAAGGGCAGCTGCGTTGTAATGACTGCGCTGTGTAGGTAGTGCGTTGTAATGACTGCTATGTAAAGGTTGTTTCCCGGCTGAACTAGTTGAAGACTGTAGAAGTATTTTGCTTGTTAGGAGGCCCCAGTTATTGCCAAAAAGTAATATGCAGTTTATCCAGCAGTCTGGCTGAAAGAGGGCACACACTTTGAGTGGTATCTCTATCAGCTGAATTGAACTTTTGACCTCTTCTGCCACCAGGGCAGAGGCTGGCATGGACATTCTGAGAGAAGAATGCCCTGTGTCAGTATTCTGTGCCAACATTCTAAAGCTTTCCTGCCTAGCCCCCACTTCAAGCACCCTTCTCAGAGAGGAACATGAAAAGTGACAGAAGCTGTAGATACAGAGATCGGTTCTGGCTCATGTCACTCTTGCTTTGGCCAAATGATTGAACCTTACAACAACCTTACCCAACACTCTCCAGGTTGTCCCTGTCCCACACTTCACTCACTTCATATTCATTACAAACACCAGGTATTGTTCCCACCTTTCTGAGAGAAACATACTGGGTATCTCTTCATTTTCAACATTCTGCAATGGCCTGGACATGTTTCTTAAGTAGATCTTAAAATGAAAATATCTATTCTTTTTTAACATTGCCTTTCTGACTTTTATTACTTTAGTTACCTGTCAGGGGTTATTAGGGCAGCTATAGAACACATTTAAAGTGTTTTCTTCCTACATTTACTCTTTCAAATATGTAGTGCGAGGGGGAATAAATACATTCTTTAGGTGATTTTACCTGTCATGCTGCTATAAAAGTGGCCAGGTGGCACGAAAAGATACCTAGTATTTAATTTGCTCACTTGCTTTTCACTACGAATTCCATGTTCTCTCATCTGTCCTCACTTCTTATTCATTGCTCGCTCCCCCATGTATTAACACAATTACAAGCATTGTTTCCTGTGCTAGTTTTCCTCTGTATGTGGATTGCAATGTTCTACTCTTGTAGAAAAGTGGGTTATTGTTGCAGTAACCCCCCCCCCCCACCTTTTGCTAGAATTCTGATGCACTTTGACATGATGTGCCCTGGGGCACTGCCAATCAGGTTCCCAGGGCCTGTATTCTCTCCCAAAACTGTACCTTTGTACCCCCAATTGGCACCTCTCTGGCCACATGCACGTACCCTGTAAAAGGTACCATAAGTACCAAAGGCTCTGTGACCAGGGAAGGCCTCTAAGGGCTGCAGCACATATTGGGCCACCCTTATAGGTCCTGTACCTTTAAGAGATACACACTGCCATTGCAGGCTGCGTGTTTTGGTGCAGAGAAAAGTGAAAAGTCAACATGACACACATACCCGTGCGCCATGCCTGCAACCCATTGCCTATTGCATAGATAAATCACCCCTCTAACTGGGTGCACTATACCATTGATGAGAGTACAGGTGAGACATTCTGAGACATTGTAAGAGCAGTAAAGCCACAAAGAGTATATGGTCTGGGAGTCTGCCATTACAAACATCACAGCACCATAATGGCTTTACTGAATTCTGGGACGTTTGGTAGAAAAGAAGATGCCCAGCAGAAAAGACTGCAGAGAAGAACTGACTTCGCCCCAGCCCTACCGGCCCGTCTGTAGTTTCTGGAAATGATGCGCCAAAAATGGCCTTGTCTTGCAGCCAGCTACCTCCAGAACCCCGGGAGGACTGACAGCCTTGAACAAAGACCGAATCTCCTGTGAACAGCAGCTCTGTTCAAAAGAAACTCCAAAGACAGACTCTGAGTCTACTGAGGCAAAAGAAACTCCATGCCTGGAACCACCACTGCACCCAACGCCTATGGCCCGAGTCCAAGTTTCCCACCGGTTCCAGCGAGGTCCACCAGTGCTCCAGAGTCCGAGACCACTGTGGGTTGACCCCTCCAAGACTCCCCGACGTTGCCTGCAGCCTCTGCACGGAGAACCCCTAACCGTGAGTAACCCGATTCGGTGGAATCTGACCTCAAAACGGCCCCCTCTGTCCGGCCGCCCTGCACCCTGTAGAAGAGGACCTGAGGTGCACCTATGTCCCCGAGCCCTCCAACTTACCTGCTTAGCTGTTGTTTCCTCCTGGAAGACTTCCTGGACCGAGCATGCAGTCAAAGCCCAAAACCGGCAACATCCATTGAAAACAACGAGTCAACCAACGCCAAGCCAGCACACTGCACCCGGCCGCCCCTGTGCTGCTGTGGGTGCACCTTGTTCACGAAATCTAATCCTTTGCCCTGAGCTGAACCTTAGGAGCCTGGCTCCCACAACCTTGTGGCCTGCCCATGAGCAGCCACCAACAGAAGGCCCCCAATCCCCAATGGATAACATTGGGACTCAGCTCTCTGTACCCGGCGCCCTAGTGCCGCTGAGGGTGTTCTCTGAGTGCATCCTTGACCCTGGGGGAACCCTGATTCTAACCCAGAAACACAACTCTACCAACCAAGTACTTACATTTATTCATTTCCTCCTATAGGAACGCATTGACTGCTTTTCTGTGAAAAAAGTTATGCGGAGTTGGAAATTGTATGAGAACCTAGAAACTGTGTATTTACAAAAACTGACTTACTTACCTTTGAGTTAGGAAATGTGCCAGTGTGATATCTAGGCATATCACACGGAGTAGAAAAGGTAATCTGAAAAGTAATCTAAAAAGTAATTGCAAAGTAATCTAAAAGTAATTTCAATTGTTCCTGAACATTTGGCCTACCTGTATCTATGTTCAACTGCATTCAACTGTATTATTAGAAAGGTACTAATTTTACATACCTGCACCAAGTCTGGCTTGGTCCTAAAAATAAAATACAATAAAGAATTTTTTTTATACAAAACAATTGGGCGGAGTTCAGTCTTTCAGTGTATGAAATCATTTGTTGCCTTAGTGTGTACAATACATCCTTTAAACTACCCTCTGATTAAGCCTTACTGCTCGCCCACACTACCACAAATAGAGAGTAAGTTGCTATTTACTTTAACCTCTGTAAGCCTTTGCTGGATCCACTGGACTCACACTATACCTTCATTTGGTATAGTATATACAGAGTCAGAACTTTGCATTTGTTTAACTGACTTGGTCAACATCTGACCACATGACTGAATTCCTAAAATTACTTTAGAATTCTGTTTTGTTTTTTTAAATTGTCAATTTTTTTCAAAACTACAAAGTCTTGTTAGGGCCTTGGTTAACTCCTTTAGAATGTTTTAGAAAAATAAAAACTTACCATATTTAGGGGTAAGAGGGTTTAGTTTTGTTTCAGAATGTCTCTTAACAAGACCTCAACTGTTAGTGAAAACCTACCAAATGGCATAGCGAACATGGTTGAGGAGCTCGACCTCACCCCTTACCTCCATCTAGTATTTAGGGAGTTAAGGTCTCTATGCAAACTGAAAAACATTGTCACGGGGTCCCAACCCTCCAAACAAAAGCTGCAGGAGCTGTTGGCAAGGTGAAGACCTCTCAGATGGGGAAGAAGATATAGGGGATGAGGATAACTTCTAACCCCCCTTACTTCCTATGGAGGAGAAGGCCCCTGTGCCCCTGACTCCAAAAATACAACTCAAGGCACCTAGATCCCACACAGGTGGGTCTGGTGCTTCTGAGTCCATTAAGGACTGCCTCAATGAGGAGAGCAACCTCTTAGTGACGTTGGCCAAAAGATTGGACCTAGAGACCAGACTCCTGGCTCTAGAAAAGGAAAGAGCAGAGATGAGACTAGCTCCCATCAATGGTGACAGCAACTTAATAAATAGCCCCAAATCCCTATATTTGAGGATGGTGATGATATCGCCAGGTGGTGCACAGCCTAAAAGAGGGATTGTGTAGCCAGAAAAGGGAAGAAAACTCAGTGGTGAGCACTGCTTTGGGAACTTTTCTCTGGTAAGTGCCCTCAATGGGGCAGAAGCAGAGTCCTATGAACTCATAAAGGTCACCCTGATTGAGGGATTTGGCCTCCCTTTTGAGGAGAATAAAATTAGATTCAGGGGGTCTCATAAAACCCAGAGTAAGCCCTGCGTGGAAATTGTAGACTGCTCAATGAAGACACTAGGTGACTGGTTGACTGGAAGTAAAGTGCAATATTATGATGGTCTTTATAATTTGTTTATGAAACAACACATATTAAGGAAAAGTTGCATCAGTATCTGGTAGGCATAGGTCCAATTTCTCTCTAAGCATTGGGAAAGAATGCGGACCACTGGTTAGACAAGGGTGACCAGGACGTCCACTGGGGGTGACCAAAAGAAAGTGGTTAAAAAACCTCCCCAGAGGAAAGACAGTGAGCCTCCTAAAGATAAAAGTAAGGAGTCCCAGGTAGCCCCCTAAAAAACCTGTCCAGGAGGGTCGGCCCACCGAACCAGCACCCCCTATCACCACCCTCTGCAACTGGACCCCGATCAGCACCGAAGACACCATCCGCACGATGAACACCATCCACTCCGGATGTCCAACCGACCCTTGCCCCCACCACGTCTTAAACAAGGCCGACTCCATCATCGTACCCCAACTGCGGGACATCATCAATGCCTCCTTCCACACCGCCACCTTCCCGGAGAGCTGGAAGTACGCCGAGCTCAACGCCCTCCTGAAGAAACCCACAGCGGACCCCATCGACCTCAAGAACTTCCGCCCCATCTCGCTCCTCCCTTTTCCTGCCAAAGTCATTAAGAAGACCGTCAACAGACAGCTCGCAGTCTTCCTCGAGACAAATGGATCCTTGCCCCTTCGCAGTCCGGCTTCAGAGCCAACCACAGCACCGAGACCGCCCTCATCGCAGTCACAGATGACATCAGATGCCTGCTCGACAACGGGGAAACAGCAGCCCTCATCCTCCTGGACCTCTCCGCAGCGTTCGATACTGTTTGCCACTGCACCCTAATACAGCGCCTCAGCAACATCGGAATCCAAGAGAAGGCCCTGGAGTGGATCATCTCGTTCCTCGCCGGAAGAACCCAGAGAGTCCGCCTCCCCCCGTTCAGATCTGAGGCCACCGAAGTAATCTGCGGCGTACCACAAGTATCATCACTCAGCCCAACCCTCTTCAACATCTACATGAGCCCCCTTGCAGCTATCGCACGACAACACAACCTCAACATCATCTCCTACGCCGACGACACCCTGCTGATCCTCTCCCTCACCAACGACCCCGCCATCGCCAGAGCTATCCTACACAAAGGGATGAAAGACGTCGCCGAGTGGATGAAGAACAGCCGCCTGAAACTGAACTCAGACAAGACAGAAGTCCTCATTCTGGGATCATCGCACTCCGCCTGGGACGATTCCTGGTGGCCCCCTGCCCTGGGCTCCACTCCCAAGCCAACGGACCACGCACGCAACCTGGGCTTCATCCTGGACTCCTCCCTCTCGATGACCAGACAAGTCAACGCCGTCTCCTCATCGTGCTTCAGCACCCTGCGTATGCTCCGTAAGATCTTCCGCTGGATCCCCACCGAGACCAGGAAGACGGTCACCCAGGCACTCGTCACCAGCCGACTGGACTACGGGAACACCCTCTACGCCGGAACCATAGCCAAACTGCAGAAAAGACTCCAACGCATCCAGAACGCCTACGCACAACTCGTTCTGGACATCCCCCGTCACAGCCACATCTCCGGCCACCTGAGAGACCTGCACTGGCTCCCCGTCAGCAAGAGGATCACGTTCAGGCTCCTCACCCACGCACACAAGGCTCTCCACGACCTAGGCCCCAAGTACCTCAAAGACCGCCTGACCTTCTACACGCCAACCCGCCAGCTACGATCGTCCAGCCTTGCCCTCGCCGCCATACCACGCATCCGCAGAGCCACCGCCGGAGGAAGATGCTTCTCCTACCTGGCAGCCAAGACGTGGAACTCCCTCCCCATCCACCTTCGGCTGACCCAGGACCACCTTTCCTTCAGGAAGCAACTCAAGACCTGGCTGTTCGTGCAGTAAAGTATCCCCTACCCCAGCGCCTTGAGACCCTTCCGGGTGAGTAGCGCGCTATACAAATGGCTTGATTGATTGATTGATAGACACCTCACAACCTAAAACTGGGTACTAAGGTAAGAGTTGGGATTCCAACAGGTATGGTGTCACAACTGTCAAAAGACAGGTCACCACACCAAGGACCCTAGCTGTCTTCAAAGCAGAGCCCCCTAGTGCAGCTCCAGAGGTTGCCAGTGTAGTCTCTGAGGGTGGTTTCTCAGATGAGGAAGTCGTTCTAGCCTTCAACTGGAAAATGGGCACAAAAGGGTAGTTGGAGATTCCAGAGGGGAGTTGAAACTTCCACTACCTACTGGTGAATGGAATCCCAGCCCGTGTCCTGAGAGATACATGTGCCAGTCACACAGTGGTGCATGACAGGTTGGTGCTCGCCAACCAGTATGTCCCAGGAAAAACAAAAAGAGTAAGGGCTCCCTCAGGGGAGGCCACTGTGGCTGTGGCTATAGTACCCCTAGAAATGGATGGGTCTTTTATTTCGAGAAAGGTGGTAGTTAACAAACACCCTCCCCTTGATTGTCTCCTTGGGAGTGACCACTCAGAGGTTGGTCGTAGCCACAGTGAGGTACTGGTCCAGTGCCAGACCTCATGCAAGGACTGGGGGGGAGGGGCTGAATGTACAGCTAGTGCATAGAAGCCCCAAAAGAAAAAGAAGACAGTGTACAGAAGGTGGACAACTGTTAGCCACAGTTCCAGTGGGTCAGGGAGATTCTATCCTAGTAAGGTAGACCTCCAACTTGGAACTGGTGTAGTCCTCCTTAGCTCACAAAAAGACCTGACTAGTCAGGCAACTGTCCAGCCTGAGTTGGTGGCTCCTCAGATGGAACAACAGAGGGTGGAAGAAGGGTGTTCACTACATAGTGAAGTGACCCCCTACCCTAAAACAGCAGACAGACAACCAGAACTCAAAGAAGTCTGTACGTAAGCCCCTTCAGAGCTAAAGGTGTGGTTCTGGGTGCTGGCAGCTGTCAGTGGCCTCTGCTGTGTGTTAACCTTCATGGCAGCACTGTCCTCGGCCTGGTGGTCTAACCCCCTGCCAAATAGCAAGTTAGGTACCCTGACCCTATTGGTCATGGTGGGGTTACTCAAGCTGTGGGTAACCTCTTTGGGTAAGCTGGGACTTGCCCTAGCTATGTTAGACTTTTGCAGAGGTAGGCACCTGTGAGCCCAAGATAAAAAGATGGGGTAAAGAAACTAAAGAGCTAGGAATGGAGCATTGGGAAGTAGGTCCCGAAACTGTTGTGGTAGGCCAGCTCCCCAAAGGGACTGATTTGGGAAAAAGGATGCGAGGCAGAGTAGGCCCTGTAACTTGCAAACCACTTCCACTACACTTCCTCGCCTCAAAGACTAGGAAGACTATCCCAGGTTTGACTGAGTCTCCTGGCCTTTGGAGCTTTGGAAGGTGGGGGGGGTTCTTGTGTAGGAAAATGGGTTTCTGTTGTAGTACCCCTCCCCTCCCCCACTCTTTGCCAGACTTCTTGATGTGCCCTGGGTCCCGCCCAATCAGGTTCCCAGGGCCTGTGTGTGTTCTTTTCCCAAACTTTACCTTTGTACCCCCAATTGGCACCTCTCTGGCAACATGTAAGTCCCTTGCAAAAGGTACCATGGGTACCAAGGGCACTGTGACCAGGGAAGGCCTCAAGGGCAGCAATAGAACACATTTAAATTGTTTTCATCCTACATTTATTGTTTTAAGTATGTATTGAAAGAGGGAATAAATACAGTCTTTAGGTGATTTTTTCATACTTTTGTACCTGTCATGCTGCTATAAAAGGGCTACAAGCAGTGGAGGTCCATAGACGGTCGGCCGATTAAAAGAGACTTATCAGGGTCTCGGATTTTCTTCGCAATACAGCAGAGCAACCTCCACGCAGTAATAGTGATTCACTTATAAAAACTGAGAATTTCGACCTTGATTACAAAGTGTCAAGTTCATATCTAGTAGGTGATTTGTGGTAGCCGAATACAAGTCCGTCTTGCCCAGATACTTGTGGGATTACACCCAGGTGGTAGACGGGACCATCCTTACCATGTTTTCCCTTTTTTTCAGCGATACGGGTCATTTTGATCAAGATTCCTAATACTACGTCTTGACCCATTATTCTTGGGATTGCACCCAGGTGGCAGACGTCACCAGTATTGCCATACTCTTACCCCTTTTTTGTGCGACACGGGTCAATTGATCAAGATTCTTAACTATACGTTTTGCCTTGAAAAAGTCTCCTTGAGACGAAACGCGTGTCGTTGGTGTGAGCTGGAAAGTTTTTATATCTATGAAAATAAAGATTTCGAAGTCTAATATCGGGTCTGGATCCATAATTTGGAGTCTGTTGTGATAAATTGTTATATACTAATGAATAAGGAAAAAATTCAAAATACAATATCATTGATTGACAAATCCAAGAAACTAGTTTAAGATATTTTACAACAATAGATGTAACGTAACAAGCATTTGGGAGTGCTGTATGATCCTATTTCTTTTTTCTTGATATTGGCACATTTTGTGCATTTTAACATCTTAGGTGGTGGATGTATTTCAGGCAATAATAGCACCACTTTGAATGATATAAACACAAATTTGTCTAAAATACTTCACGTTAAATGATCTTTTGAGATATGTATTGACATTATGTGCGGACGTTTTCTCCTTTGATGGGGAAACACTACCACCAATCCTCTTTAGAATGCTGCTATAAAAGTGGTCAGGTGGCACCAATAGATACCTATGTCATTAATTTGCTCACTTGCCTTTCATTATTCGCTGTTCACTCATCTGTCCTCACTTCTTATTCATGGCTCGCTCCCTCAAGTATAGAGACACTCATAAGCAATGTTTCCTGTGCTAGTTTTCCTCTGTATGTTGGATCGCAATATTTGTATGCACCTTTTTATCACTGTGTGCACAGCAGTATGTTGCGGTAAGCAGAGGTAAATAGTGTGAGAAACAGTGCCCACTTCACTCCAGGCTATTAGGAACACTTTCTTGTAGAAAAGTGGGTTTCTGGTTGCAGTAACCCACCTACACACTATTTGCCAGGTTTCTGATGCACTTTGACTTGATGTACCCTGTGTCCCTGCCAATCAGGTTTCCAGGGCACTATACTCTCTCCCAAAATGGTACCCTTTTGCCCCCAATTGTCACCTCTCTGGCCACATGTAAGTCCCTTAGAAAAAGTACAATGGGTACCAAGGACACTGTGCCCAGGGAAGCCCTCTATGGTCTGCAGCACATATTGAGCCACCCTTAAAGGCCCTGTACCTTAACACACACACACTGCCATTGCAGGCTGTGTGTTTTGGTGCAGAGAAAAGTGAAGAGTCGACATGGCACACATACCTGTGTGCCATGCCTGCATCCCACTGCCTATGGTACAGGTCAGCCACCCCTCTAGCTGGGTACACTATACCACTGGTGAGAGTACAGTTGCATGAGCACTGTACCCCTACAGTGTTTAAGTCCATTCTTAGACATTTTAAGTGCAGTGAAGCCATATAGATTATATAGTCTGGGAGTTTTTCATTACGAACTCCACCGCACCATAATGGCTTTACTGAATTCTGGGAAGTTAGGTATCAAACTTCTCAGCATAATAAACCCACATTGATGGCAGTGTTGGGATTTATTATACCATGCACTCAGAGGGAATCTTAGAGATACACCCTGAAAAAGAGAACAGCCTCTGGTGGGTTCCCCAACTGGTAACCACCAGCCTGCCATCACAAGACATGTTTCTGGGCCAATGGGATGGGAGCCTTTGCTTCCTCAGCCCAAAAACTAAGCCTTTCCTGGGCAGAGGTGGTCACAGCCCCCCCAGGTTATCTGTGGTAGGGGAGCTTCAAAGGCCTTGCCGCCTTTGTAACATGACCCGAGCCTCTCCTGCTATCAGGAGCTGGCCCTCTTCCTGTCTCTCCCCTTTTCGGTGGGAGGACAGGCAGGAAAAATTAGAACAACCCAAAAGGTGTGCCCACCTATGCCAACCCCACCCCTCAGGTGGGAGAGGTGAGGTGAAGCTCACCCTTCAGTGCCCACCATCTTGCAGATGGCAGGCACTCTCCAATCAGTGTTAGGGATTGTGCCCCCTCTCCCACATAGGGTGAGCACACCAAGGGTGTAGTCACCCTAAGGTCAGAATTTTATTGGTACCTGAAGCAGAGACCCATAAAATGCCCCCTAAATGCATTATTTAGGGGGCAGCCCTGAACCCAGGAGGCAGATTCATAATACCTACAAAGAAGAAGGATGAAAGAAGATGGCCAGCAGAGGAGAATGCAGAGAAGAACTGGCTTGGCCCCAGCCCTACTGGCCCGCCTGCAGTTTCCTAAGATTCTGCGCCAAAGAAGGCCTTGTCCTGCAGCCAGTAATCTCCTGAACTCCTGTAAGGACTGACTCCCTTCAACGAAGACCGGATCTCCAGCAGCTCTGTTCAAAAGAATCACTAAAGAAATACTCAGAGCCTGCTGAGGACAAAGAAACCTGACGCCTAGAACAACCACTACACCTGATGCCTACGGCCTGTGTCTTGAGGTTGATGTAGATATCAAACAAATGAACACATCATCCTAACTTGGGGAAGATCTGATAATGTCTGCGTAAAGGTTTCATTTAAATACAAACATCTGAGAGCAGATGGTCCTTCCCTTTGAAGCCTTATATTTCTGATTGACTGATTGTTATGAATCAATCACGTGTGATAGAAATTGTGGCCACAAATGATTAAAATCTCACCAATTTTTCAAATGGGATGTTAACTGATTAACAGAGGGTTTTTTCATAATAGGATCCAAAACTTGAAATGCATAATTCTGAAGGGGAGTATAAATAACCATAACACTATTGTTATTAAATGAATATTTTCAACATTGTATTTATATGAAAGTTATAGTAGTAACATCTAATTTTTAATTTAGTTTCTTGTGTGTTACTCAGGGAATTTTTTCTGTATCACATTTACTAACACAACTTTTAGATTAGTTCCCAGTCAATTTACAAAAAATTATGTTCACGATACATTCATCTTTCCTAAGTGCTTAATGATTTAAAAACTAAACCCAACACATCTTTATTGTTATGTGTTACTATAACCCCTTCTTTAGGGTGTGAAATTTTTAATAGTAGTAATACTCATATTAACTTAAATCCTGAGCATCACATAGTGCCCCCTGCAGCTTTCTTTTTTTTATACTTCTTAGCAATTTGTCCATTTACTACATACTTTCATAATCACCTATAATGAGGGCATTCAGTTATCAGGTTGCTGCAGTCACTTAATACACCCTTTATTTCTAGGTAATTTGTACTTAATAGTTGCCAACACAAGTTTTTTCCTGATATAAATTCAAACAGTTTGACTAGGTGTTCATCACACCAAGATCACATCTCCTTCGCGCCACTATCTCATCACAGATCATAAACTGTTTTGACTTAAAAGAAATATAGCAATCAGAGCGAAAGAGCTAACTTTTTCTCTCAGGTATATTTTTTCCAGGGGAGAATGTTTTCTTTGCCTGCCACAAGTTGTGAAATGTCTAAATAATAATCATAAGGTGATTTTTACTCTTTCCCTGGGAGCACTAAGAAGTGAGTACTGATTATTGCAATTCAAGATGCTGGTAAATATAGGTCTGTGGTTGTCTCCAGAATATTGTTTACACTGAAAACAATGGTGGGCTTGCTTTATGAGAAATAATCAATAATGGTAGAGTGAAAGCCCCAAATTAGCTTTTCTACAAATAGCTTCCTAACTAGCACCCAAATCCGCCCTCTAAAGTACCTTATCAGATATTGATCCTTTAGGTCTTTAAACCTTGAATTTAAGTATGGCATGTGCTGTCTTATGAGCATTTAATCAAATTCTTCACCCCTTATACATTTCATGTTGTTTTTTCATCAGCAATGAAAAGTATGTTTGGGTTGCTCATTACTTAACCTTATTTATGCTCTATCGAAAATATTTATTAGTCTAGTTTGATGGTTCTATCTCCGCACACTGCACTTTTGAACTTAGCTTTGGAATATTAAATGTGAAAACATGAAAACATGAGAACATTTACTGTATATGTATGTTATGTATTCTTTCAATTCTAAACAAAATCTTTTGGCTATTTGAACCAGTTTATTAATTGTCTGCTCTTACACAAATGTGCACTTTATAACTTAAAAGGTTAAAATGACAATTTGTATGAATGTGTTTCAGCTTTTTTCCTCCGCGTACTGTGTTAATTGGATTTCTATTGTATTGTATTGCTATAATTGAACTCTCAATAAAAAAATTAAAAAAAATAAAATAAAATTAAAAAAAAAATAAAAGCAATGAAAAGTATGTTTGGGTTGCTCTTCCTCAGAGGAGCAAGAATGCTGTTTCCCCTGTGCTGCTCTGTTGCTGATAATCTGATATCCAGTGCTATTGAAGATCTGTGAATACCTCTATCTTTTTATGCTTCTAATCTACATTGACCATTCCCAGAGCTAAAATCCTTTCGGTCATAAATTATTGCCTATATTGAGTGCACCAGAAACAAAATTATTGAAAGTGGTATTATAATGGCCATTTGGGGACGGATTAGAGCCAAAGGCCTAATATGTATAGCATGAGTCCATTTTGTCTGGATTCTGATACTTGTATGGTTGTTGACTTCACTCAAACTTCAAAGTGCTGCTGGTTACAAAATAGAGCTGTTTGTCAGTGACAAATAACCTGGGGCCATTTTGTAACGTACTCCTCACTTACACAGTTATTCACTAACTATAACTAACTGATTGCTCATTATGTCACTTTCCTCACTCACCTCATTTAATCCTTGTTAGTTTATACATTTCTTCACTCATTCTTCCTCATTATCTTCTCTACTCACTCAACTTACTCCTCTGTCTCTCTCATGCTCTTAACTCTGACAACATCTCACAGATCTTTACTTTCTGATGGATACTTCTACCTGCAAATTCCTCATCTTTTTGAATATCCCCAGTGCCAATCAGGATCGGGAAACTCTTCAATAGCTCTCCTATGCAAATATAATGTGCTGGCTCCACTTCATTGCCATACATGGCATCACTGCGAAGTCATTAGAGCCATACAATTCACCTTTAGGAGTGCTGACATCAGTTTCCTTCTTTGTGCTACACCTGCACATTCTGGAGCACTACAAACTCTTCTCAGGAGTCTTGATGTCATGGGCGATTTCTTAAAAAATATAAAAAGTTTGGTTACAGTTACCTCACGATGATACCAGCCGAGCGGTATGGCTTTAAACCATACAGAGATTGTAATGGCCAAATCTCCATCAGAAATCCTGCAACATGTGCCTTTGGTGCCTGGGATTTGACCACGACCCGCAGGCCTGCAAATCATGTCAGTGTATGCATACAAAGGTGATTAAAGAACAAGAGGCCAAGATGTTTATGGCCTAGCACAAGACAAGCATTGGGGACGTCAAAATCGAGACAGTGATTGAAGTTGCTGCAGTAGCCATCTTCATCAAAGTCACCAAAGAAAAAAGAAAAAATTATAGAAGAGGCATGAGTCTCTCCGACATACTTCAAGAAGTAAGTCTCCTCAACCCTGACTTTGCCACATTCAATGTCGCGAATCTGACATAATATCGACAGACAAAATATCTACATACAAAAATATCGACACAAAAATATCGACATCACAAATATCGGAGTTATATCTTCATAAAGGTAAGTACAAAAATATCGAAAAAAAATATCTTAGTACAAAAATATCGAAATTAAAAATATCGTTTTTTTAAATGTATTAATAATAATGTAAACATTTTTTAAAAATACATATAATTTTTCAAATATTAAATAAAAACATTAAAACATATTTAAAAAATAATAACTAATACATATACGTTTAAAATAAATTAAAAACTCTACATATAAATGAATATATATACTTACACCACATATTGCAACAGTAGGAAAAGCGTTGGATAGCGTAGGGATAAAAATTACTATTTCCACTCCAGAGGGTGCAACAGTAGGGAAAGCGTTGGATAGCGTAGGGGTAAAAATTACTATTCACACTCCAGAGGGTGGAACAGTAGGGAAAGCGTTGGATAGCGTAGGGGTAAAAATTACTATTCCCACTCCAGAGGGTGGAACAGTAGGGAAAGCGTTGGATAGCGTAGGGGTAAAAATTACTATTCCCACTCCAGAGGGTGCAACAGTAGGGAAAGCGTTTTATAGCGTAGGGGTAAAAATTACTATTCCCACTCCAAAGGGTGCAACAGTAGGGAAAGCGTTGGATAGCATAGGGTAAAAAATTACTATTCCCACTCCAGAGGGTGCAACAGTATGGTTTTTTAACATTAAAGAAAGCGTTGGATAGCATGGGGGTAAAAATTACTTCCCACACTACTCCCCCTTTAACACACAACACACTACACATCCCAAAACACAATTAATATAAATATCAATTAATCAATTAATATTATTAAATTGATGCAATTATAAATGACCTAATTAACACATATTAATTGCCATTTTATTAACAATAAATACAAATAAATAAATACAATCTCTTTAATTAGTTAAATTTAATTATATAACACCCTATTCCCCTATAAACACACAACCCACTACACATAAATAAATCACATCATTTAATCACTTAATAATAATTAATTACCAAATAATTATTAATTAACAATAACAAAACATTATTTATATTAGAACATTAACTATAATTAATTTAATTAACTAATTAATAATAATTAATTAACAATTAATTATTAATTAACAATAACACAAAATTAAATATATCAGCACATTAACTCTAATTAATTAAATTAACTAATTAATAATAACTAATTAACAATTAATTATTAATTAACAATAACAAAAAATAAATATATTAGCACATTAACTCTAATTAATTAAATTAACTAATTAATACTAATTAATTAACAATTAATTATTAATTAACAATAACAAACAATGGTATATACTACAATATTAACTGTAATTAATTCAATTAACTAATTAATAATAATTAATTACCAATTAATTATTAATTACAACTATTTTTTTTTAAATTATTAATTCATTCATTATTATTAAATTACTTCCCACCCTATTCCCCTATAAACCCATAACCCGCTCTGATACTAAAACGCAAAATGTAAACAAAATTACTAATTTCAAAACATACATTAAAAAACATATTTAACAAACATATAAACAACATAATAAAATACATAACACTAAATAAAATTTCGATATTAGTAAATTTCGATATTAGTAACATACATACCTTAAAAACGATATTCTGTCTGTCGATATTTTGCACTTCGATATTCTGTACCATCGAAATTAAAACATCAATATTATTGTATCTCAATATTTTTATTTCGATATTTTGTCTCTCTACCCAAGCTAACACCTGGTGCCTTTCCCACAACATAATCTGAGGTTTCTGCAGGGGATTTACTTTTGGGACCATCAGCAATACACCCAACAGCAGCCCCAACAACAGGGGATCTTCCCTCTACAAATAGTACAGAGGACAAAGCAAGGGAAGAGCAGATGCTCTACCCCTTTCTCCTTCCTCCTCTTCTTCCCCAACCACTACAGGGAAACAGCCATAGTTACCCTTGTCCGAACACACACAGTCATTTTGGGGACAGACATCCCATTTTCACACGTTTGGAGGACTTCAGACCTTTCACAAGTTTTGAGGATTCCAGACCTTTGGGTCTTGTAGATTGTGGGAAGGGGTATGCCCTACCCTTCCAGCAGAACCCTCAACCATCTCTTCCAGTTACCAGTACTCTTGCTAGACCATCTGTCTGTCCTTCAGCAAGAGGTTCTGACCTTACTAGTAATGGGTACTCTGGAGTGTGTTCCAGAGCAGGAGAGGGGCTAGTGATCCTGTCCCTAGCTCTGGTTCTTCTAGCACTGGAAATGGAAGTCTAGATTGTGTCTGTTGACCTTCAAGATATCTACTTCCACCTTCCTATCCTGCAGATACACAGGAATTTTCTAGGCTTCACGGTCCGATCCGAACACTATTAGTTTGCTGTTCTCCCATTTGACCTCACTTTGCTCCTCCAGTCTTCACAAAGGTGGTGGTGGTAGATTCAGACCATCACAGATGACAATTAATTCCAGAATTCCTTTACCGGGATAACTGGCTCCTAAAAGCCAACTCACCAGGGCTGTGTCCTACCATTTGCACACAACTGACAAGTTGTCGGTCAATATGAACTTTTCCATCAACATTTCTACGTCTCCCCTAGTTACATTACAGTGCATCCAGAGGCATATTTATCAATGTTTTGCATTGCCCTTTACCCGCGCAAGGCAGTGCAGGGCTACACAAAACCTAGAATGAGATTTACCAAGCCTGGCTGGATTAACAAAAGGCTGCGCAAGTCATTGCCTTGCGCTACTCTGCCCTGACAAGGCGTTCCATAGGTGAAGCATGGATATTTCTATGCATCCATCCATTGATTTTGGTGCATTCCCCGAATAAATCTGGGAATGTGTCAACATTCTACACCTTCCCAGGGGAGGTACAGCGAGGAGAAATGTGTCTATATATTTTCATTGTTTCCGCTTTCTAAGTGTTCGGCATTCTGCAACACACTTAGTTGAGGGAAGTGTCTTTCAGCGTTGTGTTTGTGCAGGAAGATGACCCTTCCTGCACAAAAACAATACTGCACCCCTGTGCAAGGGTGCCTGCTCTGGTGCAAGCAGTACATGTTGCGCCATCACAAACAGAGGACAGGAATATGCCAAATAATGTTAAATATGGCACATTCCTGCTCTCTCCCTTTTGTGCACCGCAGCAAGGTATCTTGCAGCAATGCTTTGCTTGAAGACGTGATAAATTGGAAGGGACGGGATGGCATACCATTGCAAAATGAGCCTTCCCTTCTTCTCAGAAGGTTCACAACATCCAGGCTATGATTGTGATGTTTCAAAATGGAGTGATTGTTCCAGTCCTGATGGTCTTATGCCTCTTCGATCTGCAATCCTCCTTCATCCTTCTGGTCACCTATGCATGCTGACACATGAGGGCACTCCAATGATGTCTTTGCAGGCAGTGGTTCAAGCACATTTTATAACACTTTAGTGGCCTTACAGTGGTAGAGGATGGACAGCAATCTATCCCAAGTAAGTCCATTTCACTCTATCCCTCCGGTGGCAACAGGTATCACTGATGCCTCCACTCTAGAGTGGGTAATATATCTGGAAGAATGTGAGATCAGAAGCCCCTGGTCCCTAGATGAACGGAGATTGCTCATTAACCTCTAGGAATTACAGGTCATAATTTTGGCACTCAAGGTCTTCCTCACTTCCCTCAGTGATCAGTGTTTTCAGATCTTGATGGACAATAAACTATGTAGTATATCATCAAGCAGGGGTGAGTAGGGTCATACTTCTCTACCAAGAAGCTCTGAGACTCTAGTCTTGGGTTCAGGAACATTAGATTTGCTGGGTGGCACATCACCTTGCAGGTATGCTCAATGTGCTAGTGGATAGTTTCAGTAAGATTCATCTTGCCAACCACAAGTGGCATCTGGAATCAGAAGTAATCCAGGACATATTCCAGCTCTGGAGGACTCCTGATATTGACCTGTGTGCCACTCACGAGAACGCTCAATTCCTGAAATTCTGTGACCTCTAGTTTCCGATGCAGGGAGCATTGGGGGATGTGTTTCAGTTGAAGTTGAACTTTTCGCTTCATTATGTGTTTCCTTCCATTCCCTTGAATGCTCGAATTCTAAGGAAAAGTTTTCTTGATCAGGCCCAAGTAATCCTCATTGCCCCCAGATTTGCCACAAATGGTGTAAAATGTAGACCTTATTCGCTTCTCCCTGTGCCCTCCGCTCTGTCTCCCTCACAGAGTAGACCTCTTGTTGCAGTCACATGGCGGGTTCTTCATCCCAACTGCTAAAGCCTCCACCTGTATTTCTAGAGATTTAACGGGCAACATGAGATCTCTTTCTTTACCTTCTGAAGGTGTGGATATTAATTTGTGTGCCCACAGTCATGTCCCCAAGATAGTGTACTGAGGCAGATGGAATTCATTTACCAATTGATATGTAGACAGCTTAGTAGACCCTCTTCAGGTTCATCTGTCTAACATCTTAGGATTGTCCTTTCACTAGCTCAGCAGTGGGGCGCAGTGGGTACTGCTAAAGCTCACTTATCAGACTTTTCGGCTTTTCTTTGTTTACCTGACCGGCTGTCCCTTTTCAAACCATCCATAGTTATGAGGTTCCTAAAGGGACAATTAACAAGTTTCCACCAATCCCTTTTAGGATGCCTCAATGGGGCTACAACTTGGTTCTCGTGTTTCTTTTATTTTCCCCTTTTGAACTATTACATAGTTGTCCTTTACGTTACTCACATTTAAGGCAGTCTTCCTGATCACTAACACACCAGCTAGACGTGTTAGCAAGTTGCAAGCATTTAGTGTCAAACATATATTCATTTCTTTCAGTCCTAACAGATTGGTGTTAAAACCAAGGCTGCCTTCCTGCCAAACAGACTCCCAACCTTCTTCACTCATCCACAGGCAACCAAGTAAGAACAGAGACTGCATCGTCTTGCTCATAAGAGAGCAGTTAGCTTCTATGTGGACAGAACATGCGAGTTAAGGCTAGATGATCAGCTGTTTGTGGGCTATATGGAGAAGGTGAAAGGCAAAAAAGTGCATAAGAGGACATTATCAAGATGGATAACCCTATGAATTACAATGTGCAGTGCTCTGGCTAACAAAGAGCCATCAGAAAGTATTCAAGCTCATTCCATCAGAGTAAGTTTTGTACTTCTGCAATGGCAACAGGAGTTCTGATAGCACACATCTGCAAAGTGGTGAGTTGGGTGTCCCTCTACACTTTTGCGTAGCATTACCATTTGAACTCAGAAGGGAGAATGGAAAGTCACTTTGCTCGCTGGTTCCTTGAGAAGTTCTTGGTAAAAACAGCCATGCACCCACACCTTGTCTCGTGACTATTGGGGGAATTTATTCAAAAGGTGACGAATCTGCAAGTAGAGCAAATACGCCCTGGAAATTTCTCTATCCACCCACACAGAATTATGTACTCAATCAATCAATCAAATCAAGCTTTATTCGGATCATACAAAATGTCCATAAAAGCATTCTATGAAATACAATAAAATCCATTTATAACCAAGACTATGCAAAAGAAACATTATCTTAACATAATTAAAATAAGCACAATCATTATACATGTATACCTATAGTAATTCTTAGTTCAATTTTTCTAAGTGAACAAGGTCATTCCTTTGTTTTTTTGCTGACATTATTTAACAAATTACTGCATTGCAGACTGGTATTCTTTCCAAATTCTGTAAATAATTAAAAGAAGTTTTATAGGATTACAGGCAATTATCTTTAAAAATTGGACGGAGATACATTTTTCTAATTTCTATATACAAATTACAAAAGAGTCAAAAGTGAAGGGTGCTTTGTTTGGATCTACCATCACACGGGCAGTTTGGAAGATTAGCACACCACTTGCCCCTTTTAGGAAAAGCAAAAAGATGGTGTAATGTATTCATCCGTATCTGGTTAGGTAGAATCTATGCTGTACATTAGTTATAAAAACGAGGTATGGCTGCAGACCCATGGCGATTGGTCCCTTAAGATAAGATATAGCAATTTTCTTAGAACCTGAAACCTCATCTCTTAAGGCTGTCCTAACATTCAGGAGACTCCTTTTCAAATCAACCTTACTGATGTGTTGTATGTCTTCAGGTTGATTTCCATTCAGGGGCAAGTTGCATTCTTCTAAGAGACCACTAATATACTTAACCAAGGTATTTTCTTGCATCGGTCTGGGGACAAACAGTCTAAAATAATATCCCTCGTAAAGCGAGTTTCTTCCCTAGTCCAGATATGGTGCCACAAATTTAAGGCGGCTATGGTAATCAAATCGTGTATATATGGTGTTCCGGTTTCTCTATGCAAGATAATGAAAGGGGTAGAGGCCGGTACGGCTAACAAACGTCTTAAAAAGTTGTTTGCAAGAATTTGTAATGGCAAAGTATCCGTCTGGCCCCATAGTGCTCCCCGGTGATGCACTTTGCTCCGTATAGCTTGAGAATCTCCCGTACAGGTTTTTTACCAATTTTTTGGGAGAATCTAAAAATAGCCTCCCCCAATTTCACAAAGTTATATGTGTATTCCAAGTACCTTTACTGTTAAAAGGAATCCCTAAGTAAGAACATGTAAACGTTCTCTCTATTAATGTAGCGTTAATATAATGTGATTTTGTTTTAATATTCCTTTTACCGCAGGACATAACCAAAGTCTTACTCAGGTTAATTTTTAAATGTTTTCCGTCATAAATCTAGTAAAATTGTCCATCAGGGACTGTAATCCGTTCGCTGTCCTTGAAATTAGGACAGCATCATCGACGTACAATAATAGGAGTGTTGCCCGCTTACCGATCATTGGGACATCTACCCCCAAATTCTGTAGTAAAATATCAACGCCATTATATGAAGTGAAAACAGAAGAGGTGCAAGTGTGCAGCCTTGTCTTATTCCATGTGTAATATTAAAGCGGACTACCACTACAACCGTAAGCTCCCTTTCCCAATGTGAATCCCTTGCCTCTTATTTTTTGGGGAAGGTCCTAGCCATCTACAGGACATTCCCTAGCATAGGGTCCACTGTGGAAAGTATTAATCGGGTTCACCATCAGACCACACTGTTTGTTTTCCCCCCCCTTGCCTTGGACGGTTTTGACAAACTTGCGTTGCAAGTTAAATCTGGGTCTCCATCTGACCCAGTAAGGCCTGCTCTCTTTCGAGACCAGGCTTTTATGGGGCGTACAGTTGTATGCTCCCTTGTCAATCTCTCCTTGGAATCGGGAATTGTACCATCTAAGTGGAAACAAGCCGTGGTATCCCCGATTATTAAAAAGCCTACCCTGGACCCCTCTAAGACTGAAAGCTATCGCCCCATCTCGCTGCTACCCTGGCCAGCCAAGATCACTGAAGCCCACGTCAATTTGGTCCTGTCTGAACATCTGACTCGGACCAATGCCCTCGACCCCACACAAAACGGATTCCGTGCTGGGCACAGTACGGAAACTGCGTTACTTGTGATGGTGGAACATCTCCGGGCAAGGTTGGATGCTGGTCAAACGGCGGCGCTTATTCTGTTAGATCTCAGCGCCGCCTTTGATACGGTAGACCACAGCATCCTCCTGCGTCGGCTCGAGGAGACCGGCATTGGCGGTGTGGTATTGCAATGGTTCCGCTCCTTCTTAGACGACCGCTCCTTCTGTGTTGCCATCCCTCCCTTCAAGTCCAGTTACCATCCACTGGCCATGGGGGTTCCGCAAGGGTCCTCGCTGAGTCCCACGTTGTTCAATCTTTACGTGAGGCCGCTGGCTGATGTCGCCAGGCAGTGGGGCCTTACCCTGGTCTCGTATGCCGACGACACTCAGCTGGCGGTTACGCTCAGCGGGGATGCGGAAATTGAGGCCCCCAGGTTTCAGTCCGGACTGAAGGCGGTGGCTAGTTGGCTGACAGGCAACTGCCTTCAGCTAAACGCCACTAAAACAGAGGTGTTGGTCGTCGGGAAGGGAGTGGAGCTGTGGGGTGACCACTGGTGGCCTCCAGAGTTGGGTCCCACTCCGATCCCGGTATCGGAAGTGAAAAATCTAGGGATATGGCTGGATGCGGGCCTCTCTTTTATAGGCCATACGAAAAGAACTGCGGCCTGCTGTTTCGGTCTCCTGAGGGGCTTGAGACCTGTTCTCAAGTTCTTTGACGCCCCGACCAGGCAGCTGGTGATCCAGGCCACTATCATCTCTCGCCTGGATTATGCCAGCTCTCTCCTGGCCGGGGCCAATCAGGCTGAACTAACCCGATTACAACGGGTTCAGAATGCTGCGGCGAGGGCGATCGTCGGCTTACCAAGATTTTGCTCAGTGACAGGTGTCCTTCGCTCCCTACACTGGCTTCCGGTTAGGAAGCGTATTCTCTTTAAAGTCCTGTGCCTCGCTTTTAAAATCTTGAGAGGTACAGGCCCGGAAATCCTGTCGAATTGTTTGTCTTTCTACGTTCCTGCCCGTTGCCTCCGCTCCCAAGGTCTGGCCCTTGCGGTGGTTCCCAGATTCAGGCTTAGCCGCATGGGAGGCCGCTCGTTTCGGGTACTGGCTGCGTCAGCATGGAACTCCTTGCCTGTTGAAATCCGCTTGCTTGAGGACCTTCTGACTTTCCGGAAGGCGATAAAAACCTTCCTGTTTTAGTTGTCTGTATCCCTGCTCCTGTTTTAGCTGTTTAGTTGCCTCTTTTTACATCCCGTTGTGTTACGAGCTACCTTGTCTTTGCGCCGGGACGCTCCTTGGCTGGAGTCGCTGCGCGCACAATAAATAGACGTAACATAACATAACAAAGTGCTTTTTGCATTCCCCATGTATTCCATAACGTATCTTTGCGGACAGACGAGCATAGATTTTAGATAAGAAACTAATAATATCCTCCGGGGCTCCCATCCCTCCCAACGTCTCCCATAAAATGCACTTGACAAATCTACAAAGCAAAGGTGCAAGTATCCTTCCCTAGAGAAGGTGTATTTTCCTATTATTGTTGTAATACTTTATTCGATATAATCATATCATAAAAGTACAAACATTCAAGTTAATGGCATACATGATAAAAATGTACAATTCATAAGATAAAAACCAATAAAAATATTATTTACACTTTTAAAACAACTCTGATAGCGGTACTAAAGTGCAACAACGGTAATATACATATGGGCTTTCTGTACATGCAGGATCTATACTTTATTAGTATTTAGCAATCTGGTGCGAGTGAGCCATGCACTTGATAGGTACTTTGCAACTCCGCATACAACAAATAAAGATGTTGTATCGGTTAAGAGAATGCGGAGGGCGACCCTAAAATCTCTAACCCCCAACTCCCTGCATACTGGCTTCAACCATCGCGATCTCGCCCTCTTGTATGCTTTGCAACCAAACAGAAAGTGTGGTAGGGATTCGGTCTCACATGGAGAGCTTGGACAGGTGCCATTTGAGACCCGTGTTCCTTTCCATCCCCTAATAAATTTGTTAAGGGGTAGTGTCCCATACCTCATTTAAAAAAAAAATGATCTGTCTTTTGGTATTTGGATGAAGTCTAATAATGGTTCAAACCTCCTAGTGGGCTTATGCTCCAAAAATTGTGTGGTTAGAGCTTCCAATTTTGTACTCTTCTGTTCCTCAGTGTGTACCCACTCCCAGTAGATTTTCTTAACAACTTGCTTTGGAGGAGGGGACTGTGAGGTCCAGGATTCAGCCAATCCCAGCTTCATGACCATTTGCCTCAATTTGTTTAGCCACTGGATCTTATTCGCACTATTCAAGGCTATCAGTTCGTCCATCACCAGGGCGTAATTTGCTAGTTCTGGGGTCCTTCTCAGGCGCACCCAGAACAGCACAGGGCGAAGGAGTACTATGTCTAAAATCGAGCGTTTGCCCATATCATGAAAAAGGGGCTTCAATGGGGTTGAGATAGGAACGGCAACTAAGTCCCTTATAAACGTATTCTCTGCTCTAGCCAGAACGGTGACATTTTCGCAGCCCCACAGTTCCAACCCATAGACTGCGGAGGACAGCACCTTCCCTTCATATACAGCTAGAGCCCGGGCTATAGGCCTGCTGACTGACATACGCTGACTCCTCAGACTGGCTCCCGAGACTCTCTTGAGGTTTAGCAGCATCTTGGCAACATGGGAGTTCCATTTCATTCTATTGTTAATCCTGATTCCCAGGTAGTCAAAATCCTCCACCACCTCAAGAGGCGACCCATTAAGGGTGATATTAATTTTCTTTGCTTTTTTTGAAGGGGGCAGCACCATTAACTTGGTTTTGGATGTATTAATGGTCAGCCTGCGTTCATCGCAAAATAGACTGAATCTGTCCAGTAGTTTCTGCAGCCCCGAAGGGGTTTTGGACAACAGGAGGGTGTCATCTGCGAAGAGGAGGGTTGGTGTTTTCTCCCCCGCCAGGACAGGGGCATCGGCATTGTCCTCCCTCAAATGGTCTACCACCCCATTGATAAAGAGGGAGAACAATGTCGGGGCCATCACACAGCCCTGGCGTACCCCCCTATCCACAGGCACCCTCCCTGTTAGCTGTCTCTGATTCCGCCATCTAATTCTAGCATAATTATCTACGTGAAGTTTAACTATAAACTCCAGGAGGTAACGCGGGAACCCCATTTCCAGCAGCACCCTCCAGAGTTTATCACGAGGCACCAAATGAAAGGCCCTTTTGAGGTCTATGAAGGCCAGATATAAATTCCCCTTCATAATGGTTACTGATTTCTAGTATATTGCCCAAAACCTGAAAACCTGGTCCATAGTACCCACATTCTGGCGGAAACCCGCCTGGAAGTGGGACAGTATATTCCCCTCCTCTAGCCACATACCTACTCTATTTATAATGATCCTGCCAATTATTTTCTGAGCAGCGTCGATTAAACTAATCGGCCTGTAGTTGGCAGGGTCCTCCCTATCACCTTTCTTATGGATAGTAACAACTTCAGTGCCCCTCCACGAGTCAGGGACCATGAAGGATCCATGAAGGATTCTATTCATTAGAGGAGCAATAAAATCAGACCACAGCTTAGGGTCATGTATGTATAGATCGCCCGGTAACCCATCCGGGCCTGCCGCTTTAGAGGGGGGTTATGCTCCTGATAGCATCAGAAACTTCTCGGTCTACAAATTGTTCTACAGGTGTAAGTTCCTCATTAATAAAGTCATTTTGTACCCTCCATAATTGAACTAAATCATCTTCGCCACAATACAGATTTGAAAAATGGGAATGCCATTGTTGCTCAGTTATATGGTTAGGGAGGGGCTCTACTCCCCTCCTGTCAAGTTTGTTTATCAAGTTCCAAAACAGGGTAGAGTTCTTCGAACTGGCAGCGATCTTAAGTTGTTGCCAATATTCTTCCTCCCAGTCCTTCTTTGCACTTTTAATGCAATCGCTATATTCCCTTCTAGCCGTCCTAACTGCTATAGCGTCCTTTCTCCTAATGGCGTTTGCTATAGCCCTTCTCTTTTCCCTACAACCTGTTGTATACCATAGGGTGCCACTTTTTGGTGGATTCTTCTTCCTTGGTCCACTAGTATCTCTTATAGTGAAGAATTAACCAATTTTCTCTATTAGACTCTTGTAGGAGTCTATAAAATTCCGACTTTGTTCGGTTGACTGGGCGGAGGTATGGGATAGGAGTTCCCTAGTTTCTGCCTCTACTAGTTCTTTAATACGGATCAAAATATCTTCTTGGCACATCACCCTGTTCCACTTTAATCTGCGTTTGCAATTAGATGGAACTACTTATTTTGTGATCATAAGTGGGCCATTTAATGCTTCCCTCTCATTACCCCATCTTATTTCCATGCAAAGTGGATTATGATTGCTATCCTGTGACTTTCTGACTTCCATGTCAACTAGTCTGTTCCAGGAACCGGTATCGAGCAGAATGTAATCAATACGGGATGGACAACTAAATCTGTTATAGGTCATCATACCATTTGGGTCTGAGGTTGTCCTACCGTTCAGGGTACGTAGGTTATATTCTAGTGTTAGGGAATTTATTTGGATCGCTCTTGGCGTCCATTTTCTGAATGGCGCTATGGTTAGAGGCGGGATGGACTGTCTAGAATCCTCTTCGTTAAGTCCCAGGAGATCTTCTTTACTTAAGGGTTCATATGTATAGTTAAAATCTCCCCCTACAATAATGCTAGGCAATGGGGGGATACCTGCTAGCGCCACCTCGAGTAAGGCTATAGTGGGTGAGGTTTGACCTCCTGGGGAACCTATAGCATAAACATTAAACAGCTCCATCGAGCTTCCAATATGGGAGCCCTTAGTGGAGATATGTAGTATGTCCTGCGACTGTAAAGTATGCTCAGTAAGTGCCCAATTCAAAGCCACACTAAACCATACGTGCAGTCCTCCCGATGGGCGACCTCTCCCTGAACTAATTGCCGGAATAAAGTGGGTGGAATATCCGCATTTATATAGGGGAGACATGCTCCATGTTTCCTGGAACATACAGATGTCAAACGTATCTATGAATTCTTTCCATTCTGGATTTGCCATATTTTTATGACGCCCAGCTATGTTCCAGGAAAGCAATTTAATCATGTTTGTGTTTGTAACCCTCTCTGTGTGAACTACTTCTGAAGCTAGTCTTCCAACTGCTGTTGTTAGGGGATATTGAGCGTTGACCACTTCATTAGACCTTTCTTCCCCCCGAGGAACAACCTCATCGTTAATCTTTATAGCCTATCTATAAGGCTTGTGGTGAAATTGGTCTGACGTTCGGGCTTCCACATATTGTGTGTTTGTGTTACACTATTCAGATAGTTATCCTTTAATGGTCAGTCTATGTTGGTTAGACCCGATGCGTCCTCGGGCCTAGATTTAGACCATAGAGGTGCGTGTCTGATTTGTATGTTACAATTCCTAGGGGGGCATGTCCTATACTGTAGGGCTACTAGGTTCTCTGCAATTGCTGTGTTACCAAACTATATCTCAATACAGTCTGTTGATGAACTAGGCAAGGAAATTCTTTTAACATTAAACATATCCTCCATAATGACTGATCTGCGCAATGGCTTTATTGCGTATGAATTCACTGTTCTCATAAGTGTTAGCAGCTCCAAGCTTGGTGACCCCGGTCATGTAGACAATACCACAAGGGGATCTGTATGGTGTGTTTATCTGTTTGTTACTCCAATTAGTTGTTTCAGCCATGTCACTATAATATTTATTATCCCCCTGCAGGACCCTGCATTGTGATATTGACCCCCTCAATTTTGCTACTTCGGCATATGAGCCCGAGGTGTTTTGCCTGGCGGGTATTTTAGCTAGGGGGTTATGAGCTGGGATTTTGGGTCGTAACTCTACTACAGTTTTGGAGACACATAATGGGGCTGTTTGTGTATTGGGTTTAGATAGGGCCGCTCCTGCTGTTTGGTTTGGTGGGGCTGATAGCAAGATAGGGGCTTCCTTTTACCGGGTTGGACACTAACACTGGGTGTAGAGTGTTTGTTATGTGTAGTTCCTCCCGTTTTGTAAAGTCCATCATGAATTTCTTAATAATAGATATATATCCCTTACCAGGCTTTCCATTTTCATCATGATTAAATTATTAAAATTCAAACATCTGGAGCATTCACCTGGACTATTCACAGCCTCCACAGTCCCCCCCAGCCCTTGTGATAAGACCTCACTTAATTCCCTTGATTCCCATTCCAACACTGAAAAGCGATTAGTACAAGTGATGCCCATTTCACATGCAATCACCTGCGAGGACCTGTCTATATTCCCAGTTGATATAGCTGGAAGTTCGGCATTAGCACTCATGTTTGCCCCTCTTAATGCCTCTGTAACATTTACCTCAATGGGGCTAGCAGGGTTAGAATGCATATCATCTACTGAGCACTTGGATTTTGATCTTTTAGAAAAAATAGCTAGGATCACTTTGCTCTTTATCTGCAGTAAACCGTCGACCAGGGGATCAGGATTTTCCACATTACTTAAGGTAGGAGCCGTCAATAGAATGTCCTCACAATCTTAAACAATAGATTTGATGCTTGACATAACACCATTAGCGGCAGCATGTAGCGACTTTTTGACTTCTTCCTTTTTTTTGTTGTAATGGCAAGGGCTCCCCCCCCCTCCATTACCTTTCTTTTACCCATTGCTAGCTACAACTTTCCCTGGTAAATGGGATAATATCCAACAACTCGAAGGTGGCCCAACACCATCTTGTGTATCAGGGAACAGTCAACTTGACGAATGAGCACAGTACCTTTTTTTTTTTATATGGGTGGTTCAAGTTCTCACATGTAAGGGGCGGGGCCCTGCCCTGCCTCGATCTGCCTAGGACGGCTGCAGATGGCCCCACCCTTGTCCCGGTCTTCTCCCGGCGCGCTCCCGTGCGCGTCCCGCGGGACGAGGTTCCAAGGGATCCTTTATGCGCCTCCTGGTGCTTCCGTGTGATGTCTGCCGCGTCCTGGCCTCTAGTGGGGCTGCTGGGAGGTGTAGTCACAGGAGTGGAAGGGGCCCGGCGGAGCCAAGCCTGGCCGGAGGAGCGAGCGGAGTAAAGCCCGACCCACAGGTGCTGCTACAGGAATGCGGGGCTCGGCGGAGCCAAGCCCGGCCAAGATGATGAAGCAGGGCAATGCCCGGCCCTCAGGAGCGAGTACAAGTAACAGGTAAAGTTCCCCCGGACTAAGCACCAAGGGAGTCTTTATGCGCGTCCTGACGCTTCCGTGTGACGTCCACGGCGTCCTGGCCGCTAGTGGGGCTGCTGGGAGGTGTAGTCACAGGAGTGGAAGGGGCCCGGCGGAACCAAGCGCGGCCGGAGGAGCGAGTGGAGCAAAGCCGGCCCACAAGTGCTGCCACAGGAATGCGGGGCTCGGCGGGGCCAAGCCCAGCCAAGATGATGAAGCAGAGCAATGCCCGGGCCTCAGGAGTGAGTACAAGCAACAGGTAAAGTTCCCCCCGGACTCGGCACCAAGGGAGCCTTCATGCTCCTCCTGGTGCTTCCGTGTGATGTCCCCGGCGTCCTTGCCGCTAGTGGGGCTGCTGGGAGGTGTAGTCACAGGAGTGGAGGGGGCCCGGCGGAGCCAAGCCCGGCCGGAGGAGCGAGCGGAGCAAAGCCCGGCCCACAGGTACTGCCACAGGAATGCGGGGCTCGGCGGAGCCAAGCCCGGCCAAGATGATGAAGCAGAGCAATGCCAGGCCCTCAGGAGCGAGTACAAGCAGCAGGTAAAGTTCCCCCCGGACTCAGCACCAAGTGAGCCTTTATGTGCCTCCTGGCGCTTCCGGGTGACGTCCGCAGCGCCCTGGCCGCTAGTGGGGCTGCTGGGAGATGTAGTCACAGGAGTGGAAGGGGCCCGGCGGTGCCAAGCCCGGCCGGAGGAGTAAGCGGAGCAAAGCCCGGCCCACAGGTGCTGCCACAGGAATGCGGGGCTCGGCGCAGCCAAGCCCGGCCAAGATGATGAAGCAGAGCAATGCCCGGCCCTCAGGAGCAAGTACAAGCAACAGGTAAAGTTCCCCTATTAGTTCTAAGTTCAGAAACTGTTCGACCTCCCCAACACCTCGTCTGAAGCCATACTGAGCTACAGATAAGATGTTCTTTTCTTCTACCCATTGCTCTAGGCTGGTCAACAGCATGCTTGCCATTACTTTAGAAGTAGAGTCAAGCAAAGGTATTGGGCAATAGCAATTGGCACTACTCCTATTCCACTTTTTGAAAATGGGGACTATCAGACTCTCTGCCCAAGTGGCAGGTACCACCCCATCAATTTTTGCATTAAAAAATTTGTACACAACGGGTACCCAAAAATCCATATTAGATTTAAATATATCAATTGGGACTCCGTCAGGGCCAGCCGCTTTGCCACTAGCGCTATTCTTAAGGGCTGTTACAATTTCATCTTGACTGATACTCCCTATTTTGGTGTTTTTTAAGATTATGACGGATTTATCCTCTTTATTTAAAAAACCCTGATCAGTTTCATAAAAAATTGCTTCAAAGTGGATTAACCAATCCGCTGGGGTCACTACCATATCAATTTTTACTGATTGGACATCTTTAAAGAAAGGTTGATCCAATGTTTTCCAAAAAAGGGCCGAATCTTTAAGATCGGCAGCTTTGATCAGATTCTCCCAATCATTATCCCTAATCTCCGAGTTTCTTCGGGTAAGGGCTTCTTTATATGACTTCCGTAGGATACTGTCCTCCTCCATATTACGCCAGATGTTTTTATTGCAGACTTTAAATCTCTATTTAATCTAGAGCATTGATTATCAAACCATCTTGGGGAATGCGAAACATCTGTTTTAGGATTCTTTCGCAAATTATCAGAAATTGCAGTAGAAATACTTTAAAAAGCCTTAACTATGTCCATACTATTTGAGGAATTATCAGGGCAGGTTAAAACATGATCATTAATTTTTAATAGGATCCTATTTGTAAAAGCTTCTGGGTCAACGGCAGCCCATTTGATTGAGATCCCATTCTCGCCCTGTGTCTTTATATCCATAGCATGGGTACTTGCTTCCGGTTGTTTTAAAAAGGGAGATTTTAAGGTTATCAGCACAGGATGATGATCATTCAATAAACTTGGGGAGACAAAAAATTCAGCTATTAGGGACCGAAGGCTTATTGAGGTGATAAAGTGATCAATACATGAGGATGATCTTACTCCTTCAAAGGTGTAAATATTACCCCTATCCTCACGTCCGCTCCTTTTATAGCCCTACCTGCCTTTGAGGGGATAGCATTTGTTGAAATCGTCTTAAACCCGTTTACGATGAAATTATCTGTGAGCCAAGTCTCTTGTAATAAAACCACATCGCAGAGTTGGATGCTTGTAAGCCAATTTACATCCTGCAGTTTATGCCTAGCCCCATCAACATTCTATGTCATTATATGGAGACATTCGTTCTGAGGATAGCTAGAAGGATCCGTCTCAACTTCTGTGACAGACCCTTTCTTGCAACTATCAGTGCTAGCCTCCCTAGCTTTAGTTATCTGACTCATACTCCTCCCTGCATAGTTTAATGTATCTAGCTGGGTAGGCAAGTTAATCGCAGGAGAAGAGGGAGACCGATCGATGATGTTCTCCAACAGTGGGGGACTTAGAGGTTGTAGTCAATCACAACCATCTAGACCGGACAATGTGGCAAATCTGTTAACTAGATTTAGAAAGGGTGGTCTCTTGGTAGGACCCTACAGTGCTCTCCGGTAAATCCGGTTGTCCACCCTTTCCAAATAAAATGGCGTCTATAAAAAAGCCCTAATGGCAAAAGAGAGATCTTACTGAAATGATCCTCTAAATTAATACTCCCTATACGGTTCAGCAGAAATCTCACAACCTGCTCGTTATTAAAGTTGGCAACTATGCAGTCCCCTCTCAAGTCCTTCCTAGAATGTCCTATCCAAGCATAACATCTAGCCATGATCATCTGATTACAGATGTTCTAATCCCAAACCCCGACATGCTCCAATTTAGTTGTGAGCCAGTACATAGTTTTGGCCATCAGCTGATCTGTAGTTTCTAACTGTCCTTCCTGTGAAACTGGGATATTCCGCAAGATCACTGCCAAAGGGGCAGCAGCTGGAGGAAGATGCAAGACCTGAGAGCCCTCCAAGGCTATACTATTATCCACACCCTCAAACGTCTGCTGCGGTTTTCGACGCTGAGGCCCCGATATCAAGCTTGGTGCTTCATCACCCACAGTCCCCACACATGGACCACTTTCCTCCCCTTCCTGACTACAAAAGCTAGCCTGAGTAGGGCCACTAAGATTAACCCCTTGCTCAACCCTTTTAACACCCACATGCACTAAACCAACATCATGATTACCCACAACATCCTCATTCATCCCAGGTACCGACGATGTTGAGGGTATTTGCCTCGCTATGAGGGATTTAGGAGGAATGGAGTTCCCAAGTACCACGTTGCTTAGCTCATTAGATGTATTAACCATTAACCTATTTCTAGAGGCTAAAAAACCCTCTAGGTTAGAAAGGTTATTCATAACCTTCAGTTCAAAATCGGTTAATCCTTCCTCAATTTTAGAGACCCTATGCATTATTGGAGACAGAGATGATGCAATTAAATTACCCAATTTGGACCACATAACATCATTGACTTTGTCAGGGGAATCGCCTCGAAGATCTAAAGTCGAGTCCGGTGGCAAACTTGGCTGTGAAAACACCGTTGTTAGAGATGGCGATGCTACAGTTTCTCCATTTTTATTAATCTTTTTAATTTTTGCCAGTTTGTCTCTGTGGGCCCCCTCCCCGCTTCCTCTTTTGTGAAGAGTCTGAGGGTACGGCAGAGGAGTTAGTTTTACCATGAGGTCCAGATCTTGTAGCAATACTTGGGGGTGGACTGCTTCGGGTATTTACAGTAACCGTCTCAACCAGTTCAACAGATGGCGTAATATTATGTGTTCCCTGTCCGCCTTGTTTTTCCGATGGTTCATTTTGAGACAATCCAGGGTCACTTACAATGACGGGAGAATCAGGAACTGCAACCAAGGAGCAATCAGGGGTACGAGCACAAGCCAGGGCGCCCAGAGAGGATCGTTTAGCTGTTTGTAGATCAAGAGACTCACGACGCTCTGTCAGTGCTATCTCCTGAGCAAGGACAGAGATGGCTCTAATTAAAAACTGATCCAAAGTCCCCACCACGCTGCCAGAGGGCTGTGCAGATCTTCCCTTGCCCTCACGCCAATTCATCCTCACTAAGCTTCTGAAATGATGGGAGGTCAAAAAAACAACTTAATAAATTCCACCTTCCCAATTAATAACACTTTTCCCTAGACCAACCGTATGTCAAATTGAAATGACCTTCTGATTATGACTGGCTTTTGTGAGTGAGCCTGGCCTCATCCGGTCTCTAACGGGCTCAAACAGGCCCGCCCTTGGCCTGGCCCGCGCCCGCTAAGAGGGAGCCGCAAGCACCTTTATGCGCCTCCGGGCGCGAGAGAATGGCGGCGGCGCCTCCTGGCGGGGTAATCAGGCAAAGCAGTGTGGGCTCTGAAGTCCAGTAAAGCGGTTCCTGCGAAGCGGGAGCCGCGAGCACCTTTATGCACCTCCGGGTGCGAGAGAATGGCGGCGGCGCCTCTTGGCGCGGTAATCAGGCAAAGCAGCGTGGGCTCTAAAGTCCAGTAAATGTACTCACATAGAAATCTACATGCTAGTCAATCTTTTCTAAGTCTACACATATACTTTATGCACAGTAGCACTAGAGTTTCCTTACTCTTCATTTTCTTTTGAGAATCCCATTTTTCCTTGAACATGTTTAAATGTTTGGAAATATTGTGAAGCAAGTGGAAGAAGTAACATTTGAAAAACATGTTTCACTGTTGAGTAATCTCATCTATGCCATCTCCGAAATTCCTTCCTATTCCCACTCTGGAAATAAAATTTATTCCACCTCTTGTTAGAAGTGTATCTTAAATTGTTCCCCGAGTGGTGATCGGCAGAGAAAGTGTTTGTGGACAGTTACAAACTCACAAGTTTGCAGGCACACGTAAACTTTGTAAGGCAATAAAGCCCTTAAAATTTCTCTACATACCCACATACAAATATTTATTCACATAGATATCTGTAAGTTTTTAAATCTTTTTCCAAGTGTACACATGTACTTTGTGCGCTTTAGCACTTTGTCTTTCTTGGAATTGAGATAAATGTATGCCATATAGACCAGGCCATTACATAGCCATATTTGTGATGGATAGGTACACATATTTCCAAGATAAAATGCAATGTAGTTCTCTTTGAGTTACACATTTGTAATATAGTGCTTAATCTGAAAGGCACTTAGTGTTAAAGGAATAATGATAATATGGTACTCTTAATGATGGATAAATTAACATGAACTTTTTCAATACAACATGACGTGAGCATCGATGACACCATCAAGACCATGCACACAATCCACTCAGGCTCTCCGTCAGACCCATTCCCGCATCACGCCTTCAACAGAGCAAGCAGCTTCATCGCACCCCACCTGCGCAACGTCATCAATCTCTCCCTCGAGACCGCTACCTTCCCAGAGATCTGGAAGCACGCCGAGAACAACGACCTAATCAAACAAGCATTTGCAATGCAATAGGTCTCGCATTAGGAAAGTTTGAGCTATTGGTATTGTAAAGGACAAATTTTGTATTTATGTGTTGGTTTTGAAAATAGCTAAATTAATAGCTTTGTCATTTACAATGCCAATAGTTTTAGCTTTCGCAAATGTGACACCTATAGCATTTGTAATGCAATATGTGCTGTATTTACGTGACTTAGATGTATTGAAATTACAAATAACAAAGGCATTTTTTTTTTAAATAATTAATACTTAAATAAAAGTTATTGTAATTTATAATGGCAATAGCTTAAACTTGTGTAAATAACTTGTGAAGAATATGTTTGTGACATTTGTAACATTTGTAATAAAGCTTGAAACATGGAGAGAACATATTTGAACCAGTTGTTGTTGAATGGTTGCACAGATTGATGCTGTGTTAGCGCATAGTGATGTTGCGGTATCCCTGAGTGATGATGCATCAGGGGGGTGCTGAGTGATGCGGTGGTGATGCGATAGATAGAGTGAGTGCGATAGATAGATAGAGGGAGGGCAATAGATAAAGGGAGGGAGGGCAATAGATAGAAGCAGGGAGGGTGATAGTGGGAGGGCGATAGATAGATAGATAGATAGAGGGAGGGCGATAGATAGATAGAGGGAGGGCGATAGATAGAGTGAGGGAGGGCGATAGATAGAGTGAGGGCGATAGATAGATAGTCAGAGGGAGGGCGATAGATAGATATTTTATTTATTTATAAAGTTTTATATTGCGCGAACTGGACAATGGATAGAGTGAGGTTGATAGATAGAGTGAGGTCGATAGATAGATAGAGTGAGGGTGATAGATAGATAGATAGATAGATAGATAGAGTGAGGGCGAAAGATAGATAGAGTGAAGGCGATAGACAGATAGAGTGAGGGCAACAGATCGATAGTGAGGGCAATAGATAGAGTGAGGGTGATAGATAGAGTGAGGGTGATAGATAGAGTGAGGGTGATAGATAGAGTGAGGGCGATAGAGTGAGAGAGAGAGATAGATAGATAGATAGAGTGAGGGCGATAGAGTGAGGCAGATAGATAGATAGATAGATAGATAGAGTGAGGTTGATAGAGAGAGGGGTGTGTAGAGAGAGAGGTGTAGAGATAGAGAGGGGTGTAGAGATAGGGGTGTAGAGAGAGAGAGGGGTGTAGAGAGAGAGGGGTGTAGAGAGAGTGGGGTATAGAGAGAGGGCTGTAGAGAGAGTGGGGTGCAGAGAGAGTAGGGTGCAGAGAGAGTGGGGTGCAGAGAGAGTGGGTGCAGATAGAGTGTGGTGCAGAGAGAGTGTGGTGCAGAGAGAGTGTGGTGCAGAGAGAGTGGGGTGCAGAGAGAGGGCTGTAGAGAAAGGGGTGTAGAGAGGGGTGTAGAGAGAGGGGTGCAGAGAGAGAGGGGTGTAGAGAGGGGGTGTAGAGAGAGGGGTGTAGAGAGAGAGGGGTGTAGAAAGAGGGTATAGAGAGAGAGTGGTGTAGAGATAGGGGGGTGTAGAGAGAGAGGGGTGTAGAGAGGGAGGGGGGAAGAGAGAAAGGGGTGTAGAGAGAAAGGGGTGTAGAGAGAAAGGGGTGTAGAGAGAGGGGGCAGAGAGAGGCGAGCAGAGAGAGAGGGGGTGTAGAGAGAGAGGGGTGTAGAGAGAGAGAGGGGTGTAGAGAGAGAGGGGTGTAGAGAGAGAGGGTGTAGAGAGAGAGAGAGGGGTGTAGAGAGAGAGAGAGGGGGCGTAGAGAGAGAGAGGGGTGTAAAGAGAGAGGGTGTAGACAGAGGGGTGTAGAGAGAGGGGTGTAGAGAGCTGTGCCCCTGGGTGTCAATTTGACACTAAAAAGGGTGATAACAGTGAGTCAGGGGGTGGGGGGCATTCAAAGGTTATGGAGCAGACACAAGGGAAAAAATCTCATACTGTGGGTCAATGCAATGTGACACTAAGAAGGGTGCTAACATTGGGCCCTGGGGGTCAATGACACACTAAGAAGTTTGCTAACAGTGGGTCATGGGGGGGGGGGGTATTCAAAGGATTGAAGCAGACATCCTTATAAAAGTGATAAAAATAGCACGTATCACTGGCGTCAATTTATATTTAAATCAAGATAAGGAAAACTGACAAGTGTGTAATACGTCCCGTGTTCAGTTTGCACACCTAATCATTAATAATAATAATACGTGTAGTGCTTGCTCTCATAACACTACTAGTAGTAGCGGTCACTGTTGCCCAAAATAATGGTACTTCTTTTATAGGCTTGAGGGAGATGAAAGGCAGAGCAAGAGTAGGGAGGATACATATGAACCCAAGACGTGCAGGTTGCACACTGATTTCAGTAGTGAGCTCTTAACGCGCTGAGCTAGATTTTGAGCCATTGGGCTTCCCTGCTCCATCATTTGAAGCGAGTTACGCTGGATGCTTTCCATGTTATGTGCGTACGAGTAGATTTGCACTGCTTGTAACTACTGCATGAATAGGGATGCTGCTCGTCCCTTTCAAGCTGTTTGCGCTTGTTTTAAACACTTTACGTTCGTATGAGCTGATTTGCACGGTCCGTACCTTTCGTCCGCCTTATTAATAAGAAAAAAGCAGGTATGGCATTACGTGTCCTAGCGCATATACAGACAAACATGCAGAAATAATGAGTGCATGCAATAATAGCACATTAAAGGTAAACGGTTGGCTTTGCCGACAAAGAGAAGCGCTGTCACGCTGTTCCCATCCCAACTCCCAGTGGCTGGCGAGTTAAGAGGTGAAGGGGAGGAGGAGGGCATTGACTAATGGCAGCAAATGGGTCCGCGCTATATAAAAACGCATAAAATAAATAAATAAAAGGAAGGTAGTGATTCCTAATGGTGAGTGTAGGAGGAAGCCTTGTGACAGATGTTGAGAGCCTTAAAGAGCTGAATTGATATGGGTAGGCAAAGATTTAAGTGGAAACGTATTTAAGAGTATGTGCGGAAGGGAATGAGATAACAAGCTCTGATGCTCTGAAGTCTGATGCCTAGGCACAGACAAATGGTGGTGCGCGATGTGCACGAGGGGGGGAGGGGGAGCGGCAGCCTTTGATGTCTGATGCCGAGGCACAGACAAATGGTGGTGTGTTATGTGGCTGACGTGCACGCGCCTGTCTCACATGAACTGTATGGGATCCGCAGCCGTTTTGGTAGACTTTTCTTTTCCACTTACTATAATTCTCGCCAGCAATGCGCAAGCGCATTGGCAGGCGAGACCTAAAAACCTAAGGCACACCCAAGAGACCTCAAGAACTTCCGGCCCATCTCTCTGCTCCCCTTCCCAGCCAAGGTTATCGAGAAAGCCGTCAACAGGCAGCTAACCCGATACCTCGAAGAAAACAGAATCCGGACCCTTCCCAGTGAGGGTTCCGCAGCAACCACAGCACAGAGACTGCCCTCATCGCCGCCACCGACGACATCAGGACCCTGCTGGACAATGGCAAGACCACAGCACTCATCCTCCTAGACCTTTCTGCCGCCTTCGACACCGTCTGCCATCGCACACTACGCGCACGCCTCCACGCCGCAGGGATCCGAGACAAGGCTCTGGATTGGATCACCTCCTTCCTCTCCTGCAGAACCCAGAGCGTCCACCTCCCCCCATTCCATTCCAAAGCCTCCGAGATCATCTGCGGTGTACCCCAGGGATCCTCCCTCAGCCCGACGCTGTTCAACATTTACATGGTTCCGCTCGCACACGTAGCCCGACAGCACGACCTCAACATAATCTCCTACGCCGACGACACTCAGCTGATCCTCTCCCTCACCAAGGACCCCATCACCGCCAAAGCCAACCTCCACGAAGGAATGAAGGCCGTCGCCGACTGGATGAAGACCAGCCGTCTGAAGCTGAACTCGGACAAGACGGAGGTCCTCATCCTCAGCTCCAACCCTTCAGCTGGGACGACTCCTGGTGGTTGACGGCACTGGGGGCAGCCCCGACACCCACGGACCACGCACGCAAGCTGGGAATCATCCACCACTCAACGCTGTCAATGACCAAGCAAGTCAACGCCGGCTCCTCCTCCTGCTTCAACACCCTCTGCATGCTCCGCAAGATCTACGGATGGATCCCGACAGATGCAAGAAAGACAGTCACCCAGGCCCTCGTCAGCAGCAGACTCGATTACGGAAACGCCCTCTACATGGGAGCCCCGACCAAGCTCATCAAACGACTACAACGTATCCAAAATGCCTCGGCACAACTGATCCTTGACGTACCACGCAACGGTCACATCACTCCCCACCTGAGAAACCTGCACTGGCTCCCCGTCAACAAGAGGATATCCTTCAAGCTCCTCATCCACGCACACAAGGCACTCCACAAGACCGGCCCAGCCTACCTCAACAGACGGCTCTCCTTCTACTACCTTAACCACCAGCTCCGCTCAGCCGACCTCTCACTCGCCATCATCCCGCGCATCCAAAGAACAACCACCGGTGAGAGATCCTTCTCCCACCTCGCCGCCAAGACATGGAATACCCTCCCACCGAACCTACGACAGACCCAAGACCTGCTGACCTTCAGGAGGGTACTTAAGACCTGGCTGTTCGATCAGTAGCGCCCCCCCAGCGCCTTCAGACCCTCACAGGTATGTAGTACGCATTACAAATGATTGATTGATTGATTGATTGATGTGACTCTGTGATAGAAGAAGCACACATGTCCAAAATGCACCAAAATGTGGTCCTCATTGTGTTGGATAAAAACACACAATTGTGACACACATATTTATACAATCCTCATTGTGATGGGAAAAACACCAATCTCTGTAATAGGCAGCATAATATTTCTTGTGATAGATAAAGGCACACAAACCTGTTGTACAGAATTTAATATGGTTCTTAGTTACACCACTGCCTATCAGACCATAGGTCACATTTAAATAGGAGCTATTGTAAAGCACCAGAGAGCACAATCTTGTGACACACAGTATGAAATGGTTTTCAGTGTCCAGAACAAACGTTCATATGCTTGAAACATATAAAGTCGTGGCAGTGTGTATTACACGTTTAAAATATCAACACAAAACTGTAACATGCGTCATGATGCGCTCCTTTTTGCAATGGATAAAAGCTCACATGCTATACACATGGTCACATGAATTGCATAACACGATGCAGTCTTCATTGTGATGGATGAAAATATGTGTGAGATGTTGTTTTCAGAGTGAGGTGTTATAGCGCAGAGTTAAAACACGCACTGTGATGTAATTCATATTCATTGACAACAGAGGGGACCAGTCTCTCACAGGAATGCACATGCAATGAGGAACAGGTTAGTTTCTATTAGGTATCTTAAGACATCTAGTGCTTGATGCACATGATGAACTCAAATGCATTTGTAGCTGTGTCACAGGGTCGAGGATGACTTATTGGAGGAGATTCCATACTCCCTGGTGACTAGGGTGAATGAGGCACTCTTCCTCTGTGTACAGGCTTTTTCTCCGGTCTGTCCCTTTAAGGAACAAGACTCTGACACCCAAGAAGAAGGCGGTCAGCAAGTCCGGATGACGTCTCTGCCCCTTACCAATGGGAAGAGAGAGCCCCGCTGATGAAAGCGGAAATGGATGTTGGAACGGATGCTGAGGAAGAAGTGAGACCTGAAGAACGCGGAGAGAGCCAGGTGAACCAGAGCGCTTGGAGGAGAAATGGGACCTCATCGCCTGCAACAAGTGGGGAGGTAACCCCTGCAGAGGAGGAGTCGCCAGGAGGCCAACCGTTTCACGCTTCGCTCTGCCACGCTCTAGGAGGAATGTGACTGAACAAGATACAGTCCGGCTGCGGGCTGCTCACGGGCACTGGGCTGGAAGGCAGCAAAGTAAGTAGAGGGCACACCTCTGCTAAACCGATGGGTTAACCGGACTACACTTGGTGGTGGTGGCTTCTTTGAGTGTGGTGATAGTCCCTGCACTGGCCCTCTGCACTTCTACATATTGTCGATGTCCCGACGTTCACCGGTGGTTTTCTTATTTTCTTACCGAGGGACATACAAGTCCATGACTGACCTGGTGGCCTCATAAGAGGAAGAACAGAAGCAGTATTCATACCTAACCTCTACTAGCTGTGTAAACAGATGCACTAGGACGTGAAAAATAAAAACATATTCAAACCATACCTAATAAAAGGGATAAAAGAACCAAGTCGCACGTTGATTCCTACCGGGGCTTAACCCCTTCCTTGATGACCCGGTGACAAAAATATAATGTAATATAATCCTATTTGTGATTGAAAGAAGTTTATTCTTGGCAACAGTAGTTTAGATAATAGCACAACTTTGCAACAGACCCAGTGGCATGGTCATTGCTGTGATGGGAAAAAGCTAAGATATGTAATACACAACATTACACGGTCCTCGTTGTGATGAATAGCAAAAACCATTCGTGACACACACTACAATGTGATCCCAAGTAAAATAATAGTAGCACACTTATATAACACAAAAAAAACCTGTAACACTCAAAACTAAGGTCATTATGCAGGATATGAGCAATCTACTGGCATGATTGGGATTGTGACCCTGATGTGATACAAATAGCAACATACCTTAAGGCTTCTAGATCCTCTTCAATTCACAATACAAAGTGCTATATTTATTGTCATTGATTATTAGTGTGCTTGGATTACACGAGCATGCTGTTTTTTTAATTTGCAAAGGTTCTCTTGATTATTCTTAATATGCTTCTGCAGTAGCAGTATTTCATTATTTCTCATTTTCTTTTGAGAACATAATTTTTCCTTGAATAAGCATAAATGTAAAAAAAATGTGAACTATTCAGAATCAAGTAGAAGTAGTTAAATATTTCCTTTCTGCATATTTGCCTGTTGAGTGATCCCTACATCTATGCCATCTCCAATTTTTATTCTGATTCCTTCCGCTTCCCACTCTGAAACCCCATTATTCCGGCACTTATTAGAAGTGAATCTCAGATTGTTCCCTGGGTGGGAATGGGCTGAAGAAATGTTTGTGGACAGTTACAAAGTAACACATTTGCAGGCACACAAGTACTTTGCAGAGCACTAAAGCCCATGAAGATCACTATCCACACACACACAAATATTTACTCACATACAATAGTCGTCTTTTTCAAATTGTACATGTATATTTGTGCATATTAGCCCTTGGGCTATTCAGTACTGGAGATAAATGCTTTTCTATTGACCAGGCCTATATATAGCCGTCATTGTGATGGATAAGTGTCCACATTTCTATGATACAATACAATGTAATTTTATTTAGTTCCATAAGATCCATAAGATCATACACATTGGTAATATACAGCATTATGTTATAGGAGCTTTCTGTTAAAGTAATAAGTGATAATACTAAATCACATTAATGTGGTACTTTTTACGATGTCTAAAATAACATGAACCTGTTCAGTACAACATGATATTACTGCGATAGAAGCAGCACACATGTCTAGAATGGCCCAAAATGTGGTCCTCACTGCGTTTGATAAAAGACACAATTGTGACACACATCTTGATACGGTCCTCATTGTGATGAATAAAAGCACTTACCTCTGTAATAGGCTCCATAATAGTTCCTGTGTCAGATAAAGGCACACAACATTAGCCCTAGGGCCTTTTTGTGATGGAGATAAATTCATGTCCTATGTAACAGGTCTGTATAGAGCCATAATTGTGATGGATAAGTGGATAAGTACACACATTTCCAAGATAAAATACAATGTAGTTTTTTTTGAGCTACCCAAGATGATGCACCCTACAAAAACACAGCATAATGTTAAAGCAGCTTACTGTTAAAGGAGCTTTCTGTTAAAGGAATATGCAATAACACTAAATCACATTAATGTAGTGTTTTAATGATAGCTACATTAACATGAACTTGATCAATGCAACATGGTATGACTCTGTGATAGACTCCGCATAGTCGCTTGGCACGCCCTGCCATTGTGCAGACGCCGGCATTAATTTCGGGATTGTCCGAATTTTCAAGTCTAAGTTAAGAGCCAGTACTTTCTGAGCCCTATTGCATCTTGGCCGCATCATCCGTGATAAGAATCGCTTCATCTGTAGCACTACCAAGTGCTCAGAGGTATTTTTGAACCTTGGTCGAACTCCAGGAAGCGTTAGAGAATCGGCTTCTCATAATTACACCGCATCTAGTCACTACAGGGGTCCCGGCTGGGATCTCTGTAAGTTGCTTTTATTCACTCACTTCACGGTGTCACCATTATTGGATGCATACCTTACTAGTGTTGAGCAGGTGCCCCACACACAGTCAGTCCTGAAGAGACCTTTTATCCACATAAGGTCGAAACGTCGTCGACAACTCCTAAAGAAGCAGACCGTTCTTTAAAATAAGTTGTCATCATTGGACAACTTAAATATTTATTTGAAAATTAATTAATAGGTCGCCTCTTTCTTTTGCAAAAAACGAATCCATATTAGAAACTTCATGTCACTCCTTTTTCACTATGTTTTGTTGTAATATGTTTAGTTTTTTTGCTGGTAATTATTCACTTGGGACACACATTCACTGTTTTCAAAATTGTATAAGTGTACATAAATGTGTAAATTGTTTATATATGTAAAATCTGTATTTTTTGTTGCTGGTATCTAAATATATTCTTCCAGTGTATATACCACTTACTTGTCTTTCATCTTTTCCTAATCACCCACATTGCCATTGTGCATTAATGTTATCATACCTTTAGAGTAATTTTCCACAGGAGCCATTGTTTTTGTGTGAATACTTTACCCAGGCTCCCAGTGAGTAGGGTTCCCCTGTTAATTGTCCTATCTGTGATAGAAGAAGCACACAAGCCTAAAATACACTAAAATGTGGTCCTCATTGTGTTGGATAAAAACACACAATTGTGACACAAAACTTGATATGGTCCTCCTTGTGATGGAGAAAAAAAACAACCATAGTAATAGGCAGCATATTTCCTCTGGCAGACAAAGGCACTCAAACCTGTCTCACACAATTTAATATGGTCCTCAGTTTAACCCTTAAAGTGAACATAGGCTGAGGGATAGGGGGGTGAATACCACTGAGGAGTTGCCTGCGGGGTGCATGACATGAGACCTGGCCTGTATTCCTCACGAGTCTCGTAATATGCTGCTCAATATGCTACATGTACTTCCTTGTTTTCAGATGTTGTCCTATTCCGTGATGTGCCATAATGAGTCAGGCGATCCGTATACAACTGTTTTTAATGATGCCTGCGTGGGGGGTGGGGGGTTTTGTCTTTTGTATTTTACAAAATTGGAAATAAAGTTTAAAAAACAAAAAGAAAAAGTGAACATAGGAGCATAATCTCAAAATCTCAACACAATTCTGTAACATGCGCCATGATGTGCCCTTTTTTGCAATACATAAAAGCTCACATGCTATACACATGGTCCCATGAATATTCACCTACCATGATGTAGTCCTCATTCTGATGGATAAAAACATGCACTTGATTTTTTTCTTTCAGAGTGCAGTGTAATATCACACAGAGTTAAAACATGCAGTGTGATGCTGTAATGAGTTTGATGGACTACAATTCATAAACAATTCATATTTACCGACAACATAGGGAACCAGTCTCTCACTGGAATGCAGTCTTAATGAGGAACAGGTCTGTTTCTATGAAGTATCTTAAGGCAGCCTTATGATGGTATGCAAGTACATCACAAATTCTCGTCAATGAATTACAAATGAAGAGGTAAACCATCAGGCAGTTTTAGTGCACTGCATGATATTGCCCTCTTGGTGATGGTTAAAGCATGCACATCTTTGTAAAACAGTGCATGAGATTGTCCTCTGTTATACATAGCTACTGTCTCATATTACTAACAGACATCATGATGTGCTACGTAATGTGATGTATCAAGGGAAACAATCTTATAACACTTAAAGGCATCTAGTGATCATTGTACTTAATAAACCCACATTAAATTGTAATATACTATGTAATATAATCCTATATGTGATGGAAAGAAGTTCATTCTTGGTAACAGTAGTTTAGAAAATAGCACAACTCTGCAACAGGCGTAGTGGTGTCGTCCTCGCAGTGCTAAAAAAAAGCTCAGATATGTAACACACAATATCATACGGTCCTCGTTGCGATGGATAAAAACAATCAATTGTGATGCACACGAACACTTGATTCAAAGTATAATAGTAGCTTACTTATATAACACCCCAAAACACCTGTAACATTCCAAGCTATGGTCATTGTGCAGGGTATGAGCAATCCACTGGAAAGATTGTGATTGTGACCCTGCTGCGATTCATGTAGACAAACAGCTTCATACCCTTTAATCATTGGCTCAATTCACAACACCAAGTGCTTCGTTTATTATCATCATTTTGGGATACAGAGCAAGCTGCTTTTTAATTCACAAAGGTTGTCTTGTGGACTGTTAGCTTATAGCTAAGGAGGATGTATTTCAAGGAGTACCCTTCATTTTCTTTTGAGAATTCCATTTTCCTTTGAACACATTTACATGCTTACATTTCTGGAAATATTACAAAGCAAGTATAAGTAATAACATTTGAAAAACATTTTCCCCTGTCAAGTAATCCCTTCACCTATGCCATCTTCAATTTTTAGTCTGATTCCTTTCACTTCCCATCCTGGAAACAGATTTAATCCGGTACTTGTCAGAAGTGAATCTCAGATTGTTCCCTGGGTGGGAATGGGTTCAAGAATTGTTTTTGGACAGTTACTAAGTAACACATTTGGAGGCACACAAATACTATACAGAGCAACAAAGCCCTGTGAAGATCACTATCCACACACAAAAAATGTTTGCTCACATTCAATAGTCATCTTTTTCCAAGAGTACATATGTACTTGTTCACATTAGCCTCTGTGCTTTTTTGTGATGGATGGTTCGATGGATGATGCATGTTCTATGGACCAGGCTGTATAGAACCGTCATTGTGACGTATAAGTGCATGCATTTCCAAGGTACAATACAATATAGTTTTTTTTGTTACTCAAGCTCATACATTTTACTAATACACAGCATAATGTTATACATGCTTTCTGTTAAAGGAACAAGTGATAACACTAATTCACATTTATGTGGTACTTTTAATGATGGCTAAATTAACATGAACTGTTTCAATACAATATTATGTTACTCTGTGATAGAAGAAGCACACTTGTCTAATATGCACCAAAATGTGTCCTCATTGTGTTGGATAAAAACACACAGTTGTGACACACATCTTGATACGGTCCTCATTGTGATGGATAAAAACACTAACCTCTGTAATAGGCAGCATATTATTTCCTGTGGCAGATAAAGGCACACAACATTAGCCCTTGGGATTTTTTGTGATGGTGATAAATTCATGTCCTATGGACCAGGCCTGCATAGAGCAGTCAGTGTGATGGAAAAATGCATTCATTTCCAAGATAAAATACAATATAGTTTTCTGAGTTACCTAAGATCATACACATGACAACTAAACAGCATATTGTTAAAGCATCTTTCTGTTAAAGGAATATGCAAAAACTATAAATCACATTAATGTGGTATTTTTAATGATAGCTACATTATCATGAACTTGCTCAATGCAACATGATATTTCTCTGTGATAGAAGCACACATGCCTAAAATGCCCCAAAATATGGTCCTCATTGCATTGGACAAAAACATACAATTGTGACACACATCTTGATAAGGTCCTCATTGTGATGGATAAAAACACCAACCTCTCTAATAGGCAGCATATTTCCTCTGGCAGATAAAGGCACTCAAACCTGTCTCACACAATTTAATATGGTCCTCGGTTTAACCCTTAAAGTGCACATAGGAGCATAATCTCAATATCTCAACACAATTCTGTAACATGCGTCTTGATGTGCCCTTTTTTGCAATACATAAAAGCTCACATGCTATACACATGGTCCCATGAATATTCGCCTCCCACGATGTAGTCCTCATTCTGATGCATAAAAACATGCATGTGATTTTTTTTCTTTCAGAGTGCAGTGTAATTGCACACAGAGTTAAAACATGCAGTGTGATGCTGTTATGAGTTTGACGGACTACTAATCATAAACAATTCATATTTACTGACACCAGAGGGGACCAGTCTCTCACTGGAATGCAGTCTTAATGAGGAACAGGTCTGTTTCTATGAAGTATCTTAAGGCAGCCTTATGATGGTATGCAAGTACATCACAAATTCTCTGCAATGAATTAGAAATGAAGAGGTAAACCATCAGGCAGTTTTAGTGCACTGCATGATATTGCCCTCTTGGTGATGGTTAAAGCATGCACATCTTTGTAAAACAGTGCATGAGATTGTCCTCTGTTATACATAGCTACTGTCTCATATTACTAACAGACATCATGATGTGCTACGTAATGTGATGTATCAAGGAAAAAAATCTTGTAACACTTAAAGGCATCTAGTAAACATTGTACTTAATAAACGCACATTAATTTGTAATATACAATGTAATATAATCCTATATGTGATGGAAAGAAGTTCATTCTTGGTAATAGTAGTTTAGAAAATAGCACAACTCTGCAACAGGCGTAGTGGTGTCGTCCTCGCAGTGCTAGAAAAAAGCTCAGATATGTAACACACAATATCATACGGTCCTCGTTGCGATGGATAAAAACAAACAATTGTGATGCACACGAACACTTGATTCAAAGTATAATAGTAGCTCACTTATATAACACCCCAAAACACCTGTAACATTCCAAGCTATGGTCATTGTGCAGGGTATGAGCAATCCACTGGAAAGATTGTGATTGTGACCCTGCTGCGATTCATGTAGACAAACAGCGTCATACCCTTTAATCATTGGCTCAATTCACAACACCAAGTGCTTCGTTTATTATCATCATTTTGGGATACAGAGCAAGCTGCTTTTTAATTCACAAAGGTTGTCTTGTGGACTGTTAGCTTATAGCTAAGGAGGATGTATTTCAAGGAGTACCCTTCATTTTCTTTTGAGAATTCCATTTTCCTTTGAACACGTTTACATGCTTACATTTCTGGAAATATTACAAAGCAAGTAGAAGTAATAACATTTGAAAAACATTTTCCCCTGTCAAGTAATCCCTTCACCTATGCCATCTTCAATTTTTAGTCTGATTCCTTTCACTTCCCATCCTGGAAACAGATTTAATCCGGCACTTGTCAGAACTGAATCTCAGATTGTTCCCTGGGTGGGAATGGGTTCAAGAATTGTTTGTGGACAGTTACTAAGTAACACATTTGGAGGCACACAAATACTATACAGAGCAACAAAGCCCTGTGAAGATCACTATCCACACACAAAAAATGTTTGCTCACATTCAATAGTCATCTTTTTCCAAGAGTACATATGTACTTGTTCACATTAGCCTCTGTGCTTTTTTGTGATGGATCGTTCGATGGATGATGCATGTTCTATGGACCAGGCTGTATAGAACCGTCATTGTGACGTATAAGTGCATGCATTTCCAAGGTACAATACAATATAGTTTTTTTTGTTACTCAAGCTCATACATTTTACTAATACACAGCATAATGTTATACATGCTTTCTGTTAAAGGAACAAGTGATAACACTAATTCACATTTATGTGGTACTTTTAATGATGGCTAAATTAACATGAACTGTTTCAATACAATATTATGTTACTCTGTGATAGAAGAAGCACACTTGTCTAATATGCACCAAAATGTGTCCTCATTGTGTTGGATAAAAACACACAGTTGTGACACACATCTTGATACGGTCCTCATTGTGATGGATAAAAACACTAACCTCTGTAATAGGCAGCATATTATTTCCTGTGGCAGATAAAGGCACACAACATTAGCCCTTGGGATTTTTTGTGATGGTGATAAATTCATGTCCTATGGACCAGGCCTGCATAGAGCAGTCAGTGTGATGGAAAAATGCATTCATTTCCAAGATAAAATACAATATAGTTTTCTGAGTTACCTAAGATCATACACATGACAACTAAACAGCATATTGTTAAAGCATCTTTCTGTTAAAGGAATATGCAAAAACTATAAATCACATTAATGTGGTATTTTTAATGATAGCTACATTATCATGAACTTGCTCAATGCAACATGATATTTCTCTGTGATAGAAGCACACATGCCTAAAATGCCCCAAAATATGGTCCTCATTGCATTGGACAAAAACATACAATTGTGACACACATCTTGATAAGGTCCTCATTGTGATGGATAAAAACACCAACCTCTCTAATAGGCAGCATATTTCCTCTGGCAGATAAAGGCACTCAAACCTGTCTCACACAATTTAATATGGTCCTCGGTTTAACCCTTAAAGTACACATAGGAGCATAATCTCAATATCTCAACACAATTCTGTAACATGCGTCATGATGTGCCCTTTTTTGCAATACATAAAAGCTCACATGCTATACACATGGTCCCATGAATATTCGCCTCCCACGATGTAGTCCTCATTCTGATGCATAAAAACATGCATGTGATTTTTTTTCTTTCAGAGTGCAGTGTAATTGCACACAGAGTTAAAACATGCAGTGTGATGCTGTTATGAGTTTGACGGACTACTAATCATAAACAATTCATATTTACTGACACCAGAGGGGACCAGTCTCTCACTGGAATGCAGTCTTAATGAAGAACAGGTCTGTTTCTATGAAGTATCTTAAGGCAGCCTTATGATGGTATGCAAGTACATCACAAATTCTCTGCAATGAATTAGAAATGAAGAGGTAAACCATCAGGCAGTTTTAGTGCACTGCATGATATTGCCCTCTTGGTGATGGTTAAAGCATGCACATCTTTGTAAAACAGTGCATGAGATTGTCCTCTGTTATACATAGCTACTGTCTCATATTACTAACAGACATCATGATGTGCTACGTAATGTGATGTATCAAGGGAAACAATCTTGTAACACTTAAAGGCATCTAGTGAACATTGTACTTAATAAACCCACATTAATTTGTAATATACAATGTTATATAATCCTATATGTGATGGAAAGAAGTTCATTCTTGGTAACAGTAGTTTAGAAAATAGCACAACTCTGCAACAGGCGTAGTGGTGTCGTCCTCGCAGTGCTAGGAAAAAGCTCAGATATGTAACACACAATATCATACGGTCCTCGTTGCGATGGATAAAAACAAACAATTGTGATGCACACGAACACTTGATTCAAAGTATAATAGTAGCTCACTTATATAACACCCCAAAACACCTGTAACATTCCAAGCTATGGTCATTGTGCAGGGTATGAGCAATCCACTGGAAAGATTGTGATTGTGACCCTGCTGCGATTCATGTAGACAAACAGCTTCATACCCTTTAATCATTGGCTCAACTCACAACACCAAGTGCTTCGTTTATTATCATCATTTTGGGATACAGAGCAAGCTGCTTTTTAATTCACAAAGGTTGTCTTGTGGACTGTTAGCTTATAGCTAAGGAGGATGTATTTCAAGGAGTACCCTTCATTTTCTTTTGAGAATTCCATTTTCCTTTGAACACGTTTACATGCTTACATTTCTGGAAATATTACAAAGCAAGTAGAAGTAATAACAATCGAAAAACATTTTCCCCTGTCAAGTAATCCCTTCACCTATGCCATCTTCAATTTTTAGTCTGATTCCTTTCACTTCCCATCCTGGAAACAGATTTAATCCGGCACTTGTCAGAACTGAATCTCAGATTGTTCCCTGGGTGGGAATGGGTTCAAGAATTGTTTGTGGACAGTTACTAAGTAACACATTTGGAGGCACACAAATACTATACAGAGCAACAAAGCCCTGTGAAGATCACTATCCACACACAAAAAATGTTTGCTCACATTCAATAGTCATCTTTTTCCAAGAGTACATATGTACTTGTTCACATTAGCCTCTGTGCTTTTTTGTGATGGATCGTTCGATGGATGATGCATGTCCTATGGACCAGGCTGTATAGAACCGTCATTGTGTCGTATAAGTGCATGCATTTCCAAGGTACAATACAATATAGTTTTTTTTGTTACTCAAGCTCATACATTTTACTAATACACAGCATAATGTTATACATGCTTTCTGTTAAAGGAATAAGTGATAACACTAATTCACATTAATGTGGTACTTTTAATGATGGCTAAATTAACATGAACTTTTTGAATACAATATTATGTTACTCTGTGATAGAAGAAGCACACTTGTCTAAAATGCACCAAAATGTGTCCTCATTGTGTTGGACAAAAAAACACAGTTGTGACAGACATCTTGATACGGTCCTCATTGTGATGGATAAAAACACTAACCTCTGTAATAGGCAGCATATTATTTCCTGTGGCAGATAAAGGCACACAACATTAGCCCTTGGGTTTTGTTGTGATGGTGATAAATTGCTTTCCTACGGACCAGGCCTGCATAGAGCAGTCAGTGTGATGGAAAAATGCATTCATTTCCAAGATAAAATACAATATAGTTTTCTGAGTTACCTAAGATCATACACATGACAACTAAACAGCATATTGTTAAAGCATCTTACTGTTAAAGGAGCTTTCTGTTAAAGGAATATGCGAAAACTATAAATCACATTAATGTGGTATTTTTAATGATAGCTCCATTATCATGAACTTGCTCAATGCAACATGATATTTCTCTGTGATAGAAACACACTTGTCTAAAATGCCCCAAAATATGGTCCTCATTGTGTTGTATAAAAACATACAATTGTGACACACATCTTGATATGGTCCTCATTGTGATGGATAAAAACACCAACCTCTCCAATAGGCAGCATATTTCCTCTGGCAGACAAATGCACACAAACCTGTCTCACACAATGTAAAATGATTCTCAGTTTAACCTATAAAGTGCACATAGGAGCATAAGCCCCATATATATAGGAGCAATTGCAAAGCATAAATGAACACAATGTTGTGACACACAATATGAAGTTGTTTTTAGTGTCCTGAACAGATGTTCATGTGATTGATACACTTATAAAGTTGTGGCAGAATCTATAATATGTTAAAAATCTCAACACAATTCTGTAACACGCGCCATGATGTGCCCTTTTTTGCATTACATAAAAGCTTACATGATATACACATGGTCACATGAATTGCCTACCACAATGTAGTCGTCGTTCTGATCGATGAAAACACTGTTGTGTTTTTGTTTTAGAGTGCAGTATAATAGCACACCGAGTTAAAACATGCAGTGTGATGCTGTAATGAGTTTGATGGACTACAGTTCTTAAACAATTCATATTTATTGACACCAGGGAGGACCAGTCTCTCACTGGAATACAGTCTTAATGAGGAACAGGTCTGTTTCTATGAAGTATCTTAAGACAGCCTTATGATGCTAGGCAAGCACATCACAAATTCTCTGCAATGATTTACAAATGAAGAGGTAAATCAACATGCAGTTTTAGTGCACTGCATGATATTGCCCCACTGGTGATGGTTAAGCATGCACATCTTTGTAAAACACTGTATGAGATTGTCTATTGTTATACATAGATATTGTGTCATATTACTAACAGACAGCATGATGTGCTTCTTAATGTGATGTATCAAGGCAAACAATCGTGTAACACTTCAAGGCATCTAGTGATCATTGCACTTAATAAACCCGAATTAATTTGTAACATACAATGTAGTATAATTCTATTTGTCATGGAAATAAGTTCATTCTTGGTAACAATAGCTTAGATAATAGCACAACTGTGCAACAGACCTAGTGGGGTGGTCCTCACAGTGATATACAAAAGCTCAGATGTATAACACACATCATATGGTCCTCGCTGTGATGGATAAAAACAAACAATGGTGATGCACACCAAGACTCGATTCAAAGTATAATAGTAGCTCACTTATATAACACCCCAAAACACCTGTAACACTCCAAGCTATGGTCATTGTGCAGGGTATGAGCAAACCACTGGAAAGATTGTGATTGTGACCCTGCTGTGATTCATATAGACAAACACCATTATACCCCTTTATCATTTACTGGAGAAGCGTGGCTCAATGGTTAGAGCGGTAGACCCTGATGCAGAGGTCTGGCCCGGGACCAGGGTTCAATTTCCCCGGACCTGATAATTCTCGCCTCGGTGCCTAGTCTAATCATGGGTCCCACTCTGTGACTCTGGGCAATAGCTTGCTTAATCTCCACAACAGCCCCAGCAGCGCTTGGATGCCTGGCTTCACCTTGGGGGTGCCCAGGAGTGGACATTTCACAGGAAAGCCAGGATGGGTTCCACAGCGGTATGAATACAGAGCTACGAGGCCTCTGGGTAGAAGTGCGCTATTTAAATACTATACATTTACATTTACATTTACTCAATTCACTACACCAAGTGCTACATTTATTATAATTTTGGATTACATGAGCAAGCTGCTTTTTAATTCACAAAGGTTGTCTTGGGGACAGTTAGCATACAGCTACAGAGGATGTATTTCAAGGGGTAGTCTTCATTTTCTTTTGAGAATTCCATTTTCCCTTGAACAAGTTTGCATGCTTACATTTTGGGAAATATTCTGAAGCAAGTAGAAGTAATAACATTTTAAAAACATTTTCCCCTATGGAATAATCCCTTCATCTATGCAATTTCCAATTTTTTGTCTGATTGCTTCCACTTCCAACCCTGTAAACAGATTTAATCTGGCACGTGTTTGAAGTGAATCTCAGATTGTTCCCTGGGTTGGAATGGGCTGAAGAAATGTTTGTGGACAGTTACAAAGTAGCACATTTGCAGGCACACAAATACTTTGCAGAACAACAAAGCCCTCTGAAAAATCACTAACCCCACACACAGAAGTATTTACTCACATTCACTAGTCATCTCTTTGCAAGTGTAAATGTATACCTGTGCACATTAGCACCTGTGCTTTTTTATGATGGTCGATTGGCTGGATGATGCATGTCCTAGGGACCAGGCCTGTATAGAGCCCTCATTGCGATGGATGAGTGCACACATTTCCAAGATACAATACAATATAGATTCTTTTAGTTACTTAAGATCATACACATTACTAATACACAGCATAATGTCATAGGAGCTTTCTGTTAAAGGAATATGTGATAACACTAATTCACATTAATGTCGTACTTTTAATGATGGCTAAATTAACATGAACTTGTTCAATTCAACATGATGTGACTGTGTGATAGAAGAAACCCACTTGTCTAAACTGCACCAAAATGTGTCCTCATTGTGTTGGATAAAAACACACAGTTGTTATACACATCTTGATACAGTCCTCATTGTGATGGATAAAAACGCTTTACTAATACCCAACATAATGTTAAAGAAGCTTACTGTTAATGGAATGTGCAATAAAACTAAATCGCATTAATGTAGTACTTCTAATGAAGCTACATTAACATGAACGTGTTCAATGCAACATGATGTGACTCTGTGTTAGCAGAAGCACACATGTCTAAAATGAACCAAAGTGTGGTCCTCATTGTGTTGGATAAAAACACACAATTGTGACACACATCTTGATACAGTCTTCATTGTGATAGATAAAAACGCCAACCTCTGTAATAGGTACCACAATATTAATTGTAGCAGATAAAGGTACACAACCCTGTCTCACACAATTTAACATGGTCCTCAGTTTGACCTATAAGTGCACATAGGAGCATAAGCCACCTTTATATAGGAGTAATTGTAAAGCATAAAAGAGCACCTTCTTGTGATACACAAAATATGAAATGGTTTTCTGTGTCCATAAGAAAGGTTCATATGCTTGATACACATGTAAAGTTGCGGCAGTGTCTATTACATGTTAGAAACACAAAAGAAAACTGTAACATGTGCTTTGCTATGCTCCTTTTTGCAATGTATAAAACCTCACAATTTACACAAATGGTCATCTGAATTGCATACCACAATGTAGTCCTCATTTTGATGGATAAAAACACGCAAGAGTTTTTTTTTTATCAGAGTGTGGTGTAATATCACAGAGAGTTAAAACATGCACTGTGATGCTGTAATGAGTTTGATGGACTACAGTTCTTAAACAATTCATATTTATTGACACCAGGGAGGACCAGTCTCTCACTGGAATACAGTCTTAATGAGGAACAGGTCTGTTTCTATGAAGTATCTTAAGACAGCCTTATGATGCTAGGCAAGCACATCACAAATTCTCTGCAATGATTTACAAATGAAGAGGTAAATCAACATGCAGTTTTAGTACACTGCATGATATTGCCCCACTGGTGATGGTTAAGCATGCACATCTTTGTAAAACACTGTATGAGATTGTCTATTGTTATACATAGATATTGTGTCATATTACTAACAGACAGCATGATGTGCTTCTTAATGTGATGTATCAAGGCAAACAATCGTGTAACACTTCAAGGCATCTAGTGATCATTGCACTTAATAAACCCGAATTAATTTGTAACATACAATGTAGTATAATTCTATTTGTCATGGAAATAAGTTCATTCTTGGTAACAATAGCTTAGATAATAGCACAACTGTGCAACAGACCTAGTGGGGTGGTCCTCACAGTGATATACAAAAGCTCAGATGTATAACACACATCATATGGTCCTCGTTGTGATGGATAAAAACAAACAATGGTGATGCACACCAAGACTCGATTCAAAGTATAATAGTAGCTCACTTATATAACACCCCAAAACACCTGTAACACTCCAAGCTATGGTCATTGTGCAGGGTATGAGCAAACCACTGGAAAGATTGTGATTGTGACCCTGCTGTGATTCATATAGACAAACACCATTATACCCCTTTATCATTTACTGGAGAAGCGTGGCTCAATGGTTAGAGCGGCAGACCCTGATGCAGAGGTCTGGCCCGGGACCAGGGTTCAATTTCCCCGGACCTGATAATTCTCGCCTCGGTGCCTAGTCTAATCATGGGTCCCACTCTGTGACTCTGGGCAATAGCTTGCTTAATCTCCACAACAGCCCCAGCAGCGCTTGGATGCCTGGCTTCACCTTGGGGGTGCCCAGGAGTGGACATTTCACAGGAAAGCCAGGATGGGTTCCACAGCGGTATGAATACAGAGCTACGAGGCCTCTGGGTAGAAGTGCGCTATTTAAATACTATACATTTACATTTACATTTACTCAATTCACTACACCAAGTGCTACATTTATTATAATTTTGGATTACATGAGCAAGCTGCTTTTTAATTCAGAAAGGTTGTCTTGGGGACAGTTAGCATACAGCTACAGAGGATGTATTTCAAGGGGTAGTCTTCATTTTCTTTTGAGAATTCCATTTTCCCTTGAACAAGTTTGCATGCTTAGATTTTGGGAAATATTCTGAAGCAAGTAGAAGTAATAACATTTTAAAAACATTTTCCCCTATGGAATAATCCCTTCATCTATGCAATTTCCAATTTTTTGTCTGATTGCTTCCACTTCCAACCCTGTAAACAGATTTAATCTGGCACGTGTTAGAAGTGAATCTCAGATTGTTCCCTGGGTTGGAATGGGCTGAAGAAATGTTTGTGGACAGTTACAAAGTAGCACATTTGCAGGCACACAAATACTTTGCAGAACAACAAAGCCCTCTGAAAAATCACTAACCCCACACACAGAAGTATTTACTCACATTCACTAGTCATCTCTTTGCAAGTGTAAATGTATACCTGTGCACATTAGCACCTGTGCTTTTTTATGATGGTCGATTGGCTGGATGATGCATGTCCTAGGGACCAGGCCTGTATAGAGCCCTCATTGCGATGGATGAGTGCACACATTTCCAAGATACAATACAATATAGATTCTTTTAGTTACTTAAGATCATACACATTACTAATACACAGCATAATGTCATAGGAGCTTTCTGTTAAAGGAATATGTGATAACACTAATTCACATTAATGTCGTACTTTTAATGATGGCTAAATTAACATGAACTTGTTCAATTCAACATGATGTGACTGTGTGATAGAAGAAACCCACTTGTCTAAACTGCACCAAAATGTGTCCTCATTGTGTTGGATAAAAACACACAGTTGTTATACACATCTTGATACAGTCCTCATTGTGATGGATAAAAACGCTTTACTAATACCCAACATAATGTTAAAGAAGCTTACTGTTAATGGAATGTGCAATAAAACTAAATCGCATTAATGTAGTACTTCTAATGAAGCTACATTAACATGAACGTGTTCAATGCAACATGATGTGACTCTGTGTTAGCAGAAGCACACATGTCTAAAATGAACCAAAGTGTGGTCCTCATTGTGTTGGATAAAAACACACAATTGTGACACACATCTTGATACAGTCTTCATTGTGATAGATAAAAACGCCAACCTCTGTAATAGGTACCACAATATTAATTGTGGCAGATAAAGGTACACAACCCTGTCTCACACAATTTAACATGGTCCTCAGTTTGACCTATAAGTGCACATAGGAGCATAAGCCACCTTTATATAGGAGTAATTGTAAAGCATAAAAGAGCACCTTCTTGTGATACACAAAATATGAAATGGTTTTCTGTGTCCATAAGAAAGGTTCATATGCTTGATACACATGTAAAGTTGCGGCAGTGTCTATTACATGTTAGAAACACAAAAGAAAACTGTAACATGTGCTTTGCTATGCTCCTTTTTGCAATGTATAAAACCTCACAATTTACACAAATGGTCATCTGAATTGCATACCACAATGTAGTCCTCATTTTGATGGATAAAAACACGCAAGAGTTTTTTTTTTATCAGAGTGTGGTGTAATATCACAGAGAGTTAAAACATGCACTGTGATCTCGTTATGAGTTTGATGGACTAAAAGTCTTAAACAAATCATATTTATTGACACCAGATGGGACCAATCTCACATGAATACAGTTGTAATGAGGAATTGGTCTATTTCTATTAAGAATCCTATGGTAGCCTTGTTATTGTATGCCAGCACATCACAAAGTCTCTGCGATTAATTACAAATGAAGAAATAAACCAACATGCAGTTGTAGTGCACTGCATGATATTGCCCTCCTTGTAATATTTAAAACATGCACATCGATGTAAAACTATATGAAATTGCCTTCTATGATAAATAGACAATCTCTCATGTTGTAACAGATAGCATGATGTGCTCCTTAATGTGATGTATCAAAGCAAGGGATCTTGAAATCTGTCATGGCATCTAGCGCTCATTGCACTTGATAAACACAAATTAATTTGTTACATACAATGAGATATATTCCTATTTGTTATGGAAAGAAGTTAATTCTTGGTAACAGTACTTTAGGTACTAGCACAATTTTGCAACAGACCTAGTCGTGTGGTCATCACAGTGATAGGAAAAAGCTCAGTTGTGTAACACACAACATCATGCGGTCCTCATTGTGATGGATAAAATCAAACTGCTGTGATGCACAACATGACTTGATCCAAAGTATGATAATAGTAGCTCACATATATAACATACCAACACATCTGTAAGACTCAAAGCTATGGTCATTTTAGAGGGCAGGAGCAAACCACTGGCAAGGTTATGATTGTGACCCTGCTGGTTCTTTTTTTTTTAAGGTTTCCCAAGAAAGTTTTATTCGGCTGACGCGTTTCAACCAAACTGGTCTTTCTCAAAGCCAATACATACGTGGTGATTATACCCTATCACCTATAAACACCAAGCTCACATATGAGTAAACATAGTGAAAAGACTTTGTTGGACCTTGTACGATGCCCAGAACCTTTGGAAGAAGGCCTGATATAAATAGGTCTAGGCAACGTAAATAAATTAACACAAGTGCATGATTTACCTTATGCTTTCACATGATCACAATATATAGGGTCATCAAAAATATATATAAATATTTATCTTAATAACAGATAAACATTTAAGTTCTACTAAGTTTCTAAACTTGTATAATTAATGAAAAGCACATACTCGACACGGGTACATTGAGAAACGCCACCCGAAAATAACAAATCCAATGCCTGTCATCCCAGCACACCATGCGCAGCCGCCACGCCGCCCCGCAACCATGACCCTGCTGTGATTCATGATGCTTTTTCAATAAAGGATTTAATAGCGCACAATGTTGCAATATGAAATGTGATGTGATATAATCATTTTAATGGACTAAACTATCAAAAACAACTCCTGCTTATCAGCACCTAAGGGGAACAATCTCTGTCAGGAGTGCACTCAGAATCGGGTACAGTCCTACCTCTATCAAGCATCTTAAGGCAGCCTTATGAAATTTTTGTGCAGTGAAATGCCGGCGGTGGGGAACGCGAGTCTTTCAATGAAGGGCTCAGCTCCTTCAATTATAAGTTCCCGATCGAGGTCCTCCTCTGCTGCCTCGTCTCTCCCTGGTATGCCAACAATGCGGAAGTCCTTGAAATACTTGTGTTCCCCACCGCCCGCATTACACTGCGCAAAAATGTCAATGCATCACGGGTTCTGCCAGAAATCATACGCTTCACATGGGATGTACATCGTACATGAGGAGAAGAACCATGTGAGGCCCCCATGAGAACCATTCACAAAGCTACAGCTTGAAAGCCATTAACAAGTCCCCCCTGTCATCATCTAATTATTTTGAAGCGTGAATATCATATTGAAGCACCAGCAACCGCCGCGGTCGTTTCTGGACACAAGAGAAAAAGGACCACACCCCTTGAGTTCATAAGGCATCATCACCCGTGAGAATTCCCTCACCTCAAATGTGAATGACCAGGTCCTGGTCCTGAGGAGAACCCTGAAATCAAATAGGGTTCTGAAATGTGTCGACCCCACCCAGCCAGCAATAATCACCACCAATCAACCGACCCATACCGAGTACAAACAGGACATTTAGGCCTGGTGTAACTGTTTAACTGCGTCGCTGGTTATGGCAGGTGTATGTAGTGAAACACATAACTGAATTGTACCGCCATTGTTCTTTATGTTAAAATAAGGACTGGTCTATTGTTTTGTCATGTTTGGCCATTTCCTAAGTATTTGTTATATGTCCAAAGTACTGTTACCATTGTGTTGTTGATATATGTTTGTACTAATTGTTCTTCTTTAAGACATGAAAGAAATATCCATCTTGTTTGTTCCACAAATAAATGAACAAATAACAAGTGTAATGAAAACAATATAACTACTTGAGAATCTAAGGTGGTTATTTATGAATGTATTTATTCCAAAATGTACGTCCAGACCTTTTTCTTGTTTCCAACTTTCTAAAAAGTGGCATTTTTAAAATTGAGGATTGAAATATGAATTTACCATTCAAGATGGTTTTAAATTACTCTGATACCATTCATGACTTTCCTACCTGCTCCCAATCAAAAATTAACACTTATTAAATGTAATAAGGTACCCAATGGTATGCTATGAAAGAGGCAGGCCTTGCAATAGTGACTACCAGGACATGTCAGATTAAAAACTACATGTCCAACTTTTTAAAGTAAACTGCACCTTGCCCTATGTGCTTTTGAGGGCCTACCCTTTAGGTGACTTATATGTACTCAACAGATTGGTTTATGCTTGGTAAAAGGTTTATTTTGACATGTGGAAATGGCAGTTTACAATTGCACCCACAAGCTGCAGTGGCAGACCAGGGACAGGTTAAAAAAAGTCTACTTAAGTGGGTGGCTCAAAAAGTGCTGTAGGGACACTAATAGCATTTAATTTACAGGCTGTGGGTGTACATGCAATATCACTTTACTAGGTACTTGCAAATAAATTAAATGTGACAATGGGGTCTGTAGCCCAATTTTATCATGTTTTAGGGAATGGGAACAAGCACTTTAGCACTGGTTAGCAGTCCTAAGGCCAACAAAAGCAAATTCATAAATATAGTGGGGGTGAAGGCAATAAGCTTTGGGGATGATCACCCTAAGGCTGACTGGTCTAACAAGCATTGACTTGTAACACACTCCATAATATTTTTCTCCTGGTGATGTTTAAAGCATGCACAACCCTGCAATACACACAGGACTCGACAAATCCACTCGCCCGCTCGCATTTGCGAGTGAGAATGGATGAGGACGAGCTATTTTTAGGTCCTACTCGCCCTTTCTGGCGAGTAGGAAATCAAACTAACTTTTGTCCTATGTCTTTGAAAACAGAGCAAAAGTGACAAGATAACACGATTTGACGGCATTTTTATTGCTCACAAAGGGATTGAGCAATAAAGATGCCTTTAAATCTTGTTATCTTGTCACTTTTGCTCCGTTTTCAGAGACGGAGGTCAAGTGGGTTGCAGTCAGGTCGAGGGGATTTTCCATGGCACCAGACCTTCAGGACTAGTACCATTTTTCGGATTTGTCGAGCCCTGACAGTATGAAAATGTCCTCTGTGATGAATAGGCACACGCTCATATTACTAACAAACACCTTGATGTGGCCCTCAATGTGATGTATCAAAGAACAAAATCTTGTAGCATGCCATATTATCTGTTTCTCAGTGTAAATGGTACAACCACATGCAATTGTAATATACTAGTGATATAGTCCTTATTGAATAGAAAAGAAATTCATGCTTGATAGCAGTAGCATTGATAACAGCACAAATTTGCATCAGACCTAATGGTGAGGTAATTGTTATGAGAATAGGGTCAGATGTTTAACACACAATATCATATGGTCCTTGTTGTGATGGATAACAGATCACACTTTTTTGACACACACTAAGATATGATCCATATGATGGCAATAGAAGCACAGACATATCAGGCACCTAAACATGTGTAAAACTCATAGCTACTGAAAGACAAACACCTATGTTTCCCCATTTTAAAGATCAAAATAGGTTCAGCTCTACTCTTGCCTTCCAGGTCTTATCTGAGCGACCTCAAGTTCTTATGTTGAAGTTGACGTTTAACCAGATTTTCACAATTTATGGACAGAATTTACTTACAAATTGTCAAATGCCATAATTAGAGTTGGACGAATGGAATACACCTTCACAAACGAGATGGAGATCCCGTCTGCAGTTTTACAAGTGCTACAATGCTTAATCCGGACCCTACATTTTTTACTACTTTAAGAAAATAGCACATGTGGCTGGAAACTGAAAAGCAGCTCTTCACTTCGCAAATGTTCAAAATACCAACTGAATTGAGGATGCAGAACTACACAAATTCAAAGGGAAACACAGTGAAAAGATGGATATTTAGCAGTTAGGAACTATTTTTTAAAGGTATTGTCTAAATAATACACTATTTTAAATCCAGTATGGTCAGTTAAATATTCGCTGGATGAAATAAGAAAGCAGTGTTTGCTAAATGCATATGTATTCTGTAATAAATTGTCAGTCAGATACGAAAGGGATCCAAATAAAGACTGTTTATTTTGACAAATATATACTGTGCCAAATAGGAAGACACTATATGTCAAATATAATCTGGTCCTCATAAACAGACTTGTAAAAAAACACACACCGGTCCTCGTAAAGCTGTTTGCTGTCTTTATGTAGTGTGTAAAAATGGTCTTCATAACTCTTGGATACGGGACATGTGCGGTCCTCATAAGGGGGTTATGTCAGAAAGTCTCAAAACTATTCCCATAATCGTTTTTTGAAAATCTGATATAACTTTCATACTGTCATTAAAGTATAAACATAAAATGTATGATCATTTTGATTCTCGGATGATCAGAAAGGGTGGCCCTCATAATGTAGGTTTTTTTCACTGGTCTTCATAGAGTGATATAAACATGTATGTGTGTGTGTGTGTGTGTGTGTGTGTGTGTGTGTGTGTGTGTGTGTGTGTAAGTGAAAGTAAAGGGCTGGTGATGTCACTTCTGCTACCCCAGGGATTTTGGTGAATTGACATCCATGTATTTGTAAGAATGTTAGGGGCACCATTTGTGGAAAATCTGAGATGATTTCCATAGTGGCCTTTCAATGAATTTAAATACCATCATGCATAGTGGTGGATTATTCCCTCAAGAATGAGAAGGTATTTCTCTACCATGTCTGGCAGAGACAAATGTGAAGAATGGAGGTAACAAAGATATCTGCACCAACAGTATGTCCACAATCTGGCATACTGTATATAGAAGATTATGCTCCTGGAAGTGTGGGTGGAAAATCTTACTTGGTGGATTGTCTGCTACAAAAACGTGTTCAAATCATAATACTACCCCTTAAATTACAATATAGGTTTAAATGCCAACATATTTTACATAGGTTTGATGTACACTCCAGCATCCAATCCATGCTAACTACAACACTAGTTTTAAAGTACGAACCCCCTCCACTCCTTCACTGGGATCTACTTGAGAGACCCCAAAATGGGAATATACACGTATACCATTTGCAGCAAGACTAAAATATTTTTGGATGCGAAATTATCCGGGCCAAGCCTGGTTTCTTAATCATTTCCAAATAAGGTGAGCTAGAAGACAACATTAAGGAAACCTTTGTTCAAATGATGTCACCTGTTTTTAGTTGTGCAATACATTTAATTGGTCTCTGTTAATTATTATCATACTTCAAACCAGCCAATATCTGCTTTTAATGATACAATTCCTGTTTTACTTGTTTTAAACCTTTACTTTCCATTTTGACATCAGCTCAGTTTTTTAGGTTTCGCCTTTACAATGTTTGCACTGTGCTTTTGAAATCTATTATATTTTATATAAATCTTAAAAGGGGCTTAAATCCCACCCTTACTTCTCAATTGTTTGTGTGCTTGTCACTTACTTTTCCTCCATTTCTTTTGGTTGTAGCACACTATTTCCTGTTGTTCCTCGTGTGCTTCTCTAATCATTATCCCATAGCCCAAGTACTTGTGTTCATCCACTTTGTTTTCGGTACTTCTTATTTAACATCATCCCTTGTGTTTTCAGCTGATCCTCACCCACTCTCCTCCAGGCCCTCTCTCATGGTGAAACGGCTCAGTAGTATCCAGCCCCGTTTTATCGTGCTCACCCCCTCCCCACCTCTCGCTCCGAATTCAGCATGTTATCACTTACAATGAGGTGTGAGGCACCTTAGGGAAATAGATTTCTGTAAAATATCTGCCTGATCAGAGCAGCAAGCATTGCAATCATTAATAAATATGTGCACATCTGTGTAAATTTCTTAGTACATTGAGTTTAAACAGTGGGGCTCGAATCCTCTTTGTTTTCAGCACTTCTTACTCTCCCCCTCTACTCCAGCTCCTCTCTCCTGGTGAAAGAAAACAAACAGCAGTGGACTCCAGTGCAAAGGCTCAGCAGTGCCCAGCCCAGGTTTATCGTCCTCCCCATCACCCCAGCCCCACCTCTCGGTCCCCATTCAACATGTTATCACTCACAATGAAGTCTGAGGCGTCTTAGGGAAAAGAATTACTGTAAAATATCTGTCTGATCAGGATAGCTGGCATTGCAGACATTAATGAATTTGTGCAAACCTGTGTAAATTGCTTAGTACATGGAGTATAGTACGGATGAAGGGGCATATTTACAATTAAGTGATGGAGTGCAGCGTTAGCTTTCCTGGTTTAATGCTAAGGGTGGGCGTAGGTGACATAGCGGGGTTACACGGAGTGCCACAGAGATTAAAACAATCTCCGCACACTCTGCATAGCTCCGCTACGTGCCACCTGCCTCCCACCAGCGCTATTAACAATGTAGTTAATGTTTAAAAAAACGATTTTAAGATTATAAACACTCCTTACCTTATCTGCAGCGTCCCTCTTCCTCCATCGTGATTTCTGCATGAAAACTGAGCATGCGCACTCCTCACGAGAAATGCGCAGGCGCCCGTGCATGTGCTGTTTTAATGAGGAAGTCACGATGGAGGAAGAGGGACGCCGCACATGAGGTAAGGAGTTTTTATAGTCTTAAAATCGCTTTTTTTAAACATAAACTACATTGTAAATAGCGCGGGTGGGAGGCCAACTCCGCTCCGCCGCGGGTGTGCCTGCTCTGCCTACTTCGCGGAACGCAGAACAGGCATAATTCTGCACATTTTGTGGGCGTAACTGAGTTGTCCGCCCACCCCTACATAATGCTGCACTCTGCCACTTCAGAAATGCAGGGCTGCACCATATTTACAACAATATGTTGCAGCCCTATGTTTCCCCCTGCGCTGGCGCTAAACTTAGCAGCCTAGCACCAATGCAGGCACCCTTGCATAATAGTGCAAGGGTGTCTGCGTTGCAGGGGAAGATTGTTCATGTGCAGGAAGGTCTCCCTTCCTGCATATAAACAATCTGTAAATCTGTAAATGATGTTTTGTATGTTTATGTGGATTGCTTAATGCAGCACACATATAGTTGCAAAAGGTCATTTCTGTTTTTTTGTTTGTTTATGTGCAGAAAGGGACACCTTCCTGAACATAAACAGTCAATGGCAATTTGCTGTTTCTATGTGTGCTGCACAATACAGCACATATGTAACCGCAAAAAACTAGAAGAAAGACATTTTTTCTCCTCATTTTGCATGCTTAAGGTATTCACAAGCCCCTATTGCCACCAAAAAGTCACTTTCAGTGATGTTGTGATGGTGATAGGGGCTTCCTCTTATTTACAAGGCAACGTTAAGCCCCTTAACGTGGCTTAAGATTGCCTTGTACATAAGGCACCTTTTCAAGCTGTAATTAGAATGAAAGGGGAGGGCAATGGGTGTTGCGGTGGAACATTGATTTTGATACTGCCCCCTATTTACAAGGGTCCCGTAAATAGGAGGCAGTGCCAAAATTAAGACCGGGGAAAACCTGGTTTTAGGCATGCGAAATGAGGAGTAACCCTTTATTTCTCTGTGTTTATGCACAACGCAGCACACATGGAAACAGCAAATTGCCATTGATTGTTTATGTGCAGGAAAGTGTCCTTTTCTGCACATAAACAATCCCAAAAAATAAATTACATTATGCAACTTAGCACACATAACAGTTACTGATGTCATTTAAAGATTGTTTATGTGCAGGAAGGTCTCCCTTCCTGCTTCCCCTGTAACGCAGACACGCTTGCACTACGGTGCAAGAGTGCCGGCATTGGCGCTAGGCTGCTATGTTTAGCACCAGTGCAGCGAGAAATGCAGGGCCGCACCGTATTGTTGTAAATATGGTGCAGCCCTGCGTTTCTGGAGTGGTGGAGTGCTGCATTAAGCCAGGAATGCTAAAGCTGCACTTCGTCACTTCATTGTAAATATGCGCCCAGGTTTTCCGTGGTCTTAATTTTGGCGCTGCCTCCAGTTTACGCTACCCTTGTAAATAGGGAACAGCGTCTAAATCCATGGGGATTTTGGTAGAATGCCCAACACAGCACCCATTGCTTTCTCCTTTTACGCTAAGTACAGCGTGAAATGGTGCCTTATTTACAAGGCCGCGTTAAGCCACGTTAAATGGCTTAACGCTGCCTTGTAAATAAGGTGAAGACCCTATCGCCACCACAGCGTCACCGAAAGTGAAATATGACCCGATGTTTTCAACCATGTCCATTCTTTAAGGCCTGAACCTTTTGCAAGAGGGTAGTGTTTACTGCTTCTAACGGAACTCTAATATCTGAGCTGCAGACGAGTGTGCAGTGCCTCTATGCTTTGGCCTGACGGTTATGAGCTTTAACACTGTAATACTATTGCCTTCTCTTTGCTGTACATTTAAGCGCAGACTTTGAAATGCTGACACAAACATGCATGAGGGCGCCAAGAAACCTTATTCATTGCTTTCTTATGTATACTACATTTTTCTGCTGAAACTGCAGAAGGGAAAGTAAGGAGGAAATGGTAATTGTTCTGCCTAGAGTGAAAATAGTCAGATGTTTTAAATGTGCTGCGGCCCACAACCATCTCCAGAAGGCTTTGCATAAACAGAAGCGATTAGCAAGCATTACACAGCAGGTGCCTCCATTCAAGAAACCCAACGACAGGAGGTTCTCCTCTCCGTCTAACCTGACATTGTGAAAATAAATAACCCCAAACAACACCCACTCTACATAACTGAAATACCATAAAAATCATTAATGTACCCAAAAACTTCACCAAAGTTTTTTTTATCCTTTCTTGTAGAAGAGCAATGCATTGTAAGTGAACCGATTTAAAACGGATAACTATATTCAGCACTATATTCAGCAAGAAAATCAATCAAACCCTAAACCGTGCATCTTAGTTCCTCATTGGTCCCGTTTCCAGATGTCGACTGCCCTGCCCCCACCTGAGAGATCCTGGGCTATTTAAACTGTGTATTGTGCAACCCGTGTTTTCCTCGGTAATCTATGAATGTGTTAGTCCTATCATATGTTATGAACACATATATCACCGCAAACATTGCAACTTCTGTTTATTTAAGTAAAAGTCCTTCTTCCTGTTTGGAAGGTAAACCCGCTGGGCAGGGGTAGTTCAATGGAAACTGAAAGATCTTGAAATCAGCTGTACTATAAAAGTATTCTGTCCACAAACTGTCTGTAAATGTAAATTGATACTTGTATAGCGCACTATTCACCCGCAAGGGTCTCAAGGCACTTGTACGAATACCACTGTGGAACCCATCCTGGCTTTCTCTGTGAGGTGTCCACTCTTGGGCACCCCCAAGGTTGAGGTCAGGCATCCTTAGCATTGTGGGGGCTGTTGTGGAGATTAAGCAAGATATTGCCCAGAGTTGCAGAGTGGGACTCCATGATTGGAGTAGGCACCGAGGCGAGAATTATCAGGTCCGTGGAATTTTTGAGCCCAAGACCCGCCGAGGCAGGGAATTGAACCCTGGTCCCAGGCTAGACTTCTGCATCAGGGTCTGCCGCTCTAACCATTGAGCCACACTTCTTCACTACATTGAAACTTTGAGGTCTATATGTAGAAGCACATTGAAAGGAATAAAAAGACGCTTTTTAAGGAGCAATTCGGAAAAAATGAATGAGCTATGTGTGGTTGGGGATGGCCAGTCTGTCTGGTTATTGGTGAGTTAGGAGGCAGAGTCCAGAGTTAGGATGTGGTTGGGGATGCTGCTTCTCTGCTGTTCATTCGTTGTTTACATTTGCATTTTATTTTTATTAAAAGAAATGAAAACCTGAAAATATCAATTGGGTTTGTTACTTGATAAGGATACAGGGGACTTTTGGGCATTTGCTGCTGTCTCACTAACCAATATAATTATCACTAGTGCAAGTTATTACCCTAAGCGTGGAATCCTCTCTTTTGCTTTTCATTTAGATTAAATGCCATATTTGTAGTAGATGGCACCGAGTAACAAATATCCCAACAGTGTAATCACTGCTACCTTATTGTACAATGGGCCTCATTTATGAGGCCGTGCGTCACTTGGACGCCGCCGGTGCGTCACTTTTTGTGACGCATCGGCAGCGTAAAACATGCCTCCTGTTGCGCACTATTTACAAAGTGACTCATCTAAGCAGAAGCGTCACTATTGTAAACCCCTGCGCTACATTATACCTGCGCCAGGTATAATGTGTGCAGAGGGGGGCGTGCCCCCGCAAAAAGCCTCGTAACAGTGACGCAGTGAAATCTATGAGATTTCACTGCGTCACTTTTAGGACGCTGTTGCGTCAAAATCTTGCGCCTGCCTCACAGCAGGCGTAAGACTGACGCATGCCCTTTCACATGGGGCTTTCCCCATGTGAAAGGACGCATTGCTGGAGTTGCGTCACTTTTGTGACACACTCCAGCAATGCGTCACTTTTGCGCTTACAGATACGTCAGAAATACTGACGTATCTGTAAGTCCTTGCGCAATGATGCGTCATATTGTAAATATGACGCATCATTGGGGTCGCAAGGAGGGCGCAATGAAAAGTGACTCATCGCTGTTTTCTCGCAGCGATGCGTCACTTTTCATAAATGAGGCCCAATATTCTTTACTTTGACAGACATATGGTGTAAATCAGTTTAACATTGTTCCTTTTACTGTATCCTTCTTTTAAAACTTTATTCAGTATTCTACTTAACAAACCATAAAAGTGCAGCATATAATAACCAAAACCCCAATATAACATGCAAATACCAGGATGTTGTTTATATTGTATCTGTAACACTGCTTCATTATTCCTTCTTGCATATTTTCCCTGTATGTAAGACTTTATTGCTATTTGTACAATGCTTTGCTAGCTTGACGGGTCTTGTACGTGCAATATAAAACTCCTCAAATGAAATGAAAATGAAATGGTTGCTGAGCGGGCTGGCTTCGAACTTTCAGTTTTGGGGTGTAAGTCTTTTGGATCCTGCCCCCACTTCCATTGGTGGCTGGCATAGATCTGGGGTGTGGGGGCAGGGGGAGAGTAAAAAAATAGAAAATTAAATTAACCACCTTGCCACGTCTCCCCTCATCATACCTCGTCATCGCTGCTCCTCTCCGGCTGGATGCAGGAAGCACCCAGGTTTCCCTAAGCCAATCACAATGCTTGGTCTGAGTACCATGGATCGGTGCTTGGACGGGTACTGGGAGCGTGGGCATATTCTACACCCAGGCTGTAATGCAGCCTGGGTGGAGAACATGCAAAGTGCGCATGACTGTCCGCAACGAGAAGGCCGGCCAAACATTCATGCACAGGAACAGATTGCCCACTACTCCTCTCCCTGCTCTGAGACCACAGGGAATACAATGTTAACAACATATATATATATATATATATATATTCATATATATATATATATATCAAACACTTGGCACAGCAAAATATGCACAACGAACATTCACCAGCCCTTATTATTTGTTTTTTCAAAGACAGTTTTATTCTGTTTTAATTTGTTTCAAGTTACATAAATGAGTTTGTAAAGTGAATGTGTCCAAAAACGTTTTTTTTAATACTGCATAGTAAATGTATTACTACTATTACCATTCTTCAGGTGAACTAGAGAAACAGGCAGATGTTTTGCTCAAACACAGAAAACCGTTTGTGTTCACGTTACCATTGAATGCAAAACATGAAGCAGGGAAGTGCGGATTGTCAACCTGAATATTGCCCAAATCAGGCCCCCTATTCTGACCAGTCAGATTGCTGTTCTTCGAGCATTTTGATTGACCCTGTACTAAAAAATGAGCATAGTGCCATGTGTTATGGCATTCTAATTGGCTGCTTGTAGCCAATCACAACAGCCATGATGAAAAGTACACAAACTGCTAGCAGGCAGGTAATTTGCTAGCGGTCCCTTGACCTCTTCGTAATGATTGCCTGTAGTTCGCCTTTTTGGTAGCCATTTTCAGGCAGGACGCAACATGCAGAAATGGCAGCTTTGCTGCGGAATTCGCTACCAAGTTGTCTAATGAGCTACCCCAAGCACCCCTATTAGTAAGAAATCACCACTGTAGAAGATGGTTAAAAGAGACATCAATGCAGAGGCAGCCAAGGGATCTATCTGTAATAGCAGCCTCCCTGAGAGGACTGACTGCGCACTAATCACTTTCACTTTCAGATGAGTTTATCAGCTCCACTTATCAGAAACAAGCAAAAGCAATGTTCTGTGGACTGACTGTGCCCGCGGTCTGTGCATGTTCTTGAAAGGGATTCTTGAAAGAGATTCAGCTTTGTCAAAAGCCTTTCTGAAATGGATCCCGTGCCTGATAGTCAAGTCAAATCTATTTTACTGTTTACCTTGTAGAAAATACTGCCCAGAACACCAACCTCACACATTATCAGAGTTTTGTGAAATAATGATACCCTAATATCCATGTATATAGTACAAAACATCGAAGACAATGTCTCTTGGAGCCTGGGTAGTAGGTGGAATTGTCTCTTATTTATTAGCTTATCCCAAGGCAGGAGAGACTTTACAGGGATCAGTTGTAAGTATGCTGAGACTTGTGGTTCCACTTTCTCAATCATACCTACAATTCCCAGTATACAGAGGTCAGCCCTATCAAGGTCTCAATTGCCAAGCTTGTAAAGATGAGAAGTGAATTACTGCAGCAGACACTAAATCCACTGAGCTATCTTACTAGCTCAATGTAGTGAAATCTTCCATTAAAACATACAGCAAAATCTATATTAGTCCTTCTCGGCCTGTTGGCTGCATTTGATATGGTCTCTCATGAGATCTTGTTAGGAAATAGGAATAACAGGCATTGTCTGGAAGTGGTTTAAATCCTGTCTTTCGGGCAGACAGCAAGCAGTTTACCTGTCTCCTTACACTTCTGAATTTAAAGAAGTCAAATGTGGGGTACCTCAGGGCTCAGCCATTAGCTCCATGTTATCTAACATTTATATGGCCCCTCTTGCTGCTGTGGCACAAGCCTGGAGCTTTAATGTGGTGTCATATGCCGATTACACCCAACTAATGTTGGCCTTTAATGAACTAGACAACTCCATAGTAGACAATTTCCAAGGCTGCCTTGGCACCTCCTCTATACTGGACACAACAAGATTCTGGCCAGATGAGATTGCAATCCCCCTGCCCCCACTACCGTAGGCAAAGTCTTGGGAGTTAAATTAAATATTTCATTGTCCCTTAAGCCTCAAGTCAATGCCACGACTTGGACCTGCTTTGCAATATTAAAATCTCTCAGAAAAATCATTAAATATCTACCTTCAAACACTCATAAAAGCATTACCCACACCCTAATTGCATCCAGACAGGACTATGCAACCATCCTGATCTTCGGGGACCCTCTAAGGCTTCAAGGAACCACAATTCAGCGGCCCGTCTGGCCCTGAATGTCCCTAAACTCAAACAAATCCGAAATGGACTGAAAACACTACACTGGCCCCCAGTGTTTAATTTGTAAAATATGAGGTGCAGGTGCTCAAGTTTTTGACAGAGGCCACACCTACTTTTCTCTGGCCCCACCCAGTTTCCCCACTGGCTCAACCCACTTATTCTATTAGCTCCACCCACATATTTAACTGCCACTGCTAAAAGTCAGATGTAATACCTGATCTGAATTTCAGCAAGGGAGCCTTACTCATAGTAAGGTTTTGACAGGAAGTTCCCCTGCCCTGTGAAAATTTTGAAAAAAAGATTAAATAAAAAGTGTATTTAAAGCACAATTTTGAAATAAATTAGCTAAAATCAATAATGCACTGAAAAAGTGGACTCCGCTACTGCCGTAGTGCTATAGATAACATTGGAGTCTCAGTCTTGCAGTCTTCTCGACATATACCTGAACCTATGACCCTCAGATCTTGTACCAATGATGAGACTCCAGTCACTGTCTTGATACCTACCTAGCTCCATTACAGACAGACCAATCACAGACAGTCTGTATCTTATTACCTCACCATCTACTGTAGCCTGCCAAATTCTTGTCATGTTTTCACTGACTATTGTCAGTCTGTACCTTGTCACCAACTCAACCCAGCCTTTTATTACTTCTATAGGGGGAGGGTGCCAGTGTCTCTAGTAAACAACCCTGGCCTGCAGCCAGCATGTATTTATCTGCTTGAACTATGGACCACAACAATTAGGCCTCTCCAGCACAGTACAATACTCTACTGAGGGTTTGCACTTGTCTGCCAGTTTTTAAATACAATTTCCTAAGCTATATCTTGGTTACGGAAAAGAGCACAGCTACGCTCTTCGTGTGTTTGAGCCCAGCAGTGGATATGGTATCAGAAGCAGGTTTTTTGGTCTACCCCTAAATAAAGCACCAGAAATGATATACGTCAACCATTACATGGCCATCTACAGCAACCAGATCCATCCATTTCATGTCCACATTCATTGTATGTTTGATTCAGTATGCAGGCAATCTTCGCAGCTGGTATAGACTGAGGCCCCTCAGGCGAGCAATCATTTCTGAACATCAGTAGGACTAGCATCACTCTTGGCGCATTGCAAGCTGGGGTTCTACTTCCAGCACACTTTTCAGTAAAACATGTGTGTGTGTGCCTGTGTACAGCCGGCGGCAGCTAGTACAGCTAGTACTCGCCGCCAGCCAGGCAGTCCATCTCTCATCATGATGATCATTCTTTCAATCATGATAATTTGAATAAATCTTGTGTAGCAGTTCGGCCAGGCCAGAGTTACTTACTAGTCTTTGACATGACCTGCTAACGACCGTTGACTCATGCCACAACCACGCTCTCAAAATAAAAAAGCAGCGTTGCTTTGGCATGGGCCACTGCCATCCACCCACTGCATATTATTGGGAATTTTGGCATCATGGCATGGTGGCTACGCTACGCCGCTACTACTAGTTGCTTAACATCTTCAGTACTGTACTGCAGGTCTGCTATGCTTGCTTATCTTTTGTTCCAGTTCGTTCGTGGTGGACCCAGTGGGTTGTCGGGACACACACTGACTGCATTCACACTGCCTTGCTTAGTCTATTAACAATAACTGATTAGGCCTGGCCTGCCAGCCTTCTGCCTACTTCACCTGGTGCTGTTGCCAGTACTGGAGCAGCTCTACTGCTGCCAGTCCTCACGTGGTCGTTGGAAGGTCGGGTGAGGTCTGGCTGGATGGCTTGAACAGCCGTTGGGGACTCGGTGGTGGGGTGCAGCCGTGCGGGTATGCTTGGGCATGGCCTCGTGCCAAGTGTGCGCAATCCGAAAAGATCTGCGCATAATGCCTTCTGCTGCACAGTGCCAGCCCCTTTCGGACCAAAATCCAGCCCAAAATCAGTGTCCCGCCCACCGGGCCGGCAAGTCTGTGATTGAACTGGGGGCCGCGGCCACCACGCCATCAACAAACGATTGAGATTCATTCATGAATCTCCATTCTCTTCTTGGGTCAGCCAGGGCAGGCCAAGCAGCTCGCTCATCACAGCTTCGCACTGGGAATTCTGGACAATTGCACTGGCTGTATATTTCATTAACACCTTCCATGCTCATGACGGCTCCCGGCCATCATGAGTCACGGTAGGCATGTGCTCCTGACGGCTGGGAGCCGTCCGTACGTTGCCGCTCCGCCCACGCGCAATTTATTCCCCGCCTGTGCGGGCGAAATAATTAGTGGGCAGACTTCGGACGGCTCCCAGCCGTCATGAGCACACGCCTACTGCGACTCATGACAGCCGGGAGACGTCCTGAGTACTGGAGCGCCACGCCCCCCCACCCCCTCACGCTGGGCAAAATTTGCACACAAAAAAAGACTCAAGCAGCAGCGATTAATGGCCACCCTCTGATTCTACCAAGAGTACCCTTCCCTGATGGAAGCTTTGACCACAGGCATGTGGGATGCAGAGAAGCTCATGAAACAGACTGTTTCACATCATGCTTCATCTAAAAAACCTTAATGCAAAGATCAGTACCCAGATACACAAGTGGGGGGTGGCAGTCTACTCTCTAAGTACCTTCCCCCTGTAGTTCCTTTGTGAGCAGGTTTCGCCCCTTTGTCGGATCCAGGTAGAATGATAAAAGGGCTGAAAAGCAGTCCAACTGGATTTTTATTGAATTTTAGTGCCCAAAAGGCAAAACTGGCTTTTCCAAGCCTCCTTGCAATAGGCAGGGCCGTCTTCATCAAACTTAGCTGTGCTGTGACCTCGGCCAGAATCAGAGGTTTGTTTGTGAGTGGAGTGGGCAGAAACCTCTATGTGCTATCGACTTCCTTCATTGCCTACTTCTGCGTTAGTTTCACATGTCTACTTACTTACTAAACGGGTTCTAATTTCAGCTTGATCCAGAGCAACATGTTAAATCGCCTCTTTCCCTTGTTGCTAGATCACCGCCATTCACAAATACAGAGACAAATGCCTATATTATAAAGGCCTTAAAGTACATGTAGTCTGTAGGTTCACGCTGTAAGGTCATGCTGCTCTTTTTCCCATGATAATGTGTTTTAAAGAGTTTAACACAAGCACCTACAAGCCGTTTCTTTCATACGAAGAGGTAACCTACATATCTTTTTCACTCGTTCTCTCTCGGCTTAGCCCACTGACGGTGAATTGTGGATATTCAAGACGATTTTCTGTCGAAGGTCGCAAGGTTTCGTTTTTAATTTGTTGATTTGCGCCACCTGCAGTTGGCCATTGGTAAACACGTTGTTCAGAACCGCTAGCAGCTCCTGTCATGACCCCTAAACTCCATCCCAGTACTAATATTTTTTCATGAAGGCAGCACTTGAAGTGGGACTGAGTCACTTGGGACTCGAGAGGCAGAAAGACTACTGGGGAGTGTGGACGAAAAGTTGTTAAAGGTGCACAACACAACACGCTGTGCCAGTAGTGAGGTAGTGAGGTAGATAATTAATATCCAAAATAAAAATCAATGACGTGCGTGCACTGCAGCAATGCATGCAGACCCGGTCCTGATTATTAAGTGCCGGTGCTAAGATGTTAATCCCACATTAATTTACGATCTGTTCACCAAAACAAGTTAGTTGTCCAGAAAATATACAAACCCCGAGCCGGAGGCAGGGCCTTTTCCTGTTTAGCACCTAAATTGTGGAGTACTCTTACTGGATATCTCAGACAGACCCACGCAGTAACAGTATTTAGAGCCCAGCTAAACACCCACCTTTTTAAAGAACTGTGATTTTCCCCTGTATATCTGCCTTTTAGATTTATTAGTCTCCTGGCATTCTTGACTGCCCCTAGCGCCCGGACGCTCCAGGCAGAGCAGCGGCAATGCTCTCTAAAAAATCCCATTAATTCATGCAACAGTTCATATGCCCTAGTCAAAAAAACATACAGAGAAAACAAGTTATAGGGTTTCCATAATTGCCACTGTCCAACTAATCCAATCTCATAAAATCTAATAGTTGCCAATGCTAAATCAATTTCTTTGGCAATAAGACTAAAGGCATATATATCACAAAACTTTAGGCAAAAGGATTGCAAAAGCGTGTAGCAGGACATTTTTCTCCAGAGCTTACACTAAGTAGTTGGAAAGTATGGCAAAGGATAACCAAGGCCTCAGGCTTCATAGTAAAAAAGTGTCTTGTGTAGATATTAAACACAGATGAATTTACAAAGGGTTCGCGTCTCTAATGATAAAGTGCTTTGTGCAGGTGTAAACAAAAATAGCACAAAGTGCCATGTGCAAGGTACAGAAAGATCTCTGCGCAAAGTTGCTGTGCTTTCTGCCGTATACAGCATTGGCAGTTTTTACTTCCTGACTAAGGGCCTATTACGATGTTGTTTGGGATTCGCTATTGCAGAATTCGATTCGGAACCCTTGTTTCCGAACGAATCATACACATTTCCTAATGACCGATTACGATGCCCGGAAACTGTTTGGGCAGTCCGAATCGGTTCCAAAAGGCATTCGGACAGCCAGAGTCTTTCGGCGCCGAATCGTAAAGCTCTATGGGCATGATTTACAAACGAGCAATTACGATAACCAATGCAAACAGCTGTTCTGATTCGGTTTGTCTGACATGAAACAGCTGTGGGAATCTGTCTTTGGGGGCCCATTGTGGGCCCCCCTTCAGCCTGAGGTGTCCGATTGGGTCTCATGATGGTACACAAGTGACACCTCTTACCAACCATGCGCAATGTGGCAGGCACCATTGGGTGCCCGCCACAAGGTGCAAGGCTTTCCCCTACCCCCCATTTTTTCAATGGGAGCCTGTGCTCTCGTTCGGAACACAGGCTCCCATTGAAGTCAATGTGAGTCTGACCGAACGATTTTGGGAAGCATCCTAATCGGTCATTCGGACTCGCAGGACCTGATTAGTTCGAGAACGTTTTATTCAGAACAGTTTCCGAACAACATCGTAACCAGCCCCTAAGTTTCTCAAGCGGACAACAGTGAAAATGTATTCATAAACCATCCAGCAGATGTATTCTATTTGAAGGAGCTGTAAGTAAAATTGGGCAGGGCTACATCTTCTAATATTCAGAAACATTAGCAGTTGTTTTAAAAACTCTTTTCTTGGTCCGTAATATAGTACTGCAGAAGAAGAGAAAATGCAGAAGGGACTGGGTCGAAGCTGAATCAAATGGTCATGGTTCTAATAGAGAATCCTGGTTTGCAGTGCTGGGTATGAGACCAAATAGTGGCCATATCGAACCTAAACCTGATCAAGTAAAATCTTTGACAGTAAGAAGACGGAATTGTAAGGTAGGGGTCCATGTTACTGGTAGTGACGAGAGAAAAACATCCCTTTACCCTTTACATCTGATCATCTACTAAATCTAAGATGATGAATTCTTAGCACCATTAATATCCTCTGCTTGACAACAACAAAAGCATGCACTTAGCTCAATGTGTCCCCTTGAAAGTAGACACTAATATCTGTGTACCAGGAGAGAGCTGCTGAGGAGCTCTGAGAACTGCTATCAAAAGATCTGCGGGGTCAGATCTGCAGATGGCACAGCAGCTGTGTTCTAACTTTGTTGAAGTCTTTAGGTTTTGCCCTTTGCAGACTCAATCTTACCTCCATTAACTTGGTCTAAAAAGATGAAAGCACAAACTTCTTTTTATTGTCTTTATCAGAAAAGACCCAGATTTGGGTATTTTGTCACAGGGTCAGGACTCGGTCACAGAGCATTTGAGGATTCTAGGAATATTCAGGTATCAGTTGCATACGTGTAAAATGTAATGTCAAAATATTTAGGAATTCCTCATAAAATAAGAACCCCTTTCTGTGCAGGTAATTGCAACTATAAGTAGTGCGATGTTTATTGCAGTAGCATCCAGTTGCGTTAAAGGTCGTACCTTTGGATTATCCCATTGTGAAATGTAGGTAGGTCAATGCTTTCAGAGTTTAAACAGACCAGGAGTCCTGGCAAATACAGGGATATGCAGATTTTGTGTGGGCTCTGTGACTTGCTTGAGTTATTATATTTAAGATTGTACTGACTGTACAGTGGCTAAACGGTTATGTAGCTGCAACAATATTGCAAACTCTAGGCAAAACACCCACACCGACACACCACACACATACACTTTGCTTAAAAAATGGCACTGCTACTACGGCAAAGGGGCAGAGAGGCCAATGCCACACGAGACCTCTCCCAGATGCATATACACCACCTCCACCCAAGCATGTAGAGCTGCCGGTTTGCCTTCCATTGCATTATATGAGCGAAGGATGCCCAGGTTGCCTTTCTATGCACTCCCCATGAGTCGTACTGTGATGGAGTTGCAGATGGCTGACAAAGCCCAGACCTAGCTGGATTAGAAATTTTAACTACACTAGTAATTGAAGTAGTTGCAGTAATTATGCATTACCCTTGTGATGCGAAATTACATGATTATGCCAGCTTGAGTAATTAGGAGGAATTTGTGGGTACAAATTCTACTGAAATATCACAAGAACAACAAACTAAAAGAGAGTGGCTGCTGGCTACTGCTGTTTGTGTCCTCTTGCATTTAGTGCTATTTTCATTGCACAAAATGCACCATTGGGCCAATTTTGGACAAGAGGGCGCATTTTGCACTCTGAAAATAGCTCTAAATGCTGGATCATGCTTCTCAGACAATTACACATAAGTACGAGTAATTCTGAAGTAATTGCGAGTTATTATGTGACACCATTTGACATAAAAAGTGGTGACACCATTTGACATAAAAATGGTAAGCTACGCTGATGACACTCAACTGGTCGTCTCCTTATCCCAACTAGTCGACCACCCAGAGAACCTGGCCAACTGTCTCACACAAATCCACAGCTGGATGAGTGATTCATCATTAAAATTAAATGGGTCTAAGACGGAAGTGATGCTCCTGGGAAAACAATGGGCGACCATCCCCCCAACAGTCTGGCCTGACGTGTACGGAGAAATCCCTTCTCCGAAGCGTGAAATCAAAACCCTTGGAGTGTGGCTAGAACCTGAGCTCACCATGAAGACGCAAGCGGCCAAAACTGCGGGTACCTGTTTTGGGCTCATGCGTACTACCCGTAAGATTCTCCCCTATTACCACCTGCTTCCAGGAAACTCCTTATCCAGGGACTAGTATTGTCCCGTCTGGATTATAGCAATATGGTCTACCTCGGAGCCCCAGAGGCCACATTGACGAAACTGCAGCGGACACAGAACGCTGCGGCACGTCTGCTCATGAACCTTCCCTCGAGAGTGTCAGCAAAACCAGCCCTCAAGGCCCTGCACTGGCTCCCTGTGCGCCAAAGGGTGGAATTCAAAGCCATGTGCATGACACACAAACTAATCAACGGATCTGGCCCTGCGATCCTCAGCAGCTTGGTCACCCCCTACAAAGCATCCAGATCCCTCCGTTCGGAGAATGAGCACTTAGCCAACATCCCCAAATTCAAAAGGACACGCACAGGAGGACGACGATTCTCGGTTCAAGCGGCCTTGGGATGGAACTCCCTCCCATGCACCCTCAGACTGGAATCCAGTTACCTGGTTTTTCGCAAAAAACTGAAAACGCACCTATTCCCGAAATAAATGTCCCTCCTCCCTTCCCTTCCCTCAATGGATATCAGCCTTTTTACAGCGCGGGGATGTCCTTGGGTCACCAGGCGCTATACAAATCGCTAAATAAATAAAATAATAATTATGCTCGAGAGAATTACGCCAGTTAGCAGACCCCTAATTTAAATTTAGAAACCCACCCAATATAAAATTGAGCTCTCAAGTTGACAAGTGGCAGACAGGCAACAGATTCATTCATATTTTTTCCCTGATACTTGTAATCTGTTTTTATTATAAATACTGGATTTATTTCAAACACAAGACTAACAAGCCTTGACAAAGCCAGTAGGTCTCACCTTTATTATGGAAATGCTGAGCTGTTGGATTTGCCAATGTCTGTCTGTAAATTATTGATTTAAAAAGTACAAGAACAAATATTTCAAAATCCTCAAGTAAAAGCAGATACACATCTTAGCTCAAAACGCCACATTGAATTATTTTTTTTAATTGGTGTGGCTTATTCCTCAAATGGTTTTCATTTAGGAAACTTTAAAAGGTATTTAATAAGACTGAATGCCAGAATGTTGAGGGAAATTATTGGCAATACCTAATTTACAGTCCAGAGGATTCAACCTTTTGCTCTTATGCACTAGCCCAGGGGCATATTACTGGGCCTCCAGGAGAAGTGTCACACGAAATACAGCTTCTGCCTCAGATGTAAACCTCCCTGTCACTCAGCCTGCCTGCCATCAACTGCCACTCCACACACAAGCCAGGCACCAAACATTCCATGATGTCACCAGGCATTCTACCACTCACACTATTTGAGCAACAGGGAAATCCCAGCCAAGGAAAAGAGAGACACAAGTTAATTATAATAGTAAGCTGAGTAACTGCAGCAAATGCCACCCAGTCCCAAGCACCATGAAAGCCTTTGTGTGGCAAAGCTTATGCTTTCACTGAATATGTTGAGTAAATGCCAGACATATTACAAAAACAACCCTTTAAGTCTGCTTTTCAGCCATACCCCTTAAACATATCCCTATTGCTGTGCTTTGGATGACAAAGTGGCTGGGATGGGGTGCAACACAACACGGGTAGGGGATAGTTGTGGGGTGAAGCAGCACATGAATGAAATAGAGCTAGCTAACACATGCACTCTAATTTGCGCTGAATGAAAAAGAAAAAAGTACTACTTTTAATCTCAGCAGTGTACGGATACAAGTCATCCAATCAAAAGGTTAATAAAAGGGCTATGCTTTAGGGGAGGAAAAGACAAGAATAGGACAGCAAGTCATTAACTAAGAAGTAAGCAAATGAGAGTGACAATAAAACCAACCAATGATTAACCAATGGATGGGCTGTAAACCCACTATAAACTTACAATAGATCTTTCACAACCAAATAGCTTGTGCTGTCTGGCAGTTGCAACCTTAAACAAGCGATTGACATGCAATAGGTCTAGCACTTTAGAAACTTTGACCTTGGTATTGTAAATGACAATGCCTTTTATTATTACAGGTTTTTTAAACACAAATAAAAGGCATTGTCATTTACAATGCCAATATGTAGAAAATCTCACAATTGCACTGCAAATGCTTGTTTTCAAGTTGTGGACTTCTATTCATCATGTCCACTGCTACGAGAGGAAACACTGGCCGAGATTAGTATTTCTAGCACCAATATCTCCTTCTCCATACTCCTGGCTAATCTTAATAGGGCCCCAAGTATAAAGAATGAAGTATTTTGTTTCACATTTCTGTGGTCTACTTGTGGACCTTCTGGAATCCTTCATCTATCAACCACTTACCCCCTACATGACACCTCTGGTCCTTTATCATGTCCATTTAGAGTTCAAGCAATACACAAAATAACTCAAACAATTACATAACTAAATGAATTGATAATGGTGGCAGAGATGTAACACAAATGGTTCAATGTCAGTGTTAGACCTGGCACCTTGACGTGGGTCTCCCTACCATTTTTTGCTGTTGCCTCATGTGTTTTTGCTGGTTATAGAAACTTTAGGCACTGTGCCAGTGATGTCCAGTGCCACAGTGCAAGTGCTTCCTATGGTAAATTGATGTATGGATTAGTGATTCCATGATTGGTTGGTTTGGTTTACGTGTCAGACCCTAGTACAGTGTACTGAGTGTGCCCAGGGTTAGTAAACCAAATGCTGCTGGTGGGCTTGCAGCACTGGTTGTGCCACCCACAGACGCAGCCTGTAAAAGTGTGTATCAGTTCTGCCATCGCAGAGCCTGTGTGCAGTCTGGTACTGCAATGTTGACAGGGCAAGTGCACCCACTTGCCAGTCCCTAAACCAGTGCTTAATTTGTGCCTGTGATTGAGGGTGCTTGGCACCGGTGATAGAGCGCGCAGGTCACCCGACTATAATTTTTACCATATGCACATTTGGGCCCATAAATTCAATTTATCATATTTATTAATCGGGTAACCTTCACACTACTACCGCCAACCCAGTTCCTTCCTATTAATTACCAATGTACCCGACTTACCAATCCTCGTCACGGGTAGCTATGATCACAATGTATCAGGGAGCTAGTAAAAGCTGTAAAAGATAAGCAGTCACCAAAATACAATAACATTTATTATATTTGCACTCTTTGTAATAACCACAGACTCAGGACGTTTTGAAAACCTTTATCTAGTTCTCTTCAAAGTCAGTAAGCATGAAATTCACAGTGAGTAAGCTGTCAATTACCAAGATCATAAAAAGTGTATATCCATATAAGAATAGAATAAGGCCATCCATTTAGAAATCTAAAGGAAGGTAAGAACCGGGAACATGCTAGTAAGAAATTTCAGAGTTTAGCCTTGATATGGAGTGACTAAAGGACGAGAATAATAAGAAACATGCTAGAATGTCACAGCTTGTAATACCCCTCGAAGGTGGGTAAAGCAAAAGAACTTGAATTTGTCTATAGAGAATTTGAAGGTAACATGTAGCTATAGGAAAGGTAAAAAGTGGAACATGCTAATATTTCAAAGCAAAACACTTTAATACGGCCAAAAAAAAGGAAGGTAAAGGAAAAGAACATCTATTTCATGAGCAGTAGTTCACCTTTTACGTGAAGGATGGGAAGAAAATGGAACATGCTAATAAACAGAACCTTTATTATTGGTCAGCACAGGGAAGGTAAGAAAAGGAACAAAGCGCGAATATAAAACTTTTAGCAGTTTAAGAGAGCAAGGAAAAAACGTAAGTGTATTTCCCGCACAGAATTATATTTACCTAGAACAGTGTGGAGACCAACCCTGGCCACGGGTCAGTTAAGGACAGTAGGAACCCCAAGGAATACAGTCGCCAGTAGGCCAGCAGGTGCAAAATGGAAACCCAGGACAGGAAAACCAGATTAGGATCAGGACAGGACCACCAAGGTAAGACCAGCACCCGCAGTTCAGTTGCAACGCCTGCACTACACATCCTCTGCAACTATCAGTCAAACCCCCGATTGGGTTCTCGAATTCCCCAGCAAAGTGCTCCGCCAGCACTTAAGGTTCCCAAAACCCCAAATGGGTCTGTGAGTCAGTCAGACAGAGTGATCTGCAGCACCTCTGTTTCTCGATCAGCTATTGAGTGCGTAGGGTCAGTGACAGGTCAGCTATTTGGACAAGTTGGACAAAATCTCTAGCTAAACCTAGGCTAGTTATACTGTTTTCGGGTCAGTGTACCACCCCCCAAATGTTGCAAGTGTAAGAATCCCCAATTTCGATTGGACGAAAGAAAGGACAGGTCATCACACCAGCTAGGATTTGACTTTCTCAAGCCCCTAATTTACATTTTCTGGGCACGCCTTTCGAACTTCAGGTTCACATTACATCTTGATTTGTACAACAATACATGTTCTATTTACAAATACATTGTAATTCTCTGGGGATGATAAGGTGAGGTTCCCAGGAGCATCGGCTCAGTCAGTCAGCTCCTTGGCAGTATTGCGAAGGTCATCTGCTCAGGAGACATGCTGAATATCGCGCATACACAGTTTCAAGCAAGATGGGAAGCGGCAAGGGAAGGCAGGCCATATTTCGTAATGTACCATAAAATAGAAAAGAACAGTTTTAGAATAAAGAAAAAATGAATGCACTGTATACCATGAATCCTTATACTACTCCCCTTACTTTATAATAACTATAGCATTAGGATTAATGCGGAACAAACAGTATAGCGAAAGCAGCGATGCAAGCTTCAGACATGTGAGAACACAAAGCAGCCATCTTAGTTTTACTGCACAAGTGCAAATGTTTTCCCACCAGAACTGCGAGTACGTCACATCACATGGGTATGACCGACGCATGCGCAGACGAAATTCCCGCTTAGCAGCAGCCATCTTAGCAGCAAGCGTATTAGGATTAGTAAACACATAAGCAAGCGTCTCTGGGACACCCAAAATGTCAGAATAAGGGCAAATTAGTAAGACAAACAGGTTGATTAAGACTATTAGGGTTATTTGAGGTTTATGAATTCAAGCAAGACGCTTTACGTGCAAATTCTTGCTCCATCAATCCCCTCTTTGATGATATTTTATATCATCACAAATTAATAAAACCAGATGCCAACTTTTCACATTTTACCCAATTCAATCTCCTCAAACATTCGGTTCAGCTTTTTCTCAGTCTCTTTATTAGGGTGAGAATTTTTCACCCTTTTATAAATCTGATTATTTAGTTCTTCTAATTCAAGCTCATCAACATTTCGTTTCACACCTCTCTTGTTCACAGTATATTTCTTTTGGTGTTTTCGATATTTACAACAAATTACTATTATAAACATTACTAACCCTATTCCCGCAATTGGCATCAGTACTTTACTCAAAAGACTTTTGCCTAGGTTAGAAAACCAATAACCTACAGCAGAGAGACCATCAATAAGTCTCTTCCATGCACTGTCAACCTAAAGTGGTTTGAGCTCCTTTTCCAAATTAATAATGTTCCTCACATACCCTTTGATTTCTACACTTTTGTCAGGTATGTAGGTGCAACAATGTTGTGCTTTCAACATTCTGCAGACTCCGCCCTCTTTTGCCAATAATGTATCAAGAGCAAGTCTGTTTTGTAAAACCATTGATCTGATCGCAACCATTTCGGTATTGACCATCAGGAAACCTCCAGCAGTGTCAGTGGATAACCGATCTACTACTGTTGACAATTTACAAATTCTGTGTGTGTTCAGAGCCACTCCCACTGTAGGTATCATTGCACTAAATATATCACCTACTATTTCACCAACACTTTCTCTTTTACTACGTAGTAATTCATTAGTATTTTCAGTGCTTCCAGTGATTTTCCCCACATGGTGTATCTTTGGGAAGACAATACCAAAATAACAGCTTCCGTACCAATGGTCGGGCAATTTGAAGTAAGCCTTGTTCCCACATATATAATAAATTCCAGAAAACACAGGCTCTGACCCATCTTTGAAACCCCAACCCCCAATTACCTTGTAATTGTGTTCGCATTCACTGGAACCAATGAAGATATTGTTATAATAACTAGTTTTCTCTCTTTTAAGACAGAGTTTCCCTTTCTTTTCGAAATCCAGCAACATGGCAGCATTAGCCCCACCATTTGAGGTGCTTTCTATGCTTTCGGCCCATTTAGGAATTTTCTGATTTTTGTCTTTTGCTTTCTTTTGGAAACTTTCTCTTCTTTTCTCTACCATATTTAAAAACATTTTCTCTTTTTCGTGTAATGAACAGGTCAAGTTATCTTTGTGTGCGTTATCTATGTCTATTTTACCTGAAGTTAGAAATTAATCACTCATGTATTTTGCTACATCTCTAGTTGTATGTACACAGTTCAGGTTTCTGCGGACAGGAAGTTCAGAAAATGTCACATCAACGTTTGAATAATAATGCTGTAAAGGTCCTCTTCTATAAAATAAACTAGTTAGAATACTGCAGGAAATTCCATAGGTTAAGGGCAAGTGGTGGTAAGTCACACCTTCAGCTACTGAAGTCGGTAGCTTCATACAGACATAGCAATCATCTATTTCCATAGCTTCTACATAATGTACTAACAGGTTTGCTTCTAAATCTAGTCTCGTTTGCTTAAGGCTAAGTAGCTTTTCTGGTGCATCTACTCTTTGTGGTGTATTTCTAGTGTGTGATTCTACAGTGTCTTCTGGCAAGTGATTATTTGGGTACAAACTTGGGTCTTTACTCATCATAGAGGGAATAGCTATTGTTAGTCCTATCCAAAGTATCAATACTATTGCTACACTACATAAACATACTAGGCAGCATGTTTTTAAACAACTTCGTCTTGGTCTCCCATTCACAGAAGAATCAGACATTTTGGCTCAAAAGAAGTTTCAACCCCTCTTTGTAACTCTCCACAGCTTTGCTTATTCGAGCAACTTTTCAAGTTGGTTCCGCTCCTTCTTCGGCCTTGTCAGTTATCAATTCTGCATCACTTTCATCACTTATTTCCAAATTTTCAAATTCTTCCAGTACAAAGTAAGTCCACTCGAGACTCGGTATTTGTTATTCAGTTTCTTTATACAGGCACTTCTTCTCTTTGGCCTTGTTACTGTTGGGTCAGTTTGACTTGAAACCTCATTCACCTGTTCAGACTCTTCATTTATTCTTTTTAGTCGCAATCTCAGTCTTTCACAAATCTGGGTACTGAGTCACCTTTTTTGATTCTTTTAACTGGCACTGTGTCTTGGCCCTCTTCAAACCCTCTTTTGTTGTCGTTCAGATGTGGGACATTTGGTTCAGGCTCATCTTCTTTATTTTCCCCTAACTGACTAGGTCCAGGTCTTTCATCAGTTTCTTCTGCCTGGTCCCTAAACTGGCCTTGTTCAGGTGTATGCTGATTGTGGCTTTGATCTGTTTCGATTTCTTCTTCCTGAACACAATTTTCTAATCCTATCTGATCCTGTTCAAGCTCTTCGATCTCTTGATTTTCTTCCGCTTGAACTTCTGCCCTAATTTTTATCTGTCCCTCTCCTCGCTCAGGAGTTCGTGGTGGAGTGTCAATTACCTGTTCTCTCCTTATCTGGTCCTCCTCAGAATCAGATTTGACTTGGATTTCGATGATCTGAGTACCTTCTTCTATACCTGTCTCGTCCTCACTATCCCACTGTCTATCTAAATAGATTTGTCTTCTGGTTCGTATAGGGTCGATAGTCAGGTCGATTATTGGGACCCAATCATCTTGACTGGAGCTCGGTTGTTCCTCTTCAGCTACTTCAGGACCGATATCTTGGGACCCCTCAGCTGCACAACCTTCAGCCTCAGTTTCTTCAGGTTCTGTCACTCTCTTCGTATGGCTGGCATGGATCCAGCGAGGTACTCCTGCACACTTCACTGCTGTGGTGGTTACGAGGATCACCTGTTGTGGCTTCCCCCACCTTGGTTCAAGACAACTTTTCCTGGTATGTTTCTTTATTACGACACAGTCACCTGGATTCAGGTCATGTGCTGGAGTTGTTGGCCTGGCGACGGCGTCTCCCCCAACCTGGTGAAAGATAGAACGCACTTGGTCAGCCAGCTCTTTACAGTATTCTAGTACCAAATCATCAGATATGCTTATCAGTTTGTATCATGGCACCCATGCTTGCCGCATTGCTCTTCCCATTAGTATCTCGTGGGGACTCAAGCCCGTGTTCCGGTCTGGAATACTTCTGAGTCCCATCAACACAAGTGGCAAAGCATCAGGCCATTCTAATTGTGTGTATTCACACATTTTTCCCAATCTTGCTTTAATTGTGCCATTCAGTTGTTCCACCACTCCAGAAGCCTCTGGGCGATATGCACAGTGCAGTTTTTGCGTGATTTTGAATGCTTCACAAATTTGCTTAATTATTTCATTTTGGAAATTACTTCCTCTGTCAGATTCAATCAGGACCTGGGAACCGTAACGAGGTATAAGTTCCCTAAGTAATAATTTGGCTACTGTAATGCTGTCATTTCTACGTGCAGGGAAAGCTTCCACTCATATTGAAAACAGGCAGACAATGACAAGTAGGTATTTCATTCCTCGACAAGGGGGCAACTGAATGAAGTCAAGCTGTAGTCTAATAAAAGGGCCTTCTGCCTTTCCAATCTTTCCTGGTAACACTACAGTTTTCTTTCCTGGGTTAAATTGCTGACAAACCAGGCATCTCTGGCAGAGTGCTTCTGCTACATTTCTGAATTTCGAATTGAACCAGGTCTGACGAAACATGCGAATCATGGCGTCCCTGCCTAAATGTGTGTCTCCATGTATCAGCCTAGCCATAGGAGCAAGCATACAGTTTGGCAACACAGGTATATCATCAAGGTAAACAATGACACCATCTTAATTTCTCCTTCGACAACCAAAGCTTCTCCATCTTTGCTTTTCCTGTGGCTCTGCTGCTTCCTGTAAGTCTCTCACTTTCTCCCATGTATTCACTCCCTCTAGCATCAAAAGTTGGCAGCTGTTTCTGTATCCCACAACCTTTATATTGATTGCTATTCGGTATCTTGCACAATGTTGGGCTAACTGGTCAGCCTATCGATTACCTGCTGTCACTATGTCATCACCAGATTTGTGAGCAGCACACTTGACCACAGCCAATTATTTTGGTAACTGGATTGATTCCAGTAGATCCTGTACATATTTTCCATTTCTGATAGGGGTGCCTGAAGAAGTCAGGAACTCCCTTTGTATCCACAACTGGCCAAAGTCATGCACAACCCCATAACCATATTGGCTATCAGTATATATGGTTATCTTCGAATTCCTCTCAAATTTGCAGGCTTTTGTCAATGCAACCAATTCAGCTATTTGTGCAGACTTGACTCCATGTAAATAGGATGCTTCCACTGGACGTCCTAGAGTACACACTGAGTAGGCAGCACTTAGGTCACCTTCCTCATGTCTCATGCATGAGCCGTCTACAAACAGCTCAAAATCTTCATTAATTAAAGGATTTTCTTTTATATCTGGGCGTGGTTTTGTGCTAAACTCGGTCAAATCAATGCAATCATGTTCAGTTTCCTCCCTCACTTCTGCTGCGAATGAACAAGGCAGTAAGGTAGCTGGGTTCAGAATATTACATCTAGCAATGGTTACGTTTCCTGCTCCTACAAGGATTCTCTCATACTTAGTCAGCCGACTAGGTGTGAGGTACTGGGTTTTAGTCCTTGTCAGCAAAATTACAACAGAATGTGGAACATATACAGTTACTGGATGTCCCATCACAATGGACTCACTCTGTTCAAGACTCATTCATGTTGCAGCTACAGCTTTCAAGCATCCAGGTAATCCAGCTGCTACTGGGTCCAATGTGGATGAGAAGTATGCCACCGGACATCGAGTCAAACCATGAATTTAGGTTAGGACTGAAAGTGCACAATTATCTCGTGTATCACAGAAAAGTGCAAAATCTTTTGAATAGTCAGGCATTCCTAATGCAGGAGCTGTACACAGACATTCTCTCAATTTTACAAAAGCAGTCATGCTTTCGTCATCCCATTCCACTGGATCTTTGGCTCCTTTCTTTGTCATTTTTATCAATGGTCTTGCTAGGACTGCAAATCCCACAATCCACTGCCTACAGTATCCTACAACTCCTAGAAACATTCTGATTTCTTTCTGGGTATTTGGCAACTCCATATTTCGAATTATTCTAATTCTTTCTGTGGTAACTTTCCTAATACCTCTCTCTAGCTGGTGCCCAGATATTTTACTGAAGAGGTACAGAACTGTAGTTTTTCTGGTGACACTTTATGTCCACCTTCACCTAAATAGTTCAGTAAGGCAATGGTGTCAGTAACACAGTCTTTTCTGCTCTTTGACGCCACCAAGAGGTCATCTATATATTGCACCAGGACTGATTTTCCGGGCAATACCAGAGTTTCAAGGCACGTTTTCAGAATCTGAATAAAAATCGAAGGGCTTTCCGTGTACCCTTGAGGGACACGATTCCAGATGTAGACATGACTGTCGAATTCAAATGAGAAAAGAAATTTGCTGTCTGGATGCAATGGAATTGAAAAGAATGCGTGACATACGTCAATGACGGTAAACCATCCAGCATTCCATGGTATTTGGTATAGAATCACTGCAGGGTTTGGCACGACAGGACAGCAAGGAACTACGATTTTATTTACCTTGCGCAGGTCCTGTACTACCCTGTACTTACCACTAGGTTTCTTGATGCCAATTATTGGTGAGTTACAAGGACTGCTCAATACTTCTTGTAAAATGCCTGCCTCTAGCAATCTTTTTATTTCAATAGAACTCCAGCTTTCACTTCTGCACTCATTTTGTACTGCTTGGTATTGGGGTAGACTGCATCTTCTTTTAGGGTTATTTTAATTGGGTCAACATTTGCCATTAATCCTACATCCTTTCCAGTAAAATCCCATACCTCTGGTTTCACTGTCTCTTGGAGTTCTTCAGGTAAGTCCTGTATTGTCAGCCTTTTAATTTCTGAGTCGGGTCTTGCTAACATTAATTTGTAAACTCCGTCTTCATCTGGGGTCTGAATTTCGATGCCATTTGGAGTGCAAAAGATAGTACAATTCATTTTGCACAGCAAATCTCGTCCTAGCAGGTTTACAGGACTGGAATCACACACAACAAATCTATGCATTTCTTTAAAATTCCCAATTTTAATCTCCATAGGTTCTGTAACTGGGGTACTAACTAGCTGATTAGAAACGCCCACTACTTGGATCGCTTCTCCCGAGAGGGTAGGTTTGGAACGTCTGCTGTTCTCACAGTAGAACAGGTAGCACCAGTGTCCAACAGAAAGGTGACGTCATTTCCTTCAACCTTTCCTTCTATGTATGGCCCTGACTGGTCCACCGGCAAGGAGGCGCCAAGCACGCACTCCTCGTCCTCCCCCCTCAGGCACCGTCAGTAGATGTCATCACAGAGAAACGTGTCATTTAACAGAAATTGTGAAGTTGCTTCCTTCCCAACCATCAGTGTCTTCACTCTGTTGTGCTTTGCTCCTGTAATTTGGCCTAGGTGCACGAGGCAACTGATTCTGTTTTATCTGCTGCTGGGTCTTCCATGGTGTTTCATTCTGCGTCTGTGGATTCAAATCATTAATTTGCACATTGTCATTCTGCACAGCCTTACATTCGTCTCTCCAGTGTCCAATCTTTCCGCACCCGTGACAGGGGAACTTCTTCCTTGCCTCTTCTCTGCTCATTTTTACTCTGGGCTTTCCCCCACCCCCGGGGCCCTGACTCTGATTATTAGCCATTTTACTTAACTGCTGTTCCTGGTGTTCTGCTAACTTTATCTGTGCCCACATGACATTTTCCTTTAACTCTTTCCGTTTATCTGCCAGCTCATCCTCGCAATATTTAGCATACTTCAGGACTTCATCAATTGGTTTTGCTTGCCAGCAGATTTTATTATCTTTGATCCACTGTGAGATCTCAGGCCTTAACCCTAGCACAAATCGATAAATGAAGTGAGTCATGTCCTTCATCTCAATGTTGTCCAGACCACTGTACGTCTTGAACACCTGTAACAGTCGTTCATAATAAGAATGCACAGTTTCATCTCTATTCTGGGTAGTTCTGTCTATTCGGGTCCAGTCAGTTTCTTTTGCAGGCACCTTTCCTTTCAGATACAACATTACCTGATCGTACTTCCTCATCACATCTCCTGAAGGAGCCCCTGTCTTCGGGTCCCTCGGGAATTCCTCACTAGGCCAATCAACAGCAATTTTACATTCAGTCCATAAATCTACAGGAACTACAATGTCAAAGAAACCATCCAGATCTTTCAGGAGGCATTTCTGAACTTCCATAAATCTTCCGACCTGTCTATACCAGTCTACAGGTTTTTCTCGCAATTATGGGAAGTCATTTGTAAAAGTCACAATATCCTGTCGGGACCATGGAACATGTACATATCCTCCACCTGGCACTTCTCGCATAGGATATAACTTTTCTACCTTTTCTGCTTCTTTTAAAACATATTCAGATGTTATTTGCTTTGATCTACTATCTTCTTTTTTTATGGCCCACCTGGCTTTCCATTTTTCTAAATCTCCCCATTTTTGCAACAGGTTTAGTAATTCTCAGATCTGTACCTTTTTCCCTGACACATTCATGTTTTCCAAATCTTTGTCTGAGAATTCTGCTCTGTAGGGTTTTTGCAAAACTTTAGATTGGCTAATGTCTATTCCCATACTAGCTGCAGTGTCCACTAATTTCTCATGGTACACTCTGGTATTTCGGGTAAGACTTTTACAAACGAATAACAATTCTTCTTCACTAAGGGTGTTTAGTCTGTCCAACCCCACATTCCCAGCCATTAGTTCCTCTAAATCTATTCTCATTTTGTATATGTCCAATGGTTTCGGCTGAGGATTTGGTTTCTCTAATTCTCGGGTCCATCTGTCTATTTCATCAGGAATCACTACGGTAGCACTTCTAGTACCGGAAGATGACTCAATTTGAACTTCTCTTGAAGTAAAAGGAGTGTTCTTTCTCTGTGAACTCCCTTCTGGTTCCCTTATCGGTAAATCCATCAAGGAGATCACAGATTCGCATTCACTTGCCTGATCATCTACTATCAAGGGCTCTTTACTTGGCTGTACTACAGATGGGGTTATAATTGGAGTTTTTGGACTACTCTGCATGTCCCCGTACAAAGGAACTACTGGTCTAATAGTTACTGGGATTGTCAGAGCTTCAGGACTGGTATTCAGTTGGGAGATTTTCTGAATTAGTTCTGTTCTTTGCTTAACTATAGCTTCTCTTTCTCTATCCTGCAGGACCTTTTCCATGGAGGTTTCATGTACTATCTGCGGAACCAATGTAGGGCTAAAACTCGGGGCAGCCGAATGTGTCATACTCGGTCCCTCACCCTAATTTGGTTTCAGAAAGGGGTTTCCCATACTCAAGGATCTTGATTCCTCCTGATAAGGAGGTCTTAGACATGTATCTCTCGTACTTAAAGATCTTGGTCCTTCATTATAAGGTGGTGGAATTTTCATTAACAAATCCTCCAAATAATCATCGTCCGAATCACCACTGGTCATTAAATGCTTTGTTTTCTCTGTCCTTTTCCCTCCCATGGGCCCCTCTACTGTTATTACGGGGTACAGTCCTTCTACCATCATGTTTTGTCTCCATTCCTTCATTCTTTTTTCTCGGGTCTCTCTATTTACTTTCGGGTAGAATTTTGTTAACCCTTTGTCATTTCTGCGTCTGTCTCGCTCAAAAGCCTCTATTTCCCATTCTTCTAATGCCTCATATTGCGTTAGTCTGGGTCTAGGATGTAAATCATTCATTCGGGTTCTCAAATTGAACAGAATCCTGCCATTGAATGTACCTTCTAATGGAAAGGCCAAAATTCCGTCATCTTTAGTATATTCCACCCAATTTTCTAACCACACGCAAGCATGGTAGCCTCTGTCAAACATCATAAATGATGCGGGAGTGTTAGGTGGTGGAATAATAACTCCTTCTGTAGTTTTGATAGGCTTGTCTTTCTTGAAATAGTTCTTTACTTTGTCTACTAAAGTCATCTTTCTCTTGCTCCCGTACATAATGCTATATCTTTCTGTTCTCCACTGATCTCTCACAAACCCTTGATATCTAGGATCCAGTCGGGACTCGGGATGATGGGAATACCACATATACCTTTTCGCAAATTACTTTTGTTTACAAAATCACTTCCTATACAAATTCGTCTTTTATTTTTCTGCAACCAATCAACAGCACGATTTCAAACGACTTCGACCATTGGGTGCGCGGCGTTTCTCGTGAAACGAGTTCTCACGCTTCTGTGCTCACCCCTCCTTTACAATACTATATCAGCTACACGCCTGCTGTCTCGACCAATACCAGCACGGCACTGAGTGACGTCAGAGAAGCTCTGCTACTGACTCCCTCCTTCACAAGGTAAGGAAAACTCAATTCTTTATTTAAAGTGCAAGTGCACTGTTTAATTTACAACGCAAAAACATTCGCCACTGTACTCGAGTGTCTAGAAAGAAAAGATTTGTTTCACTGCACGTAAATCTCTTCCGTTTACTTCTCATATACTGCGAGTAGATCCCTTCTGCCTACTCTTCACAAAAGCATTAGAGAATCTGCTACTCCTTCGACTCATCCACTCTGAGATATATACTAAGCCAAAAGTTTCACCAATGAACCCCTATACTTTCAAACAAGCTCAGATGAACCTGCTAGTCCTTCCGTTTGACCCTTACTAGGTGATATCACAATAGAAGTTTTGCCAGCGAACTCTTTGCTATCATTTATTCATACATTTATACTGAAGCCCTAATTAGTGCTTCCAGTTCTGCCCAACCTGCACCAATTTTTCCTCCAACAACTGACCTCACTGCGAGGTGGATTCTCCTCACCACCCGCTATTCTGCCCCGGGGATTCCAGACAAACATATAACAATCACTAACGAGTTTTGTTAGAACATTTAACTCAATATAGCAGCATTTCAAAACAATTTAAAACATGTCATAACATTTTAAAGCAAAACAATGTTATTTTTGATCGATCGATACTTTTAGCAGCAACAAAATTTCACAGTTAGCAGCAGTTTACCTATCTACCAATCTTAACTAGTCCTACCTACCTTTTACTAGTCCCTAACCATCACCTCTGCTAACAGAATATTACAGATAGAGCGCGCAGGTCACCCGACTATAATTTTTACCATATGCACATTTGGGCCCATAAATTCAATTTATCATATTTATTAATCGGGTAACCTTCACACTACAACCAGAAACCCAGTTCCTTCCTATTTATTACCAATGTACCCGACTTACCAATCCTCGTCACGGGTACCTATGATCACAATGGATCAGGGAGCTAGCTGTAAAAGATAAGCAGTCACCAAAATACAATAACATTTATTATATTTGCACTCTTTGTAATAACCACAGACTCAGGAAGTTTTGAAAACCTTTATCTAGTTCTCTTCAAAGTCAGTAAGCATGAAATTCACAGTGAGTAAGCTGTCAATTACCAAGATCGTAAAAAGTGTGTATCCATATAAGAATAGAATAAGGCCATCCATTTAGAAATCTAAAGGAAGGTAAGAACCGGGAACATGCTTGTAAGAAATTTTAGAGTTTAGCCTTGATATGGAGTGACTAAAGGACGGGAATAATAAGGAACATGCTAGAATGTCACAGTTTGTAATACCCCTCGAAGGTGGGTAAAGCAAAAGAACTTTAATTTGTCTATAGAGAATTTGAAGGTAACATGTAGCTATAGGAAAGGTAAAAAGTGGAACATGCTAATATTTCAAAGCAAAACACTTTAATACGGCCAAAAAAAAGGAAGGTAAAGGAAGAGAACATCGATTTCATGAGCAGTATTTCACCTTTTACGTGAAGGATGGGAAGAAAATGGAACATGCTAATAAACAGAACCTTTATTATTGGTCAGCAAAGGGAAGGTAAGAAAAGGAACAAAGTGCGAATATAAAATTTTTAGCAGTTTAAGAGAGCAAGGAAAAAACGTAAGTGTATTTCCCGCACAGAATTATATTTACCTAGAACAGTGTGGAGACCAACACTGGCCACGGGTCGGTTAAGGACAGTAGGAACCCCAAGGAATACAGTCGCTAATAGGCCAGCAGGTGCAAAATGGAAACCCAGGACAGGAAAACCAGATTAGTATCAGGACAGGACCACCAAGGTAAGACCAGCACCCGCAGTTCAGTTGCAACGTCTGCGCTACACCTCCTCTGCAGCTATCAGTCAAAACCCCGATTGGGTTCTCGAATTCCCCAGCAAAGTGCTCCGCCAGCACTTAAGGTTCCCAAAACCCCGAATGGGTCTGTGAGTCAGTCGGACAGAGTGCTCTGAAATGAATGAAAACAAATTTATATAGCGCTACTAAGCCCAAAAGGGCATCATGGCGCCTATCCAAAGAACTAGCTGGAGCAAATATGTTCTATTACTGGTAGGCCTTGATGAAAAACCAAGTTTTGAGCGCTTTTTTAAAAAGGGACAATGACGGTTGGGCTTTAATCTCCAAAGGGAGTGAATTCCACAACCTAGGGGCAACGATGAAAAATGCTCTGCTGCCCCACCGGACCTTCCTAACCCGGGGAACCACCAACAGATTCATCTCAGATGATCTGAGGGTTCTACTGGGCACATGGCGGATAAGCAAAGATCCCAGGGGGTTTGGAGGGTCAGCCGCAAGAGCTCTGAAGGCCAGGCACAAGATTTTAAAAGCAATCCTCTGTTGTATAGGAAGCCAATGCAGGCTCTTTCTGGCCGTTGTAGCGGAGGTTGCATTGGGTAGGGCTAGAACAAAACGCGCAGCCGCGCTCTGGACGACCTGAAGGCGCTGAATGAGTCCCTTGTTGGAGTCTGCATATAGAGCATTGCAGTAATCCAACCTGGAACCCACTAATGCCACAACAGTCTGCCTACGTGCTTGGGGAGAGAGATAGTGCAAGATTTTTTTTAGGATCTTGATTACCCCCCAGCAAGTGGTCACTGTTCGATTGACCTGTAGCGTCATAGACAGAGTAGTGTTGAATATCACGCCGAGGTTTCTGGCCGATTGGGAGGGAGATGGACACGTTCCCAAAGATGAAGGCCACCACTCACTAGACAAAATGTCCTGGTCCTTGCCAAAGACCAGGATCTCAGTCTTATTGCCGTTCAGCTTTAGGGAATTTTGGATCATCCAGTCCGAGACTGTCTGCATACAAGTCCTAAAGTTGACGGCGGAGGTGGTAGCGGAATGGGCCAGAGACACCATGATTTGTGTGTCATCGGCGTATGACACAACCTCCATCCCCTGTGATTTTACTAGCCTAGAAAGGGGAGCCACATAGATGTTGAATAGGGTCGGACTCAAGGCCGACCCCTGTGGCACCCCATACTGCATGGCTTTAGCAGGGGAGAGGAACTATCCGAGCATGACTCTCTGCTCTCTCAGATGTAAAAAAGAGTGCAGAAGGCTCAGGGCCGGGCCCGCAATCCCTGCCTCCCTCAAACGCGATGTTAATGTAGAGGGAGACAGGGTATCAAACGCTGCTGTGAGGTCAAGTAATACCAACACAGTGGTTTGTCCCCGATCCACCTTCAGACGGATGTTGTTCACCACCATAGTCTGTGCAGACTCCGTACTATGGGCCTTTCTGAATCCGTGCTGGGAGCTGTCTAAGAACCCAGAGGAATCCAGAAAGGAGGAAAGGTGTGCGTTCAGGTGTGATTCAAGCATTTTAGCGGGGGCGGGTAACAGGGAGATGGGCCTAAAATTCTTAAGCTGGTCTGGGTCCAGGGTGGGTTTCTTCAACAGGGGCTTCACTATTGCTCTTTTCCACACCGAGGGAAAGGTACCTTGAGCCATCGCCCCATTCATCACTTCCAGGAGAGGCGGCAAAAGCGTGTGCCTACAATCCTTCAGAGTTTTCAAAGGACAAGGGTCCAAAGGTGAGGCCGACTTTATCCGGTCCAACAGGAGATCAAGCCCCTCAAGAGAAAGTGCAGGAAAATGCGAGAAGATCCTGGTAGGATCTCTTGACCAGACTCTAAGCTAACTAGGGTTTGAAAGGAGGAATCCCCCAGGGTATTCCTCTGAGTTTCCAAGGCAGCATATATATCTCCTCAATCTTTTTATAAAAGAACTCAGAGATATTATTACACAGCTCCTGCGAGCCCACGACCGGATCAGGCATTTGGAGGGAACAGAGAGAGTCAACAATTTTAAAAAGTTCTCTAGACGAAGTCAGAGAGGTAGTAAGATTTGAAAAGAACTCCTGTTTTTCCTTTATTACACGAGCCTTATATTCTCTCAACAGGCGCTTATGTGCGTCTCTTTCTAGGGGGTCCCAAGCCTTCCTCCAACTCCTCTCCTGTCTTCTACAACTCTGTCTCAGGAGTCTTAGCGGTTCAGAGAACCATGGGGCAGAAGGTTTATGCCGAGCTGAGTATCGATAAGATGCAGGGGCTAGTTCATCAACAGCATTGGCGATAGAGTGGGCAAGCTCATGGGCTGCTTCGTCAGCTTCTCTCAAAGGAGAGTGATCACTGGTCTTTATGTATGGGGCAAGGGATTCATTAGTGATATTCTTGTAACACCTTTTTGGGCCTCTAGTACCAGCCGTCAGAATCTGCAGATCTGTCAGGACAACAAGGGGTACTGCCAAGTGGTCTGACCAGACTAAAGGCACCGGAAGACCAGCTGAAAGTCTGGGGTCATTGGTGAACACACCATCTAAGGTGTGCCCCGCCCGATGGGTGGGATTATTAACCAGTTGGGTAAACTCACATGCCCCAAGTGAGTCCACCAACATAGCGGTGTCAGTGTCCCCCAGATTATCTAAATGAAAATTCAAGTCCCCTAATATGGTGAGATGGGATTTCCCAAAATAGGGTTCAAGAATCCTCAGCAGCTCTCCACTAAAACTGGCTCTCGGGCCGGGTGGCCGGTAAACGAGAATGCCCGTGAAGGAGATCGAGGGAGCACATAGAATGGAAAAGTACAGTGCCTCAAAAGGATCCGAGGCCAACGATAGCGCTTTAATAGTACAGGGCAGAGAGACTTTACATAAAACAGCTAGCCCCCCCCCTCTGCAGCACCTCTGTTTCTCGATCAGCTATTGAGTGCGTAGGATCAGTGACAGGTCAGCTATTCGTACAAGTCGGACAAAATCTCTAGCTAAACCTAGGCTAGTTATACTGTTTTCGGGTCAGTGTACCACCCCCCAAACGTTGCAAGTGTAAGAATCCCCAATTTCGATTGGACGAAAGAAAGGACAGGTCATCACACCAGCTAGGATTTGACTTTCTCAAGCCCCTAATTTACATTTTCTGGGCACGCCTCTCGAACTTCAGGTTCACATGACATCTTGATTTGTACAACAATACATGTTCTATTTACAAATACATTGTAATTCTCTGGGGATCATAAGGTGAGGTTCCCAGGAGCATCGGCTCAGTCAGTCAGCTCCTTGGCAGTATTGCGAAGGTCATCTGCTCTGGAGACTCGCCGAATCTCGCGCAGACTCAGTTTCAAGCAAGATGGAGAGCGGCAAGGGAAGGCAGGCCATATTTCATAATGTACCATAAAATAGAAAAGAACAGTTTTAGAATACAGAAAAAATGAATGCACTGTAAACCATGAATCCTTATACTACTCCCCTTACTTTATAATAACTATAGCATTAGGATTAACGCGGAACAAACAGTATAGCAAAAGCAGCGATGCAAGCTTCAGACATGTGAGAACACAAAGCAGCCATCTTAGTTTTACTGCGCAAGTGCAAAAGTTTTCCCACCAGAACTGCGAGTACGTTACATCACATGGGTATGACCGACGCAAGCGCAGACGAAATTCCCGCTTAGCAGCACCCATCTTAGCAGCAAGCGTATTAGGATTAGTAAACACATAAGCAAGCGTCTCTGGGACACCCAAAATGTCAGAATAAGGGCAAATTAGTAAAACAAACTGGTTGATTAAGACTATTAGGGTTATTTGAGGTTCATGAATTCAAGCAAGACGCTTTACGTGCGAATTCTTGCTCCATCACCGGCACGCAATTATCAGGACCGGGTCTACAATCTACATGCATTGCTGTAGGGCACGCACGTCATTGATTTTTATTTTGGATAATAATTATCTACCTCACTACTGGCACAGAGAGTTGTCTTGTGCACCTTTAACAACTTCTCTTATACACTCTGCAGTACTGCCTTTCTGCCTCTCGAGTTCCGAGTGACTCAGTCCCACTCCAAGTGCTGCCTTCCGAAAAAATATAAGTACTGGGATGGAGTTTAGGGCTTGTGACATGAGCTTCTAGCAGTTCTGAGCAACGTGTTTACCAAAGGCAACTGTAGGTGGCGCATATCAACAAATTAAAAACTAAACCTTGCGACCTTTGACAGAAAACCGTCTTGAATGTCCGTGATTCACCATCAGTGGGCTAAGCCGAGAGAGAACGAGTGAAAAAGATATGTAGGTTACCTCTTCGTATGAAAGAAACAGCTTGTAGGTGCTTGTGTTAAACCCTTTAAAGCACATTATCATGGGAAAAAGAGCAGCACGACCTTACAACATGAATCTACAGACTACACATACTTTAAGGCCTTTATAATATATGCATTTGTCTCGGTATTTGTGAATGGCGGTGATCTAGCAACAAGGAAACGAGGCGCTTTAACACGTTGCGCTGGATCAAGCTGAAATTAGAACACGTTCAGTAAGTAAGTTGACATGTGAAACTGACGCAGAAGTAGACAATGGAGCAAGTCCATAGCACATAGAGGTTTCTGCACACTCCACTCAGAACAAACTTCTGGTTCTAGCCGAGGTCACAGCACAGCTAAGTTTGATGAATACGACCCTGCCTATTCCAAGGAGGCTTGGAAAAGCCAGTTCTGCCTCTTGGGGACTAAAATTCAATACAAATCCAGTTGGACAGCTTTTCAGCCCTTTTATCATTCTACCAGGATCTGACAAAGGGGCGAAACCTAGTCACAAAGGAACTACAGGGGAAAGGTAATGAGAGATTAGACTCACCAATATATTACCAACAGCCAAATTAAATAATATAATTTCAGGCGAACCGTAAAGATTATGTCACCCCAAATAAACATTGAGGTACCTCACAACAAATGTTATTGGCTGTAGGTAAGGGTACCCCAAGCATATTGATGCGAGAACAGTCTGAGGTATGATGTTAAACTGCTGCCTTGCAGAAGCAACTGGAGAGGGAGGTCCGGGAAGCGCATGATTCCTATAATAAATTCCCCACCACTGCCCACTTACAGATACTGACTCGAAAAAATAATGATCTCAATACTCTCTGCTCCCACTCTGCGGAAAAGGCTATACATTGACTTCAATAGCAGAACTGAGAGAGCACAAGTCTGAAAAATGTATAAGTGCACCATATTTACAAGCACGTAGTTAGTTTAAACATGTTTGCACACGAGTGTTTTATATCTAGAAGTGAAATACACAGAGTGTCTTATATTCAGTAATGAAATGTATAGAATGTTTAAGTAGAGTAACAATAATCATAACTGTGTGAGATTAATGTAGAAATGTTGGAATGAATATGAAAACCTCACGTTCTCATGTTAAAGGAATCATGTTAGAGTTGAATAGAACTCTGAAAATCCAGTATATTGTGTAGGCCTTAGGGCAATTCACAGCAAATCTAAACGTGCTGCTAAAATAATGTGAGATGGGGTTAACCTGGTTCTTCCATAAATTGTATTATCGAAACTTAGTATGGAAATATATGCTTTATAGATGTGTTGTTTTAAGAAACGTATGCTAGTTAAGAATGCTGTTTAAATCAAGTTAATGTTTTAGAGTGCAGGGACTTGCTTCATGTAAATCAAGTAGGCCTGAACTGATAATGTCATCTCTTTTGATGTGCCATGTGCTCGTTAGAAGAGAAGTTGAGAGGCGTCTAGTGCAGAGATTCGCGTATGCTTTATAGCCTATAGATATGGTAAAGTCTGGAATTTGAGGCCCACTGCAGGACGAACTGTATGCAGGTGCGAGGGTCCTAATCAGCTAGAATGAAAGGGGCTTTGTTCAGTGGCGCTTGGCGCAGGCCTGTAGGAGTCTTCAGGATTTCAGGGGGTATCGGCGCACTGGAGAAGAAGCCTGGGAACCAAGGTCAACTTTAACGAGGGTCTTGAAGAGTATCATCATGGAGTTTACCGCGCAAAGATGTACCACGTGAGGGGCGTCCCAAGGGGCGTTCCTATCAGAAATGTGATTTGGTATTAGGGAAAGCGACCCGGGAGGAGAGCAGAGCAGATGATTTTGGGAGCCTAAGGAAGCGGATGGATAGGCAGATAGACTGATCAGGAGAGACCCATTATCAGAGAAGAGACAAAGAGAAGTGCGTGATCTTCTTAGGAAGTCACCACGGCTGACACCTAGAGGGGTAAAGATCTTGTTAAGTAGGGATGTCACTTAGTATAGTGTAGGGACAGACTAACCTTAATTTTCTTTTCTGTAATGACTTTGAGGTTGCAACTTGTATCCATTTTGGCAACGCTCATGTTATTGGAAGTTGTACTCATTATTCTGTTTTTCAGACTCAGACTATTCAAAAAGTTCATGTTCATAGTGATACCAATTTATCTTCTGAATCTCATTTTGAGAAGTTTGTATCTTCAGTTATCTTTGACTTTATATTAAATCTTTGAAACTTAATCCTGGTCAGTGGTCATTTAGAGTGGTGTAAGTTCTTAATTGATTGACCTATTGTTAGATTACCTTTTACTCAATGACAGGTACCAACGATCCAGTCGACTTGGTTTGGGATCTGGTAAGGTAACTAGTAACCAGTAATCCCGCGTTAACAGTTGGTAGCAGAGGATGGTTATCTTCTTTAGGAAGGTAATCTAGAGAGGTTAGTTTACCCCAAGGCCCCTAGACATCGAGAGAAGAGCAGCGGAAGAATCGTGCGCCGAAGGTGCAGACGGTGCGAGAAAAGCAGCAGTATCGGAGGAGAGTGAGTATAACAAGGGTCATGCGTGAACAGATCGCGGTGTTTTGTGTTGTATTTGTATTGTAATGTCTTGCGGAGTTGAATGCCTGTAGTGTGAATGAGAGAAGGTTGTGAGCGCGCGCAACCTGGTGAACCGGTAAACCTGGTAAACGGGTGAACTGGCAAATCTTAAGTTCAGGCCAGAGCTTAAGTGGTTTTGGGTGTATCGAACATCCAGGGTAGTTGTCAACCATAGTACGGATGTCACGAGGTACCATTGACCGCCGTGGGACCGAGATAGGGGGAGCGTTAGAGCGAGTGTATGAGTAACGGACGCTGGTCGAAAGTTACTGAGTGTAAGAAACCTATCAGTGAAGGCGATTGTCAGAAAGACACTTCGTCAAGTTAAGGTGACAACTACAGAAAAGACTGTGGGCGTACAGTCAAGAAAAGTGATCGCTTGGACGGAAGTAATCATTTTTCAGAGTATGAATGGGACGTGTGCATGACCGAGGAGACGAGCTGAGAAAGGAGGGGAACTGCTGCGAAGGGGGACGGGTGACGTCGGCTAGAGCCGCGCTGAGATTGAGCGGTTGGTGTGACGTTAGCTGGAGCCGCGCTCTGGTTGGGCGGCTAGAGTGACGTCGGAGGAAAGTCGCGTATGGATAGGCCAGTTAGCGAGAACTACGCTGAGATTGGTGGAGTGTCATCAGGAAGTAAACAAACGCGGAGAAAGAGAGAAATCATGAAGTGTTTTAAGTGTTTGAAAGGGATTTTTAAAAGAAAAAGAAGTGAACATTATTACGGGGAAGAGGCTCCGCCGGAGGGTACACCAGCTCATTATATGGGAACAAATGTGGGGCTGCATACCATATTATGGATTGGGGCTTGGAATAAGCTTACGGAAGGGAATGAGGAAATGCAGTTCCCGAAGTACGGGACGTTTAAGTTAGAGGTGTTACATCGGCTAAAAGCAACTATGTCCTCATTGAAACCCTCACCTAGACCTACACAGTTTGAGGCCCTTAATGCATGGATTAGGGCGGCACACGACAGAAATTTGAACAGGCGTCAACAAAGACTGACGCGATCGGTAAGAGCAGTGCGAGATTCTAAATGGGATGAGGAGGCAAAGCGGTGGAGGGTACAGGCTATTGAGGTGGAAAAAATGTATCCGATGAGGGAGGTGGTAGGAGGAGGAAACCTCATGGAAGAGGACGAAGAAAGTGAACCGGAAGACAACCTGATAAACAGGTTGTTGTTAGATAGACCACCTCCGAGAGTTGGGGAGATCGCAGATAGGGGACTCGCAAGGGAAGATGGGAATGCCATAGAGGGGTATACACCACTCCCAGTATCAGAATGGACGCCTATCAAAGGCGAGGAGACACCTCATAACAACAATGTACAGAGTGTAGTGGGAAGGTTTGTGGTGCAGAAAACGCCGACCACCGAAAGGATTGAGTCTGTTGGATTGCCGGATGCTCTCCAAGTGCCTGTTACCATAGGACCTATAGTATCGATCTATAACTCTGAGAGAGATAGAGAGGAAGAACAGAGGCAATCGGATAGAGAAAGGATAGAGATGGAAAGGAGGAATAATGTGACAAATGCATGGAAACAATTGCCAGGATCGGTAACGTGGAATACCCCATTAGACACAACTGTCGGTCCCAATTCAGGACAGGGAGGTCCAAGAGGACCAATGGATCTAAGGGGACCGCGGCCAAGGCCCTATTCAGAATTAAGAGCTGATTTGAGGGAGTGGGACGGGTCCACAGTATTCTCGAGTAACAGGACAAGAACAGAACCAGAGTGGGAAACCAGGGGCAACGGGACTGTATCTCATTGTGGGGCCAGCGAGAGCAGTCAGGGCCGAGAAGGTCAAAGTCAGGAGAACAGAGGAGTTACCTGTCCGATGAATGGGAGGGAACAGCAGGAGCAGAATGGTAGGAGTATGGAGTGTGAGGAGGTGTCTCGCCTCATGCAAACCGAGGGAGACCAAAGAACGCAAGAGTACAGGGATAGGTTTAGGTGCACTCATCACTCACACGCACCTGGGGAAAATGTACATCACTGGCAAAGAGGAAACAGTGAACGGTCACGTCATACATCGAGTGATCGGAGGTCACAGATGCATGAAGAAGAAAAAGGGAGTAACGGAATATCTTACCAGGCATCCCGTGAAACTAGACAGGATGGGGAACGCGGGGCTATGAGGCGCGAAGGAGTGTTTCACTATCCACCTCGAGAAGATGGAAAGGCATGGGACCTAGAGAGATGGGAACAGGGGAGGACTCCCGCTAATTCACCGGTGCCTAGGCGCAGGACTAGGAGCTGGGACGGGCGGGATGTGGAAGGAGCATCTGGAGCGGAGGTACTAAAGGCTGCGATAAAGGTTAAAAGGCTTGATGTCTCTAGCCTGAAATCCGATCTAGATGAGATTATAGAAGGAACGGTGCCGTTAGAAAGGATTGACTTGTACGAACAGGATGAGCTACTGTTCATAGCGAAGGATATTACTAGGAAAGCTAGAGCGTTTCATGAGAAACTGACCAGTTTGGCAGACAGGTATGCCGTAGATTTATCCAGGACAAGGGCATTGCAGAGTAACCACAGATTACAGTACTCGGACCAAGATCTAGATGAGAAGAGAACCACTGGATTAAAAACACACATAAGAGAATTGGTATCAGGAATAAGGGTGTGGAGAGAACTGGACAAATGGGAAGAGAGATGGTCGAAAAAGGGCACTGTTAGAAGGAGTACAAGTGTGATGACCCCAGAGGGAAGGGTGATGCAGATGGAGGCATTCCCTTTGCGAGAAGTATCAAATGGAAATTATGTACATGTGCCATGGAGTAGAGGAGATTTAGCTGCATTTACCAACTCATTTCCGAAGTTGAGGGAGAATCCAGTAGAGTGGTATAAGCAGGTAGAGAGGTTCGTAAAGATTTCCAAGGTGCTGTGGATTGATTTGAACACATTATTCGACATTGTGGTTCCAGGGGATTTGTGGGTAACATGTAAGATTAGTGTCCAGTGGCCAAATGAAGAGCCCGAGAGGAATGCTAGAACTAATGGACCAGCGGACAGTGTAATGGAAAAGTACGAAAGAGTAATAGCCTGGTTAAAGGATAAAGTGCCTCCACAAGATATAGATTGGGTAAAAATAGACAGAACAAGGCAGGAGCCCAAGGAGACAGTCCACGAGTTTTATGAGAGGTTACTGAAAATATTCAAACAGTACAGTGGGCTAGATGTAATGGATCCCAAGGACATAGGGCAGTTTGTGTCCAAGTTCGTTTTGGGGCTGAGACCAGATATTTGTTTGATGATCCAACAACATTTAATTTGCTGGCAAAACAAACCATTAGATGAGATCCTGCTTTATGCGAGATACTGCAGTGACGAGATAGATTCTAAAGCCAAGAATCTAAAGGAGAAATTGATGGTGGTGCAAATGCAGTCAGCCGGAAAGGGTGGACAGCAGAAGCAGGGGATGGGACGAAAACCAAACGGTCAGAACAAAGATAATGAAGAAGGGCAGAGACCTAGGGTAGACTTTGCCACTTTAAAGAAAACGACAAAGTGCCATTTGTGTCACCAGGTGGGACATTGGCGACGCGAGTGTCCTTTTAACCCTGAAAAGGGAGAGCTAGAAGTAGAAGAACAGGTTCAGGAGGTCCCAACCCCAAAGGTGACAGTTACAGGAAGCAAGGGGGCCAAAGGGGGGACTTCGGCTCCACGAGCCCAGTTCCCACAGCCACCGAAAATATCGACAGGGGGAAAGGTCTTCAAACAAATGCCTCTCTTTATCGAGGAAGAAAAGTGTTATTACATTGATCCACTGACAGGACAACGAGTGAGTAGTGAAGAGGACTGTACCCTCGGGGCAGTCCTAGAGGTGGATCAGAGAGGGCCGTTTGTTGAGGCAGAGGTGGCAGGGTGTCCTACAACGTTCTTAGTGGATACTGGGGCTACTCGATCAACTCTGAGATCAGCGGTGGTTCCAGGTTTGCCGATGTCAGGGGAAACGATTCAGGTGGTAGGAGTTGCAAACAAAAGAATGACTAGTCCCTTGACAGAACCGGTGTCTGTGAAAATAGGAAACCATATGAACGAGCATCAGTTTGTGGTTTGTGATTCGAGTCCTGTATGTCTGTTGGGAAGGGATTTGTTGTGTAAACTGAACTGCACAATATACTGCACCCCGCAAGGAGTGGAGGTACAGACTACAGACGATGATGCTACTTTCAAGGTAGCCAATTCAAAATCCTGTGTAGAACTATATCCTACTCTGACAGTAGAAGATCTTCCCCAAGACTTACGAGATACAGTAGCGTCAGAGGTATGGGATTTCACAGGAGAAGAAATAGGATTGATTAAAGGGGTAGAACCAGTAAAAATACTGGTAAAACCAAATGCCGAGTTTCCAAGAACGCCTCAATACAAATTGTCCCAGGAAACGATTGCAGGAATAAAACCTGTGATCGAGTCAATGATTCAACAGGGTATACTGAAGGAAATCGTGGGTAGTCCTTGTAACTCCCCGATTATGGGTTTACAGAAACCTAGTGGGAAATTCAGGATAGTGCAGGATTTACGAAAAATTAACAACATAGTCGTTTCATGTTGTCCCGTGGTACCGAATCCATCAGTGATACTGTTTCAAATACCATGTCAAGCAGAATGGTTCACAGTGATAGATCTTTGTCAGGCTTTCTTTTCAATCCCATTGGATGAAGAGAGCAGGTATCTTTTTGCTTTTAAAATGGAAGATCGCGTTTTAACATGGTGTCGAATCCCACAAGGATTCACAGACAGTCCATCTATCTTCAACCAGTTGTTGAAGAAGAATCTCGAAAATCTAGTACTGCCCCAGAACTCGGTTCTGGTCCAGTACATAGATGACCTACTTGTTGCGTCAGAGACCGAGGAAGCTTGTAAAGCAGATTCGATTGCCTTGCTGAACCATTTAGCTGAAAATGGACATAAGGTATCTCCGAGCAAGTTACAGTATTGTCTGACTGAAGTGCAGTATCTGGGACACCGGTTAGAAAAGGGAAAACGCAAGGTGTCCCCAGAGAGGATTGAGGCGATAATGAAGATGAATGCGCCTACAACACAGAGAGAAGTTAGAATGTTCCTAGGAATGGTGGGTTACTGCCGACAGTGGATAGTTAACTTTTCACTGAAAGCAAAGCCCTTACAAAAACTGACGCACAAGGAGGTGAGTGATCCGGTACCATGGGATGACGAATGCCTAGTGGCGTTCTTGCAGCTGAGAGACGATTTGTGTCGTGCTCCGGCTCTGGGAATGCCCGATTACGAGAAATCATTTTCACTCTATTGCTGTGAGAGAGAGGGATGTGCTTTGTCAGTCTTGGCACAGACCCACGGAAATGCCCGTAGACCAGTTGCATATTTTTCGGCTACATTAGATCCAGTAGCCGCAGCGTTGCCCGGATGTCTCAAATCCGTTGCTGCAACGGGTGTCAGCATTGAAAGAAGCGAGAGTATCGTGATGGGACATCCAGTGGTGGTGTATGTACCGCATTCAGTTGAATTGTTAATGACCAGGACGAAGACGCAGCATCTGACCAATAGTAGGCTCACGCGCTACGAGCAAGTTATTCTTGCCGCAGAGAACGTGACTCTCAGGAGATGCTCTGTCTTGAATCCTGCTACTTTGATGCCATTACCTACTGTAATAGAAGGCGAAGGATGTGAAGACCACGATTGCCTTGATGTGACTGAACTATGTACGAAACCCAGACCAGATATTGTGGATGAGCCATTGTCTGACCCCGAGGAAATTTATTTTGTTGATGGCTCATGTTTAAGAGACGATACTGGTCGGTTGAGAGCAGCTTATGCTGTTTGTACCATTACTGGAGTTGTGGAAGCCGCTTGCCTGGAAGGAGTACATTCCGCACAGGTAGCAGAAATTATTGCCCTAACACGTGCCTGCATAGCGGGAAACGGAAAGAGAGTCACCATCTATACGGACAGCCAATATGGGTTCGGTGTGGTTCACGATTTCGGGCAGTTGTGGTCTCAGAGAGGTTACATGACCTCCTCTGGTTCGCCCATTCGAAATGGAGAATTTGTGCGATTGTTGTTAGAAGCATTGCAAGGTCCAGGTGCCATTGCCATAGTGAAATGTGTAGCTCACACCAAGAATACAGACTTTGTATCACAGGGCAACAGGTATGCTGATGAAGTTGCACGCTATTGTGCAGAACAAAACTATTCTTTCTCAAAAGTGGAAATTGAGGGTGTTGAAGAAAAGACAGAATTGAGCATGATGTTAGAGACCGTGGATACCTGGGAAGATTTAAGGGTAATGCAGGAGAACGCACCAGAAACTGAGAAAAAGGCATGGGAAACAGCCGGTTGTGTGCGAAGTGAAATGGATTTTTGGGTTTCAGCAGATGGGAGGGCTGTGTTACCCGAAGAATTAGCTAATCCCATGGCGAGAGAAATACATGGTCCAGTACACCTAGGAAGAGATGCTATGATGAGAGTGTTTAGGCAAACTTGGTAGTGCCCTAAATTTAGAATAGCAGCAGAATCAGTATGTAAGCGATGTGTTACCTGCCAACAACTGAATGTAGGCAAACGTACACCAGTCACATTGAGTCACATTGGGAGGTCGGGGGGGCCTTTCAATAGAATGCAACTAGACTTTATTGAAATGCCAAGAGTCAACCGCCTTAGGTATGTGTTGGTGATTGTATGCGTATTTTCCAGATGGGTTGAAGCGTACCCTACACGTAGGTGCGATACACTCACAGTGGCTAAATTGTTACTCATGGAGTTGATACCGCGCTTCGGGGTGCCTGCCTCTCTGGAATCGGACAGAGGAAAACATTTTAACAGCGAAATAGTGAAGATGTTGTGCTCCACACTAAAGATTGATCAGAAACTGCATTGTAGTTATCGACCAGAAGCTTCAGGAATTGTGGAACAAGTGAACGGCACTCTGAAGAATAGATTGGCTAAAGTAGTGGCATCCACATCTTTGAGTTGGCCAGATGCTCTTCCTTTAGTGCTCATGAGCATGCGCAGCACCCCTGACAGGAGGACAGGTCTCTCCCCACATGAGATTCTGATGGGGAGGGCCATGAGACTTCCCACAGTTCCAACTGCTGCCCTATTGAATATTACAGATGATCTGATCTTGGATTATTGTAAGGGACTGTCTGACGCCATCCATTCTGTGTCCCTTCAGGTGCATGCGGTTGAAGTTCCAGCATCAAGGAATCTGTGTCACGACCTGAACCCAGGGGATTGGGTGCTGGTCAAGAAACACGTCCGGAAGAACTGCCTAGATGTTCGTTGGCGTGGGCCCTTTCAGGTAATCCTGATCACGAACACCGCGGTGAAGTGCGGGGGGCTGCCAAATTGGATCCATGCATCCCATACTCGAAGAGTTCCAGCACCTCTAGAAGAAACAGCTCCCATCCCTGACGAAAGTCCTGAAGTGGAAGAAGAGTCACAAGAAGGGATCGAAACAGCTGAGGGGGTGTCGGAAGAAGTTGGGAACGCATTGGATCCAGACGAAGAAAGAAGACAGAACGGCAGTGAGACTGAGGACGCAACTGAAGGAGAGAGCAGTAGTGAATACGACTCAGACTCAGATCAGTATCAGAGCGATCAAGAACCAAGTGAGAGGACGAGGAATAGGAGAATAAGGCTGGGAGCTGCCACTTGGCCGGAAAGGAGAAGGAGGCTAAGCTTAAGGTCGGCTCAGGAAGAAACGCTTGCTCCTATATCCGAAGACTCAGATCCAGAAGAAGATATCCAAGATCAAGCCGAGGAGGGTCTTAGAAGATCAAGGAGGGTGCGAGTGCCTAGCAGAAGATACTCTACTCCCGATTGGACCTACCTCGTTGCAGATGTCCGGGGGACACAGAACCGGGAGGATCAGGAAAGTGGACCTGGTCAGAACTGACCCGATCATCACAGTGCAAATAAGGTTCCTGCTGCCGGGAGCGGAGACCGAAAGGTTACTGACACTCAACATCGTTCATCCTCCTCTCCTGAGCGGAATACGAAAATTGATTTTAGAGACAGTTGAGTTCCCAGTTTGTTGTTCACGATATCCAATATTGGAGGGAACTCTTCTTCGTTTGGAAATGCTTGAGCGAGTAGTAGAAATTCTTGGAATGCTCATTGTTGTGGATTAATACCTTAAAATCATAGCAAGATAACCTAGCGCCGAGTGGAAGAAGAAAAATGGTAGGGGTTTCCTTTTAGCGGATGGAGAAGGGCTAGGGTTGTCTGTTTTCTACAGGACTTTAAACTGTTTTTCGGAGTAAATTGTCAGCTTTTCAGAGTCAAAAGAAAGAGACATTGTTTCAAAGAAAGACTTTGTTCAGAAAGAAGAAGAAGTTAATGCTGGAGAAACATCCAAAGCTACACTGTTAGAGAACATGGAGGCTGGCAACCCGAACCGCAGGGCAAAATGCATAGTTGGCACGCTTTTAGGAGTAGTGATTTCTCTTATAGTTTTAGTGGTTACTGTCTCATACATAGTGGGACACGAGAGAGATGCAACTGCAGTCAAAGAAGTCAAGGGAGTGCCAACACCGAGAACTGCTACTGTAAATTATAAGGGAAACATCAATGATAAAGACAAAACGTTGTTAGATGCAGAAATAAAAAGGTTACACACAGACGAGTCACAGGGAAATTTCAGGTCAAATGCTTATGCCAAATTGCTTTATGAGTACATTGATGTCATGGAGGCGAAGAACTGCTACGTATGTATGAAGTTACCAGCTTCTGTGGATGAGGGTATTAGATACCATCATCTTCCATTGACATATGGAATCACATGCAGTTTGTTGTTGAGCATATTCTATGGACGAGAAGGATTCGAGTATTATTTCTCGAACTTCGACTCGACTTTGCCAGAGGTCCCAAACTACAAGCATCTGAACAAGTGGGACTATTACAAGAGCGAAGACAGATTACACAAATGGTTCATTCCATGGAGAACGTTAGATACTTCACATGCCCGAAGAAATAATCTGACTTGTCAAGTGTCAGAAATTGAGAAAAAGTTTATAGGGCAGGTGGATACTCGATACAGAAGGCAGAACATTCAGAAAGCTTCAGGACAATGGGAAACAGATTGGACCAAGGAAGAAAGGGAACACCAGAGGAAAGGTAGCAAGGGTCCAATTGCTTTAGATAAAGAGAAAAGGGGGAAACTATGTATACACAGAAGTTACTCCTATTATGAGAATTTGTTTGTAGGGGAAGTTAGTTGTGAACATGCTTTCCAGTTGGAGTATTATTCCAAAGACTTTTTGAAAGAAAGACAAGCCATACCAAATGTATATTTTGTGTGTGGAAGAAATGCTTATGTGAGGTTACCAGATAATTGGTACGGATCATGCTATTTAGCAATTGTCTTCCCCAAAATATATCATGTTGAGAATTTAGAATCGACCAAGAGAGGAATACCAATAAGAGGAAAGAGAGGGTTAGGAGCTGAAGAAGTAATTGGGGATGTGTTTGGTGCTGCATTCCCTATCTTGGGAGTGATACTGAATGACATCAAAATTAGAAGACTAGCTACAGTCGTAGATAGGTTATCTGCCAGTACTGCTAGATCATTAATGCTGGTGGAAGGTGAGATGCAATCGATTAGGGCAATGGTTCTTCAGAACCGACTTGCTTTAGACGTTCTGTTAGCTAAAGAGGGAGGAGTCTGTAAGGCTTTGAAGGTCCAGGAATGCTGCACTTACATTCCGGACAATTCAAAACCTCTAGGGAAGTATATACGAAACATCACTGCAATTCACCATGAAATTGAGGATCTGGCAAAGGTCAACGTGTGGGAAAAAGTAGGTCATGGAATAGGTAAAGTTGGAGGTTGGTTTGCCAACCTAGGAAAAGGTATCGTTTGGTACATATTGAAGCCCATCATCATAATAGTGATTTGTGTAATCACTTTGTGGGGATTGGTGCGTTTGTATCAGTGGTATAGAGCAAATAGGTTGCAAAGATCTATGAGGAAACAGGAGAAAAAGTTGACAGCGATGCAGGACACTCAATACAAGAGTCTGAAAGCATTGGAGACAATGAAAAGAGGTGGTACTGCAACGACTTCACTTTGAAGGGTTCTACATTTTGTGATGGTGTCTTGATGGTGATGACCCCTGAAGGTCATCAAAGGGGGGATTGAGAGAGCACAAGTCTGAAAAATGTATAAGTGCACCATATTTACAAGCACGTAGTTAGTTTAAACATGTTTGCACACAAGTGTTTTATATCTAGAAGTGAAATACACAGAGTGTCTTATATTCAGTAGTGAAATGTATAGAATGTTTAAGTAGAGTAACAATAATCATAACTGTGTGAGATTAATGTAGAAATGTTGGAATGAATATGAAAACCTCACGTTCTCATGTTAAAGGAATCATGTTAGAGTTGAATAGAACTCTGAAAATCCAGTATATTGTGTAGGCCTTAGGGCAATTCACAGCAAATCTAAACGTGCTGCTAAAATAATGTGAGATGGGGTTAACCTGGTTCTTCCATAAATTGTATTATCGAAACTTAGTATGGAAATATATGCTTTATAGATGTGTTGTTTTAAGAAACGTATGCTAGTTAAGAATGCTGTTTAAATCAAGTTAATGTTTTAGAGTGCAGGGACTTGCTTCATGTAAATCAAGTAGGCCTGAACTGATAATGTCATCTCTTTTGATGTGCCATGTGCTCGTTAGAAGAGAAGTTGAGAGGCGTCTAGTGCAGAGATTCCCGTATGTTTTATAGCCTATAGATATGGTAAAGTCTGGAATTTGAGGCCCACTGCAGGACGAACTGTATGCAGGTGCGAGGGTCCTAATCAGCTAGAATGAAAGGGGCTTTGTTCAGTGGCGCTTGGCGCAGGCCTGTAGGAGTCTTCAGGAATTTCAGGGGGTATCGGCGCACTGGAGAAGAAGCCTGGGAACCAAGGTCAACTTTAACGAGGGTCTTGAAGAGTATCATCATGGAGTTTACCGCGCAAAGATGTACCACGTGAGGGGCGTCCCAAGGGGCGTTCCTATCAGAAATGTGATTTGGTATTAGGGAAAGCGACCCGGGAGGAGAGCAGAGCAGATGATTTTGGGAGCCTAAGGAAGCGGATGGATAGGCAGATAGACTGATCAGGAGAGACCCATTATCAGAGAAGAGAGAAAGAGAAGTGCGTGATCTTCTTAGGAAGTCACCACGGCTGACACCTAGAGGGGTAAAGATCTTGTTAAGTAGGGATGTCACTTAGTATAGTGTAGGGACAGACTAACCTTAATTTTCTTTTCTGTAATGACTTTGAGGTTGCAACTTGTATCCATTTTGGCAACGCTCATGTTATTGGAAGTTGTACTCATTATTCTGTTTTTCAGACTCAGACTATTCAAAAAGTTCATGTTCATAGTGATACCAATTTATCTTCTGAATCTCATTTTGAGAAGTTTGTATCTTCAGTTATCTTTGACTTTATATTAAATCTTTGAAACTTAATCCTGGTCAGTGGTCATTTAGAGTGGTGTAAGTTCTTAATTGATTGACCTATTGTTAGATTACCTTTTACTCAATGACAGGTACCAACGATCCAGTCGACTTGGTTTGGGATCTGGTAAGGTAACTAGTAACCAGTAATCCCGCGTTAACAGAACTATGAACACTTTGAAAAAGCAGGAATGCTCCTTGCTTAGCAACTCACAGAAAGACAGACCCAGAAACTATCACAGCATTCTCTGACAGATCAGGATCCATTCTCATGCACCCCAGGGACATAAGCAAGGAATTCGCGTCAGATTACACCTGGCTTTACACCTCCAAACCCCCATCTACCACTGTTACCGAAGATTGGCTCATGCACCAACTGCCCCTACCGGTTCTACCAGCAGCCATGCGTGACTGGCTAGATGGAGACATAATGAAGGCTTAAATTGCTGACACAATAAAAAGCATGCCTACGGGAAAGGCGCCAGAGGAGAAGAGTTTCCCTATCAAGCTCTACAAGATAACATCAGAACAATAGATCCCTTTCTGGGTAAAATATTCCAAGAGGCAAAGTTGGAGAAAGGTTTTAAACTGGAATTTCTTCACGTTTATATAACAGTGCTATTCAAAGCCAGAAAGGGCCCCCTTCAATGTACCAGTTACAGCCAAATATCACTGATCAACAATGATGTTAAACTTTTCTCCAAAGTATTGGCCAGCAGGCTGAAAGCAGTATTCTAAGAAACAGAAGTAGAAATGGGGGTCTGGGGGAATATATTCATCGACCTTGACACCTCCGTACCCCAAATATATATGACAACAACAAATAGGGGAGATGTCCGGTCAGAAAAAAGAAGAATGTGTGTGTCCCGTGCCAGAAACTAAAGAGAACAAGCCATCATACAGCAACAACAAGAAAGGCACCTGGCCCGAGAAATTCCCATCAGCCACCCTTCTGGCGGAACATCATCATGTGGGATTTAGATGGTAAATCCAAAGATCGCCCAACTCATCAAATTGATGGTGCGAAACTGGATACCATAGATGAACTCTAACCAAGGTGTATCTTGATGGTACTGATGGGGTGCAGTGCTATGATGTGAAAACGTGAGTGAAATTAAAAATGACTACCAAGACAAAAAATATGTTTAATCAGTATTGTCTGGGTGCCAAGGTTAAAAATAACGCCTGATAGTCTGAAAGTATGACTAAACAATGGCGATGTGCAGAAGGGTCGACATGTTTCAGCCGGTTGGAGAACACTGTCCGGCTTTCTTCAGGACCAACTAGATGAAAAAAAGCTACTGCATATATACAAACTCGTGAAAGATAGCGGAAAAAGTGTGGTAATAAAATTAATACCATACCACCAGGAACTTGGATCCCTAATGTATTCTGGTGGAGATGAAGTACGTTTTTCTTTTCCCAGCTTTTTGTGGGGAATGGCCTCACCTCACCCGGCAACCGCTCGGGAATATGAGGCCCCGCTCTATCCGTCGGTACCTCTCTTCGGCGTCCGAGAGGAAGTGGAGGCAGCATTCCCCTATTTGATACACAAAACCCAGTGGACTTAGTCCCTGGAAAGTCCTCCCAGAACCACCTCTGCATACTGCTCTACCTGTTATGGTATTTGAAAACAGCTGCAGGTGAGAAAGTGGCCCTCTCTCTCAATGAAGTAAAGACCTTCGATCGGGTGGAGCGGGGCTACTTATTTCATACCATGGCTCACTTTGTGATTGGATGTATTTCATTGCCATAACTTCTTGGCTCTACACCACTGTGAAAGCTACCATGGTTAGTAATGACATTCGGTCCATCCATCATGGAATTCGTCATGGGTGTCCTTTGTCATCCTTGCTCTTCCTGTTCCCATTAGAACCGGTGGCCTCCACAATCCAAATCTCAGAAAGATAAAATGCATCACCGTGGCTGCTGGTCAATTGAAACTCCAGCTATACGCGGTTGACTTCCTGACGATGCTTTCTTCTATGGCATCCTAGGTGGGAGCTTTAATGGCTGTTCTGGAAGAACTTTGCCATTTTCCGGTTGTAAAGTTAACCGGGATAAAAGTAAGGCCCTCCAAATGATGTACAGTACTACAGCGGCCTGATAATGGAACTCACCCTTCTCATGAAAACCTGTTCAGATGTAGTACTTTAGAATATGGATCCCACGCTCTATTCATGCAATTGTTCAATTCAATCTTTTGCCATTGCTTGCAATGGGACTTTTTAGAAGTGGAGCTATCTGAGCTTGTCACTCTGGGGCCACCTCCAAGCGGTCAAGGTGGTGGTGGCCTCACGTAACAACTGTGCTGGCATGTTACTGATTTCGATCCAACAAAACCTACTGTGCTGGATAGACAACCTGTACAAGTCTTACATCCGGAAAATGGACATACCACGCCTGACCATTTCAAAACTATATGTGACACAATAAGTGGAAGCTTAAGCCTACTAAACATCACATTCTAATACTTATGCACAACATCTCTCCCAAGTGGTCTACTTTTTTGCCCCGGACCTCGAAAAACCATACTGGGTGATACTTGAAACAGCCTCTGGCATGGGATGATCAGTCAGCAAATGCTGTACCTATGATGCCTCCCTCAGGAAGCCCTTGATAATCCGGTGGTATCAACCATGCTTCAACTATGGAAGAAGACCCACCTCCTTATTTGCTCTGATTGACTTTTACATCTTCAGGATCACATGTGGGATAATGCTAGGCTATTAATTGAGGACATTCCTTTCAGCTGGACTATGTGGAAGCTGAAAGGTAGTCTTGTAGTATTCCAGGTAATAATGTCGTGGCAGATAAAAGCCTTTGCATGAGCTACAGGAACTGATCCAACTGGAGGGAGGCACCCTTCTGTAATACAACCACCTACAGTACATACAGAGTTGTATAATGGCTGCTCTTCGTGGAAAGCAAGATGAGCTAAAGGACTCAGAGTTATTTTGGGGCATACAGGAAGTTCATCTTGGGACTTTATGGAGTACTGATAGCTGCCCTACACTCAAAACCAACATCTTGGGCACTGCTAGCTCGGTAGACCCCATTAATGTCCCTGATGGACAGTACATGGACTGCTTTTCTGACCAGTATCTTCATGAGTCACAATTACATTTCAGTTACTTTAAAATACATCACGGGTGGCAATGAACCCAATGCATGCTGTTGCGTTCTGGATTGGCACCAACTGACAACCTCATTGAGATATCATTGACCTGGTGCAAACTCTTCCAGGATTATAGGGATGGAGTCAGGGAGTCACTGCACCAAAGCAGCAATCTAGACCTCCACGCATCAGTCACTCTGACTTTATTTCATCATCTCCAACCTGGCTTTGTCACTGACAATCATAAATGACATAAGTGACACAGGTTGGCTTCGGCCTTTGCTACAGCGAAACTGTCATAATTTGCTGATGGAATACGCCCCTGTCTTCTGCCATTGAAGATTGGTGCAAGGCCATGGCAGTGATGGCCTCTCATGAATGCTTGATATACAAACTTAATGACCAGTTGCACAACTTTAAAGCCATTTGGAGCCCATACCTGTCCTAACCTGGCCAAAACCACTGACATCAGTAACTTCATCCTTCCCTTGTAACAACTGGTAAGCCATCTTTGGAGCTGGGGTTATCATGTGGGAAGGTGTCGTCCACCCAGCACTACTACTTTGTAAGTAGACATCTATATTATTATTTTTTTATGTTTTATTAGTCTTGTTATCAAACATTTGCTCAGTATGCATTAATGTTTACAAAATGTGAGATGCACATAACAAGTCACTGTGTTGAAAATCCAACCCCATTCCATTTCAGAGAAGAAGGAAATCATCTAGCATTACACAGATACGAGGCTGCAGGCACATGGAAACATGGAGAACAATGTAAATGGAAGTCCCCCTCCTCCCCACTCCCACACGACCCCAGACAAACCTCTGTATTGGCTCCATTTCTCCCATATCTTCTCATTCTTTCCAGGACAACCCTGACTCTGATAAACCTCACGCTCCTCTAGCTGACACCAGTCTAGATCTTTCTTCCAGTCCTGGATAGCTGGGGGTCCACTCGCCCATCACATTTTTGCAAAATTCCATTTGGCCAGCCCTGCTGCCAACATCAACCATATTTAAGGTACACCAGGACAGTGCCGTAGGATGTGGAAAAACTGGCCCACCGACAGCTGTTCCCCCTCAGGGACATGACACTGCAGTGCATGTCTCAGTTGCAGGTACTTGTATTGCTCTTCAGCCCCTATGTCATATTCAGCCTCGAGGTCAGTGAAGGACAAAATTGTCCCCTCGCCAAATGTCCCCAAGTTGATCGATTCCTATCAGTCCTAATCGAAGGAGGGCCCGCAATTTCCTTACCTCCCCAAGTTGTTCACTCTCCCACAGTGGAGTCTTGGCTGTCAGTTTTCCTTCCCAGCCCAGGTATCTATTGGCCTTGTGGCACATCTTAATGACCACCTGAGTATGACTCAGCACGGAGCCCATTCGCCTTTTGTCATACAGGATAGAAAGATAGCCCCGGTCCATAGCTGCGCGATCTACCCTGTCTGCTGGCTCCTCCGAATTTCCAAATAACAATTCATTAATTGGCATCAGTTGGGCGGCCAATAATAGGCACAGATGTCAGGGAAGGTCAGTCCCCCTCGATCATGCTCCTCGGCAGCTTCCCAAGGGAGATCTGTGAGCTACTACCATCCCAGAGAAGCTTGTGAAATACACTGTTAACTTTATTTAAAAAATTGTGTGCCACCCTTTTTGAAGTGTTTTGAAGAGCGTACAGCATGCGGAGTAAGGCCATCATCTTAAAAAGCATGGCCCTGTCCATCAAAGAAATCAGCAGTGGCCTCCAATGGGTCACATCCTCCGAAAAATGTTCAAGCTGAGCAAACAATTTCCGGTGCAAGCATTCCTCGATATCCCTGGTCAGGAAGATACCCAGGTAACAAAAACCATTCAACACCACCGAAGCTAGGCAGGCCAATGGAAGGACTGGGTAGTCCCCTGTCAGTGGGAAAATGAGGAACTTAATTCAGTAGCCCAAATAACCCTCAAAGAGGGGAAAAATGTGTAGGATCCTGTCCACCGACAGGGAAGGCTGCGAGATGTATAAAAAGATGTAGCCGGCATACAGTGAGATCCTCTCCTACCACGTCTAATTTGTCTGGATGCCCTACAGGGGTGGGTTTTGCAGGATCCCAGCCGTCAACTGCTTCCCCACCAAGGCAAATATCATTGGTGATACATGGCACCCCTGACGTGTGCCCCTGAGAAGGATGAAAGATCGGGAAACTACACCATTCACTTGTACCTTTGCCCAGGATCCAGATATAGAAGTTGGACCCATAAATAGCATTTGGGTCGAAAGCCCAACCTGGGCAGTTCCTCAAACCGATATGGCCACTCTATGCTATCAAAAGCCATTCTTGCATCCAGAGAGAGCATTATGGCTTCCTCTGTTGCCGGCGCCGCCGTCATGTGCATCACACCGTAGAGATCCCTCAAATTGAATTGGGTACCCGTGCGCTGCATGAACCCAGATTGGCCGGAAAGTATCACTGAGGATATGACCCTCATTAGTCTTGTAGCCAATGCCTTGGCCAATACCTTGGCTTCCATATTAAGTAATGAAATGTTCCTGTATGATCTGCAGGCTGTAGGCGGGCTGCCCTTCTTGGGGATCAAGCGGGAGAGCTCCATCTTTCTTTGCTGTTTGAAACATTCTGAGTATGTGGGGCGCTATCTTATCTGACTGGCATTGAAACAGTTCTACAGGCAATCTGCTAGGCCCTGCTGCCTTCCCAGATTGTAGCCCATGAACTGTCCCCTCAATTTCCTCCGCTGTCAGGTCCTGTTCCAATATCCAGCGTCTGAAGCCTTCCTTCTTGTTGCCTCCTGCTCTAGGAACATGACCCCTTGTTCCAATTTTACGCACTGGGCAACCTGGTCCTTTCTTTTAATACCAATAAGGGCCTGAGTGTGTCCATGCAACACAGTCTTAAAAGCCCCCCACAAAGTGCAATGCAAATCTACTGATCCCGCATTGACAGATAAGTATTGAGCGGTGCACTCAATCACATGGTCTTCGAATTTACTGTCTCTCAAGGGCCAACATGCTATCATGGGTGGCAGTACTGTCTCCCTGACCAGGCCCGTCAGGGAATCCAACACAAGAAAATTATCAGAAATGCAGCATGCCAACAGCATTACTCCTTTAAAACAACTCACATTTTTGTGATGGGTAAAGATGTAATCCAGGCGAGAGAGGTTGCTATGTCTGCCTGACAAGTGAGTGAACTGATTCTCATTTGGATGATGTACCTGCCAAATGTCTACCAAACCAATGGCAGTCGTAAAGGAGACAAGTTGGCTCCCTCCCTGAGCAGCCCCCCTTTCCTGCCACCTGTCCCGTCCCATCCCGGCTCCATCACTTTATTCATGTTGCCCCCCCATAATTAGTGTGCCAGTCGGCAAATTCAAGCGAGAAGATCCAAGTGCAGATAAAGTGTCCCCCTGAAGCTTAGGCGGTGCATAAATAGAGCAGAGGTTAAGAGCCAGATACTCCCAAATGCCCATCTGCAGCACAAAGCGACCCAGAGAGTCGTACCACATCTTTCGAGGTGTGTATGGTGTAGAGAATTTCAGAGGGATACTCATCCCAGTGACCCATTGCTGAAGCCTGCATGCGCTATCAGCGTGTAGCCCCATCTATCTAGGGCCTTACAGCAGTGACCTCTCAAATAGGTTTCTTGTAACAAAACAAGCTCTGGGGCATGTTGACTGATAAATTGCAATACTAGGGTACTTTTAATCTTAGAGCCTGATCCAGACTGTTAACGTTGCAGGGCAGGATTTCTAGGGTTGTGGAAGCCTGCGTTTCCATTCTGTGTGGTGGAGCGGGCCCTTCCCACCCAAGATTTGGATCTGGTTATCATCCGACCCCCTCACCATGGTTGGAACCATAACCCCCTTGTCTCATTCCTATAAACTCCCCCCGCTACCCTCCACTGTGTGTCGAAACATGCCCACCACCCCAATTTGCAGAGTGCCTGTTGCCCTCAACTCAACAATGAACATTTCAAGAGTTGGCTGCTCTACCAATTCGTTGTCGACCACTTAAGGCTCCTGTAAACCACTCGGGAGACTGATATTAATGTCTCCCCAAAGCTATTGCCCATAAAATAGATTTATGCACAATCCCTCATGCACTCGTACATTCTCTAGTACACTAGAATAAACTTTTATCAATAAGCTCCATTGGGTCCCCCAATAAAACAGGAGAATGAAATAGTGCCCCGGGCCCACGGGCCCACAGAACACTTAAGGGGATCAAAGTCAGACTAATTGCCCTCAGTAGGGGATGGCCAGTAGTCTCACAGGCAGTCGGAAATACAATGCAAGCAGGTACTCATCCAGTGCCCGTAAGTGTCTCTCACGGTGCCTCTTCCTCCGTTGCATCAATTGCCTGGTTGTCAACAAGTGCCAGTGAATCATTGCTCTGTTGGCCCAAGGGTGCCCTCTCAAGCCCCCATGAGGCCGACTCCTCTCCGAGATACGCCAGCCCTCCAGCTAGTCCCATGCCTCCGCCTGGAAAGTGACGAACCATGATTTACCATCCACCAGGATGCATAGCTTGGCTGGGAACAACATCATGTATTTTAATTCTCTATCAAGGAGTGCCCACTTTACTTCCTCAAAGCTACAGCACTAATGTTGTGCCTGTATCATAAAGTCCGGGAAAAAGCGCACTGTGGCGTTTTTGTGCTCCAATTCCCCAAGTGAGTGAGCTGCCTGGAGTATGGCGTCCCTGTCAATAATAGTGCATGGGGGATCAGCGCCTGCTCAACCAAAAAGAATTTGGAGAGGCCTTTGTGTCACAGGAAGTAGGTTAAAAGGTCTTCAATGAACAGGTCAGCACTAGGTCCCTCTGACCACTCCGGGACCCCAACCACTCTGATGTTGTTGGTCCACGAGTCTGGCAGCCATGATTTTGTGCTGTTTCGTGAGGCTGAGTACATGGTCTTCCAATAACTTGGAGGTGGATTTAAGGGTGTGGATATTGGACTCAGCGGTCAATACCTTTTTGAACATGTTTGAAGATTCCCATGCAGAAGACCAACGTCTATCGGGACCTCATCTATTTTAGACTCCAGCAAGGTCTTAAGATCCTATTTGGCCACCACATGTCCATAAAGAGGGCTCTGCTGACTCCACCAATCCCCTGGCCGACCCCACAACATCCAAGGACTGCATGGGAACTGTGTAATTGTCCATCTTGTTAGATTGCAGTGGTAATTGCTCCTTTGATTTCCCCATGACCCTCCAGAAGCAGCAGCTCTTATGACAGTCTGACAGAAAAGGCCAGAGGGAGGGCTCCCCACTCCAGGCACTCCAAGGCCATGCCCTGTAGTTGCCGGCCAGGCCTCCTCACCCTCACACTCTGGTGCAGGCCCACAGGATGAAAGGGCCAGGCAGAAGCGCCACACAGGGAATTCAAACGTGGCCCATCCCCGGTGGTCGGTGCGCAAAATCCACCACTCACACTCTGTCCGGTGAAGGGCCTAGCGGGATTCCCTCCAGTATTCTGCACAATTATAGCTGTTAAGCCTCAAGGATGGTCTGATGCAGCCCCCTTACAGTCACTTTCAAATGTTCAGCTGATCTGCAGGGCCCATTACCATCTCCACCACGCCACTGGTAGATGTCAATGAGACTCTCACCCACCATTGCATCCTCTTCGCAACCCGCCCTGCATCCTGGCCCAGTTCTGAGGCCTACGAGCAGGCCCCACCCTCCTTCTTGCTGCCTAGATATGGGACCATAGATCACGTACAGCGCTACCTTCAGGCGTCAGATACTCACGTCTGAGTCGGGCCTCTGCACCCCTCTCGTTCTGGCTGCCAGTTCCTCAGGTTCACTGCTCCAATATTAGGACGCCCCTGCGAGGGGGGAAGAAAAGCCGCTTCTCCCCTGTAAGCACACTCCAGGCCCCCACTGGCTTCATTGCTCTGGGCCAGGTCCAGTGCACTCCACCGGCGGCTGGTCTGGCCTCTTTTCACTCCTGGGCTCCACTGGTCGATTTCCTCCAGCCGCACATGCACGCGGGGGGTAATTGCTGGGGGTATGTGCTGGGGCCATGTGACATCGATTGGGTTAGATTAAGTAACCAATGGAGGGTTTACGATGTCAGGCGCAAGCCGGAGCTCTCCTAAATTGCGGCCATCTTTGCTGGAGCCAAGCAACGCCCTGGACATCTATATTATCAGCTGTGGTAACTGAACTGCCGATGAGGAATTATTTCATAGCCTGACTACTTTACTAATGCTCGAGCTTGTTTCAAAGGTATTTATTTTCTATTCAATTGCCACCTGGTAAGGGTCTGGTTACATTTTGGCAAGCGTTTCAATACTTTCCGGCCCACTGGGTTATTTCCTTATAATATCCTTATAGAATTGCAGTTACAAATACTTTAATTGACGACTTGTATGACCCTTGTCTGCTTTTTTGTCTGTAGTGCCTCTGTATAGCTAATACAAATGTTAATAAAATAAATGTTAAAGCACAACTCAACAGATATCACACACCAAGTTAGAAAGTTAGCACCAAGAAGCCGAACACACTAACTGTGGGTATCTGGTCACACTAGACCGGGACAAACTCATAAGTTTTGATGCTAAGCTCATTGGAGTGCAGGCCGAATATAGGGACCTGATTAGTCCCACTGAGAAAGTTACCTTCTCAAAGTCTGGTGTGGAGAGCCTAAAACCTCAGGATTTCACAGGTGGAGCTTGACTGATGTCAGCCATAGGCCCAGGAATTGGGGAGGCACCTTTTGGGGGTCAGCAACTCACTCCAGCGGAGACCAGCATTGCTCTGGCAGGTCCAGTTGCAGGTCCAGGCTGGTACATTTGCAGGTCCAGGCAGGGCCAGTTGCCGCAAGTCAGATAATCAGCTGCATGGAGCACTCTATAGCTTGTTGTGTCGTGTAGCTTAGCGCAGGAGGTCAGTTAACTGACTCTTGGACTCACTCAGGTTAATCTGGAATGAAGGGAGCAGATCCAGTCTTCCTTTTCAGAGAGCAGGACCAGCCTCAAGCTGCAGGGCACTCCTCTGCAGAACAATGCAGGCCTCAAGCAGGGTACTACTTCTGCAGCTCACAGATCCAGGAGTGTACTGATAAGAGGCTCAAGAGTTCCAATATTTATACCTGGGCCACCCTTTAAAGTGGGGAAAATTCTAGTCCACCACACATCTGGTTCTGGAAAATTCATTCCTTCCCCTTTCGTCCTCTGCCCAGGCTCCAAGAGGTCTAGGGTGACAAAGGCTGATGTTAAGTTATTTTGTGAGTGCGTTGGATGCAGCCCTCTGAAATGAAAGTAGGACAAAGAATAGCTTCACCTGTCCCATCCTGAAAGAATGGTACTCTCTCAGCTACACCTAGGTCCTATTGTTGATTGTTTGGGATCAATCCACACTCCTGAAGGGGAGCAAGTAACAGGTCCAAGGAGCTGGAAACTTCTAGAAGGCCTCAGAAAATTTAGGACAGGAACATGCCAACTTTCTAAAAGTGGTGTTTTCAAAATTGTAATCTAAAATTCAACTTTACCATTAAAGAGGGTTTAAATTGCAATTCATTTAAGTCCAGACATGACATTTCCACCTGCTCCAAATCAAACGTTAGCACTTATTAAACAGTATAAGGTAACCCAATGTTGTCCAATATTAGAGGTAGGCCTCACGATAAATGAACTTAAAAACTTTTCACTACCAGGACAAGTAAAACTTAAAAAGTAATGTCCTACTTTTTAAATACAGTGCACCTTGCCCTATCAGTTGTTATGGGCCTACTTTAGTGGGGGCTTTTGTGGATTAAAAAGAAAGGTTTAGGCCTGGCAAATTTTTATTTTGTCAGGTCGAATCAACAGTTAAAAACTGCCCTACAGGCTGTAATGACAGTCCGGAGACATGCTTTTAAAGGCTACTTTTAGTAGCTGGCACAATGAGTGCTGCCACTCACTAGTAGCATTTCATTTACAGCCCTGGTTACCAGTTGTACCATAAACTAGGAGCTTACAAGTACATTAAATGTACCAATCAAGTGCAAGCCACTTTAGCACTGGTTGGTTGAGGTAAAGTGTCCTAAAACTCAACAAAATGGATTTAGAAAACCAGAGAGATGAAGCCAACAGGTTTGGGGTGATCCTGCAGAGTGGGCCAAGCTCAACACGGAATATGTGTGTAGTGCCCTTCCCTGTCAGGGGTTGAACAAGTTAATTACCGTAATTGGAATTAGATTATGTTAATCATGAAAGGAAGTTTCGCTGCAGGGAGGCCTGTAAGTGGAGCCTGCCTGCCAGAGTCTCTGGAGGAATCTTCAGGCAGGCACTCCACATACTTACAGCCTGATTCACCAATCTCCCGTTTTGCGAGCCCCTAATAGCGATTCATAACGAATCGCTATTAAGGACTTGCAAAACGGGATTCATGTAGGAATTGCATAAAGAAATGCGATTCCTACACATTCCTTATTTGCGATTAGCAAATTGCTAATCGCAAATAAGGAATACTCCCCATTCATTCCTATGGGCCAAAAGGCCCTTAGGAATGAATGGGGAGTATTCCTTATTTGCGATTAGCAATTAGCTAATCGCAAATAAGATAACGATTTAAAGGGTGCCAGGGGTGTCCAAAGGATACCCTGTAGCACCCCTTAAATTCAAATTGAAACAGGTGTTGCGCACACACATGTCCAAAGGACATGTGTGTGTGCAACATGCAACTTAGAAAAATGCTTTTAAAAGCATTTTTCTAAGTTTTCGCTATTTACCACGAGGTTTGACCTCGCGGTAAATAGCGGGCCGAAATTGAGAATTCGCAATTTTTAAATGGATGATGAATTGCATTTAAGGAATCTCAAATAGAGATTCCTTAAATGTAATTCCTCGCAAAATAGCGAAATCGCTATTACCGATTTTTGCATTTGGGATGATGAATCCCAAATGCAAAAATAGCGCTCGCAAAGGGCCAGATTCTGAGAATCTGGCCCTTTGTGAGCCGATTTCGGCTTGATGAATCAGGCTGTTAGTTGCTTGGAAAGATTAATTGAAGAGCACTGTCAGAGGACTTGTCAATGTATACTTATGTTAATGCAATTAACGTTGAGGCAATTACATTGCCTGGCCCTCAGGGTGCTCCTAAAAGCAACTGGGCTGTGCTTTGTTTTCCACCTGTGTGGACCAACACTAACAAAGCGCTGTGAATTTTACCTATTTCGAAGTTCGGACAAGAATTCCACCTATCATTAGCCTACAGTGGTGAGCGTGGAAAGGAGCGTTGCATTGTAAATAGCATATATGTGGCTAAAAGGTCAAAGACTTTTGGCATCAATGCCAATTTTAATTATGTGCAAATGTGATAAATTTGGACAAATCACAATGTGGAGTTTCAGTAGAGTGTAGAGATTAAAGCTAGTTTAATGGGTTAGTTAAGTCATGGCAATTAAGAAACGCATGGAGGCGGTTAAAAACAAAGCATTCCAAGATTTTAGAGAACATGGGGAGGTTGTGAAACAGGGAGAGGGTTGGATCTAATTGCGGTGAGTTTCTTGAATAGGGGTTGGACGATGGTTGACCACTTGGATGCTAAGCTACTTGCAGTGCTTCCATGTAATTTCCATTGAAATCAATGGAAACTCCATGACGAGCTGGGCTCGTCATGAGCGTCCAAGGGTTAAAGCGTTGGGACTGATACCTAAACTAAGTGAATAGTTAAAGAGTGATGTTAAAAATATACAATGAGAGGTCTAGAGTTTTAGGAAGAGATTCACTACTTGTGCGCTGTGTTTGCATCACAGAAGTGACGCAAACGACGCAAAATCTTTTTTTGTAATTTACTTTCCAGCTAATTTACTTGTTTAGCGCTGGAAATAACGTAAAATAATGCGAAGCAGCGCATTGCGCCGCTTCGCGTTACTTTGCGCCATAGGGGCATACAAAGAGTGGTGCATAGCCGTTCCCATGAAACCACCCAAGGTTTCTCACGCTAAACCCAATTTACTAAAAACAGTAGATTGGGTTTAGCGTGAGAAAACTGTGCCCTTTTAAACTAAGCGCAAAGAAAGAGAAATGCTTTCATTTCTCCTTTCTTTTCCGACTTTGCATGTGTGCTGCACTGTGCGGCACGCATACAAAGTGGGAAAAGCTTTCCCTTCCTGAACAAAACCTATGCTGGACTGAGGCACACACAGTAGCTCTGCGGCGCTAAGGGGTGTGCATGGCGCACAGCAGCTGTGATCAGCGCCAGCGCAAGGGAAAGGGGATGAGATAGCCATCTCTTTTTAGATATGGCACTCTCCTGCTCCCTACCTGTCGCGCAACGCAACGCAACGCAGCACAGCCTTGCAGGGGGCTGCGCTGCATTGCACAACTTTTTCTTAAATCGATCCCTAGAGTTTACTTGATCAGGAGCACAAATGAGAATCGGTGACGCTCCGGTGCCACCAAACTGTGGTTCCACCATTCCATTTAGAGTTAGGGGAACCTCGGCTGTTCCTGTGTGTGAACCCACTACCTGACACCCATCTATCCTGGTCTACCAGTTTATAGTGACGGTCATCTTAACTTAATTAGGGTACTTGACGCTCATTTTCAATACCCGTTAGTGCCATGCAGGCAACGTTTTCCTGGGAAGGGAACATTGATAGTTCCCCTCGCACAGGGCGATAATTCCTTAGTTGTCAGTGTCATTACATTTTTTACTTTCTGAAAACAAACTTCCCACTCAGATAGGATCTATTCCCACTCCGATACATTCAGAGGAGCCACCAGACCAGATTTCTTAATATGGTGAATAGTCCTCTGCAAGGACAGTGAAGGCCACAGACTCCCCTGACTGTTGACTAGTGGGCTGCCTGCCAGGCCCCAACTGAACCTGTTAGTTAATGGGAATGGGGGTCTGGAGATACATTATGGCAGGTTATAGAGGTTCTAAAATTCGTTATTTTGGAGGTGCAATATACTCTACAAAGTCTGGGTCTTAGAGAGGGTACTGAGTGTTTGAGATGCGAGGCAAGAGTGATGGTTGTTAACGTTGCCATCAGGATGCTATGCATGGAAGTCTAGGAAGATATTGCAAAGGTGTAGACTTAACAGCATTGAGTGTGGAGGTGATCCTGTTCCCGACTGACATAGCCGACAAGGTGTTTGTGTGTTTTTATTTTCACTTTGATTTTCACCATTTGCAGAGGTGCGCCCATATGTTTGTCTTCACCGAGTGAAACGAGATATCTGAAGCTGAGGAGATGGCGCGGTGGGAGTGACAGTGCACATTTATGGTGGTAGTAGTAAAGATGAAAAGCCATGCATGTAAAGGCATGTAAAGTTTGTGGAAGATGATTCTGAGGAGAGCAGCAAGATCCCAGGTGGCAACAAAATCATGCATGGGAGAACACCTACAGGCACAGAAAAATCGATGTCCTGTCAGGGTGCAGAACCACAAGTTTATATGACTATCGGGTGCTAAAAAGGTCATATTAGCTAGTCAAAGGACCTAAACACAACCCTATCACAGGCCTAAACAGGTAAGATTTTTGACTGTAGTCTCAGGTGGAGATGCCCGAATAGAGGCCGCGAGGGAATTCAGCATTAAAGGGCATCGTCTCACTGGGGGGTACTCCTGGCACCGTAACAATATGGTGGGCCCAGCAGTATCTGCAGATGAAGGCCCACGGGTACTTTTTTGCCTTGGCATCAGATGCATGTGTTCCTTTAAGAATAGTCTCAGGGCTTTTTTTTATATGTGATTCCAATATTTGTGGTGATCTCAAGGTTAATATGAACGCTTTGCCTTCAGGTGCAATGTTGGATCTAGTCATATCATTTTTGTCCACAGATGACTCATTGCAGATCTGGAAAAGCCTGCCACAAATTACCTTTCATCTCATACTAGGGGATCCTATAAGTCACAAATACCTGCTCTTCTAGGACCATCTGTTACTGTTGGCAGCTTGAAGAATCTTTGAGAACACATGAAGCTGTAGGAATCTCATTCCAAAATAACAGATTATTAATGTAGTCCTGAGCCTGAGAGATCCAAAAGAATTATCCTAGTTGTTGACAGCAAACATTTCTAGATTGATAATTTTTGATTGGTTGTCTTCCTTTTAATGGGTTTCATGTTAGGGGAATATCATCTGATTTGGGATGTATTATATTACAACGCATGCTTTTACCACGCATGCCTTTACAACGCGGTATTTACAACGCATGCCTTTACAACGCATAGCGCTTTGGGGTGCTGGATAGTGAATAGTTTAATTTACTATTCCAACTCCAGTCCCTGTGGATAGTAGGGAAGGTGTTGGATAGTAAATCAAATATATTCCCTATCCTAGAGCGCCCCCCAGCGCAATGCGTTGTAATGGTTTGCGTTGTATAAATTGCGTCGTAAAGGCACTGCGTGGTAAAAGTTGCGTTGTAAAGGATGTTTCCCTCTGATTTGTATGATAATTCCTGTGCCACTTATTATAACTGTTTGAGATCAGAAACAGTGCAAAGCTGTGCAGCGCTCCAAGAAAATTAAAAATATGTCAATGGAACACTTCTCATCTACTGAAAGCAGACAGCCAAAGTCAATAGATTTGGCTTGTTTAAGACATGTGCTTGTTGTTCATATTGAAATGAGAGAGGGTGCAATTAGCCAGCCTAGTGCAAGACTTTATGCATCAAAGGGTCAAGTTGTGCGTACTCTGCTGTCTGTTTGTCCTGAGGGACACTTTGTTTAGTTCATCAGTAGCCAGGCGTAGTCAGCATGGTGAGGCAGGTTGGCCCAGACATACAATGGAGAAATAAAGCTATCAGTCATAGCATCTAAAGGGATAAAAGTAGAACATGACTAGCTGTGCAAGGCCACTGTGTAATAGCACATTAGAAGCCCTGGGACATTGAGAAAGAGGGAGATTATGCTTTCATTTTCTACGATGATTGCTATGTTTGAGTCTGGACGTGGAGAGTGTTGTGTCCTCATGCTATCCTATGCATTCTCCCTACAGTCTTGATGGTAGCCGATGCTCAGCTAGTATGTGAGGTCAGTGGATGGTTGGAATGTTGAGAGTGGTTGTTAGTGGATAAGAGTGCAGTTGGATTGAGAAGTGCAGCTCAACCAGTAAGTGAGGTCATTGGATCGTTGGAATGTTGAGAGTGTTCGTGCTTGGATGTGTGGATAGTTGGATTGCGAAGCGCTGCTCAGCCAGTAAGTGAGGTCATTGGATGATTGGAATGGTGAGAGTTTTTGTTAGTGGATGGATGGGGAGTTGGATTGAGAAGCGCTGCTCAGCCAGTATGTGAGGTCAGTGGCTGGTTGAAATGTTGAGAGTGTTTGTGCTTGGATGTGTGGATAGTTGGATTGAGAAGTGCTGCTCAGCCAGTATGTGAGGTCAGTGGATGGTTGGAATGTTGAGAGTGTTTGTGCTTGGATGAGTGGACAGTTGGAGTGAAAAGGATTGAGCAGCAGGATGCTGCTCCTAGTGGGGTTTTACAGGATTCGCCTGTAACCTGATCTAAACCTAATAAGCCTACTTCTTTTGTAACCCACAGGACTATATCCTTGATTGTAACAGAGATGTCATACAGCTGCATTAATGGATTAGCTGTATGCAATAAAGGGGATTTAGTGTCAGGTGAGTAGGGAAGTGGTGTCTGTAACAGTACTGATGGAGGTGCGGGTGCTATGTCTGCCAGGTGGCCTAATGCTAACTGTGATGCCTCCATTCAGGGAGCCCTCTGCATAAATGGATTTTCAAAAAAAAAAAAAAACAAGACGGAAAAGGCAAAACTACGAGCTTCAGAACCCTAATAGGTGGCTAAAAAGCCTGAATTGGCAGAAGGTGACACATGACACTGGGCATTGTGGCAGCTTAGAAGAGATGGTCAAGCACAGAAACAAGAGAGGGAGATGGGAATGGGGGAGGTGAAGAGAAAGGGAATACGTCTAGAAGGGAACTAGGGGTGGAGTGTGTTCAGAAGGTATAAATAATACCATAAACAATTGCAATCATCTGTCCAGTATGCATTGTAAAATGGGTAGGACTGCCTCAATAATCTACAATAAACAGCTTGTGACGGTCCTTCGAGTTGCAATGAAGCTCTTTACAGTGTGGACGAGAAGAGGAGAGCCTCTGAGTGGAGACCTGATGTTATAAACCGTGGGCGGGTTTATCAAGGCTTTGTGCCGCCACACAAACGGGCATATTATCAAGAACGTCGTTAAAAACATTTCACCGGTTTAGCCGCAGGAAACTGCCGCTAAAGCGGTGATAATGGGCTTGATAATATGCCCTGGAGAATTCTAATAGAAGTCAATGTTCTGCTGTGAACATGGGCTTCTATTGGAATTCTCCAAGGCATATTATCAAGCCCATTATGGGCTTGATCATATGCCCTGGAGAACAGGCCTTCAGTAGGAGAAATATTTGAATGCATCTAAGTATTTAAATCAGTGGACTTGTGCTGCACAATAGAGCAGACATCTAATGTGTGAACTGTTAAAAGTGTAATCCAAACATAGGGTACAGTACACAAGGTGTGCTAGTTAGCACCCGCACAAATTTCCATTGTGCAGCCTATTTTTGTGCCAGAACTTGTAAAGAGTGCAGCGGCAGGCTTTAGTCAGTAAATATGGTTCTGTGTTGCACTCTCGCACGAGCGCAAAGCAGCCCCTTTGCCTGCTGTGCTGCGTTGTGCAAATGTGTAGTAAACCTTCGCCCTTCTTCTCCATTACGTAATTTTCAGGATCTAGAAGAACAATAAAGAAAAAATGCTATGATTATTTAAAGAAAGAAAACTTAGGTTTTATAAGTGACATTATTTTCTGATAAATCATTTCTCACACCCTGTAAGCTTAATGTGAGCTCTGATGGCTTTAGCAAATTACTAATGACATTCCCATGAGGAAACTGAACAAAAAGTACAGATTTAGCAAATTGAATTATAAAATCAAGAGATACACCGGCCGCCAAAATCATGAAATCCCTGAAATTGAGCACACCAGATAACCTGGCATGAGAGATTTATGAGAAAATTAGGCAGCAGTCATTGCATTAATATATTTTAGAGCGCACTAAGACAAACATTTGATGTGTTGAGTTTTATGAGATGCAAAATAAAATTATGAGTTGGTAGTGCACATTTTCCCAATCAATGCATTTGCGAACACAGTGGAGGAATGGAAGAGTAAAAGGGCTGCAAAGTGCAAACGTATCATTGGTGCAACTTGCAGCACCTGGCAGTGTTTGGTGCACTCCTTCCTGCTCTATCATGTTCATGCCACTCTTCACCTTGATAACAGTGATTGGACCATTAACGAGGCTGGAGACACCGACATGGGAAAGTCAGCTGGAGTCCTGCCTGCTAGACTGCCCTCTCTGCACCTCTGGCAGTGTGGAGCATGCACTGTCTGCCCTATCAACCGCAAGTCGTCCTTAGCCTCCTCGGGGGCTCAGCACCAGGCAGAGCAGCCCCAGCGCACCTCTTTATGGGTCCTAGGCTTCCTGTTCTGCAAGGCCAGAGTGCAGGAGGAAAGACACTGAGCACAGAAAAGTACCTCACATGCAGGTCTATCATCAAGCACCATCCTCTAGTAAAGAGTGCCCTGGGGCTTGAACCATGCACCGTCTGCCCATCAACCACAAGGTGTCCTTAGCCTCTGTGGAGGCTCAGCTCCAAGTAGAGCAGCCCCAGTGCACCTCTTTGTGGGTCCTAGGCTTCCTGTTCTGTAGGGACAGAGTGCAGGAGTAAAGGCACTGAGCACAGAAGAGAACTTCACATGCAGCTCTATCTTCAAGCACCATCCTCTAGTAAAGAGTGCCCTGTGGCTTGAACCATGCACCGTCTGCCCTATCAACCACGAGGTGTCCTTAGCCTCTGCGGAGGCTCAGCACCAGGCAAAGCCGCCCCAGTGCACCTCTTTGTGGGTGCTAGACTTTCTGTTCTGCGGGAGGTAAGGCACTGAGCACAGAAGAGTACCTCACATGTACCTCTGTCATCAAGCACCATCCTCTAGCAAAGAGTGCCCTGGGGCTTGAACCATGCACCGTCTGCCCTATCAACCACAAGGTGTACTTAACCTCTGCAGAGGCTCAGCATTAGGCAGAGCAGCCCCAGTGCACCTCTTTGTGGGTGCTAGGCTTCCTGTTCTGCGGGAGGTAAGGCACTGAGCACAGAAGAGTACCTCACATGTAGCTCTATCATCAAGCACCATCCTCTAATAAAAGTGCCCTGGGCTTGAACCATGCACCGTCTGCCCTATCAACCACGAGGTGTCTTTAGCCTGCTCGGCGACTCAGCACCAGGTAGAGCAGCACCAGAGCACCTCTTTGTGGGTCCTAGGCTTCCTGTTCTGCAGGGACAGAGTACAGGAGGAAAGGCACTGAGCACAGAGGAGTATCTCACATGCAGCTCTATCATCAAGCACCATCCTCTAGTAAAGAGTGGCCTGGGGCTTGAACCATGCACTGTCTGCCCTATCAACCACGAGGTGTCCTTAGCCTGCTCGGGGGCTCAGCACCCAGTCGAGTCCTAGGCTTCCTGTTCTACAGTAACAAGTGCAGGAGGTGTGGCACTCAGCACAGACGAGTGGCTCATGCATTTTCAATGGTGGGGCCAGTGCAGGAGGAGCAGTGGAAGATAGACTGTGCCTCAACATGCACCACTGTGCGAGGGGGCTGCAGGACCTGAAGCAGGAGGTAGGACCAGTGTCAAGACAGGCCCAGGTGGGAACTGCAGAGGAGTGGGAAGGTGAACTGCCTATTCCCAGCAGCAGCGAGTAGAGCAGGAGGGGATGGGGCATGGTCCTTATATGGGTCATGACGCTGACCTTCGCGCGTCCGTTTTGAAATTACTAAACTGCACTTCTGAGAAAATGTAAAATAGCCAGCTACATTAATCAACTGCTGAAGTGTATCTACATACAGAATATATCGTTATAAAATATAATTTTTTCCTTAACTCCGTTTTCAGTTCCAACTGCTGAACAATTGCCACATCTATGAAATACCCAATGAATGAAGCAGAGTGCCCCAAATCCCCTTTCTAAATGCTGGTTAGTGTGTGATATTGTTCGTAGCGGTCTGAAAAACAGCTAAAACTGTCTCCTGCCCGACCCTAAAAAAGAAAGTTTTCACCTCGTTCTTTGTTATTTGGTGTCACCAAGTAATGGATGGTTACTTAAGCTCATTTTAGAGGAGTGCCGACCCTCTTTTTATTGTGTGGCTTGACAGAGCAGCTGGTGTCAACCACCAAGAAAGGGGCTATGACTCCGCCCATATGTTGGGAGCCAGGAGGACATGTTTTCATTGGGAAGTAAAGTCCACATTTGTAAAGCGCACAATCACCCGTAAGGGTCTCTAGGCGCTGGGGGCCGTCGGGAAGATTAAGCGAGCTATTGCCCAGAGTCACATGGTGCTGGGCTAATCTGCCGCCGGAGCCGGGGATCGAACCGTGATCCCCAGATTCAAGCGTCAGTCGCCCTGGCCACGGCGCCACACCTTTGTGTTCTTCCACAAATCAAGTGTTTCCTTGCCCTCCAAAGCTGTGATCATTGTGTTTGATGACCCGATTGCCTGAGCTTGAACTTTAAGAGACACACACATGACATAATGCTAATAAAGTGTCTTAGATAACCAGATAATTGATTGTGTTTTTCTCTGGCAGCAGCGCAGATAGGATGGAATTATATCTCTAGTTTGGCATGTTTTCATAAAGCAGACCTATTTGCATTGTCAAAAGTTGTTGTCTATATTGTGTATTGCTGTTTTTAAAGCTTTCCATTGGGTATCAGATGTTACGACTTTAAGCATAACATATTTTCCTCTTAAGATGTCTTTTCAGTACATGTCTCTGTACCAGATGCCTCTGGACAGATTGCATTACCCAGTATCTCCCATTCCACTCAGTCTCTGGATAGTGTGATGACTTAGGGAACTAAATGCAAGGACTTTTTTTGTGTGCAGCTTCTTATTTCTCGAGAAAGGTTTGTATGCTGATATCATGGCTCCCCTGGTGAGGTGAGATAAGAGGGCGATGCAGCAGGCAGCCATCAATATTTCAAAAGTTTGCATCGCCCAAGGATGTTATGGCTTCTGAACAGAATTTTAATACGGGAGCATTTGGAACTATTCTATGCGGATCAGTCAGGCGACTCATCTTAGATGTTCTATTGCAAATTAGGCCTTCTTGCCTAGTTGGCCTTGGTGACTAAGTTTAAACTAACAAAATATGAGCCTTGGGCCATGCGATAAAATACTCATTTTTAGGATTAGTGCACACCTGCTTGACCAGAAGGAACAAAGACATATATTCAATAAACCTCTATGCTAGCCCATCCTATCTAGGTTTTGTTTACTTTTAGACCCCGGCTCCTGGTATTTTAGTCTGAGACGTTATGCTGCTTTTTTTGGATCATATAAGAGGAGAACCTGATAGCTGAACTCTATTCTGACATATATCCCAGTTGTACTGCCTGTACTACCTTTTCCTTTTCATTGATTATTTTCAAAACGTATGATGGAAAATATCGTTTCAGCCTATTGCTTTCAAAATTAAAGGCAACATCGGCGATCATAGTATTTTACCACGTGCTTTAATTAAGTCAAACGTAAAGCATACAAAATCTAAATCAAGACATCTAAGGTACTGCCAATGGTTCTTGAGTATGGAGGGGTGAATGAATGAATGAATGATTTATACGCGTGCAGCTACTCCGAGGAGGGTTCCGGCACTAAGGAAGGAACCCATGATAGGCACCCAAAAATCAAAACCTTAATGTCCCACAGAGAAGAGCCAAGTTTTGAGTTTTCTGTGGAACATGGTCTCAAGGGGGATCTGATGCAATTCACGTGGAAGCTCGTTCCACACTTTGGCAGCATGTAAAGTTTAGGATTTACTGCCCCTTCGGACATGATTAAAGCAGGGGATCGAATGAAGTAAAGCAGAGACAGAACGCAGCACTCTGTAGGGGAGATACTGGACACATCTGTTCGCCAGATAACCAGGGCTCGATAGATAGACTGCCCTGTGAGCCAGAAACAGGATCATCGAAGAATAAAATTATTTTACACCAAAAAGGCTCAATGATAGAGGCCAGGAGAGACACAAAAACATTAAAGATGGTAGGGCTTAACAAGGAGCCGTGCGGGCCTCTTGTTTGACTACCTTGACCTCAGAAGAACAAGGGGCATGCCAAACCTATTGGTTTCTAGAGTCCAGGAAGGACTTGTCCCAGGCCCACACAATAGCCCTCACACCCACAGTGGACAACTGGTGCAGGAGGATTGAGTGTGGGATAGATTAAGAAGAATCATGTCCTCATTTCTATCTGAATCTAATGATCATTTAATATGGTCGGAAATCTCCTGTAGTGCAGATTCCGTACTGTGCCGGAGGCGAAAGCCAGATTTGCTACGGTGTAATAGCTTGCCTTGCTTGACTTCATCACAGGATTGCGGATATCTGCTGCTACAGCTAACAAGGTAGGTGGACATGCATCCAGAGGGGAGCCCTATTTACGTTTCAGAATGTCTTCCCTAGATTGTTCTAATGAAATTGGCCTGAACTGGATATGCCTTATACTATGGCTGTCAGGATCCACATGGCAGACAGAAGGGAAACTCTCCTGCAGAGCAAGCAGTGATTTCTGAATATTTAAGATTTTTGTCTCAAAGAATGTTGCTAGCCCATTGCACAGCTCTTGAGACGTGGCAATTGCCCTGTGGCAGGACTCCAGAGTGTAAATATATCACAATCTGAAAGATGGAGCAGGAGCTATGCTCAGCGGAATTAACTTTGTCTGCAAAATGCAAACTATGAGCCTGTTTAAGCGAGACATGACAGGGTCTAAGGGTGGATTTGTAGTTGGAATACTGTCAGTTGAGTAGTTCATGCACCAAATTCATTCCAGATTTTTGCAAAATTTAAGTTCTGCAGCTAAAGAAGCGAGACCCAAAGGGCCAGGAGTTTGCCATTTCTCTTCTTCTGCTCTTGTAGAGGAGCCGGCACCCTGGGTGCTACTGATGGAGCAGGGGAAGGACAAAAATTTTTGGGTACCCCTTATAAAGTCATTCTCTAATAACTGTAACATTTATTAATTGTATGAAGCATGACAACTAATCGATCAAGTGCACATAGAATAGACACCACAGTAGGAATACTAATTGCTATTCTGCTAAAAATTAATTTGCTAATAAATCAAAAGTCATATTAATTTAGAGCTGTGATATTGTAGATATAATTAAATTAAATGTGTGTATCTGTGCTTATATTAGAAGTTTTGTGGCAAAAAGAATGCAAATGGTAAGTAAATCTTGCATATTCGTGTGCTTTTGCTAGGTAACTACTAACACGGAAAAAATTGAATGGTGGGAGGTAAACAGAAGGGTTAAAATTTGATATCTAACATCTGTTGTGTTTGTTTTCATATTAGTTCCCATTGAGGCCTGTGCGGCCTAGCCTGAAAATGGCTGTTTAAACGAAACAGTGAAATTGACTCCGGGAAAGATGGCCCCCACGTATGCCAGAAATCAGTGAATGGCCTGTGCTCAGAGCAAGAGATGTCAAGGTCGGCTTGGCCTATTACTGGGAGACGTGCCAAAGGATGCTTGCATTTCAAAGCCTGGGAGAGGATGACGTTGTTACCTTATTATGAATAAAAGATACAAGAACTGAACGACGATTGCAAACGTGGACAATTAAGGCATGAGAAAGTATTGGGAATGACAGGGCAAAAATTGAGAACTGGTTTGGACAAGGAGGACATGAGGTGATCATCACCACCCCTCTATGGACCAATGAGAAATGAGTACGGACCCTAAAAGTTTCAATTTTGGGTTAGTTAGTTAGTGAAAAGGGTATAAAAGAGCTTATGCAGAAGAGGGAAAAAGTTGGTTCCGTGGTTTTTATTTCGCACCACAACATGCTGTTGGTCTGAACAATTTTATGGTGCAAAGATTTTGAATTAACTTAGGACTTGACATTTTGATGGGGCAAAGAAATTGAATGTGGAGATCTATGTCGGGGGGAGACATCGAGGAGGTTAGAAAGACAGTAAACTTGGGAACCTGTTCTATGCAGCTCTGTCATCTTCCAATGGCAGATTGGTAATATGCTTTTTAAATTTCATTTCTTGAATGTACTTAATAAATGCTAAAACTTTTGCTTGTCTAAAGAAAATGTTATTTTCCTTTCCTATTGAATTTAGATAAATTTCTGCATAATATTAACTCGAGTCTGTTTTTATTTAGAATAAAAAGTTATGACAAATTAAACATTGAAATTATGGGAATAATATGATTGAGTGGGTCTTAATCGCCATCAACTGACTTCTACTAGTTGGTCCATCAACCAAATAGCGGAGTACCTTGATGTTTATTTCCTTATGTCTGCTGAGAAAAATTTGATATGTACATAAATGAATGTGATGTATAACATTTAGGGCCAGATGTAGGTGGCCCAATACCAGTCGGTAACGGCCAAAATTTGGTAATTTCGGCCATTACCGACCGGTATTGGGCATTCGGGATGTAGGGGACCAAAAAGTAGCTGAATCGGTAAAGTTACCGAATCGTAAATTTACCGAATTGGTAACGTTACCGAATCGGTAAATTTACCGAATCGGTAAATTTTCAGAATTGGTAAAGTTACCGAATCGGAAACTTTACCGAATCGGTATATTTACCGAATCGGTAAAGTTTCCGAATCGGAAAAGTTACCGAATCGTAAATTTTACCGATTTGGTAAATAAGAAATCGTAAAAATGAATTTCGAGATTTAGGTTCCCTTTTAAATACAGAATTTGCATGAAATTCGGTATTTAAGAGTCGGTATTTACTATGGATTGAAAGCAGGTGGGAACCAGGTGCAGGCTATAAAAAAGGACCCAAAAAGCACCACTTACACCAGAATGGCGGCATTGTATGTCATTGCGAGGCGGCTACTGCTCCAGGCAGAAGGAGAGAGGGTCTGGAGGAGGGAGGAGCAGGTGTATAGGCAGAGGATCACAATATTCCAGCTCACTGAGCCTGAGATCCTACAAAGGTACAGACTGGCCCCACAAACAATCCTGGACCTCATCAGGGACCTACACCCACTTTTGGACCATCCTACCCCAAGGGCACACACCATCCCACCCCATGTGCAGGTGCTGTGCAGCCTACACCTGCTTGCATCTGGAAGCTACCAGAGTTTGGTTGCTGCGGTAGGTGGGGTGTCCCAGAGCTGTCTGTCCCGTTTCTTAAAAAAATTCCTTGATGTCATGTTGCAGAGAATGCAGCACTACATTAGCTTCCCTGCTACGCATTCAGAACTGCTAAGGACAAAGACAGACTTCTTTCAGATGGCGCAGTTCCCTAACATCATTGGCTGCATTGATGGTACCCACATACCAATATGCCCACCTGCTGCCACAGAGTACATTTATCGGAACCGTAAATCCACCCACACCATAAATGTACAGGTGATCTGTGATGCAAAATACGTGATCACTGACATAGTAGCCAAATTCCCAGGGAGTACCCACGACTCCTACATCTTCCAAAAACAGTGGGATCTACGCACACCTGACTGCGGGGGAATTTGGCGAAGGATACTTGCTAGGTGAGACACTGTGTGGAAATCACTTGAATCGTATTACAGGTGGATGTGTGTGAGCATGTGATTAATGTCAATTTCTTATTACTAATAGTGGACAGTGCATATGCCCTCCGGTCCTTCATCCTCACACCCTACCTCAACCCAACAACACCAAGTCAGAGGAGATACAACAGGGCACACAAAACAACTAGAAACATTTTGGAGCGCACCTTTGGCATGTGGAAGAACAGGTTTCCCTGCCTCCATAAAAGTGGAGGGGCCGCCAGTACACACCAATCACCTGCTGCAAAATGATTGCAGCCTGTGCAATGCTGCACAACCTGGCGGTCAAGAAGGGCACAGAAGTGGAAATCTCAGATTATGAGGACCATGACGACGAGGAAGCAGTCCCTGAACCACACACATCTGGAGGAGCAACATCAACTGATGGCCGACACAAACGGGAAGAGATCATACACAACTATTTTTAAGTAAGTAAGGAGACAAAGACAGGCGTGTTATGCTACAACACTACTTTAATTTTGTAATGACGTTGGTTTTTTAAAGCACAAAAGTGCAACAAAAAGCTCTCAGTTCAGGTTAAGTTCACCATGAACTGTGAAAGTTATTTCCTTGCTCGCTTCCCGGTACCACTAGTAGGTTGTTCAACCTGCTCACTGTCTTGCTGGCCTGTGGCCTCAGCATGGCGCCGGCTCCTCCTAGTTTCAGTTACAGGGGTGCTTCCAAAGCTGCTCCTGCTCCTGCTCGTGCTCTCTTCACTTATAGGCACATCCAGAGCAGCTGTGTGTGCAGTTTGTGCATTCAACAGCGCCTCAAGAGCACTGGTCATCCTGCCCATGCCCCTAGTGACCTCATTTGTGTTTTGTGTCATGGCCTCCTGCATGTTGGAGCTTCTCCTGCATAACAGGGATGTGGCAGTGGCCAGGCGGTTGATGGCTGTACTTTGGACATGTGCGCGACGCCTATCCCTGTGCCTTGCCACAAAAGCATTGTCTAGTTTGGTGCATAGTAGCTGCACCGAGTTGTTGATTCCCCGCATCCCTGCTGCCATCTCCTTGTTGACCTGTACCATCTCCTTGTTGACCTGTACCATCTCACTGATGCCCTTTCCTATCTCTCCAATGTTACTATTCAGGGACCTCAGCTGTCATTGGAATGCCTGGATGGCTCTTCCCTGCATCCTTTGTATCCGCACCATGCTCCCCTCCAGATCAAGGAACACACTTCAACCCTCAACTGGTGCATCTGCTGCCCTTTCTTGCCCTCTGTGGCGTCTTGCAGTACTATGGCCCATCCCTGCACTGGAGTGTGTTGTGCCAGGGCTCACTGCCACAGGCAAGTTCTGTTGTCCGTCACCCTCCATGTCAGCTGCTACGGGCTCCAAATCGGGGAGTGGAGCCACGACATGCCTCCTGCCTGGTTGTGATGGGGGTATCACATCATGCTGTGATGCTGGCATATCTGGTGATGACAGCAGGAGGGGGGACTGAGATCTGCTAGGGGACGCCAGCAAATCTTGGGCCATTTCTGCGTCTTGGGCAGGTGGATGGCTACTTGATGCAGCTTTCTCCTGTGGTACGTTGGGGGTACTTTGTCCTGCATCCTGGCTCTCCTCCCTCTCAGGTGGTGTCCCTTCAGCCTCCTGCGAGCGCCTGCGAGACGTTTCACCTGTGGACATATGAGCGTACATTAGCTAACCGCTACTGTTTCACAGTCACTACAATTAAATAATTATCACATGGGCCATGTTCTGTATGCAGTCATTACATGAACTAGTTGGTTGGTGTGGTGTATGACATGTCCTTACATTTCCTGTCTACATATCGCATCATGCATTGGCCCTGTATATTGCTAGCAGTACTGGACTTGGGTTCACTTGCCCACTAAGGGTACAGGTAAGGGTGTTGCTATTGGGGGGAATGCAGTGCATTTGTCTTACCTTTTTTGCTTGCATCTCTGGCCGAGCTGTCTACATCTCCCAGTGCGCAGACGCTCTCTGGTTCTAGGGTTGAGGCCACCATCTCCTCCAGGTCAGTCAGGGGTGGAGCTGGGTTCTTGCCTCTGCCTGTTTTTGATGCCTGCTTGTGTTGTTCTGCCATTTTCTTCTTGGTTTGGCTCCTCAAGTCATAAAAACGTTTTTTGAGGTCCTCTATGTCCCTGGTGGTCACCGCCACGGCATTTACTTTCTTCATAATGTCCAGCCAGATTTTTCTTTTGGCTGATTCAGCCACAGTGAGGGACTGCCTGCCAAACAATTTGTGGTGCACCTTGACCACCTCCTCCGCAAGGCCCTGCAGCTCCATGCTGCTGAATTTCAGTTTCCTCCTCCTCTCAGGCTGCTATTTTTCTTGGTTGCTTGTCATTTTTCGCTTTTAAAAGTGCTCCAAACACTTTCTGTTGCTCCTGCACTCTGCTCAGCTCCGACTGCCTTTCCAGAAGCTTCTAATTAGTTGCAGCTGCCTGTGTAGCCACTTCCTGGTAAGGAGGGGGAGGGTGGTGGCACCTGATTGGCTGCCTACTTGAGTTTCACTTTTGTTAGCTTTCCGATTCGGAATTTACCGATTCGGTATTTACCGAATCGGTATTTACCGAATCGGTATTCCCTATTCGTTCCTATGGGCCTTTTGGCCCATAGGAATGAATGGGGAATACCGATTCGATAAACACCGATTCGGTAAGTTCTGATTGTCCGATACCGAATTTTACCGATTCGGTATTTTTTACCGATTTCTTACCTACATCCCTTTTTCCGATTCTAAAATACCGAATCTGTAAAATTCGGTATTTTAGAATCGGTAAAATCGATTTACCTACATCTGGCCCTTAGAGTCTAAGTTAATGAGGTACCCCGCTATCCAGCATCTCGCCTTCTTTTCCACTGAATCAGGAGTAGTGTGATGTGTGGATGTGTGACTTGCGGTGCTATGGGCCCCACCGATGAGTAAAGTGAAGTTGCTCCTGGGTTGAGTGGGGTGAGATTTGAGGGTTGTTTGGGAGCCGTGCTGGATCAGATTTCTTGCTAGCAGAGGTCTGGTTACAATAGGTCAGTTTGGTGATTAGTAGTGTTTTTTTGATTAGCTTAGTGTATATAAAACCACTATATTCAAAGGTTTATGTCTAACACTTTATGTTGAGTTTGTATTAGGTTATGTGTAGTCGGAATTTTTGAAGCTTCCGGGAAGTAGGAAGTTGGTTGATCTGTATGCAGGCAGGGGAAAACGTGTATCAAGGTAATTACATGGAATCGTACATTGTCTAGTTTCAAAGTTGATAACACAGGAAGGTGTTATGTCAGGGAATTCTTGTATGAGTCACGTTGAATGAATAGCATTAGGTATTCTTGTGAAACTCTGGCCTTAATTCTCAGGAGCTGTAGTCTCTACATGTGTACTATCCCCAGAGAAATGGGTTTGCCTTGGGCATGATAGAAAGGTAAGGTAGAGGGAAGTGCTACTTTATCGGCGAAACATATTTCTGTGGTAGGGAAGAGGTAAGCGCTGCCTACTGGAAATACAGAAAACTTGTAAATTTGGACAAATTATCACTTTAGTTTTAGAGAAATAGACAATGGAAATGTATTAGTGTCATAACTAACTGATTTAAGCTGTATAAAATATATATAAATAAGCTGCCGATAAATTTTGTAAATGAGTGGTCAGCAGAAGCATGAGTAGAGCTGACATCAGCAAGAGTCGTGCTGGGATAGGTCCACACGACTGTAACGTTTGATATTCTGATTGGTGCATTAGCAAGAACTGCGCTGGAATAGGTCAGTATGATTGTGACATGTACTGTTCTGATTGATGCGTTAGTGTGAATCGCGCTGGGATAGGACAGAATATCAGAACAGGCTGAAAACTAGTGTACGATTGTTTTGAAGGGAAAATCTGTGAAAAATGTATTATTATTATGAGCAAGACAGGGAGAAACCTTCATGGTTCAAGAAAATTAAGAATCTATTTAAGAAGGACAAGGAAATAGTCATCAGAGAGGGAAAAGTACTTCCTCCACCGAAAATGCCAGGATCATACATGATGACAAAATATGGCTATCATACTTGCATTTGGCTAGAAAATTGGGTGAAGTATACCAAAAATGATGGAGTATTAACATTTCCAGAAACAGGTTTGTTTAGCCCAGCAGTGTTACGAAACTTGAGAGAAAAGATGGTAAGACTTGAACCGAGACCTAGGCCAACACAATTTGAAGCATTGATAGAATGGGAAGATGAGATGCATGAAAGAGAAAGAGAGAGATTCAGAGATGCAAAAGAAAACCGATGTAGTCCAAGAGGATTATGGGGAATAACTCATGAGAGTAGAATGAGAAGATGGAGAAATGCTGATATGTGGAATGGGATGTATCCAATGCGAACAGTTGATGAGACTGTAGGAAGAAAATGTACAGAGAAGAGGAAAAATGTATTACCAGAAAAGGGTGGTTGTGGAATTAGTGAAACAGAGGACGAGGTACTGGAGCATATTTTCAATAGAATACCCCTCCATATCAGCCAACTTCTGCAGTGGTGACCCCAAATGCACCGCCAATGGAGATCGGATTGCCAGAAACCCCTAAACGATATTCTGAAGTAAAGAGTACCCCGGAAAAAAAAGAGATTATACAAATTAAAAACCCTGGTACTTCTGAATTAGCAAGATCGACAAATGAATTCACAGAGAAAATCCAAGAATTAATGAGAAATTTAGAAACTGTAACTGTACCAGTAACTATAGCTTCTGTAATCAAAGTCCAATATCTAGAATTCATATGGGAGCCGAATCGGCAACTGAAACTCCAGAGAAAAGTATAGATAGAGTAGATTTGACAAAAACTCAGATAGAACCAACAGCAAAAGAATTAAATGATTGGGTTAAAGCCTTACAAAAGAAAGATCTGGAACCTAATCTTTTAGATGTGGTTAGATTAAAAATAGATATGGAAGAACTGATTATTGGAACTATTGGAACTGAAAGACTAAAAACATACCAGGATGACGGACTGATGTTTATTTGTAAAAGTATACATGATCAACTAGAAGAAACTAGAAGAAACAGCGAATGAATTAGGGATAGAATTTGTAAAAATAAAGTTATTACAGAAACCCTACAGAGTATATTTTGCTGAAAAAGATTTAGATAATTTGAACACAAAAGGAAGTTTAACTCAGATAAAGGAATTAATTGTATTATTGAGAAAATGGAGAGATGTAGACCACTGGAGAAGCAGGTGGTTAAAGAAAAAGGAAGAGGCCAATGATAAAACATCCTTAGCTTTCCCTGTTAAAGAAAAGGAACCAGTCCAGTTGTAACCGAATATCCCATGAGAGAAATACCAGGAGGAGGTTATGTACATGTACCATGGACTAGACAGGATATATTGTCATTTACAAATGATTTCCCAAGATTACGAGAAAAACCTGTAGAATGGTATAGACAAGTAGATAGGTTTGTAAAAGTTTCAAAGGTGTTGTGGGAAGATTTAGATGGATTGTTTGATATAGTTGTACTTGCAGATTTGTGGACAGAATGTAAAATTACAATTGATTGCCCAAAAGAAGAATATCCAAAGGATGCTAAAACTGGTGCTCTAGGTCCGGGGGTAATGAGGAAATATGATCAAGTTATAACATTTTTGAAAAATAAAATTCCTCCTAAAGAAACAGATTGGGCAAACATTGACAGATCTACTCAAGAACCTAAGGAATCTGTACATGCTTATTATGAAAGATTGCTTCTAGTTTTTAAACAATACAGTCGATATGAAAATTTGAGTGAAAAGAATATGAATCATTTTGTATATAGGTTTGTGTTTGGTTTGAAACCTGAAATAGGTGACATGATAAAGCACCACATGATGTGTTGGCAGTCCAGTTCAGTGGACGATGTATTGAGATACTCAAAGTATTGTAGTGATGAAATCAACGCTAAAAAGCGAAAGCTCAAAGAAAAGGCTAGGTGGGCACAAATGAAAGTTGCAGAACAACAAGAAGCACAATTGATTAATCAAAATAATGAAGTGGGTCAACCCAAAATGAAAGGAAGTATGAATGAAGAAAATGGACAAATGAATATAGATGAGGCTATAAAGAAATGGCCATGTCATAATTGCGGCAAGATAGGGCATTGGAGGAAGGAGTGTAAGTTACCCCCAAAGGTTAACCCTGAAAATAAATCATTGAATCCACAGGTGCAGTATGAGGTAAATCAACAATCACCGCCACAGCAACAGGTACTTACTCAATAGAGTAAGGTGCCAATACCAACTCTCCCACAGAATGTTAATCTTCAGAAACACAGTGCAGAGACAGGATTATACGGAAGAGAGCAGGTAAAAAGATCGTCACGTGCAGCTGCTGTTCCGCAATTTTGGTGGAAGTTGGATAGAAATGAGTCCGATGAAAATTATTGACGGTGCCTAGGAGAGGAAGTGGAGTGCGTGCTTGGTGCAACTCTGGAGGTAGATCAGTCAGTTCCTTTTGTGAATGGAAAAGTGAATGGTGTAAATATTACTTTCCTAGTGGACACAGGTGCTAACCGTTCTACAGTCAGATCAGTAGAAATTCAAACCCTTCCTCTCGCAGGTGAGCATATCCAAGTTGTAGGTGTGACAAACAGGCAGATCAAAACCCCTCTCACACAACCCTTGGAGGAGGAAATTAGAAATTTTAAAGAAATGCATTGTTTTGTAGTATGTGACAGCAGTCTTGTTAATTTGCTTGGATGCGACATACTTTGCAAAATGAACTGTGCCATTTACTGTTCACCAGATGGCATTGCTTTTCAGACAGCAGATGATGATATTCTGTAGGAAATGACAATGTCAATAATAGATTCAGAAAAAAGTGAAACAGTCAAAGAAGACGTGTGGTATTTCACAGGAGAAGAAATAGGTGTAATGAAAGGAGTGAGTCCTGTAAAACTCACTGTAAAAGAAGGAGCTATTTACCCAAATACCCCAGAGTATAAATTAACGCCAGAAATAATTGAAGGACTAGCCCCAGTATTTAATAAAATGATTGAGCAAGGAATCCTGAAAGAAATAATGAGTAGTCTGTGTAATTCACCAATAATGGGACTGAAAAAGCCAAATGCAACTTTTAGGATAGTACAGGATTTAAGAAAGGTGAATACAATTGTTGTCCCAAGCTGTCCAATTGTACCAAATCCGGCTGTGATAATATATAAAATTCCACATGATGCCGAATAGTACACAGTCATTGATTTGTGTAATGCATTCTTTATAGTTCCATTACACCCTGAAAGTCAGCAAATTTTTGCATTCAGGTTTGGCAAGGGTATTTTGGCATGGTGCCGAATTCCTCAAGGATATACTAAAAGTCCTTCCATTTTTAATAATATATTAGAAAATCATTGGAAAGTCTAAAAATGCCTGAAAAATCTGTTTGGTTTAATATATTGATGACCTATTAGTGGCATCAAGGACCAAAGAAGCTTGTATCACTGACACTATTGTATTACTGAATCATTTGGCAGAAGGAGTACATAAAGTGTCTCCATCAAAATTACAGTTCTGTCAACAAGAAGTACAATATCTAGGTCATAAGATTGGGAAAGGGATGAGAAAAGTGACCTCAGAAAGAATCAAGATTATCAGAGGAATGAACCCCCCAAAGACACAGAATCAAGTGAGAATGTTTCTGGGAATGGTTAGTTATTGCCAACAGTGGATAAGTTGATTCTCAATAATTGCAAAACTCTTACAGAGCTTAACAAAAGGAGATGTAAAAGACCCTATAGTACTGAATGAAAAAGAGTTGGAAGCATTTGAGGAGTTTAAAACTAGCTTGTGTGAAGCACCAGCATTAGGCATGCCTTATTACCTGGATGTCTGAAAGCTGTTGCTGCTCCAAGTGTGAGTTTGGAACAGAGTGAAGGTATAGTGATGGGGTATCTAGTAAAGGCATATGTGCCACATTCAGTTGAGATCCTCCTCACTAGGACCAAAACACAGTATATCACAAACAGTGGTTTGACCAGATATGAAAAAGAAAAGTGATTCTGGGTGCAGACAATGTGACAGTTGCCAGATGTGTAAATGTGAATCCTTCTACTTTGTTGCCTGATACATTGGAGGTGGAAGTCAAAAATGATGTTGATCATAAATGTTTGGATGTGCTTGAGTATTGTACCAAACCAAGACCTGACATTAAGGATGAACCTTTGGAAAAATCAGACTAGGTGTTGTTTGTGGATGGTTCATGCCTGAGAACAGATGAAGGTGTTTTGAGTGCTGCATATGCTGTATGTACAGTGGCAGATGTCATGGAAGCATCTTATTTGAAGGGAATACATTCCACCCTAGTGGCTGAGCTGATTGCTTTGATTAGAGCATGCAAATTGGGAAAAGATGTCCGAATTACTGTAGTGACTGACAGTCAATATGGATTCGGAGTTGTCCATGATTATGGACAACTGTGGTCTCACAGAGGATATATGACTTCGACGGGATCACCCATTACAAATGGTGAATGTGTGAGAATGTTGCTTGAGGCGATACAGCTGCCAAAAAGAATTACCGTTGTGAAGTGTGCTACTCACAAAAATGGAAATTAATATGTCACAGAAGGTAACAGGTTTGCAGACGCAATAGCCCAATATTGTGCAAAGAACTCATCATCTATAAATCGGGGCAGAGAAAAAGAACATGTTTCAAGTCCTTTGATGCATACTAACATATTTGAGACCTGGCAGGAAGTGAAACAGTTACAAGAAGAGGCAAGTAATGAGGAAAAAGATACATGGATAAAAACAGGTTATAGACAAAGAGAGGAAGACGAAATTGGGGTATACAGGGATGAAAGACCAGGTGTGCCTGAAAGCATGATTTCCAACATGGCCCGAATGTACCATGGTCAAGCACACATTGGTAGGGATGCAATGATTATACTTTTTAGACAGACTTGGTATAATCCGAAGTTTCTAATGATAGCCGAAAGCTTGTGTCAAATATGTTTGGTATGTCAACAAATGAATCCAGGACAAAAAACTGTTGTAAGTCTGGGAACCATAGGACGGGAGGGAGGTCCTTTCACCAGAAAGTAGTTAGATTTTATTGAGCTGCCACCATGTAATCATTTGAGATATGTGCTTCTGATCATTTGCTTGTTTTCACGATGGGTGAAAGCCTATCCAACCAGGAGGAACGATGGAGTTACTGTAGCAAAACTCCTATTAAGGGAAGTCATCCCTAGGTTTGGTTTTCCAGCGACAATTGAAACAGACTAAGGAAGTAACTTCCAAAATCAACTTATACAATTGATATGTGAAGCACTGGACATTCGTCAGAAATTGCATTGTGCTTACAGACCAGAGGCTTCTGGGATAGTCGAATAAGTAAATGGAACAATCAAAACCAGATTGGGAAAAATATGTTTGGCCACAGGACTAAAATGGCCTCATGCTTTGCCACTTGTTCTAATGACCTTAAGAAGCATACCAGACAGATAAACAGGTTTGAGTCCTCATGAGATACTGATGGGACGAGTAATGAGACAAGCATATGTACCTGTCGACATGCTAACTTTAGATGATGATATCATACTGGATTACTGCAAGGGTTTGTCTGACATGGTGACTTCTGTGTTTCACCAAGTTGGAATAAAAACAAGTACTAAGGAAAAGCATCCAGCTGATGACCTGAGTCCTGGAGGCTGGGTTCGGATAAACGTGCACAGAAGGAGAAACTGTCTAGTTCCACGCTGGGATAAACAGCGGCAGGTAATTCTGGTCAGCACCACTGCAGTGAAGTGTGCAGGTGTGAAAAAGTGGGTTCATGCGGGCCACACCATTCGAGTACCAGAACCTGAAAATCAACATCTGGAGAAGGCAACTACTAGTTCAGACTCTGACACTGAGGGTGAAACAGACCAAACTCCAGATCCGGAAGCTTGACCTGTAAGTCGACATCTGGAGATATCAGACACAAGTTCAGCATCTGAAGCAGAGAATGAGATAATTGAAATTCCATATAGTGAAGATCGACCTGTAAGTCGACATCTGGAAGTACCAAATACTAGTTTGGACACTGAAAAAGAGCAAAGTAAAACTGGTAAAAGTGGGAACTCTGAAGATCAAACACAGAATTCTGAGGACCGGAACGTAAATCGTGAAAGTGGTGAAAAGGAAATAAAGAGCTTGGAGAATTAAACGTGGAATTATAGAACCTGAAATAAAAAGGTCAATAAAAGGAGATAATTGGCCGAAAGACATTAAAGGACTGAAGTTCAAATTGATAAATAGAAATCAAGAGGAACAAGTGAATGAAATAACAAGTCAAAAGGATCAAATAAAAGAAAATAAAGAAATTGTGTAAGGGCCAAAAAGAGTGAGGAGACCAAACCTGAAATATAAATCACCTGAATGGATATACGATGCTTTGCCTGATATAGAGGAAGTTGAAAGTAGTCAAGAGAACCAAGATAAATTTGGTGAGTGAAAAGGTGATTAGAGACAAAGTGTGCTTAACTGAAATTAAAGGATGACAAATCAAAGAAAGTCGGAAAAATAAAAAGAAAAGTGACATTACCAAAAGAAGGATTTTTGAGGACACATATTTTTCACGTGCAAGAGGTAAAATCCCGTTAATCTATAGTGCAGCCACCCAGTTTGGTCAGATTTCTGGCTATCAGATTAACCAGTCAAAATCGGAATGCATGGTATGGAATTTAGAAGTACATCTCCCCATTTTAAAACGAGAGATAAGATATCTAGGAATCCAAATTACCCAGGATATTGAACAAATAACTGACAGAAATCTTGAGAAAGTAAATAAAGAAATTGTCGACTCTTTAAAGGGCTGGTCTCTTCTTCCTCTCACACTAATTGGAAGAGTAAACATTATAAAAATGATGCTTCTGCCCAAATTAATATTTTCTATTTCAGAACATCCCCTTAGCATTCAAGGAAGATAAGTTAAGAAAATCCAAGCTAAATGTAATTCTTTTGTATGGGCCTTAAAGGGTATCAGGATCCCATGGAGGAAACTGTGTAGAAAAAAGTAAAGGCGGTTTGTTTGCCCCAGACCTGAAGCTCTATGCGTGGACTTTGTTACTCAAAGCAGGAATAATGCTTCTTAATTGCCCGGATGCATCGGAAGTAAGCACAATGTTCAAGGAAATGTTGACAGGAATCCAAGGGGGCTCACATGGTTTCTTATATAAGTATGGGGACCCGCGCTTCTTTAAAAAGGTTCGATTGAAGTTGCTGAGCGATATGGCTTTTACATGGGCAAGAGTAAGAACATCTCTGAAACTTGCATACTATACAGCCATGGCTCCTATCTGGGAGTCTCCCGGTTCTTCAGAGTGCACTAAAGATATTCTCGCAAAACCTTTGCTGGCTGCTGGCATAAAATACTGGCTTCAGCTAATGCCCGATGGGAAGCTTTTATCCTGGGATGAGATCTCTATCTTGACTCACAACAATTTATCTAAGTTTAAATACCTCCAAATAAAGAGCTGGAGTCAGGCTGTGGGATCGGAAGTGTGAACAACAAACGCTTTGGAGAACCTGTTTCAAGGAAAGAGCAGCAAGATAAAGACAGCAACTCTGTATTGAACCTTCATTGAAGCAGAGGACGGCGATTTCACCTTGCCAGTTCACCTATTGGGAGACCACATATTGGACGTAGATCTAGAGGAGCTATGGCAAGTATCTTTTGACTTATTACACACTACAGTATCTCCCGCCAATTTAAAACGCAACCATTTCTTCTCTCTCCACAGAGTTTACTGGTCCCCTGCTAAGCTCTTTAAGTTTACAAAAGGTACTACCCCCTGCTGTCCAAAGTGTAAGCAGAAAAAAGCAGACGATCTCCATATGTTTTTAACATGTTCGGTGTTGTATAATTTTTGGTGTGCGGTAGCTGAAGGTATGGAAAATATGTTTAATTTCAATATTCAGGTTAGTATAACACTGATATTTTTTGGTATTTTTTCGAATTATGAATCTCTTTCTCGAGATGTTAACAAGCTGTCTTTGTACTTAATTATACTCGATCGTAGAGAAATCTGTAAATCCTGGTTAAAAGATACCGCACCCACCTATCTAGACTGGATTAATGCAATTAAACATACATTGAATCTAGACAGGGCAAATTGGAAAAGGAAAAAGCACTTTTGGATTCCCTGCATTGCTTGGTTGGATACATCTTAAAACAAGGTCCAAAGATTATGCCTTTTTGCAGAATATAATACCCTAGGATCAGTTCCATGGCTGGCAAGTTAGATCAACTAAATTGACCTTTTTCCTATTAGGGTATCTGCAAAAAGCGCTTCCAATAAGATCTTCGGAGCCTACAACACATACTGGGGTACATCTGCTGTGTAGTGGATGGTAGAGATTGAATGTACTTTGAGAATATCTTTTGGCTTAAGAGGACAAAAAAAAGGTAAAAGAGACATTATAAAGAAAGGATTAAAAGACATGTATTTGTGTGTGAATTTTTTTTTCCTAAAATGATATTAGATCTAAATGTGCTATTTTTCGCAAATGGTGTAGAATGTGGTTGATCTGTACAGGTTTATTAATGCTTATATGGTTTCTTTTAGCAATAGTGATTCCTTTTAGACCGAGTTATGAACATGTAGAACAAAATAATAGTAAAAGTGAGAATATACATGATTTAAAGAATGAGGTGGAACTTGTGGATAACACTGAATTACATAGTGAGAGATCAATTAATGATTTTTCAAAGAATATTTTTACAAGGTTGTTGTACGAGTATGTAGAAACTATGGACATCTGTGACTGCTATGTCTGCATGCATATGGCCAAGTCTGAACTGGGGTGGCTTGGTGAGCAAAATAAGGATGGATTAAACCCAGATCTGTGACTAGGGGTGAATGTTTTGCCATTGTGCATCATTCCGTCCATCATCTTGTGTGTTTTGCTGCATGCAGTTACCAGCATCTGTATCAGAGGGAGTAACATATCATCACCTTCCTTTGACTTTTGGCTAGTTTATTTTACAAAACAGGTAAATTAGAATATTATTATTCTGATTCAGATAACACTTTTGCAACTTTGTCGATAACACGTGGATTGAACAAAATGAAAATGGGTAAAGTTTTTGGTGAATATTTTCTGGAAACAAAAGAAATGACTTTAGAGTATGCTTTTAAATATAATTTAACATGTAGAATGCGCAAGGAAGAAAAAGTATTCCTGGATATGGTTGAGGAGAGGAGATTAGATATCAAAGAAAAGCAACTGAAAATAAATCAAAATCAACAATGTGGAATTTTGAAGATGAAAACCTTGATAAAAATAATGTTAATGTAGCAATAGGTTTAGATATGCCACAACGAGGGAAATTGGGTATTCGGAGAGACAATACTATGTATGACAATTATTTTGTAGGTGCAAGTGAATGTAAAGACATAATCACAGGGGGATGGGGATTTAAAGGTGGAAATGATCCTGTTTTTCCTGGAATTTACTTGGTATCCGGGAACAAAGCTTATTATAGGTTACCAGATCATTGGTATGGGACGTGCTATGTAGGTCTGGTCTTTCCAAAAATATTCCATGTACATAGAGGAAGTAACGGAATGCATGAGATAGGTAAACCATTAACAGGTAAAAGAGTTTTTTTAGAAAAAAAGATGAAATTTTTGGAGCATTGATACCAGCAGTGGGTATATCATTTAATGCAAATAAAATTTGGAAATTATCTACGATAGTAGATCGATTATCAACAAATACTACGAGAGGATTTTTAATGGTAAATACTGAAATGGTTGCTATGAGAGCTATGGTGATGCAAAATCGATTTGCTCTTGACATTGTATTGGCACAGGAAGGAGGAGTTTGTGGAATTTTAAAAGTACAATACTGTTATAAGTATATACCTGACAAACGTCAGAACATTCAAAGATATATTAAGAATATTACTGAATTATTCCACTGGAGGTTGATGGTGTTCTGGAGAAACTTGGTAAGAGTTTTTCTGCTGTAAAGAAGTGGTTTGCAGAAATAGGTAGTTCGATAGTATGGAAAGTATTAATTCCCTTAACAATAGTAATTTTTATAGCATAAATATTAAGACTAGTGTGTAACTGTGTTAGAAAAAGGAAACTGAAAAACTGATAAAGGAGAAAATTGACAAAAGTAAGGAAAGAGAACATGGAATGGGAGAAATCGAGGTGGAAGAATTTAAAGAGAAAATGTATAAAGATACAAAAAGACAAAGGGTAAAAGATACTAAAGTTTAAGCTAAAATGAATGAAAATAACATGAAACATGTTTTTAAAGAAATTTAGTTAGGGTGATTGGTAGTGATAAAATCACCAAAGGGGGGAGTTGATGGAGCAGGGGAAGGACAAAAAATGTTGTGAACCCCTTGTAAATTCATTATCTCATAACTGTAACATTTATTAAATGTGTGATGCATGAAAACTAATCAACCAATTGCACAAAGAATAGACACCACAAGTGGGAAAACTAATTACTATTGTGCTAAAAATTAATTTGCTAATAAATCAAAAGTCATATTAATAAAGAGCTGTGATATTGTAGATATAATCAAATAAAACGTGTGTATCTGTGCTTATGTTAGAAGTTTTGTGGCAAAAAAAATGCAGATGGTAATTAAATGATGCATATTCGTGTGCTTTTGCTAGGTAACTACTAACACGGAAAAATTAGAATGGTGGGAGGTAAACAGAAGGGTTAAAATTCTATATCTAACGTCTCTTGTGTTTGTTTTCATATTAGTTCCCATTGAGGCCTGTGCGGCCTAGTCTGAAAATGGCTGTTTAAAAGAAACAGTGAAATTGACTCCGGGAAAGAGGGCCCCCACGAATGCACGGTGTATGCTATAAATGAGTGAATGGCCTGTCCTCGGAGCAAGAGACGTCAAGGTCGTCTTGACCTATGACTGGGAGACGTGCCAAAGGATGCTTGCATTTAAAAGCCAGGGAAAGGAAGACGTTGTTACCTTATTATGAATAAAAGATACAAGGACTGAATGACAATTGCAAACGTGGACAATTAAGGCATGAGAAAGTATTGGGAATGACAGGGAAAAAATTGAGAACTGGTTTGGACAAGGAGGACATGAGTTGATCATCACCACCCCTGTAATGGACCAGTGAGAAATGAGTGCGGACCCTGAAAGTTTCAATTTTGGGTTAGATAGTTAGTGAAAAGGGTATTGTTAGAACTGGATTTCTGCTTGGCTAAGGCTGGCGCAAAAGCCAGGCAAAAACCACCATTCTAGTCAGGGCAAGGGGAGTCACGCGCCAAGATAACCCCTGCTCACAACTCTTGGTAGCTTGGCACGAGCAGGCAGGCTTATCCCGGAGGCAATGTGTAAAGCATTTGTGCACACACAGCAACAACATCCCAGGCACACTACAAAAAGAACTCCACACAAGGGTATATAAAAATAACTTTTGTATTGTCAAAACACATCAGATAGTAATCACACCATATACATTGTGCCAACTGGCACGGGCAATATTCAAAAGGGATTATTTACATGGGACAGGGTCACATGGACCACTGTCAAGGAATAAGCACTTGTTAGAACTAGCACTTAGAACATAGAACAATTGTATCACCAAATAAAAATTGCAGAACACAACCAGTATATACTGGTAAAGGTAGGTACACACTACGCAATACTAATAACCATAGGCCTAGATCACGCAGGGACACAAACTCACTAGCATAACATACTAGGCAAAGCAAACTTCTAAACATGAGCACCTTTAGAAGTATAACACAAGCATAAAAGCAAAGCACATTATGCCGCAATCACATTAGGCCTAACCAGTATAAATACAGTAGCCAATCTCCTCACTAGTTTAAACACATTAGACCCTACCCCCTAAGAGTAACTCACATTTAGAGGCGTAACTCACAGAGTGAAAACATCTCAATAGCATAAACCTACATAGGTAAAACAACCTCATAATCATAAACCAAAGTTTTAGAGGTATCAGGGTGCGCCAAACATACTATAAACAATACATTTCCTAGCACCACATCACTCTAGCCCATAAATCCCATTAGGCAATTATCATCACAAACATAGTGGAAAATCACATTGCACAAAAATCACATTAGGGCCTTGCGCCCTATCCACATACCAGCCCCCCTGGCCAACTGGCCATCTCAAGGAGGGGTTCAAATGCCCTGTGTCCAGAATGTCAGCGCGCACTGCCAATGCAGCGCCAGTCAGGGGTGCGCCACGGGCACAAACCTAAACGTTGCAGGTGCCCACTACTTGCTGGGCAGCTGAGGACAATCACAAGGGCCTCAACGCTGCAGCTGGCACTAAGTGCTGTGCAGCTGTGAAAGGCCAAGGTAGGGGCGAAGGGAGTGCGACTCACTCCTGGATTCACAAAGAACAGGTCCCCCTAACAGAAACAAAAGCCTAAACGGTGCAGCTGCCCACTACTTGCTGGGCAGCTGGGAATGTAGAACTTCGGCATGGGCTCGCACGGGCCCTTAAGACAAACTGCGCCGCAGGGGTTGGAGCCACACAGGCTCTGAAGAACTCTGCACCAACGGTGGAGCCCTCTAGGCTCTGGACCACATTCTGCGCACATTGGAGCCCTCTATGCTCTTAAAACAAATGTGCCCTTTAAAGGTTGGAGTCATCTGGCACTTAGAACTGGCTCAGCCTACTGCTGGGGGGAAAGCACGGGCCTACTGGCCCTCGGGACCTCCACCTTCTCGTCCAGTGCCTCTGCACACCACCAGAGGTACACCTCCAGTGCAAGCTCCTTTTATAAAAAAAACTCACACCAACTCCTCCAGTTCAATACACCACTCATCCACACACTCCCCCTTCAGACTGGTGAGACAGTTCCTCACTACCCCTGGCTCTCAACCTGTAGCCCTCTTACTGAGCACCAGGCACCATACTCTGGGAACTGGGAATGGGACTTCACGCACTGGACACATTTTAGCTGCCACCACTGGCTCCTACCATACTGGGGAATCCAGACACACACACTACACTCAGGGGATAACCACCCTCCCGAGCAAGCCATTTCTCCTCCACACTCCCTCTCTTCCATCTACCCACACAGGGACAGGAAGAGGGATTGGGCACTGGACCCAGCAAGGGATTCCTTATCTATGGGAACCTCCCCCTCTACTGGCGTCCCGCCCGGTCATTTTCTCTCTTCTGCCACTATACATAAAAGCGCAGGAACACCGTTTGAAAATGACACTCTTGAGGAAAAACAAAATCATAATCAATAATCCCAACATGTGACTATCTAAAATGCAGAGTTTTGTAATGTAGCCAGTTGTCGCTGTGGTACTGCGCAAACACAAGTCCTAATCCTCACCACTGACCAACAATGTTAGAACTGGGATTTCTGGTTGGCTAAGGCTTGCGCCAAAGCCAGGCAAAAACCACCATTCTAGTCAAGGCAAGGGGAGTCACACGCCAAGATAACCCCTGCTCACCCCCTTGGTAGCTTGGCACGAGCAGACAGGCTTATCCCAGAGGCAATGTGTAAAGCATTTGCGCACGCACACAGCAACAACATCCCAGGCACACTACAAAAGGAACTCCACACAAGGTTATATAAAAATAACTTTTGTATTGTCAAAACACATCAGATAGTAATCACACCATATACATTGTGTCAACTGGCACGGGCAATATTCACAAGGAATTATTTACATGGGACAGGGTCACATGGACCACTGTCAAGGAATAAGCACTTGGTATAGCTAGCACTTAGAACATAGAACAATTGTAGTACCAAATAACAATTGTAGAAAACAACCAGTAACTACTGGTAAAGGTAGGTACACACTACGCAATACTAAGATCCTAGATCACGCAGGGACACAAACTCACTAGCATAACATACTAGGCAAAGCAAACTTCTAAGCATGAGCACCTTTAGAAGTTTAACACAAGCATAAAAGCAAAGCACATTATGCCGCAATCACATTAGGCCTAACCAGTATAAATACAGTAGGCAATCTCCTCACTAGTCTAAACACATTAGACCCTACCCCCTAAGAATAACTCACATTTAGGGGCATATCTCACAGAGTGAAAACATCTCAATAGCATAAACCTACATAGGTAAAACAACCTCAATCATAAACCAAAGTTTTAGAGGTATTAGATACAGGGTATGCCAAACATATTATAAACAATACATTTCCTAGCACCACATCACTCTAGCCCATAAATCCCATTAGGCAATTATCATCACAAACATAGTGGAAAATCACATTGTGCAGAAAACACATTAGGGCCTTGTGCCCTATCCACATACCAGCCCCCTGGCCAACTGGCCATCTCAAGGAGGGGCTCAAATGCCCTGTGTCCAGAATGTCATAGCGCGCTGCCAATGCAGCGCCAGTCAGGGGTGCGCCACCGGCACAAACCTAAACGTTGCAGCTGCCCACTACTTGCTGGGCAGCTGAGGACAATCACAATGGCCTAAACGCTGCAGCTGGCACTAAGTGCTGCGCAGCTGTGAAAGGCCAAGGTAGGGGTGAAGGGAGTGCGACTCACTCCTGGATTCACAAAGAACAGGTCCCCCTAACAGAAACAAAAGCCTAAACGGTGCAGCTGCCCACTACTTGCTGGGCAGCTGGGAATGTAGAACTGTGGCATGGGCTCGCACGGACCCTTAAGACAAACTGCGCCGCAGGGGTTGGAGCCACACAGGCTCTGAAGAACTCTGCGCCAACGGTGGAGCCCTCTAGGCTCTGGACCACATTCTGGGCACATTGGAGCCCTCTAGGCTCTTAAAACGAATGTGCCCCTTAAAGGTTGGAGCCATCTGGCACTTAGAACTGGCTCAGCCTACTACTGGGGGAAAGCACAGGCCTACTGGCCCTCGGGACCTCCACTGGGGGCCTTTAAACTATAGTGCCCATGTTGGAGCCACTGAGGCTCTGGACACAACTGGGGCCTCGTTGGAGCCCTCGGGCTCGGGAAATGACCAGCATAGCGCGGGGTGGCCCACTGCCATCCGGGGCCACCCTACATGCCCCCTGCCACTGTGGAGCACTAGGGCTTCTAAAATCATCATGCCCCCACAGAGCCTCCCAGCCCCTCTTACTCACCGGGCTGCTTTTCTCTGGCGGGGGATCCTCCGGGCGGCGATACTTCGCAGCAGGAGGTAGGAAGGGGGGCAGGCACCGGAAGTGTGCCTCGAGCCCTCCTCCACAGGAACACAGGTGGCGCTGGCGGGGCTCTCTCTCCTCTCGAGAGCCCCGCCCTCACAATGCGCCAAGTCTTCACCCGGTCCCGTTTCTCTGGCGTCTTCGGCAATGGGGTTCTGCGCTGAGCCAATACTAGCGCGGCTCACTGGATGAGCCCCTTCTGACGCTGCAGCTCTTTCCCGGGGACCAGCCAATCAGAGTGCGGCTCCACGGGACGAGCCCCCAGCAGCGGCCCAATCGCACCGCGGCCCCTTCGGTTTTTCGTCCGCGGTCCCGGGCTGAGGACGGCGAGGTTCTCTGGTGATTCTAGGCCCCGGGCAGTGGCGGTGATATGCAACCCGGGCTAAATGAGGGTTAGGCTCCCTCGCAATCAAACATAAATATAGGCGGCCATGACACGGGACGGCACCCGCAAATTAAATAAACATAGCACTGCCAAAATGCAGGGTGGGCACCTGCTTTGCATACGCAGGCAAGTTAAAATAAAGTGCTGTCCCAGGCGCTAAGGGGGCACAGATACTACCAAGCCCCCCAGAAAGGACCCTGACAGCAAAAAGCGGGTCCCAGCAACAAGGTCCAAGAGAAGTCCTACAGAAAAAGTCCATCAGGTATCCAGGGGCTGGGCAGGGCCCAGGGAGGAAAGCCTTCCCCTGGGACCCAGCAGCAGCACGCCCCTGGTTGATTCCAGTCAGAAACAAGAACACTAACATGGGGTCACAGCCTCTCATTTATACAGCAAACTCCTTTGTTGTAAAAGGTGCAGGCAAGGGAGAACCAGCTACAACTGGTTATGGGGAACTCCCTTTCACTGGCCAGGCTAGGGACATCAGACGCACCACAGGGGGTGGAGCCAACATTGTGGAGGGAAGGACCAGCCCTATTCAGGTCCCAGGTGTACCCCTACCTCACATCAGCATGCTAATCTCTCCATTCACCACCGGGGCAGACCCATCCTGATTCCTGGAGCCAGGCTCACTAGCCAGCTCCAGCCAATCACACGCCAGACACAAATTACACTAACATGCCAACTTCTAGAAGTGGCACTTCCACACTAGACACAATCATGCCGCATACATCATTGCACAGCAGTCAATCTCACGAGTTCGCACATACCAAACTCGACCCTGCACTCCCCACACATCAGGAACTACCATGGTCACACATATTCCCCATGCATTCCTATGGGAGGGCAGGTCACTCTCACCACACACACAGAGAGCGCACACACTTTACACTGAACCACAGTGAAAAAGTGCGCAGAGACCTAAAATAGCCAACACCAGGTTACAGAAACAGGCTAGACAAAAGCAAAAGAGTTTCGGGGTGAACCTGCCAAAAGAGCAAGGTCCAACAGGTATAAAAGAGCTTACGCATAAGAGGGAAAAAGTTGGTTCCTTGGATTTTATTTCGCACCACGACATGCTGTCGGTCTGAACAATTTTATGGTGCAAAGACTTTGAATTATTTAAGACTTTAAATTTTGATGGGGCATAGAAATCGAATTCAGAGTTCTATGTCGGGAGGGAGACATCGAGGAGGTTAGAAAGACAGTCAGTTTGGGAACCTTTTCTATGCAGTTCTGTCACCTTCCTCTTGCAGATTGGTAATATGCTTTCTAAATTTCATTTCTTGAATGAAATTAATAAATGCTAAAACTTTTGCTTGTTTAAAGGAAATGCTATTTTACTTTCCTATTGAATTTAGATATATTTCTGTAAAATATAATCTCGAGTCTGTTTTAATTCAGAATAAAAGTTATGACAAATTAAACATTGAAATTATGGGAATAATGTGATTGAGTGGGTCTTAATCGCCATAAACTGACTTCTACTAGTTGGTCCATCAACAAAATAGCGGCGTACCTTGATGTTTATTTCCTTATGTCTGCTGAGAGTATTTTGATATGTACATATATGTATATAATGTATACAATTTAGAGTGTAAGTTAATGAGGTATCCTACTATCCAGCATCTCGCCTTCTTTTCCACTGAATCAGGAGTAGTGTGATGTGTGGATGTGTGACTCGTGGCGCTATGGGCCCCACCGATGAGTAAAGTGAAGTTGCTCTTGGGTTGAGTGGGATGAGATTTGAGGGTTGTTTGGGAGCTAGGCTGGATCACTACGGCTATTCAAGAGTTGACAGTCCTCACATTTTAGTTGACATCATTGGTCAGACAGAAGCGAGTGTTAGCAAAGAATGCCACCCAGTAAGAGGTTTTCACCTTCTTCCATACCCTAACATCAGTGTGGTCTGCTGTTCTGCCCTTCTGGCAGAGTTTGCCTACTTTACAGTTAATACAAAATAAAACAATTGTGGGACCACTGGGCGGCCTTCAGAGGACAAGTAGGCAACAGACAGAAAAAATCAAATCAATGGCGAGTGAGTGGGTGCCACGTCCAATTGAGACATATTTAAATAAATAAGGTGCCAGAGCATCTTCTAGGGATCCAATAAGTCCCCAGCAAGGCCCAGAAGATGATTAGTCAGCATCCCAGTAACGGAGATTTGGCCCAATGGCACGAGATGGAAACCTAGACTCTCCACCTTTGGAGATCAGCAAGCTCAAAAGTGAAGCATGTCAGAGGATGCTTAAAAGCTATCGCCACCTCCACCCCGTTTGTGACTTCTATCGCAGTGGATCAACAAGTACCCCTCAGGAATACCCAGAGCAATACCTGAAGCAGAGAATTCATTCAGCCATGTCTCTGTCATAAAAAGCACATCTAGCCTGCCACTACTGAGTAAGTCAAATATGTGCTGAGCAGCTTATCCAGAGAGCAAACATTAATTAGTAGGAATGACAATTTACTCACTAAGTATTTCACTCCTGGTAAGATGTTCAATGAACCTACCTGGGCTCGGTGAAGGGAACAGGGGCCAGGCTTTTCAGAGAGGGCTCAAAATAGCATGCTGGACAGGAAACACATCCAGGTTAAACTCCAAATACAGCATGCTAGGGCAGGTAAAGCATAGGTGAAGAGTCTAAAGCTCACTACTGGAGTTGCAGATATGCCTCAATCAACATGACTTGTGATGGCTGCGGTCAGGACGCAGCCAGGCTTGGCTTAGGTCAGAGATTCAACGTCAAAAGTAAACAAGGAGTACTAGAAATTAATTTACACTGCAGAGCTGCTTTAATGTACCTGCGGCACAGGAATTCCACCGCCTACTGCCGAGTGACCAGAACGCGGCTTCACCCAAAAATGGGACCTCAAGTCGGGGAAAAACCTTTACAACGCAGACATTAGACCGCAATATATTCACAATGCGGTTGTTACAACAACAGCATTGTTACAACACAGTGCCATTACAATGCAAGTCGTTACGACGACTTGCTCTAGATGGCACTCTAGACTTAGGAATAGTATGATTTACTATTCCAACACCTTCCCTACTGTTGTACACACTGGAGTTGGAATAGTAAATCATACTATTCCTAAGTCTAGCGAGCCATATATAACAAGTCGTCGTAACAACCTGCGTTGTAATGGTACTGCGTTGTACCAACGCAGTTGTTGTAATGGCCACGTTGTGAAGGCACGCAATGTAATGACTTGATTAGTAAAGAGTCATATTCTTCTAGTTGGCTCAGGCGCATGAATATGGCTGTCCGTAGAGGCACCCAATTCAATATACTCCCTGTGTTTCTTCACAGGAGACAGGACCGGCCAACCCCCCCTCCCAACAGCACCAATGGAAATTTAAAAGGCACCACAGCAGAATAAATTTTTAAAAGATACATTTATGGATAAACTGATTTACCAAGCACTAACAAAACAAATGAAACTTGAAAATGCGAAGGAAATAATCTTTATCTTATTTTGTGAGGTCCACATTTGGGGTCTTGTGTCTTCCAGACCAGATGCTTTAAAAGTGTTCTTTTTATCAAACAGAAAATCACTTAAAATGATCTTCCATGTGAAATTTATTGTCTCACCTTGTTTTCCAAACCTTAGAAAGCACACCTTAACATGACTCTTATCCATAGCACATAATCAAGTAATCTCAATTATCTCAAGCTCAATTAATATGCTTCAGACACCCTGCCTGGGAAGACATGGCAATTAGCCAGAGGAATGAGCTTTGAACAATTTCCAATTAGGGGGATTTAAGAAGCCGAGCAGCACATTTCACTTAGTTTTTATGTGGGTGCTGGGATCGTGCTCTCCCTGAAGTCCTGCTGCTGTAAGATCTGAGAAACCTTGTAAGTGCTGGTAGCAGCATGGGTACTGATTAAGAGAAGCTTTCCAGTTAAGGAGGCTCTGCACAGGTTGGGGATTCAAAACAAATAAATAGACAAAAATTTAATTTGCAAATTAGTATCTCAGTTTTTGAAGCCTTGCTTCGCTGCAGGCTACTTTGCAATAAAAGGAGTGCTGTAAAGCAAACATTTACCATAGTGTATACAGGCTAATTTTCCATAGGACAGCGCTTTGACCATGAAGTATACAAAAAAGTGATGGAGTTAACTCTTGAATTAATCTCAGCCACTGGTAATTATTTAGTGATGCTTCCCAGTCCATCGTTATTTTGCACACCATGCCACCTCAGTTTGACCCAGCCATATGCAAATCCATCTTAACCCTTCTCCACATCTTTATAGGCAGACCTATTGTTTCCAATCCAAACGATATACTTACAGTTGGTGTTGGGTTATCTGCCTGCTCGTGGCTTGTGTTTGCCCCACCAAGGAGCCTTTTGGTCCTACATTGTTCTCACTGGATGAGTTGTATCCTTCTATTGTTAACTTGAAGGTAGTCCATTCTTAGTGATCATTCAACAAGCCATAGAAGTTCATGTGGCTCCTTGCTCTTTCCCCTGCTTATTCATCTTTACATCTCGCTCTCACCTTACTTCTCTCCCTTCACATTTTCAATTCTTAATTTATTTATTTATTGCAGCTGCAAAATGCTACAGGGTCACTCCATTCCTTCTATTTTTCGGTTTGTACAACATATTAAAAATTGCAAAGTGGCCACCATACTGCATGATGCATGTACACACATGCATACTGATGAACATGCACCACAATGCAGGGACATGTATTCGTCACAATGCATGTGTGCATATGCATGATAACACATGCACACCTATGCATCGTGACATTTGTCCACACAATGGTAGAGATCTTGGAATGGGTTTTCTTTAGTAGGAAATGAATCCCGAGCTCCTGGTCTTACTCGTGCATGCCTCATGGTGCTTGAACTCACATGCAAATGTAAATTTCAAGAAAGCATTGACAAAGCGGAGTCTGTGATAGCTGAGCGTTGTTGGCATTACCAATGCTTGGTTATTATGTTTCTGCCTCAAAAGATATCATGGCATTCAATGAATGTGAATTCGTAGTCACTGATAATTAATACATTATTTCGCTTTGAAAAGAAATGCAGACATATTATTTATGTGTAGTTGTCCCACAGTTGGCTGCTTTTACCATCCGCCTTTGTGCTCAGCATCAGGTGTGGGGCCCATTACATATCAATCAATCTATCAGAACATTTGTAAAGTGCACTGCTCACCCGTGAGGGTCTCAAGGTGCTGGGGGGGGGGGGAGTGCAGCTACTGCTCAAAGAGCCAGGTCTTGAGGAGTCTTCTGAAGGTTAGCAGGTCCTGGGTCTGCTGTTGGGAGATGGGGAGGGTGTTCCAGGTCTTGGCAGCGAGGTGGGAGAACGGTCTGCCGCCAGAGGTTGCTCTTTGGATGCGGGGCACTGTGGCGAGGGCGAGGTCAGTGGAGTGGAGCTGGCGGTGGGGGGTTTAGAAGCTTAGTCGTCTGTTAAGGTATGCTGGTCCGGTGTTGTGAGGTGCCTTGTGTGCGTGGGTGAGGAGCTTGAAGGTGATCCTCTTGTTGACAGGGAGCCAGTGCAGGTCTTTCAGGTACGGTGTGATGTGGCTGAGGCAAGGGATGTCAAGAATCAGGCGTGCAAAGGCGTTCTGAATGCGTTGAAGTCATTTCAGGAATTTGGCCGAGGCTCCTGCGTAGATGGCGTTTCCGTAGTCCAGCCTGCTGCTGACGAGGGCCTGGGTGACTGTTCTTCTTGTTTCGGTGGTAGATGTTGCGGAGCATTTGTAGGGTGTTGAAGCAGGCGGACAAGATGGTGTTGACCTACTTTGTCATGGAGAGGGTATAGTTGAGGATGAACCTAGATTGCGTGCGTGGTCGGTGGGTGTTGGAGCTGTTCCCAGTGCAATCGGCCACCAGGAGTCGTCCCAGGCCGAGAGGGTGGATCCCAGGATGAGGACTTCCATCTTGTCCGAGTTCAGCTTTAGTCAGCTGGTCTACCGATACTCGGTGACGGCTTTCATTCCTTCGTGGAGGTTGGTTTTGGCAGTGTGGTTGTCCTTGGTGAGGGAGAGGATCAGTTTGGTGTAGTTGGCGTAGGAGATGATGTTGAGGTCATGCAGTCGGGCGACGTGGGCGAGTGGTGCCATGTAGATGTTGAACAGTGTTGGGCTGCGGGACGAGCCCTGGGGTACACCACAGATGATCTTGGTGGCTTCAGAGTGGAAAGGGGGGAGGCGGATGCTCCGGGTTCGGCCAGAGAGGAAGGAGGTGGTCCAGTCCAGGGCCTTCTCTTGGATCCCGGCTCGTGAAGGCTTGTGTATAGGGTGCGGTGGCAGACAGTGTCGAAGATGGGTGACAGGTCCAGGAGGATGAGGGCCGTGGTTTCTCCGTTGTTTAGCAGGGCTCTGATGTCATCTGTGGGGGCAATGAGGGCAGTTTCAGTGCTGTGGTTGCTGCGGATCTCGATGACCTTTGCCAGGAATGGGAGCAGGGAGATGGCCCGGAAGTTCTTGTGTTCCTTGGGGTCAGCTTTGGGCTTATTGAGTAAGCCATTGATCTCGGCGTGCTTCCAACTCTCTGGGAAGGTCTCTGTCTTGAAGGAGGTGTTGATGGCTTTCCGGAGATGGGGTGCGATGGTGGTGCTGGCTTTGTTGAAGATGTGGTGTGGGCAAAGTCTGACGGAGAACCGGAGTGGATGGTGTTCATGATTTTGATGGTGTTGTTGTCGTTTACGTTGGTCCTGGAGAGCAGGAGGTCATTGCGGCAGGTGGCCATAGGAGCAGAGGTCTCGGTGGTTGTCGAGTTGGTCGTGGAGTTGAAGCTGTCATGGATGTCTACGATCTTGCGATGGAAGAAGGTGGTGAGGGGGTCGCAGAGGTCTTGCGAGGGTGGAATGTCGTTGGTGTTGGAACTGGGGTTGGAGAGTTCCTTCACAATGTTGAAGAGCTCTTTGCTGTTGTGTGCGTTGTTGTCTAGGCGGTCTTTGAAGGAGGCCCTTTTGGCAGATCTGGTGAGGTGATGGTGTCCGCGGGAGGCGTTCTTGTGGTCTGCGTAGCTGTCTGGTGTCCGTTCATGGTGCTACTTCTTCTCAAGCTTTCGGCAGGTTTGCTTGGAGGCCTGGAGGTCTTCAGTGAACCAGCTGGCTTTCTTGCTGGTGTGACTGTTGGAGAGTTTCTTGATTGGGGCGAGGGTGTTGGCGCAGTCGTCGACCCTCTGTCTGTGGTTGCGAGTGGCAGTGTCTGGGTCGGTGGGGTCGGTGGGTGGGCCCCGGGTGAGGGTGGTGGTTAGCTGGTCTTCAGTGACTTTGCTCCAGCAGCGGCAGGGGATCTGTTGGGTGCGGTGGTGCATTATGGGTCTCCGGAAGGTGAAATGGATGCAGTGATGGTCGGTCCAGTAGAGTTGGGTGGTGTGGTTGAAGGAGACATGTGAGCTTGTGAAGAAGGTGGGGTCAAGCGGGTGGCTAGCGGAGTGGGTTGGTGTTGTGATGAGTTGTCTGAGTCCGAGGTTGGCGATCAGGGTGGTGGAGTTGGTGTTGTTGTTGTTCTCAAGGTGGAAGTTCAGGTCCCCGAGGAGGATGTAGTCTGTGGAGGCGAGGGCGTGTGTACTGATGAAGTCTGCGATGGAGTTGCTGAACTGCGGTCAGGGTCCGGGGGGTCTGTAGACGAGGGTTCCTCTGAGGGTGGAGTAGGGATCGGTGTGGATCTGGAAGTGCAGGTGTTTGGCGGTTCTGCGAGTGTCATAGGTGTGGGTCGAGACTCTGAGAGTGTTCCTGTGGACGATGGCCATTCGTCCTCCTACTCGGTTGGTGCGGTCCCCGCGGGAGATCTTTTAGCCGTTCAGGATGGCTATGGCGATGTCGGGGGACAATAAGGGGTTCAGCCAGGTTTCCGTCAGGAAGGCGGAGTCTGGGGAGGTTGAGTCGAGTAAGTCCCAGAGTTCAACAGCGTGTTCGCAGGCGGAGCAGGTGTTGAGAAGGATGCATCTGAGGTAGTTGATTCTTTCCCGGTGGGTGGGTTGGTGGGGCGGATGCTAATGAAGCTGCAGTTTTGGCAGGAGAAGGGTTCTTGGGTGCGCTTCAGGTGGCCAGGCAGCAGGAGCATGATCATCCGGCGTTGAGTGTGGTTCTGGTGCTGGGGGTGGTCCAGGTGCGGACAGGCGCAGACAGGCTTGCCTTAGGCGCACCTTCGGCACCCCAGCAGTGCGACCGCTGCGCAGCAGTCACCATTTAGTAGGGGAGGGAGGCAGGAGCAGAGGAGTGGGAGGCAGGAGTGGGGCTGACCGGGGGGGGGGGTGGGTCTGCAGGGGCAGCAGCGGCAGGAAAGTGGTATCAGTCAGGCACAGGAAAACAATAGCGGGGGAAAAAGGGCAAAAAACCAGTGAAAGACAGTAAATACAGTGAGGCAGCAATCAGGCACAGAATATGGTCACAGGTACTGCAGCAGCCTCGAACCCTGGGAACCCTGGGAAGAGAGGCTCAAGACGGATGGCCGAGGAGCGGTGCAGCTGGGGAGAGTGCTACTTGACCAGAGGTCAAGGAATCACGCGCACTCCCCCTCAGCGGTCGCTTTTTAGTAGGGGAGGGGTGGATGCAGAGGAGTGGGAGTTGGGAGCAGGGCTGACCGGGGGGTGGGCCGCAGGGGCAGCAGCGGGGGGAGAGTGGTATCAGTCGGGCACAGAAAAACAATAGCGGGTGAAAAAGGGCAAAAAAAAAAAAATCTGCCAGAAGACACATAATACGGCACTCACTCAAGAAAAGTTTCAATGGTTTTTATGGAATCTCAGGTGATGTGTTTTGTTTTTAGTCTTTCCTGAACCTGAATTACTTGCAAATCTTTCTACAATATAGGTTGCAGTGTATAGTTAAACGATGACAACAAGCTCACATTCACTGAACTTTGTGTGAACTCATCAATTAAAATGCATTATTACAGGATATATTCATTGGATGAACTACCAAAATTAATTATAAATTATGGCATCCACTGGTTGCAAACATTACCTATAAATGTAACATGCAAACATGGAAAAATACTACGCCTCGTTCACAAATTGCAGTACATGTCAAAATAAAGAAAATGCTACAGAATTATTCCACAAACAAAATGCTCTGATTCGTCCATCATAAATTTTCTACAAACAAAGGGAGTTCACATTTTTAAGCAGAAGATCCTGTAATGTATGCCCAATAAAAACACTGAAATGTGTGGAAGTGACGACTGTGAAATTAAAATCATATACCATTAAAGCATTATCCAAAACAAGATTTGCCTCGACTTCCATACTGATCAATCCACAATAATAAATTGCCTCCTTAAAGCTTAAATAAGAAATTAAGGTCGACTCCTTTCAAAAACATCAATCCTCAGTGGGAAAGAATATCCTGAAGTATTTTCAAGGAACACATAAGGCTTAATTCTGAGTTTGGAGGCCCATAGGAAAACCAAACCCACGATGGTGTGGCAGGTCCCACCATAGGACCACATCAACTGTAAGGGATCCGTGATCCCTCAATATTTGTGTGGCGGTCTGGGGCAGTTATTTGCTGGTGGTGCCGCTAGTATATTATGCTTTCCTGCCCTCCACACTTTTCATGGCGATGATCCTGCCAAGAAAAGTGTTGTGATCAGGGAAGTAAGGGGGCCCTACAGGGCACATGGTATGCCCTTCCGTTTGCATGCTGCAGAGTTCCTGTAAGGCATGGACTGCAAGTTCCATGTTGTGCAGGAATTTGCTTTGGTGCTCCCTCAGCACTGCAGTTGAAAGGCTCAAATATGAACCTTTGAACTGCACCAACGTAGGATCACCGTAACACCTGCCCACCGGACAACAAAATGACTCGGAATCTGGCGGGCGGGAGGCGGTCAAGTTTGGCGGTCTTGGAGCGTTGCGCGGGTGTGGCGGCCAGCTGCTAGACCACCAACCTCATAATCAAGCCCTTAATCTTAGCCCATATTCAAATACCTCATAGGAGGACAGCATCTTCCTAAACCTCTAGCAATTGCATAGTAAATAGACAATGTTCATACTTATATAATTTTGCCCAAGAAGGCATAATTAATCAAAACCAAATCTGCTCTGATCTCTATTGTAATATCCTAAAGGGTGAACACACAATTTATTAGTATTGGGCAACATTTGCTTACACAACTCGTCTGAAACAGAATTTACTTGCCACATTTGTCACAAAACAAATTAAGTACCTCATCTGCAGTGGTAGTTCAGAGAGCTTAAAGGTACAAGAAATACAGCTGTGCTCTATTGAGACTAATACAAATGTCTAGATGGAACGTCTACGGCCTAGGCCAGCACCAAGTGATCCCTAGCTCCCATTAAATGATGCCTCACAGATGCACATGGCTACTTGGTCAAAGCCATATACTCGCCTGCCTATAAGGAATAATGCCTTTGGCAAATATATGTTTTCTTCTGCCAGTCTGGCATGGTATTCCATAAATGCAGTTTGTCGGTTGGACTGATACACGCATGCCGTTTGGGATATGGCATCGAGATCTTGTGGCAGTCTTGGAGGGCCTTATGACTTCTCTGGCTCAGACGATCCATGATGGACAGGACACAGTCTGGTATGTTATCTGTGCTGGTTTAGATACCATGGACTGCATTTGCAGGGCTGTTTGTACTAGTACATTTCCTTTATAGATGTAGGGAAATTCCTCTTTTTGTACAATCACCCCCAAGTTTTTGGACTGATGCTGCTGGTTTTTCAACTCTGTAAGTGCACTGAGTCTTATGCCTAATTGGGTCACCCACAATTGGCATAAGTTAACTTACTTATAAGTCCCTAGTATATGATACCAGGGGTACCCAGCACCTGTAAAACTGTAAATTAAGTGTCCCTCATGAAATGCAGCATTGATGTGCAACAAAGAATGAGACAAAACAGGGCATGGCTCCCGGCCTGCCATTGCCAACTGTCAAAGCAGTTTTAAACTGCTGACTCAACTTTTCCATTTGAATTAATGGCAACCCCCAAACTTTCCTCTTTGATATTTATAAGTCAACCCTAAGGCAGGCCTATTGAAAAGGGAGGGTGCATTATATTTAGAAGATGGCCATTTTCATTAACTTTGCATGTTCTAACAGTAACAACCCTGCGTTGTTGTTTTTACTGCAGAAAGTCTAATAGCCCCATTGGCTAGTACAGAGTTAACATGCTGACAACCCAGTAGTGTTAATTTCTGGATGGTACTACTAAATATGGTACTTCAAGGTACCCAAAGAACCTTTGCATTACCCCTGACTTGTTGCTCAAGTTGAATATAATGTAACTTTTGGACAAATGGCAACTGTAAATGCTTGGCACTTAGTTGGCCACAGTTTCCAGTGACTGTGTGCGGTCGCACACAAGCTGCTGCCCTTGAGAACGCCTTTTTTCCTCCTCGGGAGAGGTGTGCATGACTCTCAGCAAGGAACACAAAGGGCCTGCCGAGGGCAGAAGTGTGTTAAAATAAAGAGCCTCTCAAGTTTGAAAGGTATTTTATTGTGCCTTCAGCAGTACACCACCAACTGCGCAACCAGCCATTCCAACTCCCAGTCTCCAACTCCCACTGCATAGAACCCCCCTACCATGGAGACCGTGAACATTCTTTGCATGAACTGCATCAGCACAGGGCTATGTAATAAACAATTACAACAAGGTGTGACCTCCTCCTGGCAGGATGACCAAGCAGGATGTGAGCCCAAAAGGAGAGCTTCAAAGAGAATTCACCTTTAAAGGGCAATTGGCAGATACATGCGAGAGGGACTGTTTTAGTGGACAGGTTGGCATCTTGGACAGAGAGAGAGGAGCCATTGCCATACCCTTTTTTCCATGGACGGGTAGCACCTGGGTAGCCACAACTCTGGCATGGGCTAGGGAGATACACCAAGAGGAGGGTTTCGACATGCTTGGAGTGGGCAGCATCATGTTTTTTGGGTTAATTAGATGCCACACTTCGTAGGAAGTTGTCAACAGATAAGAAGGGCCTCATCGTCTATTGGCTAGTTAGTTGCCACGTTCCCCTAGACAACAAGCAGGCATAAAAAGGGCACCCCGGACACCCAGACCTCTGATTATGTCTGGACTTGGGAAAGACTAAAAAAAGGACTGCCCTACAGTTCTCTGAACCCAGCAAAGAGAGGCTACACCAAAGACTGGACTGCACATGCTGATTCCTGGACTAGCAAAAAAAGGACTGTGCCTGCAGTGCCCCCCACAACAAAAAACTGCCCCCGAGTCGAACAATGACACGTTGATTCCAAGAGTCAGTTGGTTCACTCCTTGTTACAGCTACAGGACATAAAAGCTAATGAGCTTGCTCCTGTGAGAGCCCATCACAAAGGAGCTAATTGCAGCTGGATGTCAAGCTGCAGCCTGTGAGTCTGGGTCCCAACCCTTAAAATTTGCACCTGGGTCTGCTGGGCCTAGGAGACTCTTTGGAGTGCACTTTGGTTGCCCAGTGCAAAAGGTACTTCAAGTTAAGCAGAACTGCTGGTTTGGCTATAACTGGAGACCAGTAGACCAGTGGCAACTGATTTTGTGCTGGACATCACCCAGACTTCGTGGAACATCAACCGCTGAGGCCAAATACCCTCCTCCATGTTTGTGAACCAAGCAGTGGTGACAGTAAAACCCTCAGCACTGGCTCAGCATCCAATATCCCTTGCATCAGGACCACTCACTTGATTCTTAAGGCGGGAACACTCAATTGACTCTTATGGTGGCTCGCCCACTGACCTTGTACCTTGACCAGAGACTCCTTTTATTATGGAGTAAGTGTTCAACAGGCCCATATTGGTCCCTGTGACTGGCTCGCTATCGGAGCTGGTCCCCACAAGAGTGCATATTGTTAAGTTACTTGTTGTGGTTAACCCTAAATTGCAAGCCATGGTAGATTGGATGTTGTTTCTTTAAATAGTCATATCTCATGAGCCCATCAGTGAATTTATGAGGTTTAGGTGCCTATTTAAGGAGGAAAATTCAACCTATTTTTATAAATTAGTGTCAGATTTTTATTCTGTCACATTTTTTGCTTTACACTTGTTCCTTTAATAAAGCCTGGCTGCTCTGAGCAACAGCTACCCAGGACGGAGCTAAGGTTTTACAAACTAATCTGACTAGACATTATAGAGAATTGTGACTTTATGACATGGTGAGGTCACACAACTAAACTGTATAATAAACCACTTTCCTCACAATAGACATGACTGGATGAGGTCCACCAGATTCTACGGTGATAAGCGAGCTTCACTAATGGACATGCTGTTTGATAAACCTCATATCTTTGGGGAGAAAGCGGATTCTGCTTTGGAATACTTTAAAGACAATATGACCATAGTGCATTCCTTGAGGCCATTGACCACTGCAAAGAAATTTGATTGCCAGTTTGAGGTTGCACAAGCAGATCCGGGAGGCAACGTGTGGGTCAGCATGGGCATCAGCTCTCCAACTCTTCTTGCTGTCCAGTATGGATGCTTAGCCATAATCCATTCCTGGTCATCTAATGTCCGATGTAGGTGTGACTGTTTCCAGAAGCCACAGTCTCATTAAATACTAGAATATGTGGTAGGAAAGTGCCCTTGAGAAGCTGCCACCTTCTCAGGAGGAAAAAGCCAAAGTTGTAATAAGCCTCCTTTCTGGACAAAGACTTTAAAGGATTGAAGAAAAGCAAGAGTCTGGAATCTGCTATGAATTCTTTAGGTGGAAGGAGTTAGGATCAGCAAGTGGAGGGAGCATAGAAACAATCACCATAATACTGCTTTGTTGCAATGCACCTTCAAATAATATGATGCCGTTATATACTAAAAGGAGAGGAAAAGGAAATTACATCAAACATCACATGAAAGGAAACACAAAGGTTTGTGAAAACTAGAAAAGAGCAAGGAAGATGGAAAAGGGAATGAAACAGGAATGAAAAACTGAACCATACTAGTGGTGGAGTAGTGTTAAAAGGCAGCTGCTAACCCTAAAGCAGGTGATTGTCATTTTGGAAATAAAGGAGCAATGTGTAGCTGCTAGGAGCCCAGTAGCATGAGGGAAGGCAGCCCTGGTGAGGGAAACTAATAGCCAGCAGCACCAGCCTGCATGCTGTATTTCCTGTGATCTGGGAAACGAGGAACCATGCAAAGCATTCTGGTTCTCTGACACCCATGCAGCCAAGACACCATGTTATGTTAACAGTGTTTTTATAAAGCGCACAGCTACTCTACTGAGTGTCCCAGCACTGGGTGAGTGTGGCTAACATGATGAGGAAGGGGTAATATCCTGGAAGCATAGTACCAGATTATTGCTGAAACAATCATGTTTTAGGGCCTTTCTGAAGGGAAGCAGATCCTGCAGTTGTCTCAGAACAAGCGGTAGAATATTTCATAGTTTAGCCACTTGCAGCCGGAAGGAACGTCCTCCTATTCGGGAGTGCTTCAGCACCGGAGTGCAGACTAATGCCAAGGAGGCAGAAGGGATGGTTGTAACACATCCCCTGCTACAATGAACAATAAGCCACTTTAGTTTGCCCTCAGCGCCCCACGCCCAAATAGTGGAGGGCAGGATCCTTCTGAGTTAGCAATCTTTCAAATTGTGAAAAAGTGGTGCGCCCTGCTTTCTCTCCACTACACGTGATATCACTCCCATTGCAGAATTAATTTCGGAAGACCATTTGTCCATTCTGCATTAAAATGTACATTTTTTGATCTCCGAGGGTGCCATAGAAAGTGTCCCAGACTCAGAGAAAGACACTGGATTATATCCCTACTACTTCTCAATCCACAAAAAGGATGAGGACCTCTGTTTATTGAATGCTTTCCTCCGGAATAACAAATTCAAAATGCTCACATTGGCTCAGATCCTTTCTGACCTAGACCCAGGAGACTGGATGGTGCCTTTGGACTTGCAAGATGCATAGTTTCTTATCCATCCTGCAGCCCCACAGGTCCTAACTGTGCTTTAAGGTGGATCAAGAGCATTTTCCATTTACTTTGCTCCCCTTTGACCCCATTACATAGACTTCCTTTCATTGGGGCAGCTCTGGATATGGGGAAGTTCAAGGGCTTTCCTCTGATACATTGACTCTGGCACTTTCAGACTATCATCCTAATGTTTCAGACTCAATCTTGGAAGCAGGTGCAGGTGGCACTAAGATTTTTTCTAACCAACCTCAACAGGTGGCGCATGCATGCCCTGAAGTGGAACTTACAGTCCAAGTGGGCCAGGCATCATGATTCCTACATGATCCAGATCTCCGAGGAGGCGACCCAAAATATGCAAAGGTTACTGACCAATTACAACCTGCCCTGCAGCATGCCACTTTCCCTCCGACCAGCTGACAGTGGTGACGGACACATTGCTGCGGGGTTGGTGGATCACCCCGGAAGGTAGCAATCAAAGGCTGTAGTAGAGGGCCAGATACACATCGACCAGTTCAAGCTATGAGCCCTTCATGTGACCCTGAAGGTTTTTCTGCCACTCATCAGCCAGAAGCTGGTGCAAGTTTTCATGAAAAGCACCAGTGGCGAGTGGTACTGCAAAGAGCAAGATGATGTGGGATCCTGGATTCTGTGCCAAGAGGCTTTGCACCTCAGGAGGTGGCAGGAGTGCCAGTCTGGGTGAATAGAGCAGATGTTGCCTGGCAGATTATGAATGGTAACTACATCATGAAGTGGTGATAGGTGTCTTCCACCAGACATGAGAGCCTTGGCTAGATCTTTTTGCCACTTTCAGGAGCATGAAGTGTGAACAATTTTATGTATTGTATTTTCCAAAAAACACTTGTTAGGAGAGACATTTTGGTTAGAATGTAGCAGGGGAATCCTTTCTGCCTTCCCACCACTGCCTCCCCTACCCTGAGTTCAAAGAAGATCAACAACAACTAGGCCCACAGCATCTTTGTTGCCTCGTATAGGGCACAGATATGGTGGTACCCGTAACTCCTCAGCATGATCACCTGTCATCCAGTCAGGCAATTCCTTTGAGGTGACCACCTGTCTCACGCTTTGGTGGTGTATTTACTGCTAGCACTACCAACAATGAGCAGTGTGCATATATTTACACAGCAAACCTTGGGGCATAGCTACTGCTAGCATTGCTGGCACAGAGTGGTGTGCAAAATATTAGAACTGCAAGCTTTGGTCGAGGGATTGATGGTGACATTCAGGACAGCTGCCATGCTATGAAAAACTACCTGCTAGGACCGGTCATGACCAAGCCATACTCAAAAAACCTAAGACAGACCCAATAGACCTCAGAACTTACGGCCCATCTCTCTGCACCCCTTCCCGGCCAAGGTCAGCGAGAACACCGTCAACAGACAGCTAACCCGATACCTCGAAGAAAACAGAATCCTGGACCCTTCCCAGTCAGGGTTCCGCAGCAACCACAGCACCAAGACTGCCCTCATCGTAGCCATCAATGACATCAGGTGGGACCACAGCACTCATCCTCCTAGACTTCGCTGCCGCCTTTGACACCGTCTGCCACCGCACACTACGCGCATGCATCCACACCGCAGGCATCCGAGACATGGCTCTGGATTGGACCACCTCCTTCCTCTCCAGCAGAATGCAGTGCGTCCGCCTTCCCCCATTCCATTCCCAAGCCTCCAAGACCATCTGCGGGGTACCCCAGGGATTCTCTCTCAGCCCGACGCTGTTCAACATTTACATGGCCCCGTTCACATTCATAACCCCACAGCACAACCTCAACATTATCTCCTACACCGACGACACTCGGCTGATCCTCTCCCTCACCAAGGACCCCATCACCGTCAAAGCCATCCTCGACGAAGGAATGAAGGCCGTCGCCGACTGGATGAAGACCAGCCGCATGAAGCTGAACTCGGACAAGACGGAGGTCCTCTTCCTCGGCTCCAACCCTTCAGCCTGGGACGACTCCTGGTGGCCGACGGCACTTGGGGTAGCCCCGACACCCACCGACCACGCATGCAACCGGGAAATCAGCCTCGACTCAACGGTCTCAATGACCAAGCAAGTCAACGCCGTCTCCTCCTCTTGCTTGAACACCCTCCGCATGCTCCGCAAGAACTACAGATGGATTCCGCCAGATACAAAGAAGACAGTCACCCAGGCCCTCATCAGCAGCAGACTAGACTACGGAAATGCCTTCTACGCGGGAGCCCTGACCAAGCTCATCAAATGACTACAACGCATCCAAAACGCCTCGGCATGACTGATCCTTGATATACCACACCACGGCCACATCACCCCCCACCTGAGAAACCTGCACTGGCTCCCTGTCAACAAGAGGATATCCTTCAAGCTCCTCACCCATGCACACAAGGCACTCTACAAGACCGACCCAGCCTACCTCAACAGACAGCTCTCCTTCTACATTCCCAACTGCCAGCTACGCTCCGCTGACCTCTCACTCGCCACCGTCTCGCGCATCCGAAGAACAACCACCTTGCCACCAAGACATGGAACACCCTCCCACTGAGCTTAGGACAAGACCAAAGACCTACTGACCTTCAGGAGGATGATCAAGACCTGGCTGTTCAATCAGTAGTGCCCCCCCCCCAGCACTTTGAGACCCTCATGGGTATTTAGTGCGCTTTACAAATGATTGATTGATTGATTAAGAAGTCAGCTAATAAAGTACCACATCTCACACATTTGATCCAGTCCCTCCCATTGAATTTAGCTATCCGTTATGGAGTATAATAGAAATGCTGCAAATATTTAGGTGTAGTAACTTTAAACTGGGGATCTTCGTAGAGAAATGTACGGCCTTGCTGAATTTTAAGAGTGAGATGAATAGATCTTTGTAAGGCCTGCGGGTGCAACATAGGGAAGGGATTGATGTACCCATGCAATCCTTTGGAGATAAGATTGTGCAGTGCAGCTGAAACATTAAAGGGAAGAGTGATAGTGAGAGACGCTACCTGCAAAGCAGATCTTGACGAGGTCCAAGCGGTGCAGTACCAGGGTCGACACCAAGGCCCCCCTGAGGCTGGCCAGCAGAGCATTGTAGCAGACATGTCTGAAGAGAGACGGAAGAGACCAATGCTCAGACATTCACTGTGTCCAGATCTCTGGGAAGAGGGGAGTTTAAGGCTGCACAGGGGTAAAAGTGCTTTTATCTGTAAGGAATGTATGAGCAACTCGGAAGGGGGTGACTATTTAAATAAAAGCGAAACCATGAGAAGTTGATGCAGCCTGTCAGGTGACATGAGAGATCCGCAATGAATTACTTTGTCGGCGGACTTTAAAACCAGGTATGTGTGGTGAAGCTAAGACACTGTGACCTGAGACTATACAGCAATGCAGCTCACACATGTGTGGACGTTGCATCAGTCGGCTAAATAATGTGACTTTTAGCACCCTAACCTCCATGGACACAGAAGAAGGACTATGTGAGTTTGTTGGGCTACTTCAGACACAAATAATGCAGAGAGGGGGTGCAAATTAAAAGACTATTTTACAAGTATTGATACTTGGAGGGGGCTGATCCAGGTGTAGGTGCTGTGTTAGATATTATTTTTTGCAGTAACAATGCCCACCAGAAATACACACATCTATGAAGGAAATAGACTAACAAGAAACATCGATATGTGCATCCTCATCATTGGCGTTTAGAGCCCCCCGTTCCATTCTATAGTACTGTTCGTCTATTATTATGGTGATCACTGTAGTGTCCCCTGTAGAAACAGCGCCAGTCAACTGTAACACAAGGTATTCCCCCATCTGTACACCACAAAACTAAAGAGCAGCCTTTTACATTAACCCACAATTGAAGCACAAATACATCAATACGCCACACTAGCAGTGCTTCTTTTGGGAAAAGAAAGCGATATTCAAACTAAACTCGAGGTATCTGGAATATGTGTGTGTGTTTGCATTCCAGAGGAAGCCCGGAGCAGGTTTAAAATAGAGAGAATAAGCCGGGCAGAGGATGTGGCATAACGACTAGAACTCCTGACCTTGGAGCTGGGGAACCTGGTTCGAGTCTTGGAAGCAGCTCACAAGCACGCTTGGAATGAATGCTAACACAAACAGTTTGAATAAAAGACATAAGAGAAAGCAGAAAAAAATGGTCAGGTTAAAAAAAATGTTCCCTTTGGATTGAGCCTATGTTCAACAATTCACACCCGTCATGCAACCATACTCATACTTCACAAAAACCGTACTGACCATGTATTTAGAATAAGTTAAGGCACTTATAGGTCTTCTAGTTCTTTTTGTCAAAAATATTATTATGTTTTATTCAATATAAAACTGTACAGATTTGCATTCCACATAGATAATTAATAGCATCATTAAAAAACATATAAATTCATATACATTATAAACACAATTTTCCTAAATATAAAAAAACTAAAAGTAGAGTGTAAAGAGTCAATCCACTATGTCTTTTAAATGCTACTTTAGGGTATATACATAGACAGCATAAAGCAGGGATCTAGTTCCCTGTCTATAACTCGCTGCTGACTTTTCTATATTTAACACCAAATATAATCTGGGCGTCGATGCGTTTCAGTGGCACATTCACAATAGGACCACCTTCTTCAGGTCATAGATTTTTTCTCCTTTTTTAAAAAAAAGAACAATCCTATATCAACCCTGTGTCAAACCGGTGCTAGTGCACTCAGGTTAGGAATTCTCCAAATCACTAAGAGTCAAGGGTGAGGTGGGGGATAGAGTTTCATAACATCTCTTATTTATCTGGAATTTCAGATCTTCAATTCAAAAGGTTAACGGGGGTAGTTTGATATGCATCCAATATTGTGAGCCCCTTTAAGATGATTGAATCTTGACCTCAGTCAAAGTAATTAATATATATAGAGCCAGCACCTCACTAGGTTGCACTTCTTATTCAAATCGCGGGTCTCAATGTTTCCCGTCTATTTTGCAGCAGGATCGCTTGTTCGCGGCTTTTGATTCCGACGAAACCACATCACCTGAAGCTTTTCCTCAACCGGGATTTGTAAGTATCAGGTCAGACAAAGCAAATAAACGCTATGCAGCCTTAAGCAAATAAAAGAAGTTCCCATCAAAGCGGGCAGTTGAGAACAAGTACATGGGCCACGGGAGACTAATAAGTGAAGCACACATGGAACTATGGCCCACATGCATCAAGCATTTTTGGAGTCGCAAACGGTGCGATTCCTTAAAATCGGCCGTTTGCGAATGCAAAAGTGCTGTTTGGGATGCATCATGCTATTTTAGAAAATGCAATTTTTTTGCAAATTCTAAAATTGCGATAGCACATAAGAAATCGCAATTGTGCAATTTCTAAAATGCTATGCATCATTTCTTAAAAATGTGCGATTTTACAAATTGAAAGTGCAAATTACCACGAAGTTCAACCTCGTGGTAATTTGCGAAATTGTTCAAATATGCACACAAATGCATTTTTTAAACTGTTAAGTTACAGACACACATGTCCTTAGGACATGTGTGTATGTAACTTATACTGAAAAGTACATTTCATGGGTGCAGGGGGGGGGTCATTTGCACCCCCCTCTCCACCCTTGAAATGCATTGATGAATTTCGATTTCAAATTGCGAATTCGCAATTCCCATTCATTCCTATGGGCATTTTGGCCCATAGGAAAGAATGGGAATTGTGAATTCGCAAATGAAAATTTGCATTTTTTATGCAATTCGGTAAAAATAGCGATTTTTACCGAATTGCAAAAAAAAGCTAAAATATTCATGCATAGGCTTTTGCGAATTCTAAATAGCGAATCGTTATTTTTCGCAATTTAGAACTCGCAAAAGCCGATATTGATGCATGTGGGCCAATATGAAATAGAATGCCTACAACCAAAAGAAACGAGGAAAAGTAAAGTGACAAGCACAAGGACTAATAAGAAGTGAAGGTGGATGTAAGCCCCTTTCAAGATTTCAATAGATTTCACAAGCACAGTACAAGAGCTGTGCAGGTAAAACCCAAACAAGCATTGATAAATGCACTAGGTCTCGCCTATGTGATTAATATAAATTGTATTGATGTTGTAAGATTCAGCTTGATGAGCAGTTGTGCAATATATGTTACTAAAACTTCATAAAAGTATTATGACTTGTTTATTGAGAAAGCCAATAGATTGTGCAGCAACTGGTGGTAATATAATGCATGGAAATTAGGCAAATGGTGGAGGGCAAAGAAAATAAATCATGCAGCGGCCAAGCACATTTAATATGCATGGCTTACTCGAGCAAGTTCATTAATTAAACTTGCAAAGAGCTGTGAAATGCTCTCACCTCGCCTTAAGAAGAGAACTTGAAAAAAGAGTGAAGAATATAAGACATACAATATTGCATACAATGATCTTGGTCACCTGTAAGTGTCTGTGCAAGTTCTTGCTGTGGGTGGCTCTTTATAACACAGCAGGTTTGAAAGCTATGGAGCAGAGGAGAAAAGGAAGTGTGAATATCTCACAGTGCCTGACATTGGGGCAGGTCACAAAGATGTTCAGAATCCATGCTCATCCGCTCCTTGGCCTCTCTACATATTGCCTCGTGACACTGTCCCTTGTAACTCCACCTCCTTCCTGCTACAACACTAGGTCACAAATGCCAATTGTAATTGTGATTCTGTGCAAAAATGTGTGAATAAGGAACATAGCTCTAAACATATTTACTGTGCAAGAAAATGAAAATGCAATGCTTACTGGTGAGTGGGTCCATTGTGTATATAAGAAAGTGAAGTGAAGCAGATTCAAGAAAGTACATGCAGGAAAGAGTGAGAAAAAGGAAAGTACCGAGGTTTAGGAAAGTCAGGTCAGGTGGTAGATCTTTTGGTGTGGCAGTGGCCAAACTTTGGAACGAACTCCCATGGGAGATTAGACAAATTAGGGAGCTCCTCCCATTTAGAAGGAGTTTGAAAACCTGGTTGTTCCCCAAGACATAGTTTGCCTGCCTATGTTTCCGACACACTATTTTCCTGTACTCTGAGTTGCTTTGCGCCAGGATGCCTGTAAAGTGATAGTGCGCTCTATAAGTTAAATGAATACATAAAATAAATAAATAAAAAAGGTGCAAAAGAGGCAAGAAATGATGATGTATGAAATACAGGGATAGATTTTTTCTTAAAGATTTGGGCGGAGAAAAAAGTATACATTTCTCAGAGGACTAAGATGGTGGGAAGGGGGTTACGTCTGCGATTTTAAAATGCTGAAGACCACTACCCCAGATATCGGTAACAGAAATCTCATAGAGAAACCACAATAGCCAGTAGGTAGCATGCAAGGGAAATTACAAGATTTCTGTTTAGCTGTTTTAAGCCATGCCCTAATTTGCATAGGGCATGCCTTTGAAAAAGTATTAGCTTTGATGGCCTTGCACTTTTTATTACACCCCCTCAACCACACATCTATCCGCCCCTTTAAAGCCCTTGGTGTAGCAGTTGCTTTATACAGACAGAAAGTGGAACTGATGTAAGGCATGCGTAACTTACTGTGCAAAGGCAAAAACATCTCAATAATGATAGCGGAGAATGGATTCTATGGCAAAATGCATGCCTAGTGATAACAGGGTTGTTGTGTATTTCCGCTGCAGTGTTCACACTAAAGTGCCAGAGTAATCGTAGATATAAGTAGAACTGTAAATGGCAGCATTGCAGAGACTTACTGCAAAGGTAAAAAGATGGGCAAGTTACAGCAGTCACATTGATGACAGGAGTGCAATTAACCTATTTGCGAGCAGTGGGTCGGATAAGAGCAGGATAGGTCCATTACTAGCAACTACACTTGGCAATGCGACTGGCAAAATGCAGTTGTTCCCTGCTCCCACCCTACGGTGCCACCTATCCTGGTTGTCATAGCCAGAGGGAAGTAGTACCTTAACCCCAAGAGAAGTAGGTCTCTACAGAGTACAAGAAAAGGGGAGCCTGAATTGCTTGGAAAAGCCAGACTTCACTGGAAGAAAGAGCAGCTACCGTAATGGCTTGATAGAGTCATTTTCATACCCTACAGGGAACGGGAGGTCAGGCAATGCAGAGAGGTCGACGTTGCAGCTCTGTGCATCTCTGCGGAACGTTCATTGCCAGCTGCGACTCCCATCTCCCACAGAAGAACACACCCGTACCAGCCATCCAACAGATGTACTGTGGAAGATGTTTCCTCAGAGCGATGCAACTAATGCCACGGTCATAATATGTTATTCCGAGTTTTCTAGTCTTCAGCATCGCCCTGAGGGCAACATTTGCTAGTGCCCAGTATCTCTTTAGCATTTAAAATTAATTACGCTTCAAAATATTACTATATATTTTAAATAGATGCATGTTTGATATTTTCAATAGTTCAAAACTAATATTTAAAGCTTTATTTGGACCGCACGCACGTCTTGAGACGTTTAAAGAAAGACTAGAGGCAGAACAGTCTGTGTGCACCACATTGGTCTGCAGCAGAGGCTGTGTGAGCACGGCATGAAACTTACACTTCGGAATGCATGCACCTCTGAGACATATGAGAGGGGGGCCACGTTGAGAGGTCTGGAATTTGCGCACAAGTACTCTGCAGGCAATTATCAAATAAACACACAAGGAACTAGAAATAGTATGCTATAGCCATTAGAAATGGAGGAAACGTAAGTGCCAAGCATTGTTATGTTTCATATAGGTCCCCTAATATAGGTCCAGGTAGTCACCTAACCTTTCAACTATATTCTCCCCTACCATTACACTTGATAACGGTTCTTGGGACTGACCTTTTACCTAGTTTCGGTACTGCTTACAGGACGTAGGGTTTTCCCTGAAAACTAGCCTCATCCATTATGCACGAGGAATCTTGGAAACTCAGCCGGATTACCATCTCCTGCATAATAACTATGTATAATGGTCATTCCTCCCAGCATCCTAGATCTGACATGACACAGAAAGGTAGAACCCCTGAGGGTACCACTTGGTGGCTGTATGAGTGAGTGAGCGAATGTCTGCTTTAATGGCTATATGGGTTGGGGAGTATGTGAATGGCTGTTTTGGTGACAGTGGCTGTGTGAGTGGCTCTTTGGGTATGTGTGTTAATGGCTGAGTGGTTAAGTTAGTGGCTGATTGAATGGATGAATGGGGAAGTGAGTGGTTGTGAGTTGCTGTTTTGCACAGTAAGTGTCTGTGTGAGTGGCTGTGTAGGTGAGTGAGTGGGTGTGTGACTGCTTGTATTGATGTGTCAATTGGTTTGTAAGTGGTTAACTGGATTAGTGAGTGGATGTGTAAGTAGCTGTATGGGTAAGTGAGTGGTTGTGTGAGTAGCTGTATGGTAATATTAATACTTTATTGTACAGTTAATAAAAACCATTACAAAACCAGCAACAGTAAAAAAAAGAAGAAATTATAAATATTTATAGCAGCATGGGTGGTGGTACTTTGAGGTAGGTTAAAAGAGAAAAGGAGCATCAGTTTAGACTATGCTACAAAGTAGAGTTAAAAATGATAAAAAATGGGAGTGTTCATCCGCCACTGAGCGCTCCTGCATTTCCTCTGGGAAGGTTTCTTTTGTCTATCCTGACCTCCGTTCCCATTCAAAGGTATGTTTGCAGTCACTGTTCCTTTTGGGAGGCAGGCAGACCTTTTCCCTGTGTGCTCATGGCTTTTGATAATGATGTGTCGGTGTTTGATTCAATTAGCCTGTTGTATCTCTGAGCAGTCTTAGTGTTTTGGCTCTAGGAATGTAGAAGATGCGCTTTCCGTATCCGTTTGTTCTTCCCTTGTATTGGTTCTAATTTCTACAGCTTCAAGGTATTTTACCAGTCGGCAGGCCATTTGGACTTCGTCACTTGTGAAGCAGGCCAGGGTTGCTTGTCTGCACGACCTGGTTCCTTTTTTAATAAATAGAGGTCTCAGAAGGTTCCTGCGGTCTTGCTGCAGCTCCTTGCAGATAGTGATGAGGTGTACGATGTTTTCCTCGTGAATACCACACAGGCGGCATTTTGCTGGTTTTGGGGGACGCAGCCAAGGGGCCAAATGGTCCGCTGAGGGTAATACTCCTAGCCAATGTTTTAGGAATGATTCTTTTGTTTTTTTGGTGAAGCTGGTCAAAAGGTATGTCTGTGGTGTAAGTTTATTGTAGGTTTGTACAGTTAGCCAGCCATGTGCTCGCTCCGTTAGTGAGGCTTTGACTTGTAAGAGAGATTCTTTCCTGACAGTGTTGTTTACTGCTTTTTAAAGCCTGCCAGGTTCCCTTGCAGATCCCACAATTGGCGTGCTCCTAGTTGTTTTAATGCGTCCTCCAGAAAAAGTCTTGCTGGGCAGTTGTCTTTACTTTGTAGGTCTTTGCAGAGGAGTGCGTTGAGGGTATTTTCCTCCCCCCTGCTGATTTTGTAGCAGGTCTTGAGGTATGCTCCCTTGCGTGCAAGCTCTTCCTTTACCTGCCCAAATTCGAGCCAGATCTGCGCCGGAGAAGTGTATCTCGGAAGGCCAAACATCATCCGCATTGCTCTTGTTACTACTCCTTCTAAAGTTCCGGCGTCCCTGCCTCTCATTGCTTCGCTTCCCTATGTAATAGATGGCATCAGTTTGGCTTGGATCCGTTTTAGTAGTGAGGTGAAGTTTGGGCCAGTGATCTTGTTTTTCAGATTCCTTGGAGATACAGCTATCATTAAGCCTCTCTTTTTTATCTCCTCGCGTTGTGGTTTGAAGCTCCCCCTGTGGTCAATAGCCACTCCCAGGTAACGATATTTGTTTGTAACTTCCAATTTCATTGTGTCCAAGTACCAGCTGAATGTTGGTGTCTTCTTGCGATGGTTGAGGCACATGACTTTTGTTTTGTTGTAGTTGATACTGAGTTTGTATGTTTTGGAGCATTTCAAGGTAATGTCGAGGAGCCGCTGTAGGCCAATCGGAGTCCGGCTGATTAGCACCAAATTGTCCGCGTGAAATAGGTTGGACAACTGAGTACCCCCTAATTTTGGCACGTGTGAGTTGTTTTCATTTAGTGTGGTTGATAGTTCGGCCATAAAGGGGTTAAATAAAATTGGCGCTAACACTCATCCTTGCTTTACTCCTGTGCTGGTTGGGATTTTCTTGGTTAAAAAGTCTCAGATTCCTAGTTTGACCTGGACCCACGTGTCGCTGTGCAGGAGGATTAGTTGGTCCAATAGTGTTGTTGGAATTTTCATTCTCTTTAACTTTTGCCACAGCATATTTCTATTTACGCGGTCGAAGGCGGAGCTATAATCGATATAACACAGGTATAGGGGTTGTTTTCCTTCTAGCGCTGAGTCGATCAGAAGTGACAAGGCTAAAATATTTGTGGTCGTCCCCATGTTTTTCCTAAAGCCTGTTTGGTTAAGTGGGATTACTGATGTTTCTTCCTCCCACGATGTCAGCTCCTGAAGTAAGAGGCCCACATAGTATTTTGCCTCATTGTCTAATAAGGCTATTAACCGATAGCTTCTTGGGTCTTTTCTATCACCTTTTTGAATATTGGTGAGATTATTGCCCCCCTCCATGATCGTGGAATTGTCGAGGTCTGCCATATTTTTTCAAACATAGGTTTGAGAGTTGTGGCCCAGTATTCTGGTTCTTGTTTGAATATAATTGGGGGTATACCATTTGGGCCAGGGGCTCCCTCTGTTCTCCCTTTGGAGATTCTGTTGATTATTTGTAAGTTCGTGATTAGTAGTGCTCCATGATTTGTGGGTGTTTCTTTGTGTGGGGACATGTGTTCTTTGCTCCTGATGTTAGCGTTGCCAGTTTCTTTCCATGATTCATTGGTGTCGCTGAAGTGTGTGCTAATATAGGTTGTCCAGGCCTCTTCCGTCACGTGGCATTCAATCCCCTGGCTTTGCTTGTTGATCAGACCATTGAGTAGCTGTATGGGTGAGTGAGTGCTAGTGTGAGTGGCTGTGCGGGTAAGTGAATGATTGTATTAGTGAGTGAATAGCTTTATGTATGAGTGAATGTTAGTGTGAGTAGTTGTATAGTTGAGCAAGTGGGCGTGTGAGTGGTTAGATGGGTGAGTGAGTGGATGTGTAAGTGACTGTATAGTGGGTGTTTTGGCTGTGTTAGTGGTGATATGAGTGAGTGAGTGGGTGGGTGGGTGTGAGTCATTGAATGGGTTTGTGACTGGGTATGTGAATGGTTCTGTGTGTGAGAGAGTGAATGTATGAGTGACTATATGGGGTGTCAGTGGATCTGTGGATGATATCATCAGGGATGTAATTTGAGATGTCATGAGTGATGTACTATGTGAGGCCATAAGCAGTGAATTGTGGGGGTGTAAATTATAGTTAGCTCAGGTAACTATAACTGATTATTTTCACTAGTTTTGTATGTGTGAAATGTTAGCCTAACTATAACAGCCCTATAAACTTTGTTTTTTCAGTGAATTTCACAGTTTTTTCAATTCTATTTCCAAATTATAACATTGTTGTAACTTTTGTTTTTTTCAGTGAATTTCTAATGATTTTTTATGTTGCTCCCTAACTAATGTCCCTATAACCTTTGGTTTTTAAGTGAACTTATAAGGTTTAAAATGTTTTATGTCCTAGCTGTAACTTGTCACCTTTGAGAGGGAGTGTGTGAGTTAGTGCATGAGTGTCTCATTGAGTGTGTGTGTGAGTGCATTGTTGTGGGAGTGGGTGTGTGAGTTTCTGAGTAGGCCTAGAAATGGCTGCATAGGTGACTCACTGGGTATGTGAGTGGGTACATGAGTGACTGAGTGGGTCTGTGAGTGGGTGCCTGAGTATCTCACTGGGGTGCCAATGGGTGTATGAGTGTCTGAATGAGTGTCTGAGTGGGTCTGTGAGTTGGTGTGAGAGTGACTGAGTAGGTTTGTGAGTGCTCCCATGTATGTGTGAGTCATTCTGTGAGTGAGTGTCTTGATGGGTCTGTCAGCACACGCATGAGTCACTGAGTGGGTCTGTGGGTTGGTACATGAATCTCTGAGTTGGTCTTGAGTGGATGTGAGAGAGTATGTGTGGCTCTTTAAGTGGATGCATGAGTGTCAGAGTGGGTTTGTGAGTGAGTGTACAAGTCGGAGCAGGTCTGTGAGTGACGGTGAGAGTGCTTCTGTGAGTGGATGTATGAGTGACAAGTGGGTTTATGATTGGGTGTGAGAGTGTCTAAGTGCGTGGGTGCATGAGTGTCTGAGTTTGTCTATAAGTGTGAATGAAACAAGTGGGTGTGTGGGTGGTTCTGTAAGTGGGTATGTGAGTATCTGAGTGGGTCTGTGAGTGGATGAATCAGATCTGAGTGGGTCTGTCGGTGGGTGGGTGAGTGCCTGAGTGTGTGAGTGGGTGCCTAAGGGTCTCCGAGGGTACATCATTAGCAGTGTTAGTGACTGGGCCACAACACAACTGCACCTGCCTCTTTATCCTACAAGAGTCCACAGTTTTTCACAAAATATCTGCCCACATAGAGTACTTTCAACTAGTTAATTACTAAGTGCTACCTTCTTGGGTGAATGTCCAGTACATATTCTGCTCTACAGCTGCATAATGGAGCACATGGAAATTACACCAGTGACATTGGGTGTGTTTTGGTAATGTGATTGTTCCTCATGCATCTTTATCCTGAAATTTGTGATAACGTGAATCTTTCTGAATAGAAGACAACAAGAGTACAAAAAGGTAAATCTCCACCATATAATTGTCCTTCCTCTTAACTATAATAAGTGAGTGCTTCTTTGTTTGGTGGAGATGTCCTCATATTCCTCGGCATCCAGAACTCCCCACCAAAATTGGTAGGAAATGTGCTCGTAGGGGCGCTTGGGAAGTTACCTATCATCCTAGAAAAAGACAGGCAGACCTTTGCATTCTAGTAAGGTGGGCGGGGCAAAGTGATTTGCACATTTCCATAATAGAAGTAATTTAAAGGGAGAACCATGGTTCTCTGCTCCCACCAGGATGGTACAAGAAAGAACCCACTCATCACAGTCTCATACAGAGTATGCTTCAATAGATCAACGATGCATTCACCTTCGCAAAGTATTTCTGATCACTTATATGCGTAAGTGCGTACTGTTTAGGTTTAATTTCAGTGAAATGAGCATCAGGGCCAGAACTCCTTGGGGAGCCCACCCCCCAGGGCCAAGCCATGACTTAATAGGGGAGGGGACCTTTGCAGCCCCCTCCCTGGCCGATTTCGGTTCCGCTGACCCCATCCCCATGTGCCCTGCTTTACTATACATATATATATTACATGGGGGGTCTGTGCAGCCAACCTTCTCTGGCTGAGTTCAGCCCCAAGGACCCCATCCCCTGGGGCAAGCCAAAATGTAATGGGGAGTGTGGCCATGCAGACCCTCCTCCCTGGACCTATTTCAGCCCTGGGGCCCTGGCTTTGAGTTCCTGGATGTCCTCGTCCCAGCCAGGGCACCCAGGGTGCAGGATGGTGACCGTGGGGAGCCTTAAGGCCCCAGCAGTCCAAGACGGCTCCCTGACTTCTATGAGAGCCTGCATTGCTGCTGTATGCAGGGAGCTGCTGGAAATGCTAGATCAATAGTTTCATCTCTTTCCCTGTCCACAGACATGCGGCGGGAGCACTTTGATAGCTTCCCCCTGCTGGAACCAGAGTTTTTGCTTTCGCTTGGTGGGAGGTCTCTGCTCTCACCAACCAACACCAAACAGCTATGTCCTGGGTGTGGGCACCCCAGGACATAGCACAAGCTGGTCCTGGGGGAGGTGGCCCCGGGGGTCATTAATGGCAAAATATGTGGCCCCCTTCTTTACAATTCACGGGCTGGCCCCATGGAGTTGGTCCCCAGGGCTGAATATGACCCTGGAAGAGGGTTGCAAGACACCCCTCCCATATATATTTTAAATGCGGAAACGGGAAGGTGGTGGCCCCAGGGGCTCTAAAGAGTCCATAGAGGTGGGTTTGTGCAGCCCTCCTCTGTTGTAATAAAAAAGCCCCAGGGAGGTGGTGGTCCCCAGGGGCTCCTTTGAGGTCATGGGGGGGAGTCTGTGTGGAACCCCTTCAATATTTAAGGTAAAGCCCCAGGGAGGTGGTGGTCCCCAGTGCTAAAAAAACCTCAGGAGGGGGGCTGTGCATCCCTCCTTTTTATATAAAATACCCACATGGCCCCAGGATTTGGTCTACCCCGGGACTTCTTCAAAAACAAGTGCGGGAGACCACGCTTTTTTTCCCTTCAATTCAAAGCAATTTCCATGAATATTTCACGAAAATCACTGTGAATTTAAAACCACAATGTTTTTCGCCCTGCCACGGTCCCTCTGGGACCCTCAAGACCAAGGCTTAGGGGTCAGGGTATTCCTACCATGCCCTTTTTTCCTTTTTTTCATGTTTTTTTGGGGACTCGGTTGATGCTGCGTCTCAAGATGGCTGTTACTTCGTGGTAAACTGCAGACCAGAAGCCAGCTTTCTGCCAAATTTGGTGTAATTCTGTCAAGTGGTTTAGGCTGAAGGCGTGTCTGAAGGGTCTATGGGAATTAACATGGGAAACGCAACTCAAAACTTTCCATGCAAACTAGAATTAGCAGCACACTTTTTTGGGAAATTTTGTGAAGATTCGTCAAATGCGTCAAAGATATAGGCAAGGCAAAAAATGCTTTCCTTGTGGAAACATGGTCCTAACTATAACTACCTACTAGCAACCATCAATAGGTATTTATAGTTAAGCCCAGGTTACTATAGAAAATGCATTTTTGACTTGCTTATATCTTCAGGCCCTTTGACAAATCTTTACAACATGTTAAAAAAAAGTGTCATATTGAGTGTTGTTGTTGCATGGAATGTTTCGGGGCAATCTGTTAAGCGGACCCTGAGAAAAAGGGGGGGGGTAAAAAAAATAAGATTTCCCATGTTAATTCTCTTGGGAACTTTGAAAAAGATTACAGCCTGAGCCGCTGAGCGGTAATAAAACAAATTTGGCAGGAAGGTAGATATTGGTTTGCAGAACACATTTTCAGTTATCTGATGTAAATCTGTTTAGTAAGGTAAAGCAATTAAGGATATATGGGCAGAGCTTAAGCACAGCTCTCATGGTGAGAGTTGATTGACTGCCAATGCTTCAACTAGGAAGTGTTGGGCACAAAAACATTTTTACAAAAAGAAAAGGGGGCATGGCAGGAATAACCTGACCCCGTAAGTGAGGAGGTGGGGTGCCCCTGTAACCCTAACAGGGCCAAAAATCACTGTTTTTAAATAATTGTGGGCTCCGGCACTTGTTTTAAATACAGCCCTCAGGTGAACTAGGTCCGGGGGAATTTTTTTTAAAAAGGAAGGGGGGCACAGGCTCCCCTCCTAAGTCTCATTGAGCCCCAGGTACCACCACCTCTACAGGGCTTTATTGATTAAATGAAGGGGTCATTGGGGGTACCCCTCTATGGGTTTTATAAGACCCGGGGACTACCTCCTCTCCAGGGTTAAAAAAAGATTGATGGGGTCAAGCGGACACCCCGAACCCTAGGAACCACCACCTCCCCAGGCCTAAATATATTTTTTTAAAGTGGTAGAAGTGTCATGCGGCCCCCCTCCCAAGCGATTTACACCTTGGGGACCACCACCTCCCTTGTGCAAGCCCATGCAGAGCAAAGGAGGGGGGCTGTGTGGCACCCATCCTGGAGCCAATGATGACCCTGGGGACTTGCACCCCCCAAGGCTGGCTCCTGCTGTGTCCCGGGGTGCCCATGTTCGGGACATAGCTGTTTGCTCTGACTTGGCAGGAGCTTTAATAGCTACCACCAAGTTAGAGCAAACACAAAGTCCCCTCTCAGCATGCGAGAGCTGTGAAACCACCGCTGCTTGCTGAGAGCAGGAAACAGATGAAAGGATTGCTCTGACAGACAAGGAGCTGCATGTTTAGCAGCAGCTCCCCGTCTGTGAGTCCAAAGTTAGCTGCCTCAGGAGGCAGGGAGCCACCTGGGACCGGGGGGTCTTGAGGCTTACCCAAAGGTCCCGAGGGGAGGAGACCAGAAAGAGGCAAAATAAAGGTGAGAAATGAGCAGAAAGAGGCAAAACAAAGGTGAAAAAAAGCAGAAAGAGGCTAAATAAAAGTCAGCAATGAGCAGAAAGAGGCATGATAAAGGTGAGAAATGAGGAGAAAGGCAGAATAGAAGTGAGGAAAACAAGCAGAAAGAGGCAGAATAGAGGTCAGAAATGAGCAGAAAAATTAAGAATAAAGGTCAGAAATTAGCAGAAAGAGGCAATATAGAGATCAGAAACAAGCAGCAAGAGGTAAAATAAAGGTAAGAAACGAGCAGAATGAGGCAAAATAATGGACAGAAACGAGTAGACAGAGACAATCTACAGGTCAGAAACGGGCTTAAAGAGGAAAAATAAAGGTCACCAAGAGCAGAAAGAGCAAAATAAAGGTCAGAGGTGAGAAAAATGGCAGAAAACTAGGAGTTAGGCGGTAAACTCTGCTCTGCCGGTGGAGTTTGCTGGGTTTTGCCTCTCTGCTTGGAATACAGAGTTCGGCAAAAACTCAGCCAACTGCCAACAGAGTGGAGTTTATGTGCGCCCTCACCCTTAGACTTCATCCCCCAACCAGTATTGCACCAGGAGGACCCTTTGCAGAGTGGTTAAAGAAAGGGGGTGAGGTCTCCAACGAGGTCTCAGCAATCCCGCTTTGGGGAACTTACATGTGGCAACAATAGGGGATTCTTGGCCCCCAACAACCCTCAGCAGCCAAGGGGACTGTATCCCCTAACCAGTAGTACGCCAGGCGGTGCACTTGCAGATGGTTGAAAAAGAGGGCGGGGGCTCCGACAAGGTCTCAATACTCTGCCTGTTCACAGAACTCCGCAGAGTTTGGCTGAGTTTTTCAGTAACTCTGTGGTATTTCACGGAGTGAAACTCTGCGAGCTCCGCCCAAGCCTGTACCCTTTGGTTTTTTCAGTGAATTTCTAAGGTTTCTTTAATTCTATTTCCTAACTATAATGCCCCTGTAACTTTTGTTTTTTTCAGTGAATTTCTCTATTTTTTATTGCTATTTCCTCAATATAAAGTCCCTGTTGCCTTTGGTGTATTGATTAATTTCACCTTTTTTTAATATAAATTGCACTTCGATTTGACCCATAAGTTCAATTTACTACTTTTACATTTTAACAAGTTTAGAAATATGTTATATTCAGACATTCATTCAAATATATTTAAAAACAATTTTTTTAATTAAGGTAAGGTAACTTATTTAGTCTTTCTGTAAACGCAATGCACTAAGTCTTTCTTTTTTTAAAATCATTTTATAGATCTGACGATCCGGCACAGCGCCACTGACAAATAAGGGGTCTGCTGCTTATATTGCACACATTCAATACTAAAACAACAACACATTTAATACAAACATATGCTATTGAAAATTATTGAAGTGTGTCACTGTATGTGTGAAAGACTGGCTGTGTGAGTAAGAGTGGGTGTGTGAGGGACGATATGGGTGTGTGAGTAACTGTGTGAGTGTGTAAGTGGGTGTGGGAGTGGCTGTATGGGTGTGTGAGTAGCTGTGTGAGTGTGTGAGTGGTTCTGTGGGTCTGTGAGTGTGTGTGAGTGGTTGTGTGAGTGTGTAAGTGTGCATGTGTGTGCTGGGTGTGTCAGTGGGTGTACATGTGCCTTTGTGGGTCTGTGAATGGGTGTGTCACTAGCTACATGACTGTATACATTGGTGTGTCATTGTGGGAGTGGATGGGTGAGTGACTGTGTGAGTCTGTGAGTGGATATGAGTGGTTCTCTGGGTCGGTAAGTGGGTGTGTAAATGGCTGTATGAGTGTATAAATGGGTGTAGGAGTGGTTTGTGGGCCTCTCTCTCAGGGTGTGTGAGTATCTCTATGGGTGTCTGAATGGAAGTGTGAGTGGTTTTCTGAGTCTCTGAGTGGGGGTTGTGAGTACCTGTGTGGGTCTGTGATTGGGTGTGGGAATGCTTCTCTGAGTGGTTGTATCAGTGACTGCATGCATGTGTGAGAGAGGGTGTGTGAGTGGCTGTATGGATGTGTGACTAGGTGTTTGAGTATCTGTATGGCTGGGTGGGTGGTTTTCTGAGTCTCTGAGTGGGTGTGGGAGTGGCTGCATGGGTATGTGACTAAGTGTACAAGTGGCTGTGTGGGTTCGTAGCTGTGCATGTGAGTGTGTAATGGGCGGGTTTATGAGTGAGTGTGTAAGTGGATGTGTGGGTCTCTGAGTGGGTGTGTGAGTGACTGGATCGGTATGTGAGTGGGTATATAAGTGGGTGGATCAGTGTATAGGTGGCTGTGTGAGAGCCTGTGTGGGTCTGTGAGTGGGTGCAAAAGTGGTTCTCTGGGTGTGTGAGCAGATATAGCAGTGACTGTATAGATATGTGAGATGGTGTGTGAGTGACTACATGGGTGTGTGAGTGGGTACATGACTGTGTAAGTGGGTCTGTGAGAGGTTGGATAGGTGTGTGAGAGAGTATGCACGGTTCCTCGCACGTGAAAAATAAAATGTTTTGGACAAGCACTTGCCCATGAGGGGTCCCTCACAGACCCCTCCAGTAATCCAATGGGGTGAGGATACCTCTATCCTGACCCCTTATATCCTATTTATACTTTATCCTCCCACTCGGAACCGTGCCCTGAATTACAAAATGGCAGCGGTAACTTTTCTCTCTGGTAGCAACCAGCCCAATCACGGCAATGCTGTTGGCTTGTGGATCCACGTCTCTAGATATGCATACATCTTTATTTCTTTAATAACTCCAAAATTACTAAACAGATTAACACCAAAAACCACTCTTTCTGGACCAAGATCTAGCTTTCTGCCAAATTTGGTGTACGTTCAGCTGTAGGGCTGTAGTCATGTTGAAAACACGTTGTGGGACCCCGCTTGACATATCACCCCAACAATTTCCAGACAGCAGGTAAAGTGATTAGCAAATTAGTTGTGATCATTCCATGAGGATTCGTCAAAAGGCGCCAAAAATATTAGCTAAACAAAAAATGCTTTTTTCTATGGAAACTAGGTACTAACTATTCAAATGTATATAACTTTCTCTTGCCTCATTAATGGTTTAAGGCATTTTTCTTGTATTTGTTGCACAAGTTTTTATCAAACTACTCTTTGTTCTAAAGTGCTCTATCACTCTTCAGAGACTAGCAGTATGATTTAAAAAACTCTGAGATTGGTTGGGAAGGAAGCTCACTGAATTTTAATCAGTGGTGATTAGAGAAGTGACAGATTAGGACACAGTTAGATACATGTGACTAATAGTGTGGGGACTTTTTCTAAGGTGTGCTTATAGTGATTACTTAATGTGCTGTTAAATATCTCATTGGCTTGAAGTAGGCAAAACCATATGCAAAATGCAGCCTTTCCGGATTTAGGCGGTGTTGATGTTTTGTAAAATTAGTAACTAAATTATGTGGCAAATCTGGAAATGGGGAAAGGAAAAGTGCTATTTGTGAAAGGAGATGGAAGAACTGGACTCAGACAAATACTATATTTGCCTACGCCTGGATGGGCTATCTATAACTAAGGGCCAGAGGTGGAGGGGCCGTCCGCAGGGGCAGCGGCGGTCCCTCCATGCGAATTAGGATGTGACCGCCACCCAGGCGGTCACATCCTGTATTTTTAACATTGCGGCGGGTGCTGCTTGAAGCAGCACCCGCCGCAATGTTAAAACTGCACGCAGTGTATTTGAATGCTCAAAGTGGCAGGCACGCGCGGTGCCTGCCGCTTCGTGCATGCAAATGCAGGGGGGTACCATAGGTACTCCCCATGTGCACCCCCACCCCCCCTTCACCCTGGGGGTCCGCAACGGGCCCCCAAAGAAAACACCGTATGCCTTTTCGTGGCGGCATTGCCGCCGCGGAAAGGCATGTCCCAGGGCAAATCCTAATATACCTGGTGGTGTCTGATAGACATCGCCACCATATTAGAGCTTTTACGCCGCGGTCTCGTGGTGGAAAAGCGGCGGACCCACCACAGCGGTGAATCTGCATCCTCTGGGCCGGCGGTGGCTTCCGTCATTCCAAATAATAAAGATAGAATTATTTCATTTTCTATGACTCCTTCTTCTAATTTAGGGGCTGATTATGATTGCTGTGAATCCGCATCCTCCGGGATTCACAGCAATTATAATCGGCCCCTAAATTAGAAGAAGGAGTCATAGAAAATGAAATAATTCTATCTTTATTTGGAATGACAAAGTTGTGGCTAATTGTTCTAGAAAAAGTCATAATAGGACAGTCTTAGACGGCCATTTGGAAAGAACCTCTAACTAGCAGGTATTGAAACACGTGTGGACTTGACTCCTTCAAAGACTTTCCTTTGCTCTACCATTCATGGTATATTTACACTTAGCAATAGCAGGTAAGACTTTGTCTGTAGGGGCAAGACGGTGAATCCCACAGGCTCAAATATTCCCCCGGTCCACGTGTCCTGCAGCACTTAATTACACCACATACAGGCCCCAGAGCACTGAGAAAGAACAGCCTCTCCCTACTTGCTGTCTGCAGAATCAAGAGAGCAAAAGGAGGGGAGCGATCATTTGCATACCTCACTGCCAAATTATGTAACTCTCTCGCTGTCCACCTCAGGTCAAATAACAACTTGTTATGCTTTAGAAAACAACAAAAAATCCATCTCTTCAGATAAAACTTTAGTCAACACCCTCTTAGACAATCCGTTGCTTATCCTATGGTCAGCGTCGGAAAACCTGAGCTGAGCAGTAGAAAACTCTACAAAACCGATTAACATAACATAACATGACATAGCATAACATAATATAACAGAACGTCTTGCAAATTTCCAGTGGCAACAATGTATGTAGAAGAGCCAAGGTGATGGTTGAAAGCAAAAAGTGCACATGGTCACAATTATCTTGTTTGCTGAGACTCAAGCAAGGGGGCTTGGGAAGAAGTTATATTGGATGTAAAGTAAATAAATAAATAGATATATGTTGATGCCCAAAGTTTTTCTTAAGTGCCCGTCACCAGAAAAGCTGAATGCTAGGATTGCAAACTATTTCATGGTAAACAACCTTTACATCGCAACGTTTACCACGCAGTGCCTTTACAACGCAACTTTTACAATGAAAACTATTACAACGCATTGCACTGGGGGGCGCTCTAGGATAGGGAATAGGTTTAATGTACAATCCAACACCTTCCCTACTATCCACGGGGACTGGAGTTGGAATAGTAAATTAAACAATTCACTATCCAGCGCCTAAAAGCACTATGCCTTGTAATGGTATGCGTTGTAAAAACCGCGTTGTAAAAGCATGCGATGTAAAAGCATGCGATGTAATGTCATACATCCATTTCATGGTAAACAACCTTTACAACGCAACTTTTACCACGCAGTGCCTTCACAACGCAACTTTTACAACGCAAACTATTAAAACGCATTGCACTGGGGGCGCTCTAGGAATAGGAATAGGTTTAATGTACTATCCAACACCTTCCCTACTATCCACGGGGACTGGAGTTGGAATAGTAAATTAAACAATTCACTATCCAGCGCCTAAAAGCACTATGCGTTGTAATGGTATGCGATGTAAAAACCACGTTGTAAAAGCATGCGATGTAAAAGCATGCGTTGTAATGTCATACATCCCTATTTCATACATGTCTTTGACATACCTGCCCTCCCTGGGCTATATCACCTAATGTCAACACTAGAAGCACCAAGGGGCATATTTATGAGGGGGAGTGCGTCACTCTTGCACCATGCAACGTGGTGTAAGTGCGATGCAAGCCCAAAATGCGATTTGTGGAGCCATGCAAGGCCAGATTGCATGGCCCTGAGTGGCTTTGTAAATCTGGAGTAAAGTAATGCAGCCCAATCGCTGCATTACTGTGCCCTGGGATGGCGGTCCATGGGCGTTACTTAGGTGTTCTCACACTTGGTTTTTGACGCATGCCCACGTTTATTAAAAGTGGTAGTCCTACGAATGTTACAAAAATATATCCTTTCTCAGGGGAGGCGTAACAAGAAGAAATATCTTTATTTCTCCTAGTTGCTTGCTCTTGCTATGTGTGCTGCATTATGCAGCACACATAGACAGAGTAATATGCCTCTCAGGCATTTTTTCTTACAATTTGTGCAGCAAAATGCAGCCCACATGGAAAGAGGAAAACCGAGGAAAAATAAACATATTTCTCATCGTTACGTCTTACCTCAGGAGGCTTACAGATTCGGATTCCCTAGGTTTACATCACTTGGTAAGTTTGGAGCAGTGCCATATTCGATGGGTGTTGCATCGGAAAACTCCAGGGGCCTTATTTATGAAGGCCTTGCGACGCCGGTGCGTCACTTTTAACATGGGAAAAAGTGACGCACCGGTGGCGCAAGGCCTTCATAAATGAGGACCCAGGAGTCAGTGATCTGCGCTACGTCACCTTTCTCATGATTTATGAGGCCATCTCAGGTTATAGCCTGGAGTCACCCATGTACCACTGTACGTGGTGCAAAAGTGACGTAGGGCTCTCATAAATAAGCCCCTCAATCTGTGCCACAATTTTGAGCTGAATATTGTCTCAAGTTGTCGAATCGCAGGGGCTATTTTACCACCTTTGACAGTTTTGAATGGTTGCTTGCTATGGGAAGTTTCAAGTCCAGTTTTAGGCTGGTAATGTTGAAGCACTGGTTGAGATAGCTAAAGTAAATAACATAACACAGCCCAATACGATACACAAAGCAGCATAACAACACATTTAAAACATAACTGAGGACTGCGGAAGACAGTCAAAAGAGAACACAACAGCACTACTGCACTAGAATACAGATTACATTGCAACAATGCGGCATAAAACACAGCAGTATAAAAACACAACAGAACGCATCAATACCACAAAACACCATACTACAAATATGCACAAACCATATTGTGCTACTTTACCAGCTCTAGAATTCTATTGCCCTCATACGTGCTAAAAGGTGTCTGGAGCAAGCACTGCTTCAACGTAACTACCAAGGGCATGTAATAATGATATTCAAAAAAGGTGTTCAGATTTACCCCCCTGTCTCCTTAGCTCACTGTTACAGGTTCCTTTGATCCCTGATTTCTCGCTTTTCCAATGTTTTTCCACCTTTATATTTCCCATTATTTGCCTCTTATCTGACTTTTGTTTACTTGGTGTGGGCAAACTTATGAAAATAAGACTAGTCCCCCATAATGGGTTCCACTGCGACTGTCCGCAATCACCACCGAAAATTAAGCAATCAGGGTAAACATTTCTGATTCGCTGGTCAGCCAAGGAAAGCCGCAGTCACAGTGGCTTTGTTGCACAATGTAGCAATATCTCTTCGGAAAGCTCTGCAGAGAAGCCTTTCTAAGCTCACATAGAGCTCTATCGCCCCCTGCTGCACGGCTTCGCCATTTCTCTCTTCCGTCAGAGAGCTTGCTGTGGTCTATCATGATAAGTAAAGCTGCCTGGTACGCTCTGCAGTATTTCAGTGCATCGCCTACAGAGGTAAAGTTGCAGACAGTGACCAGGGCCTGTTAATAATAAAGTGACATGACCGGGTTTGAACACAAAGAAACTAATTTCATTTAGGGTGAAACTGTTTTTGAGCCTGAAACAGGACATGAAGTATAATAATGTTAATATATGCACCAACACGAGTGTAAGCTTCACTGATTTCTTTATTAACTGGAGCGCCGGGTAACAGTGACCGTTCTCGTAGCGGTCGGCGCCTCTACAAGATGGCCGCCTTCCGCTTCCTCCTACACCCCTTCCTGTTCCGGCGACGGAACAACTAGAGCGTCACCACATATCTCCCCCCTTTTAAACAATGCAACAGATATAACGTTAGTGTCCTTACTTCCAGTTCATGTCAAAATCCTTGAACTTCTCAGGTACCTTTACAGTCCTTCCCGCTCTGGTTCTCGCCGCATCATTACCACCTTCTCCCAGTTCCTTTCTGTTTAGATTGCCTTCCACACTTTCTCTCTCTCTTTCAATCACTCCCTCGTTGCTCTCTTCCTTGCACCAGCTCCTCGTTCCCTCGTTCCTACCACCTTCGCCTTCACCGTCTTCCACTTGCTGCATTCCTTCTTCGACTTTCCCATTGCGCCTTCTGCTACATGCTTCTTCTCCCTCATCTTCTACGTACTCCGCGCCTTCTTCCGATTCATTTCCCCACTTGATGATCTTGCTGCATTTCGCCATTCTGTCCTGTGACCACGCTTTCCCATCACTGAGTAGGGCCGAACGTGCGTAGGGCTCCAGTACTTGCAAAGGCGGTGAGAACTTGCTCTCCCCCTTTCTCTTGAGGACCGCTAGTTTCACCCTCACCCATTCACCCTTCTCCAGTTCTGCACCTTGCACATTTCGTTTCTTGTTGAAGTGCGTCGTGTATATTTCTTGAGCTTTCTCCAGATTTCTTCTGACCACTGCAGGTGACCACCTGCTCTGCACCACTAGTTTTTGCCACGCCAGGTTGTCTCTGGTGAAGGCCTCCCTTCCCCTCAGGACTTTAAACGGGCTGTATCCCGTGCTCCCTGGGGTGATTCGATAGGCCCAGATCATTTTCTCCAGTTCTTTCTCCCAGTCCAATCCATCGTTTATTGCTGCTTGGATGGTGCCCATGATTACTCGATTGAAACGCTCCACTTGACTGTTTCCGGCAGGGTGGTAGATGGGCGTGTGTTTGACTTCTATCCCATTCCTGGTTGTGAAGGCGTTCCATTTGGCGGAGGTGAATTGCGGCCCATTGTCGCATGTGACAACTTTTGGAATACCTTCCCTGACGAACGTGGAACGTAAGAAGTTCACCACTGCTTCCGTGTCGACGTTTTCCGTTATTTCTACCTCCGGCCACTTGGAAAATCTATCGATGAGGACTATGGCATACTTCTGTGTTCCTGCTTTGTTGAGGACAGGCCCCAAGATGTCCACTGACAGCATTTCCCACGGGCCATCCGGGACTGGGAACTTTCCCAGCGGCGGTCTTAGCATGCTCTGAGACTTGTCTGCTCTGGCACATGATTCACACTGCCGTACATATCGTTCCATCTGAGCGTCGATGGCCGGCCACCAGTACGCCTGTCTTGCGAGGGCCTTGGTCTTTGTGATGCCCTGGTGTCCTTCATGTAGCAAGGCCATCAAGTGATTAAGTATGCCACGCGGTGGGACCACTTTGTCACCTCGCAATAGGAATGTTGGGTCCTCTGCCAACGACAACTCCTCTCTTACTTCCCAGTATTTCCTAAGTTCTTCTTTGAGGTGCCTCTTTTCCGGCCATCCATGGACCACGTACCCCTTTACGGCCTCCAAGTCGTCGTCCTCCTTATAGGCTTCTTCCCATTCCTGGGCACTGATTACGTTCTCTGTTTCCTGGATGGTGGCTATGATGTATCCTTCCCACCTATGTTTCTCGTGGTTGTCGGCCCCTTCCATGGCCGCTGCTCTGCTGAGAAAGTCCGCCACCTTGTTTTCTGGCCCCGGGATGTGCTCCACATCGTACACATAGTCCAATAACCTAAGTGTCATCTTCGCAATTCTAGGGGTCGCATGGGCATGACCACTGGAGGTAAGCACCTTGAGTAAGGGCTTGTGGTCTGTTCTGACCAGGAATTTCGCACCCCACAAGTACTGCCTGAACCTTTCCGCGGCCCACACCACTGCCAGCATCTCCTTCTCGATCACGCTAAACTTTTCTTCGTTGGGCGCGAGTGACCTTGAGGCAAAGCTGACTGTAGACGTGTCTCCATCCTCAGACTGCTGCATAAGCACCGCACCCAGCCCACGGTCACTGGCATCCGTCGTTAAGATAGATGCTGCTGTTGGGTCAAATCCCTTCAGGGGGATGGCGGCTCCCATTTCCTGTTTGAGGTTGTTGAATTCGGTCTGTTCCTCCTGGCTCCATGTGAACTTGTTCTTTTCCTTCAGCAGCTGGCGCAAGAGATGTGTCTTCGTAGCAAAATGAGGTATGAACTTGCTGTAATATTCGGCCATTCCCAGGAATGACCGAACGTCCTCCTTCTTGCTCAGAGTGGGAGCGTTCAGAATGGCATCCATGTTGGTTTTCTTCGGTTCTATCCCTTTTTCACTCACCTCGTGACCTAGGTAGGTGACTGATTGCACTCCGAACTTGCATTTCGTCAATTCAGCCGTTTGCCCATTGTCCTGTAATGTGCGCAGCACTTTATGCAGTTTCTCGTTGTGGTCCTGCTTGGTTCTTGAATAAACAAAGTAGAATCCACTCAAAGTGGTGGTGATCCCAACAGGTGGGGAACACACAGTGTTGTATAAATGCCCCTCACACACCAACAGGCCCCTTGGTGTCATGCTTCATCATCGGGGCCTTCGCACCCCTCTACGGGATGCGGCGTGCTACGACTCGCGAATACGCAGGAGCACTTGAAAGTGAACTATGTGAGAGGTTGTGTGTGTCTACAAAAGTGTGAGTGAGGTGAGGTGAAAAAATGGTTTAAAAAATACCTGGCACGTGGGTAAAACAAATTTATTAAATCCCCGGCTGGTATTATTAAAAAAGTGCAAAGCGTGGTTGAAGAAATACAAATTAAGGTATTACAACCACTGTGAAAGGTGTCAACATGTTTCGGAACTCAGAGGTTCCTTCTTCAGGACAAGGATAGCACTTACCCTCCCCTTACTCACATGTAAATGTAAAAGTGTAAAATAGATTACAACAATGTGTAATATACCTAACAATGTTATATATGTTGGTTGATGTTGTTTCGCCCAATTGGCGATGAAAACCTGTGAAAAGAAAGCATACATAAACACCTTGGTCTAAGATGCACAGGCCCAAGGAGAAGAAAAATGACTTCCCAAAAAGCAACTTCACAGAATACAACAGGGTCAGTCCAAAAATAGTGGAACCCTGTGATGAATGAAAAAATGAAAACATTAAAAATAAAATACAACACACCAGGACATAACACGACGCTCACAGATATGTATGTATATACAAACACAGAACATACAATAGATCTCTACTCTGATGGAAATAGAGCACACAAATAGATATTTTCACAGCTTACTTAAAGTTTTCAAAATAAAGACCTCATGAGCCTGTGCGTGTTATTGGGGGATCCTTCCTTTCTGTTCAGAAAAAGACCTATAACAACATTAATATATGGGATTCAGTTTGTTGTAGGTACAAAAGTACCAAAGCGCCATACTAAAGCTCCTTTTTCAACCCAAAACTCACGGTTACTGCAATGACTAGTTGTCTGCCTTCCCTCAACGCGGCTCCGGTGAAGTGAGCGTACATCGCGTTTGTAACCTTCTTTATACTCTGCCACTAGCTCATTATTGGTGGTTAATTGAATAACGAGGCCAGGAAGAAGCCCAAATAGGGACTTGGTACACCGAAGTGGTCCGGTGTTGCGCGTTCTGCCACCGCTATACCCTGCGCATGCGCCTCCCCAGCCGGACTGGTATAAACTGCGCATGCGCGGAACGGTGAAGTCACTGCGCATGCGCCAAGGAGCAGCACTGCCGCTGATGTCGGTACGCCTGCACAAGAGACTAGGAGGTATCCTGAGCATGCGCACTACGGCGGAACATCACAGAATGAAAGTTTTTCCAATGTACCAGTGAGAGTACGAGAAAAAGGCTAAATGGGGGGTAATGAAAACGTGATTATCCATACAATCTGGAAGTGGTCATTGGTTTTTATGTGGGAACAGGAGGCATACAGTGTTGGGGTGAATCATTAAGAACCCTGACTGAGTTATGGCCCCGTCAGCTACCTGTTGTTCATCATTAAAAAAACGGCAATAACCAAAAAGGAAAGGATTAACCTATAGGAGATTATATAAATAGATACACCCCCGAATAGGAATTCTCAGAGGTCATTTGACTGAGTTTCTATGAGCAAGGTCCAATGAAGTTCATCTCAAGAGGTTCCAAGGAATGGAATCAGGGGGATGGCAGAACGCGCAACACCGGACCACTTCGGTGTACCAAGTCCCTATTTGGGCTTCTTCCTGGCCTCGTTATTCAATTAACCACCAATAATGAGCTAGTGGCAGAGTATAAAGAAGGTTACAAACGCGATGTACGCTCACTTCACCGGAGCCGCGTTGAGGGAAGGCAGACAACTAGTCATTGCAGTAACCGTGAGTTTTGGGTTGAAAAAGGAGCTTTAGTATGGCGCTTTGGTACTTTTGTACCTACAACAAACTGAATCCCATATATTAATGTTGTTATAGGTCTTTTTCTGAACAGAAAGGAAGGATCCCCCAATAACACGCACAGGCTCATGAGGTCTTTATTTTGAAAACTTTAAGTAAGCTGTGAAAATATCTATTTGTGTGCTCTATTTCCATCAGAGTAGAGATCTATTGTATGTTCTGTGTTTGTATATACATACATATCTGTGAGCGTCGTGTTATGTCCTGGTGTGTTGTATTTTATTTTTAATTTTTTCATTTTTTCATTCATCACAGGGTTCCACTATTTTTGGACTGACCCTGTTGTATTCTGTGAAGTTGCTTTTTGGGAAGTCATTTTTCTTCTCCTTGGGCCTGTGCATCTTAGACCAAGGTGTTTATGTATGCTTTCTTTTCACAGGTTTTCATCGCCAATTGGGCGAAACAACATCAACCAACATATATAACATTGTTAGGTATATTACACATTGTTGTAATCTATTTTACACTTTTACATTTACATGTGAGTAAGGGGAGGGTAAGTGCTATCCTTGTCCTGAAGAAGGAACCTCTGAGTTCCGAAACATGTTGACACCTTTCACAGTGGTTGTAATACCTTAATTTGTATTTCTTCAACCACGCTTTGCACTTTTTTAATAATACCAGCCGGGGATTTAATAAATTTGTTTTACCCACGTGCCAGGTATTTTTTAAACCATTTTTTCACCTCACCTCACTCACACTTTTGTAGACACACACAACCTCTCACATAGTTCACTTTCAAGTGCTCCTGCGTATTCGCGAGTCGTAGCACGCCGCATCCCGTAGAGGGGTGCGAAGGCCCCGATGATGAAGCATGACACCAAGGGGCCTGTTGGTGTGTGAGGGGCATTTATACAACACTGTGTGTTCCCCACCTGTTGGGATCACCACCACTTTGAGTGGATTCTACTTTGTTTATTCATGTAACTAGGGAGGCCGAATCCACTGACTCTCTCTCTCCCCCCTCTTGTTAAATTTGCTGCTTGGTTCTTCCCATGACCAAGATGTCGTCTTGGAAGAACTGTACGTCTTCCACGTTCCTCAGCATCCTGTGCATCATCTTCTGGAAAACTGCCGCCGCTGAGGCCAGGCCAAACGGCATTCTCACGAACTCGTAACAGCCGAAGGGCGTGATGAAGGACGTTAGGTGGCAGCAGGATGGATGTAGTTTTACTTGGTGGTAGGCCGACGACAGATCAACCGTTGAGAACCACTTGATGTTTTTGGTCTTCGCCAGCATCTCGTTTATGCGGGGAAGAGGGAATCTCTCGATCACGATATTCTTGTTCAGTTCCCTGAGATTGACGCACAGCCGCACTTTGCCGTTGGGTTTCTGGGCTACCACCAGTGGCGAAAGCCACTCTGCACTCTCTATGGCTCTGATCACTCCTTCTCTTTCTAGCCTGTCCAGCTCCTTCTGCACTTCTTCTCTGCAACGGAACGGGATGTTCCTTACCTTATGCACTACTGGTGTTGCCCCTTCCTTCAGTTTGATGAGGTGTCTGTACTTGGCTAATTCTCCGATTTGACCGTTGAAAACTCTCGGGTACGCTCTGTGCCAAGCTTCTGCATCATCATTCTCTTCTCTGTCCAATAATAGGATCTTTTCAATTCCTCCCGGGTTGAGTTGTATTCCCAACGCACCCTGGTCCTTCTAGCTGAGTACTGACGGCCCTTTCTCTGCAATGTATAACTTGCAACTTGCGTGGCGCCCCCTGAACTCAAACTGTAGGGGGCAGTATCCCAACATGGGGATCTTCTGTCCGGTATATGTGACCGGCCTCAAGTCCATCCGACGTAGTTCTTCTTTCATGTTGGGGGCAAATTTTTCCTCCCACACACGTCTCTGTATGATGGAGATGGGAGCACCGCTATCTGCAATCATTTCTATGGGTACCCCTCCGATGTGCATGTTCAATCTTGGCTTGTCCGACTCAGGCCCATCCATCTCTAGTACTTGCACGTCAATGTAGAGAATTTCTTCCAAGTCACTCTCTTCCTCTTGGTTGTCCACGTTCTCTTGTTGCCCTTGGTCGACGTATCTGACCATGGCCCCTTTGGGCTTGCGGCGGCACACTTTCTCATAATGTCCGAACACGTTGCAGTATGAGCATCTTACTCTGAATGCTGGACATGCCTTGTCGTTGCCGAGGTGCGACGTGCTCCCACATCTGTAGCAACTCGGCCGCCCACCTCTGCTCGTTCTCTGGTCCGATTGATTGGATGGGGCTGGACGTCGTCCCTCTTGATACTTCCATTGTTCTTTCTGCTTTGGCCGTTCACTCTTCCCTTGCGTCGTTATTTTGCACACTGTTTGCGATCCCCCTGTTTCCTTCTTGGCGGCTTGTGCACAACGTTTGGACAGTTCAACTTTTTTCACCATCGCCCAGATTTCCTTGAGGGGGGCATCCCCATTTACCCACAGTTTTTCCTGGACATGGGTGCTGGTTGTGTGCATGATGATTTGGTCTCTGATTAATTCGTCATGCAGCACGCCAAATTTACACGTGAGGGCTAACTTTTGGAGGGCCACCACGTACTCATCCACGGACTCACCGCTCTTCTGCTTTCTTTGGAAGAAGTTGTATCTGTCTATGGCGACACACACCATGGGCCGGTAGTGTGCGTCGAGGTCTTCAATGGCGTGGCTGAACACATCTGTATCTGCGGCGTCCCTTGCCACTTTGACTATGGTGTCGTATACCCTAATTCCTTCAGGGCCCAAGTTATGCAACCATATCTTCTTCCTCCTCTTACTAGAGAACGGGGCATCGCCTTCCTCCTCCAAGGCATCCAGGTAGTTCAAGAAATACCTCTTCCAGTCTTCCCAAAGTCTTTCCGGTTCTCCGCTCTTCGTCAGAAAAGGCACCAGCTGAGTGACGGAGGTGGACTTGACCGCCATTTTCTGTATGCCTCTCTGGTTTGCAACAGCTGGGATGACCCGACCGGGTGGACTCCCTGGTGTGGTTTGCTCGGCTGCGTCCCCTTCGCTGTGCTCACCGTCGCTCTCTGCTCCGCCTTCCCTTCCAGAGGGACCTGGTAGTGCCTGTAAATTGCTACTCTTGTGTGGGTTTGAAGAGCCTAACGCCTCTTTGCCTGAACGCGGAGATGGAGAAGTGTGGCTCACTGGTTAGAGGAGGCAGACCTGGAAGCAGAGGTCAGCCCGGGACCAGGGTTCAATTCCCGGCTCGGTGGGGTCTTGAGTCCTAAAATGTCCATGGACTCGACAATTCTCGCTCCGGTGCCTACTCGATTCACGGGTTCACACTCTGCGACTCTGGGCAATAGCTTGCTTAATCTCCACAACGGCCCCTCGCGGCGGGATGCCTGGCTTTCACCTTGCGGATACCTTGCCGGGGTTATCTCACAGGGGAATACCAGGACGGGTTCCCTAAGCAAGCGCTTAGAAACCGCTTGGTGATTTGCGCTATATAAATTCCTGTACATGAACGCTGCTCCGCCAGCTTGCCGGGTACACCTTCTGTCGAGCCAAGGTGATGCCCTCCAGTGGGTGGCTAGGTACCCCCTGTCTTCTCACACTGCTGCACTGCCTGTGCTTGTTTCTCTGCAGCCCCTGCACCAACCCAGGGTGTGTGCATCAATGCTGGCTCCTTGGTGTCCCCTATCGTCTGTCTGCCGTACAGTGGTGCCCTAATTCCTCCCTTGGGCCTTCCCTTTATAGCAGGGCTCCAATTGCTGACTTGTTGCCTTGTGGGAATTTTGCCTGGGAGCCGGCACCGTTTCGCGCCCTTTGCCTGCGCAGGTCGGGACCTCTGCCACGCTCCGGTTTCTGTTTCTCCCCAGGTGGCGCTGTGCTCGAGGGCATGTGGTGCACGGGGTCTCACATCCCGATCCTCGTCGCCATTATAATAATGTTAATATATGCACCAACACGAGTGTAACCTTCACTGATTTCTTTATTAACCGGAGCGCCGGGTAACAGTGACCGTTCTCGTAGCGGTCGGCGCCTCTACAAGATGGCCGCCTTCCGCTTCCTCCTACACCCCTTCCTGTTCCGGCGACGGAACAACTAGAGCGTCACCACATGAAGGGACAGATTTATTATAATTTTGCAGAGTAACGCCATGTGCTGTAAAGCCGCTCAAAGGGGTATATTCACGAGTCCCTCGTCCTGCCGATGCGTCACTATTTGTGACACTCCTGCGGCGCACATAACAATATTATGGGGGCATATTTACAAGGTGCTAACGCCACAGCAGCATAACTATTTTTTGACGCAGCGGTGGATCCATCAGTGTGCCACACTGCTCCATATTTACAAACAGACACATTGGGCCCAATGCGTCAGTTTGTAGAGGCCTGCATCGCATTATACCTACGCCAGGTATAATGTATGACGCTGTGAAATGTACAACTTTTCATTGTGTCACTCTACGACTTGTCTGCGTCAAAATCCCTATGTCTTCTCAAACCAGGAGTAAGGATGGACGCAGGGCTTTTAACATGGGACTCTCCTCTGTTATCTGATGCATTGCTGGAGATGCGTCCGTCTTACGACCAGCTACAGCAATGTGCCACACTAGCGCAAAAAAATGCGTCTGAATTTCTGACAAATCTGTGAATCTTTGCACCATGGAGCAGTACATTGTAAATGCAGCGCATCCATGGCATTGCTAGGGTATTTGTTGCAGAAGCAAGAAATCTGGCACATCGATGCTGATGCATCAGTTCTTGTAAATATGCCCCTATATCAATGAAGTCACGCAAAGCCACTATGCCTGACTTTGAATAGCCTCATAGCTATGGAGTAAGGCAAGGCAATGCAAAGGAAATAGCTGTGTTGTTTTACTTGGCCCTCGGGAGGTGTTCCATGGGCATTGTGGTGGGTTGTCCTAAAATACCCATGTTATGTTATGTTAAAAATATTTGTAGAGCGCACTTACACCAGGTGGTTTCATGACGCTGTGGGCAGGAAGGCGACAGTGGTATAATGACATGATCTTTACTCATATGCCTGAGAAAACAGAAGGGTCTTAAGTAGTGTTCTGAATTGGGCATAAGAGGTTACTGATCTGAGTTCCAAGGGAAGGGAGTTCCAGAATTGAGGGGTCAGGAGAGAGAATCTAAGGCCAGCTTGTTTTTTCCATTTAAAGGTGGGGATAGTGAGCAGGTTCAGATGGGTGGATCAAAATTCGCGGATTTTGATACTTCCCCACATTTACAAGAGATTGTAAACCTGGTGCGCACAAAATCCTTATGCCTCCAGAGGTGAGGCGTAAAGAGGGGAAATATCTTTATTTCTCCTAGTTTTTTCCTCTTTCTATGTGTGCTGCATGATGCAGCACTCTAAAAAGAGGAAAACGCCTCTTAGGATTGTTTCTGTGCAGAACGGTGCCACTTGTTGCACAAAAACAATCTTGCCTACACACTGGGGACATTACACCACAGTGCAAGGGTGTCTATTGGCACTACGCTGCTGAAATGGCGCCACTGCAGGGGTAATTATTAGGAATGCACCGCATTGCATAAATACCGTTGATTCCTGCCCTTTCACTTTGGTGTAAGGCAGCACAGCAAGCTGAGTTGCTGCTCTGCTGTACGTCAAATACCCATAACAGTCTTGATGAGGGGGCTAATTTATGAGAAAGTGACGCATTCCTTCCCCATGTGCTGGCACTCTTTTGGCAGCCTAGCGTCAACACAGGCACTCTTGCACCATGATGCAAGGGTGTCTATGTTGCATTAAGGTTGTCTTTGTACAGAAAGGGGCCCCTTCTGCAAAAAAGCAATCCTGGGCTGTATATTCCTCTTTATATGTGTGCTGCATAATACAGCACACATAGAAAGAGGAAAAATCCTTGAGAAATAGAGATATTTCTCCTCTTTAGACCTCCGTTGTGAAGGCGTAACTTTTTGACACAATCTCAGGTTTACCAGTACTGGTAAATTTGGGAATATGTCAAAAACTATGGGAGTTGTGTGGGAACAACCACTCAACGCCAATGGAACACCTTCCAGGGCAGAATAACCCAATGCAGTGAGTTGCACTGCATTGTATAACTCCAGATGGTTTAAGCCACTCAGAACCACACAAAGTGGCTTTGTGTGGCTTTAAAAATCTGATTTAGCGGCTTGCATCACACATGCACAACTTTGCATGGTGCAAACGCGACTCAAGCCTCTCATAAATATGCCATGAGGTGTTTACTATCTATTGCACAATGTTTTTGTTCTTGAAAAGTGTCCTTTTTTTTTAGCAAAAATAGCTACTTTGTATCAAGGGAGAATTACATTGTTAGTACTTGGCCTTTCTGGCACAACAACCTTGTTCTTTAAAGTAGAGTCCTATCTACTAAAATTGTTAGACTTGGCTTTTGTGTGAAAAACATAGCTCCTCTTTGAGGCAGGGGTAAAGTTGAAGAAATCATTTTATTTCTCATAACGTTTCACACACTGCATGTGTGCACCACTGTGCAGCACACATCTAATGTGTAGAATGTGTTTAAGTTTGGCAAGGCATAGTTTTTTTTACTGGAAGAGTACTATTCCAATATAAAACCTATTTTAGAAATCATGCACACACACCCCTTTGCACTATGGTGCAAAGGTGTGTGTTTGGTGCTATGCAGCCTGATTGTAGACCAGTGGTGGGGAAGAAAACAGCTGTCCATATTTGATAAATTGACCTTTATTGAAATGAACTGTAAGACTTCCCTTGAATGGTCTTTTAGCCTTAAAACTGCGACCCCCACTGGCCTCTTATTCTTAGAATAACTTACACCGACACTGAAGATTTTTCCATTTGAATTTTAATTTTGTTTTACAATGAATTTATGTTTTATTGTGTAAATGCAGATGTTACTATTGAATTGAATGGTTAGATTAACTCTTATCAGGGGTGGTCAGTCGTTCATTGGTTGTAATACGAATTGAAATGTGTTTGTGCGATAACATTCTTAACTTTAACGTTGCGACTATCTGTTTTCCTTTTATCGATCATATTTGTAAAAAAAATATAAAAAATTGGAATTGAAAAATGTTATCGATGATTTTAAAACATACCATGTAAACATGTATTATTTTTGTATATTTATTGCAATGGTTTTAAGTAACCACGCACGTATTCAAATAAACTTAAACATAAACTGGTAAATATGACTCTGAGCTGCTCTCTCCACCTAATGCAATGTAGTGCAGCAGCTTTGGTTGCTGTGAAGCGCTATAATTAAGTAAATATGTCTCAAAATGTGGCTCTATTTTCCCAAGCACTAGTAGCACATGTGCTATTTGCCTGTGTGAATGCTATGCGCCCATGCTGTGTTATGTTATGGTTACTTGTAGAGTGCACAAATCATCCAGGTTGAAATCCTGGCACTTCGAGATAGGAAAGCTGCCCTATCTGGGTCTCATTGGAAGAGCCAGGTTTTCATTGCCAGTGGCTCTAACGTAAGGTGTAGATCATTCCAAGCTTCAGGAGCCAGGCACAAAAAGGTGTGGCCACCAGCACTGCCAACCGCTCTGACTCTTCAGATCTGAGGCACAGAGAAGAGCAGACGGCTGGCTGAGTGAAGGTGTCTGGTCATGGGGTGTGAAAGCTAATGTGGCTGTTCAGTTATGCGGTTCCTAGGCTGTCTAGTACTTTGTATGTGTATGTGAGTACCTTAAAAAGGACATGTTTATAGATCGGGAGCCAATGGAGGTCATTGAGATGAGTGGATAGGTGGGTTTTGGGTGGGAGGTTGAGTGTACATTTGAACATGCATTCTGGATGAGCTGCAGACTCTTGTTGAATTGAGCGGAGATTCCCACATTTAGGTGCATATTTATGACTTTGTTGCGCAGGTAAGCAGCACTGCACTGGGGCACACAAGTGGGAAAAATGTCTACAGAGATGGAAAAGTAAGGAGCAAGAAAGCATGAATCTGTGAGAGAGAAAATGCAGAAAAAGGGGGCAGAGTGAAAATGAGAATACAGAGGCAAAAGGTGTGCAAAAAGAGGCAAAAAGTTGCAATTGAAAGACCAATGTGAGAAGGAGAGAGCAAGGAAAGAGTAGCTATTGGAAGAAGGATTTTAGGCAGATGAAACCTGGTGAGATTCATGTTGGTAAATAGCTTGAAGTAGCTAAAAAAAAATCAATTTTCGCACCGTAAGATGCAATGCATGGTGCGCAGATCCAAATTTAACACATATACCAAGTATTACCATCTTACGCTACTCATTGTTCTGTTATGCTAAATACTAGCATATGTTTCACATTTATTTTTTAACACGTCTAGGCTCACATACTTTGTCCATCATGTTTAACACAAAATCAAACACTGACTGAAAGAAAAAAACCAAGGAGGATATTAAAATACAATACACAGTGGCGTACTGGGGGGCCAGGGGTCTCGAGTTTTGGGGGCGTTGGCCTGCCCCCACTCGTACCTGTGGCCGTCAGGTGGCAAACACAGGAAATGCTAGCACCAGCACCCCTTGCTCTTACATTCGACCAACACAGGTGTCAAAAACAGAGACCGCCAAGGGCCGCACAAGGGCTAGCTACGCCAGAGACAATACATCACAATAAAGTACACCCACTCTAAAATACAGAGTACCATTCTTGAAACCATTGACACACCAAAACCAGTTAGTACATAATCACGCACGGATTCATAGGTCTACACACACATCCACTCAGTCACCCATACAGTCACTCATCAATACAGCCACTGATATATGCAATCGTACACCTGTACAGACACTCACATATTGCCACTCACCCTTAGAGTTACTCACACACCTAGTCAGTCACCCAAAGAGTCAATTACACTGCCCTATACTCACCTATACAGTTATATACATATACAACCTCACTTATTCATACAGATACTAACACATACTTACTCTCTTATACAATCACTGACACAAGAAAACACTCATTCATACAAACACTCTCACAATCACACACTCTCACATATAGTCATTTATATACTCCAACACTTACATATAATGTTTTATACATATGCAGTTACTCACCCATATACCACTGAGACATCCATTCACTCAACAACACAGGCATACACACACTCACTCACCCATACAGCCCCTTGCACATGTACTCATGAACCCATACACCCAGTGAGTCACCCACTCAAACATCCATGCAGGAATTCACATACCCTGCCCACCCAAAGAGACACTCAGGCACCCATACCGCTACTCAGACAACCAATCATTAACCCATAGAGACTCTCATGTACCTATTCTCCAACCCATGCAGCCACTTACAGACCAACTGACAGACTGATACAGACATTCACACAGATTAGTTACCAACTCATACATTCACTGAGCACGTATAATCACTCACTTATACAGTCAGTCACACACCCACTGAATCATCCACACAGACACTCATACACCCATTCATTCTTCAATACACCTTGCCGTATAAATATAACATTCTTAAACCTTTTAGAAAAACTCAAACTCACTGGATGATGTCATCAGTGATGTCACTGACCATGTCATGAGTGATGTAATTTGTGATGTCATCAGCAGTGCATTGCGGGGGCACGAGTTATAGTTAGCTCAGCTAACTATAACAGCAGAATTTCTCTAGTTTTGTACGAGTGAAATGTCAGACTAACTATAACGTCCCTGAAACCTGTGTTTTTTTTCAGTGAATATCTAAGGTTTGTAAATGCTAATCCCTAACTATAACGTCCTTTAAACCTGTGATTTCTTAAGTGAATTTCTAAGCTTTTTTAAATGGTAATTTCTATCTATATTGTCCCTCAAACCTCTGGTTTTTAAGAGATTTTTTAAGGTTTTTAAACAGTTTAATTTATTAAAAAATGTTTGCAAGTATTTTTTGCAGGTTTCTTTCCAAGATTTTGTTTGAATTTTTACAATCTTTTTTAAAAAGGAGCAACATTTTTTAAAGATCTATATAACATATGGTATTAAAGATTTATAGTATTTACTTGAACGATTACAATTTTAAATAAATTGAAGTATTGCTCTACTGTTCCAAATGTTATAGTGTATGTTATTATATGAGAGAATTATGAATAGAAAAATAAATATTGTTTTTAATATTTTAAAGTAATTTAATTACATTTTGTTAACTAAATTAAGTTTTGCATGATTTCTTTCAATAGCATTAAATATGTATTACTGTATCCTTATTAGAAATATAACTTTAAAAAAAAAGGTTTGTGCGCCGTTCGCAAATGGTCGCGCTCGGTGTGCTAATCTGTCATATGAATATAAGTGAAAAATACATATTCACAATGAAATAATATATATTTTACAAGAAGAGTTTTGTTACTAAATGTAAAAAAATAGTATTAATGTTGTTGTAAAATATTTTAAAAAGATCTAGAGCACATAGGGGTCGCGACTTCGGCGTAATTAAAAAAAGTAAAAATATCACTTTGGAAATTTTAAATATCAGTTTTGCTGAAAGACTTTCACTAAAATACTTTAGAACACAATTTATAAAGAGCAATTTATGCTTTTTAATTAAGTTTAAAAAAAAAAAAAAAAAAAAAAAGAAAGGCCTGGTGTGAAGACCAGGACTCTAGCGCGCACATACAATAATTACAATTCTCCAATGACACATTCAAAGTAAATTTTATCACATCATCGACAATATATCATTGCACATTGTATTCAAAATCATGTGTTTTTCATGAGCCAATATTCAGTTGAATGATACTTAAATCATATTATGCAATTCAAAACAAATCAACAAAATTCAAAGCTAGTCAACAAAACCCAATGCATTTCGGGGCAAATGCCCCTTCGTCGGGGGTCTATAATGGAAAAAAGGGAAAGAGAAAGAGAAAAGGAAACTGTATTACTTCTGATGCTGGTGTGTTCTAATACCTATCTGAATGTTTTCATTACTAAATAAATCTTACCGTGGAGTTGAGGTTTCCTAACCACTCATGGGGTTAAAGCGATTGTGCTTCATGCAACTGTTAAATGTCTATTGGATAAATAAATTAATGAGTGTGATATAATAACCTCTGCTGGTGGTTATTTAAACAAAAACGTTCTTGCATATGAATAGGATAAACATATTACCTGACTTTTTCGTGTGTAACAAACTGAAATAGAAATATGTATAATGAACACACTGAGCTGTAGTTAGATTAGCGCGTGTTATGCGCATCAGTCACGAAAGTGTACAGTAAAGCTCACCTCGATAGAATTTAATGAGCAGTCAATCCTGTAGAAGTTAAACAGAATTGAATAAGTAAAATACATGGCTAAGTGCAAAAACTAACTAGGCGTTCCTAGGTTAAGGGGCATGTTTTACCTGCTAGCTTTTAAACAGTGTATGGCTCCGTCTGGAGGATCGAAAATCGGTCTTTAAACTGTGAGAAAAAGAGTATGAAAGAATTTTGAAACAACGATTCCCTTGGGCTCAAGTTGTCTTTAAAGGATTTTAAATGCCTGCTCTAAGGTTAGAGCTTACCGTTTTGTTACGAGAAAGTCTCCGTGTATGTAATCCGCTCAACCGTCCAGGTCGGCAGGAACCGAGCCTTTTTCTTTTGCTTACTTCCTTATTGCTGGGAGTGTGGCAGTCGAAAAAGGACTGTGGAAGGCTCTCTATAATATCTTTAAAAAAAACGGCGCCATTACTAAGCGATGTCTCGTTATGTAACGTCATTGATGTGAGCCCTATCATGATAGGGCTCACATGAGGTTACATAACGAGACATCGCTTAGTAATGGCGCCGGTTTTTTGAAAGATATTATAGAGAGCCTTCCGCAGTCCTTTTTCGACTGCCACACTCCCAGCAATAAGGAAGTAAGCAAAAGAAAAAGGCTCGGTTCCTGCCGACCTGGACGGTTGAGCGGATTACATACACGGAGACTTTCTCGTAACAAAACGGTAAGCTCTAACCTTAGAGCAGGCTTTTAAAATCCTTTAAATACAACTTGAGCCCAAGGGAATCGTTGTTTCAAAATTCTTTCATACTCTTTTTCCCACAGTTTAAAGACCGATTTTCGATCCTCCAGATGGAGCCATACACTGTTTAAAAGCTAGCAGGTAAAACATGCCCCTTAACCTAGGAACGCCTAGTTAGTTTTTGCACTTAGCCATGTATTTTACTTATTCAATTCTGTTTAACTTCTACAGGATTGACTGCTCATTAAATTCTATCGAGGTGAGCTTTACTGTACACTTTCGTGACTGATGCGCATAACACGCGCTATTCTAACTACAGCTCAGTGTGTTCATTATACATATTTCTATTTCAGTTTGTTACACACGAAAAAGTCAGGTAATATGTTTATCCTATTCATATGCAAGAACGTTTTTGTTTAAATAACCACCAGCAGAGGTTATTATATCACACTCATTAATTTATTTATCCAATAGACATTTAACAGTTGCATGAAGCACAATCGCTTTAACCCCATGAGTGGTTAGGAAACCTCAACTCCACGGTAAGATTTATTTAGTAATGAAAACATTCAGATAGGTATTAGAACACACCAGCATCAGAAGTAATACAGTTTCCTTTTCTCTTTCTCTTTCCCTTTTTTCCATTATAGACCCCCGACGAAGGGGCATTTGCCCCGAAATGCATTGGGTTTTGTTGACTAGCTTTGGATTTTGTTGATTTGTTTTGAATTGCATAATATGATTTAAGTATCATTCAACTGAATATTGGCTCATGAAAAACACATGATTTTGAATACAATGTGCAATGATATATTGTCGATGATGTGATAAAATTTACTTTGAATGTGTCATTGGAGAATTGTAATTATTGTATGTGCGCGCTAGAGTCCTGGTCTTCACACCAGGCCTTTCTTTTTGTTATTATGCAGTGAGCAGGCACTGATCTAGCGCAGCACACGTATCGGTCAAACGCTAAAACACTGATTAAGTGAGTGCAGCACACGCACACATTCATTGTTTTAATTAAGTTTAGCACATTACACGGGTGCTCAACGTATACGTGATGAGTGTGTTTCCCATACTCTAAACCGTGCGACATGGAAAAAAGCTTTTTATTGGTTAAAATATTTTCATTCTCTTAGAGGGTGGATTCAACAAATGTTCTAGTTCTCTTACTTTGGGTGTATCTGCTTCTTAGACTGCTTTTTAGTAGGCTGTGAAAATTGTTTATTTTATTTGGTGTGTGAGTATTTTTGGTTGAAAAATAGCATTAGCATTTCCAGAAGAGGAACAGCAGGAGGAGATGGATGAGGTGGAAGAGCTGGTGAAAAAGCATAAAGATAGTATTGTGTGGGCGTTTTTCACTGTACCAGAGGAGAGAAGAAAGTCACCGCAAAAAGGTGACCTGCAGCATCTGACACAAAGTCTTCTCCAGAAAGTCTGAAAAAAAATATTCTGGTGCCACATCTCCAATGCGAAAACATCTGGAAACTATCCATCAAACTTGTCTTCCACAAGAAATAATGGCACAGGAGAAGAGGGACCAATCCCTAAATAGAAGGGGGACCCCCCACAAGATAATAGGCAGGTAAGCAGGGAAAATACAAAAAACAAGGTCAAAAGGGTACCTGCCAGTCAAATTCAATCAAACCCTCATAGCGAGGTCATTGGATAATTACAAAAAATGCTCCACGGAACAGACATGAGACAGAATAGTACAAATACATGGAGATTTTATTGCATGATATCAATTCTTCTGTATATATAAATATCAAACCAAATAATGAATTTTCTTAACAATCAGAGCATAATCCATCATAACAGTCCCACATACCAATCTCATACATAACTTTCATTCCAGCATACATTCCAGAGTATCATACATTCCATACAACATACACACAACATATCAAAGTACATGACGGCCAAAGGCTGATCTAGATGTTAAAAATGTACACAGGTTCTCGGGGAGATGGAAGGAGGATCAGTCAAAATATTCCCAAGTGAGAAGAGGGAGCAAGCATCCATGTCAGCTTGTGCTGTTCTAACCTCTCCTCGACCCCGGATCTTCCTCAAACTTGCTGATGCAGGAATGCACTGCAGAAAATGCTTGACATCTTTTTGCGTTGGGTATCTTTCTATGAATATATGACCTACAATGCAAACGTTTACAACACATGCTTTTACACAGCGATTTTTACATCACAACTACCGTTACATCGCATGATTTTACAACACATGCCATTACAATGCATTTATTAAAAACTGCCATTATAATGCATTCCACTACAACACATACCATTACAACTCATACCATTACAATAGATAATACTTTTAGGGCAACAGTAGTGTAAGTGTTGGAAAGTGTAGGGGTGAAAGTTACTATTCCCACTCCAGTGTGTGCAAAAGTAGGGTAAGTGTTGGATAGAGTAGGGGTAAAAATTACTATTACAACTCCAGTGAGTGCAACAGTAGGGAAAGTGTTGGATAGCACAGGGGTAAACATTACTATCCCCATCTACCCCAAAACCCATACCCACCCTAAAACTAAAAAATCTCCATTACTTACCTCATAATGCGCTGTAATGGTATGCGTTGTAATGGCATGCTTTGTAGTGACATGAGTTGTAATGGCATGCATTTTAATGGCATGCAATATAAAGGCAGTTGCGCTGTAACAGTTGCATTGTAAAAGCAGTGCGATATAATAACTGCGTTGTAATGGATGTTTCACTTTTCTATTGATGCCATTATAAATCTTTTAAAAGCACATAAGTGCTAATTTTGTTTTTCTACCTTTTGTTTCTTTGTTGTTAAACACTACAGTTAAACTTTTTAACTTTTATTTTTTATTTTAAAAAATTCAAAAACACCAAAGAGTTTAAACAAAAATCGAAAATTTGAAAAAACCCTGAAAATTATTTTTTAAAAAGGATCTTGTGGAACCACATACACTGGTTAAAAATAGAAACTATATGTAGTGAAACTGATTGCTTGCATAAATGTGTGTGTGATGAATGTAAGAATAGTGCTTGGATGATTGAATGAGTGCATAGGTAGTACGTCAGTGAATCCATGAGTGGACGGATACATCCTGAGTGAATATTTAGAGTACAGGGGTACTAACTGAATGATTGCATGAGTGGAAGGTCTGTGTGTGCATCAATATATGAGTGCATGGGTAGTGCCTGGGCGATTGGATGAGTGCACCATGCATAGTGCCTCAGTGAATGAATAAGTGCATGGTTAGTGACTGAGTGTTTGATGAGTGCATGGATAGTGCCTGGGTGATTGGATGAGTGCATGCGTAGTATTTGAGTGAATGGATGAGTGCAAGAGTAGTGCCTGGGTCATTGGATGAGTGCATGAGTAATGTAATACTTGGGTGCTTAGATGAGTGCTTGGGTAGTGCCTGGGTGAAAGGCTGAGTAAAAAGGTAGTGCCTTGGTCATTAACTGAGTGCATGGTAGTGCCTGAGTGAATGGATAAGGGCATGGGTAGTGCTAGTGAATGGTTGAGTGCAAGGGTAATGCCTGGGTGCTTAGATAAGTGCATCGGCTGTGCCTGAGTGAAAGGATGAGTGCAAGGGTTGTGCCTTTGTCATTAAATGACTGAATGGGTAGTGCCTGAGTGATTGCATGAGTCCATCGGTAGTGCCTGGGTGATTGCATGAGAGCAGGGGTAGTGCCTGGGTGATTGGATGAGTGCATGGGTAGTGCCTGAGTCAAAGGATGAGTGCAGGGGTAATGCCTGGGTCACTGAAAAAGGTCATGGGGAGTGCCTGAGAGAATGGATGAGTGCATGGGATGTGCGTGAGTGATTAGATAAGTGTATGGGTAGTGCTTAAGTGGAGGGATGAGTGCAAGGGTAATGCCTGAATCATTTGATGATAGCATGGGTAGTGTTTGAGGGAATGGATGAGTGCATGGGTAGTGCCTGAGTAAATGGTTGATTGCAAGAGAAGTGCCTGAGTGTTTGCATGAGTGCAGGGGTACTGCCTGGGTGATTGGATGAGTGCTTGGGTAGTGCCTGAGTGACTTCATGAGTGTAAGGGTAATGCCTGGGTGCTTATAACAGTGCATCAGTAGTGCCTGAGTAGAAGGATGACTGAAAGGGTAATGTCTAGGTCATTGGATGAGTGCATTGGTAGTGCCTGAGAGAATGGATGAGTGCATGGGCAGTGCCTGAGTGAATGGTGAAGGGCAAGAGCAGTGCCTGAGTGATTGCATGGGTAGTGCCAGGGTGATTGTATGAGTGCAGGTGTAGTGCCTGGGTGATTGGATGAGTACATGAGTAGTATCTGAGTGAAAGGATGAGTGAAAGGGTAATGCCTTGGTCATTGTATGAGTGAATGGGTAGTGCCTGAAAGAATGGATAAGTGCATGGATAGTGCCTGAGTGAATGCTTGAGTGCAAGAGTAGTACATGAGTGATTGCATGAGTGCATGGGTACTGCCTGGGTGATTGCTTGATTGCAGGGGTACTGCCTGGGAGATTCAATGAGTGCATGGGTGGTGTCTGAGAAAATGATGAGTGCATGGATAGGGCCTGAGTGAATCGTTGAGTGCATGTATAGTGCCTCAGTGAAAGAATAAGTGCATGAGTAGTGGTTGAGTGTTTGGATGAGTGCATGGGTAGTGCCTGGGTGATTGGGTGAGCACATGCATAGTATTTCAGTGAATGGTAGTGCTTGGGTGCTTAGATGAGTGCATGAGTAGTGCATGGGAAGTTTGTGAGTGAATGGTTGAGTGCAAGGGTAATGCCGGGGTGCTTAGATGAGTGCATGGGTAGTGCCTCCGTGAAAAGATGAGTGCAAGGGTAATGCTTGGGTGCTTAGATGAATGCATGGGTAGTGCCTGAGTGAATGGATGAGTGCATGGGTAGTGCCTGAGTGACTTCATGAGTGTAAGGGTAATGCCTGGGTGCTTATAACAGTGCATCAGTAGTGCCTGAGTAGAAGGATGACTGAAAGGGTAATGTCTAGGTCATTGGATGAGTGCATTGGTAGTGCCTGAGAGAATGGATGAGTGCATGGGCAGTGCCTGAGTGAATGGTGAAGGGCAAGAGCAGTGCCTGAGTGATTGCATGGGTAGTGCCAGGGTGATTGTATGAGTGCAGGTGTAGTGCCTGGGTGATTGGATGAGTACATGAGTAGTATCTGAGTGAAAGGATGAGTGAAAGGGTAATGCCTGGGTCATTGTATGAGTGAATGGGTAGTGCCTGAAAGAATGGATAAGTGCATGGATAGTGCCTAAGTGAATGCTTGAGTGCAAGAGTAGTACATGAGTGATTGCATGAGTGCATGGGTACTGCCTGGGTGATTGCTTGAGTGCAGGGGTACTGCCTGGGAGATTCAATGAGTGCATGGGTGGTGTCTGAGAAAATGATGAGTGCATGGATAGGGCCTGAGTGAATCGTTGAGTGCATGTATAGTGCCTCAGTGAAAGAATAAGTGCATGAGTAGTGGTTGAGTGTTTGGATGAGTGCATGGGTAGTGCCTGGGTGATTGGGTGAGCACATGCATAGTATTTGAGTGAATGGTAGTGCTTGGGTGCTTAGATGAGTGCATGAGTAGTGCATGGGAAGTTTGTGAGTGAATGGTTGAGTGCAAGGGTAATGCCGGGGTGCTTAGATGAGTGCATGGGTAGTGCCTCCGTGAAAAGATGAGTGCAAGGGTAATGCTTGGGTGCTTAGATGAGTGCATGGGTAGTGCCTGAGTGAATGGATGAGTGCATGGGTAGTGCCTGAGTGAATGGTGGAGTGGACGGGTAATGCCTGGGTGCTTGGATAAGTGCATGGGTAGTGCCTGAGTGAAAGGATGAGTGCCTGGGTAGTGTGTGAGTGAATGGTTGAATGCAAGGTTGAGTGCAAGAGTAGTGCCTGAGTGATTGCATGAGAGCAGGGGTAGTGCCTGGGTGATTGCATGAGTGCATGGGCAGTACCTGGTTGATTGCATGAGTGCAAGGGTACTGCCTGAGTGATTGGGTGAGTGGATGGGTAGTGCCTGAGTGACTTCATGAGTGCAAGGGTAATGTCTGGGTGCTTAGATGAGTGTATGGCTAGAGCCTGAGTGAAAGGATGAGTGCAAAGGTACTGCCTGGGTGATTGGATGAGTCAATGGATGGTGTGTGAGTAAATGAATGAGTGCATGGCTAGAGGCTGGATGAATAGGTGAGTGCAACAGCAGTGTCTGGCTGATTCCATGAGTGCATAGATATTAGTGAATGAGTGTATGGGTAGTCCCTGTGTGATTGCATGAATGCATTCATAGTGGCTGTTTCATTCATAGAGTGTATGGATAGTCCCTGGGTAATTCCATTAGTGCACGTACAGTGCTTGGGTGAATACAGGAGTGCATGGGTAGTGCCTGGGTGAATGGGTGAGTGTATGGGTATAGCATGGGTAATTGGAATAGTGCAAGAGTAATGTCTATGTGATTAAATGAGCATATGAGTAGTACCTGGGTGATTGGATGAGTGTATGCATAGTGCCTGTGTGAATGAATAAGTGAAAGGATAGTGTTTCAATCTTTGGATAAGAGCACAGGTTCTTCTGTATACAGTAGATTCTATTGTGTAAAACGTAGACCTATTAGTACTATAATATGTCTTAAAATACTTTTTCAAATGAGAAGATACAACATACAATTAAAGTCTCAAATTTTCAAACCAAATATAAAGCACTTTCAATACCCAACTGTCCTGTATAATGAGGAAAAAATTATACATACATCTTCTTGTATGCAAATTTCGAAAACAAGTGGTGTAAAATAGACTTGTTCTAGTATGTGTAGGCTTCAACATGTATTCTGATATTTTTTGTGCATCTCATGACTCTAACTTCAAAACTATGTATTTTATCATACAGGTCCACAAATCATATTAGTTCTACTCGAGTATTGAGTCACACTATCTATGTATGCATCTGAGAATTTCTTGGATAGAGAGTTCAATACATACCTGTCCAGTAGGAGTAAATAACTTGCAATAAAAGCACTTTTATTAGTCTCTGTTGTTTTGTGAAAAGTAAGTGTGCTACTGCTCCACAGAAATTTGATAATACTTTTGAAGTAGTCTAACAGAATAACATAATTTATATTAGAAACAAATAACATTATTTTCCAGGTTATCATGCATACCATATTATGCATTCTCACCTTTCAAGTAATTTAGATGCATCATTCAGTAGAAGTGTTTTAGAGTAGTATTATTCTAAACAGGTACAAACAGTTTTCAAACTTCAACAGTACCTCTATAAAGAAGAAAAACAAAAATTGTTATTTCATGATAATATATTAGAGACTTTATAATACTATACCTTTGAGAACACAACATAAATTTAGAATTGCATAACATTCCCAGTTTTCCTTTTCTGTTGTTCTCAAATTCCACTAAAGTTCACCATACACAGTAAATTCAATGTAGTATCATCATTGAGCAGCGGGGAAAAAAAATCAAATTGATTGTAGAAAAAAACAAATCAGCATAGAACATCATTATTAATATGTGTAGCTATGCGCTTTCCTATCTACAGTTTAATAATCACTTCCTTCATCTACATTCACTCTATTATTTATCTGAAATACATTCCGTAAAATGTATAAACTTATTTACATCTGCTACAATATAAAAAACAAATATATCAACTATTTCCTTGAAAACACAATTTCCCAAAAGTATTGTCAATTTGGGCAAATAATAATTATAACACTAATCATAAACACTAATACTTTTCAGTGCTCTTTACTTTCTGTTGACATCTTCCCTATAGACCGAATGATGTACTCAAAACTTTGGCTGTAGAAAAAACATTTAAGAATTTGTTAATTCATAAGGCAATCTAGGTTTGAATTCCAAGTAGGCATCATTGCAAGTAGGCATCATTGTAATAGCCACTATTGGAAATGTTCTTCCTGAAATAGATATTTGACTTCCTTTAAATTTTGTAATTTTTGTTTCCAACTTTCTTCCATTTGCTCTACAACATTGTAACATTAAAATGAGAATGTGTAATGTAGACAATATCTCTGATCTACAATGTGAACATTTCATATCCTGATTTGCTGTTTTTATCAATTTGTTAAAAGGTTCGGATTTTTAGTATAGTACTCTTAAGTATAGAAATTGTTCTGCTTTTATTTGAGTAGTAGAACTAAATGAACACTCTTCACAGTTATGCCCCATGTATAATTTACTCCAAATAAGTTATTAGTGTGTATTCCTTCACCTTCCAATACTCCAAGCATCAGCATAAAATATTGTCGTGCATCTTGTTGTATGTTGAGAATAAACGTCACTGAACCACTACATATATCTAAAAGATGCTTAATGCCAGAAGCACTATGCATTTTACTTCTGTCACTAACCAACTGTTGAAATAGATATTGTAGTGCAGAACAGAATCTTTTTTCACAATTTTCCTGATTTCATGGTGAATCTGCTAGATGAAACACAACATTCAGAATCGCATAAGGAAAACAGTTGATAGCTGAACTGTTTTCCAACTGGTATCCTACAATGTCATCAACACTTTCCATTTTTTTTCTTTACACTTTCAACTTTCACTTCAGTTGTTTTCTTTTCTTGAACCTCAGTTGCATGTTTGACATATTATATGTTTTGGACACACTACATGTTTCTCACATATGGGATATTCACCTAAATCAGGAATATAAAGTCTTCCTAAACGATTGTACTCTCTTACACAATTTTTCATCAGCAATAACATGTTTATTATCAAAATCTATCAAATACAAACCAGAAAAAGCTCTTACTTGAGACACTGCAACGTATATCAATCCTTCTTTAAACACTGTACTTCCAATATTTACAAAAGCTCTGTCTATACCTAAACCTTGAGATTTTTGAAAAGTTATTGCATATACTAGAGACAGAGGAAACTGTTGTTTGCAAACATACAAGTCTTTTACCAGCAAAAATGTACAACACAATGCACAATCTGGCTTACCTCATTAATCTGATCAAATTTTATAAGCAACAATTCTATTCTATCTCTATTTTTTAAAATTTACAAAATCTATAACTGTACCCAGTGCTCCATTTACTAATCCTTCTTTTACATTCAGATTACGCTTTAAAATTACTCTACAGTTTATATATACATGTAAAGTCTTTTCTAATCCTGCAGTTTTAGATACAGACTTTACCAAAGAGTACAATTTAGCCTGTAGTTTGTCAGTAAGAAGAATTTGAGAAGTTTTTGATTACATTTAAGAACACTCTTGCAGTGTAGGCACTAGACAAACCATAGACGTGTTTTCTACCAGCATATTGTACATTTCTTCAGCAGCTGTTTTTCCAGTTGTAAACAAGCTCTTTAGTAATCAAGTTTCAAAAATTAGTTTACCATCTTCATCCTCAAATAACTTTAATTTTGATCACAAAGTTCTTACAAAGTGCATAATACAGTGCAGACTAAAACAACATACAAATAGGAATCATTTAACATCTACATTGCTGATCACTAATTAGAAACAATTTGGAAATAAAACTCATTGTTTGAGAGTAAACAAAAGATTTACATAAATATTGTTTTTAGAAATGTGTAAAAAGCAATTCATGTAAAACATTTAAAACGTTTGATCCATAATGCATACCAATCTGGCCAGGCCAAAGACTATCACCCTGGAAGTATCAGTGGCTAAAATTTTCAAAACCTCAAGATAACGGCCAGGATCGATTAGTTTACAAAGCCGAACAATCCACTTAACCCTCAAGCTTCTGCAATGGGGCAAAAGAATAACAAGTGGACTATAGATTCAGGACTAGCCTTATTTTTTAATTTTTGTATTTATGGCATTTATAGAGAGCCTGACTCACCCCAGATGGGGTATCTCCGCGCTAAGGACAACTAACAAAACAACACAGTGGAAACAAGATATGTTAGAAAAGCAGAGTCTTGAGCTTTTTCCTAAATGACAAATAATTAGCCTCTTGAGGAAGTTCCAAAGGCAATTGATTCCATAGTTTAGGAGCTATATAGAAAAATGATTTTCCTCCTAATCTGGTTTGCTTAGTTCGGGGAACAACAAGCAAACTTTTCCCCTCAGAGCGAAATGTTCACCTTGGAATATATTTAACAAGTTTCCCAGCTAAATATATAGGTCCCATCTGATTAAGACCTTTAAACACCAAGCAGCACACTTTGAAGTGGATTCATTTCCAAATAGGAAGCCAATATGGGCTATGTGGTAAGGGAAGAGAAGGGGCACGATAGAGAGCTCTGGTCACCAGGCGTGCAGCAGTGTTCTGCACTACCTGCAGACTTTGTAGATCAGAATCCTTAGCTGAGATTAACAAAGCGTTTCTATAATCCAAGCGACTGAGAACTAGTGCATGGATTAATGTTTTCCGCGTACTGATAGGAAGAAAATGAAAAATCTTCCGAAGTAAGCTCAGCACATAGAAACAAGATCTTTTGACAGTTGCAATATGACCCTCCAAGTTAAGATCTCTATTTACCAGCACCCCAAGATTTTTAACCAGTGTCTTTGGTATAGGGGCTACACCCAATTCTTCAGGCCACCAACAAGGAGACATCTAGTAATAGCATCCTTAAAAAGCATGATTTCTGTTTTTACTGCGTTTGATTGCAAGAAATTGCTCCTCATCCAGGAGGTTATTATTTTCATGCCTTCCAAAAACACATTCTGGACATTGGGGGTTTATTTGTTGTATGTAAATATCAGTTGCGTGTCATCCGCATAGGAAATTGGGAGAAACCCAATTTTCCTAAGCAGAGCAACTAAAGGGGAGACATATACATTAAATAGAGACGGGCTAAGGCAAGAGCCCTGCGGCACCCCTTTTGTGACATGACTGATCTTTGATTGAAATAGGCCCAGATTCACTATTTGTGTCCTATCTGTTAGAAAGTCTAGGATCCAGCTCAAAGCGGAGTTCTGGACCCCTATGGAGCAAAGTCTGTCCACTAGGATGTGATGAGATATAGTATCAAATGCGGCAGATAGGTCAAGCAGTACCAAAATTACTGCCTGACCTGCATCCGCCAGCATTCTTATATCATCAGTTATCTTCACCAGAGCCAGTTCGGTACTATGTCTGGGCTGAAAATCAGACTGAGAATAGTCCAAACAGTTGGTAGACTCCAGATAGGCCGAAAGATGGGTGTTAACATGTTTCTCCAACAATTTACTGTATAGAGGTAACAAAGAGATAGGACGATAGTTGGTTATGATGTCCGAAGCCAATTTAGTGTTTTTTTGAATGGGCATAATTTGAGCAACTTTCCAATCATTGGGAAGTTTACCTTCTTTAATGGAGTGATTAGGGATGGAATAAAGAGGCTCTGCCAATTCCACTGCTAGCTTTTTAGCAAATTTTGCAAGAATTAGTTCAATTGGTGAGCCAGATTTTGCAGATCTTAATAAAAGTTCCGTATCCTGGGCTGTCAACAGTGGAAATTCTTTAAGAGTACCTTGCCCAGACAACTCAGGAAAATGGATAGTACCAACATCATCCTTTTGATTGCCAGAGGAGGTTATGTTGTTATATATATCCTCTATTTTTTGAGAGAAGTAATCTGAGATTTTATCACAGCAAGATTGAGTAGGTTCCTCTTCCGTATCAAGGGCTTTAGGATTGACAAAAGTGTTAAGAATATGAAAAAGCATTTTAGAGGAGTTGCCTGATTGTTCTAACTGTGCAGTGATTTGGTGTTTGCGAGCCGATTTTACATTTTTCTGGTATTTGAACAAAGCCACTTTGTAACGTTCTTTGCTTAAGGAATCCTTGGTGCGCCGCCATTTGCGTTCAAGTTTTTTACAATTTCTCTTCTCCGTCCTAAGCTCAGTTGTATACCATACGGTCTGAATGCGACTAGAAACAGTGTTAGACGTTTTTTCCGGAATTAGAGCATCCAAGGTAGTTTTTGTGATGTTATGAAAAATCTCATAGTGGCTATCCACTGTGTCTAGGCCAGATTTCTGCTCATTCCAAGTGAGCATTTCTCCAAATTTGTTAGGGGATAATTTATGCCAGTGTCTAAAGGCCCTGATGGTCGGGGTTTTCTTTACTACCTGTTTCCTTGAGTTTAGAAGGTCAAAAGAGACCATAGAGTGATCAGACCATATGAGCGGATCAGTAGAGGTATAAGTTAGATCAGGTGAATTAGAGAGAACCTGGTTCAGAATATGTCCGGCACTGTGTGTAAGGACATCATTCCTTATTGTGAGATTTAGAGATGACATTTCATTAGAGAAAATGACAGCATCTGAGTCTTCCAGATTATCAATATGGACATTAAAATCTCCCAGAAGAACAAATTTATCCGAAGATATAACATAAGGTGCCAATATATCCAATAGGAATGTAATAGAATTAGAAATAGGTCCAGGGGGGCGATAGAAGAGAACTCCCTTCCAACTCAGCTGTGAGTGGAAGTCAAGTCTGAAGACAAGGATTTCAATTTTGTCAGAGCTGAAATTATCTAGTAAGATGGCTTTTATTGGATCTTTGTAAATTATAGCTTCTCTGCGCCTACTTTAAAAGGCCTATCCAATTTTAAAATATGATAACCCTCTGGTACCGCGATCACAATATCTGGAGTGGAGGGCGATTTTAACCAAGTCTCCGTTAAAACCCAATATCCGGGGAGAGGTGGCAAAGAGATCCCATGCATGCTTAGGAAGAGAGCAAACATTCGCTAAAAAGCAATTCCAGCTAGTTTTAAGAGACGTGGGATCGGTACCCTGGGTGATTTCTGACCCAGCACCTAGGGGAGAAGGTAAGTTCTCAAACCCACAGTGGATACATAAAAGACGACCCTCGATATTGAGAGGGAGCTGATTAGTGCACACGCTACTGTTACATTTCCCTTTAGTATTTTCTTTAGTCTTCCCAATGTTCAACAGCTCCTGTCTGGAATAGACAAAGTACTGTTTGTGGCTTTGTATGCAGTCCGCGCTAGAGCATGCAGGGGTTCTGGCGTCTGGCGGTGGACGGGCGCAGACGGGCTTGCCTTTGGCATGCCGCCGACGCGCCCGCTGCGCGTCGTCCAGAGCATCGTTATATGGGGTGGAGGCGGTGAACTACTAGACCGCTCACCCTTCCGCCGGAAGTCGGTATTTAAAAATAGCACAGAGAAAGGAAGAATCTCCCTCCACAGCAAACGAGCTAAGCTCGCGGTGGACCGGGGAGAGTGAAAGTTCTCCCTAGTAAGATATTAATACAAATTTTAAAAAGCACACTACCGCGAAATATTCAGGTCCCAGAGTAAGGTTTGAAATCCAATTTAAAACAGCACAAATATTTCAATCACTTCTCTCATACCACGAGTGTTGAGGCGCGTCTGCTACGCGTCGTCCCAGAGCATCGTTATATGGGGTGGAGGCGGTGAACCACTAGACCACTCACCCTTCTGCCGGAAGTGGGTATTTAAAAATAGCACAGAGAAAGGAAGAATCTCCCTCCACAGCAAACGAGCAAAGCTCGCGGTGGACCGGGGAGAGTGAAAGTGATCCCTAATATTCAGGTCCCAAAGCAAGGTTTGAAATCCAAATTAAAACAGCACAAGTATTTCAATCACTTCTCTCATACCACGAGTGTTGGAGCGCGTCCTTACACACTGGGCACTGATCATCAGAGGGATCCTAGTAACACCACTTATTATGAAACAGTTTAGTGGGGAGACTCTTGTGTCAAAATTGAATACATTATTTATGTGCCATGAATGGAACGATTTTGTAGATGGTCTCTTCCTAAAATGGGAGAAATTTAAAACTCATAAAGTCCTGGGTCAGTGTGCTCACCAGTTTAGCTATCTCCTTCTCCATTATGGCTTCCCAATATATCTTTTTAACTCTGCACTTCGGTATAAGGGGCAGACTTTCAGGAGTGCACCAATACTCCTCAGTAGCTTTTGAAGAGAGCTAAACCATAGAATGGAACTTACCTGAGGTCGCTTCAGCAAATTAATCGTCATCGCTCAGTGAGAGGTGAGCTCTTTAACAGACCATAAACGATGCCAAAATATTATCAGCTTGAAGTCCAGTTTTAGCGCCAGCTGTTTATGGCCCAAATCTAAAAACATAGGAAACAGCGGGGTTCTAATGGGAAGATTTAAAAGTGATCTTAGAAAGTGATTTATTTTGGAGTAAGAGAGTTTGTATTCCCAATATCTCACAGTTCAGCCCCATAGTGAGCCCCCCTCCGAGCGCTTTGATATTATAAATTTCCAAGGGTGGGACCACTTTCCTGTACACTGTGTTTTTATGGATTTTACTTATATGTGCGGACTGCTGGATTAGTAACAATTGGACTTTTTCAACATGGCGGGCCCAATTTCGGTTAGAAGTTAAACGGATACCCAGATAGTCAAAGGCAAATACTTGTCGTAGGTGGCTATTTCTTGCATACTTGGGGGCATATTAGCAAGAACCTCATTAAAATTATCGCCGTTTTAGCATATAGAATTCCAATAGAAGCCCAGGTTAGATGTCCTGCACATCTAACGTGGGCTTCCGTTGGAATTCTATAACGCATATTAGCGAGCCCATTATCACCGTTTTAGCGGCAATTTCCTGCCGCGAAATCGGTGATAATTTTAACGAGGTTCTTGCTAATATGCCCCATAGTTCTTTTAGGTAATTTAGTATTCCTTTTGGCAAAAATCATATATTTTGTTTTGGACTCGTTCAGCATCAGGCCCCGCGCCTTACAAAACCCAATAAAATCATTCAACAGTTGGGAATAATAAAGTGTCATCCGCAAAATGTAATGCAGGAACTCTTCACTCATCTCCTTTTGGGGCGTCAGACCCCTCCCTAAACAGGTAATCTACGACCCCATTAATAAAAAGAGAAAATAAGGTGGGCACTAAAACACATCCCTGTCATACACCAACCTTAATGTAAAACTGCTGGGTGAGTTGGTTATTTTCCTACCACCTAACTTGGGCTGTATTTAGTGAATGCAATTGAACTAAAATTTCTAATAAATTATTATGCCCATCTCTGCTACCACTTTCTATAACTTAGCTCGTGGTACTAGATCAAATGCAGTGCGTAGGTCCACAAAGGCAACATATAACTTACCATCTCTGATACTGGCCTGCTTGCAGAAAACTTTCTACAGTGAATCAATTACCCTTGGAGGTCTATAGCTGGCTGGGTTTGCTCTATTGCCCTTTTTATAAATAGGGATTATTTCTGCTATATTCCACAAGGGGGACGGCTCATACCCGATGAGAGAGCTTTTGTTAACATGTTAATATATGGAGCCCAGACATTTGGGTCCTCTCTATACAGATCACTTTGAATTCGGTCAGGCCGGGGGCTCTACCCAGAATGCTGGAACAAATCACCACCTGTGTTTCTTCCAAAGAGAACTCCAAGTACTCATTGGCACCACAAAAAGTTTCCCCCCCATGATTCAGTTTGGCCGTAGCCTCATTACTATCTAACTTGTAGAGACTTCTAAAGTGGGTCACCCACTCTTCTGGTAGAACTGTGAACTCCAATTTAGTCTTTCTGCCGTTAAGCCAATAGGCCACTTGTTTCCAGAAAGGCTTGGAATCCTTAGCTGTTAGTGCCTTTTGTTAGGATGACCAGAGGTAAGTTTTTTTGTCATGTTTCGTCGAGACACTAATTCTTATTTCTTTAAGAATATTTCCATAAGTTTGTCGCATATTCTTAACAAGTTCTTAATATTCAAAGTTTATCCAAATATTTACATTTCCAATACTTCGCAAAGATTTTCTTGTGGCATCCTGCAGAAGTGTTCTAAAAACAGGTTGTCCTTTAAAGGGAGTAAGTTGTAGTAGGTCTCCAAATACAATTAAATGTTTTCCACCAAACAGAACATCATAATCTGTTTTTAATATCTGTTGCATTCTCAAATGCACAGAGGCAAGCATTAAGTTTGAGACCATGCTAACCTCATGAATGATTAAAAGTTTAATTTTCTTTAGTAGTCATTAGACTTCATAACAAGCTTCTCCAGATAGCTTCTGATATTTCAATGTATTATCATGTTCAACAGGTAGCATAAGTAATCAATGTGAAGTAATACTGTTAATGTTGTGTGCTGCTAATCCAGTTTGAGCTGTTATAACACATGATGAATGTGATTCTGTAGTTTTATGTAGATAACTGGTCAAAACGTTAATTAAGAAACTTTTTCCTGTTCCAGCTTGACCACTGATGTACAATAGAATAGGTTTAAATGATTGGCATTCTTTTTTTCGTGCAGTAAAGCATGTTATACCTGCTCTTTGACTTGTAGATATATTTCTTTCTGTTCACTATTTAGTTGTTCTTCTAATTTTTCCAGTTGAATAATATCCTGTTGTGCTTGTTGCATTGCAGTTTCTACCTTATTCATGCTTATTGCTGCTTCATTTCCAATAATTGGTTGTCCCAGTGGATCTTGACTCAGTGGACCAGAACTGTGACTGCTTTGGGAACTTTCTCTAGCTATTTCAGCTGCAATTGTACTTTCTTGTTCAATCTCATCATTTAACATTTGTTGATAAGTTGGGACATTTATTCATTCAATGCTGTCTTTAGTTGCATTGAAAAAATCTTCATAGCAGTCGAAATGTCCAATTAATTCTGTTTTATTATGCCATGGCGTGGACAGTTGCAGAAGTGCTAAATAGTAAAATACTCTCTTATCCGGATTATTGGAACTGAGTTTCCTGTGCTTAATAATATTTCCTTTGGCATGTTTTACTAAACCTCTATCTCCTCCAAATACTTTATATATATATATTTTTTTATTTTCTGTAACATTCTTTTTAAACCTGTAATATGGAAGGCATATGTTTTCAAGATGTGGACTTCTGTTGGAATAGTATGTATCCAATATATTAGTCTCGACAATAGCAGTACTTTATAGTTCATGCTGTGCTATTCAATTTCTTGTAAAGATTTCAATACTCTGTTCCATGTGGAAGCAAGACCTATACTTACCCAAATTATTCCTCTTGACTTTGAGATAAAGTGGTTGAGCTCAAGCGATCCGAACATTTTTAGGATCCAATCTCTCTATGAGAAAGCATTTTCAAGCTGAACCTGTACAATTTCTTACCAAGACTCTTCTTTACCGAAATTTCTCACCACATTTCTTTCATCTCTGTCTTTTCAGATTTGGAAGCATATGACGTAACAGAGCGAGTAACAGCAATTGGATTATCTGCAACATGCTGAATATCCATGTTTTCATTAGACATTTTCAAAATAACTGAATTGTACTCATTAATGTACTTTTAAGCTTCTGTTATTTTTAAGTTGTATGCATTCTTGGGAGATTTCCGAGTTATTGAATGTCTTACTGCTGACAAAAAACTATTCACCCTTCCTCTAGAAATTGTAGGACGTGGGAATCCAAAACAACATTTTGTAAAAAATTTCCCTTTACATTTGTATTTTCAACTGCAATATTTATCACATCGATGACTTTGAAAGCGTAAAACTTGCTGTCTCAGATTCCTTTCTACACTCTCTCTTGGAATGGCACATGTAACATACTATTCAATGAAAGTTTCATCACTTTCTGTTCCAAATGTTGGTGCATTCTTTATCCATAATAGTGTGTATATATGAGAAGTCCCTCTGGCTTGGTACTCCTTTCGCCAAAAGAAATCTGTTACCTCTCCAAGAGGTGAAATGTTTATATTGCAGATAAATTACATCATAGCTTGAATCCTATGGTTAAAATATCTGCACACATTGACAGGATTCAAGGAACAGAATCAGCTATCTTCAATTCAATGTTTTTAACATTTGAATCTGCTTCTCATAGAAATTCAAGTACATTTTCCCAACCATGTAGGTGTACCTTAGTTTCTTAACATGCATTTAAGTTCTCCATGAAGATGATACCAATAATAATTGGTACCACGTTGGCACGCCATCAAATTATTACTGAGATTTAAAATGTTCTTCTCTTTGGTCTACTTTGTCCATCAACTCTTTTGCAGAAACATGTTGAAGATGAAGTCCTGTTTTTAATATGTGGTTCACTGCATATGAAAGTGCAGACAAACCATTTTCAGACAGAAGATGAAATATATATATGGAATGCACTGCCGAAATATTGGATCTTCATAAAAATTCTACGGTATTCTGAAGCTGGAATCTGAACAGCGCAGTCATCAAATTGTCCACCTTATCCAGTGGGGGATACCTTTGGAAAACAACAAGCTGATGGGAGTTTCCTTTACCTCTTTCATTACAAAAATAATTCACTACTGTTTCCTATTATGTCTTCAGTCCTGCACTTGTCCACTTTTTCAATTCGGCCACTTGAAATTATTGTGTCATCTTCTAAGCATATTACCTCTTCATCAACGTTTACATTCTTATAATAAATATTATTCTATCCCAGGTGAAATGTAGCCTTTTGAAGTTTCTTAACATCAAGCTCTTGCCAGATTTTTCAACTCTTTGCTGGTACACCATTTACTAGAATAACTAATGGGTCATTTTCCTCTCTATCTACACCACAAGTTTTAATGTTTTTCTTAAAATCTAAGGGTAAGCACATCAGTCTTCCTCTAAGACCTTATTGTAAATCTGTTGGTGGCAGCTTACCTGTTTTAGGCTCCAAGCAAACTATATTTTGTGCCTCACAACCAGCGCCGCCTGCAGCCGCGCTCCTGACCCCGCTTGCAGCCTGCTACGCGAGCCCCGCATGCCGACTCTCAACAGATGGGGAAGGCGGTGCTTGAGGTAATCAAAAGGGAGGGGTCCACAAGGGAAATGCGCTTCCTTTTCCATCACAAACCCCGCCAGACCTCCCTTGATGTTCCCCACTTTTCCTTACCTACATATTTCATTTGGTGCCTGAGAGTAGAGACGTCCTGGGTATTTCTCTCCCGATATCTTTCAGTGCTCCTTTGCTTCCCGGTTGCAGTTTGTTCTTCCGGGGCATAGTGTTGATTTGGATTTTTCTCATCGGTCAGCCTGATTGTTTCTCTCATGAATGCTATAAATACCGGTACCTGCATATTTTGAATACAAAAGAGATATTTAAATAGAATCCTAGTTCCGGACTAAGGTAGGATGCTCGTTATTTAAGTATCTAGTGCTAATATGATACTTATCTGATTTGGGGCTCCTTCATTTGTTCTGAAAGGTGCTTTCAGCCTTGAACTTGTCTCATTCCACAATTGCTTCATATCTCTTACTACAATATAAAAAGAGATTGTCTTTTAACCTCACTGTAATAACGCACTTTGACCCAGCACCTTTTTTTGTGCAATACGTTTTTTTCCCTTTCTCATTGCTCCTGACTAGGAAAATACATTTTGGTTTTTTTCTCCTAGTTTTCAGGCAATATATATAGTTCTTTTTGGGTCTGTTGATTCTCTACGGTGGTTTTCGTTAAGGTTGGTGTGTTTTACACCTATCATTGTTTACAGCATAAATTCTGCAGTCCTTGTGTATGATAAGTGTGTGTTTATTTTCTAGATACATTCTGTGAGTCTCATGCTCTAGTTGTTTGATATTTCCTACATACAACTGCCGAACCTGCAAAAGGTATAACACTAGATTAGCCACATGTGTATAAAGCAGATCCCTAGGTCCAAAAGAGGGTCATACTTACGTGTGTATTTTTTTCCATTAGAAATCCTGATAAAATCACACCGGAAAGACCATTGGAACCTACTCAATCAATCAATCAATCAAAAAGCCAGGTCTTGAGTTGTTTCCTGAAGGAGAGGTGGTCCTGGGTCAGCCGTGGGTGGATGGGGAGGGAGTTCCATGTCTTGGCCGCCAGGTAGGAGAAGGATCTTCCTCCAGCGGTGGCTCTGCGGATGCGTGGTACGGCGGCGAGGGCGAAGCTGGCCGATCGTAGCTGGCGGGTGGGTGTGTAGAAAGTGAGGCGGCTGTTGAGGTACTTCGGGCCCATGTCGTGGAGAGCCTTGTGTGCGTGGGTGAGGAGTCTGAACGTGATTCTCTTGTTGACGGGGAGCCAGTGCAGGTCTCTCAGGTGGGTCGAGATGTGGCTGTGGTGAGGGATGTCCAGGATGAGTCGTGCGGAGGCGTTCTGTATGCGCTGGAGTCTTTTCTGTAGTTTGGCAGTGGTTCCCGCGTAGAGGGTGTTCCCGTAGTCCAGTCGGCTGGTGACGAGTGCCTGGGTGACTGTCTTCCTGGTTTCGGTGGGGATCCATCGGAAGATCTTACGGAGCATGCGCAGGGTGCTGAAGCATGATGATGATACGACGTTGACTTGTCTGGTCATCGAGAGGGAGGAGTCCAGGATGAAGCCCAGGTTTCGTGCGTGGTCCGTTGGCTTGGGGGTGGTGCCCAAGGCGGGCGGCCACCAAGAGTCGTCCCAGGCGGATGGCGATGATCCCAGGATGAGGACTTCCATCTTGACTGAGTTCAGTTTCAGACGGCTGTTCTTCATCCACTCAGCGACGTCTTTCATCCCTTCCTGGAGGCTGGCTCTGGCGGTGGCGGGGTCGTTGGTGAGGGAGAGGATCATTTGGGTGTCGTCGGCGTAGGAGATGATGTTGAGGTTGTGTTGGCGTGCGATGGCTGCGAGGGGGCTCATGTAGACATTGAAGAGGGTGGGGCTGAGTGAGGATCCTTGTGGTACGCCGCAGATGACTTTGGTTGCCTTGGATCTGAATGGGGGGAGGCGGACTCTCTGCGTTCTTCCGGCGAGGAACGAGATGATCCACTCCAGAGCCTTCCCTTGGATACCGATGTTGCTGAGGCGCTGTACTAGAGTGCGGTGGCAGACAGTGTCGAACACCGCAGATAGGTCCAGGAGGATGAAGGCCGCTGTTTCACCGTTGTCGAGCAGGGATCTGATGTCGTCGGTGGCTGCGATGAGGGTGGTCTCGGTGCTGTGGTTGGCTCGGAAGCCGGACTGCGAAGGGTCGAGGGATCAGTTAGTCTCGAGGAAGGCGGCGAGCTGTCTGTTGACGGTCTTCTCGATGACTTTGGCAGGAAAGGGGAGGAGCAAGATGGGGCGGAAGTTCTTGAGGTATGTGGGGTCCGCTGTTGGTTTTTTTAGGAGGGCGCTGAGCTCTGCATGTTTCCAGCTCTCCGGGAAGGTGGCTGTGTTGAAGGAGATGTTGATGATATCACGGAGTTGGGGTGCGATGATGGAGTCGGCCTTGTTGAAGACGTGGTGGGGGCAGGGGTCGGTTGGTGATCCGGAGAGGATGGTGTTCTTCGTGCGGGTGGTGTCTTCGGTGCTGACCGGGGTCCAGTTGCAGAGGGTGGTGGTGGGGGGCGTTGGTTCGGCGGTTGGGTGCATGGTATGTGCGCCGAAGCCTTTTGTGTATGTCGGCGATCTTGCGGTGGAAGAAGGTGGCGAGTGAGTCGCAGAGGTCTTGCGAGGGTGTGATGTCGTTGTTTCCGGCGTTGGGGTTGGAGACCTCTCTGACGATGCTGAAGAGTTCCTTGCTGTTGTGGGTGTTGTTGTCCAGTCGTTCTCTGAATGTTGTCCTTTTGGTGGTGCGGATCAGCTGGTGGTGTTTGCGGGTGGCGTTCTTGTGGGCAGTCATGTTTTCTGTGGTCTGGTCGTGGCGTCAGGTTTTTTCAAGGGTGCAGCAATTTTTCTTGGATGATTTGAGTTTGTCGGTGTACCAGGAGGCTTTCTTGCTGCTGGGTCTGCAGGGAGGATTCTTCAGTGGAGCGAGGTCGTCCGCGCAGTTGGTGAGCCACTGTGTGAAGGTGCGGGCTGCTTCGTTGGGGTCCATTGCGCTGGCTGGAGGGTTCAGGCTGAGGGAGGTGGTGAGCTGGTCGGCGGTGATCTTGCTCCAGCTCCTGCGAGGAACCTGTTGCTGGTGGTGGTGGGTCGTGGTTCTTCTGAAGCTGAAGTGGACCCAGCTGTGATCCGTCCAATGAAGTCCGGTGGAGTGGCTGACGGAGATGTGCTTGCTGGAGGAGAAGACGGGTTCAAGCGTGTGACCGGCGTAGTGGGTGGGGGTGTTTACCAGTTGCTTGAGTCCTAGGTTGGTGAGGGTGTCCAGCAGGGTGGTGGTGTTGCAGTCCTTGGTGTTCTCCAGGTGGAAGTTGAGATCCCCTAGGAGGATGTAGTCAGCGGAGGGGAGGGCGTGCGGGCTGATGAAGTCTGCGAAGTCTTCGCTGAATTGGGTGGATGGTCCCGGGGGTCTGTAGATGAGGGTGCCTCTGAGGGTATCTTGGGGTCGTTATGTATCTGGAAGTGGAGGTGTTCGGCGGCGGTGAAGGAGTAGTTGGAGACGGTCATGATGCGGATGGTGTTCTGGTTGGCGCGGTCTCTCCGGATGATCTTGTATCCGTTCGGGGTGGCTATGGCGATGTCGGGCGCTGAGGAGGCGTTCATCCAGGTTTCCTTGAGGAAGGGGACGTCCGGTGATGTTGTGTTGAGCAGGTTCGAGAGTTCGACGGCGTGTCTGTGGACGGAGCGGTTGTTGAGCAGGATGCACTTGAGGTGAGTGTTGCTGGTGCCAAGCCTTGCGGGTGCGGTGCAGGTCAGATACTCCTTATCCCTTTCCTTTTTTTGATTACTAGCATCAGTTCCGTCTATTTCACCTCTGCAGAAAAACCCAGGTGAGCCTCACACTATAGCCTGACATGGTTGTACAGATTGACTAAGAATAGACTCATATCTATATTATTCAGCAGGCTCCTGAGGAATAGGTACCAACTCTAAGTTGTTATATACTGCTCTAGCTGGCATTTTGTTTTCTTCTAAATTTTTTAACAGTATTTACAAATAACTTGATCACTACCCAATTCAAACTGACATACCTTCTAACAACAAATAAACACCAAATTGCTGCAACTTATCATTATTTTCTTTTTCACTTTCTAAATATAAATCAACATTCCCACTGTTATTTCTATAGTGAGTACGTTGACACCAAATACAAACATAGGGGCCTATTAGGATGGCGGACGGAAATGTGTTCCGTCCGCCATGGTCGCGGCAAAATCACTCCCGACCGCACCGCGGAGAATCTGCGGTTGCGATTAGGATGTTTGTGTCAAGAAACTCCGACCGCGGTGGACGGATCATAACAAACACCGTCCGCGGCGGACGGAGCACACCAAAGACCGCCGTAAGTGGACGGTTCCAAAGAAACACCCTCCGCCGCGGACGAACATGACCACGGGAACAGGCCCAACCGCCGCCATACCTGCGGAGATTCCGGCTGCGCGATTAGGATAACGCCGCCATACCAACGGAACTCACCACCGTCCTCGACTGCTGCGGAAACAATGCATCGCCAAACGGACCATGACTGCGGAAGGACCACACAAACACCATCCCTGCCGTCAAACCGATTACCTAATGGCAGACGGAAGTAAATAGAAAACACAGTAAACAGGACAACCAACCACCTGAAACACCCACCCCCCGCAACTACACGCCCCAATGACACCCCCCAAGCACTGAAAAATTGCACCAAAAACACCACACCCACAGAACACCTGATTGCCAACAACCATTGGGACACCACCACCACACAGAGTATAAAATGAATCCCTCCCACTACCATAGTCCTTTGCATCACAGCATAGCTGCAAGCAACAGCCACACAACCACGAACAGCAGACACACACAAACACACATACAACCCGCACACAGACACACCCACCACACAAACTCCCACAACACCATCCCTACACACCACACACCTACACACCCCACTCCACCAGACACACACCTTGCACATCACACACCATGGCACCCAAGAAAAACCCCAAGCTCACAGACAGTGAGTTGAAGGTCATGGTGGATGAAACCATCCGTGTCGAACCACATGTTTTCGGCACCCTAGTCCAGCAGACCACCTTGGCAACCAAAAACAACATGTGGGACAGGATAGTGACCAGAGTGAATGCGTCAGGGACCGTGCCACGCACCATACACAAGATCCAGAGGCGGTGGCACGACCTCAAGGCAAGGGTGAAAGGCATCAGGGCGAAGAACCACCAGCGGGCACACCACACTGGCGACACCACTGGAGTCAACCTATCCAGGCTGGTAGTTCGGACTGGACTGTTCCATGAGCCACAGGGTCAGAGCTCATTTGCATATAGCCAGTGTCTAACCCAGGGTGGTGTGGAGTGCAAAAAAACGATGGATTTAGGCCCTGATCCTTGTACTGGGATGAATGTATGACATTGTTCTACATTCTGTCCATCAACTGTGTTTTTTGCAATTTTCACCCCGAGTGGTCTGGGTATGCTCAGACGTGAGTCCCAGGCTCTCCAGACCACTGGAGTCAAGCTATCCAGGCTGATGAAGGCTGATAGCCAGAAACCGGTCCTTGGATGCTTGATTCCGGTCTGGGAAAGACATGGCTTGGTAGTTCGGACTGGACTGTTCCCATGAGGCACAGGGTCAGAGCTGATTTGCATATAGCCAGTGTCTAACCCAGGGTGGTGTGGAGTGCAAAAAAACGATAGATTTAGGCCCAGATCTTTGTACTGGGATGAATGTATGACATTGTTCTACATTCTGTCCATCAACTGTTTTTTTTGCAATTTTCACCCCGAGTGGGCTGGGTATGCTCAGACGTGAGTCCCAGGCTCTCCACACCACTGGAGTCAAGCTATCCAGGCTGATGAAGGCTGATAGCCAGAAACCGGTCCTTGGATGCTTGATTCCGGTCTGGGAAAGACATGGCTTGGTAGTTCGGACTGGACTGTTCCCATGAGGCACAGGGTCAGAGCTGATTTGCATATAGCCAGTGTCTAACCCAGGGTGGTGTGGAGTGCAAAAAAACGATGGATTTAGGCCCAGATCCTTGTACTGGGATGAATGTATGACATTTTCTACACTCTGTCCATCAACTGTGTTTTTTGCAATTTTCACCCCGAGTGGGCTGGGTATGCTCAGACGTGAGTCCCAGGCTCTCCACACCACTGGAGTCAAGCTATCCAGGCTGATGAAGGCTGATAGCCAGAAACCAGTCCTTGGATGCTTGATTCCGGTCTGGGAAAGACATGGCTTGGTAGTTCGGACTGGACTGTTCCCATGAGGCACAGGGTCAGAGCTGATTTGCATATAGCCAGTGTCTAACCCAGGGTGGTCTGGAGTGCAAAAAAACAATGGATTTAGGCCCAGATCCTTGCACTGGGATGAATGTATGACATTGTTCTACATTCTGTCCATCAACTGTGTTTTTTGCAACTGCCTTGCACAACTGCCAACACACATCTCCCTGTCCCCAATCCATGCATGTGTGCCACATAGTCACCCAAATGTGAAGTCCTGGGCTCCAATGCACCTACCATGACCAAACACAAATGTTGCCTCCTACCTTCCCAGCCTTGCATGTTGTCAAAGCAGCCAGCACTACAACTCCCAAGAGGCCCCCATGTCGACAGGGAGGGTGGTGGTGGGTGGGGGGGGGGTGAGAGAGGTGGGTGTGGTGTGTGAGAGACCTGCACTACAACTCCCAACAGGCCCCCATGTCTACAGGGAGGGTGGTTTGGGTGGGGTGTGAGAGAGACCAGCACTACAACTCCCAACAGGCACCCATGTCTACAGGGAGGGTGGTGGTGGGTGGGGGTGTGAGAGACCAGCACTGCAACTCCCAACAGTCCCCCATGTCGACAGGGAGGGTGGTGGTGGGTGGGGGGTGTGAGAGAGGTGGGTGGGGTGTGTGAGAGACCAGCACTACAACTCCCAACAGTCCCCCATGTCGACAGGGAGGGTGGTGGTGGGTGGGGGGTGTGAGAGAGGTGGGTTTGGTGTGTGAGAGACCAGCACTACAACTCCCAACAGGCCCCCATGTGGACAGGCAGGGTGGTGGTGGGTGGGGTATGTGAGAGACCAGCACTACAACTCTCAACAGTCCCCCATGTCTACAGGGAGGGTGGTGGTGGGTGGGGGGTATGAGAGAGGTGGGTGGGGTGTGTGAGAGACCAGCACTACAACTCCCAACAGGCCCCCATGTCTACAGGGAGGGTGGTGGTGGGTGGGGGGTGTCCTGATTCCATAGTGATTTGTAATGTTGCTACAAAAAACATGTCATGTCCACAGTATTAATTTTGAAACTCTTGTCCCTCAGGTGATCGCAACTTAACCGGCGAAAGCAGCAGCCGCCAGCACCAGTCGCCCCCCTCACACCCAGGACTCTCCGGGGACGATCCAAATGACAGCTTGGGTGCAGAGGACGAAGCTGGCCCAAGCAGACTCCCAGGGCTTCAGGCTCCCAGAACATCCCGGCCTCCATCACCGTGGCCTGTGTCACTACACCAACACCTGCCATTGTGAGCTGTGCAGCTACCACCACCACCACCACCACCACTCCTGCCTGTGCCACCCTGCCTGACCCATGGCCCGATGATGGCCCATCGACATCCCAGGCTAGCAGGGAGAGTGGGCGGGAGAGAACACAGGTGAAGCCACAGCTCACAACCAGGAGTGTAGTTGCTCGTCGAGGTTGGGAAGGATACCCACCCCATCCTGGGGCCGAGACCCTGGAAGTCATCGCCAGAGTCAATGCCTCCTATGAGCGGTCGCAGGCCCAGTCCGATCGGGCCCAACCAAGACTCACAAGAGAACAGCCAGCTTTTGCGGTCAATTGACACATGGATTGGCCAAATTGTGGACCTCATGGGCCAGCAAACTGCTCTGTGGAGGGATTGGTTATCCCGCGCCACACCACCACCCCCTCACCCAACTGCTCAGCGGGACAGGTCACCAACACCACCGCCACCATCACCTGAGGCCATGGACAGGGAGGTGGACCCTGACCAACCTGCCCCCACAGCTGTCTCCGCTCCCGTTCCAAGACGGAGGGGCCGTCCGAGGCTGGATGCAGCTGAGAGCAGTGGAAGTGTAACATCTACCCGCTCGAAGAGGGGCCGCCTGTGACTTCACCCTTCCTTGAGACTGCCATTCACCCTGTCAACTATCCTGCCCCACAATGCCAAGCATTGGCACACATCTGTTGGACTAGGTGGACATCACACAATGTGGTGTCCCCACGGTGTTTTCATCTACCATGACCTTCAACTCTCTCTTCCCCCAACACCTACTTGTAAATATGGACCAACATCAATCCACAACCTGTAAATAAACACCACGTTAACACTCTATGCTGTGTGACCTCCATGTTTTAATCACATGTTTGTCTAATAAATTGTCATTACCAGGTGCAGGGATCAATGTTCTGGAGAATCATGCCACTGTGGGGGTGACCTAGGGAAAATGACAGAACAATAAGCACAGGTCAGGAAAGTGATTCACACCCATCACAACACAATGTACTGCAACATCCCACAAACCATACTCATCACCAATTCAGTGGATCACAGGACACACATCAGGGAGCATTGCATGTACAACATCTCACACACACATCTGCTAACAGAACATACCAGAACAGGCAACATAGACACAACACACCCACACATCACCAGCAAACATCCATCACGCATTGTCTAGCTGCACAAGTGGTAGCTACTTACATTCAGGCAAAATATCGATCAATGAGCTGACGCCGCTGGTCCACACCTTCTTCCTCCCCACTATCCTCTTCAGTGGACATCGGTGGGATGGGAGGCGGAGCAACCTGTTGGTCTTCAGGGTCCACGATCAGTTCAATGTTATTTCGCAAGGCCAGGTTGTGGAGCATGCAGCAGGCAATCACAATTTTGCAGACTTTGCCTGGTGAGTATGGCAGGGCCCCTCCGGTTTTATCAAGGCAGCGAAACCTAGACTTCAGCAGTCCAAAAGTACGTTCTATCACTCGATGTGTCCTCCCATGGGCATTATTATAACGCATTTCACCAGGGGTAGTAGGATTCCGTATGGGGCTCATCAGCCGCGGCCGGTTTGGGTACGCAGAGTCGCCTAGGTGGGGGGATGACAGACACAAATATCATTACCACGATTGGTGGCAACACCATGACACACATACAACACAATTGTCCTCACATCACACTGACAACACAATTATCCACTCAGCACACTCACCTACAAGCCACGCACGTTCTGGTCGCAGATTAGCTATCGATTGGGGGACAATGCTGCTCTGCAGGACGTGTGAGTCATGGGCGGAGCCGGGAAATCTGGCACACACATGTGAGATGATGTTGTCAGCCAGGCACACCACTCGCATGTTGATGGAATGGTGGTGCTTTCGATTCCTATAGACAGGTTCACGTGCCTGGGGTGGAATGAGACCAATATGTGTGCCATCAATGGAACCCACTACGTGTGGTATCTGGGCCAGGGCATATAAGTCCCCTTTGACTGCTGCCAACTCTGCCGGCCGTGGGAAATGGATGTAATCATCCCTGTAAAGCATCATGGCATTCAGAACATCCCGCAGTACCATGCTGAACATGGATTGGGACATCCCCTCGGCATGACCAATTGTGTACTGGAAAGTGCCAGTTGCAAAGAAGTGAAGGGCCGCCATCACCTTTGCTGTGGGTGTAATAGCTCCTGGATATGTCCTGCGTGACTGCAGATGAGGTGACAATTGGGCTACAAGCTCCAGCAATCTACGTCGATCCAGCCGGAATTTGCGGATCACCTCCTCGTTAACCATATCCTCCAGCACAGTGTATGGTCGATGCACATTTGGAGCCCTCCTGTGTGGGAGTAGATGGTAGCAGATGTCAATTGACCAACAACGCATAGCTGTGCCACACTATCACATCTTGACCAACACAATGCAAACAATACATGTTGCAGACAGTGATTATATGTGTGACGAGACCAATATCTAAGGCAATACAGCTAACTACACACACAATGTTCACTCACAAACAACATCCTGTGTGCACACATGTCCAATGTAACATGCACACATGTTGAAATATCTGGCAACAACACAAGCCTGAGGGCCCAAATGTGGACAAGCATCCACACAGACACGCATGTACGTGCACACACAACACGAACATGGAACACACCCTCCTTGTCTGCATGCACCCATGACCCCACCTGCAATACTGGGCATCCTCACATGACATGTATGGGCACACAACAACAGACACGTATACACAGAATGCATGTACACCCCCATCATTGTTACTTGCACACACAAATCCCACACTCACAACAGCTTCTAAATGTGGGTACACACCCTTGAAGTACTGTGTAGATGTGTACCAATGGAAACGTGTGTCCGCAAAACAAAGACGTCAACACGTCAACATGCACATCTGACACAACTTGGGTGCACATCACTAGCCTTTGTTAACCACTGGCAAGGTCAACAGTATGAGCACACATGCAACAAATGGACATGGATGTCACACGTGGACACGGGCCATTGACTTGACATCATTATTCTTGCAGCATTCCGGACATGTCCTGACACACATGTACAACTATGAACATTACATGTGTGCGGAGACATGCAGTGTGTGTACATACGCCATCTGGGGACGCCTTCCACCAACACAGAAGATGATCGTTGACACAGCAATTAAGCATGACATCTGCTGTATGGTCAAGGACCATCCCGGGCACACCCCGCAAAACGCATGTACGCACTACCTCGACGGTGCATCATTTGAAATTATTCAGTCACTGGCGTCGCTATGGCGGTGCACGCATTCCGCGGGGACGGTGCAGGTGAACACATACATTTGAAAATGCAATTCGAAATGACAGTTGATACCCCCCTTACAGTCACATTGCAGCACCCACCGCAGGCCGCCAGTCCTGGCTGGTCACACACCGCCGGGTGCTGGCCGGTCACACACTGCCGGTGCTGGTAGGTGACCCACCGGCGGGTGCTGGCGGTGGGTGAGCGGCCAGAAGTGGCGGTGTGTGACCGTCCAGGACTGGCGGTGTGTGACCGGCCCGGACTGGCGGTGGGTGACCGGCCAGGACCGGCGGTGTGTGACCGGCCAGGACTGGTGGTGGGTGACCAGCCAGGAGTGGCGGTGTGTGACCGGCCAGGAGTGGCAGTGTGTGACCGGACAGGACCGGCGGTGTGTGACCGGCCAGGACTGGCGGTGTGTGACCGGCCAGGACGGGCGGTGGGTGACCGGCCAGGACTGGCGGTGGGTGACTGGCCAGGACGGCGGTGGGTGACCGGCCAGGACTGGCGGTGGGTGACCGCCAGGAGTGGCGGTGTGTGACCGGACAGGACCGGCGGTGTGTGACCGGCCAGGACTGGTGGTGTGTGACCGGCCAGGACTGGCGGTGGGTGACCGGCCAGGACTGGCGGTAGGTGACCGGCCAGGACTGGCGGTGGTTGACCGGCCAGGACTGGCGGTGGGTGACGCTATGTGACTGTAAGGGGGGTTTCAACTGCCATTTCAAATTGCATATTCAAATGTATGTGTTAGCCTGCACCGCCCCCGCGGAATGCGTGTACCGCCATAGCGACGCCAGTGACTGATAATTTTCAAATGATGCACCGTCGCGGTAGCGCGCACATGCGGTTGGAGGTGTGTGACCGTGACAGCAGTGCACATGTAGCCAATGGAAACAGGTTACGTGGGGCACGTAAGTGCATTCAAAAATTGCGGAAGCCGTGCACCGCCACACCAGGGCGAGTCATTGGCTCATTTTGAAAGATGCATCCAGGGAAAACCAATTGCTGCAGACGTGTGCCACAGATATGAACTCAGGGCCTTATATATGTGTGAATTTCTTCTGGACACATTCACTGCTTCCAGCCACTGCTGCCTGCGACTGTCACCTCGACCTGCTGCTCCTGAGCTATCAAATAACTGCTGCCTGCGACCGTCACCTCGACCTGCTGCTCTTGAGCTATCCAACAACTGCTGCCTGCGACCGTCACCTCGACCTGCTGCTCCTGAGCTATCCAACAACTGCTGCCTGCGACCGTCACCTCGACCTGCTGCTCCTGAGCTATCCAACAACCGCTGCTGTTGTGACACAGTCCTGGACCTTGCCATGCAGAGAATGCGAGAGATCCGGTCTCGTCCCTTCACCGCAGCGGGCTGGATGTCCTTGTGGACGGTGTGCTCAGCCACTATGAACGGCTCTACGGTGCACCCGGACAGGTGGTAAGTGCAGTGGGTAACATGTTGGTGGGCATGAGGTGGTCACTGACTCCTGTCTTCTGCAAGCTTGGCGGTGTGCTGTGGGACCTTCACATATGTTGTACTGAGCATGGCTGCATGAAGATACGTGTTTCTACGATGTTTGTGAATGTCAAACTGTCCACTGATGTTCCCCTCTTGTCTCCCATCATGGTATGTCAAGCTGCACCTTCGCAAGGCCGTGTGGAGGACCATAGCACGTGATGTACGGGCAGTGGGGGTGTGCAATAGATGATACACACACTGCCACAAGTGCTGGGACGACATATCCAGGCTCAGCAAGAATGTTGCGGAGATGACACTGGGGATTATTCCAAAATCAAGCCGCCTTGCCCGACGCACCATGACCCCTCTGATGCACCATATAATTGCTGTGACACATCCTGACCTGTCCGCCCGGCTGAGAGGGGATCAACAGCAAACTAGCGGTAAGCAGACTGTATGTGTCTGTAATTTGTGAGTGCATGCATGTATTGGTGCTCAGACACAGTTGTGACATCCGTGGTGCATATGTTTTACAGCTATTGCATGTTGGTGCCATTAGCGGAGTGAGCGTTAGCACCCATGTCCGCCAGGTGGACATGCCAGTTGATTTGTAGTTGAGGGTTCCAGGACATGCCGTTGAGGTCTGTGGTCCCATGGCATGACATGTGTGGTGGTCTGCATGCACTTGCCCTGTTTCTATGATGTACATGTTTCCCAGGCACCCCCGGTTCTTTGATATGAGGATGTCTGTTAGGGGTGTTTCGTGTGCAGGATGTGAGCTACATGTCAATCGACTGTAAGGAAAGGTGTGAATTTGTAACCTTCCGTACGTGAGTCTGGCACTTAGGTTAACATCTCTTCCAGCTCTGGCCAAGGGCATTGACACACAGACGATGGAGATGAGTGGTGGCAAAGCATCCGGATCCAAGATGACACACACGCAGACGGACACTGAAGGGGGCAGCCCCGGAGAGGGGGACAGAACCGTCCCTGAGGACTCACATGTGGAGACACCATCGTCCTCATTCTCAGACAGTGTGGGTAAGTCAGCACTGTTGTCACAGACAGGGAGTGGGCAATCAACACCTTCAGTCGGTACACAGCACACAGGGCACACACTGCCACCAACTGCAAAAAGTACTGCTCGTGCTCATCAGAGTAGGGGGAGCAGAGTTGCCTTCGGTGCAGGCACCGCTGCCCCTGCCCCTGTGCCACAAAGTCCACTTTGTGCTGAGGCTGTTGATCTGCTGCGACAGCTGTGTGTAGGGCAGACCAACATGATCAATGCATTCCAAGACCACGATAGGAAGTTGGGGCAGGTGGTAGCATTCATGGAGGGGATGCATGGCGATGTTGCTGGTCTCCACAGAACAGTTCAGTCATTAGCAAACACTGTGTCTTCAGCCATTCTTCAGTCGCATGGAAAGGGTGCTGCTTCTGTTCCCCCATCCACACCACTAGATGTCTCAGGGGAGAGTGAAATTTCAGACCAGGCGTAATTTTCGGGGTATTGCACTAGAAGCAGCCACAGGCAGCAAGGCAGGGCACGGAGGGCACAAACACCATCCCCTAGGACAGGGAAATCTTTCAGACATCACGACATGAGCTACACTGGAGTTGACACACAGGATCCTCAAGGGGTGTTGGGGGAAAGTGATTCACATGTAACAGACGCATCCCCCTCAAAAGGTACTCCCAAGGCAAGGGCACCTCCCAAGTCCAGGGACACTCCCAAGGACAAGGACACTACAAAGGAAAGGGCACCTCCCAAGTCCAGGGACACTCCCAAGGACAAGGACTCTACACAGGAAAGGGCAACTCCCAAGAGCAGGGACACTCCCAAGGACAAGGACGCTTCAAAGGAAAGGACACCTCCCAAGAGCAGGGACACTCCCAAGGACAAGGACGCTTCAAAGGAAAGGGCACCTCCCAAGAGCAGGGACACTCCCAAGGACAAGGACGCTTCAAAGGTAAGGGCACCTCCCAAGAGCAGGGACACTCCCAAGGACAAGGACGCTTCAAAGGAAAGAGCACCTCCCAAGAGCAGGGACACTCCGAAGGACAAGGACGCTTCAAAGGGAAGGGCACCCCCCAAGAGCAGGGACACTCCCAAGGACAAGGACACTTCAAAGGAAAGGGCAACTCCCAAGAGCAGGAACACTCCCAAGGGCAAGGACACTACAAAGGAAAGGGCAACTCCCAAGAGCAGGGACACTCACAAGGGCAAGGACACTTCAAAGGACAGGTACACTAAAATGGACAAGTCTGATCCCAGGGACAGGGTACCGCCCAGGGAACAGGGACATTCCAGAGACAGGACACCTCCCACATCCAAGGCACATCCCAGGGCCAAGGGTTCTCCCATGGACACGAGCTCCATCAAGGACAGGAATACATCACTCCGGGCTGCCCTGAGGCTTAAGTTGTTGAAGGGACGTAAAACACAAGTGTCAGCGGTGGAGTCCCCACATACCTCAACTCCCATCCACACCCCGCAGAAGCAGAATAAGGAGTACACTGTTGTTGCATCCCCCATTACACATGATGCAGAGAGCAGAAGGCAGGGCCACAGCAAACTTTAAGCAGGGTCCAGCACGTCCCCAGAGAGCAGACCACCACAAGCACATGATCCTTCTTTGATGTCTGATGAGGCCACAACACTTACCAGTCCAGTCATGTCCAGGGTGCCCCTACATTTCACAAAAAAACAGAGACACACACCAGTGAGACCTGAGCACCCCAATGTCGCTCCAGTCCAGCTGTCCCTAGCTCCCAGAGCCACCCTGCCTCCTGGCCCATACAGCCCTGTGGTTCATCATTTCAGTGGTCCTAGTGGGTCAGCTGCCGTTCACTCTCATGTGTCAGATAGTGGCACTGTGTCTGTTGTTCGCTGGCATGCATCATGTAGTAGCACTGTGTCAGTTTTGCCCTCTCCTGTGTCAGGTACTGGCACTGTGTGTGTCAGCCACTCTCATATGTCAGATGCTGGCATGGTATTTGTTGGTCAGTGTACAGGGACATGTCCTGGCAGTGTGTCTGGGTCTATGGCTCATGTGTCAGTCACTAGAGCTGTGGCTGTGTCTCACACTCCTGTTTCTGGTGCTGGCAATGTGTCTGGGTCTATGGCTCATGTGTCAGTCACTCGAGCTGTGGCTTCCCCCTCGCCGCCTCCTCCGCGCTCTTTCCCGCCTTCCAGACCCCCGCCGCTGCTCCCCTGCGGCCCCGCCCCCTTCCTCTGCCCCGTTCCCCATTCGCCGCCCCGCTCCCGCCTCCCAGCTGCTCCTCCCTCCCAGGTGTCCACATATAGCTGGGACCGCACGGTGGTGAGCTGTGACCCTTCCAGGTCGCTCCACCTATCGCACGGCCCCCGTGTGCTGGCCTCCACCGCTGCTCCTGCTTGCTGCCGCCGCTGATTGCCTCCAGGGACCCCGCCCTCAGGCCTTCCCCCTCGCCGCCTCCTCCGCGCTCTTTCCCGCCTTCCAGACCCCCGCCGCTGCTCCCCTGCGGCCCTGCCCCCTTCCTCTGCCCCGTTCCCCATTCGCCACCCCGCTCCCGCCTCCCAGCTGCTCCTCCCTCGCTCCGCCCCCCCACTCTCCATTTTTGGCAGAGTCCGCGCGTGAACGCAGTGGGAGCGCCGATTGTGTGCTGAAGGCGCGCCAAAGGCAAGCCCGTCTGCGCCCGTCTGCGCCCGTCTGCGCCTGGACCGCGGCCAGCGCCAGGACCCCTGGCCCCAGCCGCCGATGCAAGACTACCCGACAGACCTACGACGCCGCCTCTCTCAACGCACTCAATGCCGGCCAGAACCCTGCCTGCTACCGAGCAACCCCGAGATGCACCCACGGACCCTTCGCCTGCCAAGCCTACCAATTCACCTGCTACCGGACCTGCACCACCCCCGCCAAGTTAAGCACCAGCAGCAACCACCTGAAGTGCATCCTGCTCAACATCCGCTCCGTCCACAGGCACGCCGTGGAACTCTGGGACCTGCTCGACGCAACAGCACCGGACGTCGCCTTCCTCACCGAAACCTGGATGAACGCCTCCTCAGCGCCCGACATCGCCATAGCCATCCCGGACGGATACAAGATCACCCGGAAGGACCGCGTCATCCAGACGGGAGGAGGCATCGCCATCGTACACAAGAACACCATCCGCATCTCGACTAACTCCGACGTAACCTTCACCGCCGCCGAACACCTGCACTTCCAGATACACCCTGACCCCAAGACCACTCTCCGAGGCACCCTCATCTACCGACCACCAGGACCACGCACACAATTCAGCGAAGACATTGCAGACTTTATCAGCCCGCACGCCCTTCCCTCCGCCGACTACATCCTCCTAGGGGACCTCAACTTCCACCTGGAGAACAACAACGACAGCAACACCACCGCCCTGCTGGACAACCTCGCCAACCTCGGACTCAAGCAACTGGTGAACACCCCCACCCACTACGCCGGTTACACGCTTGACCCCGTCTTCTCCTCCAGCAAGCACATCTCCTTCAGCCACTCCACCAGACTACACTGGACAGACCATAGCTGCGTCCACTTCAGCTTCAGAAGAACTACTACCCACCACCACCCGCAACAAGTTCCCCGCCGAAGCTGGAGCAAGATCTCCGCCAAGCAGCTCGCCGCCTCCTTCAACCAGAACACTCCCACCAGCACAACGGACCCCAACGAAGCAGCCAGCAACCTCACCAAGTGGCTGACCGCCTACGCCGATGACCTCGCACCACTAAAGAACCCTCCCAGCAGACCCGGCAGCAAAAAAACCCCCTGGTTCACCGACGAACTCAAGGAATCCAAGAAGAACTGCCGCACCATCGAGAAAGCCTGGCGGCTCGACCAGACAACAGGACCGCCCTCAAGCAGGCCACCCGGAAACACCATCAGCTGATCCGCGCCACCAAGAAGACGGCACTCAAAGAACGACTGGACAACAACGCCCACGACAGCAAGGAACTAGTCAGCATCGTCAAAGAGTTCTCCAACCCCAGCGCCGGAAACAACGACATCACTCCCTCGCAAGACCTCTGCAACTCACTCGCCTCGTTCTTCCACCGCAAGGTCGCCGTCATACACAACAGCTTCGACGCACAGACCACGCACCCTACCACCGAACCAACGCCCGCCACCACCACCCTCTGCAACTGGACCCCGATCAGCACCGAAGACACCACCCGCACGATGAACTCCATCCACTCCGGATCACCAACCGACCCATGCCCACACCACGTCTTCAACAAAGCCGACGCCATCATCGCACCCCATCTCCGAGACATCATCAACTCCTCCTTCCACACCACCACCTTCCCGGAGAGCTGGAAGCACGCTGAGCTGACCGCCCTCCTGAAGAAACCAACGGCGGACCCAACCGACCTCAAAAACTACCGTCCCATCTCACTCCTTCCTTTTCCGGCCAAAGTCATCGAGAAGACCGTCAACAGACAGCTTGACGCCTTCCTCGAGACGAACGGATCCCTCGACCCCTCGCAGTCCGGGTTCCGGGCCAACCACAGCACCGAGACCGCCCTAATCGCTGCCACCGACGACATCAGAACCCTGATCGACAACGGGGAAACAGCGGCCCTCATCCTCCTGGACCTCTCAGCGGCGTTCAACACTGTCTGCCACCGCACCCTAGTGAAGCGCCTCAGCAACATCAGAATCCGAGAGAAAGCACTGGAGTGGATCATCTCGTTCCTCGCCGGAAGAACCCAGAGAGTCCGCCTCCCTCCGTTCAGATCCGAGGCCACCGAAGTCATCTGCGGCATACGATCTTCACTCAGTCCAACCCTCTTCAACGTCTACATGAGCCCCCTCGCAGCCATGGCACACCAACACAACCTCAACATCATCTCCTACGCCGACGACACCCAGCTGATCCTCTCCCTCACCAACGACCCCACCACCGCCAGAGCCAACCTACATAAAGGGATGAAAGACGTCGCCGACTGGATGAGGAACAGCCGCCTTGAACTGAACTCAGACAAGATGGAAGTCCTCATCCTGGGATCATCACCCTCCGCCTGGGACGACTCCTGGTGGCCCCCAGCCCTGGGCACCGCTCCCAAACCAACTGACCACGCACGCAACCTGTGCTTCATCCTGGACTCCTCCCTGTTGATGACCAGACAAGTCAACGCCGTCTCATCCTCATGCTTCAACACCCTGCGCATGCTCCGCAAGATCTTCAGATGGATCCCCACTGAAACCAGGAAGACCGTCACCCAGGCACTCGTCACCAGCCGACTGGACTACGGGAACACCCTCTACGCCGGAACCACAGCCAAACTTCAAAAAAGACTCCAACGCATCCAGAACGCCTCCGCACGACTCATCCTGGACATCCCTCGACACAGCCACATCACAGGACACCTGAGAGACCTGCACTGGCTCCCCATCAGCAAGAGAATCACATTCAGACTCCTCACCCACGCACACAAGGCTCTCCACGACCTGGGCCCCAAGTACCTCAATGACCGCATGACCTTCTACACGCCCACCCACCTGCTACGATCGACCAGCCACGCCCTTGCCACCGTACCACGCATCCGCAGAGCCACCGCCGGAGGAAGATCCTTCTCCTACCTGGCAGCCAAGACTTGGAACTCCCTCCCCACCCACCTTCGGCGAACCCAAGACCATCTCTCCTTCAGGAAACAGCTCAAGACCTGGCTGTTCGAGCAGTAACATACCCCTCTCCCCCAGCGCCTTGAGATCCTCCCGGGTGAGTAGGGCACTTTACAAATGCTGTGATTGATTGATTGATTGATTGCCCTGTTGCTGTTCTGATACTGAATTGTGCCCTAATGTGCTGGCTATGATGTACCTGCTCTGTGCCATGGACTGTTGATGCACTTGGCCCCTCTCATGTGCTGCTTCAGATGTACCTGTTCTGTGCCATGGACTGTTGATGCACTTGGCCCCTCTCATGTGCTGCTTCAGATGTACCTGTTATGTGCCATGGACTGTTGATGCACTTGGCCCCTCTCATGTGCTGCTTCAGATGTACCTGTTCTGTGCCATGGACTGTTGATGCCCTTGGCCCGTCTCATGTGCTGCTTCAGATGTACCTGTTCTGTGCCATGGACTGTTGATGCACTTGGCCCCTCAAATGTGCTGCTTCAGATGTACCTCTTCTGTGCCATGGACTGTTGATGCACATTGCCCCTCTCACGTGCTGCCTCTGATGTACCTGTGCCTTGCCATGGACTGTTGATGCACTTTGCCCCTCTCATGTGTTGCTTCAGATGCACCTGTTCTGTGCCATGGACTGTTGATGCACAGTGCCCCTCTCACGTGCTGCTTCTGATGTACCTGTGCCTTGCCATGGACTGTTGATGCACTTTGCCCCTCTCATGTGCTGCTTCAGATGTACCTGTTCTGTGCCATGGACAGTTGATGCACAATGCCCCTCTCACGTGCTGCCTCTGATGTACCTGTGCCTTGCCATGGACTGTTGAAGTACTTTGCCCCTCTCATGTGCTGCTTCAGATGTACCTGTTCTGTGCCATGGACTGTTGATGCACATTGCCCCTCTCATGTGCTGGCTCCGATGTACCTGCTCTGTTGTAAAGACTGCTCTGTTGCTGTTCTGATACTGCATTGTGCCCTCATGTGCTGGCTCTGATGTACCTGCTCTGTTGTAAACACTGGCCTGTTGTTGTTCTGATACTGCATTGTGCCCTCATGTGCTGGCTCTGATGTACCTGCTCTGTTGTAAAGACTGCCCTGTTGCTGTTCTGATACTGCATTGTGCCCTCTCACGTGCTGCCTCTGATGTACCTGCTCTGTTGTAAACACTGCCCTGTTGCTGTTCTGATACTGCTTTGTGCCCTCATGTGCTGCATCAGATGTACCTGCCCTGTTGTACCCAGTGCCCATGCTCTTGGGTAGTGTACGATTATACCCCTATTCTGTTTAATAAAGCAAGTCAATCATGTCTCGTGGTTTGTCGTTGTCATTCCTGGTTGTGTACTTGAATTGTTGCTATATTGGTGCGATCGTACATGCAGTTTCTCAAACATGACACTCCCCCTCCCTACGTCACAGCCCTGGCAGGTATTCCCCTTCCGACAGCAATTGGTATATTGGCGTACCTGCGTCGCCGTCGTCGATGGGCCATGACTTGCAGGTGGTGGTGCACGAAGAGTATCGGAAATGCGTGTAGCGCTGGATCCATGACGGCGATCTGCTTGTGGTGGGTATCTCTGCAATGTGTTGTATCTCCGCTGTGGTGAATCCGCCGTGTTCAGGCAGGTTGTTTTTCCGCAGCGATTTGATGTGTCTTTTCCGCCATCGTGATTTAGAGGACGGTTGGAGACGTCATTCCGTACGGCGGTGTCTCTGGATTGGTTACGTCCGTCGCGGGGTTGGGTGTACTTCCGCTGCGGTTCGTGCTCTTCTGCCGCGTACGGACTTTTGACAGTGTTTGCCATCCTAATATGGCGAACGGAGTGCCCGCGGCAAGCGGACGGAAAAAAGGCATTTTCCGCCTACTCCAAGCTGGCGGTCGTCCTTCCGTCCGCCATCGTAATCGACCCCTATGTTTGGTTTTTCAGATGAAATTGTGTTTCGTAATTTCTTCTGCAAACTCATCAATACAAACACTTCTGAACCGAAAAAACTAAACTAAATATCATCAGAAACTTTCACTATAACTGATACAGAACAGTGCAAAAAAACTGTGTTTATTTCACATAAAGATAATGCAGGAGTTTTTACATAGTAGAGTCTCCTTACCAACTTCCGCTTTTCAGAGTGGTGTACAGCTAACATCCTTAAATTATGAAAAGTACTTTGGCAGACTTTTCTTGAAAGACAAGCCAGAGGATGCCCTTGCAACTTAGTATATTTTCTTATTTTACATGGATCTAGTCCTTGTAACATCTTACAAGGTAGCTAAATACCGGTCGGTAACGGCCGGAATTTGGTAAAATAGCCATTACCGACCGGTATTTAGCCTTTTGAAATGTAGGAGGTCAAAAATAAGGATTCAGTAAATATGAATCGGTAAATACCGATTCATCTTTACCGAACCAGAAATACCGAATCGGTAATTACCGAATTCTTATTTACCGATTCGGTAAATAAGAAACGGAAAAGATGAGATTTGAGATGTAGGTAACTTCTAAAATACCGAATTGCATGAAAATCTGTATTTAAGAGTCGGTAATTACCATGGATTGAAAGCAGGTGGTAACCAGTTGCAGGCCATAAAATAGGCCCCAAAATGCAACAGTGTGACCAGAATGGCAGCATTCTATGTGATAGCAAGGCGGCTACGGCTACAGGCAGCAGGAGAGAGGATCTGGAGACGAGAGGAGCAAGTCTACAGACAGCGGATCACACTCTTTCAACTTACTGAGGCAGAGATCCATGAAAGGTACAGGCTACACCCCCACACCATCATGCACTTGATAAGGGACCTGCACCCCCTCCTGGAGCACCCACCACCAAGGGCGCACGCCATACCACCACATGTCCAGAGGCTCTGTAGCCTACACCTGCTTGCATCCGGCAGTTACCAAGGGGTGATAGCTGGGATAGGTGGTGCGTCCCAGAGCTGCCTGTCCCGTTTCTTCAGGAAGTTCCTGGAGGCCATGATGCAGAGAATACATCATTACATCAGCTTCCCTGACACACATGCGGAACAGTTAAAGACCAAGACTGACTTCTACCAAATGGCAATCTTCCCACATGTCATTGGCTGCATTGATGGCACACACATCTCAATCTGCCCACCTGCAGCTACAGAGTACATTTACAGGAACAGAAAGTCCACCCACTCAATAAATGTGCAGGTTATCTGTGATGCCAACAACATAATCACAGACATTGTGGCCAAATTCCCAGGAAGCACCCACGACTCCTACATCTTTCAGAACAGTGGAATCTACACACGCATGACAGCGGGGGAACTCGGAGAAGGATACCTGCTAGGTAAAACACTGTGACACACCCTGATAGATATTGCAAATGTATGTGTTGTTGCACATGTGATTAATGGCTCTCTCATTTCCACATAGGTGATAATACATATGCTGTCCACTCGTTCATCCTGACACCCTATCTGAACCCATCAACCCCGAGTGAGAGACGATACAACGTGGCACACAAATTTACTCGCAACGTTGTGGAGCGCACCTTTGAGCTGTTAAAAAGCAGGTTCCGCTGCCTCCACAAAAGTGGAGGCGCACGTCAGTACTCACCCCTCATCTGCTGTAAGATCATCGCAACTTGCGCAATGTTGCACAACCTTGCCACAAAGAAAGGTACAGAAGTGGAATTAAGTGATTATGAGGACCACGATGATGAATGTGCACAGCCTGAGCCTAACACAGCAGGAGTGGTGCCAGCAACAGATGGGAGACAGAGACGAGCAGAGAACACACGCAACTATTTCTAAGTAAGTAAGGAGACACAGCCAGGTGTAGTATGTACACAACGTAGTTAAATTTTTTGGCACCACGTCAGTACACAAAGGCACAAATGTGCAAGACCAATTGTAGCCATCCATTCTGGAAGTCCTGGGTTACTTCACTCATTCCAGGTCAGGGAGTGTGGGCAGCATCAATTTTTGAGGCCACGCCTTCCGGTGCCGGATGACATTGGCTGGCTGTCCTCACTGGGTGCGTGGGCAGTGGCAGCCCCATGGAGCCTGCTGCTCCTCCGTGTGTCAGTAATAGAGGGTGTTGTCATGCTGCTCCTACTGGTGCTCTCCATTCTCTCACCCACATCCGGAGCAACAGTATGTGCTGACTGCACAGTCAGCAGCACCTCAACAGCACTTGTCACCCTCACAAGGCCCCTGGAGACTTCACTGCTGCTGTGTGCCAGTCCCTCCTGCCTGTTTACGCATCGCCTGCAAAGCAGGGAAGTGGCAGTGGCCAGGCGGTTGACTGCCCTTGTATGCCGTTCTGCCCGCTGCCTCTCCTTCCGCCTTGCTGCCCTGTCCTGGTCAAGCTTGCTGCACAAGAGCAGTACAGACTAGGTCATGTCCCGTATGCCCGCAGCCATCTCTCTCATGCCCGCAGCCATCTCTCTACTCCCCTCCCCCATTGAGCTGATGCCCTTTTCAATGTTTGTCATATTCTCATTCAGGTGCCTCATCTGGCGTTGTACCGACTGGATGGTCTTCCCCTGCATGTGCTGTAATTTGACCATGCTACTCTCCAGTCCACAGAAGACACTGGGACCCTCACTATGTTGCAATTCACTGCTTTCTCTGGCCCTGCGGCGTCTGACACCTGTGCGGGCCCCCTCGGCGCTGGAGTGCTGATTGGCAGTGCTGTCCTCACCGGCCATGGTTGATGTATCACCCCCACCATGTCTCCTGCTGATGACTTCATTTCTATTAGTGTGGCAACTACGTGCCTCTTGGCTTTTTGGACTGCAGGTATTGTGACAGCCGGTGATGCAAGCTGTTCAGGTGAGGACAGGAGTAGAGGTGAGCCAAAACGCTCTGGGGAGGCCTGCAGCTGTGGTGACGCTGGAAGGTCTTGGGAGGCTGGCTGTGCTGGTGGTGCAGCAGTTTCCTGGGTGGTATTCCCTGCACTAGTGCTCCCCTCCTGTGTGTCTTCCCTCTATGGTGTAATGCCTTCCTTCTCCTTGGTACGCCTGTGAGATGTCTCACCTGTGGACAGGAATTCATACATTAGCTCTGTGGTCTTGCAGCCCTGATTATACAATTCAATTCTGATCTCTGAAACACTGTTGCTATTGCCTCAGCTTGCTTATCACTGATGTGTGTCGCATGCCTTGTTGTTTGGTGTGCTGTCTGACATGGTAGGTGTTTCTATGACTACATCTCCCATAATGCATTGCTGGTGTATGTTGCTACCTGTACTGGAGTGGGGTTGACACTACCACTTAGGGGAAGGGGAAAGGCAAGGGGAAAGGGAAGGGGAAAGGGAAGGTGATGGGGTGAGGGTGTTTGCTGTGCATGCTTCTTACCTTTTCTGGTGGCAGCTCGGGCTGAGCTGTCTGCATCTCCCACACCACAGACGTTGTCTGGTTCGATGGTATACTCCACCAGCTCCTCGAGCTCAGTCAGGGCAGGTGCCCTGTTCTTCCCTCCTCCAGTGAGGTTTGCCTGTTTGTGGAGCTCAGCCATCTTTCGCTTCGTCAGGCTCCGGAGTTCGTACCACCTCTACTTCAGGTCGTCAATCTCCCGTGTGGTCACTCCAATGCATTAACTTTTGACTGTATTGCCAGCCAAATCAATTTATTATGTTCCTTTACTACCTCCTCCACGAGGACCTGCAGCTCCATGGTGCTGAATTTAATCTTCCTCTTCCTCTCTGCACCTTCACTCTCAGTGTCTTTGCTTGCCATTTTTTCACTTTCCCAGGAGTAACGTTTTCCAGTGGCTCAAGGGCTCTGCTCTGCTCTCACAGCCTCCCCAGCAGCTTCAGGTTGCTTGCACCTGCATGGGTGTGGCCACTTCCTGGTTGGGAGGAGGCTTGGTTGCACCTGATTGGCTGAATCCTTTTCTGATTTGGAAAAGCCGATTCGGTATTTACCGATTCGGTATTTACCGATTTGGAATTTACTGATTCGGAATTTACCGATTCAGTATTTACCGATCGGTGTTGGGGATTCGGTACTTATTTACCGAATTGTACCGATTCGGTAATAGTTACCGAATTATTACCTACATCGCAAATACCGATTTCTTATTACCGATTCCGTAAAATTTGTTAAAAATCGGTATTTAAGAAACGGTGTTTGGGATTTACCTACATATAGCCCTTAATCTTCTGTTTAACACCTTTTTTTGGCATATCCTGGCAAAACAACTCATAATATGTCAATAGATTCCTGTTGAATACTGCAAATACTGCTACTTATATACAGGAGCTTGTGAACACCTCCTTGAAATTTTTCAGCTATCATTTCTTCCACATTCCTAGGAAACATTTTCCCATTAGAATCGGAGAACCATCTTTCATCTCATAGCATTAACCACTAGTATCAACTGCATGTACTAATGTGTTCTGCTAAAAATAGCTTTCTTCATTAAAGAAAGGCTCACTACTGAAAGTGTGCTTCCTTTCACCACTGAAAGTTTTATGAAAGTTACATCTATTAATCAGTCTTTTCTTTTACTTTTCTCCTTCATAAACACCATTGTTGTGTCCAATGTTCTCATTCTCTTCAATATTAATAAAAATAATTTTTGTTTTATTTCAAAAGATTTATCTACTACTCTTTCAATCTTTTTTTATAAGCTGCTGATCTTTTTTAAATATTTTTTACAATCTTTCAGTAAATTTTGTACCACTCGACTTCTAAACATTCTCTTTCTGATGTCCCTAAGTTCTTTTAACCTTCTTGTTATATGCATTATTTTCCCATTTGCATTATGCTTCTCAGTTGTTGTAAAAGTTTTCTTTTTCTTTTCAACATTTCCAACTTTTTGGAAAGTCTATAATTGTTTTAAGAAACTGTTTAGTTCTCTTACCAGAAGTCTATTTTTGCTATGTAACATTTTGTGGTTCATCTAATTTCCTCTTTTCACTTTTCTTGAAGTAGGACTGTTTTTTTCTTGCCTTCTCTTTTGATCTTTTCTTGCAATCCTCAATTTTTTTCCGAATCAAAGTAAATATCTAAAAAACAAAAATTAGTTTTAGTACTGTGTTAAATATTGTCATACTTTAGAAATAATGATATAATTATATTCATAACAATAAAGAAACACTTGCTTTCAATTACATTGGAAATCTCTGCATAGGAAATAAGGGCCAGATGCATCCAGCATTTTTCTCCTGGCAAACAGACCAAAACACAAAAAATGCTTTTCTAGTGAAGCATATCCTATTTTGTAATTCGGTAACCTGTTACCAAATCGTAAAATGGGTTTGCGATTCGCCATTTGGAAGGCGTGTGTTTAGGGCGTCCCTTCCAAATAGCGAATCCGGTATGCATTAATGTTTTGTGACCCTGAATTTGGTCGCAAAACATTCACATTCGCATTTTACCACCTACTTCAAGTAGATGGTAACCCATTTACAAATGGGAAGGGGTCCCCAAGGGATCCCTCCCCCTTTGTGAATGCGTGTAAAATCATTTTTTAAGAGCAGGCAGTGGTCCCACGGACGACTGCCCGCTCTTAAAAAATGAAAAGAATACTTTTCATTTTGTTTTTGAAATGTATCCTGTTTACCTTTAACTCTTTCCATGTTGATGACGGAACTGCTCCGTCATCAGCCGCGGTGGTCCGTCATGGCCCGCCCGACGCGCCTGCGCGGCGCGTTCTATTGAGCGGGCGGGCCATGACGGAACCGCTCCGTCATCAGCACAGCTCACCCGAGGCTGGTGACGGAGCGGTTCCGTCACCAGCATGGGTGTGCCGCGCGGCCCCCCCGCCCCCTTAGCGCTGCGGCGGAATAGCCACCGCAGCGAAGAGGTTAAATAAAACGGGCTGCATTAAAAATAAAATGCTTTATTTAAAAGCAAGCACAGACATGGTGGTCTGCTGAGCCCAGCAGGCCACGATTCTTGTGATTTTTGCAATTCCTAGGGGGTCGCAAATTGCGCCCAACCTCATTAATATTCATGAGGTAGGTAATTTTTGATCCCCTAGGAATCGCTAAAAGTGTTCCACACACTTTCATGTATTCCATTTTGCGATTTCCCAATTGCGAATCGCAAAGATTCGCAATTAGGAAATTGAAAAACGGTTTCTTTATGCATCTGTCTCCAAATATGTGGGACATCATACTTCACACATTACCAAACCTGTCACGAAAGCACTAAGGCCCAGATGTAGGTAAAATAGATTTACCGATTTTAAATTACCGAATCATACCGATTCGGTAATTAAAAATCGGTAAATCTAAGGGGTTGAGATGTAGGAACATCCAGATGTTCCTGCTACCGAATCGGTAAAAATCGGTATTTACCGATTCGGTAAATACCGACCGGTAATGGCACATTCATTCCTATGGGCTTTGAAGCCCATAGGAATGAATGGGCCATTACCGGTCGGTATTTACCGAATCGGTAAATACCGATTTTGACAAGGGTGCAGGGGGTGTCACTTTGACACCCTCTAGCACCCCCAAAAAAGATTCGGGGGCCATGTGGCAGGCATACCTGCCCTAAGGGCAGGTCTGCCTGTCATATGGCACAGGTGTGCATGCACACATGTGCATGCACACCGGAATCCGTTTTTTACCATGAAGTTGGATTTCATGGTAAAATACCGATTCTGTAAGGCTTGTGGGACTCAGAAGAGTCCCACCTACATAACAATAATACCGAATAGGTATAAATACCGAATCGGTATTTTACAGATTCGGTAAATTTACCGATCGGTAAATTTACCGAATCTGTAAAATAAAGTGTCCCTACATACCGATTACTGAATACCGGTCGGAAACGGCCGAAAATACCGATTTTTGGCCGTTACCGACCGACCTACATCGGGCCCTTAGATCTTTAAATAGTGACATGGAAAGGATTGCTGTTTAAAATTTGGCTGGGCCCAACATTTTCAGGAGTCAGTGAAAAGTTAAGCTGCAAGAGAAAAGTGAGCTTCAAGACATTTTGGTAGAGAGATTAGTGACTAGGGTACTTTGTATACATCTCTGATAAGGTAGAGTCGAAGTAGGCCCTATACATTTTGGTGTGTGCTTGAAATGGGAAGAGCAGTTTGCCCAGTTTAAAGGTCTGCATGCTCTGTTGACTGAGCTATGTGTCTACTTCTAGATGCATTCTCACATGTGTTATGCATCTAAAGATGTTACACGTTTGAAACAGTGGTATTGTATGTTTCTTTTTCATGTCTCATGCCACTAGCAACATTTCTTAAAGGTCACTTTTTTCTTGCAGCTTCAGTTTTCAACTGCTCAGAATGTTGGGCCTAGCCAAATTTAAAATACCAACCCTTCCCATATCACTGTTATAAGTCTCACCATGTTTCTTTAGGTATGTATGTGTCTGTCTCTGCATTTTGCTAGTGGCATGAGTTCGCAATGGGTAAGTTACTTTTAGCTGTGGTATTAACTGAATGGTAGAATACTACCCATGCAAGAACATCTTCAGGAGAGTGTCCATATGATGATCAACGCGGACATGGATCTTAACTGTTTCTCAGACATCTGCATAAGCAGCAAATTGGATAAGTGGGAATAAGGCATGGTAAACTATAAACTGTTGTCTGCCTTGACCAGAATATCAGAGTATGTAGGAAAATGGACTGTTTGCAGATGTCCCCCTACATTTTGCCCCCATTTAAACTGTTAGATGCTGGTTTTCAACTCTGATACCACAATGAAGTCTACTAACCAGACTCCAGTGTCCTTTCTGCCAATAGTGACTTTTGTAATTAGCATCCCCTATTGGCAAGAGCTCACATCCCTCATAAGTCCCTCGTAAGGGATACCTGTGGTTTACCGGACATGGTTGGTGAAGGGGTAATCAGGGCTTTCAGCACTGGTTGTGCCACCCTGAGTAACCCAAGTAAACTAATCACAGCAGGCCTGCCATTGCAGACTGCAGGAACAGTGTTCAGTGCTCCAAATCAAATCATTCTCACCATGTGTGACAAAGTCCCAGCATTGCTTTTTGCATATGTCAGTCACCCCTAGAGAAGGCCTCTTTAGCCCAGGGGGCAGGGTGCAGTATATTAAGAGTGTAAACATGTGAGTGCAAGCTTACATGTCTCTAAAGTGACTTTACAAATAAGGTGCAATATGAGTGATAGGCTGCCTATAGGATAACATGGGACTAGCGTCCAGGCATACCCGGGTTGGTAGATCCATATGGTACCACCTAAATGTGTCGAGTTTGGTGTTCAACAACATGCCTTCTCTCCGCTGACACACATGTATTGTCAAGGCAAGGCTTGCATGCACCTAGGTGTCTACCTTAGAAGTTGTCCACCTAGATTCCCCAGCTGAGATGTACTTTGGCTGGCAGGCCTGGGCTTTTGCACCCCACATACCACATACCACCAATACATAGGTCTGACCTACTACTAGGTTGTATGCATGCTCATAAGAGGTAGAACAAAGGTTTAGTCAGGAAGGTGGTTGCACCTCCCTCCCATTGAGTGGACTAGTGAAGTGAGACATCAGAGCGGCAAGCTTCAAAGGCTTGTACCGCCTCCGATATGAAATATGGCTGTCTCCCCTAAAAGACAAAGACATGCTGGACCTGGGCAAGGTGAGAAATTAGGTATGCAGGAGGTTTGCACCTCCAAGAAGGCTGGCTGTACCTCTAAGGGTTGGCAGTCGATCTGCACACCTAAATTGGACTCCTGCCATCTTTAGGATTGCGCAAATAGTGGGTTCTGGGTAGGAAAAGCAACACCATGCACTCTAGGTGAGCACCACTCACTATTCCATGCTGCTGTGTTGTTTAGGCACCTGTTAGGATTGTTTGACTTCTGATGGCATTATAAATTGTTAATATTGAGCCACATACATGATTAGCCACCTTCCCTGGAGTCAGTATTACTGTAAATGGCTACATTTTTTAACAAAAAAAGTTTTTAAATATGTTCAAATGCATTAGGCCATGACGACATCTGCATTTGACCCATACGTTGACAAGTGACTATGTGTTTCTACATTTTGTCTTGAATCTTAGATTGATTACAGCACCAACTGACACTCCCGCCGATGGTGCCCAAGAACTGGTAATACCTAGGTCATTGCACCATATAACTAGCTATCAGTGTAGATTTTATTTAACTTTATAATTTTTTTCAGTCCTGAAGAATTGCCACTTGTGTTGATGAGGGTCCAGCGACTGAGGAGGGAGGTGGGGGGAGTTGGTTCTGCGGCTGGTGGAAACGTCTGGTTTGCGAAGCTGTCACGTATGTCGGCAATCTTGCGGTGGAAGAAGGCTGCGAGGAAGTCGCAGACATCCTGTGAGAGGGGATGTTGTTAGAGTTGGAGCTTGGGTTGGAGAGTTCCTTCACGATGCTGAAGAGCTCCTTGCTGTTGTGTGTGTTGTTGTCTATGCGCTCTCTGAAGGCCGTTCTCTTGGCGATGTGGATGAGGTGGTGGTGTCTGCATGTGGCGGTCTTAAGGGCCTCGAGGTTTTCCGCAGTCCGTTCTTGGCACCAGGCTTTCTCTAGAGTTCGGCGGGATTTTTTGGAGTCCTTGAGGTCTGTGGTGAACCAGGTGGTTCTCCTGCTGTTGTGCTTGTTCGGAGGGTTCTTGATAGGGGCGAGGGTGTCGGCGCAGTTGCTGATCCACTGTGTGAGGTTCAGGTGGCGGTGTTGGTGTTCGAGGTGTTGGCCGGGGGGCCCTGGGCGAGGGAGGCGGTCAGCTGGTCAGTGGTGACTTTGCTCCAGCATCTTCGGGGGATCTGCGGCGGTTGGATGTGTGCGGTAAGTTTCTTGTAGGAGAAGTGGATGCATCGCTGGTCGGTCCAGTGGAGAGTGGTGGTGTGGCTGACCATGACGTTGGTGCTGGCGGAGAAGATGGGGTCCAGCATGTGACCTGCGTGGTGGTTCGGGGTGTTTACTAGTTGCTTCAGTCCAAAGTTGGAGAGGTTGTCGAGCAGGGTGGTGGTGTTGTTGTCGTTGTTGTTCTCTAGGTGGAAGTTCGGGTCCCCCAGGAGGATGTAGTCTGTGGTGGCGAGGGCGTGCGTGCTGACGAAGTCGGCGATGGATTCGCTGAATTGTGGGCATGGACCCGGTGGTCTGTAGATGAGTGTTCCTCTGAGGGTGGTCTTGGGGTCGGTGTGGATCTGGAAGTGTGGGTGCTCGGCGGTGCTTAGAGTTTCTTCGGTGCTGGATTTTACTCTGAGGGTGTTCCTGTGGACGATGGTGATTCCTCCTCTGGGCTTGTTGGTACGGTCCCTCCGGATGATTTTGTAGCCATCCGGGATGGCAATGGCGATGTTAGGGGCCGAGGAGGTGTTCATCCAGGTTTCCGTCAGAAAGGCAACGTCCGGTGCTGTTGAGTCGAGGAGGTCCCAGAGTTCGATTGTGTGCTTGTGTACGGAGCGGGTGTTGAGTAGGATGCACTTGAGGTCGTTGTTGTTTCCTGGGCTGGTGTGGGAGGCGGTGATTAGGGTCATGGTGTAGCAGCAGTTTCGGCAGGAGAATGGTCCGTGAGTGCGCTTCGGGGTGGCTTGGTAGCAGGCAGTCGAGCGGCCGGTGTTGAGCGCAAGGAGGGTGGCGGCATCGAAGGTCCGTTGTGCGTGGTGAGCCTGTCGGGGGCCAGGGGATCTGATGCTGGGCGCGGTCCAGGCGCGGACGGGCTTAGCTCTGGAACGCCAGCGGCACGCCAGCGGCGCGCCAGCGGCGCGGCCGTGCAGGGGCCTGCATTAAGAAGGGGTGGAGGGAGGAAGGAGCAGCTGGGAGGCGGGTAGCGGGAGACAATGGAATGAATGAATGAATGAATGAATGAATGAATAAATGAATGAATGAATGAATAATTTTATTGCTTGGTTACTCAAAACCATTGCATTAAAAACAAGATATGAAGGGAATAATGTCCGTGGACTTTCAGCCCGACGTACGTTATCTAGTTCTCAGGTCACTTGGCCCGGGATGGCCATCAGCTTTGTGCGAGTCTGTTGAATGAGCCAATGGGAAGGAGGGGGCGGGGCCGCAGGGGATGAAGCGCCAGGAAAGAGCGGGAAGTGGGCGGCGGGGAAAGGACGGCGAAAAAAGCAAAAAAGACAAGGAGGCAACTTTATTCACTCGGGGGACGCAGAGGGGAGCAGAGGCAGCACAACGGGGGATCACGAATAACAGAAAGGAAAGCGAGGTAGACAGGGACACAACACAATCAGATGGACAGAAAAACAAGCACAGATGAGCAGAGAGAATACAATCGGATGGACAGATCAAGCACAAATGAGCAAAAAGAGAGAAAGCAGACAGAAACAGGCAGAACAATACTTACAGTACTTATAGCCCACCACTGGGCCACCAGGGATGAGGTGCAGGCCGGAGCCTGCGGGAGGAGGAGGGCCTCGAACTTCCAACAGTAGCAGCAGTAGTGAGGGGCAGGGACACGGCATCAGCAGGGTGTGCTGATGCGGTGGGGGAGCGGCCTGGCCTGAAACAGGGTCAAGGGCTGCTCCTTTGCCGTGCAGCGGCCTGCATTAAGAAGGGGTGGAGGGACGGAGGAGCAGCTGGGAGGCGGGTAGCGGGAGCCAATGGGAGGGAGGGGGCGGGGACGCAGGGGACGCAGCGGCAGGAAAGAGCGGGAAGCGGGCGGTGGGGAAAGGAGGAAAGGATGGCGAAAAAAGCAAAAAAGACAAGGAGGCAACTTTATTCACTCTGGGGGGAGGCAGAGGGGAGCAGAGGCAGCACAATGGGGATCACGAATAACGGAAAGAAAAGCGTGGTAGACAGGGACACAACACAATCAGATGGACAGAAAAACAAGCACAGATGAGCAGAGAGAGTCCAATCGGATGGAAAGAGCAAGCACAAATGGGCAAAAAGAGAGAAAGCAGACAGAAACAGCCAGAACAATACTTACAGTACTTATAGACGACCACTGGGCCACCAGGGATGATGTGAAGGTGGGAGCCTGCGGGTGGAGGAGGGCCTCAAACTTCCAACAGTAGCAGCAGTAGCGAGGGGCAGGGACACGGCACCAGCAGGGTGTGCTGATGCGGTGGGGGAGTGGCCTAGCCTGAAACACTCCACACTTTAGGGCTCCTCACACGCACTCACCAAACAGTAAGGCTAAAAGATATCCGCCACTGAGGGTGTCCGTCGGGTATTGCACCGCCGACACGATGGAGAGCATGCCCAATGATAAAGCATGACACCCAGCGGGTTGGGTGTGTGAGGGTACTCAATCCTATCCGAAAGAAGGAATTCCCCATCTCCTTTTTGAACAAATCACTCTGTAAATTTTCACCTTCTAGTCACTGCATCGCATCAACCCTGTAGGAACTGCATACCATTTCCTTTTATTCATAGGAAAAGTGACCCACCCCACTGAATGTGGTTGATTAGCAGTAGGGAGTCGCTGCCCATTGGTTACTAGTTTCCACACCCCTAAATCGAGGATTATGGGGACACCCCTGACACCAGAACCCCAGATCTGATCGACATATTTCAAGGAAGGACAGCAAAAGACCGTTTTCACTGACAACAAGACTTTGCCCTGCCACAAGGGAAGAGAGGTATACTGAATCCCTGCGGCACCCGTGCTTGGAACAGAGTGAGAGACTTTTATCTGTGGCAAAAACTCAGCACACGTTTGCAGAGTGATCCGTGTGGGAGCCAGTAGCATTCTGAAACTCCCCTGGTTTGGTGGAACTAGTTCCCTGCACGTAGCAGATTGTAGTGAAGTAGAAGACAGAATTTAGTTGATCCAAGTTGAAGATTTATTCCGAAAGAAAAGCACGTCAATACAAATCAGCTGTCTACAGAAACTGAACCGTAGCTCATACCACGAGTCAAAGAGAACGTGGAACCAAGCTATTCAAATGAATAAAAACATGCTTAAAGGGAAACTAACAATACATACTAACACAAAGAAAGATAGCTTAATGAGGCATATACTACACATCTTCCCTTTTTCCCAAAAACAAACAATAAATATAAATAAATACATAAATAAATAAATAAAATAATATTAATTTCACTTATAAACAATAAATTCCCTAAATTTCATTGGTTTCTTCACTGTTCTTCCAAACGAGCATTTCTTACTATTAAACATTCCTTGTTCTTTATCATTGTTAATACAATTATCCTCTTCAATTACATTCAATTCTGAAGAAAAAGATGATAAAGCTTCATCAAAGTGAAACTCACTGTCATTCACAATCTTTTTGTCACACTCATGTTTATCAAAACACCAAAAATTTCCACAGGATTTCTCCATGGAAATTGGACTAGAATCGCAAGGATCACTGACAACTACTGGGTGAGACAATGCTAAGCGACTAAGATGCCATTTCTCAACATTATCCAAGGTAACTGAGTTCTGATGAATCTTAGCAATTTTCCTTGGAGAACTAAACTTGCTCTGACCTTTACAAACCATTCTAGGATTTTTAATGGAAACCCATTGTCCAACACTTAGTTTGACCGGTTTAGAACCATGTTTTCTATCATGATAAATCCTATTTTTAGTCTGCGACAAAACAAGATTAGATTTTACCTCATCAATATTATAAAAACACATTTCATTTTTCTTCATCCAAGAAGGATTGGTTTTAGATAATGGTTTCCTACACCTCATAAGAGAAAAAGGACTCATACCCAAAGATGGATGGGGTGTCACACGATAAGCCCACAACATTTTCAATAACTCACTGTCCCACCCGGGTTTAGACTTGATACACAATTGTAAAGTACTTTTAATAATTCTGTTAAGCCTCTCCACGACTCCATTGCAAGAAGGATGATATAATGGAGATAGTTGATGCTTAATTCCTTTTGAAACAAAGAAACAATGCATTTCCTTAGACTTGAATTGTGTGCCAATATCAGTAATAATAGATGATGGACAACCTTCTTGTACAAAAATCTTCTCTAAGAATTCAATTACATTAGTAGTATTAACTTTATTGACCACATTTAACTCAAACCACCTCGAAAACAAATCCACCAAAACAATGATAAATTTCACTGTTTGATCAAACCAAGTGATAGGACCCATAATATCCATAGCTAAATCCTCCCATGGAAGATTCGGAGAAGTCACATCACCCAGTGGTGGATTAAAAGTTTTCTTTGACTTATCTGAAATCTCACAACTGACACAAGACCTGACAAATGTCTCAATTTTAGAATCCATTCCAGGCCACCAGTACTGATCCCTTACCCTAGACTTTGTACGAGAAATTCCAGGATGACCCTCATGAGACAGCTGTATAATTCTCTCCCTTAGAGATTCAGGAGGAATAATCTTATCACCTCTAATAAGAAAATTATCAGAAATGGAGAGTTCATCCCTGACTTCCCAAAAACCCCTCAAGACATCATTTAAATCCTTTTTAGAAAAATCCTTCCAACCATCCACTACTTTAGACTTTACCATACCCAAAATACAATCATCAGAATCAGCTGAAATCCATTGTTCTAATGATATAGATTAAAAAACTTTGTCATTAGCAACAACATTCCCGACAGAAAAATCATTCCAAGAATTCCTGTCTGCCTCAAAGATAGGTAATAAAAATCTACTAAAAAAATCCGCAATGACATTTTTAGCTCCTGGAACATACTTGACCTCAAACAAGAAATCCTGTAAACGCATAGATAGCATTGCTATCCTAGCAGTAGCTCTCAAAAGACCGTCAGTAGTAAGCAACTTTGTAAGAGGTTTGTGATCAGGTCTTACATAGAAATATTTACCCCAAATAAATTTCCTAAAATGCTCCAGTCCCCACACAACAGCCAATGTTTCCCTTTAAATAACAGAATACTTTTCTTCTGATGGAGTCAAAGACCTGGAAGCAAATGCAATTACTACTTCCTGATTATAATCAAAAATTTGACTCAAAACAGCTCCTGACCCCTTGGAACTAGCATCAGTGGTAACAAATGTAGTGGCGGCTGGATCAAAACCTTGAAGATTAGGTGCACTACACACTGCTTTCTTTATGACGTCAAAAGCATGCTGACATTCTTGAGACCATACAAAAGGGACCTTGTTCTTCAGTAAACTCCTCATATGATATGTTTTTCCTGAAAAATTAGAAACAAACTTTGAATAGAACTCTGCCAAGCCCAAGAATGATCTTAAATCATCCTTGGACTTAGGAGAAGGAGCATCCAAAATGGCTCTAACTAATTTAGTTTTAGGTCTAATACCACACTCCCCAATTTCATGTCCCAAGTATACCACTTTATTTTCTGAAAATTTGCATTTTGAAATCTCAGCAGTAAGACACCTTTCAGTCAGAATATGAAGAACATTCCTTAATCTCGAATCATGCTGTGAAGAATTCTTTCCCATGATGAGTATATCATCTTGAAAAAAGATAATTCCATGCAGATCCCCAAAAAGCTGTGTCATAATTCTTTGGAACACCGCGGCGGCGGAAGCCAAACCAAACGGCATTCGACGAAAACAACCGAAAGGGGTGCAAAATGCCGTCAAATCTCTGCAAGAATGATGCAACGAGATTTGGTGGTACGCTGAAGATAAATCTAGCGTTGAAAATTTTTTGCACCACGGGTTAAGGACAACATTTCATCAATCCTTGGCAAAGGATACTGGTCAACAATTATATTTTTATTCAAATTGCGAAGATCGACAATTTTCCCATTGGCGCGTCTCGTGACGACCAATGGAGAAATCCACTCAGCAGATTCGATAGGTTGAATAATACCATTCTCTTGCAATTTTAGTAATTCATTTCTGACCTCATCCCTAACAATCATAGGAATATTGCGAACCTTATGAATTTTGGGAATACGATTACTTTTCAATCTGATGAGATGTGAAAATCCTTTACATTTTCCGATCTTACCTGAAAACACGTCAGGAATTTTTAGTGGTCACATCTTCACCGGTAACCAGGACCTGTTCGGGGCTGTTGGGATCAAGAATAATATGTAATGATCTCTGATCCCTCCAACCCAAAACGGACGGGCCATACACTGCAATATACAACTTACAAAAAGCAGTACGACTTTTAAACTCAAACATTAAAGAACGAAATCCCAACATTTCAATTTTGTTCCCGGTAAAGCTGTCCGGAGAAATATCAGAAGGTTCAAGTTTAGGGCCTAAATCATTAACTAACTCTTTCTCCCATACATCTTTGTTAATGATCGTGAACGGTGAACCTGAGTCTGCTTCAACCTGCACAGGAATCTCACCAAATTTAACAATGCACAAAGGTTTACTTTTAACATTCTCATCAACACTCAAAACAATATTACACTGAAGCTTTCCAGTGTTATGAGATGAAGAAACATTGAAGTCAGAGTCATATTCAGAAGAGTCACTGTCATTAATACAAGATACTTCAGGTCGTTGAGATGAACTTCTATTGCACACTTTTGCATAATGTCCCAAAACTCCACAGTTGGAACATTTCACAGATCTAGCAGGACACTTGTCAAATCCAGCGTTGTGGTTCTTGTCCCCACAACGATAACAAGCAAAAGAAGAAGATACATTTTTGTTGAAATTCTGCTTATATGAAGGTTTCTGATTAAAAGATCCTTTTTTTAAAACTCTTATTATTTTGAAAACCTCTGTTGTCTTTCTTTTTAAACAGATCTTTATTGTTTTTATTGACAGAGACTTTATTAACCGTGGAAGTAGAAGTAATAGAAGATTCCGACTGTTCTGACAAAGCCTTAGAACTCCTGTCTGAAAGATCAGCTTTTTTTAATAATGTAATGACATACTTCAGACTAGATTCTCCTTCAATCCACAGTCTATCCTGGATACTTTTGTTCCTTGAACACACAACAACTTGGTCACAAATAAGTTCATCGTGCAAAACACCAAATTTGCAATGCATAGCTAAAAATTTTAATTGTGAAACATACTCCTCAACGGATTCGTTTTCTAATTGTTTCCTTTTAAAGAATGCTCAAAATCACCGGATCTCTCAGGTTTCTGCATTTGGTTATAGACTCTTAATCCTTCGGGACCTAGACTATGTAAAAGCATTCTCATTTTGCGTTCAGGTGTCAATGATCCAACATTATCCTCTAAAGTAGCTGTATAATTAAGGAAATAATCCTTCCATTCAGACCATTTAATAATTGGATCACCAGGAGCAGTCAAAAATTCTTTAGGAGTGCTAATGTTAATGTTGATGCAAGAAGAAGATACTGAGCTGTTTGAATTAGAATTTGCAGAAGCAGAATTTCCTGTAGAGTTGTTATTACTCATGTTAATTGAAGTATAGAAGAATAATATAGAATATAAAAAATAATGAAAAATAAAAAGGAATGAACTTACAATGCTGGATGAATTGCGAACAAAAGCTGCATAAAACTGTGGAAAAATTTAAGAAAAACGAAGTATTAACGTGCCCAAACGCTTAAAAATGAAGATCAAAGCGTTACAAAACTCCTCGATGAAACTAAAGATGGAGGCACGCACGTACGTGTACAGCGCACATGACCTCACATGTAGATGTTTATGCGCTGGTTCCCCTTTGTTAAATCCGTCACCTAGCAACGTGACATCAACAACCAAGCGCTCGTCCAGAGCGTGACAGACGTTCCTTAGCGCTGAAAGTGACGTCAACAGCCAAGCGCTCGTCAGAGCGTGACACACGTTCTTTAGTGCTGAACACAGTTCGGAGATGCGCGCAATAACGAAGAATTATTTCGAAGATAAACACAAGGTAAACCATGTATGAAAATCCACTAAAGATAAACAAATCGATCAATGTACTCACGATTAGTGGTACATTTAACACAGCAGAAAAATATCCAGCAAATGCAGTTCATCCTCCTTTTCCTTTTTTTTTTAAGAAAAAAAAATAATACTTGAAGAAGAAATTTCATCACAAGGATCTCGAAGTGATGTCAAAGTATTCTCAACGAGAGTAAAAATGTAGCTTAAAATGAAGTAGAATAAAAGTTTCCAATCTCAGGAATGACAAGGAAGGACAGATAAAAAAAAATTGAAGTAAATCCATACGGTGGTTCTAAATTATTCTTGTTTTCATAAAATCCCGATCGTCGCCAGTTTTGTAGTGAAGTAGAAGACAGAATTTAGTTGATCCAAGTTGAAGATTTATTCCGAAAGAAAAGGCACGTCAATACAAATCAGCTGTCTACAGAAACTGAACCGTAGCTCATACCACGAGTCAAAGAGAATGTGGAACCAAGCTATTCAAATGAATACAAACATGCTTAAAGGGAAACTAACAATACATACTAACACAGTAAAGAAAGATAGCTTAATAAGGCATATACTACACAGATATAACGACATGCTGTAGCCAAAGAAGTGCTGGCCACTGGGCCTGCCGGAGATCACCCAAAGAAGAGTGGTGCAGTGCAATCTGGGAGCTATAGTTCGGCTCTCCCTAAAGTCTTGAACCTTACTCCCGTGGTCCTCCCTCAGCTGAAGTTCCTTTGGATTACCGAAACCAAGACTTGTTGATCACCATGCTGGTGACTGATGCCGTAAATCGACTCTGCATTACGAGAGCAGCTCCCAGGAACAGTGACCGTCTTCATCAATGACCCCGCTCTAGTGTGCTTGCACCTTCTTCTTCACAGCGTTGTCCCGGATTCAAGTTGAATGACAGACCAAAACTATCTCTGCACACGGCCTCAGAGAGAAAGGTAAAAGTGAACCGGCTGTTGAACGTTCGTCCTGGGACACCAAAGACCTCTACCCTGCGAGGGTAGGAAGTAACTTGACCCCAAAGCGACCGTTTGTCACTTAGCAGCTTTTGCCATTGACTGCAATGTTAAAAGCCCAGTGTTAAAGCCCACTGACAGCTCAGAAGTTACCTCTGCACCCGAATTCCTCAAGCTCATTAAAAATACTCTGACTGTTGAAACCTAGTCCTGGGCCCCAAAATATCTCTACCCTGTGAGGGTGGAAAGGAACTCAACCCTCAAGTGACTGTTACAAGCAGAATTTCCCATTCACTGCAATGTTAAATGCCCGCTGTCCTTATTGCATTTATTTTCTAATCCAGTAAAAATCATAACTACAGTTATATGTATGATAGAAAGTTTGTTTTGGTGTTTAAATTTGTATAAGAATAAACTCTATTATTATAAGTTGGTGTTGAATTTCTTTTGAGTTGTGTCAATTACTAATACACCATAATGGTACTGCAAAATGCTTAACACATGTTCCTCCAGTAATGCCTGACAGCCCTTTTCCATACTACTAGGACTGAGATAAGGATTATTGTTGTTTAACACAAGGATCATCGTTGAGGCATTGTGATAATATTACATGGTAAGCTTTCACAGCCATATCAAATACTATTCCACTTTCCTACAGAGTAGAAGTGAGACTCAAAGGGAGTAGTTTCAGTTCAATGCAAACACTGTCCATGACACACAATGGTTAAGAAATTAACAAAAACAGGTAAAGTAAGGATTGTATGGATGTTTTCAAAAGTTATTATTTTAACCTGGAATTGTTGCAGTTAGATACCTGGTGTGATAATATGCATATGTATGGTTGACAGAGACTTTTGTAAAAGAGGGAATATATGGAGTTTTGATTGAATCTGTACAGTTTAGAAGAGAAACTTTAATGGATCCTTGAGGTCAAAGAACATACCGTTAGAGATGGTCATGGCCAGGAACTCCGGTATAATGAGCATCAAGAGGCCAATAGGTCGTTAAAGTCTGAGGAGACCATTTCCACAGTAATGGTGAAGGAAACAAAGCTAAATTTGTACTCTGACAGAGGTTGAGTTGGTTGAGGTGTAGAGAAGTGGAGCAGAGGTGATTGAAAAGGGAAGACTCAGTAGGTAGGAAAGAAGCTGAGGGCCAGTGATCAGGGGGAGGATGTTTTGAGTTTGAAGTAGATGAGGTAAGTGGAGAGGAGGTGGATGAAACATGATAATTTAAAATATTTGTCTAATAGAATATGCAAGAGTGAGTGCTGAATATTTAAGGGCTATTATCAGAGGTTTGTATCACTATTTCGCCATTGTTGTGTTTGGAAATGGACAGTTATGCTTTGAAAGAATTGGGGGGGCTGAAATCGGTAGTGTTTGTCCATTTGAAGTGCTTCATTTAAGACAAAAGAGATATTGATGTAAAGATAGAAGATCAGTCAATAAACACCTTTTGTGTAGACATTGGGGGTTGTCTGCAATGAGAGCGTTGAGCTTACATTTTTGAAGCATTATTAAATAAGTTAGATGGATAGTGGGTGCCAGATTTATATAAGTCGAAAGGATTGGTTAAGCTAAGAGAACATCGAAAATTAAGTAAAGAAGAAAAATGGGAAGATACCAATATAAAGGTACAGTGTATACATAATAATAATCATAAATAAGAAAACGTAATAGGATAAAGAAGAGAGATGACTTAAGAGCATGGTTAAGAGATTGCCATTGAATGACCGAAAATACTTCAGTACTTCAATACTTGGCAAAAGTTACACTTTGTTAGTACCAGTTTAACACAGACATACAGTCAACATTTTTTTCACATTAAAATCTGCAAATGATGCTGCAGATAACGGATTAGCTGATATATGTGGCAAATCCATAATCATGCATAGTACGCTGCAGCTACAGGATCACATTATTTAGGTAACCCTGCTTATGTCATTATATCAAGCAGAAAACATTGACATTGGCAATGTTTGACTCTTCTTAAGTGAGAAAACCTGCCAAGTTTCACTAATACATCACAGATACAGTATGGGAAGGGCTAGTGTAAGTGTTCATTATACAAAGATAAGCAGTGGCAACATGTGCTGCCACTGTCCAACCAACCCTCAATATCCTGAGGTGCTCACAGAAGGCACAGTTTGCTAATATAACTAGAAAGAACTTAAAGAACATACACTCCACTTTCTGTCACCAGTGAAAGTGCATTTACTCTCTCTTAACCAGTGACTGATTTTTAAAAAACTAAGTGACAGGGCACCACCCATTTCCATTTCCATTGCTGCCAATGAAAGTACCAAAACAACTACTAACCATCACACTGCTACATGTGTATCAATTCAGACTGTTTGAGGTCCACTAATCTTTATTAATGGGTTGGGTGGCAGGTTTTAGTTGTTTTTAATACATATTGATTTAACAAACAAATATTTTTCTCCTCATCTCACAAATTACACAAACAGGCCACCAGGTGGTAGCTGTCATAAGTTCCAGTACTGACAATTTAAGTGCTGGTGCCAAGCAATGGAAACCACAGGCTCAAATTAAACACTGCTTACAACAAATTCTCAAATTTTCTCACATGAAAAAAACTGAAATGGATCATAATCAGAGCCACTGGAATTCTGTTATACTGCTTTCACAGTTACTAAAAACGCAGTTGTTTAGAAATGGGGGCCTCTAGATGGCAAAGGTATGCACCTTTCTCCAAGTAGGGACCCTTCTTCCTAGTCAGGGTAAGGGGTATACACTTCTAAAATAACCCCTGCTCACCCTCTTGGTAGCGTTCCATGAGCAGACAGACTTATCTCAGAGGCAGTGTGTAAAGCATTTGTGCACACATACAGTAATACAGGGAAAACACTACAAATGGACACCACACCAGATTAGAAAAATAAGTCATCTTTATCTAAACCCAAAACAAAACCAAAATTACAAATGTCACAATAGAGTACTAAAAATATAATTCTTAAAAGGTAGAAACCATTCTGTTCCAAGAAAGTGTTGGATGCAACACTTTTAAACAAAGTACCTTGAGTGCATCGAAAAATGCAAGCAAAAAGGGTTGCAAGGAAAGTGATGCATCAGTTCCTTACACACAGGGAAGGTGATGACTCAGTTCCTTGCTCCGGGGATGGTGATGCGTTGGTTCCTCACTGCCTTGCAGGGGAGGTGAGGCATCAGTTTCTTACCAAAGAGGAGGTGATGTGTCGGTTTCTTACTGTGTGGGGAGGTGATGTGTCGTTTTTTTTACTGCGAGGGGAGGTGATGCGTTGGTTTCTTACTGCGTCCCCCAACAATGCGACAGACTTGACGCTTCAATGTGATGCGTGATGAAATTCGGTACGATGTGATGTGATGCATGAAGACCCAGGGTGCGCTGCGTTATTTTTAACTGCGTCACCTCAATGCGTCGGTTCTTCCACAACAGGACCTGCGTCAAAATCGGTTCAGTGATCTCGGGCATTGGAAATCGGTGCACAGGATTCGTCACACAGCAGATACTTCATCCACAAGTAGGCGCTGCGTCGATTCTTTGTCTGTGGCGATGCATCGGAAAATTCTTCTTGCAATGCTGCAATGCGCTGGAAACAGGAAATGCGTCAATGTTTACAGTTCTTGCAGTTTCCAGTCCCAAACCAACATTGAGAGTTCCAGAACACTGGCACGTCAGACCTCCCAGCAGAGGAGTTCATGGAGGACTGGGGGTGAGGTCTTTTTGACCCTGAAACTTCAGAACATAAAGCAAGCTCTAGTTCAAGACTTGGAGATCTTCCTTAAGTAGGGGACACAGCACACAGCAAAGTCATTCTCCTTTCCTTGGCAGGAAGTAGCCGCTGCAGGCCAACCCCAGACAGCAAACAGCACAGGGGCAGTATTCCTCCTCAGTTTTTCCAGCTCTTCTCCTTGGCAATGGTTCTTCTTGATTCCCAGAAGGAATCTATGAAGTATTTTCTAGCCCTGAGACTTCCAACAGGAGGCAAGTTCTACTATAAGCCCTTGGAGAAAACTCTAACAGAAGGTTGATGAAAGTACATCCAGTCATTTTCCTGCCCAAGACAAAAGCAACCACTGCAGTCCAACCACAACAGCACACAGCACGAGGCAGTACCCCAACTCCAGCTTTGTCGGTTCTTCTTCCTGGCAGGTTCCTTAGTTCAGCAGTAATCTAAAGTTCAGGGGTGGAGGCAGCATTGTCCCAGGGAGACCAGGCCCCTTCAGGTGTGAAAAAAATCTCCTTTCCCTACTCTAATGTAGCCCAGGTCTATTCAGCCCAGCCCTGACTCATCCAGGAATGGCAGAACACACATCAACCCTCCCCCGATGACCATCTCAGAGAGTGCACATCCCCAGCCCCTGTCATTCAAAAGCCAATCCACAAACCAGCAGAGGCACACAGGATGGCTAAGCAAGAAAGTACCCACTCTCTAAAAGTGGTATTTTTAAACACACAATAAAACAATCATCTTTACTAAAAGATGCATTTTTATATTCTGAGTTCAGGCATGCTAAACTCCATTTTCTGATCTTGTCTCAATGGGAAGTTATATTTATAAGAGGTTATAAATAAACTGTCATTCTGACAGATAGCCTTTCAAGAGGGAAAAACAAAATTGGCAGTATGTCACTATCAAGACATGACACACACATCAGAGCTTGTCCTACCTTTCACTTACACTGCACTCTGCCCACAGGGGTACCGTGGGCCTATCTTAGGGGTGACTCACATGTAAGAAGACGAAGGTTAGGACCTGTCAAGTGGGTGTACATGCCAGGTCGACAACGCAGTACCAATCTGTGCACAGAGACTTGAGTGTCAGGTCTGAGTTACATTTACAGGCTGCTTATGTGGTGGCACATTTAGTGCTGCAGGCCCACTAGCAGCATTTGATTTACAGGCCCTGGGCACACACAGTGCACTGTGTTAGGGGCTGACTATTAATTCAAATATGCCAATCATGGAATCACCAATCCATAACAATTTACAGGGAGAGCATATGCTTTTTAGCACTGATCAGCAGCGGTAACGTTCCCAGAGTCATAAAAACCAACAAAAACAAGTCAGAAACAGAAGGCCAAAAAGCGAAGAAAGTCTTGGAATAAACCCACTGGACAAGCCAGGTCTAACAGCAGTGAAATGTTCCTGTGCGTGAAAGACCCTTCGCAAAGGTTTACTGGTCACCTTTCAGATGCTTATATAATAATAATAAGGGAGTTTTATAAAGCGCTTGGTTACGCTCAGATGGCGTGTCCCCCCGCTGAAACAGAAGAACTCCCACCGACTGGATCCTGGAGTCTGCTCGGTTACCGTGTATATAAGTATGTTTTTAGCTTCATCCTGAAGCTAACTTCAGATGACTCCAGGTGGAGGTTCAGAGGAAGGGCATTCCAGCTCTTCGCCACCAGGTAGCGGAAAGATCTTTCCCCCATGCGAGCCCTTCTTATCCTAGGGACCTTTAATAGGCCTCCATCAGAGGAGCGAAGGGCGCGCATGGGTACGTACCTGGTGACCAGATTCTGGAGCGGTGCTGGCGCCTTCCCAGTAAGGATGCGGTGGCAGGTACAAAGGGCCCTAAACTCGACCCTACTCCTCACTGGCAACCAGTGAAGGGTCTGAAGGGCAGCTTTAGAGGCCGATCTTTTGGGAAATTTTAGAATGAGGCGGGCTGCCGCATTCTGCATTAGCTGAAGGCGATTAATTGCCTTACTGGTTGCTCCCAGGTACAGCAGGTTGCCGTAGTCCAGGCGCGATGTGACGAGGGCATGCACCAGCGTTCTACGAGCTGACGTAGGAAGGAGATCTAGGACCTTCCGAAGACTTTTTAGGATGCTGAAGCAGATACCCGCCACAGGGGCCTATCTGAGGTCCAAAGGACAGGTCAGCATCAAGCCAGACTCCAAGGTTTCTAACTACTTGACAGGGTGTTGGAACCTCGCCTGAGCATGGAGGCCACCACGCCGACGACCAGACAGATGGGTTCCCTCCCACTACGAGCACCTCGGTCTTGCTGCCATTTAATTTGAGGCAGTTGGTGGACATCCAGGCTGCAAGGTCTTGCATGCAGGCTCTGAAACTGTCCACCGCAAGATCGGGTGCTCGCGAGAGGGAGACAACCAGGTGCGTGTTGTTGGCGTAGGACACTACGTGCAGACCATGGCCCTCAGCAATGGGGGCCACTGGGGAGACGTTTAGATTGAATAGGTTGGGGCTCAGGGACGATCCCTGGGGTACGCCCTGGCCCACTCCGATATCCCTGGAATAACATTCGCCCTGGCGGACCTGAAAACTTCTCCCCGTCAGGAAGGACTGGATCCATTCGAGTGCAGCTCCAGATATCCCTCCACTGTTCAGACACTGTAGCAGGGTGGTGTGAGCTACAGTGTCGAATGCTGCACTCAGGTCCAATAGGATGAGGGCCATAGTATGACCCTCATCCACCCCCTGACGTAGGGTTTCACAGCCCTCAGAAGCGCTGATTCCGTTGAGTGGCGGGGACGGAAACCAAACTGGGTATCGTGTAGTAGGGCAGCCTCTTCCACGAAATCCATCAGTTGCAGGTTTACCGTTTTTTCCGCCACTTTGGCCAGGTAAGGCAGAAGGGAGATCGGTCCGAGGTTCTCTAGCTTTTCAAAGCTGATGTTAGGTTTCTTCCTGAGAGGTAGAACCACCGCCTGTTTCCCATCTTTGGGCAAGGTCTTAGTGCTAAAAGACACGTCCAATAGGTGTCTGATATATGGTTCTAGCACCTGTAAGCTATCCGCTAGCCGTTTCGGCGTGGTGGGGTCCCGCGGGAAGCCCGACTTGACGGATCTACAGATTTTTAGAAGGTCCTCTGGCGGCGGGGTGACAAAGTTGGTCAGTATATGTCTGTGCCCCCATTCCCTCGGGCTTTCCGCAAATTCAGTCCCAGCAATGGGATGACTGGGAAATGCCGAGTAGATTTTGGCTATCTTTTCGGCGAAGAAGTCCGCGATCCTGTCACAGGATTCCACCGAGCAGTCAACTCGAACAATAGCTGGTTTCCCACTCGAGAGGGTTTTGTAGAGCGAGAAAAGCTCCTTCATCGTGTTACCAGCTTCACTAATTCTAGTAGAGTAATATGTTGCTTTGGACTTCCTGATTAGCCCGTGATAAATTCGCCTCTCAATTAGGTAGGCTTCCCTAGTTCTCTTAGAAGGGGCCCCACGCCACTGTCTTTCGACTCGCTTCAATGCTGCTTTCGTGACTCGTAGTTCTTCACTGAACCACGGGGCAGTTTTTTTAACGCGGCCACCCGATTTAGCGCGCGAAAGTGGGGCTGTACAATCAAGCGCCTCGTTGATACGCTTACATAGATTGATGTTAGCCGTGTCCGCATCATCCCCCCCAGGGCTTCCTCCTTTGGTCAGTGCCGCACTGAATTTAGCCTGGGAAAAGGTAGCCCATCTCCGCCTGGGGTGGTACAGTGTTGCTGGCTCCGGAGATCTTACCCCGGGAATTCGTATGGAGAATGGTACTAGATGGTGATCCGACCAGGGGATGGGAATGGGGGTCCTGGCTTCTACTTCCCCCCAATTGACGAATATGGGGTCAAGTAGATGTCCCAACTGGTGAGTGGGACCACTAACTATTTGATTCAGCTGGAGGGCTCCTAGCGCCTGGCAGAAGTCCCTGCTGACGTTGTCTGTGGGGTTGTTCAAATGTAAGTTAAGATCCCCCAGTACCAGGAATTCGTCTTTGCGCAGCGCAGCCTCCATTATGCCTTCAACCAGACTCTCCCCAAACCTGGCTATAGGGCCAGGGGGTCTATAGATTAACATGCCCTTCAGCGTACAGTCTTCTTTTACTTTAACAGTAAAACTCCCTGCCTCGCTATCCAGGATGGGAGAGTGGTCTAGTTGGCATCGTAGACTTTCCTGGGCTACAATAGCAATGCCTCCTCCTCTACCGGTAGGTCTATCCTGCCTAAGCATTATGTAGCCCTCTGGTAGTGCCTCTAAGGCATCAGGGGTAGAGCCATCATCTAGCCATGTCTCAGTAAGAAACACAAGATCCCACTGTTTCTCAGTGAGTAGATCGTATAGATTTAATTTGTGTTTCCGCAGAGAACGTACGTTGAGCAGGCCACAGTCCGGGATATAGTCTATAGGGGACACATCCCTGCCAGGGTCATAGGAGAAGTGGCAGTGTACGCAGCCTCTCTTATCCTCCACTCGCAATTTATGCAGACATGGGCCGGCAATGGTACTGCGGAAGGTCAGCAGTTCCTGCCTGCTCCACCGTATGTGTCCCTCCCGAGGGACATAAGGTATGGCCCTGGACCGCGTACGATCGCGGACGGGCGCAGACGGGTTGCGCGTCCGAGCTATGCTCATTTATATAAGGAGGTGGGAGGCGTGGCCTTAAAAGTGGGCGTGTCCCGGTGTTTAAGCCGCAATGGCGGCGCTGTTGTCCCCTCCCTGTAACAGCGCTCAGGTCCGCTGTGCCAAGGTTTTAGCTGCAACTTCCAGAGGAGAAGTGCTCAGGGTGAGTGGGGCGAGGGTTAAAAACACACAAAATACAATGCAATATTTTAAAAGTTACGAGCAGTCTCTCCCGGCTTCCGCCTCAGGAGTAGGTCAATTTCTTTTGGCACGCTAGTGATTCAGCGCGTTATATAGGGTGGAGATTAAGTGGGCGTGGCCTCAAAAGTGGGCGTGTCCCGGTGTTTGAGCCACGATGGCGGTGCTGTTGTCACCTCCCTGTAACAGCGCTCAGGTCCGCTGTGCCAAGGTTTTAGCTGCAACTTCCAGAGGAGAAGTGCTCAGGGTGAGTGGGGCGAGGGTTAAAAACACACAAAATACAATGCAATATTTTAAAAGTTACGAGCAGTCTCTCCCGGCTTCCGCCTCAGGAGTAGGTCAATTTCTTTTGGCGCGCTAGTGATTCAGCGCGTTATATAGGGTGGAGATTAAGTCGGCGTGGCCTCAAAAGTGGGCGTGTCCCGGTGTTTGAGCCGTGATGGCGGCGCTGTTGTCTCCTCCCTGTAACAGCACTCAGGTCCGCTGTGCCAAGGTTTTAGCTGCAACTTCCAGAGGAGAAGTGCTCAGGGTGAGTGGGGCGAGGGTTAAAAACACACAAAATACAATGCAATATTTTAAAAGTTACGAGCAGTCTCTCCCGGCTTCCGCCTCAGGAGTAGGTCGATTTCTTTTGGCGCGCTAGTGATTCAGCGCGTTATATAGGGTGCAGATTAAGTGGGCGTGGCCTCAAAAGTGGGCATGTCCCGGTGTTTGAGCCGCGATGGCGGCGCTGTTGTCCCCTCCCTGTAACAGCGCTCAGGTCCGCTGTGCCAAGGTTTTAGCTGCAACTTCCAAAGGAGAAGTGCTCAGGGTGAGTGGGGCGAGGGTTAAAAACACACAAAATACAATGCAATATTTTAAAAGTTACGAGCAGTCTCTCCCGGCTTCCGCCTCAGGAGTAGGTCAATTTATTTTGGCGCGCTAGTGATCCAGCGCGTTATATAGGGTGGAGATTAAGTGGGCGTGGCCTCAAAAGTGGGCGTGTCCCGGTGTTTGAGCCGCGATGGATTGCTGTTGTTGTGTTTTAAACTGGTTCTAATGATGTGAATCTGTTTTCCAGACAGAGTTAACATGTGTAAAAAAATCAAAAAATACTAAGCAATACTATCCTACATTACGCTACATAATTTAGTCAACCCTGCTGCATAATTTGGACCTCACCATTGTATTATTCCAGTTGCCTTGATTATGGTGCTGCTGTTACTCTTTGGTCCTAAACTGATAAGATAATATAATGGGCCAATGCACATTACTCTACATAATTTAGTCAATCCTGCTGCATAATTTGGACCTTGCCATTGTATTATTCCAGTTGCCTTGATTATGGTGCTGCTGTTACTCTTTGGTCCTAAACTGATAAGATAATATAATGGGCCAATGTACTTGATGCAGGCCCAGCAACTTTTACCACAGCCAGGAGTCACACCCATGTCAACCATAAATGTGTCACCCAAGGCACCCTCCTCAGATTTCTGTCTGGAGTTTGAAGATCAGAAGAGGACCAATCTGCTTTCTGTGACTTTAGAGGAGCCTTAAGGGCTAGAGCTTCTCCCCTTTGTACCCAGGGCAAATCAGTGGGCTCCAAGAGATAATAATAATTTCTATTTGGAAAGCACGGACATATCAGCCCTTAAGGTTTCAAGTCACTGGGGCCTGTCAGGGAGATTAAGTGAGCTGTTGTCCAGAGTCACATGATGCTGAGCTGCCGCAGGTGATCGAACTGTGAGCAGGGTACTTCGGAGTCAGCCACTCTGGTTGCTGCTCCCCACCTCTCCCTTGGAGAGACAGTTGTCTGACATCATAGAGGCTAGAGAGACGCAAAAAAAGTTGGAAGTGGCCTATTTTCCTGAAGTGCCCAGCTGACCTGTAGCAACGGCACCAGGACTGGAGTTTGCAGTTGGTCTCTAGCTGACACTCTGAGAGTCTCCTATTCCAAGTTGGGACTTGAAACATTTTCAGTAGGAAATTTCAAAAGCTTTGGGTGAGGAAGATGGTGTGAGCAAAATGAGTAATGCTGAAGGGGGCTGGGTAAGCATGTACTGAGACTGGCGTGATGAGAGGAGAGCAGTCAGATAGGAATACAGAACAGTGAAGGTGGAGGATGACACTGGTGAAGGATGGTGATAATGAGAAAGGAAGGTCGTCACATAGATCCATAATCAAAGAATAAGTGGTGGCAGAGGGTCCAAAGAAGAGACTGGAGGACAGTTGTAAAACAAGAGGTAGGAGAAACTGATGGACAGGGAGGGTGATGGGTGTAGGGGATGATGGGAATGAGAGAGACTGGTGGGAGACAGGAGAATGGGAAAGAAAAGGAAGCATGCTAGTAACCTTTTAGGAGAAACACTTCAATTTTGAGGCACTCACATGAGGTCTACATTTCCTCTATGTTACCCTTGAGGTATATTCTGCTCAAAGGACTTACAACAAAATAGTGTTTGCGAAACTAGCCATCAAGTTGGAATTCCAGTCATCAACCTCAGATGATGTGCTCTTGGCACAGTGGGCAGACCAGTAGAAACAGGCCCATAGTTGATATCTGCTTTGGTGTTGTTGCTTAAGTTGCCACCTTCGATTGCTCTTCCAATTGTTACCTTGCTTATTTAGTTACAATACAAATAATCCTGAGTCTCTGCAAATCTCATGTATGCTCATGAGTGTGCGCTATATAATGCAGGCCTTATTGCTGTCACTGTTTAGAATGCGGAGAGCTACCAGTGAAAAACAGAGAAAGGGATGCCAGGCCCGATTACGCACACCCAGGCACCTGCACAAGCACATACACACACCTAATCCCTTTGCATACACAAAATCCTTATCCCATAGGCAGCAGCAGTGACAGTGAGACTGACAGAAGAGGGTGAGGTGGAGGGTCCAGGCTGTGGTAGAGAGAGAGAAGGGTGAGGTGAAGCAAATAGACAGGAGAGTTCTAGAGAGGAAGCTGATGCATTTATTTATTTATCTATTTTGAAGGTTTTATATAGCGCAAACAAGACCCTTGCGGTTATCAGAGAGCTTTACATGACAGATATTGGAAACAAGTATAGACATAGAAAATACAGATATAGGTGACTCAAATAAGTATAAGTATAAAACTAGCGATTAAAATACAGAGCTCAATAAAACAGGCTAGTAATTAAAATACGGTAATAAGTCAGTAAATTCACGTGAGTTTAGCCGTGATAATCGCTTCTTTTTTGAAGGAGGCATTGGAAGGATTCAGTCTTGTTTCTGTGGGCAAAGCATTCCAGATCCTGGGAGCCATTCCAGAGAAGAATCGGTTGTAGGTTTTTTCTTGGCAAATCGTTGTGGTTTCAGTAGAAGAGTTTCGGCACTCCTGGAGGCTCTATTACCAGCAGAGAGCACCAGTTTCTGAGCTAGGTAGTTCGGAGAATTGTGGTGTAAGGCCTTGTGCGTCATACAAGCGAATTTCAGATGAATTCTAGCTTCAAACGGTAGCCAGTTGAGGGCTCAAAGGTCTGGAGAGGTGTGGGAGGTTCTATTTGAGCCAGTGACGAGTTTCACAGCTGAGTTGATAGAGGCTCTTAGCGGGGCTGTCGATGACCTTGGGAGGCCACATTTGGTTACAGCCCCATATTCCACTCTTGGGATTACGAGGGCTTGAACTGCTTGTTTGAAGTCGTAAGCAGACAGAAAGGGCTTCAGTTTTCACAGGGTCTTCATGTGAAAGTTTGCTCCTTTTGTGGAGGCGCTGATAGGTTATTGTCCAGAGTCACACCTAGCGATTTCGATGAATCAACAATGAGAGGTTGCCCTTTGAGAGCTGTTAGGTGCTTCATCTAGTCCAGGATAGTGGATGCTTTGTTAGGGGAGGCAATTAAGAGGAATTCCATTTTGAGGGAGTTTAGTTTCAGATGGTTTTCGGCCAGACATGTTTGGGTTTTTTGTAGTGTTGTGTTGAGAGATTTGATTTCCTCAAGTGAGTGGATCTTGATGTAGAGTTGGGTATTGTCTGCATACATATGGAAATTAATCTTGGAGAGACTGGAAAGTTCAGTGAGTGGTTCCATGAAAAGGTTGAAAAGAGTGGGTGAGAGGGAGGATCCTTACGGTACTCCTAACGTGACTGGCATGGGGTTGGACAAGGATTTCTTGACCTTGAACCTTTGAGATCTATTTTGAAGGAAAGAGGCAAACCAGGTAAACACAGTTCCAAATGATACCCTTTCTGTGTTTCAGGAGCTCTAGCAAATTGCCGTGTTTGACGGTGTCAATTGCAGATGACAGGTCAAGTAAGATAAGTAAACAGGCTTTGTTTTGGCCCAGGATTTTTAGAGCGTTGTCAATTATGTGTGTAATGGCTGATTCAGTACTGTGACCAACTCGGAAGCCTGATTGATATTGGTTAAGCAGGTTGAATTGTTCAATGTGGCTGCTCAGCTGCAGGTGAACACATTTTTCCAAGAGCTTGGCTAGCATTGGTATGTTGGATATCGGACGATAGTTATTTATTAGTGAGGCTAGTGAAGATAGTGAGAAAACTATCAAGTTGTGGGGGAGAGAAGAAGGGTGAATTGGAAAGACTGAAGAAGGTGAGCAAGAGTGAAAGGATGGCAAGGAACAGATGAAAGGGTGAGGAAGAATGAGAAAGACAAGGTGGAGGGGGTAAAGTGAGATGGAAGTAGAAGGGTGAAGTGAAGCGAAAGTAACTTGAAGCACAGTGAGAGGATGACAAGGTCAGGAGAGAGTGAAAGTAGTATAAGGCGGAAGAAGAGGAGGGTGAGGTGAGAGAAATATGAGGTGAAGCTGAGAGAGTGAAGGGCACAATAGGGAAACAGGTGTATAAGGTTGAGAGAGGTGAGCAGAGTGAGGTGGGGGACGTAGAGGGTGAGGTGAGCTGGACAACTGAGAGAAGTAGAGAGAGAAGAGGATGAATTCGGGAGAGAGAAGTGCAAGAATGAGACATGGAACCAGAGTTGCTGAATAACTTAAAACTACAAGTCCTAGAAGGCTTTGTGCGGTTGAGATTGTCTTCTTGACTCCAGGGCTGAAAAGTCTTTTTGACCCTTCACATTTGTTCACAATCTGGTTCTGTTAGCTATGAGGACTTCTAACAAACGATTATTGTATGCTGGGTGTTCCCCATCTCACCTTTTCTGTGAGATGTGTACTTTCCACCTTTTATGCTTACACTCCTCACCATTTCTAAGCTTGGTACTCTTCACTGTTCAGTATTGTTCACATGTGCAAGGTACTTTGCTCACCACTGTTATGTGCATCACCCTCTAATTCCTAATACTGTCCACCAGTGCTAAGTCCACCGTCCACCAGTGTTTGAGCATTGCTCTTTAATGTTCAGTACTTTTCCCCTGTGCATAGTACTGCCTACCATATCTAGGTACACTGCTCATCAGCGCTGCAGCTAATGGCCACGACTCCTTAGTGAACCAACTTTCATTGTTATTTGCATATGAAATCATTATCATGCTTGGCGTTACAACTTCAGTTGTTATGATGTGGCTTAACAGCTAGAGCGGCCGACAGGCAAACCAGGTTTGAGACTGGTGGGAGGCTAAACATTCTGTGATTCTGGGCAAAATCACGTACTCTCCCTGTGCCTAAAAAAATAATGTAATGCAACAGGTGCTAATGTAAAGCGCTTTGAAACCTTCGGCCGATTTCGCACTATCGTCGATGCGGCAGGGGCAAGGTAGGTGGTTTTATTAATTTTTGTATTTTACCTATACTGTCATCTTTCGACTCCCCACCAGCTCCACCGTTCTTACCTGTGCCGACCACGCCTCCCTATCAGCCCTGGCACTGATGCACCTTTTAGGCAGATGTGCATGAAATACCACTGGTCAAGAAAAACAATGGCTGTTTGGGCTGATCTATATCACTGTGTTCTATGCTGCAGAGGAAAATGTGAATGACTTAAGAACAGGCCATTGGTTGAAGAGTGCTGACTGAAAACCCCTGTATGTGTCTATATAATGTATTTATTATTATGATTCTTTTGAAAAACATAAAGCTGGCAACACAGCTAACGCTGTCTGTATGCCATAAACGCTTCTTACACATCATTCACAGTGGACACTAAATGCCTCATTATGCACTCGCCTAGTAAACCATCAAGCATATTTTAGAATGCTAGGAGTGGCAAGAAAAAGAACTGAATGCCTAAACAGAGCTGGAGCACTTCCACCACAGGCAGAACTCTAAGGTTTCCCAGGTTTATACGTGAGTAGTTCTTTGAATCCATGTTTTTCTTTGCATTCTGGGACTTGTAGTGGAGATTTTATAATCGATCAACAGGAGTATAAGAATGTATACAAAATAACCTACACTGGATTAACTGGTCTTTCATGAAACCAGAAGAAAGTCCTCGATTACTTACCGGTAGTAGCATTAGTTCAAGTCCATCTCTCGCAGTGATGACTTACATAGTGAGGCCCCTGCGCCTCCTATCACAACCCTTTCGCACATCTAAAAATCCCCCCCTTACTTCCTGTTCCCTACCAAGACTAAACACTGCAAAGTTGGACTGGGTGAAAGGGGGCGGGGATCCGAAGGCATCTCGGCAAGCGAAGGATTCAGAGTAATGCTATTACCTGGTTTTAAAGACTAGAACCTTCCTTGTATCGAAGGGCACAGCCTTAATGAATGTTTTGTAGGTTCACTTTGGCAGCCATGTTTAAATAATATTATAAAAATACCTTGCATAGGGTTGAAGTGTGTCAGCAAGTTATTTTTGATTTTGTTGTCAACGTGAACACCTTTTGTCTTACTGGTGAATTGTATATATTTTTTTAGTTTGTATCGTATAAATGCAGGCCTCACAATCTCGTACCGGAAGAAGAATAACATATTGTGATGAATGTTCAAAAAGATGACCTAGATTTGCCAACACACAGTACACGCCAGCGAGATGGCTCTGAAGATGAGCACTTGCTGGAGACGTTTGTTGTGGCACGCAAGTTGCGAGTGTGAGTTCTTCTAGGTCACTTCCAAGTCTTTTATCCGTCCAACATTTATCCATTAAATAGCGCTAGATTGGATGCCTTGCACCTGCTGTTTATACCACGGAAAAATGTGAACCAAGTGCTAAATACAAAGCAACATCTCACTATCCAGAAAGCACTTTCGACAAACTTGAGGCTTTGTGTACTGTCAGAAGAGAATACCATGGGGCATATTTATGAGTGCTGGCGCATCTCTGCAAATCAGCCGGGATGCGCCAGAACAAATGCGTCACGCAAAACTACCCTTGCGTCACGGCGGATGCGCCACATGGGTAGGAAGATGCGTGACGCATCTCGTGATGTAAAGGCGGCGCATTGCTGGAGTCGCGTCGCAAGCGCGACGCGACTCCAGCAATGCTCGGGTGTGCCCTATACTTAACGTGCTGCGTGAGTCCTTACGCCTGCTTCAAGCAGGCGTAAGGAATTGACGTAGCAGCGTCGCACAAGTGCCTGCATGAAATCCTGTAAATTTCACGTAGGCACTTTTGCGAGGCGCACCTGCCCGGAACACCCACCCTGCGCCGGAACGCCCAAATGTGGTGCAGGGCTTTACAATGTGACGCATCTGCCTAGATGCGTCACGTTGTAAATGGGTCGCAGGGATGCGCCACATTTACGCTGCCGTTGCCTGACGCAATGGCAGCGTAAATGTGGCGCAAGTGCCTTGTAAATCTGCCTCCACGTTTATTGCACAGTGCTTCTTATAAATAACCCTTATGCAGTTTCCAAACATTGTTCATAGTAAGTTTTTCTATTAACAATTTAACCACCTCACAAGGATGGAAGGATGGAGGCCTGCAATAGTGTGTAAAATATTGTCTTTAATGTCCTTATTACAGGCGAATTATGGCATATCTAGCCACCAGTACTAATAAAATTACCTAGCTACTCACCTGTAATAGATTATTACATTTGAGTTCTGACATCACAGTGCATGTTCCCAGAGCCAGCAGCCAAGGGGAAAGGCAGGAATTATTACAACATGTGGAGGTGGACATAAGGTACCCACACAATTTCCCAACCAATGTGGTCTGCCTTGAGGGCGTGGAAAAGTATGATTAGGTGCTTTGACAAACAACACATCTACTAACGCAAAGTGTATTATGGGGAATTGATAAAGCAATTACCGAAGTGAGAAATCCATATTTTTCTGGAGCTCAATAATCATGATATAATCAGTGTGCCTCAGTATATAAAAAATAAAATAAATGTAAATCCGTATTTTTAAAGCGCAAACTACTCACCCTCAAGGCGCTGGGGACCGCCGTGGCTGCACCACACCTCTCCACTGTATATACAAATGTCGAGTTTATTCAAACTGCTTTTTTATAAAAACAATCCAAGAAATACTAAAATGTGTATACAATCTTGTGATAGGATACAGCCAAATATCTGACGCAATTGGTAAAAACACAATAGGAGCAACAGTACAAAAGGTTTCCCTGTAGATATTTGCTGTGTCCTAAATATATTAGTTCTGCAATGTAAATTCAGCTTGATCTTGCATTGATGTTAAGAGCATTGTACAGTACAATCATATGTGATATAAAAGAGAAATAAAACCAAGACATGTTTCGTCAGAATCAACCTATTCAGGGCTAATAAAAAAGTTCCCGATGTCATTCGAACACAAATGCCGCAGGAACAAAAGCCAAAATTAATTTTCCAGTGTTTCTAAGAAACACAACAAATGTGTGGAGAACCACTCAAGGTTCCCTATAGTTAGACCTGGCATCTTTTGGCGTGGTTTCTCCTGGCTTTTTGCCTTCTGAACTCCTGTCTTTGACTGTCTGCTGAACTTCACTTTTGCTGGCTTTAGGGCTCAGTGCAATTTTTCACTGCTGAACACTACAGAAGTGCATGTGCTCTGTGTCTAAAATGTAATGGCATTGGCTTCTCCATGATTGGCATAATTTACTTATTTATAAGTCCCTAGGACAGTGCACTACATGTGCCTGGGTCTGTAAAGCAAATGCTACGAGTGGGCCTGCAGCACTGATTGTGTGACCTACGTTAGTAGCACTTTAAACGTGTCTCAGGCCTAATTCTACAGAGCCTGAGTGTGAAGTTCTTAACTGCCCGTCGATCTGAAAAGTGAACCTACTTGTCAGGCCTAAACCTTCCTTTTTATGACACATAGGTCACCCCTATAGCAGGCCCTAGATAACCCATGGGCAGGGTGCAATGTACTTAAAAGGTAGGACATGTTTCTTTCAGTTTTACATGTCCTGGTAGTGAAATACTCTCAATTTCGTATTTCACTACTGCAAGGCCTATCTCTCCCCTAGGGTTAGAGCTGCCTTGTAATATTTTACCAGTGCAATTTTCAATTGAGTAAAGATAGGAAAAGTATGTTTGGGGTGTCTGGACCCACAATTTAAAAACATATCTTTAAGTAAAGTTGGTTTTTAAATTACAGGTGTGAAAATGGCACTTTTAAGAAGATGGTATTTTCTTACTTAAACCCTTCAGTGCCTTCTGCCTGTCTCCGAAATACACGCCTCGGTTGGGGTACAGCTGGGCTTTGTGTATTCCCTCGAAACAGTCATACAGAAAGGGAAGTGAGATGGCCCATACTCCCGGCTCAAGGGTCTTCCTGAGCTAGAGTGAGAGGGAGGAGCTGACACTTGCACCTTAATAGGCCTGTGCCTGTTCCCACACAAAGTGCTTTATATCTTCGTGCAGTGAGTCTAGAGCCAGGGAAGGGAAGGGCAGAGTCTTGTGCACTACAAAGACCTTTCTTTGCAATCTCCCTGCTTCAATTGCTAAAATGGGTGTAAGTACTGGACCTCTGACATCATGTAGACAGAATACTTCTGGAACTGAGAACATTCCACCGGGAAGAAGAGCTGTTGTGCTACCAGGAGGGGCTGCCACTTTACTGCTTACTTTGCTGTGTTGGCCTGTTGCCTACTGCTTCTTGCCTGTGAGTGGGAGGACTGGACTGTACTCTCTACATCCTACAACTCTAAAGTTTCTTCAAGGGCTTGTTGGCTTGCATCTGTTTTCTGAAGCCTCAGGGATATCAAAGACGTCAGCCCGATGCACATCGCTTCTTGACATTAACGCATCCATGATGTTGGCTGGCTTCGGAAATGACTCATTGCCTTCGACAACAATGCATCCCCTCCTTAGCACAACTAATCGTCTACGACCTTCATTGCATGCAAGGTGCTGTCAGCAGGTCTGCATGACTCCTTAAATCGGTCCCACGCTCCATCGCAGTCGGCCTAAACTTTTAGATTTGCCAGTCAAGCTCAACCAGATAGAAATCAGTCACTATAACTGGGGCTAAGTACTGCATCTTTGGTTAATCTTCCAAAATTCATATCTTGACATGTGTATAATGGATTTTTATTGTTTTGGTCTTGTTTTGCTACAAAAAATATCAGCTATTTTTCTTAACAAGTGTGGAGTACTTTTGGGATGTTTTCACTGTGTTACTGTGTGTGTGTGTGTGTGTGCACAAATACTTCACGCATTGCCTCTTTAGTTTAGCCTAACTGCTCTGTGCAAAGCTACCAGAGGGTGAGCTCAGGTAAACTTTTAAGGCCTCATAAGCCTCTTGTGCCATCAAAACATCACATTTTGTGACTTTCTGTGGTGCAGGAGCCTGCTCCATATTGTAAAGTATCCTGGTCAGAAAAGTCATCACAGCTACATGACGCCAAGTTCTCAACTTTGTTCCAGCCTTTAGGAACCGCAAGAAGTTAATGACCCCTATAGGTCATTAGATGAAAGATAGGATCTTTGCATGTTTCGACACAATCTGAGTTATATCACTTTTTTCAACTGATTTACATTATTCAGATTACAATATTTTTTTAGAAAAATTACTTGCTGCTTATTACTGTGTTTAGATTGTACCTTTTTACTTCTGCTCTGCAATGAACATGAAAAAGCAAGAAACTAATGCTAAGATTTGGCACAATGCAACACAGCTGCACAGCGCCGCATCAAGTGAAGAGCAGGTATGCTCCATATTTGCTAATATATATGGTGCATTCCTAATCTCTGTCTGAGCTGGTGCACTATGTGCTGCCTAGCGCCAACACAGGCACCCTTGCACCATAATGCAAGGGTGCCTGTGTTACAGGCAGGACTGTTTTTATACTTTATTCTATATATTAAACTTTCAACTCGTAACCTGCAGCTCGCTGATTGTTTCAGCAATAAGTGATAAAGTCACTGAGCTATGCTGTCGGCCTCTTCAACATTGCTGTTGTATGGAAGTTTAACATTGTGGGCCATATTTATGGCTCCAATTGCATGGAGCTTGCACCCCGCAATGTGGTTCATGAGATTTATGAAGTCATGCAAGACTGCCTTCAGTGGCCCTGAAAGGCTTCATAAATCTCAAGTAAAGCAACGTAAATTGCTGCATTGCCTTATTCTGCACAAGGGAGGCATTCCAGGGGCGTTGCATGGGTGTTCCCACACAACTCCCAAGATTTTTGATGCATTTCCAAATTTACAAGAACTGGGAAACCTGGGAATGCACCAAAAAGATAAGAATTCCCAAGAGAGGCGTAAGGAGAAGAAATATTTGTATTTCTCCTTGTTACTTCATTTTTCTCTTTGTGCTGCACAATGCAGCACACATAGATGAAGAAACATGCCTAAGATGATTGTTTTTGTGCACGAAGGTGCCCCTTCCTGTCCATAAAACAAACCAGCATTCAACACTAGGACCCTTGCACCATGGTGCAATGGTGCTTGCATTGCTACTAGGCAGCCAAAACTGCACCAGTGTAGGGAGAAAGGTAGGAATGTGCCATATTCTTTTAAATATAGCCCATTCCTGCCCTTTACCTGTCATGCAGTGCAGCACAGCAAGCTGACTTGCTGTGCTGCACTGCACTGCGTGACAAATCTCATACATTTGCCCCTCACTGTGTAGCTGCAGAGAAGGATTTTAACAGAATACTTTTTGAGTTTCTTTTATAGGGTTGTTTGTCAAATATATAGTTTTCTAAATCAACCTCAAAACAATTCTTATTCTTAGCTCAGAGATAGTTAATAATGGACAACATATAAGAAAGTCTATTATTTAGATTATTATTTAGTGTGGTTCTGCCACTCACTCAGCCTCACTCATTCACATTCAGCCATTGTTACTCTTAAAAACAAATGCGTACTTTTTATAGGCTAAGCTTTACAAAGCTTGGCAGGACCTCTCACTGAGGTAATGGTGGAACAAGTGGAGCTTCGATTATTACTTTCGCAAACTATATGACCTTCTAAATAGCCCACAGACTCCCATGTAGCCAACTTAGGATGTAAAAGGTTGGCACATTATCTGCAGGAAAATTGCACTTTCATGTGGTTGGCTTTATTTCATCATGTGCCTGCTTTACTGTGACTCTGTCCACCATTCCTGTAGGACTTACTGGCCTCATATGTTTTTTTTATTATTTGCAACTGTTGATTATTTTTTTGAATTTGTGTTTATTTTTAGTTTGATAGTATGATTTTAGTATATATATATATATATATATATATATATATATATATATATATATATATTACCTACTGGCGGTCGCCAGTAGCTAGTTATAGTTAGGACCTATTATGCATAGGTAATCCTCAATATTCTATTCCCAATAACTTTGCCACCGATTGATGAATCTTTGCTAAATTTTCCAAACCTTTGGCCAGCTCTTGTCCGCTCCTATCCTGAAAGTGTCGGGGTGAATCGTCAAGTGGGGGCCGAGAAAGAAGGTGGATCCCAAAACGTGTTTTCCCCATTCAATTTCCCATAGGACCTTTAGCCACAGCTAAAGCTCGAACGGCTGAACGGAATTACCCCAAATTTGGCAAAGAGGTAGTCCTCAGTTCCTAATTGTGCCTTTTGCTTATATGGTGTTAATCTGTACAGTAGTTCGTGAGAAAATTACAGTTAAAGTCATTTATATATCTATGGGCGTGGTGGATCCGCGAGAGTGTTAGAGGATTGTCATCGTACCATAAGCGCACCCTTCCGATCACGTGCTGAATGCTAATTGGCTGTCAAGTGGTTGTCAACATTCGAAACCAGGAACTGTTGGCAGCCATTTTGTGCCTCGGTAGAAGCGAGCCTGAGGAAGTCGGTGGAATATGTGTGCAAAACAGAGAAAGGGGGCAGGATAGAAATAATTTTACCCTCTAGACCTGCTTAGGGGGTCCCAGAAGGATCCCCAGGGCCCACATTTATTTTTTTTAAACCCGGCAGGTGCGTGTAGGGTGGGCGGATTGTGCTGTACAAATAAATAAAATAAAACAGTTTTTTTACTAATTAGTCACCCGGGGTTAAATACCGGGGGCAAAATTATTAAATTTTATGTGGGGCCTAGAGGAGCCCCCCAGCCTCGGGGATCATCACCCCCCGGGGTTAATAAAAAGAAATGGTGGGGGGAGGGGTTAAAGGTCCTCAAAGCCGCAAGGACCATCACCCTCATAATAATAATAATAATAATAATAAAGCATTTCTAAAGCGCCTGGCTGCACTAGAAATAGTGTGTCCCCGCGCTGAATAGAAGCCAAATCTCGGGAGGCCGGACGGTGAGAGCGAGCGAGGTCAATAACCGAGAAAAAAGGGGAAAATAGATGGCTGGAAACAGGTGGGTTTTGAGTTTGGCACGGAATCTGGTTTCTGAGGGTTCATACATTTATGTATTGTGGGAAGGGGACTGCATGGCCACCCTCGTAGAGCACTTGATGGCCCGTAAGCCCCAGGGACCACCACTCCTCAGGGCTTTATGTATTGTGGGAGGGCCGGCTCCTGCAGTGTCCCGGAGTGTCCATCCCGCCCTCCCATAGCAAGAAAATCTGTTCTCTCTTTCAAAATCTAAATCAGATTGCTTTTCCACATGGGGAGCTGCATGTTAGTAGCTCCCCATGTGGAAAAGTAATGCCAGCTCCCAAAAGCTTAGAAGTTGTGCACTATAGGCACTTGAGTCGTGCACCCTGCAGATTATGAGTGGTGCATCCAGCGCGTGCATACCAGGGGGCTACACTGAGCGCTGCGCTGGGTGCACAACTTTTACTTTTGCCGTAAGTTTTGCCATAAAAAAATAACCCCTATTAGTAATTTCCAATATTCCTGAGGACTTTATCCCTCGGGTCTTATAAAAAATGTTGGGGACCGTGGGGGTAATAATCAATAACAACAAGAGAGAGAGGGCATGAGTAGGCACTCCTGTACCCCAATTAATTATATATTAACAACAGAGGAGTGACTGTGATTGAAATATTATCAGAAAACATTGTGAAGTGAGATATAACCCCGCTTTGTGCCGCAAGTGTGATCAATACTCACACACGTGCATGCACCTAGCAAGGGAGTGTCTGTCTCCCTATGTGCGCCCAGTAGGGGTTCCTCGGAGGAAGAGAACCGGGTGGGCTACTTGATCACCAAGTGTTAGATAGGAACCTGGTTAGATAGCCCACCCGGTTCTCTTCCTCCGAGGAACCCCTACTGGGCGCACATAGGGAGACAGACACTCCCTTGCTAGGTGCATGCACGTGTGTGAGTATTGATCACACTTGCGGCACAAAGCGGGGTTATATCTCACTTCACAATTTTTTCTGATAATATTTCAATCACAGTCACTCCTCTGTTGTTAATATGGACCGTGGGGGTAGCCACAATGCCCCCACAGTCCCGCCGGCTTCCCACGTTCTTCGGGAGCCGGCATAGCTTTACCGCATGGGGAGATGTTAACTTGCATGTGGAAATGCAATCTGGTTTGGATTTTGAAAGTGAGAACAGATTTCACTGCTGTGTCTTTCAAAATGCAAACTAAGTTTGCTATGGGAGGGCAGAAGGCGTGAGACTCCAGCCCTCTCATAGCAAAACAGCAGTGTCCCCGGGGTAGACACCCCTGGACACTGCAGGAGACGGCCCTGGGCGTGGCGGTCCCCAGGGCTCTCGAGGGCTCCAGGCGGAGGGCCACGTAGCCTGCCTCACAAAATACAAAAATCCCCGGGGGTGGTGGTTCCCGGGGCTTGAGGGGCATCATTAAGGCCCACACACTTCTAATTCTGTAGGGGGGCCTTGAATGTGAAAGTGGTGCAAGGGGGTTGTAAATCTGGTACACAGTGTTTTGTTTTACTTTGCTTTCATTTCTGTAATGTAGAGAATCTAGGGTAAATATAACGAATTCTCTAACAGCCAATACCTTTCAACCCTACAGCAGGTAGAGCAAGCAATGCAGCGTGCAGGTCAGCAGTGCACCAAGTACTGAACCATGCACCCCTTGTTATTTATTTAGAGCAGAGGTCTTCAAACTGTGGGGCGCGAATCAGTTCCCAGAGGGGCGCCAATGAGTCTGCAATTACATGTAAAAAAAGATAGCCTTGAAGTGCGAAAGGGGCGTTTCCAGGCTGTCTTCTTTCACATGCAGCAGTTAAAGCCCATTGAAAAAGTGTGAGGAAGGTAGGCTTTTAAACCCGGCAGGTGCGTGTAGGGTGGGCGGATTGTGCTGTACAAATAAATAAAATAAAACAGTTTTTTTACTAATTAGTCACCCGGGGTTAAATACCGGGGGCAAAATTATTAAATTTTATGTGGGGCCTAGAGGAGCCCCCCAGCCTCGGGGATCATCACCCCCCGGGGTTAATAAAAAGAAATGGTGGGGGGAGGGGTTAAAGGTCCTCAAAGCCGCAAGGACCATCACCCTCATAATAATAATAATAATAATAATAAAGCATTTCTAAAGCGCCTGGCTGCACTAGAAATAGTGTGTCCCCGCGCTGAATAGAAGCCAAATCTCGGGAGGCCGGACGGTGAGAGCGAGCGAGGTCAATAACCGAGAAAAAAGGGGAAAATAGATGGCTGGAAACAGGTGGGTTTTGAGTTTGGCACGGAATCTGGTTTCTGAGGGTTCATACATTTATGTATTGTGGGAAGGGGACTGCATGGCCACCCTCGTAGAGCACTTGATGGCCCGTAAGCCCCAGGGACCACCACTCCTCAGGGCTTTATGTATTGTGGGAGGGCCGGCTCCTGCAGTGTCCCGGAGTGTCCATCCCGCCCTCCCATAGCAAGAAAATCTGTTCTCTCTTTCAAAATCTAAATCAGATTGCTTTTCCACATGGGGAGCTGCATGTTAGTAGCTCCCCATGTGGAAAAGTAATGCCAGCTCCCAAAAGCTTAGAAGTTGTGCACTATAGGCACTTGAGTCGTGCACCCTGCAGATTATGAGTGGTGCATCCAGCGCGTGCATACCAGGGGGCTACACTGAGCGCTGCGCTGGGTGCACAACTTTTACTTTTGCCGTAAGTTTTGCCATAAAAAAATAACCCCTATTAGTAATTTCCAATATTCCTGAGGACTTTATCCCTCGGGTCTTATAAAAAATGTTGGGGACCGTGGGGGTAATAATCAATAACAACAAGAGAGAGAGGGCATGAGTAGGCACTCCTGTACCCCAATTAATTATATATTAACAACAGAGGAGTGACTGTGATTGAAATATTATCAGAAAACATTGTGAAGTGAGATATAACCCCGCTTTGTGCCGCAAGTGTGATCAATACTCACACACGTGCATGCACCTAGCAAGGGAGTGTCTGTCTCCCTATGTGCGCCCAGTAGGGGTTCCTCGGAGGAAGAGAACCGGGTGGGCTACTTGATCACCAAGTGTTAGATAGGAACCTGGTTAGATAGCCCACCCGGTTCTCTTCCTCCGAGGAACCCCTACTGGGCGCACATAGGGAGACAGACACTCCCTTGCTAGGTGCATGCACGTGTGTGAGTATTGATCACACTTGCGGCACAAAGCGGGGTTATATCTCACTTCACAATTTTTTCTGATAATATTTCAATCACAGTCACTCCTCTGTTGTTAATATGGACCGTGGGGGTAGCCACAATGCCCCCACAGTCCCGCCGGCTTCCCACGTTCTTCGGGAGCCGGCATAGCTTTACCGCATGGGGAGATGTTAACTTGCATGTGGAAATGCAATCTGGTTTGGATTTTGAAAGTGAGAACAGATTTCACTGCTGTGTCTTTCAAAATGCAAACTAAGTTTGCTATGGGAGGGCAGAAGGCGTGAGACTCCAGCCCTCTCATAGCAAAACAGCAGTGTCCCCGGGGTAGACACCCCTGGACACTGCAGGAGACGGCCCTGGGCGTGGCGGTCCCCAGGGCTCTCGAGGGCTCCAGGCGGAGGGCCACGTAGCCTGCCTCACAAAATACAAAAATCCCCGGGGGTGGTGGTTCCCGGGGCTTGAGGGGCATCATTAAGGCCCACACACTTCTAATTCTGTAGGGGGGCCTTGAATGTGAAAGTGGTGCAAGGGGGTTGTAAATCTGGTACACAGTGTTTTGTTTTACTTTGCTTTCATTTCTGTAATGTAGAGAATCTAGGGTAAATATAACGAATTCTCTAACAGCCAATACCTTTCAACCCTACAGCAGGTAGAGCAAGCAATGCAGCGTGCAGGTCAGCAGTGCACCAAGTACTGAACCATGCACCCCTTGTTATTTATTTAGAGCAGAGGTCTTCAAACTGTGGGGCGCGAATCAGTTCCCAGAGGGGCGCCAATGAGTCTGCAATTACATGTAAAAAAAGATAGCCTTGAAGTGCGAAAGGGGCGTTTCCAGGCTGTCTTCTTTCACATGCAGCAGTTAAAGCCCATTGAAAAAGTGTGAGGAAGGTAGGCTTTTGATATGGTCGGTCAAATATACCTTTTTAAATGGTGAGGAGTTATTGTAAACATTGAAAAGCATAGACACAGCCATTAAACGGCATTAAGGAAGTGTTGATTTCTCTTTTAAGGGATTGCTTTCCTCTGTATTCCAGTGGGAAATCGTGTGGGTTTTTTTCTTCGTGTTTTACTTGCGTTATACTTTATACTGTTGAAAGATATTCTGTTGTCATTTTAATTAATCATATAATAAATGTATTCTGATTTGATTCAGATTCCTTCTGTGGGTAGGTGTTTCTGTGTAGGAAACAACTGGGTTATTTAAAATGTGGGTGTCTCAGAGAAAGCTACATATTTGTAAGTGTTATTTCTTATGTGTATGTAAGAGAGTAAAACATATGAAGGCTGTGCATGTGTGTGTGTGTGTGTGTGTGTGTGCTTTTGTGCATGTAAGAGTTATATATGCACATAACATCGCCCAAGCAACAAGGGAGGGAGGCAGGGGGCTAAATAGACTTTTTGATAATGTTGGTTTTTCACACAAGCAGAAAGCCTTCTTTGGCCATCTAGCCTAGAAGTAATACCCTGTTTAGTGGGCAGAGTGGGCAGCCTGCTTCGCAGAGCTGTAGGCTTCATTGGTGCTGCAACTGCAGGCCATAATTGCTGTGCCAGTGTTCTTTGATCTTCTAAACAATGGTCCAAGGGAGCGGAAAAACTTAGGCAGAGGAGACCCTCACCTTGATTTGGGCATCAAAGAGGGAGAGTGACACAGAGATGGGAGGGAGAAGGATGATGAGGAGACATGGGAGGGAGAGGAATGGGAGCTCATTTTAACAAACGTCAAAGACGACACCAAGGCAGTACCTATCCTTAGTGAAACTGGTGCAGTGACACTTTTGATTATGAATGCTTTGCTTTTGCCAATCTGGGAGCCTGATATATCGAGGCACTACCTACCTGTCCAGCGGCCGGGCTTTGCTCCGCCACATCGTGCCTGTAATCGACCGGCCGGGCTTGGCTCCGCCGGTCGTGCCTACATTTCCCAGCAGTCTCCAGGCGACGACGCCAGCAAACAGCACGCCAGGTGGCGCTTAAAGCTCCGGCAGGGGCCGAGTTCCCCGTTCTTCTTTTGCCAATCTGGGAGCCTGATATATCGAGGCACTATCTACCTGTCCAGCGGCCGGGCTTTGCTCTGCCACATCGTGCCTGTAATCGACCGGCCGGGCTTGGCTCCGCCGGTCGTGCCTACATTTCCCAGCAGCCTCCAGGCGACGACGCCAGCAAACAGCACGCCAGGTGGCGCTTAAAGCTCCGGCAGGGGCCGAGTTCCCCGTTCTTCTTTTGCCAATCTGGGAGCCTGATATATCGAGGCACTACCTACCTGTCCAGCGGCCGGGCTTTGCTCCGCCACATCGTGCCTGTAATCGACCGGCCGGGCTTGGCTCCGCCGGTCGTGCCTACATTTCCCAGCAGCCTCCAGGCGACGACGCCAGCAAACAGCGCGCCAGGTGGCGCTTAAAGCTCCGGCAGGTCCCTCGTCCCGCGAGGACGCGCGCGGGATGCGCCGGACGAAGCCCGGACTAAGGGCGGACAGTCTAAGACAGTCCGAGACTGGTAGAGACTGGGCTGGGCCAGTTACTCTGCTCGAATTTTCGAGGTGAGACTTTGACTTTGCGGGGCGTTATTCAGGACATTATTATTACTGCTTCTGTTCAATTGTGGATGAGTTGTATCTTGGGCTCGTGATACTTGCTGCCAACGGACCCACAAAGGGCTTTCGAGAGGGTTTTTGTTTACTGGTTTACGGTGAGCTATGTCTAGTAGAAAGGTATCCCCTGTTAAAAACACTATGGACAACTATCTAGTTCAGGTGGTTGCCAAAATCAACAGCGAAAGGAGATCCTCACTTGGGCTGGGTGTATCACCTAAATTATCTACACCGATCTTGCCGGAATTAGATCTGGCCCAATTCTCTGACTTAGACAATAACAGTACAGTTTCAATGCCTGATCATGCTGATGATGTTACATCGGCCCAGTTAGACTGTGTAGCGATAGACAGTGACAACGAGGAGAAGGCTGTACTACATTTAACTGAGGAAAAAGCCCCTACTCCAGTGCCTGCGCCACGTACCACCAGAGGTGTCAGAAAGGGGCTGCCTAAGCGTGGAGGGTTAAGATCAAGCCGGAAAAAGCCTGTTTCCCCTCCCAGTAAGACTGTGGTGGAGGATGATGGATCAATTGATGATGTTTGTATGTCTCTAACTAACAAGCAATTTAAGAATCTGTTGGATATGATAGACACCAAGATACAGGGTATTGTAAAGCCGCTGGTAGGCAGAATAGAGAAGCTCACTAAAGAGGTCAATCTGTGGTATATAAATAAATAATACCGGATCTATTTTTTAATGAATGAATGAATAACAGATAGCTCAATAAAATAAGAGTCAAGATTCGAGGTAGTAGGAGTTTCTGCAGGTTTATTACAGCATAAGGACAGGATCAGGACAACCTGCATAGGATGACCCAGCAGCTGCTGGGGCTTGGTCTGGGATGAGCGCGCTAACTTTTAATAACAATACATCAACTTATATACATAGCGCAAACGCATAGCATTACATTGCAGTAGGCGTAGCAGTGGGTGGAGCAGAAAGCGTGACGCGTAGCAGTCGCGAAAGATAACAGTAAAAAGAGGTGTAACTGGGAGTATACTTAGGCATGTGATGAAAACGTAACAGAATATGTCATGAATGGGCGGAAACATAGGAGGGGGCTACCTAAGGAGCCAGGACCTCTAACCTAATGGTGCGCGAAAACTGGCAATGACGTATTACTAGGAGAAGCTGGGGGCTACGAACTCTGTGCTAGGAGCAGAGACTAGAGTCTGGAGGGTCGGAGCGACATGTACCTAAACCCTATCTGGTATCTAATGTTTAGGGAACATGTTGATATAAACTATAAGTCATGAGGGGAAAAGCTAACTTGACTCTAAGACTGGACCATGCATTATTCTACATGTAGTGCGTGATGAAGAATATTAAATGACCATTAAATACAGTATTTCTCTAACGTGGAGACGAGAAGGCTAGACAATGACGGAAACTATTGATGCAGTTCAGTAGCTTAGGAATGCAGAAGAGGAGGACTGAACTGATAGCTGGAATCATAACATACTCTTGGCAGACTCAGAGGCAGAGCCAGGCTGCACCGGGCACTGCGAGGCAGGAAGTAAGTGAAAGGTCGAGGATACAGGTGGGGGCTGTATCGCTCCTCAGCGAGGCTTTCAGGAGACAGGAGCTGAATCCAGGGTCCGGGCCCTTTTGAGGCCTGGAAACGGGGACTTTATAATGGAATAACGTGCACACTGAGAAACGTGGCAACATAACTTTACATAGGCCTGATATTCGTAGTATTCACGAGGACTGGAAAATGACATACCAGAGGTGGATACAACTATAATTGTGTCATTAATCGGACATGGGGAACAACATATGCATATTGGTCATGCACACATAACATATGATGGATGAGGCGTAGGGACACAGAACATGGCAAAATTTACTTTTCCACATTCCCTCCTTGTCACTACGTTTCCATCAGGAAACATCAATTTTCATGATACCATCTATCATTTCATACAGTACCATTTGCTCGTCTCGAATTGTCTTGGAACGGGATTTAGAACGGGGCTTGAGACTAGGAATACAAGAGGTAGCACACATGCTGCAAATCGCAGGGCCACATTGTATACAGAGGCAGCAGCTAAATATGATCGCTACTGCAATACCTAGAAAGGACAGGACTTTCCATCCCCATGCGGAAATTATATTCCAGAACCAACCGGACCATGTCCAGGTGCCTGGATCTTGGTGTAACAGATGTGCAATTTTATGGAGTCTGGTTATAGCTGAATAAACAGACGGCGCGTTATTTGGAATGAAAATGCAGCAACTAGATCCGATGACTCTACAGGCCCCGCCCCTATCGGCCAGTATGACGTCAAGGACGAGACGATTTTGCAAAACGACAAATCTCATAGCAGATTGTTCTTCGGTTAAGTTACCTAGAGCAGAGGCAGTCTCATTTACTACAGCTTCAAGGGTTCTTGTTAACCTACGGATCAGTTTACTATTCTGGACAGGTCCTAAAAAGAAGAAGAAACCTTTATTGAAATCTGTATACTGTTCTAGAGTAGTTTCAGTATAATCGACAATTGGGGACTCCCTTCTATGTCTAATGTGTACTAGATGTGTGTTTCTGTGATAATCAGATGGGGCTAGAAAAACAGGTGGCAGTAGGAAAGCAATGTAACAGGTTCCCTCCCAATCGAGGGGCAGACGAACATATGCAGTTTGACCACAAATAAAATAAGAATGACGTGAAGCTTTGAAATTAGATTTCCCACTGTCACTATACTGGATAACAGTAGTACATTCACTATGACCTACATGTATGGAACCATAATTACGGACACATAATTCGCCTTTGACTGGTAGTACTGAAATAGCAGGTAAGTCTGGAGTAGTATCAGACTGAACATTCAGGACCATGAAATTCGACGAATAATTACCTAAATTATATACTTCATTTTCTAGATCTAAACCTGTTCTGTGGGGGAGACCTTGCTTGTCTGGAAAACATGTACTGTTAAGAAAAGACATATCTGTTGAGGATGACGTTAACGTGGACCATGCTCCACACGAACCATTATGTGAGAATGGATAAGGAAACAGTGGCAGAACTCCCTTCGGTGTCTGAAAAGGGGGGAGTCGACCACACACCCAACAATTAGTGGCATTGCTGGTCTGGTGTGAATAATGTAACATACGGATAAATGTGTTGTTACGCATAGCGAGGCGGTATGAATATTCGTGAGGAGGCAGATCACTAAACGTGTGCTCTACTGTAGCATTAGCAGACATATTTACATGAGGAACTGGAAAATACAGATAGAACGCATAGCTGGTGCAGGAAATCAAAATGCTGATGAATAATATGAAACTCAGAAAAACGATACATCTGATTGAATTTTGACTGACTCTCTCACTATGGGGGTCTATTTTATACATGTCAGAAACAGTCTAACCGTTTCACCTAGGGGAGGACTTATACAATCAAACTGACTGACTTATTTTACTAGACCTGAGCTTTAACTTATACTCCTGCTGCGGAGTTTTCTCTAACAAGGGAGGGGTTGTAATAATGTCTTGTGCGGGACAGTCCTTTAAAACAATGTTTTGGCAGTCTTTAAGATCTTGGGAATCCTTGGAAATGTTTTTAGAAACGGGTTTCAATCCATTGAAAAGTTTAATATGAGAAAGGTGGATCCATCCTTTTCTGCCTTCCAACTTCACGGCAGTACGGGTGGTCAAGAGGACCTGACGTGGCTCTTTCCAACGAGGTTCCAGCGGACTTGATCTGTCGAAATTCCGGACCATCACTAGGGAGCCTGGAACGATTTCATGTGGTGCCACCTCGGTATTGTCTGGAAAGGCGGCAGCAACCTGTGAACGACATGAGTTGAGGGCAGACATCAAGGAAGCTAGGTAATCTGTCAGCATATTACATGAAACATCGGTAATACTTCGGGGTCTAGGAGTACCCCACATGTTAGGGGGGCGGCCGAATACGACCTCATACGGGGACAGACCTGATCTGGAATGTGCGACCATGCGCATATAAAACAAAGCGACTGGCAGAGCTACTAGCCAGTCCACACCTTTGTCTTTACAAACTTTGGCAATGCGGATTTTCAGGGTCTGATTATGTCTTTCTACGAGACCGGCTGCTTCAGGATGGCGTACACAATGGAACTTCCACTGGTACCCTAACAAAAGGGAAACGTGCTTCATGAGTTCAGATGAGAATGGCTGACCGTTATCAGAATATACGACTCTAGGGAGTCCATATCTAGGGAAAAATTCACGAACCAACTGCTTGGCAGTGGTCGCGGCTGTGTAATCTGGGACTGGATATGCTTCTGTCCATCTGGACAAAGCGCATACAACTACAAGGACATACTTGAAACCTCGACATCGCTCCATCTGAATATAATCCATCTGGAGGACCTCAAAAGGGTGGTCAGGGGGCTGGAAACCACCTTGTTCCACCGGGACACTTTTACCTGGATTAAACTGACAACATATCATACAGGTACGGACTTTCTGCTTGGCTGCAGCTCGTAAATGCTTGTTGAACCAAATGTTCTGGATACTGTCTAACATAGCTTTTTCTCCTAAATGTGCTGGACTATGTGCGGTATTGATAATGACTTGAACCATAGAATCGGGGAGAAACCATGTGGCTCTACCCTTCGTTAACCATCCTTGATCTGTCTGGACCCCTCCTTGTTCAGACCATTTCTTGATTTCATCGGGAGTAGCGTGTAACTGTATATCTATGACGTCTTGCGTAGGGTCCTTAACTGTCATGCATGTAGTCGGATCTGGAGTATGTGTCATGTTAACTGGAATGTCTGGAGTCTGTGCTGTAAGCTTGGCTGTGCGGTCTGCTAGATCATTACCTTGGGAAATAATGTCAGTAACTTTCGTATGTGCTTTGCACTTCATGATAGCAATGGATGTCGGTAAATGTATGGCATCTAACAGGGCTTGAATAAGGAGACCATGCTGAATCTTGGTTCCATGAGAAGTCATGAAACCTCTCTCCTGCCAGAGCACTCCGAAGTCGTGTACAACTCCGAATGCGTAACGTGAATCTGTGTAAACATTAACTTTCAGGTTCTTGGCATGTATACAGGCTTGTATCAGAGCGACTAGCTCTGCTGCTTGAGCGGACAGGGTGTCAATACGGTGTGTTTCAATAACTTCAGTGTCAGTAGTCACTGCATACGCGGCGACTAGTTCTCCTGTACTAGTTCTCATACATGAACCATCCACATAAAGTGTCAGGTCGGGATCTGGTAACGGAATGTCTGTCAGGTCTTGTCTTGGCTTTGTCGTAATGTTAACTACTTCCACACAATCATGTGGGTCTGGATTTGAATTAACTGATGGTAACAGTGTAGCAGGATTCAGGACGTTGCAGCGTCTGATTTCTATGTGTGGCTGGAACAGTGTCAATTCATAACCTGTTAAACGTGCAATTGTCAAGTGCTGTGTTTGTGTTCGGTTTAAAAGAACTTCCACGGAATGTGGGACCCGTACTGTCAGGGAATGCCCTAAAACTATGGAATCACTTTGTCTGATAGCTAGAGCTGTGGCTGCAACTGACTTGAGGCACGCAGGCAAAGCCTGGGCGACTGGATCTAGTGTGCTCGAAAAATAAGCACAGGGCTTGTATTGACCTGCTTGATCTTGTGTAAGAACAGATAATGCTGTACCTTCGCGTTCAGTAACGAAAAGTGTAAAAGGCTTACTGTAGTTCGGTGTAGCTAGAACTGGAGCTTGACATAGGGCTTTCTTTAACTCGTTGAAACTAAGTGTATGTTCAGGTGTCCAAGGGAGGACAGTCGATACGGCTGCCTCCTGTGTCGTTAACTGTATCAGTGGCTTGGCTAGAAATGCATACTGGGGAATCCATTGTCTACAATAAGAAGTAAGGCCGATAAAGGCACGTACCTCCTTCTGGGTTCTGGGCTGGGGAAGACTCGCTATTAACTGGATACGGTCTGGTGTCAACTGCCTACCCCTCTTGGACAGTAAGTGTCCTAAGTATACCACTTGCTGGACACAGAATTGAAGCTTCGAAGGTGACACCTTGTGCCCCATCTCGGCTAGAAAATACAGAACTGTAAGGGATGCTCGCTCGCAAGCACGTTCAGAACGGGCTGTGATCAGTAGATCATCGACATACTGGAGCAGGGCAGTGTCAGTTGGCATGTGAATGTTGTCTAGTTGTCTCTTAAGTGCTTGACTGTAAATACTAGGACTTTCTGTGAAACCTTGAGGAGCGCGTGTGAACATATAGCTCCTCCCATTTAAACAAAATCCGAAAAGAAACTGGCTGTCTGGATGAATGGGAACACTAAAAAATGCATTCTTGAGGTCTATGACAGTGAAAAACATGGCTTCGGAATCAATGGCTGTTAACAGGGAAGAGATGTCTGGAACAACTGGGTACTGAGGAATAATACATTTATTAAGCTCTCGTAAATCAATCACTAATCGATATACTGGGGGTGCATTCGGATCAGTACGTTTCATGACTGGAATGATCGGAGAATTGCATACATTGGAGTCAGTTTCTACAACTACTCCTTGAGCCATGAGCTCGTCAATAATTTTGGATAAGGCTGCTACAGCCTCAGGTGGCAATCTGTACTGTCTGATTCGGGGTAACACTACACCTGGTTTGAGAGTCACACGATGGGGTGTGATTTGCATGTAACCTACATCAGTTGGACCTTGCGCCCATAAGTGCTGTGGAACATTAGACAATCTTGAATCAAAATCTCGTAATACATAGTGACCCTTAAAGTCACGTAGGAACAGACGTATTCCCTCTGGGGAACAGCAAATAACTGCACCTAATTCTTTCAGTGTCTTTATGCCTAACAGATTTTCTGGACATGACTTAGTAAGTAACAGATCAGTAGTGCGGGACAATGGACCTACTTCTAGAGTAACTGGCTTAGATATCTCATTAACTATTGGCTTTCCTGAAAATCCAAGGGAAACATTTCTTGAGCCTGAGAGCGGAGCCCCTGGAACTTCGGCATGACTAATTGTGGTCCTACTTGCCCCTGTATCGATCAAAAACTTTCTGTCTTTCCCTAATACTTGACTGTGAACATAGGGACCTTCTTGATCTACAGGTATCTCGATGAGAGGCAAGCCTACCTCCCTCTCTAGGCTGTTTCATGAATATGGCTGGTACTCTGGATACTCAGACTGTGCATACTGATACATCTGCGATGTAACGTGCTGTGTTGCAGCAATGGGCTGCGGTACTGTAACTGTCTGTTGTGCATTCTGAGACTGAGGAATCTGTGAAACTTGTTCTTGTCTAGGCGGACGTGGTCTTTCTTTAGTCTTACCAGTAGCTATATTATGTTTCAGAACTGCACACTCGTTTATAAAATGACCTGGCTGTTTACAATAATTGCAGTTCCCTTTAACGGGAGCTGCAGGATGACTGGCTTGATTCGGACCCCTCTTCTGACTGTCTTGAGGAACAGATTGTGCAACTAGCACTTTCATTTTCGTGTCTTTCATACGTTTTCTTTCGTGTTCTTGCTCTTCTCTGATTCTATTCTGGTGATACTGGAGCATCTGGAGCATTTGGGACGGAGTATTTGCTTGCCAGGTACTTTCGACTTTCAAAACTCGGTTTTTAATTTGTGGACTTGAATTCTCGACTAATTTAGTAACGAAAAGGTGAGGGTATGACTCACTACTTGTCTTGAGACCACTGTTGATACTGAAACATTTTTCAAATCTAGAATAAAAATCACTAATATCTTCATCTTGTTTCTGTTTACAGGCTGAGATTGCATCCCAGTCTTCCTTCCTAGTTGTCAATAATCTGGGTAAAACTTGAATCAATAATTCTGGTAATTCTTTACATTTATCTCCAAGACCGGTACCTGGTACTCGTGCCTTGTCTTCAGCTTCTAGAGCTGCCCAATCGATCTTTTTCTCTCCCACCTCCCATTCTTTTTCCTTTAGCTTTTCATACACCCCTGCGGGTAACAGGACTTTTAACATTTTAATGATATCTGGGTAAGTGTATTCTCCCATACGGAGCATGTCTTTTAATTCTCTATGGAACCCCGCTGGATCTTTGTCATGACAGGGAATTAATTTCTTCATTTCAAGAAGTTCCATCTTTGAAATCGGAGTGTATACAAACACTCGTTGCATTACGCCACCCGCCCCTTGGACTGGGTGGACTTCTCGTAACGGATTCTGTCTGTCTATGTAGAATGATTTACTTTCTGGGGGTGGGACATGAACAAAATGCGGATTCAGGAACGTTCTATACTTGTGACGCTGTTCTAGAATGACACTCATTAAATCGGTACCTAGACCTCTCCATCTATACTGGAGTAACTCGTTCAGGACATCATGTAACGGGCCTGGATCAGAGTGTTGACCCTCATACAGAGTGATGAGGTGCTGGATCATATACATACCCACCAGTCGTTGCTCGGCTGGGGGCAATTTCAGAAACATTTGTGCCACTATTTCGTCTGGAAAAGTGGTAGAATCAGTAATCCATCGGACTGCTGATCGGACTAGTTCTTGTTCATGCATAGTACTTAATTCGCTATAACCGATTTGTGATTTCAGAATGTGATCGGTAGCTTGAAATACTTGTTCTAGAGAACCTAGTTCTGGTGCTGGATGGCGGAAAATAGACTTGGGTTCTAGACGTAAATGGCGATCCGGAAATCTAGATCTTCCTACATACGCTATTCTGGCGGGATTCTCGTCTTCCTCTTCAGGATCAGAGATACTTTCTTTCTCGCTTACTTGTGCTGCTTTACGCTGTTCGTGTAACCTTATTATTTCTTTACGAATTTTCTTGTACATACTTTCCATGGCACTAATGGTCTTGTGCTTACCCTCGGCTATATTATCACTCCACCTTGTCAGGATTCTCATTTCGGCGGGATCTTTAGACGGGTAATCTTGTTCTCTTATTAGACAATTGATCAGGAACTTTAATATCATGAGCTGGATCTCGGCTTTCCTTTGAGACATAATCTCGCCAATACTTTCTGGATCATCCCCTGTACGGATGAAACGATATATTCTGTCTAGATCTTCTTTCATATTCGGTAAGGTGACTAGATACTCGGTCACTCTCCTTACACGTAAGGAATATAAAACCATATTATATTCGCCTGGAACTGGATCATAGACACATTCGTTAAGGGTTTGCCTGATTTCTGTAACAGACTGATGTTTGGGCGTGCGCTGTAACGCTTGAGCATGTAATTCGAGTAATATTAAACGCTTGTGTGGCGGCGGGGTTTGAGGAAGACCTCCTCCTGCGGCCCCTAGACTAGAATCGTCGACTGACATTCTTCGTCCTGGCAGAGTCGGTAATTGTAACGTGGGCTGGACTTGTATGGCGGACTGGGCCGGGGGAGCTGTTAAGGGCACCCCGGTGTCTGGAGGAGCAGGAAGTGCCTGATTTACAGGGACTGGCGGAGCGTGAACAGGATTTGCATATTCTGGGACTGTGTCGTCCAAGTAGGACGAAATAAAAATATCAGCTGCGGTCGGTTTGTGACGTAGCTTGGTCGGAACTAATGGTGGCGGGAAATTACTAGATGCCTCTGGGGTCGCTTTTGGCAAGCCCTCGGCAAGGAGAGGATACATACCCTTAATAAGGGCATGCCTCTGTCTGTCTGATTGTTCGGCTTTGACTTGTTCACCTATCTCGATTAATTCTCTTTCTTGGGCTCGTTCTTGGGATTCTCTACTTAACTCTGACTTTCTGACTTCCTTTTCAGTTCTTCTATGCGCTTCTTTACGCCATAACTCGATGGCATCTTTCTGTGACTGTCTGGCTTTCTTTTTCCATAATGCTTCTTCTACTCGCATGATACATTCGGCATCCCATGTACCCGATACGGGCCATCTATACTTTTCTTCTAACTGTTTGGTATACTCTACCCATAAATCTAGATACATTATGGCGCTTATGCCATGTTTCTGATACATAAAGTGACCTGGACTGTCCCTGAGCGGGACAGGAACCGCTTCCTCTAACAGACCCTTTCTAGTTTTTATCTGACGTAACTTGGAAAAGAGCGGCATGACTGAACTGTAATCTGGACACAATACAATACACAATGAAAACACAAAATCACATCACACTCATACCACAACATTAAAATACATAAAGGACATTATAAATAACAGTTCGAACAGAATATTACCTGAAATACTGAGAACAGAAATAGAACAGATTTTCTCGAGAACGGAACAGACTAGAATTACTGGATGCACTGCTGTAACAGTACGGAACATACCGGTCCCATAAAGGGACGCATCAAGACCCGTATCCACCTAGGTGAACACTTCGTTTGTGAGTCTGGGCACCACCAACCCACGGACCAGGAGTCAATTTAGATTGGTCCTGTCTAGATACTACCCCAGCAATGGTACTCACCGGGCAGCACGGAACGGAAGGCCTCGGACTGGACTGGACGACGGACGACGAACTTCGGACTTCAGTTACGGGTGGGCCTCCGGATACCTCGGACCTTGGACTCTCGGCTTGGGCTCTGGTCGGGACTCGCCGCGTTCCTCCACCGTCTCGTTCGGATGCTGGACCGCCTCCTCCGTCTCCTCCGTGGGCCTGAGGGATACTTGTAGCAGAAATATCTGCCAGTGCACGGTATGGTTCCGTCACGACTGCAGAGGGTCAGGGGGTCGGCGTGGCTTCACCGACGCGTGGGGAAAGGGCAAGTCCCTATTCGGGCGCCATTATGTGGTATATAAATAAATAATACCGGATCTATTTTTTAATGAATGAATGAATAACAGATAGCTCAATAAAATAAGAGTCAAGATTCGAGGTAGTAGGAGTTTCTGCAGGTTTATTACAGCATAAGGACAGGATCAGGACAACCTGCATAGGATGACCCAGCAGCTGCTGGGGCTTGGTCTGGGATGAGCGCGCTAACTTTTAATAACAATACATCAACTTATATACATAGCGCAAACGCATAGCATTACATTGCAGTAGGCGTAGCAGTGGGTGGAGCAGAAAGCGTGACGCGTAGCAGTCGCGAAAGATAACAGTAAAAAGAGGTGTAACTGGGAGTATACTTAGGCATGTGATGAAAACGTAACAGAATATGTCATGAATGGGCGGAAACATAGGAGGGGGCTACCTAAGGAGCCGGGACCTCTAACCTAATGGTGCGCGAAAACTGGCAATGACGTATTACTAGGAGAAGCTGGGGGCTACGAACTCTGTGCTAGGAGCAGAGACTAGAGTCTGGAGGGTCGGAGCGACATGTACCTAAACCCTATCTGGTATCTAATGTTTAGGGAACATGTTGATATAAACTATAAGTCATGAGGGGAAAAGCTAACTTGACTCTAAGACTGGACCATGCATTATTCTACATGTAGTGCGTGATGAAGAATATTAAATGACCATTAAATACAGTATTTCTCTAACGTGGAGACGAGAAGGCTAGACAATGACGGAAACTATTGATGCAGTTCAGTAGCTTAGGAATGCAGAAGAGGAGGACTGAACTGATAGCTGGAATCATAACATACTCTTGGCAGACTCAGAGGCAGAGCCAGGCTGCACCGGGCACTGCGAGGCAGGAAGTAAGTGAAAGGTCGAGGATACAGGTGGGGGCTGTATCGCTCCTCAGCGAGGCTTTCAGGAGACAGGAGCTGAATCCAGGGTCCGGGCCCTTTTGAGGCCTGGAAACGGGGACTTTATAATGGAATAACGTGCACACTGAGAAACGTGGCAACATAACTTTACATAGGCCTGATATTCGTAGTATTCACGAGGACTGGAAAATGACATACCAGAGGTGGATACAACTATAATTGCGTCATTAATCGGACATGGGGAACAACATATGCATATTGGTCATGCACACATAACATATGATGGATGAGGCGTAGGGACACAGAACATGGCAAAATTTACTTTTCCACAAATCGATTGGGGGATCTATTGAATAACACCTTAGCTGAAGTAGAAAAATTGCCTGATGAAGTTGCTAATAGGGTTGAGCTAAGGAAGGGCACCTCTATACCAGTGGGTGGTGGGGTTTTCCCCCTATTTGTCCAACCGGTGGCTCCCCAGGTATCCTTACTGGATGGTGTGCATGAGAAAGTTGTCCCTCCAGTTGTATCTTCTGTTCCGGAACCTGTGAAAGGCTCGGCTGAGTTGATAGTTGAGGCTTCTCTTCTGGTTTTGGTCCTAGCTAACGTCCCTATTTTGGCTCCAGGGCAGGACGAATCTACTTCATCCTTGTTGTCTAAAGCCCTACATTGGTTGACAAATAATATGGTGATAACTCCCTGGGGTAAGCAACACTTGGCAGAAGAACTAGTCAAGGCCAGGAGGGTGGAGTGGATAGGAAGCAGTGCAAAAAGATTCAGGGGTGATTGTGTTGTTTTGCATTTCTCAGACCCAGAGGTATTGTTCAACATATTGCCCAACCTCCTACCTCCACAGCGAAGATCCACCGAGATCATCCCACTCACTTTAGATTTCTTTTACCATCGGAGTGGAAGGGTTTCTAATCAGTGTATGTTAAGGACAAAATGGAATGTTGTTTCAATGAAAGGGAGGAACGTAGCGAAACCAACAGAGTGGGGACTAAATTTGGAAAATAGGTTCTCAGCTCTTTCTAACCTAAACGAGTGTGATTGACTTTTCGAGGGCAAAAGCGTAGCACCATCAGCTATAATTGATCAGAGTTTATGTAGCTTGCCTGCCCAGAAAGGCAATTGTCACAGCAATGGGATGATGATTAAGCCAGTAGCGATAATAGCAGGCGAGCCGAGTATCCCAAACTTACATCTGAAGCGCTAGTTGCCTGTGCGACTGGGGTAGCTAACCTAATCTCTTGGAATTTGGCAGGGCTGTCCTCTAAACTTGATTGTGGGGACTGGCTTGGCTTTGTTACCCTATTCGATGTATGCATATTTCAGGAGACTTGGGCATGCGAACCTGTCTTTGTGTTAGGATACCTGAACTTCTCTGTGCCAGCTGTAAAGGGCCCAAAAGGAAGACCTATGGGGGGGCTCACAATATGGATCCGGCAGTCCCTAAAATTTACAATTAAAAGTATAGAGACTGTCCATAATGATATTCAGTTGATCAGGATAACTACTGACACTCTAGGGTCACTTGATATCTATAACATATATGCTAGGAGTGCTAAGGGTGGTCGATCCAAGGTCTTAACCGCCTTGGATAACTTTCTTGATGTACATTCCAGCGTAAATAATACTGTTATAGCGGGTGACCTTAATCGGATGTTTGAGCCTTTGGTTACGGGAGAGGCCTTCTCCGGAGCTGAAGAGGACTCTCATTGGGGTATTCCTGAGTTACAACTGAAGCCAGTCACACGTTGGACTGAGGACATAATAGCTCTCAATGCAATTTGTCGCGAAAAAAGTCTGAGAGCCCTGAATGGAAGAACATTGCGGGATAAAAACGGCTCTATGACCTTTGATAATGGCAGACATAAAAGCAGAATTGACTATGTAATCTGTAGCTTGACACTGTGGCCAACTCTCTGTGATATGGAGGTTGTCGTGAGATCCGAAAGTGACCACAACCCCCTATGCGTGGAACACAAATGGTGGCCTGCTGGGTCAAACTCCACTTGTTCGAATGCTCTTGTTCCACCTCTGATTATCCCAGAAAACAATATGCGCAGGCTCAGATGGGCCACTGTAGCCACCAATCAACAGGTCATTGATACTATCAACTATGAAACTGACCAAGCCATTTCAGCTATGGAATTAATTAGTGAATCTTCTTCTGGTTTGGGGGATGTGATCAATATTCATGACACCCTCTTCACCAAGATCAAGATGCAGTTTTTAAAACCTGTTAAGCGAAACGGGGCAATGACCCGTAAAGATGCAAGATGGTATAACGCTGAATGCAGGGCGGCACGACTTGCCCTTGGTCATGCCATTAAGAGGAGGGAGCCTGTGCCCATCTGCCTTGCCAGAAAGGTTTATAAAGTATGTATAGCAAAAGCCAAGAGAGATTGGGATGAGCAACATTGGTGCAAACTGAAAAAGGCCAGCGATAGAAAGGACTCCAGAGTGTTTTGGAATATTGTCAAATGGGGCAGTGAGAGAGCAGAAGAATCCCCAAACAACAATGTACCACAAGAGGCTTGGGTAGAATTCTTTAGCTCACAATATGCTCTTAATACTCAGGCTACAGGTGAGGATAGGTTTATTATGTCTTTTTCACAAGGTAACCTCTTTACCTACAATGAGATTATGTCTGCTATTAACGCAGTAAATAGAGGGCGCGCTCCCGGCTCAGACGGTGTCCCTGCTGACATATTCTTAAATGATAAAGATCGTTGGTGCAAATATATTCATCTGCTCATTAACTTCATTGCTAAGGGAGCTGAGGTCCCTGCTTCATGGAGAGGAGCAGTGATCATCCCTGTGTTTAAAAAGGGTGACCGAGCACAGCCATGTAATTACAGGCCAATTAGCCTCATTGATACTGTGCAAAAAATAGTCGGTCGCGTGGTTGTAAACAGGCTCCTTGAATGGGCTGAGGATAACAACATCTTATCACCCTTCCAAGCAGGATTTCGTAGGGCAACAAGTACGGTGGACCAAGTGTTCCGTTTTCAATTGCTACAATGGAAGACCGTGGTGCTAGGAGGAGGCAGCCTGTATGCGGCCTTCGTTGATCTGCGGGCTGCCTTCGACCTGGTGCCGCGGGCCAAATTGTGGCAAGTTTTACAGAATTTGGGGGTCCCGGAGGAATTATTAACTCTGATAATATGCCTCCACAAGCACAATTTTGCTAAAATCCAGTGGGGCGGCCATGGGATGGTCACAGTTGACTTTCCCGTTGAGCGAGGAGTTAGACAAGGGTGTTCAATGGCTCCAACCTTGTTCACCTTGTTTATAAACGGCGTTGTCTCCCGTATGGTACCTGAGTCAGTAGATGCTCCCTCTCTTTCGGGTCTAAAAATCCCCATATTAATGTTTGCGGATGACACGCTTATTCTATCTAAAACCCCTGGTGGTTTGCAGCGTGCTCTGTCGATCTTTGAGAACTTCTGTGGGGAACATGGATTAGAGGTGAACGTTACTAACACTAAACTCATGATCTTTAAGCCGCATCGCAGCTTTAAGTCCAGATTTGTTATGAGCGGTCGGCCACTAGAGTTAGTTAATTCATTTACATATTTAGGTATCCATATTGCAGACAACAACAGGTGGAGTCAGCACCTAAATATTGCTATACTGCGACATAAACAACTAGCGGGTGCCATTAACTCTGAACACAGGAAGTCCCTGACTAAACCCGTTAAGCCACCTTTGCTGGTTTACGAAGCTAAGGCAATTGGGTCCGCACTTTACGGTGCGGAGTTGTGGGGCTTTGAAAATTTGAATTCCCTGCAAGCCTCAGAAAATAAATTTTTACGGCTACTCACTGGTACACCAAAAAGTACTCCGTTGTTGCCCCTAAGATATGATCTTGGCAGGAAACAAATTAAGGACTTGGCCAGTTTACGCCCAATTCTGTACTGGCGAAGACTCTGGACTACTCCCGAGCTTTCACATTACGCCGAAGGTTTTATGGATGTCATCAAAGCGGATGGCTTCCATAAAATTAGCTGGCTAAATTCATTGAAAGCAATATTGTTTGAGCTTGGATTGGGTTCTTTATGGTTGGATCCTGCTGGTGCATCATTTCCCACAAAGATTGTCCTAAAAAATATATTCTGGGAAAATGTCGCTAACAAGAGTCTTAGCAGATCTAGCAATGGGTCTATGTCTATGTGTTTCCATGAGGCTAAATTGTATCCTGCTTTGGAGTCATATTGGGATATTATTTCAAAGCCGTGTGACAGGAAGCTCTTATTTCAACTGAGAGCTGGAGCACTCCCTATAAGAGCATTGACTGTTAAATGGGCTGCAGGGGGGAGTGACATCTGCCCAGCCTGTGGAACGGGGAAGGAAACTCTGGGCCATTTTTTGTTTTCCTGTAAAGCCTATTGTGCACCAAGGCGTGTTTGGCTAGCACCTATGTGCAGGAACCTTGGGACCACTTGTAGTTCTGTAGCCCTGCACATTATATGTTCAAGCTCCCTTACTTGGATTTTGATAGCTACAGCAAAATATATTGGTTGGGCGTGGGTGATCAGACAGAGACTGCTAGTTAATTAACTATTCTCTGTTTGTAAAATCTGTCCCCATGAACCTGTTATTTCTGTTTTTTAACCAATTAATGTTTTTGTATTCAGACAGAGACTGCTAGTTAGATAACTATTCTCTGTCTGTAATATTCGATTGCTTGAATTTCTTTTACTATTGCTTGTAGAACATCAACGTTTTATATCTTTACAATTTTTAAAAAAGTGTATTAATCTCTTTTTAACATTTAATAAGTATTGTAATGAAATTTTTTAATTGAGTGTATTTTATTGATGCAATAGTGCTACGTCATTGTTATTGACTGTACATTTAATTCTATTTTAATATTCTGTGTGTATTTTTGCTTTTATGAGTAATTACTCGAATAAAGCACTATTTGACTTGACTTGACTTGCTTTGCAATACAAAGTGGACATGGGGGCTCATTTTCTTTGCTGGTGTTAGAGCAGATGGGGTCCTTGGCACAAAAATGGGGGGAGCGTGCAGTAGCTCATTTTCTTTCCAAAAGAGACAAGACTTGTTTCAGGTTTGAAATGATGGTCAGGCAAAAGGCGGGGAAGGAGTGAAAGAAGAAGTGATAGCCTGCTTCTCAGGGCTCCAGCCATCATTAGTGCAGCAGGTGGGGTGCATTGGGGCCCAAAGAACCGCAATTATGTGCAGTAGTGTTTTTGGTGAATCATTTTCTTGTTTGATGCTGTTGCTTTTCTATAAGTATAAAAAATGAAAAATGAGAGAGGTGAGGCACTCTGGTGTCAATCAACCTATTCAAAAAATCGCCAGTGTGTTGATTTATTCATGTGCATATGGGGTACAGCCCTCCGACTACTGGGCATCCAAATAACGCCAGGCGCCAGGTACGCCACACCTAGCGTAATTTGCTTTTTTATAAATCCCACATTTAGTGTGGCTACTAAGCTACGGAATCGCAGCCCTGAAATTATCTCATGATCCCCGCCCTCTGTGATCATCCCTACTCCTCCCACTCCCCAAATCCTTGCCATATAGTTTTGGAGGGGGGGCCCCCACTTAAAAACATTTTGCTTAGGGGGGCTTAGAGCAAAAAAGTTTGAAGACCTCTGCTGTAGAATGACTTATGTTTTGATGCCCCACAGGGACAACTTCTCCTTTGCAAATCAGATACCTCTTGAACTTGGTGTCAGTAGCTGATCAATAGTTTGCAACCACAATCGTTGATAAAAGTTGAAAAAAATGGGAGCGGGGCTGGTCCCGCAACTCCGTTGAAACCCACGGTTGAAGCACTAGCCGCCAGAGCAAAAAAACAACAACTTGCGGGAGAAAAAACGGAACGGATGGGGAAACCGGACAAATTAGAGAAACCCAGTCTTCGAGCTGTGGCGGTGAGTGCAAAGAAACAGGGGCTAATTAAAGGGAAACCACCTCTTACCTTGGCCATAAAAGAGAATGACTTTACTGGCATAAAAGACACTGGAAACTCGGGACAGGTGACAATTTTAACAGGGGCCTCTACAGTTGCACCGGAGGGGGCTGGTCACTCGAAAGTGGTCACTGTCCCCGCAATGTTTGCTGGAAAGACCGAGGGGAAGAACGCTCCGGGTAAAAATATCATTCCTGCTCTTGAGCTAAATTCTCCGGTCTGTGGGAGCTTTAAGGATTCTGTTAGGGATCAGGGAGCGACTGGGCTATTAAAAATAGGGGCCCAGGGCAATGAGAATTCTAGAGGTGTGGAAAAAGTGCAGAGTGGTGGTCCTGAAAATAGCTCTTTATCACAGACTGTGGAAGAATCCTCTATAGAGGAGTTTCAAGAAGGCTGGAGTACTGAAGGGGTGGAGGGGGTGAACAATGAGAGTGCGGCTACAGTCCTACCAGTGGTCAATTACAATTGAGCACTATTACCTCTCGCCTCATGCCGGTGGATGAGATCAATGGTAAAGGAGCCTCCAGCTCAACGGACCCTATAGATGGGGATAGTTTTTTTTCACTGGCGGAAGAGTCAGATATCGACCTCCATGTAGACTCTGAGAGCGGTAACCTTACTTCGGATGGCGAGGACGACAGCCCCCCAAAACCTGCTGATACTCTAAAAAAGAACACACCCCAACATAGCAGTAAGGCTAAGGCCACTCCTCCACATAGCGATGGGTCAGAGACTAGTAACAACCTCCAGTGGGATTATGCCCCGGCTGGGATAAGTCTTATGGGCTCAGGAGGCTCAAGGTCGCGAAGAACTGATCGGAAGAGCTCTAGGGGGGAATCTCAATCACCCCCATCTAATACTTTGCTATACGATATGCTTAAATCTATCTAAAGCGAGGCTAGACAAGAGCATAAGAGAGCACAACTGGCGACTATGAAGATTCAGGGGGCCATCAGGAAGAACACGAAGGCCTGCTCAGAAGTCATTGCCAGAACTGTGGCCTTGGAAGAAAGGATAGTCGAGCTTGAGTCGGGGCTAATGAGTACTGTCAGCAAAACAACAGCTAATGATGATAAGCTAGCAGACATTATGTGGAAGCTCGAAGACTCCGAAAATAGGCTACGCCGAAATAACCTTCGCCTCCTAGGAATTGAGGAGAATGTTGAGGGACAAGATATTAGAGGATTTGTTATTAAGCTGTTCCAAGCCGCATTCCCTGAGCTCTCTCATTGGTCTTGGGAAAGCGAGATCCAAAGAATACATCGCTTTCCTTTTACGTTGAAAAAAAATCCTGACCCTGGAGCCAAACCAAGAGCCATTTTGATTTTTTTTGGTAATTTTTTGTTACGACAAGCCATTTTTGAGAAAGCCCACCCCAAGGCTAAGAGATCTGCAGAGGGACATTTATTTTTCGTTCGCCCAGACTTTTGCCACGCAACCGTGGAACGCAGGTGGCGACTGCGCCTTCTGATAACTCCATTCCAAAAGAAGGGCTGCGAGGTGTTTTTAATGAACCCTGCACGTTTAAAGGTTAACTTTAAGGGCAAGACTCGATTTTTCACTTCAGAAATACAAGCCGAGGAGTATCTTAAAGAACTTCCAAATGGTGTTTGATGGCTTGTGGTTTCTGGGTTGGGGTCGGGGTGGCAAGCCTGGCTGGAGATATGAGTTCTAAGTTTGGAGTATTTGTTTTGCTGTTATGGCTTTGGGTTATTTGGTATTTGCTGATGTTTAATTGATGGTCAATAAGTATGTTTCTCCTCTGGGCTCCCCTTTTTTGCTCCTTCCTCTTTAGGATTGATATTTAGACAGGGAGTGACCATGGGCACTCGGGAAGTGGGAGGCATCACATGGGTCTGTGGACCTATTTTGCCTTTTTTTGGGTTGGGGATGGGTCTGGGGTAGGGTGGGGGGAGGGGGTTCTTGGGTGGGGGCGGAGCTGCGGGAGGGGGTTTGTACAGGACTTGAAGTTATTTTTGGAAACAAGCGACATGAAGCAGGATTGTTCCAAGCGATTTGATTTGTTTTTTGCTTTTTCTCTTCTTCCTTTTGTTATTCCTTTGTAGGTATAGCTGCTAAGAAGTATGGCTAATATCCGGATAGCCACCATTAACATTCAAGGGCTTAATGACCCTGTCAAAAGGCGTCGGGTTAGAGAAGATCTGCGCTTCCTGCGGGCAGATATTCTCTGCCTTCAGGAAACGCACATTGAGGCTAGACGCCATAAACTTTTGGATTTTGATGGGTATCAACTGGTGTCTTGGACGAGACTTGAGGCTAAAACTAAAGGAGTGGCAATTTTGGCACGGAGGGGGATGGTGAGCATCACTCGATCTTCGGTAGATAGTCTTGGTCGGTGGGTTATAGTTCATTGGAGGTTTATTGATAAAAATGTCACGTTATGTTCCATCTATGGCCCTATACTTGATGACCCTGAATTATACAATTGGTTGAGTTTGGAGTTGGTTGGCTGGCCTTCACCGTTTATTATCTGTGGGGATTTTAATATAAATTTAAGCTGTGAATGGTTGAATCAATCCAGGGTGTCTTATTTAGGGAGAAACCCGAAGTTTATCAGGCCCTGCGATGTCTTATCAAGCTACATGGGTTGATCGATGTTTGGGCAGTATTGAAGCAGAAGGATCCAGGATTTACTTTTTTCTCTGCACCTCATAAGACCAGCTCCAGGCTTGTTTATTTTTTTATCTCAGCTGCCCTTATCTCTGGCTCGAGTATCACTAGGTTCCTAAGAGTCATGTCGGATCATAATCCGCTTGTTCTTGAGGTTAATGTGCGAATTTGTCAGAATAAACCTGATGCTTGGACCTTTAATAGAGGATTGTTTACGGATAATAAATATATTGAAGCCATGGCTCCCTGGATTTTGACATTTCTAAACGAAAACTTAAATAGCACTGGGATACAGAATGTATGGGATACTCTCAAGGCAGAGATTAGGGGGGAGACTACTCGATATGGTTGGGAAAGGCAGAGAGAAGAGAAGGTGAAAATGCAGAGATTGTATAAAGATTTAGAAGACGCTGAGATTTCACTGACTCAAGCAATACTACAGGGTGGAGACATGGATATTGCTCAGAGTCAGTCTATCATAGCCAAGTCAGCTATAATAGAAGTATCACAGGCTAAATCCGCTGGTAAATTTATGGCATGGCGATCCAGAATGTTTGAAAACAGTGAAAGAGTGGGACAGGTGCTAGCTGCAAGAATTCGAGAAAGAGAGTCTGCCACCCGGATTAATGCTATTCTGGATCCGGAGGCCGGCCTGGTGACAAAGGAGCGGGCCATCGCTCTAGCATTTCAAAAATACTACCAAAAACTGTATTATGAGGATATTATCAATGATGAGACTTTGCAGTCCGAGATCCAGGAATATCTAAAAGAAGTTGAGGTAGAGGCTTTGTCCCCTGAGGAACTTGGAATATTGTATGCCGAAATAAGAATAGACGAGCTGTGTCAAGCGATAGACTCTCTGCCGGCTGGCAAAGCGGTAGGCCCGGATTTTATACCGGGCGAATTGTATAAAATTTTCCGATCACAGCTTACTCCTGTTATGCTAGAGCTTTTTTGTGGCGTTCAAAGGGGGGAGGTTCCTCCGGAATCATGGCGAAGAGCCGAATTGTAGCCTTTTTAAAGAAAGGCAAAAATCCAACTGATACGGGGTCTTACCGACGTATAACGCTCATAAACAGCGATATTAAAATTTATGCTAAGATTCTCGCTAATCGGCTCTCCGGGGTGATTAAGAAGTTAGTATCCCCACAACAACACGGCTTTGTGCCTGGCAGAGAAACTATTGATCACATACGTCGCACTATTGCTCTTTTTGATTTTACTAAGGTTTCAGGAGACCCTATGGCCGCAATCCTGCTGGATGCCGAGAAGGCTTTTGATAGGGTCTCCTGGCCTTTTTTATGGGTACTATTGCGACATTATGGTCTAGGTGATAGATATATCTGTGCTATCCAGAGTATGTATCAACAGCCTACAGCTCAAATATCGGTCATGGGAAATCAATCAGGCACAATTTCTATTCTAAGAGGTACTCGACAGGGCTGTCCCTGCTCCCCCTTATTATTTGCCATTTATATTGATCCTTTAATCAAAAAATTATTTTCTAACATTTTGATTCAACCGGTTAGAGCCAAAGGAGGAGACACCAAAATCTTAGGGTATGCGGATGACCCTGCCTTTTGACGGACTCCCCGCAGATTGCCTTGCCAGTAATTCAGAGCTTGATGTCAAAATTTGGCAAGATTTCAGGATATCACCTAAATGATCCCAAAACGCAAATAATTTGCAATGAGAAAATTAATCTGATAGATCCACGTGTGATTGACAAGGCTAAATATTTAGGGATTGAGCTAAGCTCCAAGCCGGACGAGATTGTCGAGATCAATCTTTCCCCTTTATTAAGTAAAATTGATATTCAGGCGCGTCGGATAAACAATTTACATTTAACTTTGATGGGGAGATGTAATGTGGTCAAAATTATTTTTTTGCCTAAGATTTTGTATTTGTTTAGAGCTATTCCTTTGTTGGTGGACTTGATTTGGTTTAAGAAGATAGAGCGAATCATCTCAAGGTTTGTTTGGGCCGGCAAAAGACCCAGACGAGCTATGAAATATATGACGCTACCAAGGGAGAGGGGAGGATGGTCGCTACCAAACTTTCAATGCTATTATTGGGCAATCACGCTGCGACATATAGGTTTACTATTAGATGGTTTGGAACCTGTTGGTGCTGACATTTCTATTTGTCGTTTAATTTTTGGGGAAGAAGCTATTGGGCTCCTTTTTAGACATATTGATTTTGCATATTTTAAACGGGTAAGGTTTAAGACTTTGCTGGCTGCCTTCAAGGTTTGGACACCCGTTAGAAAATTATTCAACATTGGGAGATTACATGTATATACTCCTGTTATAGACAATACTCTCTTACAAGAAATTTTCAGGGATGGCTATTTCCAGAGAATGGAATATGCATGGAGTCCTGGTAATAGGGGATATTGTTATGGAAACAGGGATCATGTCTTTTGAATGTATTAGACAGAAATTTGGTATCAGCAACCGGCATTTCTTTAAATTTTTACAGATACAAGACTTCTTGAGCCGGAAAAGGGTTAGTTGGGATCATATTTCACTTGTAGAGGCGATTCAGGGTGGTCAATCAACTATTTCTACGATGTATAATATGGTAAATGAAACTAGAAGCGACGACCTGGATAAACATTTTGGTCGCTGGTTGAATGTTGTACAGGCAGGACAAGACACATGTGAAGAGTCTTTAGCCCTTTCTCAATCAGCTACAATGTCAGCAAACCTGCAGGTTCAATGTTTTAAGACATGGCTAAATCTTTATGTTACCCCATATCGTATACAACAATGGGGTGGGGTGGATGGAGTTAATTGTCCTAGATGTGGTGAATTTGCGGTAGATAGTGTCCACATGTTTGCCTTATGTCCCAGTTTAACCCCATTGCCGGATGCGGTGGAGCAACGGATCAAATGGCTGTTTGGTTATATGGTCAAAATCTCACCGCAGCTAGTAATGCTGGGAATTCCGGATATCTATATGAATGCTCCAGAAAGAAAGCTATTATTTATTGCGATGGCCACACTTAGAGTGCGCATAGCCACGGTTTGGCTGGATCCTGTCCCCCGACTCCCCACGAATGGTTTAGTAAATTCATAAATGTCGGGAAGTGGGAATTGCTGATCTTTAAAAGGAGAGGCCCGAGGGCTCGGAGGGAGGGGTAACGGATCTGGGAGCCCCTTACAAATTGGCTGAATTCTGAGAGTTAAAGTGCGCAATTTATTTATTTATGTTCTTTTTCCCCTGTTTTGTATAGTTTATAGGTTCTGTAATGTGATTTTTTTTAGGTACTCCATTTTTTTCTGTTTTGTTATACTCCTGCAGCCCCTGGGGGGGAGGGTCGGGTGGGGGGTGGCGGATAACATTGGAAAACGTGGGGAATGACAAAGATATAATGTATGATTGTATTTGTTATTGTATTTTTTTTTCCTTTTGGAGTTTGCTCTTATGTCATTTTCCCAATAAAAATATTAAAAAAAAAAAAAATCTTCAGTGTGTTGATTTATTCATGTGCATATGGGGTACAGCCCTCTGACTACTGGGCGTCCAAATAACGGCATGCGCCAGGTACGCCACACCTAGCGTAATTTGCTTTTTTATAAATCCCACATTTAGGGGCTCATTATGATGGAGGATTTTCCGCATCCTCCGGGCCGGCGGAAGCAACAGCCGGCCTGGAGGATGCGGAAAATCCTCTGCGGACCCACCAGAGACCCACCGCCACATTAGGATGGCTGGTGGGTCCTGGTTTAGGTCCGCTGCTTTTCCGCCGCGGTTGGCTTACAACTGCGGCGGAAAAGGCCTGATATGGTGGCGGTGTCTCTCAGACACCGTCCACCATATTAGGATGTCTGTATTTCAATGCCTTTACACGGCGGCATGTCCGCCGTGCAAAGGCATACGGATTCTTATTTGGGGGCCCGTTGCGGGCCCCCAGGGGTGAAGAGGGGGTGGGGGGTGCAGATGGGGGGTACCTATGGTACCCCCCTGCATTTGCGTGCACAGAGCGGCAGGCACCACGCGGTGCCTGCCACTTTGTGCATGCAAATGCAATGCGTGCATTTTTAACATTGCTGCGGGTTCAGCTTGAAGCCGCACCCGCACCCGCCGCAATGTTAAAAATAGAGGATGTGACCGCCAGGGTGGCGGTCAATTCCTAATTGCACAGGAGGGAACTCCGCAGGACATCCTCTATGGTCGCGGACGGACTCAAGTCCGTGCGCGATCATAATGTGCCCCTAAGTGTGGCTACTGAGCTACAGAATTGCAGCCCTGAAATTATCTCATGATCCTCGCCCTCTGTGATCATCCCTACTCCTCCCACTCCCCAAATCCTTGCCATATAGTTTTGGAGGGGGGCCCCCACTTAAAAACATTTTGCTTAGGGGGGCTTAGAGCAAAAAAGTTTGAAGACCTCTGATTTAGAGTGTTGTAGAGCGCTACATTTACTGCCACCTCATGGCACTATATGAGATACAGATGTAGGGAGTTAAAGTCCAGTCATTGTAAAGAGGGTCCTTATCGAGTGATTTTTATCACTCCCCTTGAAGGTAAAGAATGTACTTGAATGTTCATTAGAACAGCTCAGTTTCCAGAGAAGGAGGCAGTGCAGTCCTGCCCTGAGGATCGGGTTCAATGAGTAGGATTACACAGGTGGTAGGTAAGCACCGTAACATTTTTTATGACTAAATTAACAAATTAAACAGCCACATAAATTTGACGCTATGGATTTATAATGCTATGGACATTGAAACAAGTGGCTGTTGGCTCTTATTGGAATTGAATGACTATGAATTATTTTCAAAAATTATACAAGTGAGGTTATTTATGAATAATTGTCGGGTGTTATATTCGAAATATTTTGCTTGATTGTAATAAATATATATATATATATATATGTAAAAAAAACTAATGAAATGGTAGTCTGTCTATTATGTTTACTTTGATTCTGATCACATGACAAACCTTAAAACACTGGGTGTAAACAGACACGATCACTCGTGAGCAAGGGAAGTGGTTCCCGAAACGTTGAGTGGGCTGTGAAATAAACACCAGTTTTTTTAAACTATGCTGGCCTGGACGTCGTTCTTGAAAGATTGGAGAACGTGTGTTGTGAAAACGTAGGGAGTGGCGCTCCCGTCCTGGCCCGCCGCTGCAAGCGGCCACTCATGCTTCGCGCCAATGCAGGAGTTGGATATATATATATATATATATATATATATATATATATATATATATATATATATATATATATATATTCACTGTAAAAACCATAGGTTTTAGGCACGTTATAGTTAGGAATTAGCATTAAAAAAACCTTTACAAATTCACACAAAAAAACATAGGTTTCATAGATGTTATAGTTAGTTGAACATTTGACTCATATAAAACCAGAGAAATTTGCCTGTTATAATTAGTTGAACTAACTAAAACTTGCGCGCCCGCAATGCACTGCTGATGATGTCACATATTACATCACTCATGACATAGTCAGTGACATCACTGATGACATCATCCAGTGAATGTGTGTTTCTGTAAAGATGAAATATGTTTTATATATATATGCCAAGGTGTATTAAAGAATTAATGCATTTACAAGTGCCTAAAATAATTATTTTGTATGTGCCTGACTGACTGTTTAAGTAAGTGATTTAATGTGTCTTACTGAATGCATGGGTTAGTGATTAAAATGTGTAAACGTCTGTATTAGTCTCTCCGTTGGTGTGTAAGCAACTGCATGGATTGCTGAATAGCTTGTTGAGTGTCTATTTAGGTTATTGATTTGTAGTCTGATTATCTCTATGGGTCCCTGAGTATCTGTGTGGGTGGGTGCATGGAGGGATGTATGAGTCTGTGCATAGATGTCTGAGTGGGTGATTCAGTGGTTGTATGGATTAAAAAGTGCATCTGCAAAATGCTGTATGGGTGAGTTAGTGTGTCTATGGGTGTGTTGGTGAGTGAATAAATGTTTCAGTGGCATATCTGTGAGTAACTACATATGTTTTAAGGCAGTATATGTGAGAGTTAGAGTATATAATTGACTATACATGAGAGTAAGTGATTTGAAGAGTGGGTGTATAAATAAGTGCCTGCTTCTATCACCATTGTATAAGACAGTAAATATGTGTTAGTATCTGTATAAATAAGTGATTTGGTATGTCCAAAAATAATGAAGTTGGTTTCTATAACTGTATACATGACAAAATGGGTAAGTGTATGATTCTTTGCATGACTGACTAGGTGTGTGAGTAATTCTATGGATAAGTGGCGGAGTGTGACTGTATGTATAGATATATGAGTGCATATTATAGTCCTGTATTGATGAGTAACTATAAGTATAAGTGACTGGATGTGTGTGCAGACCTAGGAAATAGTGAGTCCTATGTAGTATATGGCATTGTTCTGTGTATGGTTTAAAAAATAGTAGTCAGCATTTTAGAATGGGTGTATCAAAGTTTACATTAGAGCATCAGTATGTGCATCAGATTGTCATGTGTATGATGTCATGAGTGATGTCATCAGTGATGTCACTGACCATGTCATGAGTGTTGTAATATGTGACGTCATCAGCAGTGCATTGCGGGCACGCAAATTATAGTTAGCTCAACTAACTATAACAGGCAAATTTCTCTGGTTTTATATGAGTCAAATGTTCAACTAACTATAACGTCCCTGAAACCTATGGTTCTTTTAGTGAATTTCTAAAGGTTTTTTTAATGCTAATTTCTAACTATAACGTGCCTAAAACCTATGGTTTGTTCAGTGAATTTCAAAGGTTTTTTAAATGTTAATTTCATATTTTAATGTTTCTAACATCTATATTTTTTCTTTTTTTTAAAAATATTTTGCAACTCTATTATACTTCTTTTTTTAACTTTACAAAGTATGTAATGTTTTATATCTTTCCAAAAAAATATGTATATATTTTTTTTTCCAGAGAAAACTGCACTCCCATACCGGTAGCGTACTAAGCTCCATCACCACACAAATCCTATCTGCCATATTGCTAAACTCGTAAATGATGCGTATTTCATATCCGACAACTCTGTGGCACCGCATCCCGCGTCACCCCAGCTGCTACTTTGGTATCCGACGGGTACACAGTACCAAGCCATGCTTTACGTCACATACGTATGGGGTCGCGCCCTCTGCACGTTGCACATGCGACAAGAACACCCTGCCAGGCCATGTGTTACATCACAGATGTATGGTGTCGTGCCAGGTACGCCATTCCTCGATTTTTTTTCTGTCTCAAAAGTATATCTAAATACCTTTAAACAGTATATGAGAGCAAGAAATAATCTAAAATATTTCAAACATTTATATATTTCTAACTGTAATAAACTTATATTATGATAAATATATTTTGTCAAAATCGTGTCGGCCTCCTTGCGCGCTCGGTGCGCGATTGTCATGTGACCTTAAAAAAAAGCATTTGATTGCTTCCTAACATTTCCCATTGTAACAGTTGAACGACCCCACCCATTTTACTCATTCTCTCTACAGCGTTTGATGAGAGACACCTCTTCTGCTTAGAGTGCTTTTTTGAAAGGTTTTTTGCCGTGTACACATATCTTATACTACACATAACATGCAACGATCATCTTGATCAATATTCATGATCTGTACATTAGCCTTCCAAGTGTGATTGCCATGCATCTCAAACGTTCCATTAAAAAACAAATATGCGTTACACGATGCCCCTGGTTTGTGTGTGTGCACATTATTGTGCTCCCTTTCGGCCTGGGTATTCGTGGCTCTAACAAGTATCAGGATTCACGTGCAGAGTGCACATCCTAGATCACATGCAATGTGTAGATTTCTTTTGCTGTATGCTCTGTTGTCAGGCTTTACCAATATACTAATGTGTTATATGTGAGACTTTCAGATTCACATTTGACATGTATTCCTTGACTGTAATGAGTGTTATCACTGTGTATGACATAGCCTCACTGCTGATCCTCCCTCCATCCGACCACATTCACATGTGTACGCTTCGCAATACCAACACTTTCAATTCTACCACACACAATTGACATGCGTGTCTGCGCATATCCATGTAATATTCACCATTCATTCATGTAATATTCACCATTCATTCATTTCAAACACCATCTCATTAATGATAGTTTCCGCCCTCCCGACACATGCTACACTAATGTAAATTGCACACTCTGCAAGGTCAAAACTACAAAAGAAACACACATAAGTACAATTCCTGGCCAAGCAGGAACTGAACAACGCCCAGGTCCCCGGAATAATTATTCACACCCCTACGCTGGCCTGGTGTACGCAAGCCCAGCCCACTTTGCGTACGTATAAATAGGATAACCACGACGACGCACGTCCCTCTTCTTCCACACTGCCTCAGGTGATATTGCTGCATCCACCTCGCATGTCACAATGTGCAATAAAAAAACGGGATCCATGAGGTATACACCATCCTGGCAATCAACACAGGCTCTAAATTATGAGCCCTACTGCCGGTTGTCTACGAAAGGGATCCCTGAGGTGTACACCATCCTGTAATCATCACTCCACCAGCATTGTGAGCACTGTTGCCTGTAGTGTTTGCTCACACAACAATGACAGCAGGTAAGCAGAGCGGCATGGGTGCACAGGGCCTCCAATTGAGCACAGGACGGGTGGGGTGTATCACCCTGGCTGCGCAGGTGCGAACAAACAATGTTGCCGTGCTTAATGATGTGATCTCTGACCTCATTCAGTCTCATCTCTGCCTCATTTTAAAGGCCTGCTGGACCGTACTGTAGGCCTGAGCCAGCGGGCAGCGCTGCCCTACAGACACCTGTTAAACATGATGCTGCGTGAGGGGTGGGGTTCATCACCCTTAGTGCGCACGTGCGAAAAAGCAGTGTTGCCGTGCGTAATGATGTAATCTCTAACCTCATTCAGTCACATCAGTCTCATTTTAAGGACCTGCTGTACCATGCTGTCGGCCTGAGCCAGCAGGCAGCGTTGACCTTCAGACACGTAGCCTTAGCTTTTAGGGCAATGTAGTGAGCTCGTTACTAAGTGTACATTCACACAGGCTTCCGTCACTGCATTACACGTGCACATTATGCTTCTAGCATGCGCTCTGTTCCTTTCTATATAAACCTTCGTATAACATATTATTATTTAACCTGTGAATTCTCGAGCACTCCAACTCCTCTTAGAACCACGATTACCACTAACAGTTGGTAGATTGTACTTCAAAAATGAAGGATGCACTCAACTCCTGTTTTCTAACAAGCTTGAAATAAGCCTTCATTTACCTCCAGACGTTTCCACCATTAAATTATTTCTCCCTTTTCAGACATTCATTTGATTGCTTCAAGAAGGGCGGAGCTGGAACTGACCCCGTAATGATGCCCTGGGCATTCTGACACCTTCCATCGTGGTATCAAGACACCATCCCAGACCGGAGACCTGGTCTACAGTACAAATGTACTCAGGACTCGGAGCTTGCACCAACACGTCGTGGGAGACACCGGTGGTGGCAGGTGAGCAGTGAAGCCTCGGTGTGCAAGGCCTACAATTGAGCACACTGGATTCAAGCAAGCCGGGCTGAAGACGGCTGAAATGCCAGAAACCGGTCCTCGGAAGCTTGTTTCCGGTCCAGGAAAGGCATGGCTTGGCAGTTCGGGCTGGACTGTTCCCATGAGGCACAGTGTCAGAATGATTTGCATATGGCCATTTCTGAACTTGGGTGGCGGAGTGGGCTAAAGAACGGTGATGGATTAAACCCAGATCTCTTGACTGGGTGTGAGTGTTTGATTGGTTCGGATGCTCCGTCCATCACCACCCCCTTTTGTGCCACTTTGTTCGCCATAAGTTGGCAGGGTATGCTCAGACGTGAGTCCCTTGCTCACTTTGCCACTGGATTCAAGCAAGCCGGGCTGAAGACGGCTGAAATGCCAGAAACCGGTCCTCGGAAGCTTGTTTCCGGTCCAGGGAAGGCATGGCTTGGCAGTTCGGGCTGGACTGTTCCCATGAGGCACAGGGTCAGACTGATTTGCATATGGCCATGTCTGAACTGGGGTGGCAGAGTGGGCTAAAGAACGGTGATGGATTAAACCCAGATCTCTTGACTGGGTGCGAGTATTTGATTGGTTCAGATGCTCCGTCCATCACCACCCCCTTTTGTGTCACTTTGTTCGCCATAAGTTGGCAGGGTATGCTCAGACGTGAGTCCCTTGCTCACTTTGCCACTGGATTCAAGCAAGCCGGGCTGAAGACGGCTGAAATGCCAGAAACCGGTCTTCGGAAGCTTGTTTCCGGTCCAGGGAAGGCATGGCTTGGCAGTTCGGGCTGGACTGTTCCCATGAGGCACAGGGTCAGACTGATTTGCATATGGCCATGTCTGAAATGGGGTGGCAGAGTGGGCTACAGAACGGTGATGGATTAAACCCAGATCTCTTGACTGGGTGTGAGTGTTTGATTGGTTCAGATGCTCCGTCCATCACCAGCCCCTTTTGTACCACTTTGTTCGCCATAAGTTGGCAGGGTATGCTCAGACGCGAGTCCCTTGCTCACTTTGCCACTGGATTCAAGAAAGCTGGGCTGAAGACGGCTGAAATGCCAGAAACCGGTCCTCGGAAGCTTGTTTCCAGTCCAGGGAAGGCATGGCTTGGCAGTTCGGGCTGGACTGTTCCCATGAGGCACAGGGTCAGACTGATATGCATATGGCCGTGTCTGAACTGGGGTGGCAGAGTGGGCTAAAGAACTGTGATGGATTAAACCCAGATCTCTTGACTGGGTGTGAGTGTTTGATTGGGTCAGATGCTCCGTCCATCACCACCCCCTTTTGTACCACTTTGTTCGCCATAAGTTGGCAGGGTATGCTCAGACGCGAGTCCCTTGCTCACTTTGCCACTGGATTCAAGCAAGCCGGGCTGAAGACGGCTGAAATGCCAGAAACCGGTCCTCGGAAGCTTCTTTTCGGTCCAGGGAAGGCATGGCTTGGCAGTTCAGGCTGGGCTGTTCACATGAGGCACAGGGTCAGACTGATTTGCATATGGCCATGTCTGAACTGGGGTGGCAGAGTGGGATAAAGAACGGTGATGGATTAAACCCCGATCACTTGACTGGGTGTGAGTGTTTGATTGGTTCAGATGCTCTGTCCATCACCACCCCCTTTTGTACCACTTGGTTAGTGGCTAGGCCATTCTTTAGGTATATGACTAATAACTGGAGTAATTTCAGGGCTGCAAAGAGGAGCATGCTAAATTGATAAGTGCTTAGGTATTGGCAGAGTGATAGGATACGTACATAGTGTTGGATGGGTGAATGGACAAGTGCATGGGATAGACAGAAGGATCGCTAGACTGCATAGGTACTAACTGAGTATTTAAAAGACTGTAGCAATGCTATACAGCTGATTGGGGGTCTGCATGCATAGTTCACAGAATATTGTAGCTGTACTAGTAATAGTGTGTCTATGGTTTTGAGAATGATAGTCTACATTTCAGGGTGTGAGGAGGTGCATCACGTAGATGATGTTATCAGTGATGCAGGGCTCAAAAAATCATAAAAAATGCACTAGACCTGTAGGTCTAGTAACCTACAAAATCTCCTCAAGCTAACTAAAATGCACTTGACCTCAGACTCTGAAAGCTGAGCAAATGTGACAAGTTAACAAGATTTAAAAGCATTTGTATTGCTCATTTACATTGGAAGCAATAAAGATGTCTTTAAATCTTGCTATGTGTCACATTTCCACTGCTTTCAGAGGTAGAGGCCAAGTGACAATTTGTCTTCCTACTCACCAGAAAGGGTGAGTAGGACCTAAAAATAGCTCATCCTTAATTAATCTAACTCGCAAATGCGAGCGGTCAAGTGAATTTTTCGAGCCCTGTGATGTCATTTGAGATGTCATAAACGATGTCACTGACCATGTCATGAATGATGTAATATGTGACGTCATCAGCACTGCATGGCGGGGGCGTGAGTTATAGTTAGCATAGTTAGCACAACTAACTATAACGGCCGAATTTCTTTTGTTTTGTATGAGTGAAATGTCCAACTAACTATGACGTCCATGAAACCTGTGGTTTTTTCAGTGAATTTCTGAGGTTTTTTAAATGCAAATTTCTAACTAACATGTCCCTGAAACTTGTGTTTTTTTCAGTGAATTTTATACATATGTATTTAATCTCCTCTCACTCTTACAAGGAAGGAATCAGCACTCAGGTTGTAGTTTGGAAGTATTTAATCTGCAAAGGACGTGATCCACAAGTTTCGGCGTGTCCGAACCTTACTAACGATACAAGACGTCATTGTAGCATCCTTATTTAAATGTATACATGCCTCCAGTTGCCAACATTTACAAAGGACTACATATTACTTTAATCCAAAAAGCTGGTGGCCATATTGGAATGGTCACGATGTGAAAATTCAGGAATTGATACAATAAAGAAAAGAAAACAAGTGTTAATATGCACACAATGCATATGGCTGTGTTCAAACTGGAATGGCATGGTGAGCAAAAAAACGATGGAGTTAGGCCCAGATCTCGGTACTGGGGTGAATGTATGACATTGTTCTGCATTCTGTCCATCAAATGTTAATTTTGCATTTGTCACCCCGAGTGGGACGGGTATGCTCAAATGTGAGTCCTGTGATCTCCATGCCACTGGAATCAAGCTATCCTGGCTGATGAGGACTGAAAGCTCGAAACCGGTCCTAGGATGCTTGTTTCCAGTCCAGAGAGTACCTGGCTTGGCAGTTCGGGCTGGACTGTTCCCATGGGGCACAGGGTCAAGACTGATTTTCATATGGCTGGGTTCAAACTGGAATGGCGAGCAAAAAAAAGGTGGATTTAGGCCCAGATCTCTGTACTGGGGTGAATGTATGACATTGTTCTGCATTCTGCCCATCAACTGTTGTTTTTGCATTTGTCACCCCGAGTGGGACGGGAATGCTCAGACGTGAGTCCTATGTTCTCCACGCCACTGGACTCAAGCTATCCTGGCTGATGAGGACTGAAGCCTGAAACCGTTCCTAGGATGCTTGTTTCCAGTCCAGGGAGGACCTGGCTTGGCAGTTCGGGATGGACTGTTTCCATGGAGCACAGGGTCAAGACTGATTTGCAGATGGCTCAGTTCAAACTGGAATGGCATGGTGAGCAAAACAACGATGAATTTAGGCCCAGATCTCTGTACTCGGTGAATGTATCACATTGTTCTGCATTCTGTCCATCAACTGTTGTTTTTGCATTTTTCACACTGAGTGGGACGGGTATGCTCAGGCGTGAGTCCCGTGCTCTCCATGCAACTGGAATCAAGCTATCATGGCTGATGAGCCTGAAAGCCCGAAACTGGTCCTAGGATGCTTGTTTCCAGTGCAGGGAGGACCTGGCTTGGCAGTTCGGGCTGGACTGTTCCCATGGGGCACGCACAGGGTGAAGACTTATTTGCATATGGCTGGGTTTAAACTGGATTGGCATGGTGAGCAAAAAAACGTTGGATTTAGGCCCAGATCTCTGTACTTGGGTGAATGTATGACATTGTTCTGCATTCTGTCCATCAACTGTTGTTTTTGCATTCATCACCACGAGTGGGACCGGTATGCTCAGACATGAGCTATGCCTGTATGTTCGTCAACGTGACTTATTCATAATTAACATACTTAGGATTGCAAACATCAACATAAACAATAGACTTCACATTACTTTAATGTGAAAGGCTATCGGCCATATTAATCTGGGCAAGTTGCGTATTATAATGGTTCTTACATGAAATAAAAAGAAAAAAAGGGGTGTTAATATACACAAACTATCCCTAAATAAAGTTCTAGCGATTATAGTTCCATTCCAATCACAACTCATTTGAGATGTCATGAGTGATGTCATGAGTGATGTAACTGACCAGGTCATTAATGATGTAATGACTGAGGTCATTAGCTGTACATTGCGGGGGCGTAAGTTATAGTTAGCTCAGGTAACTATAACTGCTGAATTTCACTGGTTGTGTATGAGTAAAATCTGAGTCTAGGTATACCATCCTTGTAATCTTTGTTTTTTTCAGAAAATATCTAGGTTTTTTTTAACGTTAAGTAAGATGCATATCACAATGGATGGCGGGGGGTTGGAAGCAGGGCCTGGCATTGTGCTGCCCCCACCAAGCTTCCTGTTCCTGCCTTCCCTCCTCCTAGCCACCCATTGTCCAAGTCCATGTCCCTGCTCCCTTATTACAGCCCTGTGTGGCTGTTGTTCTGCCACTGGCCAACCCGCCTTCTCTGAATTAACCCTGGGCGGAGAACTACGCTCCATTCGCGGAGTTTGCGAATTTTCGGCAACTTCGCACTTCGTGGCGAGCGTGAAGTTGTCGACTACTTTGCAATCAACAGCATAGCGTAGTAGTTTTTCTTCCTCGCGCGCTCAATAGCATTCTCGCGTGCGCGGTAATGACTTACCGTGGTTCTGCGTTCGCTTTCTCGCTTTTCTCTCCCGGTCGCGTTCGCTACGATGTTTGGAATCCGCCCGCAAAATCCCATGCGACTTTGAGAACGCAAATACGTCATTCAGACGTGCGAACATGTCATTGGGACGTGCGAGCCATGTTGGTAAGATCGCGTTTCCGAACACGCAGAAACTGCAATCTGGCACAGAATATCTCCTGAGCATGTTAAAATCTTCTCAAAAATTTTCATTTAACCCCTCAGATTGTGATTTGGCTGTATTTTTTTGGGCTAGGAGTCCTCTTTTTGTTTCTACTCTTTTTTTCAAAAGAAAGGAAGTGCCCCTGAGTCTCCAACTTCCTGTTCCTGTCCACCAGGCTCCTCCCAGTGCTTTGTCCATGTGGTGTTGTTCACTTTCATTTGGATTTAGAGCTGGAAGGATCACTCTTTGTGTATCTCTGCTGCATCATAGCATTTAATTGGATTTATTGAGGAATTTTGGATTTGAACTTTTCTTTTACAAGTAAGTTTGAGAATTGAGAATTGGTGTACTGTAAATGTTTGTTTGGTTTGGTTTTTTTTTTAACTACAGTTTTCTGTGCTTCTCAATCTTTCTTAACAATTATTATTGAGGGAGGCCTGTACTTTCATGAGGGGCCAAGTTGTATGTGTTTGAAATTTCATTCAGTACGCCTAGAGGGACCCAAGGGTCCACCCATGTTTCTGTTGTGTCTGTGGCATTGGATATAATTGCATACTCTGTTGTAGTGGAATTTAATTTTTTTCTAAAATTAGGTAACCCTAGTAGTTCATGTAGTTAGTGTAGGGCTGCTTGAGTTCATTTACTTTCTGTGGGTGACTTGGCCAGGTGGTGGTGGCCATTTTGTGTTTGGAGCCACTGTGTTTTTTTGCCATAGGCCTCCAAGCTTGTGGCCTACTCTGCCAGTAGGCCCAAGGTTACTACTAGAGTCCTCATCATGTGGATGCATGAAAGTTGTTCAACTGATTTTGAGTGTTTAAGATGTAAGTGTTACATCATAGGTCATGGATGGCTTTAGATTGATTAGCAAAATGTTTTTTTGGTGTTGAATTGCAGGTTTTGGGCGTGTGTTGGATAATATGCGCACTAGGTAACCCCAGAATTCAGCTCGTTCTGGTAACTTTGCACAGTCCTACAACGCGACCATACAGTTTTTGTCTTCTTCGCGCGCTCAATGTGCGTGCTCGGGCACGCGATAAAGACGTTTTGTACAGTTCCCGCTGCCGAACACGCCGAATTCGCATTCTCGCGAGCTATATCTCCCGAGTTGCCTAAAACGTTCCCGAAAATGTAGATGCTGTTCATTTTGCTAAAAGAAATTCTCCAGGTTGTCATTTGCTTGTAGTTTTTGGAGCATGGAGCACTTACTGTTTCTGTCCTCTATGTACTTTGTTATTATTTGAGGGTGGCCTGACCATGTGGGTGGCTTGGCGGCCATTTTGTCAAGCAGCCAACCATTGTCCTTTTGCCATATGAATGTATTGTCTGTCTTCTCTTTCTTTTCATGTTTTTGTGGGTGGCCAGGCCATGTGGGGGCGGCCATTTTGTGTTTGGAGCCACTGTGATTTTTTTGCCATAGGCCTCCAAGCTTGTGGCCTACTCTGCAGTAGGCCCAAGGGTACTACAAGAGTCCTCATCATGTGGGTGCATGAAAGTTGTTCAACTGATTATGGGTGTTTAAGTTGTAAGTGCTACATCATAGGTCATGGATGGCTTTGGATTGATTAGCAAAATGTTTTTTTGGTGTTGAATTGCAGGTTTTGGGTGTGTGTTGGATAATATACGCACTAGGTAACCCTAGAATTCAGTTCGCGTAGTTTTGGTAACTTTGCACAGTGCTACAACGCGACCATACAGTTTTTGTCTTCTTCGCGCGCTCAATGTGCGTGCTCGGGCACGCGATAAAGACGTTTTGTACAGTTCGCGCTGCCGAACACGCCGAATTTGCATTCTCGCGAGCTATATCTCCCGAGTTGCCTAAAACGTTCCCGAAAATGTAGATGCTGTTCATTTTGCTAAAAGAAACTCTCCAGGTTGTCATTTGCTTGTAGTTTTTGGAGCATGGACCACTTACTGTTTCTGTCCTCTATGTACTTTGTTATTATTTGAGGGTGGCCTGACCATGTGGGTGGCTTGGCGGCCATTTTGTCAAGCAGCCAACCATTGTCCTTTTGCCATAGGAATGTATTGTCTGTCTTCTCTTTCTTTTCATGTTTTTGTGGGTGGCCAGGCCATGTGGGGGCGGCCATTTTGTATTTGGAGCCACTGTGTTTTTTTTGCCATAGGCCTCCAAGCTTGTGGCCTACTCTGCCAGTAGGCCCCAGGGTACTACTAGAGTCCTCATCATGTGGGTGCATGAAAGTTGTTCAACTGATTTTGGGTGTTTAAGTTGTAAGTGTTACATCATAGGTCATGGATGGCTTTGGATTGATTAGCAAAATGTTTTTTTGGAGTTGAATTGCAGGTTTTGGGTGTGTGTTGGATAATATGCGCACTAGGTAACCCTAGAATTCAGCTCGCGTAGTTTTGGTAACTTTGCACAGTACTACAACGCGACCATACAGTTTTTGTCTTCTTCGCGCGCTCAATGTGTGTGCTCGGGCACGCGATAAAGACGTTTTGCACAGTTCGCGCTGCCGAACACGACGAATTTGCATTCTCGCGAGCTATATCTCCGGAGTTGCCTAAAACGTTCCCGAAAATGTAGATGCTGTTCATTTTGCTAAAAGAAACTCCTCAGGTTGTCATTTGCTTGTAGTTTTTGGAGCATGGACCACTTACTGTTTCTGTCCTCTATGTACTTTGTTATTATTTGAGGGTGGCCTGACCATGTGGGCGGCTTGGCGGCCATTTTGTCAAGCAGCCAACCATTGTCCTTTTGCCATAGGAATGTATTGTCTGTCTTCTCTTTCTTTTCATGTTTTTGTGGGTGGCCAGGCCATGTGGGGGCGGCCATTTTGTGTGACCTTCCATCGTGGTTTAGTTTTTTTGCCGCAGGCCTACAAACTTGTGTGATTTTGTTCTGCCAGTAGGCCTAGAGTCCCAGAGATAGTCAGCAGAATGATTGATATAGCGTTGTCCATTTTTTCTGTTGAATTTAACATCATTTAGGGCATGGGTGGCAATGCATTGAATTTTCAAATGTGGTGTTTGGGGTGTTATTTGTTTGGGTGAAAAAAACTCTAAATGCCTTTGTTGTTTGTGTTGTTGTGTAACTTTCAAACCTTGTAGTCATGGGGATTTTCTTTTTTGCATTAAGCTGTGATGCAGGCATCCTCCTTTTTCTGGCCATATAGGGAGGGATATAGGCCTGCTTGACTTTATTGTTTTCTGGCCTTTGCCCTTTACCCATGTACCTGTGATGAGAGTGCCCATGTGGAGCTGGGGTGGTAGTAGTAGTGTGCTGTTTTGTTTTTGACAAATTGGCCTGTGTCTTGCCATTGTTCCTGTTGGCTTACTACTGTTCACATCCCCATTGCTATCTGCTGCAGGTCACTGATGCTGCATCCATCCGAAATGATGCACAAATTAAGGATAAACAAGTTCCACTTCCACTACATTAGCTTTTTAGTTCTTTGCTATTCTTACTCTTACTGGTTGTACTAATACTTCTAGTAGTAATTAAAATTAAAGCAAAAAAAAATCCACATTCGACTGATGTTGTTAACTAACTTCTGCCTTCTTTGCTTGTAGGTGCTGAAGAGGAGGTGTCAACATTCATCGCCTGTTCTACTGCCAGACAGACGTCCTTCTGTACTACGTCACGTGTGGTGTGACTAACCTGACCAGACATCATTCTCAGCAACTTGTGCAACTGAGTGCTGCTGCTGACATCTGAAGAAGATGGGCCCAAAGAAAGCAGGTACCAGGTCCTCCAAGACCAAGAAAGTAGCTGAGAAGAAGGAAGAGCAGAAGAAGGAAGTGACACTTAAGTCTGGTGTTGACCCGAAAACCTTTTTTGGGCTATAAAAAAGTACGCCTGCAGCAGCAGTGACCAGGGTCCAAGCTGGGGCCAGCACCTCCGCATCAGTGGGCCCAAGCCACCAACCCAGGCCCAAGCAGATGAGTGGGGAAGAGGTAGCCAGCCTAATGGTGGAAAGCAGTGATACTGAGCCTGAGCTGAACTTATCGCTATCTCAAAGTAGTACACATTCCACACAAGAGGGAACACAGCAGAAAAGTGGTGAACAACAACCAGCGCTCGCAATAGTACATGTTCAACCTGAGCCACCACCCGCAATAGTAGTTGTTCAACAACAACCACCTCCCGCAATAGTAGATGCTCAACGAAAAGAACAACCACAACCACCGCCCGCAATAGTAGTTGTTCAACAACCACCTCCCGCAATTGTAGATGCTCAACGAAAAGAACAACCACCGCCCGCAATAGTAGGAGTTCCACAACCACCACCCGCAATAGTAGATGTTCAACGAAAACAACAACCACAACCACCGTCTGCAATAGTTGTTGTTCAAGAACCACCACCGGCAATAGTAGTTGTTGTTACTCCCGAAGTCGGGCAGTTCAGGAAATTGAGCCTGATGCTGAGCAAGAAGATGAGGCAGCACCTCATGCAGGAGATCTATTGTTTTCCAAATCCCCACCAAGGAAAAGGAGGGTTAGTCCATTGAGTTCTTCGCCAAGCATCCCTTCTGATGATCTTGATATCAATTGGGAGCCACAACAATCTCAGCATCAGAGGGAGAGACATCCCAAGAAGACCAGGCGAGGGAAAAGGAAGGTTCCAGGAAGCCTACCACTTATGGAGTGCGATGTTGAGCAGCCGGATAATGATGGTGATGATGAGTCAGACCCAGTCATCACAAGCATTACTCCCGGCCCTGAGGACATGGAGACCAACATTTTAACCCTATCAAGAATGGCTGCGACTAGGGATGTAGCACGCATACCACCAACACAGGCCACACCAAAACTACCTCCAGCTTCCATTTTTACATTTGCACACAGCCGGCAGCGTCCTACATCCAGCACAAGTTCCACCTCAGCAGAAGTAGGTAGTGGTACTACTGCGCAGCCACATAGTGAAATTCACCACACAACAACCTCCAGTTCATCCGGCATTGGAAGTGGCACCTCTAGCAGGAGATAAAAGTTAAGCTCCCCAGTGTGGGACTTCTTTACAGTTAGCGCAAATGAGGAGAACATTGCTATATGCTCCATTTGTCATTCCTCTGTTAGTCGTGGTAAGCTTGGTACAAACTATGGTACCGGAGGCCAAATGACCCATATGAAAAAACATCACGCAATCAAGTGGGAGGACCACCTACGTCTCATAAAAGCAGGAACCATTATTGTTGGTGGGGAAGCAGTAGAAGGTCCACAGGTCGAACCGGAAGAAGAGGGAGACATTCTATCTGGTAGTGGTACACTAAGTACCCCTGTCCGACTCCCCAGCACTGCAGTGGTAGATCCCACATCCTCCGCATCAGCAACATCTCTGTGGCACCAGAGTAAGAGTAACCCGGAGACACCAAGGAGTACGGGTGCAAAGTCTGCGACGCAAATGACAGCATCGGGCCCAACAGAAAGAAATACCAAGCAGCGTACCATTGTTAGCATGTTTAGGCAGGAGGGAAAGTATGAGCGCAACCACCCAATAGCACGTTTGTACAATGCTAAGCTTGCTAAAATGTTAGCTCTGGACCTTCTCCCTTTTTCTTTTGTTGAAGGGGTGGGTTTCCTAGAATTTGTGTCAACCCTCTGCCCAAAATGGAATGTTCCCAGCCGCTACTATTTTGCTAGAGTTGCTGTTCCAGCACTACACCACGACGTGCTGGAATTGCTTGGAAAAGCCTTGCAGCAGAGTGCTGTGCATAGTATCCACCTGACAACAGATATGTGGACCAGTAGCCAAGCCACTGATTACATGTGCATCACTGCACACTGGATCTCTTTTACAGGTGTTAGAGACAAGATATCTACAGGCATTGACACTACTGAGATTTTTAATGATACCGGGACACCTCCGTCGAAGGTAGCTGTGCGCTTTATAAATAACTAAATAAATAAATAAATACTCGCAAACATGCTACTGTAGCCATGTTTGCTATGGAGACATCGCATACTGCTGCAAACATTTGGGATGAGTTCAACAGCAAGGTCTTTGAATGGCTGTGACCAAGAGGCCTCAATATTGGTTTTGTTGCCACCGACAATGGCAGTAATGTAGTTAAGGCCATGGAAGATGGTGGCTATTTTAGGGTCCTGTATTTGGCACACTGCATTAACATTGTGTTCAAGACTTTCTGAAAAGTGAAAGCAAAGTCAGCAGCTTACTGACCATTTGCAGAAGAATCTGCACGCATTTCAATCATTCTTTTAAAGCCCGGAAGCAGCTACGGGTCATTCAACGTGAGCATAGAATGCCAGTGAAAGCACTCATCCAGGAGGTACCAACACGTTGGAACTCTACTTATTACATGCTTGATCGGCTGTTTGAGCATTACATACCACTTAATGCTTATGTCATGACAAGAAGATCAGGGACTCCAACTGGTGTTATTAAAGCCATGACAGTTGAGATGTCGCAATTAGACCTCATTAAATGCCTGACAGAGATGCTACTTCCTTTTGAGGTATTCACACGTGCAGTCAGCAGGGAGGACTGTACTATGAGCCAAGCTATCCCATTGTTGTACATGCTGGAGCAAGAGCTGAAGGAGTCGGCCGCTTATCTCAGAATACAAGGATTCAAAATAAGATTGTGTCGCATCAACATTACATTACTGCCACAATTTTGGATCCACGGTACAAATTATTTGTGAACAGTAATGCAGTAATTCCTTTTTCAGAAGGGGATGTTGCCAAGTACAAAACTGTAATAGCCGAGGAAGCCACTGATTTAGAAAACGAACGGCTCTCAATTAGAGGCCTGCCAGTGCCAGCCCAGGACAGTGCAAGTACTACTGAGCATCCTACAGAGTCAAGTTCTTCTTCACAACATGCGAGCAGTGTGTTTGCTTCCCAGCAGTCACCAACACAAACAATAACAACAACCGCACCAACAGGATCTGATTCATCAGACACAAGCAAAAAAATAGCTGCTTGGTTTCTACAGAAAGGGATGGGTAAGTCCGTTGCTGTCGGAAAGCAAAAAGAGGACGAGCAAACCCGAGCACCAATGAACATTGAGCGGTTGGTCCAGGCCTATCTGGATGACACAACAGAGGTGTTCATGGAGCAAAGTTCATTGGTGTATTGGTATAGGACAAGAAGCCAATAGCCACTGCTCCGCAGGCTGGCGATAAAGTATCTAGCTTGCCCTGTTGCAAGTGTCTCTTCTGAGCGTGTTTTCAGTGCTGCTGGTGCCATTGTGACTGTGAAAAGGACCAGTCTCTAGCCCAAAAGCGTGGAGAGGTTAACCATGATAGAAATGAATCAGCACTTGATACCACCAGACTACAAAGTACGTGAATCAGAGCTGGAAGAGGAGAGCGAGTCGGAATAAATAATTAGTGGGTTACAGGACCTACTTCTGTCGGAAGAACCACCAGGGTTTGAGGACGAGCTCCTCTTCCCAGACCACTAGGCTTTGCTTGAAGTGCCAAACTTAATCATCATCAATCACAGGTAAGAAGAGAAGTTTGCTAGGAGGTGTAATGGAGGAGAGACTGGTAGTACAAATAGGACAAATATGACTCAGTGAGGGGTACCGCATCTATCTGTTGGAATGATGTTGTTACATGTGGTCAATTAATAATTATTTCAATCAAACACTGGCCGCTGCCCTGCATGTAGAGTAAACCTTGTGACGTACAACAGTAACCCCACCACAAAACAACATCATATGTGTACGTTGAAAATAAATAACATTTATTGATGTACATAAAAAAATATCCTCCTGGTCCTCTCCTATCCCACCCCTATCCCCACCCTAACCCCAACCAATGTCCAAGTCCAAAGAATGTCCCACAAAAATAAGTTAACCCCAACACCCAATTCCCACCCACCAACAAAAGTATTAAAAAAGGGGCAAATTGGGGGCGTGGCCAAGATGGCGACGGAGTAGGACGTGCTTCTTGTCCCCTCCGGCGCCGGGCCTTACATAGCCTTGTCCAGCGTTGACCCCAGGAGCTCCTCTGGGCTTAAAGTCGCTCCGGAGCCTACTGTGAGCGGTGGCTGGCAGCGGAGTGAGTTCCGACGCTCCTAGTGCCCGAGGTCGTGGGTTTGGAGCTGGCGGCGATCCTCGCGCCATGTGAGGCGCTGAAAGCTGAAGCGCCGGACGGAGCTGCAGGGAGCTCTAGGGGCACTCGGCGGACGGTGGTGGTTGGTGCTGCCTCATCTTTGCCGCGGAACGCTCCGGTTGGAGCTGTGGCCTTGAGCTCCGGGAGGGGGCGGAGCCTATGGCCCACGGACGGCGGGCCCTGCGGCGCGGCCGGCGGCCTAATTGAGGCCGGGGACTGAGGCCTGGTCCGCGAGTCGTTCTGCGCTATGTCTGGGGTCCATCCCTCCGGGCTGCAGCCTGGGCAGTGCACGGCAGCTGGGGTGCCTGGGCCCTTCAGTGGAGAGCAGAGGCGGTCACGGGGTGGCACGCTAGGGGACCTCAGCTTGGCCCTGAGTGTGCATGATCGGCTTGGCACGGCTGCTGGTGGCTGAGAGGAGACACAGGGCAGTGTGAGCGCTCGTCCCCTCGGCGGGGGAGCCCTGCTACAGGACAGCGACGAAGCAGGCTGCAGGTACGCTGATTGACCGGGGATCCTGTGAAGTAACGCTGTGTCCGGCTGATGAGGCTTTGGGGGCCTCTGAAGGTCTCCTGGAGATGATTGTGCCCAGAAGGCGGCTTTCCCTCGCCCGGACCTAGCGGCGGACCTGCGCCCTGTGGAGGGAGCGCTTCGATTGACTTACACGCCCGGGAGGCCTGGCTGGAATTGAGACCTTTGGCAGGCCTGCTGCTCACACGCCGCCACGCGCCTGCCTGCACGGGGTGTACTTTCTGTGTGCTGGGGCTTCGAGGTCTACGGGCTAGGGACGCCGGCCTAACTTTGACATTGGGGCGCCGGGGGGACGGCTGGAGATTGTTGGGCGGTGCCTCCGCCTGGTTATTACGGCAGGCACTGGTGAACTCTGCTTCCCTGTGCACCGCTCTTTTGACCTGACACCGGTGGTGGACTGCAACAGCGATGGCCACCTCCCTACGCAAGGGGAAGCCTGGTAAGGATGGGTCAGCTAAGGGCTCTCAGCCCCCGGCCTCCCCCGGCCCTAGCGCATCTCCGGGGCGGTCTGATGATGAGGCTCCGGCTACTAAGGCCTTCATGAAGGAACTCTTCGCCTCCATCAAAGATGATATTGCCGAGCTCCGAACCCAGCTAACTTCGGATCTCCGCGAGGTGCGGAGGGATGTCGACGGTCTTGGGGAGAGAGTGGCCACTCTGGAAGACCTTCACCTCAGCATGGCCAATGATGTCCACCTGCTACAACAGGACGTGCTCTGGCTCATGGAACAGAACATAGATCTGCAGGCCCACGCTGAGGATCTGGAGAATCGTTCCTGCCGAAATAACATCCGCATTCGAGCGGTCCCTTGGGAAGGCGAAGCAGGAGATCTCAGGGAATATGTGCAGTCGCTCTTTCTTCGGATTTTGGATGAGGAAGATGTGCAGGACATCAGAATGGATAGAGTCCATAGAGTGGGGCTGCCCAGGCGGAATGGGGGACCTCCCCCTGACATACTTGTGTGTGTGCACGATTTCCGACTCAAGGAACGAATCCTCAGGAAGGCGCGGGACATTCCCTCCCTGCAATTCCGGGACCATCGTCCTCAGCTTTATCAGGACCTGGCTGCTTCCACGCTCCAGAAGAGGCGCGAGTTTCAACCGGTCACTGCTTATTTGAGAGAGCACAACATCTCCTATTCGTGGGGCCATCCCTTCCGCATAGTCTTCCGTTGGCAGAATAGACTGGCACAGATTCGATCTCTCCGGGAAGCGAAGGCACTCCTGGGGATTGAGGAGGAGACGCCGGCGCAGGCCCGTCGCAGTCCTTCACCACGGAGACGACACCGCTCCTCGTCTTGGCACAGAGTGGGACCGGAGGCGAGCCGCAGGAGGCCTGACCACACGACTAGCCTGCAGGAGCGTGGGAGTGCAGTGGCGTCAGTGGCCTCTGCCACGCTGGCGTCGACGCAGCAGAGCTCTGGGGCGGCCTGATCTTCGGGCAGCTCACCTTGGTGCCGGAGGGGCACGCACAATCAGGTACCGGGGTTATGTATGTACTTTTCGAGAAGACACCCCGCCCTTCGGCCTTGGGAGATCCGATGTTGGGTCCCCGTCCACACCCCCAGGGGGGTTTCAGTGACTTGAGTTTTTTCTTCTTCTTCTTGTTCCTTTTGTTGTGGGGTGTGTTGGGGGGTGGGGGGCGTGAGGGGAGGGGGTCGGGGAAGGTCCATGGTGGTGACAAGGGTGTTAGGGGGGTGTATGGCTGCGATGCACGTTTGAAATACGGAGGATTGGGGCAGTGGGGGCGTACCCACGGTTCAAGTTGACTTGTTATCCGGCTAACGGAGTAGGGTGGGGGGGGCGGGTAGCACGTCGGCATTACAGGTGGCGGGTGAGTTTAGGCCTCTGAGAGGGGGGACTCATGAGCTGGCACTGGCAGGGGTCGGGGTGATGTTCTGTGATGCCTGTTAGTATAGGGACCTGGAATGTTAAAGGGCTTAACTCGCCGCAGAAACGACAGAAAGTGTGGAAATATGTGACTGATCATCAGCTGGATGTGGTGGGTCTCCAGGAGACTCATCTAGCTCGCAAAGACGAGCTGCGCCTCAGGCATAAGGCTTATCCTCTTATTTACAGATCTTCTGCTACTACGAAACACAGAGGGGTGGCCATCCTCTTCCGCGCCGCGCTGCACTTCCAACCTGTAGAGGTGCGCAGTGACAAGGATGGCCGTTGGTTGATGGTGAAAGGGGTTGTTCGGGGGCGAATGTGTACCTTTGCGGTGGTTTATCTCCCTAATGCTGGCCAAAATAAGTTCCTACAGGACTTGCTGCAGAAGGTGGGGGATTTCACTGATGGGCACTTGTTCCTCATGGGGGATTTTAATTTGGTGTGGGATAAGGTTGTGGATAGCTCTAGGTCTCACAGGGCTGATACAGGAGTGTTTTCGGGTGCAACACAGCAGATGGTGGGTGAAATGGGGCTGGCTGATGGATGGCGATTTTATCACCCTACTTCCCGAGATTACACATTCTTTTCCCATGTACACCACTCCTACTCCCGATTAGATTATATTTTCCTCAGTCAGGCCCTTAGGGGAGATGTCCTAGATTCCTCCATTCTCCCGCTTTCAGTCTCCGACCACAGTTTGCTGGTTCTCACCCTTCGCTGGACACTGTCCGGTAACGGACAGCGGAAATGGTACTTCCCAGCCTCGGTGGTCAGGGATGACGCATCGAATAGGGCACTACGGGAGGCCATTAGGGAGTTTTTTTTACCTCAACCCCACAACGGATACATCAGTAGCTAATACTTGGGACGCCCTTAAGGCGTCAGTCCGGGGTACGTGTATAGACCTTAACGCCACTCTTAACAGGTTGAGGCGGAAAGACCGGGAGGACTTGGAGGCCGAGTTGGCCAACCTCGAACAAGAACACAAGCACCATCCGTCGAGGGCGACCCTACGTCCGCTTACGGCGGTCCGAGGGAAACTGAGAGCTCACTACAATAACAGGGCTGAACTCACAATGTTGAGGCTGGGGCGACAATCTTATTCCTCTGGGAATAAGGTCGGTAGACACCTAGCGCGTCAACTGCGTGACAGGAGGGAGCGCGAATATGTCGGCGGGATTAAGGATGACGCGGGCGTGCTACAGCATAGGGACAAATTGAAGGCGAGCATCTTTTGCCGCTTTTATGCGAACCTCTACGCAGGGGACGGCCTCGATGCGGAAGCACAACGGGAGTATTTGCGGCGCCTACCGCTCCCCCAGATATCGAAGGAGTGGAATGATCTGTTGGAGGCCCCGGTTACCAGGGAAGAGGTACTTGAGGTCATCAAAAATCTGAAACTGCACAAAGCACCTGGGCCAGATGGCTATACGGCCGTCTTCTACAAGACATACGCCACTGAACTTTGCGACTTCCTAGTGTCCCTCTTTAATGATATGGCCACCTCTGCTTCCGCGGCCCGAACTTTGGCAGAGGCGGTCATTACGATCCTGCCGAAGCCGGGGAAGGATCCTACCCAGTGCGCTTCCTTCCGCCCAATAGCACTACTTAACATAGACGCTAAGCTGTATTCAGCGATCCTGGCACGCAGGTTACAAGACCTGATGCCGGCAATTATTCATCCTGACCAGTCCGGGTTTATCAAGGGGCGCCAGACTCACGACAATACGCGGAGGGTGGTACACCTCATTGAAAAGGCAGATAGGTTCCGCATCCCAGCGGTCCTAGTTGGGTTGGATGCCGAAAAGGCCTTCGATCGTGTGGACTGGGACTTCCTATTTAACACAATGTCGGCATATGGCTTTTTGGATAAATTTATTACTATGGTGAGGGCCAATTTTTGCAATCCCAGGTCACGGGTGACAGTGAATGGACACTTCTCGGCGTTCTTTCCACACTCCAGGGGTACCAGGCAGGGTTGCCCTCTTTCACCTCTCCTATTCGCGCTGAGCATTGAACCCTTAGCATTGGCGGTACGTGAGAACGAGGGGATCCGGCGCATCCCTTTCACGGGAGAACAACATAAGATCACGCTCTTCGCGGACGACGTTCTGCTCTCGGTGGCGGACCCGGAACACTCATTGCCCTGCATCAGGGAGGCCTTATTGCAATTTGAAGGGGTGGCCGGTTTCAAGGTCAACTATAGTAAGTCGTATATCCTGAATCTCACCCTGTCGCAGGCGGAGGTGGAGCGGGTGCGTCCCTTGACGCCTCTAGCATGGGCCACCAGTTCGATAGTTTACTTGGGGGTCCATTTGACCTCGACGGTGGGCGGACTGTTCTCGGCCAACTTCCCCCCTCTATTAGCGACAACACGAGCTGAAATGGACAGGTGGAAACCTAAATTTCTGTCCTGGTTGGGAAGGATCCATTCTGTAAAGATGGTTCTCCTTCCCAAATATCTATATTTATTCCAGGCGCTGCCCATCCCACTAGATAGCGATTTCTTTCGACGCCTCAGGACTCAGATATTGCGATTTATATGGCAGGGGGGGGCAGGCTCGTCTTCCCTTTACGGTCTTGCGTCGACCAAAGTCTGAGGGAGGAGTCGGACTCCCGGACCTGCAGCTCTATTATAAAGCGGCACAACTAAGGGTGTTTGTGGAGTGGTCGCAGCAAACGTCGGAGAAGCACTGGCTTCACATGGACCGGAGCGTGTCGGGTAGATCAGTCTGGGACCTGGCGTGGAAACCAAAGAAAGACCCCCCTCTTAACGCTTACATTAGCACCCCTACGGGGACGACGCTGAAAGTCTGGGACTCGCTAGCTTCAGACGAGAGGTGGACTACATTTCCCTCACCCTTCACACCCATACATTTCAACCCGGCCTTCCCGCCGGCGCTCCAAGAGGGTCCCTTTGATGCTTGGAGGGAGGGAGGCTGTAGAGCACTGACCCATCTGTTTCATGGGCAGGACCCTCTCTCCTTTGCTAATTGTACACGGGACTATGGGATTCCCCAGAACGAACGATATCACCACGTGCAATTGCTCCACTGGGCTACATCGCCTGGAATACGGGAGGCAGCTACAAGACCACTATCGTTATTTGAGGCCTTCTTACTGCGGACCTCTACCATGAAAGGAACTATCTCCTTCCTGTACCAGCTCTTGCTTCGATCTGCTGTGGCGCCCAGGCCTCGTTACATGGAACAGTGGGAGGAAATGGTGGGGAGAGATATCTCTGATACCGAATGGTCTGCACTGTGGCGGGATCTGACTGCGTTTAATCACTCACTACATCTAAGGGAAGCGCATCTTAAGATACTTATGCTTTGGTATCTTTGCCCGACTCGGCTCCATCGCATATATCCGACCACGTCCGACAAATGCTGGAGGGGTTGTGGGCTCCTTGGGGACTTCCGCCATATGTGGTGGGACTGCCCAGTGATTCTGCCTTATTGGGAGGAAATCCTCTCCCATATCAAGGACATTCTTCGCTATCCTGTCGAGAACTCCATCGCCTCTGTCCTGCTGGGCCTGCGGGACCCGGGCCTGGAATACCAGACTCGGGCGGACAAGAAGATCTTGTGGCTCTCAATAAACAAAAAGTGGCCTGGTCAGAAACCAGTAAATGTGCCGCAACTGGAACTAGTGCCCCAAAACCATTAGTAGCACTAAAAGTGATGGCCCGGGTCTGTTAGGAAAAATTCCCATCAGCCCACCCATATGGTGGAATGTCGTCATGCGGGAGATGTCACCAATCCAATTCTCAAACATTGCACCTAGTCATGGTGCGGAGATGGATTAACATGGTGTAAATACAGACCACTGGGCTTCACTGGTGATGCTAATGGGGTGCAGTGCAAGAAATGTAGCGTCTGTCCACAGACTGAGAAAACCACTACAGTCGACATAGGGACAGGTAGGACATGGTTGCTCAACAAGCATACTAATTGTAACACCGATAACGCCATCTATATGATAACGTGCCCTTGCTCCCTAAGATATGTTGGCTATACCACCCGCAAGATCAAAATAAGAATAGGGGAGCATAAAAGCACCATAAGGTGTCGTAAACAGGCTACCAAACTGACAAACCACTATCTGGAGCACGGACACACTGCTGATGAAATGAAATGGGTCATTTTAGAACGGCCATTTATTCCGTCCCATATCAGTGATGTGGCCAAATTTTTGTTCAGGAAGGAGCAGAAATGGATTTCTCTTTTGGAAAGTCACGTGAAAGGGCTGAATGATGACATACCGTGGACATCGCTGTAATTCCGTTAGTCCGCAGTTTTTGCCATCTGTTTTCAATATTGACTCATGGTGTCATCATTTTTTTGGGGTCATTTAAGACACTACATCTCAAGACCACATTGAGGCATTTTTGAACTGAATACACCATTCCACACTTGTAATTTCCTATTTTTAGCACACACAATTTATTGTTACCATTTGTAGTCAAGAGAAGTGTATATATATGGTTGCCTCTATTTTGGCCCAATCTACATGTGTACACACCGGCAATCAGATCGCGCTTGGCCGTGTTCCAATACCGGCGCTCGCGCAGTACACTCTAGCGCATGCGCGGACTGATGCACATGGCTCAGAGACCGCGCATGCGTATTGCGGCCCGATAGCCGTGCGCATGCGCGCTGGGGAACACTGCTCACTCGCTGTACCACGGGATGCCTAGCGCATGCGTACTACAGGCGCGGGCACCCTGGTCATGACGTGGATGCGAATGACAAGAAGTAACAGCTGTAGCCTATTGCCCAATTAACCAGGGTATAAATGGACATGCGCCCTATGCGTCGGTACCTCCGTTCCCTCTCGGACGCCGGCATCGAGGTACCGACGGACAGGTAGGGCCCCACACCATCAAATGGTTACTTGTAGTGTCTCTTTTTTTTTAGCCATTTTATCGCTAGTAACAGTTCTCCAAGGAGTGGCCCAGCCCTCCATTGGCAGTTATTTTATTCCTGCATAGTTCTACAGTCATTTTCCTTGTACTGGGTTGAGTCCCTCTTTTCTGTTTAAAGCTAGTTTGTGTTAAGAATACTTTTGGAGATGGGAGCTAGTATTGTTGTTAGTCCCTTTTGCTATTTTTCAAAGGTACTTCCTTGTCCATTTCCTTCCTTAACTAGAGCGGGGCCTCCCCTTTTTCCCGAGTGGGTTCCGGGTGAGGTGAGGCGTACTCCCACATAATGCTGGGTAAGTCACTATATTCATTACTATAGTTGTGATTTTTTACACTGATTGAAATGTAACAGTATAGTCAGCGGGGAGAGATTGTCTCCATCGCCCTGTTTGTGTGCCTTAGCATCTTGTGCTTGTTGTTCCTAGAATCTGTTGTGCACTATATGGTTTTTGATCCACGCTTATGTTTCTTCCTTAGGAGATACATATTATTTTGGACTTCCTACAGTATTCATCTGGGCTCAGAGGAACTGGTAGGATTTATCCAATTATACACTAGCGTGTCTCACTCATTTTTTTGCAGTCGCAGTTTCCCAAATGGTCCTGAAGAAAGCTAAGACCAATAGTCAATACAGCTGAAACATGTCGACCTTCACTCACTTTGCCTGCATATAGTTATTATTTCAAACTATTTTGGCATTTTTAATCTTGATCCGAGTGCCATACTGATTAAAATTAATTCTGGCCCTTGGAATCAATTTTACTTTCACGTTTTTCACTTTAATTTCTTGCACTGCACCCCATTAGCATCACCAGTGAAGCCCAGTGGTCTGTATTTACACCATGTTAATCCATCTCCGCACCATGACTAGGTGCAATGTTTGAGAATTGGATTGGTGACATCTCCCGCATGACGACATTCCACCATATGGGTGGGCTGATGGGAATTTTTCCTAACAGACCCGGGCCATCACTTTTAGTGCTACTAATGGTTTTGGGGCACTAGTTCCAGTTGCGGCACATTTACTGGTTTCTGACCAGGCCACTTTTTGTTTATTGATAGCTTTCCTTAGGGCATGAGTGGCTCTGGTCATTAAATATAGCCCTATTGTGACCCTCCCTACGTTTATTCTTTGATCTTGTGGCTCTGCCTAGGAGCTGCCAAGCTCACGTTGGCTGCCGCTTGGAAACAGAAGGGGGCACCAGCAATTTCCCTGTGGCACGCAAGGCTCTGGAAACTTTTAAGTATGGAAAGAATGGCGGACATCTTCTTGGGTATCTTCAAGAACTTTCAATTTCAGTGGGGCCCGCTGGTTGCCTTTCTCTCTAAAGGGTTGCCATCAGCTGTGTGTCCCGCATCCTTCAGATCGCTACACCTCTTTCAAATCTAGAGTGAATGATGGGATGGCAGTTGGGGCGAATGGAGTCACCACCATGGGGAGGGAGGGGGCGGACTGGGAGGGGGGGGCTTGTTTATGTTCCTTTGATCTTGGGCCCCTGGGATGCATATTGCAGGGCACACTACCCTATGCATTGCTGCACAGGATATTCTACTTACAGGTCAATCAGTGGTTTAAACCTTCACGTCATCATTGCAGAGTTACTTGGACTGCTGATCTAAGAACTTTGAACTTGATTACGTACTTCTGTTACTACACGGTCTCTACGCCAGCGATGTTAAACTATCCTCCTGTGCGAGGGAATGTGTGGCACCTCGGGGGCCCTTGCCTTGTTTTTCCACTGTTTAAATCAAAATAACAATTTTACAAAAAAAAAAAAAGGGGCAAATTAACAGGGTCCATCACAATCGGCGGGCTTTAAGGTGTTTGTCCACCAATATCTTCACACGCTCCTCTAATTGATCCTCCAACTTTGACACCCGGAGGAGAATCTTTTGCGGAAATACACGGCACCTACAGTTGCATCCATGTGGGGGGGCGGCAGATGTTGTTACATGCCGGCGGAGAGCGGATGCCTGACCACGGTGCCGTACTCCTGCAGGTGGGGCCTGGCTGGGGCCTGGGGCATTGGTAGAAGCAGCAGCTGCTGCCTCTTCCTCCTCCTCGGCCTCAGCCACCAGCCGGCGGTACTCCTTAACAATGGCCTGCAGTTTCCTTTGCCGGGCCCTGGCTGCCAACTCCTTCCTTGATGGTTTGTGGGACTGAGTATGAGTATCTATAAAAAAAGGAACAGAATTGTAACTGAAACTCTTCCAAATTAATTCAACACATAGTGGCATAGTAGCACTACCAAGCGCAGTACATACAAATGGTGGCAACTTTTAGTATCTATCTAATCTATCCTCCTGCTTCCCCTGCCTATAACTTTTGTTGAAGTTTTTTCTGGCATTATACTGGCCCTAGTACTATGGGTGGACTTGAGTACACAGAAGAACACCAGTCTTTTTTGTATCTCCTTTTATATTTTCAAAGTAAGACTCTGCTTCTAGTGACAGTCTCCACCTATGATGAATACAATACATTTAGGGGGAAAACAACCAATAAAAATAAATGTCTATCATTCTTTATTATCGCCTTAGCTGGTTTCATTTTCACCAACAACCACCCATGCGTCCACTCCTTTCTTGCCTTGGGTTTCATTGTCACAAACTCCCCTCATGATTCTTGCTATCCACTATATCCATGCACTCATATTGTTTTGCCCAACCAGGCATGCATCTTCTCTTTCACCTTCCAGTTCTACCCATCCTTCAACAACCCATGCATCGGATTCATAACAGGCACGTGCATTAACCTTCCAAAGTATCCTTCTATGGTCTTTCGTCCTTCCTCCTTCCTCCCTAGTTCACTTATTTCCCTTTTTGTTCAACACATCCCTCAAGGTCATCTGATCTGATTTTTAGTCTTCTCCATAACTTTCACAGCTGAGTTGGAGTCTGATAGAAGAGGCCTTGTTTACTCAACTCACGCTGGTAATGCTGCAAAGGGTGTCTTCTTCAACCATTGTATATTGTCCAGTACAATTTCAAATTCATACTTTCTTAATAAGTCTCATAGCACAGTGAGGGAAATGTTCTCCTTCCACCTAGTAATGCAAATAAGTAATGAATATAACTTCCCACCGCTGAAGTTTCCTCCCCCACTGTTGCTACTGCAGGTGCCGCAGCCACTGTCCCCTCCTGGGTGGCATTAGTATCGCCGCTGGCCCCGTCGGCAGTGGCACTGGTCGTTGGTAGTTACTGTGCACCTATAAAAGCAAGTACACCTTTTGAGATGCCTGCACAACTTCCCCTATTTTACTAGTTGTACTTCACCAGGAAGGAAGATTGAAAATACAGTTACGTACAACATAAAGCATTGTAAGTGTGACTAGTCCAAATTACGTACTACTGTACAGCAGTCATTAGACAGAGTTTAGTTTTACTTTATTAGATGGTCCCTAGGGTCACCTAATCTCTACTCCAACTCTAGTCTTTGGAACGTTAGCCTGAGCCATGTAACCATTTTAGAATGATCCGGGTCTACTGTTTTGTCCATGTTGTTACCTTGCAGCTTGTTGCAGTAAGAAAGATACCTTTGAGGCCACACGAGTGTTGCATACAACTAAAGAGGTTGATTTACTTACTTACAGTATTGTTAATCCCTTTTGCTTATCCATATGTTACACTTTTTTGGCATGACTGCTATAAACTGGCATAGTTATTCACTGTCTAACGTGCAACATTTTTCTCCTAGGCAGATGAGAAGATTCCCTTCTACGAACCAGAGATTAGCAGAGCTTTCGAAAGATGCATGTGTAACCAGTATACGTTCAACGGTGAGGGGTCTCCCACAATTCCCACAGTTCTCTATCGTGCACTAGTTGTACAAAAATGTATAGTATTTAATCTTCTTTATTGTGCATGGTGGAGCTGGATGTTTTTCATGGAACAACTTACAAGTTACAACAATACAAAGCTTGTTGTTAAAAAAATAAAGGTTTTGAACTTGCACATAGACTCTGTGGTATATTTTGAGTGTCTGGGGTGTTTTGGACTTAAACGAGTGAGTGAGCGAAAGGGTGTCCTGGGTTGTGTAAGAAAATGATTGGGTATATCTAACTATCTTCTTGTGGGGGTTGGGACGGAGTGGGACAAATGACTATGACTGAGACACTTAGGTAGGTAGACCGTCGTTGAATTGTGGGTTCTTCTGACTGAGTTCTGTGACTAGGGTGTAAGTAAGGTCCAACCTCCCTATCACCAACATCCTATTTTCTTGTGCATAGTTCTGTATGTGCCTGTGCATCGAATAACCGCAACAGTAGTAGTAGTATAATAACCTAACAAAAATTAGTAAGCAAACATCTGGTGGCGCATTTTTGGGTTGGGAATTGACAAAGACTAGAGATTACAGATGACAACGCAAAAGACAGGAGTGGACCCAGTGGCTACAGCTATTCTATCACAGCTTTATTCCAAAGAAAAGAATACCTTAACTAAAGAGTGGCCAACAGGGCAAGCTTAGCTAAAGACAGTCTAATAGTAGTAGCACAAAGAGTCATCGGGCAGAGGCAGTTGGAAGGAATTTAAACTAGTCAGGGATGGCATTAGATACCCAAAATTTGGAAAACAAATTGAAGACCAAAGAAGGTTTAGCTAACATTTAATTAGGAAGGAGGCTTAATAGGTTTGAAACAATAAGGTGCGTTAAAAAGTTAGGGAAATATAATTCATAATAATAAAAGCACCGGAGGACTTACTGGGGCCAGCAGCAGGATCCTCGGTAGAGGAGCGCTCCTCTGGTGGTTGTCCCGCCGACTCGGACCCCGTCTTCGTGCCTCTGGGTGGTGCTGATCATGTAAGAAATAATAAAGAAAGAGAAAGATTGAGTGCTGTGAAACAAATACATCATTCAAAAATCCTCTCAAACATTTTAGGAAACAACAATTGCAATAAAATTTAATTCGAAGTCTAAATGACTACTCGCTTGCAGGATTCACAGACCGTCTACTTATAGAACACTAATCAAATGTTCCATAAACATTGTGATTGCAGAATATACTAACGAAGCCAGTACCTCCTGACCTACACCACCTATTCCAGAATCCAGCCGGGCCAAATTGTGTAGTAAGTCGGCATTTCCATTTTATTTTTACCCGCAAACATGCATAGATGGGATGGAGGAGTAGGACACATGCATAAATTTGTGCATACACGAAATTGTTTGTTGCTTGCGTCATATGAAGTGCTACTGACTGACGTGACAATGCTATTGCTGCTAAGCCTACCACTCAGTAAACAAACTGCAAACCGGTTCTATGGAGGGGTGGGATAAATAAGAACTAACTAAGCATTCAGTGACAGAGGAGGCGCCACGTCATGCAGACCGTTAAGTAAATATGAACTAATACAATCCATCCACCACTATTTCACTAAAGGACAATGTAAGGACTAGACTGTAGCAATAGCATTAACTAACTTCAGTTCTCTAAAGTTAACTCTAACATCAATAATCACCAGCCCAAGCTAGCGCACAGTTACAAACCAGTAAGAGAAGTGGCGAGCGAGCAGCACCTGTATCACACGGTAACAGAAGATTTTGAGACGGAATTGATCGGCAATGTAACTAAGCGCACAAGTAATCGTGTTAATTATTCGTCCAAGAATTATACACAATACTTATACTACTATATATACATATATTAATATTACTAGCTACTCACCAAGCCCCACGACCTCGACACCTAGCAGGTCTAACAGGTCCTGCTCCCTGTCCAGAATGTCTGCCCACCGGTGGGCCAGCTGCTGGTGGGTGCGCCGGATATCCGTGAGGCGGAAGACTGCCCGGCGCAACTTCGCCCACCGGCGGTGACGCTCCTCTGGGAGGTAACCAGAGCCTGGCCTGCCGCCTGCTGCCAAGGTCAAGGGGAGGTGGCACTGGATAAAAAAAAACAAGGGCGGCCACCTCCGCCTCCCCGAAAAGATTCCGGGCCTTCACCCCTGAAGGTCGCATTCTCTTGGGCGCAGGCGCCTTGCCCTTCGAGCCGGTTCTGCTGCTCCCCTTTGCCATGGTTCTGGGGTGGAGGTGGAAAAGAAAGAACAAAAGGAAAAAAAGTTAGGGGGACGAAGTAGGAGTAAAATAAAAAAGTAGAACATTTAAAAAAAGGTGAAAAAGTAGAAATAAAATGCAAAATATAAACTTAGGGACAGAGAGAGATAGATGATAAGTAAAAAAAAGTAAGAAAAACTGTGAAAATTGGTAAAGATTGCACAGATATAAGGTGGATAGAAAACTAGGCCCAGAACCATAGCATAGAGTGTGAAAAACAAGATGGCTGCGCCCATCGCGACCACGTGGGTAAGTTCACGCGCAATTTCACGCGAACATGCACTTTGTCAGCGTGAACAAGTAGTTGTGTTTCCGAACAAGACGTGCACCGCGCGAACACGTTATACGCGACCCGGAAGAGGAAATAGGGGACGCGAGCGGGCGGGACAATTGAAAAAACAAGATGGCCGTGCCCATAGCCCACCAGATGGGTAAGGTCGCACGCTACAATCCCCCGAACACGCAGACAGCGCCCCGAACACGCATAACGCGCTCCCGAGCAAGGAAAACGGCTCACGAATGGGACCAGCAAGCTACTACGCATGCTTGCGAAGCTACGCGAATCTCGCGTAGTGCGAGAATGTCTTCGCATAGCTTCGCGTAGCGCGACTACGCGTACTACACCCAGGGTTACTCTGAATAGTTATCTTGCTGCCCCATCCACCTCCTCCCTATCCTCTGTTGTCTGAATCCATGGACTAGCCTCCTCCCTCCTGCCATGCATGGGCTGATGTCCTGCCACTGCTCTCCATTTAGCATGATGTACCAGTCCACTCCTCCTGCCCTCCATTGCCCAATTCTATGCCCCATCATTGACCTCCTGCTTAGCTTCTGTGCTTAGCTTGCTGGCCCTCTTCTCCTTCCCCCTGCCCTCTGATGTCTGTGTGCATGCCCCTGCTCCATCTTCTTTGCTCACCATGTTCCATGGACCTGCCACTCCCCTCCTACCTGCCTAGCATTGTCAGATGACTGTAACCTGTCCCTGCCACCTCCACCCTACCTGTCCACTTTCCAATTCCCTATCCCCATCCTCCTGTCCTCCATGGTCCATTTAACTGCCACACCTGTCTGCCGTCCCTGGTCTGTTGTGCTGCAACTGCTCCTCCTGCCTACCCCGTGTTGTCTGTTGTGAGGCCCCTTCCCCTGATCTCTCTTGTCTGTGCCCAGGTCCTGACCCTCTCTTCTATCCTCCATGGTCCTTTGTGCATGCCCCTGCACCCTCCTTCTTGCCCATCATAGCCATTGTACTGCCACTAACCCTCCCCCTTGCCATGCATGGTCTTCTGTGCTACCACGGCCCCTCCCACCTTCCCTCCATGGTCTGTTTGTATGCCATTATAGTCTCATTGTTGCTCTCCATGGTGTGTCTTGCGTCTAGTGCCCATCCTGCCTGACCTTCATGGTCATCCTGCTGCTCTTGCCCTGCCCCCTTGCCCCCAACACTCTGTCTCCATGTGTAGACCCCTATTCCCTCCCTGCTGGCTTGTCTGTTCCATTGTAATGCCCCTGATCGGTCCTTCCTGTCCTTTATGGTCCATTATGCTGCAGCTTTCTCTCCTGTTTGTCAATTATGGTCAGCTAGCTACCATTGCCTCTTTCCCCTCTGTTCTCTGTTGTCCATGTGCATGGTCCTGTCCCCTCTCTATTGCTTTCTATGGATTGTTGTGCTGCACTCCCGTCCCGCATACCCTGTGTGGTGTATTGTGCTGCTGCAAACCCTGATGCCTGCCCTGTAGGGTCAGTTTGGTGCACCTCTCCACGTCCCTCCTGTCCTCTGTCATCCGAGTCAATGTCCCTAACCCAATTCCTCCTGTCTTCCATGATCCAAAGTACCATACTTGCTAACATTTTGAACTTGGTAAGAGGGAGATTTTGAAAACAAACTAGGGTATTGATTTTCCCCTTTGACTTACATTGAAAAAGAGGAGATTGTAGACAGGAGACAGATCAAATAAAGCCCATTTGGGCTTAAAAACATTGGGCATTTCCTGGCTAAACCGGGTCTGTTGGAAGTATGGTTGTAATACCACTGCCTCTTCTTTCTGCCCACAATGGTCTATTATATTTCCATAGCCTCTCTGGCCAGTCCTGTATTGTTGGTTTGTTGCCCCTGCCCCCCTTTCCACTGCCCTCCATAGTCTGTTATGCTGCCACTGCCCTTTCTGCCTACCCAGTGTGCTCATATTGTTGCCTCTGCACCCTCCTACCTGCCGTCAATTTTCAGAGTCGGTGCCTCTGGCCTCTGCCTCTCAACAATATCCTAATGAACAACTAGATTGCTAACATTCTATATTTATTACAAAAGTGTGGAACGCCTGACGTTATCTTGATGTAATCAAAACTGTAATACCTAGAGCATTTCCTTTAGAAATTACATATATGGGACGGTCTTATTTGCATCAAAATTATGGTTAGTGCTCTAAAAAACAAAAATGAGGACATATTTTCAGAGTTTTCAAATAGCGACAAAGCACTTTTAAATTATTTGTTATCTTTCTGTTTTTTCATCCAGTTGACCGCTTGATTAAATGTTGCACTTAGGGGAGAGGATGTGGTGTTACTTCCAGAGTTGCAAACTTTGCAACAGGGGAACCAGGTTGGAGTTTCTACTTCAGCTCGACATTCTGTGATTCTGGTCAAATCACTTAATCTACCCATGTCTACAACCAAAATGAATTTGTTCTTGTGTGATGTAACCAATGCTCATGTGAAGCACTCCAATACCTGACAAGTCTGCATTATATAAAACTGCAAAAACACAAAAAATAAAAGGTGTTTTGCACACTTCTGTCATGGGGCTACATGTGGGCTACATCTGGATGATATTTGTGCTACATTTGGGCTCTTTTGTCTCTGGTGGCCATCTTGGGAGATTGTTATGAAGTATCCTAATTTCCTCATTTACTGCAGTCTCCTCAGTAGAAAATATTTTCAGTTTTTTACTTTTGTTCCATCAAGGAGGTATTCAGATGTGTTACAAATTTGCTATAAATTCTGAATGTTAGCACTCTAGTTGCTATTTAGATCATTATAGTAAAGCTACTGCTCACCAGGCAAGTCTGCTGCTGGTATTCAAAGTGCATGTTTCAGTCTGCATGTTGAAACTTTTTATTGAAATAGAAGAGTATTTGAGAAGTCAAAATGTGCCCTAATTTTCCTTTCTGCAGCACTAATCATAATTTCTATGGCAAAATGAAGCCCCTCATTTTTCATTTTGTTCCTTTGCAAATTAAATGTTTTAAGTGTTACCACTTTATTCCAATTAAGATGGCTTCAGGTGTTCCATCATTTTGTCATAAGTAATACTGTTAGCACTCTAGTTGTTCATTAGAACACTCTGGGACATTCTGTCATTTGGGCTATACTTGGGCTACATCTGGGTGATATTTGTGCTATATTTGGGCTCCTTTGTCTCTGGCGGCCTTCTTGGGAGACTTATTTATGATGAAGTTTATTAATTTATTCAGTTACTACAATCTCCTCAGTAGGAAATACTTTCAGTTTTTTACTTTGGTTCCATCAAGAAGGCATTCAGATGTGTCACACATGTGCCATCAATTCTGAATGTTAGCACTCTAGTTGCTCATTAGATCACTGTAGTAAAGCTATTGCTCACCAAGGAAATCAGCTGCTGATATTAAAAGTACATATTTGAGTCTGCATGTCAGAATTTTTTTACGAAATAGAAGAGGATTTGAGAAGTCAATCAAAATGTGCCCTATTTTTTCTTTCTTCAAAACTAATCATAATTTCTATGGCAAAATGAACCCCCTCATTGTGTTCCTTTTTAAATTTAATGTTTTAAGTGTTACCAGTTTATTCCAATCAAGATGGCTTCAGATGTGCCATACTTTTTTCATAAGTAAGACTTTAAGCTCTCTAGTTTTTCTTAAGAACACTCTGGCACATTCTGTCACTGAGCTATACGTGGGCTACATCTGGATGATATTTGTGCTACATTTGGGCTCTTTTGTCTCTGGTGGCCATCTTGGGAGACCTATTTGTTATGGAGTATCCTAATTTCCTCATTTACTGCAGTCTCCTCAGTAGGAAATACTTTCAGTTTTTTACTTTGGTTCCATCAAGAAGGCATTCAGATGTGTCACACATTTGCCATAAATTCGGAATGTTAGCACTCTAGTTGTTCATTAGATCACTGTAGTAAAGCTACTGCTCACCAGGGAAGTCTGCCGCTGGCTTTCAAAGTGCATGTTTCAGTCTGCATGTTAGAACATTTTAATGAAAAAGAAGAGGATTTAAGAAGTCAAAATGTGCCCTAATTTTTCTGTCTGCAGCACTAATCATAATTTTTATGGCAAAATGAAGCCCCTCATTTTGTTCCTTGGCAAATTTGTGTTACCACTTTATTCCAATCAAGATGCCTTCAGGTGTTCCACACGTTTGTCATAAGTCAGACTGTTAGCGCTCTAGTTGTTCTTTAGAACACTCTGGGACATTCTGTCATTGGGCTATACTTGGCTACATCTGGGTGATATGTGTGCTAGATTTGGGCTCTTTTGTCTCTGGTGGCCATCTTGGGTGACTTATTGTTATAAAGGTTCCCAATTTCCTCATTTACTACAGTCTGCTCAGTAGGAAATACTTTCAGTTTTTTTACTTTGATTCCATCAAGAAGGCATTCAGTTGTGTCACACATTTGCCATAAATTTAGAATGTTAGCACTCTAGTTGCTCATTAGATCACTGTAGTAAAGCTACTGGTCACAAGGGAAGTCAGCTGGCTGCTGGTATTCAAAGTGCATGTTTCAGTCTGCATGTTAGAATTTTCTAATGAAATAGATGAGGATTTGAGAAGTCAAAATGTGCCCTAATTTTTCTGTCTGCAGCACTAATTATAATTTCTATGGCAAAATGAAGCCCCTCATTTTGTTCCTTGGCTAATTAAATGATTTAAGTCATACCACTTTATTCTAATCAAGATGGCTTCAGGTGTTCCATACTTTTGTCAGAAGTAAAACTGTTAGCGCTCTAGTTTTTCTTTCGAACACTCTGGGACATTCTGTCATTGGGCTATACTTGGGCTACATCTGGGTGATATTTGTGCTACATTTGGTCCCTTTGTCTCTGGCAGCCATATTGGGAGACTTATTTGTTGTGAAGTATCCTAATTTCCTCCTTTACTGCAGTCTCCTCAGTAGGAAATACTTTCAGTTTTTTACTTTGGTTCCATCAAGAAGGCATTCAGATGTGTCACACATTTTCCATAAATTCGGAATGTTAGCACTCTAGTTGCTCATTAGATCAGTGTAGTAAAGCTACTGCTCACCAGCGAAGTCTGCTGCTGGCTTTCAAAGTGCATGTTTCAGTCAGCATGTTAGAATTTTTTTATGAAATAGAAGAGGATTTGAGAAGTCTAAATGTGCCCTAATTTTTCTGTCTGCAGCACTAATCATAATCATGGGACCGGCCGCCAGTGGCGTGGTGGCATCCTGTAAATATTTTATTGTGTCAGGCGGTGCTGTAAGGAGCACCCGCCACAATGCAATATATGCATGTTGTGCATTGGCATGCACAATGTGACAGGCACCGGGTAGTTCCTGCCACCTTGTGGATGCCAATGTTGGGGGGTACCATGGGTACCCCCAAGTGCTGCCCCCCGCACCCCTCTGGGGGCCCGCTACAGGCCCCAAAAGAAAACTCTGCATGCCTTTCAATGGCAGAGTCTCTGCCATGGAAAGGCATTGAAAATGCCTCATCATAATATGGATGCCGGTGCCTGCAAGGCACCACCACCATGTTATGGGCCTTTTCCACCAGGTAGGCAATCAGGACGATTGCCTACCGGCAGAAAAGTGGCGGGCGGTATTTCCATTCACCCACGGTACCCCCTGCCATGATAATGTGGCTGAGTAAAAAGACCGTCGAGTGGGGTGATTTGGCGGACGGATCGTCACCACCGGCAGGGCGGATCGTCACCGCCGGCAGGGCAGTGACAATCCGCCCCCCACCCTAATAAACCCCATAGTTCAGAAGGGAGCTGGGCTCCTGGGCTTAACGCAGCTGACCCAGTGGGTCTCCAAACCCACTCATTCTAGGGGTCACCTGATAGATCTGGTGTGTTCCAACTTTGAACTAGATGTTAAAGAACCTCTGCCAGTGACTTGGTCCGACCATGCCTTGATCGTCTTCTCATGGGCTATGGGCAAGTCTTCCCGCCGCCCACCACTTCCCCCCGGGCCGTCAGCCCGTAAGATTAATATTCCGGGGCTGGTTGAGGCCCTGACTCACTCTCCGGTAGCCCCTGCTGTTGATCTGGAAGGGGCAGTTGACCAATTCAACACCTGGGTCAGACAAGGGGTCGAATCTACATGCAAACCTCTGCCTAGAGCGCCTCAGCGCGAGTCGCCCTCTCAGCCTTGGTAGTCTGCTGTGCTAAAAGAACTGAAGCTGAGTTGCAAGAGATTGGAACGCCTCTGGAGTGTTGCTTACTGCCCCTTAGCTAAATCTAAATTACGTTCATCTCAGAGAACATACTACACTGCCGTGAGGAAAGCCAAAAGCGAGTACTTTGCATCTAGAATTATGAAAGGTAACAACAACAGCAAAGAGTTCTTTTCCATCGTACAAAGCTTTATGTCACCTCGAGCAGAGCTTAAGTCCATTCCCGTCTCCTCAGGGTGGTGTGAGCAGCTCTCCGTTTTTTTATTAACAAAATCAAACTAATTGAAGAAAGTTTAGCCTTGTCTACTACCCCCTCATATTCCTTCCCAGAACCTACTATCTGCTCCCCCCCCAGCAGATGTTTCTCTCAGTTTGACCTGGTGGAGTTGCCAGATATTCTTACCATCCTTAAATCGCTAAAATCAGGATCTCCTTCAGATCCCTGCCCAGCCAGAGTCCTGGCCGGAGTGGCAGATACTGTAGGCATGCAAGTCACGGCCATTGTTAACAGGTCGCTGCAGTCAGCAACGTTGCCTAGGCAATGGAAACAGGCTAAGCTCCTTCCGCTGCTAAAGAAACAGACAGCGGATCCGCTCATTCCGGAAAACTATCTGTCTATTTCTCTGTTACCAGCACTGGCCAAAGTTTGCGAGAAGACTGCTTTTCGTCAACTGAATGTATTTGTAGAAACCTCGGGGGCTCTTCACCCAGCCCAGTCGAGCTTTAGATCATCCTACAGCATGGAGACGGGATTGGTGAAGGTGACCGAGGCTATTAGGGAATGTCTGGATAGGGGCGGCAGAGCGGCTCTGATTTTATTGGACCTCTCTGCCGCCTTCGACACGGTACCTCACCAGCTTCTTCGTGCTCACTTATCATCCATCGGCCTCTCCCGTTCAGTGTGGTCGTGGCTGGAATCTTTTCTGAACTCCCTCTCCCAGCAAGTCTGGATGCCTCCTTTCTCGTCTTCGGCCAGGGAGGTTCAGACAGGAGTCCCTCAGGGCTCGACTCTGAGCCCGCTACTTTTTAACATCTATACGACCCCACTGATCTCCTTGGCCGAAGAACTGGGTTCAAAGATTATGGCCTACGCCGACGACACCCAGCTTTTGTTTACCTGGGACGACTCAGAGGTATGCACTGATTTGGCGCAAAGATGCCTAGCCGCCGTGTTTACATGGCTCGCTCAGGCCAAATTAAAATGTAACGAGGGGAAATCAGAAATCATGCTATATGGCCAGTTTCCTCCTAGTTTTACAGAAGCTTTGTGGCCCTCTGATTTCCCCAGACCTCTATCTGTGGGTGGCCCGGCCAAGAATCTAGGTATTTGGTTTGGAGCAGACCTTAGGTTCGCGGAGAACATCAAGAGACTGACGGGCATCTGCTTCGGGATGCTCAAGTCCTTAGGCAGATTCTTTCCCTTGCTCCCTCAGCCGGCGATGGAGATGGTCGCTCGGGCACTCATTCTATCCCGCCTGGATTATGCCAATGCGCTTTTTCTTGGCATCCCGGCATATCTGGTAAATAAATTACAACTTATCCAGAATTCTGCGGCCAGACTTCTTCTTGGCATTTCTAAGAGAACCAGTATTAGATCACAAATGTGCACTCTCCATTGGCTGCCAGTGATCCAGAGGGTACAGTTTAAGGCTCTTGTCCTAGCACATAGAGCCTTACACGACTCTGGTCCCTCCTATATTAGGAAAAGAGTGGCCTACTACACTCCTCGTCGATCTCTAAGGTCTGCTGCCCATCGACTGATGGCGATCCCTCATTTCCGTCGGGCTGGGATGGGTGGCCAGTCTCTTTCAGTTAAAGTAGCAACTCTCTGGAATGCCCTCCCTATAGCACTGCGCCATACTCAGGACTTAAGATGCTTTAAGAAGCTCCTCAAAACTTACCTTTTTAAGCAGGCCTACTAATTCCTTTTTTCTCGCCATCTGTTTGTTACCGCATCGCGCCAGGATACTCAAGAGTAGTTGTGCGCGCTACAAATTTCCATATAACATATAACATAGCTGTGTAGACATAGGAGACACCCACTAAAAGAGCTGCAGATAATCCCAGGTTGAATTCAACATCAAAAACATTTCAAAATACGGTACAGGAGGCTGATATAAACTGATGTGGAATATGCCTCTTTTTTCCGCAGCCCGTCACCCCGCATGTTTTAACAATGTGGTTGTTACCATGACGCGTTGTAACAACGCATACCATTACCCCCGCAAGTCATAACAATGACTTGCGGAGGGGGGCGCTGGATGTTGGAATAGTATAATTTACAATTCTAACTCCAGTCTATGCGGACAGTAGGGAAGGTTTTGGATTTTAAATTCAACACCTTCCTCCCCCTCCGCGTCTTGGAGGGCAATGGTATGTGCTGTTACAACGCGGTCGTTGTAACGACCGTGTTGTAACAATATGCGGGGTGACCGTTTCGTGGTCAGGGATGTTTACCACTGAGGTTGTCAGACACTGGGGGGCCCCAGAAGAAATGGTTTAATCTATACCTGAATACAGATCTGACACTCAAGAAAATGCATCAGGCCTGAGCAACATGGCTAATGCCCGGTGGAGTTGCTAGACAACTAATGAGGATATTGGCCCTAGTTTCCCTCTCGACCGTCACCGACCCAGCCGGACATTGGTCACAGTTCTTCCTCGTCTCCCTGCCAAGACTCCTTCCTCCCCTTCTTTCCTACAAATTCTCTCAACCTCGTTGTGTGTCTACTGTACCTTACTACGCTATTGTAATTGATGCAACTTGTAACGCAATGTTCCCCTGGTATAGTGCTCTGATACCTCCGGGTCTAGCCAGCGCTATATAAACTTCGCAAATCAAATAAACTCAAAGCTGGTTTTCCTGAATGCTGAGACCTGAGCAACATGGCTGATGCCCGGTGGAGCTGCTAGACAGCTAATGAGGAGATTGGCCCTGGTTTCCCCCTTGACCGTCACCTACCCAGCCAGACATTGGGCATAGTTCCTCCTCATCTCCCCGCTATTACTCCTTCCTCCACCCCCTCCTACGAATTCTTGAAAATATTGTTTATGTGAACTGTACCTTACTATGCTCTTGTAACTGACGTAACTTTAAAAGCAACGATCCTAAATGTAAAGCACTCTGATACCCTCTTGGGTCAAGTTTGCCCTATATAAAACGTTATAAATAAACATTATTTTAAAAGGCTGGTCCATACCTAGAGGACTGCGGATTAAAAGGCCTTTGAAACTAGAAAGGATAACGTTGTAAGAAACTGCAAATCAAAAGGAAGCTTTCAATTTAGGATTAGAAAGAAGAGATGGGAAAGTTAGCAGCAGTTTAAACAACCTTGGTCTGATTTCTTAAATATGCACATTAGTGGCATGGTTCAGTAGGGAACTGCACTGTTATGTAAACATTCATTAAGAAGGTTGATCACTCCAAACTGCATGTAATGATTTGTTCAGACCCATACGTGCTTATTCTATGGAGTGGCTGTAACTTGATACAGTAAGAACAAGACTTGGAAGAAATGCAAATCATTAATTGAGAAAAGGGAAAAAAATAATGGAATGCTCTTCAGGTTTTTGGCCTTTACTTTGCAAACACAAAAGATTCCTTTCCTCTATCACTGTAAATGGAGGTGGGGGGGGCAGATTTGGCTGTTATTCAGGAATATACAATTCCATTGTCTGTGAGTCTTTAGCCCAGGCTTTATTGTCAGCATTTGAAGTTGTAATGAACGAGGTTCCTCTCTGGTAAGTTGTCTTTTTTATTGTAATTTGGCACTCATTTACATTCCAGTACAATTCTCTGTTTCTTTTAAAGCCGAAATGTTCTTACAGGTATGCCTGCTGAAAGCAGGAAGGGGTTGGAGTAGCAAAGTCTACTTAGCTCTACACACGGCTGTCTTTCAAGCCTATGCCTACTCACTGTATCTGTATTTGTGATAACGTGTAGTTAGTTTATTTCAGTGGGGGCGCCCTCCGCTAAGGTGGAGGGGCATCGATCCTATGCTCGTTGAGCAGTCAAAAATGAAAATAAGGAGAAGTTATTATTATTTTCTTTTCTTTTGCTACTCGATGAGGGGCTGACTTGCCGCAGAGGAAGCAGCAGTGGTTTGCACTCCCTCCCTACATGTGAATGATACTTTGACCAACCCTGTAGGACCGGCCAAACAGTCATGCATAGTTGTCATGTTCTCCATTGGGATATGTTATACAGCCCCATGGAGAACATGCCCGGCCTCTCCAGACCCTGCCTGAGCGACCAAACAGGCCGCTCAGTCCAATTCTCAATGCTGCTCCTGCAGTGCCGTGATTGGCTGGCAGAGATGGAAGCCTGAGTGCTTCCGGTGCAGGCTGCGGGTAGTAGCCGGGCAGAAGACAAGATGGAGGAGAGATATGTGTGAGATGCGGCCGCAAAGCAGGTACGTTTTTTATTTTTTTTTCAAACTGAACCCCACCCACCATCCTTGTTCAGAGGCAGTCGCCACTGGTTTATTTATTTTAGAATAGATATGATTTTAAAGTCTAAATGACTTTGAGAAGTAGTTAGAAAGGTGAATTTAGAGGTAAACCTAAGTGTACCACTAAATATACCTTCTGCCGGGAATTCAAAGAGAGATTCATGGTAAGTGTAAATTCATTTACTACTGCAGATTTCTCTTCCACCAGAGTAGAGAAAATCCACATTAGTAAATCCCACGCAAGGGTGGGAAGGGAGCCTTCCAAAGCATGGTTTGCCATAGAAGCTTAAGAAGGCACATGCATGTTTGTGACCCTCCCCATCTCTGAACAGACCCCTCTTCACTCCGGAACTGGTGCGAGATTTAATCCAGCCATAGTCGGTAAAGAGAACGGATCACCCAAAGGTTGATTGGAAATACAAAAAGTGATTTCTCCGAGGGTAAAGATGCTTTCGTCCAAGGGGAAAAAATAAATAAAAGTGCATTTATGCAGGAAGCTCCTAATTCTTCTGCATGGAGTTCTCTGCTAAAGAGAGTTCTACACAGTTTGAATACAAGACTTTTGGAAAAGTCACATGACGTGACCTGAAATGCACCCAGAAACCGCGCCCGGCACATCTCTTCAGGTATGCTATGGTGAATGTAATTCAACTGTGAATTAGGTCCCCTGTGTCACACATGATGTTGTTTCTGAAACCTTTTTAGGCCTCTGTTACAGACAACTTCACATGTCTCTAGCCAGACCTATTTCTTCCAATACTTTACATAACCTTAGAGTGGGCTTATAGTCGCCCCATGCTTAAGATCGGATGGCTTTGTTGTCTCTCTTAGCTGTCTGCTCTTTGAGAGATGGCCTTCCTCCCTGTTTTTATGTTTGTCCAACCCAGAAGCAGTTGGGTCCCACAGTGTTCTGACTGGATGAGTTGTATCCTTTCATTGCATACTCGTTTGATAAAGAGCACTCCATGGTATTGCATGTGGTTACTTACTCTTCTTTTTCTGCCCCATGATTGATTTCTTTTTGCTCCCCCTCTCTCTGATGTTTCCTGCCCCATTCCTCGTCTCCTTCTCCATCCTGCTCCTGATGTTGCATTATTTGTATTCATTCACTTCTTAAGGCCCAACAGCAACAAAGTGCTGTCTTGCCTCTTACTTTGTTTTGTTCTCTTTGAGTGCAATCTTTATTCACTTTTTAATGTAATTCTACACTCAGGGCTAACTCTTTTAAGCTTTCTAATTTTGCCAATCTTCCAAGCCCATTTATGTTCCATGATATGATTTAAAGGCAATGCGATGACCTGTTATCCTAAACAATTTCACTTAGGCAATCCTCTTCCTCCTGGTTCCACTGGGGAGAGCCTGTCTGACTATTTTCTGGGCTCCAGTTACTCCAATACTTACTAATCTCTGCATTATCAATGAAAATGTTGAGGTTTGCTTCTTCCCCACGCTCTAGATCTATCAGCTTTACCTGCCTTATTCCTAAACCTGCATGACACTTCAAAAAGGCTCTTCCTTGTTGACTTCTCTCATCTAATTCTACTTCAGCGATTAACCATATCCCTTCCTTCAGTACCTCCATTTCCGCTTTTACAATTGCTGCCTTTACCAGCCCTGAATACAATAAAACCTTAGTGATTACCTTCCCTTTGTTGTTGTGACTGAAATTCACCTGTCTAAGGTCCTTGGTCCCAACTTCTCTTAAGCTAGGACATTCTGAGAAAGAAAATAAGAGCTGGGACCGATTTAGGGGTAGAAGCCTCCTTGTTTTTTAGGTTTCGACCTGGCCGGAGCACTGCGAAGCAGTGCCCCGCCCAGGCGAAAGCTATTGTTTACACTATGGGGGACTTGAATCCGCCCCTTCTTCCATTGGCTAGCTCCATAAATGGAGGCTAGCCATTGGGAGACAGAGGCTGTCAATCACGCTTTCCCGTGAAAACGCGATTCGGGGGCGTTTCTGTGTCTTTTTTTAAGTACCGCCCTCTCCTCTTCCCATTGGCTGAAATTTTACCTTCCAGCCAATGGGAAGGGGAGAGTGCGAAAAACACGCCCCCGAATCTGCCGGCCGGGACACCCCCATGACGTCATTCCCGGGTCGCGCTGTGATTGGCTGCCGGCCCGGGACCTGACTTGTTTGTTTGTTCTCTCCTTTATGAGGTAAGTTGTGCCCCCTCCTGCCTGCTGTCCGTGTCTTTTTCACCCCCTCCCGCCCGCTGTCCGTGTCTTTTTCACCCCCCTCCCGCCCGCTGTCCGTGTGTTTGCCCCCCTCCCTTCTTTATATGCAAGCATGCATAATCCCGCAGGCAGGACGGAACCATAAAGCGATAATCCACACGAGCAGGCGGCAGCAAGGGATGCCGCAATCTGTCACCCCCTGGTGCCGCGAGAGGTAACGGACCGGTCGGTGGGTCCGTGCGCACACACAATGCCGAGGATGGAGACCCCCCTGCCTCCCTGAGGACCCCGAAGCTGTGTGCGCGAGGCCTCGGTTACTCCCTTCAGGATTTTATCCCTTCGCTCGCGAAGCAGCAACCCTCTTCAGTGGCAGGGCGGAATCCTACCCCACACACCCAGTCTGGTCCGATGCACCACCCGGAGCCATGCAGGCACAAACTGGCACGGCCGGGCGGAGCAGGGAATCCGCAGATGGCAAATACCAATTTCAGAGGTGACAGCAAATGCAAGAGGTGCTGCAGCCGATACCAGCTCCAGAGGAGGCGGGAGCAGAAGGAGGGTCTACAGGGGCGTGCAAACCATAACAATAAAACACCCAGCTGGCCACCTCCTCATCCTTCCCCTCGCTGGCTGCTGCCCCAGCGTAAAGGATGCGGCAGGCAGCGCGCGATAGCCGGCCATTCAACCCGCTCTAATGGCAATGCGGTGTGTGTACGAGCGGCGGATCCGCGGGCTTCCCCCGGGTCCTAGAGCGCACCCGTTCGCTGCCTGGTCTGAACCAGACTCAGCTGACAGCTAATATAATTATCACAACCTGTCAGCTGGGATTGGCTGTCCGCCTGCCAGCCTCGTTGGCAAACGGCGGCCGCAGTCCAAGGGAAAAGGCGAGGCCCAAAGTCAACATTAGCTCAATTGAATTGCCTCTGAAATACTGTTTACTGTTGACAAAAAAATGTTTATTATGCCCCCCTCCCGCCCGCTGTCCGTGTCTTTCTTTTCGCCCCCTCCCGCCCGCTGAATTTCCCACTGAATTTCAAGGAGCGTGATGCTATACTGCGCATTTCTCGTCAGAAGGGTATCATAAACTACTAGGGAAATGTTCTGTCTTTTTATCCCGATTTTATGGCCACAGTCCAGGCGGCGCGGAAAGAATTTCAAGGTGTCAAAAAACTACGAATGAAAGAACAAATTCCCTATGCAATGCTTTACCCCGCTCGCCCTCATATAAACACAGATGAAAATGCAAAGATATTCGCAACCCCGAAACTAGCTATGGATTTCGCCAAACCTCTGAGACGGAAAAAGCAATCTTCTATCACTACCTCAGATGTTGATGATTGATATACATACTAGTTCTATGCACCTCGCCCACTCGGCTACAGGCGTTGCCACATTTGCCTGAAAACATGTTACTTATTTGTATTATTGTGTTGGGTGGCGAGGTCGGCAGACCCGTCTGGTGCTTGTATACGATGCAATGGCTAGTCTCACAAACGAGCTTCTGTTCATTTTTATTTGTCTATAATGTCACCTGTATTTTCCATTGTGTTCGTGTCTTTGTTTTCGCCTGTACCTCTGGTGATGCAAAGGAGGAGTGTACTAACATGGGTAGCACTACACAAGAACATGGGAAATGACAAACTAATGGTAACTTCCAATCTAAGAAATGTGTTTGTAATTGGTGATTCTTGTTAATTAAGACCATCTTTAGTTTGTAGGTTTCGTTTGGGTGGAAGTCTTAAAGCAGCACATCCGGTTTATGTGCGGCGAACTGGTTGCACCTATTCAATGGACAGTTTTTCACCCACGGCCAGTTGTTGCTGGACACTTACAAAACAGTGGTCTCCAGTCTGATTCACGTTTATGGAGAGAGTTGCTCGGAGCTGTCTAAAACTGCCTTACCTTTTGTGCTTTTTGCTTTCTAATGTAAGAAGTTGATTCGGTGTTCGGATGTGTGGGCAGTGCAAAATGTTTTGTTTGTTCGTTTTTTCCCCCTCAAAGCACATTTCTGTAACGGGGAGGCTAGTGTTGGTAGCAGGTTTAAGGGAAATTCTGGTGCTCAGAAAATGCACGACAGGACCTTTTAGTATCAGTTTTCAAACGACTTGAAAACATAGCGTCTGAATTTGTCCTCACTTTTTTTTTACTCCAGAGGCTGCCTCCCCCAGTGGGAGTGTTGCCCGCTTCCCTCGCTGCTGTGCTGTGTTTTCATCCTCCTTTGAAGCAGGTCTCTCTGGGGATTTCTCGGGTGACTGTCTTTTGGGCAGTCTTAGATGGTAAAGCTATTGGAACTTGTGCATTCTGTTTTTATTCACGTTTAACATGCCTGTTTTTCAGATCTCCTGGTCCCCTCGTTGTTTTCCGAGTCTTACTGAAACTTTATTTTTATGTGCAGCACTTAGATGCGTTTGTAATCAAACCAGACTTTCAAAATTCCCATGCGTGGGCATTTTCTTGCCTTACTTGTATGGAATTGTATACAGAAACCTGCAAGAAACTGGTATGAATTTAAAGGCCCGGTGTCCCTTATTCTGGCGTTTTTGAAGTGTGCACTGCCTAGGTTTAATACTATGTGCTGCCCTTTGTTCTCATCGTAGCACGAGCCTCGGGGTGTAAACAGGCGGTCACAGGAGGAAGAAATACTGCTGGGTAGGTGCTCCGGACTCCTTTAAATAGAAATGAATCTCCCCCCAACCCTGGTGTCCGGTGTAAATACGTTCTCTTAAAGTGCCTGGCAGGTTCACGAGATTCATGTGGATGAACCAAAACTTGGGGATACATGTAACATGGTATGAAAAAATGTATCGTGATATTATGTCAATGCAAGTAGGAGGGCGGAGGTGGTACTGTTTATCAAGTAATGAGCATGGGTGGGAGGTTTTTAGGTTTCGCCTGTGTGTGTTTGTGACTGCTCCTGGGTGTGTGTGTGTGTGTGACTGCTCCTGGGTGTGTGTGTGTGTGTGTGACTGCTCCTGGGTGTGTGTGTGTGTGTGACTGCTCCTGGGTGTGTGTGTGTGTGTGACTGCTCCTGGGTGTGTGTGTGACTGCTCCTGGGGGTGTGTGTGTGTGACTGCTCCTGGGTGTGTGTGTATGTGACTGCTCCAGAGTATGTGCGTGTGTATGTGACTGCTCCAGAGTGTGTGTGTGTGTGTGTGTGACTCCTCCAGTGTGTGTGTGTGTGTGTGTGTGACTGCTCCAGTGTGTGTGTGACTGCTCCAGTGTGTGTGTGTGACTGCTCCAGTGTGTGTGACTGCTCCAGTGTGTGTGACTGCTCCAGTGTGTGTGTGTGTGTGTGACTGCTCCAGTGTGTGTGTGTGTGTGTGTGTGACTGCTCCAGTGTGTGTGTGACTGCTCCAGTGTGTGTGTGTGACTGCTCCAGTGTGTGTGACTGCTCCAGTGTGTGTGACTGCTCCAGTGTGTGTGTGTGTGTGTGTGTGTGACTGCTCCAGTGTGTTTGTGTGTGTGTGTGACTGCTCCAGTCGTGTGTGTGTGTGTGGGGGGGCTTTGGGTGTGGCTGGCTCTGGGTGTGTGGGGCTGGGTCTGTGTGTGTGTATGTGTGTGTGTGTGTGGTAGCAATTGCTGTCTGCTGAGGTCGTCCGTAGGGTACAATAGTTCTCACATTTGCGAGAGGTTAAACTATTGGCAATGTAAACTTCTCCAAAGGCGAAACCGTTGCATTGTAAATGCTTGTTTCTTCCTCCTCTCTCTTTGGGATGGTTCAATGTACGGACACATATTACCCACTGCTTTTGTTTCTACAGTATGGGAGTTCCTTCTTTCCTGCCCATTCTTCTTACTGGTGATTAATTTTAGTTTTCTTGCTCCTTCCACTAAATTCCTGATCTTATCATGTCCTTCCACATCTTTTTCATCTGTTTTATCCTTTATTCCCTCCCTACTGTTTTTTAAAAAGTTTTTGATTGAACCTTCTTTTTCTCCACTTCGACTTTCATCTGTGTTTCTCCTGAAAGTCTCCCCTTCTTCTCCCATTTTTTCCCACCATTTTTAGGGACGCTCCTCTCTTGATTGGTTGCTTGCTGTAGCACCCCCTCCATCCTTCCCTTTCTTTAATACTTTAACCTTTCCCTGTAGTCATACCTTCCTTCCTATTTTTCTCTTTGGGATATAATGCCTATACCATGTGCGTTCACCCCATTTCTTTATCAGCATCGGAAGTCATAACATATCTGCTGCAGTTGTAGGATGTGGCTTAAAGGCTACCGCGGCCGACTGTGAAACTGGGGAACAAGGTTCGAGTCTGGCAAGAGGCTCAAACATCCTGTGATCCTGGACAAATCAATTAATCTCCCCACGCCTAGATATGAATGCATATGTCTGTAATGCAACCGGTGCTAATGTAAAGCGCTCTGATACCTTCAGTTCGAGGTCGCGCTATATAAAAAGTACCCTGTCCATTAAATCGCTCTATAACCTGTAATTTCGTTGTCTTCTGAGGAGTAGCTCTTCTGTCTAAAGTCCGTTGCATTGCTCTGTAAAACCTGTGGGCTGCTTCTGTTATGAGAGGGCTTGCTAAGGATGAGCAGGGTCAGGGGGACATTGCAGGATGAGGTATGTGCCGGAAGTGCTGCACCGAGGCTTTATGGCAACACTGCAGCAATCCCCAAAGTGGAGTAATCATGACTGCACACTACAACTCAGCCTGAACAGTACAGACTCCACCTGGATATTGTTCAAACATGCTCTACCTGTATATCCTCCAGACATGCTCATACTCGGCACAACAACCTTTTCCTGGAGCTGAGCCGAAAATATCTACCTATATGTATCTATGTAATCACTCTCCACCCAGTAAAGCACTGGGTAACAGCTTCTATTTAATGTTTATACCCGTGCCCTGGAGCGGCAGTAAGACGAAGGGGGGCTTGGGGGGGGCAGACGACCCCTGGGAGGTCCCCCCCCCCGGGCTGTTTGGGAGGGGTGGGTGGGGGCCATGTTAGAGCAGCCTGAGTTTGGGCGGTTTTTGGGCTTCTTTTTGGTTGTCTTTGGAGCCAACCTATAAGTGGGTTGGGCTCCTCCCTCCGGCCACCATTTTAGGCTTAGGTGACCTGGTGGCCGGGTGGTTTTGCTAGTTAGCTTTTTTAGGTCGTTTTTGTAGGTTTTGGTGCATTTGTTGTACGCTATGTCTGGGGAAGATTATCGCGTTCTTGAAGCGATTCGCCTGCTTAATGAGGCGGGCCGCTTGGATTTGGTGATTCGTGACAGGGAGCAGGTCGGGCCTCAGCGTCCCCAACGTATGGCGTCGGCAGGAGTGTCCGCGGTGGTGGCTGCGTGTTTATCACCAAAACGCCGTCGTCAGGATGGGGTAAGTGAACGAGGCCGCTCGAGAACTAGGAGAGCGGCCCCGGGTGTGAAGACTAGGCGGGGGAGCGTTTCGGGGCTCACTGAGCCTGTGTGTGTGCAGGTATTGGCAGAGGGCAGATCGGCGAATGTTGATGATTTACAGGCTCCGCTTGAGCAGCTGCCGGAGGAATTTTTGCATGTTAGAGCCGCTTCGGCTCCGTTAAATAGAGGTCGCCGTGGCTCGAGACAGCGTGGGGGACAGCGGCGCTCTGCCTCAGACTCCGCGGTGCCGGTTGGTGACGTCACTGGCGGGGGAGGGGCGGAGGCCTCGCTTGAGCGCGAGGCATTAATTTTCATGCCGGTGCAAGGCGGCCAGGTCGTGCCTGGGAATGACGTGTTGGTCCCTTCTCAGGGCATTTTTACACAGACTGCTTTTCCAATGCCTCAGGAGGTTCAGGGAGGGTTATTAACTACTCCTTTTCGCCCTCATAGAGTTTCCTTTTTGGCAGGCCAGGAGGATGCTTTGTTGTCAGGGGGAGTTGTAGAGACTGGTGCTTCTATGGTGCCTGTTAGCCCTTTATTGTTTTCCTCCCCGGGGTCCATTAGGGGTGAGGTGGTTTCTGTGTGTAGTGGTTCGGTGGGGGAAGGTGAGTGGGCACAGGTGGGGGGTCATGAGGGATCTTCTTTTTTGCATGCAGGTTTCAGGGAGGAGTCTTTGGTTTTTTCTCAGGTTCCTTCTTTTTCTGGTGCGGTGGACAAGGGAGTGGGGGGGGTCTTCTCCTGTGGCGGGGCATTTACTTGGGGCTCACCCGGGGGTTAGGGTTCGGTCTTGGGGGGGTCTGGATATTTTTCCTTCTTGGGCTGAAGGTTTGAGTGATGCCAAAAAGTTTCAGAAAGGTGAGAGTCATGGGGATGCGGTTTCTAGGTCTGGTGTGGTGAAGTTTCCGGGTTTACAGGTGGGTGGTAGTAATAGGGTGTCCGGTGATTTGGCAGTGGTGCGTCAGGAGGGTGTGGGGCAGGGTTCTCAGGTACAGGGTCCTGCGTCTGCTATGGTTCAGGGAATGTTGGAATGGAGTAGTGATGAGGATGTGTGTGGGCCCTCCCCCCCAACCCCTCAGTTGGACACTGTTGTTTCAAAGAAGGATCCTGTTTGTTCGGTTGATTGGCAGGCAGGTGGTCACGGTGTTGGTAGGGCAACAGTGGGTGAGTTTTCAGGTGCTGGTTATTTCTGTAGTAAGGGTCCCGGCACATCAGTCCGGCCTTTTTCTTTTCAGGATAGGGAGCGGTCTGGAGCAGCAGACTTGGTAGGGCGGAAGGCAGCCCATTTGCGCCAAGGTGAAGTGAGGGTGGAGCCTTGCGCGGCACGTCCCGTACCAATGAGGGATCCCATCGTGGCCAGCAAAAGCAGGTTCAGTGCGACCTCGGTGGCCCCAACGAGGGAAGTCAACACGGTCAGCGTAAGTGGGCCAAGCGCGACCTCGCTGGCCTCCTCGAGGGAAGTCAACACAGTCAGCGTAAGTGGGTCAAGCGCGACCTCGCTGGCACCATCGAGAGATTACAGCGCAGTTTTCAAGGGCAGGTCCGGCGCGACTTCTCTTGTTCCGCAGGTTCTTCAATTTCACCAGGTGGTTTCATGAGTGGTAACAGTGGTGGGGTGCACCGGCGAGTTCAGTCGGCATCCCCGCCACGCTCGCAGTTAAGGGTTGGTAAGGCCCGTGATCGTTCGCATACCTTGGAACAGGTCCGTAAGGATGTGGTGTTGCCTGCCCCTCCCCAGTTGGATGAATCGTTAATTCTGGACTATGATGAGGATAGCCCAGAGGAGGGTGAAGTACGTGACACGGTGTCTGGGGGGGGGGCATTTTCATGTATCTCTTAGTTCTTCACAGGCACCGGTGGTGCACGCTCGAGCGGCATTGTCCAGACCACGAGAGCTCGGCCCCTCAGTGAGGGCTCCTCGGAGGGCGGATGACGTTTCACGTGTGGCATGGAGAGCGGAGCCGAGTCAGCCTCCTTTGTTACGTCCAGGTGAGAATGTGGTGCCTCGGGCGCAGCCTAAAATGGTATCTGTTGGGATTGGGGAGGATTTAGTATCTGGGGGGTCTGAGGGTAAGTTAATCAAGGGTCGTTATGTGAAGGACCAGAGTGTAGGTACTGAGGGGGTTGATGATGTTGTGGGTGCCAAGGTTGACAGTGGGACTTCTGCGGTCGGGGTGGCAGCGGGAAAGGCCTTGCATAGTAAGGAGCTAAAAATTAAAAAATTGCCCTATATGGGAGTCACTAAGCCTTTAGGGGCTCATTTAATATTGAGCACGAAGGAGAGAATCTGGAATGGTGAGTATGTTGAGCTGTTAAAGTTACTACATAGGGAGGTCCGTGCTAAAGAGGGTTCCAAAGAAGAGGAATACGAATTAGCTAAGAGCCCCAAAGTCCCGTTGAACATTGAGAACTGGACAGCAGCCTTTTTGATTTACGCCAGCGTTTATTGTGAGAAGTTCCCTGAGCGCTGCGTCTCACTGTTTAAATACAGGGATGTAATTAGAAAAGCGCAAATCACCAGGAATGACTTTGCATGGGCACAATATGATGAAGAGTTCAGGGCGCGCATGGCCTGGGATCCTGAGGCAAAATGGGGCGAATTGGACACGGACCTTTGGCAACATACTATGGGTGCTTCAGCTAGTGGTAAAACAATCTTTACGGCCAGTGGTTTACCTGTAGTTTATCGCCCCTTTCAGCCGCGACCCACCCGGGGAGGGGTGGGTGCCATGCCATCAGCACAGTCTAGTTTCGGGACCTGCTGGGATTTCAATAAAGGGACATGCACTAGAGAGTTTTGTAAGTTCCGACATGAATGTTCCCAATGTGGGAAGAAAAATCACCCTTTGGCAAGATGCTGGGGCCCTAGGCCTGCGGGTGGGCAACAGTGGTCGCAGCAGGGTTCGGGAACACACGCCACACCACAGTCCTCTCAGGCTACCAGGGGAGGGAAACCTTCGTCGGGGGTTGGGCCCAAAGGCTCATACACCGGTTAATGTACCTCATTTGGCTGAAGCTTTGCATGTTTATGGGTCTGCTGAGTTGCGAGAGTTTTTGTTGTCAGGTTTTAGAGACGGTTTTCATCTAGGTTATGCAGGGCCTCGTGTGAGGCGTTGGTCTAAGAATCTCAAATCGGCGGGTGAGCATAAGGCTGTGGTTCAAGAGAAGTTAACTAAAGAAGTGTGTGAGGGCAGAATGGCAGGTCCTTTTGATGATTGGCCTTTGGAGGACTTAATAATTTCGCCTATTGGAGTGGTCCCCAAGAAAGAACCAGGGCAGTTCAGGCTCATCCAACATTTGTCATGGCCAGAGGGTGGTTCGGTGAATGACTTTATTGACGATGAAGCTGCTTCGGTTTCCTATTCTTCTGTTGATGTGGCCATGTCATTGGTAGTGGCTGCGGGCCCTTCTGCTTTAATGGCAAAATGCGATATTAAATCCGCATTTAGACTGCTTCCAGTCCATCCTGAAGATTGGAGTCTTCTGGGTATCCATTTCCTTGGGAAGTGGTACGTGGATAAAGCATTGCCAATGGGCTGCTCCATGTCATGTGCGTTGTTTGAAACATTCAGTACGTTTTTGCAATGGTTCTTCACACAGAAATCTGGTCACACTTTGGTCACGCACTATTTGGACGATTTCTTCTTTGTGGGTGCGGCTGATTCTTCAGACTGCCAGAATGCTTTGGTTACGTTTCAAAAACTTATGGTTCATTTGGGTGTGCCATTGGCTCCAGAGAAGACCATGGGTCCTTGCGCGACCATGTCTTTTTTGGGAATAGAACTTGACTCTCAGTCCATGCAAGCTCGTTTACCCCTTGACAAGAAAATGAAAATGTTGGAGTTGGTGGAGAAGATGTTACCTAAAGAAAAAGTCATGGTGCGGGAGGTTCAAGTCTTGCTAGGTCACCTTAATTTTGCATGTAGGGTGGTCAGGGCGGGCAGAACTTTCTGTAGGCGATTGGGCAGGGCTCTGCCTGGTCATTACTTGCCACATCACCGGGTTCGTCTGTCAGCGGGAGTCAAGGAGGATTTGCGTATGTGGGTCACCTTTTGGCATTCCTTTAATGGTGTTCCGCTATACAGGGAGGTTGATTGGATCTGGGATGTTCAAATTTTTTCTGATGCGGCTGGTAGCGAGGGTTTTGGCTTGTACTGGCAAGGTAAATGGTGTGCGCAACAGTGGCCTGAGAGTTGGAGGAATGGTGGCAGGAGCATTGCCTTTTTGGAACTGTTTCCAGTTGTTGTGGCAGTTACTTTGTGGGGCCGGGATTTGGCTCACAAGAAGGTTCTTTTCAGGATTGATAATCTGGCTGTGGTGCAGGTAATCAATAGACAATCTGCAAGGGACGTTCAAGTTCTGAAATTACTCAGGGTCTTTGTGTTGGGTTGTCTCAAGTTTGACATTTGCTTTAGGGCCCTGCACATTCCTGGTGTGGACAATGACATTGCGGATGCTTTGTCTCGTTCACAGTGGGAGAGATTCCGTGGGCTAGCTTTGGAGGCAGACGAGACTCCGACTCCCATGCCGGAGCATCTGTGGACGGTAGGCAACACAGGGTCTTTCAGCTGGTGGTAGGTTCATTGGCTCCTTCTACTAGAGCAGCTTATGAGTTGGCGTGGAATGAGTTTTTGTCGTCTGGAGCTAGTAAGAGAAAACTGCATTGGCAGAGGTCAGAGGATGTGGTTCAGTTTATTTTGTGGTTGATGGATAAGGGTTTATCTAGGGTTACTATTGCTGGGAAGTTAGCGGGTGTTTCCTTTATGGGTAAGTTGTTCTGGGGTTACTCGCCGTCTGCGGGGGAGTTGGGTAGGAGAATGTTGGAAGGGTGGGCTCGGGAGCGGGGAGGTGTTCAGGCGGTGAGGTCCCCTTTGTCGTGGCAGAAGTTGGCAAGTATAGTGTCAGTTTTGCCGGTGGTTTGCAGGGATAGGTCGGAAGCTTGCCTTTTTGCCACTTTGATGGTTTGGATGTTTTTTGGAGCTTTCAGGGTTTCCGAGTTGTTGGGTAACAAGTTTAACAAAGGTGTTTTGTGGGGGGATGTTCATTTGTCAGTTAAAGGAGTTCATATTTGGCTTTCTCATTCAAAGACGGATCAGAGGAGCAAAGGCAAAGGTATTTGGTTGGAAGCTGTTTCCTCCATGGAGACTTGCCCTTTGCGTTGGGTGCGACGCTGGTGGGAGTTTTCGGGTGGGGTTTTGGAGCATAATGTTTTTCAACACTTGGATGGTTCTGTGGTTACTAATTATCAATTGCGCATGGTGTTGCGGAAAGCGCTGCGTCAGCTTGGCTTTGATGAGTCACTATATGGCACGCATTCCTTTAGAATTGGAGCTGCAAAAGAGGCTTTTAACAGGGGCTGGTCAAGGGAGGACATAATGCGTCTGGGGCGCTGGACTTCAAACTGCTTTCAGCGCTATGTCAGACGAGAAGTTAAGGAAGCGCCTGCGTCTTCTTCTGTTTTGCCTATCTGATACTTCTTTTTCTTTCAGGTTCCGTGGCTGGTCCTCGTTCCGAATGCTTGACTATTTGGATTGTGGGACACTCCTTCATTAAAAGAGCTCAACTTCAAGCTCGTTTGAGTTATTTTGGCACTATGCTTGGTTTTAATGACCGTCTATTCAATGTTGTTTGGAAGGGTAGGGGGGGGTATGTTATGGAAGGATCTTGTACCAGCTCTTAATTCTTGGTTAGTCGGTGGGGTTTGTCCGGATGTTTTGGTGATACATCTTGGGGAGAATGATTTGTGTGCGGTAAAAGGTGTTGTGCTTCTTAGAGCCATGAAGAAAGACCTGTCTTTGTTGCATCAGCAATGGGCTGGGTGTCACGTCTTTTGGACAGAATTGATTCCTAGGCGGCTTTGGAGGAATGCGGTTAAACCTAAGGCTATTGACAAGTCTCGCAGGAAGGTCAACCTTGAAGTATCTAGGTTTTGTAGAGATTTGGGTTTTGGTCGGGTGGTTCATAGTGACATCCGTTATGATGCTGTAGCCTTTTTTCACAGTGATGGGGTTCATCTGTCCCGTTTGGGGATGGATTTATATCTCTTGGAACTGCGGGTGGTGCTGTCACGCTGTTTGAAGGTTCAAAGTTTCTTAGGTTAGTGGGGGTTTTTCTTCCTTCTGCCTTGTCTTTTCTGCTTTGTCTGCATCCTCCCCCCCCCGCTTCCCATTCTTTGTTGGGGGGCAGAAAGGTGGGGTCTGGTGTTCCTTCCCCCACTGCTTTCTGGGTGGCGGATTATTTTGATTGCCAGTTTTGGGCATGATGGGAGTTGATAGTTTTGAATTGGAAATTTGTCAGGGGAAGTTGTGCAGGTTGAATTCGGGTTTGGAGGCATAGGCAGTTACCTGGTTTTTCGCAAAAAACTGAAAACGCACCTATTCCCGAAATAAATGTCCCTCCTCCCTTCCCTTCCCTCAATGGATATCAGCCTTTTTACAGCGCGGGGATGCCCTTGGGTCACCAGGCGCTATACAAATTGCTAAATAAATAAATAGGCTGGGGGATCTGGACTGGCTTGGGCTGTAATTGGGGTTTTTGAGATATGGTTTTGGGGTCGGTTGAAGTTATAATTTTTTTTTTTTTTTTTTTTTTAAAAACCTTTATTGAAAGACACGTATAAGTACAAGCGCTGGCCTACAACCACAGGGGCCGGCCGCAAAGTCAGGAGAATCAAAATAACAAAGCAATGTATACGATAGGGAAATACAGGATGGATGCAAATAAAGTCGTTACATCGCCAGCGCCAGGATAAATGAGGTTTCATTTTACATTATATAAAGGAGGCAGCAACCATATCTACCCGCGCGTCATGCAACATATACAGAAAAGAAGGGGGGGCGGGAGGGAAATAGCCCCCCACGCAAGCAGACGACCACAGTAGGGCAAAGCCCAAAGACCTCACACACCCATACCAAGTGCAGACTAGAGGAAGAATACCAGCAAATAAATAAAGTGGACGCCACACGTACAGCCCACCCGCCCCGAAAAAGGAGAAAGTGCAGACGCAAGCGAAACAGAGGAGTAAACACCAAGGGACATAGCCCACCCCCTGGAAAAGGCAAAAAAGGGACCATAGAATAAAACAAACTAAAATAACAAACACCCCCCCCCCACCCTACATCACTGTAATGGCTACGGCCTACCCCACTAAACAGCGTGCCTGTCGCCCAGAGTCACCCGAAATATAGAAAAAGAGAAAGGGAATTATAACGAAGAAAGAGAGGGGAATAAGAAAAGGAAGGAGAGAAAAAGGAAGAAAGAGAGAGGAGAGGAGCCAGCGACCGAGACATAAAACACTACCCCCCCGCAACAATAATGCACTAATCGAGGTCGAAAAGGAGAGTCAAGAAAAGCCTACACCAGGATGTAAACAGGAACCATCCAGAATAACGAGGCCCGGAGATGCCATGTAAAAAGGGTCCCACAGACATCCGGGCACGTTCACCCCTGTCCACTTTTATGAAGAGTCGAGCTTCCCAAACCCGCCACAGCCAAAGAACAGCAGAACACAGTGGGTCCATACCAGTCAGGAAAAGCCGGTGGGATCTCCGCAAAACAACGTCCCGGCAAACTAGAAGCAACCAGGAGAACTCGGCAACAGTCAGAATGCAAAAGTTCCTCAAAGATCCACGTGGTCAAGCACAGTATCTGGGCCGTCCAGCACGAAGCAAAGAAAACAGGATGTAGAAAGCATTGCAGCATCGGCACCGGGTCCGCTAGATCCCATAGAATCGAGCACCCAGCCGGAGATCCCAGCACAGCCGCCGGCGAAGTTTCAGGCAGTACAAGTCGGGGAGACGACACTTCGTCACAAAATGGCGGAGCCACCATGGCAGCTATCCGCAACTCCAAGGCTCGACATTTCAAGGACAGGTCGATCCGCAGAGCAGACAGGGCAAACCAGATAGCACTCCGAGTAGGGGCCGCCCAAACCAAACGAGGGCTGGAGAAAGCAAATGCGGCAACCTCCCTGTCTCCAGGAGAAAGACACCCCGAGGGGCCATCCGCCATCTTAAGTACAGCACCCTCCGCCATCGCCGCAGGTCCTTCCAAGTCCATCAGGAGCACCGGCGGCCCCAGGGCTCACCGCCAAACCGCGGCGGATGGCGCTCGGCGGAGAAAGGAGAGTCACCAGAAGAACGGGCGTGCTCCCCACAGCACTCGGGGGGAGCCCAGCACCGGATCCCGGGCGGGACTAACAACAGGCGTGGGTTTCTCACTTGAGGGGTGCCGGACAGCGCGGTTTCTCTTCTTCGGGCCGGCAGGCGAACGGACATGCGGGGTGGCCCACCAGCGGGGGCGGGTCTGCCCCGGGGGTCCCGGCCCGCGGCTCTCAGGCTCCCACCATCGGGTCTCTCCACCGGTTCCGGACCGCCGGCACTCCGATCATCTCCGGGCAGGCACAGCACTCGAGGCCCCGGCGTCAGGGCCGGGAAGGCCAACAATGTGACCAGGGCAGAACGCCGGAATCACTGCACGCCAGAGCCCCGGAAAAGGATGGTAAGTGACGGCTCTTCCTCAGTGACCAAATTCGGAACACCCCGAGCAGGATAAAATACAGGATAGGTGGCGGGGAGGAAGAGATCACGGAGCGAGGCGGTTATGCGACCGTTCCGATCGCCATCTTGGCTGCTCCCCGAAGTTATAATTTTTTAATGGGGATGTTGTATGGTTTTAATATGTGATGGGGTATGTACGGGTGGGGGCGGGTTTGATGAGGGGTGAGGGGCGGGGGCGGGTGTTTTGGGGGTTGAAAAACAAGACAATCATTTGGTAAAGGTTTAGATTGTTAGGCATTTGCCGAGGTTATTGTTGTGTAAATGTGCACCTGTTTCATTAAAGCGGCCTTTTTCACACTCTATCCGGTGTCTTGGTCTGCTCACCTCCCCCCACCCCTCCCTCCCAAGGGGGGCTTGGGGGGGGCAGCCGACCCCTGGGAGGTCCCCCCCCCCGGGCTGTTTGGGAGGGGTGGGTGGGGGCCATGTTAGAGCAGCCTGAGTTTGGGCGGTTTTTGGGCTTCTTTTTGTTGTCTTTGGAGCCAACCTATAAGTGGGTTGGGCTCCTCCCTCCGGCCACCATTTTAGGCTTAGGTGACCTGGTGGCCGGGTGGTTTTGCTAGTTAGCTTTTTTCCCTCCCGCCCTCCCTTTATGAATTTTTTCCTCCTTGTTTTATTCTTCCCTTCTTTTGATAATTTAATCTTTTTCTTTTTTGGTGCAGCTGGTTGTAACAGGTGGACATGGGGTTTCTTTATATTGTTATTCTTTGTCGCTTGGAACAGGTGCGGTGCGGATTATTTTGATTGCCAGTTTTGGGCATGATGGGAGTTGATAGTTTTGAATTGGGATTTTGTATGGGGAAGTTGTGCAGGTTGAATTCGGGTTTGGAGGCATAGGCTGGGGGATCTGGACTGGCTTGGGCTGTAATTGGGGTTTTTGTGATATGGTTTTGGGGTCGGTTGAAGTTATAATGTTTTAATGGGGATGTTGTATGGTTTTAATATGTGATGGGGTATGTACGGGTGGGGGCGGGTTTGATGAGGGGTGAGGGGCGGGGGCGGATGTTTTGGGGGTTGAAAAACAAGACAATCATTTGGTAAAGGTTTAGATTGTTTGGCATTTGCCGAGGTTATTGTTGTGTAAATGTGCACCTGTTTCATTAAAGCGGCCTTTTTCACCCTCTATCTGGTGTCTTGGTCTGCTCACCTCCCCCCACCCCTCCCTCCCAAATATGTGTCGTTTAAAAAACAGTCAAGGAACAAATAAGTAATACATAAATACAAATAAATGTAGTGGATAATTAGTGAAAAAGCAAGCAATAAATAAGATGAATATTTGACCTGTTCGTCACTGCAAGTTGCCAACGTACATTCACACAAAAGACAGTAGGGGGCAGCAGATCAAAGGATATGTTGGAATCCTTACCAGCTGAATATGGATTTTAAAAGAATGTTGAGCAAATGAAAACACAGGCATTGTGAAAGCCAATAAGGCCTACCTTTTAACTATTTTTTTAATACTAAATGCATCGCCGTTAATTAGCGAATTTGAGTCGGGTTGTTGCGTGAATGTGAGGATGAGTCAATGTGGATGAGTGTTAGATTATTGACGGGTGAGTGCATGAATGGATGGTTGAATGCATTCTTACCGAACAGGAGACCTGTACGCACATGCAAGCATAGTGAAGTGAGTTGAAAAAGCCAGAACAACTTCTAAAAGCTCACACATGACAGAAAGCTCTTTGAGAACTCTGGTATCTACAAAAGGGGCACCGTGATATGTGGAGAAATAAATAACGTTAAAGTATTGCCATAAAATATTCCTCAAATTAAAGAAAGTGGTAAAAAGTATTACTTGAAACACATTTTCTTTGGATTGGCCTCCTGAAAAAAATGTTAGGTTTAATAAAAATTAAACTCAACATCGAAGGCGTTTAAAAGCAGAGAGTGCCATGACCGTCAAACAGCAACAATAAAAAACAAGCATTTACAATGCAATAGGTCTCGGGATAATTAAGTTTGAGTTTTTGGCATTGCTAAATATTGCAACACCAACTGCAACAAAAGTCTATAATTGTGTAGTTGTGTGTGTGTGTAGTTGTGTGTGTGTAGTTGTGTGTGTGTGTAGTTGTGTGTGTGTGTAGTTGTGTGTGTGTAGTTGTGTGTGTGTAGTTGTGAGTGTGTAGTTGTGTGTGTGTAGTTTGTGTGTGTAGTTGTGTGTGTGTGTGTAGTTGTGTGTGTGTGTGTAGTTGTGTGTGTGTGTAGTTGGGTGTGTGTGTAGTTGTGTGTGTGTGTAGTTGTGTGTGTGTGTAGTTGTGTGTGTGTAGTTGTGTGTGTATGTAGTTGTGTGTGTGTGTAGTTGTGTGTGTGTGTGGTTGTGTGTGTAGTTGTGTGTGTGTGTGGTTGTGTGTGTGTGGTTGTGTGTGTGGTTGTGTGTGTGTGGTTGCGTGTGTGTGGTTGCGTGTGTGTGGTTGCGTGTGTGTGGTTGCGTGTGTGTGGTTGCGTGTTTGTGGTTGCGTGTGTGTGGTTGTGTGTGTGTGGCTGTGGGTGTGTGGTTGTGGGTGTGTGGTTGGTGTAGTTGTGTGTGTGTGTGGTTGTGTGTAGTGTAGTTGTGTGTAGTGTGCATGTAGTTGTGAGTGAGTGTGTGTGTAGTTGTGTGTGTGTGTGTGTGTGTGGTTGTGGGTGTGGTTGTGTGTGTGTGGTTGTGTTCTGAGTTACTGATTTACTGGGCGAGTAAAAATACCCCACGACCTGCTGAGTGCCAGCGTAAATCTGGCAACACCCCTCCCTCTGGTTACACGGCTGAGGAGGGGGCTTGACCACTGACACCCTTTAATGACCACAGGAGGGGAGAGGGAGACACAATTTGGGTATCTCGTTTTATTGCTCCCCGGGGCCCTGGCAGCTGTCCTGTCGGCCCCAAAAGGCGATCATTATCGACAGGTTAATCAATACCCAGCAGCTGACACTACAGCACGCAATGGGGGGGGTCGTTCTGGTGCAGAGGGGCAGCCGTGGGGCGAAAATCACACTCAGGACTGTACTTCTTACAAAAAACAAATATTTAATGCAGAACAATGACTTATCGCTGCAGCACACTGTCTTCTGCGCACTCCAGCCCGTGGCAGAGCAAGTCATGCCATGGAGAGACGTTGTGCATAATGCACTGGGTAATAACAATAGTAATAAGCGCACTAAAGCCACAAGACTTTCAGCAAGCGATATAATTAAACAGCAAAATAGCAATTATTATTGCTATGAATTCGCTCCGAAGTGTAAAAATAAAAACAGTGTTCAGATGGTGCTACCGGGTGGCGCTGCAGCAGGCCACAGGTCACTGCTCGTTTGCACAACCTGTGTTATGGGAACCGCACCTTTTAGGGGCCCCAAGAAGGGATTTAAGTGCACAAGACACCAGTGAGGTCCTTATTCAAATGTGCGCAGGAAGCTGTTCTTTCAGTGCCTTAAGTAACGTGTAAGAGGTTCGTGACACTTTGTAAAAAATTTCCTGCTACCTGCCTACATGTCCACGTGCCACTGCCAACAAGAGGACGGCAACGTCACCTCACTCACTTCAGGCTGCAGCCTGTTATTAAAGAGCCGTAAACGTGAGCCGCCTCTCCTAGGGACAGACGATTCTGGGAAAATCATTACTGCCAGCTGGGCAGTCGTTCTTTCTGTCAAGTCAGTCAATGGAGTGGTCCCACTTTTCGTCCCCATCTCACGCGTGAGGACTATATAGCATGCCTTCAATTTGGGAATTACATCAGCCGTGCAAAGTTTTTCGAAAATATGAAAGATCACGTTTTTGACCGACAGTACTAATTGGTTTACGTTTGCAAATAAAATGCTGGTTTAATCCCTATAGTATTTTATATGTAATATCAGTGTGTACACTTCTGTGGCGATTACAGCCTGTCACTGATTTATTTAAAAGTCCTCGTCGAGCGGTGCTCGCATGTCAGGGAATAAATGCTTCAATCACTTCACAGGTGGTTAGAGATGGAACATGGCGCACGTCAGCGCGGTAACGTCATATTCTTAAAACTGGGGGGGACAGAGGGGAGGAGGGGGGGAGAGAGAGAGAGAAACGACTGCCCAGCATCCCAAAACGAAACCTAGCGTGGGGGCGGGACTTCCGTCTTGTGCGCGAAGCCCGCGCCCACGGAGTTCCTGGTCAACAGCAGTGCGTGATGCGGGGCTCCCATGCCGGAGAGCCCCGCGGAGGCGACAGAACACACTGGATTGGCGGTAAGTGGGCCTTGGGGGGCGCTCGTGTGTGTGAGTGTGTGTGCGTGCGTGTGTGCGTGTATGTTCGCTCCTGTGTGTGTGTCTCTGTACAGCGGGGGGAGGGGGGAGTGTGCGCTTCCCAGGAGACAGCCAGGCCGAGCGCGGCGCGTGCCAGTCGGCGCGTGCCACTTTCAAATCGCCTCCAAGGCGATGCGCGCGGCCAGCAGTGTCTCCTGGAAAGGAGACACGGCAACAATGGGCTGTCGGCGGACACGCGCTTCCGCGCGTGCAGCCGAGACCTAAAAATGACTGCCAACTAGCCCTTGTCACATGAGGGCAAGATTTCAGAGAGTCAAGGCTTTTTTCTTGCACCAATAATAACCTTCCTTTTTGCCCATACTTCCAGAAAGTAATACTACAAGTCACAGCAAGCTTAGTACTGATGGATAAAAAGTCAAAAGATGCTCAGTGTGTCACATGGGACAGTGAACCACAGTGCCGGAGGTAAACTGCAAAACATTGAACACTGTTTAGGCTGCAGCATGATCTGTAGATTGACTTATGTTTTGACGCCCCACAGGGACAGCTTCTCCTTTGCGAATCAGATACCTCTTGAACTTGGTGTCAGTAGCTGATCAATTATTTGCAACCACACTCGTTGATAAAAGTCATAGCGAAGGGAATGGAATGACACCCACTCTGATTCCCCCTTCGAATTATGATTTAGAATGAGTCTCAAAGCCCCTTTTGCGAGATGGATCTGCACTTCTGTCTTACAAAAAAGGTAAGCCCTTTTGCACCGACTGATTTTGTAATTCACAGACGTTCCGATATTAGTGGTTGCTATAATTGTGCACTGTAAAAATACCAGTGACATATCCTGGCCAGCACTGTGTGATCCTCTACACATCACTTCACTTCTCTGTACCTCCATTCCCTCCATGAGCCAAAAGTGTACGTTTGTAGTAATAGGCTGCACATCAGTATTATGTGTAAGGCAAAGATGTAAGTGCCTAGTCAGATTCAGTTTGTGTAGTGCTTAAAAAAAAATAACTTCCACAAAAAAAGCTTACACACCGAGCCACGGATATTGACGAATTTAATCCCCGATTGTGTTGTCACTGAATAATTGATGTTTACCACGTAAAACATATAATAATAATATTAATAATAATATAAACCGAACACATTTACAATTCACCTTACAACCACATTTATCTCTAAAATGCAGTAAAGCTATAGCAAACAAATAATTTTCACATACCTCGTTATCATTGATTCATTGATATATATACCAATTTCAACTTCTTTACAAACTTTGGTGAGATTCCCCTATAATGTGCAATAGAATCCTGTCTGGAGTTTTTGGGGCTTGCATCTGTTGCTCATGTGCCTTGGGGAGAATGTCAAGCAGAAGTGCTAACACCACCTCTTACTGCCTGCATAATACAGGATGGGATGGAAGAACAGGGGCTGCTGGGATATTTAACTGAGTGCATTCATTTACTATTCGGTATCGCAGAAGCCTCTGTGCTTCCCTCCGATCTGACTACTGCTGAAGAAGGCGGGGGTGGCTAAGGCAACAAGCTGCAATGGCGTGGTTCCTATAGGTGTGCTGCTTCGATGTGTGATGGGAGAGTACTGCTCTGCAGGATGGGGAGGGACGGGGAAAACAGGTGAGGGATGTGAGCTGGCACTAACAGTACACAGGGAAGATTAGAAGGTCAGGTTGTCACTGGAACTCAGGGATCTGGCCAGGGAGTGAACTAACAGAGTATACACACCTATTCGGAAGACTCACTCTAGCCCATGTCATCTGACACATGGGGATAAGAAATTATTGTAGGAAAAGTGAAATCAGCCGAGGTAGTGGTATAGGAGTTTGTTAGCATGGGCTCTGGATTCCCACACTGCTTGACATTGAAAGAGAAAGAGGTTCTCTTAGAGAGACAAATACCTGCACTGAGCTCTGGGAAATTGCTCCTGCACAGGCCAGGTGTGTCAGCAGCCTCCTCCGGTGTTGACTATGAGCACATCATCCCCTCCTCATCCCGCCCACTAGAGGGACACAACTAGCCATGGTATGAGCAGCGATCAGCTCTGCCTGCTCTGATTGAAGAACAGAGGCAGCCGGGCACAAAAACATACAGGCCAACATTTTAGAAGAGTAAACCGAGAGATTTTAGAAAAAATATGTATTTATTTATTTAGAAGCTTGTTAAGCGCGCAGCTACCCCCAACGGGGGTGTCCCGGCGCTGAAAACAACATCTAGTGAGGTTCAGTGATGTCCAGGGGGGATAGAGAGTGGGCTAGATCAGAGAGAAAAGCCAGGTCTTGAGTTTCTTTCGAAACAGAGGCTCTGATGTCAGAAATCTGAGTTCCAATGGCAGATGATTCCAAAGTCTGGAGGTGGCCACTGTAAAGGCCCTCACTCCCGTACGCGCCAGACGAAATCGGGGGCAGAGCATTAGGCGAAGATGGTTAGATCTGAGATTCCGCGTTGCTTGTCAGATCTTCAGTCTGTGTCTCAAGTAGGCAGGGCCTCGACCATTAAGAGCTCTAAAAGCAAGGGTCAGAGATTTGAATTGAATACGTAGTCTCACCGGGAGCCAGTGAAGTTTGATCAGGTAAGGTGAGATGGAGTGGCGGTAGGGGATATTGCAGATCAACCTGGCCGCTGAATTCTGTACTGTCTGCAATCTATTAATGAGGTACGCCGGGGCTCCAACATATAGACTATTTGCGTAGTCCAAATGGGACGTTATAAGGGCGTGGACTACTATCCTGCGTGAATCAAATGGTAGAAAAGGGATAATTTTTTGGATCATACAAAGTTTTCCGAAACAGGACGCCGAAACTTTATTACTTTGGGTTTTGCAGGAGAGGGCTGTGTCAAATTGGAAGCCCAGATTGCGGGCAGCTTGGACAGGTACAGGGGGAGGATCCAATTCAGCCGGCCACCAGAGGCCAGTGGAAATAGGGGATTTCTGAATAAAAAATAAGACTTCCGTCTTATCCGTGTTCAATTTTAAATTATTTGAGGACATCCAAGAGGCGATATTCACCAAACAGTGGCGAAAATTTGACAAGGAGCTTTCGGAGTGATCTTTAAAGAAGAACACAAGCTGAGTATCGTCAGCATAAAATATCACTCTGACGCCTCATGATTCCACCACCTTCGCCAAAGGCTTCAGGTATACGTTGAACAAGAGTGGGCCGAGAGCAGATCCCTGCGGAACCCCCCATGTCAACGGTTTCTTGGTGGAAAAGAAAGAGCCCAGCATCACTTGTTGAAATCAGTTCGTCAGGAATGATTTGACCCAGGCCAGTGGGGTCCCACCAACTCCCACCTCCTGAAGACGTGTTAACAGAGTTTCCTGGGAGATGGTGTCGAATGCTGCAGATAGGTCGAGGAGGACCAACATGGCCTCCTCTCCCCTATCCGCGCACTCACGAATGGACTCGGATACTTCTAGTAGAGCTGATTCAGTACTGAAGTCCGGCCTGAATCCTGACTGAGAGTCATGGAGCAGCAAGTTTGATTCTAGATAGTCGGACAGTTGTTCTTGTACCGCCTTCTCGAGTACTTTGGCTGGCTTGGGATGGAGTGAGATCGGTCGGTAGTTGCTAAAACACATTGGGTCGACACCTGCTTTTTTTTTTTTATTGGAATCAGCAACGCGTGTTTCCATAAAGAAGGGACAGCACCCGATTGCAGGTAGGAGTTCCAAATTTCAAGCAGGGGATTAATTACTAACGGGGCAATATCATTCAGGATCAGTGCCGGGGCTGGATCAAGCGGTGAGCCTGATTTTAGAAATAGAGTCAGGGCATACTCATTAGTCAGCGGTTTAAAAGAAGTGAATACTTTGGCACAGGTAGTGTCAAGATCTAAAATTACTTCTGTACGGTTCTGAAGGATTGTTGTCGTAATATTAGCAATTTTTTCAGAAAAGAAATCTGATAGGCCTTCACTAAGTACTTGGCTGGGGGTGACGGGAGCAGACAGAGCAGTAGGATTAGTAAACTCTTTAATAATCAGAGTATATATTTCTCCTATTGACTATATTGAGGCCTGATTCGGGTCAGTTATCATGTATGGGACTTTAAAGTGTGGTGCTACAGGACCAGATATCAGAAATGAAGGAGCATAGAGAAAGCACTATGGAAGACAGAGAGCACATAACAAAAATGCTGTGTGCACTGGCCTGCAGGAGCAGGTTACTGCCAGTGACTACTACAAGGCTCACTAGACCAGTCCCAGACGGCAGAGGCCTAGCGAGGAATTAAGATTTTGAATGCAGGAATCGGGAGGCAAGAGACTAGCCTTGAAATCGGTAGTCTCCACTTGAACCGGTAGGGTTGGGATGTATGCAACAAGTTTCTGTGCCATGTGTGTTTGTGTTCATGCTGTGCCAGTTTACAATGCCAGCTATGGAGGTTGCTTAAAATCGCTGCTGGTTATTTTCCAAAAGTCGACCAGATGATGCCTGGGGTGTGCAGAGTGGTGGCAGAGCTGTGATCGGCCCACTTCAGTTACCAAGAGGGACCTTCAGCCTTCAATCTCTATGTGCACTCAAAGAATATAAACAAAGAATACTGTCACCCAGCATGACTGGGACTCAAATTGGCCAATGATTGTCATATCTGCAGGTTCAAAATCTGAATCTAATTGACAATGAGGGTGCATTATAATAATATCGAGAAAATAATATAGTATATGATATATGTGTAGAATGCTATGATTACTTTCGGTAATCCCAATTACTCTTAGTCCTACTCGTCATCGACCCAGTCATCACTCATGAGGTATCCCACAAGACAGGAAATGCTTTTAGGCTCCATCCCCCCTCCTGCCAGGTGCTATAACATTCCCAACCACTGGAAGCACATCCTGACACACCAAGCAAGAAAAGGCCTGGACAGGGAGGGAGGGTGGGAAGTATGACTTACCAAAGCAACGCCCAAGAAGGCCTTTGGCACACTCAACACAGCAAACACAGACCAGACACAAAGGAGTGCAGCAAGTGAAAGTTTAATAAACACACAGACTCAGAGCGAGGGAGCAACCCCCACAGCTTGCAACACCCCACAACCAAAATTGGTCCGGTCAGAAAGGGCACAATTCCACCGGTAGTGCCTCACAAAAGTGGATTCGGCCCAAGTCCCAGCCCGACAGATTTCATCAACAGAAACACCATGAAAAGAACCCCCAAGAGGCAGACACGCCCGAGTGGATCGCGCCTGAACCCCAGCAGGACAAGGCAAACCAGCACCGAGATAAGCCAGAGAGATGACGGCCTTAATCCAGCAACCCAAAGTAAGACGGGAGGCAGCTTTACCTCGACCAGCCAAACCAAAGGTCACAAAGAGGGAGTCAGAGGAGCAAAACTCAGCAGATCTAGCAACGTAAACAGACAAGGCACGTCTCAGATCCAAAGAATTAAGCAAAGCAGAAGGAGAAGAAGGAGAAGGACACAAAGAAGGAAGGACCAGCTCCTGAGAGGAATGAAAACGAGAGCGGATCTTGGGGAGAAACCCAGGATCCAAAGAGAGGACCACCGCGTCATCCAGAAACCGCAAAAACGGGGGAGGACAACGCAAGGCCGTAAGTTTCCCCAGCCGTCTTGCAGAAGTAATAGCAACCAGAAACGCCATCTTGTAAGACAAGAACTTAAGGTCCACAGACTCCAAAGGCTCAAAAGGAGGGGACTGCAAAACACCCAACACCAAGAACAGATCCCAACGGGGCACCAGAGACCGTATAGAAGGAGAAGAGAGAGAGAAACTCCGAAAGAGGCGAGAAACCAACAAACCATCCGAAGGTTGAAAAGAATCCGGAACCCGGAAAGGACGGATAGCAGACCATTGACTCAGCAAGGTAGACAAAGCAAAGCGCTTCTGAAAGCCATCCAGAAAAAACAGAAGAACAGAAGACACAGGGCAAGAGGTAGGAGACAGAGCAAGGGAGGAACACCACCCAGAAAAAGAAGCCCAGTGTTTGGAATAAGAAGTCAAAGTAGATTTCCTACGAGAGACCTGCATCACAGAGATAATGTGGTCGGGCAGACCGCGGACCCCAAGAGACAACCGTTCAACCTCCAGACCGCCAAGGAGAGAGGAACCAGAAGGGAGGGAGACGGGGACCTCAGAGGAGAGGGGTACCGGGGCAGAATCCAAGGAGGACCCACAGCCAGACCCAGCAACAGAGGAAACCAAGATCTCCACGGCCAGCGAGGGAGAACAGCCACCACCTGAGCCCCCTCCCGCTGAACCTTCAGGAAGAAGGCAGGAATCAGAGGAAAGGGAGGAAAGGCATAAAGAAGCCAAGGAGGGCACAGGAGAGACAAGGCATCCACCCCCCAAGCGCCCCGCTCCGGGGTCCTGGAGCAGAACAGGGGAACCAGGGTATTGGACCGGGAGGCAAACAGGTCCAGATCCGGAGTTCCGTACCTCTGGCAAATCAACTGAAAAGTCTGGGGAGCCAGACACCGGGACAGAGACGAAGGAAACCTCCGACTCAAGAAATGCGCCACCATTTTGTCCACACCCTGAACGTGCTGAGCAGAGAGGTCCAGATGATGCTGCTCCACCCAAACCCAAACTGCGTGTCCCACCCTGGTGATTGTTGTAGGCCACCGTCACCGTGTTGCCCGATCTCACCAGGACATGGCAACCCCTCAGATGAAGATGGAAGAAGCGAAGCGCCCTCTCCACGGCAGACAGCTCCCGCCAGTTGGATGACCTGCGCGACTCCGACGGGAGCCAACGGGCCTGTACCGTCCAATGATCCAAAGTCGCACCCCAGTCGGACGCGCTGGCATCCGTGGTCAAAACCAGAGGGGGAGGCAGATGGATACACATCCCCCTGGAAAGCCACCACTTGAGAGCAGCTACAATGTCCAGAGACACAGGCACAGGAACAACATAGTCCAAGACAGGAAAGGGGACCCACCTCTGAACATGCCACAGCACAGGACGAAGATGAACCCTGGCCCAGGGGACGGTGAAAACAGACGCAGCCATGTGACCTTGAACCTCCAGCCATTGTAGGAGGGGAGCCACAGACCTGGACAACAACTTCCTCAACAACGGCTGAAGACGACAAATCCGGGAGTCTGGTAGAAACACCTTGTCCACCACCGAGTCGAACACGGCCCCGATGAAGGTCCTCCGAAGGCAGGCACAAGGTGGCACTTTGGCAAGTTGATCGAGAACCCATGATCCCTGAGCGTAGTCATGGTCAATAGAAGGTGGCGAGACATGACCTCCAGAGATGGGGCCTGGACCATCCAGTCGTCCAGATAGGGGAACACGGATACTCCCAGGAGATGGAGATGTGCCACCAAGGGAGACACCACCTTGGTGAACACCTTAGGGGCAGACCGAAGACCAAAAGGAAGGATGCAGAACTGCCAGTGCTGACCCTCCAGGCAGAAGCGCAGGAAACGCTGATCTCCCACAGCCACGGGAACGTGAAGATAAGCATCCTGGAGATCGAGAGTGGAGAACACCCACCCAGACGGGATCAGCGGAATCACCTTCTGGAGAGTCTCCATCTTGAATGGGATCTTCTCACAAACAAGTTCAGACCCCGAAGGTTGATGACCACCTGGAAACCCCGGTGACCTTCGGAACCACAAAGATGATGGAGTATTCACCCATCCCCAGGTCCCCCTGTGGAACAGGGACAACCGCCTGCTTGCTGACCAAAGAAAGAACACCTTCCAGCAAGGCCAGATGGCGGGTGGCATCCCGAGGAGTCGGAGTCACCACCACCCCGGAGGGAGGGGGAGGGGACAGGAACTTGATCCGGTAACCACGAGACACAACATCCAGCACCCACTTGTCGGAGGTCATCAATCGCCAAGCCGGAAGAAACAGGCGAAGTCTCCCACCAACCACGGGCGGACCACCATCGAGCCCGACCCCCTAGACAGCATAGTCAGGAACTCTGTGGGCCAGATCCAGCACCCCGCTGGGATTTCTTCTGAAACTGCCGTGGAAAAGATCGGCCAGTGCCACGCTGACTCCTGAAGGAAGACTGTTGAAACCTGGAAGGTTGGCGGAACGACCTGGCACTGGAGAAGGAGAAACCCCCACGGGACGAAGCTGATGAAAAGACAAGGAATGCTTGCGCTCCTTAAAGACCTTATGCAACTTATCCTCAAGAGAGTCACCAAACAGACGGGTACCAGTGAAAGGCAACCTCAAAGCCATGGAACGTTGAGCCGCGTCCGTCTTCCAATCCCGTAGCAATAGGTTCCTACGGGCAGCAATAGAGGAACCATAGGACATAGCAGAAACCCTCACTGAATCAAAGGCGATGTCTGATAAGAACTCAGCTTGGCGCTCCATGTACTCCAGCAAGGCCGGACAGCTGCCACCCTCCTGCATCGTGGAAAACAGAGTCTTGGACTCAGACAACAAAGACTGGGCAACATAGGCCCCATAAATCCCAGATGAATTGCAAGGTGAGAGCCAGCATTAGATTTTTTCAAAGCGGAATCGACCTTCTTATCCACACCGTCCCTCAGGATGTTATCATCCGCCATGAAAGGACGCCCCATTAGACTGGCCACAACGGAGTCCACCGGTACAGAATCAGGCAAGGAGTCCGCCATATCCTGCAAAGGATAAAGCATGGACATAAACCTGGGTATGGCAATGTGATTAGGATCCTTCTACTCCTTAAGCAGGACATCCAACACAAAAGGGTGTACCGGCAGAGAAGAGGCAACAGGCTTCCTAAACTGCGGCAAGAGCGAATCCTGAGAGGTGCAGGGCGCAGAAGCATCAGGAAACCCCATATTCATCCGAACATGGGAAAGGATATCAGGCAAGAGATCCCTGGAATTGTGCTTGCCCTGAAGCTCACCAGCAGTGAGAGAAGACCCATCAGATTCATCAGAGGAAGAAATGTCCGAGTAAAAGTCAGCAGCACCGGAATGACCATCAACAGACTTCTTGTTCACCTTCATATCAGACAGTGTCTCCAGGATAAGGTGCTCAATCCGATCATCATCCCCACTGGCACGCTTCACAGGAGTAGCCGGATCCCCACTGGTTTCAGGGGAAAAGGAAGGCACAGGAGAAGAATGCTTCCTCTTGCGATGATGGTGGCCAATAATGAACACAAGAACAGCAGCAGCAGAAGAGTAGGAAAACCAATCCAGCAACAACAGAAGAAAAACATCCGTCCAGTACAACATATATATATATACACATGGAAGGTACCGAATAGGTCGAAATAAATACAAAACGCCCAATCCCAACGTTTGAAACTCCCAGCGCCAAACCGAGCAGCTGCAGAGAGTAACCCAAGCCGCCGGCCAATCACAACGGAGGCCGTAGTGAAGAGAAGCAAGAGGAAGGGGCGGAACTCCAAAAGAACCCTCGACCAAACAGGAAGCGCGGGCCGTCAAGGAATCCTGCAGCATAGAAGGCTCTGAAGCCGCTGTAAGCCTGTAACATGCAACGGCCAAAGCACAGAGCACAAACAAAGCCCCATGCAATGACAGGCGCGCCGGAGCCCACCCAGGCGACCGTCGACAATGCAGTGAGGAATGCTGCCAGGGGAGGAAACGGACCTCCTGCTACAAGTGGAGGGGGAAGACGGCCAAGCGCTAATCCAGCAATTGCCTGCCTCCCCCTCCACTCACAGCAGGACCGGCACTCACCCATGACGGGAACAGAAGAAACAGAGGACTCAAACCGGCACCAAGCAGGATGAAAAGAAACCGGGCAGCAAGAACAGGGAGACCAGCGGAGCCACGCAACACAGGTCTCCCGAGCCCAGAAGGAGACAGGGAAGCCCAGCAGCCCAACTCCACAGCATCCCACGACGGTCCACGGGAACCTCCCAGAGGCCAGCAGAGGAGGAATCCACAGGACAAGCGAAGCAGGTAAGTGCCGGGCACTCACCCAAGCGTCTCCCATCAGGTAAACCACCGACTGGAAACAAAACAGGATGTGCTTTTAGTGGTTGGGAGTGTTATAGCACCTGGCAGGAGGAGGGTGGAGCCTAAAAGCGTTTCCTGTTTTGTTTCCTGTCTTGTGGGATACCTCATGAGTGATGACTGGGTCGAGGACGAGGGACGTAGAGGTAATGAACGTGTAGGCTTTAATGAAAATAAAATGCGTTTAAATGCAAAAAATGCACTAGGCAAACATATTTACTAGTCCTCAAATGGCAGAAGCAATATTGCCCAAAAAGCTGACGTGACTAGAAATGCTTAGATGTGCAAACAAAGTTTCTTCTTGTCCTTTCCATGAACATACTTTTTAATATAAAATAATAGTTTCATTTTATTGATTGGCTAATATTGATTATCGATTTCTGTTCACCTTTGATTATTTAGATTACAGCGAATAAAACGTATGACTTTGAATAAAGATGGCTTACTAAAATTCTGAATGATAAAATCCATTAGCTGATACCAAACTTTCATAATTGACTTTAAATTGATTAGAAACTGTGAATATAATTTTTGATAATGTGCTGCTCTGGGTCTACACTAAAACAATAGCAACGGTCTATTGACCTTGTGACACTGGGAATTAGTCTGGATGATGGTAAACTGAGTTTACTTTTAAACTGATTATCCGCTTCAGCAAATTAGATAGCAGAGATTCAGTTTACATTATGAGAAGAGGAGCTATAACTAATTACCCGAGTTAGAGTAATGCCAGAGTCCCAAAGCTCAGAAATTGAAGACTGGTGGTTCAAAGGCGGTTGCTGTATTGAAGGTTTGAGTATCAATAGGGTTATTCATCATGAACTGTGATTGTTTTTGTGTTTTTCCGTGAGGTATTGGAGTATGCATGTTGAATGAATTGATGATTTTTATCTGTATATTGTGAAGAAGTTAAAGAGGTTATCTGAAGAAGTCTAAGATTCCAGGATATCATGATAAGTGTAGATTAAACTATATGTTTTTTCTTGCCTGCTAACATTTGTAGTGTAGATCATGAGGTAAAAATATACATGAGATGTGCCGTTCCCCATAAAAGAAGATTGAGACAGATGGCTCCAGGGAAAGGATATGTGCTCCAATAGGAGCATGGGTCCTTACACACCTGAATGGGTGTCATGCTTCATCATTGGGCTAGCTCCTTGTGGGGCCGGCGCTGCAGTGCCCGATGCGCACCCACAAGGGGGCTCTTTGCCGGAGTTCTTTTAGTTAGTCGTGAGAAGTGAGTGTGTGTGGGCTAAAAAAGTGAAGTGTAGAATAGTTACACAAGTGAATTGAAATAGGCAAAGTGATGCTCAGGATCTGTCAATGAATGAGATCACTAGACTAATTAAAAAACCTATGAGCTACCTTGAGACATAATGGTCCTAGATAGCCTGGTGAATTAATTGGTCAACATAATTCTTAGTTGGGTATGTCAGGAATGATCAAGTGGCAATTCTTCATGACCTAGAAATTACCCTAAACTACACAGTATCTGGTTTCTGTAAGTGTAAATACTCTGACCATGATAACCAGTCCATTAACAGACAATGTGGTAAATATTGTCCCTTAGATAAGATATAGTAATCCTTGAACACAAAGACAGACAAAAAATATATGCATATTTGTAAATCACAAATAAACAGTTTTTGACAAGGCATGCGAAGCAACTTTCAACAGCATGCCCTAAATCACATATACTAGAAAGACAATGTGAAATTGACACCACCAAACATTCATAAAAACGTGACTCAGATGTGATCTTGAGGTACCATCTACTACACAATTGAGATAGGACTATAATGAATTGTTGAGAATCCACTAAAATTGATTGGTGTTGGCAGAAACTAATTGGGAAACTAGGGAAGCTACATTGATTACGGGGATTTGGGCTGGTTGAAATTTAATTTATGCATGTGAAAAATCATTTTTGTGTGGTAAAGTCAGTAGGCGTAAATACCTTAATATTCCCATTGCTGAATTGCTTTTATTTTCTTTAGTGGAACCGACAAAGATTGTTTATTTATGTTCGTTTAAAGTTGTAGAATTGTGTGTACGACAGAAAATTGTAAAGGAAGGTGAATAGCTGCAAGGAGTGAGATCATACATCACAGTGTGCCTTGCTGAGATTGATTGTTTCGTGTACTGTTGATGATGATACAGAGTGCTGCATGTGTAAGTGCTGCATTGAGATACGTTAATGAGTCTTCAAATATTAATGCTGTAACAGGATTAGAGAAAATAGATTTGATGTTTATGGAATAGAATCAGAATATTAAAATTTGAATTAAATCACTGAACATTTTTTGTTAAACTTTGCAAAAATCATGAAATGGTTTAAAGGATTTACGAGTCTTGTGAGAGGTAGTCTAACAATTCCAGTACAGGAAGGTGAAGAGGGACCTACTGACAGTACACCAGCACATTATATGACAATGTAAATGGGGTTGTGTACATGTTTGTCGCTTCATCAATAGGGCAAGATCACTGAAAATTTGTTTTTCAAAATATGGTACATTTGATCTGAGAATTATCAGAGGTGGGGTGCGATGATGGAGCTTGCTTTGTTGAAGATGTGGTGTGGTTCTTGAGGTGGAAGTTCAGGTCTGTGATGAAGATGTAGTCTGAGGATGCAAGGGCGTGCGTGCTGATGAGGTCGGCGATGAAGTCACTGACCTGTGACCAGGGTCCGGGGGTCTATAGATGAGGGTACCTCTGAGGGTGGTGTTGGGATCGGTGTGGATCTGGAAGTGCAGGTGTTCGGCGGCGCTGAGGGTGTCATCGGTGCTGGTTGAGATTGTGAGGGTGTTCCTGTGGATGATGGCGATTCTTCTTCCTACTCTGTTGGTGCGGTCCCTGCTGGTGATCTTGTAGTCGTACAGGATGGCGATGTTGGGCACCAAGGAGGTGTTCATCCAGGTCTCTGTCAGGCAGCCGACGTCCAGGGAGGCTGAATTGAGTAGGTCCCAGAGTTTGATGGCGTGCTTGTGGGCGGAGCGGGTGTTGAGTAGTATGCAACTGAGGTGTTTGCGTCCAGCCCCGGTGGGCGGGGCGGTGCCTTGGAGGCTGGAGAAGCTGCAGTTCCGGCAGGAGAAGAGTCTGTGGGTGCGCTTTGGGGTGGCCTGAAAGCAGGTCGATGAACAGCCGGCGTTGAGTGCATGGAGGATGTTGGCGTGGTAGCGGAGTCAGGTGTCGTGGCGTGCGCGGGGGCCAGGAGTTCTGGCGCTGGACGCAGTCAATGCGCGGACGGGCTAAGACGGGCTTGACATTAGCGCGGCTTTGGCACACCAGCGGTGCGACCGCTATGTCCGCCCGCACATTGCCCGCCATAAGAAGGGGAGGTGGGAGGGAGGAGCAACTGGGAGGCGTGAGCGGGCATGAATGTGCGAGCGAGGGGGGCAGGGCCACAGGGGACGCTGAGGCGGGAAGGAGAAGGCTGAAACGCTGGGTGGGCAATGGGGGGAGGGAGGAAAACAGGCAGAAAAGGGGTACAAAAAGGAGTACAAGCAGAAAACAGACTACAACAGTTTAATCAATAGCAAAAAATACAGACTACAGCAGTTTAATAGAACAGCAGAACAGCATACAACAAAATGACAGACAAGTATATCAGGCAGAAAAAAATGGAACAGAGCAAGCATATTGTATTTATGTCTGATACAGTGGCCCCTAAAAAAGGGATAGGGATCCCAAAATGCATTGAGCAACACCATAGAAGGAAAACAACACAGATTTGTGTTCAGAAAAAGAGTTTGATTTTGTTAAAACACAGATTTGTGTTCAGAAAAAGTTTGTAGGCCATTTTGTTTGCTTGAAGTGTACCCTTAGCAAATTGTATAATACAAGAGTATGTCAATTTCAAATAGTATTCTACATTAACAGTAGTATATTTCATATTAATCGTTTCATCATAAATTGAATTCAGATGATTAAAGCGGTGAAACATATTTTATGATAGAATCTTCAAGTTTTGCGCTCAGGTTGCTAGTGACAGGTGTTACTTGAAATTCAGATGCACATCCTTATGTGCCATGCCCACCAACCACTACCTGTGGTATAGGTAAGTCACCCCTCTAGCAGGCCTCACAGCCCTGACAGGGTGCACTATACCACAAGTGAAGACACAGCTGCATGAGCAATGTGCCCCTACAGTGTCTGTGCCATTCTCATGCAGTGTAGCCATATTGAGAACATGGGCTGGGAGTTTGTCATTACGAAATTCACAGCTCCGTTATGGCTTTACTGAATGCTAAGGAGTAACATAATAAATTCACACTGTTAGAAATGGGATTTCCGGCTGGCCAAGGCTTGCGCCAAAGTCAGTCAGAGACCACCATTCCTACGTCAGGGCAAGGGAGTTACACGCCAAGATAACCCCTGCTCATCCCCTTGGTAACGTGACACGAGCAGTAAGGCTAAACTCGGAGGCAATGTGAGTTAAGTGTTTGCGCGCGCACCCAGCAACACCAACCAAGGCCCATCCACAAAGGAAACTCCACACAAGGTTATATGTAAAAATAGCCTTTGTATTACACCAAAACACATTAGATAGAAACACACACTTTACAATGTGCCAACAGGCATGGGCAGAATTTACAGGGGATTATGTACAGGACAGGGCCGCATGGACCACTGTCAGGAATAAGCACTTTTAGGACTAGCTGTTGGGAAAATTAGCACTTTGTAGAAGTAACACTTTTAGAACATATTACATATAATAACTGGCGGCGGATACAGACCGTACCTTCCGTTCTGGTAGCGCGGGATAATGCGAGTGATCTCCTCAGTAGTCCTGAGCGGGCGGTGGAGACCCACGCGCTACAAGAATTTGGTTGGGGCGACCAAGGTGTGGGGCTCAGAGGAGGAGGGGGGCAGGGTGCGGGTGACCCAGCGAAGCGGACGCGGCTCAGAGGAGAGCTGCGTGCCTCGAGGCATGAGGGTGGCCCAGGCACAAGCTGCCGAGGTGCAGGATGCAGGCGGCCCAGGTGGAGCAGACCACAGCTTCACAAGGAGCGGTGCGGATCTTGGCAGGGGGTGCTAGGCACGAGCTGCAGGGGAGTGAGAGAGGCACACTTCAGGCGAGGCCCCAGCGGCCCAAGAAGATCAGGCAAGTCCCAGCAATTTGTCAGAGAAGGCACAATAGAGTCCACTGGTCCTGGGACTCTGGTCAGGGGGCAAGTTCAGTATCAAGCCCTTGGAGATAGTTTTAAGCACCAAATAATCATGTAGCACACAACCAGTAATCACTAGTAAGAGGTAAGTACCACCTACGCAACCCTAACCACCTTGGGAGAATGTCACGCAGGGAACCAGGACCTCACTAGCAACACCTGTATTAGGAAGAACAACCACCTAAGTATCACTATACATTTAGGGGTATAAACATGAGAACATTACACATGATGCATCACAACATTCAGAGGTGTAGGAGAAAAAAACACATGATGCATAAACATACATTCAGCGGTGTAAGGAAAGCAACTTTGTACATGATGCATAAAAACACATTCAGGGGTACCAGAACACAGGGTGCGCAAAACATACAACACACAGTACATTTCCTAGCACCCTAAGAAGCACATAACCCACAACAAAGTCCAGGTTGCGCCACTGCACTGAAAACCTAAACGTAGCAGCTGCCCACTACTTGCTGGGCAGCTGAGGACAGGGACAGAACAGGGCCTAAACGCTGCAGCTGGCACTAAGTGCTGCGCAGCTGGGGAGGGCCAAGTAGGGGCGAAGGAGTGCGCCTCACTCCTGAGTCCAGAGTCCAAAGTCCCTAGGAGGAAAGAAAACCTAAACGGTGCAGCTGCCCACTAATTGCTGGGCAGCTGGGAAACAACAAAACTGCGACAGGGCCCTCACTAGCCCTTTGGACAAAGACTGCGCCAACGGGGAGCCTTCTAAGCTCTAAAACACAGATTACGCAAAAGGTGAAGCCATCCAGGCTCTTAAAAGAATGCCGCACATTTCGGAGCCCACTAGGCTCCTAACACAATACATGTGCCCTCTGGCTCCTTAAACACAAAGACTGTGCAAAACTGCGCCATCTGGGGAGCCCTCTAGCATCTGAATAAATCATGTGCATTTTGGGGGAGCCCTCTAGGCTCTGAACAAATCATGTGCATTTAGGGGGAGCCCTCTAGGCTCTGAACAAATCATGCCCCGATGGTGGAGCCTCCGGGGGCCCTAAACACACCAGTGCCCCTGGGAGCCTCGTGGGCTTTGTAAATAAACATCGCCATCACTGTTGGAGCCCGCAGGCTCAGAACGAACATACTGTACATGTGTGAGCCCTCGGGCTCGGAGAATCACTGAGGCTTGACACTGCCCCGGGGAATCGTTACTATAATGTGGGGGTGGCCCACTGCCATCCGGGGCCGCCCTAGATGCACTCCCTGCCACGGTGCCTTTCAACTTCAGCTGCTCTGGAGCCTCCCACCAGCCCTCTCTGACTCACCGGCTGCTTCTCTGGGGGGCTCCCCTCCCAGGACTGGTCCTACTCCTGTGGCGCGGCGGGGGCATTCTCTGGCAGCTGCGGGGCTCTTCATCAGTCATGGGAGCCCCGCCCACGTAGGCGCCAGTCTTCACCCGGTCCCCCCATCTTGGTGAGCGGGACTTCGTGTGTGGAGCCTTTGTGGCTCCAAGCCAGAAAGTCTTTTCTCCCAACCCGGGGCTTGGCCAATCCCAGCGTGGCGGCGGATGGGACTTCCTTCGCAAACGGGAAGTCCCGCCCATCTTCAGGCACTATGGTGCCTGACTTCCTCTTTGCAGCGCGAGGGCCGCGGCGGTGATTTTGGGGGCACAGATAGGGGTAGGCACCCTCGAAGTTTAACACAAACGCAAAGGCAGGAGCGGGGTGGCACACATTCAGTAAAAAAATGCAACGAGGATGTAGGTTGGGCACCTGCCCGAATCAAATAAAGGCACGCTGCCAGAATGCAGGGTGGGCACCTGCGAGGAGCACACGGAGGTGGGGGGGGGGGTCCTCAGTCAGGGGGAACCCGTCGCACACGATGCAGCCCAGCACTGCAAGGCTGAAAATAAAGCGCCTCCAGGGAAAATCCAACGCTCACTAGCCCATCATTTCAAAAGCACAGCAGACAGGGTTCTAGGGCAAGGAAAAGAAGCAGTCAGCTCCCAGCAAAGCAAGTCCTGCAGGCATCTAGGCACGGCAGAAGGGTCCCAGTGCAAGGGACAGCGCATAAAGGTCCCCAAGGTCACCAAACAAGGACACAAAGCCTCAAAGGTTTCAGGGAATATATCAGGCATCCAAGGGCAGGGCCCAGGGAGGCAAGCCTTCCCCTGGGCCCCAGCAGCAGCACGCCCCTGGCAGATTCAAGTAGCAAGACAAGAACATTTTACAAGAGGTCACAGCCTCTTTTTATACACAAAAATCCCTTTGTCTAAAGGTGCAGGGTGGGGTAAAAACCAGGCGCAGCTGGTTTGGGAGCACTCTTGATGGGCTCAGCCCCTCTCACTATTCACTGGCCAGGATAGGGTCATTAGACGCACCACAGGGGGCACAGCCAGCATTGTGTGGGGAAAGCCCAGCCCTATTCAGGTCCCAGGTGCATCCCCTCCCTCCGATCAGCATGCTAATCTCAACACTCACCACCGGGGCAGACCCATCCTGACTCCTGGAGCCAGGCTCACCAGCCAGCTCCAGCCAATCACACGCCAGACACAAATTACATAAACATGCCAACTTCTATAAGTGGCACTTCCACTCTAGACACATTCACGCCGCACACATCATTGCGCAGCATTTAATCACACGAGTCCGCACAGACCAAACTCGCATCTGCCATCCCAAAGCATCAGGAACTACCAGGGACACCCACATTCCCCATGCATTCCTCACACACGCACTCAGGGAGCGCACACACTTTACACTGCGCCACAGTGTCAAAGTGCGCAAAGACCAGAAATCACTATAATTATTTAATAATACCAGGCAAAAAGTTCAGGGGTGAACCTGCCCGAAGGGCCAAGTCCAACACACATTGATGCCAGTGCTGGATTTATTACAAAATGCTCTCATAGGACATCTTAGAGATGTCCCGTGAAAAAACAACCAACTCCCTCGTGTCCAGCTGACTGATCTGCACCCAGACTGCCACACACATACATGTTCCTGACCTCCTAGGGTGGGAACACTTGTGCTCTCGTGGGTCAGGGACAAAGACTGCAGGGGTGAAGGTGCTTCACACCTACCCCCAAGCAGAAACAGCATTCAAGGCCATTGGCAAACTTTGTAAGTGCAGTGGAGCCATGTTAGAAATGGGATTTGCTAGTTGGAAATGGTTTGCATCAGAATACGGGGGATACAGTCCCAAAATAATCTCATCTCACCATCTTATTAGCTTGATACGAGCAGTCAGGCTTATATCAGAGGCAGTGTGTAAAGAATTTGCACATAACCAACAGTAACACAGTGAATACACTGCAGAACAACACCACACCAATTTAGAAAAATATCCAATACTTTATATATTTCAAAACAATACCAAAACAATAAAAATCCACCCTGTAGTACTTAAAAATATGCACTTTGCAAGAATAACCTTGAAAATGCAGTTCCTTAAAGTCAGTAGCTCCGTGAGAGCTCCGTTAGGTGCTACCGCGGTGCAGAGAACAACAGAATCTAATAGTTCAATCTGACCGCACCAGACTCATAAACAGTACCTTTTCATTGAGGATGACAATGTTGGTGCGGGCCGGTAGTGGCAACCTTCATGGTTGTGGTGTCTAGCGTAACAGTGCGGCGTGTGGTGCACTCAAGTCACGATGCAGGCAGCAGCTTGGTGACGGTCGTCCAGTGGCATCAGTGAAACCAGGACTGTGGTGTGAAGTGAAGGTAGTGCTCATTGCGGTGCTGACAGATCACGGTGCAGATGACAGTGCCGGTTGCGGGGAGCTTTCGTTGGTCGGTCCAGACTGCGGTGTGGGACGGGGTAGTGTGTCGTGAGACTTACGAGTGGTGCACCAAAGCGGTCACGGGTGTCGAAGTCAGCAGGCAGCGACGGTGTCGGTGAGACCAGGACAGCGGAGTGAAGAAAGGCGAAAGCAGAGCAGAGTGCAGTGCCCACAGGTCACGGTGCAAGCACTGATTCAGTGGCGGCGGTCATCTTCATCAGTGAGACCAGGGTTGCAGTGCGAGATGAAGTGGTGCCCTCCATGATGCCTTCAGGACACTGAGCCAGCGACGAAGTCGGTGACGGAATAGGTTTCTTTTTCCCCTCTGTGGCAACTGAAACCACAGTTCCAGAGGCAGTACTCAGAGGTCGGTGAAGTCTTTGCGGTCCCTGAGACTTCAGAACAGGTGGCAAGCTCTACTCCAAGCCCTTGGAGATACTCAGCAACAACATTTGAAAAACTTCAGTCTAGTCCTTTCACTGCCCAAGGCAAAAGCAGCAATTGCAGGCCAACCCAACAAAGCAACAACTCAGCAAAGGGATAGTACGCCTCTTGGTAGTTCTACCAGCTCTTCTTCTTGACAGGTTCCTTAATTCCAGCGAGGTCAAAAGTTCTGGGGTTTGGGCACCAATTTTTATACTCTGTTTTTCTTAGTAATCTTAGGCAGAAAGTGTCTATGCCTAGTCCAACCAGTTTGGTCCTCCCTGGCCCAGCTTCTTGGCAGGAGGTGGAGACAGCATTGTCCAAGGCAGACCAGGCCCATTCAGGTACAAGGAAATCTCCTCCCACTACTCTAAATGCAGCCCAGGTATATTCCCCACAGCCCTGACTCATCCAGGAAGGCAGAACACACCTTGATCCCAACCCCCCCCCCCCCAGTGGCTGGCTGTCTGAAGAGAATGAACATCCACAGCTATTGTCACTCCAAAGCCATACAGCCAACCCACAAACCCAGTAGAGGTACACAGGATGACTGAGCAAGAAAATACAGACTTTCTAAAAGTGGTATTTTCAAACACAGAACATAAAAATCATATTTACTAAAAGATGCATTTTTACATTCTGAGTCCAGGCATTCTAAACATTTCCCTATCTTGCCCCACTGGGAAGTTATGCTTATAAGATGTTATAAGTAAACTCCCATCATATCCTGTGGGACAGATAGCCTTTACATGGTGAAAAAACAAAATACACAGTAATTCACTACCAGGACATATCACACAGACACCAGTGCATGTCCTAACTTTATCATACACAGCACCCTGAATCCAGACCAATTGTTTTGTACAAAACGTTATTACTTTATTATTTTATTTCTAGAACCAAGGGGAACTCAGTTGCAGGTAAGTAACAGTTTAAAAGTAGCAATACTTTTCAAATGCAGTTTGGAATTGTTGTGCAAGGAAGTAGAAAATGGTTTAGAGTAATTGTAATACTTTTCTACGATCAGTTGAGTACAGTAAAAGCTTGTAATAGTAACAGATATACTGTTGCAAGCAATAGGTTTTGCCAAGGTAATGAAATCCTATGGAAGAAAACCAGTGTTGTGCATTGGCGGGTAAGTAATCGGTTTACAATCCTAGTCTTCGGGGTTTTGACCAGCACTGGGCAAGGTTCAGTTTCAGGTAGGTACTGCACCACCAGCAGCACTGGGGCGGCCGGGTGCAGAGGCCGGTGGTACTGTGAAGAGGCACAGTTTGCAGGTAGGTCACCCCTATTTCAGGGCACAGGCCCTGGGGTTATGATCAACATGGGCAGCACCAAAGCTGCACTGCCACCTGCACAGGGGCGGCCAGGTGCAAGGTGTAAAATCAACCTTGGCGCACAATGTGTTTCAAAGGAAGTTGTAGGTCACACAAAGAGGCTGCAGGCTCAGACCAGGATGCTGATTGAATGTGACCACGGGCAGGAAAGGTAAGATGGAGAGTTGGGGGAGGCCTAGGCACCGTTAGTTGGGCTCACCAAGGCCGGAGGTCGGAGGATGCGGGGTTACCTTTTGGTGGGGGATCTTATGGGTTGGAGCTGGGCATAGTCAGGGAGCCCATTGTGTAGAGGCTGCAGGTGACCTTATGGAGTCCAGTAGAGGTCAGCCAATGATGGGTGTATATTTGATTTACCAATAAGTCCCTAGTAAAGTGCTCTGAGAGTGCCAAGGCCTGTAAATCAAATGATGCTGGTGGGCCTGCAGCACTGGTTGTGCCACCCATACAAGCAGCCCTTTAAAGGGTTCTCAGACCTGCCACTGCAGTGTCTGCACACAGTTTGTAACTACTAAGTTGACTTGAGTAGAAACAAAAGCTAAATTGCGATCCAGTAACTAGTTATTGGATCGCTACCTAGGTTTCCTAGTCCATACCTGTTAGATCTGGGGGTCTCTAGTTAGCAGAGGTGGGTACCTTTGACAAATGGGGACCCTTGCATCTAGTCAGGGTAAGGGGGTACACTCCTAAAATAACCCCTGCTCACCCCCTTGGTATCTTGGCACGAGCAGACAGGCTTATCTCAGAGGCAGTGTATAAAGCATTTGTGAACACATACAGTAACCCAGTGACAACACTACATATGGACACCACACAAGCTGTAGTATAAAAATAAGTATTTTTATATAGACTTAACACAAGACCACAAACGACAAAAATCCACAATACTGTACTTTAAAAATGGTAGAATTAGCTTAGTTTTCTTTAGATGTAAAATGCAACACTTTGAGTTCAATGTACCTTTGGATGCGTAACGCTATACAACGAAAGTGTTGCAGGGAAGGTGATTACGTCGGATCCTTACACGCAAGAACGGTGATGCGTCGGATCCCTACTGATGTGTAGGGGATGCGTCAGTTCTTCTCGGCGTGGGGTGGTGATGCGTCGGTTTCTTACTGCGCTTCCGTGGTGATGCGACCAGCAGCGCTGTGATGCAATGAAGATCCGGTGCAATGAAACAAAAATGGCATCTTCATCTTGATGCGACACGATGCGTGCATGCCTGACGGACGTGCAGCGACTCAACAATTCGTCTGAACCACGACAGGGCCTGCGATACGCTTTTCCGGTGATGCGACGGCACCTAATGCGACAGCGACACTCTCCTCCGGTGATGCGAGATGCTTCGGTGCTGCAATGTGACAGCTGCAGCAGCGACGCCCTTCTTCAGAGATGCGACCACAGCAGCTGCGGCCGCGACACGCTTCCTCATGATGCGAAGGCTACTGATGTGACGTCGACACTCTTCTCCGGCAATGCGAGGCACTTCAGCGAGGCAAAGCGACAGCAGCAGTGGCGACACCTTTCTTCAGCGATGCGATGACAGCGGCTGAGTCGGCGACATGCTTCTTCTTCGTGAGTCGCGCTTCCAGCTCCTTGGGACATGCAGTCCCTCAGAAATCCAAACACAAATGCAGGCACTTCCAAAGAACTCTTGGGGAGCTGGTGGGTGAAGTCTGTTGTCCCTGAGACTTCAGTAGGAGGTGAGCTCTATCTCAAGCCCTTGGAGATCTTTCACAAGTTGAATGAAAGTAGCACAAAGTCCTTTCTCCTTTCTTTGGCAGTCAGGCAACCACTGCAGGCTTGGATGGTTAGACAAGAAAATACCTACTTTCTAAAAGTGGTATTTTCAAACACAGAATGTTAGAACCAACTTCACTAAAAAAATGTATTTTATCATTCTGAGTTCAGGCAAACTAAACTCGAATTTCCACCTAGTTCCCTGAGTCAGTTAGGATTATAAGATGTAATAATCAAACTGCCCATTCGGGCCTATGGGGAACAGGTAGCCTTGCAATAGTGAAAAACGAAAATGGCTGTAATTCCCTATTAGGACATGTCACACACATCAGGGCATGTCCTACCTTTTACCTACAATGCACCCTGCCCTTGGGCTTACCGTAGGGGTGACTAATATGCAGGAAAGGAAAGGTTTCGGGACTGACAAGTGGGTGCACTTGCCCAGTCAGCATGGCAGTACCAGACTGCACACAGGCTCTGCAATGGCAGACCTGAGACACACTTTAAATGCTGCTTCTGTGGGTGATACAACCAGTGCTGCAAGCCCACCAGCAGCATTTCATTTACAAGCCATGGGCACACACAGAGCACTGTACTAAGTAAACCAAACCAGCCATTCATGGAGTCACTAATCCATACATCAATTTACAATTGGGAGAGCATATGCACTTTAGCACTGATCAGCAGTGGTATAGTGCCCAGAGTCATAAAACCCACAAAAGCAGGTCAGACAAAATACAGGGGGAAGGCAAAAAGTTCAGGGATGACCCTGCAAAAAGGGCCAAGTTCAACAATACCAAATTGCAAATTGAGTGACATGTTTAGGGCGTAGCTTCCAATTTACAATTCCTTGTCCCGCCGGACCAGGAGGAGCAGATGACCCTAGAGGGATGGCGGCTAACCCCTCCCTGTGGGCGGCACCCAGAGGGCACAGCAGTGGCAAGGTGGGAAAACCATAATGAGGACAGTGGCCAGCTGTGTGTCCAAACATGTTTTGATACTAATGGTCCAATCCGGACAAAGAGGGCATGGCCATGAGCACAAAGGCGACCAGGCAAGGCAGCCAGTATTGTGCCACCTTTAGGAGAAGAACTGAAGCCCACCCACCCACCCACTCCAAATAATGTGAGTGTCCCGGCCACAAGGAGATATGAGCAGGGAACTGCAAGGATTAACAATAAAATATCTTCTCACCAGGACATGAAAGGACAATTGCCCGAACAAGGTCCTTGGGATTCCCCAGGGTAGGGGCACTTGAAGGTAAACAAAATGGTCAGCGCTGGGCAAGCATGACACTTGTAGCCCTGGTATGGCCACGAGGCCAATAACGCCAGACATTCAGTATAAATGGACACCTCAAAGCTGCAAACCCGCTGTACCTAGTAATCGACAAAAGGAGAGCAGTCACAGAAGTGACGAACATTTATGACTGCCGTTAAAGAGATAGTATGACTTTAAGGAGGATACAAGTTATTGTAATTAATATGTAATAAAGATAAGACTTTACACTGTAGGGCCAGTATGACCTCAATGCTTTACATTTAAATACAGGATAAGCAAAGCGATGAGCATGTTTGTGACCAATGCAATCAATTGTGATGAATGATGTACCAGCTTGAAATGTGAATACACTGCGGCCATTCTAACACCATAATGGTCTTGGTGTCCATGATTGATGGGAGAAAGTGAACAGCGGGTGGGCCCCTGGGAGCACTCGCACAGCTGGGGCGGGGGGGTTAAGATATGTATCAATGGTTTACAACAGCAATTGTGGTCAGAAACCATAGACAGGATACCAACACCTCAAACGAGGTGATAATCCATTTGGAAACAAAACAGGATACCAAGGGACCACTTTCCCTTTGTGAATGTTGACACAAATTTATTTTTAGTAGTACTCAGTGGTCCATGGAACTCATGCTTACTTCTAAAATAAAACAGGTTGCATTAAAAACAAATCAATAAAGTTTGCTGTTTTTAAAAGCAATTGCAGAGATCCCTGGTGCTGGTAGCGATTTGTAATGGGTCACAATCAGCTACCTAACTCAATAATATTCATAAGATAAATCGAATTACAGCCTACTACAATTCACTATTTTGCGACCTGGCCTATGAGTATCAGGGTCAAACAATGGTTGCAGTCTATAGATTTACCAAAAAATTGGGCTCAAAACCCATTGCCACCATAAAAAAGATTTATAGGGCCAAAACTATCTCGGCAACAACATATGGGGCAGGGCTGTGGGATACAGCTACAATAGACTCTTTACAAAAGTTAGAGGATTTTTTAAGAGGCTAGTTTCTCTTCCCGGGTCACTTTCTAACTATGTTTGCCAGTAAGAACTTGGCTTACCTTATGTGACTGACTTCATAAGACTTGCCCCCATCATGCTGTGGCATTCAATACGGAAAAGAGACTCAGTAGACCTAACCCAGACCATAATAAACAAGCATTTGCATAGCCAATAGGTCTCGCTTGTGGGACCTTATAAGTATGTAGTTATGCAGCACAATAACCTTGCAGGGCTAAACACTTATATGATCCCAAAGGCGAGACCTTTTGGCTATGCCAATGCTTGTTAAACTTTGGTAACATTGTGTGGGCATTGGTTGCTCTTCATTAGTACCATTTAATGCCCAAATATAGCAATAAGCAACAAAACGGTAAAACATCCTGCTTTGCAAAGGGCCTCTTCTGCACAACAAAACGTGTCGCTGCATTTAAAAAAAAAACTTTTGAACAGTTTGAGGTAGAAACAAAATGTTTTTTTTTTAAAAACTGATTATGCTGCAGACGAGGGATTGTGCAAATGAAACAAACCTATAATTATGTGAAAATCGCAGTGGTGGCACAATCGCATAATTCCAGTGGCCCCTGCCGATAGTGCTAGTATTTTATTATTTTCAGTTTAACCTGATTGATTACTTTATTTGTGCTTAACATGGAAGTTCATTGAGCATAACTCCCTCAGATTCCACTCTTGTTTTTTAATGATTAACTTTTTAGTAGTTTAAACCGTTCACCTGCATTTACTTAATGTACGTTATTTGTGATTTGTTTTAGTTATATGTTTTTAGGCTGGGTTGTGCCTAGTAATCATATGTATAGTGCTAAATGTACCAAGTTAGCTTTTCGAAAAATAAATGCTTTAATCATTACTAAATCGGCGCCCCAGGAAAAAAAGTCAAAGGCTGGATCTCATTCTAACTAATCTGACTGAAAACTTAACAGTCCTTGCAAAAATCTATGAAAGGCATGTGGACTATGCCTCATAACTCTTATTGCCACAAAGACAGAGCCGAACCTGGCTAGCCGCCTGAGTTCATGCCAGAGATAGTTGAGTTCTGTTAATGAACAAACAAATATAAAGATTGGATTCTAAAATGCATCTTGTGTCATGTTCTCAGACCTCCACCCTTGACTTGCGGTCTGGTTTGCCAAATATGTGGCAGCAAAATCAAAATGCAGCAACAAAAGAAAATGTGCGGTATTTTTTTTTATAACAGGCATAAACATGTTATGGTGCCCAGATTTGAGCAAGCACCTCGCAGTAAGAGTGGCCTGGGAAGAGGGCTGTCTGGTGCCAAAGAAAGTGCAGGTTTCCATGTAAAATTTTTGCTTTTTCCTACATGAGCCTCATATGTTGCTTTAAAGTGTGAAATACACGGTGCAGGCGGAAGCTGCTGCTTGGCCCACTTCACCGACCTCACAGCCTGATGGAAGGTAGCAGGAGGTTGAGGAGGCCATAGTAGTGGATTCTTCCAGCACCATGTGGTTCACACTAATGGTGCTTGAGCAGGATAGGTTGTAGGGCTTGAAGTGGGATGAAAAAGCTGGGGGGCTCAAAGGGGCGTGGCCGATGTAATACACCACATGGCTCAAAAATACGCTTTCTACAAATCGGTGCTTAGTATAGTGTGCTGCCCGCCTGGTATTTTTCTGCTTCTGTCAGTGCACCCAGATATATAATACAACAAGTAAGATCACATCTACAACAAGCCAGGACCATTGGCTTTGTCAATGGTTGTTAGTTGCATGAGATAAATAAGCAACAATGGCCTTGTTGTTTAGAATAATGAAAATGCTTCACTTCGAAATGATGAGACTGAAAGAACTATAACTAGTCCCTTAGAAGAGAGGCAGTGAAGGGTGGCACTGCTAGAGTTACGATTTTTTTGCTCACCCTGAGTGTTAGGGTAAAAAAGGGGAGCCCGATAGCGACCAGTCTTTGGACCTAGATTTTATAGAAAGCCCCGAGTGGGGTTGAGGGAATTAAGCGAGGACTGGCGCCAGGGGGCAGAGGGTGCTGGAAAAGAAGTGACTAAGAGTTGCAGGAAGGAGGACGGCTTCCCCGCAGGTGGAAGGGGATTGGGGTGGATGCTAAAGAAGGTACGAGCAGTGGCGTCACTAGGGTTGGTGTCACCCGGTGCGGGTAACTCATGGTGTCACCCCCTCATGACTTACCGCATGGGCTCGAGTCTCGGCAATGACGCTGAACATCCTGCGATTCTACGCAAATAACTTAATCTCCCTGTGCCTAACAAAAAATGAATGTGTCTTCATGTAATGCAACTGGTGCTATGTAAAGCACTGTGATACCCGATTCGGGGCAAGTTTGCGCTATATAAAACTCTGTATGATATCCGATTCGGGTCAAGTTTGCGCTATATAAAATTCTGTAAAATAAAAAAATAAAATGTAATATTACTTAACCCCTAGTCGGTTGGCTTCCACTACCCCGCCCCCCTGCTCATACCTGTGCAAGCCGGTACTGGGTCTAACTCGTGAATGCACAGTACCATAGCTGCCAAGGTTTCCGATTGCTAATGTGTGACATTTTCATAATTGCAGTGTATTTATGAGTGACATTCAACGACTATGAGTGACACTTTCTCGCAAGCAAAATCAAGCAATGAAGAAGTGCAAAACATATAAATAACAGACATTACACCCATTTGGGCAACGTAAAACTCAGATCTTAAAACTGCTGTCAAGTGGTAGAAATGGAAGGGCACTATCCTAGTAAAAAGCAGTAGCTCACAGATAATCCTCATAAAATACAGTTTTGTGAACGTGTGGTTCCTGTTCTTTATTTCCTTCCTTCTCCCCTTTTATCCTCTTTCTTGCTTTTTCCCTCCTTCCCATTGTCTCATTTTCCATTTTCCTCTCTAGTAAACTTTTTCTTCCTCTTTCCTCACTCAAAAGGTAACAGTGGTAAAACGGGTTAGCCATGTGGTATCATTTGGGATCTAAGTGTGCATGATGTTACTTCCGCTACCCCAGACGCTTGGGCTGACACTTTATAAAACTTCCTCTGTATACTAATAGCACCAAGGGGCCTTATTGATCCAGAGCCCCTGTGCAGGCGTCTCTGGAGGGCGAAAGGGCGCTGTAAGCTGCCATCGACCCTGGCTGACTTTAGCACCCCGTTCGGGACACAAGCACAGCTGTCCACGTGCAGCTATTAATGTATAATTGGTCTAGTTACTGCCAGACAAGGTGATCAGGAAGGTGCAGCTAAACCTGCTCGAGCAATGTACTGTAAAAAAAAAACGTCTCTGGAGCGTCCAGGAAAGGAAGCACTTTCCTGGCTCCATTCATTAATTGTATTGCCCCTTTTCTGCAGTCTTGGCCACTGCCCTGCTCTACTTTAAGTACAGATAGGTCAGTTGCCCTCGCTGCCTGCACCCTCCGACCGCTGGTGTGTGAAAGCTGCCACCTGCTATAGCATACGCTCTAATTATGTTTTGCAAGGTACAGGTGATGGCGATTGTGCATTTAAACTTGTAGCGCAGCAAATAAAACAACATGCTGCACAACCATTCAACGTGCCCCCAAACAGCCGCCACTTTGGTGTAATATCGGCGAAAACACCGTCCTGTGCACGAGATTCAGGAAGGCCTGCAGGCAGCCAACATAAACTAAAGCAGAAACCACTGACCCGCACAGGTACTGGCCTCTCGGTACTCCGGCAGTGCCGGCCGGGGTAATACCGCGCAATCAGCACAGTGCGACTACCCTTCAGCCCCCTAAGCACAGTTATTCGACTGGAGTACTGTCTTGGAATATTTGTTGGACACTCTCCTTACCCATAGCTGCCAAGGTTTCAGATTGCTATGTGTGACAATTTCATAATTTCAGTGTAATTATGAGTGACATTTCAACAACTATAAGTGACACTGTCTCGAAAGCAAAATCAAGCAATGAAGACAAAGGAAACATAAAGATCAGAAATAACAGACATGACAAGCTTCTCCCACCACCCACACACACATGTAGCCTGTGGTTTACTTTTAAGGTATTGGAACGTTTTTCCGACCTCAACCTTATAAGTAACGGCCTTTAACTGACTGTAGGATGTGACCAGCTGCAGAACAACTGTACTTTTCAATTCAACTCTGAAATTAAAATTATGAAGTCGCAAGCGTGACTGGAAAATCATTATTTTCGCATCAGACACAAAAGCTAATATGAGTCCTCCTTCTCTCAGTTGAGGCAGTAGCGCAGCACGTCAGAAAGGTTGGACCTGGGTAATAACTGCCTTGCCTACACATTAACAATACATATCTCGGAATTCAGAATTAAAGCAGATGGAATATTTTAGCTGTTCTATCTTATGCCCGTAGCTACTGACAATCCGGGGGGATTTCCGTTCCACTATCAAAGCCGACACCCAGTTCCCACTTATACATCAAAAACATGTGCTGAAAAGAAGGAGTTCTTCGAACCCCTGCCGTAGCTGCACACTTTTCCGACCGGGCCATTAAGTAGTATGATTAAATCAATAGCTGAGCATTGCCCCCGGGGTCTGTGGTGCGGCCGCCCGTTATTAATAACGAGTTTCAAGGCCCTCTCTGCTCACGCACCGAGCACCTACCAGCAGCCAAAAAACGGGTCCTGGCTCCAGAGAACTCTTCTTTTCAAGCAACTCCATCTGAAGAGCACAGAGCGTGACCACGGAATGGAAAAGGAGATGGCCTGGAAAGTGGAACAGCAGAACAGAGGGGATGCTGCAGAGGAAGGGTCAGGCGAACGGCACAATCACCCCCTGCGTCTCTTGCTTTTACCACCATCAAATTGCCAGGCAAACTTAACAGCAACGAAATTACGGCACGGCAGGTTTTACTGTATGAAGACAAATACTGCCGCTCACTTACTGATTCAGGTGCCAGTGTGCTTGAATCGAGTTACATGGCCAGGGTGCGATCCAATCGTCATTACAACCTCAGGCCGCGATGACGACGTGACAGCAGGACGCAACGTCGCGTGGCACGTATGACGTCAATCAGAAGGTAATGTGGGTGGAGGTGGGACTGGGAGTCTATTGATTAATTTTAGCACTAGTAGCCGCAGCTTCCAGCGCTTGTACCAGCCACTTCAGTTTAGCCATTATAGCAGCCCTACCAGCTTACCAGCCGAGGGGCTATCTATGCATATTATGCGTGACAATGCTGCTTCCCTGACATTTGCAGTTCGGGGCCACGGTGACTCGGCAGCGTCCGAGGCCACTCAGGGGCCATGCTGATGAATGATGCTGCCCGTGAGAATTACGGTACTCCTGCTGTGTTTGTGTTACACAGCGAGCAAGAGCAGCGTAAGCAGATTGGTGTCACCCCATGATGGGGTGACACCCGGTGCGGTCCGCACCCCCCGCACCCCCCTAGTGACGCCGCCGATGAAGACAAATACTGCCGCTCACTTACTGATTCAGGCGCCAGTGTGCTTGAATCGAGTTACATGGCCAGGGTGCGATCCAATCGTCATTACAACCTCAGGCCGCGATGACGACGTGACAGCAGGACGCAACGACGCGTGGCACGTATGACGTCAATCAGAAGGTAATGTGGGTGGAGGTGGGACTGGGAGTCTATTGATTAATTTTAGCACTAGTAGCCGCAGCTTCCAGCGCTTGTACCAGCCACTTCAGTTTAGCCATGATAGCAGCCCTACCAGCTTACCAGCCGAAGGGCTATCTATGCATATTATGCGTGACAATGCTGCTTCCCTGACATTTGCAGTTCGGGGCCACGGTGACTCGGCAGCGTCCGAGGCCACTCAGGGGCCATGCTGATGAATGATGCTGCCCGTGAGAATTACGGTACTCCTGCTGTGTTTGTGTTACACAGCGAGCAAGAGCAGCGTAAGCAGATTGGTGTCACCCCATGATGGGGTGACACCCGGTGCGGTCCGCACCCCCCGCACCCCCCTAGTGACGCCGCTGATGAAGACAAATACTACCGCTCACTTACTGATTCAGGCGCCAGTGTGCTTGAATCGAGTTACATGGCCAGGGTGCGATCCAATCGTCATTACAACCTCAGGCCGCGATGACGACGTGACAGCAGGACGCAACGACGCGTGGCACGTATGACGTCAATCAGAAGGTAATGTGGGTGGAGGTGGGACTGGGAGTCTATTGATTAATTTTAGCACTAGTAGCCGCAGCTTCCAGCGCTTGTACCAGCCACTTCAGTTTAGCCATGATAGCAGCCCTACCAGCTTACCAGCCGAAGGGCTATCTATGCATATTATGCGTGACAATGCTGCTTCCCTGACATTTGCAGTTCGGGGCCACGGTGACTCGGCAGCGTCCGAGGCCACTCAGGGGCCATGCTGATGAATGATGCTGCCCGTGAGAATTACGGTACTCCTGCTGTGTTTGTGTTACACAGCGAGCAAGAGCAGCGTAAGCAGATTGGTGTCACCCCATGATGGGGTGACACCCGGTGCGGTCCGCACCCCCCGCACACCCCTAGTGACGCCGCTGATGAAGACAAATACTGCCGCTCACTTACTGATTCAGGCGCCAGTGTGCTTGAATCGAGTTACATGGCAGGGTGCGATCCAATCGTCATTACAACCTCAGGCCGCGATGACGACGTGACAGCAGGACGCAACGACGCGTGGCACGTATGACGTCAATCAGAAGGTAATGTGGGTGGAGGTGGGACTGGGAGTCTATTGATTAATTTTAGCACTAGTAGCCGCAGCTTCCAGCGCTTGTACCAGCCACTTCAGTTTAGCCATTATAGCAGCCCTACCAGCTTACCAGCCGAGGGGCTATCTATGCATATTATGCGTGACAATGCTGCTTCCCTGACATTTGCAGTTCGGGGCCACGGTGACTCGGCAGCGTCCGAGGCCACTCAGGGGCCATGCTGATGAATGATGCTGCCCGTGAGAATTACGGTACTCCTGCTGTGTTTGTGTTACACAGCGAGCAAGAGCAGCGTAAGCAGATTGGTGTCACCCCATGATGGGGTGACACCCGGTGCGGTCCGCACCCCCCAACCCTTAGTGACGCCGCTGGGTACGAGTTCCAGGAAGGAAGGGTGAACAGGAGGAGGACTACAGAAGGGGTTGTGGATGTTGGGACACAAGTGACGGGGACTGAGAAGGACCACTTCCAAGGGGCAGGGTGGGTCACGCCAAGATACGTGACTGGGAAGTGATCAGTTGGACTAATGGGGTGGGGGGAGCAGAAGGAAGCGTTTCAGGGCCAGGAGAATGGCTGCCAAACGAGGCTGGGACATTTACATGCCTGCTGTGGCCCAGCCCAGCAGGCTTTTCCTCTTGGCTGTGCTTTAGACGTCTATCGAGCGTCCTAGCTGCGAGCTTCACCTCCACGAATCACGTGCAGGTCAGAGGAGGAAAACGTCTGCACTGCCCGCCCTCCTTTTATTGAGGGCAGAGTCGAAAAAAAGAGGATCAGACCAAGTATTTTTTCGCTTTTTTTAATTTTAGATTTTGCATTGCCTTTCTTTAAAAAAAAGAAAAAAAATGCAGTTTTTCACAAAATTACCTGTGTAGATTTGTCCATGCCCGAAAATAAAGTTACTTTTTTGGGCATGGACAATTCTAATTTACTCATCCTTTCGAATGCTTCAGAGAAAGGGGCATTTGCCTAACCGCCTTTGTCCGCCTAATCCTCAGTGCAGAAGGTGGATGGGATCTAGAGCGCCGCCCTGTTGAACGCGTGCCTATACCTTGTTAACTGATGTGTGAGCACACTTGTTTTGAACTATTCAAAGAACAGTAGTTCAAACTGTTCTCCATTTAGCAATTGTGAGTGTACCCCTTTGACAGATTCATAAACCAAGAGCAGTTACTAAACCTGTTAATGAAACAACACATCACTGAATTATTGTTTCTCATGTAAAGCGCCCTGATATCCTCGGGTCAAGTTCGTGCTGTACTAAGCTCCCCCTCCCCCAAAAAAATGTTAAGCATTGGTCTTGCACCCCTTCAAAATCACACGAAGCAGTTGTACATCTTCATGCAGCAACCTAAATATCCCTGAGCTAATTCCTTAGTTAATTGGATGTGTGGTATTTCTTGCACCCCCCCCCCCCCTCTATCATGATATGTTGCATTGGCCGCCATGAATAAATATAATTGCAGTTTCCTTTTAAACTTTGTCTGCGCGTGCTCTTTTCGGTTAACTAGAAAAGTATGTTCTAATAGCAAAGCTGGTTTCTTGTTCGATATTATACTCTACGGTGCATAATTGTGGAGCCAAGGATACATTAGGAAATGTTGCTAGCAGACAACGGGGTGCTTCTTGGCAAAGCTCATTTGTTAGTGTGCAGTGGGGATCCTTTGCCATTGAGAAGACTAGACAGCAACCTTTGTAAACACCCCAGTTAAGAAGCCCACAGCCCGGGGACCCCCCTCTAACTGTGCCACTTATCAATGGCCCGGAATTCAATGTGCGAACTCCCAAAATGTCCTTTTCCCTGACTGAAAAGGAAACAATACCCCGCAGAAATCTTAGCTGAGCCTGCGTATGTTTGTAGCACGAAAGAACAATGTACAGCTCTTTGTTATAGATGTGAATAATCTGGTAAGGCAGCCTTTCATCCCATTCCATAGTTCAAATATAATTGTAATCTATTCTGAGCTTAGCACAGAAACATAATTCATATCAATGAATTCATGCAGCATTGACCCAGTACACAAGAGAAGTACAATGCCAGTTCTAAAGCTTTAAAAAACAAGAAAAAAAGAGCTTGTGTGGCAGCAGGGGGAGGGATTCACTCGCGGGAGCGATAATTGCAACCAGATGGGCCGCGCGCTCCCGCGAGTGGACGTGCACACGTTGCCATTGAAGGCAATGGAACGCGTGCACGTGCTTGGCTGAAAAGCCGAAGCGCTCGGAAGGTCGTTTTACTTTGCAGCGCCTGCACTGCGAATGCTCGACCTAAAAACTGTATGTCACCGGATAATGTACAGAAAATTGTCTGGTTGTAGTATGTTAAATCTGTATTGTCTTCTTTAGGCATACCTGAACTATTCACATACCCGAGTTCCTGTTCCAAATTTCCAAAAAATGGACTTGAAACATTATTTTAGCAAAGGCAGCTTATGAAAGAAAGGAATGGTATCATGCGAAACCTGTTGTAATGTTGTATCAACTGACCTCGTCCCCAATAGAGGGCCAGTATTCGTGCTTCGAATTAGTCAGAAACCTACAGCACAGGTATAATGTCCTCAGGTTCCGCACCAACTTAATCCCTTTGATGCTGGGTTTCCCTGCAAAGAAGTATTCCTTTAATGATTTGATACCCTGCCGCTGCGATAATCTTTCTGAACAATCGGACCTCTATGATTTCTTTTTCTGACACTTTTATAAAGTAGAAAGATCCAGAAATCTTCTACTACTTTTAAAACTATATAACTTTGCACAATGCTGCACTGCTCTGTATTTCTTGAAAAAGCTCAATGACCCATTTGTTTGTATCTCTGTATTTTCATTTCTTTGGACTTGCAAGCAAAGGAGACAAGTTGTATAACTGAGAATCATAGAATTTTTTTATTGTTCTTATTTATTAATTAGCATTCTATGGAGCTAATAAAAGAGCATTAAGTAGGGGGTTAATATGAGGTTATTATTGTTTTTAATGAGGGAAATAGCCGTTTTATCTGTAATTAAAATTTTGTTATTTATAAAATAGGGTCCTTATAGGCAACTGAGATACTTGAATTTGCACTGTGTTCATTTTACTGGTTAGTGGCACCATTTCCCTACATTCTGTTTGTTGGAGAAATCTTACATTTGAAGTGCTACTGACCAGGGCTTGCAATATATACTATGTATATTTACTCCCGACTAGATTTTACTGTTGGAGAAAAAAAATGTGTATGCACTTTCATGATCTATGCTTTTTAACGAGAATGAATAAAGTTATTTCAGCAAGTATATGGGTCAGTTCACAAAATACCAATGCATTCGGTAAAAGTCAATGCGCAAATGTAGGCACTTTTACCGAAGACATTCTTAGGGCCTCATTTATGAGGCCCCTTGCGGCATGTGAACGACACTTTTTGACGTTCTGGTGGCACACTGTGTCCCGGCATATTTACAAGGCCACAAAAAGCCGCTTTATGTTCGTTTTCATGGACTTGGATTTACGTACCCCTTTTCAGCAGAACACTGCCTGAAACTGCATTAAAGGGGCGTTCCATGGGTGTCGCTGCGGGTGTGCCTATGCAACACCCATGGAATCTGACATATTTCCAGATTTACAAGAAATTGTAAACCTGGGAAGGCATCAGAATCTAATGCCACCCCAGGGGTGGCAGTAGGGAGGTGCAACCCAGCACACGTAGAAAGAGGAAATCGCCTGAATGTATGTACTTTGTGCAGGAAGGTGTTCCTTCCTGCACAAAATCAATCAGCTCCGCAATGCAGGCCTCCTTGCAGCTTGGTGCAAGGTGCCTGTGTTGGTGCATGGCAGCCCATTGTGCGCCGGGGAAAAGAACTTATAGATATGGAGCATTTTTGCCCTTTTCTTTTGACGTAAGGAAGCGCAGCAAGATTCATTGCAGCGGTGCCCTATGTCAAAACCTCATAAATGAGGCCACTGGTACATAAGGCCTTATTTTTATTACCAACATTTTCCACTGCTTGCAAGAACTTCCGGGTAATGCTTCTCGAACTCAAAAGCAAGGTATTTAATACTTTTATTTAATTAAAATGTGAAGTTAAGTCACTTAATTGTGATGACTGGTCTAGGTATGATGACAACATAATATCTGGCCTATGGAACACTAATTCAGAAATATGCCATTTTGGGTTCCATACCTTTCGGTTTTGCTTTCCGATTTTGATAGTGACCATTTCTCAGGTAGGACTTGACACAGCTGAATTTAGCGTCACTGAAATAGAACCACATGGTTGAATGCCTAGGGACTTTTATATAAATTATGACAAACCTATACAGTTCCCTAGGTATGGCCTCTGTTCTTAATGAATCACTTAGAGTTAGGAAATATTACTTTAATCAATTTCCTTATGACTTGCTATTTCTCCTTATGCATAGCTGCTGTTGCACATTGTCCTGGGTCATAGCATCTTTCACAACTTGTATGTTTGGTTTAGTTCTCTTTGGAAATATTGTGTGGGTTCTGGTCTGCTGCCAAGGTTCGTCGTCGTCATTTATTGTGTAACTGTAATAAAATGTTGCTTCCTTAAAGATAAGTGGAACAGCCTATTCTCGAATGTAACGACGCGAGTATAAAAAGTTTGGGTGGTGTTTAATGTTGAAGGAACAGGAAATCTTTAGCGGAGTGTTCTTTGTACATTGTTACACAATGCCGTGGAAGGAGATTGGCACAGCGCAGTGAAATGTTGTTTATACAAACGATTGGGGGATAAAAGCTAGCAAATCCTTAAAATAAAAACCGTATTTGCTTAGCTACTTCCTCATGGACTGAACAGGCAAAGTGACTAAATCACAAGAGACAATAATATCTTCGATAAACAGCTGAACTGTGAAAAGAACATTATGATACGTTTAACCATGTAACATGAGCAGCCAGCCTTTCTTCTAGGCCTTAGTTATGTACTACCTGAAATCCCTGGCCTTAAAGTGAGGTGAGGGTTGCACTTGGCATCTGAGGTGTGAATTTTCCAAATTACCATGTGTTAAATTATGAAAAGCCCAGCTCCATGTTTTAGATGCATATGTGGAAGACTCTTGCTCTGAGTTTCACTGTCTGTCATGATGTCATTCGAGCACGTGCCTCAAAGTAACAACATATATAATCGTGTGGCCCTGTTACAGAAGAGTTTGTTTCTTAATAAGATTTTCTCCATCCTGTCTGCCAGGGTATATCCCTGCCTGCCCTGCCTGATTTTTGTTATAGCTTATACGACATCTTGTCTTTAATTACCTTTTGCAGATTCATTCCAAACACAGCTACTGACGTTTTCATCTATAGAAACGGGAACATATTACATTCATAGAAAGAGATTATCTTTCAATCAAGAATTACTTTATTCAGTTTCTTGACCGTCAAAGTTTACAAATAAAGTCACCATAAAACCAGCAACAATCATCATTACACAAAAAAGATATATAATTTAAGAACATAATACATTATAAAAAGAAAAGTACCCTCATTTAAGAAGGAATACAAGTATAAAACGAGAGTATAAAATCCCACTAGTCGCAAGCTAGATGTAAACAATTTGTTCTTATACAAATATAAAAACTGGTGGGGGTAAAACACATTGGTTCTAGACTACAATAATCTCATAGGCCATAGTATTTAATACCTAAATGTAATTATCGCTCAAAAAGCTGGTTCACACACGTGCCTGCTCTAGGGGCACTGCAAGTTGTTTCTAAATCTTATCTTGTGTGTTCCAGATCTTAAACAGATAGTGGCCCACCAAAAATACCAGGAGGCCAGGAGTATCAGTTCTCAGAATTCGCTGAACCTCTAGACAATGGGTCAGCTTCATGTTCAGGAAGACTGGTCAAACAACCTGTAGAGTGTATCACGATATCCGGGAAGACAAACATGATATGTTCAACTCTTTCCGGATCCAGGCCACAAGAAGGAGATCACTGTGGCCTTTTCCACACTCCAATTGCTAATGAATTGGCTATTCGGTAAACATTCAAATCCGAACCTTATATATGAACTTTTGGCTGTAGCCGGTGTAATATCATTCAGGTAATTTTCAAAGGCCAGCACTGGCTTAAAATCCAAATATTGCACAGTCAAATGGCAGAGTTTACCGCTTCTACTTGGCTGTTCATGCAAAAGACCAGTGCAGCTGCTTTTACACCAGCCTAGGGTGACCAACCGTCCGTAAATTTCACGGACAGTCCGTCATTTTGGCCGTCTGTCCGTTGTCGGTGAAGGTTTGTTTAACGGACGCCATTTGTCCGTGATTTTAACCGGGCACCGGTCGCCCCACCCTAAAGCCGGCACAGCTTGCACCCACCTCCCTTCTTGACTCTGATGCTGTTGAGGTCAAGTGTAACTGACTCAGATGCAGTACCAAGTCTCAGATACCCAGCAGTATTGGACTATTACTCCTCACATAACAGACCTTATTGTTACTCTATTATTTTCAAATGGACCAACCTCCGGGAGGATGGAGGGTAGAGACGACTTTTCCATGATTCGAACTCCTAACCTGTCACAACCACTTTGAACAGGTGATAGACATTCAATACCATAACCCATGCCTATGACTTTAAACAGCATGCATGTATGCTTCCCTTTCAGAAATGTCACAGGGACTTGTTTATCTTTAAATCGTACCCGGCAAGTCCTCCTCCTACTATAGTGTGGCAATTCACCATATCAGACAGGCCTGCTTTGCAGAATATGAAAAGTAATATTTTAATGTGTTTGTGTTTTCTTGGAGGCACACAGTAGCTTAAACAAGTAACCAGTCTCTTTGATTTAAGCTACAACTAGCTCTCTCGTGGGGCATATATGTTAGATCTTACATATAAGTGTGAATTCTCTTTATAATTGAGGAGCGTGCTGCAATCTTTTTTAAACTCTAAAAAATGAGTATTACACCGAGGCAGCTACGTTGTTCTCTTCACAGAGCAGAGCGTAATTACTGTCACTAAATTTCAAACACACAGTCTATAATGTAATAAAATAAGAAATGGCACAATCCCACCCACACTGCTCATCATCCCTACAAATTAAGTCTGGGAAGGTCCAGAATCGCAGCAATCCCACTTTATTAAACCATCCAGAGATGAATCATAGCCAGGGAATCTCCAAAGCGGAGTCTAAACCCATTAGATCTCTTTGAGAATATCTGTAATCATCTAACTCGCTGGTCAACCAAAGGTATACAGAATAGTCATGGCTTCAATTTAGCCAAATCGGATACACGTTTAGTACCTCAATATTAATAAATAGGAATAAGAAAAGTACTGGCTGGTATGGAAACCAAAGCCCTAGCAAAATTATTCTCAGCCACAGCAAGCTTTTGAGTACCATTATAACCCCAAATTTTTGCACCACACAAAGCGGTGCTCTCTCTGTACCTTGTTACGATAAGCTTCCAAAGCAGGAGAGATAGAACAAGAATAGGTACTTTTAAAACAGCATAGAATTGCTTTGGATCTTTGAATGATTAAAAGAGAACCTTTATTAATTTGGGGTTCCAATGGAATTTGTCTGATAAGGTCACGCCCATATAGCCCAAGCTAAAAACCCTTTCAAGTCCCTCTACTCCAGCCCTAACAGCACGGCTTCTAGAAGCATTCTTTCCATAAACCATACATTTGGTTTTATCCGTATTGAGCTCTGGACCCCTCCCCCCCCTGCAAAAATAACTTGTCTATATGAATTTGGAGACCCTTGGGAGTTTTGAAAATTATTAACGAATCATCAGCAAACAACAATATTGGAATTTTAGCCCCATTCAATGAGGGGGAGTTGTTTGCACACTTTCTTAATACCTTTGCCATATCATTTATAAATAAGTTCAACACGGTCGGTCGACACAAGTACGCACCCCTGTCGCACCCCTCCTGAGACTGGCATGCTCTTAGTTAATTGCCCACCAGGACCCTACCTAGCCTGTACATACTTTCTTTCATGTAGTCTCTGTTTAAAAGATAAATTATGCCCTCCGGAGCTCTCATGTTCGCTAGTACTTCCCAAAGTTTCTCGTGTGATGCCAGATCAAATGCGGCTCACAAATCAACAAATGCCACATATAACATTTGAATACCAAGGAGAATAAACTTTCAAAATAAAAGGGAAAACTGAAACTTGATTCAGGGTACTAGTTTCCGTTTGTAACCCGGCCTGAATGGGAGACATTATCTGCTTGTCCTCTATCCAGAGTTGTAACTTGTCCAACACCTGTCTTGAGAACTCTTTTGTAGGTTATCTATTAAGCTGATGGGCCTATAATTAACAGGACAACCAGCACCACCCTTCTTAAATACAGGGATAATCTCAGCACCCTACAAGTCTCAAGGTTTTCTCCTCTGGATGCAATTGCATTAGCTAGAAGATTTGCATAAAAGGCCCAAAGCAAGGGTTCACATTTAAAAAGTTCTCCAGGAATACGATCTAGGACCTTGGATGACTTTAAATTGTCAATAGCTGAGAAGGTATCAGACAGACTGAAGTTGACCCTAGCATTCAGCCAGCACGTCACATTTACTGAGTCAACATTAAGGTACACCACCCTCACAAGGCTGGTTGATGGAACAATCTGGTTCATACAATTTACTGAAGTGGTTCTCTAATACCTCGGTTTGTATGTGGTTACACCTTGGTGTAACGCTAGTGGTGCTCTATTGTGTGATAATATATTAAAAAGTGTTTTTTTTAAGACAAATTTTATTGTGTCAACAACCGTACATATATTGGTATGACAAGGCTTCATAATTTGAACAATATAGTACAGTGATGCATCTATGATGTTGACATCCATTTTATCCCATTGAAAAAGAAACAAAGAAAAAGGAAAAAAAGAAGATAAAATCTCAACATTTAAAGATTAAACATGTTGTGCCATGTCCATATTACAGTCACTTGTGTATGCCTCCCCTGGCCATCTTGACCCATCCATAATTAAATTACACAGTGATGAGATCTCCCACCGCCCTTCCACCTCTATATTCCTGTATCCAGTATTATTGGAGTAAGGAGCTCCAGATAGAGACCTCGGTATTCTGCCCACCTCTTCCATATATTGGGGTGCTTTTGTGGGTATCTCCTCGCTTTGAATATAGGTATCTCCAGTCACATACAGAAATCAAACCTCTTTTTCTAATGCCTTATCATCCTCCATTCACTGGATAATGAAAACCATTAGGAAAATTCTTCCTTTCCTTTCCAGTGATAGCAGGAAAACGGTGGTGACAGCACTTGTGCTGTCTCGCCTTGACTACTGCAATAGCATTTATCTGGAGGCCCAGCAGGGAGTTCTGAACAAATTGCAAACGCTACAAAATGCTGCTGCCCGACTGATTACTGGTCTACCTAAGTTTGCATCGGTAACTCAGGAATTAAAAAGTCTACACTGGCTCCCAATACGGAAACGTATCATGTTTAAGGCTCTTTGTATGGTATTCAAGGCAGTAAATGGAATAGGTCCATCCTTCCTTCAAGAACACCTCCAACTGTACAAACCAGGGCGACAACTAAGATCTGCTAATAAAAGCCTGGTCATGACTAACCGTATTAGGAAAGCCCGATGGGGAGCCGTAGCTTCTATCACGGAGCATCCAACATCTGGAATGAATTGCCCCTCGCCCTAAAACAAAGCAATGATCTCCTGACCTTCAGGAAAAATATCAAAACATGGCTTTTTAACCTCCAGTAACTTTCTTTGCCTCTTGGAGATAATGTATCGTTCCAGCGCCAGGACACCGCCCGGTAACAGTGCGCTCAACAAATGGTAAAAATAAATAAAATAAATACATTTTCCATACCCCCAGCAAGGGAGGGGATGCAGCCTTCCAAGCCTTAGCTATGTCTCGTCTTGCCAATATAAGACCCAGGAACAGTAAGTGGCATGTGTAGCTGTTACCCCCAATCCCCTCCGTAATGTGTAGTAGGACCAATCTCTGTGCCATGGGAATATCCCAACCCAACACCTCGAAAAGACATGTTGTCGCTCCTTTCCAGAACTTGTGGAGTGCAGTGCACTGCTAGGTGGTTTGTATGAAGGTGGCATCGCTATTGCCACAGGGCAGACATATAGGTGATGCCACTAAGCCCGCCTTCCACAATTTATACCTTGTAAAGTTTACTCGGTGATGATATTTAAATTGTATAAGCCGCAGGTGCGATGCGATAGCTGCACCTCAGTCCAGTCGTCGCTGTCCAGCAGGCCTATATCGGCTGTCGGGCCTCTTGAAGTGTGTCTAGTGTAGTGGGGCTCTTAGTAACGAGTGATTAATACATCTTGGAATTTTTGTGGCCTCCGATGTCGCCCATAAACATTTAAGCCTCTTTAGAGTTAAATTACACCAGATTCACCAGTTGTGCAATGTACGGGGACAGCACATGGCGAAATTGAAGGTATTTATAGAACTGTGCATGGGGCATGTCAGATTCTCTCCGGAACTCTTGAATGATTTTAATGTCTGACCATGTAAGACCACCCCCAGCATGGAAATACTGATGTCCTCCCATCCCCTAAACCCAGGCAGTGTGGACAGTTGGAGCAACAGACCATTGTGCCACAGGGAGGTCTCCCGGGTCAATTGTCCCCCCATCCCATCCGATGCGAAGACTGTTTCCAGATCCCAAACACCACCCTCGCCACCTGAGGCAATGCCCGGTGCTCCGGCCCCGCGTAGAGGTATGTATGAAGGGCCGTATCCCCCATCAACCAGCGCTCCATCATGTGTACCGGGTCTCGTCTATCTCCATACCACCATTTGTTTAGTACTAGAAGGTAGGACACTGCATCATGTGCCTGGATATCTGGGGTTGCCATTCCCCACAATATGTGGATTGAAAGCATGTTCTCAAGGCCACCCGTGCAGAGCCACCTCCCCAGAGAAATTGACTCAGGATCATATTTGGTTGTCGAAACCATATGGTTGGTAGAGTAAAGGGGAGATTCTGCAGCTGATAGAGAAGGCGGGGAAGGGAAACCATCTTGAAGATAGCTGACCTACTGAATAGGGACAAAGGTAGATGGGCCCAGGACCTTGTCTCTTTTTTTACTTGCTTTCACAATGGAGCCAGATTCCTGTCCCATGACGTGGGCTGAGATGCCATAAAAAACTGCCAAGTATTTAAACCCCTCCATAACCAATGACACATCTCTGGACCAGACACCTAGTTCACACCCTCCTCGCGGTGGCCATAGGATCAACTTATGAGCATCCATGTATAGGCCAGAGGTCTCCCCATATATTTGTATTATTCAAAGTTGTCTCGGGCCCATCCTGTTTGGATCCATGCGGAAGAACAGCACAGCATCCGCATATAATACATGCCTGGACAATTCAAAGCTTCGGACCCGAACGCCGACCCTGACCCAGGCCTCTAGTGGTTCCATCACCTACACAAATAAGAATGGAGATAGAGGACAGCCTTGGTGGGTGCCTCGCCCCAAGGGGAAGGTATGAGAACCTCGCTCGCCACCCGTACTGAGGCAGTAAGGTCAGTATGTAGCAATTGTACATAAGAAACAAATCTGGTACCAATGTTCAAGGGTCACAGGAGCACAAACAGATATGTACAGCTCAGTGAGTCGAAGGCATTGTTTAAGTTTGTCAACATTAGAGCCGCAGGGCCATCTAGACGGTCCACTGCCACTATGGCATTCTGAGCGCAACTGATTTCATGGGCCGGAATGTGACCAGCATGAAACCTGCCGGATCCGGGTATACCAGGTCAGTTATATATGGCAGGATGCGAATAGCGGGGGCTTTAGCGAATAGTGTGGCTTCCATGTTCAATTGGGAGATGTGGGCGGTAAGATGCATGGTCTTCAGGAGGTCTGCTGGGTATGAGAAATACTACCACTTTAGCTTGTCTCCAATCTGGCGGGAGATGCCCTGTTTCGATGGCAATGTTAACCGATACGAGGTAGTGGCCCTGAGCTGGGATTGGTATATTTAAAAAAAATTCACAGGGGAAGGCGCTGGGGCTGGGGGCTTTACTGGAACGCACATCTGCCAAAGTGGCACTCAGCTTGTCGATCGTGAGTAGAACGTCCAATTTCGTTCTCAGTGTTTCTGGCAGTGCTCTCGGGGGCAAATCATCTAGAAAATGCTGTATAGTAGTTTCCAGTAGGAATTTGCTTAGGGCGTATAACTCTGCATAGTAATCCGCTAAACTAGCGGCAATCTGAGATGGGTCAGGTAGTACCTTGCCATCTGGATTGCGCATACCGCGAATGGTATGTGGGTGCAGAGCCTGTTGACAGAGGCGATGTAGCAAAGTGCTAGACTCGTCCCCCCATTGATATATTCTGCTACGGGAGGCCAACCACACCGCTCTGGCCTCATCTATTAGTTCCCTAGCATATAACTGTTGCGTATAAAGGTAATTGGCGGCATGCCTGGGTCCCATTTTTCCCCCTGCCCCACCGCGTTAGGCAAATTAGTTGGGTTTCAACATGAATCATTTTTTCCCGACGTTGCTTGTGTTGCGCTGTACAGAAGGAAATGTCTACTCCCGTAGGGTTTGCTTCTTAACCTCCTAAGTGTCTTGGCGGACTCCACCTTCCCAACATCATGTGTAAGAAAGACGGTGATTGCTTGATGCATGTGTGACCTATACTGCTGATCATGCAGGTGCCATGCCGAGAGTCACCATTGGAAGGTGGGTGGTTAGGGCCTATAGGTAGCTGAAGTTCCACAGGGGAATGTTCGGACAGGCCCCTGGGTAATAGCTCTACAGTCATTATTCTGTGGGACCCGCCAGAGGTCACAAATATATAATCAAGGTGGAAAAATGAGTTGTGTATGCCTGAATAGTATGTGTAAGCCCAGTCGGTCGGGTGAAGTCTCCTCCATGTGTCAACCCATCCCATCCCGTCCACTAAGGATTGCTATTATGATTCACGTGTCACTATCAATTTCCCAGGTCAAGCGCCACATGTCTCGAGTGGGGCATAGTACATTGTTCCAGTCTCCCCCTACTACCATCAGTGCATTGGGAATTTCCGCCCATACTGTCATCAGGCGCTCTACAAAGGTCCAGGTAAGGGGAGGAGGAACATAAACACTACCTAGGACAATTGTTCCACATATAATGTGGCTGACACAATGGTGTTTCTTCCTAGGGGATCAAGCCGCGACTTGGTATGAACAAATGGAACCCTACGATGAATCAGAATCGTTGTCCCTCGAGATCCTCTAATTAATCCTGAATGCAAGGTCTGAATCAACCCAAAGTGGGAGAGACATGGTGTTTTGTTGCCCAGGAGGTGTGTTTCTTGTAGCATTATGATATCCGCCTTGTACAGTTTGGCTTGGCGGAGTACAGCTCCCCTTTTAATCTTATCCAGAATACCTCGTACATTCAAGCTGACTACTAGAGCCCATTCCCTGAGACATATGTCACGTTAGAAGATATGTGATCTGGTGAGTCAAATTCATGTGGGTAGACCTATGTGTGCTTTGCCTGGATGGGGACCATATGTATGCATAGTGAATGAACCTAGCACAACAAACAGAATGGAACTGCCCCATAACCCCTCCTGCCCACTCTCCATTATTCCGCAAAACTGTTGAAGTATCTGTCTCGGCTGGGGTGTAGACCCGACCCCAATGGGAGCCGGATACTGTCCCACGCCAATGGATCCCCAATAAACTTTCCTTACTCATATGCTTGTCTCTGGAAGGTAGAGATGTCCCTTGTGTTCTTGCAGCTACCAGCGAGGTGTCTGCTTCCAACCTTATCCCCTAGGTATTGACCTATGATGCTGTCTGCGCACGTTGAATTTCAGTTGGTCGTGGTCAAGATTCACTGTGGGCTCTGGATTGACGTATTGACATTGATCAATCACTTTGTTTACCTTTGACTTTTGACAATTTATGGGCTGCATGCCTTGACGAGGAGTTTGAGTCCTGCAGTGATGGGGTGTGTAGTTTTACCGTCACTGCTTCATCAGTCCATGCAAATACTTCTTCTGGGGTTTCAAAGAATTGGGAGCGTGACTGATATATCACTCTCAGGTGGGCAGGGAATGACAGGGCATAGGGAATTTTGAGGGCTCACAGGTGAGCTTTTGCCTCCATGAATAATTGTCAACGCTGCTGGACCAGCTTAGTATACTCAGGAAGTATCATTATGCGTTGTGAGGCATATAGTAGCAAGTCCTGTAGTATGGGCTGTTTCAGAATAGTGTCCCTATCATGGAAGTACAGGAGCTTGGCAATGATGGGTCTAGGCCTATCACCCGGAGGAAGTTTTCAGAGTAAGACCCGGTGAGCGCTTTCAATGATGAAGCATTGAAACCTGGAGTTAGGCGGGAGCCAATCCTTGAGTCTTTTAGTGAGAAATTGCTCCATGTCACTCCCTTTGCAGCCCTTGAGAAACCCCACAAAGTGAGGGTTGTTCCTGTGGGCCCTACCCTCACGTCCTTCACCCGCGCAGCCAGGCCTTTGCTGATGGACTACAAGGAGGATAGATTTTTCTGAAGGGTGGTGACCATGTCTTCTGCCCTTGAAATCCGTGTTTCTGTTTCAGTAATTCTGTTCACAGCATTGCGCAGGTCCTGACGAATGAGCATGACATCAGAGACCACAGCTCCAATTTTGGCATCGAGCATGTCCCTTGATTGTGTGATAGCTGGCATTAAGGCTGCATTGTCTAGCATAGCGTTGGTCTGATCCCCTGGAGCCACAGCCTGGGCCCGCTCCAACAAATCTGCTCATTATGCTCTGCTTGGTGCTGGTACCCAGCATTTTATCTTGCGTCATTGCTTATAAGTGGGGGACCAGATATGGCAATCACCAGGCATTTGTGATATGACGTTCCCTTGGGCAAGGCAGGTAGATACTGCGGGCAGGGGCAAGTCGGAGCAGCGGCGCCTTGGGGGAGGGGTCTCTTTTAGGAGTTCGACCTGAGCCTAGATGGCATACGATGATTGGGGGGAGCACTTAATCCACAAGCCACACTGGGGCCTGGCCCGACGGATTCCTTTGTGAATTGTGTTTTCAAGTTATGATACTTAACATATATCTGCATTGTGAATAAAACGGTGTAGTTTGATTTACTGTTTCTTTATCTTCATTTAATTGTGATAATTAATGACTATATACTGGGACCCCTCTTTCTCAGTACTAGATTCTGCAAGCAAGCACGCCCCCACCCCCTAGTGGGTATCTCAGGCCAACCCAGATTTAGGCCCACCATCTAGGAGTCACTGTTGTCTAGTGTTGTCTCAGGCCCTGTCAGCAGCTGCCTCTCAGGACCTATCAGCCTGGCCCTCTGCCACCATCTCAGCTTTGGCGCCACTCACATTGTACCTCGTGATCAGGCCGTGGGCCGCCCAGTCCAGGATGGGTAGCGTGGCGTCTGATCAGGGGCCCCTGCAGTGTCCCTCTTATTCCTCCAGCAAAATGTGCTTTGATGTTGGCTAGGATGAGCGCCAGGATCAGCACCTCGGTATTCGATCCCCGATCCGGGCGGCACACTGCCCTGGCCTCTGCGAATCTACTGAGGGGCCTTTTATTCCTTTGGGGCCCCTCTGGTGCACAGCAACAACGCGGCTCGACACAGCCACCAAAATCGCTGGCTCAGGTCACTGAAGGGATCCCGCCCGCAGTCGTAATTCTGTGGCCTGGCCTTCCAGGGCACAGCTCTTGCCGTCATGACCACCTCTGATGTGCCGCGGTGTGGCATGGACCCCTATCAATCGGCTCTTCTTATCGGCTGCCCCATGCCCAGGCACCTCCAGAAGGCCGGGGCGCCATCGGAGCCCCCACAGGGCCTCATAACTGGCTCCGTGTTGAGGAAGTCCTCTCCTCTGGTCACACTCGGGCTCCGGTTCGGCGAGGCCGCTGGCCCTCCTCCCTCCAAGGAAGTGCTCGGATCTAGCACAGCTGGCAGCCAGTGATGTCGCGTCCCTCCCTCATGGGTGGCGGCTGGCTCAGGGGCTCCACACAGGAAGTGGACATGTGTGCTGTTGTGGCAGGATGTTCAACAGATTCTATAGTGGGCTACGGGAGCTCGTCTAGAGCGCGTCCGCCATGTTGGACCGCTATGCCACGCCCCCAAATACCAAAAATACTATTATTCATTTTAAGGGCATGGAGCATTTTCTACCAATTTGTTTCTTCCCAGTTTCTTTTGGCCAAATTAAGTGCTGATTTTATTCTCAAGCTCGCAGCCAAATGCCTAAATGAGTGCGTCCCCGGACAGCTTTTTTCAGTTCTTGTTTAGCTAATTCACATTCCGACATAAATCAACTAGGAACCCTTGTGGGATTTGTCTATTTACATCATTTTTCTTCATAGTTAATACCCTGTAATGTGAAAAAGAAATGGCCATGTATATCCATAATCTGTATTTCTTCAACTGGAATTCTTTCACAAGTAGACAAATAATGCACGAATCAAAAGTAAATCTCAGAATGCAGATTTTGATTTGCCATTACACTAGGCCATGACATTTTTCTAAAGTTATTTGTCAAAATGGGTTCTGGAACCATCCTAGAGCAGGTAATTGCCCAATTCAATAAGTCTATCCTTCTTAAAGTAACAATCGAGGGGTTGTGGTCACTGTCATAGCTCAGTATGAGTACCATATCATGAAGCAATGGCCAGAGTTTGATGTTGAGTAGTATACTAGGCCCACTGTAATGGCAGACACTGCTGAAACTAGCGCCCCCCCTGTGTTCTTAAGCCAATTCCACCCAATTTCGTTCTCGGAGGCTTTGCAGGAAATAAAGAGATGTAAATCGGGGTCGCCAGACAACCCTTGCCCTCCAAAGCTTTGGAACATGATGGCGTAATCTATTGTGTCCACTCTCTGGCATATATGGAACAGGTCCATTACAACGGGGGTGTTTCCGGACCGCTGGAAACACGCTACACTCCTCCCTCTGAAAAAGAAATCAAATGGGGATCCGGAAGATCTCAGTAATCTCCGACCAATTTTCCTTCTGGCTGCTCCAGGTAAAATGATGGAAAAACTGATTCAGCGCCAATTGAACAGTTTCACGGAGGAGACTAAGATCTTGCATGAAACACAATCGGGTTTCAGGGCCGGTTTCAGTACCGAGACCGCCCTGATTGAGGTGGCGGAGTCAGTTAGGTGGGTGTTAGATTCAGGAGCATCAGCTATGCTGGTGCTCCTGGATCTATCTGCCGCTTTCTATACTGTCGATCACGGCAGACTCCTACAGCGGTTGGAGGATATTGGCCTTCAGGATAAAGCACTTGGGTGGCTTCATTCTTATTTGACTAATAGATCACAGAAAGTGGCGTTGGGCCCTTTCTCCTCTAAACCGAAGCGACTGGGGTGTGGGGTTCGCAGGGATCGGCACTCAGCCCGCTACTTTTTAATATATATTTAGCCCCACTTTTCACCCTGATCGCTAAATGGGGGGTCACGGCAATTTCATACGCTGATGACACCCAGCTTGTCTTCCCGTACTTAGAAGTGTCGTAGGCAGCTTTTGCTAAATTTAAGGGGTGTCTCCGTGATGTAGCCTGCTGGATGAATACGAACAAATTAAAATTGAACGCGGGCAAGACGGAGGTGATCTTTTTCGGGAAAGGTGTTCATCCCTCCCCGGATCTATGGTGGCCTTCTGAGATTGGCCCGCGCCTCTGCCCAGCACAAAGGCAAAAAATCTAGGGGTGAGGTGGGACGACAGCTTGTCCTACTCCTCCCACATCCAGCAGGTTGTAGCAGGGTGCTTAAGCAAATTGAGGAATCTGCGTAAGTTCCTGCTGCTTCTACCGAAGGACTGCCGAAAAATGGTAATCCATGCGACCGTTACCTCTAGGCTGGATTACACAAACAGCCTCTACTTGGGCCTACCAAAATATCTGATTCAACGTTTGCAGACCGTGCAAAATGCGGCTGCGAGGCTGATAAAACATATCCCGTTTAAACAGCATGTCTCTCCGTATCTGCGCGATCTGCATTGGCTCCCAGTGGCAAGCAGAATCAAATTCAAGGCTCTAACTTTGGCCTACAGAGCCCTTCATGGGACCTGCCCCAACTACCTTAAAGTCCGACTCCCCATGTATAGACAGATGAGACTCCTACGCTCCAACTCCTTGCTTCAATTACTCGCTCCGCGAGTCAGAAGGGCGCGTCTCGGAGGGAGGACTTTCTCTGCCAATACGGCGAAGTTGTGGAATGCTCTCCCGCCTGCTATACAGTCGGCAACATCAGAAACAGGGTTTAGGAAGCTACTAAAAACCCGGCTCTTTACTCAATAGATATGAACCATAGGTGCTATTTACCTTTTCACGCTATTGCTCACACAGCACCGGGACACCTCAGGTTCAGGTAACGGTACGCGCTTTACAAAACTCTGTATTATTATTATTATTATTATTATATAATCAATAACAGTGGTTGAGCACCCCCACTTTAATGTAGATGCTTTATCTCGGTCGGAGCGAGTCCTCCCATTACATTCTTGCTACATTCATCTCACCACATTAGATTTGCAGGGGGACATTAGAGGAATGGTGAGATGATTTACCAACAAGACTGGGATTCCGCAAAACTCAACCTCCTTCTCAGTTTACCATATTTATAAGAGATGATGGTTCAAGGGAGGTATTAAAATCTCCAGTTACAATTACGTTGTCCAGTTTAGTTCTAACAGGGGAATCACAATTGACTGGCATGGTGCTGGCATAACCATTTAGTAAAACCAATATAAAATCAGGTGGAAAATGTAACTGAAGTCCTATTAAATCAGGTAAATGTATGTTCTGGAGCTCATGCAAGCATTCAAAATCATCCTTAACCAAAATCATCAATTCACCAATTGCCCGCTGTTAGAACCTGAGATGCCAGGTCACCTAGGGTAGCCTGGCCTAGGGGTAAGACAAGCAATTCTAGAGGCACAGTGTGAAGGTTGCAGACCACCCAGCAGTAAATCCACACAATATCACTTAAAAAGGACACTACACCAATTTGTTGTAAAAATATGTACTGGTTTATAAAAATAATATCCTCTGCTCTTTAGTTTCAAAATGTACAGTTTAGGCACTTCAGTTTGTCATGGAAGCATTACTATACTCTTAAACTACTAACACATTTCAGCAACCAGTAATTACAGTACCATACATTTAGTCACGTTCCATATCCTTGTCTGGCAGGTAACACTTACACTTCCATAGGCTAGATTAAATATGACCTATACTCTACAACTGGTCTCAGAAATAGCAATAATACTTTTAAACTGCTACGCAAGTTATCAATTAATTCCAATAGTTCATTACAGTTAAACATGCACCATAACCATGTCTGGTAGGTAACCCTTCTAATTTCATAGGACAGTTAATTATGCAATGCGCTTTTACTTTGCTTCTCAGAAACTCCACTCCATCAGAGGGGGCAAGCTGTCATTAATTGTCAAGAGCCAGGGGTTGATTGAGACTTTTATATTCCTTGCACCCCACAGGTAACTAGGCTTCTTGAGTCAGTCCGTTTTTAACAGCTAAGCCCCTTGTTTTCCAGGCTCTCCACCCTCCTCCTTTCTCTCAGTTTCACCCAGTGTGGGGAGGGAGCCAGACGATCAGGAGGCCTAACCAGCTCTCCCTCGCCACCCCTCACTCCTCCCTGCTTACTTGTGAGGGTGGCCAGCAGGCGGATCTTCCGCTCACCCTCTGGGCCTCAAGACGCTTCTCCTCTCCTGCTCGGCCTCCCCGCCCCCTCACAGAGGAGCGGAGGCCCTCTCAGAAGCAGAACCGAAGCGCTGACACGGTGATGCAGCCTCGCAACAGGGCTGCTCCTCACCGTCAAGGATCTGTCCCTCGGCGCTCGAATCGGTCCCAGCCACTCGTCGAAGCCGCCTCCTCCTCTCAGCTCTCCTCAGAGGCGGACGTCGTCGACTTCCACACACGGCCTCTTCCGCGCATGCGCGGGGGTAAAGCGACTCCGCACCGTGCCTGCTCAGTCCTCGGCCCCTCCTACAAGGCAGTCCCCAATTCAGTGGGGAATAAGCGCACTGGCGCCGGGCATGAGCACTACGCTCTCTCTCTTTCCTGATCCACCGGGCGCTGACACAGAGCGCGGTAGGCGCCCCCGGGGTCCCGTTCACGGCGCTGGCCTCACAAGACTGCCCAGGCTTAATGGGACCTTCCTCCAATCTCCAACACCTTGTCAGTTAGTAAAGTGTCGGCTCCCTGCCAGTCCTGACACAGGTAAGAGATGCCCAGTGCCACCCAGGCCAAAAGCTTACTTCTTGCCCTCAAAAGGGAAGGGGGGATCAAAGGGTGTTCCACAGGATAAAGCCACAGTGCACTTTTTCAGCTCTAGAACACCAGCCCTCCTTACTGGACAGATAACAGGAGTCCTCTTTAGTTCAGTTCCTACCACTGGGCAGAGGACTGCGCTCCACAGCGCCGCAGTCTCCTTCTCCTGCTTACACCCCACTATTTTGAAGCTAGGGGTCAGTCAGGCGCCCAGGGTCTCCCTTAAACTTCCACAGCGGGGACAAGACAAGAAACCCACAGGAGAAGTAGAGAAGTGGAATAATTAGGCTGCTTCCCAGTCTAGGAGTTCAACCCTTACACTAGTCTCCCCCCACCTGCCAGGATAGCCTGTCCTCCAGCTGACTCTCTCAGGTAGACAAAATGGCTGCCCCGCATTCCGCCTTATATAGGCTGCCCCTCAGTGGTCCAGAATGGACCAGAAGGTTCTGGAACGCCCTATACTGATCTATGGGCAAGTTCTGGGTTAGGCAGTTAAGGCAGTTGGTAACCACCATTTTGTGTGGTTCCAACTTTTTCTGTCAGAACAGGCCTCTGGGCCTGAGGTGAAAAACTATGAGGGACAAAAGAACACCTATCCCCTTGGCCAACACCTATAAAAACTAGTGGACACAAAAATTATCAAGGGTATGAGGGGCAAAAAGGGGACAAAATAAATAATAAAGTGGAGGGACTACCCAAAAAAAACAGACAGGTCTAACACCCGCCAGGAGTTCCTGGGAGAAGACGCTTCCACACTGTAGGTCACAAACCCATTCAAGAAAACCTTATCTATCACTCAGGAGTCCTGGATAAACAAACGTAATATCCCCCTATTAATGGCAACCAGTCGTGCTCATTAAGCTTGGACCCAATTCCAACCAGATTCCAGAAAATCAGCACAAAACCTACTTTCGGGCAGGGCATATTGTATACACATTAACATCACTCCCCTGCTCCTAGGGTGAAACTCGTGCAGGAGTAGATTCAGGCATGTTAACAGCTTTAGAGACAGCAGAATTACTTTGTCCAGAACTACAGAGTATTGCTCCTGAGTTGCCATAAAGATATTTCAATGGATTTAGACTTTATCTTTCTGTCCCAGTCATCATTCGAGTCCAAGCAGCTAGCCGCTCCCTTTGCTTGGTAACTAGGACCCTGCACACTTGGATGATTGCTGGGAGAAACAGAGAAACACTGGATATTGGATGATAGAGTTTATCAAGGGCGGGGAGAATTTTTTTATCTTGATTCCAAAATCTGTCAAGCGGCAGGTGTGTAGTTCAAACTTCCCTAGGCTCTCTACCAAGGATTCATCGCTCAGCGCCACTTCGATGTAGTCGGTGGGGGCGGAGTCCTCACAATGACTCTTGGCAAACTCAAAATAATTTCTCACAATTGATAAATAACCCCTTTTTGTTCTAAGCCAATGTATGACCTTGTTTACTAATGAAGTGGTGTGCCCGAAAGCATCGTTCCTCAGTTTGGGCACCTGGGCCAGATACACTAATCTTTCGTGTTTTACACTCATGCTTTCGGGTCGCTAATGCGCGGGTAGTCTAGGAGCTGAATGCTGAAAGTTACAATGTGGTCTGCGATCATATGGCTGAGTTAATAATGGCCTAGAGAAGTTATCAAACCCCCTTTGGGGGATAAACATCACCCTCATGAGGCCTCATCACAGACTGGTCTTGCGGCCCATACTTTTGCTTAATCATGGTGCTCGAGTTAGATTTCTCGGAGGTGGGGAAATGATTGTTCCGCTGCACTCCTGGGATAGTTGTACAGTTATTAATTATCTGTGTAACAGTTTTCCCCTCTTGAGTTGGCATTTTAGGAGCTGAATCCCTGTTCTTCATAGGTTCTGGGCTCACATTCATTTCTGTGAGACAATCAACCAGCCCTGTCAGTAATTTTTTAGATCGTTGAGTTTACAATGAGGAGAAAAGGGCTAGAGAGAAAATAAAAAATACTGAAAAGTAGAGAGAACACAGGAGAAGATTGAGAGAAGTTGTTCTAGAAAAAGGAGAGAGTGTTGAGGGAAAGAAAGGAGAGTAAATAGAAAAAGCAAGAGAGAGCAGAAGCGATAAGACAGGATCTCAGAGAAAAGTTTGAGAGTTGGAGTGACGACAGAGATGAGGAGATGGAGAGACTCCAAAGGACCAACATGAGAGGTAGAGACATGTGGAGAAAAGATGATAGGATATTTCAAGTGGAATTTAGACATTATCATGTTTTGGCCAATACACCTGGACCAGTGTGATTTCAATGCTCAATTTTACACTTTGTTTCTAAAAGAGATCCTAGTGTAAGATCCAAGAATCACCTTTCATAGTGGTCTTTAAAGTCCTAATAAGGTCTAACCATTAGTACTTGATCCACATTGCATTTTGCAAATTGCTTAACAATGGAACCCATTGTTATTTGCTACTGTAGGCACTTGGTGAGAAGTGCTGATGCCTCGTCTTTTACTGTATATGAACCATGTCTGCATTTGCTGGTCTAGTCACTGAAATGTACAACCTACTTTCTGAGAAGTCCAAGTTCTATTCAAGAGGAGATTTGGCTTTCTAGTGTACATTTAAATACGGCAGTCTCTTAACTATTTAATTACATGAAGCCTGACTTTTATCTGCACCTGTTGCAATGCTGAACAATCCCTCTGCAAGTAAATATTTTCCATTTCACCTGACAGTCTTCCATGCTTTTTATATTCACCACTCAGAAAGTGCATGCTCGTACAAGCAATGATAGGCACATACAGCCTGATTCATCAACGGGCCGTTTTGCGAGCCCCTAATAGCGATTCATAGCGAATCGCTATTAAGGACTCGCAAAACGGTATTCATGTAGGAATTGCTAAATAAATAGCGATTCCTACACATTCCTTATTTGCGAGTAGCAAATTGCTAATAGCAAATAAGGAATAACTCCCCATTCATTCCTATGGGCCAAAAGGCCCATAGGAATGAATGGGGAGTATTCCTTATTTGCGATTAGCAATTTGCTACTCGCAAATAAGATAGCGATTTAAAGGGTGCCAGGGGTGTCCAAAGGACACCCTGTAGCACCCCTTAAATGCAAATTGAAACTGGTGTTGCGCACACACATGTCCAAAGGACATGTGTGTGTGCAACATGCAACTTAGAAAAATGCTTTTAAAAGCATTTTTCTAAGTTTTTGCTATTTACCGAGAGGTCTGACCTCTCGGTAAATAGCGGCCCGAAATTGCGAATTAGCAATTTAAAAATGGTTGATGAATTGCATTTAAGGAATCTCAAATAGAGATTCCTTAAATGTAATTTCTCGCAATTTAGCGAATTAGCAATTACCGAATTTTGCATTTGGGATGATGAATCCCAAATGCAAAAATTGCGCTCGCAATGGGCCAGATTCTCAGAATCTGGCCCTTTGCGAGCGCAATTCGGCTTGATGAATCAGGCTGATAGAGGGCTGCACCTTGAGGATCCTATGCAAGGAGTATACTGCATGTGATAAAGTTCACAATGTCCATAACTCTCAAAGTGGAGGACTCTGTACATTCAAATGGGGGCACCATGCAAACAGGAACAGCATGAAAGAGGGATGTTATCATGGAGCAGAATCCTAGATGCAAACTGTGAAACCACCTCTCAAAGCCATTAGAGGCAGTGCAACCGCCTGCCCATCTAAGACTCCTCTAAATGAAGATGGAACTAGTGTCCTCGGCCAGGCACAGACCTCAGACCACAGACCACGGACCGCAAATGGACCCATCCTGGTAAATCACCTATCCTTTACCATGCCAACCTGTCTTGCTGATTAATGTCTAACGAAGGTCTCCTTTTGTACAACACCTTTCACACAACATGCCTGTAAGTATGAGGGGTGTAGGTCAATGTCATAGTCTGCTTCAAGTCCATGCAATTTTGACTGGTGCTGATCAAATATAATAATACTATACATCTTTTGCCACAGCGTTATAGTGAAATTTTATTCTGTAACCTTCCTAACTTTCTCTATAAAATGACATCTAAATTCTAAATATTTTTCACTATTTTTGAAGCAGTGAAATGTTTAAAACACACTGGTCACCACAAATTACCCAAAGTTTTTGGTGGATATGCTCCAAGCTCTCTGTGAAGTTATTTTAGAGTCAATCATTTTTATTATGCGGGAAAGCATCTTGGTACACAGCCCAGTTGCCTACATCAACTTGCCGGCAGGGCGTTCTCACACAGCAAGGACACAGCGTCTGGGCCTACACCCCGGAGGGTGACCCCGCGAGGATGAATAAGCTCGGAGAGCAGCCCCATCAGAGCTATAACCACCGCTTTTTGTAAGAGAACAAACAAGAAAAACAAAGACCCCCCTTCCCCCCTAACAGCCCCCTCCCCTCCCCCCCGCTCCGCATCAGCTTCTACCTACGACCCTCATCCCCCAGGATCGCCCATATTTACCAAGCAGCACTCAAACAGCACACGTAACCCCCTTAGGTTCTAAAGGGATGAGTTGCAGGATTTGCAAATACTTCGGGCATGTCACTCCTCGAAGGTCTTTAGAAAGGAGTTGTAAGAACGGGCCCCAGAGCTTCGCGTATACAGAGCCCTTCCCATCCATGCCTAGTGAAAGCCGTTCCATGGCTAGAATGTGCCAAAGCCTTTGAATCCAGTCTCGGGAGTCGGGTAAGGCCGGGGAAACTCATTGCGCCAATAGAACCTGCCTCACAGTCAGCAAAGCCAAGGCAATCTGTCTACCTCTCAGCGAGCGCAAGGGAAAGAACTTAGGGTGGGAAGCTCCAACAGCACATGCTCAGGCCTCTGGGGGAATGTAATCTGAAATGCTTCATCCAACTCATCCAATACCATCTTCCAATACCGCACCAACTTCGAGCAATGCCACAGCAAGTGCACCAGTGTCCCTGAAAGGCCACACCCCCGCCAGCAGAGGCCTGACTTCGTAACATCCCATGCCCTGACGCGCCCTGGGGTATAGTACCAATAGGCCGCCACTTTGTGGGGCGACTCGGTACCCGCAGTGTTAGAAGCCGTGTGATGTGTGTGATAAAAAACGTGCTCCCACTCCTTTCTCGTCAAGGGACGCCCCAGCACCGTTTCCCAGCGGATTTGCGCCTTCGTACGCTGCTTCTTAGGATGGCGCAGAATCATCGCATATAGCTCCGAGATAATCTTGCGGCCGTCCTTCTTGAAAACCAACCATTTTTCAAACGCCGTCAAGGGCCAAGACATAGAGGCAACATTGGCTGGTTGGGTCACCCAATGCGCCACCTGTGAATAGTGGAAAGCGTCAGCCCTCGGAAGCTGGAAGTATTCCGTACATAGCCGGGCAAACGGAATCAGGCCATCCAGTTCAAAGAGGGAGCCCACCCTCTTACAGCCTTCCTCTCGCCAGCGATGGAAGCTTGGAGATGCGCATCCCGGTGGAAAGTCTGGGTTATCAACAATGGGGGTCATTGGAGAGGGGAAAGTAGTCCGTCCCCTACGCTGCGCCAGCTGGTCCCACGCCTTTAGGGTCGGGGAAGTCACTGGGGAAGAATAAAGTCCCCATACCCTACACTTGCACGGTAACCACAACTCCCGCCATATGTTACAACCCGCCACCGTTTGGTCCATAAAGTTCCAATGCTTACTAGAGAGGGGCCTGTTCCATTCTACGATGGAACGAAGGCAGGACGCTTGAAAGTTCGCCATCAACAAAGGAAAGCCCAGCCCACCCGTCGTCTTTGGGGCAGTAGCTATGGACAACGCCAGCCGCAGCCGCTTATTATTCCATAAAAACCTATTGAGGAGTCCGTGTAACTTCCGCAGAGTGCCCCGTGGGGGATTCAATAGTAGCATTTGGAAGAGATACAGTATACGTGGGAGTATAGTCATTTTGACCACAGCCAGCCGCCCATACCAGGCCAGATTGAGACGGGACCAGTCTGAAAGTGCTTTGGTGACTTGTTCAACAAGCAAGCTATAATTAAGGGACACCGTTTTAGCAATAGATGGTGCCAGCCGGATACACAGGTATGAAATGTCAGATTGCACCCACTGAAAGGCGATGTCTTGCCGCAGATCCTGTACGTCTGCATCAGGGACAGAGATGTTAAGAATTTGTGATTTTAAGAAGTTAACTTTAAAGCCCGCTACCTTCTGAAATTCGAGGAGTTCCGACGAAAGACACCGCAGGGAGGAATGAGATTGGGTTATTGACATATGACATCGTCCGCATACAGACTGATCTTGTCCGTATCAGCACCAAATTTGATTCTGGAGATAACGATGTTGGACCGAACACGCTGCGCGAATGGCTCCATATAGAGCTCAAAGACCAACGGTGAGAGGAGACATCCCTGTCGCATTCCCCTAGTAATGGGGAAAAGGACTGACCTATAGCCATTCACTCGCACTGCCGCCTTAGGGGCTGCATAGAGGCACTGGACCCCCCGCAGGAAATTGTCCCCCACTCCGAATACCTTCAGAACGGTGAACATTTAGTCCCAGTCTACCCGGTCAAAGGCCTTCTCCGCATCGATAGACAGCAAGAAGGCCTGAGTCCGAGAGCGATGAACCAGATCCATGAGGTGGAGCAGCCGCTTGGTTTTATCCCCCCTTGCCGAGTGGGGATAAATCCTGCTTGATCTGGCTCAATAACTCCATCCATTAAGGGGCTAAGTCTAGCAGCCAGCACTCCTGCAAACAGCTTGGCATCAATATTGAGCAGCAAGATCGGCCTATACGAGCCACAATCTTTAGGGTCCTTCCCAGGTTTAAGAATGACCGTAATCGCCACCTCGGCCATGGACTGAGTCACTGCGCCCATATCAAGAAAGGAATTAAAAAGGCGGGTTAAAAGAGGAGCCAGCTCAATGCAGTAAGTTTTGTAAAATATGGCTGAGAAGCCGTAAGGACCCAGAGATTTAGCTACCTTCAACCGCGCTGCAGATCTCTGAGTCTAAGGCTTCCACGACGCCCGATAGAGGGGCGTAATGCCGCAAGACGCCAGGTAGTCCGCCATTCTCTCTGGGGTCACCCCCTACCTCTTATATGAGGTCTGGTAGAACTGTCGAAAAGTGTCCACAATGGCGGCATCAGTGGTTTGTTCAGCTGCCTGAGTGTCCCTAATCGAGTGGATAGTGGTTAACTGAGTGCGCGCCCGCAACCTATGTGCAAGCATCCTCCACCCTTTGTCCCCACAGAGGTAGAACTTGTGACGCAAGCTCAATAAAGCATGCACAGCCCAATCAAGATCAAGATGTTTCAGCATGCGCCTTTTCGTCTCCAACTCCCTCCAGACCCTCGGGCCCCAGTACTCTTGTGAATTGCCTCCAAGCCACTAACTTCCTTTTCCAACTCAGCGCGCTTTTCTTTGCGCAGTCGGGAATATGTAGCTGCAAGCGCTATGAATTCTCCCCGCACTACCAATTTCAAGACCTCCCAGATCGACGCTAGGTGTGTATCTCCTATCGCATTATCAGCAAGATAGTGGGTAATAGTGTCACGTATCTTCGCAACCACCGAATCCGAATGAAGCCACATCACGGAGGCGCCAGCCAGAAGACGTCAGCTGAGCACCGTGGGAAGTAAGTAAAACTGAGATAAGTGCATGATCAGACAGGGTACGCGGCACAATGTCGGCAGCCGACAGATGAGGCAAAAGAGAGGACGTGGACAGGAAATGGTCTAAGAGCGTGTATGTCTTATGGGCTGCAGAGTAGTAGGTGAAATTGTGCTCCTGGGGATGCTGGACGCGCCATACATCATGTAGCCCTCCCTCTAAGAGCCACTGCTTCCCCTCTGTGACAGTGCCCCTGTCTGGTGTGACCTCTGCTCAGACCTGTCCATTACAATATTCAGGTCACCACCCACAAGCACCAGGGCGTCCGGTGTCGCCAGTACCTGCGAGAGGGCCATTTGCAATAAAGACTCCTGCTTAACATTTGGGGCATAATTGGACCCTATAGTAAACTGCATCTCCCCCATTGCGTGCGAACAGCCACAACTCTACCTTTAATCTCCACCACTTGAGAGATAACTTTGCAATGCGCCCGCGCACTAAAAGAATGGCCACCCCGTGCTTTTGATTCAGACCTGAGGACCAAAGTTGTAGAGGAAAGCGTTTGTCTGCCATACGTCGAACATCTTTAGAGAGGAGGTGAGTCTCCTGCAACAGACACACCTCACCTTCCGCATTCTCCAGAAGGGAGAGGATAGCAGCACACTTAACCGGGCTATTTAGGCCCCTAACATTGAGGCTCACTACTTTTAGGTTCCTACCCGCCATAGCAATAAGAGGGATAGATAGCCGATGCACTTCCCCTATCCAAAGCTCCCACTGTGCCGCATTGTCTGAGCTGCTCCCGGGATTCCCACCCCAGGTCCCCAAAAGCTGATGCGGAGCCCCCAAAACAACCCCAACCCGACCCCCCATCCCACCCCAGTCACATAAAAACCCCAAAGGACAAAGGACTCAAAGTTCACAAATGAGAAGAAAAAACAACAGTTTGTTAAATAGGCCCCAATAGCAGGGCAACATGGCGCCTTCATCTCACACTCCCAATTCCTGATTCGAGACACTCCACAACCCACGGACATAGGAGTGCCACCACACTTCATCAGAGAAACGACCGCCTCCGGCGCCAGCAGTGGACCCAGCTAGTGCCGAGCCGTTGGGCGTCAAGAGACCCCGGATGTGTCGGTGACCAAGGCCACAGAGACAACTGCCACCCCCCTCTCCAGTAGACTCACAGACAAGTCTGATTTTGCAGCAGAAGAGGGCTTCCCAACATGTTGCCACTCCGTGGAGCACCTGCGCTGCCTAGTAGGCGACCTGCCTTGTCTAGGTGTGGAAGCGGCCCGCTCCACTCCCAAGATACCGAAGGCCGAATTCAATGAGTGGACCTGGACCAGCTTGTCATTGAGCTTGAAGATTAGCCGGAACGGGTGCCCCGCGAGTAGGGGATGCCCTGCTCCCGCAAGTGGTTAGTGAAGGGCTTAAATTCCCTATGCTTGACAAGAGTCGAGGCTGCCAGGTCCTGAAAAAGCGTAGGGTGGTGGTCGCGGAAGTGAATGGGATTAAGATCGCGGGCCTTCCAGAGGATCCTCTCCTTCAGCTGGAAATCATGGACACAGACCAGTATGTCCGGGGGAAGGGCCCTGGCGCACGTGGGAGACCGACACGATGGACCCGATCCAATTGAATGTCCTGGACCTCCTCCTCACCAAGGATCTGGCGGACAAGTGCCCCCACATACTCGCGCAAGTCATCCCCCTCTCCTTTCCACGGAACCGCACTAATCCTGATATTGTTCTGTCGAGATTTATTCTCCAAGTCCTCGGCTTGTGCCTGGAGGTCCAGATTCTGATCCGTGAGGCGGAGTACGTCTTGCTGGAGTTGGTGGATGTCCTCTGCCGTTCCCAGGTCATGCTCCTCTAGGGTTGCCACCCGCTCCCCCACTGCATCGACATCACGCCTCATTTCGTGCAGGTCCTACGTAAGTTGTGAGCGGAGCTCCAAAATGTCCTCCTTAATGGCCGAGAACAATTCTAACATAAAGGCCTTTGGGCGCCGGCACCTCATTGTCTTCAGGATGCAGTGATTTGTCAGCGGATGGGGAGGTAGACTGCCCCACCACCTTCTGAGGTAAATCCTTGAGGGGTTTATCTTTCCGATTTCTGGCCGCCGCCATCTCGCCCCCTGAGGGGGCCCGCGCCCCAGCGCACGGGACCAGGGTAGAGGCGCAGCCAACGTCGAGGGACCCGGCTGAGAACCCCTGTGTTTGCCCCCAGATACAAGCTCAGCACGCAAAGGACCTCCAAATCTTGTCACCCCCCCAAGGGGGGGGGGAGCAGGACCACCACTCTCCCAGGGCTTCAATCAACATCCCGGAGGCCCAGCCATCTTCCCAGGGCACAGCAGCTGGTCACCAGGAGGAGAGTGGCAGTGCTGTGAAGGCAATTTCAAAAGCCCTCTCCGAACACAAAGGCACAATCCATGGGTAGGCCCCCTACACCCCGTTGTACAGCTCTCACAGGCCCCAATCCACAAGCAAGAGTCAAGAGTTGCACAGCTGCAGGGGCCCGTCTGAGGGTAAGTCCCAACCACACTCCCAGATTCCGCCGAGCGGGGAAGGGCATGTGTCTCCCAGACCACAACTATTGCGTGAGCAAACCAGGCGCTGGGTCCTGTCGTCCACCCTCACCGGCGCTCCACTGCTGCACCAGGCTCCTGGGGAAAGTCCACCCTAACCAGCGCTCCACTGCTGCACCAGGCTCCCGGGGAAATCAGCCCCATGTCCATCAGACTTCGTCCAAGCTTGCTCAGAGAGGCAGCCGTGCCCAAAGCTATCTGACTAGAGGGCCTCTCCACCGATATGCGGGGCGACAGTAGACCAGCCCCCCGTAAGGCCGCCTCTAAATGCTCGAGCAGAGCCGCGGACCATAGGCCGCTAGTGGGGAGGGGGAGCCGCCCACTGCTGTCCGGGCCGACTCCCAACGCCACACAGCTCCCAAGTCAGCAGTCCCCATCCAGGCAAGAAAGTCCCCAGCCACCGATTCCAAGGGCAGCTGGGATCGGGGAGAAAAGGCAGCACACACCCTCAATGTCGGGGCCCAAGCGCCAGCTCCACCCGCGCGAGCCCCGCTCCGTCCACCGGCCTGCGGACCGATTCCCAGGCCTCTCGGGAGCTGCCCCCTCTCTCCTCACCTCTCTCCGGGCAGTGAAATGCAGGCTGCCTCCATTCAGGTCTCCGCGGGCATACGCCCGCCCCGCGGGGGTCTCAAACACCGCCGCCGCTGTGGGCGGCCGAGCAGCCCCAGATACACCAGTTCCTTCCGGGCAGGCCGCAATGTCTCTCAGCAAACAGCGTGGCTCCGGGCTCAGCAACGGTGCCCGTTCCTTCCGCCACCCTCACTACAGCGCCACACTCGGCACAGCCGTCACAGAACCGGTAGCGATTCAGCCGCCGAGATGCCGCTCCACCAGGCACAGGCCTCTGCTCTCCCCACCACGAGGCTCGCCAGGCCCAGAGCCAGCCAAGGCCGCCGCGCCCATATCCGCCTGTTCTCTGCTCCGAACACAAAAATAGGGGTCCTGATGGTATCGGGACAGCGTGGGGACACAAGGCCGCACCGTTTCCTGCGTGGATGGGCACTAGGCAGGGCGATACAAAAAGCTAAGTGCCTGGCGGCGCCGGCGGGACAAGGAAGCACGTCCTACTCCACCGCCATCTTGGTCACGCCCCTGTGAAGTTATTTTAAATTAGTGATGAGTTAAATTAGAACTACATTTGCGAAGTTGGGCAGAATTAAGAAACTCCACACTTTACGAAGCAAATGAAGTTTTCTAACTTTTTCTGTGTTAAGGTCTATCCTTTTGGGCCTTCCAGATATGATAATTTCCTGATATAGAATGTCCCAGGTAGGTAATCCTCCAGCAAAAAATTGTTGATGGTGGAGGCTGGAAATGCATCAACTGAGGTAAGATTCTTCAAAGGGAGGACTGAGAGATGATGTCAGCCTATATATTGTTTAAAAGAACTTAGTTTTGCAATTCTTGAACAGCTTGGAAAATAGACAAAGCTGCACGCCAGACAACTTTAAACCCCTCTACTTTAAATCTAATCGAATTGATAGGATTAAAAGTTAGATTGTGGAAAGTTGATTGAGTCTACTTTAATATGTACCTTAACTATTCATCTATTCCTTCACATAGAACCACACGGTGTGCACCCTGAATATCAAATCCAGAATATTGATGACAGAATATCGAATCCAGAATATTGACATTTAAGTATAGATTTTCTATACCTTATTCCACAAATATGTACCTATGTGATATATGTGTCTTCAAGGTATAAAGATGTGGAGCTAGGAATAGTAAATCTATACTTCCCTATATGCACTAATCTTTCAATATTATGTCATCGATAGTCTTGTACCACAAAAATATGGGGGTTGTTATTTAGTAGTACCAACAGTATTTGGGAAATAATTTAGCTATATTGCACAGCTTTAATGTTTAGCCACAGTTCAGGGCCATGCCATAAAACATACTTCTGGCTACGGGCCTGAATGAAGGGCAGAAATACTCCAGCTCTCTCAGGATCAGCAGCGCCCGCTAAACTATCTGTGACAGCTAAAGTTGCTGTATTAACTTTAATTACTGTTTCATTCATCCATCGTCCCTCCTGCTTCGTTTGAGTCTAAACCAAGGTTACAGAGGAATTAAGGCGAAGGCTAGGTTTTTTCTCCCCGATTAACACTACAAGCAGATTAGAATATGCCACATTCGAAAGAATTGTAATCTCTGGAGACTGTGGCGGTTTTGCTGTGGAAGACATCAAATCGCTGGTAGGGGAATCATTTTGACTTTCCCTAGTAGAACACACCCCTGGCAAAGGCTCCTGGTTCTCTTTATAAACATGGGTGATAACATGGCAGTTTTTACAGAGAGCCTGGTTGAGTCGGTATTAATCATAGATTCAACCTATTTAATGAAATGGTTTATGTCATCCAAAGTAGGGTTGTTATCTGTCTCTTGATGGGGGAGTCCCTGGAGGGGGTTCTTTGATCGCTTGGCATTAACTTTTTTTTAATTCGGATGCCTTTAATTTCCGAATTGCAGCACTATGGCTCAACGCCAATTCTAATATGGAGTTGAGTAAGGCAAATTGCCACATAATAAAGTAGTAATAGTCAGTTTACATTTAAGCATGAAGCGGGGAGGGCTGGCCTCCTCCGGGCGCTGACGGGTGCATGACGGGCCGCTGCGGGACAGGGCAATGCTCTTTATAGCACTAGCCAGACCGGGTGCAGGTGCGGTGTGTTGTAAGGACCATCTCCAGGGGCCCTATACCTGCTGGTATTTGGAGTCCAGGAGCATCAGGAAAACGATAATTCATCTTCCAAAGAAGTTGGAATTCTTGCTGAAAAAAGTTAAAGATATAGGCACATATATACAATCACAACCGTAAACCCCTCCGGAAAAGCAGTTCATTACAAAGAGTGTTAATTTAAAAGATGATCAAGCTTGTCTAGCTGCAATAACAATTGGTACAAATGCAAATAATAATTTCCACCACCACCTCTTTGTTTCTGTTGTAATAATCACAGTAGATACTTGTTATCCAAAACACGCCTACTGTGGTGTCTCCAGAAGGTCAGCTAAGTCCCAAACGTACAGAAAGAACACCACAGGATGAGAAAGACAAACATTAAAAGCCACAAGAATGCTGGCTTGGTTTAAAGCTACGCCACACCTACTTTCTTTAAAACGTGGGGAGTGAACACAAAAGAAGAACAAACAATTTATCATTAATACAGAACAAAATGAGATCAAATAAAATAACCAGTAAGCCGAACAGAAGCCACAAACTCTCAGTGAACCTAGTCACTCAAACAAACAGGAGCTTTCCGGGGTTAGTGAAGATCACGACCCTCATGTGTCTCATGAAGAAGATGACTCACTCCATCACCAGGTTCACTGCACCTGCTAAAAGCTACAGATTCAGTCCCACAACACTGGCTACCAACATGCTCCTCTCCAGAACCAGTTTCAAGGTACTCACCACTTTTCTCAGTTAGGCTTATCAATTCATAATCTGTCACAATCATTCACCCACAAGTGTCCTCAGCAATGACTTCACAACAGGCATGTCTCTTCTGATTAAAAGCAATATATTGCAAGTTCAATCTCTATCCATTCGCTATTTCCACCCAACTACCTGTGGTCAACTTCACTCTTTTTTGGTTTTTTTGCAGCGTTTTATATAGCGCGAACTAGACCCGAACCGATTCGGGTACCAGAGCGCTTTACATAGCACCAGTTACGTTACATGAGGACACACATTAATTTTAGGCACAGGGAAATTAAGTGATTTGCCCAGAATCACAGGAGGTTTTGGCGTCGTTACCGAGACTCGAGCCCAGATCCCCAGGTCCGAGGTCGAGCGCCCTAGCCGTTAATGGTCCCCATAACTTGGAAAAACAGCTTTGACTCTCATTGGCTGCACCTTGACCCAATTCACTTTCACAATCTCTTCATGAGACACAACTCTACCTATCACTCTGTTATTCTGTCCATGCCCACACACCATCCCTCTCAATCAACCAGGCACAAGTTTTGAACCAGACTTTCTACCTTTCATACTATAGAAAGGAGACATTTGCTTTTTTCATTAACAGAGGTGCGATATACCCAAACCAAATTTCTTATCACTTCATCAGCCCTCCAACCAGAGTCTTTTCTAACATCTCATTTACAGTCTGATTTGGCATTTCGACCTGTCAATTGGAAAGGGAATTGTAAGAGGTCCTGACATGTTTAATGCCTAACCTGTCCAATAATGCCCTAATCTCACTTGAAACTAGATGTGTACCATTAGCCATAATTATGCTTATTCTTGCACCTTCCCTTTCAAAAAAATCTTTTTAAAAAAACTATTTTGCCAGTGGTTGTTAGTGAATTCATATATCACCAATTCCAACAATTTGGAATGGGCCGCCACTAGAAGAGTAGGAAAACACTGAGTCTCCAGCAAACCTGCAAAAAGTCCAATGAAGTCTAAACAAACCTTGATCCAACATTCACCTGAATCCAACCCATGCTTAGACTGAGTGTCACCAACTTTCAGTCTCTTCTCCCCCTCCATGCAAAACGTACAGTCAATGATCTTCCTAGCGAGCTGTGCATCCAGGCTTAGGCATCAAAACCTTTCTTAAGATGCTATTCTATCATTGTTTGACAAGATAGCTGTCGTGGACCAAAGTGACACATTTATTTCTAACACCATGGGTAGGTACAAATTTATCACCACGCATCACCAAATGAGAGTCACAAATGGTAAATTCATCCACAATCTTGAAATTAGGCCTCTCACTCAATAGCAACTTTCCGTAGCAACTCCAATACCGCCTTCATGCCTTCATTTTTGCCCATGGCGGTAATCCACTCTGCTCTTGAAACAGAATCTTACAGTTGTGAGGTTAATAGGTCCTGTGCACAAACACGTCCATTGTACATGATCATGTTTAAATTGTATATCTTTTTAAACTGTAACGGTTAGCACACATTTGCCTGCACACCCGTATAAGATAGTGCACTCAGAAAAGGTTTGCTTACAAATACATTTCTTCATAGGCACATTATCATATCTTAGCATTTCCCTCGCAGCCCAATTTTGATTTGGAACACAAAATGTTTCTAGTGTTGTTACCAGAAACATTTTGTTTTCCAGTACTGTGGTCACCGCCTTGAAGTTCACTGCACTGTGAAGTGGATACAAGCACCAAATCCATTCAGCCCAATGTCCTTGTCAACAAGAATGGCCAACATGCCGCTGGGATATGATGGGCACATTGCACTACCTTTTTTGTTCCGTGGTCGAACAGGACTTCTCCAGTTCCAAAAGGCCCCTTGAATGGCAGGTTTCAGGGATTGTGTAACAACGCAAATTACAGTGGCCAAAGAAAGGAGGCAGATGCTGCTTATGGCCATGCACAGCTAAGAGAAATTTTCAGTTGCCACACATGGTCTATGGAGAAGAGGTTTAGAGATATAATTCAAAATAAGTGAGTAGTACAGAGAATCTAGATAGAAGAGCTTCTAGATAAGGAGAGGAGAAAGAAAGAAGAGTAAGTAGAAAAAGCCGGAGGAGCCAGGCAGGAGAAGGTAGACAATTGCAGCAGCAAACAGAAAAGGGCAGTGGGGAAAAGGGTAAGTGAGGCAGTGAGGACAGAGATTAGGAGCTGGGAGTAGAAGAGAGAAAGAAAAATAGAGCCTAAAGTAGCAAGAGGACAGTTAGACACACATGGAGAAAAGGTGTTTGGATATTTGAAGTGGAATTTGTAACTTATCAATTCTTTTTTTTTTTAACAATTCTTTATTGAAGTACTTTCCTTTTTTAACCAGCCCACCCCTCCCCCCCACCCCTCCCCCATACAGGCAATTTCAATTGATATATACATACATTGACAGGTGCGAACATAGTAATATACATATTCGAAATTGATTCAGCCATATTTATACCAGTATACTGGGAAAGTTGGTTAGTCAGGACATTCTATCCACCGTGTAAGGGGGTCCCATATTTCTAATCCTTTCCTTTTCTTATTCCTTCCCTTCCTGCTGTAGATAGCTATCCCTAGGCTATATGTTGCTAGCAGTCGTGCCCGCCATTGCTGGAATGTTGGTGGATGTGGGTCTAGCCAGACTGATGCCAGGCAAATTCTGAGCACTGCCATTGAAACAAACAAAAGTCCTTTCATTATATCATGTTGAATATCCCCGTCTGCTCCTAGCATTATAGTTGAGATCCCCATTCTTGTTTCAAAGATTCCTGAAAGAAAGATAGAGATTTCCCATCAGATGGGGGGAAGTGTCTTGCATGTAGCGAACATGTGTATTAGATCTGCTTCAGGTATCGCGCATCGTGGGCATTGTGCCCCTTTGCCTAAACTCCATTTACATATTCTATTGGGGGTATAATACAATTGGAAGTAGGTTTTTATAAAACTGAGCTTGCAATTTGGTTGACATTAATAGCGATTGGGAAAATTCGAATGCCCTCTGAATTGAGGTCTCCGGTATATCTAATTTGTTCTGCCATTTACGGGTGTGTTTATCCAGGTCATCAGGTAAACCAGCAATTAAATTATTATATATTTCCCCAATTTTGACTCTAGTATTTTGAACGACTGATTCGATTATCTGGATTCTCTGGAATGCAGCTCTGCCGCCCCCCTTTTTCATTATAAAATCTCTTATTTGTAGATATTTGAAGAAATCTCGATATTCTAGACCAAATTTACTTTTTATCTCTTCAAATGAACTAAAACCTGTTGAGTTATAAAATAATCCAAATAATCCAAATTGCGTAATGCCCGACCTGACCCATTGCATCATACATGTGTCCGTAAAGATCTCTGGGAGGTTATTATTTTTATGGAGAGTCGTATAATAAGAAAACCTTCCGATCCCAAGAAGTTTACGTACATGATTCCATGCAGTGTAGATTCCTTTTAGGGTTTTGAAACAAACTTTTTTAAAATGGCAATCGTATGTCAAACGCCACAGATGTCAATGTCCTTGTCAACAAGAATGGCCAACATGCCGCTGGGATATGATGGCCACATTGCACTAACTTTTTTGTTCCGTGGTCCTCCCGTTTCTTTACCGAGGATATGTTCCTGTGGAGTTGGGACCCCCCTCTCTTGATCGGGCTCCGATTTGGAATTAGAAGTGCCCTGCTGTATTTAAGTATTGTAGCCCACCAATAAGCTTTAGAATTAGGTAAGGCGAGACCTCCTCTTTCCTTCGGTAAGGTGATGTATCTATAGGCTCTTCGTGACCTGCTATACCCCCAAATAAAACGATAAAAAATATTATCAATTTCTTTAAAGATCTGTGGGTCAAAGTTTAAACAAATAGTTCTAAAAAAATATAAGAATTTAGGAAAAAATTATATTTTGATTAGATTACATCTTCCGATAATTGTTAGATGCAGATTATGCAATCTACTAAAACTCTTTTCTGTTTGTTTCATGAGTGGGTTCAAATTAAGTTTAACCAGGTTATTTAATTTGGAGGTATTATTAACTCCTAAATACAGTGCATTATCAGCTATCCGAACGTCATTATAATTGATTTTGTTGTTGATTATAATCTGGGTTTTAATTTGATTCAGGTTGTAGCCAGAGATTTCTCCAAAATTACTTGCTTCCTCTTCCATTAGGTTAACTGCTTCATTTGGGTTGGTTGTGACTTTTGCGATGTCCTCCGCGTACGCCAGGGTCTTGGTTTCTCCTTTAGGGTTCCTCATTGGTGTTATGGCTAAGTTGGTTTCTATCCTGCGAATGAACGGGTCTATAAATATAGCGAATAATAGAGGGGAGCATGGGCAATCCTGCCTTGTCCCTCTAGTCACTTTGATCTTATCTGAGAATTCCCCATTGATTATAACCACGGCTTCCGGTTTGACATACAACATGCGAACGGCGTTGATGAATTGTTCCCCGATCCCACTCTTTGACATAGCAGTCCATAGATATTGCCAGGAGAACCTATCGAAGGCCTTTTCTGCATCTAACAATATCAGCGCCATAGGGTCTCTTGCGATCCCCTTCTGAATGTGATCAGTGGTAGATCTACCAGGAATGAATCCATGTTGCCTGGCTGAAATGATTTTGTGAATTACTGGGGCGAGTCTATTAGCTAGCAATTTAGAGTGGATTTTAGAGTCCCTATTTATTAACATAATTGGGCGGTAGGCCCCTAGCTCGGTGGGGTCTTTATTCTTCTTAGGGAATACAATCATTTTAGCCCGAGCCCAGGATTCCGGTGGCCGCCCTCCTTGGTAAACATGAGTCATTAGTTTAGTTAAAATTCTTTTCAATTGTTTGGGAAATCTAGCATAAAATTCCGTGGGAATTCCATCTAGACCGGATGACTTTCCATGTGAAAGGCTGTTTATTGAAAGGAGGATTTCTACCCATTGCGGTATCTCTGCCAGAGTGTCTTGGTCGGTTTGTGGGAGCTGAAACCCCATGACTGAATCCAGATATTCCTCAATTTTGGACTGGCTTTTGTTTGTCTCCGTATATAAGTCCTCATGGTAACTCTGGAACGCATCCCTAATCTCTTTGGGGTCTTGTGTAAGGCCATTAATAGGGTCTCTGATCTCTTTGATCATGTTTTCAGTGCTCTGTAACTTATCAATTCTTGTCCAGCACACCTGGCCCAAGGTGATTTCAATGCATAATTGTGCACTTGTTTTCTAAAAAGGATGTTAGCATAAGATGCAAATGTCACCTTGCATAGTGGTCTTTGAAATCATATCATGGTCTAACCATTGGTACTTGATCCACAATGCTTTTTACAAATTATTTAACAATTGCACCTCCTTCGTATTTGTTACTACATGCTCTTGGTGAGAAATTCTGTTGCCTTTCCTTTTAATGCATATCAACCATTTATACATTTTGTTGTACAGTCACTGGAAAGTACAACCTACTTGCTTGGAACGTCCAAGTTCTATTATGGAGGAGGTTTTGATTTCTAGGGTACATTTAAATGTGGCACTCTCTTAACTGTGTCATACAGTGAAGCCAGATTTTTTTCTGCACCTGTAGTAATGCTGAACAATCCCTCTGCAAGTAAATATTTTCTGTTTCTAGTACATGTGACAGGATCCCTTTCTAACATTGCTCTAAAATTCTATTTAGATTTCACTATTGTTGCAGCTCTAAAATGTTTAAAACACACTCTTTGGGCCCGATGTAGGTAATCCCAGATTACCGATTCTTAAATACCGAATCATACCGATTCGGTATTTAAGAACTGGCAATCGGATTTAGGTAATTTTACCGATTTCATTACAGAATCGGTAAAATTCGGTAATTACCGAATCGGTATTCACCGAATCGGTAATTGCCATTCATTCCTATGGGCCTGTAGGCCCATAGGAATGAATGGCAATTACCGAATCGGTAAATACCGATTCGGTAATTGGGGGAAACATTGAAGGGTGGCAGGGTGTCACTTTGACACCCTGTTGCACCCCTCAATTGTGCATGGGTGAACATGTTGCAAACATACATGCCCTTAGGGCATGTATCACTGCAACGTGGCACTGTTTAATAAGCAAAAAAAAATGCTTTTTAAAGGGTTTTCATTATTTACCACCAACTTCTAGTTGGTGGTAAATAACGAATTCTGAAACCCTTGTAGCACTGAAAACAGTGCTACCTACATCTAAAATGACAGAATCTGTAATTTTACCAATTCGGTATTTTACCGATTCGGTAAAATTACAGAATCGGTAAAATTACCGATTCTGTAAATTAAATGCAACCTACATGTCAATTCCCAAATACCGGTCGGTAACGGCCGAAATCGGCCGTTACCGACAGGTAATTGGCGACCTACATCGGGCCCTTGGTCACTAATTTCCCAAAATGTCCTTGATTGATATGCCCCAAACTCTCTTTAAGTTAGTGCCAAGTTAAATTGGAACTTCACTTAAGACGTTTGTTGGAATTAGTAAACTCCCCACTCTACGGATCAGATGAAGTTTCCAAAATTTACATTTGGTAAGATTGATCCCTTTGGGATTCCATATGTGATGATTTCCTGATGCAGAATGCAAAATATCTCAGGAGGGACATCCTCCAGCAAAAAATGCTCGACATCCACCACCTCAGGCACAGAATATCGAATTGAAAATATCAACAGGTATGTATAGATTTTCTATATCTTACTCCAACATATGTGCCTACTCAATAAATATATCTTCAAGGTATGTAGATGTGTAGTTCCCTATATGCCCTAACACTTCGATATTCTGTTCTCAATATTCAAGTACCACAATATTCTGGGAATCGATATTTAGTAGAACCGTCAATCACATCAATAATATTTTTTTAAAACACCCAAAAGCTTTGTGCACTTCAAAACCTGGTGTACTGTACCTTTTTTCTTAACAATTGCTTTGGAAATAAAGTACCTATAGCGCACAGCTTTATTGCTCGGTCATTACCGAGGGCCATGCCCCCTAAAAATAGACTTTTATCTATGGGCCTGTGTAAACCAGTCTCCCACAAGTATCTTACAAGACTTTTTAACACAGGATGCACACTCGGGTAGATTTGTTAGGGTTCGCCTTAGGTTTCCCTTTAGGGTTTGATTCATGTTGTTGTTTAAGGATTAGGGTGAGACTTAGGGTTACTACCCTTACCCTGGTGCTTAGTGTGTTTAATGAAGGGTATTTTCTGTGATGATATTCTCAGCAGTGATAATTACAATTTAGCGGATTCTAGGTAGAGGCATCTCAATGCACTTGTATGTACAAAGGCTTATGGATGAGACATGGAGACACTAGAGGCAGAAATTAACTGAGAAGGAGCTGCGGATGTGACGAAATGGGATCTTTGGCACCATGCAGCGCTATACAAACAACATGAAACTAATGTATTTTAATTCTTCGCTCACTTGAACAAGAGCCCAGAACTTTGAAATTCGTTCCATTTAATCAAGTTGTTCCAGCAGTGTTTTTATATTTCGCTAAATATAAACAAAGAAAGCACACAGTGTTGAAAGGAGTTTGTATGCTCTGAGCAAATGCAATGTGTCTAAATAGGACTTGAGTAAACATGATCAGTCTAAAAAGGAACAATCACACAGATTTATTTTTTCCTCTTTACCTGAGTCTTTTATTATTGTGTGGATTGTTTCCATGTAATGAACTTGTTAGACCACTGTGGCAATATTCTTGTATCGTACAAAACAGACAAATACATTATTACATTTTCCAGAGAAAAGGCTCTCTAGAAGAATAACAACAACATCTATTTTACATACTTCACCTCAAAATAACATGAAATATTCACTCACTATAGTGGTACTCAGTTCATCGACTGCAGAAAGATGAACTCACCGGGGTAGCACCAGGTGCTGAAGTTTCTAAGACACACTGTATGTGTTGTAAAACCAATAGGCCTGTCCTGGTCAATCGGTGAAGTGGTTATTTTTATATTTTATGTTGCAAGCATATGCCCCTAAATAAAAAGATAGGACTGTCCTATCTTTTATGTCCAGAGTCACCACCACAAGTGCGAAGACTCCGCAGTCTTAAAGATACTACTCGTAAAATACCTTTGTGAATCGGAAAAAATCTTAATCCTATACAAAAGTGTAAGTTTACTTTTGTGAATCAAGCCCGAGCCTTTCAGCAATAACATATATTTTATTATTATTTGTGAAGGAAATAAAAATAAATCACAACATACCAAGTACTCAAATCACAGGCAACTATAATGTTAATTAAACACTTTATCACATTATAAAGATGACTGAAAAGAAATCACCTAACTGGGTAACCAAAAGCACAAGCAAAATAAATTGTGGTTATTTCCAGTTAATATAACAAACAGATCAAATGAAAAGAACACTCTAAACAAACTCTGTAAATGAAGTGAAAGGACTATTTTAGCATAAGGTGAACAATGTGCACAGGCTTTCTTAGGCAGTCATTCAAAGGACATCAGTGAATAAAGTAGGCTACCCCACTGCTCCTTGCTGTCTGCTATGGTGGGCTGAAGCAAAATGTCATTAACGGTTAACAGAACAGCAGTTAAAACCCTCCTATCAAAAGACGTACTAAGTAGGTATAAAAACAGTAGGCTGGCAGGTAGTTAAAGCTGTCTCAAAGGCCAGAACAAAAAATGGGTATGAAAATATTTAAAGATAGAAACTGTTAACTCCTCCCAGGGGCGAGTCCTCCTCCTCCCCTTGTCCACTTAACTGTGTCCCTTTAACCTTTACATTACACCACTGACAATGTGCCTTAAAAGGTCACAGTTTATTCAGACATAATGTAGTTGTACATTTCACAATTTTATTGATCATTCATGACATCCATGTTATTGTATACATCCATTGTCTTTGTACATTCATTGTTGTTATTTGCTCCCATAAAGTATAGTTCTTGCGAGGTGCCCCTTTGGCCAGGCCTCTTGTTCTGTGGTTCCAGGCTTTAACTTTGGTACATAATTTGGTGGGTGTCTGTCACGACCTGCCTGGGCTGCAAGTGCCGTTCCACTTGCCCTAGACCCTTTGTTGGCCCCTCAACTGCTCCTCAGGGCCCCTGCCATGTGGCATCCCAAGGACCCTGTGTGAGCATCTCATCTACCACTGAAGACCAGAACACCTACAGGAATGCCATTGCTGAATACCACCAGCACATAAGAGCCACCAAGATGACCTTTATCAAGAACAGAATTCACACCAACATCAGTAACGCAAAAGAACTCTTCAACATCATACAGCAGTTCACCAAACACCCCAGCAAAGCCACAGACGTCACACGATCCCAGGACCTCTGCAACAAGCTCAGCTCTTACTTCCACCTGAAAATCTAGGCCCTCTATGACAACTTCAGCGAACAGACTCCACACACTACCCTCCTCTCCACCATCGACAACCAGCCCACCCTCACCACCTGGAAACCGGCTACCACGGAAGAAGCGACCACGAAGCACACCCACTCATGAGCACATCTACCACAAAGTCGCTGCCGCCATAGCACCTGAACTATGCCAGACCATTAACACCTCCTTCGAATCTGGCATTTTCCCTGATGACTGGAATCGGGCAGAGGTCAAGCCCCTTCTCAAGAAACCTTCGGCTGACGCAATGGACCTGAAAAACTACCGGCCCATCTCGCTCCTTCCCTTCGCAGCCAATGTCACAGAGCGATTTGCAACATCCAGCTGACCACCTTCTTCGAAGAGAATGCCATCCTTGACTACTCCCATTCTGGATTCCGCAGCAAACACAGCATTGAGACCACCCTCCTCACCGCCGCCAATGACATCTGCATGCTACTCGACTAAGGCCACACAGTGGCCCTCATCCTACTAAACCTCTGCGCAGCCTTCGACACAGTCTCCCACCACACTCTCACCACCAGTCTCCATGACGCCCGCATACGAAGAACCGCCCTAGACTTGATCTGCTCCTTTCTCATCGGCAGAACCCAAAGGATCAGACTCCCACCCTTCCTCGCCGAACCCACAGAGATCAACTGCGGAGTACCCGAAGGATCCTCGCTTAGCCCCACGCTCTTCAACATCTACATGGCCCCACTCACTGCCATCGTTAGACAGCATGGGCTCAGCATAGTATCCTACGACGACAACACCCAGCTCATCTTCTCCCTCACGAAGAACCCTGAAGACACCAGACTCAGCTTCCAGGAAGGACTGAAAGACTTCGCAGCTTGGATGAACAACAGCTGCCTTAAATTCAACTCAGAGAAGACAGATGTCCTCGTCCTTGGACACTCTTCCACCGCCTGGGACAACACCTGGTGGCCTTCCACACTCGGAAACCCAGCCACTCCATCAGACCACGCCCGAAACCTCTGCATCACTCTGGACTCCTCCCTCACCATGACCCGGCAGATCAACGCCATCGCCTCCACCTACTTCAACTCCCTCCGCATCCTCTCCAAAACCTTCAAGTGGATTGCTCTGGCAGAGACCCCATGCATCTGCAGAACCAGAGCAGGTGGAAGAGCCTTCTCCTACGTCACAGCAAAGACCTGGAACAAGCTCCCCGTCAACATCAGACGCTCCACTACTCTGCATGCCTTCAGGTAGAGCCTCAAGACCTGGCTCTTCGACTGATTCGGAGCTGCACCCCCCTCACCCCCCCCCCCAACCCCCCAGCGCCTTGAGACCCTCGCGGGTGAGTAGTGCACTTTAAAAAACCCTGATTGATTGTTTTTTTTGTTGTTTTTTTTAAAAAAAACTTTATTTTCAGTTCTGGAAAACACATTTCAATGCCTACAACCCAGGGGCCGGCAGACGTAAGCATAACCACGTCAAGCAACACAGCCCTTCAACCGACAACCCTGAGGTCTGGCGGCGTAGCAAAATAAGATAAGCGCAGAACTAGCAATCCACATAAGGATACCATAACAACCTGGTTTTTGTTTTTTAAACTAAAACAGGGAAAGCAGAGTCAAGAAACAGTCGCAAGCACTACTTCTCTCAGCGAATCACACACATATCAAATATAATTACATGTTCACAGTACAGGTCCTCCCATATGGCCATCTCGGGACATGGCCAGTTCAACTGTAGGAGAATCACATAGGTCCCCCCGATAAACATTCCAGTGCCCCCATTTTTTGTCCCACAGTTTGGGGCATCCACGAATCTTGTACACTGTCTTTTCAGCGATCATGCAGCGATCCATTTCAGCCACTCAGCTCACCACCAATATTTTGGCCGGCGAGCCCCATTTCATCGCTAGCGAGTGCTTTATCAACAAGTAGCCTAATGCGGCCCATTGCAGCTCAGGGTCAGTCAGGTCATTGGCCCCCCAGATGTTAAGGACACATTCCTTGGGTGTCAGCAAGAGCGGTTTCCCTAGGGAGCTACTCATTTTTCGGATCGCTCAATCCCAAAACTGTTGCACCAGCGGGCAATCCCACAACACGTGGTAGAAGGTACCAGGGAGGCCACATCCACGCAGACACAGGGTGTCAGGGCGTCGGCCAATCCTTGCCAAGGTGAGGGCAGACATATATGCTCTGTGTAGCACCTTCAATTGGATCAGCCTAAATCCATGGCAGATAGCCGATTCTCTTGGGGACATTAAGGCCAAGCGCCAATATTCCTCGTCTAAAGGGCCCAAATCTGCTTCCCATTTTGAACGCAGAGATTAAAAGGGGTCAGGGAGATTATTGCATAATTTACGGTAAGTGAGGGAAATGGCCTTCTCTGGGAGAGGTTTCGATAGCAGTCTGTCTTCAAGGGGAGAAGTCATAGGGAGGTTCGCAAGATGCGGGACTGCCGCAAGAATAGCATGTTTGATTTGCAGATACCGGAAAAATTCAGTGGACGCTAGGGCATATTTAGTCTGAAGGTCATGAAAGGTCAACAATTCACCCTTATGAACAAGATCTCCAAGCTCCGAAATCCCGAGCATGTCCCATCTATCGAACCCCCGACTGAAGCAGAGGGAGCCCAGGCCCTGCGCAGACCACAAAGGTGTCGTCGCTCTAGTGTATCTGTTCGCCCATCCCAAGCATTTAGTAGCCTTGTGCCAAATAGCCACTGTGTGTGCCATTGGTCCGACATATCTATTTCTAGAGGGCTTGCTATAAAGAGCCCCTAGGTAGCCATCAAGACCAGTTTGAGACTTGTCCAGGAGGAAGGTCGGATTCAAGGGCGAACCATGTATCCAGTGGTTCACAGCAACCAGCTGCGAGGCCCAGTAATAGAGGCGAAGGTTAGGGAGGGCGATACCCCCATCATACCAGCCCTAGAACAGTTTGCAGAGGGCAATCCTAGCGGCCCCTCCATCCCATAGCAAAGTTCGGAGTTCGCTCTCAATCGTGCGAAAATAGGAGTCTGGGCCTGATTGATTGATTGATCTACTCAGCCTGTGGCTGTGTCCAGTCATTTAGCTTCCTCAGTACCCCTGCCGTGAGGCATTCCAAGGGCCCTGTGGGAGCGTCACATCTACTCTGCCAGTGGCTGTGTGCCCTCATTAGCTCCCTCAGTGCCCCTGCCGTGAGGCATCCCTAGGACAATGTGTGAGCCTTTCATCTACCTCAAGTACATTTTCTCTCTTTTGTATATCTTTCCTGGGTTTCTTCCACCACGCTACCTACGGTTTTACGATCTGAGGAAGCTCCCCCTGCTCTCCCTTCCCTTCCTTCCTCATCAGAAACCCATCTGCGTTTTTGACCAATGCAGGAGGATCTTCATATAACCTGCGCCCAATCCCATATCTACCCAGCGTCTGCAGGCCGTTCCTGAGTTATCTGCTGCTGGGGCCACCATCTCACTGACCCTGCATGCCCCAGCAAATGCCAGCACGATGGCTACGCTAAACAGCTTAGCATCCAGTTCCTTGGAGCCTACCACATCTAGTGCCCATCTTATTTTTGTTGTACTGCAAAAACCATGGGTCTCACTAGTGTGCTTGCTGACAGTTGTGGGAGATTATAGCTCTTGCTCCCAGTAACAGAAAATTGGTGGGATTTGAATCTGCGAATCAATCAATCAAACATTTTTAAAGTGCACTACTCACCCGTGAGGGTCTGAAGGCGCTGAGGGGGAGAGCAGCTACTGATCGAACAGCCAGGTTTTAAGGAGTCTCCTGAAGGTCAGCAGGTCCTGGGTCTGTCGTAGGTGGATGGGGCGGGTGGTCCATGTCTTGGCGGCGAGGAGGGAGAAGGCTCTGCCGTTGGTGGTTGTGCGAGGGCTAGGTCTGCGTAGCGGATCTGGCGGTTGGGGACATAGAAGGTGAGTCGCTTGTTGAGGAATGCTGGTCCGGCGTTGTGGAATGCTTTGGGAGCGTGGGTGAGGAGCTTGAAGGTGATCCTCTTGTTGACGGGAGCAGGTCCCTCTGGTGGGTGGTGATGTGGCTGTGGCGGGGGATGTTGAGGATGAGGCATGTGGAGTTGGCGAGGTTGTCCAGTAGTGTGGTGGACTTGCTGTCGTTGGTGTTCTCGAGGTGGAAGTTCAGGTCTCCGAGGAGGATGTAGTTTGTGGAGGCCAGTGCGTGCTAGCTGCCGACGTCTGTGACGGAGTCGATGAACTGAGGCTGGGGTCCGGGGGGTCTGTACACAAGGGTTCCTCTGAGGGTGGTGTTGGGATCGACTTGGATCTGGAAGTGCACGTGTTCGGCGGTGCTGAGGGTGTCTTCGGTGTTGGTTGAGATTCCGAGGTTATTTCTGTCGACGATGGCGATTCCTCCTCCCAGTGTGTTGGTGCGGTCCCTGCGTGTGATCTTGTAGCCATCTGGGATGGCTATGGCAACGTCGGGTTCCGATGAGCTGTTCATCCAGGTCTCTGTCAGGAAAGCGGCGTCCAGGGAGGATGAGTCGAGCAGGTCCCAGAGTTCAATGGCGTGCCTGTGGACGGAACAGGTGTTGAGCAGTATGCATCTGAGGTGGTTGTGGCCTGCCTTGGTGTGGGAGGAGTATGTGCTGGTGTACGCTGGCTGGTGAAGCTGCAGTTACGGCGGGTGAAAGGTCCATGGGTGTGCTTCGGGGAGGCCTGGATGGAGGCGGTAGATCGGCCGGCATTGAGTGCATGGAGAAGGTTGGCGTTGTAGCGGCGTCTGGCATTGTGGCATCGAACCCCAACTCCAGAACATCATCAACACCTCCTTCACCACCGCCACCTTCCCGGAGAGCTGGAAGCATGCCGAGCTCAGCGCCCTACTGAAGAAACCAACAGCGGACCCCACCGACCTCAAGAACTTCCGCCCCTTCTCGCTCCTCCCTTTTCCTGCCAAAGTCATCGAGAAGATCGTCAACAGACAGCTTGCCACCTTCCTCGAGACGAACGGATGCCTCGACCCCTCACAGTCCGGTTTCAGAGCCAACCACAGCACCGAGACCGCCCTCATCGCAGCCACCGACGACATCCGAGCCCTGCTCGACAACGGGGAAACAGCGGCACTCATTCTCCTGGACCTCTCTGCAGCGTTCGACACTGTCTGCCACCGCCCCCTAGTTCAACGCCTCAGCAACATCGGCATCCAAGAGAAGGCACTGGAGTGGATCATCTCTTTCCTCGCCGGAAGAACACAGAGAGTCCGCCTCCCCCCGTTTCGATCCGAGGCCACCGAAGTCATCTGCGGCGTTCCGCAAGGATCATCACTCAGCCCCACCCTCTTCAACGTCTACATGAGACCTCTTGCAGCCATCGCACCCCAACACAACCTCAACATCATCACCTATGCCGACGACACACAGCTGATCCTCTCCCTCACCAGAGACCCCGACACCGCCAGAACCAGCCTACACGAAGGGATGAAAGACGTCGCCGAGTGGATGAAGAACAGCCGCCTGAAACTGAACTCAGACAAGACGGAAGTCCTCATCCTTGGACCATCGCCCTCCGCCTGGGATGACTCCTGGTGGCCCCCCGCCCTGGGCACCACTCCCAAACCAACGGACCACGCACGCAACCTGGGCTTCATCCTGGACTCCTCCCTCTTGATGACCAGACAAGTCAACGCCGTCTCCTCATCATGCTTTCACACCCTTCGCATGCTCCGCAAGATCTTCCGATGGATCCCGACCGAAACCAGGAAGTCGGTCACCCAGGCACTCGTCACCAGCCGACTGGACTACGGAAACACCCTCTACGCCGGAACCACAGCCAAGCTACAGAAAAGACTGCAACGCATCCAGAACGCCTCCGCCCGACTTATCCTGGACATCCCCCGTCGCAGCCACATCTCCGGCCACCTGAGGGACCTGCACGAGCTCCCCGTCAACAAGAGGATCACGTTCAGGCTCCTCACCCACGCACACAAGTCTCTCCACGACCTGGGCCCCAAGTACCTCAACGACCGTCTGACCTTCTACACGCCCACTCGCCAGCTACGATCCACCAGCCTCGCCCTCGCCGCCGTGCCACGCATCCGAAGAGCCACCGCCGGAGGCAGATCCTTCTCCTACCTGGCGGCCAAGACATGGAACTCCCTCCCCATCCACCTTCGGCTGACCCAGGACCATCTCGCCTTCAGGAGACAACTCAAGACCTGGCTGTTCGAGCAGTAACGGACCCCCTCCCCCAAGCGCCTTGAGACCCTTCCGGGTGAGTAGTGCGCTATACAAGTGCTATGATTGATTGATTGATTGATTGATTGATTGGTGCTTGCTGGGACCAGGGTGTCTGGCACAGGGCACGGTCAAGGCATGGACGGGCGCAGACGAGCTTGCCTTAGGCGCGCCATTGGCACGCCAGCTGCGTGACCGCATAGAGGTCGCCATAAATAGGGGAGGGGTTGGGGTTCGAGGTGAGAGGCGGGTGCCGGGGTAGTGATGGTATCGGGTGGGAAGGGCCGCAGGGGCTGCAGCAGCGGGAAGCCAGGCAGAGGAGGACTAGGGGATAAAAAAACAGGGGGGAGCAATAAGGAATACACAGAATAAAACAAATTAAGCAGGCACAGTACAAGCACACAACATGCAACAAAAGTTACGAGTGAGACTCAGCAAAGAAGCAGGTACAGAACAAGCAAACAAGGCGCAACTAAAATTATGTGTGAGACTCAACAAATAAGCAGGCATAGTACAAGCAAAGAAAGCGTAATGAAAAATTACGAGTGAGGCAGGTTCCGGCCCAGAGAAAGGTGGGCTCAAGGCGCGAACAATGATCAGCTGGGGACTCGAGGCTGCGGCAGTGAGGCGGAGCTACCATGATAGAGTGCTGCCTGAACTACTAATTCAATTATCACTTCCTAGCACCAAGTGGACTGCCAATTGGAGGCCGTCTAACAACCAGCAGCGTGGCTTTGTCATTATTACCATCTAATGCAGTGATTTTGGCTGCATTTCCCTTATTTAAATTATTCGTGGTCTCCCTGCCTACCAACTTCGAGGGCACTGGAGCCTGATTTGACATAATCGAAAGTTACGCTTTTCCAACTCATTAAGCTATGCTTCAATCCGTCTCTTAAAACAATTACACAGGTGGGAGACAGGCACATTATACCACACTCCAACCTTACACTGATGGCATCAATCCTCTGTGTTTAAAGCATTGCACAGGCAATGTTATACAAGACAGCTGACTACAAGTACCCAGCACAGAGAAAAACAAACTCAGAACTAAACCGTTGGACCATGGTTTCTGCCCAAATGAAACTCTTTATGCAGCGTCAGGTTAATTAAAGACTGGGGAAGTCATAACACTCTGCTCTGCACCTCGCAGTTGAATGCAGCTCCCTGCTAGCTAAGCGTTAGCAACTCCTCACGTCGGTTGCAGCAATTTACAGTTACTATCACTTAGGGTACCTACCATCAGATTTATCATAAACCTGTTCAGCATACCTGTATTTAATTAATGAATTGCCTTTCTTTATCTGAATTCAGTCCCGGAACTCCCAACAATAGAACAACTCCAGCAATGTTAAAGGCTCTCATATACATTTTTCTCTGATAGGATGAAGGGTTTAAGCAGGCCAGGGTAGAAACTTGTTTGAGAACAAATAAGGTGGGCCAGTTTGTCTAGGACATTCGAAGGCGGCCACTCCCTAACAAGGCAAAACTTCTAAATCCCACTCACTGCTGGAAAACTTGCAGATTCAAGTAGATTGCAGCTTACCTCTAACATGGTTGACAACAGTTGGACCTATCATCCGAGCACTAGGGATATGGCAATTGGTCTCCAAGATCCACGGAGTGGCTACATTTGTTAAGTGACACACACCTTCCTTAGATCTCAAAGCTGAGATCAAACACCCCCCTCCTTCATGGCTCTCGATGGCGCTCAGGTTAAGGTTATGTTCCTAAGTGCATTCTGTTAGGCTCCTGCAAAAAAAATCTTCTTTCATCAATTGGAAACTACCTCTGATCATCTTCAATTCAATCACTGGACAGGTTCAGCTTGTACATACACACATAAGGAAGGCTGTGTGCTTTCCTTAGAAGGACAGCATCACTGGAATCGTATGTCGCCTTCATCTGATGCCCGGGGCTGACTAAATATCTACATGATGACCCTCTTAGAGATTCTGTACTTCAAAGAAGTCACAGATTGATCCACTCATACCCGCGTGGCCAACTGTGGTTCCTGTGCTGAGGTTTAACTGAATGAACCATATCCATTTGGTATGTATATATACCCTCAGATGCCTGCTGTTACTAAGTATGTCTTTGTGTGAAGTGTCTTCCATTCCGAGGACTGTCAGGCTGCAATTGCCTATATGCACAATGCCAGAATACATAACTGTAAGATGATCACACTGGCCCTGTCCGAATATTGATGAGTTCCTTCCCCTAAAGTATATTCTTGTGGGGTCATTTAGAGTTTGGGAGAGTGTCCGCATTGCTGGAGAGCGGCACAGATTCTGCCTGCAAAACAAATATTTTCGTCCACTTTCTTTAGTGTTGGGGGAGTGTTGTGTTTATGCAGGTTCTGCTGGTATAAACCTATGACATGGTGGCCCATCTGCAACAGTGTAAAGGAGATAGGAACTGATCCTCTGGGCTAAATATATACCCACCCAACATTATCCTGTGGCGTTGCCTGGTAACAATTGAGAGATATACGCTTTGGTGGGTCTTTCATGGTCGATAGGAGGAGCCTCATTTTGGACTCCCATTTAGATGCCGACTGTCCTTGGTTAATCATTCTGTCCTAGCATCAAATATTAGACCATCAGAGCCAAAAATCTGCTATTAAAGAGAGTGGCACACCATTATTTGAATTTTTAAGGAGTACACGTACCACAGTAAACAAGATCCATACATATGTGGTCATATCGTGAATCGTGATGAAGACACACACTGAGATTTATTCTTAATAATTTGTGCGGATTTCCCCCATGTAAAACTGGATATACAACCTATGATCTTTTGATTTCATGGCAATTTGTAAAGGTTCTTTCTATCCTAATCACAGCATTGTCTGCACTCTGACTATATATTTGTTTGCTTTTATAAACCACCAAGCATTTTTGGAAGAAAGAGTGGCCTTATTTGCATTTGCATTTGTTGACACATTGAATGAGGCATATAACAATGGTACAAGTAATTCATTTATTCTAGTCCTCTGGGCTAAATATAACCGTATCCCGTGGCGTTGACTGTTGATAGGAGGAACCCACAGCCCTCTTCACTGTCATTCAGTGCGGGGTCTTGGGTTATTTATACCTGCTGGCGCTGTGTTCTGAGCCGGCAGATTCAAGCATGCAGTACTTTGCCTTCTTCTACATAGCTTGAGGTACGTGCAGGAACACAAAGACTGCTGTTCTTGAAGCAGAGCAACTGCCAAACTAAGGCGCTGCCCAGCCCATAATTTAAACAATCTGCAGACTGCCACTGTGGAGCGGTCGCCACGAACTAGAAGTATGCGAAAAGGTTCATCTCACAGGGTCTTTGTTGCCCGACCCTAGCTTCCCAACGCATTTTGGCCCCAATCTATCAGTAGCATTGTTCCCCTCCATGTGCGATTCATCCAATGGGAACTTCTCTGTGGCGATGGCAACTCTCCAGTGGAGAAACGTTAACAAAGAGCAGACGCGTTTGTCGTGACCTGGGCGTAAGGGCATTAGGACCCTGCACCCGACTGGTGGGGAGGGGGCAAGAACTGGACACCATTTCCGGTCAGGGGAGTGGGGAAAGGGCAGAACATGACCAGGAGGGCAAGCGACTGGACATATGGGCAGCGCGGTGCACAAACAATAAAGAACACTTACACCTCTCACCTGACTCCTGTCGCACCTGAGCTGAGGGATACGACAACTGCCGACGAAGGTTGTGAAGACATGACGATGCGTCTATCCATGTGCACCAGGAGCAATCAACGAATTACAGAGCCAGGAGCCCACCCTGGTCCGTGCGAGGGAGTGAAGCAACGTCAACAACAACAGCATCATTAAAGATGGAGTGAACAAAGAGGAAATGCTGGTGTTCAAAAATGTACATGAAGAACTGTCAGAGACCTGGAATGGAATAATATTGAGATGAACAAGGATAGTGATGCCAAGGGTCCTGCGTGGACAGACTGTAAACTTGGCACACGAATCACACCGAGGCATAGTTGCAACAAAGAAACTGCTACGAAAGAAAGTGCGGTTCTGTGGGTTGGACAACATGGTGGAGACCACCGTCACAAATTGCCACATTTGCCAAACAACAGGGCAGCCAGCAAAACCAGAACCACTACAAATGTCAGAGCTCCTGCGGGCAGTGTGGACAGAATTGGCAGCAGACTTCTACGGGCCTCTAGAAACAGGCAACTACTTGCTGTTAATCATTGATGAATACTCCAGATTTCCCATTGTGCGGCAAGTATCGTCAACATCAGCAAGTGCAACGCTGCCAACAATGGATGACATATTTGCAGCTTGGGGTTCCCCACAAACACCAAAGACAGATAATGGCCCGGCATTCTCAGGGGAAGAATTTTGAAAGTTTATGGACTATCTAGGTATCCATCACAGGAAGATAACACCTCTGTGGCCACAAGCAAATGGCGTGGTGGAAAGATTCATGGGAAACATAAAAAGCCGTCCAAAGAGCGAAGCTGGTGCAGATATCAATAGGACAGGCCCTGTGTCAAGTACTAAGGGACTATCAAAACACCACTCACAGCTCCACGGGACGGTGTTCCGCCGAGCTGGTGCTGGGCAGAACAAGCATGACAAGGCTACCGTAGCTGGAAGCAAAAACAGCAGAGCACATCAGCATCTCTATCAGAGACCAAGCAGCCAAGGAGAAAATGAAGGCATATGCTGATGCAAGGAGACATGCCACTCCGGCGCACCTCAAGCAAGGGGATGTCATGGTAGTATGGCAGCAGCAGCTGGGAAAATCAGTCAGCCCATTCTCAAAGGAACCATTAACGGTGACCGAGGTGAAAGGGCCCATGATAACAGCAACAGCAGGCCCTTACCAGATCACACGAAACAGCTCGCACTTCAAGGAGCTAAAGAACATGGATGAAGACGGAGGAGATGCCACAGCAGGGGACAAAGGCTCTGTCGAGAGACCGGAGGAGGACGGGCAGATGGACAAGGGAGAGACATATCAAAGAAGAGAACACTAAAGACCAAAAAGACTGATTGAAGAAATGTAATGATGAAGACAATGACATGTCTTTGAACACCTCTCTTTCTTTCTCTCTCTCTCTCTCTCTCTCTCTCTCTCTCTTTCTCTCTCTCTCTCTCTCTCTCTCTCATTTCTCTCTCATTTCTCTCTCACACTTCATTAGCAATCACACTTTTTCTGTCATTTTTCTGCAACTAAATGGGAGATGTCTTGACCTGGGCACAAGGGCACTAGGTGCCTGTCCCCGACAGGTGGGGAGGGGTCGAGAACCAGACACCACTTCCGGTTAGGGGAGTAGGGAAGGGGCAGAGCATGACCAGGAGGGCAAGCGAATGGACGTGTGGGCAGCGCGGCACAGAAACAACAAAAAACACTTAAATCTCTCACCTGACTTCTGTCGTACCTGATCTGAGGGATACGACAGCGTTATCCCCCCCTTAGGTGTGGAAACCCGAGTGCCGTGCCATGGGCCCATTTCACGCCCGTTGGCGGGAGCAAATGGACCTTTAAGGCCTGGGCTCTAATATGATGGGTAGAGAGGATTTAAAGATTACCTTGCAAGTGTGTATGCCTAACGACCCAGCTGAGACTGAAACCTGTGGCGAGTGAGCTGTATACCAGCGTGCAGCAGCCGTGTTAACCCTCCGGGCTGTTTAATTGAACTCACGCCTCTTATAGGCCTCCCACTTTACTCTGTGGATGAGACATTGCAAATGTATTTATTTTCCAGTGAAGGGACGATTGACCTGGACTTTGAAGTTACACCTACCCTGCTCAAGTGCTGCCACGCCTCACCCTGCACCCGATTCTGGCAGTAATGAGGAGAGGTTTCCGGGCCTCCTGCCAATTTTGTGTTTGGCCCAACTACTACAGCGCCATCCGCCCTTAAATATCGTGACCTTGGAATTAGGAAAGGCAAAGCAGGCCCTGCGTGCACTTGGACCTGTGAAGCAGATCAGTTCAGAACTCTATTTGGTTGCATCTATGTGCAATTCATCTAATAGGAATTTCCCTGTGGGGATGGCAACTCTCCAGTGGAGAAACGTTAGCAAAGAACGGATGCATTTGTCGTGACCTGGGCTCGAGGGCACTAGGACCCTGTAGCCGACTGGTGGGGAGGGGGTGAGAACCGGACACCACTTCCGGTCAGAGGAGTGGGGAAGGGGCAGAGCATGACCAGGAGGGCAAGCGACTGGACATATGGGCACCACGGCACAGAAACAATAAAAAATACTTAAATCTCTCACCTGACTCCTGTCGTACCTGAGCTGAGGGATACGACAACTGGCGACAAAGGTTGTGAAGACACGACGATGCGTGTATCCAGGTGCACCAGGAGCAATGAATTACGGATCCAGGAGCCCACCCTGGTCCGAGTGAAGGAGTGAAGAAACGTCAACAACAATAGCATCATGGAAGATGGAGTGAACAAAGAGGAAATGTTGTCGTTAAAAAAGGTTCATGAAGAACTGTCAGAGACCGTGAATGGAATAATAATGAGAGGAACAAGGATAGTGATGCCAAGGGTCCTGCATAAACAGACTGTAAACTTGGCACACGAATCACACCGAGGCAAAGTTACAACAAAGAAACTGCTACGGGAGAAAGTGTGGTTTCTTGGGTTGGACAACATGGTGGAGACCACCGTAAAAAATGGCCACATTTGCCAAAAAAACAGGGCAGCCAGCAAAACCAGAAATACTACAAATGTCAGAGATCCCATGGGCAGTGTGTACAGAACTGTCAGCAGACTTCTACGGGTCTCTAGAAACGGCCAACTGCTTGCTCGTAATCATTGATGAATACTCCAGATTTCCCATTGTGCGACAAGTATCATCAACATCAGCAAGTGCAACGCTGCCAACACTGGATGACATATTTGCAGCTTGGGGTTCCCCACAAACACTAAAGACAGTGAATGGCCCGGCATTCTCAGGGGAAGAATTTTGAAATTTTATGGACTATCTAATTATCCATCATAGGAAGATAACACCTCTGTGGCCACAAGCATATGGCATGGTGGAAAGATTCACGGGAAACATAAAAAGGCCGTCAAAAGAGCGAAGCTGGTGCAGATATCAATAGTACAGGCCCTGTGTCAAGTACTAACGGACTATCGAAACACCACTCACAGCTCCACGGGACGGTGTCCCACCGAGCTGGTGCTGGGCAGAACAAGCAGGACAAGGCTACCGCAGCTGGAAGCAATAACGATAGCAGAGCACAGCTGCATCTCTATCAGAGACCAAGCGGCCAAGGAGAAAATTAAGGTAATAGCCGATGCAAGGAGACATGCCACTCTCGCGCACCTCAAGCAAGGGGACGTGGTGGTGGTATGGCAGCGGCACCTGGGAAAATCGGACAGCCCGTTCTCAAAGGCACCATTAATGGTGACCGAGGTGAAAGGGCCCATGATAACAGCAACAGCAGGCCCTTACCAGATCACACGAAACAGCTCGCACTTCAAGGAGCTAAAGAACTTGGATGAAGACGGAGGAGATGCCGCAGAAGGGGACAAAGGCACAGACGAGAGATCGGAGGAGGACGGGCAGATGGAAAAGGGAGAGACATATCAAAGAAGAGAACGCAAAAGACCAATAAGACTGATTGAAGAAATGTAACGATGAAGACAATGACATGTCTTTGGACGCATCTCTTTCTTTCTCTCTCTCTCTCTCTCTCTCTCTCTCTCTCTCTCTCTCTCTCTCTCTCTCTATCTCTCTCTCCCTCTCTCTCTTTGTCTCTCTCTCTCTTTCCCTCATTTCTCTCTTTACAGTTCATTAGCAATCACCACATTTTCTGTCATTTTCCTGCAACAAAAGGGGAGATGTCGTGACCTGGGCGCAAGGGGACTAGGTCCCTGTACCCGACTGGCAGGGAGGGGGCGAGAACCGAACACCACTTCCGGTCAGGGGAGTGGGGTAGAGGCAGAGCATGACCAGGAGGGCAAGCGACTGGACGTGTGGGCAGCCCGGTGCAGAAACAATAAAGAACACTTAAATCTCTCACCTGACACCTGTTGTACCTGAGCTGAGGGATATGACAGTGTTATCCCCCCCTTAGGTGTGGAAAGCAGAGTGCGGTGCCATGGGCCCATTTCACGCCGTAGGGGGAGTGAACGGACCATTAAGGCCTGGGCTTTAATGTGATGGGGAGAGAGGATTTAAAGATTACCTTGCAAGGGTTGTATGCCTAATGACCCAGCTGAGACTCGAACCCATGCCGGGTGAGCTGTATACAAGCGTGCAGCAGCCGCGTTAACCCGCCGGGCTGTTTAATTGAACTCACGCCTCTAATCGGCCTCCCACTTTACTCTGTGGATGAAACAAATGTATTTATTTTCCAGTGAAGGGACGATTGACCTGAACTTTGGAGTTACACCTAGCCTGCTCAAGTGCTGCTACGCCTCACCCCACGCCCGGTTCTGGCGGTAATAGGGTGAGGTTTCCGGGCCTCCTGCCAATTTTGTGTTTGGCCCAGCTACTACCGCACCATCCTTCCCTAAATATGGTGGCCTTGGAATTAGGAAAGGCAAAGCAGGCCCTGCGTGCACTCGGACCTGTGAAGCAGATCAGCCGACAACACTATTTGGTTGCATCTAAGAACTGGGCTGCTACCTTGTCGACCTGGCCCCCAGTGTGGAAATGAAACAGGGGCTGTAAAGTACCCCCCACCCCTACTAGCAAAGGCCATATTCCTTTAAGACCCATGCTTACCTTCCACGTGATGCAGTTATTTCTGGGGCCCACTCCGACCCATTCTGGGGTGCACGGCCTGTGTAGTAGCCGGCCACCTTACCACGAGGCAGGATCTCCTGGACTAATTATCATGCACCTAGTTCCATCACCACCGCGATGCTCGAGGTGTCCCTGTGAAGCCTGACCCTTGGCTCCCGGTGCCGGTGCTTCCCCGCTTTTTCTGCAGGCCACCGAGTGCAAGGCCAAGCTCCAGATGCTCAAAGTCGCTTCCCTGCTTGGCCCTTGTTTCTCCTGGATGAGCGACGCCTCCCCTTTTTGGCGCCAAACTTCGTTGCTCTTCCAGACGACCCCAGCGCCGAAGCCTTGTCTTGTGCTGGTAAGAATTCCTCTCTGCAGCGATTCCTTCTTCTCCTTGCAGGGGGAAGGTTGTATACTAACTCAGGGCCGCGCGCCCTTATGTAACCCCCGCAGGTGCTTGCCAACTCTCCCTTTGATTGGGGGGGTGTTGGCTATCCTTTCACAGGCTTCACGAAAGGGGGGAGGGCTTCCCGCCTCCAGGCCACATTTTCCCCGGGCCCCCATTGGATCCAACTCCGCCTTCCCTGGCCCGGGTTGCTTAGTTATGGGAAAGAGCTCTGCATGCCCTATTCAGCTCTACAAGTAGAGCCAAAGCACTGTGAGGCTTCAAGGACTGGTGTGGCCAGCCAAACTGTTATGCAGAGATACGCAGAAGACTAAAGGACAGGTATCGAGTAACCAAAAACAGGCAAAGCTTGTAGATATGGTTTATGACATATTATGGTATTGTTTTGTTCTAAGAAACAAACAAAGAACGGTGATGGATTAAACCCAGAGCAGTTGACTGGGGGTGAGTGTTTGTATTGTCAATGCTCCGTCCATCACCACCTTTGTTTTTTCTTTGTTCGCCCTAAGTTGGCAGGGTATGCTCAGACGTGAGTCCCTTGCTCACTTTACCACTGGAGTCAAGCAAGCCCGGCTGAAGACGGCTGTAATGCCAGAAACCGGTCCTGGGAAGCTTGATTCCGGTCCAGGGAAGACATGGCTTGGCAGTTCGGGCTGGACTGTTCCCATGAGGCACAGGGTCAGACTGATTTGCATATGGCCATGTCTGAACTGGGGTGGCGGAGTCAGCTAAAGAACGGTGATGGATTAAACCCAGATCAGTTGACTGGGGGTGAGTGTTTGTATTGTCAACGCTCCGTCCATCACCACCTTTGGTTTTTCTTTGTTCACTCTAAGTTGGCAAGGTATGCTCAGACGTGAGTCCCTTGCTCACTTTGCCACTGGAGTCAAGCAAGCCCGGCTGAAGACGGCTGTAATGCCAGAAACCGGTCCTGGGAAGCTTGATTCCGGTCCAGGGAAGACATGGCTTGGCAGTTCGGGCTGGACTGTTCCCATGAGGCACAGGGTCAGATTGATTTGCATATGGCCATGTCTGAACTGGGGTGGCGGAGTGAGCTAAAGAACGGTGATGGATTAAACCCAGATCAGTTGACTGGGAGTGAGTGTTTGTATTGTCAACGGTCCGTCCATCACCACCTTTGGTTTTTCTTTGTTCGACCTAAGTTGGCAGGGTATGCTCAGACGTGAGTTCCTTGCTCACTTTGCCACTGGAGTCAAGCAAGCCCGGCTGAAGACGGCTGTAATGCCAGAAACCGGTCCTGGGAAGCTTGATTCCGGTCCAGGGAAATCATGGCTTGGCAGTTCGGGCTGGACTGTTCCCATGAGGCACAGGGTCAGGCTGATTTGCATATGGCCATGTCTGAACTGGGGTGGCGGAGTGAGCTAAAGAACGGTGATGGATTAAACCCAGATCAGTTGACTGGGGGTGAGTGTTTGTATTGTCAACGCTCCGTCCATCACCACCTTTGGTTTTTCTTTGTTCGCCCTAAGTTGGCAGGGTATGCTCAGACGTGAGTTCCTTGCTCACTTTGCCTCTGGAGTCAAGCAAGCCCGGCTGAAGACGGCTGTAATGCAAGAAACCGGTCCTGGGAAGCTTGATTCCGGTCTAGGGAAGACATGGCTTGGCAGTTCGGGCTGGACTGTTCCCATGAGGCACAGGGTCAGACTGATTTGCATATGGCCATGTCTGAACTGGGGTGGCTGAGTGAGCTAAAGAACGGTGATGGATTAAACCCAGATCAGTTGACTGGGGGTGAGTGTTTGTATTGTCAACGCTCCGTCCATCACCACCTTTGGTTTTTCATTGTTTTGTTCTACTCTGATCCTAATTAATTTATAACATTGTGCATGTTGAGTGTATGAACTGTAACATAGCATAATATATAGGTGATGCCCTCACCCTCTCTTTGCAAATAATGAGACATTGGTAGGATGCAGGTCATGCCAGGCCACAGGTGACTGTGTGTGTTTGGAGAGTGGGATTAATGTTCTCAGTTACTCCTAGGAAGCCTTGCAGTCCTATGAGCTACATCGCATGGAATAAATGCAGGGGCATTGTATAGAAACACAAGTGTGACTGCCTGTGAGGGTGGCCTGTGATCCAAATGGATCCTGGAGGCCAAGAAGTGGGCAGCATATCTGACCATGAAACCGGGCCACAACCTCTCTAAGGGGGAATGGAACCAGGCACAGCCCCATTGCCATGTCCCAAGGGGTTGCTGGCCTCATAGTTTGGTTGGTTTGCATAAAGGTGTTCCTTGTTACTGAGATTAATTCAATCACTCCATTTAGCACTTGAACTTCGTTTCCACAAAGGGACTGGCAGCACCAAAGGGTCAGCGGTCGGGGCCCCTAGCAGCCTTTGTCAGCTCAAAAAACCTCAGTAATGGGAGGAAGGAGAAAAAAACGATTGGTTAACCAATTCATACTGCCCAAGGGAGTTCTCAAGCTACCTTAAGCCACTTAGGGTATTACTCTTGTCCTATTTGCTGGGGGCAATGGAATGAAAGGTGGGATCCTACATTGGAATGGGATTCAACAAGATGCCCAAACTACCCACAGCATTAAGTTGGCAAGTTATCTTTTCGCCTGTTAGGTGCCACTAAGTGTGTAAGAGCCTCTGGATGGGAAAGGCGAGTGGTGTGGTGTAGATGACGTATGGGGTGTGAGAGTGGGATTCATCCACCCTAACAAAGTTTCATTGCATAACGTGGGGTCTACAGTGTCCACTGTGTATTTCAATGCAATCATTGTCATGGTGCTGCATAAGGCAACTCTGCAGTTAGGGCACGGGTGATACATTGACTGTGTTTTAAAACAAAGAGAAGGCACTGTGTCGAATTCTTTGTTACTCTCGATATTCGTACACTGTTGTACAGACGTTATTTCTCACATACGACTGGTTCTAGGTCTATGCCTGTCTGAGCTTACATTCTATAGCTGTGGTTGTGACTGTGGTGGCAGCTGTGGGTGCAACTGTTATCATTGCTCTTTTCCCTGTGGTGCTAGCAGCTACCGTTGCTACTGTGGTCCCTGTCGTGGTGAAAATAGTTGTCTCTCTTGTTTGCCTGTTATGTTGGCTGCTACGGTATTTGCTGAGGTTACTTCTGTTGTCTCTACTGTGGTTGCAGCTATTTTTCCTCCTTTTGTCCGTGCCACGGTGGATGCTGTGTTTACAGACCTGTTTTGGTTTATAACTGTTGACGCTTCTGTCATGCCTGCTGTGAAGACAGCAGTAGTTGTTTCTCTAATCACTACTCTGCTTACAACGTGTTCCGTGAAGCTCCAAAAGTTTACCTCACAAAACCCCCAATCATCAAACTTTCAATTTTCAAGCAATGTTTTTAAGGGAGCTCCCTGGTTATGGAACTCCATTCCTCCAGTAATCAGACACAAGGCTGACTTTGATATTTTTAAAAAGGAATTGATGCAACTGATTTCAGATATGTACTGCCTCCAATAGGCCCCTATCAAGAACCTTGGGTTTGTCTCTGCTAATGGCTCAGACTCTGCTGAGATAACCCAGTCCTCAGTACCATAACATCCTCAGTACCATAGGCTATTTTGTATATCATGTCTATGAACTCACAGTTTGTCAGACTGACATTACCTTTATGCTGTACATTCTTCAATTATGTTGTTCCTGTTTACCTCATGTAAAGCACTCTAATGCCTGTTCTGGCTTTGGTTCACACTGTATAATAGTGCTTAAAGCCACACATACTCTGTTGGCAGATGTGTTGCTATTGTGGGTCATGCTGTAGTTACAGCTAGGAATGCTTCCATGGTTCCTGCTGTTGTGACAGCTGTTAATGTGGTGGGTTTGGTCGTTGTGGCAGCTGTCATTTCACAGTGGTAATGGGTGTGGTAACTTCTGCCTTTAGACATCTGTCCTTGCTTGCAGCTGTGAGCCCACCCGTGCTGAAAGCTGAGGATGCTGCGGATGTGTGGTGGCAGCAGTGGCCACTGATGTGGGTACAACGGTCGTTACTGCTATTGTTGGGTCTATTGTTTGTACTCTTTGATGTGTGACAGACACGAGCATGATACTATGTGTCATGGCTCCCGTCTGTCTTGTGTTTCATGCACAAGTGTTATTTGCGCTGCATCTTTTAAATGTAGAGATTGTTGGAGGATTGTGGGGATGGAACGAGTATGGGCATTTTGTAAAGAACTGATTAACTGGATAGGCGTGTATGCTTATTAAAACACGCTAGGAGAAATCTTCCTGTACCTGCATCGTCTTTTCAACACTGGCTATGACGGGGAATGGATTTCGCTTCTACATTATATTCAAGAATTACTACGACATCATTTATCGAAAAGATAATTTACTTTTTAAAAATTTCTAAATTTGCTTCAGTGCTCAAGAATTTTTTTATGAATCTTCCTTCAAGAGCAAAGTAAGGAAGAATCTATTTTCTGCAATTTGGGAAGCTCAGGAAACTCAACTTAAAAGGTACTGTTGAAAAGCATTTCTTGTGTATCGGAACTTCTCTTTTCTGATAACTGTGTGTCATGGGTTGAGGCTAGGTTGCGGTGTTATTCACTCATCCCCAATCTTTAGTTACAGATTGCGGATTGCATCAGTTGCAGATTGCGAATTGCAATAAAACTAGAATATTGACCACATTACCGTTTTTGGAAGTGCTGGTTGGTGTCCGGTGACAGTTGGTGTAACCGCCTTTGCCTGCATCTTATGAGCAACGGCGGTATTCCATGCTCCGGCATTCTTTGTGATCTCCTTCCTTCTTGACGACTGTGCACTCTAAGTGGCGCATCATAACGTGTGATGTAATACGTTGGGTAACGCTAAGTTCACATTTGTAGCCGCTATTTTGAAGTCATTCTGTTTTTTTTCATGTTGCTATATTACAACCTTTCAAGGTAAAATCTCCGGAATGCTGTCTAACGTACTCAATTTTCGGTGATACTCACACCGCGTATATTTAAGGTATCAACAGTGCGCTTTCCATAAATTATTATTTTTAAGTAACTTTCTTTCACAAGCATTATATTAAGCTAACTTTTAAATAAATCTACATCAAAACATTTTACATTTTACATTATAAAACATGTCTGGAATTGTTGCACCTCCCCCTTTCTTATCAAGCAAAGGAGAACTTTCTATGGATTGGAAAGTTTGGGAACCTTTATTTTTGGCCTATGTTGATTTGTTGGAAGAAGGGGAGTGTGAACCTGAAAGAAAACTATATTTACTGAAACATTGTTTGGGTGGAATTGGTCTGAAAGAATTCAAAACATAACCTGCCTTAATTAATCCTGGCGACATTGATGTCTATGAATATGCCTCTGCGCAAATGAAACTAAGGTTTGGTATAAATAATAATATTGTCATGGAAAGGTTTATGTTTTATTCCCGTAAACATGCTGAAGAATCTGTTGAATATTTTGTATCAGCTCTTAGATCACTTGCTGTAACATGTGATTTTGAGCATATTACTTATGAACAGGTACTCAGAGATCAAATTTTAATGTGAACCAATAACAAAAAAGTGCAAGAAAGGTTATGGACCACATCAGACATGTCCATAAATGCAGCCATCGAAATATCCAGATCTATCGAACATTCTGAGAAATTTGTAAAAGAAATAAGAGGTAATGATAAGGGTGATGTATTTAATGTTTCAAAAGAAGTGGACAAACAAAAAATAACCTTTGTTCAAAGGAATGAGAATTCTACTAGAATTGGTTGGAAAGCTAGAAACGCAAGGAATGAAAAAAAGTCCTCAATTTATATGTTTTGGATGTGGAAGTCCAGGACATTTGGCTAATTTCAAGATGTGTCCAGATATTGAAAAAAAATGTTCTAAATGTAACAAGGTCATTTTAGCAAATTTTGTAAAAACAGTTCAAAAGAAGGTAAATCTTGTACAAGATATGGATGAATATGAATGTTCATATAATAGTAATGAGAATGATATCAATACTGTTATTAATATTTGTAATGGTGAAGGAGTTAGCAAATTTCCTTGTGTGATATCACTATTGATAATACCAAATTGAGAGTTCTTGTTGATTCATGTTCATGGTACACTATCATTGCTCTCGATGTTGTCAAAAATATTTGGCCTAATAAGGTTTTATCCACTCCTGATGTTACTCCTGGTGGGTATACGGGACACCAAATTGATTTAGTTGTTTTTTTGGGGGCTAAATTGGTGTTTTTAGGATGTAATACTTTTGAGAAAGTTTATATAGCAAAATCAGGGCACTCTCTTTTGGGTTGGTAATTAAGCTTAATCCTAGAGCTGATCCTCCTGTTTATGTCGTTGAATCTACTAAGACTATAGATGGTGACAACTCCAGTCTTATACATCAATTAAAGGTAACATTTCCAAGTGTTTTCAGCTGAAAACTTGGAGACTACTAAGGGTTCAAATATGTCATTAAATTACATGATAATGTTGTACCAATTCGTCATAGAGTGAGAAATGTTCCTCTTACATACAGGGACAAACTTAAGAATTTACTAAAAGACTTATGCAAAAAAAAAAACATTATTGAAACCATTGAATCATCACCATGGGTTTCTCCGATTGTTATTTTGGTTAAGTCCAACGGTGAGCTTGGGTTATGTTTGGACCTTCGAAGTCTCAACAATGCAATTTGGGTTGATGCTCATCCTTTGCCAAACTCCCATTAGAAGGTATCCACTTTAGTGGGTGCGCAGATATTCTAATGCATTGACTTAGCCAATGCGTACCATCAAGTAGTTTTGGACGAAGAATCAAAAAATCTCACTGCTTTCATTGCTCCAGAAGGTCTTTTCCAATATCGAAGTAGGCCTTTTGGCCTTGCTAGCTCAGCATCTGTATTCCAAAGGTTAATGAAAGAGACTCTTGATGGTTTAACTGGTGTCATTGCCTTCCATGACAACATACTGGTGTATGGCAAAAATGTTGTAGAACATGATGAAAATTTGAGGAAAGTTATTTCGGCATAAACTGTAAAGGGGCTTACACTACGTCTTAATAAATGCATAAATGCAAAATTAGAGCACAGAGGTAGAGTACTTAAGACACACCATCAGAGGTATGGGAATTAAACCTAAACACAAACATGTTGAGAGCATCCTTAACGCTTCTGTACCTACTTCTAAGGAACAATTGGTAGCTTTTCTTGGGTTAATTGAATTTTACGCTAAATTCATACCCAATTTTGCTTCCAAAGTAGACCCTTAAGGTGTCTAGTAATAAAAAATGTGATGTTTTCCCGGTCTTGTGACATGACAACAGATTTTCAAAATTTGAAAGAATTCATAGTGAATGCTCCATGTCGGAAACCTTTTGTATCTGGGAAGAGGCGCATTGTTATGTTGGATGCAAGCAAAACTTGATTGAGTGACGCTCTCATGCAAACAGACAATGGGAAAGAATGGATCATAGCTTATGCATCTAGAGCATTGAGAAACGCTGAGAAACATTATTTAGTCATTGAAAGAGAATTATTAGCATGCGTTTGGGGAGCAGAACATTTACATTAATTCCTATGGGGCACAAAGTTCACAATCAAAACTGATCATAAACCCCTTGTCTGTATGATGGTACCAGGTGGAGGGCGAACAATGTTTCCATGTCTTGCAATGTCAGCTTCCAGATTGCAATAATTTCAGTACCAAATTGAATATGTGCAAGGTAAAGTACATATATATGCTGATTGCATGTCTAGGTTACATTCTCCTAATACTACTTGTACAGACAATGAGGAATGTGAGGTTGCTTTCACTTCTCATGATGTGAATTTGGTGTGTGGTGAACTAGCTAATTTACGTGAAGATTTATGGTTACAGGAAATGGAAAAAGATGTAGAACTAACTAATGTCACAAAATATATTTTGAAAGGATGGCCTGAGCAAAGGTAAGTATCTGGTGACATAATGAGTTACTTAAAAGTGCATGATGAGTTGGCTGTTGAGAATGGGTTAATTATGAGAGGAGACAAATTCATTTCTCCTCATTCATTGAGAAATGTCATTTTTGGAATTGCCCATCCTTTTGGTGGCCACGGATTGATGTATGTGTTGAACATTTTGTTTGTGCATGCACTAATTGTGCCAATAGTGACAAATCTGTTGTAGCTTTGCGCTCTGAACCTTGTCCAGTAGAATTTCCATCCAGTCCATGGCGTAAACTTGGTCTTGATATCATTGGGCCGTTTGGTGTGCTACCTAGACAAGAAGCTTTTGGGATTGTTTTGATTGACTACTTTTCAAAGTGGCTAGAAGTTAAAATGGTTAAGGATGTCACATTGAAGAATATAATATAATTTTTAGATGATGTGTTTTGTAGAGATGGGATTACTAAAGAAGTTGTTACTGATAATGGACCACAATTTGTCAGTAAAGAAATGGAATGTTTTTTTAAAAATGTGGCATTGTGCATGAAGAAATTGCTGTTTTCCATCCAGAGGCTAATGGCCAAGTGCAACCGTGTGGTGAAAGAGGCTATTCAACTTTCTGTGAAAGATGGTTTAAATTGGCATAATGCATTGCAGTCCAAGTTATTATTGTACAGAACTTCTCCTAATTCTGTTACCTTAATTAGCCCGTTTGAGCTTTTGAGAGGGCGTAAACCCAGTACCAATTTGGCTCCATGGTGGTTAAAAAAAAAACTACGTGAAAGTAGTCAATTTTCTAATGTAGTTTATAGTTTAGTTTGCCGCAGAGTAAATGCTTACAAGGAAAAGATGAAAAATAACATGGAAAAGAAACAAGGAACCATAAGCAGACATGACATTTCAGTTAGAGATATGGTTCGCATAAAAAAAGAAGGAATTTGCAAAGAATCTCCTGTTTGGTCACCACCAAAAAAAAGTAGGGGAAGTTTTCAAACATGCTGTCAGGGTAGATGGCGGAAGTGTATGGAATTTGAATAGGGTCGCAATGTATAAAGGTATAAAACCTTCAGAGTATGATGACCCTTATAGCAATGTATTTTTGGATTTCAGGTTGCATATTGATGAATGTCATGTTTCTAATTCTAATAATTGTGATGATGTTTCATCGAAAAAGCATGAGAGTTCATCGTCTTCCTGCAAGGTACAAAGACTATGTGATGAATTAGTTGTTTTACCTATTTTATCTATTAATTTTCTTTCATTTTTGTAGGTCTCTCCTATGCAGCGCGCATGCGCTGCATAGGAGGAGACCTTTTGTAATGGATTCAGGTTTTGGCCCAAAAACATGCACACGTTGCATTGCTTTCAATGGCAACACGTGCACATTTGGAGATTCCCTTGCGGGAGTGAGCAGCGCCATCTGGTAGCAATTATCGCGTTCGCTCCCACAAGGGAAACAGGTGCAGGCCCCCTCTTCCTGCTGCCTCCTCCTCTTTCAGCTTGAGGCGCAGGCTGTGCTTTCTTTTGAATATGATGCTCACTCGCAGTCATTTTGGGAAGTTCGGTCATTAATGGCTTCAAATGTATTGACTAGGTTGTGACGCGCTGCAGGAGTAAAACAATGTTTACTTTATTAGCTTGCATTTTGTCAGGGGAAGAGGGCCAGGGACACTGTAACAGGCGAGCATGGCAGCGCTGCTGTGCTACGGTTGAGGCATGCGCTCGGCGGGTTGGAGGCAGGGCTGTCGCTCTTTAGTGGGCCACTCTGCAGGAGTAAACTGTGTCTCTCTAGCAGGCAGATCCTGCTACTCTAGACCAGCAGCTGCAATGCCCTCTGACCGCTCCCCGCTCTCTACCCTGGAGCAGCCTGCCTGGGAACTGTGGCACCAAAGGCTGTGGGCTGTGCAGTGCTTCCTGTCAGTGGCTCTACCCATCGCCAATGCGCACACGGGGGACTTCTACACCAGAAGGATGTGGGATGAGTTGGTGTGTTGCTCCCCCGAGGCCGTGCTAGCAGCCTTCACTCTGCACCACCCACCAGAGCAGCTGAGGCCCCCGGAGCCCACAAGGACCTGGGGTAAGTGCTGCTGGGGAGAATAAACTGTTCGAAATGGGTAGGAGGGACATAGAAAAAGTCCCACCTCTGCATACAGACACACTGCCTACACCATTCTCTTCCGGGCACACTGTGCCTCGTCATATATCACTTCCTGTAACCGGGTAATAACTACTGCGAGCATTAATAGGAGGCAGTCTTTCACAAAGCACAGGGCCCTTCAGCAGGTATCCCCGCCCCATGCATCAACACGGAAGACTGACATCATGGCCCAGGTGTCTTTGATGCAGGCGTACGGCATCTCGGCCTCAGAACTAGCAGACAAATAACAGGTTGATTTTTTCCAGTCTCATTTACAATTTTATTTGAATTAAGGAAGGTTTCAATATGATTAAGGCTTGCAGGCAGTGCAACTATTTATTAATCACCAGGCAGCGAGAGAAAACTAAATTGCATGATGATCCGGAGAGAGGGGTTTCACAACAGTCACTCAGACTTCAACGGTTTATTGCGCCCTTGAAAGCAAAAGCAATCCTTCCTCACGACACGAGTTTCGTTTTAAATTTCCGTGGAGGACAGCGAAGCCTCGCATTGTAAACCTCATTTGTCGACCAGAAACATTTCACAGACTGCCCTCGAAGCGCAAACAATACAGGACAACACAGTGAAAAAGAACAGGCAGATCCAGATACCAGACTCTGGAAGCCCTCTCAATCCCCTACCCCTTTGTTTCTCCTGCACAGACGATATTCATCCAAGCCCAACCAGTCTCCTACGTGCTTGGGATTCTTTCATTCATTAACCAGTTGTACTCAACTGAAGTGCTTTAAACTCACACAAACTTCTCAGAAATTCATAAGGGGGAACCTTCTGTAAAATTCAATCCTTTTTGTCTAATGTTCCAAGCAAGTGTTACAATTTGTACCATTTTGCCCAAATATTTTTAAGTATCGCCTAATAATAACATTTTAAAATACAATGAATGTATTACACCCTTTAAAACCTGACAATACTGTTACATTTTAACAAAATTCCTCAGGAGAATCCACTCCGCCCTCACAAAACTCCTTTTTTTATGGTTGTTATTACCAGGGGTCGGGCACCGCTAAACATTTATTCATGGCTGTGGGCCTGAGCTTAACATTTACTTTTACCACTTTTGCTGCGACTGCAACTGGCATAGCTTCCGACTGCCCATAATTCTCCACCAGCTTTAAAATCCATGTGTGTGCAATACAACCCCGTTAATGGGCATGCTTCCTCTTTTGTGTGTCTTCTCAATAGAGAAAGCCCAAAATATCAAGTTGAGAAACAAAATGAGTGAAAAAGAATATGCTCCCTGAACTAATTCTTTGAGAGACCATATTTTTTAAAAAAGATCTTCAATACAATAATATGCAATAAACCAGCGGCCTCTTTAATACCTACGAATATAACTATTTGGAACAGCATATCCAGTAATACAAGGGTGATGAAAAGACACACAGTAATAATTTACCTGCTTATGGAGGCAAAAACTGTTGGCATATAACTAGTCAACTCAAAAGGCTTCTAAAAGCAGACCGCATGCCATAGTCTATTTTATCCTGACCTGGGTATCACATTTGGGATGGGATAGTGTCCCTTGGTACCGTTTGCGACCTGGAAATAAACTTGAATATAAGGAAGAGAAGGTTTTTCAATATGTGGTGATACAAATGGCATATATGACTCCTCACTTCAACTAGCGGCAATCTCCGAGAGGCATAGTGGTTTCCCTCCTTTTATCAGCCTCCTATTTATTTCCCACATCAGCTCCTCGAGCAGCAGCAGCGGCGCACCCACGCCTCGCCGCACCCGCTTCGCGGGTGCCGCATCGCCGGGGCTGGGATCACAGAGACTGCGGGGCTCCTATCCAGGCGGTAAGGCGGCTGGGGGTGCGAGGCTTCAGCGGGGCTGCGAGTGTGCGGGGACTTCATTTCCCAGAAGTCCCTGCAAGACCACGGAAGAGCTTCCGGTCCGCTCTCCCCGCTGGCCCGCCCCCCGCCCCCGCCCTCACCCACGAGATCCCTTAAGAGGCGTCCTGGGCCTCCAGCGTGTGTTTCTTTCACTCACTTCAACTAGCGGCAATCTCCGAGAGGCATAGTGGTTTCCCTCCTTTTATCAGCCTCCTATTTATTTCCCACATCAGCTCCTCGAGCAGCAGCAGCGGCGCACCCACGCCTCGCCGCACCCGCTTCGCGGGTGCCGCATCGCCGGGGCTGGGATCACAGAGACTGCGGGGCTCCTATCCAGGCGGTAAGGCGGCTGGGGGTGCGAGGCTTCAGCGGGGCTGCGAGTGTGCGGGGACTTCATTTCCCAGAAGTCCCTGCAAGACCACGGAAGAGCTTCCGGTCCGCTCTCCCCGCTGGCCCGCCCCCCGCCCCCGCCCTCACCCACGAGATCCCTTAAGAGGCGTCCTGGGCCTCCAGCGTGTGTTTCTTTCACTCACTTCAACTAGCGGCAATCTCCGAGAGGCATAGTGGTTTCCCTCCTTTTATCAGCCTCCTATTTATTTCCCACATCAGCTCCTCGAGCAGCAGCAGCGGCGCACCCACGCCTCGCCGCACCCGCTTCGCGGGTGCCGCATCGCCGGGGCTGGGATCACAGAGACTGCGGGGCTCCTATCCAGGCGGTAAGGCGGCTGGGGGTGCGAGGCTTCAGCGGGGCTGCGAGTGTGCGGGGACTTCATTTCCCAGAAGTCCCTGCAAGACCACGGAAGAGCTTCCGGTCCGCTCTCCCCGCTGGCCCGCCCCCCACGCCCCCTTTATTACAAGCACCTCCTCCCGCAGCGCGGGACGCAGCACGGGCGAAGACAGGGCAAAGACTGGGCCGTTTGAGGCCGTTCGAGGACGGCCGAGGACTGGACTGGCCCACTCCCCCTGGACCGTGCGCCCTGACTAGTCCCTCACTGTAGTAGTAAGTACATTGCCGGGATTGACACTTAAACACATAATGAATACCCGGGGGAGTCGCAGTAAAACTGCTATGGGCCTCAGCAAGCCTAGCGGGACATTAGATGATTTCCTTGTAAAGACAAATTTAGCAATTGATAATGAGATTACAAAATTGCAGACCAGGGTGTCACTTGAGCTTGATGCCGCACGTAGGCTTTCTCAGACCTTTGCAAATTCTAAAAAATCTTCACTAGGGAAAATCGCTTCAGCTGTATCCCCACAACATCCGCCTTGCCCTCACTCATTGTTAATACATGCTGATATTCATCCTGTTCCCCTACCGGCCCCTCTCCCGCTAGAGCCAATACCCACCCCGGTCATTATATCCCCTAAAATCTTTGAGGGAACAGCCCCCACTGGAACTGACAGTGGGCCTGGAGCAGGAATGGCGAGTAACCCCCCGGACACTCTTAATCTTGCCAACTGTTTTGGCCATGTCAAAAATTTTGCTGGTCCAACTTCACAAAAGAAAAATAGCACTAGATCTGCCTATGCTCGTAAAAGAACTGCCTATGCCCGTAAAAAAGCTAAAAGTGCAAGGCTCCAGTTTTTCAATAAAAGACGAACACTACCAATCGTGGGGGACACCACACAAGTGCCCAATCAGGATAATAACCCAACTGGGGGGGCCGAGGCGCACATTGCACTAGATGTGCTCCCTGTCCCCACCCATGGGCTTTCCCCCACACATAGCGAGAGCCAAATGGAGAGCGTACAAACTGAGACCGGAAAGGGCAATAGTAAGGGGGGTGATGACGAAGATTTCCTCAAAAAAGTTTGGGCCACATTAAAACAGCTACTGTCACCTCTAGAGCTGAGACTTTCGCGTATCGAGAATAATTTACTCGATATGGATAAGACTCTAGTCTCCCTGGCTACCCTCACCCTAAAACATCTGGAATCAACTTATCCTAACATCACCGAGGGTATTAACCAGGTTGAGGACGATGGAATTCTTCCGGCCCCTCTACCCAATGCGAGTCCCCCCCCCCTGCAAATAATACCTCCGGTCCTGCCCCTACCTTTACCACTATCAAAATCAAATCCAATACCTAAACCACGGTCTAAGCTAAATGTTCCTCCTGCAATAATACCAAGGCTCCCTATACCAATGCCAAAATGCCCAGTAAACCAGACTTCACCTAAATCCACCACTAATGCTGTCTTTAAGTCCACCAAGACCTCTGTCCCCTCTACTGACCACATAGCCAATCAGCACTATGGCCGTCAGAATTTTCGGGGGGGATATATTGATCTCCCTCCTGAAGCGGGCCCCTATGTGGCCATCTTGGCTGGTGTACCACCACTTGAACAGCATTCTGTGGAGACCCAATGGTCCCTAAAGAATAAGGTGATTCACTGGCTCAATACAAATAGGCGGCCTCCTAACCCCGGTAGGACAGGGGTTTTAATGGCCAGGAGAGTACCATGGGTGGGTCGTACCAATAAGTCTATCCCTGGAGACTGCATAGTGGTTTCATTTGCAGACCCCCACACAGCCCAACATATCACTAGATGGGAAAACCAGGAAACTGACCACTCCATCGTCACCAGACCCTTAACCTTTTTCTACCCCCCAAAACAGACCATTGATCCATTTGGGACATGGACATTAGTCCACAACCGTAGAGGGAAAGGATATGGGAATGGTTGGCAACCAACCAATAACTGGTGGGAAGGAGCGCCCACGAGGAATAGGTTTAACTGTCTCGACCAGGTGGATTGACTGGGAACCAGGGTTGCTGCTCTTCAAACCAACGTCCTAGATCCCCTAACAGAGACTACTCGGAATGAAAAACTAAACCCCCCACCCGACGTCTCTTGCACCAAGGGGACGGACTTAAAATCATTTAAAGAGCATGCTCCCCCCGCTCAGGTTATTACACAGGCAGATCCCATGCATTTGAGAGACCTGAAAGGTACAAGGGGGACCAGTGGGCAAAAGCTACATTCAAAGGAAACTGGAAAATCCATGCACTCTCTCATTTCCTGGAATGTAGCAGGCCTAGCTAGTAAAATCACCCATAAGCCTTGGCTAGAAATTGTGCAGAAGCATGGTATTATATGCCTACAAGAGTCATGGCTTATGGAGGAAGTACATATGCTAGGTTACCGAACCCTCCATTCACCAGCGGCGCCATCAGTCCAGGGGCGCAATAAGGGGGGCCTGTGCACATATATTTCGAATATAGGGGATGTCAAACTTTGCAAATTCATATCTAACCAATACTTTCAAATCACATCATTTAAATGGGGTAATTCGCAAAAGGTAATCCTTGTGAATTTTTACAACAACCTGCCGCCTAACGAAGTGGAATCAACTTTGAATATCATGATCCACCACATCCATAAAATGAGAGATCAAGCCTCTGGGGAACACATAATATTGTGGGTGGGCGACTTTAACTGCACCGTCTGTCCGTCATCTGAGTTAGGTTTGTGCGGCCTATCAGATGTAGGAGAGGACGGTCCCCTACACTTCTCCCACTCCACTGTGGGGTCCCTTCTTAATAACGTTATTTTTACCTTTGATCTCAATTTTATTAATCAAGTATGCTCCCCCCCGGTCCCCTTTGCCCCAACGTTTAATGGCAGAGGCTGCGGATCCACAATTGACTTTGCCCTTATATCATCAACCAACCCAGACTTTGTAACCTTCTGGGAAACGGGGGAAGATCCTATGACTGACCACTATCCAATTACTTTTGGGGTGAATCTGATGGATACCAAGGAAAAGGAATCCAGTGGGCCCTTACACCACATTGAGATTTCCCTAGCTAAAACCAATGGGTATGTAATTAAGTGGGAGAAAATGGATCCTGCATCCTTCCTCCGTAATCTTATATCCGCTTGTCCTATGGACATATCTACCTGCTTACAGGAAGACATGGACGCAGAGAGCCTTATGGCTGCTTTCTCTAACATCCAGCGCCACATAAAGAATGCTTTGACAAGAACCTGCAAACCCAAGGGGACCCAGACCCGAGGGTGGTTTGACTCTGGATGTACCTCCACGCTGAAAAACCTAAAGAAAGCTTTGTCTGCTGACCCGAAAGACAGGGTACAAATTCGCCAAGCGAGACGTGACTACAAGCTGGCAATCAATCATCGGCGGGCGACTTTGAAGCAAGAGGCATGGGAATCTTTGGGGGAGGCAGCCAGGTCTAAGGATAGTAATGCTTTCTGGAAAGTCATTAGATCCGTGTATAATTCAAAAGACAGGGATAACTCCATAGAGGTGGCGATAACGGCTGAGCTCTGGGTAGAACACTATGGCAACCTTTATTCAAATAAGACACAGGGTAATCCCTTGAAACCTTCTAAGGGGATCTCCCTTATAGATAGTATAAATCAGGATGACAAACCCACCGCCTCCCCAGTATCTCCTTATCCCATTGAATTAGTATTTACTATATTAGAAGTGGAAGATGCCCTCAGAGAAAGCTCATCAGGTAAAGCCCCAGGCCCGGATCTAACACCAGTGGATGTCTATAAATCAGAACCAGAGTTTTGGGTCCCCCTGTTAACCAATGTATTAAACATGGGAAATAAGTGTGGCTTCATCCCCACCTGGTCGGACGCGATCGTAGTACCCATTTTTAAAAAGGGGAATAGGGACGATCCTGCTTGCTATCGTCCAATATCTTTATTGGACGGCCTTATGAAAATAGCTGGAAGGATAGTCCTTAAGAGGATCCAACACTGGGAAGAGGAGAAGAGGGTTATCTCGGAGTGCCAATACGGGTTCCGAAAGGGCCTGGGGACATTGGAGCAATGCTTAAACCTGTCCCTTTTGGTCTCTAAATATACGCAGGCCAAAGAAGGGCACCTCTTTGTCACCTTTGTCGACCTCAGCTCCGCATTTGATTGCGTGGACCATGCGTTGCTTTGGTCGACACTGGAAGACATTGGGGTGGACCATATCATCCTCACATTCATCAAAGAATTATACAGAGAGGCAGGGGCCAGAGTCAGGTTCGGGACCCAGGGGCAATGTTCACAGAAATTTCCCATAAACAGAGGGGTTAGGCAGGGCTGCATACTTGCCCCCTTGCTTTTCACATTGTATATAAACTCTATCGCCGACAGTCTAACAACTCTGTCAAGCGATTTCCCTACTGTAAATGGAAGGCCCATACCCATTCTTTTATACGCCGATGACGCGGCCATCATGTCTAGAACCAAAGTAGGTCTGCAGAAGGCTGTAAATGAATTTTCATCTTTTATGGGTAAAAGAAATTTAAAGGTGAACATATCCAAAACTTTCTCCATGCCCTGCTCCCAAAAGAAAAATAGACCAGCATGTACAATATACTTAGACCAGCAAAGGATTGCAGTCACAGACTCTTTTTGCTATTTGGGCATTGTGTTTGATAGGTGGGGTAGGTGGAAACATGCAGTGTCAGCCAGGAATCTTGCCTTTGTTCGCGCTATAGGCGCTCTAAGAACCTTTGCTGCAAAAATCGGGGGTAAACCCACTAGAGAAATGTTGCAGATTTACCAGGCAAAGTGTATAGCTACAGCCACATATGGCGCTGGTATATGGGGTATCGAGGATGTGTCCTCAATTCAAACACGTGAGAACACCTTTATTTGTTACCTATTAGGTGTGCCAAAAACTACGTCGACATTTATGACCCATATTGAGGTCGGTGTCAAATACCTCAGCGATATCATAAAAATATCACCCTGTTTGCTCTGGCATAAGATCTGGACCACAGAACATTGCAAATTGAATAGAAACCTCATTAAAGACTGTATGGCCTTGGATGGGGTAACAAAAGTCAAATGGTTGCGATATGTTCAAACGATGTTTTCTAATATTGGACATCCTGAATTTTATGACGAACCAGAGTCTACACAAACCCTGACTAGATCTGCCCTTAAAAAATTATTATTCACACACTTAGAGAGCGTACGATGGGACACTAAGAAACACAATGATAATATCCTAACCTATCAGCAAATCACCCCAACGGAAGGTTTGCAACTGTATCTAGGGATTGAAAATGCAACCTATGCTCGTTTCCTCTTAACTAGGCTGCGCCTAGGGATTTTCTTTCGTTTGGTCACTTTGCCAAAACAGAACGATTGGGCCTCATCGAAGCTAATATGCCCATGTGATGACCACTCTATACAGAGTAACATACATATTATGTTCTTCTGTAAACTGTATATTAGCCCGAGGAAATTATTCCTTTTACCCTTACTTAAACGGTTAGGAATAAGAACATGTAAACTTGCATTTTCAAAATTATTGCACCTAGAAGATGTGAATGTTATCTTTGTTGTCTCTCGTTTTTTAATGGCAGTGATGAAATTTAGAAATACTATGAGTTAAACTGTTATGGGCCGCGTAAACAGACCAGGGCAAAATGATGTCTTGTGCTTTAGTACCGAATTAGACTCTCACCCTTGGAGAAATGTATTATCTATTTTTGAAATCATGTATTTCATTAATATTTCATTAATATTTTATATATTCTTTATGTAGAGATTCTATTTCCGTGTTTTATGACTCCTGGAAGAATTTATCTCTGAAACTTTGTCAATATGAATATTCCTTTATATTGTTTGTATAAATTTTATTTGTATGCTTTTATGATTTCTTGAAAATCGAATAAAGCTTTTTTTTGATTTTTTGATTTGATTTGACTCCTACACAACACTTATTTTTGAGCATTTTAGGAAGTTCATTTGTGACATGGAACGAAGCGCATTGGCTGGATTTTAACTTACATATTATCATTAAAAGAAAATGATGGAATAATCAAATTGAACTTGGACTTCTTTCCTGGTGCACCTTGCTATTGTTGAAAAAGTTCAAAAGGCTCTGTATGGCGGTTCTAGCCTGCTGAGCAAAAGGCCAGACTAAATACAACATCGACATAAGTGAAATATCGATATGGGTACTTAAAATATATTGACTTCTTTGATTCAAGCAAATTACACATTATGTAGGAAGTGTAGAAAACGAGACCCACCAAAGCCAAAGGGGGGAGATGATCAAATTCGACATTTCAAATAGTTCCCTAATGATGCTCACTTATCTGGGAATCTTATGTGAGACAAACATGCAGGCTATCAACCACATCACTTGGAGGGTTTTGGTCTAGCCTACTAAATGTTACAAATAATTGTATTACTTTTAAATAAAAACCTAATACCAAGTTTACGCATATTTTATTTCAAATATATTACAATTAAAAAGAAAGTTACAAATAATGTGTCAATGCTAAATGTGTGCATTATTCCTAATCACATGCATGATGATAACCACTTATCCATTTTAAAAAAAAAACCTCAATAAAAAATCATAATTGGAATATTTACGGCTAGATCCAACTCAGTGTTGTCTATGGGAATTCACAACAGATATTAAAGAAAACTCTAACCTCTGTCATATTGCAAAAGACATTACATAATGAACATACAGCGAACGTTTGGGGGCATCTTGTGTACTTTCCTGTTGGTTCCTGAGCGGAGGACTTCATCCCCCAGGCTACCCAGCGGCGGAAGCCGCCACAGTCATTGCCGGGCCCGGAGGCGCTTTAAATTTCGCTCAGCCCCGGTGGAGCGGGTGCTGCTAGCGAACGTTTGGGGGTATCTTGTGTACTTTCCTGTTGGTTCCTGAGCGGAGGACTTCATCCCCCAGGCTACCCAGCGGCGGAAGCCGCCACCGTCATTGCCACGCCCGGAGGCGCTTTAAATTTCGCTCAGCCCCCGGGTCGCGGGATAGCGCGCGGGTTGCGCCGGGCTAAGCCCGGGCCAAGGGCGGGCCTGTTTGAGCCCGTTCGAGAACGGCTCGAGGATGGGACGGGGCCAGTCCCTCTCGACGATTATCAAGGTAATCTACACCTGTTACACCTGTTACTGTCCCTGTGGCCTCTAAGGCCTTGCTATTTGTACTTGGGCTGTCTGCCGTTTCTTCCTCATTGGAATACCAACTGTAGCAACTGTAGCAAGATTATACCTATTGCCATAAAATGTCTACAAAGGCTCTGAAGGGTGGGAAAATTGCCCCAATTGGTACTATTATGGGAACGGTGGACAACTTCGTTGTGCGGGCCTCATCAATCGTAGCTCGTGAAATAGACCGTACTGAGAAATAGCTGTCTCTGGACCCCGCATTTAATAAAAGATCCTCAATAGGCCCACTGGCCAGAGTTGTGTCTCCTATTACCATCCCAGGTTCTGACGTTCTTTTTAGTGAAGTCGCTGGGGGGAATCACGGTACCCATTCAGTTCTTATACATCCAGCCCATGGGGAGCCTGTTCAATCATGCCCCGCCCAAGGTAATATGCAGGATGAACGAACTGGTTCCAGAAATTTTCTTGCCCCCGGGGAGAGTACTGTAAGGGCCCGCCCCACGCGAGGTGTAAAATCTGTACAATCAATACCGGTGGTCAAAAGGAAGCGTGGGGGTGCAGCCCACAAGGGAAGAAAAGCTAAAATTAAGAAGACAAATGCTCTAGCTGAAACTCCTGGTGTTATGTTGACATCTTTAAATAATAGTACACAGGCTTTGTCCCCGATGGCAGATGGGACAGACGCAATGGCGCCACCCAGGATGGACACTCAGTTGGATTGGCCACAGGAAACATGGGACAAACTTGAGCAGCTTTTTTATAGGTCTTGTATTCCAATCTATAATAGACTGGATTAAATTGAAAAGAAACTTGCAACCCTTGAAGCTTCAGGGGCCATGGCCAAAGACATTGGTGGGTCTGTGGATAGTACAAGGACTGAGCATGGGACCGTGGGAGTTCCTGAGGCTATCCCAAATACTAACCCACCATTGCAGCCGACGCAGGTAACGTTACTGAGAAGCAACATCGCTACGACTGCTACTGAATCTACCCCTCAGACCTGCTTGGATGGTAGCAATGGAGTGCGGCTACCGGGTGGTAAAGGACCAGGGGTGGGTGGTCCTAACCTCGGGACCGATCACCCAGGCTGTAGAAAAAGGGTGCCCAATGACCCATTGTTAGATTGTCTCCCACGTATTGACCTTAACCCGGCCTCCGCGCCTTATGTGTGTATTCTGACAGGAGTCCTGTCATTGAGATCAGGCCAACGAGAGGATTATCTAGACCTGAAAAATAAGTGCATTTATTGGCTCAACGTTAATCGGTCTCTACCCCTTAGGGTATCGGCCGAAATCCTATTTGTAAGAAGGGTGGATTGGGTTGGGTCAAGATGCAAAACTGTAAAAGGGGACAGTATTATTATAAACTTCAGGGATACTAGAGCTGTGGAACACATTTGTAGCTGTGATTACCATGGTACGGACTCCCTTATTAAACCATTCCCGCTAACTTATTTCTATCCAGCCACCTCCCGAGGACACGTACATGCCCAGGCAGGAAGGAGTGGGGGTGGTTTTGGTGTCTGTACAGGGAATAGGTATGACACTCTATCTGGCCTAGAGGAGTGTGATTGACATCAAATCACTCCTGGTCCCCAAATCCCAGTATGTGTTCAGAAAGTTGATAACCTCGTTCACTTTGGTCATAACTTGGGTGATCTGGTTGATGCTGTCCCTAGCTTATTTAAAAACCAGCCGGGTAGGACCATAGTGAACACAGTCCCTGTTGATGTTAGTTCAAGAACCCCTGGTGGAACTGGGGTTAATGGATTGTTGCTGCCCTCGGGGCTGACCTTGAGTTCTGATCCAACCCCGGCCCAGGATGACTGTTCCATGGCAGTGGACCGTGGTACTTACAGGGCTACTGGCATGTCTTTACTATCCTGGAACATTGCAGGGCTGGGCTCCAAGCTAGAACTTCCAGAATGGTCAGACTTTATTGAAGCCCATGCTATATGTCTCCTTCAGGAGACCTGGGCGGTAGAGCCAGTGTTTCGGCTAGGGTATCTTACTTTTCAGGTTCCCGCGGTAAAGCAAGTAAAGGGCCGAGCAATGGGGGGGTTTACTGGTTTGGGTACGGCAGACTCTGCGGTGCAAAGTATGCCAAATACCCATAAATAACATTGATATCCTTGCGATAAAAATCATCCCAGAGCAGGGTCCTAGCTTGTGCATTTTTAAAGTCTATGCAAGAGGCCTTATTGGTGGGAGACGTTCAGAGGTTGTAGCGGACCTGGAGGGGTTGTTGGATGGTATGCCGAGGAATACTGGGACGATAGTCGTGGGGGATTTCAATACTACGTTTGAACCCCTAGGGCTTGTGGATCAGTACCTCACGGAGGATGAAGATGTAAAATGGGGCATACCTACCCTAGAGATTGAGCCAATTAAGAAATGGTCAGAAGCGGCCGTTCAAATGAAGGGGATGTGTGTAGGCCAACAGCTGAGGGCCGTAAATGGGCGAACACTGTCGGACAAGCAGGGGGCCGACACTTTTAATAATGGCCTCAGATCGATCCGCATTGATTATGTGCTAGTAAGTCTGTCATTGTGGCAGTTTGTAAGGGACATGGTCGTTACCACTCGTGCTGAAAGCGATCATGACCCGCTTATTGTTACAATGAATGGGCTGCTAGAAGAAGGTTCACCTCATAGGGTAGAGGCTGGGGGTAGAGAGCTGGCACTAACCAACGACATGCGGCATCTGAAATGGAGAAATGTCTCTGAACTTCCTGAAACTTTTTCAGCCATGAATAAGGAGGTAGACAGGGTACTGGAAGTGTGGGGAACTGGCGAGGGAAGCCAGACCTTGTTGTTGCAGGTTACGTAGACGCACACTATGCTCTTTGATAGGCTAAAATTCTTCTTCTGTAAACCTGCTAATACTAAGAAAGGCAGGCATAAGAAAATGGAAGGGTGGTTTAATGATAAATGTCACATTTCACGGAGGGCATTGGCAACAACTCTAGGTGTTAAGGACCAAGTGAGAGTGAGGTCAGCGCAGGATTCCTACAGGAAAGCAGTCAAAGAAGCCAAAAAACTTTGGGACCAGGCAAGATGGCAGGAACTTAAGGAATCATGCGTGCCCCAGAATTCTAAAGTATTTTGGGACACATTTAAGTGGGACAGGGGGGGTGCCCAGATCCTCCCCAGAATAATATTGCCCATTACTTATGGGTCGAATACTTTGAACCCCAGAATGCTCCCTTGGCGGATGAACAGAACACTGACCCGTATGCCCATTCTTATTTTATTAGTGGAATATTCACTCTTGAGGATGTGGATAGGGCTTTAGACACCATCACACTGGGACGTGCTCCTGGAATGGATAGTATCCCTGCAGACGTTTTTTGAGTCAAAAATCTTCCTGGCGATTGTATATTAGACATCTAGCAAATGCAATTGCTCGTGGTGCCCCAATCCCGGCCTCATGGAAAGGGGCGGAGATAATTCCCGTATTTAAGAAGGGCGACAAATCCGTAGCAGCAAATTACAGGCCTATTAGTCTTATAGACTCCATTCAAAAGATCATGGGCAGACTGATTTTGCAAAAAATGCACTCTTGGATGGAAGATGAACAAATCCTCACCCCACTGCAGGCGGGTTTCCGACCACTCACAAGTACAATTGATCAGGTCTTCCGTTTCATTGATATCTATTGGAAGACAGTTGTCTTGGGGAAAGGGGCCCTGTACGCGGTATTTGTGGACCTGAAGGCAGCCTTCGATCTAGTGCCCCGATGTAGGTTGTGGGGGGTCTTAAGTGAGATGGGGATGTCCTTTGAATTACTATCCTTAAACGTCCGCCTACATGAGGGTAACCCATGCACGGGTACGGTGGGGGGCCAAGGGTGAGGTAACTGAGTCATTTGCTGTTGGCAGAGGAGTGCGCCAGGGTTGTGTGCTTGCACCGACCCTGTTTTCACTCTTCATTAACGGGGTGGCCGATTTCCTCTTTGGGGTCCCCTCGGATGCCTCGATGCTGGCGGAAGAACATATACCTATCCTCATGTTCGCGGACGATACTTTAATCGTCTCCAAAACTCCCAGCGATCTGCAAAAATCCCTAGGTAGGTTTGAGGATTTCTGCTCCATCCGGGGCCTCGAAATTAATACGGAAAAAAACAAGTTCATGTCCTTTAATGAGCATAGATCATTTCGGTGTAAGGTATATATGAATAATGCACCCCTCGAAAAAGTTGATGCATTTACTTACCTAGGAGTCACACTACAGGCAGATATGGGGTGGTCTAAACAAATTGACGTAGCTACATTAAAGCATAAACAACAGGCCGGGGCTCTTGCAGCCAAATTTAGATCATCCTTTTCCAAGCCGATCAGCCCATTGATGGAGATCTATGACATGAAATTGCTAAGCTCTGCTCTCTACGGAGCTGAGCTCTGGGGGTTTTCGAACTTATCTACCCTATCTGCAGCAGAAAATTCCTTTTTTCTAAAGGTTACCAGCGTTCCGAAAAGTACACCTATGCGCCCATTGCTGCTAGACCTGGGTAGGAAAGCAGTAATGGACTTGGCGAATCTTCGCCCACTTTTATATTGGCGAAGACTGTGGTGTACGGCTGAACTTGCACACTACGCAAAGGGTCTCAAAGACGTAATAGATACTGATCGTTTTCATAAGGTTAAATGGCTGAGAGAGATCAGGTCATTGTTGGTGAACCTAGGTTTGAGTGAACTATGGGCTGATCCCCTCAACGCTCCTTTTCCGTCGAAGAAAACCCTGAAGGAGATGTACTGGGATATGGTAATGGTAACAGTATGCTCTAGTGGCTCAGTAAAGCATTTGACTGGCCAATTTTTAGAATTCAAGACAAAGCCTGTATTGGAACAGTACTGGGATGCCATCGAGAAACCATTTGACAGGAAGTTGTATTTCCAGCTGAGGGCTGGTACCCTACCTGTCAGGGCATTTACCAGTAAATGGGCAGGGGCCACTGTGAATGTATGTCCAAAGTGCTATGATAGAGAAGAAACGGCCAGTCACCGGTTGTTTTTCTGCCCATTATACAAGAAACCCAGTGCCATATGGGTAATACCGATTTGCAAGCTATTAGGCTTTAGTAGGCATGAAGAGGCGCTGAGAGTCCTAACCACGGACCCATCGCTACCAACAGCAATTGCAGTGGCTAAGTTCCTGGGTTGGGCCTGGTTTATCCGTGCCAGGGCACTTCCATAGGACTACCCAAATGATCTATCCTCTTAATGTCACCCTGCATTCTTTGTAATGAACTGGAGTTTTGAAATGACTGTGTTTAATGTTGATCTTTATGAATTGTATATTTTAATAACTTTTTAGAACTACTTTTTTAGACAGTCTCATTGTTTAATATTTTCTCAAACTGATTTTAAGAGGTGGAATATTTATAGATTTTAAACTATATGTTGTAATACTGTTGTCTGTGCTTTTATGACAAATCTGTCGAATAAAGCTAATTTGAATTTGAACATACATCATCCTCCCACTATGAATGCCATGTTGTGATCATAAGGTCATCTATGCGTCATGAAAGCGGGAAATTAACATATGTCAATCACAGTTGTAAGACCACTTACAATACACAATCAACACCAGCTACTACCTTAAGCTTAAAGAGGAAATTAGGCTGGATAAACCCTACTCCAATCCGAGTATTCCTTATTTAACCAACTCAAACTAGAACTTTCACAGAGGCGGAATGAGGGTATCTTCCCCATTCTACATACTATTCCATTATGTAATTCTGCTCATCAATTTGCAAGCTGCTCGGTTGCAAGAGCAATACATCTCATAAGGCAGGCATACCACTTATTTTAGTATCTTTATATATTAAGATTTGTAGTCAAGTGAATATTTCTTTGTAGGTTTAGAGGGGGATGCTGTTGGATAAAGGACCAATTATAACAAGTATTGGCATAGCCAATAGGTCTCGCCTTTGGGACCTTATAAGTGTTTAGCCATGCAACAGTTGATGTTGTTGCACCAAGGATATTGTGCACTTATAAGGTCCCAAAGCCACGACCTATTGGCTATGCCAATGCTTGATTTATTTATAAGGGGGCAGGTGTGTTGGGCCTATTATTTGTACTCTTTGATGCGTGACAGACACAAGCATGATACTGCGTGTCATGGTTCGGGTCTGTCTCGTGTTTCATGCACAAGTGTCATTTGTGCTGCATCTTTTAAATGTAGAGATTGTTGGAGGATTGTGGGGATGGAACGAGTATGGGCATTCTGTAATGAATTGATGAGCTGGATAGACGTGTATGCTTATTAAAACACGCTACGAGAAACCTTCCTGTACCTGCATCTTCTTTTCAACAGCCAGGGGCGTAGCTATGGGGGGGGGGACGCGGTACGCCCCAGGCGGCATTATTTTTGGGGCGGCGGTGGTCACGCGGCACTGGTGGCCCGTTGTGGCGGTGTTTATTAATTTATTTGAGACACTCACTGACACTACTGTCAATTACAGTAGTGTCAGTGTCCAGGAATAAATTATAAACGCCGCCGCAACGGGCCACCAGTGCTGCGCCCGCGTCCCCGTTTGAAGTGCGCGGGACATTTAAATCCGGAGCACCAAAGACGTCATCACTCATCAGCCCGCAAACAGAAGGAAGAAAGCGCGTAAAGGAAGGAAGCGCGTGCACCGATGATCACAGCCTTGCTAAGTATCACGCACATATATCCAAGATTTCTTTTGCCGCCCATCGTCGTTGTTGTTTGTATCAAGGCGCGCTTCCTGATTACTCACTGCGTGCAGGGTAATTGGCCTCCTAGGCTGCAAGGCAGGACTTTCAGGAGCTGGGCGGCAGGTTTTATTTTCCTAGCGTGCCCGTCTCTGACAGACTTGCTTGGAAAACACTATCAGCTAGATTCATGAAAGAAAATTCGTCTCGCAAAGGGCCAGATTCTTTGCGAGCGCAATTTTTGCATTTGGGATTCATCATCCCAAATGCAAAAATTTCTATTTGCGAAATCGCATATTTGCGAGGAATTGCATTTAAGGAATCTCTATTTGAGATTCCTTAAATGCAATTCATTAACCAATTTTAAATTGCGAATTCGCAATTTTTGGCCGCTATTTACCACGAAGTCTGACTTCGTGGTAAATAGCGAAAAAATAGAAAAAAGCACTTTAGTGCATTTTTCTCAGTTGCATGTTACACACACACATGTCCTTTGGACATGTGTGTGCGCAACACCTGTGTAAATTTGCTTTTCAGGGGTGCTACAGGGTGTCCTTTGGACACCCCTGGCACCCTTGAAATCGCATCCTTATTTGCGATTAGCAAATTGCTAATCGCAAATAAGGAATAACTCCCCATTCATTCCTATGGGCCTACAGTTATTCCTTATTTGCGATTAGCAATTTGCTAATCGCAAATAAGGAAGATGTATGAATCGCAATATTTTTTGCAATTCCTACATGAATCCCGTTTTGCGAGTCTTTAATAGCGATTCCTTATGAATCGCTATTAAAGACTCGCAAAACGGGTCTTTGATGAGTCTAGCTGTATGAGGTAGGAGGCAGGTTGTAGTTTTAAAATCGGAGTCGGCTCGTGTATATCGGCCCACCCAGATGCTGTCCAGCTCCAAACTTCGGCCTGAATTGCGTTCAGCCCTGCCGCTCAATGTTACAAATATGTCATGGCGCGAGATCATACAAATGACCCTGGGTCTTTTATTTTAATCATCGTATCCAGAACTCTGGGTCCTGGATACGTTTCAGCTTTCCCCCTGGGACTTTTTTTTCTACTCTTGATCCTTTTGTTTTCATAATAAGAGCAATTTTTTTTTTAGAGAGAGATGAACATAATCCAGAATTAGTTGGGGGAGGTGGGGGGGGCAGTAGCAGGGGAGAGTTGTCATGATGAAGTTTCGACTTTTTTGCAGCACAAAAAGGGATTTTTTACAGAACAACTATTAAAGGGCAGAAAATCTTTTAGGCGCTACACATAGGTGAGGTACAGCAGTTTAAAGCTGTTTGCATATGTTCTGCCCAGATTAGGTAGTACGGCCAGCTTTTGCTTTGTCTACGTGCAATTATTGTTTAGAGGATGGTCTACCTTCAGATGTGCTTGGTGATCAAAGGTTACGTATGGTTGATACTGAAAGGATTTTGTTGTGAATTCTTAAGGGTCAAAGATCACACATGGACCTAGACTATACAAATTATTTAAAGGCGCTGTCAAATAACACCGCACAATGCACCATTGCGATGACCTTCTAGCAAGTGATTTCACAGGTTCAGATTTTGATCTATGAACAGCTGGAGGAGATGTATAAACTGCTGACTTCAGCTACAAGCAGGTTAATGGAGGGGGTTACATTGAGACTGGATTATTTACACATTTTGTATTGAACTCTTAACTCCACACTTTAGTTTAACTCATTAATAGCATGCCCAAACCGCCCACCCATCACTAGAGTCCTATGTATAGAGTACTACTTACTAGTACTGACTAATTTGTGTAGTGCCCAATACCTGGAGTGTTCGCCACGGCACTAGGCAGTGACAGAGCTTCACTGCTATTCCTTTCTCAGTGAACGAGGACCAGGTGTTATGCTTGTTGCCCATCTCGGCACGATGGGTAAAGTTATGAGGTTATATTATTTTTGGGGGTTGGAGGGGTTTGGGGTAGCTTTTAAGGGGTGAGGGGGGTTGTGTTAGTTTTTAGGAGTGAGAGAGGTTTGGGTTCGATTTTAGGGGGTGGGGTTTGTGTTAGTTTTTAAGGGGTGGAGGGTTTGTGTTAGTTTTTAGGTGGGGAGGGGTTGGGTGAGTTTTTAGGGGGTGGGGGTTCATGTTAGTTTTCAGGGTGGGAGGGGGTACGTGTTAGTTTTTAGGTGTTGGGAGGGGTTCAGAATAGTTTTTAAGGGGTGGGGGTTTGTGTTATTTCTTATGGGGTGGGGGGGTTCATGTTAGTTTTTAGGGGTGGGATGGGTATGTGTTAGTTTTTAGGGGACGAGAGGGGTTGATGTTAGTTTTTAGGGATGAGAGGGTTTCGAGGTAGTTTCTAGGAGGTTGGGGGGTCGTGTTTGTTTTTAGGGGTGGGATGTGGGGAGGTATGGGGTAGTTTTTAGGGAGTGGGAGGGGTTCAGTTTAGTTTTTAGGGGGTGGGAGGGATTCAGGTTAGTTTTTACGGGGTGTAGGATTTGGGTTAGATTTTAGGGGTTGGGGAAGTTATTAGAGGGAGGGAGCGGTTTGGGTTAAAATGCAGTTTAAGATGCATTCCTTTACCATGAAAATTTGTGGCAAAGGAATGTGTTGTAAAAAAAATCGTAGTTGAGACACAGTCGTACTAGAGACCGCATTGTTTAAGTAGTCATTGTTGAGGAACACTTTGTTCCAACATTCAACACTTGATGGGGGGTGAATGTTTGATTCATTCAGCATTCCGTCCATCATTTATTGCTGCAACACATCTTAGAATCAGCCAGAACCATTCGGGTGTGTCCAAATCATGATTTATTCTTACCTTCATTTGCCCCAGTCTCAGAGCTTAAGACAAAGTGACACAGAGTTCTTAATGCTCTTTTGCCAGTGAATAGTCTTCATGGAAGACATGTGGATGTTCTTGTAATTCTTTGAATTTTGGCAGCAATTGCTATCCAGAGCCTTAACAAGTTGACCTGTTTCCCAAAGGACAGAGATGCTGGACAATCACTCATGTGAAGCTAGAGAAACCAGGTGCTCAACTGTGGGGGAAAGGACATAATGTTGTGAATTGCATACGTTTGAAAAGAAGGATTATTTCGCAGTAGCGGTCTCTTGGCCATGAATGTGCAGCCTCTGAAAGAGGAGCATTAAGATGTGACTTTGTGGTAGCAGAATTTTGTTAGCTTAATAGGGAGGTGCCAATGTAAGATGTAGGAATTACCATCTTGCTTAATTGACAGAGAAAAAAAGAACTAGACAGCAGTTGTGCAGGCTTTTCACCCAAATACTGTTGCAGAAGCAGAATGTACAAAGAAAAGTCCACTTTTGGGATCTCCACTGCAGAAAAGATGTATAAAATGTAGGTCTGACGTAACCTTCCAGGTGAGTGATATTTATTGTTGGCGTTCCTAGCGCTATTGTGTTGAGCCAACCTCTAGAGTATGAAAGGGCTGGAGGCAGCTGTCCTAGTCATGCTGGACTAGCCTTTTACAATGTCCTATTCTTGGTTCTTTGAGGTGTAATCCCTATCAGGATAGTAGGTGGCGTTTGTTGTTTGGAGACAGAGGTTCAGTTAGTACTGCAGTCATAGCCATTTGCCATGTCATATTCTTTGTTTCTTTCAGGTGTGACTCCCATCTAGTTGGCAGGCGGTGTGTGTGTCCTGTTGTTTTGTCCACAAAAGGCTGATGAGGGCATAGTGTGAAGTCTTCAGTTCCTTGTGTCTTAGTGTTTCATCTGTGGGCAGGAGACTCCCAGGGTTTAAATAAGGGAGCGAACCACAAATCAGTGTTGCAAGACTTTTCACTGAACCCTGGTAGGTAACAGAAATAATGGAGGGTGTAGCCTTGGACCGTGTCATGTATGTGCATGTAACTTGCATGATTGGGGTAACTATTAGTGGCGATACTACATGTCTCTTGGATCTCTTTCAAGTGCTCGTCGTACTTTCTCCCCCCGCCCCCCAGGGTCGGCAATCTGAGGGATAGCCCCGGGCGCCACAAGCTCTAGCTACGCCACTGCACTTTATTATTGTTTGCATGGAATACACTTTTTCTGCTTTTTAGGATCTTTATGAACACAGGGTGGATGGGTACCTCTACGATTTGAATACAGTTATTGACACCAAGGTAATACCAAAAACCTCTGTTAACATAGCGGACCCTTTCACTGAGGCTTTTGTTGCCAGGTATTTGTTGAGGGAGTCCTCCCCCTAGAGCATATTGTGATCACCACTTTGAGTTGTGCTTCGAATTTGCTGCTATGCACATTACGTCATGATTGGTCTGATTTGACTTCATTCCTATTTAATGCTGTTTTATATGAACTTTATATGCTCCTTATTGACAGGGAAAAAATTGACTTCAAAATGACATCATAATACATAGGTAGGATCGTAAAATAAGCATATATTCATAACACTGTATAATTTGTAAAGTGCTTGCAACAGGCCTAAAGCAAACAACCATGTGAGAATGAAAGAAAAAGAACGTAGCTAAAGTCAAAGCTTTTGGATAGCAGGTGACATGCAGAGCTCGGATATAGGTTTTCACCAACTCAACTTCCTATCATTTCCAGAAAGGCACAGTATCATAGGAAACCCCACAAAAAAACAGTACACAACAGGGCATATTCTAAACGAATCATCAACGAGTTATCGGCACTTTATCGCAGCCAATGTCGCAATAAATTCATCGCCCTATTCACAAGGCAGTGCAAACAGCCAATATCACCAGTTTACCGACAATAGCAGCCTCAAAAACCATCACCACGGATGACCCCGGCAACTATGGCTAATGAGATGCAGACTCGGCATTCCCAAGCAAAAAAGCCACGGCCACACAACACCTCAACGTTCTCAATGAACAGCTAGATCTGCAATAAGAACACAAAACATGTGATAAGGTGCGTTAGCAGCAGAAAATCAGCACCTGCTCTGACCTGGTGTAAAGTCGGACGGCAGCCGGCACTAGAAAAGGGAGCCCAGTCCAGAGCCACACCTGAAGAACAACAGATGCCATGGAGCTACTGATCAAGCAGCTCAGAGCCCCAACAGGGCCACAATACCCACAGCCACCATCCCTAGGCCCCCCATTACCCCTCATACCCCCCGCACCACCCCCGTATAACGACGGAGGCAGCGCAGACACAGACAGCGGACCTTCCGAAAATGCACCAGCCTCACAGACTTAACACCAGAGAATGTCATTGCCCACTACAGGCTCAAAAGGACAACCATCCTCCGCATCCTGAACATCATTGTCCACAGGCTGACGGTACCAACACAGTGGAGAACCAACATCCCTCTGCAGAGAAAGCTGCTGGCTGTGTTGCACCTGTTGGCCTCTAGTACCGTCCAACCAACAACCGCCGGAGTCGGAGGAGTCTCACAGCCAACCCTATAAAAGTTCCTCAAACCTGTCCTAGATGCCATCATCAGCTTGGTACCCCAGTACCTATACTTCCCCCACACTGCGCAGGAACAGCTGGAGACCAAGCAAGGCTTCCACGCCATAGCTGGCTTCCCGCACGCATTGAGGGCAATTGACTGCACACATGTCCTACTTGTGCCGCCTGCCGACACTGCACACAATTACCGCAACAGAAAGCACACACATTCCATCAATGTGCAGGCAATAGTGGACCACCGGGGACTCTTCACCAATGTAGTTGCCAACTACCCAGGCACTGTGCATAATTCATACATCTTCTGACAGTCCACCATCAACCGGCCTTTCCAGGATGGCACCCACGGATAAGCACTGCTCGTTGGTAAGTAAGTCTTGGAATGCACACGTTACAAACTCACTTACAACATGCCGAACAACATGCACACCCACAAGACATGACAGCACAACTCACTGTGGGAACCCGGCCTAGCCATGTACACAAGCCATCAAGGGCATGGCACCTCACCCACACAATAGCTGGTTTTGGGGAGAGTTATGAACAAGGCATGTGCGAGGGAGGCAACTGACCCATGAATACGCCTGTACACAATGTCAAGTGTGGCGTGGATGAACTGGCCAGATTGCAGTATGCAGACCACAGACATACCCATGTCGACATATACTGCTGGTGTATGGAGTGTAGTGGACTGTGGACGCAACCAAGTCACCTCAGCCAGTGGGGAAGATCAAAGTAATGTAGCTTGTTACATCCCCCCCTGTAAGCGTGAGCAGAGTGGGTTGGCCCAGCGTAGGGGTGTGAATAAAAAGCACAGAGCCCTGAGCATGGTTTACTTCTGGAATGCCCAAAGTGTCTGCCAGGTGGCGCCTCTCACCCCACCACAAGACCAATTCCTTGTGCGGTGGTGCCTGCGATCCAGTGCGCCTGCTGCACCCCGGAATGCTGGTCCCCGAACCTGTCTTACCCACCCCTGCGCACCCAGGCCACAATGCCCACCTGCTGACACCGGCGTGTGTCAAAGAGGACCCACAACTTCCGGGTGCAAGCTCCCATCCCGAGGGCAGCGACCCTGCCAGCCCCCTCAGACCATCACAGCCTCCACTAGCAAGGCTAGTAGTACTCCTTTCTCGTTGACGTACTCCAGCAGACACAGCGGACTAGTAGGTCCCACATTTGGAACTGAATCTTGATATTTTCATGGCAGTGTGCATTTCATTATACTGACCTCATTGCAGACTGCATCCCCTTCCCGCTCTGGTGCCCCTGAGTGTGTGCCCTGCAATTCATGATCGACCTCTGTTTATATGTCGGTGGCGTCTGGGCCCATGGGCTGGAGGTTGTCTCCCTCTACATGTACCGATACTGACATGGTGGAAAAGTGGGGTCTGTAGCATTCAACTCCGCCATTTGCCTGTTCCTACTGCCCTCTGCATCATGCCCTGGAGGTACACCTTCCACTGTCCTCCACAATCCTCCCCGACATTCCCCTTGGACATTGACGGGCACACACCCAGCTCGTGTGGCCCTGCCTCATTGCCCCGCAAGTCACCGTCCCGTGGAGGTGTGCCTGTGCCGCCCGCTGTGCATCCGGGCCCCATACTCTGAGCTGCTCAAGTCAGGGACCCATGATGTCCATACCTTGTACTGCTGATTGTCTGCTCACTGTTGTTGTTTTTGGCAGCACCAATCAAGCCATGAGTGGTGGCTTACACTACCCAACACCCAACCAGTACAGGCGTCACTGAAGATGTACCCCTGGCAATAAAAGGTGCCGGGCGCACATGCCCGGGGCCAGTCACACAAACTCACTCAGTGTGTCCGTGTGGTTATTATGTATGATTGTGGGACTGGGGCCATTCCACATTACATTGTGCTGTGTACAGCATGTGCAACCATGTCACCGCAGGCAGTGGTATAGACCTGGGACATGTAACCGTGTTGTATCTTCATTTGAGCATAAGCAGGGTGGACAGGCGTATGACAGTACTGCGTAGGGGTGTAGCTCCTCCACACGTGGATCTGGGTGTTGTTGAGTGTGGGCCTTGCCAAGGATGTGGCTGATGCATGTGTCTCTGTTGTGGTGTCTGCGCCACCCATCCTGCAATCTACAATTTTGCTATGTGGCATGCCCCGGTGTGCATGCTCGGCCGAAGGGGTACATGGGGAGGGCATGCTCGCTCGGGGTCAGGGATCACACATGCCAACGGTTGTGCGTTTCGCTATTGCACCAGCATAAGCGAAAAAAGTACCCTCAACTGCATGTCAAGTGCAGCCAGGCAGGTGCTCGACATCTGTGTCAGACCTGTCTGTGCAATGGGCCTACACACACGTGGCCAGCCACATTCTGCGCATCATCATCACTGTGTTGTGCTCAGGCTTGTAGACATAGGCAGACAGGACTAGTGAATGGGTTCGGGTGAGGGAGGAGCAGCAGTGAGGCTCCATAATGCACATTGATGCTGCTCATATGCAACAAGCAGTATATGTCATACAGGAATCACAAAGTCACACATATCACACACCATTGAACCAGTGTGCCTACCAACACATCATGCAGCACTTTGTATTGACTCATGTCTCTCTGCATTGTGACAGGTGATCAAGGATATTCACTCTGCGCTTGGATGATGACACCCCTCCGTGCACCAAACACACAGGCCTAGAGGCAGTACAATGTGGCACACAAATGCGCCAGGGACATTGTGGAGCGCACATTTGGTGTTTTGAAGTCATGTTTCAGGTGCCTAGACGCCACAGGTGGTAAGCTCCTGTACAGTCCAGGCCTCGAGTGCAAGATGGTTGTTGCATATTGTGTGTTGCACAACATATGTGTACGCAGCGAGGCCCCATGGATACGAGTGCCAGATGCACTGGACGATGATGACCATGGATACGAGTGCCAGATGCACTGGACGATGATGATGAAGATGAGGCAGGTTGACCACACCCCACTGAAGCCGCAGCAGGAATAGCCCGTAAGGACCACATAATTGACAGTTTTGTCTCTGGTTGACATCACATTGTGTGTGTCCTTAGCAGTAATGGCACAGTATGTTGACTGACCACAGGCACTGCATATGCTACTAAAAGCATTCCGATACACATTCCTTGCATGCATGTCACTCATCTGTACAGGTAACTCAGACAAGTGTGGGTGTGACATGTTGTGCTGTCAATTGAGGGATTTGTTAATGGATAGTGGGTGTGTCACCTCTGTGCAGTGAGGCTGTTTATGGTGTCACGTATTCGTACTGCCAGTTTTGTGTGTCACAGTTGTTAATGTATCCCACTATTCTGTGTTTCCCATCTGTCCCAATTCATTCCATTTTGGCTGTCATTTGTGGCCTAAAAGTGTCAACAGGGATTCTTTTGTACTCTGATATGTGCCGTCATGATGCAGGGATGCACCCTGTGTCTCAGGTCCCACGACATGGGAAACATGTATGTCAGGGTGAGTCACTGCCCTTACATTGTTCCGTGCTTTCATTCTTGTTTGATCATGGACATGGCAGGTCGGTGTGCAGGGGGTGTTGTTTGTGCCTCTGCAATGTGAGGGGGTGATGCCTTTTCACGGTGTGTTCCATGTTTGTTTCTATATTGGCGCAGGTTACATTCTGAACGCATGTCAATGTGCATTGTGGCTATTTGTGGGGAAATGCCTATCTGATTTAAACAGTGGTCATTTGTTATGTGTCGCAGCTGTGGGGTTGTGCTCGCACGTTGCCATCCCACTGTTTCTTTACTCTGCTTTTGTGGTGCATTGTCCTGCCAGACGTGTGGGATTTGCAGGCCTGTCACTGTTTTTTGTGGATTTTTGTGCCGCGATTGGCCAGGATGTTTTGCGTTCGTGTTTTGCTGCGTGGCATTGGTTTTAACGGGGTCATTTGACATGTTATCTGGTGTCTATCGCATGGTACCGCCATGTTGAGAATGCTTCATTAACACTGCATAATTTTCCCGCAATGGATTGCAATGTTGGGAGCTGCGTTCAGTTACTTTTGCGATGGTTATAACACGTTCTTGAGAATATGGCACAACATGTTAAAAATGTTATCCACTTTTTAAGAAAAACAGGTTTCCTTAAGACATTCTCTGCTTGGCCTTGGTAGCTCCACCAACAAACTTCTCTCAAGAGCAAAAGGTGAATAGTTTGCAAGCGAAACAAAAATAGCTCAAAAGTCAAGAAATCAAAAATAAACCCGCCAAAACATATTTCGGAAAGAGAAGAAAAGCAGGAAAATGTAGTTTGTGAAACAAGAGCATAATGGTCAAAAAATGGTTAAAGGGATCAGGAAGTAACATTCTGAACTAAAAGTTAACTGTAACTGATAAGAAAAATGGCATGGTAAGAACCAAGGACGGCCCATATAGTGTGAGCGGCTGTTTTGTAAGTGCCTTTTCGGACCAACCGCCATGGACCGAAGGTTAGGTAAAGCATAGCAATGTGGTGCAAGAATGACACACACCTTAATTCATAATTTGAAGCCACGTAAAGCCACTTTGCCTGGCTTTGATTGGTTCCAAAAATATAAAGCCACTCAAAGCAGCACAAATTGCTGCATTGCGTTACTCTGCCAGGTGTAGGCTTTACATGGGCATTGCGTGGTGTTCCTACGTAACTCCAATGGGTTTTGCCACTTTCCCAGATTAACAAGACCTTGTAAACCTAGGAATGCGCCAAAAGGATACGTCGCCCCAAGAGAGGAGTAACGAGGAGGAATATCTTTATTTCTCCTAGTTGCTTCCTCTATGTGTGCTTCTGCAGCACACATAGAAAGAGGAAAAAGCCTGTCCTTCCTGCACAAAATCAATCCTGCCCACAACATAGGCACCATCTCACCATGGTGCAAGGGTGGCTGCGTTGGCACTAGGCTGCCTAAACAGCACCAGTGGCAAGATAAAGGGCAGAAATATTCAGTATTGGATAAATACTGAGCATTCCTGCCCTTTCCCTGTGAAACAGGGCAGCGCAGCAAGGCCACTTACTACCCTGCCATGCCCATCTAAGGTCATAAGTATGGCCCTTAGTCTCTCAGATGGAAGTCAGAGGTCTATAGTAGGCAAGAAAGATCTCTGTGAGGCCTCCAGGTGGCCGGATGCTCTGTATTTGAGATCCCTGTGTTGCGATCAGTTTTGATGCCAAAAGCCCTAAGTGGATCAGCTTGATCTCTTTCGCCACCACAGTTGTTTTGGAGTCGAAATCACTTGTCTGCCATGTCCCATATCAACAGGAACAAAAGCAACCACAGACATGTTTTGGCTATTGGGCCTCATTAGGGAGGTGTAGCTTCAGTCCTTAAGGCACCGATCCAAACCTGGATTATATGTGCCCTAAAGGAGAGCTCACTGTGAAAGACAATAAGTGATGGATGGAAAGGCTTGAATTAAATCTTACCACTGGCGTTCTGTGAGCTCTCGGGCTGAACTGCTAGGTTGCACTGTTAGGTGCACTGCTACGATGAGAGAGAGAACATTTTTATATTGCTTTTGAATGAGAACTAATCGCACAGGTACTTAAAAAAAACTGACGGTTAAAGGGTCTCGTAGAAACACAAAATACTTCAAGCCAAGTGTTTTTGCAAATGGCCAATTGTTCACGTAGCGCATCTTATTGATTTTTAGTTGGGTTCTAGGCCCTTCCAGTGTTTGGTGATGAAGTACAGCGGCATTAAAGTCACTTGTGCAGGATCACAGGAGTGTCAAGGTGTCAGAGGGATGAACCCGAGTTTAGAGACAGCTCCATAGCAGGGCAGTGGTATTGCAAGGAAGAGCTGTGTGAGGGGTCGCCCTTTTTAAAGTGAACGCGCATGGCGTGCTGCAAGTCTGGAGAGAAACAATAGTGCGTACGGAGTTACAAAGGAGACCATGTAACTCCGCCAGTAAACGATCCAGTCCGGGTGGGCGGGGCCAAAAGTGGACAGGGCAGTAACAAGGAGGAACTAAGAAGTCTCCTTTACAATAGAAAGCCAGCGTTTAGCCTGAACTATGACGCAAGCCAATGGGAAGAAGGGGGAAGGCTTCAAGTCCCCTTAATAAGCCTCCCAGAGCGAGGAGCACATGCGCGCTCCAGCTCTAGGTCTGTGAGACCTAATGAATCTATCCTTGTGTAACTAACTGGTGCTCATGTTAAGCACCCCAATATCTTCAGGTCCAGTTTGCGTTAAATAAAACTGCAAAAAGAGTGGCATTTACAATGGTGGCTGGTGAACTTTGAAAGTGGTGGGAGTAAAAGCTGGGGATGACTCATGTCGAGGAAAGCAAGTGGACTGACTGATAAAAAAGGGCGTTATTTGGGGAGAGGGGAGTCAAAAGATTGTTTGGGGGAAAAACAGTGGAAATTGGTGCATTTTAAAAATAAATGTAAATTTGAGAGAGCAAAAAACTCTGCATGGCAATTGTGAACATGTAGTCTTTAAATATTTTAACAACTGATATTTATCATTTGTGTGCCAGTCTGTCACTGTCACCATGATGTGACTAAATCGGAAATTACATTTCAAAAGACAAAAATTATCGGGAAAAACATCGAAATAAAAGAGTCAACATTTAAAAAAAAATCAGAATAGGAATAGGGAAGTAATAATAGTTAAGAGAATGGGTTGAGGTAATAATGAAAGAAAACAATTAGCAGAGGTGTTAAAATGTTTTTTTTCTTCCTCATTTTACATTTTTTTATTGACATCAATGGGGCAGTAAATACATAAATTCATAGGGTTAATTCCATATGAGTAGTACATATCATCTTGACAGTTGAATTAATCAAAAAGATAAAAACCAAGAAGACAAAAAACATTAACAGGAAAAATCGTTCGCCTTTACCCAAATATATCGAAACAATAACATAGAAATAACATAGCATAGAGACCTAAGTAAACCTCCTTATTTAATTAATCTAATGTCGCCATGTCCATGGGACCCCCCGATTGCTTCAATTTTAACCATGGAGCGAATACCCCTAGCTTCAGCCAAGGCAGTTTCCAAACAGAATGTTTCCCTAATAATGGTCCACCATTCGCAAACAGATGGCGGTTTCGATAAACCCAAGCCTGAGCTATAGCTAGTCTAGCAGCAACCATCATGATTCAAAAAAGTCATGCCAATGCTGGTTTATCTGCCTTAAAGCCTAACATAATTTCTAAGACAGTTAGTGAGGGACCCAATCCTAATTTAAAATGGAGCACCTGGCCTATCTTCTGCCAGTAAGTCCTCAATTCCGGACATTCTACAAACATATGGATAAGATTAGCAGCATGAGTTCCACACTGGGGGCATTAGTCTTTTCTCTAAAGTTGTTCCTTTCAGCCCATTTAGCTATCCTTTCAGGTGTATAATGGAGCATACACAATTGCTGTAATTGTAAGCTCACAGAGAATTTAATCACCTATGTTACCCAGGGCCTTTTTGATCGTGTCAGGTGTTACATCTATACTCAATACAAGGCTCTAACGTGTTGCTAATTTTACACATCCATCCAACTTAAAATTGGACAGGTGTTTGTACATATTGCCAATTAGATGCTTCGTCTTTTCCCCGTATAGACATTCCCAAATCATAGAATGAGTTATCACGTTTGACCCCAAGTTTTTCCCCAAGTAATCCCTGATCTGCAAGTTTATGAAAAAAAAATTAGCAGGTAATTTATAATAAAGTCGTATAACTTCGAATGACTTAATTCCACTCACATCGTACAGGTCCCCCAAACAAGTAATTCCATACTTGGACCAAGATTTATCCATATGGTCATGGAACACATCAGGAAACATAGGATTCCCCCACAATGGAAGCTTATTGTGTATTAATGATAGTTTACTTCTGACAGCCATAGCCCGCCATATACAAATGCTGTCCCTAACTGTCTTGAATCTGACACGCTTAATGTAGTTTGGGTCATTAGTGCGATATAGAAATAATGGAATGTCATCTCCTAGAATCAGCCGGTATCAGGAGTCTTTCTGGTCAGGCCCAAGAATGCTGCGAAAATGCCCGGCAAACGCTACCCAGAAATAGGTTTTGAAGTCTGATAGGCCTTGATTATAAGGGGATTTAAGCAAATCAATAGCCTGTCTAGACTTAATAAAACCCCATATAAAGCTACTAAGTACCCCATCTCATTTTTTTTTATTAGAAACACGCAAAGGAATCTACCTAAACAAATATAAAAACTTGGGAAGTATTTTCATTTTTATTAAATTGCATCTCCCTAAAAGCCATATAGGGAGTTTATGCCAGTTCTTTAATAATTTAGTAGTTTCGTCCAATAATGGAATGTAACTTAGAGCTACAATTTGACCAACTTTGGCTGAATCCTAACCCCCAGGTACGTGGCTGTAATGCATACCCCCGAAATTGGAGATTCGGGTTTGAAATTAATAAGCATCTGTGTTTTATTAATATTTAATTTATAGCCCGAGATAGAGCCAAACTCAGTTGCTGCTATTTCGACAGCTGGTGCTGAGGGAAAACAGCCAATCTTTAAAGAATAACAAGGCTGTTCGGCGAAGGACCCTTTAATCCCAATATCGATATTTACCAAATAAAGAGACAGGCACTGGAAATCTGGAAAGCAAGAACGGTTTATTGCTTCAGTAGAGAACACAACAGGCCTGACACAAGTCAATGTCTTCAGGAGGTGTTCTAACAACATCTCCGCGGTCCCACATTATATACAGTTTACAGTAAGTTTATTGGTGGTCAAACATCCTTGGAATTCCCGCCCCCAACAGGTTCCCACAGAGTCCCAACAGTTGGTAGTCCCCCACCCGAGTATTGATTGGTGATTGGTATCACACAGCCGGACATTCTGTGATGTATTCCTATAGGTTCTGTATCGATTCCCCTATTCCCGGCCCTGTTCTGGTTAATACTTAACTAGCAGCCGACCCACGGTGCAAAAAACCGTTATCTGATTAAGCCACACCACGGCACAGAAACGTGTTATCTGATTAGGTAATAACGCATGCCATCTAATTAGACAAGCACTATTCCTCCAGCCCCTGATAAGGCATACGGAGTTCTCAAAACAAATCAAACCTATGACAACCTGGGAAAATCCCTGCGGCCATTGTTTTGATTTCACCGAGAACTTCAGCAAAAAAATGTGCGAACAAGCCCGTTCGTATGACATCCTTATTGACGTATCCAAGTCCATCCTTACGTCAATCTCGACACCTTACAGGTATAAATATACCGACATTGCCTTAAGCAAACACACGCGGTGGTGACGAGATCGGAGCAGCGAGACGCGCTGAGGAGCCCAGCAGAGAGCGAAGCCCACACGCGCTGCCCCGCCTTCCTGACGCGCTGAGAACAAGACGCTGTTTTTCTCCTGCCGAGAAATCCAGCTCCGGCGCTTCCAAGCAGCCCTCGCAGGCAGCTGGAATATCAAGACCAGAGACGAGAGATACCAGCCCTCAACCATTCTAGATCTCAGGTACAGAACTGAACAACCCCTTACAGAGAATTCTTGAGTCAGTCACTTGGCAAAACCAAAAACTTTAAGTCTAATATCGTCAGTAGAAGACCTAGTTAACCTCTGCCCTAGATCTATACTATTGAAGATATTATTCCAATGCGCAGAGCCTATTGGGATAATAGGAACTACACTACATGGCGCCCAAACGTTTGGATAGGCGATAAAACTAACGCAAGACATTAGAGTAACTCAGTCGTGCTTTTTCACACAGAACCCCTTTTTTTCCCATAATACTCCAAAGACGTCTGGAGTGGGTAAAAGGTCATATCCGCCAAACCTCGCAGGAGGAGACTCCTATGTATGGTTCTTGGTTTATTCAACGTTGAAGGATACACTGTTCCAAAATATTGTGCATCTAATCTTTGTTTCCATAAGAAACCTGATCTGCAAACAAACGGAATAACCTTCTGGACAGTAAAATGTCAGACAGTGAAGGAGAAAGAGAGGCAGCTAGAATAGCAGCTGAACTCGTAGCAGCTGATAATACTCTGCTACAAAATGACCCAAATGCAAAACTCATCCCGGTCAACATAAGAAAATCTATAACTTTAAAACTTATAGAAAATGGACTGACATCGAGAGGTGGTACAGTCATATTCGTAATTGAGGCACACGAATATCGGCAGACAGAGGTATTCTATTCATGGATAAACTTTCCAGCAGCAAACGCTGTAACAAAAGAGTTCCACTATTATAAGATAGAGGAACCACCGGATACCTACACTCCTTTCGAGGAGGTAGAAGTACCACTCAAATTCCAAGAGCACCTGCTCTTGTTTGATGGCGCCCTAAAACATAATAATCACATCACCAGGCTCAGTCCACTAGGTAGACCAGGAGCAACGTGGCCGGTCCTAGCCGGATATACACCACATCCAGACATTGAAGAAATGTCTGCAGCAGAGCTTCTAATACAGCTAAAACAACTAATCAAAATACATAGACAATTAGTCCAATATGTAATGCGGACTTCAATAATACAACCAGCAAGTAAAATTCCACAGCTGACCCCTCATCAGGGTAACACAAATAAAATTACACCACAGAACATACAGTCCTGTCTATGTAAAGTACCCGCAAAACGGGAACAAATACCTTTCTGGCTAGCACAAAAAATCACTCAAATAGAGGCGGTGTTTCCAGACACCACCCCTGTAGATAAACACAGGATTCTGACTATCTGTCTTCCAATGGGAATCTTACCACACGTGGAGGACTGTGACACTTGGGTTACAGTCTTTGCTTCCATATACACGAAAACACATGGTGTACCATCCATGTCAGTAATACCAGATGTGCTAAAACAAATTCAAGATGAATATGGTCCAGAACCCGCTTTAACTCTTGGTATGAAATTACTGAAAGACTTCACGCAGGTCTCGGCTATATTATTAGCCAACATAAAGGGAGAAGCAGCAAACGTGGTGATCCGCCAAAGGTTAAAAGAGACAGACATAGCGGACCAACCAACTGAAATTGCCAGAATCATAGAGAAATCCTATGAAGAACTAGGAAGGGATAGTCTGGGTGGAATACCAGTAAAACCTCAACTGATTGAAAGTCCTGAAAAGGTATTTATTAAAAATAATTTAAACACTCAAAAAAAGAGCTGGGATGGAAACAAACAATCCAATCCTAAAGAAAAAAGATTCCAGTCCAGAGGAAGGTCTCCTCGGCGGAGAGAACGATCTCCGAACCAAGGACGCAGGTCTCCCCAAAGTGAGCCCTCTGGGAAAAAATATAACCTTAGAAATAGGGATAATATAAAGAAACCTGATAGATATCAAGATAATGATACACGTCCCTCTCAATCTTTTCAGACTTCCTCGCAGAAATCGGAAAGAAGAGGACGATCAGAACACAGGGAAGAGCACGTCAAGTCCAAAGACAAGGAACCTGCTCATCCAAATAAAAGTTACAATTTCCAAAAAAGAAGGTAGCCAGTATTAAAGTAGTCAAAGATGCCGAGAATACTGAGGACACAGCTGAAAAACGGAGAATGGGCTCAGACAATGCTAGACAGCGCAGCAGAAGTGAGCATAGCTCGCAAAGGCCTTATGAATCATCTGGAGACAGTGGACACGAATGAATATATTCAAGTGGAAACTGCCGACACCAGAGTTAGCAAACCTCACAAAATATATGAAATAACATTACGTATAGAGGGGGATAAGACTAGAAAAATAAGGGGTCTTTTTTGGGATAATCTCTCCCAGGGCTATGACATCCTTCTAGCTGAACAAGACTGGCCACCCGAGTTCGTCAGAGAGTGCCCTCATGGCGAAGAAATAATTATGCCTGCCTTCTCAAATCACATTCCAATTCATAAAAAATATACACTTGCTAGAAAGTGGGCAGTAGCTCAAGCTCCTGCTTTATATAAAAATCATGTAGGATGGGATGAGGACTCTCCTCCTCACAAAATCCAGTTAAAATCACAACCTACTGCACAGAGGCAGTACCCAATTAAGCAAGAAGCTAAAAAACAGGTAAAAGAGATCTTAGATCAACTTGAATACCAGGGGGTGATTGAAACTTGCACCTCACAAATGAACAATCCTTTGTTTCCTGTCTCCAAACCAGACAACTCATATCGTCTAGTTTTGGATTACAGACACCTTAACTCATGTTGCAAAACCTTTGCAGTGCAAAACTCGCATAGTGCTGCACTAATGAATAACATAGTGCGCAAAAAATACAAAACAACATTAGACATCTCTAATGGATTCTTTTGTCAAAATATAGCACCAGAGAGCAGATATTTGACTGCGTTCTCGGTAAATGGCTCGCAAAAAAGTTTCTGCCGTTTACCCCAGGGGCACAAGAATAGCCCAGGATTATTCTCAAAGAGAGTAACAGAATTACTACAAACATACGATGACGAGGCATTATCATATGTCGACGTTATTCAACAGATGATGACTTGGATACTCACTTGAAGAGAGTGAACACCATAATACTTGGGTTCGCAGCAGAGGGTTACAAATTCAACTTTAAAAAATCAAGAATTGCCCATCTAACAGTCCTGTTTTTAGGATATGAATTATCAAGTGAAGGCAAAAGCCTGGCTAACAATTTCCTAGAGAAATGTGCTGTACTCCAAGCTCCTAGAACACTAAAAAACTTACAATCAATTCTAGGCTTCCTAAATTTCGGAAGAACATACATTGCAAATTATGCGGAAAGGGTCAAACCCCTTTATGATCTAATAAAACCAGATTTTAAAAGAATCAATTGGACTCAAAAACACACAGAAATGTTGAGATCTTTACAAACAGACATGTTAATTAAAACAAAATTAGAAACACGTGATAACTCACGTAATCTTGTGATTCGAATCATCCCAGGAAGATGCGGATTCACATACCTGACCTCTAATGAGGGAGAAAAGGTACCAATTGCATACAAATCACACTTGTACACGGAAGCTGAAAAGAAGTTCAGTGTTAAAGACAACATTGTTCATGCAGTTCAAACGGCTATAGCAAGAGAAAAAGACAACGCCGACGGTAGACATATCACAGTCAGAACAGCGGAGTCAGCCTTTGAGGCATTAACAACCCCATGTAATTTACCAACAACAGCGTTGAATCCAGAATGGATACAATGGGTGAATTCAATTACAACGGACAGAGTAAAATACTACTTTGATCCAGAATTAAAGGAATTAAAATATCTAGAATATGAAATGACATACCCTCTGCCAATCGACATTCTGCCTATACGACAGTACGCCTGTGTAATACATACAGACGGGCATGCTCAACCCTCAGTTTGGGGAGAGCTGGCTTACAAGGCAACATGCGAAATTGTAAAGGAAGTGTGGCGCGGAGGTAAATTAAGACCTCTACTTACAAAAACACACTCAGTGGAAAATAATTCAGAACAACAAACTGAAATAATAGCGTTAAAAATGGCGCTAGATAATGCCGATCGCGAATTCCCGACACTTATTGTGTGCGATCCGTATTACTGCGTCAAATCATACAATAACGATTTACAGAAATGGATTCAAAACGGTTACAAAGATGACACAGGTGCAACAATAAAGCAAAAAAGTACTTTGGGAACAAGTAGTTCTTTTACAGAAAGAACTACCAAAAACTCACGTGATACACTCACTGAGTCATCAGCGTGATGGCCTTCACGTTGCAAGGAATTCATTGGCTGAGAAAGCCACAACGGCAGCAACTGAATCGGCTTCCGTAGTCAAGAAAAAGCGTACAGTAAAACACATTGACGGTGAAACTATGCTGGCGGTGAAAACGTCATCAAAAGGTGACTGCTCAGCACTACCGATCAATTATCCACTCAATTACACATACATAATCGATACAAACTCCGTTCCTTTTGCTCGAATCCCTGGAGTGGGGGATAGAGTGATTCCAAACATGGACAGGAGAGGCTTGTTAATAGCAGACGCACATATGGGTGAAGGTCTCAGACACCTTAAACAAAAAGATTCTCTAGAAGAATTACAATCAGTGTACTGGTGGCCAGGCATGAGCCTGCATCATCAGATTTTTGTAAAAAACTGCCCAGACTGCAATAGAGATCGCAGTGGCGAGCAAGGAGGACTATTACCATGGCACTTTGCTCCAGTAAAACAACAACAATAAGAAAGTACCCATCACGAAAAAGCGTTATATTAACATAAAAAGACTAATTTTCACTTATGATGTAAGACCCCAGCACTCGGCTGACGTCTGGACTGTTATAAAAAGATTTGCGAGTCTTTAATGGCATATACGCTAGAAGCATGCTACGTTTGGCTGAATGTTTTTTCTTCTTGCCCTAAAGCGTATGGAAAAAACATGGTCAAATGAGCATAGCATAGCGGGACTCTTCTCACTTCCTACCTGAGGGAACGGGATGGTGTAAAGAAAAAACCAAAGGCATAAAGCAATCTATAACAGCGAAGGTATTAGGTTCGGGTGCTGGGTGGGTCAAACATATAATAAGTGTCCAACGTAGTCTAAATAACCTGCCAAGAAATTCTCTGAGGGGATTCAGTCCGTACGAATTATTGTAGAATGATGGTCTTAGATCTTGACAGTCAGACTTCAGTGGTTAAAGAAAAAAGCTTTGATATCAAAGATCGTTTGGCTATTTTACAGGACTTAAACGAAACAAGGAAAGACCTGAGCAACATAAAGTTGAAACAACAGCCAACGACCACTGAAGAAAAACCACCTGTCCCAGCAAGACCTGTCTGGATTCCAAAAGTCGGGGATCTAGTCAGAGAAAAGATCGCGGTAAAGAAGGAATTTGGGCCTTCTTACAGAAAAGCAGTTCCTGTCTTGTCTGTCAACGGGACAAGATCAGTAGTACTACCGCCCCTTGCTGGTAAAAAGGAGAACCGAGTTGTATCCATCGACCTGGTTAAACCACAATCATGTGGCCGATAACAAACAGTAGGCCAAGTGGACTCCCGATAAGTAGTAGAACACCAAGGTTTGCTACAAACACAGAGGTTCAATCTAAGAGGCTACTCACGTTTGAAATGCCAAAAGAACAACAACAAGGTCTATGCAACAATGCTATGGAACTTAAACCTCTAAAAACCCAAATAAAAACATTTAGCAGAGACACACCAATCTACAATGAAGTAATAAATGACTATGCTGCTGCAACAAAATACACGGATAAAGCAAATATCAATCCTGAAGCTATTGGAACAATAGACAGAACGGCATCCGGTTACTTCATCAACTTCAGCGATTCATCTGAAAACCTGAGTGAATCAAAGGAACAAAAATCAACAAAAACCCTTAAAAATAAAGCTAAGGAACTTTTTCAACATCTGAAAGAAACCTATCTGATTTCTCCATGGATTGAATTCTGGGTGGCCTTAGGTGCACTTATCCTCATACTTTGGCTCATCATGGTACTATGTTTGGGACACTTCATTGAGGGAAAATATGCTAAAATGGACACAGCAAGCCAGAAAATCAACTTGGTCCTCAAACCACACACGTCTTCACACATCGAGAAAAGGGAACTTTCTTCAGTCAACTTCACAGCCAATCCTATACCCGGTGGGGTAGCATGGGACAATACTGATTATGAAATCTATGGTCCGATTGAAATCCTGAAATATCCACATCAAATCAAGATCTCATTGAGTGACTTTGTAAAACCAAGCTCAGTTGCTGATGATTGGGACTTTGAAATCATTAATAATATGATGTCTGACCTAGTGATGTCTGCTAAATTTACAAAACATGATTATTTGCAGGGTTCGTCTAATTATGATAAAATGTTCTGCTATAATCACTATAGTAATCATTATCTGCATAAATCTGCACAGCCTAGAAATATTTTAAATTATAATCAATGGGAACACTGTGCAACCCCTCCAAAAGGTAGTTCAAGAACTTTTTATGACACATATTCATATTTTTCAGGGTTCAACACAAGTAATGCTGAAACATTTTATTTCAAATTATCAAATAAGACAGGTACAAAGACCATGCTTACAAACACTAAATTGATATATTCAGACTCATTTTTTGAGCAAATGAGTACATTTGGTTTTGAATACTGGGACAAAAATGTTGAAGTAAAAAGTGTTTGGGGTACAAAGGAATGGCAAGTACAAGGTATAGAATCATTGTTTAGAGCCTGCATGATCCCAGAACAAATGATATTTTTGAATGACACTATTCAACAAACTACCTGTCTTGGCCTAGCCAAAATCAAAGATTTAAACAAACCGTCTATTCCAAAGCCAACGATAAACAGTAATAGCTCGACAGATAAGGAGATACACGTAAACCATATATTAAGCCAAAACAGAACACATCCAGATTGGAAAAAGTGGTTGATCTGGCCCACAGATACTAATAACTGTCAAGACAGATTCCTGAACAAAATCCAGGGGTTCAAATTGACCAGGCCAGACCCTAGATATTCCCAAAGACAACATCCAGGGATAATTACCACGTACAGTGTGGGCAAGCTCTGCCTTCAATGGCTACAAACATCCACACTGGCAGAAATTAAGCAACACCTAACTTTACTTACTGATGGTGCTGACTTGCGTGATTTCATTATGGGACCGTGCAAACAGCGTCAAAAACGCTTCATAGCAGCCTCTATATATGCAGCTTATAACGAAGCCTGGAAAATAACTCAAATTGAAACGTCAGAGAGAATACGGGAAATTGACCGTATTAATTTGGAAAAATCACTTTCTGTGGTGGACAATGGGTTAATGACTCTGTCCTCCAGAATATACTCTTTGGACAGCATTGTGTCTTCAGCAATCGACATAATATCGCAAGACTTACTGTTATTACAACACGTCAGTCCCAATTGCGTTCTATTGTACAACTTGGCTGGACGTTACAAAATCTGCGTTCAGGCTATGTGCCTTGGCGTTTAATCAACACAACGTCACTGTTCAATATCTTTAACCTTACTGATAAACAAATCAGTATGGCACAGAAGGGTGCTGATTATGTAGTGTAGTTCCTATTATCCCAATAGGCTCTGCGCATTGGAATAATACCTTCAATAGTATAGGCCTAGACCAGACGTTAACTAGGTCTTCTATTGTCGATATTAGACTTAAAGTTTTGGGTTTGCCAGCTAGCTCAGAGTTCACTAGAAACTTTCTCGAATAGGCAAGGAGGAGTTGAACCTCCCTGGATAGACAAGAAGGGATTTAGTTTCTGACAACCATAGAACATGACAACTTTGCTCTCCCCTAATCAAGAGTGTATCTCTAGAGTCGTGTGAACAAAAGGCAATTTATTTTACTCAGTCAGTACGTGCATTCTTAGTCTCATCAGATTGTAGAGAAAAGGAAGAGACAGGCGTGTTCAATAAAAGATGTTATTTATTGATCAGTCTCTTTTCTCATACAAGAGAAATGGATCGATATTATTGCAATACTTATGGTTAAGTAAAGTGCATACATTAAAAGCAGAAGTATAAAATAATACTGTAAAAACATTGATATGGTTTCTAAGCCATATGAAGGTTTAAAATGAATAAAATATATACATACATATATACATTTGACTAATCGTACTCAACTGGTGTTTCTAACTACGCCTACCCCAGTGTACCTGACCTAAGCCTAATACGTGGGCGGGGATAGAAAGTTACAGTTTTAAGTTAAGTTTGTTTTGCCAAGTGACTGACTAAAGAATTCTCTGCTAGGGGTTATTCAGTTCTGTACCTGGAATTTAGGATGAATGAGGGATGGTATCTCTCGTCTCTGGTCTCGATATTCCAGGCTGCCTGCGAGGGCTACCCGGAAGCGCCGGAGCTGGATTTCTCGGCAGGAGAAAACAGCGTGTCGTTCTCAGCGCGTCAAGAAGGCGGGGCTGCGCCAGCGGGGTCTGCTCTGCTCTGGGCTTCGGCAAGTCTGGCTGCTCCGATCTCGTCACCACCGCGTGTGTTTGCATAGGGCAATATCGGTAATATTTATACCTTTAAGGTGCCGAGATTGACGTAAGGATGGACATAGATACGTCAATAAGGATGTCATACGACTTGGTCGTTAGCACATTCTTTTGCTGAAGTTCTCGATGAAATCAAAACAATGGCCGCAGGGTTTTTCCCAGGTTGACATAGGTTTGATTTGTTTTGAGAACTCCGTATGCCTTATCAGGGGCTGGAGGAATATCGCTTGTCTAATTAGATGGCAAGCGTTATGACCTAATCAGATAACACGTTCCTGTGCCGTAGTGTGGTTTTATCAGATAACGGTTCCTGCATCATGGGGGTTTTCTGCCTCATGGGATGGCTGCTAGTTAACTTGTTAACCAGAATAGGGTTAGGAATAGGGGGATCGATACAGAACCTATAGGAATACATCACAATTATACAATCCTGAGCATTGAGAAACTCGAGAGATTACCATTGACAATGTCAGAACGACCTGTCAGTGAGTGGATAATACATGGAATAATTAATATTCCAATATCTACTTTCAGGTTTCAATACTGCCAAAAATATATACAGGCTGGCATGTACGAAAAATTGGGTAAAGGGTACATTAAGTCAACATGGAACTTGCCCTATTCACACGCGTGTGTCAGTAATAAAGGCCGGAAAGTGTTTCTTAGTGGCAATAATTGTGCAATGTCACTAAGCGGTACACTTCTGTGTAATGGTATTAGTTTACATGGAGCCTGTGAAGGGTCCTCAAATAACCTTTCATGTCACCAGCTAGGCACACCTGCGACACAAATAGAACCATTCTTTAGGAGACTATCGAACGGGAGTTACATTATAATCGTAGACCGCAGATGTTGTAGCTTGGTGCCCGGAGTAGTTTATCTCATAACTACGACTGCGAAGGTCATGTGCTGTGAACGAGTATTGTTCCCCAGCGCAATGCCAGACAGGGAGGCAAGGTTATGGCCGAATTTGAAAATTTCTTCCATTAGAGTTGATACTTTAAGCAGAATGAAAACTGTGCTCCTTCAGACGCCAACCAGGCTCACGTCATCAAAAGAAACGTATGATCTCCAAGTTGCAAGGACAACGGCAGAGATTCATTCATTGTTATCAACTAATTCCCCCATACATTTCGCAGAAATCCTGAACGAAATCTTAAATATTTCTGATACCAGTGGAGTCTCAAATGTATTTAAGACAGTGTTTTCAGGGGCTCTAACACCATTTAAAGCCATTCTGGGTATTTTTCCAGACTTTGTCCATTCCGTCTTTGGTGGACTTCCTCTCCTTTTGGGACTAGTGGCAGGAATCCTATTTTTGATCCTGTTATTTCGCTATGGCAAACCGTGTCACAGACAAGACACCTGCGACAAGGGAAGAAACAATCCTAGCCATTGGATACCGGGACCAGATATCTAAAATCGTTGGACTGTCCCGGCTTAGAGACCTGAACATGACTTGGTTTCTTTCATTTAGACCTATGTGGCAAAGCTGTGTTTTAACTGTATTAAGGTGCTTGCTATGCGGAGAAGAATGCGTGTTAGACACCTGTCTGACGCTACAATCGGATGCGCCAATGGATGCAGAAACTTTGTTGGGTCCGGTCACGGCTCATGCATTGTGCTGTCCCCAGCGGCTACCAATCCTGATGACGGCATTCGTGGAGACTTCACCACTACGATTAAGGGGTAGTGAGGTTCAAGATGAAAGCAGCATCGATCAGGTACGACCTTCTGTCAGCTATGCTGATCCAAACATCAATGAAGGCAATCATGCTCACGAATGCATGGTAACATCTTTTTCCGAGTTAATGGAACTTTCACAGGAAGCTGTTGACAGTTTTTTTCGAGAGTCTAAATGATATGATGTTCTCACCAGAGCAGAAATAATTACTTTTGAACAAGCTAGCACAAGGCGTTCCCAACACCCTGAATTTGGCCTTCAATTTTGATAATAAAGTATAATGAACACATTTTTCTCCAGTTTACGGACAGCGGAACATAATTTTTCAGCGGCCCCAAAATATTTTGCAATTTTTCGGGACACTTATCTTCTGCTTAAAGTAGAAACTATTCTTAGAGAACTATATTTCTATTTTAGGAACTTTAGAGTCATTAGCTGCCCTCTGGCCTGTTCATAAATATTTTATTTTGTGATGAAATGGTCTCGCATTTTTTCTTCTTCCGTATTAAGAGCCATTTCATGTGTTAATTCTCATATTTTATTAATAGTGATGTATGAATATGCGTGATTTATTTAGCATTAATATACTGCTTAAGTGCATATAATGTATATATATATATCTTTTCGTATATTTCATGTTTCAAAATGCATATGGATGTATTTTGGGGTGGTACGGTATACACATGCTCTACTAGTGTATTTACTATGCCTAGATCTTGTAAATATGGACATAGTCAGCGTGGAGTGGGTGTGATGTATTCCTATAGGTTCTGTATCGATTCCCCTATTCCCGGCCCTGTTCTGGTTAATACTTAACTAGCAGCGGACCCACGGTGCAAAAAAACGTTATCTGATTAAGCCACACCACGGCACAGAAACGTGTTATCTGATTAGGTAATAATGCATGCCATCTAATTAGACAAGCACTATTCCTCCAGCCCCTGATAAGGCATACGGAGTTCTCAATACAAATCAAACCTATGACAACCTGGGAAAATCCCTGCGACCATTGTTTTGATTTCACCGAGAACTTCAGCAAAAGAATGTGCGAACAAGCCCGTTCGTATGACATCCTTATTGACGTATCCATGTCCATCCTTACGTCAATCTCGACACCTTACAGGTATAAATATTACCGACATTGCCTTAAGCAAACACATGCGGTGGTGACGAGATCGGAGCAGCGAGACGCGCTGAGGAGCCCAGCAGAGAGCGAAGCCCACACGCGCTGCCCCGCCTTCCTGACGCGCTGAGAACGAGACGCTGTTTTTCTCCTGCCGAGAAATCCAGCTCCGGCGCTTCCAAGCAGCCCTCGCAGGCAGCTGGAATATCAAGACCAGAAGCGAGAGATACCAGCCCTCAACCATTCTAGATCTCAGGTACAGAACTGAACAACCCCTTACAGAGAATTCTTGAGTCAGTCACTTGGCAAAACCAAAAACTTTAAGTCTAATATCGTCAGTAGAAGACCTAGTTAACCTCTGCCCTAGATCTATACTATTGAAGATATTATTCCAATGCGCAGAGCCTATTGGGATAATAGGAACTACACTACAATTCCAATGGGGGACTGTAAATGTGTGGGATCGGTCAGATCTAAGAGTTATGTAGATGATAAGGTCATGCATCTCTGTATGCACAACACGTCCTGCAGTGTGGGGGCAATAAAGCATGTCCGCAAGGCTTGGTTTATAACCTAGGACCGGATCGAGTGACCAGGTGCAGTTGGGGGATATCAGAAGGGCCTGCTCGAGCGGGGAGGATGAAAGGGCATGTGGGTTCGGCACGGGAAGTGGCTCCGGGGCAGGGTCGCGCTGAGGATGCTTTATGACTCTAGCATGTGTGCTTGGGAGCTGCCAGCACGCGGGGATGATTGCGAAGTCAGGGAGACGTGTAGGTGACTCGTAAAGCGTGAGATGGCCGCGGCACCTAAAATGGATGTCATTTACGTGCGGCTGATGACTCTTGTTAAGCAAGATGGCGTCGGTGATGTTCACGTTTGTCGATTCTACTTTTAACAGTACTGCTTCAACTGGATTAGTAGAAAAAAACACGAGATCATCTGCATACGCCGTGATCTTAAGCCTACTTGACGCACCCACTAACGGTTTTATATGTATGCAGGCTTGCAAAGTACGGATAACTGGCTCTACGTAAAGAGTGAACAATAATGGTGAGAGGGGCAACCCTGACTTGTACCGCAAAAGATATCAAATGGAAATGAATATGTGTACAACTTAGCTTGAGTTTTATGATATAAGGCTTGCACCCATTATCTAAACTCCCCACCAAGGCCGAGTGCGCCTAATGTAGCCTACAAAAATTCTCACCCGACCTTGTCAAAATCATTTTCGGCATCTAGAAGAATCATACCATGACCCATCCTCTCCTTTTCGGCATAATCGAACGCCCCAATGGCCATGTTGACATGAGCAGTAGTTTCTCTGCCGGGTATAAACCCATGTTTATTTTCAGACACTAATCCTGACATCAATGGGACTAGGCGGTTTGCCAAGATTTTCTAAAAGATCTTAGCATCCTTGTTTATGAGCGAGATGGGTCTGTATGATCCGCAGTTTGTGGGTGACTTGCCTTTCTTAAGGAAGAATACGATCTGGGCCATGTTCCATGACTCAGGCGTCCTCCCACTAGTGCCGACATGATGAATAACCATGCTAAATGGGATAAGCAGTGCGCTTTCAAAAACCTTATAAAATTCTAAGGGTATTGAGTCTACCCCTGCTGCTTTCCCTGAAGGCAATGCAGATATAGCCAATCCTATCTCTTCCAACGACACTATACTATCTAATAAGTATGCATCTGCCTCATTAAAGACTGAGAGGTTACAATCTGTAAGATATTATGCCACATCGTCTTTATCATGTGTAAAAGTAGATGAATAAAGTTCCTGATAAAAAGATGAAAATGTTTCCAGAAAAGCTAAGTATTGAGTATGTAGGATACCGTCTGAACCCTTTATAGCTTTGATCTTAGTCTGAGCTTTTGCCTCTGCCACCTGATAAGCCAAAATCTTGCCAACATGCTCTTCATATTCACATTGCTCCATGCGGTACTTATTATATCTGGCCACAATTTTTTCCCTGAAAGACTTTTTTACTGCCATTCTTGCATCTAACAAGGTAAGAAACAAATGGTCCTGACCGCTCTGGTCTCGTGCTACAGCATCGCCATGATGTTTTTCAATATCACGTAAGACAGCTATTAGTATCTCCATATCGCTTTTTCTTTGTTTATTTTGCTGCCAACTATATTGCTGGGTAATTCCTCTAACAAAGGTTTTCATTGTATCCCAAACATTCAGTGGGGATGCTGTCCCAGTACTTTCCCGAAAAAATACCTCTATTTGTTGCAGAGTGTTAGATACGTATTCACTGTCGGTAAGCAAGTACCTGGGGAAAGAAAATGGTCTAGCATTTTTACACTCAGCTGTAGCCATAAAGGATAGTAGAATATGATTGCGATCAGAAGTCACCCAGGTACACATTGCCATATCTAAATCTAGGTTTAAGCTATCAGAGACCCAGGTCATGTCAATTCTAGAATATGACTTGTGTGGGGCTGAGTAGTACGTATACCCCAGAATGGATGGGTATATTTGCCTCCAGGCATCTTGTAAGGATTGTAGTCTCGCCATTTCAAGTATTGCCACCCGGGCCCTTCGCATTCTATTAACAAACGCACCCCACCCCAATTCAACAGTTCAAGATTAAGAAAATCAAATATGGCAGGATCGTCTATATTTGGCCCATATACCGAGCATACTACACATTGTTTACCGCAAATTTCTAACTGAGCCAATACCCAGCGTCCTTTCTGATCGGCCAGTGTCTTAACAATTTTACAAGTGAACCTCGTGTCTTTTAATATGGCAGTTCCTTTCATAGATATTGTTTGTGTAGTGCAAACTATTGTTTCATAAGCCAGGTGTTTTAGCAAATGCCGGTCCTTATAGGCCAAATGAGTTTCAGTGATTAAAACTATATGTGGTTGGTACAGTTTCAATTCCTCCCGCACTAGTTGCCGCTTATTAGCACTATTGAGCCCAGCCACTTTCCATGCCATACATTTAACCCTTGCCATAATAGACTGCATTCCTTATCAGCGACTCCTTATTGCTTGAAATGAAGATTGACATTTGAGCTCTTAAAAATATTCAAAGCCACGTAAACTAGTAACTGTCTCCTTGCCATAACCCTGGTATGCTCCAATGATGACTTTGTTTTGCCCCGCAACACCCCACCCAAACCTCCCTCTTTCCCAAAGGACCTTTGGAACCCCACCCCCCTCCCAGTCCCTTGAAAGAGAAATCCCTCCCCTTAACCTGCTGCCGCTGACTGGGCAGCACATCAGAGCGACGTCCGCTACGGTGGCCACCACCACACCCCAACACACAACCTGAGTGAAAACACCTAAGTAAAAATAGAAAACAAAGGCATAATTATTCATAAGCAGTAAGCTATACTCTCTTTTGAAATTTAAACTAATGAAGCTTATCTTAACATGTTTATAATAAGTTTGTTTTAGTGGCTACTAGCCAAGTCAGAATTACAGTTAAGCTATTGGAACATATGCATCCTTTTATACTAAGGCTTGTGAGCTGCTTCAGTTTGCTATTTAGCAATTGCTCGTTTAGCTTCTTGGTCATCAATAAACAGATGAGTGCGTCCATCTTTGAAGACCTTTATACGTGCTGGTTCTTGAAGATAAAATTGTGCCCTAAGAGTCTTTAATGGATCAATTAATTGTCGGAGTTGTCAGCGCCTGTCCATTGTTATTTTGCAGAGGTCCGACCTAACAATAAAAGTAACTGATTCCACTGCTACGGGAGTGTTAGGGCGGGCTTTCAAGGCAACCGCCTGTCTGAGCAAGAAATTCCCCCAAAAAATAAAAAACGGGCAGGGATATCGGCCCTCCTGGTTATGCTTGCCCATTAGGAGTCCATGCACTCTTTGTAACTGGGAGTCCCATTCCCAGTCAGATAAGTCCGGTAATGCCTTCTGTAGCAGCCCCACTAGATATGTCCTAGGATCTGCTACTTCCACCCCTTCTGGAATGCCGAATCACCGCAGCTTATGTCGGCGTTGGCGGTTTTCCAAATCTTCTAGTTTGAGCAGGATAGTTAAGATCTGAGTAACCTGTTTCTGAAGCAGAGTGTCTGTAAGATTTACCAATTGCTCAGCGCCCCCGACTCTCTGTTGCAGCTCAGATATATCTCTGGTGAGACCTCCAATTTTTGCTGTAATTTCTTGCAGTGTCTGTTGCATCATATTACTATCCGATCTAACCTGTGTATAGCGTCTTTGAGCTTCTGATCTTTGGTCCTTTAGAAACTGCAATATCAAGGCAAGTGAAGGCTTGGAAGCTATTAGAGAGCTTGCTACTGGGAGCTGGATTGGCAGGTCCCTTATATCAGTAGGGTGTGATACAGGTGTCCGAGATTGTTCCACTGCTGAGAAGGGCAACTGCTGGAAGCTAGCCCCACTCTCCACTCAATTTTCTCTGGGAAGACCGCTTGCAATACACCTGTCCATCGGGCTGTCATTCGAGAACCCATACTCTAGATCCCCCCTTTTGCTTTAACCGACTTGCGGAGAGAGCTGTTTTACGAATTACTTTTCCCACGGGTAAGCAACATACTTTGTTGTGCCATGTTCAGCTGTGGGTTATCAGTCATTGAGGTGTTTTCTTTGTTTTAGCTTTTGTTTTCTTGCCCGGGGGGTGTCTTAAAGAGGTTGGATATGTTAGCCCTAGTCTCTACTGCTGCCTCATTATCAGTGGGAGATGCCAGTTCTTCCCACTTCTCCAAAGCAATTTCAGTGCCATCGCTGCATACAGTTAGGCAGACCTCTCCCATGCCCTCTATATCATCTGCACCCTGCGGGGTGCTGCCTTCAGGTTTCCCACCTCCCAGTTCTGCTAAAGACTGGCTCAGTGATTAACCCAGATCCGCTGAGTCCACTGGTGTAGAAGTGGCTTGTCTGTGATCAGCAAGCGTCTCTGTCTCCGTCTGAGCAATCTTCTCAGCACTGTGAGCAGTTGGCCTGGCATATGCTGTCCACAATTTTAGTGGACACCTTGCACAGTCCAAACACCCTTATTGATGGTAGGTTTAAAGCCAACCTATATAGAAAGCTATCCTAGTGGTAGCTGTGGAGAGCAGCCTTCAGGCTAAGTCTTGAAGGAATGTAAAAACAACAGTTGATGGACAGAATGCAGAACAATGTCATACATTCACCCCAGTACAGAGATCTAGGCCTAAATCCATCTTTTTTTGCTCACCATGCCATTCCAGTTTGAACCCAGCCATATGCAAATCAGTCTTGACCTTGTGCCCCATGGGAACAGTCCAGCCGGAACTGCCAAGCCAGGTCCTCCCTGGACTGGGAACAAGCATCCAAGGACCGGTTTCGGGCTTTCAGCTCTCATCAGCCTGGATAGCTTGATTACAGTGGAAGGGAGAGCACGGGACTCACGTCTGAGCATACCCGTCCCACTCGGGGTGACATATGCAGAAACAACAGTTGATGGACAGAATGCAAAAACAATGTCATACATTCACCCCAGTACAGAGATCTGGGCCTAAATCCATCGGTTTTTTGCTCACCATGCCATTCCAGTTTGAGCCCAACCATATGCAAATCAGTCTTTACCCTGTGCCCCATGGGAACAGTCCAGCCCAAACTGCCAAGCCAGGTCCTCACTGGACTTGAAACAAGCATCCAAGGACCGGTTTCGGGCTTTCAGCTCTCATCAGCCAGGATAGCTTGGCTCCAGTGGCATGGAGAGCACGGGACCCACGTCTGGGCATACCCGTCGCACTCGGGGTGACAAATGCAAAAAGAACAGTTGATGGACAGAATGCAGAACAATGTCATACATTCACCCCAGTACAGAGATCTGGGCCTAAATCCATCGTTTTTTGCTCACCATGCCATTCCAGTTTGAACCCAGCCATATGCAAATCAGTCTTGACCCTGTGCCCCATGGGAACAGTCCAGCCACTGGAGTCAAGCTATCCTGGCTGAAGACGGCTGATAGCCAGAAACCGGTCCTAGGATGCTTGATTCCTTGACCAGGGAAGACATGGCTTGGCAGTTCGGTCTGGACTGTTCCCATGAGGCACAGGGTCAAGACTGATTTGCATATGGCCATGTCTGACTTGGGTGGCTTGGTAAGCAAAATAACGATGGATTAAACCCAGATCTGTGACTGGGGTTGAATGTTTTTCCAGTGTGCAACATTCCGTCCATCATCTTGTGTGTTTTGCTGTTCACCCTATGTGGGAAGGGTATGCCCAGACGTGGGTCCCGTGCTCACTAAGCCGCTGGAGTCAAGCTATCCTGGCTCAAGACGGCTGATAGCCAAACCGGTCCTAGGATGCTTCATTCAGGTCCAGGGAAGACATGGCTTGGCAGTTCGGTCTGGACTGTTCCCATGAGGCACAAGGTCAAGACTGATTTGCATATGGCAATGTCTGAACTGGGGTGGCTTGGTGAGCAAAATAACGATGGATTAAACCCAGATCTGTGACTTGGGGGTGAATGTTTTTCCAGTGTGCAATATTCCGTCCATCATCTTGTGTGTTTTGCTGTTCACCCTATGTGGGAAGGGTATACCCAGACGTGGGTACCATGGTCACTAAGCCACTGGAGTCAAGCTATCCTGGCTGAAGACGGCTGATAGCCAAACCGGTCCTAGGATGTTTGATTCCGGTCCAGGGAAGACATGGCTTGGAATTTCGTTCTGGATTGTTCCCATGAGGCACAGGGTCAAGACTGATTTGCATATGGCCATGTCTGAACTGGGGTGGCTTGGTGAGCAAAATAACGATGGATTAAACCCAGATCTGTGACTGGAGGTGAATGTTTTGCCATTGTGCAATATTCCGTTCATCATCTTGTGTGTTTTGTTGAAGGAATGTAAAGCAGCTTGTTTTACCAGTCTATAATCTCCTGAATGACCAAATTAAAGGAGAACCACACCAGGTATATATATAAAATATATGTATTTATTCTAAACATATCCCTCTAGTCTCTTTAGGAGACTAGAAGCTAAAGTACATCAGTTAAACTTATTTAGCACACAGTAAATTAGCACAGTATACGTTTAGCCCTAGGGGCCTCACAGACCATATACTAAGAAAGTGGTATAAAAACCACGACTGGCATTAATACACGGCCTAGAGCCTGTAGAATCACTGGGGCCACCAGGAACCACCCAAGGTAGTAACACAGGGGACCCACAGGGGACGCATGCAGTGTCTAAACACAGCCGTGAATCACCATTTACTTCTATGGGGAAAGTCGCAGTTGTGGAAAATTACACGATTTGAACTGGGGTATGCACAGGGACACCAAGTGTGCCCCCAGCTCTGTCTGAAAAGCATTCACTGAATGCACCCACCCTGCCCCAATACACTAAAGCTTGTCTGGGGAGGTGGTTACACCTCCCTGTGACAGGAAACTTATTTTCCAGGCCTCCCCTGCCGGAGTTTCGTCCGGCAGCAGGAGGTCACACTCGTCTCAGTGGCTGCAGCATCCACTTTGTGATGCTGGGGCTTTTTTAAACTATTACCGGTCAGGTAAGTGTGTACATGTCTTCACCCTCTACCGTGAGACTATAATGCACTTAAGAGAGTATGGTCTGGCTGCATCACAGAAAAGCTACAGAGAATAGATTCCGAAAGCTGCAGAGGGGTCCTGCTCATGCATGGGCACCCTCTCACACAAAACCAAGCACTCTGCCTTCAGGATTGATAAGGTCTGCCATAGGAGTGACTCATAGGTTTATATGTGTCAGTGATTAAAGGTAGATATAGGTAGCCTATATCTCAGTAAAGGGTGCATGCACCACCTACCCAGGCTGCAGTAGCAGACCTGTGGTGCCATTTTGGAAGCCTTCCCAGGGGTGGCATAATACATGCTTCAGACCCTGGTAGGCCTCTGGAGTACCTATGCCCTTAGTACCTAAGGTATCCTATAATAGGGACTCACAAGGGTAACCCAGTAACCAATCTGGAGTGTACCTATTGTACATGCAATCAATTTAGAGATGAAGCAGCTAGGCTGGGGTCCTGGTTAGCAGGGCCCCAGCTAGACTAAAGTAGAAAAACAGTGAAACTCCAGCAAAAAGTGGGGGTGACCATATTAAGCAGAACCTACTCTCCTACAACCGGCACCACCCTCGATACAACTTAGTATGGCAGGCTGAGAAGGCTGAGAAGACTCTTTAATAACATTGTAGAAGCTCGGAATGGCCTCCAATAACGTTTCAGATCTCTTTTTGCCAGTCATTGTTTGGTTAGTAGCCCCGGTAGCAAGGAGTTCAGCTGCCTTTCCCTTTTGAAATAATCGTAAAATCAGCTTACCCACCTCTGACGTGCTAGTCTTCACCTTGTTACTCCCGCTGCCTGTGATATCTGTATTGCCCCCTGTTGCGGCTGCAAGAGCTCGTCCAGCCCGTGTACCTCCTGGAGCATTCTTTGGTGGCGCCATGTCTCTGTTAGCAGCCAGCGTTGGCGCAACCGATAGAAGCAGCCTTGTCCAGTAGCGCGCCAGTCTACGCCCGGAGCTCCACAATACTAGCCGAGACGCCAACAGACGTGTCCGACCCCTGCTACGCCGATTATCCACATACTCTTTTCCACTTTTTTCGAATTTCCGCAAGCTATGCGCCCGCCGTCTAGTAAGTAGCTTACTCCACTATTATGCAGTAGAAAGTTCAGGCATTATTGACGGTTTCGGGTAGCAGGGTGTGGGGAGACTCCTCCGTGCGGTGGTGCTCCGCGGCGGTATCAGTCCGCCATTTTGCTCCTCCGCCCTCGCCCGGCGCAGGTGTTAAAATGTTATGTAAAGCAGTCCTTGCTCTCAGCCGCGGTTGGTAGTGGGTGTACCTGCCGGGCGGTGACGTGGGGACGGGGAGGGGCAGGGTGGGGGTGTAGTAATCTATGGATTGCGGAGCTTTACAGGTAAGTAAACATATAAATAAATAAAACTAATTTCGTTGCGCGCACTGCATCGCATTTGGGGATGCAGTGCACACAACGAAATTTGTTTTATTTATGTATATGTTTACTTACCTGTAAAGCTCCGGAATCCATAGATTACTAACCCCCCACCCTGTCCCTCCCCACGTCACCGCCCTGCAGGTACTCCCACTACCGACCGCGGCTGCTTGCTCTTTTCCAAGCACAGCTCAGAAATGTTGGTTATTTATGGACCACTGTCGCTGAACATGTTGCTGAAGTATTATTATTTATTTATTTATTTTAAACATTTGTAAAGCGCGGCTGACACCTTGCAGGTTTCCTGGCGCTGGAGAATACTCATAACTGAGGGGGACTGACGGCGAGGAGCAAGTAAAAATGAGTTTTAAGGGAATAGCCAGGTTTTAATGCGTTTCCGAAAGGGGAGGAGTTTTGAGATTTGACGGATTTCAGGAGGCAGACTGTTCCACAATTTAGCCGCTGCGACTCTGAAGGATCTGCCCCCCGTCCTGACTTTGTTTTATCTGGGAACATTTATCAGACAGGCAGAGGCTGAGCGTAGGGTTCTGGTAGGGGTGTACCAGGTGAACATGGCCTGCAGAGGTTTGGGCCCAGCTCCGTGGAGTGCTTTAAAGACGAGGCAGAGGGTCTTGAAAGCCACTCTTTGTTTAAGTGGGAGCCAGTGTAATTCGGCTAAGGCCGCTGTGGCTGAGGATCTCCTGGTCCAACCGAGAGCTAACTTGGCTGCGGCCGACTGAGTAACGTATAGGCTTGACTTTTTTTGATGGTGTCTAGATGTTGAAGGTAGATTACTTGTATTATCTATTGACATTGCCAAACTAAAGGAGTCTGTTTTGAAAGCAAATTAAATGGCACTACACAAAGTGATTTCCTGGTCCTATCCTTCACGTTCAAATAAGCAGTTGCTTGTTATGTCTTATCTGTGCATAGAGGGGCATTGTGTTCTTTTGCATTGAATAGCATGTGCCTGAACAGCAGAACCGGGGATGCAGAAATTTGACAGGTCCAAAAAGCTGTTGTGCGAACAATCACAAAGAGTGCTGTTGCGTACAGAACACTCCATATCTCTGTCTTTAAATGCACACGCGACTAACACTTTCATTATGTTATCTCCATCAAATGTAATATACAAATATGCAATACAGGAACTCGAGGCAAAGCTCCGTAGATTCACGGCATATGAGGTACAGAGCGCAAGGTGAATGTTGTTGATCGTACAACCCAGGCATGGCTTACACACCATATGTACACAGTGCGGTAATAACACAACCCCACTAGTTACCTTTCCACAAGACCAAAAACACAACACAACCGTGCCCCCTTGTTTTTATCATAGAATTGTATGGGGTTCTCAGCACCGTGAGCATATCATGTACAAAGAGAAAACCCTTTATGTGTGGCTCAATGGTTAGAGTGGCAGACCCTGATGCAGAGGTCTAGCCCGGGACTAGGGTTCAATTCCCCGCCTCGGCGGGTCTTGGGCTCAAAATTCCACGGGCCTGATAATTCTCGCCTCGGTGCCTATTCCAATCATGGAGTCCCACTATGCAACTCTGGGCAAAAGCTTGCTTAATCTCCACAACGCTAAGGATGCCTGGCCTCCACCTTGGGGATGCCCAGGAGTGGACACCTCACAGGGAAAACCAGGATGGGTTCCACAGCGGTATTCGTACAAGCGCCTTGAGACACTTGCGGGTGAGTAGTGCGCTATACAAGTATCAATTTACAATTTTTATGTGCCCAGATTTTGAGAGAAGGCGCAGAGGAAGAAAGAAATATCCAAATACTTTTGCACTTCTATTTACTTTACATAATTCGATATTTTATTTTATGAACATGTGTCGCATTTTGTTGGCTCTTTGAGGTGATGGGCGTGCAAAATATCATACACAGCGGAGGTGCTGCTTCAAGCCTATGTTAGTGGGTAATATTATGCAGTGCTGAAGAACACATTATTTGTTAACTTCAAAACTCTGTACTTGTAATTTTACTTAATGTCGAGTGCATACGGGATGATGGGACGACAGCCAGTCAGACAATCTACTGCAGGAGGTAGAGGACGAGAGCTACGTCATGAGCAAGGTTTGGTAATAATATCTCTTTCCACTACTTCGCGCACAATGCCAATAATGGCACTGGGCATGAAGAGGGAATAACACAAGAGACAGACAATGGCCAGCCAATCACTGCCTGGCTTCATAATAAATCTAGAAGGTGATTGGGCATATTTTGTGACCCTAACTTAAGCTTTCCACCCTCACGCTGACTCATGTTCAGTTCAGAATAGAGGCCTACCTGCACATCCTTAGCCAATCCAGATGCCTATGCGTTGCTGTTTATGCCTTAAACTGCATGAGAGAAGCTTTAGCATTGACTACAACAGGGTAACACAACACTCCTTAGGAGACTAGGATAGCTGCGGCTGTGATCCCACCTTCTTCAGCTCACTAATTGCAGGGAGGAAAAGATGGCCTCTCAAGTGCGCATGTCGGGCAGGACGGTGAAAGTCACCCATCCAACCTGACATGCACACTACACTGAACTTGTAAGGGAGTGACCTGCCTGCTTCAAAGCCCTACAGTTGTAGCCGTAACTTAGGAAGATAAGGCATCTGTTGTGGGAAATATAAAAAAGAACACATAGTAGAAAGTGTCAAAATTAAAAACATAGTGCAACAACACATACCAGCAGAAAACGCACAGCTGTACGTGATTAAAGAAAAGTGAAGGCGCAAATCGTGTGTCAGTGAGTGAAAGGTGATGAGGTCACTTGATGACACAATGGAATAAATAACTTGAAAGGGTTGCAGAGAAACGCTAACTCGTGTTTTTAGCAAGCTTGAAAATGTTTATGGTTTTGTTTATGGTTTTAGCACACGAGTTCACTGGCACACACTTCATGTTTGCAAATAGACTGTAACCTGATATTGGTGCATGGAAATCCAATTAGCTCAGACCACATGGAGGTGCACAATGATAAAAGCACACACTCCACTAAAATTATATTTACTACAAATTCACACGCACTCATTTACAAGAATGCATAAGTTTGCTAAGCATTGTTAGAAACTGCAATAAAAAAATATGTATTGACTTAGGCTGAGGTCAAGGGTCACAGGTGACTTCATGTTCCTTACAATCGGTATGTATTAATCTGTACCTAATGAAATGATCCACCTCTGAAGTTTTGTAACCCTTATTGTTCAACTATGTATTTAAGAAGCTGTTTGTGACGTGTCGAATTGAGATCCGCTGCCTGCCTGTGTAACGAGGGTCAGTCTCCCTGTTGCGACAGTAGAGAGCTGTCTTTGCATTGCCAAAGAGTAGTCTGTGTTTCACTTTTAAAGATTTTTAGTCAACCTGTAACAGTTGGTGAGCCAGGTTAAGAGGTCCCTCTTGTCCCCATCTGACTGCTGACCCCAGAAGACCCCCCCCCCCCCCCGCTGCATAGATCATTGCGCACCCTTTGATGAGATAAGCAGACTTCATGTTTGTTGAAGTTCTGCATGTGCACGGGGTTTGGGGAGGATTCCAGGACCGACGTCTTTTAAAGGTGAGGACAATGCAGATGGCATTCCATGTGTTTGTATTGACTTGTTTCTCTGGGCAATGCTAAACACAGATGTAATATATAATCGATACAAGGTTATAAGAGACAAGGAATTGCATACAAGATTGTGTACATGTGTTGCACAATGGTCAGAAAGGAGCTACATAACTGGTCAACTTGATATTCCCAATATAAGGTTGGAAGTGGTCAATGTGGGTAATTTGAAATTGGAAGGGGCCAATATGTGTTTCAATGCTTGATGCAGAGAGACAGCTGAAAATCTGGTGTTGATAAACTTTACCTGGTACTATCTGAACACAATTATTGCCAAGGACCTAATGTCCAGAAGTAGAAGTGTTCATATTTTTATGGTGATGGTGAGAGCGTAGGTGTATGACTGAAATGTGGCCACAGTATGATGCTGTTGTGTATTGTTGTATAATGTGCATAACGTTATTTTATTGTGCATTGCATAAGTGCTAATAAATACAATTGATTAATTATCCTGTTTTAGATGGAGGCGGGAGAAGGAAGATGGCAGATTGACTCTGCTGTGGGGAGCACTTACCTGGAGCAGCTCCCGCAAATTACGCTGCATCACTCGTAAGCATTTACAGTGGACGGAACATGCTTGAGGAGAGGAGAGGTTTTGATCCGGCGCTGATTCAATATATATTCTCCTGATCTATGAAGCCCGCTATGTGGGCAGCTTGCGTGGATTACTCAACACTACTTGTAGTTGGTCAGAACCGCAAGGTGGTTCATCATCTCATACCACTCTACTATCCACCGGCTGAGTCTTACTGGGATTGGTGTCACTACAACGCATGCTTTTACCACGCATGCCTTTACAACGCGGTTTTTACCACGCAGTCCATTACAACGCATAATGCTTGTAGGCGCTGGATAGTGAATTATTTAATTTACTATTCCAACTCCAGTCCCCGTGGATAGCAGGGAAGGTGTTGGATAGTATATTAAATACATTCCCTATCCTAGAGCGCCCCCCAGCGCATTGCGTTGTAATGGTTTGCGTGGTAAAAGTTGCGATGTAATGGTAGTGCGTTGTAAAAAATTAGTTGTAACCGTGCTACACCTCTTACTGTCATTCCCTGCCAGTGTGCAGAGAGGAGGGCAAGGGGGCTGTACAGTCACAGCTACGGCACCAGCGATCATGACAAGACACACGGACGACTGCCGGCAATAGGTAAGGGGTCTGCCCACCCCCCCCTCCCCCGGGTCGGGAAGCCAATCCTAAAGCTGCAACAGTCTGGGAAGGCAATGGACCTGCTGCAGACCTACAGCATGGTGAATTCCACCCCAGAATCCGTAATGGTGGACACCGTGCTGAACGCGGACTGGGCAGGGAACGAAGAGGAATGAGGCAGCATTGATCTCTCACTCCCAGCCTCAGGGCACTCTGAACACCCGGCCTTCACAGATGCTGGGAGTTGGTGCCAACAGGTCAAAACTATGGGAGAATCTTCAGATATGCAATAAGGTAACAAAGCAGTTCAGAATATGCAGATTGAAATGGCGAACACTATTGACACTATATCGTGCCACATGGTATCACGACCCCTGCACAGCCGCTATCATCAGTATCCCAGCAGCAAAGGGCATTACCCAACACAGAGCAGAGGGGGGCGACTTGCCAAGAGGAACAAGAGACAGGGGCAAGCTAGGGGGTTACAGCCCAGGTAAGCCAGTTTCTAAATATTCAGCGAGGTTAAACTTCATTAATGTCTTAGGTTCAGTAGGAAAAGAGGCTACCACATGCAAGAGCATGGCAAGGGAGTTTCTAATTAAGAGACCTGCAGATCAGGACAGACTAATGGCTCATGCTATTGTAACAAGCCCTGCAGTTTCTACTCTATTAACGGACACTGGTAGAGCTCTTCTAGAAACACCAAACAAGCTTGGGTGATGTGTACCCTAAAGCAGGTGCCTCCCCTGGGAAGAAACAAAGCAAGGTCAAAGCTACAAAAATCCAAAGGGGCCTAAAAGATCTTACTAGGTATCAGGAAAGCCAATGCTCCAGTAGCTCTGTCTCAGCACGCTTAAAAGGAGGGGGTCCAATGAAGGCCCATTGTGTAAATGGGTCACCTCCATAGGAGAAGTCAAAGCCATAATCTCACAACTATCCAGTATCGGTCCAGCAGTCGGTCCTGCCCACAAGCATTTGGTGAGGACACCTGCTTGTGCACAGGAGGGAGGGACCTCCTGTCTTAAAGGCCAGTCACAGTGCAGAAGTATATGACTTGTCGGATAGCCTAACAAAAGGCCTTGATGTTTTGGGAAGCCAAGTGATTGATGGCTTCCCCTTAGCGATAACGGAAACCACTACCAATAAACTAAATAATGCCTCCGATGCAAAAGAACCCTCATTGTCTTTAATTCTACAGGTTCTGCATCCTCAAAGAGCAGAGGCACAGGATCACTATGCACAAGTTAGAGCAGGTAACCTATTAATACAACAATCACTTTCGGAAGAGACTTAGAAAATGGCATTGCTCACTTTTTAAATGACCGACTTAAAACAGTGTGTAGCTGGAACTGATGAGGTTAGCTCAAATGTGGCAAAAACAAACAAAATGCAAGAGAGTCAACTCGCATTTCTACAGAGGAAGGATGAAGACTTGGAAAAGCGGCAACTGAGGAATAATCTGAGGGTTTTTGTAATACCCGAAGGAAAAAAGGGTCAGACCCCAGAGCATTTATGTTTCAGCTATTTCAAAAAGCATTTCCATAATTAACAGACTGGGACTCTCAAATTCAGTGGACTCAGACTTCCAATTTACCTAAATCAAGAGGCCCGCGGAAAATCACAACATCCCCGCCCTATGCTTATTGTCATCTGCAATTTCCTCCTCCGACAGGGTATCTCTATGAAAGCTTGATCTATCTCTCCCATAGTGGTGGAATCTATCTCTATTTTTATGAGGTCTGATCTGTGCTAAAACACTATGTATAGGCGCCAGAAGCTGCATCAGTTGATAGATCCCCTGAAGGTAATCGGGGCACATGTCTTCTTGCTGGAGCTAGCACTTCTAAAGGTCATCAAAGATGGACGCTCACAGTTTTTTCATACAGACCTCGAGGTCATGCAGGCTTTAAGTTGCTGGCAATCAGGGGTCACAAAACTGTAGGAGATGAGGTAATGGAAATGTAGTTTCTTTCAGATTATATCATATTACTCAATTCTGGCTGCTGTATGGGATAAAATGGATGTTTCCTTCGCTTCTGTGTAAGCACTGGCCACAAACTTTAAGACTTTGCATCGGGACTAAATGGCTGGACCAACTCAAGAGTGTGGGGGGACATATTTTTCTCATATTTCTCCTCTTGCTTTCTGATTACTTTTTCATTCTTATTGTTTTTCCTGGATTTCCTTGTTTGCGATCCATAGTTAGTGGGGCGGGTTGGCCGTGGTTGTGTGCTCTCTGAATACTGTCATTCCACTGACAGCAAGGGGGAGGATGATTCCTTTTTCAGGATACAGGGTGGGGGAATTAGGGAGCTGGGGGGGCAGGTGCACACAAAGGAAGTAAAGCTTCCCGTTTACTTACACTTTATGTGGGGGTAAGTGGGAACAGTGGCTAGAAGGGGGTCAAAGGAGCCATACAAATGAAAATTACATCCTCAAGCATTGTGCTTTCAAAGCAATAGGGGGCTTCTTTCAAAGCAAAGGTAGGGGTAAGATAGGGAAATCGTAGCTGGTCTGAATCAGCTCAGGAAGCAGCAATTAATTTGTGAGAAAATTAAAGTGCTTAAACCACATATATTAGGTTTAACAGAAACCCACCTGGCATATACAGACTAGCTTATGCTTAAACAACTGGTTTATGACACTATAGCTTGTACTACCCAAACAGTATCAATACGTGGGATAGCTTTAATGAAATCTAGGAATTTAATGATTAATTTACTCAAGACTTCGGCAGACTCAGGGGAAGGTGGGTCATAACCCAGATGATAATAGCTGGACAGAAATTAACCATCTGTATGGTGTATGGTCCAAATGTGGATGAGTACAATCTATTTGATTATTTAAATATGAAACTATTGGATTGGGGGGCATATAAATCCTATGGACAATTTCATCTGTATAATGGACTACATGATCGATACTACAAATAGACAATCTTATATAAGGATGGCGAAGACCCGCGCCTCAATTAAGGAACTTGCTCATTTACATGGCTTAGATGATGCTAAGACGACATTTTTTCCTGATGTGCCTGGGCATACGTACTACTCAGCACCTCACAAACAATACTTGCAAATTGACATGATTTTCATTAAGGGGTTGGCTGTTCCAAATGCGTATATGGAGGTATTCCTAAGATCACATTGGACCATAGTCCTATGATGCTGACAGTGCAGGTTAGGCAGGAAGGTAGTGGAAATCAGCATCCATTCCCATTCCCACATTATCTTCTCTCCAATTCAGAGTACACATCACATCTTAGAGGCAGTCTTACTGAATTCGTATGAATCAATAAAGGATCTGCCCCGATAGCAGTGGTTTGGGACTGCATGAAGGCATAGATCAGAGGGATATCACAGCAATGCATCATAAACAAAAACAGATCCCTGTTGGAGGAACTGGGTCAATGTCAAAAGGAGTGTTTAGAGCTAGAAATATAGCAAATGCAGGCAATAGCTATTAGGGACACAACTGAACAAACTATGTATTTCAGGCTCATTTAGAATGGCTTATTCTCAATAGAGGACTGGCAGAAAAAGCTGCAGCTAGTTACCATAGGAATAAAATGTTCCAATATGAGCACGGCAAGAAAGTGAGCCGCCACCTTGCCCATCAGATTTCTGACAAAAGGGCTTAATCTACTATAAAGCATAAAATAGGCGAAGGAGGATGGACATACAGATTTCCGCAATCCATTGCTGAGCAATTCATGTCTTTTATCAAAGGGTCTACAGCAAGCCAGTCAGTTTTAAAAATACTAGCATCATGGATTATCTGCAGGCAGAGTCATCTACTTCAGCTTGAGCATCAACAGAAGGCACTCTTGAGGAGGACATTATGCTGGGGGAGATTGAAGATGCAATTTGGTCACTGCCCTCTGGGAAAGCGGCAGGTGATGGCACGATCCCCCTGGAATTTTACAATGTATTCAGGGATGTCCTTGCGACAGAGTTTGTTGCTCTAGTTACACATGTGGCTAATTGGTGGGATGCACCCACAATTTGGGGGATGACTAACATTGTAGTGTTTTTAAAAAAGGGCAAGCCATCCAAGGAGAGGGGTTTGTATCGACCCATCTCATTAATAAATGTGGACCCTAAGGTCTTTTTCAAGATTCTGGTGAACCGGCTTATTCCTGCTCCTGCATGATGTAATATCAGATCAACAACATGGTTTTGTCCCTGGCAGGACCAACACGGCTCACGTTAATACTGCGATAGCGCCATTTGATGTGGCAGAGAAAACTAAAGACCAGATTGGGATGATAATGTTGGACGCCGAGAAGGCTTTTGAAAGGGTAACCTGGGAGTCTCTCTGGGCGACTATGTGCGCATTTGGCCTTGGGAATCAATTTATCGCATTGGTACAGACATTACATAGGGAGCCTGTGGCTAAGATTTCGCTGAGTGGCAGCTTCCCACCCATATTTCCTGTATATAGGGGGACGCGCCAGGGCTGGCCACTCTCCCCTTTGCTATTTGTTCTGTACATAGAGCCATATATTACAGAGTGAGGATTTTCTGCCAGTTATATAAATGGTATCAACCTCAAAGTAACTGCCTATGTTGATGACATTGCAGAATTTTCTGTTGATCCAATAAAGGCATTAGAATTAGTGTCAAAAGAGGTGGAGTGTTTCAAAGTTTTCACTGACTATAAACTAAATTTGTCTAAAACATAGATGATTCTCAAACGTCAATCTCACTTTCCTGTGGCAGGGGATAACTAATAACATGTTATTGGGTATAAGGTTGAGCAGTTGGCTAGAAGGTATAATTTCTCTAAATTCTGAGCCGCTTCGAAAGTCAGTCATAACCAAGTTACGACAGCGGCATTAGTATAGTCGAACACAGTAATATTATCGAAATGAACATACTGCCTATATTTCCATTCTATATCACTCCGGTTACCTGACTCTTTTTTAATCAACTAGAAAAACGGTCGGTAGTTATATCTTGGGCTGGACGTGCCAGTCGTCTTATGAAACTTACATGTAAACAGTGGGTGGGGGGTGTTTAAACTCCCAGATTTTAAATTATACTTTTGGGCATCATTCATGGAACATGTAACATATCCAGAGCTTAATGACTGGCCAGGAATCCGGACTGTTTGCTCTTGGATACCAGCTATCATGCAGCGCTGACATTGGATTTTTGCTTCATAAATTAACAGACCCTAATCACTTTAAGAGGGTGCAATTAAGGACATTGCACGGATATGGCAAGAAATTAGCAATACATATTTTTACCTCCATTTCACCACCAAACTCCTTTATGGGACAACCCGATGTTCCCAGACATATTTCATTATAAACTGGGGAAAGCGTGTGGGGCATATGGGTATCAGGAATCTTGGTCATCTTTATGATTATCAGGAGTTTCAGACGTTTTTTTCATTACAGGAAGAATTTAGGCTCCCACGTAATTTTTTTTTAATACCTGCAAATAACTACTTATCATGGGTGTCCGCAGGGGAGGGCAAGGGGGTGCGCTTGCCCCCCCCCCCGGATCGCCGGTCCCATTCCTTTTGGTCCGTAATGTTCAAGATTACAGCGGGCTGTTCCCCTGCGAGAAGCCCCAGGAGTTTAAATGTTCTCTCACTTGGGGCTGCTCGCACTTCTCTTTGAACTCTAGAGGCTGCAGCAGCCCCTCCCCAACCTTGAGCAGACTGTGGACAGGCCCATTGTCATTCTCTCTGCTGCTGATCATCACATAAAGAATGACAATGGTCCGTCTGCATTAAACGTGCCTTGAAGGCGAGTTATGAAGTTAAAATGTTGCCTCCCCCCTGGAAGGCGAGTGATGAAGTTAAAATGTTGCCCCCCCCCGGAAACATTTCTGCGGACGCCCATGCTACTTATTGTTCGGACGTAAGCTGAAAATCCAATGTGAAATTTCAGAAATTCTGGTTGATGTCTATCAGTCCTTTGGTAAAGCTTTTATTAGTCAATTGTATCATACGTTTATTTCACTAGCACAGGACGGCAGCATACAAATGGCCTTAACATTGAGTTGGCTTCTCGGACACAAAACCACGGTCATTTAACGCAGGAGGCTCTTACAGTCTTAGATCAATCTGTGACTTCTGTTAGTCTCAAACTGCAGCACTTTAGACTTATCTCGATGCTCTATTATATGCCTAAATGTATTTCAAAATGGTCAGCCTCCCGAGCCCCCGAAAAATCATTTTGTGTCAAAATGCAGCTGCTATGCATCTGATCTGTCACATATGTTTGTTGACTGCCCCATGCTACAAACATTTTTCTGGGCTAGTCTCCTTGCACTTTTAAACAAACATTTAGGGTCTGATAACTGACTGATGAAGAAATTTTGCTGGGGTATAAGCAGGATTGGGAGGGTCACATACGGTAATTTCTTTCTAGCATGATGGTAAGCGCTCGCTTATGTATCATTAGAGCTTGGATTAATCCAGCTTCCCCGAAAGTGGGAGAATGGTGAGGCTGAGGCGGCTTTAGTTAAAGCTAGAGGTGTCAGATCTCTTAAAAAGTTTATGCAGTAGTTTTCAGGCAACAATAAAAGTCTCAAGATAACTCTAGCGATTAATGTACCTGCTGGAGAGAGATTAGTGTATTGTCTATTGGCAGTTTTGACTCATCTAAAGTAGCACAGAGAGTTAATATGTGCGCTGCAAAGGATATGTACCATGAAGATCACAGAACAGTAGTTTATGTGCATAGCTTAGTGGGTTACTGATTTTGTTACAGAGACCCTTTTGTTACTGTGCAGTTCATAAGTTACAGTCATAATCGAGCACAGTGAACTATGAAGCGTCATCAAAGAGCTACATGCAAACTACATGGTACAAGTAAGAAAGTTATATTATTTTTTCTAGTCTTTCATTACCCTAATGCTGCTGAAAAGGGTTTGTTTCTGTAGAAATAAATTGTTGTTAGTAAAGCCAATCCTAACCACCGTGTTACGTTCTGAATCCTGGATTTGCACTTCCCAACACCCAGCACTCTTAAAAAATGCCTACCAGTATGGATAACATGTGAATCCTGCACCGTCCCTTTGTCTTTGTAACATTACACTGATTTACACACTTATTAGTCATTGTCTCTGTATTTATGGGTGATGTAAAGTGCTCTGACACCCTACACTGGTATGAGAGGCGCTATAAAACAAATGAAAATCACATGAGAGTGGTTAAGGAGAGATGAGAGAAATTGTTGAACTGTGTTCGTGAGGGAATCATTGAGGAGTCACAACAAAAATTGTTGTATCCTGGTGTTCTGTAAAGTCATCATTCACTATGCTTTAAAAGCTAATAGAATTAAATATATATTGATAAATGTTTAGCAGAATTCTGCCCACATTTTCTTGCGGGAGAATCCACCAAACTTTCCTGGTAGTGGTCAGGCTCACTCTGTTCACTCACTATGCACCGTAAGGGGGCTGGTCTGACAGATTCTTACAGGGCTGCTTTGTATTACCATTCTGGCCCTTGCTGTAGGTGTGGCAGTATGGCCAGTATCTCAAGTAAGAGAAGAGGATCTTAGAAGGACTGAAGACAGTTTATCACCTTGGCAGAAGGAAAAGGGAATGTAATGGTTTCACCAGAAAGTGTTCAAAAATTGTTATCGCGGAGTGAGAGTAGGAGAGATGTAAGGGAAGTGTGGAGAGAGGGATATCATGATAATTTGTCAGGACAGATGCAGGGAGGTTTTGGGAGAAAAACAAATAGGCGAGTCTATAAATAAGCATGTGGACACTATAAGTGAAATGATTAAATCCCCAAAGGCTTCAACTATGATATCGATATTCAAGAAAGACCCCTTATTGATTTGGATCATAGAAACCAATGCAAGGGGATTGCATAATCATATTAATATTAGAGAAGAAGAGCAGGATATTATTTCTAGAGCAAGGAAAGCTTGAGCTACAGAGCTTGAGCAGTTGCGGTTTCAGCGAACACATGGCCAGCCAGACCCAAGGATGGGATCATGTGAGGCTATGGGAGGATTGACACTACATGGTAGACCAGTGCAGCAAATAATGTTCAATCAATTGTGTGCAGCACATATCTCACTCCTAGTAAGATAGCAGCTGATGGAGAGAATTGATGGTACAATGTTGTGCCACATGCAGATAATTTAGTAGATTGGACTGAGCGGTTACCTTTTCAAATGAGTCCATGTCTACAAGCGAGGTCCTTTGATCCACACGATATGACGAATGCTGAGAATTGCATTCTTTATGGTGAGGGAGATGCAGACTAGGATTATCCCTACATTGGAAAAGGCTAACATGTATGGCAGATATGCTAAATAGCACAATTCTAGCATTTTACCACTCTCTTACATCAAATGCCCCTGATAAGCAAGGGACCTGGGGCACCTCATTATGTTCCTTGCCACACATGGACAAGGAAAATCTTAGATAATTGTTGCTGCTGCTTACAGAGGGAGCAGGGAAATGGATTAGATCTTTTGATAAACAAACTGCAGGTATCACCTTAGCAGTAGGGGAGATATAGAGTCTGCTTAGTTCTCTTATAGGAGATGAAACAGACACTGGTTTTCAAACGGCTGGAGTAAAAAATGTTACCCCCACTAAGACTAGATTTGATGGGTCTCCATTTAATTTTGCTAGAGCAGTAGTTTAGGATCAGCTAATGAAAATGCACCCTGATAGGGCAGACATTGAATCTCTCATGGCCCAGTCAGTGCAGCCAGATGATAATCCCGCTTAGTTCCTTAATAAGATGAAAGAAAAGTGGACCCAGGAAGTAAATCAGGGTTGGAAAGTAGCAGAAGGAAATGCCATATTAGTTTATAATGTGGTTAAAAAAGTGTTACCCTCTGAAGTGAAGGATAGCCTAGAAAATATAGTAGCATTAGACAGAGATACAAGCGTAAATATGAAAAGAACAAAATGAAGGTGACAGAGAAAGCAGCAGCCAAATTAGTGCAGCAAAAGTCAGCAAAGAAAGGAGAAGGAGCTGTTATGCCTTCTGCCACTCAGATGACTACAACGTGTGTGGAATCTGTCCCAGGGACCATCCAACAACAGTACCCACAACAGCAGGATAATGTAAGTATGCAGGGAAGTATTAGAGGCGGCCGAGGAGGAGTAGGAAGAGATATGATAGGTACTCAAAGATTCCATCAGGTATGGCATTATTGCCAGAGGTATGGACATGTTGTTAGACACTACAGAACTAAAAGATGGGATGAGAAAACTGGAAGATCAGGAATTTATAATCAGCCAGGAAACACAGCAGAACAGCCACAACCAAATATACAAATCTTACATGTGCCTCAGTCATCTTCCCAAAATGCATAGCTATCAGTAATGCCTGAAGCGCAACAGGTGCAGCCTCAGCAAAGCTACCAAACACGCCCAATGGTGACTGCACTTCAAAGTGGACAAGGAGGTGTAGCTGTGAATGGAGGAAACCCTTCCAACATTAATTCTGGGCGAGGATATACACAATGGGGGTGCCCATAGAGTACTTCTATGTGTCCAGTGTTGTCAGTGGCACACAGGCCAGATGAGGAACCCACTGTGACAATAGCTATCAATGACAAAAGGCATGCATTCCTCAGAGATACAGGAGCAACTACATCCTGTATTAGAGAGGGAGACCATCAGATTTCTAACAGATCAATGGACTCACAAGGATTCTCTGGGGAAGGGATACGTTTTTCTTTTACCAAACAAGTGGAGACGTAGGTAGGATGGAGGTTCTTTGATGGCTGTTTACTCATTTCTCCAGCTGACCAAGCTAATTTATTAGGTAGAGAACTGATGGCCAAATTAAATATGATGATTCATTTTGAATCTGATGGAATAATTATTTTTCAACCCCTGGAGTTTTACCTTCCAGGATCATGGCATTAACAGTAGATTCCTCTACCGGATATCAGATTAGAGCATGACCTGATGATATGGAAGCATCCACTACAGTGGTTTATACAATTATAGCAGAGACACCAGAGTTACTGGGAAAGGAGGTCCAGTTACATAAAGAATTCATTTTTCGGCAACAAGGGTAAGACTCTTGGATGCCCAATACGTGAATTAATATGCAAATAGATGCTTAAGAAGTAACACCAACCTATGGCGCTCTGATAGCCAGTGACCATAAAAATGTCTTGTGGGCATGTGTTTTCATTGAGCCAGGAAAGGGAGATATTGGATGGCCAACTGTTTGTTGATTATCCCAAAAAAATGGTTGTAGTTTTTCAGGATGACATACCATTGAGGACAGTGTTAGAAATAAGAAAACCCACCCCAGTTAGAGCTTTTGATTCTGCTAGGGAACTAGACCTGTCCCAAGTACCAGACACCTTGTGGACTAATGGTCCTCATGATGTAGGCCTTATTCATACTGCTACACAATTCTGAATTATATTAAAGGAAGGTGCAGTCTTCCCCAGTGTAAGGCAATATCCTCTATCTGTCAGCAATGTTTTCCCTAATCCAAAATTGAAAGTAATAAATTCTACCACAACCACAAGGTCCCTTTAAAGCTCTTCGTATGGATTTTGTGGAAATGATTCATAGGTGCAATAACTACAGGTACCTCATAGTTGTGGTCTGCCCTTTTACTCAATGGACTGAAGCAGGAACATACAACCATGCTAAATCAGAAACTAAATTTCTAATGTATGCAGTAAATCAACAATGGGAAACTCCAGAAGGGATAGGATCCGATAATAGCACTCAATCTGTTTAACACAATATTCATGCAATTGCGACACAGCTAGGTATAAAAAATAAATTATCCTCCATGTACCATCCCCAAAGTAATGGTATTGTCGAGCTGCTGAACAGTCTCTTGAAGAGCAAGATCAGTAAGTTATGTGCTACGTTGCACACAAAATGGCTGTATTGTCTACCAATTGTACTCTTTTCCTGTAGGATACACCCATTTCTGACTATCACTTGACAAGCCATCAAATAGTGACAAAGAGAACCATGAATACTCAAGTCCTGTCAATAAAAGTAATGTTTAGGGAGAAAGCTCTGCAGAGATCCTGAATGATGAGATGTGAACTAATGAAAGCTGCACAGTTTCATCTTTAGACAGGTAAATAAAGAGAAGGAGAAGCACACCACTGCCAAGGTAGACCTCCCCATTGTGCACATAGGAAACAACGCTTTTGTGAAGAATTTTTTTGCAACATGGAGGGAAAGATGATTTGCCGGGCCAAATATGCCATCCTCCGCCCTCAATCTGGATGGCGGGAAACCCTGGTTTAACCGCACCTATGTTTGTCTAAGTTCAGCATCTCGACAAACATCCTGAACAAGGTGAATGGAATAAGAGGGAGGAAGAAGATTGTCCCTGTAAAACGTACCCCCCTCCACCTCTGTTTTTTAACTATATTTTTTTAAAGGCAGCTTTTTGTTTTTATGTTACTTTTTTGTTTCTTGATGCTATACTTTCTAGTCTTCCGTAGCAATGTATGCTTGAGTTCTAAACTAAGCGAGTTCTAAAAGAGAACTCTCTAAGAATAATAATGTGCCCCGTAATGCTCATACTCAATTCTTAGATAATATGTGGTATCAACACGTCAGACACAGCTTCAGAAAATACTAATGATTCCTGTTTTGATTGCTATCTAATTTCTCATGCCACCGGATCAGTGGGTTGCATTCAACAAAAGAAGTACTCCCAAGTACAGCTCTTTGTTTACTACAGCTCTACTTGTGTAGTTTAAGGCCAAAATGCAATTAATGTGTTAAGGTGTTATGTATTTTAGTTAACACCACAAAATATGACTCATTAGGAGAAGTGTTATACTTTCTCACAGATAGACAGGACATCAGGGATCAGATATCATGTATGAAGAAAGCAGGTTGTCGTACTACTGTAGATGAGATCCAGATGGTCTTGGGATTTTTATGAGTAACATGCCTGCCCACTGTGTACAACAGCTATTTAATGAATTCCCTGATTACCCCCATATTGTGCCTGAAGGCCAGGATTTAAAGTCACTGAGTCAGTCTTTGCCAATGATCAATGGCATCAGAGTGCTGAATTTTCTTGTAGTGGTATATCTTTGTGGGATGGCACTGACATTAGTCAAAATGCACTAGGGAAGTGTGCACATATCTGGGATGAGAAAGTTGTACATTGAACTTAGTTAAATAGCACAATAAGTCCTCAGACTGTCATGAGGCTAACTCTGTTTCTTTATGTTTCAGAGGAAATGGCACTGTCAATATTAACCTAAATTATTGACCTATATGAGACCACAATAGATAACGGCAACAGTCTTAATGATTATTACTGGCAAATCAGAGAACTACTGTATGCCCAGTTACCACCAAACTGTGGTGAAATCTGCTCCTTTGTGGCCTTGCATGGCCCAGTTACGGTAATTCCTGAAATTAATCTGTCAGTTTTGCATGAGCCATCCAACGACCTTGCTACATCGTGGTCAAAGGAAGAGGACTGCAGAGTACTATGGTACAAACACTTGGAATGATGTTCCCCAAGAGTACCGCCTGTTTAGTGATGCACAAGTGTTCTTTGGGATAATTCTGCCTTTTGTTCAGGGTAAAGCAACAGCTCAATGGCTTCAAATTACTCGATGGGAACCTCTTAAGGTTACCAACATTACCAACTATAGATATCACACCATAAAGGAGGAGCTGCACGCTATAATAATAATTGTAACGCAGCACAACTATTTACTTGACTTTAAGATGGCCATGCAAGGAGGGGTATGCGAGAAACCTGGAACCGCGTGCTGTACTTTCATCCTATTGAATGTTGCAGATAATGGAACTTTATCAGAGAACATACATACACTGGATAATCTACAAAATAAGATGATAGGTGAAGGAGTTGCGCAAGATAATTGGTTTAGTGGGTTGTTATCATTACTATTATCCTGGATGTCAGGACTGTTGGGAGTCTTCTTGACAACTATTGTGGTCTTACTACTAATAGCTTGTGTTGATCCTAGCATATTGTAGAAGAGTAGGTGCTAAGGAGGGAGGGATGTTTCCAGTTAGGAAACCAACACAAGTAATGGATTCCCAGGGCAACTTATGTCACTTAGTGCCAAGTGTATACCATGGCTTAGATTCAGTAGCTCATATATCAACTAGAGCTTGGGTTTGTTGTGGAAAATATAAAAAATAAACACACAGTAGAAAGTGTAAAAACCTGAAACATAGCGCGACAACAAACACCAGCAGAAAACACACAGCAGTACGTGGTTAAAGAACTGTGTAGGATTAAATCCTGTGCTGGTGGGATAAATGTTAAGAGATCACATAATGGAATAAGTAACTTGAATGGGTTTCAGTTGAAGGCCAGCTAGTGCATAGCAACCTTGCAAATATTTATGGTTTTAGCACACAGGTTCACTGGCATGCACTTTGTGTTTCCAAATAGATTGTAACCAGATTAGACAAGGGGTGTAGGAAATCCAATAAGCTCAGAGCACACAGAGGTCTCAGGTGCACAATGATAAAAACACTCACCCCACTAAAAATGCATTCACTTCAAATACAGGCCACGCTTTTGCTTTGACCGCCAGTAGCCGCAAGAGAGAGCAGAGGACACAGAGCGGCAGCGGCTCCGATAACGGTGCGGGTGGTAACCAGGGATAGCCAGCGGCTTGCTGTGGCCGAATTTTATGACCTCCGGTCCCCCTGGTTTTCTGGCACCCCCGCTGACATTTCCAGCAGACGCTTCTTTTGGCTCCTGCGCCCAGGGAGGCGTGGTTGAGTTATCCTGCCTTATCCCGCCATGATCACGGCCAAGTGCAATGCGTGGGTCTAGGCCTCGGCCTCGGAGCTGCACCACCGGCCCCGACCAGGCCGCGGCTAAACCTGTCTATATTGGAGCTTTCTTGAGGCAAGGAGATGGAAAGGTGCACGGCCTCCCTGCAAGTACTAGAGACAAGAAAAGGCAGGCAAGGGGGACGCAGTCTGTCCCAAAACCAGGTGAGCGTACTTGCGGGTGCATTGTGGTACCAGGGCTCTTTGGGGAGAGTGAGATTCAGGACCTAGACCAAGCGGATTTTGTGTTTTATAAGCAACTCCAGAAGCTGAGCATTTTTGCACGTTAACAAGGGGAAATATAAAGTGCACAGGGAGCCTGGAGTAGTAGTGCACCTAAAGAGTAGCAGGAACTTGAAGATAGTCAAGGACAAGTCCATCAAAAAATCACATATCCCGGAAGGAAGGAGCCAAGAGAAGTAGAAGTAATGGCTCTAGGGAAAACTTAACCCGGGAAAGCGCCGAAAAACCTAAAGAAATTAGAAACAAAAGCCTTGGGATGGACGATATGTCTGAACTACCTAAGGGTTCGAGCAATATGAATGGCGACATGGTGACGCCCTCCGGAAGTAAAACACCAGGGAGGGGGTCTACCCCATCCTTGGGCACAAGCCCACAGAAAACACCGACAACTTCCAAGAACGTAAGCTCAAAAGGTGGTTTGGCAGTTTCAAAATCCATCAAAGACTTTATTGGCAAACATTTTAAACCAAAGAAGTTGCCAGATAAGGAGATGAGTGTGATAGAGACTCCGCAAGTCATAGAGGACGCTGTAGCTACAAGCGTGGAGTCTTTGAACCGGACTAATTTGGACATTGCAGAGATTCCGACAGAACCACGCTTGTCTTCCTCGCCGCGGTTATTCCAGTCGATATTTACTCAGGACAGGGATGTAGAGGTGGTGGAGGAAGAAAGAGAAAAACAGAGTAAATCCCTGTGTGAGGAAGACTCTGCCCAGAGGGTATTTAGTCTGAATGGGAAAGCAAGTTTGGAAATCCCATATGCTGCCAAAATTTATTTATCAGGCCTCCCGCCTCATAGTCTAGATGAGACTGGTTCCTTCAGTTTGTCTATGCTTGAGGTCATGCTGATATAGCAGAAAACCTTGCAGGGCATTTTAGAGGTTTCTGTTTTAAATAATGAGATTTTAAAAACACAAAGTACCCAGTTTAGGAATATAATTGGGGAACTGACACAGATTAAAAGTCTGATGCCCTCCCTAGTAAGATCAGTAGAAATACAGGAGGAAATGAATGCAAGACAGGGGGATTGATGTGGTAAGAGTGAGTTGTCCTAAGGAGGACGAACCATCAGTATATATATCCCGTTGCCCCATGATTATAAAGAAATACGGGGAAAGGAGGGGTATAATACAAAATACCCGGTGGCGAAGCAGGGGGAAAAAGGCTACATCCAAAAACCCACCCACAAAGCAACAGGAGAAAAGGGAATGGGGTAATTTTAGATCAAAGGCCAAGTGATAAGGTAGTAAGGCCAGAAACGAAAAAGCTAACCTTTGCAGATACAGGAGCTAGTACCTGTAGACCCGAGGGACATCCAAGGTGGGAATCAGGAAAAAGTATGGCAAAGAGCTCTAAGGGTATTAGGGGGAAATACCCCGGAGAAAAGGAGGATGCAGCACTAGAATGGGGGGTGGAGTCGGGCGGAGTTGCAGGCCCTAGTAACCCATTTCTTGGGATGAGGCGCAGGAAAAGAAGAAGTAACTTACCAAGGAAGGGAAGAAACGCCAGAGTAAAGATCGCCAGATATGCAGTCAGTTAGGCCCTTAGATACCTGGCTATTTGTAGAACCAATAGGACAGGGCAAGGCGGGAAAAGAATTAAGAAATTAAACCCCCTAAATCGGTCCCAGCTCCTCTCTTCATTTGCAAAATATCCTAGCCTAAGATACATTAGAACAGAAGATCTAAAAGAAGTGGGGTTCCTGTTGAACACTAAAGGGGTAGAAATAACAAAAGTCTTACGCCACTCAGCATTAATAAAAGTTGCAATGGAAAAGGCAGAAGCAGTGATGCAAAGGGAAGGAATTCGGATAATAAAAAGAGAGGTTGTGTTGATGGATAAACAAGGGAAACCATTCTTTAGGAAACATGCGGGGTTAGGAGAACGGCAAATAAAAATGATCAGTTCAGGAAGGGGTATGAAGGAAGCCCTCGAAATCACTATAGCCCCTAAAAACCCAGGTTGGGAAGATATAGATGTTCTGGCCGGAAATAGATATAGAGAATTGGCTTATATGGATGGTGAAGAAGACGGGTATTTGAGTAATGTTGATTAGGAACTAGGTCATCGAACAGCCTAGCCATTCTGACTTGGAATGTCAATGGATATAAAAGACTATTGGATCACGAAAGTTTTAAAGATACTTTTAGGAAGACTGATATTGTTTGTTTACAGGAGACTTGGCTGTGCGACGAAACCCCCGTCACGGAAGGCTTCACGCACCATGTAAAATCCGCAAAAAATAATATATTAGGTAGGCCATCAGGTGGTCAGCTGACACTGGTTTCAACAAGGATTGCAAGAGATATAGAACCCCGTGAACTTAAGTGTGATTGGGCATTAGGTAGTAAGTTGTTGACATTAAATAAGGAGGCAGGTGGGGAAGGCCTATGCATTATAAATGTGTACATACAGAAAGGTAGAATAAATGAGTGTAAAGCAGATCTGGAATGATTAAAAAAAGACTTGGAGGGCTTACAAGATATTTACCCTAGAGATGTACTGCTGCTATTGGGTGATTTTAATCACAGATTAAACCCCCAAAAAAACGACTCTTGGCAGAGGGAGCTGCTAAGAGTATATAATATTGAGTTTGCTAAATTCCCTAGGTGTGACAGCTCAACCGAAGATGTGGAGCTGGGTAAGCTGTTGGGGGCTATGGGCCTGGTCTGTGTTAATGGAAGAAAAGAATCGGATCGGCCCGCTAAGCGCACTTTTAAAATAGGGCAGCAAAAGTGCCCTATAGATTATGCATTTATCTAGGCATGGAGCTTCCATCTAATCAATCACTTTGAAATAGGCAGAGCAGAGGGCAGTGACCACTACACAGTGCTCATAGAATTACAGGTAAATAAGGCCCCGCAGAGACAAAAAGCGCTGCAAGTAGAGGTTAATACCCTAAACGTCTCACAACTAGGATTAGTGAAGAATATATAAAGAAACTGAGTGCACTCCAGTTAACAGTGGGGTTAGAAATTCTACCAACAGGAGAGGACATATCCTGGTATGAGGATATGATTAAGCAACTGGTAGAATGCCTCAGGATAAAAATTAAACGGGGTAATCACGGAACACAAAGTAAAGCTAAGGTATATCCTAAAAATAAACCATGGTTTGACGACGATTGCCAGAAAGTAAAGGCCGCGATTAGACGGCATGAAAGATGCCTAAGAGGTAGTTGCAATGAGGTATCATCATGTGAACTTAAGAAATTAAGGATAAAATATAAAGTAAAAAAAAACTGGAATATCCCTGCACACTCTTGGTAATTGTAAACAGTCAAAGGGTGTTGACTACTGGTGAGCACTGACAAAGCTTAGCAATGGAACAACAGATAGTAATAAAACTTCAAGTCTTTCGGTGGTAGGTGGTGTCTTTAATGTTCATAACACATAAACCAGGCGACACGTGTTTCATCGCGTTATGGGACAATCTCCCCGCGACCCCTCAGGGCTATGAAAGCTATGGGCAAGAATGGGAAGTCGCTCTATCGGTGATAATTTCAACCCGACAGGGCTCAGGACTTATGGGTGGAGGTAGTGTAGTTGAATGTAAATCTTGCCAGTATGGCTGAAGCACCAGGATATAAGGCGAATAAAAGTGTAGCCGAATACTCTGTACAATTTACGTCGATAATATGAACCCGAGTCAAGTATTGATGGTAAGCACGTAGGAGGTGAGTGATCCCAGGTAAAGGGAATACTCATGGATGTTCTTCGCTCTCTTCGGACGTGTGTGTCCCTGGTCAACTATTCCTCTGTGTACCCGGTAGTGGACCACTACCGGGTACACAGAGGAATAGTTGACCAGGGACACACACGTCCGAAGAGAGCAAAGAACATCCATGAGTATTCCCTTTACCTGGGATCACCCGGTAGTGGACCACTACCAGATACACAGAGCAATAGTTGACCAGGGACACACACATCCGAAGAGAGAAAAGAACATCCATGAGTATTCCCTTTACCTGGGATCACTCACCTCCTACGTGCTTATCCGCACCATCAATACTTGACTTGGGTTCATATTATCGACGTAAATTGTACAGAGTATTCAGCTACACTTTTATTCGCCTTATATCCTGGCGCTTCAGCCATACTGGCAAGATTTACATTCAACTACACTACCTCCACCCATAGGTCTTGAGCCCTGTCGGCTTGGAATTATCACCGATAGAGCGACTTCCCATTCTTGCCCATAGCTTTCATAGCCCTGAGGAGTCGTGGGAAGATTGTCCCATAACGCGACGAAACACGTGTCGGCTGGTTCATGTGTTATGAACATTAAAGACACCACCTACCACCGAAAGACTTGAAGTTTTATTACTATCTATTGTTCCATTGCTAAGCTTTGTCAGTGCTCACCAGTAGTCAACACCCTTTGACTGTTTACAATTACCAAGAGTGTGCAGGGGTATTCCAGTTTTTTTCATATGCAGTATTAACCCAGGTTGATACTTCTTGGAGGGGTATAGGGCCCCCTTTTGCACCTCACATCCAACAGTGAATCAACTGAAACGATTACGTCTAATTACTAAGCAGTGTGCCCCTTCCAAGTAAATAACCCTTTCCAAGCCAATATATAAAATATAAAGTAACTATTAGAGATAAAAAGAGATCCTATAAAGATAAATGCTGGATGAATTTACTGGAGGAAATTGAAGATACAAATGTCAAAGGCTTCTGGAAAATGAGAAAAGAATGTACAGGGAAAGCTGTAGGGACCCTGCAGTGCTCCGTTCCGGAAGATAAGTGGGTAGTCTATCTCGAAGAGATCTATGGTAAATGGCCAATGAGGGGGGAAATATTATTAAATAACTGGCCAGGTGTCAGGGAAGATGTGGAACAGTATTTCTCCCCATGTTATATTAGGAGCATAATAGCTGGGCTAAACTTAACACGAGCTGCAGGCTCAGATAATTTACCAGCAGTCATTATAAAAATGAATTCAGACTGGCGGGCCGAGTTTTTCTCGAATATGTTCCAGAGGATACTAAAGACAGGAGTCCTGCCTGATAGTTGGAAAGGGGCGATCGTTAGGCCAATACACAAAAAAGGCGACGTAAATTCCCCTAAAAACTACTGCCTAATAAATCTCCTGGACATAGGTGAAAATGTATTCTCCTAAGTAATGCTGGGCTTGTTTAAGCATTGGGCAAATGATAATCAGATAGTACCCCCAGAACAGGGTGGGTTTAAAGTAGGACATTCGACGGTTGACCACTGCTTTGCTCTCTGGTCCATCGTGCGGTAGTCGATAGAACAGAGGGGTAACTTATTCTGCTGTTTTGTGGACTTCCGTGCGGCATTTGATCTTGTGGGCAGGGAGCAGCTGTGGTCAACCCTGGTAGGGTATAAAATACAGGACAATCTTCTGGCTCTGATCCAGGCCTTACGCACTGAAAACTGGGCCCAGATAATCTTGGATAAGGAGGGAGGATTGTCTGGGAGGATTCAGATTGGAAATGGCTTGAGGCAGGGGTGCGTACTTGCCCCTTTACTCTTTTCTTTATTTATAGCCGATCTACCTCGAAAACTGGGAGAGGTTAGAGAGGCTAGTCCGAAAATGGGAGGAAACCATGTACCCTGCTTATTATATGCAGACGACCTGGTGATTATGACCAGACGGAGATAGGTCTCCAGAGAAAATTAAACATGTTCAAAGAATATTGTCTAAATAAAAAGTTAGTAGTGAACATGGAGAAGACAAAAATTCTATGTTTCAGGAGGAGTAAAATTAAGTTTTCTTGGTATCTTGGCACAGAACCTCTCGAGAGGGTATTAGAATACAGATATCTAGGAATGTGGTTCACAAGTAATTTAAAATGGTACACCCATCTGGAAGCTTTAAAATTGAGGGCAGCGTCTTCTGTGAAGGGACTAAATAGATTTAACAGTGTTTATGGAGAAATGTCGGATAGGCCGGTCATAAAGGCCTATCTAGCAATGGTCCCTCCATAATTTCTGTATGGGGTAGAAGTACTTCACTTAAGCGGCAAAATCTGTTGGGATAAAGAAGAGGGAAATACTCTAAAAAGCTTGTTCTCGCTGCCAAAATCATCTATGGTACAAGCAGTAAGATTAGAATTGGGAATTACCTCTTGGGCCATAATAACCTGTATGGCTCTAATACGTTTCTGGCAGCACCTAGGTGCAGAAGAGCCTCATAAAATTTCCAATTGGTGTAAAGCTGAAATTGCCATCAGTGAGCTGACCTGGGCGAAAGAGACAAGAGCCTCATTAAGGGAAGCGTATGGAGCATTAGGCTTCAGGCTTTGCCCGCAGCTAGGACATCCACAAATGGATAAGAAGGAACTTAGGTCACTGGGTCGTGATACGTCCCGTATTCATGATCGGGAGTATCTCTCGCAAAAAACTTCAGTGTCCCATATGATCCTGGCTTGGGAAAAGGACCAACATTATCCCTATGTAGATAGGTTACCTAGCCACCGTTTACGACGTGAGGTGTTAAAAGCGCAAATTGGGATAAATCCCTGTTACGCAAATAATGGAGTAAAAAACTTTATGATTGGATATAATGGGAAATGCACTTGCACTTTGGGCACACCCAGTGATATTTTACAGGTCTTAATTGATTGCTTGAAATTTTTGGATATACAAAAGGAGATTTTATGTCCAATTTAAAAAAAAATATGGGATTATGAGTAGGACACAAGCTGTTGACTTTTAAGTGGAATTGATGAACTTAGACATAGCCTGGGCCATGAGGAAATTTATGTGTAAGGTCAAAGTGTTCATTAAGTGTACTGTGTAAATAACTTATGTGTTCCCTGACGTTAATGCGTGAATTGTGCATTTAAAGGATAACAGTATGGTACTTGATTTATCGGAAATATTGGATGTTTATGTATGAACTACATGGTTTTATCATTTTAGAATAATATGTAATTTTGATTTTAACAAGCCACGGGTAATTTTATGTGTGTTGAACATGTGCTATATTTTTTATGAATCGATTTGCATGTTTTTTAACTGATGGATAAGATGTAAAGTGTATACTTTTATGGTTGTAACGAACCAAATAAAGTTTTATTGACTGACTGAAATACACATGCACCCATGTACAAGAATGGCTACTTTTGTTAAGCATTGTTAGAAACTGCAATAAAGGATATGTATTGAAATAGGCTGATGTCAAGGGTCACTGGTGACTTCATGTTTTTAACTATTGGCATGTATTATTCTGTTACTGATTAAATGATCCACTTTTGAACTTTTGTAACCCTCATTGTTCAACTATGTTTGTAAGAAGCTATTTGTGATAGGTCAAAGTGAGTTCGGCTGCCTGCCTGTGTAAGGATGGTCAGTCTCTCTGTCCCGACAGTAAAGAGCTGTCTTTGCATTGTCAAAGAAGAGTATGTGGCTTTTTTATTTTTAAAGGTTTTTAGTCACCGTGCAACACATTGACAAGACTGAAATAAAAGCACTGCTGCTGCAAGGCCCAAAACCTTTTTTTTTACATTTAATGCAGGGCCGTAGTGCAAAAAATACAGAGGATCAAAGTTCTTCCACCCTCATAGAGAAAACACCCCTGGTCGTTTAATCAAAATTTGAATATGAATCTTTGTGAATTTTTGTACGTTTACAGCTTTCTTTTTTTTCAGAAGGGTTTTTCAAATTTACACAGAACAAGAAACTATATCATACAGAGGCACATACGTAATACAAGCATATCTTCTCATATTAAGAATTACTTTCAAATTTATATTTAAATAAACACTAGAGGGCAGATTCACTAAATGGTTATGCAACGTAACGTGACAAGGCAAGTTGCTGCTCTGAGTTGCGAGAACGGGAGTGAGATAGTGCAAAAATGCGATGCTGTTCACCATGACCCTACACTGGCATACTTGTGGCTGTCTAGTGCCAACACAGGCCCCCTTGTGTCATATCAAAAGGGTACCTGCGTTGTGGTCAGGATTGTTTTTGTGTGGGAAGAGATAAGTTCCTGCACAAAGACAATCCTGAGAGGCCTATTCTTCTGTCTATGTTTGCTGCAGAATACATCACACAAGATAAAAGAACAAGGAGAAATTAAGATATTTCTCCTCGTTATGCCAACTTTGGGTAGGCATACCATTTTGGGCATTGTAATTCTGAATACCTTTTGTTTTACAGCGAAAATGTCCCTTTTTAGGTCTTGGCTACTAGGTGTGTGCTGTCTGATGTGAACCTTAGTGTTGATCATGCACTTTTCCCATGCTCGCCCTTGTTACTCTGTTGCCAGTTTACTTTTCCTCCCAACCACGGTCCACTTTGTGACCTCTCCCTGTAAGTTTGTTTCCTTCTATGCATCCTCTGTGTTGCTACCCCTCACCCACACTGATGTGTTGCTTCCCACACCCACCAGTTGCTTCTCCTTCCCCCATCCTCTGTGAATCTGGCCCAACCCTTCATATTGCTTGCCCATCACCCCCAGATCCATGTTCCTGTCTCTAGGCCAGTGTTGCTCCGTTTGTGCTCAACTCCCAGAGAAGCTGAGGATAATTGGTTCTGCATCACCATGGACCAAATGATCAGAGTGGCTCTTGAATCACCTTTTCCGCGGAACAAATAGTGTAGATCCACTTCTAATGGGGTAAGGGTATGGTGGCCCCAAGAACCCTATAATCACACCATGCAGTGTCAGCGTGGAGGTCAGGAATTTGGATTATTTTAGTTAAAGCTCACAACTCCCACTGGTATGTAGTACCAGCTGTGCTTCTATCCTGCCAGAGGTGCTGCATACGAGCAAAGCAGTTGTTCCTTTTTTCTGCTCCACAAGTTTTAAAGTTGACTCCAAGGACTCCACAGTTTCACCACATCACAACTTTTAGGTTCCACCTACGAGACAGCTTTTAGCTGTCGGTAAACAAAAATCATTGTGGATCATAAAGCTATGTGTGAGATGGCAAGGGAGAGGGTTTCTTAAAGTGGTGTGGCCTTAGTAATTAAGGGTATGGCCTAAAACGTGTACTACAATCCTGTGCTATAAACAGCATAGTGCTTGACCAGCATTTATTTGCCCTTTTTGTAACTTTTCTGCTATTGCGTTACGAGTGTCTGGTAGAAGTTTGATGTAAATGAGTAACAACAATGATTGGATTGTAAACAATTGGAGCTGACATCTACAAATGGTACATATTTGAACATCATTATGTGCTCACTGGAGAGAGGCCAAGGTTGAATGAACGTGCCATCTGTAAACCAATATGGCCATCTGACTTATGCTGCTTTCACACCCAACTCCAGATCTCTCTTAATCGTGCTCCATTATGAACACCCTCTGTTAGACCTGACATCCTTGGTGCGGTGTCCCCTGACTTTTTACCTCTGCTTCCTGTATTTTTTCTATGTGCTCAATTTCGTTTTTGTTGGTCTAGATGCTTTGGGCACTTTGCCACTGCTGGTCAGTGCCAACGTGCAAGTGCTCCCTGTATAAATTATGATTATGATTGATTAGCCATGATTGTCATATTTGATGTACTGGTAAGTACCTAGTAAAGGGCACTGAGTGTGCCAGGGCCAATAAATCAAATGCTACAAGTGGGCCTGCCCCACTGATTGTGCCACCCACATGAGTAGCCTTGTAAATGTATCTCAGACCTGCAACTGCAGTGTCTACATGCAGTTCTCAACTGCCATGCCGACCTGGCAAGGGCACCCACTTGCCAGGCCCTCACCTTGCCTTTTCTTGCATGTAAGACACCCCTCAGGTAGACCCAAGGTACCTCCATGGGCGGGGTACAGTATATGTGAAAGGTAGGACATGTACTGGTGTGTGTGACGTCCTACTAGTGAAATACTGTGTAGTTTGTTTTTCACTATTACAATGCTATCTGACCCATAGGATAACATAGGAGTTACTTTGTAACATCTTACAAATGTAACTTCTCATTGGGACGAGATAGAAAATTTAGTTTAAGCTTTCTGAACTCAGGATGTAATAACACATCTTTGTGGAAAAATGGTTTTTAAATTATGTGTTTGAAAATGTCACTTTTAGAAAGTGGGCATTTTCTTGCTTACCCATCCTATGTGCGTCTGCTGGGTTGTGTGTTGATTGTCTGGTTTTGGAGTGACAGGGGTTGGGAATGTGCTTTCACTGTAGACAGTCACTGGGGGTTGAGGTGTGCCATGCCTTTCCTGGGTAAATCACAGCTGAGCTGAATAGGGCTTTACTGAATTTAGAGTGGTGGGGGAGTTTCCCTTGCACCTGAATGCCCTGTTTCCTGTGAACTATGCTGTCTCCACCTCCTGTGGTCCTGCTGCGCCAGAGAGGACAGAACTGGTTTGGACTGAGCTGAGAGACTTTTTACCACCAGAGAACAAAGGAAAATGTGGTAGAAATATTGGGGCCAGACTGAACTCAGGATGTAATAACACATCTTTGTGGAAAAATGGTTTTTAAATTATGTGTTTGAAAATGTCACTTTTGGAAAGTGGACATTGTCTTGCTTACCCATCCTATGTGCCTCTGCTGGGTTGTGTGTTGATTGTCTGGTTTTGGAGTGACAGGGGTTGGGAATGTGCTTTCACTGTAGTCAGCCACTGGGGGTTGAGGTGTGCCATGCCTTTCCTGGGTAAATCAGAGCTGAGCTGAAAAGGGCTTGGCTGAATTTAGAGTGGTGGGGGGAGTTTCCCTTGGACCTGAAGGCCCTGTTTCCTGTGAACTATGCTGTCTCCACCTCCTGTGGTCCCTTCTGCGCCAGAGAGGACAGAACTGGTTTGGACTGAGCTGAGAGACTTTTTACCACCAGAGAACAAAGGAAAATGTGGTAGAAATATTGAGGCCAGAGCCCAGGCTGGAGAAGCTGAAGGAGGAGTAATGCCCCATTTCTGTGTGGGTGCTTTGCTGGGTTTCCCTGTAATATAAATAATAATAATCCACATTTGTAAAGCGCACAATCACCCGTAAGGGTCTCTAGGCACTGGGGGCCATCTGGAAGATTAAGCAAGCTATTGCCCAGAGTCACATGGTGCTGGGCTAATATGCTGCCGGTGCCAGGGATCGCACCGTGATCCCCAGATTCCAGAGTCAGTCATCCTAGCCGCGGCGCCACACCTCTTCCCTTCCCTGTAGTGGCTGCTTTGGCCAAGGAGAGGACAAAGACTGAACTCACTGTGCTGTGTATCCTGCTTGAAGAAGAACTCCAAGGGCTTGGTGTACAGCTTAACTCCTGTACTGAAATATCAAGGACACAAATACTTTGTTTCCTCTTTCCTCCTGCACCTGGAACTGCTATTTCAGTTGCAACAGAGGAAAAAAGCAACACCGACCCCGGTGAGCGACGCGGTGACCTGCCAGGCATCTGCGGGCACCACTTGGGAAGTGCATGATACACCGCCCTGACTTGCACCGCAGCCCAGACACCTGCCAACGCTGCACCGTATCAACTCTGACACGGTCAACGAGGCCACCGCCTGCACCGGAGCCAAGGGCACTGCTCATGACACTAACTACATACGATCTTGACTCACACCGCAGCCCCGATCTCACTGACACTGGTGCTTCATCATCACTGAGCCGATACCCAATGTGGGTGACCTCCCGAACCAATTGATCCTGCACCGTCGTAAGAAACCGACGCATCACCGCCAACAGAATGCCACCCCCCCCAGGCAAATGGAGGAACCAACCCCTCACTGCCCCTGCCTCGCAGTAAGGCACTGGTGCTTCACCTCCCCGGTGGTCGTAAGGAATCAACGCCGCCTGGCGACAACGATACATCACCTCCCTGATGGCATGCACCGTCTTTGTTTTCATCGTGTGCAAAGGTACTGTTCTTGGGGTTCTGTGTGACTCGGTGCTCGGCCTGCGCTCCACGCAGTCGCCCCCGTACTTTGAGAATTTCATCTGTCACAATGACGTAATAGCCCCAGGGGGAGTTATTTGTTGCTACAAGTTTCATTTTTGTGTATAACCTATTTTTGATATCTTGACATATGTATGGTGGAATGTTGTCATTTTGGGCTTGTTTGGATTAGATGAAGATTTCCTACTTTCTAAACTGGTGTGGTGTCCATTTGTTTTAACTGTGTTCCTGCATGTATGCGCAAATGCTTTTCACATTGCCTCTGACATAAGGCTGACTACTCGTGCCAAGCTACCTAGGGGGGAGCTGGGGCTGTCTTATAATGTAACTTCCTTACCCGGACTAGAAGCAAGGGACCCACTTGGACAAATGTGCAAACCATTGCCAACTAGAGAGTGCCATTTCTCACACCCTCCAACAACCAGAACTCACCAGGGCGCCTAAATGCAACTCGGCTCACATGTAACGAGCATTGGAAAACCCAATAGCCCTGCCTTATCAGATCTCAGACCTCTTGGCTTTGCCAATACTTAGTAAAGTACATTCAAATTACAATACGAAATTGCACTACAGCAAAGAGAGTTTACAAATGTTAACAAATTCAAAACCTTTGCCTATGTAAAATATGCCATGTAGATTCAGTAACAATATGCTAAAACCATTGGCAAAATCAATAGTTCCTAAAGGTGAGACCTCTTACCAAAACAGTGTAACAGCTCAATGGCTGACAGTCAGCCATCATCAAGGCTTTCAGAGTTGGGGGCCCCTCATCCAGGAGAGAAGCTCTCTCACCTGATTTGTGCGAACTAGTTTTTGTCAGGCTTGGACAATAACTCTTCCATTTTATCTTGTATAAAAAGCCATGAGAGTCCATAAGGCAGTCCCAGTCGGCCAGTCCTTGTATGTACTGTGGTAGGGTGAAGGGTTGGGGCCCCTGAACTGCATGGACTGCTGTGGCCTGCATTACGCCACTGCTCCTCGTTCATGCCTCTAGAACCTTGACACTCAGGCGTCATGCCCATTTAATGCTCACGACTCCAATCACAAATAACGATAGAAAAAGGACAATGCAGTGTCATACGTGTGAAACGCGAAAAGGAAAAGGGATTGTAATAACAATGTAATGCCATTCCTTTCACGAGGTCACACAGGAATCAACACGGACATGCAACAAAAATAAAAAGGCTAGCATAAAGTCTTTAGAAAGAGACATGGCACTCCAGCAACTCACATAATCAAATATGCAAAGGTTTACTAATTGGAACTGTAAAATCGGAGGACCACGCACAGGCTGTTAACAGACTTTCACTTTTTAGCATACATTTAAACACGAAAGTCAGTGCACGGGGATCAGATGCTTATGCACATAGAAGATTATGACAAAATTAAAGAACAAACAAATGACTCAACATGTATTTGAAAGCAAAAATGAAGGATATGTATAAGTCTGAACCGCACCTGTGTGATGTTTAATAGGGTCGCCCACTACTGAGCACAAAAAGTCCTTTCTCGGTGGGATGAGCCAGTGACACACATTACGCTTAATTTGGTATTTTACTGTAGTGATATATAAGTAGCATATAACATAACTTTCTTCCTGGAAGAAAGACTAAATCCATGAAATGTAAGACCAGTTGACTTACCAAGCATTTCACTGAAAGAATGACCGAAATGGTAGTAATGAGAACTGCACCTGCCATAATGGATTGTGGGAGAGTTGGTGCATCATATAAGAGTGTGAAGCCTGTGTGATTTTTAAAAGGGCTGCATGAGCATGAGGAAAGTTTTGTATGTTTTTTTAAGTGGGTGGCACATACCACATTTCATTGTAACGGCAAACAGATCCACTCACGAATAGAAGGCATATTCTCCTCTGAAGACTATGAATGACCAAGTATCTGATTGCGAAAATAACTAACAACTATTGTGTGAGTAAAATGAACTGCTTCTAACATACTGCATTGCGATTGGACTGGTTTTAACATGTAAGAGAGTGTCACGCCATTCAAGGTGTGTAAAAATTCTGCTTCTGATCGGAAGACAAGTCAGGTGTCTAGGAAAGCGGCAGGCGCCAAGCTATGGTATTTCAATAAAATGGAAGGAACTTTGTCCTACGTGTAAAGGGATTCCCAGAGTGACTGACCAAATATTACTATGTGGAAATAGCACAACGTGGCTACACTCAGTGGGATCCATCAAGTATCCAGGACTGGTATGATATGTCGGGGTGTTTGAAGCAACATTTCATGGCAAGTAGCTTCTCTTCTTTGCATTCCTCCTGTCATGGTCTGTTACTGATGGCATAAATACTCACGCTCCACAGCACAGGAGGTGAGCCCCATTCAACCCTGGCCTGTGCCCAGGACTTCTGGGAGGCTGTGCGGAATCAAAGGAAGCCTGTGTGCCAACTGCGCATCCAGACAACATCTGGCTTGATGCCATGCCCAGGATACAGCTTTTTCAGTCCGGCAGCGCCCAGGGTTCATGGACTACGGTCCCTGGCAGGGCTGTTCATTCATCAGGCGGCATTAGCTAGCATGGGTGGTGATGGAGGGGCTGCAGAATCGCGCTCCGAGCAAAGGGCGTCAGCCTGGTTTAATTTTCTCTTGTTTAGCCATTAACATGTTCCTAAAACAGCAGGCTACATGGCGTCCTTCACAAAATGGCGGACTGCCCAGAGAACTCTTCTGAAGGTTCCCTATCCAAGGAGAGCCTCGAGTCTTTTTCTTGTGTGGTCAGTTCCTGTCTTAATTGTACACAAAAATCAAGCACTACAGGTTTCAAACCGGTTTGGCAAACCAGACAAAGCAGTGAGGAATGCGAATGTGCAGATAACTCGGGTGGTTGTGAAAGAGGAAGCCTGCAACGGTGAACGAGAGGTCACCAGCTCGCTACAACTGCGTCAAGCTAGCCAGTTGACCGAAGGGTCATCCCAAACCAGCACACTGGCTTCTAAAGAATGTGTCGTTCCGCTGGCTACAGGGAAAACATAAATGGACGTGAGAAGGACAAACTAACAATAACAACAAGCATTTACAATGCAACGGTCTCGCCTTTGCAAAAGTTTGAGCTATTGGCATTGTAAATGACAAACTTTTTATTTATGGGTTGGTTTTGAATGCCAATAGCTTAATCTCGCGCAAATGCGAGACCTATTGCATTTGTACACACACACACACACAGACACACACACACAGAGAGCCACACACAGAGAGCCATATTTATACAACACATGTGTATAGTAGACATTGATTTGATTTGATTTGATTTATTTTGATTTTGGGATTTGTAAAGCGCGCGTCAAGCACATTGTCAAGAGATATACATTGCACCATTATGAAGCCTATTAAGCGTGGGAGGACACAGAGACTGCTGGGAGAGCGAGAAAAGCAGGTAGCGGCGGAGAACTTGCAGGGGAAGGAAGGTGCAGGTGAGAGGACTGAGAACCAAGAAGGTGAAAAGAAGGGAACTGAAGAAGGGCGTTGAGAAGAGAGAAAACAGGATGATGGAAGGAGAGGAAGGAGAAGTCGAAATGCCAAGAGCTGGAGACTGACAAAAGCAAAGATCGAGCATGAATGACAGAGGTTAATATTAATTGCCATCTGTCGGTATAGCGCATTGCTATCACTTGTGAGGCCTCGTAGCGCTCCACTACACGTCGCCATCCGTCCACTTCAGAGAAGTCCCGGTCCTGTCCCGTCCCGGTGTATGTACTGTGGTATATAAATAAATAATACCGGATCTATTTTTGAATGAATGAATGAATAACAGATAGCTCAATAAATAAGAGTCAAGATTCGAGGTAGTGGGAGTTTTGCAGGTTTATTACAGCATAAAGGACAGGAACAGGACAACCTGCATAGGAATAGGATGACAGGGCCCAGCAGCTGCTGGGGCTGGGATGAGCGCGCTGACTTTTAATAACAATACATGAGCATATATACATAGCGCAAACACATAGCATTACATTGCAGTAGGCGTAGCAGTGGGTGGAGCAGAAGGCGTGACGCGTAGCAGTCGCGAAAGATAAGAGTAAAAAGAAGGTGTAACTCAGACATGTGATGCAAACGTAACAGAATATGTCATGAATGGGCGGAAACATAGGAGGGGGCTACCTAAGGAGCCGGGACCTCTAACCTGGTGGTGCGCGCAAACTAGCAATGACGTGTTACGAGGAGAAGCTGGGGGCTATGAACTCTGTGCTAGGAGCAGAGACTAAAGTCTGGAGGGTCGGAGCGACATGTACCTAAACCCTATCTAGTATCTGATGTTTAGGGAACATGTTGATATAAACTAGAAGTCATGAGGGGAAAAGCTAATTGACTCTAAGACTAGAGCATGCATTTATTCTACATGTAGTGCGTGATGAAGAATATTAAATGACCATTAAATACAGTATTTCTCTTAACATGGAGCCGCATAGGCTAGACAATGACGGAAACTATTGATGCAGTTCAGTAGCTTAGGAATGCAGAGAAGGAGGACTAAACTGATAGCTGGAATCATAACATATTCTTGGCAGACTCAGAGGCAGAGCCAAGCTGCACCGGGCACTGCGAGGCAGGAAGTAAGTGAAAGGTCGAGGATACAGGTGGGGGCTGGATCGCTCCTCAGCGAGGCTTCAGGAGACAGGAGCTGAATCTGATGTCCGGGCCCTTTTGAGGCCTAGAAACGGGGACTTTATAGTAGAATAACGTGCACACTGAGAAACGTGGCAACGTAGCTTTACATAGGCCTGATATTCGTAGTATTCACGAGGACTGGAAACTGGCATACTAGAGGAGGACACAACTATAATTGCGTCTTGAATCGGACATGGGGAATAACATATGCATATTGGTCATGCACACATAACATATGATGGATGACACGTAGAGACACAGAACATGACAAAATTTACTTTTCCACATTCCCTCCTTGTCACTACGTTTCCATCAGGAAACATCAATATTCATGATACCATCTATCATTTCATACAGTACCATTTGTTCATCTCGAATTGTCTTGGAACGGGATTTAGAACGGGGCTTGGGACTAGGAATACAAGAGGTAGCACACATGCCGCAAATCGCAGGGCCACATTGTATACAGAGACAGCAGCTGAATATGATCGCTACTGCGATACCTAGAAAGGACAGGACTTTCCATCCCCAGGCGGAAATTATATTCCAGAACCAACCGGACCATGTCCAGGTGCCTGGATCCTGATGTAATAGATGGGCTATTTTATGGAGTCTGGTTATAGCTGAATAAACAGACGGCGCGTTATTTGGAATGAAAATGCAACAACTGGATCCGATGACTCTACAGGCCCCGCCCCTATCGGCCAGTATGACGTCAAGGACGAGACGATTCTGGAGCACAACAATTCTCATAAAGGATTGCTCTTCGGTTAAGTTACCTAGAGCGGAGGCAGTCTCATCTACTACAGCTTCAAGGGTTCTTGTTAACCTACGGATTAGCTTACTGTTTACGACTGTACCTAAATAAGGGAACACACCTTTATCAATATCAATGAATTGCTCTGCAGCAGTTTCAGTATAATCGACAATCGGGAGGTTTCTCTTGTGTCTAGTATGTACTAGGAAGGAATTCCTATGGTAGTCAGGTGGGGCTAGAAAAACAGGTGGCAGTAGGAAGGCAATGTAACAGGTTCCCTCCCAATCAAGGGGCAGACGAACATATGCAGTTTGACCACAAACAAAATAAGAATGACGTGAAGCTTTAAAAATAGATTTCCCACTGTCACTATACTTGATAATAGTAATACAATCACTATGTCCTACGTGTACAGAACCATAATTACGGACACATAATTCGCCTTTGACTGGTAGTACTGAAATAGCAGGTGAGTCTGGAGTAGTATCAGACTGAACATTCAGGACCATGAAATTCGAAGAATAGTTACCTAAATTATACACTTCATTTTCTAGATCTAAACCTGTTCTGTGGGGGAGACCTTGCTTGTCTGGGAAACATGTACTGTTAAGAAAAGACATATCTGTTGAGGATGACGTTAACGTGGACCATGCTCCACATGAACCATTATGTGAAAAAGGATAAGGAAAAAGTGGCAGAACTCCCTTCGGGGTCTGGAAAGGGGGGAGTCGACCACACACCCAACAATTAGTGGCATTGCTGGTTTGATGTGAATAATGTAACATGCGGATAAATGAGTTATTGCGCATAGCGAGGCGGTAGGACAGTTCATGAGGGGGCAGATCACTAAACGTGTGCTCTACGGTAACATTAGAATGCTCATTTACATGAGGAACTGGAAAACACAGGAAAAATGCGTAACTAGTGCAGGAAATCATTATGCTGATGAATAATATGAAACTTAGAAAAACGATACATCGGTTTGAGTTTTGACTAACTCTCTCACTATGGGGGTCTATTTTATACATGTCAGAAACAGTCTAACCGTTTCACCTAGGGGAGGACTTAGACAATCAAACTGACTGACTTATTTTACTAGACCGGAGTTTTTGCTTATACTCCTGCTGCGGAGTTTTCTCTACCAAGGGAGGGGTTGTATCAATGTCATTTGCGGGACAGTCCTTAGGAACAATGTTTTGACAAGTCTTGATATCCTGGGAAATGTTTTTAGAGACCGGCTTTAATCCGTAGAATTTCTTGACGTGCGAAAGGTGCACCCAGCCGCGGCGTCCTTCCAATTTCACAGCTGTACGGGTGGTGAGGAGGACCTGACGGGGCTCCTTCCAACGTGGCTCCAGCGGACTTGATCTGTCAAAGTTCCGGACGAGCACCATCGAACCTGGAACGATCTCATGCGGTGCCACCTCGGTATTGTCTGGAAATGCGGCGGCAACCTGTGAACGACATGAGTTGAGGGCAGACATCAAGGAAGCTAGGTAATCTGTCAGCATATTACATGAAACATCAGTAATACTTCGGGGTCTAGGAGTACCCCACATGTTAGGGGGGCGGCCGAAAACGACCTCATACGGGGACAGACCTGATCTGGAATGTGCGACCATGCGCATATAAAACAAAGCAACTGGCAGAGCTACTAGCCAGTCCACACCCTTATCTTTACATATTTTGGCAATTCGAATTTTCAGAGTCTGATTATGTCTCTCGACTAGACCGGCTGCTTCAGGATGGCGTACACAATGAAACTTCCACTGGTACCCCAACAACAGGGAAACGTGCTTCATCAGTTCAGATGAGAATGGCTGACCGTTATCAGAATATACGACTCTAGGGAGTCCATATCGAGGGAAAAACTCACGAACCAACTGCTTGGCAGTGGTCGCGGCTGTGTAATCTGGGACTGGATATGCTTCTGTCCATCTGGACAAAGCGCATACAACTACAAGAACATACTTGAAACCTCGACATCGCTCCATCTGAATATAATCCATCTGGAGGACCTCAAAAGGGTGGTCAGGGGGCTGGAATCCCCCTTGTTCCACCGGGACGCTTTTACCTGGATTAAACTGACAACATATCATACAGGTACGGACTTTCTGCTTGGCTGCAGCTCGTAAATGCTTGTTGAACCAAATGTTCTGGATACTGTCTAACATTGCTTTTTCTCCTAAATGTGCTGGACTATGTGCGGTATTAATGATGACTTGAACCATAGAGTCGGGGAGAAACCATGCGGTCCTACCCTTTGTCACCCATCCTTGATCTGTCTGGACCCCTCCTTGTTCAGACCACTTCTTGGTTTCATCGGGAGTAGCATGTAACTGGATATCTATGACATCTTGAGTAGGGTCCTTAACTGTCATACATGTAGTCAGATCTGGAGTGTGTGTCATGTTAACTGGACTGTCTAGAGCCTGTGCTGTAAGCTTGGCTGTGCGATCTGCTAGATCATTACCTTGAGAAATAATGTCAGTGACTTTCGTATGTGCTTTGCATTTCATGATAGCGATAGATGTCGGTAAATGTATTGCATCTAACAGAGCTTGGATAAGGATACCATGCTGAATCTTGGTTCCATGAGAAGTCATGAAACCTCTCTCCTGCCAGAGCACTCCAAAGTCGTGTACAACTCCAAATGCGTAACGTGAATCTGTGTAAACATTAACTTTCAGGTTCTTGGCGTGTATACAGGCTTGTGTCAGAGCAACTAGCTCTGCTGCTTGAGCGGACAGGGTATCAATACGGTGTGTTTCAATAACTTCGGTGTCAGTAGTCACTGCATACGCGGCGACTAGTTCTCCTGTACTAGTTCTCATACATGAACCATCCACATAAAGTGTCAGGTCAGGATCTGGTAACGGAATGTCTGTCAGGTCTTGTCTTGGCTTTGTCGTAATGTTGACTACTTCCACACAGTCATGTGTGGCAGAATTTGAACTAGCTGATGGTAACAGTGTAGCAGGATTCAGGACGTTGCAGCGCCTAATATCTATGTGTGGCTGGAACAGTGTCAATTCATAACCTGTTAAACGTGCGATTGTCAAGTGCTGAGTTTGTGTTCGGTTTAAAAGAACTTCCACGGAGTGTGGGACTTGTACTGTCAAGGAGTGTCCTAAAACTATGGAATCACTTTGTCTGATAGCTAGTGCTGTGGCTGCAACTGACTTGAGGCACGCGGGCAAAGCCTGGGCGACTGGATCTAATGTGCTAGAAAAATAAGCACAAGGCTTGTTTTGTCCTGCTTGATCTTGTGTGAGAACAGATAATGCTGTACCTTCACGTTCAGTAACGAAAAGTGTAAAAGGCTTACTGTAGTTCGGTGTCGCTAGAACTGGAGCTTGACATAAAGCTTTCTTTAACTCGTTGAAACTAAGTGTATGTTCAGATGTCCAAGGGAGAACAGTCGATACGGCTGCCTCCTGTGTCGTTAACTGTATCAGTGGCTTGGCTAGAAATGCATACTGAGGAATCCATTGTCTGCAATAAGAAGTAAGGCCGATAAAGGCACGTACCTCCTTCTGGGTCCTAGGCTGAGGAAGACTCGCTATCAACTGGATACGGTCTGGTGTCAACTGCCTACCCCTCTTGGACAGTAAGTGTCCTAAGTAGACCACTTGCTGGACACAGAATTGAAGCTTCGAAGGGGACACCTTGTGCCCCATCTCGGCTAGGAAATACAAAACCGTCAGTGACGCTCGCTCGCAGTCACGTTCAGAACGGGCTGTGATCAATAGATCATCGACATACTGGAGCAGGGCAGTGTCAGTTGGCATGTGAATGTTGTCTAGTTGTCTCTTGAGTGCTTGACTGTAAATACTAGGACTTTCTGTGAAACCTTGAGGAGCTCGTGTAAACATATAGCTCCTTCCATTTAAACAGAATCCGAAAAGAAACTGGCTGTCTGGATGAATAGGAACACAAAAAAATGCATTCTTGAGGTCGATTACAGTGAAGAACGTGGCTTCGGAATCAATGGCTGTCAATAGAGAAGAGATGTCTGGGACAACTGGGTACTGCGGAATAATACATTTATTAAGTTCTCGTAAATCAATCACTAATCGATATACTGGGGGTGCATTTGGATCAGTACGTTTCATGACTGGAATGATCGGAGAGTTACATACATTGGAGTCAGTTTCTACAACTACTCCTTGAGCCATGAGCTCGTCTATAATTTTGGATAAGGCTGCTACAGCCTCAGGTGGCAATCTATACTGCCTGATTCGTGGTAACACTACACCTGGTTTGAGAGTCACACGATGGGGTGTGATTTGCATGTAACCTACATCAGTTGGACCTTGCGCCCATAAATGCTGCGGAACTTTAGACAGTCTGGAATCAAAATCTCGTAATACATAGTGACCCTTAAAGTCACGTAGGAACAATCGTATTCCCTCTGGGGAACAACATATAACTGCACCTAACTCTTTCAGTGTTTTAATGCCTAATAGATTTTCTGGACATGACTTAGTAAGTAACAGATCAGTAGTGCGGGACAATGGACCTACTTCTAGAGTGACTGGCTTTGAAATCTCATTAACGATAGGCTTTCCTGAAAATCCAAGGGAAACATTTCTTGAGCCTGAGAGCGGAGCCCCTGGAACTTCGGCATGACTAATTGTGGTCCTACTTGCCCCTGTATCAATCAAAAACTTTCTGTCTTTCCCTAATACTTGACTGTGAACATAGGGACCTTCTTGATCTACAGGTATCTCGATGAGAGGCAAGCCTACCTCCCTCTCTAGGCTGTTTCATGAATATGGCTGGTACTCTGGATACTCAGACTGTGCATACTGGTACATCTGCGATGTAACATGCTGTGTTGCAGCGATAGGCTGCGGTGCTGTAACTGTCTGTTGTGCATTCTGTGGCTGAGGAATCTGTGAAACTTGTTCCTGTCTAGGCGGACGTGGTCTTTCTTTAGTCTTACCAGTAGCTATGTTATGTTTCAGAACCGTACACTCGTTTATGAAATGACCCGGTTGTTTACAATAATTGCAGTTCCCTTTAACGGGAGCTGCAGGATGACTGGCTTGATTCGGACCCCTCTTCTGACTGTCTTGAGGAACAGATTGTGCAACTAGCACTTTCATTTTCGTGTCTTTCATACGTTTTCTCTCGTGTTCCTGCTCTTCCCTGATTCTATTCTGGTGGTACTGGAGCATCTGGAGCATCTGGGACGGAGTATTTGCTTGCCAGGTGCTTTCGACTTTCAGAACTCGATTTTTAACTTGTGGGCTTGAATTCTCGACTAATTTAGTAACGAAAAGGTGAGGATATGACTCACTACTTGTCTTGAGACCACTGTTGATACTAAAGCACTTCTCAAACCTAGAATAAAAATCACTAATATCTTCATCCTGTTTCTGTTTACAGGCTGAGATTGCATCCCAGTCTTCTTTTCTCGTTGTTAATAATCTGGGTAAAACTTGAATTAATAATTCTGGTAATTCTTTACATTTATCTCCGAGACCAGTACCTGGTACACGTGACTTATCTTCTGCTTCTAGGACTGCCCAATCTATCTTTTTCTCTCCCACCTCCCATTCTTTCTCCTTTAGCTTTTCATACACCCCTGCGGGCAGCAGAACCTTTAACATTTTAATGATATCTGGGTAAGTGTATTCTCCCATACGGAGCATGTCTTTTAATTCTCTATGGAACCCTGCTGGATCTTTGTCATGACAGGGAATTAATTTCTTCATTTCGAGGAGTTCCATCTTTGTGATTGGAGTGTATACAAACACTCGTTGCATTTCGCCACCCGCTCCTCTGACTGGGTGGACTTCTCGTAACGGATTCTGTCTGTCTATGTAGAATGATTTACTTTCTGGGGGTGAGACATGGACAAAATGCGGGTTCAAGAATGTTCTATATTTGTGGCGTTGTTCTAGAATGACACTAATTAAATCGGTACCTAGACCTCTCCATCTGTATTGGAGTAACTCGTTCAGGATATCATGTAACGGGCCTGGATCAGAATGTTGACCCTCATACAGAGTAATGAGGTGCTGAATCATATACATACCCACCAGTCGTTGCTCGGTTGGGGGCATTTTCAGAAACATTTGTGCCACTATTTCATCTGGAAAAGTGGTAGGATCAGTAATCCATCTGACTGCTGATCGGACTAGTTCCTGTTCATGCATAGTACTTAACTCACTATAACCGATTCGTGATTTCAGAATGTGATCGGTAGCTTGAAATACTTGTTCTAGGGAACCTTGTTCTGGTGCTGGATGATGGAAAATAGACTTGTGTTCTAGACGTAAATGGCGATCTGGAAATCTAGGTTTTCCTACATACGCTATTCTGGCAGTATTCTCATCGTCTTCCTCTTCAGGATCAGAGGTACTTTCTTTCTCGCTTACTTGTGCTGCTTTACGCTGTTCGTGTATCTTTATTATTTCTCTACGGATTTTCTTGTACATACTTTCCATGGCACCAATGGTATTGTGCTTTCCTTCGGCTATATTATCACTCCACTTTGTTAGAGTTTTCATTTCTTCCGGGTCTTTAGACGGGTAATCCTGTTCTCTTATTAGACAGTTAATTAAGAACTTTAATATCATGCGCTGAATCTCGGCTTTCCTTTGAGACATGGCATCACTAATACTTTGTGGGTCATCCCCTGTTCGGATGAAACGATATATCCGGTCTAGATCTTCTTTCATATTCGGCAGGGTGACTAGATACTCGGTCACTCTCCTTACGCGTACGGAATATAAGACCATATTAAACTCGCCTGGAACTGGGTCATAGACACATTCGCCAAGGGTTTGCCTGATCTCTGCAACAGACTTATTACTCTTGGGAGTACGCTGTGATGCTTGAGCATGTAATTCGAGTGCTGATAAACGTTTGTATGGCGGCGGAGTTTGAGGAAGACCTCCTCCTGCGGCCCCTAAACTGGAATCATCAACTGATGCTTTCCGTCCTGGCAGGGTCGGTAATTGTAACGTGGGCTGGACTTGTATGGCGGGCTGACCCGGGGGGGCTGTTAAGGGCACCCCGGTGTCTGGAGGAGCAGGAATTACCTGATTTACAGGGACTGGCGGAGCGCGAACAGGATTTGCATATTCGGGGACTGTGTCGTCCAGATAGGACGAAATAAAAATATCAGCTGCGGTCGGTTTGTGACGTAGCTTGGTCGGAACTAATGGTGGCGGGAAATTACTGGATGCCTCCGGGGTCGCTTTTGGCAAGCCTTCGGCAAGAAGAGGATACATACCCTTAGTAAGGGCATGCCTCTGTCTGTCTCTCTGTTCAGTTTTGACTTGTTCACCTATCTCGATCAATTCTTTTCCTTGGGCTCGTTCTAAGGATTCTCTACTTAGTTCTGACTTTCTGATTTCTCTTTCGGTTCTTTTATGAGCTTCTTTGCGCCATAACTCGATGGCATCTTTCTGTGATTGTCTGGCTTTCTTTTTCCATAATGCCTCCTCTACTCGCATGATGCATTCGGCATCCCATGTACCCGATACGGGCCATCTATACTTTTCTTCTAACTGTTTGGTATACTCTACCCATAAATCTAGATACAATATGGCACTTATGCCATGTTTCTGATACATAAAGTGACCTGGACTGTCCCTGGGCGGGACGGGAACTGCTGCTTCCAGCAGACCCTTTCTAGTTTTTAACTGACGTAATTTTGAAAATATGGGCATGACTGAACTGTAATCTAGACACAATACAATACACAATAAACACGATACCTATTTCCCATTCATACCACGACATTAAAATACATGAAAAACATTTAAAATAACAGTTCGAACAGAATACTACCTGGAAATACTGAGAACAGAACACATGAATTTTCTCGAGAACAGAAACTGACTAGAACAGAAACTAGATGCACTGCTGAAACAGTACGAAACTTACCGGTCTCTTAAAGAGACACGTCAGGACCCGCATCCACCGAAGTGGACACTTCGTTTGTGGGACTGTGTACCACCAACCCACAGACCAGAGTCAATTAAATTGACCCTGTCTAGATACCACCCCAGTAACGGTACTCACCGGGCAGCAAGAACGGAAGGCCTCGGACTGGACTGGACTGCTACGACGACGAACTTCGGACTTCGGACTTCAGTTACGGGTGGACCTCCGGATACCTCGGACCTTGGACTCTTGGCTTGGGCTCTGGTCGGGACTCGCCGCGTTCCTCCACCGTCTCGTCTGGATGCTGGACCGCCTCCTCCGTCTCCTCCGTGGGCCTGAGGGATACTTGAGCAGAAATATCTGCCACTGCGCAGAAGAGTTCCGTCACGACTGCAGAGGGTCAGGGGGTCGGCGTGGCTTCACCGACGCGTGGGGAAAGGGCAAGTCCCTATTCGGGCGCCATTATGTGGTATATAAATAAATAATACCGGATCTATTTTTGAATGAATGAATGAATAACAGATAGCTCAATAAATAAGAGTCAAGATTCGAGGTAGTGGGAGTTTTGCAGGTTTATTACAGCATAAAGGACAGGAACAGGACAACCTGCATAGGAATAGGATGACAGGGCCCAGCAGCTGCTGGGGCTGGGATGAGCGCGCTGACTTTTAATAACAATACATGAGCATATATACATAGCGCAAACACATAGCATTACATTGCAGTAGGCGTAGCAGTGGGTGGAGCAGAAGGCGTGACGCGTAGCAGTCGCGAAAGATAAGAGTAAAAAGAAGGTGTAACTCAGACATGTGATGCAAACGTAACAGAATATGTCATGAATGGGCGGAAACATAGGAGGGGGCTACCTAAGGAGCCGGGACCTCTAACCTGGTGGTGCGCGCAAACTAGCAATGACGTGTTACGAGGAGAAGCTGGGGGCTATGAACTCTGTGCTAGGAGCAGAGACTAAAGTCTGGAGGGTCGGAGCGACATGTACCTAAACCCTATCTAGTATCTGATGTTTAGGGAACATGTTGATATAAACTAGAAGTCATGAGGGGAAAAGCTAATTGACTCTAAGACTAGAGCATGCATTTATTCTACATGTAGTGCGTGATGAAGAATATTAAATGACCATTAAATACAGTATTTCTCTTAACATGGAGCCGCATAGGCTAGACAATGACGGAAACTATTGATGCAGTTCAGTAGCTTAGGAATGCAGAGAAGGAGGACTAAACTGATAGCTGGAATCATAACATATTCTTGGCAGACTCAGAGGCAGAGCCAAGCTGCACCGGGCACTGCGAGGCAGGAAGTAAGTGAAAGGTCGAGGATACAGGTGGGGGCTGGATCGCTCCTCAGCGAGGCTTCAGGAGACAGGAGCTGAATCTGATGTCCGGGCCCTTTTGAGGCCTAGAAACGGGGACTTTATAGTAGAATAACGTGCACACTGAGAAACGTGGCAACGTAGCTTTACATAGGCCTGATATTCGTAGTATTCACGAGGACTGGAAACTGGCATACTAGAGGAGGACACAACTATAATTGCGTCTTGAATCGGACATGGGGAATAACATATGCATATTGGTCATGCACACATAACATATGATGGATGACACGTAGAGACACAGAACATGACAAAATTTACTTTTCCACAGTACCAGTAATGTACTGTGAGAGCGTGACAAGGGTGACTCCGACATCTTTTTGTGTAGCAGTAGAGGGAAGGGGGCTCGATGGAACTGTGGGCGTGTCAAATGCTGGCTGTTCTCGCTGAAAAAATACTTCTGGTGTCAAGGGGAGGCGGGGGTGGGTAACGTGGGGGAGTGATGAGCTGAGTCGTGCTGCGGCTCTGGAGAGATCAGCGATGGCTGAGGGAGGGGTTGGCGGTGTCTAAAGCTAGAAACTGCGATAAGAGGTTTTTCCCCGACGTTCTCTGCCAACTCTTCAAGGCCGGGCAAGCCGGTAATGGATTTCGCCCCAAATTTTAAATAAATTGAAACCTGGATTATACATGTGTGGAGGGGGCGGTGGTGCGGCACGCAGCACTACGCTGGAGGTTCAAGCAAGGGTCTCTGTGGTTACCTGTGGCTCCGTTCTGGGTCCACGGCGGGCCCTTTCAGTCTGGGAGGGGTCGATGCTGCAGGCCCCCCCCTCCTGCGGGCTTGGAGGCTTGTCTACCACCCGGTGCAGGAGGTCTGAGCCGCCGTTCTTGTAGCGCACCCCCAGGGGAGGGGCTCGAAGGTGAGCAGGCCGCTGGGGGGCACCGCCCGGAGCAGGCACTCCAGCACCCCACGGGGCAGCTCCAGGGCATCCGCCCCCCTGCCAGCGGGACTCGATCTCCGCGATGTGCACCACACCCCGCCACCCGTCGTCCAGGATATCAAAGAGCTTTCGCACAGATAGATAGATAGATAGAGTGAGGGCGATAGATAGAGTGAGGGCGATAGATAGATAGATAGATAGATAGATAGATAGATAGATAGATAGATAGATAGATAGATAGATAGATAGATAGATAGATAGATAGATAGGTAGATAGGTAGATAGGTAGATAGATAGATAGATAGATAGATAGATAGATAGATAGATAGATAGATAGATAGATAGATAGATAGATAGATAGATAGATAGATAGATAGATAGATAGATAGATAGATAGATAGATAGATAGATAGATAGATAGATAGATAGATAGATAGATAGATAGAGTGAGGGCGATAGATAGATAGAGTGAGGGCGACAGATAGATAGAGTGAGTCCTATAGATACATAGATAGATAGATAGATAGATAGATAGATAGATAGATAGATAGATAGATAGATAGATAGATAGATAGATAGATAGATAGATAGATAGATAGATAGAGTGAGGGTGATAGATAGAGTGAGGGCGATAGATAGATAGAGTGAGGGTAATAGATAGAGTGAGGGCGATAGGTAGATAGAGTGAGAGCGATAGATAGATAGAGTGAGGGCGATAGAGTGAGGGAGATAGATAGATAGATAGATAGATAGATAGATAGATAGATAGATAGATAGATAGATAGATAGATAGATAGATAGATAGATAGATAGATAGATAGATAGATAGATAGATAGATAGATAGATAGATAGATAGATAGATAGATAGATAGATAGATAGATAGATAGATAGATAGATAGATAGATAGATAGATAGATAGATAGATAGATAGATAGATAGATAGATAGATAGATAGATAGATAGATAGATAGATAGATAGATAGATAGATAGATAGATAGATAGATAGATAGATAGATAGATAGATAGATAGATAGATAGATAGATGGATAGATAGAGGGCGCATTGCTAAAGCAATGCCTTAGGCTCGACCTAAAAATGAATTAATAACATGAGGACCCAGTTATTCAGGCAACTGGATAGTCCCTCTGAGTTATTCAATTGCCTAGTTAAATGCAGCTGTAACAAAGCAATCTGGTATATTCTACTGTACAATGGCATCAAAAGAGAATACATACAACCAACGAGTTCATGTCACTGTTTAGTTTGCTTTCTATGTTCCGTGCTAGGATGTAAATTTATTTGACAAACAGAAAAATATAGTGGCACACGCTGCTAATTCTTGCCTAATTTGTGCCCACGCTGTTAATTCTTGCCTAATTTGTGCACACGCTGTTAATTCTTGGCTAATTTATGTGCCGTACAAAGCGCACTGAAGTTGCCTCAAAGAACAATACAAATGCCATAGAAATACAGCATTAATTAATTATTGTCGGACAGTGCGGTTGTTTGAGAAAGTCTGCGCAGCGTTTGTAAACTGTGCTTTGAGAATAAAATCACTTTTGAGGAAACATTCCACCCGCCAACATTTGGACATCTCCTAAAAGAGGAGCCTGGAAAGGTTCTCGAGTTTAAGACACATTGTTATTTTTTATTTGAAAGAAAAAAAAAAAGTACATTGTATCCGGGAAAGAGGTAAAATTCCTTTTCAGGTTCCGAAAGCAGGCGCGCGTTTGTCTCCAGCCTTGGCAGAGATTGAAGATTAGAAACAGATGTGCTCGTGCAGCGAGTGGTGGGGGGGTGGAGGGAGGTGGCGGCTCTGAGGAGAGGGGAGGGGAGTGGAAGGAGTGCAGCAGGGGCTAAGGGGAAAGGAAAGGAGCGGGGGACAGGGGTGGGGGCGTCCCACAGAGAGAAAGGAGCGGGAAGGGGTGGGATAGAGGAAGGGGAGAAATGAAGTAAAGAGGTGGGGTAAAAATGAATATGCAACTGGAAGCTGCCCCTCTAACTAAAATCAACAAGCCCAACTGGAACACAATTATAAGACAACCATGACAATCCCGGCACAGTGCAGATCCTACTATTACTGAGCAGACCCTCGCTCGTGTAGGCACACCCTTCCCTCAGACAGTGAGCGTCGCCCTCATTGAATGAGCAGACTGTGCCCTTCCATACGTAAATAATAGCATTACTCTCAGTTAGCTAGTTGTCCGGTTAAATGGGCAAGCTCCCCTCAGATACTAACAAACATTAGCCTGATACAGGCGAAAGGGCCCTCTCATCCGCAATTAGTTGCCAGACTCTCGATTTAGACAGAGAGGAGTCTGAACTTGAAGGGATGACAAATAATGACCCGCAAGTGTCACTTTACAAACCAAGTTTTTACCTTGTGACCAGAAGAGTCCATTTACAAAACACATACACAAAACACGTCACTTCTGGTAACATGGGCACCTTTTCCACCCGATGACGTTATCAGCCACTGTGGTGTTAAGAACACCGATGTTAAAGCCACAAGAGTTCTCAATATTCTGCGTTCTAATTGCGCAATCATATAACAAAGCTCATTCAATTTATATTGTTATTCATTGAAATTGAAATTCTTAATCATTTCATTATTATAACTGAATTATTTTGCTGCTGTTTTGTTGCACAAATTCCAAACACATTCCTAGGGTATTTGTTTTGCCCTTTCTATTTTGAAATGTGGAATTCAATCAATAAGACAACTCCATTTCACAATGGCGTCAATCTTTGATGCAGCTCCCGGAAGAAACGAAAGAATACAATGTTTCACCCGTCTTCTCTTTCTTTTCTTGGCATTTAAGCGGCTGTTGGTTTTTTGGTTTGTCTACAGTGCGTTCTGGAACACAGAAAACGAATCGAAAGACCCGAAATAAAATGATGAAATCTCGAACTTTGATGACGTTGACGTTTTTAATTGTCTGCAGTGTGTGCACAAAGAGAGACATAAAAATCATGCATCACTCGGACCACGCCATGACACCACCATCTTTCTCCGAGGCCATGCAGAAATGCCTCGGAGAAACGCAGCCTCATTTTGGGATTCAGGGGCGTGTTTTTCTTTCTCTCCTCTTCCCATTGGCTGGGAGGTAAAATTTCAGCCAATGTTAAGAGGAGAGAAAGAAAAGAGAAAGAAAGTAAAAAACACACCCCGAATCCCAAAAAGACGGGGCTTGAACGGAGTGATGCCCCTCTCCTCCAATGGCTGGCCTCCGTTTAGGAAGCCAGCCAATGGAGACGAAGGGCGGGTTCAAGCCCCCACACTGTCAACAGAAGATCTCTCCCTGCGAGACTGCGCAAGCGCAGCCTACGCAGGTCTCGACCTAAAAGAAGAAACGGCTCACCGCAAACCTCAATGTGCACACCCCATGCAAAACTGCAAAGCTCTTTCTAGTCTGTGGTGCGTGCCCACGAAAAAGTTGATTAGGATGTGGCCTATGAGTTGTTTGCTTGGCTGTCATGCCGAAATGAAATGATGAAATCTCGAACTTTGATGACGTTGACGTTTTTAATTGTCTGCAGTGTGTGCACAAAGAGAGGCATAAAAAACAAGTATCACTCGGACCATGCCATGACATCACCATCTTTCTCCGAGGCCATGCAGAAATCCCTCTGAGAAACGCAGCCTCATTTTGGGATTCGGGGGCGTGTTTTTCTTTCTCTCCTCTTTCCATTGGCTGGAAGGTAAAATTTCAGCCAATGGGAAGAGAAGAGAAAGAAAAGAAAAAGAAAGAAAGTAAAAAACACACCCCCGAATCCCAAAAAGACGGGGCTTGAACGAAGTGATGCCCCTCTCCTCCAATGGCTGGCCTGCGTTTAGGAAGCCAGCCAATGGAGAAGAGGGGCGGGTTCAAGCCCCCACACTGTCAACATAAGATCTCTCCCTGTGAGACTGCGCAAGCGCAGCCTACGCAGGTCTCGACCTAAAAGGAGAAACGGCTCACCGCAAACCTCAATGTGCACACCCCATGCAAAACTGCAAAGCTCTTTCTAGCCTGTGGTGCGTGCCCACGAAAATGTTGATTAGGATGTGGCCTATGAGTTGTTTGCTTGGCTGTCATGCGTGGAGCTTACATGCGTCCTCCAAAAGTACTCCGGCAGCGTGTACCAGTTTCATAGGTATGAAATGCATGCAGAAGAGTGTGAGGGTGGGATAGCAGATTGCCTACACAAAACGGTATATCTGGGTTTAGGGGAATAGCCAGGTCTCTCTTGCCTTCCAGAAAACTCAGAGGCGGCTGCTCATGTGCTTTAACATCATGAGAAAAATTAGCGATATGAGTGACTAGCAGCAAAGACTGAAAGTGGCAAACAACGCTCGGCAGGACTAGTCAATGGCTGAGCAAAGAGACACAACGCAGAAGCGACAAACCAGCACACTGCAGACCAAGGTTTCTGATAGAGGCCTCCTTCTAAACTATGGGTACTCACAAACATTTTCCCAGGGGCCACAAAGTTTGGTCTTTGGTGTGACCGAGGGCCGCACTGATGCCAGTGGGGGGTTGTAAAGTGGGTGTAGTGGAAGCGAAGCATGTACACCCACTGGCTGAACACAATTGCGCAATGTGCAGCCAGAAATACTGGGATAAATCCTGGCTACTCCACTTGACCAAATTGTGTGACCTTGGGTAATTGCTTTATTTCAATTTCCCTCCTTTTTCTTCATTAGTACATATAAAAGGGCCTCGAAATATATGTTTTCAGAATGCGTGCTGTACAAAACCATCTCATGTGCTTGTATGTGATCACTAATTGCATTGCTATGGTGGTGGGGGGGATTTAAAGCATGCAGGGCCGGACTGAGAACCAAAACCGGCCTTGGTATATATTTATTTTAATGGTAATGTTAGTGCTGAGTTGACTAAACATCAGCCCAGTGCTGGTGCTGCTCATGGGGCCACATGTAAAGGTCAGGAGTGCAGTAAAAAGAATGAACTATGGAGGCAGTCTAAGCAAAGGAGGAGAACACAGCAATAACAAACCACAACACCACTCTCCCTTGTTAAAAGCAGGGCACTGGGAGGCAGAGTCTGAGCAAAGAAGCACAAAGAAGCAGCAACAAACCACAACACTACTTTCCCTTGTTAAAAACAGGGCACTGGGAGGAAGAGTCTGAGCAAAGGGGCACAAAGCAGCAGTGACCAACCACCACACCGCAGACCATACCACATGAAGTGCAACCCTAGAGACTCTTGTTAAAAGAGCAAATATAGGAGGCTTAGTGTAATGGTAATGAGGCTGGAGGCTATCAGATAAGTAGAAATAGGTATTTATTTAGGAGCTCTCCAAGAGGACGGGGATCTCAGCCAGCTGTCTTATTCAACCGCCTTTGCAGGAATCCAGTGTCTCCGTAGAATCTCAAGATAGATTCCACCGTAAACACTCCATCCCCGCGAGACGCAGCAGAAGGAGCAGAAGCACACACAACATATCCCCTTTTGTTATAACAAACAAAAGAAACTCAATAAGATCAGTTCATAAGTATTCAATTTTAGAAACTTAGGGCTAATAACAACTGAAGTTAACAATAGATATGAATGGTAAATAAAATCATGACTTACTAGTCATGCATAGTTCATAAATATTTAGTACATGACAAAACTGAATATACAAAATACAATACTTTCAAGACATAATAAAATCTTTAAATCTTCTTGGTACATGACACAATCTTGGTTGTTTACAAACAATGCCACTGAAACCACCACCCACGTCCTTTCCCTTAAAAACAGGTGGTAAAACAACATTGAGTCAGAATTATCACAACATAAATCATTGTTGTTTTTTTATACATAGCTAATCTTCTAAAATTCAATTTTTGCCATCCCCCAATCTCTAAAACAACATGCCATTTATGAACTTCTTTTACTTTCATGGGGTCAGAAAACTTATTTAAACCATTGTCTCTCCTTCCACACTTAACGTTGATCAAGTCGCCAACTTCAATATTACCAAAACGTTCAGTTTTGGTAGAAATTGTGCCTTTATCATGCATCCCATAGGTGTCAATTTAGTTTTAGGTGACCTCCCTCTCATCCTTGTAAAAGAAATCTCATTGGTAATGCAATGCACTGTGGTATTGTGAGCCCACACCATATCTTGCACACACTTATGAACATTCTGATCTCCAATTGAATAGCACCCTTAACAACTCTATTCACACGTTCCACCATACCATTTCCCTGAGGGTTGTAAAAGGAAGTACACACATGTCTTATACCATTATTCACAAGAAACCTACGCATAACATGGGAGGTTAGTTGTGTTCCGTTATCTGTGACCAAAATGTGTGGAAAACCTTCTCTCATGAAAACAGAACAAAGACTCTCAATAACTCTAGAGGTGGTAATGTTCCGTAAAAATATCACCTCAAGCCATCTGGAGAAAACATCAACTATAACCATGGCAAAACGTGTATCACAGGAATAAAATCCAAAGGTCAAATAAAATCAAGACAAACCTTTTCCCAAGGTGAGCCACCACTAGTACCAGATATAGAACCCATGCCTTTCGAGCTAATCTTCAATCTTTTTTCACTCTCTCTACATAGAGAACAGCTTTCCACCCAACATCTAACATCTTCATAAAGACCTGGCCACCAGAAATGATTCTTAATACGTTTGACAGTGTTGGTTAGGCCTAAATGCTAATAAAACAGCTTTTTCCTAAGTGTACTAGGAGGAATAAATTTCTCACCTCTCAAAACCAAATCATCTGAAAATCCAATATTAAGTTCTTCCAGTAATTTAACATGAGTGCGTAAAGAAGGTTTGAGCAATCCTTCATCTTTCCAACGAGATCTGATAGAATTCACTAATTCTAGATAATCTGGATCATCAATGACAGCTTGATGCCACTCTTCCTGAGAAATGGATTTAAATGTATCCACACACACATCTTCAACACTGGCCACTAGACAAATTGTTCCATCATCAAAATTCAAATGCTCTTTCACTGACAAAGGAAGTCTTGATAAACAGTCTACCTGAACATTTTCGCAACCAGTTATATATTCAATTTTATAAGTAAATTCTTGTAATTTAGCTGCAAATCTCATCAAACGAGGTGAACCATCATTGGCACCCCGAGGACTAACGATTCTAATCAATGGATTGTGGTCGGTTCTGAGAGTGAAATGATTACTCCACATATATGTACAAAAGTAGTGTACACCCCATGCTGCAGCTAAGGTCTCACACTCGATAACAGCATAATTACACTCAGAACTATTGAGTGTCCATGAAGCAAAAGCTACAGATTTTTCTACTCCAAATTTAGTTTGAGATAAGACAGCGCCAAGACCATGAGCACCGGCATATACTGTGATAAAGGTGTCCCTGCCAGATTCAAATGGTGTGAGAATACCAGCATCTGTAATTTAATTTTTTATGTTTTGAAAAACATGGTCTTGCGGAGCATCCCAAGAAAATGGTACACTTTTCCTCAACAACTGCCTCAGAGCCTCTTTTTTGTGCAAAATTATTTACAAACTTAGAATAGTATTCTATCAGCCCCATAAAGGACTTCAATTGTTCCTTTGTGGACGGTGTGGCTGCACCTTTGACGGCCTTTAGCAAATCCTCCTTAGGTTGCACACCCCCCTTCAGAGATAGTAGACCCTAAATAATCCACTTCTTTCACTAGAAATAAACATTTGTCTTTTCGCAAGGTGGGACCAGCATTCTGTAACAAACCTAACACTCTATCTAATGTGACCTTGTGCTCTGCCTGATTTTTCCCAGTAATGAGAATGTTATCTTGAAAATAATAAACATTGGTGATACCTTTGAGTAGTTGATGCATCATGCATTGGAACACGCTAGCGGCTGAAGCTAAGCCGAAGGGAAGTCTCTTAAATTGAAAGACTCACCCCATAGTAAGAAAAGCTGTTAATTTCCTAGAATTGGGATGCAAAACAACTTGATGATAAGATGATCTTAAGTCAAGTTTTGTAAAATATTTTGCCTTATCCATTAACAAAATCATCTCTGAAATATTCGGGAGGGGAAAACTATCTACAATGATGTTTTGATTTAATGACCTGACGTCCACACAAAAACGAAGTTTGCCATCCTTTTTTTTAGTGACGACTATCGGAGAAAGCCACTCTGAAACCTCGATTTGCTCAATAATATCTTGTTCTTGCATATCATTTAATATTTCTTTGACTTTATTGCGAACAGAAATAGGTATTTTCCTTAGTGGATGTCTAACAGGAGTGGCATCCTTCTTAAGTATAATTTCATGTGTGTACCCCATTAATTTTCCTAAATTTAGGGGAAAAATATTCTCAAATTTAGATAATGCAGAATCAAGACTTAGATAATCTTCAATAACTAATACATGCTCTGGAGATCTAGAATCAATAATGACATGTTAGTCATGTTGTTGAACCCAACCAAGAATTGCTGGTCCGTCATTGGAGACATACACTTTCCCATTAGAACTCCTACCTTTAAATTAAAATGTTGTCTCCATAACACCTTTGATTTCAAAGGCTTCACCACTATATCCCTTTGGAGAAACATCACAAGTAGACAAAATACCATCAGGCCAACATTCTTTAAAAATTCGAAAGGGAGTAATAGTAAGCATGGAGCCTGGAACGACCATAAGGGATAAGGGGACACCATTCAAAGTAAAGATTACTTTAGGTCTCTGTAGCACAAATGAAACATCATCCTCAATACACAAAGACATTTCAGGTGAAATACTCTCATCGTCAACAAAAGCAGACAGAACTCAAATGACCCTTTTTTTACCACAATTCCTCCAAGATTTATCTCTAGCATAACACCCGGCAAAGTCTGCAGCACGATTAACGCTGCCACATCTGTAACAACCTGTAAATTTACTTTTGCGGTCGGCAGATGCTTTTGGTTTAGTTTTCGTAAATTGTTTACTCTTGCCAACACTACTCAAAGTGGTGTCTTTCTTCACAATCACATTCACTGTATCATCTTTTTTGAGTTCCAAAGAATGCATTTCTTGCATACGCTTATCAGCTCCACGTACTATTGGCAGTGAAGACGGTAAATGTATGGGAATCCAAGACGGTGTCACGCCAACATGCTGACATCAGTGGCAACAGCGTATCCAGGCAACACAACGAGGAAGCACAAGGATGAATGGCTTAAGCGCAATGGAATTTCCAGAGGAAGAAAAAGCAATAAAACAAGGAGACAGTACCTCGATAAGACGATAGCGCCACTCACAACGTATTCATAACGAAGAGTTGGGTGACTTGAGCCCATCGTAGAATGTTCATCGTTGCAAACCAGAAGTGTAGAACACGTGTGAATTCATCCGCCGTCTTTGAAGAGCTGGAGCTGGCAAATCGTCACCAAAATGTAATGGTAATGAGGCTGGAGGCATTTGGGTAAGTAGAAATAAGTATTTATTTAGGAGCTCTCCAAGAGGACTGGAATCCCAGCCTACTGTCTTCTTCAACCGCCTCTCCAGGAATCCAGTGTGTCCATAGAATCTCAAGATTGATTCCACGGTAAACACTCCATCCCCGCGAGACGCAGCAGAAGGAGCAGAAGTACACACAACACTTAGTAATAATGAAGACTTTTATAATCTTTCCCTCTCTCATCCCAATGCACTCTACCATACATTAAATGTGGAAGTACCATACAGTCAAAGGCAGGAGAACTCTATAATGTACTCATGCCTCCCCCTAAGGAGGACGTAAGTAAAAGCCTAATCATAGAGGGAACATTAAGACAGATGGTTCCAAAAACTGAAACTGGGAACAACGTCAAAAAATCATCAGTTAATATATCCATGTATGCTTGTATGGGTTATCGTATAGCAATGGGTCAAATCAAGCATACAGTCAATAAGTGGTTGGAGCGGTAGCTAGGTTCTTAGAAAGGAAGCACACTGTTAAATGTAGTATTCTTTAAAGAGGTGTGTCTTCAACACTCTCCTAAAGCTGAACTGGGTGGAGTCAGTCCTTATCCATATAGGGATATCAATCCAAATCCTGGATACCCAGTTGGAAATGGTCTGTAATCTTTTTTTTTTCTTTTGTGTACTTTTTTGTTTTCAGTCCCGTAGTGTTCTGGCTGTGAGAGTTCTGAGAACAACTCAGGATGAGAAACCTGTCAGCCAACTTGGTGTGGGTGCAGATGGTGAAGGTTTTGTAGATGATACAGCTAGTTTTAAAGATGGTGCAGACTGGCAATAGTAGCCAGTGGAGTTCCATCACCGTGGCACTGTCTCTGACCAGCAGCAACTAGAGAACAAAATCCCACATATTGATGTGACATTACATGCTAAGGTTACAATTCTAGAGTGGCAATACCGAACAAGTATGACATAACAGTGATACTGTTTACTGTGAGTTGTCTGCAGTGAATTCACTATAGTGTCACACTCAGTTTGTGCTAACAAAATTGATGCAAGCAGATAGATGGCTCTGAAAGAGTAGCAGATCTTGCAAGAGGGAATCTAGAGGCATTGGATGGTACCCAAGAAGAGAACACTGAATATAGAAAGAAAATGAATGTGCCCTGGCTCAAAGAAATACAAAGGGTATCAGGGCAGTATGGTATAAGAAGTGTGCACTATATCACCCTGCCACCAATGAACTGGTGGAGTGTTTCAACAGGGTTTTCAAGGAAACCACATATATGGCTAAAGACAATGGTTCGGTTTGGAAATAGGAGGTTTTATAAGAGTTGTAACATACAGGATTATTCTGAGCTCTACCACAGGAAATACTCTATTTGAATGATTTCAAGGTAGACAAATTAATAGACTGGAGGCACTAATGTGGGTCAATGACCTAGAAACTAAGGCCCAGATGTAGGTAAATCTAATTTACCGATTCATAAATACCGAATTTTACAGATTCGGTAATTATGAATCTGTAAATTAGAAGTAGGCAGATGTAGGTAATTTTTCTTGCACATTTACCGATTCTGTATGATTCGGTATTTACCAATTCGGTAAATACCGAATCGGTATTTCCCATTGATTCCTATGGGCCTTGAAGCCCATAGGAATCAATGGGAAATACCGATTCGGTATTTACCGAATCGGTAAATACCGAATCCTGGCAGGGGGAACGGGGTGTCACTTTGACACCCTGTAGCACCCCAATTGCAGGCTTGTGTGCCATGTGGCACACAGACATGCCCTAAGGGCATGTCTGTGTGCCACATGGCATAGGTGTACATGCACAGATGTGCATGTACACTGGAATTCGGTATTTTACCACCCAATAGGATTGGGTGGTAAATACCGACTCCTAAAGGGCCTGTGGCACTCTTTGAAGTGCCACCTACATATGGATTTACAGAATCGGTAAATTTACCGATTCGGTATTTTTCCGATTCTGTAAATTTACCGAATCGGTAAATATACCGATTCTGTAAATATGAGGCCCCCTACATGTCAAAACCCAAATACCGGTCGGTAACGGCCAAATTCGGCCGTTACCGACCGGTATTTGGCGACCTACACCTGGCCCTAAGTTCGGCAACACAGTTATGACTGGGTTACGATTAAGAAGCCAGTCAGTAAGAAGAGGAGGTTTAAGCTCTCTAGAACCATAAAAATTATAAACATTTTCACAAATGCAGTTAAAACAAAAGATTATCACAAATGCCATCTTAACAGGGTTGTTGTTTTCAAAGGAAAACTAACTCATTACAAAGTATTGAATAGTGAAGAACTTGAAGTGGGGGGGAAGTAGTATAACCACGGTGAGAAGGTTTCACAGAGAAATCAAAGTTCCTATTATTTTTTGTAAGATTATAAAAGATAACTTGAATTTTTAAAACATACTTTCACTTTCAGGTTGCTTTTGTAAGTAATAAGTGGTGAATTTCTCTCCGACTTGTGACAATTCATTTAAAATTGCTGTTATAGATGTTGTTTCTTGAATATTTGTTTTCCTTTTCTGTTTGTTAATGTTTGAAAACTTTCTCTAAACAAAATATCTATTTTGTAGAATGGGAGGTATGTAATATATGTTTGCATGTACAGGTATCATAGATATTAGTGTTTGGAATGTTGCTAGGTCAACTTGGAATGTGGGGAGGCAGTGGACTGAGGAGGTCTGGACAGCAGTTGGGGTGACTAGATGGGACCTTTCTTATAGAATCTTAACTGCTTCTGATTCAACTCAGTGTGTCCTGTACTTCACTACAAATGCACCTTGTTGCACACCCCAAGCGTAGGGGGGAGCAAAGTGGCTCAACGCTGGGATCTGATCCCCTCATAAGTCCCGGGTGTCTAATATAATAGAGGGGAAGTGCAGGGCACGGACCTGCAAAGATCTCACGTGGGACAGCAGTCAAGAGTGACAGTGGCAGCAGGTGGCTGTGCAATAGATGGGGAGAGCAAGACCATCAGAAGACCATGGGAGACCTTTCAAGAATTTCAGTACTATAGAGTAAGGGTCAATTAGCAGGCTCACTCTCTGGTAAAGGAACTTCTGAGGCTTGACATTGTCTGGGGGCCTCAGAAGAGCACCAGACAAGTACCCGACAACTAAGGTACTAGTCATAGTTGTGAGTGAATACATAGCTGCTTCCAGATCAGTGGTGGTGAAAGTAAAAGGCCAGGTAAAAGCCTGGGGTGGGTGCAGTCCTGGGCACTGATTGGCACGGGGCGAGACCCTGGGATTGGAGGTGCACAACACCAGTCGTGAGGAGTCTGGGAATGACACAGAGGAAGGCTCATGCCTCAGAGAGACTAGTCAGAAGACGTAAGCAGGGCAGCAGGTCCAAGTGGAAGTCAGAGGGATTAGGGGTGTCACAGACAGTAGGAAGGGTGCCCTGAGCAAACATGGCAGCACTCTTATAAAAGACACAGCGAGACTGGTGAGCTGAGGAGATGAGACAGTAGAGAGGGAAGAGAGGAGAGTTGGGGGTACACAGGAGGGGGGATCCAGCCATGAGTAGGAAAAAGACTGGGCGGACATATGAAGGTGAATGACACAAAGTAAAGCAAGGAATGGGGTGAGAGAGATGATACGGAAGGCTATTTGGGGAAGCGGGAGTGAATACAAGTACATTCAGAGAGTGTAGTCAAATCATTGATGAGATTGTTAGGGAAGGGGAAGTCAACTGCGGTGAAGAATGAAGAAGTGGGGATAGCTGGGGACATGATGGTGAAGGCAAAAGCATCAGGGTTTGAAGACGTGGGAAGTCAGAAAGAAAGTGTGGCGAGGGTTCTGGTAGCTGAAAATGTTCGGATAGAAGGGCAAGCTGGCATGACGGAGGTTGGTGAGAAAACGGTAGGGGTTAACCCTCCCACGTCCGATCAGCGATGTAGTTTTACCATACATGAGGATTGGATAACCCTTGGGTAGCGATCTGATGTTGTTTTTTGAAAGAAAATACGAGGGTGAATGAATATATGGACCTGTTCAAAGTACTAAATTGGTAAGCAAAATGATGAGGCAGGCAGGAGAAAGAGAGCTCTCAAAGAGGTCCAAGGTTCCTACGATATCGACATATGGACTGCAGAGTTTACAAACTATACCGGCATCGTCTGTGAGAAAATCCCAGAGTGCAGTGTCGCACTCTGGAATTACCTTTACATCATCAAGACGTCAAGCATTAATTTTGATGGGTTGGCTGGGCTCTGTTATGACAAGCAGATCCAGGCACTAGAGAGTATAATGCCAGGGACACCATGAGATGAAATAGACCATGAGGTGTGGTTGAGATACATGACACCAACAAGCCCCATTCAGTCAGCCTGTTGAAAGATGGTATGCACCTACCACTAGCAATAAGGCCATCAATGCAATCTAAGGTCCAGACAAGGTCTCAATACATTAGCCCCTGGCTCATCCCTGTGTAGTTGGCTGCACGCAGGCTTAACTCAGGAGACACATATGTAAAGCATTTAAAAACACCAATACAGGAAATAAGTCGTACACAACACACAATTAAAGTCCGACACCAATTTATAATAGGAGTAAACACTTTCTAGTGCTTAAAAACATATAGCATCACTTTGGGACATTTGGTCGCACTTCACCGTGACAAAGTCAAATTTGGGGCCAACCACTATGGAGCCCTGGTCGGACACACCATCACACTTAGAAACATTTCTGGAGGATTTTCTCCCAATGGCAAGCCATATACACAGCAGGTTTGCCAATTTGGCTCAGTAGGAGCTCCTGATCAACCCCCGGGAATCTGGAGCTCCGGAGCATTCAGCAAGCCCAACCTGAATTCCAGGCCGGGTCGTAGTTGAAGGTGGTCGGCTTGTCTCTCATAGTCCGGTCGGTCAACTTATGGAGATTTTTCCAAAAGTTCCTCCAAATTTCTGGAATTTCTTCCTGAAGTTCTAAAACACAAAGCCAAGGGTCCAGTAGCTCCGGGATGGTCACTGGAAGCTTGAGACTACAATTCCAACAAGGCATCCGGACAAATCCTTAAAAGTTCACTGGACGCCCACAAGGCTGAGGAGTTCATGAGAGAGTTGGTGCAGGGAAGCTCTGTTAACCTGTTACTTTCAGGGAGTCCCTTCCTTAATCTTTTTTAAAGCAAGGCAATGTCCTCAGGGCTGCAGTTCCAAGTGTGCCACATGAGCAGTCATTCAGATTGCAATCCTCTGGGGTGCAGACCAGGGCTCCACATCAGGGCAGTCCTACTTCCTGTAGTTTCAGGCTGCAAATACAAGTTGCTATGCATCGCTCGCATGTTTATTCAATGATATGGGGCTATAAGCATGGGGACACCTCTCTCCAATGAGGTGCAGGGTGCCACTCAGAAGCATGATAGCTTTCTCGAAAGTGTGGCATATTCTTGTCCCACAAAGCACCGCACCTTAAAATTCAAGATGGATGAGTCCTCTTCAGGAGAGTAAGATCTGGCTAAACCAACCTACTGATGTGGCTCATTTACATTAACACTCCTCCTCCAGACCTTCTACAAATCCCCTTCCTGGGCCTGCCATCTGGCTGGGGTTACAGGATGTGGGCTAGGCTTGCCTGGCACTCCTTTCTGTCCTCCTCTCTTTGAAGTCCAGTTTGATTTACCCAGCCCCCTTTCTGACTTGTCCTCTGCATCTGCAGAGCACTCCCCATCAGATAACCTTTGCTCTATGCGGCCACTTATCACCTCATCAAAGCAGCCTGACTAAGCCTGTTAAAGGTCAGGAGAAGCGGCAAGAAAGCTAGATTTTGGCTCACAGACAAGAAAGTTCTATAATTCTTTTCTGTACAAGTTATGATAAATTCAGCAGTGGCAAGTTGTTGGATGTATCATTACCCATCTTTTAAGTCTTTGAATGACATGTTAGCTCCTTCCTAGCAATATCTGTAGTTAAATAACGTATTCCAATGTTAGCATTTGGAACTAATAAGCTACAATGGGGCATAACAAAATTGGCAGTTTTCTCTCACTAGGGCATATATTAAATCTTTTATATTGACCCTGCTTATAGTTACATGGCACCCTTCCCCTTTGGCACTTAGGGGAGACTTTTAGGGTGACATATTATGTGCAAAAATAAGGCAATTTAACACTTTGGAAGTACCTGTACCACAGAAGTCGAGTTTGCATGTAATTTGCTTTTTAAGGACAGTCCGCAGAGCAGGGCTGCCTTTAAAAATGACAGTGGCAGCACAGCAGTGCACACTCCAGTGCAGGAAAGCTACTGGGCCTCTAAACTCCCTTCCATTATTATATACTAGGAACTTATAGGCAGTTTGCATTTCATTTGCCCTATTATGTACTAGGGACTTACAGGGTCTGTCATTGCCAATTGTAATTATACCTAAGTACCATATGCCTTTTTCATCAGAGCACAGGCCCTGGGCCTGGTTAGCAAAGCCCAAGGCACACAGTCAGAGTCAGTTACCACCAGTATCAGTAAACATAATGGGGGTCAAAAAGAATGTCTTTCTCTCACATACCCTAATGTAATTTGGCCTTATACAAAAAGAGCCTTGCTGTTCTAAAGACCTTATAAACAACAATTATTGGGTGGCCTCATGAGACAAGAGCCAGAACCAGGAAGCCTTCCAGTAATGGTACTTCTTTCAGTTCAATTTAGTTCAAGAACTTTTAGGCTTCATGTCACACAGTGTCCTGCTTTCTTGATTAACAAGCAGAGTGTAACCCCGGGTCTCATGGGCCTTGAAAGCAAGGGCCTAATGTTTCAGTGGCCTGAGGAAATAAAGTGGCATTTGAATCAGAGTAACCTCCCAACATAAAAGTCCTGACTGGATGACACACCTTAAGCCATATGCTTCTTAAGGACTGATGACACAAGTTGATTCTAGCCCTAATTGCCTGGGAGAAATATCGACTGACCTGCTACTCTAAGGGATTTGAACTAGAAGAAGGTGATGTGAAAAAAAGATGAAAGACAGTCAGCATTGCATGTAAATACTGAAATTGCAATTGATCTGGGATGGCATGGGAATGTAAAATGAACATGAATCATCCCGACCTGCAGCAACCTTTATTTTACTACGAGACTTAATCCTACACAGTACTTGACCAATACACCTTAATAAAGCTGCTGAGCATCTCTTGCTTTTCCAGTACTGGGTCTCTCACATAGGTCAGGCATGGCTAGAACTCAGGTGTATTGGCCGGGCCAGGACTCTTCAAGTACGGAGATCTAAGCAGATGTGAATGCACCAAATCTTTAGGCTACATGTACCCTTCTATTTAATCATTTTGCTTCATCTTAGTTTGACAAACCTCCATGCAGCATCACTGTTTATTTCAGAAAAGTCCTTCCATTCAACTTCCCTTACTGTTCCTAAGCCGCGGCTTGCAGACACTTCTGCTGGTGTGCATTGATCCTCACCTACAACAGCCAATCTAATTATAATCCTAAAAAATTGAAGCTGCTCTGCAGCACTCACTGTCAAATTGAGCCTTTCCTATGTACCGTTTTCCTACCCGCGAAACACCCATCATGTGCCTTTACAGAAGCTCACACCTCTAGCAAGGTACCTGATAGCCATTCCAGTGAGAGAATCTCTTCTGTCGATGCACCTATATTAAGATATTTAGATCAATCAATTAATATTTGTGAGTCCATTAATGAAAGTCCTACTTGATACTGGAATCAGAGAATATAACTTGACAAAGAAATCTTGATTCGGCTTTACCACATACCTAGTTTCCATCAAGCCTTAGAATTTATATGGAATTAGACAGGCAGCAATTGGCTCAAACTTAATACAGAGAAACAAAAAATGGTGAATGTCAATAGTTTGCTTGATATCTGGCTTGACATTAGTGGCCAGCAGAAATGGGGCCAACAAGCTCAGTAAAAAGACACAGAGTTAAGACAGACATCATATAGATACACTATTGATGTCCAAACTAAGGGGTCGATTACGATGGCGGACAGAAGGACGACCGCCGGCCTGGAGTAGGCAGAAAATGCCTTTTTCCAGTCCGCCTGCCGCGGTCACTCCGTCCGCCATATTAGGATGGGAAACACTGTCAAATGTCCGTACGCGGCGGAAGAGCACGCACCACCGCGGAACTACACCCGACTCCGCGGCAGACGGAACCAATCCAGAGACACCGCCGTACGGAATGTCGTCTCCGACCGTCCTCGAAAGCACGATGGTGGAAAACACACATCAAATCGCTGCGGAAAAACAACCTGCCTGAACACGGCGGATTCACCACAGTTATGTTATGTTATGTTATGTTATGTTATGTTATTTATTCTTTTGTATAGCGCAACGGTTACTCAAAAAGAGTGTCCCGGCGCTTTCGGTAAGGAGAGCTGATTCAGTAACACAACACAGTTAAAAGAGTAGAAAACAAACGGACAAAAAAAAGGAACTACAGCTGAGATACAACACATTGCAGAGATACCCACCACAAGCAGATCGCCGTCATGGACCCAGCGCTACACGCATTTCCGATACTCTTCGTGCTCCACCACCAGCAAGTCATGGTCCATCGCCGACGGCGACGCAGGTACGCCAAAACACCAATTGCTGTCGGAAGGGGAGTACCTGCCAGGGCTGTGACGTAGGGAGGGGGAGTGTCATGTTAGAGAAACTGCATTTATGATCGCACCAATATATCAATAATTCAAGTACACAACCAGGAATGACAACGCCAAACCACGACACATGATTGACTTGCTTTATTAAACATAATAGGGGTATAATCTTACACTACCCAAGAGCATGGGCACTAGGTAGAACAGAGCAGGTACATCTGAAGCAGCACATAAGAGGGGCTATGTGCATCAACAGTGCATGGTACAGAACAGGTACATCAGAGGCAGCACATGAGAGGGCACAATGCAGTATCAGAACAGCAACAGGGCAGTGTTCATAACAGAGCAGGTACATCAGAGGCAGCACATGAGAGGGGCTAAGTGCACCAACAGTCCATGGCAAGGCACAGGTACATCAGAGGCAGCACGTGAGAGGGGCTAAGTGCATCAACAGTACATGGCAGAGAACAGAGCAGGTACATCTGAGGCAGCACATGAGAGGGCAAAATGCAGTATCAGAACAGCAACAGGGCAGTGTTCATAAAAGAGCAGGTACATCAGAGGCAGCACATGAGAGGGTTTAAGTGCCTCAACAGTCCATAGAAAGGCACAGGTACATCAGAGGCAGCACGTGAGAGGGGCTAAGTGCATCAACAGTCCATGGCAGAGAACAGAGCAGGCACATCTGAGGCAGCACATGAGAGGGGCTAAGTGCATCAACAGTCCATGGCAAGGCACAGGTACATCAGAGGCAGCACGTGAGAGGGGCTAAGTGCCTCAACAGTCCATGGCAGAGAACTGAGCAGGTACATCAGAGGCAGCACATGAGAGGGCACAATGCAGTATCAGAACAGCAACAGGGCAGTGTTCATAACAGAGCAGGTACATCAGAGGCAGCACATGAGAGGGGCTAAGTGCATCAACAGTCCATGGCAAGGCACAGGTACATCAGAGGCAGCACATGAGAGGGGCTAAGTGCATCAACAGTCCATGGCAGAGAGCAGAGCAGGTACATCTGAGGCAGCACGTGAGAGGGCACAATGCAGTATCAGAACAGCAACAGGGCAGTGTTCATAACAGAGCAGGTACATCAGAGGCAGCACATGAGAGGGGCTAAGTGCATCAACAGTTCATGGCAAGGCACAGGTACATCAGAGGCAGCACGTGAGAGGGGCTAAGTGCATCAACAGTCCATGGCAGAGAACAGAGCAGGTACATCTGAGGCAGCACATGAGAGGGGCTAAGTGCATCAACAGTCCATGGCAAGGCACAGGTACATCAGAGGCAGCACATGAGAGGGTCTAACTGCATCAACAGTCCATGGCAGAGAACAGAGCAGGTACATCAGAGGCAGCACATGAGAGGGCACTATGCAGTATCAGAACAGCAACAGGGCAGTGTTCATAACAGAGCAGGTACATCAGAGGCAGCACATGAGAGGGGCTAAGTGCATCAACAGTACATGGCAGAGAACAGAGCAGGTACATCTGAGGCAGCACATGAGAGGGCACAATGCAGTATCAGAACAGTAACAGGGCAGTGTTCATAACAGAGCAGGTACATCAGAGGCAGCACATGAGAGGGGCTAAGTGCATCAACAGTCCATGGCAGAGAACAGAGCAGGTACATCTGAGGCAGCACATGAGAGGGCACAATGCAGTATCAGAACAGCAATAGGCCAGTGTTCATAACAGAGAGGGTACATCAGAGGCAGCACATGAGAGGGGCTATGTGCATCAACAGTGCATGGTACAGAACAGGTACATCAGAGGCAGCACATGAGAGGGCACAATGCAGTATCAGAACAGCAACAGGGCAGTGTTCATAACAGAGCAGGTACATCAGAGGCAGCACATGAGAGGGGCTAAGTGCACCAACAGTCCATGGCAAGGCACAGGTACATCAGAGGCAGCACGTGAGAGGGGCTAAGTGCATCAACAGTCCATGGCAGAGAACAGAGCAGGTACATCTGAGGCAGCACATGAGAGGGCAAAATGCAGTATCAGAACAGCAACAGGGCAGTGTTCATAAAAGAGCAGGTACATCAGAGGCAGCACATGAGAGGGTTTAAGTGCATCAACAGTCCATAGAAAGGCACAGGTACATCAGAGGCAGCACGTGAGAGGGGCTAAGTGCATCAACAGTCCATGGCAGAGAACAGAGCAGGCACATCTGAGGCAGCACATGAGAGGGGCTAAGTGCATCAACAGTCCATGGCAAGGCACAGGTACATCAGAGGCAGCACGTGAGAGGGGCTAAGTGCCTCAACAGTCCATGGCAGAGAACTGAGCAGGTACATCAGAGGCAGCACATGAGAGGGCACAATGCAGTATCAGAACAGCAACAGGGCAGTGTTCATAACAGAGCAGGTACATCAGAGGCAGCACATGAGAGGGGCTAAGTGCATCAACAGTCCATGGCAAGGCACAGGTACATCAGAGGCAGCACATGAGAGGGGCTAAGTGCATCAACAGTCCATGGCAGAGAGCAGAGAGGGTACATCTGAGGCAGCACGTGAGAGGGCACAATGCAGTATCAGAACAGCAACAGGGCAGTGTTCATAACAGAGCAGGTACATCAGAGGCAGCACATGAGAGGGGCTAAGTGCATCAACAGTTCATGGCAAGGCACAGGTACATCAGAGGCAGCACGTGAGAGGGGCTAAGTGCATCAACAGTCCATGGCAGAGAACAGAGCAGGTACATCTGAGGCAGCACATGAGAGGGGCTAAGTGCATCAACAGTCCATGGCAAGGCACAGGTACATCAGAGGCAGCACATGAGAGGGTCTAACTGCATCAACAGTCCATGGCAGAGAACAGAGCAGCTGCATCAGAGGCAGCACATGAGAGGGCACTATGCAGTATCAGAACAGCAACAGGGCAGTGTTCATAACAGAGCAGGTACATCAGAGGCAGCACATGAGAGGGGCTAAGTGCATCAACAGTACATGGCAGAGAACAGAGCAGGTACATCTGAGGCAGCACATGAAAGGGCACAATGCAGTATCAGAACAGTAACAGGGCAGTGTTCATAACAGAGCAGGTACATCAGAGGCAGCACATGAGAGGGGCTAAGTGCATCAACAGTCCATGGCAGAGAACAGAGCAGGTACATCTGAGGCAGCACATGAGAGGGGCAAAGTGCATCAACAGTCCATGGCAAGGCACAGGTACATCAGAGGGAGCACATGAGAGGGGCTAAGTGCATCAACAGTCCATGGTAGAGAACAGAGCAGGTACATCAGAGGCAGCACATGAGAGGGGCTAAGTGCATCAACAGTCCATGGCAAGGCACAGGTACATCAGAGGCAGCACATGAGAGGGGCTAAGTGCATCAACAGTCCATTTCAGAGAACAGAGCAGGTACATCTGAGGCAGCACATGAGAGGGCACAATGCAGTATCAGAACAGCAACAGGGCAGTGTTCATAACAGAGCAGGTACATCAGAGGCAGCACATGAGAGGGGCTATGTGCATCAACAGTCCATGGCAAGGCACAGGTACATCATAGGCAGCACGTGAGAGGGGCTAAGTACATCAACAGTCCATGGCAGAGAACAGAGCAGGTACATCTGAGGCAGCACATGAGAGGGGCTAAGTGCATCAACAGTCCATGGCAGAGAACAGAGCAGGTACATCTGAGGCAGCACATGAGAGGGCACAATGCAGTATCAGAACAGCAACAGGGCAGTGTTCATAACAGAGCAGGTACATCAGAGGCAGCACATGAGAGGGGCTAAGTGCATCAACAGTCCATGGCAAGGCACAGGTACATCAGAGTCAGCACATGAGAGGGGCTAAGTGCATCAAAAGTCCATGGCAGAGAACAGAGCAGGTACATCTGAGGCAGCACATGAGAGGGCACAATGCAGTATCAGAACAGCAACAGGGCAGTGTTCATAACAGAGCAGGTACATCAGAGGCAGCACATGAGAGGGGCTAAGTGCATCAACAGTCCATGGCAAGGCACAGGTACATCAGAGGCAACACAAGTACGTGGGTCAAGCGCCCCGTCCCAAGGACATTAACAATGCAAGGGTGGTTACAATGGACAATCTAGACACCAAGTCAAATTACATGTGAGTGATGGGAGCTACACCTCACAGCACAGAATCTGGTGGACTGCTTGAACTAGTCGCCTCGGACACACTGCCAGCACCATAAACAGGAGTGTGAGACACAGCCACAGCTCTAGTGACTGACACATGAGCCATAGACCCAGACACACTGCCAGCACCAGAAACAGGAATGTGAGACACAGCCACAGCTTTAGTGACTGACACATGAGCCATAGACCCAGACACACTGCCAGCACCAGAAACAGGAGTGTGAGACACAGCCACAGCTCTAGTGACTGACACATGGGCCATAGACCCAGACACACTGCCAGCACCAGAAACAGGAGTGTGAGACACAGCCACAGATGTAGTGACTGACACATGAGCCATAGACCCAGACACACTGCCAGCACCAGAAACAGGAGTGTGAGACACAGCCACAGCTCTAGTGACTGACACATGAGCCATAGACCCAGACACACTGCCAGCACCAGAAACAGGAGTGTGAGACACAGCCACAGCTCTAGTGACTGACACATGAGCCATAGACCCAGACACACTGCCAGGACATGTCCCTGCACAGTGACCAACAAATACCATGCCAGCATCTGACACATGAGAGTGGCTGACACACACAGTGCCAGTACCAGAAACAGGAGAGGGCACAACTGACACAGTGCTACTACATGACGCATGACAGCGAACAACAGACACAGTGCCACTATCTGACACATGAGAGTGAACTGCAGCAGACCCACTAGGACCAATGAAATGATGAGCCACAGGGCAGTATGGGCCAGGAGGCAGGGTGGCTCTGGGAGCTGGGGACAACTGTACTGGAGCGACATTGGGGTGTTCAGATCTCACTGGTGTGTGTCTCAGTTTCTTTGTGAAATGTAGGGGCACCCTGGACATGACTGGATTGGTAAGTGGTGTGGCCTCATCAGACATCAAAGGTGGATCATGTGCTTGTGGTGGTTTGCTCTCTGGGGACGTGCTGGACCCTGCTTGATGTTTGCTGTGGCCCTGCCTTCTGCCCTCTGCATCATGTGTAATGGGGGATGCAACAACAGCGTACTCCTTCTGCTTCTGCGGGGTGTGGATGGGAGTTGAGGTATGTGGGGACTCCACCGCTGATACTTGTGTTTTACGTTCCTTCAACAACATCAGCCTCAGGGCAGCCAGGGTTGATGTATGCCTGTCCTTGATGGAGCTTGTGTCCATGGGAGAACCCTTGGCCCTGGGATGTGCCTTGGCCATAGGAGGTGTCCTGTCTCTGGTATGTCCCTGATCCCTTGGCGGTGCCCTGTCCCTGGGAGCAGACTTGTCCATTGTAGTGTACCTGTCCTTTGAGGGTCTTTTTCCTTGGGAGTGTCCCTGCTCTTGGGAGTTGCCCTTTCCTTTGAAGCTTCCTTGTCCTTCTGAGTGTCCCTGCTCTTGGGAGGTGCCCTTTCCTTTGAAGCGTCCTTGTCCTTGGTAGTGTCCCTGCTCTTGGGAGGTGCCCTTTCCTTTGAAGCGTCCTTGTCCTTGGGAGTGTCCCTGCTCTTGGGAGGTGCCCTTTCCTTTGTAGTGTCCTTGTCCTTGGGAGTGTCACTGCTCTTGGGAGTTGCCCTTTCCTTTGAAGCATCCTTGTCCTTGGGAGTGTCCCTGCTCTTGGGAGGTGCCCTTTCATGTGTAGTGTCCTTGTCCTTGTGAGTGTCCCTGCTCTTGGGAGGTGCCCTTTCCTGTGTAGTGTCCTTGTCCTTGGGAGTGTCCCTGGACTTGGGAGGTGCCCTTGCCTTGGGAGTACCTTTTGAGGGGATACGTGTGTTACATGTGAATCCCTTTCCCCCAATACCCCTTGAGGATCCATTGTGTCAACTCCAGTGTAGCTCATGTCGTGATGGGTGAAAGATTTCCCTGTCTTAGGGGATGGTGTCTGTGCCCTCCGTGCCCGGCCTTGCTGCCTGTGGCTGCTTCTAGTGCAATACCCCGAAAATGACGCCTGGTCTGAAATTTCACTCTCCCCTGAGACATCTAGTGGTGTGGATGGGGGAACAGAAGTAGCACCCTGTCCATGCGACTGAAGAATGGCTGAAGACACAGTGTTTGCTAATGACTGAACTGTTCTGTGGAGACCAGCAACATCGCCATGCATCCCCTCCATGAATGCTACCACCTGTCTCAACTTCCTATCGTGGTCTTGGAATGCATTGATCATGTTGGTCTGCCCTACACACAGCTGTCGCAGCAGATCAACAGTCTCATCACAAAGTGCACTTTGTGGCACAGGGGCAAGGACAGCGTTGCCTGCACCGAAGGCAACTCTGCCCCCCCTACTCTGGCGAGCACGAGCAGTACTTGTTGCAGTTGGTGGCAGTGTGGGCCCTGTGTGCTGTGTACCGACTGAAGGTGTTGATTGCCCACTCCCTGTCTGTGACAACAGTGCTGACTCAACAACACTGTCTGAAGATGAGGACGATGGTGTCTCCACATGTGAGTCCTCAGGGACGGTTCTGTTCCCCTCTCCGGGGCTGCACTCTTCAGTGTCAGTCTGCGTGTGTGTGATCTCGGATCCGGATGCATTGCCACCACTCATCTCCGTCGTCTGTGTGTCAGTGCCCTCGGCCAAAGCTGAAAGAGAGGGAAGAGATGTTAACCGAAGTGCCACACTCACGTACTGAAGGCTACAAATGAACAACTTTCCTTACAGTCGAATAACATGTAGCACCCATCCTGCACACGAACCACCCCTACCAGACATCCTCATATCAAAGAACCGGGGGTGCCTGTGAAACATGTACATCATACAAACAGGGCAAGTGCATGCAGACCACCACACATGTCATGCCATGGGATCACAGACCTCAACGGCTTGTCCTTGAACCCTCAACTACAAATCAACTGGTATGTCCACCTGGCGGACATGGATGCTAACGCTCACTCCGTTAATGGCACCAACATGCAATTGCTGCAAAACAAATGCACCACGGATGTCACTACTGTGTCTGAGCACAAATACATGCATGCACTCACAAGTTACAGACACATACAGTCTGCTTACCGCTAGTTTGCTGTTGATCCCCTCTCAGCTGGGCGGACAGGTCAGGATGCGTCACAGCAATTATACGGTGCATTAGAGGGGTCATGCTGCGTCGGGCAAGCTGGGTTGATCTTGGAATCATCCCAGTGTCATCTCCGCAACATTCTTGCTGAGCCTGGATATGTCGTCCCAGCGCTTGTGGCAGTGTGTGTGTCGTCTATTGCACACCCCCACTGCCCGTACATCACGTGCTATGGTCCTCCACACGGCCTTCCGAAGGTGCAGCTTGACCTACCATGATGGGAGACAAGAGGGGAACGTCAGTGGACATTTTGACATTCACAAACATCGTAGAAACACATATCTTCATGCAGCCATGCTCAGTACAACACATGTGAAGGTCCCACAGCACACCGCCAAGCTTGCAGAAGCCAGGAGTCAGTGACCACCTCATGCCCACCAACATGTTACCCACTGCACTTACCACCTGTCAGGGGCACCGTAGAGCCGTTCATAGTGGCTGAGCACACCGTCCGCAAGGACATCCAGCTCCTCTGCGGTGAAGGGACGAGACCGGATCTCTCGTACTCTCTGCATGGCAAGGTCCAGGACTGTGGCACTACAGCAGCAGTTGTTGGATAGCTCAGCAGCAGCAGGTCGAGGTGACGGTCGCAGGCAGCAGTTATTCGATAGCTCAGCAGCAGCAGGTCGAGGTGACGGTCGCAGGCAGCAGTTGTTGGATAGCTCAGCAGCAGCAGGTCGAGGTGACGGTCGCAGGCAGCAGTGGCTGGAAGCAGTGAATGTGTGCTGAAGAAATCCACACATATATAGGGCCCTGAGCTCATATCTGTGGCACACGTCTGCAGCAATTGGTTTTCCCTGTATGCATCATTCAAAAAGAGCCAATGACTCACCCTGGTGTGGCGGTGCACGGCTTCCGCTATTTTTGAATGCGCTTACGCACTCCGCGTAACCTGTTTCCATTGACTACATGTGCACGGACCGTCACGGTCACACACCGGCAACCGCATGTGCACGCTACCGCGATGGTGCATCATTTGAAAATATTCACTCACTGGCGTCGCTATGGTGGTGCACGCATTCCGCGGGGGCGGTGCAGGCTAACACATACATTTGAATATGCAATTCAAAATGGCAGTTGATATCCCCCTTACAGTCACATTGCAGCACCCACCGCAGCCCGCCGGTCCTGGCCGGTCAACCACCGCCGGTCCTGACCGGTCACCCACCACCGGTCCTGGCCGGTCACCCACCGCCGGTCCTAGCTGGTCACCCACCGCCTGTCCTGGCCAGTCACCCACCGCCGGTCCTGGCCGGTCACCCACCGCCCCTCCTGGCCGGTCACCCACCGCCGGTCCTGGCCGGTCACCCACCGCCGGGTGCTGACGGTGGGTGAGCGGCCTGTGCATTGAGGTCACCATAGCATGGATGGCCCTGGCCGGTCAACCACCGCCGGTCCTGGACGGTCACCCACCGCCGGTCCTGGCTGGTCACCCACCGCCGTGTGCTGGTGGTGGGTGAGCGGCCAGGACCAGCGGTGGCTGAGCGGTCAGGACTGGCGGTGGGTGAGCGGCCAGGACCGGCGGTGGGTGAGCGGCCAGGACCGGCGGTGGGTGAGTGGTGTTGGTGACCTGTCCCGCTGGGCACTTGGGTGAGGGGGTGTTGGTGTGGCGCGGGATAACCACTCCCTCCACAGAGCAGTTTGCTGGCCCATGAGGTCCACAATTTGCCAAATACGAGTGTCCATGGACCGCAACAGCTGGCTGCTCTCTAGCGAGTCGTGGTGGGCCCGATCGGCCTCTGCCTGCGACCGCTCATAAGAGGCATGGACTCTGGCGATGGTCTCGTTCCCGATGGGTCTTGTTCCCGACCTCACCTAGCAACTGCACTCCTGGTTGTGAGCTGTGGCCTCACCTGTTACCTCTCCCACCCACTCTCCCTGCTATCCTGGGATGTCGATGGCCCATCATCGGGCGATGGGTCAGGCAGGGTGGCACAGGCAGGAGTGGTGGTGGTGGTGGTAGCTGCACAGCTCACAATGGCAGGTGTTGATGTAGTGACACAGGCCAAGGTGGTGGAGGCCGGGATGTCCTGGGAGCCTGATGGCCCTGGGAGTCTGCTTGGGCCAGCATGGTCCTCTGCACCCGAGCTGTCAATGGGATCGTCCCCAGAGAGTCCTGGCTGTGAGGGGGGCGACTGGTGCTGGCGGTTGCTGCTTTCGCCGGTCAAGTTGCGATCACCTGAGGGACAAGATTTTCAAAATTAATGCTGTGGACATGACATGTTTTTGGTAGCAACATTACAAATCACTATGGAATCAGGACATGGTTGTTGTTGTCATCATGTTGTTGTGGTTGACAGTACAGGGCAATATGGTGGCGTGGCGGTGGGAAGGCAATATTTGGATATGTGTGGTCCTGTCCTGCTTTTGGATGTTCCCCCTGAGAAGCTGTCTATCTACCTGTCAGGTTGCAGGAGGAGATGCACTGGTCAGCAAATGGTGGGCGGACTCAATCTCGCTCTGGGGTGAGACATGGGTGCTGGTCTCTCACACAACCCACCCACCTCTCACACACCCCCCAACCCCACCACCCTCCCTGTCGACATTGGGGCCTGCGGGGAGTTGTAGTGCTGGTCTCTCACATACCCCACCCATCTCTCACACACCCCCTCCCTGCCGACATGGGGGCCTGTGGGGAGTTGTAGTGCTGGTCTCACACACTCCACCCACCTCTCACACACTCCCCACCCCCCACCGCCCTCCCCGTAGACATGGGGGCCTCTTGGGAGTTGTAGTGCTGGTCTCTCACACACCCCACCCCCACCACCCTCCCTGTGAACATGGGGCTCTCTTGGGAGTTGTAGTGCTGGTCTCTCACACACCCCACCCACCTTTCTCACAACCCCCACCCCCACCACCCTCCCTGTCGACATGGGGGCCTATTGGGAGTTGTAGTGCTGGTCTCTCACACACCCCACCCACCTCTCACACATACCCCACCCCCCACCACCCTCCCTGTAGACATGGGGGCCTATTGGGAGTTGTAGTGGTGGTCTCTAACACCCCCCACCACCCTCCCTGTAGACATGGGGGCCTGTTGGGTGTTGTAGTGGTGGTCTCTAACACCCCCCACCCCCCACCACCCTCCCTGTAGACATGGGGGCCTGTGGGGAGTTGTAGTGCTGGTCTCTCACACCCCCCACCACCCTCCCTGTAGACATGGGGGCCTCTTGGGAGTTGTAGTGCTGGTCTCTCACACACCCAACCCCCACCACCCTCCCTGTCAACATGGGGGTCTATGGAGAGTTGTAGTGCTGGTCTCTCACCCCCCCACCCTCTACCACCCTCCCTGTAGACATGGGGGCCTCTTGGGAGTTGTAGTGCTGGTCTCTCACACACCCCACCCACCTCTCACACACCCCCCACCACCCTCCTTGTCGACATGGGGGCCTATTGGGAGTTGTAGTGCTGGTCTCTCACACACCCCACCCACCTCTCACACACCCCCACCCCCCACCACCCTCCCTGTAGACATGGGGGCCTGTGGGGAGTTGTAGTGCTGGTCTCTAACACCCCCCACCTCCCACCACCCTCCCTGTAGACATGGGGGCCTGTTGGGTGTTGTAGTGGTGGTCTCTAACACCCCCCACCCCCCACCACCCTCCCTGTAGACATGGGGGCCTGTGGGGAGTTGTAGTGCTGGTCTCTCACACACCCCACCCCCCACCACCCTCCCTGTCGACATAGGGGCCTCTTGGGAGTTGTAGTGCTGGTCTCTCACACACCCCACCCACCTTTCACACCCCCCACCCCCACCACCCTCCCTGTAGACATGGGGGCCTGTTGGGAGTAGTAGTGCTGGTCTCTAACATCCCCCAACCCCCACCACCCTCCCAGTAGACATGGGGGCCTGTTGGGTGTTGTAGTGGTGGTCTCTAACACCCCCCACGCCCCCACCACCCTCCCTGTAGACATGGGGGCCTGTGGGGAGTTGTAGTGCTGGTCTCTATCACTCCCTAACCCCCACCCCCCTCCCTGTAGACATGGGGGCCTGTGGGGAGTTGTAGTGCTGGCCTCTTACACACCCCACTCCCCACCACCCTCCCTGTAGACATGAGGGCCTCTTGGGAGTTGTAGTGCTGGTCTCTCATACACCCCACCCCCACCACCCTCCCTGTAGACATGGGGGCCTGTGGGGAGTTATAGTGCTGGTCTCTAACACCCCCCACCACCCTCCCTGTCGACATGGGGGCCTATTGGGAGTTGTAGTGCTGGTCTCTAACACCCCCCACCACCCTCCCTGCAGACATGGGGGCCTTTTGGGAGTTGTGGTGCTGGCTGCTTTGACAACATGCAAGGCTGGGAACATAGGAGGCAACATTTGTGTTTGGTCATGGTGGGTGCATTTGAGCCCAGGACTTAACATTTGGGTGACTATGTGGCACACATGCATGGATTGGAGCCAGGGAGATGTGTCTTGGCAGTTGTGCAAGGCAGACCATGGCAGTGTGATAGTGCTCATTGGTTTGTACTTACCAGCCTCTAGTCCCTCTTAGATTCCTTCCAGGCTCTCAGGGTGCAGTATGCCCAGCACCTTCTCCTCCCATTCTGCAAATGGATGGGCTTCGGGGGAGTGCCGCCGCCAGTGTGGTGTGTCCGCAGGTGGTTCTTGGCCCTGATGCCTTTCACCCTTGCCTTGAGGTCGTGCCACCGCCTCTGGATCTCGTGTTTGGTGCGTGGCACGGTCCCTGACGCATTGACTCTGGTCACTATCCCGTCCCACATGTTGTTTTTGGTTGCCAAGGTGGTGTGCTGGACTAGGGTGCCGAACAGATGTGGTTCGACACAGATGATTTCATCCACCATGCCCTTCAACTCACTGTCTGTGAACTTGGGATTTTTCTTTGGTGCCATGGTGTGTGATGTGCAAGGTGTTGGTGGGGTGGGGTGGGATGTGCAGGTGTGTAGTGTGTAGGGATGGTGTTGTGGGGGTTTGTGTGGTGGGTGTGTTTGTGTGCAGGTTGTATGTGTGTTTGTATGTGTCTGCTGCTAGTGGTATTCTGGCTCTTGCTTGCAGCTATGCTGTGATGCAAAGGACTGTGGTAGTGGGAGGGATTCATGTTATACTCTGTGTGGTGGTGGTGTCCCAATGGTTGTTGCCAATCAGGTGTTCTGTGGGTGTGGTGATTTTGGTGCATTTTTCGGTGCTTGGGGGGGTGTCATTGGGGCGTGTAGTTGCTGGGGGTGGGTGTTTCAGGTGGTTGGGTGTCCTGTTTAGTGTGTTTTCTATTTACTTCCGTCTGCCATTTTGTAATCGGTTTGACGGCAGGGATGGTGTTTATGTGGTCCTTCCGCAGTCATGGTCCGTTTGGCGATGCATTGTTTCCGCGGTGGTCGAGGACGGTGGTGAGTTCCGTTAGAATGGCGGCGTTATCCTAATCGCGCGGCCGGAACCTCCGCAGGTATAGCGGCGGTTGGGCCTGTTCCCGCGGTCATGTTCATCCGCCGCGGAGGGTGTTTCTTTGGTACCATCCGCTTACGGCGGTCTTTGGTGTGCTCCGTCCCCCGCGGACGGTGTTTGATGAAATCCGTCCGCCGTGGTCGGAGGTTCTTGACATAAATATCCTAATTGCAACCGCGGATTCTCTGCGGTGCGGTCGGGAGTGTTTTTGCCGCGACCATGGCGGACCATTTCCGTCCGCCATCCTAATAGGCCCCAATTTTTGTTAATAGTCTCCGACTGTACGTGCCACCGAAGGATTCCTAGGATATTACTTCGATTTTAGTTGCTGTCTCTACACAGCCCCTTAATTGTGCCAGACTAACTGTTAAATAAGCCTCAGTCAGTCCAGAATACAGCTTCCTGTGTGATGTTGAAAGGTCCAGGATCCTCCTTTTCCCTCCCCTTACTCTTCCATCTTCACCAGCAGCCATAGATTCTTGGTAGGTTCTATCAAACTATAAAACTCCTGTTAGTTTCAGACCTTCTCTCCAAACCCCGATAGTCCACTCAGCATTTACATCCTCCTGAAGTGTTCCACTATGACTGATCTATTGCCAATAAACATATGGTGATCGAGTGCTTTATACATTTTGTAATATAACATGACAAAAATTTTTTAACACTTGATACCAATGTTAACTATTTCACTGCAATGTACAGAACAATACATTCCTGAAAATGCTTTGTTATCATCTCTGTCCTACATCTTGTTCATAAATGTGTGCCCTTGTCCAGGTCGATGTGCCTGGCCGCAGAGGATGAGGTGCATTGAAGAAATCTACCTAGTGGAGAAGTGTGGCTCAACGGTTAGAGCGGCAGACCCTGATGCAGAGGTCTGGCCTGGGACCAGGGTTCAATTCCCGCCTCGGCGGGTCTTGGGCTCAATTTCCTCGGACCTGATAAATCTCGCCTCGGTGCCTATTCTAATCATTGGTCCCACTCTGCAACTCTGGGCAATAGCTTGCTTAATCTCCACAATGGCCCCAACAGCGCTAGGATGCCTGGCTGCACCTTGGGGGTGCCCAGGAGTGGACACCCCAAGGGAAAAGCCAGGAAGGGTTCCACAGCGGTATGCGTACAAGCGCCAGAGATACCCCATGTGGGGTGTTTCGGGCGCTATACAAGGACTACAACACTTACATTTACCAGAGTAGGTAGAGCTTGCGTGAGGTACTGGACCTCTACCTGTCAGACCCGGGATACAGAAAAGCAAGGATTGTGCAGCAGGGCCATAAATGTGACTATGAATCTGGTTTCCAAGAACAGCGTCAAAACACTACTGCTAGAAAGATACTTAATGAACTGACTTTTTGGGCTATATAAACAGAACAGCTATGGACTTGCATAGCATAGACCTCTACTGTAATAACTCTACCAATTGTCATTGTAACCAACGGTGATGTGCGGATTTTTCTACAAACTCCACTTCCCTCTTGGTAACTCGTTTATTTATGGTGACATGCTGTATACTGTACAATGAATGAATGAATGAATTACGGACTTGTACCGCGCACAGCTACCCAAAGGCATCCCAGCGCCTTTCGCTCACTCATTCAATAGATTAGACAAACAGGTGAGTTTTTACCAGCCTCCTGAATTTTTGGTGGTTGGATTACAACCTGATGAAGTCAGGAAGGTTGTTCCAGAGGTTGGTCGCTTGAAGGGAGAAGCGTCTCCCGCCCGTACGTACTCTCCTTGTTTTTGGGACCACTAACAGATTTTTGTTGCTAGATCTGAGGGTCCGTGAGGGGAGGTAGGTGGAGAACATGGCTTGAATTAATCGAGGGCCAGTCTTATAGAATGCTTTGTGTACAGTGATCAAAGCCTTGAACTCTACCCTCCTTTGCACGGGTAGCCAATGTAAATGGCGCAACCCAGGTCTGGCGGATGTTCTCCGTGGGATGTCCAGCAATAGACGTGCGGCACAATTTTGCACAGTCTGAAGGGTTTTCAAGGTATTTTGCGGAGCTCCCAGATAGAGGGCGTTAGCGTAATCAAGCCGTGATAATATCAAGGCTTGTACCAGAATCCGCCTGGAATCGAATGGGAGGAGTTTGATGACTTTTCTGAGTTGTCTCAGCAAGGCAAAGCAGGTCCCTGCTACCTTGCGAGCTTGTACTCCAAGGTTAAGAGCGGGGTCGAGCCAAACCCCAAGGCTCTTAATTTGGTCTCTTGGCGGGGAGGCTGACCAAGGCATAATGGCCACCAACAGTCTGGTACGTTCCAGTCTTGCCCCCGCTTTATAAAACTCTAAAGGATTTTTAAAAAATGTAACGTGGCTTCTGATGTCATCAGTTCCATGCCCATTTTGTTACAGAGGATGCAGAAAATGGTATATCTGGTATTCGCTCTTAGAGTTGTTTTGGATGGCTTTTCAGCAGGAGGAAATCCATAAAAAGGAACACCAATGCGATCATAATATAGAAAGAATATGGTGCTACCAAGTGAAACTTGAACATCATGGATCGCAATAAGGCAGTGGAAGGTCTTGGAGGATCTTGCTAACTGTTAAGTCTCAGACATTTGTTAACCATAGATATTTAGAAGAATTCAACAATGAATCAAGGGATTAATCTAATCTGTGCAGATATCCGTGTAACCTGTAAGGAGGGAAGCCATTTGGATTTGTTACTGCTTTTCAGATATGAGTAGAAACCTCCCAAAAACAATGCAGGAGAATCAGAATGAAATATCCTGTATATTCTATAACAAGAAAGCAAGCTTGATCAATTGAAAATATTAGAGGCTGAACATCCCTTTCCACTGGGGCTGGGAGCACTTTCACGTACATGGTCCAGGGAAAATCAAGGGATGTGGTGACTGAGAGAAAAAGAGTCTGAGGAGGTGGGAAGAAGTAATTAGAATTTTAGTCTTGCATTTCTTTTGAAAAAATTACATATTGGAGGTTGTTATGCGGCTATTTGTTCTAGTTTATTAACTCCTTGATTCAAAAGCAGAAGATATCTCCCGAAGCTCCGGAATATCGGCATTTGGGGCTTCTGGGTTGGATGCCTTTTAGGGTATATCTTGGTGGAAGATGACTGAAATGGGACAGACAGGCTACAGGGGTTGTATCATATACAAGCAGGGAGGATGAGAGAAGAACTGGGCACCACTCGTTAGTTTCCCATTCAAAAACCTATTTATGGAATGGAGTAGGTCAAAGACCAAGGGACCAGAATTTAATCTATGGTGTTTTACTATTAAAAAGAACGGGAGTGCTTGGCTAAGGACCAGCATTTGTTTCCTCGGCATACACCTTCTGTTTTCTGTGAAACTGGAGGTGGATGAAAATAACTTAATGGAGTTGAAAGAGGGATGGACAATCAAACACAGCTGCCATCACATTAAGGATAAGTCGAGAAAGAAAAGCACAGCACTGTGCCCTTTAATGACTATCCAGAGGGTGTCATTCTAGACCTTGCTGTGAGCCAATACCTGCACTGTCCCATAATTTTCCATTTGGATTGAGTGATATGCGCGGTTTTTCTTGGGCTAAACTTGAAAAGAATATTAATACCATCCTGCCAGGGCCAGACTGGGAACTCAAAGCAGCCCTAGAACATTTGTCAGACCAGCCCCGGTACGGTGCATAGTGAGTGCAGCGAGTGAGCCTGACCACTACAAGGAGGGTTTGGGGGATTCTCCCCCAATACCATGTGGGTAAAAATGGTGCTTTCAACAAACTATTTTTCATTATTCATTCAAATGAATTAGCTTTTAAAGCATAGTAAATGATGACCTTACAGTACTCCAGGATACAATAATCTTTGTTGGCGCTCTTCAATGATTATATATGATCAACAAGAGAGGAAGGGTTTAGGAGGTCACTCTTCAACCCCTATTCAATATAATACAACAACAAAAGAGTACCTACTCAAAAAGACTATAAATATACAAGTGACACAGTCCCTACTTACTAGAAACCAAACTTGGAAAATGTATGTGTACAGAAATAAGGTCAAGCAGACTGAGAAAAGAAAAGGCTATTTCTTAAAAGAACCCTCACTCACCCTAGTGGTGACATGCTTCATCATGGGGTTCCCACAGGAGGGACCGAGTGCCCCCCCTGTGTGCTACAACGCCTGCAATTGCAGCGGAGCAGGTTGTCTTGAACGAAGTGTATCAATGAAAAGTGAATGGTGATGTGAGTGAGTGTTAACCCCTTCGACGCTCATGACGAGCTGGGCTCGTCATGAGGTAGCCTCCTCGCACGCTCATGACGAGCCCAGCTCGTCATGAATAATGGGTTTTTTAAAACATGAGCACAGGAGCGGAATTTCGCTAGCGCTCATGTGGTTAAAAGATCACAACTGGACCCAGACCAACTTTATTAGTGGACCAATTGCTCACATTAAAAACAGTGAGGACACGAAATGGTTTTTGATTAGAACCATTGTGACCTAAAGTGGGTGGTCAACATGTTTCTGCTGGTGGATGCGTATTCAGCTCAGCTTTCTTCAGGACCAGTGAAAAATTACATAAAAAACCCCCAGGGGTCCACGCTCGCTAAGGCGTGTCCACTCCGTGAGGGCAAGTGTGAAAAAATCAATCAAGGAAAAAAATTATTATTATTATTTTCCTATGCGACTCACGGTTTTACCCGCACCTTGCACTCCTGGAATTTGCCTGGAGAGTGTATCGCTCGTGGTTTGAGCAAGCCACATGGACTCACAGAGCGGCAGTGTCTTCACGCTGTGCTCCGTTGAGGGCACAACGACTCGCCGCCGAAAACCTAGACGTTAGGCATCTGCAGTCAATGATTCCCTCACTATTACCCTTAACCAGTTCCTCTCATCTCTCCATAGCCACTCCCTCACGTGTATTTCATTTGTTGTATAGCACCTCTAAAACTAGTGTAGGTTGTAGGATCACTTAACAGCACAGAAATACAGAGACAATGAATAATACATGTGTAAAACTAGTGTATAGGAAATGTTACAACAACAAAGGGAAAGGTGTAGGATTTATACATCATCCATACGGGTAGGTATTTTTTAAGAGTACTAGTGTGGAAAAGCACAAATCCAAGATTCAGTACATAACACAGTGGTTAGGGTTGGTTTACTAATAAAAATGTATTCCTACCGAAACAACCCCTTCGCAGCAGCATAAAGAAAATGAAAGACTCGAAAAACAAAAAAATTCTAACCTGTACCATGTAGTTTGCATGTAGCTCTTTGATGACACTTCATAACTTATGAACTGGTCTCTGTAACATAAGCAGCAACCCACTAAGCTATGCACAGAAAATACTGTTCAGAGATCTGCATGGTTACCATCCTCTGCAGCCTGCATATTAACCCTCTATGCTACCTAAGATGAGTCAAATCTGTCACTGGACAAACGGATCTCTCTCCAGCAGGTTCATTATTCACTAAAGTTATCTTGACACTTTTATTGTTGTCTGAAAACTACTGAATATATTAGGAAACTCTGCAGCAGGTGCTTTCAAAACTGCTGCACTGCGACAAAAACGGCCCCCAGTAGCAAACCCGGGCCCCCACCCTTCCAGCCTCCTGGGGAAATGCCTGATGCCCGATACGACCAGTTCAGTCTTGCATCCTTCGGAGGATCTGGGAAGGTACCTCAAATAAGGAAGTTTTCATTGGTGAATAGATCATAGCCCTGAGAATCGGCAACGTTGAGAGAGAAGCCTGTAGGCATACAAGTTGTCCCTGCAGGGACTAACCAAAAATCCCCCATCTTTAAATAAGCCAAGTGGAATTCTTAGTGGAGACTTGATAGCTGGGCATACTTTTAAGGAAAGGCATGAAACAATGGGCTACCCGAAAGTGTAAAGGGCGCAGCACTGGTGAAGAAAAAGCACACAGTGATGATTCTAATCACCTCACCAGTAGTATGTGAGGAGGAAATGGTTCTTACCTGTAATCTGAGTTTTTCATTCTAAATAATCTCTCGGATAGCTAAACTGTAAGTAGAACATCTTTGTGCATGTGCGAGGTCCAGCAATGTAATCCTAAATATACATATATATTATTATGAAAATGGCATGAGTATTGAAGGCATCATTTTATATCTTTTATAAATGGAACCAATCAAACAAAATTAGAAGTGACAAAGTGCATTCTACTGAAAACATCAGTCCAGAAATGTATATTAAACTGAAGCATGACTCTGCAACAGGTGCTCCTATAAGTGACCAGGTGAGAGAGCAGACATTCCACTTAAAGGATTCTTGAGGTTGCCCTGTCTGATCACGCAGGAAAAGGGAAGCCAAGCAGCTGGGTTTTCTTGGTTGCTTAGAAAATGTGTCTTCTGAGATGCACATTATACTAATGGCGTCATCGCTCTTCTGAACTAGGAACAAACCATAGTCGACACCATTTTTCATAGAAGAAAATATTCTATCCGTAGGAAAAAGGATGTCCTAAAGATATGCTTTACACAACTAAACAAACTAATCAGCCTTTTAAAAATAATGAGGTTCAAAGTACATTCTTATGAGGCCTATCTTAGAAAAGAGAAATAACTTTAGCATCGTTTGAAACCTTCTTGGAGTAACTGTAAACCTGTTGCGTTCTTCTAAAGAAATGAAATATAATTCAGTTAAATGAGCACAAAGAAATATATAAGAAGTCATTATTTTAGAGATTCATTATTCTTATTAAACCCCATAGGAATAATCTAAGTAACTACCAATAATGAATGCTTCTTTGCTATTGAGAAAAGAAAAACATTTATGACAAAAAAAGTTCTGCAAACGTTTTCATTATTTTCTATTTTGTTATGTGTGAAGATTCTAGTACACATTTAGAATGTATCTTACTCTTTTCTGGTGTGTTTACATAAAAAATCATGTTTTCATTTGCTTTCTTGCACATACATTATTGCAGTCTTTGATCCCTGAATGCGCTGCATCTCTCGTGCACATTTTCTACGTTATTATTGTTAAGTCCCCATGTTAATTATTATCACAATGTTAGTCACTTGTTTTGTTAATAACATTCTATGAGCAGATTTGATCAAGCAAGATTATTACACAAAAATCATGCTTAATCAAGGGTAACGCTGGTCTCAGGAGTTCTCCAGGAATTCAATGGCTTCTACTGGTGACATCCGCCTCAATGTCATGAAGTACACGATTTACCTAATGGTCTTTGGCTGCCATCTTCGCATCACGACGTCCAAAGCCTGGCCGAGGAAAAGAAAAGACAAGACAGAATTAAATAAGAGAAAGCACATGAAAATAACGAGAAAAAGGAAGAAGTAAACAGTGAAGAAAGACTCATGCTTCTCCCCCTTCAAGTCTTAAAGTGTAAGAGAAAGAAACAGAAAGTGAGGAATGACAAGAACCAAGTGGCCTGGAGATCTAGCCAGTGGATCTAGCAAGGAAGACAAAGGCACAAGAGGAAGGCCTCGAGCAGGCAGATGTCAAGGAGAAGACAAGATCAGACACGATTGACAATACTAGGAAGAGGAAATAATCTCTGACGAGGGTACAGGAGAAGGAGAAGCACACGGTTTCAGTGGCTCAAGGGTCACCCCACAGACACAAGAAGATACCGGCTCCCAGCAAGCTTTTAGAGGGGTGTGATTATCACAGATTGGTGCCCAAGTTGGAAGAGGAAACGCCTACACACAGCCTTAGATAAAGAGCGGATCATAACAAAGAAGTTGAAAGGGAGACAGTGATGAGTGAAGGCAGGCACTTGTTTTTAGAGTTATTAAAACTATTATCACAAGACTAAAGTTTATTGATTGTAGTTGGTTTTTGACAGCAAATTCAAATTTCAAATCTTTATTTCGATCAAGTGATCATAAAAGATATACAATAACACATCATTTAAAATTCCGAGGCATCAATATTTCATTTGTGTTAAATACATACGTTTTTAAAAAATAATATTAAAACATGGGTGACAGTGTATCAGGGAAAAGGAATTTTCAAGAGTCTCCTGCCATCTTTATGTAACGAATTCGGGCGTGCCACATTGCTGTTAAAAATTTGGCTAGGGCAAACACAGTTGGCGGGGATAAATCTGTTTTTAAAACTCTGAATGCAGGGAGGAATGTTCTAAATCCCAAGTTTTTAAGCAGGGGGACGAGCCAGAATTGCCTGCTTTTTTGGTAAGCTCGGCAGAAAAAGATAACATGTACTTCGTTCTCCTTAGTATGGGCACAAGCAGGGCACATCTCTGTAGGGGACCGACCAGGCCATGATGAGGTGACAGCACAAAAGACCAAAGAGTTATATTAACCCTGAGGAAAGGGGAAAACGGAAAAAGGAAACAAGAGTTTTCCTAGGCAAAGAGAGACTAAATAAAGAGTTCAAAGAAAAAGAACAGAAATCAAAATCTCATACTTACCTGTGCTTATTCTTTTTTTTTCCGAGTTTTGATGCCAAGGCACACCCTTGTCCTGTAGTGAAATGAACCTGGGGAAAAGGATGACAAGCGGTAAAGGTGTTTCTGCATTCAAAATCTCCACCTATGAGACTTGTATGTTAAATTTCATGACAAATATACTTTTGTTTGAACAAACTTTGATTGTGCTCCCTAGCCAAATACAATAAGTATTAAAATGATATTCTGAGAGCCAGAGAGGTGATTTTTCTACAACTGCCAACATCCAAAGGGACACAGTTTTTTGACACTCACCAAAAGATGTCCTTCGTCTTTTTTCTGCACCAGAAATGGCACCATTCCAGTTCTAATACATCTTTGCTGAGAACAGTGATATTAAGATCTACTCCAAGATTTTCGCCAATAGATTAGCGTTAGTCATTAAAAAAATGGTATCTCCCCAACAACATGGGTTTGTCTCTGGTCGTGAAACTATTGATCAAATACGACGGGTAATAACATTATTTGACTATACCAAGGTTAGAGGAGACCCTATGGCCTTAATTCTCTTAGATGCAGAAAAGGCATTCGATAGGGTCTCCTGGCCTTTTTTATGGGTTGTCTTGAAGTATTATGGGATTGGGCATGGATTGTTAAGAGCAATTCAAAGTAAGTATAAAGAACCAATTGCCAAAATTGCTCTGATGGGGGCACAGTCCGGGGAAATCAATAAAATGCGTGGATCGAGACAAGGATGTCCGTGCTCCCCCTTGTTATTCACCATTTATATTGATCCTTTAATCAGGAAGATTCAGGAGAATCAATCAATTCAGCCTTTTTGTGCTAGAGGGAGAGACGTAAATTTTTTTAGATATGCAGATGACTTAGCTATTACAACAGCTGCTCCCCTTCAGGCATTAGAAGAAATAACTATTTTAACATCACAATTTGGTAAGATATCTGGCTATCATCTGAATGATGGTAAAACACAAATTGTAGGTAATGGCACGGTTACACATTGACCAGCGGATCGTATCAAGTGACAGATATTTAGGTATAGAAATAACCTCCAAGGATATAGTTCATATTAACCTTAAACCGTTACTCCAGAAAATTAACTCGGACTCTAGAAGAATGAATAACTTACATTTAATACTAATTGGAAGAAATAAAGTTTTAAAAATTATTTTCTTGCCCAAAATTCTATACTGTTTTAGAGCAATTCTTTAGACATTCACAAAGTCTGGTTTCAAAAGCTAGATCAGCTAGTCTCATCCTATGGTCTGGATGGTGCCCAAGAAGGGCTCTTAGATTTATTACTTTATCTAGAGACAGGGGAGGCTGGTCTTTCCCTAAATTTCAAATTTATTACTGGGTAACCATGTTAGAACAGATGGGAGAGTTGCTTAATGGGGCGAATTCGGGATGCTCAGAGATCTCAATTTATCATTTTGTTTATGGGACAGAAGCAAGAGGACTTCTTTTGCGCCATATAGATTTTGCCTACTTTAAGAGAGTCAAATTTAAGGTTTTATTAGGTGCTTACAGGGTCTGGACCACGGTCAGGAAAAAGTTTGGGATTTATTATTTATTAATACCTTACTTCTGGCACTTTTTCAAGATGAATACTTCAAAAACTGGGTTGAGAAAGGTTTCCAGTGTATAGGGGATCTTATACTGAATGCCGAAATGCTTACTTTTGAGGCTATCAAAGAGAAATTCGGGATCGAGAACAAATATTTTTTTAAATATTTACAGATAAGGGATTTTGTCACCAAAAGACTTAATAATCGGGACCGAATCCCTCTATTAGATCTAATTATTGGTGGCCAAGCCACAACATCTTCTTTATATAACATTGTTAATGAGAATATGAGGGATGACTTGGCCAAGCATTTCGAGAGATGGCATACTAGCTTAAAAGCTGGGCAACGTGATTGTGAAGCCTCTCTTTTGTTTAGCCAAACAACATGTATCTCCGCCAATCTGCAGGTACAATGCTTTAAGACCTGGGGTAATTTATATATTACTCCGGTGCGTATCCATCGATGGGGGGGATTTGGGGGACACGCTGTCCTCGTGCGGGTTGCTGGCTGCAGACAGCACTCATATGTTTGCCACTTGCTCTGGTCTCTCTCAACTGCTGGCTAAAATTAAACAGTGCTTAGAATACATACTGGGATATGTAGTATTACTGACCCCTCAGGTTAGTATGTTAGGGATTTCTAACTAAGAAATGGAGGAAGCAGATCGGAAAATGTTGTACATAGCAATGGCGGTATTTCGGCTCTGTTTGGCCGCGGTCTTGTTCGATACAATTCCACCCTCGATGCATGTCTGGTTTAGTAAATTATTATTTATATATAATTGGGAGATATCTGTGTTTAGAAGAAGGGGGAGTAGGGTTAGGGACAAAGGCGAAATGATCTGGGAGTCTTGAACTAAATGGTTAAATAAGGACTAATTGTTAATATGATCGGAAGTACCCCCTAGTCTGTTATGTTAGTGTAGTGTTGTCTTATGTGGGGATCCACCGTGGGTGGGGGGTTTGGGGGATAAAATGGAAAAAAAATTATTTTGGGCGTTAGATATGGCTTTTTCTTCTTTCTTATTGTATGTGAATATATGTCATACTGATTTCAAGTCTATTTTATTTATTGCACAGTTACTTAAAACCATTTGCAATATATCACAATTTAAAATGCAAGGGAGTGATTAAATGTCAGTTATAACTCTTTTCTATCCGTAGCAAAACAAAAAACAGTATAAAAGTTAAAAAGTTGATTAAGTTTAAAAGACATTGGCATAGATTTATCAACCGAAATTGCGATCGCAATAGCTGCGAGACAGCTATTGCGATCGCAATTCCTGCTCCCGCAATTCATCATGAAAAAAAACAGTAAATTGTGAATTCGCAAACATAAATTCGCAGAATCAATGTGGAACCCCCTTAGTGAATCTGTAACAGCGATTTTCCACTTATTCTGCGAATTATTTTGCGAGTTCGCAAATAAATCGCAAATTCAATTCATCAAACAACGCAAATTGCGAAAAACCCCAAAATCGCTAAATGCGAGTCGCAATTTAAGGAGAAGTCAAACCAAGTGGTAACCATAAAGTTCATTTGGAAAAAATAATAATAATTTTAACAAGAAACAGGGGCAGGGTAAAACAAACACACTTGAGGAGACACAGTAGGAGCATGAGGACATTCACAATGCCAGGTCTATACATTGGGGCAAGGCGGCTGAGGCTCCAGGCTGCAGCCCGGAACCAACGCAGGATCCAGGAGTGCATCTTCCGGCTGTGGATAACACTCCTGGGCCAGACTGAAGAGGAGATCTACTCCAAATACAGGCTGAATGGGGCAATGATAACTAAGCTCATCTGAGACCCTGACCCCCTAATGCAGCACCCAACAAGGAGGACCAATGCCGTGCCCACCCATGTCCAGGTCCTGTGCTGCCTGCACCTCCTGGCCTTCGGAAGCTTCCAGGGGATAGTTGCATATGCAGGGGGGATCTCCCAGAGCACACTCCCAGAGCACACTGTCACGCTGCCCATGGAGTTTCTGGACGCCATGCTGTGCCGGATACACCACTACATAACCTTCCCAAGCACCCAACAGGACTTAAACCAAAGAAATCTTGATTTCTATAACACCGCGCAATTCCCCCATGTAATTGGCTGCATTGACTGTACCCACATCCACATCTGCACACCCGCTGAGACATAATACATGTACCGGAACCGCAAGTCCTACCACTCACTAAACATCCAGATGGTCTGCAATGCAAAGACATTCATCACCGACATAGTGGCCCAATACCCGGGGAGCACGCATGATTCGTTCATCTTCAGGCACAGCGGCATACACACCCGCTTGGCCAGGGGTGACTTTGGTGAACGACATCTCCTAGGTAAGTACACATGCCCACATACAGTATGTCAAGACCATGTAGCTGCGCATAACAGGCACTGACCCTCTGCTCCCATCCTTCAGGTGACGGCGCCTACAGCCTCCGTGAGTACCTCCTCACCCATACCTCAACCCTGCAACACCACAGGAACGGCGTTACAATGCTGAGCACATTCACACAAGAAATGTAATTGAGCAGACATTTGGGACGTTAAAGTGCCGATTCCGCATCCTACACAAGACTGGTAGGGCCCTCAAATACCAGCCTGAGGTCTGCTGCGCATCGTGGCCGTGTGTGCCATGCTCCAAAATATTGCTACCAAGCGGAGGATACCTGTGGAGATCTCTGGTAGTGAGTCGGAGGGGGACAACCGGCCACCTGCACATGTGCATCATGCACGCGGGGAGAATCCTGCGGAAGGACACAGGCGCCGCAACAACATTACACTGAACTATTTCTAGTGCACCCATACCCCTCACACCACACAACTCTGCACTCATGCATGCCACATGAAATAATGACATGAGTAATATTTGAATTCAAAATAAATTCTCATTCTATTTTTTTAACAAGATCTAGAACTTATTTGTATTTTAAAACAACATAACTGCTGTATTGCATCATACGGCCTCTTGAATGCAGAGGAGGCATGCTTGTTGCATCAGCATGGCACTGCTGCGAATGTTTAGCCATTCACTGGTGCCTCCTGCCGGACGCACCCTGTCGTCTCTCCGAATCCACGTCGGCAGTGCCTGGCCGTGATGCGGCACTGGGCCTGGTACTGTGGCGCTGTTCTGGTGCCACCCGCACAGACAGGCTGCTCAGGCTGGATGTGCCCTCACTGGCATCATCAACCCCCCCTTGCATGGGCATGGCCAACACCTGTTGGTTTTGGATTGCCGTGGTGACCTGCTCCAGGGCCTTTGCAACATCCTGGCTGCATTGCACCATTTGAAATTGCATTGCCAGGGAGCGGCGTGACAGTTGTGATGTTGCATTCCCGATCAGGTGGTTTGACCTGGTATATGCTGATAGCCAGGTCAGCATCTGGTGGTGGCGGCGGCGGGTGATGTCCTGCTGCGACACCATCAGTTGGCTGTTCTCCTTAACTGCAGCAGTCAACTCCTGCACACTTTCGGTGAGCTTATTCACATTGCGTGCAGTCTTGTACAGCTGCAGCTGCATGGCTGCCCTGTGCTGTGCCTGCTTGCGGTGCACAGCTAGCATCCAGCGTTTGATCCCTAGCCCTGGATCTTGGGCCTGTTGCTCCCTCTCTGCTCGTGTGCCCCCGTTGCGCTGCTGCCTCAACCGGCCGCTTGCCGGCGACTGCAAAGTGGCTGTGTGGCGTGTCTGTCTCCTGGGTGGTGGTGGGGCCTGTTCCACTGCCATGCGTGACGCATGAGGTGTTTGCACTCCTCCTGTGGCTGCAGGGGTGGCCCTGTCCGCATGTGGAGGTGGTGGTACTGGTGCAGGTGCAGGTGTGTGTGACGGTCCGGGTTGTGGGGCAGGATGGCTCTCTCCCTCCGTCTCCTCTGGGGTCTCCTCGATGTGGAGTGCCTCGCTGTCTGTGGTCTCTGCTTCGGCAGCACCTGTGATGTAAATGGGTGCATGATTATTGATATGAATCTTGCACATGGGATGTTGTAACATGCATGCAGGCTTGAATTCCCTGACTGGCTTTATGGATATGTTTCGCTTGACAGTTCTGGCTGTGTGTGGCTATCAGGGTACTATTCTCATACTACAGGTCCCACAATGCAATAGTGCGTTTCTGATGTGCAGGGACTGCATTACTGGGGTTGTCAAATGGCTAGCTCGGGAGGCATGGGCATTCTTAGGGGACGGGGTCGCTGTTGCATGTCTCTTACCTTGTGAATGTGTGTGGGTCAGAAGGTGTCCAGCCGAGTGACCCCCACGCAGGCTCCAGGGTTGATGGTGTCCGTAACCAGGTCTTCAAGTGGTGTGTTGGCGGCAACTGTGGGGTCTCCTCCTCCCGTGGCATGTTGCTCCCCCAGCCTCTCTGCTATGCGCTCCTTGGCACGCCCTCTGAGGTCATACCACCTCTTCTTCAGGTCATCAATTGACCGCTGGGTCACTCCTACGGCGTTTACCTTCGCCTTGATACGCAGCCAAATGCGCCTTTTGTCTGCCTCAGGCACCTTTCTGGATAGCTTCCCAAAAAGCTTTTCATGGTCCCTGCTGACTCCCTCAATCAGGAACTCCAGCTCCTGTTCTGAAAACTTTATTTTTCTTTTCCTGCCAGTTTCACTGGCTCCTGCTGCATCCTGGGACAATCTGATGTTGGTTGTCTGTTCTGCTTTGGGGCTGCAGTGTGTTTCTTCTAGAGCTCAGGGCTGTGCCTCCTCCTCTCTCCAGCTCTGTGTTCAGAATAAGTAAGGGAACTGCCTACTTCCTGGTTGTGATGTCATCATTGTGCTCAAAATGCGACTTCCCGTTTTTGCGATCTCGCAATTTGCGATTTTGGTAATTGCGAAATCGCAATTTCAGGTTGGGAAAACAGGAGATTCTGCTAATTTTCTGCGATTTTTGGAAATTCGCATTCGGCGATTGCGGCCGATTGCGAATCGCATTTTTTAATCGCATTTTTGGATGCATCCCATTCTGCGAATTCCAATTTGCGATTCGGTATTTTTCGCAAATTGGAATTCGCAGAATGGGTGCTTGATGCATCTGGGGGTTAATCACCAAAGTGTCACTTCTTTTATGCAGATCGAGAGTATTTTTGTGCAATTGTCTGATTCATCACCTTCCCAAGTCCTCTCACATCACTCCTGTTTTGAAATATCTCCACTGGCTTCCCATTTGCCAGAGATCCCTCTTTAAGATGGGCTGCCTGGCCTTCATGGCTCGTACCTGCACTGCCCCGGCCTTCATCAACTCTCGTATTATCCCCTACACTCCTAAACGTGCCCTTCGTTCCTCCAATCAATCTCTCCTCACTGTTCCACGGTTCCGTAGATCTAAAACTGGAGGCACTAGATTCTCTGTACTAGCTCCCCGTTTCTGGAACATCCTCCCTCTGTCGATCAGATCTATACCAGTCTACTCCCAATTCCGCAAAGCTCTCAAGACTCTTTTGTTTCTCTTAGCGTACTCTAGCTGATCTCCTTCGGCAATACCTACTCTTTAGCTCTTTACCTTTAGCGTCAGGAAGCCGCTTGGTCGCAGTGCGCTTTATCAAGAACTTTCTTCATTTCATTTCATTTTCTTTGTCATGTCTAGAGCGAATGTCCTGCATGATTTCCCAATTCTGGCCAGATCAGTTGTTAATGAGCAAGTGAATATGGCTGTAACTGCTTTTTTTGTCGTTCGAACACCCTTACGTAGCCATATGGGTTTTAGTAGCTTCCGCCAGCATTGTAAGAGAACCGTATAACAGCACATCAAATGTGGCAGTGATTCTATTTTGAAATCGCATATTCTGCATCAAAATTTATTTTCCAAGGTTTTCCAGCCCGGATTTAGCTCTTTTATTGGGAGAGATACAAGTCTGGCACATTGAATGTTTTTAGGGCCTTTCTCCCAAGTGCTTGATGAAGATAATGCTGGGATTTATATTCCTTGTAGGCTGCTATCACCCCAGATGGACCGCTTCCTTTTTTAAGATTTGTTAAATCGATTTCTCTTGACAATTGATAGCAATGTTTGTTTATTGCCTTTTTAATAATCAGATAGGTTATGCCTTCCTGGATCCAGTTTTGTTTTCTTAACAACAAAACCTGGTCCTGGTTCTCAGAGGTGTCCATTGTAACATCACCCGTCTACTACTGTGTGTAGATGTACTTAATCTACCATCCACGTTACTTTCCTAGACAGGGTGTGCCTCAATTATGTATTACTAAAAACCGTTGTGTATCTATGTGTACCTGTGTTACTACCTCCCAAACACTACACTTAGCGCCCTGGAAAGAAAATTGTTTGTGAGGCAGGAAGGATCCTCACGGGAGCAATTACCAGGGAACTACTGACTGGTACTCGTCAGTTTGTTCCTCTTATCATCATTGGCTCCTTCCAACCATAAACGAAAATGATGTGAAAAAAGAGTAAGTGATTTTAAAAAACTCAAATTGATCCTACCTACTTACATCTATATTCACCCGCCCCCGGGGTAAGAGAACCGCTATTCAATGCTCTACCCTACTAAAAATGAGTTAGATATCCCTAGCTAAATGGTACTTTTTATTCTTGCTGGGTATCTACTCCTATTAAAACCTACACTCTTCAGTTGAGCTTCTTTTTAACCTATGAGAAGCCAACATGTTTCGTTGCCTATCTTACTTGGTCGGCAACTTCTTCAGGGCTGGGGTTTTTGTTGCCACACACTGCTGTAAACATCCAGCGCTCATACCTCGTGGTGGTCACCTGTTGGCATACCTGTGGCCACCAGTGTTCCGGACTTCGTTGTAGGTCCTCGTTAATTGCTTGCGGTCGCGTTATGTCAACCGGCACCTTCAGTAGGCTGATGCTCTATCGGGCTCTCGTTCCAGTTTTGTTTTGCCAAGCCCAAAACTTCTACTGCTTCCTGCAGATAAGCCTGCCATGGATTGGGTGAACCATCAAAGATGGCTTTTAACCTGCTCTTCAAGCTCCGTCTGGCGCTTAAAGTACAGAAAAGTAGTATTTTGCATGCGCACCTAGGCATTCTTTGTTCTGGTGCACCAGGCCAAATTCCAGGCGAATGCCCCTATTGCATGTGTATTTCGGTAGTTTGAAAATACGTTTATACGGCCGACACTGTGCTTTATCCATCATTGTACTCATTTTGCCTGGGAAAGCCTGCTGGGCGTATACCGTGACTGCCCTTATTTTTTATTGTAATACCTTTCTGATTGGAATGGTGGTGGGGCTCTGCATTTTCTCTTGTCGTTTGCACAAAGCATATATTTTTGATTCCACCTTAGATTTCATTTTATGTAAGTGCATATTAGCTTTTCCTGAGTCGTTCAACCAACACCTACGGTAATTGTAGAAGTTTGAGAAGGTTATTGTCTCCTTTCCCACCTGCCATTTTAGGAGTGTTTTTCTATTACAGTTCCCGAAGATCCAAACTTTGGTCTTTTCTGGGTTTATCTTTAATTCATTATTCAGATTGTAGGCGTTTAGAGCATTGAGGGCCTTTTGTAAACCTGTTTACGTGTGATCCATCACCACAAGGTCATCCGCATATTGTAAGATTTGAATTTTGCTGACACCAATTTTTGGAACTGCTAGGTTTGCACTTTGGATCGTCTTGCCCAAGTCTGCAGTATAGTAAATTAAAAAGTGTTGGGGCAAGTATGCATCCCTGTTTTAAGCCCTGATTTGTAAAATACTTTTTTGTTGTAATGTCGTTTACCAGTTTGACTCTGATGCAAGTATTGCTATATAGAGAGACAATGGCATTAAGGAGGCCAGGTGGAATTTCCCAGTTGCGCAATTTGGACCAAAGGTTGCCACGTGGCACTCCGTCGAACGCTGCTGAATAATCTATGAAGCAGGCATAGACTGGTTTCTTTTCCCCAACAATTGGCTTGCTGACCTAAATATGATATTGCCGTAATGTTGTCGATAGTTGAGCAGCCTTTGCGGAACCCTGTTTGATAAAAGGGGAGAATTTCATTTTCATCGACCCATCTGATTAGTTCTGTCAGCAAGGTATTTGCATAGGCTTTCCCTTCGATGTCCAGCAGGGCTATTAATCTGGCACCTTGCCATGTACTCGGCTTTCGGTGAATAGGCCGGATAGGACTCTCCCCCAATAATGTGGATCTTCCCTGAACATCGCAGCCGGGAGACCGTTCGGTCCTGTTGACCCATCTTTCCTTATCTTTTTAATCACTTTTTCAACAGCTCTTACATCCTGGTCTTTAAGCATGGCTGTATTTGTGGGGTTTGTGGATTCCGCGTCATTGTTTATGCTCTCTGTATACACCATAGCGCTTCCACGTTTAGTGCATTCTTCCTTGTCCGCGTATGTTGCATCTACATGTCTCACCCATGCATCAGCGTGTACTGCATTACTCCGGACTGCTCTATTATTATCCAGCTCTGGTATATATTGCCAGAGTTGTCGGTGTTTGTGAGGTTTTGTTAATTTGTGGATTTTGATCCACTCTTATTCAAGCCTGTTTTGCTTGATTGTGCAGAGCAGTTGTTTCTGTTCTTTGTGCAGTTTGTTGTACTTATCCCATGTATTTTTCGAGCTGGCGATCTTATATGCTCTTTTTGCCCTTCTTAAATTACGATTTATATCAGCCAATTTTTCATTATTGTCCGTGAATTGTGTAATGGTCTTCTCCTTAGGGTTGGGCTCAGCTCTCTTCAGGCATGTTTTCAGGTCATTTGTCCACGCTGACCAATTTTCCCTATTGGGCGCAACGCCTGGGTTGCTCTCTGTGTGTTCTTGTTTTTCTTTCCAATATTTTAGAGCCGTCACCTGATGAGTGTTCCATTTTATTCTTCTCACCAGGGCGTGTCCTTTGGCGCCTGTTGATTGGGAGACCGTTATATTTCTTTCTCGTTCTTTGGTAGTAACATTAAGTTCTACTGGAGTAATGCATGATCGCTTGTGTCATCTGTCTTAATTTCAAAATCTTCAATTTGGAGTCTAGCTGGTCACATAGAAAAATATCGTCAATTGTGGAGCTGTTCTTAAATGTAGTTCTCTCTTGGATGTTTAGGTCTGGCCTTTTAAGTACTCAGCTGAAGTAAGTTTGTACTCTAGTAAAAGGTTATTGAAGATTCTTTTGGCACTAGTTAGGTAATTCCTTTCGCACTGTTTTGTTCCTAAGTGGTGCAAATTGAAGTCGCCCACAAGCAGTTTCGCCGAAGACCGATATATGCATAACATTTCCTGTATTGTTGTAATCATATATTTTGTAGTCTTTAGTTTCCTTTGGGCTGGTGTATTTAAATATACCTTAATTAAAAGCAAAGAGACAATGTTTTCCTTGACACTTTTTCCTTCCATTAGCAGTGCTTGTAACATGTTTGAATTGGTGTTTATATTCCTAACAGTTGATTGTTTTGCATGTTTGACATAAATCGAGATCCCACTTGATGGTCTTTCATGTTTAGTGGCAAGTTGATGGAAAGCTGCATACCCTTCCAAGTGTGCCTGTTCAGTTGCCCAGGTTTCTTGTAGGCATAAGATATCGCCCTCTAGCAATTTATTTTTTGCTGTTACTTGTCTAAGGGCTTTTTGTAAGCCAGCCACATTCCAGGAGACACGTTTGAGACTTTTATATATTTTTTGCACTTGACCTGGTTTGCTTGTGTTTCCCTCTGTTAATAAGTTTGTTCTGGACTTTGCTTTAGGATCCCCCGAGAAGTCTGCCTTGTGTCAGGTATGACGAGTGGAACTATGAGTGTCACTGTAGTTCCCATTATAATTCCCCCACCATTGGGTTTTTTGGAGTGCCTCTTCTTTTATTGTTCTATGTGCAGTTGCTTCCCCCTGGATGTTTACAATGATACTTAGGTTATTATAATTCTGTTCTGGTTGTTTCTTCGAGGTACCTTTCAATATGCTACGCAAGTGTTGCTTTGCTTTCTTTATGTCGTTAGCCGTGTTTGATAGTTCAAGTAAGATTTGCAGGTATTTTTCTTGCTCAGATGTCGTGACTACTATACCCCAATTTTTGAAGGTATCCATTTCCAAGAGCACAGCTTCTGTGATGTAATGATTTGTCCAGGTCACTACCGTGTTTTCCTGGTTGGGGTTTTCGTCACTTGGTTCGAAGTGAACACTCTCCATGTCTGCACTTGTTATGTTAGACAAAGATGGAATATGTTGTAGGAGCTTTAATAGGTTGCCCCTATTTATGATGTCATGTCTGCCCTTTGATTCATAAGATGGCTGGAAGACACTTAGTCGTGCGTCTCTTCTATCGGCCGGCTAGGAATTGTTGCAAGTCGCAGTGTGCGGGGATTTAGTTGCATTGGGCTTAGTCTCACCTGAAGGCTTAGATGTAGCCCCTGAGATTGGGTCTTTCCTTCCCCCTTTTTATTTTTGGGGTATTCATTTAGAGTTTTGTCCAAGCTAATGGTTATTGTGTCTGTAAGATCCCTCTTTGCTGCCTCCTCTTGCTCGGGTTTCTTCCAAGTTTCTCAATGGCCAGATGTTCAACTTTCTTCTGCTTTTCTCTGGTAGCTAATTCAATTGGACTGTTCAGCGTCACCATTTCCTGATTATTTATTTGCTTTTGTCTGTTTGGAAAAAATTGGGTATCGTTTTTTATTTGATTGCTGGTCCTGTTTCTGGTTTAATGTAGTTACTGGTTCATTTAAGCCATGGGTTGGCTGTCCCCAGCTTCTTCTAAGTTGTGTTGTCTTCTCAGCTTTGTTTGTTTTTTTTGTTTTTTTTCATACGTCTGGTCATTTTCAATTGTGTTAACTAAGTTAAAGCTCCTTGTTTTTCCTCCAGATTTGAGTTTTCTGTGGTAACTGTCGATTGATTGGCCAGGGCTGAGTCAGAAACTATGCTTAATTTATTTGGTTCTTCTTCTCTGTCGATGTTCTGAGGCCGTGCTAGGATATTATTAAGCTTGTTATCGTCGATTACCCTGGTCTTTAAGTCCTCAATAAGGGTAGTCAGAACTTCCTGAATTGTTGCCAATTTGGCAATTGTTGGGCAACAGGCACATTCGTGTTTAATGTGGTCGCGTAGGCCTGTGCTCGCATAATTAGAGAGTTGAGATCAGAAAGTTTTTGGTCAATCCCTGCAATTGCATTTGACATGATGTTTAGCAGGTCTACTTGCACATCAATCTTGTTTGAATGGTAGTTTAGTGCCTCAAAAGTAAGTTGTGATGTTTTGAAGAAGATATCTCATATTGTCCCTGAGTCGGTTGGGGACGCTATTTTAGTTGTTGGTGCTGGTGCGTGGGTATGAAAGCTTTGGTTAAAATTTGCTCCTTTAGGCGATTTTAATATTGGTGATGATATTACAGATTGTGAGGTTTCCTCTGGTGTATTGATATTCTGATCCGCTTCCTCATAGTATGCTTGCTTTGGTGTTTGGTTGAGAATTTTTACCTGGACCTCTTTTGGTTGTTGAGCCTTAGTGCTAGTGCAATGATCCTGTGCTTTTTGCCTGAGTGAACTATCAGGCACCTCTTGTGGACATTCTGTCGCGTGCGGAGATTGTTCTCTAGATGTAATTAGCTCCAGATCTGTTATGGACCCCCATGAATTATCTTGACGTTCCATTGGTTCTTGGTGTAGCATATACTCGGTTGGGCCCATAGCTATTCTTGGGTCATTTGGTTTGTCAAGGCCTTTATATCGTATACTCCATTTGTATCCTTTGGTTGTGTGTCCCTAGTTTTCTTGTTTATTGATGTGATTGGTGGGGGTAATTGATTATCTCCCTCTTGTTTGTTGAGCATTATCCCTGTAGGGTCTTTTAAGAATTCTATCTTACTTGGTCCATTATTTGTTCTTATAAAGGGGCGAAAGATTGGCGATATTAGTGTTTGCGCCTCCCCCTCAGTTTTTGCTTTGTTGTTGTTCGCCGGTATTCCTTGCGCTTTTCTTTTACTTTTTGTTGCAAGGCAAGGCGCTCTGTCTCTTCCAGACCTCATATTTTAATGTGCTGTGTTGTGTTGTGCGCAACACAGCACCTCAAACCAGGGCTAGAAGCCCTAAAGTCAAAGAGCTGCAATCCGCGCCCTTGCTCCGGCTCGTCCGCTTGGCCGCTTGCCACACGGCCGCTGTAACTCCCTCACCTGATCTAGTCTGGGCATGGCAGGGCAGGGTACCAAGAACCAAGAACCAGGGCACATGCAGCGATTCAAGCACTTTAGACAATTATGGTGTCCTTCCTCACACCGCTCCACTCCGCTCAGTAACTCTGCGTTAGCTTCAGTGGTAACAGAGCAAAAGAACAAAAAATGCTAAAGTTCATATGTCTGTTCAATAAATGAGACCATTATACACTGTGGGTGTCCCCGTTAGAGCACCAAGTGCATAGAACCATTGCAAACCTCAAGTGTTTAAACTGTTTATGTGTTTTAATTATTGAGCGCCAAGCATGTCAAGGAGCTAACTGTGGTTATGCCTTATCAAGTTGCAGCAGAAAGGAGCAGAAAGGAGTGTACTTCACAGATTTATAACCCCTTCAGTAGCTGCCCATTCAACGAAAGTTCTGCTTTTCCCCTTCTCACCTTCAGCCGTCTAGTCCGGGCTTCCTGAGATCCGCAGTAAAGTGAGATGGCACCCGCCCTGACCCAGCCACTCTCTTTTTATCGGCCGGGTGGGAGCTCCGTTCCTGCTCACGCTGGCTAACCACTGGGGTCGCACTGCTTTCCTCGCTATGGCGAGGATGGAGGCTCTCCTGAGATGGCTCGCCTCGCAATGCTCTTGCCGACCCGCCGACCCACCGACCACCGCACTCTGGCGATGTCAGGAGTGGAGGCTCCGCTCCCGCTGCTCCTGCTGCACCTGCCGCTCAGCCTTCCCGAGCACATGGGATAAGCGCTGAGAAAGGTGCTGAGACCTGAAAACGGCCAGCCGACGGCTGAACCCCTTCTGAGACCAGTGCGTGGGATCCGGGGCACCCGGGGGACCTGGGGCTGAAGGGTAGGACCGACGGTGGGAGGCAGCAGTTCGGCGTCCTCGCTACCCGCTCCTCGCCTCTCGTTCTCACTCTCTTCTCTTTCGGCAAACACGAAAAACCAGACCATACTGATTTGTTTTTTAATCTGTATTTGATGTCCAATAAAAAAGCTTTAAAAGAAAAAGGAAAGAATACACACTGTAGCACTGAATAACCAGCAAATACAAGGTCAAAAACAGGAGGCCAAAAAGCAAAACATCTGTGTTGTAGATAGATGTAAATGGATCACAGGATACTTCTGGTTAAGTTACGGGATAGGTTTATTAAGGCACATAGCAGAGCAGTACACCTCGCCAGCTGACCAGACCATCACTGGAGATGCTACAAGAGGTGTGGGAAAAACCCGAGATCAGTGATGCTGAAGAAGTAGAACACAAGCTTACCATGCTCCAGCAATCTCTCACCGTAGCCATGGATAAAATTGCCCCCCTGAAAACTTTCAAACAGCACCCCGTAGCCAAACAGGAAAAATGGTACACCGAGGCTCTTAGGAAAGAGAAGCAAGAATGCAGGAGGATAGAGAAAAGATGGAGGAAATCACACTCTGAGGAGAACAAAAGGGCACATCGTGCAGCGCAAAACAACTATTACAAACATATCAAAGCTGCCCGTAAAAACAGTATCGCTCAACAACTCATAGAAGCCGATAATTCTCCTAAAGAATTGTATAGGATCCTTGAAACTTTTACAAAACCCATGGCTTGTATATGCCCAGATGACTTCTCACAAAGTTTATGTGAAGAAGTTTCATCATACTTCGAGAACAAAATAGAAGCCATCTACGAAAAAATTCTTGTATCCCAACCAAATAGTGATATCCTGAAGGCCCCCTCCCCAAATAAAAATACTAATTCCACACTAACTACATTCCCTCCTGTCAATACTGAAGAGCTTTACACAATAATGACCCAAGTAAAATCTGGATCACCGAATGACCTTATTCCTGTTAAGACTCTAACTTCCCTCCGTACCCTGCTAGCCCCCCACATTCAGGATGTAATCAATCAGTCTCTGAAAGAGGGAAAAGTACCAGCTGAGTGGAAAAACGCAGTAGTGAACCCCATCCGCAAGAATGCGGCGCTCCCGTGGACGGAGCTCTCCAACCTCCGTCCCATCTCCCTTCTGCCTTATTACAGCAAGATGGCCGAGAAACATGTCAATACACACCTGTCCAGTTACATCGAGGCAGCGGGCGGCCTAGACCACTCGCAATCTGGTTTTAGGCCCAACCATAGCACCGAATCAGCCCTCCTCTCAATGACAGATAACATCAGAATGTCACTTGACAGGGGGAGCTCAGTGATTCTGGTGCTATTGGATTTGTCCGCTGCCTTCGACACGGTGTCGCACAAAATCCTCCTCGACCGTCTGAAGGCAGTGGGAGTAAAAGGGACCGCCCTTGCGTGGCTTGAAAGCTTTCTTGCAGACAGACAGCAAGGGGTCAAACTGGGCTCCCATAAATCTGTCTGCAGGAAGCTTACCAAGGGTGTACCACAGGGCTCATGTCTGAGCCCCACGTTATTCAACGTATACGTGGCCCCTTTGGCAGAGATTATTAGATCATATGGGTTCTTTCCAATCTCTTACGCTGACGACACTCAGCTGTTGTTCCCCTTTCAGACCATAACACCTGCAGTCTTGAAATCCTTCCAAGATGGAATGAGAGCGGTGGCGGGTTGGATGGCCCGGAACTTCCTCCAATGCAATGTGTCCAAGACGGAAGTCATGTTGTTTGGAGGGGCCACCATGCTCTGGTCGCCGGATTGGTGGCCACTCGAGCTAGGACCTGTCCCAGTGCCCAAACTAACCATTAAAAATCTGGGAGTACGCCTGGACCAAGCCCTGATCATGAAAGATCATGTCAGTCAGGTTACGGGAACATGCTTCCGTACAATAGGTCTTCTACGGCGTATCTTCCCTTTCCTACCCAACACCCATAGGAAGACACTGGTACAGGCACTAGTTCTTGGACGAGTGGACTACTGTAATAGTCTACTCACTTCCGCCAACCAGGAACAACTACGCAAACTGCAGGTAGTGCAGAATACTGCAGCAAGACTCATCCTGAATGCCCCTCCCCGCACCCCTTCTCGTCCCCTTCTTTCCCACCTTCATTGGCTCCCGGTGCAACAACGAATAGACTTCAAAATTTGCTGTATCATGCACAAGTGCATATATGGGTCGGGTCCCAAATACCTAAAAGAGATTTTTCTTCCCTATTCCCCTGGACGTGCTCTGCGTTCCAGCAACACCATGCTGCTGCAAGTACCCAAAGTCACTAAAGCTAGGCAGGGGGGGCGAGCACCCTCCCTCAAAGGCCCTATGCTGTGGAACTCTCTCCCACCCCAACTGAGGCTGATCACTAACCTCTTTTCCTTTAGGAAAAAACTAAAGACTCACTTGTTCGCACAATAATAATCCGGCCATTCTCTCTATCTCACCATTACTACAATTTGGCCCACTCTTGCAGAAGCTACGCGCAGAGATACCCCTTCGGGGCTGATTCAGGCGCGCTACAAGACTATAAATATATAAATAAATAAATAAACTGACAAGTGTGGAACCTTCAAGTACAAATTAGAATGCACATAGGTATACTGGGAGGCTTAAGAGGTGTGAACATAGAGAAAGTCTAATGACCAAAGACAACCATATTGCGAAGAGTATAAATTTACTACAGTCTGAGGCTGATCCCGCTGAAAAAGCTAAGTCTAGCAGTTAGTCTATTATTTTGATTGAGAAGGATTGTGGAGGGATAGAAAAGGGAAGGTCTGCGTTTATATAGTGCTTGCTACCCCTGATGAGGTGTTGTTGATGAGCTTTTCAGTGAGTAGTGAGGAATTACTATAGGAAAATATGAATTTAATTTGAGTGGTGAACTTTTTATTCTGTTATTTAGATTGAAAGGAGTAGTGGAGGGATGGAAGAGGGAAGAGTCTTGATTTTTTGGGGGAGTTCATAGCAATAGGAGGGGTTTTGGGATGAATAAATGGGAGGTGGAGAGGGAGGAGTCAGAGGGAAGGCTTAGGAAGGCTTGTTTGGTAGATGTGAATAGTAAAAGAGGTATATGATGGTGCAAGGACGGGTAGAGGAGGTAAGAGTCTAGAAAGGGTTATTTTGAGGATCATAGTAGTGGTATGGGGTTTGGGATCAGTGAGACAGTGGAGGTAGAGGACATATTAATAGAGGAATGGGGTGAAAAATAGCATAGTGAATTAGAAAGAGTAGTAGAATTAGGTTAGTATCATTATTAATCCAGTCCATAAATAATTAAGCATTAAACTCCAGATTACATCAAATTAAAAATAGAGAGACAAGAAATTAATTCACACTATATTAATCATTCAGGTCTCGGTTGCTTTTACCTATAGGAGTCCACAGGAAGTACATTTCTACAGAAAGAGTATGCTCATTGGGCAAAAGCTGCAGGTACATAAGCGCCACTTGTGCCTACCGGAAATTAAGGGATTTCAAAAGGGGTCGAAGGAACTGCCTCCTTGAGTAGCGAAAAAATATTTACATAAAAATACAAAATGTACGGCATACTATGGAGAACTAGAGTCACAACCACAAGGCCATCTCGGGTTTGAATGAATATATCCTAATGGGGTAGCCAACAGGTGGTGAAGCTGATTAAACCAAAATCAGGCCACCAGAAAACTGTAACTTGCACTGGTGATGGTGAAAAGATAATTCTCCATGCCCTGTACTGATTTCAACAACACATGCCCCCTCACTTGGGGTTACAAGAGTTCAATATCTTCGAGATGGGCGGAGGCATGCTTGAAAAGTAAGTCCTTTACTGTATTGAGCTCTTGAGGATTCAAAGAGTCATATTTGAAAAAATATCAGCCCTACCTAACCTGGTGAGGGTCTCTTTCACATACGATATCTAAGAAATTTTTAGCACATGATCTAATGACAAACAATCTGACATAACCAGGCGGTTTAGCTCAGCACCTTCCCTGGACCGTAACATCCCCTAGCACAACCGGGGCTTCACTGCCACCATATCAACCATATCATTTACTCCAAGATGTTTGTGTATGTAGAACAAAGGTGTACTCTGGAAGACCTTCAAAAGCAGAAGTCGCGGACCCACCGTTACTTAGAGCCTTGTGAGCAGAGGTGTACCCCCATACTTCGCTTCCATATAAAACCTTGGAGATACATTAGGACGTGTCAAGCTTTAAAAGCACGCCTGTCGACCACAATCCCAACCTCTGGGAATAGCTAGTAATGTCCCCTATTGATTTATTCATGTCACCCTTCATTCCCTCTATCAGCAGTTTCCAGTTCAATTTTGCATCAAGCATTGTTTCCAGGTAAGAAAAAGCCGGAACATTTGCTGGAGTATGGGGCCCAGCTTTAAATGTTTAGGACTTAGTGGACCGAGGGCCAACTTCCAAAACATAAGATTTTGTAAAGTTGACCATCAGGTCCAGTCTGTCAATAAAAGAGACAAATCTGTCAATTAAAACCAGCAGGCCCCTTGCTAGGCGTGCCATAAGCATAGCTTTGTTTGTGTATAATAGAACTGGCAATAATTTCTTGCTGACTGTAGAGCAGTAAGACTGAGTAGAGAGAGAGCAATTTTTAGACTGTTAATAAAAATAGTAAACAAAAAGGGGGCAAGTATACATCCTAGGCAGACACCCCTTGTACATTTGAACTGCTCTGAAAGGCCCACCCCCTGAGAGTATCTAACCGCTACCATGGTGTGAGTAGGGAGATCCATCAATGGAATAACAATATCCGGGTCAGCGCCTAAGGAAGAAAGTAAGTCTCACAATATTTTGAATTCACCCAATCAAAAGCGGACATAAGGTCCATAAATGCTAAAAACAGGGTGCCAGGTTGGGCCACCATGTATTTGTTGACCAGCAAATAGAGGTTAAGACATTGCTCGGTGGATGATCTGCCTGGGCAAAAACCAAACTGAACCTCAGATATTAACTGGTTTATAATGAATGAATGAGTTGCTTCATGTCAGCCCGTGTAGATAACCTGGTCAATAAGTCCCTGCCTAGGACCTTAACTACTGTGTCAAGAAGGGAGATAGGACGATAACATTGTGGGTTGTAATTATCACCCTACTTAAAGACCAGTATAATAGAGGTAGATGACCAAGCCGGCATTGTCCCCTTTCCTTGCTGCTGCTTTTACCACCGTGGTCAAAACTGGACCCCAAACCTCGATATTATCCTAAAAAAGGTCCGGAGGGAAGAGGTTCAAGAAGAGTCAGAGAGTTGAGAGCGGAATAGGATGAGAAATAGGTTAGTTCATTGGATATGCTGAATTAGAAGCAAAGTAATAAATATATAGGTACATAAGTACATGGAAGGTGTGTGTAAATATATATATCAGTTAGGACCTACCACAGGAAAAGCGTGTTTTGATTTCTCAATATCTTTGGCGATGGTTGTCGAATCTTCGCAAAATTTTCAAAACTAGTGGTCAGCTCTGGTCTGGGGTTCCCAAAATGTGTTTTCCACATGTAATTTTCCACAGGAAACTTTAGACACAGCTACAGTCCGAACTGCTGAACGAAATTACATGAAATTTGGCAAAAAGGTAGCCCTTGGTTCAGAAAGAGCCCTTTTTGTTAAATGGTGTAAATTCATTCAGTAGTTACTGAGAAATTTGTAATGGAAAAGGTTTTGATATATAGGGATGCAGTGGGTTCGCGAACCCTCCCGAGCAAGAGCTTCACTGTGATTGGCTGCCAACACTTCAAACCAGGAAGTGTTGACAGCCATCTTGTGACTCAGTAGTACCGAGTCACTAGAAAACAGTAAAACAAAGTTGGAAAGCAAGAAAAGAGGCAGGGTAGAAACACCCTGACCCCTAGGTCTGCCCAGGGGGTCCCACAAGGATCCCAGGTCCCAAAAAAACATTTTTTATAAAATAATTCGGTGAAATTCCCGTTAGGGTTGCCAATCCCGTTGAAAAAAAAAGAATTAGGCGTGGGCTCCTGCGCTTCATTTAATTGAGGTCCCCAGGTGGGCTAGGTCCCGGAGGCACTGCCCAAAAATATTAGGGGGGCCCGTGGGAGCCCCTGCAGCCTCGGGGACTGCAACCTCCCCAGGGCTATGTTTATGATTTGCGGGAGGGCACACAGCCCTCCTGCAGCCCCGGGGACAACCACACCCCAGAGCTTGTTTAATTTGCGGGGGCCTCCAAGGCCAAATTTTCACGTGGGGCACATGGCCCCCCACATGTCCCATGGACCGCCACCCCCCCATGTCATTAATGGTATAAATTCTGGGGTCTGTTACGGACCTCTGAGCCCCGGGGAGCACCACCTACCCGGGGCTTCAATCAGATTGGGAGGGGAACTTCGCGTCCCCCATCCTGGTGCCCTCGATGGCCCTGGTGACCGCCACCCCCAAGGGCCAGCTCCTGCAGTGTCCTGGGGTGCCCACACCCGGGTCATGCTGTTTGCTATGACAGATGGAAGCCGTTTGGCTTCCGCCCTGTCATAGTAAACTTGCTGTGGAATTTGGAAGCAAGAGCAGGGAAACCTGCTCTCTCTTCCAAAATCCAAAACAGATTGCTTTTCCACACGGGGAGCTCCATGTGGAAAAGCAATGCCGACTCCTGCAGGAGGCGGGGAGCCAGCAGGGAATGTGGGGGCATTGGGGCTCCCCCCACGGTCCCTAACTATGGGCGGCCGCGCATGCGCATTCCTCACGAGAAATGCGCATGCGCGGCCGCCCGCGCATGCGCATTAGGATCCGAAATGGTGGCGCGCATCGCGGGACGGCGAGAGGGAGCCCCGGGGACGCGGCAGACAAGGTAAGTGTTTTAAAAAGCTTTTTATACATTTATTTATGTATTTAGGGAGGGCGGGAGGGAGGCGGGTGGCGGCCGGCTACGCTCCGTCTGCGGAGCGCGCGTAGTGCCGCCTGGCTACGCCGGCTACGCAAAATGCGTAGGAGGTGGCACTCCGTGCACGGAGCGTAGCTGGCCGCCCAGGCTTACTTTAATCCCCTCTGTCCAATCCATTTAATGTCTATATTTTTCACAGCTAGCTCTTTGTCAATACCTCTGTGTTCAGCATACCTTTTGAACCAGAATACATATCTGTGCCCAGCAATCCACACTGAAAGCATCTTGAAGTGATCTTTGTAGGCAATCAAAACATGTCTGTAGCTGAGGTAGTCAGTTAGTAGATTGAGAGATGTCTAAAATGGCAGAGAAAATGCTATTTTTAAGAACGTAGAGATTTGATTGGCTGTTAAGACGATTATACATTCAAAAATAATGTGCATTTTACTTTGTTAAAAAGCATGCTTCTTTTTGGTTAGTAACAAATGTTAGGTACAGCAGAAAGGACGAGGGCATGTTTTGCAAAAGCAACCACACCTGCTGTTCTTATTTGCCACATTCTGTGGTGATGACAACGCCGGTTTTCTTAAGGGATGTTTATGTGAAGATTTTCATGAGGAAAAACAAAACGCCAGCCGACACGTGTTTCGTCAACAGGTCAATGCCTGTGACTCTTCGGGGCTTAAAGCGCTCAGTGCGGGTATTGAAAGACCGGTGATAATTCCAACCCGGTTAGCGGGTCTTGAGACAGCCCTGGTATGGCCGTCATCGAAACGAAGAGTTTGAAACGGGCGGGTACGTCCGTAGAGAGTGGAGCCTTGTAGTGCAGGGTCTATGTCGTTACTCGTCTCTCGCCGATGGAGTGTACTGAGCGCTAATATTAAGCCACTTTGCAACTATTTGAGTTTCCTTGGTTAGCGTTCAAAACATTGTCTCTTACTCAATAAGGTCTCCAATAAATGTCCCAGAGTCTTTTCTCCAAAAGAAATGTAGTCCGCGAATTCTCTAATGCTAGAAAGTCTAGATAAGCTTACCGGATTTTCTTTAATTTGGCTTACTCTTGATTTATTACCAGTTCCGGGGCTTGAAATAATCTCTCTTGTGTGTTTTTCCCTTGTCTTGCAGGTTTAGAATAATGCTGTTAGCATAGCCTCCAAAGAAGGAAGATGCTACAGCGCTCCGGAAGGACTCGGGACCGGGAGGAGGTGAGAACCACGGTGAAGACGCTGAGAATAAGGGAGCAGGTTCCAAGACGTCTTCTCTGGAAGGTAGGTGTTGGCGGGGGTTTCCAAAACGGGTGCGCAGCTTCCAGCGGTGACACGACTAAGCGAAGCACCGTTTGGAAGCGGGTGGGGTTTATATACTCTGGCATACATGAGGCATACACAAGCGCTCCATCAGATCTGCGCTTACACGTGTATTCTATTTGACAGTTCAACCGCCAGGTTCAAATGAGTGCAGAAACTAAACGCCCAGTTTGCCCATGTGAAAAACAAGCACTGATACATAGAAGTTCAACCAATACATGATAATACAGCTGAATAGGAGTATAAATGAAACAGATAACAAAACAGTTCAATGAAAGTACAGTACTGGGGGTCATTTTAAGAGATTGTAAAGGCTGTATACATAATAAGGCAGCAAAATAAGTGCTACAGTCAACATTTGACCGATGATTCGGATGAAACCCTAACATCTTAATACAAGAAAAAATATTCTACATTGTCTATGAAAATGATAACTCCACATTGATTGGCATAAAATTATAGGGTATTCAATCATAAATATATAATCTACTGAACCAGGTGGTTGAGTTGCCCACTGGGGCACAGCATTTATGACAATACATGATATTATAGCTAAATACATGACGTAGTATATGTATTTTTGACAATGATTTTGTATTGTTTGCGATTCCTACAATTTTGATCACGTTCAGGTAATATTTTATGCCAGAGTTTCGTAAATTATGTATTTATGATTGAGTACGCTATAATATTATGACAACCATTACGGAGTTATCATTCTCATAGACATTGTAGAATACTTTTTTTGCGTTAAGATTGCCGCCACATTTTTACTCACTATCAAAGTCACGTTGTTATGATGTAGTCCTCTTTCTATTTCTTGTGAATGATTTTAAATATGGAAGAGCGATATTGAATTTTGTTAACCGTGATGAAGGCGTAAGCCAAAATGCGTCCTTGTGCCATTAAACTTACTTGAAGCATAATGGAGTGTCTGGGTATTTCCTGCTGAACGGGAGGAAGATTTACTGCATAATAGCATTATCTGGGAACCCAAATCTAGACCGCGCGTCTGACAGCCTCATAACTAATGGGAACTGGTGTTTGGGATATTTTAAAAAGTAATGAGGCTGACCCCCTTGTGCTAACCTGTACGTCGTGGGGACACAGATTTTTTGTTATCAACAATTCACTTTACAATTGTTAACTGTGCAAGAAGACGTGGTAGCACAGATCAAGGCCCGATGAGACAAAGCCATATGGCGGTGCAGAGCGGTGTCAGCATGCTTGGAGCCTAGCTGGGTGAGCCCTTGCTGAGAAGTTCATGGGGCGGACCACTTCGGAGGACGTGGTGGGCAATCGGGAACAGAGGTGAGTGTGTTTTGCTCATTCACGGGACTCTGGAATTGCGGGGCGCACGCGTGGGGTCAAGGAGCAGGGAGCTGATTGAATTACGGGACCAACAGGTTTCGGAGAGTCAGCACCACATGGTTGGGACACCATGAAGTAAAAATGGCTGCAGGTCTTGAAGCCAAAAGGAAGGAAACTACAACCAAGTTATTCTTTACCCAGATGGTTGCTGGTGGTAGCAGTACATTAACTGTAACACAGAATATGATGGGGGAAATTAGAGTTCAAACACTATATGAGCAACTTCAAAAATGGCATAAAAAAGAACTGTCCAAGTGGTGGCAAGCTGAATTGCTCCAAAGATACATTGATGTAGGGCGAGTTCCAAGTGGGCGAAGAATATTTACAATTCCAACTTATGAAGATCTGTATTCGGACATGTTGGAAGAATGGTCCAATAATTCCACTTCGTGCTCTATAACAATGATGCATTTCCTTGTAAAATATGCTCTCAAGGACAGAAGCAAGTTGATTGAGCAAATCAATGGCATTATTACTGAGCTGGGGAAATTGGTGCCTAAAGAAGCAGGGTAATCTGGAGGATGAAATTACTGCAAAAAAACTGTGGAAGTTACCTTAGAATTTTAAGGACTATCAGGCAAGGTGGACTTTAACTTTCCACAAAATATACAACCACATGTTTGAGAACCACAATAGAAATCAGCGAAAGTGATGTCTCAGATGGGAGTCTGTCTGATGCCTCAGTGTCAGCTTTGAGCCAGGGCACTACTCATGAGAATCAGAAGAATAATTTTTTACAACAATTCAAAATGTTAAATCAAGGAAGGACAGAGCAATTCCTGGAACAAAATGCTCAGAGGGGCATTTGACGAGTAGGCAGAGGAAGAACCAGAGGAATAAACTAGCAAAAGAAATGAGGAAGAACTAACAAATTAAATTAAATTAAAGCCTGTGGAAATGCTGACAAGGGGCTAGAAAGTGAAACCATGAATTTGGTGAATTTGTTGCAGCGAAATCTTTCGTTGGAAGAATGGGAACTCCTTTCACTGGGTTTGACATTTTGTCGATCTGCAAACCTCAACTATGCACAAACTAGAATTGATTTGTAATATTTTTCCAGGAAATTGAAACTTAAGAAGTGGTTTGACACTCAGCATGTAAAGAGAAAGTCTCAAAATATAACAACAGAGTTAAGCAATTTGAATATTGATGATGTTGAGATGTTACATACATTAATAACACTTGATGAATTTTGTGATCATCATGAAGATGCTGTTTTGAATTTAGATAATTGTAATCTAGAATTGGATGTTAATCCAGGAAGTACTTTTAAACCAAATGCAATATTTTTTACCTAATATTCAATGTAATGCGATTGAAATTTTCGAAACGGGAGTAATGAAAGATCTTAAAAAGATTAGGTATAGAACTTTACCAATAAATATGAAGAATATCAATATCTCCCAGACTCAAGCAATAGAGAGATTGAGAACAGACATTTTTATTGTGATCCGCCAATCAGATAAAGGCGGAAATGTGGTGGTTTTGGATAAAACTATGTACTGAAGTGAATGGATGAGACAACTGAATGATGTCAACTGGTATTGTATCTCTAATAATAATGAGGCATTAAGATCCAACAGAAGATTTGGTGATATGCTAATAGATTGGAGACAGAAGGGGCTATTGGAATGGAAAGAGTTTAATTATCTGAAATGCACCAGTCCTAAAATGCCGATATATCTCTTGCCCAAACTGCACAAGGATGCAGAAAATCTACCTGGTAGGCCTATTGTTTCATCAATAGGCTCCTTATTGGAGAATACTTCTAGAGTTATTGATCACTACATAAGACCATTTGTAATGGGGTTGCCAGCATATCTAGGGGATACTACACTCTTTCTAACAATAATTGATGGCATCCATTGGGAAGAAGAATATATTCTTCTAACCTTGGATGTCAACAGTTTATACACAAGTATTCAGCATGATTTGGGCTTGCAAGCTGTGAGACACTTTAAAGAAACGCTCAATATGTTTATTTTTCCACTCTGAAATGATTTTAGATATAATTTATTTATGCCTAAATAATAATTGTTTTATCTTTGATAATTCCATCTACAAGCAGTCACAGGGCACAGCGATGGGCACCTGCTTCCCCCTCAGCTATGCAAATGTATTCATGGGCTGGTGGAAGGAGCAGGTGGCCACCCAGCTGGAGGAGTTTGAAAAAATGTGTAGTCCTGTGGCTACATTTTATTGATGATATATTTTGTATTTGGAAGGGTGATGAAGATTTTGCCAAGAGTTTTGTGCGCAAGCTTAACACCAATTCTTGCAATTTGTTTTTTACCGAGCACATCAGTAAAACAACAATTGAATTGAAAAAGGAAAGTTCCGGACTAAGCTATACAGACAGTTAACAACAGGAAATACTCTGTTGAATGCACCTCCTTTTAACCTGATATATTGTATCCCATATGGGGAACTATTACGGGCTAAACGTAATTGCAGTACTGAAACAGCATTCCCTCATAAAAAATAAATCATGTGCAAACTTTTTGCAGAACCAGGATATAGCCAAAAGATCATTGAGCAAGCTAGTAAAAGAGTTGAGTCAGTGACTGGGAATGAGCTATTGCATCCAGTGACACAAGAGGAGAGTTCTGAAAATATAAGATTTATAACAACATTTTCAGCTCAAGCACATGAATTGTGAAGGTGTTAAGCAAACATTAGCATGTTCTTATGACTGATAAAAATGTGTCCAATTATTTGAATTGTAATCCGCAGATTACTTTTTAAAAAAGCAGGTCTTTGCGTGATGAACTGAGTGTCAACCTGGTTACAAGAGATGAGATGCCGAGAACAGTGGGGCACCCAGGTTTTCGTTACTGTAGAGATTGCAAAGCGTGCAGTAACAGCATACATTGTTTGAAGTTCCGAATACCAAACTCAAGGAGAGAATTTATGATCAACAAACCTGTGAGTTGCAATACTACTTACTGTGTGTATGCTCTAATTTGCCCTTGTAACAAAATGTACACAGGGAGCACTATACATCGTGCTAAGGAACGTGTTTTGGAGCAAGTACGTACTATCAGGCACAATGACAAGCACTACCCAGTGGTGCGTCATTTTTTTACATTTCATATTGAAAATTAGAAATTACTAAGAATGTTGGTAATTGATTCAGTGCCTGTTAATGCAAGGGGTGGCTAAAATTCCAGCGAGGAATTAGCAATCCTTCAGAATTTTTAGGAATGTGTGAATAGAGTTTCCAGAATCTGTTCAGCTGGCTTTTTTTTATGTTTTTACAATTTGTATTTGATTTGAGCCACACAGCTGCAGGGACTTTCACCTTCTTCTTTGTTGATAATTATTAGCATGGAACCATTGTTTCAATTACTTCTAACACAATAGATGAACGCTTGTGTTAATGTGCCCACTGGAGCAGGATTTTAAGAATGCCTACTTAACTGCGTGGTTGAATTGCCCACTGGGGCAAAGCCTTTATTACAATACCTGATATTATAGTTGAATACATGACATATTATATGTATTTCTGACAATGAATTTGTATTGTTCGCTATTTATGTGATTTTGATCACGTTCAGGTGATATATTTTGTGACGGAGTTTCGTAGATTATGTATTTATGATTGAATACACTATAATTTTATCACAACCATTAAGGAGTTATCATTCTCATAGACATTGTAGAATTCTTTGTCTTGTGCTAAGATGGCCGCCACGTTTTTACTCACTATCAAAGTCACGTTGCTATGGTGTAGTCCTATTTCTATTTTATGTGAATGAATTTAAATATGGATGATTGATATTGAATTTGGTGGACCGTGATGAAGGCGTAAGCCGAAACGCGTTGTTGTGTCATTAAACTTACTTTAAGCATATTGGAGTGTCTGGGTATTTCCTGCTGACCGGGAGGAAGATTTACTGCATAATAGGGTTATTCAGCAACCAAAATCCAGACCGCCAGCCTGACAGCCTCATAACTAACCGGAACTGGTGTTTTGGATATATAGGGCCAAATGCTATTGCAGTACAGAGGAGGCCTTCTCACAAGAACAGGATGTTCTGTTGATCAGATTTGCTGAAAGAGGTTACTCAAAATGGGTTCTCCGCAGAGCATGAGAGAAAGTTCCCTCAGTTTCAAGAAGTGCTACTCTGGAAGACAAATCCAATACCACTAGTACAATACAGGATGACCACAACACTACCAGAGTTATCCTTACATAGAGTAATCATGCCAAAGAAGTCCAAAAGATACTAGCCAGAAACTGGGACATCTTAACCAAAGACCCCCGTCATTGGGCATTCTATCACAGAGAGACCATGCATCACGTATTACAAGGGACATAATCTCTGGGACACCCTTGTTAGAGGTCATATTACCACATACGCCAATCCCAACAACTTTGCTTTTCAGGGATTTTTTCCATGCAGCCATTGCAAGGCTTGAAGCAACAGTACGATAAGGAAAGAATATCCCAACAAATCCCAACAAAACCAATCAAAAACAATCACATCAATCAATTTCTCACATGTTGTACCACTTATGTGATTTATGTACTTGAGTTCCCGTGTGACCTTTGGTATGTGAGAAGTACCAAGCACATGTCCAAGAAACGTGTTATGGAACACATGCGTGCCAGAAGAAATAAAGATCAGAAGTACTCCGTCGCAAGACATTTTGAAGCCCTCCACTATTCAGACAGCTCCAAACTTAGATATTTCATTCTAGAACAGGTTCTCACAAATCCTTGTGGATGTAACAGACAACTGATATTAAGAAAAAGGGAGTCAAAATACATAATTGATTTGGGAACCCGACATCCAAAAAGGACGAGGAAATGGCAATACATCTGTACAATGATTGAGGTTCCCCTGACATGGGTTTTCTGGCATGCTTTACAGTTTATTTATTCTTATGTTTATATTTTTATATACCGCTGTAGACACGATTCCATGCTATTTCTGTTAACTGACTCAAGAGATATCATGTAATCTTAGATTACTATGTTACATTGCATTTACAGACATCAGCTAATGTTAGAAATGTATGTAAATCTCTCTCTATTCTTCTTACAGGAGGAAAGGAAGGGACCATCAGATTCAATTTTCTCTATTTTTTGCTTCCCTGCCCTTTTCTTCACTTTTGGAGCATTTCTTGGATTCGATCTCATCTACCCCAGATAAGAACTGTTCACATACATATCTTATATATATTTATTTTTTTATTGAATTAATTGTTATATTTTGAGCACTTTTGGTTTGTTTTCTTCCTACAACAAATGTTACTGGATACATTTATTTGAAACAAAATCTGGACTGAGACAGTACATGCTACTACATAGACACCATGTCTAGAATTACAGAGTTACCCACTAGGGGCATGTATTCAGTTAAGAATCTACACATGCTTTAATTTTTAATACAAAATATTCTCTATGACATCTGAAAAAATGAAAATTCACTACAAGCCCTGTATTGTGGTATTTAACAAGAACAGTTGACAATGGACTTAAAACCCACTGGTGGAATGCATTCACTTTAAAACACGCTATGGACGGTGATTACGACGTTTCATTTATATCCATTAAAAGGAGACAAGGTGTCTCCAAACTATGCTAGCATTTTGCACTTTGCATAATATTCAACATGTGATGTTCACTTCTCCACTCCAATATGGCTGAGAAAGTTGCATGCTACATTCAGGCACTTTGAGATGTAGTCCTTTTACACTGTAGATTAAAGTTGCATTAAAAAAAACTCCGGCTTTTAAGTGTTGTTGTACTTGAAAATAATGTATTTGTCTTTTTGTTTGTAATTCAACAGTGAAGCAATTGTGGATAAATAGTTATGATAAAAGAATTACTTATTTATGCAGTCACTTATATACATGTTAAAACATAGAATAAAGTAACTGTAAGTAATATGTGCATTTTTTAACCATAGCTAATGAATATCAATATTTTTAGAAACATTAATTATTATACACGTTAATGCAACGCAATAAACATATGTATGTACATAACTATAGTCCAAATAAATTCTTATAAACAGAGGGATATGCTGTTTATTTATGCTTACATATGGTGGTTATGTGGGCAAGAGCAAATTCTTGAGTAGTATTCTGTAGATAAGGGGGTTATCCAGGGCTCCTATGTTCGGGGGAAAGAGTTCCATAGTTTGACTGCTTATTCAGAGAAGAATTTGCCACTCATGTTTTTTTCCTTGTACGGTGGGATTTTGAAGCAAGGTGCCATTCTAGAGCAGAGGTTCCTTTGTTGAATGTATTTTGTGATTTTAATCCTGATGAAGAGCAGTTCTGTTCAATGTATTGCTTTGTGGGTGATTCAAATCAGCTTGAATGTGGGTCTTCTGGCAACTGGTAACCAATGCAAGGCTTTTGAGGCAGGGAAGATGTAGGCTTGTGGCTTTATATGTAAGAGTAGTCTGGCAGCAAAGTTCTGAATCTGTTGTAGTCTTTTCATAGTTGTTAAAGATGATCTGTGAGAAAGGCTATTGGCATAATCGAGTTTGAACAGGAGAGCGATGGTAGCCTGGAACTTGTGTGGAGTTCCCAAATGTGGGAAGATGCGTTGCAGAGTTTTTATGGTAACAAAACTTGATCTTGCTAGTTGGTTCACTTGGGCATTCATTGATAGTTTGGAGTCCATGAAGTTTCTTACTTCCTTCGATACTTTAGGCAGTGTTCCCAGATCATCAGGTCATGTGGCGGGTGGGTCATAATTTTTTCCAATCACCACACGTGAGTATTTCCATTTTGGAAGCATTAATTTGAGATTGTTCCTTGTCATCCATTAATCCACAGCTCTGAGACAACTGCAAATTGGTGGCTTTCCAATGTATTTGGGGTATTCCAGTTGAAGGAGTATTTGTGTGTCATCTGCATACTTATAGCACGTGAGGTGAAATTGACTGATCAGTGCCAGTAATGACTTCATGTAGATGTTGAAAAGCATGGGTGAGATGATAGTCTTGAGGTGCCCCTGTTTTCGTGTTATGCGTTTTGGACGAGAAAGGGGGGTATGGATGACATTAGTTCCGTTGTGAAGTTAGGATGTGATCCAGTCCAGATCAGTCCACTTCATGGAGTTTTTGTATCAGAGTGTCATGGTCAACTATGTCAAAGGTAGCCTAGAGGTTCAAAAGAAGTAGCGCAGCAACCCCTTTGTAGTGAACTGTGTTTTTAAGGTCATCCCAGATAGCAGCGAAGTCAGATTCTGTGCCTCTTCCTGGATGAAATCCCGTTTGGAAGTCTGAAAGTAGGGCATTATCGTCAATGAATTGTAAACATCTGGGAGAATGCTGCTCTTTCTATCAGATTGCCTAAGAAAGGTCCATGTGTAATCGGGCTGTAGTTGCCAGGGTTCAGCGTGTCCAGGTTTATTTTCTTACGTAATTGGCGTATGTATGACTTTTTCAGTTCTTCTGGAAATTTCCCAGTAGTTAAGGAATTCTTGATGATTCTTCTTACTGGAGTGGCAGCAGAGATTGTTAGAAGAATTCTCTTGAAGGTTTGGGCGGACAAGGGTCAGAAGGGCTGCCGGCAGGCCTGCTTTCTTCGACCAGGTCCATAAGCTCACTGTGTGAAATTGGCTTGAATGAATGGAGATGCTGAGTTGGCGTGTTCTTGGATTTTGATTTTGGAAAAGGGTCGGTGCTGGTACTTTTTCTTTGTTATAAATATGAGTCCAACGTGTCTTCTTTGGCCGTGTAATGATTTGCCAATTTGTGAAACCTTTAGTAACAGAATAAGTTGTTTCTAGGCAATTTGGTTTTTGAAATTCAGTGAGAATTTTGTAGAATTCTTGATTTTTAGTATTTCTGACTTCTCTCTGAATACTACCTTGTCTAGGCTTTTTTGATAGCTGACTTGTATAATCTGTTAAGTTTCTATAGGTGAAGTTTGTCTTGATTGGTGTTTGTTTTGAGCTAGGCACGTTGCAGCTTTCTTTTGTTTCATCTCTTTTAATTCTGTATTTCTCCAAGGTGCCTGTTTTCTTTTGTTCTGTTGTGTCATTTTTAGTGGTATTCGAATATCTAAAGCTTCCTGTAGCCACTTATATAGATTTTGAACAGATTTTATTGTGTCTAGATCTGTACTGCATGTTAGTTGTGTTTCTAAGTGTTCCAACTTGAGTTTGCTTCACGGTTGATAGGTGGATTCACGTGAGGTAGTTTTAGGTGTGTGCTTTGTGTTGTTTTAAGTTGAAAAGCAAGCAAATGGTGGTCTGACCATGTGACTAGAGTCATTGCTTGAAGGTAACTAGTTCTCTATCAGAAAAAAGGACATCTAGGATGTGTCCAGCAATGGGTTTGTGGATGATCTGATGCAGGTTCAGTGCATATAGGCCAGCGGTGATTGTTTTTGGATGGAGCATATTGGGTTTGTCAAACCAAATGTTGAGGTCACCCAAAATGCATAAGTTGGAGTGTAGTGTTATCAGGTTTGAAACTGTGTCTAGAAGTGTGTCTCAGAATGTTGCATTGCTAGGTGGAGGTCAGTAGGAAGTTACAGGAGGAAGATGGTATAGGATTTCATCTGATGAAAAGGGCCTCACAACTTTGTATGGAGATGTCATCAGCTTTAGTGATGTGTAGTGTTTGCCTGAACACAGCAGCTAGGCCACTTCCTCTTTTGCGTATGAGATTTTTTTTTCTTTTTTCTTTTTGTCCTCATCTGCCTTCTCACTGCCCCGCATTCCACGATACCACCCTTGGGCTACTCATCTCATATGTTAACTCTGCTCTTCGGAGGAAATTTGCCACACAGATTGCAATCCGGACATCTCCTCTGGGGCAAGCCCCTTTAGTGTGTTTGGATGGAGGGACCTTCTTGAAACCTTAACCAGCCTTCCTCACATTCTCCTCCAACCGGGGAGGGCTAACAGCCAACCAAGATAGCAGACAGGCTCAATCATAGGACTTATCACACATATTTCTCTGCCACCCAACCCTTCACCCAAAACATGACAAAAAGGTCCAAAATCTATATATTTTTTTATGCCGATCCAAAATATCCAGCTTAGCAATAACTCTCATAGATCTTATCCAGTTCAATTCTATTGGGGGGTCTGAAGAAACCCAGAGTTTACAGATCTCTCTTCGAGCCAGTAATATAGCATAAAACATAAGTTTCGCATTGTCATCTGTGCCCTTACCTTGTAAGTCCAATCTTCCCGACATAACAAGTTCAGGGCTTACCTTGATCTGCCGGCCCAGAGCTGTTGACAAACACGTACTTACAGCCTCCCAAAATTCTTTTATCGCTGGGCTGGTCACTAACATATGGAGAACATCCTCTGTGGGACTCTTACATTTCGGACACACCACCATTCCGCCGGACTTAAACTTCGCAAGTTTTCTGGGAGACCAATATGCCCTGTGGAGCGTAAACAAGTGGTTTCTCCTTAAATTTGCAGGTTTAACAATTTTGTATAGTATAGACATTGTTACTTGCCATTGGTCTTCTGAAGCGATATCTGGCAAGCACTCTCCCCACAGGGTCGCCGGCAACGTAAAAATACCGTCCTCCATCTCCAGTATTGACCAATACCACAGCGCGACTTCTTTTTTGATCTGCGATTCTGACCCCAACTTCTCTTCAAAATCATTGTGATGACCCATTAGGTTTTCCTTACCCGCCACCAAGCTTTGAATCTGCAGGTATTTAAACCTGGAGAATTTCTGACCCCACTCCTGCTCACAATACCCCCATGGAGCCAGGGTGCCCTCCGGAAATAGATCTTCCCACCTCTGCGGTCCATCCACTCTCATTGCTTTTGCCAGTGCATCCTTAGACCAGGGAGGGGATCCTGGCGTATCCCAAATCGGAGCCATAGTACTGTAGTACGGAATTTTTGCTACCCTCCTGATTTTAAACCAGGCCGCCGCTAGATCTTTCAGCACTCTTAATCTGATCTTTTTAAAGTACTTTGGATCGGCAAATTTATACATAATGCCATGCTGGTTAACATTCTCCATTCTGAGCAGCACAGACAACAGTTTCCCTATAACTGAACTCCCCGGAGTACCCAACAAAACTCTGCAGTTTTTCAACAAAAAAGCCCATGAATAAATCTGGAAGTCCGGGGCCGCCAGCCCTCCCTTCAGAAGTTTTCTCCTGATCTTCTTCCACGACAAGCGGGACCCTCTTGAGGCCCATATAAATGAACCTATCTCACTCTGAAGTCTTACAAACCAGTCTTTCTCAAATAAAAGCGGCAGCGAATCAAACCGAAAAGTTATCTTAGGTAGGACCATCATCTTCACCAGATTGACACGACCGTACAGCGTTAGCGGGAGATGGGCACACCCTCGCAAAGCAGCAGTGATCTCCTTCCTGACGCTAACAAAATTGGCTTTGGTAAGCTCCCGTATATCTTGTGTTATCCTCACTCCTAGATAACGCATCTCCAATTTGCAGGCTATACCCTCTGCATTTAAATTCCAAGACATAACCTCTGTCTTATCACCATTTATAAGGTATCCAGAGGCAGCCCCAAACTCCTTTGTTAGTTCAACTAATCAGCTCATTGACTGCTGCAGCTTAGGGGTTAAGATGACTATATCATCGGCGTATAGCCCGATTTTCCTCGACCATCCCTCAAATTCAAACTGGGTGATCCTCTCTGCTTCTCTAATCATACAGGCTAGGGGTTCAATATAAAGATCAAATAAAAGGGGAGAAAGGGGACACCCTTGTCTAGTACCTCTCATAATTTGTATTGGCTGAGTTAATGTCCAGTTGACTAATACCCTGGACGTGGGGGAGTGGTATAATAGTGCCAGAACCGAACTAAAATTTAAACCCAACTTAAGATGCTTTATCAAGGCCTGTAGGTACGCCCAGTTCACTCGATCAAACGCCTTGGCGGCATCCAGCGCGATGACTGCCAAGGGAAGGTTATGGGCAGAAGCCATATCTATACTCCCAATAAGGGAGAAAATTAATTCCTTCAGATACCTGCCCTTGATAAAACCTTTCTGGTCTTCGCGTACTAGCTGGGAGACAACTTTACTGAGCCTATCCGCCATCATCTTTGCGAAAAGCTTGTAATCACAGTTCAATAGTGAAATTGGCATGTATGAATCCATGTACTTTGGTGGCTTTCCAGGCTTAGGCAGTAATATAATGTTCGCCTCATTCCATGAAGGCGGAAAAGAAGCCTTTCCCAAAAAAACCTTATTAAATAACTGCGTTAAAAAAGGCGCTAGGATACCTATCAGCATCTTATAGACCTCCGCTGGAAGCCCATCGGGCCCTGGTGCCTTCCCTTTCTTCACCTGTTTGATTACGCCTTCCACTTCTACCTGCGATATCTCCTGGTTTAGAACTTCCTGAAGATCCTCCGAGAGTGGTTTCATCACCTCTAACCATCGCCCTACTACCTGCGCATCAGGATTAAGATCTTCTTTGTAAACTTCCTCAAAATATCTGTGAAAGGCTTCCGCTATGCCCTTAGTATCCGTAACCATCAGACCAGACTCCCCCTCTTTCACTTCCTTGATCAAATTCCGTACCCGATCCTTTCTCGCCTTCCAGGCTAGCAGTTTACTACTCCCCTCTCCATACTCGAAATGCGCCAAATGACTGGCGTCCCATTTTTCCTTAACCCTTTGACTTAGAACAGCCACCAACTCTGCTTTTAACTCCACCAACTCCTGCACAATCCTTTCCTCCACCTCAAAGCCACCCAAACTTATAACCTCTGCCTCACTCTGATGGATTTTCTTTTCCAATTCAGCTACTCTGTTAAAGTATATTCTCCTTTTTTTAGCTCCCAAAGCACCTAGCGTACCTCGAAGAAAAGCCTTGCATGTCTCCCAAACAGTCTCAATTTTTGCTGACCCCACATTCTTCTCTAGAAAAACTCCAGTCTCCTGGCACAAACTAACCAGGGCTTCCTGATCATAAAGGACTGTACGATCCAACCTCCAGGTTGAGCCCAACATACCGCTCTCGACCTTTAAAGACAAAATGATAGCTGAGGGATCCGAGAGGTGAACCCCTACATGGGCTACCTGTGTCACGCAATCCGTCATTCTAAAATCTATCAAGAAATAATCTATCCGTGATTTGTGACTGTACTTTTTGTAATACAAAGTATAACCTAATAGCTGACCAGACCTCCGTCTCCAAATATCACATAGTCCTGACTGGGCCATCAATCCCTTCACTCTATTTGACATTTTCATGTTCGCCAACACCCTACTATTTGATGATCGATCTAACTTATGGTCCACCACTGTATTGAAATCACCTGCCATAATAATTCTACCCGAGAAACATAGTACTTCCCTGGCCAGCTCATCTAAAGGCCCTACATCATCTTGATTTGGACCGTAGTACCCAATAATGGTGTACAACTGACCTGTTATCTTTAAACTCAGAATCAGCCATCTACCCCTGACGTCTGCCACTTCACCCTTAACTAAACAATCTACCCCTTGCCTAATCAAAACTGCGATTCCTTTAGTGACTGCCAGTTGTGGAGTATAAAAAGCATGAGCCAGCCAATGTTGAGACGAAAAAAATGGTTTACTCCCCACCCCAGTTAAGTGAGTCTCTTGCAAAATCATAATGTGCACTAGAGAATCCCTCAAATATTTCAAAATTAGATCACTCCTTGACTTTACACGCAAACCATTTACATTCCATGACAGGAATGTTGACTCCCTCAAACTACCCCCTTTCATAACACACCCAGTGACCAATCTCATACCGCCTAGCGGAGAGAAAGCTTCTAAGGACGTTTGTTACATTTTTTCCCTTTACCCACCCTCCCACTACCCCCAACCCCTACCCTACTACAACCCTGCAACCCGCCCCCCACCCTGGAAAACCCAACCAAATTTTCTATGGCCCTTCCTTGCCTCTTTGGGTACCTGCGACGGATGGTGGACAGTCCCTATTAACTATAGTCACAAAAAAATATGTACTTCTGCGCGGCATACAGTCTACCAGTTTAAAACATTTTAGATGCCTTAACTACATGCACTCGCTCTGACACTGCTCCAAGAAACCATCTACATCCTCTACATGAGATTTTGTGTAATAGTGTAGAAGAATGGCTTCATGCAGGATTAGAGCCATATTATCTCCCAACCATGAGTCAGTTCTGAAGAGTATGTCAAGTTTTGTGTCAGTGAGAAGGTCGTAGATGTGATGTTTGTTTTTACAAAGCAATCAAGCATTTATTAGTAGACAGTTTAGAGAATGTGCTTTGGCAATAGTGTGACTTTGTTTTGTAGAAGAGTGAGCAGTATTTTATGGGCTTGTAGCATGTGTGTCCTTAGTGTTAAATGGGTCTGGGTGTGGAGATGGTGGTTGAGAGTAAGCTGGTGAGCTGTGTTGTTTTTGTAGTGTAACCTTGCTGAGCAGTAGACGTGGAGAAGTGAAGTTTTGAGGAGTGGTATGTTGATTATTTTGTTTCCCTCTGTTTAGGGCAGAAGGTGTATTAGTTAGGGGTGGTGGTGCAACATGTGGGTAATGTAGTAAGGTTCTAAATTGCCCAATGGATGAGAAGCAGTTAAAAGAGATTTATTGAGTTGCTGTATATGTGTAAGTAGTGGTAGAAGAGATCATAATAATAATAATAGAGACATTTTTAAAGCGCATGGTTATGCCATCTCGGCGTGTCCCCACGCTGAGTGAGAGGGAGGAGCAGTACCTCGCAGCTAGAGGCCACTACATGCTGCCGGAGAAAAGATATGTTTTAAGCATCTTTCTAAACTTGATCTCAGAGTTTTCCAGCCTGAATTGTTGTGGGAGCTTATTCCAATTCTGAGCAGCCCGGTACCTGAAAGAACGATCCCCCATCCTGGCCTTCTTTAACTTAGGGATCACCAATAGCCCGGTGCCCGTCGACCTCAGCGATCTTCTTGGCGCATATCTGGTGATCAAGTCGTTCAGATAAGACGGGCCAGCATTGTTAAGAATTCGATGACAAGTGCATAGTGTCTTAAACATAACTCTTTCCTTCACTGGCAACCAGTGTAATGAGTTAAAGGCTTTTTTTGAAGCCGCCCTTCTAGGCTGCCTAAGGACCAGCCGTGCGGCGGCGTTCTGCAGAACCTGTAGTCATCCAAGAGCCTTGTTTGTGGCCCCAAGATAAAGTATGTTGGCATAATCGAGGCGCGATGTTATGAGCGCGTGGACCATGGTCTTTCTTGCCCCTACCGGAAGAAGATCCAGCGTTTTACGCAGATTTTTCAAAACACCAAAACGCTTTCCAACTACCTTTCTTATGTGTCCTTCATAGGAAAGAGCAGGATCTACCCAAACCCCCAGATTTTTAGCCTCGATGCACGGTACAGGGGCAGGATCCAAGCTCGCAGGCCACCATTCCATCAACCAGCACGAGGTACTGCCTCCCACCACCAGCACCTCGATCTTGCTGCCATTCAGTTTCAGGCAGTTCTTATCCATCCAGGAGGCGAGCTCCTGCATGCACGCTCTGAAGTTGGATGCAGCAATCTCTGGAGCCTGGGATAGGGAGATCAACAGCTGGGTGTCATCCGCATAGGAGACCACCCCAACTCCAAAGCCCTGCACTATCTCTGCCAGCGGCAACATATATAAATTAAACAAAGTGGGACTGAGGGCACAGCATTCTCCTTAAATCCCTAACGACTGATCAGGGGCTGGCGACTAGAACGCTCACCATCCCCCCTGCCGACCGGAAGTGCCTGTCTCAACCCTTCCTCGCCCTCCGTGCAACGTTGCTATTCACCGCGTCGGACCGGGGCGGGAAGGAGGAGATCGAGAACAGGCCTTGGAAGAACTGAAACGTGCCCTTCTAGAGCAGGTAAGTGCAGGCTAAAAGTAATTTAAAAGCACAGGTAGCACACAGAATTAAAATGCACGCTCCTGGTACAGCACCCACAGCCTTCAGCAGCGAGTAAAACAGCAGTAAGAGGCCCTGCCACAGCCCACTCACCTCCACCCACTCAGCAAGTTTGGCTTTGTAGTTTGTTCGCTGTTTGTATCATTTGTGTAGTCTGGAAGGTGAGTGTATGTTTGTAGTTTGTGATGGAAAGAATTCTGAGGTGTGTGTGAGATATTTTGTTCTGCTGGTGTGAGTGTTGTATTGTTTTTGAGGAGTGGTGAAAGGAGGTGCTGATGTATTTGTTTTCTGAGAAGGAGTTGTATGTAGAGTATTGTTTGTGAGTGGAAGTTGTAAGGTAAAGGGGATGTTGATGTGTTTGTGACTAGAGTGTGTGTTGTAGGTAGGAGGAGTTAAACTAGAATTAAGCGTGTCTGTGTTAGATTTGATTGCTGAAAGAGGTAATATGTGTGGTGCAGTGGAGTGTAAGTTCTGTGTGGTTGTGTTATTGTGGTAGAATGAAGAGGTGGGTGTTGGTGGATGAAAGGGTGAGTACAGTTTTGTTAGTGACAAAAAGGGGTCTATTGGAATATTTAGAGCAGGAAGTGTGTGTCTGGATGGGATATAGTTAAGTATGGTCTGGAACTGGTTTGTGTTAGTGATGAGTGGATTGGTTACTGGCTAAAAAATTGAGTTGTGTACTGTTTAGAAGTGAAGGTGCAAATGTGTGGTAGCAGGGATAGAAAAGTGTATAGACTTGGTTTCTGGGGTTTTGTAGTAGGTGCTAAACATTTAACACCGTCAAGGGTTAGTTTGTAGTAAATGAGTAGAGTACATGTGCTGCAAGTGTGTTGATATGTTTGTGGTTGTGGATGGGTAGGGTGGGTTCTAGCTTATTAAAATTTGGGCAGCATTTCTGGCCCTAGTCCCAACCTGTCTTGAACAGGCTCAAACAGGCAATTGCGCTGGTCCTCTCCATCCATAGCCTCTTCACCCGGGCTGAGATGCCTGAGCTTAAATAACCCTAGTAATCAGGTGACCCCTTCGGCCAATGGGAACCCAGACCTAACCCGACCAATCACAACACTAGCCCTAAGTCCTAGAACCAATAGGATACCAGCCTCTTACAGCTAATCACAGCCCTAGTCCCAACAGCTAATAGGAAGCCAAACACTAAACTCTAGCTCCAATAGCAGAAGCTTATATAAAGTGACTGAGACCTCAGGCACATTTTGCTGGGCAGGGGGATGGAATTTGCTCCTCAATTCAGAATCTCCTAGGAGTCAGACAGGCTCAATCCTCACTTCGGAGTTCTGCAGCTAAGGGCCTAAAAGCATTGCCATCTAACAATTCTGTTATTCCGACACTTAAACAACTAACTTCCCTAGCCAAAAAAACGATTGCTACAATCCCTATCCAGAGACAGCTTAAACAACTAACAGCAGATTACTGCAGTCTTAAAGCACCCTCTCCTCGGTCTTTGAGGTTTAATATTTTAGTTTTAGGGGGAGAAAATCTGGTTTCACTCACTTGCTTAGACAAAAGGAAGCTGGGAGTGGATTGCTTAACACACAGCACAGTGTAAGCGAGAAATTAGGAGGGAATTTAGGAGGGAAAAACAGGTAGTCATGGGCAATTGCAAAGAGATTTTGGACTACAAAGTCCACAATGCTACAGGGAAATTGATGCAGTCCCGGGCAGGTAAAAAGTTCAATTCTTAAACAAAACAGGTGAAAATTGTGCCAGGCCAGGATTTGTTGTCCCAATGATTCTTGTGGAATGAATAGTTTTTCATCATGAAAAAGATACCCATATTTTATATTGTTCTGGGTTTTTTGTAACCACACTTGATTATCTACAGTTTGAGACACCTTTTTAACTTGAGTGACAGCTATAACTTTGTCAGGAGGTATGATACATTTTGGTGGGAAACAATTGTCTTTGTTTTCTCCTTCATCTAGCCTAGATAAAGCATCAGATAATATTTGTTTCTGTCCAGGACGGTATGGTATGAGAAAGTCGAATTCACTAAAAAAGTGTAACCATCTCATTTGTCTAATAGTGAGAGCTTTCACTGATGTGAAGTGCTGTACATTTTTATGATCTCTAATCTCGCATTCCACCAAAGCGTAATTTTGTTCTGCTTGGAGTAATTTACATCGGTAATATGCTAAATGGTGTAAATTGACTGCTTCTGAAGCGTCTGCTTCTATGACGAATGGTTGGTGTGGGTCTGGGTGAGAGAGAGAATGGGGGCTGTGATGAAAGCAGTTTTTAGGTTTTGAAAGGCCTTTTCAGCATCTTCTGTCCAATGAAAGTATTGTTCTTTTCCTAATCACTGCGTAATGGGTGTGACTATTGCGTAAACCTAACATGGAACACAGACTTTTCCAATTTTGCATATAAAGAATTTTCTCCAAGCTTTGTGCCAAAATCTCTCAATTATACATCTATTCTAGTAGTAGTCGACATGCTCTCCAAAATGAGCCATTCTATTCCCTTAAGAAAACTACCTACAGCTACTGAATTTAGCTATATCTTTTCATACTACATTGTAAAACTACATGGATTTCCAAGTAAAATTATTTCTGATTGAGGCCCCCAGTTCACTTCTAAATTTTGGAAAAACTTATGTTCGAAATTAGGAATAGAAGTAGCCCTATCATCAGCTTTTCATCCACAATCAGAGGGGCAAACAGAAAAAGTAATCCAGTATTTGGAACAGAGTTTACGTTGAATGAGATCAAGCACTTCCCCAAACAGAGTTCTCGTACAACAACATCACTCATGCTGCTCTGGGTTGCTCCCCCTTTAACTTCCTTACCGGTTATCAATTGAAAGCTACTCATAAATTAGGCAGAATGAGAACTGTCTCCCGTAAAACATCCAGGATTGGCCAGAGGAGGAGGGTTCTGGGTTACTACAGTCAATTGTAAATTTGGATCACAACGTAGAGACGAAGAGGCTTGAGGAGTAAAGGTAGTGGAACTAAACTTTGGTGGAGCTAAAATGGGAAGAGATTATGGTTCCTTTGTTTCTCTCCATTGAGTGAATTCAGACCTTCTTCTTTTAATTCCTCTTAGTGTGAGGTTCTCTTGTTTTAAATGCTGCATTTCTAAATGTAAGCCACAAATTAGTTCGGCTAGGTGTGAGGTATCCTGTGAGAGTTCCATGTTTTAGTCATAGCCAAGGAAGAACAAGTGGTGTTGGCTTAGCCTTCTGTTATGACAAGCCACTCACCTGAACTCCAGGCTGTTCTGCCTTGGCGACAACAACTCCCCAATTTCTCCGGGGCCTTACAGAACCACAGTTTAAGTAGAAAAACACACCAGCAATCCGGAAGAACCCAGGGGGAAAAGGAATTGGGATGAGAGACAAGAGAAAAGACAAACGAAGATACTGGGATTCTTTGCTGGGCTGAATGGTGCAATCTCTCTGAATTTCTTGAAATGCCTTGGACACTCAGGTTGAGTGTTCTGGATGTGTACAAGCCTCCTTCAATGGATGACCGCTTTCACATTAATGTACTGATTTGACAAAAGATAAATACACTTATTACTAATTACAATGGTATCTCAGCATAATATAAAACACACTTATTACTAATCACAACAGTAACCCAGCATAATATAAAACTGTTCTAAAACTCCTACCTTAAATTTTCGAAAAGAGTACCTTATAACAGTGAAGTATAATTTCTGCGTTATGCGTATTAGAGCAGTTATTATTGAAGCTGCCTCTTATGGTAATACCAACCTCCTGTGAATCAGAATAAATGCACACACACACACACACACACACACATATATATATATATATCCGTGATTTGGTTAAATCTTCTATCTGTTAATGGTATATGTCTATTTACTTCAGTCGTCCAACCTGGTCTAAATCATGAAAGATCCATCAAAGGAAAACCCCCCATATGAAATTGATAAATAGAAAAACTGTTTTTAAGAGTTTCTCATAAAAAGTGTACATATATATGTAGAAAATGTAAATCATGTTCATACATACATACATGTGTGGCTTTATGATTTTGAAATCTCTTTTAATGGTCAGTTCTCCATTTTAAAGTCCCCCCTTTTCTTTTTCTTTCTCTCTGGTAGAAATTGTAACCTATTTAATGAGTTGAAAACCTACAGAACAACTGTTGCCTGCTCTCGAACAATTCACATATATATTTTTATAAAATCTTATTTTTGCACTAGGGGTTCATTCAATTTGTACTTGTTTAACACTATTTAGATTTATTTACACAGTGGTATATTTTTGGGGGGGAAAGTGCTAATGCTTGGTAAGGGTTGCAATATACAAGATCACTCAATTGTGTGAAATTGGTAAATGAATGTACAATGTATTCAGCCTCTTATTCATTTGTAAATATTATTATGATGTATTTCTGTGTAAAATAATGAATTACGTCTGTACTGTATGTGTATATATATGAAATATTGCTTATGTAGATATGTAAATAGATATTCTTTTTTTTTTTTTGGCTCTATTGCCTCTGGTTGTCCGTTTTGGCGGCAGGGGATTAAGAACCTCTGCTAAGGTGCAAGTTAGCTCCTGCTGGAGGTCCCCAAGTTTTTGGTATATGTCGGTAGTGAAATGCTGCGAAATTAAGGCACCTACAGCTTCCAATACCGGGACAGTCCGAGCATAAAGCTCAGCCACTTGCTCAGGATGTGTTACCAGTTTGTCCCATCTAACTCTGCGCCTATTGTTAGATAGAATCGCCCTTGAGTCGAGAGCGTCATTGGGCAAGCAGATGGCTTTAGGGGTGCCCGGGGAGGAAAGCTCCAGGATCAGCGCATTGTGTTCACTCTCACCTCTAGTAATAACCCTGAAATCGATGACCTTAGCCCAGGCACAGCTTTCAACAAATATATAGTCCAAGCGTGACTCTTGGCCAGGCTTGTTGAAAGTACATTTTGGGGGGATATCAGATTTTACGCGTCCATTACAGGCCCTAATTGAATGGTTAAGTGTTAGAGCCATGATTTGGACGACTAACGGCGTCCATGACCTGAGTGGGGGGCCCACTATTGGAGGTATTTTCCAATGCTCGTCCTCCTCCAGGTTCGCGCCATCCATCAGGCCCAGGAGGGACTCGAAGTGACAGTTCAGGTCGCCCCCTACCACAAGCGAGGTACCGTGAGGAATGGTGTTCAAAAATAGAGAAAGCTCCTTGATGGTTCTGGACTCACTTGTAATGTTCACAGGTCTCGAATAGACATTAACCAATGCGAGCCTTGAGGCGTTCGGCCACTCTAACACCAAGCATTGGACGTCTTCAGATGAAGTGTTCATGGCCCTGGCTTTACAGCCAAAGTGGGAGCCTACCCAAATAGTTAGGCCCCCAGACGGAAGGCCCTTCCCCCCCACCTAGCAGGAACTGAAAACAAAGCAAAACCACTACGTAGTTGATCCTCCCTAGCCCAGGTTTCCTGGAAGAGGCACACGTCATTCTTGTCTATGAAGGAGCCCCACTCAGGACAGGCCATTTTGTTACACAGACCAGCCAAGTTCCAGGACAATATAGATAGTGAGTCGGCCTTAATTCTCGTTCCCCGAATTGGGGAACAAGATCCTATCTTAGGTGTATTAATTAATAGGATATGTGAATTGTTTGGGCCAATATTCTGGTTGTCACAATTGTTAAGTCTATAGGGTGCGCATGCCAATGGCCTTAAATGGTTACTTTCCACGTGGTCAACTGCTTGAGACCTGCCTTCCCTCATACATGTGACAGTCCCCCTATGATGAATTAAATTAAGGGTAGGACCATCAGTTGCCCATAGTCGACCTGCTACTCCATAATTATGCTGAAGTCAGTCGACCTGGTCCAGGCAGCTAAACCGATTGTAATTAGGATGTTGGGTAGACATATGGATGTTATAAGGCTTGTCCCTACTTCCCCTGCTCTGCCCTCTGGATGCCACCCTTGTCCAGCCCTCCTCTGGCCCCCGGTTTGGGCAAAGAATCTCAGATAGATAAAAGAAGGACAGTGGGAGGGGCTGGATTATTGTGTCGGGATCACCGTCCGGCCAGTTACAAATATGATAAACAGTTCTGGGGTCCCTGAAGTTAACCAGGACGCAGTCACCACCAATGTTCCCTCTAATTTTTTTCCTCTGTGTGCGGCAGTGGAGGGTCTCTGTGCGCTGCAACCATGGCTATGTGCGCCAGGAACCAAACCGTGCGTGTCTGCGGTGCCAAATGGCACTCAAAACGTTTACTTTAAAAAGTGAAAAGATCATGCATTTTCACACATACAGAGCCAAAATAAGGGTCTTAAAGGCAGTTTGCAAATTTATTGTATTGCCGGTATTTTAATTGTTGTTTCTCTGACTACTGTTGTCTGTCATCCCCGCTGCCTGTACATGGTCCGTGCCCCTTTTTCTTCCCTCTGTTCCCCTCGCTGTCCCTGTGCTCTCTCTGCCCGGTCTTTCCTTCTGTACCCCTCGCTGCCCGTGTCTCTGCCCAGTTTTCCCTTCTGTTCCCCTCGCTGCCCCGTGCCTCTCTGCCCGTTCTGCCTTCCGTTCTTAGCTGCCCCTTGTTGGACCCGGCCTCGTGGCGTGGTTCGCGCCTGTCCCGCCACGCCCGGCGAGCTTAAGCCTGTGCCCTGAAGCCTGGTCGTCTCACCCCCGATAAGCCCGAGCCCCCCGTAAACCACGACCAGGCCCGCCTGTCCCCGTCCCGCTCCCGGCTCTGAACGCCTAACCTTGCATGCCCCACAAGGCCCGGCAGCCATTTTCCCTTCCCGAGATCCCTGTCTCCCTGGGCCTAGCGTGACCCCGGCCCCAGCGAAACCCAGACTCCAAAGGCGCGCCAGTCCCGGCTGGGGGTAAAGGGCTCCCCGAGTGTGATAAGCCAGGCAGTTTCGATCGCACCTTTGGCCTCCCTGAGTGCTGGATCCAGACCTGCTGGGCGTCTGGGAATTCCCAGACCCATTTCTCAAAGGATCAAAGAGCCAACCGCCGGACCTCGCCGACGACCAGCCCCCAGGGCTTGAGACCTCCGCCTGCGAGGGTCCGGACATCAAAGAGTCCCTGGACTATATTTGGACCCGCCCGGCAACTAGCGGGCAGTTGTATCTTGGACCTAAAGCCTGCTGATCTGATCGCGGCTGACCCTAAGAAGAACTCATCTGGAACCATCGGAACCCTGCTGACGCTGTCGCGGCTCAAGCTGAACTGGAACAGTCGGAGCCCTGCTGACGCTGTCACGGCTCAAGCTGAACTGTAACCATCGGAGCCCTGCTGACGCTGTCGCGGCTCAAGCTGAACTGTAACCATCGGAGCCCTGCTGACGCTGACGCGGCTCAAGCTGAACTGTAACCATCGGAGCCCTGCTGACGCTGTTGCGGCTCAAGCTGAACTGGAACCATCCAAGCCCTGCTGACGCTGTCGCGGCTTGTCCCCTCTAAGACCTCGGAGCCCTGCTGACGCTGTCGCGGCTCCTCCCGAACTGCTCCAGATCGAGCCCTGCTGACCTCGTCGCGGCTCGAGGGGTACTCTGGTCCGGCTGGACCATCTAGACCACCATCACGACCGAGCTGCCTCGACGTGAGGGAAGCAGCCAGTACGACCACCATCTTCCGTATCCCCCGGCTCGAGGATTGAGAGCTGTGCGCTGGATACGCCTTGTACCGGCCCAGAGACTAAAAGACTGTCCCGCTTTCCCCTTTTCGAACCCTCCAAGACCTTGTGGTCCTTCGATCACTGTGTAAATAAGAGTGCTTCCTTCTTTTATCCCTTATATAAAGAACTTATTACTAGAATCCCACGGCGTGGTGTCTGTTCGTAGGTGTGGTGTGAGCTCCGTGTGTACGATCGTAGACTCGAAGTCCTCCCCGGTGAGGACCTCACAATAAGACTCGGCAAGATCTGTAGGAGAGGTGGGTCTTGGGGTGACCGGGTGAGCATAACCTGGCCCTCGAAGATTGCCCCTTCTAACATTGGTGGCAGCGGTGGGATAAGAACCTACGTCTAGGGATCGTACAGTACTGACACACTACCCGAACAAAGAAAAACAACCATGAGCATCACGGAAGACAAGACTACCTTCCGGGTGGAGCTCCTGAAGGACTATACGCACCGGCAAATGAAGCAATTCTGCAAAGATCTCCACATCCCGACAACGGGATTAAACACCAAAGAAGACTTTCATCAAGCCCTGACCGCCTGGGTGGAGGCCGGAGCACAACATCCAGCACCGACAGAAACCGATGGAGAGGGAGCACCCCTGACCGAAATCCACGCCCCAGAGCAAGAAAGAGCAGAGTCCCCGACGCGGACTCACAGCATGGAGAGAGGTCTGTCTCGAGAGGAGATGACCGACCGAGAACGCAACCGAAACCACGAGCTGGAACTAGCCCGTATGAAAATGGAAGGAGAACTCAAACTGGCCGAGAAAAAGCTAGCCATCGAGTAGCTGCGGCTGCAAGGAGAACTGGAGGAGAAGAAACTCCAGAGAGAACACGAAGGGAAAAGACTCCAGCTGGAGCACGAGCGCAGCATGAAGGAGATCGAACTAAAGGCCCGGACCGAAGACAACAGAACATCGGCAACCCGAGAGTCCGTTCCCTCGGTGGAACCCAAGGTCCATATCCCCAAGGATGTGGTCAAAGAATATTATAAGAACGATGATATCCAGCAATGGTTCAAGGCTTACGAGGTCGCCATGACCTCTCACCGAGTTCCGCAGAAAGATTGGGGAGCCGGGCTGTGGGGTCGATTCTTGAGTGAAGGGAGAGACACCCTACTCGACCTACCATCTGCCGAACAGACCTCCTACAGCCACATGAAAGAAGCCCTCCTCACAAGGTACGGTCTCAACCCCCGGAAGCTGGCCGTCGAGGCCGATCGCGGGGTGAGCACCAGAGTACCCGGGGGCCTGGGGGAGACTCTGGCCGAAACGAACAAGGACCATCCCGCCCGAGGGGAGGGGGGTCAGAATAGACAGAGGGGATCCCAGATAGGGTCCCCACGCAGTCCCCCAGAAACCAGCCCGGCACCTCACCTCCCACAGCGCGCGCAGGGTTCCCCCCAGCCAAGCCAGGGCCCCGAGTCAGCCAAGCCTGCTTCCATTGCCAGCAACCAGGGCACTATGCCAATGACCCCCGCTGCCCGTTATTTAAGAAGCCTGCAGCTGCAGGGCCCCCAGTGCGCCACATCACCTCCGTAGCCCTAGAAGAAGAGGGAGAAGAGGAGTTCGAGGGAGCTGACCCCGCAGCTATGATGTTAGTCTCCCTGGGTGATAGGGAGATGGTCCCAGGAGCCCCCCTACCCGACAACACAGAGAAATACCGACAGCAGGTGACTGTCAATGGCCACCACATAGGGGCGCTCCGGGACACCGGGGCCAGTATCACCGCAGTCAAACGCCACCTAGTTACCGAAGCCCAGATTGTTCCCCACATCTCCTGCAGGGTGATCGCAGCTGATAACTCCGTCCGCACCTGCCGGATAGCTCAAGTCCCGTTCGAATGGGGGGGCGTCTCCGGAGAGTTACGAGTGGCGGTCCGCTCGGACATGCCCGTAGACTGCCTGCTCGGCAACGACCTAGAGAGCTCCCCATGGCAGCGGGTGGAGAAGAGGACCCACCTGGAGATGGTGGGCCTGCCCGAATGGGCCTGTGTGAACACCCGGTCGATGACCGCCCGAGGGGCAACTCCAGAGGCAGCACCGGCTACCCCCGAGGACCCCGGGGTCCCTGAATCCTCTGAGACCCCTGAGCTGTTCCCTGGGGAGAGCCCCCCCCCGACGCAGGTCCCCTCGGTCCTGGCATCGAACCGACCCCGAGCTTGGACGACCTTCCTGAGCTGGCCCAGTGGCGCCAGGAAGGAGGACCGACCCGAGAAGAATTCTTCCTAGAACAGACCTCCTGTCCGTCCTTGGTCGGGCCGCGGCAGCAGGCCGCCGCCCAGGCCGCCGGTGACCAGTCCGGCTCCCACTTTGTCTATTGGGAAAACGGCCTGTTGTACAGCGAACAAAAGTCTGCCGAGCTAGGGTCGGCCCGAGTGCTGGTAGTACCCCTACGCTTCCGCGGCTTCCTCCTGAACCTGGCCCATGATGTGCCCCTGGCGGGACACTTGGGTCAAGACAAAATGTATCACCGCCTAGTCACACACTTCTACTGGCCGGGCATGCGCTCGGATGTGGAGGCCCACTGCAAGTCCTGCCCCACATGTCAGTCTAGTGGAAAGAGCGGCGGGAGGCGCAAGGCCCCCCTCCAACCTTTCCCCGTGGTCAGTACCCCCTTTGAAAGGGTGGGAATCGACATCATGGGCCCCCTCGACCCCCGGACATCCTTGGGCCACCGCTTTATCCTTGTCCTGGTGGACCATGCCACCCGCTACCCCGAAGCCATTCCCCTCCGAACGGTGATGGCCCCCGTAGTGGGGCGGGCCCTCATGGGGATCTTCTCTCAGGTGGGGTTCCCCCGAGAAGTCGTCAGCGACCGAGGGACCAACTTCATCTCGAAATACATGAAGTCCCTCTGGCAACAATGTGGGGTGACGTACAAATTCACCACCCTATATCACCCCCAGGGTAACGGTCTGGTGGAGAGATTCAACCGGACCCTCAAGGGAATGATCATGGGTCTCGAAGAGCCCCTGAGGTGTAAGTGGGACGTCCTCCTTCCCTGTCTCCTCTTCGCATACCGCGAAGTCCCCCGGTAGTCCCTGGGGTTCAGCCCCTTCGAGCTCCTCTACGGGCACCCCGTCAGCGGTCCCCTTAGCCTGGTCAAGGAAGGTTGGGAGATGGCGGCCCCAGAGCCCCCTCCGGATGTGTTTCGATACATCCTGGCCCTCCGGAACCAGACTAGTAAGTTCCGGGAACTGGCCGAGGCCAACCTTGAGGCCAGTCAGGAAGAGATGAAACGGTGGTATGATCAGAATGCCACTCTGGTCGAGTTTCAACCCGGACAGCAGGTCTGGGTGATGGCCCCCGTGGAGCCCTGTGCCCTGCAAGACAAGTGGACAGGGCCCTTCAAGGTGGTAGAGCGCAAGAGTCAGGTGACCTACCTCATCGATGTAGAGTCCCCCAGGAACCCCTTACGGGTCCTTCACGTGAACCGCCTCAAGCCCCACTTCGCCCGGTCCGAGTTGAGCTTGCTCCTCGCCACGGACGACGGGGAAGAAGAAGAAACGGAGCCTCTCCCCGATCTCCTGTGTACCAGAGAGAAAGACGGCTCCGTAGAGGGAGTGAGTCTCTCCTCCTCCCTCTCTCCCGAGCAGCGCGAGGATTGTCGCCAGTTACTGGGGCAGTTCTCGGACCTCTTCTCCCTCACCCCCAGCATCACCAGCTGGTGCGTCCACGACGTGGACACCGGGGACAGTCCCCCGGTACAGCACCGAGCCTACCGCGTCCCCGACCGGGTCCGGGCCTGCATCAAGGCCGAGGTATCAAAGATGCTAGCACTCGGGGTGGTCGAAGCCTCTGACAGCCCATGGGCTAGCCCCGTGGTCCTGGTTCCGAAGACAGCTGCCCCCGGTGCTGTTCCCGAGCTGAGGTTCTGCGTCGACTACCGCGGGCTCAACGCAGTCACCAGAACCGACGCTCATCCCATCCCCCGAAAAGACAAACTTATTGATCGCCTCGGGGCTGCTCGCTTCCTCAGTACCTTCGACCTGACCAGCGGATACTGGCAGATCGCCCTCACCGAAGGGGCCCGAGAGAGGTCCGCCTTTTCCACCCCAGATGGTCACTACCATTTCCGAGTGATGCCTTTCGGAATGAAGAACGACCCCGCCACCTTCCAGAGGCTGGTGAACCAGGTACTGGCTGGGTTGGAAGAGTTCAGCGCTGCATATCTGGACGATATCGCAGTCTACAGTTCCCACTGGCCCGAGCACCTCCAACACCTCTGGGCGGTGCTGACCGCCCTGAGAAGGGCTGGTCTCACCATTAAGGCAAGCAAGTGCCAGATCGGACAAGGGTCCGTAATCTACCTCGGGCACCAGGTCAGAAGCGGCCTCGTAGCCCCCCTCCAGCTCAAGATCGATGCAATCGTGGCCTGGGAGGCCCCCACGACCCAGACGGAAGTGCGGGCGTTCCTAGGACTCACGGGGTACAACCGGAGATTTATCAAGGGGTACGGCAGCATTGTGACCCCCCTCACGGAGTTAACATCCAAAAATCAGCCGAAAAAGGTCAGCTGGACCCCCGCCTGCCAAGAGGCGTTCTAAACCTTGAAAGATGCCATGTGTACGGCCCCAGTCCTACAAGCCCCCGACTACTCCCGAGAGTTTGTAGTCCAGACGGACGCGTTCGAGCGTGGCATCGGAGCAGTTCTGTCCCAGGTGAACGAGAACGGCCTGGATCAGCCAGTGGCGTTCATTAGCCGGAGGCTACTCCCTCGAGAACAAAGGTGGAGCACCATCGAGCGGGAAGCCTTCGCAGTGGTTTGGGCCCTGAAGAAGCTGAGGCCCTACCTGTTCGGTACTCACTTCCGGGTTCAAACCGACCACCGACCTCTCCGGTGGCTAATGCAGATGAGAGGGGAGAATCCCAAATTGCTGTGCTGGTCCATCTCCCTCCAGGGGATGGACTTTACTGTGGAGCACCGGCCTGGTGTTGACCACGCCAACGCAGACGGCCTGTCCCGATTCTTCCGCCTCAGCGAAGAGAACCCCCAAGAGGATGGGTAGTTCTCCCCGCCTTCAGCTGGGGGGGACGCGTGTTGGACCCGGCCTCGTGGCGTGGTTCGCGTCTGTCCCGCCACGCCCGGCGAGCTTAAGCCTGTGCCCTGAAGCCTGGTCGTCTCACCCCCGATAAGCCCGAGCCCCCCGTAAACCACGACCAGGCCCGCCTGTCCCCGTCCCGCTCCCGGCTCTGAACGCCTAACCTTGCATGCCCCACAAGGCCCGGCAGCCATTTTCCCTTCCCAAGATCCCTGTCTCCCTGGGCCTAGCGTGACCCCGGCCCCAGCGAAACCCAGACTCCAAAGGCGCGCCAGTCCCGGCTGGGGGTAAAGGGCTCGCCGAGTGTGATAAGCCAGGCAGTTTCGATCGCACCTTTGGCCTCCCTGAGTGCTGGCTCCAGACCTGCTGGGCGTCTGGGAATTCCCGGACCCATTTCTCAAAGGATCAAAGAGCCAACCGCCGGACCTCGCCGACGACCAGCCCCCAGGGCTTGAGACCTCCGCCTGCGAGGGTCCGGACATCAAAGAGCCCTTGGACTATATTTGGACCCGCCCGGCAACTAGCGGGCAGTTGTTTCTTGGACCTAAAGCCTGCTGATCTGATCGCGGCTGACCCTAAGAAGAACTCATCTGGAACCATCGGAGCCCTGCTGACGCTGTCGCGGCTCAAGCTGAACTGGAACCATCGGAGCCCTGCTGACGCTGTCGCGGCTCAAGTTGAACTGTAACCATCGGAGCCCTGCTGACGCTGTCGCGGCTCAAGCTGAACTGTAACCATCGGAGCCCTGCTGACGCTTTCGCGGCTCAAGCTGAACTGTAACCATCGGAGCCCTGCTGACGCTGTCGCGGCTCAAGCTGAACTGGAACCATCCAAGCCCTGCTGACGCTGTCGCGGCTCGTCCCCTCTAAGACCTCGGAGCCCTGCTGACGCTGTCGGGGCTCCTCCCGAACTGCTCCAGATCGAGCCCTGCTGACCTCGTCGCGGCTCGAGGGGTACTCTGGTCCGGCTGGACCATCGAGACCACCATCACGACCGAGCTGCCTCGACGTGAGGGAAGCAGCCAGTACAACCACCATCTTCCGTATCCCCCGGCTCGAGGATTGAGAGCTGTGCGCTGGATACGCCTCGTACCGGCCCCGAGACTAAAAGACTGTCCCGCTTTCCCCTTTTCGAACCCTCCAAGACCTTGTGGTCCTTCGATCACTGTGTAAATAAGAGTGCTTCCTTCTTTTATCCCTTATATAAAGAACGTATTACTAGAATCCCACGTCGTGGTGTCTGTTCGTAGGTGTGGTGTGAGCTCCGTGTGTACGATCCTAGACTCGAAGTCCTCCCCGGTGAGGACCTCACAATAAGACTTGGCAAGATCTGTAGGAGAGGTGGGTCTTGGGGTAACCGGGTGAGCATAACCTGGCCCTCGAAGATTGCCCCTTCTAACACCCCTATATTTCTGTATTCTGTATTTTGCCTCTGTGCTATTAATTATTTGTGCCCGTCTGCCCTCTGTGCCACTCTTTTTTGTTCCTTTCTGCCCTCTGTCCCACTCGTTTTTATGCCCTTCTGCCCTCTGTCCCACTCGTTTTTGTGCCCTTCTGCCCTCGGTCCCACTCGTTTTTGGGCCCTTCTGCCCTCTGTCCCACTCGTTTTTGGGCCCTTCTGCCATCTGTCCCACTCGTTTTTATGCCCTTTTACCCTCTGTCCCACTCGTTTTTGGCCCTTCTGCCCTCTGTCCCACTCGTTTTTGTGCCCTTCTGCCATCTGCCCCACTCGTTTTTATGCCCTTCTGCCCTCTGTCCCACTCGTTTTTGTGCCCTTCTGCCCTCTGTCCCACTCGTTTTTGGGCCCTTCTGCCCTCTGTCCCACTCGTTTTTGTGCCCTTCTGCCATCTGTCCCACTCGTTTTTATTCCCTTCTGCCCTCTGTCCCACTCGTTTTTGTGCCCTTCTGCCCTCTGTCCCACTTGTTTTTGTGCCCTTCTGCCATCTGCCCCACTCGTTTTTATGCCCTTCTGACCTCTGTCCCACTCGTTTTTGTGCCCATCTGCCCTCTGTCCCACTCGTTTTTTGGGCCCTTCTGCCCTCTGTACCAGTCATTTTTGTGCCCTTCTGCCATCTGTCCCACTCGTTTTTATGCCCTTCTGCCCTCTGTCCTACTCGTTTTTGTGCCCTTCTGTCCTCTGTCCTTCTCGTTTTTATGCCCTTCTGCCCTACTCGTTTTTTTCCTTGTTTTATATGCCTCTTTTGCCTTCTGTTCCGTTCATTTCCCCAGCCGCTGTGCCCCCTGCGGTCCCGCCCTTCTGACTGCCCACTGTGGCATTTTGTTTAAATATTGCTGTTAATCGGAGCCCGTGAAGGGGCTCCGATTAACAGCAATATTTAAACAAAAGGCCACAGTCTACCCCGCGCTCCCACATAGCCACCAGCCCCCCGCCACCAGCCCCCCGTCTCCTTACCTACACTCGTCATGTTCCCGCCGCTCGCTTCTTCAAAGCGGCCGGCGGCGACTCTCTTACGTCCTGTGTGCGCGCTCCTAGCGAGTCAGTGTGCGGGGATGTAAGGAGAGGTGCCCTAGAGTGAACGGTGGTCACCACTAATGTTTTTGGTAGTATTGCCCACCCAGGAAACCCATCTAACCATCAAGATTTCACTAGAAATATATGGGGGGAGGGGTCTGTTTTTATTCAGCCAGCTTGCAACTTTGTTTTTGAGTGATACAAACGATTATGCAACTGGATTACCAAGCTCCGGAACTCCAGTTAAGACCACTACAAAGTGAGCTGCTTCAGGAGGTAGATCTATTACCATTTTCTTTGTTGATTTATTGCCCTCTGGAGCTTTTCGCTCACCGTGCAAGCTAGGCTTATTAGCCAACCTCACAGGGCTGAGCGGAGGGACAGTATGGGCGGTCCTATTTGAGGTGTGCTGGACTGTAGGTAGGGGGATTGCTGAGGAATCAATGTTCGCTATAGGCACTCCCCCCTCGTTACTGTCATGGTTCCCCTACGTGGTCTTAGCTGTTTGCAAATAATCTGCCACAGCCCCGGTGATTTCTTCTATATTTGTCAACCTAAATTCAATTTGGGCAAGTCTGGCATCCAAAGGGCCAAGCAGGGACTTCAAAAGAGTGCCTATATTAGAAGTCATTGGGTCTGCCCCAGCCAGAGTTGCACCACCACAATTAAAAATATTGGGCTGGACTGTGGGGAAACTCAGGGTGAAAGAAGTAGTAATTTCAGTAGTTGGTGGGGGAACCACATTACCTTGTACCTGGGCCTTAGGATCAGCGTGGCTAGCTTGTTTGGCTAACTTCGCCTTTTATCCCCCGCTTGTCTGTGCCCCACGTTTTCTCTTTGGGACGGCCCCCTCCCGATTCCCTCCGAGCTGACGAGTATTAAGCTCAGGCAGACTGTCAGCTATCGAGTTATCAGAGATATAAGGCATTGAAATAGATTCAGGGTATAGCCGGTAGAGAATCTCTGCACGTTGCAAGGCTACTCCTGGGCTTTGGCGAGACAGTAATTATTAATTAGTTATCGTGGTTTGGGGGAACAACAGGGGGGACTGTACACCTTTCAGGAGTTCTAGCGTTTGCTATATGCCCCAGCGAGGATCACTTAACAATGTCAATTTCCTGGGAAAGTCGCCGTTCTAAAATAGTTATTTCATGGGATAAAACCGAGTTTGCTCTAACCAGAAAATTGTCCAAAGTACCTGCCACATATGTGCCCTAAGAAGTATCTTTGTTCCTGGTCTCTCGGCCTGTCATTATCCTGCTTGGCGAGTGGTAAAATAACAGATGTTGGTTGAAGACCCTGGACACACCACAAAGTTCGCAGTAATAGCCAAGAGGGGTGGCCCGGTCCGGTCTTTCGCGGTCTAGAACGGGCTACAACAGGCCCGCACGTTGGCCCCGCCGCATGCCCTGCGCGCGCCCGCGCGCATCTTGCGTCGCTAGTAGGAGGAGTCAAATATATCTGTGCAGGCAGGGGGCGGGAACAATGAGGGAAGAGGCTGCAGCTGGTTAGGCAGTGGGCTGCTGATCCTCGCAGTCCCTCGTTAGAGAACACCCTCCAATGCAGGCAACACCAACTTCTGCGAGCGGCCACGAGAAGTATTTCAATGTCCAGGCAGAGGCGGGAACAATGAGGGAAGAGGCTGCAGCTGGTTAGGCAGTGGGCTGCTTGTCCTCGCAGTCCCTCGTTAGAGAACACCCTCTAATGCAGGCAACACCAACTTCTGCGAGCGGCTCCCACGGAGCGGAAGCCGCGAGAAGTATTTCAATGTCCAGGCAGGGGCGGGAACAATGAGGAAAGAGGCTGCAGCTGGTTAGGCAGCGGGCTGCTGGTCCTCGCAGTCCCTCGTTACAGAACATCCTCCAATGCAGGCAACACCAACTTCTGCGAGCGGCAATAGAGGCCATATGTACATATATAAGTCAAGAGGTATAGAAAATTGAGGCTGACAGAAATCAAGCATTTAAGCATCAATTCTGTAGAATAAGCGATGTGTATTAACACGAGATTGCAACAATGATTAGGCCTGCGCTCACATCAGTTTAAATTAATTCATGCACTGGCACTTTAGGGGAGTATGTCACATGACTCAAGCATTTACGAAAAAGAAAAAAACTGAAAAATATTTAAACCAATGGCTGAACCATGAGCGTGTCATGTGATCAAGTCCCTTGTGTGGGACGAAACGCATCATGGCTGCCGCTGCATCGCAAAAGGGTTACCATTAAAAATTGCAGCTGATTTGAGCCCATGTGGTCCGCGCTCTTTCTTTCACGCTGGATGTGAATTCGGGGGAAAGTTAACTGCTATATATATATATATATATATTGAAAAATGAGGGCGGATATGACATTCAGGCTCAACAAGGAGGAAGAGGTAATAAAGAAACATAAGGCTTTTAAATTCGAGCGGGATCATCTCGACTATCTTAACGGCCAAATATTTACCTATGCCAAACGATACAAAAATGTAAAAGCTCGTGCTAGAAAGACACACGTGAAAACATCTGGCAACACCCCAGGCACTATGTCCTCTACAGACATAAGCTCAAGAGAAAGCGAATCAGACAATGAGGGAGCTCTAACTACAACGGCGGGGTTTACAAAACTGTCCTTGGCCCAAGAAGTGAGCTGCATGTGCCAGGACCGCCGGGACACCCTAAGACCAAGAATAAAAACTGGGGGACAAAGCGCACAAGGACAAACAGGAGATGCAGCGAAAGGCGCAAATGTAGCGCCTGGAAAAACAAGCAGCGAGACAAAACCACGAAAAGGCCGCTGGAACAAGAAGGCTGCGAAAACACAGGGGCCGCCTCCTGTTCAGTAATCAACCTCACTTCGTTGAAATTGACCAACAAAGACAATAAGATCCTCAGCCTCGGACTTACATACTGCCCACCAAGTAACTTTAATTATGCTGACGTAAGAATGGATGCGTTCAGGTACATTAGGAAGCTCAAATTAAGAAAACATTTCAAGCTGCAACCAATGACAACAAAGAAAAATATGGAAATTTCAAACAGCCCTACTCTTTTAGAGGCTGGTGACTGTACTGGTTTTGAGGAAATCTGGGCCTTACAGGAGGAGGTATGTCCATCTAGGTCGATCCCATTGGTAACATCAAGAATTGACCAAGCTACCTGCAGTACCCCTTTCAAACCTAAATCAATTTTCCTACCGACCATGACACACGACAACTTAGATATCTACCAAGAACTCATCACGAAAGATCTAAAGAAATTATACACAATTACCAACAAAAAACACTTAGTGGTCAATAGAATGAATCAGAGCTACAACAACTTGATAAAAAAACTAGAATCAAATAAAAACATCATTGTCCGCCAGGTGGATAAAGGCGGAAATGTAGTTCTATGGCCATGTGAGATGTAATAGATGAGGCAGAATCCCAACTGAAGGATCAATCTTGTTATAAAAGGAGTAATTTGTCGGCAATCAAACTGGCATGGCAGGACCAGAACTCAAAATTGGTTGCATGGAGAAGCGGCAACCTAATTTCAAAAGAGGAATTATGATTCTTAAAGAAGGAATTTCCAGTCAGACCTTCGTTTTATTTGCTTCCTAAAGTTCATAAGTGTATGGACAAACCACCTGGGCACCCAATAATCTCCGCCATAAACAGTTCAACTGAGAACATCTCAACCTACATTGACTATTTTTTACAAGATAGTGTTAAAAATGTAAGATCTTATGTACAGGATTCTTCAGACTTTGTGCGTAAATTGAATGATATCACATGGAATTCAGAATGTTTGCTCATTACATTAGACGTGGCATCCTTGTACACGTCAATACGCCACAATGATGGAATAAGGGCAGTCAGCCATTATTTAAATCAATGTGCGATTGATTTCTCTGCCCACAATACTATGTCAATCTACATGATCAAGATCTGTCTGGAACAGAACTTTTTTCTGTTTAACAACCAAGTGTACCAGCAGGTCAGAGGGGTAGCCATGGGGGCCTGTTTTTCTCCCAGCCTAGCGTGCTTGCACATGGGCTGGTGGGAGGAACAGGTCCTCATGGGACAACATCGGACTACCATGCAAAATCATGCCCCACTATATTTAAGGTACATAGATGACCTCTTTTTGATTTGGCAGGGATCAATGGATGAAGCACTCTCTTTTGTGGCACAATTGAACAACAATGATCTAAACCTAGAATTCACATCTACAATTAGCACATCGTCAATCTGTTTCCTTGACATAGAAGTGTACATAGAATCTGGAGGGTTAGCCACGAGACTATACAGAAAGCCAACAGCAGGCAACACACTCCTACACGCGGCCAGTCAGCATCCTCACCATTTGGTACGCAGTATCCCCTTTGAATATGCAGTACTCAGGCGGAGTGTACTAAAGCTACACAGGATCTCTAATCCTTCATGGTACTCACTTGTCTATCATTTATAGGCTGCTAACCGAAATATGCCTCAATGTAATCTAACTATTTTTTGGTTTTGCACTAACTGGTCGGATATCATCTTTTATGCAATTAATCATCAAAGGGAGGGGCCCCTCCTTTTTGTACTTGAAGAACCGAACTGCCAAAAAAGATTTTTTAATCATTTATTAATTGGCACTTTGCACTTTCATATAATTTTGCACTATGCTAGAATATCTGCTCCTTGGCACAATTTGAGGTATATCTATGTTTACATCTGAAATTAATATATGTACTTTTTATATGTCCTCACTTGGGGTATATGTATATAGGTTTTTTATTTCAAATAGGAAACAAAAGGTCTCAAATGAAATTGTACTAAAATATCCTATATGGTATTTACATATTTATACATTTATTTATATCTGCATTTATGACCATTGCGATCTTTTGCACATTTTCTATCACAGTTTATTATATTGTGTAAATTGTAAAACGTATTGAGACAGAACTCACTATGGTTTTTATTTTTAGATAGGGGAGAAAGGGGAAAATATTTCTTCCTCTTTCTTCATTAGTCTTTCTTTTTGTTTCATTGACTATAAACCTATGACGTTTGGAGGGTGTGAACCATTAGTCCGCCCTTTGTATTTACTATTTATACCTCACCAGTGACATTGCACTCACATCATGTGATCAAGACTGTGGATACAGTCGAAACGCGTCATGGCGGCATGCTGAGCTTTAATCTGCACGAATAAAGACACCTTTGTTTTGGCATCAGAATCGGGCTCCACTCTTCGTCATTTCTCCAGTTTGAACTAACAATTGGTGACGCCGTGGGCGTCTGGCGAGTATATATATATATATATATATATATATATATATATATATATATATATATATATATTCACTGAAAAAACCATAGGTTATAGACCATATATAGTTAGGAATTAGCATTTAAAAAACCTTATTTTACTCACACAAAACCATTGAAATTCCATATATAGTTAGTTGCACTAACTATATATCACACACCCGCAATCCACTGCTGATGATGTCACATATTACATCATTCATGACATGGTCAGTGACATCACTGATGACATCACTGATGACATCTCAAAGGACATCACTGATGACATCACTGATGACATCTCATTTGACATCAATGACCACATTACTGATGATATCATTCATGTGACAATACAATGCATCTCCTCACATTTTAATATAACCTCTGTTTCACCCAGTGTTAAATGCAGAGTATAATTTTTTAAACCATTGACAAACCAATACTAGTTACTACATACGCACTCACTGATTCCTACGTCTACACACACCTTCACTCATTCACCCATACAATCATTCATACATACAATCACTCATCTTTACAACACTATCATATGCACTCATACACCTATACAGACACTCACAGTCTGCCACTCATCCATGGAGTTACTCACACACCTAGTCAGTCCTGTAAAGAATCAATGTCACTTCCATTTTCTTGTCTATACAGTTAAACATAGAGCACCTTACATTTTCAAACATATACTAACACATACTTACCTTCTTATACAATCATTGATACAAGTACACATTGATCTGCACAGAGTCACACACCTCCCAGCCAGCCACATACACACTCAGTCTCCCATACAAATACTTGGGCAATCAATCAATAACCCATATAGTTACTCATATAGCTACTGATCAACACATGCAGCAGTTTACAGAACAACAGACATAATGATGCACAAATTAAGACAGTTTAGTCACTAACCCATGCACTCAGTGAGACATATTTAATCACTCACTCATACAGTCAGTCATGCACCTACTAAATCCTTCGTCCAGACACTTACACATCCACTCATTCTTCAATATGTAAGACATATTTAAACTTTACAGAAACAAAAAATCACTGGATGTTGTTATCAGTGATGTCATCAGTGATGTCATTTGAGATGTCATCAGTGATGTCATCAGTGATGTCACTGACCATGTCATGAATGATGTAATATGTGACATCATCAGCAGTGGATTGCGGGTGCGTGATATATAGTTAGTGCAACTAACTATATATGGAATTTCAATGGTTTTGTGTGAGTAAAATAAGGTTTTTTAAATGCTAATTCCTAACTATATATGGTCTATAACCTATGGTTTTTTCAGTGAATTTTTAAGGTTTTTTAAATGCTAATTCCTAACTATATATATGGTCTCTAACCTATGGTTTTTTCAGTGAATTTCAATGGTTTTTTAATAGCAAATATCCAAATTTAGGTGCATCCTTGATCCACAGCAACATATGTATATGAGGAGCACCTCTTGCTTGGTACTCCTTTCTCCAGAAGAAATCCAACACCTCTCCAAGAGGATTCTTCTTATTCATGATGAAAGACATCATAGCTTCAAATCTATGATTGAAGTACCTACATACATTGACTGGATCCAAAGAGCACAGTTCTCCGGGTGTCTTGAATTCGATGTTTTCTACGTTAGCATTTGCCTCTCATAGAAATTCAAGTAAGTCTTCCCAGCCATACTCGGCACAGCTCAGAGTGAGGAACCATGTGGGAGTTCCTAAGTTCCTCAGCATACATTTTAAATCACCATGACGACGGTACCAGTACTCATTAGTACCACGCTGACACGCCATGAGATTAATCAGATGAGAATCCAAAATACTGTCTTGGACATTGACTTTATCCATAAAGTCACTTGCCGAGATGTTTTGCATGTGTATACCACTTTTCAAGATGTGGTTCACTGCATATGACAGTCCAGACAGATCGCTTTCAAACAGGAGATGAAACAAATAAGGAATGCATTGTCGAAACCTAGGATCTCCTGCATACAATCCCAAAGTCCGGTATTCAGAAGCAGGAATTTGATGAGGTCGCTCATCATATCTTCCTCCCTGACCTGTTGGAAAAAGCTGTGGGAAACACCGAGCTTCCAAACTTTCCTCCCAAACACTAATGGGACTCCCTTTGGCTTGTTTCATTTGAAACAACTCAATAGCATTCCCCATGACTTCCTTGGAATGCAAAGGATGAACACTATAATGTTCATATATTTCCTCACTAGTAGAGGGTTCTACTTTCTCAATTTGACCAGCACACAAATCGCTATCCTCTTCCTCACTTACTTCCTCTTCTGCAACATATACATTCTTATAGTATTTATTATTTTTTTTCAAATACAATGTTGCCTTTTTAACTTTCCTAACATCTACTAAATCTTGCCATATTTTCTTATTCTTTGTCGGAACCCCATTAACTAAGATAACCAGAGGTTCCTCTTCCACTTTTTCTACTCCAATTGTGTTAATGTTTTTCTTCAAATCTAGAGGCAAATAAACAACTCTTCCCTTTAATCCTCTCTGTAAATCTGATGGAGGCAATTTCCCTGTCTTTGGCTCCATTCTTACAATAGCCTGAAAGGGATGGATACTTTGAATCAAAATAGATTCATAAGTATTTAAGTCCTTCAATTCAGAAGGAATCTCAACCAATTCCAGATTATTATGAACTGCTCTAGCAGGCATCTGGTTTTGTTTTAATTTGTTACAACAATAAGTACACACACGTTGATCCAATCCCAAATCAAAACAATTTTCTACCATCAAGTATGTTGCAAAATCCTTCCATTCACTATTATTTTCCCTTTCACTTTTTGCATATAAATCCACTAACTTAGTCTGATTCTTATAATAAGTGCGTCTACAACACACACAAGTGAAATTAGGCCTCTCACTTGATTTCATGTCAAACGTCGCAATTTCCCTCTGGAAATTATCTGTACTGGAAACATGTACACTATCTTCCAAATGACCCTCTACTTCTTGCTCAATTTCAACATTCTCCTCTTTACTTCCAAAGTAACAAAACTCAATTTCTTCACATATATTCTTCACATCTATTTCAGAACCATGCAAAAGAGCAGCGCATAATTGTTTCAGCATAATTTCTGGACTCTTAGCATAATACAACATTCTAACTAATTTCCTCACTTTGTTATGATGCACTGCTAGCATCCTGAAATGATGAAAAACACTCTGGCATACTCTCCTGGAAAGACAAGCCAGTGAATGACCATGCAAACCTGTCACTTCTCTTACTCTGCAAGGATCTAATTCTTGCAACAACCTCATTTTCTGCTTCAAACTTTTTTTGTTAAATGACCGTACAAAATCACAAAGCAAATTGATGGAATCCTGTCGCACACTGCAAATACTACTACACTTCCAGGTGTACACAGGACCCTTAGCACGTCTTCCTAAAACCTCATTACCTAACAACTCTTCTGCCTCTGTTGTCACAAGTTTTTCTTTTTCAACTGGACAACCATCTTTCACTTCATAAGCACGACCACTGATGTCAACTGCATGCACCAAATCATTATCCTGGAAATAACTCTCTTCATTAAAAAATGCCTCACAGCTTGAACTATGCATCCATTCTCCAGAAAAAACTTCACAAAAATTACTACGATTAACTATTCTCTTCCATCTACTATTTCTTTTGAAATCAAAAATTGCCTTGTTTAGCTTCCTAATTCTATTGATTATCAAAATAAATAACTTACGTTTAATTTCAAATGCCTGATCAATAACTTTCTCAACTTTTTTTTTTCTCTTATAAAAAACTAGTTTCTGTTGACCTTTCTTAATATTTTTTAACAAATTGCCAATTATCCTGTTGCGGAACATTCGTTTACGAATCTCCCTAAACTGTTGTTTCCTTCTACTATCATGCACAGATTTATCTCTTGCTCTAGCAGTAACATTTTCCATTGTCCTTTTCTTTCCATTTGATTTACTCCTCGTGTTATGGACTGAAACATTTTCTGTAGTAATATTTTTTTTATTACAAATATTTCTTATGAAATATTTAGAGCTCTTACCCGGTGCTTTCTTCGTGGCTTGAGAAATCTTTTTGTTAGAGGACTGCTGCATTTTTTTTTTCTCCTGCTGTCTTTGACGTTTTGCAGCCTTTATCTGTCTTTGTATTGTAGGCATATTAAAATCTTGAAATGATCTGCAGTTGAATCTGAGGAAAAATATAATAAAAAATGTTAATAAACATTATTATCAAACAGTAAATCAGTAATAGTGATCAAAAACATAACACACTACTTGACATTTTAATTTGAAGATTTTTTAGTCATTGCCAATTTTACAATACAGAAATACCAGAAAAGAAATGACATTTATATTTATGTTACCTATGCTATTTTATATGTGAATCTGATCTAATTTTATGAGCATATTTTAATATTTTATTGAAGACACTACACATAACCTGTTTTTGAAGGTGTCTTTATTTTTAAATTAAACGGTTTACCTTTTTACTTTTTATTGATTATAAATTTTAAAAATAAATGTTTATAATTCCAAAGGCTCAAGCAGGTCAGCTTCCCATCCTATATCATATAATTCGGACAAATCTGCATCCTCATCACGCTCTTCTTCATCCTCAGGATTTAAATCATCCAAGGGATCAACATCCACTGATGTATCAATTACGAGTTCAATGATGAGGTCAAAATCAACTGATTGCTGATTGTCGCTCATGTTGATGTTGTCTTTATCTTTAAAGAAAGATAACAACAATGAGATGTTGCAGAGTAAGAAACAAATCTCAGAGATTATAATAGTAAAATTGTTTAACAAGATTAACATTTTGCAGCTATTATTTAGCCATGTCCAGCAATGCTGAGCAGGTGAAGCCTATGTCTAATTTTTCACTGAACAGGACTCATCTCTTCTTAACCTTGGATAAGCCTCAACGACTCTGTGTCCCCTGCACATACTCAAATGTTAAAGTGCAGATTTATATTAAATGGCACATCCCCAGGCATGCACCAGTTAATGTGCACCACTGCTTTACCACCCATGGTGTGCCGCATTTACAATCAGATAGGAGAAAGCTGCGTCAAAACCCTGCGCCTGATTGAAGCTGGCATAGGTCTTGACGCAGCATTGTGGAGATGGGGCACCCCTGAGCCTTGCTGGAGCTGCATCGCACTTGCGATACAACTCCAGCAATGCACCACCTTTACGGCACAGATGCGTCACGCATCTGTGCCGTTTTTGCCCCATGCTGCACCACATTGTAAATGCAGCACAACATGGGTGGCGGAACAGTGGCGCAGGATGACTGTCACATCCCTGGTGATGCGCCAGTCATCATAAATCTATCCCTAAGCTTCTTATCTTGTTACAGATGAACTGCCATATGTATCATCAAAATATTTTACATTTTCTAAATAGCGAATTTTAAGGAATAAATAGCGATTCTTTACCATTCCTAATTTGCGATGAGCAAATTGCTAATTGCAAGTTACCCATTCATTTCCATGGCCTAGGAGGCTAATATGAATGAAGGTTTAATTTGCGATTAGCAATTTGCTCATCACAAAGTAGGAATTTTTCCAAGGGTGCAGGGGTGTCTCAAGAACACCTGCTGCACCCCTGAAAAACAAATTTGGGGGCATATGGCACACATACATGCCCTAAGGGCATGTGTTGGCGTCATATGGCACCTTTTGTTTTTTTGAAAAAAAGCTTTTTGAAAAGAATTCACAAATTATCACTAATTTACCACAATAGTTTCCAAATCCTTAATGTCATTTTTTACATAGTTTTTGTTTGATACATTGCATTTAAGTAGTCACAAAATTTACAAATGCTTCAGTGCAATCGCAAAATAAGGAATAGCAAATTTTGCTACTCCTTATTTTGCTTCAAAGTTGTTTGATACATACCATTTGTCTAATTAACATTCGCAAAGGCCGAAATTCATAGAATTTTGATCTTTGCAAATGCTAATTAGCTTGATACATATGGCCCCAAGTGAGGCCTGTCTTGCGACATGGTGCATCTTTTGCATTACTGCTGATTGGGTTTTATGTGGTACGTTTTTTTTTTACACCATGACATATCTGCCTAAATGCATCAATTTTTAATGTTGTCACCTCATAGCAAATATTTTGCACCACCGCTGCATCATAAAAGTGACGCACAGTGGCACAAAAGAGGCATACACCTATCATAAATCTGTCCCTAGCATTTTAAATGATTAATCCAGGATGACAATAAAGTGTGTCCTATCCAGAGGTTTGTTTAAGGTGAGGCCTACTCAGGATTGCAGATCAAAGTTACGCTTGATGAAGAATACAGAGGAGATAATACATATAAAGGACTACCAATGAAGTAAGTAATGTGCACTTTATTGCACCAGTCATCATAAATGTATCCTTAAGCTTCTTATCTTGTTACAGATGAACCACCATATGTACCATCAAACTATTTTCCATTTCCTAAATAGCAAATTGTAAGGAATAAATAGCAATTCTTTACTATTCCTAATTTGCAATGAGCAAATTGCTAATTGCAAATTACCCATTCATTTCCATGGGCTAGGAGGCTCATAGGAATTAAGGTTGCAATTTGTGATTAGCAATTAGCTCATCACAAAATAGGATTTTTTTCAAGCGTGCAGGGGTATCTCAAGAACACCCTGCTGCACCCCTGAAAAAGAAATTTGAGAGCACATGGCACACCTACATGCCCTAATGGCATGTATGGGCGTCATATGGGACCTTTTTTTTTTGTTGAAAAAAATGCTTTTTGAAAAGAATTCGCAAATTACCACAAACTAGAAGTTGGTGGTAGTTTCCAAATCCTTAATATCATTTTTTACATATTTTTTTTTTGATACATTGCATTTAAGGAATCGCAAATTTTGAATTATTGACATTTTAAGTAATTTCCACATGTGCAGTGTTTTCAAAATATAATTTGAAAATCGTTTTTGGGGAAAAGTAATGGTTTGCAAATTTATGACAAGGACATAATGGTGTATGCTTCTCTATAAGGCATTTCAGTGTCTCTAATGTCATTTTTCCCATATTACATTATAAGACCTTTCCCCATGAAGCACATTCCTTGTAAATATGCTCCCACCTGTGCATTGCAAATTTAGATTTTGACTGTTTCAGTCACATAGCCATGTTGAAAGTGACCCAAAAAAATTGCAAACGTTTTAAAATAACACATTCATGTGTCTTAAGGACATTTTAAGTCATTTCCCCATGGACAATGTTTTCTAAGTGGCACAAAAGAGGTATACACCTATCATAAATCTGTCCCTAGCATTTTAAATGATTAATTCAGGATGACAATAGGATGTGGCCTATCCAGAGGTTTGTTTAAGGTGAGGCCTACTCAGGATTGCAGATTAAAGTTACGCTTGATGAAGAATACAGAGGAGATAATTCATGTAAAGGCCTACCAATGAAGTAAGTGATTTCTACTTCATTGCGCCAGTCATCATAAATGTATCCCTAAGCTTCTTATCTTGTTAGACATCAACCGCCATATGTATCATATAACTATTTTGCATTTCCAAAAAAGCGAATTTTAAGGAATAAATAGCGATTCTTTACCATTCCAAATTTGCGATGAGAAAATTGCTAATTGCAAATTACCCATTCATTTCCATGAGCTAGGAGGCTCATATAAATGAAGGTGCAATTTGCGATTAACAATTTGCTCATCACAAATTAGGAATTTATTCCAAAGGTGCAGGGGTGTCTCAAGAACACCCTGCTGCAACCCTAAAAAAGAAATTTGGGGGCATATGGCGCACATAAATTTTAACAACATTCCTTTACCTCAACAACGATTTTCAAATCATAACTTCAAAACACTACACATGGGAAAATTACTTAAATTGTCCTTAAGACACATAAAAGCGTTTTTTGATTGGCTTTCCTGCATGGTAGGGTCACTTTTAACATGGCTATGTAACACAAACATTCAAAATCAAAATTTTCCATGCACAGGTGGGAGCATATTTACAAGCAATTTGCGCCACAGAGAAAGGTCTTACATTAAAATGGGAAAAATAACATCAGGGACAGTCAATTGCCTTATAAAGAACCATACACCATTATGTCCTTCTCATGAATTTAAAAACAATTCCTTTTTCCCAAAAACGATTTTCAAATCATAATTTCTAAACACTGCACATGAGAAAATGACTTGAAATGTCATTGAAACACATGAAAGCGTTTTTTGATTGGCTTTCCTGCATGGTTGGGTCACTTTTAACATGGCTATGTAACACAAACATTCAAAATTAAAATTTTCCATGCACATGTGAGAGCATATTTACACACAATTTGCGCCACAGAGAAAGGTCTTACACTAAAATGAGAAAAATAACATCAGGGACAGTCAATTGCCTTATAAAGAACCATACACCATTATATCCTTGTCATGAATTTAAAAACAATTCCTTTTCCACAAAAACGATTTTCAAATCATAATTTCTAAACACTGCACATGGGAAAATGACTTAAAATGTCATTAAAACACATGAAATCATTTTTTGATTGACTTTCCAGCATGGTTGGGTCACTTTTAACATGGCTATATAACACTAACATTCAAAATCAAATTTTTCCATGCACATGTGAGAGCATATTTACAAGCAATTTGCGCCACATAAATCATAATTTTCTCCTTAAAGCACACTATTCTCTATCTAAAATAAAGAAATATTTTCTCACCTTAGCAAATACTTTGAGTTTGAAAACAGTCTAAGAAACACACCAATTTGTCTTCAGCAGAGCAAAAGGTATGCACTCCAGAGTCTGCAGCTATCAAAAGCACAGAAATGCTGTAATTCTTCACACATATTTCTCATGTCACCCAATCAAAACTCTTCCCTCACTTTTTTTCAAATGAAAACCCTTCCCCCCTCTGCCATTTCTGCCTATTTTCCATAGCAACCACCTCTTGGAGAAACTCTGGTGTTTGCAAGTTCACACAACAATGTTGCAATTGAACTCTGAACTCTCAGTGCACCTGCATATCCAGTGCTTTCTTTCATTTAATGATTTTTTATTGACCACTCAAAATACATCTCTCAAACAACACATCTGTACACCCTAACTTTCTGTTTTCATCAATCAAAATCCACCAATCACTGTTACTGCTTCATGAACACAGAAACTCCATAGTTTTTTTCATTTCAAACTCTCATTTTTTCAACTGCCATTTCATTGCCACACTTCATCTGACTGCAGGAGAACCTTCTCTCACCATGTTTTCTGTCTGGATTGTTGGTCATAGTTATATTCACTGGGCTCAAAGGTACGTTGAAAGCAGGAATTTACCTAACCTCAATTTACAAGATGTGGAAATTAAGTGGTTTGGCCACAGAGGATTAAAATGTCACCAATTGATACCATTGGTGAAAACCTTTATGCATTTGCCAAAACCTGACCTGTTAATTGTGCACTGTGGAGGTAATGACTTGGGCACTTTGACTGGTGTAGGTCTGGAAATGCTTTTAAAGGACACCTTTGAGCAATTAATGGCACTTTTTCCTCAGACTGCCTTGGTATATTCCAATATATGCCAAAGACAGAAATGGAGGTGGTCAAACCAATTTTGTCCACAAATTGAGAAGTCGAGGAAGCATGTAAACAAATCTGTTTCAGCTTACATGAGAGACCATGGAATGGGCTCCCTGTACAACAATAACTTGCGTTACTACATGCAAGATATCTACAGAGGAGATGGAGTTCACTTCTCAGATGAGGGCAACAGAATTTTCACTCTGAATTTAAGAATGTGCATTGGTACCTACTTATAAGTACCTAAATGTACCATAAACCCAAAAGCTCTTCTCAGAGCTACCCTACATCTAATCACTCACAATTATTATTTTACTCTAACTTTTTTCACTAATTTTCAACAAAGTACACTCCCTGGGGCGCTACCCGGTACGCGTACCGGGAGCTAACCTCGCGAAATTTTTAAAAAAAATGTTTTTTTTTCGCACATATGGGCCTCCTCAGCCACCCTCACAAAACCTAGGGGGTCAAGATAAGTCTACCGTGCCCCCTTCTACCTATTCTGAACATTATTTGCCCTCCATCTTGTATCATAATTCGACCGAAACACAAAATGGTGGACTCCCGTTACGCTTAAGGTTCGCGTACCGGGGCGCTCACCGGTTCGCGTACCGGGTCGCTTCCTGGGAAGCGCACCATCAAAAAAGGTGGGAAAGTAGTTCACACAAAAGCCACTTGAGACAATTTCACCAAATATACATTAGCTCATACTACATACCAATCCCTACCATTTTCACAAATTTGATTGGAATTCCATTTAGCCATTTAGCCTGTAGACCTCTCTAAATACCGTGAGGTAAATTACTTCACAAAACACATCTGAAGTGTTGGAATTGACAACCAATTAAAATGTTACTTTCATTTTCTACTTTTTTTACCTGACATTTGATTGGTTATGTACCCGAATATATATAAAGGAAGACAAGGAAACACAGCCATTTTGACTACTACTTCCTGGTGTACATTTCAATAGGATTTTCATTAATAACTTCAACTTCTTTTTAAAGGTAAGTTGTTATTTTTAAAACTGAAGTATATTGTGCACTTTAAGTTAATATGGCAAACTTTTTCTGTTAGTTATATACTATCCCTCTGTAGTACTTATAAATTTAGATACACTTTCTTATATTCCTACTTCCACTCTGATACTATACACTGCCCAAAGATAAATTCACTGTTAAAAACTGCCTATCTAAAATTAATCCCAACAGTGCCCTACCTCTACTAATATATATTTTTTTTATGCAAATTTCAGGGAAAATGGAAAGTGAACAAAAAATTTCATTTGAAATTGTCCTTCCAGAGTCCAACACAGAAATCATTGATCCAAATGAGATTGAATTTATGGATGAAACTTGGGACCAAGAACTACTGCAATGTGTACAAGCAGTAGATAACCTCCTTGCAAATGAGGACATTTTACAACCTCAGAGACTACAATGTATATTCCATGATAATAATGAAATTTCTGACAATGAAATGTTAGAAAGTTTAATAAATTATGAAACACAATAAAAAATGCTTAAAAAATAAAAAAAAATAAAAAATAATCAACAAAACCAACAATCAATTAACATACAGCATTAGAAAAGTCTATCATTCATTTTTCATTGTAGTACGCTCCCCAGAACGCTTCCCGGTTCGCGTACCGGGCGCTAACCACGAAAAAAAACAAACAAAAAAAATTATTTTTTTTTGCCCCGCGGGACCTCTTTAAAACCTCCACATTAAACCTAGGGGGTCAGCGAGGATCTACTATGCCCCCTTATAGTTATTTCCCCCTTTGTTTTGGCCTCCTCTTGTCTCTCGATCCTACCGAGAGACAAGATGGCGGCCGCTCCGGACTGTTTAGAATGTTGACAGACACCGGAGAGCCAATCAGCTTCGCTACGCGAAGTTCCGTTACGCGAAAAGTACGCGTACCGGGGCGCTGCCTGGTCCGCGCTTACAGATATATATCTTTTTTTGACCGTTAATTTCTCAAAATCCACTGCAGCACATATATTAAGACCTACAAAAGGCACATCGGGCTACCAGTCCCTACAATTTTGCCAAGTTTCGTGCAAATCCATTCAGCCGTTCGGGCTAAAAGTGAGGCTAACCGCCCTATGGAAAACTCAATGTTAAAAACACGTTTTGGGACCCCCCTTTTTTCTCGGCCCCCCCTGGACCAACTCCCCCCAAATTTCCAGGGGCTGCTCAGAAACAAAATGTTCCATTTTCCTGAAAATTTCAGCCAATTCCGTCCACAAACACAAACACATTCCGCCAGTAGGTAATATATTACCTACTGGCGGTCGCCAGTAGGTATATATAGTTAGGATTTTTTCTCTATGGGTTTTTTGAAAATTCTATGTCTAATAACTTTGCCGTTTGTGGACGGAATTGGCTGAAATTTTCAGGAAAATGGCACATTTTGTTTCTGAGCAGCCTTTGAAAATTTGGGGGGGGTTCGTCAAGGGGGGGCCGAGAAAAAAGGGGGGTCCCAAAACGCGTTTTTCCCATGTTAATTTCCATAGGGCGGTTGGCCTCACTTTTAGCCCGAACGGCTGAATGGATTTGCACGAAACTTGGCAAAATTGTAGGGACTGGTAGCCCGATGTGCCTTTTGTAGGTCTCAATATATGTGCTCCAGTGGATTTTGAGAAATTAACGTTTAAAAAAAGATATATATCTGTAAGCGCGGACCAGGCAGCGGTCTGGTTCGCGGACTTTTCGCGCAACGGAGCTTTGTGAAGCGAAGCTGATTGGTTCTCCGGCGTCTGTCAACATTCCAAACAGTCCGTAGCGGCCGCCATTTTGAATGTTTCCGTTACATAGGCATGTTAAAGGTGACTGAAACATGCTGCAAAGGCAATCAAAAAATGCTTTTATGTGTCTTAAGGACATTTTAAGTCATTTCCCCATGTGCAGTGTTTTCAAATTATGAGTTGAAAATCGTTTTTGAGGTAAAGGAATGTTTTCAAAATTTATGTGCGCCATATGACCCCAAATTTTTTTTTCAGGGGTGCAGCAGGGTGTTCTTGAGATACCCCTGCACCGTCGGAAAAATTCGTAATTTGCGATGAGGTAATTGCTAATCGCAAATTGCACCTTCATTCCTATGGGCCTCCTGCTGCATGGAAATGAATGGGTAATCTTGCTGAAATGCAAAGTCGAATCTGTATTTAAAAGGGTCTGCACCTCTGTACGGGTGTTCGCTATGTGAAGCACGAAAGTTTCACGGGCCGAACTCAAGGCCACCTCTCTCTGAGACAAAAGAGCTCTTATTCTTGCCATGCTGTTGAAATGTGCTCCCAAGGTTGGTATTTGTGGCCAGATTGAAAACTCCCTATGTTCATGTGTGGGAGGAAATAGAACATTTCTGCAGCAAATAACCCGTTCATTTACTGTTACGATAAAATGAATACTTTTAATTAACCCAGAACAATCTTCATTATTGAGCATCAAATAACTACCATTTTCCAAGAACTTGAACGTGGGGATGATAGCAGGAACTGGCGTGCCTTGCAACACGCAAGCCATATTTGGTCGGTGTTTGTTGCATGAACCGTGTAACTGTCTGTGCCTACACATTAGTGAATGATCTGGCGTCTCAGTGCATTCCTCTCCATTCAGATAAAGTTCTTGATCATCTTTGAAAATCTGTATGTGTATGGAAGCGACCAGACTTGATGAAGAAAACCACTACCTAAAGGTTAATAACGACCTATTGGTATATATTTCATACAATTTGAAAACTTATATAAAGCAAAAGGCAGCGTTATTAAACCGTGGATAAGGCACGTTGCCAAAGCAGTCAACCTTTTGGATTTATACTGGAAATGTTAAAGGAAGAATTACGGAGTAGGGCCTGTAAATCTTTAATAGACAACGAGTAAAATTACTCCAACCATCGTATTCCTCTAACTCCGGGATAGTAGGGGTGTTTAATTTTTTAGAAGTAGCCAATCCAAAGCATTTGGTCTGGGAAATTGTTTCATTCACAAACAACATATGTTTTGGGATGAGACATGCACGGTGGAAAGCCTCAGTGCCTTGTACCTGCCAGGTTCGTGAACCCCAAACTGATGTAGATCCTGGATATTTTTACTCTGTATTACGTTAGCATGGTCTCATTACTGGTTTAAACGCCATTTTTCCTTTTTTGTAACTTCTGCACACGACACTTAGTTGTTGCTTTAGCTTTCAGCCTACCTGCGTCAAGATCTATGCCTGCTTCAAGCAGGCGCAGGGTTTTGATGTAGCTTTGTCCTATCTGATTGTAAATGCGGCACACCGTGGGTGGCAGAGCAGCGGTGCACGTTAACTGGTGCATCCCTGGGGATGTGCTAGTTAATATAAATCTGCCCCTTTACATTTAATTATGTGCAGGGGACACAGAGTAGGTGAGGTTTATCCAAGGTTAAGAAGAGATGAGTCCTGTTCAGTGAAAAATTGGAGATAGGCTTCAGTATATTATATACTTAAGTAGTGTGTTAAGTTTTTGATGACTGTTATTAATTTACTGTTGGGTAATAGTGGTTAATAACATTTTTTATTATATTTTACCACAGATTCAACTGCACATTATTTCAAGATTTTAGGATGCCTAGCAAAGAAAGAGTAAGAAAGGCTGGAAAACGTCAAAGACAGCAGAAGCATGGAATATTGCAGCAGTCCTCTAACAAAAAGATTTGTCAAGTCACCAAGAAAGCACCGGGTAAGAGTCGAAAAACAGTCATAAGAAATATGTGTAGTAAAAAAAATATTACTACAGAAAATGTTTCACTCCAGAAAAGGAGACCGAATTCAAATGGTAAGGAAAGGCCAATGAGAAATGTTACTGCTAGAGTAAGAGATAACTCTATGCATGAAAGTAGAAGGAAACAACAGTTTAGGGATATTCGTAAACGAATGTTCCGCAACAGGATAATTGGGAATTTGTTAAAAAATATTAAGAAAGGTCAGCAGAAAGTGGTTTTTTATAAGAGAAAAAAAATAGTTGAGAAAGTTATTGATCAGGCATTTGAAATTAAACGTAAGTTATTTATTTTGACAATCAATAGAATTAGGAAGCTAAACAAGGTAATTTATGATTTCAAAAGAAATAGTAGATGGAAGAGAATAGTTAATCGTAGTAATTTTTGTGAAGTTTTTTCTGGAGAATGGATGCATAGTTCAAGCTCTGAGGCATTTTTTAATGAGGAGAGTTATTTCCAGGATAATGATTTGGTGCATGCAGTTGACACCAGTGGTCGAGCTTATGAAGTGAAAGATGGTTGTCCAGTTGAAAAAGAAAAACTTGTGAGAACAGAGATAGAAGAGGTGTTAGGTAATGAGGTTTTAGGGAGACGTCCTAAGGGTCCTGTGTACACCTGGAAGTGTAGTAGTATTTGCAGTGTACGACAGGATTCCATCAATTTGCTTTGTGATTTTATACGGTCATTTAGTAAGAAAAGTTTGAAGCAGAAAATGAAGTTGTTGCAAGAATTAGATCCTTGCAGAGTGAGAGAAGTGATAGGTTTGCATGGTCATTCACTGGCTTGTCTTTCCAGGAGAGTATGCCAGAGTGTTTTTCATCATTTCAGGATGCTAGCAGTGCATCATAATAAAGTGAGGAAATTAGTTAGAATGTTGTATTATGCTAAGAGTCCAGCAATTATGCTAAAACAATTATGCGCTGCTCTTTTGCATGGTTCTGAAATAGATGTGAAGAATATATGTGAAGAAATTGAGTTTTGTTACTTTGGAAGTAAAGAGGAGAATGTTGAAATTGACCAAGAAGAAGAGAGTAATGTGGAAGATAGTGTACAGGTTTCCAGTACAGATAATTTCCAGAGGGAAATTGCGACGTTTGAGGTGAAATCAAGTGAGAGGCCAAATTTCACTTGTGTGTGTTGTCGACGCACTTATTATAAGAATCAGACTAAGTTAGTGGATTTATATGGAAAAAGTGAAAGGGAAAATAATAGTGAATGGAAGGATTTTACAACATACTTGATGGTAGAAAATTGTTTTGATTTGGGATTGGATCAACGTGTGTGTACTTATTGTTGTAACAAATTAAATCAAAACCAGATGCCTGCTAGAGCAGTTCATAATAATCTGGAATTGGTTGAAATTCCTTCTGAATTGAAGGATTTAAATACTTATGAATCTATTTTGATTCAAAGTATCCATCCCTTTCAGGCTATTGTAAGAATGGAGCCAAAGACAGGGAAATTGCCTCCATCAGATTTACAGAGAGGATTAAAGGGAAGAGTTGTTTATTTGCCTCTAGATTTGAAGAAAAACATTAACACAATTGGAGTAGAAAAAGTGGAAGAGGAACCTCTGGTTATCTTAGTTAATGGGGTTCCGACAAAGAATAAGAAAATATGGCAAGATTTAGTAGATGTTAGGAAAGTCAAAAGGGCAACATTGTATTTGAAAAAATATAATAAATACTATAAAAATGTATATGTTGCAGAAGAGGAAGTAAGTGAGGAAGAGGATAGCGATTTGTGTGCTGGTCAAATTGAGAAAGTAGAACCCTGTACTAGTGAAGAAATATATGAACATTATAGTGTTCATCCTTTGCATTCCAAGGAAGTCATGGGGAATGCTATTGAGTTGTTTCAAATGAAACAAGCGAAAGGGAGTCCCATTAGTGTTTGGGAGGAAAGTTTGGAAGCTCGGTGTTTCCCACAGCTTTTTCCAACAGGTCAGGGAGGAAGATATGATGAGCGACCTCATCAAATTCCTGCTTCTGAATACCGGACTTTGCGATTGTATGCAGGAGATCCTAGGTTTCGACAATGCATTCCTTATTTGTTTCATCTCCTGTTTGAAAGCGATCTGTCTGGACTGTCATATGCAGTGAACCACATCTTGAAAAGTGGTATACACATGCAAAACATCTCGGCAAGTGACTTTATGGATAAAGTCAATGTCCAAGACAGTATTTTGGATTCTCACCTGATTAATCTCATGGCGTGTCAGCGTGGTACTAATGAGTACTGGTACCGTCGTCATGGTGATTTAAAATGTATGCTGAGGAACTTAGGAACTCCCACATGGTTCCTCACTTTGAGCTGTGCTGAGTATGGCTGGGAAGACTTACTTGAATTTCTACGAGAGGCAAATGCTAACGTAGAAAACATCGAATTCAAGACACCCGGAGAACTGTGCTCTTTGGATCCAGTCAATGTATGTAGGTACTTCAATCATAGATTTGAAGGTATGATGTCTTTCATCATGAATAAGAAGAATCCACCTCTTGGAGAGGTGTTGGATTTCTTCTGGAGGAAGGAGTACCAAGCAAGAGGTGCTCCTCATATACATATGTTGCTGTGGATCAAGGATGCACCTAAATTTGGAACGGATGCAGACGACTCAGTGATGAGTTTCATAGAACAGTATTCTACGTGTGCTGTTCCAAACGCAAAGGAGAAAAAAAGCCTAAGAGAAAAAGTTCTACGTTTCCAAAGCCATCGATGTGGAAAGTACTGTCGTCGTAAATTCCGGAACAAAGACAAGTTCTACACCAAATGTCGTTTCGGCTTTCCACGATCGGTGATTTCTAAAGGAAGAGTGAACAGTTTGATGTCTTCGCTGCGACATAATGTGATGAAGAAATCACCTAAAAACACATACAATTTGAAGAGGAACGAAGAGTCTAAGTACATCAACGACTACAACCCGGTGATTTTGTCCATGTGGAATGCTAACATGGATATACAGTTTGTGGCTGATAACTGTATGGCTGTGGCTAGGTATGTGACATCTTACATCACCAAAAAAGAGAAGACAGAATTGAAGGATATGTGGGAGGACATTTCCCATGAAAAGAGCCTCAGCAAGAAGTTGTACAGTTTCAGTCTGAAGATGTTGTCGCATCGAGAAATCGGAGCTTACGAATGTTCTGACCGGTTGTCTTCAGCAAGTCTCTATGCCAAGTCCAGGAGTATCGTTTGGGCGAGTGTTGGTCTTGCTGCAACGCGTAATCGAGTTCTGAAACCTGTGCGGGAAATTGAGTATTTGGCGGAAAAGGAGCCAAACAGTACCGACATTTTGAAGAGCAACATGTTGGATACATATTATCCAAATCGAAGCAGTCACCTCGAGAATGTTTGTCTGTATGAGGTTCTGCAAAATTACATATTCAAGAGGAACATCAAAGAAGATACTGAGAAAGGAGTGTATGCTGTAATAGGAAGTGAGGGATGTCTGGTCAAGCAAAGAAAATGCCACTTGATAAACCATCGAAAATTGAGTGGCGAATCTCCTGAAAAAAAGGAGTTTTTCTATTTAGCACTTTTGCAACTTTTTAAGCCTTGGCGTGCAGAAGAGGAACTGCTTGGAGATTTCCTCTGTTACGAAGACTCTTTCAATGCTGCCAAGGAGACCATAGAATGTCCTGCTTTTCCCAAATATGTAGAAATGTTGAATGTGGAAATTGAGCAGGAAGCAACGATTGCAGCCGAGATTGCCAGAGACAGTTCTCAGGACAGTCAGAGTTCTGCTTCATTGAGTCAGGATCCACTAGGAGGACCTCTTATCGAAAATGAAGCTGCCACTGCTATGAATGAAGTGGAAAGAGCCATGGCACATGCTCAGGAGGATGCGGTTAACTTAGAAGAGTTGGAAAGACAACTCAACGTTGAGCAGAGGAAAATATATGACGAACTTACCATGCAAATTGATCATGGATTAAGTCATGATAAGAAAGAGTGCTCATGTACGTCGTTGAAGCCTGTCCGACTGTACGTGAGTGGAGAAGCGGGAACTGGAAAAAGTTTCCTTATTAAAGCAATTTCATGTTATTTGCAGGAAAGGACAGAGTCATCGCTGTCTTGTGTTGTCACCGCTCCAACTGGACTGGCAGCACATAACATTAAAGGGATTACTTTACATCGTTTACTGATGCTGCCAGTGGAGCATGACAACAAATTAGAATATCACAAGCTATCTGGAGATGCTTGTTTTGAAGTTTCAAGAGTCTTGAGGAAAATGAAACTTCTTATCATTGACGAAGTAAGCATGGTTTCCAATGTTATGCTTGCCTTTGTGCATTTGAGAATGCAAGAAGTTCTCAAAACAGAGTATGATGTGTTATTTGGTGGCAAACACATCATTGTTTTTGGAGATCTTCTGCAGCTGACACCAGTGAAAGGGCAACCTGTGTTCAAAATGCTCACGCATGAAGATACCAGGAAGTGCTTAGGGAGTATTGGCAACGTCAATATATGGTTAAACTTCAATTATGCTGAACTGCATGAAAATATGCGTCAGGCAAAGGATGAAGTTTACAAGACTATTCTACAAGATGTTAGAATTGGAAAAGTGACCGAGCATGGGAAAGAAGCTTTACATGCACGATTACTGACAAATTTATATCCAGACGAAGATGTTGTGCCTGAGAATATTTTTCAGAAAGTTACTGAGAAAAAATCTGGAATATGTTTGATGCCAACTCTTGCAGAATGTGCCAAATTCAACAACAAAATGTTGCATTTAGAAAAGCAAGAGATTGTGAAATTGGAAGCTATTGACAGAGTAGAGCATATGGGATCAACAATTATTTTGTCTGAGAATCTGAAAACAAAATTGGATTCATTAGAGAAGAGTATATCTAAAACTGCGGGTTTTGAAAAGACTCTGAATGTGTGCTTGAACTGCCGTATAATTTTAAGAAGGAATTTACATGTTGAAAGAGGTCTGGTAAATGGATCAATGGGTAATGTTGTTGATTTTGTGAAATACAGAAATAGAGATGGAATTGAATTTTTAAAAATTAAATTTGATGGCATTGAGGAAGTACAGCTAATTGCTCGTTGTTCTGCTAGATTTTTGCTTGTAAAAGACTTATATGTTCGTCGTAAGCAGTTTCCTGTTTGCTTGGCATATGCGGTGACAATCCATAAATCGCAAGGTTTAAGTGTAGACTGTGCATTGGTGAATATTGGCAGTTCTGTGTTCAAGGAGGGTATGGCATATGTGGCATTGTCACGAGTTAGGACTTTATCGGGATTGTACTTGATTGAGTGTGATGTCACAAACATTTGTGCGGATCTAGATTGTGTTAAGGAATACAATAGGTTGAGAAGAGAGTATGCGCCACATTTGCCTCAGTATCCTTTGTTTGAGAAACGTGTGGTAGGCCGGAAACGAAGAAATGTGACCAATACTGGGGAGGTTGTAGCAAAAAGACGAAAAGTTGATGAACCTGAAATTATAAGCAGAAACAAAAAGGATTCTGTTGAAGATGTTGTTGGTTTTCAATTTGAAAACAGTTCTGGTGTCAACTGCTATGCTAATGTAGTGGTTAATGTTGTCTTTTCTCTAGAAACTTTAAAAGAACAGATTGTGGTCAATTCGGATCAAAGATTTTGCAGTTTGTTAAATTCTGTGTTAGAGAAATGTAGCACTGATAGAACAAACATAGAAAGTGTGTCTGAAATTCGAAATCTGTTAGACAGATGTTCAGGCCAAACACAATTCTCTCAAAATAGTCAGCAAGATTGTCAGGAGTTTTTAATGTATATGCTTAATGTATTGCATGATGAAGGTGTAGATGTAGATCACCTGTTTGGGCTTTCTTATCAATGGCAGCATGACTGCGAGAACTGTAGGGTATCAGCTACTACTAGTGTAGACTCAGAAAGATTTATATATTTAACTTTGCCAGACAGTAAATCAGTCTCTTTTAATAAGCTAGTAAAAGCAGCTGATCACAACATGGAGTGTAGCCAATGTAAATCTGAAATGATGTCCACTTTATTTATACGAACATATGGCCAGTATGTCATTTTAATGTTCCAACGATGTAGGCCTGATGGAACAAAATTGACAACTTTAATTAAAAAATTTGTGGCTTCACAGTTGTCAATATCAGGAAGGACTTTTGTAACTGTAGCAATTATATATCATGATGGTCCTTCAATAACATCAGGACATTATACAGCTTATTTAAAGTGTAGAAATGGCTGGTCATTCTGCAATGATTCTGTTTTAATTTTCAAAAAGAAATTGCCATATGACCTTAAAAACTCTTACCTGGTGTTTTTAAAACCAAAATTTTAGGGAAAGAATCTCGGGATGTGCTCTGAGGAATTTCAAGAAGTTCTCATGGCTCCTACACTATTTGGCCTTGAGGATAAGTGTAGTACAGAGACATAACTTTTTACCATAACACTGGACGTTATTGAGAAATACGTGCACTTTGAATGAGTTCAGAAAAACTATTTCTTTTTATAAGCTAATTGAAGCAGCGAATCAAAACATGGAGTAGAGGGAATGTAAGTCTGCAATGCTGTCTACTGTTTTACATTGCTTTGTGATTAAAAGTGATGTAGAGAATTAAATAATTGTACTAGTCATAAAGGTAGTGTAAGTCTGCTTCATAGTAAGCAGTATCAGTGTGATAGGAAATGTAGAACATGATTGAGCAAGAAGGGGAAGATATTACTAGTCCAGGATTGTGTAAATGATCTTCAACATTTTAATTCTGAAAGTTGCGGAAATGCGAAAAGACGGGATTGGCTTACAAGAAATCCAAGAGTTATACATGGCTCTGACACGATTTGGCCTTGTGGAATCGTGTGGTAGAGAGCGAGAAGTCATTTATTGTATGTAACATGTTTTTGAAAACGATGGAGGTTTTCTTTCAGAAAGTGGCGGGTTGAAAGTAATAACAGCACAACAGAGTGTAAGCTGTTCATAGGACATCCTTGGCCGTCATGGAAAGTAAGTTAACTTTAAGGAGTTCTGAATTCTGATTTGTAATGTATGGGTTTTTTAAACACAATCATTTTGATTGTGTTTTTTTTTCCCCGCTGTTATATGATGAATACCTTCAAGTCACTGTTTTAGTGAAATTTGATACATTCTGAGAACAGCAAAAATAAACCATTTAACATGTATAATTAATTCTGTTCTGTTTGCATTTATGATGTACATGTAGAACTGTGTAGGAGGCATGGAGAAGGTGAGGCTTCTGTCAGTGTCAAAGTTGTTGCATACAGTGCTCATATTCTACGTAGTCTTTTATATTTCATTACTTTCACTGTTTCTGACAGATCTAAAAAAATTTTTTTTAAAAGAACAGTAAGTATAAGGGAAGGAAACAGACAGTTATGTTAAAAGAAACACAGCTATAGGGAATAAACTAGGGATACTGTTACCCGCAATCCTCTGCTGATGATGTCACTGAGCATGTCATGAATGATGTAATATGTGACATCATCAGCAGTGGATTACGGGTAATAGTATCTCTAGTTTACTCCCCTATAGCTGTCTTTCTTTTAACATAACTGTCTGTTTCCTTCCCTTATACTTACTGTTCTTTTTTATAAAAAAAATTTTTGGTTCGCTTCCGGTTCGCGTACCGGGGAGCGAACTGGGAAGCGAACTAAGAGAAATAGAGGTTGGCACAGTTGCAAATATTGTACCAATTTTTTTATAACGGGGAGGTAGTTCTGAAAAGAACTTTTTTTTAAATTGTTTTTGTTGTTTTATATTTTTTTTATTATTTTTCTGAACATTTTTTTACTTTTTTTGAATTTTTCTGAACAGTTTTATATTTTTTTTGTTTTTTTTCGGAGGGGGCAACGAAAACGATTCATTGTAAAGGGCTCAACAGGAGGAAGAAAACAAAAAAAAGAATTTATTGTTTGGGGAGTTTCGGACAAACATGAGCATGATTGTTAATAGCTCTGTTGATCAGAGTGATGCTACTTTCTGCGTAGCAAATGATTCCACTGCAATGTACGCAGACTTGTTTTACTTCACGAAATCTCGTTTGTATATTTGGCACCATCTCCCTGCCCTCTGGTCCCGTTACTTCCGGTACAACAGATCTTCTGGCCATAATAGGGAGATTATCTAGGTCGTCCTGTTCCTCTTCTTCCTCTTCTTGCTGAATTATAACTTTAGCAGGTGGTCCACTCTTCCTTGGATGTGGTGGAGGTGGTGGGGAAGCACCAGCTGAAGCTAGTAAAGAAGCCATTGCTCACTGGTAACAAAGGGTCTTTCTCTCACAATGATGAAAGTCAGAGTGAGGAAAGAAGGAGGGATTTTCACCATTTGGGAAAAAAAATAGTTCTCAACCAATGAAAAGTGTTCATTTTAGATCATATGACCTAGTCTTACATCATTAGGAAACCGAAAGTGAAATGAACCAATGAAAAGTGTTATTACCAAGTCACATGACCTGCTGTGTTTACGTTACGCGCTTTGCAGGGCCTCCCGGTTTGCTTCCAGAAACCTGTGCTTTGCGACTCGGTAAGCGTACGAGTTCGCTAACGTAGCACGTCATATGACGTATCACGCGACAACGCGAAACGTCATGCGGACGGGAGGCGTCACGATGTTGTTTTCTAACGCGGCAGTTGCGGTAAAGAAACGTTTACCGGCTCGCGGTCTATTTCGCGGCATCAAGGTCAGCTAACGGGAAGCTTCCCGATTCGCGAAGCGGGAACGAAGAAAAAAAAATATTTAAAAAAAAAAATTATTCATAAACATATAAAATATATTTTTGGATTTAAAGAAGAATACATTTGACAGCTACAGATATTAGCTGTTAAAAAACCAATGAAATTCACAGAAAAAACCATAGGTTATAGACCATATATAGTTAGGAATTAGCATTTACAAAACCTTGAAAATTCACTGAAAAAACCATAGGTTATAGACCATATATAGTTAGGAATTAGCATTTAAAAAACCTTATTTTACTCACACAAAACCATTGAAATTCCATATATAGTTAGTTGCACTAACTATATATCGCGCACCCGTAATCCACTGCTGATGATGTCACATATTACATCATTCATGACATGGTCAGTGACATCACTGATGACATCACTGATGACATCTCAAATGACATCACTGATGATATCTCATTTGACATCAATGGTCACATCAATGATGATATCATTAATGTGACAATACAATGCATCTCCTCACACTTTAATATAACCTCTGTTACACCCAGTGTTAAATACAGAGTATAATTTTTGAAACCATTGACACACCAATACTAGTTACTACATACCCACTCACTGATTCCTACGTCTACACACACATTCACTCATTCACCCATACAATCATTCATACATACAATCACTCATCTTTACAACACTATCATATGCACTCATACACCTATACAGACACTCACACTCTGCCACTCATCCATGGAGTTACTCACACACCTAGTCAGTCCTGTAAAGAATCAATCACAGTTCCATTTTCTAATCTACACAGTTAAACATAGAGTACCTTACATTTTAAAACATATACTAACACATACTTACTCTCTTATAGAATCACTGATACAAGTACACATTGATCTGCACAGAGTCACACACCTCCCAGCCAGTCATACACACACTCAGTCTCCCATACAAATACTTGTGCAACCAATCAATAACCCATATAGCTACTTATATAGCTACTGATCAACACATGCAGCAGCTTGCACAACAACAGACATGCTGATGCACACTTTCAGACAGTTTAGTCACTAACCCGTGCATTTAGTAAGACGCATTTAATCACTCACTCATACAGTCAATCACGCACCTACTAAAACCTTCATTGAGACACTTATACATCCACTCATTCTTCAATATGTAAAACATATTTAAACTTTACAGAAACACATAATCACTGGATGTTGTCATCAGTGATGTCATTTGAGATGTCATCAGTGATGTCATCAGTGATGTCACTGACCATGTCATGAATGATGTAATATGTGACATCATCAGCAGTGGATTACGGGTGCGCGATATATAGTTAGTGCAACTAACTATATATGGAATTTCAATGGTTTTGTGTGAGTAAAATAAGGTTTTTTAAATGCTAATTCCTAACTATATATGGTCTATAACCTATGGTTTTTTCAGTGAATATATATATATATATAGAGAGAGAGAGAGAGAGAGAGAGAGAGAGAGAAACTTTTCTCATCATTATTTGTTATACATATTGTGTATATGTCCTATGTCCAATACCTAAGGTTTGTCTGTAACAGGCTTTAGCTTGATATTCCTAAAAACAAATAAATTACCAAAAAATAAATAAAAAGCAACGGAGAGAGGAGTAATGCTCAAATAAAATTAAATAATGTCTATCACAGCCTGTCCCTGGTATGCTGGTTTAGACTGTTGTTTTGGTCCTATTGTGTAGCAAAAGTATGGTTTACTCTTCACCATAATAGAATGTTCCTTCAGTGTCTTTTCAATTCAATGTCTTTTATGCGCGCATAGAAATTCAACTGAGTCTTCCGGACAGTCTAAGATCCACTTGAACGATTGTGGAATATAAAGTAGTTCAAGTCTTTTGTGTGCGTTTTATTTAGAATCAATAATTTTAATTGCGTAGTAAAGCATCTTACTACACAGCTCAGCTGCCTACATCCAATTGCCGGCAGAGCGTAGTCTCTTGACAACATACACGGTGTGCAGGTCTACAACCCAGAGGGCGACCCCACGAAAGAAATATTGGGCCATAACAAACAGCCAGGGCGGTTGCGTAGATACCACTTTTAAAGCAGAAACAAACAAACAAAAAGAGACAAACACCCAACTCCTCCACCCCCCAAACCCCCCCCACCAACACCACCCCCACCATGCTCCGCATCAGCTTCTAACTCCACTGCCCACTCTCCACAACCACCAGGCGCATCCGTCCACCACTCAGACAAACTTGGCGACCCCCCCAAGGCACTAAAGGAATGAGCTGAAGAATTTGTAGATACTTCGGGCACGTGACCTCCCTCAGAAAGGAGTTGTAGGAATGGACCCCATAGCTTGGCATATTCAGAGCCCTTCCTGTCCATGCGCAGCGAAAGGCGTTCCATAGCCAAAAGATCCTAAAGCCTTTGGATCCATTCCCACGGGTCAGGTGAGGCAGAGGAACCCCACTGCGCAAATAGGATCTGCTGCGCTGCCAGCAAAGCTAATGCAATCTGTCTACCCCTCAGCGAGCGCAAAGGAAACGACTTAGGATGAGGGAGTCCCAGCAGCGTGTGCTCAGGTGGCCGGGGAAATGTGTTCTGGAACGCATCGTCTAAGTCATCAAGAATCACTTTCCAATACCACACTAACTTCGGACAGTGCCACAACAGGTGCACCGAAGTACCCAGAAGGCCACATCCCCACCAGCAGAGGCTCGACTTCGCTACATCCCATGCCTTGACGCGTGCCGGAGTATAGTACCAATAAGCGGCCACCTTATAGGTAGACTTGGTACCCGTAGTGTTAGAGGCAGTGTGGAGTACACAATAAAAGACTTGCTCCCATTCTTTACGTGTCAATGGGCGCCCCAACTCCGTCTCCCAGTGAACCTGCGCCTTCGTACGCTGTTTCTTGGGGTGCAACAAAATCATCGCATACAGTTCAGATATAAGCTTATGGTCATCCTTCTTGCAAACTAACCATTTTTCAAAGGCAGTCATGGGGTGGGACATGGAAGCGAAATTAGATGGTTGGGTCACCCAGTGCACCAACTGCGAGTGGCAGACATAAGTAGTCCTTACACAAATGGGGGAAAGGAATCAAGCCTTCAAGGTCAAAGAGGGAGCCCACCCTTTTAAAGCCCTCCTCCCACCAGCGGTGGAAGACTAGGGACCCACACCCCGGCGGAAAATCTGGGTTATCAACAATGGGAGTCATAGGGGAGCGAAATGTAGTCCAAACCCTACGCTGCGCCAATTGATCCCAGACTTTCAAAGTCGGCGAAGTCCCCGGGGAAGAGTAAAGGACCCATGCCCTGTGGTTACGAGGCAGCCACAACTCACGCCAGATGTTGCAACCTGCTACCGTCTGGTCCATAAAGTTCCAGTGTTTGCTGGACAAGGACCTATTCCACTCTATGACATATCGAAGACAGGTCACTTGATAGTAATCCGTCAGCAAGGGGAAGCCCATCCCACCTGCAGACTTTGGCGCGGTGAAGAGGGACAATGCAAGCCTTGGCAGTTTGTTGCTCCACAAGAATGTATTAAGGAGCCCCTGTAGTTTACGAAGAGTGCCCAGCGGGAGTGTAGTGTAGTTCCTATTATCCCAATAGGCTCTGCGCATTGGAATAATACCTCCAATAGTATAGACCTAGACCAGACGTTAACTAGGTCTTCTACTGTCGATATTAGACTTAAAGTTTTGGGTTTGCCAGCTAGCTCAGAGTTCACTGGAAACTTTCTCGAATAGGCAAGGAGGAGTTGAACCTCCCTGGATAGACAAGAAGGGATTTAGTTTCTGACAACCATAGAACATGACAACTTTGCTCTCCCCTAATCAAGAGTGTATCTCTAGAGTCGTGTGAAAACAAAAGACAACTTATTTTACTCAGTCAGTACGTGCATTCTTAGTTTCACCAGATTGTAGAGAAAAGGAAGAGACGGGCGTGTTCAATAAAAGATGTTATTTATTGATCAGTCTCTTTTCTCGTACAAGAGAAATGAATCGATATTATTGCAATACTTATGGTTAAGTAAAGTGCATACAATAAAAGCTGAAGTATAAAATAATACTGTAAAAACATTGATATGGTTTCTAAGCCATACGTTATTTAAAATGGACAGAATAGATACATACACATATACATTTGACTAATCGTACTCAACTGGTGCTTCTAACCACGCCTACCCCGGTGTACCTGACCTAAGCCTAATACGTGGGCGGGGATAGAAAGTAGTAGTTTAAGTTAAGTTTGTTTTGCCAAGTGACTGATTCAAGAATTCTCTGCAAGGGGTTATTCAGTTCCGTACCTTGAATCTAGGATGATTGAGGGATGGTATCTCTCATCTTTGGTCTCGATATTCCAGGCTGCCTGCAAGGGCTGCTCGGAAGCGCCGGAGCTGGATTTCTCGGCAGGAGAAGGGCAGCGTCTCGTTCTCAGCGTGTCAGGAAGGCGGGGCAGCTAGTGGGCTTCGCTCTCTGCTGGGCTTCGGGAAGTCTCGCTGCTCCGATCTCGTCACCACCGCGTGTGTTTGCTTAAGGCAATATCGGTAATATTTATACCTGTAAGGTGCCGAGATTGACGTAAGGATGGACATAGATACGTCAATAAGGATGTCATACGAGCTGGTCGTTAGCGCATTCTTTTACTGAAGTTCTCGGTGAAATCAAAACAATGGCCGCAGGGTTTTTCCCAGGTTGTCATAGGTTTGATTTGTTTTGAGAGCTCTGTATGCCTTATCAGGGGCTGGAGGAATATTGCTTGCCTAATTAGATGGCAAGCGTTATGACCTAATCAGATAACGCGCTCCTGTGCCGTGGTCTGGCGTAATCAGATAACGGTTTCTGCATCATGGGATGGCTGCTAGTTAACTCGGTAACCAGAATAGGGTCAGGAATAGGGGCATCGATACAGAACCTATAGGAATACATCAAACCCACTCCACGCTAACTATGGCCATATTTACGAATCTAGGCATAGTAAAACATACTGTAGAGTATCGTGTATACCTTACCACCCCAAAATATACATAATGCATTTTGAAATTATGTCATATGTACTATATGCACTCAAGCAGTAGAATAATGCTAAAATAATCACGCATATGTATACATTATTAGTAATTGAATATTAGAATTACACATGAAATGGCTCTTAATACAGGAGAAAAGTTCGAGACCACTTCATCACAGTTCAAAAATATTTATAAACATACCAGCGGGCAGCTAATGTCTATGAAGTTTCTAAAAATAGAAATTAGTTCTCTAAGAATAGTTCTTACTTTAAGCAGAAGAAAAGTGTCCCGTAAAATTTAACAAAAATATTTTGGGGCTGCTAAAAAATTGCTGTCCGTGAACTGGAGGAAAAGTCGATCTTGCTACTTTATTATTAAAGTTGAAGGCCAAATTCAAGGTGTCGGGAACGCCGTGTGCTAGCTTGTTCAAGAGTCATTATTTCTGCTCTGGTGAGAACATCATATCGTTGAGACTGCTGAAAAAGCTGTCAACAGCTTCCTGTGAGAGTTCCACTAACTCGGAAAAGGATGTAACCATGCATTCATGTGCATGATTGTCTCCATTGACGTTTTGATTAGTATTGCTGACAGAAGGTTGTACCTGATCGATGCTGCTTTCATTTTAATCTTCACTACCCCTTAATCGTAGTGGTGAAGTTTCCACGAATGCCGTCATCAGGATTGGCAGCCGTTGAGGGCAGCACAATGCATGAGCCTTTACCGGACCCAACAATGTTTCTGCATCCATTGGCGCATCCGATTGTAGCGTCAGACAGGTGTCCAACACGCATTCTTCTCCGCACAGCATGCACCTTAATTCAGGTAAAACACATCTTTGCCATATCGGCCGAAATGAAAGAAACCAAGTCATGTTTAGGTCTCTAAGCCGGGTTAGTCCCAGGATTTTTGATATCCGGTCCCGGTATCCAATGGCTCGGATTGTTTCTTCCCTTGTCGCAGGTGTTTTGTCTGTGACATGGTTTGCCATAACGAAATATAAGGACTAAGAATAGGATTCCTGCAATTAGTCCCAAAATGAGGGGAACTCCTCCAAAAATCGAATGGACGAAGTCTGGAAAAATACCCAGTATGGCTTTGAATGGTGTTAATGCCATCGAAAATACTGTCTTAAATGCATTTGAGACTCCACTGGTATCAGAAATATTTAAGATTTCATTCAGGATTTCTGCGAAATGTATGGGGGAATTAGTTGATAACAATGAGTGAATCTCTGCAGTCGTCCTTGCGACTAGGAGATCATACGTTTCTTTTGATGACGTGAGCCTGGTCGGCGTCTGAAGAAGCACTGTTTTCATTCTGCTTAAAGTATCAACTCAAATAGAAGTAATTTTCACGTTAGGCCATGCCCTTGCCTCCCTGTCTGGAAATGAGCTGGAGAACAATAAGCGTCCACAGCACATGACCTTCGCAGTCGTACTGATGAGATAAGGAACCCCGGGCTGTAGACTACAACATCTGCGATCCACAATTAGAATGTAACTCCCGTTATAGAGTCTTTTAAAGAATGGTTCTATCTCTGTTGCAGGTGTGCCTAGCTGGTGACATGAAAGGTTATTTGAGTTCCCTTCACAGGCTCCATGCAAACTAATTCCATTACACAGAAGTGTACCGCTTAGTGACATCGCACAATTATTGCCACTAAGAAACACTTTCTGTCCTTTATTACTGACACATGCATGTGAATAGGGCAAGTTCCATGTTGTCTTAATGTACCCTTTTCCCAATTTTTCGTACATGCCAGCCTGTATATATTTTTGGCAGTATTGAAACCTGAAAGTAGATATCGGAATATTAATTATCCCATGTATTATCCATTCAATGACAGGTCGTTCTGACATTGTCAATGGTAATCTCTCGAGTTTCTCAATGCTCAGGATTGTATAATCAGCACCCTTCTGTGCCATACTGATCTGTTTATCAGTAAGGTTAAAGATATGGAATAGTGACGTTGTGTTGATTAAATGCCAAGGCACATAGCCTGAACGCAGATTTTGTAACGTCCAGCCAAGCTGTACAATAGAACGCAATTGAGACTGACCGTGTTGTAACAACAGTAAGTCTTGCGATATTATGTCGATTGCTGATGACACAATGCTGTCCAATGAAAAGATTCTGGAGGACAGAGTCATTAACCCATTGTCCACTACAGAAAGCGATTTTTCCAAATGAATACGGTCAATTTCCCGTATACTTTCTGCTGTCTCAATTTGAGTTATCTTCCAGGCCTCGTTGTAAGCTGCATATATAGAGGCTGCTATGAAGCGTTTTTGACGCTGTTTGCGTGGTCCCATAATGAAATCACGCAAGTCAGCACCATCAGTAAGTAAAGTTAGGTGTTGCTTAATTTCTGTCAGTGTGGAAGTTTTTAGCCATTGAAGGCAGAGTTTGCCCACACTGTAGGTGGTGATTATCCCTGGGTGTTGTCTTTGGGAATATCTAGGGTCTGGCCTGGTCAATTTGAACCCCTGTGTTTTGTTCAGGAATCTGTCTTGACAGTTATTAGTATCTGTGGGCCAGATCAACCATTGTTTCCAATCAGGATTTGTTCTGTTTTGGTTTAATACATAGTTTACGTCTATCTCTTCATCTGCAGAGTTATTGCTGTTCATTGTTGGTTTTGGAACAGACGGTTTATTTAAGTCTTTGATTTTGGCTAATCCAAGACAGGTAGTTTGTTGAATAGTTTCATTCAAGAATATAATTTGTTCTGGGATCATGCAGGCTCTAAACAATGATTCTATACCTTGTACTTGCCATTCTTTTGTACCCCAAACACTTTTCACTTCAACATTTTTGTCCCAATAATCAAAACCAAATGTATTCATTTGTTCAAAAAATGAGTCCGAATATATCAATTTTGTGTTTGTAAGCATGGTTTTTGTTCCTGTCTTATTTGACAATTTGAAATAAAATGTTTCAGCATTACTTGTGTTGAACCCTGAAAAGTATGAATATTTGTCATAAAAGGTTCTTGAGCTTCCTTTTGGAGGGGTTGCACAATGTTCCCATTGATTATAATTTAAAACATTTCTAGGTTGTGCTGATTTATGTAAAAAATGGTTACCATAGTGGTTGTAGCAGTACATACTATCATAATTAGATGAACCCTGCAAATAATCATGTTTGGTAAATTTAGCAGACATCACTAGATCAGACATCATGTTATTAATACTTTCAAAGTCCCAATCATCAGCAAATGAGTTTGGTTTTACAAAGTCACTCAACGAGATCTTGATTTGGTGTGGATATTTGAGGATTTCGACCGGACCATAAATTTCATAGTCAATATTGTCCCATGCTACCCCACCCGGTATAGGATTGGCTGTGAAATTGACTGAAGAAAGTTCTCTTTTCTTTACGTGTGAAGACGTGTGTGGCTTGAGGATCAAGTTGATTTTCTGGCTTGCTGTGTCCATTTTAGCATATTTTCCCTCAATGAAGCGTCCCAAACATAGTATCATGATGAGCCAAAGTATCAGGATAAATACACCAAAGGACACCCAAAATTCAATCCATGGAGAAATCAGATAGGTTTCTTTCAGTTGTTTCAAAAGTTCCTTAGCTTTGTCTTTAAGAGTTTTTGTTGATGGCTGTGTCTTTGATTCATTTAGATCTTCAGAAGAATCTTCAAAGTTGATGAAGTAGCCGGATGCCGTTCTGTCTATTGTTCCAATTGCTTCAGGATTACTGTTTCTTGCAGCTTCAGCATATTTATTTGTTACTTCATTGTAGGTTGGTGTGTCTCTACTAAATGTTTTTATTTGGGTTTTCAGAGGTGTGAGTTCTATTGCATTGTTGCATAGTCCTTGTTGTTGTTCTGTAGGCGTTTCGAATGTGATTAGCCTTTTAGTTAGCACCTCTGTACTTGTAGCAAACCTCGGTGTTCTACTACTTATCGGGAGTCCACTTGGCCTACTGTTTGTTATCGGCCACATGATTGTGGTTTTACCAGGTCGATGGATACAACTCGGTTCTCCTTTTTACCAGCAAGCGGCGGTAGTACAACTGATCTTGTCCCGTTGATGGACAAGACAGGAACTGCTTTTCTGTAAGAAGGCCCAAATTCCTTCTTTACCGCGATCTTTTCTCTGACTAGATCCCCGATTTTTGGAATCCAGACAGGTCTTGCTGGGACAGGTGGTGGTTCTTCAGTGGTTGTTGGCTGCTGTTTCAACTTTATGTTGCTCAGGTCTTTTCTTGTTTCGTTTAAGTCCTGTAAAATAGCCAAACGATCTTTGATATCAAAGCTTTTTTCTTTTACCACTGAAGTCTGACTGTCAAGATCTAAGACTAGCATCCTAGTTCCAAACAGTAATTCGTACGGACTGAATCCCCTCAGAGAATTTCTTGGCAAGTTGTTTAGACTACGTTGGACACTTATTAGATGTTTGACCCACCCAGCTCCCGAACCTAATACCTTTGCTGTTATAGATTGCTTTATGTCACGGTTTTTTCTTTCAACAATTCCGTTTCCCTCGGAATGAAATGGACAAGAATACCGCAATGCAACGCCCATGCTGGCCATGGCCTCCTTATAAGCTCTAGAGCTAAAAGCAGGACCCTGGTCCGAATGCAGCATGCCAATTGCGTATGTGCCGATAAAGACTCGCAAATCTTTTATAACAGTTCTGGCGTCAGCCGTTCGCTGGGGCCACATCCATATGAATCTCGTGCATGAATCCACTGCGACCAAGATATATTTATAGTTACCATCCCTTTGTAAGGGACCACAGTGGTCCAGGTAAACACAGGCTAATGGTTTATCCGAGATTAGAAGGGGCGTCTGTGCTGGTCGTCTCACTGTTGATACTTTCATTTTTTGACATATTTCACATTCTAGAACATAGTTCCTGGTTTGTCTTCTCATTTGTGGCCACCAGTATCTCTGTTTTAATAACGATACTGTGGCTGAGACGCCAGCATGTACAGAAGCAAGTCCTTCGTGTGCCGCTATGATGAGTCCTAACCTATGTTCCATGTTTGGAATTACTCTATCACCCACTCCAGGGATTCGAGCAAATGGAACATTATTTGCATCAGTTATGTATGAGTACTTTACTGGAAAGCCTTTCAGGAGTGTTTCTATCGCATCTTTTACTGTAGCGCTGACAGCTTGTAATATATCGCTGTCTATTTTTGTTTTTGACCGAGTGATGGCAGCTACAGAAGCCGTTTGCACAGCTGCCTTCGCGGCCTCATCAGCCAATGAATTCCCTGCAACGTGAACGCCATCACGTTGATGACTCAGTGTATGTATCACGTGAGTCTTTGGTAGTTCCTTTTGTAAAAGAACTACTTGTTCCCAAAGCATTTTATGCTTGATTGTGCCTCCTTTTGCATCCTTAAAACCATTCTGAAGCCAGATCTGCAAGTATTCATTGTAAGACTGAACGCAATAATACGAATCACACACTATGAGTGTGGGGAATTCTCGCTCGGTATTTTCAAGCGCCATCTTGAATGCTAGTAGTTCTGCTCGCTGAGCTGTACAATCTCCTAGAGATTGTGTTTTAGTGACCGCTGGTTTGAATTTCCCATCGTGCCAGCGACCTTTTACAATCGCACACGCAGCACTGTAAGCTTGTTTACCTCCTACTGCAGGTTGTGCTGATCCGTCTGTATATATTATACAGCCGTAATGTTCTAGAGGCAGAATTTCGGTCGGCGGTGGACATTCGAATTCGTATTGGAGAAACTCTTGTGTTTTTAAGTTAGGATCAAATTCGTATGCCACGTCTGTTGCAGCAAGAGAATTAGCCCATTGAATCCATCTCGGATGGAGCGCTTTAGCATTCGGTATGCTTGCTTTTGTTACAGCCTCCAGGGCTGGTATCGGTGTAACGATTATTATTCGTTTACCTTGTGAAAGGGCTCGTTCTTTTGCTATAGCTGTCTGTGTTGCAGTAAGAATTTTTTCCGTTGGGCTAAATTTCATTTCAGCTTTAGTGTACAAGTGGGATTTGAATGCAATTGGTACCTTTTCTCCCTCATTCGAGGTCAGGTATGTGAATCCGCATCTTCCTGGGATGACTCGAATCACAAGGTTGCGTGTGTTATCACGTGTTTCTAATTTTGTTTTAATTAACATATCTGTTTGTAAGGATCTCAGAATTTCTGTGTGTTTTTGAGTCCAATTTGATTTTTTAAAATCTGGTTTTATTAGATCATAAAGGGGTTTGACCCTTTCTGCGTAATTTGCAATGTATGTTCTTCCGAAATTTAGGAAGCCTAGAATTGACTGTAGGTTTTTTAGTGTTCTAGGTGCTTGGAGTACGGCACATTTCTCTAGGAAATTGTCAGCCAGGCTTTTGCCTTCACTTGATAATTCATATCCTAAGAACAGGACTGTTAGATGGGCAATTCTAGATTTTTTAAAGTTGAATTTGTAACCCTCTGCTGCGAACCCAAGTATTATGGTGTTCACTCTCTTCAAGTGAGTATCCAAGTCATCGTCTGTTAGGTATATGTCGTCGACATACGATAATGCTTCGTCGTCATATGTTTGTAGTAACTCTGTTACCCTCGCTGAGAATACTCCTGGGCTGTTCTTGTACCCCTGGGGTAACCGACAGAATTCTTTTTGAGCGCCATTTATTGAGAACGCTGATAAGTATCTGCTCTCTGGTGCTATATTTTGACAAAAGAATCCATTAGAGATGTCTAATGTTGTTTTATATTTTTTGCGCACTATGTTATTCATTAGTGCAGCACTATGCGAGTTTTGTACTGCAAAAGTTTTGCAACATGAGTTAAGGTGTCTGTAATCCAAAACTAGACGATATGAATTGTCTGGTTTGGAGACAGGAAACAAAGGGTTGTTCATTTGTGAGGTGCAAGTTTCAATCACCCCCTGGTATGTATTCTAGTTGATCTAGAATTTCTTTTACCTGTTTTTTAGCTTCTTGCTTGATTGGATACTGCCTTTGCGCAGTAGGTTGTGATTTTAACTGGATTTTGTGAGGAGGAGAGTCCTCATCCCATCCTACATGATTTTTATATAAAGCAGGAGCTTGAGCTACTGCCCACTTTCTTGCAAGTGTATATTTTTGAGAAGGCAGGCATAATTATTTCTTCGCCATGTGGGCACTCCCTGACGAACTCTGGTGGCCAATCTTTTTCAGCTAGCAGGATGTCATAGCCCTTGGAGAGATTATCCCAAAAAAGGCCCCTTGTTTTTCTAGTCTTATCCCCTTCTATACGTAAAGTTATTTCATATATTTTGTGAGGTTTGCTAACTCTGGTGTCTGCAGTTTCCACCTGAATGTATTCATTCGTGTCCACTGTCTCCAGATGATTCATAAGGACTTTGCGTGCTATGCTCACTTCTGCTGCGCTGTCTAGCATTGTCTGAGCCCACTCTCCGTTTTTCAGCTGTGTCCTCAGTATTCTCGGCATTGTTGAATACTTTAATACTGGCTACCTTCTTTTTTGGAAACTGTATTTTTTTATTTGGATGAGCAGGTTCCTTGTCTTTGGACTTGACGTGCCCTTCCCTGGGTTCCGATCGTCCTCTTCTTTCCGATTTCTGTGAGGAAGTCTGAAAAGATTGAGAGGGACGTGTATCAAAGTCTTGATATCTATCAGGTTTCTTTATGTTATCCCTATTTCTAAGGTTGTATTTTTTCACAGAGGGCTCCCTTTGGGGAGACTTGGGTCCTTGGTCCGGAGATCTTTCTCTCCGCCGAGGAGACCTTCCTCTGGACTGGAATCTCTTTTCTTTTGGATTGGATTGTTTGTTTCCATCCCAGTTCTTCTTTTGACTGTTTAGATTATTTTTAATAAATATTTTTTCAGGACTTTCAATTAGTTGGGGCTTCACTGGTATTCCACCCAAACTATCTCTACCTAGTTTTTCATAGGATTTTTCTATAATTCTGGCAATTTCAGCTGGTTGGTCTGCTCTATCTGTCTCTTTTAACCTCTGGCGGATCGCCACATTCGCTGCTTCTCCTTTTATGTTGGCTAGTAATATTGCCGAGACCTGCTTGAAGTCTTTTAGCAATTTCATACCAAGAGTTAAAGCGGGTTCTGGACCGTATTCGTCTTGAATTTGTTTTAGCACATCTGGTATTACCGACATGGATGGTACACCGTGTGTTTTTGTGTAAATGGAAGCAAAGACTGTACCCCAAGTGTCACAGTCCTCCACGTGTGGTGCGATTCCCATTGGAAGACAGATAGTCAGAATCCTGTGTTTATCCACAGGGGTGGTGTCTGGAAACACCGCCTCTATTTGGGTGATTTTTTGTGCTAACCAGAATGGTATTTGTTCCCGTTTAGCTGGTACTTTACCTAGGCAGGACTGTATGTTCTGTGGTGTAATTTTATTTGTGTTCCCCTGATGAGGGGTCAGCTGTGGGATTTTAACTACAGGTTGGATGGTTGAAGTCCGCATTACATATTGGACTAGTTGTCTATATATTTTAATTAATTGTTTTAGTTGTACTAAAACATCTGCTGCAGACATTCTTTCGATGTCTGGATGTGGTGTGTATCCGGCTAGGACCGGCCACGTTGCTACTGGTCTACCTAGTGGACCGAGCCTGGTGATGTGATTATTATGTTTTAGGGCGCCATTAAACAAGAGCAGATGCTCTTGGAATTTGAGTGGTACTTCCACTTCCTCGAAAGGAGTGTAGGTATCCGGAGGTTCCTCTATTTTATAACAGTGGAACTCCTTTGTTACAGCATTTGCTGCTGGAAAGTTTATCCATGAATAGAATACCTCTGTCTGCCGATATTCGTGTGCCTCAATTACGAATATGACTGTACCACCTCTTGGTGTCAGTCCATTTTCTATAAGTTTTAACGTTATAGATCTTCTTATGTTGACCGGGATGAGTATTATATCCGGGTCTGCTTCTTGCATAGTATTATCAGCTGCTATTACTTCAGCTGCTACTCTAGCTCTCTCTCTTTCATCATCACTGTCTGGCATTTTACTGTCAGGATGGTTATTCTGTTTGTTTGCAGATCAGGTTTCTTGTGGAAACAAAGATGAGATGCACAATATTTTGGAACAGTGTATCCTTCAACGTTGATTGAAACAAGAACCATACATAGGAGTTCCCTCCTGCGAGGTTTGGCGGATTTTACCTCTCACCCACTCCAGACGTCTTTGGAGTATTATGGGAAAAAGGGGTCTGAGTGAAAAAGCACGACTGAGTTACTCTAAAGTCTTGCGTTAGTTTTATCGCCTATCCAAACACGTTGGGCGCCATGTAGTGTAGTTCCTATTATCCCAATAGGCTCTGCGCATTGGAATAATACCTCCAATAGTATAGACCTAGACCAGACGTTAACTAGGTCTTCTACTGTCGATATTAGACTTAAAGTTTTGGGTTTGCCAGCTAGCTCAGAGTTCACTAGAAACTTTCTCGAATAGGCAAGGAGGAGTTGAACCTCCCTGGATAGACAAGAAGGGATTTAGTTTCTGACAACCATAGAACATGACAACTTTGCTCTCCCCTAATCAAGAGTGTATCTCTAGAGTCGTGTGAAAACAAGACAACTTATTTTACTCAGTCAGTACGTGCATTCTTAGTTTCACCAGATTGTAGAGAAAAGGAAGAGACAGGCTTGTTCAATAAAAGATGTTATTTATTGATCAGTCTCTTTTCTCGTACAAGAGAAATGAATCGATATTATTGCAATACTTATGGTTAAGTAAAGTGCATACAATAAAAGCAGAAGTATAAAATAATACTGTAAAAACATTGATATGGTTTCTAAGCCATACGTTATTTAAAATGGACAGAATAGATACATACACATATACATTTGACTAATCGTACTCAACTGGTGCTTCTAACCACGCCTACCCCGGTGTACCTGACCTAAGCCTAATACGTGGGCGGGGATAGAAAGTAGTAGTTTAAGCTAAGTTTGTTTTGCCAAGTGACTGATTCAAGAATTCTCTGCAAGGGGTTATTCAGTTCCGTACCTTGAATCTAGGATGATTGAGGGATGGTATCTCTCATCTTTGGTCTTGATATTCCAGGCTGCCTGCAAGGGCTGCTCGGAAGCGCCGGAGCTGGATTTCTCGGCAGGAGAAAGGCAGCGTCTCGTTCTCAGCGCGTCAGGAAGGCGGGGCAGCTAGTGGGCTTCGCTCTCTGCTGGGCTTCGGGAAGTCTCGCTGCTCCGATCTCGTCACCACCGTGTGTGTTTGCTTAAGGCAATATCGGTAATATTTATACCTGTAAGGTGCCGAGATTGACGTAAGGATGGACATAGATACGTCAATAAGGATGTCATACGAGCTGGTCGTTAGCGCATTCTTTTACTGAAGTTCTCGGTGAAATCAAAACAATGGCCGCAGGGTTTTTCCCAGGTTGTCATAGGTTTGATTTGTTTTGAGAACTCCGTATGCCTTATCAGGGGCTGGAGGAATATTGCTTGCCTAATTAGATGGCAAGCGTTATGACCTAATGAGATAACGCGCTCCTGTGCCGTGGTCTGGCATAATCAGATAACGGTTTCTGCATCATGGGATGGCTGCTAGTTAACTCGGTAACCAGAATAGGGTCAGGAATAGGGGGATCGATACAGAACCTATAGGAATACATCACAGGAGACTCACAGGTAGCATCTGAAAAAGGTAGAGGACATGCGGAAGCACCGTCATTTTTACCGCCGCCAGCCTCCCGTACCAAGCCAAGTTGAGGCGGGCCCAGTCAGAAAGTGCCTTGGTAGTCTGATCCACCAGCAGCTTATAGTTGAGAGAGGCCGTTTTAGCTATAGAAGAGATCAGTTGGATACCCAGGTATTGAATATCAGAATGTACCCATTGAAAGGCAAAGTCCTGCCGTAAATCCTGCACCTCTGCATCGGGAATAGAAATGTTAAGGATTTGCAATTTTGAGAAATTTACTTTAAATCCTGCAACCTTACTGAATTCGAGGAGTTCTGCCGATAGGTACCGCAGGGAGGAGTGGGGATGGGTAAGCAACAGGATAACATCATCGGCATATAAGCTAATTTTGTGCGTATCAGCACCAAACTTAATCCCGGTGATACCCATATTTGACTGTATACGTTGGGCAAAAAGCTCCAGATAGAGCGCAAAAAGCAACAGGGACAAGAGACACCCCTGTCGTGTCACTCTAGTGATGCGGAAAAGGGCTGACTTACACCCATTCACTCGCACCGCTGCCTTAGGGGCCGCATAGAGGCACCAAACCCAACGTACAAAGTTGTAGCCCATCCCAAAGCCCTTCAAAACTGTAAACAGATATTCCCAGTCCACTCTATCGAAGGCCTTTTCTGCATCAATGGAAAGAAAAAAGGCCTGAGCCCGAGAATGGTGGACCAGGTGAAGAAGCACTCGGTCTCCCTGGTGGGAACCCGAAGATGAAGCATGTCACCAACTAGGTTGGTGAGTGAGGGTTCTTTTAAAAAATATAGTTTTTTTCCATCACACCGGCCCCCTTCCGTTCTTTTTACTTTAATTGTTGTTATCAAATGAAGCTAGTCATTGAATGTCAAGCAGGAGCGGTTAAAATACCCTAGGTGCACGGCTGCTGATTTCCCTTCATATGTTGCACGTTTGACTGCTGGTGAGCGTTTAATTAACATACTCATGCCAAAGCAACACAGCGCATGCTGAGCATCGAATTTTGTTGAGATTTATACAGAAGGAAGGGTAATAGCATAGACTAAAACTATTACATTGCTCATTTACTTTGCTCATTCGTCATCATTTGAAGCAACTGTGAAATCATTGCTCATTTACTTTGCTCATTCATCATCATTTGAAGCAACTGTGCAATCATCGTATTCTACTTTGGGGTGAGGTGTTTGCAGATGTGCAATGACCATAACACTCTGTCCTTTTAATATTAGGAAGTCGGGGGAAACACGAGCGCTGGATTTGACTGCTCAAGCCAATACTGGCACTGCTCACATGCTGTTTACTAACATAAACTGCATGAAAGCAGTATTTGCATTGGCTTAGGAGTCAGGCATAGCCTGCACACATAAGTCAGTGGGGGAAGGGGTGGGATGTTCGCAGATCATGGCCAATAAGGGTATAGCTTTCTTGTGAAGCCGGGAATTTATGCCCATGTTCACTCCCTTCCGTTGGATGCAGCAATCTCTTCTTTTCACGTGCATTGCCAATGATGGCATTGTGCGGGAAGGAGAAAGAAGTGATGTTATACAGTCACCATAGCCTGACCCTCAATAGGCGTCCAGATAAGGTTGGAAATGCTGATAAGGAATACGTGGACAATCCGGAGAGGAGCGTTAAACATGAAAAGTTGTATCCTCTCCTGCAGACGGGATCTCTTATTTATTATGATTAAAAGTAAGTTGTGCTTGTCTGTATTTGTGTGTGTTGATGTGTGCCTGTGTGCGCATAGTGTGTACAGACATGCAGTTTTGTGCGTCTCTATGCTGGTGTGTTCATGGGTGTTTTTATGTTGTCTGTGGGGCTGATTCACAGAACTAATCTGAGAAAAAAATCCTAAACTTACTACTTTTGGTATTCACCGAAGACATTTAGTAGTAGTAAAGTTAGGATTTTGTCTTAAGTTAGGATTTTGTCTTAAGTTAAATTTAAGTTTGTCTTAAATATTGGTCTTAAGCCAAAATCCTAACTTAAGGCATAAAAAATCCTAACTTAAGACAAAATCCTAACTTTACTACTACTAAATGCCTTCTGTGAATACCAAAAGTAACAAGTTTAGGATTTTGTCTCAGATTAGTTCTGTGAATCTGCCTCATTGTCGGGACTCCCTCATTCTTCCGATTATTCACGCTTCCCTTCATTGTTTTTAGGTCGAGCGTATGTGCTGTTCAGCAAGACTGGTGTAGTGGAGTATGGAAGAGAAGCTTCGCTCACTCTCCGCCCATGTTTCTCATTGGCTTGTGTCAGTATCCTTCCTAAATGCTAGCGTCTGATTCGTGAAGAGGCTTATTAGTCTCTCATTACTACCGCCTTGTCTTCATCTGTAACCTCCCATGGCGACTGGCCCCTTTACTTCGGTTGTTACAATGTACGTGTTCTTAAGTGGTAAGCACTATTTTCTTTAAAGACTTTCTCTTGCTGCAGGCATGACGTGCTTTACTTACATTCAGCCTGCCATGCCCACTTTCTCTTTTGAAGCAGCTGGGACAATGACAGCCGCTTCTTTGAAATTCAATAGGTCTCGCATTTCAGTGCGAGACCTATTGCATTGCAAATTTCTTTTTTTTGTCAGCCGCTATCCTTTCGGACGATTTTTTTATGTAAGGCTTCTCTTTCCTGCTCCAACAGGCTTTTTTAGAAGCATTCTGCAAAGACTTGCACTTTTTATGTTTTTTACTTATTGTGAACGCAAAATTAACGGATAACTACAGCATGGGATGCCTCTTTTATCTGAAGGAAGACCTCCCACTACTGAAAATTTCTACTTTCCATGACCATGGAGTGCCTTCCCAGTGTGTTCTTGTGGTTAGAGTGTTTGCCTTTTATTGCAGTATTATCCATGTACTTGTGTTTGGTACCCTCTTGCAACTTGCACTCACCACTTTGCCCCTGTAACACACGGTTTGCTTCCTCTCACATATTTTTTACCTTGGATACTTGCACAAGTGTCGCCTTTGCCTACGTAACGTTTGTTCTTGTGCCTGAGTGTCTAGCATATATTGCAGTATTATACCTCAAATTATACTTTGTTTTCTCTTGTAGCCTGCACACCTGTCACTTTTTCCTCCTGTGCACTTTTTACTACCTCATGTATTTTTGGTTGCTCACAATTTTTACTACCTCATGTATTTTTGTTTGCTCACAATTATCACTTTACCGTATGTAACGTAACGTTTGCTTTTGCAATCTGTTGTTCGTGTAATGTTCTCAGTTTGTATCATTTCTGTTCCTATTGTGAAGCGCTCTGCCGCCTTTGGGTGAAGTCTGCGCTATATAAAATTGCATAAATAAAATAAAATAAATAAATAAGTCTGAATGTGTGCAGCATTAACTGTCTAAAACGAAGCTCACCTCAGCAATGTTCTCGCTCAATAGCTAGGCAATGGCAAACGAGCAGCAGGTCAGGCTCAGCCCACCCTCTTCCGTGAGTCGACTCCGCCTGCATGCACCTATTGCGGAGGACAGACAGCTACAGCTTTGCTATTGGCTGTTGAAGAAGCCAGCCAGAATACAGCACACAGCACCCTATATTGGTAGGTCCTCTCGTTGCGGTACAACTTAAACCCCAGCTGGAAGTGTAGGTCCCGTGGTCCTTAGCAGGCCCGGCTCCAGGAATTCTTATTTGGGTGGGCCAAGGGTGTATTTGGGTGGGCCACTGGGACTCAATTTGTCTCATATATTTCTGGGCAGGCCTGCTTCAGGGCCCTCATTTATCTCTTCTTACTCTTGCAAGGCCCAGTAAAACGCACTCTTTTACAAATCTCTTTCTAAATGTTATTACTCTCAAAAAGTGTTTTTTCCTTATAATGTTCCTTTGATGGGAAGAGGAGGTTTCTGAGGTGGGAGTTATCAGGCGAGTGACACTTCTCGGGCTCCCTCTGTGCGAGCCTTCAGGGAGAATCCCTCTTCATTACTACCTCCACCTGACCCCAGACTCTGCAACACACTCCCTTACAGGCTTGAATATCCACTAGTCCTCTCCAGTGCACCTTATGCTACAGCTGACCTTGGGACCCAGCCCCATATCAGTCACCATCGGGCTCCACTTTCATTTTGCCCGGTAAAAACATTAGAAAAATCACCTTCAAACTTTAAACATTGAATATAGCAGTAAATGTAATTAGCACGCACTTTAAAGTATGTTTCACAGTAGCCCTTATGACCCGACTGCTAATTAAATAAACAAAAACAGAAAGGCCAGGGCCGGCTTTATCGCTGATGCCAAAGTCTTTTTTGGTGCCACACCAATAACCTCTTTCTCCGTAAATACCTTTACTACCACCTTCCAACAGTGCCACTCATCCCTCCATGACCCCCCTATTGACCTCCTCCTCAGATTTCCTCACTGCCTCACGCCACAAGTGCCCCTCATATCCCCATAGTCCCTCCCCCTCATTACCCCCTCCTTGGAGACCAGTACCCCTTATCTCTTTGTAGCCCCTCCCACTCAAGACCTCCTCGTCTAACTCCCTCACTACCACTCTACACCAGTGCCCCTCATCTCTCCCTAGCTCCCCTTCAACCCCATGACCTTTTCCTCGGATTCCCTAACTGTCATCCTCTACCAGTGCCCCTCATCGCTCCATAGCCCCTCCCACTACCTCCTACTCGGATTCCCTCACTGCCACCCTCCACCAGCGCCCCTCATCTTTACGTAGCCCCTTTCTCATATGCATTTCATTTGTTGTATAGCGCTACTCATATCAGTGTAGTGTGTGTCAGTACTTTACACCACACACACATTATACAGAGACAATGAATCATACAAGTATGTAAATCAGTCTATAGGGAATGTCACATAAGCCAATGAGGATTACAAGGTGTATGAATCACATGTCATCCATACTGGTGGGCAGTATATTTTAAAAGGGTTTGGTATGGGGAAACACAACCTTAGGATTTAAAGACTATTCCATGGGGGTCAGCTTTACTGATAAAAATGTATATCTGTCCAAACATACTCATTTTAGCAACATTAGAATAATGAAAGACTGGGGAAGTTTTAACTATATCACAAAACAAAAAAAGCGAAGTTCTAACTATACCATTCATGTTTGTAGACAGCTCTTAGATGACAGTTCATAGGTCACTGTCCTATGATACGATTGTAACTTCTGAACTCCAAGTAACACAAGGATCTCTGGGACAAAGGCAGTAGCCCACTGAGCTATCCAGATACAATACAGTTCATCTGCATTTAAAACTACTAACAAACAAATGATTGCTCTCCAGAAGGATCATTAATCACCAGCGTTATCTGGGCATTTTGTATTGTCTTATTACTGTCCTACATCGGCCATGATAAAGATAAAAACTGTTTAAATGAAGCTCACAGGAAGTATGTGTCTTGCTGGGCCTGTGCAGATTTTAAAAAGAAAAAAATGTAGTAACGCATTCTCTTACCTGCTCCATTAGTCAAACTTTGTGTCACAGTCTGATGTGATAAGCCACTGCAGGGGTTAGGAAAGGTGACTAAGAATAAACAAACTTCTTTTTGCCTGTGCTGCATAGAAAAAGAAATATCAACGCAGCAGGAAAATAGGCAAAGATTACCAAAGGTTACCAGTGTCAAAGAAAGGATTTGTCACCTTTCGCTGTGCTGAGATGAAGGGGTGAAAAAAGTAAACACAGCCTCGTTAACATGTTAATGGTCTTTAAAGACCTGTGAAGTACTCGGGTGCGCGGGGCTGCGATAATCTTTAAATCTGCCTGTGTGTGTGCGCCCGGGAAAGCTGTCTCGGCCCAGGCTGACACACACGACCTGCGCGTTGCACGCCTGCCTTCCAGCCCTCACTGCTGAGGGCCAAGGCTCCTGTTTGGGTGGGCCTGGCCCACCCGGCCCACCCGCTAGAACCGGGCCTGGTACTTAGTTGTGTGGTGTGGGGGGGATCGGTGTCAAAAAAAAAGAAAAGCATTAGATCAAGGAACAAGTTAGTAGTGTGCTTACGCTCTCATATTGATCTTTTACTAACCTGAGTAATGTGAATTTGCGAGTTTGCTCACCTGCACAAAACAAGAGAGACCGGGATTAGTGAAACGCTCAAAAAGACTTATGTTTTGGAACAATCCAGAACTAATACAGGCTTGTTTTGGAAATATGTAGTACTAATACAGTTTTCAATTGCAGTGTTACAACTGCATTGTGATTGAAACTCGTATTAAGCTTATTGTGAATTATTGACTAACAAATCATTTGCTGTCAACAAGACAGTATCGTGGATGCCTTATTAATTAACCCGTAACTGGTACATACACATTTGTGTGTGTTCTAGTTTAATTAAATGCAACAAATCAGGCTATTGTAGTGGCATACTAACATATACACTTCTGTCATTAGGAGTTCGAACCCATATCAAAGTGCAAAGACAGACACACTACCAACTGCGTAGGAGGGAACACAAGGTCTCTCTCAGTCCGTTCGCCATTCCCATTCGGGGCTTTTACCTCATCAGTGTTGAATTGTTCGTGGGAGAGGCTATTGCCATTGGGGAGAACTTGGGAAGAGGCGTCAGGAGGGCCGTGTTGCTCCCATGGGACCCATGGCAGAGGTTAGTGCTTGCCAGAAGGAGCCTCTTATCCTTTTTGAAGGGGAGTAAAGAACGCTTGCAGAATGATGGCTTGTCCATAATAAAAGGGAGTTACAACATTTAGCAAGAAGGCCGCATGAGTACTCAGTACCAAGTAGTCCAGGAAAAAGGTGGTGCATTGAGGTTGCACTGAAAATGCTAAACAGTAGTGTTACAGAAAGTAAATCACTTGTGCTTCTTATGGATCCTACTAACCAGAGTCCTCACTTTAGAGCAGATGCCAAAGTAGTACCTCTCCGGATGAAAATCACACCAAAAGCCCTTCCCACCGGACCTGGCTGTCAAGGCAGTAGCGATTCAAGAACATAGACACCCAAGTCGCAGCCTGGCAGATATCAAGGACATGCACTCTGTGAACCAATGCATTGGTAGATCTTAAGTCATTACGATGAGGAAAAAGACAGTCTTCAAAGTCAGGATTTGCAGCGAGCAACTATGCATTGCTTCGAAGGGCATACACAAGAAATATCAAGATAATTTTAAAATCTTTTAACTGGATAATCAACTTTTAATAAATTAGATCACAAGCGATTTAAACATGGACGGTTTGTCTGCCAAACGTAGAAATACCAAAGAGCAGACATTTAACCTTGCACATTTTAATGCCCTGCTGGTCCAAAGATGAAACAAAGAAAAGGTTGTCTGGCAACTTTCTATGCAGCAAGTCTTATGAGCGCAGCACCAGGCCACATATTAGCCCAAGCAACCAGCATAAATGGATGTTATGGAAGGTTGCATGATCGCAATAATGACATTCACTACCTCAACCAGTGGCTCATGCAGTCAGTTGCCCGCATTTAAACTACCCCATGTAAGTGTACATTGCTCAGATTCTGGAGGAGGACTCTGCCTTGTTGCTGTGACAAAAGAACTTAGCAGAGTGGCAGCCTGATCGGAGGACAGATGCTCATACCCAGAAGTTCAGTGTACCATACTTTCAGGATCCAATCCAGGGCCACTGGGATGACTTGGGCATGATTGTTCCTGATCTTTTTTAAGACTTGAGGCAGGGTCGGGAAGGTGAGTAGGAGTCCTGTGTTCCATTTCAGCCAGAATGCATCTTGCACAAACTCCATCGTGCGAAACATTCGGCATTATGCGTTCTACGGCGGCAACAAAAAGCTATAGCCATAGTTCTTCTGTTGGAAGATGCCTGGTGACACCTCTGGATGTAAACACCACTTGTGATCTGCCACACGTCGCCTGCTCAACTTGTCCACACTGGCATTCAAGGACCTGCCACTGGTTCACGATCAGGGTACAGCCTTGGATCCCTCCACACCAAGGCGCAGAGGGTCTTGGCACAGGACATTGGGCCCCACTCTGCCCTGCATAGTGAAAGAGCTGTCTGTGAGATCCAGCACCAACCTCCCCTTGATGGCAGGAAAACCTACAGAGCCAAACAGAACACCAATGGACTGATGTGGAGCCAGGCTTCTTTAGAGGTGAGGGCCCTCTGATCTCAATTTCTCCTAAATGACCCCCACAGCCCAGCAGGGACAGGTTTTTCACCGTTTTCAGCTCTGGGTGGAGAAGGTAGTGAAGGCTAAAGCGGGGCCAATTGAATTTGATCAGCAACCAATGCAGATTGTGTGCCATCTCCACTGCGATATGGATGGCATCTGTCACATTTAATTGATGCTGGACCCATTGGAGCTTCAGATTCCATTGCAGAGCCCGCATTTGCCACCAGTGGTAAAATATGAGGAGGATGAAGGAAACTAAGAGGCTAAAAAATCCTCAGAGCTATTCTCACTATGGTCCAAGACCAAGGCTGGAATATCAGGATCGTAGCCTGAATGTCCCGGGTCCCTTGTTGCACAGGGAAGGTCCTGAACTGTACTATGTCAAGGATAGCTCCAATCAATGGAAGCATCTGCGAAAGGATCAGGTGCGACTTATCGTTCCCCTGGAGGTAGTCTGCAACTGAATGTTCAAGCCAGATTTAAACAGCCATTTCTTGAGGTGAGGACGTTTGGTATCTCCGACAGCCTAAGGTCATTAACCAGCCATCTGGGTCCAGAGCAGGGGGGATCTGGGCCCAGAGCAGACAAGATCTGGGTCATTGTGAGCATTTTTAATTTGTTCTTCCACATAAAGACAATCAGAGGTCAAGTGTCCAAAATCACCCCGAGAGCCTTGTCCTTCTTTAGAACAAGGACTTACTACACATACACAGGGGTCCGTAGCCTCTCAGTAGCACACTTGGAAAGCAACACTCGTATCACTTGGCAGTAGAATGGACCGGTGCACACCTGACCTGAAATTCACTCCGACGTAGAGGATTATTTGGCAGGGTAAAAAGAAAAGGCCTGGCATAGCAATGTTTATCTATTTACAAGACCCATATGAAAGAAGTAATAGATAGCCACCTTGGGAGGGAATGGTGGCTAATGCCCCCTACTGGATAGGCATGAACCACATAGGGCAGACTCAAGTGGTTTGGTTGCTGTAGCAGCTAGGCAAGACACATGGGAGGATGGATGTCCCTGTTTTCTTATGCACTGCCTGCAGACCCACATCCACAGCCCTGAAAAGACTGTGGTGGCTACAGTACTGGTTGGGGAGACAGTCTCTCCCTATATGCAAACACTCTGGCAAAGCCTCAGAACTTTTTGAATTGGTGTGGAAACTGTTTGGCAGGGGGTCACCAGACACAAAGAACACACATCAATACTAATTTCCTTAAAGCGATCCAATGCAGAGTCTGTCTGCACTCTGAAAAGGTGGGCATATCCAGGTAGACCTGGACACCTCTGGAAAGTCCTTTGGAAAGCATCCACGCACACTGGCAAACTACACTAGTACAGACTGCCCAACCCAGGCAATCTGTAGTATTAAGACCGTTGTGGATGACACATTTGGCTGCATCTTGTCTATTATTAAGTCTTCAGGAACTGCCCTGGCCATTTCCCATAGGGTATGTGTATAATGACTCAGTAAACAAACAGCATTTACTTGTTGCAATTCTAGAATAGTAAAAAGAAAACATAAACTTGACAAAAGTGTTGTGATTTTGCATGCTTCCCGTTGTCCCTATGTTCCCTGCTGCTCAGCCAGTATGTGAGGTCCTCAGAATATTGAGAGTGTTTAGAGTCGAAGAAGTGTCAGTTGAAGGAATGGGCTGAGCAGCAAGCATGCTCCTCGGGGACTATCTATAACCTACAACAACACTAGTAAATCTACTTCTTTTATGACCTATGAGCATCCATTCTTGATTATAACTAGTGTGGTAAATAAATAATTAATTACCGGTACTATTTTTGACTAGATATATATATTAACAGATAGCTCAATAAATAAGAGTCAAGATTCGAGGTAGCTGGAGTTTGCAGGTTTTAATCAAGCATAACGGACAGGAACAGGACAACCTGCACGGGAATAGGATGGCAGGGCCCGGCAGCTGCCGGGGCAGGATCTGGGATGGCTAGAGCAACTTTAATAACAGTGCATAACATATATATACTAAAACAATTGCATTACAGTCAATACAGTAGGCGTAGCAGTGGGCGGAGTTTGTAGCAGTCGCGAAAGATAAGGCATAAAGTAGGTGTAACAAGAGGTGTGTACATAGACATGTGATGTAAACGTAACAGAAGTGTCATAAATGGGGCGGAAACATGGAGGGGGCTACCTAAGGAGCCGGGACCTCTGACCTAGTGGTGCGCGCAAACTGGCAATGACGTGTTACTAGGAGGAACTGGGGGCTATGACTTCTGCACTAGAAGAGGAGACTAAAGTCTGCGGAGTCAGAGCGACATGTACCTAAAACCTATCTAGTATCTGATGTTTAGAGAACATGTTGATAGAATCCAAGAGTTATCAGGGTAAAGGCTAACAGACTCTAAGACTGGTGCATACATTATTCTACATGTAGTGCGTGTTGAAGAATATTAAATGAACATTAATACAGTATTTCTCTTACATGGAGACATAAAGGCTAGACTATGACTGAAACTATTGATGCGATTCAGTAGCTTAGGAATGCAGAGAAGGAGGGCTGGACTGATAACTAGAATCATAACATACTCTTGGCAGACTGGCAGGCAGAGCCAGGCCGAGCCGGGCACTGTGAGGCAGGAAGTAAGTGAAGGGTCAGGGATGCAGGTGGGGGCTGTATCGCTCCTCGGAGAGGATTCAGGAGACAGGAGCTGAATCTGAGTCCGGGCCCTTTTGAGGCCTAGAAACGGGGACTTTTACTGAATTAACGTGCACACTGTGAAACGAGGCAACATAGGTTTACATAGGCCTGATACTCGTAGCTTTCACGAGAACTGGAAACTGGCATACTAGAGATGGACACAACTGTAATTGCGTCTTTAATTGATCATAAGGGAATACATATGCATATTAATCATGCACATATAACATAGGATGGGGAACACGTAGGGACACAGAACATGGCAAAATTTACTTTTCCACATTCCCTCCTTGTCACTACGTTTCCATCAGGAAACATCAATATTCATGATACCATCTATCATTTCATACAGTATCATTTGCTCGTCTCGAATTGTCTTGGAACGGGACTTAGGACTAGGACTTGGAATACAGGATGTAGCACAAATGCCGCAAATCGCAGGGCCACATTGTATACAGAGGCAGCAACTGAAAATGATCATTACTGCTATACCTAGGAATGACAACACTTTCCATCCCCAGGCAGAAATTATACTCCAGAGCCAACCGGACCATGTCCAGGTGCCTGGATTCTGGTGTAACTGATGGGCAATTTTATGAAGTCTGGTTATAGCTGAATAAACAGACGGCGCGTTATTAGGAATGAAAATGCAGCAACTAGATCCGATGACTCTACATGCTCCTCCTCTATCGGCCAGTATGACGTCAAGAACGAGACGATTTTGGAGCACAACAAATCTCATAGCAGATTGCTCTTCGGTTAAGTTACCTAGAGCAGAAGTAGTCTCATTCACTACTGCTTCAAGGGTTCTGGTTAACCTACGGATTAACTTACTATTCTGGATAGGTCCTATAAAGAAGAAGAAACCTCTATTGAAGTCTGTATACTGTTCTAGAGCAGTTTCAGTTTGATCGACAATTGGGGACTCGATCTCTCTTTTATGTCTAATGTGTACTAGATGTGTGTTTCTATGATAATCAGATGGGGCTAGAAAAACTGGTGGCAGTAGGAAGGCAATATAACATGTTCCATCCCAATCGAGGGGCAGACGAACATATGCGGTCTGACCACAAACAAAATAAGAATGACGTGAGGCTTTGAAAATAGATTTCCCACTGTCACTATACTTGACTATTGTAGTACAATCACTATGTCCTACATGTGCGGAACCATTCTTTCTGACACATAATTCGCCTTTGACTGGCAGTACTGAAATAGCGGGTAAATCTGGAGTAGTATCAGACTGAACATTCAGGACCATAAAATTCGAAGAATAATTACCTAAATCATAAACTTCATTTTCTAGATCTAACCCTGTTCTATGGGTGAGACCTTGTTTGTCTGGAAAACATGTACTATTCAGAAGGGACATATCAGTTGAGGATGACGTTAAAGTGGACTATGCTCCACACGAACCATTATGTGAAAATGGATAAGGAAAGAGTGGCAGAACTCCCTTCGGTGTCTGGAAAGGGGGGAGTCGACCACACACCCAACAATTAGTGGCATTGCTGGTCTGGTGTGAATAGTGTAACATTCTAATAAATGTATTATTACGCATAGCGAGACGATAGGATAGCTCGTGAGGAGGCAGATCACTAAATGTGTGCTCTACTGTAGTATTAGAAAACTTATTTACATGAGAAATTGGAAAACATAAATGTAATGCATAACTTGTGCAGGTAACCATCAAACTCAAAAACATAAGAAAACTTAGAACGATGATACATCTGATAGAGTTTTGACTAACTCTCTCACTATGGGGGTCTATCTCATACATGTCAGATACCTGTCTAACCGTTTCACCCGAGGGGGACTTAGACAATTAAACTGGCTGACTTATTTTACTAGACCGGAGCTTTAACTTATACTCCTGCTGTGGAGTTTTCTCTAACAGAGGAACTTTCAGTTCAGGATTTAGATTAATGTCTTGTTTTAGGCAGTCTTTAGAAATGGAACAGTCTTTGGAATTGTCATTAAAAGTCTTTTTCCGGATTCCATGAAATTTCTTGATATGCGACAGGTGGACCCAACCCTTGCGGCCTTCCAACTTCACGGCCGTGCGGGTGGTCAGGAGGACTAGTCTCGGCTGTTTCCAACGAGGCTCCAGCGGACTTGAACGATCAAAGTTCCTTACAAAGACTAGGTCGCCTGGAATGACCTCATGCGGTTTCACTTCGGTATTGTCTGGAAATGTGGCGGCAACCTGTGAACGACAAGAGTGTAGGGCAGACATCAAGGAAGCTAGGTAATCTGTCAGCATATTACTGGAAACATCTGTAATACTTCGGGGTCTAGGTGTACCCCACATGTTCGGGGGGCGGCCGAATACGACCTCGTACGGGGACAGACCTGATCTGGAATGTGCGACCATGCGCATATAAAATAAAGCGACTGGCAGAGCTACTAGCCAGTCTACACCTTTCTCTTTACAGACTTTAGCAATGCGGATTTTTAGAGTCTGATTATGTCTCTCTACGAGACCGGCTGCTTCAGGATGGCGTACACAATGAAACTTCCACTGGTACCCTAACAGGAGGGACACATGCTTCATGAGTTCAGATGAGAATGGCTGGCCGTTGTCTGAATACACGACCCTAGGGAGTCCATAACGAGGAAAGAATTCACGAACCAACTGCTTGGCAGTGGTCGCGGCTGTGTAATCTGGGACTGGATATGCCTCTGTCCATCTGGACAAAGCGCATACAACTACGAGGACATACTTGAAACCTCGACATCGCTCCATCTGAATATAATCCATCTGGAGGACTTCAAAAGGGTGGTCAGGAGGCTGGAATCCCCCTTGTTCCACCGGGACACTTTTACCTGGATTGAACTGGCAACATATCATACAGGTACGGACTTTCTGCTTGGCTGCAGCTCGTAAGTGCCTGTTGAACCAAATGTCCTGGATACTGTCTAACATAGCTTTTTCTCCTAAATGTGCAGGACTATGTGCGGTATTGATAATGACTTGAACCATTGAGTCGGGGAGAAACCATGTGGCTTTTCCCTTCGTCAACCATCCTTGATCTGTCTGGACCCCTCCTTGTTCGGACCATTTCTTGATTTCATCGGGAGTAGCATGTAACTGTATGTCTATGACATCTTGTGTAGGGTCCTTAACTGTCATACAAGTAGTCGGATCTGGAGTGTGTGTCGGTGTCGTGTTAACTGGAATGTCTGGAGTCTGGGCTGTAAGCTTGGCTGTTCGATCTGCTAGATCATTACCTTGGGAAATAATGTCAGTAACTTTCGTATGTGCTTTGCACTTCATAATAGCGATAGCTGTCGGTAAATGGATTGCATCTAACAGAGCTTGAATGAGGAGACCATGCTGAATCTTGGTTCCATGAGAAGTCATAAAACCTCTTTCTTGCCAGAGCACTCCAAAGTCGTGTACGACTCCGAATGCGTAACGTGAATCTGTATATATGTTTACTTTCAGGTTCTTGGCACGTATGCAGGCTTGGGTCAGAGCGACTAGCTCTGCTGCTTGAGCGGACAGAGTATCAATACGGTGTGTCTCTATAACTTCAGTGTCAGTAGTCACTGCATACGCGGCTACTAGTTCTCCCGTACTTGTTCTCATACATGAACCGTCCACATAAAGTGTCAGGTCGGGATCAGGTAATGGAATGTCTGTCAAGTCTTGTCTTGGCTTAGTCATAGTGTTAACTACTTCCACGCAATCATGTGTGGCAGGATTTGAAATAACTGACGGTAACAGTGTAGCAGGATTTAGAACGTTGCAGCGTCTGATTTCTATGTGTGGCTGGAACAGTGTCAGTTCATAACCTGTTAAACGTGCAATTGTCAAATGCTGAGTCTGGGTTCGGTTTAAAAGAACTTCCACGGAGTGTGGAACTTGTACTGTCAGGGAGTGTCCTAACACTATGGAATCACTTTGTCTGATAGCTAATGCTGTGGCTGCAACTGACTTGAGGCACGCAGGCAGAGCCTGGGCTACTGGATCTAATGTGCTTGAAAAATAAGCACAAGGCTTGTATTGTCCTGCTTGATCTTGTGTGAGAACGGATAATGCTGTACCATCACGTTCTGTAACAAAAAGTGTAAAAGGCTTACTATAGTTCGGTGTAGCTAGAACAGGTGCTTGGCATAAGGCTTTCTTTAATTCATTAAAAACAAGTGTATGTTCGGATGTCCAAGGGAGGACAGTCGATACGGCTGCCTCCTGTGTCGTTAACTGTATCAGTGGCTTGGCTAGAAATGCATACTGAGGAATCCATTGTCTGCAATAGGAAGTGAGGCCGATAAATGCTCGTACCTCTTTCTGGGTCTTGGGCTGAGGAAGACTCGCTATTAACTGGATACGGTCAGGTGTCAACTGCCTACCCCTCTTGGACAGTAAGTGTCCTAAGTAGACCACTTGCTGGACACAGAATTGAAGCTTCAAAGGGGACACCTTGTGCCCCATCTCGGCTAGAAAATACAGGACTGTAAGTGACGCTCGCTCGCAGTCACGTTCAGAACGGGCTGTGATCAGTAGATCATCGACATACTGGAGCAGGGCAGTGTCAGTTGGCATGTGAATATTGTCTAGTTGTCTCTTAAGTGCTTGACTGTAAATACTAGGACTTTCTGTGAAACCTTGAGGAGCTCGTGTGAATTTATAGCTCCTTCCATTTAAACAGAATCCGAAAAGGAACTGGCTGTCTGGATGAATCGGGACACTGAAAAATGCATTTTTGAGGTCTATGACAGTGAAAAACGTAGCTTCAGAATCAATGGCTGTCAATAGGGATGAGATATCTGGAACAACTGGATACTGGGGAATGATACATTTATTAAGTTCTCGAAGGTCAATCACTAATCGATATACTGGAGGTGCATTTGGATCAGTACGTTTCATGACCGGAATGATAGGAGAACTACATACATTGGAGTCAGTTTCTACAACCACTCCTTGAGCAATGAGCTCGTCAATAATTTTAGATAAGGCTGCTACAGCCTCAGGTGGCAATCTGTACTGTCTGATTCGTGGTAACACTACACCTGGTTTCAGAGTCACACGATGAGGTGTGATGTGCATACAACCAACATCAGTTGGACCTTGTGCCCATAGATGCTGCGGGACATTCAGTAATCTTGGATCAAAATCACGTAATACATAGTGACCTTTAAAGTCTCTTAAAACAAACGTATTCCTTCTGGGGAGCAGCAAATAACTGCACCTAATTCTTTTAATATCTTGATGCCTAACAAATTTTCTGGACATGACTTGGTAAGTAACAAATCAGTAGTTCGGGACAATGGACCTACTTCTAGAGAAACTGGTTTGGAAATTTCATTAACTATTGGCTTTCCTGAGAATCCAAGGGAAACATTTCTAGAGCCTGAGAGCGGAGCCCCTGGAACCTCGTCATGACTGATAGTAGTCCTACTTGCCCCTGTATCAATCAGAAACTTTCTGTCTTTCCCTAATACTTGACTGTGAACATAGGGACCCTCTTGATCTACAGGTATCTCGATGAGAGGCAAGCCTACCTCCCTCTCTAGGCTGTTTCATGAATACTGCTGATACTCTGGATACTCGGACTGTGCATACTGGTACATTTGCTGTGTAACATGCTGTGTTGCAGCAATAGGCTGCGGTACTGTAACTGTCTGTTGTGCATTCTGTGGTAACTGGGAAGTCTGTGTAACTTGTTCTTGTCTAGGCGGACGTGGTCTTTCTTTAGTCTTACCGGTAGCTATGTTGTGTTTCAGAACTGCACACTCGTTTATAAAATGACCTGGCTCTTTACAATAATTGCAGGTCCCTTTCACAGGAACTGCAGGATGACTGGCTTGATTCGTACCCCTCTTCTGACTGTCTTGAGGAACAGATTGTGCAACTAATACTTTCATTTTCGTGTCTTTCATACGTCTCCTTTCATGATCTTGCTCTTCCCTGATTCTATTCTGGTGGTACTGGAGCATCTGGAGCATTTGGGACGTAGTATTAGCTTGCCATGTACTTTCGACTTTTAAAACTCGATTTTTAACTTGTGGACTTGAATTCTCGACTAGTTTAGTAACAAAAAGATGAGGGTATGACTCGCTACTCGTCTTCAGACCACTGTTAATAAAAAAAACATTTCTCGAATCTAGAATAAAAATCACTAGTGTCTTCGTCTTGTTTCTGTTTACAGGCTGAGATTGCATCCCAGTCTTCCTTTTTCGTGGCTAGTAATCTTGGCAAAACTTGTATTAACAGTTCAGGTAATTCTTTACATTTGTCTCCTAGACCGGTACCTGGTACACGTGTTTTATCTTCAGCTTCTAGAGCTGTCCAATCTATCTTTTTCTCTCCCACCTCCCATTCTTTTTCCTTGAGTTTTTCATATATGCCTGCAGGCAACAGGACCTTTAACATTTTAATGATATCTGGATACGTGTATTCTCCCATACGGAGCATGTCTTTTAATTCACGGTGGAACCCTGCTGGATCTTTATCGTGACACGGAATTAACTTCTTCATCTCTAAGAGTTCCATCTTGGTAATCGGGGTGTAAACAAATACTCGTTCTAGACCACCACCCGCTGTCCTAACTGGGTGTACTTCTCGTAACGGATGCTGTCTGTCTATGTAGAATGGTTTACTTTCTGGGGGTGAGACATGAACAAAATGCGGATTCAGAAACGTTCGGTATTTGTGGCGCTGTTCTAGAATGATACTAATTAAATCGGTACCTAGACCTTTCCATCTATACTGGAGTAAATCGTTTAGAACATCATGTAACGGACCTGGATCAGAATGTTGACCCTCATACAATGTGATGAGGTGCTGGATCATATACATACCCACCAGTCGCTGCTCGGCTGGGGGCAGTTTCAGAAACATTTGTGCCACTATTTCGTCTGGAAAAGTGGTAGAATCTGTAGCCCATCGGACTGCTGATCGGGCTAGTTCTTGTTCATGCATAGTACTAAGTTCACTATAACCGATTCGTGATTTCAGGATGTGATCGGTAGCTTGAAATACTTGCTCTAGAGAACACTGTTCTGGTACTGGAGAAGGAACAGTTTTCTTGTAGTCTAGACGTGAATGTCGGTCGGAAAGTCTAGTTCTACCCACATACGCTATTCTGGAGGGATTCTCGTCGTCTACCTCTTCAGTAGAAGAGTCATTTTCTTTCTCGCTTATTTGTGCTGCTTTGCGTTTCTCGTGTAGCCTTATTATTTCCTTACGAATTTTCTTATACATACTCTCTATACAACTGAGTGTCCTGTGTCTTCCCTCGGCTATATTATCACTCCACCTTGTCAGGACTTTCATTTCAGTCGGATCTTTATCTGGATAATCTTGTTCCCTTATTAGACAGTTAATTAGAAACTTTAATAGCATGAGCTGGGTCTCAGCTTTCCTTAGAGACATGATTTCTCCAATACTTTCTGGGTCTGTTCCTGTACGAATGAAACGATATATTCTGTCTAGATCTTCTTTCATATTCGGTAGGGTGTCCAAATACTCGGTCACCCGTCTTACACGCAATGAATATATAACCATATTATCATCGCCTGGGACTGGATCATAACGGCATTCGGTGAGAGCTCGCTTGATATTTGCAACGGACTGATGTTTGGGCGTACGCTGTAACGCACGTTCATGTAACTCGACTGACGTTACACGTTTGTGTGGCGGCGGGGTACCAGGAGGACCTCCCCCCGCGGCCCCTAAACTGGAATCGTCGACTGATACTCTTCGTGCTGGCAGAGTGACCGATGTAGCGGGTACTTGTAATGTAGGCTGGACCGGGGGTACCGTAACAGGTGCTGTAACAGGTGCCCCGGTGGCTGGAGGAACAGGAATTACATTATTTACAGGAGCTGGCGGAACGGGATTAGCATATTCGGGGACTGTGTCGTCCAAGTAGGACGAGAGAAAAATATCAGCTGCGGTCGGTTTGTGACGTAGCTTGGTCGGAACTAATGTTGGCGGAAAATTACTGGATGCCTCCGGGGTTGCTTTTGGCAAGCCCTCGGCAAGAAGAGGGTACATACCCTTAATAAGGGCATTCCTCTGTCTGTCTGACTGTTCGGCTTTAACTCGTTCACCTATTTCGATTAATTCCCTTTCTTGGGCTCTTTCTGAGGATTCTCTACTTAATTCTGCTTTTCTGATTTCTTTTTCGGTTCTTTTATGAGATTCTTTGCGCCATTACTCGATGGCATCTTTCTGGGACTGTCTGGATTTCTTTTTCCATAATGCTTCTTCTACTCGCATGATGCACTCGGCATCCCATGTGCCTGATACAGGCCATCTATATTTCTCTTCTAGATCTTTAGTATACTCGACCCATAAGTCTAGATATAATATGGCACTTATGCCATGCTTATGATACATAAAATGACCTGGACTGTCCCTAGGCGGGACAGGAACTGCTTCCTCGAGCAGACCTTTTCTAGTTCTTAACTGACGTAACTTGGAGAACAGAGGCATGATTTAGACTAGAATACTGAACACAATACGATACACGATAAACACAATAATGACTGAGAAAACAAATCATTCATACCACGACATTGAAAACACATTGAAATAACATTTAAAATAACAGTTCGGACAGAAACATTACCTGGAATACTTGAGAACAGAACACATGAATTTCTCGAGAACAGAACTTACTAGAATTACTAGATGCACTGCTGAAACAGTACGAAACATACCGGTCCCATAAAGAGACACGTCAGGACCCGCATCCACCTAGGTGGACACTTCGTGTTGGATCTGTGTACCCAAACCCACGGACCAGAGACAAATTAATTGACCCTGTCTAGATACTACCCCAGCAACGGTACTCACCGGGCAGCAAGAACGGAAGGCCTCGGACTGGACTGGACTGCTACGACGACGGACTACGAACTTCGGACTTCAGTTACGGGTGGGCCTCCGGATACCTCGGACCTTGGACTCTCGGCTTGGGCTCTGGTCGGGACTCGCCGCGTTCCTCCACCGCCTCGTCTGGACGCTGGACCGCAACCTCCGTCTCCTCCGTGGGCCTGAGGGATACTTGAAGCAGAAATATCTGCACGTGGCCGGTATGGTTCCGTCACGGCTGCAGAGGGTCAGGGGGCTTGCGTGGCTTCTCCGGCGCGTGGCGAAAGGGCAAGTCCCTGTTCGGGCGCCATTATGTGGTAAATAAATAATTAATTACCGGTACTATTTTTGACTAGATATATATATTAACAGATAGCTCAATAAATAAGAGTCAAGATTCGAGGTAGCTGGAGTTTGCAGGTTTTAATCAAGCATAACGGACAGGAACAGGACAACCTGCACGGGAATAGGATGGCAGGGCCCGGCAGCTGCCGGGGCAGGATCTGGGATGGCTAGAGCAACTTTAATAACAGTGCATAACATATATATATACTAAAACAATTGCATTACAGTCAATACAGTAGGCGTAGCAGTGGGCGGAGTTTGTAGCAGTCGCGAAAGATAAGGCATAAAGTAGGTGTAACAAGAGGTGTGTACATAGACATGTGATGTAAACGTAACAGAAGTGTCATAAATGGGGCGGAAACATGGAGGGGGCTACCTAAGGAGCCGGGACCTCTGACCTAGTGGTGCGCGCAAACTGGCAATGACGTGTTACTAGGAGGAACTGGGGGCTATGACTTCTGCACTAGAAGAGGAGACTAAAGTCTGCGGAGTCAGAGCGACATGTACCTAAAACCTATCTAGTATCTGATGTTTAGAGAACATGTTGATAGAATCCAAGAGTTATCAGGGTAAAGGCTAACAGACTCTAAGACTGGTGCATACATTATTCTACATGTAGTGCGTGTTGAAGAATATTAAATGAACATTAATACAGTATTTCTCTTACATGGAGACATAAAGGCTAGACTATGACTGAAACTATTGATGCGATTCAGTAGCTTAGGAATGCAGAGAAGGAGGGCTGGACTGATAACTAGAATCATAACATACTCTTGGCAGACTGGCAGGCAGAGCCAGGCCGAGCCGGGCACTGTGAGGCAGGAAGTAAGTGAAGGGTCAGGGATGCAGGTGGGGGCTGTATCGCTCCTCGGAGAGGATTCAGGAGACAGGAGCTGAATCTGAGTCCGGGCCCTTTTGAGGCCTAGAAACGGGGACTTTTACTGAATTAACGTGCACACTGTGAAACGAGGCAACATAGGTTTACATAGGCCTGATACTCGTAGCTTTCACGAGAACTGGAAACTGGCATACTAGAGATGGACACAACTGTAATTGCGTCTTTAATTGATCATAAGGGAATACATATGCATATTAATCATGCACATATAACATAGGATGGGGAACACGTAGGGACACAGAACATGGCAAAATTTACTTTTCCACACTAGGCTGTCCGGTTTTAGGTTTAAACCTATAATAACTGAGAAAAAACACAAAAGGGAACTAGCCCTCATCAGTGTAAACATATAAACACTGAAAAATACCCGCTGAACCACAAACTAATAGCCATTCAAAGAAAGGAAAAGGAGAGTGAAAGAGTATATTTTTTTCTTCCTGAAGGGGAACAATACAATGTAACTTTGTTATGCAAGCGAGCAGCAAGAAAGACTGGGCTAACATTATTCTGCTTGAGTTGTGTTGTTTAGGGATGTCACAACAGAGAATGTTTCCCACGTGGCCTAAATTCTTTTAACAATATCATATCATTTTTCCTTTCAAAAAGGTCCTACAAAACATAGTGGACAAGTTTATTTATTTCATTTATATATCTTCTTTATTTGTTCTTTTTATACTTTTTTTTGCAAAAATTATTTTTTGTATACTTTTTTTTTAATTCTTTAGATTCATATCTCATAAAAGTTAGTACATGTATCTAATTAACAGTGCATAAATAGTCAATATGTGAACAATAAAAAATACCATACAGAGAACACTTTACACTCACTCTCATCTATTCATCATACATACACTCTCATACAATCCAAATATACTCTTTATTCTGTGTCTAAGGAGTCACAGATCTTTCTGTGAGCTGTCACGCTAGGTCGATGCGTTTTGGTGGATTTGGTCCACCTTCCTCAGGACCTTTTGACAGAACAAAGCTCGTCACAACAATTTATGGACTCTGTATGGTTATCCTAACTAGATTTCAGAATGATGGTCTCTCTGCGGATTTACAGCTGTCAATTCGTTGGATAGTTCATCCTAATGCAATTTCTGTTTAGTGCTGTCTTTCACGTAGCGCAGTTCCTAATTTATTTGTCATCATGTTGGGTATGCATCATTTATCACGAAGCTCTCTCATTTAAAAATGTAATCTCAAATTTCACCCTTAGGGTTGAAGACGATCTTTTCTCACTTTTTCATAGACTTCCATATATTTCCAATTTGATGCGTGTGGCCTTAATGCGCAATTCTCGTCTTTCGTCTTCAAGGATGTCAGCAATTCCCATTCCTTTGAAAAACGTTTAGTGATGTCACTAAAATATTCTTTCTTCCTTTTGCTTTTTTCAGTTTTGTGGGATTTGGTATAAGGACGCAGGGTTTAGAAGCAATGTTTTAGGTCCTATTTAATGATTTTATAAATTGTAGAGATTCAGGAAATATCAAAATCATATTTGACATTTTGGCTGCGTTTGATTAATTCACTGATAGGTAAAATGGCTGGTTCATGAGAATCTTTCCTAAAATTTGCCATCACATTTGCCTACAGAGAAAGGGTAAAAACCCTTGATACATCAGCCCCCAGTTTCTAGTGAGTCAGTATGGATAGTAAGTGGATTGCCAAAACCCTAGGCTTTAAACATTCAATGCAAGGTATAATACCAATCATATGTAAAAGGAGTACTATCACCAAGCATCTGGGATAGAGGTGAAAACATGACACCAGACTTTTGGAAAACCTTTGAAGGTTTCCTCGATGTTTGTGAATCAGTGTCAATTGAAAATCTGGATTCTGTAGCCATGCGAGTTTGCAAATCAGGCATCGATAAGTCAGTTGGGTAAGTGTAGTCAGTTTCATCAAGTTGAGTAATAAAGGACTAGAAACTGCAGGGATCTCGAGGGCAACATCAGGCACTAGATCAGAAGCCGGGGCCAAAACAGAATTTCTTAAAATCGAAGGACATGAGACTGCCGGTATCATACTAAGAAGATTCGGCCACTCTGTGTATCTTGACATTGTCAATGGAGATATACCCCTTTTCCTTACGACCTGGAAGTGGTGGTAAAATGACTGTTCTTGTGCCCTTCACACCAAGCACCGGAACTTGAGCTCAATAAGAGGGACCACATTCTTTCTTGTTTTTGATCTTCTCTCGAACCAGTTCTCCAACCGTAAGGGTAGCCAGCCAACTACCGGGATCTGCAACGCATCATTCGAGGTGGAGGCCAAGTGTTCCTTTGCAAGACTGTCTCTCGTCTCTTGTAGATTCTGTAAAACATGGCAATGTTCATCTAGGTCAAAGGGGGCAGCAACCGCTGCCTTGTCTAGACCGTCAAGGTCTGGGACAAACATTTTGACACCAAAGAGCATTTCGTATGGGGTCCGCCCACCCAGAGACCTACTAGAGAGATTATTTAGAGCACGCTGCATGCTATTGAGGTGGGCCAGCCAGTTCCTGCCAGTGCCTATAACTCTAGCTGTCAAAGACTGCTTTAAATCTCGGTTCATTTGTTCCAAAACACTATTACCCTCAGGTCTGTATGGAGACGAAAACTTGACTTGGACCCCCAACGAAGTCATGGCATCCTTATACGCATTAGAGGCGAAAGCCAGACCCTGATCCGAATGGAAGGTACCACAGGCAAAAATCCCTACAAAGACACGCAAGTCTCTTATTACAGTTCGTGAATCAGCGCTGCTGTGAGGCCACACCCACACAAAGCGTGTGCATGAATCAACTGCTACTAAGATGTACTTATACGCAGTATCAGAAGAAAAAGGACCGCAGTGATCTAAGTAAACAAAACCAAGTGGTTTATTAGAAATGTACAACTGTGTCTGGGGCAGACGCGCAGCAGCTGAAGGTTTAATCTGCTGGCAAATGTTGAAATGAAGGACATAATCACGCGTCTGTTTGTACAGTCCCAGCCACCAGAAACGTTGTTGTAACTGAGATACAGTAGCCGAAACGCCCGCATGCACAGACGCAACACCTTCATGGGCTGCAGTAATCAGCGCTGGCCTGCGGTCCGCGTTGGGAATTAACCTCTCACCAACATCAGGTATTTTCACATAAGGAACTTTATCAGGACTTAAGTGGTATGAATATTTTGAAGGGAACCCCTTAGGATATTTACTTCCCTTCTCAGTCGCAGCAAAGGCTGCCAAGTTATCATCATCAATCTTACTTTTGGAACGTGTAACTGCTGCAACCAAATATGTCGATACTGCTGATTTTGCACCCTCATCGGCCAAAGAATTGCCAACAGCGTGAACTCCCACGCACTGATGACCGAGAGTACGAATTATAAACACGAGTGGCAACTGCTCTTTAAGCTCAGCTACTCAGACCCAGATCATTTTATGTTTTATTGTGCTACCCTTGGAATCACAAAAATCATTCTGAATCCAAAAGAACAGGTTTTCGTTGTAAGACTGGACACAGTAGTAAGAATCACTCACAATAAGCGTCATCACACTAGGATCAGCGTACTCCAATGCAAGCATCAGAGCACGAAGTTCTGCCAATTGTGCGGTGCAGTCCCCTAAAGTCTGCGTGTGCACGACCCTGGACTTGAACTCATCATTCACCATGGCACCTACCACAATGGTGCAAGCTAAAAAGTATGCGTGCTTAGACCCATGCGCAACTTGTGCTGAACCATCAGTGTACATGACTATCAGTGTATATGATGCAATGGAAATCCTCCAAAGGCCGCATAGTCAAAGGCGCAGGATGAACAAATTCATACTGCAAAAACTCTTGCGGCTGTAGGGAGGCATCAAAAATAAATGTGACATCCGGAGACGTCAATGATGCTGCCCATTGTATCCACCGTGGGTGCAAAGCTTTAGAATTCGGTAGACTGGCTTTCGTCACTGCCTCTAGTGCAGGATTCGGGGTAACAACCAACATGCGTTTTCCCTGCGACAGCGCACGTTCTTTAAGAATCGCCATTTGCGCTGCTGTCAAAACTTTTTCCACAGTGGAAAATCGCATTTTTAGCCGAAGTGTACAAGTGTGACTTGTAAGCAATAGGTACTGTGTCTCCTTCGTTAAAAGTAAGGTAAGTGAAACCCAGCGCCCCAGGGATGATTCTTATCACCAGGTCGATGTGAGTCAGTAAGAATTTAGATCCTAGAAGATCAGCCTGCAAAGATTGCAACATAGCTGTATGTTCCGGCAGCCAGCAAGATTCAGTAAAAGTAGGTTGTATCAAAGCATACAAAGGCTTGATACGCTGGGCATATTGAGGAATGTATGTACACCCGAAATTCAAAAATCCCAGCAAGGACTGTAACTTTTTCAGAGTTGTAGGAGCGTGCAGTTGTGCGCATTTCGCCAAGAAGTGAGAAGCCAATCCCCGACCTTCATTGTTGACCTTGTATCCCAGAAACAACACTGTGTACTCTGCAATGTGAGACTTTGCAATGTGGAATTTGTAACCAAAGTCCGCAAAGTTACAAATTATGCGGTCAACGCGACACAAATGTGCCCAAATCTCGTCTTCTGTGAGGTATATGTCATCCACATACGAACACGCATCCGGGTCCACTCTCTCCAAGAGAGAGACTATACGGGCAGCAAACACGCCTGGACTATTCTTATAGCCCATCGCTAGGCGTTTAAATTGGTGCTGTTGGCCCCCACAGGTAAAACTGGTCCATTGGGAACTAAGACCATCTAAATTGTGGGCAAAAAAAAAAAAATGTTGGAATTGTCAAGTGTGGTTTTTAACCGTTTTCGCACAAGACCATCCACTAAAGCAGAGCCGTGGGTATTCTGTACTGCACAGGTACGACAATGCGAGTTCAAATGCCGGTAATCCAATACCAAACGGTATGAGCCGTCTGGCTTGGTCACAGTAAAAAGAGGGTTATTCATCGGTGACACACAAGTTTCAGTTACACCTTGATATTACAATTGTTCAAGGATTTCCGCAACGGAAGCCTTAGCTTCGCGTTGGTTGGGATATTAAGGTTGAGGCTGTGGCATAGTCCGTAAGGGAATCTCGTGGTGTGGGGAAAATCTATCCCGACCACAGTGAGTACGGTACAAAGCCAGCGCAAGGGCTTTAGCCCACTCTTCTGCAAAATTCAGCGCATGCTCCTTTGAGACAGTGTGCGCGAAACTAGGGAGGATCACCTTCTCCCCTCTCGGAGCTGTGAGGACAAAAGGTGGGGGCTAGTCAGCCACCGCTAACAAAATGTCAGAGGTAGTCGTAAGATTTTCCCAAAATACCCCTTTTTTGGTACGTTGTATGTCACCTTCAATTAAAAGGACAATGTTATAAAGTCTATCAAGGGGAGATACTCTGGCATAAGCTGTCTCCACAACAACATACTGGTCAGTCGCTGTCACCTTCAGTAGTGGACGCAGGGCCTCTCGCACAATGTTAATCTCCACCGCACTGTCCAACAACGTCAGTGCCCATGTCAGATTCCGAAGCTGCGTTCTCACTATCTGTGGCATATCTCTCTGTTAAAGCGGCAACCTTTTTCTTCTGAAACTGGGGTCTTTTCGGTATCCAATCGTACTGCTTGCCTTTACTATCTTTTGGGCGGGGCTGGCCCCTCCCTGCTGGCCACCCCAACCTCTGCCGCCTCCTCCACCACCGGTCGATGAGGCAGATGAGTCCTGAAAAGAACGAGGAGAGCATTCTTCAGAAACCTGAAAACAATTGGGAGATTTTATTGTCGCGCGATCGCGCAAGTCATAAACACGTTCTGTAGGTGCAGGCACTGGTGGTGCAGGATGTGACCCCTGTTTCTGTTGCTGTTGTTTACCCTGTTTTTGTTTTTTCAGCCAATTTTGCTTCTTAGCCTTGGGCTGGTCGTCTGTTTCCGACTTCTGCCCTTGGGGTTGTTTTTTTCTCTTTTGTAGAGAAAGGCTTGACACCCAAACTATTAGGGCCCATGGTCTTATAAGCGGCCGTAATAATTTTCGGTAACTGGCGGGGTTTATCGGGAACAGCCTGCAAACCATTAGACACCTGAAAGCTTACCGCATCTCCCTTGACATTCGCAAGTACGAAATCGGAAACTACGTCAAAACTGCCGCATAGCCGCATACCCAATTCAACCGCTGCCTCAGGTCCGTGCTCATCTTGAACACGCTTAATGACCGAGGGAAGGACGGTCATTGACGGAGTGCCGAAGCACCTCGTGTACACTGCCGCAAAAATCTTACCCCAAGACTCACAGTCACCTGCCTCTGGTATCAAGTCTTTTGGCAAACTAATTGTCAGAATCCTGTGTTTTTCAACAGGATTCGTGTTAGGAAATACTGCTTCCAGCTGGTCACTTTTCTCGGCAAGCCAGAAAGGCATATTATACTTATCTGGGGGCGCTTGCCCATCACTGCATTAACCATAACAGGACTAAGCTTCATACCGCTCGGTCCGGCTGGAAGCGCCGCGCCACCCCGGACCCCGCCCGGGAGATTGCGGGTAATGTATTGCACTAACGGCCTAATTACACTAATTGAAACTGCATGTAGCAGCCGTAAATCTGCAATGGGAACCGCTCCATGTTGAGGATGCGGTGTAAATCCAGTCAAAACCTACCAGGTAGCGCCTGGAATGGACAAAGGACCTAACCTTAGGACTAACAAAGTGTGGGGTAGGGCACCATTAAACCAAACTCGGTGCTGCCCAGCATTAATTGGAACTTCCTGTGTCCTATATGGAACATATTCCTGTGGCACGGCAGTAGCAGTATAAGTGTCGTACACACCAGTATTTGCGTTCACTGCAGGGAAGGTCACCCACGAATGGAAAATTTTATAAGGGTAAGCTACTTCCGCACTCACTACCATAATAACTGCCATGCCCTCTAACCCGACGTTATAAGCCTGCAAATGATTGCAAACCGCAATTCGACTATGTTGCGGTATGTCAACGTCAGCCATATTGACACAGCAAGAAAGTGGTACAACAAAAAACTACGTAGCACAACTGGGTAGTAATTCAAAAGGAAACCGTTTGAAAAGATTCGAGCTTGAAAAGACCTGTGTAACTATAGGTAGGTTTGTCCGACACCACTGTCTTCCGGAAACAATAGCGAAGGGGGTTAAGGACTGATATAAGCACTACTCAAGCGTCATGTAATAAGACCACCAACAATTGGGCGCCATGTCGCAGGGATTCTGCTCCTACACAGAACTGTGCATAGAGACTTGGAACCTCAGTCACTTAGGGTGTGCCAAAACTCACCTTAATAGCCAAAATCACCTACCAGACTAGCAATTAGTGTCTCACTGGTTCTTCCATACCCCCAATGATTAGTCAACCCAGAACATGGACTTAGAGTACCTCAAGTAACGTGAACACATGAACACTCTTTCGTTATACTATCATACCAGTCCAGAACGAGGAGTAAATGAGGACACGTGCAAGTTTGAAATATTTATTTCTAATGCTGTGTTCTCAGGTGCAGTATCTTAGCTAATACAAGCAAACATATTATAAGCAACAAGGTTATCAGCATAATTACTATTCCAAAAAATACAAAGGGAGAAAGCATGTTAAAATGCTAAAGGGAAGAAGGCTAAATGGCACCTCATCCTTACCCTCCCTTGCTAGTATATTATATTATATCTACAGAAGGTCTCTTTGGGTTTTAGAAGGGCGGCCCCATACCTCTGGTCTTAGTAGAAAGGGATCACATCATCTTCTACACAAGCTCTCTGCATGCGAATATTCATCAAGTGTGTGTGCATGCTCTGCGTAGTGCATTATTAAACGCGCCAAAACCAGAGTTGGCCACAGCTGCATATATGTTATGTCTAGGACGTGCGCTGATCAGACCGAGTAACAACCACTGTGTTGAAATAACCTTGAAGGCCTCGGCACTCACTGTTCAGACATAGCTTACCAAGCAAAACATATTATTCTCGTGTGAAGCAAAATATTCTACTAGGCTCAAAGCATTATTAACAATATGTGCTGTGTGCAGAAGCAGCAGAAAGGAAAAATGGTGTTTAAACTTCAATAAGCTCATGCTAACTTAACACAGTGTGAAAGCAAAGCCTATCTCTATGATAGTGAAGTGAAAAAAGTACAATCTACTCCATTCTCGGATTTTTACAGGAAACCATAACTGCTGTTGTAGACATAATAAAACAACTAGAGTCTAAAAACACCCTTGTCTGCCAAGTGTTCAGCATAAATGGTGTAGAGGTGAAACATCTCTTTGAGAGTAGATAGGCAACACCATTACTGACTTTGGCACTGCAACATGTTCCATGTTAGAGTGCTTGCCACTTGGTAAGCAATGCAATGTTGACAAGCAATTCAGGAACTTTCATTTTACAATGTATGAGAAATGGCTTGCAATGATGCATAGTGTCCTTTCACCAACCATGGCAATTAAAGTCAATGAAATCTCACTGTGGTACAAGTTCTAGATCACTTTAGTAAAGGGGAATTTTCTCCATAGTTTCAAAAGTGTTACTTCATTTTTGACCGCTTCAATAGCTCTGAGGGCATGAGCGCCGAGTTCAACACAAATGTTCCCGAACCTGCCAAAAGAAGTGCAATCTTTAAGTGCACCACGATTGGCATGGAAAGCTAAGTCAGTGGCCAGAGTTAGCAAATTGTGTATTGGCTGTTTTGGCGTTGCTCATCTCAAGTGCCAATGATGAGAGGGCCTTTCCACAGAAAAAAAGTATACATGGGACGGAAAAGTGAGCGCATATGACTCACAGAAGAAGTATTGTATGGTGTACTGCAATAAGTCTGATTTGCAAAAAAGTATTTGGATTTCATATATACTGTATGTACACTGTCTATATACCATTGACCATCAGTGCAGAAACCAAGCAATAATACAAAGCAAACCATTCCATAAACACCGGAAAACACTGTTTCTGTTGTTTTTAATGGAGCAAAAATGTGTAACCACTGTTTTTTTAAGGTATTAAAATCACTTGAAAACACTGGAAAAAACCCACCAGAATTCACAAAAATAGAGACTGAAAAAAGGAAAGCCTAATTATAACAAAAAGCCTCTTGGATTCCCTATTAGGAGGAGTGGTTAGGAAGGAGGTGGTATTAATTTCAAGGGTTGAGGACTTTAAAAGAGAGCAAGGGCTTAGAAGAAGCTAGCCCAGGCTGTGGAATCTCTGTCAGGAGGTTTGTTTTGGTCTCAGAAGAAGACCGCTGTAAATCCAGCACCTCAGCAAAGACAGGGATGCGTTGGGTTTGACAGTTGTGGCATTTTATACCCATTTCCAAGGGCCCAGGACTGGATTGGCACAACTTGGAAGGGTAAGACTCTCAGATGGCCAAGTGATAGAGGCAGATGGGTTGGAACTCTGATGTCCTTGAGACTTCAAATAGGAGGCAAGCTAGCAAACCGTTGGAGTCACTTTGGTTCTGGGTTAGAGAGATGCAGATCCAGTACTTTTCATTCCCAGGCATGGAGGGCAGCATGTCAGCACAGTAGAACAGGAGTCCATCAGAGTAGCAGTCCCTTCAGCACAGCAGCCCTCCTTCCTGGTAGATCATCCACAGATCCAGAAGTGTTCTGAAGTGCTGGTGTCTCAAGTCCAGTACTTTTAGCCAGTTGTGCCTCTGGAGTAGGGGAGACTTCAAAGAAAGGCCTTTGAAGAGCACATGGTCCCAGCCCTTGCTCCACACTTACTACATAGGGGTATGCACAGATGTGTATTCAGAGACCGGCAGAAGGCACCAAATGGCTAAAGTAAGAAAATGCCAGCCTTCTAAAAGTAAGCACAAGGAGATGATGGACAGAGTGCTGAAACTTTTCAAACATTCCCCCCCCAGTCACAGATCTGGGTTGAATCCATCATCATTCTTTAGCTCACTTTGCCACCCCAGTTCAGACACAGCTAAATGCAAATCAATTGATTAACAGATGGTAACCAGACACATCAATGGGCGCTCAGCAAAATCTGGAAAGTACATTAAATAAAGTCTCCAGTGATGCTCGTAGGTGATAAGAGGTTGCACACCATACAACCCCAACACAATCCTCAAATACAGAAGACAGAAAAGATACAAGGCTTCCTCGAGCACTCATATATTAAGAGTAAATGTCCATAAAGATCCTTCTTCAAAAGAATACCAATTGAAGAATTATTCTTGTGAAGAAGGATCTTTATGGACATTTACTCTTAATATATGTGTGCTCGGGGAAGCCTTGTTTCTAAATGCAAATCAGTCTAGACCCAGTCTTGACCCTGTGCCTAATTTGTCACCCCAAGTGGGACGGGTATGCTCAGACGTGAGTCCCGTGCTCTCCATGCCACTGGAATCAAGCTATCCTGGCTGATGAAGGCTGATAGCCAGAAACCGGTCCTAGGATGCTTGATTCCGCTCCAGGGAAGACATGGCTTGGCAGTTCGGGCTGGACTGTTCCCATGAGGCACAGGGTCAAGACTGATTTGCATATGGCAATGTCTGAACTGGGGTGATGTGGTGAGCAAAATAACGATGGATTAAACCCATATCTGTGACTGGGGGTGAATGTTTTGCCATTGTGCAACATTCCATCCATCAATTGTTGTTTTTGCATTTGTCACCCCGAGTGGGACGGGTATGCTAAGACGTGAGTCCTGTGCTCTCCATGCCACTGGAATCAAGCTATCCTGGCTGATGAAGGCTGATAGCCAGAAACCGGTGCTAGGATGTTTGATTCTGCTCCAGGGAAGACATGGCTTGGCAGTTCGGGCAGGACTGTTCCCATGAGGCACAGGGTCAAGACTGATTTGCATATGGCCATGTCTGAACTGGGGTTATGTTATGTTATGTTATATTATATTTCATTTATATAGCGCACAGCTACTCGAAAGTGTCCCGGTGCTTACTTCTGAAAAGAAAGAGATGCTCACTAATCCGGTTAAAAGAGCAAAATTTTTAGTTTCTTCTTGAACAGCAGTGGATCTTGAATGCTATGCAAGGCCAGGGGCAACATATTCCATGCTGAACCTGCTCTGCGCACAAAGGAATTTCCACCAAATTGCTGACGCTTAAACTTCGGGGTCTGCATCAACAGCTGAGCAGAAGAGCGTGGCTGTCTCCCTGGTGTATAAAAGGCGAATCTCTTTTGCAAATAAATGGGACCTAGACCATAAAGAGCCCGATGAGCAATAGTCAGCATTTTAAATTTCAGATGAGATTCAACTGGAAGCCAGTGCAGAGAACGCAAATGAGTCCGAACGGAATTCCTGGATGGGAAACCCGCAAGAAGTCTGGCCGCCGAGTTTTGCACCACCTGCAATTTCTTCACAAGGAAACCCGGGAAGCCAACCAAGCATAATTCAAACGGGACAAAATCAGTGCATGGACCATGGTTTCTCTGGCAGTGCTAGGCAACAAGGGGAGAAACTTGCTCAAGCTTTTCAGCATGCCAAAACAAGTGCCATCCAGTTTCTTTACTTGCGTCACAAAGTTCAGATTTTCATCGAAGCAGATGCCAAGATTTTTGGCGGCGCCTTTCCTCTCAGAAGGGCGAGGGAAGCCAGGAGGCCAGAGCCTCTCTCTAAAATCTACCGGGAAAGAGGCATACAGCAGCACCACAGACTTCCCTTCGTTGCATTTCAGCTGTGCCTCTGCCAGCCAATGGAAGACTGAGGACAGGCAGTGTTGAGCTGACTCAACCGAGTCGTCAACAGCTAGTTGTTGTCAGCATATGCCATCACTTTAGCCCCCAGTGACTCCGCAAGGTACACCAGCTGAGTCACGTAGATGTTAAAAAGGAGAGGGCTGAGTGATGACCCCTGTGGTACCCCAGTGGACACAGGCGTATACGCAGATGCACTCCGAGGGAGCCACACCTGCTGTCGCCGACCTTCCAAGAAGGAGCTAATCCATTGCAAGGCCGTGCCAGAAATGCCTATTCCTGACAGGCGGTCGAGGAGCATGGCATGAGGCACCGTATCGAATGCCGCTGAGAGATCTAGCATAACCAACGCTACTCTCCCACCGGCATCCAAACACTCCTGGATCGCCTCGGTGACTTCAAACAATGCGGACTCCGTGCTATAAGAAGCATAAAAGCCAGATTGGGCCGGGTGGAGCTGACTTGACCCCTCAACAAAGTTGGTGAGTTGAAAGGAAACCACCTTCTTGCGTACTTTAGCCAAACTCCCAACGGGGGATAGGGGGCCTCTGATTGGTGGTTGCTAGCAAGCAGGCAATTGGGTCGTAGAAGCGAAGCTCCTAGGGTTTAGGTCAGGGCAAATGGGGAAAAAAGTAGCACAAAAGGTGCACCCTCAGCGGCACTGGGGCGGCTGGGTGCAGGGTGCTGTTTCGAGGTCGGGTGCCCTGTTGTTGTCGGTTTGCAAAAGCACTGCAGGCAGGGAGACGAAGGACTTCTTGGTGTGACCACCACTTCAAGATGTAAGTTGGGAAGTTAGGGGTTGGTTAGGCACCATCGGTTTGGGCACACAAGTGCTTTCAGTTTTGCAAAAATCCAAATATCCAGAAGCATCCACAAAAAGTAATCCTTCCAGGTCAAGATCCAAATCAAAGTGACCAGCACATGAAGAAAGCAATGGGAGGAGCCTACTGGACAGGAACAGGAAGTTGGAGACTGTGGGGCACATCCTTCCTCCCACGCCCCCCCAAAATGGACTCCTTGCAAAAAAAAGTGCAGGCAAATGTCAACCTGAGGAGTTATTCTGATAAAAATCATAATTTTCAAGGTTTATGCTGCCTGCTGGTGGATTTCTTGTGCGAAATTGCATATTTTGCAATCTCGCAATTGCGAGATTGTCGTTGCTCGCCGCATCTACGTGTTCGCAAGTGTTTACTCCCGTGAAATTGTATAGTATTCTAGTTAGCAAGTGCGACCAAGCAAAAAATCCGCTTCGCACGGATTTACGAATTTTCGGTAAATTCGCGAAAGTTCGCGGATTGCGAATTTGCCGAAAATCCGCAAAATCCGCGAGCGGAACGTATTTTACGCCCATGCTTAATGTAAAACTTATAAGACATGTCCTACTTTTTAAATACACTATACCCTCGCCTTGGGCTGTCCAGGGGTGACTTTTATGTATTAAAAAGGGGAAAAAGGAAGGTTTGAGCCTGGCAAGAGAGTTAACTTGCCAGTTCGACATGACAGTTTAAAACTGCACACACAGGCTCTGCAATGGCAGGCCTGAAACATGTTTAAAGGGCTACTTAAGTGGGAGGCACAATCAGTGCTTCAGGCCCACTAGTAGCATTTAATGTACAAGTCCTGGGCACATGTGGTACACATTACTAGGGCCTTATAAGTAAATTATATAGGCCAATTGTGGATAAGCCAATGTTACCACTTTTAAGAAATGCCTAAGGTTCAATAGGTACTAGCCTATTCCAGGCCCAAACATTGCAGCCATCTGCTAGGAGGAGGTTTGAGTGCAGGACTTGACCTGTTACTAGGACAGGAGGTCCAGTCAAAGAATTCAGGAAACTGGATCTATATATACAACACCAAAATGAGGTAAAGTGTGTATAGAGTCCAGGTGACCCCAGAGATAGGCAGAGGTTAAAGTTGGATAGAACCTTACTCTCTATTTGTGGTAGAGTGGTCGAGCAGTAAGGCAGTATCAGAGGACAGTGTTAAGCGTTTGATGTACACACTCAGTCAGCAAATGAATTCACCCACTCAAGAACTAAACTCTAGGCCGATTGTTTTTGTATACAAAATATACTGTTGTTTTATTTTTAGAACCAAGCAAGCCTTGCACAGGAAAGCATTAAATACTTTACAATAATAAGTTGCTGATTGTAGAATAGTTTGAAAATGCAATAGGAATTGTACTTTGTTTGATTTACAGGGGATGCAGTAGGTTGTAATTCTTAGCAAATACAGTATATTGAAATGAATAGACTTTTTCAGTAAATTACGGGTAAGTTACTTTTTTGGGAAGAAAATTGTCAATGTTATCCTATAGAGGAAAAACAGGTTTATCAGTTCACAGGTAAGTTATCAACTGCGGGAGTTAAGGTTCTGGGGTTAGACTAAGGGGTCCCCCAGGGTCAGTAATACACTCTTGTTGCACCCTCAGCTGCACTAGGGCGGCCAGGTGCAGAGTGTTGAGGCCCAATGATATCCAACGGGGGATAGGGGGCCTCTGATTGGTGGTTGCTAGCAAGCAGGCAATTGGGTCGTAGAAGCGAAGCTCCTAGGGTTTAGGTCAGGGCAAATGGGGAAAAAAGTAGCACAAAAGGTGCACCCTCAGCGGCACTGGGGCGGCTGGGTGCAGGGTGCTGTTTCGAGGTCGGGTGCCCTGTTGTTGTCGGTTTGCAAAAGCACTGCAGGCAGGGAGACGAAGGACTTCTTGGTGTGACCACCACTTCAAGATGTAAGTTGGGAAGTTAGGGGTTGGTTAGGCACCATCGGTTTGGGCACACAAGGCCCTGGGGCGTCAGGTGCAGGGTCAGATCTTCTTAACAGCTCTGGGTCATGGTTAGGGGGGCCTTCTCGATTTGGGCTGCAGGCGTCAGCTGAAGGATTGAGGCAGGACAAGTTTCACCGGATCTCGGGTCGGGATCACAGGGGTGACCTCCTCATGGTGTCTTTCCACTCGAGCTCTGGCCAGGTTCAGCAGGTGCAGAGTGGGCTGGATTTGCGGTCCCCGGCTACTGCCAGAGGTTGCAGTTTAACAAATGCGGTGTTCACGGGAGAAGTAGTGTTTGGAAGTGAAGGCAGGCAGGTACTCCGGGGTTTTTGAGGTTGCTGGATGCAGGAGCAGGTTCGAGGGGAGACAGGGCTGTAGGGCTGCGGCCAAGTTGTTGGGCGTCGTCCTCTTGTTAGCGGCCGCACAGCTGTTCGGTCCTTCTTCTTCTTTTCTTCTTGTCGTTTCTGGATCTGAGTAAGCAAGGTTTAGGGTGCCCCCTAAATACTAGATTATGGGGTGTTACAGGTAGGCAGAGGGCAGGGACCAATTAGTCCCTTCCCTGGGGTGGGTACACCCTCGATTGTGCCACCCTCTACTGGGAGGGGGGCAGGAGCCTGTCCCTGGTTGGTTGGGTCCCCATCCTCCAGATGGTATGGACTCAGAGTTGTGCTTCACCTCGCCTCCCCACACCTGAGGGGTGGAGTTGGCAGAGGTGGGCTCACCTCTCTACCTCACTGGTTTTTCCCACTGGTTGTCCCACCCCAAGTGTGGGGTAGTACCGGTGAGGACCGGTTGCTGAAAGCAGTAAGTGGTCTGGGGAAGCTCACAAAGGCGGCATGCCTTTGAAGCTTCCCCTTCGTGAACCCTGCCCATCCTGGGGGGGGGGACTTGGCACCTTATCCCAGGATGTGTATTGTTTCAGGCCCTCGAGAGTAGCAGGCTCTTGACCCAGTGGTCCAGAAACATGTCAGTTGATGGCAGCCTGAGCAGCCACTCAGTCGGGACACTAGGGACAGGTTAGTTTTCAGGGGTCATCTCTGAGATGCCCTCTGTGTGTATTTTTCATTAAATCCCACACTGGCATCAGTGTGGGTTTAATGTGCTGAGAAGTTTGATCCCAACCTTCTCAGTTTTCAGTGTAGCTATTATGGTGCTGTGGAGCAAGTAATGACAAACTCCCAGCACCATATACGGATAATGGCAGCACTGCACTTACAATTTCAAAAGATGGACTTAGACACTGTAGGGGTATAGGGCTCATGCACCTGTACCCTTACCACTGGTTTAGTGCACCTAACTAGAGGGGTGACTGATCTATTCCAGGGCAGTGGGTTGTAGGCATGGCACAGAGGGATGTGTGCCATGTCAACCCAACTTTATTCTGCACCAAAACACGCAGCCTGCATACGCAGTGTGTGAGTGTAGTGGTACAGGAATTCCAAAGGTGGCACAATTAGTGCTGCAGCCCTTAGAGGCCTTCTCTGGTCACCGTGCCCTGGGTACCTGTGTACCATTTACCAGGTGCTGATGTGGCCAGAGAGCCCAATTGGGTTTGTTTTTGGGAAAGCACACAGGCCCTTGGAACCTGATTGGCAGGGACCCAGGGCACACAACATGTCATATAGTTAACTCCTCCTTTTCCACTGCAACTGTTCCGGCACTATGGAAACAGGCATGGGTATCCCCCATTCTTAAAAAACCTACGCTGGACCCAGCTAAGCATGAACATTTTAGACCCATATCTCTTCTCCCATGGGTGGCTAAGATTGCAAAGGCACACGCCAACAACGTGCTTACACAGTTCCTGAACTCCAATAATATCTTGGATCTATCTCAGAATGGGTTCCGACCGGGTCACAGTAGGGAGACGGCTCTCCTGGCCAACACTGAACATCTGCGTACCATTCTTGATTCTGGCCAAAGTGCGGCACTGATCCTGTTAGATCTCAGTGCCGCCTTTGACATTGTCTTGAATGGCATCCTGCTACAGCAACTAGAGGAAGCTGGGGTGATTGGGTCGGCTCTGGAATGGTTCAGGTCTTTTCTGACCGAAAGATCTTTCTGAGTGTCCGCTCCCCTGTTTCTTTCTGAGGCCCATTTCATCGACCTGGGGGTACCCCAGGGCTCGGCGCTGAGCCCTTCGTTGCTCAATCTATACGTTCAGCCTTTAGCAGCTGTCGCCAGGCAGTGGGACCTTATTATGGTCTCAGATGCGGACGACACGCACCTTGTTGTTACCTTGGCTGAATGCTCTTCTCCGAATGCCTCTAGGTTCAGAGATGGTATGACGGCTGTAGCTGAATGGATGGCTACCAATTGCTTGCAACTAAATGCCAACAAAACGGAGGTTTTGTTGGTCGGGAAGAACGCGAGCTTGTGGAGCCAGCATTGGTGGCCGACTGCTCTGGGCGATATCCCCATTCCAAAGGTAGTGGTTAAAAATCTTGGGGTATGGATGGATTCATCTCTCAGTTTTCAGCCTCACACTAGGAAAGTGGCTGGCACGTGTTTCGGCCTTCTGCGGGGTCTTAAGCCCCTTCTGAAGTTTTTTGATCCATCGACACGTCAGCTGGTTGTCCAGGCGACCATTCTATCTTGCCTGGACTATGCCAGCTCTCTTCTGTTGGGGGCAAATAAGGCTGAAATACTTCGGATGCAACATGTTCAAAATGCAGCAGCCAGAATCCTGGTGGGACTCCCGCGATTCTGCCCCATTGCTGGCATCATCCGGAGGGTTCACTGGCTCCCTATGGAGAAGCGTATTCAATTCAAGGCATTGTGTCTATCCTTTAAGATTGTGAAACTTGCTAGACCGTCACCTAGCTTGCTGAGTAACTTGCTTACTCCCTATGTCCCCTCCCGCCGGCTGCGTTCTGCGGGGCAACACCTGGTTGTTATCCTGCGGGTCAAGGGCTGCCGTGTGGGAGGGCGGTCTTTTTGCTGCCTGGCAGCTAGGTTATGGAATTCCCTGCCTAAGCAGATTCGCAGCATAGAGTGTCTACTTGTCTTCAGGAAAGCTATTAAAACTTTTCTCTTTCCTCTAGTTTAGTTTGTATGTTGGTTGCCACGAGTCCATGTTGTTGTGTTTGTTCTACCTCTTATGCTGAAAGCACCGGGACGCCCCTTTGCTGGGGCAGCTGCGCGCTATATAAGATTTGATAACATAACATAACATCGATAACATAACATAACACCAAGTAAAGTGCATCAGTAGTCTGGCAAAAAAGTGGGGGGGGGTTAATGCAATAGAAACCCACTTTCCTACAAAGAGGCTGCTGGACAAAATGAAAATGATAAGGCCCAGTAGGGTAGAGTACCATACTCCAGAGCCAATGTGGGACTGTGAGGACAATCCTAATGTCCGGCCACAGGGATGAAGCCCATATAGAGCTCAGTCTCACCACTTGCAGGGATAGTGAGTTCACAGCTGAGTCTGATGGCACTACCTATCAGCGTACAGGAACAATTGCTATGAAAAGCTTCAGATCCAATCTCACACCTTGGTAATACTGACGGTGAAGCATATGCATTAGAAGTATCCATCCAAAGTGCAGATGTGTGATGTCTGTTTGATATTGCTTCATCAGCTTCTCTTTGGTGTGGATCCTCACATACCAACACCAACAGCAAAAGACAACTCAGTTAGGAAAAAAGGCAAAACTCATGTGTCTTGATTTCTATTGCTATGGATCTACCATCTGGTCATACAAAGACTGGAACCTCCATGTATCAGCTGTTTTGATGATCACCAATTTAGAGGTGCATCAGGCATGGGTTAAAAAATAAATAACCAGTCATTCTTCGTAATGGTTAACAATGCCCACATAAGGCAACCTATTCTTATGGCCCAATTTGAAGATTCCTGCACTGCCTGCACCTACAGATCTTTCTCAGGGCTTCTGTTTTCAGCATGCAAGTCATTAACGGGACTGTCACTTGCATGGTCAAACCAAGCATCACAAGAACAGTTTTGCTCTGGTTAGCATTTAGAATGTAACAACGGTACATCATTGTGTGGATGTAAGAGGATGGTACATTGACTGTTGGCAGTGAATTTAGTTTTTAACACTACACACTAATGAGGATATAGAGCTTGTACCCAATACTTAATTTTTGCAGATCACTATGCATAAGGATAGCTTGCGTAATAGATGAAATACCTATCTTAGACTGTCCCATATTTCTTATTTTTAAACATGTGTGGTTGGTAACTTCATTCCTTCATTCCTTCCTGGTGGCTTCATTCCTACCTGAAGGACAGGAGACAGGCGGTATCCCTTCCCCCATTTCAATCGGAATTTGCAGCCGTGCCCCAGGGGGTTCCCCAGGGGTCCTCCATCAGCCCCATTCTTTTTAACGTGTATCTCAAGCCTTTGATCACGCTTATAAAGTCCCACAGGATAAAAACCATCAATTATGCTGACGACACCCAGCTCATTCTCTCTTGGGAAGGTGAAGACTCTATTCCCTTAACATCCTTCCATGATTGCCTACGAGAGACGGCTGGGTGGCTGCATAACAACTCCCTACAATTCAACTCTTCCAAAACCGAGGTATTGTTCTGTGCTGGAAATAGAATTCCTCGTCCGTTCCCGAGCGATTTTTGGCCTTTGGAAATACCGGATAAACCACAGCCAGTAACCTCGGTCCGTAACCTTGGGGTTATGCTCAATAACAAGCTGAGCATGGAAACTCAAGTTACAAAAACAGTGGGGACTTGTTCTGCTTTGCTGCGTTCTCTGCGCAAAATTATGCCACTCCTACCCGCACATGCCCGAGTAACGATAGTCAGGTGCACTATTCTTAGTCGCCTTGACTACTGTAACGCGATGTTACTCGAGTCTCCAACCGTGTTGCTGGATCGGCTGCAAAGAATTCAGTCGGCGGCTGCCAAACTAGCCCTCGGCTGGACCAGGAGATCCTCGGCCACAGCAGCCCTAGCCGAGCTACACTGGCTACCACTGAAGCAGCGGGTGGCATTCAAAGCCCTCTGCCTGGTCTTCAAAGCTTTGCATGGACTCGGACCTAAACCTCTGCAAGCCTTGTTCTCTTGGTATACCCCCAACAGGACCCTGCGTTCTACATCTGCCTGTCTTGTAAAAGTGCCGAACTACTATAAAGTTAGAATCGGGGGCAGATCTTTCCAAATCGCAGCGGCTAAACTCTGGAACAGTCTGCCCATTGATATTCGCCAAATTTCCCACCTCCTCCCTTTCAGGAAACGCATTAAGACTTGGCTCTTTCCTTAAACCCTCCCCCTATCCCCCCGTTACGATTTGCCTCAGTTAAGAGTTTTCTTCAGCGCCAGGAAACCTGCAAGGTGTCAGCAGCGCTTTATAAATTCTTTAAATAAAATAAATAAGTAAGTTCTCCTGGGTTTCAAGCAAGCCAACAGCAAGAACTGTAGACATGAGACCTAGTTACACTCTGCGTACAAATTTTTAACACATGAATTCCGCTTTTATCTATTCCTCTCCACTGCATTATCATCAAACCTACGTCGGGCCTCCTTTTGCTGGAGCGCTGTTTCGAAGAGTGGGGTGGCATGGTATGGCAGGGAGACAGACGGTAGGCTCCGTACATTTTCCATGTGTAGAAAAAACATTACACCAGGCAGGTATTGGGATGGGAGGTCATCTTAAGTTGGCTGCAGGATGAGAGGAAAGTTGCGTTTATCAATGTATTCATCCCTGGAGAAGGAATGCAGTCATATGCCATATAGCCATGACTTGTGCCAAGAAGCTTTGCTCCTCCCCCCACTCCCCACTCCATTGTCATTTTCCAGTGACTCTAGAGGAGCAGATCAGGCGGTAACATCCCTGGCTCAAATGAAGATGGTGGATTGCAACCAGGGAGGCTGCACTATGCTAAAAAGTCTGGCTTCCCACTGTTTCCATTTTTTTTTACTTCTTAAACAATGAACTCTGGAAGTCCCAGGAGATTTTCAGGTCCTGTCAGAGAAGCATGTTGAGGAATACTACCACCAAACTTCTCCCCTAGGGAGTTGAGTTGAAGATGGTGGGAAAAAATTAGAGAAGCGTGCCTTATGCCAGTTATCGTAGCTCCCAATCATTTAATTTTTTCTCGTTTGACAATTAACTATTGGTTGAGTCCAGGATACATTTCAGATCTCGCAATATGGCAACACAGATCAGAGGAAACACAAAAAATATGTTTCCTCAAGTGAGATTAAATGCAGATAGTGGGTAGATGCCATGCAGAGGCATGCCTCTCTCTTTCTGTTTTCCACTTGACAAAAGGGGTTGGGAGTAAGAGGGTTGCATTTCAATTCTCTCAAGGGGAGGAGGTTAGAAAGGATAAGTTACATACCTGAAATCCTTGTTCTCTTCCAGGCCTATACTCATCAAAGTCATAAGCACTGAACAGTCCAACCTTGTGATGGAGCAAGGATATGCACGTAACATGACTTGCTTGTATTCAGTCCTCTCGACATAGCGTTAATAAACTAACCAACATGTTTGTATTACTAATATTGCATTACACAACATCCGAGGGAAGCTTGCATATGTGCTTTTACTAACTATAATCCGCTTGCATTAAAATGGTTGCTGCTACGCGGGATTTTCTACTGCACATGCGTCTGTCATACTCACGTGACATGACGTACTCTTTGCTTTGGAGGGAAACTTTTGCTTTTGCGCACTAGAATTAAAATGGCTGATCTGTGTTTCAGCATGCCTGAAGCTTGCACTGCTGCTTTTGCTAAGCTGTTCGTTCTGCTTAACCTTAACGCAATAGTTAAATATAAAGTAATGGGAATAGAGTAGAGATAAGTGATATACAGTGCATTCTTTTATTCTGTGTTCTTAAACTGTTTCTTTTCTATTCTTACATGTAAATAAATTTCGGGCCTGACGCCTGTCGCTGAACTCCATATTGAAACCTTTGAGCCTGCGCACCATAGTCTAAAATCCATTGAGTCATGACATTGAATGAGGGCCAGGGACAGTCGTGACCAAGATGCGCCTGGGAACCTCACCTCCTGAACTCTATGAAGGAAACAGAATTCTAATATGAACTAAAATGTAACAAATAATAGAACATTCCTTGTTGGGTGGAATAAAGATGTCATGTGAAAATAAAATTGATGGGTGGGAACGAAAATTTAAATATGAGATGCAGAAAGTTTCAATTTGGTATGGTGTGATGACCTCTCCTCAGTACTTGTTCTATCGAAATTGGGGATCCTTACACTTGCAACATTGGGGGGTGGAACACTGACCTGGAAAATAGTATAACTAGGGTAGGCTTAGCTAGTTAATTTGTCCGACTTGTCCAAATAGCTGACCTGTCACTGACCCAACGCACTCAATAGGTGACCAAGAACAGAGGGCTGCAGAGCACTCGGTCAGAAAATTCGATAACCCAATCGGGGTTCTGGGAGCTGAAGTGCTGGCGAAGCACTTTGTCGGGGAAACCGATAACCCAATCGGGGTTCTGGCTGTTAGCTGCAGAGAGGAAGTAGCGCAGGCGTTGCAACTTAACTGCGGGTGGCAGTCTTAACCTTTGGTGGTCCTGTCCTGATCCAATTTTGTCCTGATTCTGATCCGCACCTGCTAGCCTACTGGCGACTGCAACTTTCGGGGTTCTGTCCTTCAAACTGACCTGTGGCCAGGGTTAGTTCTTCACACCATTCTAGGTAAATATAAAATCCATGTGGGTTCGTCATTGATTTGTTCTCTCTCTCTTACCCTTCCTATTCGCTACATGTTTAATTGCTGCATTTTTGCATATCATGTTCCTTCTCTTTACCCTTCCTACTGTTAAAGTTTGACATGTTCCCTTTTTACCCTCCCTTTTGTTAAAAGCCTACAAGTTTGATTGTATTTCATGTTCTTTTTCTTTACCCTCCCTATTGCTAAATGATTGAAATTAGTTTAATACATTTTTTGCATAGTTACATTTTGATTCTGATCTTTATATTTGAAAGTCTTTTGGTGTTTAATCTTTGGATGATGACCATTTAAGAAAACTTAGATAAAGAGTTAAAACTTTCCCGAGACTGTGGTTATTATTTGAGTGCAATGTTATTTTTTGCTTCCTATTTTAAAACTAACTCCCTGATCCAGTAAGTTTACAGGTACCGGCAACAAGGGTTGGTAATTTAATGTTAAAGGGACCTAGTAGGGAAAAATATCTGGTAGTAGAGTGAAGGTTACCTGAATAAGTTATGTTATGTTATTAAATCATTTATTGAGCGCACTAACACTGATTAGTTTCTTGGCGCTGAAAATTGACAGTAACACAATCGGAGGTGAGGGGAAAAGTAGGTTAAAACGCTTGTCTAAAAAGCCAGGTCTTCAGTGCTTTCCGGAAAGGTAGGAGATCTTGACAGAGCCGGATTTCCAAAGGAAAGGTGTTCCATAAGCAAGGGGCAAGTGTTGCAAACCTACGTCCACCAGAGCGTTTAAGTTTGAAGAGGGGGGTCTGGAGAAGGCCTAAGTGGAGTGAGCGGAGGTTGCGGGAGGGAACGTATCTGGTGATTAACTGATTAATGAATTTAGGGCTTTCGCCATGCAGCGACTTAAAAATCATACAGCCTGCTTTGAAGGTACAGCGTTGTGTGACCGGAAGCCAGTGCAGTTTGATGAGAAGGGGAGTCGCTGCCTGCCACCTTGGTTGCTTCAGGATCAACCTAGCAGCATAGTTCTGCACCATCTGGAGACGCTTGAGTAGATAGCTTGGGAGACCCAAGTAGATGGCATTCGCGTAATCCAGATGGGACAGAACAGTGGCGATCACAACCTGGGTGATAGCTTCTGGTGTTAGTAGTCGCCGGACCTTCCTGATTTTTTTTAGCTGGTAGAAGCATTTGGAAACCACCTGGCCCACTTGTGCTTTTAATGAAAGGTCACTGTCCACAATGACTCCAAGCGTTTTAGCCGATGATGATGGTTGCGGAGCTTGACCCAGATCTGATGGCCAATAATGGGGTCCCCAATGCTTAGCACTATCCCCAGTCAGTACCAATTCGGTTTTACCTGGATTTAGTTTCAGCTTATTTTGATCCATCCAGGATTTAATAAACCTCATGGTTGACTGGAAGTGACTAATGGATTTTTCGGAGTTGTCAATGGTGAAGAGTAGCTGCAGGTCGTCTGGATAGTTAAATACTCTCACCTGTTTGTCCCTCAAGGTTTGTATAAGAGGGAATATGTGTATATTAAAGAGATGAGGTGACAGGGAGGAGCCCTGTGGCACTCCGCATGGGATAGGCTGTTTAACACCGGTTAGGTCCCCCAGGCGCACTGCTTGGGAGCAATCCTCTAAGAAGGACCTTAGCCAGCAGGCCGCCGCGCCCTGGATGCCGACCTGTCCGACACGGTCGACCAAGATGTTGTGGTCGACCGTGTCGAACGCGGCCGACAGGTCCAGGAGCACCAGGGCCTGGGGGGAGCGTCTATCTGCGCAGTCTCGAAGTGTGTCCAGGACTGCAGTGACCACAGCCTCCGTTGAGTGTGCAGGCCGGAATCCAGCCTGATGAGGGTCAAAGCAGGAAGACTCCTCCAGAAAATTAGAGAGAATTTTCGCCACGTGTGCCTCTAGGATTTGTGCCAGGTAAGGCAATAAGGAGATGGACCTGTAGTTTGCCTTACATGCAGGGTCAGCCCCGGTTTTTTTTAATAGAGGTATGACCGTGGCTTCTTTAAAAGCAGACGGGACTATGCCCGATAGGAGGGAGTCGTTTAGGAGGGCAAGAACAGGGGTTGGGTAGGTGGAGAAACATTCTTTCAAGATGCGAGGGGGGCAAATATCCAGTGGGGAGCCGGATTTGACTCTCATCATTAGTTCCGAAAGCTGGCCATAAGTTATGGGTTGAAAGTTGGTAAGGGTGGCAGAACCGGTCTTGATTGCCGTGCCGGTCGTGATTGGAGTTGGAGATTGGAGTTATATGTTTATTGTATATGGGCCCAGGTGAGTATGGTAAAAATACAGTCAGGTGACCTGCGCGCTCTATCAGTATATTTTTTTGGTAGCAGAGGATGGTTAGGGTTTAGTAAAATAGGTAGTTAGTTGATTAAGGAAAAATATTTGTGCATATTTGAAATGTGTTACTGATTGTATTGATTTTATGTATTAACCAAAATTGTTTGTACCTGTTATATGTTTTGAGGTCTCTTACCTGTAGGAAATAAGTGCATGGTTAGGTAAAACCGGAAGCACTAATTAGGGATTTTCTGTATGAATGTATGAATAAATGATAGCAAAGAGTGCGCTAGCAAAACATTTGGTGTGATATCACCTAGAAAGGGTCACACGGAAGGAGTAGCAGGTTTGTTTGAGCTTGATTGATCGCAAAGGGGTTCGCTGGTGAAACTTTGGTCTCAGTACATCCCAGAAGGGATAAGTCTAAAGGAGTAGCAGGTTCTCTAATGCTTGCGTGAAGGGTAGACAGAAGGGATCTACTCGTAGTATATGAAGAGTAAGCGGAAGGGATTTACTCGCAGTGAAATGTATCTTTCCTTTGAAACTAGTCACTCAGGTACAGTGGAAAATGTTTTTACGTTGTTAAATAAAAAAAATTGCAAGTGAAAGGAATTACGTTTTTGTATTACCTTGCAAATGAGGGAGTCAGTTACCTAGCTGCGCTGACGTCACTCAGAGCCGCGCTGGTATTGGTTGAAACAGCGGGTGTGTAGCTGAGGTAATAATTGTAAAGGAGGGGTGAGTACAGGAGCGTGAGAACTAGTCTTGCAAGAGAAGCCGCGCAACCATTGGTTGGATTTATTTGAATTCAAAATTTTGATTGGTCACTGGAAAATAAAAGACACGCTGGTATTTTGTAAACAATTGAGTGTTATCGTAAAGGTTCAAATTTCAAAAAAATTATATGTGGCATTTAGATCCAGGAATTATAGCAAATACACCTGATAGAAGATACTTAGGTTTTGCTAGAGAACAGATGATAAGGGGCAGACCTTATATCATGTACGGAGGTGAAAGGAAAATGTCATTTGTTAGGAGAGTTAAAAATGTCTTTAAGAAAGATAAACCGATTAAAACCAGAGAAGGAATTATTATTCCACCACCGAATATGCCCGCATCATACATGATGTTTGACAGAGGCTACCACACTTGTGTATGGTTAGAAAATTGGGTGGAATACACTAAAGATGATGGAGTTTTGGCATTTCCCGAATATGGTACTTTTAATGTCAGAGTTTTGTTTAATTTGAGGACACGCATGAATGACTTAAATCCCAGACCTAGACTTACGCAGTATGAGGCACTAGAAGAGTAGGAGATTGAATCTTTTGAACGAGACAGACCCAGAAGTGACAAAGGGTTGAGTAAGTTCTACCCTAAGTTTCCACGAGAAACTAGAGATAAACAAATGAAGCAATGGAGACAATCTATGATGGTAGAAGGGTTGTATCCTGTATTTACACAAGAAAAACCGTCAGGAAGTAAAAGCACAGACAAAGCAGGAAATCTAATGATTAGTGATAATTCAAAAGGTGATTATTTGGAGGATTTGTTAATGAAAAATCCACCACCGTATAATGAGGAGCCAAGCACGAGTAATCCTAGTGCTCCGTTTCTGAAACCTCCTCTGATTCTGCAAGTGGTACATGAGACTTCGTTAGAAAAAGTACTGCAAGACAGGGAAAGAGAAGCTTTAAATAAACAAAGAAGTGAGTTGATTCATAAAATCTCCCAATTAAATACAAATCCTGAAGCCCTAACAATTCCGGTAACTATTGGCCCAGTTGTTCCTTTGTACAGCGATAGGCAAGCTAGTCCCAAAACTCCCGTTATGACTGCACCTGTAGAACAGCCAAGAAAAGAACCATTAGTAGTCGATGATCAAGCAAGTGAATGTGAATCAGTGATTTCCCTGATGGAATTACCAATAAGAGAACCAGTGAGTGACTCGGTTAGGAAAACAACTCCTACAACTTCTAGAGAAGTACAGATTGAGACATCTTCAGGTACAAGAAGTGCCACAGTAGTAACGCCAGAGGAAATAGAGGGATGGTCACGAGATATAGAAAAACCCAAGTCACATCCAAAAGTATCAGACATATATAAACTAAGAGTCGAATTAGAGGAATTGATGGCTGGAAATGTGGGATTGGACAGATTAAATACACTCAGTGAAGAAGAATTATTATTTATATGTAAAAGCATTAATAGAAACACCAGAGTGGTGCACGAAAAACTAACTGATATGGCTGCTAATATGGGAATTGACATTGGCAAGTCTAAAGTGTTACAGAAACCATATCGAGCTGAATTTTCTGACAAAGATTTGGAAAATATGAATGTGTCAGGAAGAAAGGTACAAATTAGGGAGCTTTTGTCATTATTGCAAAAATGGGGTGATATAGAAAAATGGAGAACTAGATGAGCAAAGAAAAAAGAAGAGGCTTGATCAAAAGTTGCATCTGAATATGTTTTAAAAGAAACAGAAAAAGTAGAAAGGTTGTGTCCTATGAGAGAAGTACCAGATGGAGGTTATGTACATGTCCCATGGTCCCGACAGGATATTTTGTCATTTACAAATGATTTCCCAAAACTTCGAGAAAAACCTGTACAATGGTATAGACACGTTGAGAGATTTGTAAAGGTTTCAAAATGTCTCCTGAAAGATTTAGATGGATTATTTGACATTGTTGTACCTGTAGATCTGTGGACAGAATGCAAAATAGCTATTGATTGGCCTAGTGATGAGTACCCAAGAGACCCAAAGACAGGGGCACCGTCTGATGAAGTGATGAAGAAATACAACCAGGTAATACTATACCTCAAAGGAAAGGTGCCTGCTAAGGAGACTGATTGGACTAGAATAGATAGAACCACTCAGAATAAAGATGAATCTGTGCATGCGTATTATGGACATTTGTTGCAGGTTTTTAAACAGTACAGTGGTTTGGACAATATAGATATGTAGGATATGACGCATTTTATCTATCGTTTTGTGTCAGGATTAAGGCCAGAAATCTCGCAATGGATAAAGGACCATAAAATTTGTTGGCAGGCCAAACCGATTGATGAAATCCTTAAATACGCAAAGTATTGTGAGGATGAACTTGACAATAAATGAAAAGAGTTAAAAGAAAAGGTAATGTGGGCACAAGTGAAATTAGCAGAGCAACAAGAGCTTCAATTGAGTCAAATAAACAATAATTAATATCACAATGATGGAAATGGGGGTAAGCCAAGGGGAGGATTCAATAGAGAAGAAGCAAAAAAGAAGTTTCCTAGTAACGGGTGTGGCAAGTTGGGGCACTGGAAGAACAAGTGTAAGGCTATACAAAATGGTAATATACAAACTGATGATTTGAATCCACAGACGCAGAATGAGGTACCACGGAAGCAACAGCAGCAGGTAATACAAAACCAGTTACCCCAAGCACCTATGCCAAATTATAGGAGCAAAGCACAACAGAGTGTAGACACCACAAATTGGGAGGGAAGTGAAAGGAGAGGCACAGCGACATCACAATTTCTTTTGAGTGACCCATTTTTCAGTGAGGACACTTATTGACGGTGCCTGAGAGGGGAGGACGAGGAGTGCGTACTTGGCACCTCCTTGCCGGTAGATCAGTCAGGTCCATACATTGAAGGAAAGGTTGAAGGAAATGATGTCACCTTTTTATTGGACACTGGTGCTACCCGTTCTACTGTGAGAACAGCAGACGTTCCAAACCTACCCCTCTCGGGAGAAGAGATCCAAGTAGTGGGCATTTCTAATAAACAAATTAGTACCCCAGTTACAGAACCAATGGAAGTTAGAATAGGCAATTTTAAAGAAATACATAGAATTGTTGTATGTGATTCAAGTCCAGTAAATTTGTTAGTTCGAGACTTGTTGTGCAAAATTAATTACACCATCTTTTGCTCCCCAAGTGGTGTAGAAATTCAGACCCCAGACGAAGATGGAGTTTTTTAAATAATGTTAGCGAGAAAAGAAACTGAAAATAAAAAGTTAACTATAGAAGACTTACCAGAAGAATTACGACAGACTGTAGATCCTAAAGTGTGGGATTTTACTGGAAAATATGTAGGATTAATGGCAAATGTCAATCCAATAAAAGTGACAGTGAAGGAAGGTGCAGTTTACCCAAATACTCGACAGTACAAAATGAGTCCAGAATTAAAAGCAGGTGTTGCAGCAGAAATAAAACGTTTGATTGAAACATGCATTTTACAAGAAATAATGAGCAGTCCATGTAATTCGCCCATAATTGGAATAAAGAAACCGAGTGGCAAGTACAGGGTTGTACAAGACCTCCGTAAGATTAATAAAATTGTTGTCCCATGTTGTCCAGTTGTGCCAAATCCTGCAGTGATTCTGTATCAGATACCGTGGGAGGCTGGATGGTTCACCATAATCGATTTGTGTCACGCATTTTTCTCGATTCCATTGCATCCAGATAGCAAATTTCTTTTTTCTTTTGAATTCAACAGTCATGTGTACGTTTGGAATCGCGTTCCTCAGGGGTACACAGAAATTCCATCGATTTTTAATCAGATTCTGAAAAGTGCCTTGAGTCTTTAGTGCTGCCAGGACAGTCAGTCCTAGTTCAGTATATAGATGACCTATTGGTGGCGTCTAAAACTCGAAATTAATGTGTTTTTGAGACCATTGCCTTACTGAACCATCTAGGTGAAGGGGGGCATAAAGGTATCAGAACGCTGCTCTGCGCTGCGCACTTTATCTGCTGCATCGCTATTTTAAAACGACCTGTTTATTATTTCTGTTTCTTTCTGTTATTTTTCCCCTGATTTTAACTAGGGAATTATTTCTCCCCTCACTCACACTTTAATCGGTTTACTCACCGCTTTTTGAGCGGGTCCGGTTCGGGGGGCGGGGATCTCTTTTAGGCGCCATCTCTGAGTGGTGTGGATTGAATAGGGGGCATCACCTGCGAGCGCTCTAGCGTGCTGGATGAATAGAGGGACGCCTACTTAAGGCGACCAGCCCTGGAGACAGCCCTGACAAGGTATCAGAACGCTGCTCTGCGCTGCGCGCTTTATCTGCTGCATCGCTATTTTAAAACGACCTGTTTATTATTTCTGTTTCTTTCTGTTATTTTTCCCCTGATTTTAACTAGGGAATTATTTCTCCCCTCACTCACACTTTAATCGGTTTACTCACCGCTTTTTGAGCGGGTCCGGTTCGGGGGGCGGGGATCTCTTTTAGGCGCCATCTCTGAGTGGTGTGGATTGAATAGGGGGCATCACCTGCGAGCGCTCTAGCGTGCTGGATGAATAGAGGGACGCCTATTTAATGCTCCCTACGTAGCGCAGCGGGATCGCGCAGCGGGCGCGCCTTTGCTGCGCCTGAGTCGCGCCAGAGTCCTGCCCGTCTGCGCCCGTCCGCGTTAAGGACGCGTTGGACAGGGCAGGACTTCTATTTTTGCCACAGTGGTGGATATGATGATCAGCTACTCGAGGGACATCTTACTGTCCATCATACAGCAAGTCTTCGAGTGTGATGCGGCTCCGGTGATTCCTTTGTGTGGCCCCTACCAGTGTGATTGCGGTAGGTGGTCGCTCGGTACTCCCGCTTTGTCCCGTTGTATGGGTAAGGCATCAACCTCTAGAAGTAAATGCCCCTTGCGTGAGCTTAGGATTTGGAACTTGAATGTTAGGTCGCTGGTCAAACACTACCATGCTATCAATGATCTTATCAAGGATGAGTCACCCGATATCTTCTGTATCACTGAGACCTGGTTGCAGGAGGCTGACACGGCTATCATCAATCTGGCTTTCCCCTCTGAGTACTCGGTGTACACGCTTAATCGCTCCACTAGAGGTGGGGGAATAGCGCTTGCTGTTAGGTCCTGCTATCCTTGTGATTGGAGAGGCCTAAAAATCATTGGCTGTGAAAGTGCCTTGTTAAAATTGCCATCAGCCCCCACTTTTCTCTTTCTGGCATGTTGATCTACCGCCCTCCAGGTAGTGACGTGGCGTTTAGGGAGGCACTTCCAGATGCCATTAGCACGCTGGCTGTAGGATGCGCCAATTTCTCAATCCTCGGGGATTTGAATCTCCATTTTGATAATCTGACCGCCCCTGCTGTCAGTAGCACTTTGGCTGATTTGGAGGCCTTTCAACGGTCTCAATTGGTTACATACCCCACTCATGTAGGAGGTCATACTCTGGACCCTTTCATTACGAATCTGGCAGAGGCCAGGGTTATAGCTTCTACCCCCCTGGCCTGGACGGACCATTTCTTGGTGACGATTCTGTGCCCAGTGTTTGAGCACCCTCCTAAACCTATGGCTAGAGTTGTCCCTAGACGACACTGGAATAAACTCAAGTTAGAGGAGTTTTACAGCATCCTGTCTGAGGACCCGTTGGACCCGTCAGATAATGTGGAAACGGGCTATGACCTCTTCTGTAAGTGGGTCACTCGGGCCCTCGATTCCCTCATTCCAGTGACTCTGGGTAAATGTGGATCAAGGGACCCTAGCCCTTGGTATGATGGATCTCTACGTGCGCTAAAAAGTACGTGCAGATGCGCTGAAAGAGAATGGCGGAAAACATATGATACCAGTAAAAAAGCCTCGTATCTCGCCACTATCAAATCTTACCCTCGCGCTGTCTGCAGAGCTTGTGCGGCGTTCTATGCTCTTGAATTCCGCAATAGCTCGAATCCGTCTAAAACCATCTTCAAGGCTCTAAAAGATCTGATGGCAAAAAAGGCCTCTGTGAATGAAACTTGTTCCATTTCACATTGTGAGACCCTGGCGGCCTTCTTTCTTGAGAAAGTCCAAGCCATTTATTGCGCCTTTCCTACTGCTATGCCGTATGGTGAAGTCTCTCTTAGTTCTCAAGAGCACGTCTTGCATACTTTTCCCTGCCTGTTACCTGACAGTTTCAATAAACTGGCTCAGCAAATTAAGTCTGGCTCCCCGGCAGATCCACTAAGACCGGCTTTGTTTAGGAATCCGTCATCTTTTGATCTTCTACCGGTCTGTTCTTTGATCAATCTCTCGCTTGCTTCAGGTATGGTCCCTACCAAGTGGAAGCAGGCGGTGGTCACTCCCATCCTGAAGAAGCCTTCTCTCGATCCTCGTAAACCCGAGAATTATCGTCCGATATCGCTTCTTCCGTGGCCTGCGAAGGTAGCAGAGGCCCACGTGAACCTGACCCTTTCTGACCATCTCCTGCGGGCCAATATTCTGGATTTTACGCAGAACGGTTTCCGTGCTGGTCACAGCACGGAGACAGCCCTCCTCTTTATGGTGGAACACCTGCGCACTGTGCTAGATTCGGGTCAAACGGCGGCGCTTGTTTTATTAGATCTTAGCGCCGCCTTTGACACCGTTTCGCACAGGATTCTTCTTCAGCGCCTGGAGGAAGCTGGCATCGTCGGGCCCGCCCTTAAGTGGTTCCGCTCTTTTCTTGCCGATCGATCTTTTTGCGTGGCTATTCCGCCCCACCAGTCCAAATTTCATCCTCTGGACTTTGGGGTCCCCCAGGGATCCTCGCTGAGCCCCACGTTGTTCAACCTCTACGTGAGGCCGCTGGCCGATGTCGTCAAGCAGTGGGGCATGACTATGGTCTCATATGCTGACGACACTCAGCTGGCGGTCACGCTCAGCGGGGATTCTCGCTTGGATGCCCCAAGGTTTCAGAATGGACTTAAGGCGGTTGCCAGCTGGTTGAATTCCAACTGTCTCCAGTTGAACGCAAAAAAAACTGAGATCATGATCTTCGGCAAGCAGGCGGACCTCTGGGGCGATATGTGGTGGCCTCCTGAACTTGGGCCCACCCCGATCCCGGTAACGGAGCTAAAAAATCTCGGGGTGTGGTTAGATCCTGCCCTTAGCTTTGTCTGCCACACTAAGAGAACTGCTGCTTGCTGTTTTGGCATCCTGCGTGGTCTAAGACCAGTTTTGAAATTCTTTGACCCGTCGACCAGGCAGTTAGTGGTGCAGGCGACGGTGATTTCTCGGCTTGACTACGCCAGCTCCCTCCTGGTAGGGGTTAACCAGGCTGAGATCACTCGTCTACAACGTGTGCAGAACGCGGCAGCCAGAGCAGTGGTGGGTTTGCCCAGGTTTTGCTCTGTTGCCAACACCCTGCGCTCTCTTCATTGGCTGCCAGTTAAGCAGAGAATTCAATTCAAAGTGCTTTGCCTCTCCTATAACATCCTTAAGGGCTCCTCTGCCCAGATTCTTATGACTCTTTTGTCTCCTTATGTTCCTGCCCGCTCTTTACGTTCCTTGGGCCATGAACTTGCAGTGGTCCCCCGGTTCAAGCTTAGTCGAGCTGGAGGCCGCTCATTTCGAGTGCGTGCTGCGGCCCTGTGGAACTCCCTACCTTTAAAGATCCGTGCCCTGGATGATCTTTTTTCATTTCGTAGGGCCATTAAGACTTTTTTATTTTTTTAGTTGTTGGCCCTTTTATTCTGCTGCCTCTTTAGTTGTGTTGTGTTGTCTACCTTGTCAAGCGCCAGGACGCTCCTTCGCTGGAGCAGCTGTGCGCGATATAAGTTTCCATAACATAACATAACATAACCTGAAAAATTACAGTTTTGCACCACATCAGTGAAATATTTGGGGCAACAGATAGAAAGAGGTGTCAGAAGGGTTACCTCAGAAAGAATCAGGATAATCAGAAACATGTATTTACCCCAAACCCAGAAAGAGATCAGAATGTTTCTTGGAGTAGTAGGTTACTGCAGGCAATGGATTGTGGGATTTGCAGTCCTAGCAAAGCCATTGATACAAATGACAAAGACAAGAGCAAAAGACCCAGTAGAATGGGATGATGAAAGCATGACTGCTTTTCTGAAATTACGAGAATGTTTGTGTACAGCTCCAGCATTAGGGATGCCTGACTATTCGAAAGATTTTGCATTATTCTGTGACACACGAGATAATTGTGCACTTTCAGTTTTGAACCAAACTCATGGTCTGATGAGACGTCCTGTGGCATATTTTTCTTCCACACTAGACCCCATAGCATCTGCATTACCAGGTTGTCTAAAAGCAGTAGCCGCAACTTGCATGAGTCTTAAACAAAGCGAGTCAATCATTATTGGACATCCTGTAACAGTGTATGTTCCACATGCAGTTGTAATATTACTGACCAGAACAAAAACTCAATACTTGACTCCTAGTCGGCTGACTAAGTACAAGCGCATTCTTGTAGGTGCAGAAACGATAGATACGCCTAGAAGGATATATACACAAGAAAAGGCACTTAGCATTAAACAAAAGAAGTTAGATTTAGAAGCATCAGATGAAGAAGGACTACATTATACTGTGATTAGTAACAGAACTCACTTAAATGTATTTGCAAACTTATTAGTACACTATGTCGAAGCTATGGAACTAGAAGATTGCTATGTTTGTATGAAATTACCTACTTCAGTAGCCGAAGGTGTTACTTACCACCATTTACCACTAACATATGGTATTTCATGTAGTATTTTAGCTAGTCTATTCTATAAGAGAGGACCTTTGCAGTATTACTATTCTAATTCAGATGTGATATTTTCGGAACTTCCTATACGTAGTAACCTGAATCCTGTACGTACTAAGAGTGATGTAACTCGTTATATGGGTAAATATTTTCTAACTATAGGTACAATAGATATAGCTGAAGCACACAAGAATAATTTAACATGCTCATTACGTGAAAAAGAGAACATATTTTTGAATATGGTTGAAAAAAGGAGAGAGAGTTTCCAAAGAAAAGCAAATGACAAGAATCATAAAATTCCCAAATGGGCTGAGAATATAGGGTTCACCCCAAATGGCAAGACTCATGCTGCTATGTTGCTGGATTTCGAAAAGAAGGGGAAGCTGTGTCTCTGGAAACAATGAAGAAACGAATGGATTAATACGTAGTAAAAGAGCTAGTTTTGGAGAAATAGTAGGTGATATATTAGGTGCATTGATACCTACAGTGGGAGTGGCTCTGAATACACAAAGAATTTGCAAATTGTCAACAGTAGTGGATCGGTTATCAACTGACACTGCTGGAGGGTTCTTGATGGTCAATACCGAATTGGTTGCGATCAGATCAATGGTTTTACAAAATCAACTTGCTCTTGATACATTATTAGCAAAAGAGGGCGGAGTCTGTAGAATGTTGAAAGCGCAACATTGTTGCACTTACATACCTGAAAAAGTGTTGAAATTAAAGGGTATGAAAAAAATATTACACTTTTGGAAAAAGAACACAAACCACTGGAGGTTGATAGTGCATGGAAAAGACTGACTGATGGTCTCTCTTCAATAGATAGTTGGATTTCTAACGTAGGGAAACGTTTTGTAGGTAGAATACTGAAGCCAATGGTGGGAATAGGATTTTAGGGATAATAATATGTTGCAAATGTCGTAAACACGGAAAGAGATATGCAGTAAACGAAAGAGGGAAGAAAAGAAACTGCAATGAAATAGAACTTGAAGAATTAAATGGCAAAATTTATAAGAAGATGAAAACTTTTCATTTAAATAATGATAAAAATCCTAGAAGAAAGATTGAAGCAATTGAGTTGGGCGAATCGTGAAAGTTGACATCTGTTTTATTAATTGGTGATGATATAAAATATCATCAGAGAGGGGATTGATGGAGCAAGGATGTGCACTTAACGCGACTTGCTTGTATTCAGTCCTCTCAACATAACGTTATTTAACTAACCAACATGTTTGTAATACTAATATTGCATTATACAACATCCGAGGTAAGCTTGCATATGTGCTTTTACTAACTTTAATCCGCTTGCATTAAAATGGCTGCTGCTACGCGGGATTTTCTACTGCGCATGCGTGTGTCATACTCACGTGACATGACGTACTCTTTGCTTTGGAGGGATACTTTCGCTTCTGTGCACTAGAATTAAAATGGCTGATCTGTTTTACAGCATGCATGAAGCTTGCACTGCTGATTTTGCTAAGCTGTTCGTTCTGCTTAACCTTAACGCAATAGGTAAATATAAAGTAATGGGAATAGAGTAGAGATAAGTGGTATACTTTGCATTCTTTTATTCTGTGCTCTTAAACTATTTCTTTTCTATTCTTACATGTAAATAAATTTCAGGCCTGACGCCTGTCGCTGAACTCCATATTGAAACCTGTGAGCCTGCGCACCAGAGTCTAAAATGCATCGAGTCATGACATTGAATGAGTGCCAGGGACAGTCTTGACCAAGATGCGCCTGGGAACCTCACCTCCTGAACTCTACGAAGGAAACAGAATTCTAATATGAACTAAAATGTAACAAATAATAGAACATTCATTGTTGGGTGGAATAAAGATGTCATGTGAAAATAAAATTGATGGGTGGGAACGAAAATTTAAATATGAGATGCAGAAAGTTTCAATTTGGTATGGTGTGATGACCTCTCCCCATTCCTTGTCCTATCAAAATTGGGGATCCTTACACTTGGAACATTGGGGGGTGGTACCCTGACCTGGAAAATAGTATAACTAGGGTAGGCTTGGCTAGTTAATTTGTCCAATTTGTCCGAATAGCAGACCGGTCACTGACCCAACGCACTCAATAGGTGACCAAGAACAGAGGGCTGCAGAGCACTCGGTCAGAAAATTCGATAACCCAATCGGGGTTCTGGGAGCTGAAGTGCTGGCGAAGCACTTTGTCGGGGAAACAGATAACCCAATCGGGGTTCTGGCTGTTAGCTGCAGAGAGGAAGTAGCGCAGGCGTTGCAACTTAACTGCGGGTGGCAGTCTTAACCTTTGGTGGTCCTGTCCTGATCCAATTTGGCTTTACCTGTCCTGATTCTGATCCGCACCTGCTAGCCTACTGGCGACTGCAACTTTCGTGGTTCTGTCCTTCAAACTGACCTGTGGCCAGGGTTAGTTCTTCACACCATTCTAGGTAAATATAAAATCCATGTGGGTTCGTCATTGATTTGTTCTCTCTCTCTTACCCTTCCTATTCGCTACATGTTTAATTGCTGCATATTTGCATATCATGTTCCTTCTCTTTACCCTTCCTACTGTTAAAGTTTGACATGTTCCCTTTCTACTCTCCCTTTTGTTAAAAGCCTGAAAGTTTGATTGTATGTCATGTTCTTTTTCTCCCTATTGCTAAATGATTGAAATTAGTTTAATACATCTTTTGCATAGTTACATTTTGATTCTGATATTTATATTTGAAAGTCTTTTGGTGTTTAATCTTTGAATCATGACCATTTAAGAAAACTTAGATAAAGAGTTAAAACTTTCCCTAGTCTGTGGTTATTATATGAGTGCAATGTTAATTTTCGCTGCCTCATTTAAAACTAACTCCCTGATCCAGTAGGTTTACAGGTACCGGCAACAAGGGTTGGTAAGTTAATGGTACAGGACCTAGTAGGGAAAAATATCTGGTAGTAGAGCGAAGGTTACCTGAATAAGTTATATGTTTATTGTATATGGGCCCAGGTGAGTATGGTAAAAATACAGTCGGGTGACCTGCGAGCTCTATCATTTGCGCGGGGACCCCAGAGCATATATAAAAATGAGCCTGTGACCAAGGAGTGGGAAAACGCCGAAACGCGTTAGGTTGTTTTTTGTTGCCAGGTGTGGAATAAAGATACGTTGAACAAGATTTTGAGTGGCGGCTCTGCGATCTTTGAGCTAGGATACTTTTACCGGACGTTTTTTCAGGTTTTTACCCAAATCTAAAGACTAGTCCCATGAAAAACATACTTCCATATGTATATACGGTGCACAGACATAATATCGACTCCAAAATATCGTCTGGACAGAATATCGAGTTTTAAATATCGTTTGGAGAAAATATCGACTAGACAGAATATCGACAGCCAAAATATCGTTTTTAAGGTAAGTGAAGTAATATCGACTGTAAATAATATAGACAGTGAAAATATCCAAGTATATAATCTAGATAGTAAAAAATATAGTTTTTTAAATAATATTTAATTATTTATAGTGTGTTTATGTTATAATATGTGTGAAAAGTGTCAATTTATTTTATTATTTTTTTTAATTAATTATTTTTTTAATTATTGTGTAATTTAATTCTGTAGCGGGTTGTGGGTTTATAGGGGAATAGGGTGGGAAGTAATTTAATTATAATTAATTAAATATGTACAATTTATTAATTGGTAGTAATAATTAATTAATTGGTAATTAAATAATATATGTTAATTATTTAAAATTTAATTGGTAATTAATTTTATTTAATTGATTAATTGCTAATTATGTTAATTAAAATAATTTATTTTCTCTAGCGGGTTGTGGGTTTATAGGGGAATAGGGTGGGAAGTAATTTAATTATAATTAATTAAATATGTAAATTTATTAATTGGTAGTGATAATTAATTAATTGGTAATTAAATAATATATGTTAATTATTTAAAATTTAATTGGTAATTAATTTTATTTAATTGATTAATTGCTAATTATGTCAATTAAAATAATGTATTTTCTCTAGCGGGTTGTGGGTTTATAGGGGAATAGGGTGGGAAGTAATTTAATTATAATTAATTAAATATGTTAATTTAATAATTGGTAGTAATATTTAATTAATTGTTAATTAAAAAATGTTTGTTAATTAATTAAAATGTAATTGGTAATTAATTTTATTTAATTGATTAATTGCTAATTATGTTAAATGAAAGGGGTATTTTTAGGGTTCAGGGTCAGTTTTTAGTTTTTGGGTAAAGGGGTATTTTTAGGGTTCAGGGTCAGTTTTCAGTTTTTGGGTAAAGGGGTATTTTTAGGGTTCAGGGTCAGTTTTCAGTTTTTGGGTAAAGGGGTATTTTTAGGGTTCAGGGTCAGTTTTCAGTTTTTGGGTAAAGGGGTATTTTTAGGGTTCAGGGTCAGTTTTTAGTTTTTGGGTAAAGGGGTATTTTTAGGGTTCAGGGTCAGTTTTCAGTTTTTGGGTAAAGGGGTATTTTTAGGGTTCAGGGTCAGTTTTCAGTTTTTGGGTCAAGGGGTATTTTTAGGGTTCAGGGTCAGTTTTCAGTTTTTGGGTAAAGGGGTATTTTTAGGGTTCAGGGTCAGTTTTCAGTTTTTGGGTAAAGGGTTATTTTTAGGGTTCAGGGTCAGTTTTTAGTTTTTGGGTAAAGGGGTATTTTTAGGGTTCAGGGTCAGTTTTGGGTTTTTGGGGTACATATACAATATTGCCTATTATTTAATTAAATGTTGTTACTATATATATATGTTTTAAGAAATATGATTAAAAATATATATTTTTTTTTACTTTCATTAAATATTTAATTATTAAAAGTTATTTTAAGTATTGTTAATTATATTTTAGTAATTAATTTTTTATATTAATGTAATTAAACATTGTTTTTAGTAAAGTCGATATTTTTTACAACGATATTTTTGTAAACGATATTTTGTAGTCGATATTTTTGTACTTACCTGTTTGTACATACAAACTCGATATTTTTGTAGTAGATATTTTCACCTCGATATTTTGGGTACTCGATATTGTGGTAGTCGATATTCTTTCAGTGATCCGTATATACACATATGTCTAAATACAGATATATTTACAAACATATATGCAGCCTTAACCACCAAAATAGGCTCACACTTGCCAAGATTGCATTGCATTTTTTCATTTTAAATAAAGCATATCCATGCAACATTTTCAGAAATGTATTCTTAACTTGTTTGAACACTTTATTTGCAAGCAAAAAGGCAAGGTAATAGCAGGCAGTTAGCCCAGAGGCTGCATATGAAAAACACATATCAAAAACTGGTGCCGTGCTTCCAGCTCTTATCATGCCCAACAGGTGACAGTTAGATCAGGTCGTTTTTATGGCATGTTACACTGTGTACTGATCATTAGGAGACAGAGTGCTGTTATAAGCTTGGTATTCGTTCGGGGAGGTGGGAGGGTTGCTTATGACTTTGATGAGTCCCACCTGATTTATTTAAAAGAAATCCTAACCTGTGGGCACCTCTATTGACAAATGTCTTTAAAGCAGTAGTCATTGGCTCAGTGCCAGTAACCTGGAAAGAGGCCATTGTGGTTCCTGTTTTTGAAAAGGGCAATAGGAGTGACCGGTCATGTTACAGGCCAATTTCTCTGATTGATGCCACAGTAAAGGTATTGGGAGGATAATTCTTGCCTGACAAGAGGCCTCGGCGTCTACCACAGGGGTCATATCAAAAACACAATATGGCTTTCGGAGGGGATTGAGTACCACTGAGCAATGTCTCAATTTGTCCCTGATCATTGGCAAGTACATGAAGGCCAGGAAGGGCTCTATCCACCTGGCTTTCATGGACTTGTCCAGTGCCTTTGACACCGTTATTCAGGACAAATTGTGGGCTCTGAAGGGGAAGAATGGGCATAGAAGAGGCTCTCATATCCCTCCTACGTCGGTTACACGCTAACACCACAGTTGTTATAAGATACGGCACCCAAGGGGAAAAGACCAAGACGATTGTCTCCACAGAAGATGTTCTGCAAGGGTGCATTTTACCCCTTTCTCTTTTTAATCTGCACAAACGGCCTAGAGGCTTTTTTATTAGATTGATTTTCCTTGAATTGTCCAGCTCTTCCTCTTACCTCTGGCAGTAGGAAAAACTTCGGTTATGTAACATTCTCTCGCTCATTCTACAAGTGCGAACGTAGAAATTGGACCATTAGAGTACTGCAAGCAAAGTGTATAGTACATTTATAAGTGCCTGTGATTGCCGGAGTTTTTTTTTTGTATCATATTTATATAGCGCGAACTCGACCCAAAAGTATTTCAGCATTTTACATGAGCACCGTATTTACATTACACTTTCATGCACGCGGAGATTACATGATTTTTCTACAATAACAGGATGTGGACGCGACTCCGAGGCTCGAATACTAATTTCCAGCACCAAGTTCGACAGTGTACCCGACTGACCACATAAGTATATATGTTGGCGCAGCCTAACTCCGACCACGAGCCTCACTCTAATTAGCTGCCCTTCATGTGCCAAAAACTGCAACCTGAAGTTTTCATAGACCTGTATTGCTATAGCTACAACACTCCACTGAATGTGCAATAAACATTCATATCCACAGAAATGTGTCATTTCCACCATCTGCTATGTGTGGAACTATGAATGAATATAGGGTCAGTGATACCCCGTACCTTCCATGTTGGCCATGTTTTGGGATTTCACTGACATAATGACACATTTGTGTTTAAGACCCGGGTGACGGCAGCATTACAACACAGACACCCGAATCAGTTGATTTCTCATATAGCTCACGACGGAGCCACGCCCATACCTCTGGAGTCATTATTCACAGCCTCACGCAGCACTGGCATACGTAAGGCCAGCCCACTCCGCTTACACTTACAGGAAAAGACAACAACGCTACATGGCCCAGATTTTCACTGTAGTGATCTGCTAGTCACAGCTCTAGTTGTCAGAACGACACAGACACTCTCTCATGGCTAGTATACACCCACACCACACTCATCCAGCACAGGCGTCACAGGACACGTGACCCTACCAATAAAAAAGACCGGACGCATGTGCTCTAAGCCATTTTACAGTTGCCCCCATCGCATGCGCTGTGATGGCCCTTCCTGGTGGTCCGGACACCTCATGTAGGCCCAAACCATCGAACAGGGGGGCCTACCACCACGTGCGTGCCCTGTTTGGTCACTGAGTAAGTGGTACCGCAAGGACTGAGCGGGTGAGCAACCTGCGATGACGATGGGTGCACGAGTATGTCCTTTGCCATAGTGATATCAAGACTCAGCACCAAATGTGAGACTTTTTAGAGGCAGAGCGGGACTGCATGATGTAAAATGTGCCCTGTGTGCGAACAGGTGAGCAGTGAGGCCTGGGTGCGCAGCGGAGGGAATAGATGGGGTGTAGCAGACTGGATACAAAAAGGAGACACAGCGATTTAGGCGTACGCAGTCCTATAAACCCTGTCTTCTTGCATTTTGATTTTTTTTTCCATCGCAGGACAGTTTTTATAGTCGGCAAAATGTCAGTCGCTCCCACATCTGTAGCAAAGCGATGAGTAAATATTTTTTTATACTATGTACCCTTAAATGTACCGTCTTATTTTGACAACCTTTCCTTTCTCAGTTGTTTTAGGACTCACGCCTGCGTTGCTGTGCGCAGTACGGCTCGTGCCTTTGTTGCAGTGCGAAGCGCAACACATTTTGTAAGTGAAAAAATGAGGATATGAACCTAACCTAGGAATCCCACACGGTTGTGCGTGTGCGTTTCTTTCCGTGCTACTCCATTTCTTATTCTAAAAGAATGAATGCAATCGGCCAGAGGGTGGCGCATTGCTCTGCCCATGGCCTATCGGTGTCTATTATGCACTTGCTGCGCATAATAGACACCAATAGGACAAGGGGTTTCAATTATCGTGCCCAGACACGGGCGTGGTAATTGAAACCACGTGTGTGGCTGCGCACCACTTGTTTTCAATAACCGAATGGAAAACATTACTACTTCTGTTGATAAATCGAAGCCCATTAAATAGTTGGGACCGTGTAGATGGTTGTGTTTTCAATGGGGGAGGGAGGGGTGTGAGAGGGCGGTGTTATTATACTCCACATTAAGATAGTGCCAATCACCAGTCATAACATCTTCCTTCGTGTTATTCCTGTTAAAGAATCTGTGTCATACATAATGGTTTCTACAATATCACTTTAAGTACAACTCTATCATAGAACAAGCATTTGCAATGCAATAGGTCTCGCATTATTAAAGTTTGAGCTATTGGTGTTGCATTATTTAGCAATTCCAATAGCTCAAACTTTAATAATGCGAGATCTTTTGCCCTGCAAATGCTTGTTTTTAAGTAGGTATGGTGTGTTGCGAGCATCGAAGTATGTAGACATGAGTATGACATTCGTGTCACAGATCGTGGCTGCTTTCCATAGCTTTCGGAATGTTATGTATTAAATATGAGAAAGTTGAGAACTAGAAATTAAAGGCTGTTCAGTCATTCTTGCTTTAAATTTGTTGCATACAAGACATGTTCTGAGGATCAATTCACATCAACAGAATTACTGTCTCTGTTTTTTTATTCCTGCATACTGGACTTTTCTACAATTATTAATTCTCAACTATCTTTTAGTTGTGGAGCTTCAGGGTGCACTATGTCCTGGCCCGTGGTGAGAGACACACCTGTGACAGAAAGGTGAGCTGCGAATATTCTCTTCAGTGTCACTCTCTCACTCTCTCTCTTCCTCTCTCCTTTGATGAACGAATGACACATAATCTTATCTTCCTTTTTAACTAACAGGTTGTGTTTCACGAATTGGCATCCCCCCCAACACCACCGAAGCTCAACGTCTGTGGAATCTGCGATGATGCGTGGCCATCCTAACAATGCCTGAGAAGGTTGCTTCGGCACGTGGTGGACCCTCTTTGAAACACGTTGGTGACACAAGGTGAGCAGAGAAGCTTCTTTCCGCAGCAGCGAGAAGCCACCTCTGGGCAGTGAGAGTAGATAGTGTGCAGCAACCTGAGTGCGTAGGAATGGACAATCACCTCCGGGCAGTGGGAGTGGATGGGGTGCAGCAGTCTGGGTGTGCATGAACGGGCACTCACCTCCTGGCACTTGGAGTGGATAGGGTGCAGCAGTCTGGGTGCATAGTAATGGGAAGTCACCGCTGTGCAGTGGGAGTAGATGAGGTACAGCACCCTGGGAGGAAAAGAGCACACAGACACCTCCTTGCAGTGGGAGTTGATGGAATACAGAAGCCTGGGTGCGCAGAGGCGTAACACAGAAATATGCGTGTGCACTTGTATGTACTCTGCAATTACTAATTCTATACTATCTTTCAGATCACTAAACTTGAGGGTGCACTATGACCTGGCACGTGGTTGGACACACACCGGTGGCTGCGAAGATTTTCTCCGGTGTGAACACTCCCTCTCCTGCTCCATCTCTTCCTTTCTCTCTCTCACACTTTCTCTCTTTGTCTCTTCCTCTCTCTGTCTCATTCTTTCTTTCTTTCTCTCTCTTCCTCTCTCTCACTCTTTCTTGCTCTCTCTTCCTCTCTCTCACACTGTTTCTCTTTCTCTTTTCAAGTTGTGAAACCCTGCTGTCCGCAATGCAGATTGATAAATCAAGGCTGAATTCAAAGCTGTCCGCAGTTTAAATCCAAAGCAGAATTCAAGTTGTGAGCTCTGCTGCCTGTAGTGTATGCAGCAGGTAAGCAGAGCAGCCTAGGTGCACAGGGCCTCCAATTGAACGTGGTGCGGCAAGAGGTGTGAGGTGCATCAGCATCAATGCGCAGGTGCGAACAAACGATATTGCCGTGCATAATGATGTGATGTCTCACCTCATTCAGTCTCATCTCTGTCTCATTTTAAATACCTGTTGGACCATACTGTAGACCTGAGCCAGTGGGCAGTGCTGCCCTACAGACACCTCTTCAGCGCAGTGCTGCGAGAGGGGTGGGATGCATCAGGCAGACTGTGCACGTGCAAATTAGCAATATTGCCAAGTGTTATGTTGTGATCTCTGACCTCATTCAGTCACATCGGTCTAATTTCAAGGACCTACTGGACCGTACTATAGGCCTGAGCCAGCAGGCAGCGCTGCCCTACAGACACGTGGCGTTAGCTTTTAGGACACTGTAGTTAGCTCCTTACTGAGTGTACATGCACACAGGCTCCCGCCACTGCATTATACGCGAACATTAAGCTTCTAGCATGCGCTCTATTCCTTTCTATGTAAACTTTACTATAACATATTATTATTTAACCTTGAGTATTCTCATGCACTCCAACTTCTCTTTTAACCACAATTACCACTAACGGTTGATCGTACTTCAAAAACAAAGGATGAACTCAACTCCTATTTTCTATCAAGCTTAAAATAAACCTTCATTTACCTCCAAATGTTTCCACCATTAAATTATTACTCCGTTTACAGAAATTCATTGATTGGCAGTAAAAGGGCTGAGCGGGAACTCTCTCCCACAATGATGCCCTGAGCATACTAACACCTTCTATGGCAGTATCTAGACACCGTTCCATTTTGGAGACCCGGTCTTCCATACAAATATACCCCGGACTCAGAGCTTGCACCAACACGTCGTGGGACACACCAGTGGTGGCAGGTGAGCTGTGAAGCCTCAGTGTGGAAGACCTACAATTGAGCACATTGCGGGGGAAGGGACTGGGGTGCTGCACCCTGGGTGCACAGGTGCATACAAGCGATTTTCCCGCAGCTAATAATGTAGGACTATATTATCAAAGAACGGCAATAACATTATCACCACTCTACCGACAGGAAACTGCAGCTAAAGCGAAGATAAGGGGTTGATAATATGCCCTTGTGAATTCCCATAGAATCCCAGGTTGACATCAAAACCTGTGCTTCTAAGGGAATTCACAACAGCATATTATGAACCCCTTATCGTCGCTTTAGCGGCGGTTTCCTGCCGCTAAAACGGCGATAATGTTATCGCCCTTCCTTCATAATATGGCCCATAATCTCTGGGTTCATGTATTTAATTTTAAGGACTTCTTCAACTACAGTCTATCTTGCAGATCCCTGCGTCCTAGACAAATGGGTGACGGAAGGTAAACATTAAGGGCTGAGTGCAATAGGCCGATTCTCTGTCTCCTCCTCCCTCTTTTCTTTTAACTCTCCCTCCCTTTCTCACTTCCACCCACTGCCCCTCCCTTCCATTTTCACTATCGTCCTTTCATTCGAACTAGCTTTCTTTACCTCTTCCACATACTTATGTTTCATTTTTTACCTACACTGCTTCCACTGGAGTCCAACCCATGTTTTTTTATTATACAGTTCTTTTAAGTTACATTTCTATTTATTTCTGTTTTAAAAAATGACTAAATAACTGAGTGTATAGGTCTTCTTTTTCTGACAACACTTGACTATTATTTATTGTGATAATCATCTGTTTATAGAACACTTTAAAGTCAATACTACAGTGACCTAAAAAATATAATGTAACTAACTGTTAGGAACATGAACCCTGTGTAATTATACAACTGAAAGAGTTCTATGAGAGTATCACTTTATAACACCATAAGTACTCCCCGTGTGATTACAGAACAAATAAGGCACTGCCTAAGACCACCGAGGCTTGAGGGACTGCCCACCCTGCATATTTAAATAAAGATTCTGAGTATGACGATCCCCGTACTTAAGTTGACCTCGACTCTTCCTGGAACAATTAATAAACAATGCCCGGGAAGGTGACGCTCTCCTAGACTGCAAAATGTCTCTGTACCCTTCCGCGCCCAATTTACATGTGACATTAACACAGTACTTTGTCAAAGAAAAAGTGCCGGGGCTGAAAGTTTTACTAAGAAAAGAAGGGTATTTATAACTGGAAGTGTAATACCCGGGATGACTCTTTACCAGCTCTTCTATCTTTTCAGAGGTCCTGGCTGTAGGGAAGCCGTCATATTTCCCCAGGGGCCTCTACATGACAGAGGGGAAAGCAAACAGAGATGACAGAGTGCTGTGTACATTAAGAGCAAAAGGAGTACACAACTCTTCGAATTAACTTCAAGAGAGGGTACGAGCAGCAGCCACTGGCGTTACAAAACCCCATGTACAATTTGCGTACTCTATGCTCGTCAGTGGACAATTCTTTATCGATCCCAGTCAAACACTGCTGTTTCACGCTTTGTGAAACGCTTCACAGTGTGGGCTTCACTAAATACTTTGTGGCTATTTAAGTGGGAGACAGGATTGTCAACATTCCAAAACTTAGAGACTCCTAATTTTACAGTAAAAGAAAATACCACCTACCACTAATTTTTATTCTCCCCGAGGCCTATGTACAATGTTGGGGACCATGGGGGCAGCACCTATGCCCCCACAGTCCCAGCCAGCTACCCGCATCCTTCGAGAGCCGCCATTGCTTTTCCACAAGGGAATATGCAGCTCCCCGTGTGGAAAAGCAATCTGCTTTGCATTTTGAAAAAAAGAGCAGGTTTACCTGATCTCTCTTTCAAAATCTAAAACAAGTTTGCTATGGCAGGGAGTGAGCCTCGGCTCCCACCCTACCATAGCAAATAGCAGTGTCCCGAGGGACACTGCAGGAGTTGCCCCTGGGAGGTGGCAGTCCCCAGGGCACTAAACGGCTCCAAGAGGGGGGCCACGCAGCCCCCCTCCCACAATCTAAAAGCCCCGGGGTGGTGATCCCTGGGGCTTGGGGGGGCCTTTGAGCCCCCCCACATATTTTCTTTAAAGCCCCAGGGAGTAGCAGTCCCCGGGGCTGTGGGGCCTTTGAGCCCCCACCCATGTTTTTACTGGGGGAGTGGCCTTCGAGCCCCTCCCACCCATTTATTTTGTAGCTCCGAGGGGTACGGTCCCTGGGGCTAGTGGGCCCCTCTCAAATTTAATATTTTAGCTCCTGGGATTTGGCCCCCCGGGGGCTAATTTTTAAACAAGCCTGCGCTTTGTTTTAATTTTTGTTGCCGCAGATCCGCGCACCCTGCGCACATTTTTCCATTTTAAAAAAAACAACAAATTTTGGGGCGACCGCCTAAGCAGGTCTTGAGGGTCAGGATACTTCTACACTGCCCCCTTTATATGTTTTGCACACTTGTTGCACTGATTTCTTGAGCCTCGCTTCTACCAAGGCACAAAATGGCTGCCAACACTTCCTGGTTTGGAGTGTTGACAAACAGTTGACAACCAATTAGAATGCAGCTCCTGATCGTAAGGGTGCACTCAAGGTACGCTCAGGATGCGCGGATCCACCGTGGCCATAGATATATCTATGATTTTACTTTTGATTTTCTCAGCAACTACTGAACCGATTCACACCATTTAACCAAAAGGCTCAAGTCTGAACCAAGGGCTACCTCTTTGCCAAATTTGGTGTAATTCCGTTCAGCAGTTCGGGCTGTAACTGCGATTAACGGTCCCTATGGAAAATTGCATGGGGAATACACGTTTTTGGGCCCCCCTTTTTTTCTCTGCCCCCGCTTGATGAATCACCTCCAAACTTTTGCGGAGATTCATCAACCAGCGCCAAAGTTATTCTAAACAGAATGTTGCGGATTTACTATGGAAAATAGGTCCTAACTATAACTACCTAATGGTGACCGCCAGTAGGTAATATATATATATATTCAGTTCAGACTCGCGCCTTTTTCTTAAATGGTGTCAATCTGTTCAGTAGTTCCTGAGAAAATTACAGTTAAAAGCATATATATATCTATATATATATAGATATATATATGGGCGTGGTGGATCCGCGGACTCTGAGTGCACCGTGTGCGCACCATAAGCGCATCCTTCCGAACATGCGCTGAATGCTAATTGGCTGTCAAGTGGGTGTCAACATTCGAAACCAAGAAGTGTTGCCAGCCTTTTTGTGCCTCAGTAGAAGCGAGGCTGAAGAAGTCAGTGGAAAAGGTGTGCAAAAAGGGGGCAGGGTAGAAATACTTTGACTCTCTAGACCTGCTGAGGGGGTCCCAGTGCCCATAATTGAATTTTTTTTTTAACTCGGCAGGTGCGCATAGGGTGCACGGACTCTTCCGTAAGACAAATAATAAATAAAACTGAGCTTTTTTTATAATTAGCTCCCAAATCCCGGGGTTACAATTATTACATTTTATGGGGGTCCAGAGGGGCCCACCAGCCCCGGGGACCGTCAACCCCCGGGGCTTGGCCCTCCTCCTGGAGCACTCGAGGGCCCTGGGGACTGACACACCCCAGGACCGGCTGCTGTTTGCTATGCTCCCGCCCTCCCATAGGAAACTTGGTTTGGATTTTGAAAGACAGAGCAGGGAAACCTGCTCTCTGTTTCAAAATCCAAACCATATTGGTTTTCCACATGGTTAGCTGCATGTTAGCATTTCAATATGTGGAAAAGCAGAGTCTAAAGTTCAAGAGGAAGACTCTGTTTCCTTCATCTGTAAAATGTACACCATCTATCCTATAGATGCCATGCATGCCCCATTCTGTAGTCTCGGAGAAAAGCAGAAACAGATTTATTCACATGTTTCCTAGCTTTATCAATCTGTGGACAGAATTTATTTGACCAGTTCCATTTCTACCTTTGGCATATGTTAGAATAGACAGAGGCAGTTTGGGGGAAAAGTGTCATCAATTCTCCAAAGGAGTCCTTCATAAGCATTTCCAGACCTACCCCAGTCAAAGTGCCTAGGTCATTGCCACCACAGTGCACAATTATGATGTCAGGGTATTGGAGATGCAAAAAGGATTTAGCCAATGGCATCAATTGGTGCCACTTTAACCCTCTCTGTCCAATCCATTTAATGTCTACATTTGGCAACCTTAGGTCTTTGTGAATGCCTTTGTTTTCTGCATACTTTTGCCTCCGGAAAATATTGCTGTGTCCCACAACCCACACTCTAAGCCTCTTGAAGGGATGTCTGGATGTACTCAGATGGTCTCTGTAAATGAAATGCCAGTTTGAAAAGTAAGATTTTTTTTAAATGGTGGATTAGGTGTAGTTTTGGAAAAAAAGAAATGATTGGTTGTTTGAGTACATTCTACACTGAAAACTAGGGTGCATGTTTCTGTTTTTTAAAAGCATGATTCTTATTGCTTTACAAAATCTGATTGAAAGGAACATTACATAGGATAAGCTGATATGTTGAAAAGTCAAGCACACTTGCTGTTTTGATTGGCAACATTGTGTGGTGAACTTTTGACCTGTGTGCTCAGTTAATAATAATAATAAATGAGTTTATAGAGCGCATGGTGACGCCGTCACGGCGTGTCCCCGCGCTAGTGGAGAAACCTGAAGAACAAGAACGGGCCCTGACGTCTACAAGGTGTACAGATGGGTCTTTAGGAGTTTTCTAAACTTAGTTTCAGTTTCAGCCAACCTAATATTCACTGGGAGTAAATTCCATTTGCTGGCCGCTAGTACTCTAAAAGAGCGGCCTCCCACTCTGGCTCTTTGGACACGTGGGATTTTAAGTAGGCCAGTTCCCCTAGAGCGCAGTGCTCTACTTGGCTCATAAGCCAGAGCTAGATCCATAAGATACTGAGGAGCCTTGTGCCGTGTGATCTTATAGCATATTAGCAGAGCCTTGAATAGGATTCTTTTTTTATGGGTAGCCAGTGAAGAGCAGCCAAAGATGGTTTGGATGCTGCTCTTTTTGGTAGTCTCAGGACCAAACGTGCTGCAGTGTTTTGAAGCATCTGCAGGCACCTAAGATTTTTCTCGGTGGTCCCTAAGAGTAGCACATTACCATAATCAATACGGGAGGTCACTAACGCCTGCATCATGGTACGTCTGGCCTCTAAGGGAAGTAGGTCCAGGGTACGATTAAGAGTTTTTAATATCCCGAAACATTTTCCCACTAGCCTGTGAATATGTCCATCATAGTATAGTTTGGGATTTAACCAAATGCCCAAGTTCTTGGCTTCTTTACAGGGAGTAGGCAGTGGGCCAAGACAGGTAGGCCACCAGTCTTGCGTCATTCCCTCCTATCACCAGAACCTCCGTTTGGTTTTGGAGCCGTTAAGTTTCAAACAGTGCAGATTCATCCATCCTGCTAGATCCTGTAAACAGGCCCTAAAGTTAGCAGCAGCCATGGTAGGAGCCTGAGATAGCGAGATCAGCAGTTGGGTATCGTCGGCGTATGAAACTAATTCTATACCGTACGATTACACCACTTCTGCCAACGGAGCCATGTAGAGATTGAACAAGGTGGGGCTCAGGGCAGAGCCCTGAGGCACCCCTTGTTCTAAGGCTATGCTGTCTGAGACAAAAGTTCCCCGCTGTACCTGAAAGCTACGGTCGGTGAGAAACGCTTTCAGCCAGCCCAGTGCCAACTCAGTGACCCCGGCTTTGTTTAGGCACTGTAGCAAGATGGAGTGTGCTACAGTGTCAAACGCGGCACTGAGGTCCAGAATCATGAGTGCCATGGTGTGTCCAGCATCTGCTCCTTGACGCAAGGTTTCAGTAGCTCTTAAAAGGGCCATCTCCGTCGAGTGGCCCGGCCGGAAGCCAGACTGAGAAGCATGAAGGAGATTGTTAATTTCCAGATGGGCCACTAACTGAGTGTTAGCCACCTTTTCCGCCACTTTCGCTAAATAGGGTAGCAGGGAGATAGGGCGCAGATTTTCAAGGGTGTCATATGAACTGTTTCTATGGTAACAGGCAGAAGGCAGATTGGGGGTAGGGTAGGATTGTATATCATTTGGAAAGGGTTGAAATGTGTAACCAATAGAAATGTGTGTTTGCTTTTGAATTAATGTGGGAAGCGATGTGATTTGGATGATTACATGTATATGTGTGCAAAATGAGAGGGAAACTTTGCCATTCTTTGGTTTTGTACAGAGATTCTGTATAAGAAAATCTGGTGTGTGACTGACATACTTCTTCATCTACAAAACAATTTGAAAGGTCAGTTATTCATTTGTGAGGGGATGTATGTGGTGCATCTTGATTTTAATGAGACTAATGTGTTTTTCCTGCTAAAGTGTAGGAAGTACTTTTTTTCTAGAATCGTAATGTGAGTGTGTATGAATTTACAAACCATTCTGAGATAAGCAGTTGTGTATTCACATGTTTGCAGAGATAACTGTTTAAAAATCTGTGCTGTTCTCATGTTTTTGTAGAATTAGAAACCAGTCATTGTTTATGTACTTGCAAAATGAGTCAAGTTTCTACAATAAAATGCAGTACTCCTTCTAGACTATGAAATGTGTTTTGGTAAAATGAACGGGATAGTGTTGTTTGTCTAGTATCACACAGTGAGTATGTGTGCATTTAGGAATCATTCTGAGAGTAGTACTCTATACTAACGTGTAGTAGAAAATGTTGTGGAATGTGTGCAGTCACCTTATGTCTTGTAGACTAGTAAATGTGAGAGAATCATTTTGGTATGTCATGTGTTTGCAGACATATAACTGATTAAAAACCTATTCCGCTCTCATATTTTGGTAGGATTATAAACCAGTCTTTGTTTATTTATTTGCAAAATAAGTCAGGCTCCTACACTAATATGGAGTACCCCTTCCAGACGAGTAAATGTGTTTTGGTATTATCCAAGGTATAGTGTTTGTTGTCTAGAATCACAATGTGAATCTGTGTGTATTTAGGAATTATTCTGAGAGAAGCATATTGATATTTGAATGCTGTTGGAATCCCATAATGAGTCGTTCAGTAACATGTAGTAATCCATTCACTAAAGTAAAAGTCAACCAATTATGAATTCACCTAGTGTCTCTCCTTATAGTACTGTAATCATTCAGTCAGTAAGTATGTACTCATGCAGTGAGCCAGGCCTTAGGGCATGTAGTGCTTCGAAGTGATATGTATTATGCATGTAATGGTGTAACCACCGTCACACTTGTGCTTCAGGCCAACAATTCCCCAGTCACTATCCATACACTGCAGCAAAGACACTGTGACTGCTGTTGCAATCCCGTAGTGACTCTTTCAGTAGCATGTAGTAATCTTTTCAGTGAAGTGCAAGGGATACTGGTATTTGTCTAGAATCACACTGTGAGTCAATGTCCATTTAGGAAAATTGAGAGAGAATGATTTGGGTGGTTGATTTGTTTGCAGACACATAAGTACATGTACTCTTGCAGTGAGCCAGGCTTTAGGGCTTGCAGTGCTTTAAATTTCTACTGTATGTGTGCATTTAGGAATCATTCTGAAAGAAGTACTCTATACTAATGTGGAGTAGAATGTTTTGTGGAATGTGTGCAGTCACCTTATGTCTTGTAGACTAGTAAATGTCTACAATGTCTATGTGGTGCATGAAACTCCTATGCACTATGCATGTTCTGGTAGTTTAGTGGTAACAATTACTATTCTAACTCCAGGGGAGGTGCATCTGTAGGGTGTGTGCTGGATAGTGTAGGAGTAACAATTACTATTCTAACTCAAGGGGGGTGGGTGCATCTGTAGGGTAAGTGCTGGATAGTGTGTTGGTGACAATTATCATTCTAACTCCATGGGGGTGCATCTGTAGGATAAGTGCAGGTTAGTGTAGGGGTAACAATTACTATTCTAACTACAGGGGGCTGCATCTGTAGGGTAAGTGCATGTTACTGTAGGGGTAACAATTACTATTCTAACTCCAGGGGGGTGCATCTGTAGGGTATGTGCTGGATAGTGTATCAGTAAAAAAATAAAATTCCAACCCTGAGGTGGTGCATCTGTAGGGTATGTGCTGCATAGTGTATGAGTAAAACTTACTAGTATAGGCTTTTCGGGATTTCGTTATAGCCCGAAAGCCCACATGGGTTTTCCTTCCCGAAACCTGGGCAACTGAGTCCTCCGGACAAGATCTGGTCGAGGCTGTGCCGGATGGATATTCTTTAGCTAGACTGGACCGAGTAGGGCGCAGAGGAGGTGGTCTTGGAATTCTTTACAAGACCTCTCACACCTGTCATACCACTCAACTTTCCAGGCCTTCCGACCTCTTTCAAGCCCTGCATTTTCTTATAAAATCTCCCAAGGCCGCTCCCTTTGTAGGTATCTTGGTTTACAGACCGTCCGAGTCTAGAACAGACTTTAGCCAGTCCCTTCTTAATATCCTAGAACCCTACTTCGGAGCAGCCAATCTGACAGTTTTGGGTGACCTAAATTTTCATTTAGACAACCCTGATTCTAAAGATTCTTTAGATCTTCTCGACTTACTATCTGCATGTGATTTAGTGCAACTGGTCAAACACCCTACGCATCAGGCAGGCCACACGCTGGATGCAGTTTTTTCCAACGATGAGAGGCTTAAAACAGAAGTCCCTATTCCACTGTCCTGGTCGGACCACTTTGCTGTTCCTTTGGAGCTTTCGGTCACCCTGACGCCTGCTAACACAGGTGTCTCTAGCCACACCAAGTTTAGGAGGAACCTTAAGAAAATTTCAAGCACCTCGCTAGCCCCACTAATGCAAAACTATAAACCTAGCCAACCTAGCGGCTACGGAATTGTCCAAAGCCATTAGTGCAGCAGTTGATGTGCTTGCTCCTCTCGCTTCTTGCTACTCTGCGAGAAAGAAACCCTCTGCACCCTGGTTCTCGGAGCCTCTTAGGCTCATGAGGCAAAGGTGCAGGAAGCAAGAAAGGCTTTGGCGAACAAGTTGGAATCTGAAGGAGAGGGATAAACACAAGTTACTCCTTAAGGAGTACAAGCTGGAGATTATCAGAGTTAAGCAAGAGTACTTTGCTAACCTGACAATGACTCTCTCCTCCCCCAGAGAGCTCTTCAAAATAGTGGACTCGCTCTGCACGCTACAGATTCAGGACCCTGTTCCAGGCACCCAGGAATTCTGTGATAAAATCGCAGGATTCTTCCATTCAAAGATTGCGGACATTTACCTGAATCTTGAAGCACAAAGATCTGTTTCCCCTCCCCCGCCTGTCCCCTTCACTCTGCTCCCGAAGGAGGTTTCTTTCACCGCCTCGAAGAGTCTGTTGGAGTTTCCGCCTTTATCCTATCAGGAGCTTGACCTGCTTTTAAGTAGGACGAGGTCGGGATCCCCATTAGACCCTTGTCCCCTTAAAGTCCTGAAGGACTGCAGAGACTCCCTGCTCCCTTTTCTACTTGACATCATGAATAGGGCCATGAGAGAGGGCATCTTCCCATCTGAATGGAAGAATGCGGTGGTCAAGCCCCTCTTAAAGAAGCCCACACTTGATCCAGAGGTGCTCAAGAATTATCGCCCCATTTCTTTGCTCCCAGCACCTGCAAAGATGCTTGAGACGTATCTCAATCAACATCTGGCGGCTTTTCTTGACTCCTCAGATCTCCTGGATCAATCCAAGCACGGCTTCAGGAAACACCATAGTACTGAGTCAGCCCTCACGGTCGTATTGAATAACATCCGCATGGAGGTAGACCAGGGACATTCCATCATCCTGGTCCTTTTAGATCTCACGGCCGCCTTTGATACCCTGTCTCCCTCGGTGCTAACATCTCGCCTGAGGGAGATAGGGGTGGAAGGGGCGGCTTTGAGTCTGCTATCCTCCTTTCTTGACCAGAGGGTACAGAGGGTCAAGCTGGGAATTTCTATCTCCATCCCTACCTGTGCAATGTGGGGTCCCACAGGGGTCGGCATTAAGTCCGACCCTGTTTAACATCTACGTGACCCCACTTGCCAAGTTGATTAGATCTTTTGGGATGGAGGTAGTCTCCTATGCAGATGACACACAGATCTTGGTGTCCCTCTCTCACCTTGATGGCTCGTCCCCGCTCAACTTTAGGAACTGCATGGAAGCAGTGTCACAATGGATGATTTACAATTCATTAAAGTTGAACGGGGAGAAGACGGAGATCCTGGTGTTCGGCCCCAACAATAACATCTGGTCACCTGAATGGTGGCCGTCCTCGCTGGGCTCTTGTCCCACCCCCACGGAGTCAGCGCGGAATCTGGGAGTATTGATTGAACCTGCCCTTTCCATGACTTTGCAGGTAAATAGAACTGTTGCTACCTGCTGGGGGATCATCAAAATACTCAGGAAAATAAAACATTACCTGTCCCTCCAGGCGCGGAAGCAAGTGGTGGTATAATTTTAATTTTAATTTTAATTGCGGGTTTATATAGCGCTAGGAATCGACTCCCGGAGGAGTATCTCCACGCTTCGACCGCTGGGGAACCCGTCCTGGCTCACCCTGAGAGATGGTCCCTGATGGGTATCTCTAAGGTGCGACCAAGCATCCCCGACGGTCTGGGGGGGCCGTTGTGAAGATGAGGCAAGCTGATGCCCAGAGTTGCCGAGTGTGGTTTCTGACTAGAGTAGGCACCGAGGCGAGAATTATCGAGTCCGCTGACCCTGGTCCACGACCCTGTCGCATCGGGAATCGAACCCTGGTCCCGGGCCCTGGTCCCGGGCCGTTCTCTGCTCACGGGTCTGCCGCCTCTAACCAGTGAGCCACACTTCTCCACTTCTCCACTTGTCGCTTCGCGACTCGACTACTGTAACGCCCTATACTTCGGTATTAATAAGAGCCTAACACAGTGTCTTCAGACCGCCCAAAATGCGGCTGCCAAATTCGTTTTGGACGCCCCCAGACTAGCGTCATCGACAGCAGCTAGGAAGGCCTTACATTGGCTTCCTATTGAAGCGAGGATCACTTTTAAAGTGCTCTGTCTGACCCATAGTGCACTTTCTGGCAATGGTGCAGGAGGGGTGAAAAAAAAACTGCTGGCCCCCTATGTCTCGGGCAGACTCATACGCTCCTCCTCAAAGAACCTGCTTGTGGTTCCTCGCTTCCGTAAGAGCAGATGGGGCGGTAGGGCCTTTTCTTCAATCGCCCCTAAGTTATGGAATACCATTCCATGTGAAATTAAAGCCATGCCTTCGGTTCTGCGTTTTCGTAAAGCACTAAAAACATGGTTGTTTGCAAGGGCGTACTTGTAGTCCCTTTTTATTGCTTTTAGTTTTTCTGTTAGGCGCCTTGATGCCTTCGGGCTAAGTTGCGCGTTATAAGATTCATTTCATTTCATTTCACTATTTCAATTCCATGGGTGGTGCAACTTTTGTGTAAGTGCTAGAGGCTGTATAACAAACAATTACTATTCCAAATATAGGGGGCTGCATCTGTGGGGTATTTGCTGGATAGTGAAAGAGTAACAATTACTATGAAAAAGAAAGGAGTTAAAGGAGAAGCAGACATGCACTTTCACGGTCAACCTGGACGAACACAAAGTGACGAGAGACGATTTCCGACATGTTTAGCTTTGAGAGCCTGGATAATTATTAAATGGAGTCTTGCAGATAAGTGCGTACTTATTCTGCAAAAAGCTTTCGGGGTCTTGCGAAAGCAAGTCATCCTCAATAATTCACTTCGCACTACACTTGTTATGCAAATGTCACACATGTTCTTTTTAACTTTGCAAGTGAAGTAAGGAGCGGCAGACAGTGGTGAAACGTGAGTCACGTGATTGATCGCTAATGCAGCGATAATGTTAACGCTGTGCCTGATAATATACGCGATAATTTTTTAAAGATTGTTGATTATACTTCACCTCGGAAACTTAATTAACGCATGTTTTATTCCAAAGCGTTCTTTTAAACTACCTTTTTTTAATTCTTATTATTTATTGTAAGCAACAATTGCCTCTCCCTGCGCGTACTTGCAAGGTCATCTGATTTGCTTTCTATACGTCTTTTTCATTGATTGTGAAACACTGTAAGAAGACTGATTACCGACCAATCCCTTCCCTTGCGCAGATTTTCAAAAAATTTGATTGGCTGTTGTGTGCTTAACTCTACCTTCCTGATCCTAATGTTGATGGGCTTGTTTTTTATATGTGACGTTACGATACCCTCACCATGGTGGTTGTCCATTTTGTGACACACTTTATTTTACAATGGGTTTAAAAAACTAGGGGGCATATTATCAAGAAACCACGTTACAATTATCGCCGCTTTAGCGACAGGAAACTGCCGCTAAAGCGGCGATAATGGGCTTGATAATATGCCCTTGTGAATTCCCATAGAAGCCCATGTTCTGGTGTGAATTTTAACACCCTTCTTGATAATATGCCCCCAGTTGTGGTAGGGTATTTTTAAACTGTCTACTGTGCTTATGAGTTTGTTGACTGTGAAGGTATTTAAAAAGATTATTCTATTTTCTATTCTATCATAATTGTGCTGACTTTTCTCCTTTAGCGTGGGGTACTTTGTCCTTTCATTAAATGTATAATTCTGCAAACCATCCTTGAAAGAAAAATGCCCAAGTTTTCAAAATACTTTTATTGAGTCTTTTATATTCATCACATATGTGAAATGCATTCATTGGTATCACGCGTTGGACCACATTTTTTTTATTTTATCATAAGCACTCATTCCTTGTGTTTACATTATATAAGTGTTGCCCCATTATCTTTATTTAAATGTTTGGGCTTTTTTTACTTTCAGATAAAGTAGAATAGAAGTGCTACGACAAACACTCCCTCACTACTTCATCTTTCTTTTTCTATGTACATTTCATTTCATTATTACATTTAACAATCATATTTAAAAAATAAAAGCATTATTAATTAATCTTTGAAGGCACAATTATATTATTTTTTCATAAAAAGTGCTTGCGAAGATAATCCTCTTGTTCTTTACGAGTGAAAATTGGTAAAAGCACCACTCAATATAAATACTTTTAACCCATGTCCACTCTAGAAGAAAAAGAGTAATTACCTTTATTCCAAAGTATTTCCTTTTTGCGTCGATAGTGTATTTATGGTACATTTTTCAATCATTATAATATACTTTCATTTTTAAAAAAATATTATTTATTATTCTTTCAAATCCTCTGTTGAAAGTCATCCAACTCCACTTGAGGGATCATAAAGTTGGATGTAAATTAAATTATACATTAACAATGTGTTCCCTCTGTGGAAATGAAAGATAAACTCAAGATGATACCATCGCTCCGAATCATTACCTTGCAGAAAGTAATTCCTTAATTCACCTATATTTCTTGTAATGGTTCTTTGGTCAACTCGTTATTATATTCCATTTAAACTCAAACATACTACATTCTATAATCATTTAAATATTTTTGCTTTCTTTTTAAAAATATCAAACATATAGCCTTTCACATAATTTACCTCTCTTCGATATTCTTTCCTTACTCCGTCGTAATTCATCCAACTCCTCTGGAGGGGACTTAGGGCCAGATGTAGGTAATCCGATTTTACTGATTCTAAAATACCGAATTTTACGATTCGGTATTTTAGAATCGGTAAATGGTATGTAGATAAAAAATCGGTAAAAAATACCGATTCTGTATTTACCGAATCAGTATTCCCCATTCATTCCTATGGGCCTTTGGCCCATAGGAATGAATTGGAAATACCGAACCGGTTAAAACCGATTCGGTAATTTCCGAATCGGAAAGCAAACAAAAGTGAAACTTAAGTAGGCAGCAAACCAGGTGCTACCACCCTCCCCCTCCCTACCAGGAAGTGGCTACAGAGGCAACTGCAACTAATTAGAAGCTTCTGGAAAGGCAGTTGGAGCTGAGCTGAGTCCCTGAGCAGCAGAAAGGGTTTTGAGCACTTTTAAAACTGCAAAATGGCAAGCAGCAAAGAAAAAGAGCAGGCAGAGAGGGAAAGGAAACTCAAATTCAGCAGCATGGAGCTGCAGGTCCTTGTTGAGGAGGTGGTGAAGGAGCACCAAAAACTGTTTGGCAGGCAGTCCTTCACTGTGGCAGAATCTGCCAAAAGGAAACTCTGGCTGGACATACTAAACAAAGTTAATGCAGTTGGGGTGACTACCAGAGACACAGAGGACCTGAAAAAGCGATTCTATGACTTCAGGAGCCAAACCAAAAAGAAATTGTCTGAACACCACAAGCAGGCAACAAAAACTGGCGGAGGCAAGAACCCAGCACCCCCCCCTTACTGACCTGGAGGAGATAGTGGCCTCAACCATTGAACCAGACAGCATCTGCGGACTGGGAGAAGTAGACAGCTCAGCCAGAGCTGCAAGCAAAAAAGGTAAGACAAATGCACAGCATTCCCCCCCCATACCATCATCCTTACCTGTACCCTTTGTGGCCAAGTGAACCCCAGTCCAGTACTGCTAGCACTATACAGGAGCAATGCATCATGGTATATGTAGTCAGGAAAGGTATGAACATGTCATACAGCACAGTAACCACCTAGTTTGGGAAATGATTGCAGAGAGAATAAAGCTGAAGTGATAAATATGTAATTGTAGTGACTGTGAGACAGTAGCGCTTAGCTAATTTACGCTCATATGTCCACAGGTGAAACGTCACACAGGCGTTCACAGGAGACTGAAGGCACACCACAAGAGAGGGAGGAGAGTCATGAGCCAGGTCCATCTACCCTGAACGTACCACAGGACACAGGTGCACCAAGTAGCCAGCCTCCTGCACAAGACTCAGAAATGGCTCCAGAGTTGCAGGCGTCCCCTCGCAGATCTCAATCCCCTCTGTTGCTGTCATCCCCAGAAATGCCAGCATCACAGCATGACACAACACCTGCATCACAACCAAGCAGGAGGCATGTTGTGGCCCCACTTGTAGAAATGGAGTCATCAGCAGCTGACATGGAGGGGGACGAAACACACAACTTGGCTGTGGATGTTAGCTCTGGCACAACGCACTCCAGTGCAGGGGTGGGCCATAGTGGTGCAAGACGCCGCAGAGTCCTAGAAAGGCCAGCAGATGCTCCGGTGGAGGGTCCAAGTGTGTTCCGTGGCCTGGAGGGGAGCATGGTGAGAACCCAAAGGATGCAGGGAAGAGCCATCCAGTCATGCCAACGCCAAATGAGGTCCTTGAACAATAACATAGGAGACATAGGAAAGGGCATCAGGGAGCTTGTAGAAGTGAACAAAGAGATGGCAGCAGGGATGCGCGAAATGAGCCAATCGGTGCAGCTGCTTTGCACCAAACTAGACACAGATTTTGAGTCAAGGCGCAAGGAAAGGCAGCGCGCTCATGGCCAAAATAAAGCTCTCAACCGCCTGGCCACTGCCACTGCCCTGCTATGCAGGAGAAGCAGTAACATGCAGGAGGCTATGACCCAAAACAGCAATGAGGTCACTAGGGGCATGGGCAGGATGACCAGTGCTCTTGAGACGCTGTTAAATGCCCAAACTGCACAGACAGCTGCTCTGGATGTGCCTGTGATTGAGGAGAGCACAAGCAAGCTCCCTTGTCCCAGAGACGAGGAGGAGCAGCAGGCGCAACGCTGAGGCCACAGGCCAGCAAGAAAGTGAGCACAGTGAGCACCATACAAGTGGCAGTGGGAAGCGAGGACGAAAATGACTATTACAGTTCATGGTGAAGTGAACCAGGACTGACATCATTGAATTTAAATGCTGTTTGTTGCACATTTGTGCTTTAGTAACCTACGTCATTACACATTTAAACTACATTGGGAGCATACTCCACCTGTCTGTGTCTCTTTACTTACTTAAAAGAAGTTGCGTGTGATCTCTTCCTGTCTGTGTCTGCCATCAGTTGGTGTTGCAACTCCAGATGTGTGTGGTTCAGGCACTGCTTCCTCGTCGTCATGGTCCTCATAATCAGAGATATCCACTTCGGTGCCCTTCTTGACCGCAAGGTTGTGCAGCATTGCACAGGCTGCAATCATCTTGCAGCAGGTGATTGGTGTGTACTGGCGGGCCCCTCCACTCTTATGGAGGCAGCGAAACCTGCTCTTCCACATACCAAAGGTGCGCACCACAATGTTTCGGGTTGTCTTGTGTGCCCTGTTGTATCTCCTCTGGCTTGGTGTTGTAGGGTTGAGGTAGGGTGTGAGGATGAAGGACCGGAGGGCATAAGCACTGTCCCCTAATCGTAAGAAGAAAAAACATTACTCACATGCACACACACACATCCACCTACAATACGTATCAACGGAGTTTCACACAGTGTGTTACCTAGCAAGTATCCTTCGCCGAATTCGCCCGCTGTCAGGCGCGCGTGGATACCACTGTTTTGGAATATGTAGGAGTCGTGGGTACTCCCGGGGAATTTGGCTACTATGTCAGTGATCATGTACTTTGAATCACAGATCACCTGTACATTTATGGTGTGGGTGGACTTCCGGTTCCGATAAATGTACTCTGTGGCAGCAGGTGGGCATATTGGTATGTGGGTACCGTCAATACAGCCATTGATGTTTGAGAAATGCGCCATCTGATAAAAGTCTGTCTTTGTCCTGAGCAGCTCAGCATGCGTTGCAGGGAAGCTGATGTAGTGATGCATTCTCTGCAACATGGCATCAAGGAATTTTTTAAAGAAACGGGACAGACAGCTCTGGGACACCCCACCTACAGCAGCAATCACACTCTGGTAACTCCCAAATGCAAGCAGGTGTAGGCTGCACAGCACCTGCACATGGGGTGGGATGGCGTGTGCCCTTGGAGTTCGATGGTCCGACAGTGGGTGGAGGTCCCTGATAAGGTCCAGGATAGTTTGGGGAGCCAATCTGTACCTTTGTAGGATCTCTGGCTCAGTTAGCTGGAAAAGAGTGATCCTCTGCCTGTACACCTGCTCCTCCCTCCTCCAGACCCTCTCTCCTTCTGCCTGTAGCCGTAGCCGCCTCGCAATGACATAGAAAGCCGCCATTCTGGTGAAACTGTTGCATTTTGGGGGCTTTTTTATAGCCTGCACCTGGTTACCACCTGATTTCAATCCATGGTAAATACCGACTCTTAAATACCGAATTCCATGCAAATTCGGTATTTAAAAGATTACCTACATCTCAAATTTCATTTTTTACCATTTCTTATTTACCGAATCGGTAAAGTTTCCGAATCGGTAAATTTACCGATTCGGTAATTTTTCCAATTCGGTAAAGTTTCCAATTCCGATTCGGTAAATTTACCGATTCGGTATATTTTCCGATTCGGTAAGGTTTCCGATTCGGAAACTTTACCGATTCGATAAATTTACCGATTCGGATGTTTTTGGGTCCCCTACATCCCGAATGTCCAATACCGGTCGGTAACGGCCGAAAATCGGTAAATTCGGCCGTTACCGACGGGTATTGGGCTACCTACATCTGGCCCATAATGTTTTATGTATTTTTAAATATACATTAACAATATGTTCCCTCTGAGGAAATGAAAGATATTCTGAAGATGCTTCCGCAGCCCCGAATCATTAACTTGCTCGTAGTTTCTTCACACGTATTGATTCTCTGAAACAAAACTAATCATCCCACGCGTGTGATTTATATACTTTTCTGTTACTTAACACTCTATGGGATAAATGTATTCCTCCTCCCACTTTTAACTCACGTTTTTCAGTTGACAGGTGCTCTCATTGCCACTGTTTTAGTATGTGACGTGTTTATGTAAACGTGCCTCTTTCCATACTTTTTAACTTTCGAATAATTTCCAAAATGCTTTATTTAAACTTGTTTTTCTTATTAAAGCATTTCTATAGGCTACTCTCTTTGTTTAATACGAGTATTAACATTCATTCACCCTTTTTTTGACTTATTATTGTACTAACTTCCCTTTTTTTAAAACTTTTTTTAATACTCTTCATCACCCTAACCCCTATTTTCCCTGCATCCCATGCCAGAGATGCTCTCATTTAATTATCGAGTATTTTAATTCATACCGGAGTATTTTTTTAGTTAATTCCACTAATGCGTTAATAAACTAAATTGTATATTATAAAATTATAACTATGTATAATTTTGTAAAGCGAGTACTCATTTTCATTTTTTTTTAAAACAAAATTGCGTTGAAATGGAATGCGTTGTAATTGAATATGCGCTGTAATGGCATGCGTTGTAATAACATGCGTTGTAATGGAATATACGATGTACAAGTCTCATTGTAATAGCATTATGATGTAAAAGTTGAATTTTTATGGCTATCTCTCGTGTTTCAGGCCTACAATTCCCCAGTTATTATCCATACACTCCAGTGAACATCCTGTGACTGCTCTTACAATCCCATAGTGACTCTTTCAGTAGCATGTCTTAATCCTTTCAGTGAAGTCCAATGGATACTGTTATTTGTCTAGAATCACACTGTGAGTCAGTGTCCATTTGGGAAAATTGAGAGTGAATGATTTGGTTGGTTGATGTGTTTGCAGACACATAGGTACTTGTACTCATGCAGTGAGCCAGGCTTTAGGGTACGCAGTACTTGAAACTCCTATGCACTATGCATGTAGTAATCTAACCACCTTCATACTTGTGTTACAGGCCTATAATTCACCAGTTATTATCCATACACTCTAGACAACACCCTGTGACTGCTCTTAAAATCCCATTCTGACTCTTTCAGTAGCATGTAGTAATCCTTTCAGTGAGCCAAGCTTTAGGGCATGCAGTGCTTGAAATTCCTGTGCACTATTCATGTAGTAGTCTAACCACCTTCACACTTGTGTTTCAGGCCTACAATTCCCCAGTTAGTATTCATACACTGCAGTAAACACTCTGTGACTGCTCTTACAATCCCCTAGTGACTCTTTCAGTAGCATGGAGTAATCCTGTCAGTGAAGTCCAAGGGATACTGTTATTTGTCTCGAATCACACTGTGAGTCAGTGTTCATTTGGGAAACTTGAGAGAGAATGATTTGGTTGGTTGATGTTTTGCAGACACATAAGTACGTGTACTCTTGCAGTGAAACAGGCTTTAGGGCACGCAGTGCTTGAAACTCCTATGCACTATGCTTGTAGTAGTCTAACCACCTTCACAGTTGTGTTTCAGGCCTACAATTCCCCACTCACTATCCATACACTACAGCAAACACAGTGTGACTGCTGTTGCAATCCCATAGTGACTCTTTCAGTACCATGTAGCAAAAGTAAAAGTAAAATTCAACCAATTAAGAATTCACTCAGTGTCTCTCCTTATAGTACTGTAATCATTCAGTCAGTTAGCATGTACTCGTGCAGTGAGCCACGCTTTAGGACATGGAGTGCTTCAAAGTGCTATGCATTATGCATGTAGTGGTGTAACCACCTTCACACTTGTGCTTCAGGCCAACAATTCCCCACTCACTATCCATACACTCCAGCAAACACAGTGTGACTGCTGTTGCAATCGCATAGTGACTCTTTCAGTACCATGTAGTAATCCATTCACTAAAGTAAAAGTCAAATAATTAGGAATTCACCCAGTGTCTCTCCTTATAGTACTGTAATCATTCAGTCAGTAAGCATGTATTCATGCAGTGAGCCAGGCTTTAGGGCATGGAGCGCATCAAACTGCTATGCATTATGCATGTAGTGGTGTAACCACCTTCACACTTGTGCTTCAGGCCTACAATTTCCCACTCACTATCTATACACTCCAGCAAACACAGTGTGGCTGATGTTGCAATCCCATAGTGACTCTTTCAGTACCATGTAGTGAGATATATATATATATACATATATATAATTATTTTACATATATATATATTCACTGAAAAAACCATAAGTTTCAGATAAGTTATAGTTAGGAATTATCATTTAAAAAACCTTAGAAATTCACTGAAAAACCATAGGTTTCTGACATGTTATAGTTAGGAATTAGCATTTAAAAAACCTTGGAACTTCACTGAAAAAACCATAGGTTTTAAGGGTGTTATAGTTAGCTGGACATTTCACTCGTACAAAACAATTGAAATTCCTCCGTTATAGTTAGTTGTACTAACTATAACTCGCGTGCCCGCAATCCACTGCTGATGATGTCACATATTACATCATTCATGACATGGTCAGTGACATATGTATGCATATATATATATATATATATATATATATTACCTACTGGCAGTCGCCAGTAGGTATATATAGTTAGGATTTTTTCTCTATGGGATTTTTGAAAATTCTATGTCTAATAACTTTGGCGTTTGTGGACGGAATTGGCTGAAATTTTCAGGAAAATGGCACATTTTGTTTCTGAGCAGCCCCTGAAAATTTTGGGGGGGTTCGTCAAGGGGGGGCCGAGAAAAAAGGGGGGTCCCAAAACGCGTTTTTCCCATGTTAATTTCCATAGGGCGGTTGGCCTCACTTTTAGCCCGAACGGCTGAATGGATTTGCACGAAACTTGGCAAAATTGTAGGGACTGGTAGCCCGATGTGCCTTTTGTAGGTCTCAATATATGTGCTCCAGTGGATTTTGAGAAATTAACGTTTAAAAAAAGATATATATCTGTAACAGCGGACCGGGCAGCGTCCCAGGACGCGTACTTTTCGCGCAACGGAGCTTTGTGAAGCGAAGCTGATTGGTTCTCCGGCGTCTGTCAACATTCCAAACAGTCCGTAGCGGCCGCCATCTTGTCTCTCGGTAGGATCGAGAGACAAGAGGAGGCGAAAGCGAAGGGGCAAATGACCATAAGGGGGAATAGTAGATCCTCGCTGACCCCCTAGGTTTGATGTGGAGGTTTTAAAAGGGCCCCGCGGGGCAAAAAAAAAAAAAATAATAATAATAGAACGGCTGAATGGATTTGCACGAAACTTGGCAAAATTGTAGGGACTGGTAGCCCGATGTGCCTTTGCTAGGTCTCAATATATGTGCTCCAGTGGATTTTGAGAAATTAACGTTCAAAAAAAGATATATATCTGTAACAGCGCTCCGCTTCGTGTACTTTTCGCGTTACGGAGGTTTGCGAAGCTGATTGGTTTTTCGGCGTCTGTAAACATTCCAAACAGTCCGTAGCGGCCGCCATCTTGTCTCTCGGTAGGATCGAGAGACAAGAGGAGGCCAAAGCGAAGGGGCAAATGACCATAAGGGGGCCTAGTAGATCGTCCCTGACCCCCTAGGTTTGATGTGGAGGCTTTGAAAGGGTCTCGCAGGGCAAAAAAAATATACAGTTTTTTTAGTTTTTTTGCGTGGAGTGCGCCCGGTTCGCGAACCGGGAAGCGTTCTGGGGAGCGTACTTTCTTGAAAATTAGTGAAAAAAGTTAGAGTAAAATAATAATTGTGAGTGATCAGATGTAGGGTAGCTCTGAGAAGAGCTTTTGGGTTTATGGTACATTTAGGTACTTATAAGTAGGTACCAATGCACATTCTTAAATTCAGAGTGAAAACTCTGTTGCCCTCATCTGAGAAGTGAACTCCATCTCCTCTGTAGATATCTTGCATGTAGTAACGCAAGTTATTGTTGTACAGGGAGCCCATTCCATGGTCTCTCATGTAAGCTGAAACAGATTTGTTTACATGCTTCCTCGATTTCTCAATTTGTGGACAAAATTGGTTCGACCACCTCCATTTCTGTCTTTGGCATATATTTGAATATACCAAGGCAGTCTGAGGAAAAAGTGCCATCAATTGCTCAAAGGTGTCCTTTAAAAGCATTTCCAGACCTACCCCAGTCAAAGTGCCCAAATCATTACCTCCACAGTGCACAATTAACAGGTCAGGTTTTGGCAAATGCATAAAGGTTTTCACCAATGGTATCAATTGGTGACATTTTAATCCTCTGTGGCCAAACCACTTAATTTCCACATCTTGTAAATTGAGGTTAGGTAAATTCCTGTTTTCAGCGTACGTTTGAGCCCAATAGATGTAACTATGTCCAACAATCCAGACAGAAAACATGGTGAGAGAAGGTTCTGCTGCAGTCAGATGAAGTGTGGCAATGAAATGGCAGTTGAAAAAATGAGAGTGTAAAATGAAAAAAACTGAGGAGTTTCTGTGTTAATGAAGCAGTAAGAGTGATTGGTGGATTTTGATTGCTGAAAACAGAAAGTTAGTGTGCATGGATGAGTTCGTTGAAAGATGTATTTTGAGTGGCGAAGAAAAAATCATTAAATGAAAGAATGCTCTGGATATGCAGGTGCACTGAGAGTTCAGAGTTCAATTGCAACATTGTTGTGTGAGAGGTCTTGCAAGAGGTGGTTGCTATGCAGAAAAAGCAGAGAGGGGGCAGAGGGGGGAAGGGTTTTGCTTTGAAAAAAAGTGAGGGAAGAGTTTTGATTGGGTGACATGAGAGATATGTGTGAGGAATTACAGCATTTCTGTGCTTTTGATAGCTGCAGACTCTGGAGTGCATACCTTTTTCTCTGCTGAAGACAAATTGGTGTGTTTCTGAGACTGTTTTGAAACTCAAAGTATTTGCTAAGGTGAGAAAAGATTTCTTTAATTTAGATAGAAAATAGTGTGCTTTAAGGAGAAAATTATGAAGAAAGTTGTGTTTTTCAAATGTTGCTTTGTCTCAAGTGTTTCACAAATAGATTTTGTTTCTTTGAGAAATTGTAATTGGAGAAAATGTGAAGTATTAGTACTGACAGGGCTTTTATGTGCATAGGAGCTGTGGAGTGTTTTCAAATTATGACTTGTAAATCGTTTTTGAGAAAAAGCAATGGTTTTAATATTGATGAGAAGGACATAATGGTGTCTGCTTCTTTATAAGGTAATTGAGAGTCTCTGATGTTATTTTTCCCATTTCAATGTAAGAAGTTTGTCTGTGGAGCAAATTGCTTGTAAATATGCTCCCACCTGTGCATGGCAAATTTAGATTTTGAATGTTTCCGTTACATAGGCATGTTAAAGGTGACTGAAACATGCTGCAAAGGCAATCAAAAAATGCTTTTATGTGTCTTAAGGACATTTTAAGTCATTTCCCCATGTGCAGTGTTTTCAAATTATGAGTTGAAAATCGTTTTTGAGGTAAAGGAATGTTTTCAAAATTTATGTGCGCCATATGACCCCAAATTTCTTTTTCAGGGGTGCAGCAGGGTGTTCTTGAGACACCCCTGCACCGTCGGAAAAATTCGTAATTTGCGGTGAGGTAATTGCTAATCGCAAATTGCACCTTCATTCCTATGGGCCTCCTGCTGCATGGAAATGAATGGGTAATTTGTAATTAGCAAATAGGTCATCGCAAACTAGGAATGGTAAAGAATCGCTATTTATTCCTTAAAGTTCGCTATTTAGGAAATGCAAAAAACTTTGATGATACATATGGCGGTTTATCTCTAACAAGATAAGAAGCATAGGGATAGATTTATGATGACTGGCGCATCACCAGGGATGTGTTAGTCATTCTGTGCCGCTGTTCCGTCACCTATGGTGTGCTGCATTTACAATGCGGCGCATCATGGGGCAAAAACAGCACAGATGCGTGACGTATTTGTGCCGTAAAGTTGGCGCATTGCTGGAGTTGTATCGCAAGTGTGATGAAGCTCCAGTAAGGTTGAGGGGTGCCCCTGTCGCAGGGTTTCTGTTCTGACACAGAACTGTGGACAGAGGATTGGAACCTCGGCGAATTAGGGTGTCCCAAAACTCACCTTAGTAATCAAAACCCCTTAGCAAGCTAGGTACAGTGTCACATTGGATATAACAAACTCTCAATGTTTAGACAATCCAGAATATGAACTTATAGTACCTCAGGATACGTGGAACTCATGAACAGTCGGTCGTTATATATTTCTTAGAAACGAGAACATGGAGTTAAGAAGAACACATGTGTATTTGAAATGTTTATTTACTAATGCCGTCTTCTCAGGCGTAGTATCTTAGATTATACAAGTACACATATTATCAGTAGCAAAATTACCAGCATAGTCAATAGTACATAAAAAGCGAATGGTGACAGTATGTTAACATGCTGTAAATGAATAAGAGTTAGCAACACTTATAAGCAGCCGCGGGCCGTGGAGGGAGTTACGGTGGGCAGGGAGGCGGGGAGGGGGAGGGGCAGGGTGGAGAGGGCTCCACCCTGCCCCTCCCCCTCCCCGCATCCCTGCCCCACCGTAACTCCCTCCACGGCCCGCGGCTGCTTATATCTCACCCTCCCTAATACACATAATATATTATTTGCTAAGAAGGTCTCTTTGTGTTGGTTTAGGGCGTGCCGATACTTTAGTGTCTTAGATTTGAAGGAATCACATCAGCATAGAAAAGATAATCCATATGCCGTGCTTAATATCGCCAACTGCATTGTGCCATAATATTCTAGCATGCGATTGCGGAACAGTGTCAGCAGCTGCAGGGCGGGAGCTTGCACAGGAGGGACATCCATATTTAAAAATGTAAAAAAGCACAAGAGCGTCCGCTGGTAATGCAAGTAAAAATGGGAATCCACGAAGCAGAGTGGAAAAAATAGAATGTAAGAAAGCAGGGATGACTCCAAAGATTTTCTCAAATGAAGTCACGAGACCACTGGTAACAATTTTAAAAAAGTGCGCCAGGCCCTTTGTGGAGGACGCGTTAGAGATAGTCCGAACCATCTTGCTGAAATGGAAAGGCGAATCTGTATTTAAAAGGGTCTGCACCTCTGTACGGGTGTTCGCTGTGTGAAGCACGAAAGTTTCACGGGCCGAACTCAAGGCCACCTCTCTCTGAGACAAAATAGCTCTTATTCTTGCCATGCCGTTGAAATGTGCTGCCAAGGTTGGTATTTGTGGCCAGATTGAAAACTCCCTATGTTCATGTGTGGGAGGAAATAGAACATTTCTGCAGCAAATAACCCGTTCATTTACTGTTACGATAAAATGAATACTTTTAATTAACCCAGAACAATCTTCATTATTGAGCATCAAATAACTACCATTTTCCAAGAACTTGAACGTGGGGATGATAGCAGGAACTGGTGTGCCTTGCAACACGCAAGCCATATTTGGTCGGTGTTTGTTGCATGAACCGTGTAACTGTATGTGCCTACACATTAGTGAATGATCTGGCGTCTCAGTGCATTCCTCTCCATTCAGATAAAGTTCTTGATCATCTTTGAAAATCTGTATGTGTATGGAAGCGACCAGACTTCATGAAGAAAACCACTACCTAAAGGTTAATAACGACCTATTGGTATATATTTCATACAATTTGAAAACTTATATAAAGCAAAAGGCAGCGTTATTAAACCGTGGATAAGGCACGTTGCCAAAGCAGTCAACCTTTTGGATTTATACTGGAAATGTTAAAGGAAGAATTACGGAGTAGGGCCTGTAAATCTTTAATAGACAACGAGTAAAATTACTCCAACCATCATATTCCTCTAACTCCGGGATAGTAGGGGTGTTTAATTTTTTAGAAGTAGCCAATCCAAAGCATTTGGTCTGGGAAATTGTTTCATTCACAAACAACATATGTTTTGGGATGAGACATGCACGGTGGAAAGCCTCAGTGCCTTGTACCTGCCAGGTTCGTGAACCCCAAACTGATGTAGATCCTGGATATTTTTACTCTGTATTACGTTAGCATGGTCTCATTACTGGTTTAAACGCCATTTTTCCTTTTTTGTAACTTCTGCACACGACACTTAGTTGTTGCTTTAGCTTTCAGCCTACCTGCGTCAAGATCTATGCCTGCTTCAAGCAGGCGCAGGGTTTTGATGTAGCTTTGTCCTATCTGATTGTAAATGCGGCACACCGTGGGTGGCAGAGCAGCGGTGCACGTTAACTGGTGCATCCCTGGGGATGTGCTAGTTAATATAAATCTGCCCCTTTACATTTAATTATGTGCAGGGGACACAGAGTAGGTGAGGTTTATCCAAGGTTAAGAAGAGATGAGTCCTGTTCAGTGAAAAATTGGAGATAGGCTTCAGTATATTATATACTTAAGTAGTGTGTTAAGTTTTTGATGACTGTTATTAATTTACTGTTGGGTAATAGTGGTTAATAACATTTTTTATTATATTTTACCACAGATTCAACTGCAGATTATTTCAAGATTTTAGGATGCCTAGCAAAGAAAGAGTAAGAAAGGCTGCAAAATGTCAAAGACAGCAGGACCATGGAATAATGCAGCAGTCCTCTAACAAAAAGATTTGTCAAGTCACCAAGAAAGCACCGGGTAAGAGTCGAAAAACAGTCATAAGAAATATGTGTAGTAAAAAAAATATTACTACAGAAAATGTTTCAGTCCAGAAAAGGAGAAAGAATTCAAATGGTAAGGAAAGGCCAATGAGAAATGTTACTGCTAGAGTAAGAGATAACTCTATGCATGAAAGTAGAAGGAAACAACAGTTTAGGGATATTCGTAAACGAATGTTCCGCAACAGGATAATTGGGAATTTGTTAAAAAATATTAAGAAAGGTCAGCAGAAAGTGGTTTTTTATAAGAGAAAAAAAATAGTTGTGAAAGTTATTGATCAGGCATTTGAAATTAAACGTAAGTTATTTATTTTGACAATCAATAGAATTAGGAAGCTAAACAAGGTAATTTATGATTTCAAAAGAAATAGTAGATGGAAGAGAATAGTTAATCGTAGTAATTTTTGTGAAGTTTTTTCTGGAGAATGGATGCATAGTTCAAGCTCTGAGGCATTTTTTAATGAGGAGAGTTATTTCCAGGATAATGATTTGGTGCATGCAGTTGACACCAGTGGTCGAGCTTATGAAGTGAAAGATGGTTGTCCAGTTGAAAAAGAAAAACTTGTGAGAACAGAGATAGAAGAGGTGTTAGGTAATGAGGTTTTAGGGAGACGTCCTAAGGGTCCTGTGTACACCTGGAAGTGTAGTAGTATTTGCAGTGTACGACAGGATTCCATCAATTTGCTTTGTGATTTTATACGGTCATTTAGTAAGAAAAGTTTGAGGCAGAAAATGAAGTTGTTGCAAGAATTAGATCCTTGCAGAGTGAGAGAAGTGATAGGTTTGCATGGTCATTCACTGGCTTGTCTTTCCAGGAGAGTATGCCAGAGTGTTTTTCATCATTTCAGGATGCTAGCAGTGCATCATAATAAAGTGAGGAAATTAGTTAGAATGTTGTATTATGCTAAGAGTCCAGCAATTATGCTTAAACAATTATGCGCTGCTCTTTTGCATGGTTCTGAAATAGATGTGAAGAATATATGTGAAGAAATTGAGTTTTGTTACTTTGGAAGTAAAGAGGAGAATGTTGAAATTGACCAAGAAGAAGAGAGTAATGTGGAAGATAGTGTACAGGTTTCCAGTACAGATAATTTCCAGAGGGAAATTGCGACGTTTGAGGTGAAATCAAGTGAGAGGCCAAATTTCACTTGTGTGTGTTGTCGACGCACTTATTATAAGAATCAGACTAAGTTAGTGGATTTATATGGAAAAAGTGAAAGGGAAAATAATAGTGAATGGAAGGATTTTACAACATACTTGATGGTAGAAAATTGTTTTGATTTGGGATTGGATCAACGTGTGTGTACTTATTGTTGTAACAAATTAAATCAAAACCAGATGCCTGCTAGAGCAGTTCATAATAATCTGGAATTGGTTGAGATTCCTGAATTGAAGGATTTAAATACTTATGAATCTATTTTGATTCAAAGTATCCATCCCTTTCAGGCTATTGTAAGAATGGAGCCAAAGACAGGAAAATTGCCTCCATCAGATTTACAGAGAGGATTAAAGGGAAGAGTTGTTTATTTGCCTCTAGATTTGAAGAAAAACATTAACACAATTGGAGTAGAAAAAGTGGAAGAGGAACCTCTTGTTATCTTAGTTAATGGGGTTCCGACAAAGAATAAGAAAATATGGCAAGATTTAGTAGATGTTAGGAAAGTCAAAAGGGCAACATTGTATTTGAAAAAATATAATAAATACTATAAAAATGTATATGTTGCAGAAGAGGAAGTAAGTGAGGAAGAGGATAGCGATTTGTGTGCTGGTCAAATTGAGAAAGTAGAACCCTGTACTAGTGAAGAAATATATGAACATTATAGTGTTCATCCTTTGCATTCCAAGGAAGTCATGGGGAATGCTATTGAGTTGTTTCAAATGAAACAAGCGAAAGGGAGTCCCATTAGTGTTTGGGAGGAAAGTTTGGAAGCTCGGTGTTTCCCACAGCTTTTTCCAACAGGTCAGGGAGGAAGATATGATGAGCGACCTCATCAAATTCCTGCTTCTGAATACCGGACTTTGCGATTGTATGCAGGAGATCCTAGGTTTCGACAATGCATTCCTTATTTGTTTCATCTCCTGTTTGAAAGCGATCTGTCTGGACTGTCATATGCAGTGAACCACATCTTGAAAAGTGGTATACACATGCAAAACATCTCGGCAAGTGACTTTATGGATAAAGTCAATGTCCAAGACAGTATTTTGGATTCTCACCTGATTAATCTCATGGCGTGTCAGCGTGGTACTAATGAGTACTGGTACCGTCGTCATGGTGATTTAAAATGTATGCTGAGGAACTTAGGAACTCCCACATGGTTCCTCACTTTGAGCTGTGCTGAGTATGGCTGGGAAGACTTACTTGAATTTCTACGAGAGGCAAATGCTAACGTAGAAAACATCGAATTCAAGACACCCGGAGAACTGTGCTCTTTGGATCCAGTCAATGTATGTAGGTACTTCAATCATAGATTTGAAGGTATGATGTCTTTCATCATGAATAAGAAGAATCCACCTCTTGGAGAGGTGTTGGATTTCTTCTGGAGGAAGGAGTACCAAGCAAGAGGTGCTCCTCATATACATATGTTGCTGTGGATCAAGGATGCACCTAAATTTGGAACGGATGCAGACGACTCAGTGATGAGTTTCATAGAACAGTATTCTACGTGTGCTGTTCCAAACGCAAAGGAGAAAAAAAGCCTAAGAGAAAAAGTTCTACGTTTCCAAAGCCATCGATGTGGAAAGTACTGTCGTCGTAAATTCCGGAACAAAGACAAGTTCTACACCAAATGTCGTTTCGGCTTTCCACGATCGGTGATTTCTAAAGGAAGAGTGAACAGTTTGATGTCTTCGCTGCGACATAATGTGATGAAGAAATCACCTAAAAACACATACAATTTGAAGAGGAACGAAGAGTCTAAGTACATCAACGACTACAACCCGGTGATTTTGTCCATGTGGAATGCTAACATGGATATACAGTTTGTGGCTGATAACTGTATGGCTGTGGCTCGGTATGTGACATCTTACATCACCAAAAAAGAGAAGACAGAATTGAAGGATATGTGGGAGGACATTTCCCATGAAAAGAGCCTCAGCAAGAAGTTGTACAGTTTCAGTCTGAAGATGTTGTCGCATCGAGAAATCGGAGCTTACGAATGTTCTGACCGGTTGTCTTCAGCAAGTCTCTATGCCAAGTCCAGGAGTATCGTTTGGGCGAGTGTTGGTCTTGCTGCAACGCGTAATCGAGTTCTGAAACCTGTGCGGGAAATTGAGTATTTGGCGGAAAAGGAGCCAAACAGTACCGACATTTTGAAGAGCAACATGTTGGATACATATTATCCAAATCGAAGCAGTCACCTCGAGAATGTTTGTCTGTATGAGGTTCTGCAAAATTACATATTCAAGAGGAACATCAAAGAAGATACTGAGAAAGGAGTGTATGCTGTAATAGGAAGTGAGGGATGTCTGGTCAAGCAAAGAAAATGCCACTTGATAAACCATCGAAAATTGAGTGGCGAATCTCCTGAAAAAAAGGAGTTTTTCTATTTAGCACTTTTGCAACTTTTTAAGCCTTGGCGTGCAGAAGAGGAACTGCTTGGAGATTTCCTTTGTTACGAACACTCATTCAATGCTGCCAAGGAGACCATAGAATGTCCTGCTTTTCCCAAATATGTAGAAATGTTGAATGTGGAAATTGAGCAGGAAGCAACGATTGCAGCCGAGATTGCCAGAGACAGTTCTCAGGACAGTCAGAGTTCTGCTTCATTGAGTCAGGATCCACTAGGAGGACCTCTTATCGAAAATGAAGCTGCCACTGCTATGAATGAAGTGGAAAGAGCCATGGCACATGCTCAGGAGGATGTGGTTAACTTAGAAGAGTTGGAAAGACAACTCAACGTTGAGCAGAGGAAAATATATGACGAACTTACCATGCAAATTGATCATGGATTAAGTCATGACAAGAAAGAGTGCTCATGTACGTCGTTGAAGCCTGTCCGACTGTACGTGAGTGGAGAAGCGGGAACTGGAAAAAGTTTCCTTATTAAAGCAATTTCATGTTATTTGCAGGAAAGGACAGAGTCATCGCTGTCTTGTGTTGTCACCGCTCCAACTGGACTGGCAGCACATAACATTAAAGGGATTACTTTACATCGTTTACTGATGCTGCCAGTGGAGCATGACAACAAATTAGAATATCACAAGCTATCTGGAGATGCTTGTTTTGAAGTTTCAAGAGTCTTGAGGAAAATGAAACTTCTTATCATTGACGAAGTAAGCATGGTTTCCAATGTCATGCTTGCCTTTGTGCATTTGAGAATGCAAGAAGTTCTCAAAACAGAGTATGATGTGTTATTTGGTGGCAAACACATCATTGTTTTCGGAGATCTTCTGCAGCTGACACCAGTGAAAGGGCAACCTGTGTTCAAAATGCTCACGCATGAAGATATCAGGAAGTGCTTAGGGAGTATTGGCAACGTCAATATATGGTTAAACTTCAATTATGCTGAACTGCATGAAAATATGCGTCAGGCAAAGGATGAAGTTTACAAGACTATTCTACAAGATGTTAGAATTGGAAAAGTGACCGAGCATGGGAAAGAAGCTTTACATGCACGATTACTGACAAATTTATATCCAGACGAAGATGTTGTGCCTGAGAATATTTTTCAGAAAGTTACTGAGAAAAAATCTGGAATATGTTTGATGCCAACTCTTGCAGAATGTGCCAAATTCAACAACAAAATGTTGCATTTAGAAAAGCAAGAGATTGTGAAATTGGAAGCTATTGACAGAGTAGAGCATATGGGATCAACAATTATTTTGTCTCAGAATCTGAAAACAAAATTGGATTCATTAGAGAAGAGTATATCTAAAACTACGGGTTTTGAAAAGACTCTGAATGTGTGCTTGAACTGCCGTATAATTTTAAGAAGGAATTTACATGTTGAAAGAGGTCTGGTAAATGGATCAATGGGTAATGTTGTTGATTTTGTGAAATACAGAAATAGAGATGGAATTACATTTTTAAAAATTTAATTTGATGGCATTGAGGAAGTACAGCTAATTGCTCGTTGTTCTGCTAGATTTTTGCTTGTAAAAGACTTATATGTTCGTCGTAAGCAGTTTCCTGTTTGCTTGGCATATGCGGTGACAATCCATAAATCGCAAGGTTTAAGTGTAGACTGTGCATTGGTGAATATTGGCAGTTCTGTGTTCAAGGAGGGTATGGCATATGTGGCATTGTCACGAGTTAGGACTTTATCGGGATTGTACTTGATTGAGTGTGATGTCACAAACATTTGTGCGGATCTAGATTGTGTTAAGGAATACAATAGGTTGAGAAGAGAGTATGCGCCACATTTGCCTCAGTATCCTTTGTTTGAGAAACGTGTGGTAGGCCGGAAACGAAGAAATGTGACCAATACTGGGGAGGTTGTAGCAAAAAGACGAAAAGTCGATGAACCTGAAATTATAAGCAGAAACAAAAAGGATTCTGTTGAAGATGTTGTTGATTTTCAATTTGAAAACAGTTCTGGTGTCAACTGCTATGCTAATGTAGTGGTTAATGTTTTGTTTTCTCTACAAAATGTAAAAGAAGAGATTGTGGTCAATTCTGATCAAAGATTTTGCAGTTTGTTAAATTCTGTGTTAGAGAAATGTAGCACTGATAGAACAAACATAGAAAGTGTGTCTGAAATTCGAAATCTGTTAGACAGATGTTCAGGCCAAACACAATTCTCTCAAAATAGTCAGCAAGATTGTCAGGAGTTTTTAATGTATATGCTTGATGTTTTGTATGCTGAAGGTGTAGATGTAGATCATCTGTTTGGGCTTTCTTATCAATGGCAGCATGACTGCGAGAACTGTAGGGTATCAAGTAGTACTAGTGTAGACTCAGAAAGATTTATATATTTAACTTTGCCAGACAGTAAATCAGTCTCTTTTAATAAGCTAGTAAAAGCAGCTGATCACAATATGGAGTGTAGGCAATGTAAATCTGAAATGATGTCCACATTATTTATACGAATATATGGCCAGTATGTCATTTTAATGTTCCAACGATGTAGGCCTGATGGAACAAAATTGACAACTTTAATTAAAAATTTTGTGGCTTCACAGTTGTCAATATCAGGAAGGACTTTTGTAACTGTAGCAATTATATATCATGATGGTTCTTCAATAACATCAGGACATTATACAGCTTATTTAAAGTGTAGAAATGGCTGGTCATTCTGCAATGATTCTGTTTTAATTTTCAAAAAAAAATTGCCATATGACCTTAAAAACTCTTACCTGGTGTTTTTAAAACCAAAATTTTAGGGAAAGAATCTCGGGATGTGCTCTGAGGAATTTCAAGAAGTTCTCATGGCTCCTACACTATTTGGCCTTGAAGATAAGTGTAGTACAGAGACATAACTTTTTACCATAACACTGGACGTTATTGAGAAATACGTGCACTTTGAATGAGTTCAGAAAAACTATTTCTTTTTATAAGCTAATTGAAGCAGCGAATCAAAACATGGAGTAGAGGGAATGTAAGTCTGCAATGCTGTCTACTGTTTTACATTGCTTTGTGATTAAAAGTGATGTAGAGAATTAAATAATTGTACTAGTCATAAAGGTAGTGTAAGTCTGCTTCATAGTAAGCAGTATCAGTGTGATAGGAAATGTAGAACATGATTGAGCAAGAAGGGGAAGATATTACTAGTCCAGGATTGTGTAAATGATCTTCAACATTTTAATTCTGAAAGTTGCGGAAATGCGAAAAGACGGGATTGGCTAACAAGAAATCCAAGAGTTATACATGGCTCTGACAAGATTTGGCCTTGTGGAATCTTGTGGTAGAGAGCAAGAAGTCATTTATTGTATGTAACATGTTTTTGAAAACGATGGAGGTTTTCTTTCAGAAAGTGGCGGGTTGAAAGTAATAACAGCACAACAGAGTGTAAGCTGTTCATAGGACATCCTTGGCCGTCATGGAAAGTAAGTTAACTTTAAGGAGTTCTGAATTCTGATTTGTAATGTTGTATGGGTTTTTTAAACACAATCATTTTGATTGTGTTTTTTTTTCCCCGCTGTTATATGATGAATACCTTCAAGTCACTGTTTTAGTGAAATTTGATACATTCTGAGAACAGCAAAAATAAACCATTTAACATGTATAATTAATTCTGTTCTGTTTGCATTTATGATGTACATGTAGAACTGTGTAGGAGGCATGGAGAAGGTGAGGCTTCTGTAAGTGTCAAAGTTGTTGCATACAGTGCTCATATTCTACGTAGTCTTTTATATTTCATTACTTTCACTGTTTCTGACTGATCTAAAAAATTTTTTTTAAAAAGAACAGTAAGTATAAGGGAAGGAAACAGACAGTTATGTTAAAAGAAACACAGCTATAGGGAATAAACTAGGGATACTGTTACCCGCAATCCTCTGCTGATGATGTCACTGAGCATGTCATGAATGATGTAATATGTGACATCATCAGCAGTGGATTACGGGTAATAGTATCTCTAGTTTACTCCCCTATAGCTGTCTTTCTTTTAACATAACTGTCTGTTTCCTTCCCTTATACTTACTGTTCTTTTTAAAAAAAAAAAATTTTGGGTTCGCTTCCGGTTCGCGTACCGGGGAGCGAACTGGGAAGCGAACTAAGAGAAATAGAGGTTGGCACAGTTGCAAATATTGTACCAATTTTTTAATAACGGGGAGGTAGTTCTGAAAAGAACTTTTTTTTAAATTGTTTTTGTTGTTTTATATTTTTTTTATTATTTTTCTGAACATTTTTTTACTTTTTTTGAATTTTTCTGAACAGTTTTATATTTTTTTTGTTTTTTTTTCGGAGGGGGCAACGAAAACGATTCATTGTAAAGGGCTCAACAGGAGCAAGAAAACAATAAAAAAGAATTTATTGTTTGGGGAGTTTCGGACAAACATGAGCATGATTGTCAATAGCTCTGTTGATCAGAGTGATGCTACTTTCTCCGTAGCAAATGAATCCACTGCAATGTACGCAGACTTGTTTTACTTCACGAAATCTCGTTTGTATATTTGGCACCATCTCCCTGCCCTCTGGTCCCGTTACTTCCGGTACAACAGATCTTCTGGCCATAATAGGGAGATTATCTAGGTCGTCCTGTTCCTCTTCTTCCTCTTCTTGCTGAATTATAACTTTAGCAGGTGGTCCACTCTTCCTTGGATGTGGTGGAGGTGGTGGGGAAGCACCAGCTGAAGCTAGTAAAGAAGCCATTGCTCACTGGTAACAAAGGGTCTTTCTCTCACAATGATGAAAGTCAGAGTGAGGAAAGAAGGAGGGATTTTCACCATTTGGGAAAAAAAATAGTTCTCAACCAATGAAAAGTGTTCATTTTAGATCATATGACCTAGTCTTACATCATTAGGAAACCGAAAGTGAAATGAACCAATGAAAAGTGTTATTACCAGGTCACATGACCTGCTGTGTTTACGTTACGCGCTTTGCAGGGCCTCCCGGTTTGCTTCCAGAAACCTGTGCTTTGCGACTCGGTAAGCGTACGAGTTCGCTAACGTAGCACGTCATATGACGTATCACGCGACAACGCGAAACGTCATGCGGACGGGAGGCGTCACGATGTTGTTTTCTAACGCGGCAGTTGCGGTAAAGAAACGTTTACCGGCTCGCGGTCTATTTCGCGGCATCAAGGTCAGCTAACGGGAAGCTTCCCGATTCGCGAAGCGGGAACGAAGAAAAAAAAATATTAAAAAAAAAAGTTATTAATAAACATATAAAATATATTTTTGGATTTAAAGAAGAATACATTTTACAGCTACAGATATTACCTGTTAAAAAACCAATGAAATTCACTGAAAAAACCATAGGTTATAGACCATATATAGTTAGGAATTAGCATTTACAAAACCTTGAAAATTCACTGAAAAAACCATAGGTTATAGACCATATATAGTTAGGAATTAGCATTTAAAAAACCTTATTTTACTCACACAAAACCATTGAAATTCCATATATAGTTAGTTGCACTAACTATATATCGCGCACCCGCAATCCACTGCTGATGATGTCACATATTACATCATTCATGACATGGTCAGTGACATCACTGATGACATCACTGATGACATCTCAAATGACATCACTGATGACATCTCACTTGACATCAATGATCACATCACTGATGATATCATTCATGTGATAATACAATGCATCTCCTCACACTCTAATATAACCTCCGTTACACCCAGTGTTAAATAGAGAGTATCATTTTTGAAACCATTGACACACCAATACTAGTTACTACATACGCACTCACTGATTCCTATGTCTACACACACATTCACTCATACAATCATTCATACATACAATCACTCATCTTTACAACACTATCATATGCATACACCTATACAGACACTCACACTCTGCCACACATCCATGGAGTTACTCACACACCTAGTCAGTCCTGAAAAGAATCAATCACACTTCCATTTTCTCATCTATACAGTTAAACACAGAACACCTTACATTTTTGAAACATATACTAACACATAGTTACTCTTTATAGAATCACTGATACAAGTACACATTGATCTGCACAGAGTCACACACCTCCCAGCCAGCCATACACACACTCAGTCTCCCATACAAATACTTGTGCAACCAATCAATAACCCATATAGCTACTTATATAGCTACTGATCAACACATGCAGCAGCTTGCACAACAACAGACATACTGATGCACACTTTTAGACAGTTTAGTCACTAACCCGTGCATTCAGTAAGACGCATTTAATCACTCACTCATACAGTCAATCACGCACCTACTAAAACCTTCATTCAGACACTTATACATCCACTCATTCTTCAATATGTAAAACATATTTAAACTTTACAGAAACACATAATCACTGGATGTTGTCATCAGTGATGTCATCAGTGATGTCACTGACCATGTCATGAATGATGTAATATGTGACATCATCAGCAGTGGATTGCGGGTGCGCGATATATAGTTAGTGCAACTAACTATATATGGAATTTCAATGGTTTTGTGTGAGTAAAATAAGGTTTTTTAAATGCTAATTCCTAACTATATATGGTCTATAACCTATGGTTTTTTCAGTGAATATATATATATATATATATTACCTACTGGCGGTCACCAGTAGGTATATATAGTTAGGATTTTTTCTCTATGGGATTTTTGAAAATTCTATGTTGAATAACTTTGGCGTTTGAGGACGGAATTAGCTGAAATTTTCAGGAAAATGGCACATTTTGTTTCTGAGCAGCTCCTGAAAATTTGGGGGGGTTTCGTCAAGGGGGGGCCGAGAAAAAAAGGGGGGTCCCAAAACGCGTTTTTCCCATTAATTTTTCCATAGGGCGGTTGGACTCACTTTTAGCTCGAACGGCTGAATGGATTTCCACGAAACTTGGCAAAATTGTAGATATTGTTTGCCCGATGTGCCTTTGCTAGGTCTCAATATATGTGCTCCAGTGGATTTTGATAAATTAACGTTCAAAAAAATATATATATCTGTAACAGCGCTCCGGTTAGCGCCCCGGTTCGTGTACCTGACGCGTAACGGAACTTCGCGAAGCGAAGCTGATTGGCTCTCCGGTGTCTGTCAACATTCTAAACAGTCCGGAGCGGCCGCCATATTGTCTCTCGGTAGGATCGAGAGACAAGAGGAGGCCAAAACAAAGGGGGAAATGACCATAAGGGGGCATAGTAGATCCTCCCTGACCCCCTAGGTTTGATGTGGAGGCTTTAAAAGGGCCCCGCGGGGCAAAAAAAATAAAAAAATAAATCGTTTTTTTTGCGTGGGGAGCGCCCGGTACGCGCACCGGGAAGCGGTCCGGGGAGCGTACTATGAGGAAAAAAGAATGATAGACTTTTCAAATATTGTATGTTTATTGATTGTTTGTTTTGTTGTTTTTTTTATTTTTTTTTATTTTAGTAGCAATATGTAGGTACCAATGCAGAGTTAAAAAATTAATATACACCGTCTCCTTTGTAGATATCTTGCATGTTGTTTCAGAAGTTATTCTGGAATATGGAATTCATACCATAGTGTGTCAGGAAAGCAGAAACAATATGGAGGCAGGAGATGATAAAGAGATGTTAAATACACATTGGAGATAATATAGTTGGAGAAAGGAAGTAACTATGAGCAAAATTACTATGTAACATAAAAAAGTTGCACAGTATACTATAAGTCTAACTTTACATTATAATCAATTTGGTACTAGTTTATGAATTACATATAAAAATGATTAAAGTCTCGAACAATTTTTGATTATTAAATATAAATTTATTTTTGTGATTGTTTTTCAAAATTTAATAGAACGTCTAACATTTGACTATAATAATAATAATAATAATATAATATAATATAATAATAATATAATAATAATAATAATAACCCTCAGGGTTGTTCTTTTAGTCCGGTTCTATCCCTACCTCTCATTCCACATCCTTTACTCTTTTTCTTCTTAATTTGAACATTCACTCATATTCTCCAAGAAACTCTTGTTTATTATTCTTCTACTCTCCTTTTTTTCTTTCACTTCCTTATCTATTTTGTGTTTCTCAATTATACCCTCTTACATCTTTTCTTTGGTAAATAGATGTATTAAACAGTATCTCTGTGTTACTCCCTCTAGCTGTCTTTCTTTTAACATTACTCTCTGTTTCCTTCCCTTATACTCACTCTTCCTTTTTTTTTAAAAAAAAAAAAATTGTTTCGCTTCCGGTTCGCGTACCGGCGCGCGAACAGGGAAGCGAATCAAAAGAAATAGAGGTTGCCAGAGTGCTAAACATTCTAGCAATTTTTTATAAAGGGGAGGTAGTTCTGAAAAGAACTTTTTTTAAAATTGTTTTTGTTGTTTTATATTATTTTTATTATTTTTCTGAACATTTTTTTACTTTTTTTGTATTTTTTGAACGGTTTTATATTTTTTTTGTTTTTTTGGGGGGGAAACGAAAATCATTGATTATAACGGGCTCAACAGGAGCAACAAAAAAAAAAGATAATTTATTTTCTGGGGCGTTTTGGACATTTATGATTTTCAGTTGCTACGTTGATCAAATTTATGCTACTCTGACCTGTAGCAAATTAATTGGCCGCAATAAATGCACACGTGCTTCACTTCCCCGAACTTCAACTGGATGTTGGGGACCATCTCCCTCGCCTCTGGTCCCGTCACTGCCTCTCCAGATGATGTACTGGCCACAGGAGGGGGGTTATCCTGCAGGTGACGTACCTGCGCAGCACTATAATTAATAGGGTGCCACCTCTCCATGTGGCGATGCATGGTGAAATTGCCATAGCTGTATTTCTTATCAGTCCCTCTTGACAAATCTTTTTTGCAGATGAGACAAGTAACATAGCGGGCATTTACTTTCTTTTGGCCCCGGGGAAATGAATAAAATTGCCAGATGTAATCTTCTTTTACATGGGACCTTCTTGGCTCCTCAGGCAAAAACTGCCTCATCCCTTGCTCCTCTTCCTCTTCTTCCTCTTCTTCCTCCTCTTGCTGAAGGATAACCTGAGGAAGTGGTCCTCTCTTCCTAGGAGGTGGTGGTGGTGGTGGGGGTGCACCAGCTGCAGCTACTACTGAAGCCATTTCTTAGTAAGCAAAATAGGTCTTCCTCTCACAAAGTTGAAAGTCAGAGTGAGAAAAAAGGTGTGGGCTTTCATCATTTGGGAAAAAAAAATATTCTAAACCAATGAAAAGTGTTATTTTTAGGTCACATGACCTAGCCTTACATCATTAGGAAACCAAAAGTGAAATGAACCAATGAAAAGTTTTAATAACAAGTCACATGACCTGTTAAGCTTACGTTACACGCTGCGCGCCGCGCCCCGGAATGCTTCCGGGGATCTGCGCTTTGTGCCTCGGTTCGCACCCTGGAGCACTTCCGGGTGCGCTAACGCGGCGCGTCATAAGATGCATTACGCGAGAACGCCATACGTCGCGCTTACGCGACGCGTCACGATGTTGTTTTCTAATGCGGCAGTTGCGCAAACGGAACGTTTACCGGTTCACGGACCGGGTCGCGGCACCAAATTGAGCTAACGGGAAGCTACCCGGTTCGCGGACCGGGAGCGAAACAAAAAAAAATAATAAAAAAAAATACATAAAAAAATTGTATTAAAACATATAAAATATATTTTTCGAATTAAAGAAGAATACATTTTAAAGCTTTTGATATTTGCTATTAAAAAACCATTGAAATTCACTGAAAAAACCATAGGTTATAGACCATATATAGTTAGGAATTAGCATTTACAAAACCTTGAAAATTCACTGAAAAACCATAGGTTACAGACCATATATAGTTAGGAATTAGCATTTACAAAACCTTATTTTACTCACACAAAACCATTGAAATTCGCATATATAGTTAGTTGTACTAACTATATATCACGCACCCGCAATCCACTGCTGATCATGTCACATATTACATCATTCATGACATGGTCAGTGACATCACTGATGACATCACTGATGACATCTCAAATGACATCACTGATGACATCACTGATGACATCTCAAATGACATCACTGATGACATCTCATTTGACATTACTGAGCACATCACTGATGACATCATTCATGTGATAATACGATGAACCTCTTCAGACTCTAATATAACCTTAGATACACTCAGTGTAAACAGACACTCACAGACTGTCACTCATCCATGAAGTTACACACACACCTAGTTAGTCATGCAAAGAATCAATCACACCTCCATTTTCTCAAATATACAGTTATACACACCTTACTTATTCAAACATATACTAACACATATTTACTCTCTTATACAATCCTGGATACAAGTTCACAATGATCCATACAGCCACTCACACATTCACTGGCTGTTATGCACATTTATTTAGATATGTCAACTCTCACATGTACTGTGTTTTACATATGTACTTACTTTGACATGTAGCACTGAGATATCCATTCACTCACCAATACACTCATGCACACACTCAACCGCCCATACAGATGTTTCCACATGCCCTTTTGAACCCATACATCTAGTGAATCAACTGCTCACACATCTATGCACAGAGTCATACACCTCCCAGCCACCCACACACACACTCAGTCTCCCATACAAATACTTGGGCAACCAATCAATAACCCATATAGTTACTCATATAGCTAATGATCAACACATGCAGCAGATTACAGAACAACAGACACAATGATGCACAAATTAAGACAGTTTAGTCACTAACCCATGCACTCAGTAAGACACATTTAATCACTCACTCATACAGTCAGTCATGCACCTACTAAATCCTTCATCCAGACACTTATAAATCCACTCATTATTCAATTTGTAAGACATATTTTAACTTTACAGAATTATACAGTCACTGGATGTAGTCATCAGTGATGTCATCAGTGATGTCATTTGAGATGTCATCAGTGATGTCATCAGTGATGTCATTTGAGATGTCATCAGTGATGTCACTGAACATGTCATGAATGATGTAATATGTGACATGATCAGCAGTGGATTGCGGGTGCGCGATATATAGTTAGTACAACTAACTATATATGCGAATTTCAATGGTTTTGTGTGAGTAAAATAAGGTTTTGTAAATGCTAATTCCTAACTATATATGATCTATAACCTATGTTTTTTTCAGTGAATTTTCAAGGTTTTGTAAATGCTAATTCCTAACTATATATGGTCTATAACCTATGGTTTTTTCAGTGAATATATATATATATATATATATATATATATATATATATATATATATATATATTTACTTATATATATCTATATATCTATATATATATATATATATATATATATATATATATATATATATATATATATATATGTATATATATACTCCAATTCCGCCCATCTTGCATTTGGCTTCCTTGTCGTAAGGAGAACCCGCCGGGCAGCCACCCACACACGAGGTCGTAATCAACGGAAGCAGAGCGGTGTGCTCTGAAAGGAAGAACCCGATCTACAAGTAGCCGCAGTGAAACCCCCAGGATGGCACGTCTCACCGACGGCAGCAGTCCTGTCCCGGCATCGCCAGCGCACACGGAGCAGTCGGAAACCACGAAGAACTGACTCGGAAGCAAAACAGGTATGCGGAAGCTCGACAAAGGAGCAATTCCGCCTGACCTGTCCCTGCTATGAAGAAAACAGTGACCAGAGTGTGACAGCCCAGAGTTTGCGTGAGCCAGCTGGCTCGAGACGCGAGCAGACATAAGACGGCATCCAGTGCAAAACAAGCACGGCACAAACCAGCACAAAGAAAAAATTGGCAGAATATATAAAAGGACGGGAGGAATCTGCTAAAGCGATATTTTCAAGGGCACAACGACCCCTTCAACCATCAGGGGCTACAGAGACCGCAACACCGGCAACGAGCTTGAGGCAGACAGATAATAACTTGGAGCGCCTGAGGCGCAGAGAAATTAGCAGATGGTGGGAGGCGATATCACTGACCAACTATCTGGAGGTAAACCGCATCCCAAGAGGGCTCTGCATTTTCATTACACCCACGCTTGCTAAACCAAGTTCAAAAGTATTACAAGAGTGGGTTGACAACACCACGGCATGCTCGAAGCGCATGCTTGAAATCCTGATTGACAACGCATGGGAGGAACAGAAACTCCTTCTATCTCAGATACAGGAGGTCCTGGATGACCTTAAACAAGAAAAGACCAACAGGAAGTGACTAAAATAATCAAAAACGTGGAAGATAAAATGTAGGCCTTTGAAAAGGATGTGGTAGCCAGAAAACAAAGAAAGTTCATTCGGGATGAAAGAGACTATGCAGCAGGGCGCATCCTAACATTTGCCAGGAAGTATGACAAAATCAGAACGGACCTAAAGAAGGACAAGGGCCTTGAATCACTCGAACCCAACAAAGAAGGATATTTGACGGACATGAGCTCGCATCAAGAATCATTGGACAGTGTGACATCAGGCACCACCCCAGAGCAGCAGTCTTTTTCTCGGGAGCACCTCTTGATACAGAGGGAGAGAGAACACTCTGGGAGAGGGCGAATGAGAGGAAAAGGAACAGGAAATGGAGGAAAAACCGGAGAAGAAACACAAGGCGCAAGCAGCTTAAGAACTACTGGCATGGGAACCAGAGGCCAGGCAGCGAAGAAACAACAATGAAGAACAACGCCCAAAAACTAACGGTAATCAACCTCAGTAATAGAACACTGTCTAATGTAGAAAATGAAGTGCTTGAATTGGGTGTATCTTTTTGTGGGTTTTGATTATGCACAAGTCAAGGTGGATCTGTATAAATTTGAGCGTAAGTTGAAATTATATAAAATGCATGCAAACAAAAGGACCAAATTAGGGCTCACCACACCTCCCACCCAAACAGAGGAAATAGGTATAACCATCAGGGATGTCCCAGCACTGCAAGCCATGACAGATCTAGTTGCACAGACAGACCACGACACTTCGACCACTACCTTTGATCCCTTTGACCCCACAGGTGCGAGTGGCATCCCAGGAAACTTAGGGGTAGCAACAGGACACAACTCCCGCACTGATTTTAGATGCAAATCTAAGTTTATCCCCATACTACCCAGGGAAAACATTGATATATTCAGCGAGCTGGTGGCCAATGACTTGCTCTCCCTCATAGGGAATCTCAACAACAGAAACAACCTCACCAAAGCTCAATGGGAAGCCCTAAAAGACCTCCAGAAAGATAATAACATCATCATTAAACCCTCAGACAAGGGTGGGAATATTGTCTTGCTAACCAGAGAATTGTATCTCAAGGAAGCCTATCAACAGCTCATTGATATAACCTGTTATGCGAAGGTGGACAGAACATACATTAATACCCTTAAAGACACATACCATGCAAAGTTAAGAAACTGGCACAAAGAAGGGCTCCTCAGCTGGGATGAAAAGCAATTACTCACCAACAATACACCAACCACACCCACCCTGTATCTCCTGCCCAAAGTCCACAAAAGTGAGCCCAACCCACCAGGAAGACCAATAGTTTCGTCCAAAAATAGCCTGCTAGAAAAGACCAGCTAATTCGTAGATCATTTCTTATTCCCCTATGTCAAAGAATTGAATTCATACACAAGAGACACAACTGACTTCCTACACAAAACAAGAAACTTTGTGATGGGGCGGGTGATTGGCTTGTCTGTTTAGATGTGGAAGCACTATACACAAGCATAAGACATGAGGATGGTCTTAAAGTGTGCATGTTTTTTCTAAGGGATCGCAAAGTGGAGTACCTCCAACACACCTCTATGCTACTTGAAATTTCTGTCTGTTTAAAGGAGAATGTTTTTATGTTTGAAAATGCACACTACAAGCAGCTGCAAGGGACTTCCATGGGCACCTGCTTTGCCCCAAGCTATGCCAATCTCTTGGTAGGCTGGTAGGAAAAGCAGGTGCTCTGGAACGACCAAACAGAAAAACGGGCACTCAATGTAAACAAATGGCTGAGGTACATAGATGATATTTTCTTTGTATGGAAAGGATTGGAAAGTGAGCTAAATCTGTTCATTGACTGTATCAATGCCAACGATGTCAACTTGCGCTTTACCAGACACTACGGCCAAACACAAATTGATTTTCTTGACCTCAGGCTTACTGTAGAAAGAGGGAGAATTAACACCAATCTCTTCCGCACGGCAACCGCGGGTAATTCAATTCAACACTCGACCAGCGCACACCCCCCAAGCTTCAGGTGGGGTATCCCGTACAGTGAGTTTCTGGGAGCCAGGCGTAATTGTAGCACGGAGGAGTCCTATGAAGAAACCAAGAATGACATGAAACTCAGATTCAAGGAGAGGGGCTACTCCAAAAAGGCATTACGCCAGGCAGAGATCAGAGTGGGTGGTATAGACAGGGACCAGGCACTCAGAGACATCCATCTCCCAAGAGAATCACACGAGAAAAGGAGAAAAAGAACACACAGCAAATCAGATTCATTACTAAATTTTGCAGTAATTCCAATCAGATCCGCAATATTCTCAAGAATAGATGGGACATTTTAAGGCAAGATCTCATCCTAAGGAATGAAATAGGGACTAGACCATGAGTCACATATGAAAGAAATGAGTCTCTTAGAGATATCCTAGTTCAGAGTCATTTTCAGGTCAGGAAAACTAGCTGGTTACATCAGACTAAGGGGTTCCGCAAATGCGGAAACTGCAAAGCGTGCAAACACAGCTCTAATGTCACAGAGGTTACGCTAGAGAGAACCAAAACAAAGTGGAAAATACCCCAACTGATTAACTGCAATACCGAGCTTGTGGTATACGTGATTGTGTGTCCCTGCGGCCTATGGTACATTGGGTCCACTACATTTGCTGTTAAGAAATGCATACTAGAACACTGGCGCGCAATCACCAATAGGGACAACAGCTACAGCACAGCAAGACACTTTGCTAAGGAAGATGGGGCAGATTGGCCCAAAACAAAATTCTTTGCTTTGGACAGTGTCAGTGCAACCCAAAAGGAGGCAATCGCCTTGCAGCTCTTCGGAAACGAGAGTCACGTTTCATACTGCAGGCAGGCACCAAGTTCCCTTATGGCATGAACCAAGATGAGGAGATGTACAGTAATCTTTAGCCTTCGTCTATGCGCATCACAGTTCTTTAGCAAAACATATCACTGCAACACACCCCTCACCTCTCCCTCACCGCACCTTCCACCTTTTTAACTTTAGGGCACTGTTCTTCTGCACAATTTGACATACTCATTGAACAATCATTCTTAGGTCAACACAAACTTGATTCAATGTGTTCTGAGCACTAACGTTCTGATTTTATATCTTACAGGAGAGTACCACACAACAGGCTGCGCTATGTCACCACTAAGGCAAAAATTAAGAGCACCGGAGTATAGGACATACGTCCAAACTCTAAGTCACCTACAAGTATTCCGCGCACTCAGGTACTATACCGACACTAGGAGGATTACCCTCAAGACTACGATGGCACTCTTCTTTCTATGACTTACATGCTACAAGACACAATGATGTAACATGTTCCAGGAGAATTCAAACTGTGACCAGTTAATCATGAACCATATGTGTACCGACCTACACTCTGAAATTAACAATAATATATATACTTTACATATAAAGGCCATGAACAGTAACCCTTGTTTTATATGCACACTGTCATGTTATCTGATAAATATGTGATGCGACATATCTATAAATAATGTCACGTACAAAATGCTTAAGAAAACGTGTACTGTGCCTTTAAAAAGCACCTCTTTTTCAATATTTTGTGACACAAACAGATTTACATACCTATGTTTTCTATGTCTATGAACATGACTATGTGTAAACTCACCTATAAATAACTGCACTTTTGGAGACGTGAGTCATGTGACCAAGACCACGGACGTGGTCGTAACGCGTCGTCTTTTCTGCCAAAAATAAAAAACGTACTTGCTGCAACTGCTGTGGGCACGCCTGAATTCCTTTCTCTTGGAATCATTGGATCGCTATATATATATATATATATATACATATATATATATGAAAAACACCGCTCCTCCTCTGCACGCTCTGCGCTCGCAGCCCACGCTTCCACGCCAGCAAGTAGAGGACCGGACCAACAAGTCAGCAAGATGTAATTTTTATTTCTACATTACCCACAGAACCAGCGACGCGTTTCGGGCCAAGGTGCCCTTGTTCACGCTGCAACATAGTAGTGTTTGTAATGCTCTTTTATACACTTATCTTTGCAAAATGTCACCACCCCCTGGTGGCGACCTCCAGTGTTGCATGTGTTAATACAAACAGTGAAAAAGTACTATTGCTGCCAATTGTATAATGTACATCTGTCTTTCTGTGTATAGCATTGTGTCTCTATACAAACATGACTATATATATATACATATAAAAGCTCCAAATTGCTCCAGGCAGAGATACACTTGCAAGCGCACTAAGTGGGAAGGAGACAAAAGATCTATGTCTGTGCAGTACGCTAAGGTCCATTGAGGACCTTTAATTGGATTATAAGTACATCCATCCAGGATTGTAAACTAAAGGACACACACTACTTAGTCCATAAGACTGTGCATTTTACTCATCTGAGCTCCCGCCCTGCCGTATCAAAGACTGCTTTGCTTCGTTGAATCGTGAGCAGGAAACCTGCTCTCGCTTCAACAAAGCAAAGCAGAATTGTTTTTGCACAGAGGGAGCTGCATGTTAGCAGCTCCCCTTGCCCAAAATCAATGCCGGCTTCCGGAGGAGGCGAGGAGCCAGCAGGAACCGTGGGGGCATTGGGCCCCTCCCATGGTCCCCATCAAAGCGGCCAGGCCCCGGGGGATAGGGTCCCCAGGGCCAAAAGTGGCCTCAGGAAGGGGGCAACGCAGCCCCCTCCTTAAAAATAATTAAAAAAATAAGTATGTGGCCATGCTCCGGAGGATGGGGTCACTAGGTCTGAAATCGGCCTTGAGAGGGGTGCCCGGGGCACCCTTCCCGTTATTAAAAAAGAAAGAAAAATGGAAATAACATGCTCAGGCCCTGGGGATGTGGTCCTCAGGGCCCAAAAATAATACAGGTAAGGAGGGCCACACAGCCCCCTTTCCAAAAATCACAATTTAAAAAAGCTGCTGTCTCATGGGAGGCCCGCTCCCTCCCTGCACCACTGTGCAAATGCGCCTCCTGGCGTGTTCTGTCGTGGTGAACCTCAGCATGGCCTACCAGTGCTAGGGGTTCGCCCTTCTCTGCACAAGTCCTTAGACCAATAGAATAGAAGTTGGCATAGAAACTGAAATATAAAACAAAGTATTTATTAAACCTCATGAGGTGGAAATACATTCACGCAACACCCTTCGGTAGTGTATGAAGTAGCACACTGAACAGAAGGAACATGGTCCTTTTATACCCACACAGGGGCTTAGAAGAAGGCGGTACAAGTACAGAAGAGAAGGTTTACATACATAAAAGGTCATACACAAATGCACAGTCAACAGTAGGGCGGAGCTTAGCAGTTTGCTAATTGCGGTAAAAATACCCTGACAGTTACAGACTAAGACATATGTAAACAGTTGCAGCATCTTCTGCGCAAGTGCAGAGTAGGAGAGTCTAAATATAGTCTGTCCATAAGCAGAGTACAAGAGTAAATGACAGCAAGGAAGGACATAGCATGTGGTGAGTTCATGGCAGACAAGATGGCTGCCAAAACAAGATGGCTTCAGCTAAATACTAACCCTGATCACTGCCAAATTACACCACAAAGTGGCCTCAGGAAGGGGGCCCCCGTGGTCCCCTCCTTAATAAATAATTTGAAAAATAACTTTGTGGCCATGCTCAGGAAGATGGGGTCCCCGGGCCTGAAATCAGCCTTGGGAGGGGGGACGGGGCACCCTTCCCGTTTTTAAAAGAGAAAAAAAAAAGAAGGGGACCACACAGCCCCCCTTTCCAAAAAGCACAATTTAAAAAAGCTGCTGTCTCGTGGGAGGCCCGCTCCCTCTCTGCACCACTGTGCAAACGCGCCTCCTGGTGTGTTCTAAGTTGGAAGATTACGTCCCCTTCATTCCTGAGGGTCCCTGGGGTCAACTATCTCACCAGGTACCTCCAGTAAGCTCCACAGAGTGAGATTGCTGATATGTGGTCCGAGGCCATACCCCTTTTTCACAACTCTGCAAACGTGCCTCTTGGCAACTTCGCAATCCGGCTGTTGATGGGCAACTTCCTCTCCAATTACATCCACTAAGTCCCACACAGTAGGATTGCTAAGATGTCTTCGGAGGCCACTCCCCCCCTTTTTTCACAACTCTGTAAATGTGCCTCCTGGCACAGTACTGTTTGAGGGATGATGTCCACTTTACTCCGGAGGTACTTTGGGGGCCAAGAAGCCCTCCTGGTATTTCCTGTAAGTCATACACCACTCTGCAAATGCTACCAGTTAAAGAAGCATTTGTAATGTAATAGGCCTCGCACTTGCAAGAGTTAGAGCTATTAGCATTGGAAATGTAAAATATTCTTACTAATGTTTTTGGGTGTAGAGTGGATGTATGTTGTGGTAGTGGAATTATGTGGTATGTTGCCCAGTGAAAATATGAGACTAGAAAATATGTGGCATTTAGTGTATAGGAATTATGTGGAGTGGGATTATGTGTTTTGGAGAGTAATTATGTGGTATTGTAGTCTGTGTTGTGGAGTGGTAACCTCAGGTTTAGTCTTCCTTGTTTCCATAGAAGTTAAACTATAAACTCAATGAGACACAAAAAAAAAGGAACCACTGAGGAGCACTCCTGGACCTAGTCCTAGGTATGAGCAGTGCCACTGGAATTATGTGAATGTTCGGCTGCACTAATTTTCACATAATTAAACATTTTCTGTATTTGCCTTTGAACAAAAAAAGCCTTGTTTCTAGCTCAAACGGCTCAAATGATCCCGAAAATGCAGCGTCACTTGTTACAGTGTGGTGGAAGGGATCACTGACATAATATCGACTACAAAAATATAGGCATTTAAAATATCGACTCCAAAATATCGACTCCAAAAATATCAAAGTCCTATCTACAAACAGGTCAGTACAAAAATATTGAATCAAAAATATCGTTTAAAAATATGTACTTTGTAAAAATATCGAATTTATTAAAATTAATGTAAAATTAAAAAAATATTAAAATTAAATAGCTAAAATATACTTAAAAATACTTAAATAACCTTAAAATTATTAAATAATTAATTTAAGTTATAAAAAAATAATACAATTTTATTTCTTAAAACATATATATATATTAACATATTATTGAAAAATATACAATATTATTACTGTAGCATAGCAAGAGTGTTAAAATTACTATTCCCACTCCAATGAGTGCAACAGTAGGGAAAGCGTTGGATAGCGTAGGGGTAAAAATTACTATTCCCTCTCCAAAGAGTGCAACAGTAGGGAAAGCGTTGGATAGCGTAGGGGTTAAAATTACTATTCCCACTTCAAAGAGTGCAACAGTAGGGAAAGCGTTGGATAGCGTAGAGGTAAAAAATTACTATTCCCACTCCAGTGGGTGCAACAGTAGGGAAAGCGTTGGATAGCGTAGGGGTAAAAATTACTATTGCCACTCCAGAGAGTGCAACAGTAGGGAAAGCGTTGGATAGCGTAGGGGTAAAAATTACTATTCCCACTCCAGAGAGTGCAACAGTAGAGAAAGTAAATACTTCATATATTATTTAAAAAAATATAAATTAATATCTATAAAAAATTAATTTAAATTAATTACCAATGTAATATAATATACCAATTAATCAATTAAATTTACAAATTAAAATTAATTATTACTATTAGTTACCTATTAATCCAAATTATTTACAAATTAACAATCAATTAATTAACAATTAAAAATTAATTAACAATTAATTCAAATTAGATACACTTAAATAAATTGAATTATTTAATTAATTATAAATAAATTACTTCCCACCCTATTCCCCTAGAAACCCACAACCCGCTACAGAAAATAAATTAGTAAAATTAACATAATTAGCAATTAATCAATTAAATAAAATTAATTGGCAATTAAAATGTAATTAATTACCCATATAAAATTAATTAACAATTAATTCTAAAAAAATACCAATACATATTTTTACATATTTAATTAATTATATTTAAATTACTTCCCACCCAATTCCCCTATAAACCCACAACCCGCTACAGAAAATAAATTAGTAAAATTAACATAATTAGCAGAGAGCATTCTAAAACCGCCGCCACTGCCGAGAGTCAGACCCACTTACCTCTTTCACCCTCGAGGAAGGCTGAAGCCATTGCCCACGCCGCCGCCACCGCCAAGAGTCAAGGGACATCAGACTCCGCGCCGCCGCTCCGGGAGACTCCAAATCCCGGCAGGCACCGCGGCGGCGCGTCTGAGTGACGCGGCTGCGACCAGTGAGCGCCAACAGAGGCGCAGAAAAGGAGGAGCACCCCGGCAGAGCGGGGGAGAGCATTCTAAAACCGCCGCCACTGCCGAGAGTCAGACCCACTTACCTCTTTCACCCTCGAGGAAGGCTGAAGCCATTGCCCACGCCGCCGCCACCGCCAAGAGTCAAGGGACATCAGACTCCGCGCCGCCGCTCCGGGAGACTCCAAATCCCGGCAGGCACCGCGGCGGCGCATCTCAGTGACGCGGCTGCGACCAGTGAGCGCCAACAGAGGCGCAGAAAAGGAGGAGCACCCCCGCGTCGCGGGACGCGAGCGGGACGCCCGGGGCGAAGCCCGGGCAAAGGGCGGGCCCTCTACGGCCCTCATCGGCACAAGGAGGCAGGGCAGGGCCAGAAACCCTGCGCAAGGTTCGCGAGGCATTCTACTGTCCAAGTAAGACTGTATTGTTTGTAATACATATTTTCTTGTGGTTTGAGGGGTACTGGCTCTTTGTTATTTACCATCAGTATGCCTAAAAAGGGACCAGCACCACCTGCACCACTTGCCAACACAATGGAAAACTATTTGGGGCAAACAGTGAAAAAAATCAATCTACAGAGGAGAGAATCGCTGGGTTTGAGTTTGTCACCTGACTTACATTGTTTGTCCCCATCTTCATCCCCCTCACCTGAGGACTTAGTGTCCCTCCAGACTTTTTCTGAAGCCTCTTCAAACTGTCCTACTATACAGGAATCCGGCCCCCTAAATGACAATATGTTTTCTGGTCCCGAGGTCTTTATCGTGGAGCATGGAAATAATTCTGATAGTGATGTGGACCAGGAAAATCGTGTTGACCTCACAGATGAAGATATTTCTACCACTGAACAAACTTCACGATTAGCCTCGGTGAAAAACAAAAACCCGCCGAGACGGGGGGGACTAAGATCTGGGGCTAGGAGGAAGAGGGTAAACATTCCAAAGGCAAACCCAAAGGAAGTTGAAGGGGGAAGTGTTGAGATCAATGTCAGCCATGATGAGGACTTGTTTGTAAGAATCGCTGACTTAATAGATAGTAAAATCAAATCCATTGTTAAACCGTTACTCTCTAAAATTGATAAATTACAATCTGAAGTCAAAAAGTTGGGAGGGCAGTTGAATAAATTAACAGAGGGAGTTGTTAACGTTACGATGTTGGTATCAAACCTGGACGAAAATAGTAGAGAGGTTGATGATCAGGAGGGGGAGAACACAGATGATGTATTAAATAATCCACCACCTCAGCCTCCTGATCCTAAACCTATTGCTCCCAATACTAATAGAGGGGATGGTCTGCTAACGGTCGAGATACCCCCTGCACATGCTCAGTTAACTGACCCTCTTCAATTTATAGTTGAAGCTTCCCCTGTCGTTTTAGTATTGGCAAATGTTCCACCCTTAGAAGCCGGTGCTGAAGAATCCCCATCCTCTCTGTCTAACAAAGCCTTGCAGTGGCTTACTACTAATATGAGGTTAGCTCCAGGGGGGGGTCAATTGCTGGCTCAATAGATTAAAACTGCTAAAAGGGTCTCATGGCTAGGTAATCGCCCCAAAAAATTTAAGGTGGATTGCTTGACAGTAAGCTTCTTACACCCAGGCGTGTTGCCTAACATCCTTATCAACTTACTTCCACCCCAACGCAGGCAGGGCTCTGTTGTACCATTAACATTGAAGTTTTTTTATGGTGAGCAACAGAATGTCACCTACCCTAAAACACCAGCCTTCGGATGGGATATTAATATTAATTCTGATCCAAATTACAGAAGGGGCTGGGAACAACAGCGGAATACTGTAAATCAATCCGCTCCCCTAGCACATCAGAATCCTTTTGCTCAACCCCTCTTATTGTCTAATCGATTTGCACCCTTATCCTTTTTGGATCATAATGACTGACTCTTGTCAGAATATTCTAGTTAGATAGAGAATAGTGTGTCTGTACTCAGTATGCTTACTTGGAATATAGCCGGTATAAAGTCCAAAGTAGGTAATGCAACCTGGTTGGCTTTTATAACTAGGTATGACATCATTGCTCTGCAGGAAACGTGGGACACAAATTCTCGTTTCTCTCTTGATGGCTACAGTTACTTTTGTATCCCTGCTGTGGCTAGCACAGCAGGAAGAGCGAGGGGAGGACTGTTAAGCCTCTTCAAACTAGACATTAAAGGTAGCCTTAAGAAATGTGACTCAGGATCTGAGCAATGTCTAATTGTTGAATTGTCTCGCGTGGAATCTCCTAATATTCTGTTTATTAATTTTTATAATTCCAACGCTGCCGACTGTACAACATATAGTCTAGGTAGATTGGATTACTTTTTGTCAGTCTATAGTGAAGATGTTAATGCATTTGAAATAATTTTTTGGGGGGATTTTAATATACACCCTTGCTCACTTACGTGTGTTTGCGATGACTCAGAATCCCCTCCAAATTGTGCACTGGTCCATCTTGAACACAACAGACAGGGGGGCTGTTTAGAGAACTTCCTCGCAAGATGGAACCTATATGAATCCAGCTGTGGGGAGGGGGGGATTAGAGCCCCTACTTTTAAGGGCTCAGACAATGACTCTGTTATTGATTATATTTTTATTTCAGCATGTTTTTTATCCAAGGTTTTAATGTATAGAACTGTGGTTTCCACTTTTAGTGACCATAACCCAGTCTCCATGGACCTCGTAGTATCTGATTTTTTAGGGCGAAACCATGGTCCTTGTTATGGAGACAAAAAGCTTAAAGTTAAGGATCAGGGAAGGAAACTAAAATGGGATAGTATAATCCCAGAACCCTTCATTCAAGAAGTTCTTTTAGAGGCTGAGGAGGAGGTAGGAGTGTGTTTATCTAGCGACTCTAATGATGGGGAAGTGATCTTTGCATTTAGCAGTATGTGTAATAAGATAAATGGCAGGCTTTCTGTGACTGGTAATCCTAAGCCGAAACCTCTTAAAAGATGGTTTGATCACAGTTGCTCAAAAGCACACCCTGCATTGCTTAAAGCTCTGAAAACTGTCCCAAAAGATCGTGACCTCATCAGCAATAGTAGAGCACTGTACAAAAAGGCCATTGCAATAAGGAAAAAACAGCTTAAAGATGAAGCCTGGACACAACTTACTGATCCAGCCATTTTAAAAAATAGTGGAGAATTCTGGAGGATTGTCAACCAACCCTTACTCACAGGGGAGGATAACTCCCCTTTAGAAACTAATATCCCTGATGAGGGTTGGATTAAGCACTTTAGAGACATCTATTCAGCTCATAATAACGCTGATACCAGGGAACAGGAAGTTAATACTATTCCATTAGGGAACCAGTTGCACTTTGAAGTTGGTGAAGTATTATCTGTACTTTAAAAAAAAAGGCACCAGGACCAGATGGCGTCCCCGCTGATGCCTTTAAATGCTTCCCTAACTTCTGGTCAAGATTGCTCTGCAGGGTCTTTAATGCCTTAAACCGTGATAATATTCCCAAGTCATGGAAACATCAATAATTATTCCTGTTTTTAAAAAAGGAAATAGGCAGGATCCTGCATGTTACAGACCAATTTCACTGATTGATTCTTCCGTTAAGATCTTCGGGAGAGTCATATTAGTGAAATTGAATGAATGGGCCATCGAGAACAACATCTTAAGTAATGTGCAATATGGGTTCAGATCCAAAAGAAGTACCCTGGATCAGTGCCTTAATCTCCACCTCTTGATCGAGAAATATACCAGGGCCAAGGACGGGTCCATGTACCTTGGGTTCATGGACCTCTCCTCGGCGTTTGATATGGTCAATAGATCCAAGCTCTGGTTAAAGTTACTCGATATGGGTCTGGATAGATCCATAGTTAATTTACTAGCTGACCTACACTCTGGCCTTACTGCTAAAATTAGAGTGTCTACGAATGGAAGGTGTACAGATGTTTTTGCGTCTGAAAAGGGAGTAAGACAGGGATGTATTCTGGCACCACTGTTATTTTCACTTTATGTGAACGCGCTGGAGCCAGCCCTTAGGGGCGTAACTAGCGACATTCCACGTGCAGGAGAGCAGGGGATACCAGTTCTCCTTTATGCGGATGACGCTGTTCTTCTTGCGCGCACTGGGGTGGGGCTTCAACGACTCCTGGATGCCTTTGAAGTTTTTATGGGCTCACTTGACCTGAAAATAAATGCAAAAAAATCGCAGGTTATGCTCATGGGCAGGGCCTCTAGGAGACCCTTCCATAAAACTTTTCTTTGTGGGCAGGAAAAGCTCGCACGTGTCTCCTCCTTTCCCTACCTTGGGCTCACCTTTGATGACAAAGGTAGCTGGGGTCCTCATGTTACAAGCAGAGCATCCATGTTGGCAAGGACATCTGCTGCCCTCCATGGGTTTTCTAAAAAACTGGGGGGTAGGCCATTTGCAGCTATCAGTAAAATATACAAGGCTAAATGTATTTCAGTTGCATCATATGGTGGCTCATTGTGGGGATATAGGGGAGTGGAACCCATACAGACAATGGAAAACAAATTTTTTAGATCTGTCTTGGGCGTCCCCCAGTCAACACCGGCCTATACAGTTCACATGGAATTGGGGGAAGGCTACATCTCAGACCTGATTAGAATAGCACCTTTAGTTGCTTGGCTGAGGATGTGGCTAAACACAGAAATTCCTCTTAATCACACCATAATGAGGGACTGCTTGAACCTAGATAATGTACATAGGATTAGGTGGTTGATGTACATTAAGGAAAATTTCTTGAAGCTGGAGAGGCCTGAACTTTATACTGCTACTGATTCCCTAACGTCAAAAGATATAGTTTACATCAAAGCTGGAATGAAGGAGCTCCTAACCTTGGAGAGGGAAGAAATTGAGTTGAAGAAACCCTGTGTCAGGGCCAGTATACTGCTGGCTATACCCAACGGTCCTGACAGTTATCTTAACATGGTGACCCATCCCTACCACAGGTTCATTTTAACTCGTTTTCGATTTAATTTGATACATTTTAGCTTGGGGTTTTATCCCGTCTGGAGTAGTCCAGAAAAGGCACCTCCCTGTTCTTGCGACCATTTTTCTGAGCAAAGTACTATGCACTTTATAATGTTTTGTAGCCATTATAATGAAGCCCGGAAATTGTTTCTTGTACCTATACTCAAGGAAGCAGGATTTATTTTAGTTAGACCTGCTCTTATTTATCTACAAATGCTACAAACTCCCAGGATTATGTTTTACGTGGCTAGTTTCCTGGTGAGAGCTATTAGAAGCAGGAATATCAGACTTAAAAATGCGTCTACTTGCCTTTGCAGTATAGATTAATATCTTAGCTAGAATGTTGACCTTTTGGGTCAGCATTCTTAGAAGCACCGTAACCGGGTTAGTAGTTGCCAGTCCTAATTATTTTTCAGGGGACCCCCTTAGCATATTTTTAATATTTCTTAAGTTTTTACCGCACTTTAGCACTTTTTGCACTTTAGCACCTTGCACTTTGTACTAGATAGGCTGATGTTAAAATGTAATACTGTGTATGTTGGTCTTTTTAATTTGTTGCTGGTCTTTTTAACCTGCTATTCTTAAACTGTTTTGAACTGTTTTTAACGTATGTGTTGTTTTTGTTTCATATATTTGCCATTGTCTTTGTATGATATTAAGTTATCGCAATAAAGTATTTGACTGACTGACTGAACATAATTAGCAATTAATCAATTAATTAAAATAATTGCCAATTAAAATTTAATTAATTACCAAATATAAATTAATTAACAATTAATTAAAAATGAATACCAATAAATAAATTTACATATTTAATTAATTATAATTATATTACTTCCCACCCTATTCCCCTATAAACCCACAACCCGCTACAGAATTAAATTACGCAAAAATTAAAAAAACAAAAATCATTATTTAAAATTAATTATAACATAAATACACACTTTTCACACATATAATAACATAAAAAACACTATAAAATATTTGATATTATTAGAAATTCGATAATTTTAATAACCTATATTATATACTTCGATATTTTAACTTTCTATATTTTTAACATTCGATATTACATTACTTACCTTAAAAATGATATTTTTGATGTCTATATTCTGTCCATTCGATATTTTGTCCAGTCTCTATTTTAAACTCGATATTATGTCCATTCAATATTTTTTACTCGATATTTTGACTGTTTACCGGTGGAAGGACCTTTGCAAAGCTGGAATGGTCATGTGTTACTTATTGCTAAATGTGGGTGTTAAATTAGTACTAATGGTGCACATACCTCTCTTCTTTCTGCACCTTTCTTCCTCTTTCGGCACCTCAGTGTCTTCTTTCTGCACATCACATTGCCTCTTCCTGCACTTCTCTTGTCCCTTCCTGCACCTCACTTGCCTCTTTCAGCACCTCTGTTGCTTTTTTCTGTAGATCTCTTGCCACTTTCTGCATCTCTCTTGCTTCTTTCTGCACCTCTCTTTCCTCTTTCTGCACCTCTCTTGCTTCTTTCTGCACCTCACTTGCCTATTTGTGCATTTATCTTGCCTGTCTCTGCACTCCCCATGCCTCTTTCTCTTGCCTCTTTCTGCATCTCACTTGCCACTTTCTGCTTGTTTGCTTCTTTCTAAACATCACTCTCTTCTTGCTGCACTTGTTCCCTCTTTCCACACCTCAGTTGGTTATTTCTGCATCTCTCCTGCCTCTTTCTGGATCTCTATGGCCTCTTTCTGCAACTCTGTTGCTTTCTTCTGGACTTCTCTTGCCTCTTTCTGCACCCTTCTTTCAGCACCTCTGTTGCTTCTTTCTGCATTTCTATTCCTTCTTTCTGTACCCCTCTTGCCTCTTTCTATACCCCTTTTACTTCTTTGTGTACCTCTCCTACCTCATGCCGCACCCCTCTTGCCTCTTTCTGTACCTATGTTGGTTCTTTCTGCACTAGTCTTGCTTCTTTCTGCACCCCTTTTGCATATTTATGCATCACTCCTCCCTCTTTCTGTACCTCTCTTGCCTCTTTCTGTACCTCTATTGCTCCTTTCTGCACTTCTTTTGCCTCTTTCTGCACCCGTGTTGCTTCTTCCTGCACGTCTCTTGCATCTTTCTGTACCTCTCTTGCTTCTTTCTGTACCTCTCTTGCTTCTTTCTGCAACCAACTTGCCTCTTTTTGCTCCCCTAGTCCCTCTTTTGGCACCTCTCCTGCCTCTGTCTGCACACCTGTTGCCTCTCTCTACAACACTATTGCCTCATTCTGCACCTCTGTTGATTATTTCTGCACTTCTCTTGCCTTTTTCTGCACCCTCTAGCCTCTTATTCTGCAACCCTGTTGCTTCTTTCTGCACTTCTCTTGCTTCCTTCTGTACCTCTTTTGCTTCTTTCTGCACCTCTCTTGCCTCTTTCTGTACATCTGTTGCTTCTTTCTGCACTTCTTTCGACTCCTTCTGTAACTCTTTTGCTTCTTTCTGCACCTCTGTTGCTTCTTTCTGCACCCCTTTGCTTCTTTCTGCACTTCCCTTGCTTCTTTCGGGCTCCCTCTTATATCTTTATGCACCCTTCTTCCCTTTTTTTGCATCCCTCTTGCCTCTTTCTGTAGTTCTCTTGCCCTTTTCTACACCTCTCTTGCCTCTTTCTGTACCTCACTTGCCTATTTCTGCACTTCTCTTCTTTCTACATCTCTGTTTCTTTTTTCAGAAATTCTCTTGCCTCTTTCTGCACTTCTCTTGTTTGTTTCTGCCCCTCTCTTGTGTCTTTCTGTACCTGTGTTGCCTCTTTCTGCACCTCACTTGCTTTTTTCTGCACTCCTCTTGCTTCTTTCTGCGTATCTCTTCTCTCTTTCTGCAGATCTTGTGTCCCTTTCTGCACCTCTCTTGCCTCTTTCTGCACCTCTCTTGCCTCTTTCTGCACCTCTCGCATTTTTCTACACCTTACTTGCCTCTTTCTGCAGTTCTCTTGCTTCTTTCTAAACCTCTCTTGCCACTTTCTGCTCCTCTTGCATCTTTGTGCATTTCTCTTGATTGTTTCTGCACTTCCCTTGCCTCTTTCTGTACCTTTCTTGCCTCTTTTTGCACCTCACTTGCTTCTTTCTGCACCTCACTCTCTTCCTTCTGCACCTCTCTTGCCTCTTTTTGCACTTCTCTTGCCTCTTTCTGTCCTCCTCGAGCCTCTTTCTGTAACTCTCTTGCCTCTTCCTGTACCTCAGTTGCCTCTTACTGCACTTTTCTTGCCTCTTTCTACACTTATCTTGCCTCTTTATATACCTCTCTTGCCACTTTCTGCTTGTTTGCTTCTTTCTAAACCTCACCCTCTTCTTGCTGCACCCTTCTTGTCTCTTTCAGCACCTCTGTTGCTTCTTTCTGCATTTATTTTCTGTCTTTCTGCACCCCTCTTGCGTTTTTCTATATCCCTCTTACTTCTTTGTGCACCTAGCCTACCTCTCTCTGTACCCTCTTGCCTCGTTCTGGACCTTTGTTGGTTCTTTCTGCACTGCTCTTGCTTCTTTCTGCACCTCTTTAGGAAATTTCTGAATCCTTCTTGCTTCTTTCTGCACCCCTGCTCCCTCTTTCTGAACCTTTCCAGCCTGTTTCTGCACCTCTCTTGTCTCTTTCTGTACCTCTGTTACTTCTTACTGCACATCTCTCCCCTCTGTCTGCCCCCTGCCTCTTTCAGCACCTCTGTTGCTTCTTTCTGCACTTCTCTAGCTTCCTTCTGCACCGTTCAAACCTCTTTCTGTACCCCTCTTGCCTCTTTGTGCACCTCTCCTTCCTCTATCTGCCGTTGTCTGCAGTTTTCTTGCCTCTTTCTGCATCTCTTTTGTTTATTTATGTACTTCTCTTGCCTCTTTCTGCACCCCGCTTGCCTCTTTATGCATCTATGTTGGTTCTTTCTGCACTGTTCTTGCTTCTTCCAACACCTCTGTTGTAAATGTAAACAACCCTCTTGCCTCTTGCCTCTACCCCTCGTCTGTCTTTCTGCACTTCTTTTGCCTTTTCCTGCACACCTGTTCCCTCTTTCTGCACCCCTTTTAACTGTTTCTACAACTCTCTTGCCTCTTTCTGCGGATCTTTTGCTTCCTTCTGCACCTCTGTTGCTTATTTTTGCAGTTCTCTTGCCTCTTTCAGTACCCGTCGTCTGTCTTTCTGCACCTCTCTTACCTTTTCCTGCACACCTGTTCCCTGTTTCTGCACCCCTTTTGCCTGTTTCTGCAACTCTCTTGCCTCTTTCAGCAGTTCTTTTGCTTCCTTGTGCACCTCTGTTGCCTCTTTCTGCATCCCCGTTCCTTCTTTCTGCACTTCTCTTGCTTCTTTCTGTACCTCTCTTGCTTCTTTCTGCATTCGACTTGCTTCTTTTTGCACCACTCCTACCTCTTGCTGCACCACTCTTGCCTCTTTCTGTACCTCCGTTGCTTCCTTTTACACCTTTTTAGCCTCTCTCTATAACTCTCTTGCTACTTTCTACACTTCTCTTGCTACTTTCTGCAACTCTCTTGCTTCTTTATGCACCCTTCTTCCCTTTCTTGCATTCCTCTTTCCTCTTTCTGCAGTTCTCTTGCAATTTTCTGCACCTATCTTCCCTCTTTCTGCACCTCACTTACTTCTGTCTGTGTTTCGTTTGCTTCTTTCAGTAATTCTCTTGCCTCTTTCTGCACTTCTCTTGCTTGTTTCAGTACCTTTCTTGCGTCTTTCTGTACTTTTCTTGCGTCTTTCTGTACCTCTAATGCATCTTTCTGCAATTCACCTGCTTCTTTCTGTACCCCTCGTGTCCATTCTGCACCACTTCCCCTTCTTTCTGCACCTCTCTTGTCTCTTTCTGTACCCCTGCTCCTTCTTTCTGTACCTTTTCTGCCTGTTTCTGTACCTCGCTTGCTTCTTTCTTTACCTCTGTTGCTTCTTCCTACACTTATCTTCCTTCTGTATGCACCCCCTCTTGCCTCTTTCTGTATCCCTCTTGACTCTTTGTGCACCTCTCCTACCTCTTTCTTCACCTCTCTTGCCTTTTTTTGTACCTCTTTTGGTTCTTTCTGCACTGCTCTTGCTTCTTTCTGTACCTCTCTTGCACATTTCTACATCCCTCATGCCTCTTTCTGTACACCTCTTCCCGAATTCTCCACCTCTTGCTTCTTTTTGCACTTCCTTTGCTTCTTTCTGCACTGCTCTCTTGCTTCTCTCTGCATGGCTCTTGTATATTTCTGTATCTCTTTTACCTCTTTCTGCTCCCCTGATCCCTCTTTCTGTACATTTCTTTCCTGTTTCTGCACCTCTCTTGCCTCTTTCAGCACCTCTGTTGCTACTTTCTGCACTTATCTTGCCTCTTTCTGCACCCCTCTTGCATCTCTAAGCACCTCTGATGCTTCTTTCTGCAACTTCTCTTGCTTCTTTCTGTACCCTTCCTACCTCTTTCTGTGGGCCTTTGCCTCTTTGTGCATCTCCCCTTCCTCTTGTGATGTATTCCTATAGGTACTGTATCGATTCCCCTATTCCTGACCCTGGTTTGGTTAATAATTAACTAGCAGCCATCCAACAGTGCAAAAACCGTTATCTGATTAAGCCACACCACGGCACAGAAGCGCGTTATCTGATTAGGTCAGAACGCATGCCATCTAATTAGACAAGCGATATTCCTCCAGCCCCTGATAAGGCATACGGAGTTCTCAAAACAAATCAAACCTACAGCGACCTGGGAAATTCCCATAGCCATTGTTTTGATTTCACCGAGAACTTCAGCAAAAGAATGTGCGAACGAGCCCGTTCATATGACATCCTTATTGACGTATATATGTCCATCCTTACGTCAATCTCGGCACCTTTCAGGTATAAATATTACCGACATTGCCTTAAGCAAACACATGCGGTGGTGATGAGATTGGAGCAGCGAGACGTGCTGAGGAGCCCAGCAGAGAGCGAAGCCCACAGGCGCTGCCCCGCCTTCCTGACACGCTGAGAACGAGACGCTGTCTTTCTCCTGCTGAGAAATCCAGCTCCGGCGCTTCCAAGCAGCCCTCGCAGGCAGCTGGAATATCAAGACCTGGGATAAGAGATACCAGCCCTCCATCATTCTAGATCTCAGGTACAGAACTGAATAACCCCTCGCAGAGAATTCTCTAGTCAGTCCCTTGGCAAAACAAACTTAACTTAAACTGCTACTTATCTACACCCGCCCACGTATCAGGCTTAGGTCAGGTACACTGGGGTAGGCGTGGTTAGAAGCACCAGTTGAGTATGATTAGTCAAATGTATATATGTATGTATCTATTTTATCCATTTTAAAGTATCATATGGCTCAGAAACCATATCAATGCTTTTACAGTATTATTTTATAATTCTGTCTTTACTGTATGCACTTTACTTAACTATAAGTATTACAATAATAGCGATTAATTTCTCTTGTATGAGAAAGGAGACTGATCAATAAATAACATCTTTTTATTGAACACGCCCGTCTCTTCCTTTTCTCTACAATCTGGTGAAACTAAGAATGCACTGAACTGACTGAGTAAAATAAGTTGTCTTTTGTTTTCACACGACTCTAGAGATACACTCTTGATTAGGGGAGAGCAAAGTTGTCATGTTCTATGGTTGTCAGAAACTAAATCCCTTCTTGTCTATCCAGGGAGGTTAATATTCCTCCCTGCCTATTCGAGAAAGTTTCTAGTGAACTCTGAGCTAGCTGGCAAACACAAAACTTTAAGTCTAATATCATCGGTAGAAGACCTAGTTAACCTCTGCCCTAGGTCTATACTATTGAAGATATTATTCCAATGCGCAGAGCCTATTGGGATAATAGGAACTACACTACATGGCGCCCAACGGTTTGGATAGGCGATAAAACTAACGCAAGACATTAGAGTAACTCAGTTGTGCTTTTTCACACAGACCCCTTTTTCCCATAATACTCCAAAGACGTCTGGAGTGGGTGAAAGGTCATATCCGCCAAACCTCGCAGGAGGAGACTCCTATGTATGGTTCTTGGTTTACTCAACGTTGAAGGATACACTGTTCCAAAATAGTGTGCATCTAATCTTTGTTTCCATAGAAACCTGATCTGCAAATAAACAGAATAACCTTCCTGTCAGTAAAATGACAGAAAGTGAAGAAGAAAGGGAGACAGTTAGATTAGCAGCTAAACTCCTAGTAGCAGACAATACTCTGCTGCAAAATGACCCGGATATAATACTCATCCCGGTCAACATAAGAAAATCTATAACCTTAAAACTTATAGAAAATGGACTGACACCAAGAGGTGGTACAGTCATATTCGTAATTGAGGCACACGAATATCGGCAGACAGAGGTATTCTATTCATGGATAAACTTTCCAGCAGCAAACGCTGTAACAAAGGACTTCCACTATTACAAAATAGAGGAACCTCCTAATGAGTACACTCCTTTCGAGGAGGTGGAAATACCACTCGAATTCCAAGAGCATCTGCTCTTGTTTCATGGCGCCCTAAAACATAATAATCACATCACCAGGCTCGGTCCACTAGGTAGACCAGGAGCAACGTGGCCGGTCCTAGCCGGATACACACCACATCCAGACATTGAAGAAATGCCTGCACCAGATCTTTTAGCACAGCTAAAACAATTAATAAAAATACATAGACAATTAGTCCAATATGTAATACGGACTTCAACAATCCAACCAGCAATCAAAATTCCACAGCTGACCAGTCATCAGGGGAACACAAATAAAATTACACCTCAGAACATACAGTCCTGTCAAGGTAAAGTACCCGCAAAACGGGAACAAATTCCTTTCTGGCTAGCACAAAAAATCACTCAAATAGAGGCGGTGTTTCCAGATACCACGCCTGTTGAGAAACATAGGATTCTGACTATCTGTCTTCCAATGGGAATCGCACCACATGTGGAGGACTATGACACTTGGGGTACAGTCTTTGCTTCCATTTACACAAAAACACATGGTGTTCCATCCATGTCAGTAATACCAGATGTGCTAAAACAAATTCAAGATGAATACGGTCCAGAACCCGCTTTAACTCTCGGTATGAAATTACTGAAAGACTTCAAGCAAGTCTCTGCAATATTATTAGCCAACATAAAGGGAGAAGCAGCAAATGTGGCGATTCGCCAGAGGTTAAAAGAGACAAATATAGCAGACCAACCATCTGAAATTGCCAGAATCATAGAAAAATCCTATGAAGAACTAGGAAGAGATAGTTTGGGTGGAATACCAGTGAAACCCCAACTAGTTGAAAGTCCTGAAAAAGTATTTATTAAAAATAATTTAAACACTCAAAAAAAGAGCTGGGATGGAAATAAACAATCCAATCCTAAAGAAAAAAGATTCCAGTCCAGAGGAAGGTCTCCTCGGCGGAGAGAAAGATCTCCTGACCAAGGACGCAAGTCTCCCCAAAGGGAGCCCTCTGTGAAAAAATACAACCTTAGAAATAGGGATAATATAAAAAACCTGATAGATATCAAGATATTGATACACGTCCCTCTCAATCTTTTCAGACTTCCTCGCAGAAATCGGAAAGAAGAGGACGATCAGAACACAGGGAAGAGCACGTCAAGTCCAAAGACAAAGAACCTGCTCATCTGAATAAAATATTACAATTTCCAAAAAAGAAGGTAGCCAGTATTAAAGTAATCAACAATGCCGAGAATACTGAGGACACAGCTGAAAAACGGAGAATGGGCTTAGACAATGCTAGACAGCGCAGCAGAAGTGAGCATAGCTCGCAAAGTCCTTATGAATCATCTGGAGACAGTGGACACGAATGAATACATTCAGGTGGAAACTGCAGATACCAGAGTTAGCAAACCTCATAAAATATATGAAATAACATTGCGTATAGAGGGGGATAAGACCAGAAAAATAAGGGGTCTATTTTGGGATAATCTCTCCAAGGGCTATGACATCCTTCTAGCTGAACGAGACTGGCCTCCAGAGTTTGTCAGGGAGTGCCCACATGGCGAAGAAATAATTATGCCTGCCTTCTCAAACAATATTCCAATTCATAAAAAATATACACTTGCAAGAAAGTGGGCAGTAGCTCAAGCCCCTGCCTTATATAAAAATCATGTGGGATGGGATGAGGACTCTCCTCCTCACAAAATCCAGTTAAAATCACAACCTACTGCACAGAGGCAGTACCCGATTAAGCAAGAAGCTAAAAAACAGGTAAAAGAGATCCTAGATCAACTTGAATACCAGGGGGTGATTGAAACTTGCACCTCACAAATGAACAACCCTTTGTTTCCTGTCTCCAAGCCAGACAATTCATATCGTCTTGTTTTGGACTACAGACACCTTAACTCATGTTGCAAAACATTTGCAGTACAAAACTCGCATAGTGCTGCACTAATGAATAACATAGTGCGCAAAAAATACAAAACCACATTAGACATTTCTAATGGATTCTTTTGTCAAAATATAGCACCAGAGAGCAGATATTTGACGGCGTTCTCAATAAATGGCACGCAAAAAAAATTCTGTCGTTTGCCCCAGGGGTTCAAAAACAGCCCAGGATTATTCTCAGCGAGAGTAACAGAATTACTACAAACATATGATGACGAGGCATTATCTTATGTCGACGACATTTATCTAACGGATGATGACTTGGATACTCACTTGAAGAGAGTGAACACCATAATACTTGGGTTCGCAGCAGAGGGTTACAAATTCAACTTTAAAAAGTCAAGAATTGCCCATCTAACAGTCCTGTTTTTAGGATATGAACTATCAAGTGAAGGAAAAAGCCTGGCCGACAATTTCCTAGAGAAATGTGCTGTAATCCAAGCACCTAGAACACTGAAAAACTTACAATCAATTCTAGGCTTCCTAAATTTCGGAAGAACTTACATTATAAATTATGCAGAGAGAATTAAACCTCTCTATGATCTAATAAAACCAGATTTTAAAAGAATCAATTGGACTCAAAAACACACAGAAATTTTGAGATCTTTACAAACAGATATGTTAGTTAAAACAAAATTACAAACACGTGAGAACACACGCAACCTTGTGATTCGAGTCATCCCAGGAAGATGCGGATTCACATACCTGACCTCTAATGAGGGAGCGAAGGTACCAATAGCATACAAATCACATTTGTACACAGAAGCTGAAAAAAGGTTCAGCATTAAGGAAAACATTGTTCATACGGTTCAAACAGCTGTAGCAAAAGAAAAATACCTAGCAGACGGTAGACAGGTTACAGTCAGAACAGCAGAATCAGCTTTTGAGGCATTAACAACACCATGTAATTTACCGACAACTGCACTAAATCCAGAATGGATACAATGGGTAAATTCTGTTGCTACAGACAAAGTAAAATACTATTTTGACCCGGAAATGAAAGAATTAAAATATCTAGAATATGAGAGAGAATACCCTCTGCCAATCGACATTCTGCCTTTACGACAGTACGCCTGTGTAATATATACAGACGGGCATGCTCAACCCTCAGTTTGGGGAGAGCTGGCTTACAACGCCACATGCGAAATTGTAAAAGAAGTGTGGCGCGGAGGCAAATTAAGACCTCTACTTACAAAAACACACTCAGTGGAAAATAATTCAGAACAACAAACTGAAATAATAGCATTAAAAATGGCGCTAGATAATGCCGATCGCGAATTCCCGACACTTATTGTGTGCGATTCGTATTACTGCGTCAAATCATACAATAACGATTTGCAGAAATGGATTCAAAACGGTTACAAAGATGACACAGGTGCCACAATAAAGCAGAAAGCACTTTGGGAACAATTAGTTCTTTTAAAGAAAGAACTACCAAAAACTCACGTGATACATTCACTGAGTCATCAGCGTGATGGCGTTCACGTTGCAGGGAATTCATTGGCTGAGACAGCCACAGCGGTAGCAACTAAACCGGCCTCCGTAGCTACAAAAAGCGTACAGTAAAACACATTGACGGTGAAACTGTGCTGGCGGTGAAAACGTCATCAAAAGGCGACTGCTCAGCGCTACCGATCAATTATCCACTCAATTATACATACATAATCGATGCAAACTCAGTCCCTTTTGCTCGAATCCCTGGAGTGGGGGATAGAGTAATTCCAAACACGGACAGGAGAGGCTTGTTAATAGCAGACGCACATATGGGTGAGGGTCTCAGACACCTTAAGCAAAAAGATTCTCTGGAAGAATTACAATCAGTGTACTGGTGGCCAGGCATGAGCCTGCATCATCACATTTTTGTAAAAAACTGCCCAGACTGCAATAGAGATCGCAGTGGCGAGCGAGGAGGACTATTGCCATGGCACTTCGCTCCAGAAAAACAACAACAATAAGAAAATACCCATCATGAAAAAAGCGTTATATTAACATAAAAAGACTAATTTTCACTTATAATGTAGACCCCAGCGCTCGGCTGACGTCTGGACTGTTATAAAAGGATTTGCAAGTCTATAATGGCATATACGCTAGGAGCATGCTACGTTTTGACTAAAGTATTCCCTTTAGCCCTCAAGCTTATGGGGAAGCATGGCCAAATGAGCATTGCATAGCGGGACTCTTCTCACTTCCTTCCTGAGGGATACGGGATGGTGTAAAGAAAAAACCAAGACATAAAGCAATCTATAACGGAAAAGGTATTAGGTTCGGGAGCTGGGTGGGTCAAACATTTAATAAGTGTCCAACGTAGTCTAAATAACCTGCCAAGGAATTCTCTGAAAGGGTTCAGTCCGTACGAACTATTGTTCGGGACTAGAATGATGATCCAAGATCTTGATAGTCAGACTACAGTGGTTAAAGACAAAAGCTTTGATATCAAAGATCGTTTGGCTATTTTGCAGGACTTAAATGAAACAAGGAAAGACCTGAGCAACATAAAGTTGAAACAACAGCCAACAACCACTGAAGAAAAACCACCTGTCCCAGCCAGGCCTGTCTGGATTCCAAAAGTCGGGGATCTGGTAAGAGAAAAGATCGCGGTAAAGAAGGAATTTGGGCCTTCTTACAGAAAAGCAGTTCCTGTCTTGTCTATCAACGGGACAAGATCAGTAGTACTACCGCCCCTTGCTGGTAAAAAGGAGAACCGAGTCATATCAATCGACCTGGTAAAACCACAATCATGTGGCCGATAACAAACAGTAGGCCAAGTGGACTCCCAAGAAGTAGCAGAACACCAATGTTTGCTACGAATACAGAGGCTCAAACTGGAAGACTGATCACATTTGGAAAATCTACAGTGAATCAACAAGGACTATGCAACAAAGCAATGGAACTTGAACCTCTTAAAACCCAAATCAAAGCTTTTCATCAAGAAACAACAACCTATGATGATGTATCTACAGACTTTGCTAATGAAACAAAACAAAATCCGAAAGCAATTGGAACAATTGACAGAACAGCATCCGGCTACTTCATCAACTTCGATGATTCATCTGAAGACCTGAGTGAAGCAAAGAAACAGCCATCAACAAAAACTTTTAAAGATAAAGCTAAGGAACTTTTTCAACAGCTGAAAGAAACGTATCTGATCTCTCCATGGATTGAATTTTGGGTGGCCTTTGGTGCATTTATCTTCATTCTTTGGCTCATCTTAGTACTATGCTTGGGACATTTCATTGAAGGAAAATATGCTAAAATGGACACAGCAAGCCAGAAAATCAACTTGGTCCTTAAACCACACACATCTTCACACATCGAGAAAAGAGATCTTTCTTCAGTGAACTTCACAGCCAATCCTATACCAGGCGGTGTAGCATGGGACAAAACTGATTATGAAATCTATGGTCCGGTTGAAATCCTGAAGTATCCACACCAATTCAAGATCTCATTGAGTGACTTTGTAAAACCAAGCACATTTGCTGATGATTGGGACTTTGAGAGTATTAATGATATGATGTCTGATCTTGTGATGTCTGCCAAATTCACATAACATGATTATTTGCAGGGTTCGTCTAATTATGATCAGATGTTCTGCTACAACCACTATGGTAACCATTATCTACATAAATCTGCACAACCTAGAAATGTTTTAAATTATAACCAATGGGAACATTGTGCTACTCCTCCAAAAGATAGCTCGAAAACATTTTATGATAAATATTCATACTTTTCAGGGTTTAACACAAGTAATGCAGAAACATTTTATTTCAAATTGTCAAATAAGACAGGTATGAAGACCATGCTTACAAACACAAAATTGATATATTCCGATTCATTTTTTGAGCAATTGAATACATTTGGGTTTGATTTCTGGAACAATAATATTGAAACAAAAACTGTTTGGGGTACAAAGAGATTGGCAAGTACAAGGTATAGAATCATTGTTTAGAGCCTGCATGATCCCAGAACAAAATATATTTTTGAATGACACTATTCACCAAACTACCTGTCTGGGCTTAGCCAAAATCAAAGATTTGAACAAACCGTCTATTCCAAAGCCAACAGTGAACAGTAATAGCTCTATAGATGTTGAGATAGACGTAAACCATATATTAAACCAAAACAGAACACATCCTGAATGGAAAAAATGGTTGATCTGGCCCACAGATACAAATAACTGTCAAGACAGATTTCTGAACAAAACACAGGGGTTCACATTGACTAGGCCAGACCCTAGATATTCCCAAAGACAACATCCAGGGATAGTAACCACCTACAGCGTGGGCAAGCTCTGCCTTCAATGGCTACAAACGTCCACACTGGCTGAAATTAAGCAACACCTAACTTTACTTACAGAAGGTGCTGACTTGCGTGATTTTATTATGGGACCAAGCAAACAGCGTCAAAAACGTTTCATAGCGGCCTCTATATATGCAGCCTATAACGAAGTTTGGAAAGTAACTCAAATTGAGACAGCAGAAAAAATACGGGAAATTGACCGTATTAATTTGAAAAAATCACTTTCTGTGGTGGACAATGGGTTAATGACTCTGTCCTCCAGAATATATTCTCTGGACAGCATTGTGTCTTCAGCAATCGATATAATATCGCAAGACTTACTGATGTTACAACACGGTCAGTCCCAATTGCGTTCTATTGTACAGCTTGGCTGGACGTTACAAAATCTGCGTTCTGGCTATGTGCCTTGGCGTTTAATCAACACAACGTCATTATTTAATATCTTTAACCTTACTGATAAACAAATCAGTTTGGCACAGAAGGGTGCTGACTATACAATTCTGAGCATTGAAAGACTTGAGAGATTACCATTGACAATGTCAGAACGACCTCTCATTGAATGGATAATACATGGAATAATAAATATTCCGATAACTACTTTCCAGTTTCAATTCTGCCAAAAATATATACAGGCAGGCCAGTATGAAAGGTTGGGTAAAGGGTACATTAAGTCAATATGGAACTTGCCCTATACACACGAATGTGTCAGTAATAAAGGCCAGAAAGTGTTTCTCAGTGGCAATAATTGTGCAAAATCACTAAGCGGTACACTTCTGTGTCAGGGTATTAGTTTGCATGGAGCCTGTGAAGGGACTTCGAATAACCTTTCATGTTACCAGCTAGGCACACCTGCAACACAAATAGAACCATTCTTTAGGAGACTCTCAAACAGGAGTTACATTCTAATAGTAGATCGCAGATGTTGTAGTTTGCTGCCCGGAAAACCTTATCTCATAACAGTGACTAGGAAGGTCATGTGCTGTGAACGAGTTTTGTTCCCGAACGATTCTCCAGACAGGGAGGCAAGGTTATGGCCCGATTTGAAAATTGCTTCTATTCGAATAGATACTTTAAGCAGAATGAAGACTGTGCTCCTACAGACGCCGACCAGGCTCACCTCATCAAAAGAAACGTATGATCTCCAAGTTGCAAGGACAACAGAAGAGATTCATTCATTATTATCAACTAATTCCCCCATATATTTCTCAAAAATACTGAACGAAATCTTAAATATTTCTGATACCACTGGTGTCTCCAGTGTATTTAAAGCAGTGTTTTCGGGTGCTTTAACTCCATTCAAAGCCATCCTGGGTATTTTTCCAGACTTTGTCCATTCCATTTTTGGCGGACTTCCTCTCCTTTTGGGACTAGTGGCAGGCTTCCTATTTTTGATCCTGTTATTTCGCTATGGCAAACCATGTCACAGACAAAACACCTGCGACAAGGGAAGAAATGATCCTAGCCATTGGCTACCGGGACCGGGTAACTAAAATCCTTGGACTATCCCGGCTTAGAGACCTGAACATGACTTGGTCTCTTTCATTTAGACCAATGTGGCAAAGTTGTGTTATGCCTGTATTAAGGTGCTTGCTATGCGGCGAAGAATGCGTGTTGGACACCTGTCTGGCACTACAATCGGATGTGCCAATGGACGCAGATACCTTGTTGGGTCCGGTAACGGCTCATGCATTGTGCTGTCCCCAGCGGCTACCAATCCTGATGACGGCATTCGTGGAGACTTCACCACTACGATTGAGGGGTAGTGAAGTACAAGATGAAAGCAGCATCGATCAGGTACGACCTTCAGGCAGCTATGCTGATCAAAACATCAATGGAGGCAATCATGCTCAGGCTCATGAATGCATGGTAACAACTTTTTCCGAGTTAGTGGAACTTACGCAAGAAGCTGTTGACAGTTTTTTCAACAGTCTAAATGATATGATGTTTTCACCAGAGCAGCAGGAATAACTTTGAGAAAATTAGCACTCGGAGTTCCCCACATCCTGAATTTGGCCTTCAACTTTTTAAAGAAAAGCGATATGAAAAATTTTCTCATCATTTTGTTCAGACTGCAAGAACTTTTTCCCCAATTCCAAAATATTTACGATTTTTGGGACACTTATCTTCTGCTTAAAGTAGACATTATTCTTAGAGAACTGAATTTCTATTTTAGGTAGTCATGAGACATTAGCTATCCTCTAGCACTGTTATACAAAACTTTATGATTGTGATGAAATGGTCTCGCACTTTTTTTCTGTATTAAGAGCCATTTCATGTGTAGTTCTCGCATTTTATTCATGCTGAATTTAACATATGCTTTATATGATTAGCATTATTAGACTGCTTGTGCATATAGTATACGTGATAGTACATGTGATTGTGTTTCGTATATTTTATAAATTCCAATTTTCGGAATACATATAAATGTATTTTGGGGTAGTACGGTATACACAAACGCTACTGGTTTCACTATGCCTAGATTTGTAAATATGGACATAGTCTATGTGGAGTGGGTGTGATGTATTCCTATAGGTACTGTATCGATTCCCCTATTCCTGACCCTGGTTTGGTTAATAATTAACTAGCAGCCATCCAACGGTGCAAAAACCGTTATCTGATTAAGCCACACCACGGCACAGAAGCGCGTTATCTGATTAGGTCATAACGCATGCCATCTAATTAGACAGGCGATATTCCTCCAGCCCCTGATAAGGCATACGGAGTTCTCAAAACAAATCAAACCTACAGCGACCTGGGAAATTCCCATAGCCATTACTGACGCGCTGAGAACGAGACGCTGTCTTTCTCCTGCTGAGAAATCCAGCTCCGGCGCTTCCAAGCAGCCCTCGCAGGCAGCTGGAATATCAAGACCTGGGATAAGAGATACCAGCCCTCCATCATTCTAGATCTCAGGTACAGAACTGAATAACCCCTCGCAGAGAATTCTCTAGTCAGTCCCTTGGCAAAACAAAATTAACTTAAACTGCTACTTATCTACTCTCGCCCACGTATCAGGCTTAGGTCAGGTACACTGGGGTAGGCGTGGTTAGAAGCACCAGTTGAGTATGATTAGTCAAATGTATATATGTATGTATCTATTTTATCCATTTTAAAGTATCATATGGCTCAGAAACCATATCAATGCTTTTACAGTATTATTTTATAATTCTGTCTTTACTGTATGCACTTTACTTAACTATAAGTATTACAATAATAGCGATTCATTTCTCTTGTATGAGAAAGGAGACTGATCAATAAATAACATCTTTTTATTGAACACGCCCGTCTCTTCCTTTTCTCTACAATCTGGTGAAACTAAGAATGCACTGAACTGACTGAGTAAAATAAGTTGTCTTTTGTTTTCACACGACTCTAGAGATACACTCTTGATAAGGGGAGAGCAAAGTTGTCATGTTCTATGGTTGTCAGAAACTAAATCCCTTCTTGTCTATCCAGGGAGGTTAAAATCCTCCCTGCCTATTCGAGAAAGTTTCTAGTGAACTCTGAGCTAGCTGGCAAACACAAAACTTTAAGTCTAATATCGTCGGTAGAAGACTTAGTTAACCTCTGCCCTAGGTCTATACTATTGAAGATATTATTCCAATGCGCAGAGCCTATTGGGATAATAGAAACTACACTACACTCTTTCTGCACCCCTATTGCCTTTTTCTGCTGTTCTCTTGCCCCGTTCTGCACCTCTGTTCCTTCTTTCTGTACATATCTTGCTTCTATCAATACCTCTCTTGCCTCTTTCTGCACCTCTGTTGGTTCATTCTGCACTGCTCTTGCTTCTTTCTGCACTTCTGTTGCAAATGTAAGCATCTCTCTTGCCTCTTTCAGGACCCCTCTTCTATCTTTCAACACTTCTCTTGCCTCTGTCTGCACACATGTTCACTCTTTCTACACCCCTTTTGCCTGCTTCTGCAACTCTATTGCTTCTTTCTCCAACTCTCTTGCTTCTCTCTGTACTTCTCTTGCTTCTTTCTGCACTGCTCTTGCTTCTTTCTACACCTCTCTGGTAAATGTATGCATCCCTCTTGCCTCTTTCAGCACCCCTCGTCCGTCTGTCTGGACCTCTCTTGCCTTGTCCTGCACACATGTTCCCTTTTTCTGCATCACTTTTGCCTCTTTCTGCAGCTCTCTGGCCTCTTTCTGCAGTTCCTTTGCTTCCCTTTGTACCCCTGTTCCTTCTTTCTGCACTTCTCTAGCCTCTTTCTGCACTCCTGTTCCTTCTTTCCGCACTTCTCTTGCTTCCTTCTGCACCCCTGTTCCTTCTTTCTGCACTTCTCTTGCTTCTTGCTACATCTCTGATGCTTCTTTCAGCAATTCTCTTGCCTCTTTCTGCACTTCTCATGTTTATTTCTGCCCCTCTCTTGCCTCTTTCTGCACCTCTCTTGCCTCTTTCTGTATCTCTGTTGTGTCTTTTTACACTTCTTTAGCCTCTCTCTATAACTCTCTTGGTTCTTTCTACACTTCTCTTGCTACTTTCTGCAACTCTCTTGCTTCTTTAAGCACCCTTCTTCCCTTTTTTGCATCCCTCTTTCCGCAATTCTCTGCCATTCTCTTGCACCTATCTTTCTTCTTTCTGCACCTCACTTGCTTCTGTCTGTGTTTCTTTTACTTCTTTCAGTAATTCTCATGCATCTTTCTACACTTCTCTTGCTTGTTTCTGTACCTTTCTTGCGTCTTTCTGTACCTTTCTTGTGTCTTTCTGTGCCTCTAATGCCTCTTTCTGCAATTTACCTGCTTCTTTCTGTACCCCTCTTGTCATTCTGCAACACTTCCCCTTCTTTCTGCACCTCTCTTGCCTCTTTCTGTACCCCTGCTCCTTCTTTCTGTTCCTTTTCTGCCTGTTTCTGTACCTCGCTTGCTTCTTTCTTTACCTCTGTTGCATCTTCCTACAGTTATCTTCCTTCTGTATGCACCCCTCTTGCCTCTGTCTGTATCCCTCTTGCTTTGTGCACCTCTCCTACCTCTTTCTGCACCAGTCTTGCCTTTTTTGTATCTCTTTTGGTTCTTTCTGCACTGCTCTTCCTTCTTTCTGCACCTATCTTGCACATTTCTGCATCCCTCATGCCTCTTTCTGTACACTTCTTTCCCAATTCTCCACCTCTTGCTTCTTTCTTCACCTCTGATGCTTCTTTCTGCACTGCTCTCTTGCTTCTTTCTGCACCCCTCCTACCTCTTTCTGTAGGCCTTTGCCTCTTTGTGCATCTCTCTTTCCTCTTTCTGCACCTCTATTGCCTTTTCTGTTGTTCTTTTGTCTCGTTCTGCACCTCTGTTGCTTCTTTCTGCAAATATCTTGCTTCTATCAATACATCTCTTGCCTCTTTCTGCACCTCTCTTGGTTCCTTCTGCACTGCTCTTGCTTCTTTCTGCACTTCTGTTGCAAATGTAAGCTTCTCTCTTGCCTCTTGCAGCACCCCTCTTCTATCTTTCAGCACTTCTCTTGCCTCTGTCTGCATACATGTTCACTCTTTCTACACCCCTTTTGCCTGCATCTGCAACTCTTTTACCTCTTTCTGCAGTTCTTTTGCTTCTTTCTGTACCCATCTTGCCCCTTTTTTCATCCATCCTTCCCCTTTCTGCACCTATTTTGCCTTTTTCTGCAGTTCTGTTGCCTCCTTCTGCACCTGTGTTGCTTATTTCTGCATTTCTCTTGCCTTTTTATGCACCCTTCTAGCCTCTTTCTGCAGCAATGTTGCTTCTTTCTGCACTTCTCTTGCTTCTTTCCGTACCTTTCTTGCTTCTTTCCCCACCCATCTTGCCTCTTTATGTACCCTTCCTCCCTCTTTATGCACCTCTCTTGCCTCTTTTTGTACCTCTTTTGCTGCTTTCAGCACTTCTTTAGACTCCTTCTGTACCTCTGTTGCTTCTTTCTGCACCTCTGTTGCTTCTTTCTCCACCTCTCTTGCTTCTCTCCTCACTTCTCTTGTTTCTTTCTGTACCTCTCTTGCTATTTTCTGCACCTCTCTTGCCTCTTTCTATACCACACTTGCCTCTTTCTGCCCTTCTCTTGCTTCTTGCTAAATGTCTGTTGCTTCTTTCAGCAATTCTCTTGCTTCTTTCTGCACTTCTCTTGTTTATTTCTGCCCCTCTTGTGTCTTTCTGCACCTGTTGCCTCTTTCTGCACCTTTTTGCGCACCTTACCTGCCTCTTTCTGCACTTCTCTTGCTTTTTTCCAAACCTCTCTTGCCTCTTTCTGCACCTCTTTTGTTTATTTCTGTACTTCTCTTGCCTATTTCTTCATGGAGAAGCGTGGCTCAATGGTTAGTGCTGCAGACCCTGATGCAGAGGTCTGGCCCGGGACGAAGGTTCAATTCCGATCTTGGACTCAATTTCCCCAGACCTGATAATTCTCGCCTCAGTGCCTAGTCTAATCATGGGTCCCACTCTGTGACTCTGGGCAATAGCTTGCTTAATCTCCACAACAGCCCCAGCAGCGCTTGGATGCCTGGCTTCACCTTGGGGGTGCCCAGGAGTGGACATTTCACAGGAAAGCCAGGATGGGTCCCACAGCAGTATGAATACAGCGCTACGAGACCTTTGGGTAGAAGTGCGCTATATAAATGCAAACACATTTACATTTACATCTATAATGCATCTTTCTGCAACTTCTCTTGCTTCTCTCTGCGCTGCTCATACCTCTTTCTGTAGGCCTTTGCCTCTTTTGCACCTCTCCTTCCTCTTTCTGCACCTCTATTGCCTTTTGCTGCTGTTCTCTTGCCTCGTTCTGCACCTCTGTTGCTTCTTTCAGCACTTATTTTGCCTCTATCTATACCTCTCTTGCTTCTTTCTGCACCTCTGTTGCAAATGTAAGCATCTCACTTGCCTCTTGCAGCACCCTGCGTCTGTCTTTCGGCACCTCTCTTGCCTCTGTCTGCACACATGGTGTTGGACCTGGCCCTTTTGGCAGGTTCACCCCGAGACTTTTTGCTTTTTCCTAGCCTGTTTTTAGAACCTGGTGTTGGTGATTTTAGGCCTCTGCGCACTTTTTCACTGTGGTACAGTGTAAAGTGCGTGAGCTCTCTGTGTATGTGTGGTGAGTGACCTGTCCTACCATAGGAATGAATGGGGAATATGTATGCCCATGGTAGTTCCTGATGTGTGGGGAGTGCAGGGTCGAGTTTGATATGTGTGAACTCGTGAGATTGAATGCTGCTTAATGGTGTATGGGGCATGGTTGTGTCTAGTCTAGAAGTGCCACTTTGAGAAGTTGGCATATTTGTGTAATTTGTGCCTGGCGTGTGATTGGCTGGTGAGCCTGGCCCAGAGTGCCTGGGCCTGCTTGTGGATTGACTGTCTGGTTTGAGGGTGACGGGCTGCAGAGCCCCAGGAGGTTGTCTGAGTCAGCCCGTGGATGAAAGGCAGCATCTGCTGACAGGGAAGTGGGAAGAGATAGCACCTGGGAGTGAATGAGGCTGTGCCTGCCTGCCACAATGCTGGCTCCACCTCCCCGCTGGGCGACTGTCACCTCTGTCCCTGATACTGAAAGGACTTCCCTATAACCAGTTCTTGCTGGTTCTCACACTGCCTGCACAAAGACTTCAAAGACTTTTCTCTGTATAAGAAGGGGCTGTGTCCCCTTCCAAAATGTTCTTGTTTTTGGACTTGAATCTGCCAGGGCGTGCTGCTGCTTGGGCCCAGGGAAATCCCTGGGCCCTGCCCAGCCCCTGGACACCTGATGGACTTTCCTGGATGCCTGGAGGACTCCTGGGGGACCCCTCTGCCTTGCCTGGGCTGGTTGGGGGGACTTTGCTTTGCCCCTTGGAATCTCTGGGGCCTCTGGCAGCATGGAGAAGCTGCATTCTTTTGCAGGGAGCGCTTTATTTTTACTTGAACCTTCTTTGTTGCCTGCTGGTGCTTGGGAGCGCTGGATTTGTATTTCTAGCGCCTGGAAGCGCTGTGTTTCCCCCTAGCGCTGGGGAGCGCTTTGTTTTACTGCTAGAGCTTGAGGGCGCTTTTTCGGGACCTTCTAGCGCTTAGGAGCGCTTTATTTTGCTTATAGCGCTGGACGCGCTGAGCTTTCTTGCCCGTATTTATTTAATTAATTACGAGTGCCCACCTCGATTTGTTGGTTATTTTTTAACAAGCCATTGCCCACCCGGCATTTGTCCGAAGCGCCGCTGGTGCTCGAGGAGGCCGCGCAGGGATTGGCCCAGCCAAGCCTCCCGCCGCGTCACCGGAAGAGGAAGTGATGCGGCCCGCCTGACCGTGGGCGGGCCCCGCAGGACGGAAGTGAGGCGGGGGAAGAGGAAGCGTGGCCGTTGCGGGGCTCCCGTGTGCTGAGGTAGCCCCGGGAAGAAAAGGAAGCTGCGCAGCAGAGAAGAGCCAAGGTGTAGCGGGGCTCCCGTGTCCTGGAGGGAGGCCCGCTCGAGTACCGCCTGCAGGAGAGGAGACGCGCTGCTCTCCTCACAGCCGAGACCCGGTGAGTGCAGCTCTGTGGGAGGCGGATGGGGGGTGTGTCGGAGCACGCTTTCGGTGCTCGCCCCCGTGGCCTGGGCCTCCTTCTCCCTTCCTGCTGCCCCGTTGAAAAGTGGGCAGCGGCCGCACCATGGGGCATTGTAGTTTTCGAGCCTGAAGGGCTCAACGTGGTTTCCCGGATCTCGAGCCCACAGAGGAGGGACTCCAAAGGGCATTTCTTTGTTTAGAGCCACAGAGGCTCTGAGGGGGCATATCTGATTTTTGAGCCCAGCGAGGTTCGTGGGCCATTTTGTGTTTAGAGCCACGGAGGCTCTAGGGGGCACAGTTGTTTTGAGAGCCTGAGGGCTCCATGGAGCCTATTTTGTTTTAGAGCCTGTGTGGCTCCAGCCTTTGACTATGGGTAGTCCCAGAGCCTGTGTGGCTCCAGCGTTCTGCGCAGTGTTTAGTGACAGAGCCTGTGTGGCTCCAGCAGTGGGCACAGTTTGCGCCTAAGGGTCAGTGAGGGCCCTGTCGCAGTTTTTGATGATTCCCAGCTGCCCAGCAATTAGTGGGCAGCTGCACCATTTAGATCTTGGGATGTTCCCAGGTGCCCAGCAAGTAGTGGGCACCTGCCCCGTTTAGGCCCCTGACATTGAGACTCAGGGCGTCCTAGCCCCAACAAGGCCAGTTGGCCTAGGGACTGCCACAGGTGGTGGCTTATGTAGGTTTTGCGCAATTGTGTGGTTTTTCCTTGCACCTCTGAATGTTTTAGGCATCATGTGTCTTTGCGCTATTTGAGTTGTGTCTTTCTTTCCTAGCGCTGCACCTCTGAATGTGTTTGTGATGCATCATGTGCTTTGATTTAACACCGCTGAATGTATATTTATGCATCATGGGTAATGTGTTCTTTTCTAGACCCCTAAACGCTGTATGATACTTAGGTGGTTGTCCGTACACCTCTGAATGTTTTTAGGCATCATGTGTTTTCCTTTACTACTCCTCTGAATGTGTTTCATGCATCATGGGTAATGTGTTCTTGTTTATACCCCTAAATGTATTTTATTCTTAGGTGGTTGTTCTTTCTAATACAGGTGGTCCTAGTGAGGTCCTGGTTCCCTGCGTGACATTCTCCTAAGGTGTTTAGGGTTGCGTAGGTGGTACTTACCTGTTCCCAGTAGTTACTGGATGTGATTTATAACTGTTATTTTGTGATATCCTTTTATTCTAATTTCTGACAGTATTTCCATTTCTAAAAGTGTTGATGCTGACAGTGGCCCATGTGGCCCTGTCCTGTAAATAATCCCTTATGAATGTTGCCCGTGCCAGTTGGCACAATGTACATGTGTGATTTCTATCTGATGTGTGTTTACAATACAAAAGTTATTTTATTATAACCTTGTGTGGAGTTCCTTTTGTGGTGTGCCTAGGATGTTGTTGCTGTTGTGTGCTGGCGCAAATGCTTTACACATTGCCTCCGAGTTTAGCCTCACTGCTTGTGCCAAGCTACCAAGGGGGTGAGCAGGGGTTATCTTGGTGTGTGACTCCCTCGCCCTGACTAGAATGGTGGTTTCTGCCTGGCTTTGGCGTCAGCCTTAGCCTACCAGAAATAGCCAGTTCTAACACATGGTCACTCTCTCTACACCCCTTTTGCCTGACTCTGCAACTCTTGTGCCTCTTTCTGCAGTTCTTTTGTACTTCTCTTGCTTATTTCTGCATCTATCTTGCTTCTTTTTGCATCCCTCCTCCCCCTATCTGCACCTCTTTTGCCTTTTGCCTCTTTCTGCAGTTATGTTGCCTCCTTCTGCTCCTCTGTTAATTATTTCTGCATTTATCTTGCCTTGTTATACACTCCTCTAGCCTCTTTCTGCACCCCTGTTGCTTCTTTCTGCACTTTTCTTGCTTCTTTCTCCACCCATCTTGCTTCTTTATGCACCCTTCCTTTCTGTACCTCTCTTGCCTCTTTTTTGTACCTCTGTTACCTCTTTCTGCACTTCTTTTGAGTCCTTCTGTACCTCTGTTGCTTCTCTCTGCACTTCTCTTGCTTCTTTCTGCACCTCTTGCTTCTATATGCACCCTTTTCCCTTTTCTGCACCCCTCTTGCCTCTTTCGTCATCTATGATGCTTCTTTCTGCAACTTCTCTAGCTTCCTTCTGCACCCCTCTTACCTCTTTCTGTAGGCCTATTCCTCTTTGTGCACCTCTCCTTCCTCTTTCTGCACGTCTATTGCCTTTTTCTGCTTTTCTCTTGCCTTGATCTGCACCTCTGTTGCTTCTTTCTGCACTTATCTCTTGCCTCTTTCTGTATCTCTGTTGGTTCATTCTGCACCACTCTAGCTTCTTTCTGCACCTCTGTTGCAAATCTAAGCATCTCTCTTGCCTCTTGCAGCACCCCTCATTTGTCTTTCGGCACCTCTCTTGCCCCTGTTGCTTCTTTATGCAGTTTTCTTGCATCTTTCTGTACCTCTCTTGCTTCTTTCTCCACCCATCCTGCCTCTTTATGCACCCTTGCTCCCTCTTTCTGCACCTCTCTTGCCTTTTCTTTGTACCTCTGTTACTTCTTTCTGCACTTCCTTTGACTCCTTCTGAACCTCTGTTGCTTCTTTCTGCAACTCTGTTGCTTCTTTCTCTACCTCTCTTGCTTCTCCCTGCACTTCTCCTGCTTCTTTCTGCACCTCTTGCTTCTTTCTGCACCCTTTTTCCCTTTTGTGCATCATTCTTGCCTCTTTCTGCAGTTCTCTTGCTATTTTCTGCTCCTCTCTTGCCTCTTTCTATTCCTCACTTGCCTCTTTCTGCACTTCTCTTGCTTCTTGCTACATCTCCTTTGCTTCTTTCAGCAATTCTCTTGCCTCTTTCTGCACTTCTCATGTTTATTTCTGCCCCTCTCTTGTTTCTTTCTGTACCTCTGTTGCCTCTTTCTGCACCTCACTTGCTTCATTCTGCACCCCTCTTGCTTCTTTCTGAAGATCTCTTGTCCCTTTCTGTACCTCTCTTGCTTCTTTCTGCACCTCTCTTGCCTTTTACCGCACCTTACTTGCCTCTTTCTGCACTTCTCTTGCTTCTTTCTAAACCTCTCTTGCCTCTTTCTTCATCTCTGTTTGTTCTTTCTCCACTGCTTTTGCTTCTTTCTACATCTCTGTTTCAAATGTATGCACCCCTTGTCTGTCTTTCTGTACTTCTCTTGCTTCCTTCTGCACCCTTCTTGCCTCTTTCTGTACCCCTCTTGCCTCTTTGTGCACCTCTCCTTCCTCTATCTGCACCACTCTTGCCTTTGGCTGCAGTTCTCTTGCCCTTTTCTGCACCCCTCTTTCTCCTTTCTACACCTCTGTTGTAAATGTATGCATCACTCTTGCCTCTTTCAGCACCCCTTGTCTGTCTGTCTGCACCTCTCTTGCTTTTTCCTGCACACATGTTCCATCTTTCTGCATCCCTTTTGCCTGTTGCTGCAACTATTGCCTCTTTCTGTAGTTCTTTACTTCCTTCTTCACCTCTGTTTCTTCTTTCTGTACTTCTCTTGCCTCTTTCGGCACCCCTGTTGCTTCTTTCTGCACTTCTCATGCTTCTTTCTGTACCTCTCTTGCTTCTATCTGCACCCGACTTGCCTCTTTTTGCACCCCTCCTTCCTCTTTCTGCACCTCTGTCGCCTCTTTCTGCACCTCTGTTGCTTCTTTCTATACTTCTTTAGCTTCTTTCTTCACCCCTCTTACCTCTTTCTTCATCTATGATGCTTCTTTCTGGAACTTCTTTTGCTTCTTTCTGCACCCCTCTTATCTCTTTCTGTAGGCCTTTGCCTCTTTGTGCACCTCTCCTTCCTCTTTCTGCACCTCTATTGCCTTTTCGGCTGTTCTCTTGCTTCGTTCTGCACCTCTGTTACTTCTTTCTGCACTTACCTTGTCTCTATCTATACCTCTCCTGCCTCTTTCTGCACGTCTGTTGGTTCATTCTGCACTGCTCTTGCTTCTTTCTGCACCTCTGTTGTAAATGTAAGCATCTCTCTTGCCTCATGCAGCACCCCTCATCTGTCTTTCGGCACCTCTCTTGCCCCTGTTGCTTCTTTCTGCACTTCTCTTGCTTCTTTCTGTACCTCTCTTGCTTCTTTCTCCACGCATCTTGTCTCTTTATGCACGCTTCCTCCCTCTATCTGCAGCTCTCTTGCCTCTTTTTGTACCTCTGTTGCTTCTTCCTGCACTTCTTTTGACTCCTGCTGTACCTCTATTGCTTCTTTCTGTACCTCAGTTACTTCTTTCTCCACCTCTCTTGCTTCTCTCTGCACTTCTCTTGCTTCTTTCTGCACCTCTCTTGCTTCTTTATGCACCATTTTTCCCTTTTTGTATCCCTCTTGCCTCTTTCTGCACTTCCCTTGCTATTTCCTGCACCTCTCTTGCCTCTTTCTCTTCCTCTCTTGCCTCTTTTTGCACTTCTCTTGCCTCTTTCTGTCCTTCTCGAGCCTCTTTCGATATCTCTCTTGCCTCTTTCTGTACCTCAGTTGCCTCTTACTGCACTTCTCTTGCCTCTTTCTACACTTATCTTGCCTCTTTATATACCTCTCTTGCCTCTTTCTGCACCTCCCTTGCCACTTTCTGCTTGTTTGCTTCTCTCTAAACCTCACCCTCTTCTTGCTGCACCCTTCTTGTCTCTTTCAGCACCTCTGTTGCTTCTTTCTGCATTTATTTTCCTTCTTTCTGCACCCCTTTTGCGTTTTTCTATATCCCTCTTACTTTTTTGTGCACCTAGCCTACCTCTCTCCGTACCCTCTTGCCTCGTTCTGGACCTTTGTTGGTTCTTTCTGCACTGCTCTTGCTTCTTTCTGCACCTCTTTTGCAAATTTCTGAATCCTTCTTGCTTCTTTCTGCACCCCTGATCCCTCTTTCTGAACCTTTCCAGCCTGTTTCTGCACCTCTCTTGCCTCTTTCTGTACCTCTGTTACTTCTTACTGCACATCTCTCCCCTCTTTCTGCCCCCTGCCTCTTTCAGCACCTCTGTTGCTTCCTTCTGCACTTCTCTTGCTTCCTTCTGCACCGTTCAAACCTCTTTCTGTACCCCTCTTGCCTCTTTGTGCACCTCTCATTCCTCTATCTGCTGTTGTCTGCAGTTCTCTTGCCTCTTTCTGCATCTCTTTTGTTTATTTCTGTACTTCTCTTGCCTCTGTCTGCACCCCTCTTGCCTCTTTATGCATCTCTGCTGGTTCTTTCTGCACTGTTCTTGCTTCTTCCTACACCTCTGTTGTAAATGTATGCAATCCTCTTGCCTCTTTCAGTACCCCTGGTCTGTCTTTCTGCACCTCTCTTGCCTGTTTCTGCAACTCTCTTGCCTCTTTCAGCAGTACTTTTGCTTCCTTCTGCACCTCTGTTCCTTCTTTCTGCACTTCTCTTGCTTCTTTCTATACCTCTCTGGCTTCTTTCTGCGTCCAACTTGCTTCTTTTTGCACCCCTCCTACCTCTTTCTGCACCACTCTTGCCTCTTTCTGCACCGTTCAAACCTCTTTCTGTACCCCTCTTGCCTCTTTGTGCACCTCTCATTCCTCTATCTGCTGTTGTCTGCAGTTCTCTTGCCTCTTTCTGCATCTCTTTTGTTTATTTCTGTACTTCTCTTGCCTCTGTCTGCACCCCTCTTGCCTCTTTATGTATCTCTGTTGGTTCTTTCTGCACTGTTCTTGCTTCTTCCTACACCTCTGTTGTAAATGTATGCAACCCTTTTGCCTCTTTCAGTACCCTTGGTCTGTCTTTCTGCACCTCTCTTGCCTTTTCCTGCACACCTGTTCCCTCTTTCTGCACCCCTTTTACCTATTTCTGCAACTCTCTTGCCTCTTTCTGCAGTTCTTTTGCTTCCTTCTGCACCTCTGTTGCTTCTTTCTGCACTTCTCTTGCTTCTTTCTGTACCTCTCTGGCTTCTTTCTGTATCTCCGTTGCTTCCTTTTACACCTTTTTAGCCTCTCTCTATAACTCTCTTGCTTCCTTCTACATTTCTCTTGCTGCTTTCTGCAACTTTCTGCTTCTTTATGCACCCTTTTTCCCTTTTTTGCATCCCTCTTTCCTCTTTCTGCAGTTCTCTTGCCATTTTCTGCACCTATCTTTCCTCTTTCTGCACCTCACTTGCTTCTGTCTATGTTTCTTTTGCTTCTTTCAGTAATTCTCTTGCCTCTTTCTGCACTTCTATTGCTTGTTTCTGTACCTTTATTGCGTCTCTCTGTACTTTTCTTGCTTCCTTCTGCACCTCTGTTGCTTATTTCTGCACTTCTCTTGCCTCTTTCAGTACCCGTTGTCTGTCTTTCTGCACCTCTCTTGCCTTTTCCTGCATACCTGTTCCCTCTTTCTGCACCCCTTTTGCCTGTATCTGCAACTCTCTTGCCTCTTTAGCAGTACTTTTGCTTCCTTCTGCACCTCTGTTGCTTCTTTCTGCACTTCTCTTGCTTCTTTCTGTACCTCTCTGGCTTCTTTCTGCATCCGACTTGCTCCTTTTTGCACCCCTCCTACCTCTTTCTGCACCACTCTTTCCTCTTTCTGTATCTCCATTGCTTCCTTTTACACCTTTTTAGCCTCTCTCTATAACTCTCTTGCTTCCTTCTACACTTCTCTTGCTGCTTTCTGCAACTTTCTGCTTCTTTATGCACCCTTTTTCCCTTTTTTGCATCCCTCTTTCCTCTTTCTGCAGTTCTCTTGCCATTTTCTGCACCTATCTTTCCTCTTTCTGCACCTCACTTGCTTCTGTCTATGTTTCTTTTGCTTCTTTCAGTAATTCTCTTGCCTCTTTCTGCACTTCTATTGCTTGTTTCTGTACCTTTATTGCGTCTCTCTGTACTTTTCTTGCGTCTTTCTGTATCTCTAATGCCTCTTTCTGAAATTCACCTGCTTCTTTCTGTACCCCTCTTGTCATTCTGCACCCCTTCCCCTTCTTTCTGCACCTCTCTTGCCTCTTTCTGTACCCCTGCTCCTTCTTTCTGTTCCTTTTCTGCCTGTTTCTGTACCTCGCTTGCTTCTTTCTTTACCTCTGTTGCTTCTTCCTACACTTATCTTCCTTCTGTATGCACCCCTCTTGCCTCTTTGTGCACCTCTCCTTCCTCTTTCTGCACCTGTATTGCCTTTTTTGTACCTCTTTTGCTTCTTTCTGCACTGCTTTTCCTTCTTTCTGTACCTCTCTTGCACATTTCTGCATTCCTCATGCCTTTCTGTACACCTCTTCCTGAATTCTCTACCTCTTGCTTCTTTCTGCACTTCTCTTGCTTCTTTCTGCACTGCTATCTTGCTTCTCTCAGCACGGCTCTTGTATATTTCTGTATCTCTTTTACCTCTTTCTGCTCCCCTGTTCCCTCTTTCTGTACCTTTCTTTCCTGTTTCTGCACCTCTCTTGCCTCTTTCTATAACTCACTTGCCTCGTTCTGCACTTCTCTTGCTTCTTGCTACATTTCTGTTGCTTCATTCAGCAATTCTCTTGCCTCTTTCTGCACTTCTCATGTTTATTTCTGCCCCTCTCTTGTGTTTTTCTGCACCTCTGTTGCCTCTTTCTGCACCTCACTTGCTTCATTCTGTACCCCTCTTGCTTCTTTCTGCAGATCTCTTGCCACTTTCTGTACCTCTCTTGCCACTTTCTGTACCTCTCTTGCCTCTTTCTGCACCTCTCTTGCCTTTTTCCACCCCTTACTTGCCTCTTTCTGCAATTCTCTTGCTTCTTTCTAAACCTCTCTTGCCTCTTTCTGCACCTCTTTTGTTTATTTCTGTACTTCTCCTGCTTCTTTCTGCACCCCTCTTGCCTCTTTCTTCATCTATGATGCTTCTTTCTGCAACTTCTCTACCTTCTTTCTGCACCCCTCTTACCTCTTTCTGTAGGCCTATGCCTCTTTGTGCACCTCTCCTTCATCTTTCTGCACGTCTATTGCCTTTTTCTGCTGTTCTCTTGCCTTGATCTGCACCTCTGTTGCTTCTTTTTTGCACTTATTTTGCCTCTATCTATACCTCTCTTGCCTCTTTCTGCATCTCTGTTGGTTCATTCTGCACCACTCTTGCTTTTTTCTGCACCTCTGTTGCAATTCTAAGCATCTCTCTTGCCTCTTGCAGCACCCCTCATTTGTCTTTCGGCACCTCTCTTGCCCCTGTTGCTTCTTTATGCAGTTTTCTTGCTTCTTTCTGTACCTCTCTTGCTTCTTTCTCCACCCATCTTGCCTCTTTAGGCACCCTTGCTCCCTCTTTCTGTACCTCTCTTGCCTCTTCTGTGTACCTCTGTTACTTCTTTCTGTACTTCCTTTGACTCCTTATGAACCTCTGTTGCTTCTTTCTGCAACTCTGTTGCTTCTTTTTCTACCTCTCTTGCTTCTCTCTGCACTTCTCCTGCTTCTTTCTGCACCTCTTGCTTCTTTATGCACCCTTTTCCCTTTTTTGCATCACTCTTGCCTCTTTCTGCAGTTCTCTTGCTATTTTCTGTACCTCTCTTGCCCCTTTCTATACCTCACTTGCCTCTTTCTGCACTTCTCTTGCTTCATGCTACATCTCCTTTGCTTCTTTCAGCAATTCTCTTGCCTTTTTCTGCACTTCTCATGTTTATTTCTGCCCCTCTCTTGTGTCTTTCTGTACCTCTGTTGCCTCTTTCTGCACCTCACTTGCTTCTTTCTGCAGATCTCTTGTCCTTTTCTGTACCTCTCTTACCTCTTTCTGCACCTCTCTTGCCTTTTACCGCACCTTACTTGCCTCTTTCTGCACTTCTCTTGCTTCTTTCTAAACCTCTCTTGCCTCTTTCTTCATCTCTGTTTTTTCTTTCTCCGCTGCTTTTGCTTCTTTCTACATCTCTGTTTCAAATGTATGCATCCCTTTTGCCTCTTTCAGCACCCCTTGTCAGTCTTTCTGTACTTCTCTTGCTTCCTTCTGCACCCTTCTTGCCTCTTTCTGTACCCCTCTTGCCTCTTTGTGCACCTCTCCTTCCTCTATCTGCACCTTTCTTGGCTTTGTCTGCAGTTCTCTTACCCTTTTCTGCATCCTCTTGCTCCTTTCTACACCTCTGTTGTAAATGTATGCATCACTCTTGCCTCTTTCAGCATCCCTTGTCTGTCTGCCTGCACCTCTCTTGCCTTTTCCTGCACACATGTTCCATCTTTCTGCATTCCTTTTGCCTGTTGCTGCAACTATTGCCTCTTTCTGTAGCTCTTTTGCTTCCTTCTGCACCTCTGTTTCTTCTTTCTGTACTTCTCTTGCCTCTTTCTGCACCCCTGTTGCTTCTTTCTGCACTTCTCTTGCTTCTTTCTGTACCTTTCTTGCTTCTATCTGCACCCAACTTTCCTCTTATGCACCCCTCCTTCCTCTTTCTGCACCTCTGTTGCCTCTTTCTGTACCTCTGTTGCTTCTTTCTATACTTCTTTAGCTTCTTTCTTCATCCCTCTTCCCTCTTTCTTCATCTATGATGCTTCTTTCGGGAACTTCTTTTGCTTCTTTCTGCACCCCTCTTATCTCTTTCTGTAGGCCTTTGCCTCTTTGTGCACCTCTCCTTCCTCTTTCTGCACCTCTATTGCCTTTTAGGCTGTTCTCTTGCTTCGTTCTGCACCTCTGTTGCTTCTTTCTGCACCTATCTTGTCTCTATCTATACCTCTCTTGCCTCTTTCTGCACCTCTGTTGGTTCATTCTGCACTGCTCTTGTTTCTTTCTGCACCTCTGTTGCAAATGTCAGCATCTCTCTTGCCTATTGCAGCACCCCTCATCTGTCTTTCGGCACCTCTCTTGCCCCTGTTGCTTCTTTCTGCACTTCTCTTGCTTCTTTCTGTACCTCTCTTGCTTCTTTCTCTACCCATCTTGTCTCTTTATGCACCCTTCCTCCCTCTATCTGCACCTCTCTTGCCTCTTTTTGTACCTCTGTTGCTTCTTCCTGTACTTCTTTTGACTCCTGCTGTACCTCTATTGCTTCTTTCTGTACCTCTGTTACTTCTTTCGCCACCTCTCTTGCTTCTCTCTGCACTTCTCTTGCTTCTTTCCGTACCTCTCTGGCTTCTTTCTGCACCCTTTTTCACTTTTTGTATCCCTCTTGCCTCTTACTGCACTTCTCTTGCTATTTCCTGCACCTCTCTTGCCTCTTTCTCTACCTCTCCTGCCTCTTTTTGCACTTCTCTTGCCTCTTTCTGTCCTTCTTGAGCCTCTTTCGATATCTCTCTTGCCTCTTTCAGTACCTCAGTTGCCTCTTACTGCACTTCTCTTGCCTCTTTCTACACTTATCTTGCCTCTTTATATACCTCTCTTGCCTCTTTCTGTACCTCCCTTGCCACGTTCTGCTTGTTTGCTTCTTTCTAATCCTCACCCTCTTCTTGATGCACCCTTCTTGTCTCTTTCAGCACCTCTGTTGCTTCTTTATGCATTCATTTTCCTTCTTTCTGCACCCCTCTTGAGTTTTTCTATATCCCTCTTACTTCTTTGTGCACCTAACCTACCTCTTTCCGTACCCTCTTGCCTCTTTCTGGACCTTTGTGGCTCAGCCCTCTACAGGGCTTGGTCGCCCCACTCACTGCTGCCGCTCCTGCCTGCCTTGTCGCCTCCTGCCTGCAGATTCCTCTGCTCGCTGCCCGCTGCTCCTGGAACTTTCCCGCTGCCCGCAGCTTCTTGGATTTCCCGCCGCTGCCTCCCTGCGGCCCCGCCCCCGTGATTCCATTCGCCGCCCCGCTCCCGCCACCCAGCTGCTCCTCCCTCCCTGCTCCTTACTTAAGGGGACCGTAGGGGACCACAGAGTGTGACCGCTCAGCCCTCCACAGGGCTTGGTCCCCCAACTCACTGCTGCCGCTCCTGCCTGCCTTGTCGCCTCCTGCCTGCAGATTCCTTCGCTCACTGCCCGCTGCTCCTGGGAATTTCCCGCTGCCCGCTGTCTCTTGGATTTCCCGCCGCTGCTTCCCTGCGGCCCCGCCCCCGTGATTCCATTTGCCACCCCGCTCCCGCCACCCAGCTGCTCCTCTCTCCCAGCCCCTTACTTATGACGCCCCCTGAGCGAACGCGCAGCGGACGCGTGCAGCGGGAGCACCGACGGAGCGCCGAAGGTGCGCCAAAGGTAAGCCCATCTGCGCCCGTCCGCGCCTGGACCGCGCCTAGCGCCAGGACCCATGGGTCCCACCGATGCAAGACTACTCGGCGGACCTACGACGCCGCCGCCCTCACCGCACTCAATGCCGGCCAGAACCCTGCCTGCTACCGAGTCACCCCGAGATGCACCCACGGACCCTTCACCTGCCAAGCCTGCCGATTCACCTGCCCCCGGACCTGCACCACCCCCACCAAGTCGAGCACCAGCAGCAACCACCTGAAGTGCATCCTGTTGAACACCCGCTCCATCCACAAGCACACCGTGGAACTCTGGGACCTGCTCGACGCAACAGCACCGGACGTCGCCTTCCTCACCGAAACCTGGATGAACGCCTCCTCAGCGCCTGACATCGCCATAGCCATCCCGGACGGATACACATCACCCGGAAGGACCGCGTCAACCAGACGGAAGGAGGCATCACCATCGTACACAAGAACACCATCCGCATCTCGACTAACTCCGACGATACATTCACCGCCGCCGAACACCTACACTTCCAGATACACACTGACCCCAAGACCACCCTCCGAGGCACCCTCATCTACAGACACCCGGGACCACGCACACTATTCAGCCAAGACATCGCAGACTTCATCAGCTCTCTTGCTTCTTTCTACACTTCTTTTGCTGCTTTCCGCAACTTTCTGCTTCTTTATGCACCCTTCTTCCCTTTTTTGCATCCCTCTTTCCTCTTTCTGCAGTTCGCTTGCCATTTTCTGCACCTATCTTTCCTCTTTCTGCACCTCACTTGCTTCTGTCTATGTTTCTTTTGCTTCTTTCAGTAATTCTCTTGCCTCTTTCTGCACTTCTCTTGCTTGTTTCTATACCTTTCTTGCGTATCTCTGTACTTTTCGTGCGTCTTTCTGTACCTCTAATGCCTCTTTCTGAAATTCACCTGCTTCTTTATCTACCCCTCTTGTCATTCTGCACCCCTTCCCCTTCTTTCTGTACCTCTCTTGCCTCTTTCTGTACCCCTGCTCCTTCTTTCTGTTCCTTTTCTGCCTGTTTCTATACCTCGCTTGCTTCTTTCTTTACCTCTGTTGCTTCTTCCTACACTTATATCCCTTCTGTATGCACACCTCTTGCCTCTTTCTGTATCCCTCTTGCCTCTTTGTGCACCTCTCCTACCTCTTTCTGCACCTGTATTGCCTTTTTCGTACTTCTTTTGCTTCTTTCTGAACTGCTCTTCCTTCTTTCTGTACCTCTCTTGCACTTTTCTGCATCCCTCATGCCTCTTTCTGTACACCTCTTCCTGAATTCTCCACCTCTTGCTTCTTTCTGCACTTCTCTTGCTTCTTTCTGCACTGCTCTCTTGCTTCTCTCTGCACGGCTCTTGTATATTTCTGTATCTCTTTTACCTCTTTCTGCTTCCCTGTTCCCTCTTTCTGTACCTTTCTTTCCTGTTTCTGCACCTCTCTTGCCTCTTTCAGCACCTCTGTTGCTACTTTCTACACTTATTTTGCCTCTTTCTGCACCCCTCTTGCATCTCTAAGCACCTATGATGCTTCTTTCTGCAACTTCTTTTGCTTCTTTCTACACCCTTCCTATCTCTTTCTGTAGGCCTTTGCCTCTTTGTGTATCTCTCCTTCCTCTTTCTGCACCCCTATTGCCTTTTTCTGCTGTTCTCTTGCCTCGTTCTGCACCTCTCTTGTAAATGTATGCAACCCTCTTGCCTCTTTCAGTAACCCTGGTCTGTCTTTCTGCACCTCTCTTGCCTTTTCCTGTGCACCTGTTCCCTCTTTCTGCACCCCTTTTACCTGTTTCTGCAACTCTCTTGCCTCTTTCTGCAGTTCTTTTGCTTCCTTCTGCACCTTGTTGCTTATTTCTGCGCTTCTCTTGCCTCTTTCAGTGCCCTTCGTCTGTCTTTAAGCACCTCTCTTGCCTTTTCCTGCAAACCTGTTCCCTCTTTCTGCACCCCTTTTGCCTGTTTCTGCAACTCTCTTGCCTCTTTCAGCAGCACTTTTGCTTCCTTCTGCACCTCTGTTGCTTCTTTCTGCACTTCTCTTGCTTCTTTCTGTATCTCTCTGGCTTCTTTCTGCATCCGACTTGCATCTTTTTGCACCCCTCCTACCTCTTCCTGCACCACTCTTGCCTCTTTCTGTACCTCCGTTGCTTCCTTTTACACCTTTTTAGCCTCTCTCTATAACTCTCTTGCTTCTTTCTACACTTCTCTTGCTGCTTTCCGCAATTTTCTGCTTCTTTATGCACCCTTCTTCCCTTTTTTGCATCCCTCTTTCCTCTTTCTGCAGTTCTTTTGCCATTTTCTGCACCTATCTTTCCTCTTTCTGCACCTCACTTGCTTCTGTCTGTTTCTTTTGCTTCTTTCAGTAATTCTCTTGCCTCTTTCTGCACTTCTCTTGCTTGTTTCTGTACCTTTCTTGCGTCTTTCTGTACCTTTCTTGCGTCTTTCTGCAATTCATCCGCTTCTTTCTGTACCCCTCTTGTCATTCTGCACCCCTTCCCCTTCTTTCTGCACCTCTCTTGCCTCTTTCTGTACCCCTGCTCCTTCTTTCTGTTCCTTTTCTGCCTGTTTCTGTACCTCGCTTGCTTCTTTACCTCTGTTGCATCTTCCTATACTTTTCTTCCTTCTGTGTGCACTACACTTGCCTCTTTCTGTATCCCTCTTGCCTCTTTGTGTACCTCTCCTACCACTTTCTGCACCTGTCGCCTTTTTTGTACCTCTTTTGGTTCTTTCTGCACTGCTCTTCCTTCTTTCTGCACCTATTTTGCACATTTCTGCATCCCCATGCCTCTTTCTGTACACTTCTTTCCCAATTCTCCACCTCTTGCTTCTTTCTTCACCTCTGATGATTCTTTCTGCACTGCTATCTTGCTTCTTTCTGCACCCCTCTTACCTCTTTCTGTAGGCCTTTGCCTCTTTGTGCATCTCTCCTTCCCCTTTCTTCACCTCTATTACCTTTTCTGCTGTTCTCTTGTCTCATTCTGCACCTCTGTTGCTTCTTTCTGGACATATCTTGCTTCCATCAATACCTCTCTTGCCTCTTTCTGCACCTCTCTTTGTTTATTCTGCACTGCTCTTGCTTCTCTCTGCACTTCTGTTGCAAATGTAAGCCTATCTCTTGCCTCTTTCAGCACCCCTTGTCTGTCTTTCAGCACCTTTCTTGCCTCTGTCTACACACATGTTCACTCTTTCTACACCCCCTTTGCCTGATACTGCAACTCTTTGTGCCTCTTTCTGCAGTTCTTTTGCACTTCTCTTGCTTATTTCTGCACCCATCTTGCTTCTTTTGCATCCCTCCTCCCCCTTTCTGCACCTCTTTTGCCTCTTTCTGCAGTTTTGTTGCCTCCTGCTCCTCTGTCGTTTATTTTTGCATTTCTCTTGCCTCTTTCTGCACCTCTCTTGCTTCTTTCCGTACCTCTCTTGCTTCTTTCCCCACCCATCTTGCCTCTTTATGCACCCTTCCTCCATCTTAATGCACCTCTCTTGCCTCTTTTTGTACCTCTGTTGCTGCTTTCTGTACTTCTTTTGACTCCTTCCGTACCTCTGTTGCTTCTTTCTGCACCTCTGGTGCTTCTTTCTCCACCTCTCTTGTTTCTCTCCTCACTTCTCTTGCTTCTTTCTGCACCTCTCTTGCTTCTTTCTATACCACACTTGCCTCTTTCTGCCCTTCTCTTGCTATTTTCTGCACCTCTCTTGCCTCTTTCTATACCACACTTGCCTCTTTCTGCCCTTCTCTTGCTTCTTGCTAAATGTCTGTTGCTTCTTTCAGCAATTCTCTTGCTTCTTTCTGCACTTCTCTTGTTTATTTCTGCCCCTCTTGTGTCTTTCTGCACCTGTTGCCTCTTTCTGCACCTCACGTGCTTCATTTTGTACCCCTCTTGCTTCTTTCTGCAGATCTCGTGTCTCTTTCTGCACCTCTCTTTCCTTTTTGCGCACCTTACTTGCCTCTTTTTGCACTTCTCTTGCTTTTTTCCAAACCTCTCTTGCCTCTTTCTGCACCTCTTTTGTTTATTTCTGTACTTCTCTTGCCTCTTTCTTCATCTATAATGCATCTTTCTGCAATTTCTCTTGCTTCTTTCTGCACCGCTCATACCTCTTTCTGTAGGCCTTTGCCTCTTTGTGCACCTCTCCTTTTTCTGCACCTCTATTGCCCTTTTCTGCTGTTCTCTTGCCTCGTTCTGCACCTCTGTTGCTTCTTTCTGCACTTATTTTGCCTCTATCTATACCTCTCTTGCCTCTTTCTGACCCTCTGTTAGTTCATTCTGCACTGCTCTTGCTTCTTTCTGCACCTCTGTTGCAAATGTAAGCATCTCTCTTGCCTCTTGCAGCACCCCTCGTCTGTCTTTCGGCACCTCTCTTGCCTCTGTCTGCACACATGCTCACTCTCTCTACACCCCTTTTGCCTGATTCTACAACACTCGTGCCTCTTTCTGCAGTTCTTTTGCACTTCTCTTGCTTATTTCTGCACCCATCTTGCTTCTTTTTGCATCTCTCCTCCTCCTTTCGGCACCTCTTTTGCTATTTCCTGCACCTCTCTTGCCTCTTTCTATACCTCACTTGCCTCTTTCTGCACTTCTCTTGCTTCTTGCTACATCTCTGTTGGTTCTTTCTCCACTGCTCTTGCTTCTTTCTACCTCTCTGTTTCAAATGTAGGCATCCCTTTTGCCTCTTTTAGCACCCCTTGTCTGTCATTCTGTACTTCTCTTCCTTCCTTCTGCACCCTTCTTGCCTCTTTCTGTACACCTCTTGCCTCTATGTGCACCTCTCCTTCCTCTATCTGCACCTCTCTTGCCTTTGTCTGCAATTGTCTTGCCCCTTTGTGCACCCCTCTTGCCTCTTTCTGCATCTCTGTTGGTGCTTTCTGCACTGCTCTTGCTTCTTTCTACACCTCTGTTGTAAATGTATGCATCACTCTTGCCTCTTTCAGCACCCCTTGTCTGTCTGCACCTCTCTTGTCTTTTCCTGTACACCTGTTCCCTCTTTATGCATCCCTTCTGCCTGTTTCTGTTCTTTTGCTTCCTTCTACACCTCTGTTTCTTCTTTCTGTACTCCTCTTGCCTCTTTCTGCACCCCGGTGTTTCTTTCTGCACTACTCTTGCTTCTTTCTGTACCTCTCTTGCTTCTTTCTGCACCCGACTAGCCTCTTTTTGCACCTCTGTTGCCTCTTTCTGTACCTCTGTTGCTGCTTTCTATACCTCTTTAGCCTCTTTCTGCGCCCCTGTCCCCTCTTTCTTAATCTATGATGCTTCTTTCTGCAACTTCTCTTGCTTCTTTCTGCACCCTTCTTATCTCTTTCTGTAGGCCTTTGCCTCTTTGTGCACCTCTCCTTCCTCTTTCTGCACCTCTATTGCCTATTCCGCTGTTCTCTTGCCTCGTTCTGCACCTCTGTTGCTTCTTTCTGCACTTATCTTTCCTCTATCTATACCTCTCTTGCCTCTTTCTGTACCTCTGTTGGTTCACTCTGCACTGCTCTTGCTTCTTTCTGCACCTCTGTTGCAAATGTAAGCATCTCTCTTGCCTCTTGCAGCCCCCCTCGTCTGTCTTTTGGCACCTCTCTTGCCTCTGTCTGCACACATGCTCACTCTCTCTACACCCCTTTTGCCTGATTCTGCAACTCTTGTGCCTCTTTCTGCAGTTCTTTTGCACTTATCTTGCTTATTCTACCAACGGTTCCTGCTTTCTTCGTGGCCGCAGCACCAGCAACTAAGGGCCGGGCCTTGCTCCGCCTGCTCCCCGGCCGGGCTTGGCTCCGCCGGGGCCCTCCCACCACCAGTGATGCCCCCAGCAGCGCCAGGAGGCGCATAAAGGCAGCGCCAGGGCCGAGTCCTGTGGGGTCCTTCTACCAACGGTTCCTGCTTTCTTCGTGGCCGGGCTTTGCTCCGCCGCAGTGCCGCAGCACCAGCAACTAAGGGCCGGGCCTTGCTCCGCCTGCTCCTCGGCCGGGCTTGGCTCCGCCGGGGCCCTCCCACCACCAGTGACGCCCCCAGCAGCGCCAGGAGGCGCATAAAGGCAGCGCCAGTCCCTCGTCCCGCCGGACGCGCGCAGGCGCGCGCCGGGAGAAGCCCGGGACAAGGGCGGGGCCGTCTGCGGCCGTCAGAGGCCAGAGGAGGCTGGGCCATGGACTTTGGCCTCTTTTCCATTGGACTCCACAAACTGTAAGATATTATAATACATACCTATTTCTTTTTTTGTTTCCTCATCCTCCTCAAAGGTATTGAACTAAAACACCCTCTAGGTGAGACATTATCGTTCTATTGTACCTGTGTTTTGCACCGTAGTACCATTAGGTCCAATATTATGTAGAAGCTTAGGTCATCAAAACCTTCGATAGTAAACGAGACAAGGACAATGGATAATTATCTTGTAAAGGTTGTTAGCAAGATTAATAAAGAAAGGCGACTCTCATTAAACAGGGTAAGCCCAATTGCCTCACCATCAAGGCCGACTTCGCCTTCAACTCCCTTGACGCAGCCAGATAATTGCCTGGAAGACTCTATCGTTATCGATATTAATGATATTAATGACGGGTCTATTGTAGTGTCACAGGAAGAGCGGGAAGCTATAATTGACTCTACCTCGAGTCAGACCCCAACGCCCTCTCCGTTGCCTTCACCAGTACAACCGCCCGCTCGTAGAGTTGTGCGGGCTTGTAGGAAGGCTCCTGTCAAGCGGCCGGAGGGCCGGAAGGTAAAAAATACGGGGAGCATATCAACTAGTAGTGGAAATGGTCCAGAATTAACAAATAACGCAGAGCTGAATATTTTGCACCCTGTCCATATTGAGCTTCTGAAAAGCATCATCGAGTCAAAATTAGAAGCCATGATTAGACCTCTTGTGGCAAAATTAGACCAGGTTACCCAAGAGGTTTCTAGGTTGGGGGGCTTGTTAGATTCACACATGACCTGGACTAACACACAAACGAGTCCCGTTACTGGCATTAATGCTATAGGGGCTGTGGATTCTTCCACTTTAGGGGGAAATGGGCCAATGACCACTGCACAAAATCCACCAGTCACTAGATCACAGAAACCCCCACCTCCCAACCCACCATCAATCCTAGCCCCACTAGTACAACCAGCCCCATTAAATACTGACAGGCAGAATACTATAGTGGGGGAGCTAAGAATGTGAGAAGTAGGCCTAAGAGAAAATACACAGTTAACCTCCCACCGGAGTGTGTCCCATATACAGTGGTATTAACAAACGTTCCTGAGGTTGATTCTTGCCTTTCTGATTCCAGTTTAGAAACCCATGCTGCGTTAAAAAATAAAACATTAGCATGGTTAAATAGGAATTGTGGTTTCCCGTTTGCCTTCTCGAATGAAATAATTTCCACCCGAAGAGTTAACTGGATTGGCAATGCTAGAAAGAACTCGAGTAAGGACTGTATTATTGTAAACTTTAAGCACCCGCAACACATTGCAACAGTCCTCCTCAGAGCAGCCTCCTTACCCGTAGTGGATAACTCTGTATGTGCTATGCCCCTGGGGTTTTTCTATAATCACCTGGACAACACCCAACGATCATCAACCCATCAGCATAAGCATCCATCTAATGGGCATAGAAGGGGTGTTGCCGGTTGGGTCCCAAATGTTTCTCAACATCAAAATAATGGGGATCCTCATTGTTACCAGTTGGCTAATACGCATAATCAATCAAATCAGGCTCTACCACTATTTAATTGTTATACTCCTTTATCCTCATTGGAGGAAAATGATTGACTCCCTATCGACAGGGAGTACTTCCCAGCTTCCTATACCCGTGTTTAAAATTGTTACTTGGAACATTGCTGGCATCAAGACCAAAGCTGGAAATAGTGAGAGGCTTAATACATTAAAAACTTTTGATATTATCGCTTTACAAGAGACATGGGACCAAGAAAATAGTTTCTCTTTGGATGGCTACAGTCACTTTAGCATTCCTGCAACTAGTAGTGCTGCAGGTAGAGCCAAGTGTGGCTTACTAACTTTATTTAAACTTGATATAAAAGGAAAAATAACACAGTATAACACAGGGTGCGATAATTGTCTGATTGTTGAACTTTCTACCCAGGACAAGGCTAAGATTTTATTTGTAAATTTTTATAACTCGAATGCAAATGAGTGTACCGGTCATAATTTGGATGTACTGGACACATTTTTGTCAGCCTACAGTGTAAATATAAATACTTTTGAAATATTATTTTTGGGGGATTTTAATATTCATCCCTGCACCTTGCCATGTTTTAGCCAGGATGAAGAAGGTCCGCCCCTTTCTTCACCTATCCACCTGGAACATACCAGGTGGGGGAGTACTTAAAAAATGTTCCTGCCAGATGGAACTTATATGAGTCAGGTTGCGGGGATGGTAAAAAAAGGACCCCTACATTCAAGGGTAAAGATGATGGCACTATTATAGATTGTATTTTTATGTCTTCTTTTTTGTTGTGTAGGGTTTTAAACTATTATACAGAGGTATCAGTTTTTAGTGATCATAACCCTGTTATTCTGGAATCAAAGCATTCAGATCTACTTTCACTAAAAACGGTGATACACAGAGGGGGTCTAAATGTGTCCGTTAAAGATCAGAGGCGAAGGCTAAAATGGACAAAAATAGTCCCAGAAACATTTCTTCAAGAGGTATTGATCAAGGTAGAGGATGAAGTGGCAATATGTTTAGCAAATCGAACACAAAATGAAGTTGTTATTTCTGCTTTTGGTAACATTTGTATAGAAATCAACCAAAGCCTACAGACAGGTTTAAGTCAGAAGCCGCCTCAAGGTTAAAGGTGGTTTGACAAAAAATGCTCCAAAGCCCACGGAGACTTACTTAAAGCCCTGAAAGCTATGCCCAAAAACCGTGCATATATAGCTAGCTTAAGGAGCGCTTATAAAAAAGCTATCCTAGAGAGAAAAAAGGAACTGAAAGATGAAGCTTGGGTCCAACTACTCGATCCGGACACCATAAAAAATAGTGGTCTATTTTGGAAAATTATAAATCGGCCACTTTTTTCGGGAGAAGAGAATACCCCTCTTGAGGCAAATATCTCTGACGAGGGGTGGATCCAACATTTCAGTAAAATATACTCAGACATTAGTAATGACTTGCAAATCGAGGGTATTATTCATAACTTTGAGGGCCCTGCTGTAATTTTTGAGGCGGTAGAAGAGGAAAGGGCAATAGATCAGACCCTGAAAAACAAAGCGCCGGGCCCTGATGGGGTCCCAGCGGATGTTTTCAAATGCGCCCCAAAATTTTGGTCTAAAATCTTATGTATTGTTTTTAATGCCTTAACAAATGACAACATCCCGACCTCGTGGAAAAAATCTATCATTATTCCGGTCTATAAAAAGGGCAACAGGCAAGACCCCTCCTGTTATAGACCGATCTCACTGATTGATTCGTCTGTAAAAATATTGGGTCGGGTTATCCTATCTAAACTGAATGAATGGGTGAATGAGAAAGGGGTTTTGTCAAACGTTCAGTATGGTTTTAGACCAAAAAGAAGCATGATAGACCAAGGGCTTAATTTGCACTTATTAGTGGATAAATATACTAGGGCCAAGGAGGGGTCCATGTACCTGGGGTTCATGGACCTCTCGTCAGCTTTTGACCTTGTTAATCGATCAAAATTGTGGCAAATTCTAATTGACATGGGTCTGGACAGGGCTCTAGTAAATCTCCTGGTGGATTTACACTCCGGTCTTATAGCCTCTGTGAGGGTTACCTCGGAGGGTCGCTGTACTAATCATTTTAATTCCAAAAGGGGTGTCAGGCAGGGGTGCATTTTGGCATCCCTCCTATTTACTATCTATATAAACGCACTGGAACCAGCGTTAAAAGAGGCATCCCTTGACATCCCGCATATAGGTGTTCTTGGAATTCCAGTTCTTCTATACGCGGATGATGCCGTCTTGCTTTCGCGGACCGGTGTTGGTTTACAACGCCTCCTGGATGTACTTTATGGGTTCTTTGGACCTCAAGATTAATGTCAAAAATTCTCAAATCATGATAATGGGTGGGAGTAGCAAAAATAAGAACCTAAAAACTTTTACATGTGGCAAAGAAGAACTTTGTAGAGTAGCCACCTTCCCATATCTGGGGATTACTTTTGATGAGAAAGGGAACTGGGGTCCTCAGATAAAAAATAGAAACATCTCTCTCGCAAGAACATCCTCTGCCCTACAGGGCTTTTCGAAAAAATTGGGGGCAAGGCCAATAGTAACTTTAATGAAAATCTATAAAGCAAAATGTGTTGCGGTGGCTACATATGGTAGTGCCATTTGGGGATATTGTTCTCTAGATAGTATACAGACTACTGAGAACAAATTTTTAGAGCTGTCCTCTCTGTGCCCCAGTCTACTCCATCATACACAATCCACACTGAACTAGGACTAGGATTTATTTCAGACATGATAAAAATGGCCCCTCTCCTAGCTTGGCTGAAGAGCTGGTTGAACCAGGAAATCCCCCTTAATCATATCATTTTAAAAGATTGCTTACGGCTAGATAAAGCTAATAAAATCTTGTGACTAGCATATATTAAAGAAAGTTTTGCTAAGCTAGGGAGACCTGAGCTTTTTTTCTCCCCGGAGTCTATAACAACAAAGGACATTGCCTTGATTAAGGGCTCAATGGGAGAAATGCTAACTCTGGAGAGGGAGCAGTTGGAATTAAAAAAACCTACGGTGAGGGCTAACATCCTTATGAGTACTCAAGTAGGCCCTGAATTGTATTTAACTTCTGTGAATCATGCTTATCACCGGTTCCTTTTAACCCGGTTTCGGTTTAACTTGATCCACCTGAACCTTGGGCATTTTCAAACATGGAGTACGCCTGAAAATGCGATGCCGTGCTCCTGTGACAATTTTTCCACCCAGAATACAATGCATTTTTTGATGTTCTGTGGACATTACACGGCTGTAAGGACGAAATACTTGATCCCCATTTTAAAGGAGGCAGGGTTTATTCAAGTAAAGCCAGCACTTCTGTTTTTACAGTTATTGCAGACCCCTAGGATCATGTTTTATGTTGCTAATTTCCTAGTGGGAGCTGTTAGGATCAAGAAGAGGAAGATGACCAATAATCCCTATAATGCTGATGTATAGTGGATGAAAGCAAGATTAACGTTCATAATATGGGAATGTTTACCGAATTGAATTAATATGTGGGATTGTATAATGTTTGACATCTCGTATTCCTACCAAACTGACCTCTTTTTTCATGTATTTTAAATGTATTTTTAAGGTTCAACATTTTTATACTCTTTGTAAATATTTGGGTTGTGTAAATTAATTGTGATTTTATAATGTATAAATGTATAAATTATGTATTTTATAACATGTGAAATTTGTACAGTGCTATTGTCTTTTTGTGATATTCATTTATCGAAATAAAGTATTTTGACTGACTGACTGACTGACACTTGCCTCTTTCTGCACTTCTCTTGCTTCTTGCTACATCTCTGTTGGCTCTTTCTCCACTGCTCTTGCTTCTTTCTACCTCTCTGTTTCAAATGTATGCATCCCTTTTGCCTCTTTTAGCACCCCTTGTCTGTCTTTCTGTACTTCTCTTCCTTCCTTCTGCACCCTTCTTGCCTCTTTCTGTACCCCTCTTGCCTCTATGTGCACCTCTCCTTCCTCTATCTGCACCTCTCTTGCCTTTGTCTGCAATTGTCTTGCCCCTTTGTGCACCCCTCTTGCCTCTTTCTGCATCTCTGTTGGTGCTTTCTGCACTGCTCTTGCTTCTTTCTACACCTCTGTTGTAAATGTATGCATCACTCTTGCCTCTTTCAGCACCCCTTGTCTGTCTGCACCTCTCTTGTCTTTTCCTGCACACCTGTTCCCTCTTTCTGCATCCCTTCTGCCTGTTTCTGTTCTTTTGCTTCCTTCTACACCTCTGTTTCTTCTTTCTGTACTCCCCTTGCCTCTTTCTGCAACCCGGTGCTTCTTTCTGCACTACTCTTGCTTCTTTCTGTACATCTCTTGCTTCTTTCTGCACCCGACTAGCCTCTTTTTGCACCCCTCCTCCCTCTTTCTGCACCTCTGTTGCCTCTTTCTGTACCTCTGTTGCTGCTTTCTATACCTCTTTAGCCTCTTTCTGCACCCCTCTCCCCTCTTTCTTAATCTATGATGCTTCTTTCTGCAACTTCTCTTGCTTCTTTCTGCACCCTTCTTATCTCTTTCTGTAGGCCTTTGCCTCTTTGTGCATCTCTCCTTCCTCTTTCTGCACCTCTATTGCCTATTCTGCTGTTCTCTTGCCTCGTTCTGCACCTCTGTTGCTTCTTTCTGCACTTATCTTTCCTCTATCTATATCTCTCTTGCCTCTTTCTGCACCTCTGTTGGTTCATTCTGCACTGCTCTTGCTTCTTTCTGCACCTCTGTTGCAAAAGTAAGCATCTCTCTTGCCTCTTGCAGCACCCCTCATCTGTCTTTCGGCACCTCTCTTGCCCCTGTTGCTTCTTTCTGCACTTCTCTTGTTTCTTTCTGTACCCTTCTTGCTTCTTTCTGCAGATCTCTTGTCCCTTTCTGTAACCTCTCTTGCCTCTTTCTGCACCTATCTTGCCTTTTACCGCACCTTACTTGCCTCTTTCTGCACTTCTCGTGCTTCTTTCTAAACCTCTCTTGCCTCTTTCTTCATCTCTGTTGGTTCTTTCTGCACTGCTCTTGCTTCTTTCTACACCTCTGTTGTAAATGTATGCATCCCTCTTGCCTCTTTCAGCACCCTTGTCTGTCTTTCTGTACTTCTCTTGCTTCCTTCTGCACCCTTCTTGCCTCTTTGTGCACCTCTCCTTCCTCTTTCTGCACCTCTCTTGCCTCTTTCTGCACCCCTCTTGCCTCTTTCTGCACCCCTCTTGCCTCTTTCTGCATCTCTGTTGGTTGTTTCTGCACTGCTCTTGCTTCTTTCTACACCTCTGTTGTAAATGTATGCATCACTCTTACCTCTTTCAGCACCCCTCGTCTGTCTGTCTGCACCTCTCTTGCCTTTTCCTGTACACCTGTTCCCTCTTTCTGCATCCCTTTTGCCTGTTTCTGCAACTCTTGCCTCTTTCTGTAGTTTTTTGCTACCTTCTGCACCTCTATTTCTACTTTTTGTACTTTTCTTGCATCTTTCTGCACCCCTGTTGCTTCTTTCTGCACTTCTCTTGCTTCTTTCTGTACCTCTATTGCTTCTTTCTGCACCTGACTTGCCTCTTCAAGCACCCCTCCTTCCTCTTTCTGCACCTCTGTTGCTTCTTTCTATACTTCATTATCCTCTCTATGCAACTCTCTTGCTTATTTCAACCATTCTCTTGCTTCTTTCTGCACATCTCTTGCTTCTTTATGTACCCATCTTCCCTTTTTTGCATCCCTCTTTCTTCTTTCTGCAGTTCTCTTGCCATTTTCTGCACCCATCTTTCCTCTTTCTGCACCTCACTTGCTTCTGTCTGTGCTTCTTTTGCTTCTTTCTACACCTCTGTTGCCTCTTTCAGCAATTCTCTTGCCTATTCCTGCACCTCACTTGCTTCTTCCTGTACCCCTCTTGTCATTCTGCACACTTCCCCTTCTTTTGCACCTCTCTTGCCTCTTTCTGTACCCCTGCCACCGCTTTCTGTACCGTTCCTGCCTGTTTCTGCACATCACTTGCCTCTTTCTGTACCTCTGTTGCTTCTTCCTGCACTTCTCTTCCTTTGTTCTGTCCCTCTCTTGCACATTTCTGCATCCCTCATGCCTCTTTCTGGACCCCTCTTCCCTAATTGTCCACCTCTTGCTTCTTTCTGCACTTCTCTTGCTTCTTTCTGCACTGCTCTTGCTTCTTGCTGCACATCTCTTGCATATTTCTGTATCCCCCTTACCTCTTTCAGCACCCCTGATCCCTCTTTCTGTATTTTCTTTCCTGTTTCTGGACTTCTCTTGCCACTTTCAGCCCCTCTGTTGCTTCTTTCTGTACTTCTCTTGTTTCTTTTTATACCACTCTTGCATCTTGAAGCAGCTCTGATGCTTCTTTCTACACATCTATTGCTTCTTTCTGCACCCCTCTTGCCTCTTTCTGTATGCCTTTGCCTCTTTGTGCACCTCTCCTTCCTCTTTCTTGCACCTCTATTGCCTTTTTGTGCTGTTCTCTTGCCTCTTTCTGCACCTCTGTTGCTTCTTTCTGCACTTCTCTTGCCCCTATCTGTACCTCTCACCTCTTTCTGCACCTCTGTTGTGTTAGTTCATTCTGCACTGCTCTTGCTTCTTTCTGCATGTCTGTTGCAAATGTATGCATCTCTCTTGCCTCTTTCAGCACCGCTCTTCCATCTTTCTGCACCTCTCTTGCCTCTGCCTACACATCTGTTCACTCTTTCTACACCCCTTTTGCCTGCTACTGCAACTCTTGTGCCTCTTTCTACAGTCCTTTTCCTCTTCCCTTGCTTCTTACTGTTCCATCTTGCCTCTATGTGCATCCCTTCTTCACCTTTATGCACCTCTATTGCCTCTTTCTGTTCCTCTGTTGCACCTTTCTGCAACTCTTTTGACTTTTTCTGCAGTTTGTTTGCTTCCTTCTGCACCCCTGTTCTTCTTTCTGCTCTTCTCTTGCCTTTTTAGGCACCCCTCTAGCCTCTTTCTGCACCCCTGTTGTTTCTTTCTGCACTTCTCTTGCTTCTTTCTGTACCTCTTGTGCTTCTTTCTGCATCTATCTTGCCTTTTTTTGCACCCTTCCTACCTCTTTCTGTACCTCTCTTGCCTCTTTCTGTATCTCTGTTGCTTCTTTCTGCACTTGTTTTGACTCCTTTTGTACCTCTCTTGCTTCTTTCTGCACCTCTATTGCTTCTTTCTCCAACTCTCTTGCTTCTCTCTGCACTTCTCTTGCTTCTTTCTGCACTGCTCTTGCTTCTTTCTACACCTCTCTGGTGAATGTATGCATCCCTCTTGCCTCTTTCAGCTGCATCCCTCTTGCCTCCTTCAGCATCCTTCGTCTGTCTGAATGCACCTCTCTTGCCTTGTGCTGCACACCTGTTCCCTTTTTCTGCATCCTTTTTGCCTGTTTCTCCAACTCTCTTGCCTCTTTCTGCAGTTCATTTGCTTCGTTTTGTACCTCTGTTGCTTCTTTCTGCACTTCTCTTGCCTCTTTCTGCACGCCTGTAGCTTCGTTCTGTACTTCTCTTGCTTCTTTCTGTACATCTTTTGCTTCTTTCTACACCCGACTTGCCTCTTTATGCATCCCTCCTCCCTCTTTCTGCACTTCTCCTGCCTCTTTCTGTACCTCAGTTGCTTCTTTCTAAACCTCTTTAGCATCTCTCTGCAACTTTCTTGCTTCTTTCTACACTTCTCTTGCTTCTTCATGCACCTCTCTTGCTTCCTTATGCACCCTTCTTCCCTTTTTTGCATCCCTCTTTCCTCTTTCTACATTTCTCTTGCCATTTTATGCACATATCTTTCCCCTTTTTGCGCCACACTTGCTTCTGTCTGTTCTTCTTTTGCTTCTATGTACACCACTGTTGCTTCTTTCAGCAATTTTCTAGCCTCTTTCTGCACTTCTCCTGCTTGTTTCTGTACCTTTCTTGCATCTTTCTGTACCTTTAATGCCTCTTTCTGCACCTCACTTGCTTCTTTCTGTACCCTTCTTGTCATTCTGCAGCCCTTCCCCTTCTTTCTGCACATCCTTTGCATCTTTCTGTATCCATGCCACCTCTTTCTGTACCTTTCCTGCCTGTTACTGCACCCAGCTTCCCTCTTTCTGTACCTCTGTTGCTTCTTCCTGCACCTCTCTTCCTTCTGTATGTACCCCTCTTGCCTCTTTCTATACCCCTCTTGCCTCTTTGTACACCTCTCCTACCTCTTTCTGCACCTGTCTTGCCTTTTTTTGTACCTCTATTGGTTCTTTCTGCACTGCTCTTCCTTCTTTCTGCACCTCACTTGTACATTTCTGCATCCCTCATGCCTCTTTCTGTACCCTTCTTCCCCAATTCTCCACCCCTTGCTTCTTTCTGCACTTCTCTTGCTTCTTTCTGCACTGCTCTTGCTTCTTGCTGCACATCTCTTGCATATTTCTGTATCCCACGTACCTCTTTCTGCACCCCTGATCCCTCTTTCTGTACCTTTCTGTCCTGTTTCTGTACCTCTCTTGCCTCTTTCAGCACCTCTGTTTCTTCTTTCTGCACATCTCTTGCCTCTTTCTGTACTCCTCTTGCATCTTTAAGCACCTCTGATGCTTCTTTCTACACATCTCTTGCCTCGTTCTGTAGGCCTTTGCCTCTTTGTGCTCCTCTCCTGCCTCTTTCCTGTACCTCTATCGCCTTTTTCTGCTGTTCTCTTGCCTCTTTCTGCACCTCTGTTGCTTCTTTCTGTACTTCTCTTACCTCTACCTGTAGAGGTAGACCTCAGCAAGACCTACCAGTGCTAGGCGTTCGCCCGTCTCTGCACACAAGTCCTCAGACCAGAAAATAGAAGTTGGCACATAAGCTGAAATAATAAAAAGATATTTTATTAACTTCATGAGGTGGAACTACATTCACACAACACCCTTCGGTAGTGTATGAAGTAGCACAAGGAATACAAGAACTGTGGGTCTTTCATACCCACACAGGAGCTCAAAAGATGGTGGTACAAGCACACATAGGAGAGTTACACACATAGATGGTCATACAGAGAATGCACAGTCAGCAAAGAAAGAGGAGGTATGAGTTGCTGACCGGTAAAAACAACCTGACAGTTACAGACTAGAGCAGGTGCATGGGCAGACTCTTCTGAGCATGTGCAGAGTAGCAGGGGCTAAGTATAGCCAGTTCTAGAGCACCGCACAAGGACAAGCAACAGTGAAGAGGTAAAAAAGCACATGGCGAGCACATGGCCAGTAAGATGGTTGCCGGAAGATGGCTTCAGCTAAACGCTAACAGCGATCTCTGCCAAATTTCCACAGACGACCCTTTAAGCGTTAGCTGAAGACATCTATAATCTAGAAGCGTCTAGGTATACATGATGTATGTCGATTCTCACCTGTCTCCATTTTGATGATCGTTTTTTCTTTATCAGAAAGAAATGTGAGAAAAATCCTTTTCCTCTCTGAGGACAAGGAACTTCCTCTATAGCCCCCTTCTGTATCAGAGATGGACCTTCTTCTCTGAGAGCTGGAAGATGTTGCTGCTGTCCGAAGACAGGAGGCTGATTTGGGGGTATCTGTACAAATTCTAGGGTAATGGCCTCGATGAATTATATCCAATACTCATCTGTCTGTTGTTATAGATAGTCAATGTTTCGAGAAGAGAGAGAGATAATGGTCGTTGTCGGGATTTGACCAGGTGGGAGCGCCTTGATGAAGTCACTGCCGTCTATTAGATTGCTGTGCTTTTTCTCTAGCAGGATTCTTTCCTCTACATTGGTGATGGAAAGAGGGATTTGAGGAACGATATTGCTGGTTAGAGGGATATTGGTGGTAGTTTTTCTGGTTGTATAGCTGGTACCTGTTGGACTGGTACGAAGATCTTTGTCCAAATTGTCCTCTAGCTCCTCTCCTCCGAAAGGACTGGAATCTGCCCTGTTGAAGAGACCCCAGCGCCTGTGCTGTGTCCGTATCTGCCTTGATTCCTTGGAGAGCCTCATCTATGTGTTTACCAAATAGATTCTCCCCGTAAAAAGTCATGTCAACAATTTTTGCTTGTACTTCCGGCCTAAAAGAGGTAGCTTTCAGCCAACCATGCCTTCTGAGGGCCACCGCTCCTGCCATTTGATGAAACGCCACTGAAGAGATGTTCATAGCAATATCAATGGATTCAGAGGCCGCCTTAGCTCCATCCTGTAATATAGCTGCTGCTTCCTCTTTTCTATCCTCTGGCTGGTGAGCCAACAGTGGCGCTAAATCGGACCACATCTGTCTGTTATAATGACTGATAAGAGCCATAGCATTTGCCGCTTTGATGGTAGATGCTGCCATTATTGCAAACCTCTTCCCTGCTCCATCCATTCCTCTTCCTGCTTTGTCAGGGGGAGCTACAAATGTGAAGACAGGATTTTTAGAGTGCATCTGTGCTGCCTGCATTAACACCAATCTGGGCGTGGGTGACCGATCAAACACGTAGGTGAAGAGTCCGGCGCCCGGTATTTCTTTTCAATCCTAGGAACCAAAGCCGCCACCGATGCTAGTGTTTTTAAGATTTTCAGACCTTGATCCCAGATATGTTTGATGATTGGGATTGATCTAGCTGACTTCCTGGAATCTTCTTTGAAATCATATAGGAAACATTCTGTTTCCTGTATTGGCATCTGGAGCTCAAATCTTTTAGCTGCTTTCTCCATAATATCATGGAATCCTCCGATGTCCTGTGGAGGAGAGTTTTCTGGAGAAGGTGATAGCGAAGGGGTTGTTGACAAAACATATTCATCCCATTCTACACCTACTGGGGTGTCATGAAGTTCTCCTTCCTCTGGCAGCTCTTCTCCATCACTCCCTGTAAAGTCATCTAGTATTGTGACAACTGGAAGAGATCGCAGTTTTTGCACTGCAGGTGTAGGCTGGGCTACTGGCACTTGTGCAGGTCTGACTGGAGCGCTTGCAGTGGGGGCATAAGCTTCCGGAAAACAGCGGTAGTAGTCATCGATCATGTGACGTAAGTCCGTCACCAGAGAGATAGGCATTGAGATGGATTATTCTCTCTCATCAGCTGGTTGTTCCTCCTCTTCCTCGTAGTCATATGACTTTTGAAATTATTCATTTCTTTTTGATTTTGCTTGAGGACGATCCTTAAAGGAATAGATCTCTTGAACCTCCTGGCCTTCTTCCTATTCAGTCTTTTGGCTCTTAATCTTCATTTGAGAGGGACTGTATGCCACTCCTGAAGACTCCTCATCATCTCACTCCTGCATTTCCAGCAAATTTGACGGAGGCAGTGGAGAAATTTTTGTCCATGCCATAAACTCAGAGGATTTCTTTATCGTCGACGAGTGGAAAGATCTGATAGAGATCATAGTCTTCGACTTTGGTGACTTAAAAGCTGTCATCGACGGAGCCGCCGTCGACGAAGCTTCCGTCGTCGAGGTTCTAATGGTCGTCGACGGTGTAGTTGTTGACGAGGCCGTTGTCGATTGTATCATCAACAGGGATGTAACTCGTCCCGTCGGTGTAGTTTTGATCACTGCCGTCATTGTCATCGTCGATGACGGTGTCGTCGACGTATTCACAGGAACTATAACTGGAGACACCACAGTCTTCGTTGGTGGAGCAGAAGACACTCCCCTTGAAACTGAGGATTTCTTCAGAGGAGTCTGAGGGAGAGAAGATGAAGAGGTCTCTTTTCCCTTAGTTTTCTGTTTCTTAGGATCCACAGATTCTTCTGAAGTGGAAGACTTCCTCTTTTTAGAAGACTGGCTCGTGGATTTCTACTCTGATTCCGAGGTAGCATTCTTCTTCTGAAGCCACAACAGAAGACTTCCTTCTCTATCCCTCAAAGTTTTAGCTGAAAAGGTTCTGCAGTGTTTGCAGTCCTTAGCTACATGTTTGGGGTGAAGGCAGTATAGGCAGTCCTTATGTGGATCTAGATGATGCACAGTACCTTAAATCCAGAAGAAAATTTGACAGTTGAAAAGGTCAACAGTTCACTCAGGAACAAACTGAACAGAGCTCAGGGAGACTCCTTCTCACATGAAGGCGGTTAGAAATCTGAGGTAGGAGAGCTCTGCTGGGGAGTGTGATGTCAGGGCTTTCTGCTGATTGGCTGAGTTTTGGACCAAACAACAAGAAGGTCTGGTTAACAAATTATGTCATTCCCTATGGGATTTTCTATGCAGTTTTTCTCTATGATACTGCTTTGGTCATTCTGTTACCGTGAGATTCCCACCATGACGACGGGGAAGATACAAGCATGTGAATCTATGAAAGATTCAATACTGGAGAACACAAGAACATCAAAAAGAGGAGCAGAAAAGGGATCCACAGCCTTTGCTGTGCACCATGCCACAAATGTGTTCCATCTAAAGGCGTATACCGTTTTAGTGGAGGGACGCCTGCCTTTCAATTGATCATTACAGACTTCGGGAGGCAGGTCAAAAGCTGTCAACTGTCTCTGCTCAATCTCCATGCAAGGAGGTGAACGCTGGACAGGTTCCAGTGGAGGACCGTCCCCTACTGCTGCAACAGAAAGGAAGTCTGATCAGAGGATCAATGGCCATGTGTAAGAGCTCGGGATACCAGACTCTTCCTGCCCAATCCGGAGCAACAAGTATGACTTGGGCCTGGTCGCGCTTGATCTTCGTCAGTACTCTGGACAGAAGGGGTTTAGGCAGAAAGGCGTATAGAAGACCGCAACTCCACTCGCGATGAAAAGCGTTGCAGAACAGGTGCTGCCTTGGAAATTCCAATGTGCAGAACTGCTGACATTGCGCTTTCTCTTTGATGGCGAATAGATCTAACCAAGGCTCTCCCCACTGCTGAAAGAGACCTTGCACCACGTCCTAGTGAAGATGTCATCCTTGATCCATCATGCTCCTGCGGATGAGTTCGTCGGCCCTGGCGTTCAGAGAAACTGCCAGGTGTTGAACCACAAGATATGCCCTAGTGTTCCAGCCATGTCCAACGGCGGAGAGCCTCTTGACATAGGGTCCACAACCCCACCCTCGCCTTGTTTGTTGCAGTACCACATGCCAGTGGTGTTGTCCTTGAACACCAGCACTACTCTTCCCCGGACAGAGGGAAGGAATGCATTTAGTGCAAGACAAATCGCCCAGAGCTCCAGAAGGTTGATGTGGGTCCTGACTCCACCAGAGATCAGAGGCCTCTGATCTCCGCCTCTCCCATGTGGCCACCCCACCCCAGAAGTAGTGCATCTGTCACCACTGTGAACTCTGGTTGGAGAAGGGAGAGGTATCTGCCGGTGACCCAATCCTGGTTTGTTAGCCACTACTGCAATTGGTGTGAAGTGCCCTTTGAGATCTAGGCGCAATCGGAAAGATTCCCATGATGCAGTGCCCATTGGAACTTCAGGTCCCACTGCAGAGCCCGCATATGCCACCTGGCATGATCCATCAGCAGGTTGCAGGAGGCCATGAGGCCCAGCAGCCTCAGGCTCATTCTGACCAAAACCGGGGATAGAGGCTGAAACATCAGTATTATAGCCCGAAAATCCCAGACACGCTGCTCGGGAGAATAGCCCCAAAACTGCACTGTATCCAGAACCGATCCGATGAAAAGGAGCTTCTGACAGGGAATCAGGTGAGACTTCGGCACATTGATAGAGAACCCCAGAGAATGCACGAGGTCCACCGTGGTCTGGAGGTGGGAAACAAAAGCCTGGGGCGAGCCTGCCTTTAACAGCCAGTCGTGGAGATAGGGGAAGACTGGAACCCCTGATCTGCGCAGATTAGCTGCGACCACCGCCAGCAGTTCTGTGAACACTCAAGGGGTGCTGGCAAGGTCAAAAGAGAGAACAGTAAACTGATAGTGCTCGTGGCCTTCTGTGAACTGTAGGTAACGCCTGTGGGCCAGCAGGACAGGGATGTGGAAATAGGCGTCCTGCAAGTCTCCTTTTCTTTCTTTTTCCTCCCGAAAGCAGGCAGCTGTTGCCCTTGTTTTGTCCATATTGGACTATTGTAATGCTCTTTACTTGGGTATCAACAAGGGACTTGTTCATCGTCTACAGCTGGTACAGAACGATGCTTCCAGGCAGGTGATGGGTCTTCCCAAACACCATTCTGTTGTGGCTACTATCAGTAAGCTGCATTGGCTCCATCGTGGTCGGAGAATCATGTTTAAAGCTCTTTGTCTCGATCACAAGGCTTTTTATAACACTGGGTCGGAAGGAAATAAAAGGCTCTTTCAAAGATACGTTCCTACTAAGCAATTAAGATCTGCCAGTAAAAATCTTCTGGTAGTTCCGAGTTCTAAGAGAGTGAGATGGGGGCGGAAAAGAGCTTTTTCCCTTGCTGCAGCCAAACTCTGGAATTTCCTTCCTTCTTCAATCTATGGACTGGAGTCTCACTCTTTCTTCCTTAAGGCCCTGAAGACTTGGCTCTTCACTCACTCATCACTGTGAGCCCTACGTATTCTATTCTGTTGGCCCTTTCCGCAGTGCCATGATGCCTCCGTGTCGTGTTTTGGCAGCTCCTGAGTTAGCGTTTAGCACAGCTACACGGTCTTTTCTGTTAACTTGACCAAAACGAACGGGGGCCATTTTGAATCCCTCTGACTTCCGTTCCCTATGAACACGCTGCCTCGTGGTCAGTGTGCCCTTTCGTCCTTTCTCGATACCCATGGTCACTATTCTGCTCGGCAACAGGCTATTTTTAGTACTGGTCAAGCGCACATGCGCACTATGCATCAACTGGTCACTCTTTAGGAATGTTCACACTAACTGACCAGTACCGTTGAACTCCTTCCACGTGCTGGCTGTGTTCCAAAAATGACCTTATATGTACCTAAAATGTGTAACTTGTAACCGCCTATCTTTTTATTGCTATTAAACTGTATAAAAGAGGTCGCACACCAATGTTCGGTGTGCTACTTCTTACATTGCCGAAGGGTGCTGTAGGAATGTATCACCACCCCATGGGGTCTTAATAAACTTGTCTTTTACCTTTTCCAGTGTCCGTGCCAACTTCTATACTAAGGCGTTCGAGAGTTTAGCAGAGTATGTAGGCCTGATTTGAACCCAACACCACAATTGGCGACCACGAAGGGACTCATCGGCGACTCGGATGCCCGAAGGAGAGGTCGTGACGAAGGTCAGGAAACTCGCCATGGACGCGTACGCTGCCACTGAGTGACCCGAGTCTTGGCACCCACGGTGTGTTTTCCCTTCCTTCCGATCTGACCTTCCAGGTGGCGCCGGTCCTCGACTGAGATTCTGATCTTGGATTGTCGTGATGTGCCGTTTTGGCTGATTTGACCACAGAACTTGGCAGTTGGACTTTGGACGTTTGAAAATATTTGGTAAGCTTTTGAGTGGTGAGGTAGTCTACTGACACTTACTGTGGCTTTTTGAAACTTTGAATTTGAATTTGAAATTTGTTAGCTGACGTTTTGAATATTTGAATTTGAATATGTGAAGTGCACCTCACATAGGCAGGCATGTAGGGATATTTCTCTGAGTTATTTGATTTGAATGGTACACCGCGTTAGGTGACATTTTTGTAGTATCACATTTTCGTGGTAATTTTTGGAACATGCCTGTTTTTAGCACACTCCGTAGGATGTGCTGTTCTGAAAATGGTACCAATTATCGACTAAGTGAAAAGCAGCCGGCTCCCCCAGAGGGGACTCCAAATCGTGAAATGTATGTCAAATTCGGTATTCCACCTATAATGTATAGTACATTATGGCATAAGTATACTAAGACTGATCGTGAGTTACAGTGGCCGCTATATGGGTCGTTTGACCTTCGAAAGGTACAGTATGTAGAGCAGTGTTTGTTTCAGCGAAGGTCTAGACAAGATATGTTTGATTGTGTGCGTATGTGGGAGAAAGAGGTGCGTGAACGAGCGAAGCGTGAGGAAGCCTTGGCGGAGAAAGTGCAGCGGAAGGCTGCACATGACAAAGCTTTACAGCTACAGGAGAAGGAATTACAGGAAAAGAAAGTGAGGGAGAGACGAGAACGCAATTTACAGGTTAATGGTCAATTCCCTATCAGGCGTCCTCTTTATCCAGTCCTTACTAATGAAACAGATGATTTTTCTTTACTAGATCGTTGTCCGCCTCCGTACGTCGCACCTACGGCTCCGAACGAGGACTCGGACGAGGATAGTGATCGAACACAGCGTACCAGGTTACATACGGAACGAGCTGCGGAATTACGTTCATTTGCACGAAAACTAAATATTAATACTGTTACTGTTTCTGACGTTACTGAACAAATGGAACAGTGGCCTGATAAGGAACGACTGTATTTTTTAGATCATTTTGGAGATGAAGTTGTTGAGCGGTATAGAAAATATTCTCTCGAGTTAGAACCAAAGGAGATATCCAAGGGTCGTGAGAATTTTCGTAAAGGTCTTTTTGTTCTTTCAGATGCGGACGACTTCTTCAAGCGTTTGATTGAACTGCGTAATGAGGCGACACGACTACGGGAGTTGGAAAAGTCGAAGAATTCGTCTACGTCCGGAGCGACGGGGATATCCAAAGAATGCCCTATCTTTGAAACAGATAAGATCGCTGCGATTAATGTTAGACCTATGCGAGAAGCTGCGCCTCTATATGTCCCTCATAAAGGGGATGGCACAGATGATGATAAAAGATCCAAAGACGCGAAAGGGTATTTTGTATATAATTGGGTTTATACGCCTTGGAATAGAGCAGATGTCATGGCGCTTAAGAATGCTTTACCTGATCCCCGTAAAAACCCTGCGGCTTTTTATGAAAATGTTGAAAGTGCAATTTCTTCATGTATCATGACGTTAGTTGATATTGATCTATTTTTCGGGTTGATATTGCCCCCTGATATGTGGAGAGCGATTCGTAGGTTTGATGACCTCACGACTCTCGGGGCCACTTGGAAAGATCTTGTTCAGGCTGATTTAGATAGAGAACCAGCATGTAAGCCGTGTCAATTAATATTAGACCTTCCAGGGGCCATACTAACAAAACTAAAGACTCTTGCTCCCGCTAAAAAGATTGATTGGACTATATTAGCCTCTTGTAAGCAGAAAGCGGATGAATCAGTTTCCGATTTTTTCTCTCGCTTCGAGGAAGCGTTCCATGATTACAGTGGTCAATTATTGACAGAAGATACTGGCAGGCATTTATTCGTTGATAAGTATGTGGCTAATCTCCTACCGGAGATTGCGAAACGATTGAAAGCGAGTGAAAGTTCATGGACCACAGCAACCCCTGCTTCTTTATTGACTATGGCTCAATATTATGAAAGACAGGAATTAGAGGCAAAAGAAAGTAGTGAAAAGAAAGCAAAGGATTTGAAGACGAAGGTAATGTTAGCCCAGGTTCAGGCTACGAGAGGAAATAACAGAGGAGGGCGAGGATCATACAGTAATGCTCCTCCCCCTCGTTCTGACATTTCTGTGAATCAATGTGCATACTGCAAACAGTTTGGGCATTGGATTGCAGACTGTCCGGTGTTTCGAGAGCAGCGTAATTTGAGCGGACGAGGAAGTGGAAGGTCTAGGAATTATTATGGAGGGTCAAGAGGAGGTTATGGCACGAATGATCGAGGAGGCTATGGTACGAATGATCGTGAAGGATATGGAGCAAGGGGTCGTGGTCAGTCTGATTATAATACGTTTGATAACCGCAATCAATATCAGATAAATGAGGGTGGTCCTGCTGAACCACGGGATGAGCATTATGCATAGGATTGCGTAGGATGGGGTGTGGAATCGGTTGAGGTACCAGTTGATCAAAGGGGTCCATACATAGAAGCACATGTTCTGGGTTCCACTGATCAATTTCTGGTCGATACAGGAGCTACTCGTAGCGCTTTGTCCAAATACTTGGTTCCAAGGGCTCCCCTGTCTGGCGAGGTAATTACAGCAATAGGGTTCGATGGAACACCTACTTCTAGCCCATTGTCTCAACCAGTTGCATTTCATGTTGATAAATTTGCTGCCCCATGTCCCTTTTTGTTGTCTCCAAATACACCAGATAATATTATTGGACTCGATATGTTAAAACACTTTCGAGCTACTATTCGCTGTGCCCCAGAAGGAGTGCGAGTTGTGTTGAATGAGAATTACCCAGACTTTGAGCGAGTGTGTTTTCTCCATGAATCTGAAGTATTGGCCTCCTTACCAAACACGTTGTGGGCCACTTCTGACACGGATGTGGGGCAGATGTTAATCCCTCCAGTACGTATTACTGTAAAGGAGGGAGTATCTCTACCACGTGTCCCACAATATAAGATTTCCAGAGAAGGAGAACTTGCTTTGATGCACATTGTGAACGATTTGATTTTGGCAGGAGTAGTTGAGGAAGTCCCCTACAATGTTTGCAATAGCCCAATTTTACCGATTCTTAAAAAAGATACAGATGCTAAGGTTTACCGTTTCATTATTGATTTGAGGGAAATAAACAAGATAGTAGTGCCTCAGTACCCGGTGGTGTCTGACATCACCACGTTGCTTACGTTGGTTCCATCGACGGCAACTACTTTTACAGTCATCGATTTGAAGAATGCCTTCTTTTCGATCCCTGTACATCCTGACAGTCGATATCTATTCGGCTTTACATTAAATAATAAATCGTCAGATTCTGTCGAATTCCTCAAGGCTATACTGAAAGTCCTAGCATTTATAGTCAGGCATTAAAAAGACAACTTGATTCCTTTGACTTACAAGAGGGAGTGGTTCTCATTCAATATGTAGACGATATCTTACTTGCTGCAGACACGCCAGAACAATGTGAGAAGAGTACCTTTTCTTTGCTTTCCTTCCTGGCCAAACATAATCATAAAGTTTCGAAGAAAAAGCTACAATATTGTAGACCAAAGGTGACCTACCTCGGTCATCTTTTGTCTAAGGAGGGCCGTGCATTGACACCAGATCGAATTCAAGCAATCCTAGATACTCCAGTCCCTCGCACTCAGAAGGATGTTCGCGCCTTTATAGGTTTGACGTCTTTTTGTAGGCAATGGATATTGGGTTTTTCACATATCGTTAAACCATTGTTGGCATTGTTATCTAAAGATACACCGATTCCCATTGAATGGACGGATGAATGTCAGAATGCTTTTGAGCAATTGAGACAAGCTCTTTGTTCTGCACCAGTGTTGGGTACACCTGATTACACGAAGATCTTTACATTATATGTACACGAGAAGGATGGGTGCGCATTGTCAATGTTAGTGCAGACACACGGAGACAAACAGAGGCCTTGTGCATACTTCTCGGCGGTACTCGACCCTGTGGCTCGAGGATTGCCTGGATGTTTTCGAGCAGTTGCAGCAACAGCAGTTGCGATACGACAAAGTGAGGGAATAGTTTTGTCACACAAATTGTTGGTGCTAGTTCCCCATGCGGTAGATGCGTTATTGAATCAAACAAAAACGCAGCATCTAACCAGTGCCCGTTTGACAGGATATGAGCTAACATTGTTGGCGCCGCACATCACACTAAAGCGATGTGCGACACTAAATCCTGCTACTTTACTGCCGGATCCTGTTGCTGAGACCCAGAAGGAAGAACAACATGATTGTGTTTTTCTGACTGAGGAACAGACAAAGGGTCGTATCGATTTACAGGATACGCCATTTCCAGATGTAGATGGGGAACTGTGGGTTGATGGATCGTGTGTGAGGTTACCAGATGGTACGACTTCCGCAGCTTATGCGATCACGACACTTAAGACCGTGGTAGAAGCAGCACGAATACCCCAGAAATCGGCTCAAGCAGCTGAATTGATAGCCTTAACGAAAGCATGTGAGTTAAGTGCTGAGCTATGTGTGAACATTTACACGGATAGTCGTTACGCTTTTGGAGTAGTGCATGATTTTGGCCTACTTTGGAAGGAACGAGGATTCCTGACTTCACATGGAGTACACATCATGCATGGAGAGTTGGTACGCGATCTCCTGAATGCACTGTTATGCCCAAAGAAAGTTGCAATAGTCAAGTGTAGTGCACACAAAAAGGTGACGGACAAAATAGGGCAAGGCAATGCTTTTGCAGACCGCATTGCGAGAGAGACCGCTATGCTGCAAAATAATTTCCCCATGTATGTGGTGAAGTCACAAGCTGAGCGGTGGCATGATGCTAGAGAAGAAATACTAGATATACAGAAGTCAGCATCTGAGGCAGAACGTATGAAATGGGCCACTGATGGAGTATTGGATGATGAGGGTTGCTGGCGTAGTAAAGATATGGAGAGATGGAAACTACCCATGGCCTATTTACAAACAATGGTGCAAATGACACACGGGCTGGCACACATTGGAGCTCTCGCAATTACTAAATTGCTTACACGAGTTTGGGAAAATGCTGACATTGCTAGCACGGCTAAGAGAGTAGTGCAGACCTGTCTGATATGTTTGCAGCACAATCCTGGACAAGGGACTCATACTCCTAAAGGAGGGTTTGTTCCACCTACTGCACCATTCGAAGTACTACAAATGGATTACATCCAGCTGGAACGCTGTAATAATCTCAAGTATGTCCTAGTAGTGGTGTGTGCCTTCAGCAAATGGATTGAGGCTTACCCTACGAAAGACAATACAGCATTGACAACAGCTAAGGTGTTACTCAAGGAGTACTTCCCGCGCTACGGTGTTTGTAAACTTATGTGGAGTGATAATGGCCCTCATTTCATTGGAAAAGTAGTGGAATACGTCCTGAAAGGATTGGGAATCAAGCAAAGATTCCATGCTGTCTTTCATCCGCAATCAGCAGGTTTAGTAGAGAGATATAATGCAACTCTGAAGCTGAAGCTAGCAAAGATAGTGGCATCGACATCTCTGAAATGGCCGGACGCTTTGCCTCTGGCATTGCTGTCCATTCGGTCAGTGCCACATTCTCGATCTGGCCTCACACCCTACGAAGTGGTGTTTGGAAGGCCTATGAATATTTGGGGAGTTCCAAAACCTCGTTTGATACATGATATGCCTTGTATAATGATGAACGATTATCTGGCACGATTAACAAATGATTTGCTTTCTATCCATCAACAGGTTCGAGAGGCGCTCCCTGATAACTCCACTGGTGAGGCTCACGATCTCCGCCCTGGGGACCACGTGATGGTCAAAGTATTTGAACGATCCAGCAGTTTGGAACCGAGATGGCATGGCCCTGAGCAAGTGCTGCTGGCTACGCGAACTGCTGTGAGAGTCACTAACAAGAAACGGTGGATACATTCAACGCACTGCCGACGTGTCTCTCCGGATCTGGTGAGCCCTGTGGTGCTATCCGACTACAGAAAGATTTTGGATACAGAAAAGAGCCCAGCTGTCACGCCTGATGAATTGGAGGGAGCCTTCCCGGACCACGTTGTTTCTGATAAAGTGAAGTACAATCTACGCCCCAGGAAATAAGATTCCTTTTGTGTTTTTGAAACTGGTTGGTAACCGCTCTGAGGTTTGTGAAACGGAAGCCGGGAATATCAAGGGGGGGGGATCAGTTCTGCCCAGTGTAGCGACACCCGTCTTGAATCCCGGAGAACAAATCAACGGCAGCCTCGGTTCAGAACCATCGTTTTTATTTTTCCCGCTTAGTGTTGTTTTCTTGAAGAGTATTGTTTTGTGAACTATGGCATCTCCTTCGACACGAAGAGGGAGAATTCTTGGTGTTGTTTTGTTTGTCTTGACCGTAGTGGTGATCGCAGTATTAGCTTGGACTATAGAACTGTTGTTTCCTGTACGAGAACATTTGCTGCCCACCACTCCAAGTCCATCTGAACATTTTCATTTCACTCTGCCTTTTCACGAAGAAAGACATAGGCAGACTTATTTGAATAACAGCTTTATTAAGATTTTGCATCATACTCATAACATGACCAACACGTCCAATTGTTGGGTATGTGGAATGTTGCCCGGACATCAGAAGAAGGGAGGAACACCACTCATTCCTCTCCCGTTTTCTCATAATGGTTCTTGTCATGCTTGGTACACTCTTCTTTTTACTCTGCGATGGCCAACGAAAGGTGGACTACTTTTTCGGTTGAATAAAATATGTTATAACGACAAAGACGGCTATCCACACGCTGAAGGAACTAAGTTTGAATGGGAAGAGTACCGTCCGGACAATGTTTCTACACCTCGTGTATATACGAATCAAAGACTTATAAATGTGACGAGCTCGCATATGATAACAGTCATTGATACAAAAGCAGATTTGTGTATTAGAAATAAAGGTACAATCCCTGTAGGCCGCAGTGAATGTAATATTACACTTACCTTTGATACACCAATTGGAATTGCATTTGTAGCTTCACATAACACATATTTCATTTGTGGAAATAAGGGATACCATCGTCTACCATTGGGATGGTTGGGAACGTGTTATATAGCTTTTGTATTACCACCTGTATTTATTGCTCCTCCCATGTACCACAATGATTACGTTCTGTACCATGATTTCATACTAAACAGGGTCAAACGAACAGTAGATCTTGATGAAATAGACCAGACTGATACCACTTTACAACAATATGTAGATTTCAATTTGGGGTTATTCTCATTCGTAGGAGCTGCACTGAATAGCAGGAAGATAAGGCGGCTTACGCGTGTGGTGGAAGCAGTCGCTAACGAAACTGCCTCCGCTTTAGGGAATATTACTGAGGAATTGCAAATTACCAGAATTGTGGCGCTCCAGAATCGAATGGTTCTAGATGTGATACTAGCTGATAGAGGTGGAGCATGCCGCGTCATCGGAAGTAGTTGTTGCGTGTACGTACCAGATAACTCACCTTCTGTATATGATTCGATTACAAAATTACATAAGATAGCTGCTGAGATCCACCCAGAAAATGGAACATGGACCTTTTCTGGTTGGTTCTGGACCCTGCTTAGTACTTGGGGTTGGAAATTATTAACGATTCTCTGTGTTTTTATTGGAGTACTATTTTTCCTTTGTCTATGTATTCAATGTGGCCCTACATTATGTTCTGTATGTATCACAGCCTGTATTCCGTCCAAACGAGCTAGTGATAAACAAGAGAAACTGATCAATGATGAAGTATTGAAAATAATGGCTATTAACATTGAGGATGAACATTCTGACTACGTCCACTATGAGGTAGCTTTTGCTAAACGCTAAAAGGGCCGTCTGTCGTGTTTTGGCAGCTCCTGAGTTAGCGTTTAGCACAGCTACACGGTCTTTTCTGTTAACTTGACCAAAACGAACGGGGGCCATTTTGAATCCCTCTGACTTCCGTTCCCTATGAACACGCTGCCTCGTGGTCAGTGTGCCCTTTCGTCCTTTCTCGATACCCATGGTCACTATTCTGCTCGGCAACAGGCTATTTTTAGTACTGGTCAAGCGCACATGCGCACTATGCATCAACTGGTCACTCTTTAGGAATGTTCACACTAACTGACCAGTACCGTTGAACTCCTCCCACGTGCTGGCTGTGTTCCAAAAACGACCTTATATGTACCTAAAATGTGTAACTTGTAACCGCCTATCTTTTTATTGCTATTAAACTGTATAAAAGAGGTCGCACACCAATGTTCGGTGTGCTACTTCTTACATTGCCGAAGGGTGCTGTAGGAATGTATCACCACCCCATGGGGTCTTAATAAACTTGTCTTTTACCTTTTCCAGTGTCCGTGCCAACTTCTATACTAAGGCGTTCGAGAGTTTAGCAGAGTATGTAGGCCTGATTTGAACCCAACACCACATCCGGGCAAAATTTGTGCTTTCTAAGGCTAATAATAATTCATTCAAGTCCAACGCTACCATCCTGTCTCCAGGGTTGAAGGCAGGCAGGTCCTGAGACAATGTCAACATTTAGAACTTCTTCCGGAGGAAGCAGTTGAAGTTCCTGAGATCCAAGATAAGAAGCAGGCCTTTGTCCTTCTTGGGCACTAGAAAGTAGTGGGAATAACTGCCACAACCTACTTCTGGGGAAGGAACTCACTCAATAGTCCCCTTGGCCAAGAGGGCCGTAACTTCCTGATTGAGAAGGGCCAAGTGATCCCACGACATGTAATAGAATTGTGGTGACATGGACTGAGGGATAGTCTCGAAGGGGAGGGAGTAGCTCCTTCGGACTATCTGCAAAACCCATCTGTCCGATGTGATGGTTTGCCAGTGGGGGAGGTGATGGCGGATCCTGCCGCCCACTGGCAACTGGTGGTCCAGAAAGGACAGACTAGGAGGGTTTGGAGGCTGCTGCAGAGGGAACAGGATGCTGGTGGACTGGCCTGCCCGCTGGCCCCCTGACCCTTGACGCTGGATCCCACGTCCCTGACCACACAGAGGCTGAACAGTTTGCCCAGGCCTGTGGCTCTGGCTGGAACATGGTGGGGCAGCCCTTCCATAGCCATAAAATGGGCGAAAAGCAGACTGCGCGGGCGAAAAGTGGTAGCAAGGCACAAGGATCTGGCTGTAGCCCTAGAATCCTTAAAGCGCTCAAGCGCGTTGTCTGCTTTGTCACGAAACAAGCGCCGGCCATCAAGGAACATGTCCAAAAGAGTTGATTGGACATTGCCCGAAAAGCCAGTGGACCTCAACCAGGTGTAGTAACGCAGGGCTGCCGACGTTGAAACTGTCCTGCCTAGCGAGTCTGCGCTGTCCAGCCCACACCTAATAGCGAACTTCGCTGCATCTCTGCCCTCAGCGCTGCACTGTAGAGAGTGGCCTGGGCCTCCTCTGGACACTGTGGCAGCCCCTGCGCAACCTTATCCCACACCAAGTGGGAATAACGGTCCAAAAGACATCCAGAGTTCACCAACCGCAGTCCCATGCTGGTGGAAGAAAACATCATCTTCCCAAGATGATACAGCCTCTTGGATTTCCTATCTGGGGGAGCAGTAGGGAATGCGCCCTTATAAGTAGAGGCTTGACCCACCAAGCTCTCAGGGGTAGGGTGTTGGGTAAGGCAAAGTGGGGTTCGTCCGGGCCGGGAGCGGTGGCATCAGGCAATCATCCTATCCCCAGGAGCCCCTGTGCTGGGCTTGGACCAGGAGCCCAGAAGGATGTTAGTAAGTGCCTCATTGAACGGCAGTAGGGGCTCCGAAAAGGCTGCTGTAGGTTGAAGCACCTCGGTCAGAAGGTTGGTCCTGACCGCCACTGTAGGAAGCTGAAGGTTCAAGGCCTCAGCTGCCCTCTGCAACACCACTGCGTATGAGGTGCCCTCTTCCATAGCCACGGTAGGGAGAGAACACATACCAGGGTCTGGTGAGGTATCCAGGCCACTGATCACCAAACTCCTATCACCAGTCCGGTTCACTCAACTGGTCAGCTAATGGGTCACCAGACCCCTCCCAGTCCTTCTCGTCCTCTTCTGGCTGCCTCTCAAGGCAAAAAGGAACACCATGGTAGAACAATGGCACTAAAGTACCGCTCGGCGCCGGATCAGGCGTCCGTCCGGCTCATTGTCCAGGTCAGGGTGGAGGCCGGAGTGGATGCCGGCTGAGGACACCACCGGCGTCAGAGGGGGCGGAGGTGTTGTCGGTTGATTCGATGCCGGAGGAGGAGTTGTAAGGTCAACCAGTACTGATCCGGATACAGGACTGGATCCATGGTGGCCCTAAGGTGCCGGGGCTGAAGCTGCCGGGTTCAAAAGCCTAGAACCCCCAGCCGAGTCCAGGGGCCCGAAAGTGTAGAGTCGGGCTGGCCAAAGATCGAGTGAAGGGCTTCGTAAAAACTACAAAATTGGGCAGGGGTCACTCCGGCTCCCGGAAAAAGAAGGAAGCTCGGAGCTGACCCAGCAGGCTCCGCAGGTGGAGCCGCAAGACGACCACCATCCGCGTGACGGGTGGGGAGATAGCGAAGATCGACAATGCATCTTTGCCTTCTTTTTGTGCTCCGACTTAACCGAAGACTTTGACAATGAGTGGTTGTGATGGCTCTGCGACCGGTCACGCAACCTCCCTCTTGCATGGGACCTCAAGCAGCGTGGAGCAGACAGCCAGGCCTCTAGAAGCTTTCTGGACTGCTCCCGCAAGGACTGCGGGTTCATGGTCCGGCAGTCGGAGCGCAACTTCAGGTCGTGGTCGCACTCCAAACACCAAAGGCACACAAGGTGCAGATCCGTAACCAACATAAATTTTTGACAGGAGTCGCAATCCTTGCAGCGGGTCTGAGGAAGGGACATCCCTATGTGCACCAGGAGTCGAACGACTTGAAAAGAAGTCGACAAAAATCAGAAAATAGTAGTCAAAAAGTTACTAGAGGTACCGCTCTCTCAGGATCTGCGCTGGCTGTGCCTGAAAAAGAAAGAGCGGACTTCAGAGCTCGAGGGCAGCGTTTAAGTAGATACCCAGACGCCATCCCTACGATCACGAGTCCAAACGCGGAGTCGACCAATGCCATCTACCGATGTGCAGGGGTACTGCTACGAAAAATTTCTCCAGATCCAGTCTGACGCCTGGGGTATTTCTGAGGTAAGGAATCTATAACTAATGGTCTCTTTTAGATTTATCTGTTCCACCCAAACTCAGAACTAAAGCCACATAGGTTGCAACACTATGCACCCAACTGCACAATCCACTACTCACAGAAATAATACTTGTAGGTTCATAAAGACGCATGAGACACACGAAAGTTCATCCTCATGCCCATAGGACCAAATCCATGAAAGCAGCAAGGTTTGGAGTAACAATAGACACAAAGACAAGAAAGAGGTCCTCATCCTTGGCTCCAACCCTTCAGCCTGGGACGACTCCTGGTGGCCGATGGCACTGGGGGCAGCCCCGACACCCACCGACCATGCACGCAACCTGAGAATCATCCTAGACTCAACGCTCTCAATGTCCAAGCAAGTCAACGCCGTCTCCTCCTCCTGCTTCAACACCCTCCGCATGCTCCGCATGATCCACAGATGAATCCCGACAGATACAAGAAAGACAGTCACCCTGGCCCTCGTCAGCAGTAGACTCGACTACGGAAATGCCCTCTATGAGGGAGCACCGACCAAGCTCATCAAATGACTACAACGCATCCAAAATGCCTCGGCACGACTGATCCTCGTCGTACCACACCACAGCCACATCACCCCCCACCTGAGAAACCTGCACTGGCTCCCAGTCAACAAGAGGATGTCCTTCAAGCTCCTCACCAACGCACACAAGGCACTCTACAAGACCGGCCCAACCTACCTCAACAGACGGCTCTCCTTCTACATCCCCAACCGCCAGCTATGCTCTGCCGACCTCTCACTCACCACCTTCCCGCGCATCCAAAGAACAACCACCGGTGGGAGATCCTTCTCCCACCTCACCGCCAAGACATGGAACATCCTCCCACTGAGCCTACGACAGACCCAAGACCTGCTGACCTTCAGGAAGATACTCAAGACCTGGCTGTTCGATCAGTAGCGCCCCCCCCCCCCCCCCAAGCGCCTTGACACCCTCGTGGGTATGTAGTGTGCTTTACAAATGATTGATTGACTGATTGAAAGATACACTATAAGAGTGACTCCAGTCAGATTAATAAACACATTGTCCCAAAAGCTCAGACTGATATGAGTATTCAAGAAGACAAGAGCGTTCCATACATCCTTGAGAGCTTGGTTTGCATTCAGGCAAAAAACTAAATGTTCACAAGGCACTCATTTATCAAAACAATACCGTATGTGCAAGCTAAGTAACTTGCTCAGATTTAAACTGAAGTATAACACTTTAATACTGACCTTCTGAATTAGGTCACGGTGGAAATACCTGAAAGTATCTATACATTACACACTTTGTAATGGAAATTCTTTAAAAAGCCCAACACAAAAATTAATCAAGATAGTGCTTACTTCAGCTGAAGTAAATAGGATTTATTCTGCAGTCAGTCTTTACCACAGATGTATTTCCTTATACACAAAAGAATATTACGGTTTGCATTAGTTGTACAAAAAGGTGAACTGTGAGCCCCAGTGAAGTGACCATAACCTATCTTGGTGAGTACTAAGTGAAGAATGTGAAATAAATGGGGAAAACAGGTTATTGGTAAATATTTAAAGGACAAGCTATACACAGTGGGGGACTATTTTTGATGTATTTTCCATGCTATATTTTTTTAATGTCGACTACGTTTCGACCCTCTCTTGACAAAGGGTCTCTTCAGGACAGAGTTTCTGGGGACTAATGTTTGAAAATTGGAATTAGGGTGGTGGAAATACAGCGTGGTGATAAGATGGGCTAAACTAATGTGCGCACTGTGGCTTACCAGTACAACACAGGGCGTATAGTGCTTGGTAGTATCTTGCAGTAGGAAGGATTGCCAGGTGAAGAATAGGGAACAAACACACAGAAACATCAATTTGCGGAACCAGTAAACAAGGGAATGCCAGGATTGAGTATTTATTGGTTATACTAACGTTGTGCATCAGGTAGGTAAGGGGATAAAAGCAAACTCCCAATGGTTGATTCCAATATGAAGTTGACTGGGTTGCATCAAGGGTTAATGGTAGAAACCGGATGCTGATCTTTTATTTCAGTTCCGGGACGAACTGAAAGAAATTAATTACAGCTCGTGTGAGTTCTATGACGAATTCAGGAAATCAATTGTCATGGCATACGGGGATTAAAGAAAATATACAACACGGTCATGCTAGTTACTTACTTAAGCGTCACCATCTCGGTCCTCTCAGTGGAGCGGTAGTATCGGGTGTGAATCGCTGGAGGATCGGTAAATTAAATACGGAAGTAAGCGTGAACTTAGAGGCAACTCAGAGATCATGTGCACAATATATGTGGGTAGATTCTTATCATACATGGAGCAAACCTTTAGTTTATTTAAACAATCAAAAGTGGTTTTGTTTGTACAGCAGAAATGCTGAACTCACATATTTGAATGTGCTCTCAAATGTGATAATAAATATAGAAAAAGGCGGCTCTGTAAAATGAAATATTTGCTTGGGACCATACAATTTGAGACCAGTTTACATGTCAAGCGCTGTTAGGTCGACTAGATTATTCAAGTTACTAGACCTGCAGGGCTGGTAACATTCTTATGTTTTTTTAGGCCTGTTAATAGAACCGGATGTCAAAATATAACTTTTTTAAATTCAAGTTTCTGTTTAAACAGTGTGCCATGTTATCAATGGTTTCAAGGCACTAAGAAAATAAAAATACAATAATAACATTTATATTCTTAGGTCATGAACATGTATTTTACTTATAATTAGAATGTAAAATCATTCTTATATTGTTTCTGCTATAGTATCACCTTGGGACTCAGAAGCGCTATAGAAATTACAATACAATATCACTGTGTCATACATTCTAACATTTTAAAAGGTGAAAGTGGGAGATTTTAAAAAACAAATAAACAAAAATCGGGATAAAGTATTTTCCCTATTGACTAAAATGGAAGCAATGCTATACAGGAGACAGCTAAAATAAAACCATCAGCAGTCTACCGCCCAAATGGGGTTTGTTGGCATGTGTACTGTGTTGCTCAACTACATTTTAAAGCAAACTTGTATCATCTTTCCTAGTGGTAGTTTAAGCCTTTGATAAGGTACCACTGCAGTGTTTGTCAATATAAAGAATACGCTAATGTAACAATTAATTCCTGTTTATGTGAGCTCAATCAAATCTTTAATTGATACCTTGCAAGTGATCTTAAGAGTGACTGAGACCCCAGGGGACACAAGAAACGATAAAAACAACAACGTCTATGTTTTTAATAATCCTTAAAATCTGAATGTTTCAGAAGTATTTAATTCCAACAACTAAGCACACACAGCCTCCTCGCTCTTTTCATTCTAGAATATTGACTACATCTTAAACATATCCTGGGGCAAACCATTAGGACTGGTACATTAGAGTTACACTATAACTGAGTATAAGCAAATCCACAGCCCCCTACAATTTTGATAAAGTCCTTAGCGCGGCCTGCGAAGTACTATAGACCAGAGCGCACTCCATCTAAAAAAAACCTTTGTATCGCGGAAGCAGCAGCCAGGACAACAACAGATGACATTGTGACTGAAAGTCTTTTAACCCAAAGGGCCTGTGAGCCTGAACACGGTCCAGGTACATACATCCCTGGGCAGTCCCAACTGCTGGAAAGATGACCGGTATACAGCACAACAAGTGCATAAAGAAGTTCACTAAAATAATCTCCTGTGTGTGGGGAGGGTATTGCCCATCTCGGACGGGCTCCTTGCCTTTAGCCGAGCCACCTCTGAACTCCTCCGGTGATAACATGGGAGCGGCAGCCAGAAAGAGCAAGAGGTCCTGGCTCCTAGGGTCCCTTTTTCGATTCGAGAGCAGACTCAGCCATAAGCCGATTGGCTGGCGGCTCAGTTTTAACGCAAAATAATATGCTTTGCTACTCAAGAGCAATGTTCATTAGATGGAACTTCCTGACGTCAGACTTTTGTGGTAGCCATCTTTGATTGGGCAACAGGTAACCCCTAGTGATTTAGAGTGGCGCTAGTGGGAAGGGAAGAGTAAACAAGCATCTGAAATGCAATAGGACTCACATGTACCACAGATCTATTGTATTGCAAACAGTAGTCATCATGGACAACTGGAGGGAGGTTGGGGGGTGAGGCACTGGCAGCGGGAGTGAGAAGGCACATACAACGGGAGTGCAGGCGGGGGAGGAAGGCTGGAGAAGGCATGGACAATGGCAGTGCGGGCGGAGAGGCAAAAGGGGGGCGAGAAGGCACGGACAATGGGAGGGAGGGTGGGGTGGAGTAGAGAAGGCAGTAGGATGCACTCATTAAAGAAAACGATGCTCACAGTAACACTCAAAGTAAAGGGGCTAGTAACCAAGATAGTATACAAATGACGACATGACCGTAATAAGGAGAGACTAACTAGCATATAAAGGAATTTGAAGGCAGCATTTACGAAGGACACAGACACAAGCCAATGAAAAATAGGCACAGGGGAGTGGGCGGGGCTTCCCTCACGTACTGAACTACAGCAGATCTTTATCAGAGCAGCGCTTGTGTGCTGACTCTAGGCTCAACCTAAAAATGACAGGAGGTTCACCATAGTTTAGAGGTGATATAACTGCCTGGGGTGACCCTGCCTTCAATAGCCAGTCGTCGAGGTGGGGAAAGACTGGAGCCCCTGATCGCTAAAGGTGCTGTGGAACCAGACATCCACAATGTGGATTTCCTTCCAATTTGTGGCTTTTCATCCTCCTGTTTTTGCTGGCCATCGGACTCTGCACACTTTACCACTGATATCCAGTGTTAAAGTGCTTGTGCTCTCTCCTTTAAACATATCATTGGCTTACACCCAAATATCATATTTAATTAAGTCCCCGGTAAACTGGTACTACATATATCCAGAGCCTGTAATTTAAAGGCTACCAGTGGGTGTGCAGCACTTATTTTGTTCCATCCACTAACATTCTCCTTTAAACATGACTCAGGTCTGCGACTGCAGCCTGTGTACAGTTCTTAAATTGCCAGTCCAACCTGGCAAGATAAGCTTCTTATCACTGTGGTTCACAGATTTATTTCCTTTTCATTATCTTTTGAACTTGTGGTCATGTGTTTGATTTTTGAATGTATGGCATGTTTGGAAGTATTGCTTGCACCTGTGGTGTTCACAAAAGGTATCTTGAGGACCAGTGTACCTGGTGGTTAACCAGGTTCATTTTATTGGGTGCTAAGCCGCCAATAACAGCACTAGCACAGAGTTGTCTACAGTGGATGAAGCCTGCTATTTTGAACACAGTGAGTGCACTGATTGGCTGCATTTGTTTGATGGATGATTCCGTTTAGTAGGGGACACATTGTGATTTTGGAATTGGGGATATTTTTAGCACAGATTACTTTGTTTTCATTGATTTTCTACTGAAATGATTTTGTGTTTTTTATCATAGCGCACACATTCAGATGAAACTGTTTATGGAATGTTTTGGAAATGGTTTTGTGTATTCTTTTCATGACATGCATGATACAATGGGGTCAATTCTTTTTTAGTTACAATTATGACGTTATTAATTATTGCTGATGGGTTTTCTTTATATTATAGCTACTCCTGACTAAGGGCTGCCTGCCTGAAATGCATTGCGTATATATGGTTACGGTTATACGGGATGAAATGTGACTTGCATCATGTCGTAGAAATAAGCCTGGATGGGCATTTCCTCAGCATTTAAGATTGGAATCATATTGTCACTGAATAAACTTTGACAATTTTTGTAGAACTGGAATACAAAATTCTGATTACCATGGATTACTTGACCTAAACTCTCTTCATGTTATAAGCTCGGCTTCTCGGTTTGGTGTGCTCTCCGTGCCCCAGCTAGCTCGTAGGATAAACCTCTTGCCAAGCCCAATCCTCCATTTTTAATATATATCACCCCTAGGGTGGGCCCTAAACAGCCTAGAGGGCAAGGTGCAATGTATTTGAAAAGTTGGACATGTACTTTTAAGATTTAAATGTCCTTGTAGTGAAAAACTCCTAAAGCGGTTTTTCACTACAGTGAAGCCCACCTCTCCCATAGGATAACATTGGGTTCCCTTATTAAATTCAATAAGTGGTAACCTTCAAATGGAAGCAGACAGGAATGTCTGGTTTGGGGTCTATAGAATTGTATTTTAAAACCCTCTTTGATGGTAAAGTCAGTTTTTAAGTCAAAATTCTGAAAATGCTGATTTTAGAAAGTTTGCATGTTCTTGTACTAACCATTTGGTGCCTGCAGCATGGGTCACATGACTAGATGTAGCTGGCAGTTGGTCTTTGTGTATTACTCCCAGATAGTGACAACGGGGAGATAGGTGAGGGCAGGATGGGCCATCTCGAACTTGATTAGAGGGAGGAGATGTCACCTACCACAATTGCACATCATATAGGCTCTTCCTGACCACACACTCAAAGGGCCATGCTGACATAGTACCCGTGTTTTAAAAATTTTTTTTGAAGAGTGTCTGCAGCAGCGCAAATCAGAAACTCTGCTGCTCTGTGGGGGCCAGGCGATTGTAGTGATAGCCAGAGTGGAGCTGCAGGGGCTTAAGAAGAGGTGAAATACATCAAAGCCTCATTAACATGCGAATGGTCTTTTAAAGACCTGCGAAGTGCTCGGGTGGGGCTGTGTGTGTGTGCCCGGGAAGCGGTCTCATCCCGGGCTGACACACACGCAGGGTGAGGTGACAGAGGGAGGTAGAGGAAGGGAGAGGGAGGGAGACAGAGGGGAGGGAGGGAGACCGGAAAATGGAGAGGGAGGGAGACAGAGGGAGAGGTAGGAAGGGAGAGAAAGAGAGGGAGACAGAGGGAGAGGCCAGGAAAGGGAGGGAGACAGAGAGGGAAACTGAGGGAGACAGAAGGAGAGGCAGAGAGGGAGACAGAGGGAGAGGAAGGGAGAGGGAAAGGGAGGGAGACAAAGAGGGAGAGGGAAACAGGGAGAGGAAGACAGAAAGAGAGACAGAAAGGGAGAGGGAGGGAGAGAGGGAGGGAGACAAACAGATGGAGACAGAGAGAGAGTGAGAGGGAGAGAGAGACAGAGGGATACAGACTGAGGGAGGGAGACAGACAGAGGGAGGAGGGAAACAGAGGGAGGAGGGAGGGAGACAGAGGGAGGAGGGAGGGAGACAGAGGGAGAGAGAGAGAGGAGGGAGAGGGATACAGACCGAGGGAGGAGGGGACAGAGGGAGGAGGAGACAGAGGGAGGGAGACAGACAGAGGGAGGAGGGAGACAGAGAGAGGTCGACAGAGTGAAGGAGAGAGGGAGACTAAGATAGAGAGAGAGGGGGAGACAGAGAGAGGGAGTGAGACAGTCAGAGGGAGTGAGACAGTCAGAGTGAGTAAGACAGAGAGGGAGAGGGAGAGGGAGAGGGGGAGGGGGAGAGAGAGAGAGAGAGAGAGAGAGAGAGAGAGAGAGAGAGAGAGAGAGAGAGAGAGAGAGAGAGAGAGAGAGAGAAAGAGAGAGAGAGAGAGAGAAAGGGAGGGAGACAGAGAGAGAGACAGAGAGAGAGAGAGAGATGTGTATGCTGGGTCTGGTGGCTCAGTGGACGAAGGTGTCCGCTGCAGGGACCTGTGATTAACCTCATGGTCACAGTTGTTTTTGTTGTTCTAGCCCCACCCCCTCCCCCCGCCCCCACCGGTGCGGCCCTCGGACACAAACCAAACTGTACATTTGGCCCCCGTGAGAAAGTTTGTGAGTACCCATGCGCTAGACACAATTTTTACGCAACAATTTAAAACTGCATATCTCCATTCTATTGATTGCATGATTTATTACATTTTTGTCTACTTTTCTAAATTGGTGTGGTTTTCTTGTGGTGTGCTTCGACTTTATTAATTTTTGAAGGGCTGCATAAATAATTTACATATTGACAGTAAGTTAAGCCTGATGGTTCTGTGCTAAGCTACCAGAGGGTTGAGCACAGGTTAATTTGGGAGTTACTTTTGTTTCACCATTGCAAGCGCTGTGGTTTCTGCTCGAGTAGGGTTTCATCCCCCACCCCAACCAGAAGCCAATTTCCTACAGGTATGCTGTCACCACCATCACTTTCATGAACACTGCAGGTAGTGCTGATGGGCTGGCAAGACGGGAATATGAAAATAGGAGTCCTGCAGGTCCAGTGCAACCATCCAGAATACAGGGTCTAGGGCAAACAAGAACCTTGGTCAAGGTGAGCATTTTGAATTTCTCCTTCCATAGTGAACAGATCTATAATGGACCAAAATTCTCAGTCCTTCTTGAGCACCAAAAAAAGTAGCAGGAATAACGACCACTCCCTACTTCTGGTGCTGACACCCTCTGGATATCCTCTTTGGCCAAAAGGGCTTGCACGTCTTGCCTGAAAATAGAGAGGTGGTTCTCTCTTAGTCGCAGGGAGGATAGCAAAAGGTGTGGCAGTCTGATAGAAAGGGGAACCATTTGCAGGACCCACCTGTCCGACAATATGGCTTGCAATCTGGCAAAAATCATCAAATTCAGCCTCCCACTGGGTAGCTGTACTTTGCGAAAGCCAAACTGAAGGGGTTTAGCAGGTGTGGTTGCAGAGGTGGTGTTGGACTGTTCGACATGTTCTGCAGGGCAGTGGGCACCACAGCATTGACCGCGAAACTATTTCACATCTTGTAGAAGTTGAATTAGCTGGCGTTACGGGGCACCTCTGTAAAGGAGCAGTAGGGCTGGTTGGCAAGTTGGGGCATCAAGCCAAGAGAGCATGCCATGGCCCTGCTCTCCTTGAACTGCTCGAGAGCGGAGTCTGCTTTGTCCCAAAACAGCCTATTCCCTTCCAACGGCATGTCCACAACAGACAACTGAACATCAACAGAGGAGAAAAAAAAGTGAACCGCAGCGAACGATGACATTGGTGCCAATAGCCCGCCCAATGAAACCGGTGGTGTCCAAGCCACAAATAATTGTGAACTTGGCTGTCACAACTGTCCTGTTTGGCATGGGCAAGGACAATTTGAAGATCTTCAGAGACCCTTAGCAGGACATGAGCCACAGACTACAAAAGGGCATGAGAACAGCGCCCAGTCAGACAGCTGACACTCAAAAATCGAAGCACCAGGCCGGTGAACGAGAAACCCTATTTCCCAAATGTCTCCACCAGTTTTGACTCCCGATCGGGGGACAGTGGTTAGTAAGGAACATGTTAGGGTTGGTATACTTGCAGATACCTACATTAATAAGCTTTCAGAAGAGGGGTACAGAGATGAAAATGCAGGGTCACACAAGGCCAGGTGGTAGTGTAATGCAATCTGGCCGCTGACCAGGGGGCCAGAGCAAGGTTTGGCCCTTGCCCCCTACAAAGTGTCCACAAGAACCTTGTTAAAAGGCAAGAGGGGCTGAGTGGATGTTTACCCCAACAAAAAGACTTCTGTAAGAACACTAGTCTTGACCTACAAAGTAGTGAAGGTGGAGATTAAGGACTTTGGCCATCCTACATATTACCCAGACCCTCCAGGATTTCGAGGTTTGCAAAAGAAATTGTGAAATCTGCAGTTTTGTAAAAATACCGTGATTTTTACAAAACTGCCCGCGAAATTTGGAACACGTGAAATTGTGAACTTTTTTTTATGAGGCTGAAAACAACAGATATTTTCACCATTCCATTCCTAACGTTTAGGAAACGAGGACCTCTTGTGGCCATTTTATGATGTCCCAATATTATTGCAGGATTAACAAGTATTTGTGATGCAATAGATTTCGCATTTGCGAGACTTTGAGCTACTAGTATTGTTAAATGACAATGCCTTTTATTTAGGTGTTAGTTTTTAAAACATAAATAAAAGGCATTGTCATTTAAAATGCAAATAGCTTACATGCTTGCAAATGCGAGACCTATTGCATTGCAAATACTTGTTTTTAAATAAGGTGTCTTGTCATACATTATTGTATATCCTCGGGGCCCATGCTGGGATTCATGGATTCCGACAGAGTACCATGTCATAGTGAGAAACTGAGGTGGGCACATCAGTAGTGTAATGCATTGACTTAAGAGTATATACTTACACTGTCCGGTCGTGGCCTCCAGAACGTCTCCAGTTACTGTCATGTGCCATGGGCAGCTATGGGCTCGGTATTAGGTGCCACAAGTGACTCAATTTCGCTCAGGGCCTTTGGAGGGGCATCATGAGGCCCCATTGCAATTCAGCATTGCCATCTAAAGCCAGGTAGGCAAGCAGTCTAGGCTGCAACAGGGCTTGAAATGGTGAAGTTGGTTAGGCCCCGACCACTTCATCCCAAACTAGGGTAGACATAGATAGGGTGCAGGTCTAAGGTGGTGCTGTAGTACAGACCCCAGCGTCCCGCCCAGAGGGGACCACACACACACACGCCAGACAGCTTAGCCTCATGGGCATCCCAGCAGCAGCACACGTCAGCCATACCAAGCCCATGGGTCAGGCCGGATTAGAGCTTGTCTAAGGATACATCAGACCTGAGGTGCAAAAATACGGATCAGGCCCTGTCGCCTACATACAGGTGAATGGTGTTTTGTCAGAGGAACTTTAAATTGGGCGAGGCACCAGACAGGGCTGCCAGTTATCTCGATTATTATTTGTGATGGTACTTGAGCCACTCTGGAAATGGGTATGGAGTGATGCTCAGAATCGGGCTCTGCGGTGGAAAAGGGAGTGGGAGGATGCACTATCCTCCTGTACTTGGCAGACCCAGACCTCTGCTCCAGCACATACTGAAAATCCTGAATGACTTTGGGGTTTATACAGGGCTCCGTATCAACTGGAGCAAATCAGTGGTATTACCCCGGTCAGACCGGGCAACCCCCCTGCCACACTACCACCAGTACGCTGAGAGCCTCAGGGGTTTGGGTGTCTGGAAATTTAAGTAACTACCTGCGAGAAACTTGGGGAAGATCTTGGAGGCCTAAAAGAGAGATATAGGCCACTGGCACTTCCTGCCTTTGTCGTTGATGTGCAGGGCAGCGCACTACAAAATTACATATCTGCCCAAGTTTCGTACACCCTCCAGAACATTCCATACGTTGTGCCAGAGGGTTCTTCATTCAGGTAGACAAGGTTACCAGAGCTTTGCTATGGAATAGGAACCCTCCCAGAATTGCCCTGGCGATGCGGACTAGGAAAGGGTGGGACAGGGGTATCGCCCTGCCAAATCTGAAACTGTATTACTGGGCAGCTCACTCATTGGTAGTGAATGACTGGGTCTTCACCAACCAAAGGGAATCTGGCCTGAGGCATCAGTAAGACCAGGGGAAAATATGTTTGCTGCCCTCACTGACTGCACTCATGGTAGATACATGGCAGAAGGCTATAGTGCTTATTAGTTGTGAGGGGAGTCTTACACTGGCCACGCCTTTGTGGGAGTCCTAGACAGTCAGGGAACTGAGAGAGATTGAGGGTCACAGATGCTAGGATTTACTGGGAATCTCGGTGGTGAGGGAGGTCTGGAAGGACGGGGCCGATTTCTTTCCCGGAGCTTCTGGTGGAGTATGATCTCTCAGTGGGTCAATATCCAAGATATGTGCAGATGCAGCACATCATTGGAAAGCACTAGGCTTATTTTTGCAGATCTACAGGAGGAATCCCCTCTGGAGTTCCAGATACTGGCTTCCCCCTACATGCACATGCTATCTCCCAGAACTACACAACATTGTTGGCCCATAGTTGTCCCCCACTGGATACAGTAATGGACAGGTGGGAGCGGGACCTGTGTAGTCCGGAGGAAGACGCTTGGGCTGGCAATACGAGCGAGTTTACACCACTGGTGAGAAGATTCTTGGAGAAGGTACATCTGTTAGAAGTGACAGAGGTGCAGATACAACTTAAGCCCTTAAGCCTCACAGATTACCCTGGGTATGCAGGGGGAGCAGACACTAGAAAGGTATATGCTTCTCTTCTGCAATGTGTCCCTGGCTGTAGCACGGCGGGAAGTTATTTGGAAATGGGAGAGTCCCACTGCACCCACATTGTAAGAGTACGAAATTTATCTGGATTGGTGCATGCGGCCCAATGAGCTGATGTACAAAGCCCGGGCAGTCCTTGAAAATTTTAAAAAATATGGCAGTCTTAGAAGACTGCTGAGGATAGCCAGTGGCAGATGTTGTGGTGGGTCACGGGGAGATGCTTTGGGGGGGCTATGCGACTAGCAAGAGACAGAGGGGAGGCAGGCTGGATCTCCAGAGGAGGATGGCGTGGCATACCCCGAGGTAGTGCCCTGGGTGCATATTGGACTTTGATTTTTTTTGGGCAGGGGCTTGGTGTATTAGTGAATGACTAAATCACAGTTGCTGTCTGCCTGGCCAAGTGTGAAAATCCCAGGAAGAAATACAGCTGCCTCCTACGTGGTTAGCACTGGAGATGTGCTTCCAAAGATGTGCAGACACTTTAAACATACCTATTTCGAAGTGGAATACTCTGCTAAAACAGTTTCCATTGATTTCAGGCTGAAAATGAATGATTATGAGTAAAATAAAGTGCTGCAAAAATGCTGCTGAATTTCCATATTTGTGCCCCTACATTTCCATATTTGCACCGCTAAATTTGCTAATCCATGCTGCAATATCCTGGGGGGTCTGATTACCATGGCATAAGAAGCACTCTCCTAGGTGGATGGGACCGACTCAGTGGTATGAAGGCCACTGGCATCCTGCAGGTCATCATACCAATTCTTCTCATGATAAAATTAGCCACTCATCACCATCGCAATCGTTCGAATCTGTGTTGAACAGGGAATGCAAGGTGTGTGTCTTGGTGGAGTCAGATCTAGCAGAGAAAGTAAGACTTCTACTTAGGCCAAACACGGTCTCAGTCAAGATTCAACTGCCACCGGCACAGCATCAGAAATGACAACTCCACAATGATGGTGTCTGTATTGATTTTGACTTACTGGGAACCAGTGTGATTAGAGGCAGAGTTGAGACTGGAGCCTGAGGCATCCCTGTAGGGAACCTGGGATGGTCTAGCTAGCATAGAGGGGGAAACCCACCGATGGCAGGGGGAGGAGAACCTATCAGCTGTGTGGGTCCTACAAAATCACCAGACTGAGTCAGCAAGGATCCAAAGATTCATAGCATGGCCTCGTGGAACTTAGGGGTTGTGCTGGAACAAGTTGCAGGATCAGCTCCAAAGTCATACAACTTTAGAAGGGTGATCAAGACGCATGGTGCTGCTGCTGCACCGTCCCTGGTTAGGCCATGTTCTGCTTAGATTTATTTTGTTTCTCCTTTGATTTACCTGAAGACTTTGATAGAGTCCAAGGCCAGCGTCCGGAATGAGACATCAATTTCTGGATCTCGAATATGACAGGGAGCAAACTTTCGACTTGGACCAGTCTTGTTGCAGTCTTACGGTGCTTGGCGATATTCAAACATTTGCCTTGCGGTTTTAAATGGCCTTCAGGTTCATTAACGCATAGTCACTCTTGGCCTTCGAGCGTGGCTCAATCTCAAGAGCCACAGGCAAATCTGATGAAGATCTGGCACCGACATTGTTTTGCGATAGTCCTTAAAGTGCTTAAAACCTGTCATTTTGGGAGGTGACATGTCCCATGCATAATGTAAAGGACAAGGTGCTTACCTTCGGTAATGCCATATCTGGTAGAGACAAAATTTAGCCGCTGATTCCTGTCCTTAGAATATCGCAGGCATCAGCCTGGATCCGGAAACTTTTGCTTGAGCAATGCACTTGCACATCGATAGGTGGCGTCGGTCGGCTCCGCGTTATGTTGTCAGCATCGTCCACGTCAGAAAGGATGTCGGCATCACCTAAACAGGCAGCACCTCAATGCACTGACGTCAGTTACTTTTCACGACTTTCCATGCCAGTAGAGCGGAGCCAGGAAGGTCAGAGAGAGTGGTGGTAATAGAATCGGCGCCCTGAAAGGGAGCACTATCTACAGGTCGGGTAGGTTAGATAAGAAATCTGCGGAAAGATTATGTCTCTACCAGACAAGTCAGCAGGTAAGTAACTTGTCTTTCTGATAGAGACATCTAGATGCAGATTCCTTACCCTAGAATAAATACCCCAGCAATACCATCCCTGGAGGAGAGACTGCGGACAAGTTAGGACCAGGAAATCCGGCAGGAGAGAGCAGCCAAAAACTCTGTCCCTGCAGCCTTGACTGTCAGGCAGTCGTACTTAGTGAACATGTGCAGTGATGCCCACGTTGCTGCCTTACAAAGTTTAAGAACTGGAACACCACGCTGTCGTCGCAGTCTTAGCTCTGGAGGAATTCGCTTTTAAGTCTTCAAAAGGCTGTTTCTTGGCCACAGCATAGCAAATTTTGATGCAGAGGATTACCCACCGGAGGATAGTCCTCTTCTGCACCACACAACCTTTGATCCAACGTACCTCATGAAGAGTTGGTCATCCACCCGGAATTCTTTAGTGAGGCCAAGGTAGAACAAATACTTTTTGGGTCCAGACAGAGTTGCTGCTCCTCTTTAGAGGTTGTGCGAAGAAGCATAGAAAGTGGGCAAGGTGAGGGATTGTGAAGCTGCCATAACTGTAACCGTCTCATGTGTGTGACGAACACCACGTATGAAAAGAACTTGTCTATTGTAATGACATCGTTTTAATATTGATTTAAACCTGATGAGTTTTGTTGCAATTCATACGCATGTTTTTTAAACGAATCAGCAGTTGGGTATTGTTTGCGCTAAAATTAATAGCTGAAGGGCGGGCGGGGCATTCTAAATATTTGTTGGGAAACATTGGGCTCGGAAAGTTGATGCATGCATTTTGTTAGATTTGATGCATTATGGGATGTGAAGTCTCTTGGAAGCGCACAGCGAGGTGGTTGTAGACGATTGGTTGAGGCATTAGAGGTGGGACACTAACACCTGAGTTTAAACATAGTGGAGAAAGGGTGAGACCACCAGTTTACCTTTGGAACTGTTTGAGACAGGATCCACGTACGAAGTAGCAATGAAGGTATGTTAACTAAAACGATGCAAAACAGGATTTAAGGTTATGGGGAATTAATCTGGAGAGTAGATGGGTACATCTTAGTACCGTGGGTGAGTCACCATAAGGATAAAAAATGGGAGGTTTTAAAGCTGTGCACAGGGGAGCCTTACGGAACATGTATTTAGAGGGAAAGCGCAATCATGGGGTGATACTAATATCTAAATACGGATTCGTTTTTAAACAATTTACAATGTTAATCAGTGTTGTTTGTAGCCATAGACTAATTGCTTCGTTCTTTTATCTGTAGCAAACCCCCGAAGAAGGGCTTTTCAGAGCCCAAAATGCATTGGGTAGTACATGAGTTGCATCTGAGAATGTTTTACGATTATGCACGTGCCCAGGAAAAGGCTCGGAGGGGCATACCTGAGGCATATGAAGCTGCCATAACTGTAACCGTCTCATGTGTGTGAATCCAACAATGAAGCAACTAAATCCAGATGAAATACACTTTGGAGTAGATGTCACAAGTTTGTTTAAAATTGGGATAACCGAAGGTTAAGAAACAGTAAAAACTGAAACGCAAAGCTGTGCACCTGGCGTCGGAGTAAAACGCTGCTCCGCATTTTGTTTGAAGATGAGGGATTGTCCCACGTGGAAGTGTTTTATTACTTTTGGTAAGAAAGATGCCCTAGTGCGAAGCATCAACTTACCAGGGAAGATTGGTCAGGTAAGGAGGCCTGGATGACCGAGCCTGCAATTCACTCAACCGCCTGGCAGAATTTATGGCTACCAGCAAGGCTGGTTTTATGGTAAGCAGCCGGAGGGGGCCCGGTGTGCAGAGGTTCAAATGGAGCACACATCAGGAAAGTGAGAATCAAAATAAGGCCCCACTGAGGCATGATGAAAGGAGCAGGAGAAAACCTATGTCCAAGCCCCATAAGAAACCTATTTACAATAGAGGATTTGAATAAGGAGGGTTGGTCTGGCAGCCTCAAGAAGGCAGACGGGGCCAAAAGGCACCCTTTGATAGTGCTCAGAGCATAGCCCTGCTGGGCAAGGGTAAAAATAAAGAGAAGGACTTGGGAAAGGGAAGCAGAAATATAGATCTTTCTGTGCAATATTTTACACATTTTTGCCATCTGCATGCATACGCGGTCTTGGTAGAAGAACGCCTGGCTGTCAAATTAACATTGCAGACTACAGGAGGAAGGCTGAATACTATCATTTGCCACTGTTCAATCATCATGCAAGAAATAATAGAGTTGACACTTTCGGATGGAGGACCCTCCCATACTGCTGCAAGCGAAGATCCTTCTGAATGTGCAGCGTGATCGAAGGATCAATGCTCAGTAGAAGAAGCTCGAGATACCAGACTCTCCGTGCCCAGTCCGGTGCCACGTGAATGACTTTGGCCTAGTCACTCCTGATCTTCTTGAGCACTTTGGGCAGGAGTGGTATTGGCGGAAAGGTATACAGGAGGCCAGAGCTCCACTTGAGATGAAAAGAGTCACTGAGCGAGTGGCACCTAGGAAACTCCAGCGTGCAAAACTGCCGACATTGCGCGGTGAACAAATCTAGCCAAAGCTCTCCCCAAATTCTGAAATGGGCCTTGCGCCATCTCCGGATGGAGAGGCCATTTGTGATCGGCTAGGCATCGATGGCTATGTGTTCACCCTGTCGTTCAGGAAACCTGTCCGGTGTTGAATCACCAGGGATATGCCCTGCTGTTTCAGCCATATCTTGAGACGAAGGGCATCCTGTCAAAGGGTCCAAGACCCCCACCATGTTTGTTGCAGTACCACATGGCGGTGATGTTGTCCATGAACACCTGAACCAGCTTTCCCTTGATAGAAGAAAGAAAAGCTTTCAATGACAAGCTAATAGCTCGGAGCTGCAGCAAGTTTATGTAGAGTCCAGATTCCACCGATAGAGTCCTCTGATTTCCATCTCTACAGGATGGCCGCCCCATCCCAAGAGTGACGTACCTGTCACTAATGTGTGGTCTAGCTGGGGAAGGGAAAGGGGTCTGCACCTAACCCAATCTCGTTTGGTCAGCCACCACCGCAGGTCCTGTGCAGTTCTCTCCAAGATCTGGACAATGTCAAAGAGATACCCCTAATGCTGTGCCCACAGAGCCCGCATATGCCAATATGGCATGTTTCACTAGTAGGATGCAGGAGGCCATGAGGCCCAGCAGCCTCAGAGTCAGTCTCTCCAAAATCCAGGATAGAGGCTGAACCATCTATATCATAGCCTCACTATCCAACATTCAGTGCTCTGGAGGATAGGCTTGAAACTGCACTGTGTCCAGAACATCTCTGATGAAAGGGAGCATATGAGAGGGTGTCAGGTGTGACTTTGGCACGTTGATAGTGAACGTCAGGGAAAGCAGGAGGCTTGCAGTAGTCTGGAGGTAGGAAACGACAGCCTGGAGCAAGCTCGCAATCAACAGCCAGTCGTCAAGATAGGGTAAGACTGACACTCCTGATCTGTGCAGATGACCTGCGCCATCGCTTTGAACACCCAAGTGGTGCTGGAAAGGCCAAAGGACGAACTGAAAGTGCTTGTGGTCTACCGTGATCCGCAGGTAACACTGAAACAGGCAGGACAGGAATGTGAAAATAGGCGTCCTGCAAGTCCAACGCTACCGTCCATTCACCAGGGTCTAGGGCAAACAAGACCTGAGCCACAGGGAATATATTGGACTTTTCTTTTTAGAAGTAGTTGAGGACTCTCAGATCTAGGATACAACGAAGGCCCTTGTCCTTTTTCGGGACCAGAAAATAGCAGGAATAGTAACCACAGCCTACTTCAGGCGCCACAACCCTCTATATGTCTCCCTTGGCCAAGGGAGCCCGGACTTCCTCCTGAAGCAAGTTCAGATGGTCCTCCATCAGCCAATCATAAGTCGGATGTAAGGCGGGAGGGGCAGTCTTGAAAGGTAGGAATTAGCCCTACTGGACTATATGAAGAAACCACTTGTCCGATGTGATGTTTTGCCAGTTGTGGAGTGGATGGCTGAACCTGCCACCAACCGGCCGCTCATGATCCTGAAGCGACGGACCAGGAAGTTAAGAGTCTGCAGGGGAAGGCGGACTGATTGGGCATCTGGCTGCCTGCCCCACATGGTCGAAAGGAGACGCGCAGAGGTTGCTGAACTTGCGTTGGCTTGTGGCTGGGAAATGCATGGCATGACTGAAAGCCTCTCAGTGGCTATGAAAGTGATGAAAAGCAGATGGGAGATGGGTGATTACCAAAAGACCCAAGGACTTTTCAATAGTCCCCCCCCGCCATGATTATCTCCACCCCTCCGATTCTTAAAGCGTTCGAATGCCATGTCTCCAAAGAGACAGGTGCCAAACGGCATGTCCATAAGGGAAACCTCAACATCCTCAGAGAAGCCAGAAGTCCTCAGCCAGACATGGCATTGACTACCCATCATGGATGACATTGCTCTGCCCAGCAAGTCAGTGGTGTCAAGCCCACAACCAATGGTGAACTTGACAGCATCTCACCCGTCCGATACTGCTTTGGAGAGAAAGGCCCGGGTCTTCTCCAGAACCTGTAGCAGCACCTGCGCAAACGTCCCAATAGGCATGCAGCATTCGCTGACCATAACGAAAGGCTGTTGGGAGAGAGATAATCTTTGTTGCCTCAACTATCCAGCCTCTTAGGTTCCCTGTCTGGGGATGAGGAAGGGAATGAGCCTTGTGATTTGTGAGGAATTTCGGATAGCCCAGTGCAGGGCAATGGCGTGGGCAATGATCCTACTCACAGGGCTTCGACCATGTTCCCAGAAGTACATCAGTCAAGGCCTCATTGAAAGGCAGGAGGGGTTCAGAAGAGGAGACACCCAGCTGCTTGACCTCTGTCAAGATGTTAGTCTTGATGTTCACCAAAGGACCTCGGTTACCCTGCTCACCATCATATCATATGAAGCTCCCGCCACCAGAGCCATGGAGGGGAAAAAAGTAGGCCAGATCCAGAGGTGGTATCCTGTTCACGGGCCTCATGCAGTTCCTCAAACCAGTCCATTTTGTGCTGGTCTTGTAAAGGGTTCAGCGAACTCTCAAAATAAGGCAGAGGAACAGACCTAGGACCCAAGGGTGCCGCTGATGAAGGAACATTGTCAAAAGGCACCAATCCGGCTCTGGGTCATCGGGGATAAGGATGGGACTGTTGCCGCCAGGAGTCTCGGTATGGGAGCTCACGCTGGGTAAGGCCACTGGGGTAATGCTGGAGCCGCCGGCACGGAACCCAATGGAGCCCCTTCTGAACCTCCAGGGCCAGTAGGCACATCGGGAGCGTTGCATCGTCCAAACAGGAGACACATGGGGTCATGGAAATCTTTACACTGGGCAGGGTCACTCTGGCTAAGTACAGAGCCGACCTAGGCAAAGGTTCCATAGGATGAGCCCTAGAAACTAGAGGCCCTTCCATCATGTTGGCAGACTGACGTGAAGAAGAAGCACACAGACTTCTTGCATTTTTAATGCCTCTTAGCAGACCGGCTGGACGAGTTTGAGCGGGGGATGAGGTCTTAGGACTCCCAGATGTTCCTCTCAATCGGAAACTAAACATCCAGGACGTGCGACAGGGAGTGGATAGCCTCCGGCATGCAGCTTTAGAGACCGCTCCCTCAAAGCCTTCGGAACCATGTCCCAGCAGTTGGAACACAACGTATAATTGTGGTCATGCTCCAGGAACCAGAGACAAATATGCTCCAGGAACCAGAGACAAATTAAGTGCGGATTTGTCACCGGCATGGCGCAGTGGCAGGCACCACACGGTTTGAATCCAGAAGTCTACTTTGACATCAAGGGAAAACCTTCACACCAAAAATCGTCGTCAAAATGTCGAAAAAGCCTGGCTGGTGAGGGGTGAAATCCCGAAACCAGTCCCAGGATGCTTGTATCTGGTCCAGGGAGGACCTGGCCCGGCAGTTCAGGCTGGACTGTTCCCATAGGGAGCAGGGTCAAGACTGATTTGCATATGGTTGGGGTTAAACTGGAATGGCATGGGGAGCAAAAACGATGGATTTAGGCCCATATCTCTGTACTGGGGTGAATGTTTGACATAGTTCAACATTCTGTCCATCAATTGCTCTTTTTGCATTTCTCAAATCGTAGCATGGGCAGGCAAGCATGATCTGAATTATAGGGGGTGGTGTGCAGGATGGATTGAAAGGAATGGCACAACCCTGGCAGAACAGCTGTAGCACCCATTGGTTTGCCGTAATGATCTTTCATTGAGTGACAAAAACATGAGAGAAGACAGTAATGTTCCCAAGAAATGCTTTGTTTGGGGTTAGAAAAGGGAGCGTTGGCTGGACAGACCTTGCAGAAAACCGTATGGAAATCGATGTGCTGCTGTTAATGCCGTCCGGGTCCATACGCATTTTAAGAGGAGCTGAAGCGGATGTCATTATTGGGACCGCACAGCCCTACACCATTAAACTCAGTACTGTTGGTGAAATTGCCATTGTAAGGAAGGCCACGCCTGTGCTGTGGACTCACAGTCCTCTTGTTCTGTAAACATTCTAAAATGCAGCCAGCCTTCTCACTGAATACCAGCTGACTGTCAAAGGGAACATTGCTGCCTGGACATCTTCGAAAAAGCCAGCAGAATGCATCTGGCTATCCAAAGAAGTGCAGCAGCCATATCCATACACCAAGCAGTGGTGTCTGCAGTCTCAAAGACACACTTCAGGGTCTGTTCTGATGCATATAGGCAATCACTCATAAGGCTCTTTCAATGTTTTGGCAGGATGAAAGTCACAGGTTTTATTAGCTTCCTAGGACATAGCAGTCTAAAAGGCAGGTGGCATTTGGCATATGTAAAGCCAAGTAGCCACTCTTTGATTTCCTGTCTCTGGAACTCGTAGGGAAGGCATTTAGGTTCTGTTTTAAAGAATAAGTTTGAACCACCAGACTTTCTGGTGACCAGCAGCAAGTTGGAGCACAGGCCTTTGGCGTCTAGCAATCTGCCTGTGGACTGTCAGCCAAGCAAAGGATTAAGTTATAAGAGCTGGTTAAGCGCATGTACGCCAGAAGGTTTCTTGGTGTTTCCTAAAAGCAACCATTGAGGGGTTTAGATGGTCTCTTTAAACAGAATCAAGGGCTCCACAGAAGCTGTGCTGGACTGCAAATTTATTTCAGAATGTTACACCTTTCCACAGAAGATAAAGACAACCCAAAGATCACCACTGCCTTACAAATGACAAAGATAAGAGATCCACCAAAGCACAGCAAGAGGGGTATGAAATGTTTTTGAAGAAGCATCCAAGCAACTGAAAGTTGAAAAATCCAACTAGATGTTAGTACCGGTCTATTAAGTTAGTTGGGGTGGGCAGGGAGAAATCAGCCACTCAAATCATCTTCTGTCTGGCCACATTCCTCATACTCCACAGAAATGACATCTCCTACAAGCAAGCAAACCTTTGTGCCCTGAGGCCTACGTGATGCTCACAACAGATTTCATTGTTAAAGTTAGCCCTGACCTTCTGTGTTGCCACACAGAGGATGCTTTCATCCATGCCACACAGAGGATGCTTTCTTCCATGAACGCCTTGGTACCAGAGTGGGCAGCGTAACCACTGGCTTAGAAATCCTTGATTAAGAAGGGCCCAAGTGAACAGGGAAAGTCACTCAGGCCGGTTTCGACTTCGCCGCAGGCACCAGGGCCGAATCCTGTGAAGGTGAAGCACTGGAGCCACCAAAGCTGTAGGAATCTAGCCCAGCCCCCACCCCAATTTCCCCTTAGGTACATCCCAATAAGTTATGGAGCAGCTGTGAAAAAAGCGATCATTTTAAGCTGGAAAGCGTATACCTGCATAGGGTCAGCCAAATGACTGGGAAGTTTAGTCTCAACATCTTAGGTGGCGAGAGTTGCCACATATCTGGCGCAGAGAAATAACATCAAACCACTGAAAGGTTAATGGAATGGGACAGTTTCCTTGATGGAGAAGACTTCTTTCATATTTTGCTTTTTATGTTTTGTGTGTGCAAAGGTATCTTTGGGAGAGGAAGCCCACTTGGGAGTATCCGTGTGCGGCCTTAGCAAAAAATCTTGGCCAATTGATAGTATTGCAGTGCTTTGAGGTGCAAGAATAAAAGGCTGGGGGTTTATGCTCTGAACCATACCATTGAGGTCTGAAAGAGACTTGTCTCTGCAACATCAACAAGCCACTTTTCTGACCTCTCCAAGCTCAGCCCGGAGGATAAGGAGTAGTTTCTTACCTGTAACTCCAGTTCTGTAGTAGGGGTATCTCTGTTATAGTCATAATCTAGTGAATAGTCTCGCTCATGTGCAGTGACCTCGGAGCAATCAAAAATAATCTCTTAAACTGTCTTCTTTGCAGTAGTGCATATACACTTAAGAGAGAATTAAAGACAGATAATGCAGCCTATACATGCAAGGCTACACTGTCCAGTATTTCAACTAGAAATGCAAAGGATATTCCACCAATATCACATTTAAACCTGTCTGCCAGGTTTCTCCACGGAAAACACTTTCTCCCCTTCACCAAATCCTTGGAATAATAGAGAGGAAGGACAGGACAGACAAGCCCCCATAAGCTGCCATTATGTGGCTTAAAAAGGGATACCGTGCCTTTAGGAAACTTTCCAGAACTCTCCTGGTATCCCAGAATGCACAGCAACTCCCTCCACTTTCAGTTCTTTTTGGAGGTGTATACAGCTAGACCTGTAGCATTCATCATTTTATCCTTTTCTCCACCGGGGAGGAGGGGCGGTGCTTATGACTAGAACAGAGATACCCCTACTACAGAACTGGAGTTACAGGTAAGAAACTACTCCTTCTGTAGTAGGGGAGCTCTGTGTGTAGTCATAATCTAGTGAATAGAATGGCAAGCCCATCCAAAAATAACCCGGCGGTGGAGAAAAATAAGGCAACACCACTACTGTGCAAACAGATTTCTCAATGAAGCCTGCCAAAACTGAGCATTTGCCCTGGCATCAGAGTTCAGACAGTAATGCTTAGCGAAGGTATGGACCGACTTCCAAGTGACAGCCTTGCAGATCTCTGCAATGGGAACATTACGAAGCAAAGCTGTTGTAGCCGCTTTGCCCCTGGTGGAATGAGCCTTATGCTTACCTCCTAAGGTCTTATTCGCTTTCTGATAAAAGAGCTGGATACAAGACACAATCCACCTAGAGATGGACTGTTTCGAAGTAGCCAGACCAGTCCTAACCGGCCCATAGTTGACAAACAATTGGTCGGACCTGCGAATGTCTGGTTTTATCCAGATAGAATTTCAACACCCTTCTGACATCCAGGGAATGAAGAGACCTTTCTGCTGGAGTGGAAGGATTCTGGAAAAAAGTCAGTAAAGTTATAGTCTGATTCACATGAAAATCAGAAATCACCTTGGGAAGGAACTTAGGATGAGTACGCATAACAACCTTAGCAGCATGAAACACAGTATAAGGTTCTTGGCAACACAATGCCTGAATCTCACTCACCCTGCGGGCCGATGTAATGGCCACGAGGAACGCCGCCTTCCAAAACAGGTGATATGATATGATATATGATAAATGATATTTGTCAAGCGCACGTTCACCTACGGTATCTTGGCGCTGAGGTGAGAGAGCTGTCTAAAACTGGTCTGAGGAACTCAGTTGTATGCAAACGAAAAGAGCCAATTTTTCAAGGATTTTCTAGTGAACATAGGAGGGAAGAAGACGCAGTGCAGGGGGAAGGGAGTTCCAAAAAAGAGGAGCCTGTGTAGAAAGCGGCAATCCCCCATGTTTTTTCCGCCTAAAGGGGCAGGGAGTGAGGAGATTGTGAGTGGATGAGCGGAGGTCGCGCTGAGGGACAGATCAATGCAAAAGAGAATAAATTAAAGAAGGTCCCCGAGAAGAAAGAGCTTTATCAATCAGGCAGCCAAGTTTGAAAAGGCTGCGCTGAGCCACTGGAAGCCAATGAAGGCTCTTTAACAGGGGCTTAGTGTGAGTGGATTTAGGCAGTCCATAGACCAACCTGGCTGCCTGGTTCTGCAGTGAAGCCTTGAGAATAGGCTCGAAAGGTTCCTTCATCAGCCTGGACAGCACCACATTCAGTGCCCATGCAGGTGAAGGAAGCCGAACAGGAGGGAACACCTTCAACCCTTCCAAAAAATCCTTGATCACAGGAATCTGGAAGAAGGACGTCTGCGAAGGGCATTTCCTGTATGCAGTCAACGCAGCCAGATGTACCTTAATGGAATGGAAATTAAGTCCAGACTGAGCTAAATGCAGAATGTATGGAAGGATAACATCCTCCTTGCAGGACGTCGGATCATAGTTCTTAGACATGCACCAGATGCAGAATCTCTTCCATTTGTAAGCATAAGAGGTCCTAGTAGAAGGCCTCTTAACCTCCTTCAATATGTCCATGCAATCCTCAGGAAGATTCAAGTGGCCATATTGCACTATCTCAGGAGCCTTGCCGCCAAACTCAACGACGAGAGGTTGGGGTGCACCATCTGCCCCCCGAACTTCGTGAGAAGGTCCGGCCGACACGGCAGCCGCTGATGAGGCAGGATCGACCGGTGAAGCAGGTCCGTGAACCACCACTGCCTGGGCCATTCCGGAGCAATGAGTATCATCCGCGCCCGGGATTGGCCCAGCTTGATGAGCACCGCCGGAATCAGGGGAATGGGTGGAAAAGCGTACAGAAAGCTGTTCGACCAGCTGATCCATAACGCGCTCCCCAGAGTCCCCGGCTGATAATACCTCGAGGCGAAGTCGCGGCATTTGCTGTTTTCGGTGGTGGCGAATAGTTCCACGTCTGGAGTGCCCCATATGGTGAAGACGTCGCCGAGCACCTCGTCGATTATGACACACTTGTGGGTTTCCTGAAGCAGTCTGCTGAGGGCGGCCGCCTGAACATTCTGCGCACCTGGTAGATGAGTCGCCGTTATCATCAGTCATCTGGCTTGCAGCCAGTGCCAGATCGTCTGCGTTTCCTGTGACAGTGTGCGCGATCTTGAGCCCCCCTGCTTGTTAGGTAATACATCGTGGTCGTATTGTCCGTCTGTACAAGCAAGGAGTTGGTCTGGAAGGACAGATGAAAGGCCTTCAATGCAAAGTGAACCGCTCTGAGTTCCAGGAAATTGATGTGATACGTGGACTCCGCTGGAGACCACGTTCCCTGGATTTGTAGATGGTCTGAATGCGCTCCCCAGCCCTGGAGAGATGCATCCGTCACGATAGTCTGAGTCGGGATATCCTTGTGGAAAGGAACCCCCCGGAGCAGATTCTCTGCCGAGCACCACCACCTAAGGGACTGTTGGGCATGAAGAGACAACTGGATCCTGTCGTCCCAGGACCCTTTCCTCTGGTCCCATTGATCCTCCAAGCATTCCTGCAGCAGCCTCATGTGCAGACACGCATGTGGGGTGAGGAAGATACAAGAGGCCATCGACCCTAGTAGAGAAGACACCGTCCACACTGTTGTAGATGGAGCAGCTATGAGAGCCTGAGCCTTCCGAAGGAGTGATAAGCGTCTCTCCTCTGAAGGAGACACGCTTGCTGACAGCGTTTTGATGGAGGCTCCCAAGTACTGCTGGCACTGGACCAGCATCGGAACGGACTTGTACATTTATTTGCAACCCCAGCTGATTCAGCAGGATGGCCGTCCTGTTGAAGTGCAGTTGTGCTTCCTGGAAGGTGGAGGCCTTGATCAACCAGTCGTACGGGTAGACAAACACCTTGTTCTTTCGCAGGTGTGCTGCCACCACAGCCATGTACTTTGAAAACGTCCTGGGTGCAGACTTCAGTCCAAACGGTAGTACGGTGTACTGGTAGTGATTGGTGCCGACGAGGAAGCGCAGGAACTTCCGGTGTTTACGTGCAATGGGCACATGGAAGTACACATCTTGCAGATCTATTGCGCAAAGCCAGTCCAGGAACAAGATCTGGACAAACCAGGAAGAAACAAGAATAAAGGCCCTTTCCCCTTTGAGACAACGGGACGTCTTATATCTCCCTTTTTCTTAACAGGGTGTCGGCCTCCGCCTGGAGCTCGCGTAGCTGGAACTGCGAGGCAACCGGTGGAATTGCTGGAGGCGGACTGGTGAACCGAAGACTGTATCCATTGCAAACAATATTCAGCACCCACTTGTCTTGAGTAATGTTTCTCCACTCTGCCAGGTAATGTTGGATGCTTCCCCCCACCGGAGCGGGTAACGGATAAGGAGGAAGAAGCACCTCAGGGCCTAGACCCAGCCGGGCCTTTGGTCGCGGATAAAGACTGCTGACCACCGCGGCCCCTCTGGCGCTTTTGGAACGGGCGTCGTTGGAACTGTTGCTGCTGCGGCTGTTGTTGCTGCCCAGCCGGTCGACCTTGCCCTCTACCTTCCGAAACGCACCGTCTCTGGAATGAGCGGAAGGTCTTATTCTGTTCCTTCGGCTTTTTTCCAACCCGACAGCCGTCAAGGTCTCAGCCTCCTCTTTCTTGCGGGCCATCTCCTCGTCTGCATAGTTCCCAAAAAGTGTCTCACCAGAGAAGGGTAGAATGGCAACCCTATGCTGCGCCTCGGGCTACAAAGGACGTCAGACGCAGCCAGACCCCATGACAGTACCCATGGGCTGCCAGGTGGGAGGAATCCGCAGCAGCGCCGATCACTTGGTTGGAAACCATGAGTCCTTGATTCATGATCTCTTGGAAATCCTCCCTGTTCTCCCAGGGAAGGAGTTCCACGAACAGTGTGAGGGACTCCCATAGAGACCGATCATAACGTCCCAACAAGGCTGAGGCACTCGCGGCCTTCATAGACGTGGTGGCCGTCCCGCAGACCTTCCTGCCCGCTGAATCCATCCAGCGGCTCTCCTTGTCAGGAGGCACTGTCGATGACTGGGTGTTGGCGTGTTGTTTCCTCGCCGCCGTCACAATCACTGAGTCCGGTGCAGGGTCCAAGCACAGAAACGCTGGGTCTGAGTCGGGGGCCCGATACTTTTTGTTGTAGCCTTGAGGGCGCTGACTTCGGAACCGCAGGGGTGAGGAAGAGTTCCATGGCGGGTTCCACCAACCCTGGCACCAACGGCAACAATGGGCGAGACAACTGCTTCTTTTGCAGTGTTTCAAAGATGACAGACGTCAGGGGCGCGGGCACCGTGAGTGTGATGCCCAGCTTGGCCGCTCCTTGTAGTAAAACCTCCTGGAAGGAGACAGTGTCGTCGATCGGGGACACCCTCGTCCGAGGGGAGTCAGTCAGCGTCGGCGAGTAGTCCCTGGCACTGGACGAATCCGTGTGGCAGGATCTAGACCTGTCCCTCCTACGGCGCCGTCTGGACCTCGTAGACGAGAGACGGCGACACCTGGACCTATCTCTCAGTCTATAGCGAGACCTCGACCTCCGCGGCCTCGGGCGTTCCGCGGGCCTGAGAGGAGGGCGCTGTGGAGGCTGAACCGGGAGCCTAGGTTGCGGAGGCCCCATTGGCGGCGTCGGCAAAAGAGGCAACGAGGCCGACCTTGGCGGAGCCGGTGGAGGAGGACGGTGAGGAGGAACCGGAGGTGGTGGAGTAGGAGGTTGAGGCAGTGGAGGAGGAGTCAGGGTCCGCGGAGGAGGATCCACGGGCAAAGGAAGTGGTGTAGGCGACCTCGGTTTAGAGGGTGAGTAAACTTGAGAGTACTCTGAGCCCAGAGACTGTCCTACTCTCCTTTTCTTCTTCTTCTGACCAGAGGGGGGCAATCTTGAGGCCCTACCCCTCAGACTAGCGACGGCGCCGCCGCAACCGTGTGTTCGCTGAAGCCGAGGACTCCGTCCTGGTCCTAGAACGTCTAGGCTTCCTCTTCGACGCTGAGCGTCTCCTTGACGTCGCCTCGGGTCTGCTCGGCGTCGATGGCCGTCGCTTAAACGTCGACGCTCTGTGGCCTCGACGTCGATCGTCTCCTCGACGACTGCGATCTTCTCGGCGTCGACGACCTCCGTTTCGACGCTGATCTGCGTCTCGTACGTGAAAGCCGTCGACTGTGACCGGCGGTGTCGCCTCGACGACAAGCGCTGGCGTCTTGACCTCTCTCATGATGGCTCGACGATGAATCAGTCCTCGACGTCGACCTCGTCTGAGGTCTCGACGTCAGTCCCCTCGACCCAGAGCCGCGGGGAGACGGGGAACAGACTGTGGTCATTCCTTTCGACGCAGAGGCTATCGACGTAGACAAAGACCGGTGGTGTTTTCTGGCCTTTTCCTTACTGGGGAGCCCCCCAGAGGCCGACGCACGGGCAGAGGAAGGAGCCCCGTCATGCCCAGACCCACCTTGTCCTTGCTGCCTTCTCTGTTCCAAACCTTGGAGCCTGGTCTTCTCCCGGTTTTTCAGGGTCCTTTTAGGGAACTGCAGACAGATATCACACCCCTCAGGAACATGAGAAGGCAGGCACAGGATGCAAACCCTGTGAGGATCAGATTTTGCCTTTTTCCTGGAGCACTCAGGACATTTATCAAATAAGGCAGGCATATTTGATAAAAGAGCAGCCCAAGACACCAGAGAAACTCCAGCAAAGATGAGAAGAGGCAAAACACGTCGAGTGAACACACTAACACTTTAAAAGTGCACAATTTGTAGAAAAAAAAAACAAAAAAGGGAGAGCTCAATGCTCCAGTGTCCTGCTAGCAGGAGCCGGAAAAAAGAACTGAAAGTGGAGGGAGTTGCTGTGCATTCTAGGATACCAGGAGAGTTCTGGAAAGTTTCCTTAAAGGCACGGTATCCCTTTTTAAGACACATAATGGCAGCCTATGGGAGGCTTGTCTGTCCTGTCCTTCCTCTCTATCATTCCAAGGATTTGGGGAAGGGGGGGGGGGAAGTGTTTTCCATGGTAAAACCTGGCAGACAGGTTTAAATGTGATATTGGTGGAATATCCTTTGCATTTCTGTCCTTAATGCGCTCTTGTGTCTATGCACTACTGCAAAGACAGCTTAAGAGATTATTTTTGATTGCTCCGGGGTCCCCGCACATAAGCGGGACTGTTCACTAGATTATGACTATACACAGAGATCCCCTACTACAGAACTTCCTGTGTGTCCCTCCGCTTCTATATTATTAATAACATTTTACACTCCCTTACGTGGTGCATCAAAAAGGCATACGACTCAAACATTGTGACCATCCTTCCATGGCTTCTTCCCTCCACAAGAAAAGCTCTTGTGCAAAAAAATGATCCAACATAATTTACTGACAAGCAGTCACTCTAACAAACCAGGAGAAAGAAATCACATCATCACAAACCCCTTAAATAATAGATTCCCGTAAAATGTTGAGGAAAACAAAAAAAAAATCCCCTCACAAAGAAGTGGCGGGTCTTTCTGTAAAAAGTAGCCTTCAATGACACAGTTTTCTTGGTCACCTTTGTTCTCAGAGCAGACTGTGGAGAAACAAGGCCTCATAACAGATTTACAATCAGGAGACAGTTTCAGCTTTATTTTTTAGCTGTAAAATGCTGTTTGAAATTGGTGTTTTCAGATAAATGTACCTCATAAACATTAAAGAAATTATGCTGCCACTTCTAGGCATTGTTATTTCCATGATTTTCACACTAACATATCAAAAAGTTGTTTCCTGGAAAGGTGCAAAGTTGTGCATTTTAAGGATATTGGAGAATAATAGGATGAATAAACAAAATGCCAATAAACCACAAGCTGGAAAATGCTCACCATTATTTAGGCATGACATGAAGTGAAATCTTTATTTCTTTTATCGTCCCATTAAACATCATACAATCTTGGTGTGCTTGCCAACAGGATATACATTAGTCAAAGCCCTCTACATTCGGACAGGTTTAGAAACTAAAATGACTGTCAATGATAATCAATTTAATTCCTGCAGCCACATTTGATTTCATCCAAAGAAAAAAGTAATCACAAACATGGCAATGATGGTGAAACTAGGCACTGTGAAGTAACTAAACCCATGATCAAACCAACCAGCCATCCATCACTCAACCTAATAATATTTAAACAATCAAAACATCACCACAGACTTATTTGGCAACTGAAAGCAAACCAGGGTAAATTTCTGGGCATATTGTGTCACAGTGGGCTGATGAGCAGGTGCTTCATAGATCACAATATCAGATGGTACTATGGTCCCAATTTGCTTCCACTGTTGTAACACCCCCACGCCCCCATCAACAGCCGCACAAACCACAAAGATGAGGAGAAATAGCTCTGTCAATCAGGGTAGTTTTACATTCAGAACTGGTTATGGAACTTACGCAGCTTCACAAGACCATGCCAGCAGTTCAATAGCCCTTTCATTTATATTCAGGACATTCAAAATTCCAATGCTTTCACTGAGAATTTCTAGAAGAATGCATGCATCTGTAAACAGCGTGTGGTAGTGTTTATGGGAGTATATAAACTGTCACTTATCTTAAACTGAGTGCACTAGCCAGATGGCTTTAGAACTATCAATAATATTATTAGGGACTTCTGACATTCCACATGTTTTGCTAAAATTCTCCCTAAAGTGCTGTCAGTGTACAAAATAATATGGTAAACAGCCCACTGTGAAAAAAGTTTTACATTCCAAGGCAGAATAAGAAAGAAAATCCCATGCACATCAATATCATTACTAACTTGTAAGCACCCAATTTTCTGAGCCACTATTGATTTACTTCAACTGGCTAGCTAAAGGGCCCTAGGACATTAGAACACAATCTTTCACAGGTACCCACTGCAAGCGATAATAAAAACTTTAAGGCATGAAGGATGCTGCAGCACAGAGAGAATTAAAGACTTCCACAGCCAGGAAATGGACATTTAAATATTAGCCAGACCTTACAGACAGGTATATATTCCTGAAGCAGTGCTACCATTATAGAACATTAGGTTCACTATTTATGGAGGAATGTGATGGCTTTAAAAAACACAGGATCTTCCAGAGCGATTTATCGCAATTATTCATCAAATCCTCATTTTAAAAAAGTAACCATTTGTGATTAGATGCATCTTACAAAACACTGAAAAAATTTACCTAAGCAGTGTAGAAAGATTTCTTTAAAAAAATGAAAAAAATTGCACTTTTATGTGACCTGTTGTACAAGGGTTTTAACCACAGATCAACCGGAGGTTCAGGAGACTGTGACCATGCTCTAATGCTTGCCACTTTAAAACACCACGTGTAATTCAAGATGAAAAGAATAAAAGAATACTGTTAAAACCAGCATGAGCAGGCTCAATGTCACGCTCCTATGCTGATAATTCCTGAAGAGGATGGAATGATTGAAGTTCCCACAGTCTGGAGCATATTTTGTGTGGCTGGTTTAGTATTGTTCCTGAGAGAATTTCAATTAAAATCACCGTATTTTAAATCCGCATAAAATTCAGCCCAACTTCAAATATTCCTGTGTTACAATGAGATCATCAGGTGCTGATTGTAGGAACCAAGACAACACTGTTACTGAACTGTACAGTTAGCAGCCTTCAATTGCCTGTTCTTTTGCCACAAGTAGGCATACATCCAAGTCCTTGTAATTCTTTGGTTTCCAGTTTTAGCACATTATTGTTCTTCAAATCAAGTAACTGGAAAGCTGTGTACACAGTCTGGATTCCAGGAAAATGTATATTTCCCTGCATTGCAGAGCTATATGTCTTATTTAATCCCCAAATTATGTAGTTCTTTCTCAATGGGTATCACGAGGGGCGCTTAGCCATACTGTCAAAACCGATGTCCACTGTGATATTTGTATAAAGTGGGAGATGCTCTTTAGCTAGCAGTTTGTACTCTAATGAATTCATTCCATCTTGTTTCCACGTTCGACGAGTTTTGGCCAGTAAATTGAATCTAGAAAAGACAAAACAACAAAAGTTTTAATTGCAATTTTTCAAAATCGTTCCTTTAACTAGTTGGTTGCAGCTATGAAATCAGATATCTAATGTTTGCCAACAGTTAATATTTAAGTGTAGCTCCTAAAATTATTAGACCATGAGAAAAACATATCCACTCTGATATAACAGAACATTTTGTTGTATTTAAAACAAACACCGGTAAGGTCAAATCGTAGATTACAGACTGGACCACAAAAGATTAAAAAAAATATTCTCTTGGTGACAGCAGGGCATTCTTTTGCAAGCGAATGCAGAATATCTCCTGTTGTTTCCCTCATGAGTTCTGTTGCAAAGCTTGGAAGATGGTGATCTTCATTACAGCCTGTGATTATCTAAAACATTTAATCTTTTAAATCCGTGGTATGTGTGGCCGAATTCCAGGTACTCTACCCTGGAAAATTCATAGTAGCTACCACAAAAAAGCAGTGTCTAAGAATGACCTAATAGGATTAAACAAGCATTGGCCATGCCAATTGGTCTCGGCATATTAATGAACTTAGTGGTGTAGTTGCCATTATAAATGTATTAATATACTGTTTTTAGTATCAGATGAATAAGTTAGCAGGTTAGCAATGACTTCAGAAGTAGCAGAATAGTAATGCAGCAGTTTTACTAGTAAAGCAGTAAGCGTGAGCAATAGAGTAGTGATAACAGTTAAGTTACCAGGAGAGAGGTGATAAAAGTTTGCAAGAGAGCATTAATAGTAGTGTTAGTAAAACAGCAGTTATAGTAGTGTGAGGCCGAGGCTGCCCCTGCAGAGGGGGGGGGACAACGGGGGTTATAGAGGTGGGGCCATAAATTCACCATTCTAGTGGTTAGCAAGGAAGTCGGGTCCCCTATTCCTTGGCTTTAGTAAAGAACACCCCCATTGGTTTGCAGAGGACCCCTCACTCCTGCTGTGGCCCGGTGCCACCGCACCGTATGCATTACTGGGAGAGTACGGGAGCTCCCCGCTACTTCATCCCCCTTCCTCCATCACTTCCACAAGTCCTGTTTCATTACAGACTCTGTACCATTGTCACATACGTAGTGGGGCGTGCTCACAGAGAGGCCAAGAGCTGGTGAATGAGCATGCAGACAGAAGACCTTTTCCTTGGTTAAGGGTATTTTGTGGAGCAGCTTGCCCATGGGTTGGCCTCTTAGTGCTTGGCGTAGACTTCTGGTTGTGGTTCTGCTTCTCAAGGTGGTTCGTTCCCCGTGGCTGGATTGATACAGGGTTTACTTTAAGTGGATAAATGTTGGCAGGGCCCACCCGAGCACAACATTGTGTATTTGGCATTTATATTTTAGGATTCGAATTTGGCCCATTCTGAACTGGAGATGAAGACAGAAAATGGAAGGAAGATAAAAGCGGGAAAATGGTGAAAAAGGTATAAGGAAGAGGAACCTCCATTGTGAAAGAAGTAAAGAGACAGTATACATAGCAAAGGGGGCGGGAGGGGTTTGAAAGACACTTTGGGGAATCCAGGGTAGACCGAGCCACCTAGGCAATCTGCATTTGGGAGGCCTGGTTTTAAGTGGGACAGGTCCTTCTGGGTCTCTGACCCCGTGGTATTTTACAACGGATAATGAAACGTGTCCCTATCGGGACATATATTCACGCGTTATATCTTTCACTTTACAGGGCAATCTTCTAACGATTTCTGAACAATCAATGGAATAAATGTTCAGCTGATCCATGTTATGCGAGTTAGTTCCAGTGTCAGTTTCCCATGTTTTGCCCAATCTAGCTCAGTTAGGTAAAAGGGTAGTCTCGTGAAAGGATGAAGTATGGAGCTGTAACAAAGGGCCGGTTTTGGGGTGATGGCTGCTGTCACCTTACTTAACATGATGGGGCGTCTTCCTTCAGATAGCAGAGAGGGTGTGAATTACATTTGGAAGTGTCTTTGAAGGAGGAGAGCTTTGAGGTCAGAAGTCATTCCAACAAAGGTTTCTTTCTTTAGTCCACCAAGGCAGGCTCCGACAGGCCGGGGGTAGTGATAGGCTCCCACTTGAGTCATCAGCTGACCGCTCGGTGCCATTGCAGGTGGGACTGTGTCCTCGCAGGGACACAAAGAAGCCCAAAAATGACAGTGTGCGCACGGGGCCACATGAGTCAGATGCAACAACTGCCTCGCGCCACAGCACACGCTGAGATGTATGTGAGTGCAAAGCTCCTCGGTTGGAAGACCCCATCGTTTTGCGTTCCACCTCTACCCTAGTCCTTCGGGTTCTGTGGGGAGGAGGCGTCCATGTGGTAAAGTCTGAGGGAGCAACGCTTGTCATTAGATGCCAGGGGCCCGGGACAGACCTGTGCCCCTGGGAATCCTAGCAACAGCTCCTGCGGACACTGGGAAGGTGCTTTTCCTGCTGCGCCCTCCGATGGAAGTGAGGGGCGGCGAAGGTCATGATTATAGCAAAACAGACACACAGCCTCCCCTATGCCCGGGCAAAGGCTGTGCCCTGTCAAATGAATGCATCCGTTTTGCCGAAGACAAGCAATCTTTCTGACGGCTATGAAAAGAGAAGGGGTTATGCCTCCTAATAGGCAGAGGAGATCACGCTCCCTGGGGCATAGAGGAGCACGGGCTTAATTAGCTAAAAAAAAAGTTACACAATCATGGCTTGCACTTACGCAATTGTGAATCAAATAATATTCTTATTATGTACATTCTGCCATGCACTGCAGTACGTTCGCAAGTCCGAAGCGGACAGCAGACTTCAGGGCGATTCTGAAAGCATACTTGCTGAAATACTTTCCGGGAGACACTAGCACAAATGTGCAATTAAGCCTCCATGGCCTAAAAAAGAAGATTATTGCACTCTGCAGGAGACGCTGAGATTCCTTGAACGGTTCAACAAGCATTGGCGAATTCAATTGTTTTGTAAAGCTTGACTACACTTCATAGTATCCACACCTCTCTACTTCCCTCCTACCTCTGTTCCCCCTCTTTAATGTCCCTTAGTACGTTTCCTTGTCCTCTCTGTTCGCTGTTATGTTCACAATATTGTAAATGATGGTGCTCTGGAAAGTATGCCTGCATCTCTATATTGTTACTCTGTACAGCCTCCTGGCACATTCACGGTAGTTATGTCTAATGAAACTATAAAATAAATGCGTGCTAGGGGAAAAGGCAAAGTTATGTTTTTAGAACTTCACCAGAAAAGACAGGCCCGCAGGAGAAGTCGTTTAACACTGGAAAGAGCGGCCTTGGAGCTCGGTTTCTCCCTCCGACTCTGCTGCCGAGGCCCTGTCCCCGCTGGGTACAGTGCTGTGCTGCTGACTAATGTAGCGCTGCTCAGCACCATGCTCGGCCGGAATTACTCATCATTACACTCCCCCGGTACCATCAGCTTCCAGGCCCAGCAATCCCATCATCCTCATGTGATGTGGAACTTGATCCTAGTAACCAGGTGACCTCTGTCTGAGCCGGATCCAGGGAAATGCGGTGTGACAAATGCTGCAAGACCCCTGCCCCCTCCACAGAATCCAAGGCCCGAGCCAGGGGTGCGCGCCAGTCGCGCTGACATCAACCATCTACAAGAGGGGTTGATGCAGAGACACAGAGCACTATTAATGCGGTGTGACAAATGCCGTAGCAAAAACGAAAACAAAAGCAAGCCTCCCACTCCATAAAGCCTCCGTGCACTAACATCCGTGACTCACCCTCCAGCAACCAGGTGATGACTGTCCACGATTAGGTCTCCTTCCACCATTTTGGGGCTCTCAATCCTGTTTCCGGGTCTACCTCCGCACCAAACGGAAAAAAAAACAGCGGCAGAGCAGCGCTAGCGTGCAGGCTCAATCTCCACCGAAACAAGACTTCTGGAGCAAACGAGGGTTCTCTTCCTGTATACTACGGCTTCGTCAGGCACTACTTTAAAACAAGCATTTGCAATGCAATGCAATACGAATCGCATTTACGCGAGACGTATTGCATTACAAATGGGACTGCGGGCATATAAAAAAGCAAGAACGGGAGTGGAGGGGATGATGGGGGGGCGAGAAGTGTCGAACTGCGGGAGGAGGCAGGGAGAGGATATAGGGCGTAAAATAATGTTTGAGTGAAGGGGCCAATAGCCTCGGATGTGCACAAATTACGCCATGGCCGTCAGGAGGAGGGACCAACGAGTGGAAAACTAATCAGAAGGCAACATTTAAAAATTAAGCCAATCAAAAACCTAGAAAACCTTGATGGAAAGTGGGCGGAGCTTCCCCCCACAATACTGTATACAGCATCTCTCGACGAGACAGCGCATGCGCGCTACCAAGCCGAGACCTAAAAAGAACAAACTGATAAGACATTTGGTTATCAAATTAAGCATCAAAGATCTGGAGTACATACGTGTGACAGAAACTTCTTGATAATTTTTCTTTGTGTGTTTACTGTATGCATCCCTCAAAATGAATATATCTGGGAGAATTGTAATACTAAGACCATTCAGACCCTGCCAGGTAGCCTGCCAGCAAAGGCTATAATCTATGCTCACCTTGCAGAGGACTGCCAAACTTATCGAAACCCCCCGCATCCAGCCTCCTGCCCTTTCCCCATGTCGTCCGTATTTACTCCTTTCCAATAAGTCACACACCATCATCTACGCCCTCAAAGAATGGTGCGCGTTTATGTTTGATGACACCCACCAAGTTTTTCAAATGGGGCACACTTGCGAAAAGGTTACGCTCAAAAAGTTCCAGAAAGTAATATTTCCCTTTTGGAGGAGACAATGATTTGGAACTTTAAACAACTTAACTGATGAATTGCAGTAGGCATCATAATAAGGTATTTCAATGCTTCGAGAAGATCCAACACATTCCTGAACTGCAGATTATAGGATACTTTTCTTCAACCATTCAGAGCTGGAATACCTGTACTGTGCAAGCTCTTGCACACAGTCAGTAAAGTTGAAAAGATTGAGCCAGCCTGAGATGAGGAAAGAAAAGTTATTTACATGTACTTCTATTTGTCAGGCAAGGATTTCTACCCCTGAATTCGAAATCGCAAAAAGCATTCTAATAATCAAAATCTTCATTTTTTTAATTAATCTTCGAACTTGCCTTTAGTATAGGAGTCAACAATGCTGCTTTTATTTTCAACACAAATCAAAATGAACAATGCCTTACCTTTGGTACATGCCCCTTTTGGTGAATATTCCAACTGCAGGTTCCTCGCCTTTAGAATAGCACTAGACGACTAGGTCAAGGAGATTTAAAATTGCATTACTCCAACACAGTGCTGCTGTGACGCTCTGTGTGGACATCCGCTTTGGAAGTGACAATGAAGCTGCATACAAGCTCAATCCCCTGCGCTTCTACAATGGTCTTTTATTACTCTGTCCACGCCCTCAGACACAGAGCCTAACAAAACTCAGTGGTACCAGAATACAGATCTTGAGCTGGGGATTTATTAGATAGAAAAGAGACCATTCCACAGAGCTGGGTGGTGGGTGGGTAGTGAGGAATCTGCGTTTGGACATACAATCCACCAGAAACAGCATCACCAAAGGTAAATGACTCTTTCTTTTGATGGATATTTCTAACCGCAGATTCCTCACCTTTAGAATAGATACCAGAGTAATACCTTCCAAGGTGCTGGGACTGTAAAATTGTTCAGATTAAACAGTACTGGAGCTCCTTCCCCTCGGACCAGGCTGTGAAGGCAGTATACTTAATGTGCATGTGTAATGATGTCAAAGTCGCGGTTTGATCAAGAACAAGCAAGCTGTGTGTCAAAGTGGTAACCATCTTGGCCATGGTGAAATGCGGTCTCTCATTCTGGAAGCTGTTTCTTTGCCAAAGAGTAGCGGATCCTAATGGAGAGAACTATCTATTTTGACTAACTCCTTTCCTGGACCACTTTGCTTTTCTTTTTTGAAAATCCCCACAAAGAGCTGAACCTCCGCCTATTGGTTTTTGGTGTGATCAATATAAAAATTCAAGGTTCTCTTGGGGTCCAGTGGATAAAGTCTCTCCTCTTTTAAGGGGTGAGGCGGAGCAGAGAATGTTGGTTGGGTAATGGATTGTGTGACATGAAAAGGAGTCACAACTTTTGGTAAAAAGCCTGCTCTAGTCCTCAACCTCAGCTTGTCTGGAAAAAAGGTGGTTTAGGACAACTGCACCAAGAGTGCCTGAAGCTCACTCAAGAGACAAGCTTATGTTATCGCTAGGAAGGCAGTCTTCAAAGTCAGAAAACGTAGACGACAGCTGTGCAATGGCTCGAAGGGAGTTCACATGAGGAAATAGAGGACTAAATTAAGATCCCACTGTTGCATCATAAATGGTTTGGGAGGGAAAGCATGTAGCTTTTAGAAACCTCACCACAACCGGTGACTGAAATAAAGATGGCTGGTCCAGATAACAAAATAATGCCAAAAGGACTAACAAATAACCTTCACCAATGGCCATTGCAATTCCTTGCTGGGTGACAAATAAAACAAACAAGACATCTGTGAGTTTGACTTTTTAGATGTCTGTATTGTGGGTGTCACACAAGGCCACAAATTTGTCCCAGCTCACGGCACAGATAGACTTTGCATGAGGACTAGCAGCAAGGATGAAATCCCCAACTTCAGAGGGAGATTGAATGCAATCAACTGGCGACACTTAATCTCCACAGATCTAGGTGTAGATCATGCAGGCAAGGGTGCAGAGCTCTGCTACTGTCACAAAGAACACTCCTGAAGCTGTAGCCTATTAAGAGGTTCATGTAACGTAGTTCAGTGCATCACACAGTCCTAGCCCAATCCATAGGCACAAGGATGACTTGGACCCTGTTGTTCTGGATCTTCAGAACTTGGGATAGAAGAGGGGGGAAGGCATAAAGGATTCTTGTGCTCCACTCTAGCTGGAATGCATCCTCAAGAGAAAGCCTTCTTGGAAACTCCAGCACACAAAGGTTTTGACATTCGGAGAGATTTTGAAAAGCAAACATATCTAGCCGTGGTTCTCTCCATTGCTGAAGACGCCCTGTTCTCTTTCTGGATGTAATCACCAAATATGATCTACCAGGTGCTGCTGAGTGAGTTTTTCCACTATGGAATTCACATATCCCTCCAGGTGGTTCACAACCAGAGAAATTCCCTGATGCGTGAGCCAGCTCCAATGACTAAGTCTCTTGGCACAAGACACAGGACTCCACGTTGCCCTACTTGTTGAAGTGCCACATAGCTGTGGCGTTACCCATGAAAACCAGAATCAGCCTCCCCTTGATGGACAGCAGGAAGACTTTCCCAGCCAGACGAATAATTCTCACCTCCAAAAGGTTGATCTGGAGGGGAACCTCTGCCAGCGACCAGAGTTCTCTGATCCCAACCTTTCCCAACTGACATCCCCAATCCCATCAGTGATGTGTAGTACATTACAAGTTATCTTTCTAGTTTTTTTGAGTTGAGTAAGTATTTATTTGTTGATTAATTAAAATAATTACAAACAAGAATAGATAAAAGCAACCTACATAAACAAACATATACTATGCACAAAGTTATAATCATATTAAAATGATCATCTAAAATTGCATTAATACAGTCAATTCCATAATAATGTTTAAACGTTTACACACTGTTTAAAATACAGGTATTAACTAGAGTACAATATATTAGCAGCAATCACTGTTATAGCAGCATTTAACTTAAAGTGACAGTGTTGGCAGTAGGAAATACTAGTATAATACATTTTTTGCTGTTTTCCATTTACTAGCTATAGTAAAGTGCAATGTGCATAACTATAGTAGATTATTCTAATAGACCCTTCAACTGGCATACATTTTGAGTTAAACAATTCCTGAAATAAGTTTCTTTTTTTACTTTGGATCACGATAAACAGTTATTTACTTGTTCTTCGTCTTTGAGTTTCTTCTCAACAATAATAATGAACTTAAAGTGGTAAGTAAGTTTTATATTGGCCCCACTCAAACAGGTAATAATTGCTTGCCTGCATGTTCTAATTCCTAGTTCATTAAAAATTGGTTTTAGGATCAACTTCCGAGCCTCTGCCAAAGCTGGACATAAGGTTACGATGTGTGTTAGTGTTTCCTCCCTTTGACTACAAAGCCTGCAAATGCTCGATGCCCATTGATTTTCCCATTTTGGTATACCATCCTTTGTCGGATATCTTCCCAGCCTTAAATACATACATTTATTCTTAAGCCTAGGTTTTAAATAATACGACAAGTAAGATTGAGGTGACAGCCTACCGAAAGAGTTAGCAACTGTCCAGAAATGACTTATTTTCCTTAATTCCTCCATGTCCGCTATAGTCGTTAATAATGCGGCCATTTGATTCATTTCTTTTTTAAATACTATCCTGCTCCTCAATTCATCAGCCAAATTAGAGGAGTCAAAATCACTTATGCATTCATTAAAATACAGCTGCCAATTTTTTGAATATTCCCCTTCTGAGATTTCAAGCCAGCATAACTTTGCCAGTGAACCTTCCTCTGAACGGAAGAATGTTAAAAGAGACTTCAAGAATGTAGATTGACGCGCCAGAAATTGGTTTTTCAAACCAAATTCCAGTCTTATGTTTGCTCGACTAATATATTTGGGGATTTTAAAAACAGTTTTATATATTCTAATCTCTATGTCGTCGAGCACTTTCGCGTCTTTGCCCCTAAAGATGACTGAGCAATATTCCAAAGATGGCATTAATTTTGCTCGCATCACCTTTATCAGATGGTCGTAATTGGGGCATAATAGTTTGTCTCTTAATTTTCTAAAAGCAAATGCAAGTGAGCAACCCCTGAATTCAAGATTGTTAAAATGCTGTCTAAAAATCAAACCATCGTCAAACGTGATTCCAAGGTATTTGTATAATTTCACATTTTCAATTACCATACCGTTAATAATCCACTCTTTAATCCTAGGCTTCCCTTTTCCCATAGTCATTATCTTTGTCTTTTTTATATTCATTGTCAGACCGTTTTGTGTAACAACCATTAAAAGAGTTAATTAACCTTTTTTTTCTTCACAACAAATTTTATTGATTGAGCAGGTAAAAGCAAATATGCAGTTCCCCACAGTCAGGAGATCACTGCCCAATAGCAGCACATGTCGCAATAACTGGAAAACCCAATCAAGAAAAGGAACAACTCCCCCTACCTCCTCCCACCACCCACAGCCACCCAAACAACCCCACTACCCACCCTTAGCACCTACGGGGGCTTACTGTGATCACGTGCACTGGGTTAGGGGGGGATGACACTAAGCCAGGCGCCGTGCGTCCCTCTAGGCCCGAAGCCCATCGTTCAAATCTGGACCGTCGTCGGGATCTGCTGGAGGCTCCAGAGTCAACCCCCTATACTCAGCCCACCTTTTCCAGATCTTGTAATGTTTCCGTGGGCATCCTCTGGCTTCGAACACTGGGCGTTCCAGCTCCATAAAATAATCCATTCCAGCCTTCCACGCATTCAGGGGGGGCTCGTTCATTCTTCCATGCCAAGTCCCCCTTGGCCACCACTAAGCCCAACAACAAAAGATGACGTTTGTAAGCATTCCCTCCCACACCCTCCAGCACATGGAGAAGACCCAAGCGAGGGGTACGGGGGAGGTCCCACACCAGCACCTCCGACAGACAGCTCCATACACCATTCCAGAACCGAGTCAAGCCAGCACAAGACCATACGGTATGCAGCAGGGTACCCATTTCGGCTCCACATCGCAGGCACTCCGGGGACACAATGAGGCCCGCTTTCCACAGCCGCTCCCGTGTATAGTAAGCCCTATGCAAATATTTGAATTGGATCAGACGCAGTCGTACCGCAATAGCGGTCCCACGCGGGGACTCCAATGCCTCCCTCCAATCATCCTCATCTAGGGGTCCGACATCCCCTTCCCAGGCGTCTTTTAACGGAAGTAGGGAGCAGGAACAGTGGGTGACTAGCGTTTGATAGATACGGGACACCTTTTTATCCCCGAGGTCTCCCATGAAAACCTTCGCTTCCACGGGGCTGAATTCCGGCAGCGACTCCAATCCAACCAGACTAGGCGCGAGTGCATGGCGGAACTGTAGGTACCTGAAGAATTGGGTCTTGGGCATGTGGAATTCATCCCGCAACTCCTGGAATGACTTGATAGTTACGTCGGACATAACATCTCTAAGCGATGAGATCCCGATAGAATCCCATCCGCCAAACCCCTGCAGCGCGGGGAGCGGACCATTATGCCACAATGGGGTCTCCGCCGTCAGTCTACCCCACCAGCCCATGCGACGCAGCACCTGTCGCCAAACCGCAAAGACTACTTGTGTGGCACACGGCAGCTGCCTCCGGAGTCTGGCTGAGTATAATATTGTGTGTAGCGTGCTGTCCCCCATCAGTGAGCGCTCCAGAGCGTACGCCGGGTCTCCTCCATCACCGTATCACCATTCATTCAATACTAGCAAATGGGAGGCTTGGTAATATGACAGCAGGTCCGACGTAGCCATGCCACCACAATACGTGGATAGAAAGCACGTGCGCATCGCCACTCTGGCTGCACCCCCGGCCCACAAGAAGCGGCCCAGGATAGAATTGACCTGCCGGAACCACTGAGGTGCGATCAGGTGCGGATGGTTCTGCAACTGATACAGGAGGCGTGGAAGTGCGACCATTTTAAAGATCGCAGACCGTCCATAGATAGTGAGAGGCATCCGGGACCATGTTTTAATATCCGCTTGGACCCTTTCCCACACCGGTATCACGTTGCGCTCCCACGGTGTCATCGCGGACTCGGACAAGAATACTCCAAGATACAGTATGCCCCCGGCCGCCACCTGCAAGGCTAACGCCCACGAGCCCGCACTCGCCCCGTCTCCCAGTACCCATAGGGTGGACTTACGTGGGTTAAGATAGAGGCCCAATACCTCGCCAAATACACGCATGATTTCCAGCACTCGGGGGCCTGATCTATCTAAATTCGTGAGAAAGAAGAGGACATCATCCGCATAGAGCGCGATCCTATCCGTGAGTCCCCGATCCCACACAAAGCCCCGCAGCTGCGCGTCTATGCGCACCCAGGAGGCCAGGGGCTCCATGGCCAGTGCAAACAGATACGGGGACAGCGGGCACCCCTGATGGGTCCCCCGGCCGACGGGAAACCTCTCCAAGACCACTCCGGAGACACGCACGGACGCCGTAATGTCGGTATACAACAGCTTGACATATGAAATAAACACCGGGCCTAGATTAAGACGAGGTAGGAGCGCGAATAGATAAGTCCAACTCACTGAATCAAAGGCCCTATCTATATCTGCCAGCAGTAGGGCAGCCCGTTCTCCAGTGGCCCCCATTGCGGCCGCAGCCGTCTGCACCCGTCCTATATTGTGCCGCGTCGCCCTAAAGGTGGACTAGATCGGCCACATAGGGGAGAAGACGGTTAGCCAGCAGCTTAGCTTCAAAATTAAGCAAGGATATAGGGCGATATGAGTCATGGCGATCGGGGGGCCTACTTGGCTTCTGAAAAACCACCACCTCAGCGTGGCGCCAGTCAGCTGGCAGCCGACCCATCTCACGCGCCACCTCCAGCACAATCCTGTAATGGGACCCCAATTGGAGATGGAACGTCTTATAGAACTCACACGGGAAGCCGCTCGGTCCGGGCGCCTTCCCAGTGTTGAGCTGTCCCAGCGCGTCTCCCAGCTCCTCTGCTGTGAGGGGGAGGTCCAACGCCGCTCGCGTCTCTACGGAGACAGCCCTCGGGGGCAGGTAGGCAATAAATTTGTCCACCGCATCGGCTGGAAGGCAATCCTGCGGTGCATACTGCCCCGCGTAATAACGAGCAAAACTAGCTGCGAGTTCAGCCGGGGCCGTTATGGTAACACCATCCCCGTCCGTGAGGCCAGGCAGGGCAAGTGGCTGCAGCGTGAGCTGGCACAGCCTGTGGAGCACAGTACAGGACTTGTCTCCCCACTGATATAGCCGGCTCCGTGTGGCCAGCCACGCCAGTCGGGCCTCGTCAAGCAAAACGGATGCATAGGATTGTTGCGCCTGCAGGAGAAGCCGCACCGCCACCTCATCTCCCGTTCCCTGACACCGCTGCTCCAGGGTCTCCACACGAGCCGCCGCCGCAACTATGGCCTCCCGACGCCGGCGACGGGCCGCCACACACCACGCAAGGTCAATGCCCCTCAAAGTAGGCTTCATGGCTTCCCAGACCACCATCACATCCGTATCTGCTACTAAATTTTCCCTCCAATAGTGAGCAATCGCACCCCGCATGTGTTGTACATAGTCAGCTTGCTGAAGGTGCCACGAAGACATCCTCCATCGGAACGGTTGTTTCTGCCTATGCAAGTCAACCACCACGGCCACTGGGGAATGGTCAGACAGCCCCCTAGGCAAGATGCTAGCCTCCCGCACTCTACTCAGAAACACACAGGGCACAAAGACATAATCCAGCCGCGAGAAGGAACCATGCACAGCAGAGACATATGTATACTCTCGGGCCCCAGCATGCATGTGTCGCCAAGCATCCACCCAGCCCAATCCGTCCACCATTGCATTCAGTCGGGTAGGGGCGGTAGCAGTCGACGTTTCCCGCAACCTCCCACGATCCACATGCACATCTATCACGTCGTTCCAATCCCCACCCAGCACCGCTAGGGACTCCGGGATTTCCGTCCACACCGCAAACAATCGTTCAGCCAGGGACCACTGCAACGGGGGGGGGGGGGGCATACACACTACCAAATACAACCGATTCCGTACCCACCATCCCTTTAACAAAGATGTATCGCCCTGCGGGTCAACCCACTGCCTCTCGTGGACATAAGCCAACCTACGATGGACCAACACGGCAACCCCCCTGGAGCCCCTGGAAAACCCAGCGTGGAAGACCTGCTGGTAACCAAATCTCTGCAGGCTGAGCACTTTTGTCCCCATCATGTGCGTCTCTTGGAGCAGTAAGACGTCAGCCGCCTCCCTCTTCCCCCACCGTAAAATCGCCCCCTCTTGATTTTATCTAGCATCCCCCTAACATTCCAACTCAGTATACGCATGGACTCCCTGGGAAGCCCCAGACTTGACGTATCAGCCATAATCTAATGGGACCCAACACAAACGCCCCCAGCACCAGGCCCAGGCGCACAGCACAGTCAATAACAAGGCCTTAGAAATCACGTGCACCCCCCCAGCAACCCCCAGCCCCCCAATCCACATGTCCCCCCAACACTCCGCTCAACCCCCTGCCCCCCACCCCAATACCTCACAGAACTCTGAAGTATCTGTCGCGGCATTGGCAACCTCGGGCCCAAAACAGAGCGCCCAAGGCCAACCATACCAATGGATCCCAACTACCCACTCAACCAACAGACCCCCCCCCCCCAGCAACTCCAACTCGTGTAGGAGGCAAAGAGCCCCTGTAGAAGAGCATCCTGAACCCCACCCCGCAGCCCCACACAATCCCAAAAGAAGAAAAAACTAGCAGTGGCTATATATTCAGTTAGCAAGCGGCAGTCCAAGAGGACACAGTAAAACACCTCCTCCCAGCGGGAGCCTGTGATATATGCAGACAAGTTCAGTCCCCTGAGGCCCCTCAATGATCCTTGCCAGAGTGGTCGGAGTCAGTGGGCGCGCCATCTTGTTTCCCACTGCGTGAAGGAGCGTTTCCGCGATCTAGACCTCCTATTCCTCTTGCCCCTGGCACTTTGGTCCTCCCGTTCCTGCGACAGGCCTCTCGAGTGGCCCGGGTTCAGTCCCGGTTGGGCATGTGGCCTGACCCTCACGGTCTCATCCGTCCATTTAAAGACATCTTCTGGAGTATCAAAGAAATGGGTTCGCGACTGGAAGACTACCCGCAGGAGGGCCGGATAAAGTAAGGAGTATTGGATCTTCAGACCTCGTAGCTTCGCCTTGGCGGCAATAAACGAGTGACGTTGTTGCACGATTCTGGTATAGTCCGGAAAGATCATGATCTTCTGATTCTCAAATAGAAGAGAGTCTTTGGCCCTTGCCTGTCGTAAGATAGTGTCCCTGTCATGGAAATTCAGGATTTTAGCTATCACCGGCCTGGGCCGCTCCCCCGCCGGCGGCTTCTGCGTCAGGGCTCTATGTGCGCGTTCTATCACAAAACAGCGCGACAGAACATCCGGAGGAAGCCAACTCTCCAACCACTGGGACAAGAAGAGTTCCATATTCCCTTTCTCACATCCTTCCGGAAACCCCACAAAGCGAAGGTTGTTCCTGCGTGCCCGCCCTTCGGCATCCTCCACACGGAGCGCAAGGCCCTTCTGGACGCTTTCCATTGCCGCCATTTTCCGCTTCAGGGTCCCAATGTCATCCTCCACCGATATCCTGGATTCCGCCTCAGTGATACGCGGCACCGCATTTCGCAGGTCCTGACGCATAAGGGTCACGTCTGCTCCAACTGCCCCTATTTTGGCGTCCAGCATGTCCCTGGACTGGGTAATCGCTGCCATGAGCGCTGCATTGTCAGGGCCCGTCCCTTGGCCACCACCTGATGCTCCGGGAACCCCACTCGGCCCCGTGAATTTATCGATGGGCCCCTGTTTGGCGGACCCGCTGCCCCCTCCGCCTCTGGTCATGTCCGCGGCACACCTGGAGGCTACTGTCTCCGGATTGTTTGTAGATTGCCTCAGTGCCGACACCCCACACCACCAATCACGACCAAGGGTACACCACGCGAATGTCTCTGGGTACACAGCTCCCCCACACTGTCGTCTGCTGCCAGGGGGTACACCGGGTTCCACAAGGCTGCTCCCCAATGCAAGATGTACAATGCTGTTCTGGCCGGGCCCAGCCCCTGCTCCGTGAGGCCCCTGGCCGATCTCCGCACCTCAAGGGGGGGCCCCGCGTCCCCGCACCAGGCCACTTAGCGACCAGCTGTCAGACTCGGACGGAGGAGCCCCTCTGCCACACAGTCCAATTGCTCTGGGCACCCACCGGCGCTGCAGGTGCCGGTCACGGCCCCTTGTCGCCTTGTAGTTAGACACGAGGATGGGGCCACACGGAGTCACCGACGCCTTTCACGCCGTCCCTCCTGGCGCCGCCACTGGGCCCCCCCAGGTTCGATCACAACACTCGCCGGAGACTCAGGCCGCCCACCAGCTCATGGGCCCAGGAGGCACAATCGCGCTACGCCAGTCTCGTTGGGCGGGGTCCCACCTCGGGGGTCACCGCACCGTCGGTCTCTCCAGTCGGTACCTAGGCCACCGCAAGTCACCAGCACTCGCAGCCGGGAGCCTCTAAACTCGAGGTCCCGGTCTCGCGGCTCCGAAGTAGGCCTCAGCTCCCTCCGGACGTCCTCCCAGCACAGGTCGTCACTGCCTCTGCAGCGGACAGGTCCGAGGACCCGCCCACAGCCCCCCCGCTAATGAGGGCACTGGGCCCAGGATGGATGCAGGCACGGCCGGCCGGCGCGGAGATCTCCCGACCGGGAGGCGCCAAAATCGAGGCCCCGGCTTCACTCCCCGGGACCAGGCCGCAAGCCGCCGCTGCTGCTGTCTCCGCTTCAAAGGGCCCGGGAGCGCCGAATAGTGCACCGGGCAACACCTCCTGCCCTCCGCCACAATCGCTGCAGGTGTGGGCTACAAGGCGGGTCCGGGAGCCAGGATAAATCGCCGGATAATAGTCGGGCTGGTGGGAGCTCTAGAAAGCTGCGTCCACCATCTTTGCCCGCGAAGCCACGCCCCCCGTTAATTAACCTTTTTAATCCTATTTCTGTTTGGCTCATTAAAATCGTGTCATCTGCATATTGCATATATTTAATTTCCTGACCATGAATAAACGGCGAATGCAAATTTATATTTTTAAAATGGGCTGGTAAATCAGCCATGAAAAGATTAAAAAGGCAAGGAGCCAAAACACACCCCTGTTTTAGTCCCACATTTGTAGCTAAACGTTGGGTCACGTGTTTACCATCGCCTATTTTGATTTGCACCCAGGTGTTGGAGTATAACAGTATAATCATTTTTAATAGAGACTCTGGTATACCCCAATTCGGTAGCTTCCTCCAAAGACTATTTCGTGGTACAGAATCGAAAGCGGCTTTTAAATCAATAAAACAAACATATAATCTTTGCTTCCTACTTTTGGCTCTCTTACCTAATAACGTTAATAAAATCAAATTCGTATGGGTTGATTCGCCCCTTCTAAACCAGGTTTGAAATTTAGGAATCAGCTCCTCCTGTGAGGCCCAAGTCTGTAACTCATCCAGCAAGCAACTAGCAAATATTTTTGCCTCTACGTCAGTGAGTGTAATTAAATGGTGTTGGACTTGGCCCTTCTAGCAGGTTCACCCCTGAACTTTTTGCCTTGAATTATAGTGACTTCTGGCCTTTGCGCACTGTGGCGCAGTGTGAAGTGCGTGCTCTCCCTGAGTGCGTGTGTGAGATTGGCCTGCCCTCCCATAGGAATGCATGGGGAATGTCTGTGTCCCTGGTAGTTCCTGATGCGTGAGGTGTGCATGCTCGAGTTTGGTATGTGCAAACTCGTGTGATTAGTAAAGGTAAGTAAAGTCCACATTTGTAAAGCGCACAATCACCCGTAAGGGTCTCTAGGCGCTGGGGGCCGTCGGGAAGATTAAGCGAGCTATTGCCCAGAGTCTCATGGTGCTGGGCTAATCCGCCGCCGGAGCCGGGGATCGAACCCTGATCCCCAGATTCCAGCGTCAGTCGCCCTGGCCGCGGCGCCACACCTCTCCCTCTGATTGAATGCTTCGCAATGATGCATGTGGCATGATTGTGTCTTGTGCGGAAGTGCCACTTCTAGACATGGCTGTGTATGTGTTGTGAAGGTGCTGGCGTGTGATTGGCTGGAGCTGGCTGGGATGCCAGGCTCCATGAGTCATGATGGGTCTGCCCGGTGGTGAGTGTGGAGATTAGCATGCTGATGGCCGGGGGGGGGGGGATGGGGGGGTGTACCTGTGTCCTGAATGAGGCTGGGTTTTCCCCAGACAATGCTGGCTCCGCCCCCCTGTGGTGTGACTGATGACCCAAGCCCTGCCAGTGAATAGAGAGGGTGGTTGAGCCCATCAACAGTGCTCACAGACCAGCTGCGACTGGTTCTGCCCCCACCCTGCCCAAAGACAAAGGATTTGTCTGTATAAAAAGAGGCTGTGACCTCTTGAAAAATGTTCTTGTTCTGGTTGCCGACTTGAATCTACCAGGGGCGTGCTGCTGCTTGGGCCCAGGGGAAGGCTTGCCCCCCCGCTGGGCCCTGCCCAGCCCCTGGCTTGCTGATGGACCCCTGAAGGACTTTGCTGTTTTCTGCGTGCCTAGCGCTTTCCTTCGATCTCTAGCGCTTGGGAGCGCTGTGATCCTCTGCCCTAGCACTTGGGAGCTCTTTTCTTTCACCTATAGCGCCTAGAAGCGCTGCATTGTCGCTAAGCGCTTGAGAGCGCTCCATGTGCCTTAGCCGGTGCCCACCCGGCATTTGTCACCCCGAGTGGTGGCCGAGCGGCGCGGGTGCCACCCCGCTCATTGCCATCTTCAGTTGCCGCTGCTTGCCCCGGTTACGAATTCCCTCGAGAGAGCCTACCCCTCGGTGAGTTCAACCCCTGCCTACAATGCCCAGCCGGGCCGCTGCGCTGCCCGCGACGACCCGGAAGTGGTTGGCCGGCCGCCCAATGGCAGCGCGGCCCAGCCGGAAGTCCCGCCTCCTCGAGTACCCGAGGAAAGTGAGGAAGTGAAGTTCCCTCCGCGGCCCGGGGCTCCCGTGAGCTGGGGAGAGCCCCGGGGCCGCTAACCAAGCCAAGCGCGAACCGATGAAGGCCCGGTCCCGAGATGGGGGACCGGGTGACCAGCGAAGCGGGCGCATGAGGAAGGCGGGGCTCCCATGAGGAGAGAGAGCCCCGCCGAGCGCTACCGCCGCCCGGACACCGAGAGCCTGCCGCAGAGAGAAGACGACCCTGTGAGGGCAGACCGGTGAGTGGGGACCGTGTGTGTGCTAAAGAGAGGAGGGGCGTCGGGGCACATGGCCGGTGCCCGCCCCCTCCCTTCCGCGGAGTTAGTTGTTTTGGAGCCCGAGAAGGCTCCAGGCGCCCCACTTGTTTCCCGGGCCCGAGGGGCTCTTGGTTGATGCAGTTTGTTCACTTCGAGTCCCCAGAGAGGGGGACTCCGACGGCAGTGCATATTTGGAGCCAGAGAGGCTCTTAACGGCATCCCTATTTCGAGCCTGTGAGGCTCCGGGCATTCCTTGAAGTGCGAGCCCAGTGAGGCTCGTGTGGGCATATTTGTTGAGCCCTGCGAGGCTCCCAGCCCACAGTTGAGGTAGAGCCCCAAAGATGCTCTTGGGGGACAGTGCTTTTGCTCAGGGCCTGTGAGGCTCCCACGATGCCCCTCATCATCCTCTACAGCTGCCCAGCACTTTGTGGGCAGCTGCTACGTTTAGGCCTTGGCGCAGTGGCGCAACCTGGACCCTGGACTTGATGTAAGTTCATGTACTATTATGATTCCTGCGCTAACTGTGGTTTAGATGCTGTTATGATCTATGTCCTATTGCTTTTGGGTGTTAGGAAATGTACCGCGTGTTGTATGTTTTGCGCACCCTGTGTCCTGCACCTCTGAATGTGTTGTTGATGCATCATGTGCCTTGTTCCTTACACCCCTGAACGTGTGTTGATGCGCCATGTGTTCCTTACACCGCTGAATGTAGGTTTCTGCATCATGTGTTTTCCTTCCCTACACCTCTGAATGTGTTGTGATACATCATGTGTGATATGCCTATGCCCCTACTTGTATTGTGATACTTAGGTGGTGGTTTTTCTCCTAGTGCAGGTGGTACTAGTGAGGTCCTGGTTACCAGTAGTTACTGGTTGTGTACTACAGTGATTTTACCTTTTCTATGCTATGTTCTAAGTGCTATTTCTAAAAGTGTTACTTCTAAAAGTGCTGATTCCTGACAGTGGTCCTGGTGGCCCTGTCTTGTACATATCCCCTGTAAATTCTGCCCGTGCCTCTGGCACATTGTAAAGTGTGTGTTTTTATCTAATGTGTTTTGGTGTAATACAAAGGCTATTTTTATATAACCTTGTGTTGAGTTTCCTTTGTGGTGGGCCTTTGGGTGTTGTTGCTGGGGTGCGTGCGCAAATACTTAACTCACATTGCCTCCAAGTTTAGCCTTGCTGCTCGCGCCACGTTACCGAGAGGGTGAGCAGGGGTTATCTTGGCGTGTAACTCCCTTGCCCTGACTTAGGAGTGGTGATCTCTGACTGACTTTGGCGCAAGCCCTGGCCAGCCAGGGATCCCATTTCTAACAAACGGTAATTAGCCGGATTATCCTGCGGGCCACATTTGTAAATCGGCTGTATAATACTCCTGTGCCAGGATAACGGAAGAAGACCTGATTTAAGAATTTCATTAAATACAAGCATTAATAACTCCGGCCAATTACTCACTTCAGCCTTAAATATTGCATTCAGGATACCATTTGGACCCGGTGCTCCGTTGGATTTGATCCTTTTTATCGCCTTTTTTTACTTTGTTGAGCGACCAGGGTACCATATCCACTCTACAATGAGGAGGAGAGGTGCCGCCCCCACTCACCCTATCTTTTACTTTATGCATGTCAACTAATCTATTATTACTATATTTATCATTTTCTAAATATTCTGTATCAATTTTTTCATTAAAAAAAACTCACCCAACTCGCTTCATCAACATTAGCACTGCTACCTCTATTATTACCATTCTCAATATCATTAATGATACTCCAGAATAACCAAAGGTCTTTGGATTTACATGCATGATGGACTTTTGCCCAAGTTGATTCATAATAGGCTTGTTTTGCTATCCATATTTCCTTCTTGTATCTCTGTTTTAACTCTCTAATTTTACATGATATATTGAGACGCGGTAGCCTGTTATTATTTCTTTATTAAGTTTTCTTTTTTGATAAACTAAGTGGAAAGAATACCATCCTGGTCTCCTGGGATTTAGTGTTATACCCTTACAGGGCTCGTCTCTAGCAAATTTAGCTACTAATTTATCACACAAATGGGACCAAAGCTCAACCATAGACTGCCTTTTAGCATAAGCAGAGTGCGAATCCTGAATTAAACAGCCAAGAACGCCCAAGATTTTATCCTCAGTTTTTCCATTCCAAATTAACCTTTTAAGATTAAAGGCTGTTGGAGCTTTTATCATAGTCCTAGTTTCTGGCAGATACTCCGGATCAATGTCAAGGAGAAAGACTTGTGGATTGTGATCGCTTTCGATCCTTGGGACAATCTCGTAATTTTTTACTAAATTATATAATTTCTCAGACAGTATAGTATAGTCTATTACAGAGGAACATTCAGCTTTGTTAAATGTAGGAATATTATCAGAATCATGCAAAATCTTTAGGTTGTATTTTTTGAACTCATATTCTGTCCATTGAGCTAACCGTTTTAAGTCAAGAATCTGCCCATTAAAAGGATCAAAGTGCATATTAAAATCACCTGAAATAATAAATACTGAATCCAAATGCTCATAATATAAAGTTTTTACCATTCCCCAAAGCAGGATTATTTGAGAAGATCTAACTTTCTTTTTACAACTTAAATACACATTTAATAAGATAATTGAGTGATTGGTTATTAGTTTAACACACTGGAGCCATTTTACATGGAGGTCAATTTCAAAGTGAGATGCTTTAAGATTTGCAGAAATATATATACAAAGACCACCACGTGGGCGACCTGAGTTGGCTTCATGTGTTGCAATTATTACAGTATTTAACCACTTGGCTGCTAAGGCACCTGATGAGCTTCCATTGACTTTCCATTGAAATCAATGGAAAGTCCATGACGAGTTACCCTTGTCATTAGCGCTGAAGTGGTTAATATAGCCGATAAGGGGTTCATTAGACGTCGACCAGGTTTCCTGCAACATTATTATACTGGAAGCTTTCAGGAAATCCATTACCCCTTGGTGTTCAATTAACGATTTTAAGCCATTGGTGTTCCAGGAACAAAGAGTCAGAGGATTTGAACTACATCAATCCTTCTTTTCAAGATTTTGCTTAATTAATATTCCTGGGAGCCAACTCCAATCGTCTTGTAACTCTGGGACTTTCTTCAATGCTTCACAGGTTCGCAAACCGGATTGGCTACTCCTTATCTTAATGCCGTATGCTATGTTTAATTCCTTAGATGCGCCTGATGCATTTTTTAAAACTCTAACCTGTTCTATTCTGGCAGTTTTTTTATCATCACGTTTTTGACTAGCCATACATATTTTATTCTCATCACTTTTTTGCTGCATTATATCAAGGGGCTCTTTTGGAATCAACACCATTGGATAACAAGATTCTTGTGGTCTCCAAACTTTAATACCCCAATTCTCAAATACACTAACATTCGCCATTATTTTGTCTGCAATGTCCCTGTTTAGCCAAGTTGTAATTGTTATCTCCTTATCGGAGTGTGCATCTTCTTACTTAAATTCCACTGAATCCAGATCCGTAGTTACCACATCTTTAAGATCTGTAATAACACGTAGTAATTTCAAAATATTACCACGGTTTAAAATATCGTGTGGGCCTCTAGATATATATTGGGGGCTGAAGGCTACTTTCCTTGTTTCGGGTGACAGGTTAAAATACTCGGTATTCTCTTTCTCCATAATAACAGGGGGGGCATATATTTTCCATAACTGGCGACCCATCTTTTTCCATCGGCAAATTACCTTCTTCGACTTCCTTGATTAATCGCTCGTGTCCCTAAATGGGCCCCTTGAATAGTTCTATTATCACCTTGCTGGACTGTGATTTGCTAGTATCTGATTAACAATGTTGTTTTGAGCTCCTTGGTCGACCACTAGTTCATTACTTGATTTACGACTTAATTCAATCCCTAGATCATTACTCAGGCTTGTTAAATGACTGTTAGACTTAGCTGGATTCTTAATTTGCCCATATTGCAAATTTTGGACTTCTGCCCTTACACTTATTTTTTCGGATACTTTTTCCTTTATTATTGGTGCATCCCCTATGGGGACTGAACCGGATGTCCCCTCTACCTCCCCTGGTTTTTTTGTACAACACTCCAATAATTGGTTTACATTTACAATTAGTCCTGATTTTTTATTGGGGCCAAAGATCGGAAAGTATGAATTTATTTCAGATCCCTTTACTTTCAATGACTGAGTCTACACTCACTTTTTTACTAAGCGTTTGCAGTTCAGATGATTGTTTATTGCGAGTTTTCCTTAGCCTTTTCCTAGCCCTTTTTGACAGATTTGTCAGTTTTGGTGGGACCCTTGTTTCTTTGCTTTGTTTCGAACATGCTTTTTCCAGATTACTTGTGTCATTGATTCCACCAGAGACATCAAAGCTCCCCCCTTCTATTGACAAGCTGTCTTCTAAAGAAACTAAATGATGGACTTCAGTGTGAGCTTGTGTATTGCTAACATCTTTTACAGATTGAGGTGTAACATCATCACTCAGTTTGCCTAGAATATTAGAAGGTGCAGTCATTGCATCCCTACCTTGCCCATTTCTACCGACAACGATTTTACTTCTTGCACCATGGAACTGACTACTGAAGGCAGATCCGAGATCTTATCAATCAACTGTGCGCATGTGCAGGTTATATATGAAGTATCCTTATCCGCTTGAACTTTCATAATGAGATTGGTTAAATGCAAGAGTTTTGTGTTTTACCCGCCACGTGGTTTGCTAGAGTGTTTAATATATCCATCTGAACATCCAATTTGTCTGAGTGGAAATTTAGCGCATTAGTAATTGAGCCCATGGTATGTATTAAACAGTCCCAAAATCCCTGCTCTGTGCTAACCTCACTTTTTTTTATTGGCCTCAACTTTAGATGGTGACGGTATATTCTCTTTAAGGTCTGAGCTACATTGATCGATTGTACTAATATTCTTCTCAGTGCTACCAACATCTTGATCGAACAATGATTTATTAATAGTGAGGCTATTAAAGCTATTCTCCATTTCTATACTTGATTGATCCAGATTAATCAAGCTGGCATTACCATCTTTAATTAAACAACTATTTGGGACAGGCTGTAAGACCTCTGTAACTAGAATGGATTCGCTGGATCCCTCTTTAAGAGCAGGAATTCCTACATCAACTCCATCTCCAGCTTCAGCTCCTTGTACATACGTATTATCGAGCATACTTTCATATTTATTTTCAATCAGTGCCTTCAGCGGAGACAGATGACACCCTACATTCACCCCCTCAAAACTCAACTCTCGACTGGCCATTTGAGAATCATTAGCCGGCCGAGGCTCCACCTGCGCTGTAATAATAATAATAATAATAATAAAATTTATACCGCGCAAACAGTAACCCGAAGGCATCAAGGCGCCTAACAAAACAGATCAAAAAAGAAAAGCGCTAGATCACTGCAGATACGCTTGCACAAAGAGGTATGTTTTTAAAGCCCTTTTGAAAGCCTGAAGAGTAGGTAAGGATCTTATTTCCAAAGGGAGAGCATTCCACCACTTGGGCGCAAGAGTGGAAAAGGCCCTGCCACCCCATTTCACTCTCCTGAAACGGGGGGCAGATAGCAGAAGTCTGCCCGAGGACCGCAGATCCCTTACAGGGGTGTAGCGGGACAAGATAGATCCTACACCAGTGGGACTGTTTCTAGCCAAGGCCCTGTAAGTCATACAAAGGGTCTTGAAGTGAATGCGGGACTCGACAGGAAGCCAGTGCAGCAGCTTTCTGGCCGCTGTAGCTGAGGTGCGCCTGGGAAGATCCAAGACAAACCTGGCAGCGGCATTCTGGACTACCTGTAAGCGCTGCAGTAGGCTCCTATTTATGCCCGCATACAGCGCATTACAGTAGTCCATCCTGGAGCCGATGAGGGCAACAGCGAGCTGTTTCCTTGCCTGTAAGGATAAATAATGTCTGATCCTCCTCAGGACATGGATGATGCCTCAACAAGTGGAGATGGTACGGCTGACCTGCTTACCCATATCAAGGGAAGGGTCAATCACCACCCCCAGATTTTTTGCGGAGGAGGTAGGGGTGAGACAGGCTCCTAGTGAGTCTGGCCACCAACAGGATGACCATATGTCCTCTCTCCCTCCGAACACCATCACCTCCGTCTTCTCTCCGTTTAGTTTAAGCGAATTAAGGATCATCCATTGACCGACTGCCTCCATACAAGATCTAAAATTGGAGGCAGTCGGGGCGCTAGCCTGGGAGAGAGAGACAAGGATCTGGGTGTCGTCCGCATAGGAGACTATCTCCATCCCATAAGATCTAATAAGCCTGGCAAGTGGGGTCACATAGATGTTAAATAGGGTCGGACTGAGTGCCGACCCCTGAGGGACCCCACATTGCACAGGGAGGGATGGAGATAGAAACTCCCCCAGCTTCACTCTTTGAACTCGGTGGGTGAGAAAAGACGTGAGTAGGTCCAGGGCTGCACCTCGCACCCCAATCTCCCTCAGCCGGGATGTTAATACTGAGGGAGAAAGGGTGTCAGTAGAGTCAGGCTGTAGAGTCAGACATGAATTTGCGCCTGAGCTTGTAACCGCCCTGCTACAATTAAGGGATGGGGTGAGGATGAGGGTGCGAGTGCGGGTGTCAGCGATTTTTCTGTCACAACCTCTTCGACTGGAATTTTCCTGTCCTGCTTAACCAATACAACATCCAATTTTTCGGGCAGCTTAGTTTTGGTCAGATTAACAGGGCAACTTTATTTTTCTTTTTTACACAATGGGGAGGACAGGGGAGAGGATAATGTGCACTCACTAAACCCCCCGCTAGTTTCGTCCCTCTCAGAGAACTTTCTTTTATGGTTTTCTTTGTGAATATCTTTATCTGACTGTATTGGATGGTACTTAAAGAAGTAGTTCTTTATAGACTACTGCGCCACACATGGAGACTTCATATGAACATAGTCTTTACTTAGAGAAGCGGATAAAGCCCTTTCCTCAGCTGGGATAAACACATCTCCCTCCTGTTCTCCATTTCCCTTATGCCAGCTAAGTCCAGCAGGGTCTTCTCCAATCCCTACCATCACTTCTGATTTCACCTCAGTCGACTTGATTCGTTTAGAGTTTTGCGGGGCTCCACGCTGGAGACCAGACCTCATCATGAAACGCACAAGATCACACAAGGACCACTCCACTCAGCACCTCCTCTTCTCTTTTGAGATCTTTTGAGTTCGTGAGCTTGCGTTCGGTTTTGCAGCTCTCTTTAACAACCTGGTGCTTCCTAGTCTCTGTAAGCGCAAAACCTCACCACCTCCGCTCAATTTTCCACTCATCCTCCCAAGCCTGTCTGCCCCTCTAGGTTGGAGCAGCTGCCGTCAGGGAGAAACAGCGTAGCTATTGCGTATGTGGCGTTGAGTGGCGACTACTCACTCTGGCGTTGAAAAGTTAAACAGTTGAAAAGTGCTTGTTTTTTTTTTTTCTTTTAATTTCGCTAGGGATTTAATGGAGTTTTAGTAGAGTTCTATCCCAATGGTGTGAGCTTGTTATTACACTGCTGACAGATTCTTGGCTTGTATATCAGGCAATTGATGACTAGTGTCAATTGGCTCAGCTGCTGTCGGCTACTGTCTTGCTGCTGCTGCTAAGGATAACCAAGGCACCCGTGGTGCGGGTTGTTGTTCCTGATTCAATTGATTCTTACTCCGGGTGCCACTTACTGCAATGCGCTGCACTAGTGAGATGTCAGTGTTGCGGGGGGATGGCATAGTTAACTTCCGATTCTCAGTCTGTATGTACTATGCACTATGCCTACTTCAAGCCGCCTCCAGCCTCCTCCCCCCTACTGCACTGCCAGTGATGTGGGTGGGGTGGCAGATCCAATCCAGAGGCACACCTCCTGATACCCCCCTGAAGCCACTGCCTCCCCGGGATTCCGTAGCCACCCCCAACACAGCACAGCACAGACCTGTTTGGCGTAGCGTGGCTTGGCTGATCGAAGGCAGAGAGGTGCTTAGCAGATTAAGACGAAGCAGTCGGGGAAATTTGCACACTGCCGCTGCGTTTGTGGGCTAGATGGGCTAGATGTTCGTCAGCTATCAGCTATCCGTCAGCAATCCGTCAGCTCGCGGGGGGTTCCGTGGGCTTCCGAAGGCTTCAAGGGGTCACCTCAGGGCAGCACAGATTCGGCAGATTCGGCGGGCACGGATTTGGCAAATTGATTTCAAGTCTCTTCAGCAGCACGCTTGGAATGGCGTTCCGGAGGTTCTGGCGACTGGCGATCTGCAGCTCTCTGGCTCCCTCAGACTGGCTCCCTCAGACTGGGGCGGGAGGAGGAGAAGGTAAATGTGAGTGGGGCTCACACACAACACAGGCACAACACAGGCACCCCCAGATGTTCCTGCTCCTCTGGCGCTGGCTTTCTGCTGTCTCCCGTTGTAGCTCCGCCCCAAACAAACCGTGCCCCAAACAAACCAAGGTTGCAGCCCCTCACTGCCTTCCAGGCTGCCTCAAAGCTTTCCCAAGAGTTTTCCCAAGAGTTTCCGCTGCCCCAGCCACCTGCCTGCAGCCGTCTGTAAGAGCCTCGCGCCTCACAGCGGCTTCCGCCGCTACCGGGCCGCTCCCGTTTTTGTTCGTTTTTTGCCCGGCGCAGCTGCCAAATAAACTGTGAGGACAGGCGGCCTCCTGCGCTCGCACCACTCGTGCTCCGCACTTCACTGCACGGGGGGGGGGGGGGGCGGTGGGGCAACAGGGTACAGCAGGCAGATGTTCAGCAAGGAGAGGCAGAGGGGCCGAGAAGGGTAAAGCTCTCGCCCGCCAACGCGACCTCTCACTTGTGCTTCCAATGTGTGGTATTTTGTATTCTATATTCTGTGCTTTGTATGTTCTGTATTCTACTATGTGGCAGTTTACTGGCTGCTGCTGCAGTGAAGGGTCCGCTCTTGTTCCACTATTTATCTCAAATAAAGAACCCTTCAAAATTTACCTACTTGGCCATTGGAATTCATTTACTACAACTTTTTGGGGACGTCTACTCGAACCCATGACAGTTGTGCAAACCTTTGAAACCAAGAGCGGAATAAACTGAGGTGTTTATTTTCCTGCCTTTATCCTGTGACTTCTGATGGCAGAGTGACTGTCGAGTTCTTTTCAAGCTATTTGAAGTCTACTTCCCTCGACTGAGTGAGTACCTTGTTTTATTCTAGGGTGTAGAACCTCTTCATTATAGTTTGACCAACCTCTGCGTTTTTAAAGAACTTTCTGTCCGTACGGTGACTTTCATACTTTGAGAGTGTGGATTTGAATGTTATCACCGGACAACAGTGACTCTCATTCTATGTTGGAATCCTTCTAGTAACTTTCTTCCACCCGCTTACCTCACTCTGCCCTTCAAGTCTTCGGTGTCTGTCTGGCTGCTCTGCCTTCGTCTCTCCCCGCAATGCTCTGATGACGTATTAGAATGCGCAGTGGGAGTTGGCAGATCCTTGGATGACGCTTGGGTTACCATCCAATCATCGCCTTGAAGTTCACGCTCCAGTTCGCTTGTAGCGTTCAAGGCTTAACTCTGATAAAACAGAAGACACGTCACCGCGCAACGCAGCCGTAAGGAAGCCATTTTGGGGTGCTGTGAAAACCCGACGAAATCACCTCCAGTAACGCAATCTTCTCCGACGATCCACACGTCTGTGGTGCACTTAAGTTTGTGGATTAATTCGGCGATACACACGCCAGTTGTGTACCTATTTTCACATCTTACTCTTTGACAAAGTTTATCTAGATGCCATTTTCGCTTCGTTGTCACGCATTTTTCATCGGAGATTTGTGAATTCACCAGCTTGCAATTTCACGCGCACTTGACTCCAATCTGTCAGTGTATGTCTACGACGATATACACGTCAATCTCAGGTACTTTGTGAAAAATATCAAACTTTAAGACCATCGTTGTTTAGTAGTTTGCCGATATCACTTCATTAGTTTTATCTCACAATTATTACTTCAGTTCTTTTTGGTTTCAGTGTGCATATCATTTCAGTATGTCTGATCTAGCTGTTTCTCAAAACTGTTCTGTTATATTACCACCCAGCTTTCTTCCAAGCCCAGGTCAGCCTACCATATCTTGGGAAGATTGGTTTCCCATGTTTGACAACTACTTGGATGCCTTAGATGCACAAGAATATTCTGCCAAACGCAAAAAGGCTCTTTTATTAAGCTCACTTGGGAAAGAAGGTCAGCCTGTCTTTAAGGTTTTACCACAGGTTCTTCAAGCTGGTGCACAAGCTTCTTTAGATGAATATAAAGAAGCTATTTCTAGTTTGGAAGTGAGGTATTCTAAAGAGGAAAACCTAGTTATGAATAGGTATAAGTTTTACACAAAGAGTGGGTGAGTCAATTGATGACTGTGTCCAGACTTCGCGAAATGTCGGTATAGTGTAAGTTTGACAACATGACGGATGAGTTGATTAGAGATCAACTTATAGTTCAGTGCAACAATAAAAAAAATCCAGGAACGTTTGTTGGCGGCCAAAAATCCGATCAGCTTTGATTGGGGAAAGGGGAGAGGTGAGTCCCTGGTGTAAATGTAGTTGGGCAACTATCTCTGCCTCGCCTGAAACCTGGATAGAATTTTATAGGTTCTCCTGGGGCCACTGATGCATCAGGATCCACTTTAAAGCAACACAGCATAGTTGACGAGCAGAATGCAAAATGCATGAGGCCAAATGGCCCAGAAGCCTCATACACTGGGATCATATCCCGAATGTCCTTGACACGTCGTGATGGAGAGTAAACCCAAATTGCACAGAATCAAGAATAGCTCCAATGAATGGGAGTCCCTATGAAAGAATCTGGTGCGACTTCAACAAGTTTATAGTGAACCAGGACAATGACAGAAGGTTCTTTTTTGTCTGAAGGTGGTCTACGATTTACTGACTGTGATGAGCCAGTCTTCAGCAACCAGTCATAATGGATGACTGGATGCCCAACCTTAAGACGGTTTGCTGTTATCACTGCCATCACTTTCGTGGATGCACTGGTAAGGCTGCAGTTAAGCAGGAGAAGAGAACAACAAATTAAAAATACTTATGGCATACCTTGTGAAGCAAGTAGCATCTGTGGGACTGCAGGACGGGTACATGAAAGTAGGTGTCTTGCAGGTCCAAAGGCATCATCCAGTCCCTTGGATCCAGGGCAGATAGAATCAGGGCCAAAGTAAGCATCTTGGATTTATCCTTTTATAGGAAGCTTTTTATTCTGCAGAAATCTAAAATAGGATGAAGGCCTTCACCCTTCTTCGGCAGAGGAACTAGCTGGAGTAATAGCCAGTATCCACTTCCTGGAGTGGTACTCTCTCTATACGGCAACTTTGGCCAAAAGAGACTGTAACCTCCTGAAGCAAGCTGGAACGGTGCTCCCATGAAAGCTACTATGACGTGGACGGGCAAAGTGGCAGGTCAAAAAGGAATGACAGGGCAAAGCCCCACTGATGAATGATCTGAAGGACACAGTCTATCAGATGTTCTATTTTGCCACCCTTGGAGGAAATGCCTGATCAAGCCTCCTACAGGGTGGAAGTGCACCACTAAGTGAAAACTAAAGTGCGCTTTCCCTGATAGCTTCATCGTCACCCCAAAAGGACTGGGGGCCCCGTTGTTTGGGTGGTTGGCCTGGAGTTGCAGATATGCCAAACCTCTGGAGTAGCATGGCTAAACTGCAGAGGGGACTGACGTCTAAGAGGAGTATGGAGAAAAAAGTTGCCGCTGTAGACGTACCAAAAATACCTTTAATACCCACTTGTCTGATGTGATTTCCTGCCAGCAAAGGAGAAAATCCCGCAGTCTCCCTCCCAACAGGTGTAGTGTGATAGGAAGGATCTGAGCAAATGTTTTCAGTTGTAGACTCCTTTATCAGAACCTCCGTTGCTCCTGCCCCTGTTAATTTTCTTCCTAGTTTGCCCATGCCTGTTGCTGCTTGTGGCATGAGGGAATAGGCTGTGGGGAAAACAGCTATGTAGCCTGTCCTGTACTGTGGTATCCAAAAGGAGTTGTAGATAAGGAGGATTGAAGAACACACACGATATTTGCAGTGTGTTATTTTTTATTTATTCTAATGTCTATTCAACCTATGGGACAAAAAGATGTTTGTACCAAAGAGCACGGTGAAGAGATTTTGCTGGCTTGAAGTCAGAGATGCGGAATAAGACATGTCAGATAAGGATACAGGTGTTGACCTCCCTCCCACCACCCCCCCCCCCCCCCCCACAATATGGTGTCTACAGCGTGAAAGGTGTAGAAGATGGTGGCATTGTAGATCGTTTTTCCCTCTACCATAAGCGTCTCCCCCATCTTTTTAAATTTTGGGGGGAGATGCTGGACTAGCTCTTGCATCTTTTCTTATTGTGCCTAGCTGTCAGAGGAAAAGGAGGCCAATGGAGTTGGCTATCCTTCAAGTAGGTAGTAGTCCTGGCCCTTACCCTCTTATCTGCAGCATCCAACCTTTTGCTCTCCTTATCAGTTGGGGGTAGGGGCAACAACCTGGCCTGAGCAGAAGCTGGCTTAAATGGATGACCAGCGAGTCTGATGGGACATGAACCTTGATGTAGGCTGCATCATTTGGATTGCCACAGTACAGGCCATTTGCAGGCCAGAAAATCAACGCTTTAATCTGGGAGCATGTCAGGTGAACTTTCTTGAGTCACTCTGGGCAGCTGTAAATTGATGGTCCTCAAAGCAGGGTGGTTTCCAGGCACAAAGAGGCACAAAGAGGTGTGAGCTTTCTACAACGGGTTATCAACAGCCACCCCTAAATGTGATCAGAAAAAGGGACAAAAGGCTGGCCTCTCCTAATAAAACATACACACACTGAACACAGACTATAGTCTCAGCCTACTTTAAGGAAATGCCTAATTTTTAATTATGGAATAAAACTTATAAAGCGCACTTATACCCAAGGGTGTCAATGCGCTGGGCAGACAGAGGAGAGTAGAGAGAAGCACGGAACAGCCAACTAGGATGAGAATAGCCATTGTTATCAGCAATTTTCTAAACACCCGAAGAGATTCAGAGTTGGAAATGGAGGAAGGCAAGTAGCTCCAGAGTTTGGTGGCCTCTAACAAAAAGGAGTGACCACCACATCTGGCCCTGCGATATCTCGGGAGATCAATTTTTTCCTGAGTTGAGGATCTCAAGGTCTTCCCGGGGGTATACCATTGGAACATGGTTTTCAACTGCGGCGAGCCTTTACTTTACTTATATACCACGCTCAGGATCTTGAAGGAAATGAGTTTCCTGATGGGGAGCCAGTGCAAGGCACAAATCCCCTCCCTGGCGGATTGGTGCTTCAGAATGTTAAGGGTCTGCTGGCCCACGCGTTCTGTACAATCTGAAGCTTGTCCAGGGATGAAACGTTGATGTTAAGGTACCGAGCGTTGAAGTAGTCAAGCCGGGAGGCAATTAGGGCAATGATGATGGACCAATGCAGTTCAGACGGAATATATGGCAGCACCTTTCAAAAGGTTCAAGATATAGAAACAAGTGCTGACAGTTCGGCTGATCTGAGCATCAAAGGTCAGACCCTCGTCGAAAGTGACCCCCAGATTTTTTGCAGTCCTAACATGGACAGGGAGGGGATCACAGTCTGTCGGCCACCAAGCATTTGACCAGATGGAATTCTGCAAGCACAATATCAGTACCTTATTCTTCTCAGCATTTATCTTAAGTGAGTTGCGCTTCATCCAGCAGATAATGCGGATCACCCTCAAAGCTTGTAACTCATGCAGCTGGTTTTTCGACTCAGAGATTTAACTGAGGCTTGCCAACCAGACCTCCGTACCCGTGCCTTGACGTTAAGGTGTGGTTGATTGGCTTATATCCAATTTACATGCTAACTTACTTGTAAGTGCCTAATATGGTCTGTAAATTTGAGGGTCACTGCAAGGACTGCAGCACAATTTGTGACACTCAAGATGTGACAAAGGTAAAACATGGTCACAGCGGACTGGAAGGACAGTTTTTAAACTGCTAATTCGACTTTGCCATTTAAAGCGATGGCAGAATCCAATCCTTCCTTTTTAGGTCTCGCCTAGACAGGACTTGCATTGTCTCTGCGAGACATGTTGTATATACTTTGTGGACTGATAGCCTGCCCAATGCTCTTCATTTGCTTCTTTGAGTGTCTTTTAACAATTCTTGCTTCCAAGTGGTTAATCTTTCCTATTTGTCCATCCTTTTCGTGGCTTGTTCCCTCCCCCGGAGCACGGCCCCTTTACTTGCAGCCTTACACTCGGTCCATTTTAGCAACTGATTAAGAAACTTATTTTTTCTTTGTCTAAGAACACTTCAAAGGAGTGCTGGTGTTTTCACTCGCTCAGAGCTTTTCCTGTAAACCGGGATAAAATTATTTTTTCTATCTTGTCACATTTGCTGTTCATTCAAAGACCGAGCTCAAATGTCAGAAGCAGTTTCCTCGAGGGCACCAGCTTACTTTTATTTGTCTGACTTCAAAGAGTGAGAATCAGTCCCCTCAACCCCTGACTCACCGATGCTTACCTCCTCCTTGCTTCTTTAATTTGCCAGCAGATTACTAAAAGAACATGTGGTGATCTTTGCACTTGTAATTTACAATGAGACTCGACAGTTAGATATTTCTTCTGTATGTTGGGCTAAGAAACGCTTAATTTCTTAAAGAGAGGCTCGTCAGATTACAAAGAGGAGCGGAGTACATTATATGTATTTAGAGAACAGCAACACACTCTTGCTAGAAAGAACACTACTTTTTTTTATAGAAAAACTGAAACATGGATGGAAGAAAAATTCACAGCACCTTCTTTTTAAGGATGGTTTCTGGTGAGGGGACTAAGCTCTTGATGCAAATATCAGAGTTTTACCTGCAGTTAAAATGCAAAATCTTTTTAACGTCTACAAAGAGTATATTGGATGACAGTGACAAACAATCTGTAGTTCTGTGAAGCCCACACAAGTGCTGTGTAAAAGGCTTGACATTCTCATAATCCTGTGTAATTTTTATGTTATGGTATTTAGTTTATAGAGCGCACGGCGGCCCCAGCAAAGGGGCATTCCGCCGCTAATAACAGTTAAATGGAGAGGACCACCAAAGAAGGCACAGGGACCTACAGTGAAGGGAAGAGATGAGTCCTAGTTGCCTTACGGAATGGCAGGTAATTATTTAGGCTGCGAATAGGCAGTGGGAGAGTTCCAAATGTTGGCTGCCAGTGTGCAGAAGGCACGCCCCCGGGCCACCTCCACTCCACCCCCCTCCTGCCCACCCATATCCCCCCACCCGCCTGTGCTCTCCTTACCCTAGGAACAATCGCCAAATGTTGGCCCATAGAGCGTAGTTGGTGGGGGAATGTAGGGCGGGAGCAGGGTGGCCAGAATGGCAGGGGAAGAGGAGTTCAGGATCTTGAAAGCGATGCAAAGGGACTTAAATTCCATGCGTCTAGCCACCGGTATGTATGATATGATATGAGTTATTTTTAGAGCGCACAATCACCAACGGTTTCTTGGCACTTGGGTGGAGGGGCTGAAGACAGAGGCAGTGTACGAATTAGTTGTACACTTGGGAGAAAAGCCAGGTTTTAAGCGACTTCCTAAATTGAGGGTAGGAGGGTGTTTGACGGAGTTCTGGAGGGAGAGAATTCCAGAGGAGCGGTGCTTGGGTGGAAAATCTCAGACCGCCATGTTTCTTTCGTTTGAAAGTGCAAGGGGACAAGAGGTTCAGACAGGAGGCACGTAGGTCGCGGGGAGGGACATAGCGATGAATTAGGGAAGCAATGAAAGAGGGTCCATGGGATGAGAGGGCTCTATGGATCAGGCAGCCAAGTTTGAAGAGACTATGCTGGGTCACTTGGAGCCAGTGAAGGCTCCTAAGAAGGGGCTTTGTATGGCTGGACTTCGGCTGGGCATGGATTAGCCTGGCTGCTTGTAGTCGGGGAATGGCAGCAGAGGTAGAGCAAGTCCTCTGGAGGCCAAGAACAGTTGTGGCCGCAGAATTCTGTACCCTCTGTAATTTTAAGATCTCGGACTGGTTGGTCCTCAAGTAGAGCGAGCTGGCGTAGTCCATTCTCGACAAAATGGCAGCCTTTTAAAGATATTGTTCAAATCTAAATTATTCCATGAATGTGCTTCGATTTTTACAATACTTACAATAAAACACTATAACATTTGCTTTATTATAAGAAGAACATAATGCAGGTTTTGTCGAAAGACGCGGATTAGAAAATATGTACTTTTTCTTAAAGTGTTTATATTAGGGTATGCAGCACTGAAAACTAGCTATCCTTAAAAAGAAAGTAATTGGAGGAGGAGCCAAGATGGCGACCGAGATGGCTGCGTAAACGCTTGGCTCCGTGAGCCTTCTCACCCCGCGCATACATCCTGGCAATTATCCTGAGCCGCAACGGCATATTTAAGTAGGCGAAGGACAACTCTCACTTACCGTTTGCTCCCGAGGCTTCTACGTGCGGCGGACCCGTTGCAATGTCCCCGACGGTTTTGCGGCCTTCACGTAGCTGGGACCGGGGTCTCGAGTGAAGGGAGTGGCCGGCCGCGACTGCGACAACAGCGGCCTCTGCGATGGTGAGGAGTCGGCCGGTGGGAAACGCAGACTTGATGGCCGATGGCGACAGTGCCGACCTAGTTCAACTAGCGGAGAGCTTTGTGGGCGGTGCGATACTGCAGGATTGAGGGGTGTGCGCGGCACTTGGCCCCCCATTCCAGTGTTTTGTCCGGGCGTACTACTGACTTTTTTCGGAGTCGGCGGGCGGCTCCCAGGGAGCGACGGAGATTTTGTTTAGCCCTTTGGTGACCCTCCGACGAGAAACCTGCCTTGACTTTCGGGATCCCCGTGGTGAATCCTGTTCCTCCCTGGTGTGGGGCCCGGTCCCGAGGTGAGGTGGAGAAGGACGAGGCCGGATCAGCTAAGATGGCGGATAGTACCCTCTTACGCACACCTCATGCGGGCAGAGAAGCCGCTGTGTGTGGGAGTCCTGGGGTCTGGCACCACGAGAAAGAGCCCACGTCCAGAGATATACTGGCTGCGTTAACAACTCTGCAAATGACCCTGATCCGGGACGCCCAGGATCTGGGAAGGAGGATGGCCGCCATTGTTGCCCCACCGCTCCACGTCGGCGTGGTTCGTTCTCAAGGAAGTGCCGGTGTGCCCGCTTCTGCGTCAGCGATGACTGCTCCAGCTACGCCTGCGTTTGTGGAGAAGCCAATAGACCCGGTTCATGATACCGCTTTGGCTGGATCTGTTGTGTATGTGAGTGACTCGTCAGGGCCATTATCTGTTCGGCGGCTGAATAAACACCATCGATCTATGGTTTGGACTGCCCCGGCGGCGTTTCAACGCTTACTGAATTGTGTGACTCTTTCTTCCTGGCTGGTGAGATGGTGCGCGGACTGGAGGTTGTTTCCGGTGTCGATACTGACACAGACGGATTTCCGCCATACATATTCGGCTGGGTTTTGGGGGCCACAGCCCCATAGAGTGACGGCGCTGCCCGGTCCGCTCGGATCGGTTGGTCCATCCGCACTGCTCAGGATGCCGATTGCTGGATGGACGTATGTTGGTACTGTTGATAGACAAGGCCAGGGGTGAGATCGTCTAGGATATAGTGGAACTCATTGTTGGCTGCTGGTGCTCAGGGGGACACTCAGCGGGGATGTTATTGGTTGCGCTATTGCTGCTTACTGTTTAATGTGGCTGTCCTGATCCTGCTTTTGGGATGTTTACTGTGCGCGGTGGGTGAGGGGGGGGGGGGGGGGGGGAGGGCTCGGGTAGCTAGATCGATGGCCCTTCTCCACTTTTTTCCTCTTTTTCCTTTTTCTCTTCTTCTATATTTCGGGTCTCTCATTTAGGGCGATAGGCACGCTGCGGGGGGGGTGGGGGGGGGGTAGGCCGTAGCCTTCTGCAGGGGTGCAGGGTGGGGGGTTGGGGGACGGGGCTTGTTGTTTTGTTCCTTCTTTGTCTCTATGGCCCTTTGTCCCTCTTTTCTTTTTTGGGGTCGCTGTTTTTTTCATGTTTCCTACAGTCTGTTTCGTTTTCGGGGGAGGGGTGCAGTTCGCCAAGTGGTGTATGTGCTCTTTACATTTATCCTGCCTCGTGTACCTTACCCCCATTTTTTCACCTGTGTTCGCACTCTTTGCGAATTCTCGCTTCATGCTTGCTATTGTAGGAACATGTATGACCATATGGCATTGATTCTGACTTTTCTTTCTTTACTGTAAAATGAACCTATTTGAATCCTGCATCATACGCAGTATGCTTGACTACAAGTTGTACTCTGGACACTTCTCGGATTCCGATTTTCGTGCTGCTGTATCCTTCTATACTGCTTGCTGCACTTGTGACTTGACTAGCGGCCGGCCGGGATGGTTGTAGGCCCATGCCTGTATTTACTTGACATGACAATAAAGGTTCTTTAAAAAAAAAAAAAAAAAGTAAGTAATTACATTTTCAACAGACAGATACGATAATGATAGTGGGCTTTAAGACAGTCCCATGCTTCAGTATTGCTGGTAGGGCTGAAGAAATGTCAGCCTCATGCACAGACCAGCTGCTTTACCACTTAGGCTGGGGCATCATCAATCACATGGACAGGACTGTGGTTATAAAAGTCTGGTAGGAACGGGGCACAAGTCAGCTAGATGGATTGGTCATGCCTGTTAATGACCGTATGCCTAGTGCAGAGATAATAGATATGTAAGGCCTGTCTTTGGACTGACTTTTCCAGGCCAGCTGAGCTTTTACAAACCTCACACTATCCTGAAACCTACCGATGTTCGAACTGGGCAGCCCTGATGTTCTAACTGGGCAGTCCGCTCCTTTATACTCCTGTTAGACTTGGCATCTTTTGGCGAGTTTCCCCAGAGTTTTTGCTTTGTGACCTCCCGGTTTTTACTCTGTTTTTGCTGGCGTAGTGTTTCTGCGTACTTTTCTTACTGCTGATCAGAGGTAAAGTGCAATTGCTCCTGTGGGAAATTGTGTTATGGATTGGTGTTTCCATGATTGGATATTTGATTTACTTTTTAGTCCCTAGTAAAGTGTACTGAGTGTGCCAGGGACTCTGAATCAAATCCTACTAGTGGGCCTGCAGCACTGACTGTGCCACCCATGGGAGTAGCCCTGAAAAGGTAACTCGGAGCCGCCATTGTGGAGTCCGCACGCAGTTTGTAACTGCCATGTCGACTTGGCCCGTGCACACACTTGCAGTCCCTCATCTTCCCTTTTCTTACATGTCGGCCACCCCTAAGGGAGGCCCAAGGTACCCCTGTGGACTGGGTGAAGTGTATGTGAAAGCTAGGACATGGCCTGGTGTGTGTGGCATGTCCTTATAGTGACAGAAGGCTGGGGAGCAGGAGTGACTCCAGATAGTCTAGGTGGGTCAAGAAAGGGCGAAAAAGACCTGGGCTGCAATTGGGGAATGGAGAGGAGATCTCCTTGCACCTCAAAGGACCTGGTCTGCCTCTGACTATGCTGTCTCCACCTCCTGCCAGGAAGTCACACCAGAGAAGGCAACACTGGTTCTGGCTGGGCACAGACACTCTGTGCCTTAGAGATCAAAGGATTTTGGGATATAAATATTGGGGCCCAGACCCCGGAACTTGAGAACTCTTGTGAAACAAGAAGACTGCCAAGAAGAGCTGGAGAAGCTGTTTGAGGAGTGTAGGAAGGTAGATCCCTGACTATGGTTGCCCCCAACTTTTTGCCTGGTGTTTTGCTGGTTTTCTGACTTAGTTGACCTGGGGCCCTGCTATTCAGGACCCCAGGCCTACTGCTCTCTCTGTAAAATGGATTCCATGTACCCTAGGTACATATCTAATTGGATACTGAGTCACCTTATCAGTCCCTGTACAGTGTACCTTATGTACCCAGGGCATAGGTGTACCCAGGGCCTACCAGGGGCTGCAGCATGTATTATGCCACCCCTGGCTGGCCATCCAAATCTGACACAACTGGCTGCACGACAGCTGGGGCAAGGTGGTGTAATCACCCTTTGCTTTAGATATAGTATACCTATATCTAACCCTAAAATGGACACACAGATCTCCTATCAGTCACTCCTATGGCAGGCCTTGACAATCCTGAAGGCAGAGTGCTTGGAATCGTGTGAGATAGTGCTCTGGCATGAGCTGAGCCTGTCTGCGGCTTTCGGGATCCATCCCTTAGCCGTTTCCATGATATCGCATACCATATACTCTTAAGTGCATTAAGTGCATTATAATCCTCGCGGTTATATGCAAACTCTGGTATCGCTTTATCAAAACATGTCGAGTAAGGTGTCATACGAATTGGAATACTAACCCCTCGCCAATTCCACCCTTCTAGAGGGACACGACATGTATGTAACCTGTAACCCCGGTTAAAGTCAGACAGAGCCTTAGCTCCACATAATGGATGCTGCCACCGAGACACAAGTCTGCCCTCCTGCTGCTGGGAGTCCTCCCAGCCCAGGAGGCAAGGACAAAGGATTTCCTGCCAGGGGCGGTGCCAGCACCGTCCCAGACAGGATTTTGTGTATTCTAGGTAGGCAGGGCTTTAGAGGAAGGTGACTGCAAGTGGCACCCCGGTGCTCACTGTGCATAGGCCGGCTGGAACCAGTTCCAGGGGCACTCCAGCCCCTGGCCTGGGGAAAGCCCGCCAAAGGAGAGGGGTGTAACCACCCCCCTCCTAGTCCCACCCATAGGGCAGGACTTAGTCGCGTGCCAGCCCCTTTTTGCAGGATAAAGGTAGGACCTGGCCCCCTTCCAAATCAGATCATCTTTGAATCCTGAAACTACTTTCCACGAAAGGAACTCAAGACTCTTCCCAAGATTCTCCCTTGTGACTAAGGAGTAGTCACCCTGCAGCAGCAGGCACCAACCAAGCATCGCGGTTTGTTGCCAGTCTCTCCTTCGGATCAAGACTGCTCCAGCACGACGAGAACCGGCTTCCCTGGCACCTCTGACCTCAACCTACATCATCAGCCCAGCTGTGATCCGTGGGTGCGACGAGACCTCGAGGGACCGGCCATCTTCAGAACTGCACGACGCTTGTCCAGCACGACTCCCGAGTGACCCTCGACTGAGTGCTTTGGGGTAAGAGAAGCCCCGACCCTGAGCAGCTCCAGCACCGAAGTTCAGCCCCCCTGCATCCACGAGATCTGCGTGGGGCCCTTCTGCTCTTTGCTGCCAACCGCGTTGTCCAGGTCACTTGCCCGTTGGCTAGTGACCCCTTCACGACGCTCCACGACGACAACTACTGCTGGTCTGGTTGCTCCAGACTAGCCCTTGCTCCCCTCCAACAGAGGAGCACCCTGGACCCTCCTGGTCCACTCAAGACGCCATTTTAGGTCCACCGCGTGGGCCTTGCATTTGCCAAGACTTGTTGCCCAATCCTGGGTCCAGCGACGTCGACAGCAAGAACCTTCGTGGGACAGCTCGCACCTCCATCCTGGTCGCCGACAACGCCTCCTGGTCCGAGAGACTGCAGAGCCCAGCAGCGCCCACTCACCTGGCTGAGGTGACTTCGTCCGGTGCCATCCTGGTGCCCACCTAAATCACTGGCTAGTGATTCAGAACTTGGTCCCCTCTGCTTACAGGTTTCTTCTTCCCTGATCCAGGCTTGGATCACTCCGAACTTTCTTCACTGGCCGCCTGCCAGCAACTCTTTCTTCAGGCTCCTGGATCTTCAACGAGGGTTTCCGACGCAACTTCAACCCTATGCAGCCGCAGCCCCTGGGCTAGGTAACCTGAGTACTCCGGTGCTCCAGCATAGCCCAACACCCTAAGTGTTCGGATCCACTCTTGTTTTCGGCCCACCTAGTCGGGTTCGCCCGAGAACAGTAACTTTGTAACTGCTAGCCTCCATAGACTTTTTCCCGCCTTACGCGTGAGAGTTCCCACTCTGCACACGACGTCCACAGGCCTCCTGCATCTAATCCCAGTGTTTAGAATTGTAGGCCTAGCGATTCCTAAGTCTAGAAAAGTATTACTTACCTGCTAGCAAGTTCGCATTCCACTTACTGTGTATATGGTTTTTCGTGCCCCTAGGGCATCTGTGTAAATTGTGCGACTTAAAGTATTTTCGTAAGAGTTTTGTTGTGTGCTTAGCTCCCTGACTCATAAAGAGTTCAGGGTAGTCTTGTTATAAATAAATATCTGTTTATTTTCATAACAACTTGTGTGGTGTCCTTTCACTTGGTGTTCAAGGGGTAATGTGATGGTGAAACAGCTGGCTTAACACGCCCTCTAGAGTCTTAGCCTTAGACTGCTCGTATCCATGCTACTAGGATAGCTGGTCTATAAGGTTGACTTACAACCAATCATCAATAAGGGTTGTTTGGACTGATACATAGTGATCACTAGAATAGTGAGCACTGCATATCAGGCCAACTTCTCACAAGGAGGTATTACCATATTGCTGTGTGCTTTGCTGTGTTGGCCTGCAGTGGCTCCTTCTGTCTTGGGCAAGGAAAGGACTGGACTGAACTTTCTGCAATCTGCTTTAGTGAGTTTCTCCAAGGGCTTGAGGTTGAGCTTGCCCCCTGTTCAAGAAGTCTCAAACAGCAAAGACTTCAAGCTCTTCTGCCCTCAGCACTAGAAACTGTGTGTTTCGTGCTGCAACAGAAGAAAAAGCAACCCGGCGACAGACGCCGCAGCTGCCAACTCCGTGTCCTGAAGGCACCGTGGCAACGTGACACTGGTCTCACAGACGCCGCCTGCTGACGCCGCCACCAAGCCGCTGCTCGCACCACGACCTGTGAGCCACGCACTGCCTCGCTTCACAACGACGCCTTGGTACCCCAGACAATGCAGCTCCACGCCTAAATAGACGCCGCTGCTTGCACTGTGGTACAAGAGCACCGCTCGCAAAGTTACACGACGCACCGCTTTCATTCCACACCGCAACCTTGGCCTAGCGACTCCAGTTTGTCAGCCGACGACAGCGCTTCAGCACAGAGGACGCCGCTGCTTGCACCGCGACCTGCCAGCACCGCGACGAGCAGTGCATTCAGTTCGGATTAACGCTGCCATCTGATGCCGCCACCGAGCCGCTGCCTGCACTGAGACCGGAGTGCAGCGTACGCCGCACAGCTGCACTTCACACCTCAGCACTCTACGCCTGCTGACGCCAGCGCTCCTGACTCCAACAGAGAGGAGATGTGCAACACATGTGACTTCGAGGGCCCCGACGACTCCTGCACTGACCTCTGGAACAGACGCCTGTGGAGGCCGTGCTTTCGGAAGCTCAACGGGCGGTCGCCGACAGCCTGCATTTCTAAAAGGTACTGTTGTGGGTCTTCCAGACACTGTAGCTGGCCCGCGACACCGCAGTCAGCCAGAATTGTTCGGATCTGTTGGCTCACGACGCCGTGATAGCCTCGGATGGAGCTATCGACATCGTGGAACTGTTTTCCAAGCCCACTTTGATTACCAAAGATTTTAAAGTACTGTATTGTGGATTTTTATCGATTTTGGTCTTGTCTTAAGTATATACAAATATTGGATCTTTTTCTAAACTGGTGTGGTGTCCTTTTGTAGTGCTTTCAGTGTATTTCTGTTGGTTATGTGCAAATGCTTTAGACACTGCCTCTAAGATAAGCCTGACTGCTCGTGCCAAGCTACCAAGAAAGTGAGCATGGCTTATTTTAGGAGTGTAACTCCCTTATCCTGACTAGATAGGTGGTGTCTGCCTGTCTTTGGCCCAAGCTCTACCCTACCAAAAATCCCATTTCTAACTCCTCCTCTTCAAGTTTGTGACATTTGAGGTACTTCACCTACAAGTTTATATTGATGTTAACAATGGTTTAATTTCAGTAGATTGGATATTTTTCAGCCTCCTTGCTGACTTCCTGTCATCCAATAATAGTTATTGGTCATATACTGTTTGTAATTCATAGGACTATAGGCATCCAATGATCAGTACCACCATTGGTTTTAGCCTTCCACCCACCTCCCATAATTTTAGAACCCTTTAAAGGTTTACGTGACTAATGAAGTCATGATAGAGAATGATGCTTTTTGCGTTTTCTTCTAGCATAAGTAAGATGAAACTGTAGGGAAAACAGTGTACACCTTTTAAAAACATCAAGTATATTGACACAATATGTCCAGTACTGCAGTGCTTTTAATGACCTAAAATAATTTTAAGGTTTAGTAGTATTTGCATTTTTTTGTTTGGAAATGAAAAACTATCATGATAATTTGTCAATATCTTCACATATGAATTGCTCCTTTGTAGTACTCTTGCTGAATGGTTTGCATCGCCGTTTTCACTACGGTTCCCTTTGAGCTCTGGATCAGTGTCACTGGGGATCCTAAGAGCAATTTGTTTTAAATGTTGGTGGCTTGTCTCCAGTGGGTCAATGTGCAAATGGCTGCTAGTTTAACCCATTCCTAACTCCATACAATGGGATGGGGTGGGGTGGTGTAGATCAGATAAGAAAATCATGGTAAAAAAACATACCTCGTTACCTGATTATAGCAAGGTTTGCAGCGTCGTCCGATCTTGGAGAACTCTGGGAGTTGTACTTCTGGTGTGCTTGCTTTGTAGTAACTAGGCATTAGATATCTGGTTTAACCAACCTTCCTGGCCCATTCCACACTCTGCAGAGCCGTCCATCCGGTACCCACCCAATATTTGCAGCATGGCCTTCAGGCAAGAGCTTCTCTCAGACGTTATAGGCACTTTTCTATGGACCGTGGCACCTTCTGTCTACATAGAAGCTGGAGATCAAGGTATCCAGGAAGGAGGTTCCAGGCCCAATAAGATCTAGTGCTTTGAAACTATGTATGCTGCTATCTCAATGGGGATCAGATTGTACAGATGACGCACAACGAGTAGCACAAAACAGATCCAGAATCAGACACAGAGTGTTGACTGCCCCAATGGTACAACACTTTGTGGAACAACAACACACCGAGACAGACTTTAAATGGACAGTACTATCAGCCATGAAAGTTCCCCCTAGAGGAGGAAACATTGATGCCATGTTGTTGAAAAAAGAAGCTTATTTAATTTTAAAATTCAACTGTGTGGTGGATGGGTTGAATGAAATGTCGGAATTACAAAGATCTAATTACTGAGCCCCCTTTACACCACCCCCAGCAAATATGCACTATTTTGTAATTGATTGTGCCAGTCACTCCGTTAACACAACGTTGTTCAGCACTGTACATAGTAAGACACGGAACACTACAAGTCCCACAATGCTTAGCCGAATACTTAAACAGGAAATGAGTTCTGCCGGGTGTCGGTAAATCACATTCGATTCCCAGCGAAGGCAACGACTCACATGTGGCTTCACGGAGAATTTCGCAACCGATTAGAGAGCTAGCGGCAAAGGTAAGAAGCTTTAACACGCACATGCAGTTAAACAGAACCATGACCGCTTCTAGAAAATATACTTAAAGGTTGTTTTAATTCCGTAGAACCTCGAACCGCTAGAAAGAAAGGAAGCAACAAGCCAATATACACGCGACCCCCAGCAGATAGTGGAGCCTTACATGAGACTTTTTCCTCGCCATAAAATGTAAGTCCTACTGCTTTAGACCGGGTAACGAACAAATTGGTCATCGGAATATTGTACTGATTCAAACCTTCATTCCAGCAGATTTAAACACCGCAGAACTCCCAAAGATTTCTACCAACGGGCACCCTAACCCAGTGGGCGCACCAAATCTCAAAACAAGTAAGTGCTGGCATAGCGTAAACACGCACACGAGATGTACAAAGATACATTTCAAGACAAAAACTTACAAGAACACCATCCTTTAATTTTATCGTTTAGGAAAGGGTGATAACTAAGGAAACCAGATGCCCTGTGTCCAAAAAATCACAGTGAATACCAACACATAATAAGAGGTAAATCTCGCATGTTTTACTTTGGCAATACTGGTCAAATGAATACTTGAGAATAGGAGATACTAAATGTCCCCCAATCTTACACCATAGGTACACAGCTCAGCCCTGAGGAAGAACCCTATTAACTGAACAAAGGGTTTGGAAACGCGTTGGCTGTTTCAAAGGCAACCTAAATTTCAAGGGTTTGCACACGAACATAGGGCGATTCACCAAAGTCATATGGCCCAATGTGTTTGGTCCTAACAATTAAATTTGCTTGGTCACAAGGACCTGTACCAGAATACTTTAAGGTGTACAAAATTGAGTTTGTTTTCTTGTTTAAATAGTGAAAGTGCAACTATTAATGAATGTGATGATTTGTTCATTTTTTGAAAGTATTGCTATCTATGACTCATGTTTGTATCGTTCTGACTGTTTAAGGAATGTTTAATCCTCTGTAGCATAATCTTAATGTGAATAATTTTGAATTTTGAAAATGTTGAAATGAAAATAAAAACCTTCGGAATCAATGAAAAGAAGGTACACACCAGCTAAATAAAAAGCGGTTGTGAGCTGAACTTGAGCCCTGGCATTTTTGTTTGTTGATACTATATATATTGTCCAGCCAGGACTCGTAGGACAAAACCCTCCTTGTGATAAAAGTAAAAAGAGCAGGCTAAGCCTGCACGAGTTTTTCGGCAATCAAGCCAAAGCAACATTCCAGCTATCTGGACAACGGGTTATAGAATATAACCTGTTGGAACATGTCAGAGGAGGAATCACTTTCCTTTTCTGAAGACCACATAAAAAATTTAATTTCGGGACCATCTCCATTCTCCTCAATCAAACTCAGTACAAATGCACAGCAACAAAACGAAAGTGATAAGTTACTAAGACTACACAAGAAACACACACGCACAGAACTACACGGGCATTTCTTGTTTGAACACCTCAAGGCAGGCACCATCCCTTGGGGTCTTCAAGTAAAAAACGTACCGGTGGTGTTCACAGAGGACCCAGTATATAAAAAGGGTTTTAGCTATATAGCGACAAAATGTAGTAGGGACCTCATGGTCCATACCGTTGAAACAGCTTAGAGAATTTGTCAAAAAGAACAGGAAGAAATCGAGGCATTAATCAAGGCAATAGAAGACAACCACACTGTGACAAAAGCAAAAGCTCTACTTGAAAAAATTGATAAGGAAATCGCAACATTTAGAGACAACACCATTAACTTCAGGTCCAACAAATTTGATAAAGACGTCAAGGCCTTCAAAATTGAGTCAGTTTACCCATACCTTAAAGAGGATTACTACACTCAAATAGAATCACGACGAGCATTATCACAATACCAAGGGAGGTCCAAAAATAAGTTCACAACTTTTTCAGAGAGTTCATCTTCGGAATCTGCAAGTGATTCAGACCCAAGAGAGGGCCCGTCCAAACGCAATAATCCTTTTTTAGAGAAAGGCAGAGGCAGAGTCAGATTCAAACCACAGCCCCAACCATGGGAAATGAGAACACGAAGAACTCAGTACAAAACGTAAACCTCACCTCCATAGTAAATATATCGAACAAAGAATTAACTATACATGAAAAGTCTGTTCTAGAATTAGGTCTCAAATTTGTGCCAACAACCAATACCGACCTAACAAATTTGAAAATAGAAGCATTAGAGTTTTGCCGTAAACTGAGATTAAAGGCATTTTTCCATAACAGAGAGGACACGAGAGTAGCAGAACCCTCGAATCTTTCTAACAAATCTACATTTGTTCCCCCCACATACACAATACCTAAGGAAATAATAGCCTTTGAACAAATCGTTCTATCCTCCATCACACAGTTGAGTCAACAAAAAAATGTTCCTGAAGAGGAACATTACCAGAGAGCAACAAACAGCACTGAACAATCTCCGCAATGACGATTCCATAGTGGTTAAACCCGCTGACAAGGGGGGCGCACTGGTGGTCTGGGCTAAGGAAAAATACATTGCGGAAGCGAATAGCCATATTAAGAACACTGAATGGTATAGAGAAGTAAAAGAAGACCCAACTTCACAAATAAGAGCAGAGATCCAAACAAAACTCAGAGGGTCGTGATAAGGGGATACTAGGAACAAAGGAGTTTCAATATTTGGATAAAAAAAGTTCACGCATTCCAGTTATTTATTTTCTACCGAAAATACACAAGAACTTAACTGAACCACCCGGAAGACCAATAGTCTCCGTGTGTGATTCCTTACTAGAACCACTGGCCAAATATGTGGATGTGTTCCTAAAACCTTTTCTGCCGAAAGTGACATCGTACCTCAAAGATACTACGGACTTTATAAACAGGGTTGAAGGGGTCCCATTTGATGACAATCAAGAACTGATGGTATCCTTCGATGTCACCTCCCTCTACACCCAAATCCCTCAGGAAGAGGGATTGGAAGCAATGGAGTACTACTTGGATACACGCCCTCGACCACAAAGAGTCCCCACGGACTTTATTATTGACTTGGCGAGGATCGCCCTCAAAAGAAACTACTTTAGGTTCATGGACACGTTCTACGTGCAGGTGAAGGGGACCGCCATGGGGTGTCCTTATGCCCCGGAAATGGCGGTCCTCTTCATGGCCCTGTATGAGGAACGCTACATCTACCAGAACAACCCATTTAAACAAAACATAACAACATGGTATCGTTTCATTGACGATATCTGGTGTCAATGGAAAGGGTCTGAAGAAATGTTGGCCCAATTCCATCAGTGGCTCAACACCAGACACCCAGACATAAAGTTCACAATGACACACAGCAGAACATCTCTTACCTTTCTTGACGTAGTAGTCTTTCCCAATGAAAACAAATTGACAACTACTTTACATCGAAAAAACACGGACAAAAACACCATCTTACATTATGCAAGTTATCACCCCAAAAGTTTAAAATCCAATCTACCGTATGGACAAATGCTGAGAATTCGCCGCAACTGTTCTCGAAAGGAAGACTTCATAATACACTCCCAAATACTCAGTGAACAATTAAGGGATAGAGGTTATCCCTCGAAATTATTGAAACATTCAACTACACGGGCTTGGTACACGCCACGAGAAGAACTATTGAGAAGGAAAGAGACCAAACCTCTTGAAAGGCCGGTCTGTGTGACAACATTCGGCCCATATACGAACAAACTGAAGTCCATCATTTTAAAGAACTGGCACTTGATCATGAATTCGGAAGTTCCAATGGAGAAACCATTGTTTGCTTTAAAGAAGAACAAAAGCATTGCCCAATACATTGTAAGAGCTGATTTGGGAGTCAGCCAAGCCAAAGCAGACTTGCGCACGCTATGGAAACTACCACCAATAACGGGTCATCACAAATGTGGCTCGTGCGTGTCTTGCCCAAATACACTGGAAGGGGAGGAATTTCAATTCAACAAAATGCGTTGGACGCATAAAGAATTCTCGAATTGCAAAACAAGCAACGTAATATACGCAATTATGTGCCCGTGTCCCAAGCTGTACATTGGGAAAACTACTCAAAAAGTAAACCAGCGAGTAGCACAACACAGATCCAGAATCAGACACAGAGTGTTGACTGCCCCAATGGTACAACACTTTGTGGAACAACACACCGAGACAGACTTTAAATGGACAGTACTATCAGCCATGAAAGTTCCCCCTAGAGGAGGAAACATTGATGCCATGTTGTTGAAAAAAGAAGCTTATTTAATTTTAAAATTCAACTGTGTGGTGGATGGGTTGAATGAAATGTCGGAATTACAAAGATCTAATTACTGAGCCCCCTTTACACCACCCCCAGCAAATATGCACTATTTTGTAATTGATTGTGCCAGTCACTCCGTTAACACAACGTTGTTCAGCACTGTACATAGTAAGACACGGAACACTACAAGTCCCACAATGCTTAGCCGAATACTTAAACAGGAAATGAGTTCTGCCGGGTGTCGGTAAATCACATTCGATTCCCAGCGAAGGCAACGACTCACATGTGGCTTCACGGAGAATTTCGCAACTGATTAGAGAGCTAGCGGCAAAGGTAAGAAGCTTTAACACGCGCATGCAGTTAAACAGAACCATGACCGCTTCTAGAAAATATACTTAAAGGTTGTTTTAATTCCGTAGAACCTCGAACCGCTAGAAAGAAAGGAAGCAACAAGCCAATATACACGCGACCCCCAGCAGATAGTGGAGCCTTACATGAGACTTTTTCCTCGCCATAAAATGTAAGTCCTACTGCTTTAGACCGGGTAACGAACAAATTGGTCATCGGAATATTGTACTGATTCAAACCTTCATTCCAGCAGATTTAAACACCGCAGAACTCCCAAAGATTTCTACCAACGGGCACCCTAACCCAGTGGGCGCACCAAATCTCAAAACAAGTAAGTGCTGGCATAGCGTAAACACGCACACGAGATGTACAAAGATACATTTCAAGACAAAAACTTACAAGAACACCATCCTTTAATTTTATCGTTTAGGAAAGGGTGATAACTAAGGAAACCAGATGCCCTGTGTCCAAAAAATCACAGTGAATACCAACACATAATAAGAGGTAAATCTCGCATGTTTTACTTTGGCAATACTGGTCAAATGAATACTTGAGAATAGGAGATACTAAATGTCCCCCAATCTTACACCATAGGTACACAGCTCAGCCCTGAGGAAGAACCCTATTAACTGAACAAAGGGTTTGGAAACGCGTCGGCTGTTCGGCTGTTTCAAAGGCAACCTAAATTTCAAGGGTTTGCACACGAACATAGGGCGATTCACCAAAGTCATATGGCCCAATGTGTTTGGTCCTAACAATTAAATTTGCTTGGTCACAAGGACCTGTACCAGAATACTTTAAGGTGTACAAAATTGAGTTTGTTTTCTTGTTTAAATAGTGAAAGTGCAACTATTAATGAATGTGATGATTTGTTCATTTTTTGAAAGTATTGCTATCTATGACTCATGTTTGTATCGTTCTGACTGTTTAAGGAATGTTTAATCCTCTGTAGCATAATCTTAATGTGAATAATTTTGAATTTTGAAAATGTTGAAATGAAAATAAAAACCTTCGGAATCAATGAAAAGAAGGTACACACCAGCTAAATAAAAAGCGGTTGTGAGCTGAACTTGAGCCCTGGCATTTTTGTTTGTTGATGCTTTGTAGTAACTAGGCATTAGATATCTGGTTTAACCAACCTTCCTGGCCCATTCCACACTCTGCAGAGCCGTCCATCCGGTATCCACCCAATATTTGCAGCATGGCCTTCAGGCAAGAGCTTCTCTCAGACGTTACAGGCACTTTTCTATGGACCGTGGCACCTTCTGTCTACATAGAAGCTGGAGATCAAGGTATCCAGGAAGGAGGTTCCAGGCCCAATAAGATCTAGTGCTTTGAAACTATGTATGCTGCTATCTCAATGGGGATCAGATTGTACAGATGACGTAAAAGATATGTGCCACTGCTTTGGTATAGTGACTGATTAGACGTTTCACAGATCCACATCCGCACCTTTTTCTATCCCCTGGTCAGACCACATGGTAGTACCATTCATATGGAAAATGAACAGACCTTGTACCAATCAGCCCCTCCATAAAATTCTAGGTAGGCGCTGGACAAAGTTAGAGCCTAGCGATTGGATAGACTCATTGAAACAGAACGAACCCATAAATGGTCAAAATATCGACAAAGCCAACACTGATTTCAATCAATGGATAGAACAATCATTAGACAGTGTACTTCCTAAAACACGCATCGCTAAGAAAAAAGGTCCGAATAAACAGCCCTGGTTCAATCCAGAGCTGAGACTCCTTAAACAGGAGTGTAAACGAGAAGAAAGACAATGGCGGAAACTTTTTAATGAGGAGAACAAAATCAAGTACAAACTCACTATCAAGAAATACAAGAGGGCACTCAATGAAGCCAAATCCACCTTTTACGCCGAAAAAGTTGAGAAATCTGCCAATGCTCCGAGAGAAATGTTTCAAATTGTAAAAACGTTGATCAAGGCCCCTGACCCCCCTACATCCGACTTCTCCCCGGAAGAATCCGGTGCTCGTTGTAATGATTTAGCAAATTTCTTTGCCACGAAAATTGAAACAATTCTACTTTCCCTCCCCCCACCCTCAGAAGTAGAGCCCAACCCTCCATCGAGGGACGATACTAATCCCACCTCACCCCGTTTAGCATTTTTTCACCCCCTCAGTGACGAACTTTTCCCCTCCCTTTTCTACTCCATAAAGAGTGGCTCCCCTCTTGATCCCGCTCCTATGTCCATCTTGAAACTGGTCCTTCCCTATGTCAGTAGAAACATCATTGATCTTGTTAACATCTCCTTGGACTCTGGGATAGTCCCTCAAGATTGGAAACTAGCCATGGTAAAGGCCTTGTTAAAAAAACCAAACCTCAACCCTGAAGATTTCTCTAATTACCGCCCCATTTCCCTTCTCCCCGGCATTAGCAAGCTGGCCGAAAAGTGGGTCAACAAACAACTGGCATCATACTTGGAGTCTCAAAACCTGCTCCATCCTACACAAACAGGCTTCCGAAAGGGACAGGGAACGGAGACAGCCTTGCTGAGGGTGGTTGAGGTATCCAGGAGGATTCTGGACGCAGGTGGCAGTGCGGCCATTATCCTCCTGGACCTCAGCGCCGCCTTCGACACGGTTAATCACCGTGTCCTACTCGCCCGCCTAGAGAGAATTGGAGTTACAGGCAAAGCTCTCGCATGGCTTGAATCTTTTCTCAGTAACAGATTCTTTAAAGTCTTCTCAGACACCAACTGCTCCCTCCCAATACCATTGCAGTGTGGGGTGCCACAGGGTTCTTCCCTCAGCCCCACACTGTTTAATGTGTACATGGCACCCTTGGCAGAGGTAGTAGCCCCTTTCGGAATCCAATTGGTGAGCTACGCTGACGATACCCAGCTGGTAGTCTCACTCACCCAGGCAGACCCCCCTCAAAACAATCTCTGTAGCTGCCTGGTTGAAGTCGCAGGATGGATGGATGCCTCTCAATTAAAACTGAATGGAGGAAAGACCGAGCTGATGTTGCTCGGAAGAAAGGCCTCCTTTGACACCCCCTCCATGTGGCCTCCCTGTATGGGACCCGGGCCCACCCCCAAAGCGGAGATAAAAAGCCTAGGGTTCTGGCTTGACACAGAGCTCTCCTTTAAAACTCAGGCGAAAAAGACAGTGGCCACGTGCTTCGGTCTAATAAAAACAATCCGGAAAATTCTTCCCCAGTTGCCGGAAACTGCGAAGAAAACCATAGTCCAGTCCCTCATTCTTTCTAGGCTGGACTATGGGAATGCTCTCTACCTAGGAGCCCCCGCCTCAGTGATCCGCCAACTGCAGATAGCTCAAAACTCTGCAGCAAGACTACTCACCGGAACCAGCCGTCGTATCACCGCAGCCCCTGCATTAAGGGCCTTACATTGGCTCCCCATAAAGGAGCGAATCCATTTCAAGACCCTCTGTCTGGTCCACAAAACACTTCAGGGGAACGGCCCCCCCATTTTGAAGGATATGATCAAACCATACATTCCAACCAGGCACCTTCGGTCCAACCATCAAAACCTCCTCATAACGCCCAGGACCAATAAAGCCCGGTCTGGGGACCGCCTTTTCTCCCGAAATGCAGCAAAACTATGGAACGCCCTACCATTATCACTCCGTCTAGAACCCAGCCTTCTGATGTTCCGAAAACAACTAAAAACATCATTGTTTCCCAGGCCATAAACCATCCTTCTCTTTTTCCTAGTCTCTGCATCAACTTCCATCTTTCTTTAAGCGCTGGGATGCTCCCGAGTAGCCATGCGCTATATAAGAACCTTCCAATTCCAATTCCAACGCAGAGACTTGCTGAGGATCACACAGAGTGTGGCAAGGAGCTTGAACCTCTTCAAGTAAATCTGGGTCATGCCACATAATGGTTGCAGCAGCATGGATTTTCAAGAGAAGTCACCTGGGTGATTTTGATTTCCTTTATTGGTTTCACTATACCAATTCAGACTTCTGCTAAGCGCATGGAGGATGAACCTTTATGTGCAGTCTATCGCTCGGGTTGGTCCTTTCCTCCATCCTTCATCGCTCAATCTCTCCCCACAATCATTCTTTCCTCCTCCTCCTCCTCTCCCTACCTCCCACCTTGCACTTTTTCAATCTTCTCTGTCCCTCTCAGAGGCCACAATTCTAACCAACAGCCCCTAATATGACCGATGAACCTGTTTTAGCCAGGCCTGAGGCCTTGGCGTTAGAGCTCTAAAGTGGGATACAGTGAGAGGGGGGCCCCCCACCACCACCCCCCTGAGGACTTCCAGTTCGTTGGTGGCTGCAGTGCTGAAGAGAGGGAGATGGCAATCAGAGAGGTTCAGGAAAATCGAATACTAAACTTGCTTAGTGCACAGAAATTTCGGTTTCATTTATAATTCAAGCGAACAAGTGTAATTTGTGACACAATAGGTGGGGAGCACTTTCTATTAAGGAATATGTCGTTTTGCTTCTCAACTTAAATACTGACTCATAAAAAACAGTATCAGAGGGCTGCTTGCTTTAAATAAAATAAAAATATTTTTAAAAAAGACACTCATCTCCACAACTTCATTAAAGTAAGGTTTCATGCACGAGTAAAAACACTTGTGACAGTCTGCTTAATGCAGAGTTCCATAGCCGGCACTTGACTCCAAGTGCTATTTTATGTCAAATAAAATGAATCTGACTCTCTAATGTAACTGCCGCTCAAAGCGATCAAATACCACTAGGGCCAGCTTGCACTATGTAATACTGTAAAAATAAAAATCAAATATTTTACTTACATTTCCAGGATGCATTTCTCTTACTCCAAGATTACATCTATGTCAGGAACATTTGAGATGTTTGGATTCACTTCAAAGAAGATCCTAAATTACATCAATTTCTTAGAGATCCTACCTTCTTACTATTATCTTCCCTACAGCAATGATCTCAAGATCACTGGGAGATAGCAGTGGCCCATGATAATGTCCCGCTTGCTGACTGTGCATGCCACATTGCTGCGACAGGTATATTGTACAGTAAGAGTCTTGGAGCCCGCCCATTGCTTACCATTCATTGTCTTTACTGTCATTGTTACTCTTCTTTGCGGACTTCTAAAAAAATAAAATAAAATAATTGACAAAGCCAACAGATCTCACGGAGGGGGAGACTTATTGGCTTTGCCAATGCTTAGTAATAAACATAAGTCACCCCTAAGGTAGGCCTATCGAGCCCTAATGCAGTGTGCTGTATATTAGACTGTGGAAAATGTACTTTTGAATTGTCCACCAATAAAAAGCTGCAATTGTTGTTTATAATGTGGAAAAGGTTTGCAGCCCCACTGGCGGGTGCAGAATTAGAAGCTGACACTTCAGCCTTGCTAACGTCTGACTTGGACAGCCGAGGTCGATACAATAGGGTATCAAACAACTTGTTTCATTAAGCCCAACTTGATTGCCAAGTTGGAATTAATGTAATTTGTTGCAGTGTGCAACTTTTACAAAATTGCCTCTGTTACACAAAGCCTCCTGTGCCCGTACACAAGTGGACATGAGGTCTTTTCCCTGAGACAGCTTTTGCCCTTGTGAGACTTGCAAAAGAATCTGGAAAGGACACAATGAGAGCCTGTGTGGGAGGAGAGGTGTTACCTCTCCCTGGCAAGACGCCACACAGGCATTAGCCCAAAAGGCGAGCTTCAAAGAAGAAGTTGCCTTTGAAGGGTAAACAGGTAACATTTCGGAGAGGATCTATTGTTTTGGTTAGGCAAACAGGCTGGCACTGGGGACAGAGGGAGAATCAGTCATTAAACTGTTTTTTTCAGGGGCATGTAGCCCCACCTCTGGGTTGATCTATGGAGTTCTGCTTTTTGAGAGTGGGCAGAATAGACTTGCCACACTTCACATGAAGTCATTATCAGGCAGGAAGGAACCTGGTAGCCCATAGACTAGTGACCGCAACATCCCCGGAGGATTTTCTGGGCATAAGAAAAAGACATCCGATCTTGGACTGGAGAAGAGGACCGAAGGAGGACTGCCCTGCTGCACCAAGGACCCAGCGAAGATTTGCTGCAGGGACATTGACTGGACCTGTTATAGTGTGTAGCTAGTAAAGGAGAAGGGACTGTGCCTGTGTCCTGTTTGAGAAGTTGTTTCCCAGCCCAAGCTAGATACTTCTGGGGTCAGTTGTCTGATCTCATACTCGCAGCACAGAGCCCCAACAGCTGAAGAAGCCCACTGGGGTGATTTGGTAGCCCAGATTCCCGAATTGCAGCTCCGTGCCCTTGAGCAACCTAAGGCACCAAAATTAGATGCCCCACCTCATCTGCTGGACCAGGAGATTCCTCAATGTGAAGCTAGGTCGCTCAGAAGGCAAGTTACCATCAGAAGAAACCCGCTGTAACCACTATACCGGGCGAATGGTAGCCCAGTGGCAACAGGACTTCTCCCCAGCTCGAGAGGACTTCAAGGGACGTCAAACTCTGCCTCTGGGAACGCCTCACCCAGCCCTTGGACCGACGAGTATCCCCAGGAAGACCCCTGTCCACCACACAGCATCTTCAGCATCCTGTACCCTTAGCATCAGGACCAATCCATGGACGTCAATGTCAAGGAGCCACCTACACTGAAACTGAAGACTGCTTTGCTTGAAAAGGTAACCATTTCTGTGGACTTTGCTGTTCCTCTGACTGGCTCCCCGTAGGAGTTCATTACCTAAAGTAACTCTAAGCAAACGAGTCATATAAACAAGTTATCTTGAAAAGGTTTCGAAGTGTCAAATTTATTGCATTTGCGAATGCTTGTTTATGGTCAAGTAAAAAAAAGTGTTGATTTACTATATCTTGTAAATTCTGTAAGTTCAGAACACTACAACCAATCTTTTTGGTTGTGGTGTCCAAAAATTCATAAAATTAGTGTTTTGTTTTATAAATTGGCGTCTGCTTTAAGTGTCTTGTGTATTTCTTCCTTAATTGTTTTGGTGTAGTTTAAACGCTTAAAACTCTTTCCTGTGTGTAAACCTATCTGTCTGTTCAGAGCCACAGCTACACAGGGTTGAGCTAAAGGTTTACCAAACCGAACCTACTGGTTCTAAAGGGGGCTGGTAAATGTATTACACGGTGAGGTCACACAGCCACACCCTATAATACACCCCATTTCCATAAACTGACCATCTACCAAATGGCAATGCGGAGGAAGACTAATGAACATCTAGATACAAAAGGATTAAAGGAGCCTCTCCCCTCAGTGTCCACATCTCCTCGCCACCTTCAGGAATACACCATCTGTGAAAAAGCCTTGTATCCAACTTGTTGACATTAACAGGTTAGAGCCGTGGTTCCCAAACTGTGCGCCGCGGCACACCGGTGCGCCATAATGATGAGCCAGGAGCGTCGCGACCACAGTGGGGAAATGGTCGGACTAAGAAGGTAAATAGACTTAGTGTTTAAAATGCAGGAAGTCAATTGTCCATAGGTCGGACCTCCGGTTACCGCAGCCGCAGAGCAGGCGTCAGACGGACGCTCTATTTCCCCTCACAGGCTCCTGTGAGCTTTTCGCTTTCTTAGTTGAAACTGATATATCTTGCGACCACTTTACGGGAGTCTGGTTACTGGGAGAAAACAGAGTGTTTCCGAGGATGAATTTGGGAACTGTAAGGTATCAGAGCGTCAGAGTGAAATGTAGGCAGGGAGATATACTAACAGAGAGGACGAGAACACGAGCATGGGAGGGAAAGACAGAAAAACAAAAGAGCACAGTGGAGTGAGAAAGAGATTAGATCGATAGATTGGCCGCCATCAGATAGATGCCTGGTGCTGAACAAATGCAAGGAAGGGATGATGAATGGAAATATGGAAGGGTGAATGGGTGGGAGCATATTCGGAGTGAGAGAGGTATAAGAGAACACAAATTAGGCGGAGGGAGGTGATGGTAGGGTAAGAACAGAAATGGATAAGGAGAACACAAGATCTACAAGTGGTAGTGAGTCAAAATGAAAAAGGAAAACAGAGGCGTCATAGCTGAAAGAACAAGGTGACATTTGGCAAAAGAAAGAAGTACGAGGGTGTGAGCAAGAGCCAGAGGATGAAACGGAGCAGTTGAAAATGAAAGCAGGGAAAGAGAGATAAAGATAAGAGCGAGCAAGAGACATAAAAAGCAGAAGAATAAACAGATGAACGCGAGAAAAGACAGAAGAGTAAGGAAGGAGCAGCAAAAGAAAGTGCAATGCAAAATGGAGAAAGGATACAGAAGAAAAGGGAGGAAAGAGACATTAAGAGCCAAGAACTGGCAATTCCAATAGGCATAGATTAAGACTGAAATGCCTCTTCAGTCACTGATGAATTTAGACACTCAATAAGTCAACCTACAAACACTGTCACTTATCTCTGCACTCTTATTCATCCACCCAATGACCCACTCATGTATTCATCCATGTACCCACCTGCAATAAACAGACACACAAACATAAGCACTTGGAACATAAACTAAAAGAATTAAAGTGTAAAAAAAACATGCCACCATATAAACCTGTAAGGTATTCAATTACTGTTCAAAAATTACATTAAACATAGCAGCATGGCCGTCTTCAGGATCGGACTGAGAGAAAATAGGCACAGGAACCAAAATATATACGACCCCCTTTAGCGAATCGGATTGCTAAAAAGCGTGCCCATATTAGCAAATTATGGCAGTTTTGAAGGTGTAAAGACACACTATGTAGGTGTTTTGCACTATACACAAGTCTTCCAACCTAGATTGCCATTGGTGGAAAACTGGCACCTAAACTATTGCATGTAAGTAAGAAGTGACACCAAAAACCATGGGGTACTAATCTGCGATAATGCTTACACTGACAGTTTGACATAGCAATCAAGCTTTTGTTGGTCATTAGTCTGGCCTACGTGCTAATTATCTTATATTGTCTGATACCTCCGGGTCTAGCCAGCGCTATATAAAACGTTTCAAATAAATAAATAAATAAAATAAATCAAAGTTGGAAAAATAAGAGCACCCATCTCACTAGGATTTTTAAGGTAAATTTCGGACTCTGTTTTACCTGTTCATTGAAAAGATTTTATTATACAAAAGTTTTTGAACTATTGTGTGGTTGAAAAAAGTTGCATGGAAACATATTTGCGTATTAATCTTGTACGTTTCATACTTAACGAGTTTTTATTAAACAACTTATCTTATTTTTTTACAAATATGATTATTATACCCTCATTGCATCCCAATTAATTTAAGGAAAACAACAGGAAGTACTCCCGAGGTCGGGCTTACATCCTCCCCCACCCGCAAAAAAAAGAAATGGTGGGGAGTCACGGCCAACTGCCAATTAGGTCAAGGGAGCCACGGGTCAAAAAAGTTTGGGAACCACTGGGTTAGAGGCTTAAATTATGGACCCTATGGGCCTCCATTACTCTGGTTGACTCATACACACAAAGTATGCACTATGCGGGCCATATAAATGCATACAAGCAAATACGCACTGGGATGTGAACGCTGGGACCTGGGTTAGCATGTAAGTGCACAACTTTACATGGGTTGACTAAGCAGGCCTTCACTCCCTTGACCCTGATAAAAGGTCTGGTCACAACTACTGATTCACTAAACACAGAGTACACCGCCACCACCGCTCTGCATGCTAACCCATGACATGGACAATTGCCCATTGTCAAATAAATGAATGTACAATTTGAGCACCCTTCCAGGCACAGGACCTCTCTCTTTTCAAGAGACAGGTCTAGGTGTTTGCGCACACATGCACCCACACATGATTAGCATTTGGATATTGAGGGCTGAGGGAACACAACTGAACACTGTGAAAGAGGACAGTCCTATCCCACCGTAAAGTTTCTGAAACTAGCATGTGTGAAACACAAAGAAAATACACAGAGGAACCCCCCACTATTTAGACACTGGGGTGGGGTATATAAAACGACACCAAATATTCCTATGCTTCTTTCTTTAAAGTGATTTAGCAGGTAAGCTTATAAAAAAGTCGAGCTTCTACCAATTAATAACTGATAATATACATTTATATAACATGCAGTGACAAATAATATTCATTACTGTGCATTTGCACATTAATTATAGATAATTACACTCTTTGAAAAATCGAAGAACGAGTCTGTCGGAGTGGCTCCGCCGGCTCGAATTTCAGGACCTCAAGCAGTTCCCCATCAGCCCGGACTCCAGCCTCACAAATCTCGGGACAACCTGTCCTGCCGAAATTGTAGTGGTCATCGCAGCAGGCCGCACATCATAAGGCAGCCTGGAAACAAAGTGACAGGCTGTTATTCCTTGCTGCTCATGCACAGTACTGAAAGAGCCAGCTATGCCCATAGGGAGGTTAGGGGCTTGGACTTTTGGACCTGCACCTACCATCCACACTGCCCAGAATGGAGCACGTCGCACAACATAATCTGACGCTGGACGAACATGGCCTCGTAGCATAGCGATGTGCCGTTACCTAATGTGGTCCGCGCTGAGCATTTTTATTGCTGGTGAGCCGTGACAAGGGGATCCCGCCAGACACCTACATTATCCTGTAGTGCCGCCCACTGAAGCTGTGGGGCTACCCATGCCGCACTATTTGGTTACCATGAGAGATAGCGGCAGGTCAGGAACCCTGAAGCGGCTTTCCCTTTTGATAGTGTCTCGTGTTTAATACAGGACTGCAGCCTGGAATGGCTCTCTCAGATGTCTGAGCAGACTGTTGAAACACAATGGCAGGACAGTTCCGATCAACACCAGAATAAGATGCCACCCAGAAGGCAAGGCAGCTACAACAGCACAGTGAGTCCAGGGGTACTCAAATCAAGAGTGCTCCCCTACTCTGGGGCAGGGGACCTAGCGGCATTGATAACTCACTCAGCACCGGGGCACATTTTATCAGAGGTGCCTCTCCAGGTGCCACCTTTGAGCCTTCCGTTTAGGGCCCTCAAGCCTACTGACCAATCAGAGGTGAAGCAAACCTGCGCCCTAAGAATACAACAAGTTCTGAAAGTAATGTGACTTCACTGATAGTGCCCATGGTGTTTAGCACCAGACGGCACGTTCTCCGGTCCTACACTGTGCCATTTTGAGGACTTCTGCACAAACAGGGCCACTTTAACAAGCCTTGACTTCTTTAGCTTTGAGCATCCTAAGACGCCCTAAACAGACTCATTTGCCCACCTGATCATACAAGCCTCAATAAGCCTTGCCCTGAGCATGTGGTGAGGGATCGCCGTAGCAGTTACAATACAGGCTCCAGGCCCATTGTACTCTTTACTGCAGCATGCTTGTTCTCACTATGGCCAAGTCCAAACATGAAAAACAATTGAATGTCCGAGTGCATGGACTACAACAGTACAAACCAAGCCCGACTCAATTTCCAAGGACAACACAAGCTTGGGTTCACACGAAGACCACCATGTCCCCAACCAGAGAGTTCATGGAATCGCTGTGCAACTCCATCAGGTCTGACCTGCCAACACTGAAAACCAACCACTTCAAGTAACAAAGATGTCTGGCAACACCTCATGGACATTCAGAATAGAATGGCAACTCGGAAGACACAGGACTCTCTCTATAAGTTCAAGAAATGCTGGGCCATGAAATATTGACGCTCAGAGAGAGTATACCAAACTTCATCTACACATGGAAGATTTGGAAAACCCCTCCCGAAGACAAAACGTGCAGATGGGTGGGGTTCACACAACCAACCAAGGAGATGGCAGCAGGGCCTTTGTACAAAAACGCTTCATCACTTGTTTCAGACGTCATCCCTGAAAATTTCACACTAGACATGGTCCAGAGAACGTGCTCCCTAGGAGTGCAAATAAGAAACCTTCCAACATCCTGAGCTCCATGACTGCATGCAAAAGGGAAGGATTCTTGAGGTAGCTAGAGAAATGTACCTTGGAGAGAAAGTGTCCCTATATTAAGATCTATCAACCTTCACTTTGAGGAAACAAAGGGAATTTTAACCAGCCAGAGACTTTCCCCAAGAAAAAAGCATAAAATATGGCTTGGGCTACCCCTTCCAGATCATCAGCCGAATTTTGCAGATCGGAGCCCTCTCCGAAAGCAAAACGACTGCTAGGAAGAGTAGATCTGGACAACGTGGACACCTTAAACTGGAGTTCCGCCCGCAAGAGCGAAGCAGTGGGAGAATTGGCAGAAAACAAGATTGCCTGGAATATGACCTCTCAATCAGAACTCAAGAAAGGCAGGCATTACAGGCCTCCCTGCATGAACCCTGCAGCCCAATTAAATCCTCGCCACCTCCCAAGACTGAAATAGGGTAAACTACATAAATCCTACCATTGTAAGGGCCTAGATTCTTGTATGTAATTATGGGTGGCACAGGAGGAGGTGGCTCATACGTAACCATTTCACAGCTGATGTTCTCGCACTCCCATCAGGTCCGGGTGGTTTATCAAGGATGAACATTAGACTACGCAAAAGACTTTGGACCACGGTTTGTTAGTTTATGGTTTAATTGTTTGGCTAACTTGTTTGAGGGAATTAAACACATGAAGCACCACAAGGCATTCTTTAGAAGGGAGGGGCGGGGCTTGATACAAGTGTCGTGGGTCACATAGTATGGACATACCCAGGCACTATTTTATAGTACTCATGACCCCCACTTTTAAAATAGTTTAGTGCATGAGGCTTCAACAATGCAGCAAAGAGCATAGCTGTCTTACTAATATTCGAAAACCTGGACTGCAAAATGTATCTACTGCAGGAGACCCACCGATGCCAAGAGATTGTAAACATCTAAGCTCTCTCTGGTTCCCCTGATAATACCCATCTTCAAGTCCAAATAGGAAAGGAGGAGTCAGAATTCTCCTGTCCAGTCTCTTTAAAAGTGGAACTGGGTGACAAGATTCTGTAAATCAAGGAAAGGTTGCTTGTCTAAGAAATAAGGGTAGGAAGAAAACAAGTTACTTACCTGTAACTTTGGTTCTCCAGTATTGGTAACTTTCCTAGATTCCCATAGCTTGTATCATTCCCCGTCGTCGGAATGGGAGTCTCGGTAATTAAAAAATAACACAGCAGTATGTACAAAAGAGAAAGAAAAGGCCTAGGCCTCATCTAATTTTGTAGCATATCCACCTCCTTTTGCAAAAGAGATGAAACTAATGCAACAACCAATCAGATCAGCCTCACCCCATAGAACCTTACTGAGAGAGCCTCAGATTTTCGTAGCCTTTGTGTAACAATATAACCAAATATGCTGAAGGCTGAGCTTTCCCAGGGGAGAAGGGTGGGCACATGGGAATCTATGAAAGTTACCAATATTGGAGAACCAAAGTTACAGGTAAGTAACTTGTTTTCTTACTCCAGTATTGGAATTTTCATAGATTTCCATAGCTTGTGTCAGAGTAGTTAGCAACAATGCACATTTTGTGAAATAAATACGGGAATAACTTTGTATCTATATTCTCACAAGTAATAAGCAGATATTCAAACATTAGTCAGAAAACAACACTAAATACAAAATGTGCAATACCAATAACAGGAAGGAGGGTTAGAAGGGAAAGCTCACTGCTCACTGGAAGAGGTTCCTCAGGACTACCTGCCCCACTGCTGCCTCACTCCATGTGGAAGAGTCCAAGCAGTAATGCTTCGTGAAGGTATGGGCACTGCTCCAAGTAGCCGCCCTGCAAATGTCCTTGATCGGTACTCCAGCAAAAAGAGCAGCAGACGATGAAAATGATCTTGTGGAGTGCGCCCTGACTCGTTTTTCTAGGGGCTTACCAGCCGCTTGATGGCAGTAGTGGATCGCGCTGGCAATCCAACCTGCAACTCAAAACCTTTGCGAGGTGCACTAAAAGCGACAAAGACTTGAGTAGATTTCCTGAAGTCCATGGTGCGCTGGAGATAGAATTTTAAACATCTTTGGAAATCCAAGGAATGAAGAGACCTCTCCGCTGGAGCTGTAGGTCGAGGGAAAAATGATCGGCTCATTCAAATGAAAATCCGAAGGGGCCTTCGGAATGAATTTCGGATTTGTCCTCAGAAGAAGTGTCTTTCTTAAACTGTAAGAATGGATATTTAATAGTGAGAGCTTGAAGTTCCCCAACCCTCCTGGCTGATGTTAAAGCGAGAAGGAGGGCCATTTTCCATGAAAGAAACATAAGATCCGCTCTATGAATAGGCTCAAATGGAGGTCTCATGAGCTGAGAAAGAACCAAATTTAGTTACCACATGGGAGGCAGAGGTCTAACCGGAGGGAAAACCCTAAAGAGTCCATTTAAAAATTAATGGACAATTCTTGCCGACCAGAGGGAAGGACCAGAAGAAGTCTGTCTGAATCTAGAGATAGCGCCCAGGTGTACTTTGATAGAAGAATGGGCGAGACCAGACTTGGCCAGAGACAAAATGTAAGGTTAGATCTGATGAGGAGCAGAAGAGAAAGGATGAATGCCCTCTCCGCGGTACCACAAGCAGAAACGTTTCCATTTCGAACAATAGGACTTATTCGTACTTGGTGCACGGGCCTGAGCTAGCACCTCTTTACATTCTTGAGGGAGATCTAAGTTTTGAAACTTTCGGTGCTCAGGAGCCACGCTGTCAAGTATAGTGAGCTCGGATCCAAATGTACCACATGTCCCTGGGACATAGTCAATAGAGAGGAAGTTGGCCGCAGATGAATTGGATGATCTTGGAAGAGCAGGAGAAGCTCTTTGAACCAAAACTGGCACGGCCACGCCAGTGCTACTAGAATTATTGTGCAGGGTTCTGCTTTGAGCTTCTTGAGCAGTCTTGGAAATAGGGGTATTGGAGGAAAGGCGTAAACAAATGCGCCTAACTAGGCCATCGAAAGTGCATTCCCCAACGGCCCTTGATGGTGTTCCCTGCTTGCGTAAAAGTGGCATTACCTGTTCTCTGGGGTTTTAAACAGGTCTATGGATGGAGTGCCCCAACGATTTAAAACCTCCTTGAGAGTGCCCTGGTCCAATTCCCATTCGTGACAGACCAGCTTCAGACGACTCAATGTATCTGCTGTCATGTTGAGGGTACCCAGAAGATGTTCCACCTTGGTGATGAATCACCCACTCCCAAATCTTTTGTGCCTCTTTGGAGAGTAGCGGAGGCCTCGTTCCGCCCTGTTTGTTCACATAGTGCGTGGCCGTTGTGTTGTCCGTACGGACCAGGATGGTGGAATTCCGTAGTCATGGAAGGAAAGCCTGTAACGCCAGACGAATCACCTTGAGCTCCAGAAGGTTGATGTGGAGAATGCGTGGTTACGGCCTACAGTGGCCGCTCACTTGAAGGTCTTGCAAGACCGCCCCCCAGCCTACTAGAGAGGTGTCCATGGTAAGTATCAAAGGAGATGGAGTAACTGTGAAAGTGAGACCCTTTGAGATAGTCCTTGATCATCCACCAACTGGCCGCCTCTTTCATAAGAGGAGTGATGATTATCTTGTCGAACGAGCCTTCCGCTTGTCACCACTGCATGTCAAGTGGCTCCTAGAGCGGGCGCATACGAAGCCTGCATTGCGGAATTAAGGAAATGCAAGATGAGATTGATCCTAGAAGAGATATGCATAGGCGAACAGACAGAGACCATCTTATTTGTAATCAACGGGCGGAGGAAATCAGTCTTTTCGGTCTTTCTTCTGATGAAAAAGCCTTGCAACAAGTTGTATCCAGAATGGCCATCAAAAACTTGGCCAACCTGGAAGGACAGATGACTGATTTGTCCTTGTTGAATTGAAGTCCCAGATGATTGAAAAGTTGAATGCAACTTTCGACTGCTCTTGTAGTTGCTTGAGAAGGCGATGCTTTTATCAACCAATCGTCTAGGTAAGGGAAAACTTCTAGCGATTGTTTTCTGAGAAACGCTGCAACTGGGGCCAATACCTTCGTGAATATCCGCGGCGCGGATCTGAGTCCGAAAAGGCAGGACCTTGAATTGAAAGTGGCTCTTGGCCACTGTAAAGCGTAGAAACCTCCTGTGGGCCGGGTGGATAGGAAAATGGAAATATGCGTTCTCGAGATCCAGAGTGGCCATGTAATCGCCTGGATTGAGAAGCCATAAAATGTCCTGAAGGGATACCATCCAAAACGATTGTTTTATGAGATAGGTGTTGAGCTCCCTCAGGTCTAAGATTGGGTGCCATTTTTCTACTGTCTTGCGAACGAGGAAGAACCGGGAATAGAATCCTTTGCCTCATTGGGACGGAGGAACCTGTTCTATCACTCCTTTGAAAAGCAGTTGGTGAGCTTCTAGACGTAGAAGGTGTAGATGTTTGGATTCAGTGGTGTGAGGGGCCCTGGTGGGTGAAAAGGTGTTGAAACTCTAGTGTGTGGCCAAACCGGATGATATTGAGGACCTACCAATCTGATGTTATGATATCCCCGCTGTGGAGGTGTTGTGATATCCTGCCCCCCACTGGTGTTACAGGGGGTGAAGGAACAGTAGACTGAGCCGGGAAGCCGCTATTGGTGCTTCGAGGAATCTCTCACCTGGCGCCCTTGTCGTCCTCTTGAAGGTTGTCGAGAGAAATGAGATTGGCCCTGTCTCTGAGAATACTGGGGTTTGTAAGACTGCGATTGCTGCGAATAGGAGGAATAGCGCTGCTCCTGGTATCCACCCCTGTATGAAGAAAATCCTCTCCCTCTTGCTCCACGGAAAGGTACTTTGCGGTATTGCAAAGTCCCAAGGGACTTCGCAGTTTCCGTGTCCTTTACATCCTGTAGTGTGTCGTCCACATGCTTTCCAAAAAGCATTTCTCCATCAAATGGCAGATCTAGGATCTTATTTTGAACTTCCGGGCGAAACCAGGTGACCCCACGCCAACCTTGTCATCTAAGGACAGCAGCCCCCGCCAAAGAGCGGAAAGCAGTGGTAGCAATGTCAAATGCGCAATCTATAATTTCTGAAGAAGAATGCTCTCCTTCCTCCAGGATCTTCTTTGCGTCCGCCTTTGATCCCTCTGGCAGCTGGTCCAAATATGGAGATAAGTCGCACCACATTTGGCGATCATATCGTCCCAAAATTGCTAAGGCATTAGCAGACCTGACCAGGAGAACCTCTTTCCCACATTATCTAATCGCCTACCCTCCTTATCCGGTGGTGCGGTAAGGGAGGCCGACGGATTATTGGACTTCTTCTGGGCTGCTTGAGAGATCACAGAGTCCGGCTTTGGTTGGCCAACCAGGAAAGCGGGACTATCCTCTGGAGCCTTGTATTTTTTCTCCAGCCGAGGAAAAACAGGGATGAAGGTAGCTGTAGACTGCATCACCTTTATCCCCTCACTCCATACATGTTCCACAATCGGAATAGAACAGACAGACTTTCTGTCAGGCTCTTTAAAATCATAAATAAAACATTCCAACTGTACTGTTGATATGGGACGATCAAACCGTTTGGAAGCCCTTTCCATTAAATTGTGGAAGTCTCCAATGTCCGCTAAAGGAGAATCCACCGGATCCGGTGATGGTTAAGCGGTATCCGGAAAAACGTAGTCATCCCATTCCCTATCTGGATCTGGGATTTTTTTCTATGCTCTGGCCATCATCTGATGAGTCATCATGCACTGTGACAACATTCTGGTGACGATCTGTTGGGTCCGGGTCCGGAGCTTGCGGAAGTTGAGGAACTACCATGTCAAAAGAATAGTTTGTATCCACCTCTTTTTGTTGAGGTGGAGGTGGAGGTACCTGCATTGTCTGTTGGACAGAGGCTTGTGATGGAAATCTTCTCCTGTAATCCAACAACATGTATTGTAGATCATTAATAAGTAAAGACGGCATGGCTATCATGCCCTGCTGCAACTGTTCTTGAGATTTTGTTTGTGGCAGGTATTGCTGCTGGTCCATATAATGGTCCTCTGAGTATGAGTCCTGGTATTTTACCCGCAATTGGGATGGGCTGTATGCATCCCCATAAGCACCCCCATCCTCGTCTAAAAATTCCTCATCCAAAAGGTGTCATCTCCGGGGTAATCTGGCGTCTATTTATTGAATTTTGCACTTTTTGTATCGTCAATAACATCGTTGACGAAGTCGTCGTCGGAGGAATGATTGTCGACGGAACCGTCGATGAGCTCATCGTCAGTACCACTGTAGATGTTGGCGTCGACATAGTCAACACGATCATAGTCATCCTCGTCGACGACATTGTAACTGGCACCTCAGATTGTAGCATCGATGAAGTTGTCGACGACGAAGGCACTGAAGACGACGAAGCTCTCGTCAACGAGCCCGTAGACGGAGCTGAAATCAATGTCAATTGAATCTTTGACGCCATACCTGATGTCGTCGTTGTCTAATCTATCAGATTTTCCCTCAGGAGGTACTGAAGCTGGTTTTTTGAACAGTTTTGGCTTCTCAGAGGGTGGAGGAGACATAGAAGGCCCATGGCTCGCCTTCTGAATAGAAAGTACCTCAGAAACCAGTCCTTCCCTCGCCTTTACACCTCGATGAGGACATTTGATGGGGCTGCGCCTGTCAGACCAAATCAGAGGTCTTTTGCAAGGCCTTAGCAGGGGTGTCAGCCGAAGTAGAAGGAGTCGACCTACCCCTTTTTTGAGATCTCCTCGAAGATGTCGCAGAGGAGGCATCATCACGGTCATTGGATATTGGCTTCTTTCGTGACTAACGTTTGTAGCCAGGTAAGTAAACGTCCCACGCGGTCTCTCAAGGTCTTTGAAGAGAAGGTCCTACAGATCTTGCAGTCAGTGGCCTTGTAATCAGGGTACAAGCAATAAATACAATCTTTATGCTTGTTCTCCGTATAAAGCCTCTTCTTTGAACAGGTGGCAAAAGCTTTAAACAAAGCCTTCTTCTCCTTGTCCGACATCCTGAAGAGAAAACTGTAGGAATCAGATGAAACACAGAAGTTGTACAGAAATCTGAGCAGAGCCCAGTGGAGACTCCCTAGCACAACATGCGGTAGAAAATTTGAGGCTCTGCGGCTCTCGGGTAGGTTCTAAGGAGTGAGGCTGATCCGATTGATTGTTGCATTAGTTTGGTGTCTTTTACAAAAAGAGGTGGATAGGCTACAAAAAGAGATGAGGACTAGGCCTTTTCTTTCTCTTTTGTACCTACTGCTATGTTAGTTTTTATTTACTGAGACTCCCATTCCGACGACTGGGAATGCTAGAAGCTATGGGAATCTATGAAAGTTCCAATACTGAAGTAACTGAATCCTTCACCCTAGCAAAAATCTATGCAGACATCAGTAAAGACCATTTTCTAAAGAGGCAATAAAGTTCTTCAAAACCCCAGACTACGGCATTCTCCTCAGTGGAGATTTCAACGGGCTTCAGGACAACGGCCTAGATACATCAGGGCAGCACTAGGGCCAAACAGGTGCTCTCACTAAACAAGGTCTGGAGTGGCAGCAAGATAATGGTCTAGAGGATCTGCGAAGGTCATCTCACCCAACACAAAAAGACTACACTTCTTGTTCGCCTCATACAAAACTTGTACATGCATAGATTTGTTTTCCTAGGAACCTACCTCCCTGATTAACAAAAAAACTCATCTTCAGATATTGGGGCAATCTCTCCATCAGACCATGCGCCTGTCAGAAACTCCTTTACTCTTGGGGATACTCTTATCCATAAACGTCTTTACCAACTTCAAGTCAGCGTACTTCTGACACCACACACTACACAGCCATACAGACAAGTCCTTGATCGCTACATGAAAACTTAAGTTCAGTTTTCCAATCCACCCTGTGGGAGGCAATAAAGGCAGTGGTGAGGGGCGAATTAGTTGCCATATCTCGGAATGACAAAAGAATCAGGCGAGAACAGAGGCAAGACCTGGAGAAGGCATACTCTAACTGGAACTGATTGACAAACCCCTTGGGTCTGGCATCAAGCTATTGTCAGGTCTCAACTACAAAAGCTCAACCTGGATAAGGCAGCTTACTTCCTGATTAGTCTACAACAGATACTATGGGAGGGGAAAAAACAGGGAAATCCTGGCCCACAGGCTTAGAGTTCAAACGTTTAAAGACACATACCTAGGGGGAGGAGGCAACAAAGGACACACAAATAGCAGACTTTAGGAGGTTTTAAGAGAAATTGTATGAAGCCCAGGACTTGCCTTATGATATGGTGTAGAGCTCCCTCGACCGGATCCCACTGCCATAATGAGACCCAGAGTACTCAGAGTACCTTGAGAGCCCAATCTCTCCAGATGAGGTTGCTTTATCCCCAGGACCAAACTAGTGCACTCTTTTTCTTTTATAAAACCTTCAGCCCGACACTCGGCCCTCTCCGGTCTGGTCTTTTTTAAAACGTCTTTGCCAGTGACAGAGCACTACTACCCATGATGTTGAGGCATCCATAATGGTAATTCCTAAACTAGACCACTGTCCGCTCTCGGTAATGTAAGGAAAGGGGTATGCTGTTGACCCCATCGCTGGACAGTAGCCACAATTGCAGATCTTTTTAATGCTCCTCCGAAATCTGGATGCAATTGGAGAGGCCTCCCTGATGTTGAGCCCACTGGAACTTCAGATCACAATGCAGAGTCCACACATGCAACCTGGCATGCTTCACCAAAAGGACGCAGAAGGTAATAAGTCCCAACAGCCTCAATAACATCTGCACTGAGATCTAGGCCGGAGGCTGAAACTACAGTATCATAGCCTGAATGCCCTGGACTCTATGCACAGGGTGGAAGGCGCAGTACTCCACAGTGTTCAGAATAGCTTGGATGAAAGGGAGCATATGGAGTCAGGTGTGAGCAAAGCAAGCTGATAGTGAACCCCAGCAATGTTAAAAGGTTCAATGTAGTCTGGAGGTGGGCGACAACTGCCGTCTTCAGCAGACAATCATCAAGTTAGGGGAAGAGTGGAACGCCGAACCTCAGAAGACCACCTTCCTTCGTGGTATGAAGGAACCCACATGATGAAAAGGGCGGTACAGGTCGAATACTGATGGGTATTTTCTTCAAACATGAATGAAGTACCATCTTGACTTGAGTTAAGTTAGGTCAGGGACATAGTTGAAAAATATATAATTTTGACGGTTGCATAGTCAGGCATTTCTTGTTGTTTTGACCCACCACTATTCTTTGTTTCTATGATATAATGAAACCACCATCATTACTTTTGTAATCATCTGTGGGACACTGGGGATGTCAAAAGGGAACACAGTGAAATTAAAGTGCTCCTGCCCCACCGTGAAACACAGATAGCACCTGTGGACCTGCAGGACAAAGTAGTGAAAGGAAAATGCTACTTACCAGTATGCATCTGTTCTTGGCATGTAGAGCTGCAGAGTTGCACACTATGCATAGATTGCCACCTAGTGTTGGGCCCGGATGTTTGCAGTTTGTTTTGTAGAAAAGTCTTTGGAAGTCACGGGATAGGTGCGCATGGTCATAGGCTCCATCCCCAGATTGTTTTTTGCCATTAGGGAAGTGACGGAGCTGTATAAGAGATAGTGATGTCCATGTGATATGCAATATGTATCTAATTGAGATAATACTGGAACAGAAAGAGGCCAGGTAGGCGTGGGCAACTCTGCAGCTCTACATGCCAAGAACAGATACATACTGGTAAGTAGCATTTTCCGTTCGAGGCATATGAGCTGCAGATTGCACACTATGCATAGATTATATAGCAGTTCCCACACCTAGCGGCGACCACCAGTGTCTGTTGCAGTTGTTTGAAACAGAGTTTTCAGTACAGCCTGGCCCACCGTGGCTTGCTGTTTAGTTTGCACATCAACACAATAGTGCTTTGTGAAAGTGTGCGGTGTAGTCCATGTGGCTGCTTTGCATATGTCATCTAGGGGGATATTTCCTAAGAATGCCATTGAAGCCCCTATTTTCCTGGTAGAATGGGCTTTTGGTGGGATTGTTAATGTTTGGCTTTTTGATAACATATTTGTATACATTTAACAATCCACCTTGCGATCCCTTATATTTAAAATGGGATTACCTTTATGTGACGGTGGAAAGACACAAAAGTTTTGTTTTACGAAAAGTTTGTGTCCTTTCAATGTAGTACAGTAATGCTCTCTTGACATCTAAAGTGTGCAGAGCTCTTTCTGCGACAGTTTTAGGCTGAGAGAAAAATACTGGCAGCTCAACAGATTGATTTAGATGAAAAGGGGAAATGACTTCTGGAAGGAATTTTGGATTAGTCGGAAGAACCACTTTGTTATGATGCATTTGCAGAAAGGGTTCCTGAATGGTAAATGCTTGCAGTTCACTAACCCTACTGAGAGATGCGATGGCTACTAGGAAAGCTACTTTCCAGGTTCGAAATTGCAATTCGCATTCATGTAATGGTTCGAAGGGAGGTCCCATTAATCTTGTGAGAACCACATTTAGATTCCACACTGGTGCAGGTGGAGTTCTGGGAGGAATTATTCTTTTGAGTCCTTCCATAAAAGCTTTAATAGCTGGCACTCTAAAAAGAGATAGATGTTGTCTATTTTGCAAATATGCTGCAATGGCTGCAAGGTGTAACCTGATAGACGTGTAGGCTAAGTTACACTTTTGAAGGTGCAATAAATATCCAATGATGTGTTGAATAGACACATCTAAAGGATTAATTTGGTTGTTTTGACAGTGTATGACAAACCTTTTCCACTTAGCAGCGTAGAACGCTCTATTGGTGGGACGTCTAGCTTCTTTAATAACGTTCATACATTCTGGGGGAAGGTTGAGGTAACCAGACTCTATGACCTCAGGAGCCAGATCGCTACGTTGAGCTGAGCTTGTTCCGGGTATCTGATCTCTCCATGGTTCTGTGTTAATAGGGGTGGAGATCGGTTTAGTTTTTGGTGTGGTACCACAGACATCTGCAACAGTGTGGTGTACCAGGGTTGTCTGGCCCAAGTTGGAGCGACTAGAATGAGCGCCAGGGAAGGTTGTTGCAGTTTGCGAACCACTAACAGAAGTAGTGGGAGAGGAGGAAAAGCGTACGCAAATAGTTCTGACCAATTCATCCATATCGTATTGCCTTTGGACAATGGGTTTGGGTATCTGGCGGCAAAGTTTGGGCATTTTGCATTTTCGTGGGTGGCAAAGAGGTCCATGTGAGGTTGTCCCCACATTTGAAAGAACGGATGAAGAACTTGTGGATGAAGTTCCCATTCGTGGATTTGCCGAGTTTGTCGACTTAGTAGATCTGCCATGGTGTTTTGTACTCCTGGGACGTGTTGGGCTATTAGGAAGATGTTTAGTGGTATAGCCCATCTCCATATCTGCTGTGCTAACAGAGAGCTGCAGAGAGTGTGTCCCTCCTTGTTTGTTTATGTAATACATAGCGGTCATATTGTCTGTGCGGACTAAGACAGATTTGCCTGACACTTGAGTTTGAAAAGCTTTTAGGGCTAGAAACACAGCCAGTAACTCTGGGTGGTTGATGTGCAATAGCTTTTGTTGCAGTGTCAACCTGCCTTGCATGGTGTGATGCAGAAGGTGGGCTCCCCAGCTGGCTCTAGAAACGGTCGCCCTTTGGAAAGGTTTTTGGTGTTCCACCATTGCAGAGAACGATGAGTCCGACCATCTACCAACACTAGGTCTGTTAGTTGACCTTGAGCCTGGTTCCATTGTTGTGCTAGGCACTCTTGCAGTGGACGCATTTGCAATCTTGCATGAGGAACTACGAATATGCAAGATGCCATCATTCCTATGAGATGCATTAACACTCGAGCTGGTAGTGAGTGTTGCGGCTTGAATTTAGTTAGAAGAGTTTGTACATTTGTTATCCTTGCTGGAGAGGGATACGCTAGTGTTAGTTGGGTGTTTATTGTAGCGCCGAGATACTGTTGCATGTGTGAGGATTATAGATGCGTCTTGGTGTGATTTATTGTGAATCCCAAGTTGTGAAGCAGCTGAATGGTAGCGTGGGTGTGTTGTACACACTGGCTGTATGAGCTGGCTTTTATGAGCCAGTCGTCCAGATATGGGAAGACATGTATGTGCTGTCTTCTTAAGTGTGCTGCTACTACTGCTAGGCATTTGGCAAACACCCTTGGCGCTGTTGTGACTCCGAATAGGAGCACTTTGAACTGGTAGTGCTGCCCGTCTAGCACGAATCTGAGATATTTCTTGTGCACCGCGTGGATGGGAATATGGAAGTTGGCGTCCTTGAGATCTAAAGTGGCAAGGAAGTCGTTCAGCACCAGTAGTGGAAAGACCTGTTGAAGTGTGACCATATGGAAATGTCCGACTGAATGTAAACGTTTAGAGGTCTGAGGTCTAGACATGGGTCTTAGTGATCCGTCCTTTTTTGGTATCAGGAAATACAGTGAGTATACTCCTTTTTTTGTGGTGCTCTGGAACTATCTCTATTGCATTTTTCTGCAGGAGGGATATTACCTCTTGTCTGAGCAATGTTAAACGTTCCTGTGTGATTGGGCGCTGCCTGAGTGGTATGTTTGGGGGGGGTAGATTTTAGTTCCAGACAATAACCTGATTGAATAATTTGTAACACCCACCTGTCTGATGTGATGTTTTCCCAGGCTGGCAGGTATTGTTGGAATCTTCCCCCGACAGGAGTGGAGTGGGGCGGGGGAAGAGGAAGGGAGTCATTGGGCAGGGGTAGAGGCAGAGCGGGAATTGGTATTTTTTACCTCTGCCCTTGTTGTGGTTACCCCTGTATCCACCCCTTTGGTAGCCCTTGCCATAAGTGGATTGTGTAGGGGCTTTGTATGAGGCTGAGGCTGTGTCTGAGGAGTATCCTCTGGTGGTACTTCTATAGGATGAGCGACTAAATAAATGTCTGGGAGCCTGCGACTGCAGGGCTCCCATAGGTTTGGCGGTGTCTGTATCTTTTTTCATTTTTTCAAGAGATACATCCACATTGGGTCCAAATAGGTGTTGCTCATCAAAAGGTTGATTAAGAATGGCAGTTTGTACCTCAGGTTTGAATCCTGATTTACGTAGCCAGGCGTGTCTGCGTAGTAAGACGCTGGTGTTGACTGCTCTAGACGCAGTATCTGCTGAGTCGAGGGCACACCTGATGGAGGTATTTGTAATGTTTTTACCCTCTTGGATGAGTTTGTGTGCCCTATCCCTGTACTTATCAGGGAGGTGTGTCATTATTGACTCGAATTCGTCATAATGTGCTCTAACATATCTAGCTAGCAATGCCTGTGTGTTGGCGATACGCTACATGTTTCCTGCTTGAGACGCAGTTCTCTTTCCTGATGCGTCTAATAACTTGGACTCTTTATCTGGTGTAGCAGCATCACCTGATGTTTGCGAGTTTGCTCTTTTGCGTGCGTTGGAAACTACAGGCGAGTCTAGTGGTACTGGTCCCTTAATGTATGTTGGATCTGAAGGGGCGGCTTTATATTTCTTCTCTATACGAGGATTAATGATTCTAGTTCTGACTGGATCTTTGAAGACTTCAGAAGCATGTTTAATTACTCCTTTGAGCATTGGTAAGGTGGATGTAGACCTTTGTGCGTTATCAAAGGTATCCATCAGGAAGTCCTCGTCTACAGGGTCTGTGTGCAAGTCTACCCCGTGATATTATGCAGCCCTATGTATCAATTCGTTAAACCCTATGGTATCTTCCGGTGGGGAAGGACGTGAGGGGTACAAGTCATCCGGAGGGACATTTGGGACATCTGGAGTGGTGTAATCATTCCATGGGTCGGGTGATCCTGCAGGTGTCTATGGATCAGGCATGTTACCCCCCATATCATCAGAACTATCATCCCTATGAGAGGATGCCGGGGAATGCTGTGGTATGGGAGTTTGTAGTGATGGCATAGGTGGAGGAGAAGGGGTAGGCGGTCTTAAAGCCGAGGTAGCCATGTCCTTTTTCGAGGCCAAAATAAACTGTCCAGTGATTGGGTCTTTAGCCAGAGTCTTTTGAGCAGGGTCTGGATAATATAAGTCTTCTGCCGGAGGCCGATCTGTAGGTGCTGGAGAATGTTTTGACACCGAAGCTGCTTGCTTTTGTTTTTTGACTATGTCCTTTATCGGGGAGGCAGGAGTCTCTCGGCTCCGAATGTTTTCTCGGTTCCGGTGGTTTCTTCGGTTCCGGTGGTTTCTTCAGTTCCGGTGGTTTCTTCAGTTCCGGTGGTTTCTTCAGTTCCGGTGGTTTCTTCAGTTCCGGTGGTTTCTTCAGTTCCGGTGGTTTCTTCAGTTCCGGTGGTTTCTTCAGTTCCGGTGGTTTCTTCAGTTCCGGTGGTTTCTTCAGTTCCGGTGGTTTCTTCGGATCCGGTGGTTTCTTCGGATCCGGTGGTTTCTTCGGATCCGGTGGTTTCTTCGGATCCGGTGGTTTCTTCGGATCCGGTGGTTTCTTCGGATCCGGTGGTTTCTTCGGATCCGGTGGTTTCTTCGGATCCGGTGGTTTCTTCGGATCCGGTGGTTTCTTTCGGTTCCGTTGTTTTTTGGAATCCGAAGGTTTACTTGGTTCCGACCTGGGTTTCGGTGCCGATGGTTTGGGCGTCGGCATAGCCAGCGTCTATGTCTTTTTTGGTGCCGGTAAGTTGGCGCGGCACCATGCGAAGGCTGACTCGAGCCCGAGTCACACGAAGGCTTAATTGGCTTCTTTGCCGGGCCCGAAGGTGGGGCAGTAGAAGCGGAGTGTCGGTGTGCACCCGAGCCCGAGGGCGAGGGTGTGACCTGGGCCTTCTTTAGGGGTGTCGAGGAAGGGTCGGAGTCGACGGTCTTACTTACGACCCGTTGCGCTGGAGTGATGTCCTCGACATCCGAATCTTCTTCCTGTTGGAACCGCTGTCGACGTCTTGTTGTTCTGGGACGTCGACGCCTTCCTCAAAGATGTCGTCCTGAATGGAAGTTGAAAATCGAGACATTGTTCTTCTCGCTCTTCGGTCCCGGATAGTCTTTTTGGAGTGGAAAGAGGCACAAGCTGAGCAGTCCTTTGCCTCGTGCTCCGGACAAAGGCAGAGGCTACACACCCCGTGGAGGTCGGTGTGGGGAAACTTCGACCCACATTGAGGACACTTTTTGAAGGGAGTCCTTTCCATGAGCTGGAGTCGAGGCCTAGCTAGGCCCGAAGGCAGTCGACGACGACCGGGAATCGAGGTATTCAACGTTGAAGAGTAGCGTCGAGTGGAGAAGCGGTCGACACTTATTTTCTGAAAGTTGGTGAGGATTGCGCGCCAAAGGAATTCGGTTTCAACACGGATCGCTGGAAACACACCCGAGCCCGGTGGCGGAAAAAAACAATCTGGGGATGGAGCCGATGACCATGCGCAGTATCATCCAAAGGAGGAGTCACCTATTCCGTGACTTACAAAGACTTTTCTACAAAACAAACTGCAAACATCCGGGCCCAACACTAGGTGGCAATATATGCATAGTGTCCAATCTGCAGCTCATATGCCTCGAACATAAGTGTTCTGTAGGTCCATTGGTAAGATCAAGAGCAGACAAGACCAGTGCCAGGAGGGGGATCTTGAATTTGTTCTTATGTGTGAATGATTTGTGAGGGAGAAGATCCAAGACAAGAAAGATGCCCTCATCTTTCTCAGGCACCACAACGTAGCTGGAGTAGCAGCCAGTACCTACTTCTGATGCCGGCAACCTCTCTATGGCTTCTTTGGCCAAAGGTGCCTGCATTTGGTATCGCAAGCTGCATAGATGAGGGTGGTGGAAGCTTTGTAGGGGTGACAAGAAAAGGAAGAGATTAGCCCTGCTAAACAATTTGCAGGACCAACTTTTCCAAAATGATTGCTTGACAGAAAATATCGTACCTTGCCTCCTACATGGTAGCTGTCTGCCTCTAAAGGAGCACCAAAAAGGTTTTGCACCTGTGGGAGTAGAAAGAGTGGTGATTTGGGATGCCTGTGTCCCCGGTTGCCTGTGGGCTCTGCAGCCTTGGCCATTAAAGGCTGCTGAGTCTGCTGGGCCTGCTTTGTATGTTGTTGGGGGTATGGAAAAACCCCTACCATAGTCACTGAGGGGACCTAAGAGCTAGCGTGAGGCAGTCCGGCCCAAGGAGCACTTTGCAGATACTATATTTGATGCGCTTGGTAAGAGAATGCCTCTTTTTGTATAGTTAACCCCGAGGTTTTAAGACTGATGCTGCTAGGTTTGACTTGGGTCTGCTAGCCAAGCTTTAGTGTCTGTGCCCTTATCCTTAAACTGGTATGTCAAACTAGCTGAGTTAACTTGCCTATAAGCCTCTAGTAGAGGATACCCAGGGCATGTAAGTTAGAAGGTCACCCCAGGGCCTGCAGCAGTAGTTGCGCTACCCTGGGTGTGACAAGAGTAAAACAAAAGCCTAGCCCACCACTGCAGGCTGAAACAGTAAGAACTACTGACACGACTTTGCCATTTAAAGTAATGGCAAAGCCAGACTTCGCCCGGGTATATCTACATATCTTCCCTAAGGCTGGTCTAATGAGCTCTACGGCAGGGTGTAAGATAGCTCACAGGTAGAACATGCAATTTTACAAGTTCTGATAGCAAAGATGGGCAACTTTCGTTTTTACTGTAGAAAGACTTGGTCGCCCAATTGAGCACAGATTTACAAGCTGACCCCTCAAGCTGTGCCAGCTCTGGGATGGTGCAACCAAAGTTGGCCATCCAAGGTATCAAACCACACGTTACATTAAGCCAGACTTGATTTCCAGGTTGAAATGTATGTAATAAACAGCAGTGAACAACTTTAGCAAAGTTTCCACTTTGTTGCCTTTAGTCCCCGGTGCCCATACCTGTTCTGCCCTCCTGGAAAGACGTCCTAACTACTCTCAGGAACGGATAGAATAGGGGAATGCTCAGGAAGAAGGGGTCAGCCTCCTCCTGCAGGAAGCCACACGGGTGTTGGTCCAAAAGACGAGCTTCAAAGGACAAGCTGCCTTTGAAGGGCAAATGGGTAACATTTCGGAGAAGGGCTGCTCCACTTTTTAGCCAGACAGATTGGCACTAGAGACAGGAGAGGGGAAAACACTTGCAAACCCTCTTTTTCAGGTGCCTGTAGGCCCACTGAGTTGGGTTAGGGCGCTCCACACGCCATGAGAGGTGTCCTGCATATTGGATGTAGACATAATGGTGCATCCTTGGATGCCTAGATTCCACAATTCGCAGGAAGTGGTTATCAGGTGGGAGGGAGCCTGGTATCCCATTGGCTACCAACACCATCCTGTCCGGAGGGCCTTTCCTGAGCATAAGTAGGGCACCCCAAACTCAGATCTCGTCTGGACTGGAAGAAGGACTGCCCTTTTGCACGCACAAGAGATAGCCTAAACTTTTTGTAGAGAAAGTTTTCAAGTGTCAAATTGATTGAATTTGCCAATGTTTGTACACTGCTGAGTGAAATGCTTTGATTTACTATACCTTGTAAATTCTACATCTCCCGAACCCTGATGGTGGATCTTTTTCATTGTAGGATCTAAAAATATATAAAAATACAGTCTATTTTTATAATTTGGTGTTTGAATTCTTTGGAGTCTTGTCGATTTACTCTTCAATTATTTTGGTGTTGTTTAAATGCTTTACAATTGGTACTTTGTGTAGGTTGTGCAGCCACGAGCCACAGTTACCCAGGGTTGAGCTGATGGTTTGAAAAACAAACCTCAGAGTCCTAACATGGCGAGGTCACAGAACCACACCATGACGGTCATCTTGCTTGAATGGCTTGTGTAAGGATGGAAAGTAGATCTTCTGTCATTGTAGGTAAGACCTGAGCGACGGAGACCAAAAGGGCACAGGTATATTCAGCAGGCATCAGCGTTAACGTAGCATAATACCAAACTAGTGGAAAATAGCATGCACTTTCCAAATGTTTTAATGCGATTAGATTCTCTAACTGGTGGAGTGGTAAGGAAGGCATTGAAGTTTATTCAGCTTGTGGATGCCTGTACCACCAGGCTTACTGAAGGCGGATGCTGCACTAGGAAAGCTGGATATATCTGCCTGTCAGCCAGAGCCCATGAATAGGGTCTGTGAGGGCTTTATTAAATGGCAGAAAGGATTCGGTACAAGTTTGTCTTGGCAGAGGCATCTCAGTTAGGATGTTAGTTTTCATTTTCATGGTGGGCAACTGGAGGTTCAATACCTCCGCCACCTTTCACATTACTATTGCAAATGAGGCCCTTTCATTCGTGAAAGGGACAGGTGAAGAAACCAGCCCAGTGAAGTGTCCAGACCACAGGTCCCAAGTGGAGGTACTTACTTGCGGTTACTTGGGGGGGCCAAGTTTGCCAGAGAGAGTCGGTAGTGTGCCACAGAACAGCAACATGGCGTCACAGAATTCTTTGGTTTGCTTAAGCCTCGCCGATAGCCATGGAAATTTGGGTGTCCTCGATAGAAGGTAGGAATTAGTTCAAAAGGGGAGCAGTTTCGGGAGAAAGACTGGGATGCACTTTGAGGCTGTCTGGCCTTCTCAGGAGTTGGAGAGCAGTGAAAAGGGGCAGAGTCTGGCTTGGACTACAGCTTTTCCTTTGACTTGGGCAAAGACTTCGACCACAAGGATGACCTGCTTTGGGAACAGGAATGGGACATTTCTTTCAAATTTGACCAGACATTGCGTGGGGCATTGCAATGTTTGGCAACAGAGCTTTGCTTCCCAGTCCCAGACAGCCTTCAGATACATCAAGGTGCAGTCACTGCAGGCCTTTGAGCCATGTTCTGAACTCAAGACCCAAAGGAAAACTTAATGGGAATCTGTCACAGACATTTGTTCGCAACAGCCCCTACAAGGTTTAAACGCTATAGTAGGGTGGTTGACATTTCCTTTGCACACTGGTATTTGAAGATACATTTGTTAGGAAATAATCTTGTGAAGAGACTAGCTGTAGCTCTGGATCTGTGGGGAAAGAAAGGAACCGACATCCTTGTACATGGGTGGCACTTATACCTGTCTCCGTTCATACATTTTGGAGCAGAACAATCTAGGCCCAGAGCAGCATGCAGGATTTTCTAGATCTAGTCTGATGCCTGGGGAATATTGAAAAGGTAAGGAATCCGCACTTAAAATTATTGATCAGAATGAAGACATTTAGACTGCTATCAGAATTTAACTGTATTCCGAGATGCATGCAAACGTCAGTTAAACATCTAAAGAATAGTTACAGTGCAACCAAGATATAAAAAAACAGACTATCACTAGAAAAGACTAATTGCAGGTACCTCTTAGGATTTTGCTCATTGCCTTTGTCATGTCCATGTTTAATCATTTTGTAGCGGCCATGAAGAACTGATGGTCGAGAAATCAACATACCTCCAAGAGCAACCCTAAAGAGCAAGAAAAAGCAAAGTTTATGAACTTACTAAATATTTAACTGTTAATAAGCTATTAAAAATATTGAGAACCCATTATAAAGACTCCATGAGAGAATTCAAGTATTCCCACATGGCTTAATGATTAATGTGCTCCATTCTTCACTAAATATGCACATTTTGCATCCTTATTTTATTTTATTTATTTAAAGAGATTTATATAGCGCTGGCTAGACCCGAAGGTATCAGAGTAACAGAAAATGATAATTACACATTATGTCAAAAAATTAGCAATACATTGAGAGAGGAGAGAAGGAGAGACAAATAGTGGAAGGGGGAAGGGGAAGTGTGAAGAGGGAGGATGAGGGCAGAGACGACAGGAGAGATGAAAGGAAGTCTGTCTAAAGACCGACTGGGTAGGTGACGGGTAGGTGAATCCACAGCCCGTCTTCCCTTTAGCTAAACAAGGTAGCTCCATAGGGCATCAGTCAAAATAGCTAGGTCTCAATTGACTAGGAAACGTTAACAGATAAACAGGGTAGGGGCTAAGGGCAAGGGCAGGTGAGAGCGGAGAGGGGTAGGGATGAGACAAGGTCAGGAGAGATGCTGGAGGGTTTGCCCAAAGACCGGCTGGGTAGGTGATGGTCAAGGAGGGAATCCATAGCCCATCTCCCCTTTAGCTCGCAAGGTAGCTCTACCGGGCATCAGTCAAAATGGCTAGGTCTCAGCAGTCAAGGGAATGGGTAGGACCATGATGAAAAAAGGCAGCCTATAGAGTGGAATTACCACTTGGGAAGCAGGCACGGCAGGCAGTTCAAGAACCAACAAATGGGATGAGAAAACCACTGCATAATAAGTGGCATTGGGGAATATATAGCCGGGCCCGGAGTGGTCATATATGGTGATTGAGTGACCCACAAGAAGATGGCCACTATAAGTGAGTGTGGGAGTATAGGTAGTGAGTGCCCATTCCAAGATGGCCGCCATAGGTTGGAAGAGGGGCAGGCACCTTTCTAAATCCATGCCCTGCCAAGCATCGAGCCCTGGGAAGGGGGCGCCATCTTCAGATCCAAGAGGGATAGAGGGGGACAGCAAGTCAGTTAATACACCAACACAAATAGGCCAAAAACAAAATGGGCACCCATGCCTTGACTGTGAAAACCAAGCCTGCAAGGCATTGGAAAGAATGGGTTCTAACACATTTGTCAAAGTAAAACCATGGTCTTTTGAAAGAGGACTGGAATAATATTGTGACCTAGAGGTTATATGTTCCAGCTGGAGGAGATTAATTGGGCAAGTAGAAAAAAAACTTTAAAAATAATTTTGTAATGTATTCATACATATTAAATATAAGATTCAGATGGAGAACTCCCAAAGCGGTGGCTAACCTGTAAATGTTGCATTTGTTTGGAATAGTGTTTTAAATACTGCTTGGCCTACATTAGCCTGTTGTCATGCTAACACATCTACACAATAGTGTTTGGTAAATGTGTGTGGTGAAGCCCATGTAACTGCTTTACATATGTCAGCTAGCGGGATGTTACCTAAAAAGGACACAGAAGCCCCTATTTTGCGAGTGGAATGCCTATTTGAATGCCTTTAACAATCCATCTCGCAATAACAGATTTTAGAGATAGCATTGCCTTTATGAGGTGGAGCAAATACGAGGGGGCATGGCTTAGTCGCCGATGTGAACAGCGGCGGACTCCGGAGCTCCCCTGAATGCTATGAAACCTAAGGCCCCGGCACCCCATTTTATAGCGGAATAGTCGGTGCTCACCCTGAACTGTGTTTGAGACATCAGCGAGGGCGATCAGCGACAGGAGAGTTAATTCCCCTTATTGCTGCAGGCTGCTGAGACGGGACTTAAAATGGCGGCCCCACGTGGAGGGTCTGGCGCCCGACTGCGGGGAAGCTTGCTGTGGTCGAGGGAGGCCCCAGGGGTGTCTACGTCCCTGCCGACGCCACCGGAGTGGAGGTTGCAGCTTCCTTGGCCTTGGCGGTGAGGAGACCGCACCCAATGGCGGGTGTGGACTATTATATCCCGGCCGGTTGGGAGCGGATGCCCGATTCCAAAATGGCGGCGCCCGGGACATTGGCGGAGCCCGGGACATAGACGGCGCCGTTTGGGGTTTGGCACGAGCTGGTAACCCGCTCGCTGGGTGGAAAACCGCACACCTGTGCGCGCGGAGGCACTGGACCTGGCCCGGAGATTGGCGCCTGCTGACTGATGGCCCGGGGCGGCCTGGAGCAGGAGTGGAGCGGCCCGGACTTGTAGAGGGGGCGGAGTTTGAGACACAGGCCTACATCTTTGCCGCCTCTGCCGCCTTTCCTGCTTCGGCTGTCCCTGCCGCCTTACCTGTTCTTACTGCCTCTGCTGCCCGGGCCTCCGCTGTGGGCATCTCCGGAGTGGTGCGGTGGGGTGTGCCCTTGACTACTCTTACCTCGCCCCGATGCTGCACCGCCCTAGCTGCCAGTTGGGCCTCTGTGTGACTCTGGTGGTACTGCTGCTTGGCCCTACGGAGGAGGCTGCTCATTCCCCCCTGTGTCTGCCTGCGGCGGAGGGGGCTCAGGCGGGTGGCCGCGATCGGTGGCTGCTGTTATAGAGGTGGGTGAATTTCCCACGGACTGCCTGGCTTGACCGGCGGAGGGGGAGCGTGAGGTGGGACTTCCCTGCATCCTTCTTGGCGGGAGGACGGTGGCAGTGAGGAGGAGGTTGGCACCCCTGGCTGGGGGACCCACTGTCAGGTGGCTCTTGAAGACAACCATGCGAGACGGCTGCAGCCTATGGGACAACGTGCCTCGCGCAGTGCTGGTGGAGTGTCTTGGTGCTGCTGCGCCTGTGGCAGACTTGGGGTGGGCTTGGACCGGTAGCGAGCTGGGCCACCCCCTGGCAGGCGCTTTGTCAGAGACGCTGCAGAAAGACTTCCTGCTTGATGCCCAGCAGCCCCACTGTGAACCTTCTCTGGGGGTGATAACATACGACAGACGGAGGGTGGTTGGACGGCGATTACCGGCCATCCTGACCCCACTACCCGCGCCGGCAGTGAGGGCCAGCGTCGGCCCGGAGAACTACTACAGGAGTGGCGCTCTGGCTCTGGGAGCCTTGCATTGCTTGACAGGGGCGTAGCACATATCTGCGAAGGACATGGGGGACCTGGCTGAGGTAGACTGGCGACGGACAGGCAGGTCCCGCACATGGTCGGAGGGGCGACTGGGGCTGCGATTTCCGGAGAAGCTGCCTAGGGCAGGTGGTGCCTTGCTGGTGTGGAGTGGGTCCTTGAGCTCTCAAGCACTGCTAGTTTCAGCCGGGTGTGCCTAACACAATTGGCAGGGTCTCGTAGAAAAAGGGTTTTGAGGTCCTACGCTTAGACGAGCAAGAGCAGCACACGGAGGATGAGGATGGAGACGTTGGAAGACGGAGACCGGGAAGACCTGGGGACCCTACCCTGGGAGAAATCATGCAGGCCATTGTGGCCTCAAAGGAAGCACTCGAGAAAAGGATGGACGCCATTGGCTCTGATCTCACCTTGCTGAAGGATGACCATCGGAAGCTCAAGGAGAAAGCGGCGACCCACGTAACTGCTATGAAGGACATCCCGGACACAGTGGCTGCCCTGCGCCACTCATTGAATGAGGTGACGCATAGAGTCAAAGTCCTGGAAATGAGAGCGGAGGACGGTGAGGGGCGTTCGCGGCACAACAAGCTCCGCATTGTGGGGGTACCGGAGTGCAAGGAGGGTACTGATGCGGTCCGATTCATAGAAACCTGGCTACGGGCGGAGGTAGCACCAGAAGGCCTATCTCCATTCTATGCGCTGGAGCGGACGCATAGGGTCCCAGCTCGCTCACCTAAACCTGGAGCTCCACCATGACCAATGGTGGCGAGACTGTTGCATTATCGCGACCGGGACTTTATCCTGCAGTGGGCTCGAGAACAACAGAATTTTCAAATAGGGAACAGCAAGGTGCTGATACTCCCAGATTACACCAGGGAGGTTCAGCGCCAACGGTCATCCTTTCTGGCTGCGAAGAGAAAGCTGCACCAGCTTCAGCTCCCCTACGCCATTCTCTTTCCGGCACGCCTGCGGTTGACAGCAGACGAGAAGACCCACTTCTTCCTTACGCCGCAGGCGGCATGGGACTGGCTGGAGGGTAGCGGTGGTGCAGCTGAGCGCACCTCACGGGCACCTTTGCCACGAGAACGGCAGGCGACTACACCGCCAAGAGGGAGGGCTACTTCTCCGGGGGATCAACATCAGGAGAGAGATAGCACGGTGCGGGCGGTCGCGGCCTTCAGTCGAGGAGTGATCAGCCCAGCGAGTAACGATACAGACAATGAGAAGAGCGGAACGGAGAGCCCACGATCTGGTAGTGCCCAAGGACTCTTGGATATGGAGATGCCAGACGTTACCCCGCAGACTGCCGATGGAATGCTTGGGTGATGGGGCTGTAGAGGGTATGCGGGGCACATGGTAAAAGGTCTATTGCGCTTATCAGGCCCAGGGGCCAGTTAGCTGTGGGGCAGCACAGCGGAAGAGGACTCTCCAGGAATGTCGGGGACCCAACTGGCTATATAAATTCCTAAAAAGGAGGGTGATGGCCAAGGGGGGGGGTCTGGGGGCATTGTGCGCGAGTCACACGTTACCTCCCAGTTACGGTTCTTTGTATGAGCAGTTTGGTTTGGATGGGAACCTGTTTTTGTGTGCCAGTCCTGGGGTGTGGGAGTTGGGTGAAGTTTGAAGGTTGGGTGGGATGGGGAGGGTCAGACATGTCGCTAGGGGGGGCTTTAGAGGAGCGCGTACATGAGTTGGATCCATGGGCACCTCCATAGGCCTTAAAGTTATGTCTTGGAATATTCGGGGGATGCACACTGTGTCGGCACCACATAAATACATGCATACTTGATACGGCGGGGAGTGCAAATTGCACTGCTCCAAGAAACTCACTTGACGAAGGCAGAGGGAATGGCATTACAATGTCGCTGGAGGGGGCAGGTCTTCCACACTACCTACCCGGCCTATGCCAGGGGGACATTGATCTGGGTGCGGGCAGGGGTACCATTTCAATGTGTGAGGCAGGTGGTTGATCCAGAGGGCAGGTTTACTGTGGTCATGGGGCGACTGGATGGGCGGGACATTACACTAGGTAGCATATATGCCCCCAATGTTGAACAGTCCACCTTTTTTGCACAGCTTTCCCAGAAATTGGCGGGGGGAGTCAACGGGCCCGGTTCTTCGAGGGGGGGGGGGACTTTAACTGTGTGACTGACATGGACCTAGACCACTCCCATCCACCACTCCCTGACACCCCTGCTCGTACGATTGCAGACATCAGACGAGACTGGCAGCAGCGCTGGGGGCTTACGGACACTTGCAGGGCTCACCACGCTGGGGACCGAGACTACTCTTATTTTTCAGCGGTCCATGAGTTGCACGTTAGGCTGGACGCTGTGTTGTGTTCCCCTGATGTCCACATACTGACCATGAAGAGTGAATACCTGGCTAGGACAAACTCTGACCATAACCCCCTCTTGGTGGACCTGAACTGGGTTCGACTCAGAACGGCGATCCCTAATTGGTGCCTCTGAACTGAAGTACTGGAGGACCAGGTCTTTCGAACCACCAAAGGTACTGTCATAGAGGACTATTTTCAGCATAACGTGCGCACTTCTTCTAGTGAAAGAAAGGGAGAGACCGGGACGGGAGTACATACAAGAAGGGTTGGTGAGGGTAAAGGATGAGTAGGCAACGCAAGTGGAGAGACTGAGGTGCTTTGATTACAGGGCATATATGGTGCAGGCGCATGTGGAAAGAGATCAGTCCGGGGTGCTCCTAGCTTGGTTGGCAAATCCAGCGCGCAGAGGCACTCCGATCCTTGAATTGCGGGACGATGGGTGGACGGTCCATTACGGACAACAGGTCATTAATACGCAGTTCCTAGAATACTATTCCACCCTTTATTCCAGCAAGTTGGACCCTAGAGATCTAGAGGAAGGGGATTTCCTTGACATAGAGTTACTCCAGAATTAGGCGGAAGAGGCAGAGAGCCTGGGCCGACCTGTAGAATTGGGTGAGGCCAGGGGAGCTATCAAGCGCATGGCCAAGAACAAAACGCCGGGTACTGATGGGTTGCCATTGGAGTTCTATGTTACTTATATCGACGTGCTGGCCCCACAGCTCGTGACCCTTTATAACTGATCGAAGCAGGATGGCTGCTTACCTAGCTCGACAAGGGAGGCAATAATCATGCCACACCTTAAGCCGGAGTGAGACCGTACAGCGTATCACCCCCTGGCGATGTTAAACACTGATTATAAGATCCTGAGTGGTATCTTGGCCAGTCGCCCGATGGTACATATGACAAGTCTGGTGCACGGGGACCAGGTGGGGCTCATTCCTACCCGGAACACGGCCAAGAATATTCGGAGATTGTGTCAATTGCTACACAAGGCGGCAGCAGGGGGTGATGAGGCGTGTGTACTATCGATAGACATTGAAAAACCCTTCGATAGCTTAGCGTAGCCGTATCGGGTTTTGAGGGCCTTTGGCTTAGGTAAGGGATTTGTGGCCTGGACGAAGATTCTGTACGCTCGCTCGACGGCCAACGTTCAGATGGGGGAGGGCGGGGCGATTTATGCGGCTTGTGACGTAGGCAGGGGGACGAGGCAGGGCTGCCCGCTGTCTGCCCTTCTGTTTGCCCTGGCAATGGAGCCACTGGCAGTTCGCGCAAGGAAAGGAGACACTACAGGGGCCTAGAGGGGATGGGACAGATGCACTACATTGCGCTCTATGCCGATTTGTTAATGTTCCTTGCCAATACTACTGATGAGCTACGGGGCACTCGGGAATTGCTGGAGAGGCTGGGGCGAGTGGCAGGACTCAAAGTCAATTGGGCCAAGACCTGCATCTTTCCGGTGCGTGGGGGGCGAGGAGATCCTCCTGAGGGGCACGATGTACGATGGGAACGAAAATGTTTGCCTTATTTAGGGGTCTGAATCTATCAGGAGGCTGCTGATTTATTTGAGGGTAATGTAGGGAGGGCTCTGCGAACTACCAAGAGCAATCTTGAATTCTGGAGGTCTCTACCTTTATCGGTTGTGGGGCGAGTAGCGTTACTAAAAATGATAACCCTGCCCCGTTTACTTTATTACTTTGTTACGCTGCCTCTTTGGGTCCCTGGGAAGTGTTTTGCCCAACTAAACTGAATGGTTTGAGCTTTCTATGGGGATCAGGGAGGCGTAGAGTGGCGTTGAATACTATGATGCGTCCCAGACAAGAAGGGGGCTTCGCAGTGCCTGATTTTGAGGCTTACTACCACTCCTACCAATTCCAATGGTTCGCACGGGGAAACTGGGAGCCAAGGTGGATCAGAGAGGTAGGGATCTGGGGCTTCGTCACCTGACTCGAATACTGTTCCAGCTCCCGGTGCGTGAAAAGGAGGCGCCCTGAGATCTCTGGGTGCTACGGCAGTGCTGGAATATGGCTCTATGACGAAATAAAACAAGCCCTGCGTATGCGCCTGAGATTCCGGTGTGGTTCTGTGAGGAGTTGCCTCACGGAGGGGATTGGCAGACTGCAGGAATGGGGGGAGCTGGGGGATCTCTTCGATTGGGGATCTATACGAAGATGGTACCCTCTTACCATTTCAGGACCTTATGGAAAGGCACAAACTGCCTCCTCAAGACTTCCTTCTGCATGTGGCAGTGACTGCTGCTGTGAGCAAGCACTGGAAGAAAGGGATGGAGGAACCACAGGTCTTCCTCCCTTGTCAATACGTGGTCACCTCTGCGGGTAAGATCAAGGAGGTTACGAGTCTGTACCAGAGACTGACGCAGGGTATAAGGGCTCCTCTGAAGGAACTGCGCACTAAATGGGAGACTGGCTTGGGAACGACTATAGCCGCAAGGCCCTGGGAGATGCTACAGGAACGGGCATGGAAATGCTCTCGAAATGCGAGATTCCAGCTCATACAATTCTATGTGTTTCATCGGGTGTACCTCACTCCTTACAAAATAAAGGACGACGAGGGCGACGGGCTGGATGAGCTAATGTCATACGGGGCTATGACTTGATGTGGACACAATTGACTACTGAGCTGCGCGCTTATAATATGTTCTATATGACCACATGAGTGTTGCATCCATGTGAAATGAGGAAAATGAATAGTTTGTTTAAAAAAATTAATTAAAAAAAAAAAGAGGTGGAGCAAATGCTACCAATAGTTGTTTTGCGGAAGTCCTTTTTTTCTATCTATGTAGTACAATAAAGCTCTTTTAAACGTCTAGAGTGTGAAGAGCACATTCTGCTACGGAATCAGGTTGAGGAAAGAAGACTGGTAATTCAACTGATTGGTTTATATGAAAAGCAGAAACTACTTTGGGAAGGAATTTGGGATTGGTACGGAGAACTATCCTGTCTTTGTGTAGCTGAAAGAAAGTTTCTTTCAGTGTTGATGCCTGTAACTCACCTACTCTCCTCCGTGATGTGATAGCAATGAGGAAAGCAACTTCCCATGAGAGGAACTGTAAAGGGCATTTGTGTAATGGTTCAAAAGGTGGACCCATGCGCCGTGTGAGGAAAATGTTGAGATTCCAGACTGGGGCAGGAGGAATCCTTGGTGGTATTATTGTTTTTAAACCTAGTGCACACCGTGTTTCTTTTTACTTCACTTCTGGAACTGGTGACTGTTATCCTCTCCTTTTCTAAACCCAGCGCATTCCGGACAGTCAAACTTACAACCTTCAATTTTTTTCTCCCTCGGTACCCGGGGACGTAGTCACCACTTGCCTGGAAGAGGAAGGAAAGAAGGACACCCTTCATCCAGATAACCTCAAAGACACTTACCTCTTTTGTTTGATGTATTCTCGGACAATAAATCATGCCGCAGGCAAGTCTGAAGGTCGTTATTCACTTGCTGCGGAGATGGACCTTTCAGCAGCCAGTCGTCCAGATATGGATAGACAAAGAGACCTTTTTTGTGTAGGAACGCCGCCACCACCGCCATACACTTGGTGAAGACTCTCGCCGCTGACTTGAGGCCGAAGGGCAGAACCTTGAATTGGTAGTGCTTGTGGCCGACCACAAACCTCAGGTACTTGCGGTGGTGTTTTGCAATGGCGATGTGGAAGTACGCATCTTGGAGGTCCACCGAGCACATCCAATCTCCGACTTGAAGATGTGGACATATTTGGTGAAGGGCCAACATGCGAAACTTCTCCTTTATTATAAACTTGTTTAGAATTCGAAGAGTTCTGGGATCTGCTCTCTTTGTCAGGTGGCACAGAAGAGGATGCTGACACCGCATGAGTCTTTTTGGCAACCGCCACAAACACGGAGTTTGCAGGTGGATCCGTTCTGAGAAAGACAGGATCCGATGAAGCCGGTTTGTACTTCTTGAGGTGACGCGCTGGCACTGATTTTATAGTCGCTGGTGTCAGAAAAGTGTCCAGAACGGGGTCCAAGATTAACGAAAGCAGAGGTCTAGATGCCGTTTTCTGGTGGAGAGTCTCCAAAATCACCGTAGACGTGACTTGCGGGACTGACATCTCAATATTGAGTTTCTTTGCACCTCTCTGTAGGACATCATGATAGGTGTTTATATCATCTATGGGAGAGACCCTGAAAATTGGGCTGTCCGATAGCGTGGGAGAGTAATTTCTTCTTGAGGAGCGGGTGGATGAAGAAGAGGAGGTAGAAGCTGTCCTTCTCCTTCACTTATGCTCCTTGCGCCTTCGTTCTTGCGACTTTCCGACGCGTTCCTCTCGCCTCGGAGAACGCGATCTCACGACTCTTCTCTCAGGAGATGTGCGTCTGGGAGGACTTTCCCTGTCTGCCTCTCAACCAGCCTCTGAAGAGGTGAACGATGCACTGAGCTGGCATACTCCTGCATGCATTTGGTAGCACCAGAGTCCCGCCAGTGACTCAACGGTAATTGCCATCTTGGGGACACCCTAGCAGCCGTCTGGACCTCTTTGGACCTTGAGGGAGACTTTCGGGCGCGTGCAGGCACTTTCGGTGAGGCAGATCCGCTTCTGGAAGACGAGTGGCGCAAAGCTGACTCAGTTACCATCACCACTGAAGCCTCCCTCGACCTCGCCGAGCATCGACGTTGAGCGTGCTCTCGACGGCGATCCGTGCTGTCGATGATCCCGCCGCCTGCTCGACGTCGAGCGTCGCCTGGACGGCGACCTGCGGTGAGCTGGTGAACGCTCCTTCGACGTCGAACGGCGTCTGTCCGTCGACGTTGAACGCCTCCTGCACGTTCTAGCAGGCTGCGGAGGGGTTCGTCTATCCCTAGACGCCGAGCGCCGTCGAGACGACGCTGAAGACCCATGCCTCGAGGCCGGTCGCCGGTGTGAAGGCGACGGCGGAGGGGTCCGTGCGCTCGACGCCAATCGCTGGTGGGACTGCGATGATCGTCGAGATCCTGCCCTCGACGTTGAGTGTCTCGCCGACGGAAGGTCTTTACCCCTAGATGCCGAACATCGTCGAGATGACGATGGCGGAGGGTCTCGGGTTCTCGACGCCGATCGTCGCCGGGTTGACGACGGCGGAGGTTCACTTGTTCTCGACGCCGATAGTCGCCTGGTTGAAGATGGCGGAGGGTCTCTTGTCCTCGACGCTGATCGTCGCCGGGTTGACAACCGCGGTGGAGACTTGTCAGTCGACGCCGATCGTCGCCCAGTTGACGACGGCGGCGGATGATCCTGAATCTTCGGCGACTCTTTTTTCGACGGCAAGCCCGCCGTTGACGCTCTTTTTTTCGACGAATATCTCTCTTGAATGTCTTTTCTCAGCGCCGAGCACGACGCTGAAGCAGAGGGACGCAAGGACGTGTGCCTAGAAGTGGATCTAGGCCTATTGGATCCCTTCTTTACAGGGGACCTACCTCTAGATTGACTTGCCAGACCATATAGGCGAATCCTCGCCCTTTCCTTCAAAGTCCTGCTGGTAAGGGTCTGACAAAGAGGACAGGTCTTGGAATCATGATCCTCAGGAAGACAGAAAATACAGACCTCATGTGATTCTGACTTGGCCTTCTTTTTCCCCACAAGAGGGACAAGAGTAAAAAAGACAAGGCATTTTCAAAGCCAGAAAAAGCTCTAAACTGCCAAAAAAGGACAGCTACTGACTTCAAGTGTCAAAAGACGTCGAAGTTAGTAATAAAAGTTGTGAAAAAGAATGAATTTTCTGACAGAAATCAGAAAAAGAGTGGAGCTGTGTTGCCAGGATCCTTCTAGAAGGAGCCGGAAAGAACAACTGACCTAACTGTCTCTCCTGAGGCATGATGGGAAGCTGGGGGTCAGGAGTGCCTTAAAGGCACAGTGTCAGTTTACTGCTATGCAGCTACAGGTTAGCTGTTCAGTCTTTTTAGACTGGGTATTTGCAATGCAGCCTGGGAGATTTCTATGCTTTCAGTGGTTTATGAGAATTTCTACTGTTTTCTGAGCATTAAAACAGTTTCTAAACAAGCTTGGCTGTTGTTTCTCATGTTTCTAATGCATTTCTTTCACGTATGTTGGAAATTCTTTACTTCATATTCAGCTCTGATATTTATTAGGTTGCAGTTGCTTATTTGTATATATATAACTATATATATATGTATATATAACTATATATATATAACTATATATATATATAACTATATATATATATAACTATATATATATATATAACTATATATATAACTATATATATATATATATATATATATAACTATATATATAACTATATATATATATATATATATATAACTATATATATATATATATAACTATATATATATATATATATATATATATATATATATATAACTATATATATATATATATAACTATATATATATATATATATATATAACTATATATATATTGTTGTTGTAAAGCTTTTATTCGACACTTTGTCATAAAGCCAACACACACATATAATACATACAATTTAGTCATCATTAAAAAAAAGAAAAAGTGTTTTGGTTAAAATTAGTAATACATTATCGACCATACTAATGTGCAAATTCAATAGGTACAAGTATACATAAAGTGCAGGTCCAGTGCCATTATTTACAAAAATTCATAACGTGATTTCATACATTTATAAACAATCTTCAATCCGGGTATCTTACAAGACCATAATTTAAAAACGAATAAAACTTTATAAATAATTAAAAAATGCCAGATAAAACAATCTTATAATAACATTCCAAGTTTCTTTCTAGTTATGCAAACACCATGGAGATACCTACTTAAACCAAATATTAATAGTTTCGTAGTAGAAGATCTAAGTATACGCTCTGCCTCTTTGAATGACCTTGTACCCATATCTCTACAAAGTGGTATAATCCATTTCTTGCGTAGTGATACATATAACGGACAAAAAAAGAGAATATGAGCCTCGTCTTCTTTACATTTTAAGTCACACAATTTGCAATTTCGGTCTTTACTTACCCCACCCCACCGATACGTATTAGCATTAATTTGCAAGACCCCGTATCTAAATTGCAAATAAACAGATTTGGCCAGAGGTGGCTCAATTCCATCCATAAAATATTCAAACGAGGGATGGTCCTTAAATTGCAAAAACTTTTGAGTTAAAATACCAGTAGCTTGTCCGTATACATTAATATTCACATAATACCAATAAGCAGATTTCACTTGTTCCTTACAGATATTTGGTGAGGTGATTGACAATGCTGGTGATTCCCAAAAATGTGATAAGCCAATTTTTATCAGCCAATGGGAAACATGTCTCAACCACTTAATTGAGTTAAAAGTATCCAACTCCCTTACTTCCACTAAACCTGCTCTATAATCAGCCAGTTCCGGGGTAGACCATAATCTCACCCAATAAAGCAATGGTCTTAGCCAGCACAAGTAACCTGTGCGTTTTAAATTAATGTCCAGATAGACTGGCACTAGTGGTGTTCTTACTGGGATTCTTAATAGACGTCTAAAGAATATATTTTCCTCTATGTCAAATGATTTTTTTGTGTAGGGTCCCCAAATCTCGGCACCATATAAGGTGGCGGATTGTGCTTTGGCTTTGAATACTTCAATAGCCGGGGTTATGGCTTTTGAAGTGCTCACACCATGTATTTTTAAAATAGGGAGGGAATTCTGCTTCAATATTAACCTACTTTTTGACAGTTGGTTTATCCAAGACAGTCTACTATCCAGCCTGATGCCCAGATAATCAAATGAATCCACATAGTCAAGTTTGGTGCTGTTTAAGACTAAATTCTTCTTGAATGTTTTAGAGGGGTTAATAGCCATATATTTAGTTTTAGATGAGTTAATTTCTAACCCTTTTAACTCACAGTAACTGTTAAATTTATTTATTAGGTTTTGCAAACCTTTTGGCGTTTGGGATATTAGGATGGTGTCATCCGCAAATAGCAATGCTGTGACTGCCTCATTGCACAATTTAGGAGATTCATGGTTACATTGAGCTAAGTAGTGGGGAATGTCGTTTACAAATAGGGAGAAAAGGGTTGGGGCCAATACGCACCCTTGCCTTACCCCCCTTTTTACTGGGATGGCTCGAGTAAGTTCGCCATTCCTTCCCCACCTAACTTTAGCAAAATTACCCGTATGGAGTCTTATAAGATTAACCAATAATTCATCCGGGACACCCATTTTCTTTAAACAATCCCATAATAAATTGCGGGGAACAAGATCAAACGCTGAGCGTAGATCTACAAATGCAACATAGATACTACACTTTTTTATCTTAATGTATTTCCAGCATATACACATAAACCTATACACCTGATCTACCGTGCTTGTCTTTATTCTGAATCCAGCTTGGAATTTAGAAAGAATTTCGGATTCCTCAATCCAGTTTAAAAGCCGATTTAAAATATGTCTGGCAAATATTTTCTGTAAAATATCAATTAAACTAATTGGTCTGTAGTTACCCGGATTGTAACGATCCCCTTTTTTGTAGATTGTCACAATTTCTGCTCCCTTCCATGATTCTGGGATCGGGGTTCCCAGTAAAATAGAATTACATAAAAAATTTATATAGGGGCACCATACTTCAACGTTATGAGAGAATAAATCAACAGGTAATTTGTCAGGGCCTGGGGCCTTGCCTGCCTTTATTGCCTGTATTGCACACAAAGTTTCTTTGGTACTAAACTTCACTGTATCTATATCCTGTGGTAAAAAAACGGAATTATTGTACTCAGAGGGTGACCCTACCTCATCATACAAGCCAACAAAGTGATCAAACCACACATTTTCATCCAAATAAAAATCCCTATAACTATATATATATATATATATATATATATATATATATAGTTATATATATATATATATATATATATATATATATATATATATATATATAGTTATATATAACTATAACTATATATATATATATATATATATATATATATATATCCAAAATACCCTCCACAAAGAAAGGCACAGCGCTCTCTTGCATTAATGGAAGCCTGTTTCTCTGGAACCCATCCTACTAAGGAAAATACACGGACTACATTTGACTTTCAAGCACTGTACCTACTAAAGGATGTGAATGATACTCACCATGATGACTACAAGTCCCAGAAATCCCGGCGGGTCGTTGTTGCCACGCCCACTACTAAGTGTGATGATATGAAATAAAAGAAAGTGAATGGTGAGCCTCACAGTGTTTGCTTTGTCTGCCCAAGAAGAAGAGGCGCAATGCCTCGAAACGCGTCGGCTTTGTACAACCATTACAGGGCGCAGAGAAGAGAGCTGCAGCGAGGCTGATAATGTGAGAACGCTGTCGAGTGCCCTCCCGCTGCTCAAGGGCAATTTGTACTGCAATATATATATATATATATATATATATATATATATATATATATATATATATATATATATATATATATATATATATATATATATATATATATGTGGGGCACATATAATTTAGTGTTTCCGGGGTCCTGCGCATGGGCGGGAATATTCTAATGCTTATGACTTTGATGAGGATCCCCTGGAAGAGAACAATGCTTTTTATTTTTGTTTTAATTTTTAATACATAAATAAAAGGTATTGTCATTTACAATGCCGATAGCTTAAACTTGCGTATATGTGAGACCTATTGCATTGCAAATGCTTGTTTCTAGAGTTGTGTCCACAGCTGGGCCAAACCGGTGTTCTTGATCGAACGGCTGATTTAAAATAGTTGTTTGCACTACCTGTTTTAACCCGGAAATGCCTAACCATGCATGTCTGCGTAGTAAGACACTGAAGGTAATAGATCTAGATAAAGTGTCTGCTGCATCGAGGGCACATTTGATGGATGCATTTGTAACTAACTTGCCCTCCTGGACCAGATCATTGGCTTTGGCCTTCTACTGGTCTGTTAAGTGTTGGATAAGATTTTCAAGCTCAATGTAGTGAGCCCTGTCATATCTGGCAAGTAGTGATTGCGCTTTACCTATCCTCCAGCGATAGCTGCTTGGGAGGCATCTCGTTTACCTGATGCATCCAGCAATTTAGATTCCCTGTCTGGCGGGTGGTGCATCACCAGAAGTTTGGGAATTTGCACGTTTTCTTGCATTGGACACTACTAAAGAATCTAAGGGAAGTTGTCCTTTATTGTATACTGGATCTTTAGGGGCAGACTCATAATTTTTTTTTAATCGATCCTGACAGGGTCTTTAAATATGTCTGGTGCATGTTTAATGACACTCTTGAGAATGGGCAATGTGTGTATTGCTTTTTGTGATTGGGTAAAAGTGACCATTAGGAAGTGTTCTTCCATAGGGTCGGAATGTAGTTCCATGCATTGATATTGCGCAGCTCTATTAATGAGCTGACTAAATCCTATACTATCATCTAGGGGGATGGCTTAGATGGGTATGGGTCTGGATCAGGAAGGTCTGGAGGAACTGTGGGATCATTGTAATCGTCCCATGTATCTTGTGGTAGGGTAGTATTGTTATAAGGGTCATCTAAGGGATCCTTATTGTGTCCACCCCCAACCCCTAAATCATCCTCATCCTGTGGTGGTAAGGGTGGGCATGGAGAAAACCTAAGAGGGTATAGGAGAGTTGATAGGAGATAAAGGTTTAGTAGGAAGGATAGGAGAAGAGGGTCTTATGGGTGAAGTTGCAAAGTCGATCTTCTTTGCAGGTACCTCAGGTGTGGGTGAGGTATCAGAGTTCCTCTTCTTTGTTGGAAGACTGACAACATGGCCTGTTTTAGGGTCCACATGTAATGTTTTTTGTTTAAGATCGAGAGGTTCTGGCTGAAACAGTTCTTCCTGCTTGTCTTCTTTCGGTGCCGATTTTTTCGGTTCGAGCGTGCCTTTGATTTGGTCTCTTTAGCTGTAGGAGGAGCCTTGTGCTCCTTTGGCTTCGAAGTCAGAGCCGAGTCAGAACTTTTCTTCGGATCCGAAGATTGGTGCTTTTCCAGTTCCAAGGCCTTATGGTGTTTCGGTGCCGAAGGGTTTGGCGTCGAGGCCTTTTTGAGCGTAATGGAGGTGTGTATCCCTTACTTACCAAAAGGTGTTTTCTGGGTACTGATATGCGGCTTGCTTGGTCCCGAGCTGCGGGAAGGCATTTCTTTTGTTTTCCGTGCCGGGCCCGGAAGCAGGACTTCTGAACTTTTCTTTCAGTCTTGACTAAGGCCTTGAGGCGAAGTTTTGACCAGAGCCTTCTGTTTTTCGGGTGGTGTAGAGGCAGGGATATTTGTACTCACTTGTTGCCCTAGAGTGATGTGGTCATCAGAGTCTACGTCGTTTGCTTCAGAGACAATCTCAAGCTCTTCCAAATCCTCTGCCTCTGGAACGTCGGGCCTTGAAAATTTCTTCTGGCACCGGTGCAGCATGTTGCGCCGTAACGGGTGGTTGAGCCGGTCGAGGCCGGCGATCATGGATGGTTTTCTTGGATCGAAAAGAGGCCCAGGCTTGGCAATCCCTTTCTTCATGCTCTGGTGATTGACAAAGGTTACAGAGCTTGTGGTGGTCACAGTGTGGAAATGTAGCTCCACACTGGGGGCATTTTTTAAATGGTGTACTTTCCATTAGCCGTAGGCCTGAATGGCGCAGATAGGCCCAGTGGCCTGAGTAGACGACTGGAATCGAGGATTTGGGAGTTAGCGCGTCAAAAGGCACGCAAACGAAAAAATACCATTGAGTGAAATAGTTTGCACGTCGAAAGAGGTTTGGAAACACGGTACAGAACCGGAGCGCAGCAAGTCCCATCCGAACCAGATGGCAGAAAAAAACAATCTGAGGATGAAGTAGATGCCCATGCGCACTATTGTCCAAGGGAGGAGTCACCTATGTCGGGACTACGAAGACTTCTTCCAAGACAACAACAAACTGCAAACATCAGAGCCCAACACCAGATGGCGATTTATGCACAAGTATGTATTCTGCAGCTCATATGCCTCAAACACTGTTTTTCAATGTTTACAAAACATGTTTTTTGTTGTCATAAATATTATGCTGCGGTGTCATTTGGGGGAGATGCTGTAACAGAGTCAGATCAGGGTCAGGGTTATAGTGGTCTGTGGGCCCTGGCTCAAAAGGTGCCTCATAAGAGTTTGAAGGGGCAAAGGGGCTTCCTGAGTCATAAAAGGAATCTGGAGATTCCTCTGACCATTGTGAAGGAGGCAGTGGAGATGGGGACATTGGCCTTGGAGGAGATGGAGGAAGAGGGGAGTGGACAGGATGAAAAGGATGAGATGGGGAGGACAATAGTTTTCACACTTCGTACCATACTAAATTGTGGAACGTTCTTCCACCCAGTCTCAGAGCACTGGAAAATAAACTTGTTTGTAGGAAGAAAATCAAGTCTTTGTTGTTTCCCCGTAAACGCACCATAGGCCTAATCCTCAGCAAAGCGCTCACCAGCACTGCGAAGCCCTCGGGTAGCCATGCCCTTTACAAAACATCAACAAACAACAGTGGTTGAGGTTGAGGTAGAGAAGGAGTAACATAGGGGGAGGGCTGGAGCTTCCTTCTATTTCCTACTCTGTTTCTTATGCCTGGTCACATAAGCAGATACAGATGTGTCCTCAAAGGCAAAACTCCTTTTCTGAAACAGAGTCTCAATGGGTTTTGGTGGAGGTGGCTTTGCCAAAATCATCCCAGTCAGGGGAGGCGTTAAGTATTTTCTGCTTCACAACCAGCTTTTCCTGCAGTCTTGCGGCTCAGCTGCTCTGAGGTGTTGGAGGTGGTCTTCAATTTCGATGGTGGCCTTTGAGTTAAAAGCAGCTTGAGCGCCAGTGTCTAAGGGGCTTTCAGTTTTGAGGAAACTGGAGGCATTTGCAGGATCTTGGGCCTCATTCACATCAAAGGAATGATGCCACTGTTAAGTGGTCCAAAGACAGTAGAGGCCTTAAGAGGCTGTGATGATTCTGACATAGGGAAGGTCACCAGCTTCCCCCCCCTGCAACCCCCACTCCAATTATGGGAAGTGCTCTACATCTATGTGAGGCCTCTTCTGAGGCTTAGGGTGTGTCAGCGCTAACCTTACTCACAGCCTTGGCAGAGGTCTTTGTATGGGACACCTGGTTGTGGAGGTCGGGGAACCGAACCCTTCTTCCTCCTGGCTGGAGCGCTGAAGAAGACAGCTCCAGCACTAGGTGAAATTGGAAGCGCAGAATGCCCGATGACAGCTTCCTCAATAACAATACGGCATTGTTCTGCAAAGATGTTGACTGTATTGTCGGGGTCTGCTTTGCATTATCTGGCCCAATGAACTCCTCTCCTGTATATACACTGGAGGGTCTTAGGTTTGCACACAGCGTGGTCGAAAAAGAGGATACAGACCGTGTGAAGGTCAGACCACATATACTGGCAACACTAGGAACAATACTGAAAGGGGATTCTCTGCAAAGAACTGAAGACGACGAGGGGACGAAGAGACCCCTGGGCGCTGACGGTTGGAAGTCGATTGACAGGAGTCATTCTCTGTAGTGTGACGAAGAGTAAAACGCAGACAACTAAGGTTTTCTCAGTTTATGTGCGCTGAGTTCAAACGTGCACAACTGAAAGGAAATGTGGAACATGTTGAGTCTCAGAGCTCAGTTGTTACTCATTTGAACCTGATAGTGCAAAAGAAACAATCTAACAAAGTCAGGTGCCAAGCGCATTGCCATCTAGGGGTGGAGTCTCATGTCATTCTGTGATTCTAAAGCTTTTCTTCTAAGAAAAACAACCTACAAATATCCAAGCCCAACACTAGATAGAGTATGCAGAGCATGTGTATCTACAGCACCGCGTGCTACAAATCTAAGCTTTGACTGTGCTCACCGTATGGCGTTACTGGGCTAACAATAGAACATCAGAAAGTTTGCCTTGTAAGTGTTGCAGAGTCTCCACCCACATAGGTATAGGTTGTGGAGACTCTGATGTAGGACATCACTCTAAGCCTGATTGGAGGACAAGGGCTCAAACAAGAGCATATTTAACTGGCCCAACCAAGAGCGTTAAGAATGCCTTGCCTGATCTGTCCTTAACTTCTTCAGAACCAGAGGCAGGAGATGTAGCAGTGGAAATGGGTACAGAATTCAGTCCTTCCATTCCAGCTGGAATGAGTATAACAAAAGCCTCGGAGGAAAATCCACAGGCAGTATTGACATACTGAGTTCTTGATGAAGGTGTATAGATCTAGCAAGGTGTATAGATCTAGCAAGAGCATGTCCAATTAATAGAAGAAACCCTTCAGGATGGAGATGCCACCTGTGGTCTGCCAGATGCCACCTGCTCAGTTCATATGCTCTGGCATTCAGAAACCAGGCTACATGGTTGATGACTAGCCAACTCCAGAAGCACAGATCTTACTGGCAGAGGATTCAGGACACCCCTCTACCGCTTGCTGCAGTGCCACATGGTGTTGCACTGTTTGTGATATTTTTTACCCCCTTCCTTTGATGGATAGCAAAGGCTTTCAATGACGGACAGATTGTCAGAAGCAGCAAACAAACTCATATGGAGCAGGCTCTCCACCGGAGACCAGAGGCTTCTGAACTCCAACTCTCCCAGATGGCTCCCCCAAACATTACAGCAATGAGTCTGTCCATACTGTGAGGGAGTTAAAGTGGCTTACCACATGTTAGGCTGGCACCTACCAGCCACATCTGCTGATCCAGCTCTGCCTTCCTCGAGAATTAAATGGAGTTGGAGAACCAGCCCTGATACTGGGTCCACTGGAATCAGAAAATGCACTGAAAGGCACGAATGTGCCACCTGGCATTTGGATCGAGGAGCATACAAGGAGGCCAAGACGTTTCAAAGCCGTTCTCACCAAAAGCCAGTTCTGATCCCGAAATATTTGGATCGTATACCAAATGTCTTGGACTTGCTGAGGTGGAGGAAAGGCCTTAAATACTACCAAGCCCATGATTGCCCCAATAAACAATCTTCAGCATGGGGCTCAGGTTGGACTTTGGCTCATTGATGATAAAAACCAATGATGTCAGTTGGTCATGACTAAGTACAGTGAGCCTGCGTTTAGCAGCGCCGTCAAGTTATGGGAATATGCATATCCTGTACTGCTAAAATGGGCAGTGACCACCACCACCTCACTTTCGTTAACACCATGGGGCAGAGGCTAAATAGGAGAATGATAGATTGAAATTGCTCAGGGCCTACCTTGAAACGCAGGTAATTCCTTTCACATTGCAGGAACGGCATATGGAAATAGTCATCCAGTGAATCCAAGGATGCTAGCCAATGCCCTACACCCAAAGCTGATCAGAAACAGAGTCAGCATTGTCAACCGACCGTATATTAAAAAGACATTAAACCATCCTAGTTCCAAAATCGGCCCGGGACCTCATATGTTCGGAGTAAGTAATACAAATAGAATCCTTCCTAATCGCAGAGTCTGGTGCCCTCTCAATGACCATTTTAGAGAAGAGAGGGTGAACCTCCTGCATCAGAACAGTGGAATGCCCCTCAAGAGGTATTCTGGTGTAGAATGTATGTGAAGTACGAAGGAAAGAAAGGGACCATCATAATGAAATGGTTACTTAACAGTAGTAGTTTTACAGCTTGAAGAATCTTCTGGATTCACATGCTGTACATTATTATGCCGTTTAGTGGTTGGGTCCAAAATCTTCTTGCTTGTCTGCTGTCCACCCCCCCCCCCCTTTATTTTTTATTTAGGGGGTCTGTAGCCATTTGGTGCTATGTCATTCGTCTTATGACGTCAGATGTGTGCCCCGAAAGCCAGTGTGAGGTGGCCATCTTTAGATTCGTATTCCCCCCCCTTTTTTTTAATGGACTACTCCGGTTCTTGCTGGCTTCCTTTCAGTTTTAGGTCCTTTTCTCGCCTCATTTCCTAGGGAGAAAGAGGGTTACATGAGAATCAAGAAAATTCTTCAAGCTACAACTACTCCTACTGGTAAGTAACCATTTCGTTTTACAGCATGAATCCTTTTCTGGATTTTCACTCTGGATTCTATGTACTGAGTTTCTAGAGGTTTTACAGGTCACTCTTGGAGATGGTATTAAAATGAGGTTGCGCTTGCGAACAGATGCTTCAGTGCTCTACTCCACTTGTGACTTCTTGTTTATTTGGATGTCCACAGAATAGTGTTTGTGAAGGTGCGGACTGATGACCATGTGGCTGCCTTACATATGCCGTTTATGGGCATGTTTGTTAGAAAGGCCAGAGTGGCTCCTTTCTTCCTTGTGGAGTGGTCTCTGTCACCAAGTGAACACCTGCTGGCTGGTAGCATAATTGGATTGTTTTAGTAATGAATGATACAATCGCTACTGGTGAGCCCCTGTTTGGGTTTACAAATGATACCAGGAGTTGGAATACCTTCTTGAACTCCTTTGTACTTTCTAGGTAGTACATCACACGTCTACACGCTATACACACGTCTGGTGTGTATAGTTTTCTATCAGCTTGTGATTTTGGTCATTAGAAGAATCCTGGCAGCTCTATTTCCTGGTTCACGTGGAAATGTGATATGATCTTTGGGAGAAAGTCCCATACTTGTGTATTTGTAAGTAAGGTTCTTCAGTGGTTTGTGCCTGCAGTTCAAACTCCCTGCACAGCAACATGCCTGCGATTAAGAAGGTGGTGTTTAGGTAGGAACAGTAGTTCTGTCTTATGTAGAGGTACAAACGATGCCTTCATAAGTTGCGTTAGTACCGGGTTGAGGTTCCACATTGGCGTCAAACTGGGTGGAGCTATTCTTTTTGGGAACCTTTTAATAACCAGTGCTGTAAAGAAGCTCCTTCCTATGTGGCCTTGTGTGATGGCTGCTATTGCTGCTAAGTGCAACTTTAAAGAGGCATGAGTCAGGCTATTGTCTAGCAGGTGGGTAAGGTGCCTGATCATTTTAGTGTCTTCAGTTTAGCTGAGGAGCAATCTCTTGTCTCTGCACCAAAGGACATATTGCTACCATTGTGCAGCATAGCATTTCTTTGTGCTCTGCTTTGCTCCCTTTAGAACTTCCACTGTATGTTTTTGAAAGTTTGGGTATCCAAACAATGTCCTCAGGAGCCAGACCACTAGACTTAGGATGTTTACTTGCAAGGGGTGGATCTTGCCTCCCTGCATGAAGAGAGGGTTGTGCTTTCCCAGCAGTCTTTCATTTCCCAGCGCCACTCAACCAGTTCTGAGAACCAAGTTTGGTTTTCCCCATTGTGCATCAATTAGGATCAGTGTCATTTGAGACTGATGCACTTGTTTATCTCTAAAGGAATAAGGGGGGGAAATTGGTGGAAACGTGTACACACATTTTCCTGACCTGTTTATCAACATACCCCTGGGAGAGGCAGTGTAGGTGGCTGGATGCACGCTCTTGGCGTTTTCAGTTTTCTAGTGTTGCAAACAGGTCAATGTCTGGTGTGCCCTAACGCCGGAAGACCACTTGGAGTATTATGTGGTTTAAATTCCATTTGTGTGATGCAGATGCTCATCTGTTTAGTCTGACTGCTTCTCTCATCTGCTTAATCTGTCTGCTTCTCCGTTCTCTTCACTCAGCAGGTGTTCTATTCCTCACTGGATGGCCCATGCAGATATCTTGGGGCAGTTTGGACACCACGTGATCTTGCCCCTCCTTGTTTGTTCAGATAGAACATCGTGGTTGTGTTGTCCCTTGTAGATATGCACTGTCTTCCCCTTCAATGGTGCCTGAAAGGTCTTTAAGGCCAGGACAACTGTCTTTAATGCCAGGAAACTGATATGTTGGATAGCTACTTTGCTCTCCATAGTTCTCAGACTCCTAGTTATCCCATGTGCATGCCTGCCCCAGCCCATGTGAGACGCATGCGTGATGATGATCACTGCTGGGCTGATTGTATGAAGGACCTGCCCACTGTTATGTTGTTCACATTTCAGCATGTCATCTCTTCCTGTATTACAACCATTATATCTTCCCAACTCCCCATCGCCTGTGACCATTGGCTCTGGCTAAACTCATGCAGTGGTTTAATGAGTACCCTTGCATGTGGGATAGTGGAATGCACAAGGCCAGTCATGATCATCCTCTTCCGAACAATACTCACTGTCAGAGATTGACTGTTCTGGTAGCATCAAGCCTGATCTGCGATTGCCTTAATCCTCTCAAGGGTAGGGAATCCTCTTTCCACCACTGTGTCGATGATCATGAAAACCTTTTCTCGCTCCAGTTTCGTGGAGGATTTTTGAAGGTTGATTGTGAAACCTTGTCTGCAGAGCCTGTCCTTGTATCCTCTTCGCACTGTGCGTGCCAACTTGCTTATATTAGCCAGTTGTCTAGTTACAGGTAGACACATATTCCCTACAGTCTAAATTGGACCAGCACTGCAGCTAGGCACTTTGTCGAGCTGGCTCCCTTGGAAGGTTGTCCCCTTCCTCTGGCTCTGCTCGAAAAGGGACTCGGGACATTAACTGCCATTGCTGCAGCTCTCCCTGGTGTAGAGCTGGCTGCAGAAAGGACAACTTGAAGTTGCGCCATGAAAGCTTCCACAGCATGCAGACCTCACTGGCATCATTCGTCAGTCACCTCCTTGATTGACCGCGAATAGCAATGCCCCAATGGTCATTGGTGTACCATTCTCTTTTTTTGTCGTATTGTGGTGTTCCCCTGAAGTTGATTTTTAAATACAGACACCCGTAGCCAGGCGTGTCTCCTCATAGATTTTCCTGTTACCAGTTATCACCTGCTGTGTCTGTGAAACATGTACAAAGGGTAATTAAAAACACACATACTTTCCACATTTCTTCGCCTTTTAATCATACAGTCTGGAGGACAGAATAAAGCATAGCTTTCCTACCTTCAGGTATTTATAATTCATAATAGAAATCCTCCAACTGCTATTTACCATCATTTGGAGAATACCCGTGCACCTCGTAGGTAGCAGCGCGCCCAGTTTTGCAGTAGAATAAGAAAAACCCTATGAAGAAGCATCTAACCCAGGGTTAACCCTGGTGGTTCAGGGTTACACAAAAAAAACTTCACCTTTTCTCTGTGTAGGAGGTTTAGCACACACTACAGATTAGGGCTCCAGTTTTATTGTCTTAGTTGTAGACGGGATCCTTCGAATAACACTTTTTTTGCTGATCCCCTGTGTTAACACCTTGCAGGACGCTGGCTCTCTAAAGGCTTCCGTACGTTGATCTCGGATGCGCAGACGCATGGGGATGTATTGGCTTTTGCACTGGGGTGGTAGGAGTGTTTCAAGGAGGAAACAGGCCTATACTTCTCTGTCCATCAACTGTTGGTTTTGCATTTGTCACCCCGAGTGGGATGGGTATGCTCAGACGTGAGTCCCATGCTCTCCACACCACTGGAGTCAAGCTATCCTGGCTGAAGACGGCTGATAGCCAGAAACCGGTCCTAGTATGCTTTATTCCGGTCCAGGAAAGACATGGCTTGGTAGTTTGGCTGGACTGTTCCCATGAGGCACCGGGTCAAGGCTGATTTGCATATGGCCATGTCCGAACTGGGGTGGTGTGGAGTGCAAAAAACGATGGATTTAGGCCCAGATCTCTGTACTGGGGTGAATGTATGACGTTGTTCTGCATTCTGTCCATCAACTGTTGGTTTTGCACTCTTCACCACAGCATTGAACATTGTGATGTAGTCGAGCGGCGATGGTCTGGAAGGATAGGAGTCGTTGGCTTCCTCAGGTGAGTCAGTGTCAAAGTCTTGCTATTGCTCATCCCTCGTTTCTCCCTGCGAGATCCCCTGGTCCTCTGTTTCCTCCTCATTGAGGAACTTCTCATGCCCCTCATCTTGCAATTCAGGGATTGGTGGAAGATCAAGCTCTCAGTGCTAGTTCCTCCCACCCTTTACCCCTGATGCTTTTGAGGAAATTTTCATCAAAGCTTCAAAATCTCTTTTCGCTTGATCACTGCCAAGTCAGCCTTGTGCCTTCTGTTCTTTAATTCAATTTCAATTGCCTGCTCTTCAGTGTGGAGAAGCTCCAACTCATTTTTCTTCGAGTCGGGTCCTTCCGCCGAGCATTCTCTGGCCCTCTCAAACTCTTGATCACCTTTCGATGCCTTATTTAAGTTTTCTCCAAGGGGCAACCGCCATCAGAGTCTCTTTCGGGAGCTGTGTTTTAAAAAAAAAAAAAAGTTTTGACCTCCCTTCAGCCGCAGAGGGTGTCGTCGTTGAGGTATTCTTGAGAAGACTTCAAGTCTGAAGTCTTTGGATCGGCCCCAGATTGTATTATAAAAGACACACAATTGATGGACCGAGTGCAGAACAAATCAAAAAATTCACCCCAAGTCAAAAGATCTGGGTTAAATCCATCATTCTTTTGCTCACCATGGCACCCCAGTTTAGCCCTGGCCATATGCAAATCAGTCTTGACCCGGTGCCTCATGGGAACAGTCCACCCGAGTGGGACGGGCATGCTCAGACATGGGTCCAACCTGGACTGGCATGGTGAGCAAAAAAACTATGGATTTAGGCATAGATCTCTGTACTGGGGTGAATGTATGACCTTGTTCTGCATTCTGTCCATCAATAGTTCTTATTCCAGATTGTGCTATGGCATCCACTGGTGTTTGAGTTTCCCCATACCTGGGTTTGTTAGCTGTTCGTGGATCTTTTCCACCTTGACATTGGAACATTCTGATTGAGCAACTTCTACCTTTGACGTTGTCCTTCATCTCAATCAACAGGTAGAGGTGCTCACTTTCTTTTGCGTCTGCATAGTTCTTTTGTATTCATGCTTCTCCCTCTGCCTTGCTCTGAGTTTTTGTTCGAAACACTGAATGCGCTTCACAGTTCTTTGTGTCAAATTCCTCCAACAGGCAGAGTTTGCATATCTTGTGCTTGTAATTTTGGGAAAAACTTTCGGTGGCACTTGCGGCAGAATCTATAAAAGCAAGGCTTTCTATTTTCCTAGGTTGCTCCCTCACCCCTTCCATGCATTCTCCAACCACATGGACGACGGCTTACGCAATCCAGTTCCTTTCTTCAGTGATCCTCGGTCACTTTCTGTGATTTCCGGTGCTCTATATTTCTTTTTTTTTTGTCTTTCCTTCGACGATCCGATGCATTATGTTTGGTGATCCCTTCAACGTCCGTAGAGCTTCAGCTATTGTTTTCAGACCCAAAGGCAGAAAAAAAAAATCTTGGAAGTGCGATCATTATCATGATGCCCATGAGCCCTCTTGCTAGATTTTGAAAGGCAGGATGGGGACAAATCTCACCTAAGCATACCCTTCTGCAAGCACACCATTGTAGACTGCCAGATGACAATTGAAGTAGGCACTTGCTGTCTTAAAAAATTAATTTAAGAGACTACTCTTTAGATGAATACTGATAAGATGTGCATGTGTGGCGCCTACAAAAATAGCTTTTAATTATGCTTTATTAAAAGTAAAGTCCACATTTGTAAAGCGCACAATCACCCGTAAGGGTCTCTAGGCGCTGGGGGGCCGTCGGGAAGATTAAGCGAGCTATTGCCCAGAGTCACATGGTGCTGGGCTGACCTGCCGCCGGAGCCGGGGATCGAACCGTGGTCCCCAGATTCCAGCGTCAGTCGCCCTGGCCGCGGCGCCACACCTCTTAAGAAAACTGCATATCTGTTGGGGCACTTCAACACTCTTCAAAGTAAAACGATGAGTAATGTTAATGCTTTGGTAGCGAGGTAGATGCTTTAAATTAACTCCCAAAAACAGCAATGCCCTTGATAGAGGTACATATGCTATTGTCTCAAGGTATGTGGTCTGTTTGTAAAATATATGCTTGCAGGAAGGATAGCTAAAGTGGCCAGTATTATTTAGTCAAGTCCTCCTAACAAGCCATGAGGAAGATTGAAGTGAAGTTTGTTTTTGCTCACTCGTGATACATACTTGTATTTACTTTTAAATGTAATTAACCAAGTATAGCTGCCTAAAAACAGAGTCAAGATTATTACTTTACCTTACAGCAATGTCATCATCCTCTCCTCCCCAACCCCAGTAGTTGTTAGGAAATCCATTCATCTTCATGTACTGTTCAGGTGTCAGTGCGGAGACACCTCCAAAGTAGGACTTGTACGGCAACCTGCAAATGATAAATTACAATAAATCTCAAATACCCTGAAGATATTTTTATGCAGCAGCCATGAGTGAACACTCCCAAAACACAATGGTAGTAGAAAAACAAATATGGGTGTACAAACTACACGAGAAAATAGAAAGACCCTTCTCACACAGTAATAGTAATACTTAAAATACACTTGTTTGAATACCTAGTTTAGGCACCCTAGGGCAATCAGAGTTTACTGGGCCCTAACTTTCACAGCCTGGTTAGTATATCAATAGTGTACGGCGGCCACTGTACAAAAGCAGCCCAAACTGCTTGCTGTACTCAGTTAGTTTAGCACTTGACTCAGTACAGCAAGGTAGCGTGAGCTAGAAACTCATAACATAGCTAAAAAACAATACATTAGTGTCCAGTCACTGGTTTACTTTTATGAATAAAACCAAAGTACGTTAATTCACAGAGAAGAAAACAAGTTACTTACCTGTAACTTTGGTTCCCCAGTATTGGTAACTTTCATAGATTCCAGTGCTTTGTATCATTCCCCGTCTTCGGAATGGGAGCCTCGGTAGTATCACAACCATAGAAACAAAAGAGAAAAATAGGCCTAGGCCTCATCTCATTTTGTATCCTATCACCCTCTTTTTGTAAAAGAGACCAAACTTTTGTCGGGACCAATCAGAGCAGCCTCACCCCATAGAACCTTCCTGAGAGAGCTCAGAGCCTCAGATTTTCGTAGCCGTTGTGCAAACCGCCACTATCCCTCGTCAAAAGACTGAGCTTTCCCAGGGGAGGAGGGTGGGCTCATGGGAATCTATGAAAGTTACCGATTCGATTTGAAAAATCTTTATTTCGATCACATGATCATAAAAGATGTACATTGCAAAATTAAAAACGCATTAAACAACATTAGTGATCAAAGTATTTAAAAAAGGTAACAAGAGAGATGTGCCACAATTCAAGTCTATCTCGAGTCTTCAAGTCTCCAAGTCTCTTTACACAACGGCTTCGGGCATACCACATTGAAGTTAAAAATTTGGATAAAGCAAAAACTAAAGTAGGAGATAGATCTATCTTTAGGACTCTGTAAGCGGGTAGAAAAGTTCTAAATCCCAAGTTCCTGAGCAGCGGGACTATCCAGTAATTCCTGCTCCTCTCGTAACCCCGGCAAAAGAAAACCACGTGAACGTCGTTCTCCTTAGGATGGGCACATGCCGGGCAACTTTCTGAGGAGGAGCGACAAGACCATGATGCTGTAAATGATGCCAGAGGAAGAGTTCCATATCTCCATTGGAGGAATAGTTTCCTAGTTAATGCCGGGGTCATGGCGTCTAAGACACTTTCTAGTTGATAGGAATCTTTAGTTTTTATGAACTGGTTGGATAATGATCCGTCCCGGGTGCCTTCGGTAGCTCTAAAGAGCATGTGTTCATAGTAAGCTCTCACGAGTGCCTTTTTCGGGATCTTAGTACTGGTGTTTAATGGGTCCAACCATAGATCCGGGAGTCCAATTGCCTCCAGAGTTCCCTTGATGTAAGTCAGCCACGGTATTCTTATGGCGTTGGGTAACTGTAGAAATTCCTGCAGCTCAGCTCTGTAATTTGAAAGGTCTGGGCTACTCCATAGACGCCACCAGAATGCCAAAGGCTTGAGGCCCAGCTCCTCCGTTATTGGCCGAAGGCCCATATCCAGTCTGAGAGGGAGTAATGGAGTACTCTGTGGAAGAGCAACAATCTGTCACAGGAATTTGTTCTCAATTGTTAATAGTTTGGATGATGGGATATGGCCCCACAGCTCGTCCCCGTATGTGACACCCCCCCGTGCCTGTGCTTTATAAATATGAATAATGGGGGTAAGTGGCCGGTAGGGAGATTTGTTTACTAGTCTCATTGTACCACCCACCAACTGTGCCAGTTTGATGTTTACTTTTGACTGGTGGGCCGACGACGTTAAATTTTCGTTGAGAGTGATCCCCAGATATTCAATTGTATGCACCCGTTCCAATTGAACTGTTCCCAGCTTGGGTGGTGCGCGGTTATGGGGCTTGGGGTTGAGAATCATGTATTTAGTTTTCTGTGGGTTAATTTCGAGTCCCCGCTCTGAACAGAACTGCATAAACCCATCCAGGATACGTTGAATGCCCATTGGGGATTTGGACAGCAGCAGGGTGTCGTCGGCAAACATAATTGCAGGCACCCTGCTGCCAGTCAGTTTTGGGGCATCAGTGTTGGGAATCCTGGTCAGGTGGGCAATTACCCCGTTCACGAAGAGGCAAAACAGGGTCGGTGCAAGCACACAACCCTGTCTTACCCCTCTGCGAACGGGGAACCTTTCGGTTAGATTGCCACCTCTGCCACACCTAACGCGGGCATAGTTGTTATGATGTAATCTCATCAGGATTGCCAAGATGTCTCCCGGGACATTCAACTCCTCCATAACTTTCCATAGTTTTACTCTAGGTACCAAATCAAAGGCGGCACGCAAGTCTACAAAGACAGTATACAAGGTACCGCCCTCAATTAATGCTGTCCTCCAATATACGAGGTTCAGCCTAAAAATTTGATCTATTGTAGAGACCCCCTGTCTGAATCCCGCCTGGTAGGGAGTCAGGATACCCTTCTCCTCTATCCAATCCTGTAGCCGGTCCAAAATCAGTCTTCCAAAAAGCTTTTGGGATATATCAATAAGACTGATTGGACGATAGTTGGCTGGGAGCAGAGGGGACCCCTTTTTGTAGATTGGAACCACCTCTGCTCCCAACCAAGTATCCGGCACCTCCATTCCCCCCAGGATAGCGTTAAATATCAATGTAAGGTATGGGGCCCATATCCCTGGTTCCTGCTTAAATAGGTCCCCGGGTACCCCATCAAGACCAGGGGCTTTCCCTGAGGACAACCCAGCTATGGCCACCCTCACCTCTTTTTCTGTGAAAGGTTCTCCAATTGGACCTGGGACTATCATACTGCTTGTTATATTCGGATATCCTTCCTCCATTGAATAGAGTGCCTGAAAGTGACTCTGCCATAGGCTGGGAGCTATATTAGGCTCTATTGCTGACGATAAGTCCTCTGTACCATTGGAGACTATTCGCCAGAATTTGCGCGAGTCTTTAATGGCTAGTGATCTTGAGAGGTTTTCCCAATATTCTTGATCCCACTCAGCCCTCGCATTCACCAGGAGTTTTCTATAGGACCTTCTCCTGGCTTGGATTTCCTCCCTGCTTTTGCGTCCCTTTATTGCGAGGAGCAATTTGGCCTTAGACTCCCTGCAGGTGTCATTATACCAGGTCGTCTTAGCTATAGGTCCTTTTTTTCCCCCTGCTTTTGAGAACAGATCTAGCTGTAGAATACTAATTAAATCTGCATGTGTCTGGGCCAGCTTTTCTCTAATTGCCACTCCTTCCACATCCCTCCCTAACTGAAAAGCCTTCTCTAAAAGCGGGATAATCCTTCCGTATAATTTAGGTAATTTATCACCGCTAGTAGCCAGTTTCTCCCACCTAACTTTTCTCCGGTTGTTTTCTAGTAGGAGTCCTGACTTATCTTTATACGGGCCAAGCATTGTATCTTCATTCCCCGGTAAGGAATAAGAGAGTTCCAGGGCATTGTGATCACTATCCCTTCTCTCAATAACTTTAAAATCAACTATTTGTGACCACATTGATAATTTGGCATGGATGTAATCCAGTCTCGATTCACTACCAGGTTTATTGTAGGTGCAAGTACTTGGTGTGTCTGATTTGCAACGCCCGTTAGAGTAAGGGCAGTTATCTGCAAGGCCAGAGGAGTCCAGGCTCTAGGAGGGGGCACCTCCATCGCAGGAACACACCAACGCGAATCTTCCTCAAGAGAGGGGCCATTGCGTAAGACTGGTAGTGGTTCATACTGTGAGTTTAGATCGTCTCCCACCAGGAAATGGAGTTCCCAAGGAATGCCATCTAGGAACGCAGAGAGTTCCTCTATGGTATTAGATTCTTTTGACATGGGTACCGGTCTAGAGTATATGTTGACGACCACCAATTTCGTGGAATTTGGCCACTCTAATAGGACGGCCAAAATGTCGTCGGAGTCTGTCTCCAAGCAGGTAGCCTGGCAACCTAGATCCGATGCTACCCATGTCGCGGGTCCTCCCGATGGCCTGCCTCTTCCCCCCCCCCCACTTAGCGGGTTTGGAGAAGACTGCGTATCCCTGAAATGAGAGTTCCTCACGCGCCCAGGTCTCCTGGAAGAGTAATATGTTTTTTGAACTGATAAAAGAACCCCACTCTTGACAATCAATTTTACTGGCTAATCCTGCGACGTTCCATGAAATCAGAGTCATGGGATGTAATTTGGTAGTAGATGGGCATTTAATGGAGGTGTTAAGACCGCTACTCTCCGAGGTAACCATCTGGATTGGGGGTGGATGGCTCAGAGCCAATCTTGTATCGGTATGAGTCACAATTGGGTCCACTAGAGTAGGCTCCAGAGCTAAATTCGATTTTAATTCATGTTGAGCCCTTGTATGAGGAGTTGGTTCCGGGAGCGTGCTATTCCCTATCCAATCGGATGCGAGCAGTTCACTCCCCTCAGTGTCAGAGCGTCAATCTACCATTTCCAGACTACTATATCTGTTATAGGTAGGAAAGTGGGCTGGGTAATGCATTCTGTGGGGCCCCGGAATTCCTCTCATAATTCCTCCCCCTCCGCCCCTCCTCCTGGTAATAGTCTCCCAACCTGCCTCCTCCCTGTACGGTAAAAAGTGGTCAATAGGTCTTCCCCTATGATGAAATGGAACACTTCTCTCCCTACGACAGCTTTCCCAGTCGTCCAGCAACTCTTGATGATGCCCCCATCTCTGATCCTCCGAGTTATATAAGCTTGAGGGATAAAAGAATGAAAGGGGAAGGGCTTGGATGTTACTGCCTTGGTCATCAGAAGCCCAGGCGCAAATGTAAGCAGCTGTGCCCGGCTCTCTGAAAGTGACCAGAACACAGTCTCCCCTAATTGATTTCCTAGAATATCCCACCCAGGGGACCCGTCTGACCATGGAAATGTCACTGGTTATACCTCTCGGGAGTGGTCTATATGTGGATAACCAGCTGATAACTTTGTTCCTAAGTGAAGATGTTGATTCGATTGCCATAGATTTTAATTCAGGAACCCCTACCAGGATCAGGGTATAGGGGGCAGCCTCTGGAGGAAGGTTGGCAGGTTTTGGTTTATGGATAGGGTGGGGTTTCTCTCCCATAAGTGTTGAATCACCCTTAGTATCAGTCAGGATAGGAGCAGAGTCCTTAGATGGGGGAATAGTAGTTGGGGTCTGAATTGATGTCAGCTGAGTTTTTAGAGGGGCATTATTGGTGTTGGAGTTGACCGGGGGTTGCAGTGTCTTATTTGAATTGGCTTGTGAGTTTTGGGAGTCAATAGTGGGTAGCTTGTTCTTTAGGACTGAAGTGGGTTCACTGCCCTTTTTACACTTTACATCCGGGCCCCCTTTTGCTCCTTTAGCTCCATTTAGATCAAGTTTCATCGAATCAGCTAGTTGTACTGTAGATTTTTCGATGTTAACTAACCTAGCTTCGATCTTGATCAAGCGAGCTTCAAGAGGGCTCAGTAGCGACCTAAGAAGGGTGCCAATATCCTCCAGTGTGATGTGATATCGCTGGAATTGTCCACTAGAGTGATGTTTGTAACCGGTGATGGTACCGTTTGACTGAACTATTGGGGAATTTGTAGTGCCCAACATCTCTAAGTTAATAACTGTAGTGCCTCCTTTCGCACCTTTTCCCCTCGATGATTTGGATTTTGGAGACTTTGCCCTAGTATCTTCTTTGTTTTGTCCCCCCCTCTTCTTTTTTTGTATTGCACCTTCCCTGACCCCCCTGTCTCTGTCAGAGCTAGACTCTTTGTCATTAGCTGCCGCTATATTGGGTTCAAGTGTTGGGGCAAGGATTCCTGATGAGTTTTGATGCGTTTGGGTGTTAGGGAGGGCCATTAAACTCATGTCCTCGAGGTCACTGGGAGCCTCGATTGTAAAATCGGGGTCAGTTATTAAAACAGTAGGTGGTTGAATTACTCCCGGATCACTCATTACACAGTTTGTAGGTTCGAGCCTCCCCTCCGGGGTTCTAGCTTGAGCCATTGGCCCCAATGAGGATCTCCTAACCCAGTCAATTTCCTGGGAAATTCTTCTCTCCAGAACCTCTATTTCCTCAATCAGGAGTGATCCGGCTTTGACAAAATAATTGTCAATGGTGCCCTTAGCGGCTCCGGCCGCAGCTAGAGAAGTTTTGCTTCTGGTTTCTCTAGTGCACATAGCTCCGTTGGTTAGGGGAACAAATATGGCAAAGAGGGGAGGGCCCGGACCGGACTCTCCCGTACTCGAATGGCCTCAAACGGCCCGCTCTTTGCCCGGTCTTCGCCCCGAGCTCCGCCCCGAGCTCCGTCCCGCGTCGCGGTGGAGAATGCGCCAGTAAAGTACGTGAAGGCTGGGGGCGTGGCCGCCGGGGGAAGAGGCACCAGCTGTGCAAAGTGGAGAATGCTGGTCCTCGCAGTCCCCCGGTAGGCTCCTAGCGCTGCATTCACTCCAAAGTCCTCAACCTGGGCTGCTACTCACTGGGAGCGAGTGTGGTATCCGCCGACTGCGGAGCCGCTCCAGCTCGAGCAGCCTCAGGGAGCAGGCAGAAAACAGTCGAGCAAGCACAATCCTCGTAGCAGCAGAGTTGGTCAATGAGCGGCACCCGCGGAGCGGGTGTCGCGAAAGGTAGAACAAGCTGGAACAGCCTCGAGATGCAGGCAGGATTCAGCCGATCGGGGACAATCCTCGTGGCAAAGAGATTTACTCAGTGAGTTACCAATACTGGGGAACCAAAGTTACAGCTAAGTAACTTGTTTTCTTGCCCCAGTATTGGAACTTTCATAGATTCCCATGCTTTGTATCAGAGTAGCTAGCAGTAAATCACAAAGACACATTTTGTAGATACATGGCATCACATAACCATATTAGCAATACTTATAGCATAGCAAAACAATAAACAAAATGTGCTCACCAGGATGGAGGGATTGTAGGGAAAGCTCACCTCTCAATGAAAAAGATTTCGCAGAACTGCTTGACCAACAGCCGCGTCGTCTCGTCCTGCAGACTCCAGGCAGTAGTGTTTCGTGAAGGTATGAGTACTACTCCACGTTGCTGCCCTGCATATGTCCTTAATGGCGACTCCAGAGAAGAGAGCCACAGACGATGCCACAGACCTTGTGGAATGTGCACGGACTTTCCTGTCCAGTGGCTTGCCCGCCTCCTGATGGCAGAATTGAATTGCACTGGAGATCCAGCGGGAAATGCCACTCTTTGCCAAAGGAAACCCCCTTCCGTGGTGCGCTGTAGGACACAAACAACTGGGATGATTTCCGAAAGGGTCGTGTGCGCTCTAAGTAGAATTTCAAGCATCTCTGAACGTCCAAAGAATGTAATGTGCGTTCCGCAGGCGTAGAAGGGCGCGGAAAGAAAGACTTTAAAATCAAAGGTTCATTCAAGTGGAATTCAGACGGCACCTTCGGAATAAACTTCGGATTGGTGCGAAGAATAAGAAAATCCTTTTTGAATTGAAGGAATGGATGCACTATGGAGAGGGCTTGAAGCTCACTAACTCTTCTCGCTGATGACAGAGCTAAGAGGAGGGCAAGTTTCCAAGACAGGAACTTCAAGTCCGCCTTGTGCACAGGCTCAAACGGAGCTTTCATGAGTTGAGCCAGGACAAGATTGAGCTGCCAAACTGGTGGAGGAGGTCGAACTGGAGAATACATCCGGAACAAGCCTTTTAAGAATTGTTTAACAATCCTAGAGGACCATAAGGAAGGGCCTGAAGAACTTCGCCGAAACCTTGATATGGCTGTAAGATGTACCTTCACAGACGAATGCGCCAACCCAGACTTAGCCAATGATAGTATATATGGCAATAGTTGATGAGGCAGCGACTTGTAAGGATGGAGACCTTGTCTTTGATACCATAGGCAGAACCTCTTCCATTTTGCCTTGTAAGTTTTATTAGTGCTCGAGCCTGTGACAAAACTTCTCTACATTCCTGGGAGAGATTCAGATGACGGAACTCTCTGTGTTCAGGAGCCACGCTGTCAAGTGTAGCGATTTCGGATCCGGATGGTAAACCTGTCCCCGATTCCTGGACAACAGGGACGGAAGTGGTTGTAAGCGAATTGGAGGAGCCTGGGAGAGCCGCAGGAGTTCTGTGTACGAAAATTGGCGAGGCCAGGCTGGTGCAATGAGAATCATCTTGCATGGTTCCGCCTTCATTTTCCTGAGTACTCGAGGAATGAGGGGAATTGGAGGAAAAGCGTAAAAGAATACGCTGTACCAGGCCATCGAAAGGGCGTTCCCCAGGGATCCCTGATGGTGAACCTTGTTTGCGTAAAACCATCATTTAGCGTTCACTGGAGAGGCAAAAAGGTCGATGGTTGGTGTCCCCCAAACCTAGAACACACTCTCCAGAATGGACTGATTCAATTCCCATTCGTGAGTCACCTCTGTCTGGCGACTCAGGGCATCCGCCTTGACATTGAGCGAGCCTGCCAGGTGTTCGGCTCTCAGACTGATGCTGTGAAGAAATGCATAATCCCAGATCCTCTGAGCTTCTGTGGATAGAGTTTGCGACCTCGCTCCCCCTTGCTTGTTGACGTAGTGCATGGCCGTCGTATTGTCCGTCCGTACCAGCACTGTATGGTTGCGAACTCTGGGAAGGAAAGCCTGCAAGGCCAACCGAATGGCAGTCAGCTCCAAAAAATTGATATGGCACCGGCGTTGCTCTGGACTCCAGTGCCCGCTGACTTGAAGCTCTCGGAGCACTGCTCCCCAGCCTTCCAAAGAGGCATCCATGGTCATGATCAGGGGGGATGGTGAAATTCTGAACGTCAGACCTTGTGCGATATTGTCTTGTACTAGCCACCATTCGCATGCCCTTCTCATTGCTGATGTCACCAACACCTTGTCGTTGAATGATCCCTCTGCTTGGCACCATTGTTTGTCTAGTTCTTCCTGCAGAGGAAGCATTTGCAGCCTGCAATGCGGTATTAATGGTATGCAGGAGGACATCGACCCGAGAAGGGACTTGTATTGACGGACTGAAAGGCATTTCTTGTGGAACACCTGACGAGCTGATACGCTCAACTTTTGTTGACGCTCCTCCGAAGGACGAGCCGTGCATTGCTTTGTGTCCAAAATGGCCCCCAGGAATCTTGTGGATCTGGAGGGTTGCAGAACTGACTTGTGTTTGTTTAGCTGAAGGCCCAGGTGACTGAACAACAGGATGCAAGTTGAAACGGCTTGAGAAGTTTTCTTGAAAGATGGAGCCTTGACGAGCCAGTCGTCCAAGTAAGGGAAAACTTCCAGGGATTGTTTTCGTAGGAAAGCCGCAACTGGTGCTAACACTTCGGTGAATACCCGTGGTGCAGACCGAAGGCCAAACGGAAGCACCTTGAATTGGAAATGGCCCACTGTGAAGCGCAGATATTGTCTGTGAGCTGGGTGTATCGGAATATGGTAATACGCATCTTCTAAATCTAGAGACGCCAAATAGTCGCCTGGGTTCAAAAGAGGAAGAATTTCTTGGAGAGTGACCATCCAGAAAGAGAGTTTGATGAGATGAGTGTTGAGCTCTCGTAGGTCTAGTATGGGGCGCCAAGTCTCTGCCGTCTTTCGCACCAGGAAGAACCTGGAATAAAAACCTCTGCCCCTCTGAGAGAGAGGTACCGGTTCTATTGCCCCCTTGAGAATCAATTGATGGGCTTCGAGATGGAGCAGTCCCAGATGTTTTGTGCGGGTGGCGCCCGGAGCTCTTGTTGGAGGAAGATCTTGGAATTCCAACGTATGGCCACTCTACAATATTCAGGACCCACTGGTCCGATGTTATAGACTTCCAGCTGTTCAGACAAAATGATATCCTGCCCCCCACTGATGTGACTGGGAGGGAAGGAACAGTAGGTAGAGCCAGAGGCCGCTATTGCCGCTTGGCGTTGTCACGTCCCTGACGGTTCTGACGGCCTCGCGGAGGTTGGCGAGAGTAAGACGCCGATTGTCCCTGCCGTTGATTTGAGTATTGGGTCTTATAAAACTGCGAAGATTGCGAGGAATATCTCTGTTGGGTGTTGCCTCTATACGAAGAGAAACCTCTGCCACGAGCGCCTTTAAATGGGACCTTACGGTGGTTGAGTGATCCCAAGGACTTCGCCGTGTCTGTATCCTTTTATATATTTTGCAGGGCATCATCAACATGCTTACCGAAAAGCATCTCTCCATCAAATGGGAGATCCAGGATCTTATTTTGGACCTCCTGACGAAACCAGGTGGCTCTCAACCAGCCCTGGCGACGTAGCACCGCTGACCCTGCTAAGGCCCGAAAAGTCGTGGAAGCTATATCCATAGCACAGTCGATAACTTCAGAGGAGGATTTCTCTACCTCCATCAGCACTCTCTTGGCCTCATCCCTTGTGGAGTCTGGTAGTTGTTCCACAAACGGTTCCATGTCACACCACATCTGGCGATCGTATCTGCCTAGAATGGCGAGAGCATTTGCTGCTCTAACAAGCAAGCTGGCCATGGAAGAAAACCTCTTCCCCACGTTATCCAGACGCCTACCGTCCTTGTCCGGAGGCGTAGTCAAAGGCGTAGTCAAAGGTGTTGACGGGTTTTTGGACTTGCTTTGGGCGGCCTGTGAGATCACCGAATCAGGCTTCGGCTGTCCAAGAAGACAAGCTGGACTGCCTTCTGGGGCCTTATACTTCTTTTCCACTCTGGGGAGAACCGGAATAACAGTGGCTGGATTTTGCATGATCTTCATACCTTCCTCCCACACATGTTCAATTATGGGAATGGACTTGACAGATCTTCTGTATTGTTCCTTGAAGTCATAGAGGAAACATTCAGACTCTTCTCTCGTAATCGGCAGTCCAAACCTCTTTGACGCTCTCTCCATCGGGTTATGGAACCCCCTATATCAACTGGAGGGGAGATAGAAGTATCACGACCAGTGGCGTCTGGATCTTGTAGCCCACTGTCACCCTGATCCAAGTCTGGGTCTTGCAATGGATCAGTCAAGGGATCCACCTGTACAGCCTCATCGTTGGAAGAGGTATCCTGCTGGACAGTATTGGCTGGTTCGGGATCCAGTGTCCGGGAACGGACCATAGGTATCACCGGTGGTGGCGTGAGGGGCCCCACTGGCAAAGGAGGCAGACTGATAACTGGCTGTGCTTGTGACAACAACTGAGGTGAAGGTTGCGCAGACTGCATTGAAGGTTCCGAAGGAAACCTGTTACGATAGTCCTGCAGCATCATCTGTAGATCAGAGATGAGAGGCGGGCATGGCCACCATGTCCTGCCCTAAACCAGGCGGATGTCGCTCTTGTGGAACATAGCGATGCAACTGTTGTCCACCTGTATGCTCGTAATATTCCTCCGTGTCCGTCTCCTGCAACTTCACATTCAAGTCTGAGGGACTGTAGGCATCCCCATAATGGCCACTCTCATCCTCATCATCCTCCGACTCATCATCCAGAAGCATGGTCGGCGGATGCGACGAAACTCGTTGCGGAGACGTCACTTCCCGTGTAATTTTCATCTTCTGCAGTGGAGAATGCATTTTTTGACCCATCGACGGTCTCGTCGACTGAGCCGTCGTCGACGGTGCAGCAGTCGTAGACGGTATTGTCGATGGAATAGTCGACGGTACAGCGGCCTTCGTCGACGAAATCTTGGTCGTCGACGGAATGATCGTTGACGGTTTCGTAGACGAACTCGTCGTCATCACCATCAGCGTCGAAGTTGTCGTCGTCAACGTACTTTTTGTCGTCGACTAGGCCGTCGACAGCACCTTACCGGAGCTCAACGTCGTCGACGTGGAAGAAGCTATCGTCGACGAACCGGGAACCTTGAATGACGACGAAGTCGTCGACGTGGAGATCGCTATCGACGACGAGCCCGTCGACGGATCCAAGGAAACAGCGGGAAGTTTCACAGAAGCAATCGTCGTCGACGTACCTGATGTTTTCGTCGTCGACGGACGCTGTTTTTTCTCCGGCCCGGTTCCTGGAGTGACAGAAGAGTATATTGTTTGTTTATTCTGATCTTCTACCCAGATCCCAACGTGGTTTATGGGTCATACTCCTGTCGTATTTTACTACACGAGTATTAGGCACAAGGACGGTCTCAACGCCATAAAACATTTTCTAGGAAACAGGCCGATTTCATTATGGTCGCACACACAAATGCTCATTTCTATGACTGAAACTTGTTTAGAAAATAACTTTTTTCTCTTTAATGGGAAACTCGCATCAAATCTGTGGAACTGCGATGGGCAGCTGCTTCGCCCCCAGCTATGCTAATTTGCATATGGGCTGGCGGGAGGAGCAGGTGGTCCGGAAGCGGTATTGTGAAATATGGCAAAATAACATTCTTCACTAGAGTCGTTTTATAGAGGACTTATTCATTGTACGCAGGGGTGCCATTGAAACAGCTCAGCAATTTATAAAGGATCTTAAAGTAAATGACCTCAATTTGAAATTCACCACTAGAAACAAATCTTTATCGGAAACCTACAGCAGGAAGTACGTTGCTTCACGCAACTAGCTTCCATCCTAACAATTTAGTGAGAAGTATACCGTATGGTGACTGCCTACGCACTATAAGAAACTGTAGTTAGCCAGAAGTCTTTGAGAGAGAACTATCAACTTTACAAGCACATTTTAGATCCACAGGCTATGATGATGGATGTATACAATCGGCAATCCACAAAGTCAGAAAAAAACAACAGAGGAAATATTGTTTAAACAGAATCCAACTGAACATGTTAAAGCAGGCGAGACCCCCCCACAAATGAGTGTAGAAGGATAACATATCACAACAAGCATGGGCAGGTTAGAAAGATCTTAACCAAAGATTGGCACATCATTTGAAAGGACCCTATTTTGGGAAAACTAGTGCCAAGGAGACCTTTAGTTACATTTCGTAAGGCTAAATAATTCAAACAGATGTGGGTTAGTAACATGGTGCACAATTCCAACATGGTAAAACCCAAAGCTACAAGCTGCAACAGAAGGAAGGCTTCCTTAAATGTATGAAATGCAAGGCATGTAGGCATGGTAAGAACACAAGCACATACACCCCAGGGTTATCTCAAAATCAAAAAAAAATAAAGGGATACTATGATTGTAAGACCGATTATGCGACATATGTGCTTGAATGCCCATGCAAACTTAAGTATGTGGGGAGTACTATTCTGACTGTTCATAAAAGAGTGCTACAGCACCTCAGAGCAATTAAAAATGGTGACAAGACATATCCAATAGCGTGCCATATTTAGAAATTCCACAATAAGAACGAAGAAGGCTTGTCATGTTTTGTCATTGATTCTATCCCTCCTTTGATACGAGGAGGAGCTAGAAGAAATTGAGAACATTGGAATCGTGCTTTATTGTAGAATTAGATACACGAGTTCCGAATGGATTAAATATGGAGGATTTATATACACATCTTTATTAACCTCCCCAAAAAATTGATGAAAAGCCAAAACTGTATGAAGTAAGAAACTCCTTTTGATTCTCTGTTTTAATTAATTTAGTTTTTTTCAACACTTGTACTTTTGTTTACACGTATTTTGGCACAATGTATAATTGTTGAGAACCATGGTTTTGCATTTGGGTTTGCCCACTTGGGCATGACATAAAATATATTGTCAGATGAACAGTTTCTTATTTCAGTCTCAGTTTAATATGTGGACTTTAGCCCACTGGGGCAATACACTAATTATGGTAAATTATGTCAAGGAGATGTGACAAATTTAAATGAAGACAATCACTTGTGCGATTCAAATAAGGGAGCGTGTGAATGTTAATTGAATTGTAGAAGAATTATATTTTCTCTTAACATAATTAAGTAGTGCGGAGTGTAGATACAAACTCTTAAGTAACACACAATGCAGAAACTAAGGATTTGTCAAAGATGAAATTGTCAACGACAGAAAGTTATAGCGTTTATCATGTTTATTTTTGTAATTTGTTGACCGCAAAATAAATTGTAATAGTGTAGCAAAAAACAAGAAAGTGAACATTGGTTTTGATGAATGTATCTGCAAAACTACGAGTATTTTTACTACAGCAAGGTGTCTGTGTTTATCACGTGATATGTCACATGCACAAAATTTTAAAATGGTTGGTTTTCGCATTAACGGTGGTGGTGAACAAGCCTGCTGGTTCAGGCGAAACGCCTCCAATCAGCCGACAAATAAAACCTGTTATTTGTCACAACATGGTGTTGTCAATTCTTTTTTGAAGAGGAGTGTTTGGATATATGTAGGTATATGCATATAATTTGTAATTGCTCTGGGGTACCAGCACGTGGGCAGGACTATTTAGCGCTTAGGACTATTGAGGAGTATACCCTGGAAGAGAACTTTGTGCAACGCCGAGGACAGTTTGATAGGAGTCTGCTGCATCACCCTAAGGACACTGTCTACCAGCAAGCTGAAGAGAGACAGGCAATCCTGAAGAAGGCCTAGGCCCTGGTGGCTCCTAAGTCGATGGCGGATCGGTCTCTAGAAGATGTCATCCCAAAGGAAAGGTAGTGAAGGCTGCTCAGTGAAGGAGAAAAAAAATAATTAGCATGTAGTTGATGCCCATGTGCATTGCCAGGAAAGGAAGGAGTCAATCGATATCTTGTGACTCCAAAAACATCTGAAGAAAGTCCACATTTGTAAAGCGCACAATCACCCGTAAGGGTCTCTAGGCGCTGGGGGGCCGTCGGGAAGATTAAGCGAGCTATTGCCCAGAGTCACATGGTGCTGGGCTAACCTGCCGCCGGAGCCGGGGATCGAACCGTGGTCCCCAGCTTCCAGCGTCAGTCGCCCTGGCCGCGGCGCCACACCTCTCCAAACAAATTACGAACTTCTGCACCCAACGTTAGGTGGCCGAAGTATGTAGAGCATGTGCATCTACCGCAGCACATGTTACAAACAGCTATTTACCGGAAATTGCAGTATTCCAACATAGTTATCTTTCATAGATGAACATGCTTTAATCCTTTTCAGCTGCTGAGCTGGGGAATCCCATGGTAATTCTTAAATAGCAGAGGAAAACTAAACAGAGCCTTTAGGATAAACATTCACTTTTAAAGCACAACAACTTAATTTAAAAGTTCAGCAAATGGCGTGACAGAAAAATGGACATCACCCTCTCCAGAGACCACCATACATAAGATTTTGTAGCACAAGTGTTAATAGATGTTGCTTGAAAGGGAGCCTTTGTCAGGGAGGAATGTGGGTTGCATGTTAATCTAGAAGATATACCAACACTGGAAAACTATAGCTTTAGGTAAGCAACTTGTGTTCTATTGTCCAAAAACAGGCACTTTGTATTATTTGCCTACTACATCATCACCACAGAAATACATAAGAAACTGCAGAACAGAAATCGAAAAATCACAATCTGGGCAGTTTAAAAAAAAAATTTAAAGAGGCCCAAACAGTGTGAAACTGTTCCCAGGGTCCTCTGTGGCTGAGTGGTTAAGGGAGATGATGTAACTGGCTAGAGTGAAGCAATGTACGTACTGCAGATCTTAAAAGGGGCAGTGTACCTTTGCACAACACTATGCAAAAAAAAAAAAAAAAAAGGCTGGCTGCATAATTTTTGTATTTGTCAGTGCTCTGGGATGCAGCTGAACCCACAGTAATTAATTAGTCCGCAGGTTATTATACATTGAGGATCCCGTCACTGAGAACAAAGCTTCTTGTCACATTGTTTAAAACAACTAACGAGTTAACTGCACAAACTTACAGAAGATGTGTTCTCTATAAAATTATTATCAAAAGCTCCCAAAATTCTCGCTCAGTTTCACCAGCTTGGAGATCATCTTATGAGAGATCAGACTTTTTTTTTGCTAACTGTTCTTGAAATGGGATGAAACTGTGCAGGATAAACCGGAGTAGTCATTAAAATATTTTACATTTAGATAAATAAATAGAAAACAATTTACTTGTATAAAAATTTGTCCATGGCAATAGAAGCATGCTTGGGAAACTTATCGCATGTGTAGATATTGCGGTCATCCTCTGGAATAAGGTCTACGTCATGGAAGAACATACAATCCCAGTCTTCCTCCTTCATTGCTTCTTTGAAGCCCACGTTCAGCAACTTTGCTCTATTGAATGTGTAATTCCCAGCCTGTGGAGTGGAGCAGATTTCGAAAGAAAAAAAAGGTCACATAGTCTCAGAAAGTTGGAGTTTAAAGCAGTATTTTTATGCACAGCTAAATACAACACGGATCAAAGTTTTAAATGTATTCTTTACAGAACTAATTTACACATGAGTTATGAAAACACCAAGTAAAATGAAAATTAAGTTCCCAGGGTCAATACAATATAATCATACTTATTAGTCGAAATATTCACAAAAACACTCGACCTAAATGTGTACAGCAGACACTATAGAACACATTCAAATATTAGCTGTATCCACTGTACGTAAGCTTTAAACACATCAGGTAATATTTGTAAGGAAGGGATGTGTGTTCATCCAGATTTCTGTTCGGCCTACTCATCCAATATCTCAAACTCCAAAGCCAGCACTTTGAATTCTATGTCAGGACTGGAGGCGAGGATTATACCTTCTCTCTTTGCTTTATTTGAATAGCAAAACAAACAAGATGATGGACGGAATGTTGCACAATGGCAAAACATTCACCCCCAGTCATAGATCTGTTTAATCCATCGTTATTTTGCTCACCAAGCCACCCCAGTTCAGACATGGCCATATACCAATCAGTCTTGACCCTGTGCGTCATGGGAACAATCCAGACCGAACTGCTAAGCCATGTCTTCCCTGGACCGGAATCAAGCATCCTAGGACCAGTTTCTGGCTATCAACCGTCTTCAGCCAGGATAGCTTGACTCCAGTGGCGTTGTGAGCAAGGGACCCACATCTGGGCATACCCTTCCCACATAGGGTGAACAGCAAAACAAACAAGATGATGGACGGAATGTTGCACAATGGCAAAACATTCACACCCTGTCACAGATCTGGGTTTAATCCATCGTTATTTTGCTCACCAAGCCACCCCAGTTCAGACATGGCACATTAAATATTTAACAAAGACTACATTTCCCAGGAAAAACACATAGTAACATCCAATCAAGTCAGGATAACAGTGTCCAATCAGGGGCCTCCTAGCCCAACATAGTCCTTTGTTAGTGTCCCTTCGTCCTCTTTCTTCGCTGATACGCAGCCAGATAAGTACCCTTCAGACTTTGTTCTCTTTTTGGTGTTATTTTTCACTGTTAATGTACTCGATTTTATAATGTATTGGCTACGATTGTGTTAATGACATTGTTGAGACTGGTGAGCATTTTGCTCTTGTTCCATGTTTCTTTAAGAACAAATATGGGATTGTACTCGCACGTCCGTGTGCTCGGCGTCACTAGGCGCGTTAGCTCATTTTTACCTTGGAAGCTTCCACAGGAATGGCTTTCCGTTCCTATGCCTTTAATTGCTGGTGTCTGGCTCAGCGATGTGGCCATCCCACTGCCAGGAGGCATGGGAGGCAGCGGAGAGTGCGGCGCCCTGCTTGAACTACTATTATCACAGTTCAAGCACCGCACGCGCATTCTGGAGCCTCTGGCCAGAGGGAGACGCCCTTCGTTGGGTGTGTAGGTGGTGAGAGGCTATCGCATTAGTGGCCGACCAACGTACTATTTATTATCCACGCTCTGTTCCTTCCTCAGATAACGTACACGGGGAACAGCGTCTGTATTAATGCAAAAGCAAACACACTTTTGGGTCTGTATCGGGCCTGAAGGCCTTGTTGGAGACATTTCCCAGGCCAGTTCCCTGGACAAAAAGTCAATCTTGTACCATTCCCTCTACCAGCATACCACGTCCCCTGGGGCTAGTACCCCATTAAAATTACGGTAAATCTGCCCCATATTTTCGAACTGCCATCCAGGAGGAGGAAGATCCTCTGATTTGCTTTGGGGGGGGGGGGGGGGGGGGGGGGGGAGGAACGCCTTCTATGAGGCGGTTGACACTTCGATTTACCGGGCGGTTGATAACTCCTCTCCAGCCAGATATCACAGGCATTTGACAGACTCACGTCCCCCTTGACCGCACCCCCTCCAGCCCCGGAGCCCGTGGGCACAGGAGATCTTGGTGCGCCGCCACTTAAGCTGCCCCGGTACTCTGAGATGGACCTGGATGCATTTTGCACAGCTCAAACAAGCCTTTTTAAACAGTCAAGTCTGCCCTACCAGCGGGGACCAACCCGCCCCCGCCCCGCTTCTCTGCCAGTCACCCCCAAGTGACCCTGCTGCGGCAGGAGATGCAGACTCCAATCTGGGCCCCTCTAGACCCTTGACCCAAACTATATCCTTCCACGCTCTTCACAGTGGGCCCCAGCCGATAAGGCTGTCTCTTACGTTGCAAGGCACATCTGAAGGCCCGCAGACACTGCTTCAGGGCAGAGTCGCTCCCCTGCCGCCGAACAGCGCCACCTGAGCGCGTTCACCCCCGCTGCTGCCACTCCTAGCATAGGTTCGATCCTCCTGTGCCCAGGACTGTGGTTTGTTCTTGTGTATTTTGTTAACTCTTGCCATCCTTGCCTGTTGCTTATTAGTCAGTCTCTGCCTGGTTTCCCTGTTAAGCCCCCAGTGCGGCCCCCCCACCCCCCTCTTTGCTTCCCTGACCGCTGTGTTTTCCCGCCGCCGCTCCCCGCAGCCACGCCCCCTCGCCGCCGCGCTCCCACCTCCCTGCCCGACGGTAGGGGTGACCTCTGACCCTGCTTCAGGGCCGAGTCGCTCCCCTGCCGCTGATCACCGCCACCTGAGCGCGTTCACCCCCGCTGCTGCCGCCCCAGCACAGGTTCGATCCTTAATGGCGACCACTGACCGGGCGCCGCGCCAGGGGCAAGCCCGTCTGCACCTGTCCGCGCGTGGACCGCGCCCAGCACCAGAACCCCTGGACCCCGCATCCCCCCATACGGCCAGATTGCGATACGACACCAATTCCCACCACGCACTCAACATCGGCCGAGACCACCGCTGCTTCCAGGCCACTGCTGCAACTTCACCTACGACAGAACCACCAAACCCCCAAGGACCGGGCCTAACCTCCTCAACACCCGCTCCGCATGCAAACACGCCGTTTGAGCTCTGGGACCTGCTCGACACCAACGGCCCGGACATTGCCTTTCTGACCGAAACCTGGTGGAACGACTCCTCGGCTCCTGACATCGTCATAGCCATCACAGACGGCTACAAGATCTCACGCAGAGACCACACCAACGGGATGGGAGGATGAATAGCCATAGTCCACAAGTCCACCCTCCAGGTCCACACCCTCGCAGACTACTCCCTCAATTCCGCCGAACACCTTCACTTGCGGATCCACACCGACCCCAACACCACCACCACACTCAGAGGAATACTCAACTACAGACCCCCCGGACCCTCTTCAGCGACTCTGTCGCTGACCTCGCCAGTGTAGGAGAGTAGGGTCTGCAATCCTATGATCACCCAGATTTTTGCTTTTTGCTTCACTGGTTTACGACTTTCCCTGGCTGTGGGCCTGCTAATCAGACCCACAGCCTAGCTGTTCTCTCTATTCCAAATTGTACCCAGGTACTGAATTGGCACTGGGCCCTCTCCAAGTCCCTGTAACCAGGGCAGAGGTGCACCCAGGAGTCTCCCAGGGGCTGCAGCATGTATTATGCCACCCCTGGGCTGACTAACTAAACAGACACAACTGGCTGCCTGACAGCTGGGAGCAAGGTGGTGTAATCACCCTTTGCTTTAGATATAGTATACCTATATCTAAACCTAGAATGGGCACACAGATCTCCTATCAGTCACTCCTATGGCAGGCCTTAACAATCCTGAAGGCAGAGTGCTTGGAATCGTGTGAGATGGTGCTGTGGCATGAGCTGAGCCTGTCTGCGGCTTTCGGGATCTATCCCTTAGCCGTTTCCATGATAGCGTCAGACCATATACTCTTAAGTGCCTTATAATCCTCGCGGTTATGGTAACTTTGGTCTGACAATATCTAAACATGTCGTGTAAGGTGTCATACGCTTTGGAATACTACCCCCTCGCCAGTTCTGGCGACGGGGGTAGCATTCCACCCCTCTAGAGGGAGAAGACATGTTGGTAGCCTGTAACCCCGGTTAAAGTTGAACATAGCCTCAGCTCCACAAAATGGATCCTGCCACCGAGACACAAGTCTGACCTCCTGCTGCTGGGAGTCCTTCCAGCGAGGAGTGCTTGGACAAAGGGTTTCCTGTCAGGGGCGGTGCTAGCACCATCCCAGACAGGGTTTTGTGTATCCCAGGTAGGCAGGGCTATAGAGGAAGGTGACTGCAAGTGGCACCCCGGTGCTCACTGTGCATATGCCGGCTCAAACCAGTTCCTGGGGCACACCAGCCCCTGAGCTGGGGAGAGACCGGACAAAGGAGAGGGGTGTAACCACCCCCCTCCTAGTCCCACCCATAGGGCAGGACTTAGTCGCGTGCCAGCCCCTTTTCTCAGGATAAAGGTAGGAGCAGGCCCCCTTCCAAATTAGATCTTTGAATCCTGAAACTACTTTCTACGAAAGGAACTCAAGACTTCTTCCTAAGATTTCTCCCTTGTGACTAAGGAGTAGTCACCCTGCACCCGCAGGCACCATCCAAGCATCGCGGTTTGCTGTAAGTCTCTCCTCAGGATCAAGACTGCCCAGCTCGACGAGAACCGGCTTCCCTGGCACCTCTGACCTCTAACTGCATCATCAGCCCAGCTGAGATTCGTGGGTGTGACGAGACCTCGAGGGACCAGCCATCTTCAAGACTGCACAACGCTTGCCCAGCACGACCACCGAGGGATCATTGAGTGAGTGCTTTGGGGTTTGAGAAGCCCCGACCCTGAGCAGCTCCAGCACCGAAGTCCAGCCCTCCAGCATCCACGAGATCTGCGTGGGGCCCTTCTGCTCTTTGCTGCTCACCGCGTTGTCCAGGACACTTGCCCGTTGGCTAGTGGCCCTTCTGACGACGAACCACGACGACAACACCGCTGGTCTGGTTGCTCCAGACTGCTGGCCCTTGCTCCCCTCCAACAGAGGAGCACCCCGGACCCTCCTGGTCCACTCCAGACGCCATTTTGAGTCCACCGCGTGGGCTTGCATTTGCCAAGAGTTGTTGCCCCAATCCTGGGTCCAGCGATGTCGACAGCAGATACCACCGTGGGACAGCTCGCACCTCCATCCTGGTCTCCGACAACGCCTCCTGGTCCGAGAGACTGCAGAGCCCAGCGTCGCCCACTCACCTGGTCGAGGTGACTTCGCCCGGTGCCATCCTGGTGCCCACCTAATCACTGGCTAGTGATTCAGGGCTTGGTCCCCTCTGCTTACAGGTCTCCATCTTCATCGATCCAGGCTTGGATCACATCGAACTTCATCACTGGTCGCCTGCCAGCAACTTCTTCTTTCAGGCTCCATAGACTGCAACGAGGATTCCCGACGTCTTTTCAGACCTATGCAGCCGCAGCCCCTGGGCTAGGTAACCTAAGCATTTCGGTGCTCCAGCATAGTTTAACTATCTAAGTGTCCAGATCCTTTTTCGTTTCAGCTCTACCTAGTCGGATTCGTCCGATAACACTAACTTTGCATTTACTAGCCTCCATAGACTTTGTTCCGCATCCCGCGTGAGAGTGCACACTCTGCACCCGATCTCCCTAGGCCTCCTGCTCGTAATCTAAAGGTTCAGTAGTCTAGTCCTAGCGATCCCAAAGCCTCTGAGAATAGTTACTTACCTGCTAGTAATTCGCATTCCACTTTTGTAGTATATGGTTTTTCGTGCCCCTCGGGCATTTGTGTAAATTGTGCAACTTAAAGTGTTTTCTTAAGAGTTTTGTATTGTGCTTAGCTCCCTAACTCATAAAGAGTTCAGGGTAGTCTTGTTATAAATAAATATACTTTATTTTCATAACAACTTGTGTGGTGTCCTTTCACTTGGTGTTCAAGGGGTAAATGTGATGGTAAAACAGCTGGCTTAACACGCCCTCTAGAGTTTAGCCTAAAGACTGCTCTTGTCCATGCTACTAGGATAGCTGGTCTATCAGGTTGACTTACAACCAATCATCAATAAGGGTCGTTTGGACTGATACATAGTGATCACTAGAATAGTGAGCACTGCATATCAGGCCAACTTCTCACAGCCAGCACCCACGCACTCGTCTCCACTGGCTACATCCTTCTCGTAGACCTGAACTTCCACCTCGAGAACAACGGCGACGCCAACTCAACCGCCCTGATCGACAACCTCGGCCTCTGACAACTCGTCACTGAACCCACCTACGCCGCCGACCACACGCTCGACCCCCTGTTCTCCACAAGCACCCACGTCGCCTTCAACCACACCACCGAACTCCACCGGACTGACCACCGATGCATCCACTTCATCTTCAAGGAAACCAGCCACGCACCACCGCACCCAACAGCTGCCTCGCCGCTGCTGGAGCAAAGTCACCGAGGACCAGCTGACCTCCACCCTCACCCAGAACTCACCTACTGACCCCACTGACACAGACGCCGCCGCCCGAAACTTCAGACAGTGGATCGACGACTGCGCCAACGCCCTCGCCCCAATCAAGAAACCCTCCGTCAACCACCCCAGCAAGAAAGCCGCCTGGTTCACCAAAGAACTCCAGATCTCCAAACGGACATGCCGGAAGCTAGAGAAGAAATGGCTTCACGACCACTCACCAGACAACCACAAAGCCAACAAGGACGCCATTCGCAGACATCACCAACTCATCAGAACAGCCAGGAGATCCTCCTTTAAAGCCAGACTGGACAACAACGCACACAACAGCAAAGAACTGTTCAACATAGTGAAGGAACTCTCCAACCCCAGCGCCAATACCAACGATATCCCACCCTCACAAAATCTGTGCGACTCGCTGGCCACCTTCTTCCATCGCAAGATGGCAGACATCCATGACAGCTTTAACTCCTCATCCGCCCCGACCACAACAAACCACACCCCGAACGCCACCTGCACCAACCAGCTGACCTCCTGGTCCCACGTCAACGACGAAGAGACACGCAAGGTCATAAACTCCATCCACTCAGGATCTCCAACAGACCCCTGCCCACACCACGTTTTCTACAAAGCGGACGCAACCATCGCACCCCAATTGCGGAAGATATCAACATCTCCTTCCACACAGCAACATTCCCGGAAAGCTGGAAGCACGCCGAAATCAACGCCCTCCTCAAGAAGCCCAAAGCGGACCCCAAAAACCTTAAGAACCTCCGGCCCATCTCCCTGTTCCCCTTCCCGGCGAAGGTAATCGAGAAAATCGCAAACATGCAGCTGACCCGCCACCTCGCGGACAATACCATCCTAGACCCAACCCAGTCCGGATCCAGACGCAACCACAGCACCGAGACTGCCCTCATCGCTGCCACAGATGACATCAGGCGCCAGCTAGACAACGGCGAAACTTCAGCCCTCATCCTCCTGGACCTGTCAGCCGCCTTCGACACGGTCTGCCACCGCACACTAAGAACACGCCTCCAAAAAGCTGGTATCCAGACAAAGTCCCTGGACTGGACCACGTCCTTCCTCTGAGGCAGAACCCAGAGAGTCCGCCTTAAGCCCTACCTCTCCAAAGCCACCGACATCATCTGCGGCCTTACCCCAGGGTTCATCTCTCAGCCCGACCCCGTTCAACATCTACATGGCCCCCTCGCACAAGTGGCCCGCCAACACGACCTGGTCATCATCTCCTATTCCGACGACACCCAGCTCATCCTCTCCCTCACCAAGGACCCGCACACTGCCAAAACCAACCTCCACGAGAGAATGAAGGCCGTCGCTGAGTGGATGAGAAGCAGCCGCCTGAAACTGAACTTGGACAAAACGGAGGTCCTCATCCTAGGCTCCACCCCCTCTGCATGGGACGACTCCTGGTGGCCGACCACACTGGGAGCAGCCCCCACACCCACGGACCACGCATGCAACCTAGGATTCATCCTCAACTCCTACCTCTCCATGGTGAAGCAGGTCAACGCCGTTTCCTCCTCCTGCTACAACCCCCTCTGCATGCTTCGCAGGATCTACAAGTGGATCCCGAACGAAACAAGAAAAACAGTGACCCAAGCCCTCGTCAGCAGCAGGCTGGACTACAGCAACGCACTCTACGCAGGAATTCCGGCCAAACACCTCCGACTACAACGCATCCAGAACGCCTCTGCCCGACTAATCCTCAACATTCCCCGCCATAGCCACATCACCCCCACCTCCGAGACCTGCACTGGCTCCCCGTCAACAAAAGGATCACCTTCAAACTCTTCACCCACGCACACAAAACACTCCACAACACCGGACCAGTCTACCTGAACGACAGACTCAACTTCTACACCCCCCTCTCGCCAGCTCCGCTCCGCCAGCCTTGCCCTTGCTGCTGTGCATCCAACGAACGACCTCCGGCGGCGGATCCTTCTCCTTCCTAGCCGCCAAGACCTGGAACACCCTCCCCACCCAGCTACGACAGACCCAAGACCTGCTCACCTTCAGAAGGCTCCTCAAGACCTGGCTCTTTGAGCAGTAGCAGATACACCCCCCCCCCCCCCCCGACCCAGCCCCTTGAGACCCTTACGGGTAAGTAGCACGCTCTACAAGTTCACTGATTGATTTATTGATAGTTTACGTGGAGAATGTCCCCGCCCATCGCTAGAGGGGAAGTGGCCCTTACCCCAGAAATTGACCCCCACATGGCCACTCTTCTTCATAAATTTATCATGGACTCTAAAAAAGGGATCGACCGATCTTGGAGGGCATGTCAGGATAAGCTCCTGGACGCCCTCAGCCCCATTACAAAAATCCTTGACATGGCAGAGGAAGCCAAGGAATCAGGCGCCATAACCGGAACTTTTGTCAGGATAGGCTCAGAGGGCCGTACTATTTTTGGGCACGCGAACTGGGCCTTTTCCATCGAGCGCCGCCCCTCCCTCCTTATCAAGATGGGGGGGGGGGGGGGGCACCATTGCCCAGGGAGGTCTATTAGGCAAACATTTTGTAACAGAGCTCCGAAAGTTTGTTAACACTTTCACGTCGTTGGACAAGGCCCGGTTCACGAGACCGGCCGAGGCAGGGGCCACTCAGCCACTCGCCAACCTCAACCCCATCAGAACTCACAAAGAGACTCAAGACAATACCAGCACCAGTCCCACTTCGGGAACTTTTATCCAACGAGCGGGCGCCGCAGCAACGGGAGAGATTTCAGAGGAGGAGCAGCCACCTCAAGCCCCGGTGAGTGTTCTCCATTTTTCCACCAACTAAAAATAGGGGGGAGGCTGGCAAATTTTTCCCAGGCTTGGTTGTCCATCACGCAAGACGCTTGGGTAGGTGTTTCATATAGAATATATGGAGAATCCAGTCCAACGGGCCACACCGTGTCCCATTCAGTTCTCTACCCAAGACGCCGCCCTGGTCGACGAGGAAGTCAGATCCCTCTCAACAGGGGTGCCATCTCCCTATCTGCCCCTCACCCCAGGTGGTCCCTAAGCAATTTACTTTTGGTCTACAAGACCGATTGCGGTCGAAGACCAGTTATTAACTTAAGCAAGTTCAATGAATGGCTGTTTTTTCGCCATTTCAAAATGGAGGGGATTCACCTTCTCCGGGATGTCCTACGTCTACAAGATTGGATGGTCCGCTTAGACCTCACGGACGCCTATCTGGTGATCACGATTTATCCTCCCCACAGATGCTTCCACCAGTTTGTCTGGCGCCAGCAAACTTGCGAGTTCACAGCACTCCCTTTCAGGCTCTCCTCGGCTCTCTGGTGCTTCACCAAGGTGCTCAAGTCCGTGATGGAGTTCCTGAGAGCCCGAGGTATCCGGATATTCATGTATCCAGACGATCTACTCCTTATGGGTTCTTGCCCCAGTCAATTAACAGCTCACCTTCGGATGGCAGAGGACTTGCTTCGGGACCTAAGATTAGCAGAAATCGGTTTCAACCTGCTCAGTCCGTTACCGTTTTGGGGTTCGTTAGAGACTCCACCGCGTCTACTCGGTCTGCCTTCCAGGAAGGTGGCCAAGATCCGCCACAAAATGAGACGTGTCCTTTCCAGACCACAAGTATCCCTCCGCCAGCTGGCTCGGTGGTGGGCCTCCTGTCGGCATCCATCCAGGCCATTTATCCAGGCCCGCTACACTACTGGGCTCTTCAGAGCCTCAAGGCATATTTTCTTTGCAAGGGTTACCCTTACTCCCACAAGGTCTCCCTGTTCAGCGAAGCCTGGGAGGAGATCCAGTGGTGGCTGGACCATATGGAGGCCTGGAACGGCCGCGAGATTTTCGGTTCCGCTCCAGATCTTGTTATAGAATCAGACGTCAGCAGGCTAGGCTAGGCAGGAAAGCAGGAGGCCCTGCTTGTCAGTAGGTTAGACTATGGAAATGCACTTTTCGTTGGGATGCCACACTACCTTTTCAAACGCCTGCAAGTGATACAAAATGCAGCGGCCAACTCCACTGGCTGCCCATGTGCCAAAGTGCAAGATTTAAAGCTCTTAGCACATGCACACAGTGTGCTCCATCGTACAGGCCAAAAGATTCTCCAAAATATAATCAAATTCTACATCCCGGACAGGTTAAGAGGTCAAGATCTCTAGCGTTAACCGAGACTAAAAGAATCAGTAAGAGCAGGGCAGGTGGGCGTACTTTTTCGCATCTTGCAGCGTTACGTGCAGGTTTCGGCAGCTCTCAGCGGCGACAGCTCTCCCTCAGCTGCAGCAGCCCACACAGATCCTGCGGAAGGTTGGAGGGTGCAGATTTAGGCAGGCCCTCAGCGGCGGCTCTCGTCTTAGCTGCCATGTCCCGCACAGGTTCAGCAAAGAAAGGTTCAGAGTTAGGCAGGCGCTCGGCAGCAGCAGTTCCCTCTGATCTGCTGCAGCCCGCACAGGTTCAGCAAAGAAAGATTCCATGGTTCTGAGTTAGCGGGCGCTCAGCGACGGCAGTGCCCTCTTGGTGGAGAGGTGGGAGAACGATCTGCCGCCGGTGGTCGCTCTTCGGATGCGGGGGACGGTGGCGAAGGCGAGTTCGGCAGAGCGGAGCTGGCGATTTGGGGTGTAGAAGGTGAGTCATCTGTTGAGGTATGCCGGTCCGATGTTGTGGAGTGCTTTGTGTGCATGGGTGAGGAGTTTGAAGGGGATTCTCTTGTTGACACAAGTGCAGGTCTCTCAGGTTGGATGTGATGTGGCTGTGGGGAGGTATGTCGAGGATCAGGCATGCAGAGGCATTCTGTATGCTTTGAAGTCGTTTCAGGAGTTTGGCCGAGGCTCCTTTCCGTAATCCAGCCTGTTGCTGACGAGGGCCTGGGTGACCGTTCTTCTTGTTCCGGTGGGGATCCACCTGTAGATCTTGCGGAGGGTGTTGAAGCAGGAGGATGAGACGGCGTTGACTAAATCGGTCATGGAGAGTGTTGAGTCGAGGATGACCCACAGGTTACGTGTGTGGTTGGTGGGTGTCGGTGCTGCTCCCAGTGCGGTCGGCCACCAGGAGTCGTCCCAGGCTGAGGGGGTGGAGCCGAGGATGAGGACCTCCGTTTTGTCAGAGTTCAGCTTCAGACGGCTGTTCTTCATCCACTCGGCGACGGCCTTCATTCCTTCGTGGAGGTTGGTTTTGGCGGTGAGGGGGTCCTTGGTGAGGGAGAGGATCAGCTGGTGTCGTTGGCATAAGAGATGATGTTGAGGTTGTGCAGTCGGGCGACGCGGGCGAGCGGTGCCATGTAGACGTTGAACAATGTCAGGCTAAGGGATGATCCTTGGGGTACGCTGCAGATGATCTCTGAGGCTACGGACCGGAAAGGGGGAAGGCGGACACTCTGGGTTCTGCCTCCCCATAGTGAAGAAGATATGTTGAAATAGGAAGGGGTGTGAATGAGGGGGTGAAACTAAGGCAGGATCCAAGACTACCTCCAGGAAGAGACTTGCCACCTGAATCACAGAGTGTCTCTTTTTACTCACCTCCCCGTGTCCTGACACTTTTTTCAGGTTCCCAAAGTTTGTACCTCCCTCCTTAATGTACTCAAGGAGTGCCACCGCCAGCCACATGGCCAGCTTCTCTGCCCCACTCACACTAGATGCAGGCTCACACAGAAGTTTCCTTTAATGCTCTACAACAAAGTTAACTACTAGGTCAGTCCCCCCCCCTCAGTCAGCGTACTCTTCCTCTGGAGTATTTGGTCCTTATTCTCAAGGATGGATCAGGCTACTGCTGTCCGCAGGGTCACGTAGTCCAGGAGGAAAAAGGAAGAGTCCAAGCTATGGACTGAATGTATGTGTCTACAGTGTAATTGTGAATCAAGAGTTCATGATTGTGGTAGGGTGAATGTTATTTTAATCAGGAGCTTTCCACAGCAGAAGTTGATATATCCTCCTACCCCGACAGGTGTAAATCTGAAATCTGGTTGTGAAGTTACTACCAGTAACTTCTGGAGTGTAATTTCTCTTAAGAGATTGGAGACTTGTACATTTAACTACTAGGTGGAGATTTCTGCCTGGAATTAGTGAATATCACGAAGGTGGCAATCTCCAGCCAGTGGTAGGAGGAAATCTATAGTTGACGAAACCTCCACATGCAGATTTCCCTTTGTCTCTTATAATGAATGGCATGTACAATCACTGCTGTCCTTCAAAAAGCAATGGTGGGAATGGCTGCCGTGCGCTTTCCCCGGTATTAAAAGTAACTGCTCCAGTAAATGATCCCATACACAAAGATTCTTATGCAAACACCCATAAAAGTAATAATTCAACAATTTGTTAATAGAAGTAGAAACTCACCTGGTGGATGATGTATATTCCATAGTTCAGCTGCTGTCGCTGCAGAAAGGGGTGCATGTAGTAGAGGAGGTATTTCAGATGTACTTCTCGGTTTCTGTGTGGAATGATGACAGCCGTTTTGTGACTGGAAATGCAATCTGGGGGTCTGTATCGTCCACCTTTGGTCACATAAGGGTTTTTCCTTACTATATCAGCTGTGGTCAATGCAGTGGGAAAGGTTACTCTGAAAGGTCCTCCTAACAAAAGAAAGCATAAATGTAACTTTGCAAGCTTCAAGTCTAATACCAGAATGATTTTAGACGAGAATCCCATCCTTTAAAACTAATGAACTCTTGTGTTCTTATTAGAGATGGACAACGGGAGGCACATCAATTGGAGATATGCCCCCTCTGTGGTGCTGCCTTTCTGAAGGGGAGGGATTACAGCCAGGGCAAGGTACAGTGGGTACTTAACTAGGATGTCAGAAGGCTTGGGCATCACCAGAACAATGGCTAATGGAATTCGGGCCCGCTATTGTGTAGAGCGAACTTGTCCTCATAAGGTTTAAAGTTAAAGTAGTCTACAAACAGTTTGCAGGGTAATTAGCACATCTGTACCTGCAATAATTCCAGCCGCTAACATTTTGGGAACTTCGGCGACACTTGTGAAATTGCATTAAAATGCCTAAAACCGGTAGAAGCCATTATGTGCAGTCTTGTAGCAAAATAAACTTATTATCTAATCAACAACATTCTCTTTACAGAACATAAGCATTCCAATCTATTTTCCTAGTCTGATTTCTTAGCTGAATTTTAAAGTTCGTTGTTCTACTCCAATAATATTTTTTTTTAAAGTGCTGACTGCAACAGTGCCACAGGGCACAGAGTAAACCGGATACCTAGGAATCAGGTTTTAAGAGCTGGCCAGACATATAAAGATACCTTTACTGCAAAAAGTGTAAATGCAAGATTCTATTCTGACTAGGACAGCAGTGCGAACATTCTACAGGTAAAGTGGGAGTGAGGGTTAGTCACGCTTCGATCACCAACTCCCAACTTTCTCTGGCATCCTGTGCTCTTAGAATAAAAACTTGTATTCCTTTTTTCAATTAAGAGCTGTTAGAAATGGGATCCCTGGCTGGCGAGGGCTTTCGCCAAAGTCAGTCAGAGACCACCACTTCTAAGTCAGGGCAAGGGAGTTACACGCCAAGATAACCCCTGCTCACCCTCTAGGTAACGTGGCGCGAGCAGCAAGGCTAAACTTGGAGGCGATGTGAGTTAAGTATTTGCACACGCACCCCAGCAACAACACCCAGGCCCACCACAAAGGAAACTCCACACAAGGTTATATGTAAAAATAGCCTTTGTATTACACCAAAACACATTAGACAAGCACTGGCGTTGCCAATAGGTCTCGCAGTAGGAAAGTTGGAGCTATTGGTTTTGTAAATGACACATTTTATATTTATGTGTTGGTTTTGAAAATCGCGAAATTAATAGTTTTGTCATTTACAATGCCAATACTTTTAACTTTTGCAAATGTGACACTCATAGTATTTGTAATGCAAATTTTTTGTATTTACGTGAGTTAGATGTATTGATATTACAAATAACAATGGTTATGAAATTTTTTAAATAATTAATACTTAAATAAAAGTTATTGTAATTTATAATGGCAATAGCTTAAACTGTTGTCAATACCTTTTGTGAAGATTATGTTCAGTGTATTTTATTGTGAGGAAAATAAAAACAGAAGTGAAATATTAACGTCTTTTAGTGACATTTGTTTAATGTGAGAGAGTGTGAGTGAGTTTGAAAAGGGTGATTGATTGTGATATGATGTGTGATGCTGATAGTGTGTGTGAGTGTGTTAGTGTGTGTGATTTTTGAGAAGGTTATTGAGGGTGTGTAAGGGTCTTTGAGTGTAATTGTGTGTGAGGGTGTGTGTGAGGTGGTGTGAGGGGGAGGGGGTGTGTGTATTCCGATGGTGTGCGGTGTTGTGAGGATGAAGGTGTGGGCGTGTGCCTTTGTATGATGTAGAGGCTGTTATGGTGACGGTGTGTGTGTGTGAGGTGAATTTCCCTTTAAAATCATGATTTGAATGTTTGTGAAAAAACACTTCTGGTTTCAGCAGTGGCATAACAGTTTCAAACCATGAGATAAGATGATGTCCCTGTGCCTTAGTTGCTTAGTAGTGAAATGACAGTGTTTATAAACGTCTTCTCGTAGTAGGAAAGAAAGGGTTCAAGAAAGGTTAAACAGTTCAGTTCCCACGGTGCGCATTGACGTCGAATCGCAGTAGTATATCACTTAGTTTTAATAATGCTGTCGTGCAGTGCTCCCAACCACTTTGGTATCAGCGACTCCTCGTGAATGCGTTCTTTATACTCGTGTCCTTAATGCTGAATGCAATGAGTGAGGGAATACTTCGTTTATTATACTGCTGGCCAAACACCACAAAGCAACAGAGCGTCTTACAGAAGATGGAGGCAAACACGGTCAACACCAAAGCTAAATGAGGATATGCACCACCTGAAAATAAACAAACGGATCACTCTCAATGCAAATAAAACTATCGCTGCTTGCACGGATACTTGCGCTTGCAGCAAAGATTCACATCTATTCAAAGTATCTAGTTACATGTATAGGCTTACCATTTGTTCCCTCCCCATTTATCCGAAACCCTGCTTTCCAAGGAGGGCTTGCCGCTACATTCCCACAGTTGTTGCACTGCGAATGAGAGGTGGGTGTTGTCCACCTCAATGGCACTATAAGAAAATGTTTGATCAAAACACTTCCGACTCCAGGGTCCTAAAGTTGCACACAGTTTTCCGCACCATGTGCATCAACTCGCTGAGCCACAACATCAACATTACAAGTTACAACCTTTTTTTTTTGTGTTCAATCCACGGTGAATCGGAAGGCTGTAAGAGTGGAAAGCTGCTAAATCTGAAAGAAGGCCGGGTAAAGGAAGGAAATAATCAATACTGTCTCAGAGCTGCTGTATTAAATGGCACATTTAAACATGGCAACTGAAACAAAGCACAACAAAAACAAAATGCATCGTGTGAAAGTAGAGGACGAATGCAGTCATCGCAAGTGAAACAAAAGGAAATCGCCCGAGGTTAAAAATACACTCGCCTCCTCAGAAGGGGGGGGGGGGGTGCTAGTCCGAAGCCAGGCGTGCTCGAGAAGCAATTAGCAGCCAAAAGGGAAGTGAAGGGAGGCGGACGGGGGCGCAGCGGATGAGGGCCCAGGAGAGACACTAAATCTGTCACGGTAAATAAAGTTGCAGCGCTGCCAAACTCGGCTTCTCGAGCCCGGCACCGCAGCCGCCCGGCATGCCAGCAGCAGGGTACATAAATCAGGCACTGACTCCAGTACATGAGACCATGCAAGATGCTGAAGATTTTGAGGGGCTGTCGGTTAGAGAGGACAGCACGAGGATGCCGCGAGCTCTCTCTGTTTATTTCCGTACAGTTAGGAGGGAAGCCGGATGGGGGCGGGAGAGCCTGGTGGGGGGGCGTGAATAAACAAGCGTTAAGAGCGGCCGGCCGGGAAACTGAAAGTACGGCCGGCCGGCCATGATTCAAGCATATCCGACGTGGTTTGATGAAGAACAAAGTAATTTTTTCAAAGGTAGGGATAGCAAGTGACTTTGATTGGCAGTTTGAGTGTATGCAGAGGCGGTTTACGCCACAGCGTGCATGAAGGCTCATCGGTGATACGCTCACAAGCAACATATCGGAACTGGTGAATTTTGACAGGGTACATCGAAGATCATGGGCGATACACGTTCACCAATTACTGCAGCTTTCACCAATACTAATCTGTGATACGCTCACCACTTTAAAAGACGCAGTCAGGAAAATAATGGTGCGAGGGCGGCAGAGAAGAATGTAAGCATGAAGCGAAGAAAGGGGAGAAGTGCAGATAAACAGGCATAGGGGAGGAGAAGCTGCAGAGCGCACGCTGGGCGAAGCCCTTTGATGTGCTGTTAGCGGCCGGGAAACTGAAAGTACGGCCGGCCTGCGGCCGGCCATGAATAATTAGGGGAGGAGAAGCCCTTTGATGTGCTGTGCTACGTGAATGTGCGTGCTTGTTTTGCTCACGTGATTCACGTGAACTTCAAGAAAACCGCAGTGCAAGAAGCCCTTAGTTTGACGAGGATTTCGAGCACTTGAATTCTCGATCCCTCAATGCGCTTGCGCGCATTGTAGGTCACGAGACCTAATAAAAACACACACTTTACAATGTGCCAACAGGCACGGGCAGAATTTACAGGGGATATGTACAAGACAGGGCCACCTGGACCACTGTCAGGAATCAGCACTTTTAGAAGTAACACTTTTAAAAATAGCCCTTAGAATATAAAAAAAAATAGAATGTAAAATCACTGTAGCACACAACCAGTAACCACTGGTAACCAGGACCTCACTAGCACCACCTGCACTAGGAGAAAAACAACCACCTAAGTATTACAATACCTGTAGGGGTGTAAGCACATAACACATGATGCATAAACATACATTCAGCGGTGTAAGGAAGGAAAACACATGACGCATCAACACACGTTCAGCGGTGTAAGGAACAAGGCACATGATGCATCAACAACCCATTCAGAGGTGCAGGACACAGGGTGCGTAAAACATTCAACACGCAGTACATTTCCTAACACCCAAAAGCAATAGGACATAGATCATAACAGCATCTAAACCACAGTTAGCGCAGGAATCATAATAGCACATGAATCACTTTATAGTCCAGGTTGCACCACTGCGCCAACACCTAAACGTAGCAGCTGCCCACTACTTGCTGGGCAGCTGAGGGACAGAACAGGGCCTAAACGCTGCAGCTGGCACCAAGTGCTGCGCAGCTGGGGAAGGCCAGGGTAGGGATGAAGGAGTGTGACTCACTCCTAAAGTCCAGAGTACATGTCCCTAAAAGAGAAAGACCTAAACGGTGCAGCTACCCACTAATTGCTGGGCAGCTGGGGAACAAATCTCGCCAGGGGCTCTCACTAGCCCCTCAGGAACACTGCGCCCCATTGAGCCATCTGGCTCTCGAAATACTGTATCCCCAGGAGCCATCTAGGCTCTGCAAATACTGGGGGGCTTTGTTGTGGCCACGGGGCTCAGCAAGTCACTACTAGCGCACATGCCCCCTGATAAACTGTGGGCCCCACGTGGGCTTCTGAGGGGAGGCTCAACAACGTTGGAGCGGCCCGCTGCCAGACGGGGCCGCTCTGATTCTGCCTCTCCACCGCCCCCTCCGGCCGGCTTCACTTACCAGCTCTTTGCAGCGGGGGCGATTCTCCTTAGCGGGCCTTCACGAGAGCTCCCGCTCCTCGGGGGCTCTCTCTCCATACTTCTCCCTCTCTCTCCCCGGGGCTCTCCCTCGCTCTTGGGAGCCCGGAGGGGGGAAGACCAGGCGCCGGCTCTTTCTCGCTCTGTGGCTGCAGGGCGGGACTTCCGGCTCGTTGTCGCGCTGCAATTCGCCAGCCGGCCCAACACTTCCGGGTCGCCGCAGGCAGCGCGGCGGCCCGTTTTTAAACACGCAGAGGTTGGAGGATAATTAACTGAGGGGTGGGCTCCCTTGAGTGAAAGGATAACGGGGATTGTAATTGTAATTGTAAAGGCTCTTCTATAGCGCATAGCTACTCAGAAGCATCCCAGCGCTTAGGACTGACCAAAGGGAAATGGATTGCAGAAGATGCGGAAACCCAGACTCGTCTAGATCCTGGGAAACAGGACAGTTTTTAGCTTCCTTCGAAATGCAAGTAAGTTAGGCTCTTGTCGGAGGGATGGAGGAAGAGCATTCCATAACTTAGCCGCATTATACGAGAAAAGACGGCCCCATGTGCGGGCCCTATTAATCCTGGGAATTGCTAAAAGGTTTTGCTGATTGGAGCGAAGATTCCTAGATGGTTTATATGGCCTAATCATGTCATCCAGGATGGGGGGGCCTTTCCCATAGAGTGTTTTGTGGACCGTACAAAGGGTTTTGAAGTGAACCCGCTCCCTTATCGGAAGCCAATGCAAAGTGCTCAACGCGGGTCTAGCTGATGTGCGGTAGCTAGTACCCGTAAGTAGCCTCGCTGCAGAGTTTTGGGCGACCTGGGATGAGCTCCCAATCTCTGGGAAATGCCGGGTGGGCACCGGCTGTAGATTGCGAAAGTCGGCAAAATAGCGGAGTGGGCTCCCGCGCCGATCCTCACGCAAAATGCGTGCAAAGAAAGGCCGGGTGGGCACCGGCTTCACAAATGAAGCGCTCTCAGCGCGCTGTAGCAGAAGGGAAGCGCTCCCAAGCGCTTAGTAGGCAATCCAGCGCTCTCAGGCGCTAGAAGGGCAAGACACCGCGCTCCACAGCGCTAGAGCAAAGAAAAGGCGCTCCCAGGCGCTTTAGGGAATTCCACAGTCCAGCAAAGTCCTTTAAGAGTCCAGGGGCTGGCAGGGCCCAGGGAGGCAAGCCTTCCCCCGGGCCCCAGCAGCAGCATGCCCCTGGTCAGATTCAAGTTGGGAACAAGAACCTTTTCCAAGAGGTCACAGCCTCTTTTTATACAGACAAATCCTTTGTCTTCGGGCAGGGTGGGGGCAGAACCAGTTGCAGCTGGTCTGTGAGCACTGTTGATGGGCTCAACCACCCTCTCTATTCACTGGCAGGGCTTGAGCCATCAGTCGCACCACAGGGGGCGGAGCCAGCATTGTCTGGGGAAAACCCAGCCTCATTCAGGACACAGGTACACTCCTCCCCAGCCATCAGCATGCTAATCTCCCACTCACCACCGGGCAGACCCATCCAGCCTTCCTGGAGCCAGGCTCACCAGCCAGCTCCAGCCAATCACACTCCAGGCATATTTTACACTAATATGCCAACTCCTAGAAGTGGCAATTCCGCACAAGACACAATCATGCCACATACATCATTGCGAAGCATTCACTCTCACGAGTTCGCACATACCAAATTCGAGCATGCACACCTCACGCATCAGGAACTACCAGGGACACAGACATTCCCCATGCATTCCTATGGGAGGGCTGGCCAATCTCACACACGCACTCAGGGAGCGCCCGCACTTTACACTGCGCCACAGTGTCAAAGTGCGCAAAGACCAGAAATCACTATAATTATTTATTAACACTTGGCAAAAAGTTAAGGGGTGAACCTGCCAGAAGGGCCAAGTCCAACAAGAGCAAAGATGCAGACAAGGCTGAGTCTTAAATCGTTAGACTCTCAATGATCTCACATGGTTACTGCAGGCAGCGAGAAAGTGGTAACATTCGTGGACAAGAACTTTAGTTTAGATTGCCTATACTGAAACTCAATTTAGAGCATACGTTTAACAAGGCCAAAGGCAGTCAAGAACTCCTATTAAAAAATACATCACTTTGCATATTTTTTTATAAAACTCTAAACTGGGATAGAGGGCCACAGCAAAACCCAACATATCACTGATCTGGAATGATTCACTTCCTCCGGTTATTGTAAGTTTGGACCAAGGTCTCGCTTTCCTGGTTTCGAGCTACGAGCACCCTGTTAAATAGGGAGGAAGGAGTCAGTCTGATGAAATATTTTATTGCACAGGCATGGGATATTTTGGTGGAGGGCTATAAAGATTGCACCAAGGATTTTTGTAATCAAATTAAAATTTAGTAAGCGCAAACTTCTGCCCGGAGGTGTCTTGGTGCTATACAAAGGGACAAGGAGTGTAGTACTGAGTTCCTAGTTTTATACAAAGTGCCAGGTTTTCAGGGCTTTTCTTAAGACAGACAGACATGAAAGGAGCAGTTTTAAGTTCAGAGGACAAACCATTCCAGAGTAGAGGTGTGGTTGTGAAGAAGCTTCTACCACCCCAGGTGGTCCTTCTGAAAGAAAGGACCACCAGGTCTCGGCGAGACTTGAGCAGAGGGTCCTGCTGGGAGTTTACTACTGTAAGTTGTTCCTAAAATAGTCAGGTCCATGCCCATAGAGAGTCCTATAAGCCATATATAGAGTCTTAAAGAAAATATTCTGCTTGCTGATGGCTCCTCTCGCAGATTCAAATTTGGGCACTTTTAAAAAGAAAGTGTGCTGCTGCGTTTGAGCCTAAATCCATTGTTTTTTTGCTCACCAGGCCATTCCAGTTTGGACCCAGCCAGATGCAAATCAGTCTTGACCCTGTGCCCAATGGGAACACTCCAGCCCGAACTGCCAGGCCACGTTCTCCCTGGACTGGAAACAAGCCTCCTAGGACCGGTTTCGGGCTTTCAGTCCTCATCAGCCGGGATAGCTTGAGTCCAGTGCCATGGAGAGCACGGGACTCTTATCGGAGCATACCCGTCTCACTCTGGGAGACAAATGCAAAAAGAACAATGTCATACATTCACCCCAGTACAGAGATCTGGGCCTAAATCCATTTTGCTCACCATGCCATTCCAGTTTGGACCCAGCCATATGCAAATCAGCCTTGACCCTGCGCCCAACGGGAACAGTCCAGCTCGAACTGCTTGCTTGTTTCCGGTTCAGGGAGGACCTGGCTTGGCGATTTGGGCTAGACTTTTCCCATGAGACACAGGGTCAAGCCTGATTTGCATATGACCAGGTCTAAACTTGGACGGAGTAGCGTCCTACTCGCCGAAAAAGCGCTTTGACGCTTCATCAAGGGTAGTAAGCGCTATATAAATGCAATTACAATACAATATATGTATATATTTTTTTAGAGAGATATTTCTCAGTGCTGAAATTATGAGACTGAAAGAACTATAATGAGTCTCTTTGAAGTTACCTGAGGCAGTAAAGAGTGGTACTGCTGCAGAGTACATAAAACAATTTCTGCTAGATAGAGATATCGGACTTTTGTGTAGTGGCAGTTTTGACGTCATAAAGGGTATGCTGAAACGAAGAGATCTGTATTATGTAGACAGCTAACTGGATTTGTAAAGCCACGCAGTAGAAACACTTTGTAACAGATTAAATGCATGTGAGAGAGGAGCTATGGAGAGATGAGGGGCATGTTTGCAAGGATGGTAGTGGGCACATCCAAGGAGGTCATAGTGTGCAATTGTAAAGCACACATTCACCCATAGGCATCTTGGCACCAAAATGATGGTCGCACTGGCTCTCACCAGCGCTAAAATGCTGCGATGATGGGTATGTGGCAAGGTAAAGTAATACTGCGTCTTTTTTCTTTCTATGTTAGTCTTTTGGAAGAGTGTACGGATTTCGCAAAGGTAAGGGTACTTCGTCATTATTGACTTTAACACTTCACTCACGCGCACACCCACCCACCTACACTTTAACACCAACAACCTATCTACCTTATACGTAGGATAGTGTTTTAAAAGGATAGTTTAGGCACTAGCAGAGATGGCATATCGTTGGATGAATGCTGCCCAGGCCCTAAATCTGGTTCTGGAGTCCAGCTCTGAGGCAGGATCAGAGACTGAGACAGCAGATACTGAGACAGCATCTGAGGGAGAGGACAATGGAGCCGAATCTGGGAGTGACTTTTCAGTCGGCGCAATTCCATCCGATGACTCATCGTCCAGCGATTCTGAAGGAGACAATGTCAGTCGTGCTGTCCCTTTGCCAGCATAGTCTAAGCAGCAGGACACCCGTAACAGGGTAGAGCAACCCAGAGTGCAGGCACGTACGGCCGCAAGCACAGACTTAGTACTGTCTTGGCAGCCTCCCAATTTAGTTCAGCCCCAAATTCCGCCTTTCACTGGTGACGCTGGATGTAAAGCAGATACAGCAAATTTTTTGTCAATTGATTACTCCCATCTCTTTTTTGGTGTTGACTTACTAGACGAAATTGTGCAGCAGACAAATTTGCGTGCCGAACAATTTCTGAGGGAGCAAGGAGGCACTCTCCGGCCTCATTCTAGGGCGCGCAAGTGGACTCCCACTTCTCTTGGGGAGTTGAAGATATTTTTTTGGACTCCCGCTTATAATGGGGGTAGTGCATAAACCACCCTTGCTATCCTACTGGTCTACTCGCACGGTTTGGTTAACCCCCATTTTCGCACCATACATGAGCAGAGATCGTTTTCTGCTAGTGCAGCGCATGCTGCATTTTAATGACAATTCTGCTGCATTGCCCTGGGACCATCCAGACCATGACAGGTTGTTCAAAATTCGGCCTGTCGTGGAACATTTGTCTGCCAGGTTTCCAGAGGTTTATAGTCCTGGAAAGAATATAGCCATTGATGAGTCCCTTGCTCTTGTATAAAGGGCGGCTGCTGTTTAGGCAGTACTTTCCGAGCAAACACGCTCACTATGGCAACAAGCTGTACATGCTGTGTGAGAGCTCGACTGGTTATGTGTACAGCTTGAGAGTGTATAAAGGGAAGGAAACAACTCTTAACCCTGTAGGTTGCCCTCCCATGCTAGGGGGTCACAGGAAAGATCGTATGAGAGCTTGTCCAGCCACTTCTTCAAAAAGGTTATAACCTTTATGTGGACAATTTCTATACAGGAGTAGATTCAGTGAGCTCTACAAAGCTGGCACCGTGGCTTGCAGTACAATTTGTTGTCGCCGCAAAGGATTCCCGCAAGAGCTTGTTTGGAAGAAGCTCCAGAAATCCCAGAGCACCGCGTTGTGTTCCAACAAACTGCTCGCAGTCAAGTTCTCAGATAGGCGTGTCGGTACGTGCGCACTACAATTCATGCTGAGAGCACTTCCCCTGTCACGGTTTGGGGACAGATGGCCGAAGTCCCCAAGCCCACCTGTATACTTGATTACAACAAGTACATGGGCAGAGTGGACAAGAACGACCAGGTTCTTCAGCCATACGATGCGAGTCGTAAAACTTGCACTTAGTATAAGTATAAGTATAAGCACGCACTCCTCGGGCTCTGCAAAAACTAGTAGTTAGTTTCGAGAATTTTATGCTGAATCTAGACTTACGAGTAAACTGTAGCAAAACTTTTACAATGAACTGTGGTCCAAAATCAGGCAAACCCATGAAACGGATGTTTTTAAACAATGTCCCGCTAGATAATACCCCAACCTTTTCTTATCTGGGTATTTTATTCCATGAGCTAGGTTTTTGGACAAGCGCAATTAAGGCTAGAACCCTTTTATTTATGAAAACGATCATGGCTTTAAAGAATTTTGTTAGAAAACTGGGCATGAAGCCGATAAAAGAAATGCTGACTATATATAGAGCAACATGTATATCTGTGGCTATCTATGGCTCAGGCTTGTGGGGGTACGCAAATGTTGATCCAATCCAGGTGGTGGAAAATACATTTTTGAGGGAAGTCCTTGCAGTCCCACAGTGTGCAGCAACATTTAACTGTCACGTAGAACTTGGCCAGCCTTACATAACATACATTATCAAAATTCAACCTATCCTATTGTGGCACAGGGTATGGACCACAAATTAATGCGTTATGAACCGGGCCCTGTTACAGGACATCCTCAGTTTGGATCACGTGGACAGACTGGAATGGTTGGGATATGTAAAGTGTTTCCTGTCTGAGATCGGATGCTTCTCTTACTATTTGGATCCATCTTCAATGGGTAGCATTCCTAGGAAGACACTAAAAACCCTCTGCCTGGACCATCTTGAGGCTAAGAGGAAGAGAGCTGAAACCCTGAAACATTCAGTACATTCCCACCTTTCTATTCTTTGTGAGACTAACTCTGTACAGCCATATTTATCCTTGCCCATGTCAAACTATGATCGCTTTCTTTTAACTCGTTTTAGATTTTGTATGTTTTTTAGATTGGTGTCCTTCCCTAGCATGAACTCATGGAATCGTATGTTGCCCACTTGTCCATGTGATGGTATGTCAAATCAATCAGATATCCATATCCTCTTTTTCTGCAGACTTTATGGTGCCCCTCGCAGAAAAATTATCGTCCCTTTTTTAAAAAGAAATGAATTTAACCAGATGCCGCCCAGCTTTTTTAGAAGGACAGAGAATGGATACGGTTTTAACTGTAACTGTGGTCTTAAATTTTTTAAAGAGTGTTTTTAAATCACGAAAACAAATGATAACTGAAATGGTCTAAATTTTACCTCACTGGATAACACTCTATTTGATCTCCCTCTCTGAACTAACAATTATGAGTTGTAATTATTGTACTTTGTCTGTATGTTTGTTACTTTTATGGTTATTTGTTTTTAACCGAATAAAGTTCTTTGAAACTGAACTGTTTACGCACCTGATCCAGATGGCAACATACAATGCATATGTTGTTTATCGTGAGATCACTACAGGAAGACTCATGTCTTTCCTTGACTTTCAGTTGTCTGCGATTGAAAGTCTTACTGCTACAGAAGCAGAAGCCTCCACCTCATGTGTTCTGGAGGACGTGGCAAGGCTGTAACATCCAAAAAGGAGCAACCAGGTCATTGTCGTAAAGTGTGCTCAATGCAAGGAAAGAGGCAGGAGACTCGTGTATAGTGTCCTGAGTGCCCAAGTAAGCCTGCCTTCTGTTTTCCTACTTGCTTTAGGTTGTATTACACTAAAGCAAAATACTGGTAAATTGGCTGAGGTAGAGCTGCCATGTTGTCATGGATTACCCGTGTTTCACATTCAACTGTTTATGTGATTTTCTTTAGGACGTTTTTGAAAATTTCCAGCATGTTTGCCTTAGTTTCAAAGGTAAATATGCTTGCTGAACTCGTGAAATGTTTTTGCGGCATACTCGGCACCCCCCAACTGGCATTCACAAACTGGAAGGAGTTGGATAGAGCATTGTGAGAGAATTGATAGCTCGTGACAGAAATGTTCACTCAAGGTTCAAGTAGCTAGAGATGGAAGGCATTAGTATAGGGTCTCTTAACAATTGGACAGAGTTAGTCAGGACTCTGAGGACAGACACACGAACGTGTAAGAACAGCTTACGGTAGGTACCCTTTCCAAGGAAAATTGCAACGGTAGAAGGCAGATAGTAAAGGTAGTATAGATACACGTCCTCACTTCCTCACCCAATGATTCAAATCCATTGCTGCCACACTCACACTGAATTTACTGTAGTACTTATGGGCCAATGCTGCTTGCCATGTTCATCCTCCGTTAGAACTTAGAAGATGGTCAGTTTGCTGTATGATAAGTGCATTACAGTCACTGCACATAACGGTGGATTGGACATATGCTACGTTGTCACGGATTACCCTTATTTCACATTCATCCGTTCATAGTTCATGATGTTATCTTTTGAACATTTCCAGCATGTTTGCCTTAGTTTCAAAGGTAGATATGCTTGCTCAGCTTGAGGAATGGGCTTTGCAGCATACTCGAGCACCCCCCAAATTGCATACACAAACTGGAAGGAGTTGGATTTAGCATAGTGAGTACACTAAAGGTGCATGAAAGACATGTCTTCCCGAGCCTCGTGTGGCTGTCATGGAAGCCATTAGTAAAGGTTCACTGTGCATGCATTCGGTAACGTTCGGGAAGAAGGAGGTGGAGACTTGACAGGTGGTAAAATATAGTCAAAGTCGTTATGTCTTGTGGCATATGAATGTGATGGGCCCTTGCATGGCGGCAGTATGTTTGTGTGAGTGCAAGTGATATGGTTGTTTGGGCCCAAGGTGACCCCCTTCGCAAAACCAGGTTATTTCGTGATAGCCAATTTTGAAGTCGCCTCAATACGTTTTGGGCCCTAGCCTGTCGCGGGTACTTGGGCCTCCCACACGAGTGAGGCACCATTTTTATCGGGAGACCTTGGGGAACACTGGGTGGCAGGAAATGCTTGACTGCCCAGCGATGCCACAACTTTCCCACACAAAAATGTGTGGAAAAAGTGATTTTTTTTCAGCTACATTTGAGGTTTGCAGGGGATTTCGGGTAAGAAAACGTTGGGGGATCCACATAAGCCATACCTTCCTGGAACCCCCCGGGTGTCTAGTTTCCAGAAATGCGTAGGTTTGATAGGTTTCCTTAGCTGGCCGCCGAGCACCGGGCCAGAAACCGAGGTGACACCCCTTGCAAAACCAGGACGTTTTGGGATAGCCAGTTTTAATGTCGCCTCAATACGTGTTGGGCCCTAGCCTATCGGGGGCCTCCCACACAAGTGAGGTATATTTTACTCGGAAGACTTTGGGAAACACGGGGTGGGTGGAATTTAGTGGCTCCACGCAGAGTTCAGAACTTTCCACCAAAGAAATGTGAGGAAAATTTGTTTTTTTTACATTTATTTAGGTTTGCAAGGCATTCTGGGTAACAGAACCTGGCGAGAGCCTGTCAAGTCACCCCATCCTGGATCCCCCTGGGTGTCTAGATTTTAAAAATGTATAGAGTTGATACGTTTCCCTAGGTGCCAGCAGTGCTAGGGTTCAAAAACTACAGCTAGGCACTTTGCAAAAACAGGGTAATTTTTCATTGTGAAAATGTGGTGTGTTCACGTTGCATTTTCAGCCATTTCCTGTCGTGGGCACTATGCCTACCCACACAAGTGAGGTGCCATTTTTATCGGTAATTCAGATTTGTAAAGCAACTGTTTTTCCCTATTGACTTTTGATGCATTTCTGCCTTCCAAATTAAAGACAATGTGTAAAAAAAAAAAAAGTCATGCTAGTATGAATATTCCTAATTTCGGAAATATGCAAATATCTGTTTCTAAACTCTATATTTTGTTCCAATTTCAGAAATACATAGGAGTCTTTCATACCGAATTTTCCATGTATACATTTTTTCCAGAATAATGCTATATACCTGGTACATAATAAAAAACCATTGCAAGATGCTGCTCAGTTTTTGGCTCTGGGTTCGTCGGGTTCTTGGTGAACCTACAAGTCCTATATATCCCCACAACCAGTAAGGTCCAGAGGATGTAACAGTAGATTGCTTTCAAAGAGTTGTCAAAATTAAAATAAGTTACAGGCGAAAACGTCGACACAAAAGACTGTTTTTTTCCAACTCATTTTCAATTTTTCCAATATTTAACTGTTAGTTTCTATAAAGAAAAAACTTGATGGATTTACACAAATGACCCCTTGCTGAATTCAGCATTTTGTCTACTTTTCTAAAATGTATAGATTTCCAATCTAATACCCACTTCTACCATTAACTGGAAGGAGGTTGAAAAAAATAGCAAAAATAGGTTATGTGACGTCCCAGAAAAATGCCAAAACTGTAAAATTTTGGGGTTTTCTGACAAAAGTCGGTCATTCCCTAAAAGCTGGGAAAATGGAGATTCCAGCTCCACAAACCTTTTTTTGATACCATTTGCAGGGAAAAACCCAGACATTTTCATATGCAGGACTTTTTTCCCATTTTCACCAAAAAAACTAAATTTAGCCGTATTTTGGCTAACATCTGGGACCCATCCAGGGGAATCCACAAACCCTGGGTGCCTTTAGAATCCCCATGATGTTGGAAGAAAAGGACGCAAATTTGGCGTGGATACCTTATGTGGTCAAAGTTACAGAGGCCTAATCGCAAACTACTACAAATAGCCAAAAAAGGGCCCAGCAGTTAAGGGGTTAGGCACTTTTGAATGGTTTACCAAGTTCAGTACAGCAACTCCATAGAGATGAAGCATTCAACTGAAGCAGATCTTGTGTAGAGGTGAACTAAAGTCATCTCAATGGACTTCCAACCAGTCTGTGCACTAATCTCAACAATCCCATTCACCTCCCACTGCTGTCACTTTCCCCCCTTCCTGGGGCCATGTAACTTAATATAGAAGCCACACTGGGTACGCATCAGCAGCCAAGTCTACTGCTCACACTAATCTCTTTGTTTCTACTTCTCATCACTCAGCTAATTATGGTGAATAAATCAAGCAGTGATTGTTTGGAAGAAAACAAGGACTTGTGTACGAGTACTTCTGTGGAAGTATAGTGGACATGCAAGTTAAGCCAAGAGAATGGCCTGACGGGTGAAATAAAGGTCTGCAAGGTGCACAAGTGGATACGGGAAGAACAGTCGGTATCTGCAGGAGTTTCAAAGATCAATGGTGCAAATGTCCTGAATAAATTAAATTCCATGAAAAGGCTATGGTCACTCACAGCGAATGTACATGCCATCATACAAGGCAGAGCTCAAGGCAATAAATTTGTTCAGTCCTTCCCCAGGAGACAGACAAAAGCATAGACCCACCTAGGGAGGCCTTCCTTGGAGACAGGCCTTGACCAGTTTGAAACGAGAGGTTAGATTGGAAAACAATAAGCTGAATTAAATCAGATTGAACAGTTCTCCCAAGATGTCCTGTCCTCTCTGCAGGATCAGACAGGTGGAGAGAAAGAGAAGTCTACTGAACTCTTCCAAACTGGACTCCTGCAAGGCTGTACCCGAGCATTACATAACAGGTCACAATCAAAGGGGTCCTACCCAGCTGGTTGAGACTGAGCAAAGGTGAAAGCGTTTTAGAGGCACAGGCCGGTCTAGATCTTCCACACAAAAAAATACAGAATCAAGGTTTCTCAATCAACCATCATTACGCAGAAGCTATCATTTGTGGGTCATTCAGACAGGGACTAGTCATTGCAGAGCCGCAGTATTGCCATAAACAGTAAAATTGAACGAACCTTTTAAGTACAGATGGGAAGGCAGCGTACATTCGCAAATCAAGCGCCACATATAAGTGTGTCACGAAGTGAAAAAAGGTGCTGCATATGTAATTAAGCTTTTTTGAGTGCCAACAATGAGACACAGTTGATCTTAAAGGGAAAAAACAAGCATTTGCAATGCAATAGGTCTCGCATTTGTGACTGTTTAAGCTATTGGCATTGTAAATAGCAATGCTTTTTAGGTCTCGCCTACGCAGCACGCATGCGTAGCATATGCAAAAAGACCTTTACTTATTGCTTTGACTTTTCAGCCAAAAACGTGCACGAGTTCCATTGTCTTCAATTGCAACGCATGCACGTCAGGAGATTCACTAGCGAGAGCCGCCATATGGCAGCAATTTTCGCTCCCGCAAGGGAATCGCGCAGGCCCTCCTCTGCCCCCCTGCTGCAGCGCGAGCCCAGCGCGCGCCTCCCCCTGCAGAGGCACGCGTGCGCGCTTGTTGTCAGCTGCTTGTGTGCTGCGAGTTTCCACTGCTTCAGCTCCATGGGGTATCTCTGCGGCTCTTGCTTCTATAGTGTTTAATAATGCAGTAATAAAGTATGCTAGTTTCACCTGGCACTGAGGGAGAGGCCCCCGCAAGTACCCCCTGGCAGAATCTGCCCCAGCCCGTAAATCCGACATTTTACTGTCACACAACAATACATCTGTCCCCTTTGCGAGACCTGTCAGGATTTGCTCAGGATCACACCATTGCAACTAGTCTGACTCTTAAGTTCGTATTTTATACCTCAGTTTTGTTTTCTTCAATTCAGAGAGAAGCATAGCATGGCGGGTGAGTGTACGCAGATGACACCCCTGAAAAGTGCCCTAGGTCACGATGATTCCAGCTTCGCCTTATCTCCTGATCAGACCCCGTTGGGCCAGACTCCCTCTTCGCCCGAACAGCAATGGCGTGCCACCTACCAGGAAGAGGCTGGAATTTGAGCGCGATGCCCTCTTAAACAGCGGGGTGAGCACAGAGGAGTCGGAGCGGAGCTCGGAGGAGACAGACCTGCGCCAAGCCGGACTCAGCGGGGACAAGTGGGCATGGACGAAAGATCGACGGGTGCTTATAGGTAAGCAACGTGGGCAGCTGGGCCGACATGCCCCTGAGATAGAATGGCCTGCTCGGTCTGTCTGGGCTGCTACAAGTGGCAGTCTGTCTGACATACCCACGAGGTCCCTCCACTTCAGACGCCCCCTGGTGCTGTAAGCAGAGTGGGGTAACCTCAAGGAGGGACTCGGACACAAGATTGGCACAGGCCCCAAAACAAGAGTTAGAGAATCCTAAAGAACAACTGATGGTCCACCGACACCTGGGCAGTTTTGAATTTTTAACGACGTGCAGTTTGGGTATTTAGCAACTGCATTCAGTGTTCTGGCTGCAGGCAATGTATGTGGTAAGATTATGAAACCGCCAGCTAAAAAATTCCTGCAGGGCCCTAAAACATGGCCTCAGACAACAATAATGCCCCGGCGTGCACTGCTCTGATTTAAACCGGTTTAAGGTAATAGGGTCAACAGCCAAAGTTTCCTGACAGAAAACAATGTCAAACTTTTGAACATATGCCCCCCAATCCTCACTGAGTTTGCGCTGGACTCCAGAAAAGAAGCTGCATGCTCACAGTCACAGTTATTCTTATCCATATTTAAGTTACCCGAAAGCTGAACAGGAGAGATGCTGGATGGGATAGTCTGTGAAGGTTCCTCTATGTTCGACTTCGCTGAACATTGGAAAAGTATTTTGGGAGCGATGGATACAAATATCCTACTGGATATGTCCATATTTTGCAAAAATTAGAGGGAAAAGTAGTCAGCCGTGACATTACGAGACGGACACACACAGGATCTTTGAAATTTAAAATTACACAATCTGAAGATTTTACTATGGTAACGAACCAGTTAACTCTGAGGGCCATGATGAATTTGTCAGTTACTGCTAAATAGCAATCTGCATTCTTCATGCACCAGTGTGCAGTTTTATTCAGAAGGCATTGACAATTCTCATGTGTGCCTTCTGCCAGAGAAGCAACTCCAACTAAAACCATCACATCTTGTGTGCGGTCAGGGGGTAGATAGAAGCTTCCAGGAGCACCTTTAAACTGAGAAGAGGGGAGTAATCTGAGGGAAGTTAGTTATGTTTTTGACCCAAAATGGGTAATTACGCTGGGGTTCCGGAATTGCATCAGAGGGGACAGTAACCTTGTATTTCTGTGTGCTTTGTTTGCCAACAAATGAGGTAATACTAGTGCTGGTCATTGGGTATGAGTTTGTGACAAGTCCACAGGTACATTAGATGGAGTTTATAGCACAGGTTTCTCTTGCTGGTCAATGATGTGATTCACGATTTACTAGGGCTGATTAAGAGAAGACTGACTGGCGCCCCTCTTTAGTGATATTAACGAAGGGCAAAAGCTGAGCTTCTATTGTCCCCAAATGGGTCATTATAGGTTTCAATGAATTTAAGAGAAGTTTCGCAGTACCAAAGTGAAGCTCCTCAAATGCGGGTAAAACCATGGCTTCACCAGTAAGGTTGTCTGGAGTATTTTCATCCTGGCTTTGATATTGCAGTAGTTATTGAGTAGCAAGGTGTTTTTTTAGATTTTGTGCCAGCCTAAGCTCTTTTTTCTCTCTCTTGGGCTCTCGTTGCCAACATTCTGATGAAGGAGTTGGGAACAGTTACCAGGACAATCGATCACAGCAAAGTTAGGGAGAGGAACTATTGGAGGTGGCATTAGCCGGTCCTCCTAGGCTCTGTCAACAGACTCCTGAACCATGGCCATATGGGGAGGTGGTGATGGAGACAGAGACAATCTTCGCTTTTCAAGTTCTATATCTTTTGTGATAACACCCATGGCCCACTGTAAAAAAACAGTCAAGGGTACAACTGGTAACAGGTGCTGCAGGGGTCATTTTGCGTTTTCCCCATATCTATCAATTCACAGGATCAAAATCCGGCAATAAAGCACAAGGGGTTAACCGGAGTAAGGAGAGCAAGATGTTTTATGACCTTTAAACGGAGAAGACAGAAAGGAGCAACACGAGAGATTACACAGTACCATGATAGGTTCTCCGCAGGATGGACCCAAGAGGGGTGGCCCAGCCCACCTTGTCTGGTCTGGTCACGGACGGGCGCAGACATGCCCAGGCTCTGCCCGGGCACGTCCCGCACTGAGGGACACCTTTGATGGTTAAATACAACTCTGCAGACCCCTGCGCGACTGCCTGGAAAGCTGGCAGATGAAGTCCCAACCCAGCGAGTACAGCAAGAGAAAAAAAAATATCATTTGCCAAGTTTTCAAAGGTCTTTGAGGATCTCGCGCTGCAGGAAACCTCTGGTGGTTAAATAGTGCTCTGGCGCTCGGTTGGCCCCCACGTGACTGCCAGTAAAGGTAAGGGAATTAAAATCTCACACCAGCGAGTACGGCTGGAGAAAATACAGATCAGCTTGCCAACGTTATCAAAGATATTTTCAGGGAATTCTAAAATACATTTTGGGCCTAGCTATTACTATACTTTTCAAACAGTTTCACTGTGAGACTTAACAAAAGGCCCCAACAGCTAGGTTTTAAACAATGTAAAAAAACAAAACAAAAAATAAACAAATCGAAAACGGGGAAAATAAATGCTTTTACTAATGACAATTTTGGTTTCCTTAGTGGAATCGCTTATTAACCAAGTGGTACAGCAGAGGTTCAGGCTTGCATCCCACCACTGCACCACCAATGTAGTAAGAAGGCTCTTTATAGGATATACCAAAATTAGGTGAATCATGCAAGAGTCCAGAGGTTCCCTTTTGAGTAGACATCGGGCTTGCTTTAGCAATTCCAAGGTGCTCTTATAGGGGGTAGTGTGGTCTAGCAGCCTTAGACTGATCAGAGTGGAATATTAGACATCTGCATAAGGAGATCCACACCAATTTAACATAAATAACAATTATCTTTATATATTAAACATTAAATCATAAACTTTATTCGACAATTAAGTCATAAAAGCAGAACATAGAAATACACATTTCCAAATATATAAAATACCATTAAAAATGTATACAATAAATAACTAAAAAGTAATTAAACTACAATGGACTTTGTCGAATATCGAATGTACTTAAATTCATAAAATCCATAAAACTTATATATACGGTCCAGGGTATTATTACAAAAAGCTCAATTGACTAATACATCCCCAATATTTACAGCTAAAATAGGTAAACAAATATTAGATTCTTATTTCACTACCGTAATTGTCTTGCCCGAATTACCCATGCCCATTTTAGAAACTTGGCCACAGCTATAGCAATTGGGGGGCTGGGGTCTTTATATAAGATTCTTAATGCCTCTTCATGTCTACGAATGCCAATTATTTTACAAATAGGTTTTACCCACTTCAATCTCTGTGCAACATAAAGAGGACAAAAAAAAAAGAGCAGATGGCTTATAGTCTCTTGCTCGTCCATGCACCTAGGGCATTTATCATTGTCTTTTTCTTCTGACCATTTAGCTGTAAATGGCCTTGTTGGAAGGGTGCCTACTCTAAGTTGGAAATAGAGTTTGCGGTCATATTGCTTCTCTATGGCATCCCAATATAATTCCAGCCTCGGTTGAGGAATTCCAGAAAACGACCTGTTAGATGTGAAGAGAGACCCTTTGTACATACTTTTAAATTAACCATCTCCCAATACTTTGCTTTCTGAATTGTTTTAGAAGGGAATACAGCATTTTCAGGGTTGTCCCAAAGTTCCCCCATTCCCAGACTGGACAACAAGGACCTAATGGCCTTAAGCCAGTAAATTTTGTGGGAGGAATCTTTGCAAATTATTTCCTTTAGACCCCCCGCATAGTGCTGTAATTCTTCTGTGGTCCATATCCTACGCCAATAAAGTAGCGGACGAAAGGAAGATCTTGGACAGATTTTTTTCCAAGGTCCCACATTAATGGTGTCAGCGGGGTACTTAGCGGAACGCTGGTGGCTTTTATCAAATTCATTTTCCGCTAGCGTCAAATTTCCTAGATTTTTGAACGCCCAAAGTTCTGCTCCATAAAGGGCAGAACTTAGCACCTTCATTCCATATATCTCCAATAATGGGCTTATGGGTTTAGATACTGATGAGGTAAACTTTTTAAGAAGAATGCCTGCCTGCTGATGATGTTTTAGGACTGCTAGGTCTATTTGGCTAGTCCATCCCAAGTCTCTCTGGAGGGTCACTCCCAGATAAGTAAAGGCGTCAACCCGCTCTAGCGAGGAATTATTCAAGTATATCTTCCCTCTAAAGGGTTTAACAGACCCAAGGGGCTTACAGTCAGTAAGGACCATGAACTTTGTTTTCGCTGTATTTATTTTGAGGTCCCGGTCCAAGCAAAAGACCTCAAAGCGCCTTAGCGCACTCTGAAGCCCACTTGGCGTTTTTGAGATTATCAAGGTGTCGTCCGCGAACATGAGGATCGGGATTCGCTCGCCAGACATCGCAGGGGCATCGGTCGGGACCAGGGAGAGCGAGAACAAGGTTGGCGCCATAACGTAACCTTGCCTAACTGCCCACTCAACTGGGAAGGGTTCCGTAACCTCTCCCTGGCGCCCCCACCATACCCGAGCAAATGTGTCCTCATGTAAGCGGACGATCAGACTCAACAACTCAGGGGCCATCCCTAGCTCCTCCAGGACTCGCCACAATTCATTACGGGACCAGGTCAAAGGCCGCTCTTAGGTCAACAAAAACGGCGTATAGTGTATCCTTTTCCAAAATTACAGTGCGCCAGTATAAAATAATAAACCGAAAGACCTGATCTATGGTGCTGGTCTTGGGTCTAAAACCAGCCTGGAGGTGACTCAGGATGTTATCATCCATCCAGGTCTGGATGGATGATGATGAGAACAGCCGTCCCATAATTTTTTGGATGGAGTTGATCAGGATGATGGGTCTGTAATTGCCTGCTAACGACTTGTCCCCTTTTTTGCAAACAGGCACTATTTCAACACCTTTCCACAAATGTGGAATTTCCATCCCTTGAGCTATTGCATTAGCCAGGTACATAATATAAAGCCGCCATCTTTTTTGATCATTTAAAAATAGGTCAGCGGGGACACAGTCCATTCCTGGAGCACGTCCCTCAGTCAATAAGTCTAGCGCCCTATCTACTTCTCTTACAGTGAAGGCAGCCTCTTTATAAAAAATATGCACATAAGTCCCCTCACTATTACCAGCTTCCCTACTAGCGTATTGGCGCTTGAAGAAATCTACCCAATCGCTTTAGGCAACATTATTTTGAGGGCTCTCCCGATGCCCTCCCCTGTCCCATTTAAAAAGATTCCAAAAATGTTGGGATTCTTGGCCTCGCATGCCGCTTTAAGGTCCCTCCACCTGCTCTCTTCCCATAGCTTTTTAGCAACGAGCTGTTTGTGCCTATAATTTGCTCATGCCACCTTTAGGTCACTAAAATCTTTAGTTTTTAATGCTTGACCCAACTCCCTCCTAGCTTGACGGCATGAGCCATCATACCAATTATCCACTTTTCGAGTTGAGACTATTATCTTGACTGAGTTTTCAGAAGTACGTTTTCAGTTTTGGTGAAGAATTTATCATGGGCATCCATAAATGTACGCTGAATAAAAGCTCTACAGTGCTGCTGTCCGTGGGCTCACTCCACCGAGCTTCTAAGGGCCAGGTTCTCAAGCCCCTGTGACGGAAGGCAGTGGGCAGCAGCTTCATTCTCTCAGCAGTGCCCGAGGTCACTGCCCCCTGGGGCGGCAGTGTGAGAAGATACAGGCTGGGGAATAGTCATGGACGTCGAGGAGAAAAACGGGAACAGTATATTCGGCATCAAATTCAACACACCAAAGCCCCTCTACAGCCTAGGAGGGATTCCAGCCACAAATCAAGGCTCGGACACATTCAAGCAGAGGGCCATTTTAATTGTGTAAAAGAAAAAGAAACTTTCTGCATCCATTTTAAGCCTCATTCTGTAGATTATTTTGTTTATTTCTGTTGTTGTACTTCGTGCAAAACTCCTGGCTCAGTGATCACTTCTGAAAGTTTTACATTGTTACACAGATAGTGAGCGGAATATTGGGTATTACCCTGGGTCATAGGTCAGAGGTTTTGGTTATTACCCTGGATCATAGGTCAAGCAGCGCAAACAAGGGAAGTAACTGCTCCGGGAAGAAGGAACAGACACATGGGACCGGTCGTGAATTCAGAGCGGGCTCTTTCATAAGGCGAGGTAAGGCAGAGGCCCTAGGGCGCCACGTAAGTGTTGATGTCATTTTGTTTTAACGTGGGAAATTGCAGTTTTCGATGGAAAGGGAGTGCTCCAGCTGACACAAGTCTGTCTGGCTTGGAGTACTGAAATCCCTCACACCCTTAGTGAGGGAGGTAGAGTTATGGCTGGTCTGAGTTTGGACCAGAAGGGACAAAGGAAAGGATGGGAGATGGTGCAGTAAACCAAGGACAAAGCAACAGTCTTTCTGACGTGCATTTTGTAATGACACAGCCAAGGAAGTGGTTGGGCCCTCGGTCCAAAGATTCCCACGAGCTGCACTGCACCCATTGAGTCATATAAAAAATCCAAGCTCAGAATTTCCGGGAATGCTTTGAATCAAAGATGCAAGTACAGTTTTGCCAAAGGAAACGCGCACTCGTATTGTGTTTCCTTTCTTTTACACTGGGCGTGGTGGGGACGTTCAAACACATTAAAATGTTTATGTTCTCAACAGGAAGGTAACAAAAAAAAATCCACACGCTGTCCAGAGCGCACAACCAGGGAAAAGGAAGCGGCGATTGACTCACTCACTGCTGCTCTTGCCACACCGACCTGCGGAGGACGAGGAAGGGGCAGAGAAGGAAATACTTTCTCTGCATTAGCAGCACTCTCCCCCGCCCTCGCAGCCAGCGTGGAAAACAGACCCACTCCTACCCGAGAGGCGCAATGATTAAAGGCGGAGGTCTGCGAGGCCAGCTGTGAGTGCACTCCCCGGCCCCACACACCGCAGCCCCCACCTGAGCTCACCTTCCGCTTCCCCAGGCGGGGTCCAGCAGGAGGTCCCGGTCCCAGACGTCCTCCGGGTGCATGTAGTCGTTGGTCTGGGTGTCGTAGTGGTCCGTGCTTGCTTCCGTCCCTGAGCCCCGGCCTGGAGTGCTTCGTGTGGGTCTCAGCCTCCCCCTTCAGCTGCTGCCGCCGCCCCCACAGTGCATCTCACGAGGCAGCCAGAGCTACAGAGGACACGGACAGACACGAACAGCTGGAGGGGGCGGGAGGGAGGACAGCGGGAGCCACGAACAGCGGGAGGGGGCGGGAGGGGGGACAGCGGGAGCCACGAACAGCAGGAGGGGGGACAGCGGGAGCCACGAACAGCGGGAGGGGGCGGGAGCCACGAACCGCGGGAGCAGGCGACCTACCTCATCTTTAACGAGCAGAAAAATGGCGGCCACAAGCATCCGAATTTTTCGAATTCGGGGGCGTGTTTTGCTGTTCTGAGTGACAGACAACGTCACGGTCTACAGAACAGCAAAACTTACGCCCCCAAATCCGAAAAAGACGGGGCTAAATTAGAGTGACACATCTCTCCTCCAATGGCAGGCCTCAGTTTAGGAAGCCAGCCAATGGAGGAGAGACGGGGCAGGGAGGCGGGTTAAAGAGCATTACTAAGAAACCATAAATCTCTGACCCCAGACTGCGCAAGCGCAACCTTTAGGTCCTCGACCTAAAAAGACCATGTTGAGCAGTCAAGGAAGGGAGAAGTAAGCTTTAGAAAGGGAGTGTGAGAGTAGGGGTTCAGGAGGCCGAAAACACGCTTCTTTTAGAGGCAATGGAAGCCTCAGAGGGAGAGAAAATGAGACGAGAGGGAAAGGCTTGCCTCATAGAAAGAGAGAGGCAATAAGAGTGGAGGGCACAGCTGAGATGCCGAGGAGACGGGAAGTGATGGAGGTGGTGAATACCGGAGAGAGATGGGTACAGCGATTCCCAAAAAGGAAAAGGGGGGTTGGAAAATCAGGAAAGGGGTTAAGAATAATGGCGCGTGGGGAAAGATAATGAATGTGGGTGGGGGCAAAGCATGTCTCAAAGGAATTAGGGATGGGAGGGTTCAGATATAACAATATGAAGCAGTCTTCACAAAGAGTGGGGCGAGGTCTGGAAAAGAGAAACGGCAGAGGAGGGTTAGACCTGAGCGAAGAGGCATATTTCATAATGGGAGGCGTGGGCTTCAGAGAAGCGAGAGGGGAATCTCAAAGGCAGGGCTGGGGAGAAAAAACAGCGGTGGACATTTAATGGAGGGAGCCGTGAGCCTCAGACAGAGGCAACGTGGGGAATCCTTAACCCCTTCGACGCTCATGACGAGCCCAGCGCGTCATGGAGTTTCCATTGACTTCAATGGAAATTACATTCAAAGCCATAAAACACCTTAGCATCCAAGTGGTTAAGGAGGAACAGGGTGGGGAGCTGTAGAAATGCCACGAAAGGAGCATGCGAGGGAAGGGAGGCTGTGAGGGAGAAGAGTCTTGCAGGGCCCGCTTAGAGGAGCGGTTAAAACGGCGCCTCTGGCGCTGGTGAACGGGACTGGAACAATGAACATGAGGCCTGAGTCAGTGAAACGAGGAGGAGGGTGTGGGGATGTGCAAGGTGGAGGGAGAAGAAGGGGAGCAATTAACTGGGGAAGTGGGAAGGCTAAAAGGCGAGAATAGGAGCGGGGAGTGCATTCCTTTGAAGTATGATGCCGACGCCGATGGGGTTTGATATGCACGCGCCTGGCTCACATGAACTGTATGCGATCTGCAGCTAGGTAGACTTTTCGGACCGCTTACTATAATCTCGACAAACAAGCATTGCTAAAGCAATGCTGTAGGTCGAGACCTAAAAGGGCACTTTCCTACAAAGACGGTTTGATTGAGAAACCAAAAATGAAGTTCTTTCAGTAAGTTATTTGGAGAGACCAGCGGATGCAGACGAGCTATATATATATATATATATATATATATATATATATATATATATATATATATATATATATATATATACCAAAAAAACAGTATATTTCATGTAACGAGGTTGTTTGTTTGTGTTCTCCGATTATGAGGTGTTTGAATATTGTGTCCAGCACACTTTCCTTCCATTATTGTTGGCTTAATAGAATTGTAACTTTTGCTTTAACGATTCTTCCTTAAACCAGAATGTGTTCTTCTCAAAGCCCATTTTCGAGACGATCCATTTGACCGATAACCCATTATTTTGGCCGACCTAACTCATCTTGAAATTTGACAATTTCAGTAGCACAAACACGACTATTTGCACCACAAAACAAATGCCTACAGCGGACATTAGGATAACATGGCACTGCAACACTGTGCTACATACTGGAAGATTAGACACCGGTAAGCAGTACTTAATTTGTCAATGAAACAGTGTCAGGGCCCACACATTCTGCGGGAGCAATTAAATGTGCGAGCAAGAAATGCCAATGCGGCGTATTCCCGAATCCACTTCAGGCCGCTTTATTCCACTAGCACACTATCTCTGCCCCTACCACAGGGTACAGGTCCTAAAAAAAGAAGTGGTGGACAAAACCAAGTTAGAGACATCACAGCACACATCACGTCATGTGACATCACAGGAAGTGACATCACAACTCAAGACCCAAGTGACTTCAGATATTAACACCTCACACACCTTCAGCAGGTCTACCATGAGTACAACTGAGGTTACAAGATTTAACAAATAAGATTTTGCATCAGGGTTGTGCATAAAAAGTAATGCAAACTGATGCAAAATCTGGACCTCAACTTGCACGTGTACTTTTTTTTTTGTTTTTTTAACTCCGACACAAAGAAATTGGCAACAATGAAAAACGTGGAGAATTGATCCATTCTGCCCAATTTAATTTTTTGCAAAGTCTGCATTTCAAAATATCTTATGAGGTTATGGCACCTGCTGCAGAGATCATCGAGTGCTGAGAAAATCTATGGGGATAATAATGGAAATATAACTCTGAAAGTTAACACAAATACTGGGGAGAGAGCTGTTTTATCTAGTCCCAGTTTTTAATCAAAGTAGCAAGTGTCTTCTACAAAGCACATCATATAATATGCACAGTTTTATTTTATGTAGCTGGGCAAGTAGGTTACTGCTGTTAACACATAGATCATTTTGTAACTTGCAGTTCATACTCCTAATATAGCACAGTGAACTATGTAGTACATGTCACTTTTACACCTTGTAACCCTCACTGTCTTATTGTAACACACCATGTACACTGATTTACACATTAAAATTATTTATAGTCAATGTGATGTAAAGCGCTCCGACGCTAATTGGTGTTGAGTAGCACTATAAAGAAATAAAACAAAATAATGTTATGTAAATAGTTGTGCACTGTGACAGATCAAGACATCTGACATGCTTTATAGTGCATGCATACCTCATTTACAGGGACCGAACATAGTCAGAACCATGGTCTCTTAAGTACCTGTGAAGTAATACCAAGCTGTGATGTGAGCCTTTGTTTCCCCTCCACTGCGTTTGCATCTAGGTGTGAAGATCCAGATAGCTCCTAGCTAGGATACGGGGACAAAATGAGACCTGGAGGCCCCGTAACGTCAGGCTTTAGGGGCCGAGTTGGAATCTGGTAACCCCCCCCCCCCCCCTCCTCCCCTTGCTGCTCGTTAGGAACTTCTTGGCAGGGTAGGTGGAGTCTACCTGTGAAAATAGTTAATCTACCTGCGTGACCCCTCGACTTGTGCCGTGATTCTTTGGCTGAAAAACACTGAAATTAGCTCTATCCTAGGTGCTGGTGAACCTACTACTTTCACCTGAAATATTAGGTATTTTGCAAAAAGCTATCGTTACGCTCTGATCTGCTAACAAAGTGAAACTTGTTAATTATACGCTGTATTTGCACAGCCTAATAATACCTGCAAAAAATGATGACGCACTCAGTGGTACATAACGTTTATTTACTTAAGCTACACAGAAGTTATGCGACGATTTACACCGTCAGAAACAGCATTAGATCTAAGCAGCTTTCTCGGGTGACACTAACTTATGAGCCAACACTGAAGACTGCATCATCAGCAACGGCTTCAGCACAAACATGAGTTACTAAGGGTGATTCACTTTCTCGCAGACACATTAGACACAACATAGCTTCTACTGAATCAGACGGTCGGATTAGTGAATCTGCAGACAAGGAACTAATCAATCAACTCTGTTTGCACTACAGGCTGCATATCTAACGTGGAAGCGAGACCTTCGTAGACACAATGACATTTGAAGACAGTACAGATACTCTGTAAATAATTACATACCCAGTAACGGGGAGGTCTTCGGGCACTTCGGCAGCTCCTGCTCTCCAATGCTGGGTTTCAGGATCAGGCTTAGATTGGCATAGACATCTCCAGGGTGAGAAGAGTTCAGGTGGGCACCAACTGCAGAACCCGCTGCGGAAGGGGGACCTCCTTTGTACAGAATTCCAAAGAAGTAGGACATCCTTTTCCGGTAACCTTCCCGGTACAGGAAGGCCATGACCACGAGCTGGACACACAGAAACATCAGCAAGTAGCGCCCTTTGGCAAAGCCCATTTTCACTTGAAACGCGTGGATGTCTGGTGCGGAGACAGTGCGAGCGACCCTGAGAAGGCAGTCTCAGAGAAGGCGGACACAATCCGAGTGTTGGAAGATATATATATTTTTAAAGCCGCTTCTGTAAGAGCACCGAACACTGGGAGCATCGAAGAAAGGGGGAGAGGAGGGAAGCAACCCTAGATATCGCTAGATTCGCGGAGCACAAAGGCGGGGGTTCTGAAAATCCAAGGCACTTTGTCTTTGAGCGGTCAGGTAGGAGTTCCGGCGAGATACACTGGAAGGGCATTCCTCATAGCTTGCTTCAATGCACAGAATCTTCAAAGTGGATTTCTTCGCAGATTAAATGAAGTTTAAATGCAGCAGATGTTCCAGCCTGTAGAAAGAAAAAACATTTACACCAAATTATGATTGTCGGGAGCTTTGTCCGGTGTGTCACAGTAGTAAACGTACAGGAAAGCATAGTTTGCCAGCCTACAAGATCCAAATGGAAAGCAGTAACTTAAAGGATATTAATGTTTCGGGGACAATGGTAGATTTAGAACTCGGAATACAAAGGTCGCGGAAAGCACATGTGCACACACTCTGCTTTCAACATTGCCCCCAATCAAAACTAGCGTTCGCTTCTGGACTGACATCAATGATGAAAACACAAGGCACTCAATTTGAGTCTTAAAAACATATGATCCGTTCAATCACTACCTGTACATATCGTGAAGAGCATCGTAACATTTTGATTCACACAGCTAAGCGTCGAACTGTCCATGGGTTTACCTTCATTCCACGGAGCGGTTCGGTCACACTAGGATAAAGCGAGTTCGAAGCTTGAAGTCGGAGGCGCTCCTGCGCCTTCGCTAGTATATGCCTACCCAAAGCAGGACCCGTCTGCAGCAACAAGTGCGCCGCGGTTCGCCAGCGAAACAGCCTCCTGCCACATTCATCACGGGATTGTGCCCGATTACACAAACCGGTTCAACAGGAAAACCAATACATTAACTACGAGCGGCACAACGCCTCCCTCTCACCACCCTCCCCACCCCCCGTGTCTTTATGCTAAATGCGCACGAACGGACGGAACTAAACATTATCTTGTCGAAGTGCAAGAAAATTAATTTTACCTTTAACATTTGAAATCTTTTATAGCGGTGTGATTGTTACACATGTTTCAGTGATGAAACACGGCAAACACTTCACAAAAACAATTGTTACGTCCTTGCCCCGTGGCACTGAATTTTGGGTAGCAACATGGAACCTTTTTGCCACACCCAGCTAAACGATGTAGGCAAGACCTAAACATTATAAAGTGTTACAAAAGAAATTAAAAACAAAAAAGGGACTGTAGTGATTGCATATTTCTTTAAGGGTTATTGGAATTGTATTATGTAATAGAATCTTGTTCGTGGTGTTCTGCAGACTGTGGAATGTCATGTTTTATTATTATACTGGTTACCTATTTGATCAGCTGCATGCACTTTTATCTTCTGTACTTCAAGACTAATAAATATACAATTCTACTTCTCAGAAGTCGACTTATTTACGAAGGAGGTCACTTCAGATTTGACGACGAGCATGGGCACAGCGTTATTCTACAATACGATTTTACTAATTATCACCAAACTTTCAATCGTGAAAGTTTGGTGATAATTAGTAAAATCGTATTGTAGAATAACGCTGTGCCCAAGTAGATTTGATGATTTTGTGCGTTTGTATTATTTTCTTATTTGTTCCTTTTAGTTTTATATAGAAGGGGGATGTGTAGTGATTGCATATTTCTTTAAGGGTTTTTGGAATTGTATTATGTAATAGAATCTTGTTCGTGGTGTTCTGCAGACTGTGGAATGTCATGTTTTATTATTATACTGGTTACCTATTTGATCAGCTGCATGCACTTTTATCTTCTGTACTTCAAGACTAATAAATATACAATTCTACTTCTCAGAAGTCGACTTATTTACGAAGGAGGTCACTTCAGGGACACATTAGGCCACCAGTCCTGGACACTGGAAGAGGTTCCTTTGCACAAGTAGAATAATGCTATGACTTACTGAGAGAGATGCGAGCCAATGGCTGAAGTGGGTGTGACCTACTGCCCTATGCAGTATGATGTGGTAGGCAGAAGCAAAATACGAATGGCACTCCAACAGCCCAACATATGAAGATGGTTGACTGAAAACCCTATCAAACTATGCATGTGCATTTTTTTTTATACAGTTTGGGGGAAAAACAAAAGAGCTGGGCTAACACCAGACAAAAAGACAATGATGCATTTACACAAGTTAAACGATGTGCAAAAGATCAATCATTCGAGACTGCAGCAATGTTATCGTTGTCAATGTATGGAGGTTGATCTTTTTTGTGATGCCAACTGAATAACGGAGGTCCTTCTCTGTGCCTGATGTAGAGCTACGGCTGCAAGCGATAACAAGAACTGGTCTTGAATTTCAGGATTTTTTAAATGTTGTATTATATTTATGATGTCTAATTGTCTGTTTCTGACTGAATTTTCAAATATTTCACAAGCTGCTCTGGGCAGGATGGTCTTACACTTACTGCAGCATGGAGAGGCACATGGCCCATAACAGGATCAAAGTGACCGGGTGAAACATGAGCTCATGTACTGAGGGAATCTAGTCAAACATTAACAACACCAGCAGCACACTCCCTACTTGCATGATGGTCTGTAAAGGTGGCAATACATACTACGGCCATTAGCCCTGCACATAATGATGGACTCCCTTAGGTCTCTCCAACTTGGAAAGCTCTTCAATCACTGAGTTAACATGTGACTAACCAAAAAAATAATAGCTACATCCATGTAAAGAGAATACCCTACATGACCCAAGATCAAGTGGGAGAAGTGTGGCTCACTGGTTAGAGGAGGCAGACCTGGAAGCAGAGGTCAGCCCGGGACCAGGGTTCAATTCCCGGCTCGGCGGGGTCTTGAGTCCTAAAATGCCCATGGACTCGACAATTCTCGCTCCGGTGCCTACTCGATTCTCGGGTTCACACTCTGCGACTCTGGGCAATAGCTTGCTTAATCTCCACAACGGCCCCTCGCGGCGGGATGCCTGGCTTTCACCTTGCGGATACCCCGCCGGGGTTATCTCACAGGGGAATACCAGGACGGGTCCCCTAAGCAAGCGCTTAGAAACCGCTCGGTGATTTGCGCTATATAAATTCCTGTACATTTACATTTACATCAAATACACCACAGGGATGTGTACAATGACGACCCAACGTCGCAAAGTATTCAGTTTTGAGCCAAGGGCTGTCAAACAAGCATTGGCATAGCCAATAGGTCTCGCCTTTGGGACCTTAGAAGTGTTTGTTTATCCAGCATAATATCCTTGGTGCAACACATCAACTGTTGCATGGCTAAACACTTATAAAGGTCCCAAAGGAGAGACCTATTGGCTATGCCTATGCTTGTTTTTTTAAAGACGTTTATCTGGGAGTAGAAGGTTATTTGGATTTGGTATAAGGAGAAAAATTGTTAGCATTACTGAAGATTCTAGGATGGAGAAACATCCAGACATGGTGTCTGTCATGTTTGCCAGATGTCTGCGAGGTTCTCCCAATCGCCACAGAGTAACCAATCCCCAGAGCACAGGTGAAAACTCCCAGTAACTCGCAAATCAAACGTTACCAGGGGTACACCTGCAGCCAGGCAGCACATCAACCATTAGTAGGGGAACAGCTCAGCCAGGCAGCACAGCCTGCTGAGGACACACATGGCCCCAAAATAATAACCGAATACAAGAGGAACACAGCAGAGGACATAAAGAGATCCCAACCAGGTCAGAACAGCGGCCTTTTAAAACTGGGAGACTGCAAAGGCAATGGCGCTGAGCAGTGATCACAGACAAACTGAATGCTTCTAAGAAGAGACCACAGAAGAGTAAAGATGTCATTCAACTGACCATGGAAGCAAAGGAGATCTAGCAGCAGATATCAAAGAAAGACTGATGAGCTCTGAATGGATTAACGCTCAAGGACTCGGAAGACAGACACTGCAAGGCTCTGAATGAACAAACACTTAAGGGCTTTGAATGGATATGCATTAAAGTCCTCTGAAAAAAGTAACTGTGAAAAAACGCTGAGCATGAACCAGAAAAATACGGGAGGGCTCAAAGCCCCGAACAGTGGGCCATGAAAAGGCTCTGTAAAGGCCACTGAGGACAGGTCAGACAAGCATTTACAATGCAGTGGTTTCGCCTTTTGAAAAGTTTGAGCTATTGGCATTGTAAATGACAAAATGTTTATTTATGTGTTGGTTTTGAAAATAAATAAATGGCATTGTCATTTACAATGCCAATCGCGTAATCTCTCGCAAATGCGAGACCTATTGCATTTGCACCCACAAAACACACACACACAGCGCAACACACAGAGCCACATGCACCCACACACACACAGAACCCCACACACACACACACAGACAGAACCCCACACACACACAGAACCCCCCCCCCACACACACACAGACAGAACACACACACAGAACCCCCCCCCACACACACAGACAGAACCCCCCCCCACACACATAGACAGAACCCCCACACACACACACATAGACAGAACCCACACACACACACACACACACTGACAGACAGACAGCCACCTTCCCTGTCATCCAGAGCAGAAATCTTGACTCTTACCATAGCTGTTCTCTACTTTCTGAGTACACATACTCACTCACCCGTGCAGGTGGGGCTATTAAATAGCTGTGCCTTTCCTCAACATATACGGACACGTTGATGTATAAGGCAACTGACCGATACAGCCTAGAAACATTCAAATGAAGCCATTTGATCGGTGAGTCATTGAGGGCTCTGGTGGGGGCTGTTAGATTAAATGAATGTAAATGAAAATGACGCAACTGGTTCTTATGTAAAGCGCTCTGACACCTTCGGGTAATGTTCGCGCTATATAAAATCGCATTAAATAAAAAAATAAAAATAAAATAAAAAGCCCTGTGGAAGGGTGATATTTCCTATTCTTCCTCTGACTTACCGGCGCCGTGGTGGGTAAGTCCGTGTCATGGCGGTCATACTGTGCGATAGTAAGGGTGTACCGCGCGGGACAACTTGCCCCACTGCCAAGGGTTCACCTACCCAGCACCAAACTCCCATGCATCTCACCTGAGTTTCCATCGAACCCTCAGCCCACACCGGCGCCCAGAGGCGCTGCCCTCTTTAGTTGGCGCTCTTGGCAAGACTATCCCTATATTCACCCAAAGATGAACTTTCGACCTGGAGATTTACAGAGAGCGACGGTGAATGAGCTGGTGGGTTGTGCGCCTGCGGCAGAGCTCAAGTGGAACGGAACCCACGGGTCCTATAACAACTTAGACTTTCATCCTTCGGAGGTGCATGCAATCTATACAATTGGTGTGCTTTCTACATCACAATTACGACACAAAGAGACACTGTTTGTATGTGCTCTTTTGTTGTGCAGTGGTCCACGGAGCTTCAGAATGCCAATGTGGTGCCTGCAGTCGGCATTTCACACACCCGACCATGAATATCACTTTGTATTCAAGCATCAGAGTTAGGAACAGGTAGGATTTGGATACTTTGCACGTTTCACTTGTTTTACTGTCCGTCCGTCCGTCTGTCTGTGTTTTTTTTTTGTTTTTAGTTGTGCATTTGTCTTTATTTATGGTACTCTACCTCTATGCGTGTGTCCCTGCCTATCCACAGTTATGGGTGTGAGTTTCTATTCATCTTTTATCCGCGTCAGCCCCTCTCTTAATCCTCAAAGCTCCTTCCAAGCCACTCTGAGGTCCTTGTATCGCGTCTTTAACAAACGCTCCGAGCAGATTCATTAACAGGGTCAAGGGTTAATGAAATCCAGCACAAAATGCAGACATATATGCCACAATTTAGGGTCACTCTTCTTTAAAGGTTGGAGGATGGTAAACCACAAACATGTTACGGAAATCAATTACAAGAGTCATGGGCGACAACGCACGTATGTGACATACATGTGCAGCCTTCAAACTCGAAAGAAGGCGCTAAATCCCAACTTCAGAGCCATTCTCAGCGAGTATGTAACACGAATCTATCATGTGTCCCGTCTCACTGTCCCTCCTACGCTCCCAGCATTGCGGGTTGTCAGATCCAGGCTGCGAGGGCTCCCCGCACAGCCCCTGTCCCTCGAGTGAATTAAACCGAGAGAAACCCCCTGTCTAAGGGCCGAAGCGCCGACATGACCCGTCATCAGGACAACGACGCCACGCTTGTAAAAATACTTGCTATTTTACTAAAAACGTACAACAAACAAGCCTTAAGCACGGACAGCAGGGGGGGCAAACGGACAGCGGGAGGGGGGCAGGTTAACGGCACGAACATAATAATGTCCTGACCTGTACAAACAAGCTACTGCCCGGCCGCCATCTTCAGAGAAACGACGAAAACAAACCTTGACGACAAAAAAAAAACCCCGCCCACAGCCGCATGACGTGGGCAAAAGCCTAAAATTCTCGGGAACGCCCCCGAATCTGCTCCGGCTATGACGGACAGATCTCTGTTCCAATGGCTAGCCTCCATTTATGGAGCTAGCCAATGGAACAGAGGGGCGGGACTACACACATACTCTAAACAAAAGTAGCTTTCGACAGGCGAAACCTAAAAAACACAAAATATCTCATTATAGAAACAGGAGTGACAGAAGGGTTTTGAGAAGCGACTAGAGAAACAGAAGCACTCAGTGGTGAAAATATCCAGGACGTAAGTAAGATATTCACAAGAACCTTTATTGACTTCAGAGCCTACAACGGTGTATTACAGAAAAGCAGATCTACACTAAAAAAGAACCCTCACACCACAGCAAAGCAGCTCTTTAAATAGAATATGGGACTCTACAATTCTAGGAGATTAACACATTAAAACACATCCTTCCACTTTAAATGGAAAAAGAAAAATACTAGTCAAAGAAACAGAACATGGAACACTACAACTGTTCTGGAAGGTTAACACGTTACAACATACGCTCAGTTAAACTAAGCGAAACACTGTAGGGCAGAGAGTAGGGTCTAGAAAATAATATAACATGCCAGAGAGACCAGGGGAACAATAACGAGCAGGCCAGAACATGGTGAAGGTGAGAATGCCAAGTAGTCTGCTTGGGAAGGGCAGGGACTCCTCAGGACAACTTCTGAACTCAGTGAAGAGACCACTTTAAAGCTCTCTGGTGCTAGTTTAACTCTTCAAGTCTTTCAAATCTATTTATCCCTTTGGGTCACTTTTTCATTAATCAGGAGCATCGTTAGATTTTCACATTAGCGGTCTCCTTCTACTCCAGGATAGGCCTCCCACATAAGCCCCACAGGATCAGGCACAAACACAGATTCCTGGCATTCCTTCGAGGAACTGTTTTTAAAGTCAGTGGGTCTGAGAATCCTCTCAGCGGAGCAGTAAGTCATTAGTCAGCAAGTCCTCCCTTATGCAATTCATAAATAATCGAACTTTTCAGGATAAGAGCTGGGTCAAAGGTTCAATCCCAGGGAGCCCAGAAGAGCGTCAAAGGATGGGAACAGAAGAGCTGGAGAAAGAAAGTGAGGCAGGAAATGGGGGATGAGTGAATGAGAAGGTGGCGGGAGAAACAGAGTACAATAGAGTGAGAGCTAAAAAGAGTGCAACAGAGATCAAAAGTGTGTGACAGAAAAAGTGCATGTGAGAACAGAAATATCACGAGAGTGAGTGTTTAGAAGGCAGAAAATGCAGAGAGCAGGAACTAAAGTGAGCTCAAAGAGGAAGAGATGGCGGTAAAACAAGGAGAGTCAGAGAAATGAGGTCAGACAGAGTGAGCCACAGAGAAAGGAGACAGAGGGGGCGGAGCGAGTGAGTGGCCGGGACATGTGGGCGAGGAGAGAGAGGGAGAGGGAGATGAAGTAGGGAGCAGGAGGTGAGCCCGCGAGTGGTGCACGCACGCGCGCTTGGGAGAGCAGTCTTCACTTTTCAAGCACTGCACTCATGCTTGTGGCATGCCACTGCTCGCTCCCACAAGGTGGATGCCACCACAAGCACAAGTGCAGTGCTTGAGAAGTGGAGACAGATGGCTAAAGGCCCTCCTAGAACATCGCATGCGCGCTGCCTAGGCGAGACCTAAAATTGAGTGGTACCAGAACAGTACTTGAGCAGTTGCTCCATGTAGTATCAACACCTCAAATCAACTCAAATTTAGGACAATAACAGACCTCAGTTGCAGGCCCCACTACCAATACTTGGGCAGGTTTAGGAATGAGCGAACTAGAGGATGGCATTTGTTAGCAACTTAAGATAAAACCAACAGTAAGGAGTTGCCAGTTAACGTCCAGCACAATTAAATAACCACATCGCCCCTTCCCCCTTGTGTTTGCTGGCATGCTCAACATACCACTACCTTCTTGCACAATGAACACTGGCCACACCCTCTTCATTGGCAATTGAAGTGCCAGTGTAAATTAGTTGGCACACTAGTCACCGCAGAAAGCTGTCCTTACCAAGTTTAAAAGGTAGTTTCTGCTGGAAGCACTTGCTTGTTATACTAAATGACAAACAAAAACAGATTGCTTGGGTAATTGCCTGGGACCTGCAGTCCAGACCAAAGGATACCAAATGCCCATTCAACAGTAATCTAAATCATCATCCAGTGATTTTGGCAGAAAGCCCCTTCACATTAAGAGCATTCTGCTTGGGTAAACTATGCTTAAAAGTGTGCATACAGTGTCATGCACTCAGCAACACTGACATGTTTAACTTTGAGGTATGCAACTGCAGATTGTGGGAGAGAGGATGCAGGGCAAGACCAATTTCTGTTACAAATTACATATAATCAAAAGAACTGGGTACCCAAGAGACATTTACTAAGGTATGTTTTCCAAAAGAGATCATCGATAGAGTTAAAATGTACATCCAGCCTCCATCCAATAAAATCTTCTACATCCTAACACCTTCTCTGGACTGTCATTTTGAGGTTCCGAAACCAGCCTGCAAAGCAGATCACACGCACCAACTTTTGAGTCGATATTTCGTGTAGTGATCTACAATCTAGACAACTTAGCTGTAGTTGTCAAAAAAGGGGCAATTTCTCTGCAGCCAACTTCTTCATGTATGGAAACTCATTACTAGCTATACACATTTAACATGAAAGTACAAAGTGTGCGCCCTCAAGACTATAAATTAAAATTGAAAAACAAATTGTAAAGACAGCAAGCACCTAAGTGGACAGCATCCTGAAAACATTTTGCTGGAGTCTGCTTCATATGTGGTTAATATACATATACGGACCGGTTAATAAGGGAGCCTGTCACTTCTCACGAGAGGGGGGGCAAAGTTAATCAAAAAGAAAAAACAATTGGTTCCTCAAAATCGTATTTAAGCTTTCTCCTAAGAAGGATGGCATGTTCAAGAATTACTGATATGCAGCATTAGTACGAGTTGTCTTAGATGGGTCCCTATGTGCACCCTAATCTCATAGTCTACACATTCAGCTTCAGTTGTGACGATTCGCTCCCTATAATGTGTTGGTGAAGCAGAAGGATGCAGGCGTGTCAGTGGCTTTCAGAACCTTTAGTTGTCTGTAAGGTTTTAAGCAAAAAGGCAGAGCATACTAAATGGAGCTACACTTCGAGTCCAACCACGGTAGACAGCAAGTTTCACCTTGAATCCGTAGTATTTTTCTTGGCTGCTTGTTCCTGTGGCTGATCAGGTTTGTGTGCTTCTTTGGTAGCAGCCTAGGCGAAAACACACATATGGTATGAACTGACTAACATACTCTTATTTGCGGTCATAAAGGGACAGCAATTTAATTGAACTACTTAGACCAAAGTATAAGCGGTTGATTTTGCCCAGTGTAAGGATCTGAGGCATTTTCTTCTTTCAAATTACAACACACGCTTCAAATTGTTGTAGGTCAGCTTACCCATAGGGGCTATATTTTTACATTAGCAGTTTTGTTCACCATCTAAGTTAACTCGGTTATCTGTATGGAAAATAAGTGACAAGACAATTCCATGAGTAACATCTTCCCTGCATTCAAAGCTTTCACTAGCTTAAAGTAAATGGAAGGAATATATTTAAAGTCTTATGCACTGTGCACAAAACGCACCAGGTGAAAGATCCACCATATCTGCAAAAACCGACACTTAACTACATCCCTACTAGACACTTCACTGAAGGTCTGCCCAGAGGGTCAACCAATTCCTTCGTGAGAATGAAACACAGTGAAAGATCTGGGTGGGCAAGGTCAGACTCTGGAGCAACCCAAGAGGTGATCCCAATCAAACGAGATTTAGAAAACTGCTGAAAAATGAAACTCTTCACAACAGCCTTCAATTCAGCTCATCAAAGAATACTTTATGTACTTGAAGAAAAGCAGACACGGTTTATCGATCCAACCCGCAGGGCCGTAACTTCCCTTTCTACCAATTAGGCTGCATTTCCCCTAATTCTTAGTGCTCTACAATGACTGAAAGGTAACACACCACTACACAAAAGACTCCAAATAGACATATACACAAACATGCACCAGGGCTCAGTTCAGACACGAATCACAAACATGCATCAGTGGTGTTAATTGTCTACTAGCTCAGTAATAGCAAGGTGTATCATGACAAGAGAACTTATGAGACAAACCGCAGGCAGCTGTATGTGGTAGTAGTCAATTCAGATAACCGCTTTAAAAAAAATAGATGAAAAAGTCCCATTTGGAACAGTTAGACCCCGAGTCAGGAGTGCACAGTAATCATTGTATGCAAAGACCCACTGGTAGCAGAGAGTATCAGGCACTCAATGTGAGATCTGTTGACCATGGTTTGTAATACACTGGTCATAAAGCACACTGGCAGGTATGATGCTGTTCCCTCCAGGCAGAAGTGCATGCAGCGCAACATACCCACAGCCCCAGTGGCAGCAGAGAATACGAGGCACACAATGTCAGATATGCAGGGGCTAGTTCCTAATAAGCCAGTGAGGCCAATATGCATCAAATACCGTGCCTGTCAAATGCTACAACTTGCACTGAATAATGACACAATCTGAACAGCAACCAACGCCCAGAACCGTAGCATTTTAGGAACCCATTTACGGCTGCTATGGTGAGGCAGTGACATGTGCTTCAAGCACTAACTGTCAGACAGAGTGTTCTGGCAGTTCGAGTGGTGGTTATAGGGCCCTTTATACTATTGTATACAGTATACCTCTCTATTAAATGTATATGCAAAAGCTTGAGCGTTTTTGGAGCTACTTAGAATTTAAAAGCAGAGAGTTTATTAAAGGTTTCAAATGTTTTTGCAAGGAAGTTATAATTACGGTTGTAAAATAGAAAGTACCAATAATTTTTTTTTTTTAAATAAACAAAAATAAAATAAATCTCACTTGTACCACTTTTTGGATGAAGGCATGGCAATGTTTCTTTAAATGTAGATAACATGTTACCATACAGGCGTCAAAAGGAGGACACAGCAAATAAAACAAAAAATAAAGTACTACAAGTGATAACTAAAATATTATGAGATTAACGGAGAATCACATAACTAAATAGATGGTCTTTGAGAAAGTAACATAATCTTAATACAATACTCTTATGACAATAATCTGGCAACTACACTTTGCCACAGGAATATAAGATACGAACATATGCAGACACATACTCTTATTCAAGCAGGGAACTCAAGCAAACTTACGTCAGGGGTATATATATATATATATATATATATATATATATATATATATATATATATATATATATATATATATATATCCACACACTTTTTTTTATTCAGGTAAGAATGTAGGAGGGAAACAACATAAGACACCTGCAGAGAGATCAACTTGAGTTTCACATTCTTCATGTGATGTATGATTAGTCCCTGCAGTCATTTCGATTTCCATTGTAAGGTGAAACTTATTTTGACGTTATCCCTACAAAAAAACTACAAAATATAACAAGCAATCACAGCATTGCAGCACACTTCTGATTCAGAAAATCTATCATTGGTAAGCAGGAAGGATACAAATGCTCACGTTACCCGTAAATAGTAAACAAAGCTCGTAGAGGCAACACAGTAATGCATTATCCTGCAGAAGTTGGCTTAGACCCTAATTCACTAATATGTTATTATTTCTGTAGTTGTACTGGCGGCTTACATTATTACTAAAACAATTTTCAGAGTGGGAGTCCTGACATCAATGTTACATCACTGAAGTCATAAGGACTGTAAAAACCCAAGTGACACACAGAGAACAAGAGCAGCAAATGAGCTGTGTCTGTTCAGCAGTGAGAGTTGCAGGTTCAATATGTAGCTGGTAGAGTTTTGGAACACACTGTCAATGATATTACTAAAACATGGTGTGGTAGCAGACTGTAATTTGCAAACAGGACATTGACATTACAACAGCCACTACATTTGCACAGAAAATTATATAGTGCACAATGCATTGAAATCGGATTTCTGTGAACATTTATCATTTGCGCATCACTAAGAAAAGTGGCTTGATCCTATTAAAATCTTTGTTTCCATCACACTTCAGAATGACAGAAAAACGTGCATCCTGTGCTTTAACTGCGGCTATATTTTAAATATTTGCACAGTTCAGTTACAAGTATTCAAATAATGTGTGTTAGAAAACAAACGACAGCCTGCAGCCTTTCCTTTCACACTCCTTGCGCCTTATCAAGACTGTCAAATAGATCCAGGCCCAGTTCTAGCGGGTGGGCGAGTGGGCCAGGACCACCCAAACATGAGCCTGGCTTACCCAAACAAGAGCCTTGGCTCTCACAGTGAGGGCTTGAAGGCAGGTGCGCAACGGCATTGGGCTCAAACCTCAAAGGGCTGTGTGTGCGTGCGCCTGGGCTGAGACAGCTTCCCAGGCTCAAACACACACTTTTTGAGATTATCGCAGCCGCACCTGAGTCCTTCACAGGTCTTTAAAAGACCATTTACATGTTAACGAGGCTTTGCTTATTTTCTCACCCCTTCATCTCCACATGGGGAAAGGCGACAAATCCTTTCTTTGACATGAATAACCTTTGCCTACTGTTCTGCTGTGTAGATATTTCTTTTTCTATGCAGCGCAGGAGAAAAAAAGTTTGTTTATTCCTATTCACCTTTCCTGACCCCTGAGCTGCTCATCACATCAGGCTTTAACACAAAGTTTGACTAATGGAGTAGTAAGTAAGAGAATGTGTTACTATTTGTTTTTCTTTAAAAAAAAATTAAAAAATCTGCACAGGCCCAGCAGGACACACTTTGTGTGCGCTTCATTTAAACAGTTTTTATCATTATCATGGCTGATACAGGACAACAATATGACAATACAAAATGTCCAGATAATGCTGGTGGATAATGATCCTGCAGGAGAGCAATCATTTGCATGTTAGTAGTTTTGAAATGCATATGAACTATATTGTATGTGGATGCTCAGTGGGTTACTGTCTTTGTCACAGAGATCCTAACATAGGACAGTGACCAATGAACTGTCACCAAAGATCTGCATACAAACATGAATGGTATAGTAAGAACCTCGCTTTTTTTTGTTTTGTGATATAGTCAGAACTTCCTCGGTCTTTCATTATTCTAATGTTGCTAAAATGAGTATGTTTGGGCAGATATACATTTTTATCAGTAAAGCTCACCCCTATGGAATACTCTTTAAATCCTAAGGTTGTGTTTCCCCCAGACCAAACCCTTTTAAAATATAAAGCCCACCAGTATGGATGCCATGTGATTCCTACACCTTGTAATCCTCGTTGGCTAATGTGACATTCCCTGTAGACTGATTTACATACTTGTATGATTCATTGTCTCTGTATAATGTGTGCATGGTGTAAAGTACTGACACACACTACACTGATATGAGTAGCACTATACAACAAATAAAATGCATATGAGAGAGGGGCTACGTAAAGATGAGGGGCACTGTTGGAGGGTGGCAGTGAAGGAATCCCAGGAGGAGGTAGTGGGAGGGGCTATGGAGCGATGAGGGGCACTGTTAGAGGGTGCCAGTGAGGGAATCCGAGGAAGAGGTCATGGGATGGAGGGGGGAGCTAGGGAGACATGAGGGTCACTGGTGGAGGGTGGCAGTGAGGGAATCCGAGTAGGAGGTCATAAGGGGAGGGGCTATATGGAGATGAGGGGCACTTGTGGCATGTGGCAGTGAGGGAATTCTAAGAGGAGGTCAATGGGGGGCCATGGAAGGATGAGGGGCACTGTTGGATGGTGGTAGTAAAGGTATTTACGGAGAAAGAGGTTATTGGTGCGGCGCCAAAAAAAGACTTTTGCATCAGCGCTGAAGCCGGCCCCGTCATGGCCCTGCTGTTTTTGTTTATTTAATTAGCAGACGTGTCTTAAAGGCTACTGTGGAACATACTTTAAAGTGTGTGCTAATTATATTTACTGCTATATTCAATGTTTTAAGTTTGAAGGTGATTTTACTAATGTTTTTACCAGAAAAAATGAAAGTGGAGCCCGATATGGTCAGCTGTGAGATAAGGTGCACTGTAGAGGAGTAGTGGACAATCAAGCCTGTAAGGGAGTGTGTTGCAGACTCCAGGGTCAGGTGGAGGTAGTAATGAAGAGGGATTCTCCCTGAAGGACCGCACAGAGGGAGCCCGTGAAGTGTCACTTGCCTGATATTCCCACCTCAGAAACCTCCACTTCCATTCAAAGTAATATTACATGGAAAAATACTTTCTGAGAGAGATAATATTTAGAAAGAGATTTAGAAAAGAGTGTTTTACTTGGCCTTGTAAGACTAAGAATAGATAAAGAAGGGCCCTGAAGCAGGCCTCCCTAGACATATATGCGACAAATCGAGCCCACCCAAATAAAAATTCCTGGAGCCAGGCCTGAATAGCTTGCTTTAAAAAAAACTTTACTTTAGAGAAAAGGAAGCACTAATGTCCATGTTAAAAAAATCGCAGCAATTTGACAGAAGACTTAGCTTTCCATTTACACCAACGGCAAATTTAACAAGATTAAAAAAATGTAAAAACCTCTTTATTACTCATTCACCATCGTAACTCCAGCATGCTCCTTTTGGGGTTCAGCAGCACTCCGTGCCGACACTTCCAGGGCCTATGATGCTGGCTTACATTCCCCCTCCCATTCTTCCACATCCAGGTTCAAGAGTAAACTGTAATCCGGACTTTCTCTTGTAATTCTAGAGTAAACCAGACGTACTAACAATAGAAAGTCACACCTATCCACAAGCCCTACCTTTGCGATTTGTGGTATTTGAAAAATAATCTCACAGCCAAGTCACAAATGTAGGTCCCCCCAATACTTTGTCTTCAACTGCTGTCCGAGAGGAACAAAACATGAGACGGCACTTTAGGAAAGCGTGAGGTCCCCAAGATGTAGACTTAAATGGCCTCTCGTTTCCAGGGCACTTAAAGAGCCGGCCCTGAAGCAAGACCTACCCTAAAGCGGGCGTAAATCACGTCCATCCGTGCCCAGTCCTGCCACGAAGGGATGAGGGAGCCCGGACACAACGCGCAGCTCGTTGGACTGCATTGTAGTCCACACTCACCGCGCTGGTGGGAGTCCCGGGCAGGGGGACGTTCCTGTGGCAGCGGACAAATAGTTAAGGATGGAGCCGCACGGTAAGTCTAACCTCAAAGCCAAGATGCGCAGGGCATCAGCCGGTACAGGGCGGGGCGTCGGCCCGTTCCCCAGAGTGAGACAGTGGAAGAGATGATGCGCGTCCGAAAAAATGTATGGTCCGAGTGGATCTCGGTGGCGAACAGCGCCTCATGCGCTGCTGCTGGGCGGAGACCAATCAGGCTACGGCCGCTTTGGTTACAAGGTTACTCACCGATCTAGCTTCGCTTCACGAGGGTCATCAGGATCTTCCAGCTCCCTCGGACCCGTGCGCCAACTCACTGACCTCAAAAACCAAATCCATCCTTTGAAAAGAAAGGTCCGCCTGCTCACAACAGATAGAGGCGACCAGCAACGCAAACTCTTCGCAGGGGGCACGGTCGCCCCTCTGAAAGCCAGCCATGACCAATGAATAAGAAGCAGACATTTACTAAGCCAATCACAAGCCCCCGTATTTTTTCTGACGAGCAATATCCAATGGACATTCGGAAGAACTCTTATAACCAATAAATGCTCCCCCCAAAACATGGTCATCGGGATGACGGACTTTCCTTACGGTAAAAATACGTTTCCTGGGTCCTGGCTGTTACCCTGTTATTCGAGAGAACCGTTAGAGTAGAATTGTAACAACGTATTTCAGAATCTTTCTAAGAACTGACTTTCTGCGCAATTATTTTTAAATACAACCTACTATTTGCCTTACACATCCCAGTCAGCTGCTCAACATAAAAACAAGCATTGGCATAGCCGATATGTCTCGCTTTTGGGACCTTATAAGTGTTTAGCCATGCAACAGTTGATGTTGCATCAAGGATATTGGTCCGCATAACTAAATACTTATAAGGTCCCAAAAGCGAGACCTAGTGGCTATGCCAATGCTTGTTATCCTTCTCTACTGATTCCAAATGTTAGTGTATTTTTTTATGAAACAAACAATATTTCTTTGGGGCTGGGTGGTAAATGTTCATTTCAAAGTCTTGCATTTGAAAGTGACAATTTGGTGGTCTTAAGACAATACAATATCTGTCTTTTGAAACCCTTATCCTGTTGCAGGTTTCTATCTTAACTGTTTAGCAAAGAAGCTAACTGTTAAGTGGGTTACAGACTGAGGTTGCCTTGACAGGATGTGATCTAGATGTAAAGTTGTTGGTACGGTTGTGCAATCTGAACATTTGTGTGCTAATCCCTGCTTCCCCGTCCAATTTGCGTAATACTTGGTAAGTTACTTCAGCTCCCTTTTATCTTAGTTCCACTGTTAAAATAACGTGGAGGTGCCTAGAATTTGTTAAATCAAACATTTAAATTAAACCGATGCAGTTCCTGCAGTGCAGGGCTGTGATTCTGGCTACGACTAAATATCTTTATTTAAGAATCTCAATTTTATAAGCTCCTTAAGGTGGAAGAACTGTACAAACACCAATGGAAGATAGTAGTGATTCAGTCGTTCGGCTTTGAGATTGTCTCTTAAGACGACGACACGCAGCTGCTATTCCCAATCGGTAAAAACATCACTGAAGAGAAACAACGTTTTATGAGTGGTATGCTGGCGATAGCAAATTGGATGAGGGAGCAATGTCTCCAACTCAACCCGGGGAAGTCTGCAGGCCTCTGGGCAGCAGATTGGTGGCCCCCCCAATTGGGATTAGCACCAACACCCTCTACCTCAGTAAAAAGTCTGGGAATCCAATTGGATGCCAAACTAGACATGAAAGAAAATGTGAAAAACATTGCAGGCTCTTGCTATTATAATTTACGCCTACTACCGCAGAATTATCCCCTATCTTCCCCTGGAGCACCGTAGAACAGTGGTGCAGGCATTGATAGGAAGTAGGCTGGATTATGGCAATGCCCTACTAGCAGAGGTAGGAATTTCTACCCTATCAAAGCTGCAGGTAATACAGAACACCGCGGCCAGAATGGTCTTGAACTGCCCCCCCGGAATCCCCTCCCTCCCTCTGCTCAAACAACTGCACTGGCTGCCAATCCAAAAGCGCGCAATGTTCAAGATCTGCTGTCTGTCTTTTAAGGCCCTGAGAGGGGAAGGCCCAGCATATCTTAGAGACAAACTCGTCAAGCACACTAGCGAGTGCAATCTAAGATCAAATGCCCTTGCTCTACTGAATATTCCTCGAATCCGGCTCACCCGCACAGGCGGTAGAGCTTTCTCATTTATTGCTCCAAAGTACTGGAACTCGCTTCCAGTGACACTGCGAAAATCCCCAACCTACTTGATCTTCAGGAAGCAACTAAAAACCTGGTTGTTCTGAATCTTTTAACCACAGGATTTCCTTCCCCTCTCTGGTGAGCGCTGAGATGCCCCTGGGTGAGTCATGCGCGATAAAAGAGACATTAACTTAACATAACATAACATAGGGTTCATAAGAGAGGGCAGAAATAGAGTAAGAAACAAAGAAAAGATTGACAGAGAAAGAAAAGAACGGGCATAAAATGGCAGAATCTAGAAATAGAAGAAAGAAGACAACAGAAACTGTTGATAATAGAGTGAATCAGCTCATGGTACTGCTAAATGTAACATCCTCTTAGTTGTGCGCGCTAAATTAACACACAGACGGGTTTAATAAGAGTGCTAGAGATGGGGACTACTGTGGTCAGCCTATTCAGTCAAAACATTTCACCTGCTAAGAGTTGGTCAAATTTTGTGTAAAAAATGGCCAGAAAATGGGGAATTGACATTGAAATTTTTTTGCAGGAACATTGATGTCGCACTGTGTTTTCTATTTCCATTAGGCCACTCGGGTCCATTAGGCCACTCGGGATTACCACAGTATTCCCATTTCCAGAATTACCAACAATACCTGACGTATCTGGAATTCTAAAGTGTGAGAATACCACGCAGTATTTTCAGTCCTGTCAGAATGTGAGCCTGATTGGTTCGATTGTTCCAATAAATGTCAATCCGATAGTAGAAGATGTGCTCTCCCTGGCCTTGGATAATGTAAATAGTTTTGTGTCAGTGGTGTTTAAATGTGTCATCAGTTTCACTCTTATCACATAAATGGTTTTGAATACATGTTTTTTGAGACAGCCAGGGCAGGGCGCCAGTGTAAACTAACAGCCGCATGCCTTGCTGCATGCCCCTCTTGATACTCTGCCTCTGAGCCGGCCTGGCCATGCCTCCAGAGCTGGTGGAGGAGAGTCATAAAGAGGAGTCGCTGCCGTTGCTTCTATAGCCATCTAACTTTTGCAGTCTGTGGCCGCTGCCTCAGACCAGGCACATTTCTCCGGGTGGTGTATCTACCCCTCCGCCTTTAAAATTGTGCTGGCAGGCAGAAACTGGACCTGATTGTCATTAGTGCACAGACCGGAATGTGGTGCCATCACTTGGTCAAGGCCAATGTGCAAGCCATTGTGTTCTCTCTAACTGGCCTGGTCTTGTAGATGTGACACTCACTGCCCATTTGTTTCCCGTCGGGTCCTGGCACAGATGAGCCCCAGGCGTAATAGGATGAAAACCACGGAGTCTTCCTTGAAGTTAAAGCGTAGTTTATTGGAGCATCCACCTCCTGAAGAGCAGCAGTGTAACTGAGTTAGAACTGCTCTTCAGAACGTGGAACAACATGAAAGTATTCAAAAGAATACAGCAAGAAAGTAATTGCAGCCATAGAAAAAGAACACAATGAAAGGAAACATTCTACCATAACATATCTTCCTTCCTTACAAAAGAAAGAAAAGCACAAAATACACAAGGAAAAATTCCATTAATATAATAAAAAAACTTCAATTTTTTTTAAGTAACAATTTTTGTCTCTTGGTGACAGACGACATGGAAGCAGAAGAACTGGAAAGAGAATTAGCATTATTAACATCAACAATTACTAAAGACGGAGAACATGTTGATTCCCTTCCTTTTTCCAAAATTACAGAATCACTTGAAAAATCTGGTTAGGAAGAACACAAAGATGTTTTGGCATTGGTTACATTGACTTTAGCAATTTTAGAAATATTCCACCAAGAACCATTGTTAAAAAGCACATATGTTTTACCAACCTTTTGAATAATAAATACAGGCTGTTTAGTATAATCAGGATTTTTGAAGTTGTTACAATTTCATTTGACTCACATATGTATTTTATTTATATCCAATCTAGGTTCAAAAGATTTAGCCCATGAAAGGGATACTTCTTGTCTGAGTTTCCTACCTTTTAATAGCACAAAAGGAGAAAACTTAGCGGTGCAGTGTGGAGTGCACAGAAAGGACCAAACAAGTTCTGCTACATGGGCTTTAACATCAATACGAGCTTTAATGGCCAATTGAATACCCTCCACTAAGGTTTTGTTAAACCTTTCTAAATAACCTTTCTACATGGCCATTTATATTTGGAAGGTAAAGAGCAGTTTTCACATGGAAAATATTGGCATTTTTGAGAAAATTAGTAAGCACACATGAGGTGAATTGAGGTCCGTTATCAGATACAATAGTTGATGGTAAACATTCTTTTTTTGAAAATTTCCTGCAGAAATTTAATAATAGATAAAGAATCAGACTGGTTGACCCATTTGATTTCAGCCCACTCAGAGAAGTAATCAATGGCAACTAGAATATACAACTTCTCAGTCGAAATTCCTTCGTAAGGACCTAGGACATCAATTGCAATTGTATCTCATGGATTGTCTTGAACCTGGACTTGCACCAAATCTGTGTGTAGTCATTTTAAAACTTTATCAGAATCAGCACACAATGGACAATTTTTAACAAAGTTAATTACACAACTGTCTATATAAGGCCACCAAAGCAGGTCCCTCACTTTTTAATAGTGCTAGACTGACCTAAATAAGCAATAGGCATACGTTTCTTTCTTGTGGCTATTGGAGTTATAAAAGAATTACCTTTTAAAATAAGACCTTCATTGTTAGGCAGCTCTTCTCTAACTTTTCGAAATACAGCAATTATTTGGGTAACTTTCTTTCTAGTGGCCAAACTTTAACAATATACTTTTGTAAGATCTTTAAGTCTTCATCTTCAGCCATGGCTTTCAACCATTCCGCTTTATGAGATAGCTTGAGACATTGAAAGGACCATATCATCAACAGATGCTACAACTCATTCTTTAAAACCTTCTGTTTGATTTTGGGTTTGAGAGTCTGAAAACAATCAGCTCTCATATTTTGAGTACCAGGAATGTAATGACTTCAAAATTGTACTCATATAGTTTAGCCAAAATGCGAACTAATCTTGAAGATGCTTTCCCAACACCATTGTTAGATAAAGGAGCGATTAAAGGTTTATGGTCAGTGTTAAGTGTAAAAGACTTGCCCCACAAATAGGTTTTACCATTTTCAACTGCCCAGGAACAACCCAGGTCTTCTCTTTAAATGGTGGAGTACTTTGATTCAGCAATAGACAAAGGTCTTGAAGGAAAAGCAATGGTGACTTCATTGCCTGCTTTAAGTTGGCTGAGTACAGCACCAAAACCAATGGCACTCACATCAACAGTGACAACATTGGTAGCCGATGATGAAAAAGGAAACAAGGGATTGCACCCCATAATAGCAGATTTTATGGCACTAACAGCTTCTGAATGATCCGGGGTCCCAATAAATGTACTTCCTTTTTTAAGTAACAGTCTTAAAGGAAGAACAATATCAGAGAATTTTGAAACAAACCGTGAATAGCCTTCACATAACTTTAAGAGGGATTTAAGTTTTTCTTTGTCTTGAGGATTGCTCCTATTCTTAATAGAGACAAGAAGATCCTTCTTTGAAAAAATTCCATCGCCATTAATTTGATGACCCAAATATTCAACATTGGACGCAAAGAACTTACATTTATCTAGACCAATGGTCATACCTTTTTCTTCCAACACACATAAAATGTTATCTACTGTTTCATGATGTTTTTCAATAGTATCAGAAAATATCAGGATATAGTCCTGAAAAGCCACCACTCCATCAGTGTCTCCGAACAAGCAATTCATAAGCCTCTGAAACACTAATGTAGCCAGTGACAGGCCAAAGGGCATTCTATCTAAAAGCTCCCTCAGGTGTAATAAAAGTAGTGATGTCTCTTAAATCCTCTGTTAACTCTATTTGATGATACGCTGATTTGAGATCGATGGTGGTAAAACATTTTTAGGTCTCGCCTGACCCAGCGCTTACGCTGATCTGGCGAGACCTTAAGTAAAGAGGGCTTCAAAAAATGCTACAGCCTGCTACAGCTTGCAGTGCATGTGCGCGGCCGCGCGCTTTAGCTGAGGCACCATATGGCGTGATTACTGCTGCGCGCGCACCACTCACGCACATGCACTATAAGCCTGTGGCTGGTGGTAGCATTTTTTCCCCGCGATCACTTTCACTTTGGCTCTGCGGTTAACTTCCTTGTTTATTTTACATTTGTGAAATGGCGACGGAAAACTCATATCTAAACAAACAGAACTGCCGCCTATGGAGTCCTTTCAACACCCAGCATGCCATCTGGTGCCAATACGCTTTGCGTGTTTTTTTTTTTTGTCAGTCCCCCCAGGGCACAAGCAGGCATCCACTTCTGTCTTTTTTGCTGCGATCAGCTGTCCTGACAGAAGTGGATGCCTGCTTGTGTCCCGGGGGAACTGACAGCAAAAACAAGCATGCATCCACTTCTTTTTGCTGCAATCAGCGTATTTATTTTATTTCCCTGCCGCGCTGGAAAATGCTTGTTTATTTCATTTATTTATTTATTTATTTATTTATTTTTAAAATTTATAAAGCGCAACGTATGCCCTTGGGCGTCTTGGCGCTAAAAACTCATGGGTATCTCAGTATGCTCGATTACAGTTCCAATCGTGGGATTTAATAACAGGATAAGGTTATTGGTCAAACAACCATGTCTTCACTAGTTTTCTAAACTGTAGCAGCGTGGGGGTTGATCTTATGACTAGCGGAAGAGTATTCCAGAGTCTAGCTGCTGCGATAGTAAAAGATCTATCTCCCCAAGTAACTGTCCTGGTTCGTGGTACCAGCAAGTGAAAGGAATTGACTGATCTTAAATGTCTATTGGGGCGATATAACAGGAGTCTTTGTTTGAGGAATTGGGGTCCATGCTGCTGAATTGCTTTGAAGGTAAGACACAATGTTTTGAATTTAATCCGGTTTTTAACCGTCAGCCAATGGTAGCTCCTGATTACCTGTTTAATTGGTCTATATTTGGGAGTCCCAGATAGCACTCTCGCTGCAGCATTCTGAATAAGCTGGAGCTTGGCAATCACACGGGCTTGAGCATTGAGAAATAAACCATTACAGTAATCCAAGGCTGATAAAACAAGTGCACTCACCACCGTTTTCCCTCCAGATTCTGAGAGAAATGGAATTATTTTTTTAAGGATTTTGAGTTTAAAAAAAGCGGTAGACGTTGTTTGATTGGCATGATCGACTAAATTTAATTTCTCGTCGAAGATGACTCCTAGATTTCGAACTCTCTGCACAGGACATGGTAAGACTCCAAGGAGCGGAGGCCACCAAATGGATGACCAGATGGGAAAAAGCTTACCAAAAATAATCACCTCAGTTTTATCTGAGTTCAGCCTTAAACAGTTGCTGGCCATCCACTCCTTAATTGCCAACATGCCTTCCTGAAACCGAGCTGCTACCTCTTCTCCGTCTGTATTGATGGCTAGCACCAGTTGCGTATCATCGGCATACGTGGTGAGACTCATCTGGTAGATCTTAATCACCCTAGCTAAGTCCGACACATAAATGTTAAAAAGGGTCGGACTTAGAGATGAGCCCTGCGGAACTCCACATGGTAGTGCTAGATTGGCCGATCTAAAGGGCCCCAGGGTTACTGCCTGTGTTCTTGCAGCCAGGAATGAGGTGAGTAATGCTCGAGCCCCAGAGTGAACACCCAGCTCCCCGACACGGTCAATCAAGGTAGAGTGATTGACCGTGTCGAATGCCGCAGACAGATGCAACATCACCAATACCGCTGTGCCACCTTGGTCTCTTATGGCCCTGATGTCATCAGCTGCCTTGATGAGTGCAGTCTCAGTTCCGTGCATCTTCCGGAAACCAAACTGTGACTCATCAAGTAGGTCATTATGTTCAATATACTCTGAGAGCTGGATATTCATTATTTTCTCAGCCACCTTGGCTAGGAAAGGCAGGCTGGCAATTGGCCTATAGTTTTTTAATGACTCTTTATCCAAACCTGGTTTTTTCAGGATCGGTTTTAATAGAGTGTTTTTTAATCTATCAGGGAAAACACCTGATATGAACATCGTATTACAGATTTGCATAGTGAAATCACTTATTAAGTCAATTATAGGGGGACAAATTTTGGGAGGACATGGATCCAAGGCCGACCCTGATCTAATTGACCCAATGATAGGTGTAAGTTGATCCTTATGTACCTTTTTGAATTCGGTAAAGGAGCATTCAATTTGCCTATTAGGAGGATGACACTGCAAATCTTTTGGTTTATTAATAGTTGCAAATTCGACATAGATGTCATTTACCTTGGAAAAGAAAAAATTTGCCAAGGCGTTACAAAAAGCCTGAGAGGGTGGGGGAGCCAAATCCTGTGAATGACCCGCTAGTAATTTTACTATCTCAAACAATTGTCTATTGGAATTTTTTGCCGTTTCTATCTGTTCCTCATAAAAATTCTTTTTGGCCTCAAGAATCATTTTTTTGTAGACAACTAGTGTCTGTTTATATTGTATTTTGCTCTCAGTATCATAGGTTTTTCGCCACATTCTCTCATAGCTCCTGCAGATCTGTTTTTGTCTTCTTAATGTTTCCGTGAACCAAGGAGCTGACGGCGTATTTCTATTTTTAGAGAATGTTTTTAAGGGGACAGCTATGTCTAACGCTGATCCTAGCCACTCTGAGAATTGTTGCACCGCTACATTAACATTTTCCGAAATATTCGGCCATGTGTCAGTAAGGGAGGTTCTTAATAAAGCCTGATCAATATTCTTCCAAACCCTAAAAGGTTCTTGCATTGGGAGGTGTTGATTAGTCTTTTTGGTTTGGTTAATACTGATACTGCTCATAATAACAAAGTGATCAGACCAAGTAAGGGGTAGTATTTCTTTTATTATTATCTCATTAATGTTCGTGAAGATGCCATCCAAGGTATGACCAGCCTCATGTGTAGATGTTGTGACCAACTGGGTCAGACCAAGAGTAGCAAAATCAGCCAGGAGAGAAGCGGTTTCGGAATCATAAATATTTTCCAAATGGAAATTCAGGTCTCCCAAGACCATGAAGGAATCATCAATTGCCAGAGGTTCAATGAGTGGCAGGAAAGAAGACAAAAATTCAGCACGTGCTCCTGGTGGTCTATATATAAGTACTCCTTTAAGGTTGTATGAAGGAGTGAGCTTGATGGAAAACTGCAATGCTTCGGATGTTTTCGAGGATAAGGACAGAGTTCTGACTGAAAAGTCGCTCCGGGCGATGATAGCCAAACACCCACCTCGTTTCCCCTGTCTATCTTGTCGATATACAGAAAACCCATTGGGAACGGCCACCACAAGATCCGGGCCAGATGTATCCCCCATCCAAGTTTCTGTAATAAAAAGAAGATCTATTTTCTTGTCCTGGATTAAATCGGTGATTTCCTGTCTATGTTTTCCCAGAGACCGTGCATTTATAAGAGAGATGATAATGTCATTATGCTTGTTGTTTGATGTTTGATATGATATAGTTTTTTTACCAACAAGCGGCATATGGTATTTACAACCAGAGCAGAAAAAACTCACTTCATCACTATCATAGGGCTGGTATTGGAGGCATCCCTGCTTCCTACAAGGTCTCAAGTGGTGTAGATCGGCAGCGGAATAACTCTTCCACTGTCGCTTCACTGAACCAGGGGTCATGGCGCTGGGCGCGTGTCCGGCGCGGACGGGCGCAGGCGGGCTTGCCTTTGGCGCGCCTTAGGCGCGCCGCCGGCGCGGACGAGCCATCAATCCCTTTTTATCCAGTGCTGAGGAGGGCGGGAGGCGTCCAGCTACTGGACCGCCACCCTTCCCTCTCCCAATATGGCGGCTATAGTCCCAGGCATCAGCACGTACTCTGCTGATCTGGGAAGAGCGTGGGGAAGCGGCGCTTCCTCCTGGTGAGGCTCACAGGTAAAAGAGAACAAAGTTTCAAATAAAATGCCACAAATAATATTCAAATGCACACGTTTAAAATTGTAAATCGAGCCCCCGGCTTTCCGCCTCAGGGGTAGAGACCACAATGAAGTCGGTGCGCTGCACTCCAAGAGCTGTTTAAATAGTCTGGGAGGGCGGGAGGCGTCCAGCTACTGGACCGCCACCCTTCCCTCTCCCAATATGGCGGCTATAGTCCCAGGCGTCAGCACGTACTCTGCTGATCTGGGAAGAGCGTGGGGAAGCGGCGCTTCCTTCTGGTGAGGCTCACAGGTAAAAGAGAACAAAGTTTCAAATAAAATGCCACAAATAATATTCAAATGCACACGTTTAAAATTGTAAATCGAGCCCCCGGCTTTCCGCCTCAGGGGTAGAGACCACAATGAAGTCGGTGCGCTGCACTCCAAGAGCTATTTAAATAGTCTGGGAGGGCGGGAGGCGTCCAGCTACTGGACCGCCACCCTTCCCTCTCCCAATATGGCGGCTATAGTCCCAGGCGTCAGCACGTACTCTGCTGATCTGGGAAGAGCGTGGGGAAGCGGCGCTTCCTTCTGGTGAGGCTCACAGGTAAAAGAGAACAAAGTTTCAAATAAAATGCCACAAATAATATTCAAATGCACACGTTTAAAATTGTAAATCGAGCCCCCGACTTTCCGCCTCAGGGGTAGAGACCACAATGAAGTCGGTGCGCTGCACTCCCAGAGCTGTTTAAATAGTCTGGGAGGGCGGGAGGCGTCCAGCTACTGGACCGCCACCCTTCCCTCTCCCAATATGGCGGCTATAGTCCCAGGCGTCAGCACGTACTCTGCTGATCTGGGAAGAGCGTGGGGAAGCGGCGCTTCCTTCTGGTGGGGCTCACAGGTAAAAGAGAACAAAGTTTCAAATAAAATGCCACAAATAATATTCAAATGCACACGTTTAAAATGGTAAATCGAGCCCCCGGCTTTCCGCCTCAGGGGTAGAGACCACAATGACATTAATAACAAAAAATAGGGAGATCATCAGGGTCCAGAGCGCTGCTTGAACTCAAGGAAGTGATAATATTTGCAAACTTCTCCACCGTGATTTTCAAAATAATGTTCTCATAGGTTGTACCTTCATATATTTATATGCACGTGAAACGCTTAGCCAAGAATGACGCCGTGCTCTATATAACAGCAATAAAGAGGACGAAACCTGAACACTGGCTGGGTCCTCTGTCTCCACGTGACATTAGGTGCCTTACTCCCGCTGACTGCCTAAAAGTGTGACAAGTGTTCAAAGTTAGGAGCTGCACTTCCTTGCGTTAGCTTACTGTACTTAACATACTCCACTAATAGTGTGAAAAGTCAGGATAGTGTAACTTCTAGCGACAAAGGGTACACACTATGCAGCCACTCAATACACCACACAACCATGCAACAGTATGTGGGCCATACATAAGGAACTGTGAGGCGATCCCATGAGCTCTGCTTCCATGTCTTTGCTATAGCAACAGACCACTGCCCACTGTATCTGTTCTGAAAGTCTCAAGATGACACCCAGGCTCGTGCATTCTGCCCAGTACTGAAGGTGGAGCAACCTAGTGCTACTATCAAGCCTACTCACTCAGACCATGCTCTCCTGAGGACCTTATTGAAGAAATGATCTCACCAAAAGGGGTATGTCCACAACTGCATGCCTCCATCCTACATGGGACAGCTGGGTAGTCACAAGCTAGCAAAACTCCTACGCGCAAGGGTTGAAATCTGGGCACGGCAGTTCCATCTCATCACACACGTGTGGGTGCAAGCAAGGGCATAAACCAACATGAAATGCACCCAGCAGCATGAAAACACATTGATGGTATAAAACAATTGACATTACATGGTAGCACATGTAACCCATAGCGCTCTAAAGCCGCAAGCTTGGCAGCAACGCCACATTGTGCATTGGAATGTAGCACTAGCTCCAGGATACTCCTATGGGAGCAAGTTCTGTTGCACTTTATAAGAACACTACACACAGTTCCACAAGAGAACAAGGGTCCAAGGGAAATGTTTACCGACCAACTACAGATTCAATCCCCAGTTCCATAACAGTACATACACAACAGAAATCTGGTGGTCATAAAGCTACAACTAGAAATGCAATTACTGATTATATAGTCCCCAAACAGTGTGTGACACCATATAACCTCTCATTAGTGTGATCTTCCTACAACATAGGAACATGGCTATATGATTTCCATCAACTGCCCTTTGTGGCCAGTGTCATCATCTGGAACTCCTGCTTTCCTACCACAACACCTCATAGTTAAAGAAGGTGCCTATGTGGATTGGATGACGTATTAGTAATTGGCAATTCCTCAAGAACGGAAAGCCTTTGAAAAGACAGTAACCAACTTGGTAGACAGTATAAACCTACGATCCCATGCTAGAGCAGTCAATGAAAAGTGCAATTAGTGTGAAAATTTAAATAGGATATGGGAGCAGACAAACACTTTTATTCCAGTATTGCTTCCAAACCTATTAAAATAGTGCAGGAGCGGTTTGTACCAAATACGCCGCTGATCTTATTGGACTACTAGTTTCAGCCAAAAGGTGGCTTATTGCCCTGGCTTTCATCAGGACCATTTCTTTATTGAGCTTCTGCATTAGTGAATAAACATATTTATACAAAATGTGGTTTATCTAATTGATACTTCCATACAGGCAGGGTGATCTTCACTCCTGTTAGAAATGGTGACACAAAAAATATAGTAAACAATAAAACCTGTTATTACATCTCTCTTACTTCGTATCATTAAAATGCAGTGACAGATACACTCACCTGTCCTGTGCGAGGTATTGGCCTCACCTCACCTGGTAACCACTCAGGTTTCAGAGACCCCGTACTGTGAGAAAATCAATTTACTTCAGTGGGAGTACCTTCAATCATATAACTTATATGGTGTCACACACTGTTTGGGGGCTATATAATCAGTAATTGCATTTTTCGTTGTAGCTTTGTGACCACCAGATTTCTGTTGTGTATGTACTGCGCTTCATAAGAACCCATAACATAGCATTTAAAAGTGGTTGTCATTATTGAAACTGATCAAATTCTTTATGCTTATTTTCCTTCACATTGTATTTGAACACTGCAATATCCACACACAAAGATAATGGCAGAAACAAGAGGCACAAATGGAAAAGAAAAGGCAATCCATAATGAGTTAACAGGATATGTTGTTGGTACTCATCACATCCATCTCAGGTGGATGAAAGGCTGAGGTCCGACTATCATTTATAAAAAATAAGACCCACAGTTTGTACACAATGCTCTGCAGGTGGTACAGTAACTCACTGAGTTATCTTGCTAGTGATTAATGCAGTCTCGGATGCCGGTTTATATGGCCAAGTTTTCCACAGTGGATATATGGACACTCACTATCAGATATCAATTCCTTACAGTTCATGGCCAACGCATGCATCACAATATATCAGTCGCATGTGAAGAGAAATTCAACAAGGATACAGGCATTTACATACTTTTGTGCTGCCGTGTATATGGTATGACGTTTTGGTATGGAGGTATGAAGTGCTACATACGTGTATCAAGATGGAGAGAGAGGACCAGAAAGCTAGTCCTTATCCCCCGGATTATATGTTTGTAAATCAAAAATGGACTAGCCAAATTATCAAAAGAAAATAAATAAATTGTTTTAATTTATCAAGGACTCAAGTATGTTTCGTCAACGGTTGGTGGCACCTGGTAGGTGTGCTCATAAAGCCCTCACCCACCAACCTAGTTGGTGGCATGCTTCATCATCGGGCCCACCCAGTGACACCTAGCGTGTCCCGGGTGTGCTTCGACGCCTGAAGACAGCGGAGCAGGTATGTCGCTGTGTGTGCGGTGAAGACTGTTATGGAATGTGAGTTTAAAACGGCTTGGCGGGGATCCCAGTGCCCAAGGGCAAACACACTTTATTGGCTGGGTCACCGTCAGCGGTTAAAAATAAGGCTATTGGATGTTAGAGGCGAGTTACGACCTCCCACATCCTGGGGTGTGTCAACATGTTTCAGCCAGTGCCTTATGATTATGCTGGCTTTCTTCAGGACGGGTAAAAAGGGTGTGTGCAGTTAAAACTAGTGGGTGTATATCCAGACTATGTGTATACATGCCCTAAAGTGTTTTTCTATGTGTGAGTGGGGGATTCCCATCTCAAGAAAACACACTAGTTTGTCAAAAGTGCTACTTCATGCACCGGTGCAGCGAAGGAGGCAGTACAGGTCTACGGCAGGCTCTGACCAAGAACTCTGGTCAACCCATGCCACTTCTCTAACCATGAAGTAGCACTTTTGACAAACTAGTGTGTTTTCTTGAGATGGGAATCCCCCACTCACACATAGAAAAACACTTTAGGGCGTGTATATACATAGTCTGGATATACACCCACTAGTTTTAACTGCACACACCCTTTTTACCCGTCCTGAAGAAAGCCAGCATAATCATAAGGCACTGGCTGAAACATGTTGACACACCCCAGGATGTGGGAGGTCGTAACTCGCCTCTAACATCCAATAGCCTTATTTTTAACCGCTGACGGTGACCCAGCCAATAAAGTGTGTTTGCCCTTGGGCACTGGGATCCCCGCCAAGCCGTTTTAAACTCACATTCCATAACAGTCTTCACCGCACACACAGCGACATACCTGCTCCGCTGTCTTCAGGCGTCGAAGCACACCCGGGACACGCTAGGTGTCACTGGGTGGGCCCGATGATGAAGCATGCCACCAACTAGGTTGGTGGGTGACGGCTTTATGAGCACACCTACCAGGTGCCACCAACCGTTGACGAAACATACTTGAGTCCTTGATAAATTAAAACAATTTATTTATTTTCTTTTGATAATTTGGCTAGTCCATTTTTGATTTACAAACATGAAGTGCTACATAACATAAAAGATATTGTTATACTTAGTAGTGCTAGTAACACGAGTAGTGGTACTAGAGTTATCATCAATAAGTTGAAACATGGCATGAGCTATTTACTCAAATGTGGACAATCATTTTCTCTTTTCGCTATTGTCTTTCTATCTCGAAAGTTTCAGCTCCGCCCCAACAACTCTATTTAAATACAGACAATGCTAACAGTTTCTGAATGAATCATAATCAGCATTTGCACTAGATAGAAACTACACATCAACACTGGTTCACGTGGGCCTATATCTGTGCATGTAACATAGTCCAAGCTGGCAGCTTTATGATACCCACTCCCTCGGATGTTGGACACTGAATGCAAGGTCAGGTGAACACTCTGACTTCTCCGGCTCAACTAAATGTAAGACGTGTGGCTCGTCGAGCTGCCGTGGGAGCTTAGACAGGGACCACCAACAAGATCTTCTAAAGCCCAGCAAACTTAAACAAGCATTGACATAGCCAATAGGTCTCGTATTTGGGACCTTATAAGTGTTTAGCCATGCAACAGTTTGTGTTGTTGCACCAAGGATATTCTGCTGCATAACCAAATACTTATAGGGTCCAAAAAGCGAGACCTATTGGCTATGCCAATGCTTGTTGCACCATCCAATTTGGCTAGCAAGTCTTATACCTTAGTTAAAGGGTGACATTCCATATCTATTTGTTTGTTTACCGATCTCAAATCAATGTACATTCTAAGTCCTCCATTCCATTTCTTACCTAGAACAATTGGAGAAATCCTTTCAGAAGCAATGACAGGATCTATTACCCCATCAGTTCATATTTTTTTTTAATCATGTCAGCCAAATTCATTCCTCACACATAAAGGAACATTTCTCAATTCATGTTTGGACGGAACATCATTTTTTAAACTCCATTTTGTGTGAAAATCCTTTGACTTTTCCTAAATCTTTTAAAAAAACTTCCTTATGTTTGTTAAGAATAGTTTGAACCATTTTCTCATTGTCTTGAAGATCATCATGTACAACCTGTAGATCTTCCACCATGCATAATTGTACTTTAGAATTAGGACACAAAGTAATATTAAATTTACCTTGGTATTTCCAACGTAGCACCTGCAATTCAGCGACAGCAACATAAACTTTCCCAAGTATAATTTTTTGTTTAAAAGAGATATCAGAAACAAAGTATCCCAGCATTTCAATTTCTTTACCCCCAAAACCATAAACATGAATATCATTAGGTTCAAGCAGTTTGTCATTCCAGGACTTATTGAAAAATGAATCAGAAGTGATTATATAGAGGGAACCAGAATCTGCCATAACTTCCACCTTTTTGCCATCAACAATAATGGTACACATGGGAGGCACATAAGGTTCCGAATCAATATTTTTTTTAATATTGGAAGAGACTTGACCAAGTTTATGAGGTTGAGAATCATCTTCTGTTATACAAATAATGGTGTTTTCAAAAGTTGGTTCCTTATTTACTTCATCTACAGTTTCTCATCAGCAAGACTAGCCACTCTCCTGTTATTTTGACATAACGCTCCAAAATGACCTAGCTTTTTACATTTGTAGCCCTCTTTACCTCTTGCTGGGCAATGCCTTCACTGGAAAGAATGAGATTTAGAACCACAATGAGTGCAAAATAGTTTACCTGAGTTTGAAACTTGTTTATTAAGAGGGTTATATGATGTAGAGAGTTTGCTAGGTTTAGTTCTGAAATTACCAGGTATAAAATAAGAATCTTTTACAGTAATAGCTGCTACACCTGAAGATAGATTATCTACAATAATGTATTAATTTTTTTATTTATTTTAAAGCTTTTATATAGCACTGGCTGGACCCAGGGGTATCAGAGGGCTTTACTGGAGTGTGAGGAGGTACGGTACTAAAAACACTTGATAACAAGCATTGCAAATAGAACCATTATACCAAAGGAAGCGGATAAATACGAGTGCTATTCACAAAAGTACCATATTAAGCTAAAGAGGGCCTTGAGTAATTAGGCTAGGGTGGGTGGGTGAAGGAGAAAAAGAAAAGATAAAGGAGAGGGACAAAGAACACTTGATCAAAAACATTGCAATAAGAACCATTATACCAAAGGAAGCGGATAAATACGAGTGCTATTTATAGAAGTGCCATATTAGGCTAGTAATTAGGCTAGGTTGGGTGGGTGAAGGAGAAAAAGAAAAGATAAAGGAGGGGGGACAAAGAGAGTAGCAGTTAGGAGAACTGGAGAACAGCGGGAGGCTGTGTGTAAGGCTAGATGTCATATGTAAAGATAGAGGCAGGGAGGGGGGTTAAGGGGGAGATGCGAGAGTAGCATGAGGGAGGGGAGTTAGGAGGGAGAATGGGGAGGAGAGAGAATTGGAGGGCAATAGAGGGGAGCCTGACGGGGGCGCAGAGAGGGAGTCCGTGTCAGAGGTAGGTATTAAGGACCCCAATATTTGTTGAGCAGGTGCAGTTTAAGGTCTTTTTTGAAGTTGAAGGAGGAAGAGTTACAGCGTAGGTCTTTAGATAGGGAGTTCCAGATGGAAGGAGCGTTTCCGCAGAAGGAGCGAGCTTGTGTGCATTTCTTCTTTAGCAGAGGGGGGATAAGAATGAGGGCGTTGGTGCTCCTCATCGGTCGGACACAGCCCGGTTTGTGGAGTTTGTCTGAGAGGTAATGTGGGGTGTTTTGGTGAATGGCTTTGTGCGTGAAGCATGCAATCTTATAGGTCGATCTGCCTTCAATCGGAAGCCATTTGAGGGTTTTAAGGGCGGGGGAGATGTAGTTGAAACGTTTGTGGTCCAAGATAAGTCTAGCAGCTAGGTTGAGCACAGATTTGAGTGCAGCAAGGTGGACTTTAGCTGTTCCAGCAAGGATTGCGTTACCATAGTCGATTCTCAACAGGACCAGCGACTGGATAAATGATTTGATGTCATCAGCCGTGATGAAGGGTTTCATTTTCTTTAGCTGACGGAGGGTGAAGAGGGTTCTTTTGGCTGAGATTGTTATGTGGGAAGTAAGGGTAAGGCTATTATCAATGGTGATGCCTAGAGATTTAACTGAGTTGGAAGTAGTGAGAGAGCAGTTGAGAGCATTTAGGTCAAATATCCAGTTTTGTATTGGGAGTGGGTTGTTTTTAGGGGAGAAGAGAATAATTTCGTTTTTTTAGGGTTGAGTTTGAAATGATTGTGGTGGAACCATTATTGGATCTTGGTCAGGGTGTCATTGAGGTGGAGGACATCAGAGTGGCATTTAATCTTATAGTAAAGTTGGGTGTCATCGGCATAGAAGTGGTAATTGATTCCTGCTTGTTTGAGAATGAGGGTAAGGGGTTCCCTGAAGAGGTTGAAGAGAGCAGGAGAGAGAATGGATCCCTGGGGGACACGAAGGGAGATTGGAGTAGGGTTGGAAAGACAGTTATCGATTTTGATTTGTTGAGTTCTAAGTTGGAGAAAGGAGGTGAAACAGTTGAGGACAAGGCCATTGAGGCCAAAGCGGACTTTAAGAGTGTTAAGTAAGGCAGTGTGGTTAACTGTTTCAAAAGCAGTGGAAAGGTCGAGGAGAATGAGTAGGCAAGACTCGTCATTGTCGAGTGAGTGATGTATGTCGTCAACAATATTGAGCATGGCAGATTCTGTGCTGCATCCTTTTCTGAAGCCAGATTGCAGTGAGTCAAGGAGGTCAAAGTGTTGATGTGATTATCCAGTTGGAGCAGGGTGCATTTTTCAAGGGCTTTGGAGAGAAGAGGGAGGTTAGAGATAGGTCGGAGGTTGTTTGGGTCATTGGTATCTGCGTTGGGATTTTTGGGGATGGGTGTGATTTGACCCAGTTGGAGGGAAGCAGGAACACACCCCTTGGCCATGGAGGAGTTTATAATGGTGGTCTAGTATGATATGTTTTAGGTCTCGGACTAGGTTAGAGGGCAGTGGGTCTTTCATGTGAGAGGATGGTTTAGGCATAGTGATGTTGTTGTAGACTTCATGTTCGGTAACAGGGTGAAAATTATGCCAGGAGGCATTGTTTTTTTGCTGGGGGAAAAAGGGTTAGATTCAGGGTTGAAGGTAACGGAAGAGAGATGGGAAGGGACCGGAAGATGGTTTCGTGTGGATGGAGATTCAGGAGAAATGCCATAGGAAAATAGTGGGTTGGGAGAGAAGGGATTTAAGAGGAAGGATTGATCTACTTTGGTGATTTTATCAGAGAAGAAATTAGCAATTTCTTTGCATTTCTCAATTGAGGCAGTCAGCTTTTGGGGGCAGAGGATGTTTGTTTTTTGACGATGCTGAACAATTCTCTAGGTCTATTTTTGGCCCTATCAAGTTGTGCGCAGAATAAGGAGAACTTTTTATTGAGGATGTGTTTTTTGTAATTGGACATGGCAGATCGGAGGAGGGCTAGATGGGAGGGGGACGGGTGTTGCCTCCAGGTTCTTTCAGACTGTCTAAGAGAGCGTCTTTCGCTGTTGAGATGAGAGTTGAACCGAGATTTAGAAGGTATGTTTCTTAGGGTTTTTAGTTTAGGAGGGGCTACTAAGTCTAGGACCTCAATAACTGATTTATGATCGTGTTCGGTGAGGGTGTTAGCATTTTATGAGAGGGGAGTGAGCAGAAATTGGGCTTTGAGTTTAGCTTCCAGTTCGCCAGTGGGATAAGATGAAGGTTTCTGGTCAGTTTCATGTGTTTGATGCTTTTGGTGAGGAGGGGGGGCCGTAGTGGTGATCGTAAAGAGGATGAAGTGATGGTCGGACCTGTCGATGGGGATGATGTTGGAAAGGGAGGCCAAATCATTATTAGTGATGATGGCATCGAGAGTGGCCCCTTTGGTGTGAGTTGGAAAGTGACAATTGTGTGTAAGGTCACTAATCTCCAGAAGATTTGTGAGGAGATTAACTGCAGGGTCTTCAATATCATTCCAGTGGAGGTTGAAGTCACCAAGGAAGAGATTTTTAGAGTTGGAAAGTGAGGATTAGGTGAGGAGGTCGGAAAGTTCCTCTGCTAAGGGAAGGGATTCGCCAGGAGGATGGTAGATATTATGTAGGTGAATAGGTGGAGAGCCCTGCATTTTAAGTTCAGCTCCGAGGTATACAAAGGTAATAGGGTCAGAGTTCTTAACAAGCGAGAGTTGAAGTTCGTTTTTAAAGATGATGGCTAGACCACCTCCTACTCTATCGTGTCTATCTTTTCTGAGTATGGAGTAGCCGGGAGGGGAGTAAGTCAAGGATGGATGTAGAGTGGGCGTTGAGCCAAGTTTCCGTAAGGAAGGCAATGGCAATGTCTTCGCTGAGGATGGTTTCAGCTATATCAGTCGCATGCCGGACAGCTGAGCAGCAGTTAGCCAGCATGCAAGCGAGGGGTTTCTGGTTGTTTATTGGGGGAGGGCATAATTAGATAGCGGTAAGTTGTGTTGGGGGTCTAGGTGAGACAGGGGAGGACGGGATTCTGCTCATCCCCAAGATCATGGGAATGGTAGGGGTGGGGCGGGAGGGTCATTTGGGTATTTAGGCAGGTAAGAGTTACAGAGGTCGAGGAGGTCTGAGGGGGAGAGATGGCTCGAGGCAAGTGGGTATCTATGGGAACAGTTGCAGCGGGGGAAGGTTCTCCACTGTTGAGGGATGGTGGTGTTTTGTGAGCCAGGGTTTGGGGAGATTGCACGGTTAAGCAGGATCTCAGAGGAGAAGGAGTTAAAATCTTTCCTGAGTTGAGAGAGTTCGGACGACAAGGTAAGATCTTTCCTGAGTTGAGAGAGTTTGGACGACAAGGTAAGGAGATGGCTTTCAATGTTAGATAGAGTCTGTATTAAAGGAGTGATAGGGATTAAGGGACAGAGGGTGGTAGAGAGGAGAGTAAGATCTGAGTTGTCTGGGGAGAGCGGACTGTGGAGTGCGGGGGTTGAGTGGCTGGGTGGCAAGGAAATTGAGGAGAAAAACAATCCAAATAATGTGCGCTGTGAATGCTCCAGCTTCTTGAGACAGGTAAGGAAAATCCCAAATTGTTGCCAATATGTAATAGGATGAAAACCATTAAGTCTTTCTTGAAGTTAAAGCGTAGTTTATTGGAGCATCCACCTCCTGAAGAGCAGCAGTGTAACTGAGTTAGAATGGCTCTTCAGAACATGAAAGCATTCAAAAGGATACAGACAGGCAAGTAATTACAGTAATAGAAATAGAACACAATGAAAGGCTACATTCCACTATAACACCAGGCTTCTTCCCATTTCTTGCGACGCTGTAGGCTGAACTAACCGGGGTATTAGCTCAGCATAATGACCTATGCTGTGACACAGGGAGAGTCACTGTGCCCCCAACAAGAGAGTGGTATTCGAGGAAGGAATAGTTCTGTATCAAGATCTGTGTGCAGGTGAAAGACAGAACTGCTGAAGCCTGCACTGACGGCTGCAATTTCTGCTTCCAAGGACACAGGAGCTGGTGTGGGCAGGGCCCACAGACCTGCAGACAGTCCATTGGCAGCCTGCTTTGGGGCTTCTTTTGCACATTGACTGCTTTCACTGTCCTCTAATGCCGCCACAGTGAACATGCAGGATTCACATGCCTCACGGTGCACATTTCAATTGTGCACAGCAGTGGCGGCTGGTGACATTTGAAAGTGGTGATGCATAAAATTATTGTCGTACTGCACTGCAGCGAGCGAGCAGAGCGAGTGAGTCCAAACAACCTAAGGAGGGTTCGGTGGTTTCCCCCCTGAGATCATTTTGAAAAAAGAATGGACAAATGGTGCATTTACAAGCAAATTTGAGAACGCACGAAGGCTAATAAAGCAATTGTGAAAGTGCAGTTATTATATTATTAAACAGATGTCATATAACTTAGGTAGCTACTTATTCAGTATAACCACAGAGCTTCATAAGAGACTTCGAGATACAATGCATTGCGGAGTAATATCAAAGGAAGCATTTTTTTATTAGCCACAGTGCTGTACCAAGACTCCAAGAGGCAATATGGAAACATGAAAAACATGAAAAATAGCCTTGAACATAAGCTTCCCAGCCCAGTACATGAGCTCAGCAGCACCCACATGTTTAAGGGGCATACCTGCCTCACCAAGGTAACTGGAAACCAAACACAGGGGTGTATTACATGTTTAACACGCCCAAAACCAGCTCCCCACCTTCAGTCTTCATGCAGAACAAATCAAGCATTCACCCCAGTCCCAGATCTCCGTTAAATCAATTTGTTTTGCATGCCACGCCATTCCAGGTTAGACCCAGCCATATGCAAATCAGTCTTGACGCTGCTCCCATGTGAACAGTCCTGCCCAAACTGCCAGTCCTGGTCTCCCCTGGACCTGAAGCAGGCACCCTAGAACCAGTTTCGGGGTATCATCCCTCATCAGCCAGGCTAGCTTGTATCTGGTGGGGGTAGTGAACATGGGACTCTCGTCTGGGCATACCCGTCCCACTTAGGACAAACATAGCAAACTGGCAGTTTGTGCTGGGCTGTTTCCATGAGGAGCAGGTCAAGGCTGCTATGCAGATGACTGGTGACCAAAAGAACGATGAATTAAAACCAGCCGTCTTGACTGGGGGTGAGTAGTTGAAAAGTTTCAGCACTCTGCCCATCATCCTGTGTTTATTTCTGAAATAGCAGCACTTGGTCTCTCTCTCTCTCTCTCGTCTTCCCTGACTCCTCTTCTCTCCTACCCGATCCTTCTAACTCTCCTCTTTCTTTCTGTCTTTCTTTCTTTATGCTCCTCTCCTGCTCTACCTTCATCTTCTATTCTTTCTCTATATCACTTCTGTCTCTCCCCTCTCTTCCTCTTTCTTTTTTTGTTCTTTCTCTCTCTTTCCCCACCTCCTAATATTTACCTGTCTTTCTCTAGCTTACTCTCTCTGCTTCCTCACTCTAGTCGGCCCCTTTCTCCTTTCTTTGTGGTTTGTCTTTTCTGTTCCCTCTGAATCTCCCCGTCACTCTTTCCATATATTTCTCTCTCCTCCAAGTGTTCACACTTTTCTCCTCCCCTCTTCCACTACTTTTCTCCTTCTTCCTCTGCACGCTCTATTCTCTCCCTTTGTTTCTCTTGTCGATCTCTCACCCCTCCTTCACACACCTCCCACCCTTAATCAGTACTCAGTCGGCACCTTATCTTCTTGGACACAATACACAGCACTCTTACTCCATAAACTGAAGACTCAGCACTCTCTCAGTGCCTTAAACAACACATGCTTTTGAAGTAATGGTATTTATTTTATCAAAAGTATGAAAGGCAGAGTTGGATAACAGCATGTAAACTGAGACAGTTTCAACGTAGAAGATTCAAATTGTAATACAAACGTAATGTACATTTTGTTAAAGGAATTATGCGGATTCTAATATGAAAACACAATTACAATCTTCATGTGAGCGTTTACAAAGATCGCTTAGGATAATAAAGAAAGTGGACTAAATCATGGCAAGAGATTTCTGTGCTCAAAATAAATTTGTAAATACACGGCCTGTATGCCGACAGGTGTACTGTCCACCTGTTGTTGACACAAGTTGTTATTATCCTTTTATTTATTTTTTTTTTGCACTACTCAAAGAGCAGTGAGGTGACGCTCCTCTGCCTAAGTGGAGGAGCCACCACTGGCAGCCGCACTGGTCGCACCACCCTAAAGGTGGCCCTGAATGTAACAATTTTTAAATATCATATTAGAGAATAGGCGCCCATGTTCCTTGCATGCAGTTGGGCACAGTGCACTTCTGCTACTCCATTGCTCAGCTGTAAACTCTGAAGTATGTTGATATGTGTTGTACATTTGATTTAATGTTGCCCACAACACACCCCTTTCACCTCCCTCCATTACCTTTAGTTTGAAATGAAAGCACTGATCAAAGGGTCAGACACAACGTAGAGTAGCAAGTGGACATAGACAGGGAAGATTCTGTCTATTTTCTTTATTAGAGAGAGTCATTGCAATCCTCTGAGTGAAGGACAGTAGATGAGGGGTACTACCCCAACATTGTTAAAACAAGCATTGCCTATCCCAGTAGGTGTGTCTTATACCTCAAAACGCAAGAGACACCTGTGTGCTTTGCCAGCGTTTGTTCTTCGAGTTGATGTTTGTTTCTGGTGCTTGAATTAGGTGCAGCTTCCTCTCACAAATTACCAGAGGAATGACTCACTCATGAAAAAAACTTTACAATTCAAACCGTGATCTTTATAACATAAAAGGCAGAGGTTCTTATCTCTATATGTTTGATGATAGTCTATTACATCGTAAAAGTTTCCTTTCAGCTGCAGAAAACTTGCCCGTCTGGTGCCAGCGAATCACAGGCGTCTCAAAAGCGATCGCCGCTGTGTGCCAAAACACACGTAGTGACTTTAAATATGGAAGCATTCCAGCCTCACGAGTACGTTGTGTTATCACTGAAAGTAGTCCCCATTTTACAATAGGCCTACTGAGAAGGACACCAATATATTTAATGCTAAGGCAAAGCTTTTGCACTGATTCTTGTATTTTTCTGGGCAGTAAGACATAGTTGCAATGTCAGCCATTGTTTGGGCATGAAAACAGAAAGCATTGCAAAAAGTTAGAGGTTAGATTACTAGTGCGCGCCCAACATGGCAATCGAATCACTAACCAGTGGGGAGCTGGGAGGAGGGAGGTTTAAAAATAAATAAAGAAAAAAACTCTTGAAAACTTACCAGACCGCCGGGTCGGTCCGCGCCGCTTCTGCTGTGTGCTCCTGGGCTGGGGTCCGCGTTGGCACCTTCGTGAGCGGCTGGTGGCAACCCCTCTCAGCCAATCCAGACGCTGCTCCAGCAGCGCCAGGATTGGCTTGAGCAGGGACTGTGACTGCCCATAGGAGACCGGGGGCTGCGGCCACTGGCAACCCTCGCTCGCTTTCCTAATGCAGGGCACTGCAGTGCGCATGTTCGGGCTGGTCAGAAAAATGATCAGCCCAAACCCGAACATACACACTGGGCCTGCCCTGCTGCTGCTGTCAGTCAACAAGTACAACACAAACCCAACCCTGCAGTGGTGCCCCGGGCCCGCCCCCATGCCCACCCCTTTCAGCGACGCGTCTGACTCCGGCCGTGGGATGCCGGCGGGTGAAGTTAATCGTCCTCGTTAAGTTAACGAGGAAGAATGTGGCCATGCTGATTAGTGAGGCAACGCCCCAATGGACGCACCGTCACTGGTGCACAGGCTGTAGTCTTCAACCGGGCCGTTGAGTGGCATACTTCAGGACGCCTTCCACAGTTAGGCAGTGAGTGACTAGCAGTGTGAGAGTGTCTGCAGAGCTATGGTTGGGGAACGAAAATCACACAGGGAACGTGCACACGCTCTCTCTCACGCTTTCATTCTTAGGGCAAAAACAGGTGGGAATGTTCTAACGTTTGTTTTCGTCTACATTTGGAGTACATCTCTGGCTAACAAGTTGAAAATCCCCAGGATTGGGTGTACAATTAATTATTTTCTAGATTTCAATGTTGCTTTCACAGGTTTCCATTTATATATGGACTGTATCTTGAACATGTGTACACGTAATACAAAATTGAAATTGTGTTTTAAAATGTTCCCTTGTATAGAAACCCCTTCATTTGCACCCCAACCGTCTTTGTGGGCATTTCCACCATGGATTCAGATTTATTTTTGCCCTGGACAAGAGTGATTCTTAGACCATACCTAGGGTGGAAATGTTTCTTTTAAAAGTTGAAAAACCACTAGCTTGCAGTTTTGTGAGTGTACATTGACCTTGCAAGACATCGCTGCCTCGGAAATGTCCATATCCTATCCCGAGAAATGATTTGTGCCAGGTATTATTTATTCTGATTAAATTATTTTCTGAATGTTAACTAACATTTTGGGAACACAAAACTAGAGTTCACACCAGTAACACAGACCATTTGCACACATAAATCCAACTTAGTGTGCACATGGCTTTGCCAATCAGACCCTCGATTTTTTCCCATTTGTTGTACCGAACTGTGATACTTATTTCAGAAAATGGTCACAGAAACATTTACCTTTTAAATTGTGATAGAAATTGTCTTCCTTCTGTGTTTTTAACAAAAGAATCAGACACAATAAGGACAACATAGTAAAAATACTACAAATATTTATAATGCCTATCCTAATCTCTGCACACCTTGGGCCCGATTCACAGAACTAATTTAAGACAAAATCCTAAACTTACTACCATTTACTCATTTTAGTATTCACAGAAGGCACTTACTCATTTTGGTATTCACGTGAAGCGAGGTGAAAATTCAGAATGAGTCTAGAAAAGTGGAGCCTAGAACCCTGGAGTCACAAAATAGAGCCCAATGACGGAGAATGGAGGGCGACAGAATCCAGCGGAGACTGATGGAGATTGATGGTGCAGCAAGATCAGAGGCGAACAGAGAAGTGAGTATTAATAGGGTGAATGTTATGTGTTAGATTGTGGGAATGATTTGATTGTGTGATGTCTTGCGGAGCTTGCATGAGATTCGAGTGAATGTGGTTTCGGGCCGGACATGGTCCAAGTACTGAGGTTTGAGTTTCAGGTCCGAAGAGGCCTAATATCCCAGTGTTAGAACTGGGATTACCGGTGGGCTAAGGCTCACGCCTTAGCCCGGCAGAAGCCACCATTCTAGTCAGGGCAAGGGAGTCACACGCCAAAATAACCCCTGCTCACCCCCTTGGTAGCTTGGCACGAGCAGACAGGCTTATCCCGGAGGCAATGTGTAAAGCATTTGCACACGCACACAGCAACAGCATCCCAGGCACACTACAAAAGGAACTCCACACAAGGTTATATAAAAATAACTTTTGTATTGTCAAAACACATCAGATAGTAATCACACAATATACATTGTGCCAACTGGCACGGGCAATATTCACAAGGGATTATTCACACCAAGACAGGGCCACGTGGGCCACTGTCAGAATTAGCACTTAGAATAACTGTAACACAAACTGACAATTGTAGAACACCACCAGTAACCACTGGTAAAGGTAGGTACACACTACGCAATACTAATAACCATAGGCCTAGATCACGCAGGGACACAAACTCACTAGTATGACATACTAGGCAAAGTAAACTTCTAAACATGAGCACATTTAGAAGTATAACACAAGCATAAAGGCAAAGCACATTACGCAACAATCACATTTAGGCCTAACCAGTAGAACTACAGTAGGCAATCTCTCACTAGTCTAAACACATTAGACTCTGCCTCCTAAGAATAAATCACATTTAGGGGCGTAACTCACAGAGTGAAAACATCTCAATAGCATAAACCTACAAAGGTAAAACAACCTCAATCATAAACCAAAGTTTTAGAGGTATCAGATACAGGGTGCGCCAAACATACCAAACAATACATTTTCTAGCACCACATCACTCTAGCCCATAAATCACATTAGGCAATTATCATCATAAACATAGTGGAAAATCACATTGCGCAAAAATCACATTAGGGACTTGCGCCCTATCCACATACCAGCCCCCCTGGCCAACTGGCCGTCCAAGAAAGGGCTCAAATGCCCTGTGTCCAGAATGTCAGAGCGCGCTGCCAACGCAGCGCCAGTCAGGGGTGCGCCACCGGCGCAAACCTAAACGTTGCAGCTGCCCACTACTTGCTGGGCAGCTGAGAACAAGAACAGGGCCTAAACGCTGCAGCTGGCACTAAGTGCTGCGCAGCTGTGAAAGGCCAAGGTAGGGGCGAAGGAGTGCGACTCACTCCTGTATTCACAAAGAACAGGTCCCCCTAAAAGAAATAAAAGCCTAAACGGTGCAGCTGCCCACTACTTGCTGGGCAGCTGCGGACAAAACTGCGTCAGGGGGCTCTCGCTAGCCCCTCAGGACAAAAAGCTGCGCCAATCCTTGGAGCCACACAGGGCTCTGAAAATACATATTCCCCCTCGAACTGGGGCCCTCAGGGTAAAGAGCATGGCCCCCCTGGCCCTCGGGAAAATAACGGGGGCGGGGGAGCCACTGGGACTCCTAAAGCAAACATGCCACCCTGTCGTTGGGGCGGCCCTCCCGCCAGCGGGGCCGCGCAGGCGCCGACAATGCGCCTTGATATAGCCATCGACACTGGGACCCCCGCGGGGGCCCTCCTGGTAGCCATCACTGTTGGAGCAGCCCGCTGCCAAGTGGGGCTGCTCTAGGAACCAACCCCCCCGAGCCCTCTTCTTACCGGGCTCCGTTGCGGGAGACTCTCCTCCCAATGCGCGGGGGGCAGAGGCGGCAGCCATTGCTAGCCCGGCACCTCTGGACACGCAGTCTTCACCCGGTCCCCATCACGGGACCGGGACTTTTTCAAATGGAGCCTGCAAGGCTCCGGGACTTCCTGCGGCCCCTCGGGGAGGCGGGGTAGGCTCCCGGCCTCCCCACACAGCACCACCTTCTCCTCAGGTAGCGTGGGCGGGCAGCATCCCCGGTCTCCCTCTCCCTACGGGAGACCGGCAAAACGGGCATGGCTTCCTCCAGGCAGGGGGGTAGCGGAAGTGAGACAATCCCGGTCCCGCCCACAGTCAGGCGGGCGCGGGCCGGACTTCCGGTTTTGTCGCGGCGGCGGCTTCTCGTGTCGGCAAATGAGGGGTGGGCACCCTCGGTAGGCAATTAAAATGTAGAAGCGAGGTGGGCACTCGCTAAGGCACACCAACACGGGGTGGGCACCCGTTCTGTAATTAAATAACCGGGGTGGCACCCGTGCAAAGTTAAATCAATAAAGGCATTCAGTATGGCGGTCGTGACGCGAGGTGGGCACTCGCTAGACCTGCTCAAATTAAATATAAAAACAAGTGGACATAAGGCAGGGTAGGCACCTGCTTAGGAGAATCAAAATAAGCGGGCATGATGCACACAGCGCTCCCAGGGCGCTAAAGGTAACCAGAGGTCCTGGAATAAAGAGGAAAGCACTTTCAGGGTGCTAAGAAGATCCAGCAAGGTCTTGGGGCAAGGAAATGGGGCACCCAGCTCCTCAGCAAAGAAAAGTCCTCCACGCATCCAGGATATCCAGGGGCTGGGCAAGACCCAGGGAGGCAAGCCTTCCCCTGGGCCCCAGCAGCAGTACGCCCCTGGCAGATTCAAGTCAGAAACAAGAACCTTTTAAATGAAGTCACAGCCTCTTTTCATATACCATTTCCCTTTGTCTGTGGCTACAGGGTGAAGGGAAAACCAGATGCAACTGGTTTTGGAGCACTGTGTGGTGCTCTCAGCCCCTCTTCCCATTCACTAGTCAGGCTAGGGTCATCAGTCGCACCACAGGGGGCGGAGCCAGCATTGTGTGGGGAAAGCCCAGCCCTATTCAGGTCCCAGGTGTACTCCTCCCTCACATCAATCATGCAGATCTCCCATTCACCACCGGGGCCGACTCATCCTGACTACTGGAGCCAGGCACACCAGCCAGCTCCAACCAATTACAAGCCAGCACATTCACTGCACACACACCAACTTCTAGAAGTGGCTCTTCCACAGTAGACACATTAAAGCCGCACACATCATCGCGCAGCATTCAATCTCACGAGTTCGCACATACCAAACTCGACCCTTCACTCCCCACACATCAGGAGCTACCATGGACACACATATTCCCCATGCATTCCTATGGGAGGGCAGGCCACTCACCACACATACACAGAGAGCTCACGCACTTTACACTGTACCACAGTGAAAAAGTGCGCAGAGGCCTAAAATCACCAACACCAGGTTACAGAAACAGGATAGGCAAGAGCAAAAAGTTTCAGGGTGAACCTGCCAAAAGGGCCAGGTCCAACAGCCAGGTTTTATATATTAAAGGTTTAGAAGACACCGAGAATGAGATTGTGATTGTCTGACAGAAGAATTAAGGAGTTGTCGTAAGACGTCATCAGCAGTTCCACCTAAGACAGGGAACCTTTTGTGAATGGACTGCATGGGAATCGTTTAGTGGACCTTGTGTACAGAGGTGAGCTATACTGATTCGGGTGACCAGCGCACATCGAGGGTCACTTTGTGTGAATGTTCTTGGATGATTGAATTCTATCGATCATTTAGGTGGCAGGCAATTTTGGGTTTTAAGACGATTGTGTGAGTGAATGTGTACAGAGAAACTGTGAAGGAGGGTGCACTGCTGTGAGGAATGACATCAGAGAGTGTCTTGTTGCGATAGGTCGGTTGGTGTAACGCCATGCTGGGATTGGTGGGTAGTCATCAGGAAGTTGTGGTTGGAAAAGAATTGTTCTGTCACAATATTTTGAACAAATTGCAGTTGAAATCATGCAATTTGTTAGTGTGTTGCGAGATCTGTGAAGGGGTTGGTACTCGAGGATACTCCAGCACATTACATGGTGTCATAAGTTGGGCTCCATACTATAATTTGGCTTCAAAATTGGCATAAGATCACTGAAAATGAGGTTCAATTTTCATTTCCACGCTTTGGTTAATTTTGTCTGGACGTATTGCATCAATTAAGAGGACCAATCTTTGCGCTGCAACTGTTGGATATATGGAACAGAACAGAGCTAACACTGCTTCATGGTTGCCGGAAGCTCATACAGAACCGGACACCATTGGTCCTGTTATTCCCCTGTATGACCTGAGCTCAGTGGTCAGCCTTAGTCAGAGTCAGCCCGTACAGGTTGAAAGGACTGGATTGGGAAGAGCGCAAATGGGAATTGTCCATCTCTGGTGCCTAGGTAATCTAGTACCCCTTTAGCAGCTACTGATGATCCTTCAGGCGTACGCTTTGGTTCCAGTACTATACAGTCTATACCTATGGCAAGCATTAGTTCAGACCTACTTATGTGGGAAATTCCACTGAATGGACCAATTGGTGCGGCCTCAGAAGCAAGTACAAGTCAGGAAGTCGCTGGTAATCAGCATGTCTTGGATGCTTCAGACTTCGAATCCTAGTTGAGTGATCGAAATAACAGCAAGGACAGTCAGAGTAATACATCAAGTCGGGTTACCATCAAGACTGCAGTGAAAACAAAGCTATTGGATGTGGTGAGGTTGAAGGCTAAGGTAGACAAGATCATCAGTGGGAATTTACCTTTGGATAGGATAGAGACTTATGAGCCATAAGATCTGTTATTCTTATTGAAGGATGTCTCCCGCAGGCTGACACAAGCGCATAAGAAGTATTCAGAGTTAGCTAACAGGTATGGGGTGGATTTGTCTCAAACGAAAATGTTACAAGAAAATCATAGGCTTCACTACAGTGACCAGGAGCTGGAGAAAAAGAGAGGGACGGCGATTGAAGACACATATCCAAGAGTTGATCATAGGACAAGGGCTTGGAGTATAGTGCGTAAGTGGGAGGAAAGATGGTTGAAAAAGTGTGAGGAAGGTGACAGGGGAAACGCCACCTCCTGAAGGGGGAACACCGGTAGTTGAGGCATACCCACTACAGGAGGTGCAGAGAGGGGGTATGTGCATGTCCCTTGGATTAGGGGTGACCTAGCTGCATTCACAATGACTTACCCAGGTTGAGGGAGAAACCTGCTGATTGGTATAAGCAAGTTGATCCCTTTGTTAAGATCTCGAAGGTGTTGTGGATTAACTTAAATACCCTATTTGAAATTGTGGTTCCTAGTGATCTGTGGTCTGTTTGTATAATTGCTATTGCGTGGTCTGCTGCTGAGCCAGAGATGAATACTGTAGCTCCTGGTCCTTCACCCTCAGTTATGAAGAAGTATGAGCAGGTGATCACATAGTTGCAGTCCAAAATAGCCCATCAAGACATCGATTGGGTTAAGATAGACAGAACGACCCAGGAACGTAAAGAGTCAGTGCATGCCTATTACGAAAGGATATTGCAAGCCTTTAAGCAGTACAGTACATTGCGTCTGGCAAGCAAGAGGCTTGTAAGGAAGATACTGTTGCAACCCTAAAGGCCTGGGTCAATTCGTCTCAAACTTTGTGACAGGACTTAGGCCGGAAATGAGCCTTCTGATCCAGCAACACTTAATATGCTGGCAAAATAAGTCAGTGGTCTAAGTTCTAAGCTACGCCAGGTGTTTCAGTGATGATATGGATTCCAAAAAAGGGAGAATAAAGGAGAAGTTGATGCTGGTTCAAATGTGACATGCACAGAAGGGAGAGAAGGTGCAGGCAACAGGGGGAACTGTAGTTCACAGTCAAGGGAATGTTGCAGGAGATGTCCAAGTTACATCAGTCGCAGGATCCACGGGGCTGGGAAGAGGGCTTCTCATAGATCTTAAGACAGGGATCGATTTTACTACTCTGAAAAAGACCACTGCTTGCCATTTGTGTCACAGGATCATGCATTGGAAGCGCAAGGGTCATCTAAATCCTGCAAATCAGGTGCAGGAAGGGGAACTCGTGGAAGTGACAGATGTGGTGAATCAGTTACCTACAGTGACTCTCTTAGTGCGGGAGGAAATCAGAATCAGTTAGTGCAAGTGCCCCAACCTCCGAGAATCTCACAGGGAAATCGAATGTACCATCAGATACCCTAATGGAAACACTGGATGGATTTGAGGAGGACCCATCCTTATAAGGGTGCCTGCGGGGGAGGAAAACTGTACACTAGGTGCAGTGTTAGGGGTAGACCAGAGTGGACCACACGTAGAAGCAGACGTAGATGGTCATCCCATTACATTCTTGATAGATACTGGTGCTACTTGTTCTACTGTGAGATCTGCAATAGTTCCAAACCTGCCCCTTTCAGGAAAATCAATGTAATTTGTAGGAGTCTCTACCAAAAGAATGACAAATCCTTTGACGGAAGAGATTGTGGTATGTGATACGAGTCCAGTCGGTTTGCTAGGGAGTGACCGCTTCTGCACACTGAATTGTACCATCTATTGCACACTGAAGGGACTTGAATTACAGACTAATGATGAGGACATTGCTTTCAAACTGGCTAAATCAGAACCATTACACAGCCATGTTTCCCTAGCTAACAGTAGAGGACATGGCGCTGGATTTGAGAGACACCGTTTCTCTAGTTGTATGGAACTTCTCAGAAGAAGAGATCTGACTAATTCGAGGAGTCCAACCAGTCCACATGCAGGTCAAGCCTAATGCAGTACAACCCAACCCCAGAAACGGTGGCAGGAATTTCACCTGTAATTGAGTCCATGATTACGCAGGACATTCTAAAGGAGATCATGGGAAGTCCATGCAATTCGCCCATCATGGGATTGCAGAAACTGAGCAGTAAATATCGCATTATTCAGGACCTTAGAAAGGTCAATAACATAGTGATTCCATGTTGTCCAGTGGTACCGAATCCATCTATGATCCTGTTTCAGATTCCTTGTGAGGCTGAGTGGTTCATGGTGATTGACCTATGTCAGGCATTTTCCTCCATTCCATTGCATGAGGAAAGCCAATTTTTGTTCACTTTCCTTCTGGAGAATCGTGTCTTAACGTGGTGTCATATCACTCAAGGGTATACTGAAAGTCCATCCCTATTGAACCAGGTACTGAAGAAGAACCTTAAGGACTTGATTTCATCCTGAAACTCAGTGCTTGTCAAATACATCGACGACCTCCTCATTGCGTCTGGAAAGCAAGAGGCTTGTAAGGAAGATACTGTTGCCTTATTGAACCATCTAGCTGACATTGGGCATAATGTGTCTCCGAGTAAACTTCAGTACTTTCTCAACAAAGTGCAGTATTTGGGTCATCAAATTGAAAAAGGCAAGAGGAAGGTGTCACCAGAATGAGTGGAGGAAGTCATGAAAATGAATCCGCCTAGCACACACAAAGGGGTCAGGATGTTCCTGGGAATGGTTGGCTCCTGCCGATAATGTATTCCTAATTTCTCCTTGTTGGCGAAGCCTTTGCAAGTGCCGTCCCACAAGGATGTGTATTATCGAGTACCTTGGAATAACGACTGCTTGCTTGCTTTCCTGGAGTTGAGAGAGTGCCTGGCACGCTCCAGCTTTAGGAATGCCAGGTTACAACAAAGCATTCCCATTATTTTGTCACAGGAGGGAAAGTTGTGCTCTTTCTGTACTCACCCAGACACATGGCGGTGGCTGTAAATCAGTGGCCTATTTTTCAGATAGATAAGATCCTGTAGCTTCAGCGTTGCCTGGATGTCTCAAATCCGTTGCTGCAAAGTGTCAGTATTGAACGATGTGAGAGCATTGTGGTGGGTCATCCACTTACTGTATATGTACCACATTCAGTTGAGCTTCTGATGATGAGAACCAAAACACAGCATTTGACAAATAACAGGTTAACAAGGTATGAGCAGGTTTTGCTCGCTGTCAAGAATGTGACTCTTAAGGGCTGTTCTGTGTTAAATCCTGCTACCTTGTTACCTGTTCCAAATGCTGATGGGGAAGATTGTGGAAACCATGACTGTCTTGATGTGAGCTTTGCACCAAGCCAAGAGCTGACATTGTCGGTGAATCATTGTCTGATCCCAATCAATCCCTTTTTGTTTATGTTTCATGTCCAAGAGACAATAATGGAAATTAGAGAGCAGCGTTTGCTTTCTGTACCATCTCTGGAGTGGTTGAAGCTGCCTGTTTACAGGTAGTACTCTCCGCACAGGTAGCTGAAATTATTGTATTGGCCCATGCATATTTTGTCTCTGAGCAAACCTGAGCCACCATCTACACCGATAGCCAGTATGGTTTTGGTGTGGTTCATCACTTCGGACAGCTATGGTCGCAGAGAGGGTTCTTAACGTCATCTGGATCTCCCATTAGGAATGGAGAACACGTGAGACAACTGTTGGAAGCATTGCAATTACCAAAGGAAGTGGCTGTCCTCAAGTGCGCAGCCCATGTGAGGGGAGACAACTTTGTTACAACTAGGAATTGGTGCACTGACGAAGTTGCTCGCTTTTGTGCTAGACACACATGTATTTTCAATGGGGAATATATTGGCGGGAGTACAGAGAAGACCAAACTCAGCATGATGCCAGCTGTTGCAGAAACATGGGATGAAGTAAGTCATATGCAAATGGAAGCAACAGATCATGAACCAGCGAGTTGGATCGGAGCAGGTTGTATGAAGGAGAAAGTGACATATGGTCTCAACTGATGACAGGGCAGTGTTGCCTGAATGTTTGTTAAATCCAATGGCAAGTCAAATTCATGGAGCATCTCACATAGGAAGAAATGCAATGGTGAGATTGTTCAGGCAGACTTGATTCAATCCGAGGTTTGGTGTGATTGCAGAAGCAGTTTGTCATCAGGGTGTGAGGTGTCAACAAATGAATGCTAAGAAGAATACTTGTTGCCTTGAGCCACATTGGTAGATTGGGGGGGGTCCCTTCAGTCAGATCCAAATGAACTTTGTTGAGATGCCTGTGTGTAATGGATTGAGGTACATCTTGGTTGTGGTGTGCATCATTTCTCGATGGGTGGAAGCTTATCCAACCAGAAGGTGTGATAGTCTCACAGTAGCACAGTTATTGCTGAGGGAGCTCATTCCTAGATTCGTTTTCTAACTACATTGGAGTCGGATAGAGGAACACACTTCCACAATGAAGTTATGAAACTGTTGTGTACCGCCCTGAGTGTGGATCAAAGACTGCATTGTAGGTACAGGCCGGAGGTATCTGGCACAGGTGAGCAAATTAATGGAACCCTAAAGGCAAGACTGGCGAAAGCTTGTGCTTCAACATCTCTGTAATGGTCAGATGTGTTGCCCTTGGTTCTAATGAGTTTTTGTAGTATTCCTGATTGGAGAACTGGGTTATCGTCACATGAAAAATCTTGATGGGAAGAGCAATGTGCTCGCCTGCTGTGCCCACCACTGCATTGATTAATATCACAGATTACTTGATCCTTGACTACTATAAAGGATTAGCTGATGTGGGACATTCTGTGTCTCATAAGGTTGAATCAGCGACTGCACAGACTTTGAAAGACCTCTACCATGACCTGAGCCTAGGTGATTGGGTGCTTGTCTAAAAACACGTGAGGAAAAAGTGTCTTGAGTCTTGGTGGCGTGGACCATATCAGGTGATACTGGTGACAAACACTGCTGTGAAGTGTGGAGCAGTACCGAACTGGTTCCATGCTTTCCGTACCTGACGAGTCACAGGTCCCTCTGACTAAACAGCTCCTCTCCCAGAAGTAGTTCCAGCCATGACCGAGGGGTCACCGGAGAGGGAAAACTAAGCTGTGGAGGTTCCTAAAGAGACTGGATATCCACCAGATCAGGCTGAAGGGCTGTAAGCTACACAACACCCTGATATAGGCTCTGATGGAGACAGTAACCTTGCAAGTTGTATAGAGTTTGACTCAACAGAAGAGACTGGTATGGAAATTGGTCATGTGCAGTCATGGAAGAAAGATGCCGCAAATGAAATGTGGCCTGTGAAACTGAAAATATAGAACCTGAGACTTGCACCAGTAAATGAATCTTACGAGTCTGATTTAAACAAGTCCAAGCAAGCCACAGGAAATGTAAGGAGGTCCAGGAGGGCAAGAGTGCTGTGTCAGAGATATCCCTCTCCCTAGTGGACTTATCTGGTTACAAATGCCAGGGAGAGCGAGGTCCGAGATTTTGAAACATTGTCGAGATCTTACTGAGAGTTCCTGGAATAGAGGCAAAGGCAATTCTGTCATTGACTGTGCCTTTTCCACCAAGGTTCAGTGGTTTATGGACTCTGATATTGGAAGACATTGAATTCCCACGCTTTGGAGCTCCACAGTCTCCTCAAGAGATTGTAGCATTGAGAGCCGAAGAGATTGTAGCATTGAGAGCCGAACTATTAAAACAAGTCATTGAAGATATTCTCTCATCTCATAAGGGTTGTAAATTAAACTTTGAACTGTAAATAAATTGCTCGAAAGAAGATAATCTAGAGCAGAGTGGAAGAAGAATAAATAGGGATTTTCCATCTAGAAGAAGAAAGAGGAATAGGGAAGTCTTCAAGGCTGTGTAAATATTTTGCCAAGACTGTTAAAAGAACTTTCCAAGAGTGAAAGGAAAAGTTGCTCAAAGTCTTTTGTTGTACATGAATAAGAGGCGGAGAAAAGAGACTCTGTGTGTTGATCCCCTTACAAGCTACAGCCGCTTTGAAAATGGAATCTCGAAATACGAATAGTAGGCACAAATGTATTATAGGAATACTCATTATAGTAATAATTATAGTAATAGCTGTAGTCATTACAGAATCTATTATAAGTACCCACAAGGTTGAAGAACATGAAGTGGGGGTACATGGGACAACCACACCTACCACTTTTGCCACAAAAGAGGGTACATTAGGATCTGATGAAGCCTTATGTGAGGAAGAAGTACAAGAGGAAGACGGGGACTCACCTCTTTCTGTCATATTCCATCTGACTACAGACTTGGGACTGAAAGAGTTAATGGGAAACCCTCCTTCCCCTCTACAGGAAGCCGAGGTGAAGGAACAGGAGGCCAGCCAATCGGGAAACCCGCATTCCCCGGAGGAGGCGGGACAACTACCTTTATGGAGGTGGACGCAGGAAAGAGGAGACACACAGTGGGAGGAACCCGGAAGACGCGGCGGAGTTCGAGGCGACTGAGGAGCAGACAGTAAAGAAGACGCTGGAAACGCCAAGTGACGAGGAACGTGCTGTCGGGGAGGATGCGGAGAGCGTGTGTGTGAGGCAATAGCCAGTCATTGTGGTAAAAAGGGAAGTCCTCCCATAACTTGGCTGCCCTGGCCCATTTGAGAGTGGAAAGCAGACAATACTTCCTCAAAGAAAAGAGGAACCAAGATTAAGTTTGTTTTGTCCCTATTGGGATTCCATTGTCTTTGGGTTTTTTCTGAGCACTTCGGGTGTGATGACGGCGAACCTTAATAAGACCTCCTTCAGTCTACTGACCGCTCTTTCCTTCTTTTTGAGCTTGCCGGGACCGCTGTCTCCAAACCGGAACGAAGAAGAACGGAAAACCCATAACAAGACAAGACACCATTCATCGCAACCACCTGACCATCCATCGCAAACCACCTGCCAACCACCTAACTCTTGGACTACCATTGTCACTATCCTACAAAATTCCTAAACTGTTTCGGTGAACCCTGTAATAAACTCACCATTCAACCCTCACTCAGGCCTCCTAGTTTCCATTTCCGCCCATCCCTCCGACACCTTATTAGAGCAAATAAGTTGTTTCCTGCATGTACATTTGTCTAACAGGGATTACATACTGAATGATTATGCTAAGCTCCTTCATGAGTAAGTAAATACTATGGATGTGAGAGATTATTATGTGTGCATGCAATTGCCTGCTCCAGTCGAGGAAGGATTAGATACCATCACCTTTGACATATGACATTAGTTGATGTCTTCTCATTAGCATGTTTTATGGAAAAGGTCTTTACGAGTTCAACTTCTCAAATTATGATGTGGTGCTCTCAGAGATACCAGTCTATAGACATCTGAACAAATATGATATTTATAAGCAGGAAGAGAGAATGGGAAAATATTTTGCACCCACAGTAACATTAGACACTGCTTACACGCTTAGACATAACCTAACCCGCATATTAACAGACATAGAAAATACATTTGTCGATTAAATAGAAGATAAAAATAGGGGACTTACGGAGTCATTAGGATGGCGGAAGGCCCGCCACCACCAGCCGTGTGGTGGCGAGCCCTCTGCCATTGAACGCTGATTCACCGCCCACCAGATTAGGATTCAGACCGGGACCGTGGCGGGAGCAAAGACCGTTTGCCTGGCTGCATCCCTAAAATGGTGGCGGTGCCTAGCAAAAAATCAAACAGGGGAAGGATCACTTGTCCTGAGTAACCAGGGTTTTGTTGTTATTCGTTCTAGTACCGATAAAAAAAAAAAATGTAAAAACCCTCATTCACGTACTAAGGCTCGAATCGCGGTATATCTTGATTCTCCACCTTTCCTTTGTTTTTTAGCAAAGCAAATGGAAAACTCCTTAAGGGAGAGAGGAAGAAGGTGGAAAGACTGCAAGATGGACATTTATGAAAATTGGAAGCAGTTGGAGTTCAGAGAGAGGAGACTAGTTACAACGTATGTTTAGATCGGTCTACTCTACAGGGATTTAAGTGTTTTTGTGATGACTCAACATCATCAGGGGGGAACTTATGTAGTGGAAATCACATTTTGTATGGGGTATTATAATCACATGTGTAGAGCTCCCATATAATCCTTTGTTGTATTAACATGAAATGTTAGAATTTTGGAATGTATTAACCTGAAACGTGATGTGCTTAGGCCATTAGAAAGTAACATTGAGAACTAAGGTAGAAAGTGAATGTAACTAGCTGAAAACATTAACGTGAAGAACTTGTGTTGTGAAACTGACAATTATTCATGTACTAAATGTTTATTATTTGTGTGTCGTTTACATGTAGTTAAACGCATTAATCAAAGGTGCCTTATTTTCTATGTAATTTCATAAAGTTCCTATGATGCTTTCTTATGTTAGTTGAACTTGGTAGGCCTGAAATGCAAGTCCCTGGAAACTCTTGCTTTAGAATTAACAGTTTGAATTTCATATGATGTAGATTTGTTCTTTCTCACGGCTGGGTTGCAAGTGGTGAAAGAAGTGCTCTTGTTAGCTAGAATAATGTCTTTGTTTTACTAGTCAGGCAAGGAGAGAAGGAGTTACAAGAGTGTGGCTTGCCTTGATAAAGGAAGGTCGGTGTGTTTCACACAGTAGAGGGCCTGGGAACCACGGACAGAATGTTGCAATGGAAGACACTGCTGTCCTTGGAAAACGACTGTTATGGTTGTATCCAGAGCAGATGGCATGATACGCAATTAATCTTGGGAAAGTTACCTGCAATAATGTGATGTTGAGAGTAGAGAAAGGGTCCACTTCTTCTGCCTTCAGAGAGAGCAGTTGAAAACAAGCTCTGTCTCTGTAACTTAATGCTACGTGTCCCATTGATGGTGGAGAGACTTCTTAGGAACTTTTCACATGCTGACACTGCTTTCTGTTTCTTGAACGAATTGTTTTGTTAATGCTACATCGTCTCAATTGGTTCTGCAGATTTGGCTTTATGCGGATTTTGATGTATTTTACACTCTTATATTGAGGTGTCTCTATGTTTGGTTGTTTTTGGCTTTATAATAAATCAAACTAATCCTAATTAGTTGTCATCCATCACCAAATGAACAGGCATGGAATAACTGAAGAGATCTGTCACTGATTGCCGGATAATTCTGGGGAATTTATTATAGTCCACCACTGCAAGCCCCAAATATCTATACAATCTGACCACTTCTTTAGATCTTACAAAGACACTCTGATATGGGATGATACAAATGCCCATCCCAAAAGACCTCTACACTTCTCTCTCCCTCCAACTATGCCAGCTTAGAACCACAACTATTCACAAAATCTCATATTGTACATCCAAGCATAGTAATCAGCTAAGTAGACTACATCATATGAAACACCATAAAGAGACCTGCCAAGGTGTAAGAAGCTACCAGCATACTGAAAAAAAACTGTGCACCTGTCTCTCACAATTCATCATCATACCCACTGCTACACACTACATCTCAAAGCATGATTACAGCACCTCTGTGATCATCACGCACAGCATGGAAACCCTTACCACATAGGATCAAACCAAAGACAGCATCCTTCCAACCACATACCCTACGCAGTGTAGCATGCTACCCTTGTAGGCAAGCACCTCAGTGCCCCGAATAGGGATAGTAAGTGCTATATGAATTCTGCAATAAAATACAATACAACATTGGTGAGATTTGTGTAGAATGCCATGGAATGTCCACACCATTCTTAAGTTACATCACATGCACCCCTGGGCTGGGCTCGGCAAAGGGGGTTAAGTAGATGGGATGTGGCCCTGTCATGGCCACTCCCACAACTGATAGGCCAGTGTATGTGTCTGCTTCTGTGTGGCTCCGGCCATTACCTGCCTGGCTAGTTAGGCTGTTTAAATTGACTATGAGGCCTGTGTCAACAACGAGCTGACAATCAGTTGAGGTCATGTGCGCCCATTGCTGCAGCAAGGGATACAGCCTTCAGCGTGCCACCTGCTGGTGAGTCGCCAAGCCAGCACTTCCCCAGCTGAAACACATCCTGCATCAGACACTGAATCTGCTTTTTTAATTCCATTAAAATACCAAGGCTATCCCCCACACAATCTGCAAAATTGGAAGTTGCGAACACAGTAGAGGAAATCACATCAGCAACCGATGCTGCGCCTCCAGGAAGGTATCTGGGGAGGACAGCCTTCCATCCTTCCAGTTGAATTTTATAAGACCACAGAAGCTCAGATTATTTCAAATACTAGGGATTTATAGGTAAGCCGAAAATGCAAATCCGGTTAGCAGGGATAAAGTACACAAAGTTTTATAGACAGCAATAAACTGATAAGGAAAAGATTTGAGGGTACACAGCACAAAAGTGTTAAAAGGAGAAATCTGTCTAAACTGCAGGTGAAAAGAGTAATTTTGCAGATAAGGGGTTGTCCACTTCAAAATTAAAGGGATGCTCGCTATTTGATGGTGAGTTGACAGCTGTGTATATAGCTCATATCTTCTTCATACACCGTTTTTGCCCAAGTAGACAGTGCCCACCCAATGCTTCACATAGATCACCCCCATCAGCCTCTGCTTACATCACTCAACAACTTGTCCTTTAGGTTTACCAATTAGGGTGATACTTTCATGAAGTCATGAGCCCATTAGACTAATGTGGTAGGTGATGTTTCTGAATGCTCTTGAGTGAAATATTGAAACAGTGATGTACTGTAAAGTGCAATGGATGTATTGAAAGGTATGTACGGTTGTTGTAGAGTCAGTTCAGGCCTTTTTCAAGCACTGTAAAAAATAGTTCTTACAATTGGTTTATGTTACATTTACTCAAGGAGGAAGGAAGCTCTGATCTGGGTTTGAACTAGTTACGTTCAGGTTATTCCAGACAGTGGCCAAGCAAAGGTGGCCCTAGAATAGGCAAAACTGGCCTTGAAACGGCTACTTGGGTAGCAAAATACAACTTTTACTAGGGCTCAGTGGCCTCCACAGTCCTCTGAACCCTGGCGCTGTTGTAGCTGCTGCACCATTGATAGCTATGCCCTGGGTTACAAATGTTTTCATTGAGCACTAATTTCCCAACATTCAAATTACATATTCTGATACTGTGAGAAATAAGGTGGTTGGTTGAGGAGTTTGAAACCCTTCTCAAGCAACAGCCACAATCTTGGTCAAAGTGAACCACTAAAAGTCACTAAATTAACCTGCACTTAACCCTCTGGTATCTTGGCACAAAAACAATCAGGCTGAACTTAGAGGCAATGTGTAAATTATTTATGCAGCACACAAACAGTAATACAGTGAAAACACAACACAAGAAAAATTCCATACGAAGTTTGAATAATAGAGTAAAATGTTATGTATTCAATTTGAAATATTTAGGTAAAAATAGTGCCTAGAAGCACAAAGTGCCAACTGTGGTTATCTGGTCACGCTGGACCAGTGCAAAGTCACAAGTTTAGGCCAAACGCGATGGATTGTGGGCTGGATGCAAAGACCATGTTGGGCCACCTGAGAATTGTACCTTATGTCTTGTATGCGGGGTGTTGCATCACATAGCGGTCGTTCCTAGGAGCGATGTGAGGTATGGGTCGAGTTGCATCGCACTGCGTTGGTTCTGATGGGGAGCTGCAAGGGTGGCTATGCCACATCCAACATTGAATTGCGGCGTTCTCTGTTGATTCCAATGTGAATCTGTGACCGCTGCATCGGGTTGCATTGTACTGCTCCGGTTCGGATGGGGACCACTATTGGGCTGGAAGAGCACCTAGAGCCCCAATTCTAAGGGTTCAGGACTTGAGAGGCACCACTTGGGGGGGTTAGGACTGACAGTTGGCACCGTCAATAGTCCCTGTGCTGTATAAGTGTCTACGCTGGTTTTAATTTCTTTGTTTTAATTTAATTGCGGGATGTTTTACTTGTGAGCGCATTTGCACTTTGCTTAGTCCTACCTTCTCCCCTGTTTGCTTTGGTATTTCGGTAACAATTGTTGTGGAGGGAAAGGTATACCCTGCCCACTTCCTGGTTGAGCTAAGGGGGGCATTTTGGAAGTTAGCGCTCTTGTCGTTTTGATCACAGATGCTATTTAAGGAGATTGAGGACGCAAATGCTCAGAGGATGCGTGCAGCGGACACGCTGCTAGCATGCCTAAAGTCACTCTAAAGGCAAACCTGTCTGAACCTGTCCGAGTATGGAATGGCGCATGGACCAGGGTTTTATTGGCCCAGAAATGCCCCCATTTGCAGTATATTTATTTATGTTCGAAGCTTTTAAAGCATGCAGCTACCCCCAATGGGAGTGTCCCGGCACTACAGACAGTGGGCAGCAGTGAATATCTCAGCATGGCTATAGGTTGGAAAACAGCCAGGTTTTTAAATTGCGTCGAAACAGGCATTCCGATTAATCATACGAAGAGATAATGGCAGGCTCTTCCATGATTTAGCAGTAATAACTGCAAAGGCTCTGTCCCCCCATTCTGGAGCGACGAAATCGGGGAGAGCGTAAGAGGCATAGATGATTTGATCTAAGTGATCGATTAGCCTGGGCAAGCTTTATTCTGGCTCTGAGATATGCAGGCCCTTGACCTTTTATTGCTCTAAATGTCAGGACCAGAGATTTGAACTGCATGCGGCTAGTCACAGGCAACCAGTGTAGCTATTTTAGGTGAGGAGAAGTTGAGTGACGATAAGGGATGTTACATATCATCCTTGCTGCCGCATTCGGAACAATATGCAGGCGTTTAATCAAATAGGCTGGTGCTCCCACATATAGACTGTTCGCATAGTCCAGGTGTGATGTTATAAGGGGGCATGAATGATGGTCCTACGTGTGTCCATGGGCAGAGAAGGGAGAATTTTACAAATCATGCAAAGCTTACCAAAGCACGCAGAGGTGACCTTATTTTTTTTAATCTTGCAAGACAATTCATTGTCAAATTGAAAACCAAGATTCCTAGCTGAGTTCACCGGTAAAGGGGGAGGGTTCAACCCAGGAGGCCACCAAAGTAAGGCTAGAGGTGGATTTTGTGGATTAAAAAACAACACCTCGGTTTTATCCGAATTGAGCCTGAGAGTGTTAAGTGCCATCCAGGACGAGATGTTGCTCAGGCAGCGTCTAAAGTTGGAAAAAATAGCGTCAGAGTGATCTCTAAATGAAAACACAAGTTGAGTATCATCGATGTAAGAGATCACTCTGACCCCACATGATTCAACCACCGTAGCCAGCGGTGATAGATAGACATTAAAAAACAGTGGACTCAGGGCAGGACACCGCCACTTACTGTTTTTTTTCTCTGAGACAAAAGGTTGAAGGTGGACCTGTTGAGTACGACCACTTAGAAAGGAGCTAATCCATGCCAGAGGGTGCCCTGAATCCGAAGACTATATAGTCCCTCTATCAATATGGCATGGGAGACCGTATCGAAAGCCGCGGACAGGTCGAGGAGCACAAGCATAGCCGCCTCGCCTGCGTCCACGCATTCGCAAATAGTCTCAGTCACCTCCAGCGTGCAGTCTCGGTACTGTAACCGGACCTAAATCCGGATTGAGAATCATGAAGAAGTCGTCCAGAATCGAGGTAGTCAGAAAGTTGTCCTAGCACTACTTTCTCTAGTATTTTGGCTGTTTTAGGTAAAAGGGAGATGGGCCAGTAGTTAAGAACACCGAAGGATCGGCTTCAGGTTTTTTCTAAATTGGGATCAGCATGGCCTGTTTCCAAGATGTGGGGAAATGACCAGTTTGTAATGAGGTGTTCCAGATTGAATTCAATGGGGTAATGATGAGAGGGTTGAGAGAGCTGAATATTCGAGCCGGACATGGATCCAAATGGGAGCCAGATTTACACGCCAGCATTTTTTTCAAGGAGGTTTCGGTCGAGATAGTGTTGAAAGATGTAAGAGCCTCCTCCTTGGGTACCCTGGAGTCAAGAACTGGGATTGACAGGGGCTGATTGAATGTAGCAAAAATATCTATCATTTTTTTCGGGTTTTTTAAACCCACTGTACTATCCAGTTCAACCTGCCCAGCCAAAGCAGAGGCTTTGGCTGGGCAGGTCGAACTGGATAGTACAGTGGGTTTAGAAAACTCTTTCACTATTTTGAACAGAGTTTTAGAGGAGTTTTCTGCAGAGCTGATTTTTCCTGTAAAATACTCTCTCATTACGGTACGTTTAAGTTTGAGGATTTTTTTAATGGCGGATATATAGGTGCCTTTAATGTCTGGATCATAGGATTGTCTCCAGCTCCACTAAAGCCTTTTACAATTACTCTTCCCAGCACGCAAGGCAGAGGAGAACAAGGGTGCTGAGGGTTTTAGCCTAGAGGAAGCTATCGGTCGCATTCGGGCAATAGCGTCAATGGCTGAGAATAACCGGGCATTAAACTTTGAGACATCCGCGTCTAGGTCCCCTACTGACTACCAAGTGGAACTAGAGAGTGCGGGGCTAGCGAGGCACAAGTGATTTTGAACCATTTCCTACCATAGTCTCTGGCCTTAACTGAAATGTCGGAGTGAAGGATAGTAACCAGACTAAATGGGATTACATAATGGTCAGACCAGTTGAGAGGCAGGGGAGACGTGGTGGTTAGATTTGGATGATTGGTGAACAATAGGTCCAGCGTGTGGCAGGCCCAATGTGTGGGGCCACAAACCCCCTGGGTAAGATTGAGGCCCTCCATGGTGTCCAGGAGCAGTCCCACTTTGGTGCATGAAGTATCATACACATGTAAGTTAAAATCTCCTAAAATAGTAAAATGAGAGTGCTTAAGAGATTGGTCGGCGACCGTGGTGTATAACTTGGGGGGAAGAGTCAGGAGGACGGTATACAAGAATAACTTCCAGGATTGAGGGTCTTGGAGTGGGAAGGAGTGTCCCTCCCATGGAGAGGAGCCAATGTAAATGAGAAGGAGACTGCCATATGATGTGACCAGAAAGGGGAAGCACAGACTGAAATGACAACTTGGGAAATTTGAGAAGATGCCATCAAGGGTCTGTACTGCTTTGTAAGTGGAGACCTTGTCCATCTGTGCCAGCCCAAGGCAGGCCAGGGTCTCTTTAAGAGCTATAGTATAAATATTAGTACTGTCCTCGAGATGAAAATTAAAGTCCCGCAAAATAGTAATGTTGCCCTTTCCCATTTAGGACTCTATAAGTTTCGCTGTTTCAGTCAGGAAAAATGGCCAGGGGAAGCCTGTAGCTTAGCATTCTGGAAAAGGAGCTGTTATGAGATGTTTTTATATTTTAAGAAAAAAGGTTTCACATGATTTACTGAAGAGGTTAGTTTCTAGGTGACATTGGTGCCATGATTTATAAACCAACGCCAGATCTCCTGCTGGTCTACCAATTCTATCCAGTCTGAAGAATAGCCAGTATGGAGAAAAAACATCGACAAGATCTTTGTGTGCTTCAGCCAGGGCTTTGTGCACCATGCATGCCAGCACAGCACTTGAATATATAAATCTCTGGCAATTACCACTCAAAACCTTAAATTACAATGGGAGCAAAAACAGGAGTATTTCACAAATATACCTCCATTTAATAGTCTTGAGACAGTTTTGCAATGTTGATACAGATCATCATGACATGATTTGTTACTCTAGTGGTGCCTGCACCCCAAGTTTAGAAAAGGACGGGACTCAGAAGGTAGCACAATAAAAAGATTTTATTGAATCTATACTTTGAACAAAAATAAATACCAAACACCATGAAGCATTTTAAAATGACAAAACATTTAAACAACATAATTCTACTTTTTTTAATAATCATTATAATTATGTCATTTAGAAATTAAAAATGTACATGTAAATATATCACATAATATAATTATTAAAATAAAAAAGAAACAAACAAACCAAATGTAACCAAAAACATTTCCCACCCATAATAATAAAAAATAACAGTTATGTCCCAGTAGATGGTACTCAAAAACGAACAAATCCATAGTAGATAAACTGAAACACGAGTCGATTCAAAAAGAAAGCCCCCAAAAAATGCAAAAATGCAACTGTAGAAAAAAGGTTCCAACATCGCAATCCTCTCAATAATGAAACCCTCAAAAACCAGAAAATTAGCCCGAAAAAACGCTCCAACAAACCTGAAAAATAAAAGGAAATGTAAACAAAATACATTTTCTTTTTTTTTTCCACAGCACCGCCGCCACAATGCTGGGAATGCACTCTGTGCATTGTCATGCACACGGTGACAGGTACCGCGAGGTGCCTGCCACCATGTCCATGACCATGTGCACGCCCCACCCCCCCCAATACTCTGGGGGCCTACAAGGGGACCCTAAAAGCGGGCGGGGTAGGATGTAGGGCGGATTTTTACTAATACTTAAAACATTAAAATAAACAAAAACAATGAAAAATAATATATAAATAAAAAAAATAGAATTTTACTATCATATACTTACTTAAATATTTTTTACTTTTTAAAAAACATTTTTAATATTGTTTTACAATTTAAATTAAAATATTTACACCCCAAAAAACCTTTAAAATATATTTTTTTTATTTCAATTTTGAATTAATAAAAATTAATAAAAATGTTTCAATTTTTTTTAAAATTTAATATTTATTTGAAACCAACATTTTTAAATTACTCCCCACCATTATCCCCTATAAAGCAAACATCCTTCTCCTAAAATTCGACATAAAATTGAAAAAAATATAATAGCTTAAATAAATATTTCTAAATTACTCTCCGGATCCCCTTTAAACCTAATAACCTGTTCCTAAAAATAAATGAAAATACAATAAAAACAGACATTTTAACATTAAAAAAAATGTTAAACATATAAAATATTGACTAAAATAATTAAAAAAAAAATTAAACATCAAACAAAAAACTACAGTTGATATTATTTACAATAATATTTTTACATCAATATTTTCAAAATCAATATATTTAAAACACACAAATCAAAATTTTTATCAACAAAAAAATGTGCCTCGATATTTTACACCATTGATATTCTTGACGTCATATTTATGCACCTCAATATTTCTACATCGAACCATCACTCGTAGACTCAGTCATTCTCAAAAGGAGAAAAATAAAGGTTTAAATAAATTAAGAGTTTTGCACAATGCTGGGAACCTTTTTCCTTTCAAGTTGTTTAAACCTTCAGCCAATACACAGGGTAAATCTGCTCAGCTGAGGCGCAGGTCCTGTCCCACTCAGATGTCTCTGAAAGGTGTAAGTAGGGCTTTCTGAGAAAGCAAGACTGAACTACTTAGATTTGTACTGTTAATATAAGAACCAAACCAACGTTGGGTGCCATGTCATGTAGTTCCTAGGAATCCTCAGGACCTGTGCCTTTTGGGTGACCTAAACTGAGGGCTTGGTGTCCTGTACCGGATATGTCAGCAGTTAAACTAGCTAGCTCTACAGTGCCACTGCCACCCCCCTGTGTCTTACAGTGGTGTAGGTAGTTTCTGGCAACCACTGAACATGACAATCCTGATTCCTCAGGGATCATGGAAAATAGTACAGTACTTTTCGCTCAATCATTCGTGCTTGCTTAATCTCAGAAAACAAACAAGAGGGCCATTAGGACATTTCAATAAGTATTTTTTTGGTCCAGCATCAGTTTTGTGTAAAACATGTTTGCTGCAACAATCAGGAGACAGAAGCATACGAAAGAGATTGCAAGTATCAATATAGTAAATTGTAGATACATTTCTACCATAGTGCTACTAAGATGAACATAAGCTGTTCACATAAAAACAGTAGCACTTGCATATTCCTAAAATGTGCGCCCTAAGTAATTTACCTAAATGTACTTAGCCTAGATCTGTGTGTGTAGCATGCATATGCATATCGTTAGCCAAGAACGCCCAGGGAAGAACCAGCTGCCTCACCTGATGGTAGAGAAGGAAGAACCCCGTCTCTGCTTTGAGGATGACACCCGGCAAGGTATGTCAGACCTCTGCGTGTCAAAGATTCAGCATGCTGGACCATGTGTCAGCTTTGAAGGAATTCTCCTCTGATTTGTAGGGGGAATAAGAGTCTTATATATTAGAGTGGTCACTCCAGGGTTTCTTCTAGAATCGATACCCAGATCTATGACTGGGGGTGAGTGTCTGAAAAGTTTCAGCGCTCCCTCCATCATCTCCTTGTGTTTGCTTTGTGCACCCTAGGTTGGCAGGTTATGCCCAGACGTTGGTCCCTTGCTCACTTTACCACTGGATTCAAGCTACCCTGGCTGATGAAGGGTGTTTCCCAGAAACCGGTCCCACGATGCTTGTTTCCGGTTTAGGGAAGACCTGGTTTGGCAGTTTGGCTGGACTGTTCCCATGAGACACAGGGTCGAGACTGATTTGCATATAGCTGGGTCTGAACTGAGGTGGCGAAGTGAGCAAAAAAAATATGATGGATTCAACCCAGATCTGTGACTGGGAGTGAGTGTCTGAAAAGTTTCAGCGCTCAGTCCTTCATCTCCTTGTGTTTGCTTTGTTCGCCCTAAGTTGGCAGGGTATGCCCAGATGTGGGTCCCTTGCTCACTTTGCCATTGGATTCAAGCTTGTCCGGCTGATGAAGGGTTTTACCCAGAAACTGGTCCCAGAATGCTTGTTTCCGGTTCAGGGAAGGCCTGGTTTGGCAGTTCGGGCTAGACTGTTCCCATGAGGCACAGGGTCAAGACTGATTTGCATATAGCTGGGTCTGAACTGAGGTGGCGAAATGAGCTAAAGAATATTGATAGATTCAACCCAGATTTGTGACTGGGGGTGAGTGTCTGAAAAGTTCCAGCACTCCGTCCATCATCTCCTTGTGTTTGCTTTATGCGTATCTGTAGCCAAGAACCCCATAGGGAAGAACCAGCCCGCACCTGATGATAGAGAATGAAAGACCCCGTCTCTGCTTCAAGGATGACACCCCTCAAGGTAAGTCAAACCTCTGCTAGTCAAAGATTCAGCATGCGGGACCCCGTGTCAGCTTTGAAGAAATTCTCCTCTGATTTGTAGGAGGGAATAAGGGTCTTATATACTACAGTGGTCAGTCCAGGGTTTCTTCTAGAATCAATATGTTTTGCAAAACAATCAGTGGTAATCCTTATACAGAATAATTATGCTGTGCTGAGGACATGTTTATGTACATCAGGTACAGGGATTATGATAGAATACTAAGAGCTTGGTGTCGAAGACACAGGAGCAAGCTACTAGGTTAAAGGTCACTTGTTCAGAACCGTTATTGTTGTGTGGATGTGTTTGTAAAAAGGTGTATATATGACAGGACTAGCCTAAAGGACATGACAGGCCTACCCAAGGGGAGACTTGTACATATTAAAAAGGGAAGATTTAGGCCTGGCAAAATGTTTATTTCGCCAGGTCGAAATGGCAGTTTAAAATTGCAAACATAGCCTGCAATAGCAGGCCAGAGATATGATTCAATGGCAATTCAAGTGGTTGGCACAAATATTGCTGCAGGCCCACTATTAGCAGTTAATGTACAGGCCCTAGGTATCTGCAGTACCACTTTACTAGGGACTAACAAGTAAATTAAATGTGCCAATTGGGAGTACACCAATTTTACCATTTTTAAAGACGACAGCACAAGCACTGAAGCACTGGTTAGCAGTGGTAAATTGTGCAGAGTTATAAAGCCAACACAAAGTGAGTTCAGGGAACAAGAGGTGTTAGACTTGGCTTTTTCAACAGGTTTACCCCCAGACTTTTTGGCCTCCTGTTTTTTACACTGTTTGTGTTGGCTTTAAGATTCTGGGCACTTTACCGCTGCTATTCAGTGCTCAAGTACATATGCGCTCCATGTAAATTATGTTTATGGATTGGTTTTTACATGTTTTGCTTATTTGATGTACTGCTAAGTCCCTAGTATAGTGCACTGTGTGTGCCTATGGGCTGTAAATTAAATGCTGCCAGTGGGCCTGCAGCACTAGTTGTGCCACTCACTCAAGTACCTTTTCAAAGGTGTCTCGGACCTGCCACTGCAGTGTCTGCGCACAGTTTTTAACTGCCATGTCGACCTGGCAGGTGCACCCACTTGCCAGGCCCTGACCTTCCCTTTTCTTACATGTAAGGCACCCCTCAGGTAGGCCCAAAGGTACCCCCCCTGGTGCCCCCGAGGGGGCCTACCTGAGGGTTGCAGTGTATGTGAGAGGTAGAACATATCCTGGTGTGTGTGACATGACCTGTTGGTGAAATACTGGCAATTTAATTTTCCCCTATTGAAAGGCTCTCTGTCCCAAAGGCTAACATGGGAGTTGCTTTGTAACATCTTACAAGTATTACTTTCCACTGTGACAAGATAGAGAAATGGAGTTTATGCTCTCTGAACTCAGAATTTAATAACACATCTTTTTAGAGAGATTTTTTCTGTGTTTAAAAATGCCACTTTTAGAAAGTAGTCATTTTCTTGTTTAACCATTCTGTGTGCCTTTGCTGGTTTGTGTATTGACTGTCTGGGTTTGGAGTGACAGGGGCTGGAAATGTGCATTCACTGTACACAGTCACAAGGGGGGTTGAGGCGTGTCCTGCCTTTCCAGGGTGACTCATAGTTGGGCTGAATAGGCCTGGTCTGCATTTAGAGTGGTGAGAGGAGTTGTCCCTAGCTCCAGAATAGGCAGTGTCTCCTCTGCACAATGATGTCTCCACCTCTTGTAGTGGAGCTGGGCCAGAGAGGCTAGAACTGGTTTGGACTGGGCTCATAGACCCTTCCCACAAAGAGAACAAAAAGAAAATGAGGTATAAATATTGGGGCCCTGACCCCAGGACTTTAGAATTCTTTTGTATCAAGGAACCTGACAAGAAGAAGAGCTGGAGAAGCTGTGGGGCGGAACTACCACTTTGCTGTGTGCTTTGCTCTGTTGGCCTGCAGTGGCTGATTCTGTCTTGGGCAGAGAAAGGACTGGACTGAACTTTCTACAACTTCTTTGTATGAGTTTCTCAAAGGGCTTGAAGTAGAGCTTGTCCCCTGTTTAAGAAGTCTCGGTAACAGCAAAGACTTCAAGTTCATCTGCTACCAGCACTGGAAACTCTGTGTTTTGTGTTGCAACTAAATAAAAAGCAACCTAACGCCGCTGCCAGCTCCATGTCCTGGAGGCACCACAGAGGGCACTTCTGCACTTTGCACCAAAACCCTGGGCTCACCGACGAAGAGACCCGCCACCGCCACTGAGTTGCTGCTTGCACCGTGACCTGTGGGTGCCGCACTTTGCGCCACCTCGCTTCACACCGCTGCCCTGGTATCCCCAAGGCCGCTGCTCCACGCCAACATTGACACCACTGCTTGCACTGTGGTTTGAAGGCACTGCTTGAAAAGTACTCAATGCACCGCCCCGTCCCACACCGCAGCCTTGGCCTACCGACACCAGCGCCATCAACTCTGGGTCGTCAGCTGACGACAGCGCTTCAGCAACGATGCTGCCGCTACATGCACTATGATGAGCACCGCACAACTTCGCACTGCTGCCCTGGTCTCACCGATGCCGCTGGCTGCCCGTCACTGAGCCGCTGCCTGCACCGCGACCTGAGGGCACAACATGCTGCCCCACTGCACTGCAAACTGCATCCCCGGTGTCCTCCAATGCAGGCGCTCCCAACTTCAGCTGCAAGGAGTTTGATCTGCAACGCGTGTGACAGCAAGTACCTGATGATTCTGGCACCGACCACTGGAACTGACGCCTGCTGACGCCGGCTCTTCGGAGCTCACAGCGAGGTCCCAGTCTCCCTGTATTTCTAAAGGTTCTGTTTTGCGGGTCTTCCCGACACCGTAGCTGGCTTGCCATACCGCGGTCAGCCAGAATTGTTTGGATTTGTTGTTCACGACACTGTGATAGCCCAGACAGAGATATCAACTTCAAGGAGCCATATTTTAAGTCTATTTTTTCTTACTGATATTGCTAAGAACTGTATGGTGGATTTTTGTTATCATTTTTGGTCTTGTTTTGCACAGATAAAATATTGGATATTTTTATAAAACTGGTGTGGTGTCCTTTTGTAGTTTTTTCAGTCTATTACTTCTGGTTATGTGCAAATGCTTTACACACTGCCATTGAGATAAGCTTGACTGCTCATGCCAAGCTACCAAAGGGGTGAGCAGGGGTTATTTTAGAAGTGTATCCCCCTTATACTGACTAGGAAGAAGGGTCCCTACTAGGACAAGGTAACAACATGCCAACTAGAGATCCCCATTTTTAACAGGAGGGGTGAAGGCAAAGCATTTGGGGTGACCGGACAGAGAAAGCCAGGTTCAACAGATAATAACAACTAACATAATCTAATCCCATTAGCCTAGGCACCAGTGATAGTTAATTCCTTATTTCTTCAAGAAGTTTGCACACCTGTAACAACACATGAGAAGGAGAGAGCAGAGTTTTCAAACCCTGCGCACTCCACAGAAGCTGTTGTGATGCCTGAAATGCTGTCTCATTTATGTCTGAGACAAGCCCAGCAACATGTTGAGTTGGGGAATCAAAGGTAGCAGTTAAAGTCATATGACATGCAACCATGTGTGGCTTCTCATCAGAATGAGTGAAAACTGATGTTTCTTTTTTGGAGCGTGAATATAATTGAAAAGAGTGCAATACCAGCCACCCTCAAAGTCAGTGGACAAGTATGGCTGAGTGATGGCTGGCTGCCTCACTGCCAGGCTGCTCAACTCAGCACAAAGGAAGTGCAAACCTACTTTCTGCAAGGAAGTGCAAACCTACTTTACATGGGCTTCAAGATAAAGCTCTGCGACAGCACCAACAGACATGGAGGTGACATTGCCATCATACACAAGGAATAAATCACTTGCACCATCACCGACGACCAAACAATGCCAATCATGGAGCACATGAACTTTCAGCTCTGCATCGAAGATAACACCACCATCAACGATTCCCTCGTGTACAGACCGCCAGGACCATATACTGGACTCAGCAACACCATTGCTGAATTCATCACCCGACTCGCCATCAAATCTGAATACTACATCTTCTTGGGAGACCTCAACTTCCACCTAGACGACTACACTGACACCAACTCCACCAACCTTATGGAAAGTCTGGACAACATCAGCTTCAAGCAACTAGTCATCGATCCCACACACCAAGCAGGACACATGCTGGACCACATCTTCACATTTAGCAACATAATCAGTTACAACTGCACCTCGGAACTCACCAGGTCCGACCACTCTATTGCAGCCGCAGCCTATTCAGGTAAGAGCTGTGGGGCTGGATGCGGGTTTTCGACAGAGGATGAGGGAAAATTAAATAAATAGTTAATTTTCCCTCGTTGTCATCTGTTGAAATCCCCCCTCACCCGGCCTTACATGCACGGGCCGCTGCTGCTCTATCGTACACTTCACCATTACCAGACTCCTGCACTGCCCCCAACTACCTCAAGGCCCCTTCCACAGATGGTCTAAGATCACTCAGCAAGACTGGACTGATGCCCTCAACACCTCACAGCGCAAGGACACCATCTACTTGTACCACACAGTACAGAACTTTAACGACTGGATCACCAGTGCCACAAAGTCACTTCCACCAAACTCACCAAAACACACAGGCCCTTCAAATAAGCCAGCTGGTATACCCCGGAACTCAGTACATCAAAATGCAGGTGCAAACAACTTGAAAGAAGATGGTGCAACAGCAGGTACTACACCAACAGAGCCACCTTCAAAGGATCCCTGAACGACTGCCATCGGCAGATCAAAGTGGCAAATAGGGAGGCCCTGACCAACTAGATAGACACCAGCACAAACCAAATCAATTAACTCTTCACCATCATCAGAGTTCCGCTGCCCATCAGCCACCAAAAACTCGGTCCCCTCATCACAGGAACTCTGCAACACCCTCGCCGACCACTTCCACATTAAAATAGAAACCATCTGTAAGAACTTCGATCCCCAACCCTCCAACCTTCTCAGCCTCCAATCATCCACCTCTAAACTTTATCCACTCGGGAGCTGCCACCAACCCCTATCCCCACTCACTCTTCAACTTCAGAAGAGCCGAGATCAGCTGCCAACTCACCACCATCATCCATGCCTCCCTAAACACAGCCACTTGTCCTGATGCCTGAAAACACGCTGAGGTCAGACTCCTCCTCAAGAAACCCCCAGCAGACCCCACCGATCTCCAGAACTACCATCCCATCTCCCTTCTCCTGTCCCCATCAAACTCCTGGAGAAGGCTATCAACTGCCAACTCCCCGAACACATAGAGAGAAACAACCTACTAGACCCCTACCAATCAGGATTCTGAACCAACCACACCATCGAGACAGCTCTAATCGCCGTAACAGACAACATCAGCACCCTACTTGACAGAGGAGAATTAGCCACCCTGATCCTGCTTGACCTCACAGCTGCCTTTGACATGATCTCCCACCACACACTCATTGATCGCCTACGCCAGATAGGTATAACAGACAATGAGCTCAGATGGATGCCATCCTTTCTCACAGAACCCACCCAGAAAGTCTGCCTTCCTCTCTTCACATCACAAGCCAAGCACAACATTTGCGGTGTTCCCCAAGGCTTACCCTCAGGCCAACACTCTTCAACATGTACATAAACCCACTCACAGACATCGTCAGATTGCATGAAATCAACATCATTTCTTACACCAACGACACACAGCTCTTCCTATCATTCTCTGCTGACCCCACCTCAACGAAGTCTAACTTCCACAACTACATGAAGAACATTTCAGCATGGAGATAGGACAACTGCTTAAAACTCAACATGAGCAAGACGGAAGTTCCTATCTTCTGCAAACACACCACCCTCTGGAACAACCCCTGGTGGCCATCTGAAATTAGACCAACCCTCACGCCTAAAGACTACACCGCAACCTCAGCATCATCCTAGATAGCGAACTCTCCTTGAAACATCAGGCCGATGGTGTCTCCTCAGCATGCTTCCACATGCTTTGTAAAATCTTTAAGTGGCTTCCAATCACCACCAGGAAGTCAGTAATGAATGAGCTCATCACCAGCTAACTGGACTACGGCAACTCAATCTATGCAGGCACCACCATCGAACTCATGCAAAGATTCCAGACGAACCAGAACGCAGCCACCAGACTGATCCCCAACCTACCCAAGAGAACCTACATCACCCAGCACCCGAAACGCCTCTACTAGCTCTGGGTCCAGAAGTGATGCCATTTAAAGCTCCTGACTCATGCCTACAAAGCCCTCCATGACCTACAGCCCACTTGCTTGAACCATCATCTGCTCTTCCACCACTCCCTCAAGAAACTTTGCTCTACACCCCTTTTCCAGATCGCTCATATACGCCGCTGCTGCGTCAGAGCACGTACCTTCTCCTTTCTCGCTGCTAAAGCCTTGAACACCCTCCCCCTCCACCTCCTTACTTTGCCCCCACTGTCATTTGAGATGTCATCAGTGATGTCATGAGTGATGTCACTAACCATGTCTTGAGTGATGTAATATGTGACGTAATCAGCAGTGCATTGTGGGCGTGCGATTTATAGTTAGCTGAACTAAGTATAACTGGGGAATTTCAATGGTTTTATATGAGAGAAATGTTCAGCTAAATAACATGTGTGAAACCTATGGTTTTTTCAGTGAATTTCTAAGGTTTTTTAAATGCTAATTCCTAACTATAACGTGACTGAAACCTATGGTTTTTTCAGTGAATATATACATATATGTATATATATGTATATATATATATATATATATCATACCCAACTCTCCAACACGTAGAGAAATGGAGTCGCACTCACACAATTGGCTGACCTGCACTTATATTTAACAATGGCGATGGCAGTCCTCACGCATTTCGTTCGTACGTGAACTTTTTCAGAGGTAAGTCTTGCACTGTTTAATATTATTAAAGTCCTCACATCAATTGCTTCTATTCGTGATTTCTGTCTCTCCAGTGGACATTGTTATTATTTCACGGCATGCTGGTACATGTGGTTCTTTTAGCAATCACATTTTTAAACCCTCCATTGGGAAGTGCATTTCGTTTTTTAAAAGTCATTATTTTCTGTGCAGTCAATATCAGCCTTCAATCGTGCTCCAAAGACAACTCACTTTGAAAGCTGCTCTGAAGCCATACCATAGACAGTCTTCGGTGGCAGCCACTTTCCCTTGATGCTTTCACGGACAGAATCTTGTGGTTCCTGATGGGAAAGTTTGGCGCTCTTCCTGGCTGTGCGTAACTATATATATATATATATGCATTACCTACTGCTGGTCGCCAGTAGGTAGTTATAGTCAGGATCTATTATGCATAGGAAATCTGCAACATGCTATTCCCAATAACTTTGGCGCCGATTGATGAATCTTTGCAAAATTTTCCAAACTTTTGGCCAGCTCTGGTCCGCTTTTATCCTGAAAGTTTCGGGGTGATTCGTCAAGCGGGTCCCAAAACGTGTTTTCCCGATGCAATTTCCCATAGGACCTTTAGCCACAGCTACAGCCTGAAAGGCTGAACGGAATTGCGCCAAATTTGGCAAAGAGGTAGTCCTTAGTTCAGACATGTGCCTTTTGCTTAAATGGTGTCAATCTGTTCAGTAGTTCCTGAGAAAATTACAGTTAAAGTCATTTATATATCTATGGGCCCGGTGGATCCGCGGAGTCTGCGCGGAGTCTGCGTGTATTGTCATCCTACCATAAGCGCACCCTTCCGATCACGCACTGAATGCTAATTGGCTGTCAAATGGTTGTCAGCATTCGAAACCAGGAACTGTTGTCAGCCATTTTGTGCTTCGGTAGAAGTGAGGCTGAGGAAGCCAGTGGAATATGTGTGCAAAACGTAGAAAGGGTGCAGGGTAGAAATAGTTTTACCCTCTAGACCTGCTTAGGGGGTCCCACAATTGGTTTTTTTTTAAAAACCCGGCAGGTGCGTGTAGGGTGCGCGGACTAGACTGTAAAATAAATAAAAATAAAACTGAGCTTTATAATTAGCCCCCAGGGAGGCTAAATACCGGGACCAAATCATTAAGTTTTGTTGGGGGCCCAGAGGGGCCCCCCAACCCCAGGGATCGTCACCCCCTGGGGCTAAAAATTAAAATTGGTGGCGGGAGGGGTCCAAGGTCCCCAAGGTCGCGGGGACCACCACCCGCCGGGGCTTGATGTATTGTGGGAGGGGGACTGAGTGGTCCCCCTCCCGGAGCACTCGAGGGCCCCGTTACTCCCCGGGGCTACAAAAAAAATACCTGGGGGACTGCAAGTTCTCCAAAGCTCCGGGGATCACCAGTCCCCGGGGCTTGATGTATTGTGGGAGGGCCGGCTCCTGCAGTGTCCCGGGGTGTCCATCCCACCCTCCCATAGCAAGGAAATCTGTCATTTCTTTCAAAATCTAAATCAGATTGCGTTTCCACATGGGGAGCTGCATGTTAGTAGTTCCCCATGTAGAAAAGCAATGCCGGCTCCCAAACGCGTAGAAGTTGTGCACCAAAGGCGCTGGAGTCGCGCACCCTACAGATTATGAGTCATGCATCCAGCACGTGCACACCAGGGGGCCACACTGACCGCTGCCCTGGGTGTGTGACTTAATTTTACCGTAAAGAAAGAACAGGAGCCGGCCCTGTGGTGGGTGGAGGTCCCCAGGGCCCTCGAGGGCTCCAGGCGGAGGGCCACGCTGCCTCCCTCCCACAATACACCAAGCCCCGGGGGGTGGTGGTTCCCGGGGCTTGAGGGGGGTCATTGAGGCCCTTCCACTTCTAATTTTGCAGGGGGGGCTTGGAGCCCACTCCAAACATTTCTTTTATAGCTCTGGTGGGTGGCTCTCCCTGTTGCAGAGCAAACAGCAATGTTGAGAAAATCTTCCGGTAAGATAACAAAGAATGTTGAAGTCCATTTTCGGCGTTTTTGTTGTGGGTTGCAGCCGTAAAGGCGGCAACAATTTTAACGCCGTATTTGTAAATATGCTCTTAAGTTTTGTAATGTCGACAATCTTGTCTCCCATTTAAATAGGCATGAAGTATTTTTTGAAGTGCATTGTGAATCATGAAGCAACACTGTCTAATTGTGATCGATAAAGAATTGAAAGAGTTGTGTACTTCTTTTGCTCGTAATGTGCATAGGGGCAGATTTACAAGTTCATTGCGTTACTGTTGCATCATTTTTAAGATGGGAAAAGTGATGTGAAAGTGGCTCAAGGGGCTTGTAAATCTGCTACACAGTGTTCTGTCTTACTTTGCTTTTCTTTCTGTCATGTAGAGGATCCTGGGTAAATATAACGGTTTCTTTACAGCCAGTACCTTTCAACCCTACCCTCAAACTGTTACTGCCTGTTACCATAGTAATCAATCAATCATATCATTTGTAAAGCGCACTACTCACCCGTGAGGGTCTCAAGGCACTGGGGTGGGGAATGCTGCTACTGCTCGAAAAGCCAGGTCTTGAGGAGTTTTCTGAAGGTCAGCAGGTCTTTGGTCTGCAGTAGGTGGATGGGGAGGGTGTTCCAGGTCTTGGCGGCGAGGTGGGAGAACGATCTGCCGCCTGGGGTCGCTCTTTGGAAGCGGGGGACTGTAGCGAGGGCGAGGTCAGCAGAGCGGAGCTGGCGGGTGGGGGTGTAGAAGCTGAGTCATCTGTTGAGGTACGTTGGTCCAGTGTTGTGGAGTGCCTTGTGTGCGTGGGTGAGAAGCTTGAAGGTTATCCTCTTGTTGACCGGGAGCCAGTGCAGGTCTCTCAGGTGGGGTGTGATGTGGTTGCGGTGAGGGATGTTGAGGATCAGGCGTGCAGAGGCGTTCTGGATGCGTTGGAGCCGTCTCAGGAGTTTGGCCGAGGCTCCTGCGTAGAGGGCGTTTCTATAGTCCAACCTGCTGCTGGCAAGGGCCTGGGTGACTGTTCTTCTCGTTTCAGTGGAGATCCACTTGTAGATCCTACGGAGCATACGGAGGGTGTTGAAGCAGGAGGAGGAGACGTCGTTGACCTGTTTAGTCATGGAGAGGGTGAAGTCGAGGATGATCCCTAGGTTGCGTGCGTGGTCGGTGGGTGTTGGAGCGGTTCCCAGTGCGGTCAGCCACCAGGAGTCGTCCCAGGCCGAAGGGTTGGATCCGAGGATGAGGACCTCTGTCTTGTCCGAGTTCAGCTTCAGCGGCTGTTCCTCATCCATTCAGCAACGGCTTTCATTCCTTCGTGAAGGTTGGTTTTGGCGGTGTGGGGGTCCTTGGTGAGGGAGAGTATCAGCAGGGTGTCATCGGCATAGGAGAGGATGTTGAGGTCGTGCCGATGGGCGACGTGGGCGAGCGGTGCCATGTAGATGTTAAACAGAGTTGGGCTGAGGGATGAGCCCTGGGGTACGCCGCAGATGATCTCGATGGCTTCGGGGCGGAAGGGGGGAAGGTGGACGCTCTGTGTTCTGCCGGAGAGGAAAGAGGTGGTCCAGTCCAGGGCCTTCTCTTGGATCCCAGCGTTGTGGAGGCGTGTTCGTAGTGTGTGGTGACAGACCGTGTCAAAGGCGGCTGACAGGTCCAGGAGGATGAGGGCCGCCATTTCTCCGTTGTCTGGCAGGGACTTGATGTCATCGGTGGCGGCGATGAGGGCAGTCTCAGTGCTGTGGTTGCTGCGGAACCCGGACTGGGAAGGGTCCAGGATGTTGTTCTCCTCGAGGTAGAGGGTCAGTTGTTAGTTGACGGTCTTCTCGATGACCTTTGCCGGGAATGGGAGCAGGGAGATGGCCGGAATTCTTGAGGTCCTTGGGGTCCGCCATGGGTTTCTTGAGTAAGGCGTTGATCTCGGCGTGCTTCCAGCTCTCCGGGAAGGTTGCTGTCTCGAAGGAGGTGTTGATGACTTTCCGGAGATGGGGTGCGATGGATGGAGTGGAGTAGTGTGGCTCACTGGTTAGAGGCGGCAGGCCTGAGAGCAGAAGTCAGCCTGGGACCAGGGTTCAATTCCCAACGCGGCAGGGTCGTGGACCTTGGTCAGCGGACTTGATAATTCTCGCTTCGGTGCTTACTCTAATCAGGGGTTCCACTCGGCAACTCTGGGCATTAGCTTGCCTAATCTCCACAACGGCCCCACCAATTCCGGGGATGCCTGGCTCCACCTTGGGGACTCCCAGCAAGGGACCATCCCACAGGGAAAGCCAGGACGGGTTCCCCAGAGTTATACAGCGCCGGGGCGCCCCGTTGCTGGGGCAGCTGTGCGCTTTACAAGTATACTACATTTACATTTACATTTACATGTGCTGGCTTTGTTGAAGATGTGGTGTGGGCATGGATCTGACTGAGATCCGGAGTGGATGGTATTCATGATCTTGATGGTGTCATCGTCGTTGATGTTGGTCCAGTAGAGCAGGCGGTTGGTGCGGATGGTGGTCGTGGGGGTGGAGGTCTCAATGGTTGTTGGGGCGGTCGTGGCGTTGAAACTGTCGTGGATGTCTGTGATTTTGCGGTGGAAGAAGGTGGACAGCGAGTCACACAGGTCTTGTGAGGGTGGGACGTCGTTGGTGTTGGAGCTGGGGTTGGAGAGTTCCTTCACGATTTTGAAGAGCTCTTTGCTGTTGTGCGCGTTGTTGTCTAGGTGGTCTTTGAAGGAGGCCCTTTTGGCAGATCTGATGAGGTGATGGTGTCTGCGGGTGTCATTCTTGTGGGCGGCGTGGCTGTCCGATGTTCGTTCACGAGCCAGATCTTTCAGCAGGTTTGCTTGGAGGCCCGGAGGCCTTCAGTGAACCAGCTGGCTTTCTTGTTGGTATGATTGTTGGAGGGTTTCTTGATTGGGGCGAGGGTGTTGGCGCAGTCGTTGATCCACTGTCTAAGGTTGCGGGCGGCGGTGTTTGGGTCAGTATGGTCGGCGGGTGGGCTCTGGGCGAGGGTGATTGTTAGCTGGTCTTCGGTGACTTTGCTCCAGCAGCGGTGAGGCATCTGTTGGGTGAGGTGGTGTGTTTCTTGAAGGTGAAGTGGATGCAGCGGTGGTCGGTCCAGTGGAGTTCGGTGGTATGGTTGAAGGAGACGTGGGGGCTTGCGGAGAAGATGGGGTCAAGCGTGTGACCGGCGGAGTGGGTGGGTATTGAGAAGAGTTGTCTGAGTCCGAGGTTGGCTAGGTTGTCGATCAGGGTGGTGGAGTTGGTGTCGTCATTGTTCTCGAGGTGGAAGTTCAGGTCCCCGAGGAGGATGTAGTCCGTGGAGGCGAGGGCATGTGTGCTGACGAAGTCGGCGATGGAGTCGCTGAACTGTGGTCGGGGTCCGGGCGGTCTGTAGATGAGGGTTCCTCTGAGGATGGTGTTGGGGTCAGTGTGGATCTGGAAGTGCAGGTGTTCGGCGGTCCTGAGGGTATCGTCGATGTTGGTCGAGACTCTGAGAGTGTTCCTGTGGACGATGGTGATTCCTCTTTCCGCTCTGTTGGTGCGGTCCTTGCGGGTGATCTTGTAGCCTTCGGGGACGGCTATGGCTATGTCGGGTGCCGAGGCGGGGTTCAGCCAAGTCTCCGTCGGGAAGGCGACGTCTGGGGAGGTTGAGTCGAGTAGGTCCCAGAGTTCAACGGCATGTTTTCGGGCAGAGCGGGTGTTGAGAAGGATGCATCTGAGGTGATTGGGTTCTTTCCTGACCGGCAGCATGGTGGGGCGGATGCTTCTGAAGCTGCAGATCCGGCAGGTGAAAGCTCTGTGGGTGCGCTTCGGGGAGGCCAGGAAGCAGGTGTGTGATCATCCGGTGTTGAGTGCGTGGAGGGTTCTGGCATCATAGCGGTGTCGGACGTTGTGGCGTTCGTGGTGTCCAGGGGTCCTGGCGCTGGGTGCGGTCCAGGCACGGATGGGCACAGATGGGCTTGCCGTCAGTGCACCAGCGGGGCGACAGCAGCGCGCCCGCTGAGCGCGGCCACGTAGAGGCTTCCATATGAGGGGATGTGGGAGGGAGGAGCAGCTGGGAGGCGGGAGCGGGGCGGCGAATGGGATTGCAGGTGGGCGGGGCCACAGGGGTGCAGCGGCGGGAAAAATGGGCGGGGGCCCAGGAGAACTGGGCACAGGAAGGGAAAACAAGTTTAGACAAGAAAACAAGTACAGGCACAGAGGAATAAAAACAAGTCTGGGCAAGAAAGCAAGTTAGGCACAGGGGAATAAGAACAAGTCTGGGCAAGAAAGCAAGTACAGGCACAGGGGAATAAAAACAAGTCTGGGCAAGAAAGCAAGTACAGGTACAGGGGAATAAAAACAAGTCTGGTCAAGAAAGGAAGTACAGGCACAGGGGAATAAAAACAAGTCCGGGCAAGAAAGCAAGTTAGGCACAGGGGAAAAATACAAGATTAGGCAAAAACAATGCAGGCAGAGCCATGCAGCAGCGTGGGGAGCGACCTGCCTGCGAGCAGGGCCATAGGTATTAACAGTTCATGGAACACTTAAGTGAGCACAGAGGTTAGAAGTTCACCACACTATGTTGCTAATCGAAACAGTTACTGTGCTGGAGTTTTAAAAGTTTTCCATAGGAACTGTTAGTCATAGAAGAAGTCAGTGGAAAATATAATAAAAATAATAGCGGGGTTCGCTGGAGCTCCCACAGTCCCGGGGCTTCACTCATGTTGGGAGGGGGGTACAGTAGGCTGTGTAAATTATATCGGGAAAACAACAATGCGGCTTATTGCCGCTTTTCTTTTAATATAATGTTGAATAATGTTTATTTATTAGGCAGTGTTCACTTTTGTTACGGATAGAATCACTTTGTTACAGGAAATGTATCAATATGTGGGAGGGCGTGTTCTGTATTTGTGCGTGGAACAAATTTAACGTTTAATTGGATACGGTATTCCAACAACAAGCTTAATGTTCATTGGGTGTGAACTGTTAAACTATTGAAAGTAGAAGTGTTTTCTGCATTTCACTTCTGCTCCGGAGAGTAGCAAGGACATCTAATTGGCTTACATGTTGTAAGGAGGACTTTCCTGAGCTTTATGTTGGTTTGTTGCGAATTATTGAAAGTAGAAGTGTTGCCAGCCATTCACTTCTGCTCTGCGGAGTAGGAGGGACATCTGATATGAGACGTGCTCCAAGGAGGACTTTCCCAAGCTTAAAGTTGATTGGCTGTAAACTGTTGAAAGTAGAAGTGTTGTCAGCGATTTCTTCCCTCTTCGCGGAGCAATAGGGACCTTTGATTGGGTAACGTGTTCCAAGCAGGATCTTATGAAGCTTAATGTACATTGGCTATGAAGCATTAAAAGTAGAAGTTTTGGCAGTCATTCTTTCCTCCTCTGCGGAACAAAATGGACATTTTATTGGCTAAAGTGTTTCGAGCACAAGTTTGCTCTTTATTGGGTGGGAACGGTTCACTGTTGTCAGTGATTTTGTGACGCACTTCTAAAGGAGTATGGGAAAAGAAAGTAGTAGAGGGGAGGTTAGGAACACTATTAACTCTGTACCGTGGTCACAAGGTGGTGGACAGGCATTATGAAGGTAAAAATTGTTTTTATATGTTTTAAGGGCCATTTATATAATTTCCGTGTGCTGTACAAATCACGGCGGAAAAATGACAGTGTCTTGCGGTGTTTTTTTATCAAGTTTGCGGGTGGGATACTTCCCAGGAGCACTATTTACTTATAATGTGGTGTTTACTTTTCTGATGGGGAGGTGTGGTTGCGCAGCAAACATTTCAGTCTAGGTTTGAAACAATTTTTATTTAGCAAATACAAATAAACTTTCTTTAGAAACTGACGCTATATATATGAAAGGGGTGACAATTAAAAATCAATTTCAGAAAATATCAGTTAAGCGTGGCCATACCCTCTTTTTTTCTGCTATAGTTTGTAAAAGTGTTGCCCCATATTCTTGATAATGTAAGAGGGCATCAGTTACTTTTAGATAAAGTAGAATAGAAGTGCTACAACAAACACTTCCGCACTACAATATCTGAGTTTAGGAGAACAAGTAAAAGACTGTTAAATACAAGTGACTTCATATTACATAGAAATATATGCATTATTATTTTTCAAATTTGTATTCTATAGAATTCAGGAAAGTTCTACGGTAGTGATTAGAGGTCGCACAGTGTTCCACTAACAAATCACATACTCACTTAAGAATATATAGGATGGTACTATTATAATATGGAGAACTGGTCCTATATATTCTTTAGGGAGAAGGTGAATAGGAACCGCAAATGAGAGGAATAGAGATTAGAAAATAAGATACGGAAATGTACGGTTTATCAAATATTTAAAGTAACAAAGTATGTATGAAAGCTATATTTTTTATTCTGCAATTTCGTAAAATATGCTCCCTGAAAAAAATATCTGATCAAGCACGTTCTAATGTTTCCTAATCTGTATTACAGATGGCGCCGAAAAATCTCATATTCCTCTCCTGTAACAATAGGACAATCTATTACAATATAACGATTGATACCATTGTTACAGTAAAAAGAAAAGGAAAATAAAGTTATCTATTTAACAGAACATCCATAACTAAATACTTTTGAGCGGTAATTATTTTCTGAGCTTTTTTTCCCCGGGAGGTCAAAAAGTTTGATCTTCGTGGCGACGGGTCATACACTCCTCTGAGATCATGACTGTGAAAATTATAAGATATATATTCATAGTATAAGATCAAAAGAGGGAATAGACTAAAAACCAGAAGCTGATGACGTTGCTTATATATCTTTACCCTTTGTGACGACGGGTCATGAACTCCACTGAGATTAGCATAACTGTTAATATTATAATATATATATTAACAGTATATAATCCCTAAAGGAAAACACACTAACAACTGGAAGGTGATGACATTGATTGTAAATGTTTAGGGTCTGCGCCGACCGGTCGCCAACACCTCTGAAGCGAAGTACAGTGCCAATATTATAATATAGAAAAGTCACAATATATAGGCTGAAAGGAGCCAGAAAAGGAGCAATGTTTGTTTTAATCTATCTGCTTCTGAAAACAAGCTGCTGACGTTACAGATAAAAAGGGAAAAACATGCAATAACACTTTTTTCTAGATAAAAATGTTTAAATATTGACAAATAGCCACAAATGATAACTATCTACTATGCCATAATGAAACAACTTACAACTCCAGAACATGTTTGTTGACTCAAAACAAGAATCCAATGCTAGAAAAGGGAACCTGCATCACAGATTGGCAACGCAGAAATAACTCGCGAAAATGAAACTAATCACACAATAGGTGTGGATTATGTAGTTTTTGGTTGTTTAGTAGTGTCCCAGGTCAGGGGAACCCTCTAAGCTAGTGTTGAGGATTGAGGTACTATCCAGGGGGGCAGAAGGAACGATAGAGCCAGAGCCTTTAATCAATGCTTTTAAGGAGGGTTTTATTTTTATGTAACAGCGTCTCTGTCTACTAGTTATCCGCTCCCGTGCAAACGCTGCGGGGTCAAAGGGCGGCTTCCGCGGTGGCTCCAGGTTGCTTCACCGGATCCACGGGGCGGGCTTCTTCACCTCTTCTCCGATCTCGACTCTCGATCATCCTCGCTCCTCCAGGGATACGCCGTCCGTCTGCCTTGGGGCCGGTCTCCCTTTTCCTGTTTCCGGCCGGCTGTGGGGCGGGACTTCGTCAGCCCAGGCTGCAGAATTAAAGGGACCTCCGTCCGCCGTCTCACTCGGCCAACCGGAGTCTTGCTCTTCCATCCATGTGGGGACAGGCAGCTGTTGGGAACCAAAGGCAAGGGGTGAAAGGGGGTGGCGTCCCACCAATTGCATAGTGTTTCAGTGTCCGACGGAGGGACCCCGTCACAAGTAGTCTATTGAAGGAAGATTTGGCTCCGCCTATGTAGATGTCACGTTTTACAGTTTACACGTGCTCACTTTTTAACTGTTTTGCTTGTGCACGTGTTGGGAAAAGTTACAAACTGTGAAGCTGTAAAAGTTTCGATTTCCATGGTAACATGTATAAGGTCTTTATTATCTACATACGTTGGAGAGTTTAAAAAGTGTTACCCGGTAAACTGTGTCCTTTGCATTTTCATGATTTAAAACATCTAAATAGAAGATATAAAAAAAATATTGTTTACAATAGAAGAAAAAAAAGAACATAATAATATTTGTTATCACTATGCTTTTTAATGAAAAAAATGCAGCATTTGTAAAGCATAAAGCTACCCTGCAAAGGTGTGCCGGCATTTGGGGCGTTGGGAAGATTAAGCAAGGTGTTACCTACAGTGAGATAGTGGTGGGCTAAGATGCTGATGGACTTTGCAATCGAACTGTGAAAGCTGTTCTTGAAAGTCAGGTATTATAGGTGCTGCGTCATACTTTTATCACACTTATGTTAATTACTGCTAATTAAGTTGAAAATATTCTTAAATTATAAGTCGGGCTCCTTGATTTATGTTTTTAATGATTTTTACAGAAAAATGCAGACAGAAAAGTATTTTCCTCTCTGTATTTATTTTAAAGTGTGGATAAATACGGAAATTGGGTTATTTTTTGAGCGTTTGTAAATGCTGTCAATGATGAGTAGTAGGCCAATAGGTCTGTTGTTCTAAAAGTAAAAGGGTAAAAACAATAAAAAACTTTTAGTAAAGAGCCTTAAAGAGCATTATATATCCTCGTATAAGAAAACTTTCACATTTGAATATGAAGGTTATGTATAGTTTATCATCTAAGAGTGTTCACATGAGGGAAAACTGTCAGTTTTTCAGGCATGAGTGCATATTTATCAGTAAAATAAATGTGGACATATACTAATTCCAGATTCATTTTTTTACAAAACTCGAAATATATATTGGTAACAATTATTAGGTTATACTAAGGAATTATCTTTTAAAAAACCTTTGACATTCACTGAAAAAAACATAACTTTCAGGGATGTTATAGTTAGGAATTATCATTTAAAAAAACATTAGAAATTCACTCTAAAAACCATAGGTTTCAGGGGTAGTATAGTTAGCTGGACATTTCACTCATGCAAAACCATTGAAATTCTTCCCTTCTAGTTAGTTGTACTAAGTGTAACTCGCGCGCCCGCAATCCACTGCTGATGATGTCACATATTACATCATTCATGACTTGGTCAGTGACATCACTGATGACATCTCACACCCCTCAAACCTGTAGTTTTTTCAGTGAACATATATGTTCACTTAAAAAACCATAGGGACGTTATAGTTAGTTGGACATTTCACTCATACAAAACCAGAGAAATTAGGGCGTTATTGTAAAGGTCCCAGAGTAGTTTCCGCAGGAGTGCCGGGAACTGAAGACTGGCCCAACCCTTCCCCCCCACACCTCTTGTGTCTATCAAACCCTAGAACACAATGGTGAGATGGAGGGAAAGGAGGGAACAAAACAAGGGAAGGCAGGGAAGAACAGGACTCCACGGACTGGTACCTTCACTCTGGAAGCAGTAGCTAGAAAGAAAGTGTGTAGGTTAATAAACAACAAGTAACAAATAAGCACTATGAATAGCACAATCTATGTGTATTCACCTCACTCTAGTCATGAAATGCCGAGAGTATCACTTTAAGGAATGCAGGATATGAGTCTCCAACTCCTACATGTGAATGTATGTGCTTCTCCTCTCACCGATGGTACGAAAAGAGGGCTGTCCCCGACCTGTTTAGAAGACAGCTAGTTAATATCTATCCGCACCAAATGTGATAAGTAATGCTTTGAATTCTAGCGTTTCTTACAAGGTGAGGCAGGGCTAACACTGGGAAAGGTAACTTGTCTATACAATGATTCTCAAAGATGCGGTTTCATCTGAAAGACATTAATACAAGCATTAGCAATATCAGGCAAATCACTACATGAAGCCAAAAAAAAGGGCGCTAAAAGCGCGTTACCATGTCTTCGAGAATGGAGCACTGTGATGTCTGCCAGTTGTGAAAGGGCCGGGAAGTCGAATCAATTTCAAGAAAAATAATAAAGAAAAAAGAACCCTCCACGCGGGCCACCTCGAATCCTGTGCCTACCGAGAACTTCGACCTGTCCTCAACAGGTCCGGCTAACCGACGGAACGCAAGTCCGGCCGGTGAGCGGAACCGCGCGAGACAGACGGGGCACCGGAGACACAGGGAGAGGAAAGCCGGCAATTGGATAAAACTAGGAACACATAGCCTCCAAGTCCGTCGGGAATGCGAATGACGGAGGAGGACTGAGGGAAACGTAGCTCCTGATAATAGAACGAACAGGATCCCCCAATTGGGAGAACAGCGAATGAACAACACGGCAACAAGGGTCCAGACAGCTAGGATAAACGGAACGCGGAGATAGGCGGCTCAGCGGCAGTGACGCGACGAAGTCCCGGAAGTGACGTAGTCCAGATACACTAGAGCGCGAAGCGCCGTGTACAAGGGGAGGTTGGTTTTTATGCTCTACTTGTCCTCCCTCGCGCATGCGCACCATCGGGCTGTCAAGCTCCTAGAGATGGAATCAAGATTCAAGAACAGAGGATACCCTCAGAATACATTGGATGAGGCCAAACGGAGATGTGCCCTTAAAAACAGAAAGGATCTGTTAATCCAAACACCAAAAAAGGAAAATACCAGAATAGTTGTTGTGTCTAAGTACTCGACTAAAAGTAAAGCATTCAAGGGCATAATCAAAAGACATTGGTCAATACTGTCTCAAGAGACCGACTTCAACAATATCTTTAAAGAGACACCTTTATTCGCCTATCAAAGGGCGATAAACTTGGGAAGCATGATTAAACAGAGGGTGGAGAAGACAGAAGAAACTTTCCATGGCACATTACCTTGCCATAATTGCAGTCATTGCAACAGTATCATCAGAGGGAACACCATCACCCATCCAAGTAAAGGATACAAGATAAAACTGCATGTGTCAGCTACCTGTGACTCTATGAACGTCATATATCTACTTAAATGTCCCTGCGGTCAGGGATATGTGGGAAAAACCGAGAGAAAAATAAAAACAAGACTGAACGAACATAAATCGAACATTCGTAATAAACAATCCAAATCAACTGTTGCTTCTCATTTTTGTGAGGCCTCTCACAACATCAGTCAACTAAGGTTCACGGTGCTGGACATTGTGACAAAACGAGAGGGAACTGACGACAACAAGAACCTATTACAACGTGAAAACTTTTGGATTTTTAAATTGGAAACCTTGAAACCCACCGGAATGAATGACCGGATTGAATTTAATTGTTACTTATGATGAACACCACTAAGCGCTGAACAATTCTGAGCATGATGCCTCTTCTTTTGATTGCCTATATCTGATTATTATGCATCGCACAAACAGTATTTTGTGATGAATGTCGACCAAGTTGGTTGTTATCTAGTTTTTATTTATTGTTTATTTAATTTTGTATTTAATTTTTTCAGCTTGAGTACAATTTTATGTCCATATATCCCCTTGAATAACTACGTTAAACCGAATGTATTCATCAGGACTCCCCGAGTTGTTACCTCTAAGCTAGTCTGTTCTCACTGTTTATTAACATGAGGAGTTTTTTCTACAGATTCCCTATAGACTTGTGATTAGTCCTATCTCACAGATTCATATGATAACTTTTATTCATCTGATTATACACACATTATCATATTTAGGAGCACTCGTTACAATAGATAGTTGTTTCGCTTCCATTTCATTACTGTTCCAACATGGCCGCCATGCAACGAATACACTAGTCCACTTTCACTGTTCACTAAATAGGAGACGATTTAACTTTCTCCTAACATGTCGATCGGGTGAACCACGTTTCCCGTGTGTGGGGATTCTGAACAGAAGTTATGCACGACCACACTAAGTGAGTACTAGAGACCCGTTGGTTTATAGAGGAGAGGGTGCAAGCATTTCGAGTGTTTTCTTAAAACCACTCGAACTACACGTTTGGTTGTGGGATATAAATGATTGGTTTCCGTCCTTTTTTTTGAAACGTTTGAAGGCACTTTGGTTCTAGTTACACACTTATTCTCCATGTAATCACGAAGTCCTTATCTGATAAAGGCGACGCTACTTGATTGATATTCCTAAAAGTTATTATCTAGAATGTATTTGAGAATTAATCCCTGATATATCCTTAATGTGATTATTTAATTTATAGAGTCCAGTCCCCGATGAAGGCTGTTCTCCAGCCGAAATGCATTGCACAATGAAATATTAATTTGGACAATGGAGTTTTGTTTTGAAGACTGGATTATTTGGAATGCTGTTATGAACTAGTCCTGGAAACGTTGCAATATGAATAAATGAATCTTGAATTTCACCAAGTCTGAACTGTTACTTTGGAATATTTGAACTCTACAACCCACATTGATTTGGGATATTGCTGTGACTAGGGGATGTCACTCAATTAAGGGTCACGCTCATCACTTGATTTACTAGTACCTAGAAGGAGGGTACACCCTAGAGCACGCCACAACTTGATAAACAGGCACAAATTGAGAGTGCAAGCGTGAAAAACTATTTTGTTCATAAATTCTCCTGATCCACACGCTTAGCACCTATAAGAAAATGCAGTACGATGAAATCTTAAACATAACTGATCAACGGGCAGAAACATTCGCATTTACAGCCAGTGAAGCAAGTCGCATTTACTCTCTGATCCAAGAGGATACATCAGAGACTACTTCTCCCAAAAACAAGGAACAAAACATCAGGCAATTACTTTACCTTTCGAAAAAGGCAATTAATCAAAGACTTCATGCCAGTACATTGGTTAAATACCACCGAGCACTTCGAATTCCTCGGGGTTTGAGGAAAGCTCTCAATCCCTCATTATGTAAAAATTCATTGAAGTTCAAAGACAAGTGGTTCGCTATCCTGAATAAATGTTCTTTGGATCTCATCCTACTAATTATAGAAGAACTGTCAACCATCCTGGAAGAGTTACAAAAAGAAATTGAAACGGTAACTGAAGAATTAAGTAAGAGCACACCACCAGAGGACTGGAAAAAGATTTTGGATGACATCAATGTCCAATTGAATAAACACACTCAGGAGGTTAATGACAGGAAAATCAGGAAACTTCGACGGGATACTGTGGATTACAAACTCGGGGAGGTGTACACCTGGGCAGAGGTGTACGCCCGCCACAGACAGAACAAATCATACACTCAAAGTACGGATACATCATCAACCGGCAGTGACCAATCTTCAAGACCAAAAACCTCTGGCAGACCCCGACAACAACAACCACAACAAGAACAATTCCAAGAAAGATCGGGATCTGGTCCAGACTCGACACAAAGAAACAGAGAGGAGTCTTTTTTAGAGGAGGGCCAACGAGAAAAAGAAGACCCAGGAGGGGCAAAGGGAAAAGAAATAGATCCACCAAACACCAGGAGTGTAACGGCAGAAAGGAAGAAGGACAAACCCAAGAAAACCATGACCTGAATAACTTGGTTATTACCATCTCCGATGTCAAATTGGATCAGATTTCTATTGAGACATTACAAAAGGGGATGTCTTTTGTGCCCACAACTGAAACAGATAGACTAGAGTTGGAGGTCAGCTTTTATAAATTGATGAGAAAATTACGCCTTAGACATTTCTTTGACAACGTGGTAACCGATAAAAGTGTCATAAAAACAGATCAGCTGCTGGGATTAACTCCACACAGCACGTATGAGTCACCTATATCACATAAAACTTTGGATACATTTGAAAACCTTGTTAAACTAGAGCTATCAAAATTGAGTTACAAAAGAAACTCTAGGCGAAACAATCTTACACAGAAACAAATGGATGTGCTTCGGAAGATTGCCAAGAACCCACATATCATTTGTCAGAAAGCTGATAAAGGAGGTGCCATAGTCATTATGAATGTTTCACATTATGAACAAGAGGTGGAAAATCACTTAAGGGATAATCAGGTTTATCAGCTTTTGGATTATAACCCCACTGATCAATTTTCGAAGGATCTCAAGGACATCATCAACAAAGCATACAATGACGGAGTGATCAATGATAGGACGAGGAAGTTTTTGATCACAAATCACCCTAGAAGCCCAGCAATACACATGCTACCTAAAATACACAAGGATCTGGAACATCCTCCTTTTCGACCCATTGTGTCAACAGTCGGGAGCATACATCAACCCATAGGCCAACTGTTTGATAGACATCTACAACCCAGCGTGATGAGGATGAAAACATTTACGAAGGATACGACCCATTTTTGGGAATTACTGAGTATGGTGGAAATTGAGGAAGAAGAACAAATTATACTATGCAGTATGGATGTTAAATCCTTATATACATCGATACCCCACCAAGATGGAATTGAAGCAATAGAACAGACCTTGCTCAATACGGATATGGATTTGGATTTTAAAGTTTTTCTTATGGAACTACTCCACTTTACCCTCTTTCGCAGCTGTTTTAAATGGAAGGACCAGTTTTATTTACAACTAACTGGGACTGCCATGGGAAATTCGGCAGCTCCTTCCTATGCAAATTTGTTCATGGAACGGTTTGAAACCGAATATATCTTGAACCAAGAACCATGGAGGTCTAACACTAAACTAATCCTGAGATATATAGACGACATGTTCATTATATGGACCGGCTCAGAACTTGAATTAAAGGAAGCCATTAATGAACTCAACATGCGTGATGAACGCATTCAATTTACATCGGAAATTGATGCCAACAAGATTACATTTCTTGATGTAGAAATACAGAGAAAGGGATCACAGTTCATAACGGATATTTACCGCAAGTTGACAGATCGAAACAACCTATTACACCATAACAGTTTTCACAACAACTCTTTAAAGACTCATTTGCCATACTCGCAGATGATAAGGGTAAAGAGGATCGTGTCATCTCCGGAGACATTAGAAATGAGAATCAAAGAGATGGAATCAAGATTCAAGAACAGAGGATACCCTCAGAATACATTGGATGAGGCCAAACGGAGATGTGCCCTTAAAAACAGAAAGGATCTGTTAATCCAAACACCAAAAAAGGAAAATACCAGAATAGTTGTTGTGTCTAAGTACTCGACTAAAAGTAAAGCATTCAAGGGCATAATCAAAAGACATTGGTCAATACTGTCTCAAGAGACCGACTTCAACAATATCTTTAAAGAGACACCTTTATTCGCCTATCAAAGGGCGATAAACTTGGGAAGCATGATTAAACAGAGGGTGGAGAAGACAGAAGAAACTTTCCATGGCACATTACCTTGCCATAACTGCAGTCATTGCAACAGTATCATCAGAGGGAACACCATCACCCATCCAAGTAAAGGATACAAGATAAAACTGCATGTGTCAGCTACCTGTGACTCTATGAACATCATATATCTACTTAAATGTCCCTGCGGTCAGGGATATGTGGGAAAAACCGAGAGAAAAATAAAAACAAGACTGAACGAACATAAATCGAACATTCGTAATAAACAATCCAAATCAACTGTTGCTTCTCATTTTTGTGAGGCCTCTCACAACATCAGTCAACTAAGGTTCACGGTGCTGGAAATTGTGACAAAACGAGAGGGAACTGACAACAACAAGAACCTATTACAACGTGAAAACTTTTGGATTTTTAAATTGGAAACCTTGAAACCCACCCGAATGAATGACCGGATTGAATTTAATTGTTACTTATGATGAACACCACTAAGCGCTGAACAATTCTGAGCATGATGTCTCTTCTTTTAATTGCCTATATCTGATTATTATGCATCGCACAAACAGTATTTTGTGATGAATGTCGACCAAGTTGGTTGTTATCTAATTTTTATTTATTGTTTATTTTACTTTTTATTTAATTTTTTCAGCTTGATTTCAATTTTATGTCCATATATCCCCTTGAATAACTACGTTAAACCGAATGTATTCATCAGGACTCCCAGAGTTGTTACCTCTAACCTAGTCTGTTCTCGCTGTTTATTAACATGAGGAGTTTTTTCTACAGATTCCCTATAGACTTGTGATTAGTCCTATCTCACAGATTCATATGATAACTTTTATTCATCTGATTATATACACATTATCATATTTAGGAGCACTCCTTACAATAGATAGTTGTTTCGCTTCCATTTCATTACTGTTCCAACATGGCCGCCATGCAACGAATACACTAGTCCACTTTCACTGTTCACTAAATAGGAGACGATTTAACTTTCTCCTAACATGTCGATCGGGTGAACCACGTTTCCCGTGTGTGGGGATTCTGAACAGAAGTTATGCACGACCACACTAAGTGAGTACTAGAGACCCGTTGGTTTATAGAGGAGAGGGTGCAAGCATTTCGAGTGTTTTCTTAAAACCACTCGAACTACACGTTTGGTTGTGGGATATAAATTATTGGTTTCCGTCCTTTTTTTTCAAACTTTTGAAGGCACTTTGGTTCTAGTTACACACTTATTCTCCATGTAATGATATCACGAAGTCCTTATCTGATAAAGGCGACGCTACTTGATTGATATTCCTAAGAGTTATTATCTAGAATGTATTTGAGAATTAATCCCTGCTATATCCTTAATGTGATTATTTAATTTATAGAGTCCAGTCCCCGATGAAGGCTGTTCTCCAGCCGAAATGCATTGGACAATGAAATATTAATTTGGACAATGGAGTTTTGTTTTGAAGACTGGATTATTTGGAATGCTGTTATGAACTAGTCCTGGAAACGTTGCAATATGAATAAATGAATCTTGAATTTCACCAAGTCTGAACTGTTACTTTCGAATATTTGAACTCTACAACCCACATTGATTTGGGATATTGCTGTGACTAGGGGACGTCACTTAATTAAGGGTCACAATCATCACTTGATTTACTAGTACCTAGAAGGAGGGTACACCCTAGAGCACGCCACAACTTGATAAACAGGCACAAATTGAGAGTGCAAGCGTGAAAAACTATTTTGTTCATAAATTCTCCTGATCCACACGCTTAGCACCTATAAGAAAATGCAGTACGATGAAATCTTAAACATAACTGATCAACGAGCAGAAACATTCGCATTTACAGCCAGTGAAGCAAGTCGGATTTACTCTCTGATCCAAGAGGATACATCAGAGACTACTTCTCCCAAAAACAAGGAACAAAACATCAGGCAATTACTTTACCTTTCGAAAAAGGCAATTAATCAAAGACTTCATGCCAGTACATTAGTTAAATACCACCGAGCACTTCGAATTCCTCGGGGTTTGAGGATAGCTCTCAAGCCCTCATTAGGTAAAAATTCATTGAAGTTCAAAGACAAGTGGTTCGCTATCCTGAATAAATGTTCTTTGGATCTCATCCTACTAATTATAGAAGAACTGTCAACCATCCTGGAAGAGTTACAAAAAGAAATTGAAACGGTAACTGAAGAATTAAGTAAGAGCACACCACCAGAGGACTGGAAAAAGATTTTGGATGACATCAATGTCCAATTGAATAAACACACCCAGGAGGTTAATGACAGGAAAATCAGGAAACTTCGACGGGATACTGTGGATTACAAACTCGGGGAGGTGTACACCTGGGCAGAGGTGTACCCCCGCCGCAGACAGAACAAACCATACACTCAAAGTACGGATACATCATCAACCGGCAGTGACCAATCTTCAAGACCAAAAACCTCTGGCAGACCCTGACAACAACAACCACAACAAGAACAATTCCAAGAAAGATCGGGATCTGGTCCAGACTCGACACAAAGAAACAGAGAGGAGTCTTTTTTAGAGGAGGGCCAACGAGAAAAAGAAGACCCAGGAGGGGCAAAGGGAAAAGAAATAGATCCACCAAACACCAGGAGTGTAACGGCAGAAAGGAAGAAGGACAAACCCAAGAAAACCATGACCTGAATAACTTGGTTATTAACATCTCCGATGTCAAATTGGATCAGATTTCTATTGAGACATTACAAAAGGGGATGTCTTTTGTGCCCACAACTGAAACAGATATACTAGAGTTGGAGGTCAGCTTTTATAAATTGATGAGAAAATTACGCCTTAAACATTTCTTTGACAACGTGGTAACCGATAAAAGTGGCATCAAAACAGATCAGCTGCTGGGATTAACTCCACACAGCACGTATGAGTCACCTATATCACATAAAACTTTGGATACATTTGAAAACCTTGTTAAACTAGAGCTATCAAAATTGAGTTACAAAAGAAACTCTAGGCGAAACAATCTTACACAGAAACAAATGGATGTGCTTCGGAAGATTGCCAAGAACCCACATATCATTTGTCAGAAAGCTGATAAAGGAGGTGCCATAGTCATTATGAATGTTTCACATTATGAACAAGAGGTGGAAAATCACTTAAGGGATAATCAGGTTTATCAGCTTTTGGATTATAACCCCACTGATCAATTTTCGAAGGATCTCAAGGACATCATCAACAAAGCATACAATGACGGAGTGATCAATGATAGGACGAGGAAGTTTTTGATCACAAATCACCCTAGAAGCCCAGCAATACACATGCTACCTAAAATACACAAGGATCTGGAACATCCTCCTTTTCGACCCATTGTGTCAACAGTCGGGAGCATACATCAACCCATAGGCCAACTGTTAGATAGACATCTACAACCCAGCGTGATGAGGATGAAAACATTTACGAAGGATACGACCCATTTTTTGGAATTACTGAGTATGGTGGAAATTGAGGAAGAAGAACAAATTATACTATGCAGTATGGATGTTAAATCCTTATATACATCGATACCCCACCAAGATGGAATTGAAGCAATAGAACAGACCTTGCTCAATACGGATATGGATTTGGATTTTAAAGTTTTTCTTATGGAACTACTCCACTTTACCCTCTTTCGCAGCTATTTTAAATGGAAGGACCAGTTTTATTTACAACTAACTGGGACTGCCATGGGAAATTCGGCAGCTCCTTCCTATGCAAATTTGTTCATGGAACGGTTTGAAACCGAATATATCTTGAACCAAGAACCTTGGAGGTCTAACACTAAACTAATCCTGAGATATATAGACAACATGTTCATTATATGGACCGGCTCAGAACTTGAATTAAAGGAAGCCATTAATGAACTCAACATGCGTGATGAACGCATTCAATTTACATCGGAAATTGATGCCAACAAGATTACATTTCTTGATGTAGAAATACAGAGAAAGGGATCACAGTTCATAACGGATATTTACCGCAAGTTGACAGATCGAAACAACCTATTACACCATAACAGTTTTCACAACAACTCTTTAAAGACTCATTTGCCATACTCGCAGATGATAAGGGTAAAGAGGATCGTGTCATCTCCGGAGACATTAGAAACGAGAATCAAAGAGATGGAATCAAGATTCAAGAACAGAGGATACCCTCAGAATACATTGGATGAGGCCAAACGGAGATGTGCCCTTAAAAACAGAAAGGATCTGTTAATCCAAACACCAAAAAAGGAAAATACCAGAATAGTTGTTGTGTCTAAGTACTCGACTAAAAGTAAAGCATTCAAGGGCATAATCAAAAGACATTGGTCAATACTGTCTCAAGAGACCGACTTCAACAATATCTTTAAAGAGACACCTTTATTCGCCTATCAAAGGGCGATAAACTTGGGAAGCATGATTAAACAGAGGGTGGAGAAGACAGAAGAAACTTTCCATGGCACATTACCTTGCCATAATTGCAGTCATTGCAACAGTATCATCAGAGGGAACACCATCACCCATCCAAGTAAAGGATACAAGATAAAACTGCATGTGTCAGCTACCTGTGACTCTATGAACGTCATATATCTACTTAAATATCCCTGCGGTCAGGGATATGTGGGAAAAACCGAGAGAAAAATAAAAACAAGACTGAACGAACATAAATCGAACATTCGTAATAAACAATCCAAATCAACTGTTGCTTCTCATTTTTGTGAGGCCTCTCACAACATCAGTCAACTAAGGTTCACGGTGCTGGAAATTGTGACAAAACGAGAGGGAACTGACAACAACAAGAACCTATTACAACGTGAAAACTTTTGGATTTTTAAATTGGAAAGCTTGAAACCCACCGGAATGAATGACCGGATTGAATTTAATTGTTACTTATGAGGAACACCACTAAGCGCTGAACAATTCTGAGCATGATGTCTCTTCTTTTAATTGCCTATATCTGATTATTATGCATCGCACAAACAGTATTTTGTGATGAATGTCGACCAAGTTGGTTGTTATCTAATTTTTATTTATTGTTTATTTAATTTTTTATTTAATTTTTTCAGCTTGATTTCAATTTTATGTCCATATATACCCTTGAATAACTACGTTAAACCGAATGTATTCATCAGGACTCCCCGAGTTGTTACCTCTAACCTAGTCTGTTCTCACTGTTTATTAACATGAGGAGTTTTTTCTACAGATTCCCTATAGACTTGTGATTAGTCCTATCTCACAGATTCATATGATAACTTTTATTCATCTGATTATACACACATTATCATATTTAGGAGCACTCCTTACAATAGATAGTTGTTTCGCTTCCATTTCATTACTGTTCCAACATGGCCGCCATGCAACAAATACACTAGTCCACTTTCACTTTTCACTAAATAGGAGACGATTTAACTTTCTCCTAACATGTCGATCGGATCAACCACGTTTCCCGTGTGTGGGGATTCTGAACAGAAGTTATGCACGACCACACTAAGTGAGTACTAGAGACCCGTTGGTTTATAGAGGAGAGGGTGCAAGCATTTCGAGTGTTTTCTTAAAACCACTCGAACTACACGTTTGGTTGTGGGATATAAATTATTGGTTTCCGTCCTTTTTTTTCAAACTTTTGAAGGCACTTTGGTTCTAGTTATACACTTATTCTCCATGTAATGATATCACGAAGTCCTTATCTGATAAAGGCGACGCTACTTGATTGATATTCCTAGAAATTATTATCTAGAATGTATTTGAGAATTAATCCCTGATATATCCTTAATGTGATTATTTAATTTATAGAGTCCAGTCCCCGATGAAGGCTGTTCTCCAGCCGAAATGCATTGGACAATGAAATATTAATTTGGACAATGGAGTTTTGTTTTGAAGACTGGATTATTTGGAATGCTGTTATGAACTAGTCCTGGAAACGTTGCAATATGAATAAATGAATCTTGAATTTCACCAAGTCTGAACTGTTACTTTGGAATATTTGAACTCTACAACCCACATTGATTTGGGATATTGCTGTGACTAGGGGACGTCACTCAATTAAGGGTCACGCTCATCACTTGATTTACTAGTACCTAGAAGGAGGGTACACCCTAGAGCACGCCACAACTTGATAAACAGGCACAAATTGAGAGTGCAAGCGTGAAAAACTATTAAGCTCCTAGGGGTTCTCAGAGAGTCCGGCGAACTGGCAGGCGTGACAGTTATAGTTAGTTGAGCTAACTAAAACTCGCACTCGCGCAAAGCACTGCTGATGATGTCACATATTACATCATTCATGACATGGTCAATGACATCACTGATGACATCGCAAATAACATCACTGATGACATAATCCACATGATAAACTGATGCACCTCCTCATACCTAATATAACCTTTGATACACCCTCTCTAAAATACACACTCATATTTTTGAAACCATAGACACTCCAATACCAGTTACTACATACCCAGTCACTGATTCCTAGGTCTATACACACATCCAATCATTCACCCATACAGTCCCTCATACATGCAGTCACTCATCAATACAACACTATCATATGTACTCATACACCTATACAGACACTCACACACCACCACTCATCCATAGAGTTACCTACACACCTAGTCAGTCATGCAAAGAATCAATCACACTCCCATTTACTCACCTATACTGTTATACACACACCACCTCACTTATTCTTACAGATACTAACACATACATAGTCTCTTATACAAACAATGATACTAGCACACACACATCCATACAGACACTTTCACAATCACTCACTCTCACATATAGTCATTTATATACTACAACACTCACATATACTGCCTTTCACATGTGTAGTTAGTTACTCAAACATTTACCACTGAGACATCCATTCACTCACCAACACACCTGTATACACACTCACCAAGCCATACAGCCCTACACAGATGCACCCTTGAAGCCATACACACAGTGAATCACCTACTCTCGCATCTATGCACAGAGTCACATACCCACCCACACAGACACTCAGGCACCCATACAGATACTCAGAAAACCAATCAATAACCCATATAGACACTCATGTAGCTACTCACCAACCCATGCAGCTGCTTACACACCAACTAACAGACTAATACTGACATTCACACAGATTGGATGAGTGCTGGGGTACTGACTGGGTGATTGGAGGATTGCATGGGTAGTGCATGGGTGATTGCATGACTACACATGTAATGCCTGGGTGATTGCATGAGTACATGGGTAGTGCTTGTGTGTTGGAAGAGTGCATGTGTAGTGTCTGGGTGATTGCATGAGTGTGTGGGTAATGGCTGGGTGATTGAATTAGTGCATGTGTAGTGCCTGGGTGATTGAAGCACTGCATGGCAACTGTCTGGGTAATAGAAGGAGTGAATGACTACTGTCTGAGTGATTGTTTAAGTTCTTGGTTAATGCCGGGGGGATGTTATAAGTGCTTGGATAGTGGTGGAGTGATTATATGAGTGCTTGGGTACTAAGTGGGTGATTGGAGGATTGCATTGGGTAGTACATGGTGACTGCATGAGTACATAGGTAGTTCTTGGGTGATTGGAAGAGTGCATGGATAGTACCTGGGTTATTGCATGAGTGTATGGATAGTGCTGGGGTTATTGCATGAGTCGATGAGTAGTGCCTGGGTGATTGGAGGAGTGCAAGGATAGTGCATTTTGATTTTAAAAGTGCATGGGTAGTGACTGGGTAATTGGAGGAGTGCATGTTTACTGACTGGGTAATTAAAGGAGTGAATGCGTAGTATGTGGAGGATTAGAAGAATGCATAGGTAGTGCATATTTGATTGAAGCAGTGCATGAGTAGTGCCTGGGTTATTGTATGAGTGGACGAGTAGTGCCTGAGTGATTCGAGAAGTGTATGGGTAGTGCTTGGGTTATTGTATGAGTGGACGAGTAGTGCCTGAGTGATTCGAGAAGTGTATGGGTAGTGCTTGGGTGAATTTATAACTACTGGGTTAATGCCTTGGTGATTGGAAGAGCACATGAGAAATGCTTGACTGATTGCATTAGTTTATGTGTAATGTGTGTATGATTGCATGAGTGCATGGGTTGTGTCAAGGTGATTTCACGAGTGGAAGAGTAGTGTGTGGTGATTTTATAAGTGCTTGAGTATTAGTGGAGTGATTGGATAAGTCTATGGTTACCAGCAGGTTCATTGCAGAAGTGCAAGGGTTGTGCATGGCTCATTGCAGCAGTGCATAGGTAATGCCTGCATAATTTTCTCAGTGGATGAATAGTGCGTGGGTGATTGGAGCAGTGTTGTTGTAATGTCTGGGTGATTTTCTAAATTCATAAGTAAAGCTTGGGTGATTGCATAAGTTTATAGGTAATATGTGGATAATTGTAGTAATAGTTGTAGTGTATAACTAGTGCCTGGGTGATTGTATGAATGCATGGGTAGTGCCTGGGTGATTGGATGAGTGCACGGGTAGTGCTTGAGTGATTTCATAAGTGCTTGGATAGTGACAGAGTGATTACATGAGTGCTTGGGTACTAACTGGGTGATTGGAGGATTGCAGGGGTGCTGCATGGGTAACTGCATGAGTACCTGGGTATTTCTTGGGTGAATGGAAGAGTGTATGGGTAGTACCTGGGTGATTGCATGAGTGTATGGGTAGTGCCTGCATGATTACATGAGTGGATGTGTACTATCTAGGGGATTGGAGAAGTGCATGGCTATTGCCTGGGTAATTGAACAAGTGAATGAGTAGTGTCTAGGTGATTAGAGAAGTGTATGGGTATTGCTTGGGTAATTGAAACAGTGCATGGGTAGTGCCTGGGTTATTCCATGAGTGGATGAGTAGTGCCTGAGTGATCGAAGGAGTGTATGAGTAGTGCCTGGGTGATTGCAAGAATGCATAGGTAGTGCATGGGTGATTCAAGCACTGACTTTATACTGTCTGTGTTATTGCATGAGTGTATTCATAGTGCATAGGTTATTCCAGAACTGCATTCATAGTGCCTGGGTGATTTTGTAAGTGAATATGTATTGTTTCAATGATTTTGTAACTATATGTAATGCCTGGGTGATTGCATGAGTACATGGTTACTGGTTGGATGATTCCATCAGTAGAAGAGTAATGTTTTGATGATTCAAGAAATGCATAGATAGTACTTGGGTGATTGGAAGACTGTAAACCTAATTTCTGGATGATTGCAGAAGTGTATGGTTAGTACCAGACTGATTAAAGGTGTGGATTAGTAGTGCCTGGGCGATTTTCCAAGTACATAGTTTATGCTTCAGTACCTAAAGGAGTGCATGATTTGAGGAGTGAGATGATTGAGTTCGTAAAAATGAATAACTGCAATAAACATGACTGTAAACATTAATTCATGCTGTTGTGTGGCGTTTTAGGCTCCGAGTGAATTTTCCCGATTCATGCCCTTATATAGGTACAATTCACATTGCCCTAATATAGGCATAGAAATCAGTCCCTTATTTAGACATAGCCCATGAGGACCAAATACAGGCATGGCTACTTCCACCCGTACCATACGTCACAATGATTTCTTGGAAAATAGGCTTAAGCAGTTAGGGACCTTCCCTTGCTTGAATATTGATTCGTCCAAGAACTCATGTACTTTACAAAGAACTACTATTCCCTAGGGGTTCTTCCCTGATGTTATTATGCCTGACTTTACGTCAAACTAGACACCTTCAAGGTATAAATATGCCTTCACTTGCTCTAGGAAGACACGGTGGTTCGGAGCAGTTGGACTATCTACTTGCCCGACGCAGCTCACTACAGCAAGTGCCAAAGGAAGCCGGCCCTCCAGCTGACACACTGATTGAGAGGCTGCATTTCTCTTGCCAAGAATCCAGCTCCAGTGTTTCCAAGCTCCCCTTGCGGGGTGTTGGGAAATTTAGTCCCTAGACTGAGATACCAGACCTCCTTCATTCTAAACTAAGGTATGGAGCTGATTAAAACCTAGAGAAATCTTGGATAGATTCTTGGCAAAGAAAACTAAACCTATGCTACACAATACTTACTTCTCCCCGCGTACTAGACTTAGGTTAGGTACATTGGGGTAGGCGTATTTTAGAAGCACAAGTTGTGCGTTTTTAGCCATTGTTTTTTATGTATGTATTTTTATATGGTTTAGAAACCATACAATGCTCTTACAGTGATATTTTATAATATTGTTCTCGCTGTACGCAATATACTTTGCAGTCTGCATTACGATTGTAGCAGTTCACTTTACTTGCATGAGAAAGAAGACTGTTCAATAAAACCTTTTTATTGAAAACGCCCGTCTCTCTATTTCTCTGCACCTCTGTAGAAACGAAGCATGCACAAGTGACTAGGTGAAATACTTATCTATTGTTTCTGTTAGACCTGGCATCATTGGCATGAGTCTCTCCTCCATTTTTTCTGTTTGCCTCCTCTGTTTACGATGTTTTTGCTGGTAAATGCTTTGGGCACTGTGCCACTGCTGATCAGTGCCACAGTGCAAGTGCTCCCTATGTGAAATTGCTGTATTGATTGAATTCCATGTTTGGCTTATTTGGTTTACTGTCAGTCCCTAGTAAAGTGCACCAGGAGTGCCAGGGCTTGTAAATACAAATGCTGCTAGTGGGCCTGCAGCACGTGTTGTGCCACCCACAAGAGCGGCCTAGTAAAAGTATGTCTGAAGGTCTACCATTGCTAGACCACGTGCAGGCTGGTACTGTCACGCAGACTGCGCAAGTACACCTACTTGCCTGTCCCTAAACCTTCCCTTAACTTCATGTTAGTCACCCCTATGGTAGGCCCACGGGCAGGGTGCATTGTAAGCATAAGGTAGGACAAGCCTGACAAGGTTGGCATGTCCTAATATTGAATTACAGCCATATTCGTTTTTCACTAGTGTAAGGTAACCTGCTCTCCATCAGTTAGAATGGGCTGCCAGGATTATTAATGCTATAATCCTAGCGGGCTCGGGGAGCATGGTGCAATGTCGAGTTTGGTATCCCTGAACTCAGGGTTTAATAACGCATCCGTTTGTGTGGATGGTTTTTGGACTCTGTGTTTGAAAATAGCACTTTTAGAAAGTAGCTATTTTCTTGTCTAACTGTCTACCGGTCTCTGCTGGTTCTGGTGTGCGTGTGACGGGAGCTGGGTGGCTCCAGAGGTCTGAATGAGTCAGTGTGGGATGAGTGGGGCATTTGCATTGAGAGTAGGGGAAGAGTAGCTCCTGATAGCCTGCCCTGCCTGATACAATGCTGGCTCCGCCCCCCTGCCGGGCGGCTGATGACTCTGTGCCTGCCTGGGACTTTCCTGGCCCACCTCCTGCCGGGCAACTGATGGCCCTGCCCCTGCCAGTGACAATGCTGGCTCCGCTCCTGCTGGGCGGCTGAAGACTCTGCCCTGCACAGTGAATAGGCCAGGTGCTTCGGCCTGGCAACACCCACAACAAACCCAAGATGGGGGGAAATTCCCCTGCATGGACAAAGGGATCAAAGCCAAAAAGGGGTATAAGAGAAGGACCCCTGAACCAAGAATTTAGATCACTTCTGACAAGGAAACCTGAACCAAGGACAAGAAGCCTGCTGATCTAAGGACTGCCTACCCCTTCTGCCAGAGTGCTGTTTGTTGGGGGAATCCTGCATTGCTTCTTTATTTTTGCCAAGGAACCAGGAGAGAGGAACTGTGTGTGTACTCTCAATCTTTGCTAAGAAAATCTCCAAGGGCTGGAAGAGTGCCAGTCTCCTGTTGAAGTCACAGGGCTAAAGGACTTCATCTGCTTAAAGTGCTGTTTGCTGGAACTTGTGAATCCAGCACCTCTGAAAGAATCCAGCAATCTCGACGCCGACAGATGCCGCCGAATCCAGCCCGACATCGTGAGTAACGGCTCCAGTGTCCCGCTTCCTCGACGCCGGCTGCCGGGCCCGATCGACGCCAGCAACAACGCCAGTGAGTAGTGAGTTCGGCTCCAGCTCCAAGTGACCTCGTGTCTGCACCGCTGCTGATCGCATCGACTTCGAGCCCTCTCGACGCCGTGAGCGCTGCTCACTCTTGCAACATCGACATCGACGACGCCGTATCCTGCTTCACCTCGTGAGCGCTGCTCCCGCCTGACTTCGGTCGACGCCGCTGCAGATCGCCCCGACTCTGAGGCCCGATCGACGCCGAAGACGCGACGCCGGACATCTCGACGCCGCTGATCATCGAGTGCTTCACTTTTCCAAGGTACTGTGTTGTGGGGGTCTGTGCGACTCCGGGCTCGACGTAGCGCTCCTCGCGGTCGACGCCGAACCTTTGGATTAACTTTGCCTCGACGTCGTGTGACTCCCGTGTGGGTTACATTGTTGCCAAGAACTGTGTCTTAAAGAAGAAGAGTTGCTTTTGATACTAAAGACTTTGTGCTAAGAAGAAACCGTGCTTGAACTATTATTTTTCCTTCCAAGAGTATTTATTAAGACTGTGGTATATTTTTGTCGTTATTTGGTCTTGTGCTAAGCCTTATATAAAAATCCTTATTTTTATAATACTACTGTGTCGTGTCCATTTGTAGTGTATTCACTTTATTACTGTATGTGGTCATAAATGCTTAACGCACTGCCTCTGAGATAAGCCTGTCTGCTTTGCCAAGCTACCAAGGGGGTGAGCAGGGGTTATCTAAGTGTGTGATCCCCTTGCCCTGACTAGAAAAGGTGTGTCCCTATTTGTCAGAAGTGTATACCTCTGCCAACTAGAGACAGCCGCTTCTAACATTGGTGGGTCAGCGGTGAGGATTTGAACTTTGCATTCATGACCCATGTGCAGTGATTAGTGTGCGCTACATAGTGAAAGCAGACCATAGTGCAGCCACAATCTAATTTGGAAGGATTCTATTTTTGTTCTCCGCTTTCCTGGAGCTTGATTTTTGAAACTGCCAGTTTTGACCATGAGTGATGCCGGAGTCACTGCCCCTGTTGTTGGAGAGGAATTTGATAGGAGTAAGATAAAGGAGTACAAAGCACAGCAGCTGAAATCCTTTTGCAAGCAATTTAAAGTTCCTACAACAGGCCTCAAAGTTAAGGAAGATTATCTTAAAGCATTGCAGGCCTGGTTAGAGGCCAGAGATTCCTCTGATCCGGTGGTGGTACCGACAGGGGAAGGGGAAGAGGAGGTGCCAGTGAATGGGCCCCCCTCCCCTCCTGGCAGCAGTGTTTCCTCCAAAGGTCTTTCTCCTGAAGAAAGAGAAGAAAGGGAGAAAGAGCGAGCCTACAACATGGAAATGGCAAAACTTAAGATAAATGGGCAGTTGGAGATAGAGAATGCAAGAGGCAGGAGAGAAGCTGATATGGAGATCAAAAGGTTAGAGTTTGAAAGAGAGGAGTTAGCTTTTGAGCGTGATACCAAGATGAGGGAGTTGGAGCTCCAAGCTAAAAAGTTAGAATTGAATCCCTCTGGTGGCAGCATCCCATCTGTGCCTGCAGAAAGTAGGTTTTATTTTCCTAAAGATGTGATCAAAGATTTTCAGAAGAATGAAGATATTGGTCAATGGTTTAAAGCATATGAGTTAGCATTGTTGGCCCACCGGGTCCCTGAGAAGGATTGGGGAGCGGGGTTGTGGGGTCGCTTTGTGAATGAGGGAAGAGATACCCTGTTAGACATGCCTGTTGAGGATAGGATGTCTTATGCTCATATGAAAGATGCTTTAATGTTAAGATATGGCCTAACCCCAGAAAAGTACAGACAGGCCTTTAGAGAATGTAAGAAGTTGCCTGGTACGACGTGGGTTGAATATGTGTCATTTTTTTGCAGAGCCATGGATGGTTGGGTAAAGGGCAGCAAAGTGGAAAGTTATGATGCTCTTTATGATTTGTTTGCTTGGGAGCACTTGTCTAATAACTGTTTTCCAGAGCTGCGCCAGCACCTTATTGATAGCAAGATATCTAACCCTAGAAAACTTGCTGAGGAGGCGGACCGCTGGGTCAGTACCAGGGTCCACAAGGGTCCAGTGGGAGACTCAGCCAAAGGTGGGCAGGGTCCCCAGCAGAAGAGTGGGGGGGACAAGGGTAAACAGAGGGAGTTCCAGAAAGGGCCCCAAAGTAATCCCCAAGGGAACCAAGGGAAGGGTTCCCAGCCTCCCCCAGAGAAGAAATCAGAGGCTCCGACAGGTAGACCTGTTCGTAGGGGCCCAATGACCTGCTTCGCTTGTAAGCAGGTGGGACACCGTTTTTATGATCCTCAGTGTCCCTTGAAGAACTCTACTGCACCACCACGTGCAGCTCCCCGTCAGTTGGCGAGTGTAGCCCTGGGAGGGGAGGAGATGGTTGCCCATGGTGGGGAGGGTCCCGCAGAGATGTCCCTGGTCTCTCTAGGAGACATGGAATTGGTCCCTCCACCCCCTCTGCCTAGTAACACTAAGAAATATAGGCAGTGGGTGACCATTAATGGCCATAGAGTGGAAGCTCTCAGAGACACCGGAGCGAGTGTGACAGCTGTCAAGTGTCACTTGGTGTCCAGAGAGCAGGTTGGTCCCCACGCATTCTACCCTGTGATAGCTGCTGACAACTCCCAGAGAGAGTGTGAGGTAGCTCAAGTTTCCTTTGAATGGGGGGGAGTTTCAGGTACTCTTCAAGTTGCTGTAAGGCCCGCCATGCCTGTTGATTGTCTCCTGGGCAATGATTTAGAAGACTACCCTTGGGCTAAGGTGGAGAGGGAGACACATTTGAAAATGTTGGGTGTGCCAGAGTGGGTGTGTGCAACCACTCGATCCATGACAGCAAGTAAGGGTGTTGATGGGGTTCTGGAGCCTGAAAGTATGGCCCAGGACCCAGCTGTGAAGAGAAGAGGCAGGGGGCGCGGGAAACCGTCCCCCGTAGTTCCCGTGGTCCAGGAGGAGGCAGACCTTGAGGGGTATGCCCTGGAACCCACAGGTGAACAAGTTGCTGAACTGGGAGACCTGCCCGAGCTGACCCATTGGCAGAAGGATGGTGGTCCCTCCAGGGAGGAATTCTGTGCAGAACAGAAAGTGTGCCTTTCTCTTGTGGGTATGAGGCAGCAGGCCTCAGCCCAAACCTCAGGTGATCAGTCAGGGTCACATTTTGTTTACTGGGAGAACGACCTCCTGTATAGCGAGCCTAAGGCTGCTGAGCCTGGGTCAGCCCGTGTGCTGGTGGTACCCCAGCGCTTCAGAGCCTTCCTACTGGGTTTGGCTCATGACGTCCCGTTAGCTGGACATCTGGGGCAGGACAAGACCTATGACAGGCTTGTCACCCATTTTTATTGGCCTCCGATGAGAAGGGATACAGATATCCATTGCAAGACCTGTCAAACTTGCCAGGCAAGTGGGAAAAGCGGGCGGAAGCAGAAGGCTCCCCTACAACCTTTTCCCGTGGTCAATACCCCCTTTGACCGGGTGGGGATTGACATTGTTGGGCACCTGGACCCCAAGACAGCCCTGGGCAACAGGTTCATCCTGGTCTTGGTGGACCATGCCACACGGTACCCGGAAGCCATCCCTCTCAGAACAGTGACGGCCCCCGTGGTGGGACGGGCACTGATGGGTGTTTTTTCCCGAATGGGGTTCCCCAGAGAGGTGGTGTCAGACCGGGGCACCAACTTCATTTCCAACTATATGAAGTCTTTGTGGAAGGAGTGTGGGGTAACTTACAAGTTCACCACTCCTTACCACCCTCAAGGTAATGGGTTGGTTGAAAGATTCAACCGTACCCTTAAAGGCATGATTATGGGTCTTGAAGAACCAATGAGGCGTAAATGGGACATCCTCTTGCCATGCCTGTTGTTTGCTTACCGTGAGGTGCCACAAAAGTCTCTAGGGTTCAGCCCCTTTGAGCTCTTGTATGGTCACCCGGTAAGAGGACCTTTGAGTCTGGTCAAAGAAGGCTGGGAGCAATCTCCCAGGAAACCTCCCCAGGATGTATACAGTTACATGCTGGCCTTTAGGAACCAGACTAGGCGCTTCAGAGATCTTGCTCAGGCAAATCTGGAGGCCAGCCAGGAAGAGATGAAGCGGTGGTATGACCAGAAGGCCACTCTGGTAGAGCTTCAGCCTGGACAGAAAGTTTGGGTCATGTCCCCTGTGGAACCTTGTGCGCTCAAGGACAGGTGGACTGGACCATTTGAGGTTGTGGAGAAAAAGAGCGATGTCACCTACATGGTGGACTTGAAGTCTCCCAGGAACCCCTTGCGGGTCCTGCATGTCAGCCGTTTGAAGCCCCACTTAGAAAGGTCCGAAGTGGGCATCCTCCTAGCTACAGATGCTGGAATGGAGGAGGAGAGTGAGCCTCTTCCTGACCTCCTGTATGCAAAAGAGCAAGATGGGTCAGTGGATGGTGTTGTCCTCTCTGACACACTGACCCCTGAACAGCAGCAGGATTGTCGCCAATTGTTGGGACAATTCCCTGATCTGTTTTCCTTGATTCCTGGTGTCACTCAGTGGTGTGTCCATGATGTGGACACCGGGGACAGCACTCCTGTCAAGCACAAGGCTTACAGAGTGACTGACAAGGTCAGAGCATACATCAAGGAGGAGGTCTCCAAAATGTTTGCCTTAGGGGTGGTTGAGTCCTCTAGCAGTCCTTGGGCCAGCCCAGTGGTCTTGGTCCCAAAGGCTGCAGCGCCTGGTGCTTCACCGGAACTTCGGTTCTGTGTGGATTACCGAGGACTCAATTCAGTCACCAAGACTGACGCGCACCCCATCCCCAGAGCTGATGAGCTCATAGATCGGTTAGGGACTGCCCGGTACCTTAGTACGTTTGATCTAACGTCTGGGTACTGGCAGATCGCCTTGACTGATGGGGCAAAAGAGAGGTCAGCATTCTCCACACCAGATGGGCACTACCAATTCCGGATTATGCCCTTTGGGATGAAGAATGCCCCTGCCACCTTCCAGAGGTTGGTCAACCAGGTCTTGGCTGGACTGGAGGATTTCAGTGCCGCCTACCTGGACGACATCGCAGTGTTCAGCGCCAGCTGGGAGGAACACTTGTGCCACCTCCAGGAAGTGTTGTTGGCCCTGCGCAGAGCAGGCCTCACAATCAAAGCCAGTAAGTGCCAGATTGGGCAGGGTTCAGTGGTGTACTTGGGGCACCAAGTAGGGAGCGGCAAGGTGGCCCCCCTGCAACCCAAGATTGATACCATCCTGGCATGGGCACCGCCCAAAACCCAGACTCAGGTGAGAACCTTCTTGGGTCTCACGGGTTATTACAGGAGGTTCGTCAAGGATTATGGTAACATTGTGCACCCCTTGACTTCGCTGACTTCCAGGAAGCAGCCACGACTTGTGATCTGGACTGACGCCTGTCAGACGGCCTTTGACACCCTGAAAACTGCAATGTGCACAGCACCCATACTCCAGGCACCCGACTTTTCTAAAGAATTTGTTGTCCAGACGGACGCTTCAGAGCATGGCGTGGGGGCTGTTCTAGCTCAGGTGAATGAAGAGGGCCGAGACTTACCTGTAGCCTTCATCAGTAGGAGGTTACTTCCCAGGGAACAGAGGTGGAGTGCGATAGAGAGAGAAGCATTTGCTGTGGTCTGGGCGCTGAAGAAGCTAAGACCCTACCTGTTTGGGACTCACTTCAGGGTTCAGACAGACCACAGGCCCCTCAGATGGTTGATGCAGATGAGGGGTGAGAATCCAAAGCTGTTGAGGTGGTCCATTTCCCTACAGGGGATGGACTTCACGGTGGAACACCGCCCTGGCACAGATCACGCCAATGCTGATGGTCTGTCCAGATTTTTCCGCCTTAGTGATGAGGACTCCCTAGGGTAAGGGTAGTTCTCCCCACATTTCAGCTGGAGGGGACACGTGTTAGACCTGGCATCATTGGCATGAGTCTCTCCTCCATTTTTTCTGTTTGCCTCCTCTGTTTACGATGTTTTTGCTGGTAAATGCTTTGGGCACTGTGCCACTGCTGATCAGTGCCACAGTGCAAGTGCTCCCTATGTGAAATTGCTGTATTGATTGAATTCCATGTTTGGCTTATTTGGTTTACTGTCAGTCCCTAGTAAAGTGCACCAGGAGTGCCAGGGCTTGTAAATACAAATGCTGCTAGTGGGCCTGCAGCACGTGTTGTGCCACCCACAAGAGCGGCCTAGTAAAAGTATGTCTGAAGGTCTACCATTGCTAGACCATGTGCAGTCTGGTACTGTCACGCAGACTGCGCAAGTACACCTACTTGCCAGTCCCTAAACCTTCCCTTAACTTCATGTTAGTCACCCCTATGGTAGGCCCACGGGCAGGGTGCATTGTAAGCATAAGGTAGGACAAGCCTGACAACGTTGGCATGTCCTAATAGTGAATTACAGCCATATTCGTTTTTCACTAGTGTAAGGTAACCTGCTCTCCATCAGTTAGAATGGGCTGCCAGGATTATTAATGCTATAATCCTAGCGGGCTCGGGGAGCATGGTGCAATGTCGAGTTTGGTATCCCTGAACTCAGGGTTTAATAACGCATCCGTTTGTGTGGATGGTTTTTGGACTCTGTGTTTGAAAATAGCACTTTTAGAAAGTAGCTATTTTCTTGTCTAACTGTCTACCGGTCTCTGCTGGTTCTGGTGTGCATGTGACAGGAGCTGGGTGGCTCCAGAGGTCTGAATGAGTCAGTGTGGGATGAGTGGGGCATTTGCATTGAGAGTAGGGGAAGAGTAGCTCCTGATAGCCTGCCCTGCCTGATACAATGCTGGCTCCGCCCCCCTGCCGGGCGGCTGATGACTCTGTGCCTGCCTGGGACTTTCCTGGCCCACCTCCTGCCGGGCAACTGATGGCCCTGCCCCTGCCAGTGACAATGCTGGCTCCGCTCCTGCTGGGCAGCTGAAGACTCTGCCCTGCACAGTGAATAGGCCAGGTGCTTCGGCCTGGCAACACCCACAACAAACCCAAGATGGGGGGAAATTCTCCTGCATGGACAAAGGGATCAAAGCCAAAAAGCGGTATAAGAGAAGGACCCCTGAACCAAGAATTTAGATCACTTCTGACAAGGAAACCTGAACCAAGGACAAGAAGCCTGCTGATCTAAGGACTGCCTACCCCTTCTGCCAGAGTGCTGTTTGTTGGGGGAATCCTGCATTGCTTCTTTATTTTTGCCAAGGAACCAGGAGAGAGGAACTGTGTGTGTACTCTCAATCTTTGCTAAGAAAATCTCCAAGGGCTGGAAGAGTGCCAGTCTCCTGTTGAAGTCACAGGGCTAAAGGACTTCATCTGCTTAAAGTGCTGTTTGCTGGAACTTGTGAATCCAGCACCTCTGAAAGAATCCAGCAATCTCGACGCCGACGGACGCCGCCGAATCCAGCCCGACATCGTGAGTAACGGCTCCAGTGTCCCGCTTCCTCGCCGCCGGCCGCCGGGCCCAATCGACGCCAGCAACAACGCCAGTGAGTAGTGAGTTCGGCTCCAGCTCCAAGTGACCTCGTGTCTGCACCGCTGCTGATCGCATCGACTTCGAGCCCTCTCGACGCCGTGAGCGCTGCTCACTCTTGCAACATCGACATTGACGACGCCGTATCCTGCTTCACCTCGTGAGCGCTGCTCCCGCCTGACTTCGGTCGACGCCGCTGCAGATCGCCCCGACTCCGAGGCCCGATCGACGCCGAAGACGCGACGCCGGACATCTCGACGCCGCTGATCATCGAGTGCTTCACTTTTCCAAGGTACTGTGTTGTGGGGGTCTGTGCGACTCCGGGCTCGACGTAGCGCTCCTCGCGGTCGACGCCGAACCTTTGGATTAACTTTGCCTCGACGTCGTGTGACTCCCGTGTGGGTTACATTGTTGCCAAGAACTGTGTCTTAAAGAAGAAGAGTTGCTTTTGATACTAAAGACTTTGTGCTAAGAAGAAACCGTGCTTGAACTATTATTTTTCCTTCCAAGAGTATTTATTAAGACTGTGGTATATTTTTGTCGTTATTTGGTCTTGTGCTAAGCCTTATATAAAAATCCTTATTTTTATAATACTACTGTGTCGTGTCCATTTGTAGTGTATTCACTTTATTACTGTATGTGGTCATAAATGCTTAACGCACTGCCTCTGAGATAAGCCTGTCTGCTTTGCCAAGCTACCAAGGGGGTGAGCAGGGGTTATCTAAGTGTGTGATCCCCTTGCCCTGACTAGAAAAGGTGTGTCCCTATTTGTCAGAAGTGTATACCTCTGCCAACTAGAGACAGCCGCTTCTAACATTGGTGGGTCAGCGGTGAGGATTTGAACTTTGCATTCATGACCCATGTGCAGTGATTAGTGTGCGCTACATAGTGAAAGCAGACCATAGTGCAGCCACAATCTAATTTGGAAGGATTCTATTTTTGTTCTCCGCTTTCCTGGAGCTTGATTTTTGAAACTGCCAGTTTTGACCATGAGTGATGCCGGAGTCACTGCCCCTGTTGTTGGAGAGGAATTTGATAGGAGTAAGATAAAGGAGTACAAAGCACAGCAGCTGAAATCCTTTTGCAAGCAATTTAAAGTTCCTACAACAGGCCTCAAAGTTAAGGAAGATTATCTTAAAGCATTGCAGGCCTGGTTAGAGGCCAGAGATTCCTCTGATCCGGTGGTGGTACCGACAGGGGAAGGGGAAGAGGAGGTGCCAGTGAATGGGCCCCCCTCCCCTCCTGGCAGCAGTGTTTCCTCCAAAGGTCTTTCTCCTGAAGAAAGAGAAGAAAGGGAGAAAGAGCGAGCCTACAACATGGAAATGGCAAAACTTAAGATAAATGGGCAGTTGGAGATAGAGAATGCAAGAGGCAGGAGAGAAGCTGATATGGAGATCAAAAGGTTAGAGTTTGAAAGAGAGGAGTTAGCTTTTGAGCGTGATACCAAGATGAGGGAGTTGGAGCTCCAAGCTAAAAAGTTAGAATTGAATCCCTCTGGTGGCAGCATCCCATCTGTGCCTGCAGAAAGTAGGTTTTATTTTCCTAAAGATGTGATCAAAGATTTTCAGAAGAATGAAGATATTGGTCAATGGTTTAAAGCATATGAGTTAGCATTGTTGGCCCACCGGGTCCCTGAGAAGGATTGGGGAGCGGGGTTGTGGGGTCGCTTTGTGAATGAGGGAAGAGATACCCTGTTAGACATGCCTGTTGAGGATAGGATGTCTTATGCTCATATGAAAGATGCTTTAATGTTAAGATATGGCCTAACCCCAGAAAAGTACAGACAGGCCTTTAGAGAATGTAAGAAGTTGCCTGGTACGACGTGGGTTGAATATGTGTCATTTTTTTGCAGAGCCATGGATGGTTGGGTAAAGGGCAGCAAAGTGGAAAGTTATGATGCTCTTTATGATTTGTTTGCTTGGGAGCACTTGTCTAATAACTGTTTTCCAGAGCTGCGCCAGCACCTTATTGATAGCAAGATATCTAACCCTAGAAAACTTGCTGAGGAGGCGGACCGCTGGGTCAGTACCAGGGTCCACAAGGGTCCAGTGGGAGACTCAGCCAAAGGTGGGCAGGGTCCCCAGCAGAAGAGTGGGGGGGACAAGGGTAAACAGAGGGAGTTCCAGAAAGGGCCCCAAAGTAATCCCCAAGGGAACCAAGGGAAGGGTTCCCAGCCTCCCCCAGAGAAGAAATCAGAGGCTCCGACAGGTAGACCTGTTCGTAGGGGCCCAATGACCTGCTTCGCTTGTAAGCAGGTGGGACACCGTTTTTATGATCCTCAGTGTCCCTTGAAGAACTCTACTGCACCACCACGTGCAGCTCCCCGTCAGTTGGCGAGTGTAGCCCTGGGAGGGGAGGAGATGGTTGCCCATGGTGGGGAGGGTCCCGCAGAGATGTCCCTGGTCTCTCTAGGAGACATGGAATTGGTCCCTCCACCCCCTCTGCCTAGTAACACTAAGAAATATAGGCAGTGGGTGACCATTAATGGCCATAGAGTGGAAGCTCTCAGAGACACCGGAGCGAGTGTGACAGCTGTCAAGTGTCACTTGGTGTCCAGAGAGCAGGTTGGTCCCCACGCATTCTACCCTGTGATAGCTGCTGACAACTCCCAGAGAGAGTGTGAGGTAGCTCAAGTTTCCTTTGAATGGGGGGGAGTTTCAGGTACTCTTCAAGTTGCTGTAAGGCCCGCCATGCCTGTTGATTGTCTCCTGGGCAATGATTTAGAAGACTACCCTTGGGCTAAGGTGGAGAGGGAGACACATTTGAAAATGTTGGGTGTGCCAGAGTGGGTGTGTGCAACCACTCGATCCATGACAGCAAGTAAGGGTGTTGATGGGGTTCTGGAGCCTGAAAGTATGGCCCAGGACCCAGCTGTGAAGAGAAGAGGCAGGGGGCGCGGGAAACCGTCCCCCGTAGTTCCCGTGGTCCAGGAGGAGGCAGACCTTGAGGGGTATGCCCTTCTAACAGTTTCCATGACTCTAGAGATATATTTCTTATTCTTGGGAAACAAAGTTGTCATGTTTATGCGGTTGTCAGAAACTAATCCCTTCTTGTGAATTAGAGAAAGGTTCTAGTGACCTCTGAGCTAGCTGGCACTCACTATTAAGTTTAATATATTTGATAGAGACCTAGTTGATCTCAATCCTACGTCTAATTTATCGGACATATTATTCCAATGCGCAGAGCCTATTGGGAATATAGGAACTACACTACAATGCTTATTACTTTATTTCATCTTATCTTCTGTATTGAAGTACATATTAAAGTAATTGAAAGTATTTTATAATTGTTTCATTGTAAATTAAATTTAAAATATTTCCAAAATGTAGTTTTTCTTTCTGTAAAAGACAAGAAAAATACTTTTATTGCAAATATTATTATACATTAAGAACACAACATAATCTAAGAATTACATAACATAATCAGGTTTTCTTTTTTGCTGTTTTCAGATTCTATTGAATTTCACCATACACAGTGATTTCAATGTTGATCATCATGAAACAGCGGGCAAATAATTCAATCAATAAGATTGTAAAAAAAAAACAAATCTATGTTCAAAATATTTACAACAACTTCATGTATCTCTTTACATTTTCAAAAATAAACACTCTCATTTTCTTTGCATATAATACAAACATCAAATATATGAACTACTTCTTTCTATCACAATTTTCCAAATGCAATATCAATGAACCGTAACGAAAATAAAAAATCACTAATTGTTCACATCCACTCAATAGGCTGAATGATGTTTTCAAAACTGTTTAGATTGAAAATATCTAATATAAACTTCTTAATTCATATTGACATCTTCCCAATAGGCCGAATGATGTTACCACATTCATTTGCATTGAAAATATCCAAAATCAATCAATCAATCAATCAATCAATCAATGCATTTATATAGCGCACTACTCACCCGGGGGGGTGTCAAGGCGCTAGGGGAGGGGGGTCCGCTACTGCTCCAACAGCCAGGTCTTGAGCTGCTTCCTGAAGGCAAGGTGGTCCTGGGTCAGGCGGAGGTGGGTCGGGAGGGAGTTCCAAGTCCTGGCGGGCAGGTAGGAGAAGGACCTTCCTCCTGTGGTGGCTCTTCGGATGCGGGGGACGGCGGCGAGGGCGTGGCCGGTCGATCGAAGCTGGCGTGTGGGAGCGTAGAAGTTGAGGCGGAAGTTGAGGTATCCTGGGCCTTGGTTGTGTAGGGCTTTGTGTGCGTGGGTGAGGAGACAGAAGGTGATTCTCTTGTTGACCGGGAGCCAGTGCAGATCTCTCAGGTGTCCGGAGATGTGGCTGCGACGGGGGATGTCCAGGATGAGTCGTGCTGAGGCGTTCTGAATCCGCTGGAGTCTCTTCTGGAGTTTGGCGGTGGTTCCGGCGTAGAGCGAGTTGCCGTAGTCCAGACGGCTGGTGACGAGGGCCTGGGTGACCGTCTTCCTGGTCTCGGTGGGGATCCACCGGAAGATCTTACGTAGCATGCGCAGGATGTTGAAGCATGACGAGGAGACGGCGTTGACTTGTCTGGTCATGGAGAGGGAGGAGTCCAGGATGAAGCCCAGGTTGCGTGCATGGTCTGTTGGTATGGGTGCGCTGCCCAGGGCGGGGGGCCACCAGGAGTTGTCCCAGGCGGAGGGTGAAGATCCCAGGATGAGGACTTCGGTCTTGTCCGAGTTCAGTTTCAGGCGGCTGTTCGTCATCCACTTGGCTACATCTGTCATCCCTTCGTGTAGGTTGGCTCTGGCGGTGGCGGGGTTGTTGGTGAGGGAGAGGATCAGCTGGGTGTCGTCGGCATAGGAGATGATGTTGAGGTTGTGTTGGCGTGTGATGGCTGCGAGGGGGCTCATATAGACGTTGAAGAGGGTTGGGCTGAGCGAGGAGCCTTGAGGAACACCGCAGATGACTTCGGTGGCTTCTGATCTGAACGGAGGGAGGCGGACTCTCTGTGTCCTTCCGGCGAGGAACGAGATGATCCATTCCAGTGCCTTCTCCTGGATTCCGACGTTGCTGAGGCGCTGCACTAGGGTACGGTGGCAGACAGTGTCGAAGGCCGCGGAAAGGTCTAGGAGGATGAGGGCCGCTGTTTCTCCGTTGTCGAGCAGGGCTCGGATGTCGTCGGTGGCTGCGATCAGGGCGGTCTCGGTGCTGTGGTTGGCCCGGAAGCCAGATTGCGAGAGGTCGAGGGATCCGTTCGTCTCGAGGAAGGCGGCCAGCTGCTTGTTGACGGTCTTCTCGATGACTTTTGCAGGAAACGGGAGCAGCGAGATGGGGCGGTAGTTCTTGAGGTCGGTGCGGTCTGCTGATGGCTTCTTAAGTAGAGCGCTGAGTTCGGCGTGCTTCCAGCTCTCCGGGAAGGTAGCGGTGTCAAAGGAGGCGTTGATGATGTCCCGCAGGTGGGGTGGGATGACAGCGTCGGCCTTGTTGAAGATGTGGTGAGGGCAGGGGTCGGTCGGAGATCCGGAGTGGATGGAGTTCATTGTGCGGATGGTGTCTTCGGTGCTGATCGGGGTCCAGGCGCGGAGGGTGGTGGTGGGGGGCGGTGGTTCAGTCATGGCGTTCGTCGGTTGAGTGTTGAAGCTGTTGTGTATGTCCGCGATCTTGTTGTGGAAGTAGGAGGCGAGGGAGTTGCAGAGGTCTTGCGAAGGGGTGATGTCGTTGTTTCCGGCGTTTGGGTTGGAGAGCTCTTTGACGATGTTGAAGAGTTCCTTGCTGTTGTGTGCGTTGTTGTCCAGTCGTTCCTTGAATGCAGTTTTCTTGGTGGCGTGGATAAGTTGGTGGTGTTTTCGGGTGGCGAGCTTGAGGGCAGTCATGTTGTTCGGTGTTGGGTCTCTGCGCCAGGCTTTCTCGAGTGCTCGGCAGTTCTTCTTGGAGCTCTTGAGTTCGTCGGTGAACCATGGTGCTTTCTTGCTGCTGGGTCTGCTAGGTGGGGTCTTCAGAGGGGCGAGGTCGTCTGCGCAATTGCTGATCCACTTCGCGAGGTTGGTGGCCGCCTGGCTTGGGTTCGTTGCGCTGGCGGGAGGGTTAATGCTCAAGGAAGTCGCGAGCTGGTCGGCTGTGATCTTGTTCCAACTTCTGCGTGCAACCTGTTGCTGGTGGTGGTGGATCGTGGTCCTTCTGAAGCTGAAGTGGACGCAGCTGTGGTCCGTCCAGTGGAGTCCGGTGGCATGGCAGAAGGTGATGTCCTTGCTGGATGAGAACACGGGGTCGAGTGTGTGTCCGGCGTAGTGGGTGGGGGTGGACACCAGCTGCTTGAGACCGAGGTTGGCGTGGTTGTCCAGCAGGGTGGTGGTGTTGCGGTCGTTGTTGTTTTCCAGGTGGAAGTTGAGGTCACCGAGGAGGATGTAGTCGGTGGAGAGGAGGGCGTGCGGGCTGATGAAGTCGGCGATGTCTTCACTGAATTGTGTGCGTGGTCCCGGGGGTCTGTAGATGAGGGTGCCTCTGAGGGTGGTCTTGGGGTTGACGTGGATCTGGAAGTGCAGGTGTTCGGCGGGTGCGAGGGTGTCGTCGGTGTTGGTCGTGATGCGGATGGTGTTCCTGTGGATGATGGCGATGCCTCCTCCTGTCTGGTTGACGCGGTCCCTCCGGATGATCTTGTAGCCGTCCGGGTTGGCGATGGCGTTGTCGGGCGATGAGGAGGCGTTCATCCAGGTTTCCGTGAGGAAGGGGACGTCTGGGGTTGTGGTGTCGAGCAGGTACCAGAGCTCGACGGCGTGTCTGTGGATGGAGCGGGTGTTGAGCAGGATGCACTTGAGGTGGTTGCTGCTGGTGTTCGGCTTGGTCGGTGCTGGTGTAGTGCAGGTCCGGATGCAGGCGAACTTGCAGGAGTGGCAGCAGAAGGGTCCGTGGGTGCGTCTCGGGGTGGCTTGATAGCAGCCCGGGATTCGACCGGCGTTGAGTGCGTAGAGTTCGGTGGCGGCGTAGGTCCGGCGGGTGGGCTGGTGTCTGCGGGGGCCAGGGGTCCGGGCGCGGTCCAGGCGCGGACGGGCGCAGACGGGCTTACCTTTGGCACCCCTTCGGCGCACAATCGGCACGCCCGCTGCGCATCAACGCTGCGCGTGCGCACGGTTGCCATTTATGGCGAAGTGCAAGGAGGGAGGAGCAGCTGGGAGGCGGGAGCCGGGAGGGCACAGAGGGAAGGGGGCGTGTCCACACTCCTGTCTGCGGGAAGCGGGGAGCGGGGCGGGTGGGCGCAGGGGAAAGCAGCACAGGGGGGTCAGCAATACAAGCAGAAGGAAAACAAGGAAATAAATACAAAATGCAGTACAATTATTACATTAAACACCCTAATGGCAGCAATACGGGACAACAACGAGCGGCGGCGGGGGGCGTGGCCAGAAGGAGGGAAGGCTCAGCGAGGCTGAGAGCAGCTGGCAGACGGGGGCACACACGACAGCTGGTGGCCGTGCGGCGCGGGGGTGTCCTACGAATAGGTCACACTCACCTGTGCCGCACGGTCGCCATTTATGGCCAAGTGCAGGGAGGGAGGAGCAGCTGGGAGGCGGGAGCGGGGAGCGGGGAGGGCACAGAGGGAAGGGGGCGTGTCCACACTCCCGTCGGCGGGAAGCGGGGAGCGGGGCGGGTGGGCGCAGGGGAAAGCAGCACAGGGGGGGCAGCAATACAAGCAGAAGGAAAACAAGGAAATAAATACAAAATGCAGTACAATTATTACATTAAACACCCTAATGGCAGCAATACGGGACAACAACGAGCGGCGGCGGGGGCGTGGCCAGAAGGAGGGAAGGCTCAGCGAGGCTGAGAGCAGCGGCAGGCGGGGGCACACGCGACAGCTGGTGGCCGTGCGGCGCGGGGGTGTCCTACGAATAGACTCATTAATTCATGTTGACATCTTCTCAATAGGCCGAATGATGTTTGGCATCAAAAATATTAGATATGAATTTGGTAATTCATAATTCAACTGACATTTGAATTCCAAATGGGTGTCATTGCAAAGTGTCAATCCTTTATTGCATCTTAAAAACACAGTATAGTGTCCAGATGTTGTACTAGGTCTATCATGGAAAATATTAGCCACTGCTATAAAAGTTTTACCTGAAATTAACACTTGACTTGCCACAGCATTTTTTATTTTGGTTTTCAATATTGTTCCATCTGCTCTACTACGTTGTAGCATTAAAATGACATATTGTCCAAATCTTTCTATAAATAATGTTGACAACATTTCTGATTTGCAGTGAGTACATTCCATATTTTGATTAGCTGATTTTACTTATTTGTTAAAAGACACTATTTTGCAATATGGTATTGTCAAATATATGAATCATTCAGTGTCTATTTCAGTGGTAGAAGAAAACAGCTATAACATTTATGATTCCATCTGTAAAGTAGTCCAAACAGATTTTCAATGTATATTCCTTCATCTTCCAATACTGCAAGCATAAACATAAGAAATTCTTGAGCATCTTGTTGTACATCAAGTGTAAATTGTGAAGAATCAGAACATATGTCCAAAAGATGCCGAATGGCAGAAGCACTTTGGATTTTAGTTTGATCAGTTGTAAAACTTTCAAAAATATTGTGCAACAAATAACAAAATCTTTTTTCTTGATTCTCCATAATTTGATTATGAAGATTTTCTAGAAAAAACACAACGTTCACAATTACATTAGCATAGCAGTTGATACCTGAACTATTTTCTAACTGGTAACCTAAAATATCATCAACAGTATCCGTTTTCATTTTCTTTGGTGTCTCACCATTCTCTTGATGTTTTTCTTCTTTCCAACCTCACTACATTGTTTCTCATATGTTCATTTTGGACATACTACACAGGATATTTACCTAAATTGGGAGCATACAGTCTTAACCGATTATACTCTCTTACACAATTTGCATCTGCACTAATCTTTCTCTCATCAAAATCAATCAAATACAATCCAGATAATGAACTTACTCGAGACAATGCAACACATGCCATTCCCTCTTTAAACACTTTACTTCCAATGTTTACCAAAGCATTATCTACACTTAAACCTTGAGATTTATGAATGGTCACCGCATATGCCGAAGAAAGAAGAAACAGTTTTCTACGAATATACAAGTCTTTAACAAGCAAAAAATGAACAGCACAGCGTCCAATCTGTTTTATCTCTTCAATCTAATCAAATTTAGTCTTCAAAAATTCAATTCCATCTCTATTAGAATAATTAACAAAATCAACAACTTTCCCCATTGCTCAATTTACTAAACCTTTCTCTACATCTAAATTACGCCGTAAAGTTACTAGACAGTTTTCACATACATATAAATTATTTTCTAAACCAGCAGTCTTAGAGTCTTAGATATAGACTTTTCTAAAGAATCCAATTTCGATTTTAATTTTTCTGACAAAATAATAGTAATTGCTCTGTGTTCTATTTTATCAATGGCTTCCATTTTCATTATTTGTTGTTTTTCCAACTTTAAAATTGAATGTAGAATACTCTTGCAGAGTTGGCATTAAGCAAATTATAGATTTATTTTCTCCAATTTTTTGTATATTATTTCAGGAGCAACATTTTCATTTGGAAACAAGTTTCTAAGTAGCCGACTTTGCCAAACTTCTTTACCATGTTTTGTCAAAACACCAATTCTTATATTTTGAAGAATGCTTCCATAATGTTCATCATTTGCTTGTTGTATATTCCTAATAAGTTCTTTATATTCAAAATAATTCCAAATATTGACGTTTTCAATACTTTCCAAAGATTTCCTGGTGTCTTCAAGCACAAGTGTTTTAAAAATTGGTTGTCCTTTTGCAGGAGTAAGTTGTAGTAGGTCGCCAAATACAAGTACATGTTTTTCTCCAAATAAAACATCATAATCTGTTTCTAAAATCTGCTACATTCTTAAATGTATAAAGGCAAGCATTACGTTTGAGACCATGCTAACCTCATCAATGATCAGAAGTTTCATTTTCTTTAGTTCTCTTGAAACTTCAGAACAAGCTTCTCCAGATAGCTTGTGATATTCCAACTAGTTTTCAAGTTCAACTGGTAGCATCAGTAAACGATGTAACATAATCCCTTTAATGTTGTGTGCTGCTAACCCAGTTGGAGCTGTTACAACACAAGATAAATGTGATTCAGTGGTTTTCTGTAGATAACTGGTCAAAACTTTAGTTAAGAAACTTTTTTCCTGTACCAGCTTGACCACTGATATACATTCGAACAGGTTTAAATGATGTGCAAGTGCATTCTTTTTTTCATGAAGTAAAGCTTGGTCTATCTGTGGTGTAACTTGCTGTTATATTTCTTTTTGTTCAATATTTAGTTGTCCTTCAAGGTTTCCCTACTCCAGAATATCCTGTTGAGCTTGATGCATTGCGGTTTCTACTTCACTAATGGCGATTGCTGCTTCATTTTCAAGAATTGGTTCTCCTAGTGGATCTTGACTCAGTGGAGCAGAACTTTGACTATCTTGAGAACTGTCTCTAGCAATTTCAGCTGCAATAGTAGCTTCTTGTTCAATCTCTTCATTCAACATTTGTAGATAATTTAGAAAAACTGCATTCAATGCTATCTTTACATGCAGGAAAAGAATCTTCATAGCACTGAAAATCTCCTAGTAATACCATTTCAGTACGCCAAGGCTTGAACCGTTGCAGGAGTGCTAAATAGAAAAATTCCCTTTGATCTGGAGTATCACAACTGAGTTTCCTGTGATATGTTACACCAAACATCCATCACATCCAATGACTGCATATTGTTCTTCATTTATATTTGCTGTAATATTTCTCTTAAAGCTGTAATATTGCAGTACTTCATAGAGACATATGTTTTCAAGTAGTGGACTTCTTTTAGGATATTACGTAGCCAACATGTTTGTTTTAACAATATCTGTACTTTCCGGTTCATTTAATGCCAAGTATTCAATTTCTTGTACATATTTCAATACTTTATTTTGTGTTGCAGCAAGACCTAGACTTACCCAAATGATTCCTCTTGACTTTGAATACAAAGTTGCAGATTTAATCTCCTGAGGCTTGAGCTGGGAGAAGAGAAAAGGCAGTTTTGTAACTGTGGCATCTTTGCACCTTGCTATTTGCACAATTAGACCCAGATTCATATACTGAATACCTTGTTGCATTTATTTTTGTTTTTAAATTCCTGATTTTAATAAGAATCCCCTTTTAAATAGCCTGTTTTAAGTACTAATTCAAGGCTTTTATTTTGTTGTAACTGCTGCTCATAGGGGAGCTGAGTTGGCTCTGAATTACAGAAGGCCGCCATCTTGGGGAAGATTAGGGTTAGCGGTCTAGGCTTTCCCTGCCCTGCTATGAAAAATGAGGATGGCGCGAGCGAGCCACCGGCACGCGGAAGGCGCGCCAAAGACAAGCCCATCTGCGCCCGTCCGCGCTTAGCGCCAGGAACCTCGGCAGTTTTGATCAGGTATGTCCGCTCCATGCTACTATGATAGATCAACACTGCTGGAGCTAAATGGGGAGAAATGGGCAGAGACTGTATCTGTTTTGCGTTGGATGTGCGGCCGGTTCCCCTTCCAGAAGCATGCCCCAATTGTAGAATGGCCCTACTAAAGATCTTGTTGCACCCTATCTCCCCAAAAGTCTGTAAGACTGCAGGGCCGGTTGGAGGCATGAACCAAATATTTAAATGTATAATGTTTAATGCCAGATCTCTGGTCAAGCACAGTTTGGAGTGTGCAAGGCTAATAGAGGAAGAGGAGATAAAAATAGCTTTCATTACAGAATCCTGGACGGACAATTCCTCTGGGTCTGATATAGTGAAGGCTACTCCTCCAGGGTTTTTATTCTTTACGTTAGATAGGCCCTATAAGAAAGGGCGGGGTCTGGCTGTGATCTACCATGGTTCAATTAAGGCAGCCTTTCAGCCTATCGTTATGGAGGCATGTGAAGGGCTATTTTTTATGTTTCTGTATCCCATCATCACACTTTTAAAGGATGCTTGCTATACAGGCCACCAGGACATAGAAACACATTTTTTGCATCATTGGGCAATGTATTGGAAGAAGGTCTTTGTACAGATGCCTTTACAGTTATGCAAGATCTCAATTTTTATTTAAAGACACTTTCTGACCCAGATACCTTGGCTCTGAATGACATTATGAACGGTGCTGACTTAAGGCAGCTGGTAGTCAGGCCACTCATGAGGCAGGGCATACCTTAGATCACGGGTTCTCATAGTACAGCCTTCCTTGGCGGCCCGCAGACCTTGAAGACATTGTACCTGTGGTTTAAAAAAAGAAATGTAGTGTCAGCAAACACGGCAGCCTAAATGGTCTTTTAAAGACCTGTGAAGTACTTGGGAGCGGCTGTGTGTGTACCCGGGAAGCTGGGGTGAGGTGACAGAGTGTGACAGACAGATGGAGATGGTGGGAGGAAGACAGAGGGAGGGAGACAGAGGGAGGGAGACAGAGACCGAGAGACAGAGAGGGGAGACACAGAGAGAGGGAGACAGAGATAGAGGGAGACAGAGATAGAGGGAGACAAAGAGGGAGAGAGACAGAGGGACACAGAGGAAAAGCGAGAGGGAGGGAGACAGAGGGAGAGAGACAGAGGGACGGATACAGAGGGAGATAGAGAGGGAAACAGAGGGAGACAGAGAGGGAGACAGAGGGAGACACAAATGGTGACAGACAGAGGGAGACAGACAGAGCGAGGGAGACAGATATAGTGAGACAGAGGTAGGGAGACAGAGAGAGAGGGAAACAGAGGGAGGCAGAGAGAGAGGGAGACAGAGGGAGGGAGACAGAGGGAGTGAGACAGAGAGAGGTAGAGGGAGACTGAGGGAGGGAGTCCGGGGGAGACAGAGGGAGACCGCGGGGGGGAGATAGTGGGAGGGAGACAGAGGGAGATGGAGACAGAGGGAGGGAGACAGACAGAGGGAGACAAAGGGCGACAGACAGAGGGAGACAGACAGAGTGAGGAAACAGACAGAGAGAGAAAGCGGGAGATAGATAGAGGGAGGAAGGCGACAGAGGGAGGATGACAGAGGGAAGGAGACAGATAGAGGAAGACAGAGGGAGGGGAGAGGGAGACAGACAGACAGAGTGAGTGAGACAGAAGGAGACAGAGAGGGAGAGAGAAATAGATAGAGGGAGTGATACAGAGAGAGGGGGAAGGAGACAGAGGGGGAGAAGGAGGGAGGGAGACAGAGAGAGGGAGACAGAGAGATTGAGATAGACAGAGTGAGTAAGACAGAGGGAGACAGAGACAGAGCAAGAGAGGGAGAGAGAGAGAGGGAGAGAGACAGAGAGGGAGGAAGACAGCGAGAGAGACAGTGACAGACAGAGACAGATAGAGGCATAGACAGGGGCAGGGGCAGACAGATAGAGGCAGAGACTGAGACAGTCAGAGACAGAGAGGGAGACAGAGAGGGAGAGAGACAGAGGGTGACAGAGGGAGACAGAGAGAGAGAGCGACAGAGAGAGAGGGAGACACAGGGAGGGAGACAGAGGGAGGGAGTCAGGGGGTGACGGAGGGAGAGTGAGACAGACAGAGGGAGACAGACAGAGACGGAGAGGAAGACAGAGGGAGGGGGACAGAGACAGGGACAGACAGGGACAGAAAGAGACAGAGACAGACAGGGACAGAAAGAGACAGGGACAGACAGACAGATAGAGGTAGAGACTGAGACAGACAGAGGGATAGACAGAGACGGAGAGGGAGATGGAGGGAGACAGAGGGAGAAAGGGAGAGGGAAGGAGACAGAGGGTGACAGAGAGTGACAGAGGGAGGGAGACAGAGGGAGGGAGACAGAAGTAGGGAGACAGGGAGGCAGAGGGAGGGCGCAGGGGGAGACAGAGGGGGGAGAGGGAGACAGATAGGTAGACTGACAGAGTGAGACAGACAGAGAGAGACAGACAAAGGGAGAAGAGAGAGAGGGAGACAGAGAGAGAGGGAGACAGAGGGAGGGAGACAGAGGTAAAGAGACAGAGGGAGACAGACAGAGGGAGGGAGATAGAGAGAGGGAGAGAGACAGAGAGAGAGGGAGACAGACAGAGTGAGACAGAGGAAGACAGATAGAGATGGAGAGAGAGAGGGGGAGAGGGAGAGAGAGGGAGGGATAGAGAGGGATGGAGACAGAGGGAAACAGGGCATCAGACAGAGGGAGGGAGACAGAGAGAGCGAGACAGGTAGAGGGAGGTAAACAGACAAAGGGAGACAGATGGAGACAGAGGGAGAAATAGGGAGAGAGAGAGAGTGAGTGAGACAGAGGAAGACAGAGGGAGATGGAGAGAGATTGAGAGAGAGAGATAGAGAGAGGGAAGGAAACAGAGAGAGAGAGAGAGAGAGAGAGAGAGAGCGAGAGAGAGAGAGAGAGAGAGAGAAAGAAAGATGTGTGTATGCGGAGTCTGGTGGCTCAGTGGATGAAGGCGTCTGCTGCAGGGGCCTGTGTTCAACCTCATGGTCACAGTTTCTTTTTGCTCCAGCCCCGCCTCCCTCCCCCACTGACCCCGCCCCCACCGGTGTGGCCCTTGGCCTTAAACCACACTGTAAATTTGGCCCGAGAGAAAATTTGTGAGTACCCATGCCTTAGATGGTATTTTTACCAACCATCCAGGTCTCAAGTTTATGGGACTACTGCCACTTGTCTGGTTGGATCACAACGCCGTCCGATTCAAGCTGACATTAATGGGTCTGAGTACAAGGGGCAGTGCCTAAAAGGCCTTATAATCACTAGAGCATGGAACAAAGTTGAAGAGGCAGATATGCAGGAGCTTTTAACTGCCACAGCAGGGCAACTGTCAGTGGGAGTGGATGAAGCCTTTGCAGTGTATATGAATTGGCTGGACCAAGCCTGTAAGATATTAGCTCCAGCTCAGTCACTGCACCCTAAAAGATCATTACTCTCTGCTCCATGGTTCATAGAGGATCGGAGAAATCAGAAACTCAAGTGTAAAAGGCTGGAGCGGAACTGGAGGAAGGGCTATGGTGAAACCGATAAAACATTGTACAAACTCAGTCTACAAAAGTACAAACAACTTATCTTTGCCACTAAACAAGAGTATTTTGTGACCCGCATTGATATGGCTAAGAACTCAGCGAAAGAGCTATTTAGAATGGTCTCCAATCTGGCCTCAGCAAGTACGACGAAAATTCACCCAGCCAGGAACTTTGCAAAGACATCGCCAAATTCTTTTTGAATAAAGTAGAGTCCATCTTTGGAATTGAGGCAACTGCTGAGGAACCAAAACTAACAACAGTTCCCAATGGCTCATTTGAGAAATTCTCATCCGTGTCCCTTGAAGACATTCAAGACCTCCTCAAAGCAGCCAAATCAGGGTCACCCTACGACCAATGCCCAGTGGCAGTGGCCAAGCTTGCTCCGATCCCCATTGCATTGTTGCTTCAACCTATTTTTAAGGGCATTTTTGAATCGGGGTAATTTCCTATTTGCTGTAAATTAGCCTCTATACTGCCCTGTTAGATTTTGGGGTCTCTAGTTGGCACAGGTAGGTACGTGTGACAAATAGGGACCCTCTCCTCTAGTCAGAATAAGGGGATTACACTCCTAAAATAAACCCTGCTACCCCCTTGTTAGCTTGGCACGAGCAGAAGGGCTTTACTTCAGAGGCGTTGTAAGTTATGCAGTTGTGACCACATACTGTAACCCAGTGACAACACTACAAATGGACACCACTCAGGTTTTATATAAAAAATAAGTATACTTTATATAGTTACCACAAGACCATAAACGACAAAAATACACACTGTGATTACTTTAAGATGGTAGATTTAAGCTTAGTTCAGTTCAGTTCTTAGATGCGACACTCTGTATCAATGTACCTTAGTTGCGTTGCGCTTCCACGACAAGCAATGTCGCAGCGATGGGAAATGCGGCAAACTTCAGATACAAAGAAATAAAGACGTGAAGATCTTCCAGATGCGGCACGCTTCTCAGGGATGCGAGAAGTCCACGGTTCGATGTGTGAACTGCGGCGGCGACACCCACACAATGTGACGACAACAGCTTCAGCGGCGACGCTCTTCTCCCATGATGCGTGATGCTGCCGCTCGATGCAACAACTACAGCGGCGACATCCAAGATGCGACGGCAGCAGCTCTGACCGTGGTGCGCTTCTCGGGGATGCGAGGTGCTCTTGGTCAATTCGGTGCAATGCGACAGTTCCAGCGGCGACACCCTCCTTCAGAGTTGCGATGGCAGGTACAGTGATAGCGACACGCTCCAAACTCGTTGCGAGGTTCTTCTCCTGATGCGGTGCAGTGCGACAACTACAGCGGCGACATACCTCCTTCGGAGTTGTGACAGCACCAGTAGCGACGGCGACATGCTTCCTCTTCATTGCGGCACGCTTCTCTCAGATGCGGTTCAGTGCGACAGTTCCAGCGGCGACACACTCCTTCGGAGTAGCGACGGCAGGCACAGCGATGGCGACACGCTTCTTCTTGTTGAGTCACGCTTCCAGCTCCTTGCGACACGCAGTTCCTCAGAAGGCCCAAAACAGCAGCAGGCACTTCCAAAGAACTCTGGGGAGCTGCGGGGTGATGTCTGTTGTCCCAGAGACTTCAGCAGGAGGCAAGCTCTTTTCCAAGCCCTTGGAGATCCTTCACAAGTTGAAAGTAAAGTACACAAAGTTCCTTTCTACTTCCTCTGGCAGTAAGGCAACCACTACAGGCCAATCCCCCCAAGGAGAACTTCAGCTTGGGAATAGTCTCCCCTCAGTTTCTTCAGGTTCCTCTCCTCAGTAAAGGTTTCTTCTTGTAGTCCAAAGTGATCTAATTTCATTGGATCAGGGTCCCAATATTTATACCCCCAAATCCTTTGTTCTCTGAGGGGAGAGGGGCCTTTGCCCAGTCCAAATCAGTTCTGAAGCACTCTGTTTACCAGACTTCTCCTTTCCTTTCACAGTGCAGGGCATGCACATCAGACGCCCCACAGGAGGTGGAGCCATCATTGTGAAAGGCAAGTTCAGTCCTGGAGCACTTTGTTTACAGGATTCCTTCTCTTCTTTCAGTGTGCAGGGTAGAGACATCAGCCACTCCCCAGGGGGTGGAGCCAGCATTGTGGAAGGCAGGCACAGCCCTATTCAAGGTTTAGGTGCAACTCCTCCCTCCCATCTAGAGGCAGATCTCTCTATTCACCACCGCGTGACTCAGCCTGTCTCCTGGAATTCCCCAGCCCTGTCACTCATAAAACCAGACATAGGAATACACAACCTAGCAGCGGCAGGTTTGAATGGTTAGACAAGCAAATACCTACTTTCTAAAAGAGGTATTTGCAAACACAGAATATTAAAACCCACTTCACTAAAAGATGTATTTTATTATTCTGAGTTCAGGCATACTAAACTAGAACTTATACCATGTTCTCTGAGACAGTTAGGATTATAAAATGTAATAACTCTAACAGCCCATTCTGGCCTATGGAGAACAGGTAGCCTTGCAACAGTGAAAAACGAAAATGTCTGTAATTCACTATTAGGACATGCCAAACACAGCAGGACTTGTCCTACCTTATACTTGCAATGCACCCTGCCCTTGCGCCTACCATAGGGGTGACTGATATGAAGAAAAGGGAACGTTTAGGGACTATTAAATAAACACAAGAGGGACCCTGAGAAAGCCATTTCAAAGGGAACATCCCACCAGGGGACAATACGTACTGAGTAACATGTAAAGGATGCCCCCAACTCACAATAAAAATAGGACAATAGTTCCACGATATAGAAAAAATTCACCCACAGAACAGCTCAATTAAATTTCATTATTTATTTTTCATTATTCAATATTTTTATGTCTCTTTTTTGGGGAAATTAGAAAAGATATAAAATACAGCACATACATGAATTCATTTGGTCAAAGTACAGAGAACACTTCACAGTAATCTAATCTTATCTGGATAACACTTAAAAATTCATCAAACATGTAACAAAAAAGCAGCCCATAGATTGCAAAACCCAAAATGTCTACAATTAAAAGTTCACACTATATTAATCCAACAACTAAGACACAGTTGCAAAGAAGACAAACAAATAATCCAAAATACATAAGCAATTAGAAAAACATCAGACATAACAAATGACAGGAAACTAGACAATTTACAACTGTAGCATACAAAAGAGAAAAACGCCGACGCGTGTTTTGGAAGTACCAAGGACGTTTATGTAAATTCCTTCATCAGAGCACACATGTTATGCTTCGTAAATCATTTGTGACCCAAATCTAGTCATCATAGATTTGTAATATAATTCAGTGTGAACATCAGGGCGGAAGAGACTGTCTGTGGGGGAAAACAAAATAATATAAATAGAAAATAGCAAGAATTATGGTCAAGCAATGAGCAGGACAAGCATAACAAATATATTACAACATACTGCGATGAAAAAAGTGACTCATTCATCAATCACCTTACCTTACACCTTATATCCCAAGAACACCGTGTCAGAATTATTTTAGAAGAAAAAAGAAAAAAGTATATAGCCCAACACTCATGTCATATCCTACAAACCTTGAAGGTCTTTGGCCATAAGCTCTTCAAAAGTCCAAAAGATATATATTTTCACTAACCCGAGATAACCATCCGTTCCTGAATAAAGAAAACCAAATAATGGAATAAATGGAACTGTGATGAGCAGAAAAAATCATCCCAAAAAAAGGGGGGGAGAAAAAGAAGAGATGTCCTTCAAAGTAGTCCACTGAAGGCCATTCCAGATGTCTAGAGATTAAACATTCTAACTGCTATAGTAACGGTAAGACCTAATAAATAGAGGAATCAAATCCCAAATCTATGAAAGTCCGGTGGGCATGGAGTAAATCTGAGTATTGTTAACCTACATAGGCACAGCCAGGTCAAGAGAATAATCTAACTAAAGAGGTATATTCCTAAATCCATCTAGCGGCACAGAATAGTACGTCCCTGGAACGATCTCCAAAAAACAGGTTTAGGGACTGGCAAGTGGTGCACTTGCCCAGTCAGCATGACAGTACCAGACTGCACGCAGACTCTGCAATGGCAGACCTTAGACACATTTTACAAGGCTGATTCTGTGGGGGGCACAATCAGTGCTGCAGGCCCACCAGCAGAATTTGGATTACACGCCCTGGGTACATTCAGTGCACTGTACTAGGGTCTGACAAGTAAACCAAATTGCCAAACATGGAACCACTGATTAGTACATCAATTTACAGTAGGGAGCACTTGCACTGAGGCACTGAATACCAGTGGCACAGTGCCCAAAGCATTTAATACCAGCAAAAATGCATGAGGCAACAACAAAAATGGAAGGGAGACCCACGCCAATGGTGCCAGGTCGAACATGTGTCCCCTCCAGCTGAAAAGTGGGGAGAACTACCCTAACTCCTGGGAGTTCTCTTCACTAAGGCGGAAAAATCTGGACAGACCATCAGTGTTGGCGTGTTCTGTACCAGGGCGGTGTTCCACCGTAAAGTCCATACCCTGTAGGGAAATAGACCACCTCAATAGCTTTGGATTCTCACCCCTCATTTGCATCAACCATCTGAGGGGCCTGTGGTCTGTCTGAACCTGGAAGTGAGTCCCAAACAGGTATGGTCTCAACTTCTTCAGTGCCCAGACCACAGCAAATGCCTCACGCTCAATAGCACTCCACCTCTGTTCCCGTAGAAGTAACCTTCTACTGATAAAGGCTAACGGTTGATCTAGCCCTCCTCATTCATCTGAAGCATCTGTTTGGACGATAAACTCTCTTGAGAAGTTGGGTGCCAGGAGCCCATGGCAGCTTTCAGGGCCTCAAAAGCTTTCTGACAGGTGTCAGTCCAGATCACCTTCTTGGGCTGCTTCCTGGAAGTCAGTTCTGTCATGGGTGCAACAATGTTGCCTACCCCTTGACAAGCCTCCTGTAATACCCTGTGAGACTTAAGAAGGCTCTCACCTCTGTCTGGGTTTTGGGTGGCTCCCACGCCAGGATGGTTTCAATCTTGGGCTGTGGGTGCGTCACCCGGCCGCTCCCAACTTGGTGTCCCAAGTACACCATGGAACCCTGCCCGATCTGGCACTTGCTCGCCTTGATCGTGAGGCCTGCTTTCCGCAGCGCCATCAACACTTCCCAGAGGTGGCGCAGATGTTCCTCCCAACTGGCACTGAACACTGCGATGTCATCCAGGTAGGCGGCACTGACCTTATCCAGTCCAACCAACACCTGGTTGACTAACCACTGAAAGGTGGCAGGGGCATTCTTCATCCCAAAGGGCATAACACAGAACTGGAAATGCCCATCTGGTGTGGAGAATGCTGACCTCTCCTTTGCCCCATCAGTCAAGGCGATCTGCCAGTACCCAGACGTCAAGTCAAACAAGCTGAGGTACCGTGCAGCCCCTAGCCGATCTAATAGCTCATCAGCTCTGGGGATGGGGTGTGCGTCAGTCTTCGTGACTGAATTGAGCCCTCTGTAGTCCACACAGAACCGGAGTTCGAGTGTGGCACCTGGCGCTGGTGCCTTCGGGACCAAGACCACTGGGGAGGACTCAATCACCCCAAGCGAAAGCATCTTGGAGACTTCCTCTTTGATGGAGGCCCTTACCCTGTCAGACTTGTGCTTCATAGGTAAGCACCAATCTGTGATACCAGGAACCGGGGAGAACAGATCAGAAAACTGTCCCAGCAACTGGCGGCAGTCATTCTGTTGCTCATGGGTCAGGATGGAAGAGAGGTTAACGCCATGCACTGACCCATCTTGCTCTGAGGCTGACAGGTGATCAGGAAGAGGCTCAGTCTCCTCCTTCACCCCAGCATCTGTTGCCAAGAGCATGCCCACTTCAGACCTCTCTAAGTGGGGCTTAAGGCGGTTGACATGTAGGACTCTCAAGGGGTTCCTAGGAGACCGCAAGGCCACCAAGTAGGTAACTGGACTCTTGCGCTCCACAACCTCAAATGGTCTGGTCCACTTATCTTGGAGCGCATAGGGCTCCACTGGGGCCGTGATCCACACTTTCTGGCCAGGTTGAAGCTCTACCAGAGTGGCATTCTGGTCATACCAGTGCTTCATCTCCTGCTGGCTGGCTTCCAGATTCGCCTCAGCGAGTTGCCTGAAACACCTAGTCTGGTTTTTGAAGACCAGCATGTAGCTATATACATCCTGGGGAGGTTTCCTGGGAGATTGCTCCCAACCTTCTTTAACCAGACTCGGAGGTCCTCTGACTGGGTGTCCATAGAGAAGCTCAAAGGGCCTGAACCCTAGAGATTTCTGTGGCACCTCACGGTATTCAAACAGTAGGCACGGTAAGAGGACATCTTACTTACACCTTACTTACACCTCATGCGTTCCTCAAGAACCATTATCATGCAATTCAGGGTCCGGTTGAACCTTTAAACCAGCCCATTTCCTTGGGGTTGGTAAGGAGTGGTGAACTTGTAGGTTACACCACACTCCTGCCACAGGGACTTCATATACTTGAAGATGAAGTTGGTGCCCCGGTCAGACACTACCTCGTGAGGGAATCCCACTCGGGAGAAAATTCCCATCAGTGCTCGTCCCACCACGGTGGACGTCACTGTCCTCAGAGGTATGGCTTCCAGGTACCGGGTGGCATGGTCCACCAAGACCAGGATTAACCTGTTAAACTCAAATGTGTCTCTTGCAATAAGCAGACGTGGGCAGTGGATAATTCCAGATATTTGAGGACTAGCCTTTGCCTATGAGGGCACCTCAGTCCATTTACGTTCCAAGAGATAAAGATGGTCTTTCTATGCCTTAAACCTTGGTTTCCTGCCATCTTCCCAATCTACCTGAATGGCCTGTATGGCTAACTTCTCGACTCGGCATGATGTATTACAAACTAAGGTAAGATGAGATTGTTTTTTATTTTTTACCCAATGCTCCCCACCCATGTGCCCCCCCACCCCCTCCCCAAACCCCCTGTGCCTGTGCCCCTTCTTCCCATGAGGAACCCTCCCTTCCAAAAGGCAGAGCCTATTTAGCTCCTCCTTCCCCTGAGATGTAAAATCCTAAATTTACCCAATGCTCCCCACCCATGTGCCCCCCACCCATCCCCAAACCCCCTTTGCCTGTGCCCCTTCTTCCCATGATGAACCCTCCCTTCCAATCGGCAGAGCCTATTTAGCTCCTCCTCCCCCTGAGATGTAAAATCCTAAATTAACTAAATTCCTGCTAGTACCCGCACTAAACAATCAGAAGCATTTACTTATATTTTACTTATCTCTTTTTATCCTCCCCCCTACTTATTAACCCCCTGTTCCTCCTTAATCTTTACAATGAGGCCGTCAGCCTCCTCTCCTGATTTTATCTGGTACATGCCTTTGTTCCACATCACACGAAGCAGTGCTGGGAACTTCAACTGTGCCTTAGCCCCTGTGCTATTTAGCTCTTCCAATCTTTTTCCCAACTCCCACTGTCTAGTAGCAGTTACATGCGAAATGTCTGATCTGATTTGAAAGGAGAAGGGAGTAGAACTATTAAAAGAAATGGACCCTACTTTTAGGGCGGAGGACAGGATCTGCTCCTTAACTGAATATGTTAAAAAGTTAACCAAAATCTTCCATGGCTTTTGCTTAGCTGGGTTCCTTCTAAAGGGATCAGGATGCACCCTTTGAATTTCGTGTGCTACGTTCACTTCTTGCACTCCTTTCAGAACCGTTCCCTTTAGCAATAAAATCACAAACCCCTTAAGATCAGACCCCTCCAGAGCTGATTTCGAAGCGTTCAATGCCCTCTTTCAGTTCTCCGGTCTGAGCGGACAATTTAGCTACCTCCGCTTCGGTAGATCGCATAGAGTCCTTCATCATTGGGATTTCTTTCTCCATGGCCTCAGTTCTTAACGTGACTTCATCTAATCTTTTAGTTAGTATTACGCAGGAGGCTTATATTGCTGCCTGGTTCGCCTCAGAGGTTAGGAATCTGCTAGTCATCTCGGCTTGATTGTTTTCTGAGACTGTAAATCTACATGTTATTTCTTCCTTCATTGCCAAAAGAATATCCACCAGAGTGGAGGACGCTACATCGGGTTTTCTTCTTATCTCTGGAACTCCATTAATGGTGGTGCCATTGCCGTTCTCTTCTACAACTCCTACAGCGCCTACAGCTCCATGTTGATCTGAATTACCAACACCAGACAGATCCATAGAGGAACTTCCTGGGTCGTTACTTGCCAAAACTGAATATTTATTGGACAGGTTTACTGCTGGATGAATCATTATCGGGGTTTCAACTACTTGCTGATCTCTTGTCTCTTCATTTATCTGACTTATAATATTAACAGTATTGACAATGATAGGACCCCCCTGACTTACATTGTCTTCGGCTACATCTCCATGATTTAATTGGGAGGGGGCTGTTGAAGGACTGGACTTTTAACAGTACCAGCGGTGCCAGGGAACAACACCTATAACCTTCATGGGATACCTGTTTCGGCGCACAAACTACAGAGACACGGGACACTTCCTTCGGCGTCAAAGATCAGCTTTTATTACTGCAGGGAAACAGGAGTCATAAGAAGTACATGAACATGTAGGTTCTGCGAGTCTGCTTCAAATTGTATACGTTGGTCGCTCTCTTTTATACAGAATGTTGCCATTGCATAACATGTGGACAAAAGATTACAATTCAGTTCCCACAGTAGACTTTAAAAGGGTCGCTTTCATGTGTTCAGAATCCCGGAACATAATTACAATAGCCATGCCGGTTCCCAACTGTAAAAGTACATCTTCCCACCATTAGGCACACCCATTAGAGTTTGTAAATGACAAAGAAGAAGAGACAAGAGCAGCTGCAAGGAAGTCAGACACGTGTAGAGAAAAGAGTGTGGGGGTAATATAGGAAGCATGATCGTAGGATCAAAGAGTTGGATCCCATCGCCTGCACGGCTGTCACAATAGGCCGGCACGGCCAGATTACCCTCAAGCTGAGCCATCTGCCTTTGCTGTGTTATTCCTCCGGCCATAAAGACGCATGAAAGGAATATGCGTCTTCCGTAAGGCTTGGGAACTAGAGGGTCAAGGGGCGAACAGTTACCTGCTCGCTGACTACGTGAGGGCAAGAAACAAGATGGATGCCGTATCTAAAATGGAACCTAAGGGTTCAGACGAAGAACACGTAATATTAGACGAACCCTGGCAGGTAGTGTAGCGAAAATACACACACTTGCCGAACTCGTCACTTGCGGTTCGTAGATACCAAACTCGTCTATATTCGGCATTGCTCAGAACATCGTAATAATTTTTACGGAACCTCAGACGGTCCTTTTGCCCTCATGTAGGCAAGCACTAGTCGGAATCATAATCGATTTCGATACTCATCAGATCACTCAGATGTTGTTGATACATTATTCTATCCTTCAATGCCTCCTTGGTGACAATAGGCTGTCTTATACACGTTGTAGCACAAAGGCCACATAAGGCAGGACCACATTGCACACAAAGACAACACGAGAACAGAAATGTCACAACAACCCCTATGATCATCAGAATCTTCCAACCCCAAGTCGATATCAGACCCCAAAACCATCCCAGAAGCGTCCAATTTCCTTCGTCCACGTGTATGGACTCCGAAATTTTGTGCAACTTAGAGATGGCTTGATAAACCGTTGGAGCGTTATCAGGTATGAATATGCAGCAGCTCGAATGGATGACTGTAAAAACCCCACCTCTATCTGCTAGAATGATATCTAGAACCATTCGGTTCTGCAACGTCATCAATCTATCCGCTTGGAGCTCGGTTGTCAAATTACCAAGGGCATTTGCAGTTATGTTGGCAGTTGATTCTACTACACGAGTTAACTGCCTCAGGTTCCTGCTATTAACCATCGGTCCCCAAAACGGTAGGAAACCCTTAAAGAAGTCTCCCGCTTCTTGTCCGGAAGTATCTTCTTTGCTAACCACACCTCTTACAATTCTATTCCTGTGATAATCAGAGGCCACAGTGAAAGTCGGAGGCAAAAGATTTGCAATATAGCAGGTACCCGAGAAGTCATGAGGTAACCACATATAGGCTCGATCATAACATACAAAGTAGGTACCCTTGGCAGGCAGGAAGACAGGGGAAGAGAGCGTTGGTAAGACATACGTCTCAGTACAAGCACTCTCCCCAAACTGAGCTCTCGGATTTCGACCAAGACCTTTCAAGCAGAAATTACCAAGGTGAGGTACAATCCATATCGGTGGCGAGCTTTTAAGCTGCCTCTCACCCACTGATAAGCTGTACTCAGCTTCACTTAGTTCCTTATATGCTCGCACCTCTTCCTCTGGGATGAGCGATGAGTCAAAAATATCTCTATCTAAGTCTGCAATAGCTCTTGCCAGAGTCTTGTGGTACGGGCCAGGACCAGAGTTTGCTGAGCGCGGTTCTCGATGGGGGTAGGAATCTAGTGCACTACGGAACATAGTTTGTAATGCTCGAGCTGACCCTTGTGCACTATAGGGCAGAACTAAGTACGGAATACCCTTATCCATGGTATGTGGCATTAATCCACACACCCAACAGTTGGTAGTGTTTACCACTAACTGATGCTGATGCAGGAGTTGTATGAAAGAGTTGTTTCTGAATTCCGCACGTCTGACTTGTTCGTGTTGAGGCAGAGGATAAAAGGAATGTGGAGAAACAGTAGAAATGGAATATTGATCATGAGATGGAAGAGTAGGTGTAGCAGAAGACAATAAGGACTGAGACCCATAATATATTCCTCCTACTAATAGCATAGATATGGTGAGAAACAGTATGATTACTTGTGAGAAAAACCATTTTGTATGACATATTTTTTTCAATGTAGATCTTTGCGCCAACATTTCTTCTATTTTCGACAGCTCACTCAATGATGATTCCATCCCCTAACGACCGTCCGCGACGTTCTTGACGCACTTCGTTCTGAGTAGCGGTTACCAATTCCCAGGAGTTCCCAGAAATTGATAATAGAAACCAACCTTGTGTTGATAGCTGCTAAACAGAAGGAAGTACCCGCACGGCCTTACGGTCAACCTGGATGGTAGGTTCTAACTACATAATGTTCTTGGCTGTACGAAAAAGAAAAAGATACACAATATATAATGTCCACTGTTTTCAGAGCAATGTAGAACCTAGAAACAAAAAATCTTTTTATTTATGGCTTGTTCGTGGACGAAGAAAATATCGGCTACTTCCAGGGCGAGTCTGATCTTCAAACAATGGATTGGACGGCAAAGGAGTGTTCAATTGTTCAGGCAATTGTTCAACAGTCAAATTTTCCAAGGTTGATGTGGAGGAAATTGTTTGCGAGGAGTCAGCAACAGTGTCAGATATAAGCCGAGCTTCGCTGAATGGAACGAAATGTGGTGGAGTGTCGGTCTTAGAAGAAGAAAGACCTCTTCTCATCCAGTTGTCCGACGGCAGAGGAAGTGGGACTCGCTTCGTGTGGGTAGCATGTACCCAGTTCCGACGTCCGTGTAATCGAACCGCCGTCCTTGTGGCCAGCTGTACTTGAAACGGACCCACAAATCTTGGTTCTAGGTTTCGTTTTCGTCCGTAGTTTTTAACAAGGACCCAGTCCCCTGGTTGAAGTCGATGACCAGGACCCTCTGTTTGTGACGGCAGAGACTCAAAGACCTGTTGATGAATCAAACTCAATTTAGCAGTCAGATCATAGAGATAATCAATCAACATAGGGTATTCAATTCTGTCAAATTCCTTTGGTCTTGGAACTCCCCATACATTAGCAGGACGGCCGAACACAATCTCATATGGGCTGAGCCCTACTCGGGAGTGTACGGTTGCCCTGGTCGACAGGAGAGCCAGAGGCAAAGCGTCGGGCCATGATAAACCAGTTGTTGCCTGAATTTTAGCCAATTTCAGTTTTAAAGTGCCATTATATCCTTCCACCAATCCTGCTGATTGTGGATGATTTGCACTATGAAATTTTTGTACAATCCCTAACCCGCGACAGACACTCTTCATCACACTCCCAACAAACTCACTTCCGTTATCCGACCATACAACCCGAGGCATTCCGTAGCGGGAAAAATACTCTTTGAGCAAAATTTTTGCCGTGGATAAAGCCGTATTATCCTTAAGGGGGTAGGCCTCAATCCACCTAGAAAATGCACACACCACAACCAACACATACTTCAAATTATTACATCTCTCCATGTGGATAAAATCCAACTGGATAACTTCGAAAGGGTACGTAGGAGGGGCAAAATGGCCAGGTGGAGTGGGGGTGCCCTTACCAGGATTGTGCATCAAACACACCATACAATTCTTGACCACTCTCTCGGCACACTTAGTAATCCCATCATTCTTCCATACATGAGACAACAACTTGCATATGCCTTTAGTGTTGATGTGTGCCATACCATGAGCCATTGTAACAACAGCGAGCACATACGCATCCGGTAACATCCATCTCTGCTTCTCTGATAAATCAACCCAACATCCATTCTCATCCAATCTTCCCGTGCTCTCTCTCCATTTAGTCCTTTCCGTCTCAGTGGCTTCATTCTGTATTCCTTTCACACTTTCAAATGTGTCCTCACACATACCAGTCTCTGTTGGCCATCTCACTGAGCTCGTAACATACATTCTGTTCGTTAAATCTTTAGCCGTTTCTTTAGCCGTTTCATCTGCAAACGCATTTCCACGACCCACATCATCTGTTACTTTCTGATGTGCGCTACATTTGACTATGGCCACTTGTTTAGGCAATGTGAGTGCATCTAAAAGATCATTTACAAGCTGACCATGTTGAATCTTCGTGCCATGCGACGTAAGGAATCCTCTCTCTCTCCACAATCGTCCAAAACTATGTGCCACACCAAACGCGTACTGGCTATCTGTAAACACATTCACCCGCTTATCTTTAGACAATACACACGCTCTCGTCAAAGCGATTAACTCGGCAGCCTGAGCCGAATTCTGACTTAGTCTTTCGCTTTCCACAATCGTTCTCAATGTAACTACAGCATACGCAGTCGTCACATCACCGTTCGGCAACTTGAAACAAGAACCATCCACATACAAAGTACCATCGGGATCTGTCAATGGAGTATCTTTTAGGTCAATACGACCCTTAGTTTCCTCTTCAGTTCTGAGATAGCAGTCATGTACTGCTTCACCACTTGATTCTGTGTCGATCGGCAGCAATGTTGCTGGATTCAACACATTACATCGTTTTATCCGTATGTGACTGGCCAGCAACGTCAACTCATATCCAGACAATCTTGCGCTCGTCAGATGTTGAGTTTTCGTTCGATTCAATAGAGTGTCAACTGCATGCGGAACCATTACCGTGAGCATATTATTCATGACTAAACCTGCGGACTGTCGAATGGACGCCGCAGCTGCCGCTGTTGCCCTTAAACAACTTGGCAAGGCTCTTGCTACTGGGTCTAAAGTCGAAGAAAAATAGGCACATGGGCGTTGCTTACCACCAAAAGGTTGTGTCAGAACACTCAACGCGCAACCGTCCCTCTCGTGAACGTATAGTGTAAACGGCTTACTGTAGTCAGGAGTGCCCAACACAGGAGCCGAACACAACGCATCACGCAATTCCGAAAAACTTTTCTGACACTCTTCAGACCAAGGTACTGGGGATGAAACATCCTTGCACGTAAGGGCTATCAATGGTTTCGCCAACAATGAAAAATTTGGAATCCATTGTCTACAATAGGACGTAATACCTAAAAAGGAGCGAACATCTCTCTGAGTTCTTGGCACAGTCATTTGGGAAATTGCTGCAATTCTTTCTGGGGTCAACCTTCTCCCTTCTTTTGACAATAAGTGACCTAGATAGGTAACTTCTTGACAACAATACTGTAGTTTTGAAGGCGATACCTTGTGGTGTAAGTTATGTAAATAGTGTAACAATGATACTGTAGCCGTTTTGCAAATAGCTTCTGTATCAGCTGCCACTAAAAGATCATCAACGTATTGAATCAAAGCTGCACCTTTAGGTAATACAAAGGCATCAAGTTGACCTTTAAGTGCTTGGCTGTAGATTGACGGACTCTCACAGTAGCCCTGTGGAGCGCGTTTTAGCCTAAAACTGCGACCACCTAATGAGAATCCGAATAGGTCTCTGCTTTCCTCGGCAATCGGGATGCTAAAGAAAGCATTCTTTAGATCGATCACTGTGAACCAGGAGGCAGATGCCGGAATCATTGTTAGTAAGGCCGTAATGTCGGGCACTACAGGAAATTGTGGAATCACTATTTTGTTTACTTCTCTTAAATCTATTACAAAACGATACACAGGAGCTTTAGTTGGGTCAGTTCGTTTCAGAATTGGTAATACAGGGCTATTACACACATTTCCACGAGTTTCTTCAACAACACCCTTTCCAATGAGATCATGAACGATTGCTAACAGCGCTCGTTCGCCCTCAAGAGAAATACGATATTGAGGTAAACGTGGTAATCGCGCATTTGGTTTCAATTGAATCACATAGGGTGGAATGTCTAACAAGCCTACATCATTAGGACCTGTGGCCCATAAGGACGCAGGGAGGGAACTCAATTCCGGTGGGAATTTGTCAACTGATAAATACATTGGAGAGATCACTCTCTGTCCCAATGTAAGCTCCACTCCTTCGGGGGAACAATACAATGTTGCATATAATCGTTTCAACAAATCCAGGCCCAAAAGATTTTCACCACAACCTGTAGATAGAATCAGTGGAGCCGTTAGCTCACGAGGACCAATCATAAGAGGCAAAGGACTAGAGACTGGGTTGCTAACAGGGGCGCCAGAGAATCCAACGGAAACGTTCGTTAAGCCAGACAAAGGTGCGCCAGGGAGTTTCGAATGCATGATGGAACTTTTCGTCGCACCAGTGTCTAACAGAAAAGGCTCAACTACACCCGATGTAGCCACTGCAACGTAAGGCCCACTCTGATCGACCGGAACTGACACTACTCCCTCTCTTTGTCGTTGGCTGTCCTAGTAATGGTCATTTACAACAGTCTCATGCTCTACGTAATAATCGTCCACATTATACTGTGCAGATCGGACTGACCCTGTATTTCGCTGGTCAAAACAATTATTTGCATCTGATTGATTTTGATAACGATCACTCTGATTGTGGGATGAACCACGACCTCTACCTCGTGATGCCTGTTGGGGACCACTACCACGATTTCCTCGTGCTGACACACCATTTAGGCGATCCCGTAAGGCAAGACAATCATATTTTAGGTGTCCCTCTTTCTTACAATATGCGCACTGATTATACCCAAGGGAAAATCTATAATCAAAATTGTCAGAACGCGGCTGTGTCCTATTGGGCTGTGCTCGTGGTCGATACTGCTGTTGTGAATCAGTTTGGTTTGATCGTGGAGGGTATGCTTGCTGTAACAACACCTTCGTCTTGAGCTCCTTCGTTTTCTTCTCTACACGATCACTTTCTTCCTTTTCCCTATTCTCATAATACTGGGCTGTTGCTAGTATTTGCGCAGGGGTTGAAACTGCCCACGCTCTCTCTGAATTCTTTAATTTGTTGCATAGCTCAGGCAGCAAATTCGATACGAACTTGTCAACGAATAACCGCTGGCCTCCCTCAGCGCCCATGTCCTGGCCGCTGTGGTCGACAAACGCTTCCTCAAACCTTGTAAAGAAATCCGAGACACTCTCGTCTTTCTTTTGCTTACAAGCCGATAACTTATCCCAGTTCACCTTCATCGCTGGCATGATAGTTTTCATGAGCGTAATGATTTTCTGCGGCAAGTCTAAGATTAGCTGGTCGGGCTTAGCCCCACCAACTTGTAATGCATCAGCCGCTAGCAGTGCAGCCCAATCACCGCCTAATTCAACTGCGTGATTGGCTTGACGAATTTTAGCCCAAACTGGTTGCGGTACAACATTGCCAAACAACATGTCGATATCGGCAAGGTTCATAATAGAAGCTTCCACCAGTTGTGATAACTCCTTATAATAACCAGCCGGGTTTTTACGCGGATCAGGTAAGGATTGCTTCACTTGCAAAACTTCCGATCGTTTCCATGGAAGATGTATCCATACCCTTCGAAAATGTGGTAGAACCACAGGGTTTGCATTAGGATCACCAGGCACCCACAGTGGCGGAACCTCTCTCATGGGATATTGACCAGGAACCGCTTTCCAATTCTCGGTGGTATCATCTGCTGATACCCGAGAATGTGCTGTGGATCTAAACGCTAATAAGCGTTCCACGGCACGTCGTACATCGTCTCCTATAATCATACCGTTCGAAAAGTGACTCTGAAGTTCAATTATGTCGGACGGTACATTATCTACATCATCATTATACCATTCTTCCCTCAAAAAGTTACACATTTCCTCAAACACGAATCTCTGCGTAGGCTCATTAAACTGAGAAAATGTATCAAAGACTACACGTGGAGTGTAATTAGCAGGATGTTTCATCCACCTATGTGCCATGGTTATTAACGTCTCTTTCTCCCTACCACTAGGGATCTGACTCCGTCTCTGAGGAGTTTCAGATGAATCAGACGAAAATAATGGACCAGAAAGAGGTGAATAAAGGGTAGCAACAGAGTTAGGAACACGCTTACGAACAGAAGGAGAAAGAAAAACAGGAGCAACAACACTGGAGGTGAAGGAAGGCATAGTAGGAACGGACAAGGTAGTCGGAGTAGCAGAAACAACAGTTTGTGAAGGTACAGATACAGGAGCAGTAGGAACAAGGACAGGTGGTGGAACAAACGTAGGGTTAACAGCGGGCTGACCCGCAGCCGCTGGAGCAACAAGGGGAGCAACAGGAGGTACTACAGGAGGAGCTACAGGAGCAGTAGCACCCTGTACGTAAGGAGGTGGTGATTTCATTAAATATGATAACAAGGAATCCTCCTTCAAATCTTCTTCTTTCTTTTCTAGATTATTCGGTAAAGCTGGGTAACATTTATCTATTTTCATATGATGCAATCTAGTAGAGATTTCCATTTCCTTTTCTTCTTTTTCCTGTTTACACTCTCGTATAGCTTGCATTATAGGAACGAACCCTTGCTTCTGATCCTTTTTAAGTTGTTTGATTTCTTTCTGCTTGGCCTCTTTACGCCATATCCGAAAGGAATCAAACATAGCTGGCCTAGCTTTCTTTAAAAATAATTTAGCTTCAAGATTATCTAAAATCGAAAGTTCAAAAGTTCCATGTGGTGGCCATCTAAGGTCACCGTCTTTCTTTGTATAGCGGACCCAGTAATCATTATAGATTATAGGACCTACACCATGTCGACTATAAAGATCATGTATCGGAGTTCCAACTGGAGGTATCGGACACGAGTCCTCCAACCGGGAATCCATTGCGCAACATTTGAAAATACGAAACAAACCACTATGGCTAGGCATCGTGCACACTAACCTAGTATCAAACTTCAAGGATTACCGAAGCAATAAATCCTCGTGTAAGTCAAAACCCTTGGTTTTTGGCAATTGCAACTGTCAAATAATACTAAGGACCAATACTAAGAACCACAAATGCAATGGAACCATGCAATACAACAAAGCCTTAAAGGCTAACAACAAAGCTTTCAAGAAGCTAGAACAACCACTAAGGACTGGGAGCGACCCACAAATACTTAACTCAGAACTTCAATGGCGTCACCAGGAAGGCCCGTCTATCGTCTCGCTTGTACATAAGGTCTGCGCCGGGCGTCGAAGACAGGTCGACAGTCAGGGCATCGGTCCGTCGCAGCCGTCAGGAGGCGGGAATCTTCGCAGGGAAAAACTTCGGGCCACTTATTTCGACAACAGGATCGATGAAGCGGGGTGCACCTTCCCTCGGAGATTTCACACGAAGTTCCTCACGATCATCAGGCTTTGGACCGGTACCGCTGAAGTCGCCCCACGTTGGGCGCCAACTGAAGGACTGGACTTTTAACAGTACCAGCGGTGCCAGGGAACAACACCTATAACCTTCATGGGATACCTGTTTCGGCGCACAAACTACAGAGACACGGGACACTTCCTTCGGCGTCAAAGATCAGATTTTATTACTGCAGGGAAACAGGAGTCATAAGAAGTACATGAACATGTAGGTTCTGCGAGTCTGCTTCAAATTGTATACGTTGGTCGCTCTCTTTTATACAGAATGTTGCCATTGCATAACATGTGGACAAAAGATTACAATTCAGTTCCCACAGTAGACTTTAAAAGGGTCGCTTTCATGTGTTCAGAATCCCGGAACATAATTACAATAGCCATGCCGGTTCCCAACTGTAAAAGTACATCTTCCCACCATTAGGCACACCCATTAGAGTTTGTAAATGACAAAGAAGAAGAGACAAGAGCAGCTGCAAGGAAGTCAGACACGTGTAGAGAAAAGAGTGTGGGGGTAATATAGGAAGCATGATCGTAGGATCAAAGAGTTGGATCCCATCGCCTGCACGGCTGTCACAATAGGCCGGCACGGCCAGATTACCCTCAAGCTGAGCCATCTGCCTTTGCTGTGTCATTCCTCCGGCCATAAAGACGCATGAAAGGAATATGCGTCTTCCGTAAGGCTTGGGAACTAGAGGGTCAAGGGGCGAACAGTTACCTGCTCGCTGACTACGTGAGGGCAAGAAACAAGATGGATGCCGTATCTAAAATGGAACCTAAGGGTTCAGACGAAGAACACGTAATATTAGACGAACCCTGGCAGGTAGTGTAGCGAAAATACACACACTTGCCGAACTCGTCACTTGCGGTTCGTAGATACCAAACTCGTCTATATTCGGCATTGCTCAGAACATCGTAATAATTTTTACGGAACCTCACTGTTGAGGCGGTACTGGTAGACATGACTTTATAATTTTTTTTAGCGAGGGCTAACTTTTATCTTAGTAGGTGATCCTTTCTTACCCTTTCCTTTCCTTCTACCAGCAATGTCACCTTTTTTGGTTTTAGCCCTGACACCTTCTTCGGAGTTGCACCCTTTTGCTTTATCCCGTCTGGTGCTAAGCCTTACTTCAGAGATAGGAGGGAAGACGTGTGGGAGGTAGACTGGATTCTCATTTAGAGGGTCAAATACTGATCTAGCACGGAGGGCGTACCTATTACCTTTGAGGGTCTGGACCACCTCTGTTGGCACCACTTTCGTGCTTCCAAAAACTTCCAGCCCAGCAAAACTACCAATACTGAGCTCACCCTCTGCATCCATCCATCTGACCGAAGCCTCAAGGACTGTCACCCCCTTTTCCTCAGGCACAATAAGTCTCTCCAGGGACCACACTCTCCTCCGGGTCCTTCCCACAATGTAGCCTCTAATAGTATGTGGACTCCCTACCTTAGTGCTGGCGACAGCTTCAAAATCAATCAAATCAAGATCTGGACAAGAACTCACTCCCCTCTCCTCAGTGTCTAAATCTGCCGTGCTCGAGATGAAACCCGTGCCGCCTCCTTCGCTGTCTCCTGTGACCCGGAACAGAAAGAGATACCGAGTCCCGTCTCATTCGTGCATGAGCCGCTTCCACCCACCGTGAGTACCAGCCGCATCCGCCACTCCCTTCTCCGCTCGAGCCGCTCTCCTCACCACAGGAGATCCAGCACCACGCACCCTGCACTCCGGCAGCATAACAGGTGACAAAAGGGGTTATAAAAGATTATAGGGGGGATTTTATCATAATTCCGACTAAGAAACTAGCAGGAACATCATGGCAAACTATAAAAAAGCATCTCTTAGGGGGAGCCGAGCTGCGGCCATTCAGCTGGCGGCCGCCATGTTCCTCCCTCACAGAAAGCTGTTCAATTTTTTCTAAAGTCCCCTGGTAAAATGTTTTAGTGTGTCTCATCAGACGTCCCATAGTAGAGGCATAGCAAAATTGGTGAAACATGGCTCTTTTTGTTCCATTAAAAGAACTCAAACAGACTCCTCTGGGAGATGGTTAGTGACTCAAATCACATTAAACGATTTGAACGTAGTGTGTACCTCGTTTTATGGTCCTATTATTGATGACTCGACCTACATACTTAAGTTGCAATCAGATACTGATATCACCTCCCTATATTTTAGGTGGAGATTTCAATGTCCTATTGGACCCCATAAAAGATAGGTCTAATCTGAGTCATTATAAAGGCGCCCCAAAGATACGTTGTGCATTATCAAACCTGATCCAAGATCTAGATCTGACTGATGTGTGGAGAGCTATGAAGGGTAATCAACAGGGCTTCACGTTTTATAGTAAGAAATACGGTCACTCATCTAGGATTGATTATGTTTTTATAGATAGACAGTTCTTGAATGATATAGAGGGGATTAGCGTTATGCCAAGCCACCTTTCAGACCATGCACCATTGCAGTTTACATTTTAGAGTAAAGGGCTGCAGGTACAGCCTAGATGGACGTTAACGAGGGCCATGCTTCTCGACCCTGAAGTTATTGAGACTATGAAGTCTTTTTCTTTAGAATTTTTCCCGTTGAATATCGGCTCTTCAACAACGGATTTTATTTGGGATGCATACAACGCATGCCTAAGGGGGAAATTATACGGTATCATATGCTCTAAGAATAGGGCAGAGGCCATGGCACTGAAAAATATTGAGGGAAGAATAAGTCAGTTAGAGAAGGACAGAAATGGCTTAAATAATGGGGACCCAGAGCATCTTTTGCAAGTTTTGCAGGATCTAGACGCGGCGCAACCGGAATATAGGGGGAAGCTGGATGCAAGATGTAGAGCGCAATGGGACACTAGAAATATGCAAAATTTTGAGTATGGGAAAAAAGCAGGAGCCTTACTGGCATGGAAAGCCAGAGTTGACCATACCAGAAACGATATTAAAGAACTGATTATTAACGGTAACGGGGAGACATCAAGTAAAAATGAGGATATGCAAACCTGCCTTCTTTTGCTGTTCTCAGACCTCTATAAAGAAGATCTGGCTCCATCCCCTTGTTCCATTCGCTCATGGCTGAGTAATAAACTATTGCCCATCTTGTCTGAGGAGGGCAGGAACAGTTTAGATGCTCCTATCACGTTGGAGGAAATCATAGAGCAGATTAAGAAATCAAAGAATAAGAAAGCTGCAGGCTCGGACTCACTTCCAAGTGAAGTATATTAGCATCTTGTAGAAGAGCTGTCTCCCATTCTGGGCACTATTTTTTAACTCAGTATATTGCCCAGCTGGTAGAGTGCCTAACTCGTGGAAGGAGGCAATAATAGTTCTAATCTTAAAGCCAGTCAAGGACCCCTTGAGGGCTGACTCATATCAGCCAATGTCCCTGCTAAATGCTGATTACAAGATCTTTATGGGCGTTTTGGCGGGGAGATTGGCAAAATTGATACCCAAGTTGATACATACGGACCAGAAGGGGTTCATGGATGGAAGGCACATCCAGGAGCAGACACATCTATTGATAGGCAATATAGATCTAGCCATTCAAAGATCCGACCCCTTGCCCGCAGTCGCATTAGACGTGGCCATTGCGTATGATAGAGTCTGCTGGGTGTACCTAAGGGAGGTTTTGGAGGTAATGGGGTTTGGTCCCATTTTCATCCAAACCCTATGGAATTGCTATCAGGGAGCCTCGGCCTGGATTCTCTTAAATGGTCTGTTAACGCCAAGCATTAAAATCCAGCGAGGAACTAGGCAGGGGTGCCCCATCTCCCCTCTAATATTTAATATTTACATAGAACCCTTGGCGTAAGCTATACGGTTAAACAAATTAATCTCCCCTTATAGGTCTGAACTTTATAGCTCCAAATGAGCCCTTTATGCAGATGATCTGATATTATATAAAAGTGGCCCGGAGGTGGCGATTCCTCGGATTGAGGAGTTATTGGTTGAATTTGGGTCCATGTCAGGCTACGCGGTGAACAGATCAAAAACAGAGGTTATGTGCTGGAATCTGGAGCAGTGGAGGGGATCAGTGAGCACAGAGTTTAGATATCTGGGGATCTATATTGTGAAAGACCTGGAAAAAATTCCTCAGATTAATCTAAGCAGAGTGACTAAAGAAATAGACCGTCTTTTCAGTAGATGGAGAAATCTCCCTCTAACCATTTACGGGAAAATCAATTTGGTAAAGATGGTCATTCTCCCTAAGCTTTCTTATTTATTTTCCACTGTACCCCTAACCTTTTTGAAAGAGAGCATTAGTAAGGTACAGAGCAAGATTGGGAGCTTTGTTTGGGGGGACAAGGAGGTCCGACTGACTTGGAAAAAAGTCAGACGCAGACTAATTAAAGGAGGGATGGCTCTTCCCGACATCGGCCCTTATGCGGTAGCATTCCAGTTTAAGAGCATCCGGATGTTACTTATGAAACTCGATGAGTCAGTTTGGGGCAGACTGCTGGGAGAGATGGTAAGAGCTGAAGGAGGAGGAGGAGGCGACGCTTTTCTGTACAAGTTTGGGTCACCCAGATTCTTTAAGCGGGTACGTTTGAAGGTCTTGAGGGCAGCTATGGAGTTGGGGCACAGGGCGAGACTTAGTTGGGGGATATGTTACTATTAAGACCTGGCACCAGTCTGGGAATCGCCTGGAACCCCGGAGTGCCTGATAGACAGTCTAGCATTGCCAATAAAGAGGGCAGGAATTAACACCTGGAAGGAGCTGGTGGACACTGAAGAAGTACATCCTTGGGAATATCTGAGAGTCAAGATAGGTACAGGACTATCCAGATTCAAATATTTACAGCTAGTGTCCTGGTATGATATGGAGAGGGAGGAGGTGAGGGGAAATGGAGAGATTGTGTCAATCCACTCTACCAATCAAAAAGGAAATCTCAATACGGTATTATCATCTGCTAGAAGCTGAAGATCTAGCAATTCCTTCCCCGGAGGCGGTATGGAACCGATCCCCCATAGAAACCTCAGTACAGTCCCTTTTTCAGCCATCATTAAAGACACTATATAAGTTCATAAAACCTGCTTGTCTGAAAAAGAATCATTTCTTTGTTATTAATAGACTTTATTATTCCCCTGCTAAGATAGCAAAGTTCGCTCCATTACCTCCACCCAAATGTCCAAGATGCCACACACTTCTAGCTAATGATCTTCACGTCTTTTTTGAGTGCTCAGAATTGGAATCCTTTTGGAAAGAGGTGGGTGAATTACTCCGGGACATTTTTAAAATCAGGGTTGATGTAAATCTCTCCTTAGTCCTATTTGGAGATGATGGTTTCTTTTGTCAGACAGCCTCACAGCGAGACAGAGGTCTCTTATTATATATGATTCTGTTGGCGCGGAGAGAGATCTGTAAGAAATGGAAAGATCCCCTCCCACTAAAAAGAGAGGACAGGCTTAAAGCCTCGTTTGCAAAAGCCGAGAGGTCCACAGTTAGCAAATACGGCTTCACAAGATCCACAGAGGCCTAAAAGGTGAGATGAGGAAAAAAAAATAAAAGATCAGTATGAACCTGTTGCCCATGACTGTCTTGGGGTCCAGTGGCTCCACAATGTCAATCCCCACCCGCTCAAAGGGGGTACTGACCACAGGGAATGGCTGGAGAGGAGCCTTGTGCTTCCTCCCACTCTTTCCACTTGTCTGGCAAGTCTGACAAGTCATGCAATGGGTATCAGAACTCTTGCGCATTTGGGGCCAATGAAAGTGGGTGACAAGCCTCTCAAAAGTCTTGTCCTGCACCAAATGCCCTGCTAATGGCACATCATGAGCCAGACCCAGTAGGAAGGCTCTGAACTTCTGGGGTACCACCAGCACACGGGCTGACCCAGGTTAGCAACCTTAGGCTCACTATACAGGAGACCATTCTCCCAGTAAATCAGGTGTGACCCTGACTGATCACCTGCTGCCTGGCTTGCAGCCTGTTGCCGCAAACCCACAAGAGAAGGGCACTCTCTCTGCTCCTTGCAGAATTCTTCCCTGGAGGGGCCTCCTTCTTGCTGCCAATGAGTCAGCTCAGGCAGGTCTCCCAGTTCAGCTACTTGCTCGCCGGTAGCCTCCAGGTCATCCCCTCAGGGTCTACCTCCTCCTGGGCTGTGGGAACTTCGGGGCCGGTTTCCCGCGTCCCTCACTACTTCTCTCTTCGGCAGGTTCCTGGGTCTCCCTACTGGCACACATTGACCGGGTGGTCATGCACGCCCAGTCAGGCAGTCCAACCATCTTCAAGTGAGTTGTTTTCTCCACCTTTTCCCAAGGGCAGCTCTCCAAATAATTTCCCAACAAACAGTCAACTGACATGGCGGGCCTCACAGCAATCTGAAGAGTACCAGAGACCCCCCACCCCCACTCAAAGGGAACCTGCGCCATTGGACAATGACCCTCTGTGTTCTTAGCGTTAACAACTCAGGAAAATGCATGAGGGACAATCTGCTCTTGAGACACCAGGTGACACTTGACAGCTGTCACACTGGCTCCTGTATCTCTAAGAGCCTCCACCTTTTGGCCATTGACGGTCACTCGCTACCCATATTTCTTAGTGTTCCTGGGCAGCTGAGCTTCTGAGACCATCTCACAGTCTCCTAAAGAGACTAAGGTCATCTGTGTGGGACCCACCTTGGACATCAATCTCCTCCCCCAAGGCTACACTAGCCATCTACCGGGACGGAGCACCAGTGATATTATTCGCCTTATGACCCAGGTCGCCGCACTTGTAACACTTCAGGGGCCCCTGGGGAACAGGATTACCTGTTGGGCCCCTTGCTTCTTCTCAGGGGGAGGCTGGGAACCCTTCCCTTGGTTCCCTTGGGAATTACTTTGGGGCCCTTTTTTCGGAACTCCTTCTGTTTACCCTTGTCCCCCCACTCTTCTGCTGGGGACCCTCCCATGTTTGGCTGAGTCTCCCACATGACCCTTGTGGACCCGGGTGCTCACCCAGCGGTCCGCCTGCTCAGCAAGCTTCGTAGGGTTAGTCAGCGTGCTATCTATCAGATGCTGGCGCAGCTCTGGAAAACATTTATCAGACAAGTGCTCCCATGCAGTCAAATCGAAGAGACCTTGAAAATCATTAACCTTGCTGCCCTCTACCCAACCATCCAATTCTCTGCAAAAGAAAGTTACATATTCAACCCAAGTACTGTTTTCTAACTTTTTGCATTTCCTGAACCTCTGCCTATAGAGCTCAGGTGTCAAACCATATCTAGGCATCAATGCTTCATTCATGTGGCTGTATGAATTGAGGACTTCAGAAGGCAGGTCTAACAATGTATCCCGCCCCTGACTAAGGAACCTTCCCCACAACCCGCTCCCCAATCTCTCTCAGGGACCCGGTGGGAAGACATGGCTACCTCATAGGCTCTGAACCACTGACCAATATCATCATTTTTGTGAAACTCCTTCACCACATCCTTGGGAATATACACTCTACTTTCTGTATGTAGTGACGGTATGCTGCCACCAGAGGTAGTAACTTTTAAACTTATGGTTTTAAACTCAAACTCCCTCAAAACATTTTAATGCTCAAACTGCATTTTCTTTTCCTCAAGATCAAATCTTCTATTGTCTAATTCCAGCTGCCTATTCACCTTGAACTTGGTCATCTTCATTTCCTCCAACTCCTCTGGAGACAGACTTTTGTTAGAAGCATTGCTACCTGCAGGGGAAGGTACTCCCTTTCCTCCTAAGCCCAATGGCTCTTCCTGTTGCACAATTGCCAGGTCATACCCTCCTCAATTTCAGGGATTTTCCTTGCTTCTACCCAGGCCCTCAGCGCCTTGTAGAATTCTTCTTTCTTGGTGCACCCAACAGTGGAAACGTTGAATTTCTTGCAAAAATACTTCAGGTGCTTTACTTTGTAGCTTTCTAGCTTCTCTTCTTCCCCTTCACAATCAATAGAGGCTACGGATTCTGCTCTCTCTACTACGACTGAATCATGCATCTTTCAAAAATAGAAAAAAAATCCAAAAAGGAATCGACCAAAAAGTAGGTGGTATTGTTATGGTCTGCACTCACTAAGTAGTGTTCACCAGTCACTGTAAATGAGTCACAGATGCAAATCCAGAATCCTCACCGCTGACTACCAATGTTGGGGGTCTCTTGTTGGCACAGGTAGTTACGTGTGACAAATAGGGACCCTCTCCTCTATTCAGGATAAGGGGATTACACTCCTAAAATAACCCCTGCTCACCCCCTTGTTAGCTTGGCACGAGCAGAAGGGCTTTACTTCAGTGGTGTTGCTGTTGTGACCACATACAGTAACCCAGTGACAACACTACAAATGGACACCACGCCGGTTTTATATAAAAAAATAAGTATACTTTATATAGAGTTATCACAAGACCATAAACGACAAAAATACACACTATGATTACTTTAAGATGGTAGATTTAACCTTAGTTCAGTTCAGTTCTTAGATGCAACACTCTGCATCAATGTACCTTAGGTTGCGTTGCGCTTCCACGACAAGCAATGTCACAGTGATGGGAAATGCAGCAAAGTTCAGATACAAAGAAATAAAGACGTTAAGATCTTCCAGATGCGGCACGCTTCTTGGGGATGCGAGAAGTCCTCGGTTCGATGCGTGGACTGCAGCGGCGACACCCTTAGGATGCAATGACAACAGCTCCAGCAGCTTTTTTCCCACGATGCGCGAAGCTTCCGCTCGATGTGACAACCGGATACCGGCTTTTGAAGCCAGCGACCATTCTCTCTCGAAGGCTCCCCAAAGAAGGGCTGGTAATGCCCGAAATGCATTGGAGCAGTTGGGATATTTGGATGTACTATACTTGAATGAAAAGTTGAAAATGGAAAAAAACTGAACGATTTAATAACAAGATGAATGATTAAAATTCCTCTCTTGAACTATCTTCGGAGTCTCTCTTCCTTGAGAACCAAAGGTGTGCCCGATACACAGGGATGTCACTATGGACACATGGTGACACTTGACTATTATTTCACAAGTCGTGCCTAGGACGGACACACTACCTGTTAGGAGCACCCAACCTTCGAACCCTTGCATTACAAACTTTGTAAAAAGCTGTGCGCCCCCTGTTTTTGAAACTTACAACTACAGCGGTGACATCCAAGCTGCGACGGCAGCAGCTCCGATGGCGGCGCGCTTCTCGGGGAGGCAAGGTGCTCTTGGTCAATGCGGTGCAATGCGACAGTTCCAGCGGCAACACTCTCCTTCGGAGTTGCGATGGCAGGTACAGCGATGGTGACACGCTCCGACCTTGTTGCTAGGTTCTTCTCCTGATGCAGTGCAGTGCGACAACTACAGTAACGACACCCTCCTTTGGAGTTGCGACGGCAGCAGCAGCGACGGTGACACGCTTCCTCTTTGTTGCGGCACGCTTCTCTCCAATGCGGTGCAGTGCGACAGTTTCAGCGGCGACAACCTCCTTCGGAGTTGCAACGGCAGGTACAGCGACATGCTTCTTCTCGTTGAGTCACGCTTCCATCTCCTTGTGACACGCAGTTCCTCAGAAGGCCCAAAACAGCAGCAGGCACTTCCAAAGAACTCTGGGGTGCTGGGGGGTGAAGTCTGGTGTCCCTGAGACTTCAGCAGGAGGCAAGCTCTTTTCCAAACCCTTGGAGATCCTTCACAAGTTGAAAGTAAAGTACACAAAGTTCCTTTCATCTTCCTTTGGCAGTAAGGCAACCACTGCAGGCCAATCCCCCAAGCAGCACTTCAGCTTGGGAATAGTCTCTCTTCAGTTTCTTCAGGTTCCTCTTTTCAGTAAAGGTTTCTTCTTGTAGTCCAAAGTGATTTAATTTCATGGGATCGGGGTCCCAATATTTATACCCCCAAATCCTTTGTTCTCTGAGGGGAGAGGGGCCTTTGCCCAGTCTAAACCAGTTCTAAAGCACTCTGTTTACCAGACTCCTCCTTTCCTTTCACAGTGCAGGGCATGCACATCAGACGCCCCACAGGAAGTGGAGCCAGCATTGTGGAAGGCAAGTACAGTCCTGGAGCACTCTGTTTACAGGATTCCTTCTCTTCTTTCAGCGTGCAGGGCAGAGACATCAGCCGCTCCCCAGGGGGTGGAGCCAGCATTGGGGAAGGCAGGCACAGCCCTATTCAAGGTTCAGGTGCAACTCCTCCCTCCCATCTAGATGCAGATCTCTCTATTCACCACCGGGTGACAGCCTGTCTCCTGGAATTCCCCAGCCCTGTCACTCATTAAACCAGACATAGGAATACACAACCTAGCAGAGACAGGTTTGAATGGTTAGACAAGCAAATACCTATTTTCTAAAAGTGGTATTTGCAAACACAGAATATTAAAATCCACTTCACTAAAAGATGTATTTTATTATTCTGAGTTCAGGCATACTAGAATGTCTATCATGTTCTCTGAGACAGTTAGGATTATAAAACGTTATAACTCTAAAAGCCCTCTAACAGCCCATTCTGGCCTATGGAGAACAGGTAGCCTTGCAACAGTGAAAAACGAAAATGGCTGTAATTCACTATTAGCCCATGCCACACACAGCAGGGCGTGTCCTACCTTATAAACAACAGAAGTACCAGAGGGTCTCAAAAGATGTGCCCAAAAGTAACAAAAGGTCAACCACAACCAAGGAACCACAGTGATACGTCACAGAAGTTCTCAGCAGAGTGCGAGAAATACCCATCAGTCACCATACGGATCCGCCCTTCATCATTTGGGATTTTATCCGTACCACCCGTCTGAGAAAATCGGTGCCACATACAGAGGTCAACCCGGTGGTAAGGGGGTTCCTTAGTGGATAATGGCAATGACAGTGTGGTGTGCCACTCGATGTTAATGAGCGGCCAGAAACATGGGACTGGGGTGTGCAGTGTTGAAAAGAGTGGAAGGGTGAGGAAAACCAAAAAAGAGTGCGTTAAAATTGGTTTGAAAAAGGCACTTGACAAGATTTATTCGGTGTGTGCCTAACATACCAATGTTAAAAATCAATGTAACCCAAGGCCGTCTGATTATGTAGACCACCTGAGGTGAGAATGGTCAACTAGTTTCTGCAATTGAGGGACTATTGTGTCTTTGCATTCATCAGGACCAAAAATAAGATTAAACTACTGCACCAAGTGAAATACGTAAAGTGAAGGGAAGCACCAGGATAACAGAAAAGTGCACGTTGTCACCTGAATGCTCCGGGTGCCCTTACAGTCTGTGTTGATCACTATGGAAAGAGGAAAAGGTTAGGTATAGCTATCGTTGTCTTGTGGGCTGACAAGAAAGTCCATCAATGTGGATCTAACGTGACATCACATTCGGATTGTGGGGATACAGGCATTTAAAACAAATGTGGCCCGGTTTTAAAACATTCGGAAAGAAATTTCATAAGCCAAGTGTTTTTTAGTCCTTACCTCGATCTGTAAGGTGGACTGGCCTCACCCCACCTGGCAGCGGCTCAGGGGAAGATGAAGCACCGCTCTAGAAAACATGTGGAACACACATCAAACACAGTATGCACAAACGTGGACGAAGCACTTCCTATTCTCAGTAGCCAACAAGAGATGGTATCGATATCTTATCAATAATAAAATCGTACCCAGCAAGGACAGAGCCGAGACTCCGTTCAAAAGCGGATACTTTCTATTAAAAGAACGTGGCACTGCGGAGAAAAGAAGAAAAGAAGGGAGGGTTCCTCTTACCTATCCGTCGGTACTCCAGGGCCGGCGTCCTGGCCATCTGGGGAGGTAACGAGCAACCGAGGATAGGCTGTTTATAAGCCGCGCTGCCATTGGTCGCCCGGTCACGTGGAGCACTTCACTAACCCCTGTGATTGGCTGAGAGTGGAAGAAGCCTGCGATCTTATTGGCTATGTGGACTAAAAGCCGAATCAAGTCGTTGGTCGATCAGTCGCTTGAAGTCATAGCGACGGGAAAAACACATGACGAATGCAGGTGTAAACAGGCCACAGGCACAGCGCTAGCAAAGTTCAGTGGGGGTTAAATGAGGCTAGGAAAAAGAAAACAATGCGTTTCTATAATATTGCTGCTGGACATAATGCATGGCTGAAAGTCAATGAGGCCAAAAAGAGGGTCAGCGGTGAATACGCCCTGATGGCTTAAGACTGTAAACGGGCAGCTGACCACCGCAATGTCTGATTTAATAAATGCAAATAACTGTAAAAACTCACTTGAGTCATAACAAACGAGCGTCAACGGTACGATGTACTGAGAGTTGGAGAGAACAGCAGAGACGATAGGAAAGAGTCCCTGTTGTGGTCAAGATGGACAAATACAGTGGGGTGACGCCACTGCACCCCGTGGGTTACTATCCTTAAAATTTGAAAAATAAACACAAGAGCCTCATACAGGTGATCTCCTCATCTCTAGGGTAAATACTATCTCTCCGAACACCCTCTCAAAACCGTTTTCACAATGTTTAGTGTGTAAATGTAAACGGAGAGGAGAGTGTCCAGACAGAAGACATGGTGTACTTAGACCCTTCTCTGCTGACTAGAACCGACTCACAGAACGGACCACGGAATGTCATCGTTCAAACCGTCTTTGTGAGTCCTCAATTTAAGTACCCATCTTTGTTCTTTCGTCAACAGGTATTTAGTCACATCGGCTGTGTGTTTGGGGATGAAGGGTTGCTCCAAAACAGTCCATTTGAATTCAGTGGCTAGGTGCTTTGCCTCAAGAAAGTGGGCAGTTAACTTAGTGGCTTGTCTGGCACACCTGATGGTGCTCTTGTGCTCAGATATCCGTATGCGGACCTTGCGTGTGGTCATGCCCACATACTTGTAGCCACAAGGACAGGTGATTAGGTAAACCACATGATCACTGTTGCAATTGGTAAATTTCATTTGTTTCCATGGTCTGGCAGTGCCAATATCAATCTCCAATGATTTCGTTGTCTGCGCACAGACCTGGCAATTACCACAGGGGTGGTGTCCCTGAACAGGAGGGAGATTCCATAGTGATCCTACCGCCCTTGGTGGATCTTCACGTGGCCTAGTGTGCACTAGTCTGTCTTTCAGATTTGGACCCCTCTTGAATGAAACCAAGGGGCGTGAAAGGGTTAAGCGTCCAGAGTTCAGTATAGGCCAGTGTTTCTTGACAATACTTTGAATGCTGTTGGAGAGGCTACCAAAGGTTTGAACAAAAGTGAGGCGGTCCAAATCCGGCTTGGGAGGTCTGGGTTCCAGCAATGCTTCGCGATTGTTGTTCATTGCCCTTTTCATGGACCTTTTAACAAGTTTAGGTGGATATTTTCGTGCCACTAGTTGCATGCTCAAATCCTTGGAATGTTTTTTAAAAGCTGTTTTCGTGGAGCAATTCCTTTGAACCCGTAAAAACTGACTGAAGGGTAGACTCTCCTTTAATGCTTTCGGATGGTTGCTATCAAACAGCAGCAAAGAGTTCCTAGCAGTGGGCTTCCTATAGAGCTCTGATTGTAGGCCCTCGGGACCAGAAACAATTAGTAAATCGAGAAAAGCCAGTTGTTGGTGTCCGATCTCAATGGTGAACTTGAGGTAGTTGTTTCTGCTGTTCAACCAACCAAGGAATTCCAGGCATCTATCGCTTGTCCCTCTCCACACTACGAAAATGTCATCGATATACCTTTTCCAGGTCTTAAGGTTATCGATAAAAGGGTTTCCATTATTCAATACATGATTTTGCTCGAACCAGTGAACATAAAGATTTGCCAGGCTGGGGGCATAAACGCTCCCCATGCTGGTCCCCGATGTTTGTAGGTACACTTGTTCTTCGAATTGAAAAAAGTTTTGTTTCATGGCCAATGTGGCACAGGCCATTATGAAATGGACGGGAGTAATGCTGTGTAATTCCCTGGACTCCAACAGTTGGTGCACAACGTCCAGTGTCTCATCCTGGGGGATGGAGGTGTAAAGTGCCTCTACATCAAATGAGACTAAGAGATCCCTCTCTGAGTCAAATTCGATGTTGGGTAGCAATCTGAGCAAATCAGTAGTGTCCTGGAGATAAGTGGGCATTTCCTGCACCATCGGTCTCAAAAAATGATCCACAAAGGTGGAAAGGGGTTCCAGGGCTGATCCTATCCCCGAGATGATCGGGCGTCCTGGAGGCGGTCGTTGCTCTTTGTGAACCTTGGGTAAGGTATAAAAGTAAGGCATCTTGGGATGTTCCGTGCAAAGATACAGGGCTTCAGCTGGTGTGATCCATCCCTCTATAGATGCTTCTTCAACCATAGTTTTGATGTTCCGTTTCAAGTCATCTGTAGGGTCATGACCCAAAGAGGTATAGGCATTGCCCGTGTTGAGTTGTCTGAGGCACTCAGCTCGATAAACCTCAGTGTCCAAAATCACAATCGAGCCGCCCTTGTCGGCTGGCTTTATTGTTAAGTCCTTATTATCAGTAAGAGATTTTAGTGCTAAATGGTGTGATTTAGGCAAATTCTGGAAAGTCTTGTGTTTTGTACTGAAGAGATCATCCATCTCTTTCTCGAGTGCCTGTTCATAGGCTAGGACCTGGGGGGGCATGAGATGAGTCGGTGGAGTAAAGGTAGACTTACATTTCAGTCCCGTGTTAACATCCTCCTCATTCTGCGTGGAGGCTTCTTTATTAGCAAAGAAGAAGTGCAAGCTAATCTTTCTGAGAAATCTTGCCACTTCCAAACGGGTCTCAAACTCATCATTGTGATGGGTTGGCACAAACCCCAATCCCTTATTCAGGGCCTCATCCTCTGTAGTAGTTAAGATGTGTTTACTAAGGTTCATGACAATACTGGGGCTGCACTGCTCTGTCCCGCCTCTTTGTTTTTGGACGAGTTGCTCCTCAGAGTCCTCCCTTCTGTCGTCGTTGGGGGAGGGCTGAAATGAACCTGGGGCTGTGTATTGCCTCTCCTTCTGCCTCTGGATCTGCCCCGGCCAAACCCTAAAAAAGGCTGCCCGTTAAAGTTGTTTGTTGGAAAATTCCCGGGGAAGTTGGTCATATGTGGTCCCATAGGTTGTTGAAAAGGACCCGGTTGCTGTGGAGGGAAAAAAGGGGGCATTCCACCAAACTGCCACGGGTTAGGTTGCCACCATTGTTGTTGCTGTTGTCCCCTCCAGTTGTTTTTGAAATTTCGTTTGCCTTGACCACGACCTCGTGTGTTTGTGTGATCACTACCAGTGTCGCTCCCTGAGGAATTGTCACCTGAGCTGGATGTGCTGTAAGATGACCCCTTTCTGTGGCCAGTGGTGCCCAAAACCGGGGGAGTGTAGGTATCGCTCGAGTAGGGATATATTTTCTCAAATTTAAATTTATCCAGATCTTTCCTGAATTTGTCCATCTTAACCGACAAAGTATGCTCCCTGAAATCTCTGTTGTTTTTATTGGAGTCATCTAAGTTCTTGCTACCTTATACTTACAATGCACCCTGCACTTGGGCCTACCATAGGGGTGATCCGATATGAAGAAAAGGGACGGTTTAGGGACTGGCAAGTGGGTGCACTTGCCCAGTCAGCTTGACAGTACCAGACTGCACGCAGGCAAAGCAATAGCAGACCTTAGACACATTTTATAAGCCTGCTTCTGTGGGTGGCACAACCAGTGCTGCAGGCCTACCAGCAGCATTTGGATTACACGCCCTGGGCACACTCAGTGCACTATGCTAGGGTCTGACAAGTAAACCAAATAGCCAAACATGGAACCACTGATTACCACATCAATTTACAGTAGGGAGCACTTGCACTGTGGCACTGGATAGCAGTGGCACAGTGCCCAAAGCATCTAATACCAGCAAATATACATGAGTCAACAACAAAAATGGAAGGGAGACCCACGCCAATGGTGCCAGATCTAACATGCCCCTTTTCAAAAAACCCAGTTTAGATCCTAAGGATCCAAACAACTTCCGCCCCATTTTAAGACTTCCACTCCGAGCAAAATTATTTGAAAAAAAATATGAATTCTCACGTCAGTTCCTTTCTAGCAGAGATTCAAGCTTTGGATTCAGGGAGGGCCATAGCACTGCGACTGCCCTTTTCAATGTTTATGTTTCCTCGTTGGCGATGGAGCCGCAAACTAGTACGGGAGTTTAAAAATATATTGCAAATAAATGTACCACTTTTTTTTTAATTGCACACCACTTCTAAAGATAGTCTTGACTTGGGAAATGTCACTGTAATAACATATTACTTATATATAAATAACAATTTCACATTTTAATGCCATTGTTAAGTTTCAACCCCACCTCCATTCTGCCTAATGCCAGTTTCCATAGTAACAGTTCACGGAACACTCAACTTAACTGACAGGTCACACGTTCACTATATTTACAAGTTCACCACACAATGTTGCAAATACAAACAGCAGGTGTGGTTGTCTTTGACAAAAATGACCTTATCCTTTCTATTGTACCTCTTAATATTTTTTACTAACCAATAAGAAACATACGTTTAAAAAAAGTTAAATACAACCTTTTTTGAATGAGCAATGTTCTTCAACAGCCAATCAATTACCTACTTTTTAAAACACATCATCTTGTCCACCATTTTACATACTTCTCATTTTACCAACTGACTTCCTTAGCTACGGACATCTTTTCATTACTTCCACACCCCTTCAAGATGCTTTCAGTGTGGATTTTTGGACAAAGCTATGTTTTCTGGTGCAAAAGGTATGCAGAACACAGAGGTATTGACAAAGACCTAGCTTTGCAAAATGAGGACATTGCATGGATTGCACAGAGAGGATTAAAGTGGCACCAATTGATGCCTTTGGTTAAAACCTTTTTACATCTCCAATCCCCTGACCTCATGATTGTGCACTGTGGGGGAAATGACCTAGGCACACAGACTGGGGTAGGTCTGGAAATGCTAATTAAGGACACCTTTGCTCAATTGATGTTCCTTTTACCTCAAACTGTCTTTGTATACTCTAACATATGCCAAAGACAGAAATGGAAGTGGTCTAATCAATTTCATCCACAGATTGAGAAAGCTAGAAAAAATGTCAATAAAGCTTTTCTGCTTACCTCAGAGATCATAGCATGGGCTCCATATATAACAACAATCTACTTTTTGATATGGATAGCATCTACAGGAGTGATGGAGTACATTTCACAGATCAGGGAAACAGAGTCTTTCTCAACAACCTAAAGCTCTGCATCAGCACTTACATGTAGCTAAAACAAAGTCACAAGGGCTCTTTTTAGAGCCACCCTATAACATAATACTGATTGTAAAAAAATTCTTTAACACATACATTTTTTTGGGGGGTGGGGATTTGCGCACCAGGCGTGAATTCCCAAAACAAAAGCACAAACTCAATGTACTACAACAAAACACACTTTTCAAATTTAAAAATTAAATTTTAATATTATATATTTTTAACAACTCTATTAAATGTAATCTTGTCACTAACTTCAAGCACAATACCTCTTTAAAACAACTTCACAAGCACAACACTACCGTCTATATTATATACTACTTAATTATTTATTTAAGGTGAATTCGCAACTCCAGCACAACGTTACACAGGGGGGCAGTGCTGAGCGCCGTGCTGGAGTCGGGACTCCAAACTTGATCCAAAAAAATGATCTACTTCCATTATTTCGTATTCGCCCCGGGGACCCCATCCCCCGGGGGCATGTCCTATTTTTTTATATAAAAAACAAATAGGGGAGGGGGTGTGCGTCCCCCCTCCCCAGGCCGATTTCAGCCCCGGGGACCCCACCCCCAGGGCCAGGCCATTTATTTATTTTAATTAAGAGGAGGGAGCCCAGTTGCCCCCCTCCCAGGCCACTTCTGGCCCCGGGGACCCCATACTCCGGGGCCGGACTTTCCGTGCTTTTATTTTTTATTAGACGGAAGGGGGGCTGCGTTGCACCCCTCCCAGGGAGCTTCTGGCCCGAGGACCCCATCCCCGGGCCTGGCATCACAATTGTGGACCGTGGAGGGAGCCTCAATGCCCCCAAGGTTCCACCAGCTCCCCGCCTCCTGCAGAAGCCACATTGCTTATGCACAAGGGGAGCTGCTGACATGCAGCTCCCCTTGTCAAAAGCAATCTGCTTCGGTTTTTGGAAGCGAGAGCAGGCTTCCGGCTTCCACTTCCAAAACCAAAGCAAACAGCAATGTCCCAGGGTCAGCACCCGGGGACATTGCAGGAGCCAGCCCTGGGGGGTGACGGTCCCCAGGGCCACAAAGGGCTCCAGGAGAGGGGCAGAGCGCCCCCCCTCCCTTAATTTCTAAAGCCCCAGGGAGGTGGTGGTCCGGGTGGTGGTCCCTGGGGCCGGGGGACCGTAACGGACCCCTGAATTTGAATATTTAGTGCCCCAGGGAGGTGGTGGTCCCCAGGGCATGTGGGGAGCTCAAACCTCCCCACACACGTTTCAAAACAAAAAACAGAGCACCGGGGAGGTGGCGGTCCCTGGGGCTGCGAAGGGCGCATGCCCCTGTGTTTAATTGGCAAAGCCCCGGGGAAGTGTTGGTCCCCGGGGCGAGTGGGGGGGCTGCATGCCCCCTGCAAATCCTCAATGAAGCCCTGGGGACATAGTGGTCCTCGGGGCTGGGCCTAGGGAGGTCAGAGTGTTTGCAACCTGCCCCCTTTTCTTGTTTTTCATCTTTTTTTACTATTTTCGTGTGACTTGGTGTATACTGAATGCAGGCTTTACACATTAGCAAATATAATTGGCGAGAAGGAAAATGTGATGTTAGCTGAATTTTATTTACTTCTTTTCGGAGACAAAAGGTAAGATCCACCAAATGCATCTGCATTTTACTGTGCATCACATAATCTGACTACATTCTTGAGATGGCATTGGTCGATAACTGGAAATGCATTTTCTTAAAAGGCAGAACATTTCTGAATAAGTGTATTTGTATTTATATTTAACTCCCAGTGTGTAAAGGGGAGCAGTTATAAAGTTTCTCTCTTCAATAGACATGTATGGCCTACTCTTCACTTTCCAAATACATTTTTCCTGTACATATTTGCTAACAGTATCAAGCCACAGGCGTTAGTACTGTCACAAGATGAGTCAAAATGCATATGTATTCTTTGTTTAGTCTCTTGTACCTGTCTTTCCCTTATTACTTGCCTGCCTTCCCATCTCTCTCTATTTGTCACTCTCTCATTGTATCTCTTTCGCCTCCAGGTGCCTCTCCAGCTACATCTGTCTCTCTTTTCTATAGCCCTTCTCTTTCCTTTCTCCATTTCTCTTCTATCGCTTCACTATTTGTTGCAGTGTCACATTCTGAAATGGTTCCCAGGTGGTAATGTGAGAAAGATCTAAATGTCACTGTGCTGCTCACCCAAGTTAGGAACCATAGAGCAACAAAAATATTACTGAAGCGTTATCTAAAATATTGTTTGCTTTGGTGAAACAGAAAGCAGATCACAGGCTTACAGTTTAAAAATATACTTTTGGGCAATTCCACTGGAAAGCCCTATACAATATTTTGTTGCAGTTTGACTTATGTCATGTTATTAGCTGAAACCAGCTCCAGGTTGATCCACTGGGTATTGTTCCACACACAACATTTGAAACTGCAGAGGAACTTTGTGGCTCAAAAACAGGCAGTGTTTTAAATGTGCAGGTGCTGTCCAGTACTGAGTACTTGCACTTCTTTAATTTGAAACAAAGAGTTCTGGCACTTCTTAGTTTTGCTGCAATACATTTAATGGGAGAGTATTGGCACGTCCCAAGAGCAAACAGGTACTCTAAATAGTGAGCACCTGCACTTTTATATTTCCAATTCAAGCACAGGAAGCAACAAGAGGTTTCAACTTCAGAATGAAATGCATTGGATTATGTTATGTTAGTGGTCCTTTTGTGCTTTTGTTTTTTCAGCTGTGTGTACAGCATGGCTCTAATCTGTCCGCAATATGTTTTGCAGCAGTACTTTGTGCTGCCTGGACGGAGAATTGCTGCATGGTTCTGGTATGCAGACACCAAACATGTGAGGTTCAGTGTGCTTCAATTTGTAATTTGTTAACCACCTTGAATCCCCAAACCTCACTACCATATAAAACTTTAGAGCAACAGATGGAATCATATAACTTTAAAATCGTTCCTGGTGACCAACGGCCTAATCTATGAGCAAACTAAGTGATTGCTCCAGTGGACCTTATCAGAGCGAGGCACTTTTCCTCTAATAAGTATTTAAAATTCAGTTTTCCATCAAATAAAATACCCAAATATGAGAAGGCCAGTACTTTCCCTAAGGTGTGTGTGTCTTTTGTCTAATTGTGAGGCCTCCTGGACTTCTTCCTAATTTCCATTATACATGATTTAGCTATATTAGGAGACAGATCCATCGTATTCATGAAGGTCACAAAGCGGTCTATTAAAAGCTGCAAGCCCTTAGGGGTGTGAGCGAGGAGTACCACGCCATCTGCATAATGCAGGACAGGGACCGCTCTTGTACGTATACTCAGGGTGTCTGCTTGTATGGCCATCAGGGTGGAGTCAAGACCGTTGATATATAATGTAAACAAAAACGGCGTTAATATATAGCCCGGTCTAACCACGCTAGTACAGTTAAAATGGTCCGTGGTCTTCCCCTCCTGTGTGCATCTGACTACTGCCATGGTATTTGAGTGTAGTGCCATTAGAGTGTTAATTATTGCTGGATTCACCCCAAGCTCTCCCATGAGTGTCCATAGTTTGCAGCTGTTCACTCGGTCAAAGGCCGCAGTGAGATCGTTAAACGCTAAAGACAACGCCCCTGGCTTGGCTGATTTGTATTTAGAAGTGATAAGATAAACATTGAGGCATTGGTCTGTAGTAGATTTACCATGTTGGAACCCATATTGGACATCTGGTATAATTTGGTTGACCTCAGCCCATTCCGACAGCCTGTTTAAAACCACCCGCCCCAAAACCTTCACTGAAAAATCAATTAGAGATATAGTGCCATAACAATATTGGCTGTCCCTGTCTCCTTTCTTGAAAATGGGAAAAATAGTGGCAGTGGACCATGATGCTGGCATTACTTAAGCTACTGTCGCATTTATTACCCTCGCTAAGAGTGTCATCCATACCTCTATATTACATTAGAAGAAGTCTGGCGGGATTTCATCTGGTCCCGGCGCCTTGTTCCGCGAAAGACCCCCAATTCCTATTCTCACATCATCCAGATAGAATATAATGGGGTCAGCTCTCTGCTCAATATTTGGTGCCTGAAATTGCTCTGCTCTAAGGGGATGGTTATACAAACCCTCAAAGTGCTCCTGCCATTGATCTGGTAGGATGTTATGGCTTTGCCCTGTTTTATCTGAGTCTTTAAAACATGGGTTGTTAATGACCTTTAGCTCAGCTGCCTCTGTTAACTCCTCACAGGCTTTCTGTTGTAGTTGTCCGTTTCGCCCCTTGAAGGCTTGCTTATAGATTTTACGGTAGGCTGACCCCCCCGATCCCTATCTCTCGGAACTGTATGAGGGCTGATTTTAAGTCTTTAAGGGCCCAAGAACATTGCCCATCAAACCATCTTGGGGGGTCCATACTAGGGGAATAAGCCGGTGCTTTCAGTAAACTATTCCCTAATTTTATGGCATGACACGGAGGCCAATATTATGCAAATCTCCTTTATTGCGTAGCTCACAGCAGCAACAATGAAAGATCTAGAACTTGAATAAACATTCCAATATAGAGGATATAGTCCATGAACACACAGTAGACTTCCTTCTTTGTTACTGCTGCACACAAGATAAGTACCCTGTTTTGACTCTCTGTACTGTACTTCCCTGTGCTCTTATGTGTGCTTTATCTTGGACTTAGGGAGGTTATTTGTCGAGTGCGTGTTCACCCTCTCCCTCCCTGTCCTTTGGCAGCAGTGTTATCATTTAATATCCTTTTTCTTTCTATTTGTCTAAGACTTATTGTCTTTTAATATCTTTAATAACACTTATTTGTGGTCTTTTATCCGTGTCCTTTACCCGCTGTTTAAAGCCGTTTTGTCCTTTACCCGCTTTCGTGCTGGGTTAGCCACACCCCTCTTGGGCTCTTTTCGTATTTCCCTCACCGAGCGGTTAGGGATCGCTTTTGCCTCCAGATCAGCTTCTCACTCTAAATACCCACATTTAAAATCTCTCGCATACCCCCCTCGGCCATTTCAGGCCGAACTTAGACTTTGCGGGATTGCTTAGGACCGGCGTCTTTTGAACGCCGGCCCGCGCTTCACCAGTACACGCATCTCCATGGCAGCGCTGCGGCCTCTCTCCTACGCAGGGCCGCGCTGCGTTGCCATGGGGACGGGAACTACGCTGATTACGAGGAATTAGGCTCCGTTTTAAACAAGCCTTTCCCGTCCCAATCTACTGCGTCCCTTCGCTCTCCCCCTCCCACGCCGACTTACCGCGTTTCCTCGCGCTGCTCGTATCACGCTGGCATACCTCTGCTAAACCTCTCCCGTCTGTCAGACTTGTCACGTCGTTTAAAAAAAAAAAGAAAAAAAAAAAAAGACACGAACAATGAAAAGGGACTACATGGGGATTAACCATTAACATTACATATACCAGCAAAATAGAAAAAGGACTACAGGAAGTTTGCCACAAGTGGATAAAGAACTTCCTTGATTTGGAGGAAAGACCCTAGCTAACCCACCTGTTGTCATGACTACATAGCATCCATTTTGTTGTCAACATTCCTGCATTGTCAGTTTGTTCCCCATTGCTAAGTACCTTTTTTTGATCTCACCTTATCACTATGTCTTCTGACCCTTCTCCCTCCTCTATGGAGGATAAATTGGAAGGCCTTATCAACAAAACGATAGATAAGGTAATGGGATCCCTTGATGACACCATTAACAAAAAATTGGAAACCATGACAAAATCAGGCTAGCCACCTATGAGGACCCGAGGGGATCCTACCGAGGCTTCAACGAGCCAGAGAAAAAGACAGACCACTCCAAATCCGTCTGAAAATGTTAAAAAACCCAGAAGCTCTAAACCCATGTTTTCAGATTCACGCTCTGGCGGTGACAATGCTGGTGCCTCGGGCACACTGGATGGGCAACTCAGAGGCCCTAGCCTTCCTATCCCCATTGATAGCGACGATGGAGTCGAAGACGAAATTGACCTGTCTTGCTCCTCAGAGTTTAACTCCGATGAAGAGGAAGGCGAAATTAGAAACTTATCTGGTGAGGCATCAGGGGCCTCGGGGTCAAAGATGGGAATACTTGACCCCATTGGGGAACATATGTTTGACCCGCTCCTCATTAAACATCCGCTCTCCCCAGAGTGGACCCCATCCCAACATATTGGCGAATATCTGTCCTTTTGGCTCCGCAAAGAAATGCCAAAGGAGGTCAGGGCCCGCCTCAGGTCTGAATGCCCCCGCCCCTCCCTCCCCGACAAAATAGCCATGACCCCTGAACTAGACAGTAAGGTAGTGGCATTTATTGCCAAGACGGGGAAAGACCCGAGGAGGGGGCTTGACAAAGGACTCAAGTCCTGCCAAGACAGATTGCTGGATATTACAGGCCTGTTGACCAAAATGTTTGAAATGGCCGAAGGAGCTTATGTTTCTGATTCTCCCATCGACCCGAAGGAACTGCGACAGTGGGCGCAAAGGGCTATATGCCTCCTGGGCAACGCAAACACTGCTCTTTCTAACGAAAGGCGTAAGAGCGTGCTTCTCAAGATTGACCCCAAACTAGCTGAGCTATCTAACAAAGAAGGCGGTGCTTCCTCCCAAGGTCTCCTCTTCGGAGAAGAATTCATTAGGGATATGGCCAAATATGTGGGAGTTTTTAACTCCATCCAAAAATCTCAGAAGGATATAAAGAGGGTTTTCAACAACAGAGGAGTTTTTTCCCGGGCCGGGAGGATGCGGGGTCGATTCCCCGGCCGTGGAAATGGCTCACCAAGACCCTTTGGAGGACGAGGAGGAAGGTCCTTTCAGTCCGGTTATGGCTTCCAGTCATCCTTCTTTCCCCAAAGACAACGATCCAGAGGAAGAGGATTCAGAGGTAAAAGGAAGACGAGACCCTTCTCTACCGGTAAGATCTCCCAAAGACCCTTCAGATACCCCTATAAAGGTGGGCGGGAGACTAGCCCTTTTCTCTGGGAATTGGACCTTAGTGAGTCAGGATCCTTGGGTCCTAGACACCGTCAGGGGATACAAAATAGAGTTTGTGGACTTTCCCGTCCAGAAGAGATTCCCCCAAGAAATACGTTTCTCGCAAAAAGACTCTGCCTTAGTATCCCAAGAAGTAAAAGACCTTTTTTCCAAGGGTGCAATCCGGGAGGGAGAAGAGATTGGGTTTATCAGCAACGCCTTCCTGGTGGAGAAGAAAGACAAAAAAATGAGACCTGTCATAAATCTCAAAGACTTGAACCAGTGGGTGGTCTTCCGACATTTCAAAATGGAGGGAATCCATCTTCTCAGAGATGTTTTGAGAAAAGGCGACTGGCTTACTCGCCTGTATCTCAAAGACGCATATTTGACTATCCCGATCTGGCCTCCTCACCAAAAATTTCTTCAATTCTTCTGGGAGGGCAAACTTTGGCAGTTTTGCAGCCTTCCCTTCGTCTTTCTTCGGCCCCTTGGTGTTTCACCAAGGTTCTTCGTCCCATAGCAGCTTGGCTAAGGAACAAAGGGGTCAGACTGATTCTTTATCTCGACGACATCTTGATAATGGCCGATTCCAAAAAGGTCGCTTCTCAGCACACTGCCCTTGCCATAAATCTTCTGGAACATTTAGGGTTTGTGATAAACACGAAGAAATCCTCTACGTCTCTAACCCAAGTCACTCAGTTCTTGGGCTTTTCAGTAAATACTCTCCAAGCGGAGCTGAAACTTCCTGGCGACAAAGTCAGGAAACTCAGGAAAGAGTTGAGGAAAGTGCTAAAGATCCGCTCCTTTCCTCTAAGGACCCTAGCAAGGATACTGGGTCTACTGTCCTCAACTATCCAGGCAATTTATCCAGGTCCCCTACATTATCGGGCGCTTCAGAGGCTCAAAGCCAAAGCCCTCAGATTAAATCGATCTTATTCTCAAATGGTCTCCCTGGACAGAGACTCCAAGAAAGAGATCATATGGTGGGTGAAGAATGCAGAAGCCTGGAACGGCAGAGCAATCTTCGGAGAAGAACCAGACCTAGTAATTCACTCGGATGCGAGCCTGGAGGGTTGGGGCGCGACCTGCGGCGATTCCTCGACCGGGGGACTCTGGACCCCACAGGAGAAGGATCTACATATCAACTGCCTGGAACTTCTGGCGGGATGCTTTGCTATCCAGAGTTTTACCAAGGATCTGATGAAATGCTCGGTCATGCTTCGCATGGACAACATATCCGCTGTGAGATACGTGAACAAAATGGGCGGCCCTCATTCCAAGGGCCTCTCGGACCTAGCCAAGAACTTTTGGGCCTACTGCCTCAGCAAGGGCATTTCGGTCGTTGCCGAACATATCTCGGGGTTGAACAATGGGGTAGCAGACTGGTTCTCCAGGAACTATGTAGATTCGAGCAACTGGAGACTAGACAGGAACATTTTTCTTGCGATCCAATCTCGCTGGGGTCCCTTCGGAATAGACCTTTTTGCGGACCGTCTCAATACTCAGTTGCCCAAATCTTTCAGCTGGAGGCCGGACCCTCTGGCCTTGGGAATAGACGCCTTTTTTCAGAACTGGCTTGGTCTGAGACCCTATGCATTCCCACCTTTTGCCATGCTTCCTCGCCTCCTCGTTCAAGTCCGGAGGAACAAAGAATCCATAGTAGTAATAACTCCTCTCTGGAGTTCCCAAGCGTGGTTCCCCATCCTGCTGGAAATGAGTGTGGATTTTCCAATCCTCATCCCCGCTTTCGAAGAGCTACTGATAGGACTTCACGGAGAGTGCCATCCACTTCTTCTTCAGGGCATCCTGTGTCTGATGGCCTGGAAGATTTCAGGAGACAGTGGCAGATCCCTGGACTTTCGGAAGGCGCTTTCAGGCTCATGTCAGAATCATGGGTCCCTGGTACCAGAAAAGCATATAGATTGGCTTGGCGTAAATGGGTTTGCTGGTGCCTTCGACGGGGTTACGATCCCGTTTGAGCTGATATAGTTCAAGTACATAATTTCTTAACTGGAATCTTTGCTTCGGGTCTGGCTTATCGGACCGTTAACGTTTATAGATCGGCTATTGCTGCAGGTCACTGCTTGCTAGATGGTTCTTCGGTAGGCCAGAATCTTCTGACCAAAAAACTTATGAGGAGTATGCGCGTTTTGAATCCTCCTCTACCAAAATACTCCACTCTCTGGGACGTGAGAGATGTCCTCAGACTACTTTCCTCTTGGGGCGAGAACTCCTCTCTCTCTTTAAAGAAATTGTCTTTTAAATTAACTGTTTTACTGTGCCTTGTCTCCTTCAGATGTACCTCAGATGTTAAGGCCTTAGATGTCTCTAATAGAGCTTTTCAACCTGAGGGTGTTTGCTTTTTCATTAAAAGACGGACTACAACTATGTCAACCTCTGTTTTCTATCCCTTTTTCCCTCAAAATGAGATCTTGTGTGTGGTACGATGCCTTTTGGAATACGAGAGCAGGACCTTAGGTCTAAGGGGTTCTGTAGATCAATTAATAATTTCCCACAGGTTCCCTCATAGAGCTGTTTCCTCTCCCACCTTGGCTAGATGGGTTAAAGATGTCAGGAAAGAAGCTGGAATTGATATTTCAATTTTCGGAGCTCACTCCCTTAGAGGTGCTTCAGCTTCAAAAGCTTTTATTTTGGGTGGTGGCCTTCAGGATATCCTTAGGGCTGCAGATTGGTCGAATGAATGTATCTTCAAAAGATGTTATTTTAAACCTGTTTCAAATGTTTTGAACACACTTTGAACTTGCATAATATTGGCCTCCGTGTCATGCCATAAAATGTAGATTTTTCACAGCCTGCTGGGCAGAAAATCTGGATTTTATTAAGGACACGGAGGCTAAGATTATCCCACCTCTTTTGTTCCCACCCTGGGAATGTTTATTACCTTTTTGCTCTTCTTCTTTTTAAGATTAATTTCTTAGAAAGAAGTCTCGGATGAATTCTCTATGGTTTTACGTTGGATTCAGAGTCTTCTAAGTTATTCCTGAAGTTATCTTGTTCGCTTACAAAGAAGGAAGTCTACTGTGTGTTCATGGACTATATCCTCTATATTGGAATGTTTATTCAAGTTCTAGATCTTTCATTGTTGCTGCTGTGAGCTACGCAATAAAGGAGATTTGCATAATCTTAGCCTCCGTGTCCTTAATAAAATCCAGATTTTCTGCCCAGCAGGCTGTGAAAAATCTAAATTATGCAATATCCCTAAAGGCCTCTCTACTAGTTCAACCCCTTGCACTTCTGGGTCTAAACATTTCAAAATTATCTGTTTGCCTGTATTAAAAAGAGAAGTGTTAAAAGCAGCAGAGTCTACCTGGGCCCAGTGTAACCGCCTACCTTGATCAGTTGCGGAGATCTTACCCCCAGCTACTCTATAAGGTGCTGGAAGCTGGTGCGAGGCAACAAGTGACAAAGTCACCAGATTGTCGTCACTAAATAAGCTATAATTGATGTTAAAAACGGTTATAAACCTTTTCAATGTTCAAGAAACAAAAATAAAATCAATAATTGATGAGCAACCTCTCCCTTTGTAAGTCGGGTGCACAGCTATGTCCAGATGGGTGGCGATCAAGTCCAACATGTGAGATAACCCATAGGTGTTTAGGAGGCCACTCAAATCCCACCCTTCTTGAGAATCCTCCATGTGTGGTCCCTCCCTAAGTGTGCCGGATGACCAATCATGATGGGTCACCCTCAAGTTTGGACACAGATGGCAATTAAAATCTCCGTCTATAATCAATTGTGACTGTAGTGGACTTACCTCATGTATTAGTTCCAGCTGTGTATTTAATTCATCAAGGATAGTCAGAGTGTGATTTCACATTATAAAACTTAGTTAAAACTGCCTGTACATGTTGTTAAAGACGGTAAGTCCTTGGGCTACATCTGAGTCCCATGCCAGATTCTTCCATCTACCGTGAATTCTCAGATCTATAAACATGATTAGCCCCCCCTTTGCTCCCCCTGAGCCCGATCTTAATGCTGAGCAGAACAAGGTTTTATATCCTTCAATCAAAAAGTTATTTTCTGGCTCTCAAGCTTCCTGGAGGCATATTATATGCAAATCTCTGACGTAATGGAGTCACTGCTCGCCCGCGAACTTGCTGGTTAAACTCGATACATTCCACAAGATTATTTTTAGATCGCCCACAATACGCACCTCCAGGAACCAACAGATGAGGCGATAATAGGTGCGATGATAGCCCTCTCTATGCTATCTAGTCCCAGCTGACTTCGGTCCCTGCACCCCTGGGGGATTTGTGTTGTTATCCCCAAATTGGTCTCCTCCCTTCCCCATGCTATACTAGTAGATTCAGGTCGAGTATCAGTAACTCTGCCCAAGCCCTTTGTCACGATTGTCAGTAGCCCAAGTACATATAAATGCCACTAACCTTGTCCTTGTGACCAGCGGAGACGATGTCTGGAGATAGGCCCCCCAATTCCTCTAGACACGAACCCCAACAAAGGAGTCTGTACACCCTCTGCGTGGACCCGTGCCCCGGAGAAAAGGGAAGTGGATAAAATAAAAAACTAGCTGTAGGTTCTGTGCTTCCCTCAAGGTCTGGTCAAGAAAACTGCTAGGTACCAGGAAGGGCTTCCTAACTGCAGAAGAGGATGACAAAGCAGAATATATCACCCCTGTTCTCTTCTGATTACCTGTATCTGTATGATCAATGTCTTATCACTTCTTACCAGAAAGTTATACAGCCAGATGAGGTATTTCTGATCCCTTGTATCCCAAAACAAAAAAAATAAAAGAAATGAACAAGGGAATAATAATCCAATGCAATTAGTCTGTAGCTGGTACAGGGTATACCACAAACTGAGCAGTCTGTACTTGCTGCTGGAAACGTGAAGATTCGCAATGTCACCATAAGATTCAATACACTCAAGAATTGTCCTTTTCCCAGTGTGATAGCGTTGTTAACCGCATGCGTGCGGGCGGAATTCCGCTCGTACGCTGAGATTTTTAAAAGCGCATCTTACGTGACGAGCTGGGCTCGTCATCAGCGTGCGAGGAGGCTACGCCATGACGAGCCCAGCTCGTCATCAGCGTGGAAGGGGTTAAAAAGACACAATGCTAATGTTCATGATTGTTCTTTTGGTGATTGTGATCACAGAATGTATTCCCAAACTTAACTAGAGCCACAGTGTCCAAAAAATGAGTGAGCGATAACCTGGCACTGCAATCAAAGGTTACCAACAATATAAAGTAAACAAGGCATCTACGCTTGAATACTGCTAACAGGATCACACCGAGCGCGTCTTATCAGCAGACGCGTTCAAAGCAATAACCTTTCTCACTCCGCCAAATGCGATGTAAACGCGAAACACGCGTTTACATTACACCGCGGCTTCTCTTTTCTAACATCAAGCACAGGTGCAAAGCGAACGCGGAGGATGCGAGCCCGCACTCCTTCCGCTAAAATACCTGGCGTGATTTCAGTCTCGAAAATAACTAGATGTCCAGAACTGCAACGGCTTCAATCTTCAAGCTGAAATCCGGCGGGGAACACCATCCGCCTTTCCCACAGAATCAGGTTGATTGGCAAGCACCTTCCCAATGTGAAGGAAGTGCTTTTGTAAGTTCCGCCCTGAGCCTCCATGTGACGTATCCCTAGGCATGCTGTTAGCTGTAGTTTTCCAGTAATTCACCCTCGTTACATGTCTGACAGGAGAACAGCGGCGACCACAACAATGGTATGGTTGTAACCCCCTTGACATTGAGATCGCTACAGAACCCCCTCTCGAGGACCGCCGACCCGGCGGTTGACCAGGCCTGCCCGGATACAGAGCATGGAACTGCTCCAAGTGCACCGGACAATGTAGGTTGTCCACAGGTTCCCAGGTCCTCTCCTCGGGGCCAAAGCCTTTCCAATCCACCAGATACTGGACCCTGCCTCTAACCAACCGGGAGTCAAGGACAGTCTGTACCTCATATTCTTCCTGTCCCTCTACCTCAACAGGAAGGGGCTTATCGGGCAATCTCATACCGGAAGGACAAGGTTGAAACAGGGACACATGGAATACTGGATGGATCTGCCAGGAACCAGGAAGAGAGAGTTTCATAGTTACAGGGTTGATAACCTCAACTATACTGTAGGGACCCACATATTTAGGTTTCAATTTGGTAACCCCTCTGATATGGAGATTTTTAGTGGAGAGCCATACCTTATCCCCCACCCTGTAGGCCGGTTTGGGGGTTCTCTTCTTATCGGCAAACCTTTTCTGTGCGGACTGAGCATTAGCCAGATTGTGTTTTGCAGAGATAAGCACCGCTCGGAGATGTGCATGATGTTCATGAATACTTGGCACAGGAGAGCGGACAGGCCAATCAAAAGGGAGAGCGTTGGGGTGGTAGCCCTGGAGACAAAAAAAAGGTGAACAACCCAAAGTTGTGTGCACAGCGTTGTTATAGGCGAATTCCGCCATCCATAACAAGGTAGTCCAGTCCCTATTATTTTGCAGCGTGAAGCATCGGAGATACTGTTCCAGCGTCTGGTTCAGACTTTCAGTTTTACCATCAATATCCAATGTCTTACAGAGAGCCCTCCAGAATCGAGACGTGAACTGAGTCCCCCTGTCCATAATCAAAACACTAGGGATACCATGGGCCCGTACGATGTGCTGAAGAAACACCTCAGCCAGTTCAGCAGCCGTGGGCAATCCAGTCAGTGGTATAAAATGCCCCATTTTTGTCAAATGGTCAACAACAACCAGAACCACGGTCTTCTCATCACAGGGTGGCATCTCGACAATGAAGTCCATAGAAAGCGTATGCCAGGGTTGTGGAGGAATAGGCAAAGGTCTAAGGAGTCCCACAGGTTTTGCATGGATAGCCTTTCCTTGCGCGCATATTGCACAGTTCTTTATGTATAGTCGCACATCATCTTGTACTCGGGGCCACCAAAAGGAACGTTCCACACTGGCAATTGTTTTATACGTTCCCATATGGCCCCCCAACATAGAATCATGGGTCCATGCTAACACTTCCTTATGTAGTATCTGGTTCTCAGTTCTTGAAGTGTGTACCTCTTGCTGCAAAGCTGCCAAGCTTTCCACCACAGAGGCCAACAAGACATTAACATCCATCGTCTAGGCCAGGCTTGTATACGTGGGCTTGCCAATCTGTCGGGATTGTCAGTAGCCCAAGTACATATAAATGCCACTAACCTTGTCCTTGTGACCAGCGGAGAAGATGTCTGGAGATAGGCCCCCCAATTCCTCTAGACACGAACCCCAACAAAGGAGTCTGTACACCCTCTGCGTGGACCCGTGTCCCGGGGAAAAGGGAAGTGGATAAAATAAAACACTAGCTGTAGGTTCTGTGCTTCCCTCAAGGTCTGGTCAAGAAAACTGCTAGGTACCAGGAAGGACTTCCACACTGCAGAAGAGGATGACAAAGCAGAATATATCACCCCCGTTCTCTTCTGATTACCTGTATCTGTATGATCAATGTCTTATCACTTCTTACCAGAAAGTTATACAGCCAGATGAGGTATTTCCGATCCCTTGTATCCCAAAACAAAAAAAATAAAAGAAATGAACAAGGGAATAATAATCCAATGCAATTAGTCTGTAGCTGGTACAGGGTATACCACAAACTGAGCAGTCTGTACTTGCTGCTGGAAACGTGAAGATTCGCAATGTCACCATAAGATTCAATACACTCAAGAATTGTCCTTTCCCCAGTGTGATAGCGTTGTTAAAAAGACACAATGCTAATGTTCATGATTGTTCTTTTGGTGATTGTGATCACAGAATCGATTCCCAAACTTAACTAGAGCCACAGTGTCCAAAAAATGAGTGAGCGATAACCAGGCACTGCAATCAAAGGTTACCAACAATATAAAGTAAACAAGGCAGCTACCCTTGAATACTGCTAACAGGAAATCACACCGAGCGCGTCTTATCAGCAGACGCGTTCAAAGCAATAACCTTTCTCACTCCGCCAAATGCGATGTAAACTCGAAACACGCGTTTACATTACACCGCGGCTTCTCTTTTCTAACATCAAGCACAGGTGCAAAGCGAACGCGGAGGATGCGAGCCCGCACTCCTTCCGCTAAAATACCTGGCGTGATTTCAGTCTCGAAAATAACTAGATGTCCAGAACTGCAACGGCTTCAATCTTCAAGCTGAAATCCGGCTGGGAACACCATCCGCCTTTCCCACAGAATCAGGTTGATTGGCAAGCACCTTACCAACGTGAAGGAAGTGCTTTTGTAAGTTCCGCCCTGAGCCTCCATGTGACGTATCCCTAGGCATGCTGGTAGCTGTAGTTTTCCAGTAATTCACCCTCGTTACATGTCTGACAGGAGAACAGCGGCGACCACAACAATGGTATGGTTCTAACCCCCTTGACATCGAGATCGCTACACCCTTCCCTCCTTGTAGTCAATCTATATCCTTCAGGTCCCTCAATTGTGCAAATGCATTACTTAAAGTGAAGGGTCCCCCACCCAAAGTTAATCCCTCCTCTTGTCCTGCAAAACGTTATGACAATTTTAAGCTAGATGGTGGCCTATAAAAGAAACCCAGCGGTAATGATTTGGTCTCTGCAAACTTTCCGGTGTAATCTTGGACTCACTGCCTGCCGCCTTACCTGCTAGAGAAGCCCTTGCAGGCGCCGACTCTGCCACTCAGCCGTTACTCCACCGCTGCCTGCCACCTCCCCTGCCGCAGCCTTCCTCCATCAGTGCTGCCGAGTGTGGGGGAGAGTGGGAGCAAAACTACAACTCCCAGCGGCCTCCGCGACCGGAAGTCGCGTAGAGGCGGAGCACGCCAGGAGGCGCTTTAAAACGGCATACATCTGCTGGGGAGCGCGTGTCTCTGCAAACTTTCCGGTGTAATCTTGGACTCACTGCCTGCCGCCTTACCTGCTAGAGAAGCCCTTGCAGGCGCCGACTCTGCCACTCAGCCGTTACTCCACCGCTGCCTGCCACCTCCCCTGCCGCAGCCTTCCTCCATCAGTGCTGCCGAGTGCGGGGGAGAGTGGGAGCAAAACTACAACTCCCAGCGGCCTCCGCGACCGGAAGTCGCGTAGAGGCGGAGCGCGCCAGGAGGCGCTTTAAAACGGCATACATCTCCCGCGTCGCGGGAGCGCCCGGGCTAAGCCCGGGACAAGGGCGGGACAGTCTTAGACAGTCCGAGACTGGCCGTGACTGGACTGGGCCACTCCCTTTGTCTCACAAGTAAGAACATTATATTTATCTATTAATACCTTCTCTCCTGTGTGATTGCAAAGCGGAGTATTTCATCCTCAGTGTAAGACTTGTATGTTTTAGTCCCAGTGCCTTGGTATATTCAATTTTGCTTCAACCAACCCGTAATTTGATACTGACTGCGATCCTTTTGGGCCACTTATATACCGATGAAGTAAGAGTCCTTGCCTGCCAACTCTTCTTGCCAATCGGGATAAGCAACAACGCAGTGTCTAACATGCCAATAAATATGTCAAAAAAACTGCCCCCAGTTAACACAAAAACCATAGATAACTATATGGTCCAGGTGGTTGCTCAAATTAATAACGAAAGGAGACAGTCATTGGGACTAAGCCAGTCTCCTAACTTACAGCTATTAAGCCCAACTCAAAGTCCACAACAGACAGTTTCCACAGCATTTGATGACCCTACGGATCTGATAGATATTTCGGTTCATTCGAGCCAAAATCATGTTGACCAAAGCAGTCTAGTGTTGGACGATGTAGTAAATATAGTGCCATCAGATTTAGAAAACAATAAAGACTCTGATCATGAGCTTACGGCCCATAAGTCTGACGATCCTTCATCTCCCGAACTCCGAAGGAAATTCGACCTGCGAGAACACATAGAAAGACCCAACAAAAACGGACAGGTCTACGCTCGGGAAATAGGAAAAAAAGAGCAACACCCACAGGGAAAAATAAGGTCACAACTATCCGAACATGGAGATGACCACGACCACGATAAAAGCTATAGGGATGATGATCTGCTCCAGAAGATAGCTGACATTCTAGACTTTAAAATTAAAACCATAATTAAACCTCTAGTTGCTAAGATTGACAAACTAAATGCCGAGGTAAAAAGAATGATTGGTCTTCAGTCTAAGGCTGTGGATGGGGTCGATAAGTTAACAACTCTGGGATCAACACCGGGACATCCAAATGAGAATAATGTGAGAAGTTCCACGGAAAAGGGGAGTGATTTGACGCCCCATGCTTGTGTAGTCCAAAACTCAACTAACTCTACCAATCAGTCGCTGGCTATTGACGGTGCACCAGCAATAACAAGAATACCACCAATAATATGCCAGGAAACGGACCCCCTCCAATTTATTGAAGAAGCCTCTCCAGTGGTATTAGTGCTGGCCAATGTCCCTCCACCAATGGATGACCAAACAGAATCGCCAGCATCTTTGTCTAGTAAGGCACTGCACTGGCTAACGGGAAACATGCAGATGGCACCAGGAGGCAAACAACAGCTTGCATGTGAAATAAAGTCAGTAAAAAGGGTCGCTTGGATTGGGAACCGACCAAATAAATTCAAAGGAGACTGTGTTATAGTGACCTTTTCTCATCCGGCTGGTCTACCCAATGTCTTAAATTACATTTCCCCCCACAAAGAAGATCTGGGTCTGTTGTCCCCCTCACTCTCAAATTTTTCTATGGGGAACAACGAAATGTAACATTTCCCAAGACTCCGGGACCTGTGTGGGACACTGTGAGGAAAAACAGAGGAATAAAGGTTTGCCTTAATGATTGGGGTATGGCTCTAGGAAACAGATATGAAGCTCTATCAGGGCTAAATGATTGTGATTGACTGGGTAGATGTAATTTTGCTTCCCTCACTCCCTCTGGTGTTCGAGCAGGGGGAGACTTGATAGATTTGATAGCCCAGACAAGTGATGAGACAGCTGATACATTAATAAATGTTAGCAATGTTAGCAACATCCAGGCTGATCTGGGCAACACAAAAGATGATTACCATCCCACTGGCCATTTAGATCACATTGTCGAAAGTGATCAAAATGTAAATCTATCCCCAAACTTGATTATAAGCGGGAATAATACAAATGAATTTGATCATCCCCAACAATATAGGGAGAGTCAATCTAGCAGTATGAAACCTGAAAATGACATTGTGCATGATCAATTTACTTTAATGTCATGGAATGTTGCTGGTCTAAAAAGTAAAATTCCATCACAGGACTGGTTAACTTTCCTGGACTCGAAGGATATAATTCTTTTCCAGGAAACTTGGCAGCTAGATCCAGAACCCATACAAGGTTACTTACACTTTTATGTCTCAGCTTTACCGAGTATAAGGGGGAGGCCTAAGGGTGGCCTAGTGACATGGGTCAAACAGAACGGTGTATATTCAGCTCTCCAACTGGACACTAATAGCCCTGATATACTGTTGGTTAAATTACAGTGACCCCACTATAAGGATCTTTATATCTTTAATATTTATTCAAGGGGTTTACCAGGTGGCAAACCTACTGAGGCGGTTGATCAGCTAGATTTTCTTTTAAAACAATATTGTTTAAACGCCAATGTTATTGTTGGCGGTGATTTTAATTGTTATTTTGAACCACTTGATAACCAAGATGTAGATCTTACGACAGAAGAGGACTATATCTGGGACATCCCTCAGCTCTCCTTAACACCTATTAAAAAATGGTCTGAGGCTGCACTCCAATTAAAAGTTTTATGTGTAGAGTATGGGCTGAGGGCCACTAACGGAAGAACGGGCACGGTTAGGCAGGGTGCCCCTACTTTCACCAATTGATAACAACAAGGGACCCCAAGATTAGTCTGCAGGGACCATGGGGAGCATACTTTTGAACAACAACAGCGGTCCCAAACATAAAGGAATATCACAAGAATAAAATATAGACAGAGTCAATCTATAATTTCAGGACAGACATGTCCAGCCGGACAGGGGTCTTCCAGAGATTTTACTCAAGATTTATGTATTGAAATCACATAAAAATACCATCCAACAATCAACCAGAGTGGACAACAAGCCTGTGTCCAGTACTAACAGAGCGAGTACAAGAGGTGATGTAGACAGCAGAGAAGGGCTTTGTAAGGCGAAACAACGTTACTCTATAAACAGTACAATTGTACAGAGTATAACATACATGCACTGGACATTTCAGTAGTAATCACAGTTAAGTTCACGTGCATAAAAGGTCGACGGCATTTCGGACCCCTATAAAGTATCAGGGACCATCATCAGGACAAATACAATGAAAAGCCTTAGGTTAATTAAGCCTCTAAATGCCTAAAGAGGGGAGAGAAAGGAGATATTCAAAACATATACATAGACAATTAAAATAAACTCTGTAACATGGTGACATGAGTGTGACCAGTGAGCGACAAAGTACCGGTCAGTTATGTCACGTGGACTATGGTGCTGGTAGTGTAAACTATAAGCTGTGATCCGGAAGATGGAAGATTACATATAACAGTGAGAGTGTCCAGTGGGGCCATAGTTGCAGTCATGATCGTAGTAATGCCGCAGTGACTAATTCAGAAAGGCCTCGCAGTAAGGGCGTGACGTCGAGTGAAAGCGATTTTAAAATGGGCAAGGCGCGTGATCGTGAGGAATCGTGAAAGAACAACCGGCGCGGTTTGTGTTAAAAAAGCAGCCATAATTGCAGTCATGATCGTGGTAATGCCGCAGTGACTAAATCAGACGGGTGAAAGCGATTTCCAAGTGGGCAAGGCGCGTGATCGTGAGGAATCGTGAAGGAGCAACCGGCGCGGATTATGTTAAAAAAGTAGCAACAAGGCTTACCGGGTCGCCTCGTTAGATAGAGGCTGGCTCCTCGGGCAAAAGATTTACACGCGATAACCCTGCAAAGGCGAAAGGGTCAGTAGCGAACAAGGCGTGGTATTTTAAAAGTAAAGAGCCACGGAGGCTCTGTCAAGGAGCTCAGAGACTTACCAGAATCGGGTCGCGACGGCCGCGGAGAATTTGGATTCCGTCGGCTTGGCCAGGATACCTGATAGAAAGGGGACGCATCAGTACTATGTTTAATTATAGTAACCTCGGTACGGAGGGGAGGGTGGAGGAATTCACTTACCGGGTTAGTCGGCATGAATCATTTCCTGGCGTCCACAAGGCAAGGCATCCAGTGACTAATATACTTGCACCGGATTGGTCCAAGGGTTGGGCATAGAAATAAAAGACGGACACACATGGGCGCCATCTTAGGGCGGTGGTTGTGAGGGGAACAGTGATACGAAGTGAAGGCATGCTTAGAGAGAGAATATATTCGCATGTGTAAGGAATAATAAAGCTAACATACATTTTATGCATTTTAACAGTGGACTGACAACAGCATCCAGTTCTTAGTGATTGCTTCAGAGAGGCACATAATTATTGCAGTACAGACACAATCATAAACCGAAGTATTAAGGAACCAAGTCTGAACACAGACCCAGAGTGTCAAATAAGGGCAGTCCATTCATCTTGAACGTTGAGCCCCGAATTCAGACTATCAGTCTTTAAAATCCATTTCAATTCCTCTCTGTTCAAGAGGCGTGTCAGATCACCACCCCTGGGTGAGATGATGATTTGTGCGATCACAGTCCAGCGGATGTCATTCTCGGAGTGTCCCTTCTCCACAAAATGTTCCACCAAAGGGGCGTTGGGTGTTTTACACCTGATGCGGCTTCGGTGTTGGGAAATCCTCAGTTTGACCTTCTGCTTTGTTTGACCCACGTATATCAGATTGCAAGGGCAGATGATGGCATACACAACATTCTGACTATTACAATTGGTAAATGTTTTACGGGCATTTCTTGCATTGTTGAACACAAATTCTTTGCCATCAATTGAAAATTCACATACAACGCACGACCCGCACCGGGCGTGCCCAAAAAGTGGAGGTAATTGCCAGTGGTCATGGAGGGTTACATTTCTAATGGATGGTAACGCAGCCCTCACCAATTGGTCCTTGAGATTTTTGTTTTTCTTAAAGGCAAACAACGGAGTGTCCCAATTAAGTACCCCTGAGTTTAAAATGTGCCAGTTCTTTTTGACACATTGTCTCACCCTGCTGGAGACTGGGGAATATGTAGTTACACAAACCAATTTTTCAGTGGCCTTTTTGGGTTTTGGTTCCAGGAGGGTTTCCCGTGGACAATACCAAGCTCTCTTCATAGAGTTCTTGATGAGGCGCCTGGGGTATCCTCTAAACCGGAGTTTGCTCGATAGTATGTTAGCTTCACAGAAATAGTCTTCCCTTTTGTAACAGTTCCTTCTCAGTCTCAGGAACTGGGAGTATGGCAGACTGTCCCTCAGAGCCCTGGGGTGACAGCTGTCATACCGTAGCAGTGTGTTTCTCTCCGTAGGCTTACGGAAAAGGGAGGTGTATAGGGTGCTCTCATGATGTTGAATATTTAAATCAAGGAAAGAAATGCTACTTTGGTTGTGAGCAATTGTGAAGGTGAGACCATTGCAATTATGGTTCAACCAGTGTAGGAGCCCGTCTAGTTCAGGGATAGTGCCGCCCCAGATCAAGAAGATATCGTCTATATATCTCTTCCAATTTTTCAATCCTTGGTGAAAGGGATTCGTGGGCCACAGGATGGTATTCGTCTCTAGCCAATCCATATACAGAATCGCCAGAGTGGGGGCAAAGACAGCCCCCATAGATGTACCACGTACTTGTTGGTAGTACTGTGAGTCATACATAAAGAAGTTTTGGGTAAGGCAGATTTCTAAGAGTTGGATGATAAATATCGTCGGAACTCTATGGGGGCTGGGTCGGGTGTTGAGAATGCTCTCCATTACCAACAAGGAGTCCCTCTGTGGTATATTGGTGTACAGAGACTCGACGTCTAATGTACATAGAGTCTCAGTGTTAGGGTCAAAAGCGTGGTTTTCTATGATATTTATCATATGCATACTATCCCTAATATAACACTGGGTTGTTGATACAAAGTCTCTTAGGAAATAGTTGACATAGAGGCCCAGTGGTTCAAGTACTGAACCACAGCCCGAAACGATGGGTCTACCGGGGGGGGGTTATCCAATCTTTTGTGGATCTTCGGTAAGGTGTATATCACCGGTATTCTGGGGTTGGAAGTGTTGAGAAAATTAAACTCATGTTGGCTGATAATGCCCTTTGACATCGCATCAGTAGTCACATGCCTGATGAGAGTCTGTAGTTCCTTTGTTGGATTGCAGGGTAACCTGCAATAATGATCAGTGTTGGAAACCTGACGCAGTAGTTCATCTTTATAATTTCCAATGTCTTGTAGGACAATCCCACCACCCTTATCAGCAGGTTTAACTATGAGCTGGTTGTTATTCTTCAGGGTTGAGATGGCATTTTTCTCTTCAATAGTAATATTAAAAGGTATGAAGAGATGGGATTTTTCTAACTCAGAGATCTCTTTTAGGATAACCTTTTCAAATGTCACAATCTCTCTCGGTATCATGCTGGCTGCCGGAGAAAAGGTCGAAGGTGGTCTGAAAGGTGTAACAGTGGTTTTTGGCTAAGAGGGATTAAGTTCGAAGTAAGAACGTAGTCTTAGCTTGCGAAAAAAGGTCATCAATTCAGATTGTAGGTCCAAGAAATTAGGGTATTTAGCAGGGACAAAAGATAGTCCTCTTTGGAGAAGTGACGACTCATATTCAGTGAGTACGTGGTTCGAAATATTAAAAATGGGTATCAGGTTATGGGCACAGTCAGGAGTTACCATTGGTAAAACGTGTGTCTCGTCTGGCGTTCCCCAGGGGGATTTCACCGGATAGAACAGAATAAAAAATCTAACAAGGTAAAGAAGGACATTAAATTCTTTTCCTTGGAGCGCACCTATCCCTATTTGCAAAAGGATTTCTATCTATCTCAATCGCAACTTTAATCCACACCAGCAGACCCCTAGACCTTGGGGACGTTTTAATAAAAGGAACACAGTGGTTGGATTCACGGACTCGTCAGCTGACTCATCTGACAGTTCGGATACAGGTGAAGGAACTAGTGGCAATCAACGCAACCCCTCTCATTTTTTATCCAGAGGCAACTCAGAACCCCAAAAGAGAGGCAAGGTAAAACAACAACAGAGATGGCAGAATCCCCCTGGGAACGCCAGACGAGACACAAGTTTTACCAATGGTAACTCCTGACTGTGCCCATAACCTGATACCCATTTTTAATATTTTTAATATTTTTAATATTTCGAACCACGTACTCACTGAATATGAGTCGTCACTTCTCCAAAGAGGACTATCTTTTGTCCCTGCTAAATACCCTAATTTCTTGGACCTACAATCTGAATTGATGACCTTTTTTCGCAAGCTAAGACTACGATCTTACTTCGAACTTAATCCCTCTGAGCCAAAAACCACTGTTACACCTTTCAGACCACCTTCGACCTTTTCTCCGGCAGCCAGCATGATACCGAGAGAGATTGTGACATTTGAAAAGGTTATCCTAAAAGAGATCTCTGAGTTAGAAAAATCCCATCTCTTCATACCTTTTAATATTACTATTGAAGAGAAAAATGCCATCTCAACCCTGAAGAATAACAACCAGCTCATAGTTAAACCTGCTGATAAGGGTGGTGGGATTGTCCTACAAGACATTGGAAATTATAAAGATGAACTACTGCGTCAGGTTTCCAACACTGATCATTATTGCAGGTTACCCTGCAATCCAACAAAGGAACTACAGACTCTCATCAGGCATGTGACTACTGATGCGATGTCAAAGGGCATTATCAGCCAACATGAGTTTAATTTTCTCAACACTTCCAACCCCAGAATACCGGTGATATACACCTTACCGAAGATCCACAAAAGATTGGATAACCCCCCCCCGGTAGACCCATCGTTTCGGGCTGTGGTTCAGTACTTGAACCACTGGGCCTCTATGTCAACTATTTCCTAAGAGACTTTGTATCAACAACCCAGTGTTATATTAGGGATAGTATGCATATGATAAATATCATAGAAAACCACGCTTTTGACCCTAACACTGAGACTCTATGTACATTAGACGTTGAGTCTCTGTACACCAATATACCACAGAGGGACTCCTTGTTGGTGATGGAGAGCATTCTCAACACCCGACCCAGCCCCCATAGAGTTCCGACGATATTTATCATCCAACTCTTAGAAATCTGCCTTACCCAAAACTTCTTTATGTATGACTCACAGTACTACCAACAAGTACGTGGTACATCTATGGGGGCTGTCTTTGCCCCCACTCTGGCGATTCTGTATATGGATTGGCTAGAGACGAATACCATCCTGTGTCCCACGAATCCCTTTCACCAAGGATTGAAAAATTGGAAGAGATATATAGACGATATCTTCTTGATCTGGGGCGGCACTATCCCTGAACTAGACGGGCTCCTACACTGGTTGAACCATAATTGCAATGGTCTCACCTTCACAATTGCTCACAACCAAAGTAGCATTTCTTTCCTTGATTTAAATATTCAACATCATGAGGGCACCCTATACACCTCCCTTTTCCGTAAGCCTACGGAGAGAAACACACTGCTACGGTATGACAGCTGTCACCCCAGGGCTCTGAGGGACAGTCTGCCATACTCCCAGTTCCTGAGACTGAGAAGGAACTGTTACAAAAGGGAAGACTATTTCTGTGAAGCTAACATACTATCGAGCAAACTCCGGTTTAGAGGATACCCCAGGCGCCTCATCAAGAACTCTATGAAGAGAGCTTGGTATTGTCCACGGGAAACCCTCCTGGAACCAAAACCCAAAAAGGCCACTGAAAAATTGGTTTGTGTAACTACATATTCCCCAGTCTCCAGCAGGGTGAGACAATGTGTCAAAAAGAACTGGCACATTTTAAACTCAGGGGTACTTAATTGGGACACTCCGTTGTTTGCCTTTAAGAAAAACAAAAATCTCAAGGACCAATTGGTGAGGGCTGCGTTACCATCCATTAGAAATGTAACCCTCCATGACCACTGGCAATTACCTCCACTTCTTGGGCACGCCCGGTGCGGGTCGTGCGTTGTATGTGAATTTTCAATTGATGGCAAAGAATTTGTGTTCAGCAATGCAAGAAATGCCCGTAAAACATTTACCAATTGTAATAGTCAGAATGTTGTGTATGCCATCATCTGCCCTTGCAATCTGATATACGTGGGTCAAACAAAGCAGAAGGTCAAACTGAGGATTTCCCAACACCGAAGCCGCATCAGGTGTAAAACACCCAACGCCCCTTTGGTGGAACATTTTGTGGAGAAGGGACACTCCGAGAATGACATCCGCTGGACTGTGATCGCACAAATCATCATCTCACCCAGGGGTGGTGATCTGACACGCCTCTTGAACAGAGAGGAATTGAAATGGATTTTAAAGACTGATAGTCTGAATTCGGGGCTCAACGTTCAAGATGAATGGACTGCCCTTATTTGACACTCTGGGTCTGTGTTCAGACTTGGTTCCTTAATACTTCGGTTTATGATTGTGTCTGTACTGCAATAATTATGTGCCTCTCTGAAGCAATCACTAAGAACTGGATGCTGTTGTCAGTCCACTGTTAAAATGCATAAAATGTATGTTAGCTTTATTGTTCCTTACACATGCGAATATATTCTCTCTCTAAGCATGCCTTCACTTCGTATCACTGTTCCCCTCACAACCACCGCCCTAAGATGGCGCCCATGTGTGTCCGTCTTTTATTTCTATGCCCAACCCTTGGACCAATCCGGTGCAAGTATATTAGTCACTGGATGCCTTGCCTTGTGGACGCCAGGAAATGATTCATGCCGACTAACCCGGTAAGTGAATTCCTCCACCCTCCCCTCCGTACCGAGGTTACTATAATTAAACATAGTACTGATGCGTCCCCTTTCTATCAGGTATCCTGGCCAAGCCGACGGAATCCAAATTCTCCGCGGCCGTCGCGACCCGATTCTGGTGAGTCTCTGAGCTCCTTGACAGAGCCTCCGTGGCTCTTTACTTTTAAAATACCACGCCTTGTTCGCTACTGACCCTTTCGCCTTTGCAGGGTTATCGCGTGTAAATCTTTTGCCCGAGGAGCCAGCCTCTATCTAACGAGGCGACCCGGTAAGCCTTGTTGCTACTTTTTTAACATAATCCGCGCCGGTTGCTCCTTCACGATTCCTCACGATCACGCGCCTTGCCCATTTGGAAATCGCTTTCACCCGTCTGATTTAGTCACTGCGGCATTACCACGATCATGACTGCAATTACGGCTGCTTTTTGAACACAAACCGCGCCGGTTGTTCTTTCACGATTCCTCACGATCACGCGCCTTGCCCATTTTAAAATCGCTTTCACTCGACGTCACGCCCTTACTGCGAGGCCTTTCTGAATTAGTCACTGCGGCATTACTACGATCATGACTGCAACTATGGCCCCACTGGACACTCTCACTGTTATATGTAATCTTCCATCTTCCGGATCACAGCTTATAGTTTACACCACCAGCACCATAGTCCACGTGACATAACTGACCGGTACTTTGTCGCTCACTGGTCACACTCATGTCACCATGTTACAGAGTTTATTTTAATTGTCTATGTATATGTTTTGAATATCTCCTTTCTCTCCCCTCTTTAGGCATTTAGAGGCTTAATTAACCTAAGGCTTTTCATTGTATTTGTCCTGATGATGGTCCCTGATACTTTATAGGGGTCCGAAACGCCGTCGACCTTTTATGCACGTGAACTTAACTGTGATTACTACTGAAATGTCCAGTGCATGTATGTTATACTCTGTACAATTGTACTGTTTATAGAGTAACGTTGTTTCGCCTTACAAAGCCCTTCTCTGCTGTCTATATCACCTCTTGTACTCGCTCTGTTAGTACTGGACACAGGCTTGTTGTCCACTCTGGTTGATTGTTGGATGGTATTTTTATGTGATTTCAATACATAAATCTTGAGTAAAATCTCTGGAAGACCCCTGTCCGGCTGGACATGTCTGTCCTGAAAATATAGATGGACCTACTTTCACCAATGGCACTTCACATAGTCGCATCGACTATATCTTGATTAATAAAGAGAACTGGGCTAGCGTTGATGATATGTGGATTGAGCCAAGGGTTGAAAGCGACCGCGACCCATTAATCCTGACACTTAAATTGTTTGACCTATCGAAAGGAAATGAATTGAGAGTAAATGTCCAAGTTACTCTCTCAAATGATAAAAGACGTATCAGATGGTCAAACTGTGCAACCAATGAGGAAATCATAATAGCTATTAGGGACTTAACAACTCAGGCCATTAGAGAATTAAGGAGAAAATCCACTATGGACACTCAGATACTTGAAATAACTATGATCCATGATGAGTTTTTTAATAAATTGAAATTGTTTTTTGTTAAAAAAGTTACTAAAAAGCAGCGTAGGCCAATAAGGAAGGAAGATCAGTGGTACGATAAATCCTGTAGGGTTGCCTATAGGGCCCTATCCGATGCAGTAAAAACAAAAGATAAAAACTTAATAAGGGATGCCCGAGCCACATATAAAAAAATGCAAATTAGGGCAAAGGGGGACTGGGAAGAAGGCTACTGGAGGGATCTCCTAAAAGCCAGCAAAGATAGGTCTATGACCTCCTTCTGGAACATTGTCAAATGGGGAAGGGGGGCCAAAAGAGGCGAACCCATGAACCACGTGTCACCAGAAGCATGGGTTTCCCATTATTCGACCCAGTTTGCTGCTGAGGATAGAGATGAAGATGAGTGTGTGGCTCCTGTAAACATCACTAAGAGCCACTTACACTTCACTAAAGCTGACGTCCTAAAAACATTAAGTAATATTCCCAAAGCTAGAGCTCCAGGATTGGATTTTGTTCCTGCAGACCTGTTTATACATGATAAAGACTTATGGGCTACCTATATCCAGTTGCTAGCCAATGGTATCGCGAAAGGCTCGCCTATTCCTGAGACTTGGAAGGGAGCCGAGATAATCCCCATCTTTAAAAAGGGGGAATGCTCGGATCCAGGTAATTATAGGCCTATCAGCCTGATCGCATGTATACAAAAAGTATTGGCTAGGCTCGTACTGCAGCGTATCCATGGATGGATTGACGAACAGGACATACTGTCACCCTTGCAAGCAGGCTTTCGTAGCCACACTAGTACCATTGATCAAGTTTTTAGATTTGTTTTAATATATTGGCGCTTTGTATTTCTTGGGGGGGATGCTTTTTGCAGCTTTTGTTGATTTAAAATCTGCATTTGATTTAGTTCCTCGCCCCAAGTTGTGGAATTCTCTGCAAGAACAGGGTATTCCAAATGAAATCTTGTCCTTACTAATTAGAATGCATGAGAATAATTTTGCGCAAGTTCGCTGGAATCAGCAGGGCAGTGTTACCGATAAATTTCCTATTGAAAAGGGAGTACGCCAAGGATGCGTTTTAGCTCCAACGCTTTTCTCGCTTTACATCGACAGGGTGATCAGGTACTTCGAACAACAACCTAAAGATGCCCCAAAGTTGGCAGGAAGACTGATCCCCCTGTTGATGTTTGCGGATGACACCCTGTTGATATCTAAGACCCAACAGGGACTCCAGAAAGCCATTGGAGTTTTTGAATCGTTTTGTGCAGACCATGGCCTCGTTATTAATACAAGTAAAACAAAATTTATGGTCTTGCACAAACGAAGACACATCAGAGGGAAGGCTATTATGGACGGGGTTCAACTTGATCAGACCCAGGTCTTTAAGTACCTCGGCATTACCCTGTCGTATAATTTAGACTGGAAACAGCACATCAACGAGCTAGCCACAAGGCATGCTCAATTGACAGGAGCACTTATTAAGGAATTATTTTCCTCACATTCCAAACCTATTAGTCCGGTTTTAAAAATTTATATTGCTAAGGTTGGAGCGGCGGTTCTATATGGGGCTGAACTCTGGGGGCCTAGTAATCTCACAAAGTTGACGGTAGCACAAAATAAATTTCTCCGCAACATTACTGGCTTACCAATGTCAACCCCTTTGCTACCCTTAAATTATGATTTGGGATTCCACAGCTTCGAGGATATGGCCAGGTACAGATCAGTTGCCTACTGGAGGAGGTTATGGGTAACCCCAGAACTCTCTCAGTACGCCCAAGGATTTCTCGAGGTTAGAACCCAGGACACAAGACATAAAATAGTATGGATGAGAGAGGTAAAAACTATCTATAGGGCTATGGGATTATCTCAATTGTGGGATGACCCTGTAAATAATGTTTTCCCACCCAAAAAAATACTTCGAGACTTGTATTGGAGCATGATTGAGACTAAGTCCTTTGGAAGCCGTATTGAACAATCTTTTACTAGTGACTTCCTAGTACTCAAGCATGCACCCGCCCTACAACCCTACTGGGACTGGATTACCATCCCAGGTGACCGGAAGAGGTATCACCAACTGAGGGTGGGGACACTTCCATTAAATGCCCTAACTGACAAATGGTATAAGACGCTTATTGACCAAAACAGACGTACCTGGCTAGATTCACGAGGCACAGCAGTGCACCAGACCACAAGTCCAGCAGCGCATCAGCCCTCCAGCTTTCTTCACCAGCCCACTTCTCGCCGCACCCGCTTCGCGGGTGCCGCCTCGTCAGTGGGAGTTGGACGCTACATCAGCTGGGAGGAATAACATCGGACCAAGGCGGAAAGGCGGTGAGGGCCGTGAGGCACCAGCGGGGCTGCGAGCGTGCGGGGACTTCATTTCCCAGAAGTCCCTGCAAGACCGACGTATAGCTTCCGGTCCGCTCTCCCTGCTGGCCCGCCCCCCGCCCTTTAACGCCCCCTATTTAACAACATCTTACTCCCGCAGCGCGGGACGCAGCCCGGGCGAAGACTGGGCAAAGACAGGGCCGTTTGAGGCCGTTCGACGACGGCAGACGACGGCCCTGGCACAGAACCCCAGCATTGTTTCCTCTCCATCACACGCAAGGTAGGCGGACTAGTGATTCTCATCTCACATTACGACATAGAGTGGCCAGCCACAGGATTTACTATCTATCTCCTGTCCGGCCCACTTCGCAGTACCCTGCTTTACATCGCAGATGTCCACCATGCGTACCAGAACTAGAAGCAACACCAAAAAAGCTACGTCCGTGGCGCAAGTGACCGGTCCCATAGATCACTTCATCTCCCGGGTCAATGAAACCATTGACAAGAGCATTATCCTGTTGGAAAAAAGAGTCTCCCTGGATCTCATGAATGCTAAACGTTCATCTCTGGGCTCCCTTGCAACTGCAAGCTCCCCTTCCCACCAGACCGTTAATAATTGCTCTCTATCCTTACCCTTAACGGCTGTCCCCATGCTGACCGTCCCGAACGCAGTAGACTTATCTGTGACTCATTCAGACTTCGACCTGTCATATGTTGACCTTGAGGCTACCCCAGATTTAGAAGCATGCCAAGCACCTGATAAGCCAGAGCAGAGTGCAGCTAGCCATCCCCATATACCTGATACAGGAATGTTTCCAGAACTGATAGAATCAGGGAGAGGCACCACCACTTCCATCAAGGCTGCGCCCAAGACTAAGGAAAAACCCAAAGTAAAAGTCAAGAATCACAACTTGATCTCACCTATCCCCAACTCTGTGTCAGGCATACCCTGCTGGGTTGAAAACATGGTAATAGACCTTAAATCAGATCTCGAAGCCACAATAGCGGCACAAATCAAACCTTTAATATCTAAGCTTGATAGACTTACGTCACTTATTAATTTGAAATGTGGTCCCAAGACAAGCGGGATTGGGCCTTCACAACTGCACGGGGCAAAAGAAGTACTTCCCAAAAAAAACACCCTGCACCAACCATGTAACAGACACATCGATCAAGTCCAATACCCCACTAGCTAGCAAGGCACCAGCTGTACAGCTTCAAACCCAAAAAGGGAGTAAATCAGATGCTTCCCCATCCACCCCTATCGCCGTAGGTTCAGCCTCAGCAATCCAAACAGCCTCGAAAACTTCTATAGGTCCAACCAAAACAGACAACCACCAACCTAAGGGCATAAATGGGTACACTACCACTCCAGCAGTACTTTCCCCCTTAGATAAACCTCAAGAACTTAAGATAAAGCAGGTTCGCTCTAAAATAATCAATCTGCCGCCGGAAGTTTCCCCCTTCGTGGTCGTCTTAACGGCCGTACCTCCATTGAAGGAGGATGTAAGAGAAATTTTCGCAGAGCTAAGGAATAAATGTGCTCAGTGGCTCCAACTGCATAAACCCTTACCTACTCATATCAGTGGTCAGATTTTTTCTGTACGTTGAGGTGGGCAGGAACACGAAGACCATAGCGGGTGATGTTATCACCATCAAATTTAGGGAGATAGGGGCAGCAAATTATATCTGCAACACACCCAGCAGTGGACCTGCCACCCAAATAAATCCACTTCCCTTGTGTTATTTCCTACCCACACTTCCAAGACAAAACTTTTCCAGCTCTACCTTCCCAGCAAATAGAGGGTTTTCACACCCCCCAGAATACACCACGTATCAGTGTACCCCACGATTCCCACAAATACCACAACATACAACTTTCCAGTGGCAACAACCCTCTCAACCTCTACAACCTTCATACCATTTTTCCCAACAGTGGCAGCAACCTCCTCAACCCACTCAACATACCACTCACCAGTGGCAGCAACCGTGGCAAGGACGGCCCCCTCCTTTCAACCCACTAGGTCTTAACCATCGAGGCAGAGAAAGGGACGAATGGAGAGGACACGAACAGTGGAGAAATTACAGCGACCCCCCACGTTGGGATTGTTGGAACGGCCTTCTCTTAACAAATAAGTATAGTGCTCTAGAGTGTGTCGACTGACCACCACAGCCAGAAGAACAGTTTTTAAATAGCACTGACCCACTGGTATCTTTGGACCCTCCTCTAACCCCTGTAGACCCAGAGATTCCTAATGGACTACAAATAGTTAAAATCCTTAATAACAATCCAACAACTTTAAGCCTGATCTCTTGGAATGTCGCAGGGCTAAGGACAAAGGTGGAGGATGGGACAATTATGTATCATGTGCACAGACATCAAATAATCTGCCTACAGGAGACGTGGTCACAATTAGAACAGCATTTACAGGGGTATAAGACATACTTTTCCCCTTCGTCATTGGGACAGAGGGGTAGACCAAAGGGAGGACTAAACATCTATGTAGCCAACACCATCCAAAATACCAAATTAAATATCATTGAACTGGACCCTAACTTCCAGATCCTTGGTCTCTCCTCACCGAAAAAAGAGTTCGTAGTTATTATAAACTTCTATAATAACCTTGACGAACCAGAGTTTCAGAGAGTTTTGGCTCACCTCCACAAAAAACTAACTACCCTTAGACAGAAACAAGGAGCAAGAGGTGCGGTATCTATAATATGGGTAGGCGATTTTAACCTACACACATGTACCCAACCAAAGCAAAAATGTCCTGGTATGGTGACAGAGGAAGGTCTTTCTCTTATCCACTTCTCACATAACAACATGGGTAGAATAATGAACGATCTCCTACCAGACCTGGACCTCCAAGTAGCAAATACCTTGGACCATGGAACCAACTCACTGGCACCGACCTATATAGGAAGAGGTTTCAGCACCACGGTTAACTTCATAATAATATCAGCAACTCTACAATCTAGAGTAAAAAACTTTGAAGTCATACCAAACTCTCAAAGCGACCACGCTATATTAAAAATGGAAGTGATAATAAACCACCAACAGACTCCTCCTATGATAATAGCTAGTGCACTGACCCAGGAAAACATAAGCATGGATAAACTAAATGGGTATTCAATAAAGTGGGGGAAAATAAACCCAGAGGAACTCACTAAAGATCTGATAAAGTCAGTGTACCCCCAAATTAAGAACTGCCTGGATATGTCGATAGAAGATGAGGAACTTCTTATTAACTTTGCCCAAATTATGGCCAAAATAAAGGTTCTACTCACAGCAAAACACAAAGCTGGACCACCCCGATTAAAAGGTTGGTTTAATCAAGAGTGCACCCAGGCCCATACAAAACTTAAACTAGCCCTAAACAAAGACGAAAGAGATCCTCATTTCATATCAATCCTAAGAAGGGAATACCACAAAATCAGAAAAAAGAGAAAAGAGGAACTTAAGCAAACCCTTTGGAATGAACTCCATATCAGCGCACAGGATAAAAACACTCAAGCCTTCTGGAGAATACTAAGAACTCCTTTTTTGGTTGATGACACACTCCCAAAAATTGAAGTTACAATAGATGCAGCAGAATGGGTAGCTCACTTTACTAAAATTTTTCAAAAATCATCCTCCGATCAAGAAATAGAAGAGGAAAAAGAAATACATCCAACATACCCTATAGATTTAAATTTTGAAATCTCTGAGATCCTTCTGGCACTGAATTCAACCAAAAACGGAAAAGCTCCAGGCCCAGACGGAGTCCCGGCTGACTTTTTTAAATACAAAATAGATCTTTGGGCCCCGATCATTACAAGGGTGTGCACCGCAACGGCAAAGAAAGGAATCCCGGACTCATGGACAAGCTCCATCATGGTACCGATATTTAAGAAAGGTAACCGCCAGGACCCTGCTTGCTACCGCCCAATTTCGTTGCTGGATTCACTGGGGAAGATGGCAGGCAGAGTGATCTTGGAACGACTTCAGGATTGGGTGGAGGAGACGGGCATACTATCTGACCTACAATTTGGTTTTAGAAAGGGACTAGGAACCGTGGAACAAGCCCTGAACCTCTCGGTTATTTTTGGAAAATATGTGCAAGCCAAAAAAGAAAAACTATACATGATTTACGTGGACTTGTCCGCGGCTTTTGACTGTGTCTCTCATACTAAACTATGGTCCCTTTTAGCCCAAATGGGGGTAGACCCACCACTTTTGAACTTCTTAAGGGAACTGTATTCCAATCCTTCCGCAAGAATTCGATACGGCACAAAGGGAGAACTGACAGCGTCATTCAGAGTGGAGCGTGGGGTCAGACAAGGATGTGTCCTGGCGCCCTTCCTTTTCTCCCTCTACACTAACAACCTGGAGGTAGAGCTTTTGAAGGGCGCCCGGGATCTCCCACAGGCTAAACATCGCCCGATCCCCGCTCTGCTCTACGCGGACGACGCTGTCCTCCTGGCACGAACTCCTTGCGAACTCCAAAAGACCCTCAACAGATACTCTCAATTCATGAGAACCCTAGATCTTCACATAAATGTGAAAAAGACTTTCGTGATGACGGCCGGGGTCGGGAGAAAACACCAAAAAACCATTACCCTCAACACCCAAAAAATAGACCCCACAACTGAATATTGCTACCTAGGAGTCACAATAGACAATAAACTCTCCTGGAAAAAGGCAGTGGAAGCCAGGAAACACTGCTTTAAAAGAGCATTAGCAGCATTGGTGACGTTTACACAAAAACTGGGAAAACGACCGCCCATGGAACTGTTGACAATATACAAAGCCAAATGTCAATCAACAGCTCTATATGGAGCAGGCTTATGGGGTCACACGGACGTCACTTCCCTGCAAGTAGCAGAAAACAACTTTTTTAGATTTCTCTTGTCAGCCCCAAAGCGATCTTCGATTTATGCCTGCCATACAGAATTGGGCGTCCCACATATCGAAGACCTTGCAAAAATACAACCACTACTCCTATGGCGCCGCATTTGGGCTTCAGAAAAAAATGATTTCACAAAGGCGATACTGGCTGATGCAATGTCCTTGGACCATGCTTTAAAAATTAAATGGCTAGCCTACATCAGGAACTTCTTCATCGATCTCGGAGTAGAGCAATACTACTTAAATCCTGAAAAAATTGGAGAACTTACAAGGAGTAATCTAAAAACACTAGCTTTGGGACACTTGGAAAATCTAAGATTACAATCTGAAGCAGGGAAACAGTCCGTTCAACACGCAATAACGGTTCAATCCACCTTTTCAATCCAGCCCTACTTAACTCTCAACATTGACACTTTTGATCGCTACCTTCTGATAAGATTCAGATTAAATATATTTCACAAGCTGGTAGCTTTTCCAACCCCAAACGTCTGGGATTCAAATCCACCCTTATGTCCTTGTGACGAAAAATCAATACAAACCACCCTCCACACCGTCTGGTTCTGTAAATTTTATCAAGAACTTCGTAAAGTTTGGCTACTGACTCTCCTAAAATCTTGGGGTCTTAGACAATGTCGACCAGCCATGTTGAGCCTGCAGCTTTTGGACACTGAAGCCACCTGCTACCATGTTCTCAACTTCTTGAAGTGTATATACAGACACAGAAAAAATCTTTAAACTAACTGTATCGAACAAATTAATTGACTTTTTTAGACATGTAATTTCCATGTTATTTGTAAACTACCTTGCACTGTAGATTTTATTATGTATTGCTTTTATGGATTTCCAATTTTTGTAATTCCGAATAAAGTTTATATTATTATTATTATAAGAACCAAACCTCTAAGTGCCCCTTTTGCCCTGATCATAAGGAAAACATTGGACACGTGTTGTTTGCTTGCCCTGAATATAGTGCCCCCAGACGATCATGGCTAAAACCGATTTGTGCCCAGTTGGGCCTAAAATCAGCAAACGAGGCTGCTAGGATCTTAAGAACTGATACCTCCCAGCCTGTTGTTATAGCCATGTCGAAATCCCTCCGCTGGATGTGGATAATTCGGGCACGTAAAATGAGCGTGGTATAACCATAGGGATAGCTATTATACTCTGCTATTTAATTCTGCACACTGTATTTAGTAAGTGACATACTATGAATACTGCATAAGTAATTGACATATTTTGTATTGATGAATTTTGCTCTTATAACTGTTTTTATAACCGTTTTAATATTATATATTTAAAGCATGTAAATATGTAAATAGGATGAGTTAGGTATATATATTTCTTTTTAGATTAGATTGAAATGACTCATTGTGGATATTGTACTGTTGTGGGGGGTGGATGGCAACAAAAACAACTTTTAATTGTAAAATGTCTTTTATGATTGAAAAATATCGAATAAAGACTAATTTGAATTTGAATTTGATTTGATCCCTGATTCTGCTGGAAATAGGTTTGGGGGGGAAGATAGAATCTTATGGACCAATTCAGGATACCTAAGCATGACAATCACACTATCTCCTGGGAATGCTTTCCTTGTCCTGCCAATAGATGATACCCTCCTGGCCATCAAGATGTGTCTGTGCTTGGCAACATTAAATCTAGCATGATCACACAGCCAATGGGTCACTTTATTAATTAACTGGATGATGGACTCATCGTTCGTACACCTGTCAGGACCACTGTGTAGGGGCAGCTTGCTGATGGGAGGTAAGTCCCCCATCCAGATCTTGGTTCAACACGGACATTAACACCAAAACAAGACAACTAAGTGCTACAGAAAGACTATGGAGGAGCAAACCCTCCTCAAGTCTACTTGAACAACTCAAAGCAGCCCGAAAGAAATACAAAAAAACCATCAGAAGCAAAAAATCCACCTTCTTCTGTGATGCCCTGGACAACGCAAAAAAAAGGCCTAACGTACTGTTCAAAATCATCAGACAACAAACCTCCAAACCCCCGCAATCCTCCCTACAGTCCTCCAAAGACTTGTGGGAAAACTCCGCCACCTTCTTCGAAGAAAAAATCACCAGGATTAAGCTCTCACTGGACAGCAACGTCAACCCAGTTTGCAAAAACCTGCCTCCAGTGACAGTAGATTGCTCGCCCAAGCACCCCACAACAACCTGGAAGTCCTTCAACCCATCCCGGAAACCGAGATCCTCAAACGGATGTATGATGTTACAACGCATACTATTACAACGCATTCTTTTACAACACATTTTTTTACAACGCAAGTAACTTTACAACGCATGACTTTACAACGCATACCATTACAACGCGAAATAGTAAAATAAATAGAAAAGTACCATTACAACGAAAACACATATTACGCATACCCTTACAACGCATAAAATAACCGAAAATATATATATATTTTTGTAAAATAAAACCTGCCACGGGATGCAGTGAAAATAGGGGTTTTGGGTGGGGACGTGTATTAAAATATGGAATTTAACTAAACGTAAATTTTACGAAAAGCAAAGCACTTAAAAAAAAAATTTAATACTCGAGTATTAAAAAAATACTCGCTAATTGAAATATGTAATTTTTCAAACCAAATAAGTGCGACTTAAAAATAACAATTTAAAAAAAAGAAAGAGAAATAATAATAACTATCCGAAATAAGCAACAAATAAGAAACGCATAGCAGCCATTTTAAATAATAAAGATATACAAATAGTCCTACAACTCTTTTCATGAACGTAACACCATGATGGATGCCAAATGGTATTAGAAACTTAAAACAACACTTTTTAAATCGATTTTTTAAATTACATGTTTATACAGCAAAAAAAGGGATTTTAAAAGCTTTTTAAAACGCAGGTTTTCTTAAAAATTAAGAACACATTAAGACAAACCTATAAATACGAGCAAGACACCATTTTGAAAGCAGTTGAATATCAACTACCAGAGTTAGCAGACGCCATAAACTAACTTTCTGACCTTTTAACAAAGCGACGACCCAGAGTCATTGAAAAACAGATATTTTCACACATACAAGTAAGTTTAGAAAGAAATAGAAGTATAAAAAGGATTTATCCTTAATACCTAAGTAATAATACTGAATCATATATTAAATTAAATTACAGATTTACCATAAATTGCGGATTTGAAAAAGCAATTTTTTCAAGATAAATCGAATTTTAGACTGATATGTAATTACCTATAAATATTAATGTTAAGTTTGCAAAATAAGTAAAATAGCAGCATAACTCAATTTGTTTGAATGTGGTAACATATAACAATTAATTGAAAGGCCACAACGCTTATTAATTCAAATTAATGAAAACAAGTTTGGTAAATGTCAAGGGTCACAGTACTAGATATTTTAAGCAGTATTAGAAATGCATTTAAAAAGATTTTTAAATCGATTTACTTATATTTAAAAATAAGCAAATGACAAATTTAATTTTTCGACAGCAGAAGATTTAAATTTGAGAGAACCATAACATACATAAGAAAAGCGTTTACAAAAAGAAGCCAAACTCCCTATCAACAATATCTAAAAGGCACTTATTTTCAAATATTTAAAAATATTAATAAAATTTTAAAAGGTAAAGAACGTTTTCTAACACAATGAAAATTATTACCATTTTTACACAGATAAATAAAGAAAGAAAATAACGAGAACTTGCTTGATTGAAAATACCAAGAACGATATTTAAAAAGGTAAAATTTACAAATAAAGTGTAGGGATAGCATTTACTGTTCTAACTCCAGAAAGGTGCAGCAGTAGGGAAAGTGAGAAATAGTGTAGGGATATAATTTATTATTCTGACTCCATGAAGGTTCGGCAGAAAGGAAAGTGAGGGATAGTTTAGGGGTGCAATTTACTAATCTAACTCCAGAAAGGTTCAGCAGTAGGGAAAGAGAAGGAAAGTGAAGAGGTATAATTTACTATTCAAAATCCAGGAAGGTGCAGTAGTAGGGAAAGTGAGGCATAGAGTAGAGGTGTAATTTACTATTGTAACTCCAAGAAGGCGCAGCAAGAATGAAAGTGAGGGATAGTGTAGGGGTGTAAAATACTATTATAACTCCTGTACGTTAAATCTGTAGTGAAAGGGATAAATAGTGCACAAGAATACAGTCATCTAATTTTTTTTAAAGAATGCATCCAAAGAAAAGCAAAGCAAAGCAAATACAAAGAAAACAGTTTACAGAAAAAGGCAATACCGTAAACTAAAAAGGTAAAACAGATCAAAATGCAACAGTATAAAACTAAACATAAAGCAATACTTTAGTATTGTAACTCAAAGAAAGTGCAGCAGTAGGGTAAGTGAGGGATAGTGTAGGGGTGTAATGTACTATTCTTTCTACAGACAGGTGTAGCAGTAATTAAAGTGAGGGATACTGTAGGGGTGTAAATTACTATTCTCATTTCAAGAAGGCGCAGTAGCAAGGAAAGTGAGTAATAGTGTAGGGATGTAATTTACTATTCTAACTCCAGGAATCTACAGCAGTAGGAAAAGTAGAGGATAGTGTAGGGGGCAAATTTACTATTCTAACTTCAGGAAGGTGCAGCAGTAGGGAAAGTGAGGGATAGTATAGGGGTGTAATTAACTATTCTAACTCCAGGAAGGTGCAGCAGTAGGGAAAGAGAGGGAGAGTATAGGGGTGTAATTTACTATTCTAACTCCTGGAAGGTGCAGCAGTATGGAAAGAGAGAGATAGTGAAGGGGTGTAATTTACTATACTAACTCCAGGAAGGTGCAGCAGTAGTGAAAGTGAGGCATAGTGTAGAGGTGCAATTTACTATTTTAACTCCAGGAAGGTGCAGTAGTAGGGAAAGTGAGGCATAGAGTAGAGGTGTAATTTACTATTGTAACTCCAAGAAGGCGCAGCAAGAATGAAAGTGAGGGATAGTGTAGGGGTGTAAAATACTATTATAACTCCTGTAAGTTAAATCTGTAGTGAAAGGGATAAATAGTGCACAAGAATACAGTCATCTAATTTTTTTTAAAGAATAAAAACATTCTATAACATTCTTTCTTTTCAATCTTTACAGATTCACAACTAGCTTCCAAAGAAAAGCAAAGCAAAGCAAATACAAAGAAAACAGTTTACAGAAAAAGGCCATACCGTAAACTAAAAAGGTAAAACAGATCAAAATGCAACGGTATAAAACTAAACATAGAGCAATACTTTAGTATTGTAACTCAAAGAAAGTGCAGCAGTAGGGTAAGTGAGGGATAGTGTAGGGGTGTAATGTACTATTCTTTCTACAGACAGGTGTAGCAGTAATTAAAGCGAGGGATACTGTAGGGGTGTAAATTACTATTCTCATTTCAAGAAGGCGCAGTAGCAAGGAAAGTGAGTAATAGTGTAGGGATGTAATTTACTATTCTAACTCCAGGAATCTACAGCAGTAGGAAAAGTAGAGGATAGTGTAGGGGGCAAATTTACTATTCTAACTTCAGGAAGGTGCAGCAGTAGGGAACGTGAGGGATAGTATAGGGGTGTAATTAACTATTCTAACTCCAGGAAGGTGCAGCAGTAGGGAAAGTGAGAGATAGTATAGGGGTGTAATTAACTATTCTAATTCCAGGAAGGTGCAGCAGTATGGAAAGTGAGGGATAGTATAGGGGTTTAATTTAGTATTCTAACTCCAGGAAGGTGCAGCAGTATGGAAAGAGAGAGATAGTGTAGGGGTGTAATTTACTATACTAACTCCAGGAAGGTGCAGCAGTAGTGAAAGTGAGGGATAGTGTAGAGGTGCAATTTACTATTTTAACTCCAGGAAGGTGCAGCAGTAGGGAAAGTGAGGGATAGTGTAGCGGTATAATTTTCTATTCAAACTCCAGGAAGGTGCAGCAGTTGAGAAAGTGAGGGATAGTGTAGGGGTGTGATTTACTATTCTAACTCCAGGAATCTACAGCAGTAGGAAAAGTAGAGGATAGTGTAGGGGTATAATTTACTATTCTAACTTCAGGAAGGTGCAGCAGTAGGGAAAGTGAGGGATAGTATAGGGTGTAATTAACTATTCTAACTCCAGGAAGGTGCAGCAGTAGGGAAAGAGATGGATAGTATAGGGGTGTAATTTACTATTCTAACTCCTGGAAGGTGCAGCAGTATGGAAAGAGAGAGATAGTGTAGGGGTGTAATTTACTATACTAACTCCAGGAAGGTGCAGCAGTAGTGAAAGTGAGGGATAGTGTAGAGGTGCAATTTACTATTTTAACTCCAGGAAGGTGCAGTAGTAGGGAAAGTGAGGCATAGAGTAGAGGTGTAATTTACTATTGTAACTCCAAGAAGGCGCAGCAGGAATGAAAGTGAGGGATAGTGTAGGGGTGTAAAATACTATTATAACTCCTGTAAGTTAAATCTGTAGTGAAAGGGATAAATAGTGCACAAGAATACAGTCATCTATTTTTTTTAAAGAATAAAAACATTCTATAACATTCTTTCTTTTCAATCTTTACAGATTCACAACTAGCTTCCAAAGAAAAGCAAAGCAAAGCAAATACAAAGAAAACAGTTTACAGAAAAAGGCAATACCGTAAACTAAAAAGGTAAAACAGATCAAAATGCAACAGTATAAAACTAAACATAGAGCAATACTTTAGTATTGTAACTCAATGAAAATGCAGCAGTAGGGTAAGTGAGAGATAGTGTAGGAGTGTAATGTACTATTCTTTCTACAGACAGGTGTAGCAGTAAATAAAGTGAGGGATACTGTAGGGGTGTAAATTACTATTCTCACTCCAAGAAGGCGCAGTAGCAAGGAAAGTGAGTAATAGTGAAGGGGTGTAATTTACTATTCTAACTCCAGGAATCTACAGCAGTAGGAAAAGTAGAGGATATTGTAGGGGTGTAATTTACTATTCTAACTTCAGGAAGGTGCAGCAGTAGGGAAAGTGAGAGATAGTATAGGGGTGTAATTAACTATTCTAAATCCAGGAAGGTGCAGCAGTAGGGAAAGTGAGGGATAGTATAGGGGTGTAATTTAGTATTCTAACTCCAGGAAGGTGCAGCAGTAGGGAAAGAGAGGGATAGTATAGGGGTGTAATTTACTATTCTAACTCCTGGAAGGTGCAGCAGTATGGAAAGAGAGAGATAGTGTAGGGGTGTAATTTACTATACTAACTCCAGGAAGGTGCAGCAGTAGTGAAAGTGAGGGATAGTGTAGAGGTGCAATTTACTATTTTAACTCCAGGAAGGTGCAGCAGTAGGGAAAGTGAGGGATAGTGTAGCGGTATAATTTTCTATTCAAACTCCAGGAAGGTGCAGCAGTTGAGAAAGTGAGGGATAGTGTAGGGGTGTAATTTACTATTCTAACTCCAGGAATCTACAGCAGTAGGAAAAGTGAGGGATAGTATAGGATGTAATTAACTATTCTAACTCCAGGAAGGTGCAGCAGTAGGGAAAGAGAGGGATAGTATAGGGGTGTAATTTACTATTCTAACTCCTGGAAGGTGCAGCAGTATGGAAAGAGAGAGATAGTGAAGGGGTGTAATTTACTATACTAACTCCAGGAAGGTGCAGCAGTAGTGAAAGTGAGGCATAGTGTAGAGGTGCAATTTACTATTTTAACTCCAGGAAGGTGCAGTAGTAGGGAAAGTGAGGCATAGAGTAGAGGTGTAATTTACTATTGTAACTCCAAGAAGGCGCAGCAGGAATGAAAGTGAGGGATAGTGTAGGGGTGTAAAATACTATTATAACTCCTGTATGTTAAATCTGTAGTGAAAGGGATAAATAGTGCACAAGAATACAGTCATCTAATTTTTTTAAAGAATAAAACATTCTATAACATTCTTTCTTTTCAATCTTTACAGATTCACAACTAGCTTCCAAAGAAAAGAAAAGCAAAGCAAATACAAAGAAAACAGTTTACAGAAAAAGGCAATACCGTAAACTAAAAAGGTAAAACAGATCAAAATGCAACAGTATAAAACTAAACATAGAGCAATACTTTAGTATTGTAACTCAAAGAAAGTGCAGCAGTAGGGTAAGTGAGGGATAGTGTAGGGGTGTAATGTACTATTCTTTCTACAGACAGGTGTAGCAGTAATTAAAGTGAGGGATACTGTAGGGGTGTAAATTACTATTCTCATTTCAAGAAGGCGCAGTAGCAAGGAAAGTGAGTAATAGTGTAGGGATGTAATTTACTATTCTAACTCCAGGAATCTACAGCAGTAGGAAAAGTAGAGGATAGTGTAGGGGACAAATTTACTATTCTAACTTCAGGAAGGTGCAGCAGTAGGGAAAGTGAGGGATAGTATAGGGGTGTAATTAACTATTCTAACTCCAGGAAGGTGCAGCAGTAGGGAAAGAGAGGGAGAGTATAGGGGTGTAATTTACTATTCTAACTCCTGGAAGGTGCAGCAGTATGGAAAGAGAGAGATAGTGAAGGGGTGTAATTTACTATACTAACTCCAGGAAGGTGCAGCAGTAGTGAAAGTGAGGCATAGTGTAGAGGTGCAATTTACTATTTTAACTCCAGGAAGGTGCAGTAGTAGGGAAAGTGAGGCATAGAGTAGAGGTGTAATTTACTATTGTAACTCCAAGAAGGCGCAGCAAGAATGAAAGTGAGGGATAGTGTAGGGGTGTAAAATACTATTATAACTCCTGTAAGTTAAATCTGTAGTGAAAGGGATAAATAGTGCACAAGAATACAGTCATCTAATTTTTTTTAAAGAATAAAAACATTCTATAACATTCTTTCTTTTCAATCTTTACAGATTCACAACTCAAAGAAAAGCAAAGCAAAGCAAATACAAAGAAAACAGTTTACAGAAAAAGGCCATACCGTAAACTAAAAAGGTAAAACAGATCAAAATGCAACGGTATAAAACTAAACATAGAGCAATACTTTAGTATTGTAACTCAAAGAAAGTGCAGCAGTAGGGTAAGTGAGGGATAGTGTAGGGGTGTAATGTACTATTCTTTCTACAGACAGGTGTAGCAGTAATTAAAGCGAGGGATACTGTAGGGGTGTAAATTACTATTCTCATTTCAAGAAGGCGCAGTAGCAAGGAAAGTGAGTAATAGTGTAGGGATGTAATTTACTATTCTAACTCCAGGAATCTACAGCAGTAGGAAAAGTAGAGGATAGTGTAGGGGGCAAATTTACTATTCTAACTTCAGGAAGGTGCAGCAGTAGGGAAAGTGAGGGATAGTATAGGGGTGTAATTAACTATTCTAACTCCAGGAAGGTGCAGCAGTAGGGAAAGAGAGGGATAGTATAGGGGTGTAATTTACTATTCTAACTCCTGGAAGGTGCAGCAGTATGGAAAGAGAGAGATAGTGAAGGGGTGTAATTTACTATACTAACTCCAGGAAGGTGCAGCAGTAGTGAAAGTGAGGCATAGTGTAGAGGTGCAATTTACTATTTTAACTCCAGGAAGGTGCAGTAGTAGGGAAAGTGAGGCATAGAGTAGAGGTGTAATTTACTATTGTAACTCCAAGAAGGCGCAGCAGGAATGAAAGTGAGGGATAGTGTAGGGGTGTAAAATACTATTATAACTCCTGTATTTTAAATCTGTAGTGAAAGGGATAAATAGTGCACAAGAATACAGTCATCTAATTTTTTTAAAGAATAAAACATTCTATAACATTCTTTCTTTTCAATCTTTACAGATTCACAACTAGCTTCCAAAGAAAAGAAAAGCAAAGCAAATACAAAGAAAACAGTTTACAGAAAAAGGCAATACCGTAAACTAAAAAGGTAAAACAGATCAAAATGCAACAGTATAAAACTAAACATAGAGCAATACTTTAGTATTGTAACTCAAAGAAAGTGCAGCAGTAGGGTAAGTGAGGGATAGTGTAGGGGTGTAATGTACTATTCTTTCTACAGACAGGTGTAGCAGTAATTAAAGTGAGGGATACTGTAGGGGTGTAAATTACTATTCTCATTTCAAGAAGGCGCAGTAGCAAGGAAAGTGAGTAATAGCGTAGGGATGTAATTTACTATTCTAACTCCAGGAATCTACAGCAGTAGGAAAAGTAGAGGATAGTGTAGGGGGCAAATTTACTATTCTAACTTCAGGAAGGTGCAGCAGTAGGGAAAGTGAGGGATAGTATAGGGGTGTAATTAACTATTCTAACTCCAGGAAGGTGCAGCAGTAGGGAAAGAGAGGGATAGTATAGGGGTGTAATTTACTATTCTAACTCCTGGAAGGTGCAGCAGTATGGAAAGAGAGAGATAGTGAAGGGGTGTAATTTACTATACTAACTCCAGGAAGGTGCAGCAGTAGTGAAAGTGAGGCATAGTGTAGAGGTGCAATTTACTATTTTAACTCCAGGAAGGTGCAGTAGTAGGGAAAGTGAGGCATAGAGTAGAGGTGTAATTTACTATTGTAACTCCAAGAAGGCGCAGCAGGAATGAAAGTGAGGGATAGTGTAGGGGTGTAAAATACTATTATAACTCCTGTAAGTTAAATCTGTAGTGAAAGGGATAAATAGTGCACAAGAATACAGTCATCTAATTTTTTTTAAGAATAAAAACATTCTATAACATTCTTTCTTTTCAATCTTTACAGATTCACATCTAGCTTCCAAAGAAAAGAAAAGCAAAGCAAATACAAAGAAAACAGTTTACAGAAAAAGGCAATACCGTAAACTAAAAAGGTAAAACAGATCAAAATGCAACAGTATAAAACTAAACATAGAGCAATACTTTAGTATTGTAACTCAAAGAAAGTGCAGCAGTAGGGTAAGTGAGAGATAGTGTAGGGGTGTAATGTACTATTCTTTCTACAGACAGGTGTAGCAGTAAATAAAGTGAGGGATACTGTAGGGGTGTAAATTACTATTCTCACTCCAAGAAGGCGCAGTAGCAAGGAAAGTGAGTAATAGTGTAGGGGTGTAATTTACTATTCTAACTCCAGGAAGGTGCAGCAGTAGGGAAAGTGAGAGATAGTATAGGGGTGTAATTAACTATTCTAACTCCAGGAAGGTGCAGCAGTAGGGAAAGTGAGGGATAGTATAGGGGTGTAATTTAGTATTCTAACTCCAGGAAGGTGCAGCAGTAGGGAAAGAGAGGGATAGTATAGGGGTGTAATTTACTATTCTAACTCCTGGAAGGTGCAGCAGTATGGAAAGAGAGAGATAGTGTAGGGGTGTAATTTACTATACTAACTCCAGGAAGGTGCAGCAGTAGTGAAAGTGAGGGATAGTGTAGAGGTGCAATTTACTATTTTAACTCCAGGAAGGTGCAGCAGTAGGGAAAGTGAGGGATAGTGTAGCGGTATAATTTTCTATTCAAACTCCAGGAAGGTGCAGCAGTTGAGAAAGTGAGGGATAGTGTAGGGGTGTAATTTACTATTCTAACTCCAGGAATCTACAGCAGTAGGAAAAGTGAGGGATAGTATAGGGGTGTAATTAACTATTCTAACTCCAGGAAGGTGCAGCAGTAGGGAAAGAGAGGGATAGTATAGGGGTGTAATTTACTATTCTAACTCCTGGAAGGTGCAGCAGTATGGAAAGAGAGAGATAGTGAAGGGGTGTAATTTACTATACTAACTCCAGGAAGGTGCAGCAGTAGTGAAAGTGAGGCATAGTGTAGAGGTGCAATTTACTATTTTAACTCCAGGAAGGTGCAGTAGTAGGGAAAGTGAGGCATAGAGTAGAGGTGTAATTTACTATTGTAACTCCAAGAAGGCGCAGCAGGAATGAAAGTGAGGGATAGTGTAGGGGTGTAAAATACTATTATAACTCCTGTATGTTAAATCTGTAGTGAAAGGGATAAATAGTGCACAAGAATACAGTCATCTAATTTTTTTAAAGAATAAAACATTCTATAACATTCTTTCTTTTCAATCTTTACAGATTCACAACTAGCTTCCAAAGAAAAGAAAAGCAAAGCAAATACAAAGAAAACAGTTTACAGAAAAAGGCAATACCGTAAACTAAAAAGGTAAAACAGATCAAAATGCAACAGTATAAAACTAAACATAGAGCAATACTTTAGTATTGTAACTCAAAGAAAGTGCAGCAGTAGGGTAAGTGAGGGATAGTGTAGGGGTGTAATGTACTATTCTTTCTACAGACAGGTGTAGCAGTAATTAAAGTGAGGGATACTGTAGGGGTGTAAATTACTATTCTCATTTCAAGAAGGCGCAGTAGCAAGGAAAGTGAGTAATAGTGTAGGGATGTAATTTACTATTCTAACTCCAGGAATCTACAGCAGTAGGAAAAGTAGAGGATAGTGTAGGGGACAAATTTACTATTCTAACTTCAGGAAGGTGCAGCAGTAGGGAAAGTGAGGGATAGTATAGGGGTGTAATTAACTATTCTAACTCCAGGAAGGTGCAGCAGTAGGGAAAGAGAGGGAGAGTATAGGGGTGTAATTTACTATTCTAACTCCTGGAAGGTGCAGCAGTATGGAAAGAGAGAGATAGTGAAGGGGTGTAATTTACTATACTAACTCCAGGAAGGTGCAGCAGTAGTGAAAGTGAGGCATAGTGTAGAGGTGCAATTTACTATTTTAACTCCAGGAAGGTGCAGTAGTAGGGAAAGTGAGGCATAGAGTAGAGGTGTAATTTACTATTGTAACTCCAAGAAGGCGCAGCAAGAATGAAAGTGAGGGATAGTGTAGGGGTGTAAAATACTATTATAACTCCTGTAAGTTAAATCTGTAGTGAAAGGGATAAATAGTGCACAAGAATACAGTCATCTAATTTTTTTTAAAGAATAAAAACATTCTATAACATTCTTTCTTTTCAATCTTTACAGATTCACAACTAGCTTCCAAAGAAAAGAAAAGCAAAGCAAATACAAAGAAAACAGTTTACAGAAAAAGGCAATACCGTAAACTAAAAAGGTAAAACAGATCAAAATGCAACAGTATAAAACTAAACATAGAGCAATACTTTAGTATTGTAACTCAAAGAAAGTGCAGCAGTAGGGTAAGTGAGGGATAGTGTAGGGGTGTAATGTACTATTCTTTCTACAGACAGGTGTAGCAGTAATTAAAGTGAGGGATACTGTAGGGGTGTAAATTACTATTCTCATTTCAAGAAGGCGCAGTAGCAAGGAAAGTGAGTAATAGCGTAGGGATGTAATTTACTATTCTAACTCCAGGAATCTACAGCAGTAGGAAAAGTAGAGGATAGTGTAGGGGGCAAATTTACTATTCTAACTTCAGGAAGGTGCAGCAGTAGGGAAAGTGAGGGATAGTATAGGGGTGTAATTAACTATTCTAACTCCAGGAAGGTGCAGCAGTAGGGAAAGAGAGGGATAGTATAGGGGTGTAATTTACTATTCTAACTCCTGGAAGGTGCAGCAGTATGGAAAGAGAGAGATAGTGAAGGGGTGTAATTTACTATACTAACTCCAGGAAGGTGCAGCAGTAGTGAAAGTGAGGCATAGTGTAGAGGTGCAATTTACTATTTTAACTCCAGGAAGGTGCAGTAGTAGGGAAAGTGAGGCATAGAGTAGAGGTGTAATTTACTATTGTAACTCCAAGAAGGCGCAGCAGGAATGAAAGTGAGGGATAGTGTAGGGGTGTAAAATACTATTATAACTCCTGTAAGTTAAATCTGTAGTGAAAGGGATAAATAGTGCACAAGAATACAGTCATCTAATTTTTTTTAAGAATAAAAACATTCTATAACATTCTTTCTTTTCAATCTTTACAGATTCACATCTAGCTTCCAAAGAAAAGAAAAGCAAAGCAAATACAAAGAAAACAGTTTACAGAAAAAGGCAATACCGTAAACTAAAAAGGTAAAACAGATCAAAATGCAACAGTATAAAACTAAACATAGAGCAATACTTTAGTATTGTAACTCAAAGAAAGTGCAGCAGTAGGGTAAGTGAGAGATAGTGTAGGGGTGTAATGTACTATTCTTTTTACAGACAGGTGTAGCAGTAAATAAAGTGAGGGATACTGTAGGGGTGTAAATTACTATTCTCACTCCAAGAAGGCGCAGTAGCAAGGAAAGTGAGTAATAGTGTAGGGGTGTAATTTACTATTCTAACTCCAGGAAGGTGCAGCAGTAGGGAAAGTGAGAGATAGTATAGGGGTGTAATTAACTATTCTAACTCCAGGAAGGTGCAGCAGTAGGGAAAGTGAGGGATAGTATAGGGGTGTAATTTAGTATTCTAACTCCAGGAAGGTGCAGCAGTAGGGAAAGAGAGGGATAGTATAGGGGTGTAATTTACTATTCTAACTCCTGGAAGGTGCAGCAGTATGGAAAGAGAGAGATAGTGTAGGGGTGTAATTTACTATACTAACTCCAGGAAGGTGCAGCAGTAGTGAAAGTGAGGGATAGTGTAGAGGTGCAATTTACTATTTTAACTCCAGGAAGGTGCAGCAGTAGGGAAAGTGAGGGATAGTGTAGCGGTATAATTTTCTATTCAAACTCCAGGAAGGTGCAGCAGTTGAGAAAGTGAGGGATAGTGTAGGGGTGTAATTTACTATTCTAACTCCAGGAATCTACAGCAGTAGGAAAAGTGAGGGATAGTATAGGGGTGTAATTAACTATTCTAACTCCAGGAAGGTGCAGCAGTAGGGAAAGAGAGGGATAGTATAGGGGTGTAATTTACTATTCTAACTCCTGGAAGGTGCATCAGTATGGAAAGAGAGAGATAGTGAAGGGGTGTAATTTACTATACTAACTCCAGGAAGGTGCAGCAGTAGTGAAAGTGAGGCATAGTGTAGAGGTGCAATTTACTATTTTAACTCCAGGAAGGTGCAGTAGTAGGGAAAGTGAGGCATAGAGTAGAGGTGTAATTTACTATTGTAACTCCAAGAAGGCGCAGCAGGAATGAAAGTGAGGGATAGTGTAGGGGTGTAAAATACTATTATAACTCCTGTATGTTAAATCTGTAGTGAAAGGGATAAATAGTGCACAAGAATACAGTCATCTAATTTTTTTAAAGAATAAAACATTCTATAACATTCTTTCTTTTCAATCTTTACAGATTCACAACTAGCTTCCAAAGAAAAGAAAAGCAAAGCAAATACAAAGAAAACAGTTTACAGAAAAAGGCAATACCGTAAACTAAAAAGGTAAAACAGATCAAAATGCAACAGTATAAAACTAAACATAGAGCAATACTTTAGTATTGTAACTCAAAGAAAGTGCAGCAGTAGGGTAAGTGAGGGATAGTGTAGGGGTGTAATGTACTATTCTTTCTACAGACAGGTGTAGCAGTAATTAAAGTGAGGGATACTGTAGGGGTGTAAATTACTATTCTCATTTCAAGAAGGCGCAGTAGCAAGGAAAGTGAGTAATAGTGTAGGGATGTAATTTACTATTCTAACTCCAGGAATCTACAGCAGTAGGAAAAGTAGAGGATAGTGTAGGGGACAAATTTACTATTCTAACTTCAGGAAGGTGCAGCAGTAGGGAAAGTGAGGGATAGTATAGGGGTGTAATTAACTATTCTAACTCCAGGAAGGTGCAGCAGTAGGGAAAGAGAGGGAGAGTATAGGGGTGTAATTTACTATTCTAACTCCTGGAAGGTGCAGCAGTATGGAAAGAGAGAGATAGTGAAGGGGTGTAATTTACTATACTAACTCCAGGAAGGTGCAGCAGTAGTGAAAGTGAGGCATAGTGTAGAGGTGCAATTTACTATTTTAACTCCAGGAAGGTGCAGTAGTAGGGAAAGTGAGGCATTGAGTAGAGGTGTAATTTACTATTGTAACTCCAAGAAGGCGCAGCAAGAATGAAAGTGAGGGATAGTGTAGGGGTGTAAAATACTATTATAACTCCTGTAAGTTAAATCTGTAGTGAAAGGGATAAATAGTGCACAAGAATACAGTCATCTAATTTTTTTTAAAGAATAAAAACATTCTATAACATTCTTTCTTTTCAATCTTTACAGATTCACAACTCAAAGAAAAGCAAAGCAAAGCAAATACAAAGAAAACAGTTTACAGAAAAAGGCCATACCGTAAACTAAAAAGGTAAAACAGATCAAAATGCAACGGTATAAAACTAAACATAGAGCAATACTTTAGTATTGTAACTCAAAGAAAGTGCAGCAGTAGGGTAAGTGAGGGATAGTGTAGGGGTGTAATGTACTATTCTTTCTACAGACAGGTGTAGCAGTAATTAAAGCGAGGGATACTGTAGGGGTGTAAATTACTATTCTCATTTCAAGAAGGCGCAGTAGCAAGGAAAGTGAGTAATAGTGTAGGGATGTAATTTACTATTCTAACTCCAGGAATCTACAGCAGTAGGAAAAGTAGAGGATAGTGTAGGGGGCAAATTTACTATTCTAACTTCAGGAAGGTGCAGCAGTAGGGAAAGTGAGGGATAGTATAGGGGTGTAATTAACTATTCTAACTCCAGGAAGGTGCAGCAGTAGGGAAAGAGAGGGATAGTATAGGGGTGTAATTTACTATTCTAACTCCTGGAAGGTGCAGCAGTATGGAAAGAGAGAGATAGTGAAGGGGTGTAATTTACTATACTAACTCCAGGAAGGTGCAGCAGTAGTGAAAGTGAGGCATAGTGTAGAGGTGCAATTTACTATTTTAACTCCAGGAAGGTGCAGTAGTAGGGAAAGTGAGGCATAGAGTAGAGGTGTAATTTACTATTGTAACTCCAAGAAGGCGCAGCAGGAATGAAAGTGAGGGATAGTGTAGGGGTGTAAAATACTATTATAACTCCTGTATTTTAAATCTGTAGTGAAAGGGATAAATAGTGCACAAGAATACAGTCATCTAATTTTTTTAAAGAATAAAACATTCTATAACATTCTTTCTTTTCAATCTTTACAGATTCACAACTAGCTTCCAAAGAAAAGAAAAGCAAAGCAAATACAAAGAAAACAGTTTACAGAAAAAGGCAATACCGTAAACTAAAAAGGTAAAACAGATCAAAATGCAACAGTATAAAACTAAACATAGAGCAATACTTTAGTATTGTAACTCAAAGAAAGTGCAGCAGTAGGGTAAGTGAGGGATAGTGTAGGGGTGTAATGTACTATTCTTTCTACAGACAGGTGTAGCAGTAATTAAAGTGAGGGATACTGTAGGGGTGTAAATTACTATTCTCATTTCAAGAAGGCGCAGTAGCAAGGAAAGTGAGTAATAGCGTAGGGATGTAATTTACTATTCTAACTCCAGGAATCTACAGCAGTAGGAAAAGTAGAGGATAGTGTAGGGGGCAAATTTACTATTCTAACTTCAGGAAGGTGCAGCAGTAGGGAAAGTGAGGGATAGTATAGGGGTGTAATTAACTATTCTAACTCCAGGAAGGTGCAGCAGTAGGGAAAGAGAGGGATAGTATAGGGGTGTAATTTACTATTCTAACTCCTGGAAGGTGCAGCAGTATGGAAAGAGAGAGATAGTGAAGGGGTGTAATTTACTATACTAACTCCAGGAAGGTGCAGCAGTAGTGAAAGTGAGGCATAGTGTAGAGGTGCAATTTACTATTTTAACTCCAGGAAGGTGCAGTAGTAGGGAAAGTGAGGCATAGAGTAGAGGTGTAATTTACTATTGTAACTCCAAGAAGGCGCAGCAGGAATGAAAGTGAGGGATAGTGTAGGGGTGTAAAATACTATTATAACTCCTGTAAGTTAAATCTGTAGTGAAAGGGATAAATAGTGCACAAGAATACAGTCATCTAATTTTTTTTAAGAATAAAAACATTCTATAACATTCTTTCTTTTCAATCTTTACAGATTCACATCTAGCTTCCAAAGAAAAGAAAAGCAAAGCAAATACAAAGAAAACAGTTTACAGAAAAAGGCAATACCGTAAACTAAAAAGGTAAAACAGATCAAAATGCAACAGTATAAAACTAAACATAGAGCAATACTTTAGTATTGTAACTCAAAGAAAGTGCAGCAGTAGGGTAAGTGAGAGATAGTGTAGGGGTGTAATGTACTATTCTTTCTACAGACAGGTGTAGCAGTAAATAAAGTGAGGGATACTGTAGGGGTGTAAATTACTATTCTCACTCCAAGAAGGCGCAGTAGCAAGGAAAGTGAGTAATAGTGTAGGGGTGTAATTTACTATTCTAACTCCAGGAAGGTGCAGCAGTAGGGAAAGTGAGAGATAGTATAGGGGTGTAATTAACTATTCTAACTCCAGGAAGGTGCAGCAGTAGGGAAAGTGAGGGATAGTATAGGGGTGTAATTTAGTATTCTAACTCCAGGAAGGTGCAGCAGTAGGGAAAGAGAGGGATAGTATAGGGGTGTAATTTACTATTCTAACTCCTGGAAGGTGCAGCAGTATGGAAAGAGAGAGATAGTGTAGGGGTGTAATTTACTATACTAACTCCAGGAAGGTGCAGCAGTAGTGAAAGTGAGGGATAGTGTAGAGGTGCAATTTACTATTTTAACTCCAGGAAGGTGCAGCAGTAGGGAAAGTGAGGGATAGTGTAGCGGTATAATTTTCTATTCAAACTCCAGGAAGGTGCAGCAGTTGAGAAAGTGAGGGATAGTGTAGGGGTGTAATTTACTATTCTAACTCCAGGAATCTACAGCAGTAGGAAAAGTGAGGGATAGTATAGGGGTGTAATTAACTATTCTAACTCCAGGAAGGTGCAGCAGTAGGGAAAGAGAGGGATAGTATAGGGGTGTAATTTACTATTCTAACTCCTGGAAGGTGCAGCAGTATGGAAAGAGAGAGATAGTGAAGGGGTGTAATTTACTATACTAACTCCAGGAAGGTGCAGCAGTAGTGAAAGTGAGGCATAGTGTAGAGGTGCAATTTACTATTTTAACTCCAGGAAGGTGCAGTAGTAGGGAAAGTGAGGCATAGAGTAGAGGTGTAATTTACTATTGTAACTCCAAGAAGGCGCAGCAGGAATGAAAGTGAGGGATAGTGTAGGGGTGTAAAATACTATTATAACTCCTGTATGTTAAATCTGTAGTGAAAGGGATAAATAGTGCACAAGAATACAGTCATCTAATTTTTTTAAAGAATAAAACATTCTATAACATTCTTTCTTTTCAATCTTTACAGATTCACAACTAGCTTCCAAAGAAAAGAAAAGCAAAGCAAATACAAAGAAAACAGTTTACAGAAAAAGGCAATACCGTAAACTAAAAAGGTAAAACAGATCAAAATGCAACAGTATAAAACTAAACATAGAGCAATACTTTAGTATTGTAACTCAAAGAAAGTGCAGCAGTAGGGTAAGTGAGGGATAGTGTAGGGGTGTAATGTACTATTCTTTCTACAGACAGGTGTAGCAGTAATTAAAGTGAGGGATACTGTAGGGGTGTAAATTACTATTCTCATTTCAAGAAGGCGCAGTAGCAAGGAAAGTGAGTAATAGTGTAGGGATGTAATTTACTATTCTAACTCCAGGAATCTACAGCAGTAGGAAAAGTAGAGGATAGTGTAGGGGACAAATTTACTATTCTAACTTCAGGAAGGTGCAGCAGTAGGGAAAGTGAGGGATAGTATAGGGGTGTAATTAACTATTCTAACTCCAGGAAGGTGCAGCAGTAGGGAAAGAGAGGGAGAGTATAGGGGTGTAATTTACTATTCTAACTCCTGGAAGGTGCAGCAGTATGGAAAGAGAGAGATAGTGAAGGGGTGTAATTTACTATTTTAACTCCAGGAAGGTGCAGTAGTAGGGAAAGTGAGGCATAGAGTAGAGGTGTAATTTACTATTGTAACTCCAAGAAGGCGCAGCAGGAATGAAAGTGAGGGATAGTGTAGGGGTGTAAAATACTATTATAACTCCTGTATTTTAAATCTGTAGTGAAAGGGATAAATAGTGCACAAGAATACAGTCATCTAATTTTTTTAAAGAATAAAACATTCTATAACATTCTTTCTTTTCAATCTTTACAGATTCACAACTAGCTTCCAAAGAAAAGAAAAGCAAAGCAAATACAAAGAAAACAGTTTACAGAAAAAGGCAATACCGTAAACTAAAAAGGTAAAACAGATCAAAATGCAACAGTATAAAACTAAACATAGAGCAATACTTTAGTATTGTAACTCAAAGAAAGTGCAGCAGTAGGGTAAGTGAGGGATAGTGTAGGGGTGTAATGTACTATTCTTTCTACAGACAGGTGTAGCAGTAATTAAAGTGAGGGATACTGTAGGGGTGTAAATTACTATTCTCATTTCAAGAAGGCGCAGTAGCAAGGAAAGTGAGTAATAGCGTAGGGATGTAATTTACTATTCTAACTCCAGGAATCTACAGCAGTAGGAAAAGTAGAGGATAGTGTAGGGGGCAAATTTACTATTCTAACTTCAGGAAGGTGCAGCAGTAGGGAAAGTGAGGGATAGTATAGGGGTGTAATTAACTATTCTAACTCCAGGAAGGTGCAGCAGTAGGGAAAGAGAGGGATAGTATAGGGGTGTAATTTACTATTCTAACTCCTGGAAGGTGCAGCAGTATGGAAAGAGAGAGATAGTGAAGGGGTGTAATTTACTATACTAACTCCAGGAAGGTGCAGCAGTAGTGAAAGTGAGGCATAGTGTAGAGGTGCAATTTACTATTTTAACTCCAGGAAGGTGCAGTAGTAGGGAAAGTGAGGCATAGAGTAGAGGTGTAATTTACTATTGTAACTCCAAGAAGGCGCAGCAGGAATGAAAGTGAGGGATAGTGTAGGGGTGTAAAATACTATTATAACTCCTGTAAGTTAAATCTGTAGTGAAAGGGATAAATAGTGCACAAGAATACAGTCATCTAATTTTTTTTAAGAATAAAAACATTCTATAACATTCTTTCTTTTCAATCTTTACAGATTCACATCTAGCTTCCAAAGAAAAGAAAAGCAAAGCAAATACAAAGAAAACAGTTTACAGAAAAAGGCAATACCGTAAACTAAAAAGGTAAAACAGATCAAAATGCAACAGTATAAAACTAAACATAGAGCAATACTTTAGTATTGTAACTCAAAGAAAGTGCAGCAGTAGGGTAAGTGAGGGATAGTGTAGGGGTGTAATGTACTATTCTTTCTACAGACAGGTGTAGCAGTAATTAAAGTGAGGGATACTGTAGGGGTGTAAATTACTATTCTCATTTCAAGAAGGCGCAGTAGCAAGGAAAGTGAGTAATAGCGTAGGGATGTAATTTACTATTCTAACTCCAGGAATCTACAGCAGTAGGAAAAGTAGAGGATAGTGTAGGGGGCAAATTTACTATTCTAACTTCAGGAAGGTGCAGCAGTAGGGAAAGTGAGGGATAGTATAGGGGTGTAATTAACTATTCTAACTCCAGGAAGGTGCAGCAGTAGGGAAAGAGAGGGATAGTATAGGGGTGTAATTTACTATTCTAACTCCTGGAAGGTGCAGCAGTATGGAAAGAGAGAGATAGTGAAGGGGTGTAATTTACTATACTAACTCCAGGAAGGTGCAGCAGTAGTGAAAGTGAGGCATAGTGTAGAGGTGCAATTTACTATTTTAACTCCAGGAAGGTGCAGTAGTAGGGAAAGTGAGGCATAGAGTAGAGGTGTAATTTACTATTGTAACTCCAAGAAGGCGCAGCAGGAATGAAAGTGAGGGATAGTGTAGGGGTGTAAAATACTATTATAACTCCTGTAAGTTAAATCTGTAGTGAAAGGGATAAATAGTGCACAAGAATACAGTCATCTAATTTTTTTTAAGAATAAAAACATTCTATAACATTCTTTCTTTTCAATCTTTACAGATTCACATCTAGCTTCCAAAGAAAAGAAAAGCAAAGCAAATACAAAGAAAACAGTTTACAGAAAAAGGCAATACCGTAAACTAAAAAGGTAAAACAGATCAAAATGCAACAGTATAAAACTAAACATAGAGCAATACTTTAGTATTGTAACTCAAAGAAAGTGCAGCAGTAGGGTAAGTGAGAGATAGTGTAGGGGTGTAATGTACTATTCTTTCTACAGACAGGTGTAGCAGTAAATAAAGTGAGGGATACTGTAGGGGTGTAAATTACTATTCTCACTCCAAGAAGGCGCAGTAGCAAGGAAAGTGAGTAATAGTGTAGGGGTGTAATTTACTATTCTAACTCCAGGAAGGTGCAGCAGTAGGGAAAGTGAGAGATAGTATAGGGGTGTAATTAACTATTCTAACTCCAGGAAGGTGCAGCAGTAGGGAAAGTGAGGGATAGTATAGGGGTGTAATTTAGTATTCTAACTCCAGGAAGGTGCAGCAGTAGGGAAAGAGAGGGATAGTATAGGGGTGTAATTTACTATTCTAACTCCTGGAAGGTGCAGCAGTATGGAAAGAGAGAGATAGTGTAGGGGTGTAATTTACTATACTAACTCCAGGAAGGTGCAGCAGTAGTGAAAGTGAGGGATAGTGTAGAGGTGCAATTTACTATTTTAACTCCAGGAAGGTGCAGCAGTAGGGAAAGTGAGGGATAGTGTAGCGGTATAATTTTCTATTCAAACTCCAGGAAGGTGCAGCAGTTGAGAAAGTGAGGGATAGTGTAGGGGTGTAATTTACTATTCTAACTCCAGGAATCTACAGCAGTAGGAAAAGTGAGGGATAGTATAGGGGTGTAATTAACTATTCTAACTCCAGGAAGGTGCAGCAGTAGGGAAAGAGAGGGATAGTATAGGGGTGTAATTTACTATTCTAACTCCTGGAAGGTGCAGCAGTATGGAAAGAGAGAGATAGTGAAGGGGTGTAATTTACTATACTAACTCCAGGAAGGTGCAGCAGTAGTGAAAGTGAGGCATAGTGTAGAGGTGCAATTTACTATTTTAACTCCAGGAAGGTGCAGTAGTAGGGAAAGTGAGGCATAGAGTAGAGGTGTAATTTACTATTGTAACTCCAAGAAGGCGCAGCAGGAATGAAAGTGAGGGATAGTGTAGGGGTGTAAAATACTATTATAACTCCTGTATGTTAAATCTGTAGTGAAAGGGATAAATAGTGCACAAGAATACAGTCATCTAATTTTTTTAAAGAATAAAACATTCTATAACATTCTTTCTTTTCAATCTTTACAGATTCACAACTAGCTTCCAAAGAAAAGAAAAGCAAAGCAAATACAAAGAAAACAGTTTACAGAAAAAGGCAATACCGTAAACTAAAAAGGTAAAACAGATCAAAATGCAACAGTATAAAACTAAACATAGAGCAATACTTTAGTATTGTAACTCAAAGAAAGTGCAGCAGTAGGGTAAGTGAGGGATAGTGTAGGGGTGTAATGTACTATTCTTTCTACAGACAGGTGTAGCAGTAATTAAAGTGAGGGATACTGTAGGGGTGTAAATTACTATTCTCATTTCAAGAAGGCGCAGTAGCAAGGAAAGTGAGTAATAGTGTAGGGATGTAATTTACTATTCTAACTCCAGGAATCTACAGCAGTAGGAAAAGTAGAGGATAGTGTAGGGGACAAATTTACTATTCTAACTTCAGGAAGGTGCAGCAGTAGGGAAAGTGAGGGATAGTATAGGGGTGTAATTAACTATTCTAACTCCAGGAAGGTGCAGCAGTAGGGAAAGAGAGGGAGAGTATAGGGGTGTAATTTACTATTCTAACTCCTGGAAGGTGCAGCAGTATGGAAAGAGAGAGATAGTGAAGGGGTGTAATTTACTATACTAACTCCAGGAAGGTGCAGCAGTAGTGAAAGTGAGGCATAGTGTAGAGGTGCAATTTACTATTTTAACTCCAGGAAGGTGCAGTAGTAGGGAAAGTGAGGCATTGAGTAGAGGTGTAATTTACTATTGTAACTCCAAGAAGGCGCAGCAAGAATGAAAGTGAGGGATAGTGTAGGGGTGTAAAATACTATTATAACTCCTGTAAGTTAAATCTGTAGTGAAAGGGATAAATAGTGCACAAGAATACAGTCATCTAATTTTTTTTAAAGAATAAAAACATTCTATAACATTCTTTCTTTTTAATCTTTACAGATTCACAACTCAAAGAAAAGCAAAGCAAAGCAAATACAAAGAAAACAGTTTACAGAAAAAGGCCATACCGTAAACTAAAAAGGTAAAACAGATCAAAATGCAACGGTATAAAACTAAACATAGAGCAATACTTTAGTATTGTAACTCAAAGAAAGTGCAGCAGTAGGGTAAGTGAGGGATAGTGTAGGGGTGTAATGTACTATTCTTTCTACAGACAGGTGTAGCAGTAATTAAAGCGAGGGATACTGTAGGGGTGTAAATTACTATTCTCATTTCAAGAAGGCGCAGTAGCAAGGAAAGTGAGTAATAGTGTAGGGATGTAATTTACTATTCTAACTCCAGGAATCTACAGCAGTAGGAAAAGTAGAGGATAGTGTAGGGGGCAAATTTACTATTCTAACTTCAGGAAGGTGCAGCAGTAGGGAAAGTGAGGGATAGTATAGGGGTGTAATTAACTATTCTAACTCCAGGAAGGTGCAGCAGTAGGGAAAGAGAGGGATAGTATAGGGGTGTAATTTACTATTCTAACTCCTGGAAGGTGCAGCAGTATGGAAAGAGAGAGATAGTGAAGGGGTGTAATTTACTATACTAACTCCAGGAAGGTGCAGCAGTAGTGAAAGTGAGGCATAGTGTAGAGGTGCAATTTACTATTTTAACTCCAGGAAGGTGCAGTAGTAGGGAAAGTGAGGCATAGAGTAGAGGTGTAATTTACTATTGTAACTCCAAGAAGGCGCAGCAGGAATGAAAGTGAGGGATAGTGTAGGGGTGTAAAATACTATTATAACTCCTGTATTTTAAATCTGTAGTGAAAGGGATAAATAGTGCACAAGAATACAGTCATCTAATTTTTTTAAAGAATAAAACATTCTATAACATTCTTTCTTTTCAATCTTTACAGATTCACAACTAGCTTCCAAAGAAAAGAAAAGCAAAGCAAATACAAAGAAAACAGTTTACAGAAAAAGGCAATACCGTAAACTAAAAAGGTAAAACAGATCAAAATGCAACAGTATAAAACTAAACATAGAGCAATACTTTAGTATTGTAACTCAAAGAAAGTGCAGCAGTAGGGTAAGTGAGGGATAGTGTAGGGGTGTAATGTACTATTCTTTCTACAGACAGGTGTAGCAGTAATTAAAGTGAGGGATACTGTAGGGGTGTAAATTACTATTCTCATTTCAAGAAGGCGCAGTAGCAAGGAAAGTGAGTAATAGCGTAGGGATGTAATTTACTATTCTAACTCCAGGAATCTACAGCAGTAGGAAAAGTAGAGGATAGTGTAGGGGGCAAATTTACTATTCTAACTTCAGGAAGGTGCAGCAGTAGGGAAAGTGAGGGATAGTATAGGGGTGTAATTAACTATTCTAACTCCAGGAAGGTGCAGCAGTAGGGAAAGAGAGGGATAGTATAGGGGTGTAATTTACTATTCTAACTCCTGGAAGGTGCAGCAGTATGGAAAGAGAGAGATAGTGAAGGGGTGTAATTTACTATACTAACTCCAGGAAGGTGCAGCAGTAGTGAAAGTGAGGCATAGTGTAGAGGTGCAATTTACTATTTTAACTCCAGGAAGGTGCAGTAGTAGGGAAAGTGAGGCATAGAGTAGAGGTGTAATTTACTATTGTAACTCCAAGAAGGCGCAGCAGGAATGAAAGTGAGGGATAGTGTAGGGGTGTAAAATACTATTATAACTCCTGTAAGTTAAATCTGTAGTGAAAGGGATAAATAGTGCACAAGAATACAGTCATCTAATTTTTTTTAAGAATAAAAACATTCTATAACATTCTTTCTTTTCAATCTTTACAGATTCACATCTAGCTTCCAAAGAAAAGAAAAGCAAAGCAAATACAAAGAAAACAGTTTACAGAAAAAGGCAATACCGTAAACTAAAAAGGTAAAACAGATCAAAATGCAACAGTATAAAACTAAACATAGAGCAATACTTTAGTATTGTAACTCAAAGAAAGTGCAGCAGTAGGGTAAGTGAGAGATAGTGTAGGGGTGTAATGTACTATTCTTTCTACAGACAGGTGTAGCAGTAAATAAAGTGAGGGATACTGTAGGGGTGTAAATTACTATTCTCACTCCAAGAAGGCGCAGTAGCAAGGAAAGTGAGTAATAGTGTAGGGGTGTAATTTACTATTCTAACTCCAGGAAGGTGCAGCAGTAGGGAAAGTGAGAGATAGTATAGGGGTGTAATTAACTATTCTAACTCCAGGAAGGTGCAGCAGTAGGGAAAGTGAGGGATAGTATAGGGGTTTAATTTAGTATTCTAACTCCAGGAAGGTGCAGCAGTATGGAAAGAGAGAGATAGTGTAGGGGTGTAATTTACTATACTAACTCCAGGAAGGTGCAGCAGTAGTGAAAGTGAGGGATAGTGTAGAGGTGCAATTTACTATTTTAACTCCAGGAAGGTGCAGCAGTAGGGAAAGTGAGGGATAGTGTAGCGGTATAATTTTCTATTCAAACTCCAGGAAGGTGCAGCAGTTGAGAAAGTGAGGGATAGTGTAGGGGTGTGATTTACTATTCTAACTCCAGGAATCTACAGCAGTAGGAAAAGTAGAGGATAGTGTAGGGGTAGAATTTACTATTCTAACTTCAGGAAGGTGCAGCAGTAGGGAAAGTGAGGGATAGTATAGGGTGTAATTAACTATTCTAACTCCAGGAAGGTGCAGCAGTAGGGAAAGAGATGGATAGTATAGGGGTGTAATTTACTATTCTAACTCCTGGAAGGTGCAGCAGTATGGAAAGAGAGAGATAGTGTAGGGGTGTAATTTACTATACTAACTCCAGGAAGGTGCAGCAGTAGTGAAAGTGAGGGATAGTATAGAGGTGCAATTTACTATTTTAACTCCAGGAAGGTGCAGTAGTAGGGAAAGTGAGGCATAGAGTAGAGGTGTAATTTACTATTGTAACTCCAAGAAGGCGCAGCAGGAATGAAAGTGAGGGATAGTGTAGGGGTGTAAAATACTATTATAACTCCTGTAAGTTAAATCTGTAGTGAAAGGGATAAATAGTGCACAAGAATACAGTCATCTATTTTTTTTAAAGAATAAAAACATTCTATAACATTCTTTCTTTTCAATCTTTACAGATTCACAACTAGCTTCCAAAGAAAAGCAAGGCAAAGCAAATACAAAGAAAACAGTTTACAGAAAAAGGCAATACCGTAAACTAAAAAGGTAAAACAGATCAAAATGCAACAGTATAAAACTAAACATAGAGCAATACTTTAGTATTGTAACTCAATGAAAGTGCAGCAGTAGGGTAAGTGAGAGATAGTGTAGGAGTGTAATGTACTATTCTTTCTACAGACAGGTGTAGCAGTAAATAAAGTGAGGGATACTGTAGGGGTGTAAATTACTATTCTCACTCCAAGAAGGCGCAGTAGCAAGGAAAGTGAGTAATAGTGAAGGGGTGTAATTTACTATTCTAACTCCAGGAATCTACAGCAGTAGGAAAAGTAGAGGATATTGTAGGGGTGTAATTTACTATTCTAACTTCAGGAAGGTGCAGCAGTAGGGAAAGTGAGAGATAGTATAGGGGTGTAATTAACTATTCTAAATCCAGGAAGGTGCAGCAGTAGGGAAAGTGAGGGATAGTATAGGGGTGTAATTTAGTATTCTAACTCCAGGAAGGTGCAGCAGTAGGGAAAGAGAGGGATAGTATAGGGGTGTAATTTACTATTCTAACTCCTGGAAGGTGCAGCAGTATGGAAAGAGAGAGATAGTGTAGGGGTGTAATTTACTATACTAACTCCAGGAAGGTGCAGCAGTAGTGAAAGTGAGGGATAGTGTAGAGGTGCAATTTACTATTTTAACTCCAGGAAGGTGCAGCAGTAGGGAAAGTGAGGGATAGTGTAGCGGTATAATTTTCTATTCAAACTCCAGGAAGGTGCAGCAGTTGAGAAAGTGAGGGATAGTGTAGGGGTGTAATTTACTATTCTAACTCCAGGAATCTACAGCAGTAGGAAAAGTAGAGGATAGTGTAGGGGTGTAATTTACTACTCTAACTTCAGGAAGGTGCAGCAGTAGGGAAAGTGAGGGATAGTATAGGGGTGTAATTAACTATTCTAACTCCAGGAAGGTGCAGCAGTAGGGAAAGTGAGGGATAGTATAGGGGTGTAATTTAGTATTCTAACTCCAGGAAGGTGCAGCTGTAGGGAAAGAGAGGGATAGTATAGGGGTGTAAATTACTATTCTAACTCCTGGAAGGTGCAGCAGTATGGAAAGAGAGAGATAGTGTAGGGGTGTAATTTACTATTCAAACTCCAGGAAGGTGTAGCAGTTGAGAAAGTGAGGGATAGTGTAGGGGTGTAATTTACTATTCCAACTTCAGGAAGGTGCAGCAGTAGGGAAAGTGAGGGATAGTGTAGGGGTGTCATTTACTATTCTAACTCCTGGAAGGTGCAGCAGTAGGGAAAGTGAGGGATAGTGTAGGGGTGTAATTTACTATTCTAACTCCAGGAAGGCGCAGCAGCAATGAAAGGGGGAACATCCTATACAATGAAAGTGATGGATAGTGTAAGGGTGTAAAATACTATTGTAACTCCTGTAAGTTGAATCTGTGGAGAAAAGGATAAATATTGCACAAGAATAGAGTCATCTAAACTTTTTAAAAGAATTAAAACATTCTATAACATTCTTTCTTTTCAATCTTTACAGATTCACAACTACCTTCCAAAGAAAAACAAAGCAAAGCCAATACAAAGAAAACAATTTACAGAAAAAGGCAATACCGTAAACTGAAAAGGTAAAACAGATCAAAATGCAACAGTATAAAACGAAACATTTAGCAATACTTTAGTATTGTAACTCAAAGAAAGTGCAGCCATAGGGTAAGTGAGGGATAGTGTAGGGATGTAATATACTATTCTTACTCCAGCAAGGTGCAGCAGTAGGGAAAGTGAGGGATAGTGTAGGAGTGTAATTTACTATTCTAACTCCAGGAAGGTGCAGCAGTAGGGAAGCGGAGGGATACTGTAGGGGAATAATTTACTATTCTAACTCCTGGAAGGTGCAGCAGTAGAGAAAGTGAGGGACACTGTAGGGGTGTAATTTACTATTCTAACTCCTGGAAGGTGCAGCAGTAGGGAAAGTGAGGGATAGTGTAGGGGGGTAATTTACTATTCTAACTCCAGGAAGGTGCAGCAGTAGGGAAAGTGAGGGATACTGTAGGGGGTAATTTACTATTCTAACTCCTGGAAGGTGCAGCAGTAGGGAAAGTGAGGGATACTGTAGAGGTGCAATTTACTATTCTAACTCCTGGAAGGTGCAGCAGTAGGGAAAGTGAGGGATTGTGTAGGGGTGTAATTTACTAATCTAACTCCTGGAAGGTGCAGCAGTAGGGAAAGTGAGGGATAGTGTAGGGGTGTAATTTACAATACTAACTCCAGAAAGGTGCAGTAGTAGGGAAAGTGAGGGATAGTGTATGGGTGTAATTTACTATTCTAACTCCAGGAAGGTGCAACAGTAGGGAAAGTGAGGGACACTGTAGGAGTGTAATTTACTATTCTAACTCCTGGAAGGTGCAGCAGTAGGGAAAGTGAGGGATAGTATAGGGGTGTAATTTACTATTCTAACTCCTGGTAGGTGCAGCAGTATGGAAAGTGAGGGATAATGTAGGGGTGTAATTTACTATACTAACTCCTTGAAGGTGCAGCAGTAGGGAAAGTGAGGGATAGTGTAGGGGTGCAATTTACTATTCTTAATCCAGGAAGGTGCAGCAGTATGGAAAGAGAGGGATAGTGTAGGGGTGTAATTTACTATTCTAAATCCAGGATGGTGCAGCAATAGGGAAAGTGAGTGATAGTGCAGGGGTGTAATTTACTATTCTAACTCCAGGATGGTGCAGCAGTAGGGAAAGTGAGTGATAGTGTAGGGGTGTAATTTACTATTCTAAATCCAGGATGGTGCAGCAGTAGGGAAAGTGAGTGATAGTGCAGGGGTGTAATTTACTATTCTAACTCCAGGAAGGTGCAGCAGTAGGGAAAGTGATGGACACTGTAGGGGTGTAATTTAATATCCTAACTCCTGGAAGGTGCAGCAGTAGGGAAAGTGAGGGAGAGTGTAGGGGTGTAATTTACTATTCTAACTCCAGAAAGGTGCAGCAGTATGGAAAGAGAGGGACACTGTAGGAGTGTAATTTACTATTCTAACTCCTGGAAGGTGCAGCAGTAGGGAAAGTGAGGGATAGTATAGGGGTGTAATTTACTATTCTAACTCCTGGTAGGTGCAGCAGTATGGAAAGTGAGGGATAATGTAGGGGTGTAATTTACTATACTAACTCCTTGAAGGTGCAGCAGTAGGGAAAGTGAGGGATAGTGTAGGGGTGCAATTTACTATTCTTAATCCAGGAAGGTGCAGCAGTATGGAAAGAGAGGGATAGTGTAGGGGTGTAATTTACTATTCTAAATCCAGGATGGTGCAGCAATAGGGAAAGTGAGTGATAGTGCAGGGGTGTAATTTACTATTCTAACTCCAGGATGGTGCAGCAGTAGGGAAAGTGAGTGATAGTGTAGGGGTGTAATTTACTATTCTAAATCCAGGATGGTGCAGCAGTAGGGAAAGTGAGTGATAGTGCAGGGGTGTAATTTACTATTCTAACTCCAGGAAGGTGCAGCAGTAGGGAAAGTGATGGACACTGTAGGGGTGTAATTTAATATCCTAACTCCTGGAAGGTGCAGCAGTAGGGAAAGTGAGGGAGAGTGTAGGGGTGTAATTTACTATTCTAACTCCAGAAAGGTGCAGCAGTATGGAAAGAGAGGGATAGTGTAGGGGTGTAATTTACTATTCTAACTCCAGGATGGTGCAGCAGTAGGGAAAGTGATTGATAGTGTAGGGGTGTAATTTACTATTCGAACTCCAGGAAGGTGCAGCAACAGGGAAAGTGAGGGATACTGTAGGAGTATAAAATACTATTCTAAATCCTGTGAGTTGAATCTATAGTGAAAGGGATAAATAGTGCAGAGGAATAAAGTCATCTAAAAATTTTAAAAGAATACAAACAATCTATAACATATTCTTTCTTTTCAATCTTTACAGATTCACAACTACCATCCAATTAAAAACAAAGCAAAGCCAAAACAAAGAAAACAGTTTAAAGAAAAAGTCAATACCGGAAACTAAAAAGGTAAAACAGATCAAAATGTAACAAAATGAAAATAAACATAGAGCAATATTTTAGTTTTGTAACAACAGAAAGGTGCAGCAGGAGAAAAATGAGGGATACTGAAGGGGTGTAATTTCCAATTCTAAGTCTAGGATATTGCAGCAGTAGGCAAAAAGAAAGATAGTGCACAGAAAAACAGTCATCTAAACATTTTTAAAAAAATTAAAACATGCTATAACATAAACTTTGTTTTCAATCTTTGCAGAATCTCAACTACCTAACAAAGAAAAGCAAAGCAAAGCCAATACCAAAAACACTGTTTACAGAAAAAGGAAAAAAAAAGACTAAAAAGGTAAAACAAATCAAAATGCAATCGTCTAAAACGTTACATAGAGAAATACTTTAGTATTTTAACTCAAAGAAAGTGCAGCAGTAGGGCGAGTGAGGGATAGTGTACGGGTGTAATATACTATTCTTACTCCAGGAAGGTGTAGCAGTAAATAAAGTTAGGGATACTGTAGGGGTGTAAATTACTATTCTCACTCCAAGAAAGCGCAGTAGCAGGGAAAGTGAGTAATAGTTTTGGGGTGTAATTTACTATTCTAACTCCAGGAACCTGCAGCAGTAGGAAAATTAAAGGATAGTGAGGGGTGTAATTTACTATTCTAACTCCAGGAAGGTGCAACAGTAGGGAAAGTGGGGGATAGTTTAAGAGTGTAATTTACTAATCAAACTCCTGGTAGGTGCAACAGTAAGAAAAGTGAAGAAAAGTATAGGAGTCTAATTTACTATTCTAACACCAGGAAGGTGAAGCAGTAGGGAAAGTGAGGGATAGTGTAGGGTTATAATATAGTATTCTAACTCCAAGACGGTGCAGCTGCATGAAAAGTGAGGGATAGTGTAGGGGTGTAAAATAATATTCTAACTTCATGAAGATGCAGTAGTAGGGAAAGTGAGGGATATTGCAGGATTTTCTAATTTACTATTCTACCTCACGAAAGGTACAGCAGTAGGTAAAGTGTGTGATAGTGTAGTTTAAGAATAACATTTAAAAAATCCCATTATAAATTATTTTTTTACATTTTTTTAACAGATAATGTCAACTCAAGAAATTGCATCCTACATTAAATCTAAAAAGGGAAACCACTTGTTAAAACATGCTGGATATATATATTGTAAAGAAAGGATAAGAGAACCACGTAGACATTGGAGGTGTGTGCAATATTACTCATCTCATTGCACTGGCAGAGCGGTTACCCTTGGTGAAACCATTATTAAAACAACAAATCATAACCACTCTGCCTCTGCAATGGAGATTGAAGTAAGTGAAACAATAAATGAAATGAAAGAAATTGCATGCACCTCCAATGACACTACTGGTTCCATTTTAAGAGAGGTTGCACAGCATGTCCCCAGTCATGTTGCTAGTAGTATGCCTACTATTCCCAATTTGCGAAGAATTATTCAAAGACAAAAACAGGCAAGTAACACACATACTACAACTCCTCATACCTTTTCTGACATTCAAATTCCTGATCAACTCACTATTTCTTTTTTTAATGAACCTTTCCTCCTGCATGACAACCAAAACCCTCAGAAACGTATCCTTATCTTTAGTACACCCCGCAACCTTGTTAAGTTAGAGAACAGTGAAATTTGGATGATTGATGGGACGCTTAAAAGTACACCCCATCCTTTCACCCAAATGTACACTATTCACGCAAAGATTAACCACAATGTAATTCCCTTAGTATATAGTTTGCTATCTGATAAGCAATCTGCAACCTACACTGAGCTTTTATCAGTGATTAAAAGCAAAACATCCAATAAAAGTCCTAGGAAGATAATTGTTGATTTTGAATTGACTATGATCAATGTAATCACTAAAACGTACATGGATACCGAAATTCAGGGATGTTTGTTTCATTTTTCCCAGGCATTCTGGCGTAAACTACAAAAAAATCCCTGGTTACAAATTACTCAACTGATAGCAAACTACAATTCGAATTAAAAAAAGTAACAGCTCTTTGCTTTGTTCCTCCTGAAAGTGTAGGCGAGTACTACACTGCAATTTCGGAATCAGAATTTTTTAACGAAAATGAAGATAAATTGACACCCTTACTAAATTATTTTGAGGACACATGGATTGGACATCTAAGCAGATCGGGTCGCAGGAGGAAGCCACGTTTCCATGTGGAGTGGTGGAACTGCTACACGAGCTGTTTAGAAGGAGAAGCAAAAACAAACAATGCCATAGAGGGATGGCATATGTCCTTCAACGATACAATTGGCAAACCACACCCTAACTTCTATTCTTTTTTGGAAACTTTGAAGAAGGAGCAAAGTTTTCAAGAAATGAGAATCTCGCAAACATTAACTGGTAGCCTAAACCCACGCATTTCCAAAAAATCAAAAGAAATGTCTGAGAGACTATTCGCTATTCTACAACAGTTTTCGTTGTGTGTAGCTTTAGACTACCTTGATAATGTTGCTAACATTCTACATTTCTAAATCTAATTTACACCTTACTTTCCTACTCTTACCTAAATTATATAATCGTTTCAATTCAATTGACATTAGCATTTTTCTAAATTTTTTTTAAAAAATTAACGTCGGGTCAGCTTACCTGTAGTTGTCTTCTTTCTTTTTCTTCATCTTTTTTTCCCATAATAAATCAGTTTTGTGGCAAAATCCAATAACCCAAGCAATTCAAGGATGTAAAAAAAATCATATTTTTCTTTTTTCAAATTAGATCACCTTTTTATATTTCCATATTTTTAAATCCATTGTTTAAAATTTAAAAAAGGCATTTATTTTCTATAAAAAAATATCTTCTTGAATCGAATACAACATATTCCCAAAAAAATGCTTCTTTTTTAATCCTCTCTTTAATCTTCTTGTGTCAAAGTCAAAATTGAAACCCATTTGTACTTCAATGTCTCAAAAGGTATTATTATTTCTCGAAAATTCATCTTCCTTTTTCCTCAAAGTACATCCTAAAAGTAATCCAAAATCCACTTAATCCAAGATCTTTCCAACTCCATCCTGAAAATATTTAAAAATCCATGAAATCCATGTTCTTTCACAGTCAATTTCAAAAGGTTCCCAAAGTCAATTTCCATTCTGAAAGTAATTAAAAGTCCATAAAATCCATGTTTTTTCCAAAGCGATGAGCAAACTTTTCCAAAGTCCATGTACATCCTGATAGTAATCCATAGTCCACGAAATCCAAGAATTTTCCAACTCCATCCTGAAAAATAATTGAAAGTCCACGAAATCCATGTTCTTTCCAAGTCCATTTTAACAGATTTCCAAAGTCCATATGCATCCAGAAAGTTATCCAAAGTCCAAGAAATCAATGTTTTTCAAAGTCCATCTTGAAAGGTTGCCAAATTCCATGAGCATCCTGAAAGTAAAACAACGTGCACGAAATCCAAAAACTTTCTAACTCCATCCTGAAAATAATACTAAGTCCTAGAAATGCATGTTCTTACTATGTCTATCTTTCAATGTTTCTAAAGTTCCCTAAAGCCAATATTTTCTAAATTCCAAAACGCCATAAAAACCACAATTCCAGAAAACAAAGTTAATTTCTTCAAGATCAACCAAAAAATCCAAACTCTACGAAACCATATGTCTTTCAATTTTGATCTCCAAAATATTTCAATAAACATGTATTCGATGTATTTAGATATTTTTCTTCAATGCATTTTAAAGTACAACTTCCCTTAAAACAATAAATACTCAGACATCCTTAAATAAAATTACATTTCTCCTTTCTTTTTCAAAATACATCCATAAATAACATTAACCTATTATTTATTGCGACCCGACAAAGGCATACTCTACTAACATGATCGGCGACATGCTGAAATTACATCGAAAACATTACATTTTTCATATGCAACCTCTCCTTATCCTTTCTTTACAATATATATTTAGTAATTAACATTGTAATGTTTATAAATAAAGTTAAAAGAGTTTCCTACCTGAGTGCAGATCAGCTTCCTGCTGCTTCCACCATCGACGCTGTTCAAAATGGGCGCTTGCATGGACGTTTACGCGTCGACGTCATCAGGAGCTTCAAAAAAGAAAAAGAAAAATTTAATAAAATTATTGAAATACTATATCAATTTTTTTAATAAAAAATCCAAAAGGAAAACTATTGTGTCTTTGTTTTTATTAATGTATTTATTTTAAATTGCAAATATTTATTGATTTTATTTCTTAGTTATTAATGATAAATAGTACTTACCTCTATGCTTATTCATTTTCCCTGCAAAACTTCACTATTCTACCTTTAAAGCAGCTTACCAAATAGTTCCGCGGGATTCATACCTTCAACTTTAGAAATAAATAAAGGATAAAACTATCCATTGAATTCAATACAAAAGCATGGGAAAATGTCATAAAATGTCAACTTAATGTTTAATAGTAAAACTTTTTTTTCCCTTTCTTTTAATTAATAATCCAAAACATTTAAATTATAAATAATATTAAAATACTACAGAATGTATTTATATTTAAAATATACTGCTAATTTTTCTTTAAATATATTTAAAATACATAAATATATTATAAATAATAAAATAACTTTATCCATATTTGATTGATAAAAAATGTGACTTGTGTATTATTTCTATTATTAATTTTTTTAAATTTTTGTAATAAAAATAACAAAAATCTTCATTTATTTTTAATTACTTGAGTACTACATTTTAATTACATAAATATATTACACATTATCAAATACATTTACTCATATATCTTTTTCTAAAAATGTTACTTGAGTATACATTTTTTTAAAATAATAAATATATACCCAAAGTTATTTTTAATTTTTTGAGTATTAAATTTAAAATACATAAATATATTAAACAAAATCAAATACATTTACTCTTATTTCACTTTTTAAAAATGTTACTTGAGTATTAATTGTTTTATAAAAAATTAAATATACCCTCAGTTATTTATAATTACTTGAGCATTAAATTTAAATTACATAAATATATTAAACCAAATCAAATAAACGTAATCATATTTCATTTTTTTTATTTTTTATTAGAGTATTAATCTAATAAAAATAATCAATATATACCCTCAGTTATTTTTAATTACTTGAGTATTAAATTTTAATTACATAAATATGTTACTTAAATATTAATTTTACAAAAATGTTTATTGTTAATATTGTTAAATAAATCATATATAATGTAATATATAAAAAATATTAAATAATTCTAAATTATTTAAAATTATAAAAATAAGAAATATAAAAAATACATAATACTTACGTTGTAAAGACTTGTATTGTAATGACATCTGCATTGTAATGGCATGCGTTGTAAAGTCATGTGTTGTAAAAGCACTTGCGTTGTAAAAGTTGCGTTGAAATAGTAGTGCGTTGTAAAAGTTGCGTTGTAAAGGATGTTCCCCATCTCAAACTGATCTCCCCCTTCAAACCAGCCTTTCACGTCCATGACCTAATTCCCACCGAACTGACCAAAAAACTGAGACTCTTCATAGCCCAGTTCTGGTGCAAGATCATTAACAGCTCCCTGAGAACCGGCATCATACCTGAATGCCTCAAAGTTGGCCAAGTCACACCACTACTAAAAAAAACAAGCCTTGACTCCAAGGAACTGAATAACTTCCGACCCGTCTCCAATCTCCCCCTCCTTTCAAAAATCCTTGAAAACTGCGCCCTCTAACAACTGACTCAGCACATGGATGACATCAACCTTCTTGACCGCCATCAATCGGGTTTCAGAAAAGGCTACAGCACCGAGACCGTGATCCTTACCATCACAGACGACATTCACAAATCCCTCGATACCGACCAATGCTGCCTCCTCATTCTCCTAGACCTATCGGCAGCCTTCGTCACGGTTGATCAACTTCTCATCAAGGCTTTACAAGAAGTGTTGGAGCTGATGAGGTGGTCCTATGCTGGTTCTCCTCCTTCTTACACAGCCGCTCACAAAGGTTACAAATAAAAAACGTAACCTCCGACCTACACCCTGTCAACAGGGGCGTCCCCCAAGGTTCAGTGCTCTCACCTCAACTGTTCAACATATATACGCATATACATGAAAACATGCAAACAAAAAACTGCTGCACGGTCCTTCGCCGAAAACGCGCCCAAAATCTGGAATGCCATCCCAGTCGGTATCAGCACTATCCTGTCCTTCACAAAGTTCAAAAAACAACTTAAAGTCCTTTTCCTCAAGTGCTCCCTCCCGAATGGATAGCCGCCATCAATACGCTATTCCCTGCTCGTCTTCTCTTACTGACATTGTAGCTCTAAGACTCACCTCCTCCCTGCTATTCATTCCCCCAACTGCTCCTCCCCTTTTAATTAGTTTAACCCCAAGGCAACGTGCACTCTATGAGATTATCTCAGGACTCACGGACTACCTCAGTGCTGCTCAGCACACTTGGACTGCTGAACCTAAATGTAGAATACTGCTTATTGTATGAATCTTGCTCAAAAACTGTTGTGAAGTGCTCTGTTACCCTCTGGTCAGTCTAGCGCTATATAAAACTACTTAATAAATAATAAATAAATAAACTAGAGTAACCCCCCCTGCATGGCTGCTGTTGCAATCATTGATTCCTTTGATGACCCCCCTGCGACAACTTATTATTATAAGAAGCCAGCGGCCCGGGCATCATTAACCCCGGATTTGTGACCTGTGCCACATGCCTTGTTGCACCCGGAATAATTTCAGGGATCTGAGTCACGGTATGCATCACTACTGGAAGAAATACCGGGCGATTACTTGTTGAACCTCCTGAATAATGGGTAGAGCACATTAAGACCTGCATATCCACCTCCCTTTTCATGTTGGGGATCCTGCTATGAAAAGGGTGTTGGACATTCAGATAAGGGGGCCCTAACAGGGCCCCCAGCTGAATCTGGGCCTGGGGGTGCATGCGGGGGAAGGCACATGTTGTACCCCCCTGGAATTTCACCCTGGTTCCTGCAAGGCGTGGCCTGCACGACATAATGCATTCCACACTGTGCAGGAACGTGCAATGGCCACTCTCACGGTGGCGGTCTGCTTATTAGGCTCTCCTATAAGCCTCACAGACCGCTTTCATGACACCACTGCTGCAATGCCCGCCCACCCTGGATTTAAGTCATAATCTGGTAGGTGGACTCACCACGGGCTTGGCGGTCTTCCTGGGAACGCCCTGGTGGCAGACCCATTGGAAGACTGCCAAACTCATAATAAGGCCCTAAGTCCGTCTACCTGAATCTTTTTAACAGGATTCCATCAGTGCAATCGCCATTTTTAAAAGTATGGTTAAACAATATAATAATGATATTTTAGTTTTTAAATTAAATATAGTGCATCCATTTGCATTTTAAACACTTTAGCTCTACATGTTTCCATGTACCGGTTCTCTAGAGCTTCCAGGGCTGTGCATGTTTATCTCACTGCTGTATCATGTTCGGATCCTTGGAAAACAATATCCTAACTGGCTTGGAATATTTTTCTGTCACTCTGCCCATTGAAAAAAACCCACCATTATGAGGCTGATTCCTTGCATTATCTTCCCCAAAGCCCCTCCCCCCCCATTTCTCATTGTGGCCTGTCTTCTCTGGTAACCACTTAAGAAAGACTTTAATTATCTTAGGAGGGTCTAACAAATACATCAGGCTCCCATTATCATTCTAAAGCATCATAGTCCTTAAATACAACTAAATATTGCAGCTTGGAAATTCAGAGATTCCTCCACTACATATTCAGGAGACCCGTTATTCATGAATGGGGTTGGTGGTGTATGAGATTTGGCACCCAGGAGACATAAACCACAGTAAGATTACGCCAGTGGGAGGGAAGCACTAATTGGATGGCGCTAGTACCAACTAACCCTTTTCATTTGAAAGGCCAACAAAATGAGCACTAAACTTGGGATGGGATCCTGCGATGGAAGGTAAAGGATAGCTAGTCTAGGTATTCTATATTATTCTGCAGGTTATGTTGTTTGTGGCGAACCACAAATCTTTTATAGGCAGCCTGTGCTTTCCAAACATGTTGTAATGCCCCACAGTACAGGGACCACACTGTGAGATTCTTTGAGAGGGCAAGAACTTTAGGCCAAATTTGAGGGTAGATCCCATAGGAGCAGTAAAATGGGGAGTACCCTAATGCTGAGTACAAGGATTTGGTATACACAAACTCGGTTAAGAGTAATCAATGTACCCACTCAGTTTGGTGTTACATGCTATAACTCTTTAAATAATGGTCTAAAGTTTGATTTAGCCTCCTCATCTGACTGTATGTGAATGTTAACGAACAAATTCCCAAACTCCTCCTTAATTCTTTCCAAAAATGATCAATGAACTGGGCCTCTCAATCTGTTGGACCCTTTTCCTTTTGTGAATGATCCAAAACAGTTTTTAGGAGTAGACAGTGTTCCATGGTACTGCTGCCTTCTCTTAAAATATAGTTTTAAAAGTCTTGTTCTTAGAAACAGACCCCGTATTCCTTTAAGACAGCATTTTTAAAAAAAAAGAGCGATTTATTTGAATATAATCACATGGGGCTGCTGACCCTCGTAGCCACCATCCCTGTGTTGGCAGTGAATTGTAGTGGGTGGCAACGTGCGACCTACTTCATAAATATTGATGCGGTAGGGCTAATTGTGACCTACTGCAATTCGGTATTTTGTGGACCGACCTGTTAGTACATATCACTTTGCAAAATACTGTTGGATTCACTAACCCCCACATGCATCATCCCGGCCGTTTGCGAATTCCAAATTGCGAAAAATAGCGAATCGCAATTTGGAATTCGCAAAACGGGATGCATGAATATTTTCTCATAATATTAGCGATTCGGTAAAAATCGCATTTTTTACCGATTCGCAAATATTATGCGAATTCTAATTTGCTAATTCGCATTTCCCATTGATTCCTATGGGCCAAAAGGCGAATTGCGAATTTGCAAATTAGAATTCGCATAATGTTCATGCATTCCATGGGTGCAGGGGGGGTCCAAAGGACCCCCCCCCGCACCCCTGAAATGTATTTGTAAGTGGATGTTTCACACACACATGTCCTAAGGACATGTGTGTCTGTAACATGAGTTTTAAAAATGCATTTTTTAACGTTTTTGAAGATTTTCGCAAATTAACACGAGGGTCAACCTCGTGTTAATTTGCACTTCCTATTTCATGATTCGCATTTTTTTTTTAAATTGATGAATTGCATTTAAGGAATCGCACAAATGCGATTCCTTAAATGCAGTCGCATTTTTTAGAAATGCAAAAAAATGCGAATTATGAAAAAAAGTTTGATGCATCCCAAAAATGGTTTTTACATTCGCAAACGGCCGATTTTTCCGATTCGCACCGTTTGCGAATGCAAAAACCAATGATGCATGTGCCCGTAAAAGTGCAACCACTTTTAGCAAATCCAATGTTAATACATGTGGCCCCTTGTAATTTTTTTCATGTCTTAAATCCAATAGTTCATTATCTACAAAAGGGGACACTGCTATGGCGTAGCTAGCCATGAGCGGTCAACTGCTTTTGCCGCCCCGCAGCCACGCGATGGGAGAGCGGGGGTCCTGGAGATGATTCCTGCATTTGCCGCCCTGCGTCAAATGCATGTAAGGGTTGGTCGGGGGGAGGCCACCGCTCTCAAACCTTGTGCTGCCTGGGCGGACTGCCCCCACCCTCCATTGCTACTCCACTGGGACACTGTATTCGTATCAGTAGCATGTTTCCAGCCTTAAATAGATCCACATGATAGTCTTCTTCCCCAAAAGTTAGCACCAACCAAGTGACTGCATCTCCTGACAAATAGATGTTCGTAAAGAAAGTAGAGAATGCATTGATTAATGATTACCCCCATTTTTAATGAATCCTTAGAGTATCTCCCAGGGAGAACCAAGGGAGTTTGTGCAGGAAATATAATTGGGGCTGCCTATGCAGGAAATGTCCCAGTTATCATTTCGCTTCCATTTCCCAATTATACCTAAACAAAAGAAGAGCCATAGTGGCAGGTAAAGTGTCCAGGTTGCTTGCAACTTGTCTGTTCTCTATTCACATCCTTGTAATCTGCTGAGTCGACGTGTGATTTTCTGCATATGCTTTCACCATATCTCTCTGTAAAGCCCAATGGCAATTCCTATGTCTTTTAATGATAAAGAGTTTAGATTCATTGCAATCAGGCAAGCAGTATATGTGGGCTCCCTAAACTGTCACAATTGCACCAGATAATTGTAGTAAAGCCACAGATTTGATGTAAAAATAAAACTCTCTTGAGAGAGAACCGCACAACTCTAGTTTAAAAGTGAGCGAATGGTGTACAATAAGGGAAAGGGGAAAGTAGTTATGTTTCCATCATCAGCAATGTACCCTTCGTTTCTGCCTGTGCATATTATAAGATATAAGAAAATAGGATGAAAAGTTAAGAAGAATCACCCCTGGCTCACATATACCAAACACAGTTTGCAAACCATTTTTAGCATTTGTTTTATGATAGTTCATATTTTTATTCAGACTCTTTGCAAATTGTACATATTTCATGATAGTATAGTTTTTTTATCCAGACTTTTGCATTTTGTAACGATTAGTCTAACAAAAAAGAATGATATGACTAACTGATAGGACTGAAATGTTGCATAATCATTTGTCCTTCTCTACAGTCATTTGTTTCCTATCATGTTTGTGAAAACAACGTGCTATGGTACCAAAGTCAATATTTCCTGATTAATTCTAACAGTATTTTATGTTCTGGTTTGTACTTTCACCCACCTCACTCTGGAACACCTTAGAGAATATGGTCAAATGACCTAAGCTCACAAAGGGTGTCCTGGCATACCTACTCTGAGTTACACACCAGCAATGCTGACGAATGACGAAGAGGTTCTTCATAGAGGAAAATCCACTAAGAAAAATGCTGCACGGCTGGTGTTACGGCACACCGAGTAGTTTCTAACAGCCTGATTCATCAAGCTAAATTGCAATTGCAAAGGGCAAGATTCTCAGAATCTTGCCTTTTGCGAGTGCAATTTTTGCATTTGGGATTCATCATCCCAAATGCAAAATTCGCTACTAAAGAATTTGCACATTTGCGAAGAATTGCATTTAAGGAATCTCTATTTGAGATTCCTTAAATGCAATTCATGAATCATTTTTAAATTGCGAAATTGCAATTTTGGGCCGCTATTTACAGAGAGGTCAGACCTCGTGGTAAATAGCAAAAACTTAGAAAAATGCATTTAAATGCATTTTTCTAAGTTGCATGTTACACACACACATGTCTTTTGGACATGTGTGTGCGCAACACCAATGTAGATTACATTTCAGGGGTGCTACAGGCTGTCCTTTGGACACCCCTGCACCCTTGAAATCGCATCCTTATTTGCGATTAGCTAATTGCTAATCGCAAATAAGGAATAACTCCCCATTAATTCCTATGGGCCTGTAGGCCCATAGGAATGCATGGGGAGTTATTCCTTATTTGCGATTAGCAATTAGCTAATCGCAAATAAGGAACAAGTAGGAATCGCAATATTTTTTGCAATTCCTACATGAATCCCGTTTTGCAAGTCCTTAATAGCGATTCCTTATGAATCGCTATTAAAGACTCGCAAAACGGGTCTTTGATGAATCTGGCAGTAAGTGCGTATACAGTATTTTTTAGGAAAAAAAGTGCAATGCTAGCAAATAGCGTGGCTCCACAAGCCAGAATTCTCTTGCGTAAGTGCATCTGTTGGTGCGCGCCAGTACTAGCGCGGTCCTCTTTCGCCCGATTCAAAAGTCACACTTTACATTTTTTTTAAATAAAATCAGAATTCATAGAGAAAATGAATGAATTGCGACATTTGAAAATAATTTGTGGATCCGATTGGGATATGACCCGTGACATCTGTGAGGGTACAAACACTGTATTGGTGGAGATTTGAGGAATGTACAGGTAACCATAATTGGCCAATTTCAGTGTTTTTTTTAGGTTTTAGTAACGGACACTGGAATTATGTGGCAGGGGAGCACCAAACTATGTGGCAGAGTTGACTAAATTATGAGGTAACAAGAGGCAAATTATGCGACATAATGCAGACTTTTTTCTTTGTAGTATTACTCCATTATTTAGTCATGTTTATACGTGGTAATGCTGTCTGGGCACACATTTGACCTCATTAGGACCAGTTTAACTATTAAATACATAAATAAGCAACTGAATGATGAGTGGTTAGCCTTTGTGACGGGCCTTCCACTGCTCAAAAACACTTTTGATCCATTTGAGCTAGAAACCGTGTTTTTGGTTATAATCTGTAGATTATGCAGCAGATGGTCGATTATGTGGCAAAGGCAGCAAATCCATAATTATGTGCAAAAAGCCATTGCCGCAGAATCACGTTTCAAGTGGTGGCCCTGGTTTTAGTTCAAAATCTTAATATTACTTTAACTGTGTTTTTTCAGGAAATTATGTCAAACATGGTCACAAAGTAATATACTATATGAGAGAAAAAGATGACTTTGCACTGGCAAACTAGATGGTGAGGTGTGCCAGAAATAAATTCGGGCATGTGTCATAGGGTTTCACTGGTTGAATTGGAGCACTAAATGTTGTGCGTAGAGGAAAACCCCGATGTCTGTGCATCACGAGAGCACCAGTTAATGTACATTTCAGGAGCACCGAGTTGGTTGAATGGTGGAATAATGAGAAACAGGGCACAATGCGTTCTATATAGAGGGTATATGGTGATGTGCAATAGGAGAGAGTGTCAATGCGGCGGGTGACTTGTGTCATGCTTAGCCAGCCCTGGGCTTTTGGCTAGCAGAACATTTGCATTCCATGATTTAATACTAGTATTGGTGAAAGGGAAGTTCTTTCCTCATAAGTGTTAGATTTGACAAGAGCAGCAGGGAATCTACGGACATGTACCGATAATTAGAATTACAAACATATCTTTTCCCCTTGCTGATACTGGTATGCCACTCTTGTTTGATGTCTTTTAGAAGTTCTCACTTTTTTGCTTCCCACATTTTGAACATAACATGTGTTTAAATGCTTTGTGCTGTGGATACACTTTCTCTAGCCAGTATGTGTTAATGATCAAGTTACCCACCTTTGGTAACGCATTATCTGGTAGAGTCTCTATCCAGCTGAAGATTCCTTAACTTTGAATATCCAAGGTGTCAGGCTGGAGCGGCGCTGGTAGCATCGGTTATGACATTGCGGTATCTATATAGGTGCCACCCAGGTGCACAGACGTCAGAACTCTTCGTTTTTTTTCCATACAAGAAGCACAGAGCCACGAAGTAACTGACACAGTTATGTGCAAATCTAGGGCCCTGAAACGAGGAGTAAACCTAGTCCTACAATATTAGCCTGCAAAGTGGGGATGCATGGGTGGGGCTGGAAGGAATCTGCAGCTAGATAGAGTCTCTACCCGATAATGCGTTACCGAAGGTAAGTAACTTGTTCATCTGATAGAGACTTCTAGCTGCAGATTCCTCACTTTTGAATTAGATACCTAAGCCATACCATCCCAGCGGTGAGTTTCGGACCAATATCCTATACTAGGAAGTCCTGCAGGACCGAGTGGGCAAAATGCCCATCCCTGTGGACTTGTCCGTCAAGGCAGTAGTGTTTTGTAAACGTGTGCGAGGATGCCGACGTTGCTGCCTGACAGATGTCTTGGACTGGGACACCAAGAGCCAAGGCCATAGTCACAGCCTTTCCCCTGGTGGAATGGGCCCTTATTCCCTCAGGTGGCTGCTTCTTCACCAGGGCATAACAGATCTTGATGCAGAGAATGACCCAGCAAGAGATGGTCCTTTTCTGCACTGCCCTTCCCTTCTTTGCTCCCACGAACCACACAAAGAGTTGGTCATCCACACGGAAACCTTTTTGAGTCCAGCCGGTGGAGACGCTCCTCTTCCTTAGAGGGATGCTGGGGAGCAAAGAAATTGGGCAAAGTGATGGACTCATCCAGATGAAATGGGGTCACAACTTTTGGCAATAAGGAAGCCTGGGTACGAAGCACCACCTTGTCCAGAAAAAAAAATTGGATAAGGAGGCGAGCAAGATAATGACTGCAACTCACTCACCCTCTGGGCCAATATAATCGCCACTAAGAAGGCTGTTTTGATGGTCAACAGCAGGTTGGGACACTTGTGAAGAGGCTCAAAAGGAGCACACATCAGGTAGGTGAGGACCAAATTAAGGTCCCACTGTGGCATCACAAAGGGCTTCGGTGAAAACAAATGAGCCGGCCCTTTTAGAAATATATGTAAAATATGAGATTTGAAAAGAGAGGGCTGGTCTGGCAGCCGCAAAAAAGCAGACAGAGCAGAAAGGTCTTCATTGAGAGTTCCCAAAGCAGAGCCCTGCTGGCCAAGGTTCAGAATAAACAAAAAGACAGTAGAAAGAGATGCAGAAAGAGGGTCAATAGACCTTTCTGTACAGTATAATACAAATTTCTCCCAATGGCAAGTGTATACCACCTCAGTGGAGAGCCGCCTGGCTTCCAAAATAAAGTTACAGGCTTCAAGAGGAAGGTCAAAAGCTATCAACTGCCGCCATTCACTCTCCATGCATGGAGGTGCAAAGTTGACAGGTTTGGGTGGAGGACCCGCCCCTGCTGCTGCGACTGGAGATCATCCCGAAGGGGGAGCCTGATCGGAGAATCAATGCTCATTCTCAGAAGCCCTGGATACCAGACTCTCCTCGCCCAGTCCGGAGCCACAAGGATGACTTGGGCCCTGTTGCTCCTGATCTTTAGAACCCTGATCCGGAGTAGTATGGGCGGAAAGGCATACAGTAGGCCTGAGTGCCACTCACAATGAAAGACGTAGTCGAGTGATAACCACCTTGGAAACTCCAGTGCGCAGTACTGCTGACACTGCGTGTTCTCTTCGGTTGCAAACAAATCTAACCAAGGTTCTCCCCACTGTTGAAAGAGATCTTGCACCACCTATGCCTGGAGATGCCATTCGTGATCTGCAAGACATAGACAGCCGAGTTTTTCCATCCTGGCATTCGGATAATGTGCCAGGTGTTTAACCAGCAGGGTTATGCCCTGCTGTTCCACCATGTCTAGAGATGTATAGCTTCTCGACAAAGGGTCCACGACCCCACGCCACCCTGCTTGTTGCAGTACGACATGGCGGTGGTGTTTTCTGTGAACCCCTCCAATAGATTTGTCTTGACAGAGGTAAGAAATGCTTTCAATGCCTATCGAATCGCTTGGATTTCTACCGATTTTTGTGGAGCCCTGACTCCGCAGTGTCCCCTAATCTCCACCTCTCTCAGGATGGCCTCCCTATCCCAGAAGTGACACATTTGTCACTACTGTGAGTTTCGGTTGGGTGAGGGGTCTGCCGTTGACCCAATCGCGGTTGGCAACCACAACTGCAGATCTCGTGCAGTTCCTTCCGAGATCTGGACCAAGTCGGTAAGATTTACTCAATGCTGTGCCCATTGGAACTTCAAGTTCCACTGCAGAGCCTGTATATGCCACCTGGCATGCTTTACAAACAGGATGCATGAGGCCCAACAGCCTAAGAGTCAGTTTTACTGAAATCCAGGATAGAGGTAGAAACATCGGTATCATAACCTGAACATCCTAGACTCGCTGCTTGGGAGGATATGCCCGAAACTGCACTGTGTCCAGAAATGCTCTGATGAAAGGGAGCATCTGAGAAAGAGTCAGGTGTGACTTCGGCAAATGCAGGCGGTTCACTGTAGCTTGAAGGCGGGAGGCAAAGGTGCCTTCAAAAGCCAGTCGTCGAGGTAGGGGGAAGACTGACACCCCTAACCTGCGCAGATGAGGTCAACCACTGCCATCACCTTGGTGAACACACGAGGGGCGCTGGTCAGGCCGAAAGGGAGCACAGTAAACTGAAAATGCTCACAGCCCACCTTGAACCGCAAGTAACGCCTGTGGCCCTGCAAGATGGGGATGTGAAAATATGCATCCTGTAGGTCCAATTCTGTGGACTTTCTATCTTCAACAGCTACCATCCAGTCTTCTTCGTCTAGGGCAGAAAAAGACCTGAGCAACAGTGAACATCTTGAACTTCTCCTTCTTGAGGAAGAGATTGATGGTCTGAAGATCTAAAATGGGCCGCAACCCTTTGTTCTTAGAGATGGATGCAAAGGAAGGGTTTGGATGTATGCGGTACGCGATGGCGCCTACTCGTGTGCTCATCTGTATATAAATGATATTTGTACCGTCTGGTGCTACAGGTGAAGGGATAGCCCTGAACCCCTCAAACAGACACAAGGTCCAAAGGTTTCTATACCAAATTCCTGTGCACACCTTATTGAAAACTGCAGAACCAGTACAGGGTATCTCAGATTCATGAAAATTCAAGCAAATGACTATTATCAACACACAAATAAGTAAAACAATATCAGAACACTCCGGGTGTCTCATGTCCTTTGTGTTTATTGGAGATCGCTTGCCCAGCCAGCATGTGTTTCGTCAGGGTGTAAACCCACAACGTCTTAGGGGCTAGAAGATGTACAATAACAAGGTCTCAGAGACTATAACACAAACATGCGTTAAAGGAAGGCGACAGATGACTCCAGTGTAGTAACACCCTGGATGACAACCCATAGTCATGTGCAAAATCACTTCTAATGGATAGGTTCCATAAGTAGTGTATAGACCAGTGGGGTGGAAGGGTGTCAGGTGACATCCTGAACTTGCTAACAATGGTTTGGGTGCAATCACATCAGAGTGGCAGTGTATAGTGATACAGTTTTGGTGATTGGTATAATCTCAACATGCACATAAATACATAGACAATGTATATCAGTCCATCATATCACGAAACATCTAATAAATTACAACATAAAATCAAATACAAATGTGATACACTCGTCTACAAGAATGGAAAAAGTATCTCCCTCCTGCCGGTCCCTGCTAAGATGTTGGAGACTCATCTTAACTCCCATCTTAGTACCTACCTTAAGGAACATTTTTTTGCTTGATGTCTCCCAACACAGATTTAGAAGCCATCACAGTATGGAAACAGCAGTAAACACTGTCTTTAATAACATCCATACTAATGTGGATGAAGGGCATACCACTGTGCTCGTTCTTCTTGACCTCACCGCCACCTTTGATACCCTGTCTCCCCTGATGGTTCAACGACGTAGGGAGATAGGGATCGGGGGCTTGGAGGCTTCCTTCCTCTTTTCTTAGTGAAAGGGCCCAAACTGTGAAATTTGGTCCATTCTACTCAGCCTCCAAATCCTTGTCATGCGGTGTGCCTCAGGGCTCCTCCTTGAGTCCAACACTTTTTAACATGTATGTTGTACCACTGGCAAAGGTTGTTAGATCATTTGGGCTGGAGGTGTTGTCCTATGCGGATGACACCCAAATAATGGTCTCCATTTCTCATAACATCAGGGACTCTGCCCTCAATTTTAGGAACTGCATGCAGGCCGTCTCCTCCTGGATGGTGGAAAACTACATGAAATTAAACGGAGACAAGACAGAGGTACTGATCTTCGGTAATAAACTGGACATCTGGTCTACTGACTGGTGGCCTGCCAGTCTAGGTGCCTGCCCCTGTCCGGTTTCACATGGAAAGAACTTAGGGGTTATCGTTGATAATTCACTCTCCCTGGACCGTCAGGTCAGCAGGACCATATCCACTTGTTTTGGTATCATTAGGGTCCTTAGAAAAATAGCTAATTTTCTTTCTTTTGAAGCACGCAAGCAGGTCATGGTTGCACTGGTAACATCCAGCCTAGACTATTGTAATGCCCTCTATTTGGGCATTAACAAGGGCCTAGTGCAATGCTTGCATATGGTGCAGAATGCTGCGGCCAGGCTGGTGATGAATCTCCTGAAATCTCATTCTGTCACAACCTCTATCAGGTCACTGCACTGGTTGCCTCTTGACCAAAGGATCCTGTTTAAGTCCCTCTGCCTGACTCACAAGGCCTACTATGGCTCAGGCCCAGAGAGAATCAAGGCGATGTTCCAGGGGTATGTCCCTAGCAAACCACTTCGCTCTTCTAATAAAAACCTGCTAATACTTCCTAGGTTTTAAAAGTCCAGGTGGGGAGGTAGAGCCTTCTCCTTGAATATGGCCAGGCTGTGGAACTCCCTCCCGGAAGAGCTTTCTGGTCACTCTTCTCACTCTCTCTTCCGTAAAATCTTAAAAACCTGGCTTTTCTCATATACTCCAGTATAAGCATACTGTCTAGTCTGCTTCCCCTCTTCAGTTTGCATAGGCGCCTTGACGCCCTTGGGCTTAGTTCGCGTTCCATAAGTTCAATACTTACTTACTTTTTCTGACATGTGTTGAGAAAGGGATCCGAGATTATAAAGGAGAGAGAAAGGGAAAGGGAAAGAGGAAAGTGACAGAGTAAGCACGGAAGAGGGACCACAGAGTGGAAGGTCAGTCAAGCTAACAATGAGAGATTTGACTCGTACCTCTATGGTGAACAACTGAATATGAATCAATCTGCAAAAACAAGGAGTGTAAAGGTATGGATCAATGGTCCATCCAAACCATGGGGCTTCAATTAACTGCGCTGACGCCTGCGCACAGAATGATTATCATGAAAATGGAGGTTTACCACTGTGCCGGTTGTACTTCCTTCCCGGCTGGCGTAGGAATGGAATAGATTCCCAAGATATAATCAAACGAAAAAGGACTTGTCAATAAACGGTCCAGTGTCACTGAAGACAGAAGGAGAACAGGTGTATTATAAGGGAGCAAACCCTGGTGCATAATTACGACACCATATGACAATGCCCCAACTAAGGAACAGAACTCAGCATTGGACCGCAGCCACAGGGTAGATAGGTCCCCAAAAGCATGGATATCACTGGACATGATTTAAGGAGGGTTGGAGTAATGAGGCAGCCCATATGATGTGTCTACCACCACTACATTAAAATCAGAGCTACGTCCAGCGGGCGTTCCCTCCATCCAGTCGGACAGATGATGGAGCAAGGTTTCGTATGTAAAAAAAGTTGCTCGGATTCAATCCTCTCGTGGTAAAATGTAATAATGTAACCAACATGTTTTGTAAGTACTAATAATTGCACCACCAAACATTTATTTCATGTAGGGGAAGCTTTTCAATGTGCTTTACTAATAAGTAATCCGAGTGACTTAAAATGGCTGCCGAAAATGCGGGAACTCTTCTGCGCATGCGTCCACTACATCTACGTAGTATGACGTCTTTCGCTTTGGTGGGAAATCTTTGCAGCTGCTCAGTAATATTTAAAATGGCTGCTTGAACCCCAATTGATAATGCGCATTCTACGCTGAAACTAAACCTCGTTTGTCTTGCTAAACTGCTAATGCAATAGCTAAAATAAATTAAGGGAATTAGAGTAGGCATAAGTGGTATACAGAGCATTCATTTGTTTTCGTATTTTAATGTGTTTTTCTTTGACTTTATTATTAGTTCGCATTTGGGCCTGGAGGGTGACTGAAAGCGCCATCTTGTCGTGGGGAACGCAGGCGCATTGGACATTGTAAACTTCATGAAATGACATTAAAAGACTGCCAAAAGTACAGTGACCAGAAGATGCTCCTGGGAACAGCACCTCTTGACCCGAATAGGGGAAGCCGGAAACTAAAAATCGCATTCAATGTTGTAAACCCAATGTGAAATGCGGATGGGAAGAATAAATCACGTAAGGGGAGGGAACATAGAACAATGAATCTAGGAAAATTGACATTACACATAGTATGGTGTGATGACTTGGCCCCATTTCATTGTCCAATCACCAGTAGGGAATTCACAAATATTAAAACATTGGGGGGTGGTACATACACCGAGAATAGTATCACTAAGGTAGGCTCAGCAAGTTAGTTTGTCAGACTTGTCACAAACCTGTTGCCGAACCATTGTTGCTGCAGAAGAAGGTGGATGCATCGGAGGTCAGAGACGCTGCTCGAGCACTATGACTGAAAAATCGAGAAGGGAGAGGCGGACAGAAAAGATTTGGAGAGATTGCTGAGGGAGAAGAATCTGTCCACCCAGAAGGGGAAATTGAAGAACGTAGTACTAGAGAGGGGTGTAACGCAGGTGTTGCACTTAGAAGACGTTACCTGTCCTATCCTATTATTAGTTCGTATTTGGGCCTGGATGGTGACTGAAAGCGCCATCTTGTCGTGGGGAACGAAGGCACATGGGACATTAAGATCTTCATGAAATGACATTGAAAGACTGCCAAAAGTACAGTGACCAGAAGATTACAGGAATAGTGAAACATTTGGGGGTGGTACATACACAGAGAATTATATACCTGAGGTAGGTTCAGCCAGTTAGTTTGTCAGACTTGTCACAGACCAGTCACCGATCCATCATTCCTGCAGAACGGATGCTATGGAGGTCAGAGATGCTGCTCGAGCACTCTGACAGAAAAATTGAGAAGGAGAGACGGAGAGAGAAGAGTTATAGAGTTTGCTGACGGAGAAGAATCTGTCCATCCAGAAGGGGAAATTGATGAAGTAGTAGCAGAGAGGGGTGTATAACTGGTATTGCACTTAGAAGAGGTCACCTGTCCTATCCTGAACCTGTCCTGAACTGTTGGCTCCTGATTGCTCGGGAGTCCCTTGTTCAGCCCTAGGCCAGGTGTTGGTCCTCACACCATTCTAGGTAAATATAAATCTGTGTGATATGTCTTGTACTGTTTTCCTTTTCCACCCATCCCAGGTACCAACGTCATGAGATTTATTAAGTCTTTATGTCGACTCTTAGATCATTATTTTCTCCTTAAAGTTGGTTTTTGACATGTATTGGTATTTGACCCACACAATTATTGCATAGCTAAAGGTTTTAAAACTCTCCTGAGCATGTGGTCATTCAAATAAAGGTAAATGTCATTTATACCTATTATGTCAACAACCTGATCTATTGACCAGAGGAAATTAAGAGCCAATGTATTAAGGTTTGGTCAAAATTGGTGTATAGGTAAAGGATACTTTTCAAGGTAAATTCAAGTCCTGATTGCCAGCGGTGATTGCCAGCATATGTATGAATGTTTTATGGGCCCAGGTGAGTATGGTGTTTTAGAAAAAAAAACAAGCTGATAATCTCGCCGCATCAGTATTACTTTGTAGCAGAGGATGTTTAGATTTGAGTTAAGATAGGTAGCTAGTTGTGTTTTGGATATTGATTTGTGTATTAACCAAAACCCGTTTGTATTGTTTTATGTTGTTCAGAATTCTCCGGGGATATTGAATAGCGGGTGGTAAGTGTAGCCAAACTGCAGTGAGGCTATTGGCCTTGATGAAAAAGTGTGAAAAGTTAGGTAAAACTTGAAGCACTAATTAGGGAGTGATTGGTAGCAAAGAAGTCGCTGGTGAAACCTAGAAAGGGTAATACTGAAGGAATAGCAGGTTCTTTGATGCTTGAGTGAAGAGTAAGCGGAAGAGGTTTTACTCATAGCGTGTGAAGCGTAAACGGAAAGTTTTACTGGCAGCAGAAGAATTTGACTTTCCTTTGAAATTAGTCAATCAGGCACAGTGGCTAATGTTTCTACGTTGGTAATTAATGAAATGCGTAAGTAAAATTTAAAGAAATTGAGTTTCATATTACCTTGCAAAGGAGGGGTCAGTTGCGGGTGTTGCACTGGCATCACTGAGAGCCAGGCTGGGATTGGTAGAAACAGCAGGCGTGTAGCTGAGGTAAAATTGTCAAGGAGGGGTGAGTCAGGGGTGCGAAACTGACATCACAGAAAAGCCACACAAACATTGGTTAAAGTAAACAGTAAACCAAACATTGACTGGTCACCAGAATAGAAGACGCGCTGGTATTGGAGTAGCATTAAAAGTAGTAAACAAATATTAATCATCAAAAATTGAAGTTCCAGTGTTATTAGACAGTGGGTTTTGCATGTGGAGACACGATCCAACTATAATAGGGACTCGTCCAGACAGAAGATTTATAGGTTTTGCCCACCAGCAATATATTAGAGGGAATCCACGTAAAATATACAGAAAAAAAAGAAAAATGTCATTTATGCAGAAAAATAAGAATTATTTTACTAAAACTAGAGATGGGATAATTATTCCTTCCCCGAAAACACCTACGTCATACTTGATGATAGAAAAAGGTTACCACACTTGTGTATGGTTAGAACATTGGGTAGAATACAAAAAAGATGATGGAGTATTAAGCATTCCCTGCGTATGGAACATTTAATAGGAGAATTTTACACAATTTGAAAACTCGCACAAATGAGTTAGAACCAAGACCTAGATTAACCCAGTACGAAGCCTTAGAAGAATGGGAAACTGAGGCATTTGAGAGAGACCGATTATGACGTGACCAGAACTTGAGTAGATTGTATCATAAATTTCCACATAAAACTCGAGACAAGCAGATGAAACAATGGAGACAGGCCATGATAGTAGAAGGATTATATCCTGTAATGACCACAGAAGAAACGATAGGAAGCACAAGTACAGAGAAAACAAAACATTTAGTGACTGGTAGTGGAGATTCAGAAGATGATTATTTTGAATACATTTTAATGAAAAATCCTCCACCTTATCAGGAAGAATCAAATAGAATTACCCATAGTGCCCCATTTCTGAAAACACCCTTGGTTCCACAGGTAGTACATGAGACTACAATAGAAAAGGTACTTTAAGAGAAAGAAAAAGAAGCAATAAATAAAAGTAGAAGTGAATTAATTCAGGAAATAACTCAGTTGAAGTCCTGAAGCTTTAACGATACCAGTAACAAAAGTTCCTGTTGTTCCTTTTTATGGGGATAAGCAAAATTGTCCTAAAACTCCTGCTCTGACTAAAATATTAATAGATGATCAGGGAAGTGAGTGTGAGTGTGAGTCAATACGTTCATTAATGAATTTGCCAATAAGAGAGCCAATATGCAATTCATTTAGAAAGGTCACACCAGAATGCTCAAAAGAGGTACAGATCGAAACACCTATAGGAACAAGAAGTGCTACTGTTGTAACCCCAGAAGAAATAGAAAGATGGACACGAGATATAGAAAAACCCAAGCACAACCGAAAGTATTGGATATATTTAAATCACAAGTAGAATTGGAAGAAATGATAGCTAGAAATGTAGGGATAGAAAGATTGAAAACTTTCAGTTAAGAAGAGTTACTATTCATATGCAGAAGCATCACCCGAAATACAAAAATATTTCATGAAAAACGAATGAATTTGGCCTCAGAAATGGGAATTGACATAGGTAAATCCAAAGTATTGCAGAAACCTTACAGAGCAGAATTTTCTGACAAAGATTTAGAAAAAATGAATGAGCCAGGAAGGAAGTTACAGATAAAAAATCTTTTAACATTGGTGCAAAAGTGGGGAGATTTGGATAGATGGAAAGTTAGGTAGACAAATAAAAAGAAAAAAAGCTCAGACAACATCTGAATACTTATTGAAAGAAGAAGAAAAGGTTGAAAGGTTGTGCCCAATGAGAGAAGTTCCCGGAGTAGGTTATGTACATGTCCCATGGACCCAACAAGATATTTTATCATTTACAAATAATTTTCCAAAGCTTAGAGAAAAAACAGTAGAATGGTACAGGCAAGTTGAAAGGTTTGTGAAAGTATTGAAAGTTTTGCTGAAGGGTTTAGATTGTTTGTTTGACATTGTTGTTCCTGCTGATTTATGGGAAGAATGTAAAATCACTGTAGATTGGCCTAATGATGAGTACCCAAGAGATGCAAAAACAGGAGCCCCGTCAGACGATGTAATGAAAAAATATCAAGTAATTACTTTTTTGAAAGGCAAAATTCCACTAAAGGAACTGATTGGATAAAAATTGATAGAACCGCCCAAGAAAAAGATGAGTCAGTACATGCATATTATGAACGTCTCTTGCAGGTGTTCAAACAGTACAGTGGTTTTGAAAACATTGAAAACAAAGACATGACTCATTTTGTGTATCGATTTGTGTCTGGGTTGAGGTTAGAAATATCGCAAATGATTAAACAGCACATGTTATGTTGGCAAGCAAAACCAATAGATGAGATCCTTAAGTATGCAAAGTATTGTGAGGATGAGATCGACAATTGACGAAAGAAATTAGAAGAAAAGGTATTGTGGGCTCAAGTTAAATTAGCAGAACAACAAGAACTTCAAATAAGTAATCAGGCAGAAAACCAAGGAAAAGGTCAAGGTGAAAATAGTGGGGGCAAACCAAGAGGGCGAAGGAGCAAAGAAGAGGCTAAGAAAAAGTTTCCCTGTCACGGGTGCAGAAAATTGTGGCATTGGAAAAATGAGTGTAAACTTATACAGAATAATTTTGGCCAAACTCAAAATTTGAACCCTCAGACGCAGAATGAGGTGTTAATGAAGCAACCGCAGCAGGTTGTACTGAGTCAATTGCCACCTATCCCTATGCTACATTTTGTGAGTCAAGCCAAGTAGAGTGTGGACACCGGATTCCGGGAGGGAAGTGGTAAGAAACATTCTATAACACCACAGTTTCTTTTGCAGGATTCCTTTTTTGAAGCAGAATCACAATGACGGTGGCTGAGAGGGGGGGGAAGAGGAATGCGTATTTGGCGCATCCTTGCCGGTAGATCAGTCAGGTCCATTTATAGGTGGTAAAGTTGAAGGAAATGACATCACCTTCTCATTGGATACTGGTGCTACCCGTTCTAATATGAGAACAGCAGACATCTCAAACCTATCCCTCTCGGGAGAAGCGATCCAAGTAGTGGGCTTTTCTAATAAACAAATTAGGTCCCAAATCACTAAACCAATGGAGGTATGTATTGGCAATTTTAGAGAAATACACAAGTTTGTGGTGTGACTCAAACCCTGTGAATCTACTAGGAAGGGATTTATTGTGCAAAAATAACTGCACAATATTTTGCACACCGGATGGTGTTGCAATTCAAACTCCTAATGAAGATGGAGTATACAAAATTATGTTAGCTAAACAGAGAACAGAAGTGAATGACCTGTTTTCTATGAAGACACCAGCCGAGTTACCAGACGAGGTCCAAAATACAGTAAATCCTGATGAGTGGGATTTTACCGGAAAAGAAGTAGGATTAATGACAAATGTAGACCCAGTAAAAGTAACTGTAAAAATAGGTGCAGTTTATCCAAATACTCGACAATACAAAATGGGCCCAGAAATTAAAGCTGGTGTTGCAGCAGAGATTGGACGAGAGACGAGCAAGGCATATTAAAAGAAATAAAGAGTAGTCCCTGTAATTCGTCTTTAATTGGTATTAAAAAAACTAACGGTAAATATAGGGTGGTCCAGGATTTGAGGAAAATTAACAAAATTGTCGTACCATGTTGTCCGATAGTTCCAAATCCAGCAGTAATCAGATACCTTGGAGTACAGGATGGTTCACTGTAATTGATTTGTGCCATGCTTTTTTCTCTATTCCATTGCATCCTGATAGCTAGTTTTTAGTTTATTTCTATTTTGATGAGCATGTTTATGTTTGAAATCATGTTCCACAAGGTGTACTGAAAGTCCTTCGATTTTTAATCAGATTCTGAAAAGATTTCTTGAATCTCTGGTGTTGCCCAGACAATCAGTCTTGCTGCAATACATTGACAACCTACTGGTCGCACCCAAAACTCTAAATGATAGTATTACTGATTCCATTGCATTATTGAATCACCTGGCTGAAGTTGGACATAAAGTGTCACCAGAAAAATTACAATTTTGCACAACTTCGGTCAAATATGTGGGACACCAAATAGAAAGAGGAGTCAAAAGAGTGCCTTCAGAAAGAATACAAATAACAAGAAATATGCAGTTACCACAGACCCAGAAAGAAATAAGGATGCTTCTTGGAGTCGTAGGTTATTGCAGAGTGTGGATTGTGGGATTTGCAGTACTAGCCAAACCTTCGTTACACATTTCCAAGAAACAGGCAAAAGATCCAGTAGAGTGGGATGATGAAAGCATAACAGCATTTGTAAAATTACAGAACTGCCTTTGTGAAGCACCTGCTCTAGGTATGCCACATTATTCCAAAGAATGTGCGTTATTCTGTGATGAGAGAGATAATTGTGCACTTTCAGTCCTAACAAAAAGACATGGCCTAATGCGACGTCCGGTTGCATATTTTTCCTCTACATTGGATCCAGTGGCATCTGCATTCCCAGAGTGTCTAAGAGCTGTAGCTGCAAAGTGCATGAGTTTAGAACAAAGTGAATCCATTGTAATGGGACACCCTGTAATGGTGTATGTCCCACATGCAGTTGTACTTCTGTTAACTAGAACCCGTACTCAGTACCTTACTCCTAGTTGGCTGACTAAATTTAAGATAGTCATATTAGGGGTTGAGAATGTAACGAAAGTCAGGTATACTGTCTTCATCCCAGCAACTCTGTTGCCAGATCAATATTTTGAAGAGGTAAAAGCTGAAGTTGATCATGAATGCCTCGATGTCACTGAATTAAGTACCAAGCCTCGTCCAGATATACAGGAAGAACCCTTAAAGAATGCGGAACATGAGCTGTTTGTAGATTGCTCGTGTATGCGCCATGAGGAAGGAGGATTGAGTGCTGCTTATGCTGTGTGCACATTGGCTGGAATAGTCGAAGCATCCTATTTACCAGAAGTCAAGTCTACACAAGTAGCCGAATTGGTGGCTTTAATTAAAGCTTGCAATATTTGATTAAATTGGAGAGTAACCATTTACACTGACTCAGTATGGTTACGGGGTTGCGTATGACTTTGGTCAGGTCTGGATGCAAAGGGATTTCATGACCTCTCCTTGAACCCCTATTAAAAATGGAAATTCCGTAAAAGAATTCATTGAAGCAATTCAGTTGCCAAAAGAAGTGGCTGTGGTCAAGTGTGCAGCTCACCAGGCAGGAAATGATACGGTGACAGCTGGTAATTGTTATGCTGACTAAGTTGCCCAACATTGTACTAAATACAAAATAGCAGTAATTGTATTTGTAATTGGTATTTATGGAGCGCGTTATCACCTTCAGGTCTCTAAGCGATGTGAGTGAGAGCCATTCCCTAGCACATGGGGGGAAACAGATTGTGCCACAGGCTTCAGAAAAAAGGACTGAACGGGAGAAGGGCATGTTCCTTACTTAAATTATCCGGCAGGTTTTCCAAATTTGGGGGAGGGAGGTTGAGAATACTCCAGCTCCCTTAGAGGACAAGCTGAAGCAGGGGCAGGCCAACAGGCTAGCCTCCGAGGAGCGGAACACCCTACTTGAAGCGTAGTTGACCAAACGATCTTTGATATATCTGGGGGCCTGACCATAGATGGCTTTATGTGCGACACAGAGGCCCTTGAACTTTATTCTTTGCCTGATCGGAAGCCAGTGCAGCTGGCATAGGAGTGGGGTGGCGTGGGCTCGTCTAGGCGCTCTGTAGATTAGTCTGGCAGCGTCATTCATAATGACCTGTGATCTGGCCAGCAATTTTCCCGGAGGTCGATGTACAGGGAGTTGCCATAATCCAGCCGTGACAGTATCATACCGCCAGTCTTAGACTGGCAAAGGTGAGGAGGGGGGCAAGTTTATGCAGCTGTCTCAGTATGCCCACACATGTTCCCACTACTGCAGACACCTGCTGGATCATGGAGAGTTTGGCATCAATTTTGATGCCCATGCTTTTTACGGCCGGGGCTGGCTCCAGGTAGGTGCCCAGCTCGTGAGGCCAGAAGAGGTTGCTCCAGGGATTGGAGTCTGTGGTGACAGCCAAGACCTCGGCCTTGTCGGGATTAATTTTGAGGGAGTTGGCTGTCATCCAGTTGACAGTGAATTTTAAGATGTTTTGAATTATTGTGTGGGGAATCGGGAGCTGTCTATCTGGATGGTTATTTGAGTATCATCGGCATCGTTAGAAATCCGGCACTCCATGCGGATCAGTGCGGCTATCAGTGGCTGAAGGTAGGAGTTGAAAAGGAGAGGTGACAGCGTTGAGCCCTGTGGTACCCTGCACAAAAGTATGCCCGGGTCAGACATGTAGTCAGTCAGCTGTACTCTCTAAGAACGACCCTAAGAAAGGATGTAAGCCACGCAAGGGCCGTGCCCTGGATGCCTAGTTCCGAAATCCGCAACAATAGTTGGTCTTGATTGACCATTTCAAATGCCGGAGATAGGTCCAGCAGCACCAGGGCACTTGGCTTTTTCTTGTCGGCCCTCAGTCTTAGTTCATCCAACACAGACAGAATGACCAACTCCATGCTGTGGTGGGCCCTAAACCCTGCCTGATTCAATTGCAAGAGGTGGTTATCCTCTAGATTGTATGGCAGGGAGCTTTGTATGTGCTGTTCCAGCACCTTTGCCTGGAATTGGAGCTGGGAAATTGTCCTGAAGTTTTTTAGAATCTTCGTATTTAACCCTGATTTTTTCAGGAGCGGGATGATGCAGTAAACAATTTTCTTGTTTACGGCATGTGGAATGAGCTGCCAACCTATGCTACTTGTTGATGTAGGAACATGGAAGGAAGTGAGAGATTTGCAAGATGAAACTGAGGCAAAAGAAAAGGATGAATGGGATAAAATCGATTGTCAGAGAAGAGCTGACAATGAAGTGTGGATTTATCTAGATGGAAGACCGGTGTTACCTGACTGTATGCTTGCATCCATGGCTAGAATGTATCATGGAGACACACATGTAGGCAGAGATGCTATGATTAGATTTTTACGACAAGATTGGTTTAATGCAAGGTTCAGGAATGTCACAGAGACTCTTTGCCAGAGATGCTTAACTTGTCAACAAAGGAACCCAGGCAGGAAAACTGTAGTCTGCACAGGGAAGATTGGAAAGGCTGAGGGTCCCTTCATAAGATTTCAGATTGATTTCATTCAGTTACCTGCCTGTCGAGGATTGAAACATTTACTTGTCATTGTTTGTTTACTTTCAAAGTGGGTGGAGGCATACCCGACCAGAAGGAATGACAGCGGCCAAACTTTTACTGAGGGAACTCATTCCTCGGATCGGTTTTCCAGTAACTATTGAATCTCATTTTAATAATGAAATAATTTGATTAATTTGTGAAGCATTCAAAATTGAACAAAACTGCACTGTGAATATCATCCAGAGGCTTCTGGAGTGGTAGAACAACTGATTGGCACAATCAAGTAAAGACTGGGAAAGGTGTGTGCATCCACCCCACTGGAGTAGCCTGATGCTTTACCTCTTGTACTGATGGGACTCAGAAGTATCCTAGACAAAAATACAGGCTTGAGTCCCCATGAGATACTCATGGGAAGGGCAATGAGGCAAGCATGTATACCAGGACACAAGCTGTTGAATATATCTGATGATTTGGTACTGGAGTATTGCAAAGAGTTGGCTGACCAAGTGCGTTCTATCTCTCACCAGGTAGGGGAAAACGCTGTTGCCAGGCAGCCGAACCAAGCGCATGATCTGAATCCCGGTGACTGAGTAGTAGTGAAAAATCACACACGAGAGTCATGCCTAGCACCAAGGTGGGAAAAGCTACATAAGGTTATATTGGTTACGACAACAGCTGTAAAATGTGCAGGCTTGCCTAATTGGATTCATGCAAGCCATACAAAGAGAGTACCAGCACCTGACGAAGTAGATCCACAACAAGCTCAAGGAGTTGAAAAGGCTGATGGTTGTACAGTTGAAGGATCACGAGTAACAGATCCTGATACTGAAGTAGCTGATCAATAACAACCTAGCACTAGTCAGGATCCCTGGATCTCAGTGGTGGACATACCTGAAATTATTGTGCAAACGAGAAGTCAAACTCGATTAGAAAGACAGGACGAGAGTGAAGACGAGACAGGAATAGAAGAACGTACTCAGATTACAGAAAATAAAGCTGACATCAAATCTGAGGAGGACCAGATAAGGAAAGATCAATGTAATCAGACAGAAGAAAATGAAAGCAACACCTGTGAGTCTGAGGAGGGGCAGATAGGCATTAGAGAAAACGCTATGGCAGAAGAAAATCATGAATCTATAAAACCTGAGCAGGACCAGTTAGGTAAAGAAAACAAAGTTCAGGAAAAGGAAGGAAAACAAAGTCAACTCAAACAGAATCCTGAACAGGGTCAGAATAGGGAAGAAGAACCCATCCAGGCAGAAACGGTTAATGTAATAAGCCCTGGACAAGGTCGGATAGAGAGGAATTCAGAAGACGGACATAATCAAGTTGTGCCACAAATCAACGAAAACAAAAGACCACTTGAAGAAACTGAAAGCACAGTGCAGGCTAAATGACTCAGGAAAGGTGATACTTGGCCTAGTATTATCAAGAGACTGAAATATCGCTTTAAGACAATAAGTGTAGAACCTGACCAAGTAAATGAAGTAACAAGCCAATCTGAACCATCCACTGAAAAGCCAAGAAGGGAAGTCCACGATTGCAGAGACTGAATAATGAATTCAAGGGTCCTGAATGGACATATGTAATTCTTGAAGATTTTGAGAATTTAGAAATAAGGGGAGATAGTGGTGAAGAATTCAATGCCCATCGAATAGACGAAGAAGTGAGACCAACTTGAAGAAAAGAAATCCCCTGGGTTGGGATCTGTAAAAAGAGGGGAGAAATCCTCTTAGTCTAAAAATGGCTGATAATAGAGCTGCTGGAAAACCGAAACGGAATTGTGTAAAAAGATGTTGTAGAATGTGTATATGTAGCATATTTTTAGTACTTATAGTATGGGTAGGACTGACAATAGCCATTCCCTACCTAATGACCGAAAGCAAACAGAATGACACTAGTGCACATGGAAAGGTAGCTAACATTAAGCAAGACAGAGTAGAATTAGAAGCACCAGATGAAACAGATTTACATCACACTATAAATAAAAATGATACAGATTTAAATATTTTTGCTAACCTGTTAGTATATTATGTAGAAACCATGGAAGTTTGTGATTGTTATGTATGCATGAAATTGCCGACATCTGTAGCAGAAGGAGTAACATATCATCATTTACCACTGACATACGGCAGAACCCCCAGGATATAGCGGCATGGATTAGCAAATTTAGCGGCACAAAAATGGAAATTTAGCAGCACAAATATGGAAATTTAGCGGCAATTTAGCGGCATTTTATTTGTCGGTTTTTCCTACAACAAACACAGATATCTTCGTTTTTTTAGTTGTTTAACAACATGAAGCTATGCATTTTTGGTTTATTTACAATGTAGACACTTTGGCTTCAAGGCTGCATATAGGACATAAACTAATGAATAAATGCCCCAAAAGCAATCCCCCCAGGGCCCGCCGCACACTGGGCACGCTGCAGAATTACTTAGAGTAGTGGTGAGTGGAATAGTATTGTAGAGTGGCATAGAGTTGGCATAGAGTGTTGTAGAGTAGATTTTCCACCCAGACTGTGAACAGTGTCTAGTACCACACGTGCATAATTATGTGTGCCAAGGTGTGGTCACAAGCTAGTAGGACTGTCTAGCTTTTCCCTTCAAAATAAAGTTTTGGGATCACCTATAGTAATATGAATAGCCATCTGTGAGGGCGTTATCAAAAAGTAAAGGGCCAGGAAACACCACCAGTGTTAACCAACTCATTCATCGCGGAAACAAAACAGATCATGTCCAAAAGGCATGTTATAATAGTCTGCATTTTGGAGACAGTTACAAACAAGCTTGTTAGAATTATCTTTCAGATCTTAATAGGAATGCAAAAAAAAACTAAAATGCGTTATAAATCTCGAGTGTGGCACAAAAAATTGATTGAGAATGAAGGAGGCCCTGAAAATTCCATATGATGTAACATTTCTAAAGGAGAAACAAAATATACAAGTAGCAAAGTTGCGTTTCTGGAAAGACAGACTAGTGTGGCTGAGGTATTGGCCCATGCTGGAGTCTGTTTGCTAATGCTTTGTATGCCAGTACCTGCCAAGAGATGTCAGAAGTGAGGATTGAGCATTTAAAGTGTGTTTGTGGTCTATGCGTGCTGAGTTCCAGTTTGTTTGTGGTCTGTGTATGTTGGTCCCTGGTGTGTTTGTGGTCTGTGTGTGTTTGGGGTCTGTGTGTTTGATGCCTGTGTGTGTTGGTCTGTAGTGCGTCTGATGCCTGTGCCGCCGGGTCACTGATGCCCTTGAACTCTCTGAAGCTGCTGCTGTCTGCGGACACTGAGCCCTCCTAGGGCCCCTCGGGGCCCAGGGCAGTGCATGTCTGCAGACAAGGGCCCATCCGGGAGCCAGGAAAGTGAAGGAAGCCCCCAGAAGGGCTGGGGCAGGGTCAAGCTTCTGGTGTGCAGCTGCATTAAATGTTCCTGTAATTACAGACATGGCTTTCTCTGAAAGAGCCGTCAGTGACAGCGTCCCCTCCCTTCCCCTCCACCCCCTCCCCCCCGCACAGGTCGGATACTCTCCTTGGAGCCTCCAAATTACAGCCTGCCTCTCTCTCCCCTCGATCGTGGGATCAGCAGGGAACACCCCTGGGGACTCACAGAGCTGCCCCTCCCAGGCTTCCCACGGAGGGGGGGCTGCCACTGCCTCCAGATGCCTGTGATCGACCAGATTGCTGTTACCCTCCGCCCCCAACCCTCCGCAGACTTGCCCCCGCCCCCTTCAAAGGGGTCTGGATGTCTAGATTTCACTCGCACCTTTGTAAAAATCCCGCCATTTTTACAAAAGTGCCGATTTCACGGGCACTTTTGTATAAATCGCGGCATTTTTACAAAAGTGCCGATTTCGCTGCAAATCGCGAAATCGCGAAATCCTGGAGGGTCTGAATGGTGTTTCATGTAGTATTCTAGCTAGTCTATTTTATAGAACTGGAAAGCTACAATATTATTATTCTAATTTAGATGGGATTTTTTCCGAAAATTCCCCTGCGTAGAAATATGAATCCTGTCCTTTGTAGTAGAGATTCACAATTCATGGGTGAATATTTCCTAACAATGAAGACAATAGATATAGCTGAAGCACATAAGCACAATCTAACTTGTAAGTTACATGAAGAAGAAAAAATATTTTCGAATTTAGTAGAGAAAAGGAGACAGGATTTTCATAGAAGGGCCTCTAAACTGATACCTAAGTGGGCTGAGAGAGAAGACTTTATTGCAACTAGCAAGTCTCATGCTGCTGGAGGATTTTTATTGATCAATACCGAATTGGTTGAGATAATATCTATGGTTTTGCAAAATTGACTTGCTCTTGACATATTATTGGCAAAAGAGGGCAGAGTCTGTAAAATGTTGAAGGTGCAAAATTGTTGCACCTACATACCTGATAAAAGTATCAAAATTGGGAGGTATGTCAAAAACTTTACAAATTTGGAAGAAGAATTGAAACCACTGAAAGTTGACAGTGTGTGGAAAAAAACAAACAAATAGTATTTCTTCTATAGGTAGCTGGTTTTCTAATGTAGGAAGAAGTATTATAGTTCAAATACTGATGCCAATAATGGGAATAACACTATTAGTTTTGACAATAATGGTTTGGTGCAAATGCTGCAGGAAAAGAAAATGGTATGGAGTGAATGAAAAGGGAAGGAAAAGAAAATATGATGAAATTCAGCTTGAAGAAATAAAAGGAGATATTTACAAAAGAATGAAAGGGTTCCAAAAGAAAAAGGGAAATGGAAATTCCAAAATGATAGAAGAAATAGAAATGGGAAATTGCTAAATTTGGCATCTGGTTAAGAAATTAGTGATAAAATGCCATCAAAGAGGGGATTGATGGAGCAAGGTTTCATACGTAAAGAAACTTGCTCGGATTCAATCCTCTCGAAATAATATGTAACAATGTAACCAACATGTTTGGTAAGTACTAATAATTGCATCACGCAACATTTATTTCATCCAGGGGAAGCTTTTCAATGGGCTTTACTAATAAGTAATCCGAGTGACTTAAAATGGCTGCCAAAAACATGGAACTCTTCTGCGCATGCGTCTATTGCATCTACGTAGTATGACGTCTTTTGCTTTGGTGGGAAATCTTTGCAGCTGCGCAGTAGTATTAAAAAAATGGGCGCTTGATACCCATATGATAATGCACATTCTACGCTGAAACTAAACCTCGTTTGTCTTACTAAACTGATAATGCAATAACAAAAATAAATTAAGGGAATTAGAGTAGGAATAAGTGGTATACAGTGCATTCATTTGTTTTAGTATTTTAACATGTTTTTCTTTGACTTTATTATTAGTTCGTATTTGGGCCTGGAGGGTGACGGAAAGCGCCATCTTGTCGTGGGGAACGCAGGCTCATTGGACATTGTAAACGTCATGAAATGACATTGAAAGACTGCCAAAAGTACATGACCAGAAGATGCTCCTGGGAACAGCACCTCTTGACCCGAAGAGGGGAAACCGAAAACTAATAATCGCATACAATGTTGTAAACCCAATGTGAAATGCGGATGGGAAGAATAAATCACGTAAGGGGAGGGAACATAGAACAATGAATCTAAGAAAATTGACATTACACATAGTATGGTGTGAGGACTTCTCCCCATTTCATTATCCAATCACCAGTAGGGAAAACACGAAAATTAAAACATTGGGGGGTGGTAAATACACCGAGAATAGCATCACTAAGGTAGGCTCAGCCAGTTCATTTGTCAGACTTGTCACAAATCTGTTGCCGAACCATTGTTGCTGCAGAAGAAGGTGGATGCCACGGAGGTCAGAGACGCTGCTCGAGCACTCTGACTGAAAAATCGAGAAGGGAAAGGCGGAGAGAGAAGAGTTGGAAAGATTGCTGAGGGAGAAGAATCTGTCCACCCAGAAAGGGAAATTGAAGAGAGTAGTAGCAGAGAGGGGTGTAACGCTGGTGTTGCACTTAGAAGACGTTATCTGTCCTATCCTAGGCCGCTCCTGAACTGTTGGCTCCTGACTACTCGGGAGTCCCTTTTTCAGCCCTTTGCCAGGGGTTGGTCCTCACACCATTCTAGGTAAATATAAATCTGTGTGGTATGTCTTGTACTGTTTTCCTTTTCCACTCATCCCAGGTACCAACGTCATGAGATTTTAATACGTTTTTGTCTACTCTTAGATTATTATTTTCTCCTTAAAGTTGGTGTTTGACATGTATTGGTATTTGACTCACAAAATTATTGCATAGATAAAGGTTTTAAAACTCTCCTGAGTCTGTGGTCATTCAAATAAAGATAAATGTCATTTATACCTATTATGCCAACAACCTGATCTATCTACCAGAGGAAATTAAGGGACAAGGTATTAAGGTTTGGTAAGAATTGGTGTACAGGTAAAGGACAACAATCAACAAGCAATTTTTCTAGGGTTCAAGGGAAGTGTTTTGAGACCTGAGCACAGTTATACCCCCCACACAAGTATTTAAGAACAACAAATAACTGTGGGTCTAAAAGTGAGCTCAAAGCATGCTAAGTGTTGCTGGCTATGTGTCTGCTACTACTATGACGATAGAAGACAGACTGGACAGTTAACCACTGTGAAAAATGTCCATCAGTTACGCGATTTTGGGCACCCAGTACATCATTTGGTCTACTCCACAGTAGTTTCACCACCACTATATCTCCATAGATATATATTGGGGATACGGAGTGATGGGTGGATGTCTGGTAGATTAAGTTTATTTGTAACTGTGAGCAGTGCACAAAAAATGAGTGTGATAAAAATTATAAGTGTAAGATTGGATGGTGCATACAATTATTACTTTATTCTGGAGTCATGCACCTCCAAAGTTAAAAACAATAGTGCAAAAAAGTCAGGTGGTTCAAACAAATACCTTCTGACTGGGCTATCTGGTCGACATGTTTCTGCGGTTACTGGTCAATTGTTATACCATCCGCTTCCTCAGGACCCATAAACTCAATTGCTACTGCTAAACTAGTGATATGTGAAAAACAGGACATTTGTGAACGAAAAAAAGTGTCACCTGTACACTTCCATTTTTCTCCTATGAGTGTCCGTTTTTGACACAGCCAGCGAATCCACATGTAATGAAAACACAAACAATCATAGCACTTACGTTAGTTCAGGCTATACAAACATTATTGTTCAAATTATTCTAATACTGCATCTGGGTCAAATGACCCTAGTGTGTATAACATTGTCAACGTAATCAATGTCTCACCTTAATTTTTAAGGGAAATGGCCTCACCTCACCTGGCAAACAGCTCAGGAAAATGAAGCACCGCTCTATAGTGCAGAGAAATATATACAAAAGTCAGTGTTAAAAGCCAGTGCCTGGCAGGTACAGAGTCACCACCAATAGGATGCCTGACAGCACCCAGTAGGGGTCAGTTGTCTTATCATTATTCACAAATATCGCATATTTTTAATCATTCGGAATAGATCGCCATGAGGTGTCTATCGTTACCAACTATAGGATGCCAAGCAGCAACCCCATAGGGGTTAATTGTCTTATCATTATTCACGATTATGGCATATTTTAAAACATTCGGCATTCAAGAACTTGTTAAATCGCCATGAGGTGTCCATCGTTAACACAACGTAGTGCTTATGTACCAAAAGATGATGATATGGCCGTAAGCACCAAACGCATTCATGCATTAATGGTCTATAATCATTGACCCAGACAGATACATTCTGTTTACCCCAGTTTAGTCGCGCTGTGTCTTCAAGCGCATTCCAACCATTTACACAAGCAGCGTCTATCACGCCCTTCATTTCAAGTAAGGAGTTAATGAGTTAAAGAGTTAAGTAAAGCCCCTCCCGCCGCCTTACCTCTCCGTCGGTACTTCAAACAGCCAGCCGGGCTGTTTGGGGAGGTGCCGCGGGGGAAGACGTGCACTTCCTTATTGTTTCTGAGCCAGCGCGATAGGACACACGCGCGGCTCCCAGAACTACAATTGCTGCTGGGAAATGTGGTTCCGCTCGCGCTAGACAGGCGTCCTCTGGCGCGTGTCAGTTAAGAACTACAACAGCCTCTGGGAAATGTAGTTTAGCACGCGTCCCATGGTCGCGTTTTGTTTTTACTGCCGCTATTCATGGAAATGTCAATTATAGCGCGGTGACTAGTAATGTCAATTGTCGCGCGGTGACTATATATCTTGTCCTAAAGTGTCAAATGTTTAAAACACAGTCATACAGCCATCGGACTCCTTCTCAAGAGTGCTGGGAACCGGTATGGACTCTCACAGATAGTGGCTAATGAGTGTATTGACGGTACAAGAATCGCCAGTTTCTGAGCATATTTACAAGGCAGACATCTACCTGGCTGTGTAGCCTGAATATCTGTTGTGGAAATGAATTGATATGGTCCATATCTCATTAGATAGAACTAACCTCAGGATAATAGCAGGTGGCCAGTCACATTAGCCTCTCAGTGTACATGCAATCATCGGATAATGCTCCTACAGTGTCATCCATGGGATGTCTTCGTTTAGCCCGCCTTTATCACAGTTGAGCTTGTACACCCATTTTTGCTCGATTTTAAACAGGTACCTAGATATGTCCGTGATATGAGTTGGAATATTTGGTTGTTCTAACACAGTCCACTCAAACTCCGTTGGTCTGTGCCCAACTTGGATAAAGTGATTCGTCAGTCTTGTTGCTTGCTTTTTGCACCTTATTGTGCTCTTGTGTTCTGAGATTCTTGTTCTGATCTTACGGGTAGTCATTCCGACATACCTTAGTGCGCACAGGCAGGTGATGAGATAGATCAGATTGCTGCTGTTGCAGTTGGTGAACCTCTTTTGTTCCCATGGACGATTCGTTCCTATATCGACAGAGGTGGTCTTTCTGGTCTGTGGACATGCAGCACAGTTGCCACACGGATGGTGCCCTGTCACAGGTGGCATGTTCCATATCGTCCCCACTTGATGAATTTCCTTGGGAGGAGGTCTGGTGTGTACCAGCTTGTCTCTCAGACTAGTTGCTCTTTTAAAAGCAAATAGTGGTTGTGGTAGGGAGTCTACACCGGTGTTCAAAATCCTCCAATGTTTTCGGACTATACGCTGAATGGCGTTGGATCTAGTGCTGAACGTGTACACGAATGTGAGCCTGTCATTCTTGGTCTTTGGAACAGGTGGTTCCAATAAGGCTTCCCTATTATTGTTCGCTGCTCTCTTCATTGAGCGCCTGATCAATTTCTTCGGGTAGCTCCGTTCGGCAAGTTTTGATGCCAAGTCATCAGAGTGCTTGATCGAGTCTTCTTTGATGGTACAGTTCCGCTGCACTCGCAAAAACTGTCCATACGGGAGATTATCGCGTAACGATTTGGGATGACAGCTGGTGTATTGCAGCAAGGAATTGCGAGCCATAGGCTTTCTGTATAGCTCGGATTTCAGACCCTGTGGTGTAGCCGTAATCAACAGGTCTAAGAAAGCCAATGAGTGTTGGCTGTTCTCCAATGTGAACCGTAGATACGTATTCTGCTCATTGAGCCAACTGTGGAAATCGTGGAGAGAGCATTCATCTCCACGCCAAATCACCAGGATATCATCGATATACCTCTTCCATGAGCATATCGATCCCAGAAAAGGATTCTCATTGGTTAGAACACAGTCTTGTTCAAACGTGTGCATGTACAGATTCGCCAGGGACGGAGCAAAAACGCTGCCCATGCTTGTCCCCGACGTCTGCAGGTAGAACTGGCCCTCGAATTCAAAAAAGTTCTCCTTCATAGCTATCGTTGCCAGATTCATCACTAGTGGAATGGGTGTTATTGACTCCCACGGTAGTTCACCCAGCAGAGATTCAATAGCCTCTAATGTTTCGTTCTGGGGGATGGAGGTATAAAGTGACTCCACGTCAAAGGATACCAGGTGATCTGTCAGGATGTTGAAATCCAGCTCTGGTAGCAATCTAAGTAGGTCCTTAGTGTCCTGCAGGTAGGTTGGCATCAATTTCACCATTGGCCTCAGAAAGACATCAACGAATGTAGACAGGGGTTCTAGTATTGACCCAATACCCGAGATAATAGGTCTGCCCGGTGGTGGTCTCCTGGCCTTATGGATCTTTGGCAGGACATAGAAGTATGGAGTGACCGGATGTTGAGTGGTCAGGTAGGCTGCTTCTTTAGTCGTTATCCAGCCTTCTGCCAGTGCCTCTTCCACAATGTGCCCAATAGTTGTTTTCAGTCTTGGCGTGGGGTCTGTCGTTAGAAGCTGGTAAGAGCGTGTGTCTCCCAGCTGGTGTAAACACTCCTCTCTGTAGGTGGATGTATCCAGAAGGACTGTAGCACCCCCCTTGTCAGCTGATTTGATAGTGATGGAGCGATCATTAGCCAGATCTTTGAGGGCTTCTTGTTCCGGTTTTGAAATATTCACAAAAGGATTGTGAGATTGTCTGAACAGTTCTTGTATGTCATGCTGTACGGCTTCTTCGAAGGTAACTACCTTCGCGGGAACCATAGCTGTGAGGGGACTGAAAGTAGATGGTTTCTTAAGTCCTGTATTCTCGATGAGAATATCAGATGGTTCTGCCTTCGAGAAAAAGAAGTGTAATCTCACTTTACGGAAGAATTTCGACAACTCAATCTGTGTCAAAAAGGGGTCGCCTGTATTAGTGCTCACAAACCCTAGGCCTCGGTTCAGTACCTTCTCTTCCATTGGTGTTAGATTGCGTGAACTGAGATTCACTACGAGGCTGGCCCCGTGCTCTGGCCTGCTTGATCCTGCGGGATCTGTTTGCCGCTCCGGAGTCCCATCGCCTGTGGGGGGACGTTCCATTGTACTTGTCCTTGTCCTTGTGCGGTCCGACGTCGTCCACGCGACCTCCCTCGGCCAAACCCTAAAAAAGGCATGCTAGGACCTGGATAGTATGGTCCGGGTCCGAAAGGTCCCATCTGTTGGGGTATCTGGGGTGGCCCTTGCATCCAGGGATTGGGTGGCCACCAAGGGTTGAATTGGCCCTGATTGTAGTTCTGTCCTCCTCTCTGTTTCCACTGCCCTCTTCCTCTAGGTTTCGTCGTTTGATTACCTTGATTAGAGGAGTCAGAGTCAGTTGAATTCTCGGATGAGGATGTCCCATATGTCGAGCCACCAGTTCTTCCATTGCGATTGAATGGCGTCGGAACATAATTTGCGCTAGTGTAAGGATAGACTTTCTCCTTAGAGAACTTTTCTAAGTCCTTCTTACATTTCTCTAGTTTAGAAAAGTCATTCTCGAAGATGCATTCATGGAATTACCATGGCGGAGTATCTCAGAGGGAACGGTGCACCAACAGGGCTGATTGTTGTCAATTCACCAAGACTTTTTCTAGATGATCCTGACTTCCTTAGAGATTGGTACCTCATTGCATGGAAATGCACCAGAGACTGGCTGGTCCTGATAATAAAGACTGCAAAAAAGGCTGCGGATAAAATAATGATCGAGATTCAACTGTTAGAAGGCCAAATTAAAACTACCATAACTGGCAAACTGTTTACTAAACAACAGGATGAAAACAACAAGACTAACAAGGATTTCAAAGATAACATTCTTTTCTCTAAACTAGAGAAATGTAAGAAGGACTTAGAAAAGTTCTCTAAGGAGAAAGTCTATCCTTACACTAGCGCAAATTATGTTCCGACGCCATTCAATCGCAATGGAAGAACTGGTGGCTCGACATATGGGACATCCTCATCCGAGAATTCAACTGACTCTGACTCCTCTAATCAAGGTAATCAAACGACGAAACCTAGAGGAAGAGGGCAGTGGAAACAGAGAGGAGGACAGAACTACAATCAGGGCCAATTCAACCCTTGGTGGCCACCCAATCCCTGGATGCAAGGGCCACCCCAGATACCCCAACAGATGGGACCTTTCGGACCCGGACCATACTATCCAGGTCCTAGCATGCCTTTTTTAGGGTTTGGCCGAGGGAGGTCGCGTGGACGACGTCGGACCGCACAAGGACAAGGACAAGTACAATGGAACGTCCCCCCACAGGCGATGGGACTCCGGAGCGGCAAACAGATCCCGCAGGATCAAGCAGGCCAGAGCACGGGGCCAGCCTCGTAGTGAATCTCAGTTCACGCAATCTAACACCAATGGAAGAGAAGGTACTGAACCGAGGCCTAGGGTTTGTGAGCACTAATACAGGCGACCCCTTTTTGAAACAGATTGAGTTGTCGAAATTCTTCCGTAAAGTGAGATTACACTTCTTTTTCTCGAAGGCAGAACCATCTGATATTCTCATCGAGAATACAGGACTTAAGAAACCATCTACTTTCAGTCCCCTCACAGCTATGGTTCCCGCGAAGGTAGTTACCTTCGAAGAAGCCGTACAGCATGACATACAAGAACTGTTCAGACAATCTCACAATCCTTTTGTGAATATTTCAAAACCGGAACAAGAAGCCCTCAAAGATCTGGCTAATGATCGCTCCATCACTATCAAATCAGCTGACAAGGGGGGTGCTACAGTCCTTCTGGATACATCCACCTACAGAGAGGAGTGTTTACACCAGCTGGGAGACACACGCTCTTACCAGCTTCTAACGACAGACCCCACGCCAAGACTGAAAACAACTATTGGGCACATTGTGGAAGAGGCACTGGCAGAAGGCTGGATAACGACTAAAGAAGCAGCCTACCTGACCACTCAACATCCGGTCACTCCATACTTCTATGTCCTGCCAAAGATCCATAAGGCCAGGAGACCACCACCGGGCAGACCTATTATCTCGGGTATTGGGTCAATACTAGAACCCCTGTCTACATTCGTTGATGTCTTTCTGAGGCCAATGGTGAAATTGATGCCAACCTACCTGCAGGACACTAAGGACCTACTTAGATTGCTACCAGAGCTGGATTTCAACATCCTGACAGATCACCTGGTATCCTTTGACGTGGAGTCACTTTATACCTCCATCCCCCAGAACGAAACATTAGAGGCTATTGAATCTCTGCTGGGTGAACTACCGTGGGAGTCAATAACACCCATTCCACTAGTGATGAATCTGGCAACGATAGCTATGAAGGAGAACTTTTTTGAATTCGAGGGCCAGTTCTACCTGCAGACGTCGGGGACAAGCATGGGCAGCGTTTTTGCTCCGTCCCTGGCGAATCTGTACATGCACAAGTTTGAACAAGACTGTGTTCTAACCAATGAGAATCCTTTTCTGGGATCGATATGCTCATGGAAGAGGTATATCGATGATATCCTGGTGATTTGGCGTGGAGATGAATGCTCTCTCCACGATTTCCACAGTTGGCTCAATGAGCAGAATACGTATCTACGGTTCACATTGGAGAACAGCCAACACTCATTGGCTTTCTTAGACCTGTTGATTACGGCTACACCACAGGGTCTGAAATCCGAGCTATACAGAAAGCCTATGGCTCGCAATTCCTTGCTGCAATACACCAGCTGTCATCCCAAATCGTTACGCGATAATCTCCCGTATGGACAGTTTTTGCGAGTGCAGCGGAACTGTACCATCAAAGAAGACTCGATCAAGCACTCTGATGACTTGGCATCAAAACTTGCCGAACGGAGCTACCCGAAGAAATTGATCAGGCGCTCAATGAAGAGAGCAGCGAACAATAATAGGGAAGCCTTATTGGAACCACCTGTTCCAAAGACCAAGAATGACAGGCTCACATTCGTGAACACGTTCAGCACTAGATCCAACGCCATTCAGCGTATAGTCCGAAAACATTGGAGGATTTTGAACACCGGTGTAGACTCCCTACCACAACCACTATTTGCTTTTAAAAGAGCAACTAGTCTGAGAGACAAGCTGGTACACACCAGACCTCCTCCCAAGGAAATTCATCAAGTGGGGACGATATGGAACATGCCACCTGTGACAGGGCACCATCCGTGTGGCAACTGTGCAGCATGTCCACAGACCAGAAAGACCACCTCTGTCGATATAGGAACGAATCGTCCATGGGAACAAAAGAGGTTCACCAACTGCAACAGCAGCAATCTGATCTATCTCATCACCTGCCCGTGCGCACTAAGGTATGTCGGAATGACTACCCGTAAGATCAGAACAAGAATCTCAGAACACAAGAGCACAATAAGGTGCAAAAAGCAAGCAACAAGACTGACGAATCACTTTATCCAAGTTGGGCACAGACCAACGGAGTTTGAGTGGACTGTGTTAGAACAACCAAATATTCCAACTCATATCACGGACATATCTAGGTACCTGTTTAAAATCGAGCAAAAATGGGTGTACAAGCTCAACTGTGATAAAGGCGGGCTAAACGAAGACATCCCATGGATGACACTGTAGGAGCATTATCCGATGATTGCATGTACACTGAGAGGCTAATGTGACTGGCCACCTGCTATTATCCTGAGGTTAGTTCTATCTAATGAGATATGGACCATATCAATTCATTTCCACAACAGATATTCAGGCTACACAGCCAGGTAGATGTCTGCCTTGTAAATATGCTCAGAAACTGGCGATTCTTGTACCGTCAATACACTCATTAGCCACTATCTGTGAGAGTCCATACCGGTTCCCAGCACTCTTGAGAAGGAGTCCGATGGCTGTATGACTGTGTTTTAAACATTTGACACTTTAGGACAAGATATATAGTCACCGCGCGACAATTGACATTACTAGTCACCGCGCTATAATTGACATTTCCATGAATAGCGGCAGTAAAAACAAAACGCGACCATGGGACGCGTGCTAAACTACATTTCCCAGAGGCTGTTGTAGTTCTTAACTGACACGCGCCAGAGGACGCCTGTCTAGCGCGAGCGGAACCACATTTCCCAGCAGCAATTGTAGTTCTGGGAGCCGCGCGTGTGTCCTATCGCGCTGGCTCAGAAACAATAAGGAAGTGCACGTCTTCCCCCGCGGCACCTCCCCAAACAGCCCGGCTGGCTGTTTGAAGTACCGACGGAGAGGTAAGGCGGCGGGAGGGGCTTTACTTAACTCTTTAACTCATTAACTCCTTACTTGAAATGAAGGGCGTGATAGACGCTGCTTGTGTAAATGGTTGGAATGCGCTTGAAGACACAGCGCGACTAAACTGGGGTAAACAGAATGTATCTGTCTGGGTCAATGATTATAGACCATTAATGCATGAATGCGTTTGGTGCTTACGGCCATATCATCATCTTTTGGTACATAAGCACTACGTTGTGTTAACGATGGACACCTCATGGCGATTTAACAAGTTCTTGAATGCCGAATGTTTTAAAATATGCCATAATGATAAGACAATTAACCCCTATGGGGTTGCTGCTTGGCATCCTATAGTTGGTAACGATAGACACCTCATGGCGATCTATTCCGAATGATTAAAAATATGCGATATTTGTGAATAATGATAAGACAACTGACCCCTACTGGGTGCTGTCAGGCATCCTATTGGTGGTGACTCTGTACCTGCCAGGCACTGGCTTTTAACACTGACTTTTGTATATATTTCTCTGCACTATAGAGCGGTGCTTCATTTTCCTGAGCTGTTTGCCAGGTGAGGTGAGGCCATTTCCCTTAAAAATTAAGGTGAGACATTGATTACGTTGACAATGTTATACACACTAGGGTCATTTGACCCAGATGCAGTATTAGAATAATTTGAACAATAATGTTTGTATAGCCTGAACTAACGTAAGTGCTATGATTGTTTGTGTTTTCATTACATGTGGATTCGCTGGCTGTGTCAAAAACGGACACTCATAGGAGAAAAATGGAAGTGTACAGGTGACACTTTTTTTCGTTCACAAATGTCCTGTTTTTCACATATCACTAGTTTAGCAGTAGCAATTGAGTTTATGGGTCCTGAGGAAGCGGATGGTATAACAATTGACCAGTAACCGCAGAAACATGTCGACCAGATAGCCCAGTCAGAAGGTATTTGTTTGAACCACCTGACTTTTTTGCACTATTGTTTTTAACTTTGGAGGTGCATGACTCCAGAATAAAGTAATAATTGTATGCACCATCCAATCTTACACTTATAATTTTTATCACACTCATTTTTTGTGCACTGCTCACAGTTACAAATAAACTTAATCTACCAGACATCCACCCATCACTCAGTATCCCCAATATATATCTATGGAGATATAGTGGTGGTGAAACTACTGTGGAGTAGACCAAATGATGTACTGGGTGCCCAAAATCGCGTAACTGATGGACATTTTTCACAGTGGTTAACTGTCCAGTCTGTCTTCTATCGTCATAGTAGTAGCAGACACATAGCCAGCAACACTTAGCATGCTTTGAGCTCACTTTTAGACCCACAGTTATTTGTTGTACAGGTAAAGGATACATTTCAAGGTAAATTCAAGTCCTGATTGCCAGCGGTGATTGCCAGCTTATGTATGAATGTTTTATGGGCCCAGTTGAGTATGGTGATTTAGAAAAAAAAAGAAAAATGCTGGTAATCGCGCCACATCACAGACGCGAGTTAAAAGGAGAACTAGATAGCCAGACCTCCAACATACCCAGCAGGTAAAGTCATGCCGAAAAGAATGAGGTTACTCTGCTTGTGTATACAGTAAGCTGTGTGACGAGGAGTTGCAGTACACAAATGTAAATGAGTTGAGTTAGGCTCAATCCAGGGTGAGTAACCCTACATGGTAAACAGAAAGGGTGCCGTCAGAGCAAATGCGCATGCAAGCCAAAGTAAATGCGGAGGAAATGTCAGAGAATAATTACCTCCTGGAGATGTGTGAAAAGGCAGACGAGTGTGCGGCTCAATATCCCGACCCACGGCGAAAACCGGAAGTGAGGTGAATCTGTGGGTCTGTGGTTTTTAAGGGGCAGTGAAATGCGGCTGAACAGTTGCAGCCAGAAGTGTTTATTCCATCAGCATGTTTGCACATGCGTAGTGCCAATCAGAATCGATCAAAGACTAGAATGTCAACCCCAATACGGATGACAAAGGGAGATCGCGCAATAAGGAAACTCCACACTTACCTCATGGATAGCATAAAAGGTCACCTTTATTTTAGGACAGTCCAAAACAAAAATCCGCAACTTTACATTTATTATTATATAGTAAAAACTTTTGTATATTACCCCAACACAATTTCCCCATACTGTAAAAACACAATTCCCCAACAATTCATCATTTGCAAAATCCCCAAACTGTAAACTTCCAAACCAATATTTTTCTCTCCAAATGTTTCCTTTTCACCATTTTCCACCTACCCTCCTCCACCCCCACTGGGAAAGGATAAATCCGCTCTAGACATCCTATCCCCCCCAAAAGAACGCCACCCAGGAAAACCAACGAGTTTTCCTGCCCCCACCCATGAAGAAAATGTAAATGTTTTAATTGACTTTGTTAGTACACCATAACTCAACTCCCCAGAAACGAGCTAACCAATCACGCTACTCCATGAGGTAATAAGCCTGTCCCATTTGAGACAAATGTACTCCATCCTGTCTGAACAAGTGCAGTTCTTTGCCAGAAATAAGTTTGTGAACTAAGACATGAATTCCCATTGCAGTGGAATATATTTTCATGGCTCTATTCAGCATCCAGCGAGCTCTCTCAACTGCTGAATGCGTGCGAGCCCCCCTCCATTGCTGTCGATATATAAATTCTGTCCATACGACAGCCGTCCCTACCCAATTGTCTTTAGTCACAGCTAGGTCAAGTTGCATCTGACGAATGAGCGAAAGGCCTGAAAGCTCAACGGGATCATTCTCCCCCAAGTGTAATATTAACAGATCTGGAAATCCCCACTCATTAGCCAATTTAGACAATAAGGGAAAAAGATCTTTCCACTTCATACCCCCAAACCCTTTCCACATTACTTCATGGTCTTTACTATGCAAACCCAAGGCTCTTCCACATATTTGTTGTTCCGCAAAGACTGCTGACCATTTCACAAAGGAGTGTCCTAAGATCCATGTCCTTTTTCTCCCTGGAAAAGAAAAAACTCGACCTAAGAATAGAAACCAAAATTAAACAGCACATATACATAATGTGAACTACATTCAATTACCAACATATCTGTAACAACAATCAGATTTCCAACGACCCAAATTTTGCAAATCCTCCTTCCCCCAACCCAATCTGGATGGCTCCGTGGCCGCTCCAATGCGAAAGAAGTGAGTCCCATAGAACATTGGATTTTCCCCAGCCAATGCCAACACTTTCCTCAACACCGCCAAAAATTGAAAACAGGTAATCTTAAACCCGTCATTGTGACAGAAAATAACCCCTGTTCGAAATTGAGGTGGCTTAACAAAGGATTCCCATTCGTTCAAAGGGCAACAACCAACCACCCCATTCCCGCCCAACTGAATCCACGTTCCTTTTGCCATCTGATCTGTTTTGGACTGTCGTAACCAAATCCGTATAAACAACCCTTTAAATACTTGTACTTCAGACGTTAATAAACCCGTCTGATCCTTTATTCCAAGCAATTCCGAAATCCGGAAAGCACCAAAAAACAGCCATAACATGCACAGCCGAAACCTGACCAATTCCCACTCATTATATCAACCTCCGGGCAGCCAAAATATCAAAAGTAATTGGCTCCCTTAACCTGGAAGGATGAACTTTGCTTCTGCTGAAACCTTTCAGCATCCTACGTAACAAAACCCCAAACCGCCACTCCACCCCCAACAACAACTGACTATAAAAAGAAATGCCTGAAAGTTTGCCTGAAATGGTTGTGTGCGACAACCCTTTGTCCATCAGAAATAGCACAAAACGTAACATAAACTGCTCATTACCAACTGCTGCACCCCTTTGATCTTGAGAAGAAGCATAAGATAAAAGTTCGGACCACGCCTGACGGTAACTACGTCTCGTTGACTGCGCAATGGAGTGCTCCACCAATTCAGCAATTCTCACTCCCCCAGGTCCCAGATGTTCGAAGGAATCTCCGTCTTGCAGCTGTCCGCCTTTGGCGCCAGCTCCCGAAATGCCTGCCAATTACAACGAGACAGAGCATCTGCTATGGAGTTATTTATGCCGGGGATATGCTTTGCCTTAAACACAATATTTAATTTTAGAGTTTGGAGCATAAAAGAACGTAATAAATGCAGAACCCTCACATCTCTAGCTCTCTGCCAATTAACCAAGTTCACAACAGACATGTTATCAATGTGAAAAAGTACGCAGCAATTCTTATAATCCTCTCCCCACACTTGCAAGGCAACCAGTAGGGGAAAGAACTCCAAAAAGGCGATGCTACGTCCTTGTTGTAACCAATGTGCTGGCCATCGCTCAGCACACCACCGTCCTTCCCAAAAAGAGCCCAAAGCCATGAGCCCCAGCGGCATCCGAGAAAATTTGTATTTGCCACACAGTATCGTCCTCAACAAAATTGATGGAGACACAATTGAAGTCTTCCAAAAAGCGTACCCATATAACCAGATCTTCTTTCACTGCTTTGGTCAAACGTATCCTATGATGAGGAAGCGAAGCTCCAGACATGGAAAAACCAAGCCGTCTGCAAAACTTCCTACCTGGTCTCACCACTCTACAGGCAAAGTTCAAATAGCCAAGCAGACGCTGCACCTCCCTGAGCTTCAGCTTCCATTGACATAGCACCTCCTTTAAAAAGGTCTTAATTTCTGCCACCTTTTCACCCGGCAGACAAGCTATCATCCTTTCAGTGTCTATCTCAATGCCGAGAAGTGTCAATTTGGTCATTGGACCTGCAGTTTTTTCTGGAGCCAATGGCACTCCAAATTCCTTTGCCAATCCTACAAAACACCCCAAAACCTGTTCACACTGATCACAGTTAGCCTGACCAATAAACAAAAAATCATCCAAATAATGGCACACTGCCGTATGCCCAGATTTCTTCACCAAACACCATTGAAGAAACGTACTGAATGTTTCAAAAAGAGAACAAGAGATGGAACATTCCATTGGCAACACCCGACCCACATAAAAAGCATACTCAAAAAACATCCCCAGCAATTCAAAATCCACCGGGTGAATGGGAAGCAGGTGGAAAGCAGACTGAACATCACATTTGGCCAAAAGCGCACCAGCTCCCGCCACACGAACCAAACGCAAAGCGTCATCCACTGAAGCATAAGAGACCGCCGTGTCTTCTTGAGCAATGAAGTCATTTACTGACTGCCCTTCTGGCAATGATAAGTGAGGAATCAGGCGAGACTCACCTTCTGCTTTTTTCGGAATCACTCCCAAAGGAGAGACCATCAAATTTGGAAGGGGACACAAATGGAAAGGACCAGCTATTCTGCCCAACTGCATTTCCTTACTCAATTTCGCACGAACCACCTGAAATAACTATTTTTCCGATTTCAAATTATCCGCCCAGCGATGGGCCAGAGGGCCTTGGTAACCTATGCGAAAACCTAATTTGAAACCCCAAAACAGCTTAGAGGCGGCTTCCACATCTATGTACTCATCCAAATACTGTAACATAGCCTGTAGCCTAACTGGGGTAGGCACCTTTTGGAACAACAGATGCACCGGCCCCTCTGCCCCTCTGACCCCTCCCATGGTTCCCAAATTGCTGGCTGGGAAAACACTGTGAAATTGGGTGTCTCCCCCCACACTGCGAACACTCGTGCTTGAATTTGCAGTATTGCCCAATACAGGAACCGCGGTTAAAACTCCAACATGCTCCTGTCGCCGGCAATTGTGCTCTGCCAACCCCACCCGCCCCCGATGGAGCGGGATGCTGCAGAAAGGGCCAATAAGAGATGGGGAGGCCACTTGCTGTATGAATTGTCGTTGATGTATGGTGAACCGACATCCATTGAAGCCATAGCTCTTGATCTACCTCCCCCCAAGCCTTGTCGTTGTCAATACTTAACCTGGCCCTAAACTCCTCGTCGTAGTTAAGCTAGGAGTACCCACCCACTTGCAAATGTGCCCTTCTAATGATGTCAATGTATTTAAATAAAGCCACCGCTCGTTCCGGATGCCTTTCACAATACACACTTGCGTATATGAGAAATGCAGCCGTCCAGTTTTCTATGGTCTTAGGTACCCTCGGGCGGCGCGCCAGTTCCAAATCTTCATCTTTCGAGCCTTCTTTGGACTGCAACTCTCTATGTAATAATCTAAAGACATCCACGAAGTCGTGGTTCCAAATGTTTTGACGTGTTTTACCTGATAGATGTGTGCCCAAAGGCATGGCCAAACCCATATATGGCAATCTTGTTCTACCTGGACCTGGAACCAAATTCTGCATTGACTGCACCTCAGTTGGCGCTGAACTGACAGACCCACCAATGTCCTGAGATCCTGCACCTAAGTTTGAAATAGCTCTTGACCCCACAGGAACATTTGCAAGCTCCACAACACCACCCCTTTGAATATCAACATTGCCACTCATCCCAGGCTGCTTCCACGCAGACCACCAATCATTCCTACCTGAAGGCAGTTGTGAAGCTCTGTGTTGAAATTCATTAGGATCATCACGCCTATGAGGTCCGCCATGCCGTCTGCTAGCCGCTGACAAATCCGTATCAGAATTCTGTAAGACACTAGCAGACGTGAAATGACCCCTTCCCCCACCCCCAACTCTTGACTGAAAAGTCCAGAAGCCGCATCTTGTGACAAAACTTCAACATGAGTAACCACATTTTCTTTATTATGCCCATCAAATTCATGACTTTGTTCCAAATTGAAATTACCAGTATCACCACTTGTACCTGGCAGTTCGCCATCACCAATGCCCCCATCATAATTCTCCCAACAGGTCACAGGAGTCAAACTAGAACTCCCGGCCGCTGCCCTTAAATCCGCAACAGATCCGCCTCGGGCATACTTTGACTTACCAAAAGCCGCCTTGAGATTCGCCCTAACTGGAAAAGAACTCTGGGACGCAGAAATGACCCCAGAGTCCGCTACCAATTCCTCGCCGCTCCAGCAAGGAACCGCCATCAACTTACCCTGCCTCCGATCCTGGAGGACACTAGACGGCTCACTACTGGATGCGTGTGAGTGATCCATCCAGACCCACTGTCCCCGTTGTGGGCCCAAAGCAGCATCAAATTCGAATTGCAGGTGACGCGGCGGCTGCCGAGGTTCTGGAAAGACCACCAACGCATCACCGTCTGAACCACTAGCCATAGAATGACGCTGACCTGTCAACCGGCCAGACCCTGTATCCCACCTTTTATCCATCACACACTCTTCCAACGACATATTGTCCGAGAGAATAAACTCCTCAACGTCCTCCTGTGGATGATCGGCTGTGACAAACGCTCTTGGTGGACCTCTAGCTTTTGGCAGCAATACAGATTGACAATTGCCGCCGCTTTGCTGTTGAAAACTATTGTCCCTTGAGACTGAACCCCTGCCCAATGTATGACTGTCCTCTGCAAGCTCCCAATGTCCCACCTCTTCTTCTTCACTGTCAGTGGGATAGTCCACTAAAGCATTAACCTGGCCCCCTTTCGACACCTCCGGCGCAATATCAATATTGTCATTAACCTTGTCGAAAGAATAGCCTCCAGTGGGTAAAGCGCTTGAGAATGCTGCCTCGCTATGCATTAGGGAAACTCCTGAGGATGAGCCACCAACACATGTTCCCCCCACTGCACCTTCAGTAACCACTGTCTCATTGCAAGCAGGGAAAGGCTGTATGTTAGCTATAAAATTAATACCAGCCTTGCCACCTTTCTTCCCAGCCCTCCTCCTTGTGAGCGTACATACTGCCCCAGGGCGGCCCCTCAACACACCAGGGGCAGAGGCAGAGCGCAGCTGAGCTCCCTTACCTCGAGCGCTTCGACCTGAAGAGCGTGCTCTCCGAGGCAGTAAAGAGGATACTTGCGCATTCAACGACGACAAGGGGGGGGCGGCTGGACTGCGGTAAACATGCTGCCATTGCCTGACTCACCCCCCTTGCCGCCACACGCCTCGGGCACTTTGGTTCTTCAGCGCCTTCCAACGAGGCTCCAGGGCGCAATAAATCGCCTCTTCCAACTGCCTGCTGTGCCCTCACAGCCTCCTGGACAATAGCGTCTTCCATCATGAAAAACCGCCTCCCAGCTCCGCCGTCGAAAATAGCTCCGATATCCTGTCAGAAATTCCCTCAGCTGAGAGGAAAAACAAACAAAGCCGCGCTACTCCTCTCTCTCCTTCAGGCGACAGCCCCTCCCGCCTTGCACGCCGGCTAAGCCCCTCCCCTTCCTTACCCTTGCCCAATCACTGCGCATGGACCGATCCAAATACGCAAACTTTCCCAGGGGGATAGCGGCTCGTGCCACATCCCCCTGGGACCCAGTGAGCCGCAGAGACGTACTTTTACACAAGTGGAGAAGAGGGTATGCTAGTACTCGCTCAATAAAAATACAAATGGATAAATGTAAAATGAAGGCAAGGATATTGGTAGAGAAAGGTAAAAAAAAAGAAGGGGAGCGAAAAGCTGCAAACAGCAGAAATGGCATTTAGGTAGATGCTAGTGGGACAGCTGAAAAATTCAGTCATTACAGTCCGTCTGTCCTAAACGAACAACAACAACATATTCCATATTGACGTAAGCAAGGTAATCAACAGAGAAGCAAAACAGGCAATAACATGGCAGTTGTCATTATCACTGCTGTGCATCCATTATATGGCATAATGGGTATTCAGTAAAGCGATAATAATGTAAAACCAAAGACAATGTCATGTTTACACGTACACAGGACATGAGCACATGACAGTACTCCTGTATCTCGTCATATCCACATACCTTTCAAGACATAAATGGTATGAAGTATCGAATGACATGACATGGGAAGGAATTGTTAATTCAGAAGTATTACAGTTCAAAAGTCTTTATTTAGATATAAAACAAATATCTTTAAAAGAGAATTTCAGATTTATGATTCATACATAATAAAACAATGCAAACAATCAGTTGTTAAAACTGCTCCCCTAAACTGTGAGTACATACATAAAACAACCCTTACTCGCAACCTACTATTTAAACTATTCTCATCACTGGTTGCCTAATGGGTTGGGGTTATTTTAAAAGGCGTTAATTAATTTAAAACGGGTAGGGATAAAGCAGTGACAGAACATTTTTGTTTAAAATTTCGATAAGCATTCTGAATCAGGTTTGTCAGTCTTATATTTAAATCAGTATTGTCCGGGCTCAGTGCAGCAATGATGGCTTGCCTACAAGTCCGAACCCCCAGCCGCTTCCATTCCCCCCTCAGCTTAAGCCTGCGTTGGAGGTCGAAGGCGGGGCAAATGCAGACCACAGGCAGTAACGTTTGTGCTGCTTCGCCACACCCTCTGCAGGTAGTATCCTCTTCCGAACGGCGCCAGGGTGGTAAGTTTTGCAAAAATCGCCAATCACCCATTCTAATGGTTATGAAGCTGCGTTTTAAGTATAGTGAGAAAGGACTAGAAAAGTAAGTGGCAGGGACTAGCTGATTATAGGAGTTAATAACTGCCCACGTGTGGCTTCGTTTTGAAAACAGTGCTTTATCAGTAATGAGTGATAGCGTTCTTACGCATTTTTTAATTGCAAGCTTAAATGCGGACTGACTAGGGTTAAGGGCCCAAAGGCCGTCTGCTGAAATTTGTTGGATATAGTCCTTAAAAAGTCGACCGAAAGTTCCTCCTGGGTTTTTCTCGGTTATTTCTTGCCAAACTAAAGACTCTAATGAACCTGGGTTGGATTGTCGTAATTTATGGTAGAGATTATGGATTGTGGAGAAGTGTGGCTCACTAGTTAGAGGAGGCAGACCTGGAAGCAGAGGTCAGCCCGGGACCAGGGTTCAATTCCCAGCTCGGCGGGGTCTTGAGTCCAAAAATGTCCATGGACTCGACAATTCTCGCTCCGGTGCCTACTCGATTCACGGGTTCACACTCTGCGACTCTGGGCAATAGCTTGCTTAATCTCCACAATGGCCCCTTGCGGCGGGATGCCTGGCTTTCACCCTGCGGATACCCTGCCGGTGTTATCTCACAGGGGAATACCAGGACGGGTTCCCTAAGCAAGCGCTTAGAAACCGCTTGGTGATTTGCGCTATATAAATTCCTGTACATTTACATTTACATTAAGAAATACCCTGATGCAGGAAACATCGTAATTCAGTAACCCCATCTCTAGTCTGATCTGTGGGGGGGATGCAGAGTATGGCAACCTAAAAACCTTTTTATAAATTTTTATTGTGTGTCGATTTAAAGCAGTGTTTAGTTTCCCTTTAAAAATCCCTATGCCATACGACAAGGTCGGACCAATTTTCGGTTTCAGGACTTCCAAGAGGGGAGACAGAGTGGGACCTGAAAGATTTTTTGCAAGCTTAGTCAATGACACCGTAAGCATTGTTGCTTTAACCGCGATCTCTTTGCGCTGCTTTATAAGGTTGCCCCTGGAGTCCAAATGGACCCCCAGGTATTTGTATGACTGGACTATGGCAAGCTGTTGTTATTAAAAGACCATCCGCCACCGGCATGTCGCTTCTTCCCAAATGCGACAACCTGAGTCTTCTTCAGATTAACTTCTAGTTGATTCTTAATCGTGTATTGCAGCAGTGTGTCAAGCAGCCTTTGCAACCCCACCCTTGTGAGGCTAAACAGAGCCAGATCATCTGCATATAAAAGATTGCTTAATGCCGTACCTCCTACCTTTGGCGAGTGGCTGTTTACGCCATCCAGGGCACTAGATAAATCGGCAATGAACAGGTTGAATAGGAGAGGGGCCAACACGCATCCCTGCTTAACCCCTCTCGTTGTAAAGATTTTTCGCTAGAGATGCGTGCCGGACCCTAACTTCACTCGAACCCAGGTGCGGGAGTGCAGTTGAATAATTGCATTCAATAATTTGTCAGGGATTCCCCACTTCCTCAGCTTTTCCCATAGGGCCTCCCTGGGGACCCTATCGAAGGCGGCTTTAAAGTCGACAAAGCAACAAAACACAAACCTGGATGTTAAAAGGGCTTTGTCGACAATAGATGACACCACTAATAAATTGGTCATGGTCCCTGAGTTAGCAGTGAACCCAGTTTGGCTCATTGGCACCCTGTTATAATCAATTGCCCATTGCCTCAGGTCCTCCAGAAGGAGCCCTGCGTAGTGTTTCACCTCAATATCCAACAGGGCTATAAGTCTATAGTTGTTGGGGACAGCACGCGAACCCGATTTATAAATCGGATGAATAATTGCACCCCGCCACGAGTCTAGGATTATTGCAGTTCTCAATGCATAGTTAAAAAGATTGGTTAACAATCCAGACCAAAAGGTTATGTCTGATTTAAACAGATTTTGTGGCAGGGCATTGGGGCCAGGTGCTCCATCTTGTCTAGCCTTTGTCACCACAGTAATTGTCCTGTCTTCGGTCACCCAGTGAGCTTCATCGGGCCGGTGTGTTGAGTCAATAGAGGTACGCCCTTTAATACCAAGACCGGAACCCAATTCTACTGGCAGACCCTGTCCTGCAGTATCTGGATGGACTTGTGCCTTGAAATGGTCCGTGAGATAGGTTGCCCATTCTGCTTCTTGAATGTTTGCAATTCCAAAGCTTGAATAACTCGAGTTTGAATAATTGATTAGAGCCCAAAATTTCCTAGCGTTTTTCCTCTTGCTCTCCCACACCAATTTGCACCAGAAGTGATTTTCATATATAAGCTTATCATTGGTGATCGCAGACCTAAAGGCCTTTTGGGCTCTGTGATATCTATTCAAAATTTCGCTGTTGCCAGGAAATTTAACGAGTAGCCGTAGCGCGATGTTCCTTACCTTTTTGAGTAATTTTGTGTTTAAAGTTGGTGCAAACTTGCGAGTCTGAGTTCGACTATGACCCTGCATGTTAGCTGGAAAGCAACCCGTCAGGTGGGAGCAAAGCGACGTCCAGGTGGCAGTCGGTGAGGCATCTAGATTATTACCATTGTTTGTAAAGTCCTTGCACACTTGTAGGATTTTCGGGCCAGTATCGTCGCTCCACTTCAGGCGCTTTAGATTTGCAGAGTATATTCCCTGGTAGGTTGAAGGTGCTAGTTTATGAGTCCCTGGTCTTATGTTGAAAGAGAAAACCTGGGGCCTGTGATCGCTTTCGGAGCGTGGGAGTATGCTGAAGATGTCTAGATAGTGTAGAAGGTCAGCATTACAGATGGTGTAATCCAAGTGCGAATATTTGCTACCATTGGACCAGGACCAGTTTGGCGGAGTATCCCCTGCTGACCTGCCATTCATCACCAGGTAACCTGCACTATTAAGCCTTGACACGCAGAGCTCTCCTAATTCGCTATGGGCTTGATTCAGCGGTCTGGTTTGGGTTACGGCCTCAATGATGTTGAACAAGGAAGGCTCCTCAGTGTACGCAGTTATTCCCTGGAATAAGTTAGTGTTATAGTACCCCGTAGCGATACAATCTAAATTTGGGTGCTCGGCGGCTAAGTTGCTCATGATTTCTATTAAGCGTGCCAAATGGGCTTTTTTAGTGCGAGAACTTGGATTAATGTATACATTTAAAAGGGGCAGTGAGCGCAGGTTTGGCCACCGATGGATTTTGACCCCTAGAATCCAATCTTCTTTAATAGAAATTCGTTTAATTGTGCCTTTTAACTTGGTGGATGTAAGAGTTGATAGGCCGCCTTTTGCGTGACCATAGGGACTATCCCTAAGGGCTGGATTCCAGAATTCAATAAACCCAGTAATAGGGTGGCCATCAGTTGCCCAAGTTTCCTGCAGGGCTATTGCTGTGTGCTCACATAGGAAAGAGAGAGTTTCTTGATTCTTGGTTTTATGGTGGAGCCCACTGACGTTCCAGGAACATGATTTGAATGTGTCGTGTCCTTGATGTTCGTCTATGGTTGGAAAAGCTGTTGGGCACGTTTGCACGTCCAAGAGTCTATTGTACCCACAAGCCCTGCCACTGGGATTCATTCAGAACTTTTATTTGACAAGATCGAGGGGAGCCACCACCATCCGTGACTGGAGTCAGCATCAGGAACCTCTATTTGTGGTGTTTTACAATGATCTTGTGGTCCTGATGCGTTTTTTAGGATCGAGTCTGGTCTGGCATTAATAGCCAGTCTGGTAATTGCAACGTGTTGGGGTGGTGGCGATTGGGTTAGCAGGGTGGTAGGGTAGCCAGGCGTGGTGTATGGGTAAACTCTGATGCCCCAACTTCGCAGGGTGGCCTTGTGATCCAAGAAGGCACCCACCCAGCTAGCCGACTTAAAGACACCAAGGTTGCCTCAGATGGTTGAATGCCTCTATGAGGAAGGAACTCTATAGATTCAATGTGCTCCGAGGCCAAGCCTTCAAGCCCCGGGATGCCCACCGCTAGTTTTACTATATTTGATCTATTGAGGATGTCTTGGCGGCCCTTAGATTTATATTCTGCGACTAGTAAGAGCTGATAATGTGGCGTGTCATTTCCGTTCGCTTGCTCAGACTTATTTATTTCATTGGGTGGCTGGCCTGCATCCAATTCGTGCTTCTGTTGCGACTGCCAGTGTGCGGCCCTCGGCGGATGTTGTGTGAGACTAGACCAATTTACATGTTTGTTGTATATTGTTTTTTTAAAGGTCATTCCAGGTGTAACATTGACCGCTCCAAGTGGGGTTAAACCCGATGCTAAATTCGTTTTTCCTTGATTTATCCTGAGCCTCGTTGGTTTAGCCTCGTTGATTTCGTTGGTTTCCGTCCCTAGGATTTCTATAGCTGTGCTAGGTTCATCTGTTGCTAGTTCCGTAATTGATTCACTTGAGTCTGGGGTGCTCGTCGTGCCCTGTTGGGTGTCAGACCCTGATGTTTCTTCTTGAGAATTTGTTGAAGATGATGGAGCAGTCGTCTCACTTAGAGTCTTATTGTTCGCTGTTTTCTCAAAAAGGGGAAAGAACTTCCGGTGAGCCGTGATAGTGCTTGCCCTGGTTTTATTTCTGTTCTTGCGTTGGCGTTTGCGTTCTCTCTTACTGCACGGTGGGGGGGGGGCTGGAGGTTCTTCCAGTATGGGCCCATTAGAAGGCACTGAACCAGCCCTCAGCCCTATGACTGAATAATCGTCGCTAACTAGGCGCTCACTTGGAGTCCCGCCGTTTTCTGTCATTGATTTAGGTTGAACAGCACTCATCGGCACGATTTGTGTTTGCCCACTATTCACCTGCCCGTTGCATTGAGTTGAGCAGGGGACTATTCCATCAGATGACTCCGTTTCTCCATTTATAATGGGCCAGGCATTAACGTGATGGGGAGGCAAGCCAGACTGATTTTGATATTGCAAGCCGGGTTTTGTAGATGGAATGCCTCCCTTCACACACTTAACTTCCTTTATAGTACTAGATAGCAATTCAGGAAGCGAGGAAAGAGAGTCGATGATTGGAGAGCAACAACAAATCGATTGTACTAGCTTTGTGGACGCTTGAGCCCCTACGATTAGGTTGTTCAGCTTATCGAGTTTGCTATCAATCCCTGATGTAAATAAGGCTAGAGTGTTTAAAAGGTCAACCTGGATCTCCAGCTTTTCAGAATGGTAATTTAGAGCAGTGACTATTTGTTCGAATGTCTGAAGAAGTTGTGGCCAAACACTGCTCGCTGTGTGTTCCACTTTATGAAGATTTTTGGTGGGTGTGGGGTTAGGAGAGTTTTGGGTGTTTTTAAAGAAGAATGATAGGTCCGATAAAAGCTGCTCGCTAGGGTCGGGGGATTTTAGCTGTTTTTGAGATGATATCTTGGTTGCTCCTTGTAAGGAAGATGGAATGTACTCGGGGCTTTGCGCAATTGACTGCTCCTTTGGGGTAATTGTATTTTGGGATAAGTCAAATGGTTAACTGCTATTTGTACAAACATTGATGTTTTGGCCGTGAATTTGCGCAAAAGTTAGTTGACCAGAGGAGATTTTTAAGGGATCCATTAACACCGCCGAGTTTTGTTTGGTGAGTGATGATTCGGCTTCTGGCGGCTGCTTTAAGACAAGAGGGGAACTTGGCTCGGGCTGTGGGCCCGCCAACTGGGGTTGCAATTGGCCTGCTACTTCTGTGATCACTGTGGAAAAAGGGGGCAACTGACACAGTGGCAGTTGGGCTTGTTGATTAACATCCGGCTTTTGATTAAAAGCTACATCCCCCAGGTGGTCCGTGGGCTGATCGCTAGGTGATGCTCCAAAAATGAAGACTCCTAAGGGTTGGACCGCTTTTTCAAATTCAGACGCCCATGGTTGGGGGGGGTAACGATTGCCGGGAGGAAGCACTTGAGTCAACTGGATCAACCGGGGCTCCGGGCCTCATTGACTCCGGGGACTGGGGCTGTAACTGAGATGACGAGATGATCATTGATGGGTCTTTTTTAAAATAGTTTAGCAAACACGAAGATTTTAGGACTTTTGACCTTTCCGTAGTGCTGTCTTTATTTAAGTCAGTGCTGTAGGTCTGGAAGGATTTTGCCACTTTTACTGTTTCTTGAGAGGTTCTAGGCAGTTTTTGACTGCCCTGATGGCACTCCTCTTCCAGGTCGGGTTGTTTAGATCTCCTCCGTTTGGGAACCGCTGCATACTTCCTTACTTTCCCTGATCTCATAGTTCCAGCTGCTGAGGATGGGGCTGGTACTACGCGAACTCCCAATACGGAGCGCTGCCAGGTAAAGCGGAGTTTTCAATTATCCTGCCTTCAAAAAGGAAACCAGGGGTTGATCAATGGCTTGAACAATAGCTGAGATGTTGGATAGCTGGCTGATTGACTGGCAGGCTGGCTGGCAGGCTGGCTGGCTATCTGCCCGGCTTGCTGGCTGGATGGTAAACTGGCTTCGTCTTATCTTTAGAAAAGTTGAACTTGGAAATTTCTGTGGCGTGACGTGTCGTAGCCTTTTTATTTATTTATTTATTTTAGCCGCCCGCCACCGCGGGTGCCGGTGCCAACCGAAAAGGCACCCCCGCTCAACTAAACCCATCCGCCCAAACCGCCGACCCGCAGCAGCCCTCACGCGCCGCTCCCCTCGCGCCCTATCGGGGGGTCGACTAATGGCTGCTAATAGCGAGATCGCAAAAACGGGAACTCGCATTTCGAGCACAGTGATGACATCACAACCAGGAAGCAGGCAGTTCCCTCCCTCATTCTGAATACTTAGGCTGATTTGAAAGCAGCACTGCCCAGAGCTCCACTCTACACCACCTCCAGCTTTGATTCAGAATACACCCCACTGCAGCAATGTCACAGGAAGCAGCAGGGGCCAGTTCCACTGGGAGGAAGAGAAAAATTAAATTCTCCGAACAGAAGATTGAACATCTGATTGAGGGAGTCAGTCGAGATCATGACAGACTGTTTGGGAAGAACTCCAGGAGGGTGCCAGAGGCCGACAAATGGCGAATATGGTTGCGCATCCGCGCAAAAGTAAATTCTGTTGTAGTCACCCAGCGATCAATCGACGATCTCAAGAAGAGGTGGTACGACCTCCGAGGTCATGCCAAGGAGGAGAGGCCAATCGGAGCCACTGGCCGGAGACGCCATTGACATTTATGCTCATCATGCAGGGACATGCTGATGAGAAAAGCATGCCCTCTAACAAATCAGGAGATGTATGACCCAATACAATTCAAATGTATCTTGAGAAAAAATGCAATATTATTGTGAAAACAACAATAATAATAATAATAATAATAATAATAATAGGGGCATTTGTAGAGCGCTGAGTTACGCGCACCGGCGTGTCCCCGCGCTGGCGATGAGAGGGCATAAAACAGAGAAAAGAGGCTGCTAAGCGGACCAATTTATCTAACATAGAGGTGGGTTTTTAATTTAGCTTGGAACCTCGTTTCTGCTGGTTCCAAGCGAAGATCTACTGGAAGTTTATTCCAGTGGTTTGGTGCTAGGTGCCTGAAGGATCTGCCTCCCATGCGAACCTTCTTCACCTTGGGGATCCTCAACAGTCCCCCGCCCGCAGATCTAAGCGCTCTGGCAGGTTCATAAGCTTCAATCAAGCTCTTCAGAGGTCGGGGTGCCCTGCCATTCAGAATCCGATGGCAGGTGCAGAGAGCTTTATACTCGACTCTGCTCCTCACAGGCAGCCAGTGTAGTTTTTGCAAGGCCTGCTTCGAGGACGCCCTTTTGGGCAACCTAAGGATCAAGCGTGCTGCAGCATTCTGCAGCACTTGAAGGCGTCCAACACTTTTACTCGGTGCCCCCAGATACAGCAGGTTCGCATAGTCCAACCTTGCGGTCACCAAAGCATGTACCTGGGCTTGGCGAGCTTCCAGTGGCAGTAAGTCAAGGACTTTCCTCAGTCTTTTCAAGATCCCAAAACATACGCCGACCACACGATTGATCTGGGGCCCGAAGGTAAGACCCGCGTCGAACCATACGCCAAGGTTTTTTGCCTCCTGACAGGGGGTGGGGGCCGGCCCGAGACAGGATGGGCACCAGGCTGATGACCAGGCCAACTGGGCTCTCCCTACCACCAGCACCTCTGTCTTGCTGCCGTTAAGCTTTAAACAATTCATGGCCATCCAATCGGCCAGATCTTTCATGCACGATCGGAAGCCATCAGCAGCAAGAGAGGGCGCGTGCGACAGGGAGATGACCAGTTGCGTATCATCAGTGTATGATACCAATTGGAGGCCATAACTCTCCACAATAGATGCAACAGGCGCCACATACAAGTTAAACAGGGTCGGGCTCAGGGACGAGCCCTGAGGCACGCCCTGGCCCAAAGGTACCCCACTGGAGTAACAATCACCCTGCCTCACTTGGAAGCTCCTACCCGTTAGGAACGCCTGAATCCACCTCAGCGCGGTGCCAGCGATGCCACCTTTGCTCAGACACTGCAGCAAGGTGGAATGTGCTACAGTGTCGAACGCCGCGCTGAGGTCGAGCAGGATTAAGGCCATGATATGCCCCTCGTCTACACCCTGTCTCAGATGTTCAGTTGCCATGAGAAGGGCGGACTCAGTGGAGTGACGCGGTCTAAAACTGAACTGCGTATCGTGTAGCAAACCCACCTCCTCTACATGATTCATAATTTGGGTGTTTACCACCTTCTCAGCCACTTTGGACAGGAAAGGTAGTAGTGAGATCGGCCTCAGATTTTCCAACACCTCAAAACCGATGTGAGCTTTCTTTCGGAGGAGGAACACGACCGCCTGTTTCCACCCCTCAGGTAGTATACCTGACTCGAAGGAAATGTCCAAGACATGCCTTATGGAAGGCTCCAGGACTCCCAGGCTGTCCCCCAGCCGCTTAGGAGACACCGGGTCCAAAGGGTAGCCAGATTTTACTGAAAGACATATCCTGACTAGCTCCTCAGGAGGAGGAGTGGTGAGATTTGTGAGGAGCCCCGGGATCTCCATGCCATCTGATGTTACTTCAAGCTCAGTCCCCGTGGGAAAAGGGTTGGGGAAGGTCGAGTAGATTTTCTCGACTTTGGTGGAAAAATAATTGGCGATGCGATCACATGTTTCGATCGAACAACTCTTCGGGTCTACAGACGAGTTAATAGTAGTCAATGACTTATAGATACAGAAGAGCTCCTTAGCAGAGTTTTTAGCCCCTAGAATTTGCCCTGCATAAAAGGCCGCCTTCGACTTTTTAATCAGTCTGTGATGCAGTCGCCTTTTCTCTAAAAACCTTTCTCTGGCCTGAGTGTCATAAGATACTCTCCAGACTCGTTCAGCACGCTTACATTCTGCCTTAGTCCGCCGCAGCTCTTCATTAAACCATGGAGCAGATCTTTCCTTGCGGCCGCCCGCAGATGTACGGCAGAGTGGTGCTGTCTGATCTAGCGCCTCTATAATGCGCCTGTTCAGGTTGAAAACCGCAGATTCAACGTCCTCCCCTCCAGGCTGGCCTTCCCTTATCAGTGCTTCATTGAAAGCCTCCAAGGAGAATTTTGCCCACTTCCTTCTTAAATAGTTCAGGGGTGCCAGACTATGTTTTATAGGTTTGATGCTATTGATAGCAAATACCACCAAAAAGTGATCTGTCCAGGGGATCGGCTCGACTGTGGAGACCTGAACCCCTCCCCAGTTTGCAAATACCGGGTCCAGCAGATGACCTTGACGGTGCGTGGGAATTGAGAGCTTGAGTTCAAGCTGAAGGGCTTGAATGTCCCTGCAGAACTCCTCCGCTCCTTTATCCTCTGGACTATTTAGGTGCAAATTCAAATCTCCCAGTAGGAGAAATTTGTCCCTGCGAAGCGCTGCCTCAGTGACACTTTCTAGCAGACTCTCCCTGAACTTAGTACAGGACCCAGGTGGTCTGTATATAAGCAAGCCTTTAATAGCCATCCCCCCATTTATTTGTATGGTAAATGCTTCCGCTTCGCTCTCCGCGACCGGGGTAGACTCCAGTGAGCATTCAAGACTCTTCTTAAAAAGGATTGCTATTCCCCCTCCCTTCCCCACAGGTCTGTACCTGCCTGACTATGGAGTAGTTCTCAGGCATGGCCTCAATAGCCTCTGAGTCGGAAAACTGGTCAAGCCACGTTTCCGTGAGGAATAACAGATCGAATTTTCTCTCCGTGAGCAGCTCGAATATGTCGAGTCTATGCTTCCGCAGTGATCTCACGTTAAGAAGACCGCATAATAGCGCGGCATGCTCCCTAGTTGTTATCAGCGAAGTGGTGAAGCGATACCGACATTGGCCGCATTCCTCGTCCTCACTTGACATACAGTGCCTATTTATTGAATAACAGTACATCAGACTCATGTCATTATTTCATTTGTCATGCATGAGTGAAGTGTTGGGTGAGGGGAGTGGGTGCACTAGAAACAGTTATTTGTGATTTGGCTGCGGCGTCTGTGTCCTTCAGCTGGATTTTTCCCACGTGCATGACGCGCATGTGCTGGTGGGCGGTTGTCCCCTTCTGACTCACTGCCAGATATCTCAACAGGTATCCTGCGCTTAGTAGCAATGTTGTGTAGTATTGCACACACGGCAACAATGCGGCAGCAGATCTCAGACTCGTATTTGAGGGCCCCACCAGTCTTAAGCAGTATGCGGAAGCGGCTCTTCAAAAGCCCAAATGTCCTCTCAATGCAATTCCTAATGCGGATGTGTGCTGCATTGTAACGCCGTTGCTGTGGGTTTGCAGGGTTGAGGTAAGGGGTGAGGAGGTACTCACGGAGACTGTAGGCACTGTCACCTGAATGAAAGGAGCAGAGGGTGAGTGCATGTCCTGCGCAGCTACATGATCACAGTGTACTATATGGGGGCATGTGTACTTACCTAGTAGGTGTCCTTTGCCAAAGTCTTCCCTGGCCAGTCGTGTGTGAATGCTGCTGTGCCGGAAAATGAAGGAGTCATGTGTGCTCCCTGGGTATTGTGCCACTATGTCCCTGATGTAGGTCTTTGCGTTGCACACCATCTGGATATTGAGGGAGTGGTAGGACTTGCGGTTGCGGTACATGTATTCCGTTTGTGCTGGGGGGCAGATGTGGATGTGGGTACAGTCAATGCATCCTATAACATGTGGGAATTGCGCCACGTTGTAGAACTGTAGCTTGGTCTCATTCAAGTCCTGTTGGGTTGTCGGGAATGAGATGTAGTGTTGTAGCCGGGTCAGCATTGCCTCCAGGAAACTCTTTAGACAGCGGGACATGGTGCTCTGGGATATCCCCCCAGCAACAGCGACTATCCCCTGGAAGCTTCCGGAGGCCAGTAGGTGCAGGCAGCACAAGACCTGGACATGGGTGGGCACGGCATTGGTCCTCCTTGTTGGGTGCTACATCAGGGGGTCTAGGTCCCGGATCAGCTTTAAGATCATTGGCCCATTCAGGCGGTACTTGGAGTAAAGTTGCTCCGCTGTTTGGCCCAGCAGGGTGACCCACAGGCGGAATATTCGCTCCTGGATCCTGCGTCTGTTCCATGCTGCAGCCTGGAGCCTGCGTAGCCTGACCACCATGTAGAGTCCTGGCATTGTGAGAGTCCTCATGCTACTACTGTGTTTCCTTAAGTGTGTTTGTTTAGGACGGCACCTGTGGCTCGTTCGTAATTTCTTATTTTTTTTTTTCCTTAATGGTTACCACCTGCTTTTGGTTCTCCTTAAATTGCGCCTCGCAAATAGCGATTTTAATCAATTTCGCATATTGCGATTTTTCATGAATAGCGATTATTTAGCGAATTTGCTAAAGAATTTGCAGAATCCATGGATTCTCGCAAATTCCGATTCGCTACGGGGTTCCTCCTAGATTATGCGAATTTATTAGAGAATTCGCACATTTTTTTGCGATTTCGCAAAATCGGTATTTTTGGATTAATGAATTCCTTTTCTGACAATTGCGATCGCAATAGCTAATTCGCAGCTATTGCGATCGCAAATTTGGTTCATGAATCTGGCTGTATGTTAGTAAAGCTTTGGTGATGAGTGAATTTGACTCATAATGTGTTGGCGTCTAGGTAAAGGTAAACTTCCTGTAATCTCTGTCCCCGACCAAAGTAGAAGGCAGTCGTCTATATACCAACCCAGTATACAATGTACTGACTGAACTGGCTGCCCTTGTCACTTCAAATCCATTTAGCTTCAAAGAACCCCATGAAGAGGTTGGAGAACAAAGGCAAACATTTTGAGCCCATGGCCACTGTGCGTATCTGCTTGTACCACTGGACTTCAAATACAAAACAATTGTTATTAAGAATTAGTTTTGCCATGGATTGGAGCATTCTAGTGTGTTGCAATTGTGTTGTTGGTTTTTTACCCAGGTGCCATTCCATCTCTTGTAAGCCAATCTGTGGGTTGATGTTAGTGAAAAGGGAGACAACATCTAGAGTAGCCAAGATGATGTCATTCTTCCAGGTAAGATCGTTGAGTAAACTCAGAATGTGTTTGGTGCCTCTAATGTAGGCTGGAAGATTTTGTACCATCGGCTGTAAGAACATGTCCTCGTATTCCGCTAGTCTATCCTTCGGACCCCCTATGCTGGACACAATGGGTCTCCCTGGTGGAAAGGGAAGGTTCTTGTGTACCTTGGGCAGTGTGTATAGTACGGGAAATCTCGGTCTCTAAACTTTGAGATACAAGTGTTCATCCTCACTGAGGGGCCCCTCTGCGTGCCAAGTTCTAAGATGTTTATTAATCTGGATAGTGAGAAGTCCAATTGGGTTAGAGTTAAGGGCCTCATAGCACCTGATATCTCCAAGTTGGCTTAAGACCTCTCCATTATAGTCTTGCTTATCCATGACTACAATGTTTCCCCCCTTGTCTGCTTCCCTGATGATGATGGAATTGTCTGTGGATAAGACTGTCAGGGAATATTGTTCACTCTGTGATAGATTGTCATTAGTGAATTTCCTGCCTGGTCTCATCTTAGCCTCATATTTGTCAATGTATTTTAAAACCAATCTGTGAAAAGTTGAAGTTGAAGTTGGGGGGATTTATAAAGCGCGCGTTTACCAAAGAGGTTTCATGGCGCTAAATGGGTCGCACAGAACAAGCAACAGTTAGACCTCAAACGCTCTAGTGAATAGCCAAGTCTTCAAGCCTTTGCGGAACTCAGAGTATGATTGTGAGAATCGAAGTTTGACAGGGAGGGCATTCCAGAACCTAGGGGCCAGAAAAGAAAAACTCGATCCCCCATGTTTTTTCCTAACAAAATGTGGGACAACCAGAACATTTTTAGCAGAAGACCGTAAATTCCTGGAGGGAATGTAGGTTAAGAGCCTGGATGCCAAAAGTGTCTATGGTGTTTCCTCCTGGTAAGATGGGAGTCCACTTGGATTTGGATTTCAGTCCACTGGCTATGGAATAGTCTGTGTCAATGTTTAGTTCCATTAGGGGTTGGGTCATGTCCTCTGGTGTGTGTTCCTGGTTAGTGATGGAGAGCAGAAGGTGTTTTGCACAGGATTGTTAACAAACCTTTTCTTTAATATCAGATTCCTAGAGAACTTAAAAAGGTCTAGCTTTGCTTTGCATTTGTCCCCTCTCTCAATAGGGCAGAAGCCTACACCTTTCTTAAGTAGTGCAATCATATAATCTGTGAGTGTGAGGGAAGAGAGATTAATGATGTCCACCCCTTCTCTTGTGCATCTCTCAGTTCTTCTTGTCCCCTGACCTGAGATTCATCCTGATGTCATTTGTGCCCTGGTCTCTTCCCTTGATGGGTTTTCTTTGTTGTTCTCCACGATTGGGCTGTGTCCTGTTGCCTTTTTTGATGCGCTGGACCTCCCTTAAGAAAGAGTTTTCTGACTTATCTAGATTTGAGGTACTCGGTGCATTCTCAAACTCACTGTCACTGGATACAGGGACACTCATGGAAGTCGAGCTTGAGGAGATGGAAATAGTCTGCTGTTTACCAGTTCTATTCTTATCCTGATCATTAGTTAAAATGTAGTCATACTTTTTAGAAAACTTAAAAACCCTTCCCTCTCTATAGTCGATCTCATCCCTCTTCAATTTCCTAGCTTTATGTTGTTTACTATCCTCTTGGTGCTTGGTTAGTACTACTGAGAGAATGACATCATTTTTTGGGTGGCTTCAGGTAGTCCAAGCTCTCTACTTTCTCCCTCTAACTTGCTAATTTCTGTCTGGATTGCAGTTACCTTGCGTTCTGCATTCTCAATCAAGTATTCCTATTAGTGTTTTTGAGTTGGAGGTCAGTGCTTCCTCCACAATTTTAAAAGATCCTCATCCAACTTGTCGTAAGTGGGGAAGATTTGGGTGCATAATCCCCTAGGTATCCTGTCCACCCCACTGGTCTATGCACCACTTAGGGGACCTAGCCATTAGAAGTGATTGTGCACATGACTATGGGTTGTCACCCATGGTGTTACTACACTAGAGTCACCTGTCACCTTTCTTTAACATGTTTGTGTTATAGTCTCTGAGACCTTGTTATTGTATGTCTTCTAGCCATGAAGAAGTCGTGGGTTTACACCCTGACAAAACACGTGTTTGCTGGGCAATCGATCTCCAATAAACACAAAGAACACGAGACACCCAGAGTGTTCTGCTACTGTTTTACTTATTTGTGTGTTGATAGTAGTGAATTGCTTGAATTCTCATGAATCTGAGATACGCAGTACTTGTTCTGCAGTTTACAATAACGTGTGCACAGGCCTTTGTTCTTCTTCAGAATCAGAAAGTTCCGGGAATAACAACCACTGTCTACTTCTGAAACAGGGACATTTTATAGCTCACATTGGCTAAGAGAGCAGAAACTTCCCCTTGGAGTAATAATAATCCGCATTTGTAAAGCGCAAACAATCACCCGTAAGGGTCTCTAGGCGCTGGGGACCGTAGGGAACATTAAGCAAGCTATTGCCCAGAGTCACATGGTGCTCTGCTAATCTGCTGCTGGTGCCGGGGATCGAACCGTGATCCCCAGATTCCGGAGTGAGTCGCCCTGGCCACGGCGCAATGGCGAGTAATTTTAGATGATCCTCTGTCAGCCGTTCTTGATTTGGTAGAATGAGAGGCGGAAAAGAAAAGAAATGCAGAGAATAGCCCTCCAGGATGATCTGCAAGACCCACTTGTCTGTTGTTATGGATCTCCAGTGGGGGAGATGATGACTAAGTCTTTCAACAACTGGGGTAGTGTGGTCTTGCAGAGTCAGCCTAGGAGAGCTTGGAGGCTGCGGCTGCCAGGGGCTGGGTGGCTGACGGCTTCTGGACTTAATTCCTGGATTGGAATGCACCGCTTCCACGTCCTCGCACTGCACAGGCAGACAAGATAGGGATCGGTAACGGACATCATGCAGTTGCCACACTGCATGGCTTGGAACCTGCCTTCCTTGAAGACATCCCTTGCACACAAAGTAGGAAACATTTTCCAAATTCGACAAAAGTCTAAAAATAATCTGTTAAAAAGCGACAGAAGGGGGGCTCTTCCCGGATCAGCGTGGAAAGAATAGAACTGACGTCCACACACCTGGGTGGCGCATATAGACACCGTGGTGTCATAACCAACGCTACCGACGGCAACAACATCACACGGAGCCGAATAGAGCTACCAGTGGTGCGCGCAAGGAGTATTACTCAGCACAAATTTCCGGATCCAGCCAGACACCTGGGAAATTCGAAGGTAAGGAATCTGCAGCTAGTAGTCACTATCAAATGTAAATTTACAACTAATTATTCAATCATCATAAAGTAATTATAATTTTCCTAATTTAGATTCACTGAAAAGCTTTTGTTTTTTATTTTGAATGAGGTGCACATAGTGCATTTCACAAACTTATTAGTCAAAAGGCATTGTTTACCCTTCTGGCAGTAAAACACCATGAACAGATGGTGGAAAGGTTGTAGGCATCTGAGAAGTTTAGTTGTTAGCAGAAAACCTATCCACAGATAAAAAGCAGGACAGATATGGACATTAATGTGCTTGAGATAGAATTTCACAGTAAATCCACACCTAAACAAGAGTGACAAGAAGCCAAAACTTTCTAACTGATTTTAACCATTGATTGAATGCCGCAGAGACGTAATACCCACTTTGTAATCACTGAGAAGGATAAACCAATCATTAAGACAGCAATTCTACTGCTGGAACCCGATCTCGAAATACGTATTCCTTCATTAGCCTAGGTTTCCTTCATAGCATTCATTAAAATCAAATCTAACAAGTACTGACAAAGGCAATAGGTCTGGCCTTGGCAAGCTGTTGCAATATATATATATTTTTTACAAATCGCAGGCATATACCTAAATAAAAAGAATATGCCACTGCCTTAATGTGGTGGCCACATGCTTGCAATAAACAAAGTAAATTTAGAAATAAATTAACCACTGCATATTATTTTAATAGAACAGTATGGGTGCATACTAGTAGTCAGGTAGACTTAGAAAAAAACATAGAAAGCCTTTTCTGTTTTAATGAACATCACAGCAAAATATGGTTCTTGGTGCAAAGAAATTGTTCTGTGGTCTTTTACATACTCAATCAATCAATCACAAAAATTTTGTAAAGCGTGCTACTCACCCGTGAAGGTCTCAAGGCGCGGGGGAGCGGGGGGGCGAGCTGCTACTGCTCGAACAGTCTGTGGATGCTCTGTGTTCTGCCGGAGAGGAAGGAGGTGGTACAGTCCAGGGTTTTGCCTTGGATTCCTGCATCGTGGAGGCGGGTGCGTAGGGTATGGTGGCAGACAGTGTCGAAGGCGGCTAACAGGTCCAGGAGGATGAGGGCCGTGGTCTCGCCACTGTCCTGTAGGGCCCCAATGTCATCAGTGGCGGCGATGAGGGCGGTCTCTGTGCTGTGGTTGCTGCGGAACTCCGACTGTGAGGGGTCCAGGATGTTGTTCTTCTCGAGGTAGTGGGTTAGCTGTTTATTGACTGTTTTCTCAATTACCTTCGCCGGGAAAGGGAGCAGGGAGATGGGCCGGAAGTTCTGGAGGTCCTTGGGGTCTGCTTTGGGCTTCTTGAGCAGGGTGTTGATCTCGGCATGTTTCCAGCTCTCTGGGAAGGTTGCGGTTTTGAAGGAGATGTTGATGGCTTTGCGGAGGTGGGGTGCGATGGAGGTGCTGGCTTTGTTGAAGATGTGGTGGGGGCACGGGTCTGACGGGGAGCAGGAGGGGATGGTGCTCATGGTTTTGATGGTGTTGTTGTCGTTGATGTTGTTCCAGCTGACAAGGGAGTTGCCGCGGGTGGTGGCCGAGGGCTCTGGGGTATCGCGGCTGTGGAGGACGCCTGGTTGTTGAAGCTGTCGTGGATGTCTGCGATTTTGCGGTGGAAGAAGGAGGCCAGGGAGTCACACAGGCCTGGTGAAGGTGGGATGTCATTGGTGCTGGCGTTGGGGTTGGAGAGTTCCCTCACAATGTTGAAGAGCTCTTTGCTGTTGTGGGCGGTGTTGTCGAGGCGGTCCTTGAAGGAGTTTTTTTGGGTGGATCTGATGAGGTGATGATGCTGTACAAAAGGGGGTGGTGATGGACAGAGCATCTGAACCAATCAAACACTCATACCCAGTGAAAAGATCTGGGTTTGATCCATCACCGTTCTTTAGCCCACTCTGCCACCCCAGTTCAGACATGGCCGCCATAAGTGTGGCAGGGTATGCTCAGACGGGAGTCCCTTGCTCACTTTGCCACTAGATTCAAGCAAGCCGGGCTGAAGACGGCTGAAATGCCAGAAACCGATCCTCGGAAGCTTGTTTCCGGTCCAGGGAAGGCATGGCTTGGCAGTTCGGGCTGGACTGTTCCCATGAGGCACAGGGTCAGACTGATTTGCATATAGCCATGTCTGAACTGGGGTGGCAGAGTGGGCTAAAGAACGGTGATGGATCAAACCCAGATCTTTTGACTGGGTGTGAGTGTTTCATTGGTTCAGAGGCTCCGTCCATCACCACCCCCTTTTGTACCGCTTTGGCCGCCATAAGTGTGGCAGGGTATGCTCAGACGTGAGTCTCTCACTGACTTTGCCACTGGATTCAAGCAAGCCGGGCTGAAGACGGCTGGAATGCCAGAAACCGGTCCTCGGAAGCTTGTTTCCGGTCCAGGGAAGGCATGGCTTGGCAGTTCGGGCTGGACTGTTCCCATGAGGCACAGGGTCAGACTGATTTGCATATAGCCATGTCTGAACTGGGGTGGCAGAGTGGGCTAAAGAACGGTGATGGATCAAACCCAGATCTTTTGACTGGGTGTGAGTGTTTGATTGGTTCAGATGCTCCGTCCATCACCACCCCCTTTTGTACCGAGGTGATGATGCTGGCGCATGGCGTTCTTGTGGGCTGTTTGGTTCTCTGGTGTTTGTTCATGACACCATTTCCTTTCCAGCTTTCGGGAGTTTTGTTTGGAGTTCTGGAGGTCCGCGGTGAACCAGCCGGCAGTCTTGTTCTTGCGGCTGTTGGAGGGAGTCTCGATCGGGGCAAGGGTGTTCACCCAGTCTTCGACCCAGTGTCTGAGGCTGCTGGTGGCTGCGTTGGGGTTGGTGGGGTCTGTGGGTGGGTTCTGGTCTTCGGTGATTTTGCTCCAGCAGCGGCGGGGGATCAGTTGGGTGTGGTGGTGTGTGATAGGCTTCGTAAAAGGAGAAGAGGATGCAGCGGTGATCAGTCCAGTGGAGTTCGGTGGTGTGGCTGAAGGAGATGTGGGGGTTTGGGGAAAAAATGGGATCAAGCTTGAGTCCGGCAGAGTGGGTGGGGGTTGTGACGAGCTGTTTGAGTCCGAGGTTGTCGAGGTTGTCGAGCAGGGTGGTGGAGTTGGTGTCATTGTTTTTCTCGAGGTGGAAGTTCAGGTCCCCGAGGAGTATGTAATCTGTGGACGCAAGAGCGTGCGTGCTGACGAAGTTGGCAATGGAGTCGCTGAACGGCGCTCAGGGTCCGGGGGAGCCTGTATATCAGAGTTCCTCTGAGGGTGGTGTTGGGATCAGTGTGGATCTAGAAGTGCAGGTGTTCAGCGGTGCTGAGGGTGTTGTCGGAGTTGGTTGAGATCTTGAGGGTGGTCTTGTGGAGGATGGCGATTCCACCTCCTACTCCGTTAGTGCGGTCTCTGCGGGTGATCTTGTAGCCGTCCGGGATGGCTATGGCGATGTCGGGAGCCGAGGACTCGTTCATCCACGTCTCGGTCAGGAAAGCAATGTCCGGGGAGGATGTGTCGAGCAGGTCCCAGAGTTCGATGGCGTGTTTGCGTGCGGAGCGGGTGTTTAGGAGTACGCATCTGAGGTGGTTGCATCCTGTCCTGGTGGGAGTATTGGCGGCTCTGTTGCTGGTGAAGCTGCAGTTCTGGCAGGAGAAGGGTTCTTGGGTGCGTTTCGGTGTGGCCTGGAAGCAGGATTGAGTTTGATCGGTGTTCAGTGAGTGGCGGGTGCTGGCATCATAGCGGAGTCTGGCATTGTGTTGATGTTCATGGGGGCCAGGGTTCTAACGCTGGGCGCGGTCCAGACGTGCACGGCCTAAGACATGCTTGCCTTAGGCACGTCCGCTGTGCAACCGCACAGGGGTCGCCATAACAAGGGGAGGGGGCAGGAGCAGAGAGGGGGTGGGTGCAGACTGGATCAGTGGGCGGGGCCGCAGGGGCAGCAGCGGCGGGAAAGAGCAGGCAAAACAGAGGTGCCTGGAGAAAGGGGCACAAGTACACAACGCGCACACAATATGGGGCACAATACAGAAAAGAAAAGAAAATACAGGAAATACAAGAAAAGGAATAGAACAGAATATGGGGCGCAGGAGAGAATTTACGGCGGGCGCAGGAGGCAGAGGCAGTTACCGCCAGGCGGACTGCTGGCTCGAGCCTAGGAGCTGGGAGGCAGTAGGAAGCGCGGCGTGCAGGCGAGGCTGCTGGGGAGAGTGCTGACCTTGAGCCAGTGGTCAAGGCTTCACCGTTGACCTCCAGACATAGTATAAGCACACACGTGTGACTAAATGGAACGTAAATAAAAAAACTTTTGCAAAATAATGAATTTGGGAGGATGAGTGTACTTTGTTTAAAAAAATTCACTGTACTCACTAGATACTTTACAAATATAAATCAGTGTGTGCATTATGACATCTGGAACAGTGAGGCAGGAAGAAATCACATGCTTAGCAGAATAGGTGGCACAACAGTTCATTCCAAACAAAATGGCCCTTGGCAGCTCCCAAAGATGTGCCCTCGCTCATCCAGGCTATTTTGTGGCCAGTCACAGCTGACAGACCAAGCTGACACAGTCAAGAATGAGGTCTTAACTTAGTGTGAACTGACACTTTTGTAAGGCAATGCTCTGTGTGCAGAACCCATCTGGGGCAAACCTATGCAACACTAAAGGTGGTATAGTCTTATAAGGCTACCCAACACTGGCTCCCTCACTGGATGCTGCGAAGTGTGCTGGAGCTTTCAACTACTTAAAGACACAAAAACCTAGGGCCTGATTCACAAAGGTAAATTGAGACAAAAGTCTAACTTTACAACATTCGGTATACATAAAGGGCATGTACGAATAGTAAAGTGGAGGAGTGTGGCTCACTGATTAGAGCGGCAGACCCTGATGCAGAGGTCTGGCCCAGGACCAGGGTTCAATTCCCGACGCGGCAGGGTCCTGAGCCTAAAATGTCCACGGACTCGATAATTCTCGCCTCGGTGCCTTTTCTAATCATGGGGTCCCACGCTGCAACTCTGGGCAATAGTTGCTTAATCTCCACTACGGCGGCCCACCCGCTGCAGGATGCTTGGCTTTCACCCTGGGGTTACCCAGTAGGGGTTATCTCACAGGGAAAAGCCAGGACGGGTTCCCAAGGCAAGCGCCTTGATGCCTTCGGGTGATACGTGCGCTATATAAGTCGCAATACATTACAAGTTAGACTTTTGTCTCAGTTAAATTTAAAATTTAGGCTTAAGTTTAACTGAGACTACACTTTTGGTCTCAGTTAAACTTAAAACCAAAACTTAAGTTTAACTGAGACAAAACTGTAACTTTAGTACTCGAAATTTCCTTTTGAAAATACCAAAAGTCTTAAAGTTAGACTTTAGTCTCAGTTTACCTTTGTGAATCAGGCCCCTAGAGTCTTGCGCCCCCATAAAAGCAGACTTCCTCAGTCCCTATTTGAGTACCTCTTCCCTCCTCTTCTTTGGAACTATCTTCTCCTACAGCAGAAGACACACTCCAGTAGATGACCACGTTATCTCTGCAAGGTGTCTGAGTGGATAGCCCATGTAGGCTGCATGGCCCGTGGTGGGCCTATCGTGTTATATGGATGTAGACGGTACCGTCGGAGCCGCGTTGAGGGGAGGAAAACCACCAGACTTGGCAGTTACCGTTGCTACATTGGGCAAGAAGACAAAAGAACCCCCAATACCATGCCTTGGCTCATGAGGCCAGTTAGCCCTTATCAAAAAGTTCTGTATTAACCACGCCAACTGGGCGCAACAGACTACATCCATATAACACGATTAGGTACATTTCACCTATTCCAATTTTTTGTAGAGCACACTTTGACATCTACACATATGTGAGTAAGGTGGAGATATTAGTGCACATCTCGTCCTGAAGAAGGAGTCCTTGTTACTCCGAAGCATGTCGACGCACTTGAGAGGTTGATGTACCCTAAATAGTACCAACAACCTCACCCTGCACTTTTTCAACGATACCAGCCGAGGGCTTAATAAAAACTTTTTAATATTTTTTCTCCTACGAGCCAGGTATCTTTTAACCATCACTGTCTTTCACCTCACCACTCAAATTTAATTCCTTCACACACATCAACACATAGTCCACTTTCAGTGCTCCTACGTAGCCGTGAGTCGCAGCACGCCGCATCCCGTAGAGGGGTGCGAAGACCCCGATGATGAAGCATGACACCAAGGGGCCTGTTGGTGTGTGAGGGGTATTTAAACAACACTGTGTGCTCCCCACCACTGTAGGGATCACTACCACTACCACTATAACAAGTGGATTCCTTTTGTTTAGTGAAGACGGCTGATAGCCAGAAACCGGTCCTAGGATGCTTGATTCCGGTCCAGAGAAGACATGGCTTGGCCGTTGGGGCTGGACTGTTCCCATGAGGCACAGGGTCAAGGCTGATTTGCTTATGGCCATGTCTGAACTGGGGTGGCGTGGTGAGCAAAATAACAATGGATTAAACCCAGATCTGTGACTGGGGTGAATGTTTTGCCATTGTGCAACATTCGGTCCATCAATTGTTGTTTTTGCACTAATCAGCAATGGGTCATCTGTTGCAGCCTCGTAGTATTTATGGAACTTTAGTGAAGCTTGGTGACAGGGAGAGAATGTAAGTGCAAAAAAGCAGAGAAATACATTAAACAAAATATATATTTATTTTAGCTGAACTAAAAACAATAAGGGAACTTGGTACCCGCTTGGAAAAGTCCAGTATAGCACTACATTACTCGCCACCTCATATTTGGGTGCTGGTCCTTGAATATATGTATAGGGTCCGCAGCAATAGTGGGGTGTTGTGAGGCAGTGACAGAGGTGACAGTGATATATGTTTTACAAAGAAAGCAGTGGTTCTCACGTTTTCATTTATAATGCACGTGCTTAAGGTGATTCCTTCAAAGCTGGTCTATAGAAGTATTCACCGTTTGTGGCCAGAATAACAACAATTGTGGTAATTGTTGTGTTGTTTCTAGCTGCGGCTGTGTTGTGTTTGTGGGTGGTATTTACGGTGCTGCCAGTGCTGGGTGTTGATTTATGAAACAGTATCATGTGTTATATATTTTTTTCTAAGGGTCAATGTTAGTCACCTTAAAGATTGATTTAGCATAGTTGTTAACCTGTGACATGCCTTTGCATCTCTTGCAAATTAATGTGGCTCCTGCCTCCTCATAGGGCTTGGAATATGGATTTGCAGCCCCTTTCCATATCGCCCACTCTAAAAATCTACTGGGTGATCTACTTCCTGTATCATGTCTGTAAGAAATTGGGTTACTGGTTGATTGGGGTCTGAGCCCTGGTCAAGCAGCAACCACAATTCTTGACAGGGTAAGATGCAAGCAAACTCCAAAAAACCCTGTGCTCAACCCCCTGGTATCATGGCACAGAACAGTCAAGCTTAACTCAGAGGCAATGTTTAAAGTATGTGTGCAACACTTTAAACAGTAATGTAGTGAAAACACGACACAAAAAGGGTCCAACACCAAGTTAGAAACATATAGCATAATCAAATATATAAAACAAGACCATTCAGTAGAACCAGAGTTAGGAATTTTTAAGGAACTTTGTGAAAATACCACTAAAAAGCACAAAGCACCAACTGATTGTGCTGGACCAGGTCAAAGTCACACGTTCAGGCTAACCGTGATTGAGCACCTGTCAGATACAGTCACCAGTTTGGGCCCGCTAAGGTTTACCTTCTCAAGTGCGTGCCAAGAATCCTGTTCGCATTGAAAAGGGCCGCGGTGGCAGAGAGAGTGTCGCAAGAGGCTGTCGTTGTGATGTGATGGAGCTTCCCGCTAGGTTGTGGTGTGAGTGGCAAGGTCTCTGTGCAAACAGGCCCATCCACCATTGCGAAGAGCCCACAAGCTTGATTTCTGCTCACTGAGCCACACCAAAGGTCCAGGACCTGATGGGCACCACTTGGAGGGCAGGAATTCACTGCAGCTGTGTCCAGGGGCTGTTGCAGGATGCTGGGAAGCCTTTTATGTCCCTGAGGCTCAGACCAGGAGGCCAGAAGACTAGCCATTGTAGTCACTCTGGGAGTCCTGGATTGAAGATGAACTTGCAGGTTCAGTTTTTCCTCCTGAGGCAAGAGGGCAGCAGGCAGCAGGTTAGTACAGTAAGGCAGCAGTTCCTTCAGAGCAGCAGTCCAGCAGAGTGGCAGTCCTTTTAGCAGCACAGCAGTCTTTTTCTATCCACAGGTCCAGAAGTGTACTGAAGAGATGGTGTCTGAGATCCATTATTTATACACAGTTGTGCCTTTGAAGTGGGGAGAAGCTTCTAAAGACATGCCTTTGAAGTGCACATGTGCCTTGCCATCTGATCTCTAGCTAAAGGGGGTATGCAGCTCTTTGTGAGAAGACAGGACACAGCCTATTCAAGTGCAAGTGGGGCTAGGCCCAGGTCCTTCCACCCATCCTGCCAGTGATAGCCAATCCAGTCACATCTAAGCTTCTCATTGTGTGTGGTCAAAGAATACCCACATCCCAACTGTCCCCCACATCCAGTCATGTGACCCAGAGACAGGTTGCATCATCAAAAATGTCTCAGGCAAGAAAATGCCAACTTTTTAAAAGTGGAATTTTCAGAATTACAATTTAAAATCCTATTTCACCATGAGTTAGGATTTTAAATTGGGATTCCAGAGACACCAAACATGAACTGGGTCCCTATTCCTGTTTGGAAATTACACTTATAAAATGTACTAAGGTAACTCCACTGTTATCCGATGGCCGAGGTAGACCCTGCAGTAGTGAACAACAAATTTACCAGTTTTTCACCACCAGGACAATGTAAAACTTAAAATTAAAGTATACGTCCTATTTTCTGAATACATGGAACCCTGCCCTTTTGGCTGTCCAGGGCCTACACTAGCGGTGATTTATTTGTATTAAAAAAGAAAGTTTGGGCCTGGTAAAAGGTTTACTTTGGCAGACAGAAATGGCAGTTTAAAAACTGTAGAGGCAGGCTGCAATAGCAGACCTGCAACATGTTTAAAGGGCTACTTAAGTGGGTGGCATTATCAGTGTTGCAGACCCACTAGTAGCATTTCATTTAAGCTCAAGTTCAAGTTCAAGTTCAGGAATTTGTATAGCGCACTACTCATCCAGAGGGTCTCAAGGCGCTTGAGGGAGGGTGGTTGCGTTACTTATCGAAAAGCCAGGTTTTTAGCTGTTTTCTGAAGGAGAGGTGGTTCTGTGTAAGGCGGAGGTGAGTGGGGAGAGAATTCCAGGATTTGGCCGCTAAGTAGGAGAAGGATCTTCCTCTCATGGTGGATCTATGGATGCGCCGAATTGCGCCGAGGGCTTGATTGGATGATCGTAGTTGGCGGGTGGGTGTGTAGAAGGACAGTCGTGTGTTGAGGCATTCGGGTCCTAGGTCGTAGAGGGCTTTGTGTGCGTGGGTGAGGAGACGGAACGTTATTCTCTTGTTGACGGGAAGCCAGTGGAGGTCTTTCAGGTGACCGGAAATGTGAGGTTGACGGGGGATTTCCAGTATGAGTCTGGCTGAGGCGTTTTGGATGCGTTGAAGTTTTTTCTGTAGTTTGGCTGTGGTTCCGGCGTAAAGGGTATTTCCATAATCCAGACGGCTAGTGACCAGTGCGTGGGTGACTGTCTTTCTTGTTTCGGTGGGGATCCAGCGGAAGATTTTTTTGAGCATGCGTAGGATTTTAAAGCATGAAGATGAGACGGCATTGACTTGTCTGGTCATCGAGAGGGAGGAGTCTAGGATGAAGCCTAGGTTACGTGCGTGATCTGTAGGTATGGGTGCTGTACCCAGGGCCGGTGCCCACCATGAGTCGTCCCAGGCAGAGGGGGATGATCCTAAGATGAGGACTTCTGTTTTGTCCGAGTTTAGTTTTAAACGGCTGTTCTTCATCCATTCGGCTACTTCTTTCATTCCTTAGTGTAGATTTGTTTTGGCGGTGTTTGGATCTTTGGTGAGGGAGAGGATCAGCTGGGTGTCGTCTGCGTAGGAGATGATGTTGAGGTTGTGTTGTCGCGCGATGGATGCGAGGGGGCTCATGTATACGTTGAAGAGGGTGGGACTGAGTGATGATCCTTGTGGTACTCCGCAGATGACTTTGGTGGCCTCTGATTTGAATGGGGGGAGGCGGACTCTCTGGGTTCTTCCGGCGAGGAACGAGATGATCCAGTCCAAAGCTTTTCCTTGTATTCCGATGTTGCTGAGGCGTTGTATGAGGGTGCTGTGACAGACTGTGTCGAAGGCGGCGGAGAGGTCAAGTAGGTTGAGGGCAGCTGTTTCTCCGTTGTCCAGTAGCGTTCGGATGTCGTCGGTAGCAGCGATGAGGGCGGTTTCGGTGCTGTGTTTGGCTCGGAAGCCGGACTGTGAGGGGTCGAGGGATTTGTTGGATTCGAGGAAGGCGGCGAGCTGACTGTTGACGGCTTTCTCAACGACTTTGGCAGGGAATGGGAGGAGCGAGATGGGGCGGTAGTTCTTAAGTTCAGAGGGGTCTGCTGTGGGTTTCTTCAGAAGGGCGCTGAGTTCGGCATGTTTCCAGCATTCCAGGAAGGTAGCGGAGTTGAAGGAGCAGTTGATGACATCGCGGAGATGTGGTGCGATGATGGAGTCTGCTTTGTTGAAGATGTGGTGGGGACATGGGTCGGTTGGTGAACCTGAGTGGATGGAGTTCATCAGGCGGATGGTGTCTTCAGTGGTGATTGGGTTCCAGGCGCAAAGGTTGTGAGAGTGCTGTTTTGGTTCGGGGGTGGGTGGAGTGGACTGGTCTTCGGACTGGTTTTCAAAGCTGTTATGTATGTCGGCGATTTTGTTGTGGAAGAAAGAGGATAAAGAGTCGCAGAGGTCTTGGGAGGGAGTGATGTCGTTGGTGCCGGCGGTGGGGTTGGTAAATTCTTTGACGATGTTGAATATGTCCTTGCTGTTGTGGGCATTGTTGTCCAGTCGATCCTTGAATGCTGATTTACAGGCTCTGGGCACATGTAGTGCCATTTTACTAGGGACTTATAAGTAAATTAAATATGCCAATTGGGTATATTACAAGGTTACTATGTTTTATCATGTTTTAAGCAGAGAGCACAAGCACTTTAGCACTGGTTAGTAGTGGAAAAGTGCGCAGAGTCCTAAGGCCAGCAAAGATGAAGTCAGCAAAAACAGGAGGTTTGAATACAAAAAGTTAGGGGGAAACCACTACAGGGATGCAAGGTATAACAATTGCATACATGGGCTGAATCATTGGCTTACCATGTGACATCATGTTGCCAAGGATGCAGTATTTTTAGTTTTCCCCTGTCTGGCCTCCCGAGAGAGGATCGCATGAGACTGCACCAGTGGGCCAGCCACCAACGGAAGATTGGTATTGGCAAATACAGCAGTCTGCTGGCTTCACTACCGCCCGCAGGTAAGTGCAAAGCGCCTCCGGCTGCATACATCGGGATGTGAGGGAAGCTATCAGATGGGGTGGGAGACACGTTGCGGCCCATAGCGTAACATTTGTAGTCCTCATTTTATGCAAACAGTACTGCATAAATCCTAAACAAAGTGAGCATGAATGGACCTAGGAAATGGGAGAGTTTTGTATGAGTAAAGAAGAATCATTTTGTAATGTCTTGAAAAAGCAGTTTTATAGCATGCTGACTAGAACACTCACACACACACATACACACACGTATAAAAGGGAGTGATCGTGTTACTTACCAATAGTTTTCGTTACTCTGATTCCAGGTCCACCTCATCACAGTCCTTCCTCCATGAGTTGTCTTCCTTTCTCACAGACATTGTTCACCTAGCCCAACCAAAAAAGTACCTCCAACATGGGACACTAATTCTAAGAAAGCAACAAAAAAGGAGCTCACCACAGCCACTTTGTATAAATCTCCAAGGTAAATTGACCAACCAGAATCACAATCAATAGGAATACCAGGGAGCGGAGGGGATTCAGGAGTGTGAAGAGGAAGACCAGGACTTGGTGTAATGAAGATTATGGGTAAAATCCCGGTTCGTTACCTCCCCATCCATCTTTCTCATATATTCTTAACTCCATGGGTAAATTACAAAGCAGACTAACAATTGATTTTGATTCCTAAAAAACAAGAACTACACCTAAATACAATGCTACATCAATGATTTATAACAGAAGGTTAGCACTTATACTTCATGCACTGAGGACAAAACTTGAAAGTCACAGTCTACCTAAAAACTACCCTGCAATTGTTGATGATAGTGAACCAAAAAGTGTGGACCAAGTAGCTGCACAGTATATGTCCTTAAAAGTATCTCCTGAAAGTGTTACCAGGAGGTTGAGATTCCTCTTGTGGATTTTCCTTCGACTGCTGAAGGTAGATCTTGCTCTGCCAAATAAGTAGACTTGGAACTGGCTTTTAGAAATATGGTTTCTGGTTTGCCAAAGTATACAACCAGGCCAGGCAGAACCCACCATTCTATTCATGGTGAGCTAGATACACAACTGAGATAACCTGTGCCTACCCTCTAGTAGCTTGGTGCAGAGCGGGCAGGCTTATCAAAAGAGGCACTGTGTAAAGTATTTCTGCAACACACCCACACAGTAACATGATGAATACATCTCAAAAAGAATCCACACAGGTTTATAAAAATAGTTTGCTATATTATAAACACATTTAGGCCAAACAACAAACAGCCAATGAGTATGTTTCAAGTTATGAATACCTTACAGTCATGACAATAAACCACAGTAATAGCTGCATTAATGATCATATATCATTTGGGTACTTATTTAGTGTTACTACCTTGTCTGTTTGGATGCCAGATAGTGCTCAAAGAGGCACCATTCGGGGTTTTCAGGGGTAAGTCGGGACCGAAGACTGTAGGCACTCCCTGCCTGCCCATGGTATGCAGGTCAGAAAGGGGGATCTCACACCAAACATTACCTGGGCTCTGTCTGGAGTAGCAGGAGCGTCAGAACAGACTTTGCGGCCCAAGAGAAACACAAGGGGCTCAGATGCAGTGAGCTTGCTTTGAGGAGGCCCTCCCTTCTGGGGTGCGATGAGTGCCGATATCAGCGTGCAGCACGCCCTCCACTGACCGGAGCGGGTTGGTCTGATACGATGTTACAGGGTAATATCTAGTCACCACGGTAACACTAGGGTCTGTGGAGGAATTCTTTCCTCTGTGCAGTGGCACCGGCTAGAACATAGAGATGGTTATCTCAATCAGCACAGAGTGTGGATCGGTGTAACTTGAAATTGCAGGTTAAAAGCAAATGATGGACCTTTGTAGAGAGAAGCGCTCAGTCTGTTGCAAAGTGCAGGTCAAAAGCAAACACTAAACCTTTGTAGAGTGAAGTGTTCAGACTTTCTGAAGTGAAGTCTTGATGGCCCTGAGACTTCAAGAACAGGGAGCAAGCCAGCAAGCCCTTGGAGAATGCTTTAGGTCAGCACAGCACAAAGTTAGCAGGCAGCAGGCCAGCACAACAAGGCAAATAGCTAAGTGGCAGTCCCTCCTGCAGCTAAACAAGCAGCAGGCCAACACAGTAGAGCCGTTAGGAGAGTGCAGTCCCTCCTGGCAGCACAGCAGTCCTTCTGGCAATATGCAGATGTAGAGCCAACAGTGTCTGGTTACAAGACCAAGTGCCTGAAATGAAGGTCTCCAGTACATTTACCCAAAAGTGCCTTCAATGTAGGGAGTGACTTCAAAGGATCCCTCTAAAGTACATAAGGATCCTTTTCAACCCAGTCCTGTCTACCAGGCTGTCTGTGGGGGTGATTGGCACCTTGAGCTCCTCCCTTCTATTCCAGCACAGGAAGACCCATCAACATGCAGAGGCAGTTGTTTGTCCTGTGATGTGGCTGTCTAGAGGAAATGCACAAATGTTGCTGTCACATAGCCCATCCCAGACATGTATTAGAGACAGGCTGGCAGGTGCATAGATCAGTAAGTACAGAGAAGTGTCCCATTTCAAAAAATTGGCATTCCTAAAACAGAAAGGTCAACTCCAACTTCATCGGTAAGGAGGCTTAATCATTTGCAATCAAAGATATAAAACATGAAAAAGCTAATACTCTCTGAACAGGAATTACCATTTGAAAAAGGTATAAGGGAAATCCCAATGCTAACCTGTGAGAGGTTAGCATTGATGGACAGAATGCAGAACAATGTCATACATTCTCCCCAGTACAGAGATCACCCTATATGGGAAGGGTATGCCCAGACGAGGGTCCCGTGCTCACTACGCCCTGGAGTCAAGATATCCTGGCTAAAGACGGCTGATAGCCAGAAACCGGTCTTAAGACTCTGGATTCGGTCTAGGGAAGACATGGCTTGGCAGTCCAGTCTGGACTGTTCCCATGAGGTACAGGGTCAAGACTGATTTGCATATGGCCATGTCTGAACTGGGGTGGTTTGGTGAGCAAAGTAGCAATGGATTAAACCCAGATCTGTGACTGGGGGTGAATGTTTTGCCATTATGCAACATTCCGTCTATCATCTTGTGTGTTTTGCAGTTCAACCTATGTGGGAAGGCTATGCCCAGACGTGGGTCCTGTGCTCACTATGCCACTGGAGTCAAGCTATCCTGGCTGAAGATGGCTGATAGCCAGAAACTGGTCCTAGGATGCTTGATTCCGGTCCAGGGAAGACTTAGCTTTGCAGTTTGGTCTGGACTGTTCCCATGAGGTACAGGGTCAAGACTGATTTGCATACGGCCATGTCTGAACTGGGGAGGCTTGGTGATTAAAATAACAATGGATTAAACCCAGATCTGTGACTGGGGGTGAATGTTTTACCATTGTGCAACGTTCCGTCCGTCATCTTCTGTGTTTTGCTGTTCACCCTATGTGGGAAGGATATGCCCAGACGTGCGTCCCATGCTCACTATGCCACTGGAGTCAAGCTAACCTGGCTGAAGACGGCTGATAGCCAGAAACCGGTCCTAGGATGCTTGATTCCGGTCCAGGGAAGCCCTGGCTTGGCAGTTCGGTCTGGAATGTTCCCATGAGGTACAGGGTCAAGACTGATTTGTATATGGCCATGTCTGTACTGAGGTGGCTTGGTGAGCAAAATAATGATGGATTAACCCAGATCTGTGACTGGGGGTGAATGTTTTGCCATTGTGCAACATTTTGTCCATCATCGTGTGTTTTGCTGTTCACCCTATGTGGGAAGGGTATCCCCAGATGTGGGTCCCGTGCTCCCTACGCCACTGGAGTCAAGCTATCCTGGCTAAAGACGGCTGATAGCCAAAAACCGGTTCTAGGATGCTTGATTCCGGTCCAGGAAAGACATGGCTTGGCAGTTCGGTCTGGACTGTTCCCATGAGATACAGGGTCAAGACTGATTTGCATATGGCCATGTCTGAACTTGGGTGGCCTGGTGAGCAAAATAATGATGGATTAAACCCAGATCTGTGACTTGGGGTGAATGTTTTGCCGTTGTGCAACATTCCGTCCATTATCTTGTGTGTTTTGCTGTTCACCCTATGTGGGAAGGGTATGCCCAGACGTGGGTACCGTGCTCACTACGCCACTGGAGTCAAGCTATCCTGGCTGAAGGCGGCTGATAGCCAGAAACCGGTCCTGGGATGCTTGATTCCTGTCCAGGGAAGGCATGGCTTGGCAGTTTGGTCTGGACTGTTCCCATAAGGTACAGGGTCAAGTCTGATTTGCATATGGCCATGTCTGAAATAGGGTGGCTTGGTGAGCAAAATAACGATGGATTAAACCCAGATCTGTGACTGGGGGTGAATGTTTTGCCATTGTGCCACATTCCGTCCACCATCTTGTGTGTTTTGCTGTTCACCCTATGTGGGAAGGGTATGCCCAGAAGTGGGTCCCGTGCTCACTAAGCCACTGGAGTCAAGCTATCCTGGCTGATGAAGGCTGATAGCCAGAAACTGGTCCTAGGATGCTTGATTCCTGTCCAGGGAAGACATGTCTTGGCAGTTCGGTCTGGACTGTTCCCTTGAGGCACAGGGTCAAGACTGATTTGCATATGGCCATGTCTGAACTGGGGTGGCTTGGTGAGCAAAATAACGATGAATCAATCCCAGATCTGTGACTGGGGGTGAATGTTTTGTCATTGTGCAACATTCCATCCATCATCTTGTGTGTTTTGCTGCATTAAAAAAACAGGCATTGGAAGGGTGATGCATCAATTTCCTTGGTTTCTTCAAGCTTTTTTAGCTCCCAGCAGCAGGAAAATCCTCAAGAGGCCCATAACTGGAATAGTCACCTCCTGGCAGGTCAGAACTCCCAGCAGTGGAGTGCAAGGAAGCTGTTGGTGAAGTATTTGTGTTCCTGAGAGTTTAGAACAGGAGGCAAGCACACAGAAGCCCTCGGAGATTCCTCACAAGCAGGTTCACAGCAAAGTTCCATTCTTTGTCCTCTCCTTGGCTGAAGCAGCAACTAAAGACCTTCCAGCCAAGCAACACGCAGCAAAGGCACAGTTACCTCCTCACAGCTCTTCAGCTTCCTTGGCAGAAGTTCCTCTTGATTCCTGTCACGGTGGTGTCAGGTAGGCGGCTCATGCAGGTAACGGATACACATAAGCGGAGGTATCCACCCCTAAGCTATTGCTGAATGACTGGGAGAATGGTATGCTAGTTGAACCACATCTTCCAGCAGTCCCAGGGGCTAACAGGGGGCTATACAGGAAGTGAATCCCGTAAATGGCTGCAGACAGAGGGCAGGATTTAAGCCCCTCTTTGTCATATACCCGATGCTTGTCAATTGGTCTGCTAGGTGTCCCAGGCCAAGTCGGAGGATTTTCGGACTGCATCTTGCCATTGCTGAACCCTGTAACATGCCGGCACACGGGAAGTGTGTTCGGCCTTCATTGCCCAGTTTCTTTATTTCGCCAGCAGTGGCGGGGCTGTTTGTCAGCGGTGCCTTTTAGCCGTGTCCTTCATTTCTTATGGGGGGGTTCTTTCCTTGCTCCCGGGTACAGGTGTCACTCCTGTTCCCTGCTTGCCTGGGTAATGGGGGCGGCTTTTTTGTGTTTTCTGTTGTTTGCTTTGAGGACTGAGCTATCCTGTCTTCCCACTCCTGTGATTGAACAGGGAGCACTTGCCTTGTGGGTTATTTCGTCTTGGCTGCAGGACTTTCTGATTCTCACGTATTCTTTAAATTTGTGTCTTTATTCTCCTGGAGGAGAACATAGATTCAGAACCTAGTAGATCTGCAACTAAGTTTCCTGAATCCATTTCTGGACATCTCTCCTGGCCTTGGAACACAGTGGTAAGACCCTTTATGTTACTTTGTGTAGCCCTCAGAGTGAGTGAGGCTTGGGGAGGTGGGAGATGAGACTGCATGTGTATGTGTGAATGCATTTACACCACTTGTCTTTTTTAACACACACAGGGACATTCCAAAGTTACTGATGTTCCCAGAGGCACTCCTGTGAATCAAGCTGTCCCCGAGGATATCCAGATAGGTGCTGCTCTACCCTGCGCAGCTTTTGTTGTTTTATCCTATTCCCCTTTTTTCATGTGATGATTACTGACTCCTGGAGTACGGGTTGTGCTTAATACCCGCCAGGTCACGCTGTCTTTATTCTTTATTGCTGTTACTCTCGTTGTTTTATCTTCAGGGCTGCTATCTTTGACATTTTAAGGGGAATATTTTATTAAGCTTACGGGGCTGTGCAGGGACCTCAATCGTTGCCCGTCCTTCTGGACTCCCTGTAGATGCCGAGCAGGGGGGCTGCTGATTGAAGGGATAGGGAGGCGGGGAACGTGGCTGTGATTGGGCGGGCGGACTCAGTGAAGGCATTTAAACACAGGTTGCCGACCGCGCAACGCTGACTCCTGGAGTACGGGTTGTGTTTAATACCCACCATGTCACGCTGCTTTTATTCTTTATTGCTGCTACTCTCGTCATTTTATCTTCAGGGCTGCTATCTTTGACATTTTAAGGGGGATATTTTATTAAGCTTACCGGCCTGTGCAGTGACCTCCATTGTTGCCCGTCCTTCTGGACTCCCTGTAGACGCCGAGCAGGGGGGCTGCTGATTGGAGGGACTCAGTGATGGCTTTAAAACACAGGTTGCAGCGACCACGCAGCGGGCCCGCCTTCGGCGCACCTAAGGCAAGCCCATCTGCACCCGTCCGCGCTCGGATCGGGCTCAGGGCCAGTCCCCCTGGTTCTGGATCATCAGACGTGTTAAGATATTCTCCAAGCTTGCTTAGAATCTTGGATCCAAAGGGAGGGAAGGCTTGCTGCCCGAGCTTTTTACCTAGCATTAGGCCTGGAGAGTTGGCCCTTGTCTTTGTCCTCTGCCAGACATCCTGGCCTATCCCAGCAATTTTCCTTTCAGAGAGGTGAAGGGCCCTCGGAAGCTAGGCGCAAATTCTCCCACTCTGAAATGCTTATTGTTAAATGCCAGGTCGCTAGTTAAGCATAGCCTGGAGTGTAGTCTGTTTATTGAGGATTACCAAATCATGATGGCTTTTATTACTGAGGCTTGGACTGATAACACCTCAGGCCCTGATTTTGTGAAGGCCCTGTCTGCAAACTTTGTGTGCCACATGTTGGACTGACCCTCCAGAAGAGGGGGAGGGCTTGCTGTTATCTATCATAATAGCCTTGAGCCCTCTTTCTCTATAGCCTCAAATAAATCATGTGAAGCGTTGTCCATCAGTGTCCACCTCTCCCCCCTGAATACCTTGAAAGCAATGATAATTTATCATCCTCCAGGGCCTAGAGGCACGTTTTTGGACTCGCTCAGCGCTCTGTTGGAAGAAGGGTTATGCTCAAACTCCTTCACGATTATGGGAGATTTAAATTTTTACTTGGAAGATGCCTTAGACACGGATAACAAAAGACTCATGGATCTTATGGGTTGAGGAGGGCTAGACCAAAGGGTGGTTGGCCCGTCACATATAGCAGGGCATACCCTGGATGGCATTTTTTCCAACTATTCCGCCCTGGATATACTAGAAATTCTACCCCTTCCGTGGTCAGATCATGCAGCTATCATTTTCATGCTTTCCCAGCTGCCTCATAATCAAGCTATTCCCAAGCCTAGGGAAATGATTTCCGTCTGGGCATGGAAAAATATAGATGGTGCTGAGATGGGTAATTTCTTGACCTTGCATATTCCCAGCTTTCCAGCAAACGTAGATAAGGCAGAGGAGATTTACTCAAGGCAGATTGAGAGCGCGCGTAACAAATGGGCGCCGGTAAAACTTTTTCACTCCCAGGCGAGCCCAGCCCTCGGCACCTTGTTCTCTGATTCACTGCAAAAGCACAAAACAGATTGTGAGAGGCTTGAGAGGATTTGGAGAAATGGGTATCGCATCAAAAATAAAGAAAAGTTTAAAGAAAGCCTCACCATTTATAAGAAACTGATATTAGAGACAAAAAGAGCTTATTTTGTTGAGCAGAAACAGAAGGCCAACTCTTCCTCCAAAGAACTGTTTAGGACCATCTCAAAGCTGCCTATCCCTGCTAAACCCAGCTCTCACAACAGCCCGCCATTGTGTGAATCATTAGCCTCCTTTTTTAGGAATAAGGTGGAAGGGGTCTTTTCCTCCTTTTCCAATACCCAAGGGGAGGCCGGGGAAGCAGCAAACAGCCTCGAATCAAGGGTGAAGGAGTCTTTGGACAGACTAGAGGGTTTCAGTCCTCTACAGACCACTGAGGTCTTAAACCTACTGCGTGGGGCTCGGTCGGGATCCCCCAATGATCCTTGTCCGGTTGCGGTACTTAAAATCAGCCCTGAGGTCATTGCAACCACACTTACCCCCGTGTTTAACACCATCATTGATTTGGGTGAGTATCCTAGGAGGTGTAAACATGCCTAGATACTTCCCTTAATGAAAAAACCTAATTTGGATGAAAACGATCCTAATCGTTACAGACCAATATCACGACTCCCGCTTCCGGCCAAGTTATGTTATGTTATGTTATTATGTGACTTTTATAGCGCACGGCTACTCAAAAGAGTGTCCCGGCGCTTTATTGACATCCTAAAGAACAAAACACAACACAGTAAAAAGAAGCATGGTTCGGGGAGCATAAAATCTAAGAGGCAAAGAGCCAAGTTTTCAGGCCCTTCCTAAAAGACAGCAGGTTTGAGTTGCTGCGCAATGTGAGGGGCAAAGAGTTCCAAAGCTGAGGGGCCCGGAGCATAAAGGAGCGACCTCCCATGCGGGCCCTCCTCACACGAGGGACAATAGCAAGAAACTTCGCCTCTGATCTCAGAGATCGAGAAGGACAGTAAGGCATAAGCCTCTTCTGCAGGTATTTGGCCCCTGTGGAATAAAAGGCCTTATGCACAAGGGTCAGAGCTTTGAAAGCTATCCGCTGTCGGATAGGCAGCCAATGCAGCGACTGCAACAGTGTGGTTCTGAAAATCTGGACCCTGTTGTTGTTCCGATATCGAGGTCCAATACCCGTGTCACAAAATATCAACGTACTATGACGAATTTGGTGTCAGCGAACCGATAATGATTAGGACATCATTCCCATACATTTGCGTCAGAATCGAGGGTCGCCAACAACCCCAAATCGTAGTTTCCGTCCCAACCCCTTAGACTCCATTTTGTGAACGACATCCATCTTACGTCTTGCCCTCATGATAAGTCAATTAAAGGTCGAGCTTGATCTAAAAGGACACGTCCTCCTTCCCTGACTTCCCCCTGACCTGTCCCAACTGACTCCATTGCCTTTAGCCAAACCTGTTTGGGCAACCCCTCGCCCAGTGGCCAAATGCGATAGCATCGATGCATAGCATTCCTCAAACCATTCACTACATACAAACCATGCTTTCTACAAACACACACCTGTCCTGTTCCCTGTTTATGGCCAGTTTTATGACTAGGAGGTGCCTTCCTTTATTGGGGTTTCATCGATATCTGATGGGAGTTCCGGGCTTAGCTGGGTAATCTATCACGAATTGGACGTCTAAAATACGGGCTTGCCTACATGACTTCGCTCTTTTGTATTATTGTAGAAATATGTGTATAAAGTCAAAAGGAAATCCCTGGGGAGCACTCGTTATTCTTTCATATCACTGTGGGCACACACACAAATCTGAATATAGAAGGCCCGTTAGCCGTACTATAGAGAAAATATATCAATTTCCACAACCAAATTGAATCGTTTACAATCTATTTTTAATAAAACCATATACATGAAAAATATAAGCGCTTGGACATCATATTTTAAAATTTCAACGCATTTCTTTTTAAAAAAACATATGGTAAAAGACAATTAATTGCAATATTTCATCACAATCTGCAACTCAAAATTTGAAGTTAAAGATAAAATAAAACACACAAAACATCTCAACAACTCATATATGGAAACGGTGAACAAAAGCCTAATAGTATATAACCCCTAGTTTAACTGTGGCTACTTAGTCTCTTTGCCACTACTTGTCCATGGATCCAAAGGCTTGCAACTTTTTACATCAGTTTAAACAACAGTAACAGTATTACATGTACATCCGTTGTTTACTGGGCCCTGGTTAGATTCTCTGTATGTACAAACAATGCGTCGACGCGTTTCGGTGCAGAGCAACTGATATATTGGCACCTTCTTCAGGACTTCTTTATTCGGGGTTTCTCTCTTGAGTAAGTGGTGACTAGCACCTTCTCTGCAGGTATATGAAGAGAAAAATAGGGTGTCACTGACTTGAAGTATAGGTGATCAACCTCTCATAAGACTGTTTTTTTTTTAAACAATAACACCCTGTACAATAGTATCTCTCACATGTGCCTATATTGATGATACAGTTGTTCGAGTACATATGTAGTAACCAATTGGTAAAAACTCGCTGGTTTTGATTATATATGCATTATGTGCCTTATATTCAGTTAACTCCATATTTCAGGCTTCGCATTACAATAGCCTCTGTGGACATCTAGTTTCCCTCCGAATCCATTTCGATGTGGAAATTATTACGGGCGGGGTGAGGAACTCATGCAAGACACTTTCATTCGATTCTCTGCATTCGGTACACACTCTTACCCCTTCTATATGGAGGAAGATCCAAATTAGTGCATCTATGGTGTTCAGTAAATTTCTTCCGTGTCACCTCTCACGGTCCCAATGGGGTATATCTGGGGACATTAATGTATTTTAAAGATACTGATCTGTTAATTAAGTCTCTGCTAGTAGATTATGGCCGATTGAACTATTTACCTCTCTTTCTTAAGGAGGGCTCCTTGTATTAGGTTTGCTTCTCCTGTTGTTCCAATCTTTTAAGTTGTTTGGCTGAATATCTATGTGGGCAGAGAACAGCGATTTATTTTATAACCACCCTCTATTAAAGAGGGGACTGCACTATAAATTATAACAAATTTCCCTTTAGCCATCTTACCTTAAACCTTTTTAAAACTCTCCTTGAACGGGCATAGGATTTATGATCTCCTTGGGAAAACTGGATATGTTCTATTAGGGCAAACAAATACAGAGGTATGTATTATTAGTCACACGGTCACGCTGCCTCAATCTCTTCTCTATTTCCGTTTTCAGCAAAATTTACCGTGTTTTTGTTCCCCCTTCTTTCTAGGTATCTATGGGTATTTTACACGTTGTCACTCGTTTTGTTTTCTGTAGCTCCCTCCCAATTTTGTAAGTAAGTATAAATGTGGCTTTCAACTAATCCTATGTTATGGCATTAACCAAAAACGTTCCGTCCTCGCTTTTCTCCCTGTCCTTAGTAGCGATGTAGGAAGCGTGTATGTGTTCTCTCAGTATAATCTGATATAGTCAAGTTTGGAAAACATTCTTTGCTATATGTTGGGTTTACCCATGTTTTAAATAAAACTGCATGTCATCTTGCTAGGGGAAGACAGAAATTATCACGTACAGATACTCCCACCCTCTCAAAGGGACCCCTTCCTTAGATGTTCATTATATGTGCCGTGATTTCTCTACACGCTGATTTTGGTCTAACCCTCCCCGCTTCTTGCTAACTGTATCTATTTTCACTGGCTGGTTAGAAGTCGCTTACCTCGCATTAACTGGAGCCGCGTATTTGCCTCGTTCCAACACTCTGTAAAGTGTTGCTCGTAGCAGCCTCTCTTTTATATGCCGGCTAACTCAGGGTAGATTGAATTCACCTGGGAAGTCATGACCGTTTCCCTGAGGCGTGATTCCAGTAACCGGAGGCGCCATCTTGGAACGGAGTAGATATAGTACTTTTCTCTCCACAAGTTATTATAAACGACTTTATTATCACACCGATAGTGTTGTTATGTTTCGATATTACTCCTTTCTCTATTGATACTATTGTAGAATGATTATTGTCTTTTGACTTTTATTTATTATCTATCTGGAAGTCGGCTGGATAATATATTTTCTTACACAGGCGTCCTATATTTATTCAAGGCGGCTTTCTAATAATACGCCCTCTTTGAATAACCAGTTGTTACACTCTCGTGGCGGGTTTATTTTTAAGACTCAGGCTCATCTTTTTAATGCGAGATACGGCAACTCGTCCGTTGTAAATATTCATTAATAGGATTGTAAGGTTTATTTACAACATTTATTTCCAACTCCAATTGCGTTTATCTACTGGTACATGAAAGATTATTTTGCAAGGAGGGGATATCTTCGCAAGCATATTCATTGTATTATTTATCTTTCTACATCTTTGGGACATTTTCACTATGTATCTCTTTATTTTCTCCTTATGTATATCCAGACCTAAGCTTCCTCTATTTCATATTAAAAGATTGTGTATAAGCCATGTCGGAGGACTTTCCTTGTCTGTTTTCTTTCCTTCTCTATAGTATATCATATGGTAACTCTTACATGTTGTTAATAGTATATCTACCTCTACATTAACATATCAGATCAGGGCTTCCCATTCTTCTCTCGAGTTGAGGCCCTGTCTGATCGTGTTAAATTTAACCATATACCACTGCTCTTGTTGTTTTCTCCTGGCTGTGCTGTTGCCTAGTCTAGTCTGTTCTTTTATTCTTTCCAGAATGACCCATCTCAGATCTTTTTCATTATGTCCATGTTCTTTCCAGTGGGTTACTAATGGGGCATTTTCTTTACTATTTTTTATAGCAGACTTATGTTCCCCTATCCTTAATCTGATTTCCCTGCCTGTTTCTCCTATATATGCCTGATCACTGGGACACAGGATCATATAAATTACGTTTTTAGTTCTACAATTATTCAGGGTGGTGATTTCATGTGAGACACCATTGTGTTCCACCTTCTTAGTGATTATACACAGTTCACAGATACAGCAGTTCCCACACTTGTAGTTACCTACTGCTTTAGTACCACTTAGGGTGGTTTGATTTTCTACTTGGTTGTCCCTATAGGTGTATACCAGAGTCGACCTCAGGTTTTTGTTCTTCCGGTATGCATATAGCGGGCGTTCTAGAGTGGTAATGTCTGCTCCGTTATTCAGGATTTTCCAATTATGGTTTATAATATTCTTAACCTGATTTGCTATGGCTGAGTACTGGCTGACCATCACTATTTTGTCCTGTGTTTTCTTTCTCTCTTTCTTTGTTAGCAAGCAATCCCTGTCGTAGTAACGTGCTCTTTTCAGAGAATGTTCGACTAGTTTTTTTGGGTAACCCCTTTCTCTAAATTTCGTTTTCATTTCTCCTGCATGTCTGTAGAAGTCATCCAGATCCGTACAATTTCTTCTCAGCCGGAGAAATTCCCCAAAAGGGATGGAGTCTTTTTGACTCTTGGGGTGATAACTATTGTAGTGCAAGATGGTATTGCGGTCTGATTCCTTTTTGTACAGTTCTACCTTCAGATGTTTGTCTTGGCTCTTAATGCAGATATCCAGAAAATTTACCTTGGATCTGCTATATGCTGCTGTGAATTTTAGGTTTGAATCTCCTAGATTGAGCCAAGACAGAAATTCTTGCAGGGACTCAGCAGTTCCCTGCCAGATAAAGAATATATCGTCTATGAAGCGGGCCCAATTCCGGATGTTTTCGTAGTATGGGCTCACTTCATTATATATATATGTATATTTTTGAATAGACTCACATATATACAGGCCAGGCTCGGCGCACAGGTCGCGCCCATGCTGGTCCCTTTCCTCTGGATGTAAAGGTCCTTCTTGAATAGGAAGATGTTATTCAGGAGTACCATTGAGACGCATTGGACAATGAACTCTTTGTTTCCCCCTACAATGTTCGTCTCTTCTAGAAGATTCTCAACTGCCCTGATGGTATCATTTTGTGGTATATTGGTGTAGAGTGACTCTACGTCGAGAGTCACCATGAGTTCATTATCATCATCAAAATGTATTCCTTCTACTTTAGCTATCATATCTGCAGTATCTCGGATATATGATTTTTGTTGTTCCACTAGAGGTTTGAGGAACCTATCTGCGTATTGACTCAACGGTTCTAACAGCGAGTCAATTGATGCTACTATAGGTCTAAGGGGCGGATTGTCAAGACTTTTATGGACCTCCTTGCAAAATAATCTTTCATGTACCAGTAGATAAACGCAATTGGAGTTGGAAATAAATGTTGTAAATAAACCTTACAATCCTATTAATTAATATTTACAACGGACGAGTTGCCGTATCTCGCATTAAAAAGATGAGCCTGAGTCTTAAAAATAAACCCGCCACGAGAGTGTAACAACTGGTTATTCAAAGAGGGCGTATTATTAGAAAGCCGCCTTGAATAAATATAGGACGCCTGTGTAAGAAAATATATTATCCAGCCGACTTCCAGATAGATAATAAATAAAAGTCAAAAGACAATAATCATTCTACAATAGTATCAATAGAGAAAGGAGTAATATCGAAACATAACAACACTACCGGTGTGATAATAAAGTCGTTTATAATAACTTGTGGAGAGAAAAGTACTATATCTACTCCGTTCCAAGATGGCTGCTCCGGTTACTGGAATCACGCCTCAGGGAAACGGTCATGGCTTCCCAGGTGAATTCAATCTACCCTGAGTTAGCCGGCATATAAAAGAGAGGCTGCTACGAGCAACACTTTAGAGAGTGTTGGAACGAGGCAAATACGCGGCTCCAGTTAATGCGAGGTAAGCGACTTCTAACCAGCCAGTGAATATAGATACAGTTTGCAAGAAGCGGGGAGGGTTAGACCAAAATCAGCGTGTAGAGAAATCACGGCACATATAATGAACATCTAAGGAAGGGGTCCCTTTGAGAGGGTGGGAGTATCTGTACGTGATAATTTCTGTCTTCCCCTAGCAAGATGACATGCAGTTTTATTTAAAACATGGGTAAACCCAACATATAGCAAAGAATGTTTTCCAAACTTGACTATATCAGATTATACTGAGAGAACACATACACGCTTCCTACATCGCTACTAAGGACAGGGAGAAAAGCGAGGACGAAACGTTTTTGGTTAATGCCATAACATAGGATTAGTTGAAAGCCACATTTATACTTACTTACAAAATTGGGAGGGAGCTACAGAAAACAAAACGAGTGACAACGCGTAAAATACCCATAGATACCTAGAAAGAAGGGGGAACAAAAACACGGTAAATTTTGCTGAAAACGGAAATAGAGAAGAGATTGAGGCAGCGTGACCGTGCGACTAATAATACATACCTCTGTATTTGTTTGCCCTAATAGAACATATCCAGTTTTCCCAAGGAGATCATAAATCCTATGCCCGTTCAAGGAGAGTTTTAAAAAGTTTTAAGGTAAGATGGCTAAAGGGAAATTTGTTATAATTTATAGTGCAGTCCCCTCTTTAATAGAGGGTGGTTATAAAATAAATCGCTGTTCTCTGCCCACATAGATATTCAGCCAAACAACTTAAAAGATTGGAACAACAGGAGAAGCGAACCTAATACAAGGAGCCCTCCTTAAGAAAGAGAGGTAAATAGTTCAATCGGCCATAATCTACTAGCAGAGACTTAATTAACAGATCAGTATCTCTAAAATACATTAATGTCCCCAGATATACCCCATTGGGACCGTGAGAGGTGACACGGAAGAAATTTACTGAACACCATAGATGCACTAATTTGGATCTTCCTCCATATAGAAGGGGTAAGAGTGTGTACCGAATGCAGAGAATCGAATGAAAGTGTCTTGCATGAGTTCCTCACCCCGCCCGTAATAATTTCCACATCGAAATGGATTCGGAGGGAAACTAGATGTCCACAGAGGCTATTGTAATGCGAAGCCTGAAATATGGAGTTAACTAAATATAAGGCACATAATGCATATATAATCAAAACCAGCGAGTTTTTACCAATTGGTTACTACATATGTACTCGAACAACTGTATCATCAATATAGGCACATGTGAGAGATACTATTGTACAGGGTGTTATTGTTTAAAAAAAAACCAGTCTTATGAGAGGTTGATAACCTATACTTCAAGCCAGTGACACCCTATTTTTCTCTTCATATACCTGCAGAGAAGGTGCTAGTCACCACTTACTCAAGTGAGAAACCCCGAATAAAGAAGTCCTGAAGAAGGTGCCAATATATCAGTTGCTCTGCACCGAAACGCGTCGACGCATTGTTTGTACATACAGAGAATCCAACCAGGGCCCAGTAAACAACGGATGTACATGTACTACTGTTACTGTTGTTTAAACTGATGTAAAAAGTTGCAAGCCTTTGGATCCAGAGACAAGTAGTGGCAAAGAGACTAAGTAGCCACAGTTAAACTAGGGGTTATATACTATTAGGCTTTTGTTCACCGTTTCCATATATGAGTTGTTGAGATGTTTTGTGTGTTTTATTTTATCTTTAACTTCAAATTTTGAGTTGCAGATTGTGATGAAATATTGCGATTAATTGTCTTTTACCATATGTTTTTTTAAAAAGAAATGCGTTGAAATTTTAAAATATGATGTCCAAGCGCTTATATTTTTCATGTATATGGTTTTATTAAAAATAGATTGTAAACGATTCAATTTGGTTGTGGAAATTGATATGTTTTCTCTATAGTACGGCTAACGGGCCTTCTATATTCAGATTTGTGTGTGTGCCCACAGTGGTATGAAAGAATAACGAGTGCTCCCCAGGGATTTCCTTTTGACTTACTGTCTTTGTACCCTGTTCCCTGGAGATAGGGGGTTACCCTCTCTCTAGATATGAAATATGTGTATAGCCATATCATAAACTCAAGAATTCTTGCTTGCAGCTATTATTTTTGTATATAAGGAGAAGGCTGGTTCTGTAAAAACGAACAGTCTCCTGAGAACACATGACCCGTGTTTGTCGTGCTTCTAGGACACCTGTTACTTGGTAGCTATCAATAAAACTTGATCTCTGACTCGACTAGAAGACTCCGTGTTTCTGTGGTCCGGAACAGGGAGAACTCAGAGGTCTTCGGGTGTTATCCCCTGGCACCAAACGGGTTCCTAAAAACCCGTTACCTCAGTTGGCGCCCAACTCGGGGCGGTATCAAGCGGCGACGGTCCAAGCCAGATGTTCGTGAGGAGCTTCGTGTGAAAATTCCGGAGGACGGCCAGCCACTTCAGCGACCCCTGTATGTCGACGTGGTTCCGAAGGTCTTTGCTGCGAGGTTCCCCGTGTCCCGACGGCTACGAAGGACTGCTGCCCTGACTATCGCCTTGTTTTGGACCCAGTGATCCTTGGTAGAGCGAAACGATAGACGAGTCTTCTAGCGACGTCACCGATCTTCAAATACTTCAGTTAAGTATAAGTGGAGCGTCTCCCAGTCCTTAGTTTGTCCTTAGTTTTTGGTATCCTTGAGATACGCCTTGATTTGGTACTTGCAAGCCCCAAAGCCGAAGGACTTGTGTATTCACGAGAAATATCGTAACAGATAATCCTTTGAAGTTTGAAGCTAGACTAGTGAGCAAAGATGCCTGGTTTTAGCAGACTTGGAAACTTGTTTTGTCTTGGTTATAGTAAGGACTCCCGATTAGAGGATTCCTGTCCGGTTCCTCCGATTGGAACTCCAACATATGAGCTCTACGTAAAGCACGGCGTAGGCCCTATCACATATAATGAAGTGTGGATAAAATACACCCGCAAGGATGGTGTTTTAAAATGGCCCCAATATGGTAGTTTCGACTCAGAAATATTAGATAACTTAGAGGTCAAATTATTTAAGAGAAAAGCCCGGCCGGCGATGTTTGACTCTTTTCGCTTATGGCGCAAAGAAGCCAAACAGAAAGAAATAAAGTTAGCAAAAAGGAATAAAAGAGGTATGTCAATGGTGCAAGCTGCCGTTGCATACAGGGATAACGAGGAAGAGCAAGAAAGCGAACAAATACTTCGGAGCAAGAAACTAGCAGTAGATAAATGCTACCCGATGTTACCAAATAAGGGACAAGGTCAAGAGGAAAGATCCGAGAAAGATCCATTAATGTCCCACTTATTAAGCTCACCTCCACCGTATGCGTTAGACGCTACTACAACGCCAAAGCGTTTTTCTATACCACGCCCCGGCGCACGAAACGCAGCTCTTGCACACACGCCAGCTACTCTTCAGCTGGTTCCTACTTCTCCGGCGCAGCCTTCTCAAGGGCCGCCATCTTTTCCACCTACTCCATCTACTTCTATGACTTTGCCTACAGCTTCAGCTATTGTCTATGATACTACGTCTACTACTACTTCAACCTCCTCTACTATTGACTCTACTTCTTCTTTGCCTCAGCCTGTTTTTTCCGATGCACTTGCTCCTCCGCAAGCTTCTCCTTCTATTAGACAAAGAGTGACAGGTACCGTCACTGGTCTGCTTTCACCTTTCTTCGGGTCGCCTAAAACGACCCCTAAAACAGAAGATAGACAGTTACGTAGCCAACTGCCTGATTACGAGGAAAGAAAAGTGCTAGATGAACTAGCCCGTAAATGGATTACGGATACTGTTAGATATGATGTTCAGTCTGTTATGGAAGTCTTCCGTCAATGGAATGCACCCACTCAGAGATACGTATTCGAAGAAATGTGTGTATATTTGGGCGAAGATTTGGAGACAAATGATCCGACATACACAATGAACGAACTATGGCGTACACGCATTAAGTTCCACGAAGGTATGATTATAGGCAGAGATGTTGAGAAAGCGATAGAGTTATTACTCTCTTATAGGAGTAAGGGAAACGTCTCTAGATGATTGTACAAAGACGACGTATTAGGTAGGAAAAGAGCGAGACAGTACCCCATGAGAGAGGTTCCCCCGGTTTGGAGGGAAGGCGATGCGAATGTAGTACCGCCAATTCTGCCTCATTTCCAGCGTGTATGGGTACATGTCCCCTGGAAACGATCCGAAGTCTTAGCACTCAAGCAGACATTGCCTGATCCTCGTAAAAACCCGACTGGGTATTATAAGGAGTTATCGCAAACTGCAAGCTCATGTATAATGAATTTAGCGGACATAGACATGCTGTTGGGAACGTTGTTCCACATCCTCTATGGAGCAAAATACGTCATACGAACCATGATCAAGAACTAGGTGACTCATGGGTGAACATTGCCGCTATCGATGCTAGACAAATTGGTGGTTCTAAACCTGAGCCGTTAATAGCTGAACTTCCCGGTAGAATTATCGCGTACATGAAAACAATAATGCCTGAAGTACGCGTAAACTGGGACAAGCTATCTGCGTGCAAGCAGAAGAAAGATGAGAATGTGTCTGACTTTTTCACAAGATTTGAGGAGACTTTCACCGATCATAGTGGTTAGGATATGGCTACCGAGGGTGGCCAAAGATTGTTTGTAGACAAGTTCGTACATAATTTAATCCCTGAACTATGTAATAAACTAAAAGATTCAGAGAGTGCTTGGGCTGTCTCTACGTCAGCTCAAATTTTAGCTACAGCCCAGTACTATGAAAATAGGCGCAAAGACGAGCTAGATAAAATAGACAAAAAGACAAAAGATTTAAAAACTAAAATTCTTCTCCAGCAAGCCTATCCGCCTCGCACGACTAGTCAGCCCAGTTATCAACAACAACAGCAGTATTCGAGAAACTCGCAAGGAAACGAGTTTTCCCACCAGCGTATTGCTTACGGCCCGAATCAATGTGCATATTGCAAGGAAGAGGGTCACTTTAAAAGTAATTGTCCGGCTCTTGCGCGACGTTTGAGCGGTGCTTCAGGTGTAAGGGGAAGAGGTGTTCAACATGCCCCTAGAGGTAGGGGCCGTGGAAATTTCACGCAGAATACAACTTCTTTTCCGCCTCAGAATTCGATGAACAGCTTCAACCAACAGAATAATGCGTCGACCAGGTCAGCTCAGTACTATATATAGGGAAATTCTATTTACAACACTCCAAATTGTTATAATTCATCAGAGCTCTAATGTATAGCCCTCAGCACTCAAGCTTTTATACACAGGAGTGTTCAGACAAACACACTCAGTTGCAGTTTTGAAAGAACAATTTCTTTGCTATATAGAATGGGATCAACAGTTATCATGCCAATATAGTTAGAAGTCCAAGTCTGTATTCTTCAAATTTTCTTTATTCAGAGTTTCATAAAGATTAATCCAGCATATTGTTCGCCAACACGTGTTTCGTCTCTTGCTGAGACTTTATCAAGGCTGGAAGTATTAAATACAAACATTTAGATAACTCACATATAAATACATGTACACAATATTTACAAAAACATGAACAGTGTTACAATGACACATATATAAAAACATTAGAACATTACACATATATATGAGAACTTCAACAAATCACCAAGGACACTACTCATGAGCAGACAAAATGTATATGACAAGAATTTGACCAACAATAGAGCACATCATGACCTACTGAACAAGGTGTATGTGCTAGAGAGAAGCCTAATTATAAGGCATTAAAAAGGTTTTTATACACCCAAAAACTAAAGAATGAGTCATTTGGGATCAAGAAGGGAAAAGGAAGAAGGAAACAAGCCCCTACCATGAATCATGTGTGGAGCTCGTGTGGAGCTCGTGTGGAGCTCGTGGGTTCAGATATGGACGTTGCGGGGTGCACTGCTAAAAAATCCAAGGATGAAACACCTGGAGGTAAGAATATTAGTCATTGTCAATAGGCACTAGAAATATTAGCTAGATATGGAGACATTATGAAACATCCTAAAAGATCTAAAAAGATAGAACTGCACTAATATAAGCAGAAAACAGTCACGGCCTACGACACAGGACAGGATATATAAATACCTGTCAAAGATCATCTAAATACACTACATAACAATAATGTTGTTGAGCTACCTGCCGTATGAACTAAACCATACCAACAAGATAACAATATTATTGGAGATCTCACCGTGATAAGTGGAGCGGTGTGGATCCAAATGCGTCCACAGGTGGTAATGGGTGAGCAAGATAGAGGACAGCACCATATGAAGATAAATGACGAGGTGGCCAAAATAACCCCACTTCTAGATGAAAAAGAGAGACCGTGGTCGCACAATTAACATATACACTATGCATAGCTAAAGGAACAGGTTCTATATATACAAAAACACAATCCAAATTAAACAGGCAGTGAATACCAGTGAGGTATTGCAGAACACCGGAGCATATTGTAATATATCAAATCCGAGACATGAGCGGAATATGCAAAACCATAAATGGATGGCTGCCGGTGCCATGTGTGGCTGGTTGCGCAAAAATACAGACATCCGACTCTTTTTGAATCGTAGATTACAAAAGTTCCCGGTTGGGACAAAAAAGATCACCAATGCATAGTGTGATAACATAAATTCTGGGGCAGTGTAATGTGGTGAGAGGCAAGACTAGTAGTAACCGGTGTCCATCACCATAGTATGTACCTAATACAGAACACATGTAACTGGGTGCATCGTTTAAGATGTATAAGATTATATCAACAAAAATATACACCCCCCAGAGGAGAGGTGCATAATTATTAGGCACAAAAAACAGTTAGCGCTGACTAATAAGCACCGCTATCAAAATCTGTATACGCTATCCATAGTGGTTGTTTCATGCTAAGGGGGCGGAGTAATTAAACGGACCCTCATATCTAAATACTCACATTATAAACAACTATATCACGAGAAATGTAGGGTAAATCCTTGCAGTTGCAGCGCGTTGTGGAGAGCGCGAAGTGTAGGCGCAGTTTACATATAGAATTTCATACAACCATGGTAAGTTGTGATCTAAGAAACCGGGGGGCAAGACAAACGCGTATGGTTAAAGCAGTGGGCAGCATAAGGAAGTAGCCTCCCATAAATATAGATAACCAAGCTTTTTCTGTCAGTACTTACTGGAAGCAACGAAGTGTTCGTATCCTGAAATAACGGTCCGTCTCAAGGAGCCAAGCTTGAGAACGGGGGCCATTATATATACAGCATGCACCAACGGGTGCACCACAAGCAGCGTAACGCAGAAGTTAGATTGCTAGGTGGTAAGCATAGAGGAAGGACTCAAAACGGGAACCAACAATAGCCGCGACGGAAGAAGGGGCCATATTGTAATGTGGAATTCAAATGCTTGATAACATGGCAAGCTATAAATGTGCAGAACAACCCATTGTGCGTAATCTTCCCTCTTTTATAGAGGATACTAAAGATTTATTAAACAAATTGGAAAATCTAACATGGGTAGATGATGTTTTGTTAGTGACCCTTGATGTTTGTGCTTTATATACAAGCATTCCAGTAAATAAGGGGATGGAAGCTTTAACTTTCTATTCATCAAAAAGAGATGCTACTTTATATCAGCACACTCAGATGATATTAGAACTGACCCTTTTTGCACTAAATAACAACTTCTTTGTGCATAATGATATATGGTACCAACAACACTCGGGTGTAGCAATGGGGGCGAAATTTTCGCCCTCATTTGCTAACATCTACATGGGATTCTTTGAAGAGTTCCACATATGGAAACACGGCCCAACAGAACTATCTAACTGCATCATAATGTGGTGTCGGTTTATAGACGATGTCTTCTTAATATGGGGGGGGGATGAAGCATCACTCAATGAGTTTGTGGCATATATCAACTCCAACACATACAATCTCAGCTTTACCTCCAACTATAGCAGTACCAATGTTGATTTCCTGGATGCCACACTATATGTGGGCAATGAAAAATTAGAAAGCAAACTATACAGGAAAACAACTGCATGCAACTCAATTTTGCACGCCAGTAGTGCCCATCCCATCTCCCAAATCACAGCTATCCCGCTCGGTGAAATGACCAGAATACGCCGCAATTGCAGTGTTGACAGTGAATTTCAAAATGAGATATCCATTCTTAAGGATCGTTTTCTTGCAAGAGGATATGAAAAGCCCATACTAGAGAAAGCACATAATCGAATAAATAAGATATCAAGATCAGAAACTCTCAAACGTAAGAACAAACGTCCATCTGACAAGGTGGACAAAGTAACATTCATTACCCAGTTCAATGCATGCAGTAATCAAATATTCAAGACTCTCAATAAACATTGGAAAATCCTTAAATTGGATCCAGATCTTAGGACACATGTGACCATCAAACCTAAAATCACCTATAAAAGAGGCAAAAGTCTGAGGAATCTTATAAGTCCTTCTATTGTAAGCGCCATTGCTCCCCCTGTTTCCACCAATATATGGATGCCCATCAAACCCAAGGGTTTTTTCAAATGCACCCAATGTTGCATTTGTCAATTCGCTGATGACAAAAAGAAAAAATTTCAATATAACACCAAACAAACGTATCAAATCAATCAATTCATCAACTGCAATACTACGTTTACTGTTTATTGCATTGTTTGTCACTGTGGGGAGCTCAATTCGACCTCTAAAAGAGAGAATTCAAGAACATATACGCGCCATCTGGAACAACAATACTAGCTATCCCCTAGCAGTCCATTATAACACTGCACATACAGGATCAGAAATAATTGCCGTCAAATTTCACGGGATTGATGTAGCCAGGGCTAATCCCAGAGGAGGGGATAGAGTCAATAACCTAAGAAGGTTAGAATCACATTGGCTAATCAAACTGAGGGCAGTTGACAGGGGATTAAATGTAGATCGAGAATTGCATGTATTCCTCAAGGATTAATGATGTGCAAATACATATATCTGATTTTATCTCTGTAAGATATTACTGCAACTTGTCCTAATGTTCTACTGACAGTTTGTCACAATGATGAGTTGTATTTTATGAAACATTTGAGGAAACAATATATGTACTCCGGCCGGGGTACACAGAGTTACCACCTATTGACATGTTTGTGCTTTCATACCTATTTTCTGTTCTCTGCTTATATATCCTTTCCACTATGTTCATTTATAATTCGTTTTTATTACTGAATATATATTCTCGTAATCCACCCAGATGGGTAAACGAAGATAAAAGAAAAGAAAAAAAAGAAATAAGAAAAACAGTAAATAATAAATCTTCCCTTGTTATGTCGATGACTATGACCACTTATATCTATTTGATTCTTTCGCGTGTATTTATATTCTATCACGTTTTGTTCTGCACATTTATAGCTTGCCATGTTATCAAGCATTTGAATTCCACATTACAAAATGGCCCCTTCTTCCGTCGCGGCTATTGTTGGTTCCCGTTTTGAGTCCTTCCTCTATGCTTACCACCTAGCAATCTAACTTCCGCGTTACGCTGCTTGTGGTGCACCCGTTGGTGCACGCTGTATATATAATGGCCCCCGTTCTCAAGCTTGGCGCCTTGAGACGGACCGTTATTTCAGGATACGAACACTTCGTTGCTTCCAGTAAGTACTGACAGATAAAGCTTGGTTATCTATATTTATGGGAGGCTACTTCCTTATGCTGCCCACTGCTTTAACCATACGCGTTTGTCTTGCCCCCCGGTTTCTTAGATCACAACTTACCATGGTTGTATGAAATTCTATATGTAAACTGCGCCTACACTTCGCGCTCTCCACAACGCGCTGCAACTGCAAGGATTTACCCTACATTTCTCGTGATATAGTTGTTTATAATGTGAGTATTTAGATATGAGGGTCCGTTTAATTACTCCGCCCCCTTAGCGTGAAACAACCACTATGGATAGCGTATACAGATTTTGATAGCGGTGCTTATTGGTCAGCGCTAACTGTTTTTTGTGCCTAATAATTATGCACCTCTCCTCTGGGGGGTGTATATTTTTGTTGATATAATCTTATACATCTTAAACGATGCACCCAGTTACATGTGTTCTGTATTAGGTACATACTATGGTGATGGACACCGGTTACTACTAGTCTTGCCTCTCACCACATTACACTGCCCCAGAATTTATGTTATCACACTATGCATTGGTGATCTTTTTTGTCCCAACCGGGAACTTTTGTAATCTACGATTCAAAAAGAGTCGGATGTCTGTATTTTTGCGCAACCAGCCACACATGGCACCGGCAGCCATCCATTTATGGTTTTGCATATTCCGCTCGTGTCTCGGATTTGATACATTACAATATGCTCCGGTGTTCTGCAATACCTCACTGGTATTCACTGCCTGTTTAATTTGGATTGTGTTTTTGTATATATAGAACCTGTTCCTTTAGCTATGCATAGTGTATATGTTAATTGTGCGACCACGGTCTCTCTTTTTCATCTAGAAGTGGGGTTATTTTGGCCACCTCGTCATTTATCTTCATATGGTGCTGTCCTCTATCTTGCTCACCCATTACCACCTGTGGACGCATTTGGATCCACACCGCTCCACTTATCACGGTGAGATCTCCAATAATATTGTTATCTTGTTGGTATGGTTTAGTTCATACGGCAGGTAGCTCAACAACATTATTGTTATGTAGTGTATTTAGATGATCTTTGACAGGTATTTATATATCCTGTCCTGTGTCGTAGGCCGTGACTGTTTTCTGCTTATATTAGTGCAGTTCTATCTTTTTAGATCTTTTAGGATGTTTAATTTTGTTTGGCACGGTCATTGTCCTTGGATATGGATAGAATGTTTGATGTTTGAATATCTGACCTTTCATAATGTCTCCATATCTAGCTAATATTTCTAGTGCCTATTGACAATGACTAATATTCTTACCTCCAGGTGTTTCATCCTTGGATTTTTTAGCAGTGCACCCCGCAACGTCCATATCTGAACCCACGAGCTCCACACATGATTCATGGTAGGGGCTTGTTTCCTTCTTCCTTTTCCCTTCTTGATCCCAAATGACTTATTCTTTAGTTTTTGGGTGTATAAAAACCTTTTTAATGCCTTATAATTAGGCTTCTCTCTAGCACATACACCTTGTTCAGTAGGTCACGATGTGCTCTATTGTTGGTCAAATTCTTGTCATATACATTTTGTCTGCTCATGAGTAGTGTCCTTGGTGATTTGTTGAAGTTCTCATATATATGTGTAATGTTCTAATGTTTTTATATATGTGTCATTGTAACACTGTTCATGTTTTTGTAAATATTGTGTACATGTATTTATATGTGAGTTATCTAAATGTTTGTATTTAATACTTCCAGCCTTGATAAAGTCTCAGCAAGAGACGAAACACGTGTTGGCGAACAATATGCTGGATTAATCTTTATGAAACTCTGAATAAAGAAAATTTGAAGAATACAGACTTGGACTTCTAACTATATTGGCATGATAAATGTTGATCCCATTCTATATAGCAAAGAAATTGTTCTTTCAAAACTGCAACTGAGTGTGTTTGTCTGAACACTCCTGTGTATAAAAGCTTGAGTGCTGAGGGCTATACATTAGAGCTCTGATGAATTATAACAATTTGGAGTGCTGTAATTAGAATTTCCCTATATATACTGATTCGGGCTCACATTTTGTGTTTGCCTTAAGCACCTTTGGATAGTAGGTGCATAGATTTTCTTTAGCACCCAAGAAACCATTACTATTTTTTGCTTCTTCTTATAACATTTCGTGTACCACTTCAAGATACATACTTGTGGCCCATAGAATAGTGCGGACATTTCCCTCGGGAAACACTACTATCCTCTCTTTTTGTATCAGCTCAGTACTATGCTGACGACTATTACACCGAACATGAATATGAGGGTAACGATTGCTAGGACAGCCATGGACAAAGAGAGGGAGTCGTTTCAGTTCCAGTAGATCAGAATGGACCTTATGTCGAGGTGATCGCCTCAGGAGTGTCAGAGCCATTTCTGCTGGATACTGGTGCTACGAAAAGTTCTATCATGCACTCAAAACTTCCTGGCGCACCTTTGTCTGGCGAAATGAATGTTTCAGTAGGTTTCTCTGGCGCCCCTGTTAGAAACCCGATCTCCAGTCCTGTATCTCTTTCTATTGGCCCATGCGAATTAGAGGCACCCCTCATTCTTACCACAGGTTGCAGTGAAAATTTGTTAGGTTTGGATTTGCTAAAAAGGTTATATGCGACTTTGTACTGTTCACCATTGGGAGTACAACTTACTTTGGGTAAGAAAGTCATTTCTCCAATGTATGTGTCAAAAGAAAATATTGCAACTGAATTGTCGAGTCTTCCTGATGTACTCTGGGCTAATGGTTCTAATGATGTAGGTCGTTTGGAGATAGCACCGTATGTCATAACGTTGAAAGCCAACGTTAGGTTACCACGTATTCCCCAATACAAAATATCCAGCGAATGTGAAAAGGTGTTATTGACGATTGTTTATGACCTAATTGATAAAGACGTCATCGAAGAAACAACAGGAAATGTTTGTAACAGTCCAGTTTTACCGGTCTTAAAACGTACCGATCCTTCACAGCCCCCTGTGTATAGGTTTGTGATCGACCTCAGAGAAGTGAACAAGATAGTTATCCCACAGTTCCCAGTTGTCCCCGACATTACTGCTTTATTGACGATGGTTCCAGCTTCAGCAAATTGGTTCTCGGTGATTGACCTGAAGAACGCTTTCTTCAGTATCCCGATTGCTGAGGAGAGTAGAGATATTTTCGGATTTAATTTAGGAGGACGAAGTTTCCGCTTCAAGTGCGCTCCTCAAGGCTACTGCGAAAGCCCATCAATATTCAGTCAGGCCCTGAAAACACAACTAGACACGATTGTTCTACCGAATGGTTCAACTCTGATTCAGTACGTAGACGATCTACTGATCGCTGCAGACACTGAAGAGATTTGCAAGAAAGCTACGTTATCATTATTGCATCACTTATGTGACATAAAGCACAAAGTCTCTTTCTCCAAACTACAATTTTGCCGACAAGAAGTAACCTACTTAGGTCACATCTTGTCGAAGGAGGGAAGGAGACTGACACCAGAAAGAATACAGGCAATTGCAGAACTGAGTGCCCCAAGAACACAGAGAGAGGTTCGAGCCTTCTTGGGCATTACATCGTACTGTAGACAATGGATACCGAATTTCTCACTACTAGCTAAACCCTTGCTGGCACTACTCTGTAAAGACACGCCAAATCCTATGCCTTGGTCTGAAGATTGCCAGACGAGTTTCCACGAGTTGCGCGATGCATTATGTTCGGCTCCTGTGTTGGGAAACCCCAACTACAGTAAGCCTTTTACATTATATGTCCATGAGAAGGAAGGTTGTGCATTATCAGTTTTAACACAACATTTTGGGGACAGACAGCGCCCATGCGCGTATTTTTCGGCAACTCTAGACCCTGTGGCGAAAGCCCTACCAAGTTGTCTGAGGGCTACCGCCGCAGCAGCTGTCTGCATCCGGCAATCCGCTAGATTAGTCATGAATAATACTCTGATCGTTATGGTTCCGCATGCAGTAGACATTTTACTAAACAGGACGAAGACACAACACCTTACTAGCGCTCGACTATCCAGTTACGAACTTACGCTGCTAGCAAGTCACATCCACATAAAGAGGTGTGATACACTGAACCCCGCAACGTTATTACCCATCCCGACAGGGACAGCCGAGATTGATAAACATGATTGCTGTTTTAGGACAGAAGAAGAGACAAAAGGGAGAGTAGACTTACAGGACACTCCCCTTCCTGAATGCAACGATACTTTATGGGTTGATGGTTCATGTTTCAAGCTGCCGAATGGTGATACGACTGCAGCATATGCCGTAACGACATTACACACCATTATAGAGACTGCGCGAATTTCCCATAATTCTGCACAAGCTGCAGAGCTAATTGCGCTTACCAGAGCATGTGTGTTAGCGAAAGGAAAGCGAGTGAATGTGTACACTGACAGCCAATACGCCTTTGGTGTGGCTCACAGTTTTGGGAGATTGTGGCGTGAACGTGGGTTTCTTACGTCACATGGTGCAAAGATACAACATGGTCAGCTAGTTAATGAGCTCCTCCAGTCACTGACCTTGCCACTACAAGTTGCCATTATAAAATGTAGTGCACACAAAAAGATTCAGGATGATGTTGGCCGCGGGAATGCATTTGCAGACGAGGTTGCGAAAGAGACTGCAAGGAACACAATGAGTCGGATGTATGTTGTAGGTCCCGCTAGATGGATTACTGATGTAGGAATGTGTGAGGACACCATTGAGAGCGTGAAATCAATGCAAGCCGAGGCAACTGAGAAAGAGGTGAATGAATGGAGAGAAAGTAAGGGTAGGTTAGATGCGAATGGTTATTGGGTCGAATTGTCAGAACACCAGCGATGGTTATTGCCTAACGCCTATGTACTTGCAGTAGTAACAATGGCTCACGGATTTGCACACATCAGTTCGAGAGGAATCTGTAAAGTATTGGCCCCAGTATGGCAAAATAGCAATATCCCGAAATATGCAGAGAATGTGGTCAGAAACTGTATGGTGTGTTTGAAGTACAATCCCGGTAGGGGAACCCCAACTCCAGCTGGTCATTTTGCGCCTCCAACGTATCCGGTCGAGGTTTTGCAGCTCGATTTCATTCACATGGAGAGGTGCAACAATCTGAAGTATGTGCTCGTTGTTGTTTGCGCCTTCTCCAGGTGGGTGGAAGTGTACCCCCTTAAAGACATTACTGCCTTGTCAACTGCCAAAGCCCTTGTCAAAGAGTTCTTCCCGAGATTTGGCATGCCTAGAATCGTCTGGAGTGATAATGGAAGTGAATTCGTAGGACACGTGATGAAGAGAGTGTGTGAATGTTTAGGCATACAGCAAAAATTCCACTCTGCGAATCACCCCCAATCAGCTGGATTGGTAGAGTGCTACAATGGCACTTTAAAGCTCAAATTAGCCAAGATTCAAGCCAGTACAGGTCTTAAATGGCCTGACGCCTTGCCCCTAGCACTCTTGTCAACCAGAATGACTGTCCATTCCAGATTAGGATTTAGCCCTCACGAGATAGTGTTTGGCCGCCCAGCCAACGTCTGGGGCGTGCCAAGACCAAAGAAACTTAGCAAAATAGAGCACCCCGTACTGCTTGATTATTTGTGCGAATTGACAACTAATTTGCGTGTTTTTCACCAACAGGTTCACAGTTCCTCTCCACCAGCCTCTGACGATCCAGGTCACTCCATCACACCCGGCACGTGGGTCTTGGTGCGGAACTTCCAGCGCACAAACAACGGACAGCCGAGGTGGACCGGACCTTATCTGATACTTCTTTCCACGAGATCAGCGGTTCGGGTGGAAGGCAAAAAGAACTGGGTGCACGGGACCCATTGTAAACGGGTCCCTCTGCCCCTTCCATACGACCGGTGGGTCAACGAACGAATTGCCGACTCCGAGACAGAATCTATACCTCGTTTCATCCCTTTCAGCGATGCACGTTTAAAAGAAACTGGTACCGAAAAAGAGAGTGATCATATTTTACAAGGATTTGTGCCACAGTCTACACAGTTGGACACTACCGAACCTGAGACATTGTTTGAAGACCACACCGTGCCAGGAAAACGACGGTACAATTTAAGGACTAAACGAAGAGACTAGATAAAAACGAACTAATGTGATTTCCCTTCCCCCAAGAACTATTTTTGATTTTTCAGCTCTCTCACTCTTAGGAAACGTGCTCATTTTTTTGATTTTCGAACCGCCATCCGGTTCTGCTGCTAGGGTCGCGGTTGAAGGCTGGGGAGTGCAACTGGGGACGTTTAGGTCAACGGTTCTGGTTGGTCCAATGGAGTTACCCCGGACTGAACAGAGCGCACCCCCTGGCAGAACCAACCTACCACCGCGGGCAGCAACTAGAGGATGGAGTTTCCTAGGGTAAAGAGACCTACCAGACTCCCAAACTTTGAAAGACAATTATGCACTGTACTGGCCAAAAGAAAGTTTTTGATAACATGTATTTTAATGTTGTGTAGCATAACGATGTTTTTGACTGGTTATACTCTATTCGTATTCCAAGTTACTTTTTCAAATGACACCCGGCCACAGCCTCCTCCTACTATCTCTCCACACTACTTTCACCCTCTACCCGAACACGAATCTGCCAGAAGACTCGAATTTGTAAATAACTCATTCATTCAACTCCTACACCAACACCAGTCCATCATGAACACATCGAACTGTTGGATATGTGGACTCATGCCACACACAACGGATAAGGGTATCCCATACTTCATCCTGCCTTTCAGTTATTATGGTTCTCTGTGGGCTTTCCAGACCATGTTCCTATTCGCCCTAGAACCATACCCGACACGTTCTACTGAAAGTGATTCCAGTAACAAGGCACTAATAGCAGGGATAAGAAATATGAGTAGAGAGTTCGACACCTATCTTACGATTCCCAAAGATGAACTCACTCCGTACACTCGTTGGAACGTAACTAAATATGGGGTTTACCTGAGTAAGAGCCAGACAGCAAAGAAATCCCGCCCAGTTTGGATAGTACCCAACCGAGGTCACTTATGTTTACAGGGTATCGGAAGGGATCCCAAAGCACAATTAGGAAAGAGTATATGCACGGAAATGTATGTGTTCGCTTCCCGAACTTCCCCTATACTATTAGCAGCCAAAGGCACATATTTCGTCTGCCATGACCAAGCTTACACCTGGTTACCCCCTGACTTCTCAGGTACATGCTTTATCGCATTTCTGCTGCCTCCCACCTACACGGCCAGAGCAGATTACCATCGGACAAGGACAGCTAGAGGTGTCGTGAGTAAAGACGACACCGCGGGTCAGGAATTCACTGACTTCGCAAAGGGTTTTCTGCCATTTTGGGGGCCTATGGTAAACAGCAGGAATATTCGCCAGTTATCGAGGATAGTTGAATCCGCCGTGAGTACAACGGCCGGAGCCCTTGGAAATTTGACGACCGAACTTCAGTCGGATCGACTTATGACCCTTCAGAACCGAGTTGCCCTAGATATCATACTCGCCGATCGTGGTGGTGTGTGTAGAGTCATCCAATCTAGTTGTTGCATTTTCATCCCTGATAACGCACCGACAGTGTACCAAGCCATCTCTAAACTACACGAAATATCTGGTTCCCTCCACGTGGAAAAAGGAGATTGGTCTTTGCAAGGGTGGTTCTGGGGACTGATCGCTACATGGGGATGGAAAATATTGATCTTCATTGGGATGATCTTAGCACTTCTGTTTATGTTCTGCCTGTGTATACAGTGCGCTCCTGCACTCTGTGGCCTCTGTGCTACTTCATGTGTACGGAAGCCTGTGTCAAGGGACGAACTGAGCAACAGAATGATGTTACAGCAGCATTTCCACGAATTCCTTCATACGGATTTGGACTCAGATTAACATGAATTATTGCCTTACATAAGGGCAAAAGGAGGGTCTGTGGTTCTGAAAATCTGGACTCTGTTGTTGTTCCGATATCGAGGTCCAATACCCGTGTCACAAAATATCAACGTACCATGACTAATTTGGTGTCAGCGAACCGATAATGATTAGGACATCATTCCCATACATCTCGAGGGTCGCCAACACCCCCAAATCGTAGTTTCCGTCCCAACCCCTTAGACTCCATTTTGTGAACGACATCCATCTTACGTCTTGCCCTCATGATAAGTCAATTAAAGGTCGAGCTTGATCTAAAAGGACACGTCCTCCTTCCCTGACTTCCCCCTGACCTGTCCCAACTGACTCCATTGCCTTTAGCCAAACCTGTTTGGGCAACCCCTGGCCCAGTGCCCAAATGCGATAGCATCAATGCATAGCATTCCTCAAACCATTCACTACATACAAACCATGCTTTCTACAAACACACACCTGTCCTGTTCCCTGTTTATGGCCAGTTTTATGACTAGGAGGTGCCTTCCTTTATTGGGGTTTCATCGATATCTGATGGGAGTTCCGGGCTTAGCTGGGTAATCTATCACGAATTGGACGTCTAAAATACGGGCTTGCCTACATGACTTCGCTCTTTTGTATTATTGTAGAAATATGTGTATAGCCATATCATAAACTCAAGAATTCTTGCTTGCAGCTATTATTTTTGTATATAAGGAGAAGGCTGGTTCTGTAAAAACGAACAGTCTCCTGAGAACACATGACCCGTGTTTGTCGTGCTTCTAGGATACCTGTTACTTGGTAGCTATCAATAAAACTTGATCTCTGACTCGACTAGAAGACTCCGTGTTTCTGTGGTCCGGAACAGGGAGAACTCAGAGGTCTTCGGGTGTTATCCCCTGGCACCAAACGGGTTCCTAAAAACCCGTTACCTCAACAGGCCGGAAACATTGACTCGCCTGTGCAAACCAAAAATGGCGCGTGCCGCCGCATTCTGGACCACCTGCATCCGTTGCAGGAGATATTCGGGCAGGCCAAGATATAAGATGTTAGAGTAGTCCAATCTTGAACCAATCAAGGCCTGCACCGTAATCCTCCTGTGATCCTCGGAGAGCAAAGGAAAAAACTTCCGAAGCATACGGAGAAGTCCAAAGCAGGTGCCAGTGAGGGCAAGGATCTGAGATCTTAAAGTCAGACCATTGTCAATTTTTACCCCCAAATTCTTAGCTGACTGAGACGACTGCCTTGGAGGGGACATATCCGCAGGCAACCACACCTGCCAGTCCGGATCGGATTGACAACCGAAGAAGAGTACCTCCGATTTATCTGAGTTGCACTTGAGGCTGTTCAGTTGGAGCCATTTAAAAACAGCCCCAAGGCACTCGCGGATACTCTCTCCGTCAAAATCCTCTCCTTTCCGGCAGGTGAAGAGCAGCTGGGTGTCATCCGCATAGGATACGATCTGGGCCCCGAAAGACTCCGCCAGGGCCGCCAGAGGGGTCATAAGGATGTTAAAAAGAGTCGGGCTCAACACAGAGCCCTGCGGGACTCCGACTCCCAATGGCGGCATCTCAGCAGAGGCCGAGGAGGCCCAGACCGTCTGACGTCGACCAGCTAAAAAAGATGTAAACCAGCTGAACACCGTCCCCCTCAGACCGATCTCATAAAGTCTGGTGAGCAAGCCCTCATGGGGGACGGTGTCAAAGGCCGCCGACAGATCGAGCATGATCAACATGGCTCTCCCACCCAGGTCTAGCGTCTCCTTGATGGCCTCAGACACCTCCAGCAGCGCCGTCTGAAGCAGATCGTTGGATTACAGAAAATTGGAGAGCATGTTGTGAACGTGCTTCTCCAGGGTCTTAGCCAGAGCAGGGAGACGAGAAATAGGCCTGTAGTTGGCCAAGACCTCGGGGGCCAGACCGGGCTTCTTAATAAGAGGAATGACCATGGCTTGCTTCCACGCCAGAGGGACCTCGCCTTGGCTCAAAGAAAGATTCAGGAGGGGTTGACCAACGGGTTTACCACCTCCGCCATCTTCGCTAGAAATTTGGCCGGGCAAGGATCAAGCGGCGATCCAGATTTAAGATTGGCCAAGAGTGTCAAGGACGAAGCAGTTGAAATGGGCGGAAAGTCTGACAGGACTGGCCCTGGGGGGACCGATGGAACAGGACCAGCCTCAGGGCCAAACAGGGCAGCCGCCGGCCGCGGTGAGAAGGAGTCCTGTATCAGTTGCTGGAAAAGGCTATAAATCGGCAACTAAGCGCTTTATTCCATAGGACCAAGGCACTCGACCCCACGCAGTTTGTGTTTCATGCAGGTCACAACATGGAGCTGGCCCTTATCAAGGCCACTGAGGAGGTTAGAGCCGCGGTTAACCCGGGAGGGGTGGCTGTTCTGATTCTGTTGGATTTGTCGGCAGCCTTTGACATGGTCCACCACGGGGTGTTGATGGACTGGTTGTCGAGGGCAGGGGTGGATGGCTTGGCCTGGAGCCTCCTGAAATCTTTTTTGGCCGACAGAATCCAAACAGTTGACCTCGTGTTGGAAGAAATCTAAACCTTTTGCACTCCCTTGCGGGGTGCCGCAGGGGTCCTCCCTGAGTCCAACGCTTTTTAATATCTATATCAGCCCGTTGGCAGCCTTGATAAGATATTTTGGTCTGCAACGTACATCCTACGCAGATGACATGCAAATTGTGTTATCCATACCACAAGGGTCCCAAGTGGATATGGCAGCGAGATGCCATGATTGTTTGAAAAACTTTGCTGGCTGGATGGCCTCCAACTGCCTTTAACCGAATGCGGGGAAGACCGAGGTTATCATATTTGGGAAAAACCCTAACATCTGGACCCCTGATATGTGGCTTGAGTCCTTGGGAAAGCTACCACTCCCCACTGGTAAGGCAAAAAATCTGGGTGTTATCATGGACCAAAAGCTTGATTTCTGGGATCAGGTTAGGGGAGTGGTTTCGACTGGCTTCCATATCCTTGGGATATTAGGAAAAATTCATTTTTTTTCTTCCAGCCGATGGTTTCAGGACAGCCGTCTCAGCTCTCATTTTGTCGTGCTTGGGCTACTGTAATAGTCTGTACCTGAATTTGAAAAAAAAAAAACAGGTATATTGCAGTTGGTACAAAACGCGTCGGCGAGACTGCTGACTGGGATCCCAAATTTTGCCTCTGTACGAGAGGGTCTCTGGCAACTACATTGGATGTTGGCTGCCAGTAATAAGACGTGCACAATGTTAGGTTTTGTGCACTGAGGAGCGGTGGCCCAGAGTTTTTGAGTAGGTGTTTCAAGTGGTACGTGCCTGAGAGAGCGCTTCGCTCTGCCAAAGGCAGACTAGTTGTGGTGCCACTAATAAAAAATACCAGTTGGGGAGGAAACAGCTTTGCCTACTGTGCAGCAAAAGCCTGGAACAGCTTGCCGGCGCATACTGTGCTTCAGACAGAACATTATCAGCCGCAGCCCATTAAGAAAGCCTATTCAAAACAATGCGTCTCACCACCTTAACCAGAGAGTCAAGCAATAAGGTAGGCGTATAGCAATAGGTACTGTACCGGTTGCCCTTTTTGAAAACAGGTACGATAATTGACTTTCCCCAGGACTCAGGGGGGCATGCCTCTACAGCTGCGTTGATCAGAGAGGTCAGAACAGGGACTCAAACCTCCACGTCCTGTAAGTAAAGGTTGGGAAGAATGCCATAGGAAACCGGGGCCTTGTTCCTGGATAGCCTCAACATGCATTTCCTAACCTCCTAAAAAGAAAATTTCTTTGCAGCTTTCCCTTCTATCTCACCCGTCCCTAGCTAGATGCAGAGGGTGGGAGGTTATAGATTTCTTCAAAATGTCCCACCTAACTATTTTCAGCTATATGGCCTCCCAAAAATTACCGGTGTCTGTCGCAAAAAAGGGGTTGTTAATGATGCTAAAACAATCTCCAAGTGGTAGCCTCAATCAATTCCACCCAGGTCTCCTCCTTATGATGTTCTTTAATCTGGTCAGTTCTAATTTATACACACTATGGCTAATACTAACTAAGGAGGGGTCCCTAGGTTTGGCCTTCAATGCTCTCAGTGCCTGGCAAACAGCCTGAGTCAAACCACCAATGCAAAATACCTTGATGCTGCAATGCTGGTGCCTTCAATAATAGTGAGATAGTAGTAGAGATCCCAGAGAGGGTAATTCTGCTGGGGAAACAACTGTTACAACACATGCATTACAACGCATGCTTTTACCCCGCATGCCATTACAACAAAAAAGGCTTGCTGTAGGGGGTATAAGGTGTTGGATTTAACTCCAACACCTTCCCTACTGTTGCACTGACTGGAGTTGGAAGAGTAAATTATACTATTCCAATCTCCAGTGCACTCCGACAGCAAGTCGGAGTAAAAAATTGTGTTGTAACGGCATGCAGGGTAAAAGCATGCATTGTAGTGGCATACAACCATTCTGCTGAAATGTGAAATTGTCAAACTCCTTCTTGTACTGGGTATACAGAGAGTTATAGAAGGGGTCTGAGAATATCTGGAACCACTTAAGCACCCTGCCTCCATCATTGGCCTTTTAGGTCCCTCTCATTCCCACCCTAAAAGGTTGAACCAGTGGGTCCAACAAATTGTAACACGCACCGGGTTATGATCACTAAAGAGGCTTGAGGAATTTACAAATTCCGAAATGAAAGGAAAAAAGAATGCAGAAACAAAAATAAAGTTGATAAATGACTCACAACCTCTCCCTCTAACGGGGGGATTAATATCCTTCCTAAGCGGGGACAACTTACACATTGCTGAGATTAGATCAAATTCATTAAAAATATCGTATAGACTTGTCACCTGCTGGGTATGTTCCATATACATAACAGTTGAGAGAAAGCATCCAGGAGCCTGCACTCCGTCATCCCTCGGGTCCCCACATAAATGAACATTAAAGTCCCCAGCAACCATGAAGTTTACGCTCGACCTATTGAGTCCTTTCAATTTTCTTAAATGTTAGCCCAGCACTTGAATATTACAAACCCCCGAGCACATAGAAAAAGCGTTATAAAAGTTCAACAGGAGCCAGTGATCCTGGGGTTAACATATGGCTAGATTGTAAAGAGCAAGCCTATAGAAGTACCCAGGGGTAGGGCCACAATGGTAGAGATAGAACCACTAGATCTAGGGTACTTGATGGAAGCTAAAATTCTCTCCACTACATAGGGCCTATTAAATTTGATAATGATACAATCCCCCACAAAGTTTTTCTTGTCACTGCCAACCCAGCTCACTCTTCGTACCATGGAGATATGGCTTGCAACCCGGGCCCCCAGGGTGGTGATTAAATTCAACCAATGCAGAATTTTATTTTTGAGTTGATCAAAATCCTCCAGAATACCTGGTGAGAGAATAGGAACATTCCCCAGCACTACTACATAAGGGGTAGATTGAGGTGGGATGTTGAGAATAACTGGCCAGGAACAAGGAGAAGGTGAAGCATAATTTGGGGGCATATTATAGTTCAGACGCGCTGACTGGCACTATCTCTTTACTGCCTGCCACCACTCCAGGGTGCTTACCAGCTCTTGATGGTGGAGGAGTGAAATTTGGCCTTGTTGTCTGGATATGGGGTCTAGATATGGCACCAGTACTCCGAGGTCTCAACGTGTCAGCTTCCCTTGCTAGACCTTGTGGATCATATGGTTTGATAGCGGTGGATAACCCTATAACTGGATAATTAGGAGCAAGAGCTTCCACAAGGCATACCGGATGGGTCTGGTTTTGTTTAAAGAGCTCTTTTTCTCTTTAAACAAAACCATTCAGTGCATCTATTAAGGAGTCCTGAAATTAATCCAATAAAACCACCACGTCAGACTTTGCCATTTTGAGGGTATTGACACTATTGAATGGTAAATCGCCAGTGGCCCTAGGGCGCTTGGATATACTGACAGTTGTCGCCCTCTTTCTTTGGCCTCCCGCTCTCGTGGCCTCCTCCACTACAACCTGAACATCAGGCAGTGACTGAATGACAGGATCTTACATCTGAGAGCACATGGAGCATAATGGCTATTCCACCTCTAAGGGTGTGGTTGTAATATCTGCCCGGCCACTATCCTGCTCAAAAGATGGTGCAGTCAATCCCAACCCCTGAGCAAGGGGAGCAGGCAATGGAACACCAGGAGATAAACGAGGGAGAGAGGGAACAAGACAGTCTATGGGTGACCAACTCTATTTCCTTGTCAAGCACCCCTGCGGCGCGCTGCAGAAAGCCGTTCATGGTGATGACCGTTTCTGTGGAGGTCTTGGGGGGGCAATCGCCAGAGTCTTGCATTTTCCTGTAAATGCACAAGCGCTATCCACAGATCAGAAGACCAGCACAGCACTGGACTGGTCATGGAAATCAGATGGACTTCACAATGCTCAATTGCACCCTTTAAACTGAAGATGAGGATAAACCCCTAGTGTCCAGTGTGGATATCAAGGTAATTAGACTGGTTCTCAAAGCGATAATGTGGTGTCACTTAATAAATAGGAGCAAACTGGGGGGGTGGGAGGGGGCACAACCAGAAGTGTTAAGACATGCAAAGCAAAGGAAGGAAGAGAAAACAAGAAGATGTGTCCCCTACTGGCACCTTCATACTCCAGAGTCCTCCAGGATCATAGTCAAACACTTCTTGTCACAGGGAATTGGGGACCAACCATTGAAAATCCTATGCAAGGGAGACGCGTGAGCGCGCGAATCAAGATGGCCGCCGCCGCTTGAGCTCCGTCGCGCATAAAGCCCATTTTTGTGTTTAACGACGATTTTCTGGTCAGGCATAATGTGCAAATGAGGTCGCTTCATCCACTTTAAGGATTCCTACCTTTGGAGGAGTTTTTACAGCGTTTCACGACCTGGAAGTGCTGTTTTTGGTTCCTTGGTTCCTACACCCAGCTTACACCTCAGGTACTGCTTGCCTTCTGTGACTAGGGGGAGGAGTGTTCAGCAGGAAAGGGCCTGGCTTGGGCCTAGCCACACCCACAGCCCTGTTTAACTTATTTATTTTCCTTTACATCTTGCATCTGGGTGTTTTTTCTCCTCAAAATGGAAACTAAAAACTCTGCTACTAATAAAAGGAAGCAGCAAGTTTCACCGCCTCCAGTCAAATTAAAGGTTGTGGAATCTTCTGAACCTTCCCTCTCATTGATACTTGAAGAAAATCAAGCTCTTCGAGTTAACAGCGAAAATATTACGTCAGAAATTAAAGGTGTGCGTAAGGAAATGGCTAGTTTATCTATGAAAATTTCTGATAATTCCATCAAAATTCATGATAATAAAACCAAAGTGGATGCTTTTACTCCGTTGGTGGAAAAAATACTTCCTATGAAATCTCAGCTCTTGGACTTGGAAAATCGCAATAGACAGTATAATCTTCACATTTTTAATTTGCCTTTAGAAGTTGAGGGTTTGAATTGTCGTCTATATTTGGAAAATTTGATTCCTGGCCTCTTGAATATCAAATTTCCAGAAAAATTTGAAGTGGATAAGGCCCATAGAATCTCATCGTAACCCTCGTAATGCTAAACCAAGGCAAATGATTTTCAAAGTCCTCCGTCATCATCATCTTGTTTTGATAAGGAAAGCTGCAAGAGAAATCCCTACAATGTTGGTGAATGGCAGTAAAATCTTTATTCATCAGGATTTCGCCAAAGAAACTGTTGCAATTCGTAAGGAGTTCGCTGCCCTTCGTCCACAATTGAGAAGCCTTGGATTCAAATATGGTCTTTTTGATCCATCCCTCATGTGCATCTGGAAAGATAATTTTTCCAAATCCTTTCATCGACCAGAAGACTTGCGGCATTTTCTTGAACATCAAGGTCAACACTCGATGGATACTCATGACCCTTCTCCTTGACTCTCTTTAATGGTTAAAATGTTTCTGCTGACAATTTTTCTGAGTGCATTGTGCATTTTGTTTTGGGCTCCAGCGGTTTGGCCATGCTTGTAAAGTGTGTGTGCGTTTCACTTCTCATGTTTATGTTTGTTGTTTATCAGTTTTTTTATGTTCTTTCCTTCCCTTTCCATTCTCTTATCTCTAGAGCTGCTCACTCTTTTCCTTTATGGAGCCTCTCTTTCACATTTTATAATCTTCAAAACTACTCATATCTTTTATATGTTCTTTTATCTACCATCCTCTTCTTCTCTTTCATTCCTTCATTATGGCTATTGTTAAAGGTATTTCGTTAAATGTAAAAGGTTTACGTCACCCAATCAAACGTACTAAGATTTTAGATTATTTAGGTCGTTCCAAAGCTGATTTTTGTTTCTACAAGAAACTAATGTTGAAGATAAAATATTAAATTACATGAATAAGAAATGGGTTGATTGTATAGTTTCTTCTCCTGCTCTTGGTAAAAAAAATGGTGTAGCAATATTGATCGCAAAAAAGTCTCATTGCCTTAAATATTGAACAAAATCAATGATATTGAAGGGAGATAATTAATTGTTAAAGTTAAAATTCATGATTCAATTATCACATTAATAAATGTTTATGGCCCTACTGCAGATGAGCCTCAATTTTGGTCTAATCTTACTACAGAGGTTCTTAAAGTTGGAAATGTTCCGCTGATTGTAGCAGGTGATTTTAACGTTATATCTGATCCTTTATTGGATAGATTGTCTCAAACGAAATTTCATACCTGTAATGTCTATTTTGCTTTTAAAAATTTTCTTCAAACTACGAAATTGGCTGATATTTGGCGCCTCCACTTCCCTACAGATAAAAATTGTACTTTCTTTTCTAATCCACACAATTCCCACTCCAGAATTGATTATATTTTAGTTTCGAGACAACTTATTGCTTCTATTACATCACCTGTGATTGGAAATATTGATATCTCGGACCATGCCATGATTTCTTGTATTTTGAATCTCCATACAACATCCTCTAAACAATCTAGATGGAGAATGAATTCTAACATTGCTCCTAATGATCGTAATAAACCAAAACTTTTATCTGCTATATCTGATTATTTTCATTTGAATCCTGAGGGATCTACTTCTTTGATTACTCGTTGGGATGCTTTTAAAGCGTATATAAGAGGGGCTACTATTTCTATTATGGCTCATGAGAATAAGACTTTTAATGCAAATATTACACGATTAGAAAAACAAATAGCGAAATATGAAAGACTTTTTATCACCTCCAATGATATAAAATATAGAGATATATTGCAAAAGCTACGTTATGAGTTCAATACTAATCTTAGTAACAGAGCTGGTGTCCAACTTTCCAAAGCTAAAGCTAAGTTTAGTTTTAACGCGAATAAATCTGGTAGACTTTTAGCAAATTACCTTCGTATTAAAAAAGATAAAACGCAAATCACCTCCATTCGCAACCCTATGGGTAAAGTGGCCATTTCGCATGCAGATATTGTCAATGAATTCCTAGAATTTTACTCCAAATTATATGATAAACCTGATTTTAATGATGATTCGCTGGTAGACTCCTTCCTATCCTCCTGTAACATGCCTAAACTTTCTCAAACAGACAAAATTAAATTGGATTTGCCCATTACATTAGACGAAATTTTATCTGCCATAAAATCCCTCAAACAAAATAAATCCCCAGGCCCTGATGGTTTACCTGCAGAGTTTTATAAAGAATTTCAATCTCAACTTTCACCCTTTTTACTTCAGCTATTTACTTTATTTAATTCTTCAGGAAGCATATCTGGTTCTTTTTCAGAAGCTTTAATTATTGTTCTTCCGAAACCGGATAAAGACCCCTCCCTGGTTTCTAATTACCGTCCTATTTCTTTAATAAATCAAGACTGTAAATTATATGCAAAAAATTTAGCTTTACGTTTATCCCCGATATTAGATTCTATCATTCATTCTGATCAATCAGGGTTCATGAAGAATAGATACTCGGCTAATAACACAAGAACGTTATTACATGTCATTGAACAAGCACAGACATTAACGAGTCCATCAGCTGTTATGGCTTTAGATGCTGAAAAAGCTTTTGATAAACTTCATTGGCACTTTTTATTTCGCACTTTAGTCTCTTTTAGTTTTGGTGTTAACTATATCCGTATGATTTCAGCTCTATATTCTAATCCTACTGCTAGATTATTTATTAATGGCCAAGTTTCCTCTCAATTTTCCCTTTATAGAGGTACACGTCAAGGATGTCCCCTTTCTCCCCTTTTGTTTCTATTAGGTATTGAACCCTTTCTTGCTTCTATCAGACAATGTGATTCTATTAAAGGAATTGAGGTCAAAGGTGTTTGGAGTTAAAACGCTAGCCTATGCTGATGATGTGCTTTTGTTTATTAATGATCCCACATATTCATTTCCTTCCTTAATGGACATAATCTCTAAATATTCTGTAGTGTCTGGATATAAATTAAATTCTAATAAAACTGAATTTTTTCCCTTAAATGTGTTTTGTACTCCGGATATGATTCCCAGGCGTGAAATTATTTGGCAGAAGAAAAAGTTAAAATATTTGGGAACTTTGCTTTCTTCTTCTATCAAATCTACAATGACTCTGAATAGTGATTTCGTTTTAAATTATATTAAATATAAAACGTCTAAGTGGTCTCCATTACATCTTTCATGGTGGGGACGAATGAATTGCATTAAAATGAATATCGCTCCCAATTTTTTTTACAGTTTAACTATGTTACCCATTCAATTTCCATTACAATTTTATAAAAATATTGATAAACTTCTTTCCAAATTCCTTTGGAATAATAAAGCAAACCGCATTTCCTATAGAAAACTAAAGATGTCAAAAAATAATGCTGGTTTTGGTATTCCCGACTTTCATTTGTATCATAAAGCGTTTATTATAAAGCAAAGTGCTATTTAGTTTCACCATTCCTCTGTCCATAATCCTCCCACCTGGTTTCATATTGAAAAATCTATTGTGTATCCCTTTCCATTACCCTCTTTATTGACCATGTCAAATAAATCCTCCTGTCTTCATAATTCTCTTATCATTAAATCCACTAAACTAATTTTTAATGACCTTGATTCTATTTTTGAACATCCACTGTCTAATACAACAGATATATCATTATGGTATAGTAATGTTATTAAATTGAATCGTCATGTTAATTTTTGGTCCTCATGGATTAAAGCAGGGATTTTTTTATCTTAAGGATATTTACTCTAATAATATGTTTCTCTCATTCCAGATGTTACAATCTAAATTCAATTTACCTAATTCAGATTTTATTAAATATGAACATTTAAATAATTCTATCTTAGATTCATTCTCCCAAGCTATTTCCTCTATTCTTCATGCTGATTTATTTACTTATATTCAAACTATCTCATCTAATCCTCAATGTGTTTCTATTTTACATAAAAAACTGTCTAATGATTTGGGTTCAAATATTAATACGATTGCAGATTTTTGGAACAATGAATTGTCACTTTCATTGTCAACTGATTTGTGGGAAACTATATGGCTTTCTCATATTTCTGGTTGGTTACCTGTTTCTCTGTTTCAAACTAATTCTTATATTTTATTTAATTGTTTATGGACACCATTACGTTTATTTAAAGCTAAAATCCTTCAATCTGATTTATGTTGGAATTGCAAATTACATTCTGGTTCATTGCAACATATGCTTTTTACTTGTCCTTTACAGTCTACATTTTGGTCAGAAGTGTGGGATATTGTTAAAAAAATTCTTCATATTCAAGAAGATTTGTCTTATAAATTGTTAATCTGCAAAGCTGTACTCTTATCACAAGATTTAAATGCACTTGAATGCAAACTCTTTAATTTCCTACTGTCTTCTGCGTTAAAATCAATTACATTTTGTTGGAAAGATGTTTCAAAGTTATCAGTTCATGCATGGTGGTCATGGGTTATTTTTACACGAAGAGGGGCACAATTATCTTTATCTGGGGTCTGTCAAATCTCAATTTCTTATCAATTATTTTGGACTCCTATTGATGTATACTTATCTCATTAATTTTAGTACTTGCTTTTTTTTCTATGATGTTCTACTTATGTATATATTGTTCTTCTATAAGTAGCTTGTTTCATTCTCTATTGACTATATAGTATTATATGTTTCCCTTCCCTTCCCTCTCCCCTTTTTATTAGTTTTCATTACATATTTCTATCTGCAAATTTTGACATGCAATTTTCATGTATTTTTCTGTATGTCTTGCTTCTTATACTGAAAACCTCAATAAAATATTTTGAACTCAAGAAAATCCTATGCAAGAGGTGGGGCCTAGCCCAATCCAGTCTCCTCCAGACACTGACGGGCGCGGACGAGCCTGCCCTTAGCCCGGGTGCCGCCCATGCCGTGGTGGGCAGAGAACTATTTTCAGTGAATGGCGCAACTGATCACAGCCCCTACTCCTTCCTTCTGGGAGCAGGATAATGGGAAACGAAGTCCCAACTGTGAGGCAACACCAGCAGGATTCACCAGACGTCCTTCACTTCGGTGGGTAGAGGGCACCTTTCAGTGGGCGGCGTGGGGGAACGGATCACGAGGCCCTACTCCTTCCTTCTGGGCACATGATGAGGGGACACGTAGTCCCAACAGTGAGGCAACACCAGCATGATCCACCAGACGTCCCAATTTCCCTTGGGCTAAACCATCAGATTATGACCAGCGTGTGAGCAACTCTGGAGAAGACACATTTGCAACCATGACATGTTCTAGCACTCTTTCTGTGGAGTTTTGTATGTGACCACAACCTAAACATCAAACCTCCCTGTGGTCAGAAATTAATACGGGTTTAATCATGTTTTGGTTACGGCACCCTTTTTCGTTGAACATTACACCTTTTTGTCGAGCAGTGGTCTTCCCCAGAGCTATGACTCCTGAAGCACGAACTCAGACCCTCCTCCTACAACTTAGCATATTGTTTTCAGTACTCCTACTGCACACTGCTGCGTGCAACATGATCAACTAGACAGCACTCAGGCAAGCAACCGTTGATTTTCCACCTTAAGACCCGGCCCCCAGTTGTGACGTAGCAAGACCTTAATTTTAAGTATTGTAGTGACAAACTCAAGAACAAAGTAGGAACTTAGAAGGAACATGGGTTGGTAGTTACATATAAGTGGGCAATTATGCAAAAATATCTTAGATGCTGAAAATAATGAAATCATTTGTATTTACACAGACAAAATAGATTGCGAAGTCTTTCCTGTTCTCTATCATTTTTTCTTTCTCCTATACCTACGACATCGCCTTCTTCCCATTAATTCTCAGACACTCAGGCAAAAGCTGTCTCCTCTTGCAAACGTATTCGTATTTTCAGACTAGCCCAACTTATTGTGCTCGTAGCAACTGGCCTGGGGCAGACACATGCTTTATTGCAGAATAAGGAAGAGGAAAAACACTGGTTTCCTATGCCAGTATCATGACTCTGTCATGCCACTTAGATTAGCGGATCCATTTTAGTTCCCTTTCTGCTTAGTATACACTTCTTTTGGTTTGGAAATCACATTCAAGAAAAACAATAAGAATAGCTACAAAATAGTTGTGCCATTCCCTTTTGCAGTATTTGTCATTCTTTTTACAATAAGCCTTTATGTCTCATAGAATTGAGTTCTCTCTGATCGAACTCTCGCTGTTCTTAATTGTCTGATTTCATTTGTACAACTTCCTCCTAAGTATATGCCTCTAGGCACTGTGGGGGCTCATAGATGCCCCTGCCAACCGCACAACTGGAATATGCCTGGATCAGGCGATAGTCTAATTGCTCAAGGTAAGTCCAAGTATTACAATATAATCCAGTATGTACACACTTTCATCCATTTCTTAAACATTTTCTCTCCACACGCTGAGTGGATTTGCCATTTTTCAAAGCTTCACATGTTGGGGCTGTGCCATCCGAACCTCTTGCACAGAACACGAATAAAGCAATTTCATCACAGGTAGTGTAGTTTATTTTAGTACCCAATGCATTTCGGGCATCTGGTGCCCTTCATCAGGGGTCACTGGAATAACAAATGAAACAACTGATATTACCATTTGCAACAACGTAATCATCAGAAAAATACATTAATATTTAGTTTAAGATACAACATTCCTTGTCTTAGGACAAACTTATCATATTGCTAACATAGCCATTATGGTGCCATAACGTGGTGGAGTTTACTATCAGTCCCCGTGTTTTGCTTCTCCCCCTCTTCTATTATGTAGGCTAACTTTTGCAAACTCCTGTATTCCCTTTGACACACAAACTACTGCTGTGTAGCTTATGACGGCCCCATCAAAAATCGCCAATTTGCAAACACTCCCACTGGTTTAAACACTCACTTCCACCTTCCCATTGATCTTAGGATTAAACACTCTCAATTCGCTTCTTATACACTTATATATTCACACTCACGTCATGTCTATCAACATTCACACGTCTTACCAAGCTCCCCTCCTCCCTCCGTTTCACTCTCACACCCGTACATATCGTTACCATTCTCACAAATCCATCTACCACCCTCCTTTCCGCAATCATACCGCGTCAGGTTTAGACCCACAACAACACTGCTATTTAATCCTACTCATAACTACTTACACCTATCTCATACAACGAAAACGCCAATCTTGCTATAATATTACCAGCGCATTTCGTACCTGCCACTGCCGTCACGGGATTTCCCACGCAATTACTTGACTGACCGGTGTATGTGACATCCCTCTTCCCTCCCCCTATTTAAACACCATTCCTCCTCCCCCATTGGTTCATGTTAAGTGTGGTTAACCGCCAGTTACGCCATTTAAGCCATAATCAGTGCGTTACATCTGGAAGACTACGTTTCCCATAATCCAAGAAATTTATCAAAATTATAACACATTTGATTCTTTGTCAACGCAGAATGATCGTAATATATGATTGCAAAGTTCATTTGTTATCCATCGTGTGTAAAAACATGTTTAAGTTGTTAAACGTTTGTGTCATTCCACCTCTGCCTTCTGTGATGAACCACGCTGTAACGCTTGCCGTGTGGGATCAAAATGTTCATTTTCTATGTTCGTTTCACTTTATCTTCGTGGGTGCTACCCCTTTAAGGACAAAATATTCAACAAGAAATCACGAGAGTAGGAATGCACACTAATGGCAAATCCACTCCGCGTGTGAAGAGAAAATGTTTAAGAAATGGATGAAAGTGTGTACAAACTGTATTATATTGTAATACTTGGACTTACCTTGAGCAATTAGACTATCGCCTGATCCAGGCATATTCCAGTTGTGCGTTTGGCAGGGGCGTCTATGAGCCCCTATTTTGAGATTGTTATTTACCCAGGTGCCGTAAGGGCATGGCACCTAGCCGAGCTGCACACTAGCAGAGGACGAACGCATATGAAGTTTGGAAAACAAGTTTAAAAAATAGGTGTGCATCCCTACTCTCGTGATTTCTAGGCACTGTGGCCTATGCTGCCAACAGAAATTCACTCACTTCGTAAGAGAAAAGATGGGTCTCTAGACTTCATTTTGTTTACTCCTGCACTCCTTATATCACTCTATTCTGCTCCCAGTTTCCCTCCACCTACCCTCACACTCTACATCTTTTATGCTCTTACCTTTTTCCTTCCGGACTGTTCTCATCACCATCGTTTTGAAAGTGCCTTTCACCCTGCATTAAGCATCTTATTACCTGACAGGGCTTTAAGTGGTATAAAAAAGGTGTGTGTGTGGGGGGGGAGAGGGGGAGGGGATGAGGTGGGGGAGATTGTCTCTAAAAAGGGCATGGCGAGAGAAGCATAACTATGAATCCATTTCAAAAGGCCTGCCCTATGTAAGTAAGGGCGCAGCTTAAAACATATAAACTAGCATCCTGTGTTTCTCACAGTGTCCCATCTGACTAGCATTAGAGAGCCGTTCTGTGGTATCTCTCTTATTACACCCAGAAAAGTCACAGAATAAGGGTTATGTGCCTAAAACAAGTCAAACCTGTTAGCTTTGCCAATACTTGTTATAAGTATCAGATGAATGAGTAACACCTACATTGAGAAAAAATAGAATTGAAAATACTACAGGTCTGAAAATATGAGACCATGAACTAAACCTTATCGAGTTCTGTGGAGGGGGTGGTGGTCCACAGAGTGTTACAGCCACTCCTGTCCTCCCCTTCACACCACCCTTCTCTGCAGTCTCTGCAAGGCACATATGCCCTTTTCTACCCAAACCTTCCTGAAATCCTCTGTCCGCATATTTCACACCTCATCTCTGGCCTATTCCACTTTTCACTCTCTCCTGCACATACTTTCTGGCATCTCCACCTCACCATCCTCTCTCACCAAGTCACCTGTCAACACTTCACATTCTTTTACTTTCACCCTGTCACTATTTAAGCAGCTTTGTACCTCCTTCACACACTTTAGCATATACTCAGAATTACAAGTGGAACATGTCACCATCGCTTTTTGTGCTCTTCAGAGGAGCCAAATAACGGATGTGCACATAGTCCGAACAGCTTTATAGCCAACTTGTAGGCACTGTAAGAACCTTGCACGCTTTCAGCCTCAATTCCAGAGCACTCAATCGTGGCCCGCTGTAAATACCCACCGCAACCTGAACTCACAGGCACCTACAGGCTACTTAGTTCACAGAATACACAATGCAACAGCAATAGGCTGAATGGACAAATACAGAAAAACAGCATCCTGGCAAAAGCAGATACTCTTAGGGAAGAAAAATTAAGTAAAACATGTGAAATGTAAACTTGAGCCACCTCACCAACAAGGATTAACCTAATGTTTTTAAAGCCATTGTTGAAATATCGCTGTTGAGAAATCGACCAGTGTTTTCCTTGTGAAGTATGGACTCGTTTCAAGCATTTTTTAATTAATTCCAGGTCTGAGATCTAGAAGCTCCCGGCCCACTTAAAGCCCTGGCAAGCATTTATCTCAGTTTTCCACTCACACCCAGCCGCTCCTGCTTCAGTAAACTTTTGTGCCTCATCCTCACAGAGTCCTTGCATTATGAGCGTGAGAATGAAAAGGAAAGCAATGTTTTAATTGTAGGTCTGATGTAAGCCAAGAGCTCTTTTCTCTAACTAAAATTATATATATGATACACTTACTCATAGGGGCTGTTGGTAAGCTCTCTACATACATAGGTCTGTTCTGTCATTCACATGTTTCCTCTGCTTACTTTTTTGTTTTTGAGTGAACAGGAACGAATGTGACTATATACAATAGGAATAGAAAGTTGATAGTTACAGGTACGGTGCGTTTCACTTTAAGTAGAACACAATACAGTACATTACAATGCAAGCCTCTCATTTACTGCGTTCCATCCGAGCAGCGCGTGTTACCGATCTGCAGAAGTGTAATTAATCCGTCCTGGTTGTTAAACTATTGCTGGGGTTTTACAAGTTTGCACAACCTCCACCGTTGCGAAGTAATTGGAAAAACTCTTTGTTGGCGGATGACAGGTGCAACGCGTTGCTCCCGGTTCCCACGTCAATTGTTTGCAGAACACCGCATGTTTACGTTCTACGGCACACCTGCAGCTTTCCGTTTGCATCCTTCTCAAGGCGCACGAGGACTGGCGTCATTCCGAGGTCTCCTCAAGGGTAACGAGCAGGGCTAGGGTTACCAGGTGGTACCAGGTGGCTCTGTGACACCGGGGATCCAATTTTTTATTCATCCCTGATATCTGATGTCACATGATGTATTTTGTTCAGCGCGTTAAACGTTGGTTCAGTCTAATGGAACAGATCAGAATAAAGTACCCCATTTCATCAATTGTAACAAACATTTACAATGCAATATGTCTCGCAATTGCGAGTTTTTGAGCTATTGGCATTGGATATGGCAATACCTTTTATAAAATGAAAAGGCATTGTCATTTACAATGCCAATAGTTCAAAGTTTTGCAAAAGCAATACCCATTGTATTAAAGAGCACAGTGTCCGTGCTCACCATTAAAGTTAAAAAAAGAAACTGAACGCTGTGCCCCTGAAGCGGGTGCTGCTCTCAGTATTAAAGTAAAAAAAATAAAAAATGAAGCAGAGCGGGGTATCCCTGAAGCGGGCGACGCGCTCAGTATTAAAGTGTAAGAAAAAAAAAAACTGAGCGCGGTGTCCCTGAAGTGGGCGCAACGCTCAACATTAAAGTAAAAAAAAAAAGTAACCTGAGCGCGGTGTCCCTAAAGCGGGCGCTGCACTCAGCATACAATTTAGAGCGGTATATTGCCCCCATTCCTGTCAATAAGCAAAATAGTGCTTTCCCACCTATATTGCAGACGGTGTAACAAGCCAAGTAAAAGGTCCAGTCGTTTTGTTCGGCAACTAATACAGACAAGGCTGTACCAAGGAGGGACTAACAAGCCTATTTACGAATCAGAAGCCAGCATTTATGAAAGACAATGACACAAGCCAATGACAAATATGGGCGGAGAGTGGGCGGGACTTACAGTGCATACCCTAATACAGCATGCCGCGCAGAGCGAGTAGCGCATGAGCGCTGCTGCTAGGCTCGACCTAAAAAGAAAGCACCGACATGGAAAATGTTGTCCCTGCTCACTTGACGTGATCTAGAATTTTTTTGGAACCCCCAGCAAAAGCTAAATGCTACCATAAAAGCAAGAACAGGTATTACAAGTCTGTTCTGGCATAATTTCCAAGTGCTTCTCAGTCTATACTTTTTTGACTTTTTATTATGCCCAGATGCCCCTCGTTTCCAGTGAGCAGCTCAACCAGTCCAGGTTTATGCTTTGCTTTCTGAGACCTGCTCAACCATTCTGGGTTTTTGCTTTGAATTGTGAAACAATACTTCCGTTATCAGGGGATTAAATAGAACTGAAAGTCCAAGAATGCAAAGAAAGTACCCGGACTGGATGAGCTATTATAGCATGGACCAGAGAAATTTGAGAGCTCGGTATATCTTTTACTATAAGCTAATTCTAAAGAAAAATATATTGATTTCAGCATTAAAATACTATCTGCTCCCAGGGATGACTCCTCCATTTAAGCAGAGGCGCATCGTTCCATTGCCTCAGAGCTGAAAAATAAAACGGTAATAAAGTTTATTTATTACCATTTTATTTTTCATCATTCCGTCCTGAACTAAGGGCCCCATTAGGATGTCGGGCAGATCGCCACCACCATACGGGCGGTGGCAATCCGCCCGACATCCTTCCCCTCCTGCCACCCATTTGCCCCCTGCCATATTACTATGGTGGGGGGACCGCGGCGGACGGAAAGACCTTCCTCTGCTTTTCCGCCTGGTGAACGAGTTGACTGGGCGGAAAAGGGTTTCATATGGTGGCGGTGTCTGTTATTTTTCCAGAGATGATTGAGGAAGGTTGATGGACGATATCTTGTTATGTCATCCTCCCTTTTGTTTTAATAGAGCGGTGCTTCACTTACCTGAGCCGCAGCCAGGTGAGGCGACGCTTTCCACTCCTGCTGAAATTGGTAAGCAGTGCATTAACTAAATGGTTTCAATCAGCTGTTATATTTCTACTCAGACTGATTACGTGGTATAGATGATGCCTGTTGGATGTTGGGATATTTACAACATCTATGTATTTCATGGTTTGCTGTGTGTGACTTGCAAAGAATTTGTTTCTGTTTTTTCTCTCATGACACAGTTACCGGGAGGAGTGACTGGATGTCCCATGAATTATTAGGTGACACGGTGTTGATTCACTTTTATAATTAATAATTTTTTTTCACATATTGCAATAGCTTAACTAGGTCCTGATGAAGGCAGGGGACTCTTACGTCCATTTTGTCTGCTGAAACATGTTGACCTGGACTATAAAGTAGCAGATATTTATCCAAACTGCTACGTTATTTGCACTGTTTTTAAATATTGGAAGATTATGGGGCACTAATAAAGATGCTTGGCCTTTTATCTCTCCAATTTAAGATCACAATTTTTTGTTTTATATGCACTGCAAATCAGTTAATGTCTAACAATTGTCGACACCGCACACTACATCCTTGCATCACGAGGTCTGTAGCACTTTGAAACTTTACTCTATAGCTACAGCCATTTTTCTCATTGGTATGAGGAAACCCAGATGATGACAAGGGCGGTACCGGACAGTAACTGATGGGTATCTTACATGCTTGAGAGATACCCGTTTGGTTGTTTGGAAGCCACACACAGGTTAGTGATTTATGATTTAATGTAGTAGACTCATGGACATTTGTTGTTGTGACAGTCTGTTAGACACCACCGTCCATATTAAGATGTAGGCGGGAAAACAATGCGGGAATGTCTTGTGGGGGCCCGTTGCGGGACTTCAGGGGGGGTGCACGTTTCACTGTACAACATGGCAAGCACCGCACACATTGTGCATTGAAGTGCGCAATGTGCATTTTTAGCATTGCTGTGGGCGGTGCTTTGAGCACCGCCCACCGCAATGTTAAAAATGCGGGATGTGCCCGCCACACTGGTGGGCTCATCCTAATGGCCCCCACGGGACTGCCGCCCTTATGGCGGGTGGTCCCGTTTTACATCGGGATGCCAACAGGGCGGGACCACTGCTGCCGAATGGCAGCAGCAGGGGGCTGTGCTCTAAAGTTTAAAATGTGCATGTCTCTTTGGCCAGTCAGTTTGCGATGGCCATCCAGACATGCACATTTTTAACTTCTCAAACCTAGCTGTCTTAGAATCATGCTGTAAGAGCAGCGTCAGGATTGGGTAGTGCAGTTTCCTGGGCCCAGACCTTTAAGAGGACACCTGATGGAGAAGTACGTCGCACTGCAAGCCAAGAAGGTAAGTCTATTTTATTTATTTATTTTTTCATGCCCCCCGCCTCACCACCCTCGGTACATGACATCCACCACTGCCTGTTATATGTGTCAAGTTGTCCTGTAGCTTTAAATTCTTCCCTCACTCATTTTTGTGCCAATTGACGTTGATTCATCAGAATGCCAGGGCTCGCAGAAATAACATCACATAACCTTTGACCTTTATGGTCACAGGACACCACTGACAGGGCAGCCTTCCAGCCCTCTCTCAACCTCTACCACCGCCTGCTAAGGTCAACAAAGAAGAAAGCCCTAGCTGCACACATTAAAACCGACAACAGCAAGGATTTTTTCTACTTCATTAGGGAGTTCTTTAACCTGGCTGCCAGCGAAAACAACATCATACCCTTGTATGAGCTGTGTGACAACCTCACTGACTTGTTCCATAACAAGATCGCAACCATATACAGAAAGTTCGATCCCCAACCTACACCCAGGTACTTCATCGACTGATACACCCTCAGTGCAACCAACATGAATAACAGACTCACCACCTGGAACCAGCTCTCTACCCGATACACCAACACCATCATGAAATCCATCCACTTGGGAGCTCCCACAAACCCATGCACATACCACATCTTCAAACTCAGAAGCAAATGAATAGGCCAGGAACTCACCACCCGGCTCAACACCTCAATCACCACTCCAACATTTCCCAAACACTTGGATCATGCTAAAGTCACTCTGAAGTCAGATCGCTACTCAAAAAACCCTCCGCAAACCCCAGATAACTCATAAGACCACAGGTCAATCTTCTTGATACCATTCCTTGCGAAGGTACTGGTAAAGACTATCAACAGGTAACTCACTACACACCTGGAACAGAACCATCTACTCAACTCCTCCCAATCTGGCTTCTACAGCAATCACAGCACTGAGATAATATCCTACGCAGATGACACCTAACTCTTACTCTCCCTCACAGATGCATGACAAATGTTGCAAACTAGATGAATGAATGAATGAATGGAAAAATATTTATAAAGCGCATAGCTAGCCGAGGGCACCCCAGCACTGCTAGCAGCTTTGTACAAAACAATGGCAAGTCAATGACCAAGGTTAAGGAAAAACCATGTTTTGATCAGCTTCCGGAAGGCGTAATGGTTGGACTCATGACAGATGTGAGGGGGGAGGCCGTTCCACAGCCTGGCAGTGTTATAGGAAAACAGGCGGCTACCTCTTCTAAACCTTTTTAATTCTGGGAAATAAGGCCTGACAGAGGTTGTCCGAGCACAGGCGCCTATTAGGAAGATAGGGCGAGATGATGGAGTGGTTAATGGGCGGTCCCTTTCCTGCTAAGGACTTGTGAGCAATGCAGAAAGACTTGAATTTAGTTCTCTCCGATATGGGATGCCAAAGAAGGGTATTGAGTGCTGGTTTGGCGGATTGACGGTTGGAAATCCGGAGGAGCATACGTGCTGCACAGTTTTGCATGATCTGTAGCTTTGCGATGGCTGCATAGGGAGCTCCTAGGTAAAGGGCATTCCCATAGTCCAGGCAGGAAAGAGTTAGAGCCTGGACCATGAATCTCCTAGCAATGAAGGGTAAAAGAGGGAAAGCTTTCTCAAGCATCCTGAGTATCCTATGGCTAGTGGCCACCAATTTCAAAGCTTGAGGCTTGAAATTCAGATCGCAGTCAAGCCAAATGCCCAGGCTTTTGATCTGTGTTTTAGGGGCCGGAGCGGGCCAAGACAATCTGGCCACAGCAGTCCTGTATTAAAGATAGGGGAGTTGTCTAGGAGCATTAGCTCCGTCTTATCTCAGTTCAATTTTAGATAAGAGAGCTCCATTCACTTGGCCACCTTCTTCAGACATGGCCCTAGGCCGGGGGAGGAGTTGTCAGAATGGTTTAAGGCCATGACGAGTTGAGTATCGTCAGCGTATGTGATTATTTCGACACCGAAAGGAAGAATTATTTCAGCTAGCGGGCTCATGTATACATTAAACAGAGTGGGGCCAAGGAACAATCCCTGTGGAACACAGCAGCTGAGAGACTTATATTTTGAGATATTATCTCCTTCAAAGACCTGAAAGGACATATCTACAAGGAAAGATTGCTTCCACTCAATAGTCCGCCAGGCCACCCCGATATTTGTCAGTCTAAGAACCAGGGTTTTGTGGTTAACAGTGTCGAAACCACACTGAGGTCTAAAAGGATGATGGTCCGGGATTTTCTTGGACTCTTCAATCACTGCTCAGAGGGCAGTTACGTCCCCTGTTGGGGGTCAGAAACCAGTCTGAGAGGGGTGAAGGAGATTGTGAGTCTCCAAAAATGTAGAGAGGACTGAATTAACATGTTTCTCAGCAAGCTTGCTGATACCTGGGAGGAGGGAAATGGGGGAATAATTTCCCAGGAGATCAGGATTGAGACTCAGCTTTTTTAACAGCGCTTTACCATGTGTCGTGTTGGCCCTTTAATGTTTTTCTTAGAATTGTGCTCCTGTAACATTCTTTGTAGTCACAAGATTCTTCTCCAGTCTCTGTGCTGACAGTTGCTGGGGAAGAAGTCCTGTGTAGGTCGTACCCTACCTTGCTCCTGTGCTTTTCCCACAATAAACCTTTTAATTCATATTTTACTGTGTGGACTCTACACTACAATTTTGGCGACGAGGTCCAGGAAGCACCAGGAAACCCCCGAACCCTGATGACTACAATTTGAAGGATTTTCGAATTTCCACCTATTTACCAGGAAGGAACCTTTTAGTGTGGAACTGAATTCTCTGATATTTCTATAATTATTTTTTGAAGAACGTCGTGTTTGACCTCTACCTTGGCTTTGTTTCCCTGCCGCTTTGACAGCACCGTGAAAGTAAAGGACGAATTTCTCCTCTACATCGTGTGAGTAAAGGACTTTTTTTTGTAGTTATTGACCCTTACGCCGCATATCGGCTTTGAAGATTTTTTATATACACGCTGGGTCTAACCTTAACTACACATTAACTTCACATTACCGGTGCATCTTTCAAACGGCAGAGACTTGGGAGGCGGTTACCTTGATAGTTGGGAGCGAGCGCTTTCATTCCGAATCCTCCACTGCCTCGAGAGCCTCCATTCTTCGCTGGGAGTGAGCGTTCTCATTCCTGCTCGCTCACGAACGCCCTGTGTTCCTTCCTCACGGCGATCTCTCTTCGTGACGCATCACGCACGTCGCGTGATGACGAAAGACGCCAGCAGCCATTTTTAGGAATCTCCATGACAACACATTGCAACACTGCTAACGACTCGACGATCATCATTTAGAAATATCGATCAGCAATGTTGTTTTTGAGCTAAATTCAACGGCGTTTGATATTTAATTAATAATCCGCTTTCTTTAATTTTATTCCTTCATTTTCCACGGATTTATTGCTGTTTCCAGTTCTTCAGTAACAGTCAGTAAAAAAAAAAAATTCCTTCCTACATTGACTATTTATGACATTTTATAATTATCTTCATTGACTGTTTTGGATATCTCATATTTAACTATGGCTAATCAAAACTTTACCATTCAATCACCTCAAGCCTTTTGGCCTTCTGGCACAGAACCTTGCATGAAATGGCTTCAATGGAAGGCTTATTTTTTAAATTTTATTGATACCATCGATGAAGAAGGGAAAATGAAACCTGAAAGGAAAAAGAAATTATTCTTACATTCTCTTGGCACTGGTGGTTTGAAAGTCTATGAAGAAATGTCAAAATGTACTGGTGATGGGGAATCCAATGTTTTTAATGATGTATTGAAGGATTTTGATAATCACTTTTCCCCTAAAGTGTGCATTGGTATTACCAGATATAAGTTTTTCCGCAGAAAACAGCAGCCTGGTGAAACTATAGATGTTTATGTATCTGAACTGTAGAAGATAGCGGATGACTGTAAGTTTGATCACCTTCAAGAGCAGTTTATAAGGGATCAAGTTGTGATTCACGCTTCTGATCCATCAATCAAAGATAGACTTTGGATTAATGGTGATTCAGACCTTAAGGATGTTTTAGCTATCGTTAGAAAGGCTGAACTTTCTGGCCGTAGTGCTAAAGCTATCAAAGTTAATGATAAATCTGCTGAATCTAATGTTGTTTCCGAGCATACTGTTTCTAGAGTTCAGAGCAAATCCAATTATAAACAGAAATACCAAGTTAAAACGAAACCTAGTGAGGTTAAAAGTTCTGAGAAACTCAAATGCTTCAGATGTGGTAGTAGTTCACATTTGGCTAACTTTAAATTGTGTCCGGCTATTAAAGAAAAATGTTCCAACTGTGGGCTAATTGGACATTATTCTAGAGCCTGTCATAGGTCTAAGAATAAAAAAGTAAAAGTGATTTGTAATTCTTCTTCTAGTGAAGACGAAGATATTGTTAGAAAAGTTCTACATTGTTCTGTCGAGGATGAATGTATTAAAAAGGTCACTCATTGCTCTATGGAAGATGAATGTACTCAGAAACCACTTGAGAAAGTTTATATCTTCAATATTAATGACTCCTTTAAGAGGAATGTTCTCAAGAAACCTATTTGTAACATGTTAATTGGTGGGGTTCCAATTAATATCTATGCTGATTCCGGTTCTCCCTATACTATAGTTAATGAAAAGGTATGGAATTCGGAATTTGCATAATATTTAGGGAATGAGTTTTACCCTTCTGATATTTCTCCTGAAGGATTTTTGGGAGAAAAGATTGAGATTATTGGTTTCAAACCTTTAAGATTTAGATTTAAAGATAGAGATTCTCTAGGGAAGCTCTATGTGTCCAAACGGGGTCCTTCTGTCCTAGGATGGAAGGATCAATGGGATTTAGACATTATTCTCAATCCTAATAGCCCTGAACCAGTTTTGGTGATTAATAATGGTGAAAAGATTGGTGTTTCCATGTTAAAGAAATTTCCCACTGTCTTTAATGGCAAGATTGGAAATTTTCAAGGATTTTCTCATCGCATTGTCTTGAAGAGTGATGCGAAACCTAAAGTTTTTAAAGCTAGAAACATTCCTATTTTAGTGCGAAATGATGTTGAAAAGGAACTAGAGAAATTGGTTGGAGAAGACATAATAGAGGCAATAGAATCTTCTGAATGGATTTCTCCTGTAGTGATCGCGAGACGTTCTAATGGCAAAATTCGGCTATGTGTAGATCTTTGCCATTTGAACGAGAACATAGTAGTCGATAAATTTCCATTGCCCAAAATTTCTGAAATGCTGTCTTCAGTTAAAGATGCCTCCATTTTCTCGACCTTAGACCTTTCTGCTGCTTACCATCAGATTTCCTTAGACGATGACAGTAAACATCTCACAGCATTTATTACACCTATGGGTTGTTTTCAATTTAAGAGAATGCCTTTTGGTTTAGCTTCTGCTGCTGCCATTGTCCAACGCATTATGCACCAACTTTTTGGCAAGCACCCCAAAATTAGATTTTTTCAGGACGACATATTAATTTATGGAAAAGATGAAGTTGAACACAATTCTATTCTTGAATAGGTTCTTACTATTCTTGAAGAGAAAGGTTTGACTATTGAATTTTCCAAATGTCATTTCGGGTTGAAATCTGTAACTTATTTAGGTCATGTATTATGTTCTGATGGTATATCGACTAAACCCAAGCTAGTTGATGCTATTAAAGAAGCACCTTCTCCGACTAGTAAGGATGATGTTCGATCATTCCTGGGAATGGTTGAATTTTATTCTAAATTTGTTAAAGGTTTCTCCAGTAAAGTGTTTAACATTAGACAACTTTTAAAAAGTAAAGTCAAATTTGAGTGGTCTGCTCTTTGCGAGAATGATTTTAATAGGATTAAATCCGACATCATTAATGCTCCAGTTTTATCCCCTTTTGATGTTGACCTTAATTCTGTTATTACAGTGGATGCCAGCAATAAAGGTCTGGGAGGTGTTCTTTCGCAAATTGACAATTTTGGTAAAGAACACATTGTTGCTTTTGCGTCTAGAGCCCTTTCCGTTCCTGAAAGTAAATTCTCAGTTATTGAGAAGGAAACTCTTGCTGTTGTCTGGTCATTAGAACATTTTCGCAGTTTTATATGGGGAAAAAGGTGTGTAGTTAGAACTGATCACAAACCTCTTACCAAATTGCTTTCCACTGAAGGTCTTTACAATGCTACTGCTAGAATTGCTAGGATGACTATGCGTTTACAAGACTTTATTGTTAAAATTGAATATTTTCCAGGAAAGAGTAATGTTATTGCGGATTTCCTGTCACGCATGCCCTCTGATTTAACAGAGTGTACAGTAAGTGAGTGGGATTCCTTTCAAGTGGCCCTTATTCATGATGAAAATCCTTTTTGTATTGAAAAAAAAGTTTGGATGGAAGAGTATGTGAAAGATAAACTGTTGACCTTAGTTGTTTCCTCTATTCGTGAAGGTTGGCTACAGAAAAGTAAATTGGCTTCCGACCTTAAACCTTTTTGGGAGGTTAGGAATGAACTTACTGTCTTGGACAATACTATTTTTCGTGGTGACAAAGCTGTTCCTCCTTTATCTTTGAGAGACTCTATTTTAAGTTTATGCCACAAGGGTCACTGTGGAATTGTTAAAACTAAGCAGAATATTAAACTGTGGTACTGGTGGCCTGGTATTGATGTCATGACGGAGAGAATGGTACGTGATTGTGTAGTTTGTTCAAATTCAGATTAAGTTCTTAATACCTTAAAACCTGAGATGTGTGTACCTATAGTTCCTGATGGTCCTTGGCATACTGTTGCTATGGATATTATGGGGCCTGTTGGGGACAGTCACAGATGTATCATTTCTGTCATTGATATTTTCTCTAGATGGCCTTGCATTACCGTGGTAGACAAAGTCGACTCAACCACTATCTTAGAATTTATTGATAAGGTTTTTATGGAGGAAGGCTTACCCACTCAAATCATTAGTGATAATGGTGTTCAATTTTTGTCTAAATTGACTAAATCTTATTTTGATAGAACAGGCATAACTCACAGGACTACTTCACTGTATAATCCTAGTGGTAATGGTTTATGTGAAAGGTTTAACAAGGTTCTAAAAAATGCTATCCAAATTGCCAAGTTAAAAAAAGAAGATTGGGAGGTTTGTGTACACAAAGCTGTTTGGTCCTACAGAACCAACATCCATGACGCTTTGAAAATGTCACCCTTTGAGATCATGAGGGGTCGTGTCGCTAGGACTAAATACAATCCTGACTGGTTACATAAGAAGGATTGTGTAGACATCCGCATGAGTGAAATCAAAGACAATATAATTGAGAAACATCTCCAATATAAGAAGAAGTTTGACAATAAATATGCTTCTGGATCTATGAATGTTGAAGCTGGCATGTTGGTGAAAGTGAAATTACAATGGAAGGTTCGCAAAGGTGAATCTCAATTTTCTACACCCTTGATGGTAAAGAAAGTCTTGCGAAATGCTGTTCTTCTTAGTGATGGAAAAGTATGGAATTTAAAGAGAATTGCTATTTACAAAGGGAAGAAAGATCTATGTACTAATTCATGTAATTCAGGGACATTTTCTAATGTTACTCCTGAATCTCAAATTATTCAAAATGAGGATCATGGTGGTTTTCTTTTTTCTGAAAATGTTTCTGCTCCTGTTTGTACCTCTAATGTTGTTATTTCTGATGACATTAACAATGAGTCTATTTCAGGAATTGAAAATGTATCTGTTCCTGATGTGGACATTCCCGGTTGTATGGATAACGTAACTACTTCTGATGTAACTAACAAGGGCAGTTCAATTTCCACCAGAAATGTTAGTGATACTCACATTGCAGGTGAAGGTTGTTCTTCAAGTCAAAACTCTAACAACACTATAGTTAAAAATTCCATTTATTCTGAGAATACCGTCATTGGGAAAAAACGTGTTTGTTCTAAACCTATTTGGTTACAAGATTTTGTTTGTTATTGAATAGTTTTTTCTTTGTTTCATAAGGAAGAAGATGTGTCGTGTTGGCCCTTTAATGTTTTTCTTAGAATTGTGCTCCTGTAACATTCTTTGTAGTCACAAGATTCTTCTCCAGTCTCTGTGCTGACAGTTGCTGGGGAAGAAGTCCTGTGTAGGTCGTACCCTACCTTGCTCCTGTGCTTTTCCCACAATAAACCTTTTAATTCATATTTTACTGTGTGGACTCTACACTACACCATGGCACATTTCCACTGAAGGGGACTACTCCAGTAGAGATAGAGGAATTAATCAGCTCCAATATCACTGGAGAGACTGTTCCTGCAACTCAGTTCAAAAGAGTGGGGGGGGAGGGGGGTATCTCTGGGAGAACCCCAGATAGTTTGTAAAGATTTGAGGTCAATCAGAGTAATTTCCTCCAGAAGGTGCTCAGTGTTCTGAGTGGCCCTATCCAGAGGTAGCGGATTGCTAAGGCAAGCTGTATGAGGAAAGATAGTGTAAATGAATTGATTTTTTTGTGTGGAAGAACTCTGCCAGATCATACAGCGAGCACGGGCATCATCAGTAGTAACTGGAGGGGAGGATGGTTTAAGAAGATCCATTGCAATGCAAAAAATTTCCTGTGGAGAATTGGATGCCAGGCTAATTTTTTCTTCATAGTAAGCGGTTTGCACAGATTTTATTTCAACTTTATAACTTTCTATGGCCTAGCTATATTTTCATTTATTAAATAAGGAGTAGTCCTTTCTCCTTGTTCTTTCAAGTCTTTTACAGACTTGGTTGTGCTCACGGAGCTTAGGGGAATACAACGGGATTATCTTAGTCCTGGATTTATTTTGAATACACTTTTTGGGGAGAACACGGTCTAATGAAGACTCAATCCATTTATTAAAGTTGTCATTGGCTGCAATGGGATTTGGGTTAATGATCGGCCTGGTATCTTCAAGGACCGAGAGCCATTGCTCTAGCGGGAGTTTGGACCATAAATGTTCCTGAATTCTAACCCGGCCAACAGGAAGGGTGGGGCCAAGGTGACCCAGGCAAAAGGAATCAGGAAGGGGTCTGACCAAGGCACAGGGATAGAATCCCTCAGCGATAATTTGGTAATATTGGAAAATATAGGATCAAGTAAGTGGCCTTAGGAGTGAGTAGGACCAGTAACATTTTGTTTGAACTCAAAAGCTGCCAAATCGCTAACTAACTCAGAGGTGACTGAATATGCGGGGTCCTCAAAGTGAAGATTAAGGACCCCCAATATCATAGAGTTAGAGGGGAACTGGCTAGGTTGGCTGTGATTTCAGGGAGAAGTTTACAAAATTGTCAGTGGCCCCACTGAGGTCGATACCTGAAAAGGTGAGGGTAGGTGAAAATCCTATCACAAAGGAGAGGTTCTCGCAATCCGGTAGGGGGCCTGCTGTAAAGCGACATTTAAGCTGTCTTTTGTGTATAATGGCAATTCCACCACCTTTGCCTAATTCCTGATCTTGCCTCTGAATGTTGTACCCAAAGGGTACAACAAGGTCAGAGTCTGACTCGTTATTGAGCCATGTTTTGGTTAAAAACAGAGCTTCTGGGTGTTCTTCCTCTAGTAGGATGGACATTTCTGCTCAGTGTTTAGGTAGCAACCTATAGTTTAACAGGAACATTTTGTAAAGTTCCTAATTAGGCGGAGTGACTTGGGGTTTGGAGGATGGGCAGAATTTAAAGGGGCAATGGGAGCAAAGGGAGTCGTTGCAAAAAGGAGACATAGAGGGTAAACAATTATTGTTAGTGACCCCCGTCAAGTGTTGGAGCAAGTCCGTTGTATAGACACATTTATCGGTTGAAAAACGGGCAGAGGTTGTGGCCCCTGGTCCCGGTTGGACGTGGACAGGCGCAGACGGGCTTGCCTTTGGCGCACCTGCGGTGCGCCTGCTGTATGCGTCCACTGTGCAGTTGCGTCGTCAGGCCCCTTTATAGTAGCGTCCAGCTACAAGACTTCTAACAAAAATGGCAGCTGGATCAAAGTGCAAAAAGTAGAATAGTTCAAAATGTCCCCCCGGAGCTTTCAACACAACTCCTAACTGTCAAGAGTGCAGCGGAAGTGGGCAAAGTAGCTGAACGATTAAAAATGCCTCTCTGGAGCTATAACCCAGCTCCTAACTGCCTGAGTACAGCGGTAAAGTACAGAGATCACAATGCTTAAAAACAGAGTAAACTAATTAAAATGCCCCCAGAGCCTTAACACCATCTGAACACAATGCTGCACGGTCACGTCATCAAGCCCCTTTATAGTAGCATCCAGCTACTTGACCGCTAACCAAAGTGGTGATCGGATCAAAGTGCAAATAATAGAATAGTTGAAAATGCCCCCCGGAGCTTTCAACACACATCCTAACTGTCAAGAGTACAGTGGTAGCGTGCAAAGTAACAGAATGATTGAAAATGCCCCCGGAGCTTTAAACCCAGCTCCTAACTGTCTGAGTACTGGGTAAAGTGCAGAGATCACAATGAGTGAAAATAGAGTAAACTAATTAAAATGCCCCCAGAGCCTTAACACAGCTCATACCATCTGACCACAATGCTGCACGTTTGCATCATGAAGCCCCTTTATAGTAGCGTCCAGCTACTAGACCGCTAACCAAAATTGCGGCCGGATCAAAGTGCAAATAGTAGAAAAGTTAAAAATGCCCCCTGGAGCAATTGCCTAAATCTGACTATGGAAAAGACAGAAGTACTGATCTTTGATAAGAACAACCCCTGAGACAACTTCTGGTGGCCTTTAGACTTGGGACTCGTACAGACCATGCAAGAAACCTCAGAATCATTATTATTAACAAGTTCACTATTAAATCACAAATCAAAGCTGTCGCCTCCTCCTGCTTTCTCACTCTACGCATGCTACTAAAGAACTTCAAGTTGCTTCCAATGAACATGAGACGCACTATGACATTGTCACGATTGTAGCGCATTAGGAAGGAGTGAAAGACTGGGACTACATCTCCCAGAATGCCTGAATCTCTTTCTGTCTTCCGTTTCTCTCGTTTACTCCCTGCTTCCTATTTAGGCTCCTCCCTATCTACCATTCAGTGCTTGACACCAATTCTGTTGGGTGGAGTCCTGCTTGGAGCTAAATCTAAGTTTGGAGTTTGCGTGTTGCCTGCCGGATTGTTTGTGGGCTATTTTCACATGCATGCGGCGGCATTTTCCTGGAGCCGCGGATGTTACGTGACTTTCTTTTAATGACCGCGGAGGTGCTGGATCACAGAAGCAACCTTTGCCCTTTCTAGCAGCGTCGGGGCTCCGCGCTGCATTAGATCCTTTGTGTATCCAGGTGAATCGGAGGGTTTGAACATCGCCTCGCCTCTATGACTCAGCTATTGACGTAAGTAGCAGAAACGTCTTGAAAAGCTACGAGGGATTTTTCATGGGCTGATTGGATATTTTTTGTGTGTTTTCCTGACATCCTGAGTGGGAGGAGTTTCGCGCTGGAGCTTCTGCGAACATTCTCAATATTATTAGCGGGACTTCAGAGGCAGATAAGTAGAAGTTACCTTCTTTGCCTTTATAGCTTTTGGTAACTTTCTGTGGAATACAGGACCCAGCAGCCTTGTTTAGTCCTATCTTTTTTCTTCCTTTATTTTTACATTTTGTGCCTTTTTTTTCCTTGGATGCTAGTGGCAGCTTATATGAGTGAGTGTTCTTTTCCTTATACACATACTATCTATCAAGCATTTAAGGTAGATGGGCGGTGAATTCTAATGCCTGTTTTTTATGTCATTTATTCAAAGGTTCTGGGTACAGCCTTTAGATTGAAGTCCACCCTTCCATCAATCCGAGCTGTAGATTTCTGGCTGCCACTGAGTTTTGGTTTCTTTCTCTCTTTTTTCCCGTCCCCTGTTGGGGTCCCATCTTTCGAGTGTGTGCTTTCAGACTCGAGGGTGTGGCCGCAGGGAGGAGGGGAGAAATTGGCTTCTGAATCACTCTTGATGACTCCAGCCTTAACCCTTGCATCGCTCCTGCTGTATCCGGCTTTGATAAGGTTGGTCTCCTAACCTCAGTTGTAACAGAGTGTCAAGCCCACGGTTGGACACTAAAATGGTACTGACGTCAGTACTAGAAACACATACAGCATTACGCATGGAAGTGGATGCATTCAGAGGAGAAGTCCAAGAGATGAGGAATGAGATGGGAACCTTAAGACGTGAGGTGGCAGGGGTGGTTCGGTGGAACCCAACTGGTTCTAGAGGGGCCAGTTACATAAGGGATAGTACTTTGCCACCCCCTTCCTCTGGTTCCTCTACTATTCAGCAGGGTGGAATAGGTCCCTCCACTATTCAAGTCATCCAACCAGTTCAATTACCTTTAGCCCCTCCTGAGTGCTTTTTAGGAGACCCTAAAAAATTTAGCACATTCTTAGGGCAATGCAAACTGCATTTCACGTGCAAACCCACAGTGTTTCATGATGATCAAGCTAAGACAGCTTTTATGATGTCTTATTTAGGAGGTAACGCTGCAAGCTGGTCTTTTTCTCTTATTGAGAAAAACGATCCTGTGTTATCTAATTTCCCGAACTTTTGTGAGGAAATGCGAAAGCTATTCGATCTCAAGGCACATATGCTTTCACTGGACAAGGAGTTGATTACCTTAAAACAGGGAACACAAGACCTTCTCAGTTATATCACAAGTTTTAATCGCCTTGTTATTGAGACTGATTGGCCGGTAGAGAAAAGAACATCCTTGTATTACCAGGGATTGAGAGGGGAACTAAAGGATGTTCTTGCCCAGGTGGTACACATGCCCAGCACTTGTGAAAAGTTGATCGACTTGACAGTACAATTGGACCACCGGCTACAGGAGCGAAAGGGTGATAAACAGAGGTATGAAGTTAAATACCCCATAACCCGACCGAAAGCGTCTACAGAATGCGTGTCTTCTCCAAGTGATGGCATTGAACCTATGCAAATAGGAGGTGTGCATGGCCCTTTGAGTACAGACGAGAGAAACCGAAGACGCAACCTGAAACTCTGTATGTACTGTGGAAAAGCGGGCCATTTCATAAAGGATTGTAAGGCCAAAACCAAGGCCGTATATAGAGACGACAGAAATCCTAAATCGGTATCTGCAATGGAGCTACCCTCTCCCACTTCGGGAAATGACCTTGCTCAAGCATGTCAGAGACCCCTTGTTTGAGCTGTCAGGATGTTAAAGAGGTCTTCCATGCTGTGGCTAATACTATGCAGCTTTCTGTACCCTATATGAAGGTGTGCATCACTATAGAATGGCCAGGAGTTATCACCCGTGATGGTGCATGCACTGTTGGATTCTGGGGCTACTTGCAATGTCATAGACCAGCAATACGCTCAGAGGCTAGGAGTGCCATGTATACGGAAAGAGAATCCTGAGCCTGTGAAGGCTGTCGATGGGTCAGAGCTGACATCAGGACCGGTGTGCTTTCATACTCGACAACTTCTAATGCTGGTGGGACAAAACCACTATGAACATATACGCTTCGACCTCATCGACGCTCCTCAATTTAAAATGATTTTGGGCATGCCCTGGCTTACACAACATGATCCAGTCGTTCGCTGGGCGGCTCGAACGGTCACCCTATCTTCAAGTTATTGTACGGATCATTGTACTTGGAGCAAGGTACAAGAATCTTATGAAGAAGAGAATCCTGTTGAACTCCTTGCCAGTGGAAGTAAGGAGTTGAGTGTATGCTTGATAACCACCCTTCCTGAAGCATATTCCCAGTACCAAGGAGTGTTCAGTGAACAAGAGGCTAACAAGCTACCTCCCCATCGGGACTACGATTGTGTTATTGAACTGGAGCCTGGGGCGAGTATTCCGGGCAGCAGAATATATGCTCTCACAGAGGTGGAGAATACCTACTTGCAACAATATTTGAAAAAACTCTTAAAGTCAGGGTTCATTCGTCCTTCTTCTTCACCTGCTTCCTCGCCCCTCTTCTTCATACCAAAGAGAGAAGGGGGCCTTAGAAAATGCATCGATTATAGAGCCCTCAACAAGATCACTAAGAAAAATCGATATCCCCTGCCTCTTATACCTGTACTCTTGGACCAATTGAAAGACGCCCGGATCTTCACGAAACTGTACCTTCGAGGAGCATATCATTTGGTTCGAGTAAGGAGAGGGGATGAATGGAAAACCGCCTTCCGCACCAAATTCGGGCTCCATGAATATCAAATGATGCCGTTTGGCCTATGCAACGCCCCGGCGGCGTTCCAGTTTTTTATGGATGAGGTACTAAGGGGCCTGTTGGATGTGTCATGCATTGTCTACATTGACGATATATTGATATATTCGTCTACGCCTAAAGAACATGTACGGCATGTGGAAGCAGTTTTAGAACATCTGAAGATTCATGCGTTATACGCCAAACTAGAAAAATGTATGTTCCATGTCTCAACGGTCGAGTTCCTAGGCTACATCATAGGACCTGATGGGTTGCAAATGGATCACAAGAAGATACAGGCCATCATCCAATGGGAATCCCCTACATGTGTAAAGGCCTTGCAAAGCTTCTTGGGCTTTGTGAATTTTTACAGGAGGTTCATAAAGGAGTTCTCCCGGATCATTCAACCTTTGACGTATTTATTGAAGAAAGGAGCAGTTTACAAGTGGTCTGACTCGGCAGAACAGGCGTTCAAGACTTTGAAAACATGCTTCACAACGGCGCCCATTCTGAGACATCCTGAAGCAAGTCAGCCTTTTGTGTTGGAAACTGATGCATAATACCATGTTATCGGAGGTATTCTGTCCCAAAGACACCCAGACACTGGACTACTCCATCCTGTGGCCTTCTTCTCGTGTAAACTATCACCTTGTGAAGTCAACTATAGCATTACCGATAAGGAGCTGCTAGCGATCAAGAGGGCATGCGAGGAGTGGAGACATCATCTCATAGGGGCCAGACACACCGTGGAGATTTACAACAACCACCGTAATCTACTATTTCTCAAAAGCGCCAGAGCTTTAACACCACGTCAGTTACGTTGGTCTCTGTTCTTTTCGGATTTTGATTTCATAATCAAATACAAACCGGGGCCCCAAAACGGAAAAGCTGACGCCCTTTCTAGACCCATGCCGATTCCGGTTTCGGATTTTTCTAAGATGGAAGAACCTCCTGTTATCCTCCAGAAGACATCTTTTTCACCAAACATTATGGCCATCACCAGCTCTGCCGATTTTCTGAAACTAGTGAAAGACAAATATGATTCTTTGGATGGACAGGCCTGGATAACCAAAGACCCCTTACAACGATCGAAAAAGGATCACTTGCTGTTTCATGGACAACAACTGTATGTACCGGACATCCAACTACAAACTCAAGTTTTACAATGGACCCATGATTCAACGCTAATCGGTCATATGGGCAAACAAAAACATTTCAAGCATTATCCAGATACTTTTGGTGGGAAATAATGCGGAAAGACACCGATGAATATGTTGCTACATGTCCCATATGCTCACAGTCAAAGACCCAGCATCAAAAAGGTAGTGGGCTACTGCAACCTATACCCATTCCTCCAACCCCTTGGCACACTGTGTCCATGGACTTCATCGTTGAGATGCCAATCAGTTTCGGTAACAACACTATACTCGTGGTTGTAGATCATGTGACCAAAATGGGTCATTTTATAGCCTTGTCTAAGTTACCTTCATCTGGGGAATTGGCCACGGTGTTTTTACAACATGTTGTACGACGGCATGGTATTCCCACCATGCTCATCACAGATAGAGGTACTCAGTTTACGTCAAGGTTTTGGAAGGCCCTCTGTGGCATCATGAAGATAGATGCCCGTCTGTCGACAAGTTACCATCCTCAGACAGACGGGAAGACAGAGAGGCTTAACCAAACGCTGGAACAATATCAATGGTGTTTTACACTGGAGCAGGGATCGGAGTGGAGAACATTGTTGTGGACAGCAGAGTTTGCCTACAACAACGCAACTCATTCCTCATTAGGCTGTTCCCCTTACTATTGTCAGTTAGGGTACAATCCCAATTTGTTGTCGTTTGAACAACCAGGGCTGTCTAACCATCCCTCGATCCAGGAACATCACGCACACCTCAGAACAGTCCTCTTGAATGCCAAAGAATACTTAGAGACAGCCAGAAACAGGTATAAACTGTGTGCAGATAGAAAGGGAACCCCCGAGCCTGATTACAAGGTTGGAGACAAGGTCTTGAGCACCAAGCATCTAAAGTTTAAGGGTAACACGAGGTTGCAGCCCAAATTTGTGGGACCCTATCCTATCGCCAATGTAATAAACCCTGTGGCCATGAAATTGAACCTTCCGCACACATGGCATATTCATCCCGTGTTCCATGTGTCTTTATTGAAGCCATATTTTCCAGGGACCAGGGTGTATGTGCCTCCTAAACCTATCAAGGTAGAGGGGGAGGAAGAGTATGAGGTCCAGGCTATACTTGATTCCAAACATATGCGAGGGCGTTTGTATTACTTGATTGAATGGAAAGGGTATGGCCCAGAAGAACGATCTTGGGAGCCGAGTTGTAATCTTCACTGTCCAGGGCTCCTGCGACGCTTCCATGCATTGTTCCCTACTAAACCTGGTGGACCGCCGAGACGTCGGTCATTACGAGGGGGTTCTGTCACGATTGTAGCGCATTAGGAAGGAGTAAAAGACTGGGACTACATCTCCCAGAATGCCTGAATCTCTTTCTGTCTTCCGTTTCTCTCGTTTACTCCCTGCTTCCTATGTAGGCTCCTCCCTATCTACCATTCGGTGCTTGACACCAATTCCGTTGGGTGGAGTCCTGCTTGGAGCTAAATCTAGGTTTGGAGTTTACGTGTTGCCTGCCGGATTGTTTGTGGGCCATTTTCACATGCATGCGGCGGCAATTACCTGGAGCCGCGGATGTTACGTGACTTTCTTTTAATGACTGCGGAGGTGCTGGTTCACAGAAGCAACCTTTGCCCTTTCTAGCAGCGTCGGGGCTCCGCGCTGCATTAGATCCTTTGTGTATCCAGGTGAATCTGAGGGTTTGAACATCGCCTCGCCTCTATGATTCAGCTAGTGACGTAACTAGCAGAAACGTCTTGAAAAGCTACGAGGGATTTTTCATGGGCTGATTGGATATTTTTTGTGTGTTTTCTTGACATCCTGAGTGGGAGGAGTTTCTCGCTGGAGCTTCTACGAACATTCTCACTATTATTAGCGGGACTTCAGAGGCAGATAAGTAGAAGTTACCTTCTTTGCCTTTATAGCTTTTGGTAACTTTCTGTGGAATACAGGACCCAGCAGCCTTGTTTAGTCCTATCTTTTTTCTTCCTTTATTTTTACATTTTGTGCCTTTTTGTTCTTGGATGCTAGTGGCAGCTTATATGAGTGAGTGTTCTTTTCTTTATACACATACTATCTATCAAGCATTTAAGGTAGATGGGGGGGAATTCTAATGCCTGTTTTTTATGTCATTTATTCAAAGGTTCTGGGTACAGCCTTTAGATTGAAGTCCACCCTTCCATAAATCCGAGCTGTAGATGATTTCTGGCTGCCACTGAGTTTTGGTTTCTTTCTCCCTTTTTTCCCTTCCCCTGTTGGGGTCCCATCTATCGAGTGTGTGCTTTCAGACTCGAGGGTGTGGCCGCAGAGGAGGAGGGGAGAAATTGGCTTCTGCATCAATCTTGATGACTCCAGCCTTAACCCTTGCATCGCTCCTGCTGTATCCGGCTTTGATAAGGTTGGTCTCCTAACCTCAGTTGTGACAGACATGAACACTCATCACTAGCCGACTGGACTATGGCAATGCTCTTTACATACCACCAAACACTTCCTAAAGAGACTACAAACCATACAGAAAACCACATCCAAAATCGTGCTTGATTTCTCCCGACAAACCCACTTCACATCTCACCTCAGGCAACTCCACTGGCTCCCTAAACAGAAGAGATTCCAATTCAAGCCGCTGACCTTAGCACACAAGGCTCTACACAACCAAGACCTTCCTACATCAACCACTGCCTGAACTTCCACCAACTATTGAGAAGGCTGTGCTCTGCCTCCCTATCACTGGCACCCGGTAACCGCATCCACCATAGCAAAAGTGGAGGACGCTCCTTCTACATTGCTGCAAAGACCTGGAATGACCTCCCCATGCAGCTCCCTACCGTCACCTTACTTTTGTAATTTTGAAGGGCCCTCAAGGCCTGGCTGATAGAATGAGCCGTCCGGGACCGGCAAGCGCCTGGATAACCCTAAAGGGTGATTAGCAGCTCAGTGGTGTGGAGTTATATCTGTCCTGAAATTTGGCACATGAAGCAAGTGAGACAGACATCTTCGAACAAAGACCAGAACGGGCTCTAACCATGCCCCAAGAAAAATTTCCCCCCCAAAAAAATCGTATCAAATATTACATTTTAAAACTCAATTTTCACAATAATTTTCTAAAAGGCTGTAGGCTCAGAGAGGACGTTTGTTAAATATTAAAGCCCTTTCATGGTGTGTGAAGACAATGAAACCTGCCTATTACCAGAAGTGAATTTCAAAATGTGCCATGGGAGCATGATCTGTAAAAATATCCCTCCATTGTGCCAGGGCCAGCATTTTATCATGGGCCCCATTAATATACCGGGGTGCCTATATGCCAAACATTACAATGCTGCAGAGTCAGAATTTTCTATTAATGCCCTGCAGAATTCATGAGACATCTGTGTCTCAAGATGTACCTATAGCACCAGCATTTTGCTATTAGTGTACTACTACTGAGAATTTCCTCACGTATGCCAGCAACAGTATTTTCACCCAGTGCCCCATTCACAAAGAGTTTTCTCTACCTCCAGTTAGTCGGTGCCAGATTTTTGTTGATGACCCAGAGCGACCCCTTAATGATGTTCATGCATTTGCCATATACCCTGGTGGGACGCCCAGGGTGTTTTGCTTTCTGTGATCTCACCTTGCACTTAGGCCTACACGTTTCTGTACCGATGTTTAGCTATAGCTTTTTTCGGCACTAGGCTAGGCTAACCAGATTTGCAGAGTTGGAAATCGGTACTGCAACAGACATAGAAAAGGGACTAAATATTGGCCCCAATAAGGATTGATGAAGGACTACACTGAATACATTCAGGTGCTCTTTTTCGATTGCATGTGTATCTATATATCTATTCACTGAAAAAAACATAGGTTTTACAGACGTTATATTTAGGAATTAGCATTTAATAAACCTGTGAGATTCACGTTATAGTTAGTTGAGCTAACTGTAACTCGTGCGCCCGCAATGCATTGCTGATGACTTCAAATATTACATCACTCATGACATGGTCAGCGACATCACTGATGACATCTCAAATGACATCACTGATGACATCATCCAGTGAATGTGTGTTTGTGTAAAGTTTCAATATTTTTCATATATATCTATGTCAAGGTGTATTGAAGAATGAGTGAATTTGCAAGTGCCTGAATGGATTATTTAGTAGGTGCATGACTGACTGTATAAGTGAGTAATTGAACGTGTCTACCTGAATGCAGGTGTTAGTGACTAAACTGTGTGAAAGTCTGTATTAGTCTCTCAGTTGGTGTGTAAGCGGCAGCATGGGTTGGTGAGTAGCTACATAAGTGTCTATTTGGCTTATTGATTTGTTGTCTGAGTATCTGTATCGGTGCCTGAGTGTCTGTGTGGGTGAGTGGGGGGGTGTGTGACACTGTGCATAGAGGTCTGAGTGGGTGATTAACTGGTTGTATGGATTCAGAATGCATCTGGGAAGGGCTGTATAGGTGAGTTAGTGTGTGTATGGGTGTGTTGGTGAGTGAATGAATGTCTCAATGGTATATTTGTGAGTAACTACATATGTTTTAAGGCAGTATATGTGAGTGTTAGAATATATAAATGACTATACTTGAGAGTAAGTTATTTGAAGAGTGGGTGTATACATGAGTGTCTGCTTGTATCAGTGATTGTATAAGACAGTAAGTATTTGTTAGTATCTGCATAAATAAATAAGAATATGGTGTGCCTATAAATAACTGAGTTGGTGTGTATAACTGTATACATGAGTAAATGGGTATGTGATTGATTTTTTGCATGACTGACTAGGTGTGTGAGTAACTCTATGGATGAGTGGCGGAGTGTGACTGTATGTATAGGTGTATGAGTGCATATTATAGTACTGTATTGATAAGTAACTGCATGTATAAGTGACTGGATATGTGTGTAGACCTAGGAAATAGTGGGTGGTATGTAGTATCTGGCATTGTTGTGTGTATGGTTTCAAATATAGTAGTCTGTATAATAGAGTGGGTGTATCAAAGTTTATATTAGGGCATCAGTATGTGCATCAGATTATCACATGGATGATGTCATCAGTGATGTCATCAGTGATGTCATTTGAGATTTCATTAGTGATGTCATCAGTGCTGTTACTGACCATGTCATGAGTGATGTAATATGTGACGTCATCAGCAGTGCATTGCGGGCGCGCAAGTTATAGTTAGCTCAACTAACTATAACGGGTGAATTTCTCTGGTTTTGTATGAGTTAAATGTCCAACTAACTATAACGTCCCTGAAACCTATGTTTTTTAGTGAATTTCAGAGGATTTTTAAATCTTAATTCCTAACTATAATGTTTGTAAAACCTATGTTTTTTTCAGTGAATTTCAAAAGTTATTTAAATGTTAATTTCATATTTTAATATTTATAAAACCTATAGTTTTTCTATTTTTTTGTAATATTTTAGAACTCTATTATTGTTTTTTTGTAACTTTAAAAATTCTGTAATGTTTTATATCTTCAAAAAAAATATGTATATAATTTTTTTGGGGGGGAGAAAACTTGAGTCCCGTACCGGTAGTATACCAATAAGGCGAATCCTATCCGCCATACTGCTAAACTCGTAAATGATGTGCATTTCGTATCCGACGGGTTTGTGACACCGGATTCAACGTAACATCATATACGTATGAGGTCACGCCAGCTGCTACTTTGGTATGCGACGGGTACGCAGTACCAAGCCGCGTTGTACGTCATGTACGTATGGGGTTGCACCTGCTGCGCGTTGCGTATGCGACAAGTGCACGTTGCCAGGCCCTGTGTTACGTCATAGACGTATGGTGTAATGCCAGGTACGCCATTCTTTCATTTTCTTTTTATGTCTCAAAAAACTATATCTATAGAACTCTAAAGTGTATAAGAGAGCAAGGGATAATCTAAAATATTGTAAACATTTATATATTTCTTACTGTAATGAACTTATATTATTGTAAATATAATTTCTCAAAATCGTGTAGAGTGTGGTCTCCTTGCGTGCTGGGTGCGCGATTGCCATTTGACCTTCAAAAAAAGCATTGGATTAGTTTATAACATTTCCCATTGTAGCAGTTGAAGAACACCACTCCTTTTAGTCATTCTCTCTACAGCATTTGATGAGACACATCTCTGCTGCTTAGAGAGCTTTTTTGAAAACTTTTTGCTATGTACACATATCTTACACTACACACAACATGTAACCATCATCTTCATCAATATTCATGGTCTCTAAAGTAGCCTTCCACCTGTGATAGCGTGCGCTCGACTCCTTTTTATTACCGGGGTCACATATCCGGTGACGTCTGTGATGGATGCGTGTGGGGTGAGTGTAAACCAGTGGAATGGTTGCTGCTAGCATCAACTACAATAGTAATCATTGGATCACACACAGAGATTCAATAATAAAAGGGTCAATAGTTTGTGCTGCAGTAAGGTAGGAACAGTAGATGTGAAATAATACACAAAAGATTCTATCGTAAAAGAACCATAACTTGTGGTTTCCTAGGCACATGCAGTAGATCTGAAATAATACACAAAAAGATTGTATCATAAAGGGTCCATCAGTTCTAGTGCACCCAGATAGCCACATGAAAAGCATTCAGCATGTGCACAGCCAGAGATGATGCGTGCTGCGGGCAGGCCGTACTAGGAGCAATGTCTGTTGCCTACAGGACTGCATCATCTGCAATAGCGACTCGATCTGAATTGTGAACACTGCTGTCTGCAGTGTAGGCCCAAGAGAGCGGTCAGCAAGGGCCCATAGCCACGTGGCGTTGACTTGCCCAGTTTGTAATACACGAAGCAATAAAAAGTGTGTGCGGAGCCTGCAATGATGCGTATGCGTGATGCGTAATGAGCGACCTAGAGCAATGTCTTTTGCCTACAGGACTGCGTAATCTACAATAGCGAGTCGATTTGAATTTTGAACACTGCTGTCTGCAGTGTAAATTGAAGGCAGTAGTCACACAGACATCCATGAATACTTTTTCTCACTTCCTCTTCACAAAATACAACAACATAAATTACAGAAAACTCTGCAATAAATAAATCAAAACAATTCGAATTGCAATCTCTGCTATCCACAGTGTGGACTGTTAGTCAGTGTTCTTTTCCACTACCAAGAAGAATTTGGTAATTGTACTAAACCTATAACTCATCTAAAAAAAGTTCTTCATGCAAGTATACTAAAAGGATATTGTGTATATTTCAATAGACGTTGTAGTTACTTAGCAACTGGATTCTGTAATTAACCAATTACCACTCGATCTGAATTGTGAGCCCTGCTGACCGGAGTTTAGGCCAGAGGCAGTGGTCATTAATGCCTCACAGCCATGTGCCGTTGGATTCGGAAGCACGGAGTTAGTTGCACCTGATTGGAGTGGGTACACAGAAATCATCACAGACTTTAACTTCTGACAACCTCAATCATAGAATCAAGACCCCGTTTCACTGTTCGGACATGCTATATCGCAGTGTAGTCCAGCCACTGCAGTCGGCCAAGCCCAATAATCATGTGCAGCAGTTAGCTACGGAAACACAGAGTGTGATGCACCTCAACAGAGGGAGTTCTATAAGCAGGTAATATCGACATCGTCCATTGTGGGATAGACACCATTCAACTGTTGGGACCTAGTGTCAGGATCTAGCATATTGCGCTTGCATTGCCCAACAAACTACATCTCCCATGATTCATAAGGCAGGGAGTCCATCATAAAATGAGGAAGGACGCGCAACACGTCGTGCGTGATTTTGTTTGTTTATAAGTTGAGATTGAGAGAGAGACTATCGGCACCGGCATGTGTGGGCTTACACACGCAAGGGAAGGAAGATGCTGTCCAGGCTACACTTCCATTGAGCGACGATTTCGGAAGTAAGTGGAGCAGCGTGCCTTAGCAGAGGGGCACCTGCCTAGCTGGGGGTTTGGAATTCAGTCTGTGACGGCTGTTACGGCTGGGCTTTTGTGAGCAGAATGCGGCGGTAGGCACCAGGCATTACCATCACGTATACGAGTGAGACATTGTGGTGCTTGAGTGGGCAGATTGCGGCGGTGGGCACGCGCATTACCATCACGAATACAAGAACGAATTGTGGTGCGAGGGTGTAGAGGCTTTTCCTATTTTGTTTCTCTACTAAAGGTTAGTGTGGATTACAGGTGCCAAAGTGGAAAGCAGTGGTTTATATCACGCTTTACCGTATTTGGAGAACATTGTGAAAGTTGCACATTACCCTTATATCTAGATAACTGAAGGCTCCGGTGAGGTAACCTGACCTTCAAGTGACATTTGTACGTTTTGAACCATTTGGAAGGAAGGAACTTCCATGAAGGATTCTCCTGTTGCTTGCTAGTGGTTTTTATTTTCCTAACAACAGTGGGGATTCTATTGCAGCACTGGGTGAAATTCCCAGTGGAAGGGAGTTATTTTCTTTTCATTTAACAGTTGGCTTTCTCAGTACCTAAGGTAGGTTGGTTTTCAAATACCAGTGTATAGTGGCTGTATTGCAGGAGGTCATGATATTAACTGTATACGCTCCTTTTCACCTAGGGTTATTGAGAGAGAGAGAGAGAGACCAGAGAAAGAACCTTGATTGGAGTTTTAAAAGTCAGACGACTAATGGTGAATTATCAAGGTGCCTATCATTTATTAGCGAGACCATATGAGTGTAGCATTTATATGTGAATTACTGCTAACGTGTGTCTTGTCATTTCAGGTTTGATTCCCCTCTGTTCCCTTCCTATCCTTCCCTCGCCTAATCATTTGAATGCTCTGTGTATATATATATCATCAGAGTGTTGGTGAGATCGGGAGGTGGACCATTCTTGCTATATCCTGATTCCGCAGAGTGTACCCTGACACCTAGAGTTGGTTGCACCTGGTCGAAGGCAGTACCTTCATCTCCACTCTCAGATGCAGTTCTAACATCCTCCATCGTGGTATCAAGACACCATTCCACCGTTGGGACCTGGAGTTGGTTGCACCTGGTCGAAGGGAGTACCTTCATCTCCACTCTCCGATGCAGTTCTCACATTGTCCACTGTGGGATCAAGACACCGTTCCACTCTTGGTACCTATTCGACTACTGTGTTAGTAGTATACAGAGCACTCAACAGTGCCTGCCCTCAGGCCGGGCGCTGTGTGCCTGTGTCGTGGTAGCCAGTGTTGATCTCAGGAGCCTTTCTGAGCTCGCAGACCTCGTGCCAGGAGCATCCGCTGGCACATACGGCGGTGTCGAAATGTGAACTGTGGGGCATATGTGCATTGCAGCGGCCATGGCGGTTTCTGAGTACCAGCAGGCTGAGAGCATCATTCACGCAGCCACCTTTGCTCACGGCTTCAGCCTTCTGGCGGTATAAGCTGCGCAGACCTGGCAGAGACGTTCGCCATTCCGGAAGAGAACTACACCCAGCGGCATTCGGTATGTCCTTACTGTTTCAAACCGAGTAACTTCTTGTGGCAATGTCTATTCCCATCCACACAAAGTAACTCCCAAAGTTCAACTTGGCCTTCAACACCTACTTTGAAAACAGATTTCATTACACTGAGCAAACTAAAAGCGCTTTTGATTCAAACAGAAGTGTCCCTCACTTCAGCAAAAGAAATGTATCGACTACAGATAGCATGAACTTCAAGTAAAATACAGTCCTTTTTAAATACAAACCTCCAATTAAACTTCGCAAATTGTTACACAATTTTCAACACATCTGACACTCAAGCTCTGGCACACCTTTTTACCACTGTCTCCTGCGGCCTTGTCACAGGCTTTCAAACTGTTTTTGGTATAATACCAGACTTCATTCATTCGATCATGCCTGGAATAACAGGAACAGTGCCCATAATTCTCGCTGACTTTGCGGCCATCCTACTACTATTTTTGCTTGTAAAAAATGGCTGCGCTCCTTGTGGTAACAAGCATGTCCGACTGAATATGCCTCTACGCGAAGCTACATCCATACCCTGAAAAAATGGAACAACTTTTCGGCTGCCTGCCTCTATCTATTTTCAGAGCCAGCTCGAACATGACATTTATTTACACATATGCAATATGCGTGCAACCACCTTTTTATTGTAAAACTTGCCCAATTGACTGGTGATTGGATCTATGCTTTGCCAACATACCAACAATCGCTCCCGATATCCAGCAGGTAATGGAGTATCTTGAAAACCATGAACTTGATTGTTCGGGCAGCGGAGAAATGGCAGATGCAACGCAAAAAGCTATCGCGGCGGAATGAGATTTGTGCGCAGCCACAAAAGATCTTCTGCAATGTGCGACCTTTGACAACATTGCAGATTGCCTGCCAATTCAAATTGCCGCTCCAATATTCGAGGAACATTACTGTCGCTTCGAGGATATGAATTGTATCGCTTCACCTTTCTCACACGATGGCAACAATGGCCTCTTGGAACATTATGCATCTCAAGCCGCTGAAGAACTTCCGTACTACAATTTCCAAGCCTTGTAAGAAATGTACGTTATTCTTGGATTTATTTTTTTCAACTTTTTTGCCTTTTTCCTATAACATTTTTTAATACACTTCAATTGAACTATTTTCATATAATGACTTTCTAAGTATGCTCAGGCTTTTGAACTCTGTTTTCATTACTGCCCCTTACGTCTCCAGCCTAACCAGGGATGGGTGAGGTATGGCCTATGCAAATATGCTATTTACTTGCTAAATTAGCCTAAACCTGACATCCATTTTGAAACCATGTCTATTCTTTGTGCACACGTCTCTCTGCCTGCCTGTTATCCACGAAGCCCTTTCACACAAATTAACTCATCCTCAGACTCTGCTCCCGAGCTGGCGATTAAGATAAAACAACACAACATTGTTTAGGAACTGGCTGGCACAGTGTGGTAATCGTATCCTACCTTTATTTTCATTATAGAATTTAGTCATTCATGTCTTACAGCTATTATTTATGTCAGATGGAACTGTAACATGTAATGTGGAATTCACTGATGCAGGAGCTTAGTTTTGAATACAGCAGAAGCAGTTGGAGTTTGCCTCAGCTCGATGCCTTAGCTCTTGTACAAGAATGTTTTTTGAAAGGGCTGAAGACAATAATGTATGGTTTGATGAGAAGGGTACAGAATGTGCTTCTGAGAAGCGCAATATTTGTGTTCCTCCTCAAAGTTCCGATGTGGGTAGAACTATTACCAATTCTGACACGCACCAGATTGAATCTACTGTAGAAGAGATTGCTGACTGTTCTACTGTTGATACATTTGTGTTACAAAAAAGGAGTCCCAGGGTACCTAAGAAGTTTGATGATTACATTTTACAATTCTTTTATTTTTTTATTTTTATTAAAGGATACATGTGGTAATCATGTCCTACCTTTTTTAAACATAGAATCTAGAGTCACTCATGTCTAATAGGTATTGTTTATGTCACATGGAACTGTAACATGTAATGTGGAACTCACTGATGCAGGAGCTTACGTTTGAATACAGCAGAAGTGGTTGGAGTTTGCCTCAGCTGGATGCCTTAGCTCTTACACCAGTGGGTCCATTTATGGCACTTAAATAAATACACTTTTTATATAACTTGCAAACTACATCGCTTTATTACACACATCCACTTTCTTAGACACAACTGATTTCACCATTTCTCTTCTATGGCATTGCAACATTCTGCATTATATTCTTCATGATTATTTCTTTATTCCTGCTTGCTAAAGCACTGCAGTCGAGTCTTCAGACCGGTAGGGTTGAGTAGTTTGCTTCCCACTCCCTGTATAGTATAAACCCATACTAACACTACTTACACAGGTATGCTATAGCAGCCAGTATCCTACAGCGCCCACAGCACATCACTTTACAGCAATCAGCTCACGGCTTAGGCTCACGGTTTCATCCCGAGTCTTCAGACCTGTAGGAGTGAGTAGTTTGCTTCCCACTCCCGCTATAGTCTAAACGCATACTAACACCACCTGCACAGCTATGCTACAGCGGCCAATATGCTACAGCGCCCAGAGCACATCAGTTTACAGCACTCAGCTCATGGTTTAGGCGCACGGTTTCATCCCCGAGTGTACCGGCACCTCACCTCAGCACCATCTCACTCTGGGCAAAACAGCACTTTCACACCAGTAGGGGTAAATACTTCGCTTCACACTCCCTGTATAGCACACCCTAACCACCCCACAGAGCTCACAGCGCTCCACTCTCCTCTTTCCTACTTTTTTTGCCTTTTTTCCCCTTACTCTCTACAACAGAATCACAAAATGGCTCCTAACACTTCCTAGTTGCAACCGTTCGCAGCCAATAACCAGCAAGTACGTGCTCGTAACGGCTTAGCCAATCAGATTGCAGAATTCCCAAATATCGATACCTATAAATTTCGATATTTCTCCAAAACTACTGAACGGATTTATACCAAATAAACAGAAGTGTGCTTTCTAGACCAAGACCCTTCTCCCTGCCTAATATGGGTAATTCCATTCACCCGTTTGACCGGTAGCCTTGTCTAAAGTTTCCTATGGATATTGCATGGAGAAAACACGTTTTGGGACCCCCCTTTTTTCTCGCACCCCCCTTGATGAATCATCCCCAAACTTTCAACATAGGAGCTGATATGAACACAGAATTAATTTGGAAAAGTTCATGAAGATTCATCAAACGACGCCAAAGTTATAAGCAAAAGAAAGAAATGCTCTTCCTAGGGAAACTTGGTCCTAACTATAACTACCTACTGATGACCGCCAGTAGGTAATATATATCTCTATCTCTTTTTTATCTCCCTGAGAGTACGGGCAAGACAAAAGTAATGTTCTCCAACTGGTACAAAGCTGCTCTTACCTGGTGGGAGAACAGAACGTCTCCCCTGCCGACAATCTTAGGCAGGAAAATAGAGTGAATTGCTCCCACAAAGTGGGAGAAAAATGTAATGGGTGCATGCAGGGAGTTGGCGGGGCTGCTGGGGTCATGGGCCTCCTCCTGCAGCCCTCAATGAGGGAGCAGCTGTGGCATGCCCAGGGCACAGGGGCACACCACTTAAATAAACTAAAGCCAACTCCTAGAGCAAAGAGTCAGTGGGGCTGCGGGGGCCTAGGGTCCCCCCCCCATAGCCCACAACAAAAGTATTTGTCTGGGGCACCCTGGGTGCGCACAGGGGCAAGCTTATAATAGAAACAGAATGCTGGTTCCTGCGCTGCCCTGAGTAATGGGGGCCCTGGAACACCCCCCAATGCCCCTTAAAAAAACAGTGGTTGTTCCGGCTAACACTGGGACACCCAGGAAGATAAAAAAACAAAAACATGCAAAACGTGAATACCAAATGACCGGCCAGAGCTCATTCACTGCACCTTCAAGTCCATCGGAATTTTGCTTGCTATTTGATTGGCAGTTCAGCCTGAACTGTTCCCATTGGAGCAGTGTTAAGATTGATTTGGGCTCAAACTGTGCAAAATTACGGTGGACTGGGATGCAGCCCGAGTATTTACCAGTGGCTGAGATTAATTCAAGCACGCTATCCATCACTTTTTGTATACTTTAGAGTTTCTAACCTGCACCGCTTCATTGCTTACAAACAATGCAAAACAAATGCTTGTAAAGTGTGCCAGTCTGACCAGGCTTGCTCCAAAACCATTTCTTTTTGCATTTGGTTGGTTCTTGACTCCTACAGGTTGCCAGGAGCAGCACTGATCTACTTGACTTTTGGGGGAATGGGTTGAAGACCCTGCTATTACCCGGCTCAGAGAGTATAGCACAGATGGGATAAAGACAATTAAAAATGGAGTATGTCCGTATAATGCAACTGCTGCAACACATTTCAGTTTAGTATATTAAATCATACCATTACCTTGAGTGATAGATGTTCTAATCATGGACTTTTAAATATTCCTGACTCTCCACCACTGAACTGAAGACAAAGCTATTTGTGAACCAAGTGGGGAGACAGTTGTCTTTTGCCCCCTACATGTGGCCTTGGGTGTTACTAAAGATGGAGTTGCACTTAAAGGCCTATTTAATATTTTGGCGGATTTATTAAATACTATTGCCATGGGAAAGCACTTTACTCCCGCTAGCAGATGTATTTTGCATTTACAGAAACAGCCATCATGGTGGTTCCTGTAAATGCATTAAAAGTCTGATGGATGGGTCTGTCAACATCACAGAGCCGTACTCCAAATTTGTAACTCTTGTTTATTTTCAAACAGATACTCTTAAATTTTCTTTCTGAAAATAAAAAACAAACAATGTACCCCTCTCTCACTGTGGGACATTTCTCCCATGGCGTGAGGGTCATTTTGCAGGTTTCACTGCCCGTTACCTCAAGGCTTTAACTGGCGGTAACGGACAGTGATTATTAACTATGTGTTTGCCCTCTCTAAATAGGGTGGGCGAACACATGGCCAAACCTCCAATGACCCTTACCCAGCCAGTTCGTTGGAGGTGTACATAGGTGGCGAAGACACTGTAGTCTTCATTGTCTATGTATTGCAGTTCTGCCTGCCTCTAAATCAAGCAGGCAGAACTTTGCTTTAGCAAAGAGGGTACTCTGTAACCATGGCGATTTAGAACCCTCTATGTTAAAGTCTAAATTGGGCCCATAGTCTGTTGTTTTTGTGCAGAGCATACCCTGAACTGAGGTATTTCAAAGTAAGGTGTTCTCATGTGAGGATGAAGAAAAAGAAAGTACTGTGGAAAAAAACATATTTTCTAGGATCATACAATTTAGTCAAGTAAAACTAGGATTGATGGAAGGTTTTTGTAGTTTCATGTTCTGTAATTCGGCCACAACATTGTTATTTCATTCTCTGTCCCATTTAAGATCACCCTTAATGAGCATAATTCTTCAATTTCTAAATCAGTGCACTGTGTTAAGTACATATGGCCTATGTATCTTTCCCAAATATTTTATTGCAATTAAGCTTTCTCTAAACTTGCTTTATTAAGTTGCAGCAGTCAAGACTATGGAAAAAAACTACTAATCCCATGAGGCTTAGAAACAATAAGCCAATAGGAAGCGAACTGTAGTCCAACTATTTAACGAGTCAGGAACAAAACCTCCTATAATACCTATCCTCTTTTCTTGCTGCTTGCAGTCAAGATAGTTATATATTTCATTGTTGTTTCCATTATGTATAGGATGGTTGTTATTTGCATTTAGTTTTGTATAAAGCTGTGGTTACCTTTGTTTGTTTGACAGGAGGTAGCTCTCAGTTTTTTTCCTGCCTTGCACATGAGCACGTTAGGGAATTCACCTCCGTGCGGTAGTTGGCTCACCCAACTGTCCCTTGTGGTGCCCTGCACCAGAAGTGGTGTGTTCTCCTTCCTGCCTTCATTAATGAGCTGCCGACACGTTGCTCGTGCTTGCTTTTATCTCAGCATTTCACCTGTTCCGATCGACCTTCCATTGTCAGAGCTTCTCTTGATGGCCATGGGCGTGGCCTCAATCTTTGGCCACTCCCTGCCTTGCAGTTTATCGGTATCAGCCTCCACCCTATGGGGCGGGCTCTATTTACCCACAGTTGCTGTTAACCCCATAGTCACAATTATTATATTTTCAGGTGTTCTTCTTTCATTCCCATATGTGCCTTTCCATTATCATTGAACGGAGCTGTTCTTCAGCTTTATATCAACATGACAACAGCGACAGGGAGATATAGTGCCATATTTAGATGACTTTATCCAGTTATCTAAGAGCAAGCAGTGTTCTAGCCGTCACCTTTCAAATGCTGCTACATTAATTTAACAGACTATGAACCAACCATTTAATTGATATTGGTTTGAGGCATTTATTTGCTGCTCATTTCTATGTACTTTACTCCACATTTGAATCATGGGTCAGAGAAGTTCAATACCTTTAAATCTAGAAAAAATTACATTTATTTATGCCACAGATCTAACAAAAACAAACAACCATCGTGGTGAAATGGTGTGATGTAAAAAACCAGGAAGTGATTTAAGTGATTGAAACTGGGAATGAGGCACCAATAGAAGACTCGCTTAGCTGAATACTAGTCCACGTATCTCGTTTTTTGTGGTGCACAGAGAGATGCAATCTGTTCAATTGTTTGGTGAACTTTAAAGCAATCTGAGCCCAAACTGACAAAACAAGATGCAGATTGGTAGAAATATCGCCCGATTGGCACAAGTAAGTGCTTCTTCTTTTTTCCTTCCAGCCATAAAATAATGAAAACCACTAAAGCCCGACATGTGACTGATGGTATATCCCTTCTTATTTTAGGTTGTGATACTTACATTTTAACTTGCATCTTTTCACCTGCAACGTGCGAATTGCTTACTCAAATTGATCAGGTACTTATAAAACATTATTTTGTAGCTTGAGTAAATTGGAAGTGTAGGGCCCCTTCACGGGTTCAACTTAGTCCACCTTTGTTTTTTAGATAAACCAGTCCATGCCCTGAAGAGAATCCCATAAGCCACCCTAAGAATTGAAACGCGTCGGCACTACACAACAGGGGACTGTTGTATTTGATTACATTTTTCCGCCCAGTGGAAATGCTTTTTGAATTGTCTCACTACTGGGTTGATTGTTTTGTTCCCCGTGATAGCAGCTACTTAACTCAGTTATACAATGTGGATGTTAAAGGATATCCAAGTAGCTGCTTTCTTTGTGAAATAAGACTGGTGACATAATGTTTGTATAAGTTGTTGTTTTGTGTCACTTGTTCATGTATTGTTTTTTACATCACACTACTTCACCATGAAGGTTGTATGTTTTTGTTTGATCTGTGGCATAAATAAGTTTAATTTTTTGTACACTGAAACGTATCTAACTTCTCTGACCCAAGATTCAAATGTGGCGTAAAATACATAAAGATGTGCAGCAAATATATGCCTCAAGCCAATATCAATTGAATGGTTGGTTCATAGTCTGTTAAATTAATGTATCAGCATTTGAAAGGAGACGGCTAGGACGCTTCTTGCTCCTAGTTTAATACGCCCCCATCCAGCTGCCTAGGGCCAAACGCCTTGTTGCTATTATGTTTATCCATTTATCTGCACAATAGATGGTAAAGTCTTCTATTACAAAAATCACCAAAATATTGAAAACACTGTCATTAATTTTATGTCTAAGAATATAATGGCCCAATCTGCAGGGGAAAGCAGGAAATGTAAGTTTATGACCTGCAGAGCATCTACTGTTTCCAAGGACTCTTCATCCTCTGGGGTGGAAGAGATGCCTTTTAAAAAGTCTAAAAATGCTCAGTTGTGCATGAGGTTCCCTCATATGAGGTTGAGGATTACACTCCTCCAAGACCTCCTTCTAAAGAGGGGATAAATACAAATAAAGATATTAATACCAATACTAACATCATTATTTCAGAACTTCAGGATACTGACAATGACATATATTATCCTAATACAGATGTTGACAATGACAATGGTGAGGATTTTTTTTTTGACAATAAATGTAATTGAAATTTTACAACCAAAGGGGAGTTCTCCCGGCAAATAATGGTCATGCAAGTCACGAATTACAGATACAGAAACTGCTGATGTGGGTAGCATTTGAGGAGCAATATCACAGTTAAACCAACAACCCCCACCACCCGCCACCCCCCCTCCCTGGCACCGCATGTCCCACTAAAAACATTATACAGACATAAAAAAATAAAAAGCATATCTCCACGTTGGCCCAACTGTGTCTTGAAGTGAGGATCCACTAAATAGTAAGTCTGTCTATAGGGTCTGAATCTGCTGATGGTGATAAGAGGGAGAGGTCTATACCCTGATAAGCAGCCCATGCTTTCCACATCTTCCCATGCTTCTGCAGGCATCCTCAGGCTTGAAACACCGCCACTTCGGCTGACATACATTTGTCTAAAGCAGATTTCCAGGCCGCCACCCCTGGGGAGGAAGAGGACTTCCACTGTTGAGCTATGTTCTGCTTGGCCAAAGTAAGTCCCAGAAATAACAAATGTTGTTTGTATACGTTCACCCAATGTTGTCCGTACTATGGAGAAGAGTTAGTCAAGGGTTTGCAGGGCGGTCCTATCCTAGCACCCGCCCCAGGCAGGACCTACATATGACCAGAAATGTTGCAAAGCCATGCAGCCCCAGACCGTGTGCAAAAAGGAGCCGTTGTCTTATTGGCTTTTAAGGCATGTGGGGGACGGGATAGCTTCCATCTTCCAGAGCCGTAGACGGGTATTGTACACCCGGTGTAAGTATTTAAACTGGATTAAATGGTATCTGGAGGACACCACGGAACCCCTGGGGCCTCAGTCCAATCATCATCTGAGAGGTCCGGTACATCCGCCTCCCGCGCCGCTCTCGTCCGGTGTATGTTTGTTTTAGAATGTGTGGTCAGTGTCTGGTAGAGTTGGCAGATTTTATGTTCTTGGAGGTCCCTCATCAACAGTCTACCCTCTAACGGGTGAAATTCTGGCAGAGTCATAAGGTTTTTAAACAGGGGAGACAGGGCGTGGCGAAGCTGAAGGTATTTATGGGATTTATTTATTTTGACATTTGTAGAGCGCGGCGAATACCCGCAGGCGTCTCGTCTCGGCAAATTGGGGCTTGTGTAGATCAAACACCTCCTGCAGCCGTTGGAAGGATTTAAGTGTGGGCCCACGCATTACATCACCTAGCGTTGAGATCCCTATATCATCCCATCTGCGGAACCCTTGCAGGGTGGCGACCGACCGGAGGCATGTGCCCTGCTAGAGGGGGGTTTTGCACGTCAGCATGCCCCACCAACCCAGAGTCCTAGAGACGCTCCTCCATATCTGTATCACCGTGCGACAGGCCGGGGGAAGGGCCCCCAAGGTAGAGTTGCTATTCAGGAGGTCAAGCAAGGGATGCACTCCCAAAAAGAGTCTCTCCACCGCGTCCGCCGGGTCATTTTGCGGGTTATACCACCAGTCATTAATAACCAGCAGCTGGGATGCCCAGTAGTAGGACCGCACGCCTGCCGCTGAGTTGCCCCCACAGTAGGTAGATTGGACAAAGGTCACCAGAGCCATCCGAACTGCCCCGCTGCCCCATAGGAAGCTATTCAAGAGCGTATTCATTTGCCCGAACCACGACAGCGGGATTGGGTATGGGTAGTTTTGCAGTCTGTACAGCAAACGCGGCAGGGGCACCATTTTAAAAATAGCAGATCTACCGTATAAGGACAAGGGAAGATGGGACCAGATTGTCATCTCATCCCGGACCGCCGGAAGCAGAGGTGCAATCTTAAGCGACCACGCCAAAGTCGGACTTCTGGTAATGTGAACCCCGAGGTATTTAAACCCCTCATTTGCTATGACCAGCTGCGAGGCCCAATTCTGACGGCCCTGATCCCCGCAGATAGGAAAGAGTGTGGACTTGGATGGGTTGGCGTGTAGCCCTGTCGTCTCGCCAAACACCTGAAAAATGTGTAATACCCTTGTTCCGGTAACCCACGGGTCAGAAAAAAGAAAAGCCCGTTGTCTGCATATAATGCTGTTTTATCTGAATATTCCGGGACCAAACCAGACCCCTACGAGTCGCGTTCAGGCCCACCCACGCTGCTAGCGGTCCGATCGCCAAAGCGAAAAGATACGGGAAAAGAGGGCATCCCTACCGTGTTCCCCTCCGAATATGGAAGGGATCTGAACAGTACCCGGCCACTCATGCAGAAGCCATCAGGTCTGTGTATAGTAGCTTAACAGAAGCTCTAAAGCGGGGCCCTAAATTCACAGTCTCTAATAGTTTAAAGAGATACGTCCAGCCCAGAGAATCAAAAGCCATACCAATCCATACCTGTCAGGCTTTATGCCGCAACACTCCACCGCAGGGGCGCAGCGGGGCGTCCCAGCCATTGGGCTTCGGCAACCGCGGGGCGTCCCAGACATTGGGCTTCGGCAACCGCATTATGCGCCCGTCTTATGTTATGTCTGGTGGAGTGTTGCGGCATAAAGCCTGACTGGTCTGGATGGATGAGGTCCAAAATACAGGTGCGGAGACAACACCTTTCCCAGCATCTTCGGCTCAAAGTTCAATAAAGATATGGGGCGATAGGAGCCTGGGTCTTCTGGTGGGCGGCCCGGTTTAAGTAAAATGACCATTTCAGCGTGACGCCAGTCCGGGGGCAGGATCTTCTGCTCGAGCGGCTGATGTAGAATGCCGAGAAGATGGGGCCCAGCGGTCCCCATATGGGGGCGCAGGAAGTCCCCAGGGAACCTGTTGGGGCCGGGTGCGCGGCCTACATGAATATTAGTGAGAGCAGCCTGCAATTCGTCCAGAGAGATGGACTTGTCAAGGGCATCCCGTTGCTCATCCGATAGACGCTTCGGCGGAATATCCACTAGGAAGGTGTCAATGAGCGAATCGGCGAGTTCCGTCCGGGCGCTGTACAATGTGGCATAGAAATCGTCAAAGACCTGCACCACTGCCTCCGGGGAGGAGCACAAGGCAGCCGTTGATGACCGACGCACCGGGACCTGTGTCGGGGAGGACCGCACTTGGCAAAGCCTGTAGAGCATCTGACTGGATTTATCTCCCCATTGATAAATACGGTATTGGGTCGCTAACCAGGCCTTCTTGGCAGTGTCCGTAAGCAGCTGATGCAGCTGCTGCTGAACCTGGAGCAGATTGCGGCGAGCATCCATAATGGTCCCCTCTATCACCGAGTCCTGGAGTGCATTTTGTCAGTCCTCCAACTGAAGAATCTCCACCTGATGGCGCCTCTTTTCACCCGTGCGTTAACTAATGTCGACCCCCCGTATCGTGGGCTTAAAAGCTTCCCACAGTGTAATCCGGTATGAAACTGATCCTACATTCGAGGCAAAATAGTCCACCGTGGCACGATGCAGTGCCTCTTGATACATGGAATCGTGAAGCAACCAAGGTGACATACGCCAGCGATAAGAAGGGTGACTAGTCTGCAGGCGGAGCTTGAGCTGGGTAGGCGAATGATCAGATAAGCCGAGTTGGAGGATGGATGCGCTGACGACCTTGTGTGTGTAACTATGGAGAAGAAACATGTAATCCAACCGCAACAGCGTGGGGTATACTGAGGACACATATGTCAATCCTGCCTCGTAAGGGTGGAAGGCCCGCCATGTATCAGTCCAACCTAGAGCATGAGCCAAGATGTTAAGTCTGGATCTGGGGGAGGGACTGTCGGAGGGTGTGCCCGCCATCTGTCCAGAGGGGCCATGATGTCATTCCAGTCTCCCCCGGGGATAGTCAAACCCACTCGGAGTTTTCCCCAGATCTGCGTCAATCTGTCCACAAATGTCTGACCAGGGGGGGTGGGGCATATATGCTCCCCATAGTTATCTGCTCCCCCGCCAAAGTACCAGACACGACCGTGAACTGGCCGCTGGGGTCTAACCACTGTCGAGTGACCTGGAAGGGAACTCTATGATGAACAAGTATGGCTCTTCCGCGTGCCCCCCTGGAAAAGCCAGAGTGGTGTACCTGGTTGTAGCCAAATCTGGAGAGATACGGGGCCTTATTACCTAATAAGTGAGTTTCTTGTAGGAACAAGACATCAGCGGAGTGGCGCTTAGCCTGGGTCAGTACCGCCCCTCTCTTGACCTTGTTCAGCAGGCCCCGCACATTCCAGGACACAATGTTCAGGTCCCCCAGAGGAGTGTCCTTAGCTGTGTGTGCCATGAGCCCTAAGTGAAACAACGTGTGGATGACCAGTGGAGCATGTGAGATGATGCGGTGCAACGAACGTACAATATAACTGCAGAACAAATTGCCCAACCCCCCCAAACCCACCCACAACCCCACAACCCCCATACTTCTTGAAACTCGGAGTACCTGTCGTGGCAGAATCTCGTCTTGGCCCTCCAACGGGAAGACCCTGGCGGACACTCAAATGGATCCCCCCCCTACCCAACCCCCAAATTAACTCAAAACAAGAAGGCAGGTCAGGTTTACTCCCACCAGAGATAGCGTAAAGTGTCCCCTAGACACAATGTCCAGAGTCTTGGTGTGTCGCCCCAGCCGACACAGAAGGAACCCAAGGCACCAAATAGTCACAAAGCCCCAATGTACCTCACTCCGCTGCGTCATTAATGTTCCGGGAATGGTGATGATTTTGAACTATGGCTGGGCCCCAGAGAAAATAAAGGGAAAGTTTTATCTTCCAAAAGTGAATCATTGAATTCCAAGACAGTGTCAGATTCCGATGGTCATCCCTTGTTTGACCCTACACTCATTCATCACCCTAATTCAACTGTAAGGTTTGCTATTGAACATGTGGGAGAATATATTTCTAGTAGATTGTTTCCCTTTGTATAAAAATACAAGGGCCAAACTTAAGTCTGAATGTCCCAGGCCCTCCTTACATTTTAACATCACATTAACTCCTACTTTTGATACAAATATGTTGCCTTTCTTTTCCAAGTTTGGGAAGGACCCTATAAAGGGAGTAAAGAAGGCTTGGTCAACATGCCAAGACAAATTGTTGGACATTGTCGGTCCTTTATCTCGCATCTTTGACTTGGCAGAGTCGACCAGGTTAGACAATACTTCCATCTATGGTGAGGAACTGTCTATATGGATTCAAAGATCCCTTTGTCTACTAGGTAACGCTAACTCGGCTATTACACATGAAATGAGGAAAGGCTTTCTCATAAAGTTAGATCGTAAATCAGCCAATCTGGCAACCCTAGAACCTGGGGTTTGAGCAGATGATTTACCATTCCAGACTCTTTCATCAAAGAGCTATTATTATTATTATTATAATTACATTTATTAAGCGCGCAGCTACCCGGAGGTTTCCCGGCGCTAAGGCAAACAGAACGATATACAGGGTGGGAGGAGCGTCAGGACAGCAGTTTAAGTATTGAAGAGCCAGGTCTTAATTCCTTTACGGAAAGTCAAGAAGCACATTTCAGAACGCAGAGGTAGGGGTAGGGAGTTCCAAAGAGAAGGTGCTAACAGGGAGAATGAGCGACCTCCCATTTTAGCTCTCTTGACACGCGGTATCCTAAACTTATTCTGGGTAGATGACCTAAGTGTGCGAGGGGGAAGATATTGCTGCACTAGAACAGATAGGTAGTGTGGAGCTTTTCCAGTCATGATCTTGTGCATGAGACATAGTGCCTTGAATTTGACTCTGCTCTCAATTCGCAGCCAATGTAGTTTACGCATATGAGACGTGGCTGAGGTTCTGGCGGGTAGGTTACAAATAAGGCAAACAGCCATATTTTGTACCACCTGGTACTTCTTAGTTACCTCCTTGCAGGCACCCAGGAGTAGGATGTTCCCATAGTCCAGGCGTGAGGTGACAAGAGCCTGGACTACAGTCCTCAGGGTGTCAGCAGGCAGCATCCACGTGATTTTCCTCAGCCACCTGATGATGGTGGTACAGGTGGCGGAGACTTTCACGACGTGTTGCTTGAAGGACAATTGATTGTCAAGGAGGACCCCAAGATTACGAGCAGTCGTAGTTGGGGTGGGAAGAGGGCCCATCTCCGGCGGACAATGTTGTGGGCCCCAGAGCGAGGTGGCAGAGCCAAACAGGAGCAGTTCTGTTTTGTCCCCGTTCAGTTTTAATTTGTGCTCAAGCATCCATGCAGATATCTGTTTCAGTCCAGCTTGAAGAGAGGAAGAGGGAAGATTTTTGTTGGTGGAGAGTGAGTAGATGACTTGAGTGTCATCGGCATAGGAATAAATAGTGAGACCTGCCTGTTCCGCCAAAAAAGCAAGAGGTCTAACATACAAATTAAAAAAAAGAGGGCTGAGGATAGACCCTTGTGGGACACCGTGATTGGAGGGGAATATTGATGAAACAGATGTAGAAGAAAAAACTTGAAACGTGCGATCAGAAAGGAAATTAGCAATCCAGGCCAGGGCGGAACCACCGACACCCACAGATTTCAAGGTGGACAACAAGATGGAATGGGAGACGGTGTCAAATGCGGCACTCAAATCAAGCAATATGAGTGCCACTGTCTCCCCATTGTCCACCTTTTGTCTGATGGATTCCGACACACCAAGGAGAGTGGTTTCAGTAGAGAAACCAGCCCTGAACCCGGATTGAGAACCATGAAGAAGATTGAAGGTTTCCACGTGAGAATTGAGCAAAGAATTAACGTGTTTCTCTAAAATTTTAGAGAAACATGAAAGCAAAGAAATAGGGTGAAAGTTAGATGGGTTATTGGGATCTGCGTTGGCCTTTTTTAATAATGGGACCACCATAGCGTGCTTCCATTCATTAGGAACGATAGCTTCAGTAAGTGACGCGTTCAGAACCTTCAAAATAATAAGGAGTAGGGCTGGGTCCAAAGAGCTCAAAACTTGAGGAGGCATAGGGTCAAGGGGGGAACCAGATTTTATGTCCTGCAGATACTTTTTTAGAAGCGTAGGGGAGATAGGATCCCAAGCGTGAAGTTGGGGAGTAATGGAAGTGGAGCAAGGGATAGTGACCGGTGGGGGAGTACATAAGGTTAGATCAGGGTAAGTGGACGCAATGGGAGTAGAATTAAAAGTATCATAGATCTTCTCAATCTTCTCAACAAAGAAATTGGCTAAAACTTCACACTGGGCAGTGTCCAGACAGGGGTCCTTAGGTACAGTAGACGCACCTGATAGCTCTTTAACTATTTTAAACAGGGCCTTGGGTCTATTCTGCGCCGTAAGAATAGTGGTATTAGCAAAATTTGCTCTGGCAATATCACAAGCCGAGTGATAAGCTTTAAGGGCAGCCTTGTATTCTACTTTCTGATCAGAGTTATAGTTGGAGCGCCATATGCGTTCCAGTTTTTTACAATTAGATTTTTCTTGGCGAAGGGCGTCAGTGAACCATGGTGCTGGTGGGTGATGGATTTGAGATTTATTTCTTTGAATCGGGAGACAAGAATCCAAGGCAGTTGTCAACCACAGTCTGACAGAAGGTAGCTCTTTGGTAGTTATACTGGAAGACGTGGGTATTGAGTTGGTAAGAAATGAGTTTAGTTTGTCTACGTCTAAACGTTTCCAGTTCCTGCTGGCTTTGTGAGGGAGAGCGGGATTAGAGGGGTTAACCATAGCCATTTCAATTGAGAAGTTAACAATAAAATGGTCCGACCAAGAGACCGGCGTAGAAGATTGGTAGGAAATGCCAGTGAGGTTAGAAATGATGGGGTCTAAAAGATTACCGGCCTTATGAGTGGGGTCGGAATTATGAAGGTGAAGATCTAAAGCTGCAAGATCCTGTAAGAGGCGTGTAGAGATAGCACACGAAGCAGAGTTAAAATGGATGTTTAAATCACCAACGACGATAAAATTAGTTGATTGCGCCAAGAATGGGGCAATAAGGTCAGGGAAGGAGGAAGCCCAGCTACTAGCTAAGCAAGTAAGTCACCATTTTTGCTTCGCTGAATAAAGCCCAACATTCATTGAAGAAAGTCTTTGCTCAACAGGAGCTGCTTTGCCGGCCGCAGTTACAGAAACCAGAATTTTAGAGGCTTCACTAACTATGGTTACCCAGAATTCAGACTCCAATTCTACCTCTAAAGAAGTAAAGGATACCACAACTGGAGACAAAGAACTACCAGAGGGACAAATTCAACAGGTAGCTCATCTTTCTGGTCTTGATTCAATAGGGGATTATTTAAGGTTCTTCCTTCTAAAGATGGCAGTCTAGCACAACAGATCCCTGAGTGTTGAACACAGTTCAAGGTTACTCCACAAAAGTCCATTCAAGGCATTTTCAAACTCATTTTCCTACTCCCACACAGTTTTCATAAGAGATGGCTGCATTAGTGACAGAAGAGATGATTATCCTGATGTAAAAGCAGGCAATTCAAGAGACTTCTCTTCACCTTTAGATTTTTAAGTTGTCTTTTCTTGGTTCAAAGGAAAAGACAAAAGAATGAGACCCATAATAAATCTCAGGGAATTCAACCAGTTTGTAGTTTACTGTAACTACAAAATTGAAACGATTATCAATCTTAGAGATTCTTTGTTGCAAAATGACTGGATTGTCCATTTATATTTACAAGATACTTACTTAACTATTCCTCTCTATCACAGTTTCAAGAAATATCTTCAATTCCAAATGCAAGGGAAAATGTATCAATTATCGTTTCTCCCTTTCGATCTTTCTTCAGCACCTTGGTGACTTACAAAGATCATGAAGCCTGAGGTGGCACTTCTCAGATCACAGGGTAGTCAGTTACTAATCTCTCTAAGTGGTATTCTCTTAATGGATCAAAATCTGCCTTCCTGCCAAGCTCAAATTCAGACTAGCTGTTCTCTGTTACGGGACCTTGGTTTCTTTCTTCAACAAGGAGAAATCAATTCTTTCTCCTTCTAGACAAATGGAGTTCCTGTGTTTTCTGATCAAATCAGAAAGTGTAACCCTTCACTTACCCCTCTCCAAGGTCAAGGCATTAACATCCAATATATCTCAAACACTTCACACATCGTCCATATCGCTCAGGTCTCTTTCAAGGACTTTAGGTCTTCTAAACTCATCGATTCAGACCATTTTTTCGGGCCCTCTTGATTATCGAGCTCTCCAGACATTGAAAATTCATCATCTTTGCAAAGACCTCACTTATTCTGACCCTATCCTTTTAAGTCATGAATCCCGCATCGAACTTCAATGGTGGATCGACCATTTAGATGCCTGTAACAGCAGAAAAGTTTTTGCTTTGGCTTCAGATCTTGTCTTAGAATCAGATACAAGCCCGTCAGACTGGGGTACCCAATGTGGTCAAATCCTGACATGGTTGGCTCGAGATTAAAAATGCACATAAACTGTATAGAGATGCTTGTAAGTTCTTTTGCAATCCAGAGTTTGTAAAAAACAAGGTAAACTGCTCCATCCTCCTCCGCATGGACAATTTTACAGCAGTACAATATCAACTACCTCAGCGGTACAAAATCCAAACCTCTTTTGGAACTGGCAAGAAGCTTCTTAGAGTTTTATCTCGTTCACAAGATTTCAGTTTGAACGGAATATCTTCCAGGCATTCTCAACACTGTTGCGGATTGGCACTCTTGGAATCTACACAATTCTAGTGACTGGAGTCTTCATCCCTCTATTTTCCACTTTCTTTACCACTAATGGAGTCCCCTCCATATAGATCTATGTACATACAGACTCTATAATCATCTTCCTCATTTCATTAGCTAGAAACCAGACCCTGTGGCCTTGGCAACGGATGCGTTTCTCCAGGAATAGGCTCACAATATCAACTAGGCATTCCCTCCTTTTCATTTAATCAGCAAGGTACTGGCTCAGCTAAGAAGACAAGGAGCTATTTTGGTTCTTGTCATCCCCTTTTAGCAATCTCAGGTATGGTACTCTATCCTCTTGGAGCTCGCAATAGATTTCCCAATTTTGCTTCCAGTCTTCCCCCATGTTCTCCTGGACTCCAATGGTCTCAGACACAACCTCATTCTGAGCAACACTCTCTTAGTTTCTGCAAGGAAGGTTGCAGGACTTCCCACATTAAGCAAGGCATTTCAGCAGAAGCTGCGGAATATATCAGTAAATCCTGGACTGCGTGGACTACCAACAATTGCTAATTAGCCTGAAATGATTGGACAAGCTGGGTTATGGGGAAATCTGTTAATCCCTTTTCAGCCGATGTCACACTCATAGTAAATTGTTTAGCTTCCCTAGCTGTTGGAGGAAAATCCTACTGTGAATGATTTGCTGAGATAGCTAATATGTATACACTAATACAGATCGGCAATCTCAGCAAATTATTCACGTATCAACGGAAAACCAGTTCTAGAACATCACCTTGCTTGCCAAATATTAAAGTGAGTACGATTTTGTAATCCTCTTCTTCCAAAATACAGTAAATTATGGGATGTTAATTTGGTGTTACAAATTTTTATATTCTGGCCAGAAAATGTTTCTCTCCCTTAAAATGCAGTCTGATAAATTGACAATGTTGTTATGCCTCATTTGTATCAAACGACTCTCTGCTGTTAAACCCAGAGACATTTATTCTTGCCATTTCACTACTTCGGGACATGTGTTTAACATAACATAACGCACAAAAACAAACTTAACTTCTGTGTTTTACCCTTTCTTTCCTAATCATCCTCAAATGTGTGTGGGAAATTGTTTGAAAACTGAACATCTTTGGGCACTCAACTCACCAATTCCTTAAAAAAACAACTCATAAACCAGTTTTCTCTTCAACCTTGACCATTAGATTAGGGCGGTTATGTCCTTAGATGGGATTGATATGTCCATATTTGGGGCTCATTCCTCCAGGGGAGCCATGACATTCAAGGCATTTTGGGTGGGTACTCATTTATAGGACATCAGAGATCAGCTAATTGGTCAAATAATAATACTTTTTGTACTTTTTATTGCAAACCTGTCAATACTGCTTCTTCAGTGATGATAATAGTTCTTTAAACAAGCATAATAATAGCCTCAGTGGTTTACCATAAAATCTAGATTTGCCTAGTCCCACAAACGAAAGGCTTAATTTTATTAAAAACATGGAGGTGAGTATTACCCTACCTCAACATCTGTACTTACAATGTTTTTTCCCACCCTGCAGTACCCATCTCTACAACAAATACAGCTACATAAGCTATCATCTGCATCTTTTAAATACTGTGAATTGGCCTTTTCATCTCCAGGATGTCCTTCCTTCTGCGAACCAACCTCTCTTGTGACTTTCCCTTCAGGATCCAGATTGTTTGAGTTTACTCTGGAAATATTTATACTTGTTTTGGCAATTTCTATTGTGTTTATTATTTTACCATTGTTTTATACTTCTGGCTCATGAAACAGGGACTGTTTGCGGTTAAGATATGTATTATAGATGGTCTTGGGCCATGATTGGTTAAACAGTTGGACTACAGTTTGCTTTCCATTGACTTATTGTCTTTAAATCTCATGGGATTAGTAGTTTGTTCCATTGTCTTGACTGCTGCTATTTAGTAAAGCAAGTTGAGAGATAGCATAATACTTGCTTCTATGTCTTTAATAAAATTAGGATTTTCCTGAAACTAGGAAAGTCTAGATTTGTGGTGATAGTTTTAATGCAGAAGTGAAATTGCTGAAGCTAAAATAAAATTGAGCACCAACCCTTAGTTATTGAATTGAAAATATTTGCTCCATGTATCTAATAATCAATATTCATTGTTATCCTCAATATTCACTGTTATCCTCAACTGTGAGGATCTGGGTTTATTCAAAGATATGGCTGTGAGACCTTATTGTGGAGTACACTCAGAGATGAATGTATGACAGAACCGGGCCCACCTTAACTATGCATGCTTTTTCAATTCTTTTAAAATGAAAGTGTCTTTACCACAGACGTCTTTACCACACCTGTCTTTAAAATGCAATTGCCTTTACCATGCATGCCTTTACAATGTAAATTTAAGTATTTTACAGGTACAACAACAACAGATTTCTTTATTCAGTTTCATATGACATAAAACCATAAAAACACAATATGAGAACCTGGATACAAATTATATAGTACAATATGTACAATCACGAGAGCAGGTCTGTGAAAGTTTATAATTCGAGTTATATGTACAGATTGTAACTATCCCAGCCAATCATATTAGGATCAAACAGCTACAAACAGTACATAAAAACCAATAACTAGATCCGCGACCTATTAGCATTACTATACATGATACAAAAGATGGTAATAAAGGACGAACAAACTAATCACAACGTGGCCTCAGCTTGATAGCGGATTTAAAAATAAATTAAAACATGAAATACAGTATTGCCCGTTAACATCTGGAGAAAAATAAAGGCAAGTTAAACTTGTTTAAAGTTGGCCTGTATCAAGATGGGGATTAAATATGTTTTTCTAGGGGTGTGATAAAATGGACAAAAACATTGTGAAATGTTACATTTCCTGCAGAGATATCCCACAAGGTGGAAAGGATTGCCCTCTATTAGAGCCCCTTGGGTAAGTAAGGAGTAAGTAAAACAGATCACACCAAAACCTGGTCAGAAGGAATCTATCGTAAGAGTTCACAAAACCAAGTCTATACGTCTCAGCCTTCTTAGTGGACCTTAATATAACAAAGTGGTGAATACTTGGCTTCATGAGCATCCTCTCCTCCCTTAATATGTTCTGATGCGTACTAACGCCGTCTTAAGAAGGGGTGTATCTACCTTTCGAGTTCCCTCAGGATTAGAAAAAAGGTCATCTCTTCCCAGGTTCCTTAGACTCCTTTTGATATAATTCGGCCATGGAATCCTTAATACTTGATCCAGGGTAAGCCAGTCTTTCTGGATTTGCCTTATTTAGCGAATCCCCTGCCTTAGCCCATATTTGTTAACAAAATAACAGTGGGCAAATGGCTATCTGATCTGTAATGTAGGGCATTTCTAACTCTTCGTGGGCAATAAAAGAAGGGATACCCTAGAGAAATGACAGCAGACGTCTCATGAATTTGTTTTCTGACATTTGGGCATCCTTTAATTCAGCATATCCCCAGATTTTACTGCCGTAAAGTACTTTTGACACACACTTAGCCCTGTAGAGCTCCAAGAGAGCCCCCACAGGTGTTTTACCCAGTCTACCAGCAAAATTAAAAATTGCGGCAGTTTCCATATTGAGGTTGTTTTGCTTAAACGTAAATTGTGGGCCCCACTTCAGTTTATCATCCAGGAGTTTCCCCAGGTAGGAGAAAGGGAATGTTTTAGGAATTGGGGTAGGCCCTACCTTAAAGGTATTTTACAGGTAAGTATAATCCTATATAAAGACTTCATGCTTACCTGTAAAATACTTACATTTTCGTGGTAAAGGCACTTATGGTAAGTGTAAATGCATGGTGAACATTTTACAGTTAAGTATAAACACTATATATATATACATATATATACATATATATATATATATATATATATATATATATATATATATATATATAATATCTACTGCCGGTCGCCAGTAGAAAGTTATAGTTAGGACCTAGTTTCCATAGGAAAAGCGTTTTTTGTTTTTCCAATAACTTTGGCGCGGATGACGAATCTTTGCGAAATTTTCAAAACTCAAGTGGCACTTCGGTCAGCTCATGTCTTGAAAGTTTCGGGGTGATTCGTCAAGCGGGGGCTGAAAAAAAAGGGGGTTCCCAAAAACAAAGGTGAAAAACAAGAAAAAGGGGCAGGGCAGAAACACCCTGACCCCCTAAGCCTGCTCAGGGGGTCCCTCAAGGACCCCCCAGGGCCCAAAAAGCATTTTTTTAAAAATAAAATCGGCCAAATTCACGCTGGGTACGCGGATCCGGCCAAGAAAATAAGAAAAAACAAAGCGCAGGTTCCCGTGCTTTGTTGTGTATTGAAGCCCCCGGCTGGGAGAGGTCCCACAAAATGTGTGAGGGGACCTCCACCTCCCCAGTGCTTGATTTAAGTGTTACAGGGGGGCAGGCAGCCCCGCAGCCCCGGGGACCACCACCCACCTGTGCTCATTTTTTAATGTGTGGGGGGCCTCCAAGACCCCCCCACACCCCTTCTTACACCTCCCTGCAACGCAGCTCTGCCACGCTTACTGGAGGTACCTGATGAGCTAGTTGGCCCCTAGCGGCCCTCAGGTCTCAAGGGGAATTAATCCCCCTATTTACAATGCGCCAGGCGGTGCGTTTGCACAATGGTGCAGGGAGGGGGCGTGGCCTGATGTGACAAGTGTGCAAACGCGCCCTGAAAAAAGCTATGGTTTTTTCAGTGAAGCCCGACACGCGTCATGGCGGCTGAAAGATGCACAGATAAATAACGCTGCACCAAAAAAAGTGGAGTCAGTTCCGTTATTTCTTCTGTGAATTCCGAAGAAAGGAGGTATTGAATATATATATATATATATATATATATATATATATATATATATATATGTATGAGCAAATGTCCCAAATAGCGAGAGGAGCTCTGTAGCTGGTGCCGGCGGCGAGGTTCAGGACACCCTCGCAGGATACTTTTCAGCAAAAAATTGTTTCAATCAAGAAACACGCCGCACACTACTCCATAGGTTCAAATCTTAAGTTTATTTTCTGTAGGATCCCCACCTACGCGTTTCGGACAACAATCTGTCCCTGGTCACGGTACAAACATTAGTCCATCATCACTTTCCATAATTTATACCTGTAGTCACCACCTGGCAGTTAAGGTGCATTGTGGGCACAGTAGTTTTATGGATTAATTACCATTCCAAATCATGCACCATAAAGACCGGATCCCAACATTTTCACGACCCAGATAATGCTCAATTCATTGAATTCAATGATGAAACAATATGACGCTAAATGCAGTCCAAATGGACTAATAATGATGTAGCTAAATATGCTTACATCTTGAAGCGCCAATTTCATCTCTGTTTAATGTTTTTCGTGGTGGACTGAGTGTCCTGATTATCAGTGATGGCTAAGTGCCTGTGAGCATACATTGAGTCGCTCCATGTTATGGATCAACAGTAATCATGATGCTTGAATAATTAAAATCGATTTACAGCTTATCACAAATTGAATATAAAGTACTAGGTTTGTTAAATACAGAAACTTATTTGTTGCTACAGCATTTCATTTCTATAGATGCTACGAGAATTATGGACTTTAACACTTGTTTAGCCAAACAGAGTATTAATGATGGTATCAAACTTATAAATGTACATGGAGTTCCTCATCGGCATTGAGACCCCAAGGGCTTCTTGTTTTGAATCTAATTATTAACTTGGACTCAAGCCTTCTCAAGTTAGTTACTCTATCACCCCCTCTCTCATTCTCGCCAACCATCGCTATTCCTGAATATTTCATGTCTTTCCAGGTTTTCCCTGGATGAGAGTTCAGGTGTTTAGCTGTTGCGTAGGTTTGGTCATTGTTCTGGATCGCTCTAGTATGTTCAAGAATTCTCTTCTTCAAAGGGCAAATTGTCGAGCCAATGTACTGCTTACCACAGAAGCATTGAATTAAATATACTACAAATTGTGAGTCACAAGTGATTTTGTTCCGGATGTCGAAAGTCCTGCCCCTGGGATCCATGAGTGATTTCAAATTTAGTCCAATCGTGCAGGCTTTGCATTTCATGCATTTACTAAAACCCAATTGTCTCTTTTCCAACCAACTTAGATTTCTTATTTGTTTGAAGTGGCTGTTAACTAGAGTATCACGAATTGATGGAGCTTTGCGATATGTTACAAGTGGTTTGTCGCCGATCAGGCTACCTATATCATTGTCTTTTTTTAATACATCCCAGTATTTTTGCAGTGCTCGCTTGATGTTGTAACTTTCCTTAGAGTATGTTAATACTAATCGCGGTTGATCATTTTCTTCACTCTGTTCAATTGGACTCTGTTTTGTTATTAGAGTTTCTGCTCTAGTTTTGGCTCTTGCTTTTTGTTCTCCTTTGATTATGTCAGTATGTTTATATCCACGCTTGGAGAATCGATCTTTTGTCTCTTTGAATTTGTTCTCCATTTCCAATTCTTCCGAGCAATTCCTTTTCATTCTAATGAATTCCCCATAGGGGATGCTCTTTTTTAGGGAGGTTGGATGGAAGCTGCTTCCATGTAACACACTGTTTGTTGAGGTTGCTTTTCTGAATACAGTTGTTTCCAGTCTATCATTTCTAACATAGACTTTGGTATCGAGAAATTCTATTTCTTCTTTCTGTATGTTTGACGTAAATTGTAGTCCAACTTCATTCTCATTAAGAACGGCAATGTATTCCACTAGTTTCTGTTTGGACCCTTTCCAGAGGAGGAATAAATCATCAATAAATCTTAGCCATATAACCACGTCCGTGGTATATGGCTCATTTCCTTCTCCCCAAGCTATGTGTTTTTCCCACCAACCCATCGTGAGGTTCGCATAGCTGGGAGAGAAGGAAACACCCATGGCACATCCGCAGGTTTGTCTGTAAACTTTTTTGTCAAAAATGAAAACGTTGTTATCTAGACAAAAGGTCATCATATCGATTACCATGTTGGTGTGTCGTAATTCTGATATTGGTTTTTGACCCAGAAAATACTTTATTGCTGTCAGTCCGATGTCCCGCTGGATAGAAGTATATAACGAGACAACGTCTATTGTTGCTAGCCAGTAATCAGGTTGCCAGTTTACTCCCATGATAATTCTCAGGAAGTCCCCAGTGTCTTTAATATAGGAACTCAGAGTTGGGACAAGGGGTGCCAGAAAGTAGTCCACATATGAAGATACATTTTCGCACAACGATCCACAGCTCGATATTATTGGTCGTGCAGGTGGTTTTACCAGAGTCTTATGTATTTTCGGGAGAAAATATATGGTGGGCATTATTGGATGTGTGGTTGTTAGAAACTTTTTTTCTTCCATGCTTAAGAGGCCATTTTCTTGCCAAGTTTGTATGCTTGAATGCAGTTTATACATCATAATTGCCATTGGATTTTCCTGTAAGACTTCATAATTATTTTCATTGTTTAATTGGCGATTAGCTTCTTCCACGTAGTCTCTTTTGTTCTGTATAACAATATTCCCTCCCTTGTCCGCTGGTTTGATTTCTATCAGGACATTCGACTGAAGATTTTTCAAAGCTATGCGTTCCTTTTTTGTAACGTTTTCCTTTTTAGTGTTGGTTAGATTATTCATAGTTTCCAGTTCTGCCACCACTAAATCATTAAAGACATCTATGCGATTGCCTGGGTGCAACACAGGACAAAATTTCGATTTACTCTTCAGAGTGGTTTTAGGACGTGTTCCAATTTCATGACCCATTTGGGAGAGTACTTGAGTGTTTGTCAAATCAGTTGGATCCATTTGGTGTGCTAGCTCATAGGCTGTTTGTAGACTGTTTGCATCCGCTACTGCCATTATGCCAAATTCATTAGTTTGAGCTTGTTCACTCGCTGGGGTTGTTGGTTCTGCACGCTTCTTTTTTGAAAAAAATTTTTTTAGTTTCAATTTGCGCACGTATTTATATAGATCAATCCGTGTTTCAACTTGGTCCTGATGTTTGTCTGGACAAAACGATAATCCTTTACTCAACAAGGTCTCCTCCGGTTTGGTTAAGATGTAATCTGATAAATTGATTATCAGTCTAGGGTCTGTTTTAGATGTTTCTTTTACTTTTTGACTGTCCTGTTGCGGAGAGGATATCTTTGATTTTTTTCCTCTCCGGGTTTTCCTCCTTGGGTGGGGTTTGCCATTCGTCCCCTTCCACCTCCTCTCATTGATATATTGCCACGACCCCTTCCCCTTGGCTTTGGGGTTTGTTGATCTCTGTGGAGCATTTCTAGCTCAAGTGTTAAAGTCCATAATTCTCGTAGCATCTATAGAAATGAAATGCTGTAGCAACAAATAAGTTTCTGTATTTAACAAACCTAGTACTTTATATTCAATTTGTGATAAGCTGTAAATCGATTTTAATTATTCAAGCATCATGATTACTGTTGATCCATAACATGGAGCGACTCAATGTATGCTCACAGGCACTTAGCCATCACTGATAATCAGGACACTCAGTCCACCACGAAAAACATTAAACAGAGATGAAATTGGCGCTTCAAGATGTAAGCATATTTAGCTACATCATTATTAGTCCATTTGGACTGCATTTAGCGTCATATTGTTTCATCATTGAATTCAATGAATTGAGCATTATCTGGGTCGTGAAAATGTTGGGATCCGGTCTTTATGGTGCATGATTTGGAATGGTAATTAATCCATAAAACTACTGTGCCCACAATGCACCTTAACTGCCAGGTGGTGACTACAGGTATAAATTATGGAAAGTGATGATGGACTAATGTTTGTACCGTGACCAGGGACAGATTGTTGTCCGAAACGCGTAGGTGGGGATCCTACAGAAAATAAACTTAAGATTTGAACCTATGGAGTAGTGTGCGGCGTGTTTCTTGATTGAAACAATTTTTTGCTGAAAAGTATCCTGCGAGGGTGTCCTGAACCTCGCCGCCGGCACCAGCTACAGAGCTCCTCTCGCTATTTGGGACATTTGCTCATACATGAACTTTCCGTGAGAGGGAGCCCAGCTTCATTGCTTCGCTTGTCTGAACAATCAATCGATATGGCATAAACCCTATGTGGATTACAAAGATCCTGCCAACACGAACGGCGAGTCAAACGAGATCTGACATTTTCCGAAGGGTTTTTCTGTTTTCAAAGCGGAGCCAGCAAAGAGACACACTAACGAAAGGAACCCGCGCTGTCACCGGTCGAGCGCCGACTGGATGTGCCGGAGGGCACTACCAGCTACGGGAGACTCCTGGTAAGTGACAAGCTCTGTTGTTAAACGTTAATGGGTGTCTAGAAGTTGCAGCGAGGGAAATAATAAAACGCTGTCAAACGTTTGAGGCGGTTTATTGTGTCTGTTCACAACATTGGAACAGCGATTCACTTACTCCTGGTTCAACTTTATTTTCTGAAGAGGAAGGAGCACTGGGGCTCCGTGAAGTCTAAAACCGGCATAAAATTCCCTGCAAAACAAACATTTGTCACGAAGTTATAGATATCAGTCACAATTGAATAAATCATAATTATAACGTATCCCAAAAACCGCCACTTCCCATTATGGAACAAAGAGCAGCCAAACGCGCAGAAAAAGCGGAGAACATCTTCACGAAAAGTGCTGCAGGGTCCAACAAAACGGCGAGTAAAAATATAACTGGCGCCAATGCTAAACCAACAACCAAACAATTATTCCAGCAACTTGAAAAACTACAGAGAAAAGAAATCTCAAAAAGCTGGGAAATTTTGACCTTGGATAAATATACAGAATTAGGCTTAATTCCAAGAGGACTACGTATATTTACCCTACCTAATCATCCGGATACCAGCCGAGAAATGCTGGAAGAGTGGGGTTTAAACAATATGGCCTGTTCAAAAAACATGATTTTAATCATATTAAAGCATGCTAAAATTGATATTGACATCTTACATATCAAAATAAAAGAGTTGGAGGACCAGATACAGGCAACAGGTGAAGATGAGGAAATTGTCAATAACTTACGCAAAAACATGGATAAAAATCTGGATAGGCATGACAACGAAATCCAAGAACGTAAGCAGCGGAAATTCAAACGAGATGAGGCTGACTTCGCTAATGGCACAATATTCACTTTCGCAAAACGCTTCGACGCATTGAAACAGCCAAATGCGGTATCAGGAAATGCACAATATGATACTACTGTGAGTGAAACAGAGTCTGAAGTGAGCGAAGGAGAACAAAATAGAGTGCCGCCAAAAAGACTTACCTTTGGAGAGGAGCTAGAAATGCTCCACAGAGATCAACAAACCCCAAAGCCAAGGGGAAGGGGTCGTGGCAATATATCAATGAGAGGAGGTGGAAGGGGACGAATGGCAAACCCCACCCAAGGAGGAAAACCCGGAGAGGAAAAAAATCAAAGATATCCTCTCCGCAACAGGACAGTCAAAAAGTAAAAGAAACATCTAAAACAGACCCTAGACTGATAATCAATTTATCAGATTACATCTTAACCAAACCGGAGGAGACCTTGTTGAGTAAAGGATTATCGTTTTGTCCAGACAAACATCAGGACCAAGTTGAAACACGGATTGATCTATATAAATACGTGCGCAAATTGAAACTAAAAAAATTTTTTTCAAAAAAGAAGCGTGCAGAACCAACAACCCCAGCGAGTGAACAAGCTCAAACTAATGAATTTGGCATAATGGCAGTAGCGGATGCAAACAGTCTACAAACAGCCTATGAGCTAGCACACCAAATGGATCCAACTGATTTGACAAACACTCAAGTACTCTCCCAAATGGGTCATGAAATTGGAACACGTCCTAAAACCACTCTGAAGAGTAAATCGAAATTTTGTCCTGTGTTGCACCCAGGCAATCGCATAGATGTCTTTAATGATTTAGTGGTGGCAGAACTGGAAACTATGAATAATCTAACCAACACTAAAAAGGAAAACGTTACAAAAAAGGAACGCATAGCTTTGAAAAATCTTCAGTCGAATGTCCTGATAGAAATCAAACCAGCGGACAAGGGAGGGAATATTGTTATACAGAACAAAAGAGACTACGTGGAAGAAGCTAATCGCCAATTAAACAATGAAAATAATTATGAAGTCTTACAGGAAAATCCAATGGCAATTATGATGTATAAACTGCATTCAAGCATACAAACTTGGCAAGAAAATGGCCTCTTAAGCATGGAAGAAAAAAAGTTTCTAACAACCACACATCCAATAATGCCCACCATATATTTTCTCCCGAAAATACATAAGACTCTGGTAAAACCACCTGCACGACCAATAATATCGAGCTGTGGATCGTTGTGCGAAAATGTATCTTCATATGTGGACTACTTTCTGGCACCCCTTGTCCCAACTCTGAGTTCCTATATTAAAGACACTGGGGACTTCCTGAGAATTATCATGGGAGTAAACTGGCAACCTGATTACTGGCTAGCAACAATAGACGTTGTCTCGTTATATACTTCTATCCAGCGGGACATCGGACTGACAGCAATAAAGTATTTTCTGGGTCAAAAACCAATATCAGAATTACGACACACCAACATGGTAATCGATATGATGACCTTTTGTCTAGATAACAACGTTTTCATTTTTGACAAAAAAGTTTACAGACAAACCTGCGGATGTGCCATGGGTGTTTCCTTCTCTCCCAGCTATGCGAACCTCACGATGGGTTGGTGGGAAAAACACATAGCTTGGGGAGAAGGAAATGAGCCATATACCACGGACGTGGTTATATGGCTAAGATTTATTGATGATTTATTCCTCCTCTGGAAAGGGTCCAAACAGAAACTAGTGGAATACATTGCCGTTCTTAATGAGAATGAAGTTGGACTACAATTTACGTCAAACATACAGAAAGAAGAAATAGAATTTCTCGATACCAAAGTCTATGTTAGAAATGATAGACTGGAAACAACTGTATTCAGAAAAGCAACCTCAACAAACAGTGTGTTACATGGAAGCAGCTTCCATCCAACCTCCCTAAAAAAGAGCATCCCCTATGGGGAATTCATTAGAATGAAAAGGAATTGCTCGGAAGAATTGGAAATGGAGAACAAATTCAAAGAGACAAAAGATCGATTCTCCAAGCGTGGATATAAACATACTGACATAATCAAAGGAGAACAAAAAGCAAGAGCCAAAACTAGAGCAGAAACTCTAATAACAAAACAGAGTCCAATTGAACAGAGTGAAGAAAATGATCAACCGCGATTAGTATTAACATACTCTAAGGAAAGTTACAACATCAAGCGAGCACTGCAAAAATACTGGGATGTATTAAAAAAAGACAATGATATAGGTAGCCTGATCGGCGACAAACCACTTGTAACATATCGCAAAGCTCCATCAATTCGTGATACTCTAGTTAACAGCCACTTCAAACAAATAAGAAATCTAAGTTGGTTGGAAAAGAGACAATTGGGTTTTAGTAAATGCATGAAATGCAAAGCCTGCACGATTGGACTAAATTTGAAATCACTCATGGATCCCAGGGGCAGGACTTTCGACATCCGGAACAAAATCACTTGTGACTCACAATTTGTAGTATATTTAATTCAATGCTTCTGTGGTAAGCAGTACATTGGCTCGACAATTTGCCCTTTGAAGAAGAGAATTCTTGAACATACTAGAGCGATCCAGAACAATGACCAAACCTACGCAACAGCTAAACACCTGAACTCTCATCCAGGGAAAACCTGGAAAGACATGAAATATTCAGGAATAGCGATGGTTGGCGAGAATGAGAGAGGGGGTGATAGAGTAACTAACTTGAGAAGGCTTGAGTCCAAGTTAATAATTAGATTCAAAACAAGAAGCCCTTGGGGTCTCAATGCCGATGAGGAACTCCATGTACATTTATAAGTTTGATACCATCATTAATACTCTGTTTGGCTAAACAAGTGTTAAAGTCCATAATTCTCGTAGCATCTATAGAAATGAAATGCTGTAGCAACAAATAAGTTTCTGTATTTAACAAACCTAGTACTTTATATTCAATTTGTGATAAGCTGTAAATCGATTTTAATTATTCAAGCATCATGATTACTGTTGATCCATAACATGGAGCGACTCAATGTATGCTCACAGGCACTTAGCCATCACTGATAATCAGGACACTCAGTCCACCACGAAAAACATTAAACAGAGATGAAATTGGCGCTTCAAGATGTAAGCATATTTAGCTACATCATTATTAGTCCATTTGGACTGCATTTAGCGTCATATTGTTTCATCATTGAATTCAATGAATTGAGCATTATCTGGGTCGTGAAAATGTTGGGATCCGGTCTTTATGGTGCATGATTTGGAATGGTAATTAATCCATAAAACTACTGTGCCCACAATGCACCTTAACTGCCAGGTGGTGACTACAGGTATAAATTATGGAAAGTGATGATGGACTAATGTTTGTACCGTGACCAGGGACAGATTGTTGTCCGAAACGCGTAGGTGGGGATCCTACAGAAAATAAACTTAAGATTTGAACCTATGGAGTAGTGTGCGGCGTGTTTCTTGATTGAAACAATTTTTTGCTGAAAAATATATATATATATATATATATATATAAAAACGCTCTTAGCTCCCTTACTCGAAAGGAACAGCAGCACTCAGGAGGTGGTAAATTACGGTCTCGTTTTAATATGCAAAGTCAACAAACAAACGCGTTTCGGCGTCAGCCTTCGTCAGTGTCGATGACACTGGGCACATGACATCATTATGAATCCTCCTATAGGTGGTAGACATAGGGGAAGGACAAACCCAAGATCCAATACGGGCGCCATCTTGTAGTGGATAAGGTGTAAATATCAACACAACAATTACCCTTCCTAAAACATCAGACCGTGTATCGGTTGGAATAACAAGAGGTAAATGCCCAAATTTGATGATTGTGTAAGTTATACTATATAACAGTATCCTGCCGTGGATCGGCATGGGTCCTTGCATTGTTAGTCTACTGCAATCAGGATAAGGTTCATATCAGCATGAATATCAAAGCCAGATAAGCATCTACAGCTATATATATACATATATAAATATACATATACGCACAAATCCACATATGTGCATTGCACCTAAGAGATGTTATCAAAAGGTATATATACACCAAAAAATACATATGAGGATTATCCCAACTCATATTCCTTCAGAGTTTCAGTGAATATGCACATATATACACAATTGATAATAAACAAAATTAATGTATAGGCTGCACAAGTTCATGATAAAAGGTACACAAAAACTTTTTGTCTCTATCTTATTTTAGTTAGCTGTGCCTGTTTCATAAGATCGTGAGGCTAGGGCACGCCTACTCCAAGGCCATTCTCAAGGTTTATAACTGTTTATAGCATGTACCACAGGACAGGATATCAGTAGTCCAAGATATCAGCATACGCTCCATAGTCAATATAGGAAATTCATTTGCCTAGATGAATAGCCATTTCCTCCCCACTGTTAAGACCCCCAGGATGTTTCGTAGCTAAATCAATAATATATCTAGATTCTAATCTTCTGAGTCTTCTTAATCTATCTCCACCCCTGATGTTATTAGGTACATAATCCAACCCAAAGTATGTTAATTTGGTGCGGTCCTTATTATGGAACTCAGAAAAGTGACGTGCTACGGGGTAAGATGGGTCAACTTTATCAATGGCTCTGAGGTGCTCAAGCACCCTCAGTTTCAACTGAATAATGGTACTCCCAATATAGCGGAGGCCGCACGGGCATACCAGGCAGTACACTGCATAGACAGTACTACATGTCAGAAATTTCTTTATAGTCATGGATCTACCCGTCACCTGATTTTCAAATCGGAGAACTCTTTTACTTGCGGCACACGCTTTGCAGCGGCCACAAGGGTAGAATCCACTCATGTCCTTCAGTTTGTTTGATTTATTGGTGGGTGTGCTGAAATGGCTATGTGTCAACATATCCCCCAATGATCTACTCTTGCTAAAGGTGACTAGAGGATAGAGAGGCAGATCTTGCCTCAATATACTGTCTGTGCGCAGGATATGCCAGTTCTTTCTCATCATAGCTTTGAGATGATTTGCTCCAGAAGAATAAGGAGTTATCATCCTAAACTTATTTACCTCTGTGCTAGTAGTCCTAGTCTGCAGATTGTTTGCTGTTGATTCCTTTTTCTTTTTTAGCAATTCTGTCCTGGGTATTTTCCTGACTCTTTTTAGTGTACTCTGTAATAGGGAGTCGCCATAGCCCCTTAGTCTGAAACGTTCCAGACACTCATGGGCCGCCTTCTCAAACTCATGTTCCTGCGTGCTGTTTCTGCGGAGTCTGAGGAGTTCCCCATAAGGGATGCTTTTAATGAGCTTAGGCGGATGGCTACTTTCAGCATACAGGATGGAATTCCCTGCTGTTTCTTTCCTATACAGGGAAGTATGTACCCGATCCTCATCAATGTACACCCTCAAGTCCAGGTAGTCGACTGCCACTCGACTAATAGTACCTGTAAGGTGCAGATTGTAACTGTTGTTGTTCAGATCTTTGATATACATTTCCGCACTGGCAGTAGTCCCCTGCCATACGATAAAAAGATCGTCTATGTAACGGTACCAGCGTACCACCCTGCCGCAGTCTTGACCCCCCTTCCAGCTTCTGGGCACCTGCTCCTCCCACCAGCCAACGAACAGGTTCGCGTAGCTGGTGGCAAAGCAGGTGCCCATCGCTGTACCAGAGATTTGCCTGTACAATTGCTCACCAAATAAGAAAATTTTATTATTCAGACAAAACTGTACAAATTCCAAAATCATGGAATTGTGCTGCGTAAAACGCAGTTGGCGCTTTTCCAAAAAATGTCTAACAGCATTTAAGCCCTGCTGGTGGTCAATGTTAGTGTACAGGCTGGTGATATCCATCACCATAAGTAGATAGTCAGGTTGCCAGCTCATACCTTCGATAATGTTTAAGAAATCTTTCGTGTCCTGGATATAAGAATTCGGACCAATAACAAGGGGAAAAAGAACAGAGTCCACGAACTTGGACATATTCTCTGTCAGTCCATAAATAGATGCCACAATAGGACGCCCAAGTGGTGCTGTCGCATTTTTGTGGAGCTTGGGAAGATGGTAGAACGTTGGAAGCATTGGGCTATTACTCCGTAGGAATAGGTGTTCTTCCTTCCCTAACATTTGTAGATTATACCATTTTCGAATCAAGTTATCATAGTTGGCAATGCTCTCCTCATAAATCTTGTTGGTAGTTGGAGAGTAATACTTACAGTCAGATAACTGTCTCATGGCCTCCTGTTGATAGTATTCACTGGTCAGCAGAACCACATTGCCCCCCTTGTCGCTGGGCTTAATCACGATCTTATTGTCTCCCATAAGATCATGCAAGGCTTTCTTTTGTGATTCCGTGATGTTATGGCTGCACGGAGTCATTTTCTTCCTATAATCAATCAAATCCAGGGTCATTGCTTCCGTGAAGGCATCAATCGCATCCCAAGGCGATTGCGGCACAAAGGTAGACTTAGGTTTAAATTGGGTTTCCTCCCTTTCTTGTTCAATGCCTTGTAACAAGGCTCGTTGTACCATATCCTCATTAGTTATAGTTTGAGGGTTTCCCTCTTGCTCCATTCCGAGAAAGTTCATGGCTTCAAGACCAGGCAGATCCCTGCCACTCAAAGCATCTGTAGCTGTCAATCTAACCCCTTGTTTGATTACATCTTTATTTTGTGGTCTCGTTTTGAAGTGTTTATATAGTTTCATTTTTCTTGTAAAACGAAAAAGATCGATTTTTGTCTGAGTGAACTCCATGTTGTTACTAGGGCAAAATGTTAAGCCCAATTCCAGAAGTTCACATTCAGTGTCAGTAAGCGCTCTTTCTGTCAAATTAACGACAGTTAAGGCAGCAGGCCTGCTATCCTTAATGGTTCTCAGTTCCTCTTCCTTTTGCGGTTGTTCCAGTTCGAGGTTGTTTTTTTGGCTCTTCCTCGTCCTATATATATATATATATATATATATACACACACCAAAGCTCCAAGGTTCCCACCAGTTGAAGACGCACTCTGACATCCATTGCAGCAACCTTCATGAGGTAAAAGCCGGATCGGCTGGCGGATCCAGTTTACAGCATGCCTGTCGATTCACGCCTGACGGGTTTCGTGCTCATTGTACTCTTCAGAGGCGCGACAGTCAGACATACATATATATTGGGTTTATACATACCTGTAGAATATATATATTCCAAAGGCTGGACTTCAGCAGCTTGGAGTTGCAGCGGTTCAAGTCGGGCTCCGGTTGTCCCAAATAACAAAACACAATACGTGAAAGGATAATTCAAACACTCTTGGATTTTCAATTGCAGGTCTATTAGACAAATAAGTCCACTCCAATGCTTTTTGGCCATAGCTTTGATAACGGTAAGAGTTGGAACAGAAAAGCCTATTACATACACACATACACATGGTTAACAACATAGAAAAAGGACAACAATATTGTGCAACTGAAACTCGTATATAACAAGAGCAGCCACCATTTTAGCAAGTATGATGAATCCTCATAAGTGTAACTTTATGCCAGTGCTGTCGTAATAAGGTTTGCACAGTTTTATATATTAAACAGCATACAGTAATGGTTTTGAGATAAGTGTGGCATATGTAAAATAATAACTGGGAGCTTTGTCCCCCGTAGTTAGGAGTAAGAGTTAACTTTGTATATGAATTCCTTTTTTTTTTTTTTTTTTTTGCAGAGTTTTATATAGCGCGAACTAGACCCGAATCGAATCAGGTATCAGAGCACTTTACATATTTTCCAGTTACAATACATGAGGACACACTTTCATTTTTAGGCACGGGGAGATTCAGTGATTTGCCCAGAATCACAGGAGGTTTTGGCATCGTTACCGAGACTCGAACCCAGATCCCCAGGTCCGAGGTCGAGCGCCCTAGCCGTTAGGCCAACTCCTCTCCCCTCTTTCTCAATTACCACAGCAACTAGCTTGCACCTCTAGGTACCAGCACCTTTATCGCATAAATACCTCATTCTGCTAATGCCACGAATCGCCACTATCGCCTGAGCACTGACGGGTTTACCGTTTTACACTTTTAGGCACCAGACGCCGCCTCACATATTACGTGCCTTTAACCCACGTGTTCTCAACCATATGTGTCTGTGTTTGTCCTGTCCTGTTTTTCTTTCCTTACAGGTACAAACACACAGGAAACACCTCTCACAATTACAGCACCTTAGCGGGTGCGGCGCAAACAGAACACTGACAGCATATAAGACCCCTGTACCACCTCCCACATATAAAGGTCCTGAAGAAAGCCAGTTTAGAAAAAAGGCCTGACTGAAACTAGTAGACCACACTGGACGTGGGAGACTATAATTCCATCCCTACATGTCCTGAAGTCTTTGTTTTTTAACCCTGCCAGGGACCCACCAATGAAATAAATGTTTGGGACCCCTAGGACAGAATTTTAAAACCTCACTCAACGCACTAGCACTCACACTCACGTAACAAATCCCGCTCCGCTGTAGTCAGGCGTCGTAGCACACCTGAGGTACACTCCATACCTCGGGTGGGGCCTGATGATGAAGCATGCCACCAACTAGGTTGGTGGGTGAGGGCCTTCATACAAAACCATACAAAACCAATCGGTTTTCCTATGCAGACACATACTACATATATATATATTGCCGTAGTAGCAAGTTTTTCTTGTTTTTCTCATAATAGCCAGGGGAACGAACTAGCTACTCTAGTTCCTCTCTCTCCCATTGATTGCATAATTCTATGTAAAACTCATGCCATATACAAAAAACGGCCATTCTGTGTAACAGAGCTGCATTGTACCCATATGCATTGTGCATTGATATAGACAATAACTAAAAAAGGCACACATTAAATAAATTAGAAGTAAATGAATAAATTGGAAGTGAATGTGGCAAGCATGGTACAGGAATACATGCAAATGTGGTACTTTACCATAATACATAAACCCAGATGACTTGTGGGACACGTAGTGAGTATTGACTATTGTTTGGCTATGCATGCCGCACAATGCCACCAATCTATAAAAGCCAAGGTAACAATTGTACCAAACACAACTAGGGTGTATAATAGCATGGTCTATGTGGCATTCTTAAGTAAAGGTACCACCGCCCCCTGACATCAGGAAGGATGGCATCTATTACCACAAATCTGAGAAGTTTTTCATTCTAGAAATGTAATTCAGTGAAGTGTCTAGCTACTGGGTACTGGTGGTTGTGTTCTAATAATTGTTTTTTACCTATATGAATGGTGCTGCCTATGTAGAGTCTGTCGTATGGACATAAAAGGCAATCAACAGAATACCCAGAATTACAACTAAAATTGCCACTGATGATGTGTTCCCTTGTGCTGTTAGGGATCCTAATTCTGGTGCAGTTTGACATGTTGCTACAGGCTTTGCATTTCATACAGAAGAAAAACCTTGTCATGTCACCAATGTGTCTCCCGCTGGTTGTGTCATGGGTGATCATGTTGTGTCTCAAATTGTCCCTTTAGGAACTACTTTTCCTGAACATGATCTGTGGAGTCTCATGCGGGTATTTATTAAGTATTTGGTCAGTATTAAATGTGTGCTAGTTTTTGCCAAATAACTTTGTCAATGTGTATGTTTGGTTGAGGAAGATGGTGATTAACCTCACCTGGTCTGGTTCGTTCTCACTAGGGTCTCTCCTAGGATGTAAGAGATGTGTTCTAGGAACCGGGTCAACTTTGGCACAAGCCTGTGCAATGACCATGCTGCTGTACAACAGTCTCTAAGTCTGTCCTGCATGATTTCTCTTTCCCTCTCAAACGCGTCATTAGTACTATAATTGCATTTTGCTCATAGTAGTTTCCCATAAGGGATTGCTGTAATTCTGGCTGGACAGATGGGCACTGTGAGAGAACAGAAGACCTTTGCCTGCTGCTTGCTTGCGGTGTAGCCTTGTGTGTAACTGCCAATTGTTGACTTCAATCCCCATGTCTAAGCATACAATACTGGTTTACCTGGTTTGACCTGTAAGTGAATATTGCATGTATTATCATTGAGGGTGGAGACACACTTAATGGCTTATCTCTCATCACCTTTCCAGATGTCGAAAATGTCATCAATAAATCTTGTCCACGTGATTACCTGGTTGTCGAAACTCTCCATCTGCATGGACACCTGCTCCTATCATCAGCCCTTGAAAAAGATTGAGTAGCTGGGGGCGAAATAGGTGCCCATCGCAGTTGCCTGTAGTTGCCTGTGCAATTGTTTATAAAAAACTAGCTTACCCGTCGCGCATTGCTGCGATATCCGAAGAAAGGAAATTCAAGGAAAGTCGTCATGATAACATTTAATTTACATTGTGTCATTTTTATTGAAACATATTCATTTTAATATGGAAAACATTTCAAAGTGTCGATTTAATTCTATTTATTTATTCGAGTGCTTGTGGATACACAATTTGTTTTGTTTTTCCGTATGGTGCGTACATCAGTATTCGAAAGATTATGAGAGCCCTGGGGGCCGATATTTTTAAAAAATTTATGCCAGAAACCTTTCTCGGGAGTGTACTCAACAACTCCCCAAAGTTTTATGGCGATCGGATGAATGGTGTTTTAATTCTATTTATTTATTCGAGTGAATGGTGTAGTAATGCATATACCAGAAACCTTTGCGGGAGTGTACTCGACAACTTCCCAAAGTTTCATGGCGATCGGATGAATGGTGTAGTAATGCATATGCGAGAAACCTTTGCGGGAGTGTACTCAACAACTTCCCAAAGTTTCATGGCTATCGGATGAATTGTCTAGTAATGCATAAAGGACAAACAGACAGACAGACAGACAGACATACATTAGTTTTTATATATATAGACTAGCTTACCCATCGCGCGTTGCTGCGATCTCCGAAGGAAGGAAATTCAAGGAAACTCATTATGATAACATTCAATTTATATTGTGTCATTTTTATTGAATTCAGATTCAGATTCAGATTTATTATATTCAGTTTAATATGGAAAACATTTCAAAGTGTTGTTTTAATTCTATTTATTTATTCGAGTGCTTGTGGATAAACAAATTTTGTGTTTTTCCGTCTGGTGCGTACATCAGTATTCGAAAGATTATGAGGACCCTGGGGGGCCGATATTTAAAAAAAATTTATGCCAGAAACCTTCGCGGGCGTGTACTCAACAACTTCCCAAAGTTTCCTGGCGATCGAATGAATGCTGTTTTAATTCTATTTATTTATTCGAGTACTTGTGGATACACGATTTTTTGTTTTTCCGTCTTGTGCGTACTTCAGTATTCGAAAGATTATGAGGGCCCTGGGGGAGTGATATTTAAAATAATTTTATGCCAGAAACCTTTGCTGGAGTGTACTCAACAACTTCCCAAGGTTTCAAGGTGATCGGATGAATGGTGTAGTAATGCATAAAGGAGAAACAGACAGACAGACATACAGATAGACATACATTCGTTTTTATATATATATATAAATAAGTTATAGGTGAGGCAGTAAATGATCATGTCCAGTAGGATTTCAGTGTGGAGCAGTAATGTGATTGATATGGCTCTCAAGAAATGTCTAGTGGTCTGAATGCCCATGGCATTCCTAATTCTGGTACAGTGACTGCTCAACTTCAAGATTTCGCAGTGTGCAATCATCCTCCCAGTGCACATTCTCAATAAGGGTGATGTCCTTTTTGTTGGATGGGAGAGCAGAGACTAATGGTCCAAAATAGTGGTCCATGTACTTCGCTGTATTCTCCAGGAGTGACTCAATTGACGACACAACGGGCCAGTCTGGTGGTTTGAGAGCATTTGTTGTGTAGCTTGGGTAAAAGGTACTGGACCGGAATTTTGGGATAATCACTTTTAAGGAAGAGGTTCTTCTTCCACTTGAGGGGCCCTCTGTCTGTCCAGTCCCCAAGCATCTCCCAGTATTTTTTATTGGAAGAGGTTACTTCAGGGTGATAGAAAGGGCATCACTCTTGAACTCCCTTCCGAGAGATAATCAGATTTAGAGAGTACCAGAACATTTCCCCCTTGGTCATATTGGCAAATGACAATAGAAGAATCCTTCTTTAGGCCTTCCAATGCTTTAAATGGATGCGTGAGAGATTGTTTTCCATGTTCCCCATAGTTTTATACCTCATTTTTTTAAATTCCTTAATGACACTCCTTTCAAAGACCTCCACTGCATCGCAGTGAATCTGTGGTAAAAAGGTAGATTTAGGCTTTTAAGTACTGGGGCAAGACAGCTCAACCTCAACATCAAGATTATACAGATTTGTATAAGGGTCGTCATGGTGCACTGTACCTTCAACAAGTGTGGCTAGAGAGCGAAGTGTTTCAATGTAATCAATATAAAACTTACTGAATGCAGGTGTGGAAACAGTATTCTGAACTCTAATAGGTTTTAAATTAAACCATATTTTCAATTTGAGTTTTCCTAAAAAACAAAAAACAAAATCTATTGTAGTCCGTACATAGTTCAAGTCGCTCGAGGGGCAGAAAGAGAATCCTAGCAAAAAAGTTTACAAAAAAGAAATATATATATATATATATATATATATATATATACATATATACAAATATATATATATATATATATATATATTCACAGAAAAAAACATAGGTTATAGACCATATATAGTTAGGAATTAGCATTTACAAAACCTTGAAAATTCACTGAAAAAACCATAGGTTATACACCATATATAGTTAGGAATTAGCATTTACAAAACCTTATTTTACTCACACAAAACCATTGAAATTCGCATATATAGTTAGTTGCACTAACTATATATCGCGCACCCGCAATCCACTGCTGATCATGTCACATATTACATCATTCATGACATGGTCAGTGACATCACTGATGATATCTCAAATGACATCACTGATGACATCCCTGATGACATGTCAAATGACATCACTGATGACATCACTGATAACAACATCCAGTGACTGTATGTTTCTGTAAAGTTAAAATATGTCTTACATATTGAAGAATGAGTGGATTTATAAGTGTCTGGATGAAGGATTTAGTAGGTGCATGACTGACTGTATGAGTAAGTGATTAAATGTGTCTCACTAAGTGCATGGGTTAGTGACTAAACTGTCTTAATTTGTGCATCATTATATCTGTTGTTCTGTAAACTGCTGCATGTGTTGATCAGTAGCTATATGAGTAACTATATGGGTTATTGATTGGTTGCCCAAGTATTTGTATGGGAGACTGAGTGTGTGTGTGGGTGGCTGGGAGGTGTATGACTCTGTGCATAGATGTGTGAGCAGTTGATTCACTAGATGTATCGGTTCAAAAGTGCATGTGGAAACAGCTGTATGGGCGGTTGACTGTGTGCATGAGTGTATTGGTGAGTGAATGGATATCTCAGTGCTACATGTCAAAGTAAGTACATATGTAAAACACAGTACATTTTAGAGTTGACATATATAAATAACTGTGCATAAGAGCCAGTGAATGTGTGAGTGGCTGTATGGATCATTGTTAACTTGTATCCGGGATTGTATAAGAGAGTAAATATGTGTTAGTATATGTTTGAATAAGTAAGGTGTGTATAACTGTATAGTTGAGAAAATGGAGGTGTGATTGATTCTTTGCATGACTGACTAGGTGTGTGTGTAACTCCATGGATGAGTGACAGTCTGTGAGTGTCTGTTTACACTGAGTGTATCTAAGGTTATATTAGAGTCTGAAGAGGTTCATCGTATTATCACATGAATGATGTCATCAGTGATGTGATCAGTAATGTCAAATGAGATGTCATCAGTGATGTCATCAGTGATGTCATTTGAGATGTCATCAGTGATGTCATCAGTGATGTCATTGAGATGAGATGTCATCAGTGATGTCACTGACCATGTCATGAATGATGTAATATGTGACATGATCAGCAGTGGATTGCGGGTGCGCGATATATAGTTAGTGCAACTAACTATATATGCGAATTTCAATGGATTTGTGTGAGTAAAATAAGGTTTTGTAAATGCTAATTCCTAACTATATATGGTGTATAACCTATGGTTTTTTCAGTGAATTTTCAAGGTTTTGTAAATGCTAATTCCTAACTATATATGGTCTATAACCTATGGTTTTTTCAGTGAATTTCAATGGTTTTTTAAAAGCTTTAAAATGTATTCTTCTTTAAATCGAAAAATATATTTTGTATGTTTTTAATACAATTTTTTAATGTATATATTTTTTTTGTTTCGCTACCGGTCCGCGCACCTTCCCGTTAGCTCAATTTGGTGCCGCGACCCGGTCCGCGAACCGGTAAACGTTCCGTTTGCGCAACTGCCGCGTTAGAAAACAACATCGTGACGCATCGCGTAAGCGAGACGTATCGCGTTGTCGCGTAATGCGTCTTATGACGCGCCGCGTTAGCGCACCCGGAAGTGCTCCGGAGCGCGAACGGAGGCGCGAAGCGCAGCACCCCGGAAGCGATCCGGGGCGTGGTGCGGAGCACGTAACGTAAGCGTAACACGTCATGTGACTTGTTAATAAAACTTTTCATTGGTTCATTTCACTTTTGGTTTCCTAATGATGTAAGGCTAGGTCATGTGACCTAAAAATAACACTTTTCATTGGTTTAGAACATTTGTTTTCCCAAATGATGAAAGCTCCCACCTTTTTTCTCACTCTGACTTTCAACTTTGTGAGAGGAAGACCTATTTTGATTAATAAGAAATGGCTTCATTAGTAGCTGCAGCTGGTGCACCCCCACCACCACCACCACCTCCTAGGAAGGAAGGACCACCTCCTCAGGTCATCCTTAATCAAGAGGAGGAAGAAGAGGAAGAAGAGGAAGAGGAGCAAGGGAGGAGACAGTTTTTGCCTGAAGAGCCAAGGAGGTCCCATGTGAAGGATAGTTATATCTGGCAATTCTATACATTTCCCCGGGGCCAAAAAAAAGTAAATGCCCGCTACGTCACATGTCTGATCTGTGGCAAAACTCTGTCCAGAGGGACTGATAAAAAGTACAGCTTCGGGAATTACACCATGCATCGGCACATGGAGAGGTGGCACCCTATAAATTATAGTGCTGCGCAGGTACGTGACCTGCAGGAAAACCCCCCTCCTGTGGTCAGTACATCAACTGAACAGGCAGTGACGGGACCAGAGGCGAGGGAAATGGTCCCAAACATTCAGATGAACTTCGGGATCGTGAAGCAAGTCTGCATTTTTTGCGGCAAATTAATTTGCTATAGGGAGAGCAGCATCAATTTAATCAACAGAGCTATTGAAAATCATAAATGTCCAAAATGCCCCAGAAAGTAAATTATCTATTTTTTTTTTGCTCCTGTTGAGCTCTTTATAATGAATGATTTTCGTTTCCCCCCCAAAAAAACAAAAAAATATAAAACCGTTCAAAAAATATAAAAAAAGTAAGAAAATGTTCAGCAAAAATAAAAAAAAACTATAAAACAACAAAAACAATAAAAAAAGTACTTTTCAGAACTACCTCCCATTTATAAAAAATTGCTAGAATGTTTAGCACTCTGGCAACCTCTATTTCTTTAGATTCGCTTCCCGGTTCGCGCGCCGGTACGCGAACCGGAAGCGAAACAGAATTATTATTTTTTTTTTTTAAAAGGAAGAGTGAGTATAAGGGAAGGAAACAGAGAGTAATGTTAAAAGAAAGACAGCTGGAGGGAGTAACACAGAGATACTGTTTAATAGATCTATTTACCAAAGAAAAGATGTAAGAGGGTATAATTGAGAAAAACAAAATAGATAAGGACGTGAAAGAAAAAAAGGAGAGTAGAAGAATAATAAACAAGAGTTTCTTAGAGAATGTGAGTGAATGTTCAAATTAAGAAGAAAAACAGTAAAGGATGTGGAATGAGAGGTAGGGATAGAACCGGACTAAAAGAACAACCCTGAGGGAAAGTGTTAAGAAAACAGTGAGCGAAAGTAAATAGGAATAAAACAAGATGTATGACAGTGACTAAGGTTAAAACATGTGGAATAACAGAGAGAAAAAACAGAAAGCAGAGAAGAAGAAGTGACAGAAAAGGAATAATTGAAACAGCAAAGAAATGTAAATAACATAGTGTGCTTGAACTACAGGGAGAAAGCATAATGAACAAGTAGTGAAAGAGTGATGAGTCAGAGACAGTGAGAGTAATAGAGACGGAGTGAGTGAACAGGAGTGAGGAACTATGAGAACAGAGGGACTGAGAAAAGGAGTGGAAGGAGTAGAGTAAGTAAGTAATAGAAAAAGGAATGAGGGAAGTAGCAAAGGCAGGAAACTGAGGGTTAAAGAAATAAAGCAGTGGAACTAATAGAAGTTAAATGTGATAGAAATGTAACGAAAAGAGTACAAAACACTTACCTTATAATTGTCGTTAACTTAGTCACTTGTTATTTTTATACTTTCAATCTGTGAAAGAAAGAACAAAAATTTGAAAAATATTAAAACATGTATTTAAAAATTAGAAAAGACAAGGGAAAAGATTGAAAATCATCCAATTTTACAAAGAAATAAAGTTAGAGATTAACATGCAGGACAAAAAGAGAAAGAAACGGTGATAGACAGTCAAAGACAAAAAGAAATTGTAATTGAGTAAATTACTAAGAGAAAAAAAAGGAAGATACTTTCAGTGACAGAAAAGAAGGATAGAAGAGAAAACTAAATTGAAGTTGTGTAAGCTACTAAAAGAAAGTGAGTAAGGTAAACTATATAAGGAAAGGGTGAATAAGGAAAAGAGAGTGAGGGAGAGAGGAGACAGAGGAAGTGAAGGAAAGAGTGTCAGATACAGACTGAGTGAGGCAACAAAGAAAGATAAATGAGTGAGGGTGAGTTATACTAACTGATTGCACCAAAAAAGGAGAACCCAAAAATATTTAATTTAGAAAACAAAGGGAGGAAAGATGGAAAAGACAAGCAAAGCAGAAGGTCTAAAAGCTGGAAAATAGTGCAAGGGAGAAAAGAAAAAACCAGAGTTGGTATAGGGAAACAAAGGTTGAAAGATAAGTGGAGTTAGAGAACAAGGGTGAAAGAGAATAAAACAAAAGGCAATGTGAGTATGTAAAGAGGATTGATAGAAGATAGTAAAAGACGAGTGAGCATGAGACAAGACGAGTACAAATTAAAATTCACTATAGAAAGTACAGAATGAATTATACATGTTAAATGGTTTATTTTTGCTGTTCTCAGAATATATCAAATTTAACTAAAAACAGTGAGTTGAAGGTATTCATCATATAACAGCGGGGAAAAAAAAACACAATCAAAATGATTGTGTTTAAAAAACCCATATAACATAACCAATCAGATATCAGAACTCCTCAAAAGTAACTTACTTTCCATGACGTCGAAGGATGTCCTATGAACAGCTTATACTCTGTTGTGCTGTTATTATTTTCTGCCCGCCACTTTCTGAAAGAAAAGCTCCATAGTTTTGACAAATATGTTACATACAATAAATGACTTCTCGCTCTCTACCGCACTTCTCCTCAAGGCCAAATAGTGTAAGAGCCATTTATAACTCTTGGAATTCTTCTAAGCAAATCCTGTCATTTTCTTTTTCCACAACTTTCAGAAAGAAAACGTTCAAGATCACTTTCACAATCCTGTACTAGTAATATCTCACCCTTCTTGCTCACTCATGTTCCACATTTCCTATGACACTGATACTGCTTACTATGAGGCACACTTACACTACCTCTATGACTAGTACAATTATTTAATTCTCTTGATCACTGTTAATCACAAAGCAATTTAAAACAGTACATAAAATTATATCAACTCCTAGAATCATTATAGGCCAGTTACCTACCCTAAATTCTCTCTTCTGAAAACACGAAGTAAGAATATTTTAAGTCAAAAGGCAACATTGTATCATAGTCAAATGGGAATCATTTCCGAAACACCAGCTTTTTTTACATTTTAAATAAGCTGTGTAATAAGCGGATGTTGTCAAAGGACCATCATGTCATATAATAGCTGCAGTTACAAATGTTCTTCCTAAAATCAACGACTGTGTAGCCACAACATTTGTAATTAAAGTTGAAAACTTACTTTCATCAGGTTTATATAGTTGGAATGTTAAAATGACATTATAACCAAAGGTTTGTACAAATAATGTGGACAGCATTGCAGACTTACATTACCTCTACCCCATGTTTTGATTGGCTGCTTGAATTAGCTTATTAAAAGAAACAGTTTTTCAGAACTCATTCAAAGCGCAGTTATTTTTCCATGACGTCAAGTGTTATGGTAAGAACACCGTTTGGTTTGGGAAATACTCTGTTGTCCTTTAACTAATCCGTGCCCACCACTTTCTGTAAGAAAACATTCTTTTTTTTCAGGAACTACTTAAAACTCAAAAATAACTTTTCACTCTGTACTACACTTATCCTCAAGGCCAAATAGTGTAGGAGCCATTAGAACCTCTTGAAATTCCTCAGAGAAAATCCCGAGATTCTTTCCCTAAAATTTTGGTTGTAAAAACACCAGGTAAGAATTTTTAAGGTCAAAAGGCAATTTTTTTTTAAGTTAAAACAGAATCATTGCAGAATGACCAGCCGTTTCTAGACTTCAAATAAGCTGTGTAATGTCCTGATGTTGTTGAAGGACCGTCATGATATATAATTGCTGCAGTTACAAAAGTCCTTCCTGATATTGACAACTGCGAAGCCACAACATTTTTAATTAAAGTTGTCAATTTCGTTCCATCAGGTCTACATCGTTGGAACATTAAAATTACATACTGGCCATAACTTCGTATAAATAATGTGGACAGCATTGCAGACTTACATTGGCTACACTCCATGTTTTGATCGGCTGCTTTTACTAGCTTATTAAAGGACACTGATTTACTGTCTGGCAAAGTTAAATATATAAATCTTTCTGAGTCTACACTAGTAGTACTTGATACCCTACAGTTCTCGCAGTCATGCTGCCATTGATAAGAAAGGCCAAACAGATGATCTACATCTACACCTTCATCTTGCAATACATCAAGCATATACATTAAAAACTCCTGACAATCTTGCTGAATATTTTGAGAGAATTGCGTTTGACCTGAACATTTGTCTAACAGATTTCGAATTTCAGACACACTTTCTATTTTTGTTCTATCAGTGCTACATTTCTCTAACACAGAATTCAATAAACAGCAAAAACTTTGATCCGAATTGATCACAATCTGTTCTTTTAAAGTTTCTAGAGAAAAGACAACATTAACCACTACATTAGCATAGCAGTTGACACCAGAACTATTTTCAAATTGAAAACCAACAACATCTTCAACAGAATCCATTTTCTTTCTGCTTATAATTTCGGGTTCATCGACTTTTCGTCTTTTTGCTACAACCTCCCTACTATTGGTCACATTTCTTCGTTTCCGGCCTACCACACGTTTCTCAAACAAAGGATATTGAGGCAAATGTGGCGCATACTCTCTTCTTAACCTATTGTATTCCTTAACACAATCTAGATCCGCACAAATGTTTGTGACATCACACTCAATCATGTACAATCCCGATAAAGTTCTGACTCGTGACAATGCCACATATGCCATACCCTCCTTGAACACAGAACTGCCAATTTTCACCAATGCACTGTCTACACTTAAACCTTGCGATTTATGGATTGTCACCGCATATGCCAAGCAAACAGGAAACTGCTTACGGCGAACATATAAGTCTTTTACAAGCAAAAACCTAGCAGAGCAACGACCAATTAGCTGTACTTCCTCAATGCCATCAAATTTAATTTTTAAAAATTCAATTCCATCTCTATTTCTGTATTTCTCAAAATCAACAACATTACCCATTGATCCATTTACCAGACCTCTATCAACATGTAAATTCCTTCTCAAAATGATACGGCAATTTAAGCACACATTCAGAGTCTTTTCAAAACCAGCAGTTTTAGATATAGTCTTCTCTAATGAATCCAATTTAGATTTCAAATTCTCAGACAAAATAATTGTTGCTCCCATATGCTCTATTCTGTCAATAGCTTCCAGTTTCACAATCTCTTGGTTTTCTAAATTCAACATTTTGTTGTTGAAGATGGCACATTCTGCAAGAGTTGGCATCAAACATATTCCAGATTTCTTCTCAGTAATTTTCCGAAAAATATTCTCTGGCAGAACGTCTTCTTCTGGATACAAATTTGACAGTAATCGTGCATGTAAAGCTTCTTTCCCATGCTCGGTCACTTTTCCGATTCTAACATCTTGTAGAATATTCTTATAATCTTCATCCTTCGCTTGACGCATATTTTCACGCAGTTCAGCATAATTGAAGTTTAACCATATATTAACGTTGCCAATGCTCCCTAGGCACTTCCTGGTATCTTCATGTGTAAGTAGTTTAAACACTGGTTGTCCTTTCACTGGTGTCAGCTGCAGAAGATCACCGAAAACAATGATGTGTTTGCCACCAAATAACACATCATACTCTGTTTTAAGAAATTCTTGCATTCTCAAATGCACAAAGGCAAGCATGACATTGGAAACCATGCTTACTTCGTCAATGATACGAAGTTTCATTTTCCTCAAGACTCTTGAAACTTCACAACAAGCATCTCCAGATAACTTGTGGTATTGTAATTTGTTATCATGCTCCACTGGCAGCATCAGTAGACGATGCAATGTTATGTGCTGCCAGTCCAGTTGGAGCGGTGACAACACAAGACAGCGCTGACTCAGTCCTTTTCTGCAAATAACATGAAATTGCTTTAATGAGGAAACTTTTTCCAGTTCCTGCTTCTCCATTCACGTACAGTCGGACAGGCTTCAACGACGTACATGAGCACTCTTTCTTCTCATGACTTAACCCATGATCAATTTGGTTGGTAACTTCCTCATATATTTTCCTCTGCTCAACGTTGAGTTGTCTTTCCAAATCTTCTAAGTTAACCGCATTCTCCTGAGCATGTGCCATGGCTCTTTCCACTTCAATCATGGCAGTGGCAGCTTCATTTTCGACAACTGGTCCTCCTAGTGGATCCTGACTCAATGAAACAGAACTCTGACTGTCCTGAGAACTGTCTCTAGCAATCTCGGCTGCAATTGTTGCTTCCTGCTCGATTTCCGCATTCAACATTTCTAGATATTTTGGAAAAATAGGACATTCTATGGTCTCCTTGGCTGCATTGAAAGAGTCTTCATAACAGAGGAAATCTCCAAGCAGTTCCTCTTCTGCACGCCAAGGCTTGAAAAGTTGCAAAAGAGCTAAATAGAAAAACTCTTTTCTTTCAGGAGATTTGCCACTCAATTTTCGATGATTTACCAATTGGCATTTTCTTTGCTTGACCAGACATCCCTCACTTCCAATTACAGCATACACTCCTTTATCAATATCTTCTTTGATGTTCCTCTTGAATATGTAATTTTGTAGAACCTCATACAGACAAACATTCTCGAGGTGACTGCTTCTATTTGGATAATATGTATCCAACATGTTGGTCTTCAAAATATCTGTACTGTTTGGCTCCTTTTCCGCCAAATACTCAATTTCCCGTACAGGTTTCAGAACTCGATTACGCGTTGCAGCAAGACCAAGACTCGCCCAAATGATACTCCTAGATTTGGCATAGAGACTTGCTGAAGATAACCGGTCAGAACATTCGTAAGCTCCGATTTCTCGATGCGACAACATCTTCAGACTGAAACTGTACAACTTCTTACTGAGGCTCTTTTCATGGGAAATGTCCTCCCACATATGCTTCAATTCTGTCTTTTCTTTTTTTGTGATGTAAGATGTCACATACCGAGCCACAGCCATACAGTTATCAGCCACAAACTGTATATCCATGTTAGCATTCCACATGGACAAAATCACTGGGTTGTAGTCGTTGATTTACTTGGACTCTTCGTTTCTTTTCAAATTGTATGTATTTTTGGGTGATTTCCTCGTCACATTATGTCGCAGCGAAGACATCAAACTGTTCACTCTTCCTTTCGAAATCACAGGTCGTGGAAAGCTGAAACGACATTTTGTGTGGAACTTGTCCTTGTTTCTGAATTTACGACGACAGTACTTTCCACAACGATGGCTTTGAAAGCGTAAAACTTGTTCTCTTAGGCTTTTGTCTTCCTTTGTCTTTGGAACAGCACATGTAGAATACTGTTCTATGAAACTCATCACTAAGTCATCCGGATCTGTTCCAAATTTGGGTGCATCTTTGATCCATAGCAGCATATGTATATGAGGAGCACCTCTTGCTTGATACTCCTTTCTCCAGAAGAAATCCAACACCTCTCCAAGAGGTGGATTTTTCTTGTTCATGATGAAAGACATCATAGCTTCAAATCTATGATTGAAGTACCTGCATACATTCACTGGATCCAAAGAGCACAGTTCTCCGGGTGTCTTGAATTCGATATTTTCAATGTTTCCATTTGCCTCTCGTAGAAATTCAAGTAAGTCTTCCCAGCCATACTCGGCACAGCTGAGAGTGAGGAACCATGTGGGAGTTCCTAAGTTCCTCAGCATACATTTTAAATCACCATGACGACGATACCAGTACTCATTAGTACCACGCTGACATGCCATGAGATTAATCAGGTGAGAATCCAAAATACTGTCTTGCACATTGACTTTATCCATAAAGTCCCTTGCCGAGATATTTTGCATCTGTACACCACTTTTCAAGATGTGGTTCACTGCATATGACACTCCAGACAGATCACTTTCAAACAGTAGATGAAACAAATAGGGAATGCATTGACGAAACCTAGGATCTTCTGCATACAATCGTAAAGTCCGGTATTCAGAAGCAGGAATTTGATCAGGTCGCTCATCATATCTTCCTCCTTGACCTGTTGGAAATAGCTGTGGGAAACACCGAGCTTCCAAACTTTCCTCCCAAACACTAATGGGACTCCCTTTGGCTTGTTTCATTTGAAACAACTCAATAGCATTCCCCATGACTTCCTTGGAATGCAAAGGATGAACACTATAATGTTCATATATTTCTTCATTTTTAGAGGCTTCTACTTTCTCAATTTGTCCAGCACACAAATCGCTGTCCTCTTCTTCGCTTACTTCCTCTTCTGCAACACATACATTCTTGTAGTACTCATTGTTTTTCATCAAATACAATGTTGCCTTTTTGACTTTCCTAACATCCACTAAATCTTGCCAGATTTTCTTACTCTTTGTCGGAACCCCATTAACTAAGATAACCAGAGGTTCCTCTTCCACTTTCTCTACTCCAATTGTATTAATGTTTTTCTTCAAATCTAGAGGCAAATAAACAACTCTTCCCTTTAATCCTCTCTGTAAATCTGATGGAGGCAATTTCCCTGTCTTTGGCTCCATTCGTACAATAGCCTGAAAGGGATGGACACTTTGAATCAAAATAGATTCATAAGTATTTAAATCCTTCAATTCAGAAGGAATGTCAACCAATTCCAGATTATTATGAACCGCTCTAGCAGGCATCCGGTTTTGATTTAATTTGTTACAACAATAAGTACACACACGTTGATCCGATCCCAAATCAAAACAATTTTCTACCATCAAGTATGTTGCGAAATCCTTCCATTCACTATTATTTTCCCTTTCACTTTTTGCATATAAATCCACTAACTTAGTCTGATTCTTATAATAAGTGCGTCGACAACACACACAAGTGAAATTAGGCCTCTCACTTGATTTCACCTGAAACGTGGCAATTTCCTTCTGAAATTTATCTGTACTGGAAACCTGTACACTGTCTTCCACATTACCTTCTTCTTCTGGGTCAATTTCAACATTCTCCTCTTTACTTGCAAAGTAACAAAACTCAATTTCTTCACAAATATTCTTCACATCTACTTCAGAACCATGCAAAAGAGCACTGCTTAATTGTTTAAGCTTAATTGCTGGACTCTTAGCAAAATACAACATTCTCACTAATTTCCTCACTTTATTATGATGGACTGCTAGCATCCTGAAATGATGAAAAACACTCTGGCATACTCTCCTGGAAAGACAAGCCAGTGAATGACCATGTAAACCTGTCACTTCTCTCACTCTGCATGGATCTAATTCCTGCAACAACTTCATTTTCTGTTTTAAACTTTTCTTATTAAATGTCCGTACAAAATCACAAAGCAAATTGATGGAATCCTGTCGCACACTGCAAATACTACTACACTTCCAGGTGTACACTGGACCCTTAGGACGTCTCCCTAAAACTTCATCACCTAACACCTCTTCTGCCTCTGTTGACACAAGTTTTTCTTTTTCAACTGGACAACCGTCTTTCACCTCATATGCTCGACCACTGGTGTCAACTGCATGCACCAAATCATTGTCCTGGAAGTAACTCTCCTCATTGAAAAATGCCTCACAACTTGAACTATGCATCCATTCTCCTGAAAATACTTCACAAAAATAAGTACGATTAACTATTCTCTTCCATCTACTATTTGTTTTGAATTCATAAATTGCCTTGTTTAGTTTCCTAATTCTATTGATTACCAAAATAAATTACTTTCGCTTCATTTCCAAAGCCTGATCAATAATTTTCTCAACATTTTTCTTTTTCTTATAAAAACCAAGTTTCTGTTGACCTTTCTTTACATTTTTCATCAAATTTACAATTATCCTGTTGCGGAACATTCGTGTACGAATGTCCCTAAATTGATTGTGCCTTCTACCGGCACTCACAGAGTTTTCTCCTGCTCTACCACTAACTTTATTAAGGGGCCTTTCCTTCCTGTTTAAATTGACTCTCTTCTTCTGGACTAAAACGTGTTCTGTAGTGATACTTTTTTTTCTGGAAATGTTTCTTAGGAAAGATTTCGTTGTCTTACCCGGAGCTTTTTTGGTGACTTGACAAGTTTTTATTGTAGAGGACTGCTGCAAGCATGTAGTAAGCTGCTGTGTTTGACGTTTTGTAGCCTTTCTCCTCCTTTGCCTCGAAGGCATGTTTTAATTTAGAAATGATCTGCAGTTGAATCTGTGGATTAAATATAATAAAAAATGTTATTAACCACTATTACCAAACAGTAAATCAATAACAGTCGTCAAAAAATTAACACACTAGTTGTCAATTCTACATACAATAATTTTTAGTGCATTGACAAATTTAAAACTCACAAATAGTAGCAAAGAAATGGAATGCTTCTACATTTGACCTGTGCTCTTTTATATGTGAATCTGAACTAATTTTATTAGCATATTTCACTATTTTATTAAAGACACTTCACACAATTAGTTTTTGAAGTTGTATTTAATTTTAAATAAAACGGTTAACATGGTTACTTTTCATTTCCAGTAACTTAAATTTATTTTTAAAAGTCTTTATAGTTCAATAGGCTCGAGCAGGTCAGCTGCCCACCCTATGTCATACAATTCTGACAAATCGGCATCCTCATCATATTCTTCATCATCCACAGGATATAAATCATCCAAGGGATCTACTTCCACTGACGTTTCAATGACAAGTTCAATTATGAGATCGAGATGAACAGATTGCTCATTATCACTCATGGTTGATGTTGTCGTTATCTTTAAAGAAAGAGAACAACAATGAGATGTTGCAGAGTAAGAGACAAATCTCAGAGACTATAATAGTAAAATGGTTTAACAAGAGTAACATTTTGCAGATATTATTTAGCCATGTCCAGCGATGCTGAAGAGGTGAGGCCTATGTCCAAGTTTTCAGTGAACAGGACTCATCTCTTCTTAACCTTGGATAAGCCTCACCGACTCTGTGTCCCCTGCTCATACTTAAATGTAAAGGGGCAGATTTATGTTAACGGGCGCATCCCCAGGGATGCACCAGTTAACGTGCGCCGTTGCTCTGCCACCCATGGTGTGCCGCATTTACAATGCGGAGCACCATGGGGCAAAAACAGCACAGATGCGTCACGCATCTGTGCCGCAAAAGCGGTGCATTGCAGGAATCACGTCGCAAGCGCGACATGACTACTGCAATGCACAGGGGCAAGCCACACATTGCATGGTGCATCACTCCTTATGCCTGTTTCCAACAGGCATAAGGATTTGATTCAGCAATGCCATAAAGCTGACTCAGTGAAATCTTGTAAATTTCACTGTGTTAGTTTTACAGGGCTTTCATGCAAGTGAACGCCCACCCTGCAACAAAACGCCCACATGAAACGTGACGCAGGTTTCATGTGGCGCAGGACTTTACAGTGTGACGCATCTGCCTAGATGCATCAAGTTGTAAATATGTCGCAACATAGCGCATCTTTTGCGCCGCTGCTGCGTCACAAAAGTGACGCAACGGCGGCGCAAAAGAGGCGCACGGCCATCATAAATCTGCCCCTAACATTTTAAATGATTGGTACAGGATGCCGATAATGTGTGGCCTATCCAGAGGTTTGTTTGAGGTGAGGCCTACTCAGGGTTGCAGATGAAATTTAGGCTTGTTGAAGAGTACAGAGGAGATAATACATGTGCAGGCCTACTGTTAGAAAGGCGAACCCGGGGGAAGCAGAAGGTGTCTGACTGACCACCCCTAGGTCTACCCCTCCTTCAGAGAAGGGACCGAGCGATGTCGAGAGGCCTCCGAGGAGAGGGCCCTCTCCTAGAATCGTACAGCAGAGTAACCACACCACTACAAATATACACGACACGTAGATAGAGTTTTCAATCGTTATCTGGCAATAAGTATCGTTTCAATATATACAGCAGATCCCGAGATCTGGAAAGTCTCGTGACAAAGGGGCAAGGTAGCGGGACAGTCTTATAGATGGTCGGTTGCAAGGAGTCTCTATGCACAGCTCTCAATCCTTGAGCTGGGGAGTTCCGGAAGGTTGGGCCGCGGCAGCGCCAGCAGGCTCCAAGATGGTTCAGCGAGTGTGGACCGCGGCAGCGCCAGCAGGTTCCAAGATGGTTCAGCGAGTGTGGACCGCGGCAGCGCCAGCAGGTTCCAAGATGGTTCAGCGAGTGTGGACCGCGGCGGCGCCAGCAGGTTCCAAGATGGTTCAGCGAGTGTGGACCTCGGCAGCGCCAGCAGGTTCCCAGATGGTTCAGCGAGTGCGGACCGCGGCAGCGCCAGCAGGTTCCAAGATGGTTCAGCGAGTGTGGACCGCGGCAGCGCCAGCAGGCTCCAAAGTGGTTACAGCAAAGATGGACCGTGGCAGCGCCAGCAGGCTCCAAAGGGGTTACAGCAAAGATGGACCGCGGCAGCGCCAGCAGGTTCCAGGTAGAACAGCAAGGGGAGTTCGTCTCAGGGTCAGCCGCGACAGCGTCAGCAGGGCTTCTCGACTCCGGGATACAACTGCCGTCCTACTCCGGGGCTGGCCCAGATATAGGTCTGGAGTCCTTTGATGTCCGGACCCTCTCGCCTGGGGGTCAGAGGGGCCAGAATGATGGTGTCCAGACACCCAGCAGGGGGGTGGAGCCAGAGCTCAGGGAGGCCAGAGGGCGATCGAAACCAGGCATCCGGGGATGGTTGGAGAGCCATCGAAACTCCCCTCTCCTTGTCTCTGGTGGAGTAGCCACTCTACCACCCGGAGGGTTCTTGGTGCCTCGATGGCGGGCCCGCTGGGGCCGTGGCCGCGGCTGGTCCGGGACCACGTGTCTGTGACGTGATGGGCCCAAGATGGCGTCGGGCCTGGAATGAGGGTCCGGGGTGGGCACCGGACCGGTAATGCTGGGGCGGCCCGAGGGTGCCGTGTCAGTGGTTGTGGGCCGCCGGGTGGCAGATCTGGTGGTTTGGAGGGCGTGCAGAGGTGTGCCCGAGGCCGACCCGGGCTGGATGGAGGGCCGATGTCATCCGGGGCCCGCCATGCGGGAGGGGTAGGACCACGCCACGAGGCCGGGTCCAACACGCATCCCCCCCAGCTGAAGGCAGGGGAGAGTCACCCATCTTCTTGGGGATTCTCCTCGCCAAGGCGGAAGAATCTGGAGAGGCTGTCAGCGTTGGCGTGGTCGTTGCCAGGGCGATGCTCCACGGTGAAGTCCATCCCTTGGAGGGAGATGGACCAACGTAACAACTTCGGGTTCTCGCTCCGCATCTGCATCAACCACCGCAGGGGCCGGTGGTCGGTCTGTACTCGGAAGTGGGTGCCGAAGAGGTAGGGCCGGAGCTTCTTTAGGGCCCATACGATGGCGAATGCTTCCCTCTCGATGGTGCTCCATCGTTGTTCTCGGGCCAGCAGGCGCCGGCTGATGAAGGCCACAGGAAGGTCAACTCCGTCAGAGTTCATTTGGGACAGTACGGCCCCAATGCCGTGTTCCGAGGCGTCAGTTTGGACCATGAACTCTCAGCTGTAGTCGGGGGCCTGGAGCACCGGGGCTGTGCACATGGCAGTCTTTAGTGTCTCAAAGGCTACTTGGCACTCGGGGGTCCAGTGCACCTTCGGGGGTAGTCTCTTGGAGGTTAGTTCTGTGAGGGGCCCCACAATGCTCCCATAGTCCTTTATGAACCGCCGATAGTATCCAGTGAGCCCCAGGAAGGCTCGGACGGCGGTCTGGGTAACGGGGGGCTCCCAGGCCTGGATGGCGTCGATCTTGGGTTGAAGGGGAGCCACTTGGCCGCTCCCCACTTGGTGTCCCAGATAGGTCACGGACCCTTGACCGATCTGGCACTTGCTGGCTTTTATTGTTAGGCCGGCCCGTTGGAGGGCCGTCAGGACCTTCCATAGGTGGGTCAGGTGCTCGTCCCAACAGAGGCTGTACACCGCAATATCGTCCAGATAGGCGGCACTGAACTCTTCCAGCCCGGCCAGCACCCGATTCACTAGTCTCTGGAAGGTGGCCGGAGCATTCTTCATGCCGAAGGGCATCACGTTGAAGTGGAAGTGGCCATCGGGGGTCGAGAAAGCAGATCGTTCTTGTGCCCCTGGCGTGAGGCCGATTTGCCAGTATCCGGCCGTGAGGTCGAAGGTGCTGAGGTACCTGGCGGCTCCCAGGCGATCGATCAGTTCATCCGCTCGGGGAATGGGATGGGCGTCGGTCCTGGTGACGGCATTCAGTCCCCGGTAGTCGACACAGAACCGCAGCTCTGGGGGCACTTCGGGGGCGGCGGCCTTAGGGACCAGGACGACGGGACTGGCCGATGGACTGTCTGAGGGCTCGACTACCCCTAGGGCTAGCATCTTGGAAACTTAGGCTTGGATGCAGGCCCGGACTCGGTCGGGGACTCGGTAGGCTCGGTGCCGCACGGGCGGACTGTCCCCGGTGTCGACGTCGTGAACACACCACTGGGTGACTCCGGGGGCGAGGGAAAATAAGTTCGCAAATTGACCCAGCAGTTTCTGGCAGTCCGGGCGCTGTTTGGGTGTCAGCGCGGGAGAGAGGGAGACTCCCTTGACGGAGCCATCTTTCTCGGAGATGCCCAGGAGGTCTGGTAGAGGCTCGGAGTCGTCCTCTGCTCCGTCATCGGTAGCCAACAACAGGCTCAGTTCAGTGCGGACAAAGTGGGGCTTGAGCCGGTTGGCGTGTAGGACCTGGAGGGAGTTCCGGGGGGACTCCATGTCCACTAGGTAGGTGACGGGGCTCTTGCGCTCCACCACTTTGAAGGGCCCCGTCTATTTGTCCTGGAGGGCACCGGGGTCGACCGGGGACATGACCCAAACCTGCTGGCCCGGCTCGAATTCAATGGACGAGGCATTTTCCTCATACCAGCGCTTCATCTCCTCTTGACTGGCCTTCAGGTTGGTTTCGGCCAGTTCCCGGAACTTCCGAGTCTGGTTGCGGAGAGTCAAGAGGTATTGGAAAACATCGGGCGGAGTATCGGAGGCGGCCAGCTCCCAGTCTTCCTTGACCAGGCTGAGGGGGCCTCGCACCGGGTGTCCATATAATAGTTCAAAGGGGCTGAACCCCAGGGACTTCTGGGGTACCTCCCGGTAGGCGAACAGGAGGCATGGCAGCAGAACGTCCCATTTGCGCCGGAGGGGCTCTTCTAGGCCCTTGACATTCCTTTCAGGGTCCTATTAAATCGCTCCACTAGTCCATTTCCTTGAGGGTGATACGGGGTGGTGAACTTATACGCGACCCCACACTGTTGCCACAGGGACCGCATATATTTCGATATAAAGTTTGTGCCCCGATCACTGACGATCTCTCGGGGGAAGCCGACTCTGGAGAAGATCCCCATTAGCGCCCGACCCACTACGGGGGCTGTGATAGTCCGGAGGGGGATAGCTTCTGGGTAGCGGGTGGCATGGTCCACCAGGACGAGGATGAAGCGGTGCCCCTGAGAGGTGGGAGGATCCAGGGGCCCCACGATGTCGATCCCTACTCGCTCGAAGGGAGTGGTCACCACGGGAAACGGTTGGAGTGGGGCCTTGATTTTCCCCCCACTCTTTCCGCTGGCTTGGCAGGTCGGACAGGTTCGGCAGTGGTTGTACACATCGCGGCGCATCTTCGGCCAAAAAAAGTGGGTCACCAGGCGGCTGTAGGTTTTGTCCTGCCCCAGGTGCCCGGCGAGGGGCACATCATGTGCCAGGTTTAAGAGAAAGCCTCTGAAGTGGAGGGGGACGACTAGCACTCGGCCAGCCCCCAGCTCGGCGATCTTTTGTTCACTGTACAGGAGGTCCTGGTCCCAATAGATCCAGTGGGACCCCGTGGAGTCTCCTGTGGCTTGCGTGGCGGCTTGTTGTCGGAGTCCCTCAAGGGAAGGACATGTCTTTTGTTCCCGACGGAACTGCTTGCGGGTTGGGCCCCCTTCTTGGCGCCCCTGGGCTAGTTCGGGCAGGGGCCCGAGCTCGGGAAGTTCTTCATGGCTGGGGCCCTGCGGCCCCAGTTCGGGTTCGGCCGTGGCAGTAGCGGGTGGCGGCGGTGCCGGCCATTCAGGTTCTTCGGGCAGATTGTCTTCGGTGGGGACGGCGTCCCGGGTGGACATGGATTGGGTCGTTACGCAAACCCATTCAGGAAGGCCTAGCATCCCCAGATGTTCTCTTCGCTCGATCTGTGCCCAGGGGGAACTTTCCAGGTTGTTCCCTAGGAGGCAGTCCACCGGGGCATCGTCTCGGACGGTGACTTTCAGCATGCCGGACACTCCTCCCCACTCAAAGGGGATGCGGGCCATCTGGCACAGGCTCTCGGAATTGTCCGCTGACCGGACAGGGCACAGAACGTGGGGCAAGATTTGTTCTGGGGTCACCAGATGGCAGCGGACGGCGGTTATGCTGGCCCCCGTGTCACGGAGAGCCTCGGCCCGGCGTCCGTTGATGGTGACCCACTGGCGGTACTTCTGGGTGTTGATCGGAATCTGGTCTCGGGGGATCATGTCTTTGTCGCCCAGGGAGGCGAGGCACATGGCCGCGGACTCCCATTCTTCTGGTTCCATAAGGACCTCTTCTTCTTCATCCTTTTCTTCGCTCAGAGCAGCTGCAGTGATTTGTCGACCGGGGGGCCCGGTGGTGCCGGGCCGCTGGTTCATGGGGCAGAAAGGATCATTGGCATAGTGACCCAGCCGCTGGCATCTGTGGCACGTAACGTTGGGGCGTGGCCCCGGTCGGGCTGGATGGGCCCCCCTCGGGCTGGAGGCTGGTGTAGAGGAGGCGGGCGAAGACCCCGGCTGAAGGTCTCGGCCTCGGCTGATGCCAGACCCGCCGCCTCGCGGCCGGTGGTTCCCCGGGGACCCTCGTCCGTATTCTCCTGTGGTGTTCCGGTGGACGCGGTTGCTCGCCCACCGATCTGCTTCGACCGCTGGTTTTCGCGGCTCTGTTAACTTGCTGTCGAGGAGGTGCTGTCGTAGTTCAATGAAGCAGTTGTTGGAGAGGTGCTCCCATAACATAAGGTCGACCAACTGCTGGTAGGTAGTGACCTGACTGCCTTTGACCCACCCCTCGAAGGCTCTGCTAAAAAAGTTCACATATTCTACCCAAGTGGTACCGGGGATTATTTTACAGTCTCGGAACCTCTGTCGGTACATTTCGGGGGTGAGTCCGAGGCACATGGCCGCGGACTCCCATTCTTCTGGTTCCATAGGGACCTCTTTTTCTTCATCCTTTTCTTCGCTCAGAACAGCTGCAGTGATTTGTCGACCGGGGGGCCCGGTGGTGCCGGGCTGCTGGTTCATGGGGCAGAGAGGATCATTGGCATAGTGACCCAGCCGCTGGCATCTGTGGCACGTAACGTTGGGGCGTGGCCCCGGTCGGGCTGGATGGGCCCCCCTCGGGCTGGAGGCTGGTGTAGAGGAGGCGGGCGAAGACCCCGGCTGAAGGTCTCGGCCTCGGCTGATGCCAGACCCGCCACCTCGCGGCCGGTGGTTCCCCGGGGACCCTCGTCCGTATTCTCCTGTGGTGTTCCGGTGGTCGCGGTTGCTCGCCCACCGATCTGCTTCGACCGCTAGTTTTCGCGGCTCTGTCAACTTGCTGTCGAGGAGGTGCTGTCGTAGTTCAATGAAGCAGTTGTTGGAGAGGTGCTCCCATAACATAAGGTCGACCAACTGCTGGTAGGTAGTGACCTGACTGCCTTTGACCCACCCCTCGAAGGCTCTGCTAAAAAAGTTCACATATTCTACCCAAGTGGTACCGGGGATTATTTTACAGTCTGGGAACCTCTGTCGGTACATTTCGGGGGTGAGTCCGTAGCGCGTGAGTAGGGCCGTTTTCATGTGTTCATAGGAGGTCATTTCAGTGTCAGGGAGTTCCAGCAGGGCGTCCCTCCCTTCGTTGACGAACTTTACCCACAGGCCGGCGCCCCAATCCTTCAGGGGCACCCGATGGGCGGTCATGGCCACCTCGTAGGCTTTGAACCATTGCTGGATATCATCGTTCTTGTAGTATTCTTTGACTACATCTTTCGGTAGGTGAACCTTGGTGTCCACGGGAGGGGCCGAGGTCTTGGCCCCGGCCGCGCTATCTTCGTTGCTCTTGGCCTTGATTTCTAGTTCTCTTAGGCCTCGTTCGTGTTCATATGCTAGTGGTTTTTCTTCGAGGTCACGTTGTCTCTGTTTCTCTTCTAGATCCCCCTCCAGCCGTAGTTGCTCGAGGGCTATCTTTCTCTCCGCTAGCTGGAGTTCTCCGTCTAGCCGGAGTCGTGCAAGCTCCAATTCGTGTAGCCGGTTGCGCTCTCGTTCTCGAGCGTCTTCATAGATGAGGTCCGCGTTTAGTGTTGCGGTTCCTTCCCCCGTTGGGGGTGCGCTGGTTTCCTGTTGCCCGTTCGGGCTATTCTCCTCTTGGGGTGGTCTGTCTTGGGTTTCCACCCAGGCTTGTAGGGCCGATTTGAAGTCCTCTTTTGTGCTCAGGCCAGTGGTAGCGATACCCATGTCTTTACAGAATTGTTTTAGTTCTTTGTGGCTGTATTCTTCTATCTTCTCTTTCTGGAATTCGGCAGGTAGGTTGGTTCCTTGGGTCGTCATGGTCTCTGTGTGTTTTTCCGTCGTAGCGGGTAGACCACTCTCTGTACGATTGCAGCGCCTGCCACCAATGTTAGAAAGGCGAACCCGGGGGAGGCAGAAGGTGTCTGACTGACCACCCCTAGGTCTACCCCTCCTTCAGAGAAGGGACCGAGCGATGTTTAGAGGCCTCCGAGGAGAGGGCCCTCTCCTAGAATCGTACAGCAGAGTAACCACACCACTACAAATATACACCACACGTAGATAGAGTTTTCAATCTTTATCTGGCAATAAGTATCGTTTCAATATATACAGCAGATCCCGAGATCTGGAAAGTCTTGTGACAAAGGGGCAAGGTAGCGGGACAGTCTTATAGATGGTCGGTTGCAAGGAGTCTCTACGCACAGCTCTCAATCCTCGAGCTGGGGAGTTCCGGGAGGTTGGGCCGCGGCAGCGCCAGCAGGCTCCAAGATGGTTCAGCGAGTGTGGACCGCGGCAGCGCCAGCAGGTTCCAAGATGGTTCAGCGAGTGTGGACCGCAGCAGCGCCAGCAGGTTCCAAGATGGTTCAGCGAGTGTGGACCACGGTGGCGCCAGCAGGTTCCAAGATGGTTCAGCGAGTGTGGACCGCGGCAGCGCCAGCAGGTTCCCAGATGGTTCAGCGAGTGCGGACCGCGGCAGCGCCAGCAGGTTCCAAGATGGTTCAGCAAGTGTGGACCGCGGCAGCGCCAGCAGGCTCCAAAGTGGTTACAGCAAAGATGGACCGCGGCAGCGCCAGCAGGCTCCAAAGGGGTTACAGCAAAGATGGACCGCGGCAGCGCCAGCAGGTTCCAGGTAGAACAGCAAGGGGAGTTCGTCTCAGGGTCAGCCGCGACAGCGTCAGCAGGGCTTCTCGACTCCGGGATACAACTGCCGTCCTACTCCGGGGCTGGCCCAGATATAGGTCTGGAGTCCTTTGATGTCCGGACCCTCTCGCCTGGGGGTCAGAGGGTCCGGGATGATGGTGTCCAGACACCCAGCAGGGGGGTGGAGCCAGAGCCCAGGGAGGCAGGAGGGCGATCGAAACCAGGCATCCGGGGATGGTTGGAGAGCCATCGAAACTCCCCTCTCCTTGTCTCTGGTGGAGTGGCCACTATATCACCCGGAGGGTTCTTGGTGCCTCGATGGCGGGCTCGCTGGGGCCGTGGCCGCGGCTGGTCCGGGACCACGTGTCTGTGACGTGATGGGCCCAAGATGGCGTCGGGCCTGGAATGAGGGTCCGGGGTGGGCACCGGACCGGTAATGCTGGGGCGGCCCCAGGGTGCCGTGTCAGTGGTTGTGGGCCGCCGGGTGGCGGATCTGGGGGTTTGGAGGGCGTGCAGAGGTGTGCCCGAGGCCGACCCGGGCTGGATGGAGGGCCGATGTCGTCCGGGGAGGGGTAGGACCACGCCACGAGGCCGGGTCCAACACCTACCAATGAAGTGAGTCATGTCCACTGCACTCTTGAACAAAGGCCAGACCTCCTCTGTCTCCCTGGACAGGCCTAAACCTCATCTGCACAATGTGATTCGTAATGTTAGGAAACACAGGTGATGTAATTGAAAAACGTGCACATTTTTTTGCTCATTTCACAATCACATCACCTGTGTTTCCTTTGCTTAGGTATCTCATTGTGCAGATGTAGTCTAGCATATCAAAGAGTACGCAGAAGATAAGCACTGTATGCAACAACTTTGACACTTACAGAAGCCTCAGCTTCTCCATGCCCCCTACACAGTCCTAAATGTAAACATTTTAAACTGACGGTATCTTGTTGCAGATGAAGTGAGGCCTATCTTGCAACAAGGTGCATCTTTTGCACCGCTGCTGCGTCACAAAAGTGATGCAATGGCGGCGCAAAAGAGGCGCACGGCCATCATAAATCTGCCCCTAACATTTTAAATGATTGGTTCAGGATGCCGATAAGGTGTGGCCTATCCAGAGGTTTGTTTGAGGTGAGGCCTACTCAGGGTTGCAGATGAAATTTAGGCTTGTTGAAGAGTACAGAGGAGATAATACATGTGCAGGCCTACCAACGAAGTGAGTCATGTCCACTGCACTCTTGAACAAAGGCCAGACCTCCTCTGTCTCCCTGGACAGGCCTAAACCTCATCTGCACAATGTGATTCGTAATGTTAGGAAACACAGGTGATATAATTGAAAAACGTGCAAATATTTTTGCTCATTTCACAATCACATCACCTGTATTTCCTCAGCTTAGGTATCTCATTGTCCAGATGTAGTCTAGCATATCCAAGAGTACGCAGAAGATGAGGACTGTATGCAACAGAGCAATGTACATTACTCACCTCCCTTGACACTTACAGAAGCCTCAGTTTCTCCATGCCTCCTACACAGTTCTAAATGTATATCATTATCATCAAAGTGACTATGAAACTCTAGCATTACATATTGTGAAACCTAAATGTCTTAAAGTAACGATTTTTTAACCGACAAACAAGCAAATTATTCTCCCAGATTGATGGTGAGAAGTGATATATTTATTTAAAGAAGCAGATACCTTTTTGTCATTGTCATAAATGTAAAAAGCATTCCTTTTCTTTATGAACCATTTTCATGTCATAATTTGAAAACACAGCACAACTCCTATGTACAAGTACACCCTGTCAGTACTTAAATTTGCCAAGCACACATGCGGGCGTATTTACAAGAGCCTTGCACCACGGAGAAATGACTTAAATTTACCAAGCACTCATGAGGGCTTATTTACAAGGACCTTGCACCATCTTTAAAGTCACTTTTAACATGGGGAAAATGACGTGAATGTAGCTCATAAGCTTTGTAAATTTGCCCCCATGTTGACTATGAAACTCTTGCAGAACATATTGTGAAACCTAAATGACTTCAAGAAACGAGTTTTTAAACCGACAAACAAGCAAATTATTTTCCCATATTCATGGTGGGAAGTGAAATATTCATTTAAAGAAGCAGACACCTTTTTGTCCTTCTCATAAATGTAAAAAGCATTTCTTTTTTTTAAAAAACGATTTTCTGATCATAATTTGAAAACACACCACAGCTCCTATGTACAAGCACACCCTGTCAGTACTTAAATTTGCCAAGCACACATGGGGGCGTATTTACAAGGACCTTGCACCACGGGTAAATGACTTAAATTTGCAAAGCACTTATGAGGGCGTATTTACAAGGACCTTGCACCACCTTTAAAGTCACTTTTAATGTGGGGAAAATGACGTGAATGTGGCTCATAAGCTTTGTAAATTTGCCCCCATGTTGACTATGAAACTCTTGCAGAACATATTGTGAAACCTTAATGACTTCAAGAAACGTGTTTTAAACCGGCAAACAAGCACATTATTCTCCCATATTCATGGTGGAAAGTGAAATATTTATTTAAAGAAGCAGACACCATTTTGACCTTCTCATAAATGTAAAAAGCATTTTTTTTTAAAAAACGATTTTCTGGTCATAATTTGAAAACACAACACAGCTCCTATGTACAAGCACACCCTGTCAGTACTTACATTTGCCAAGCACACATGGGGGCGTATATACAAGGACCTTGCACCACGGGGAAATGACTTAAATTTGCAAAGCACTCATGAGGGCGTATTTACAAGGACCTTGCACCACCTTTAAAGTCACTTTTAACATGGGGAAAATAACGTGAACGTGGCTCAAAGGCCTTGTAAATATGGCCCATGCTGACTATGAAACTCTATCAGTAAATATCAAGTAACCTAAATGATTTCAAGAAAAGTTCTTAAACACATCAAGTAACCAAATTATTCACCCAGACTCATGGTGAAGTGACTTAAAATGCCCTAACAGACATGGGGGCGTATTTACTAGGCCCTTGCACCACTTTTGCGTCACTATTAACATGGGGAAAATGACGTGAAAGTGACTCAAAGGCCTTGTAAATATGCCCAAAGCAGGCTATGAAACTCTAGCAGTACATATCAAGAAACCTAAATGATTTCAAGAAACGTTCTTAAACACATCAAGTAAGCACATTATTCACCCAGATTCATGGTGAAGTGACTTAAAATGCCCTAACACACATGAGGGCATATTTTACAAGGCCCTTGCACCACTTTTGCGTCACTTTTAACATAGGGAAAATAACATGAAAATGGCTCAAACATGAGAGTGTATTTACAAGGCCCTTTCATCACTTTAGCGTCACCTTTAACATGGGGAAAATAACGTGAAAGTGACTCAAAGTCCTTCTAAATATGCCCCATGCTGGCTATGAAACTCTAGCAGCACATATCAAGAAACCTAATTGACTTCAAGAAACGTTTTTAAACACATTAAGTAAGCAAATTATTCACCCAGATTCATGGGGAAGTGACTTAAAATGCCCTAACACACATCAAAGCATATTTTTAAGGCCCTTGCACCACTTTTGCGTCACTTTTAACATGGCTATGAAACTCAAAGAAACAAAATCTATTTGTAAAACACTTGACACAAAGCAACATTTTAAATACACAACTTTCTTCATAATTTTCTCCCTAAAGCATACTATTCTCTATCTAAATTAAATGAATCTTTTCTCACCTTAGCAAATACTTTTTGAGTTTCAAAACAGTCTCAGACACACACCAATTTTTCTTTAGCAGAGCAAAGGGTATGCACTCCAGAGGCTGCAACCAACAAAGGCACAGAAATGCTGTAATTCAACACACATATCTCTCATGTCACCCAATCAAAACTCTTCCCTCACTTTTTTCAAATCAACACCCTTCCCCCCTCTGCCCTTTCTGCCTTTTTTCCATAGCAACCACCTCCTGAAAGACCTCTCATGTTTACAAGTTCACACAACAATGTTTCAATTGAACTCTGAACTCTCAGTACACCTGCATATCCAGTGCAATCTTTCATAAAATGATTTTTTCTTGACCACTCAAATTACATCTTTCAAAGAACTCATCCATGCACCCTAACTTTCTGTTTTCAGCAATCAAAATCCACCAATCACTGCTACTGAATCATTAGCACTGAAACGCCACAGTTTTTTTCATTACAAACTCCTACTGTTTCAACTGCCATTTCATTCCCACACTTCATCTGACTGCAGCAGAACCTCCTCTCACCATGTTTTCTGTCTGGATTGTTGGACATAGTTACATCCACTGGGCTCAAAGGTATGCCACCCCCATTTGTAACTTTAAAGCTCCCTTGAGGAGCGGGCTGACGAGCCTGGGATCCCGCACCTACGCGCCTGAGTGGTACTATACCTGGCAGATATTGGCAGCCATCGGCAACCCCAGTACACGGCCTATCCCTGCTGATGAGGGGTAATACCCCGAAACACGTGTCCAGGGATGGCGAAGACAGCGAAGATAGCAGAAGATAGAAAGATGATGCATCTCAAACACTTTACTACATTGACCAGAGTCCTTAGGGGCGACACCGCCGGTGTGTGAGTGGTGTGCGACCCCACCCCCATTTGTAACTTTAAAGCTCCCTTGAGCAGCGGGCTGACGAGCCTGGGATCCCGCACCTACGCGCCTGAGTGGTACTATACCTGGCAGATATTGGCAGCCATCGGCAACCCCAGTACACGGCCTATCCCTGCTGATGAGGGGTAATACCCCGAAACACGTGTCCAGGGATCGCGAAGACAGCGAAGATAGCAGAAGATCGAAAGATGATGCATCGCAAACACTTTACTACATTGACCAGAGTCCTTAGGGGCGACACCGCCGGTGTGTGAGTAGTGTGCGACCCCACCCCCATTTGTAACTTTAAAGCTCCCTTGAGCAGCGGGCTGACGAGCCTGGGATCCCGCACCTACGCGGCTGAGTGGTACTATACCTGGCAGATATTGGCAGCCATCGGCAACCCCAATACACGGCCTATCCCTGCTGATGAGGGGTAATACCCGAAACACGTGTCCAGAGATGGCGAAGACAGCGAAGATAGCAGAAGATCGAAAGATGATGCATCGCAAACACTTTACTACATTGACCAGAGTCCTTAGGGGCGACACCGACGGTGTGTGAGTAGTGTGCGACCCCACCCCCATTTGTAACTTTAAAGCTCCCTTGAGCAGCGGACTGACGAGCCTGGGATCCCGCACCTACGCGCCTGAGTGGTACTATACCTGGCAGATATTGGCAGCCATCGGCAACCCCAGTACACGGCCTATCCCTGCTGATGAGGGGTAATACCCCGAAACACGTGTCCAGGGATGGCGAAGACAGCGAAGATAGCAGAAGATCGAAAGATGATGCATCGCAAACACTTTACTACATTGACCAGAGTCCTTAGGGGCGACACCGCCGGTGTGTGAGTAGTGTGCGACCCCACCCCCATTTGTAACTTTAAAGCTCCCTTGAGCAGCGGGCTGACGAGCCTGGGATCCCGCACCTACGCGCCTGAGTGGTACTATACCTGGCAGATATTGGCAGCCATCGGCAACCCCAGTACACGGCCTATCCCTGCTGATGAGGGGTAATACCCCGAAACACGTGTCCAGGGATGGCGAAGACAGCGAAGATAGCAGAAGATCGAAAGATGATGCATCGCAAACACTTTACTACATTGACCAGATTCCTTAGGGGCGACACCGCCGGTGTGTGAGTAGTGTGGGACCCCACCCCCATTTGTAACTTTAAAGCTCCCTTGAGCAGCGGGCTGACGAGCCTGGGATCCCGCACCTACGCGCCTGAGTAGTACTATACCTGGCAGATATTGGCAGCCATCGGCAACCCCAGTACACGGCCTATCCCTGCTGATGAGGGGTAATACCCGAAACACGTGTCCAGGGATGGCGAAGACAGCGAAGATAGCAGAAGATCGAAAGATGATGCATCGCAAACACTTTACTACATTGACCAGAGTCCTTAGGGGCGACACCGCCGGTGTGTGAGTAGTGTGCGACCCCACCCCCATTTGTAACTTTAAAGCTCCCTTGAGCAGCGGGCTGACGAGCCTGGGATCCCGCACCTACACACTTGAGTGGTACTATAACTGGCAGATATTGGCAGCCATCGGCAACGCCAGTACACGGCCTATCCCTGCTGATGAGGGGTAATACCCCGAAACACGTGTCCAGGGATGGCGAAGACAGCGAAGATAGCAGAAGATCGAAAGATGATGCATCACAAACACTTTACTACATTGACCAGAGTCCTTAGGGGCGACACCGCCGGTGTGTGAGTAGTGTGCGACCCCACGCCCATTTGTAACTTTAAAGCTCCCTTGAGCAGCGGGCTGACGAGCCTGGGATCCCGCACCTACGCGCCTGAGTGGTACTATAACTGGCAGATATTGGCAGCCATCGGCAACCCCAGTACACGGCCTATCCCTGCTGATGAGGGGTAATACCCCGAAACACGTGTCCAGGGATGGCGAAGACAGCGAAGATAGCAAAAGATCGAAAGATGATGCATCGCAAACACTTTACTACATTGACCAGAGTCCTTAGGGGCGACACCGCCGGTGTGTGAGTAGTGTGCGACCCCACCCCCATTTGTAACTTTAAAGCTCCCTTGAGCAGCGGGCTGACGAGCCTGGGATCCCGCACCTACGCGCCTGAGTGGTACTATACCTGGCAGATATTGGCAGCCATCGGCAACCCCAGTACACGGCCTATCCCTGCTGATGAGGGGTAATACCCCGAAACACGTGTCCAGGGATGGCGAAGACAGCGAAGATAGCAGAAGATCGAAAGATGATGCATCGCAAACACTTTACTACATTGACCAGAGTCCTTAGGGGCGACACCGCCGGTGTGTGAGTAGTGTGCGACCCCACCCCCATTTGTAACTTAAAAGCTCCCTCGAGCAGCGGGCTGACGAGCCTGGGATCCCGCACCTACGCGCCTGAGTGGTACTATACCTGGCAGATATTGGCAGCCATCGGCAACCCCAGTACACGGCCTATCCCTGCTGATGAGGGGTAATACCCGAAACACGTGTCCAGGGATGGCGAAGACAGCGAAGATAGCAGAAGATCGAAAGATGATGCATCGCAAACACTTTACTACATTGACCAGAGTCCTTAGGGGCGACACCGACGGTGTGTGAGTAGTGTGCGACCCCACCCCCATTTGTAACTTTAAAGCTCCCTTGAGCAGCGGGCTGACGAGCCTGGGATCCCGCACCTACGCGCCTGAGTGGTACTATACCTGGCAGATATTGGCAGCCATCGGCAACCCCAGTACACGGCCTATCCCTGCTGATGAGGGGTAATACCCCGAAACACGTGTCCAGGGATGGCGAAGACAGCGAAGATAGCAGAAGATCGAAAGATGATGCATCGCAAACACTTTACTACATTGACCAGAGTCCTTAGGGGCGACACCGCCGGTGTGTGAGTAGTGTGCGACCCCACCCCCATTTGTAACTTTAAAGCTCCCTTGAGCAGCGGGCTGACGAGCCTGGGATCCCGCACCTACGCGCCTGAGTGGTACTATACCTGGCAGATATTGGCAGCCATCGGCAACCCCAGTACACGGCCTATCCCTGCTGATGAGGGGTAATACCCCGATACACGTGTCCAGGGATGGCGAAGACAGCGAAGATAGCAGAAGATCGAAATATGATGCATCGCAAACACTTTACTACATTGACCAGAGTCCTTAAGGGCGACACCGCCGGTGTGTGAGTAGTGTGCGACCCCACCCCCATTTGTAACTTTAAAGCTCCCTTGAGCAGCGGACTGACGAGCCTGGGATCCCGCACCTACGCGCCTGAGTGGTACTATACCTGGCAGATATTGGCAGCCATCGGCAACCCCAGTACACGGCCTATCCCTGCTGATGAGGGGTAATACCCCGAAACACGTGTCCAGGGATGGCGAAGACAGCGAAGATAGCAGAAGATCGAAAGATGATGCATCGCAAACACTTTACTACATTGACCAGAGTCCTTAGGGGAGACACCGCCGGTGTGTGAGTAGTGTGCGACCCCACCCCCATTTGTAACTTAAAAGCTCCCTTGAGCAGCGGGCTGACGAGCCTGGGATCCCGCACCTACGCGCCTGAGTGGTACTATACCTGGCAGATATTGGCAGCCATCGGCAACCCCAGTACACGGCCTATCCCTGCTGATGAGGGGTAATACCCGAAACACGTGTCCAGGGATGGCGAAGACAGCGAAGATAGCAGAAGATCGAAAGATGATGCATCGCAAACACTTTACTACATTGACCAGAGTCCTTAGGGGCGACACCGCCGGTGTGTGAGTAGTGTGCGACCCCACCCCCATTTGTAACTTTAAAGCTCCCTTGAGCAGCGGGCTGACGAGCCTGGGATCCCGCACCTACGCGCCTGAGTGGTACTATACCTGGCAGATATTGGCAGCCATCGGCAACCCCAGTACACGGCCTATCCCTGCTGATGAGGGGTAATACCCCGAAACACGTGTCCAGGGATGGCGAAGACAGCGAAGATAGCAGAAGATCGAAAGATGATGCATCGCAAACACTTTACTACATTGACCAGAGTCCTTAGGGGCGACACCGCCGGTGTGTGAGTAGTGTGCGACCCCACCACCATTTGTAACTTTAAAGCTCCCTTGAGCAGCGGGCTGACGAGCCTGGGATCCCGCACCTACGCGCCTGAGTGGTACTATACCTGGCAGATATTGGCAGCCATCGGCAACCCCAGTACACGGCCTATCCCTGCTGATGAGGGGTAATACCCCGATACACGTGTCCAGGGATGGCGAAGACAGCGAAGATAGCAGAAGATCGAAAGTTGATGCATCGCAAACACTTTACTACATTGACCAGAGTCCTTAAGGGCGACACCGCCGGTGTGTGAGTAGTGTGCGACCCCACCCCCATTTGTAACTTTAAAGCTCCCTTGAGCAGCAAACTGACGAGCCTGGGATCCCGCACCTACGCGCCTGAGTGGTACTATACCTGGCAGATATTGGCAGCCATCGGCAACCCCAGTACACGGCCTATCCCTGCTGATGAGGGGTAATACCCCGAAACACGTGTCCAGGGATGGCGAAGACAGCGAAGATAGCAGAAGATCGAAAGATGATGCATCGCAAACACTTTACTACATTGACCAGAGTCCTTAGGGGCGACACCGCCGGTGTGTGAGTAGTGTGCGACCCCACCCCCATTTGTAACTTAAAAGCTCCCTTGAGCAGCGGGCTGACGAGCCTGGGATCCCGCACCTACGCGCCTGAGTGGTACTATACCTGGCAGGTATTGGCAGCCATCGGCAACCCCAGTACACGGCCTATCCCTGCTGATGAGGGGTAATACCCGAAACACGTGTCCAGGGATAGCGAAGACAGCGAAGATAGCAGAAGATCGAAAGATGATGCATCGCAAACACTTTACTACATTGACCAGAGTCCTTAGGGGCGACACCGCCGGTGTGTGAGTAGTGTGCGACCCCACCCCCATTTGTAACTTTAAAGCTCCCTTGAGCAGCGGGCTGACGAGCCTGGGATCCCGCACCTACGCGCCTGAGTGGTACTATACCTGGCAGATATTGGCAGCCATCGGCAACCCCAGTACACGGCCTATCCCTGCTGATGAGGGGTAATACCCCGAAACACGTGTCCAGGGATGGCGAAGACAGCGAAGATAGCAGAAGATCGAAAGATGATGCATCGCAAACACTTTACTACATTGACCAGAGTCCTTAGGGGCGACACCGCCGGTGTGTGAGTAGTGTGCGACCCCACCCCCATTTGTAACTTTAAAGCTCCCTTGAGCAGCGGGCTGACGAGCCTGGGATCCCGCACCTACGCGCCTGAGTGGTACTATACCTGGCAGATATTGGCAGCCATCGGCAACCCCAGTACACGGCCTATCCCTGCTGATGAGGGGTAATACCCCGAAACACGTGTCCAGGGATAGCGAAGACAGCGAAGATAGCAGAAGATCGAAAGATGATGCATCGCAAACACTTTACTACATTGACCAGAGTCCTTAGGGGCGACACCGCCGGTGTGTGAGTAGTGTGCGACCCCACCCCCATTTGTAACTTTAAAGCTCCCTTGAGCAGCGGGCTGACGAGCCTGGGATCCCGCACCTACGCGCCTGAGTGGTACTATACCTGGCAGATATTGGCAGCCATCGGCAACCCCAGTACACGGTCTATCCCTGCTGATGAGGGTTAATACCCTGAAACACGTGTCCAGGGATGGCGAAGACAGCGAAGATAGCAGAAGATCGAAAGATGATGCATCGCAAACACTTTACTACATTGACCAGAGTCCTTAAGGGCGACACCGCCGGTGTGTGAGTAGTGTGCGACCCCACCCCCATTTGTAACTTTAAAGCTCCCTTGAGCAGCGGGATGACGAGCCTGGGATCCCGCACCTACGCGTCTGAGTGGTACTATACCTGGCAGATATTGGCAGCCATCGGCAACCCCAGTACACGGCCTATCCCTGCTGATGAGGGGTAATACCCCGAAACACGTGTCCAGGGATGGCGAAGACAGCGAAGATAGCAGAAGATCGAAAGATGATGCATCGCAAACACTTTACTACATTGACCAGAGTCCTTAGGGGCGACACCGCCGGTGTGTGAGTAGTGTGCGACCCCACCCCCATTTTTAACTTTAAAGCTCCCTTGAGCAGCGGGCTGACGAGCCTGGGATCCCGCACCTATGCGCCTGAGTGGTACTATACCTGGCAGATATTGGCAGCCATCGGCAACCCCAGTACACGGCCTATCCCTGCTGATGAGGGGTAATATCCCGAAACACGTGTCCAGGGATGGCGAAAACAGCGAAGATAGCAGAAGATCGAAATATGATGCATCGCAAACACTTTACTACATTGACCAGAGTCCTTAGGGGCGACACCGCCGGTGTGTGAGTAGTGTGCGACCCCACCCCCATTTGTAACTTTAAAGCTCCCTTGAGCAGCGGGCTGACGAGCCTGGGATCCCGCACCTACGCGCCTGAGTGGTACTATACCTGGCAGATATTGGCAGCCATCGGCAACCCCAGTACACGGCCTATCCCTGCTGATGAGGGGTAATACCCCGAAACACGTGTCCAGGGATGGCGAAGACAGCGAAGATAGCAGAAGATCGAAAGATGATGCATCGCAAACACTTTACTACATTGACCAGAGTCCTTAGGGGCGATACCGCCGGTGTGTGAGTAGTGTGCGACCCCACCCCCATTTGTAACTTTAAAGCTCCCTTGAGCAGCGGGCTGACGAGCCTGCGATCCCGCACCTACGCGCCTGAGTGGTACTATACCTGGCAGATATTGGCAGCCATCGGCAACCCCAGTACACGGCCTATCCCTGCTGATGAGGGGTAATACCCCGAAACACGTGTCCAGGGATGGCGAAGACAGCGAAGATAGCAGAAGATCGAAAGATGATGCATCGCAAACCCTTTACTACATTGACCAGAGTCCTTAGGGGCGACACCGCCGGTGTGTGAGTAGTGTGCGACCACACCCCCATTTGTAACTTTAAACCTCCCTTGAGCAGCAGGCTGACGAGCCTGGGATCCCGCACCTACGCGCCTGAGTGGTACTATACCTGGCAGATATTGGCAGCCATCGGCAAACCCAGTACACGGCCTATCCCTGCTGATGAGGGGTAATACCCCGAAACACGTGTCCAGGGATGGCGAAGACAGCGAAGATAGCAGAAGATCGAAAGATGATGCATCGCAAACACTTTACTACATTGACCAGAGTCCTTAGGGGCGACACCGCCGGTGTGTGAGTAGTGTGCGACCCCACCCCCATTTGTAACAGAAATTTACACAACCTCAATTTACAAAATGTGGAAATCAACTGGATTGGCCACAGAGGATTAAGATGTCACCAATTGATACCATTGGTGAAAACCTTTTTGCATTTTCCAAACCCTGACCTGTTAATTGTGCACTGTGGAGGAAATGACTTGGGCACTTTGACTGGGGTAGGTCTGGAAATGCTTTTAAAGGACACCTTTGAGCAATTGATGGCACTTTTTCCTCAAACTGCCTTGGCATTATCAAATATATGCCAAAGACAGAAATGGAGGTGGTCCAACCAATTTTGTCCACAAATTGAGAAATCGAAGAAGCATGTAAATAAGTCTGTTTCAGCTTACATGAGAGACCATGGAATGGGCTCCATCTACAACAATAACTTGCGTTACTACATGCAAGATATCTACAGAGGAGATGGAGTTCACTTCTCAGATGAGGGGAACAGAATTTTCCTCCTGAATTTAAGACTATGTATTGGTACCTACTTATAAGTACCTAGAACTTACACAGAACCCAAAAGCTCTTTTCAGAGCTACCTTAACTATGATTACTCTTTAAAAATTTCAAATGTACCTTTTTTCACTAATTTTCACTTTTGTTCGCTTCCCGGTTCGCTACCCGGTTCGCGTACCGGCAACTAACCTCGCGAAAAAATCTATTTTTTTTTTCTTTTTCGACATATATGAACCTACTCAGCCACCCTTACAAAACCTAGGGGGTCAGGATACGTCTCCCGTGCCCCCTTATACCCATTTCCCACATTGTTTTTCCTCCATCTTGTGATTAAATTCGACCGAAACACAAGATGGCGGACTCCCGTTATGCTACCGGTTAGCCGGTTTTATTTTTTGCCCCGCGGGACCCTTTAATAGCCCCCTCATCAATCCTAGGGGGTCAGGAAGGGTCTACCTTGCCCCCTTTCATTAATTTCCCCCTTCGTTTTTCTTCACCTCTTGTCTCTCGATCCTACCGAGAGACAAGATGGCGGCCGCTCCGGACTGTTTAGAATGTTGACAGACACCGGAGAGCCAATCAGCTTCGCTTCGCGAAGTTCCGTTACGCGTCAGGTACGCGAACCGGGGCGCTAACCGGAGCGCTGTTACAGATATATATATTTTTTTGCACATTCACAATTTGTATTTAACACATATAACTCAATAGATTGAGAATACACAACAGCAATGTTAAAAAAATGGAATAATCCAACGAAATAAATGAAGGTACATAAAATAAACACAATTTTAAGAGAGAATGTGGCTAATTTAATCTCTACGCGCGTTTCGGCGAACCAGCGCCTTCTTCTGGAGCAGCCACGATAGTATTTAAAAAACACGGAGTGTATTAAGGTAACTTGATGACGCAATCTGGTTTGTATGTACAACGAGTGTCCTTTCTTTATTTTTGTGATGGAGATATTCTATTTTAATTGGAGTTCCCAAATGGATATTCAGCAAAACACTGGTGTGATTAGTTGGTCTCAAGTGTTGATTTTAATTTCTATATTTCCTGAATTAGAAAGTAGAAGTTCGTTTAGACCCGCCGACCGGAGATAAAACGTGGTGGCCACAATAATACGTATTTATGTGATGAACTCCAATTAAAATAGAATATCTCCATCACAAAAATAAAGAAAGGACACTCGTTGTACATACAAACCAGATTGCGTCATCAAGTTACCTTAATACACTCCGTGTTTTTTAAATACTATCGTGGCTGCTCCAGAAGAAGGCGCTGGTTCGCCGAAACGCGCGTAGAGATTAAATTAGCCACATTCTCTCTTAAAATTGTGTTTATTTTATGTACCTTCATTTATTTCGTTGGATTATTCAATTTTTTTAACATTGCTGTTGTGTATTCTCAATCTATTGAGTTATATGTGTTAAATACAAATTGTGAATGTGTATTATTATTATTTTTATTGTGTCTTAATAATTTGTGAATAAAATTGTACTCCCCTTTTTTACAAAAAACCAATGTTGTAGCTCAGTTAATTTCGACCACTTATTACGCTTTGTTGCCTAGATTGATATATATCATTCACTTGCTTTTCCCTGGTCTAGGAACTGTATTTCCATGTACTCAGGGGGTCCTTGATAAATATTTACGCATATATATTTTTTGAACATTAATTTATCAAAATCCACTGGAGCACATATATTGAGACCTAGCAAAGGCACATCGGGCAAACAATATCTACAACTTTGCCAAGTTTCGTGGAAATCCATTCAGCCGTTCGAGCTAAAAGTGAGTCCAACCGCCCTATGGAAAATTGCATGGGAAAAGCGTGTTTTGGGACCCTCCTTTTTTCTCGGCCCCCCCTTGATGGAACCCCCCCAAATTTTCAGTGGCTGCTCAGAAACAAAATGTTCCATTTTCCTGAAAATTTCAGCCAATTCTGTCCTCAAACGCCAAAGTTATTCGACATAGAATTTTCAAAAATCCCATAGGAAAAAAATCCTAACTATATATACCTACTGGCAACCGCCAGTAGGTAATATATATATATATATATATATATATATATATATATATATATATATATATATATATATATATATATATATATATATATATATATATATATATATATATATATATAAATATATAAATAAATATATATATATATATATATTTATATATATATATATATATATATATATATATATATATATATATATATATATATATCGTAGCTCCAATTCTCATCTGTTGCGTTGAGAAACAACAGCACTGTGATGCCAAACCGGTTCAACGGGAATCAAACCCCAAATGTTACTATTGACACATCGCGTAATAACGCAAGAAGACTGAACTCTCGTCAGCGCTATATTGGAATGGGCTGTATTATGTACATAGAATCAGTCTCTCTTCTATGAATAACAGATATGTACAAATCACACCAGGGAGTGTGAAAGCGACTGACTAGCTTCTCCTGCGCAGTGTTGCGGGAATCGAAAACGGAACTCTTGTCAGCGCCATGTTGGAATGGGCTGTATTGTGTACATGGAATCAGTCTCTCATCTACGAGTGACAAATATGTACAAATGACATCAGAAAGAGTGACTGTGTTGTGTTTCAAACCTGTCCGCTCAGTGTGTGCATATGCAAGTAATTTAAGTCGTGCTGAATACAGCACATTACAGAATTTGGCAAACAACAACTCAATTGTTTTCCTAAAAGCTGATAGAGGTGGACTCGTGATTATGGGTCGGGATTTCTATGAAACCAAAGTTTATGCTCATGTCAATGACACTAATATTTATGCTAAATTTGAATATGACCCTACCACGGAAATAAGCAATCAATTGGAAATCATTTTGAAAAGAGCAGTAAATTCATCAAGGATAGACGAAAAACCCAAACAATTCTTGACCACACAGTTTCCTTGATGACCCAAACTATATATGTTACCGAAAGTGCACAAGAGCATGACAGATCCCCCTTGCAGACCAGTAGTTTCGGGCTACGGATCTATATTTGAGAACCCTGGATGATACATTGATGCACACTTGCAATCCTTCGTGAGAAATTGGAACACATACATTGAAGATACTATCAATTTTCTCCGGAGCATCTGATCATTAAAAGAAGAAGTGATTGAAGATTGGCCACTGTGCACCATCGACGTGGTATCATTATACACTTCAATACCACATGCTCCAGGCATTGAATCTGCTGAATGGGCACTGCTAAGGCAAACCAATCAAGAGGAACAAAACTGTTTTGTGATAGTACTCCTTGAGTTCTGTTTACAGAACAGCTACAAAGAATGGAACAAGGAATTCTTTCTACAACTTAATGGGACTTCGATGGGCTTTCCAGGAGCCCCAGTTTATGCCAATACATTCATGGCGAAATTTGAGGCGGATTTCATTTTAAATAATAACACTTGGAAGCAAGGACTGGTATTTTTTAGACGTTACATTGATGACATTTTTTTAATTTGGAAGAGGAGTTAAGAAATGTTAAAAGAGAACATCAGAATTTTGAATTCCATAGACGCAAGGATCCAGTTCACAAGCACCATCAAGAAAAGTGGAATTGCCTTTTTAGACACATGGATTGAAGTTGATTCACAAGCAATCGCAACGAGATTATACAAAAAGGAAACAGATCGAAATAATACCCTCCAATTCTCAAGTTTTCACCCACCATCGCTCATCAAAAACCCTTCCATATTCTTAATTCTTGAGGATTCAACGTATCCCCACAAATGCTGTTACCAGTTCAGAATCCATGAAAATCCAAAAAAGAAATTACATGGAATGAGGATACCCTGAGACACTATTGGATATGCATTTACAGCAAGTACAAAATCGCAGCAGAAGAGACCTGTTACTGAAACATAATGAGGAAACCAGTAATAGGACTGTGTTTGTGTGTACATTTTCCACGGTTTCATCCAAATTCAAACAAATCATCCACAAACACTGGAAACTACTCAAAGAGGAACCAGAGTTCAATGGTTTATTTAGTCAGACACGCTGTTCGCCTTTACAAAAGCACGCAATTTGAAAGAGGTTCTATCCAACAAAAAGACAAACCTGATTGTGGCCAAACCAGGCACAACAAGATGTGGGAATTGCATCCATTGCAACAATGCAATTTTGGGAGACTCTTTGCTGCATCCCAGAACAGGAGAAAAGATAAAGATCGAACAAGCTTTTGATTGCAATTCCACACGCATAGTCTACTCCATCAAATGCCCATGCTGCTTACTGTATATCGGTAAGACTGATAGAAAAATGAAGATTCGACTGTCTGAACATAAAAGCAGGATTAGAAACAAAAAACACAACCTCATGCCTAGCTTTATACACTGGGAGGAAGCCAGACATACCATTGCGCAGGTGAAATTTCAGATTATCGAGCATATACTTGCCCGGGAAGGTATAGATAATTCCAAATCGCTCTTACAAAGGGAAATCTATTGGATGAAAAAATTGAATACCTTGATGTCAGCAGGGTTAAACGACAAATTGGACATGTCATGTTTTTTATGAAGGCCACACAACACACTTTTCAGTACATGCATACCAGAGCAACACCACTGTTTAGGCTGACACAACACTGCCCCATTTAGATCAGCACTATTCCCACTAAAGGGCAGATCTTGAGTACTGTCGCAGTTAGCACTGTTTTTAAAGTGATGGCAACAATCATGGATGTATGTAGATCTGCCAAGTTGTACTGTGATCCCCTTGATCAAGAACTACTAGAACAGATAATGGCAAACAATTGCTAACTAAAAGTTGTCGTTGAATTACACTTTATTATGAAAATAGCTAATTCTAACACATATTAAGAACATTTCAAGTAAATGAGCACACAAATGTAGTTACATAAAAACATTAGCAATTCATACATCAAAGATTAATATAAAATCTATACAAAATAATTATGACCAGCATAATGAAAGCAGACAGAAACATGTAAGACATAAAATGTGTTCAATACTTCTGTACATCTGATTTTCAATATTGCCACTTTGTATCATACAAGATGTAATCTGTATTTCCACAAGAGTGTCTTTTTCCAAGATTGTACTTGAATTGGCGTCGACGCGTTTCGATGGATAATATTCCTATTGGTGAATTCGTAAGGTTGAGGAGAAATTGCACCACCCTAAAAGATTTTTATTACCACGCAGAAAATACTAAAAAGAAGTTAAAGGCTAGAGGATACCCTAATAAACTAATCAAACACTCTTTAAAAAGAGCTAGATTCTACGACAGAGATAGCCTCTTAGATCAAAACAAAACAAAGAAGAACACAACCTTAGATAGAGTTGTCTTTGTCACACAGTACTCACACATTAGAAATCAAATAAAGAATATAGTAAACAGGAACTGAAAAAATTTAAATTTCAATGCAGAAAACCAACTTCAGAAACCCCTCTTTTCCTTCAGAAGGAATAAAACAATTATAAACTCCTTAGTAAGAACATACAAAACCCCCAAGGAAAGTCAAATGACCCTAGCAGGTATGACAGCAACTGGCAACCACAAATGTGGTACATATTCCATATGCCCACATTGTATAGAAGGAAAGAACCTGGTTGTGGCCAACAGAAACCTTACAGCTAAGACCTTTAACAACTGTCGTAGTAAAAATGTAGTCTATCTCCTTATGTGTCCGTGTGATCTAGGATACGTGGGAGAGACTAGCAGAGAACTACGAATACGGGTGTTGGAGCACAAGTCAGCCATTAGGACTAATACACTTAATGCCCCACTAACAGAACACTACCTCAGCAAAAACCATGATTGTATTGACATTAAATGTTTTATATTAGAAAAAATCAGAATCAATAGGAGAGGAGGTGATACAGATGCAATGAGGAAAACAAGAGAACAGTGTTACATGAGTCATCTCAACACAGTCGATAAAGGTCTAAATTCTAGAGAAGATTGGGCAAAAATCATTTAAATAGTGTGTAACATTCAGACTAATATAATTATGGTGTAGCCAGGTTTTCATTCTGTGTCATCTTTAGACACATGACAATTAAAACCATCCACATTGTAACATATTTAGCATGTTACAATGAAGACATGCGTCTAAAATTATACCACATAGAACAGCTTTTAATTCAGTGGGAGTGATATGTTAGCAATCCTAAATATCTAGTAAAGTTATGGTCCACTTGCAGTTCATAGCACACTTAGTATTAGTACCCTCACGCAATCGGCGTGAGGAATCATAGCCAGACAACAATATTTAGATGTAGACCTTTATCCTAGAGCAGTGATTGGGCCACAGTATGTAGATTAACCTATGAGGATAGACCTTGGTTCCACATTGTTGATGTCGAGGCGCAACCAACAGCGCCATTACCTACGGAGGCCGTCCAGAAGTGCTTTCTTAACCGGAGGCCCATTGGTGTTTCTTCGCTTCCAGCTTAGAAAGGACCAATTACGAGTCCCCTCAGATCAGACATGGTTGTGATAGAGGACGCCGTATTTGTGCAATTAGATTATGGCATACGCCTGAGTATTTTTGAAAAGCGGAAAGCCATTGGTCTTCCGTTCAGTTTAGCTCGTTCAACCAATTGGGCTGTTACGAAAGGGCGCTACTTTGCGCAAATCAGATTGAGATCCTAACCAGTAGGAAATTACTGGCTCGCAAGGGACCAATCAACAACAAAATAATAGCGAATATAAGACTGCACACGACTCATCGTGTAGCGGAACTAGACGTAATTCATACGCAACGAACGAATGCAGTGACTGGAGCCTGCTTCTATAGGTAAGAAAGTGGGATCAGTTTGAACGGGAGGGTCTTGCCTTCTGCTAGTGGCGAATAGATTGTAAATATACTTTACATTTAGGCCAGACTAACTGCCCCCCTCCTCGTCTTCCCTTTGTAAAGGTAACGCTAAAATAATTTTATTGATGCTCAACTCCTTTTATCTAAGAAAGAGAGAACATGAAGTAAGACCGACCTAAATTGACTGGGGACAAGCTTCGGTACAGAACTAAGGTACATATAATATCGTCCGGAGATATGAGGATGTTTAAACATACTGACTGAGAGAGTACATCAATATACATTATTATCATTATCTCCTCTGCAGCTTTTATCCTACGTAGCTGGAGAGACTTTTTATCAGAGGGACCATTTACTATCTAAACATATGATAAGCTTACAAGACTCTCGTCACTCAGGTAAAGACAATTAAGAGTAACAGATGTGAGGTACCCTTTTTAAATAGGATTTTGATATATCATATACCAATCAAAGAAATCGTTGTTTCCCTCACAGTGCTTCACCCCCTACTATGAGGGAAATATTACGGACCCTTTTAGATTCCATCAAAGAACAGGCGCCATTACTCGTCATATGGTATCGAAGGTGAGGACTTCCATCACTATATAAGTTATAACTACACAGCCGAGCTAACAGTTCAGCCCACAGTCCAATGACGACCAATAATCCCCCAATTAAAAGAAGAGGGCCACAAATAGGAGCTAGAACAACTAGGCCCAAAATTGCAACTTTATAAATCTAAAAATAAGTGTCAACCCTGGGCAATGTTTATTACCCCCTTTTCTTTGGCTATACATGTTTTAAAAAATAGACACACTGGGGCAGAGCTATAGAGGGATGTTCATATACCGGCTATATAGTGGAAGGGTATAAGCTCATGTATCCTTGGTGTAACAATCCAACAGAAGTTTAATGCAGTAATTCAATGACTATTAGAAAACAGGAGATAGGTGTTTTCATATATTGTGTATACAGTGTATAATCCTTGTATATTTCTTGTAGGCATAAAGAAATTGTTGATATCCTATTGTATGACAGAAAAAGTGAAAGTCTTGATAAAGATGGTGTTATAATAGATATCCATCGAAACGCATCAACGCCAATTCAAGTACAATCTTGGAAAAAGACAATGTTGTGGAAATACAGATTACATCATGTATGATACAAAGTGGCAATATTGAAAATCAGATGTACAGAAGCATTGAACAAATTTTATGTCTTACATGTTTCTGTCTGCTTTTATTATGCTGGTCATAATTATTTTGTATTGGATTTTATATTAATCATTTGATGTATGAATCGCTAATGTTTTTATGTAACTACATTTGTGTGCTCATTTACTTGAAATGTTCTTAATATGTGTGAGAATTAGCTCTTTTCATAATAAAGTGTAATTCAATGACAACTTTTTGTTAGCAATTGTTTGCCATTATCTGTTCTAGTAGTTCTTGATCAAGGGGATCACAGTACAACTTCGTAGGTTTACCTCACTTCCCTTGATTTTCTTTAAGGGGTACCTCTCATACCTTCACATATGTATGTAGATCTGGATATACCTTGGATCTAATTGTGATTAATGTATTACTCATTTGATAGGACCTGCATGGGGCACTCCAGAAGTTCAGTAAATCAATGTTCGACTTTAATCATACATCACGAGGAGTGTTTAACTTAACATGGCAGAATACATGCATATGCACACACTGAGCGCACAGGTTTGATACACAACACAGTAATTTTCTCCGATGTCATTTGTACATATTTGCCACTTGTAGATGAGATACTGATTCCATGTACACAATATAGCCCATTCCAACATGGCTCTGACGAGAGTTCCGTTTTCTCGCGTTATCACGCGATGTGTCATTAGTAACGCTGGGGGTTCGATTCCTGCTGAACCCGTTTGGCGTCACAGCACAGGAGAATCTAGACAGTTGCTTTCACTCTCCCTGATGTGATTTGTACATATCTGTTATTCGTAGAAGAGAGACTGATTCTATGTACATAATACAACCCGTTCCAACATAGCGCTGACAAGAGTTCCGTTTTCTCACGTTATTACATGATGTGTCATTAGTAACATTCGGGGTTTGATTCCAGTTGAACCCATTTGTTGTCACAGTGCAGTAGAAGCTTGATGAACACGAGTAGAGGTTGGACATCGAGCTCGGGTAAGATTAGCCCTGGTCTGTTGTTACGCTGATGTAGTCGTACGAATTCGGAGAACGCGATACTGACAGATATGAGTGTTTTTATAGAGAGCCTAGGAGCACCAAGCGAAACACAAGGGGCATTGTGAGCAAAGTACAGGTTGCTGGTAAGAATCCCTTGATTACCACCACTCACTTGATCACCGGTGATTTTAATACTTTGTAGTAATGTGAGCACCTTGTTTTGTCATAGCCCCAAAGTTTATGCTATGTCCTGACATTGATTGTGGAACCTCACACGAGGTCTACCTTTAAGGTAGTGTTCATAATGCGTTTGTTGGCAGTCACTCACCCATCTTTTGTGAGTACGCAGTATTGAGTTATCTCTTTATTTCTTTACTACAATCTCCACCCAGGAGAGAGTCTGCAGATAACTCACAGTAAGCAGCTGGTTGTTTTAGATTGTGTTGGCGTTAGTGTTTTGAGCACAGAATGAGTTTGGGGCTGGTGTTTTAACTCATACAGGGTGATATCACTTGAACTCCACTCGGACATGATTGCATGAAGTGGTTATCTCAAACACTGACACTGGACTCCTGGCATGCATACCAATGAAGAGTATTGTCACATTTTTGGTAATATTCACTGCTCATTTTTTTGATAAAGTATTGCATTGAATTACATGATGTTTTCCCCAATGTGCATCCAGAAATGACTTGCATTTACATGTTTTTACAGATTCGCCCCTGACGAAGGGACAAGCGTCCCGGAAAGTTTATTTTGTATTTGTGTATTATTTAGCTTTATGTGTTTTCAACAATGTAATGTATACGGCATCTGATAATCTGCAGAAGTTTATTGTAAAAATATACATGAGAATCCTGCAATGATTAAAATTGTATGAGGTAAACAACAGAAAAACTCATTTGATGCATTGTGATAAATGTTGTTTAAAATTTGATCTATTGATGGTATTTAACCCCTTTACTGTGAGCGTGTGAGTCCAGGCCGCCTGCTTGGGACCTGGCCACTTTTGATCACATTAGCATGAGGCAAACACAGGAAATGATGGATGGAGCGCTGAACTTTTCAGACACTCGCCCCCAGTCACAAATCTGGGTTGAATCCATCATCGTTCTTTAGCTCACTTCGCCACACCAGTTCAGACACAGCTATATCCAAATAAGTCTTGACCCTGTGCCTCATGGGAACAGTCCAGCCCAAACTGCCAAGCCATGTCTTACCTGGACTGGAAACAAGCATCCTGGGACTGGTTTCGGGCCAACAGCCCTCATCAGCCAGGCTAGCTTGAATTCAGTGGCAAAGTGAGCAAGGGACCCACGTCTGGGTATACCCTTCCAACTTAGGGCGAACAAAGCAAACACAAGGAGATTATAGACAGAGCGCTGAAACTTTTCAGACACTCACCCCCAGTAACAGATCTGGGTTGAATCCAACATCATTCTTTAGCCCACTTTGCAACCTCAGTTCGGACCAGCTATATGCATATGCATGTGTGCACATGTGGCGCACATCCATGCCCGATGTGCGCCAAATGGCACTTAGAAAAATGCTAAATTGTTAATTTTTCTAAGGATCTGTCATTTACCACCAACTTGAAGTTGGTGGTAAATTGCGATTCCTAAAAGCAGGGTTGCAATTTAAAAAGCGCTACCTGCATTGCATCTAGAGAATCGCAAATTGCGATTCTCTACAAGCATTCGCAAAATAGGTAATTGCAAAAATTGCGATTCCCTATTTTGTGATTGCCTTTTGGAATGATACATCCCAAAAGGCTTTTTCTCGTTCGCAAACAGACCTGCGAACGAAAATACACTTGATACATCTGTTATACCGTAACATTTTATACTGTTTAATCCTGCTACATTTTAGTGTAGTTTCTAACCACTAGATCACAGGAGAATTCTGGACCCTAAAATCTATTGGTATTTTGGGGGGTGATTAATTATTGGGGTTCTGATGAATATTGGGTTCAGCTCTGACACAAGTTTAAGGGAGTGACAGAATGAACAAGAGGTTGTGATAGATCTGAGTTACAGATCATTAGACATCAGGAGAGACATTGTTTATTAAGTGTTTTTTAGACTGGCTTTGAAGGTTTCTAGGGTTGGGGCCTCTTTGCACAAAATTGTAAACCCACTGTGTTTGGTTGTTTTCATTCTAGACCTTTTCATCTCCATATTCAGCAGAGTCCATCATGGAAGATTTCACCAAACATTTTCATTTTCGAAACTGGTGTAATAGAGTCAATATTCAACAAATATTTTTCAGTCCTACTTCAAAGGTGTGATGAAAGAAAAAACTAGATGAGATGCGGACAGAGAGAATGATTGAGGTGTGAGAATGAGCAGTGTGTGAGAGGCAAACTGGAAGAGATGGTGGTGAGAAGGTGCGAATACAAAACATTCTCTTATAGAAATAAAAGTCCAGGGAAAATTCTCTACTTTGTTTTTAAATATCATTGTTTTCACAAAATGCATTTGAGTTAGTGAACTCTTCGTATTACATGATTACATTTTTGTGGAAAACATTAAATTGCTGTGGACTACAATAAAGGATTTTGCAATTTCCAAAAGTGACATCTTCAGAGAAGTTGAGCTAAGGCAATACATTATCCAACTTCATCTGTATCTGTAAATGCTTTCTAGAGTTATACATAGGGTAGCACCTGAGCAAATTTATACATGCACTAAGAAATGTTTCCCTAAAAAAACAGATACACCAATTAACATTTTAACCATTAAAAACAGTAACATTATTATGGGTCATCAGAAATATGTCTTCAAAATAAATTACTTCAACAACTATTACAATACTCTGTGTACTAAAAATTCTCCATCTCGTTCATCATAATGTTCAAAATATGTGATAAAGTACTTTTCAATACTTTCTTCAAGGATTCCACATAGCCATCATATAAGATCTCACCAAACATTTTAATTTGAGAAACTGGTTTAATAGAGTCCGCATTCAACAAATATTTTTCAGACCACATAGAAACTGTTCAAAGGTTATACTTGCTTTTAGTGTCTTACTTAATAGCAGGAGTTAGTTACAGCGAGAGGCTCCCTGTTGCTTCAGCAAATCTTAATCTTTATGATATCATTTCAAACAGTCCTTTTATCTGATTATTCATTATCTAACTTCTCCAAGAAATAGTCAATACGTTTCGGCTAATAATTCATTAAAACCTCCTCAAGATGAACACAAGAAATTTTATCTGTGCATTATACAATTATCATGTTTCTGTACAGAATCTTTAAAACATTATGCTTAACCAATCAACAGGACATTTAAACATGTTTTGTCTTTAAATCATGAGCATTGAGATGACTGACAAAGCAGCATCTTTTATCTAGTAAACATCATAATGGAACACATTTCATATACTCAATGTCTCTTTCTAAATGGAAAACGTTTTATAATATCTACTACTCACATTTATGACCAGTAAAGCAACCTTATCCAAGCACGGAATTGGCCTTAAAACAAATCATTTAAATCTGCATATCCGTGCAAGTCATGTAGTTATGGTAAACAAAGAGGCAGTGAAGCTAGAAAAGATCTTGCACACATGGAGAGGCCCACCCTTCTGGATATATGATACTAAATAAATGGGGGTCATCCTTTGCAATAGTGCAAACAAAAAAGGACGGTTACCAAGGAGCGTACCATGAGGAATGCAATATACCAGGTCTAGCTAAAGCAAAACTTGAAAGACTCATCTAAAGTGCTAAAGGGCAGTAAATGATTTGACTAATACATCTACAATGCAAATTAAATGTGTCCCTCCAGCCTTAAGAGCCAGTATTTTAACAGGAATATAAACAAGGCCATACATTTTTAAACTAATAAGACCCCATTTATACATCATCTTTCCTTCTTATTATGAACTGAGTTACCACTGTTGACATTTGGCTGGGCTGAACGCCATCTGAGTGCTGATACAGTTATTTATATAGCAGATGACCTCCACATTATGTGCAGAAGTTACATGATTGACCGATTCAATGAGCCGGCATGTTAGTACTTCCTTAAATCTGTGAAATCAGATTATACTGAGTTAAACTGCACCATCAACAAATGAAAAAAAGAGGAATATAGCCATGTGTTCCATACATCTGCTACTTGTGAAAACTCTTCATGATATTATTATTTTGATATACAAATTGTAGTCAGCATTACAAGGATATACAGCTTTACATTACTGCAAGCTGACAAATGAAGGATACTTTTGATTGCAAGCATTTTATACAGCGTTGGATTTACAGTTATAAATACATTATATAAGCAACAGGTAAGGTATTGCAACTTTACAACAATTTTCTCAAACATATTTCATCATGGAACTGCAGGATAGTGCATGTATAACATTTTATTGCATTACATTGCATTACTGGATGCGAACAGCAAATCATCTTCTCATTAGACTGTAATTCTCATCTATTTCATTAAGGCCTAAAGGGTCCATCTTTAATTTCACAATCAGCCTGTCTTTGGTAAAGGCTAGTCTCGATTCTATCAAAACTCCTCTTGGATCATGCTCTATCACAGTCAAAGCTATCCAGTGAATATCATTTGGAATGTGGCCTATATAGCACTGGACTAAAGGTGGCATCTTATTGTGGACCCATGCTGCTGAATGCTTTCCTTCACCTGTGGCACGTGTGGTAAATAAATAATTAATTACCGGTACTATTTTTCATATAATCAATAAAACAGGTAGCTCAATAAATAAGAGTCAGGATTCGAGGTATCTTGAGTCGACAGGCTTTAATCAGGCATAAGGACAGGAACAGGACAGCCTGCAATAGTACGGGATGGCAGCTGCCAGGGAAGGGACAAGGGAAACTGGGATTGGCATCGGCTATTGGCAACTTTTAATATGGGTGCACAGTATATATACTTAAACAAATACATTACATTCATTACAGTAGGCGTAGCAGTAGGCGTTTCTTGTAGCAGTCGCGAAAGATAAGGGCAAAATGATGTAACAAGAAGGCGTGTACAGGGCGTATACATAGACATGTGATGTAAACGTAACAGAAGTGTCATAAACGGGGCGGAAACATGGAGGGGGCTACCTGAGCAGCTGGGACCTTTAACCTAGTGGTGCGCGCAAACGGGCAATGACGTGTTACCAGGGAGAACTGGGGGCTATGACTTCTGCGCTAGAAGAGGAGACTAAAGTCTGGAGTGTCAGAGCGACATGTACCCAAGGCATATCTGGTATCTGGTGTTTGGAGTACATGTTGATAGAATCCAAAAGTTATCAGGGCAAAGACTACTAGACATTAGGACTGGTGCATGCATAATTCTACATGTATTGCGTGTGCGAGGAATATTCTATGAATATTAATACAGTATTTCTCTTACATGGAGACATAAAGGCTAGACCATGACGGAAACTATTGATGCGATTCAGTAGCTTAGGAATGCAGAGAAGGAGGGCTGGACTGATAACTAGAAGCATAACATATTCTTGGCAGACTGGCAGACAGAGCCAGGCCGAGCCAGGCACTGTGAGGCAGAAAGTAAGTGAAGGGTCAGGGATGCAGGTGGGGGCTGTATCGCTCCTCAGAGAGGGTTCAGGAGACAGGAGCTGAATCTGAGTCTGGGCCCTTTTGAGGCCTAGAAACGGGGACAATTCAATGAATTAACGTGCACACTGTAAAATGTAGCAACGTAGGTTTACATAGGCCTAATATTCGTTGCTTTCACGGGAACTGGAAACTGGCATACTAGAGATGGACACAACTTGTAATTGCGTCTTTAATCGATCAGAGGGGAATACATGCATATCGATCATGCACATATAGCATAATATGGGGAACACGTAGGCACATACAACATGGCAAAATTTACTTTTCCACATTCCCTCCTTGTGCCCTACGTTTCCATCAGGAAACATCAATATTCATGATACCATCTATCATTTCATATAGCATCATTTGCTCGTCTCGAATTGTCTTGGAACGGGACTTAGGACTAGGAATACAAGAGGTAGCGCACATGCCGCAAATCGCAGGGCCACATTGTATACAGAGGCAGCAACTGAATATGATCATTACTGCAATACCTAGGAATGACAATACTTTCCATCCCCAGGCAGATATGATACTCCAGAGCCAACCGGACCATGTCCAGGTGCCTAGATTCTGGTGTAACTGATGGGCAATTTTATGAAGTCTGGTTATAGCTGAATAAACAGACGGCGCGTTATTAGGAATGAAAATGCAGCAACTAGATCCGATGACTCTACATGCTCCTCCTCTATCTGCCAGTATGACGTCAAGAACGAGACGATTTTGGAGCACGACAAATCTCATAGCAGATTGCTCTTCAGTTAAGTTACTTAGAGCAGAAGTAGTCTCATTCACTACTGCTTCAAGGGTTCTGGTTAACCTACGTATTAACTTACTATTCTGGATAGGTTCTATAAAAAAGAAGAAACCTTTATTGAAGTCTTGATACTGTTCTAGAGTAGTTTCAGTTTGATCGACAATTGGGGACTCGATCTCCCTTCTAGGTCTGACGTGTACTAGATGTGTGTTTCTGGGATAATCGGATGGGGCTAGAAAAACTGGTGGCAGTAGGAAGGCAATATAACATGTTCCATCCCAATCAAGGGGCAGACGAACATATGCGGTCTGACCACAAACAAAATAAGAATGACGTGAGGCTTTGAAAATAGATTTCCCACTGTCACTATACTCGACAGTAGTAGTACAATCACTATGTCCTACATGTGCGGAACCATTCTTTCTGACACATAATTCGCCTTTGACTGGTAGTACTGAAATAGCAGGCAAATCCGGAGTAGTATCAGACTGAACATTCAGGACCATGAAATTCGAAGAATAATTACCTAAATCATACACTTCATTTTCTAGATCTAACCCTGTTCTATGGGAGAGACCCTGCTTGTCTGGAAAACATGTTCTATTCAGAAGGGACATATCAGTTGAGGATGACGTTAACGTGGACCATGCTCCACATGAACCATTATGTGAAAACGGATAAGGAAAGAGTGGCAGAACTCCCTTCGGTGTCTGGAAAGGGGGGAGTCGACCACTCACCCAACAATTAGTGGCATTGCTGGTCTGGTGTGAATAATGCAACATTCGGATGAATGTATTATTTCGCATAGCAAGACGATAGGATAACTCGTGAGGAGGCAGATCACTAAATGTGTGCTCTACTGTAGTATTAGAAAACATATGTACATGTGAAATTGGAAAACATAAATGTAATGCATAACTTGTGCAGGTAACTATAAGACTTAAAAATAATAGAAAACTTAGAACAATAATACATATTTTAGAGTTTCGACTAACTCTCTCACTGTGGGGGTCTATCTCATACATGTCAGGAACCTGTCTAACCGTTTCACCCGAGAGGGACTTAGACAATTAAACTGGCTGACTTATTTTACTAGACCGGAGATTCTGTTTATACTCCTGTTGCGGAGTTTTCTCTAACAGGGGAACTTTGAGTTCAGAGTCAAGTTCAGAGTCTGTTTTTAGGCAGTCTTTCGGAATAAGGCAGTCCTTAGCAAAAGTCTGTTTACGTATTCCAAGGAACTTTTTAATATGGCTCAGGTGGACCCACCCCTTCCTGCCCTCGAGCTTCACGGCGGTCCTTGTTGTTAACAGGATCATGCGAGGCTCCTTCCAGCGGGGCTCCAGCGGACTTGAACGATCAAAATTTCGAACGAACACGAGGTCACCGGGAACGACTTCATGCGGTTTCACCTCGGTGTGGTCTGGAAATGCGGCGGCAACCTGTGAACGACAAGAGTGTAGGGCAGACATCAAGGAAGCTAGGTAATCTGTCAGCATATTACTGGAAACATCTGTAATACTGCGGGGTCTAGGTGTACCCCACATGTTTGGGGGGCGGCCGAATACGACCTCATACGGGGACAGACCTGATCTGGAATGTGCAACCATCCTCATATAGAATAAAGCAACTGGCAGAGCTACTAGCCAGTCTACACCTTTCTCTTTACATACTTTTGCAATGCGTATTTTCAGAGTCTGATTATGTCTCTCTACGAGACCGGCTGCTTCAGGATGGCGTACACAATGGAACTTCCACTGGTACCCTAACAGAAGGGAAACATGTTTCATAAGCTCAGATGAGAATGGCTGGCCGTTATCTGAATACACGACCCTAGGGAGTCCATAGCGGGGAAAGAACTCACGAACCAACTGCCTGGCAGTGGTCGTGGCTGTATAATCTGGAACTGGATATGCTTCTGTCCACCTGGACAAAGCACATACAACTACGAGGACATACTTGAAACCTCGACATCGCTCCATCTGAATATAATCCATCTGGAGGACTTCAAAAGGGTGGTCAGGAGGTTGGAATCCCCCTTGTTCCACCGGGACACTTTTACCTGGGTTGAACTGACAACATATCATACAGGTACGGACTTTCTGCTTGGCTGCAGCTCGTAAATGCTTGTTGAACCAAAGGTTCTGAATACTGTCTAACATAGCTTTTTCTCCTAGATGTGCTGGACTATGTGCGGTATTAATAATGACTTGAACCATAGAGTCGGGGAGAAACCATGTGGCTTTTCCCTTCGTCAACCATCCTTGATCTGTCTGGACCCCTCCTTGTTCGGACCATTTCTTGATTTCTTCAGGAGTAGCATGTGACTGTATGTCTATGACATCTTGTGTAGGGTCCTTGACTGTCATACAAGTAGTCTGATCTGGAGTGAGTGTCTGTGTTGTGTTAACTGGAATGTCTGGAGTCTGAGCTGTAAGCTTGGCTGTTCGATCTGCTAGATCGTTACCTTGGGAAATGATGTCAGTAACTTTCGTATGTGCCTTGCACTTCATGATAGCGATAGCTGTCGGTAAATGTATTGCATCTAACAGAGCTTGAATGAGGAGACCATGCTGAATCTTGGTTCCATGAGAAGTCATGAAACCTTTCTCCTGCCAGAGCACTCCAAAGTCATGTACGACTCCGAATGCGTAACGTGAATCTGTATATATGTTTACTTTCAGGTTCTTGGCACGTATGCAGGCTTGGGTCAGAGCAACTAGCTCTGCTGCTTGAGCAGACAGGGTGTCAATACGATGTGTTTCTATAACTTCGGTTTCAGTAGTCACTGCATACGCGGCTACTAGTTCTCCTGTACTCGTTCTCATACATGAACCATCCACATAAAGTGTCAGGTCGGGATTAGGTAATGCAATGTCTGTCAGGTCTTGTCTTGGCTTTGTCATAGTGTTAACAACTTCCACACAGTCATGTGTGGCAGGATTTGAAGTAACTGACGGTAACAGTGTAGCAGGATTTAGAATATTGCAGCGTCTGATTTCTATGTGTGGCTGGAACAGTGTCAGTTCATAACCTGTTAAACGTGCAATTGTCAAGTGCTGAGTCTGTGTTCGGTTTAAAAGAACTTCCACGGAGTGTGGAACTTGTACTGTCAGGGAATGTCCTAACACTATGGAATCACTTTGTCTGATAGCTAGAGCTGTGGCTGCAACTGACTTGAGGCACGCAGGCAGAGCCTGGGCTACTGGATCTAATGTGCTCGAAAAATAAGCACAGGGCTTGTATTGTCCTGCTTGATTTTGTGTGAGAACAGATAATGCAGTACCATCACGTTCTGTAACAAAAAGTGTAAAAGGCTTACTGTAGTTCGGTGTCGCTAGAACAGGTGCTTGACATAAGGCTTTCTTTAATTCATTGAAAACAAGTGTATGTTCCTGGGTCCAAGGGAGGACAGTCGATACGGCTGCCTCCTGTGTCGTTAACTGTATCAGTGGCTTGGCTAGAAATGCATACTGTGGAATCCATTGTCTGCAGTAAGAAGTGAGGCCAATAAAAGCTCGTACCTCCTTCTGTGTCTTGGGCTGTGGAAGACTCGCTATTAACTGGATACGGTCTGGTGTCAACTGCCTACCCCACTTGGACAGTAAGTGTCCTAAGTATACCACTTGCTGGACACAGAATTGTAATTTGGAAGGGGACACCTTGTGCCCTTGTTCGGCCAGAAAATACAGAACTGTAAGTGACGCACGCTCGCAGTCACGTTCAGAACGGGCTGTGATCAGTAGATCATCGACATACTGGAGCAGGGCAGTGTCAGTTGGCATGCGGATATTGTCTAGTTGTCTCTTAAGTGCTTGACTGTAAATACTAGGACTTTCTGTAAAACCTTGAGGAGCTCGTGTGAATTTATAGCTTCTTCCATTTAAACAAAAACCGAAAAGGTACTGGCTGTCTGGATGAATGGGGACACTGAAAAATGCATTCTTGAGATCGATAACTGTGAAAAATGTAGCTTCAGAATCAATGGCTGTCAATAGGGAAGAAATATCTGGGACTACTGGATACTGAGGAATGATACATTTATTAAGCTCTCGAAGGTCAATCACTAATCGATATACTGGGGGTGCATTTGGATCAGTACGTTTCAGGACTGGAATGATAGGAGAATTACATACATTGGAGTCAGTTTCTATAACCACTCCTTGAGCAATAAGTTCATCAATAATTCTGGATAAGGCTGCTACAGCCTCAGGTGGCAATCTGTACTGTCTGATTCGTGGCAAAACTATACCTTGTTTGAGAGTCACACGATGGGGTGTGATATGCATACAACCTACATCAGTTGGACCTTGCGCCCATAAATGCTGTGGTACATTCAATAATCTCGGATCAAAATCACGTAATACATAATGACCTTTAAAGTCTCTCAGAAACAATCGGACCCCTTCTGGGGAACAGCAAATAACTGCTCCTAATTCTTTTAATGTCTTGATGCCTAACAAATTTTCTGGACATGATTTCGTGAGTAATAAATCAGTAGTTCGGGACAATGGACCAACTTCTAGAGTAACTGGTTTCGAAATTTCATTAACAATCGGCTTTCCTGAAAATCCAAGGGAAACATTTTTAGAGCCTGAGAGCGGAGCCCCTGGAACCTCGTCATGACTGATAGTAGTCCTACTTGCCCCTGTATCAATCAAAAACTTTCTGTCTTTCCCTAATACTTGACTGTGAACATAGGGACCCTCTTGATCTACAGGTATCTCGATGAGAGGCAAGCCTACCTCCCTCTCTAGGCTGTTTCATGAATACGGCTGATAATCTGGATACTCTGTCTGAGCATACTGGTACATCTGCTGTGTAACGTGTTGTGTTGCAGCTATAGGCTGCGGTACCGTGACTGTCTGTTGTGCATTCTGTGGTGACTGAGAAGTCTGTGAAACTTGTTCTTGTCTAGGCGGACGTGGTCTCTCTTTGGTCTTACCAGTAGCTCTGTTGTGTTTCAGAACTGCACACTCGTTTATAAAATGACCTGGCTGTTTACAATAATTGCAGGTCCCTTTAACGGGAGCTGTAGGATGACTGGCTTGATTCGGACCCCTCTTCTGACTGTCTTGTGGAACTGATTGTGCAACTAATACTTTCATTTTTGTGTCTTTCATACGTCTCCTTTCGTGTTCTTGCTCTTCCCTGATTCTATTCTGGTGATACTGGAGCATCTGTAACATTTGTGACGGAGTATTAGCTTGCCAACTACTTTCGACTTTCAATACTCGATTTTTAACTTGTGGACTTGAATTCTCGACCAGTTTGGTAACAAAAAGATGAGGGTACGATTCACTACTTGTTTTCAGACCACTGTTAATAATAAAACATTTTTCAAATCTAGAATAAAAATCACTAGTGTCTTCATCCTGTTTCTGTTTACAAGCTGAGATTGCATCCCAGTCTTCCTTTTTCGTGGCTAGTAATCTTGGCAAAACTTGTATCAATAACTCGGGCAATTCTTTAACTTTACCCCCTAGACCGGGACCTGGTACTCGTGAATTATCTTCAGCTTCTAGAGCTGTCCAATCTATCTTTTTCTCTCCCACCTCCCATTCTTTTTCTTTGAGTTTTTCATATACCCCTGCGGGCAACAGGACCTTTAACATTTTAATAATATCAGGATACGTGTATTCTCCCATACGGAGCATGTCTTTTAATTCTCGATGGAACCCTGCTGGATCTTTGTCGTGACAGGGAATTAACTTTTTCATCTCTAAGAGTTCCATCTTTGTAATGGGGGTGTAAACAAATACTCGTTCTAGTTCACCACCCGCTGTCCTAACTGGGTGTACTTCTCGTAACGGATGCTGTCTATCTATGTAAAATGATTTACTTTCTGGAGGTGAAACATGAACAAAATGCGGATTCAGAAACGTTCGATATTTGTGGCGCTGTTCTAGAATGATACTAATTAAATCGGTACCTAGACCTCTCCATCTATACTGGAGTAACTCGTTCAGAACATCATGTAAGGGACCTGGATCAGAATGCTGTCCCTCATACAGTGTAATGAGGTGCTGGATCATATACATACCCACCAGTCGCTGCTCGGCTGGGGGCAGTTTCAGAAACATTTGTGCCACTATTTCGTCTGGAAAAGTGGTAGAATCAGTAGTCCACCGGACTGCTGATCGGGCTAGTTCTTGTTCATGCATGGTACTAAGTTCACTATAACCTATTCGTGATTTCAGAATGTGATCGGTAGCTTGGAATACTTGTTCAAGAGAACCTTGTTCTGGTGCTGGAGGAGGGAAAACTTTCTTGTGATCTAGGCATGAATGTCGGTCGGGAAGTCTAGTTCTACCTACATACGCTATTCTGGAGGGATTCTCATCGTCTACCTCTTCAGTAGAAGAGTTGTCTTCTTTCTCGGTTACTTGTGCTGCTTCTCGTTTCTCGTGTATCTTTATTATTTCCCTACGGATTTTCTTGTACATACTCTCTATACAGTTCTGTGTCTTGTGTCTTCCCTCGGCTATATGGTCACTCCACCTGGTCAGGACTTTCATTTCTTCCGGATCATTATCCGGATAATCTTGTTCCCTTATTAAACAATTAATTAGAAACTTTAAAAGCATGAGCTGAGTCTCGACTTTTCTTTGAACCATGGCGTCGGCAACACTTCCTGGATCTACTCCTGTACGGATGAAACGATATATTCTGTCTAGATAACCTTTCATATTCGGTAGGGTGTCCAAATATTCGGTCACCCGTCTTACACGCAATGAATACAGGACCATATCATCATCGCCTGGGACCGGATCATAACGGCATTCGGTAAGTGCTCGCTTGATATCTGCAACTGACTGAAGTTTGGGCGAACGCTGTAACGCTCGTGCATGTAGCTCGAGTAATGTTACACGTCTGTGTTGAGGCGGGGTTCCAGGAGGACTTCCCCCCGTGGCCCCTAGACTAGAATCGTCGACGGGTATTGTACGTGCTGGGAGAGTGACTGATGTAGCGGGTACATGTACTGTAGGCTGGACCGGGGGTGCCGTAACAGGTACTGTAACGGGTGCCCCGTTGGCTGGAGGAACAGGAATTACATTATTTACGGGAGCTGGCGGAACAGGATTTGCATATGCTGGGACTGTGTCGTCCAAATAGGACGAGAGGAAAATATCAGCTGCGGTCGGTTTGTGACGTAACTTAATCGGAACTAATGGCGGCGGAAAATTACATGGTGCTTCCGGGGTTGCTCTCGGCAAGCCCTCGGCCAGAAGAGGATACATACCCTTAATAAGGGCATTTCTCTGTCTGTCTGACTGTTCTGCTTTAACTCGTTCACCTACTTCGATTCATTCCCTTTCTTGGGCTCTTTCCGAGGATTCTCTACTTAATTCTGTTTTTCTGATTTCTTTTTCGGTTCTTCTATGAGATTCTTTGCGCCATAACTCGATGGCATCTTTCTGGGACTGTCTGGATTTCTTTTTCCATAATGCTTCTTCTACTCGCATGATGCACTCGGCATCCCACGTACCTGATGTGGGCCATCTATATTTCTCTTCTAATTCCTTGGTGTACTCCACCCATAAGTCTAGATATAATATGGCACTTAAGCCATGCTTATGATACATAAAATGACCTGGACTGTCCCTAGGCGGGACAGGAACTGCTTCCTCTAATAACCCTTTTCTGGTTTTTAACTGACGTAACTTCGAGAATAGAGGCATAGTTTAGGCTGGAGTCTGGACACAATACAATACACGATAAACACAATAATAACTGGGAAAACAAATCACTCATACCACGACATTGAAAACACATGGAATAACATTTAAAATAACAGTTCGGACAGAACACATGAATTTCTTGAGAACAGAACTTACTAGAATGACTAGATGCACTGCTAAAACAGCACGAAACGTACCGGTCCCATAAAGAGACACGTCAGGACCCGCGTCCACCTAGGTGAACACTTCGTGTTGGATCTGTGTACCCAAACCCACGGACCAGAGACAAATTAATTGACCCTGTCTAGATACTACCCCAGCAACGGTACTCACCGGGCAGCAAGAACGGAAGGCCTCGGACTGGACTGGACTGCTACGACGACGGACTACGAACTTCGGACTTCAGTTACGGGTGGGCCTCCGGATACCTCGGACCTTGGACTCTCGGCTTGGGCTCTGGTCGGGACTCGCCGCGTTCCTCACCGCCTCGTCTGGATGCTGGACCGCAACCTCCGTCTCCTCCGTGGGCCTGAGGGATACTTGAAGCAGAAATATCTGCACGTGCACGGTATGGTTCCGTCACGGCTGCAGAGGATCAGGGGGCCTGCGTGGCTTCACCGGCGCGTGGGGAAAGGGCAAGTCCCTATTCGGGCGCCATTATGTGGTAAATAAATAATTAATTACCGGTACTATTTTTCATATAATCAATAAAACAGGTAGCTCAATAAATAAGAGTCAGGATTCGAGGTATCTTGAGTCGACAGGCTTTAATCAGGCATAAGGACAGGAACAGGACAGCCTGCAATAGTACGGGATGGCAGCTGCCAGGGAAGGGACAAGGGAAACTGGGATTGGCATCGGCTATTGGCAACTTTTAATATGGGTGCACAGTATATATACTTAAACAAATACATTACATTCATTACAGTAGGCGTAGCAGTAGGCGTTTCTTGTAGCAGTCGCGAAAGATAAGGGCAAAATGATGTAACAAGAAGGCGTGTACAGGGCGTATACATAGACATGTGATGTAAACGTAACAGAAGTGTCATAAACGGGGCGGAAACATGGAGGGGGCTACCTGAGCAGCTGGGACCTTTAACCTAGTGGTGCGCGCAAACGGGCAATGACGTGTTACCAGGGAGAACTGGGGGCTATGACTTCTGCGCTAGAAGAGGAGACTAAAGTCTGGAGTGTCAGAGCGACATGTACCCAAGGCATATCTGGTATCTGGTGTTTGGAGTACATGTTGATAGAATCCAAAAGTTATCAGGGCAAAGACTACTAGACATTAGGACTGGTGCATGCATAATTCTACATGTATTGCGTGTGCGAGGAATATTCTATGAATATTAATACAGTATTTCTCTTACATGGAGACATAAAGGCTAGACCATGACGGAAACTATTGATGCGATTCAGTAGCTTAGGAATGCAGAGAAGGAGGGCTGGACTGATAACTAGAAGCATAACATATTCTTGGCAGACTGGCAGGCAGAGCCAGGCCGAGCCAGGCACTGTGAGGCAGAAAGTAAGTGAAGGGTCAGGGATGCAGGTGGGGGCTGTATCGCTCCTCAGAGAGGGTTCAGGAGACAGGAGCTGAATCTGAGTCTGGGCCCTTTTGAGGCCTAGAAACGGGGACAATTCAATGAATTAACGTGCACACTGTAAAATTTAGCAACGTAGGTTTACATAGGCCTAATATTCGTTGCTTTCACGGGAACTGGAAACTGGCATACTAGAGATGGACACAACTTGTAATTGCGTCTTTAATCGATCAGAGGGGAATACATGCATATCGATCATGCACATATAGCATAATATGGGGAACACGTAGGCACATACAACATGGCAAAATGTACTTTTCCACACACGGACAGCTAATGACATTTAGAAAAATGTACTGGTGACTGAGAGCGTGGTAGGGAATAGCAGGAACTGTTGGAGAGGATTATTGATAGGAAAATATGATTGTTGCGACTGGAAGTGATGGGGTAATTATTTAATGCCCAGGTGGAAAGAGGAAGCCAGAATTGGAACCTACATTTGATGGCATCATTGTTACCAATGCAGTGTCTAGTTGTACTGGTAGTGGTCGTCATTGACCCATTGGCAGTGCTGTGAATGAGATACATTGTTAGAGATGATGATTAATGCTTTCAGTTTGTGAGCGTGTGAACTAGAAGGGATGTTGATTAAGAGTCCTGGTTTCTGGTGAAGAGATGAAGACAATCTTTTAAGCCAAGTTTATTGTCACCACAGTTGTAAATGTTGGAACTAGGGTTACTGGTAGAGGGGACATTACCCAAGGCACCAATTGTGGTTTAGGAGACAGGCTGTGATAGAGTCAATCTTAGCGGCTGATTGTACAGACTGAACTAATTCAATAAAAGGGACTTTAGAAAGGGACACACAAATTAGTTTTCATTGTGACTGGAGAGGTTTCTGATCCTGTGTGTAATTAAAATATTTTCCACCCTCTACCTTTCAAAATAGACTTGTACTTGTAATAGCAGGACGGTAGAGAGTGAAGATGAAATTGAAAAAAAAATTGAAAATTATCTTTATTGCATGATTAATAAAAATCTTTGCTATTATGAAAATACATTCAAAAGCACCCGTGCAAAAACGCATGAAACAGCTTGTTTTATTGTAGTGAGATCAATTTAAAACCGTTAAAAATTGACAGTGTGTTTATACTGTTATGTTTATACTGTTTATGAAATAGTAAAACATTTAAAAGCACATAAACTGTGCAAAGATTAAAATACAGTGGTTTTGAATTAGCAAATGTTAGACAAATAATATTTTTCTACTCACTAGACCCTGAAATTCATGACAAATCTAACAATGAAGGGTAGTATAATCATCATATTAAATGAAAAGTTTTTTAAATTGGAACAATACTTGGCAGATAAAGAATATGCAACTGGTTCTGAATTTTGAGTTGAAGCATTTATAATTGAATCATGTGCGAGCAGATGAATTTAACTTGATTTTTGCTGTACTCATAAAACGTACCAATCTACATGCTAATTGAATGTCTTCTCTTTCAAAACAGGCTTTTAATGCTTGTCTACATGTTCAAATCCGTCTTTGGTTCCAAAGTGGTTTTAGTAGTAGTCTTCACTCTTTCTCTAGACCTTTGCAACTGCACAGTAAATACAGAACATCTTCTTTGGGGTCGCCGCAGCATCTACAGTTCTTTGTTATTTCTAAACGTTTCCATGGTGGGAGGTGTTGTTTTGCCGGTAAGACTCCCATCCTCAGTTGTAGGTAAGATTCCTTCTCTGCCCTTAAAAACCTGATTCCCAAATGAGCTTGTGGCAAGATCCTGGTATAACTCTGGATAACAAACCACCCATGGGCCCTCCTGGTAAGTGTAGCTTTATCTTCTTCCACAGATATCTGTACTGTTTTATTTACGAGCTGTTTGAAGCTTTTGTGAGTCCCATTAGTTTTCCAGAAGTGTTGCAACACGAGATGAAGTGAACTGAAAAGAGATGCTAATCGCATTTTGATACATGATAGGCCATGCAAAATGTTAGTAGTATTTTTAACTGCCTTTAATATGTATAGCTCTAGCCAAGATTTAGGGAAATTGTGCTAAAAAATCCACTAATTTCCCACCAATCTCAAGAAATTCTTGAGGAGGTTGAGCCACAACAACCCATGGGGAAAATAAGGCTTACCTGGCACACTACAAACTAGATTTTTAGTCTATGTGAAATTGTACAGTAAAATTCACCATATTTTCAAACCATTGTCTGTACAAGGGCCCTGAAGAAATTAGGCACTCTCACTTCGCTTGCATGATCCAATTCTAAGTGTTTATGGCCTATAGATTTAAATGTTCACCAGCTATCACTGCTTGCTGGGAAGAGGGAAGGTTTCAGAGAGTTTGTTCGTGCAGAAGACAGAATGTGGTTCCAGTGGTGAAACTGGGCCATGGCAGTGGAGGAAGTGGGCGGCTCCAGTGGTGGAAGTAGGTTGTAGCATTACAAGATCACAAGAACAGTGTTGTGCCACGGCACTTACACTTTTTCTACAAATTAAGCTCTGGCCCCAACTTTTTATGATTGAAATAAAAAAGAAAACATTTTCGGCACCGGTACTTAGTTTTTAGTTTTCTGTACAAATTAAGCTCTGAGTGGAATAAACATAATGATGAATGTGCACATATATCAGACAAGCAGACATGACACATTAGATTTCCATTCCTCGCACAATCTGGTGTGGCCTGGCTTTGAGCAATATGGAATTAGAGTGGAGCACTTAGCCTCTGGGTATATCACATCTAATTAGGTGGCGTAGAAAGCTATGCTGTGGAGGCAATCATTATATGGGTGTTTATTGTTTTATTACCAGTTGCATTTAGTCAATGTATGCTTTTTCTGCTCGCAGATCTTGTATGTTCTGTCTAATTGATGTTTTGAATCTCGCTCAAGAATGCTTTTGTGGTCTCCCAGATCTTTTAATGAAGAAATTAAATACATATTAGGCAAACAAATATACAGAGCAAGGACTTTGGTGCCTCCCCTTCAGCCATTGATTGCTCGAGATGTGAAAGGGAGTGCAAGAGACAAGAGAGCTGTTGTGGAAGAGGTACAAAGCAACACAAAGACTGTAGGAAACATAAGAAGAAAAGAACATATTTATGGTGATGAAAAGTAGGCAATTGGAGCTCTATTTGGAAAGAAAATAAACAAGCATTGGTAAAGTCCATTGGTCTGGCTTTTTGTTAGGGGAAGTGATCGGGTGTGTTGCCTCTCGCTGTCCTATAATAAAAATCTAATCACACAATGATACAAAACTATGGTCTACATTGAAGCTGGGAGTGTGGCGCCTTTGATGAACAGACGGCATGAGTTGTACTCTCAAAGAAGAGTGTTATAAAAAGAAGTAAACAGTAGAAACGTCTGTTTTAAAAGTGGTGTGTTTAAAAGGCATAGACAGCAAAATACTGCATAGTACATACTTTTGAAAACTGCCTGTAGTTTCATTGCAAGAAAGCTTATATGCGAGCACACCATTAGTTTGTGATAAAAAAATCAATGAATGCATAATGTTATCATGACAGCAAAGAGCAACAAATAAAACAACAAGGGTAGTTAGTGAAGTTCGCTTTGACTTGATACACTATAGATTCCAAACAATAGGCAATTACTAAACATAAAAGCCACATAGCAGCAATTAAAATGTTGTTGTAACTGCAAATAGATACATCAAAGAACACATGCTAAATTTAAAGCTACGTGTCACATCTGTAGTCTAACAAACAGACTACTTAAGGGCCCTGTAAGGAATTGTGTTTCTGGTTGAGCAGTGTGGAACCCCACCCAGGCAGAAACCACAATTCTTGTAAGGATGAAGTCACAATCAAAGCACAAATTAACATGTCTTCAACCCTCCAGTAGGTTGGCATAGAGCAGTCCAACTTTAATTAGAGGCAATGTGTAAGTATCTATGCAGCACTTCAAACAGTAATACAGTGAGAATACAACAGAATATGACACCACCAATGCAGAACAATAGAGTAAATTTCGATTATTAAATTAAAACCACAGCAATAATAATCCAATCAGTTGAACCGGAGATATATAATGTAAAGGTTACAGTGAATATAGAGCCAAAAAGCACAATGCACCAACTGTGGATATCTGGTCGCACTAGACCAGGACAAAGTCACAAGTTCAGGCAGACCAAGATGAGGCATTAGTCAGCTACAGGGACACAACTACACCCGCTGAGCAAGATTTCCTGAAGTCCAGGTTGAGAAAGGGATGGGTCACGCGGCCGAGGTGATATGAGGTCCTAATCAGAGTTGTGTTGAGCAGAATCATTTCCGAGGAAATATAAGGCTGCGATGCGAAGTCCTACGCTGCTGTAGAGGAGGCCATCAACAAGAGGCTTACAACGTAAAGTTCTGTGTAGAGGATGCGGTGATCACCGGCTGGTTTCAAAGAAGCTGCAGGAATTGCAGGGCTGAGCCCTGTGTCATCATTGAGGCTGCCATTGATGAGAGGCTTACGATGTGAGGGCCAGATTTGGGGATACGTTGCTGCGGCTGTGATGTGAATTCCTTGCATTGAGAAAGGCCACCCAGCAGAGGCAATGCTTCGGTTCTTTTCAGGGTTGTGTGGCATAGCAGAGGAGTGCTCAGAAACGAACAATAAAAGTCTGAAAAAGGTAGGGGTGATCACACAAAAATGGCATAGTCTCATAAAGTGCATTAAAGTGTTAAAGTGCACAGAGTCCTAAAGCCAGCAAAAAGGAAGTCAGCAAAACAGGAGGGTTGAAGGCAAAAATGCTTCCCCCACGCTAATGATGCCAGGACTAACAGGCCACATTTCCAAAAGTTAAAAGGAACAAAATAGATTAATGTAATCATCCCCATATGTCATGGTCCTCATGGATGGCAGTTAAAACACTAAGGGAAACCTAGTGTTACCTTTGTACAGACAGTTTAAACACAATGGCAAACCCCCACGCTCCTGTCTGCAACTGAATTGTGGATGACAAGGCTTTTTGAAACACCTATTGGAGGAGAATTCAACTATGATTTTTCAGTGCCAAACGCCATTCACAATCAGTACAAACTCTTCTGCTAATTCCATGTTTGTCACTGTCAGTTACACTCAGAACTAAATCTACCATACACTCCCAGCTCCACAATGCTGCCTCACTCTACCTCGGCCCTCCTAATCATCACGTCTCTCACCTCCTACGGGAAAAGAACTCGGAAGAAATAGTGGTACCTGGAAAGAAACTCTGTTCCATGAACTCTTCAAACCTGAAATCTCGGCACTGGTTTCCTATTATTGACAGACATACATTCAAGAATTCTACCTTATCCAAAAATGCATCCAGGGAATTGATTGACAAAATATAAATGCGAAAAGTGCAGCATTATGAGTGTTCTACGTTTGTCTAACAAAATGTTGCCAGGTGCCTGAACATGGCATGGCTGCTAAGGAGGCAGGGTGAATTGCTGTTCAAAGGGATGGTTTTTATTAAGGATTTTGTACTAGAGAGACTGCCCAGAGATCAAACAACCACCCAAAGAGATAATGGTGTTTGCTTTACATGCTTCAAACACATTGTGCTATAATCACAACATTCTGGTGCTATGGGATTATTTTACCCAGAACGAAATAAATACATGCAGACGGGAGTAGGGACATGGGCAGTGCTTAATTTGAGCTGCATGATGCTGGAGGGGCCTAACCGCACTCATTTTTGGAGACCGGCATATAATTTCTCTCACTACTCATGGACCAATCAATCTGGGTTCTTGTAAAGCGCGGCTACTCACGGGTCTCAAGGCGCTGTGACATTGAGCGTTAGAAACAGAGCGTAAAACAAACACAAGAGAAAGAAGAAGGAAGATAACATGGAAAACCTTCACAAAGGGGCAGGGCATGTCTGATAGTAGATTAAAGAGGCATGAGGTGGAGTCAAGACAACACAGCCTTGGTATTTGGCATGCTGATGTTTAATAGGACCAGTTGTGGGCTTCTGAGCAGACCCTTGCACACCAGCACTTATTCCTTTGCAAATTAAGCACTGCATCTGAAGATATTAGCTGGTGTCTCCTTCCTCCTCTGGCCTCTCAGATGGTGAGGGAGGCCATGCTTACTTTGGCGTTTCAGTAACCCTTCTCAGAATGGAGACAGGGTGGAGGTGAAAGGGGAGCGAGTTCCTGCAGCCCAATAGGGGCTGTCATGGATACTAATACCAATGATTTGCAGATGTTCTCTAGTAGTCTTCTGGATATTGAGGCTTCAAGACAGTGCCTCGATAGAGGACTAAATCCAAAGGTGGATCCAAGCCCAGAATGACCCTCACCACACTTTCACCACACTGTCGCTATGGTGGAATTGCCCAGTAGATTCTGCACTTTTTTGGCACCCTCTTGAGTTTCCTCTCTTCATCAAGTACTGACATAATGTTTTGGTGCAAATATAAAAGCACCTGGTTCTTTATAAGCACATCGGGACATTTATATTGACTAATGCTGGTCAAAACGGTAGCGGAGCGGGTTGCTGTTTTATAACTGTAGCTAACCGACGCTGCGGACTCCCTGGTGATTTTCTTTGTTCCTGGACAAGACTTCTTTGTCTATTGCATCGCGCTGTGAGTGCGCTGGAACCCGGTCTGTTGTTCCCCCCCCGCTGCCGCCATTTACATCAAGCGGCCGCAGAGCGGGGGAACTACAAGGCCCACAATTCCCGGTGCTTCCTCCCCGCCCATGCACGCCGACTTCCGTGCCTGGAGGCGCTAAAACATCGCGGCTCCCTCGGTGGAGCGGGTTGCTGGTCAAAACGGTAGCGGAGCGGGTTGCTGTTTTATACCTGCAGCTTACCGACGCTTCGGACTCCCTGGTGATTTTCTTTGTTCCTGGACAGGACTTCTTTGTCTGCTGCATCGTGCTGTGAGCGCGCTGGGACCGGTCTGTTGTTTCCCCCCTGCCGCCGCCAGTTACATCAAGCGGCCGCAGAGCGGGGGGACTACGAGGCCCACAATTCCCGGTGCTTCCTCCCCTCCCACCCACGCCGACTTCCGCGCCTGGAGGCGCTAAAACATCGCGCCTCCCTTCGCGTCGTGGGACGCTCGCGGGCGGCGCCGGGCAAAGGGCGGGCCGTCTGTGGCCGTCCGGGGCAGGACGCGGCTGGGCTGGGCCACCCCCTTTTCATCTTTCACCCTCGTTGTATCCGATTGATACATATAAGGTCTGAGATTCTGTAGCATTACATTTGTTTGGTCCCACTTTCCATTTTCACTATCTAAACTAAGCTGTTGAAATATAAGTAAAATATGAGCTTAAGCCAAAGGCAAGTAGGGCCGCCACAGTTTTAGAACATAAAATTGTGCTTACTGATCGGCGCTTGTCATCTGAGATGCAGAAAAAACGTAGTTCCCTAGGATACATTCAGTTGGCTACAACTCCATCCCAACATGCCATTAGCACTGAATCCCCAAGTGACATTGGTATTCCCCTTCTGTTATTAGATCTACCAGACACTCGGGCTGGGAGGAGGGTATCTAATCCTATAGACATCAGTATAGGATCCCAAACAGACACTACATTTGAGGAGCAAAGAGTAGCGACACCAAATACTCCTGCAATTAAGAAGACCACCACAAAAACAGTGAATCCACTTCCCGTACTCAAAAGGAAGCGTAGTGGGAATAAGCGAAAGGGAACCAGAGCTAAAAACCCAAAAGTAACCATAAGCCCAAACACTACAAAAAACACTAAGGGCCCCGTAGAACTGAAAGTAGATCAAGAAAAGGATCTAACTAAGGTATATCACCAAGAATTACTATGTAACATAGAACAATTGGTTAAATCCCTTTTGTTACCGCTAGTAGAAAGAGTAAAAAGAATGACAGCCCAATTGGGGTCTATTCAAGACATGGGCATTGCCAACACAAATTTACTTAAGGAACTATCAGAAAATCAATCTGTCTCGTCCCCCCCCTATTGCCCCCAAGGTAGCATCAAACCTAACAATCCATGAAGACCGTACAGAGCTGCCGCCTTCTGCATGCGACAACACTACGGTCAAACAGGCTACGTTTAACGATCCCGCGCCTGCACAGTCAAGGGGCACGGAAACAGAGGGCAAGGAAACACTAAGGGCCATGCGGAAGTAAAAACTAAAATGAGACCACTCCTGGAGAAAATCCCAAAAGGACCTGCCCAACATATTGACCTTCCACCAGAGGCAGAACCCTATGTTATTGTACTCACAGGGGTTCCAGAGCTACCAGAGGGAAAGTTCAAAGGGTATAAAAATCTTAAGAATAAGGTCTTGCATTGGTTAAGTCCCAACAGACCACTACCTCCTATATTGACTGCCAAATTCTACATGTTAGGAGATTGAGATGGGTAGGTCACAGAACTAAGGACTTACAAGGGGATATGGTGATTATCAATTTTAAGGATCATAGGGCAACGACTTACATTAAGGACTTGTTTCAAAAGGGTTCTGAGGGTGCCATATCCACAAGAGACTTAACTTACTTTTACCCAAGGGTCCTAGTAGTAAATCCACCAAGTTTAGGTTTTCTGAAACCTTGCCCCATGATGGGCCCTTTTGATAATCTTACTATATCAAACCGGTTTGCCCCCCTATCTCCTCTGAAAGGCGTAGATTGACTTTCCAGTCAGTCTGAGGAGACAGTGAGGACAAAGGAAACGCCTATGAATACCGTAAATGACGAAGTAAATGGGATAAGAGGCAAAAGCGATACAGATCCTAGCCCGGGACAGCCCGTTTCTAACGCTACAAATTCTCATAAAGGCCAATGTTTTTTGTAATGGAACCTAGCTGGATTAAAAGACAACGTGGACCGCCCGGAATGGCACAAAATAATAGATAAATACAACATTTTGTGCTTTCAAGAAACCTGGACGGCCCATGAGACCAATTTATTGGGATTTAAAACGTTTCATTCTCCAGCTATCATTAGCAATCATGGCAGAAATAAAGGGGGCTTGTCCACCTATATTTCAAATGTTTCAGGGGTCTCAGTCTCCAAATTTATTTCTGAAGATTGTTATCAGATCCTATTAGTAAGGTGGTCAGGGATAAAAAACATGGCCATTATAAATTTTTATAACAATGCCCACGCCTCCAATAGTATCTAGTCTTCGTAGATATGTAAGAAAATTAGAAAATATAGGAGACGGGGACCTGGCACTCACATGGGTAGGTGATTTTAATTGTTCCCTATGTACCACTCATACAAAGTTGGGGGACTTGATGAATTCTTTAATTTACAACTTCGACCTGGGCTATATTAACGAAATTTGCTCACCAGCGGCAGTGTTTAAACCCACCTTTAATGGAAGAGGGGTTAACTCTATAATTGATTTTATCCTCTTATCCATTAGACATCGGTCACTGGTGCTGGCTTGGGAAACCTTAGATGTCGCCATTAGCGACCATTTCCCTATTTCATTTTGTTTGACAAATAAGATACCTGACCCGCCTATTGAGGCATTTTATAATACTCCAATTGAGCTGGCAAGTACAAATGGCTACTATATTAAATGGAGGAAGGTGGAGTCAAAAGTTTTTATGAATAGATTGGTGACTAGAGTTTCCGATCATTTGCAAATTTGTCTAGCAACATCAGTAAGTAGTCATCAAGTACTGGATTCTTTTAGGGAATTGACGACCGAAATTAAAAAATTGTTATTTAGAGAACATAAACCTCGAAAACATAAAGTAAAGGGCTGGTTCGACAAAAAATGTTCAAATGCACATCAGAACCTAATGGTGGCTCTACATGAAACCCCCAGATGTATGGAAATGGTAAGGCGGACCCGAAAATTATATCGGGACGCCGTCACCAGAAGAAAAAAAGAGATAAAAAATGAAATTTGGAAGGGCCTCCATGAGGCCTGTTTAAAACGAGATAACCTAGCTTTCTGGAGGGCAGTCAATGCACCTTTTATGTCAGATAGAGAAACGGACATCATTGACATAGCTCTCTCAGGAGATACCTGGGTTGAACACTTCTCAAATTTATACAAGGATCCTATTGTGACTGAGAATTACACTGCTATAGATAATCAGGAGCAGTCACCATCATTCCCACTGGGGGTTGTTTTTGACCATGTGGAGGTTCTTAAGGCTATCACGGACAGTGCTTCAGGGAAAGCACCTGGACCGGATGGCGTTCCAATCGATATATATAAAACAGACTTACCCCTATTGTCGCCCCTTTTAACAAACGTTTTGAATTGTGTAAATGCTTCGGGCTTCATTTCAACGTGGCCCTAAGCTATAGTAATACCAATCTTCAAAAAAGGGGATAGAAACAACCCTGCCTGCTATCGACCAATATCCCTTTTGGACGCCTTAATGAAGGTCGCGGGCAGAATAATTCTCAATAGACTCCAGGGATGGGCAGAGGAAAATGAAATTATTTCAAATTTGCAATATGGATTTCGCAGCGGTAGGGGAACAGTCGAACAGGGTTTAAAACTAGCCTTATTGACTGCAAAGTATACTCAGGCCAAGAAAGAAAGTCTCTTCATTACATTTGTGGACTTGAGTTCCGCGTTCGACTGCATGAACCATTCTTTGTTATGGACTACGTTGACTGATATGGGTATTGACCAGCAGATTCTTACTTTCATCCGAGAGTTGTATACGGACGCGGGCGCAAGGGTGCAGTATGGGAGGGGGGGTGAATGTTCTGATAAATTTAACATCAAGAGAGGTGTGAGACAAGGGTGCATCCTAGCACCCTTTCTCTTCATCTTATATATCAACGGCGTGGGTCAACATCTTAAGGGTTTTCAGTTTGATTACCCCGCCGTTGGCAGAACACCCATCCCCATCCTCTTATATGCGGACGCCGCCGCAATTATGTCGCGTACACTTGTCGGCCTACAAAGGGCTGTGGTCGAATTTTCTGACTACATGAGCTCACGTGGGCTGATAATAAATGTCTCTAAAACTTACTCAATGACTTGCAATTATTCAAAAAAAACGAGTAAGGAAATTTTCTTGGAAAATAATAAGATAAAAGACACCAATAGCTTTTGCTATTTGGGAGTCAACTTTGATAGCAGGGGCAGTTGGAAAGAGGCAGTCTTTGCGAGGAAACTGGCCTTTAGTAGGGCTAATGGTTCGTTGATGAATTTTTCAAGGAAGCTGGGTGGGAGACCTGTTAAAGAACTCATCCAAATCTACAAAGCCAAATGCATTCCTACAGGAACATACGGGCCTGGTCTCTGGGGGATTGCAAACTCAGAGCAGATTCAACGCTCTGAAAATAACTTTATTCAATATCTACTTGCAGCCCCCAAATCTTTACCTATTCATTTTGGTCATAGTGAACTAGGGATACCCTTCATTGAAGACACGATCAGGTCATCCCCTATGCTCCTATGGCACAAATTATGGGTAACTCCAGAAACCCAGTTAAACAGGGACATAGTTACTGATTGTCTAAAGCTAGATGGAGCCTTTAAGATTAAGTGGCTAAATCATATCAAAATTATGGCCTCAGATATAGGACATAAAGAATATTTTGACAATCCAGTATGTTTAGAATCAGTTCCAAAATGTATGATTAAAAAATCCGTTTTGGAATTCCTCTATAATGCAAGATGGCTCGCTGTAAGAGATAAATGTGCCACCGTAGAGAACCACCTACTTATCACACACGTTGGGACACAACCTTACCTTCAGATGGAACCTAGCCCCTTCAAGAGAATGCTGCTGACCAGGCTGAGGGTAGATACATTTTTTCGTATGATAACATTTCCAACCTGTAATGATTGGTCTAAATCCCTAGAGAAGTGTCCTTGTGACGATTTATCTGTTCAGTCTAACATTCATTCTATCCTGTTCTGCAAATTCTTTGTGAATCCCAGAAAAAGATACGTGAGGCCGATTTTTATAAAATGGGGAATCAGGGAATGCAGAACCGCTTATCACAAACTGAAACAATTGGATACAGAATACCTGGTAAAATCAGTCTCCTCTTATTTGAGAATAGTAATCGCCTTGAGGAACACGATGTGATTGTGGAAAACTAATGGATATAGATTTTGTGTTTTTCTTTTTGAACTGTATTAGGAAAAACTTATGAGCTTTAAGGTTTTAAAAAATATATATATATATATATATATTTACTGTTCTTTTAGCTTTAGAACTTTAGCAGTACATTCGATTTTTTGATGTACATGACCGTTTTAACTTCTGTAAATATTAATGACTTTTTTAACTTTTTTAATGATATTGATTGTATTATGTAACATGTGCTTTTATGATTTTACAACAAAAATCGAATAAAGCTAATTTTGAATTTGAATTTGAATTTGACTAACATTTTGCAGGATTTAAAAAAGATTTTAGTGAGTCCAGTCCATCTGAATCTACACTCTGAGGAGCACCAGCAGAGAGGTTTTATATACTGCATCCCAACCAAGAAATGCAATAGTTGAGCACTGAGGCCCCGGTTCACAAAGAGCCTCTGCACTCGTAAGTTACAGCCTCTTGTGAAAACATCCAAGTCTGTTGGTAGTGGTGCAATGGGGGTACAATCTAGCTGCCCTGCTTCTTTCTCAGGTGTGCTGCTAGTTCGACCCTTGCTAACTACAATCACCATCTGAAATTCAATTATTTATTTATATGTTTATATGTTAAAAGAGCAGATGTGTAGTACTTATCTTGTCATCGCCTCTATAATCTCCCACACTTTTTTCAAAAAACGAATTTTATTGAGCATTTCTTACTACATACATTTTCAGCTCGGCTAATACAATGTAGTCGTCCTAAAATATTGAACTTACAATATAATCACAGGGCAGTAGCGGTGTCAAAACATATTCCCTCGCTCTAAGAAACAATGAGTTCACACTATATTACTAAATCTACTCTACTGTTATAAAGGTTCCATTTGGTACGCTGTATAGCTCTTTATTTAATAGTTCCTTGTTCTCCCTAACTTTTCTTCTTGTATACTAAGAGATACAGCTAAATAACCAACTCTCATGCCTCCCCCTCCATCCCCCTAGGCGTTCCTGGGTGTAATGGAATTCTATTATGTTGCTGTACCCTAGTTTGCACCGTGGTTTTGAGGCTCTTTGTCTCCTATTAGGCAAGGCGAGAAGTAGTGCTGTTGATCACCTATAGTCTCCCACACTATGATGCACTAATTGTCTTTCTCCGGTTTGATGATACATCCAGTTAACCAACTATGCAGAAGTAGCTCTATGTGTGGTAGACCATATTACCAGCAGTAAGGAGTGAGTAGGTCCACGTGACAGATGCAAACGGGTCCTCAGGGCAGATCTGAATTTGGGCAAGCAAAGCGTCATGTGAACATGAACCGGAAATGCTTACCGGATGTAGATAAAGTGGCTGAAAAAAGTTTTAATCTTCCGAACAAGGAGGGGATTAAAATGCCTCGAGAAGCGTGGGGGGGGGGGCGATATGTGTATTGACCCAGGTGGACTGTCCCCCATTGATTAGTGAACACAGTCACCAAAAGCTGTTCAGAAATGCGTGAAGGATAGTAATCCTTGAATTAATGGTCACAGGAGGTGAGGAGCTGTAGCACAGAGGTTGTGGTGCACAAAGAAGCTTTAATGGCATTATTACCGTTAGTGATGCAAATGAGGAAGAAAGTCACAATCTTTAGGGAACAGGTCCTAAATAAGCTTGTCACTGCCCAGACTGCTAGGGAACTAGCCAGAAAGGCTTTAATCAATAATTCAGTGGTTTCCCTGCCCGTAAACCGCCCACAGTTACTTTGCCTGAACAACAGGGGTGGACTTGGTCGCCCAAACCACTGTGCGCCCAGAGGGGCAGGGATAATTTCAAATGCGCTAAAAGTGCTCACGCCAGCCCTCACCGGGACACACAAAGACTGGGCCAAGACGGGCCTGTGTTAACCCCTCATAGCCTGGAAGGTGCTGAGCTAGGCCACTCCTCTTGGTCTTTTGCTCCTCGACAGCTGTCCTTTGTCTCGCACGGGGTCTTCGTGCAAGCGGTTCACTTCTCTCATTAAGCCTCATTTGTTTTTAGGGATCCAGGCTCTGGGGAGGGACTCCATCCCTTAGTGTCCATTGAGGCCAGCGGCTGATAGAGGTTGGGCTGTCCCAACCTTCCAACGTCCATCTTCTGAAGGTGAGAAGCTCTATTAAGACCTAGGCTGAATTGCATGTGACTATGAAATGGGGAAACGAAAAACTAACCCGCCTTCCCCAGCACCTGTCACAACCATGGACAGTTTTTCAAAGAAGGTAGTGAACGCCATCAATAAAGAAATTGAGTTCTCCGAAAAGCGTTTATCCCTGACTTTCCTGAATTCCCTGACACCCCACAGAGTAGTAGAAAGAGAGGGGGCCCTTCAAACACTCAGTGGGACTGGGGCACTATAATAGTGTAAAAATTGGAGACTCCCAGTGGGTAAATAACTCATCAATAATTCACATGCACTCAATGGATCACAAATTATCATTCGCTCGACTCACTCACCTTGACCATATTACAGAGTAGTCAGCACCTTAAATGTTCCACCTGAAGATTCAGCTTACAATAGCTGTATAACTGGGGAGACCCCGACTAAGGTATCTGTAGTGGTAGGTATGGAAACCACTCTTGCTGCAAGTAAAGACGTTCGGGGGGAGGATATGCAGTCAACAAACCCAGCCCCAGTGAAGGGGAATAAGGCCAAAACATTGAGGGGAATAAGAGAGGAGGGGGGCGAGAAGTTGAAACAAACTTTTCGTGGTTTATCAACACATGCTCACAGTCCAGGCTAAAGTATAGATAATGACATCCAGCATCAGGGTGGGGAGCACAACATTCTTTTGACAGCAGAGATCTCTCTAGGGAAGGGCTAAACCTAATGACAGAAGCCTTGACCCCATCCTAGATCGCCTTTACTAAAATGAGGAAGCACTCTTAAAACTGGATCTCATGTCTGTAGAGCAATGGAAAGTGAGCCCACCGCACGGGAATAGAGCAGAGAGTGCCTTGGATTTGCCAAACCTACAAGGGAAATCTGAGCGGGGAAATCTTACAAAGGGAGGCTAGGCATCGAATGTGAGGTGTCTAGATCTCCGCTGGGCACCGTATAAAAGCACTCCGAAGAGGTCAACTAATCCAATAAAGGGGGCACAAACCAGTGCTTCTAATCACGCTCAGATGGTCTGGATATTTGACCAGAGGAACTCTCTAGCATATTTACAAGCCCTATTTACACCAGAGCATCACTTTTTTTGACGCTCTGGCGACGTAGTAACATTTTCCATATTTACAAGGTGGCGCTAAGCCACTTAGCAAGGCTTAATGTCACCTTATAAACATTCCTTTTTCTGACGTAGTCCTCTGCGGCAAAGGGGCGTGCAATGGGTTTTGCTGGGGTGTTCCTCCGCAACACCCATTGCTTTCTGATGCTGCCCCAGATTTGCAAGGCTGAGGCAGTACCAAAAAGTAACTCCATGGAATACCAGGCGTTAGAATGGCGATACTATTTTCTCCTTGTTTAGTACTCTTTCCGTGTGTGCTGCTTTCTGCAGCCCACATATAAAGAGCAGATCACCATTATTGCTTGCTTCTGTGCAGGAAGGTGCCTCTTCCTCCTATAAATAATCATCCCTTTAGCGCAAGCATCCTTGCAACATGGCAGCAGGATGCCTGCGCTGGCGCTAGGAAGTTTTTTTTTGCACCAGCACAGGGGTGCGTAGTATTCTTGTGAATATGACGCATACCTAAGTTTTCAAAATATCGGAGCTCTGCCAAATTTGGCGCAGATCCGTGCTCTGACATGTTTTTGTAAATATGCCCCTATGTGTCACATCCCAAAAAATTGAGTAACTGCCCTGCAGGACCCTCATCGCTTCCAACTTTTGCAACAGCTTCCACAAGCAACACAAAGGGGTCGATTCTGATTTGGGAAAAACCGCTCCGAATAGCCGTTCGGAGCATTTTTCCCGCACGATTCGTACCCTGCAACGTCCTGCATACGTACAACGAAGTACGATTCGTACCAGGAGCCGGACTCCATACGACTCGTACAGAGACCGTACGACTCGAATCCCCGTACGAGTCTCCATCAGAAACTGCTGTACGCAACATCTGTACGGCTCGCGGCTGGTTTATACGACCCAGCAAGTACAATACGTGTCGGGTACGCACCGTACAACCCTTTTTTTTTACGGGAGATGAAAACAGCCGTAAAAGCAGAGTTCGCACCGGAACAGGAACAGAATGGCCCCCCCGGGCCCGGTGCGTACCCCCAAGATTACAGGGGTATGCACCGTACACCCAGCATACATGGGGTATGGTGCGTACCCCCCATGATCACAGGGGTACGCACCGTACCCCATGTATGCTGCGTGTACGGTGTGTACCCCTGCAATCCTGGGGGGTACGCACCGTATGCCATGTACGCTGGGTGTTCGGTGTGTACCCCTGCGATCATGGGGGGTACGCACCGTACAGTGTGTATGTGATTGTGCGCTTTTCCGTATGAATCGCCCTTACCTGACGTGGACCGTACGGATCGCATTCTGATGCCCCGGTCCGGATCGTACTCGTCAGGTCGTACGGCGTTTGTACGAGTCGTACTGAGAGGGCTCCGGATACGATTCGTACAGATGGTTTTTTTACCGGATCGGAATCGACCCCAACTGATGACACCTCAAGCCCCCCTCCCCGACCAACTGCAAACATTAGTTTGTCCAAAATCAATGAACACATCCAGCATACACCCTCAGAGATAGAAGAGACCGACCAGGGTGGCCTCATGGAACATAGCTGGTATTCCCAATAAAATGGACACAGTGGGCTGGTCATGTTACGCAAACTCTGTTGACATTGCATGCATTCAGAAAACCTGGGGGATAAGTCCTAGATGGCTTTGCGTCCTTTAACTCTTGTACAACTCCTTCTAGCATTGGCAAAGCAAAAGGGGCCTGATTACTTTGTTTTCACCAGCCTAGCTCCACAAATCAACAAGAGTTGTAAGCTGTACCTCACAACACCTATCACATGTACCTTTTAACATGTTTCGACCTCCTAATTTTCTACTGTAAAACTGTATTCCCAAGGAAAGGTGGGTGGGGAACCATCACTCAGAAATGCCCCTGTGATATCTACCCAGCACGTTGCACTTTTTTGTATGTTTTATCTATCTCCTTGGAAGTTTTATCTTAAACCCCTGTTTTTAAGTATTTGTAGGATTAGAGCGATGTGTATTTGCTTTAGGGTTGCTTTGTTTCTTTCCACTATGCTCCATCTCAGAGACTCATTAAGTGACACAGTAAATGTAATGAGCTAGCCCATTAGCTTTAACACAAAATATATGACTAATATTGAGTCTACGAACATGGCTCCCCATATTACAGATATTTATTTTTGTAAATGTAACTGTTCTATGTATTTTAAGTGTTTTTATATTTGTGATCTACAACTGTAACTCAGTGATGCTTTTATGACTTGTTTTCACAAATTGAATAAAACATGTATGATGATGATGACTTTAATCTAGTTGGCTGGACTAGCAGCTTCACAATTGAGTTACAGTTCACATGTACCGTGTAATATTAGGTCGAAGTAAATATGCTCATGAGTACGGGTTGTTGGTATTTCAGGGTCAGTTGCCCCACTAATTCATTATGTGCGTACCTACTAACATATGACTTGTACTTGTCATAAAGCTTTTGCAGCGGCCCTTCCCACTCTGTATTCTGGCAGAGACTGCCTCCTGCGAAGGACAGATGTTTCAATATTTATGTAGCATTTTCAACCTACTTGAGAGGTCTAAAGCTTTCGAGTGTGGAAACGGGACGGAAACGCCCACAAAATTGTTGAGATTGTAATGGACAAGGGGCCAGAAGTACGACGGTTTTTGCGTGCGCAAACTTTTGCGCATGCAAAAACCAATAGGGGTATGTACCATACCAAAATAGCGAGTTGCAATATATTTGTGACTTGCTATTTTGAAATTGCTAGTCACTATTAGGAAGGGGCGTTCCCTTCCTAATAGCAAGCGCAACCCCATGTAAAAATGTTTTACGACCGCAATTGCGATTGCAAAACACTCGTAAATTACCACCCTCTTCTAGAGGGTGGTAATAGGGTCGCAAAAGGGAAGGGGTCCCCAGGGGAACCGTTCCCCTTTGTAAACGCAGGGGAAAATATTTTTAAGGCGAGTTAGTGGTTCCACGGACCACTGCCTGCCCTTAAAAAATGAAACGAAAACGTTTCATTTTTTTTTTTTATTGCATCCCGTTTTCCTTTAAGGAAAACAGGCTGCACTTTAAAAAAAACTGCTTTATTTAAAAACAGTCCCAGACATGGTGGTCTGAGCCTAGCAGGCCACCATACCTGGGAGGGCCTGCCATTCCCAATGGGGTCGCAAATTGCGAGAGGCTCATTAATATTCATAAGCCTCTCAATTGTGTTACATTATGTTGTACATCCAAAATAGCACCTTGCAAATTGCGAGTCGCAAAAGACTCGCAATTTGCGAGGTGCTATTCTGGGCGTCGTACATCAGGCCCAAGGTGTCTTTGCCTAAGGGAAACAATGTTGTTCCCATGGAGAATTTTTTTTTAAGTTTGCAAGTACGGTTGCACTGAGACCACTTCGGAGAAATGACATAACGTGTGTATTTGTAAAGCGCAAATTCACCCAAGGGTATCTTGGCGCTGAAGAACAGATGTTTATTGTTACCCTACTCAATGGTACTCATTTTATCAACCTCAGAAGAATGAAAGGCTGAGTGGTCCCGCCAGGATCTGAACCTGTGACCATGAGGTCAAACACAGGCCTCTACAGTGGAAACATTAGTCCACTAAGCCACCAGACCCTATTTTTTACGAAAAAAATAAGAAATTTAGCAAATGCAATTGTGCTTTGGCTGCACATTTACATAGGTGTAAATGTATACTTGTTACACATGTGAAAATACTTTTACATTTCAGTAACTTGGAAATCACCAATGAATACCACAACTACTGGACTAGCTAAGCTTCCCAGGAGTAATAAAAATAATCTCACCATTCCAAAAGTGTCAGCCATTAATTCAAATGTAGGCGTAAATCTATAGCAATATATTGCAGTCTATTTTAGACTGTGAGAATGGGTACAAAATTGTCCTTTAAACATTCAAGAGCTTGCACAAAGATGCAAACCCACTCTAAAGCAAGCACATGGGTAAAGCTTTACGGCTAGAGCGGTCGACCTTGGACTTAAGGAACTGGGTTCGAGTATTGGCAACGACGCTCAACATCCGGTGATTCTGGGCAAGTCACTTAATCTCCCCATGCCGAACAAAAATGAATGTGCTAATCTGTAACGAAACTGGTGCTCATGTAAAGCGCTCTGATACCTGATGTCTCGGGTCTAGTTTGCGCTATATAAAACTCTTTAAAAAAAAATGTAGTAGGCTATACTTCACCAATCCCCCCAAAAAATGCAGCACAATAAAACATAAAACAAGACTCTTAGGGGCCTATCTATAAACTGCATTTTGTAGTACATTTACTAGTTATACAGTAATGCTTCTCATGTACTACAAAATGTTATTCACAAAACTGCATGCAAAGGTCTCCGCCTCTTCTATCTTTTATGTGTGTCCTGACTACAGAGATCTCCGCACACGCATATAATCATTTTGTAGTAAATGTGTGAGTGACAGAGGCTGTGGCTGAAAAATTAGGAATACAGAAGAGAGCGGGGGACAAACCAAAAAAGGGAATGGTGGCATCCTTTTTTGCTGTACCTCCCCCAATATTGAGCCATATCTGTTAAGGGTTTAGACATTTTTTAGTGGTCTACCCCTCTAATGTGTATACTGTGAAAAATCTGGTACTCTGCCATTGCGAGTCTATTAACCCCTAATCGCAGCTTCTCATGCTGCTTTTCTGTGGCTTATATCGAGTTAGAGAATTCCATTTGTAATTCCCTTTTTAAAGTCACTCAATAGTAAGCAGTGCAAAGCAGCTATGTTATGCCTTTAATTGCTGCAAAGTGACCAAGTATCTGTTGTGATTCATAACTATCTTGCTGCTGCGGTGAAAGCCAGTAAGAAGGTTGGCAAGTAAATATGTCTCTGTATGTGTAGTATATGATTTTACACTAATTCATTCTATATTTGTCTTTGTGAATGTTAGGGGTCATGAAATTGATATAAAAAAGATCTACATGTCTGGATATTATTCCGATTGTGACGTAGAAATACACATTTCTTTTTTGTATGTGTGCTGGGTGCTTTAGTTCATTTTAACATAATAAAGCTCATTTTGATTGATTGATAGGAATGCACATCACTAAATGTGAGAATTTTAAGGAAGAATATTGGAGGATTTACAGAGTGTTAAGGGGGGTTTAGGCAGGGACATGAACCACTCTACAAAAGAGAAAACCCATTTCCAATTCACAAATTTCATATCTAAAACTATTACAGTCAAAAAGGTCTCAAAAGAGTGGTAAATGTGCTCCATACTGGACCTGGAGCGAGCCCAGCATCACCCATAGCCAACCACTGGAAAATCCATGCCATAGAAAAAGATGGAAGCAGGGACGTAAAATAACAACCTACAGGAACTAATGTTAAAGTAAATGAATGAATTTCAAATTTTTGAAAATATATTTACATTTAATTTAATGTTAAACACTATATATAAATACAGATATATATTATTTTATTATAAAATAGTTGAATAACCTTTTTTAATGTAAAAATAAATGTAACCGTAATTTCATTCAGTCAGTAATTCTTTATTCGGTGATTAAAAAACACCATAAAAGCACAATTATATACAAGTTAAAATACAATTAAATCATTATCTGAAACTTGACTGGATTTTACACATGGATTAAAAAAAGGATTACAAATTAATTACGACAATCAGTATCAAGCCTGCCCCCTGGTTTCCCTTAATCTCACCGAGACTTTGATCAAATTCATAATGCAACAGAGTGTCCTAGCCTCATTTGCCCTTTGCAGAAAAAGTAAAGCGTCTTTAGCATGATTCTATTTGGCTTGTTTTAAAGTTTCTACCAAAAATCTACGCCTGGGTATTGTATAAAAGGAGCACAAAAGTACAAAATGAAGGGTGTCCTGCGGAGACTTATTGTCGCAGCCGCAGGCACCCTTCTGCTCAATTGTCAATGTAAAACCTGGCAGATCAACCGTAATTTATTATTTACCTTTCAATCAATGTCCCATTCTTGCAATTGAAATGTGGTCACGTTTTCTGATGCCAGAAGCTTTTCCAACACCAGGACTTCCTTCAACATGCAGCTTGAATAATGACCATTCATGTTATCAATAATGAAGGGCGTGTTCTGCAAGACGCGCTTACTGAGATTTACTATCTGGACAATATTATGAGCACCATAAATGCCCGACACTTTCCTCTGCTGGTATGTTCCACCTTCCTGTGCCTTATTAGGCCTAGATTTGACATATCTTGCCATATGTAATAAAACATCCTAAATAAAAAAAATATACAAATACATACACAGAAGTGCTTTGGGTCAGGCATCTTTATCCATGGTATAATCCAGCCCATTTCACATTTTGCATCTGCTCAAAACAGCATTCATCGTGAGGACTGGGTCAGCTCACTTGAACCATTGCTTGTACGGCACTTTAAGTGACATGATTTTGCTATGCACATCGACCTAAATTTAGTACACTGGTGGGCAAAGCTGCTAGGCCAAGTGCTGCTATTGTTTAACTGATTTCCTTTTTACTCTTTCAAAGCCACCTTCACATGGTTGCATTTAATACAAGTTTTTACTTTTAATTTGACTTTTTTAATCTTTCATAGCCACCTTTGGATGGTTGGCTATGAAAAATCAGTTGTTTGTTGAGATAGGTGAAACCCTACTAAAACAACAACCCAGCCGCGGCCCGTGGAGGGAGTTGCGGTGGGCCAGGCAGGCGGGGCGGGGGAAGGGCAGGGTGGGGGGTGATAAACACTGGAATATGGATGATTACAGGTAAGTAAACAATTACATTAATAAAATGAATTTCGTTCTGTGTCCTGCATCGCAAAATGCTTTGCAAGGCGCGCTACGAAATTCATTTGATAAATTTAATTGTTTACTGACCTGTAATCATCCATACTCCGGTGTATCACCCCCCACCCTGCCCCCCTCCCCCGCCCCACCTGCCTGCCTCACCGCAACACCCTCCAAGGGCCGCGGCTGCAACAACCCTAATCTTTGTCAGCGTAAACCACAAAAACTCACTAAGGGCATAACCCTGTGGTAGCTTTGTACAATGATTTAGAGAAATGGGTACATTTTAATACAATATTTGATACCAAAACAATAAAAATGTTATCAGTAGAACTACAGTTATGAATTTTTAATTTTTAAGAGAAAAATCGCCCATTAAAGATCAAAGTGCCAACCGAAGACATGTAGTAGAACAATACCGGGGCTAAGTCAAAAGTTATGGCCAACTGCAATGGAGCTCGGTTTGGATACACGAGGTTGATTGAGCACACTTTCCACTTACCTTCAGACTTGGAAGCACAGTGCGCCACATTGCAAGTGTAGCAGACGGACCACCACAGGACCGCTGCAGCTGTCGGGGATCCATAATCCGTCGGCGGTGGCGCAGAGGTCGGGCAGAGTAATATGTTGGCAGTGGCGCTGCGGCACTGCCAAGCATATTACAAGTTGCCTTTTAGCCAGCATTTCCATGGTTGTGAGCCCGCCATGGAAAGGGTGACGGAGCGGCAACTCAGGGGGCCCTTACAGGGCCTGGGGGTGCATGCAGGTGGGTACATGGTGCCTCCCTGGTATTGCACCCCCAATTTACTGCACAGGAAGACGTGCACCACATTGTGCATTTCTTCCCATGCAGGAATGTGTGTGGCGGTCCCAAGGCAGTGCCTTTCTAAGGCTCTCCTTTGAACCCTAGAAAGGCACAGCCGTGGGCGGGCCACGGAAACTAAGTTGGGTGAATGGTCTCACTATTGGTTTGTATTCCTCCCGTAGAGCGCTAGCGTGACACATGGCAGGAGGACAGCCAAACTTGTAAGCAGACCCTTAGGGGTCTATAAGTATGGAGGGCAGATCACCACCGCCCAACCGGAGGTGGCGATCTGCCCGCCATAACAGACTACCCGCATGCAATTTACCTAACAGACTGCCCGCATGCAATTTACCCCCCGCCTTATTATGACGACGGGGATACAGCGGTGGACAGGAAGACCATCCAAAGCTTTTCCGCCCGGGCGACGAGTCGACCGGGCGGAAAATGGTTTAATATGCAGATCCCGCCATCCATATTACAATGCATGCAGGAAACAGCCTTTCCGTGGTGGCAAGTTCCCAGGATGTTGTGGCGTGGGGGCACATGGGGGGTACTTATGGTACCACCTTGCATTTGCATGCACAAGGTGGCAGGCACCGCGCAGTGCCTGCCATGTAGTGCATGCAAATGCACAAGGTGGAGCCACAGCATTGTGGCGGGCGGTGCACACAGCACCGCCCGCCACAATGTTGTGGATGGGGGATGCCACTGTGGCATCCTAATTGCCGTTGCGGGACCGCTGCACCACTGGCGACCGGACCCAGCACCGCTAGGGTGCCATCCTAATAGGCCCCTTAGTCTCTTTTATGGAAGACGAAATTCTCCAGGGGGAATGAAGCTGCAGGCAGTAGCTGACAAGGACTCCTTGAGGCCGGATATCCCTTCCATGAAGAGCTGCTGAACAGGATTTGCTGCTGAAGATAAGAATGTAACGGGAGCTGCCATTAAGTCAGGCTGACCAGTGAAGTACCGTGGGCAAATCGGTGAGAAGGGAAGTCCCGTTGTCCTATTGATTCTCGTAGCATTTTTGGGTAGAAAATGTTCCCAAGTCTCAAGTTTTTGTTTTGGGCTATCTGGACAGCTTTAGCACCAATTCCAAGAGTCCAAAACTGGGGGGAGGGGGGGGCACCACTTGGAGGGTCCGGACACACTGAGGCTGAGTCCAAGTGTGGGTTCAAGATGTTTTGAGCCTTTCTTGTCCCTGAGTCTCTGATCAGGAGCCAGCCAAATAACCTTTGGAGTCACTCTGGAGGTCTTGGGTACAAGCTGGAAAGCAGGCCTCAAGCAGCTGCAAAGTCCTCTGAGGGCACAGGGTAGGCTTCAGACTTCATGGTCATTCTCTTGATGCAGTAAAGCAGACCCTGAAGCACACAGCAGGCCACAGGGATCCATGTTAAAATATCGATATTAAAAATATCGATGTGAAAATATGGATAATAAAAATATCGACTTCCTATACATAAACAGGTAAGTACAATAATATTGACATAAAAATATTGATGTAAAAAATATAGAAGTAAAGAATATCGACTTAAAAAAATTACATAACCTAAATAAAATTAATTAAACAATATTAATATTATTAACAAAATAAATTTAATTTAATATATGTGTTAATTAATTATAACTAATAATTTTAATTTAATAAATATAAACACAAAACTGTGTACATATACATATATTTACTTAAATACATTTTATTAACTATTATCTTTATTTAATTTATAAACGTTTTAAATTACATAAAAATAAAATATACACATTTATAAATAATTTAAAATAAATAAAACATTCTATATTTAATTAACATATTAAACTATAAAAAAAAATACATTTACTAACAAAATAAACACAATACTAGTGGAACAGTAGGGAAAGCGTTGAATAGAGGAGGGGTAAAAAGTACTATTCCCACTCCAGTGAGTGCAACTGTAGGGAAAGGATTGGATAGCGGAGGGGTAAAAATTACTATTCCCACTCCAGTGAGTGCAACAGTAGGGAAAGCGCTGGATAGCATAGGGGTAAAAATTACTATTCCCACTCCAGTGAGTGCAACAGTAGGAAAAGGACTGGATAGAGTAGGGGTAAAAATTACTATTCCCACTCCAATGAGTGCAACAATAGGGAAAGCGCCGGAAAGCGTAGGGGTAAAAATTACTATTCCCACTCCAGTGAGTGCAACAGTAGGGAAAGCATTGGATAGCATAGGGGTAAAAATGACTATTCCCACTCCAGTGACTGCAACAGTAGGGAAAGTGCTGGATAGCGTAGGGGTAAAAATTACTATTCCCATTCCAGTGAGTGCAAAAGTAGGGAAAGCGTTGGACAGCGTAGGGGTAAAAATTACTATTCCCACTCCAGTGAGTGCAACAGTAGGGAAAGCATTGGATTGCGTAGAGGTAAAAATTACTATTTCCTCTCCAATGAGTGCAACAGTAGGGAAAGTGCTGGATCCCACAACAATATAAATCAAAAACATCAACACTTTTATTAGATTTAATTTCCAACTTTAACACAATTAATATATCAAATTAAATATATTATTATTAACAAAGATAATAAAAAATCATGAATTACACATTAATTAACACTATAATATCCACAACACACACCGAGAATTAATTACACAATTACACTTAATAAATACTAATTAATTGATCAGAATCACGGTATTAATATTTAATAATTAATCAATATAAATATTATTACTTACCTGCCTTCACACCATGTACACATATACACACCACAACAAACACCTAAAATTAATTAAACAATTAACATATTTGATTATTAATTGATTAATTAATTAACAACTAATTATTAAACTATTATTAATGAATCAATCAACGGATTATTTATTCAATACATTTTATATTATTAACTTACTTCCCACCCTATTCCCCTATAAACCCACAGCCCGCTACCGAACTAAAAACACAAAATTAAGCTTAAAATAAATTAATAACTACTTAAATTTAAAAACATATAATAAAATTACAAACAATTCTCATTAAAACCACAAAAATATATACCATTATTATTAACTTGATATTTTTGTTAACTACATTTTTGTAAACAATATTTAATACATCAATATTTTTGTATTCAATATTAATTACCTGTCAGTCGATAGTCTTGTCCACGATATTTCTGTTGTCGATATTTCTTCTCTAAGATATTTTAGGACCGATATGTAGGTCCCTCGATATTTCTACGTCGATATTCCTGCTCTGTGCCGGCCACAGGCAGCAGGCCAATCCCCTGAGTGTCCTTCCGCAGGTCTAGAAGTGAACTGAAGAATGGGTCTGAGGGTCCTATTTTTTTTTTTATATCTGATGCCACCTTTGAGGTTGAAGAAACTTCTGGAGTTTTCCCCCAACAGATTTGTCTGGAATTCTCTACCTTCCAGCCCTCATCACAGTCTGGATGCAGGCACAATGGGCTAGGGTGAAGATATTTGTGTGTGAGCTGAGGCAGTGTCTTTGAAGTGCGAGTAGAGATGTGCACAGCGCCACCCAGTCCATCCTTTTTTGGATGGCCCATTCTGCCAACACCCAGTCCCTCTATTGTGTGACTGTCTGGGAGGAATACACAAAGGCCAATTGCCAACAACACCTAGTCATGTGACCCAGGAAACAGGTTGCAGGCACCAAATGGTTAGGACAGGAAAATGCCACAGACATTACCACTACAGAGGATTTAAATTCGAATTCCCTAGATACCAAACATGACATGTGCACATGTTGCCAAACAAATGTTTATATATTAAATGTAATAAGGTAATCCAATGTTATCCTAGGGGAGGGGTAGGCCTTACAGTAGTGGAAAACGAATTTCTGAACACATTTAAAACTTAAAAGTACATGTCCAAATATTTAATTACAGTGCACTCTGCCCTACGGGCTGTCTAGTGCATACCTATATGTTCAGAACCTGCATGCACGCTGCCGCTTTGGCTAATTTTTTAAAACTTCATTGATCTTAATTTTAAATCGTTATTACCTGGCTGGTGGTCACGCTTCGCGCTAGTGCGGTAATTTGCGCAGACGCGCCTGTGTTCGAAGGGGAAAAATTAGAGAGGCTTACTCGCATTTAAATTGTGGAAAACCCACCCACATTTGTGGGATTTAGTCAGTGGGGCTACTCGGAGGCTTGGGAGGCACACATCGCGGCGCTAGCCGCCATCTTGGGTGAGTGGGCTGGGACAGTGGGCCGGTAACTAGGCACCATCTTGGTAGGCGGGCTAGACGATCGCATAGGCGGTCTCCCGCGCTTTACGGTGATAAATTTCCATGGAGGACCCAGCGCGCAGCGGGCGCACCGTAGGCGCGCCGGAGGTGCGCCAGAGGTAAGCCCGTTTGCGCCCGTTCGCGCACAGGACGCGCTGGCGGCTGGACATGCTGCCTCTGCCCCTCTTATGCCTGTAACTCTTACCAGGGAATACCTTACTCCTCCCCCCCCCCTTGTCACCTCAGGAGACACTCCTCTGTCTGTTACTACCGGTTCTCTCAATTCCTTGAATTGTGGACTGCTGAATGTGAGATCGCTATGCAGGCATCATACAGAGATATCACTACTCATCGAACAACATGAGCTAGACGTCCTATTTATGACCGAAACATGGACGAGGACAGATAGTAGCATAGAATTGGGACAAGCCTGCCCCCCAGGGTATAAGATCAGACATAACCCTCGGGTTGGGGCCAGAGGAGGAGGGGTAGGATTGATTTATAGAGACTCACTGGACTTCTCCCTGCTAGAGATCCAGCAAATTAAGGACTATGAACTTATGGGTTTTTCTATGAAGGGACAGAGTGGGGTATTGCTAACTGGTCTCCTGTGCTATAGACCGCCGGCTGGCGGCATAGCGGCTGTGTCAGATCTTACTGATCTAATCTATGATCTTTCATGCTCTCATGCCCGATTAATGGTATTGGGGGATTTCAACATGTGGTCAGACGGTCCTACAGACTCAGCCTTTACCTATCTTACACAGGCTTGTAGTAGTATCAACCTAGAACAGCTGGTCCTATCTAAGACTCATCGGATGGGTCATGTTTTGGATTTGGTATTCGCCGATGCCGGGCAGGTGAAGGTTGGCAGTATTCTCCCGCAGTGCTGGACGGACCATGCCCTTGTCCTTTTTTCGGTGGCTCTCCCGACGGGCTGCTCCAAAACTAGTACGGGAACGACTAGGATAGGGAGGCAATGGTCTAGACTTCTGAGAGGCACTACCCTTCCAAAACTGCTTGGTGAGGGATTTCAGCTGGCAGGTGATGTGGATGAAAGTCTGAGTGCGCTTACCCAGCAAATTAAGTCCACCTTGGATAGTCTAGCTCCGCTAAGAAAAACGCGTGACAGAACCAAAACCGCCATGCCATGGTTCTCGAAGGAACTTTTTCATCTTAAACAACAGTGCAAACAGGCGGAGCGGAGATGGAGGAGATATTATCTGTCATCGGATAAAACTCTCTTCAAACAGGAACTAGCAACATATAAAGCGCAGATTAAGCTTGCTAAAGCGAGGTATTTGGAGGAAACTTTATTGTCAGCCTCAAACAAAGCACAAACTTTGTTTAAAATTGTCAACGAGCTGTCACGACCTGCCTGTGCTACTACCGTTGTCCCAGCCTCTCAGCTATTATGTGACTCCTTGGCTAAGGCCTTTGAGGATAAGATCACGACCATCTTGAGCAACCTAAATCCTATGACACCTGAGGCTGCTCCTACTCCTTTATTGGAGTTGGAGGCTGGGAAAGCCAGGCTGGAGAGCTTCCCGCTCCCATCCTTTGCGGAGTTTGGTGCCTTAGCGGATAGTGTTTCCTCTGGGTCCCCTCTGGATGTAATCCCACACAAAATCTGGAAAGCTTTTCGAGAAGAGCTATACTCTCCTCTCCACGCAATTTGTTGCCAATCTCTGAGCTCGGCCCAGGTCCCGGAAAGCTGGAAACTAGCAGTGGTTTCCCCTTTATTGAAGAAAGATTCACTGGATCCCCTCTGTCCCGCCAATTACAGTCCTATATCGTTACTTCCCTTTCCGATCAAGATCTTGGAAAAACTGGTCACAAGACACCTGTCCAGTTTTTTGGAAGGTAACCAGTGTCTGGACGCGGCGCAGTTTGGTTTCAGACCAGCGCATGGAACCGAAACAGCATTGGTGACTGTCTTGAGCGACCTTCATTCGCGTGCCGACCATGGACGAGCAGCCTTTTTAGTGCTGCTCGACATGTCGGCAGCGTTCGATACGGTCAGCCACGCCATCCTGATCAGGAGATTGGAGGAGGTGGGGGTGACGGGCACCGCCCGGGATTGGCTGGTTTCATACCTGGCCAATAGACACCAGGTGGTTGCCCTCCCCCCCTATAAATCCATCGTTAAGAGGATTGGTCAGGGAGTACCCCAGGGCTCGGCCATCAGCCCCATCCTCTTTAATCTATACCTCCGCCCCCTGATCAAGTTAATAAAAACATTTGGCATCTCAGTCACCAACTACGCTGATGACACCCAGCTCATTTTCTCCTTTGAAGGGGAGAATGCGGTGTCTTTGGAGACCTTCCACCATTGCATGGTCACCACGGCAACATGGCTGAGCAACAACTCGCTGCAATTTAACAGCACTAAGACAGAGGTGTTACACTGCTCAGTGGACCGGGTCCCTCGATCTTTGCCACAGGACTTTTGGCCTTCCTCCTTTCAGGGCACGGCGGCAGTAGCAACCTCGGTTCGGAATCTAGGTGTGACAATGGAACCAAGTCTTCAACTGGACGGTTTCATTGATAAAACAGTATCCACCTGCATGGGCCTTTTGCGCTCTCTCAGGAAGATTCTTCCTTTGCTCCCTGTTAATGCCAGACCAGAAGTAGTGCGCAGCATTATCCTTAGCAGACTGGATTACTGCAATGCACTACTTCTGGGGGCACCTGTCACGGCGATAGGTAAGTTGCAAAGAGTACAGAACTTTGCGGCTAAGTTAGCACTCTCCCGACGCCGTTTTGATTCCTCCTCCGCAGCTCTCAGAGATTTACACTGGCTTCCTATCCTTCAACGGATTGAATTTAAGGCGCTCTGTTTGGTTTTCCGGGCCCTACATGATTCTGGACCGTTGCCCCTGCGGGAGATGTTCACATGGTACATCCCCGCTAGAGCTCTCCGGTCTGCCTCCGCCTACTTGGCGGTTGTTCCTAAATTCCAGAGAAAGCGAATGGGTGGCCGCTCTTTTGGGTTCACGGCATCCAAATTGTGGAACGACTTGCCACTATCGCTTAGATGTGTGGGAGACCTCCTTTCTTTTAAAAAACTTTTAAAAACTCATTTATTCCCCAGGTTAGGATAATTCCTTTCTGATCCTTCTCTTGATTGTGCTTCAGGACCTGTTAGATCTCAGCGCCAGGATGCCCGTTGGGTGACAGCAAGCGCTTTACAAGTGTGTTATACATACATACATATGTGATAAAAAGGGAATTTTAATCTTGGAAAGGGGATCATTTTGCCAAGTCGAATTGGCTGTTTACAACTGCATACAGGCTGCAATGGAAGGCCTGAGACGTATTTAAAGGGCTACTTAAGTGTGTGGCAGAATGAGTGCTGCAGGCCCACTAGTAGCATGGGAGATTGACACCCTTGGCTATATGGTATACCACTTTATAAGTCAGCTAAATATGCCAATCAGGGGTATGTCAATAGTACCTTGTTGTAGAGAGTGAGCACCCACACTTTAGCACTGGTTAGCAGTGGTAAAGTGCACAGAGTCCTAAGACCAAGAAATACGAATTTTTCAAAATAGGGGCGGGGGAGAAGGCAAAATGTTTGGAGGTTGACCCTGCAGAAAGTGCCAAGTTCAACAGAAGCATTTTTACTTTTAATTTCTATTGCATATGCTTGCAAAAAAATAACACTGCATGCTTTCCAAGGCCAGAGCTATATGCTTTGCTAGTGCTTTTTTTTCAAATTACAGCATGCTTCTTGTTTGAACCCTACTTAACACAAAAAATAGCTGTCACTGCCTACCCTTCTAATCACCCATTCAGAAAACGTCTCTCTGTATTTTTAGTTTCATACACATACCCTAGGCATCCATGGGTTATACATTGTTAAACCTGATGGCCATACATTAACCATGATATCGGCTATATATTTGTCACCGGCAAGTGAGCTCTACTTAACTGATCACATGGCTGCAAGTACATTGCCTTTATAAACCCTCACATAGTGAGGATAAAGTACCTTTCCCATACTACAACCTTTTATTCCATTCAGGTTCACTCAAAATTGTAAAAATTGGTTTCCCCAGCACAATTAACTATTTATTTTCAAAATAACATTTTCCATTGATTACACAATACCATTCTAGTTTTCATTCCTTTTGCAAAACCACTCATACTGGCCTTTCTACCGTAACACTAAACTTACCATTCAGAAATTTCGCAACACTACACACACAGGGACAGACTTACAAGCCCCTTGCGACATCTTTACGACACCATTGCATCACTTCTGTGACGCAGTGCCATCGTAAACAATGCGCCACTCTGTGACACATTTACAATGTGACACATCTAATGAGATGCATCACATTGTAAAGCCCTGCTCTACATTATACCTGCATCAGGTTTAATGTATGTAGGGGGGTGTTCCGTCACAAGGAAGCCTCGTAAAAAGTGACGCAGTGAAATCTACAAGATTTCACTGAGTCACTTTTATGACCCTGCAGTGTCAAAACCTTACACCTGCTTCAAGCAGGTGTAAGGAGTGATGCAGCACAATAGGTATAGGACGCCCCTGAGCATTGCTGGAGTTGACACTAGCAAAGCGCTGCCCTTACAACAGAAGATGCACCACGCATCTGACTATCCTTGCGCCACGGTGTGCCGCATTGTAAATACGATTCAGAAAAGGGGGTGGTGATGAACAGAGTGTCTGAATTAAGCAGACCACTCTTACCCAGTCCAAAGATCAGGGCTTGATCCATCACCGTTATTTATCTCACTGCCCCATCCCAGCTCAGAACCTGGCTATATGCAAATTAGTCTGTCCCTGGCCCATCACCACCCCTTGTTGTAAATAGCATTGTAAATACAACGCATCCGTGGTGGAGCAAGGGTATTCCTATGTGTCGCATCTTTACTGGCGCATCCCTGCTAATATGCAGGGATGCGCCAGTACTTGTAAACCTGCCCCATAGGATTTAAGATTGAAAATTTCTTTATTGGGTGTCTTAACATACACTGATGTGCATGAAAAACATTTTTGAATATCTCACTGAGTGTTTGGGAAAGTGCCTCAAAAGGACAGCTTATTGTTGAGATTATGAATCTTCAAATGACAAGTGAACTTCCCTGTTCCTTGGTGATAACGAGACCTATGGGGCTGCATGAAAATTGAGCTATACAAATAATGAACAGAATGAATATTGATGGTACCAAGGTTGATGGCACAAGGGTCCATTGATTCGCGTGCACTCCTTACTATGTAAGTTGATTGCCCTTTATAAATTAAGGTTCTACAACAAGTAATCAAGTAATCATGAATAAGAAGATTTGCAATGGTCTCTGCTAATTTAGTAAAGGTAACAAGCTTCCAACACAGTGGCATCAAAGTAGATTTCCTCAGGCAGGCCGGGTGATTCTTTTCTGCTCCTTCCTTCTTGGTTCCTGGTGTAGACTTTTACTCAAAGTAGAGTAAACAAAACAGTGCAGTGTTCAGGTTCCGCATATAGAATCTACTATTAGGCTATAGTCTTGTAGAGTTTACCATTAAAGTCAACTTTAACAACTGGGATGTATTTACTAGTTGTCACTGCCATTAGTACACATTGTACTTCCTTCCTAGGCAAACAAGCTTGGCTCGCTCATTATTTTTGTTGATCAACCATCCTCACAAAGATAGTACCCAGGATTTAGGAACATTAAAAGAGACATCCACACTTACACTTATAAAGATGGCCTCCTCACAATTCTATGAAAAATTACTCAGTAAGACAACGAGCTGCAGTCCTCATTCTGAAAAATAGATTTACAACCATTATTTATGTTATTTTGATGGTATCGGAATAAAAGTGAAGTATTTACATATACATTGAAATATTCTCAAACTAGACTTCTCTGATTTAATTTAGAAATACCTTATAAAGACTATACAGTTTAAGAAAGTTTGCTTAAGATAAAAGGAACCGCAGGCCAGTTAGGTAAAGGGAGGTGGCTACACCAGTTGAGTCCTGTGTTTTTACTTAAGAGTGGCCCAGAACAAGGTCAATAAAACAAAGTCAAGCGTCAGATTGACAGTTCTATTTTTTTTTTTTAAGTTCACCAGACTTATCTCTACAGATTCCGAGGTCATCTCAGCAAGATTGGGAGGATTGCGTGTTTTTCTGGCAGGTGATTTGCTGAATTTAAGAAAAAGCCTTGCCTCTAATAGGCCTATTCATAAAGATACCTGTAAATTTATAGATTTACTCACTTGTAAACTTAATACTGCAGCTAGAGTAACTCCACACTGTTTTGCTATTCACCATTTCCAATTGTAAACTTACTACTAGGTGCAGCCTTACTACTAGTAAGTTTTCCCAAGTAGATGGAGGTCTGCGCCCCTGAGGCAGAGATGTCCCTCTGATAAAGTTGAAATTAGAATTATTATCAACTTAGAACTAAAAAAATGTAATAAAAATGTGTGCACCACTTTAACTCATCAAATTATATATGTATTATATAAATACATTTTAATAGCATTCATTTAATTTATATTTATTATGAATAAAAAATAATTTAAAATGTAAGCCTTGCTATCATTTTTATAATTAATTGATATTTAGTAACTTCTATTTAAATGTATTTCTTCAATTAGATACAATTAGTGTAATATTTAATTAACAGATTAAATGTCTTTATTATTTTAACCCATTGATGTATTTAATTGAAAAAAATCGAAATAATGTTATTCAATATTATTTCCATGTACCATTACCTGCGATTAGCCATGTGTGGTGCTGGTATTACTTTAAGACTGGGACGTAGTACTTTTACAACTGTTTTGGCTCCTTATTTGCTGTAGTAACTTTCGTGATGCAGTTTGTAGATAGCAATAGGCTTACTCTTTTTTTGGGGCGTGTTTGTATGAGCATGACCCTTCCTATTCCCTTCACATTTAATGGTAAGTATTCCCCATTTTTCACCCATTCACCAGCTGGAGAGCTCCGTATAGGAAAGTTAGTCAAGGGCAGGCAGAGACACATAGGTTTGTGGATAGAATTACGTAGTATGTGAGTAGTACATTTGTGCTTGCAAATGTACGACAAAGTGCAGCTTGAGCCACACTAGTGCTGGCAACCACCATGTTCATTTCTCTCTTGTACAGCATGGCGGCAGTGATATGCCCAGATCAATGGGGTATTGTGCCCAGGTAGGTCCCTCCCGGTGAAATATCAAATTCAAGCATTTTCGGCATTCTATTATGAATCTCTGAATGCTCATATCGGTTTCTGTCTCCCAGCTTTTTCTCGCCTGTCTTTTCTGTGTATGTGCATAGGGTCCGTGCATCATGTAATGTATAGCGTTTCGTTTCTTTATTCCACCTTCATTACTTGGCGAAGTACAGGGGGGCAGTAACACTTCTATTGGCGGCTTCAGGACGTCTCTACAGCAACGTGCAATGACAGACAATTAGGTTGGGAAAATGATCGGTCTGGAATGCAGTGCGGAGTTTCCCCATTGTCAGTGATGGAATCAGCTCTTTGTTACTAATGATGGACGCTAAGACGTCACTAGCCTGTGGCTAAATTCTTTTCAGTGTGTCCAAGCTGTGTGACTTGTATTGCATAATGACTTGGCAAGTGCAGCTGCTGCTGCCACACCCTTTGCCCGTGTATTACGAGCCTCTCATTTTCCACTTTCGTGTCCAGAAAGGACTGGCCTATCCATATCGGACAATCTGGCTGTGCCGGAAGGGCAGGTCAGGTTGTTGTTCGTTTTTTTCTGGCTGGGCCTGTTTTAAGGTCTCGTAAGCTGCTTTTCACTTGAAAGTTCTCTATTATTATCTCAAACATTGCCTGCAGCTAGCACAAATCAACGGGGCTCCCATACCATGCAAAACACCTACGCAGCTTGTCTTGTTTTTAAGCTACCCGATTTACAAATCTGAGCCACTTTTTTATTCATCTTCATCTGATTTACCAATGGGGTGTGGACACTTATTTTCTGTTCCCCAGTCCGACACTGCTTGCACCTCCCATAATTAGAAAAGCATTTCAGGGATATCTGAAAAATGTTTCGCCAGACATTCGGGTTTCATACGGTGGTGCCATGTAAAATGGGGGCAGCGGGCCCCTCTCTCGGGATCAGCTCTTAAACACTTACATGCCCAATAGTCCGTGAAGACTGGTTACAAGACACAGCTTACAGTCTAAAAGGTGGAATACAAGTGCTGATGCTGTGAAAAAAATGATGCAATGTGCATGAGTAGTTTTGGAAAGTGTTATATGGCATATGATAAATAATAACACAATATAAGAAAAGTTGTAAATTATTAAGAACGTTTAAGTGAAATGGAAAAAGAATACAACCAGGTGCGTAGAATTTAAGTGAATAGTATGTTGTTGTGGAGGGCCCGTGAAAGGTGGGGATGAAAAAACATTGATAAGCATTACAAAGTCAGCTGTTGATGTGTTTGTGTATTCTTTGTGTAAAATAATTTTCAATGCAATAAAATAATAGTAATGTTCAATACTAGAAGGTAGTTAAAAAGCATTACAAAATCGGTTATATGCTGGAAGCATGGCAGAGGAAGGGTATGCACTGTGTGTTATTAAATTAAGATATTCCAGTCATTTATGATAGTGGTGATACTATTTTAACTAGGTATTTGCAGTTGTATTAGAGCAGACTAGTTCCAAATGGGTAGCAGAGCAGTAAAATACACAAGCACTTTAGGTTGATTACCTTACATTTTGCTGAAGATGTTCGTTACAACCAAGCAGGATTGCTAGTGTCTTGATTTCATTTTCTTCAGACAACTGCAGAAAAACTGTTTGATGCAAAGAGGAATAAGGACTTATCTAGGCCATAGAGGTAAGAGCTCTATATTGTTTAAAAAGTGCTGGAGGCCAGATATTTTCGGCCCTGTTTTTAGGTCTTGCGTAGACAGCGTGCATGTGCTGTCTCTCCGAGACATACAGTAATCTGTATAGCGAGAGTAATCCAGCCTGCTGCTTTCCTGCTGGTTGCAATTGGCTTATTTATGTGTCACTGTGATTCCGGGCCTCCCTATTGGTTGATGGTCCGATGCATCACTTCCGTTTTTATCAGAAGCAGCACCGACCAACTACAGTTTTATTGCGCTGTAGGGCTTTGTGAGTTTAGTTTAGGGACTACTTTGTTTTTAATCGCCAGGGCGCCCCCTTGATGGGCCGCTATGCGCATATGTTTAATATGCATGTGCGCCACGATGTCCACTTTCATCTCTCGATATTTATATCTGTGCCTCAGATAACCCCTCGCATAGCTGTGGCTGATGCAAAACTCAAGACGTTTCCAATCACCCCGTTGAAAGCTTCCATGAGAAAAGCAGAGCTCCTTGAAGACGAGCTCTGTCAGCAGCTCAATCTCTTGCAGTCCGATGTGTGTGAGGGGCGGGATGCTCTGCAGCTCGGTGACCCGACAGCTGGCCATCGGCACTTCTGTGGCAAACAGTTCTTTTCTCAAGCACCACTGTTTACAATTTACATTTGCTCCCATCGCAGATAAAAAAAGAAAGTAGTGCTCGAGTGAGGTTGTCCATCCTTCCTCAGCCCTCCGGCATCTACCTGCTCATGGAATCTATTCCCGAGACAGAGCTGCGGGTCAACCAGAGCCTTTAATTGTTTGTGGGTACTCTTTTTTCCCAGCAGGTTTCTCTCAACACAAGCACTTCTGAAAATGACCATGCTGCAAGTGCGATGTCTGTGAGGGGGCGGGCGTTCTCTGCTGCCCTCGTCATGGCTGCATGTGTGTAAGGGGTCGGGGGTGCTCTGCTGCCCTGCATCAGACAGAGCTGCTGAAGATGCTGCTTTAAGTTTGTTATGTTGTAGAAGCAGCGATGCTCTGTATACCAAGGGATCCGTTCTTTTTATATTTGCAAACATTACAAAATTGGGCAGACTCTGTTCGACATGCTGCAAGCACGCCTCAATCCCCACTTCAGTGAAAGGCACGGCTCACAAAAATCTAGTATTCTGTTCCTGCTTTGAGGAGCATAGGTAGCGTTGGCTCCTTCATATGGGGGACTTGGGGGGGGTGGACGACCCCAGGGAGGTCTGGGAGGGGCGGGGTGGGGGGGGAGGGTGGGGGTCCGCAGATAGCAGCTTCCTTTTTGTAGCCCAAATGTAGCCCGACGTATAAATGCGTTGGGCTACTGCTGCCAGCCACCATTTTGACTTTGGTGACCTGGTGGCTGGGAGCTTTAGTCAGAGAAATTTTTTAGGAAAATCTTCATCTAGTCAAATATATATTGATTAGTTTAGGGCATTTTCTTTTGCGTGGTCGTTAACTTGTGGCTGTGTTATGGCTGCTGAAGCCGTTAGGGTGCTTGAGGCCCTCAGCTCCTGAGCGAGGCTGGGCGAATGGACCTCGTCCTGGGAGACGTGGCCGGACCGCTGCACCCGGCGCGGCAGGCATCTGCGGGGGTAGCGGCAGCAGTTGCTGCCTACACCTCTCCCAAATGGCCCAGAAGGATGCCAGTGGTGGAACGGGGCCACCCGCGTTCGCGGAAGCTATGGCGCGTGCAGCCCGAAGGACGAGTCAGCTCTTCGGAGCTGAGCCTGGGGGAGCTGGAAGGCGGGAGGGGTGCGGTCAGAGGGAGTGCTTCTGCATTGTCAGCTCAGGAAGCCTCTGCCGCCTTGGTTATGGAGCAGCGGGCGTTATCCGCCCCCGCGTGAGGAGCAAAGCGTGGGGGGGTCGAGGCAGCAAGAGGCACTCTGCGTCTCTTTCAGCCACTCGTGGGTCGGCTGCGGAAGCCGGGGGTGGGCAGGCGGGTGCTTTTGCAGAATTTCTCTGTGCTCCCCTTACTGCGGATTGGGTAAAGGAGGGGGAGCAGCACATTTGTGTAGCGCCTCCCTCTAGTACTCGGGAGATTGCAGGCTCGAGCAGGTCGGGAGGGGGGGGAGCACCAAGGTCAGATGGCATCTCTGCATGTCATGGGGGAGCATTCAGAGGTGGCTGGTGGCAGGAGTGGGGAGAAGTGGGCCACGGAGGCAAGGGCCCCGGCTTGGTTGATGTCTGTCGTGCTCAAGCAGAGGGACAGGGATGTGGGTGAGGGGCCGGGTTGGGAGGGTTGGGGTGGGAGGGATACAGTTAGCCCTCTTCTTTTCTCCCCTTCTCCTTCTGTTAGAGGGAAGGCTTTTTCAGGGGGTGGCAGCTCTCCAGGGGAGGGGGCATGGGCGCAGGTTGGTGGGTGGGGGGTTACAGCCCCTGGCGGTGGAACAAGGTCAGGTCATTGGGGTTGAAGAGAGTAATGTGAGGGCCTACAGGCCCTCCGATGCGGAACTGGACCCGGCAGTGGGGGTCAAGCATGGGAGAGCCTGGATGTTTTTCCGTCTTGGGCGGAGGGAGTGCGGGGCATGGTGGCGGGTGGGCACAGTGAATTTGTCAGCCCCCCTCGGAGCAAGTGCATGTTAGGGGGTGCTGGGAACACAGGGGGGTACGAAGTGGCGAGGTCTGAATCCCTTGGGTCTGTCGGGGGTGGGGAAGGGTTGCCAGGTGGCGGCTGCTTCTGCGCCAATGGCGCAGACGATGTTGGAATGGAGTGGGGACAAAATGGAGGGGGACCCCTCCCCCCATCTGCCCTGGGTAAGTAAGGTTAGGTCGCGGTACGCAGGTGAGGGTAGGGAGGGGTTGGGGGAGAGTGCCTTTTGGGGCATGAAGGAGAGTAGGCCAGTCAGCTTTTTGCGAGGTCCCAGCACAGCAGTCCAAACTTTCTCTTTACAGGGTAGGGAGCGACCAGGGACTGTGGACTCGGTATGGCGAGGTGCGGCCCGACTGCGCTGAGGAGAAGGGAGGGTGGAGCCTTGCGCGGCACATTCCGTACCGGCAGGGGATCCAGGCCCGGCTAGCTTACGAAGGTCCGGCGCGACCTCGCTGGCCTCAATGTCAGGCAGAACATGATGGTCACCAGGGCCACTGGACAGGAATCCTCAGGACAATCAACGTAGGGGGGAGTACCGGCGAGTACAGTCGGCTCCCCCTCCAGGAGTGAATTCAGGGGCTGCCAGGGCTGGTGTAAGCAATGTTGGGTCGGTTAAGGCCCGCAGTGTTGGTTTTGTGACGGATCCTCCACAGATGGAAGAAGTGATTGTACTGGATTATGATGAGGACAGCCCCGAAGAAGGGGAGTGGAGGGACGATGAGGGGGGGTTCCTTCTCATGTGTCTCCAAGTGTTTTACCGGCACCAGAGGCAGTGCAGCCCAGTAGGGCAGTGTAGTTGGGACCCAGAAGAGAGCACGGCCCATCGGTGAGGGCTCCTCGGAGGCGTGGACCCTGTTGAGAAAGTGGCATTGAGATCGGCGCCTGGTAGGACAGCCTTGTTAGACCCAGGTGAGAATGTTGTCCCACGGGCCAAACCAAAAATGGTGTCGGTGGGGGAGGGCGCTAGGGGGCGCACAGCGGAATGGCCCCGGACGGACACTAGACAAATGTGAATTCAAGCATAAAGCGGACGTTACACTGTGCAAAAAGAACAGAAATAGCCGTCGGAAGGTAGTGGGCTCCCGTGGTGAGAAAAGCGGCGGATGCGGAGCCTGCTAGACGGCTGAAAGTGACACCAGACGTGTGGAGTTGGTGGCGCTGCAGCACAACTAAAATGGCGTCCGGGACTCGGCAATGAAGAACTCTCTGCCTTAAGGTACGGCGGCGCCTCTAATGTTGCGCTACAGGTCCCCTGAATTCCCTACTCTGCAGCAGCTACTTTACTTTTGCACTAAACAGCCCTAGGTGCGGGAAGAAGGACGCATATAAAAGTCGGGGAGGAAACTCCCGATAATAACGGACATGGCGACTCCACAGAGATAAAATGGTGGCCCCCCTGGCACATAGAGCACCATTAAAGTGAAGCAGACAAGCAATCGTTGGGGCGGTGGATAGTATATCTGGCGAAATAATCCCCTGGGCACACTCGGCGGCACAAATCATAAGATGAAAGAGGTGCCTTTATTATTTGATGGGGACAATGGCCTCGAGACTCTAAAATGTGACTATACAGTGAAGTGCACTGCAATTGCAAATGGCGTTTGATGACTTGCACTATCAAATGGCGGCATCAGAATAACAGCGGATCGCACTCGTCATGATAACAGCACACGATCTATGCAGGGAGCTCATGTTCACGTGACTCTATACCTGTTGGCGATAGTGTATTATGACCATATGGAAAGGAAATGTCGCTCATGGCATGAGAGCAATGGCAGGCTGGCATTGCTTTGGGTGACTAACCAGTCCACGGAAGATTCGCTGTTCCACACGTCTACTCCCAGCTGATGAGTGAGTATCTACAACGAAGGAAATAACTAGGCGTCACTAGCTACCTTCCGAGACCCGGAGATTGCTGATAATGTAGCTTAACCACCACCCTGACCCACCGAGTGGTACACAAGGAGTGCTCCACAGCTATACACAGCTTCTGAGTTTACGCAATCAACAACTACGCCCAGTGACCAACTTTTCCGTTGCGTGCTAGTGATCAGACCTGGTTGCTGCGGCCTTCTCCTCCTGGCCCAACAATGGGGAAGCTAGACAAACAGCAACAAAAACTAACGTTTGAAGCGCGGCAGACAAATCGAACCGGCGCATCTCACTCAGACACGGTGACAGAGAGGGAGACGACCTCGGATAGTGGTATGGAGGCAATTCTGAAGGCCATCCAGACGAACCTGCAGGACATTAACGGCAAACTCGACCATCTTACCAACAGAGTTGACATTATGGCGGCAAAAATAGATAAACAGGGGTAACGTTTGGACGCGGCTGAAACCCGCAAATCAGCAGTTGAAGATGAGGCACACACCAGCACCGGCAAGTGCGCGATCATGGAGAAAGTGCTAGAAGTGATCAGGAATAAAGTAGAGGAGTTGGAGGCGCGGTCGCGACGGAATAATATGCGTATAGCGGGTGTGCCAGAAACAACCAACACAGGCCGCATGGAGTCTTATGTGGAGGAGATGTGTCGCACACTATTTGGAGAAGATCACTTGTCCTCGATATTCATAATCGAATGTGCACATCGGTCATTGGCGCCCAAGCCTCCCCCACGAGCAACCCCTAGGCCAATGGTAGCCAGGGTCTTGAACTACCGGGACCGTGATAATATCCTGAGGATGGCACGCGAAAACAACGGCTCACGTATCAGGGTAATCAGCTGGAATTCTATCCAGATTACACCATAGCAGTGCAACAGGCTCGGAAGGAGTTCACCAATGTGAAGACGAAATTGCGAACTCTGCAGGTCGAATATGCCATGTTGTACCCAGCAGGCCTCAAGATAATCTGGGAAGGTAAACCGACAATTTGCCCCACACCCAAGGCAGCTGCCGACCTTCTCAAGAAGATTGCCAGTGAGGCCAAAGAAAAACAACGCACCTCAACGCAGCATGATTCCGACTGAGGGACAACACCAATCTAGCATGTGCTGCAAAGGTGGGCACGTCACTGGGTTTTCCCTACCTTGAGTGCATATAAAGGATTACGCAAGCTATGATACTGAGACGCTCTGATCTGTAAGTGCAAAGCAACATGGTTTTACGAAAAGTTGAGCTATATGGACGTCCATACCACGTTATACAATAGCCCTGTGGTACTGGCTTAGTGACTGAACATGGCAGGAAGACATAAGTCAGTATTATGATGGTCGAACGCTGCTGTAACTGTCACTGAATGAACGCTATAGACTATACCGTGCTTGTAACGCTTGGATAAAAACTGTTTAGTGGCGTGAAGTAGGTGGGGTTTACAACCCGTTGACCTGTGAAGATATGTCTATCCTACCCTGCATTGCATGGTCACTTATCACTGCTAGTACAGTACAAAGCGACCACTGTGCTGTACATGACGGGAGTTAATTGTTTACTACCTGTTTTACAAGATGCCCTGATAATTTTGTAGCTGCAGACGACAACTATGATGCTAAAGTTCATTTTGCATTGTTTTCTGTTCTTATTAACACTATGTTGATCAGGGGCGTACGTTTCGCATAGACTGTACCGGTCTGTCCACATCCATTAAGTTGGATGGAGTAGTGTGTCCTCAGCGGACCTCCAAATGGGTGATCTCCATAATGTTTTTGATGGTTACACTTGTTATTAATGGGGTATGGCTTTGGCAAAATTGGGTTGCTGAAGTGGGAGGGGGGTGGTTGGAAGGGGGGGTAGTTTGGATCTTGGGACCTGATCACTTGAGAAGCATTGCTGAAATCCAATGGAACTGTGTTGATAAAGTAAAGACTCATGGACTGAAATGTTTTAATGTGACTACGAGAGGGAGGCAGTTAGACATGACACCAAGAGATGTGTTGTTGATGATAACTGATGGCTGAGTCACAGGAAAACAGGGGTAGGGCGAATTTAAATTTCATTACGTGGAATATACGAGGATTTGCCAATCCCAAGAAGGTTAGACAGGTTTTTGCATGTTTTAATAGGTGGCAGATAGATATAGTACTGCTGCAAGAAACTCACATAGAATCAGTTGCGAAGTGTAAAATAGGTAGTAGATGGGCTGAAGCCATATTTCACTCCACTTACTCTTCATACTCACGAGGGGTCACTATCTTAGTGAAAAAAGGAGTCGACTTTCGGAAGGATAATCTGATAGTGGATGACCAAGGTAGATATATTGTGCTAACGGGGAAACTCAGGGGACAGAGGGTCGCCATTGTTAACACCTACGGGCCGAACTTAGACGCGACAGATTTTTATCAAGAGGTATGGCAGCATTTACAAGGCATACATGATCATACGGTGATCTGGGGAGGGAACCTGAACCTTACCTTACATGACACACTAGATAGGTCAGGACCCACTGTGAAGCCACATAAGAAAGCAAGGTCCAAAGTACGAGACATCATAGAGGATCTGACGTTGCATGTCATATGGAGGGCGAAACATCCAGGTTCTAGAGAGGCAACCCATTCATCTGCTGCATTCGGCAGTTGGGCACGTATTGATTATTGGCTGGGCTCCAATAACACTTTGCTGTGGACTAAGATGATCAAACACATGCCCAAAACCCTTTCAGACCACAACCCTATACTACTATCCCTGCAAATGCCGTACTATATACCACCCCCGTTTAGATGGAGGTTCAATGCTAAGGCTCTAACTGACTCTTTATATGTAGATACCATTTCCAAGGCTATCACTGATTATTTTCATGATAATGCACCCTTCACGCAAGATCCCTCTTTGCTATGGGAGGCTTTTAAAGCTACCCTGAAAGGAATATGTATAAGCACATCTGCGGGAATACTCAAAGATATTCGCACACAGCTGAAGCGGTGTAAAACCAAACTCCACACACTTGAACGCCAATATGAGAGAACTATGGATCAGGCAATTTTGGGGGAACTGAGACAGGCCTTAACGGAGCACCAATCCTTTACGGAGGACGAACTTAAATATGTACATAAACGACACAAGGCCAGGGCTTTTGAGGAGGAAGGAAGAGCTGGGAGAGTATTGGCGAATAAAATATGTGAAGGCCGAAAGTCCCACACTGTATTACAACTTCGGCGTGAGGATGGTATTAGAAGTGAAGATACTCAGGCAACAATGCAGGACTTTGTAAATACATATAGCACATTATATCAAGCGCAACCCACGGCAACGTCTGCAGACATTCTAGAGTACTTGGAAGATGTTGCCATAGCGTGGATCTCTGATGCCCAAAGGGAATATCTGGCTCAGCCGGTAACGGTGGAGGAGGTGACTGCGATTTTAAAGTCGTTGCCCAACGGCAAGGCACCGGGTCCAGACGGGTTTACAGGAGAGTTTTATAAAACTTATGTGGACCTTCTTGCCCCTCACTTAGTTGAAATGTATGGAGATGCATTTGACAAAGCAGAATTGCCCCTCCACTTTGCGTGAAGCACTGATGATAGCCTTATTGAAATCTGCTAAAGACCCCGAGATATGTGACTCTTACAGGCCCTTATCTCTAATAAATGTTGATTCTAAAATTTTCGCCAAACTTTTGGCAGGCAGATTACAGCCCCTTATGACTAATCTGTTCCTACCGGACCAATCAGGTTTCATTCCGCTAGAGCCACTACACACAATACGAGAACACTCTTTGCACTCTCCCATTATTTGGTACCCACAACCAAAGCGGTGGCGGTAATGCTTGATGCCGCTAAGGCATTCTATTCTATTGAATGGCCGTACTTAATCACGATATTAAGGAGGATGGGATTTCCCCCTATGTTTATACAATGGGTATAACTATTATACACACGCCCCACTGCCCGCATCCAAATTAATGGTTATATATCATCCCCAATAAAAATAGAACGCGGTACGAGACAGGGATGTCCGCTATCGCCCTTAATTTTCGCCCTCGCTCTGGGACCACTCGCATGTAAAATCCGGCAAAATCATATTCACTCAGCATTGCACTTCTCAAACAGACCATTGCACATATCGCTTTATGCAGATGATATGCTGCTTTATGTGAAGGACCCTGAACACAATTTGGATCCTCTCCTTCGTGAATATATTAAATTCGGACGGCATTCTGGACTTCAGATTAATTGGCTAAAGTCCTCCATTCTCCCTTTGACGGACACCACATTACCTCACAGTACTGAATTTCCATTGGAATGGCAGGAAGACCCAATACAGTACTTAGGGGTGTGGTTTCACAGGGATACTGAATTGGCTATTAGAACAAATTACGGAAAGGTATTGTCCTCATTGGACGACAAAATTGCTAGATGGATACAATTACCACTCTCTCTTGCAGACCGGATCGCCATTGTTAAGATGGTGGTTCTTCCTAAACTCCTTTACCTATTTAACAACATTCCGATACAACCACAGACCGAGGTTTTCAAACGTCTTACCTCACTTGTGCTGAGACTGATATGGGCAGGCAAGCAAGCTCGGGTGGAATTACGGGCGTTAACCTTGCCGTGTGCCAAGGGGGGACTGTGTGTGCCAGACTTTTTTCTCTATTATGTCTGTGCACAGGCACAATTTGCCTCATACTGGTACTACCCGATCCCTTACCTGATGCACACAGCAGTGGAGGAAGGCGATGCCTTACCTATTCCATTACACTCTTTTATAACACACGATTGTTCCCCATTGCATGCACAGGATATCAACACAATTGACACTACTGCTAAGGCATGGAAGAAACTGGGTCAATTGGCAGATAAACTACCTTTGTATGCTCCAGCATTACCATTAAATCACCACCCTGAGCTGTTCATCACGAATGAGGAAGTAGGAATGCACTTACTACAGCAAGTGGGGATAAACACGATGGGGGACCTATACTGTAATAGGAAGTTTAAAACAGCACAAGATTTAACATTTATTAAAAACCAGACGCTGCTATTCCGGTACACATATCACCTATTACAAGGGGCAATCAAAAAACTATACACTAGCTTCCCTGAGGAGCCGCAGCAATTAGACACTCTGCAGCTAATCATATCCTCCCCAGATACCTCGCACTTAGTGTCACGACAATACACAACAGCACAGAATGATATGCGGATGACCACTGACAAAGCCCGCGAGAGATGGAATGCGGTCCTTGACGACCCGCTCACGGATGATGAATGGGACAAAGCTTGCGCAGTGATCCCAATGCTCACCCCTAACAGAAATCTCCGAATAATACACTTCAAATATCTACACCAAACGTATTACACGCCGCAGAGGCTGTATAAATTTGGGTTATGTACTAAGTCAAACTGCAAACGATGTGGGGCTCAAAGCGGAGATTTTAGACATTTAGCATGGGATTGTTGGCAAATACATGCCTATTGGGTGGATATAGCATTGGTGATGTCCGAAATGATAGAAACCGATATTAACTGCACTGTTCGTACATGTCTGTTAGGTATATTGTAGAATGTACGGGCTCAGAAACGTAAATTCTGTCTAATTGCTCTGCTGTTAGCCAAACGACGGCTCTCTTTATGCTGGGAAAGCAAAAATGTCCCCACTAAGAAAAAGTGGCTTTGTGACATGGCTTACTGCCGTGATACCCTACTCATGTATGAGGAAGAACTACCTGCGAAAACCCGACCCAAGGACTATTGGCAATATTTGACCAGCTATTTGGCTGCACACCCTTCTGATTGATTTTCTAATTCGAGCCTACTGTAATATCTCATCAACTGACGCATAGAGAAGTGTATGAGTTTTAATGTTGATCTACTGTACAAAATGGACTGATGAATGCGGTAGTGTAAAGGTCTACGTGATCCACTATGTTACTTTTTTGTATTGGTGAGTAAAAGCAATAAACATATATTTTTTTTAAATGGTGTCGGTGGGGACAAGGGATGAGGGCGTACAGGGGGAGCTGGGAGGCAAGCTCCATAAAGGTAAATATTTTAAAGATCAAGGTGTGGGGACAGGGGATGTTGTTGCACAGGGCTCTAAAGTGGAGAGTGGAATGAATATGGAACCAGAAGTGCCATGTAAATAGCCTTTACAGAGTAAAGAGTTAAAGTTTAAAAAGCTGCCCTACATGGGTTTGACAAAGCACCTGGGTGCGCATTTAATGTTAGCCACTAAAGAGCGTATCTGGAATGGGGAATATATCGAAATTTTGAAGCTACGTCACAGGGAGGTGAGGTCCAAAGAAGGGTCTAAGGAGGAGGAGTATGAGCTGGCCAAGAGGCCTAAGGTGCCGTTGACAATTGAAAATTGGAAGGCAGCATTTTTTATATATGCCAGCGTATATTGCGAAAAGTTTCCCGAGCTCTGCGTGGCTATTTTTAAATATATGGAGGTCATTCAGAAAGCGCAGATCACGGGTACCGAGTATGCATGGGCACAATATGATGAGGAGTTCAGGGCGCATATGGCTTGGGATCCAGAAGCGAAGTGGGGGAATTAGACTGATTTATGGCAACACACAATGGGGGCACCAGCGGGGGGGAAGACTATATTTACTGCAAGTGGTTTACCTTCAGTGTACCGACCCTTTCAGGGGAAACCCACCCCGGGAGGGGTGGGGAGTACAACAGCTACACAAGCTGGGTCAGGGGCGTGCTGGGAGTTTAATAAAGGCATGTGCACAAGAGAGTATTGTAGGTTCAAGCATGAGTGCTCTCAGTGTGGAAAGAAGCACCCCTTGGTTAAATATTGGGGTGTCAAGCTGCAAGGAAATCAGCAGTGGCAACAGACAGGTGCTAGCACGTCTAGGCCCTCACAGCAGTTCCAAAGTGGTAGGGGAGGTAAGGGATCTCAGGGGTCTGGGCCTAAGAGCTCCTACGCCAGTTAGACTGGCAGCATTGGTGGCAGGTTTGAGGGAGTATGGGGATTTGGAAGCAAAGCAAGTATTGTTGGAGGGCTTTGAAGAGGGGTTTTGTTTGGGTTACAAGGGGCCTCGGCAGAGGCGGTGGGCATGAAACTTGAAGTCAGCATTTGAACATAAGGCAGTGGTGCAAGACAAGTGTGAGAAGGAAGGATGGCGGGTCCTTTTGATGACTGGCCAGTTGAATACTTGATTGTTTCCCCAATCGGGGTGGTTCAAAAAAAGAAGCTGGACAGTACAGATTAATTCGACAACAACACCTATCGTGGCCTGAGGGCTCTTCAGTCAATGATTTTATTGATGACGAGACAGCTTCAGTATCCTATTCCTCAGTTGACGTTCCTATGTCACTGGTTATGACCGCGGGCGCAACTGCAGAGATGGCGAAATGCGATAAAAAATCTGCATTTCGCTTGCTTCCCGTACATCCGGATGATTGGAGTCTTTTGGGAATCCATTTTGAAGGACAATGGTACGTGGATAAGGCATTGCCGATGGGTTGTTCAATGTCTTGTGCTTTGTTCGAGTGCTTCTGCACTCTTTTTACAGTGGTATTTCAGACAGCACACTAGTCATGGGCTGGTAACACAGTACTTAGACAACTTCTTTTTTGTTGGATCCCCGGGCTCCACGGAGTGCCAGGTAGCACTGGACACGTTCCATGAGCTTATGGGAGATCTGGGTGTGCCCTTGGCACCAGAAAAAAAAGCAATGGGACCATGTACGACCATGTCATTCTTAGGTATTGAAATTGATTCAGTAGGAATGCAGGCAAGGTTGCCAGCTGATAAGAAAGCAAAGATGTTGGAATTGTTGGAAGAAATGCTTGCAAAACATAAGGTAACAGTGAAGGACATTCAGGTTTTTTTGGGCCATCTCAATTTCGCCTGCAGGGTAGTCAGGACTTTTTTGCAGGAGACTGGGACGTGTTTGTCAGGACACCATCTGCCTAACCACCATGTCTGCTTGTGGGATGGGGTCAAGGAGGATCTGCGTATGTGGAGAACATTTTGGCATTCCTTTAAGGAGGAGTGTGGCTCAATGGTTAGAGCAGCAGACCCTGATGCAGAGTTCTGGCCAGGGACCAGGGTTCGATTCCCGCCTCGGCGGGGTCTCGGGCTCAATTTCCTCGGACCTGTTAATTCTCGTCTCGGTGCCTATTCTAATCACGGGCCCCACGCTGCAACTCTGGGCAATAGCTTGCTTAGCCTCCACACCGGCCCCAACAGCGCTAAGGATGCCTGGCTTCACCCTGGGGTGCCCAGGAGTGACACTTCACAGGGAAAGCCAGGAGGGGTTCCACAGCGGTATGAGTATCAGTGCCAGGGAACCGCATAGGCGACACTGCAAGGTGACCATCTGGTGACAGTGCGCTCTATAAGTACCATGACATTTACATTTACATTTAATGGAATACCATTGGTCAGAGAGGATGCCTTTCAGTGGGATGTTCAAATTTTTTCAGATGCAGCAGGCAGTGATGGTTTTGGTATATACTGGCAGGGCAGGTGGTGTGCGGAGAAGTGGGCTGAGCAGTGGAAGGACGGTGGGAAGAGCATCGCCTTTTAGGAACTTTTTCCGGTGCTAGTGGCATTGTCGTTGTTGAGTGAGGAGCTGGCACATAAGGAGGTGTTGTTCAGGATTGACAACATGGCAGTGGTAGAAATCATCAACAGGCAGTCGGCAAGAGATGAGCAGATTTTGAAGTTGTTGCGGGTGTTTATTCTTGGCTGCCTTACACATGATATTGCGTTCAAGGCACTTCATATCCCTGGTGTGGACAATGACATTGCGAATGCTTTGTCTCGTTTGCAGTGGGAGAGATTGCATGGGCTGGCCAAGGAGCCGGACAGGACACCGACCCCAATGCCGGAACATCTGTGGTATGTAGGCAACGTAGGGTTATACAGTTGGTGGTAGGTTCATTGTCGGCTTCTACTCGTGCAGCTTATGCTCTGGCCTGGAGTGAATTCATTGCATCAGGTACCTGTCGGCGGGAGGAGTCATGGAGGCGATCAGAGGATGTAATACAGTTTCTGCTGGACCTCATTGAGAAGGGTCTTTTTAAGGTTACCATCGCAGGGAAATTGGCAGGTATTTCTTTTATGGGGAAACTTCTGTGGGGCTACTCCCCTTCTGCTGGGGAAGTAGGGAGGAGGATGTTGGAAGGTTGGGCTAGGGAGCGGGGCGGGGAACGTTATGTTGGCAGACTTTAGTGCACTTGCTAGAGGCGTTGCCTTTTGGTTGTAGGGATGGCTCTGAATTATGTTTGTTTTCTACACTCATGGTCTGGATGTTTTTTGGAGCCCTTAGGATCTCCGAGCTTTTCCTCCATCATATGTTATGTGTGCATGATTAAATATGCATATGTACTCCCTATGTTCGATTAATGACGCAATTATAGTTGTGTCCACCTCTAATATGCCAGTTTCCAGTCCTCGTGAATACTACGAATATCAGGCCTATGTAAAGCTACGTTGCCACGTTTCTCAGTGTGCACGTTATTCTATTATAAAGTCCCCGTTTCTAGGCCTCAAAAGGGCCTGGACACCAGATTCAGCTCCTGTCTCCAGAAACCTCGCTGAGGAGCGATACAGCCCCCACCTGTATCCTCGACCCTTCACTTACTTCCTGCCTCGCAGTGCCCGGTCCAGCCTGGCTCTGCCTCTGAGTCTGCCAAAAGTATGTTATAGTTCCAGTTATCAGTTCAGTCCTCCTTCTCTGCATTCCTAAACTACTGAATCGCATCAATAGTTTCCGTCATTGTCTAGCCTTCACGTCTCCACGTTAGAGAAATACTGCATTTAATGGTCATTTAATATTCTTCATCACGCACTACATGTAGAATAATGCATGGTCCAGTCTTAGAATCAAGTTAGCCTTTCCCCTCCTAACTTCTAGTTTATATCAACATGTTCTCTAAACATCAGATACTAGATACTGTTTAGGTACATGTCGCCCTGACTCTCCAGACTTCAGTCTCTGCTCCTAGCACAGAGTTCATAGCCCCCAGCTTCTCCTAGTGATACGTCATTACTAGTTTGCGCGCACCATCAGGTTAGAGGTCCCGGCTCCTTAGGTAGCCCCCTCCATGGTTTCCGCCCCATTCATGACATATTCTGTTACGTTTGCATCACATGTCTATGTATACGCCCTGTTACACCTACTTTTACCCTTATCTTTCGCGACTGCTACGCGTCACACCTTCTGCTCCACCCACTGCTACGCCTACTGCAATGTAATGCTATGTGTTTGCGTTATGTATATATGCTCATGTATTGTTATTAAAAGTCAGCGCGCTCATCCCAGATCCAGCCCCAGCAGCTGCTGGGCCCTGCCATCCTATTCCTATGCAGGTTGTCCTGTTCCTGTCCTTATGCTGTATTAAACCTGCAAAACTCCTACTACCTCGAATCTTGACTCTTATTTATTGAGCTATCTGTTATGATATATGTCTAGTCAAAAAGAGAGGTATTATTTATTTATTTACCACATAATGGCGCCCGAACAGGGACTTGCCCTTTCCCCACGCGTCGGTGAAGCCACGCCGACCCCCTGACCCTCTGCAGTCGTGACGGAACTCTTCTGTGCACCGGCAGATATTTCTGCTTCAAGTATCCCTCAGGCCCACGGAGGAGACGGAGGAGGCGGTCCAGCATCCAAACGAGACGGTGGAGGAACGCGGCGAGTCCCGACCAGAGCCCAAGCCGAGAGTTCAAGGTCCGAGGTATCCGGAGGCCCACCCGTAACAGAAGTCCGAAGTTCGTCGTCCGTCGTCGTAGCAGTTCAGTCCGATCCGAGGCCTTCTGTTCTTGCTGCCCGGTGAGTACCATTACTGGGGTAGTATCTAGACAGGGTCAATCTAAATTGACTCTGGTCCGTGGGTTGGTGGTACACAGACTCACAAACGAAGTGTTTCACCTAGGTGGATACGGGTCTTGATGCGTCCCTTTATGGGACCGGTATGTTCCGTACTGTTTCAGCAGTGCATCCAGTAACTCTAGTCTGTTCCGTTCTCGAGAAATTCTTGTGTTTCTGTTTTCAGTATTCCAGGTAATATTCTGTCCAAACTGTTAGGTTATGATGTTGTTCAATGTATTTCCAATGTCGTGGTATGCCTGAATTGTTCTCCCAATTGTTATTGTTCCTCGTGTATTGTATTGTGTTCCGATTCAAGTTTACAATGTCTCTCTTTTCGAGATTACGTCAGCTAAAAACTAGAAAGGGTTTGTTAGAAGAAGCAGTTCCTGTTCCGCCGAGGGACAGCCCAGGTCACTTTATGTATCAGAAGCATGGCATAAGCGCCATATTGTATCTAGATTTATGGGTAGAGTATACCAAACGATTAGAAGAAAAGTATAGGTGGCCCGTATCGGGTACATGGGATGCCGAGTGCATCATGCGAGTAGAAGAAGCATTATGGAAAAAGAAAGCCAGACAGTCACAGAAAGATGCCATCGAGTTATGGCGCAAAGAAGCCCATAAAAGAACCGAAAAAGAAATCAGAAAGTCAGAATTAAGTAGAGAATCCTTAGAACGAGCACAAGAAAAAGAATTAATCGAGATAGGTGAACAAGTCAAAGCCGAACAGTCAGACAGACAGAGGCATGCCCTTATTAGGGGTATGTATCCTCTCCTTGCCGAGGGCTTGCCAAAAGCGACCCCAGAGGCATCCAGTAATTTCCCGCCACCATTAGTTCCGACCAAGCTACGTCACAAACAGACCGCAGCTGATATTTTTATTTCGTCCTATTTGGATGACACAGTCCCAGAATATGCAAATCCTGTTCGCGCTCCGCCAGTCCCTGTAAATCAGGCACTTCCCGCTCCTCCAGACACCGGAGTACCTGTTACGGTACCCCCGGTCCAGCCCGCCATACAAGTCCAGCCTGCATTTCCATTTCCCACTCTGCCAGGACGAAGAGCCTCAGTAGACGATTCTAGTCTAGGGGCCGCAGGAGGAGGTCCTCCTCGAACCCCGCCGCCACGTAAACGTTTAGATGCAGCCGAATTACACGCACAAGCGTCACAGCGTACGCCCAGACATCAGACTGTAGCAGAAATAAGAAAATCCCTTGCCGAATGCGGCTATGAACCAGTCCCAGGCGAGGATAATATGGTTTTATATTCATTCCGCGTAAGAAAGGTGGCCGAGTATCTAGTCACCTTACCGAATATGAAAGAAGATCTAGACAGAATATATCGTTTCATCCGTACAGGGGATGATCCAGAAAGTATTAGCGAGGCCATGTCTCAAAGGAAAGCCGAGATCCAGCTCATGTTATTAAAGTTTCTGATCAATTGTCTAATAAGAGAACAAGATTACCCGTCTAAAGATCCGGCTGAAATGAGAACCCTGACAAGGTGGAGTGATAATATAGCCGAGGGTAAGCACAAGACCGTCGGTGCTATGGAGAGTATGTACAAGAAAATCCGTAGAGAAATAATAAAGATACACGAACAACGTAAAGCAGCACAAGTAAGCGAGAAAGAAAGTAATTCTGATACTGAAGAGATAGACGACGAGAATCCCGCCAGAATAGCGTATGTAGGAAAATCTAGATTTCCAGATCGCCATTTACGCCTAGAACACAAGTCTATTTTCCATCATCCAGCGCCAGAACAAGGTTCTCTAGAACAAGTGTTTCAAGCTACCGATCACATTCTGAAATCACGAATCGGTTACAGTGAGTTAAGCACCATGCATGAACAAGAATTAGCCCGATCAGCAGTCCGATGGATTACTGATTCTACCACTTTTCCAGACGAAATAGTGGCACAAATGTTTCTGAAAATGCCCCCAGCCGAGCAACGACTGGTGGGTATGTATATGATCCAGCACCTCACTACTCTGTATGAGGGTCAACATTCTGATCCAGGCCCGTTACACGATATCCTGAACGAGTTACTCCAGTATAGATGGAGAGGTCTAGGTACCGATTTAATTGGTGTCATTCTAGAACAGCGCCACAAATATAGAACGTTTCTGAACCCGCATTTTGTTCATGTCTCACCCCCAGAAAGTAAACCATTTTACATAGACAGACAGAATCCGTTACGAGAAGTCCACCCAGTTAGAGGAACGGGTGGCGAAATGCAACGAGTGTTTGTATACACTCCGATAACAAAGATGGAACTCCTCGAGATGAAGAAATTAATTCCCTGTCATGACAAAGATCCAGCAGGGTTCCATAGAGAATTAAAAGACATGCTCCGTATGGGAGAATACACATATCCAGATATAATTAAAATGTTAAAGGTTCTGCTGCCCGCAGGGGTGTATGAAAAGCTCAAGGAAAAAGAATGGGAGGTGGGAGAGAAAAAGATCGATTGGGCAGTTCTAGAAGCTGAAGATAAGGCACGAGTACCAGGTACCGGTCTTGGAGATAAGTGTAAAGAATTACCGGAATTATTAATACAAGTTTTACCCAGATTATTGACAACTAGAAAAGAAGACTGGGATGCAATCTCAGCCTGTAAACAGAAACAAGACGAAGATATTAGTGATTTTTATTCTAGATTTGAAAAATGTTTTAGTATCAACAGTGGCCTCAAGACAAGTAGTGAGTCATACCCTCACCTTTTTGTTACCAAATTAGTCGAGAATTCAAGCCCACAAATTAAAAATCGAGTTCTGAAAGTCGAAAGTACCTGGCAAGCTAATACCCCGTCCCAGATGTTGCAAATGCTCCAATACCACCAGAATAGAATCAGAGAAGAACAAGAACACGAAAGAAAACGTATGAAAGACACGAAAATGAAAGTACTAGTTGCACAATCTGTTCCTCAAGACAGTCAGAAGAGGGGTCCGAATCAAGCCAGTCATCCTGCAGCTCCCGTTAAAGGGAACTGCAATTATTGTAAACAGCCAGGTCATTTTATAAATGAGTGTGCAGTTCTGAAACACAACATAGCTACCGGTAAGACTAAAGAAAGACCACGTCCGCCTAGACCAGAACAAGTTTCACAGATTCCTCAGTCACAGAATGCACCACAGACAGTTACAGCACCGCAGCCTATCGCTGCAACACAGCACGTTACATCGCAGATGTACCAGTATGCACAGTCTGAGTATCCAGAGTACCAGCAGTATTCATGAAACAGCCTAGAGAGGGAGGTAGGCTTGCCTCTCATCGAGATACCTGTAGATCAAGAAGGTCCCTATGTTCACAGTCAAGTATTAGGGAAAGACAGAAAGTTTTTGATTGATACAGGGGCAAGTAGGACCACAATTAGTCACGCCGAAGTTCCAGGGGCTCCGCTCTCAGGCTCAAGAAATGTTTCCCTTGGATTTTCAGGAAAACCTATCGTAAATGAGATTTCAAAGCCAGTTACTCTAGAAGTAGGTCCATTGTCCCGCACTACTGATCTGTTACTTACTAAGTCATGTCCAGAAAATCTATTAGGCATTAAGACACTGAAAGAGTTAGGTGCAGTTATATGCTGTTCCCCAGAGGGAATACGATTGTTCCTACGTGACTTTAAGGGTCACTATGTATTACGAGATTTTGATTCAAGACTGTCTAATGTTCCGCAGCACTTATGGGCGCAAGGTCCAACTGATGTTGGTTATATGCAAATCACACCCTATCGTGTGACTCTCAAGCCAGGTGTAGTGTTACCACGAATCAGACAGTACAGATTGCCACCTGAGGCTGTAGCAGCCTTATCCAAAATTATTGACGAGCTTATTGCTCAAGGAGTGGTTGTAGAAACTGACTCCAATGTATGTAATTCTCCGATCATTCCAGTCATGAAACGTACTGATCCAAATGCACCCCCAGTATATCGATTAGTGATCGACCTACGAGAGCTTAATAAATGTATTATTCCTCAGTACCCAGTTGTCCCAGACATCTCTTCCCTATTAACGGCCATTGATTCCGAAGCCACGTTCTTCACTGTCATAGACCTCAAGAACGCATTTTTCAGTGTTCCTATTCATCCAGACAGCCAGTTCCTTTTCGGATTTTGTTTAAATGGAAGGAGCTATATGTTCACACGCGCTCCTCAAGGTTTCACAGAAAGTCCTAGTATTTACAGTCAAGCACTCAAGAGACAACTAGACAACATTCACATGCCAACTGGCACTGCCCTGCTCCAGTATGTCGATGATCTACTGATCACAGCCCGTTCTGAACGTGCTTGCGAGCGAGCATCCCTTACAGTTTTGTATTTCCTAGCCGAGATGGGGCACAAGGTGTCCCCTTCTAAGCTTCAATTCTGTGTCCAGCAAGTGGTCTACTTAGGACACTTACTGTCCAAGAGGGGTAGGCAGTTGACACCAGACCGTATCCAGTTAATAGCGAGTCTTCCTCAGCCCAAGACCCAGAAGGAGGTACGTGCTTTTATCGGCCTTACTTCTTACTGCAGACAATGGATTCCCCAGTATGCATTTCTAGCCAAGCCACTGATACAGTTAACGACACAGGAGGCAGCCGTATCGACTGTCCTCCCTTGGACATCTGAACATACACTTAGTTTCAATGAGTTAAAGAAAGCCCTATGCCAAGCTCCAGTTCTAGCGACACCGAACTACAGTAAGCCTTTTACACTTTTCGTTACTGAACGCGAAGGTACAGCATTATCTGTTCTCACACAAGATCAAGCAGGACAATACAAGCCCTGTGCTTATTTTTCGAGCACATTAGATCCTGTAGCCCAGGCTCTGCCTGCGTGCCTCAAGTCAGTTGCAGCCACAGCACTAGCTATCAGACAAAGTGATTCCATAGTCTTAGGACACTCCTTGACAGTACAAGTTCCACATTCCGTGGAAGTTCTTTTAAACCGAACACAAACTCAGCACTTGACAATTGCACGTTTAACAGGTTATGAATTGACACTGTTCCAGCCACACATAGAAATCAGACGCTGCAACGTTTTAAACCCTGCTACACTGTTACCATCAGTTACTCCGAATCCAGCCACACATGACTGTGTGGAAGTAGTTAACATTACGACAAAACCAAGACAAGATCTGACAGATATTCCGTTATTAGATCCCGACCTGACACTTTATGTGGATGGTTCATGTATGAGAACTAGTACAGGAGAACTAGTCGCCGCGTATGCAGTTACTACTGACACCGAAGTTATTGAAACACACCGCATTGACACTCTGTCCGCTCAAGCAGCAGAGCTAGTTGCTCTGACACAAGCCTGCATACACGCCAAGAACTTGAAAGTTAATGTTTACACAGATTCACGCTACGCATTTGGAGTTGTACACGACTTCGGAGTGCTCTGGCAGGAGAGAGGTTTCATGACTTCTCATGGAACCAAGATTCAGCATGGTCTCCTTATTCAAGCTCTGTTAGATGCCATACACTTACCGACATCTATCGCTATCATGAAATGTAAAGCACATACGAAAGTTACTGACATTATTTCCCAAGGTAATGATCTAGCAGATCGCACAGCCAAGCTTACAGCACAGACTCCAGACATTCCAGTTAACATGACACACACTCCAGATCCGATTACATGTATGACAGTTAAGGACCCTACACAAGATGTCATAGACATACAGTTACATGCTACTCCTGAAGAAATCAAGAAATGGTCCGAACAAGGAGGGGTCCAGACAGATCAGGGATGGTTAACGAAGGGTAGAGCCACATGGTTTCTCCCCGACTCTATGGTTCAAGTCATTATCAATACCGCACATAGTCCAGCACATTTAGGAGAAAAAGCTATGTTAGACAGTATCCAGAACATTTGGTTCAACAAGCATTTACGAGCTGCAGCCAAGCAGAAAGTCCGTACCTGTATGATATGTTGTCAGTTTAATCCAGGTAAAAGTGTCCCGGTGGAACAAGGTGGATTCCAGCCTCCTGACCACCCTTTTGAAGTCCTCCAGATGGATTATATTCAGATGGAGCGATGTCGAGGTTTCAAGTATGTCCTTGTAGTTGTATGCGCTTTGTCCAGGTGGACAGAAGCATATCCAGTTCCAGATTACACAGCCGCGACCACTGCTAAGCAGTTGGTTCGTGAGTTCTTCCCTCGTTATGAACTCCCTAGAGTCGTATATTCTGACAACGGTCAGCCATTCTCATCTGAACTCATGAAGCATGTTTCCCTGTTGTTAGGGTACCAGTGGAAGTTTCATTGTGTACGCCATCCTGAAGCAGCCGGTCTCGTAGAGAGACATAACCAGACCCTGAAAATCCGTATTGCAAAAGTGTGTAAAGAAAAAGGTGTGGACTGGATAATAGCTCTGCCAGTCGCTTTGTTTTATATGCGCATGGTCGCACATTCCAGATCAGGTCTGTCCCCGTATGAGGTCGTATTCGGCCGCCCCCCTAACATGTGGGGTACTCCTAGACCCCGAAGTATTACTGATGTTTCAAGTAATATGCTGACAGATTACCTAGCTTCCTTGATGTCTGCCCTCAACTCATGTCGTTGACAGGTTGCTGCCGCATTTCCAGACAATACCGAGGTGGCACCGCATGAAATCGTTCCAGGATCCATGGTGATGGTCAGGAATTTCGACAGATCAAGTCCGCTGGAGCCTCGTTGGAAAGAGCCCCGACAGGTCCTCCTCACCACCCGTACAGCCGTGAAGTTGGAAGGACGCAAAGGCTGGGTGCACCTTTCTCATGTCAAACTATTTAATGGATTGAAACCCGTCTTAAAGAACATTTCCCAGGATTTGAAGGATTGCCAAAATATTGTTCTCAAGGACTGTCCCGCAAAAGACATTGCTACAACCCCTCCCCTGTTAGAGAAAACTCCGCAACAGGAGTATAAACTCAAACTCCGGTCTAGTAAAATAAGTCAGTCAGTTTGATTGTCTAAGTCCTCCCCTAGGTGAAACGGTTAGACTGTTTCTGACATGTATAAATATGACCCCCATAGTGAGAGAGTTAGTCAAAACTCAATCCGATGTATCATTTTTCTATGTTTCATATTATTTCTCAGCATTATGATTTCCTGCACCAGTTATGCATTTTACCTGTATTTCCCAGTTTCTCATGTAAATAAGTCTGCTAATGCTACTGTAGAGCACATGTTTAGTGATCTGCCTCCTCATGAACTCTCTTACCGCCTCGCTATGAAAAATAACTCATTTATCCGCATGTTACATTACTCACACCAGACCAGCAATGCCACTAATTGTTGGGTGTGTGGTCGACTCCCCCCTTTTCAGACACCGAAGGGAGTTCTGCCACTTTTTCCTTATCCATTCTCACATAATGGTTCGTGTGGAGCATGGTCCACGTTAACGTCATCCTCAACAGATATGTCTTTTCTTAACAGTACATGTTTTCCAGACAAGCAAGGTCTTCCCCACAGAACCGGGTTAGATTTAGAAAATGAAGTGTATAATTTAGGTAATTATTCGTCGAATTTCATGGTCCTGAATGTTCAGTCTGATACTACTCCAGACTTACCTGCTATTTCAGTATTACCAGTTAAAGGCGAATTATGTGTCCGAAATTATGGTTCTGTACATGTAGGACACAGTGAATGTACTACTATTGTCAAGTATAGTGACAGTTGGAAATCTATTTTTAAAGCTTCACGTCATTCTTATTTTATTTGTGGTCAAACTGCATATGTTCGTCTGCCCCTCGATTGGGAGGGAACCTGTTACATTGCCTTCCTACTGCCACCTGTTTTTCTAGCCCCACCTGATTATCACAGAAATACACATCTAGTACACATTAGACATAGAAGGGAGTCCCCAATTGTCGATTATACTGAAACTGCTCTAGAACAGTATACAGATTTCAACAGAGGTTTCTTCTTCTTTATAGGACCTATCCAGAATAGTAAACTGATCCGTAGGTTAACAAGAACCCTTGAAGCTGTAGTAAATGAGACTGCCTCTGCTCTAGGTAACTTAACCGAAGAGCAATCTGCTATGAGATTTGTCGTTTTGCAGAATCGTCTCGTCCTTGACGTCATACTGGCGGATAGGGGCGGGGCCTGTAGAGTCATCGGATCTAGTTGCTGCATTTTCATTCCAAATAACGCGCCGTCTGTTTATTCAGCTATAACCAGACTCCATAAAATTGCCCATATGATACACCAAGACCCAGGCACCTGGACATGGTCCGGTTGGTTCTGGAATATAATTTCCGCGTGGGGATGGAAAGTCTTGTCCTTTCTAGGTATTGCAGTAGCGACCATATTTAGCTGCTGCCTCTGTATACAATGTGGCCCTGCGATTTGCGGCATTTGTGCTACCTCTTGTATTCCTAGTCCCAAGCCCCGTTCTAAATCCCGTTCCAGGATAATTCGAGACGAGCAAATGATACTGTATGAAATGATAGATGGTATCATGAATATTGATGTTTCCTGATGGAAACGTAGTGACAAGGAGGGAATGTGGAAAAGTAAATTTTGCCATGTTCTGTGTCCCTACGCCTCCTCCATCATATGTTATGTGTGCATGATTAAATATGCATATGTACTCCCTATGTTCGATTAATGACGCAATTATAGTTGTGTCCACCTCTAATATGCCAGTTTCCAGTCCTCATGAATACTACGAATATCAGGCCTATGTAAAGCTACGTTGCCACGTTTCTCAGTGTGCACGTTATTCTATTATAAAGTCCCCGTTTCTAGGCCTCAAAAGGGCCTGGACACCAGATTCAGCTCCTGTCTCCAGAAACCTCGCTGAGGAGCGATACAGCCCCCACCTGTATCCTCGACCCTTCACTTACTTCCTGCCTCGCAGTGCCCGGTCCAGCCTGGCTCTGCCTCTGAGTCTGCCAAAAGTATGTTATAGTTCCAGTTATCAGTTCAGTCCTCCTTCTCTGCATTCCTAAACTACTGAATCGCATCAATAGTTTCCGTCATTGTCTAGCCTTCACGTCTCCACGTTAGAGAAATACTGCATTTAATGGTCATTTAATATTCTTCATCACGCACTACATGTAGAATAATGCATGGTCCAGTCTTAGAATCAAGTTAGCCTTTCCCCTCCTAACTTCTAGTTTATATCAACATGTTCTCTAAACATCAGATACTAGATACTGTTTAGGTACATGTCGCCCTGACTCTCCAGACTTCAGTCTCTGCTCCTAGCACAGAGTTCATAGCCCCCAGCTTCTCCTAGTGATACGTCATTACTAGTTTGCGCGCACCATCAGGTTAGAGGTCCCGGCTCCTTAGGTAGCCCCCTCCATGGTTTCCGCCCCATTCATGACATATTCTGTTACGTTTGCATCACATGTCTATGTATACGCCCTGTTACACCTACTTTTACCCTTATCTTTCGCGACTGCTACGCGTCACACCTTCTGCTCCACCCACTGCTACGCCTACTGCAATGTAATGCTATGTGTTTGCGTTATGTATATATGCTCATGTATTGTTATTAAAAGTCAGCGCGCTCATCCCAGATCCAGCCCCAGCAGCTGCTGGGCCCTGCCATCCTATTCCTATGCAGGTTGTCCTGTTCCTGTCCTTATGCTGTATTAAACCTGCAAAACTCCTACTACCTCGAATCTTGACTCTTATTTATTGAGCTATCTGTTATGATATATGTCTAGTCAAAAAGAGAGGTATTATTTATTTATTTACCACATTAAAACTAGGAATTACTTGGCAGGAGGTTTTCTTCCCTGAGAGGGGGATTCATATTTGGCTGGTCAGTGCAAAAACAGACCAGAGAAGTGGTGGTAAGCGTGTATGGCTGAAAGCAGCTTCTCCGGTGTCCACGTGGCCTTTACATTGAGCCAGGCGGTGGAGGACTCTGTCTGGAGGGGAAGGTAGTGAAATGGTTTTTCGACATGCTGGTGGGGGCCGGGTGACGGATTATCAACTGCGCATGGTGCTGCGTAAAGCTTTGAGGTATATAGGTCTGGATGGGTCTCAGTTTGGGACGTATGTCTTTTATGATGTATTAATCGAATAAAGGCTTCTTGAAATTGGGACACATTCTTTTCGGGGCAGCAACAGATGCTTGTAATCAAGGCTGGTCTAGGGGGATATTATGCGGCTTGTGCGCTGGTCATCCAACTGTTTCCAACGCAAAGTGAGGAGTACTGCGGAAGGAGCGCTTGCGTCATCCTCGTTTACATGAATCTCATATTGTTTTTTCTTGTTGCAGGTTCTGTAGCGGGTCTCCGCTCCCCGGAACTGACCATATGGATAGTGGGGCATTCTTTCGTAAAATGGGCTCAAGTCCAGGCTGGCAGTTGTTATTTCGGAAAATGTTGGATTTTAATGAGCGTTTGTTTAAAATTGTTTGGAATGGGAAGGGAGGGATGTTGTGGAAGGAGTTGATTCCTGCTTGGTTGGTTGGGGGCCAGTGCCCGTATGTTTTGCTAATTCATTTGGGGGAGAATGACCTCTGTGGGGTAAAAGGTGTTGTTTTGTTAAGGGCAATGAAGAGGGATTTGGCACTTTTGCGGGAACAGTGGTCTGACTGCCATGTTTTGTGGACGGAGCTAGTGCAGTGTAGGACATGGAGGGGCGCTCGGAATCCCAGGGCGATTGATAGGGTGCGTAAGAAGGTAAATCTAGAGATTTCAAGATTTTGCAGGAGTTTAGGTTTTGGGAGGGTGTCTCATAGGGACATTCGGTTTGAGTCAGTGGAGTTTTTCAGGAGCGATGGGGTGCACTTGTCCGGGAGGGGTATGGACCTTTATTTGTTGGAGGTTATAGAGGTGTTATCCAGGTGTCTTAACATACAGGAGCATTCGAGAGTAGCATAGATGTGTTGTTTTTGTTTGGGCGGCAGAAAGGGGGGTAATCTTCTCCCCCCCCCCGGCTTTCTGCGTGGCGGGGATTATGGAGGTTTGCCAGGGTTTGGCAGAGTTTTTGTTGTTTAGTTTAAATTTGGGTCATCGACAGGAATTGTTTAGGCAGGTTTATTGTTGGGGTACTTACTGAGGTGGGGTGATTGTAAGTGGTAAAGGGGCAGGCAGGGGAGTTTGGATAAGAGATGTTTTAGATTTATAGGCTTATATGTGTATGCATTGAATTATAGTTTTTGTAATTTTGTAAAGATGTAATGTTCGGGTGGGGGCGGGTTTGAGAAATGTTAGGGGCGGGGGAGGGTGGACGGGGTTAGGTAAGTGTTTGTATTTAGTGAGGTCTAGTTTTGTAAGGCATTGGCAGAGAAGTACAATTGTTATGTGCACCTGTTCAAATAAAACTGCCTTTTACACACAAAAGCTGGTTTGTGGTCTGCTCCCCCCCACCCCTCCTTCCCAAGGGGAGATTGGGGGGTGGACAACTGCAGGGAGGTCCCCCCTGGGCGGTTTGGGAGGGGTAGGGGGCCCGCAGATAGCGGCGGGCATTTAGTTTTTTGGGCTTCTTTTTTGTAGCTCAAATGTGGCCCAACATATAAATGCGTTGGGCTACTGCTCCCAGCCACCATTTTGTCTTTGGTGACCTGGTGGCTGGGAGCTTTAGTCAGAGAAATGTTTCCCTCCCCCTCCCGTTCATTTAATAAATATGTTTTTTTTAATTTTGGGTTTTTACTTATTTCTTTCCCTTCCTTTTTCTATTTGGTCTCTTTGTTGGTTCTGGTGCGCAGGGTAGGTTTTTGTATTGTCGCTTGAAGCAGGTGCTGTGCGGGGATTATGGAAGTTTGCCAGGGTTTGGCAGAGTTTTTGTTGTTTAGTTTAAAGTTGGGTCATCGACAGGAATTGTTTAGGCAGGTTGAATGTTGGGGTACTTACTGAGGTGGGGTGATTGTAAGTGGTAAAGGGGCAGGCAGGGGAGTTTGGATAAGAGATGTTTTAGATTTATAGGCTTATATGTGTATGCATTGAATTATAGTTTTTGTAATTTTGTAAAGTTGTAATGTTCGGGTGGGGCGGGTTTGAGAAATGTTAGGGGCGGGGGAGGGAGGACGGAGTTAGGTAAGTGTTTGCATTTAGTGAGGTCTAGTTTTGTAAGACATTGGCCGAGGAGTAAAATTGTTATGTGCACCTGTTCAAATAAAACTGCCTTTTATACACAAAAGCTGGTTTGTGGTCTACTCCCCAACCCCTCCTTTCCAAGTGAGGAGGTGGGCGGGGAGTCTCGCAGCTCTCTTTGTTTCCTCATTTGTAATGCAATAGGTTTTGTTTCGAAGATGGCGTCTTCCCAGCTCATTGGCACTTTTGCAGGTGGCTTTCTTTAAGATATCCAGTTGTTCTGGTAAGTGTGGCAATCTCCTGTGTGCACACGTGAATGGTGTTGCCAACTTTAGTCAAACTTAATGCTCTAACCCTGTCACCTCCATATTAACTTTTTCCTATTAGCCCGTTCTCTCGTCACATTCATTCAATCAGACAGTCTCCCTATTTCCTCTTGCCAAATAATTTTACTTCTGGGTGCAGCTTCTCTCACCTGTCTTATTCCTCTCACTTCTCCTCTTGTAACATCCTATTTTTTTACAGGTGGATACAGAGGCAGTTTCTCTGCCTTCTAGCATATCATTCCACAGTCTCTTTTATCCTTCTTCTTAGCTTTTCGTCTATCCTGTGTCTCTTTAATTATTATTGTACCCACCAATGTTTTGGTCCATTTCGTGTCTCCATTATACCTTTTCACCTATATTCAGTGTCTCTCTCCCCATTCATCTCCAGTGCCTCTCATTCTCTCCAATCCATACTCCATATTCTTTAAAACAACTTTATACTCAGCAAAAGTAAAAAACATTGTCATTTTTAAAGTCTACAGTTCTAACTTTAACAAATGCGAGACCTATTGCATTGCAAATGCTTGTTTAACTTTGTAAGGAGAACTGTTCACTTGCTTTTAAAGCGCTTCTTCATTGCACATCACTTTTACTGCACATTGTTCTCATGCTAATTTGCACTTGTCTATTTGAACAGCCTTCGTTGTACTCCTCCCACACTTACCCTCTTCCTGAGTCATCCCTGTATCACTGTGGCTTGTGCCGTTTGAGAGGAGGGACTTACTCAGTGGGATTCGCTACCTTAAACATGTTGTGAGTCTCCTGTCGGTCGGCGGACAGCACTCTGGCTCCTGCCTTCTTTCTCTCTTCTTCCTGCCCTGCCTATTAAAGGCAGGAAAAGGTATGGAAGCGTAGCGATCAACATCACTAAAGGAGGCCAGATATTTATGGCCCGCTTTTTTAACTTTGTTAGGAGAACTGTTCACTTGCTATTAAAGCACTTCTTAATTGCACATTGCTTTTACTGCCCAGCGCAATAACGTTCTTTTTAAAAATTGTTCTTATGCTAATTTGTACCTGCCTATTCGATCATCCTGCATTGAACTCCTCCCCCACTTACCCTCTATCTGAGCCGTCCCTGTCCGCTGCTGCTTGTGCTGTTTGAGTGGAGGGACTTACTCATCAAGATTTGCTCCTTTGACAGCTAGTGATTCTCCTGCCAGTCTGCGGGTCAGCGCTCCAGCTTCCGCCTTCTTTCTCTCTTCTTCCTGCCCTGCCTATTTAAGGCCGGAAAAGGCGCGGACGCGCAGCGATCCACATCCCTGGTGGAGGCCAGATATTTATGGAACTCTTTTTAGGTCGAGCCTCTTGCCGCAGCATGCATGCGTTGCTCGCTTTGCGAGGCATGCAGTAATGGAGTATGGACTGGAAGCCCTGCTCACTCTCCGCCCATGTTTTTAATTGGCTCATGTCATTGTCTTTCGTAAATGCTGCCGTCTGATTATGAGGCTTTTTAATCCCTCCGTATTATGGCCATGTTGTCATTTGTACCCTTCCATGGCTACTGGCCCCTTTACTTTGAGTATTATTTAGATTGTGAGCACTATTTTCTTTAATAAGGTTCTCTTACCCTCCCCCTGCACACACTTGTAGAGCATTGCATGTAAAGATATAGAAATTACCCGCCACAGGGGGACCAAGGTAGTGCATTAAACAGTCAAATTGCTAACCAGCAATCATTCAATGGGATCATGGGATGCAGACTGCGACATTGGGGGCAGGTCTATGTCTCTGTAGGCGGCCCAACAAAACCAAATCTTCGACTCTTCTGAGGACACCCTCTCACCCGAAAGACTACAATTTCAGCAGTCATGCATCGGTCCATGGCCATTTTCCATTCAGTTACCCTGGGTGGGGACGTGTCCTTCCAGTGTTGTGCTATGTACCTGCCTAGCCCTGACCAGCTCAGCTCAGAACTGCACACCTTGAGTAAAGCCTCTACTCAGATTTTGCATATTGTTATATTCCCATTATTTTTAATGGCGGCAGGAGTTTTCAATTGTCATTGATTTTAAATAAACACAGCAGCAGCAGAAAATCGCGAGCTGATCTCCTTAGCATTGTCAACACGGCTGATAGCCTCGGAACACTATCGAGGCCATAGTTCTGGGAACTCTGTATGCTCTGTACGCTGATCGGGAACTCCGCATGTTGACTGAGCGGCAGTTGGCGAAAGCGTGCGATAGCGTGAGAGACAGCACGGCGGAGTAGCAGAGCAGCAGAGCTGAGCAGCACTACGGAGCGGAGTGGTGACTTCTGCCTATCACCGACTACCAATCACCATCATCGACACAGGAGGGCCAAGCAAGAGGTTAAGTAAGAGGGGTTGACTGACCGAGCACAGGGCGTGGGCAAGGACTACAACACGAGCTCGGACGCCGTTAGAGGCGGCTGCTAAGTAAGAGCCAGGGGGGCAGCCCAGGCCAATTTGACTAGGTCTAACTGGCTGGAGGCTCCTCCCGAGCGCTCCGCTCGTTTTTTAAGATCTACCCCCCTGGAGCTATACTTCACCACATCTCGCCTCCTCTACCTCTCAGTTAAAAGCCCATCCTAAAGTAAAGCGCAGCAAATAGAAGTGAATAGGGGCTATACACATAATACACGTGTATCAGCGGTCTTACCCCCCCGAATTAGAATCAAGCCAACAGCTAAGCGGGCGAAGAGAGACAAGAACTTACTCGTGCCCACTTCTCTCGTTTCACTTGGGATACCCACGGATCGACACGTTAGGAGAGAGCTTGCAGCTTGCAGCCCATAAACCCATTAGACCATAAGCTGATTGCGTACTTTTAGCGCATAAGTCAAGCAAACAAGTCCGCCAGCGTATTAGTCAACCAAAAAGAAAAGTCATCTGCCCCAAAAGGGCCGGCTAAGCGGAGAAGACTTGAGAAAATAACAGCAAATAAGGCAAATATTAATCTGAAAAATCCTTTAATCTCTCCAATAGCTTCGCTCATTGAAAAATCTGCATTAAACAAAAACAATCAATCGGACTCATGTTTTCAATTTTTGAAGGATCCAGGGTCAGCATTGTTCTCCCTAACAGGGGACGTTGTTGGCCTATCGATACCTATAGTTCCCGCAATAAACCGCGCAGTAAACGAGACGAGGCAAGAAGACGACGCCTTCCACATACCCACTTAAGGGAAATCAAAGTTTCAACACAATTTAATTGATAAACTTATAGGCACAGATCAACCGGAGAGCCCAGATAGCAATAAAAATCCACTTAAGGAAAAGAGTAGTCTAACTACAACTGCTACAGTACATTTTCCAGCTGAATATCCTAATACAACATCTGCTCAACAGTCATTTACGACAAGTTCAACAAATCAAAGCCAAAGTACAGGAAAAATTCACAATATCAAACAAAATAATTTTTATTTATTGCAATCTAGCACTGACGAGCTCTCTCCAACATGCCCTATCCAAAATAATCTAACTGTTAGTAGTAAAGCGAATGATTCCTTGGCTGACTCAAGTACAGTCCAAGCAGGAGGGATAGCAACAGATGAAAAGGGCAGTTACGGTGAGTCACAGCAATCAGTTACCTCAAGTAACCTGGAGAATTTACCGAGATCGACCGACAATGGCGAAATTTCATCATCAATCGCAAATGCTAGGCAGAAAACAACACTCTGTAAAGCGGTCAAGAATGTACTTTATGGCGAAGCAGGCCCTTTGGATTTAGTTGCTCCTCTTTTACAAGCATTGCAGACTTCCACAGCAACCTTAATCATGCAGTCTGATAAACTGGACATCCAGATCGATCTGATGAACATTATTGCATCCTTTGTAGCCGGGATAAACACCAAACTAGATAATTTGAATTCTCTAATTAAAAGAGCACAAGCGGACTCATGCTATTTAGAACCTATCTGCACCTGCGGTCCAGTCCTAGAAAAGTTAAGCTCATTACCGACTGTACTAGAGCAGATACTCACGTTAAACAAGCGCTTTATCAGCCACAATATAGAGTCAGATCAAATAAGCACACCCATAATAGAGCATCAACAACCAGCAGAAAACACACTCAGGGCTGGTAGTGCTATTACAGTTGACGATTCAAATGCTACAATTCCAACGGAGGCAATTTCAACTGAGGTAAACTATTTAGAATCAACAAAGGCAGGATTATCAAAGCGACAAAGAAAAAAGGAAAGGAAGGCTAGGAACAAGAAATGCGTAAATGACCCAAAGACGGGAACGGGATTCTTCCCCATCTTTTTAAATACAAAGGCAAGATCAATAAAAGAAGAGGATACTTCGGAGATTCAATCAAAAGAATTTGAAAAAGACACCAGTTACGCTAACGGCCAACCATTGAACAAACAAGAAATCAAGAACTCCCAATCATTAGGAAGCGCAAGACCATCCTCACACACAGGCAAAAATCAGCAAGATGGGTCTCTAAGGGTGAATTTCTTGCCTGATACCGGCCTTAGAAATAAGACCATTAAAACTGTAAATTTGACAATAAATAGTAACACTCAGTTCAATGAAATTACACAGGTAAAAACTAGCCGACCAAGTAAGCACCAAGAAGATACCACTCTAACACCGGAACAAGACAACACAGAGGGACCAATAAAAACTAAGGCTATAGATACCGAATCAACGCTACAAATTTTGCCAACAACAAATCAAATTGTCTGTAAAGCAGGGGACTCAGCCAGCGTTATCAGCCTACAACACACGGAGCATCAAAGCGGAACGGGACTTCAATTAAACCCTACCTCCCTAACACGAACTGAGTTAGGAACAAGCGATAAGGTACGGCTGAAAATAATAGAACATTAGCAAACAGACCAGAGAGCAATTCGACTCAGAGTAACCTAAGATTTAACATAACGAATAAGGACAACAGGCAATTAATTCAAACAGATTGCAACGAGCAAATGTTAGATTCAGCTAAGGCTGATCTTCAGAGTCATCAAATTATTTGGGCACCGGAATATAAGACACAGGGTCGTCATGACATTTTGAACAGATGCAACGTCCTGAAACTAATAGCGGAAATTAGCGACTTAAGAAATATTGGAACTAAAGATCTTGAACGAGTGGAATTCCTAGCAGGACCTTCAAACTCAATAAACGAACAAACACTGACAACATGGAAGACCCCCGGGATTGCACAGTCAATATTGGAAAGATCAGACTCATTTAAAAAAATGGGGCATTCGACTATCACAGCCTGTAACGCCCCGCTACCCGTTTCCGTTAAAAAAAACTAGAAGCCAGCAAATTATCAAGAACTTGGCCAAAGCGACTCTCCAAAAATCAGTTTATTCAATTCTACACAACGCCTAAGGAAGAAGCACTGAAGTTTTCTCCCAGGAAGAGAAGGACGAGGAAAGAGGGGGAGAACCCCGATCTCCCACAGAGGATTGGAAATGGCTCCCCAGTTTGTTAAACGCGAAGTGGAAAAATTGACCAAATAAAGACACTGCGAAGCTAACCGGCAAATAAAGGAATACATATTGTATCATGGAATATCGCTGGAGCGAAAAAACTGTTGGAGGACGGAATAGCCCTAGATGAATGGGTGAATTGCGATATAATCTCTTTACAAGAGACTTGGCAGCAAGAAGAAATTGCATTGGTAGGCTTTACACACTACTGGGTAGCCGCAGAGAAATGTAAATCCTACGTTAGAGCGATAGGAGGCCTCTCAGTTTATATATCATTTGCCCTACAAATTAACTCAGAGCAACTTGATTCTCCAGACCCTAGTATCCAAATAATCAAATTATCAGGACTAACTGCATATAATAAGGTGACAACCATTCTGATCAATTACTACACGCAACCAAAAATACGAGTGAAAAATACAAAAAACACTTTATCATGCGAGGTAATAACTGACTTTCGTAGTACCGAGCCAGCGTGGAACGTTATAATAACCGGTGATTTTAACTCCAACTTGTTACACTCCCCGGAGGAGGACGACATCCTACAGCGGAAAACATGCACTGGAGTGTTCCAGAACAGACTCAAGGTGGGGCCAGGACTAAAATCGACTGAACAGGAATAAAATTGGTTACAGAATTAGAATATCTGGGCATGCGTGTCCTGAATGGCAGGACCGATGAGGATCGACCTCCCAAAAAAACCTTTTAAGGCCCGCACTCCCAATCAACTCTGGATTACACAATTGCAAGTCTCTCGCTATTTCCTTTATTAAACAGCTTCTATATTGAATACTCGCCCATGAGCGACCACGCAATGCAACACATTAAATTCAATCTGTGCGTAGAAAGATTTCAATATTCACATACTATGGAAGGCAAACTAAGTTAATCTAACCAAAAACGAATAAATTGGTGTAATTCAAACAAACTCGAATGGTTTTCGATAATAGTGGACACGATGAACAATTTAAGTGATATTCCAAAGAATGCCATAGAAGCATGGTCTCTCTTTTTAGAGAGCCTAAAACTGAAAATGAAATCTCCAAGCACGAAGGTCAAAGGAATGTATCCAAACAACACACTGCCGAAAGATTTGAGAGACTTGAGGAAGGAATTGAGAAAAACACATAAAAAGCTGCAAACGTATAATAAAGACTCTAGTCAAATGGACGTTTTTCTGGCCCTACGGAAGCGCTATAAAAAGAACGTCTGGGAGCACAAAAAAGCTAACATGGAAAAATTCTGGACCAAGTTGCTCCACAGCGCTAAAACCTCGAACGCAATTAAATCCCGGAGAATTATAAACCAGCTAACCAGACCGCTGAACATTCTTACATCAAACGTGCAGGAAACTGAATGGGTTACTTTGGTCCAGTTAAAATTTAAAGGAAATATATTAAACATTCCAGGAAATCAATCATATGAGCAACATCATAAAAAAAGACAAGCGAGGTGAAAAATAGTACCCAACAGTCGTCAATCAACCCAAACAAAGCATCAACTTCGAATATATCAGCCGGGACCTATTCTTCGGAGAAAATTACAAAAGTAATTAGTAAGGGCAATGCCGTAGACCGATCACTATGCCATTCTAATAAAAATCTCAGTAAAAGCGAACAGAACCAGACTAGAGCCCGTACGAAAACCAGAAGCTTTTAAGGTATGGAATGACATTGTTCCGACAGAGCTTACCGCTCAACTAGATAGAACTCGACCCTGTTTGTCCACTGAACCTAATATTGCTACACGTCAATTCTACGAGTGGCTGGGCACTGCCGCTGACTCATTAGCCCCGACCAAAAAGCCTTCAAGGAACAGAATAACACCATCGGCCCCGTGGTTCACAGAGGAACTGCGCAAAAAGAAACAACATTGTAGAAACAAGGAAAGGCACTGGCGCAGATCCTACAGTGCAGACAGTAAGGCCAGCTACAAGGTAGCACTCGGGCAATATAAAGCCCTCATTGTCGAAACCAAGAAAAAGTTTTTTACAGAACAGATCGACAATGCTAAAAACTCCAATAAAAAACTGTATGAGATCACCAAGATCCTATCGGGAAATACGCCGGACTTAGCTCCACCAATATCACAAGTCTTCTGTGATTCATTGGCCAATTTCTTTTTCACTAAAGTGAACGATATATTCCAAGCATTCTCCACCAACACAGCACTCAACTCACCCGAGCCGGATAGCAGGACACAAGACACCGAACTGCTTCAGTTCTCAGACCTTGGAGAAACACAAATTAAGGACATCATTGCCTCCATTAAATCAGGATCAGCATCAGACCCATGTCCCATCAAGGTCATCCGTCAGGTCCTGGACTGTCTCTCCCCTGATATAGTCACAATTTGTAATGCCATGTTCAGAACGGGTATATACCCGGACACACTGAAGAACACTCTGGTCAAACCACTCCTAAAGAAAGCCAACTTGGATAAGGAACAATTAAAAAACTACCGTCCCATAGCTAGCCTACCTTTTTTGGCCAAAGTAGTTGAGAAGGCTATGAACACGCAGCTTTCAGAGTTCATAGAGAAGTACCAATTACTGGACAACACCCAATTTGGCTTCCGCAAGCACCATGGCACGGAGACTGCCCTAATTAAAGCAACAGAGGATATAAGAGTAATCCGAGACCAGGGAGGAACAGCGATCCTGGTACTACTCGATTTGTCTGCGGCCTTCGACACGGTCGACCACAAGATCTTGATCGACCGTGTCGGAAAGATGGGCATTCGCCACATGGCAAAAAACTTGCTCTCCTCCTTCTTGGCTGGTAGAACGCAGGTAGTCACATTGGGCCATTTCCAATCAGACAAGCTATCACTGCCGTGTGGGGTACCCCAAGGCTCATCCCTAAGTCCGACACTATTCAATATCTATGTGTCAGACCTGGCTTCTGTCATCAAAGCCCATGGGATGAGCCTTACCTCATACGCCGATGACACGCAGCTTGTGCTGGCCATTAACGGGGATGGAGAAAAGGTAGCACAAAATTTTCAAGAGGGCATGCGGGCGATTGGAGAGTGGATGGCCTCCAATTGCCTAAAACTAAACTCCGAAAAAACGGAGGTGGTCATTTTCGGATGCCTTTCTCCTAGCTGGTCGACTACCTGGTGGCCTGCCACGTTCGGAGCCCCCCCTAAACCAGTTCTCAGCGTCAGAAATCTTGGTGTGATTTTTGATGAAGACCTGAACATTATGGCCCACGCAAATAAAATAGCAGCCACCGCCCACCACAAACTCAGGCTGATTAAGAAAATCATGCCGTTCCTACCAACTGCAGCAGGTAAAACACTGGTAAGCTCTCTAGTGTTGGCCTCCCTAGATGCAATGGCCTATTTATTAACACTCAAGTCAGAGTGACAAACAAAATGCAGACGATCCAGAACGCTGCATCCCGTCTCCTGTTCGGAACACCGAAGTTCATGTCAATCTCTGAGACCATAAGAAACCTCCACTGGCTCAAGATCCGGAACAGGATTAAATTCAAAACACTCTGTATAGTATACAAGGCACTACATAACCAAGGTCCGCTTTTTCTTAAATCTCACCTTAGGTTCCACTCAGCCACAAGATTGCTCCGTTCCAACAATCAAAAACGTCTGCTGATACCACGTACCAAAACAGTCACTTGGGGGGACAGACGCTTCTTGGTGGCTGCTCCCAGACTGTGGAACTCTCTGCCAGTTGCCATCAGAGAAAGCCCGTCCTTGATGCAATTTCGTAGAAAAATAAAGACCTGGCTGTTTGGTCAAGAATAGCAGCCGACTTAGTCTCTGGGAACTTACATACAGTATCTAGCGCCAAGACGCCTACGGGCATTTGTTTGCGCTGTATAAATTGCAAAAATAAATAAATAAATAAATAAGGGCAAGAGTAACGGGGCCCCGGGGCCAAACGGTATTCCTCAAGCGGTATTCAAACACGCACCTGAATACTGGAGCCTTTCCTTAGAGACCCTCTTTTCTGACCTTCAAACATTCAGTCAAGTACCTAGAAGCTGGCACGGTTCCATAATAACGCCTATATACAAAGGAGGCCATAGATCCAACCCGCTTAACTATCGACTAATAACACTGCAGGATGTGGAAGCAAAATATTTTGCATCTCTTTTATTAACAGACCTGGTTAAATGGTCAAGCGACAGAGATTTGATCCCACTCAATCAAACGGGGTTCAGAGCTGGCATCGGAACTATTTCAAATATTCTATCAATAAGCCTGATAGCTGATAAATGCCAGCGTAACAAACAAGAGCTGAACTTATGTTTTATTGGCCTGCAAGCGGCATTCAATAGCGTGGATTGGGACCTACTATGGGCTAAATTAAGATCATGGGACATACCAGAGAGCTTACTAAGGGGCCTGTTGCTATTTTATACTGATACATGGACACAAGTTAAACTAGGCGATGGCACGCGATTATCGAGAAAGTGTCCACAGAAACCGAATTAAAGCAAGGATGCGTCCTGGCGCCTCACTTGTTCAACCTATTTCTTTCGGACCTTTCCGGCAAACTAAACACCTGTAATGCTCACCCTCCGAGACTAGGTAACCTGCAACTCTCACATCTTGCATATGCGGATGACATTGTACTCATGAGCCTAACAAAAGTCGGCATGACTAGATTACTAACGGAAATTTTGCTTTTCTTGTCTGCTAACAAACTGACTTTGAATTCATCTAAAACCAAAATAATGTTAATTTCCAATCGGCGCTCAATAGATTACAATATCTGCATAGAAGACAAAAGGCTTGAAAGGGTCTCAAATTATAAATATCTGGGATATTTTGTTGATGATAAGATGACTCTAATAGCCCAGAAACATTACCTTATGCAAATAACTGGAGCCTTGATCTTCGCATTTAGCTCTTTGTACAAAAAACTAGAGGGCCCCTCGCTCAAACCACTACTAACGGTAATTGCAGTTAAAGCCCTTCCCACCCTAACATACGCAAGTGCAGCAATGCACGGTACGGATGGTGCCTTGTTGAATAGCCTGATTACCAAAATTTATAAGAAAGCCTTTCAACTACCTCGCGATGCTTCACCAGCGTAAATGCGCTTAGAATTTGGTCTCATGAACGAGTCAGTGGGAAGACTATACACGTGCATTAGAACCTGGTACCGTATCAAAATGAACGCCACTGATAACAACTTAAACAAATTCTTGTGGCAAGAAGTCGAAATGGGAACAAGATCAGAGGCAACCAAATTCCTGATTAAAGCACTGGAATTAACACGTACCGCCCAGCTATGGGATAAAAGTTTGCCATTTAAAACATTTAAACAAAACATAAACAAAGCCGCTAAGTTACATTCTCTACTTATTGATAAGGAAATCTTCTCCCATCGCTCATATTGTTGGGCTATAATTAACAGCTACAAACTACTTACTCCGGCGCTCTATTTGGACTCTACATACTCAGTTTTTACTAAAAAAAGGTTGATGGCTCTAAGATTCGGAAAATACCCAACGCTGGCTGATGCACCAGCCTGGAAACACACGGGATCTATTGCCTGTCGGCTCTGCGATTACACCAAAGAGGATATAATCCACATTATTTGTCACTGTACAAAGTTGAAACAGGAGCGAATGCTTCTTTTAAAGAATCATTTTCTGACTAAGGGATTACGCACCTGCAGGTCAGCTATTATAGGCTGTTTGGACTCTACGGACACACAAATTAACTGTAAGATTGTAAAGTTTCTGCTTGCCTTTGAAAAACGCTTGTTAAATAACTAATACCTCTAACACTGTACTGTGACTTTCTGAAACTTCATTTTCTTTGTCCTTTTAAAATGATTATTTGAATTTTATCTTGATGTAAATTTTGAAGATGTATTTTAACTAATTTTAAATTTTAATATTGTGTTACAAGTGCAAAGGAAATTTTGTTATGGTTTTAATTAACTGAACAATAAAGTTTAAACAAACAAACAAACATTCAGTTACCCTGGGTGGGGACGTGTCCTTCCAGTGTTGTGCTATGTACCTTTTGGCTAAAGTGAGGCCCACGAATAAAAGATGCTGCTTATAGCTGTTCCCCCCTATGTCTTCTGTACTATGTAGTAGCACCAGCCTGGGGTCAAGCGGAATAGTCCACGCCAGGACACGGCTCAGGCAGGACGCCACCTTGGTCCAGAACTCCACACCGTATGTAGAAAAGACCCATCGTCTGCACAGTAGCGGAGGCAGACAGGAGACTAGACTGCACACATTTTCAATAATCTATGACAAGTGTAGTACACCCTATGGAGATATTTAAACTGAATGAGCCTGTATCTAGTGGACACCACAGCGTGCCAATGACTAGCCAAGGCTTCGTCCCAGTCATCATCAGTGAGGGCCCGCAGGTCGGCTATCCAAGCCGATTTGGTCTTAAGAATATTGGTTTTGGTGTGTGTGTTAAGCGTCTGGTAGATTTGCCTAATTTTATGATCCCCAATGTCCCCCATCAGTAGGCGGCCCTCTTGTCTCTGCTTTTCATTGTTGTTTCTGATACTTTGCCTACATTTCATACAAGGACTGCGAGACCTGGAATGCAAATAAAAAAAGCAGGGCTGGTTTTGCTATTCGAGCTTATCGTCGCAAAACTTGAGATCTCAGATACCGATAACACGTAGTTTACGCACAGCTTGGGGTGCCAGATGAGTCAGCGGAGAGTTGGGTTTCCAATCCCTTGGTTTGTTTCCTTTCACAAATCGCCGATTGTGAGCCCAACTGAGTCAGCTAGTCAGACGACAACTCTCAGAATGCAAAAAAATAGTTAAATACAAGCCTGAGAATATTAGAAAATGCATGTACATGGCATTTCACACTACAGAGAATAAGCTGTAGCGCTTTCGATGGACAGGAGTATGAGCTTTTTTTGATGTCTATGATCGCCCTTCTCTGTCCCAGCTGAGTAACAAAATTCCGACTTCATAAGCGGCATTACCCTATGGCATTGGTACTACAAAAGGTACATACAGTAATTGGACTGTATTTCAGATTCTAGGAAAAGTTAGCTCTACATAAGTGCCAAATGCGAAACATAGGGTGACCAGATTGTGTGACCCAAAAACCGGGACATTTTACAAAACATAGAGAAAGGACTACAAATCCACATCAATAAAGTGGCAAAGAATGACAGCCCTCATCCACATAGAAACACAGAAGGGGCACTAAGAAAATAAATAAAATGTAATTTTTAAAACCAGCATCATACCTGTTAATTAAATAACCTACTCATAACAGTTGCTTACTAGCCCTGCTTTGGAACATTTAAAAAAGTGCCTCTCACTGTTTTCAGTTTACCCTCTCAAAAAAACACGACATGACGCAATTTTACTGAACTCTGCTGGGACAACTGTTCAAAAACGGGGACTGTCCAGGCAAATCCAGGACACCCGGTCACCCTAGCAAAGCACAAATGTGGTGACCAGATGGCTGTATGTCACCAGTGATGGAGCAAGGCTTTGAGAAAAATAAAACCTGCGCAGATTAACTCCTCAGTAACATTTACTAACAGTGTGCTGTAAAATTAACGTGCAAAAAACACCAGAAAAATGGGGAAAATGCTTTACGCATGCCTGTACTAAGGTTAAATGAAGGCATGAATGACTAGGCCGCATTTGCGTTCTGCTTTTGAATGAAATAAAAATAATGCTGTTTTTGCACATTAATGCACTTGCAAGAAATATAAAGTGGGATAGTGCAATGGTGGGTGGTAAACCGTGAGAAGTACATTTTGTGAAGTTAATAATGTGCGTGTTTTGTTCATTGTAGTGAAGCAAGCATGGGCCTACATTTCTGCATGCAAGTAGAGGGTTAGGGAAATAAAATACGAATAAATAAGCTGAAAATCGAGCACTGAGAGAGTATGGAGAAGGCAAAGGCGGATAACCTTCAAAGAATATTGTATGTCTGCCAAGTAACGGAAGGATGGCTGTGAGATCGAGAAGAAAATGTACAAACTTCTTCCGCAGAAGCGGCAGAGATGAACAATGGAAGTGTAGAGACTCGCAATGTGTTATTTGTTGGAGGAACTGTGTAGTCATGAGACATGCCTAACGTAATGCAAAATGTGTAAAACAAAGAATGCTATGAAAATTATGAATGTGACTATGGTGGTGTGATAGAACACCCCCTGAATCAGCCAATGAGAGACTGAGTTTCTGTAAATGTTTCAACAAGTGTTGGTTTGACATGTAGGTTTTAGGGTATAATTGATGTGCCCTAGGTTGTGTGTTTTTTTAGGAGAGTTAGGAGAGTTGGGAAGTGATTGGGAAGAGAAGCTTAGAGGGAGATCGTCGCTGTTCGTCAGTTTGCTGAGGCCTACCTGTTTCCTGTTATTGTCCTGTATCCAGTATCCTGATAATCTTTGTTCCCTGAATCTTTCTTAGGGGACCCCTGCTATCCCTGTGGCCAGGGTGTGGTATTTCTCTATATTTCCTTAGTTTAGTATAACTAAATGATCCGTACTTTGCATATGTATGTATGTATAATTTACAAATGAATTTTGTCTCTGAAACTATTGTCTCTTCGCCTATCCACTCTTTCGTTTGCATTTATTGATTTTGATATGAGTTTGACACTGTTTGCATTGATACATGTTCTCTCTCTGTGTGATTGATGTTTTGTGTGCTTTGTAAACATGTACAAGTTGAGCCTTTTATCTTCACATTATTTGGTGATAAACATTGCTAACCTTACACTGAGTTTGTGATTATTTCAGATAAATATACAGATAGATAGTACTTATTATTACCATCAACTTCTTAACTTTAGGTCCATCCACCAGAAGAAAGAAGTTGATATGCAGGCTCAGTTATGTAATTAGAGTGTTAAATCCGAGTCTGTATAATGAAAAACTGATTTTAAGTGTTCAAGTCTTGAAACTCACTGCGTGATTCACTGAATTGTTGCATGGGATTGTGTAAATGTGTATGGGTCTGTGACTTGTGTTTTTACTGATTATCGATCCCTGATTTGCGCTGGGTCAGTTTTTGGTAGCAGAGGATGGTTAATTATTGATTAGTTTGGTGATAATTATTGATTATTTGTTTGATACCATGAAAAGTTAGTGTTTTCTTCTATGTTGTCTGGAAGTGCAGGTACGGAGATACCTGAGATCCCTGAATGATAATGTTATTTAGCCTGAAGAAGACAGAAGAATAGTATAGATAAGGTATTACACTGGAGAAGTGCTTTGTCTGTTGTCATAATACTGAACAGCGAAAGGCTGCAGGTGTTATGATAGGGACTATTCGGTTGGGAGTTGATTTTTGTGTGTAATAGTGAAGGGTCCACTTCCGAAACTCTGCCCTTACGTACCCAAAGGAGTACCATTACCTCTTTCCACGAGAAAGTCCTCCTTTGGTTAGTATCCCGAGAGGAGTACCAAGTCCTCCTGTAGCTTGTTTGGGTATAGAATAGCGCTGGTCATAATTTTACTTGAAGTGAAAGAATTTCTCTCTGAAGTGGAAATTATCTCTTTAATTAGAGGAATAGTCAAGGTAGCATTGTTTTATGTTGTTATTAACAAGAATTGGTTAAGAAAAATTTAGAAAATACATTGCCGTGATATTTTGTAAAGGGAGGGTCAGTAGAAGGAATAATACTAAAGTCAACAAAAGGCCTAGCTGTCATTGGGCAGATAGCGGGCGCTTAGAGAGCCATTATTGGTTGAATGTTGTGAGCTGTGTTGGTATTGGTCGAAGATACTGATTACGTAGAAGTGCTCTGATTGGTTGGTTGGTGTGAGTTGCGCTGGTATTGGACGACCGATAGCAAATAGAATAAGCAGAAGTACGGAGAGTTTGTTGTTTACGGAAATATATTTTAGCGTGAAAAGTCGGGAAAATGAAGTTGATTAATAGAATAAAGAGTTTCTTCAGAAAAGACAAACCGATAATAACTAGAGAGGTAATTCCTATTCCACCTCCAAGAATGCCTGCTTCTTTTATGATGTTTGAACTTAATTACTATAGGTGTACATGGTTGGAGAATTGGGTGGGATACACGGAAGATGTTGGTGTTTTGGCTTTCTCAGAGCATAGCACTTTTAATGTAAGGATTTTGGTGAATTTGACAGGGTAAATGAACTCCTTACAAACAAGTCCTAGACCTACATAGTATGAAGCATTAGAGGAATGGGAATAAGAGGCTTACAAACTAGAGAAATACAGGAATGGAAATAGATACAGGAATATGATATCTAGATATGCTGAGGCAAGATGTTATGATCAAATGAAAAGATGGAGGGAAGTTGTAAAAGCCGATGATTTGTACCCAGTTTTAGTTGCTGAGGAATCGACTGGAGGCAAATGTAAAGAAAAAAGAAAAATGTAGAGTCACCAGGATTAAATTTTGACCCGAGTGAATCTGATGATGCATTGTTAGATGACATCTTGACTAAAAGTCCTCCATCCTTTCAGGAATACTCAAGAGAGATTATTCCAAATGCACCATTAAGGGCAACCCCACTGATTCCGCAGGTTCCACAAGTTCCGGTATTTACTAGAGTAGTAAAAGAGAGTAAAATGGACATGTTGAATAAAGCGAGAGAGGAGTTGACTCTGAAAATCAATCAATTGAATCTGAATGCAGAAGCATTGACAGTGCCGGTAAAAATTGGTCCTATAATTCTGTTGTATGGAGAAAAAACAGAACATATCGAGAATACATGCGTTGACACTCCCAATAAAGTACAAATATTACTTGGAGAGCAAGAAATCTTCATGAGAAATTGGGAGATATAGAATGGTGGAAAGGTAGATGGGCGAAATAGAAATAAGAAGTGATTACTGACAAAAATGCACTTTTACATTCATTAAGGGAAACAGGACTAGCTGAAAGAGTATGTCCGATTAGAGAAGTTCCAGGTGGTCGATATGTTCATGTTCCTTGGCCAAGACAGGATATATTATCCTTTACTAATGACTTTCCTAGACTGAGGGAAAAACTGTTTTCGTGGTACAAACAAGTAGAGAAGTTTGTGAAAGTTTCAAAAGTTTTGTTGAAGGATCTAGATGGATTGTTTGAGATTGTCGTTCCAGCTGATTTATTGACTTAGTATAAGATTACTAGTGATTGGCCACAAGTAGAATATCCTATTGATGCGAAAACAGGTGCACCTCAGATGAGGTGATGAAAAAATATAATCAAGTAATAACTTTCCTGAAGAGTAAAATGTCTCCAAAGGAAACTGATTGGGTTAAAATAGACAGGACAGCACAAGAACCAAAAGAGTCGGTACGTGCTTACTATGATAGGTTGTTATAAGTGTTCAAACAGTAAAGTGGGTTTGAGAATATCGGAGATAAAGATATGGGACATTTTGTGTATTGTTTTGTGTTTGGATTGAAACCAGAAATTAGTAAATTGATTCAGCACATTTGATTTGTTGACAGAGTAAAACAGTTGACGAGATTCTGAGGTATGCAAAACATTGTAGTGATGATATTGAGTTGACACATAAAAAGTTAAAGGAGAAAATGATGTGGGCACAAATGAAAGTGGCAGAAAAGCAAGAAGGAAAGGTGGTTCTCAAACAGATTATCAGATGAAAGGTCAGAAACAGAATGGTCAAGTATTCTTTGGTGGTAGAGGTAGAGGTAAAATGAATAAAGATGAAATGAAAAAGAAATATCCTTGTCATGTGCACGCAAAGTTTGGACATTGGAACAGCAAGTATAGATCTGTTCTGAAGAATAATGGGGTGAATCAAAATTTAAATCCACAGATTCAGAATTAAGTGGTTGTGAATCAACAACAGCAACAGCCACAGCAGGTAGTTACTTTCGCAGTTAGAGGTGCCCCAAGCTTTTATGCCAAAAAATGTGAATGCTCAAGTGCAGAGATACGGTGCGAACACTGTATTTCACGAAGGTGAACAAATTGGTAAGAATCAAAATATGCAAATAGTTTCTCAATACTCGTTGCAGTGTAAAGAAAGTGATTCAGACTCATCTCAATGATGGTGCCTGAGGGGGGAGGAAGAGTGCGTGTTTGGCGCATCTCTAGAGGTAGATCAGTCAGGTCCATTTGTTGCTGGAAAAGCGGAAGGTAATGATATTACTTTCCTGGTGGATAATGGTGCTACCCGTTCTATTGTAAGAGCAGCAGAAATTCCAAACCTACCCCTCTTGAGAGAAACTATCCAAGTTGTAGGAGTCTCCAATAAATTTGTTAAAACTCCTATCACAAAGCCAGTAGAATTTCATATTGGAAGATTCAGAGACATGCATCGGTTTGTGGTATGTGATACGAGTTCGGTGAATCATTTAAGGAGAGATTTTCTTTGTAAGATGAACTGCACGGTCTATTGTACACCAGATGGTATTGCTTTCCAAACACCAGATGAGGATGTTGCCTTTAAAATGATGTTTGCGAAGCAAGAGACAGAAGTGGATAAATTGCTTTCACTTCTTCACTTCAAAATATTTGCCTGCAGAATTGAGAAATTCAGTAAGGTCTGATGTATGGAACTTTACAGGAAAAGAAATTGGTTTGATGAACGTTGTGGATCCTATTTAGGTTACGGTGAAACCATGTACAACATATCCAAAAACAACTCTGTACAAGATAAGTCCTGAAATAATAGCAGGAGTTATTTATGTGATTGACCAAATGATTGAGCAGGGTATCCTAAGAGAAATACTAAGCAGTCCTTGTAATTCACCTATTATGGGAATTATAAAGCCAAGTGGAAGTATAGAATAGTACAAGATTTACACAGGATTAATAAGATTGTGATACCCTTTTGTCCAATATTGACAAATCCAGCAGTTAGCCTTTATCAAATTCCCTCTGATGCAGAATGGTATGCAGTGATTGATCTGTGTCTAGCATTTTTCTCGATTCCTTTACATCCGGATAGCCAGTATTTATTTGCTCTCCGGTTCGGAGACCGTGTTTTGGCATGGAGCCGAATTCCTCAAGGGTGCACAGAAAGTCGTTCAATTGTTAATCAAAATTTTTTAAAGTTCTTTTTGGAAACTTTGGTCATCCCAGAAAAATCAGTCTTGGTTTAGTATATTGATGACCTACTGGTGGCATCAAAAACACGAGAGGCTTGTGTGACCGATACAATTGCCTTACTGAACCATTTGGCAGAAGGAGGACATAAGTATCACCAGCAAAATTACAATTTTGTCAAAAGGAGGTCCAATATTTAGGACACAAGATAGAGAAGGGAGCCACGAGAGTGACACCGGAACGGATCAGTGTGATTAAGCAAATGAGACTCAGAAAAAGTGCAAAAGTTTTTGGAAATTGTTGGATATCGCAGACAGTGGATCAGTGGCTTTTCACTGCTTGCAAAACCTCTACAGAGGTTCACACACAAAGATGTGGCTGATCCGATTGAGTTGGATGATGAAAGCATGAAAGCTTTTGTTGAGTTACGAAACAGTCTTTGTCGAGCACCTGCATGGGGAATGCCAGGTCATGCAAAGGATTTTGAATTGTACTGCTGTGATAGAGATGGGTGTGCACTTTAAGTTCTAACTGAAAGATATGGAATGGCACGACGTCCAGTGGCATATTTTTCTGCTACTTTAGATTCAGTGGCTGCAGCGTTACCAGGATGTTTGAAAGCAGTGGCTGTGACTTGTGTGAGTCTGGAACAGAGTTAAGCGTTTTTAATGGGACATCCAGTCAAAGTATATGCGCCACACTGTTGAGATTCTTTTAACAAGAACACAAACTCAGCACATGACCTATAGTCCGCTGACTAGGTATGAAAGAGTAATATTGGGTGCTGAGAATGTGACTGTGATGAGATGCACGACAATAAATCCGGCAAACCCTGTTGCCTAGTCCATTCTGTGAAGAAGTGAAAGATTAAGCAGATCATGATTGTTTGGATGTGACAGATTTGTGCACCAAAACAAGGCCAGATATCAAGGATACACCGCTAGAGGAATCAGATACGGTGATGTTTGTTGACGGATCATGTCTGAGAAATGAAAGAGGTATCTTGAGTTCTGCCTATGCAGTATGCACAGTGGCTACAGTTCTAGAAGCATCCTGTCTAAATGGGGTACACTGCACAAATTGCTGAACTAATCGCTCTGATTAGAGCATGTAAAAATGGCAAAATCTGAGAGTAACCATATTTACTGACAGTCAATATGGTTTTGGGGTAGTTCATGATTTTGGACAGATATGGATGCAAAGGGGATTTCTGACTTCTTCAGGTTCTCCGATTAGACACAGTAAAAATGTGAACGATTTATTGGATGCTTTGCAATTGCCCAAGAAAAATGCGGTGGTCAAATGTTCTGCACTTCAGTCAGGAAATGATTATGTGACGATTGGTAACAGATACACTGATCAGGTGCATCCTTTCTGTGCACAAAATTCAATTGCCAACAACAGAGGGGTGGAAAAGAAAAATGCCCATTCCCATTTGATGTTTTCCTCTTTGGAAACTTGGGATGAAATTAGGCAGTTGCAAGAGGAGGCAGGTGATGAAGAAAATGGGCTTTGGATGAAATCAGGCTGCAAGAGGAAGAGCAGAGGATGAGGTATGGATGTACACAGATGAAAGATCAGTTATGCCAGATTGTTTGCTTTTTTAAATGGTAAGGGTATATCATGGAATTGCACATGTTGGAAGAGATGCAATGATTAGACTCTTCAAGCAGTCATGGTATAACCCTAAATTCTGAGTTATTGCAGAGAGTCTAGGCCAAAGGAGTATTATATGTCAGCAGCAAAATCCAGGCAGAAAGACAGCTGTTAGTTGGTGACGAATTAGAAAAGCAGCAGGACCATCTACGAGGCTCTAGCTTGATTTTATTGAGCTTCCCCCATGTAATGGGCTAAAATATGCGTTGTTTGTTGCTTGTTTTCTTGTTGGGTAGAGGCGTATCCAACAAGAAGGAATGACAGTCTTACAGTTGCAAAATTGCTTCTGAGAGAATTAATACCAAGGTACGGATTTCCAGTCCCTTCAGAAACAGATAGGGGATCACATTTCAACAATGAGATAATTCAGATGTTTTGTGCTGCATTACAAATTGAGCAAAAGCTGCATTGTGCCTATCGACCAGAAGCTTCTGGAGTGGTCGAGCAAATCAATGGCAGTATAAATTCTAGACTGTCAGTAAGTAAGTAACTTTTTATTGTTTAGGTTAATTAAAACCATTACAAAAAATACATTAAAACAATCTCCACAAGTAGAATTAAAAGAGAAAATGTAAAAGCAAGACATTTTAGTTAAAAAAGTAAGATTACGAACATCAATAAACGTGAATGGCAAATTGTTCATAGCAGCTGGACACAGCCCGAAATTTCCTCTTTAGCCGACTGCCTGGCATGGTAGTTTCCATTCTGCTAGTATCAGAAATTTCACCAGCTTCCCATTTAGCGGTGGAAGACCAGGATCAAAACAAGCAAGGACTGCTTGTCTGCGTGAGCGGATACTTAGTTCGTTAAAGGCTGTTTTTAACAGAGCTGCTCTCTCCTCGTTCAGCCTCGAGCAAGTGCATAGTAAATGTTCTAAGTCTTCGACTCCTATTCCGCACAGCCGGCATCTAGTCCCATAGTTCATTCTCAGCCACGGTGGTAGATATGGAATGGCAGGTAGGATCCCCAACCTATGTTTTAAAAAGGCTTCTTTTGTTTTCCAACCATATCCAAGACCAAAATATGCTTGGAGCCCCGGTGTTTTGTATGTCCACAGAGTCATCCAGGCATGACGCCTGTGAGAAAAGGTGGCTTTGTCCTCCACATGAGAATGTCTTTTTAAGCTCTTGTTCACTGCGCGCTTAAATTGTGCATGCGATAGAGGAACCTCCCATAGCTCTTTTAGACCTGTAATACTCAGGGACTCCTCTAAGTATTTTTTCGCCGGCGTTCCAGAGGAGTTGGTCAGGTATTGCCAGAGCTGTTGATTCAAGGAGTTTTCCGGTGAATTCTTTATTTTGTGCTCGTCAGACCAAATTCTAAACGAATCTGAGCTTGTGAGGTATAGGATGGCAAATGGAAGAGAAGTCTGTAGGCCTTTGATATAGTTATATCTAGAAGTATTGCATCAGTACCTCTTAGGGCCTCACTGCCATACGTGATTGATGACTCTATTTTAGTTTTCGCCACTCGAAGCAGTGGCAATAGAGTCTCACCACTCAAGTTGGACTTAAGCTGTTTCAGCGTCATGGTTATTAGCATCCCTTTCCTCTTAATGGCTTCTAATTGATTTTGGTAGTGGCCACCTTTATCAACTATGATCCCAAGGTATTTATATTCTGAGCAGTTAGAAATTACTTTTGTGCCAAGGGACCAAGTGTGCAACGTTTTGTTCCTAGTTATGGACAACACTTTGGTTTTGTTGATGTTGACTTCTAATAGATTGTCGTCGGCGTACCCATGGAGCGTGTTAATCAGATTTTGAAGGCCCACTTTTGTGTGGCTGACCAGGACCACGTCATCAGCATAAGATATGCTAGACAATGCTTTTCCCCCTAACCGGGGGGCGTGGGAATTGCAAGCCTCTAGTGTGGGTGGCAGGTCAGCTGTAAATAGGTTGAAGAGGGTAGGAGCTAGCACACACCCCTGCTTTAGGCCTTTTGTAGTTGGAATACGCCTAGAGAGGTGCGAGCCATTTCCAAGCTTTACCTGGACCCACGTGTTCATGTGCAATTCAATCAGGAGACTTAATGACGAGGGAATCCCCCATGAGGCCAATTTTCGCCAAAGGATTCCTCTGTTAACATTATCGAAGGCCGCCTTAAAGTCCACAAAGCAGAGATGGAGAGCCTGTTTAGTCACTCTTGCCTTATCGATGAGTAATGAAATGGCCACCAGATTTGTTGTTGTTCCGGTGTCTCTGCAGAATCCCGTTTGGCTAGATGGTATTAGGCTATGGTTTGTTGCCCATTCTCGCAGCTGGGTCAATAAAAGGCCCGCAAAATATTTAGCCTCAATGTCTTGGAGTGCAATCAGGCGGTAGTTTTTTGGGAGTATTCTATCCCCTGCCTTGTAAATCGGTGATATGATTGAGCCCCTCCATGAGGCAGGCAAGCACCCCGAATTATTGACAGACATAAAGAGGGGGGTCAGCGTGTCAGCCCAATATTCTGGTTCGAGTTTAAAGAGGGCCGGCGGAATTCCATTAGGCCCGGCTGCGCCGTCTTTCCTGCCTTTGGAGATTAATTTCCTGATTAGGACCGCAGAAGGATCAGGTTTGACATCTTCACATGGTGAGACTGTTTGAAGTGGTCGGCTCTCTAGCTGAACGTACGGATTTCCAGTCACTTTAGAAACAGATAGGGGATCACATTTCAACAATGAGATAATTCAGATGTTTTGTGCTGCATTACAAATTGAGCAAAAGCTGCATTGTGCCTATCGACCAGAAGCTTCTGGAGTGGTCGAGCAAATCAATGGCAGTATAAATTCTAGACTGGGAAAAGTGTGTGCATCCACAACATTGAAATGGACTGACGCTTTACCCCTGGTATTAATGAGTCTTGGAAGCATTCCTGATAAAAAAAGACTGGATTGAGTCCTCATGAAGTTTTGATGGGAAGGGCAATGAGACAAGCGATTGTACCAGCAAACAAACTTATGAATATTTCTGATGATTTGGGGCCAGATGTAGGAGGCCATTTACCGACCGGTAAATGGGTATTTGGGATGTAGGGGCATCATTTTACAGAATCGGTAAATTTACCGATTCTGTAAAATACCGAATCGGTATTTTTACCGATTCGGTAACGGCCAGATGTAGGTGGGACTCATCAGAGTCCCTAAATCCTTACAGATTCGGTATTTTACCACCCAATCCAATTGGGAGGTAAAATACCGAATCCAGGTGTGCATGCACATGTGTGCATGCACACCTAGCCATGTGACAGACAGACATGCCTTAGGGCATGTCTGTGTGCCACATGGCACACATGCCCGTCTTTGGGGTGCTAGAGGGTGTCAAAGTGACACCCCCTGCACCCTTGCTGAAATTGGTATTTACGGAATCGGTAAATACCGATTCGGTATTGCCCATTGATTCCTATGGGCTTCAAGGCCCATAGGAATCAATGGGCATTACCGAATCGGTATTTACAGAATCGGTAAATACCGAATCCTAACGATTCGGTATTTACCGATTCTGAAACACCTACATACCCCCCCTCTATTTTACCACTTCTTAAATACCGAATCGGTAAAATTTGGTATTTAAGAAGTGGTAAAATAGAATTACCTACATCTAGCCCCTAGTGCTTGATTATTGCAGAAGGATTGGTTGATCTGGTGCGTTCTGTGTCTGATCAGGTTGGAGAAATTGCAACCACAACACAGCCGGATCAAGCTCATGATCTGAGTCTAGGTGAGTGGGTTCTTATCAGGAAACACTAAAGGAAGTCTTGTTTAGAACCCAGATGGCATGCACCCTATTAGATTATACTGGTGACAATGACAGCAGTGAAGTGTGGTGGCTTCCCAATTTGGATTCATGCAAGTCATACAAGGAGAGTCCAAGTCCACTTGAAGAAGGTGAGTAGCACCTGGTCAAAGAAAAAAAGAAACCAGAGACTAGAGGTTGTGAAGCTAAAGAATCTAGGGTGACAGATTCTGATGATGATGTGAGTGATGAACAACCAAGTACAAGGCAAGTAGAGTGAGCACCAGCTACTGGGTCTCATAAGACTGTTGTTGAGCAAGAAGAAGAGAAAGTTACTGAAAATAAAGACCAAACACAACTAAGAGAAGTGCTGAATAAAAGAATTTGTGAACCAGAAAAAGAGGGTGATGAAGAGGTTCAACATAAGTCAGCAAAAAAAGGAGACAATTGGCCAAGTGGAGTGAAAAGACTGAAATACACTCTTGAGAAAAGATAACCGGAGCAAATAAATGGAGGTTCAAGTCAAACTGAACAAGAAGAAACAGAGAAAGAATTAGTGCGAAAAACAAAGAGAGAAATAATTCCAAGCAATAGATTACAACTCCAGAATGGACATATGTAACATTGGAAAAATTGAAAGCACAGATCAAATGAAGAGAGAAGCTGGTAATGGTACTGAGCAAGTTGATGAAAGCAAATTGAAACTGCCTTAAAAAGAACTGTGAAAAGTTAAGGAGCAACAACTCCAGTCAAAATAAAATTGAAAGATCAAGAAGATATGAAGGAGAGTTTGAGAAGATTTTTTTTAAAAAGGAGATAAAGAGGGGGGTAAAAAAGAAAGCCTTGAAGTGTAGGATACACTAATTTGGTGGTTTTTAGAGAATTATTAGAATTTTTCATAGATTTTTTAGTTGTTATATTTTTTATAATATACAAAATGACAGAAGCTACAGTGACTGGACATCAAAAACCTAGTCTAAAACTTAGATGTATTGAAGCTTGCTTATTTAGTGTCCTAGTACTAATGTTGATGTGTTTAATATTAACTGTCATTGGGCCTGTTCTAATGGTAACTAATAACATAAATAATGCTAATAATGTAATAAGTGATAGAGTGATTTCTGTTACTAAAGCAACACCTAATACTAATATAGAACAGATAGATGAAAGTATTTAGCATCATGATAAATTGATTTCTCGTTAAATGTCTTTACACAATTACTGTATGAGTATGTCGAGAGAATGGATGTGAGAGATTGTTATGTGTGGATGCAATTACCTTGGTCTGTCTCAGAGGGAGTAACTTACCATCATTTACCTTTAAATTATGTTGTGTCGTGCAGTATAATAACAAGTTTGTTTTGTGTGACGGGTAAGTTACAGTAATATTACTCAAACATGGATTTAGTATTTTCAGAAATTCCTATTAGAAAAGTCATGAATAGAATATATAGTAACAGAAAGGCAGAATACATGGGAGAATTTTTCCATATTACTCAGACACTAGATATAGTATATGCTTATAGACATAATCTTACCTGTAGTTTGCAGATTGAAGAAAAGCATTTCATTAATATGGTAGAAGATAGAAGACAGGACTTGCAAAGAAAAGCTGCTGAACAGAAGTCACATGTATCATCATGGTCTTTCAGAGAGGGAAATTATAAAAAGGGTGAGACTTACGCTGCAATGTCTCTGGATTGATATCATAAAGCGAAACTTAGTTTCCTTAGACTAAAAACTGACTATAATAATTATTTCATTGGAACTAGTGAGTCTGAACATACCTTTTTAATAAATGGTGGATGGGGATTGAAAAGAGGAACTGATCCTGTTTTTCCAGAAGTTTATTATGTGTGTGGTAAGAGTGCCTACTATAGGTTGCCTGCACATTGGTATGGTAGTTGGTATTTTGGAATCGTATTTCCTAATGAATGAATTAATAAAATTAAATTTATATAGTGCTTAGCTACCCTGAGGCCTCCTAGCGCTGATGGGGCGGAGAGACAGAGAGGTGTGGCATGCTAGAGTGGGATGCTGAACAGGTGAGTTTTGAGAAGTTTCCGGAAAGCCAGCATATTGGATTCCTCTTGGAGAGTAAGAGGGAGGGAGTTCCATAGCTTGGACGCATTTAGTGAGAAGGAGCGTCCACCCCACCTGGATCTTTGTACTTTTAGTGAAGTGGCAAGAAAGGCGAAGCTAGAGCGAAGACTCCTATGAGGATGGTAGGGGGTGACCAAGGACTGAAGGATGGCTGGGCCTGATTTCCTCATGGCTCTATGGACCAAGCACATGGCCTTAAACTGTATCCTAGCCTGGATAGGAAGCCAATGAAGACCCCTCACGGCAGGTTTCGCAGTTTGTCTCCGAGGAATCAGGAGCAGCTGGCAAGCCGCGCAGTTCTTGATCACCATTAGTTTCTGGATGGTGGACTGAGGCAGATACAATGCGTTCCCGTAATCCAGACGGGACAGTATGAGGGCTTGTACCATAATCCTCCTTGCCTGAAACGGGAGCAGGGGAAGGATCTTTCTCAACATTCTCATAAGGCCAAAACAAGTGGCAGAGAGCTTAGTGGCTTGGTGAATAAAACAAAGAGAGCTGTCAAGCCACATGCCTAGGCTCTTAATCTGCTGCTTTGGGGTGGGCATATGGCCAAGGCAGGTCGGCCAAATAAGTGCTGAGGAGGGAGATGGAGATTTGCCCAGGAACATCAGTTTGGTTCTGTCTCCATTTAACTTGAGGTGGGAGTGATCCATCCATTCGGCTACCACCTCTAGACAGGTAGCAAGAGTGAAAGATGATCCCTCAAGGTGGTTTAGAGCCACCACCAGTTGGGTATCATCTGCGTAGGTAACTATTTTCATGCTGAATGGAAGGACTATCTCTGCCAAAGGGGCCATATAAGTGTTAAAAAGCGTGGGGCTTAGGGATGAGCCCTGGGGGACCCCACAGCTAAGAGGCCATTGGTTTGATACAGCAGCTTCCTCAAAAACTTGAAAGAAGCGATCCTTGAGAAAGGACTGGAACCAGGTAAGTGCCTTATTTGTCACTCCTAGATTTTTTAGCCGCTCCAGCAGGATGGTATGGTTAACAGTGTCGAAGGCGGCACAGAGGTCTAGCAGGATGATAGCTACTGAGCCGCCCAAGTCCAGTAGTCTCCTTGCCTCTTCTGTTACAGCCAGAAGTGCTGTCTTAGTCCCAAGCTGAGGACGGAAGACTGTTTGAGAGGTATGAAGCAAGTTGTTGGATTCCAGGTATTGTACCAGTGTGCAGTTTATATGTCTCTCAATCAACTTGCTCAGCCATGGAAGGAGAGAGATGGGACGGTAATTAGGAATATTTGATTGATCTAGATTGGGTTTTTTCAAGAGAGCTCTCATCTGTGCACATTTCCATGACAAGGGCACCATGCCAGAGGTAATAGAGAAGTTTAAAACATCTAAGATGACTGGGCTAATGGCATTAATGACTAGAGAGAGGTACTGAGGGGGTGCAGGGTCAGTGGGAGAGACCGACTTTACCCTGGAGATAAGAATGTCCAGGGAGTCTGCCTCTAACAAGGGGAATTCTCCAAGGGAGCACTGTATTTCAGGGTGTGGTCTTCTCGTGCTCAGATCTTTGGACTCCGGCAGATAGAGAGGAAAAGGCCGGCTTATCATCTGTGTTTTTTGATGGAAATATTCTGCTAGATTGTTACAGTGGTCTGGGGCTTCCTCTGTTTTGGGAGGTTTCTGCGGCATAGTGAGGAGATATTTAGCGATGCAAAAGATCTCTTTAGGAGAGTTAGCAGCTGCATTTATCCTCTCCTCATAGAAGGTGGTTTGGGCATTTTTGATCTTTGCCTTATAGCGCCTGATTGCCTCTCTATAATCCTGTTTCCTCTCAGCTGCATAGTTCTGTCTCCATCTTCTTTCAAGTTTCCTGCAAGACTGCTTAAGCTCCCTTAATTTAGGAGAAATCATGGGGATAGTTTTTTTAGGTCTCTTGTGAGAGGGTTTTATTGGGAAGTATGATATCCAGTGAACTTTGGATCCATGAATTGAAGTTATTATTTGCTGACTCAGGGTTTGGGTCACTATGGGGTCTGGTGTCGTCGAGGACAGTAGTCCATTGGCTGACAGAAATAGTTGACCATTTCCTTTCAAGTGACAAAGTTGTATTCTGAGTGGGAGCGGGGGCCGAGATCTACCAGACCAGGGGGACTAGCAAATGGTCAGTCCAAGAAAGGGGAATGGGGGTACCAACCAGGAGATGCTGATTGTTGCTAAGCACCGGATCAAGGAGATGGCCTTTATCATGCGTGGGGGCAAAGCTTTTCTGCTTAATTTGAAGTGCTGAGAGGCTGGTGGATAACCCATTGGCCAGATGGTTGGAGTGGTCATCCAGGTGGATGTTAAGATCACCCAATATTGTAAAATTAGCTGAAGTTAGAGCTAATCCAGTGACAAATGTGGGGAGAGTATTAAGGAATTGACCTATCGGGCCTGGGGGTCGGTAGAGCAGTAAGCCAGAAAAGGTAGAGGTAGGAGAGAGTTTTATTGAGAAAGTCATGTTTTCGCAATCTGATGGCCCCTCCGTAGAGGACCGGCAACTAAAGTTGTCTTTAAATATTATAGCTAGTCCCCCACCTCTTCCAGTCTTGCGGTCTACTCTTTGTATTAAGTAGCCAGGTGGTTTGGGTAGTGACTGGTTCGATTTCATCTTGTAGCCAAGTTTTTGTTAGGAATAAGGCATCAGGTTTAAGCTCATCTAGAAGGAATGTAAGTTCAGTTGAGTGCTTTTGGGAGGGAACGACAGTTCAGGAGGAAGAATTTTACAGGGGGCTAGATAGAGGTGCTTTCTTGCTGTAGGGTTGAAACTTATAATTACAGTAGGAGCAGCAGGAGAGACTGTTGGCAATATTCATTGAGTTTAGACAATTGCTACTCATAGCTCCTCTCAGGGCTGTTAGAGACTGAGCACTGTAGCTCAAGATATCTTGAGAGCTGCCACTGCCAGGGGTCCTGGCCCCTGGTCCCGGTCGGGTACGGACGGGCGCGGATAGGCACAGACGGGCTTGCCTTTGGCGCGCCGCTGGCACGTGGGAGCTTTCATCCGTTCAAGTAGTGGTGCAGCATGAAGACTAGAGCGCTGCCCGCCACCGGAAGTGTCCCACCCTGGAAGTGCCTCCCAATTATGCCCTCCGCTCAACAGCACTTGCCGAGTCGGACCCGGGGTGAGGGAGCACTCGAATGCAGTAGGTGAAGATTGGGCAGATAGATACAGAATACAGTTTCCTTGCCAATGATCATGGGAATGTGCAAAATACAGTAAAACGAAATGAAGGCAGGATAAAAAGTATTTAAAACAACAGATAAAATCCAAGCAGCAAGCAGCACTACCTCTATTCAGGCTCTTCCGCGTCCGCTGCGCGTGGGAGCGTTCATCCGGTTAAGTAGCGGTGCAGCGCTAAGACTAGAACGCTGCCCGTCACCGCAAGTGTCCCGCCATTGGAAGTGCCTCCCAATTATGCCCTCCACTCAACGGCACTTGCCGCGTTGGACAGGGGCGAGGGAGCACTCGAATGCGGTAGGTGAAGATTGGGCAGATATATACAGAATACAGTTTCCTTGCCAATGATCATGGGAATGTGCAAAATACAGTAAAATGAAATGAAGGCAGGCTAAAAAGTATTTAAACCAACAGATAAAATCCCAGCAGCTAGCAGCACTACCTCTACTCAGGCTCTGCCGCGTCCGCATGTAATAACATGAATGAAATAAATCATGGACTAATACCCAAAAAGAGAGCAAGGTTTTCAGAAATATCAGGAGATATTTTTGGTGCACTGATACCTTCAGTTGGAGTTGTTCTGAAATCGCATAAAATTCAAAAACTGTCTATAGTGGTTGATCGTTTAGCAACAGATACCGCTGGTGGGTTCCTAATGATTGATACTGAAATGGTTACAATTAGATCAATGGTGTTGCAAAATTGACTTGCCCTTGATATTTTATTGGCAAAGGAGGGTTGAAAATTCAACACTGCTGTACTTATATCCATGACAAAAGTAAAAGTCTTGAGGGGTGTATAAAACATATTACAAAACTACATGAAAATTTGACCCAACTAGAGGTTGATAGTGTTAGGGAGAAACTTGTTAAGAGTTTTTACATTTGGGAGTAGTTTATTAGGAAAAATAGTAATTATCAATAATTATGGCATGTAAATGTTGTAAGTGTAGATATAGAAAAAAGGAGATGACAGAGTCAAATAACAAACGTAAAGCCGGAAAGAGAGAGAGAGATGAGATAGAGTTAGAAGATATGAGAGGAAACTATTATGAAATGATGAAAGATTTAGATGAGAGAATGATTAAGAAAGAAAGAAGCACAGATTTATAAATAAAAGTAAAAGTGGCAATTAGTATGGTGGTTATTTTTGTGATGGCTCAAAAATGCCATCAAAGGTGGGAATTGATGGAGGAGGGCTTTGAGAAAAATACACCCTGCTCGGATTAACTCCTCAGTAACATTTCCTAACAGTGTGCTGTGAAATTAACGTGCACAAACACAAGAAACATGGGGGAAATGCTTTAGGCATGCGTGTACTATTGAGAGACTAATGCATGAAAGACTAGGCCGCGTTCTGCTTTTGAATGAAATACAAATAATGCTGCTTTTGCACAATAATGCTCTTGTAAGAAATATAACGTGGGGTAGTGCAATGGTGGGTGGTAAACCGCGAGAAGTACATTTCATGAAATTAATAATGTCTGTGTTTTGTTTATCGTAGTGAAGTAAGTATGGGCCTACATTTCTGCATGCAAGTTGAGGGTTAAAGAAATAAAATATGAATAAATATCAATCAATCAATCAATGGCATTTATAGAGCGCACTACATACCCGTAGGGTCTCAAGGCGCTGGGGGAGGGGGGGTGCCGCTACTGCTCGAATAAGCTGAAAATCGAGCTCTGAGAGAGAATGGAGAAGGCAAAGGCTGATAACCTTCAAAGAATGTTGTATGTCTGCCAAGTAAGTAAAGGATGGCTGTGAGATTGAGAAGAAAATGTACAAACTTCTTTCGCAGAAGCGGCAGAGATGAACAATGGAAATGTAGAGACTCGCAACATGTTATTTGTTGGAGGAAATGTGTAGGCATGAGACGTGGCTAACGTAATGTAAAATGTGTAAAACAAAGAACGCTATGAAAATTATTAATGTGACTATGGTGTTGTGATAGAACACCCCCTGAATCAGCCAATGAGACACTGAGTTTCTGTAAATGTTTCAGCAAGTGTGAGTTGTACATGTAGTTTTTAGGGTATGAGAGAGGTGCCCTAGGGGGTGTTTTTTTAGGAGAGTTGGGAAGCGATTGGAAAGAGAAGCTTAGAGGGAGATCGTCGCTGTCCGTCAGTTTGCTGAGGCCTACCTGTTTCCTGTTTGTGTCCTGTATCCAGTATCCTGATAATCTTTGTTCCCTGAATCTTTCTCAGGCGACCCCTGCTATCCCTGAGGCCAGGGGGTGGTATTTCTCTTTATTTCCTTAGGTTAGTATAACTAAATGATCCGTACTTTACATAATAATGTGCAAATGTATTTTGCCTCTGAAGCTATTGTCTCTTCGCCTATCCACTCATTCATTTGCATTTATTCATTTTGATATGAGTATGACACTGTTTGCATTGATAAATGTTCTTTCTCTGTGTGCTTGATGTTTTGTTTGCTTTGTAAACCTGTACATGTTGAGCCTTTTATCTTCACATTATTTAGTGATAAACATTGTTAACCTTACACTGAGTTTGTGAATATTTTAGAAATATATAGACAGATAGATAGTACCTATTATTACCATCAACTTCTCAACTTTAGGTCCATCGACCAGAGGATGGGGGTTGAAATGCAGGCTCAGTTATGTAGTTAGAGTGTTAAAACAGAGTCTGTATAATGAACAACTGATTTATGTGTTCAAGTCTTGAAATTCACAGCGTCATTCACTGGATTGTTGCATGCGATTGGGTAAATGTGTATGGGCCTGTGACTTGTATTATTAATATTGATCCCTAATTGGCGCTGGATCACCAGCACATCCCATTTCCTTCCCACAAGCTTTCCTGTACATGTCGCTCGTGATCAGCTGCTTTGGCACGATTGGTTACATCAAAGTAAGGCACGGTCACATTTCCCAGCATGCAATGGGTGCTTAGACCTCTGCCATTGGGCTGGAATAACTGTGCATTGGCACCCAATCAAATACGTTATAGTTTGGAACTGAGGGCCGCTCTCACTATCTTGCAGAGCCGATATCCCACAACAAGTAGAGGTTTCACTTTGTTTCCTTTACTTGGGCAAAGCAATCTGCTCATTCCAGTATAATATTTTCAACCTTTCTTCCTTCTACTTTTGTCTATATCCCTCCCTCAGGGATCTGACAATGACGTCTCCTTTATGGCTCTCATTTGCGTCCTTCTACCATGGGGGTGTTCGTTGTGCCCCCTGCCTCAAATTCTCATCTCCACTTTCTTCCTGCTCACCTTGATCTTCCTCCTCTGATCACAAGTGCCCTGTTAACCTTTGTCCTTCCTTCCCTCACACTCTCAACAAGTCTTCCTTCCCTTGTCCTCCTCAACTTCTCCATCCCCTGCTCGTCAACCCTTCCAAAATACCACGGGCTGCCCTGACCGGCCAGACAGGTCTCATTTGCCGAGATCATTTTCGGGTTACAGTTTGCAATTAGGTTTTCACTTTTGAAAAGCGGTGGACACGCAGGGAGCGTGAATATTTTGGACATAGAATTCAGATGGGAAACATCCTTTACAACGCAACTTTTACCACGCAGTGCCTTTACGACGCAACTTTTACAACGCAAACCATTACAACGCATTGCGCTGGGTGCGCTCTAGGATAGGGAATACGTTTAATTTACTATCCAACACCTTCCCTAGTGTCCACGGGGACTGAAGTTGGAATAGTAAATTAAACTATTCACTATCCAGCACCCCAAAGTGCTATGCGTTGTAAAGGTTTGTGTTGTAAAAACCACGTTGTAAAGGCATGCGATGTAAAAGCATGCGTTGTAATGTCATACATCCAATTCAGATGAATGGGCTGTCCCCAGGGTTTAATTATATTACATGGTTAGTTTTAAAGTTTATTTTATGTCGACAAATATTTCCGCACTGAACTACAAACTACACTTTTTTGGGACGAACAGAGGAAGGGTATTCATTTCTAAGGGGAGACCCAGAGCGGTTGGTCACCAAGGACGCTGTGTTACAATCTAGTGCATTGTGGGTGTAATAGTCCAAAGGCATTGCGGTTAATATAACAGGCCCAAAGCACCGAAAAACATGATTTATAAAATTACATAGGTGTCAAGTTATAAGTTTGCTTATGTGACATTTCCAGATTGACAGGTCTTTAAGTGGGATGAAAAAACATGGGGGGTGTCGATATAATGAAGAACGTGGCTTAAAAACACCTATGCTAAAAATCTGTGCTTAGTATAGTTTTCCACACCACTGGTATTTTGCTGCTTCAGCCATTGCATCCAGACATATAATGCAAGTTATATTACACCTACAACAAGCCAGGAGTATTTGCTCAGTCATTGGGTATTAGTTGCATAAGATAAATGAGCAACAGCTATGGCCTTGTTGTATAGAATATTGAAAATGCTTCAGTTCTGAAATGATGAGGTTGTGAAAGAACTATCACAAGTCTCTTTTTAGTTACATCACAGGCAGTGAAGGATGGCACTGCTGCAGAGTTAGGATTTGGTTTCCACCCTGAGGGTGAGGGCAAAAACGGAGAGCCCGATAGGGAACCGTCTCAGCACCTGCTTGTTAGAACTGCGTGTGCTGAGTACCGGCAGGACCCGGCCCACTTAAAGCCCTGCCTGTTGACAATGTAACAATTCCAAGCCTGAAGTGTGACAGTTTATCAAGAGCGGAAGCCTGACACTGACTTCTCCCCAGTGGCATTTCTGTCACCAAGGATTCCTGTCATTTAGGAATTTCACTGGGGGATTCTCCTGAATCCTCAGCCCTTTCTCTAAGAGTCAGAATCCCTTGCCATACATCCGTCCCTGAAGGCCATCGGCCGCCACCATAACTGGCCCAGTGGCATCTTGTAATTGGTCCATCGCTTTGGTATCAGTAGCTAACATTAAGGAAATTAAAATAACGAATGCAGCTGTATACTCCCACACAGGGAGATACCTATATGAAAACTCAAACATACCTAGTGGAAATATTGAAGGAGAAATCCAAGAAATTTTGCTCTAGACCATGTATATATATCTCACTATGTTTCTTTTCTGGTGCAATTAGTTGATCCTGTGCATATTTAGCCATCACACTTCGAAACTTGGAGTTTTGCATAAATATTAGGGAAATCAAAACTACAAGTACCAGAATGCAAGGAATAGAAATAGGGGATACATCTGACATGCAACTACTTAAGATCTATGCTTTACAGTCCTCACGCTTGCATATACTATTCACTGAAGCTTTTTGTGTGAAGCCAGATCAATTTGATTTGTTGACTTTCTTTTTCTGAGAAAACAGTCATGGTGCTTGCAAACATTTGTCATGATTTGATTTGATTCATTTATTTGTAAAGTGCTTGATTCAACCCCCAAGTGGTATCTCCGCGCTGTTGGATTGCTACTGCCAGCCACAAATAGAAACTGATTAGAACAGTAGGGTTTTAATGAGTCTTCTAAACTGTAAATGATCCAAACAGTGTCACAGGTGCACAAAGAGTGCATTCCAAAGGGTGGGAGCCACATAGGAAAAAGTTTTTCTTCCCAAGCGCTGCTTTTTATAGCGAGGAGCAACAAGAAGAGAATTGGACCCTGATCGAAGAGACCTAGGCGGCAGGTAGTTGACAAATTTATTCGTTAAGTATCTTGGGCCTTTGACATTCAGAGATTTGTGCACTGTGTAACAAACGGTGTACAGTCTTAATATCGAGTCATTTATTTCGACTGGACATAATATCGACTAGAGAATATCGAGATGGCATTAATATCGAGGTAAGTAATATCGATTTTTTTTTATCGATTGTTATGTATGTAAAAAATATCGACATAAAAAATATCGAGTAAGTAATATCGTCAGTAAAAAATATCGATATGTGTATTAGTTTAAAAATATCGAAAGTTGTGTCATCGACTGTCACAATATCGACTCTCATGATATCGAATTTTAATATGTATATATATAATATGTAATAGTTCAATGTACATTGTTTTAATGTTTTATAATAGCATTTTGTGTTAAAATGTATTAATTTTATTTATTTATTTATATAGAATTAATGTTAAAAATAATTAATAAATAAAAAAAAAATTATATTACTATAATAATTTCTAGGAGCGGGTAGTGGGTTTTTAGGGGAATAGGGTGGGAAGTATTTTAAATATAATTAATTAATTATGTAAATATATTATTTGGTATTAATTAATTAATTATGTAAATATATTAATTGGTATTAATTAATTAAATATGTAAATATATTATTTGGTATTAATTAATTAAATATGTAAATATATTAATTGGTATTAATTAATTAAATATGTAAATATATTAATTGGTATTAATTAATTAAATATGTAAATATAATTATTAGTATTAATATGTAATTAATTGTTAAAATACTATTTAATTAAATATATAATATGTAATTGGTAAATATGTTATTTTAATAGCTTATTTGAGAATTATGCTTATTTAAATAATTTTTTTCATGTAGCCGGTTGTGGGATTATAGGGGATTAGGGTGGGAAGTAATTTAATAGTAAGTAATTAAATCTATTAATTAATTAATTGGTAAGAATAAGTAAATACTTGCTATTTATCTAAAATATGTTAATTATATATAATTTAATTGTTAATTTATTTAAATAAATGGAATTATTGTTGAATATGTAAAATCAAACTTTTTTAGGATATGTAGTGGGTTGTGGGATTATAGGGGAATAGGGTGGGAAGTAATTTAATTGTAAGTAATTAATTATGTTAATTAGTTAATTGTTATGAATAATTAAATATTTGTAAAATAAATTAAATATGTAAATTATATTTTATGTAATTGTAAATTTATTAACATTAATGCTATTATAGTAAATTATGTTACATATCACATTTTTATGTTATGTAGTGGGTTGTGTGTTAATAGGGGTATAGGGTGGGAAGTTAATTAATTATAAGTAATGACATATGTTAATTAATTAATTGGTATTCATAATGAAATAATTGTTAAAGACTTAAAATATGTTAATTATATAGATATAAATAGATATAACTAATATTATAATAATTAAATATAAAATATATATATATGAAATATAATTGTCTAATTACATTTAATTACATATATATAATATATTTATAATTAGATATATAAAGATATATATAACATATATATATAATTATAGATATTCTCATATATATATTATTTTGTATTTGGGGAAAGAGGTTGGTTTAGTCTTCTGGGTTACTTTTCTGTTTGGTTATTAAGGGGTATATGTTGTGTGCAGAGTCAGTTGTAAAGGGGTATTTTTAGGGGTCAGGGTCAGTTTTCAGTTAGTGGGTAAAGGGGTATTTGTAGGGTTCAGGGTCAGTTTTCAGTATTTGGGTAAAGGGTAATTTTTTTCTTTCAGAGTCAGTTTTCAGTTTGTGGATAAAGGTGTTTTTAGGGGTCAGGGTCAGTTTTCAGTTTTTGGGTAAAGGGGTATTTGTAGGGGTGAGGGTCAGTTTTCAGTTAGTGGGTAAAGGGGTATTTGTAGGGGTCAGGGTCAGTTTTCAGTTAGTGGGTAAAGGGGTATTTTTAGGGGTCAGGGTCAGTTTTCAGTTAGTGGGTAAAGGGGCATTTTTAGGGTTAAGGGTCAGTTTTCAGTATTTGGGTAAAGGGTATTTTTTTGGTTGCAGGGTCAGTTTTCAGTTAGTGGGTAAAGGGGTATTTTTAGAGGTCAGGGTCAGTTTTCAGTTTTTGGGTAAAGGGGTATTTTTAGGGGTTAGGGTCAGTTTTCAGTTAGTGGGTAAAGGGGTATTAGTAGGGGTCAGTGTCAGTTTTCAGTTAGTGGGTAAAGGGGTATTTTTAGGGGTTAGGGTCAGTTTTCAGTTAGTGGGTAAAGGGTTATTTTTAGGGTTAAGGGTCAGTTTTCAGTATTTGGGTAAAGGGTCTTTCTTTGGTTGCAGGGTTAGTTTTCAGTTTGTGGGTAAAGGGGTATTTTTAGAGGTCAGGGTCAGTTTTTAGTTAGTGGGTAAGGGGTATTTGTAGGGGTCAGGGTCAGTTTTCAGTTAGTGGGTAAAGGGGTATTTTTAGGGGTCAGGGTCAGTTTTCAGTTAGTGGGTAAAGGGCTGTTTTTAGGGTTAAGGGTCAGTTTTCAGTATTTGGGTAAAGGGTATTTTTTTGGTTGCAGGGTTAGTTTTCAGTTTGTGGGAAAAGGGGTATTTTTAGAGGTCAGGGTCAGTTTTCAGTTTTTGGGTAAAGGGGTATTTTTAGGGGTCAGTGTCAGTTTTCAGTTAGTGGGTAAAGGGGTATTTTTAGGGGTCAGGGTCAGTTTTCAGTTAGTGGGTAAAGGGTTATTGTTAGGGGTCAGGGTCAGTTTTCAGTTAGTGGGTAAAGGGGTATTTTGTGGGTTCTGGGTCAGTTTTTAGTTTGTGGGTAAAGGGGTGTTTTTAGGGCTTTGGGTCAGTTTAGGGTTTTAGGTTAGAGGGATACAGGGTACAAATATGGTCAATTTAAATGTCTATTAAATTAGTTACTTTTTCATATATTTTATATAAAATATTTGAATTAATATACATTAAAACAATTATTCGTATTGTAGGACTTTAAATATTAATAAATTTTTAAACATATTTAAATGTATAAGGTATTTTTTAATAGATTATTTAATATGCAAATAATATTTATATACAATAATAAAGAAGGAAACATAGACAGGGTTAAATGCCATAAATGAAAAATTGTTTATTCACATATACAAATTTATTTGTAAGTAGAGAATCATTTTTTATTTATAATCAAAAAATTTCATTCAATGTTTTTATTAACATAACAAAAATATGAAGTACATGTATATGTTTTTAACACATAAATTATATTAACATAATTTTTTTATCTTTTACATATATTAACATTTAAATAGTTTCTGAAACAAATTGGTAATATGTACTTTTTATTTAATAACAAAATATTTATTCAGATACACATTGAATTTATTGTGATTGCAAATTATGTACATTTTTTTGTAATTGTAACATTTTTGTTTATTACCAAGTCATGTTATATTTTTGGAAATAATTATTATGAATATTGAACATATTTATAATATTCATTTTTAAATACATAAACACCAAAAACATTTATTATATACATACATAATGTTTTACATAATATTTGCAAATTTAAAAAAAACATTTCTTGTAACAAACTTATATATGCAATTTATTTTTACATTAACATTATTTACTAAATGTATTTATAAATCAAAAATTAATTTTTTAACTATAACATAACAGTTGAATAATTATTTCAAACTTATGAATATTTATGAAATAATTTTATACACTTTAAAAAAATATTTACACTTAATATAATACTCTGTGTATTTTTTAAAGTGTTGGAATATAGAAATTAAATAGCATTTAGCTGTATACAGGGACTACTTTTTAACCGCGTAATGTTACTTAGGCGTATTTGGTGCTTCAACAGATCGCGGTTGGGTGCTGCTTCGCGTTAGAGAGGGTAAGTTTGTTTTAATTGTGTTTTATAAGTTTCTGAACTTATTGCTAGTGTATGTGTGCTGTGTTTATGTTTATGTAGGTAGAGTTAATTAGAGAAGATTGTGTGTTCGGTGTTAGGTAGAGTGTACGATATTGGATTTTTACCGCGTTTTTGTTGTAGGTGTGTGAGGTGAGGTAATATGTTTAAATGTTACTAAGATAATATGTTTGATGTATAAATATGTGTTTTTATATATGTATGGGTGTTTTTATGTGGGTGGGTATGTTATTTATTTTTTCTAGGTTATCGTCGCGTTTCGCTGTTTTGGAGGACTCCCTTCTTTTTTGATCACAGCTGTGTAACGAGTATTATATACTCTTATTTTTGCACACTATTTTTTGGGTTTTTACATTTTCTTGGAGCGTTTATTTTTCGACATTACGGATTTTTGGGTTTTCTATGGTATCTGGTGTCTACTGAAGTGGAAAGGAGTCGCTATGCATTTGCTTGTATTTTTGCATTTTTTTTGGGCTTTCATGGATTGTATGGGTTTTTGGAATGGTGTCCTATGGATTGCTTGGAATTGGATTACGTTTGAAGCTGCATCAGAAATATAAGTATTTTCTGGATTTTTAATGGGTGGGAAAACTGTTTTTAATTTTGCTTTACTTACGTTGTATGTAACATTTTGTAAATACATTATCTAAATACATTTTATATATGTTAATATTATGTATTTGATAATTTAATTGCAATTTGTTACATATTATAATGAAGAATTTTAGGAAAAATATGTTTAGTTTTACGTGTATAGTTATGTAATGTTTTAAAGAATAGTTTTGGCAATCATTGATAGATATTCTAGTCCTTTGCTAGTTGGATAGAGGGTAACTTGACTTTGGAGTGTGTTATACATTTTTTTAGTTTCTTTGGTGAGTTTAGGTCCAATCAAAGTTACTGATTGCTCCATTCGGAGCTCCTGGTAACTTTGTTCTTTTTGTAAGGATTGTATTAATTTGTGAAGGGTAGGCGTTCCTCGGCCTGTAGTTGCTTGGAAGGCATTGTGCCATCCTTCAACTGCATTGTTTGTTTTTGCTTCCTTATTTAGTGTGCTAAGGTAGACATTCCACCAAGCTATTTGGTATTTGGGTTGTCTTCTGTGGCCTGATCTGTGTAGCCTTCCTACCCATGTGTCTTCGAAGTAGTCAAGCATAGGGCTTAGTTTATCTTCGTTTCTTTTATAGTAGGGGCTGTCTATTAATAAGTTATAGTGCTCAGTTACATCTGTTAGTGGAACATAGGCTAGGGCGATGAGTTTTTTGATTTGATAAGCAAATGTGCTATCAGTGGCGTATTGGATACTCAAGGTTGATTTTTGTAGATGTCGCCAGATACATTGATTAAAGTGGTAATAGCAACCTTGTATTGCTGTGTGTGGGTATGTTTTAAGGATGCTGTTTATCATAGCTTTTTCAAAGTCAATGATAATTTTTTGTGGAAAATAGTTGTTAGTATGTTGCTTGACTTCAGTTAGTATTTCTTGATAGGTAGTTTGCTGTTTGTTTGGTAGAAGGGCATAAAGGAATGGAATATTTGCATTTTGGAAATGACCATGGATGGTGTATAATTGATAAAAAGGTTTGGGGCATACAGAAAAAGTACCGTCCATCATCCAAGTTTGGCATTGGGTAAGTTTTGTCATGTTGTTTGCTGTGGCAAACAGTATAATTCTTTTATCTTTAGATTTGTTGTCATAGAGTATAACATTTTCTTTATTGTGAGTTACAGAGAGTTCAGGTGGAATTTGGACTTCTTCTAAAGTTTTTGGTGTGGGAGGAGTAGTGCATGTTGCTCTTTTTTGTCTAGCTACTGTTCTTTTAAGGGATTCTATAGATGGTAATTGGCTAGAAGCATGTTGGGGAACTACACTTAAATGGTGTTTCAGAATAGCAGTTGTTGGTTGATCAGTGCTAGTACTAGCTTCTTTAAGGGAATCTAGCATTTGTCTAATCTCTATTTCTGTTACATTGGGTGGGTGATTATGTTCTTTAGTATAAGTAACAGTAGTTTCCTGAGTTATAGCTCTACCATAACATTTGTTGGCATAATATTTCGTACACTTCCAAAACACTTTCAAATCTTTTTGTTTCTCTTGAGTGTAGACATATCCCATGTAACAAAGAAGCATTTTCCCTTTTTGTGAATAAATGAATTTAGCTCCTTCAGTCATGATAGTATTGTAGTGCTAGGAGGTAATTAAAAGAGAATGTAAATATTTTTTAAGGAAAAAAAATGTTCTAATCACATTATACAGTTTCACACATTTGTATTTTACCTGTAAATGTTTTGATGCTTTCAAGTCGTTATTTTCAGCTGTTGATGTTCTTCAAACTGTTATTTTCTGTGTATATCTTTTTGTACCTGTGGAAGTTGAGAAAATGTGTAGATATATTTTATTACTATTTATGATAATTTGTTCGACGTTTTTTGCTAGTTTAGATTTAGTTACCTATCTATTAATTCTCGATTTTACATTTCTAATATCTACTTACTTTTTTATATGTAACTTTTGATGTCCAGGTGTTGTGTAGGTCTTCTGTTATTTTTTTCATCTGTAGGATGAGTGCTAAAAAAAAAAGATATATTTGATGTATTTTGCTTTAAAATATAGGTGTGAGCTTTGAGATTTACATTTTCGCTGACTAATAATGTAGTAGTACTTACTTTAGATATGTGTAGGTCTCTTTCTGTTGAAGTCCATCAGTTTTCTTCCAGAAATCCAGCAGAGTTTCGTCTTCCTTTACTTAGGAGATGTATACTGCGTTTTTAGTTACTTATTATTTCATTTATATAGTATTAGGTTAATTGTTTCAGAAATAGGATTGGTTGTTTAAATGGATAGTCTGTTTTTATTTGTTGATTTGATTTTTTTTTTCTGTTATGCTAATTGTTTTCCTTATATGGGTGACGCCAATTAACGTTTATTGAATGTGTAAGGATTTATTTTGTATAGGTAATGTTCTAGGTAATGTTATTTTGATATTTGTAAAGTGGAGGAATATACATAATTAGTTGTAAAAAATGTGTAGAAGGTTGAAACATTGTTTATGTATTATAAAATGTATGTTAGTATTTATTGTGTATTGTAAATGTTATGAAAATAAATAATATATGTCATCTATTTATATTAACTAAATCTGGTTTTTTATGATCAGTATGACTTAATTATTAAATAATAAAGTCATTTATTTTAGGATCTATTAATGTCGATTTTTTTACAATCGATAAATTTGCTATCTATGTTTGTGTAATCGATATTTTGACTGTTGTTATATAAATATTTAATAATCGGTGTTTTAGAAATCGATAATGTTGTGAGTCGATATTGTTGTAGTCGTTGTTTTTAGTAGTCGATATTGTGTAGTCGATATTTTTGATGTTTGTTGTGTAAGTATAGTAAATCGATAATTTTGTTGTCGATAATTAGTCATCGATATTTTGTCCAGTCGATATTCGGTCTGTCGAGGTTATGTCAGTGATCCGTAACAAACCTTAAACCAAATATGCATCTGCACTGGCAGCCAATCTAGCTGTCGCAAAAGAGGAAGGGAGGCAGTTCCAGGGGAGATAGCTACCAGGCGAGCAGCAGTGTTCTGAACTACTTGCAGCTTGTTCAAAGATGCTTTATTTGCTGAAATCTGCAGGGAATAGCAATAGTCTAGCCGCCTTAATACTAGTGCCTGGAAAGGACTAAGCGAACCTGAGATTTGTTTTTACACTGCTACATTTATTTTAAGTTCAATCAATGCCAGGAAGAGTATGTTGTTCAAACGTAATTAACCATCTCCACAATGATTGGGGATGGTCTCACTAATTAAGCACCTTGCACTTTACACTTTCTGAAGCCTACGTGCCCTGGATCTCTGTTATCAAAATCATGTAATGCTGCTATGAGTTTACTGTTTACATTAGGAGAATTGACGCATTTTATGCACTTTATACTCTGCACTTTTGGAAGCCTACGTGTCCTGGATCTTTGTTACCAAAAATATGTAAGGCTGCTATGAGTCTATTGTTTACATTAGGAGAACTGACGCAGTTTATGATGTTTAATGGAATCAGTATTTGTATGTCATTTTCATTATGGATGTTGACTTTTTTATCAATTGCTTTTTATGTAATGTGATTATATATTGTGTTTTTATGGTTGTATGTGTCCCAACCGAATAAAGCTTATTTGAATTGAATTAGTGCCTGGATAAGTGTTTTCCGCATGTTCAGTGGCAGAAAGGGGAATACCTTCCTTGGGAGACCAAGCACATGAAAGCATGACCCGTCAGTAGATGTAACATGCTCTTCCTTGGTCAACTTTGGTCCAGACGGACTCCTACGTTTTTTACCACTAGTTTGGGAGCTGGTGCGATACCCATTTCCTCGGGCCACCACTCAGGGGACCACCTCAACAGTGCCTCGCCAAACGGCATAATATCCGTTTTCCCTGCATTGTGCTGGAGAAAGTTGTTTCGGATCCAGCTTGTAATGGTACGCATACCCTCCGAAAAGGTAGAGTGAGCGTTAGGATTGTTCCTGTCAAAGGAGGGTAGGAGCTGAGTATCATCAGCATAAGACATAGGGACAAACCTAGCTGCCTTAATAATTCCGGTAAGGGGGCAACATAAATGTTAAATAAGGTGGGACTCAAACTGGAGCCCTGCGGATCTCCCTTAGTGAGTTTTGTGGTTTTTGACCGGAAAGGGCCAGGATTTATAGTTTGCGTTCTGTCAGACAGAAAACTAGTCATCCATTTCAAAGCGCTCCCTTGGAGGCCAATTTCCCCAAGCCTCCTGAGCAAGGTCTGATGGGAAATAGTATTGAAGGCTGCCGATAAGTCAAGCAACACCAGCAGCACCACTTGTCCGTTGTCTAGGGACATTCTGATATTGTCAATAACTTCAATCAAAGCAGTCTCCATACTGTGTCTAGGTCGGAAGTCCGACTGAGATGAATCAAGGCAGTTTGAGGCTTCGACAAAATGAGACAGATGTCTGTTGATATGCTTTCCTAGTACCTTGCTCAGTTGAGGTAGCAACGAAATGGGTCGGTAATTGGATAAGTCTTCCATAGGGGCTTTATGATTTTTGCTGATGTTTATGCTTTTATGTGCAAAACGCATAGCAGATATTTTTCACCCAGCAGTGTTACGTTGTTATAACTTTTCTCATCACAAGTTATCAAAGCAGAGAAGTAAAAAAAAAACATTTGCTCCCTCCAGATTGGTATTTTTTTAGAAACTGCAAAACCAACTGAAATTAAGGAATATTCTATTGCTTCCTTTTATTGTTGAGTGGTAATTGACAACAAGCCACCTTAGCAAGCTATCTCTGACAAGTTGCTATTTAGTGTGTGTGACACCTACCGGCCCCAGACTTTTAACCACCATCACATTGATTTCTGGGGCTTGTAGTTTCACTTTTATAATTAGGAGTTTAAATTTAAACGTTCAAGTACGTAAATCGATCTTTAACAAAATATTATATCCTGGGGACAGATAGAGGGTGTCAAATAGGCCAACGATACTGGCTAGCTCTGGCATTCCAAGTGAGAGACTGCCAGCATTGTTGGAAAGGGTAATTGAGCTCCTTATCGTGCAGTGGCATTCTCTGTGCAGTCACTCATCTCTCAGATGGTGTCACACCTATTTCTACGCACACAGCCTACTTCCAATGCTGAAGATGAAGTGCAGTGACTGGATGGAAGCAGTATGCTGAGTTTATTTACATATTTGCAATTTTATATCGCAGCAGACGTAACCCAAATGCATTAGAGCACTTTACAAGAGAGAAGGAAGTACGTTCTTGTTAACAAATATCATGCAACGACTTAGCATCAGAAAAGCAAAGGGACAAATGGTTAGTTAACAATCATAATGAAACAGTTGCGGTGTACCAAGTGAGCACAAAAAACACATTTATTAACAGATTAGATGGATCAAGTCAGCAGAGGACGGAATGTGAGCAGCAATCTCCACTTTAACCAAAGTATCTCTGAATTGGATTTTGAGATCCCTTTTGAACGAGAACAGACAAGATAATGTGCGGAGGGATTTCCAGAGCCCTGTTGCACTAGCGGAGAATGCCTGTCTCATGCAGCGGTCTTGCCTGAATGTTGGAGGCTCAAGCAGGAGGGATTTGGTGTTTCGTGATCCTGGGTGAGCTCTATAGAATTTCAATTTACCAAGAGGGTTGGTGGCGGTGGTGTTGTGGAGGACTTTATGGGTAAGGCATGCAGTCTTAAAGTGGGCTCTAGCATCGATGGGGCGCTAGTGCAGGTTACAGCAAATAAGAGAGATGTGTTCGAATTTTTGTGTCTTGTCACAAAGCAGGCAGCTGGCTGGAGTACTGTTCTCAAAGGAGCTAGATGTTTTTAAAGGAGACCAGGGAGGAGTGAGTTTCCATAATCCAGTATGTAAATAAACAATATCTGCACCACAGCTTTCAAGTCTTGGTCGGCAATGAACAGGCATTTGTTTGGGTGTAGTCCTAGCTGTTGGTGTGCGCTTTTGCCCATGGTCATTTGCCTATGGAGGTCTAGACTGGAGGTCTAGACAGTTGTCCAAGATAAAGCATAGCATGTTGCCATTGACCACTATGACCGGCCTGCAGTTCAGGGGAGAGGAGTATTCCAGCCACTCTTGAACAGGGAGGTTGGATTTATTTTGGAGAGATTAGTAAAATTACAGTTTTTGTCGGATTGAGTTTTATAAGAGTGGTTAGCTATCTATTTTTAATCCTGTCAACGGCGGAGGAAACTAGGACGTTATACTCACGGGAAGATATCTCAGGTAGATTTAAGCATCATGTGCATTGTGATAACGAATTCTGGATTTTTTCAAATTATCCCCAAGTGGTTCAACATACAGATTAACCTGGATTAGGGAGAGGATAGAGCCCTGTGGAACCTTTTGTTTTGGGTTGATTTTGCACGAGGCAGAGCTTCCTATGTTTATTCATTGGTAACAGTTAAACAAAAGTAAAAATCATACCACTTTAGGGCTGTCCACTCAATGCCCATCTATTCCTTCAGGATGCTAATTGCAGCATTTTGGTTGACTGTATCAAAAGCAGCTAAAAGGTCCAGAAGCACACGCAGGCATGAGGCATAAATAGCGATTCCTACATGTTCTCTATTTGCGAGTAGCAATTTGCTACTCGCAAAAAAAGGAATAACTCCCCATTCATTCCTATGGGCCAAAAGGCCCATAGGAATGAATGGGGAGTATCCCTTATTTGCGAGTAGCAATTTGCTACTCGCAAATCAGATAGCGATTTTAAGGGTGCCAGGGGTGTCCAAAGGACACCCTGTAGCACCCCTAAAATGCACATTTGAACAGGTGTTGCGCACACACATGTCCAAAGGACATGTGTGTGTGTAACATGCAAAAGAAAAAAATGCACTAAAGTGCTTTTTACACTATTTACGCAATTTACCACCAAGTCAGACCTGGTGGTAAATTGAGACCAAATATAGCGATTTCGCTATTTCTATTTGGTTGATGAATTGCATTTAAGGAATCTCTAATAGAGATTCCTTAAATCCAATTCCTCGCAAATATGCGAATTCTTAAATAGCGATTTTTGCATTTGGGATGATGAATACCAAATGCAAAAATCGCAGAATCTGGCCCTTTGCGAGCGCAAATCAGCTTGATGAATCAGGCTGTTAGTCACATCAACAATAGGGGCCTCCAAGGGATCCAGGTCCCTTTCCAGGCACCAACATACCCAAAGTTTCCAGATTCTATTGTATCTGTAATGGGTGCCTGGTGCCCAAGACTCCCTGAGGAGGATTGAAGCTGAGTCCGAAAGACCTGAGATTTCGTTAGATCTCCTGACACCCTCCAGGCAAGAAGGGATAAACTCCGATTGAGGATTAGAGGGTGTATACGACCGTCTGAGTCTATGAGGAGATCTTCTAGTGAAGGGATCAGGAAGGGAATGCTGCAAGTTAGTTCCAGAGCAGTGGGAAACCAGGCCTGGGAGGGCCAGAAAGGAGTTATTAAAAGGAGGAGACACTTGACTTGTCTCACCTTTTGAAGCACCCGCTGAATCATTGAAAAAGGAGGAAAGCATAAACCCGGATATTGCTCCAAGGCTGGAGGAAGGAGTTGAATGCCCGAGCACCCGAGTCGGGCATCCAGCTGAAATAATCCGGAAGTTGGGAGGTGAGGCTGCTTGCGAAAAGATCCACCTCCAGAGGACCCCAAATCTGATTCAGGGTCCTGAAGACACAAGGATTCAGCATCCAATCGCTGAAGTCCACAAGGAACCTTGAGTTCCAGTCCGCGGAGGAATTCGCAGTCCCTGGAAGGTATTCTGCCTTCAGAGCAATCTTATGTTCTAGGCAAAACATCCATAGCTTCTTTGCTAAGTCCGAGAGGTCTGCAGACTTCGCGCCTCCAAGGCGATTGATATAAGCCACCGCCGACATATTGTCCATCTTTAAAAGGACAGACCTGCCTTGAAGAGAATTTCTGAAGCTCATAAGAGCATAAAGACCGGCATTCAATTCCAGGTAAATTATTTGGTGGAGAGATTCCTCCTGAGACCAAAGACCTCCTGTGTTTTGATTCAAGAGGCAAGCACCCCAGCCGTGCAGGCTGGCATCCGATTCCAGTACGAAATCCGGGGAAGAACCAAAAATGGCTTTCCCATTCCATACCTCCAGGTTGTTCAGCTACCAAAGCAATTCTGAACGAGAATCTGAGTCTAGAGAAATATGATCCCCGTACCAGAGACCTGACCTCAGAGCTCTCGCTTTGACCCTCTGAAGAGCCCGATAGCTGAGGGGCCCTGGAAAAATTGCCTGAATTGAAGACGAAAGGAGACCTAGAAGCCTGGCCAAGTCCCTGAGGGAGAGATTCTGACGGCTTAGAGCATGTTTTATTTGCTTCTTTATTTTCGAGATTTTCTTGGAAGGAAGAAGGAGGAGACAACGGGTGGTGTCGACCGTGAAGCCTAAAAATTCTATCGATTTTGAGGGAATCAGGCAAGATTTCTCCTTGTTTATGATGAAACCTAGGCTTTCTATGAGTTTCATAGAAAATTCCAGGTCTTGAATTAAATGTAATTTCTCTTGCGCCATAATGAGAATATTGTCCAGGTAGATGATGAGACGAACACCTCTTGATCTTAAGTAAGAGACAACGGCTCTCATGACCTTGGTGAAGCACCATGGTGCGGAAGAGAGACCAAAGGGCAAAGCTTGAAACTGGTACAAGCGACCTTTCCATAGGAACTGGAGAAAGCGTTGATGGACCTTGGCCATGGGAATGGTAAAATAGGCGTCCTTGAGGTCTAGTTTGACAAACTAGTCCCCTTCTAGAAGTAGGTCTCTCAGAAGGTGAATACCTTCCATTTTGAAATGTATGTAAGAAATGAATCTGTTTACTTGTCGAATGTTTATAACCGGCCTCCAACCCTTGTCCTTTTTTTCGACTAAAAAAAGGTTGCTCACGAAACCCATGAGATCCATGGGAACCTCCAAAATTGCACCTTTCTGAATCATTGAAGAGATTTCCTCTTCTATGATGGCTTGTTGGTCCGGGCACAGGGAAATACTCCTCGGGAGAGAAGTTTGCACAGGTTCGTAATCTATTGTAAAGCCCTTTACGGTGTTCAGTACCCAAGTGTCTTGAGTGATACATTCCCAATTTTTTAAGAAATACTTCAGTCTGCCACCTACCTTTAAGGGGAAAGAAAGGGAAGGAAGAGGGGGAACACTCACCTGAGGTATTACTCTGGACGTTTGATCCCGAGATCTGAATCCTCTGCCACGCTGTCCTCTACCCCTCTGAGGGTAGAATTACGGGCTTGAATATTGTTGGTATTGCTGAAATTGCTGGTATCCTCTGCCAGTTCCACGTGCTCTAAAGTTGGGCCTCTGGAAGTAGCAGTCGGAAGATTGGCCTCGTCTTCCGGCCCGTCCGAAAAGATTATTACCAGTATTAAAAACTTTCCGCATGTTTTGTTGTGCTCTATCGAGGGCAGTAAAAGTCGAGACATATTTACCAAGGGATTTAATTAAATCTTCTCCGAAGAGGAGCCCTTTTTGATTTTTGGTAGGTTCCTTATCAGCAAGATCACTGAGCTTAGGGTTAATGCGAGTGAGAACCACTCTACGCCTTTCAGCATTGATGTCTGCATTCGCATTTCCCAAGAGGATAATGGCCCTTTGGCTCCAGCCTCTAATTAATTCGTTATCGAGGTGAGTGCCTTCTAAATGGCTCTGCTCAGCAGAGTCGAGATCCTTGCGAGTGGACCAAGGACGTCGAGAAGACGATCCTGGCAAACCTTAAAGGATTGCTCCATACCCTTCTTGGGGTCACGCCCCAACTTAAAAAGGAATTTAATTAGATCAGGATCAAGATTAGGGGTGTAACATGACTTATCACCCACAGCGCATTCTGCTCTCAGAATGTTGCGAGTTTCTCTCTCCAAAGGGAACCTAATCCATTTTTTAACAAACTTCGCAACGTGTTCCTGAGGGAACCATTCTGAGCTCCGGGGGTGTTTTAAATTTTGAGGTTAGAGCATCTCTTCACCCAAAGGGTTACAGATCACATCCTTAGAGGAGGATGTTGTCTCTTCAATGGCTTCTCCAAAGTCATGGTCCTCATCATTAAGATCGAGGACATACTCGTCTAAGAATTCAGAGTCATCTGATCCAAATTCGTCATAGCTATCATGAGCATTGGTTAAGTGTGTGTCGCTTAGGACACCTGAATTCATTGTGCCGCCAAGGACACCCAACTGATCCGAGGTGCGAAGACCTCCCTCACTCCTTGAGGTGCTAGGACCCCCTTTATCTATTGAGGTGCGAAGACCTCCCGTGCTCAAATTATTATGATTGTTCTTCTTTTGTCTCTTACCCCGGAATGGCTCATCTTCTTGAGGGGGGCGCTTCGAACTAAATATTTGAGAAAGCCCTTCCCTCAAGCAGGACTTCATCTCCTTCTGGAGCATCTTATTAAAATTGATATTAGCCAAGTCGTGAGAGGGAGCGGAAGCCTCCTCAGACCCTGAGCTAGACATAGATGTCAAGGGGTGAAAATAAAAATCAGTATAAATAATACAGGCTCTTTAAAATGAGCTAAGAATCATTAATCTCCAAAAAATAAATGTTTGTATAAACGAAAGGAGATAAATCTGAATACAAATGTCAGGTTAAATGAAGGCAAGAAAACCACTCGTTCGTAGAAAGCAACCGTCACTCGGAGGTTACGAGTGCGAAGGGTTGCCAAGGAAACTCCCCGCAATGCTCGACGAGGCGAAGCGTCACAAGAGAAATGCCCTTAGAAACGCGACTACGCGGCGTCGCCGTTGCTCAGGGTCATTCCTTGAATGCCTCGAGTCTCCCGTTACGAGCGCGAGAGAGAAGTCGAGATAAAATAAGCAAAGGTAAACATACTCACCCTAAAAATTAAACGATTTTTATCGCCAGATAGGGGACGTGCGAGGCACGAACAAAGTAAGCAAGTTAAGGATTATAACGTTTCTGAGAAAAGTCAAGAAAGAAAACAGGCTTATGTACAAAATATAAGTACTGCGCTCAAACGAGGGGGGGGGTTGGCGAGAAGGGAATCTCCATAAATTGGAGACCGGTAGTGAAAATGGTGTGAAGCATTACGGGGGAAGAAAGTTGCCAAACCGTAAGCCCACAACCATCACGATATCATAGGAAACCAATAGTAATAATACACAATAACATCTAAAACCTCTAAATACAGTAAAAGAGAGGTAATAGAGAGACAAGATAAAGTTGTACTTATCTGCTTGGGAGCCACATTTAAAAGAGGCTGTGTTTTGTTGGCTCATGGCTCTTAGCTGTTGCCTTTGTTCTATTTGGAACTATTATATTGTGATGCGGCTGCTGGGATCTGCATTAAAGATATATGCACAATGTAGCCTCCGGTCTTGTAATGAAATCCGGTGAAAGTTGTTCAGGTTATTGGCCTCAACATTAAAAATTGGGCAGGGTCTCCCACCCGAAAAAGCACAAACTGTTACGGAAAACATCTTGTTGCAGTAAGGAGTTAACCATAGATGTCCAGTATGCTAGCAGCATCGTGTCCATTCCTTTGTTCAGGGCCAGGAAACACTCTGAAGAGGTGATTGCAAGAGTTGACCTCAGTTATAGGTTCAAGTAACTCTGGCTTAGGGACTTGATATAAGTCAATATGATCAAATGGGCTTTGCAGATCGAAGTGCAATCATCAGGCACAGTGTATCTGGGTGGAAGTGAATGGACTTTACTTTCTCTGCAAGGAAGATCACTCATTTTTCACATTTTGACACTGGTATGGAGATTTAACCTTTTGGAGGACTGAGAGTTCAATTGTTTGATTATATCAAAAGTAGTTTTAGCCAATTCTTTGTGGCATCAAGCATGGATTTAATACAGCTAGATTTAGCTTTCAACAAGTTTGCTTTGTAGGTTTTTTTTGGGCAGCCCTGAGAATAGTTAGACTCAAAGGTGCTTCCAGTTATTAAAATACGGGAATGCCATCAACCAGTTGAATAAATTGAGTCGGAACCTCAGCAGGAGAAAGTTCTGGTAGTATTGTACGTTGAGTAACAAAAATGGCTGTAGGCCATCAGATGGGGCCAGCGAAATAGAAGATAAGACCAAAGACAAAGTACCTTACATGTAATGCTTGTTTGTAGTTTCTTTGCCCTACTTAGATCACATACTATTAAAGTCCTCTTAAACTTTCTTTAAGACATTGCATGCAGGTACTGCATCTTCTTCACCGTTTAGCTTTTACTGATATCATAGCAACAGTTTACACTTAACTTAGAGCGGCTATAAAGATCAGGTGGAATTCAGGGACTACAAGGGAAGCACTGCCGGACTCTACTTTGACCAAAGACTTTAGACAATACAATGATGAAGCTCAGTGTTGGCCCAGTTTGTGCCCCTCTCCCACCTTTGCCCTGCTTACACCATTGCAAAAGTGGGCAGGGCTATTTGTCCAGGGAGGATTGATATCGTGATTTGCACTCTCACATTTTTATTAAGGCTGTCAGAAGGTAAAGTTGCTGATTTCCACGTTTTTTCAAGGAACCTCAGATGTTTTCTTTCAGCATATACTTCTTTGAGAACTGCATTTTAGTGGACCATGGGCCATATGTATCAACCAAATTTTTTAGTCGCAAATGCAGCGATTCGCAAAAAAAAGCATTTGCGATTAAAAATTTGCTATTTCCTGTGTATGAGGCACAATCTCATCGCAAAAGTAGAAATCACAAATATAGAGATTTCTTACGTTGCGATAACCAGAATTTAGCGAATTCCCTAGCGATTTCTGAGTTTGCGATTTTCTCAGTGTGCGAAAATTGCAAATGGGAATTCGCAAAATAAGAAATCGCAATGCAATGTATGAAAAAATCGCAAATAGCGAATTCACGAAATTCGCAAATTAGAGAATTGCAATTAACACCAAGTATGAGCAGGTGGTAACCAGGTGCAAACTATTTAAGGAGTCCCACAAGGCAACAGATTTTTCCACTATGGCTGGGCTGTATGTGATAGCCAGGAGGTTGCGACTCAGAGCTGCTGCACAGAGGAGGAGACGCCAGGAGAGGATATTCCGTGCGCGCATTACCCTGTTCCAGCGGACGGAGGAGGACATCCATACACACTACAGGCTGAATCGATAGAGCATCCTTGATTTAATTGAGGAACTCAAACCTATTCTTGAACACCCCACACGCAGGGCACACACCATCCCCACCCACATCCAGGTCCTGTGCTCACTGCACCTCTTGGCATCAGGTAGCTTCCAGGGGGTGATAGCCTCAGTAGGAGGGGTGTCACAGAGTGCATTGTCACGTTTTTCCACGCGTTCCTTGATGCCATGGTTCAGAGGCTGCCTCACCACATCCACTTCCCCTGCACCCCACAGGCACTAGACCAGACCAAGCAGGAGTTCTATCAAATAGCACAATTCCCCCATGTCATTGGATGCATAGATGGAACAAATGTCGCCATATCCCCCCCTCCCAGAATGAGTATGTGTTCAGGAATCGCAAGTCATACCATTCCCTGAATATAGAAGAGGAGTGTGATGCCAAGCACACTATCACTGACATTGTAGCTAAATACCCAGGCAGCACCCACAACTCGTTTATCTTTCTCCACAGTGGGATCCACCGTCGACTCACTAATGGGGGGTTTGGAGAGGGCTACCTTCTAGGTAATTGCATAGGAAACAGTGACACAATAGTAAAGCACAGCAGTGGCAGGACTGTGTGTAACCTATTTCCTCTTGCCTCACTGGTGACAGTACGTATGCAGTCCGGGACTTCATATTGACCCCATACCTAAATACTGCAAACGCAAGGGAGCGGAGGTACAACAGTGCCCACACGGCCACCGGCAGTACCATTGAGCGGACCTTTGGCATACGCAGGAGCCGTTTCAGATGCCTGCATAAGAGTGGGGGAGCACTGCAATACAGCCCTGAGACCTGCTGCAAGAAGGTGGTTGCGGGTGCCATGATGCATAACATCGCCACCCGGAAAGGCACCCCAGTGGAGCTCAGCGATTCAGACACATCAGATAGGAGGGGACAGCTCCAGGATGCAGTCCAGCCGGTGTGATTGGGCGGCAGCCAGGCGACAGAGGCGGGATGACATAACACAGAACTATTTCTAGGTGAGAAATGATGACACAATGCTATGTATTCAGGATAAACTGTGTTCAATATCCTTTAAGTCAGGATTCATAATATCACACAGCCTGTGTGGCACACAATGTGGATAGTATTATCATGCACATGTTTGATTCACAGTGAAAAAACAAATTGTCACTGTTCTCTTTGTGCAATGGGTTGATCCACCCATTGCCATTAGTATGTCCTGGCACCTCAACGGCGGCGCTGACGTCCCATTGCTCTGCGCCCCAAGTGCACATTCCCCTCATCAGTGGCATTTAGAGCCCTGCCATGATGCTCACTACGGCGCCTGTCCTGTTGGGGGGGTGGAGTGAGGCTGCTACGGCTTGATTTTGCGTTCTCCTCTATGTAACTGAGGACTCCTGTCACACCAGTAGCAACTGTCCGCAGCTGATCCTCAGCACATGTGGCCTATAGTAGTCCCCTGGCCATGTTTGGACTGCTGTGTGCAACCTCCCGCTGCATGCTAATGATGCGCCGGGACTGGATAAAGGTGGCTGAGGCCAGTCAGTTAACGGCCCTTGTGAAGAGTTCAAGGCGTGTGTGGAGGGGCTGAGTTTCACTGTGCCTAGCAGCACGGTCTGCCCGTTTCTCTGCACAGAGTGCCTCCAGGCCACCCGTAATGCCCCTGAAGCCCACCCTAAGCTGTCTTTGAATTTGCCATATTCCTCTCCCCTGCAGGAGTGGTGCCTGGAGCATGTTTCCCTCGAGGCCGCGGAATACTGACTCCTCTCCTGCCGCAGATGTACCTGGGGATGGACGGGCCCTGCGCCTGGATGGAATGGCAGGTGTGGGACTTTGAATTGCTCGTAGTCTGGATTGTGGCACAGACTGTCCCTGGAATTCATTGGCTTCTTCATCTGTGTCACCGAGTTCGTCCTCCAGCGGTGGCAATGGAGCCACAGCAATGCGCCGGGGGCGTTTGGGTGTGATGACTGGGCTGCCCTCCTCCCTCTCCTCCACTTGCCCTGGTACTGCTGCACTGTGGGACTCTTCCTCCCGTCCAGGCCTCTGGCCCTGTGTTTCTTGTGGTGCTGTGGATGTAAATGCACACATTAATTTGCTGTCCAGCCTTGCATTGGGAATGCAATAAATTGCACTATTTGGTTTATTACGTGGGTCCTGACTGTCTGTATGATGCCTTCACTCATACACACATACTGCTTGGATGTATGACGTTACAACGCATACTTTTACAACGCCTACCTTTACATCGCAGTTTTTACAACGCATACCATTACAACGCATAGAGCTTTGGGGTGCTGGATAGTGAATAGTTTAATTTACTATTCCAACTCCAGTCCCCGTGGACACTAGGAAAGGTTATTGGATAGTAAATTAACCTATTCCCTATCCTATAGCGCCCCCCAGAGCAATGCGTTGTAATAGTTTGCGTTGTAATTACCGCGTTGTAATGGTAGTGCGTTATAAAAGTTTCGTTGTAAAGGTTGTTTACCATACTGCTTGAGCCTAGCTGGGTTTCACTGTTACACTGTTTGTTTGATGTGACTACATCTCCCATAATGCATTGCTGTGGTTTTGTGTGTGCCTGCACTAGATTAGCATCTGTGATGTGTGCCTGGGTCTCTCATGGGGGTGGGGGTGAGGTAGGTTGGTATCAGGGGTGTGATGGCATACTTCTTACCTTGTCTTGGTCCTGGTAGGTCAGAGCTGTCGAGGTCAGCCACGCTGTTCACACTCCCTCCACCAATTCGTCCATTGGCGTGGAAGCGGGGGCAGTGGATGTCCCTCCACCAGTAACTTTTCCCTCCTGCAGCCTGGCAGCAACCCTTTCCTACGAACGCTGGCGCATATCGTACCAGCGTTTTCGCAACTCCTCGACGCTGCGGTGGGTGACGCTTATGGAATTGACCGTTTTTTCCGGGTCTCTGGCACTCTGAGGGATTTTTTTCCAAATAAAAGCTCATGGCTCTGCACCATATCCTGGATGAGCACCTCCTGCTCCCTTTCTAAAAACTTCTGTTTTCTCTCTCTTTGGCTTTCACCCTGTGCTGCTCCTGTGTAGCCATTTCCCCACTCTCTGTTGACCTGCACTGATGCCTCAGCCCTCCTTCCAGCCTCTCACTCTGATTCTGGAACTCAGGTGCAGCATGGGTATTCACACTTCCTGGTTGTGATGTCATCAAGCTGCACATGAGTTTCAGATTCCCCGTTTTGCGATTCCTTAAGTGCGAGTTCGCAAAATCTGTGAATTTTCACTTAAGGAATCGCAAAACGGGTAATCGCAGAAAAATCTGCGGTTTATTTGCGATTTTTTGTTTACATACGTATTTGCAATTCTCAAAATGCGATTCGCTATGAATCGCAAATTGGGAATCGCAAATTCGTTTTGTCATACATATGGCCCCATATTCATTAATTAGGTTGCACTTGCATTTGTTGTATTCCTCTGCTGTGGAATTAAGGTCCCACTCGTGATAAAAAGTGGAAAGAACACCCTGACACTTGTTAGCCAAATTGCCAATGTTTTTCGTGTCCTAGAACAATGATTTTTAGTTTGAGCCTATGCAGCACATGGGCTGCTCTGCGAGGAATGCGGTAGTCACGTCGGGCCTTGAAGCGCTGCCCATGTCCTGCCCATCTTTTTAATTGGCTCCTTTTGTTGTCCTTTCTAAATCATTGATTTCAATCCATGAATAGACGTAGTGGTACCTCCTTGGTACCACCTTGTCTGATTTTGTAACCTCCCATGAGGACTGGACTTTTTACTTTTGTTGTTACACGGTCTTCTATATCTTGGCTGTGAGCACTATTTTCAGGAATGATTTGCCCTTATTCCACCCATTATGTGCTTTCCTACAACACCCCCTTTTCTTTTAATTACTAATTGCAGTCCGCTTTAAGTATAGCGGCTGCGTTTCTTAATTTATTCACTTTAGCAGTGCGGTCCACTTTATGTATAGCGGAGGTGCTACAAAACATTTTTTTTCTTTCAGTGGAAGCCCCCACATCATGCTTTCACTTACATAGTGGCCACGCCCCTTTCTTTAGCCGCTGCTACCACGTCAAAGGAAGGGACGTGCACAACATTAAAGTGAAAGCAACACCAAAAACAAAAACATTTTTTGTGAACAAATGCTTTTTTGATGTAAAAGTGCCCCATGACGTGCTTTCACTTTAATGGTGGCCACACAACCTTTCTGTAGACGTGTCTTGCTGTAACCTGAATACGGCAAGCAGCATCTAAAGAAAGGGGCGCGGCCACCATGAAAGTGGTCTCACATTTGCAATAGTTTTAGCTACTGGCATTAGAAATAACAATGTCTTTTATATATGTGTTGGTTTTGAAAACACATAAACAAAAGGCATTGTCATTAACAATGCCAATAGCTTAAACTCTCGCAAATGCGAGATTGATTGCATTGCAAATGCTTGTTTGACTTTGTAAGGAGAACTATTAATTTGTGCTTAAAGCGCTTCTTAATTGCACATCGCTTTTACTGCACAGCCAATTAACGTTCTTTTTAAAATTGTTCTCTTGCTAATTTGCACTTTCCTATTTGAACAGCCTGCATTGCACTCCTCCCCCACTTACCCGCTTCCTGAGCCGTCCCTGTTCCACCGTGGCTTGTGCTGTTTGAGCCGAGGGACTTACTCAGCGGGATTTGGCTCCTTCGACAGTTAGTGAGTCTCCTGCCAGTTGGCAGGTCATCGCTCCAGCTGCCACCTTTTTCCTCACTTCTTCCTGCCTTGCCTATTTGAGGCAGGAAAAGGTGCGGACGCGCAGCGTCCAACATCCCTGCTGGAGGCCAGATATTTACGGCCTTCTTTTTGAACTTTGTAAGGAGCACTGTTCACTTCACTTACGCTTAAAGTGCTTCTTAATTGCACATCGCTTTTACTGCAAAGTGCGTTAATGTTCTTTTCAAATTGTTCTCATGCTAATTTGCACATGCCAATTCGAACAGCCTGCATTGTACTCCTCCCCCACTTACCTTCTTCCTGAGCCATCCCTGTTCTGCCACGGCTTGTGCCGTTTGAGCTGAGGGACTTACTCAGCGGGATTTGCCTCCTTAGACAGGAAGTGAGTCTCCTGCCAGTCGGCGGGTCAGAGCTCCAGGTGCCGCCTTCTTTTTAGGTCTCGCCTGTCGATGCGCATGCGCATCGAGCAAGCGAGACTATAGGGGCTCATCCACACTTTATCTAACTTGCAAGGAATCGTGGCGATTCCTTGCAGTGCCCGTGACTTTTAAGCTCAATGCGCATGTGCATTGAGCTTAAAAGCGCGTGCACATGCACCCAGCCGCCTACTCTCTCTCTCAGCCTTCCCACAACTCCGCCCCCTCACTACTTGATTGCACGGCCGCTAGGCCGTGCCTCCCCTACTCTCCTCCCCCCTCCTCCTCTCCTCCCCTGCCTGCCTGCCGCTAGGCCGTGCCTCCCCTACTCTCCTCCCCCCTCCTCCTCCTACTGCCGTGTCGCACCTCTCCCCTCTCCGCCCCCTCCCCTGCCAGCCGTGTTACGGTGAAAGGCTTGTTTATTTTACCCGCCGTGTCTCTGCTGCTTCCCCCTGTCCTGTCTCTCCTCCTCCCCCTCTCTATACCCTCCCCCTCCCCCCCACCACTCCCATCAAGTCCCTCTGGCCCTTCCCTCCTCCCCGGACCCCTCCTCCCCTGCCCCCTCCTCCCCTGCCCCCTCCACCCTTTCTTGTTACCACTTGTAAAGAGAAAGCGGGCCCATTCACAGTATGGCGTGCAGGCACAGGCTGCACTTTGGGGTCGACCAGATCCACCCAATCTGTTTAATCCTGGCGGCAAGCGGTTGGTGTGTCGCAGGGGTCTCCACAGGTCTCACCAGGTAGGGTTTACCACTGACCGCAGTTCCAGGACGCGTTCAACTTGTTTAATTTTCTTTATCGGGAATGCTTCTTGTCAGAGGATTTAGCTCTTCAAGTTAAATCTCGATGTTATTCAAATATATTGTTACTTGGAGATTTAATCTCTTTATATGGTCATGCCCGTAAACTGTAGTTAAATTGCATCTTTTATTAAGTAGATGTTTTCGACATGAAAATCCAGATTACATTCTGTTACGCTGACGTGCATTTTTGCGAACTTGTTTTATGTTTTCTTTTTGAATATCAGTAAGTAATCATTTCATCGGTTTCTTACATTAAAAGGTTTCGGTTTGGAGAGTCGATTTTAGACGCCTGTCTGTATGCGGGTAGAAAACGGTGCTTTTAAAATTTGAGACAAGATCATTGTTGGTTTATTAAGGGTGTAAATACATTTACCCTTTCTATGAAAAGATGGAATAGTGTAACAAGCTTATTCCTAGTTTCGAAGCGCAAAGCAAGCGTGCTGGGCGTAGAAACCTGACCCCACATGGATATCCCTCTTTGGGTCTAGTTAGTGAAAATAGCTCAGATATGGACTGGTGGAGCCCAGACAGGAGTGACATGGGCCGGTCTTATTAACACATGCGATGTGTATATTACTCACTGGGTTTGTCTGGTTCGGTTGTTGGCTTTTTGGTAATTAATTATTTTGTAGGGAACAACTCTTTAATTGTTGAATAGGTTGCTTGGCTTTGCAGGGGTCTTTGGTTGTGCCACAAGAATAGCAAAAAAAAAGTCTACATCTGGGCTTGCTGCCAACGTGCTTTAATTAAATATTGCATATTCTAATTGAACAGTGCCACTGCTTCCAAAAATCAGGTGGACTTTGAAGACTTTTAGGAACCAATTTTATTTTGAATGCACACCGCATAGAAATTATTGGCACATAAGAAATGTGATACTGCATTTAATCACTGTATACCGACACAAAATGCCACATTTAAGTATTCCTGTCGATGACATGTGGTCAGGCACCCTCAACCCCTCACCCTCACTCACCCTCAACCCCTCACCCACACTCACCCACACTCACCCCCACTCACCCTCACTCACACTCACACTCACCCACCCTCACTCACCCTCACTCACCCTCACTCACCCTCACTCACACTCCCTCACCCTCACTCACCCTCAACCCCTCACTCACCCTCAACCCCTCACTCACCCTCAACCCCTCACCCACCCTCAACCCCTCACCCTCACTCACCCTCAACCCCTCACCCTCAACCCCTCACTCACCCTCACTCACCCTCACCCTCAACCCCTCAGCCTCACCCTCACTCACCCTCAACCCCTCACCCTCACTCACCCTCACTCACCCTCAACCTCATGCTAAAGATTTACAAAAAAAACCATTAACAATTCTAAAAGCACTAACTCTAATGCTGCGAGACCTATTGCATTTCTAATGCTTGTTCTCTTCTTCCTACCTTGCCTATTTAAGGCAGTAAAAGGTGTGGACACGCGCAGCGGTGCACCCATCTGTGTCTATCTGCGCCCGTCTGCGCCTGACCTCCACCAGCCCCCAGGACCCCAGCCATTTTGTTCTTCAGTTATCACTAGTGGGTCGCATTGCCCCTCTATCCAATGGCTGTTTATCACTACTCAAGCGAAGAAATCAAACTACTAAGCAACCAACATATGGCTAAATCGCCATATTACCCGAGGCAACCCCCATTTTAGCACCCATTCCCAAAGTCATCATGAAAAGCACCCAATGTGAATCCACCCCTCATGCTAAACCAATATCCATAACACAACAGGGGAGAATACTGTTGAGCAACCAAAACAACTAACGGGGTTCTATTTTAATGCACGTGTAATCCCTAAACATGGACTTGAGATATAGAGCTTGTTGGACTCAGAAAAGCCAGACATCTGCTTTATAACTTGGCTCCACGAGTCCGCTCTCCCCGATGTGGCAACTGCCTTCTCCCCTGAATATCATCTGACTAGACTCTATAGAAATTACAAGATAGGGGGCGGCCTCACAGTAGCCTCTAGGGCTAGATTGAAGTTCAGCATACTGGAAACCATCAGTTTAGAATGGATTGAACTCTGTATTTTCAGGTTTGAAAAACAAACTAAGGGAGCCTGGAGAGGCGCCCTAGTCTACGTACCTCCCTGGCCTAAAACTAATTTTACTAACCCTTTGACCAAGATCATTGCCCCACATGTCCTAGTGGCAGACAATTTCCTTCTCATTGGAGATCTTAACTTCCATGCAGAACTCTCTTCCGATATTGACACAAGCCTATTGATCTCCACCCTCAGCACACTGGGACTAGTACAAAGTAGACCCACTCATCAGCCGGTCACACCCTTGACCTTCTGTTCAGAAATGAACCCACCACTAAGGTTGAGCCCCCCATCCCCCTAATCTGGTCTGACCACAGAGTATTGAAATTCTCTTTACAAATAGCCATAATACATGAAAATCCCAATAAGTAATAGAAACTGACCAGACCCTGGAGAAAAGTCAATCTATAAGCCTTTTTATCCAATTTCAGTTCTCCTTTCCTAGCAGGCTCCGAAAATATAGACCATGCAGTGGATACCGTCGAGAAGGCAATTAAACAGGCCCTTGACATTATTGCACCTCTGTCAAGGGTCAAACATAAGTTTAAAGCATCACCTTGGTTCACTGAAACCCTAACATCTGACAAGCTAGCTAGCAGGAAAGCTGAACGTAAATGGAGAGAAACGAAAAGCATGGAGGATAGACAGGCTTATAAACTTATTCAAAGATGCTACCTAGAAAATATCAAATCAGCCAGAAAAACATATATTATCAGTAGAATCGGCAAGGGCACAAATTCACACAAGGAACTTCACAAAATGTTAAAATAATTCACTAATCCCTCTTACTGCCAATTTCACAGTCCATCATCTCAAGACTGGGCGGCCACACTATCCACATTCTTTGAGGAAAACAGTGATAGCATTCTGAGCCTGAAGGCACCCAGACACCTGCCACAGCACTTTTAAAAGAGTTTGTTGAACTTACTCAAGAAAAAGTTAGTACTGCCCTCCTCAAGATCAAATCAGGTTCACCTGTCTACCCTGTCTCGCACCACATTCTGTCAACCCTGGCCCCAGTGATTCTCAAAAGCCTTATTGACATTTTTAATATGTCCTTAACTCAAGCAACACTTCCTATCAAATGGAAAGCAGCCAGGGTCAGGTCCATTCTGAAAAAACTGTCGGCTGATCCCAAAGAGCCTTGCAACTATCGGCCTATTTCTCTACTCCCCATCTTGGAAAGATACTTGAGTCACTTGTCAACAAACAGCTAACAACCGATTTAGAAAGCCATGAACTGTTGGACCCCTCTCAGTCAGGTTTTAGAGCTGGCTACAGCACTAAAACCTCTCTATCGGAGGTAGTCGATAACATAAGACTTGCCCAGGACATTGGACAGTCAGCTATGCTTGTCCTATTAGACTTGTCGGGTGCTTTCAACATAAATTTCCCACGATATATTAGATACACAACTGAGAGGGATGGACTTCTCAGGAACAGCCCTAAGTTGACTTAGAAGCTACCTAAAAGACCGAATGCTATGAACCAAATAAAATACTTTTCACTGACTGACCGAACCACGATCTCACAGATAGGCACCGCAGTCTCTCGTAATCAGTTGGTAGACAAGGGAGTCCCCCAAGGATCAATACTTAGTCCCATGCTTTTCAACCTCTACGTAGCAACCCTGTCCAAGGTGATCAGATCTTATGGGTTCAACATATTGTCATACGCTGATGACACCCAGCTGTTAATCACTCTCAGTCCCAATCCTACAGATACCAGAATTAGATTTAAAAACTGTATATCAACTCCTCAATGCAAGTCAACCATCTCCAGCTTAACGCCAATAAGACTGAGATCATCCCATTTGGAAAGGCACGTGAACTCTGCTCCGTCGACTGGTCCTAAAGTCTTGGCCCCTGTCTAACTCCTAAACCTACGGTACGTAACCCTGGAGTAAAAATCAATGACACTATCCATGAAAGACTGTGTAAACCAAATAATGAGTACCTGCCATGGCCTATGTGGATCTTTCAATGGATTCCATTAGAGTCAAGAAAACCGCTTGTCCAGGGTTTAATCATCAGTCGTCTTGATTATGGAAATGCTCTGAGGACCTCAAGCAACAAAGAGCTTATCACCAGATGCCACATCTTGCAAAACGCTGCCACCAGACTGGTACTAAACCTTTCACCTAGGTCCTCGTCTGTGTCCAGTTTGAAAGCTCTCCTTTGGCTCCCAATTAGGAAACAGATCCGTTTCAAGATCAGTTGTCTGGTACACAAGACCTTATATGGAAATGGACAGAATTAATTGCCCAAGAAACTCTACTGGTATCTTCCTCACATGAATCTTAGGTCTGGAACTAAACACCATCTCAATGCACTTACGGTTCACACACAGCCAGGCATGGCGGCAGGTCATTCTCTTATTTAGCCCCCGCTTTTGTAACAAACTCCTATTGAAACTTCGCATAATTTGAGATCAGAAGCAGTTCTGAAAAAGCTTAAAGCTGGCTATTCTGACCTCCCTTCCTCCTTCTATCAGCCGTCTATCTCCGCCCTCATCAGCATTCGCTACAGCACTTTGAGGCCCCTCAGGGTGGCATGTGTGCTCTATAAAACCCTATGACTATGACTAGGTTGATAAGACTTAAAGTACCAGTGCAAATAACTGGAAGCAAAGAAAGACTGTTATGGCGCCATAAAGGTTGATGATGAAATAACCGGGCAGACATCAGCAACTGGCCTGCTACTAACTAATCTAGAACCCTTCACTTCCTCTGTGTTATAATATAAATTTTGATGTTCCCTAACAAAAATGCCCCACCCTCTGTTCTCATACATTTTAGTATGGTTTTTTGTTCTTATTCTCCTCACTCTAGTGGACTGGGTTTCCAACTAGTTGTTGGTCATTCCTATTAAATGAGTCTCCTTTTTATTATCCATTAGGGCTTACTGTATAAAATTGACTACCTGTCTGTCCAATTTAACTTGCATTACCCGGTGTGGTAACTGGTATTTTTGATGTCATCCTCCTTTTTGAATGAGTTGTGCAGCAGGTGTTCCAATGAGGAATATTGTGTTTTGAACTAGTGAAAAGGGAGTTGGAGTAGCTGCGAGGAGGAGGGCTGGGTTTGTTCTCCTGGCTTAACATACTGCATGAGAAGTTTCCCTGAAGCCTTTTGATAATTTCAGGAAATGTACTTTTGTTTCACACTTTTTCCTCATGGATCAGCTTTTTTCACTATTCTAATCAACTCAAGATGACACCAAAGTCTCCAGTGAACCAACAAATCATAAGGAAGCATGTACTGCCTGAAGAGTGTGCAAAACTAAGTGGATCAAAATAGGCCTTGCTTATTTCCTCAAAGACCATGATACTGCTCCCTGGCCCAGGAGAGCCATTTATGTCAAAGCAACTCCCTCAAACGTACTTCATCTATCCCACAGAATATAAGCCACTTTAATTTTGAAAAAAACTATTGTCTGATAGCCTGTTATGGGTCCCTTTTTGATGTCCAAGGGCAGTCAGAGATTATGAGTCAAGGCTTTCTATAGGTGTGTGAGGGGCTTAGAAACTCATAATACACAAAAACACAATAGATACCACTTAATGAATGCAGTGTCCAGCAAGTGCTTTACCAGACGATCAGGCGACAACCACAAACATTATTATATCTCCCTTATGCTAGGCAATAGATATCTGATTACCTAAGGTCCCTCTTTGACCTGGCATCCTTGGCGTGATTTCCCCTGACCTTTTGCCTTTACCCCCTGCATTTTTGAGTGTATGCTGGACTTCATTTTTGCTGTTTTTTTAACCTTGAGTACTTTACCACTGCTGTTCGGTGTTGAAGTGCAAGTACTTCCTATGTAAATTGTGATGATGTTTGTTTATCCATGATTGGCATATTTAATTTACTGGTAAGTCCCTAGTAAAGTGTACTGTGGGTGCCCAGGGCATGTAAATTAAATGCTGCTAGTGGCCTGCAGCACTAATTGTGCCACACACATGCAAACATGTATCAAGCCTGCCACTGGAGTGTATGTAAGGGCAGTTTTTAACTGCCAGTTCGACTTGGCAAATGCATCCACTTGCCAGGCCCAAAGCTTCCTTTTTATTACATGTAAGGCATCCCAAAGGTAGGCCCAAGGTAGCCCCATGGGCCGGGTGCAGTGTATGTGAAAGGTAGGACATGTTCTGGTGTGTTTTACATATCCTGATAGTGAAATATTGCTAAATTTGTTTTTCACCATTGCAAGGACTATCTCTCCCATAGGTTATCATTGGAGCTTCCTTGAAACATCTTACACAAACTTTCAATAGGTAAGAAATTGAGATTTAGAGTTTGGGTTCCCTAAAAACACATCTTTCTTTGAAGATAGTTTTTAAATTGTGTGTTTGAAAATGACACTTTTAAAAAGTGATTCATAAAAGGGGGTGGTGATGGACAGAGTATCTGAATTAAGCAGAACACTCCTACCCAGTCAAAGGATCAGGGCTTGATCCATCACCGTTACATCACCGATACTCTGTCCATCACCACCCCCTTTTTGAAATTACTTTTAAAAAGTGTGCATTTTTTTTGCTTTAACATCCTGTACCTCTGCCTACCTGTGGAATCCATGTCTGGTTTAGACTGACAGTTGGGCTGTTCGCGTATTCACTCTAGACAGTCACACAAAGTGACCTGAGGTGTGCCCTACATATCCTGACTGTCCATTACCAGGCTGATGGGCTTTCCTGAGCTTGAGTGGTAAGGGATTGTCATGACATATACACATGGGCTGTGTCTGTCCTCTCGTAGAGCTGAATCCAACCCTGTGTAGTGTGTCTGGAGCCATAACAGGGCAAGGCAGGATCTGTGCACTACAAAGACTATCCTTTGAAGTATGCCTACTTCAAAGGCAAAATGGGTCGCAAGTATTTGACCTGCAACCCTACATGTTCGGAACACATCTCGATGAAGAGGAGATTCTGCCAAGAAGAAGAGCTGGAGAGGCTGTAGGAGGAGAACTGCCACTCTGCTGTTGCTGTGTTGTGCTGGCCAACTGCTGCTGCTTCTGTCTTGGGCAGGGAAAGTACTAGACTGTACTTTCTTATCCTGCTTATCAAGGTTCTCCAAGGGCTTGTGTGTGCTTGCCTTCTGTTGGAAGTCTCAGGGCCATCGAGGACTTCATCTGCAGCTCCCCTGAACACCCCTGCTGGGAATTTTGACCAGCCAAGTGATGCCAACTCCAGTTATATGCCTTTGGAGGTGATTTTACTGCTTCAATAGCTGAAAATCCATGCATCGCCTTCAGTGCAATTTTCCTGTGCAAGCTGGCCGTGCGGTTGTACCATCAATGCATCGCCGCGGATCAGCCAAAGAATCAACTCAGCACCTGTTCGCGGCTGGAAGAATATCCGCTGCCTGAGTCCAGAGCACTGTGTCTCCGACGTCCGAGGCCCCTGCTCCGACTCTGATGCAGGCCCTGCTGTGCAGCTGAAAGAATCGACGCATCACCTGCTTGCAGCTGAAAGAATATATCCAGCGACTGTTTCACTGCTGCCGCATTAACCCCAGCACATCCGAATTTTCCACGCGTCATACTTGTGCACCAAGTTTCCAGGGCATCACCCCGCAGTAAGGAGGCACTTTTGGAATTTGATGCATCAATTCTCCTTGCAGTAAGGAATCGACTCAACACTTCTCCTGCATGCAGCAGAACTGACACCTCCATTCCCCTGGGACTGAAGAATTGATGCATCGCTGTGTTTCCCTCCTTTGCGGCTGTATTTCGTCTCGGCGGCTTCCGGACCAAGAACACGGACCAAGACGGAGGCGGGGCTAGACAGGGCCTTGGCAGCTGGCCCCGGAGGTACGAAGAGCTCGGAGGTGCTGGGAACGGAGAGGCCCAGACCGGGAATCCATTGAAAGGGGGAGGCGAGACAGAGCGGAGCGGCGCACGCCCCGGCCTGTGCCTGGCATCTAGGCTCAGTCAGAATCGCGGGGGAGCACACGGACAGAGATCGACGACCCGCACATCAGAACTGAGCCGGTAGGCGCTAACACCGTCCCCCTATGGAGCAAGGGTGCAGAGCCTCGAAGAGGCCCGAGAGCAACAGCCCGAAGGTGAGCGAAGGTCGGTTGACTGCGGCCTGGATGAGGACTACGTAGCGGGGGCCTGCAACTGGTGACCTGGGTGGCTGTCTTCTCCCGCCTCCCCCCCTCTCACCCCCTAGCCACCAACAACGGGAATGGGGCGGTGATTGCATAGAGGGACTGATATCGGAGGGGGAAGGGGACAATCGCCTCCCCGCTCGCACCTGGACATCTGTTGGAGTGCAAGCAGGTGGTGGGGGCCAGCACTGGGAGAGCCACAGGGAGCCGAAGCGCGTGGATGCCGGCCTGAGGACTGGGAGCGAGATCGACCTGAGGGGGCAGAGAAGACGGCAGGGTAGGGGAACCGGTGTGGCGTGTTACCCCCCCAAGGGGCGATCAAAATGGGGGAAAAAGACGCAGTCACCAGGACCCCAAGACAAGGGACAATGGACCGGTATGCCGCGGCCCTACCCCCCCCAGAGGCTGCTCCCTCGGGCGCACGCTCAGACACGGACCTCCTGATGGGAGCGATACAAGCCTCAAGGGTTGATATACAGGAGTCTCGGGCGGCACTGGAGGTCAAGATTGGCGAGGTGGCTCAGAAGTCACACTACTAAGACAGGACTTTCGTAATCTGACGGAGAGGGTCACCACAGCGGAGACGAGGTTGGGTGAGGCCGAAGACTCAATCACTACTTTCCTGAAAAATATGGCGGAGCTCCAAGACTCCCATCGCTAGCTATTATGGAAGGTGGATGATGCGGAAAATAGGGCCCGGCGCAACAACCTAAGTTTTGTGGGCTTCCATGAAGGGATTGAAGGAGCTAGCATGGTGACCTTCTTACATACCTGGCTACAGAAGACCTTCTCAGCGGCACAGTTCTCGAATTGCTTTGTAATCGAACGTGCACATAGGGCGTTGCTGGTGAAGCCACCGGAGGGTGCGAGGCCGAGACCGGTCATTGCGCGCTTCCTGAATTTCGCAGATCGGGACCTGATCCTACGGGAAACCCGAAAGTTGGGGGAGATATGACTTGAAAACACGCAAATAATGATATTTCCAGACTATAGCCAGGCGGTGCAGAAGCAAAGGCGCTCATTCGACCAGGTGAAAGCAAAACTACGGGACCTGCATGTCCAATACATGCTACTCTTCCCGGCAAAGCTGAAAGTGATCTACAAGAAGCAGGCGCACTTTTTTACACACCCGGAGGATGCGTGGCAGTGGCTGGAGGAACGCCCTCCACTCAGGAAAGCAGAGATAGAGAGTAGGGGGGGGCGAGGGGGACGGCGGCCGGAGGAGGCCACTGGGAGCTGCGAAAGACCCAGCGACGGAGGAGATCAAAAGGTAGAGGGCGAATCCAGACAACGCCATATCCAAATCGTATTGTCTCTGGACGGCAAAGGCGGAATTCGGCATCACCTGGTACGGAAAACATGGCAGGATGTAGGTTTCGCAGTTTTTGAAGAAATGCTCGTTCAGAAGGAGAGGAAGACGGGGGGAGCAGCACCTCTGGAGGGGAGGAAGAGGAGGAGCAGTCGATGCACCCACTAGTAGCAGCAATTGGTGAACTGGAGCAGGGCACAGCTGGACAGACGGTGAGCTTGAGAACTGAAACCCAGGACTCTCACTCTTGAGCCGGGGCTTAATGGGCGGAGGAGATACCAGTTCTTACCCGGGTGGCACGCAAGTTAATTCCACCCCTTTACCTATTGATTTACACACTGTTTATTTGGCAATGTTTACAGAACTGGTGGGATTGATTTCCATGGTTATTGTATAAACTGTAAGTGTTGGTTGGTAGGGGGTGAACTGTGGGAGGGCGACAGACCTTCTCCGCTGACAGTCCTGATCTCTGTTTTTATGGATGATGGGACTGAAGAGGGAGGGAGGTGGGGAGGGGGAGTGGGGGGAAGTTATCATCGTTCTAAGTTCAGAGAAGTTGGGGGGAAGGGACAGAATGGGGTGGAGGGGAGGGGGAGTGGAGAGCAGGGACAGTTGGGGGGAAACAGGGGGAGGGAAGGGGCGTTCGAGCATGTCACAGAGGTCATTCACGTCGGAGATCCAGACACCCATTTAACACTGAGTCCAAGCACCCTACACCAGAACTCAGAGATTGATGTCAGGTAGCCACACAGATGGGCCACAGGCTCGGACAGGACTTCGGGTGTTATCGTGGAATGTTAACGGGCTTGGGAGTAAGGTAAAGAGGGGCCTGGTCCATGCCTACGTGAAGCGGATAGGCCCAGACATAATAATGCTCCAAGAAACACACCTGCAGGATACCAAATGTGGGTTTTTAGCAAGAGGCCAATATAAAGTTTTAGCGCATGCCGGGTTTACCACAGGCTCCAGGGGGGTAGCCATATTGAGTAGAAAGAACCCGCCCTTCCGAATTACACGAACGTGGAGTGATCCCCAGGGGACTTATGTGTGGGTGAGAGGTACCTGGAAACGACAGGAGTACACTTTGGTCTCGGTCCATGCCCCCCCCCCGAAATTGCAAGGAGCCACACTCAAAGGGGTAACAGATATTCTCCTTAACACGTCAGAGACCCTACAAGTGATAGGAGGGTACTTTAACAATGTGATGGTCGGAACGCAGGATAGGATGGGGGACAGATCTAGGGACCAGACACCGATCATGCTCTCTAAGACACTGTCTACCTGGGGTTTGTTCGATGTATGGAGGTGGCTACACCCGGAAGATAGGGCATACTCGTTTTTCTCAGGGGCACATAGGATGTACTCGAGACTGGACTATATCTTCTTGGCGCGTAATACCCTGATGACGGAGGATACGGCTGTATACCAAGCAAGGGGGATCTCAGATCATTGCCCGCTCCTAGTGTCAGTGGGGGGTAAGTGGGGGGGGGGAGGAAGACTTGGAGGTTGACAGCTTGGGACCTGCAGAATGTGACGGTACTGAGGGGTATTAGGGCCGATATTAAGGTCTATATTGCGGAAAACGAGGACTCAGTCACGTCAAAGGTAGTCTTTTGGGAGGCCTTTAAGGCGGTTATGCGGGACAGAGCGCAGAACAGACTAGCGGAAGAGGCCCGGAAGGTCCGTAATGAGGTCGAGATGCCAGAGGCTAAGATACTGGAGCTGGAAAGGGAGCACCAACATAAGAAAACGTCAGAGACCTTTAGGAGATTGACAGATGTACAACACCAATATAGAGAGATGTTGACAGGGAAGGCCAAAACGCAGGCGCGGGCAACGCTACACCGCTTGTATGAAGCGGGGGACAAATCCGGGAAGTTACTGGTATGGCTCAGCAGGAAAGAGAGGGATGCCAGATGGATAGAACATGTCAGAGATGCTCGAGGGAACCTAGTGTGAGCTGACGAGTTGATTGCAGAGGCCTTTGCCACACATTTCAAATCATTCTATGACGCCAGGGACCTAGGGACGATAGAAAACGCTTTACAATACATGGCGCACATTGACCTACTAGGCTTGACGGATGAGGACCAGGGTGTTTTTGAGGCTGATATAAAGTTAGAAGATGTTAGGGAAGCGCTGACTAACTTACGACCAGGGAAGTCCCCGGGCCGAAATGGTTTTCCGGCGGAATTCTTTAAACGCACATCGGATTTATTGGCCCGCCATCTGCTGGGACTTTTCGAAGAGGCTGTACAAGAGGGAGAATTGCCACCGGACCTACGCATGGCTACAATAATTCCAATATACAAGGAGGGTAAGCCAGCAGAGGACTGCGCCTCGTACCACCCCATCTCCATATTAAACATAGAAGTGAAACTGTTGACAACTATCTTAGCCCTTAGACTACGAGGGGTGATAACGGGGCTGGTACACCTGGATCAGACGGGCTTCCTCCCAGACAGGGCCACCAGACTGAACCTTAGACGGGCACATAATTGGTTACAGGAGATGAGCGGGAGGCGGGATCCACACTGGTTTTTGTCCCTAGACGCCGAAAAGGCATTCGATGCAGTCCATTGGCCTTTCCTTGAGGGAGTCCTAATACGGTTTGGGTTTGGTCCCAAATTTTGGAAGTGGGTGCAATTGCTATATATGGACCCAAGAGCGAAGGTCAGGGTCAACGGGGTCCTTCCCTGGGACTTTCCGGTAAGGAGAGGCACCCGACAGGGGTGTCCTCTTTCACCACTACTATTTGCACTCACTATTGAGATATTGGCGGGGGCGATAAGACAGAACGCGGACATTAGGGGATTCCAACTGGGTCCGGCAGATGCAACGGAGGAGAAAATATCCCTATACGCGGATGATGTCCTCCTATATATCACACGCCCAGCCACCACCATACCTGCATTGTTCCTAGAACTTGAAAGGTACGGAGCGCGAGTCGGATACCGTATAAATTGGCACAAGTCGGTAATCTATGATCCCCGAGGTCTGGAACAATGGGTGGGGCTGCCAGAACAGCTGAAAACGACGAGTGAGGGCTTCCAATATCTAGGGATTTTCGTGACTATGAATAGGGCCAGCTCATACGAGAAGAACATTAAAAGGATAATGCAAAACTTTGTAGACAATGCACATCGGTGGCGGTTGCTGCCTTTAATGATCCTGGGCCGGGTAGCCATGTTTAAAATGGTGACGCTGCCGAGGTTCCTGTACGCTTTTCAGAATGAGTACTACCCTCTACCAAATAGGGTGTTCTGGGAAATAAATGCGGAATTGAGAGCATTCCTGTGGTTGGGTAAGCAGGCTAGAGTGGCACTGGCGACCCTCAACAGACATCAATACAGCATCAGGATTTCGCTACCCAACATAGAGGCCTACTATTGGGCAGAACACCTAGTTCCGATTAATGATTGGTTCCACGCTCCCGCCGAGCACCCCACATATGCTCTAGAGAGAAGAGGTATGGCAGCCCACACATATACCCACTATCTATATGGGGGCATAGGGAAGGGGAACCTGTACCCAGCGACCAGGCTTACCCTGACAGTATGGGATCGGGCGACCAGAAGAATAGGCTGGGAAAAGAAACCGACTAAGCAGACTCCACTGTGGCACTGTACCTAGTTAAAAGAACTGAACAAACTGAGAGGGTTCCAGAGGTGGGACAACATAGGGATATCAACGTTGGCAGATGTGATTGCGAGAGGGGAGTTGAAATCATTCCAAGCATTACAGGCGGAGTTCGGACTACACCACACTCAACATTTTAAATATGCACAGTTGAGACATGCGGGCAGAGGGATCCCGGCTGAGGACGCTCCAGGAATATGCGCCACTAGAAGGCTGACTCCTACAGGAACAAATCCCAGTTAGGGCGGTATCACTAACATATAGAACACTGATGAATAATATGCCCGATGGATTAGTTAACCTTAGGAGGAAATGGGAGGAGGCTGTGGGAGAAATAGAAGAGGTAGATTGGGACACAGTGCTGATGCACCCGAGAGAGGTGGCAATTAAATCCCGGCTGAGACTCATCCAGTACAACATTCTGCACAGGACATATTACGATAGGGAGCGAATGCACATGATGGGACGAGCGGTGGACCCAAGCTGCCTGTGATGTGGTCACAGCAGAGGGGACTTTTATCACACCACTAGGTCCTGCCCCACAGTACAAACTTACTGGGGGGAAATCCTGAGAGAACTGGGGGAGGTGCTGGAGATTACCCTGCCATTGGACCCTAAGCTGGTTCTGTTGGGCAAGACAAACGACGTGGACCTTGCACGCCCATTATTGATTTTTCTGGTTCTGGCCATGGTAGTAGCCAAGAGAGATGTGGCTAGAAAGTGGGGGGTGACGGCAACACCGCAATTAGAAGAATGGAGGAATGGACTAGATCTATACATGGCAGCGGAAAGAGTCACCTACAAGGCGAGGGGGTGTCCTAAGAAATTTGGTAGGGTCTGGGGTAAATGGAGGCATTACCATGGTTTAGATGGCGAACTTTCAGCCTAGAACACCGGGAGGGTCCTCTCAAAGCCACCGGGGATTGTACGAGAAGGAATATTTCAACGTTATTGCAGAGGCCTTGAACAACCTTGTTTAGGGATGGCCTGAGTTGAGGGGAAATGTGCAATTATTTTTAAAGATGCTTGGCGGGTGGGGGGTGGATGGGACGAATGTGATGACAAATGATGACATGCTTGTTATGTTGTGGAAGTATAACATGCCAATAAAAATATATATATTTTTTTTAAATAAAAAGTGATATATCTGCTTATGTATGTTGTATTTCTGTCGTTTTGGTCTTCTTTGGTTTAGATAAAGATTGGCTATTTCTCTAAACTGGTGTGGTGTTCATTTGTAGCATGTTCACTGTGTTACTGTGTGTTTTATGAACAAATGCTTTACACATTGTCTCTGCGATAAGCCTGACTGTTTGTGCCAAGCTACAAAGGGGTGAGCAGGGTTTATCTTGGGTGTGTAACACCCTTATTCTGACTAGAAGGAAGGGTCCCTAATTTGACAGGGTGCATACCACTGCCAACTAGAGACCCCATTTCTAACAGTCCCCAAGGCTCAGTTTTTCCTTTAAAAAATGTTTTTCTGTTGACTTAGGTTTTGGTTAATTTAGTAAAAATTGAGGATGATTGATAAAATGTATCACCTCTAAAAAAGTTGGAGTACATGCAGTAAAATCGGTGACACCTAACAATCCTACACTATCTACACCTAAAAGAAAACACCATCAAAAACAGCAAGGTGCACACCCTTGGAAAAAGGAGTAGGTGCTTCCTGTGGTGTCCTTGGTGACCTATTTTTCCTTCACTTGTGCCAGGTGGAGGGCACTGTAGCGCATACTTGAGTCTAGGCTCAGTTAAGTGCCCAATCAAGACTCTTTCTGTTGATGATTATAGATGTAGAATAGTGGACCTGAACCCACTATATGTCCCTACAGGGCCTGTAACCATTGGTCTCTATCAAGATTTTAAACTGTCTGGGCCACACATTGGACCTGGACACCAATAGCAGTTGTAGAGCTTACTACTAATTACTAGAAATCAGTCTCTTTGTAGATAGTGGAGAATGCATTTTTCATCAGCGTAAGTCTAGTCTCCAACGGGCAGCTCGGGAGCTACTGGTAGCTTGCCAGTACTCTGGAAGTAGCTCCCTGAAGTGCAGCCCATCAGAGTACTTAATTCAGAGGGTCTACTCTAGCCATGTAAAAGAAGGTGACTTTGCAAGAAAAATACAGGTTTTCTTTGAATGTGTTAACCCAAAATGCACACTACTTATTTGATAGAAAACTATGTATTCTGAATAACTGATATGCTGATGTTGGCAAACAAAAAAATTGAAAATCCAAAACAATATTTAAACTTCCATTTGAATGATAGTTTATACTAAGTTGTGCAAATGTATAGTTTTTAGTATTTTCTTTGTGCCAGTGTGCACTTACTTCTGTGGCTGCTATGTATTAGTCATGTGGCGGCATTTTATTATGTAAAAGCTTTGCGTGACACTACTGCTAGCAACCCCATTGTATGCGTCGGATGGGTGGTGTTCACCTACAGTATTGAATTCTGAATATTTTTTTTGCCAAAATGTTATATGCAATATGTACACTGTTACAATATAAAGTTAAATAACGTTTTATTTATATATTTTCGTTCTTAATTCCATATCTATTTATCTTGAAGATATATATGAGCTATGTAGATGTAGAATTTAGAATTCTAAATCTATATACTTACCTATTAGTCACTATTCTGGATATTTTGGCAACACTCAATATTGTGACATACATCTGGGTGGCCACTACTTGTAATTCTGCATAGATGGGACACCTTTGTGATTGTCTCTGATGTGGTCATTGCTGTAACAATTGCCAAAGTCATTAGTAGCTCTGGACTATTTTCATCAATCAGAAGTAGCTCTCATTATAGGAAAGGTTGGAGACACAAAACTGTTATTTATTTATTTATTTATTTAGTGTATTTTGGTATCGCGCACAGCTACCCCAACGGGGTGTCCCAGCGCTTCTGTGTAACTTCATACTGCATAGAAGGATGTTAAAAAATAACAATCAACAGAACAGGTGGGTTTTTGTGGCTCTCCGGAAGGGTTGTTCCTCCTTAATCAACCGGATGGCATTTGATAATTTATTCCAGAGAGCTGCCGTCAATACGGAGAAAGATTTTCCACCGGAATGAGATTTCCTAAATCTAGGAACAGTGAGGAAGTTTTTTGAAGAGGAGCGTAGGGTCCTGGAGTTGTTATAGGGAATGAGGCACGTAGCAAGATAGGCAGAGCCCTTGCCTCGCAAGGCACGATGATCTAGGATCAGTGCTTTGAATTCTGCCCTTTTTTGGACCGGTAGCCAATGGAGTTCACGACGGTGAGGCGCAATATGCTCACTTAGGGGGATACCGCTGACCAGTCGCACCGCAGCATTCTGAACCGTCTGGAGGCGATGACAGAGCCCTACAGACAGGCTAGTGTACAGGCCATTGGCATAGTCAAGGTGTGAGGTGACTAGTGCCTGTACCACGATCTTCCTGGTGTTACTGGGCAGAAAATGAATGAACTTTTTTATCATTCGGATCTTGGCTAGACATGCAGCTGAGACTGTGTGAACCTGATGGGAGAATGAGAGGTTAGAATCCCATCTAACTCCTAGATTTTTCACAGAGTCGTTGGGAAGAGGAGGAGCGCTTAAATCCAGATGCCACCAGATGTTAGGATCGAGAGGGGTAGGCTGGTGGAAAAAGAGGACCTCCGTTTTACCTGCATTCAACCTTAGGAAATTACTATCCATCCACTGGGCAATTGTTCGTAAGCAGTTTTTTAAGGGATCAAAAGTAAAGGGGGTAAACTGTTACGACTAGAATGGTGATTTTAACAATACCAGATTTAGGACAACCAGCTAATAGGATGGAATGGGACCACACTCTAGGGCGGTTGGAGATCAACTATGTCTACTGGAAAGTAAGGGAGGGAGTTGCAGGAACCCGGCAGACACCATGGTGCAAGGGTGCATGTGTTACATGGATGATTATTTCTATGCAGGAAGGTAAATCTTTCTGCATGGAAACAATTACAAGGGGCTTTTTCCTCTTTCTACAAAAAAAGGAAAAACAAGGAAAACTAAAGATATTTCTCCTCATTGTACCTCCCTTACACCCCTCCGGGGAGGCCTACGTTTTTGGCACTGCCTCAGATTTATGATTGGGGCAGTGTCAAAAAGCAATGGATGTTGCTGGGAATGCCCCCAGCAACACCCATTGCACGCCCCTTTAATGCAGAAAACTGCGTTAAAGGGAGCCATATTTATGAGGCAGCATTAAGCCAAAAAAAGTTGCTTAATGCTGCCTCTTAAATATGGAGCATTATTTTAAACAGTGAGAATTCAATGTAACATACCGCACCAGGAAATTTCGAAGGAGTGGTTTAGTTGACTGCTGAGTTGGCACCAAGAGGCATGCTTTGCATTTCTTTCTTCCCAGGTTCACCTCACATGATCTTAAGCAAATAACGTGATCGGTTTGTGTCCCCGGCTCTTTACTCTGCCAGCATCCTTGACATGAAGCTTGCTATGAAACCAGAAAACTAACAATTACAAGCTAACTTTATAACATTCAGCGATTGTTTTTCTAGGGCGTTCTCTTTGTTGCTGGCACATTTTTGTTTGTCTTCTTTCAGAGTAATAGGCATACGTGCGTTTTTTACTACTCGCAGCTCTATTATATATCCTTACCAGCAGTTGGTACGCACACATAGTTCCATTATAGGCACAAAGACCCCACCCACACCACAACAGAGTAGGCATGCATAAATAAATACACGACACAACTTTTGTTTGGAGAAAATATTACTGCAGGTTAATTCCATACAAAAGTATGCAAATACGATGGGTTACCTTACAGGTGATCCAAGGGCAGGCAGCTATACCAACCTATGCTGCCTTGCCCGCCTGATGAGCCAAGCACTGTAGAAAACACAATCAGCGTACCCTTATAGGGGTGATCCCCTTACTGGATCATGTGACACATTGGTCCCTTATTACTCACGCTCTTTTCAGGGCAGAGGGTAGCAAGGCAAGCTCCCAGTTGTTCAGGCCCACAACTTTCCGAAGGACTAACGGGGCACCGACTTCATTGTTCCAGGACCCTCCCATGAGGCTCCTGGGATTTGGCTCTCGCACCGCTATTGTGCTCTTGCAGGGGTATCCTTCTGTACCCAAGCTGCTTCCAGATCGCCCTGTAACTGTGCCACAGCTCTAGAGGTGGCCCCGTCGCCTAAAGAGCCCTCCACCAACACAGCTGTATTCTAGCTTGCCACCTGCAATTTCCCAGGCCTCATTCATGTCCAATAAGAACAGATTCATGCCCACCTGTGCCAGGCGCACCCCAACGTTGTCAAAATAGCCTTTGATATTCGCCCGGCATAGCCCATGCCTGCTGAAGCCAAAGCCCCTTGCTCAGAGAACTTGCACATGGAGCGAGTTGTCCTTCTCTGGGAATGTACGAGTGCCTCACATGACCTGCAAGACAGTGATGGCTTCCGGGAGGGAGCTCTCTTAAACATTGCTATATTACCCTGCAAGCTGATGTGGCTCCCACCTCCTGCAACCTGTAGTTGTAGCCCTTTTAGCATTTTGTGCTCACTAACGCCTGTTTCCCCAATTTATGCAACAGCAGCACGCTTGCTAAGAAGACCGCTTCCACAACAAGCCTATAAACTCTGGCTATTCGGAGGAGGCATCACTGAAACAGCCTGTAACCTGCCCTGGGAGCACAGTGCACCTTCTTTGTTGGGGTTGACCAGACATGTGCACAAACCTTTGCTTTGCGATTAATAAACCATGGCGAACAAGACTGTTTGCATAGCGCACACTATAGCAGTCACAGCAACCATATGGAGTAACAACTTACGCCAACTACCAGGCTTGCTTAACTAAAGCTCGATCACAGATACCCACATACCTGCTACCAGCTGTGACCCTTGATGCTCTATAGGCTTTGCCCCTACTCTATTTATGCAGATTCCTGCAATGTACCCTTCTGCCCCTGTATGGGCGTGAAAATACCTGTAACATTGCAAATCCCACCGCACTCACATCCTGTGGCACTGGAGTGGGGGAGGGGGACATTGGTTCTGCTACATTGCCCAGCCTCCAAGCCCGCAAGCACCCTCGTCTGACAGCAGACTATCTGCTGTGTCACCCGTGCAATGATCGCACCCTGGCGCAAGACGTCCTGGTCTACACGTCTGCTAACAGACTACCTTCCATGTGGCTGGAGTGAACGTTGTATGTTGTGCATCTGACCCTAAGAATTTTTTGTTTGCTTTGGCAGGGATCAAATTGTTGCACCTGTCACACTCAAATTAGTGCAATGTGCAGTTCTTTTGCATTCTACACTTCCGAGTGGGACTACATACCACACGAGACATAGAGTTGTGTGTATATTACCAATGATACTATTAGAATCTAAGGTTCCCAGTGTCAATTGGTGACTATTCCTCCATGGAATATGTGACTCAAGCAAGGGAGTCTACGTGCACTTGCCATTATCCCCCCTGTCGTATGGTAATTTTGCCTTTACAGTTTAATCTGTGGTATTCGTCCCCAGACTTCCCAGGCTGCGTACTGCTGGCCACGTGCGCAGCTGCTGGCATAATAATGTAATCTCCCGTTGCAGCTTGCAATAAAACAATGCCCGCTAGAGTATGCTACGTTGTACGAAATTAAATGCCTAACATATCTCTTCGCCTCGAAAAGGTACCACAAACGGCACTGTTCATTAGAACCTTAACCCTTTCCGTGCGTCAGACGGCCCCATGGTAGGCGTGTGCGGAGGACGGCCGGTGGCCATCCTGACCACGCCCAGTCATAAATCACCCGCACCGCGGCGGAATTCCAGCTGCGGTCAACGGGTTAAGCAGCTCACAATTTTTCCTGGGCATGCCTCGAACTGGGAATGGCACTACACCGCCATAAGGCCAGAAACCCATCCTTTACATCCTTTCTGGGTTGGCCACTTGGCACCCTTCTGGTTGGTGATACAGAACCCCCTACCCAGCATAAGCTGACCTCCTCCTGTGCAATAGTCAGACTGCTAAGTGGGCAATTGATTCAACATCCCTCCTTACCTGCCAAGCTGTTGCCTGTTCAGTTTAATCTGTGGTGACTGCACCCAGACCTCCTAGGCAGCTTCTTTTCTGACAATGTGACCAGTTGCTAAAATGGAGGGAATCTCACGCTTACCACTTGCAACTAAAGGGATTATTTAAATTAAAATGAGTATGCACAGGAATCTGAAACTCTCCCACGAGCAGTTGCTGTGAACCTTGTGGACTAGCCCATCAAATTCAGCCAGCCAACCCCCTAGATGGAGTTTTGCACTCCTAACTTCTGCTAGTGTAAACCACAGTCATGCCTCTTGTTCAGTTGACTTTAGTAATTCACTATGCTGACAAACCCAGGGGCCTAATACTGGGCTGTGTGTCTGAGGCCCAAGATGACCTTAAATAATAGGCTTGGAGTGGCTGGGTGTTAACATTGCCTGGCTGAAGTGCAATACCTTTGACTCCTGACAAGATGTGCCAATGTAGGGTGAGGTAAAAATCATCCAGCCCGCCTTACTTCCTTCCCCAGCTTAAAACGTTATATCCTTACAGCATGGCAACCTTCACCGCTGCAAGATTCCTTGGTGCGTAAACGCCTGGTAGTTCAACTACTCCATACAGTGATTATTTAAATTAATACTGTGCACCAGCAGCTGAAAGCAAGTCCAGTATATCCTGTACATGGAATTTAAATTCCCCTAACAACTGCACTGAAGGCAAGCCACCCTCACCGTTACTGGTGGCCCTTGGAGGCCGTAGTAATACTGCCCGGTCGGCAAGTACGCCCACTGTACAGTTGTAATTTTAGTAACCTGTGGTGCAGATCCGCAGGTGCCTAATACCGGGCTGTGTGTAGGCGCTTGCATTGCAGTCACACCGCCTGTGTATCCTTAATCACCCTCCTGTGTCACCTAACCTCGGTTCTAGAGTGCACTTAATCCAGCCGTTGACCAGACAATTCCACAGACTGCTTTGATTGCTGGACCCTGGTGAACACATCAATGGTGTCAAATCTGGTTTGAAACAATATATGCATACACTCTATTGGAGACAACTCACCCCTTCGTGGAGTGACAACTACACCGGTGCCTACACAAGTCTCCCAACAGACAAGTTGGCCAGGCTACCTTGTCTTCTGGTGCCAGATATGGAAAGAGCCTTGCCTTCACTTGCTGCTGCCTGGGAAACACACAATGCCTGTGCTCTGGCTGCAACGCAGCATCGCCCTCGTGTAGCATTGAACTTCTGATCAAATAAGAGTACTAACTCCCGCTAAAAATTACACCTCGAGCATGGGTGGAGTCTAGCACTCCCCATACTTCTGCTAGTGTAACCCACGGTCATGCCTCCTGTTTAGTTCAATTTAGTAATTCCTGGCACTGACCCACCAGGGCCTTTATACGCTGTGTAAATGTGGCCCTGGGTGACCTTAAACAATCAGCTTGATGTGACTGGGTGCTAACATTACCAGGCTGAAGTGCAATCCCTTTGACAATACCTCCTGAAAAGATGTGCCAATGCCGGTAGAAGAAAGTTATCCAGCCCGCCTTACTTCCTGTCCCAGTTCTCTGAGTAAATTAGTGGACGACGCACGTTTGAACTGGTAGCTGATACTGTTATTTACGCCTGCAAATGCTCTGCTCAGAGCAGCCCGCTAGCCAATGGCTTCCATTGAAAGGCGGTGCCAACAGACCTCCAAGCACTTAAGGCGGTACCTCGGAGTAGAGTTCTAATCTAACAGATGCCCCTTGCATCGGAATACCGCATCTGGCTGTAAGCCGCTCAGAGCTCCTGATGCCTTAGTGCTTACTGACCCACAGCCAGCTCACCCTGATACGTGACTGGGACTCAACAGCACGGAGAAAGCACAAGACATCCTAGCATGACCTTAGCTCTTCGCCAGGCTCCCACACAAGAGCCCTCCTCAAACCATGTGGCCGACATATTTCGCCCTGTGGGGCAGTTGCAAATGGACTGCAAACAACTCCTAGTCATTCTCTACCAATGTTGTAAATGGAGCTTCTGTTTGGCTAAGGTATATACCTATGCGTGGCTGAACCCACCTCTAGTCAGGAGAAGGGAGTACAAACGTAAGCCACCTGCCCTCCCCCTAGGTGGGTAGGCAGAGACTTTGGCTTATCCCAGAGGCAGTGTAAAATTAATGTGCCAACCGCACCCCCACAGTGGCACACTAGGCACACTACATTAGAGACTCCATACCAGGTTATTTTAATTACGCTTCGTTCCATACAAGAGAAACTTAGTTCCATCTGCCCCTATTACCCTGTGCTACCAAACCTCATAATGACGACACAGAGATTACATAAATCGCTAGGTCAATTGGGCCACCATCCTACAACTCAGTTAGTATAAAACCGTAGCTGCTGGTAGGAACAGTACTTAGCATAAAACCTTATGCATCCACTCAAACAGCTGTGTACCTTACTAACACTTGTAGCAGGGCACTACTCATAAGAACCTTATGCCCAACTGAGGCATCACATATCACCATAGTGTTGTGTACCTTTGGCTTCATGTCGAGACTAGGGTGCAGCTTCTACCCCCTAGGGCTGCCTCGCCCCCCACAACCGCAAAAAACAGCAGTCTGTGGCCATGACAACACAAATGGGGGGGGGCGCGAACGCCAAACGCTGGTTAGATCACCCCTTACTCTCACTCCAACTAGGGTGACCGTCACAGCAGTTTATTCTCCCATCTCGGGCCACTGGTGACTGCATCGGGAGCAAATGTCCTGCTCCAGGTGAGGCCCGAACTCACAACCTATGCATTGCTTATGGCAAGTACTGCTGTATAAGTACCGCACGCTAGCCGATTGCGCCACTGGAGCCGATTGATTGGAGCCTTGTGACCCGTACCTTTGGGGTCGGCTAATTGTAACCTCATATGCAGCCCAACTCGCCACATTCCTGTCTTATGGACCCCACCCACAATCCAACATATGCCAACGCAAGAAACCAGTTGCAAAAGACACATTTAAGTGGCCAACAAAGTTACTGGGGGCCACTAGGGAGCAATTGCAACCTGTGTGCCATAAGTGGGGTCCTGTTTTGCTACAAGAACCTGTTTTATGGCACCATCCTCCCGACCACTACTGTTTTAAACCAACGGGGGACAATCTGTCCCTCCCCACCGCACGGGCTCCCTGTGCACTCGACACCACCGCAGCGAATGGGCAAGCCGCGATGACCAGGTGCACGCCCCACCCTAGCCTGCAGGATGCCCTGACCAACCACCTGTGGGGAGGGACGCTGAATGTTCCAAAGCCAAGAATTGTGCCCACTGTCTCTGCGCTAGCTTGAGATACATACACCAACTGGTGAAATCAGCATCCTGCCGATGCACAGCAAACCTTCGGACCAAGACTCTGTTCCCCCATCTTACACCAGACCAGGAGAGCCCCAATGCAGCAGGGACAGGACCATTAGTCTTGACATGAAGCACCACCAGGGAAGCTGCTGTGACAATGCTGCCACGCTCTACCCTTGCTGCCTGGCAACAAACGGACACACAGACCCTTCCGCGTTTACCATTTCAACCTCGTGTGCCTAGTCTCGCCAATAGAAATGCTGGTGTTGACTGGAGACTAAACCAGAAACAGGCAAGTGTCACTGACACGAGCCGTCACTAGTACAGTAGCTAATCAATGCGCAGGTGGAAATAGGCTAAGATTTCCAACCCCCTGTGCGAAGAATCAGAAAACATTGATTTTGTTGGATGAAAGCGTAGCGCCACCGCTTAAACGTTGGCAAACATGTGAGCAGGCTTTGGTATCCAAACACGAAAGCCATAATTGTCTCATTGTCGAATCCCCGCATCACTGGCCTCTTTTAATACCACTGTAAGCCGGGTCAGCCCCTGGTATTGCACAATAATACCCGTGTACGGTATTCTATAGGCAATACAATTAATAGCTCTGATTAGTTGAAGCGCAGTGACAATTACTGGCAGGCCCGGCTAATTGTAACCCTAAAGACGGCGCAACTTGCCACATTCCAGGCTCATGGACACCACCCATAAGCCAACACATGCAAAAGAAATGACAAACCAGCTGTAAATTGCTCCTACAAGTGGCAATTCCATCATACAATCGCGCTCAGCTAGTGGCCACCATATGCATATAGGAGGAGCAAAGTTGAAGTTTTGGTACAAACCTCTTTGGGACTGTAGGCAGCGTTCCAGGTTTGATCATGAGCCCCAGTGCGAGCGATGGTGGGGGGGGGAGTGCTTTATCCCAGATTAAGGGGGGGAGGGTAAATTGTACATGTGACCTCCGCAGTATTTGGACCTTTTAAGTACCGCATTATTGGCCAAAGCAATGATTCTTACCTCCTCCATCAGGCTGGGATAAAGGAACTATCACACCTTCTAGCCCGTCAAAGCCCCCAGGATTAATAAAAACCAGCTTCCAATAGTATACTGATGCTTCAAGATGCTGTGGCAATGTGTCAAGGTCACCTGCAGGTCCACAGAAGGCTGAGCATCGCCAAAGGGGGTTCTACTTACTCCCCGAGCAATCCATGCTCGATATATAATTGCGGCTGGAACCCAAAGGGTTTATCAACTTAGGGGGGGGTGGGCGAGCAAGAGACCTCACCATTAGGTCCCCTGGCAACCCACTTAGAACTTAAGAGAAGAGCGTGCTTTTCAAAGGTGAAATTAATGCAATCGATGTTGCCAGACGCGCCTCTGTCCCGGCTGTAAACGCGCTCAGGATGCCTTGGCTTCCGCCAGCGTCATGGCACCTTTAGAAAACACCTGTGAGCGAGACAATCCCTTCCTCAAGTGTCTAAGGTCTGATTACCCCTGTGACCTCAGATCACCGACTGCGCTACCTCCTGCCTGCGGGCTCCTCAGGGTGTGAGATCCCTGAACAGGCGGCGCAGAATCCACCGCCAAGCGCCGAATTCACCGCCACCCCTACACATTCGTAACCAGTGTCTGTTCAAAGAGGGGTTTGGGGGGGGCAGCCGACCGCAGGGAGGTCCCCCCCCCCGGCGGTTTGGGAGGGGCGGGTGGGGCTGATTAGCAGCCCTGCCGGCGGGTTTTTTGTCTATTGGGCTCCTTTTCCTACCAAAGGGAGCCCAATCTATAAATTACCGGGGCTCCGCCTCCCAGCCACCATTTTAGGCTTGGTGACCTGGTGGCCGGGAGGTGTTTTGAGGAATTTTTTAAGAATTCGTAGTGTCAGCTTTTGTGGGCATTTACAATGGCGGCAAAAGACTACAGGGTACTTGAGGCTATTAGGCTGCTAAGTGAGGCGGGGTGTGGTGTGAGGGCTAGGTCATGGGAGGGGCTTGACGTTTTTCCCTCTTTGGCAGAAAGAGTTAGGGAGGCTGGTTTTGTTCAGAGTGGTATGGAGTGTGGTATCAAGGTCATTTTTGGTGGTACTTTAGATTTCCCAGGTTTACCAGTAGGGGGCCGGGGCAGGGCGGAGAAGGTCCAGGATTCCAGTCTTCTTGCGATAGGGGCAAAAGAGGGGCAGGTTTTAGGTCCAGCGTCGACAGTGGTTCAGGCTATGTCGGATTGGAGCAGTGGGGAGGAATTATGTGAGCCTTCCCCCCCTCCTCGTAGTGTTTCAGGGCGGGTGCAGGGTTTTGTTCCTCAGCATGGCGAACGGGCGAAGGGTCAGAGGTCTGGTTCTTCTGTGGCAGGTGGGATTGTAGAGTTTGGTTTTTCTGGTAGTAAGGGGCCCGCCACATCAGTCCAGCCTTTTTCTTTTCAGGTTGGAGAACGAGGCAGAGCAGCGGACTCGGTAGGGTGAAGTGCGGCCCCTTGGCGCCGAGGAGAACGGAGGGTGGAGCCTAGCGTGGCACATTCCGTACCGTCGTGGGATCCCGACGCGGTCAGCAAATGCAGGTCTGGCGCAACCTCGCTGGCCCAAACTTCTCTTCAGAATCAACGGAAGGATTTATCAGCAGATATCTTTTTCGGTGTGGTCAACGTTTGGGGGAGTACCGGCGGGTACAGTCGGCTCTCCTGCCAAGTGTTCGGAAAAGGGTTGGTAAGGCCCATGAAGATCGGCACAGTTATGAGGAGGTGCATAACGAGGCATTGGTGTCAGGCCCTCCCCAGATGGAGGAGTCTTTGATTTTGGATTATGATGATGATAGCCCAGAGGAAGGCGAAGTGCGGGATAATGTGACAATTTCATGTTTCTCATAGTCTTTTACAGGCACCGGTGGTGGTGCGTCCAAAGAGAGCTGTGTCTGGACCAGGTCAAGAGAGCAGCCCCTCAGTGAGGGTTCCTCGGATGGTGGACAACGTGGAACGCATTACATGGAGATCGGGGCCTGGCCAAGCTCCGTTGTTAAACCCAGGTGAGCCGTCTGAACCACGGGCCAAACCAACAATGGTGTCTGTGGGGACTGGGGGGAGTCGGCATCTGAAGGACTTGCTGGTAAATTGTATAAGGGACGCTACGTTAAGGACCAGAGTGTAGGGATGGCTGACTGGGAGGGTAGTTTGGGCGCCAAAGTGGAGAGTGGTATGAATACTGACGCTGTTGAGTTAGTTAAAGACACTTTGCATAGCAAGGAGTTTAAAATTAAAAAGTTACCCTACATGGGTGTCACCAAGCCTCTAGGGGCTCATTTGATGTTGTCTACAAAGGAGAGGATTTGGAAAGGTGAGTATGTTGAGATACTGAAGCTCTTACATAGGGAAGTCCGTTCTAAAGAAAGTTCAAAGGAGGAGGAATATGAGTTGGCCAAGCACCCAAAAGTTTCCCTAACGATTGAAAACTGGACAACAGCATTTTTGATATACGCTAGCGTGTATTGTGAAAAGTTTCCTGAGCGCTGCTCAGCTATTTTCAAGTATATGGATGTTATTAGGAAAGCGCAGATAACGGGTAGTGGTTTTGTGTGGGCCCAATATGATGAGGAGTTTAGAGCGAGAATGGCATGGGATTCTGAGGCAAAGTGGGGTGAATTGGACACAATTCTATGGCAGCATACGATGGGCGCCTCAGCCGGTGGTTAGACAATTTTTACTGCTAGTGGCTTACCATTAGTTTACCGGCCCTTTCAGGGAAAACCCACCCGGGGAGGGGTGGGAAGTACGACAACACAGTCAGGCATGGGCGCATGTTGGGACTTCAACAAGGGTCTCTGTACTAGGGAATACTGCAGATTCCACCATGAATGTTCACAGTGTGGTAGAAAACACCCATTGGTTAAGTGCTGGGGGCCTCGACCTTCAGGTGGCCAGCAGTGGTCACAACAGACTGCTGGTGCATCAGGTTCCTCTCAACAATCTCAGTCAAACAGGGGGGGGGGAAGTAATACAGGGGTTGGGCCCAAAGGCTCGTACTCCGGTTATTTTGGAACAGCTTGCGGAAGGTTTGAGGCGTATGGGTATGCTAGGACACGTCATTTGTTGCTGTCAGGTTTTCAAGAAGGATTCCGTCTGGGTTATTACGGGCCGCGGCTGCGGCGCTGGTCCAGGCATCTGAAATCGGCTGGTGAACATACAGCAGTGGTGCAGGATAAATTGAATAAGGAAGTGTAGGAGGTAAGAATGGCAGGTCCCTTCGATGATTGGCCCCTGGATGATCTGATTGTTTCACCCATTGGTGTGGTTCCTAAGATAGAGGCTGGCCAATACAGAATAATACAACACTTGTCATGGCCGGAGAGGTCCTCTGTGAATGATTTCATTGACGAGGACGCAGCTTCTGTGTCCTATTCTTCAGTGGATGTGGCTATGTCTTTGGTGGTGACTGCGGAACCTGCAGCTCAAATGGCCAAATGCGATATAAAATCTGCATTTCGACTGCTTCCAGTCCATCCTGAAGATTGGAATCGTCTGGGGATCCATTTCCTTGGGAAGTGGTACGTGGACAAGGCACTGCCAATGGGTTGTTCAATGTCCTGTGCCCTCTTTGAAACCTTTAGCACTTTTCTGCAATGGTTTTTCACTCAACATTCTGGTCATCAGTTAGTGACTCACTATTTAGACGATTTCTTTGTTGTTGGCTCCCCAAATTCTTCTGATTGTCGGACAGCTTTGGTTACCTTTCAGAAGCTTATGGACCTTTTGGGTGTCCCATTGGCACCTGAAAAGACAATGGGTCCTTGCGCGACCATGTCTTTTTTGGGTATTGAAATAGATTCAAATGCAATGCAAGCACGCTTACTGGTTGAGAAAAAAGTCAAAATGTTGGAACTTTTAGAGTCAATGTTGAAGAAACCAAAGGTCACAGTCAAAGAGGTGCAAGTTTTGTTGGGCCATCTTAATTTTGCATGTAGTGTGGTTAAAGCAGGTAGAACTTTCTGCAGGCGTTTGGGTAGGGCTCTATCCGGACATTACTTGCCTCATTATCATGTGCGATTATCAGTAGGGGTCAAGGAGGATCTGCGCATGTGGGTGGCTTTCCTGCACTCGTTCAATGGAGTTCCTTTGTACAGGGAGGAGGACTGGGTGTGGGATGTTCAGATTTTCTCTGATGCAGCTGGCAGTGATGGTTTTGGTCTGTATTGGCAGGGCAGGTGGTGTGCGGAGCAGTGGCCTGAGCGTTGGAAAAATGGGGGCAGGAGCATTGCCTTTTTAGAACTGTTTCCAGTGGTGGTAGCGTTGACGCTGTGGGGACATGAGTTCGCTCACAAGAAAGTGCTCTTTCGCATTGACAATTTGGCTGTCGTGGACATCATCAATAGGCAGTCAGCCAGGGACACCCAGATATTGAACCGGTTATGAGTGTTTGTGTTGCGTTGCCTTCGGTATGACATCAGTTTTTGGGCCTTACACATTCCTGGTGTGGACAATGACATTGCGGACGCTTTGTCTCGTTCGCAGTGGGAGAGGTTCCATGGGCTAGCTTCGGAAGCGGACAGGACGCCGACTCACATGCCGGAGCACCTCTGGAGTGTAGGTGACACAGGGTCCTACAGTTGGTGGTAGGTTCTCTGTCTGTGTCTACTAGGGTGGCGTATGACTTGGCTTGGAGAGAATTTTTGTCGTCTGGAGCCTGCAAACGAGAACCTGGCTGGAGAAGGTCTGAAGATGTAGTTCAGTTTATCCTTGATTTAATAGATAAAGACCTATCCAGAGTCCCCATAGCAGGAAAGTTAGCTGGTATTTCGTTCATGGGCAAGTTGTTTTGGGGTTACTCTCCCTCTACTGGGGAGGTAGGGAAGAGGATGTTGGAAGGTTGGTCTCGGGAGTGGGGACGGGAGCATTTGGTTAGGAGCCCCTTGTCATGGCAGACTTTGGCTCGTGTATTGGAGGTTTTGCCATGCATTTGCAGGGATGATTTTGAGGCTTGTCTTTTTGCAACGCTCATGGTTTGGATGTTTTTTTGGTGCTTTTAGAGTTTCGGAATTGTTAGGTTCCAAATTGTATGGGGGGGTGGGCTGGGGGGGGTGTTCATTTGTCTGAAAGAGGTGTGCATATCTGGCTATCTCGCTCGAAAACTGACCAACGAGGGAAGGGAAAGGGTATTTGGTTGGAGGCAGCTTCTCCTTCTGGGACATATCCTTTGCATTGGGCTCAGCGTTTGTGGGAGGTTTCTGGTGGGGTCCTTGAAGCTTGTGTTTTTCAGCTTGCGGATGGTTCAAAAGTTACAGATTATCAATTGCGCATGGTGCTGCGAAAAGCTTTGCGCTATATTGGTTTGGATGATAATAAATATGGTACTCATTCCTTTAGGATTGGAGCAGCGACTGAAGCCCATGACAGGGGTTGGTCACGGCAAGACATTATGCGCTTAGGGCGTTGTTCGTCTAATTGTTATCAGCGCTATGTAAGAAATGTGGAGAGGGAGGCGCTTGCGTCATCCTCTTTTTGTTAAATCTGATACTGCTTTTCTTTTTCAGGTTCCGTGGCTGTCCCGCGTTCTGCGGCTATGACAATATGGATTGTGGGGCATTCCTTCGTGAAACGTGCCCATGTTCAAGTGTGTAATAGCTATTTTGGTTCCATGTTGGGTTTCAATGATCGTCAGTTTAATGTTTTGTGGAAGGGTAAAGGGGGCATGTGTTGGAAGGAGTTAATCCCTGCTTTAAATTCCTGGTTGGTGGGGGGTATCTGCCTGATGTGTTGGTTATTCATCTTGGAGAAAATGATTTGTGCAGGGTTAAGGGTGTGGTTCTTTTGAGAGCGATGAAGAAAGATCTTTCTCTTTTGAAACAGCAGTGGTCAGGTTGCCATGTCCTTTGGACTGAGTTGGTTCCGCGGAGGTCTTGGAGAGGTGCGCACAAGCCCAAGGCGATCGATAAAGCTCGTAAAAAAGTTAATCTTGAAGTTTCTCGTTTCTGCAGAGGTTTGGGTTTTGGCCGAGTGTCTCATAGCGATATTCGGTATGATACGTTGGAGTTTTTCCGTGGTGATGGCGTTCACCTTTCTAGAATTGGTATGGACTTGTATCTTTTGGAGTTGAGAAAGGTTTTGTCACTATGTTTGACAATTCAGAAATTTTTGGGTTAGGTTTTCTCTATGTGTGTTTCAGCCGGCCTCTGGGGTTTTGTTTCCCCCCCCCCCGCTTTCTGGGTGGCGGAAATTGGTGGTTTTTGCCATGCTTGGCATGATTGCAGTTGGCATTTGTTGAATTAGGGCATTGGCGGGGGAAGTTGGACAGGATGATTTGTTGGGGCGTTTACATACGTTGGGGTACCAAGAGTTGTTGGAGGGCAAACGGGGGTGTTTGTGTTATGGTTTGGGGGATTGGATACGTTGAAATGATTATGTGGGGTTTTTGCATTGCTTGAATTTGTAATAATGCCATGTACGAGCGGGGGCGGGTTTGATGACGTTTTAGGGGCGGAGACTGTGATTGGGCGTTAAGGTAATGTTATAGTTAGTGAGGACTAGTTTTGTAAGGCGATTGGCCGAGGTTTTTATTGTGTAAATGTGCACCTGTTTCAATAAAGCGGCCTTTTTCACACACACTTTTTGTCTGGTGGTCTGCTCACCGCCCCCACCTCTCCCGCCCAAGGGGGGCTTGAGGAGGGCAGCCGACCGCAAGGAGGTCCCCCCCCCCGGGCGGTTTGGGAGGGGCAGGTGGGGCTGATTAGCAGCCCTGCCGGCGGGTTTTTTGACTATTGGGCTCCTTTTCCTACCAAAGGGAGCCCAATCTATAAATTCTCGGGGCTCCGCCTCCCGGCCACCATTTTAGACTTGGTGACCTGGTGGCCAGGAGGTGTTTTGAGGAATTTTTTCCCTCCCTCCCTCCCATTTTTAATTATCTCCCCCCTTTTTTAGTTTTCACTTTCCTTTTCAATTCCTTGGGTTTTTTCAACCCCCCCTTTTTTACTTTTTTATGGTTTGGCTTTGGTTGTCACAGGTGTATATGGGGTTTTTCTTTGTATACTTGTCGCTTGGAACAGGTGCAGGGCGGAAATTGGAGGTTTTTGCCAGGCTTGGCATGATTGCAGTTGGCATTTGTTGAATTACTGCATTGGCGGGGGAAGTTGGACAGGATGATTTGTTGGGGCGGTTACATACGTTGGGGTACCAAGAGTTGTTGGAGGGCTAACGGGGGTGTTTGTGTTATGGTTTGGGGGATTGGATACGTTTAAATAATTATGCAGGGTTTTTGCATTGCTTGAATTTGTAATAATGCTATGTACGGGCGGGGGCGGGTTTGATGACGTTTTACCGGCAGGGACTGTGATTGGGGGTTAAGGTAATGTTATGTTATAGTTAGTGATACTAGTTTTGTAAGGCGATTGGCCGACGTTTTTATTGTGTAAATGTGCACCTGTTTCAATAAAGCGGCCTTTTTCACACACACTTTTTGTCTGGTGGTCTGCTCACCCCCCCCCATCCCTCCCTTCCAAGGACTAATGCTTGCGAAGCGGGGTATACAGCAGACTAACCTGACGCATGGATGCAGCACGCTTTTGCTGCAATCATTTAGCTGAGGCCTCTGTGACCTGCCAGGGAATACTCAGCCTTCCAGTGTGCCCAGATTACTGTGGCTATTTGCTATAACAAGAGAGCACAAGTTTGTGGCCACGTGCGCCTCATTGTTCCCATACATTGTGCGCAGCCTCTTTATGCCGCAATCTGCCTTACTATTCCGACAGTCTGTACCTGCTGCCCGAAAACAAGCATACTAAACCCTGGTCACAAATCAAACATTTGCATCTACGTTGAGTACATGAAAATAAAGCTGTTTATCCAGACACACTCTTGCTTTCGAGCAGGCCTTCTTGCGGCTGCAGCTCCGTGACATGCAAACACGCCACACCTACCGAGGGAGGGCCCATTTTGTTTCGCTCCTAATGTAATATGACCTCAGCAGAGGAACCGGGAAAAACCGGAAGCCTGAATATGCACAGAGGATAAGTTACACACACAAATCTACACTGTCAACGGTGCACAGAAAAGCAGGCCAAATTAATGTGTTCATTATATCGTTCATTTAACAGAACCTACACAGAGAACAATGAGGTGGGGGCGAATGATGATGTGGAAGGCTTCCTTAATTTGTGTGCACTACAGGGAATAAGCACAGGCTGCATCTGGGCCGAGGCGCACCGCTCCAATCGCTGTGGCGGCGAGGAGGAGTGCCAGAGTGAACAGAGGAAACTAGGAAATCAGCAGCTCCGAGGCGTTAAGCCATTTGCCCAGAATCACACTAATGGAAACCAGACTGCAAACTGGTCTCGCCAAGCTCCCAGATGTGAGCTCGAACCGCAGGGCTGGTTTTCCTCCCCTGCAAAAGAAAGTGGCTGCCAGACCTCCCAGCCTCCCACCCAAGACAGTCCCTGTGTGCTGTGAGCTCCGAACCCCCATACAAAGTAATGTGGGGAAATGCTTGGCTGGAGATACGCTTAGCGCCGCGAGGGCTCGTGCACTCAGTGAAATCCAAACCAAGGAAATAGAGGGGGGTGTTGGCCGTGACACAACACATAACCCAGTCGCATGCTGCCAGCCTCTAAATACGCTTCCCGCACGCGACCAGAAGAGGCCGCGATAACACAGTCCCCAATCCGACTCACTACTCGGGCAGTAAATTCTTACTGGCAGGGAGGGGCTACCCGCACACAGGCCAACTGAGGCTACTCCCAGCCTGGCCCTTAATTGCCTTGCGACCAGACCTCCGGGGACCGGGCCCCTTGAGAGGCGGTGACCAGGGAGCTGATCGATGCTGGAGCTGGTTGGTAGACGCCTGTAGTGATTATCATGGAATATAATCACGGAAACGTAATAGGTCATAATTAGAATATTTATTGCAAATATAAGAGCTTGTGGGAAAGGAGTGGTGACTACGCAGAGTCACGGAAAGGTGACAGCCTATGAGTTTGACGTCACTTATATACATACATCTTCTTCTTCTTCTCTCCGATGGCTTCCCATTGAGGCTAGAGCTATCTACAAAATAGCGTGCATCACCCACAAAACTTTGCACTTAGTAACATCATGGCAACCGGCCCCCACCCCACAACACATGCATGTAACCCGCAAATAACACGCTAGACACCAGTGTTAGGTGGGAAAAGATTGCTGCAGGTTTATTACATACAGCATCTGTAATCATATCGGGTTAGCTTACGGGCGATCCAAGGGCAGGCCGCATTCTTGCCACCTGCCCACCTGCTGAGCCAATCAGCACCGTGGCGAACCACCTATGTGCTGCCCATTCTGGTATTACTGATTATTCTAACTCCCCTTACGGGGGGGGAGCGTAGATAGGCAAGCCCCCGGTTGCACAGGCCCACAATCGCCCAAAGGACTACTGGGGCGCCGACACAAGTTCCAGGAACCTCCCCTGAAGCCCCTGGTGTTAGACTCTGGCACCCCTATGTGCCCGCAGAGGTACCCTTCTGCACCTTTCTGCTTCCAGATCGCCCTGTAACTCCATCACAGCCAAGGGCGGCGGCAACCGTCGCCGCCCAGGCCCCCCATTACCTCAGCTTCCTATTTTACCTCAACCCTTCAACTGGAATGCCTCCTGTATGTCTAGGAGAAAAGGTCCACCATCCACAGGCGAGAGGTGATACCCGTCCACCTCAAAGGGGGCCCCTGGTCCTATCCTGAAGGCTTCCTGTACGTCTAACCGGGCAAGACCCTCCCAACTGGCGATGGTGAACCCCAACAAGTTAATAGTAACCTTAGACCCTTTCCTGGAACAATTCCTGCCTACCAGGACCCAGGTCCCATTACTCCGTGAATTTGCACCTGGGGCAGTTGACGCGTCTCCTGGACCAATCTGACGCCTGGCAGGATATGGCGCCACGCCACACCCTACGCGGCACGATCTCTGACTGCCATACCGCACCTAGCCCCCTGCGCTTGCTGCCCTCCCCTAGATCAGATTTCATCCTGTGCAGAAAAAGAGTCCTTCCAGAAGTAGTGAGGTCGTAACCCCCCAGCTGTATCACTGAAAAATTGGGGGGGGGGGCTCCCCGGAAGCTAGCGAGTGCTTGAGTCTGTACGAGAGGCTGTACCAACACAAGCCTGGGGAATCCAACCCCACAAACACTGTCTGTGAAAGTCCCCGCATCCAGTTCCTGATCGATGCCCAACGGGCTAACCTGGAGATGGCCGCGTGCCCAATGACCCACACTCTGGACAGCACTGATCAGCCCCGGGGGTGGAGGATGTCCTGCCCCGCTGAATTAGAGTAACCACACACTAGACGTGCCAAATGCTCCACAAGTCTTTTGTGCGTGACACCTTGTTCCCCTACACCCTAGCACGGCAGCACAGGATGACCTAATCGGTCAGCTTGGTGTGCTACCACTGACCGTAGGTCATGAGAACCTTAAGAAGCACACCAAATTGTGTGCATGTTTATATAGCGCAAACTCAACCCGAAGTATTGGAGCGCTTTACATGAACACCGTATATATATTACACGTTGAGATTAAGTGATTTGCCCCGAATCACAGGATGTGGACGCAACCCCGCGGCTTGAACCCTGGTATCCAGCCCTAAAGTCGGCCGTCTAGCCCATGGACCACATCCTCTCCCCTAATTGCCAGAAGGGCGTCCCCTTGATGAGGCTAGTCCCACGGCTGCAAGGCCGGAAGACCTATCAACCTATCTACTGGTTTCGCCACTTGCTACCCTGCTGGTTGAAGCTCTATGTTTTGTGGGGCGCGCGTGCCCCCGGGGCATGCTGCTCTCCGGTGATGTTACCCACCGCTGGGGTATCGCCAATAGCCCCTATCTGGGTGAAAGAAATGCTGAGTGTTCCTGTTGACCGTGGGCTTAATATTCCAACCCAGTTTGACCGCAAAGTTTGTGACAGGCTAAGGAGTAAACATGCCCTACAAGGTAATTTACCCGAACATTGACTATCCAGTATACTTTCCTACCGTTGGGCTGGTGACTGGTAGCACAGGCAAACAGGAGCTGGGCATAAGATCAGTTTCCTAGGGTAAACAAAATATATCCCGCACCATGATTCCAGGCAGTGAGTGTGCTCCATGAGACACCCCCCAGTTCTGATTGCTAGGTTCTAGCTCTAGGTTTGACTGTCCTACCCTGGGCCAGGCTACCCTATGTGATCTGGAGATCCCAGGTCCAACACCACCCTATATGTTAATAATGGAAAACTTGAAAGCAAACTATTCAGAAAAACCACCGCCTGTAACTCGGTTCTGCATGCCAGTAGTGCCCATCCTACCTCCCAGATAACAGCCATTCCGTTTGGTGAAATGACTTGAATACGCCGCAATTGTAGTTCTGAGAATGATTTTCAACATGAGGTAACAAACTTGAAAGAACGCTTCTCTATAAGAGGATACGATAAGTCTATATTAGATAAAGCACACAATCGTATCAACAAAATACCCAGATCGGAAACACTCAAGCGCAGAAGAAAAAAACCCACCAAAAAAGAAGATAAAATATCTTTTATCACACAATTTAACTCATACAGCAATCAGGTATTTAGGACTCTAAACAAACATTGGAAGATCCTTAAGATGGATCCTGACTTGGGGACATACCTAACAACTAAACCTAAAATTACATATAAGAGAGGAGTAACTCTTAGGAATATCATAAGTCCCTCTATTGTAAGTAAAAATGTTCAAACCATTTCCACCAACATATGGATGCCTAATAAACCTAAAGGTTTCTTTAAATGCACTCAATGTTGTATATGTCAGTTCGCTGATGATAAAAAGAAACCCTTTACATATAACACCAAACAAACTCAACACATCAATCAATTCATTAACTGCAATACTAATTTTACTGTATACTGTATTGTATGCCAATGTGGACAGATATATGTTGGAAGCTCTACTAGACCTCTTAAAGAAAGAATTCAAGAACACATACGAGCTATCCGCAATAATAACAGAAGCTATCCCTTAGCGGTGCATTACAATGCGGTTCATACAGGTTCCGAAATACTTGCTATAAAGTTCCATGGTATTGCTGTAGCTAAAGCTAACCCGAGAGGAGGTGATAGAGTGACTGATTTAAGAAAATTGGAATCACAACGGTTAATCAAATTAAGAGCAGTAGATTGACGTTTAAACACTGATCGTGAACTACATGTATTCCTCAAAGATTAAAAACTCTCATACATGTTTGTACCTATATATTGTTGCTAACTGTAAACCTGCGTTCACACATTGTTACTCTGCTTATGTACAGTACCTTTCTGCTGCTCAATATTGTTGTTAACTGTGACTTCAGGTTGATATACTGGTATTTTGCATGTGCTAAGTGTCTTTTTGCTGTTTAATTTTGGCACTACTGCATTGTGTACACATCTATACATGTTGCCCGTATTTTGAACTATGACTCTAATTATTCTACAATAATCACGTCTTTATCTGTAGTGGTGTTAAACTGTTCGGTTTAATTTACTTTGAAGAAAGCCACCTTGAGATGACTGCTTAACCCCTTGACCGCGGCGAAAATTCCGCCGCGGTGCGGGTGATTTACGATGTGGGCGTGGTTCGGACGGCCCCCGGCCGTCCTCCGCACACGCCCACCGTGACGTCGGACGGCCGCCGGACGTCCGACGCATGGAAGGGGTTAAACTCCATCTGGATTTGATATCGATTTTTTCAACTAGATATCGATTTTGTGCCTAATTATTATTTTGTGTTCATTTTTACCATATTGACCTTATTTTTGCACTTCCTATTACTGATTTTGTACTCTGCCCTTCACACGCTGACAGACGATAGATGTTCTAAGATGCCCGCCAGCGTATTTGGGATGAGGAGGCGTTCGTCATCTAGTCCACTTTTTATTTCTATGTCATGAGTTTGATTTCCGTATCACATGACTTACGGCCACACCAGTTGTTCAGTATATATAATGCCGTCCGCACAGCTGCACCGTTTGTTGGTGCGGGCGACCTATCGCTTTGGACGCGTTACCGTCTTCTTGCGGGTAAGCGTAAAGAGGGATGTTTCTTTTTATAAGTGATACTGCTTGTTTCCTAAGTGTAGTATTGACAGCCGGTTAGTATTTGGGTGATTTATAATTCTTAATATTTCCCCTCTTATAGACTGCAACTTATCATGGTTGCGAAAAGAACCATTATATAAATCCGGTTTGCTGATTATTGACAAGCCGGACTTGTTTGCAACATGGGACGTATTCCTTTGAGCCCGCTCTTCACCTATTAAGGTGAGTGCTGCTCACTATTATGGTGTTTTAGGGCGCCATGTCTAAATGTTGGTCTTATTTTTTGTGACATATTTTATGCTTATTAGTAGGGTCTTTACATACTTGACCTTATATCATGTTTGATACTATCGCCAATTAGCAACCTTGGCGGCTTCATAACCATGTAAACTAGATGCATCACTATACTGGTATTTATTGTATACATGTGGGATGTTATTCTATTTCGATTGTGACTCTTCATTGATCAGGATATTTTCAGGTCGACACTATAGAAGGACTGCTTATAAAACTCCTTTGGATATAAGTATCGCTGTCTTATATATGCATAAATGTAAACAGCCTTCGTTTTTTCTATTAAATTTTCCTTTTTTCATTATATACCTAATTCTGGAATATTAGATAGCCTCTCAAATGATACCTTTAATAGATTGATTTATATTCCCTACACCTAGTTATTTTCATTTAACTCTGTAGTTCTGGGGCTATACTGTCCTGTTACCTACTTAGTGACCGTCACAGGCTTTATTGTTTGGACATATCTATGTACACTATGTGATTTGTTCGATTATTTTATAGGTCATCTATCATATTTGATGACTACACTTTACTGTGCCTAATATACATGTTTTATGGATACATATTCCATTTTTTGGCTTTCTAAATGTCATATCTTCTTTGGGAGGCTGTTAAATAAATTAATTTTTTATGTTGTCTTCAGACTGCTTCTGTAGCAAGTTCCTGATCTATGCACTTTCTTTTTCTTTAATTGGGTCATTATAGTCATATCGTCGAATATGGATTGATGGTGCGGTCCTTTAATACATCTAAACAGCATACTTTTTGCCGCATACTGCAGGTCTAAGCTCATCTTTCAAATTTAATGGTGAGTTAAGAACTGTGATATTTACTTTATTAATCGGCTGTTGAATGTAAATCCATGCTTTCGGTGACTTAACATGCTATTCATTACAGCACTTATTGAATAGTCCTGCTGAAATCCGCGCGTTCTTACTTGAAATGGTACCTTAAATTGATACGGTTCCTATTATCTCTGTGATTTTAATCTGAGTTTGACAAAGTATCGCTTCTACTGGTACAATGTTATTCTCTTGTTGTACCAACCACTAATTCCCTTACAAGATTCCAAATGTCAATAATTTACTTCATCTCCTTAGGTGTCTCACCACTTATAGACTGCAGTTTGTTTTTCAACTTTGGCGTACTAATAAGACATCTCTTCACCTTATTTATGGTGGGTGCTTATTTTTGTTTTTCTATTTTTTTTGGTGTGTTTAGCAAACATTGTACATCGTTACAGAAATGTTGTTATTGTAACAACATTCTGTGCCATATTTTAATTAATTTTCTTTGAATTTAGAGTATATATCTGTTTTGTCTTATTATGCTTTTGTATAAGATTTTTTCCATTAGGATCACATATTTTATCAAACAATGTTTATATATGAAATGGGAATCAACTATCTCTCTGGATTTGTTTAAACTGCTCTAAAATGTTGATACTGATGTATTATTACATTATGTGTTGTGATAATCTGTATCGTTTCTTTTCTTGATATGTAAATATTCTATTTTTGTAATTATATATTTGTATTATTTAATATTTCCAGCCTTGATGAAGTCTCTGTGTGAGACGAAACATGTGTTGGCGATTTACGTGCTGGGAGAATCTATTTTATGAAATTTGAATAAAGAATATATTGAAGAAAACTAACTTGGACTCTATTTGAATTCATCTTGGAATATTTGGACCCCCTTCTACCTATTGGGACTTGTGTTCTATTTGTCAGTCTATTGTACAAAATAGCCTTAATTTCTCATGTGCTGAGGGCTTTACACGAGAGCCTAAATTGATACATATATATTTATTTGGAGTGCTGTAATTAGAATTTCTTTCAATAGTCGATATGGCATGCACATCCCGTGTTTGCCTATAGCACCTTGGGGTAGTAGGTGTCTTGAACTTCTTTAGCCCCCAAGAGATACTAACTGTTTTGACTGTTCCTATATATATCGTGTACTATGTGCATATACATTAATATTGTACTTTAAAGAATTGTGCGGGAACACTACTACCTAAAAATCTCATTGAGCACCTAGTGGAGTGATGAAAGTGGTTAACAGTTTAGAATCATCATCCAGTTTAACCTGGTGGTTTGCCGACTTAAGATCGATGAGTGAAAAATATTGGGATCCAGCGGTGTTAGCTAAAATCTCCTGAATCTTAGGAAGTGGAAAACAATCCACTAAAATATTTCTATTCAAAGATCTTAAATCGGCACATAGACGGTACTCTCCACTTTTTTTTTTATCAAAACAATCCCAGAAAACCATTCAGCTGAATCAGCTGGTTCTATTACTTCTTCATTGACGAGTTTTTCTAATAAAACCCGCAACTCTTCACAAACTGATAAGGGTAATGGCCTAACTTTGTGTCTGATAGGAATGGCGTTTTTTTTTAAGTATAATTTTGTGTACAAAACCTTTCACACACCCTATCCGATCTTCGAATAGCGAATTATACTTACTCAATATCGTTGATATATCACTACAGGATTCAGAGGGAACAGAAACAAGAGATGTAAAGCCCTCATCTAATACAATGCGATCATCTGATCCTGGTTTTAGAATTATCTTCAATTTGGCATGATCTCTCCATCCTACAATATCTCTGCCTCGTTCTGCTACATATATTTTGGTACTTATACATCTACCCTTTATGTTCAATACTTCTTCAAAGTATCCAAACATATTTATGTCAAATTTCCCAAATGCTTTGGGGTTTACATCCGAAGGGAATAAATCAACATTAGGCCAATATCTCAAGTATTTTCTGTCAGAAATTATTGTGATGGGTGACCCTGAATCTGCCATAATATTGAGCTGAACTTCTCCCACATGAGCAACTCCTAAAGGACCTTTAATTTCACTGTTGCAATCACCTAGGGCTAAAACAATATTAGAACACATGTCCTCATTAAAATCATCAACAATATTAACTTTTGTTCTAACAACACGTTTTTGGCCAAAATTAGCGCACACGCTTGCAAAGTGCCCTACCTTCCGGCATCTTGAGCATTTCTCTCCGATTGCTGGACAATTCAAAGAATCTGCTTTGTGGTTATGAGAACCACATCTAAAACATACAAAATGGGAAGAATTAGAATTATAATTAGACCTGTAGGAACTACTAGCACCGTATTCTTTCTTTCTTTTGTCGTTAACATACGAAACATTTGAAGAATCATTAGCTCTAGCCAGTTCTTTTCTGCCTTCAAGTGAATGTTCAATGCCCTTGGCAATACCAATTACTTCAGATAACGTGGTATTTTTACAGGCAAGCAAACGCTCCTGAATTTTGTGCTCAAAACAGTGAAAAACAAACTGATCACGTATGTATACATCTACTATGTCACCGAAATTACATTTGGTGGCTAAAACCCTCAAACTACCAATATACTCTTCTACATTTTCTGACTTTGACTGTTTCCTCATCGCGAAACGATGTCTGCCAAACATAATATTCTCTTCTTCGTCAAATTGCTTTTCTAGTCTTTTCACAGCCTCCTGAAAGTCGGCAAGGGGAATAAACTGTCCAGGTTCAGGTTCATATTCTGGTCGGCTGTCAAACATTTTCTGGCCAGCAATACCTAGAAGTCCAAAAAGAATTGCTTTTTTCCGTTCAGGCTCATATTTCTTTCCATTAATTGCGACTAGATAATTTTAAAAAGCCCTGTACAAGTTCCTCTATTTCATCACTGGTTTACCTGGATCATCAAGGAAATGTGCTGGTGCATTAAAATTATTCTCACTGGCCGTGACTTTAACACCATCCATGCGGCGCATTTTCCCGCTGTGACCGGCACTTTTAAAAAACCCGCGGTTCATGAGGAGCTCAGCTCGTCATGAGCGTACGAGAGGTGTACCTAATGACGAGCTGAGCTTGTCATGAGCGTCGAAGGGGTTAACTTCGTCTATAGTCTCTTTCTTAATTAAGAAATCAATTGTGTTGCCGGTTTTACCATATACTGTTTGGACTAATATAGGAAATGACAAGAGCAAAATAAACATATATAAACATAGAACGCATGTATTGGAAACCTTGAACTGAAATGAAAAAAAATAAATTCCAACCATTAATGTCTCAGAGAGAGAGCCTTGTGTTGAAGTCACTAGGAGAAAACTATATGACTCTCAACACTTCCTTACACACGTAAATACTTCCTTATGCTTATCAGAACAATAGGAAAAGAAACAGGGGAGTGAGTGTTAGTTGCGCTGGAAAGAAACACACGTAAGAATCAATATCTTGTTAAGCTAAAAGGATAAGGTCCTGGTCACCCACCATGAACCAAACAATGTGGTTTGAAAACAAAACACAATTGTAAAACAGTAAAACAAGGGGTATATCCTGAGCTAAAGGCAAATATCACGGTCCATCAATTAAATCCCATTAGTCGATTTGTCTTCATATCATCTTGGTTTATTTTTCAGTCTTCATCAAGAGAACACACACTAGCCGCCGCCAACACGTGTTTCATCTTGGTCTGGTGACCAAAAGACTTCTTCAGGGCTAGAAATATTACAATAAATATGGTCACAATGGCATAAGCCCAAACATTGTATTCATTTGACATAAATTTAAATCAATTTAAGTGATATAATACATGCATAGCCATAATTCCCATAATATAGAGCAACAGAACAAAGTGGTCTGGAGTGGGGTCAAAATGTAGGATGTTCATACTATGACCTCACCCCCTCATTTATAAATTCAGACAAAAACCTGCAAAGTACTGTCAGTGATGGTTAATCATTATAGTAACAAATCATCACTCCCGATTGAATGGTTCAAGAGACATTTACTCTAAAACGATATTGTATAAAAGTTGTTAGTAAGAGAAAGAAACCACCGGAGATTGAGTCATAGTGGAAAAGCCACATGTTTATAAGCCAAGTGACCAAAGCAGCATGAAAAATAGGCTGGAAATGTGGTTTGAAAATAGTGAAGTGAAAAAAGCGACCATGTTCCCATAGATAAATTCGGATTGCAAGAAAACAAACCAGAAAAACTAAAGATTAAGTGAAGGACACAGTTCATAGAAAAGGTGGATCAGAAACATATTGAAAATAGGGGGAGAAGAAAAGATCAGGGAGCTCACCTATAGCTAGACTCAATAAGTCAAGAAGACGTGAGGTGAGCCTTCAAAATCCTCGGCAGCCACCAAAGCAATCTGGGGCAAAAAGATGCAAAAGATCACTATATTTCATCTATCGCGGCCGATTGCACTAGAGAAACGCAAGGCGTAAGCTATCCAATCTCCAAAAAATCCATGTACATTAATCAGACAAGTAAGATAAACAAAATTGGAATAGAGCACTCAGTATTTATATGTATAATCCATGTTCAGAAAAGGGGTTCAGTAATCATAAGTAAGTAAAGCCGGTCTCCAATATCCCAGTATCCTTTAATTGCTAAAAGTTAGCCATGAGGTATAAATAGGTCCCGTAATGGCGTTCGATATAGTCAGCGTCCTATAAAAAAAACAGAACAATATACACAAATCTTGTATTGTGTACATACTTTACTAATCCGATGAGTAATGTCCAAGAATATATTCTAATATACATATTGATAAGCTAAAACGTCAGGCGAATTAAGGAGCCCATAATATGATGACACCTCTCGATTAGAACTGGTGAAATATACAACATCGAGATAAAACTCGTTGTGTTGTCAAATCTAAAACACACATATCAAGGGTAAGGCCAAGTCCTTAAGTAAAAATCCACTAGGTTAAAAACTTCATAAATTCTCACCTCCGAGTACGAAGACACACCGCTTACGACCTGGCGAGATTAGGCGTTCAGCATCCACGCCATATTGAATTGTTCCTTTAGTTAGGTTGCCAAAGCAATGGGCACAGAAAATGGACTAACGAAGTCCTAGTCTATCAGTCGTGGAGTAAATGATTAAAAAAGCCACCATCTTGTAGTATACATGCAAAGCTGAAATATCTAGCACGATTCCCAGAGTTAACTAGTCATATCTCAGTCATTAGCTGCCATCGCATTTAGAGTTAATAATAATCACCAGTTCTACTATGAATCTAAAATTTAATCTATGATGCAACAATGTGTTTGAGAATGAGCTTGCTATGCACTATGGCTTTAATAAGCAGCAGCATTTCCTCATAAAATCTTATGTGTGTCTCAATGTGTACCTGTATTTACAGTTCATAAGTAATATGCGTGCAGTGTGAATTCCTTCTCTATGTAAGAGTATGCATTCCCTTCGGGTTGCATGGCTTCCACTGCTTTTCAGACCTCACTTTGGAGCATATTGGAAAGCAGTGTTTTGGAGCTTAGCAATGCACAGGCTATTTTAGCTAGATACCAGGACACTCAGAGGTGTGCTTCGAGGAATGCACACTGAAGGCAGGCTGACTTAAATTCATTGGCAGAGCTTCCTGTGAGATTCAGTGATGGGTTACCAGTGTCAGGGGCTGTGTAACAAGTTGAGACTGGACTGGAAGAGATGTCATGTGGTCTTCTTACTACCATAAAAGGATGTAATGAAGGGCCGAAATGAGCTGTGTTGATAGACCATCTTGTGTGTTTTAATCATGAAATAGAGTATTCTGCAGATCAGGCTTGAAGGTTGATGATAAAGCAGAGGATGGGTCCCATGGCTGTAGCAGCATACAAGTGTACAACACGTTAGGAGTGATGACTATTAGCAGTACTGTCAGAGCTGAGTATGTATGATGTGGTGCGTATATCGCAGTAGTGGACATTTTCGTTATCAGTACCTATTGATGACAGAGGACTGAGTAGGACTGAGTAGTTTTTAATATGCTTGCCACTCTCCTGTGAATCTTCTTGGTGGGCTAGTTTCTGATCAGGATTCAGTGGATTTGCATAATAGCTTTGTGGAGTGTGGGGCAGCGTGACTACTTGGGCATGTTTAGGTCATAAAAAAGGGGTCTTGGGAGGAGTCACAGAGCTGATGGTAGATGCTTAGGTGATTCTTGTTCATCGATGTGGTGGGGTATTATGTCACGACCATACATCTCCACTCACTGTTTACCCTCCAAAACTAAATTATATTTGTGTATTATAGCCATGAAAAACTCCATGATCGAGCAGGCCCTGTAATTTACTACTAGCCCTTGAAGATGATCTGGGCAAACCAGCCTTGGGAATTACATCGGACCGGCCCCTGGGGAGGCACAGGAGGGGGGCTGGTAGAAAACATTGCTGCTGCGCTTTTGTTACAGAGGGCCAATTTTGCAGCACAGCTGCAAAACTGGCCCCCAGCAACAGAAACGGTCCCCACCGTTCCAAAACCAGCCCCCATCCCTACGGCCCACTGGGAAAACACCTGGTGCCCGCTATGACCAGTTTTTCCCTGAAGATGATGCTTGCCTGTTGGGAGCAGCATTTTCTGGTTGCCTTAGATGAAGATCCAGCCAGACAGAATCTAGCACCCCGTCAAGGGCAGGTGATCACACTCACTGTATAACCTGTTCTCACCCTTGGGTAGCTTGCCACTGAGCAGTAAGGCTCATCACAAAGGCAATGTGTAAAGAAACAGCACAGCACTCACTCATGTTAAATACTCCACGTGATACAAAAGAGACCATAATCAAAACAACATGAACATCAGGTGCTTTGGGGCATAAATCACACTTGGAAATACTGCTAGCAGTACTAGGCCCATTCGTGTTATGAAAATTTTAGGAATATGCACATTGGGAACGATTGCTAAACTAACCCCACATACAGCACCCTTATGTGGTAAAACAGGATATATATCCCAGGCCCACCACAACAATCCTTATAATTCAAACCCACACAGTTATAGGTGGCACCCTTGGTCACAGCAAAATCAGAAATATGTGCATTCAGGAAATTAGGCCAATTTTTAGCAGCTCCGCGGGCTGGGCTACGTGTGTAAAACCAGTGTCAAATGTAAGGTGCTTTTCATATGAAATCAACGTATAAAACCACACTGCCTGCCACTGTCCTGGAACACAGGCAGTTCACACAGTGTGACTCCCACACACACTCACTCCACGCCGCTATGTGGTGCCACTAATACAAGCTTAGTCTGTAAGGAACATTATTGCACTCATTGCACTCAGCACCCTTATGTGGTGCACTGATACTCAGCAGGTCAATTTATAACACTCTGCAGACCCCGTGGACTAAACCTCCCTCCACCCTGAATGTCATATAACCCTTGATGGGTGTGTGGGTTCTCGAGAGCAGGTGGCGAAAGTGGCACATTTAATTAAGAAGTAGACATAAACAACGGGCTTTTGGTTGCCACTCAGGAAGTACACCCACAGGTCTCAAACCACAAGGGATTCACAGTCTCTTGACCCGCTTACAAACTGTCTCGGAAGCGTTCCTCCAGTCCAGTCAATCTGTCTCGCTACTACCTGGTGCCACAATGTCATCGGGAGGGCCCTGTTGAGGAGAGGCTAGTTTGTCTGCTGATTGTCAGGAAGGGAACAACAATGAATGGGGAATAACACAAGGGAGCCTTTTGGATGCAGGAGGCACCCCATCAGATACACATTGACCAGCTGTGGTGTGTATATCAAAGTAGTGGACATTTTCGTTGTGAGTACAGGTTTGGTGCGCTTTGATATGGGTTGCAGCAGAAACTTAGGGTCACACACAACAAAGATTTGCAAATTCCGCACCTCCCTGGAAATGAGTCACAATGACTGGTGCACTTCGATATGGGTTGCACCAGGAAATTCTGGTCACACACAACGAAGAGTTTCAAATTCAATACCTCCCTGAAAATGAGGCACACCTTCTGGTGCAATATGATTTGGGTTACACCAGACCAGTCATGTCACACACACAGGCGCAAGTTCAGCAGAGCCACATGGGGTAGAATGAGGTACTACTACTGGTACACAACTATGTACGAGGGTTGCACCCTGTGAATCGAACACCACAAACAATGAGCATGCAGCCAAAGTGACGCACGAGAGAGATGAGGCACGAATGACAAAATGAGCCACGAGCGGGTCCATAACCATTATTCCACTCACCACCAGCAAGACTGTGATTTGTGATTGTCTGGGTCCCTTCAGTTTGGGAACCACATACTTCAGATGCGGGCAAGATTTCTGGGGCTCCGCACTAGGCAATCTGGTCTCCAGTCACAGTTCTTAGTGCAGCGGCCATGCCTCGCCGCCCATTGGGATTCAGCAGACGAAGTAGGCACTTGCGAGGGCGCCATCACAGGTAGATGGTGGAGGCTTCTCATAGGAGATATTTGATGTCCCTGAGATCTCCTGAAGAACAGGAGGCCCACAAACGGGCACTTGGAGAGCACACTTCAGGGCACCACACTTCAGCAGGTCTTCAACCCAGGCCAGCCCCTATTCAGGCAGTTATCCTACATGTGCACAACAGACTCCGCTGTCAGTGTGCACCACGCATTCCATGTTCTCCAGTCCCATGTCCCCACAAATGTATCTCTGGTTTGCTGAAGCACGGCACCAGTAGTTATACTGAAGTGTCCCTTTGAAACTCAGGGTGGTTCATTTTTTTTTTCTTTGAATCACAGATGTCTTGCCTAAATTTCAGGTCTGTATGCCATGGGGCTTTGGAATGCAGGTCTTAATCTTTAGTGGGGCCATGATCCAACCCGAGAGACTAAGTGTCAAAACCTCCCGTACCAGAGATCTGTTGTTCCAGGGCTTTCCCATGGTTTATAGCTGCCTTTGGGAAATGCTCAGATGTGCTCCCCTGGCCTCTAGTATTGACTGGAGCCAGGCACCAAGCCACATAGAGGGTTTTTAGAACATAGAAATGCCCATATTCTATAAATGGCATTTCTAAGCAAGGTATGCCTAAACCACCTTTACCACTGGAAAGGGTTTGGCACTGCAAATATATTGATAGGAAATAGCATGAGGCTGCTCCACTGCAATCCACTGTTGCAGCCCTAAGTAATGTCAAGTACTTCCCCATGTTAGCCTATAGGAAAAGCAAGTTAGGCAGGGTAGGGGTCTCTGCACGTACCTTTGTGGATGCCATTTTGTAGTATGTGAGAAGTACTGTTGTACTACTAAACGTAAGACAAAGTGCAGCTTGAGAATGGGACCCTAAGAGCAACTTTGGTGCTGGCAACTACTGTGCTCTTTTCTTTCTTGTACAAATCACTATGTTCATTGCATGACAGCAGCGATATGCTCAGATCAATGGTGTAACATGTCTAGGGAAGTCCCTTCCGGTGAATTATCAAAGTCAAGCATTTCAGGATTCTGTAATGAATTTCTGGTGTTAATGCACATCTCGGTTTCTGTCTCCCAGCTTTTTCTCGCCTGTCCTTTTCTGTGTATGTGCACAGGATCAATGCATCATGCAACATATAGCATTTCATTTCTTTTTACCACCTTTATTACTTGGAGAAGTACAGGGGGCAGTTACCCTTTTGAAGTGTCCTGCTGGACATTTATTGTTGAAAGAGTGTGCTGTAAATACACTTCACTCCCACTCATCACAGGTGTCACCGGTCAGGTGACCCTGTGTAGCAAAGTAGGATCTGCTTTCATGGTCACCCCCACGTTTTGCTAGTGTCATAATGTTTTTCTGACTAGTCTGACTGAGACCCTGCTGATCAGGACCCAATTCTCTGTGCTTCTTCCCTAAATTGGACATGGTACACTCCAGATTGTCTACGAGTGTAACCTGATAAGTCCCTAGGATATGCTACTAAGGTACCCAGGGCATAGGTTCACTAGGGGTCTCCCATGGGCTGAAGCATGCATTATGCCACCCATGCGAGACCGCTCAGATTGTGACTCCAGACCTGCCAAATCAGCTGTGTAAGCTGGTGCTAGCTAACCACTTACAATAGATATAGGTTCCCCTATATCTGAGGGCACTACACTTTATTCATTTATTTATTTAACAGGTTTTCTGTAGCGCTGACTAGACCCAGGGGTATCAACGCTCTTTACAGGAGCTTGAGGCGGAATGGAAATGTACAATTTGAAGAATGCAGTAGCAATCAGAACCATTAGAACCAACAAAAAGATGAATCCAGGGGTTATTAACATAGAGATAATGCATGAGCTTGTTCGATCAGTGAATAATTAGGTTAAGGTGGGAGGGTAGAGAAAAGAAAAGGGAAGGGGAAGAAGTTTAGGAGGTGGGAGAATGTGGATGGGGATAGTAGGGATAATGTCCAGGAAGGAAGGGAGGGAAATAAGGGCAGAGGAGAGCAAATAGCATGAGGGAGAGAAGTAGGGAGGGGGAATGGGGAGGAGTAAGGCATGAGGTCAGAAGAGGGGAACCTGACAGGGGGAAGTTTAGAGAGTGTCAGAGGACAAGGCAAGGATTAAGGACCCCAATATTTGTTGAGAAGATGCAGTTGTAGGTCATTTTTGAAGCTGATGTAGGAAGGGTTACAACGCAGGTCTTTAGGGGGGGTTATTCCAGATACTAGGAAAATTACCGGAGAAGGAGCGATATTGAGTGTGTTTCTTATGTAACAGGGGCGGAACTAGAACAAGGGCATTGGTACTTCTTGTTGGTCAGGAACAGCCCGCTTTGTAGAGTTTATCAAAGAGGTACAGCGGGGTGTTTTGATGGAGGGCTTTATGTGTAATGCATGCAACCTTGTAAGAGGATCTGCCTTCAACGGGCAGCCAATTGAGGGCTATGAGGCTAGGGAAGATGTGGTTCAAAGCGATTGCAGTCAGAGATAAGCCTGGCAGCAAGGTTAGACAAAGTGGTCCCAGAACAAAGTCAAGGATAATATGAACCATTCATTTAAATAATTGACATCATAATTTAAGAGTACGGCTACATTGTTGTTTATTCACAATGTGCACACATATTCAATAGTATAGTGTCTAGCAGACAGGCATTCAATTTAAACACAGTCAGTGCCCCAGATAGGCAAGGGAAGGGAAAGTGAAAGTGTGGGAGGAAGTGTCAGGAAGAAAATTTGTGACTTTTGCAATGATCAATCAATGATATTCATTAGCATTACAATCAATTGCATTTGAAAAAGGTGTTGAATTAATATCTCAAAGTATTAAACATAAAATGTATCATGCTTCCAAAGCTGTCATCAATAAATGATAACTATGGGAGGAAGCTGACGGGAAGAGAGCTGTCGACGTTTCGACCCAGTGCTGAATGCAGGCAGGTGCTGGCGCCTTGCTATAGGGTCTTCATCAGGACGGGTAGGGGCTTTTACCATGTGGTATAGGATACTCAGTACCTGGTATTGCAGTCTCATAAACACGGTACACATCCAATGTGTGATGCCTGTAGATCAGGAGAGTTCACAATACAATAGGGGGAGGGGAGGATATACGTCTCCCGGTCATTCAAGTTCAGTGCGTGAGTAATGCTTTTGGATGCAAACACGCGGATTACGCCGACAAATCGGGAATCTGTAGTGGTTGTGTCATCTACTGTATCTGCGAATTCCGCCGGACCCCGACATTGAGGATTGTTTTCCAATACCAGTTTTCCGATCGGATGCCCCGCGGAATTCGCAGATACAGTGGATGACACAACCACTACAGATTCCCGATTTGTCGGCGTAATCCGCGTTTTTGCATCCAAACGCATTACTCACGCACTTAACTTGAATGACCGGGAGACGTGTATTCTCCCCTCCCCCTATTGTATTGTGAACTCTCCTGACTAACAGGCATCACACATTGGATGTGTACCGTGTTTATGAGACTGCAATACCATGTACCGAGTATCCTATATCACATGGTAAAAGCCCCTACCCGTCCTGATGAAGACCCTATAGCAAGGCGCCAGCACCTGCCTGCATTCAGCACTGAAATGAAATGAAATGAAATGAAAAAGAAACTTAATAAAGCGCACTGCGGCCAAGCGGCTTCCTGGCGCTGGGGACTAGACCAGACTCAATGAGGGGATCCTAGGGAACTAACCGGGGAATGCCTGGTAAAACAAGAATGTTTTTAGGGCTTTACGGAAGTGGGTGTAGATGGGGATGGAACGAATGAAAAGAGGAAGACTGTTCCAGAACCGAGGGGCCGAAACCGAGAAACGGGTGCCCCCCGTTCTCGATTTGCGGAAGCGGGGGACGTGCAAAAGGGACAGAGAGGAGGAGCGGAGAGTGCGGCTAGGGGCGTAGGGAGTGATGAGAGAGCTGATAAAGAGTGGAGCTGAGTGGGTGTGCGCCCGAAATGCCAGGCAGGCCAATTTGAAAAAAGATCTAAGGTGCACTGGGAGCCAATGGAGGGACTTGAGTGCGGGGGTGATGTGGGATGATTTGGGGAGACGAAGAATAAGGCGGGCTGCTTGGTTTTGGATGGCCTGAAGACGGCGGGTTTCGTAGGCAGGTATGCCCACATACAGGCCATTCCCATAGTCAAGGCGGGAGGTAATAAGAGCCATGACTATGGACTTGAGGGCGTCCGCAGAAAAATATTGAGAGATCTTCCGAATGAGGCGAAGGGATAGAAAGCAAGAAGATAAAACGGAACTAACTTGGGCATGCATGGTTAGGTCATGACTGACCTTGATGCCCAGGGTCCGAACGGAGGAGACCGGTGAAGGGGGGGAACCGAAGGAAGGGGGCCAGTGAACCGTGGACCATGGATTTAAGGGACCACCCGTGAGGAGAAGCTCCGTCTTGTCCGGATTGAGCTTCAAATGATTGATGCTCATCCATTCAGAAATAAAGACTAAGGTAGAACAGAACTTAGGAAGAGAGTCAGAGGGGGAGGAAAGATCAAAGACGAGCTGGAGGTCATCCGCGTAATTATACACCGAGACCCCCAGCTCGCGAAGAGCGATGATAAGAGGGTAAATATAAAGATTGAAAAGAAGAGGGGAAAGGGAGGAACCTTGGGGGACCCCACAGGAGACCAAACGGGGGGAGCGGAGTAACCCGAGAGGTGGACCGCTTGGGACCTACCCTGAAGAAAGGACGCTAGCCAAGAAAAGGCTGCGCCCCGAACGCCCGCTGCGCTGACACGGTCGAGAAGGATGGAATGATCGACCGTGTCAAACGCAGCGGACAAATCGAGGAGGACCAGGGCTTGGGGAAGATTGATGTCAGCTTTCCCCTTAAGTTCATCCAGGACCGCAATGACCACTGTCTCCGTGGAGTGTCCTGGGCGAAAACCCGCCTGATGGGAGGCCAAAAGGTGGTTCTCCTCGACATAAGTGGACAGGCAAGATGTAACGTAGCTTTCAAGGATCTTACCCAGGTAAGGAAGAAGAGAGATGGGCCTGAAATTAGAGAGAAGAGAAGGGTCAAGACCAGGTTTTTTAAGAATAGGTAAGACTATGGCGGGTTTGAAGGAGGAAGGAACAGAACCCAAGGCCAAGGAAGCATTAAGAAGGGCAAGGGGAGGAGCAGGGCAGCTGAAGAAGAGAGTTTTGAGAATCCGTGCCGGAGCACAGTCCACCGGAGAACCGGACATGACTTTCGTAAGCAGATTGAGGAAACGGTCCGTGGAAATGGGAGGAAAGTGATCCAGAAAGGAAGAGGGTGGAAGGAGGGGGCAGGAAACACCAGATTGATGCACCTTGGGAATATTGGCCTTTATGTTGGCAATCTTGTCGATGAAGTAGTCATTGAGTGAAGAGCAGAGGGTCTGAGATGGAACAAGACTAGTGCTGGTGCGGTCAGAAGTGGCAAGACTATGGACCAGGGAGAAAATTTCTCGGGGTTTATTAGCGGAGAGGGCAACTCTCTCGGTGAAGTACTTAGTTTTGGCCGCATGGATCGCTTATTTGTAGTCGTTGAGGAGGAGTCTATATTTAGCACGGAGAGTGGGACAATAATGTCGTCTCCAATGGCGTTCCGATCGCCTAAGATCGAGTTTGAGGTCTTTCAGCTCCCTGGTGAACCATTTATGAGCGTCGTAGGGGCGGACGGATTTGACCTTCTTGAGCGGGGCGACTTTGTCGCAGGAAGAGGAGAGCCAGGTGCTGATGACTTCTGTCTGCGAGTCCAAAGAGAGGTTGGTAAGATCAGGTGCTGAGGAGACCAGGGAGATCGAGAGGTAGTTAAGGTCCATTTGGTTCCAGCTACGAGCTAGTATATTTTTGGGTAGAGGCAGTTTGTCAGTCGAGGCTGAAAAAATAGAAAATGAAATAATGGAATGATCAGACCAAATGCAAGGGAGTATGGAAGGAGGTGAAACATCACGGCGCAATGACCAGATTTGGTCCAGGATGTGGCCCTGGACATGGGTGGGGGACGAGATGTGGGACAAGAAGTTCAGACTCTGGAGGGTGGCAGAAAAGTCTTCAGAAGAGAGATCTTCCCTCGGGTCACCTGGCCAGTAGTTGAAATCACCAAGCAGAACAACCGAGGAGTTGTTAACCGCCAGGGTGGCCAGGAGATCCTGTAAAGTGGCTACAAATAAAGGCATGGCTTGGGGGGGACGGTACATAAGGACAACGGTGAGAGGAACGGAAAGATTGAGAGATCGCGCCACCAGATAGTCCACGCTAGGTATGGGGGGGTGAGGAAGGAGTTGAAATTTCAAGGTGGAGCGAATAATCATCGCCACGCCGCCCCCCGCCTTACCAGCCGGGCGATCAGCTCGGAGAGCGTAATAGGTGTCAGGAAGAATGGCCAGAAGATCCGGAAGAGAATCCGTGGAAAACCAGGTTTCGGTAAGAAATAAATAGTCTGGAGAGTCTGTGTTCAAGAGGTTGAAAAGTTCCATCTGATGCTTGACTGCAGAACGAGTGTTAAGCAAACAAGCGACAGCTGCAGGAGGGGCAGGTGAAGAACGAGAGGCGAGCAGCGGATCAGAGGAGGGAGAGGTGGAGCTGTTGGTGGGAGGGAAAGAACAGAGAGGGTGGGGGACAAGTATACCAAGGGAATCAAGGTGTTGCAACAGGGAGGGGGGAGGAGGAGAGGCGGCAGGATGTGCAGAGAGTTGGGCTGAGGAATAGACCAGAGGATGGGCAGAGTCTGTGGCCCCTGGTCCCGGCCCGTCGCGGACGGGCGCAGACGGGCTTGCCTTAGGCGCGCCCGCTGCGCCCACCCGCTGCGCGTACGTGGAAAGCACATGTTTTGTGACGATGTTCAGGGCGTGGCCTCGTACAGGTGGGCGTGGCCTGAGGGGAGGCTCGCTGAAGGCGGCAAGTGGGAAAAGCCTGTCCCGCAGCAGTGTTCACCTCGGCTGCGCGGGGGTCAGGAAAAGGAACAAAGCCCCAGAAACAGGTAGGAGTGAACAGGAGTTAAAAACAGACAAGTAACAACAATTTTTTTTTAAAAGATCGCGTTTTTAAGCTTTAGTCTGTGCTCCCAGGGAAGCCTCAGGAGTATCCAGATCAGGGGCAGAGCTCGTAATCAGCTCCGGTTAAGAAGGCGGGTGGGCGTGGCCTCGTACAGGTGGGCGTGGCCTGAGGGGAGGCTCACTGAAGGCGGCAAGTGGGGAAAGCCTGTCCCGCAGCAGTGTTCACCTCGGCTGCGCGGGGGGCAGGAAAAGGAACAAAGCCCCAGAAACAGGTAGGAGTGAACAGGAGTTAAAAACATACAAGTAACCACAAATTTTTAAAAAAGATCGAGTTTTTAAGCTTTAGGCTGTGCTCCCAGGGAAGCCTCAGGAGTATTCAGATCAGGGGCAGAGCTCGTAATCAGCTCCGGTTAAGAAGGTGGGTGGGCGTGGCCTCGTACAGGTGGGCGTGGCCTGAGGGGAGGCTCGCTGAAGGCGGCAAGTGGGGAAAGCCTGTCCCGCAGCAGTGTTCACCTCGGCTGCGCGGGGGTCAGGAAAAGGAACAAAGCCCCAGAAACAGGTAGGAGTGAACAGGAGTTAAAAACAGACAAGTAACCACAAATTTTTAAAAAAGATCGAGTTTTTAAGCTTTAGGCTGTGCTCCCAGGGAAGCCTCAGGAGTATCCAGATCAGGGGCAGAGCTCGTAATCAGCTCCGGTTAAGAAGGCGGGTGGGCGTGGCCTCGTACAGGTGGGCGTGGCCTGAGGGGAGGCTCGCTGAAGGCGGCAAGTGGGGAAAGCCTGTCCCGCAGCAGTGTTTACCTCGGCTGCGCGGGGGGCAGGAAAAGGAACAAAGCCCCAGAAACAGATAGGAGTGAACAGGAGTTAAAAACAGACAAGTAACCACACATTTTAAAAAAAGATCGAGTTTTTAAGCTTTAGGCTGTGCTCCCAGGGAAGCCTCAGGAGTATCCAGATCAGGGGTCAAAACGTCGACAGCTCTCTTCCCGTCAGCTTCCTCCCATATTTATCATTTATTGATGATAGCTTTGGAAGCATGATACATTTTATGTTTAATACTTTGAGATATTAATTCAACACCTTTTTCAAATGCAATTGATTGTAATGCTAATGAATATCATTGATTGATCATTGCAAAAGTCACAATTTTTCTTCCTGACACTTCCTCCCACACTTTCACTTTCCCTTCCCTTACCTATCTGGGGCACTGACTGTGTTTAAATTGAATGACTGTCTGCTAGACACTATACTATTGAATATGTGTGCACATTGTGAATAAACAACAATGTAGCCGTACTCTTAAATTTTGATGTAAATTATTTAAATGAATGGTTCATATTATCCTTGACTTTGTTCTGGGACCACTTTGTCTGTACCATACACTCACCCAGGCCCCAGTGACTTCTTTGGGTTAACCCGTGTTTGCATAACACATGGCAGCAAGGTTAAGCACAGTTTTGAGTGGTGCTAAATGAGCTTTAATTATTCCAGCGAGTATAACATTACCATAGTCGATTCTCAACAGGACCAGTGCTTGGACCACTGATTTGAAGTCATCAGCAGGAATGAAGGGTTTAATTTTCTTGAGATGGCAGAGAGAGAAGAGAGCTCCTTTGGCCAATTTTTTATGTAGGACGTAAGAGTAAGTCTCTTGTCAATGGTGATGCCTAAAGAGTTAACTGAGTTGGATATGGTGAGCGGGCAGTTGGAGGCATTAAGGTCATGGATCCTGTCATGGATGGGGAGCGGGTTGTTTTTGCGAGACAAGAGGATGATTACATTTTTTATGTTTAAATTTGTTTTATTGGGTTCACGGAGAGACATGCATAGTACAATACAATGCTGTTGCCACTTCATTAAGCAAATAACATGTACAATATGGCCCTCCACCGGGGCCGGCGCATACCTCCTTGATGGCGCCGGGCCTCGAAATCGCCCAAATAAGATGGGGTGCAGATGCACCGTGACCCCTAAAGGTAATCGACCGCAAATCCAAACAAATAAGTAAAGTAAAAACAACCACCTACCCCCCAAGAACTCCCCCCTCCCCAACCAGTGTGCCGATGCTCGTAGAATAGCGTTACGTCTAGGATGGTAGGATCACCGGGATTCATTCTCAGGGTCTGTGGTGGCATGGCATGGATCTGTCAGGCGCAGCAGACAGAGATACCTCGGACATGTAACTTCGTTAAACTCCTGAGAGAGAAGTGTGAGCAAAGTCTGTTAGACTGAATGGAACGTGGATGTAGTCTGGGTGAGTGTGGCTTGGATACATTCCATCCCTAACGTGAACCACAATTTGTGTAACCAGCCCATGTGAGTGGGCCGAACCTGGGTCCCCCAAAGGGATAATATGTGCTGGGAGGCAGGCTGCAGTGCTATCCGCATTTGCCGCCCCCTAACGGACTTCAGGGGAAATGTAAGGGCGTTTGGGCGTCCCAAGATGGTATAGACAGGGAAGCGTGTGATTTCAGTGTCTAGGAAGTTGTCAATATCATTGAGAACGGCTGACCAATACTCAACCTCTGTGCAATCCTATAGGAGATGAGTTAAGGTGCCCGTTTCCCCACACCCCCTCCAGCAGGAGCCGCTGCGTGCTTGGTTGCCCCTGTTAAGTCTGGCAGGTGTAAGGTACCAGTACGTGGCCAGTTTCACAGCAGTCTCTCTGCCCGCCGTGTTTCTAGTTGTGGGAGTAGCTCTATAGTAAACTGACTGCCACTCCCGGGGCGTCAGAGTTCTCCCAAGTTCCCCCTCCCAGCGTTTCTGTCCGGCAGTGTGGTGCGTATCTAGGGTAGGAGCAAGCATTTTGTATAGGTCCGTAATGAGACCTCGATCTGTGTCCTTCGTGACCAGCCGTTTCTCGAACTCGGTCATATGCCTACCAACGAAGGGGCAAACCTCCGAGTGCAATAGCCAGTGCCGAAGCTGGAAGTACTGAAAAAGCTGTGGCGAGGAAATATTATAGCCACAGGACAGCTCGGCCAGTGGAAGAAAGCCCGATAAATCAAAGAGGTGACCCGCTGATCTACAGCTAGAAGCGCGCCATTGTGGGAACGAGTGGGGATCAGTGCCCGGGGGGAAATCCGGATTGTCAAATAAGGGAGTAAGCGGAGAGGGGAAGGTGGTAACCCCACGTCTGGTAGCAACCGAATCCCACACCTTCAAGACGGTGCACGTAACGGGAGAATTCTGAAGGTATCGTGGTCTGTGCGGATGACGAAGAAATGGAATCTTCCATAAAGAGGTTTGGGCCATGGCCCTATCTTGGAAGAGCCATCTCTTCTCTGATTCAGCCCGAAACCATTCTACCATGTAGCGCAATTGTGTCACCTGAAAATATTGATGGAGGTTGGAAATCCCCAAGCCTCCCTCATCCAACCCCCGGTATGCCAGCTGTTTATGCATTCGTGGCCTCTTTCCTCCGCAGACAAAATGATGAATCGTGGCCTGTAGGGCTTTAATGGAACCTGCTGTGGGAATCACGGGGAGAGTTTGAAAGATGTATAGAATTTTAGGTATTGCCGACATTTTCACAGCCGCAATGTTTCCCAAGAGGGATAACGCCTGCTTCGACCAGCGTCCCAAATCCATATGGAGTTGAGAGGTGAGGGTGGCGTAATTCAAAGCCACGGTCTGATTGGTGGACGGTGTTAGGGTTATGCCCAGATAGGGAAGTTGTAAGCTGGTGGGAAGTCCCCATACGTATGAGGGCACCGCACCGAGGGCATGAGCATTTTTGCCCAGCGGTAAGATCAGGGATTTCCCCCTGTTGATCTGAAGGCCCAACACCTTGCCAAACGTCCCAATTTCTTCCAGGAAAGCAGGCAGCACGCGCTCAGGGGCATCGAGAGCCGCTAAGATGTCGTCCGCGTACAAGCTGATGGAATATGGCTCCCGTCCGAAGGTTATACCGGAGATGCCGGAGTGGTCTCGTACTCTCTGCGCCAAAGGCTCGATGTAAAGCGCGAAGAGGAGGGGGGAGAGGGGACAGTCCTGTCGCGTGGCCGCTGGATTTCAAAGGTACTGGAGCACAGGTCATTAAGGCGGACTCGTGCATGTGGATGATGGTAGCAGCTAGCTACCCAAGAATGGAAGCGATCTCCCACCCCGAAGTGAGTGAGTACTTTCCCCAAAAAACCCCAGTCTACGTGGTCAAACGCTTTCTCAGCGTCAATGGCCAGAAGGGCCGAGTCGGACTGCTGGTAGTGTGCTTTGTCAATCAAGTGAAGGATACGTTTGGTGTTGTCACTGCATTGGCATCCGGGGATAAAACCTGACTGGTCCGGGTCGATAATCCCCGGAAGACAAGGCCCAAGCCGTGAGGCCAGCACACCCGTAAAGAGCTTAAAGTCAAGATTAAGGTGGGAAATTGGTTGAAAAGGTGAACAGCGGGTGGTGTCCTTGCCCGGCTTGGGTAGCACAACGACATCCGCCTCCAGCATATCGGGCGGTATCGGGCCAAAATAGTTTGTAAAAACCGGCGGAGAAGCCATCCAGACCCGGGGCCTTCAGGGGCTTAAGCCTGGAGATGGCACTAATCACTTCGTCAACGCGAATCGGTGCGTCCAGAGCACTTGCATTCGCCGCTTTAAGCGCAGTGATGGCCGCGCCCCGTTAATAAGCGTCAGCATCGACCTCAGGCAGGGAGTCCGCCGTATAGAGGGACGCGTAATAATCACGAAATGCCTCTGCAATTTGTACCTCATCCTGCAGCTCATCCCCCTTTGCGTCCCGTAGCGAGATGATTTTTGAGCGGTGGGCCTTAGCTCGAAGGCGCTCGTCAGCAGGCGTCCCGTCCTATTCCCCCCTATGTAATAAGTGTGGCGCAGGCGAAGTGCCGCATACTCGGTCCGGTCCGTGTCTAGGCTCGCTAGTTGTGCCCTGGCAGCTTTCAATTGTTTCCAGACCCACGGGGCCCCAGTGCGGCTATGGACGCGCTCCAGCTCTACGACCTTGGCGGTGAGAGCGTCCCGGTGAGCCCTACGCTCCTTGGCCTCTGCCACTGCTATGGAAATTAAATCGCCGCACACTACTGCCTTTAACGCCCCCCCACACTGCTGTCACCGACGTTTCAGGGCGATCATTGACCGCGAGGTAGTCAGTGATGCGTTGGCGGATTTGCTGGGTAATCTCCGCTCGCTGTAAGAGGGTTTCTCTCAACCTCCACCACCCGGATGGTTTTCGACCTCTGGGGATTCGGAGCGTGAGCTCCATGGCGTCGTGATTGGAGATAGCCGCCGGAGTGATACTCACATCTACCATGCAAGCTGCCAGCTCAGAAGACCCCAGGTGATGATCCAGCCTGGCGTAGGTGTGATGTACATGTGAGTAGAATGTGTAGTGTATTACCCCAGGATGTTTTGCCCGCTATAGATCCTCCACCCCTGCTGCTGTAGCCAATCCCTGCCCGCCTCTGAGTGAGCGCCCGTGCAACCATATCGGTGGCCTGACCTGTCCTTGTCCTTGTCCATCACCAAGTTGAGGTCCCCCCCCCAGGAGTAATGAGGGGTCAAAGGAGCGCAAGGCCTCCGAAACCGCATTCCGGAGAAAAGGCTCCTGCCCAGAGTTCGGGGCATAGAGGGATCCCACGTCAACTGCATGCCTCCTACTGTGATGCTATGAGCAAGAAGTCTGCCTCTAATCTCCCCCACTTTGTCCCCAATCTGACCCGGGAAGTGCCTGGCAACTAAAATAGCCACCCGCCGTTTTATTTGTGTTAGAAGAGAAGAATTGTTGGGGAAATGCGCGAGAGCTCAGCCTGTGCCAGTCCTTAAGAAGGAGATGTGTTTCCTGAAGCAGGCAGAGTGCCGCACCTGAATTATCGAGATAGGATAGTACCGCTCGCCGCTTGATAGGGTTGTTGAGGCCTTTCACATTCAGCGTTAACATTTTTAAGGTGGCGTCACCCATCTAGGTGTCAGGTAAGGATGGGCATGCAAGTCGTGACCCAGCATTGGCCCCCACCGCGTCCATGTGCCTCCGCCCCTCCGGCACACTGGATACCACCCCCTTCCCCCTGCCCCAGAACACACCCAAATCCCCTCTCCCCCCCAACCCACCTAACCCCCCCCTTTCCCACCTGCCCCTCTCCTGACCCTTCTCCTGCAATCCAACCACCCACCAGCCCCCACCTGAACCTCAACACCCCCTATCCCCCTCCCCCTCCCTAACCCCAAAAGACAAACCCCAACTCAGCATTAAAGTCCTAGTCCAATTGACACTCAGTCCTGGCCTGTGGTGAACTTATGTGAGGGAGCGTGTGGCACTGGTGACCCTAGCTCCCGCAACCCCTGGCCCGCCCGCTCCCGGACCTGCAAAGTCAATGTGCTCATGGGTCCCCCCTTTAAGGCACAGTCAAGTGTACTGAAGTGTCCTGGCCACTTCCTGGATGGCACTTGCTCTCTTCTGCGTGATGGTGTCGGAATCAGGTTTTAGGCTTGCAGCAGGCGAGCGCCGTCGGTTGACTCATTGCCAGCCACCCCTAGATGAGGGCCTGGAAGGCGGCGATGAGTCAGGACCCTCCGACTGTTCAATGTCCAGCAGTGCGCAGGTGTCCCGAAGAGAGCGGAATTGATGTAATGCGCCATTCCACTTAAATATCAGCCGAAAGGGATGACCCCATGAATAGGGGACTCCCTTGTCCCGCAGGAAGTCCGTGGCCTCTTTGAATGCCTTCCTTTTTTGGAGCTTGATGGCTGTCAGGTCTTGATACAATGCCACCGGCTGTCTCCGAACCGCAACGGCTGTTTCCGACGTGCTTCCCTGAGGATGCGCTCCTTGAGCGGAAAATCCGGTAGGAAGGCTAGGATATCCAGAGGCGGAGCCAGTGCGCGCCTCGCCAGCCCCACTCTGTGTGCCCTGTCGATTCTTATAGGGAAGTCCACCGATTCCTCTAGAATATCACAGAACAGAACCTGCAGGTAGCCCGTAATGTCCGTCCCTTCCTCCCGAAGAGGGACCCCCCGGACCCGAATATTATTCCTTCGGGACCGATTTTCTAAGTCCTCTGCATGGGCCTGCAGATCCACCTGTTGGTCTTTAAGGCGCAGGACTTCCAGCTGAAGTTGCTCTATCTCCTCACTGCGAGCCTGGTCGGCATCCAATCAATCAATCAATCAATCATAACACTTGTATAGCGCACTACTCACCCGGGAGGGTCTCAAGGCGCTTGGGGGAAGGGGTTTGCTACTGCTCGAACAGCCAGGTCTTGAATTGTCTCCTGAAGGCGAGATGGTCCTGGGTCAGCCGAAGGTGGATGGGGAGGGAGTTCCATGTCTTGGCCGCCAGGTAGGAGAAGGATCTTCCTCCAGCGGTGGCTCTTCGGATGCGTGGTACGGCGGCAAGGGCGAGGCTGGTGGACCGTAGCTGGCGGGTGGGCGTGTAGAAGGTCAGGCGGTTGTTGAGGTACTTGGGGCCCAATTCGTGGAGAGACTTGTGTGCGTGGGTGAGGAGCCGGAACGTGATCCTCTTGTTGACGGGGAGCCAGTGCAGGTCTTTCAGGTGGCCAGAGATGTGGCTGCGTCGGGGGATGTCCAGGATGAGTCGGGCGGAGGCGTTCTGGATGCGTTTGGAGTTTTTTCTGTAGCTTGGCTGTGGTTCCGGCGTAGAGGGTGTTTCCGTAGTCTAGTCGGCTGGTGACGAGTGCTTGGGTGACCGTCTTCCTGGTTTCGGTCGGGATCCATCGGAAGATCTTTGGGAGCATACGCAGGGTGTTGAAGCACGATGAGGAGACGGCGTTGACTTGTCTGGTCATCGAGAGGGAAGAGTCCAGGATGAAGCCCAGGTTGCGTGCGGGGTCGGTTGGCTTGGGTGCGGTGCCCAGGGCGGGGGGCCACCAGGAGTCGTCCCAGGCGGAGGGCGATGGTCCCAGGATGAGGACTTCCATCTTGTCTGAGTTTAGTTTCAGGCGGCTGTTCTTCATCCACTCGGCGACGTCTTTCATCCCTTCGTGTAGGCAGGTTCTGGCGGGGTCGGGGTCTCTGGTGAGGGAGAGAATCAGCTGGGTGTCGTCGGCGTAGGAGATGATGTTGAGGTTGTGTTGGCGTGCGATGGCTGCAAGAGGTCTCATGTAGACGTTGAAGAGGGTGGGGCTGAGAGAAGATCCTTGTGGTACGCCGCAGATGACTTCGGTAGCCTCGGATCGAAACGGGGGGAGGCGGACTCTCTGTGTTCTTCCGGCGAGGAACGAGGTGATCCACTCCAGTGTCTTCTCTTGGATGCCGATGTTGCTGAGGCGTTGAACTAGGGTGCGGTGGTAGACAGTGTCGAAAGCTGCAGAGAGGTCCAGGAGGATGAGTGCCGCTGTTTCCCCGTTGTCGAGCAGGGCTCGGATGTCGTCGGTGGCTGCGATGAGGGCGGTCTCGGTGCTGTGGTTGGCTCTGAAACTGGACTGCGAGGGGTCGAGGGATCCGTTCGTCTCGAGGAAGGCGGCAAGCTGTCTGTTGACGATCTTCTCGATGACTTTAGCAGGAAAAGGGAGGAGCGAGATGGGGTGGAAGTTTTTGAGGTCGGAGGGGTCCGCTGTAGGTTTCTTCAGTAGGGCGCTGAGCTCGGCGTGCTTCCAGCTCTCCGGGAAGGTGGCGGTGTTGAAGGAGGTGTTGATGATGTTCCGGAGTTGGGGTGCGATGGTGGAGTCGGCCTTGTTGAAGACGTGGTGTGGGCAGGGGTCGGTCGGTGATCTGGAGTGGATGGTGTTCATCGTGCGGGCTGTGTCCTCGGTGGTCACCGTGGTCCAGGTGCGGAGGGTGGTGGTGGGGGGCGTAGGTTCGACGGTGGGGTGCATGGATGGTGTGCTGAAGCTGTTGTGGATGTCGGCGATCTTGCGGTGGAAGAACGAGGCGAGGGAGTCGCAGAGGTCTTGTGACGGAGTGATGTCGTTGTTGCCGTTGCTGGGGATGGAGAACTCCTCGACGATGCTGAAGAGTTCCTTGCTGTTGTGGGCATTGTTGTCCAATCGTTCCTTCAGAGATTTCTTCTTGGTGGTGCGGATAAGCTGGTGGTGCTTGCGGGTGGCGTGTTGGAGGACGGTCATGTTGTCGGTGGTCTGGTCGAGGAGCCAGGCTTTCTCGAGGGTGCGGCAGGTCTTCTTGGAGTCCATGAGTTCGTCGGTGAACCAGGATGCCTTCTTGCTTCTGGGTCTGCTGGGAGGGTTCTTCAGTGGTGCGAGGTCGTCGGCGCAGGCGGTCAGCCACTGCGTGAAGTTGCGGGCTGCTTCGTTGGGGTCCGTTGCGCTGGCGGGTGGGTTCTGGCTGAGGGAGGTGGTGGGCTGGTCGGTGGTGTTCTTACTCCAGCTTCTGTGGGGAACCTGAAGCGGGTGGTGGTGGGTCGTGGTTCTCCTGAAGCTGAAGTGGACGCAGCTGTGGTCGGTCCAGTGGAGTCCAGTGGAGTGGCTGAAGGTGATGTGCTTGCTGGATGAGAAGACGGGGTCAAGCGTGTGGCCGGCGTAGTGGGTGGGGGTGTTGACCAGTTGCTTGAGTTCGAGGTTGGCGAGGTTGTCCAGCAGGGCGGCAGTGTTGCGGTCCTTGTTGTTCTCCAGGTGGAAGTTGAGGTCTCCAAGGAGGATGTAGTCGGCGGAGGGGAGGGCGTGCGGGCTGATGAAGTCTGAGATGTCTTCGCTGAATTGTGTGCGTGGTCCCGGGGGTCTGTAGACGAGGGTGCCTCTGAGGGTCGTCTTTGGGTCGGTGTGAATCTGGAAGTGGAGATGCTCGTCTGCGGCGAAGGTGTCGTTGGAGTCGGTCGTAATGCAGATGGTGTTCCTGTGGACGATGGCGATGCCTCCTCCGGTCTGGTTGACGCGGTCCCTCCTGATGATCTTGTACCCTGAGGAGACGTTCATCCAGGTTTCCGTGAGGAAGGCGACGTCTGGTGATGTTGCGTCGAGGAGGTTCCAGAGTTCCACGGCGTGTCTGTGGACGGAGCGGGTGTTGAGCAGGATGCACTTGAGGTGGTTGCTGCTGGTGCTTGGCTTGGCGGGTGCGGTGCAGGCTCGGAGGCAGGTGAATTTGCAGGCTTTGCAGGTGAAGGGTCCGTGGATGCGTCTCGGGGTGGCTCGGCAGCAGGCGGGGTTCCGGCCGTCATTGAGTGCGTTGAGGGCGGCGGCGTCGTAGGGCCGTCAATGGTGGCCACTCTCTCCCCCAGACCATCCACTTCTCTCCTAATTTTGCGGACCTCCCCCGCAACCTCAGGTTTTAACGTTTGAAAGTCCTCGCGGAGGGAATTGAAAAGGGCCTCCAGGAACGTTTTAGTGATGGGCATCTCACCCTCGGTGGAATCAGAATGTTGCATAGACGCCTCCGGGGAGGGTGGCCCCTTGTCCCTCTTCGATTGTCCTTTGTGAAGCATCTCCGAGATGGTGCGGTCTCTTTCCTTTCGCTGGGTGGTCATGATGCTCCGACCGTCTGTGCGTTCAGCACTCCCCGTCTCCCAGCCACCGCAGTCGGCCAACTCTACCTCCTGCAACTGTCCACTGGGTCTCCCCGCACCGCTAGAGACAAGTTACCCTGACCCTCGATAAAGGCGGTCCTCTCGGGCAGTACGGAGCCTCTTCCGGGCCGTCTGTAGCGACCTAACCGGGCTCTTTTCCCTCAGACTGCCACCGTAGCCCCCATGTGCAGGAGGTGTCCTGGCAAAGCGGCAGGCTATGCCAGTCCTTGGAGGTTATAATATCTAGCCCCCTGTCTCTGCCACACCGAGCCCCCCCACCAAGAAGTGGCGTCGGTCCGCAATGAAAGGCAGCTCTCTGCAGTTCTGGCCTGCACTCGTCCGGGGTGTAAGGGCAGTCCCTCGAGATTCCGCCTCTGCCCACTCAGGCCACTTTCTTGAATATGTGCTGGCTTTACGCAGCGTCGCTGGCCCCGGCCCACCGGTAACACTGTTTGTAGCCGCCTCGGGGGGCGGCCTTCGATGTCGTTGTAGATGTGGGCAAAAGCTTAATGGCACCCCTGATGCAAAGGACCACTCGATCCCGCCGCCCGTCAAGGCCCTCCAGGCCCGATCGCCACCAGACGCCGTGCTAAATGCGGGGCCGCGCGCACCGGGTCCTCGAACATGAACGCTACACCCGCCAGAGGCCACCTCACTCTAGGCAGAGGGCGCTCCACAGCGCTGCCACCGGCAGGCCCCAAGCCGCGGCCTCAATTTTTGTGCCTCTGCCCCCGCACGCTCGCAGGCCGCGGGGCGGCAGCGCGCACTTGCCTCTTCACCGGTGGTCCGCCCGCTGCTCCACTGTGCCGCTGTACCAGCGGGGCCCGCCGATGCTTTCCCCCTGGAGGTCGGGTGCGATCCTCGGAGCCCAGGAGCCCGGCATCCCCGACGCCCGATCTGCCGCCCTATGGAGGTCCCTTGCTCCGGCCGCAGTCGTCCCCCAAACAATGGCGGACCTCTCTCGTGCCTCTGGGCTGGCAGAGCCCTCACTCAGTCGCTCCCACCGGATCACCGGCCAATGCCGAGGGCTTCTGATCACCGAGACCTCTCCCGGGGGCCACTGGATCTCTGCCACGTGTGTGCCTGCGCGACCGGAGCACCCACCACCACTGGAACTCTAATGGCGGTCGGGCGCCAGTTCGCAGTTGTTCGGTGCGCCTTCGCTATCTCCTCCCCTCCAAAGGGTATGTGACTCCCGGCCCCCGCAGCAGGCCCGTCGTGGCCCCCAGCTCTCTCACCCTCGGCAAAGCGTCAAAAGGGGGGAGATGCTTGCTTAAAACGGTCCTCCGAGGAGACGGACACGGGGAGCTCGCAGGACCCATGTCTGTCTACGCCGGCATCTTGGCCACGCCGCCATCTTAGCCACGCCCCCGATTTCGGGTTTTTTAGGGTTGAGTTTGAGATGATTATGGTGGAACCATGTTTAGATCTTAGTCAGTGTGTTGTTGAGGTGCAGAACATCAGAGCGGGATTTAATCTTATAGTAAAGTTGAGTGTCATCGGCATAGAGGTGGTCATTGATTCCTGCTTTTTTAAGAATTATGGAGAGTGGTTCCATGAAGAGGTTAAAGAGAGAGGGAGAGAGAATAGAACCTTGGGGAACACCAAGGGAGACAGGTGTGGGGTTAGAAAGGCAGTCCAAGATTTTAATTTGCTGAGTTCTGTGTTTGAAAAAGGAGGTGAACCATTTGAGGACAAGACCATTGAGGCCAAAGCGATCTTTAAGAGTGTTAAGTAAGGTAGAGTGGTTAACAGTATGCAATGCAGCAGAGAGGTCGAGGTGAATGAGTAGACAATATTCGCCCTTGTTGAGGGTGTGATGGATGTCGTCAACTATGGAAAGCATGGCAGTTTCTGTACTGCAGCCTTTTCTGAAGCCAGATTGCAGTGAGTCCAGAAGATTGAAAGAGTTGATGTGATTATCCGATCGAAGAAGGGCTCATTTTTCAAGGGCTTTGGAGAGTAGAGGGAGGTTAGAGATAAATCTATAAGTCACCCCTTAGGCAGACCTTTCTATACTGAAGGCAGGGTGCTGGGTCCTAAGTGTGTGGGTGCCCCTGCATAAGCAGGACTCCCCTAAAACCTTCATAGTCCATTCTCCCGGGTTGTAAGTGCATCAGCCCTTATAACATATAGAGTGGCCATGCATCATTACACGATGACCATCTCTAAACTGGCTGTAATGAACACTGTCATGTTTGGTATCAAATATGTTGGAATCATATCCCCTACACCGTAAACGGTGTGGGGGTATGATTCCATGCACTGTAAAGCTCCTCCGGGAGGCCCTCATTGCTCCCGGTACCAGTCTTCCAGAACCGGACAGCTAGCTACGGCTGCTGCTGACCAGAGACATGTTTCTGCCCTCCTGCTGCTGAGTCAAGCTCGAGCAGGGGAAGGCAGAACAATAGATATCCTGTCACAGGAAGGTGTGATCACCTCCCAGACAGGGATTAGTGTATTGGGGGAGGGTGGGGTGCTTGCCCGCTCAATTGAGCCTGTTTGAAGGGCACATTTGGTGCTCTACTTGCATACTCCAGTTCAGGGAGCCGTTGGCTCCCTCCCTCTCTGGCGCAAAACTGGAAAAAGTTCATGGGAGTATCATCCCCACTGTCCAGTCCCTCCTCTGGGAGGGACCCCTGAATCCTCCCAATCCTTTCCTAAGGGTACTTAAGGGCTTACCTTTTGGTAGGTCCCTAGATTTGTTGTGGGACAAGATCCTGATCGCATACCACTTCAACTTCGATCGTCTGGGCACTCTGGACCTCGCTGGACTTCCTGTTGGGAACCAAGACTGCACTGGGAAGACTCCTGCTGCTCCTGATCTCATTGTCCTGCAAGTCTGCTGCAACGTCTGTGCCCATGCTCCATACAGGTTCTTCTCAGTGCCTATGGACAGCCAAGACACCCAAAGGAATCTCCCTTGGAGTGAAGGAGTCACTCCCCTGCATCTGCAGGCACCGCAATGCAGCTGACCGATCTGCTGATCCTGTGTCCAATGGACTCTGAAAGGCTCAGCAACACAGGTGGTGGTTCTGCAACTCCCTCTAGGCCTACACTGTCTTCATACTGAGTTTGAGAACAGTATCCCTTGTTGGAACTGCTGGAACAGAACTATCTTTGCACCGTGTTGACTTGTCGTTGCTAAGGCTTGTTGACTTTCTTGTCCAGAGATCGACGTGCACTGAGAAGCTTCACCCTCAAGCAAATCCTGCAGCCAAGATCTTCACCCTTATGCACCGTGGGCCTTCTTCATTGGTGAGTTACTCGAGGTCCTCTTGTGACTCCTGTGCCTTCGGCCCATGGGTCCTCTTGAAGGTCTTCTTGGGCTTCAGTGAGCTCTCCTGCTTGCTCAGGGCCTGCTCTGATGTACCTGCTCATGGTGAGTCACTTGGACCTTGCTGGTCCCGACACTGCATTTTTGTCAACTACGTTCCTTGCCGCTGCCAAGGCTTGTTGGTACCCCTGCCAGACATTGACCCCTTGACTCTCAATATTGGACGTGGGATAGCTCTTGACTGTGCCAGGGGAACACTAGCAGCATGTATCTCAGTAAGAGACTGGATAAGAGAGTGCCACCTGCCCCCCATTGACTGATAATCATTTGATGGGAGAGGCTGTTAACCCCCACAAGGAGCCCCAGGAAGCCCAAAGCTGCCCAGCCAGGAAGCTTCCAAGAGTCCAATAATTCCAACAGCAGCCAGACAGCAATCCCCACGAAAGCACAAGAAAGACGTATGCAGATTGCGCAACCCCCAGTGGCTGTCTGACGCCACCTCAAGTGAGGAAATTGGGAAATTGCACCACACACCCTCGTGGCGAATCAACACCACCGCAAGCTAGAAAAACGGGCACGCCAAGTGCCAGAAGAGGGCGCACATGAAGAAGGACCGAGAGCGTGAAGTCAGGGGTGCACAGAGGGCTGCACCGGGAAATCTGACAGCAGGGCAGGAGCCCTGGATAGAGAGAGCCTGAGAACAAGAAGGAATGTCTCACGACTGTGGCCGCACTATTCGGCCACCCCAGAATCGATTGGCCACCATCGAGTGATGTCACACAAAGTGACGAACCCTGACAAGTATGCCTGAATGGAGTCAGAACCAAGTGCTTTAATGTCACAGGCGATAGGGGCAAGTGTTACACTCTCGAGCAAAGAAGATGGAAGAAAGGTGACCCTCCATCCAGGTATTAGAGCACCAAGAAGATTCCTGAGGAATGGACCAGACCTGCAAGAGGTCCGTGCAAAGAAGAAGAGTGTGCATGATGCCACATCGCAAAGAAGTTGACGAGAAGAAGAGAAGAACATGGCACGATGCCACAGCACAAGGGAAAAGGGATAAGAGCGTGGCACAAAGCCACGTGTTGGAAGACTCCAGGTGAAGAGATTTGCAGGATGGTACATTGCCACTCAAAGAAGATGAAAAGGAGAAGAGAGTGGCACAAGGCCGCAGTTATAACTCGCAAAGAAGAATAGGAAAGAAGAAGAGGTGAAATAAAAATGTGACAGACCTGTCACACGGACAACCACACGTATGCAGGAAGAAAGAAGAAGAATGACAAGCGCCATCACACCGAGTAAGAAGTCGCCACCTGCAGTACGGGTTCTCCACTGATGATAGTCATTGTTACCAGGTGCATCACCATAAGTCACCTAAGGAGCATCACACCACCAGAGTGAGGCCGTATGCTGCAAAACAACCAGAGGGTAACAAGGCATCCCTGGCACAATGGGAGGTTGACCACCCAGGAACTGATCCCGCATGACCCAGAAACCTGCTGAAGAAAGCATTCTTGACCATTAGAGGCGTGGGCTTGGCCCTGTTGGGAGTATGAGAGGACTCGCACAGCCCATGCAGTCACATGGAAATCCCGGGTCAACAGCTTGAAGGGAATTCCGGTGAGAGGGAAATCCTGAAAAAAGAGAGATGCGCCTGCAGCAGCAGCTCCATGACAGGCATCAGGAAGCACTGAGTTCACAGACGGAGACTGTCCACTCAAAGACTATCTGATGAAGGCATGTGTACCTGAGTCCTGATGGCCAGAGCACACAGACCATGAGACAAACACCCTTTGTGGCTGCAAGAGCGACTTGCTTGTGGTCCTATTGGCAGTTCTTCAACGACGCCTTCGCCCGGCCTACGAAAGACCCCCACAGTCCACACAGTCCTGTGGCAGCCCGGTGAAAAGGACCTTTAGGAGATTCCTGTGAGGGGGGAGTCCTGGCATGAGAAGGAAGTCTGAAGTTGCTCCACTAGCTGGTACTTGGAAGCATCACCGCCTTCAAAGAAGACTCCCATTTCATCAATGTCGTCCTCAGTCTTTGCGGGTTTGCTGTCCATCGGAGCCTTGGTGCCTTCAAGTAGATCTCCGCAGTGGAATCCAGCATCACTCCGGATGCACCCATATTGAATTATGTATATAGTCTCCAACACCGTGAGAACAGGTCAGTCCGATCAACATCGCAGAGGTGGACTGAAACCTAATGCACATGTGGTCAAGAGATCCAGTACTGCCCGACAGATGGTCTGAAGAAACTCTGATGCTGTGCTTTCTTTGTTCTTTCCCCATAGGTTGGAATTTGGGTTTTTTCCAATAAAGTTTGGGATGGATGTAGTATACTGCTGGACAGGTCCTATTGTTGCAGGAGTGAGTTGTAAATACACTTCACACCCACTCATCAAAGAAGTCACCAGTCAGGTGACCCTGCTAATAAAAGGGGCCGGGCGCACGTGCCCTTGGCCAGTTTTCCAGTTCTATACCACTGTGTCAGTGTCCATCCTTTTAAGTGTGTGGGCCTAGAGCCCATTACTTTACACCCTCTGTTGGTGGCTTCAGGACGTCTCCACAGGAACGTGTAATGACAGACAATCAGGTTGTGAAAATGATCGGTCTGGCATGCGGTGCGGAGTTTCCCCAATGTCAGTGATGGAATCAGCCCTTTGTTACTAACAACGCTAAGACTTCACTAGCCTGGGGCTAAAGTCTTTGCAGTGTGGCCAAGCTGTGACACTTCCATTGCATTCTGCATACTGACTGGGCAAATGCATGTACTGCTGCCACACCCTTTGCTCTTGTGTTACGAGCCTCTCATATTCCACTTTCATGTCTCTTGACATTCTGGCTGTGCCAGAAGGGCAGGTCAGACGGGCCAGTGTGTTGTCCATTTTTGTCTGGCTGGGATATTTTATGTTCTTATGGGCTGCTTTTCACTGTAAAATTCTCTGATATTATCCCAAACATTGCCTGCAGCAAGCACAAATCAACGTGGGCTCCCATACCATACAAAACACCTATGCAGCTTGTCTTGTTTTTAAACCACCCGATCTACAATGGGCTGGCTTTAACCTGTAATTCCTCATTCATCCAACATTTTCACTGAAAGGTTTTGCAGATTTCGAGAGCAAATCTCAGAGGCAAACTTAATCAGACTGGTGTGACTTTATGAACGCCTTCTTTTCTAAGAGGGGTGTCGGCAGGGTACGATTGGGATCACAATTTGGCCCGGGCACTGACGAAAAAAGTGCCCCACATTCGCGGGGCATGGCCCACATTCAAGAGGCGTGGCCCACATTCAAGAGGCGTGGCCCACATTCAAGGGGCGTGGCGCACATTCAAAGAGCGTGCCCTTTCATGAAACACCATTTGGTTACTGTTAGAGGTCTAATTTGTAGAGAAATATTTAGTAAATGAAGACTTTTAAAGCTTACAGAGCCAGTAACATTGGTAAAGACTAGGAGAACTGTAGTTCTGAAAACGGAATACTTACATGCAGTCTTAACACCCTGCAAACACTGTCGTTAGATACTCTTTCCCAACCAGCTATGTACTAGACTCTTATGATTACATAAATAAGACATCCACACATAAGAAAACCAGACAGGGAGGCACTAAGGGGAATTAAATTAAAATGAAAATTTTGCATCAGAAAAGCTGTGTTAAAAAATACGGGCATGTTTTTATAAAGTGTCCTCTTTAATTATCATGTTCCCTTTGCAGAATCATAAAGCATGAACAAATGCTTATTTTATATAGTTCTTTTTCCAATTGACAGGTTTAAATAGTGTGAATTCAGCCAAAGACAAAGGCTATTTGATTTCTATTCATGAGCACCAATTACAGTACACAAGATCCAATGTTTTATTTAAGGGCCTGGGCGATGAAGTGATCGCCCCCGAATTACAGGGTGTTGAGCATACGCTGGGACTCAAACCTGATTCCCCATCTCTGCAACTCTGGCGTCAGGCCACTTATGCCTATGCACACACAAGGAATGAAAGTGGGAGGATACTGTTCTTGCGAACGACACAAGACCAAGGTGACAATGGCCTATAAGCTGAGCACCTAAAAAACCAGCAAGGCCCCTTTCTGTTACAAAATTATTCAAGCCCTCCAGCGCAGGAGCACCTGAAAAGCAGCGAGGCCCCTGCTATTACTTACCTACTCAGCCCTCCCCAGCCCTCGAGCACAGGAGCACATGAACAGCAGTAAGACTCCTGCTATTAGTAAATTAATCAGCCCTCCCCAGCCCTCCACAGCCTCAGGGCAATGTATTGGCAGGGGAGCACAAAAACACAACTGCTGGGTCATCCATGGTAGCCAGTGGGAGGCTGAGGGGAAGATGGTGCAAGTTCCAAGCATCACCTGGCCCCCACAGTGAGACCCAATCTTCCTCATTCACTATGCCCTGAATGTGAAGGGCTGTAGGCGAGGTGTTAAGACAAACACAGTTTCTGGGCTGCGTGGGCCCCAGTGGGGCCGAGGTGATAATGGCTGAAAGGCCTAAGCAACAACTGGCCCCCAGGGAGGCCGATTCTTGCACACAATCACCCATCCCCAGCCCACCCTCAGCGTGATTGCTTTGCAGGGCAGGGGGTGAAGGAGAAGCCACAGCTGATAATCGCCGTACGGCCGCCCAGTGAAGCTGCTTTCCTTTCTCTGTCTCTGTCTCAGTGAACTCTGTGGGACGTATTTTTTTCTCCCCTGGGACTGGGAAAGGGGAGAGTGGACTGGGAAAGGGGAGAAAAAAAAACAGCCCACAGAGGGCACTGAGACACCGGCCCTTCGGCCAATGCCCAAGTGCCAATTTGCCCCTGGGTGTCAGCCTTCTTAAAAACTGCGTACCTCTCCAATGGATGCCTTACTAGTCACAGGGCTACCAGCCCCTTGGAGAAAAAACTGGCCTCTCACGAGGGCCTTAATAATCTCACGTTTACTAGCCCCATCAACAAAAACTGGCCTCTCACTACGAGGGTCTTACTAATCACACGGTTACCAGCTCCACTGGGAATTACTGGCCACTCACAATGAGGGCCTTACTAATCACACGGTTACCAGCCACATTGACAAAAACTGCCCTCTCTCAATGAGGGCCTTACTACTCACACGTTTACCAGCGCCATCAATAGAAACTGGCCTCTCTCAATGAGGACCTTACTGATCACACGGTTACAAGCTCCAGTGGGAATTACTGGCCACTCACAGTGAGGGCCTTCCTAATCACACAGTTACCAGCCTTATCGACAGAAACTGGCCTCTCTCAATGAGGACCTTACTAATCACATGGATACCAGCTCTGCCTCTGACAATGAGTGCCTTACTAATCATACGAGTAACACCTGTGCTCATTTGTTTATTTTAAATTTTTATTTCGGGAGGGCCTTGTTAGCTAGCGTCACAGTAAGACTTTTGCTCTTTGGTGTATTTTATATTTTTATTTAATTACATTTTTTTTAGCAGCGTCAAGAACACCACAGTTCATTAAAAAAGAAGCACATTTAGGGAATCTACAAATGCTAAAAACAAATTACAAATAATACAGACACTCCTACGTATATTCTTTAGAAAAATTAATACAACAAATTACCGAAAAAACTATCTATCAATCAATCAGGGGCTTGTAAAGAGCAGCTACTCACCGTAGTAGGTCTCAAGGTGTTGAGGGTGGGGGTGGAGGCTACTGGTTGGACTGGGTGGAGGTTCATTCGAAGAGCCAGGTCTTGAGGTCCTGCCTGAACTGGGTCAGTGACGTGATTGCCTGAGTTGCAAGGGCAGGTAGTCCCATGTCTTGGTGGTGAGGTAGGAGAACGATCTTCCTCCAGCTGCGTTTTGGTCGTACTGTAGTTTATTGAGCTGTTTCTGGTTGACACCAGCGTAGAGTGTGTTGCCGTAATCGAGTCTGCTGATGATGATGCGTGGGTGCCCGTCCTTCTGGAATCTTTGGGGATCCATCTGAAAGTCTTTCGGAGCAGGCAGAGGATGTGGAAGTAGGCTGTAGATACTGCGTTGATTTGGCAGTCCATCATGAGCAAAAAGTCCAGTATGATGCCACTGTTACATGCATGGTCCATCGGGGTGGTATGAGCAACCAGAGCTGCTGGCCACGATGAGTGGTCCCAGGCTAATGTGGTGGTTCCTAGGATGACAACTTCGGTCTTGTCTGAGTTGACCTTGAGGCTGCTGTCTTTCATCCATATCACGATGGGCTTCATTCTATAGTGGAAGCTGGTTCTGGAGGTTGAAGGTTTATTGGTGAGGGGGAGGATCAGCTGAGGGCCATCAGTGTAGGAGACAATGTTGAGTTCGTAGCTTCGGACGATGGCTGTGAGTGGGACCATGCAGATGTTGAAGAGAGTGGGGCTTAGGGAGGAGCTGTGGGGGACTCCACAGCTGATCTCCGTGGGTTCTTGTTCTGGCTGGTGAGGAATGAGTGGATCCAGTTCAGAGCCCTGTTGCAGATGGTGGCAACGTGGAGTCTGGTGATTAGGGTGAGGTGGGAGATGGTGTCAAAAGCGGCATAGATGTCTAGTAGGATGAGGGCTGCTGTCTCGCTCCAGTCAAAGATGGGAACGGATGTTGTCTCAGGCAGCGAGGAGTGCAATAGTGCTGTAGTTGCTTCGGAAGCCAGATTGGGAGGTGTTCAGGGCATTGTTTGCTTCAATGAACTCGGAGAGTTGGGCGTTGATGTCCTTCTCTATGACCGTGGCTGGGAAGGGGAGGAGGGAGATCGGTCCGAAGTTCTAGAGGCTTGTCGGGTCTGTGGATGGCTTCTTCAGCAGGGGTTTTTTCAGTCATTCGGGAAGGTGGCGGTTTTGATGTAGCAGTTTATGGTGCGACAGAGCTGGGGACGATGGCGTCAGATGCTCTGTGGAGGATTGGCACGGGATGGGTACGGAATGGGTCTGTTGGGGACCCTGAGTGGATGCTCTTCATGGTCTTCAGCATGCCCTCTGTGATGAGTGGAGTCCAGGAGAGCAAGGTCTGTTGAGGGGTGGCTTGGTTGTCTGTAATGGTGGTGACTGTGGTGGCCGAGAAGAAGGTGTCAAGTTTGTTGCAGAGGTCTTGGGGGGGGGGGGGGGCGTCTGTGCTCTTGCTGTTGGGCCTGGCAAACTACTTGATAATAATGTGGAAGAGGTGTGGCGCCGCGGCCAAGGCGACTGACGCTGGAATCTGGGGACCACGGTTCGATCCCCGGCTCCGGCGGCAGGTCAGCCCAGCACCATGTGACTCTGGGCAATAGCTCGCTTAATCTTCCCGACGGCCCCCCAGCGCCTAGAGACCCTTACGGGTGATTGTGCGCTTTACAAATGTGGACTTTACTTTACTTTATAATGGTAAAGAGTTATTTGCTCTTGTTTGTTGTTGTGTGCGTTGGAGTTGTTTCTATCTTGAATGGAGATTTTCTTAGTGGCTTTGATGACGAGGTGGTGTGTGTTGATGGCGGACTTGAAGGTTACAATGGTTTTTGGCATTTTGTTGCTCCTCCAATTCTTTTCAAAACATTTGCAGGTACATATGGACTTGTGGAGGGCGGGGGGAACCAGCTGGCTACATTGGATAGCTGTTTGCCTGGTCTTCTCTTGAGAGGTGTAAGGGTGTTGGCGCAGTTGGAGATCCATTGATGGAGGTTGCTTACTGCGTTGTTGGTGTCCGTGGGAGTTTGCAATTTGGTTATGCCGAGGGAGTTGACAAGAGTCCTTCAATGGCCTTAATCTAGCGGCCGATGGGGGGGTCAATGATGACTGTGATGTATGGTGGGGGCGTTGAAGGCAAGGTGTATGCACTGATGGCCAGTCCAGGAGAGTTCCATGATGTGGCTGTAGCTGATGTTCCCTCTGGCGTAGAAGACGAGGCCTAGCGTGTGTCTGGCTGTGTGGGTCTGTGCGGTGACTAGCTGCTTGAGCCTGATCTTGCAAGGCTCTCCAGGAGGGAGGTGGTGTTCTGGCAGCTGGAGTTGTCCTGGTGGAAGTTGAAATCTCCGAGTAGGAGACGTCGGTGCTAAGCAGGAAGTTGGCCTATAGACGAGGGTGCCACTGAGGGTCGTGTTGGGGTTGGTCCGTATCTGAAAGTGAAGATGTTCCATGCTTGTCGTGGGGTTATTCGCATGCGTGGTTAGTTTGATCATGCTTTCTGGATGATGTCAATGCCTCCTCCCGGGCGGTCGGGCGCTCCTTGTGGGTGATCTTGTAGCCATCAGTGATGGTAATTATGATGTCCGGTCCGGAGCAGGTGTTGGTCCAGGTTTTCGTGAAGAAGGCGATGTCAGGAGCGATGGCATCGAGGAGATGCCAGATTTCCATTGCATGTTTGTGGAGGGACATGCAGGTGAGGTGGACAGGTGCGCTGTCTGTAGGCTGGGTGAAGAGGGGGGTTGGTGTGGTGGCATGGCTGAGGGTGCAGTTGCAGTTTCGGCAGGTGAATGGTCCAATACTCTTCTTTGGTGATGTTAGGTGGCAGGCGGTGTGTCTTCCCTGGTTGAGGGCAAGGAGGGTCCAGGTGTCATTGAGGTGGGGGGGTCTAAGAGGCAGGTTCCATGGCAATGAGTGCGGTCCTGGCACAGAGGGTACAGATGGCACAGACGGCACAGATGTATTTCCCTTTAGTGCACATTCCGCACGGCTGCACAGCAGCTACCAGTAAGCAGTGCTATGGGGGGCACTGGACAGCTGGGAGACGTGATATGTGGGAAAAGGGTACTGGAAGGGGGCGAGCGGCGGGGATCACAGCAGCAATCAGGGAGAGGGCACCAATAATGGGAAAAAACAGGAGGATTAGCAAAAAGCTAAAAAGTCAGAGAAAGCAAAAGAAAAAACAAAGGCAGAAAAAAGAAAATTAAAACAGAACAAGGGACAAAAACAGCGAAGAGAGAAACAGGAGGGCAGTTAAGCAGCAGAGCAGTGACACTCTACCACTGGACCACCAGGGATGAGGCGCAGGCAGGAGCCTGCAGGTGGAGGAGGGCCTCAAGCTTCTAACCTTCAGGTCAGGCGCAGCAGCAAGAAGGGACAGAAGCATCAGCGCTGCGCTGTGGAAGGAGCAAGTCCACTAAGGAGAGTGGACTGCACTTTCACTGAGCAGCAGCCGGCAAGTAGTGATGCAGGGGGCTGGAAAGCTGGGAGGTGGGAATTGCTGGAGCGGGAAAAGGACACTGGAGGGGGGCGGGACGCAGGGGATTGCAGTGGCAACGAGGGAGCGGGCAACATAAATGGGAAAAACAGGAGAAAAAGCAAAAAAGCCAGAGGAAGCAAGAGAAAAAAAGGCAGAGGCAGAAAAAATCATTAAAACAGAGAGAGGGACAAGTGCACATTCACTGTACAGCGGCTGCCATTAAGTAGGGCTGCGGTGGGCTGGACATCTGGGAGGGTGGGAAACCCTGGAGCGGGAAAATGACACTGGATGGGGGTGGGGCCAAGGGGGATCGCAACAAGGGAAAGGCCAACATAAATGGGAAAAACAGGAGAAAAAGCAAAAAAGCCAGAGGAAGCAAGATAAAAAATAAAGACAGAGGCAACAAAAAGAAAATTAAAACAGAGAGAGGGGCAGAAACAGCGAAGAGAGGGACAGGAGGGCAGTCAAGCAGCAGAGAAGTGACGCTCTACCACTGGACCACCAGGGATGAGCCACAGGCAGGAGTCTGCATGTGGAGGAGGTCCTCAATCGTCTGACCTTTGGGTCAATGGCGCCAGCAGCAGCAGGAGGGGACCACAGCGGCAGCTACCAGACTCCGCTGCACTGTGGAAGGAGCAAGTCCACTGAGAAAAGAGAATAAGAATGTTTTTTTGTTATCTGAACATGGATTTTTTTATCTACATGAAACAACAATGTTAAAGGAGTTCTACCTTGATGATACTCCATACTAATGAATTACCATTATTATACATTATGCTTTTTTCTAGCCTCGAGTGATCGGCTGCCTAAGCATCCATCACTTTGCTGAGACAAAACAATACAATCTTCACAAAGATTATTTCTAGAATAAGTCATAAACAAGCACACAGATCCCCTTGAAGATGGCACGTTCGAGGCACACAGTACAGAGCAAGAAAACAAGGCACAACTTACAGTCTAAAAGATGCAATACAAGTGCTGATGTGAAACAAATTATGCATTGCTGATGAGTAGTTTTAAAAAGTGTTATATGTCATAAGTTTACTTATAACCCAATATAAGACCAGCTGTGAATTACTAAGAGAGCTTACGTGAATTGGAAACAAGAAAATAACCAGTTGTATAGAATTGAATCAAATAGTATGATTATGTGGAGGGCACAAGAAAGGTGGGAATGAATACACGTTGATAAGCATTACAAAGTCAGCTGTTGAAGTGTTCATGTATTCTTTGTGTAAAATACATTTCAATGTAATAACTAATAGTAATGTTCAATACTAGTAGGTGGTTAAAAAGCATCAAAAATAGTTATATGCTGGAAGCATGGCGGAGGAAGGGGCTGCATGGTGTGTTATTAAATTATGATATTCCAGTAATTTATGATAGTGGTGAAACAATTTTAACTAAGTATTTGCAGTTCTATTGAAGTAAACTAGTCTCAAATGGGTAGCAGAGCAGTAATACACAAGCATTTTAGGTTTATCACCTTACATTTTCCTTAGGTTTCAGGTTACAACTAAGCAGGATTGCTAGTTTCTTTTGATTTCATTTTCTTCAGCCACTTACAGAAAAACTGTTTGATGTGGAGAAGAATAAGGACTTATGTAGGCTATAGAGGTAAGAGCTGCTACTAACTATCTATCTAATTGAGAACCATTCACCTCCTCCCTAATATAATATACATTAAGATGTGCCCTACCGAAACTGTCAAACCCACTGTGCTCATACATTTCAGTTTGTCTTTTTGTTCTTATTCTCCTCAGTCTAGTGGACCAGGTTTCCGACCAGTTGTTGGTCATTCCCGTTAAATGAGTCTCCTTTTTTATTATCCATTAAGGTTTATATGTATAAAATTGGCTTCCTGCCTATTTAATGTAACTAGCACTACCTTAGGTGTAAGCTGGTATTTTTGTTGCCATCCTCTTCCTTGAATGAGTTGGGCAGCATCTGTTCCAATGAGCAATGTTGTGTTTTGAACTAGTGAGAAGGAAGTTGGAGCTGCTGCGAGGAGGAGGGCTGGGTTTGTTCTCCTGGCTTAATAAACTGCATGAGAAGTTTCCCTGAAGACATTGGAGATTTCTGGAAAGTTACGTTGTTACACCCATTTCCCTTAAGGATCAGCTATTTTCACTATTCTTTTCAACTCAAGTTCACACCAAAATCTCCATTGAACCAACAAACCATCAACAAGCAAGGACTGCCTGGAGAGAGTGCAAAACTAAGTGGATCAAAACAGGCCATGTTTGTTTCCTCAAAGACCATGATACTTCTCCTTGGCCGAGAAGAGTCATCCTTTTTAAAGCAACTCCCATAAAAATTACTTCCTCTATCCCACCGAAAATAAGCCACTTTCTAAAAAATAAATTGAAAAGTCTGCTGTCCGTTAGCCTGTTATGAGTCCTTGTTTTGACGTCCGAGGGCGGTCAGAGAACGCGTGTCAAGGCTTCGTCCAGGCATTTGAGGAGCTCAGAAACTCATAATATACACAAACACAATAGATAACACTTAATGACTACACAGTCCAGCAAGGTCTTATCCAGAAGATCCTAACTCATTCCTGAGGCAAGTTACAACTACAAACATTGTTATATCGCTCTTACGCTAAGCAGTAGATTTCCGATTTTTTAGGACCCTCCTAGACCTGGCACCCTTAGAATGATTTCCCTTGTTTTTTTTACCTCTTCTCCTGTATTTCTGACTGTATGCTGGACTTAGTTTTTGGTGGCTATTGAACTCTTCACACTTTACCACTCCTGTTCAGTGCTAAAGTGCAAGTGCTCCCTGTGTACATCGTGATTAAGATTGGTTATCCACTATTGGCATATTTGATTTACTGGTAAGTCACTAGTGAAGTGCACTGTGTGTGCCCAGGGCCTCTAAAACAATTGCTATTAGTGGGCCTGAAGCACTAATGGTGCAAACCACATTAGTAGCCCTGGAAACATGTCTCAGGCCTGCGACTGCATTGTCTGCAAGGGCAGATTTTAACTGCCAGATCGACCTAGCAAGTACACCCATTTTCCAGGCCCAAATCTTCCCTTTTATTACATGTAAGGCATCCCTAAGGTAGGCCCAAGGTAGCCCCATGGGTAGGGTGCAGTGCATGTCAAAGGTAGGGAATGTACTGTTGTGTTTTGCATGTCCTGGAAGTGAAATTCTGCTAATTTGGTTTTTCACTACAGCAAGGCCTATCTCTCCCATAGGCTAGTATTGAAGCTGCCTAGTAACATCTTACAAATGTATGTATCTTTCTATTGGGAGCTGATAGAAAATTTGATTTTGGGGTCTCTGGCTCACCATTTAAAAATACATAATTTAGTGAAATTGGTTTTTAAATTGCAGGTCTGAAAATGCCACTTTTAGAAAATTTGCATTTTCTTACTTTAACCATTCTGTGCCTCTGCCTGACTGCTGAATACAGGTCTGAGTTAGGATGACAGCTGGTCTGTTTGTACATTCACTCTAGACAGCCATACAAAGGGAGCTAAGGTGTGCCCTGCATATCCTGTTGGCCCAACACCAGGCTGATGGGCCTTCCTGAGCTAGAGTGGTGAGAAGAGTTGTCACTGACACCTGAATAGAACTGTGCCTTTCCTCACACAAATCCATCTCCACCCCCTGTAGTGTGTCGGGAGCCAGGGCAGGGAAAGGCAGGGTCTTGTGCATTACTTAGACTATCCTTTATAGTTTGCATACTTCAAAGACAAAGGACCTGTGACCCCATATCTTCAGAACACTTCTGGGTGGAGGACATTCTGCTAGGAAGAAGAGCTGGATAAGCTGTCAGGAGGGACTGTCACTTTGCTGTTAACTTTGCTATGTTTTCCTGATTCTGGCTGCTTAAGTCCATGGAGTGAAAGGAATGGACTTAGCTTTCTGTATCCTGCTTCCAATGTTCTCCATTGCTTGATTTGAGCTTGCCTCCTGTTAAGAAATCGTTGGACCATCAAAGACTTCACCTGCCAGTACCTGGGCTCTCCTGCTGAGAGTCCTGACCTGCCAAGTGGTGCCAAATCCAGTACCTGGGCCCTTGGAAGTGAATTCTGCTGATTTCAAGGAAACATCTATGAATTTATAGCAATTTTAGGTGTTTAGCGGGGTGCCTAGAGCTTTTGGTCTTGGTGTCGCTGCACCATTGAAACCATGAACCTGTTGTCTGACAGAGGTTTAGGGAGAGGTTTGAGTAAGAAGAGATATGGTGAAGTAAGGTGAGACTAATAGTACCATACATGGCAGGAGCTAGTCAGAATTGGGGACAGCACCAAGCAATACTGGAGTACGATTGATTTAAATATTCTAATACTTAGGTGTGCAGGATATCACCTCTGTTCCATTGAAGTAAGGAGAGAGAAATGTCAAAAAGATTATTATTCTAATTAATTGCCACCAACTGCCTAAGACTGTGAGAGTTAAGCCTGGGCAGGCCAGGCATACACACTGAGGGGCATGTTTATTATTTTCTAGATCAACACAGTGCAGCAACCAAACTAGGTTAGTTCTGCTGTGTGGGGGGGAGAAAGCAGCACTGAGATATATTTATTAATAAACACTGACAATGCCAACAGGGCTTGCTTATGAATGAGAGTGCCAACTGTGTCATTGCTGGGTTTAGGCATTCATTAAGTCATCATACATGCAGTCTGTTACTCATGAATTAAAACACACACAAACCCAACAAGATACGCAAGGTAGATCAAAGAATACAAGTAGAAAAAAAGAAAACATACTGCTGTCTAAACACCGTGAACATTTGCTTGCAACACAAAAATTAAACAAAGCACGGGTGCCTGCCTTCAGATAGTATTGTACATAGTCTACTATTGTTTTAAGATTGCATCATCATTAAGAACCAATGTATTGACCATCTTGGAATGGTAACACAATGAAACAGTATGGGCAACAGCATTCAGTAGTGGGTTGCCTGTTTCCGGGGCAGGGGCCAAGCAAAATGTACAGTGCAGATGAAATTAGCAGTAAGCAAGCTGTCCGTTAGCTCTGGCTGGGGAGCTGTAGTATCATCTTAAGAAAAATTAAAATAAAAAGATGAGACACAAGGAAATGATAGGGGAACTATAAAAGGAGAACTTTGAAAACTAATGGACAGGCCAACCTGTCATGACTCTGAAACCGACTCATTTACAAGTGGATATGCACATGTGATAACAAAAGATGCCATTCACAGACAAGAGAGCCAATAACAGATGTTGACTAAGCAACTATCCCATACAACACGCTGCCACAGATGGAAGTATAGTGTAAATGATACTTCGACAGACTAATGGCTGAGGAGAGCTGACCCAAAGGCCCTCTATGTAATGGCTGAGGAGTGCTGACCCAAAGGCCCTCTATGTAGCTCAGTAAGTATATACTTACACATTTAGAGCATGTACTATTTTTTCAAGATTTCTGCAGACAGCTAAGCCTATCATCTCTTCCAAAGAAATTGCAGAAAGAAACGTCTACCCCTAAGAGGTTCTTAAAAAAATTGTTACAGTGCAAATCATCTATACACATGGCTTGTCTAAGGGGTAACCAACACCTAAACCCTTGCCTACTATGGTAATTTGTTAGATTCCACACTACAAAATACCTATATGTCGGCTTAAATACAGAGTAATAAAAATCCACACTTAAATATCTATTGTCTTTAATATATGACTTTTACAATGAATATGTCAACCTACTGCCTTTATCATAACTTTTCAAAATGCACAATCTTGCTTTTTATACTTATCATTGGTTTGTCACAATTACCAACTCATCCCTACTGTGTTGAGGATAAGCTTTCCTACAAGGCAACCATCAAGAATAACTGTACAAAAATGTGCCGAATTACAGTTGTCAAAACAGTATTAAATTCCTCCTACTATAGCCTGATAAGGATTACTCTAGTGATGCTTGTGTTGCACTTGGGGTTGAGAGTAAGTCGGAGAAAGTAACACGTAGCAGGGGGATTGGTATTTTGTGGGGCTGGAGCACAAGAGAAAGGGAGCTGGAAAACACATGTACTCTGTGTGATGGAGTGCTCAACCAGAAAGAATAAAGTATTTCCAGTCCCTAAAAGTGAGCAGTGGAAGTGCACAAGTCAGCCAGTCAAGAGGACGATATGGAGGCTATGCTCCGGTCGATAGACATAATGGAACAAGATGTGCAATGAAAGCCATTGAATAAGAAGCAAGTGATAATAAAGCCAGCCGAGGCTAAACAATAAGAGAGAGTTTCAAGCCAACTCTTAACTCTTGATAACCCTACCATACGCATGTCTGGAAGCAAGCCCTAAAGATAACCTTGGCAGGCCCACCTCACCGTTCTGCTAAATTGAAAATATGCTAAACGATTCCTGGAAATAATCTTTTTAGTTGCAAAGAGGCAGTCAGGGTGGTGTTGAGTCTCCCTTCTGCCAAAAAAACTATAAGAGTTCGGGTAGATGGTATTTGGAGCCATTCTGCTTAATGTAGCAGGTCCTATTGGGAATACATTCACTTTACTCCTGCATTTTTATGGGATAACTCTATCCAGAAAAGCGTCGCTAAAAGATAGAAAAACAGCAATTCTTTTAATCCCTGATGAAGACCCTGTTAGGGTCAAACACGTTGGCTGGGATGCTGTTGGATTTTGTAAAGAATAAAGAATAAGTTTCATTTGAAATATTATGCCTTGGCTCCTGCATTATATTGAAATCTATGAGAAGAATCTTGCTGTTTGAATGATCATTACATCAAGCCAAATTTGGAATAATACTTACTTGTTTTCCCAAGTAATATTTGTGCATTGGCTGGACCTGAAAGAAGATGCATGATTGGAAAAAGAATTTGGACTGACATTGTATTGAGTTATTTAAATTGAGGTAAAAAAAATTGGACTTCCTAAGCACTCTGTTTCCTCTGCCAGAACGTGTATGACTGTGGTCAATTGATTGTTATTGGAAATTTCAATATATTGATTTGGTGTTTGGAATGTAAATTGTCAACCTAGTGTTCACCAAAGAAATGACAACATAAATGCCAATGGGTTTAACTGACAGCAAGGAGTAAGTTCTATTGTGATGCACTGACAGGTCATTGAGGAAGAGGAAACAACAGATTTAAAATCAGAGATTTGAAAACAATCAATGCTGTTTATCCATGCCATTGAGTAGTGAACCTGTATGCATAACCTCAATTTGAGTCCTTGGAGAAAAGCATAGCTTTTTGACTCTTTGAATGAAAACAATTTGGGTAAATGATTCGCTTTTTTCATTTTGATTATAGAGATTTCCAGAAACTACACAAGTTGATGAACCTTATCAACACATACATGTAAGGAAATGCATCTTCTTGCAGGATCACCCCAAAGTTTTGGACTGATGCTGTTGGTGTTTCGACTCTGAGAGTGAACTGTGGCCTGCTAACCAGACATCAGTGCCAGTGTTCTAACCCCTTACAAAGTGTATGTTGAGTTGGCAACCCTCAATTGGCATAACCCTTAGTAGATAGTACTAAGGTGCCCAGGAAATGTAGGACAGAGTGTCCCCCCCAGGGCCGCAGCACTGGTTGTGACACCCTGTATGGGACAAAGTACAAAATGGCCCCCACTTGCCACTGCAGCCTCGAAGAGCAGTTTTAAACTGCTGGTTTGACTTTGCCATTTAAACTCAATGGCAAAGACCCCACTTGCTTAACAATATATGTAAGTCTCACCTACGGAAGACCTAAGGAGCCAGGGACAGGGAGCTGTACATTATGAAGTAGGTCATTTGTTTTTAATTTGCCGTAGCAGCAACCCTTCCAAATTGTCGTTTTGCTGTAGAAAAGTTAGCCGCCCCTTTGGCTAACACAGAGTTACTGGCTGAACCCTTGGCCTGACCAACTTCGCAATGGGACTACTAAAATGGCTACTTCAAGGTATCAAATTAATTGTGGCATTAAACCCGACTTCATGCCCAAGTCGAACTTAATGTCACTTTTAAGGAAAGGCAACTTTTAGAAAGTTGCCCCTCTGTAGCCCTCTTTAGCCAGTGGCCTCACACTGTTTAATGGCCACCAGACAGGCTTTCTGCCCTGCCAGAGAGTCATGTGAATGACTCCCAGGCTTAGGATTAATAGTAGCCTGTTGCAGAGGGAGGTGTTACCTTCCTGCTACAGGAAGCATCTCAGGGTGTTAGCCCAAAAGGCATGCTTCAAAGGCAAAGCCGCTTTTGGTGGGCAAATGGTGATCACACTCCTAAGGTGTCAACCCTTTGTTCAGGAAGACAGGCTGGCAGTGGGAACAGAGAGAGGAGACCAGTGCCCATACCAGTTTTCCTGTGGGCGTGTAAACCACAGGTAGCCACACCTCCAGAGTGGGCTACCAAGCTCCTAACATCCAAGGGAGGGTTCAGACATCTTGGGACTGGACAGAATAGTGCACCCTGGGAGTGCTAGATGCCACACATAGCCAGACGTCACCACAGGGCATGAAGGATCCTGGTAGCTCATTGGCTAGAGACCAGATCTTCCCCCCAGAGCACATTTTAGGGATAAGTATGGCACTCTTGGCACCCTGAACCTCAGACACTTTTGGAGAATCGTCACTGACCGCCACTGGGCACAGATCCCCCATGGCCAAAAGTTGCACCTGAGTCTGCCAGACCTCAGAACGTTATCTGAGTCCAGATTTAACACCCAAGAGGGACACAAGCCTCCACCAAAAATTACCGCTGGACCAGCTGAGGATGGAGACTGGTAGCCCAGCAGCATGTGGTCTTCTACTGACTCAAAGTGGACTTGCGGACCAAGGACTACCAACAAGGACACACCCGTCAACCATACAGCACCCAGAGCATCCATGAGTATCCTCCATCTCCTGCATTCTCAGCATCAGGACCACTCCATTAAAGTCTACGGCGGTTTTGGTGTCAAGTTCAGAACTGGACTGGAGAACACTTTGGTGATCAGGTAACTGTCCAAATACTCCTTAGTTGCCCCTCTGAACTACTTCCTGATGGATTTGGTCATACAAGTTGGGCCGGAGTGGCCGAACGCAACTATTTCAAACTTTTCAAACGTTTCCAAACTTTATGGTTACCAGTGCTTGTCTGCGGTTGTGACTAACAGAACTGAGATTTACTTTACTTTCAAAATCTATTTCTCCGGGACCCTGATGTGGGTTTTGCTCATCTTGGTCTCTAAAAATTCCTAACAATATAATCTATTTTTGTAAATTGGTGATTTTTGTCGTGTTTTGTTACTTTATTATTTTGTTGTTTGGTGCTTCTAAACGCTTTACATTAGTTCCTTTATGTAATCCTTGCAGCTCGAAGCCGCAGCTATCCAGAGTTGAGCTAAACGTTTGGCAAATGACCCTGACTGGGCCCAATAGAGTTTTTGCCAGTGTATTTTGCTGTATGGTCGCACTACTATACCATATAATACACCCAAATCCTCACAATACTTAAGGAACCACTAAACCATCAAAGTATAATTTCATAAGTTCAAATGCGGCTATGAAATACCTCAACTATTGTTTGAGAACAAATTTCATGATTAAAACCGAATATGTTTGACTATGAACAGTAGAGCGTTTCAGTGAGGCAAAGAAATTCCCTTCATTTAATTTTCAATGGCAAAGTTATTATTAAAAAAGAGAAAGTAAGGTGTAGGTTGATGAGCTGATACGTGGAGGGCCTAAACTCCATGGGCGATTCTGTAAAAGACCAAATAACAGGTGAGTCTAATGTAGGTCCAGTAGGGATCAACACTTTCAAGAAATGTAGGAATTGTCGACTAATGTGGAGATTCCGAAAATCTGCTAAAGATTCGGGCAACCCTGACCTACACTGGGCACCATTACTTTAGAATGTCAGTCCCATTGCAGTACTTACACTACTTGCAATGGAGTGCTATGCAACGAACATTGACTAAAAGAAGCCAGAGAGTGTACTCCCCTTGACCTCCATTTCAGTGCAACTCATGGATGCCGGCTTTCAATTGTGATCTCACCAGTGGCCTATGCATGCAGGGGGTTAATAAAATGTAACGAAAATGTCATAGATTTATTTAGAGAGATGTTTACTTGACCCAAATGTCCAGCAACGTTTTTTACTTGGCTAGATGCCATCTTCCTGCTAGCACTGAGACAGTAACTTGTGCAAAACTTCAACAGGGAAGTGGGAAACGTGTTCTCAGTACATTGCTGATTGACTAAGGCGATAGGTATGCAGCTGCCTGAAAGTTCAGTGGTCGAACTCAGCAACACAGGGTTAATTAGTTATCAGAGAAAAAATAGGGCGCTCTGCCTATATTGTACGCAAAAAGTGTGTAATGCAACAAAAATTTCTGTGGTGCTACTGGCGAGCGGGAAAACCCTCTGACCGCTCAACAGTGTGTTTATCACAAAACACACGAATAACTAATACGAGAAATGCCTATGCACACACTCGCAATGGTCATTTACATTCGTAACAGTACACAACAAAAGCACAATTATTGAACCAAAGACAACAAGCATTAATCAGATTCCTTAACACTAGGTATCCATGAATTTCAAGGTTTTAATCGTTCCGCAACCAGCCGACGCGTGTTTCGTTGCGTTAGCCTATATTGTACGCAAAAAGTGTGTAATGCAACAAAAATTTCTGTGGTGCAACTGGCGAGCGGGAAAACCCTCTGACCGCTCAACAGTGTGTTTATCACAAAACACACGAATAACTAATACGAGAAATGCCTATGCACACACTCGCAATGGTCATTTACATTCGTAACAGTACACAACAAAAGCACAATTATTGAACCAAAGACAACAAGCATTAATCAGATTCCTTAACACTAGGTATCCATGAATTTCAAGGTTTTAATCGTTCCGCAACCAGCCGACACGTGTTTCGTTGCGTTAGGAACAGAGTGTCCGTTACTCCTCAGGGCTGGGAAAAGATACAAACATATATATACTAGAATATATCACATAAACAATATATCAGTGTATAGCAATTACATAGCATCCATTTTAATTATTTAGTGCTACACAGAATGCCTAATTGTCACCCAGTGAACCAACACGTCCCTATATGGTGCACGCGCTATTGTGGTCAAAAAACCATCCCAGAATGGTATCTGGTCCTGCATGCATCAATGCCATCGTTGGAAAACATCACTCTGGCGTTATGTGAAAATCATTGCTGCATCTATATAATGTGCTCCATAATGTATGTGCCGAGTGAAACGGGACGGGTGATGAAGACCATCTCTGTGATCAGTGTCCTTAATCACATGTGCTCCCATGTGCAGAAAAAACAAACAAAATATAACAAGCCATACCTTGCCAGTACAGCGTAAACCAAATGTAGGTCTATTGAAAGATACACAAAAACAAACGGGGACAAGGGAAAAACCTTTTAGTATAGTGCGCACTAATGCCCCTACAAAGATACCTAGGCCTAGATGTATCATCGTTCCTATTTGCGATTTCTTAATAGCGATTGTTACCGAATCGCTATTTAGAAATCGCAAAATGAGATGTATGTTTAAAATCGCTATTTTTTTGCGATTCCTTATTATTCTTTATTTGCGAATTCGCAAGTTGCGAATTCGCAAATAAGTAATAATTTCCCATTCATTCCTATGTGCCAGGAGGCCCATAGGAATGATTGCGAAATAATTTTCGAATTGTGAATTCGCAATTTGCTAATCGCAATTTGAGAATTATTTCAAGGGTGCAGGGGTGTCTCATGGATACCCTGCTGCACCCCTGAAACTTACATGTGTGTGCATATGGCGCACATACATGCCCTATGGGCATATATGTGTGTCACATGCCACCTTCAAAATTGCTAAATTGTGAATTTTGAAAGGTATTCGCAAATTAACACCAACCTCAAATTGGTGTTAATTTGCGATTTCTTAACCAGTATTCGCAATTTGAAAAAGCTTCATACATGACATTTAAAGAATCGCAAAATTGAGATTCTTTAAATGCTTAAGCAAAATAAGGAATCACAATTTTTTTGCGATTCCTTATTTTGCTAATTTCTCATACATCCCAAAAGATGCAAAATGTCCGTTTGCGATTCCTTAAGGCCGAAATTCGACGAATCACAAAAGGCTTGATACATCTAGGCCCTAGACTCAGTGCGGTCAAAAACTGCGAAGATTTAGAAAAAGAAGGGGCTCACCGCTCCCCCTGTGATATTTACGACCCGGCGGGGCCCGTGACCGTTCTTTACCAGTTAGTAACCGTTAAAATCGTTGTCGTAAAAACTACCGAAAAAAGAAGGGGGAAAGCAAATCAGACACATTGAGGGCAAGTGATCCCCCCCGTTTCCGAACCTAGTCGTCTACCCACAAAGATCCTTGTAGATAGAATCATCTCCTACCTAGTGTGTGTACATCATCCGGGCCTTCTGATGAAGTAGAGACTACTTAGATTAGTAGTTCCGGTGCTGCTCAGGGTAAGTAGCGTTCTAAAAAAAGGGGGATATTATAGGTCTAATCAGGTCAAAGGTGGAGAAAACAACGCCCCTGGGTTAAACAGAACAACCCATTATGAACAAGAACCTATTCGTTCTTTCAGACCCAATGGCAAAATAAAGTATCACCAACGTGATCAGTATTTACCTTGCACCACGTAAGATTGTCCGTAAAACCCGGGAAACTCCTCGCACATCCTGGAGTGGATAACCCTCAGTCAGTGCCCAAATCTGTTAAAACACAATAGCGGTATTGGTTGTGTGGGCCGTCTGATGTAGAAGTATTTAAATGGCGGTTAGTTGTTCATCAAATTTCTATGTCCCAAGATAATTTGGTAAAAACAACTTACATTACAAAGACGCCGTGTGAGCCACGACCTGTCTCCCGGATCACTGTGTTCTGTGTATCGGACACGTGACCTGAAGACAGAAACCAGGAAGTAACCTGAGTGCAGGATCTCCATGCCCCCAACTTGAAAACTAGAGCGCTATCTCCATAAGCGCTCGTGGCCAAATCAGTGGTATAGTCCCGTCCTAGTCAGTAATGGTGACTGCTCCTCTAATCACCACGATCCGTTCCCGATCGGAAACTTGACCCATAATGTAGAAAATCGTCGCGACTTCCACCACGTGCAGTCCCAGTGCTCCCCCATCTGTGACAAGGTTAAAAACATGAAACACTAAATTGTCCCTGAATTCACGCTACTTTATACATTGTCATGTGTACATTTTCGAATTATTAACTCGCTTCCCACAAAGTACATTAGTTAATTATGCACAATTGTACATACTAAAATTATTTTTTGTTAACAGTCTCTATTTCACAGGTCATGTTGTTGCTTTATAATCAATCTCCTTAAGTCCTTGTAAATTGCAACTGCATCGTTCCGTGGTTCGGAGACGGGGGGATCACTTGCCCTCAATGTGTCTGATTCGCTTTCCCCCTTCTTTTTTCTGTAGTTTTTACGACAACGATTTTAAAGGTTACTAACTGGCAAAGTACGGTCACGGGCCCCGCCGGGTCGGGAATATCACCGGGGGAGCGTCCCCGTTTGTTTTTGTGTATCTTTCAATAGACCTACATTTGGTTTACGCTGTACGCTGTATTCTAGAATATATATGTTTGTATCTTTCCCAGCCCTGAGGAGTCGCGGACACTCTGTTCCTAACGTGACAAAACACGTGTTGGCTGGTTGTGGAATGATTAAAACCTTGAAATTCATGGATACCTAGTGTTAAGGAATCTGATTAATGCTTGTTGTCTTTGGTTCAATAATTGTGCTTTTGTTGTGTACTGTGTACTGTTACGAATGTAAATGACCATTGCGAGTGTGTGCATAGGCATTTCCTGTATCTGAAAGTGCAATGGCCCAGGGTTGAAGTGAGCGAGTGTACGTTTTCTTCCTCCTTTTTCAATTGGCCGCCAGCCTCACCGGAAACATGCCTCCCCAACATAAGGTGTACCTCATTAGCTGAGGTCGGAGATCTTCCTGTGTCAAAGTTTAGCTCTGCCTCTCCCACACCAGGCCTTGAAAGTGCTCGAATATTTCGTTAATTGTCCTTTCAGGCTTTGTAATCAAACCTGGGCTCTAAAGATGCACCATTTGAGCCATGTTTTTCGAAAAATGCTCTGGGAGAGAACCCCACCTTGAGAAACTAAGGCTAGTTCACTTCATTTCGTCTCTGCAATCTGGCCTTTGGCATATATCCATGCAGACACTGCTGGGTGGCAACAATGGTAGAAGTGGGTAGTGTCAATGTTCGAAGTGGGTTCAGGGCCAGACTGGAAACCCAAAGCAGCCCTGGCAATTTTGATCTGCCAGCCCCCCTGCTACTTTTGTTACTGGGGCGGGATATAGCAGCACTGCTGCAAAACCGGCCTCCAGTAACAACAGGCATTGGTAAATGCATTACGTTTTGCCTATGTGATTAATTATAAGCTGTTTTTGTTGTAAATTTTAGCTTGATGAGTAGTTGTACAATATAAGTTACAGAAATTCTGTTACAGTTTTATGACTTGTTTATGTACAAAAAAGCAATATATTTGTGACTGCCTGTTTAGTAGTAAAATATAGCAATATTTGGTGTTTAGAGGGTTTCCTAGAGCTTTGGGCCCCGGTGCCACTGCATCTGCTGCACCATTGAAAACACAACACTAGTGACGGTGACTGCTTATTTAGTGATTAAATATAGCAATATTTGGTGTTTAGAGGAGTTCTGAAAACTTTTTGCCCCGGTGCCACTGCACCTGCAACCCCTTTGAAATTATAGCCCTATGGCCTGCTAGATAACTGAACTTTTGACTGCATATTTAGAAGTAAAGTTTAGCAATATTTTGCATTTAGTGGGGGCCCTAGAGCTTTTGGTCATGGTGTTACTGCACCTGCTGCACCATTCAAATCATGACTTGGTTGTCTGCAAGGTGACTGCCTTTGCGACTGCCTGTTTAGTTGTAAAATATAGCAATAATAAGTGTTTAGTGGGGTGCCTGGAGCTTTTGGTCCTGGTATCACTGCACCTGCTGCACTATTGAAATAATGTCCGTAGCGCTTGCTAGATAACTGCACTTGTAACTGCCGGGTTAGTTGTAAAATATATCAATATACGGTGTTTGGGGGAGTCATGACAGCTTTTGGTCCAGGTGCCACTGCTGCTGCTTCACCACTTAAATCAAGTCCCTTTTAACTGCAAGGTAACTGCAATTGTAACTGCCTGTATAATAGTAAAATATAGCAATATTAGGTATTTAGAGGAGTTCTGAAAACTTTTGGGCCATGCCACTGCACCTGCTGCACGATTCAAATCATGACCCTGTTAACTCCAAGATAACTGCACTTGTGAATGCATGTTTAGTAGTAAAATATTGCAATTTTAGTGTTTAGCGGTATGCCTAGAGCTTCTGGTTCTGGTGTCACTGTACCTGCTGCACCATTGAAATCATGACCCTGTTGTTTGCAAGGTAAATGCACATGGGATTGCCTGTTTAGTTTGACATTTTAGCAATAATCTGGTTTGAGAGGGGTCCCTAGAGCATTTGGTCCCAGTACCACTGCACCTGCTACACCACTCAAATCGATTCCCTTTTAACTGCAATTGTGACTGCCTGTTTAGTAGTCAAATATAGCAATATTATGTGTTTAGAGGATTGTGACAACTTTTGGGCCCGGTGCTACTGCACTTGCTATATCATTCACATCATGAACCTATTGTCTGCAAGGTAACTGCATTTGTGGCTGCCTGTTTAGTAGCAAAATATAGCATAGCTCTTGTATATTACCTTTTTTTTTACATGCAATGTTTGTTACAACATTTAGATATTGATCATATTGACCAACTAGAATAAGTTGAAAAATGAAATCTGATAATGCCTGCAAAGTTCAAAGAAAGGTACTGAGGCATGAATAGGAAATGCCACAAACGTTCTAAGGCTAAAGTATCTGCTGTACACATCTAAGTACTGAAAAACAAGCATTCCAGCAGCCGTCTGCCTTTTGCGTGGGAAGAGATCTTATTCTGACAGTGAATGCCACTTAAACATTGTGAACAACTTTAGTACAAGTATCGTAAATGCGTGCAGCCAGGGGAAGTTAGCAGAAAATAAGTTCCACACAAAAGCGAATGAATATAGTAATTCGGGTATGGGAATTGATAAGAGCCTCTTTTAAAATAAATTAAATAAAAGAGATTTAAAATGCGTAGTGGAAGCGCTGGGCTAGTGAAACCTAAAAATGAGATATGTATGCTCAGGCAAACGAGCGAGCAACATTCAAGTCCATGGCCACCAGTCGCCAAACCTGTATTATCCCAGAGTCATGGTTCCGTTCTCAAACATGTTACCTGGCGGTCACTGTAAACAATTCTAATGAACAAAGTGCTTGGTGTACCTATTTATTTATTTTATTTTTTATTTCAAAGGTTTTATATAGCGCTTCTGGACCCAAGAGTATCAGAGCGCTTTACAAGGATGGTGAACATAATGAGATAAAATTAACAATTAAGCGGAAAAGAGTTACAGTATGATAATGCATTCAACAGGGCTAAGGGAGCAAATAAACAGAGAGATAACATTAAGTGGAAAGTGAATATTAAAAGTTAGGAGAGGGAGGGGGTGAAGAGAGGGGGAGTGAGAAAATGAAGGGATTGTGAGGGGGTGGGAAGAGGAGCGGACAAGGGAAGAGAGAGGAGTGGACATGTTCAGAGTCAGTAACATTAGATACCCTGGTATTTGTTTAGAAGAAGTACTTTGAGTTCCTTTTTGAAGAGAGGGTAAGAGGGGTTGCAGCGAAGATCCTTAGGGAGAGAGTTCCAAATTGTAGGAGCGTTACCAGAGAACGCAAAAGATTGGGTCTTTTGACATTTGAGTCTGGGTGGAATCAAGACAAGGGAGTTTGTGCTCCTCAGGGAACTGGAGCAACCAGCTTTGTGTAGTTTTGTTGTAAGGTAAGAAGGGGTGTTTTGGTGAAGAGCTTTGTGAGAGATGCAGGCAATCTTGTAGGTGGATCTTCCTTTTAATGGGAGCCAATTTAGATTTTTGAGGACAGGGGAGATGTGATCAAATTTTTCACAATCAGAGATGAGTCTCGCAGCTAGATTGAGGACAGATTTAATCGGTACAAGATGGATTTTAGGGGTGCCAGCCAAAGTGGCGTTGCCATAGTCAATCCTGGAAAGGACAAGCGATTTGACAACAAGTTTGAAATCGTCTGCTGGAATAAATGGTTTAAGTTTCTTGAGGTGGAGAAGGGTGAAAAGCACACTTTTGGATGCATTTTTAATATGGGGGATGAGATTTAGATTCTGGTCGATACTGATGCCTAGGGATTTGACAGAATTAGAGGTGGAGAGTGGGCTGTTAAGAGCTTTGATGCCCTTTATCCAGAGTTGAATGGGAAGGGAGTTGTTTTGGGGGGAGAAAAGGATGATTTCAGTTTTATTTGGGTTCAGTTTGAGATGGTTCCGATGGAACCAGGTTTGAATTCTGGTCAAGGTCTCATTGAGGTGGAGAATGTCTTTGTGGGATTTTATCTTGTAATATAATTGGGTGTCATCGGCATAGAGGTGGTAATTGATATTAGCTTGTTTGAGGATGAGGGTGAGTGGTTCCATGAACAGATTGAATAGGGTTGGGGAGAGGATGGATCCTTGAGGGACGCCGAGTGAGACAGGTTGAGGTTTAGAGAGAAAGTGGCTGAGCTTGATTTGCTGTGATCTGTTTTGAAGGAATGAGGAGAACCATTTGAATACATTGCCATCTAATCCGAATCAGTCTTAGAGAGTGTTGAGAAGGGTGGGGTGGTGGACGGTATCAAATGCAGCTGAGAGGTCGCGGAGGATTAGTAATGAGGATTCCCCTTTGTCTAAGGAGCGATGAATGTCGTCAGTGATATTTAGCATAGCAGTTTCTGTACTGCATCCCTTTCTAAAGCCGGATTGAAAAACAACAAGGAGGTTGAAGGAGGCGATATGTTTCTCTAATTGCAATAGGACACATTTTTCGAGGGCTTTAGAGAGGAATGGAAGGTAAGAGATAGGGCAAAGGTTGTAAAGGTCATTGGGGTCAGCAGTGGAATTTTTGAGAATGGGTGAGATTTGACCAAGCTGAAGGGAGGTGGGGACACAGCCAGTGGAAAGAGAGGAGTTGAAGATTTTGGTCCATATAGGGGCAATGATAAATTTAAGTTCTTGAACCAAAAGGGCGGGAAGAGGATCTTTGGAGTGGGAGGAGGGTTTTAGTTTGGCAATGATATTAGTGATTGTAGATTCAGATACCTGACTAAAATCACTCCATGAGGCATTGTTTTTAGCAGGGGGCTAATTTTTAGAAAGGTATCTTGTTGGGGGAGAGCAGGGAGGGGATGAGAGGGATCAAGAGGTGTGGAAAAAGTGGACGGAGGAGAGTTAGAAGTGTTGGGGAGGGTGTATAGGGTGGGGTAGGTTGTAGTGAGAGTGGGAGTGAAGAGAAGGATAGTTTGATCTTGTTGATTTTGTTTGTAAAGAAACTGCCAATTTCTTCGCATCTGTCAATAGAGGCTAATATTATTTTATTTATTTATTTATTTTTACTTTGAAAGTTTTATATAGCGCGAACATGACCACCGAGGGTATCAGAGCGCTTTACAGATTATGCATTGCATGGGAATAATACAGTTATGCATCACAGGGTGTTAGACCTGGCACCTTGGCGTGGGTCTCCCTTCCATTTTTGCCGTTGCCTCATGTGTTTTTGCTGGTGTTAGATGCTTTGGGCACTGGGCTACTGCTGTCCAGTGCCACACTGCAAGTGCTCCCTATTGTAAATTGATGTATGGATTAGTGATTCCATGAATGGCTGGTTTGGGTTACCAGTCAGACCCTAGTACAGGGCACCAGGAGTACCCAGGGCTTGTAAACCAAATGCTGCTGGTGGGCTTGCTGCACTGGTTGTGCCACCCACAGAAGCAACCTGTATAAATGTGTCTCAGGTCTGCCCTTGCTGAGCCTGTTTGCAGTCTAGTACTGCCATGCTGACTGGGCAAGTGCACCCATGTGCCAGTCCCTAAACCTTCCCTTTTCTTCATGTCAGACACCCCTATGGTAGGTCCAAGGGCAGGGTGCATTGTCAGTATAAGGTAGGACAAGCCCTGATGTGTGCGGCATGTCCTAATAGTGAATTACAGCCATTTTCGTTTTTCACTATTGCAAGGCTACCTATTCCCCATAGGACAGAATGGGCAGTTAGATTATTGCATTTTATAATCCTAACTAACTCAGGGAACATGGTAGAAATTCGAGTTTTGTATGCCTGAACTCAGAATGATAACATACATTTTTTAGTGAAGTTCATTTTAACATTCTGTGTTTAAAAATACCACTTTTACAAAGTAGGTATTTTCTTCTCTAACTATCCAAGCCTGCCTCTGCTAGGTTGGGTAATCCTTGTCTGGAGTTTGAGTGACAGGGGCTGGGGTATTCCAGGAGACAGGGTGAGTAAGCCTAGTGGTGAATAGAGATCTGCATCTAGAGTCATTAAAGTCATTGATACCCTATCAGCACCTAAAACTATCGAATCAGTGAACGAGTCCCAGGAGCTTTGCGACGATATCGCAAGCTTCTTCCTTACCAAAATCTCTGACATTCATGTCTCTCTAACATCCCTTAACATTGAACTGGATGCCAATAGGGCACTCCTGTCCCTTCCCTCTCTTTTTCCTCACAATGAAACCCCTGAATTGGGCCCCTCGTCTAATTTCTCTAAATTTCCACATCTGACACAGGACGACCCAAATCGCCTCCTTGATTCCATCAAATCATGTTCGCCTCTTGATCCATGCCCCTTAAAGATAATGAAGTCCTGCAGAGAGACGGTTCTTCCTTCTCTCCTGCAGGTTATGAACATGGCCATAGATGAGGGATCCTTTCCAACCCCGTGGAAATCAGCGGTTGTTAAGCTCCTTCTAAAGAAACCTTCCCTAAACCCTGAAATTTTAAAAAACTGCCGGCCAATATCTCTGCTTCCTGCTTCGGCAAAGATACTCGAAGCCCATCTTAATTCTCATCTTACTACCTATCTGGAGACGATGGGGCTTCTTGACATCTCCCAGCATGGGTTTCGTGCGGCCCATAGCACCGAGTCTGCTCTCACTGTCGTAGTTAACAACATCTGCTCCGAAGTGGACAGAGGGCAGACCGCATCACTGGTGCTACTTGATCTTACAGCAGCATTTGATACCCTATCCCCTTCTATCCTGGTAGACCGGCTGAAGGGGATAGTGGTAGGGGGAACTGCTTTGAGTCTTCTATCTTCTTTCCTCTCTCAGAGACAACAAAGGGTCCAGCTTGGTAGTTTTCTGTCCCCCCTCCTAGGCCGTGCAATGTGGGGTTCCTCAGGGCTCCTCCCTGAGCCCCCTGTTATTCACCATCTACGTAACCCCACTTGCTGAGGTAATAAGATCTTTTGGGTATCAAATACTGTCCTATGCAGACGATACCCAAATTATCATTTCCACCACCTCACCGGCCACAGAGGCTGCCTCCAAATTTCGATCTTGTATGGAGGCAGTGTCGCAATGGATGGTGTGTAACTACTTAAAGCTTAATGGGGAGAAGACGGAGGTCCTAGTCTTTGGAGGAAACCACGACATCTGGTCCGAAGACTGACCTTCTCTGGGAGACTGCCCTAAACCTTCCAACTCGGCCAGAAACCTTGGTGTCCTCATAGACTCGGCCCTCTCTTTCGACCTTCAGGTCAACAGAACAGTATCCACCTGCTGCAATATCATCCACATGCTGAAAAAGATCGCCCCCTACTTGTCATTTGACGCCCGTAAGCAGGCAACAGTCGCCCTGGTATCCTCCAGGCTCGACTACTGTAATGCGTTGTATGGGGGCATAAATAAGAAATCCCTCCATCGTCTTCAGATGGTTCAAAACTCTGCTGCTAGGATGGTCCTAAATCTACCCAGGGTTACTTCTGCAACACAAGCCAGGAAGGATCTCCATTGGCTTCCCATGCATGCCAGGATTTCCTTCAAACTCATCTGTTTGACCCACAGGGCTGTGTTTGGCTCTGCCCCCGAAGGTATAAAGACTCTTGTTAGTCTTTATTCTCCCAAAAGATCCCTACGTTCATCCTCACGAAATCTGCTTTTGGTCCCCAGATTTAAAAAGGTCAAATGGGGTGGAAGAGCCTTTTCTACTCTGGCTCCCAAACTGTGGACCAATCTCCCCCCCGAACTCTCCAACCAACCCTCTTTGGCCACTTTCCGGAAGCTTCTGAAGACTTGGCTCTTCTCTCAGGCTTATCATTAAAGTCCTTCTGTATTTGTATAAATGTTTATGTGTTGACTGCGCCTTGATGCCCGCTCGGCTAAGTTTGCGCAATACAAATTAACTTTCATTCATTCATTCATTCAGATGGGAGGGAGAAGTTGCACCTGGGACCTGAATAGGGCTGTGCCTTCCCCCCACAATGCTGGCTCCACCTCCTGTGGTGCATCTGCTGTATCTGCCGTGCACTGTGAAAGGAAAGACGGAGTCATGTCAACAGAGTGCTCCAGGACTGACCAGGACTGGTTTGGACTAGGCAAAGGCCTCTCTGCCTTCAGAGAACAAAGAGAAACTGTGTATAAAAGAGAGGACCAAACCCCAGAGAATTAGATCACGTTTGGACAACAAGAAGAAACCTTTGCTGAGGAGAGGAACCAGAAGAAACTGAGGAGAGACTATCCCTAAGCTGAAGTGCTGCTTGGGGGATTGGCCTGGAGTGGTTGCCTGACTGCCAAAGAAAGGAGAGAAGGAATTTTGTGTGCTTTATTCAACTTGTAAAGGATCTCCAAGGGCTTGAGAGAAGAGCTTGCCTCCTGCTGAAGTTTCAGGGACAACTTACTTCAACCACCAGCTCCCCAAGAGTTCTTTGGAAGGGCCTGCAGCTGTTTTGGGCCTTCTGAGGGAAAGTTTTGTTGCCAGGAGCTGGAAGCGCGACTCACGAAGACGAAGCGTGTCGTCATCGCAGCCACTGCATCTCTGAACAAGGGTGTCGCCGCTGTAGCTGTCGCATTGCACCACAGAAGCACCTCACATCCACGGAGAAGCGTGCCGCCGTCGGAGCTGCTGTTGTCGCATCACTGAAATAGGGTGTCGCCGCTGCAGCTGTTGCATCGAGCGGAAGCATCTCGCATCGGGGGAGAAGAGTGTCACCACCAAAGCCGCTGTCGACGCATCTATGAACAAGGGTGTCGCCGCTGCAGCTGACGCATCGAGTTGAGACATCTCGTAACATTGGAGGAGCGTATTGCATCAAGTAGAAGATGCCATCTTTGTTTCTTTGCACTAGATTTTCAAGGCATCACCGTCCTTGCAAGCCAGGGACTACCGCATCACCTTTTCCTGCAACACTTTCGTTGCCCTGCATGTCGCATCTTAAGGTACATTGACTCAAAGTGTCTAATTTTCAGATCAAAAGAGAACTAAGCCAATGCTACCATTTTAAGTACAGTATTGTGGATTTTTATTGTTTGTGGTCTTGTGTTAAATCTATATAAAGAATACTTATTTTTAATATACAACTGTGTGGTGTCCATCTGTTGTGTTGTCACTGGGTTACTGTATGTGTTCACAAACGCTTTACACACTGCCTCTGAGATAAGCCTGCCTGCTCGTGCCAAGATACCAAGGGTGGTAGCAGGGGTTATTTTAGGAGTATATCCCCTTACCCTGACTAGACCCAAGGGTCACAAGTACCTACCTATGCCAACTAGAGACCCCAAATCTAACACAGGGGTATAAGCATACAAAACAAACTAAGAGTGTACAATTCTGCAACAATCTCGTGAGAGAGAAGCAAACACACAGTCAAGCAAAAATCTAAGTCTAAAATTGCCCAACCTATTTGTGAACCAGGTGGCTGGGTCAGAATCAACGAGTATGGACCCAGAATCAGATGACGGTGCCAGGCTAAGGCAGAAATTTCTTCATCAGGAACCCTTTGACTTCTTTTTTTATTTAGACAGTAGAAGGGTTCACCCTGACGTCGAGGGGAAGGGAGTTCCAGATCCTCGGATCACATCAGTGTGTCGATCCCAGAAAATTGAGCGGAAGCCGGACTCCATTCTTCCAGCTTCTCATGTTGGTTAGCACTTTTCAGGAGTTTCAAGCTCGCAGGGCTGAGTCTACTTCCTTCTGATAACCCTGTGGATAGCTCACTGGTGCTTCCTGCTTAGGAATCTTCAAAAAGCATTCTGGGGATTGTAGTTGATCAAGGCACCTTTGGGATATGACTACAAGCATTCTGCGAGGTTATCTAATGGGAGTAGATTTATCCCTGCTATCAAAAAGTGCTAACAACCACATAATGGAGTCCGGCCCCCGTTTCATTTCTGAGATCGACACACTGAAGTAAGTACTTTGTTTCTTACACTCCGTGCTATATAGTGGAGTTTGCATACTAGGTACAGCACGTGCTTTGTAATATAGAGCTCTGTCTGAATTTAAGGTGACCGCCACGTAACATGATTGAGAATGGAACCGTGACTGTAGGGTGATATATGTTCGTATTCTGTTGGCCGTAGAACTGAATGACGTTCACTAGTTCGCCCGAGCATACATACCTTATTTTTGTAAGAAAGTATTGCTGTAGCTGTCACAAGTGAGGGATAGCCACTGGATTAAGAATGGGTATACTTTATTTATTTTAATTTATTTAGAGGTTTTCTATAGCACTAGCCAGACCCGAGGGTATCGGAGCGCTTTACAACATGATGAAGAAAAGACAAAATACAGGACAAAGGCATGGTAGGAGAATACAGAAAAAGAGCAAAGGGAAGCTGTACAGTTCTGCTGAGTTTCAGAGGTGTGCCGTTGAGGTAGAACAAGTTTTTTAAACAAGCTTTACAGTTCTGTTGAGGTAGAGAGGTCGAGGGGGCCGAGGCGTGGCATTGAGGAAGAGGGGTCAAGAGGTAGTCTCAGATCCTAGGGAAGGCAAGACTAATGCTGGAAATGTTTTCTTCGTGGTACCGACCCAGGGGCTAAGAGTTCGGAGAGTGGGTATGAGATAAGTAGTGGTTGTGCGATGACTGAAGGCTGCCAGTTGGGGGTGCGCTGTCAGGTGACAGCCTTGTGGATACTTTTCGATCACTTGTCTGTGTGTCTGCATGCCAGATGTTATCAAGAGCACATTGGGGTGAGCTACATTTTATATTAGTTTTATAACAGTTGTTTTCTGTTCCAGATCAAGGTTTGTCTGAAGCAAGGGAGATATAGAGCTGTGGCTTGAGGATTGGCTCTTTGTGATTTATGTGAGTATCTGTTGCTACAACAATCGGTCTGCTGTATATTTGTCAGCATGCGTTATTTTTTTATTATAGTAACCCGTGCTTATGTTTTTAAAGCATATGAATCAGAGAAGTGAGGTTGACTTGACTTTAATGTATTCATACAAATGCTATCTGAACATGAGGTAGAACGTTTTGTTAAAGTTAATGTATGGACAAACAACCTTTATGTCCTTTGAATTAAGTGTGAGCGGTAAATCCGTTACGTCCGCGGATTTTTCGGATTTTTAGTGAATACGCAATCCGCGTATTTTACGTATTTTTCAAAAAATCCGAAAAAAAAAATCCGCGGATGTAACGGGTTCAAAAGTTGAACCCCCACTCATGTAACTATTTTACAATGGCGCCAGCAAGCTGCCAGCGCCGTTGTAAAATAGTTACAAAGTTAGCTTGCACAGGAACTACTAGATAAAACGAAGCAGGTGCTGCTTTATTTTATCTAAGTGCTTCCTGTGCAAGCTAACTTTGTAACTATTTTACAACGGCGCTGGCAGCTTGCTGCGCCATTGTAAAATACACTCAAGAGACCCCTGCGCCCTTCGGCGCGATTGCATAGTAACACACACATGGTCGCTGGAACTAGTTGAAGCTCAAATGCAGTGACTCATTCATCAGCCCAGAAACAATCGAGAGCGTCGTCGAGGCTGGGCAATGTGCCTTCTTTACCAAATCTACCGTCGAAAGTCAGCTGTGATGCTGGATAGAGGCCTTTGCATCCTTGACTTTCACGAGCACAATCCCTGTGCTGTTCCTGTGACCAGGAGTCTCTGTATCTTCATCTGCTGCTCTGATCGGCCTCTGACCTTTTATACACACAAGAGGCATGTGCACTCGCATGGAAGCCCCGTCCGTTTGGCCATGAGTAGGCACATTGTGTTCGCACGGGTTTCTGCACGTTCGCGAGCGTTTTGTACAATAAAACCCTCGCGAACTTGCAGAAACCCGTGCGAACACACAAAAAAAAAAATACGCTAGGATCGGCGGATTTTGCGTATTTTCGAAATACGCAAATACGCGGATTGCCAATACGCAAAATCCGCTCATGCTTACTTTGAATGAGTTGTGATGCAGTGAAATGGATTTTGTGTTTTTCCTTGTAGTGTATTACAGTTCTGAGTCTTGAAGAGAACCCAGAAAGATAGTTACAGGTTCGATACGCATCGACATCTGTGTAACCAACAAGCATTATAAAGCAGCACCGTAAAGAGGGTAGGAAGGAATTAATAATGTTGACAAACTCCTGGTTACAGGAGTAGAGCATTGTATGGTTGCCGCACCCATTGACCACGGAGTGACAAATGTATTGCAGTCTTGTTGTGAAGTTAAAAATATCTACTGCTTGGGCAGTTATAATTCAGAACTGATGGATGTGTTTACATTTTTGCCATTTTCATTGTGTTACTTCTTGTTTGTAAATTCATATTTGCATTTAATTTCTTTTTGTTTGTATGTTCGGTGGGTTGAATGTATTGTTTTTCATTATATGTTCGTATTATGCTTCTGCGTATGATGAATTTCAAAGGTATATGATTACTGATTAAAAATAAATGGTGGTCACTTATTTAATAGAGGGTTCATGAAAAAATGAAGTATGTATAAATGAATAGTCAGTATTGGTGGTGATTTGTGGTTTTGAACTTTTGGAAAGTAGGCATTTTCTTGCTTCACCATCCTGTGCCCCTGCCAGCCTGTGGAAACAAAGTCTGGTTTAGACTGACAGTAGGGCTGTTGGTTCATTCTACACAGTCACACAAAGGAAGCTTAGGTCTGCCCTGCATATCCTGACTGCCCATCACCAGGCCGATGGGCCTTCCGGAGCTAGAGTGGCGTGAGTAATTGTCACTGAGACCTGAATAGGGCTGAGCATGTCCTTTCACAATGCTGTCTCCACACCCATGTAGTGTGTCTGGGGCTAGGATAGGGCAAGGCAGGACCTGTGCACTGCAAGAACTAATCTTTGAAGTATGCCTAGTTCAAAGGCAAAATGGGATATAAGTATTGGACCTGTAACTCCCCCATTTTTGGAACACTTCGCCAAGAAGAAGAGCTGGAGTAGCTGTTGGGGGAGAACTGCCACTCTGCTGTTGCTGCGTTGTGCTGGCCTGCTGCTTGCTGCTTCTGTCTTGGGCAGAGGAAGGACTGGACTGTACTTTCTTATCCTGCTTCTCAATGTTCTCCAAGGGCTTGTGTGTGCTTGCTTCCTGTTGGAAGTCTCAGGGCCATCAAACATTTCATCTGTGGCTGCCTATACTGCCTCTGCTGGGAGTTCAGACCTGCCAAGTGGTGCCAACTCCAGTTCGGGGCCATTGGAGCTGATTTTGCTTCTACAAGAGCTGAAAATTCATGCATCGCCCTTCAGTAGCATTTTTCCAGTCGCAAGCCTTCCGTGCAGTTGAAAAATAAATGCAACGCTGCGGTGCGACTGAAAAATAGACGCGGTGGCTGTTCGCGGCTGGAAGAACTGCTGCAGCCCAAGTCCAGAGCACGTGTCTCCAATGTCAGAGAACCCCACTCCAAATCCGATGCAAGCCCTGCTGTGCGACTGAAGGAATTGACACATCATCGGCTCACGGCTGGAAGAATAGACACAGCGCAGTATCGACCCCAGCGTGTCTGGATTTTCCACAGATTGCACTTTAGCACCACATTTCCAGCGCATCACCCCGTAGTAAGGAACCGATTTCGGAATTCAATGCATCCATTTTCATCGTAGTAAGGAATCAATGTAACATTTCTCCTGACTGCAGCAGAACTGATTCTTCTATACCTTGGGACTCAAGAATCGATGCATCGCTGTGTTTTCCTATGCTTCCCTTCTTTGCCCCTGTTTTGGGTCTCTTGTTTTTACACATTAAAGGTACTTTGTTATAAAACCAACGCACCCATAGAGTTTCATGGACTGAATTGCTTAAACATTCAAAAAGTTATATTACTGCTTAATATGTTGGATTATTGTCGTTTTAATCTTGTTTGAGTTAGATAAAGATTGGTTATTTTTGTAAACTGGCGTGGTGTCCATTTGTAGTATTTTCATTGTGTTTCTGTTTGTTTTACATACAAATGCTTTACACATTGCCTCTGAGATAAGCCTGACTGCTCATGCCAAGCTACCAAGGGGGTGAGCAGGGGTTATCTTGGGTGTGTAAGTCCCTTACCATAACTAGAATGAAGGGTCCTGTTGGACTTGGACCGTCTGGCAGGTCCGCCCCTGAGGTTTTGTGCTTATTATATGTGACCGGGGGATGGTGATTCCCCTTCTGAGTGTGTGTGTGGTGAGAGAGACCTGCCGCCATAGGAATGCATGGGGGATGTATGTGGCTCTGGTAGTTCCTGATGCGTGCCGGGCCGTGTTTGGTATGTGTGCGCTCGTGAGGTTGAATGCTACAAGATGATGTATGCGGCATGCATGTGGCTAGAAGGGAAGGGCCCCTTCTAGACCTTGGTGTGTGTGTGCAGTAGGTGTGCTGGTGCCTGATTGGCTGAAGCCGGCTGGGCCTTCCCCCACCAGGCTGGCCCCACCCCCCGGGGGTGCGTCCAGTGTCCCTGGCCTGGCCAGTACCAAGAAATTCCTTATAACCAGTTCCAGCTGGTTCTCTCCCTGCCTGCCCCTTTTGGAGACAAAGGGAGCTCCTGTATAAAAGGAGGGTGGGCCCTTTTCTCTCTCTCTTTTTCTTCCTGCTTGAGACCCTGCCTGGGTCGTGCTGCTGCTTGGGGCTCAGGGAAGGGCGTGCCTCCCTGGGCCCTGCTCTGCTCCTGAACTACAGACTCCCTGGAGCTCCTATGGATTCTGCTTTCCATGCCACTTGCCCGTGGGATCGCTTCCCAGCGGTCCTAGCGCCCTAGGGCGCTTCATCTATGCTCCTAGTGCTCGGGAGCGCTCTCCTGCTGGCCTAGCGCCTTGGGGCGCTTCATTCATGCCCTCGCGCTGGGAGCGCTATATTTAACCAGACCGGCGTCTGCCCAGTGCTACCGAGGGTCTACAACCCCAGCGAGTGCCTACCTCGCTTCATGTCCTGCCCTTGGGCCCTACGAGGAAGCCTACTCCTCGTCGATTTCCCCCCGAGCTCACCGCCGCCGCCCGGGACCCTCGTGACGTCATCCCCGGGCCGCGCTGGTATTGGGCGCCGGCCCGGGATTCCCCTGTCACGTGGTCCCCCAGGCCGCGCCGTGATTGGCTGCTGGCCCGAGGGAAGGAGAGAGGCCGGCCGAGGGAGAGCGACGAAGCAGGAGCGGCGGGAGCCTACTCCGCGCTCCTGCCCGACCCCCGTGAAGCTGCTGATTCCCCCCCCCCGGGGCCCCCGAGAGAGAGAGAGCCCCAGAGCACACGACGGAGGCGGGCGCAGCCAAGGAGACCGGCGCAACAGACCCGGTGAGTGCAGCAGAGGGGAGGGGGCGTCGGGCACATTGCCGGTGCTCGCCCCGCCCCTCCAACAACCCGCCTGTTGTGCCTCGAGGCCCGGAGGGCCCCCAGTGATGCCGGGTCCCCCGAGGGGGGGGCCCCGCCTGCCCGCAGCTTGTCTCTCTGAGCCCCGAGAGGCTCCCTCATGGCCCGTGGGGCCACCATTGATGCCGGGGCCCCCGAGGGGGGCCCCGCCTGCCCACAGTTCTCTCGCTGAGCCCCGAGAGGCTCCACCATGTGCCCCCCCCTGTCTCGCTGAGCCCCGAGAGGCTCCACCATGTGCGCCCCTGTCTCTCTGAGCCCCGAGAGGCTCCACCATGTGCGCCCCTGTCTTCCGAGCCCGAGAGGCTCCAGCTATAATCCCCGAGCCCCGAGGAGGCTCCACCATGTGTCCCTATTCCCCCGAGCCTGCAAGGCTACATCCAAGCCCCTCAGCGGCCCAGCACTTCGTGGGCCGCTGCCACGTTTAGGTTTGCCCCGGGCCCCTTGCAGCCCACTCTGGACATCGAGACTCTAAGGCGCCCTCGCCCCAGGAAGGCCACCTGGCCTAGGGGGTGCTACTGACTAATATCAATGTGATGCTGAGAATTATTATGTGTTGCCCTGCTGATGGGGGCCTCTGTTGTGTTATGTACCTTGTCCTTTCCCTCCTGAATACCCGATGTCTCATGTATGTGATCCCTGGTCCGAGTGAGTTCTACTGCTAGTTCTAGGAAGCTCCCAGGAGATAGGTGTTCTAATGCCAGTCCCATCAGATGCGTATCCCTGGCAGTGGTCCCTTGGCCCTGCCCTGTACCTTTTCCCTGGTGACCCCTGCCGTGCCTTGAGCACCTTGTAAAGTGTATGTTCCTATGTGCCCTGTCTAATACAAAGACTATTTTCATATATACTTCGTGTGGAGTTCCTTTTGTGGGAGGCCTGGGATGTTGCTGTTGGTGGGTGCGTGCGCAAATGCTTCACACATGTCCTCCGAGATAGGCCCGACTGCCCGCGCCGCGTTACCTAGAGGGCGAGCAGGGGTCGACTTTATATAGGAGTGGCGGTCTCTGACTGGCTGTGGCGCCAGCCCTGGCCGGCCGGGGGTCCCATTTCCTACACTGGTGGCTAGCGGTGGGATCCGGACTTGTGTTTGCGCAGTACCGCAACGATAACTGGCCTCCCTACAAAAACTCTGTATTGTAAATGGTCGCAAAGAAAGGAGATTATTGTTTTTAGGAGGTTACTTAAATGTCCGTTCTGTGAAAAATGTGTTCTGGTTAGGTGACCCTAGCCCGGGAGGGTAGATCAACCCCCTAGTGCAATGTGTTTTCTGGATTCACCAGAAGGGTGGGATCCAGTGGTGGCAGCGTAATTGTGTTCAATGTGTATGGTCCCTGTCCCTTCCCTGGAGTAATGATACCTGCACCACATGGGGTCAGGTCAGGTTGCTAAAAATGTCTGTTCTATGGAAATGTTTAATGATCAATAGAAATACCTGTTCTGTGGAAAGTTTTAAAGGTTACTTAAATGTCTGTTTTGTGGAAAAAGTGTGCGTGTACACTGTTAGTTAGTTGCCCCTAGCTTGGGAGGGTAAATCATCTCCCTGGTACAATATGGTTTTCTGGATTCACCAGAAGGGTGGGATCCAGTGGTGTCTGCGGAGTTGTGTTCAAATGTGTATGGTCCTTGTCCCTCCCCTAGAGTAATGGTACCTGTGCCACAAGGGTCAGGTTGAGGAATCGGGCGGGAGAAAACTGTCTTACCAGTCTAGGGGACGATGTGTGGATGAATGCTGAGGTGTGCTGAGTAATGGAGTGTAAGTTCTCTGGGATGGGGAGCTTGCTGAATCAACGATAATCCTGTCCTTCCTTACCCCGCTGAATGTGTTGGATGCATCAGGTTTCCTTACCCCGCTGGTTGAGTCTTAGGCGTCAGGTGTCGCCCTGGCTGAATTTATGTTGAGTTGTACTGAGACCTGCTGGCGCTGCCGCGGCTCATCTTGTGGTGTTTTAGGTGTCAGGTGTCGCCCTGGCTGAATTTATGTTGAGTTGTATCCCGGACAAGGAAGACCTGCTGGCGCTGCCGCGGCTTGCCTTGGGGAGAGCTGAACACTGAGACCTGCTGGTGCTGCCGCGGCTCATCTTGTTGTGTTTTAGGCGTCAGGTGTCGCCCTGGCTGAATTTATGTTGAGTTGTACTGAGACCTGCTGGCACTGCCGCGGCTCATCTTGTGGTGTTTTAGGTGTCAGGTGTCGCCCTGGCTGAATTTATGTTGAGTTGTATCCCGGACAAGGAAGACCTGCTGGCGCTGCCGCGGCTTGCCTTGGGGAGAGCTGAACACTGAGACCTGCTGGCGCTGCCGCGGCTCATCTTGTTGTGTTTTAGGCGTCAGGTGTCGCCCTGGCTGAATTTATGTTGAGTTGTACTGCGACCTGCTGGCGCTGCCGCGGCTCATCTTGTTGTGTTTTAGGCGTCAGGTGTCGCCCTGGCTGAATTTATGTTGAGTTGCACTGAGACCTGCTGGCGCTGCCGCGGCTCATCCTAGTACAAGAGGGAACTCCTGCCTGCGGAGGGAGGAGAGGAAGTGTTAGATTCCATTTTTTTCTTGTAAAAAGTCCTGGTGCGCCAGGCATCTGGCCGGTAGGGTACTGCCCGCGGTTGGGGAGCCAGTAGTCGGTGTTTCCGGATCTGGACGTCGGGGCGACTGTAGCCAGTGTCCTGGCCGGTTTTGTCTTCAAGATGATCCGGTGAAGTTAGTTCCCAGGTGGAAGACCAGTGGAGGGAGGAAGTTCCAAGACTGGTAGGAAAGTGTGTTCTGAGGGTGTTTCTCCTGGGAGAACGCGGAACCTCAGAAGTAGAGGTAGGGTGGGGCATTCTTGCCCGTGACCTCTGGCAAACCTGAGGGTGCGGACCCTAGGTGGAAGGAACAGTGGTAGTCGTGGCTACACTGAGAAAGGGAGTGGAGAATGGCTATTGTGGGCCAGGGGTACCGCCCCCCACTTCGGATTAGCAGGGACCAGTGGTATCTGGATGGCTTAGGGCCTGGTCCTAGTCATGGACAACTAAGGAGTACCAGGTGGGTAGCCTGGTTGGGCCTATGTCTTCATTTTTTTTATTTTTTTTTGTTTTAACTTTTATTATTTTTTAATCTGGGTATGTCTATTGGTCCGGCAGTGCGGGCCGCGTCCACTTCCTATCGCCCTGCCGCAGGGAAGTCCATCACGGTAGTGATTGGTCTGCCCTGCGTTTGGGCTGGGAGGGGCATGTGTTGGACTTGGCCCGTCTGGCAGGTCCGCCCCTGAGGTTTTGTGCTTATTATATGTGACCGGGGGATGGTGATTCCCCTTCTGAGTGTGTGTGTGGTGAGAGAGACCTGCCGCCATAGGAATGCATGGGGGATGTATGTGGCTCTGGTAGTTCCTGATGCGTGGGGCGTGCCGGGCCGTGTTTGGTATGTGTGCGCTCGTGAGGTTGAATGCTACAAGATGATGTATGCGGCATGCATGTGGCTAGAAGGGAAGGGCCCCTTCTAGACCTTGGTGTGTGTGTGCAGTAGGTGTGCTGGCGCCTGATTGGCTGAAGCCGGCTGGGCCTTCCCCCACCAGGCTGGCCCCACCCCCCGGGGGTGCGTCCAGTGTCCCTGGCCTGGCCAGTACCAAGAAATTCCTAATAACCAGTTCCAGCTGGTTCTCTCCCTGCCTGCCCCTTTTGGAGACAAAGGGAGCTCCTGTATAAAAGGAGGGTGGGCCCTTTTCTCTCTCTCTTTTTCTTCCTGCTTGAGACCCTGCCTGGGTCGTGCTGCTGCTTGGGGCTCAGGGAAGGGCGTGCCTCCCTGGGCCCTGCTCTGCTCCTGAACTACAGACTCCCTGGAGCTCCTATGGATTCTGCTTTCCATGCCACTTGCCCGTGGGATCGCTTCCCTGCGGTCCTAGCGCCCTAGGGCGCTTCATCTATGCTCCTAGTGCTCGGGAGCGCTCTCCTGCTGGCCTAGCGCCTTGGGGCGCTTCATTCATGCCCTCGCGCTGGGAGCGCTATATTTAACCAGACCAGCGTCTGCCCCGTGCTACCGAGGGTCTACAACCCCAGCGAGTGCCTACCTCGCTTCATGTCCTGCCCTTGGGCCCTACGAGGAAGCCTACTCCTCGTCGATTTCCCCCCGAGCTCACCGCCGCCGCCCGGGACCCTCGTGACGTCATCCCCGGGCCGCGCTGGTATTGGGCGCCGGCCCGGGATTCCCCTGTCAGGTGGTCCCCCAGGCCGCGCCGTGATTGGCTGCTGGCCCGAGGGAAGGAGAGAGGCCGGCCGAGGGAGAGCGACGAAGCAGGAGCGGCGGGAGCCTACTCCGCGCTCCTGCCCGACCCCCGTGAAGCTGCTGATTCCCCCCCCGGGGCCCCCGAGAGAGAGAGAGCCCCGGAGCACACGACGGAGGCGGGCGCAGCCAAGGAGACCGGCGCAACAGACCCGGTGAGTGCAGCAGAGGGGAGGGGGCGTCGGGCACATTGCCGGTGCTCGCCCCGCCCCTCCAACAACCCGCCTGTTGTGTCTCGAGGCCCGGAGGGCCCCCAGTGATGCCGGGTCCCCCGAGGGGGGGCCCCGCCTGCCCGCAGCTTGTCTCTCTGAGCCCCGAGAGGCTCCCTCATGGCCCGTGGGGCCACCATTGATGCCGGGTCCCCCGAGGGGGGCCCCGCCTGCCCACAGTTCTCTTGCTGAGCCCCGAGAGGCTCCACCATGTGCCCCCCCCCTGTCTCGCTGAGCCCCGAGAGGCTCCACCATGTGCGCCCCTGTCTCTCTGAGCCCCGAGAGGCTCCACCATGTGCGCCCCTGTCTTCCGAGCCCGAGAGGCTCCAGCTATAATCCCCGAGCCCCGAGGAGGCTCCACCATGTGTCCCTATTCCCCCGAGCCTGCAAGGCTACATCCAAGCCCCTCAGCGGCCCAGCACTTCGTGGGCCGCTGCCACGTTTAGGTTTGCCCCGGGCCCCTTGCAGCCCACTCTGGACATCGAGACTCTAAGGCGCCCTCGCCCCAGGAAGGCCACCTGGCCTAGGGGGTGCTACTGACTAATATCAATGTGATGCTGAGAATTATTATGTGTTGCCCTGCTGATGGCGGCCTCTGTTGTGTTATGTACCTTGTCCTTTCCCTCCTGAATACCCGATGTCTCATGTATGTGATCCCTGGTCTGAGTGAGTTCTACTGCTAGTTCTAGGAAGCTCCCAGGAGATAGGTGTTCTAATGCCAGTCCCATCAGATGCGTATCCCTGGCAGTGGTCCCTTGGCCCTGCCCTGTACCTTTTCCCTGGTGACCCCTGCCGTGCCTTGAGCACCTTGTAAAGTGTATGTTCCTATGTGCCCTGTCTAATACAAAGACTATTTTCATATATACTTCGTGTGGAGTTCCTTTTGTGGGAGGCCTGGGATGTTGCTGTTGGTGGGTGCGTGCGCAAATGCTTCACACATGTCCTCCGAGATAGGCCCGACTGCCCGCGCCGCGTTACCTAGAGGGCGAGCAGGGGTCGACTTTATATAGGAGTGGCGGTCTCTGACTGGCTGTGGCGCCAGCCCTGGCCGGCCGAGGGTCCCATTTCCTACAGGTCCCTACTTGGATAAGGTGCATACCACTGTTAACTAGAGACCCACATTTCTAACAGTCTCCAAACAGGGCCGGACTGGCCATAGTGGGCACCGGGCAATCCCCCTGTGCGCCGCTAGTGTGGGGGCCGGTTTTGGGCCTCTGGGGGCCGATTTTGTTACAGGTCTGTTTTTGCAGCATAGCTGCAAAATCGGCCCTGTAACAAAATCGACCGAAAACCGGCCTTGGTCAAGAGCTCGGGGGCACCCCCAACCCCCCTGGCAAAGGGGGGAGGCGGCCGAGCACTTTGCCAGGGCCGGTTTTGGTTCCCAGTCCGGCCCTGTTTTCAAGGCTCAGGTTTTCCTTCCAAAAATGATTTGCTGTTGAATTTATTAATAATTAGGATGATTCATAGGATGCAGGCAAAAATACTAGTACCAAGAGTTTACACTTTTACACTGAGGTAGACTCGTATGGTACCAATATTGCTCTGAATAAAATGTATCACCTCTAAAAATAGTTTAAGTATATATATTAAAATGATGACACCTAAGCTATCTACACCTAAAAGCCCCCCACCCAAACAGCAAGGTGCACACCCTTGGAAGAAGCACAGGTGCTTTCTGTGGTGTCCTTCATGACCGAGTTTTCCAAAACCGATGCCAGGTGGAGGGCACAGTCCAGTTTACTTGAGTCTAGGCTTTCAGTTAAGTGCTCAAACAAGACTCTTTCTTTTGGAGATTACAGAGGTAGAATAGTGGACCTGAACCCACTATATGTCCCTAGAAGGCCTGCTGTTGTAGGAAACCTTATCTTGGTAACCATTGGTCTCAATCAAGATTTTATACTGGCTGGGCCTTCCATTTGACCTGGACACCAATGGCAGTCATAGAGCTCACTAATACTCACGCTTAGGGTAATATGCACCAGGCCCTCCAATGGATGACCCGCAGTGTCGTAACGAAACTTGAGGGGGCCCCCCTGCAAACTACATGGAGGGTCCCCACCCCATTTTCTGTGCCAGTCTAGAGCTCTCAAGCCAGCGACCTGCCATACTCCAGGGGAAGCAGGGCTATTGTTACGCCACTGTCACCAATAAAGCAATTATAAGTAACACTGGATGGTGGAGTTAAAGCACAGCTTTCCAAACTGTTCATGTTGGTGACACACCTTTTCGTGAAAAAAAATTCAGGGACACGGTAACGCGAGTGAGCGCAGCGAGCTAGTCCAAACCACCCACAACCCCACACACAACCCACACACACAACCTCTCACACACACAAACCCACCCCCCCCACACACACAACCCACCCCCCCACCCCCCACACACCAACACACACACACCCCCACACACACACACCCCCACACACACACACCCCCACACACACCCCCACACACACACCCACACACACAACCACACACATCCACCCCCAGATAATGTACGTATGTTTGTATGGATCTGAAGAAAACCCACATGGTTGGTAACAGAGCATGAACAGGAGATTTGCACATTTGTGATATTACATTTTATATATTTACCATCACGTTACATTCCACACATATTTACAATTTTATGCACAGTGAGGTCAACTAATTTGCCCAGAATCATGATTTTATTTTTTTAATTAAAATTGGCACAACTGCCGCCGCACTTTATCTTCGGCAGCTGCGTGCCTTTGGTGCCTGTTGACATTCTTACCGAAAACAGACTCCCTTAGAGCCAGCCTTTTACTGGTAAGCATGGCACCTAATTTACAAAAGATATTTACAAAATTTTAAGCTATTGTCATTATAAATTACAATAACTTTTATTTAAGTATTAATTATTTTAAAAAATTAAAAGCCATTGGTATTTGTAATATCAATACATCCAAGTCACGTAAATACAACACAAATTGCAATAGAACTGCTATAGGTGTCACATTTGCAAAAGTTAAAAACTATTGGCATTGTCATACACAATGCCAATAAGTCAAACTTTAATGCTGCGAGACCTATCGCATTGTAAATGCTTGTTTAGGTTTAGAACCCTTGCACATGCACAGACTCTTACCCGTCTTCGTCCAAGAGACAAGGAGTTAATACACATTTTTTGTCATCTGTATAAAATATGAAAGAAAAAGGAAAGATCTGCTCATCAGCTGTGCAGAGAGCCTTTGATGTTTGCGCTTGAAATTCTCTCCTCCCCCTACCCTTGCTACCTCTGAGCGGAACCTCCCCTCATGTCCTCATAGCTCTGGGACGTGGGCTGTGCTCTCCGGACACTCTGGCTCTCTCCTGGGTTTGCGCTGGTGCCAGAGTGCTACTAGCCTGCATGGAAATCTGCAGATTTCACGGCAGGCCGGTGGCTCCCAGAAGCAAACAGGGATGGGACAGTTGCGTGACAGGTGAAGTTCAACTTGTGACTGACTCCGTCTCATCTCTCATTGCCCGCCAGAGGTTCTGAAAGCTTGCTAAAACAGCCAGAGTTTTTCCATAGCTCGCCTCTGTCCTGTCGTCTCCCAACACTGCTGGGTGTTCCCTCTCTGTGCTGACAAACACCAGTCCCACACTTTCGTTTGCTACACCTCCCCGATACTTAAGTGTCACCTTTGCCTCATATAATGTAACGTTTGTTTTGTAACATGCCCACTTGTAATTTTCTCCTCATGTATCAGTTCTGCTCCTATTGTGAAGCCTCTGACACCTTCGGGTAAAGTCCCCGCTATATAAAAACGCATAAAACAATAAATAAATAAAATAAACGCGGAACTCCCCGCCTCGCTCCACTTTTGATTCTATCTTCACCTCTCGGGAACATTCCTCTTGCCACCCCAACCCCGCCGCTCCACTCCTGACAGCCAAGGCGCTAGTATCGGCGCTGCTGTTTACTGGTATTATTATGCTGCCGCAGTTTCCACTGAAGCTACATTTCCAAACAATTGGGACTTTTCACACCGCTTCAGACTTCTTGGCGCTCAGAAAAGGAGCACTTCTTTCTATCTCAAATCTACATTTTTCGTACTAATGAGAACAGTTACCAATTGCTTACTACCTTCACCCTCCCACACCTTCACACATCTTTTGTAAGTGAACAATGACTTCACTTACAATTCTACATTGGCTGTGTTTCTGCACGGAGCGCCGCAGGGAGATGCATCTTTAAAAGACCATTTAACGTGGCAATAAGGCTTTGTGTTATTCATGTTAGAGCCCCTGCAGCGCCACTCTGCCTGTTGCTGGAAGGCCCGCAGGGGTGATCTAAACCGCATGTTGATTGCGCGACACACCTAAGCATGGGGCGCGACACAGTAACGTGTCGCGCCACACAGTTTGGAAAGCTGTGAGTTAAAGGTTGGGCTTAGTCTGCCAGCAGGCTTTTATAGGTGGTGGTCCATTCATTAAAGGATCCCTGCCATCAGTAGGCCGGGGACGTTTGCCCAATTTTAGGTGGGTTTCCTGATGCAGACTCCTGTCATGATATACAACATCGGGCCCACTCATCGTTCAGTTTTGACAGAAGTGCATCCACTGCTCCTTCTCGTTTGCATTTTAAAACATTAGACAATGTGACAATGCAGTATTTCAAAAGCAGATGTAACTACAAAGAGCACATTTTGATAACACATGTTTATTAGTAGACAATAGCAGCCTTAAGAGGCACTGCATAGCTTCATACACACTTTGACTCCAATTCCATCACAGTCACTCTCTCTCGCTCTCAGTCAGTCAGTCTCTCTCTTTCAGTCAGTCAGTCTCTCTCTCTCAGTCAGTCAGTCTATCTCTCTCTTTCATTCAGTCTCTCTCAGTCAGTCAGTCTCTCTCAGTCAGTCAGTCTGTCAGTCAGTCAGTCAGTCTCTCTCTCTCTCTCTCTGTCAGTCTGTCAAGTCAGTCAGTCTCTCTCTCTATGTCAGTCTCTCTCAGTCAGTCCCTCTCTTAGTCTCTCTCTCTTAGTCAGTATCTCTCCCTGTTAGTCCCTCTGTCTGTCAGTCTCTCTCTCAGTCTCTGTCTCTCTGTCAGTCTCTCTATCTCTCTCTTTCTGTCAGTCTCTCTCAGTCAGTCAGTCTCTCTCAGTCAGTCAGTCTCTCTCTCAGTCAGTCTCTCTCTTTCTTTCTGTCAGTCAGTCTCTCCCTTTCTGTCAGTCAGTCTCTCACAGTCTCTCTCTGTCAGTTTCTCTCAGTCAGTCAGTCTCTCTCTCTTAGTCAGCCAGTCTCTCTCTCAGTCAGTCTCTCTCTCTCTATCTGTCAGTCAGTCTCTCTCTGTCAGTCTCTCTCTCTCTCTCTTATTCTCTCTCTCTCAGTCAGTCTCTCTCCCTGTCAGTCAGTCTCTCTCTCTGTCAGAGTCCCAGTCTCTCACTCTCTCTGCCAAGCGCGAATATCATGAAGCGCGCCCTTAGGACCCGGGCACCCCGGGCCACGCCCCCGGTCACGTGATCTGGGGCGACCGGTCGCCCAATCGGCACTCGGTCGCCCAAGTACTTCCGGGTCAGGCACACGTATGTCCGGCTGGGGGGGCAGGGGGCGGAGACCTTTGCCCTATTTAGGGTCAGGAACCCTGGCTTCTGTCTCTCTTTGCCCTCTGCCACCCCAGCTGACGACCTCGCCGGGCGACTCCTTTTTCCACCCCCTACCTTTTTACTTGTAATTTAAATTTAAATTGTCCCTTCGTCCCTTCGGCGCTCGCACCCCCCGTTGGATTGTCGAGGGAGTGCGAGGAGCGGCTTGGAGGCGGCGCTGGTGTTCCGGAGCCCGGCGGCGAGGCTCGGCGGCTGTGGAGAAAGTCGGCGGGAGATCGGCGCGCTGCGACGGAGAGACGCCCATTATTGCCAGGTAAGGGGCCGGGAGTTCTGGGGGGCCTGCTTGCAGCCGCTGATTGCGGGAGGGGGTTCGCGGGTTTTTTGGTGGGCTTACTTCCGGTGGTTGGTGGCTGCCGGTGGGGCTCCTGGGGTCCGGGTACCTTGTGGCAACGTGGGCGGCTCGGCTGGGGAGCGGGGGTTGGTATTTGCACGGGAGCTGGGTCAGGTGCGCAGGGCAGCAGTGGGGGACTTAATTGGAGCGCCCACTTCAAGGAGTCAGTTTCCCGCGCAATTTGCGTTGTTTTGAAAGCGGCTGTGTGGGGAAATTAGTTATCTAAGGCATCTCGGAAGCACAGTTTCCCGCGCAATCCCGCATTGTGATAAGCAGAGAGCGATGCCTCCCAAGAAGGTCAGCCATAAACGAAAGGGGAAGGACCCCGAAATTGCACAACTATTGAAGCTAATGCTGGCGAAGCTAGGTGAGGATCAGGAGAGCGCAAGCGATAGCGATGTCTCCCAGGAGGAGCCTGAGCAGGAGGTCATTAGCGAGCGACCGCGTAGGGAGGGGGTGCCACCAAGGGCTGCTTTTCCCCCCTTAGTGAAGAAGCCCAGGGCTCAGCAGAAGCGTAAGGGGAGTGCATCACGTAAGAAGTCTCATGGCAGGGTAGCTGGGGGCGAGAGACCAGTCGGTCCCGCCCCTCTTCCGTTTGAGGAGATACCTGCTACTGCATTGGAAGATTTGATTCCTACCCCCCTCATACCAGTCTTACCAGGTGGGGACCTACCGCTAGGAGCGGGACCTACGGGGGGAACTCCAATACCTGCAGTAACGCCAGCTGACCCAGTGAGTTCAGCATTGGCAGAGATTAAGGACGCACTAAAAGCATTGGCCCCGGTGAATCCGCACCAGGCTGTGATGGGAGTACCACCCCCTCAGCCAGTGGTAGCGGCAGCAGGCGCGCAGGACCCGATGGCGGGGCTCTTAGCATCTGTAGCTAGTCTAGTGGGACAACTAGCACCCCCGGCGGCGGGGCAGACTCCCAGCACAGTGGCAGCAGCCCCGTGGGCACCAGGGCAGACAGTGGAACAGGGGGCGCTGTTAGAAATCCAGAGGCAATTGGCACTTGTAGTTGAGGCGCGGAGTGCGAAGCCCAGTGCGACTACAGGAGCGACACCAGCTATAGCGACAATGCCTATTGGAGGTAAGGCATGCGAGGTGGCGGCCAAGGCCGGGGAAGCAGGGTTAGTGGCGGGGGTGTGTCACGGGAATGTGTTATCTCAACCTGGAATGTTAGCCACGCATGTGTCCACGGAAATGAAAGAAAAAATCTGGAAAGGGGCGTATGTGGATATATTTGCGCTCATCAGACCTACTAGGAGGGACCTGGAGTTCAGGGAGAGGGAAGGAAAAGAGGGCTCCTCCAAAGACAGGAGGCCGAGGGTTGAGGAGTCTCTTACTAATTGGCTCTTTGGCTTTCATGTGTACACGACGGTCTTGTTGGAGAAAAGGCCGGAGTTGGCGATTCCATTGGTTTTCTACACAAATAAGATTGTGAAAGCGCATGCGACTCATGGGGGAACAGCATGGTTGGATTATGATAGGGAATTCCGGTGGGCTAAAGAGGAGAACCCGAGTATTGGCTGGGACCAGGTGGAAATTAATGCCTGGCTTGAGAACGTTAATGGTGGGGGGCACCACACCAAGCAGCCTTTTCGGACTTCACAGGGTGGCCCAGGGGAGAAGAAGGGGGCTTGCTGGGCATTCAATAGGAAGTCATGCAATTATCCCACAGGCCAGTGTAAATTCAGACATGTCTGCTCCTATTGTGGTCACTCCTCGCATCCAGAGTCTAAATGTAATAAAAAGTTCAAAGAACGCGGGGGGGCTGGGAACAAGGAACGCAAGCCTCCCCAGCAATAGGCTTCCTTCTCCTGTAGACATAGGGAAATTGATTTATTGGCTCAATCAGTACCCAGATAGGGCAGCAGCCAAGGTTTTGTTCAATGGTTTTTCTGTAGGTTTCCGCATTCCCGCCCTAGGCGTTCCTCCTGTTGACCGATGCAACAATCTCATGTCAGCTAGAATGCACCCAACAATAGTAGCAGCAAAGGTAGAGAAGGAAGTGGCCTTGGGTAGGGTGGCTGGCCCTTTCCCCGCTCCTCCAATGGCAGGTTATGTTTGCTCCCCCCTAGGAGTAGTACCTAAAAAGGATCCTGGGCAGTTTAGGATGATACACAACCTCTCAGCTCCAAAAGGTTTCTCTGTGAATGACTGCATTGACCCAGCCTTGTGTTCTGTGACATACTCATCCTTTGATGCTGCTGTGCAGCTGGTGAGGGAACTGGGGCCGGGGGCTATGTTAGCAAAAACTGATATCGAGTCTGCCTTCCGTCTGTTGCCGGTGCATCCCGAGGATTACAAACTGTTGGGTTTCCAGTTTCAGCAGCAATTCTACTTTGATAAGTGCATGCCCATGGGTTGTGCTGTGTCTTGCAAGTATTTTGAGACCTTTAGTTCCATGCTGCAATGGGTTTTTTCGCACAGGACAGGTTGTGTCAATGTGGTGCACTATCTAGATGATTTCATGGTGATGGGTCCGGCGGAGTCAGGGGAGTGCGCTAGAGCACTCAATGAACTGGTGTTGATGTTCCGGGAGTTCGGGGTCCCCCTGGCCCCCGAAAAAACAGTGGGCCCGGCCACGTGCATGTCCTTTCTGGGGATAGAAATTGACACGGTAGCGGGGGAGTGCAGGCTGCCTGTGGACAAAGTTCAGGCCTTTTCCCGAGCGATTGACGCCACTCTGGCGGGACCTAAGGTTACTCTTCACCAGCTCCAGGTACTTGTTGGCCAGCTCAATTTTGCCCTAAGAATCATTCCCATGGGGCGCCCTTTCTCTAGATCCATAGCCAGGTCAATGGGTGGGTTAACGCACAAACACCACCGTGTTCGGCTGAGGGCAGAGGTGAAAGAAGATCTTAAGGTTTGGCGCAGCTTTCTCAGCGAGTTCAATGGCAGGGTGGTGTGGCCTGCCCCTCCTGTGTCCAGCTCGGAACTCGGCCTGTTTACTGATTCGGCCGGCAGCATCGGTTTCGGGGCCATTTTAGGCCCTGCCTGGTGTGGAGCAGAGTGGCCAGCAGAGTGGCACAGGACAGGACTGACTAAAAACATAGCATTCCTAGAACTCTTTCCTATTGTTGTAGCTGTGACAATTTGGGCCGACCGCTTTAGGGACAGGGCAGTAGTATTCTGGTCGGACAACATGGCTGTGGTGGAAGCTATCAACAGGCAGGGGGCCTCCTGTGTGCATGTGCTGAGACTGCTGAAACAACTGGTGTTGGTATGCTTGAGGCTGAACTTGACTTTCAAGGCGGCACATATACCGGGAGTTGACAACAATGCTGCTGATGCTTTGTCTCGTTCCAAGTTGCAGGAATTCCGGAGGTTTCACCCGCAGGCAGAGGAGCGAATGACGGAGTTCCCACCATCACTGTGGACAATTGGTGCCCCGCATTAGCGGGGCTGGTAGGTGCTTCCATGAACGATCGCACCAAAAAATCTTACCAAAGGCATTTTAATTCCTACAGGTCTTTTGTGGAGGAGGCTGGGTTGCCTCAATTGTTTGCCCCAGATGCTATTCATGGGTACCTACAGACATTAAGGGATCAGGGCAGGGCTGTCTCTTTCGTTAAAGCTAACTTGTCAGCAATAGGCTTCTTTGCTAAACTGGCAGGAGTTCGAGACCCGGGTGGCTCTTTTTTAGTCAGAAAAGCTGTGGCGGGCTGGGCTAGACTTGAGGGACCTAGGCGGGATTCTCGTAGGCCCTTGACCATCCCGACCTTATGTGCTATGGTGGACCTTTTGCCCTTGGTCTGTGATTCCCCCTTCGAAGGCACCCTGTTGGGGGCGGCCTTCACTTTAACCTTTTATGGGGCATTCCGTCTGGGTGAAGTGGTAGGGTCCTCTAGAGTAGACCAGGAAGGGGGCCTTCAACACAGGGACATTTGCCTATCACCGAGTAGTTTGGCGGTGACTTTAAGGAGATCTAAGACCGACCAATTGGGAAAAGGGGTCACCATTCGTCTGGGTCCTGCGCCAGGGGTCTCGGCCTGTCCGGTAACCCGGATGAGAGCGTATCTGGCCCTGCGCCCAGTAGGGAGCGGGCAGGCCTTGTTTGTTCATGAGAACGGGGACTGTTTGTCCCAGTTTCAGTTTAAGGCGGTCCTGGGATTGGTGCTAGCGCGACTGGGTCTGGGAGATGCAGGATACTCTTCTCATTCATTTAGGATTGGCGCAGCTACCTTGGCCGCAGGGGCGGGCCTGCAGAGCGATGCGATTAAAAGGGTGGGGCGCTGGTCGTCCGATTGCTATCGCAGATATGTGAGGCCTGAACTGTTGTGATGATTGATCAATGATTGACTGTGACTTGTGCCTGACTTTTCCATTTCTCTTCTCTGAATTAGTATGCCCGCAAAACTGGTGTGGGTGTTGGGGCACTCGTTCGTGCGTCGCGCTACGGTGCGTTTACATCAACGGCGAGTGGTGAAACCGGCAGACTTGGGCGGGACCGAATTCCTGTGGCGAGGCATCGGGGGCATGCGAATTCGTCACCTGAGGCGGCTCGTGGAGGAGTTAAGAGATCAAGAAGGGCACAAGTCCCCAGACTGGATTATCCTTCACTTGGGGGGGAATGATATGGTTGATCGTGGTCGATTGGCAGTCAAAGAGGCGTTGCTGACAGAGTTTGCGTGGTTAGGAAAGATCTTCCCATTGGCCAGGATTGCTTGGTCAGCAATGATAACGCGCAGGACATGGGGCCCAGGAGTCCGCGCAAGGTCCTTGAACGTGTCAGTAAGGCGACTCAACGGGGAGATGGCAAGGTTGTGCTCAGTCAAGGGCCGCTTGTGTCACATTCCGCACCGGATGATCTCGGGAGAGGCTATGTACCACAACGACGGGGTGCATTTGTCGGACTTGGGCACAGACACATGGATAAAAGGACTTTGGTCATTTATACAGAGCGCAGGTGGGGAGGGTGGCAGACCTGAGGGCCTTGGCCACCCTTGTGGCGGAAGAGAGACCTGCGATCAGTGACATTGACTAACACAAGGGACTGCCTTACGGACTCCATAGGCCAGCACTGAGGGGGGAGACGGTAAGCTCTTCGCTGGGAAGATGTGACCACCGGCTGGGGAGGCTAGGGCGACAGATCACGAGCCTCCTGGGTCCCTGGGCAGTCCGGTGGTCGGGGAGTGGGCCCTGGAATTGGCGGACAAGGATCAGAGGGTGGGGCCCACTTCTCTTTGACGCAGGCGCGGTGCACCTGGCGTGGTAGGCTCAGTGCGAGATGCGAGCCAGAAGGCCCCTTGGTGCTGGGGGGCGATGAGAGAATTTGCATTTATGATTTTTGCAGTTATGAAGATGAATATTAAAAGTGTCTGTGATGATGATGATTATGCATGTTACTTTGCTTTTGTCATGTTTATGATATGTTGAAATTAAACATGGCCTTTTTATAACCCACTCAATGCTTTGAAGGATTCAATTGTGGGTTAGTATGTCAACTAGGGGGGGCGGGGCCATGCTGGGGGGATCCGGGTCCTATGCCAAGCGCGAATATCATGAAGCGCGCCCTTAGGACCCGGGCACCCCGGGCCACGCCCCCGGTCACGTGATCTGGGGCGACCGGTCGCCCAATCGGCACTCGGTCGCCCAAGTACTTCCGGGTCAGGCACACGTATGTCCGGCTGGGGGGGCAGGGGGCGGAGACCTTTGCCCTATTTAGGGTCAGGAACCCTGGCTTCTGTCTCTCTTTGCCCTCTGCCACCCCAGCTGACGACCTCGCCGGGCGACTCCTTTTTCCACCCCCTACCTTTTTACTTGTAATTTAAATTCCCACCCACCATCCCTGTTGCTTAAGAGTTGGAGGGGGTGGTTTTTTTTGGCGGAAGAGAGACCTGCGATCAGTGACATTGACTAACACAAGGGACTGCCTTACGGACTCCATAGGCCAGCACTGAGGGGGGAGACGGTAAGCTCTTCGCTGGGAAGATGTGACCACCGGCTGGGGAGGCTAGGGCGACAGATCACGAGCCTCCTGGGTCCCTGGGCAGTCCGGTGGTCGGGGAGTGGGCCCTGGAATTGGCGGACAAGGATCAGAGGGTGGGGCCCACTTCTCTTTGACGCAGGCGCGGTGCACCTGGCGTGGTAGGCTCAGTGCGAGATGCGAGCCAGAAGGCCCCTTGGTGCTGGGGGGCGATGAGAGAATTTGCATTTATGATTTTTGCAGTTATGAAGATGAATATTAAAAGTGTCTGTGATGATGATGATTATGCATGTTACTTTGCTTTTGTCATGTTTATGATATGTTGAAATTAAACATGGCCTTTTTATAACCCACTCAATGCTTTGAAGGATTCAATTGTGGGTTAGTATGTCAACTAGGGGGGGCGGGGCCATGCTGGGGGGATCCGGGTCCTATCTCTCTCTGTCAGTCTCTCTCTGTCAGTCACTCTCTCTCTTTCAGTCAGTCTCTCTCTCAGTCAGTCTGTCAGTCAGTCTATCTCTCAATCAGTCTCTCTCAGTCAGTCAGTCTCTATCTCTTGGTCAGTCAGTCTCTCTCTTAGTCAGTCTCTCTCTCTCTCTGTCGGTCCCTTTCTCTGTCAGTCTCTCTCAGTCTCTCTCTCTCAGTCAGTCTCTTTCCCTATCAGTCCCTCTATCTGTCAGGCGCTCTCTCTGTCAGTCTCCCTCTCTCAGTCTCTCTCTCTCAGTTAGTCAGTCTTCCAGACAGTCTCTCTCTCTCCCTCTGTCAGTCTCTCTCAGTCAGTCATTCTCTCTCTCTCGCAGTCAGCCAGTCTCTCTCAGTCAGTCTCTCTCTCTCTCAGTCAGTGACTCTCTCTGTCGGTCAGTCTCTCTTTCTCTGTCAGTCTCGTCTCTCTCTCTCTCTGTCAGTCATTGTCAGTCAGTCTCTCTCAGTCAGTTTCTCTCTCTCTCTGTCAGTCTCTCTCTCTGTCAGTCAGTCTCTTTCTCTCCCAGTCAGTCTCTCGCTCCCAGTCAGTCAGTCTCTCTAAGTCAGTCATTCTCTCTCTACCTCAGTCAGTCTCTCTCTCTGTCAGTCTCTCTCTCAGTCAGTCTCTCTCTCAGTCAGTCTCTCTTAGTCAGTCAGTCTCTGCCTCTCTCTCCATTTCTCTCTCTGTCAGTTAGTCTCTCTCTCTCTGTCAGTCAGTATCTCTCTACCTCAGTCAGTCAGTCTCTGTCAGTCAGCCAGTCTCTCTCTCTGTCAGTCAGTCTCACTCTCAATCAGCCTCTCTCTCTCTGTCAGTCAGTCACTCTCTCAGTCAGCCAGTCTCTCTCTTTCTCTCTCTCTCTCTCTCAGTCAGTTTCTCAGCCAGTCAGTCTCTCGGTCAGTCAGTATGCAGTCTCTGAGTTAGTCAGTCAGTCCCTACTCTCTCTCCACTCTCTCTCCATTCTCTCTCTCAACTCTGTCCACTCTATCTCCACTGTCTCTCTCTCCACTGTCTCTCCACTGTCTCTCTCTCTCCACGTTATCTCTCTACTCTCTCGCCACTCTCACTCTCTCTCTCCACTCTCTCTCCATTGTCTTCCTCCACTCTCTCTCTACTCTCTCCCACTCTCTCTCTCTCTCCACCCTCTCTCCCTTCTCTCTCTCTTCTACTCTCTCTCCACTCTCTCTCCACTCTCTCTCTCCACTCTCTCTCCACTCTCTATCCACTCTCTCCACTCTCTCTCCACTGTCTCCCTCCACTCTCTCTACTCTCTCACCAGTCTCTCTCCACTCTCTCTCTCTCCTCTCTCCACTCTCTCTCTCTTCTCTTTCTCTCTCTTCTCTCTCTCTCTCTCTACTCTATCTCCACTCTCTCTCTCCAATCTCTCCACTCTCTTTACTCTCTCCACGTTATCCATTCTATCCCTCCACTCTCTCTCTCCACTCTCTCTCCACTCTCTCTCCACTGTCTCTCTCTCCACCCTCTCTCTCTCTCCACTCTCTCTCGCTCACTCTCTCCACTGTCTCTCCACGCTCTCTCCACTCTCTCTCTCTCCACTGTCTATCTCCACTCTCTCTCACTCTCTCTATCTCTACTCTCTCTCCACTGTCTCTCTCCACTCTCTCTCTCTCTATCTCCACTCTCTCTCTCTCTCCACTCTCTCTCTCTCTCTCACTCTCTCTCCACTCTCTCTCTCTACTGTCTCTCCACTCTCTCTCTCCACTCTCTCTCTCTCTACTCTTTCTCCACTGTCTCTCCCTCCACTCTCTCTCCACTGTCTCCCTCCACTCTCTCTACTCTCTCTCTCCACTCTCTCCACTGTCTCTCTCTCCACTCTCTCTCTACTCTCTCTCTCTACTCTCTCCACTCTCTCCACTCTCTCTCCACTGTCTGCCTCCACTCTCTCTTTCCACTCTCTCTCCACTGTCTCTCTCTCCACTCTCTCTCTCCACCCTCTCTCTCTACTCTCTCTCTCTCTCCACTCTCTCTCTACTCTCTCTCTCTCCACTCTCTGTCCACTCTCTCCCACTCTCTCTCACAAAGTAGTGTGCGTTTCATCGGCGTCCGCAGAAATGTTCCGGGGGGCATATTTTTAACTTCATCACCATCCCCCTTGCACCTTTCTCCCCCCTGCCTTGCACCCTTCTGGCCCTTCCCCTTGCACCCTTCTCCCCCTCCCCCTTGCACCCTTCTCACCCTCCCCTTGTACCCTACTCCAACTCCGCCTTGCAACTTTTTCTACCTTACATCATTCTCCCCCCTGCCTTGCACCATTCTCCCCTCTGCCTTGCACCCTTCTCCCCTCTGCCTTGCACCCTTCTCCACTCCACCTTTCACCCTTCTCCCCTCTGCTTTGCACCCTTCTCCTCTCTACCTTGCACCCTTCTCCCCTCTGCCTTGCACCCTTCTCCCCTCTGCCTTGCACTCCTCTCCCCTCTGCCTTGAACCCTTTTCCTCTCTGCCTTGCACCCTTCTTCCCTCTGCCTTGCACCCTTCTCCCCTCCGCCTTGCACCCTTCTCTACCTTGCACCCTTCTCCTCTCTGCCTTGCACCCTTCTCCTCTCTGCCTTACACCCTTCTCCTCTCTGCCTTGCACCCTTCTCCCCTCTGCCTTGCTCCCTTCTCCCCTCTGCCTTGCACCCTTCTCCCCTCTGCCTTGCAACCTTCTTCCCTCTGCCTTGCACCCTTCTCCCCCTCCCCGTTGCACCTTTCTCTCCTCTGCTTTGCACCCTTCTCCCCTCCACCTTGGACCCTTCTCTACCTTGCATCCTTCTCCTCTCTGCCTTGCACCCTTCTCCTCTCTACCTTACACCCTTCTCCCCTCTGCCTTGTACCCTTCTCCCCTCTGCCTTGCACCCTTCTCCTCTCTGCCTTGCACCCTTCTCCCCTCTGCCTTGCCCCCTTCTCCCCTCTGCCTTATACCCTTCTCCCCTCTGCCTTGCACCCTTCTCCCCTCTGCCTTGCACCCTTTTCTCCGTCCTCGTTGCACCCTTCTCCCGTCTGCCTTGCACCCTTCTCCCCTCTGCCTTGCACCCTTCGCCCCTCCGCCTTGCACCCTTCTCTACCTTGCACCCTTCTCCTCTCCGCCTTGCACCCTTCTCCCCTCTGCCTTGCAACGTTTTCCCCTCTGCCTTGCACCCTTCTCCCCCTCCCCATTGCACCCCTCCGCCTTGCACCCTTCTCCCCCTCCCCGTTGCACCCTTCTCCCCTCTGCCTTGCACCCTTCTCTACCATGCACCCTTCTCCCCTCTGCCTTGCACCCTTCTCCCCTCCACCTTGCACCCTTCTCCTCTCTGCCTTGCACCCTTCTCCTCTCTACCTTGCACCCCTCTCCCCTCTGCCTTGCACCCTTCTCCCCTCTGCCTTGCACCCTTCTCCCCTCTGCCTTGCACCCTTCCCCCCTCCACCTTGCACCCTTCTCCTCTCTGCCTTGCACCCTTCTCCTCTCTACCTTACACCCTTCTCCCCACTGCCTTGCACCCTACTCCACCTCAGCCGTTCACCCTTTTCTACCTTGCACCATTCTCCCCTCTGCCTTGCACCCTTCTCCCTCTCTGCCTTGCACCCTTCTCCCCTCTGCCTTGCACACTTCTCCTCTCTGCCTTGCACCCTTCTCCCCTCTGCCTTGCACCCTTCTCCTCTCTGCCTTGCACCCTTCTCCCCTCTGCCTTGCACCCTTCTCCCCTCTGCCTTGCACCCTCCTCCCCTCTGCCTTGCACCCTTCTCCCCCTCCCCATTGCACCCTTCTCCCCTTTGCCTTGCACCCTTCTCCCCTCTGCCTTGCACCCTTCTCTACCTTGCACCCTTCTCCTTTCTGCCTTGCACCCTTCTCTCCTCTGCATTGCACCTTTCTCCCCTCTGCCTTGCACCCTTCTCCCCTCCCCGTTGCACCCTTCTCCCCTATGCCTTGCAACCTTCTCCCCTCCGCCTTGCACCCTTCACTACCTATCACCCTTCTCTACCTTGCACCCTTCTCCTCTCTGCCTTGCGCCCTTCTCCTCTCTGCCTTGCGCCCTTCTCCTCTCTGCCTTGCACCCTTCTCCCCTCTGCCTTGCACCCTTCTCCCCTCTGCATTGCACCCTTCTCCCCTCTGCCTTGCACCCTTCTCCCCCTCCGCCTTGCACCCTTCTCTACCTTGCACCCTTCTCCCCTCTGCTTTGCACCCTTCTCCCATCCACCTTGCACCCCTAACCTCTCTACCTTGCACCCTTCTCCCCTCTGCCTTGCACCCTTCTCCTCTCCGCCTTGAACCCTTCTCCCCTTTGCCTTGCACCCTTCTCCCCTCTGCCTTGCACCCTTCTCCTCTCTGCCTTGCACCATTCTCCTATCTACCTTGCACCCTTCTCCCCCTCCCCATTGTACCATTCTCCTCTCTGCCTTGCACCCTTCTCCTCTCTACCTTGCACCCTTCTCCCCCTCCCCGTTGCACCCTTCTCCCCTCTGCCTTGCACCCTTCTCCCCTCTGGCTTGCACCCTTTTTCCCTCTGCCTTGCACCCTTCTCTCCTCCGCCTTGACCCTTCTCTCTGCCTTGCACGCTTCTCCTCTCTACCTTGTACCCGACTCCCCTCTGCCTTGCACCCTTCTCCCCTCCGCCTTGCACTCTTCTCCCCTCTGCCTTGCACCCTTCTCCTCTCTGCCTTGCACCCTTCTCCCCTCTGCCTTGCACCCTTCTCCCATCTGCCTTGCACCCTCCTCCCCTCTGCCTTGCACCCTTCTCCCCCTCCCCATTGCACCCTTCTCCCCTCCGCCTTGCACTCTTCTCCCCTCTGCCTTGCACCCTTCTCCTCTCTGCCTTGCACCCTTCTCCCCTCTGCCTTGCACCCTTCTCCCATCTGCCTTGCACCCTCCTCCCCTCTGCCTTGCACCCTTCTCCCCCTCCCCATTGCACCCTTCTCCCCTTTGCCTTGCACCCTTCTCCCCTTTGCCTTGCACCCTTCTCTACCTTGCACCCTTCTCCTTTCTGCCTTGCACCCTTCTCTCCTCTGCATTGCACCTTTCTCCCCTCTGCCTTGCACCCTTCTCCCCTATGCCTTGCACCCTTCTCCCCTCCGCCTTGCACCCTTCTCTACCTTTCACCCTTCTCTACCTTGCACCCTTCTCCTCTCTGATTTGTGCCCTTCTCCTCTCTGCCTTGCGCCCTTCTCCTCTCTGCCGTGCACCCTTCTCCCCTCTGCCTTGCACCCTTCTCCCCTCTGCATTGCACCCTTCTCCCCTCTGCCTTGCACCCTTCTCCCCCTTGCACCCTTCTCTACCTTGCACCCTTCTCCCCTCTGCCTTGCCCCCTTCTCCCATCCACCTTGCACCCCTCTCCTCTCTACCTTGCACCCTTCTCCCCTCTGCCTTGCACCCTTCTCCCCTCTGCCTTGAACCCTTCTCCCCTTTGCCTTGCACCCTTCTCCCCTCTGCCTTGCACCCTTCCCCCTCCACCTTGCACCCTTCTCCTCTCTGCCTTGCACCCTTCTCCTCTCTACCTTACACCCTTCTCCCCACTGCCTTGCACCCTACTCCACCTCCGCCGTTCACCCTTTTCTACCTTGCACCATTCTCCCCTCTGCCTTGCACCCTTCTCCCTCTCTGCCTTGCACCCTTCTCCCCTCTGCCTTGCACACTTCTCCTCTCTGCCTTGCACCCTTCTCCCCTCTGCCTTGCACCCTTCTCCTCTCTGCCTTGCACCCTTCTCCCCTCTGCCTTGCACCCTTCTCCCCTCTGCCTTGCACCCTCCTCCCCTCTGCCTTGCACCCTTCTCCCCCTCCCCATTGCACCCTTCTCCCCTTTGCCTTGCACCCTTCTCCCCTCTGCCTTGCACCCTTCTCTACCTTGCACCCTTCTCCTTTCTGCCTTGCACCCTTCTCTCCTCTGCATTGCACCTTTCTCCCCTCTGCCTTGCACCCTTCTCCCCTCCCCGTTGCACCCTTCTCCCCTATGCCTTGCACCCTTCTCCCCTCCGCCTTGCACCCTTCTCTACCTTTCACCCTTCTCTACCTTGCACCCTTCTCCTCTCTGCCTTGCGCCCTTCTCCTCTCTGCCTTGCGCCCTTCTCCTCTCTGCCTTGCACCGTTCTCCCCTCTGTCTTGCACCCTTCTCACCTCAGCATTGCACCCTTCTCCCCTCTGCCTTGCACCCTTCTCCCCCTCCGCCTTGCACCCTTCTCTACCTTGCACCCTTCTCCCCTCTGCCTTGCACCCTTCTCCCATCCACCTTGCACCCCTCTCCTCTCTACCTTGCACCCTTCTCCCCTCTGCCTTGCACCCTTCTCCTCTCCGCCTTGAACCCTTCTCCCCTTTGCCTTGCACCCTTCTCCCCTCTGCCTTGCACCCTTCTCCTCTCTGCCTTGCACCATTCTCCTATCTACCTTGCACCCTTCTCCCCCTCCCCATTGTACCATTCTCCTCTCTGCCTTGCACCCTTCTCCTCTCTACCTTGCACCCTTCTCCCCCTCCCCGTTGCACCCTTCTCCCCTCTGCCTTGCACCCTTCTCCCCTCTGGCTTGCACCCTTTTCCCTCTGCCTTGCACCCTTCTCTCCTCCGCCTTGACCCTTCTCTCTGCCTTTCACGCTTCTCCTCTCTACCTTGTACCCGACTCCCCTCTGCCTTGCACCCTTCTCCCCTCCGCCTTGCACTCTTCTCCCCTCTGCCTTGCACCCTTCTCCTCTCTGCCTTGCACCCTTCTCCCCTCTGCCTTGCACCCTTCTCCCATCTGCCTTGCACCTTCCTCCCCTCTGCCTTGCACCCTTCTCCCCTCTGCATTGCACCCTTCTCCCCTCTGCCTTGCACCCTTCTCCCCCTCCGCCTTGCACCCTTCTCTACCTTGCACCCTTCTCCCCTCTGCCTTGCCCCCTTCTCCCATCCACCTTGCACCCCTCTCCTCTCTACCTTGCACTCTTCTCCCCTCTGCCTTGCACCCTTCTCCCCTCTGCCTTGAACCCTTCTCCCCTTTGCCTTGCACCCTTCTCCTCTCTGCCTTGCACCATTCTCCTCTCTACCTTGCACCCTTCTCCCCCTCCCCATTGTACCATTCTCCTCTCTGCCTTGCACCCTTCTCCTCTCTACCTTGCACCCTTCTCCTCCTCCCCGTTGCACCCTTCTCCCCTCTGCCTTGCACCCTTCTCCCCTCTGGCTTGCACCCTTCTCCCCTCTGCCTTGCACCCTTCTCTCCTCCACCTTGACCCTTCTCCTCTCTGCCTTGCACGCTTCTCCTCTCTACCTTGCACCCGACTTCCCTCTGCCTTGCACCCTTCTCGGCCAACCCCTTGCACCCTTCCCACCCAATTGAGGGGGCTACCACCTGGAACAATGGTACCATTTCAAAAGCATGATGGACTAGGGCCGGCGCTGACTGGGCCCACACCAGACGCACTGCCTTGCACCCTTCTTCCCTCTGCCTTGCACCCTTCTCCCCCTCCCCATTGCACCCTTCTCCCCTTTGCCTTGCACCCTTCTCCCCTCTGCCTTACACCCTTCTCTACCTTGCACCCTTCTCCTTTCTGCCTTGCACCCTTCTCCCCTATGACTTGCACCTTTCTCCCCTCTGCCTTGCAACCTTCTCCCCTATGCCTTGCACCCTTCTCCCCTCCGCCTTGCACCGTTCTCTACCTTGCACCCTTCTCCCCTCCGCCTTGCACCCTTCTCTACCTTGCACCCTTCTCCTCTCTGCCTTTCGCCTTTCTCCTCTCTACCTTGCGCCCTTCTCCTCTCTGCCTTGCACCCTTCTCCCCTCTGCCTTGCACCCTTCTCCCCTCTGCACTGCACCCTTCTCCCCTCTGCCTTGCACCCTTCTCCCCCTCCACCTTGCAACCTTCTCTACCTTGCAGCATTCTCCCCTCTGCCTTGCACCCTTCTCCCCTCCACCTTGCACCCCTCTCCTCTCTGCCTCGCACCCTTCTCCTCTTTACCTTGCACCCTTCTCCCCTCTGCCTTGCACCCTTCTCCCCTCCGCCTTGCACCCTTCTCCCCTTTGCCTTGCACCCTTCTCCCCTCTGCCTTGCACCCTTCTCCTCTCTGACTTGCACCCTTCTCCTCTCTACCTTGCACCCTTCACCCCCTCCCCATTGCACCCTTCTCTTCTCTGCCTTGCACCCTTCTCCTCTCTACCTTGCACCCTTCTCCCCCTCCCCGTTGCACCCTTCTCCCCTCTGCCTTGCACCCTTCTCCACTCAGCATTGCACCCTTCTCCCCTCTGCCTTGCACCCTTCTCTCCTCCGCCTTGCACCCTTCTCCTCTCTGCCTTTCCACGCTTCTCCTCTCTACCTTGCCCCCTTCTCCCCTCTGTGTTGCACCCTTCTCGGGCAACCCCTTGCACCCTTCCCACCCAATTGAGGGGGCTACCACCTGGAACAATGGCACTATTTCAAAAGCATGATGGACTAGGGCAGGTGCTGACTGTGCCCACACCAGACGCACTGGCGATCCAGGGGGGGGGGGCAAGTGCCCCCCATTGCCTCCCCTGCGGATGCCCATGGTGCGTTCTAACAAGAGTGCTTACCTGAGGGCACCATTTTGCTGCCTCATCCCTTCTCATATGAGCATTGCCCTGGAGAATGCTGTCTCTGGTGTCCCCACCCCATCCTTGTCCTTGTCTATCCTCAGAGGAGCAGAGCCCTGTGGGGAATGCTGTATCTGGGCCCCCACCCCCATCCTTTTTCCTTGAGGGCTCTGATTGAAGACAAACAATGTAAGGTGATAGAGCGAGGGGCTCAGAGCAGGCTGCAGACAGCCTGCACCTGCTTTAGAGGGAGAGAGGCTTGCTTTAGCGCAAGCCTCTCTCACAGCTCTCACCGAAGTGCTCAGGGGCCCCCTTCATTCACTGAAGAGAGTGGAGCCCCCTGCACCGCGGGGGCTGCGGGGGCGTTTGTTACGCCCCTGATGGCCCGGACAACCTATCATGACAAGATATTAACCATGCTATACTTTTGTCCTACACTTTCTCTCTTTTCAGAAACGCTACTCCCTTCTGCAAACTTGGTGGCACTGGTTGGTTCAGGCCGCCACTGATAATAAAATTTACCTTTCTTTGGTCCTGAAGAAGTGCTTTGGATCTCCTTCTGAGGGCATATACAGCCCGAAACATGTTGCCCGTTATATATGTCCATTAGGGACATATACCCAGCTACAGAGGGATGTAATATCTCCTAGAGCAGCACTACACACTTTGTTTTAACAAAGACAGAGGGATCACCCTAATAAGTAGTACCCACTCTCCTTTCAGGCATTTTTTAACACACCACTTTAGACTTCACTGCCACTTACACCCACGCACCCAAACAGTTTCTCATCAAAAGATCTCCGATAAAGAGACCCTTCTGGGGACCCGTAGGGCATTGCAGCGCAGGCCCGACGAGGAGCCAAGCCCAAATGATGAAGCATGACCTCCTTTGGGGTGTGTGAGGGCATTATAATGAGGACACACTGTCCCCCAAAGGTAGAGTAACACACGAAAAAAAGTTTCTTCCTCTTTCCTCCTCTACAAGGAACAGTGACTCCCTTTGTGTACTAATTGTTTGTTTTTCCCCATATCATGTTCTCTTTGCAACAGTCGTTCTGAGTTGGTAAGCAGAACTGAAGAGGACACGCTGCCTCATATTTTAGGCTTCGAGTGGAGAGCGCACCCTTTACTTTTATTTCCTCCTCATTAGTGATGCGCTCACTGTCTTCCTTTCTTTATTTACTATTTAACTACAGAATGACCATAAAGGTTATGTAAACAAGAGGCACCAACACTGTCACAGGGCTTTAAATTAATGCCTGGTACAAATAGGGCTGGAATATCTTAGATGATTTACCACAAACTTTAACGTCGTTAATAGCTCTTTAATAGCTATTGTAATGTAAAGGATAATGTGCTACATGGCTAGACACTTAGAAGGTCCCAAAGGCGAGACCTATTGGCTATGCCAACGCTGCTTCTCAATGTGCGAAGCCAGGATACTATGTTCATGTTTTTGTTATTTAAAAGTAGCTTGTGCGTCCGCATTGAGGGCCCGATTCACAGAACTAATTTAAGACAAAATCCTAAACTTACTACTTTTGGTATTCACAGAAGTTAGGATTTTGTCTTAAGTTTGTCTTAAGACAGACAAACTTAAGACAGACTTAAGACAAAATCCCAACTTAAGTCTGTCTTAAGTTTGTCTTAAGACAAACTTAAGACAATATCCTAACTTCTGTGAATACCAAAAGTAGTAAGTTTAGGATTTTGTCTTAGTGACATAGCAGGACCAAGTTTCATGATCAGATTACTAACGCCAACAGGACACCCTGGGACTTTTACTTTCTTATTCAGAAACGTTCCAGCTCGACCAGCGGTCGGACTATTCCAGAAAACTGCAGCCGTTTTTTGCAGGCTTTACAAGCAAGTCCGATTGTGAAACTTTTTTATGATTTGCTGCATATATTTCACAACGTTCCTGGCAACAATACTCGGACAAGCCAGTTTTTCAGGATGACGATCCTGTGTGCAGAAAATTAAAAGTTATTGCAGAAGCATATGGCGCACGTGGATCTCAAATCTGCCATGGCCTTCCTTTTTCTCGTTAAGTGTGATTTCCAAGGTAACCCTCATTTAAATAGAGAACATGTTTGTTTACTGTTCCTGCTGTAAAAGCAGAGAGTAAACTGGAGTTTTCCTTGTCTCTGCCGCCTCCCAAGGTTCTCTAAGACCCAAAGGAAGCCGTGGAAAAGCAGATGATGGCCGCCTGCTCTTTTCACGCAGTCGTCAGGGATGAGGGAAAAGACAGATGGCACTTGATTGACTTGGGGCCTACCCGCCGCCATCTTGCCTGCCATCCAAGAATCTGTTCAGATGCATGGCACGCCGCAAGCGTCTCTCTGGTTTGACTGAGACTCCGATAGAGCCACAGCCAGCAACGCATACAGGGCCCTATTACAGAAGTGCGAGGCTGGTGCATTATTGTTCCTCCAGGGACCATTCTGTTTCAAAGAAGGGCGCACAGGTGCTTGCGTGGCTCCTCCTATGATCTCTATCTTGCACGACCACTTTTTGCACCTGTTCTGTCTCAAGAGGGGCGTAACCTCACTTTCATAGAGTGTGACCCCATGTAAGTGAGAGAACATGTGGCTGAGCTGTATTATATTTATTTATTTAATGCAATTTTATATAGCGCAAACTTTACCAAAAGGTGTCAGAGCTCTTTACAATAGAAACAAGTAAGTTACATAAGGTACTCGTAATGGAATTAACACACTAACAAGTTACATATACTATCACGATTATGAAAATTAAAGGTGGCGTAATTAGGATTAAACAGGTATAGAATAGATATTTACAAAATTGAGCTCTCGTGAATCCCAAGTGGCTGTGAGGGTCATAGACTGGGATTAATTATTACTGTAGGTGTCTTTGGAGGAGAAGAGTTTTCAGATCTGATTTTAAAGTCCAGAAAGAGGTGGTGGCCCAGAGGATTGGAGGTAGCGAGTTCCAAATTCTAGCCGCACTGCCTGAGAAGAATTGAGCCATAAATCTTTCCCTTTTGAAAGTGGAAGGTTCAAGCAGTACATTCTCAGCATTGCGTGAAGATCTGGAGCCTCCTGATATTTTTAGTTTATTCGTCAAATTGCGAGGGATGGTAGTGTCCAAGGCTTTGTGGGTGATACAGGCAGTCTTGTAAATTGACCTAGCTTTGATTGAAAGCCAGCGAAGAGAAAAAAGTATGGGTGTGCTTAGATCATTTCTTTTGGCCCCACATACGAAATGTGTCGCTGAATGGAGGATGGGTTTTAGAGGGGACAGGTGGGTTTTTGGGAGGCTAACAAAGAGAGTTGCAGTAGTCCAATCTGTTGAGAACCAATGATTGGACCAAAGTTTTTAGGTCATGCTCAGGAAAGCCATGCCGAACGCCACAGAGAAGGTGCAGTTATTAACGTGCATTCTTGATGATGGTATTGATATGGGAATGTAGTTTGAGTCTTTTGTCTAGGATAAAGTGTAGGGATTTTGGAGCTGTCAACAATGATAGGTTTGTTGTTAAGTATGTCCAGATTGTCCATACATGATTTAACAGGAGGAGGTGAGAGTGAGGTAGAGAGAAGAAGGAATTCCGTTTTGGAAGAATTAACAATTAGCTGATGAGTTGACATTCAATCTTGGATTATAGACATGGGTGAAAGGACGAAAAGTTCACTGTAAGGCACTCAGGAAATAGTGGACAGTCAGTGCACCTTCTAAGGGCATTCCTTATGAGAAGGTTCCCACAGGAAAACCCAGACACTCCCACCATACTGAACCCAGAGTTGCAGAGAGGCCGGCTCTTTAACTGGACGCACTGTCCAGGTCTGCACAGGGTGCAAACAATACAGGCCCATTGCAGAGAAAATAAGGTCAATTGAGCCAGTATATTACTGGACTTATGCTGTCTACTCCCCCATTGAGAGCACAGACCTCGGGTTGGGAGGGGTGAGAAGTCCCAGTGAGATTTGGGAGGGGAATAACCAAGTATGTTCATGTTTTGGGGAAAAATGCTACAGAGGGAAGTGGGGGAGAGTGACAGGTAATCCTTCTTTAGTATTTATTGAAGACAAGAGGCTTGTCCAACTTAGGTGGGATAGGGCGGCAGGACAACAGGGTCTTTGATAAAAGGTATGGGATGGGTAAGGAGGTTTCTGAAGGTAAGGTTCCCCTTACTTTTCTACTCCTGCACAGCTGATCCTTGGAATCTGCTCAGAATGAGAGAGGCAGCTGTAGGAGCATACACAACATAAACTGCAGACGGGATAGCTCTCAATAACATGGAGCTTTCAATCCTGGGCCCCAAGTGCTATCTAATACACTTCAAGCATCGCTCTCCTTGTGCACAGTAGCACTTACATATCCTTTACGGAAGCCAACCCCATATTCACAGTCTCTAATCTATTATGCTATTTGCTCTCCCCAGTTCCCCATCCTGTGGAAGCAATGCTGAAATTATGTGAATTTAGTTCTCATTCACTCACTAGTACAGATGAAATTACATGTAGTCAACACTTCCTTTATGGATCTATGTACAAATAATAAAGCACATGGTAGAGCAGTTAATGCAACAAATAGGTTTTTTTCTACAGGAGATCACTGTCAATCAAAGCACAGTTGCAAATGTGGATCATAGCCCGCTGAGCGATTCATTGGAAATAGTTGTATTTGTGAAGCAATAAAAGAAAGTATAATACTACTGCATTTCAGGAATTTTCGTGCTTATTAAAACCTCAAAAACTCTAATCTTGAATAATGTTGTGAGATTATATTGATTTGAGGATGGGCTATTGCAGAACGTTATCATATGCATAACATCAAGCGCACCTCCTCTTCAGGCTGCTAGTGTTTTTTTCTTAAAGGAAAGAGAGCAAAGATTTATGCTCAGTCTCAAAGTCTTCCAAGGAATCGTTCGGCATGCCAAGACCAGCACAACACTTTTCCATTAGTAAGGCACTTTTGCAAAGCTCATTTAAAGGGCAGGTTTTGCCCAATGAATCACAGGATATTGTACTACATGCCAAATGATGTCAAATTCTAGGACATTAGTTAGTTACTTTAGAACCCTTCCCTATTCTACCAGGAACTATGTGTTATTCGCGTGTTGCTTTTCAGTTACATTCTCAGATGTCGCAGTATTTGCATGACCTTCATTTATATTCAAGTATACTTTTTTCTTGAATAAAAAGGTGAATAAGAAGGTGATTTGGGATATGCGGGAGCTCCTAGCTATGATGTACGCCTCTGTATCATTAGGCAATTAAATTGACTAATTGATTTAAGGTTATCTTTTCACAGATTATCTTTTCCTCCCACTGAAAATCTACAGAAATGGTTGACTGTATCTTGCCTTTGCCTCCAGACATAGTTGATACCTTCTATTTCCTAAATACATTGGCTCTGTGCCCAAATAATCCTTTGCAATACCCTGATTAGAACTTGACAAAATGAAATCCTTCTTTAGTGAGAGTTTTAAATGGAAAGGAACTGGCCAAGTTTTCATGGCAACTCAATGACTTCAAAACGTAATGGGTGTCCCTTCAGAGGAGTGCAAAGCGTTTCTTAAGAAAGAGGGGGGGAAAAACCTAGGTCTTTTTGTATGTGATGGTTCTCTCTCCAATGAGATGCACTGGGAGTTCCTATAACAACTCTGGCACCAACCCGTAGCTATGGGTGGGAAGGGAGAAACCCCTTTTATTTCTATAGCCCTCACTCACTCTAATAGTGACATGCTTCATCATCGGGCTCACCCCAACTCCTAAAGGTCTGGGTGGGCTCAACCATTTTTATGGGAGCACACTTATGAAAAAGGTGTATGGGGCGTAACTTTAAAGATAAAATTCCTCACCCACTCCTAAAGTATCCTTTATTGTTGGAGGGGGAGGGAAGAGTAAAAACACTATGGTAGGGTATTTGAGGATGTGATTGTACTATGACCCTAAGCTTGACACGAACATGCTTCAGCCCTTTCTAGTGGCATAAAAAATTCCTGGGCTTTCATCAGGGTGGGATGCAAAGAGGTCACTTCCCCAACAGATGTGAGTGCACTATGGGTAGGCAATTTGCATAAGGCACATTTAATAATCTTGAATGAACAAGTCTAATACTTGCCATTCGTTTCTTAAGAAGATTTTCCCCAAGTAAACAGGCCTAGGTTTTTCCTCCCCTATTTCTTAACAAACGCTTTTCGTTTCTCTGAAGGGACACCCATTACATTTTGAATGTATTGAATAGGGAGGACGTGTCCCTTCCTACCTCTTGTTTGAGGACCTCTCCCCTCTTTTAGGGCCCGATGGGTCCCTCACAGTATGGTATAAACTCAATGACTTCACCTACCTTTGTTAGAAACAGAAGTTTCAATGAAACCTTTTTTCTTGTTGGACTTCTTCTGATAATTTTTCCTTGATTATGCATTTCTTAAGTTGGAAAAAGAGCAAAGTGAACAATCATATCTTGTGTATCTTATTTCTTGCTTCATAGACTCCTATTGATTGTGCTGCACATGTCTTGCAAGCACTGTTCTGAATTCACAATAGAAACATTCATATTTTCACAATAAAGATGTAGATATCTGTTCAATTTGTCTACTCAGAGTATTGTATCATCACTGAAATTTAAAATGGCAACTGTAATTTCATATTTTGTCATTTTGATGTAGCATTTGGACGCTGCAACACCTATTGAGAGAAGACTGTAGTAGGGAATATGAAATATCGACAAGACAGAGTATCATTACAACAATACCAAGGGACAAAGTTTCGAAAGGTAAGTTTCCATACACATTTTCTTTACCTAACGCCTTGGAGCCAAACTCAGGAAGAAAGATGGAACTCATCAGACTTAGTTTGAGATTCGAGAGTGAACAATGACCAATGGTAACTCTCATTACTTTGTATTTGGAATGATTTTGGAATACAAATATGCTAAACAAACAGGGGCAACAACAAGGAGTATGAACAAAACAATGGTGTTTATTCAAATATCAATATAAAGCTAACAAATCCAAAGTATTATCACATTATTGCACATTCACACTTCATTCATGTCTTCAATCAAACTATTTTCATCCACGGCAAAGTCCACAGCAAGAACATTCTTTATAAAGCACCAAGCTGATGGTGCTTCTGGGCATTAGATACAATGGTTTTCCCTTGAGGAACAAAATGCGTTGCTTAACAATTGGCTTCCCTGATGCTGCCCAGCATCACCTACACTTGCCTAACTCTGGTGCTTTCCTCTGCAGGAATGAGTTCTGATACCCAAAAGGTGCCCCTCAGGTCTCGGCCCCTCGGCTGGCATCAGTGAGATCTCTTCCTGAAGGAGAAGGTGAAAATCCTGACGATTGGGCTCTTCACAACTCCAAAACTCTGCTATCCGTGACAACCACCAACACAATGCCCCATCGATGATCTGCTCATTGCAGTTTCCATACTTGGGGTCTGATTTAGAGTTTTGCTTTGAGTGTACTATATGCCAGCAGTTAGGGACTATCCTCTCTGCCAAACTAAAGATCCGCCCTCCTCATTTAGATTCCTCCTTCAGTATGTCGATGGCAGAGACTACTCCATCTCCGAGGTTGACATAATCATCTGATGGCCCAACAGGGTAGTGGCCGTCGGAGGTTTGGCCATGTGTCTGCCCACTATATTTAGAGTGGACGGACAAATGGCACGTTTTTACTGTCTATACCACCAGGACATTGCTTTTTTATTTTAAAAAAAAAATCCCCGTTTGGGATTTTGTTTTTGCACCTTAAGCAAATGTAGAAAGCTTGACTTATGGCTCTATCATGTTGCTGGCCGTTCGTCAAACTATCAAACCATTTACAGGAACTGCAGTGATGGTGGTTCTAGAATATGCAAGAGATGTCCACTGGGCCATCAGAAACCTTCACATTTTCCCAGCAGAATGCCCTTGCCATGGAGGGACTAACTGACATAAAGCCCCTAAAGTCTGACTCTGAACTGATGTAGGCCCGACTCCATCTTGGCTATTGGAGTTCGCCATCTTCTCTCTCTCAAACCATGGTAGTCATCATCTTTCCTGATGCAGAATGATTGTCAGGTCTGCCCTTTGATGCAGATGTCTCCAGCCCTTACCTTTCTTAGAACCGTGAAAGAAACAAATTATTTGATTAATGACATGACATAAATGCAACACTTGATGTGACATTTGTCTGGCTCAGATGCATATTCCTCACCATGTCAAGGTTGAATAGGAACACTGTGGAGGGATGGTAGGAAGTAAGGCTTGGGAGGTTTGTCCAGTTTGTGTATGATGGCCTTTATTAGTGTTACGAAAGACAAATGTATACAGGAGCCAGATCTCATAACCAGGGTTTTGCAGGTGATAGTTCTCCTGTATAGTCTCTCCTTATGGATAACGTCACCAGGTAATAGTCTTTCTCCTTTTCTCCTCGCAAGTGCCCTTCAAGAAACAGGAGAAAACTCAGGTAAGTGATTTATAAAGGCTGTAGAAAGTACTAAACTGCTGTGAGGAGATATTCATATTGATATGGTGTTCTTAAGCAAGATTAATATCTGGAGGTGTCTTGGCGCTAACATCGGAACAGGTACAAAGCACGGTAGGAAACCTGCCTTAAAGAGAGACCGAGGTATTTTCTGAAACTAGACTGCTTTGGCTGAAGTTTGAATCAAAAGGTAATGTGTTCCACAAATTACATGTAGAGTACACAAAACGCCTGCCATCCCATGAGACTTTATTGCAATTAGGTACTACCAAAGACACGGATGCTGCACAGCACAGGTGTCTTCTAGCTACATGCCACTTGAAACTTCTTTGCAGTGGTTCTGGGCCAATCCCATTAAGGGATTTGTGGACCATACAAAGTGCCATAAAGGCCACTCATTTCTTAATCAGGAGCCAGTGAAGTTCATCTAATACTTATGACACTGAGTAACATTTAGATATCTTCTTGAAGAGATGGGCAGCAGCATTCTGTAGAAGCTGGAGTTTATTAAGTGAATACCCTGATTCAAAGCATTGAAATTGTCCAGCCTGGACAGCACTAAAGCAATGACAACTGATTATTGTAGCTCATAAGGAATAAGAGGAAGAATTGTCCTTGTATTTTTAAAATGGAGAAGCAGGACGAGGTAAGTTTGCTGACCTGATCTGTCAAAGTAATATTAGCATCAAGCATCACACCTAAGTTCCTAACTTTAAGAGCCGGACTAGGAAGAGTACCAATGGATGAAGGTCATCAAGAAGAGTTCCAAAAAGAGGTATCCTTACCAACTAGGAGAATCTCAGTTTTGTCGGAATTTAGCTTAAGACATTAAGCCTCATCCACTTGGAGACCTCAACCATGCATTGTCGAACCTCCTAGCAACCTCTTCCATGCCATTTGAAATTGGCACAGTAATTTGTATGTCATCTGCATAAGCAATTGTTGAGAAGTCAAATGATTTAATACATTTTACCAAGGGGGTAACATAATTGTTAAATATCATGGGGCTCATAGATGAGCCCTGGGAACCACCACAGGGTAAGAAGAAGGATTTCAACCTGAAATCCCCAAGACAACCTGACTGTTCCCTGTTGGAAAGAAAAGAGACTGACAGGTCTAAGCTGGTTCGTGGACCCTAATGTGGGCTAAACGGTCGATGGGGAAACTATGACTCACTGTATCGAAAACCATAAACAGTCCGAAGAGAACAACAATCGCCTTCCCATCATTATCCAAGATAGTTCTGATATCTTCTGAGGCTACCACCAGAGCCGTTGTCTCGCCACCATGGGTAAGAGCAAGATAGGGTGGTAGTTTTGCTCCTCATTGGGATTAGGAGAAGATTTTTTCAGAAGTGGGAGTATCAATGCCTTTTCCCATTCCTTAGGAAACTGAGCAGTGGTGATAGCCTTATTCAATAGCTCAGTCAGAGTGGGTGCAACCGTCTCAGCCAAGCCCTGTATAAGTTTTGGAGGACAACGATCAAAAGGAGCGTCCTGTCTTCAGTGAGAAGTGGTAACCTGCTAAACTCCTGATTATTGGACTTGCAAATCACTTCACTGGAGAGATAGCGCTGACTAATAGTGTTCAAATCAAAATCATTATAAACTGCCTTAACCTTGTTCCTGAAGAAATAGCTAAGCTGTTGCATGACAGCCGGCTGGATGAAATCATAGCAGTAGAAATGGGACTAGATAATTTTTTAACAGTTTTGAACAGTTCTTTAGCAACATTTTAAGCTATGTCAAACTGAGCTATTGAATAATTGTATTTGTCTATCAAATGTGCAGTATCTATGTTATCGGGATGCTCCCGGCGAAAAATACAGTCTCCCTAAAATGGTGTGAATAGGATAATGCGCATTAGATAAAATAAACTCACTTAAGGAGATCAGAAAATTTACTGGGTGGCCTGTATATCAAAAGATAATTAAAGGTGGCATTGTTATTCAATTTACATTTGAAAGTAAGAGCCTCACAAACCTTGCCGGCTCAAAGGAGATATCAAAGTATTACTGTTTACCTCACCTTTGGGTGACATTTCCATTTTTCATGCAACCTAGATCCACCTGTGCCCGGTTATCTTCGCCTTTTAGTGTTCTGACCTCTCCTGGACCGGATAACACCTTACATGCCCTTCAGTGAGTCTCTCCCTGCTGCTGGGTGCTCACCATCTTTCTCCCCCCTCCCTTTTTGATGGCGTCCATTCCCAGTGAGTGGTGGCTCTTGTCCCCCTGCTGTTCATTTACCGCCGTTGCCACAACTCTCCAGAGTTGTGATGGGTATCTCTGAATTGGCTGGTAATATTCACCACTACTTGGTCCAGCTCTTGTCATCCTATTTTCCTATATCCTCTAGGATGAAAGCTACTTATACTTCCTTGCTTTTTGGGACCTCTCCGCTGTCATGTCCTCGCCCCTTTCCACTGCCTCTGAGCAGTCCACGTGGTTCTCCTCTGTTTCTGTGCTTCGCCATTCCTCCGAAACATTCTCTCTCCCCCTGGTCTGACTCAGCGCCCTTCCTGTTTTCCGAGATACCTTCCTCCTTGTCCGGCATTCCTTTCTCTGCCTCGGAGCCTCCCCCTTTGTGCTATAAGAGGTAGTCCTTTAACAGTTTTGGTGTTTTTTGTGGTTAACCTGTTAGCCCATTGTTGGGTCAGACTCCTCCTGTGCCGGTGCCCATGTGCTGGAAGAATAAATAGAATGTGGAAGGGAATTGGATTCTGGAATGTGATAAACGGGTGGTGGTTGGCCTTGGGACATTGTCAGGCGGAGTTGGAAATTCTGTGTCCTGCTGACAGTGGAATACATTTACTTCCTACCTGCATGTCCGCATCTTAATACCGGTCCCCTCTCATAATGCAGTGCCACCAGCGTTCCTTGGGTACCTCTGTGGGAGGTGCATTCAAGTTATCAAATAAATCTTACTTCCTACCTTCGTTTCTGTAACTTAATACTGGCAACTAGTTGCAGCCATCAGCAGGACATCCCAAGCATCTTCTTGAGTCCATTTCCTGTAGAGTGAGTATCCAGCCAGTGGTGGTCACACACCATTGCTGCGGATCCGAAATTGCCATCAACTTCAGACTACCTGAGTTAAGAGCACTGCGTCCTTGTGCTTCCTTAAGATACTGTACGTTTGGATTCTTTTTTGGTGCTTCAGCAGGCAGGGGTTTCAGTGCGAGCACCAGCATGTGGTTTATGGCCTGCTGTGCACATTTCTGCTCATGACGTGATGCAACCTCCTACGCCCGGTGGCCATTTTGGATTGGGCCGTTCATTCTTCCTGCGTCGTGACATGACACCATCTCCATTTCCCACTGGCCATTTTGGATTGGGCCATTTATTCTGCTTTGCCTTCACTGCAATTCAATACTTCTCGCACGCATCTGTGACACGCACAATGTTCTTACGTGTTTCTTCTGGTTTGCTGGTTTTCTGCCCAGCATCACACCACTGTTAACACCTGGTAGGCGACTTAATCTGGCGGCTGTACATTTCAGCTGAATCTGGTTTGCAATTGCAAGCAACGTTGACACACACACCCTTGTCTGTGCATTTCTTCACGGCTCTTGTTATCAGGGACTTGCAGGGATTGGCACACTTTAAATTGCCAAACATTTCAGTAGCAAGTTTAATTCTGAGGAAATCTGCAGTGATCGGCACACTTCAAAAGCGTTTTCTCTTGCCAGTCAGTGTAGTAAGCCAGTGATTGGCACATTTTATATGTCAACTCTATCCTTGAACTTGCACATCTCTCTGTCCAGCTGTTCACAATATTGGGCATTTTTTTGAGTTGTGTGTCCAGTTCAACTCATGGTGACACACGCACTTTTTAATGCATTGAACAATTTGCTTTGACTTTCCCCACAACTCTAATCTGCACACTGTGCACCCTGCTACGGACTCCCACACTTCATCCATTTGCACCTTTCCACTCATATTTAAATTATCAGTAAAAGTGCTTTAATCTTGTAAGGCCAACATGTAATAGGTGATTTCACCATCAATGGCATTTCTTCCCAGTCCTGCATCTCGTGAATCTTATTGGGAATAATGGAAGGAGGGTTTTGAAGCATACTTAGATGCTATTGAGGGAGAATCTTTTCTGCCCAAGAAAAAGTTTGCAATCTTCAGACTGTTTAGGTTCTGAAGGCTGAAACATTTTGAAACACATTCCTACGGTTGTGGTCCTAACTGTAGAAGGTGAATGGGATGGTGTAGAAGACAAGTATCCTACAGCCGTCAAATCCCTAGATAAACAATTTCGAGCAAGTAAAAATTTGACATTAGAGAGGGACACATTCTACAAAAGGGTACAGTTACCAGGGGAATCTGCATCCAGCTATGTTGGTGCATTGCACATTCTGGCTGTCTCTAGTCAGTACAAATCACTTGAAGAGGAGATGATAAGGGACTAATTGCTAGAGAACACAAGTAGTAGAAAGGTATAGCATGCCCTGTTGTCCAAACTAGATTCAATGTTGCAGAAAGCTTCAGAGATAGCATCCGGGATTGAAAGCACAACATCCTATATGAAACAAATGTCAGAGTCTGGCTCTAAAATGCCGTCTCATGACGTGTTAATAGTTAATAGTAAATAGGCTAAAACTAAAGAGAAAACAGATCAAGAACAAGTCAACAGGAATGAGAAGGGCAACAAAAGATTCACCGAATCCAGTGGACAATCACTCATGGAGGACATATGTGGTGTGATTTCACAAGGATCCAGAAGACCTGTGTGTTTGGTGCACATCAATGGGGATGTAAGAGTCCTTGCAGACTCATGGTCCCCTTCCATCATTATGAGAGAGAAAGTATGGAATACATTTTCCAGGCTCAGGGAATAGTCTTAAGGGGTTCTTCTTATGCTCCTTGGCTATCGAGAAAAACTCATCGATGTGGTGGGTGAATTTGATGCTTACTTATGCTTAAGGGACAATAAAAAGGGGTAGTGTTTGTGGCAAGAGATGACGAATGACTGTTATGGTGGTACGACCTGGGAATTTTGGGCATCATACTGGATCCCAACAATCCCTTTCAGTTTATACTGAAGAAGGATTATACCCATGTTCTAGCAGTCAAGGAAAACACTTGGGAATCAGCGTATTCAGGAACGAACAGGGCTTATTCAAAGGCTTCAAACACAAAATAAGATTGAATGAAGTGGCTCAATCGGTAATGCATAAGATCCATTGAGTACCATTAGCCTTGGTGGCTGAGTTAAAACATGAACTGGACAAGTTGTGTGCCAACGGTATAATAGAACCTATTGAGACATCGAACTGGATGTCTCCCTTGGTTCTGACCAAAAAGGCTAATGGTACCCTGTGCATGTGCATTGACTTAAGTGATCTTAGTAATCATATATGGGTGGATCAATATTCCTAACCCAACATTATGGAGAAGACCTCTACTCTCAAATGGGGAAAATGATGTAGTTTTTTGGATGTGACATCAGCATATCATTGGATCAATTTGTGCCCTGATTCCAGGCACTACACAATGTTCATCACTCTACAGGGGCTATTCCAATTCAGACGCATGCACTTTAGGCTTGCTTCTGCTTCTGCAGTTTTCCAGAGGATTGTGGAGAGCAAGATCAAAGATTCCGGGGTGATGGCTTTTCAGTGCAATATGCTGGTATATGGTGCTGGGCGGAGCTCGTAGAGTTTCATGCCGCGGAATTCCACAGAGTGACTGACCCCCCCCCCCCCCCCCCCCCCGAATTCTGCAGAGTTCCGTGAGTGGATGAAGTATTGCATCTGGTTGGTATAATCACGTTATGTATATTGTACAGAAATAAATTGAAGGGGTTTTACGGGATAATTATTCAATCCCGGTCCAGTAGGGTGCATCAGAGCCTGTGAAATGCTCTGTGTGGATAGTGTGGACCTCCTCATCTGTTTGCATGTTTTATAATTTTAAAGCAGAAGCTTCAGTGCGGAGACAGACAACCTGTGTTCATGGCCCTTTTCCCTACATAAGTGGAGGAGGGTTGGCATGCACCTCAGCACTGACAAGGAGCAGAGAAGTTCTGTTTGGTCCACAGCTGTTTACGTCTTGAAAATCAGCTAAGACCCATCATTTTTCAACACAGCGCACCTGTTGCTGCTTTTTCCGCCCACAAGAACACCATGCCTAATCTGCGTGATATTATTGATCTTGACAGGATGAAAGGTGAAGGTGCACGCTCCACTACATTTACAACATGTAGGAGGCAAGTAGAGACAAAGATCTTCACAGCAGATGTTCACTCGCCCCGCTATCTGCATTTGAGCATTACAGGACCAGACTGTTGTTGTGACTCGGTCGTGACACATCACAGTGCCCAGTTCCATGTGCGACACACAGATAGCTGCAGCTTACACATTAGAAATCGGGTGCTTCCTCACTGCATCAATTTCAAATAAACTTCAACTCTTCTCTGCAAGTAAGGAGGCTAAAATGATCTCCAATCTGCTGCTCTCCAGTCCCGTTATGAATGGACATAGTGCCACTGTAAAGTGGTAATAATCACCCACAAATCCCGGCCTGCACCCCGTTACTAGTAGATTTCTTTCCTGCCTACAGTGCGCTTAAAAAGCCCATCTTTCAACATAAAAAAAATTCCTCTCTTTAAACTGAAATCCACCTTTCAGAGAGCCACTTAATTATTCAACAGCCACACCGCATTTGTCACTGATCAAGGAGTCTGGTGTTCTACAAGCAAACAAACGCCACTGGTTTCAGGCATTCCAATCGAATAACTCAGCCAAGGGTTGTCTTTTTCTTAAGGCAAACTCAACCTTGAAAATAAAATGTAACTATTTCAAGTGCTTTTAAATTAATTACACTTTTAAATGCACCTTAACAGAAGTAATCACTCGCGCAAGAGCAGCAATGCAAAACGCTTTGATCACGAAAGTGAAAATTACATTTAAGGTAGGGTGTCGCTAAGCACAACAATAATTATTTACCTGAACTTTGAGACAAAACTTTTTAACATCCGCATTGCTTACCATATCCAACAACAGCATTCGGCATATGTTAGGCCTGGAACTCCAGGCACACAGCTGTGCTCCCTACCGGTATCCGCACTGGGCTTCAGTTTCAGGCAATCTCGTGACTAATGACTAATTTATAGCCCAATCCAAGAAATCAAACAAAACACTGGTCTTCGAGGCTTGCCCAAAGCTGCTGTCTCTTCGCGCATGCGTAGAGGAAAAGGAAGTGGTGCGAGACGAAAATAGGACACAAGCAACCGGTGGAAAGTCAGAAATTGGACGCGCTGCAGAACGAGCATGCCACAGTGAGTGCCTTTTCCCTGAGCATCATTACCCATAATTCACAAAATAATTTACAACCTACCAAGAACAATATGCAAGGTTTGAATGAATTGGTGGGTGGTAAGCTCGGCTGCATGGCAGGAACAAAGTTTTTGCTGAACTTCGTGTTCCAAGCGGAGTAGTGGGTGAAACTCTGCAAACTCCGCACACGGGCGCGGAGTGCACTGCCCACACTTAATCAGTGGCAGCACAATGAAAGGCTACATCAAATGTTAACCATTTTAGAGGGTAAAGGAGTGAGTCTTAGTATCAACAAATGCAGATTGAACAGACCCACGGTCGAGTATTAAGGTTTGAAATTGTTCTCGGAGGGTGTAGAACCCAAAGCCAGCTTGGTAAAAGTCATTGAGGTCCTTCATGGGACTTTTTGTACTAGGTAGGTCCTAATTGTGCTGCTAAAACGTTTCACATGAGGGGTCTTCTCAAAAAGAACATCAGATTCAAGTGGGATGCCGAGTTTGCCGAAGAATTTGATCAAATCGAGAGAGAAATTTCCCAGGCCATTCTCTAAAGCACTTTGACACTAGGGGCCAGACTATAATCATGACTGATGCCAGTCAAAGATGGTTGGGAGCTGTGCTTATGCAACGTAGAGGAGGCAAGAATGAAATTGTAGCATTTGCAACCAGATGTTTGAGGGGAGCTGAGGCAACTTATTATGTCATTGAATAGGAAGCATTGGCTTGCTGGTGGGGCATTGTCCATTTTAAGCCTTACTTATGGGGCTCAAAGTTTACTAAGCGAGTGGATCACAAACCCTTGGTCCAGCTCTTTACCACTAGGGTGAGGGTAAGAAAGCAACTCCCCAGAGTGCCAATGGCAATATAGACTTCAGAAACAAAACCTTAGCATAAAGTATGTGCCAGGAAGAGGAATTTGTTTGCAGACTCTCTGTCTAGATTTCCTGGGAGTGAAGACAATGAGGGTGTAAAGGAAGGAGAGGACTGATACCGAGATGGCTTGCAGTATAGAGAGTCACTCAGATTGTGCCATATCAGAACTAGAGTGGAAAGATGCCCACGAAGGAGATCAGGAAGTCAGGGAGGTCATGGAAGACATAAGTAAGGTCTGGTCAAGAGGGAGTTCAAAGGAAGGCTCAATCAGTAAGTACAAACATGTTTGAAGAACTTTTTGTGGTCAATGGGTTGTTTTGTCGTGCCTCCTTGCTGGTGGTTCCCGAAGCCATGAGGATTAATGTACTCACATCAGCCCACGAGGGGCACACAGGCAAGAGGGCTGTAAAAAAAGGGTTAGAGAAAACCTTTGGTGGTCTGGTTTAGATAAGCAAATTTAGTACTTTGTGAGGGATTGCATCTGTTGTGCCATAAGCAAATAGCTGCAGGTGACTGTTCCCAGCCTTGTGGAAGCGATTGAGGTTCCAAGCAAAGCATGGGCAAAACTGGCTATAGACATTATAGGCCCAAGGGCATTTTCCATTAGTGCTCCCGGAGAAAGGCATCGTTCTCATAGACTACTAAAGTCGCTGGAGATCCAGTGAGACACCAACCTGTGGATAAGTATCACTAATATACACACATACGGCCCATAAACCACACTCACTTACTATACCCGGTCGATGAAACCTCACTGGAAATCAAGTTTAGGGCTTTTTCTAAATGTCCGAATTTGAGCCTATTTAATTACTAAGACCTTCCCTTACACATGGATCTATTTTAGTTGATTAGTGTTGATAATTTATCACAGAAACATTTACCTGTTTTATTCATTAAATGACCACAGACTCAGTTTAGATTTTAAGTTTCATCTACATTTTTAGTGAATAAAATACAAATTACAGTGTTAACTCCATCATTCTGAAGAGGTAAGATTTGTTTACCTAAATTAGACTATACACTTTAAGGACAAGTACCTCAGGAAAGAGGATAGAGAGAAAAAGCACACTGACAAAATACACAGATTATATTTACCTAGGATGGTGCAAGATCAGACCCTTCTGGCCAAGAATTTGGGCCCTATGAAAGGTTTCAGGTGAAAGGTTCAGGACAGGATTAGGACAGGACTGGCAACAGGATTTAACACCAGCGTCAAAGCCCTCTCTGATGCTAATTACCTCCTCAATTCTTCCGCAAAGCTTCTTCCTATTCTATTGCCGCCTCGGTTCTTCTGCAAAACTCCTTCCTAGTGTTATCTGTTAAAAATTCTAAGTCTGCTTTGATTGGACAAGCCAAAGGGATGATCATCACACCATGCTAAGTTTAATGCTTTTTCTTAAGAGCATTGTCTTATGTTCCCACCCATTAATTTGTTTCTCCAAAGCTTTATTTCCCACCCATTTTCATAATGGCTTTATAACATTGTATAAAATGTATATATTTGTCTATAGAGTCTTCAGGATGTTCCGTCGTCTCTCAGGACATGGGAAAGGGTTGTCCTTTATCGGGTTCCAAGACTTGAGATCGGAACTCCGGAGTTGTTTCCAATGCGCCTGTGCGCACTGATCACGTGGGTATTGGCCTCATCTCTCTTTTAGGCCCATTTACGAACTAACAGAGAAGTAAAAAAGACAAGATATTAGATTCAAATAAAATGATTTCACTGTATACCACTTATCTCTACTCTAATCCCATTTAATAAAAATAATTCTTTATGCATTAGCACTTAGTACAAACACGGTTTAATTTTGAGCAGAGCAGATGCTTAGCATGTGAGTTATGAAGCAGCCATGTTTGGCGTTACTGTCCAGAAGCAAAGCTTTCCCTCCAAGCGTTATGACGTCATGCAGCTGGCGCATAAAATACCCAAAGACCCGGCAGCTCTACATCTTGAGACTCTTATGACCACACTGGGCCTCCAACAACTAGTTGATGTCCCTACACACATTAAAGGTCATACTTTGGACCTTGTCTGGACCTCTCAACCAGGGGCCATCCTTACAGATATCGTCCCGTGTATGTGGTCAAATGACTCCCTAATTAGGTGCTGTATCCCAAAAGATAGCCACCTAACCAACCCGCCCCAAATATGGAAAATGGTGCGTCAATGGAAAAAAATTGAGCCTGCAACCCTAGTAGACTTTCTTCTCTCTTCCACTCTTCCTTCCATCGGACAAGGAAATTTAGATCAGGAATGCGAAGCTCTTACAAAAAGCTTACGCACAGCTATAGATCAAGTAGCACCCGAGCGGAAGCTTAAGATCAAGGATGAAGTAAAAGGGGCCCCCTGGTTTAACCCCTCGCTAGGAGAAACTAAAAGAAAGCTTCGCCACACAGAAAGACGTTGGCGCAAAACTAATGATCCAGCAGAGCGAGAGAAATACAAGGCACTACTCAACTCTTACAAAAAATGCATCACAACAACTAAAGCTGAATGCTATGAAACCAGAATCAATACTGCAGATAACAAACAGAAAGAAATCTTTAGAATCCTGAAAGAACTCAGCAAAAAAACAGATCAAAAACCAGCTGATGCCTTAATTGATTGTAATGCATTCCAATCCTTCTTCCTGGAAAAAGCGAGGAGTATTCTTTCTGATATGACAATACTCCTAATAACTATACCTTACCACCTTTTTCCCAAACCTCACCTCCTGATCATGCATTCTCCAGTTTTCCTAAACTGGACACAGTTTTCCTCAGGCTGCACACGAACCGGATAAAAACAGGTTCCCCCTCAGACCCATGTCCCCCTACAATTTTTCGAATGGCACTTCCGGGTCTAGAAAGACAAATCATTCCCATGCTAAATAATTCCTTAGAGAGCGGATATCTGCCATCCTGCCTCAAGGAGGCAAACCTCTACTAAAGAAGCCAGGGGCCGATGCGACCAACCCCAAAAACTATAGACCTATCTCCCAACTACCCTTCTTGGCTAAAGTCTTAGAACAACATGGTCTGAAAACACTCTCACCCTTCCTGGAGGACCACCATCTCCTCCAGGGACGCCAAGCTGGGTTTAGAGCACATCATAGCACTGAGCTGGTTATGTTATCAGTGCTTGATGAGCTTAGAGCTATGGCTGACAGTGAAAGACCCTGCGCCCTGATATTATTGGATCTATCAGCGGCATTCGATACTGTCAGCCATGCTCTACTACTGGACAGACTTACCACCCTAGGTATTCAGGATCAGGCCCACCGATGGCTTGAATCCTTCCTATCTGGTAGGTCCCAAAGGATCCAACTGGGAGATGCAGTATCTGATATAGGCTCGCTTAACTGTGGAGTTCCCCAGGGCTCAGCCCTATCCCCACTCCTCTTTAATGTTTACTTGCAACCACTGGTAACAGCCTTAGCCAACATGGGCTGCAAAATGTTTAATTATGCGGATGGTACCCAGCTGCTTCTCAGCATCAATAATACCGCATCCGCCCAGATCCAGGCACAAAATATCCTCAGACTCACCGTGAGTTAGATGACAGCCAACTCACTAAAAATCAATCCTGACAAAACAGAGATCCTGGTCATTCCTACAACAGAATCCCCCTGGAGTGACCAGTTCTGGCCCCAAGAACTAGGTCCCACCACCAGACCTAGGCCAGCTCTAAAGAGCCTTGGCATAAAAATTGATGTCGAACTTTCAATGGCCAACCAAATCTCCTCCGTGGTTGGTAGCTGCACGGGCCTAATTAGGCAACTCCGCAAACTGGTCCCCCTTCTCTCTACCTCCACACTCCACACAATCGTTTCAGCTACCATTATCTCGAGGTTAGATTACGGCAACGCCCTATACCTTGGTCTTCCCCAGACACTGGCAAACAGATTACAGGTGGTTCTAAATGATGCAGCCAGATTGATCTTTAGACTTCCTAGAAGATCCCATGCCACCCCGCTTCTACGCAAATTGCACTGGCTCCCTATAAAACAAAGAGTGAAATTCAAGAGCCTCTGCATAGCCCACAAAGCTATATATGGCCTAGCTCCTACCTACATAAAAGAACGCCTTGAGGTTTACATCCCGGGACACTGGATGCATGACGTTATAACGCATACTGTTACAGCGCATGCTTTTACAACGCAACTTTTACAACACAGGATCCATTACAACGAATACCATTACAACACATTTTTTTACAACGCATATACCTTTACAACGCATACCATTACAACGTAAGTATAGGTAACTATATAATTTTTTTTAAAATGTAGGTTACTAAATTTAATATAATTTAATTTTATTTAATTTTATTTTAATGTAATTTTTTTGTAATTTAATTTAATTTTTAAAAAGTACCCCTTTACCCAAAAACCCAAACCTAGCCCTGAACCCTAAAAATACCCCTTTACCCAAAAACCCATACCTAGCCCTGAACCCTAAAAATACCCCTTTACCCAAAAACCCATACCTAGCCCTGAACCCTAAAAATACCCCTTTACCCAAAAACCCATACCTAGCCCTTAACCCTAAAAATACCCCTTTACCCAAAAACCCAAACCTAGCCCTGAACCCTAAAAATACCCCTTTACCCAAAAACCCAAACCTAGCCCTGAACCCCAAAAATACCCCTTTACCCAAAAACCCAAACCTAGCCCTGAACCCTAAAAATACCCCTTTACCCAAAAACCCAAACCTAGCCCTGAACCCTAAAAATACCCCTTTACCCAAAAACCCAAACCTAGCCCTGAACCCTAAAAATACCCCTTTTCCCAAAAACCCAAACCTAGCCCTGAACCCTAAAAATACCCCTTTACCAAAAAACCCATACCTAGCCCTGAACCCTAAAAATACCCCTTTACCCAAAAACCCAAACCTAGCCCTGAACCCTAAAAATACCCCTTTACCCAAAAACCCAAACCTAGCCCTGAACCCTAAAAATACCCCTTTACCCAAAAACCCAAACCTAGCCCTGAACCCTAAAAATACCCCTTTACCCAAAAACCCAAACCTGGCCCTGAACCCTAAAAATACCCCTTTACCCAAAAACCCAAACCTAGCCCTGAACCCTAAAAATACCCCTTTACCCAAAAACCCAAACCTAGCCATGAACCCTAAAAATACCCCTTTACCCAAAAACCCAAACCTAGCCCTGAACCCTAAAAATACCCCTTTACCCAAAAACCCATACCTAGCCCTAAATCCTAAAAATACCCCTTTACCCAAAAACCGATACCTAGCCCTGAACCCTAAAAATACCCCTTTACCCAAAAAGCATACTTACCTATACTTACGTTGTAATGGCATGCGTTGTAAATGTATATGCGTTGTAAAAAAATGCGCTGTAATGGTATTCGTTGTAATGGATCATGCGTTGTAAAAATTTCGTTGTAAAAGTCATGCGTTGTAAAAGTTGCGTTGTAATGGGTGTATACCCGGGACGCTCATTGCGATCCTCCGAGGCACACCTTTTGTCTTGTCCTCGGCACAAACTCTCCTCAAAAGGTGGGAGAGCTTTCTCAGTACTTGTCCCCAAGCTCTGGAACAAGTTATCTGACCATCTCCGTAAAGATCCTAACCTGCTCCACTTTTGGAAATTACTCAAAACTATCCTGTTTAGGGAAGCACTAAGCACAGCTTAACCCTCTCTCATATCTGACCCAATTACCGTCCATGCAGTCATGCCACCCCCCCTCCCGAGCGCTAAGAGACCTGTCGGTGATTTAGCGCTATATAAGTTTCAATTAACAATAACAATAACAAGTGCAGTCCATTTCCCACGTTTTAGCGGCAATTTTAGTTGCACTCGGGTTACTTGTTAGTAGACACATAGGCAAGCTTCCCCCTCTTCTAATATGTGTAAGAATATTGTATAAAATGAGTACTACAATTATTAGTAATTTATTATAATTTTTATATGAGCGAATGTATCCAGCAAGTTGCTTACGTGCAAATCCTTGCTGCATCACTGGTCAGAAGAAAAATTTGTAAAGGTGCTGATTCCGCAAGTGTGTATGTGCCCCTATTTAACAGATAAGGGGTGTCTGATGATTTGCTTTCCGACAACAGTTGTCAATTTACATTAGTGTAATTAGAAGAATGTTTGAGGTTTTTGGGCCTAAGGCACACAAAAACATCCCTCTATCATCCTAGGAGTAACAGTCTCATTGAGAGATTCAATAGAGTCATCATAGAAAACGTGCAATTGTCCTAAGCCCATGGCTTAAATTGCAAACTAGAACTCAAAAAAATGTTTTGGGCAGTGTGCACCACAGCCAATGCTGACACTGAAGTGTCACCTTTCATTCTGTTGAGGGTTACATGTACTCACTTCCAAATTGTTGAGGAGATGAATGGATGAGTTTGAGTTACCTGAAAATAAAATAAAGGACGCGTGTAAGCACAAAACAAATATGACCAAACTTACATCAAGCCAGTGTCCAGGGAACTGAGGTTGTGTGAGGTGATCTTGTAAGAGTTATGTGAGAGGCTGGCTTAGTATATGGTGCCGACTTATGTAAGTGTAGCACCCTGCAAAAATCCAGACAACCCTTATGGTATTTTAGTGGTCTTAGACAACCTTAGAAAGCTCTCTAAGTGGTAGCTGTGGACAGAAGCCTTCAGGCTTAGTCTAAAAGGAGTGTAAAGCAGTTTGTTTTACCAGTACCTAATCTTATGGTATAGGTTAAAGGAAAAAGAACATATAAATATATATAAATATAGGTATTTAATATTAACGCTCACTAACACAAGTTCTTAAATCCTACCCGGAGATGCAACACAATACACACAATACTTTGTCAATAGAATACATAGACAGCACAGAACCGTGACTCAAGTCAAGAATGGACCCAGAAGACGTAGAAGAGCCGGGAACTCAAGGAATTACCTGAGGTGAGTATCTAGGAACCCCAAGGAGACTGTGTGCAGAGTAGGAACAGAGTGTGCTCAATGTTAGTCAAAAGGTAAATGGTGGATGCAATTTTAAAGAAGAAGGACCCTTTCCAGTGGACCCTGAAGAAACCCCGTGGAGGATGGAAGGTTAGAGAGTCACCCTACCCAAGGATACCCCAAGAACCAGGATACCTACACCAGGGAAGCCGGGTGCATTGGTGTGAAGTGACGTCAGAAGCGGCCTTAAACCACAATGGAGGACTTTGGAAAAGATGCCACTGGTTAAGAAGGTGAAAGTATCCAGTGCAACCCAAAGGTGTATTCAAGGAGAGTGATATGTGCAAGCAAAGGGGACAGAGTCTGTGCCACTCGGGAGTGACCAGGAGGCACGGAAGGCAAATGCCCACTGATGTCGGAGGTGCATGGGAGTTGACGCTGCCCTTGAAGTTGCAGCTGTATGGACCAGGTGATGCAGAGGAGGACTAGGAGCCATGCACGACCTGTCTCACATCAGATGTCAATCGCCAAGGGGTCAGTGTCCGGCAGCGGCACCAACAGGCCTTAGCAGCGGCAATCAATGTAGGTGAAGAACAAGGTGCGGTGTCGGAACCAGCAAGGTCCAAGTGACTCACCACAAGCAAGTAAGTCAGAGCAGGTCCTGAGGAAGGAGGGTAGCCCACTGGAGCCAAAGAAGACCCTCTAGAGGACCAATAGGCCAAAGGCACAGGATTAGCAAGAGGACCTTGAGCAGCTCGCCAAAGGATGAAGACCCACGATGCAAGGGATGTGATGCGGGCAATGATCTTGGCTGCAAGAGACGCTTGAGGTTGGAGCCAGAAGATCTCTGGAGGAGAGAGTCAACAATCCTTGGCAACAGCAAATCAACGCGGTGGACAGGGGTTCTGTTCCAGCGGTTCCGGCGAGAGATACCGTCCTCAAACTCAATGAGAAGGTAGTGCGGGTGACGAGGGAGTTGCAGAACCAACACCTGTGTTGCTGACCCTTTCGAATCCCATGAGAGCCCAGGATTAGCAGACCAGTCAGCTGCATTGCGGTGCCTGCAGATGCAGGGGAGTGACTCCTTCACTCCAAGGGAGATTCCTTCGGGTGTCTTGGATGTCCACAGGCCCTATGAAGAACCTGTATGGAGCACAGGCATAGACGTTGCAGCAGACTTGCAGGACGACGAGACCAGGAGCAGCAAGAGTCTTCCCAGCTGCAGTCTTGGTTCCTAACACGAAGTCCAGCTAGGTCCAGAGTGCCCTGACGGTCAAAGTTGAAGTAGTATGTTATCTGAATCTTGTCCCACGACAAATCTAGAGACCCATCCACAGGTAAGCCCTTGGGTACCCTAAGGAAAGGGTTGGAACGATTCAGGTGTCCCTGCCAGAGGAGAGCCTGGACAGTGGAGAGGATACTCCACCCTGTCCCAATACACTAAGTTCTGACAGGATACCTATTGTACTGCCTTTTACTGCTCAAGCTTGGTTCAGCAGCAGGAGGGCAAAATCGTGTCTCTGGTCGGCAACAGCCATAGTTTGCTGTCAGGGTCTAAAAGACTGGTACCAGGAGCACTGAGGGCCTTCCGGAGGAGCTTTACACTGAATGTAATCACACAATTTCTGGTTTGGGGGTATGATTCTAACATGACAGGGTTCATTACAGCCAGTTTAGAGATGGTCATCGTACAATGATGCATGGCCAGTCTTTGTATCTTAATGGCTGATGCACTTGCAACCCGGGAGAATAGACCCGAAGGTTGTAGGTGTGTCCTGCTCATGCAGAGGCACCCTCACACTTAGAACCGAGCACCCTGCCTTCAGGATTGAAAGGCCTGCCTTAGGGGTGACTTATAGGATTTTAGTGCAGTGACCCCAGATATAAGGAATCTTATATCTGTCGTAAATGGTGCTGGCACCAGCTTAAACGGGCTGCAATGGCAGGCTTGAAATCCCAATTTGAGTGGTCTCTCATGGGGGGCATAATACATTCTTCAGTCCATGGGAGACCCCTGATGTAGCTATGCCCTGGGTACCTTAAAACCATAAACTAGGGACTTACAAGGGTACACCAGTAGCGAATCTGGAGTGTACCTAAGTGCTCACCATGCCCAATTTGGGGAAGAGCACAGAGACTGGGGTCCTGATTAGCAGGATCCCCGTCAGACTAGTCAGAAACCATTGCAGCACCAGGCAAAAAGTGGGAGTCACCATGCTGAAGGATCCTACCTTCCTACAGGTGAAATATTCAAGGATTTTAACCAAGGGGGACTCGAGGTTCTCCGATCTCAAGAAAGTAGTGAAATTGAACAAACGTGCTGTGAATTTGGAGGATGGCAGATGGTGGAACAAATGTAAAATATTGGTGTCTCGCTCACACCAGAAGGATGAGTCTGTGGAATGTGTGCCGGTAAAAGATCGTGGTATTAGCAAAAGTGTGGAACAGTGGATTCTGGGGGGATTCTGGGATGTGGGGACTGGGTCGTGGTTGGCCTTGGGACATTGTGAGGTGGAGGTGGCAATTCTGTGTCCTGCTGACAGTGGAATACATCTTATTTCCTACCTGAATGTCTGCATCCTAATATCAATCCCCTCTCATAATGCAGTGTTTGTGTAATTCTTTTAGGGGCCACCAGTGTTTCTTGGCTACCTCTGTGGGAGCTGCTGTCAAGTTATCAGATAAGTGGGGTGGGGGGCCGTGGTCTTTCACATCTCCCCTCCCTCATTTTCTTCCTTGGAAGAAGCTTTCCTTGAGGGTATCAGGAAAGGAAATTTTCTTTGGTTTTCCCCCTTCCTTGTCTATGGTATGTTTTAAATTGGAAGGGTTGAAGAGCCAAAACCACCCTGTTCAGTAAGTATCTTCCGAGGGAACCCTACTCTTGGAAATATCACTTTCATAGGCCTCGCTATTTGGGTGGTGTTGGGCTGTCAAAGTGGGACCACGTCAGGACATCGGGTTACATAGTCTACCATGGCTTAGACAAACCGATAACCACTTTGAGAGAGAATAAGGGGCCCTATAATATCCATTCCCACCCAGGAGGAGGATTCATCTACAATTGGGAGTGGGTATAAATTAGCCCTTGGAGGTGAATACTAGCTCTTTATCTAGCAAATAGTGTACTCTTAGCAATACTTCTTTTTATCTGTTAACAAATACCAGGCCAATAAAACTTCTCTAAAATAGCCTTCTCTGTCTTTTCTGGTCTGAAATACACCCCTAATAAATGGATGTGAGCTAGGAATAAGACTTTATTCCTAAAGGCCTCTGTAATAAGCAGCTGTATGTGTTGTCTCTCCCCCTGCCCCACTTCAATTTAACAACCCTTTATGCTGGCAAAAATGTGGACCTACTACTTGGAGGTCTTCCTCTTCTTTGGCTCTTTTGCGGGTCTCATGGAAGAGGGGGTCTTCCTTCTATGTGGCTTTAAAACTCCTATCCGAATCACAGATTCTCACCTCATTATGCAGGCAAGGTTATCGGATCTCCATATTTTTCCACCCTTCTTTGTTTCTTGCTTTCCTAGGTTTGGGGGGGGGGCTTTCACCATCTTCTACTCCTGAAAAAGGGACTTCCTCCAACCAAGAGTCCCCCTCTGTCCAGGAATCTTTGACCAGTGACTTCAGTTTGGGATAATCTGTCCCACCTGAGGGGTTCAGGTAGTTTTGGGATCAACCCCACCTGAAGAAGTAATGGTTTCTCTCCTTTATGTGTTGTATATCCACCTTCACAACTAGATATAACATGTTGCCCCGGTAACACATTGGTAGTCACCATTCCTGTTTGCTCCGGAGTTTCTCCATGGAGGAGCTGGGGTCTCATCATGCTTTGTCCACCTGAGCCTGGTTATCTTTGCCTCTGAGTGTTCTTAGCCTCTCCTGGACCTGGTAACACCATATGTGCCCTTCAGTGGTCCTCTCCCCTTTGTAAGGTGCTCTCCATCCTCTTATTCGCTCCTTTTGGATGACACCCACACCTCGTGAGTAATGGCGACCATCTCCCTAGAGTGCTGGTGCCCAACCCCCTGACTTTCAATTACTGCAGAAGCCACAACTTTCCAGAGTTGTGGCGGGAGTCTCTGCATAGGCTGGGCGCAATCAATACTTGCACCCCCAGCTCTGGTCATCCTCTTCCTCTATCTCCTCCAGGAAGTCTGCTACTCGTGTGGGACTTCTCCGCAATCTAGTCTTCATCCCTTTACACCTCCTACGAGCAGTCCTTGTGGTTCTTCTAAATCTCAGCATCTCACCTATCCTCCGAATTGGCATCCTTCCTGTTTCCCGAGACCTCTTCCTCCTTCTCCAGCATCCTTTTCTCTGCCTTAGCTCCTCCTCTCTTGCACTGTAAGAGGAAGTCCTAGGTTAGTTTTGGTGTATTGGTGGTTGACCTGTAAGCCCCTTCCCTCTCTCAACACCATGTTTGTGTCGGTCCTTTAGGTGCCACCAACATTCCTCAGGGACCTCGCTGGAAGCTGCTGTCAAGTTATCAGGTAAGCTGGGCGGATGGGGTCACACATTTTTTACAAACACATACAGAGATATAACCAAAATAGTGTAGTCTGAATTGATATCCTTTACCTTATATGTTCATAAAGAAAAGTCTGGGACACACACTTTCATATACATAATCTATGTAAGAAATACCTATCTTTTGTCAGAAATTCACATTTCTGATAAGATTTACTATAATAGGACTATCGCTTTACTACTTGCAAGGCGAGGTCCTGCCCCCAGATTATCGCCCAAGTTTCTGACAGAGAGGGTCTCACCTGCTGCTAGCACACTTTGAACTTAGCGGATTCTATATCTTGCCTGACGCCGATAGAGCAAGTCCAGAAGAAGACTGAATGCTACCGCACAGTGTGTTTGCCCTTCGCGGGGAACACCGTCTTCATGTCTCTGCTGATAAAGACAGCCTTTAGCTGCCAACAAGGTATATAGTGTGTCTCTTCTCTCTAAGACACTCTAGATTGCAAATCGTTCTGCCTTGCATGCTCTCTTAATATAATGCACAGAAGTAGAAGTTAGTGTTAGGTTTTAGATTACATTTTAGCAATATTAGAAATGTTTATTTTATTCTTGTTATTAATAACATTCCTTCTAGCTTTTTGTATAATACTCTGTGTAGTTGTTTAAGATATACTGAGAAACAGACTGTTCCTGTAGTAATAATACTTTTAATTAAAAGTGTTGATTCTTGTTAGTGCAGTGTATGAGTGATATTGTGAATAGCGAAATAGGTATTTCGCTGTTACCATGGTGCTCCCGATCCATTTATGAACTTCTTAGTAACCCAGAAGCAATACTTCTATGTCAATTACACATTGAACAGTGTTCTGGGGTCTACAATAACTGGTCTTTCATCCAGCTCCATGGCCTCCCAGACTCCACACCGGCATTCCTTGAGGATATCAATGTTTGATCCAGGGCTGGAAAAGAAACATGATCTCAACAATCCCATCCTGATGGAAATCACATGGCTCCCCTTGCCAGCACACAACATATTCAATAACAAATGCACCATTTAAAAAGCTATCATGACCATCACCATCTCTGGTGGTTCTTGGCACACCCATAGTCATCCCTCCATTAGAGTGGAGACTATGAAGTATTAAAAAGAAAAACACAAGCAGCTGGCCTTTTCCATGTATCCACTCAGGATCTGGAACAACATCACTGTATCCATAAGAATTGCCCAAAAGTACATAAATTTAGGAAAGAGTTGAACACTCGCCTTTTTAAAGAACACTACATCACAATGCAGTAACAATCCAATAACCAGTTACTCTTATCCTTTGTTTACTCTATGTTACACTATACAGCGCTGCACTGTCTTTTTGACTAGGTTTGTGGTACAGAAATACCACATACATCAGTCCATTCATTTCTGATAGGCAAAGCCACCCCAGTGTTTCACCTATGTCTTTTGCACATAGATGAAACTAGTTCTTTCATTAGTGAATATTGCATGGACTAGTAAAGATAAAAGGTTAGATTATTACTCAAGCTATGACACGTGCCAAGATAGTGTTTTGCCATTTAGTGGACTTTTAAACTTAAGATATTTGATTGCACAACCTTATGCAGGTTAACACAGCAATAAGTAAACGCGCTGTAAATAAGAATGATTCTATATACCGCATTAACGGTGTTTTACCATTAAAGACTCAACCAAATCAAAAGAAAACACAACTAAAGCATAGGAAGAACAATTGCCTACCTGTCACCGACACCACAGTGTAAATCTGTCTCTCTCTGTTTTAAAGTGAGTCAACAAAGGATAAGACTACTGGAGAGTTTAAAATGAAATAAAGAAGGGCATTGAATACCAAAGAACTGGAATTTAAAGGTCTTGGTTATATGAACAAAGACCTAGACATAAAGCTAGTAATGTGATGCGAGGATTCCAACATAATGCATCACATCAAGTTTTTCAATTTAAGTGAATTTGCCTGAGACATCTTTTGTACAGTTGTCAACAACTGCGTAATTCAAAACCGAGGAGATTGCAGCATGAGGATTGCAAAGAACAGAGCAGGTACCTATAATTTCATTAAATCTGAAGGCATTTAGAAACCTATCAACATATGTTATTAGGGATATAATATGTTTTACTGGAAAAGACATGTTGCAATTTAACTATGTGTCGGTGCCCGATTCCACAAGAATGTTGTTTCCCAGAAGCCCACCTTGTTGCACCTCTGACTCTGTAGTGAAATAAACAGAGCTTCAGACTGGACGAATGAGGGGAAGGGAATTGGGGAAGATACTGCTGGAAAGGACATCTGGAACAGAAATAAGAACATTTTAGCAAGAATTGATTCTTGTCTCATTTACAAGCAAGCATAAAAAAAATATCAAATATATTTACATATTAAGGTTTCATGCAAGGTCACCAGCAACTATGCTTGCTTTTCTGCAGATCAATAACATCTATGTAGAAAACACAATCATGCAAATTCCAGTAGGTGACCAAAACATCTTGAGAAAGTAACTGTCTCTTGTACCTTTCAAGTAAAATTAGACCACCCAGAATGATAGTAAAATCGGTTTTTAAGATAGGAGACTTTGTAAACAGTCCTTTGACTCACACTCTAGTTTTCATTGATATTGATATAGTGATCTAATCCTCAGCATAGGCAAAAACTATACCCCTTTATTGAGTGTAATCAAATCATCACTCACTCTCCTGTTCTCCAGTTCTGCAGGTTCCACCTCTGAACAACTGCAGATTCCTTCCCTAGGTCCTCCCAACTGCAACCTGTGCACCATAACATGCTCATTCCAAAGTTTCACTATGATTGGTAGAAACATTATTTCACCCAATTCTCCAAAAGACGTTCATGATGTCTATGATGTGGGCCTCCTTATTCCAGCTCCTGCTGTGATTGGGGGTCAAGTGCCAGTGGGCCACATTGAATATATACAACCCCTCTGGGCTGCCAGAGGGATGTGCAGAGGGGCACTAGGACCCAGCACAGGACACAAAGGGAGGAGTTAGCCACCAGACACCATTTCCGGCCATGGAAGGGGGGCGGGGCATTAAAGGGAATTTAGGATGGAGGAAAAAGGTGCTTCCGTGAACCACAAGACAGACAGAGAATAAACCAGTTTTGATCCACTTACCGGCATCCGTGTACACTCCTTAGTGACCAACGGTGATGCAGAACACTACAGGGGGCCTGATATGCCCATGTACCATCCCATTTGGGATGCGCTGCAAAGTCACCTGTAAAGGTAGCATTGGGTGCTGGATGCTTCAGACATGTACTGCCTTGGAGCTACAATCATTTTGTCACCTCATCTCCTATCTCACCACAGGATGGCGCTAGCTCAGGAGTCTTACCAACCGCACTCCCTGCGACGAATTTTGAGAGAGCGGGGTGAAAGAGCAAGAAGCTGAAAGGCAGTGAGCTGACAACCGGAGCCCGTGGAGTGCATCAGCATAGTGTATGCACTGTGCAGGCACTAGCTTTCAGTTTCATGCTTCAGTACCATAGGTGGGAGGGAGCTGTGTGCCTGCCCAGAGGGTCCATACAGCGCCAACAACTGAGGAGCTAAAGAGATTTGGTACAAGCATCTGAAGGTATGTAAATAGAAAATCCCTTAAATGGTATGTGCATGCACTCATGTTAGAGTATATCTATTGTCATGTATTCCTTCCTATAGGTTCTGAATCGATCCCCCTATTCCTGACCCTATTCTGGTTAAACTAACTATCAAGTTAACTAACAGTCAGCCCATGAGGCAAGAAAAGCCCCCATGATGCAGATACCGTTATCTGACGCAGTCACACTACGGCACAGGAACGTGTTATCTGATTAGGTCATAACGCTTGAGATCTAATTAGACAAGCGACATTCCTCCAGCCCCTGATAAGGCATACGACGTTCTCATAACAAATCAAACCTATGACAACCTGGAAAATCTGTGCGGCCATTGTTTTGATTTCACAGAGAACTTCAGTAAAAGAATGTGCTAACCAGCAAGTCGTATGACATCTTTATTGACGTATCTATGTCCATCCTTACGTCAATCTCGGCACCTTTAAGGTATAAATATTGCCGATCTTGCCCTATGCAAACACACGCGTGGTGACGAGACGGAGCAGCCATACTTGCCGAAGCCCAGAAGCAGAGCAGACCCCGCTGGCGCAGCCCCGCCTTCCTGACGCGCTGAGAGACGCGCTGCTATCTCAAGCCGAGAGACCCAGCACCGGCGCTTTCGGGCAGCCCTCGCAGGCGGCCTGGAATATCGAGAGCAGAGAAAGAGATACCATTCCTCATTCATCCTAAATTCCAGGTACAGAACTGAATAACCCCTCACAGAGAATTCTTTAGTTATTCACTTGGCAAAAACAAACAACTTAAACTGTAACTTTCTATTCCCGCCCACGCATTAGACTTAGGTCAGGTACACGGGGTAGGCGTATTTAGAAACACCAGTTGAGTACGTTTAGTCAAAAGTATATGTGTATGTAAATATATTTTAATCATTTTAAACATCATATGGCTCAGAAACCATATCAATGTTTTTACAGTATTATTTTATACTATTGCTTTTAATGTATGCACTTTACTTAACTATAAGTATTGCAATAATATCGATCCATTTCTCTTGTACGAGAAAAGAGACTGATCAATAAATAACACCTTTTTATTGAACACGCCCGTCTCTTCCTTTTCTCTACAATCTGATGAGACTAAGAATGCACGTACTGACTGAGTAAAATAATTGCCTTGTGCTCACACGACTCTCGAGATTGACTCTTGATTAGGGGAGAGCAAAGTTGTCATGTTCTATGGTTGTCAGAAACTAAATCCCTTCTTGTCTAATCAGGGAAGTTAATTCCTCCTTGAACATTCGAGAAAGTTTCTAGCGAACTCTGAGCTACGCTGGCAAACCCAAAACTTAAGTCTAGTATCGACAGTAGTAGACCTAGTTAACGTCTGGCCTAGGCCTTTACTGCTGTAGGTATTATTCCAATGCGCAGAGCCTATTGGGAAGATAGGAGCTACACTACATGGCGCCCAACGTGTTTGGAAAGGGCGATAAAACTAACGTAAGACATTTAGAGTAACTCAGTCGTGCTATCTCACTCAGACCCCTTTTCCCAAATACTCCAAAGACGTCTGGAGTGGGTGAAAGGTAATATCCTCCAAAACCTCGCAGGAGGGAACTCCTATGTATGGTTCTTGGTATAGTCAACGTTGAAGGATACACTGTTCCAAAATATTGTGCATCTAATCTCTGTTTCCATAAGAAACCTGATCTGCAAACAAAAAGAATAACCTTTCTAACAGTAAAATGTCAGAAAGTGATGAAGAAAGAGAGGCAGTTAGATTAGCAACTGAACTCGCAGCAGCTGATGCTACCATGCAGGCTGCTGACGGGGATATAATACTCATCCCGGTCATCAAAAGGAGATCTATAACCCTAAAACTTATAGAAAATGGACTGACACCTAGAGGTGGCACAGTCATATTCGTAATTGAGGCACACGAATATCGGCAGACAGAGGTATACTATTCATGGATACATTTTCCAGCAGCAAATGCTGTAACAAAGTACTTCCACTATTACAAAATAGAGGAACCTCCTAATGAGTACAGTCCTTTCGAGGAGGTGGAAGTACCACTCAAATTCCAAGAGCATTTGCTCTTATTTGATGGCGCCCTAAAACACAATAATCACATCACCAGGCTCGGTCCTTTAGGTAGACCAGGAGCAACGTGGCCGGTCTTAGCCGGATACACACCACACCCAGACATCAAAGGGATGTCTACAGGAGAGCTGTTAATACAGCTAAAACAATTACTAAAAATTCACAGACAATTAGTTCAGTATGTAATGCGGACTTCAACAATTCAGCCAGCGATCAAACTTCCACAGCTGACCCCTCACCAGGGGAACACAAATAAAATCACACCACAGAACATCCAATCCTGCCTAGGTAAAGTTCCGGCTAAACGGGAACAAATACCATTCTGGTTGGCACAGAAAATTACCCAAATAGAGGCGGTGTTTCCTGACACCACCCCGCTAGAAAAACACAGGATTCTGACTATATGTCTCCCAATGGGAATCGCACCACACATAGAGGACTGTGACACTTGGGGTACAGTCTTTGCTTCCATCTACACAAAAACGCACGGTGTTCCATCCATTTCGGTAATACCAGATGTGCTAAAACAAATTCAAGATGAATACGGTCCGGAACCAGCTTTAACTCTTGGTATGAAATTACTGAAAGACTTCAAGCAGGTCTCGGCTATATTATTAGCCAATATAAAAGGTGAAGCAGCAAACGTGGCGATCCGCCAGAGGTTAAAAGAGACAGATATAGCAGACCAACCAGCTGAAATTGCCAGAATCATAAAAAAATCCTATGAAGAACTAGGTAGAGATAGTTTAGGTGGAATACCAGTAAAACCGCAACTGACTGAAAGTCCAGAAAAAATATTTTTTAATAACAATTCACCAAAAAAGAACTGGGATGGAAACAAACAATCCAATCCAAAAGAAAAGAAATTCCAGTCCAGAGGAAGGTCTCCTAGGCGAAGAGAAAAATCTCCAAACCGAAGACAGAGGTCACCGCAGAGTGACCCCTCTGGGAATAGATATAACCTTAGAAATAGGGATAATATTAAAAAACCTGATAGATATCAAGACATTGATACACGTCCCTCTCAATCTTTTCAGAATTCCTCGCAGAAATCGGAAAGAAGAGGACGATCAGAACAAAGAGAAGAGCACGCCAAGTCCAAAGACAAGGAACCTGCTCAGCTAAAAAAGAAATTACAATTTCCAAAAAAGAAGGTAGCCAGTATCAAGGTAGTTAACAATGCCGAGAATACTGAGGACACAACTGAAAAACGGAGAGTGGGCTCAGACAATGCTAGACAGCGCAGCAGAAGTGAGCATAGCTCGCAAAGTCCTTATGAATCATCTGGAGACAGTGGACACGAATGAATATCTTCAAGTGGAAACTGCAGACACCAGAGTTAGCAAACCCCACAAGATATACGAGATAACATTACGTATAGAGGGAGATAAGACTAGGAAAATAAGGGGACTATTTTGGGATAATCTCTCCAAGGGCTATGATATCCTTCTAGCTGAAAAAGACTGGCCACCAGAGTTTGTCAGGGAGTGCCCTCATGGCGAAGAAGTAATTATGCCTGCCTTCTCGAATCAAATCCCGATTCATAAAAAATATACACTTGCTAGAAAGTGGGCAGTGGCCTTAGCACCTGCTTTATATAAAAATCACGTGGGATGGGATGAGGATTCTCCTCCTCACAAAATCCAGTTAAAATCACAACCTACTGCACAAAGGCAGTACCCAATTAAGCAAGAAGCTAAAAAACAGGTAAATGAAATACTAGATCAGCTAGAATACCATGGGGTGATTGAAACTTGCACCTCACAAATGAACAATCCTTTGTTTCCGGTCTCCAAACCAGACAATTCATATCGTCTAGTTTTGGATTACCGACACCTTAACACATGTTGCAAAACCTTTGCAGTGCAAAACTCACACAGTGCTGCACTAATGAATAACATAGTGCGCAAAAAATACAAAACAACCTTGGACATCTCCAATGGATTCTTTTGTCAAAACATAGCACCAGAGAGCAGATATTTAACTGCATTCTCAGTAAATGGCACTCAAAAGCAATTCTGTTGGTTAGCCCAGGGGTACAAGAACAGCCCGGGGGTATTCTCAGCGAGAGTAACAGAATTACTACAACTATATGATGATGAAGCATTATCTTATGTCGATGACATTTACTTAACAGATGATGACTTGGATACTCACTTGAAAAGAGTGAACACCATAATACTTGGGTTCGCAGCAGAGGGTTACAAATTCAACTTTAAAAAATCTAGAATTGCCCATCTGACAGTCCTATTCTTAGGATATGAATTATCAAGTGAAGGCAAAAGCCTGGCTGACAATTTCCTAGAGAAATGTGCCGTAATCCAAGCTCCTAAAACACTAAAAAACCTACAGTCAATTCTAGGCTTCCTAAATTTCGGAAGAACATACATTGCAAATTACGCAGAAAGGGTCAAACCCCTTTATGATCTAATTAAACCAGACTTTAAAAGATCCAGTTGGACTCAAACACACACAGAAATTTTGAGATCCTTACAAACAGACATGCTAATTAAAACAAAATTAGAAACACGTGATAATACACGCAATCTTGTGATTCGAGTCATCCCAGGGAGATGCGGATTCACATACCTGACCTCTAATGAGGGAGAAAAGGTACCAATTGCATTCAAATCACACTTGTACACAGAGGCTGAACAGAAATTCAGTAATACAGAAAAAATCATTCGTGCAGTTCAAACCGCAATAGCTGGAGAAAAAGACATAGCTGACGGTAGACATATCACAGTCAGAACAGCAGAATCAGCCTTTGAGGCACTAACAACACCGTGTAATTTACCAACAACAACATTGAATCCGGAATGGATACAATGGGTGAATTCAATCACAACGGACAAAGTATACTACTACTTTGATCCAGAACTAGAAGAATTAAAAAATCTAAAATATGAAAAGACGTATCCTCTGCCAATCGACATTCTGCCTCTACGACATTACGCCTGTGTAATCTATACAGACGGACATGCTCAACCCTCCGTTTGGGGAGAACAAGCATACAACCCCACATGTGAGATTACAAAAGAAGTGTGGCGCGGAGGTAAACTAAGACCTCTATTAACAAAATCACACTCAGTAGAAACTAATTCAGAACTACAAACTGAAATAATAGCTTTGAAAATGGCGCTAGATAATGCGGATCGCGAATTCCCGACACTTATAGTGTCAGATTCGTATTACTGCGTCAAATCATACAACAAGGATTTGCAGACATGGATTCAAAACGGTTACAAAGATGACACAGATGCACCAATAAAGCAGAAACTGCTCTAGGAACAAATAGCTCTTTTACAAAAAGAACTACCAAAGACTCACGTGACTCACTCACTGAGTCATCAGCGTGATGGCGTTCACGTTGTAGGGAATTCATTGGCTGAAACAGCCGCAGCGGCAGCCACTATACCGGCTCCCGTAGATCGAAAAAAGCGTACATTAAAATACATTGACGGTGAAACAATGCTGGCGGTGAAAACGTCATCAAAAGGCAACTGCTCAGCGTTACCGATCAACTATCCACTCAATTATACATACATAATCGATACAAACTCCGTCCCTTTTGCTCGAATCCCTGGAGTGGAGGATAGAGTGATTCCAAACATGGACAGGAGAAGCTTGTTAATCGCAGACGCACACATGGGCGAGGGTCTCAGACACCTTAAAATAAAAGATTCTCTGGAAGAATTACAATCACGGTACTGGTGGCCAGGCATGAGCCTGCATTACACCGTGTTTGTAAAAAACTGCCCAAACTGCAACAGAGATCGCAGTGGGGAGAGAAACAGTTTAATACCTCGTCGTATCACAGCAGATAACATCACCAGTAAAAAGAATGGCTTGCGATTAACATATACAGGCTAATTTCCACTTATAATGTAGATCCTCAGCACTCGGCTGACGTCCGGACTGTTATACAAAGATTTGCGAGTCTAAATGGCATATACGCTAAGAGCATGTTACGTTTGACCATTGTTTTCACTCAGGCACACCAGCCTGGGGGGAAACATGGCCAAATGAGCACAGTCCAGCGGGAATCTTCTCACTTCCTTCCTGAGGGTACGGGATGGTGTAAAGAAAAAACCAAGGCAGAAAGCAATCTATAATGGAAAGGATATTAGGTTCGGGAGCTGGGTGGGTCAAACATCTAATAAGTGTCCAACGTAGTCTAAATAACTTGCCAAGAAATTCTCTGAAGGGATTCAGTCCGTACGAATTATTATTTGGAACTAGAATGATTATCTCTGACCTCGACAGTCAGACTTCAGTGGTTAAAGAAAAAAGCTTTGATGTCAAAGACCGTTTGGCTATTTTGCAGGACTTAAACAAAACAAGAAAAGACCTGAGCAACATACAGTTGAAACAACAGCCAACAACCACTGAAGAATCACCACCTGTCCCAGCAAGACCTGTCTGGATTCCAAAAGTCGGGGATCTAGTCAGGGAGAAGATCGCTGTAAAGAAGGAATTTGGGCCTTCTTACAGAAAAGCAGTTCCTGTCTTGTCTGTCAACGGGACAAGATCAGTTGTACTACCGCCACTTGCTGGTAAAAAGGAGAACCGAGTTGTATCCATCGACCTGGTAAAACCACAACATGTGGCCGATAACAAACAGTAGGCCAAGTGGACTCCCAATAAGTAGCAGAACACCAAGGTTTGCTACCAGTACAGAGGTCCTAACAAAGAGGCTCATCACATTCGAAACGCCTACAGAAGAACAACAAGGACTATGCAACAATGCAATAGAACTAAGACCTCTGAAAACCCAAATAAAAACATTTAGCAGAGACACACCAATCTACAATGAAGTACCGAGTGACAATGCAAGAAACAAAAATCCTGAAGCAATTGGAACAATTGACAGAACTGCATCCGGCTACTTCATAAACTTCGATGATTCCTCTGAAAGCCTCAGTGAATCAAAGACACAGCCATCATCAAAATCCTTTAAAGACAAAGCTAAGGAACTTTTGAAACAACTGAAAGAAACATATCTGATTTCTCCACGGATTGAATTTTGGGTGGGTTTTGGTGCATTTATCCTCATACTTTGGCTCATCATGGTACTTACTTTGGGACGCTTCATTGAGGGAAAATATGCTAAAATGGACACAGCAAGTCAGAACATCAACTTGGTCCTCAAACCACACACATCTTCACACGTCGAGAAAAGAGAACTTTCTTCAGCCAACTTCACAGCCAATCCTATACCTGGTGGGGTAGCCTGGGACAACACTGACTATGAAATTTATGGTCCGGTCGAGATCCTGACATATCCACACCAAATCAAGATCTCCTTGAGTGACTTTGCAAAACCAAACTCATTTGCTGATGATTGGGACTTCGAAAGCATTAATAACATGATGTCTGACTTAGTAATGTCTGCTAAATTTACAAAACATGATTATTTGCAAGGTTCTACAAATTATGATAGTATGTATTGCTATAACCACTATGGTAACCATTTTTTGCATAAATCTGCACAACCTAGAAAAGTTTTAAATTATAATCAATGGGAACATTGTGCTACACCTCCAAAAGGGAGCTCAAGAACCGTTTATGACAAATATTCATATTTTTCAGGTTTTAACATAAGTAATGCTGAAACATTTTATTTTAAATTGTCAAACAAGACAGGGATGAAAACCATGATAACCAACACAAAGTTGATATATTCAGATTCATTCTTCGAAAAAATGAATACCTTTGGATTTGATTATTGGGACAAATATGTTGATTTGAAAAGTGTTTGGGGTACAAAAGAATGGCAAGTACAGGGTTTAGAAGCTTTGTTTAGAGCTTGCATGATCCCAGAACAAATGATATTTTTAAATGACACTGTTCAACAAACCACCTGTCTTGGCTTAGCCAAAATCAAAGATTTAAATAAACCGTCTATTCCAAAGCCAACAATGTTTAGCAATAGCTCTGATACAGATGAAGAGATAGACGTAAACCATATATTAAACCAAAACAGAACACATCCTGATTGGAAACAATGGTTGATCTGGCCCACAGATACAAATAACTGTCAAGACAGATTCCTGAATAAAACACAGGGGTTCAAAATGACCAGGCCAGACCCTAGATATCCCCAAAGACATCACCCAGGGATAATAACAACCTACAGTGTGGGCAAATTATGCCTTCAATGGCTACAAACTTCCACACTGCCTGAAATTAAGCAACACCTAACTTTACTTACTGATGGTGCTGACTTGCGTGATTTCATAATGGGACCACGCAAACAGGGTCAAAAGCGTTTCATAGCAGCCTCTGTATATGCAGCATACAATGAGGCCTGGAAGGTTACTCAAATTGAAACAGCAGAAAGAATACGGGAAATTGACCGTATCAATTTGGAAAAATCACTTTCTGTAGTGGACAATGGGTTAATGACTCTGTCCTCCAGAATTTTTTCATTGGACAGCATTGTGTCTTCAGCAATCGATATATTATCGCAAGACTTACTGTTATTACAACATGGTCAGTCACAATTGCGTTCTATTGTACAGCTTGGCTGGACGTTACAAAATCTGCGTTCAGGCTATGTGCCTTGGCGTTTAATCAACATAACGTCACTATTCCAAATCTTTAACCTTACTGATAGACAAATCGGTATGGCACAAAAGGGTGCTGATTATACAATCTTGAGCATTGAAAAACTAGAAAGATTACCAATGACAATGTCAGAACGACCTGTCAGTGAATGGATAATCCACGGAATCATAAATATTCCAATCTCAACCTTCAGGTTTCAATACTGCCAAAAATATATACAGGCTGGCATGTACGAGAAATTGGGAAAGGGGTACCTTAAAACAACTTGGAACCTGCCCTATTCACATGCATGTGTCAGTAATAAAGGACAGAAAGTGTTTCTTAGTGGCAACAATTGTGCTATGTCACTAAGCGGCACGCTTCTGTGTAACGGAATTAGTTTGCATGGAGCCTGTGAAGGGAATTCATACAACCTTTCATGTCACCAGCAAGGCGCACCTGCAACTGAAATAGAACCATTCTTTCAAAGACTCTATAATGGGAGTTACATTCTTATTGTAGACCGCAGATGTTGTAGTCTTATGCCCGGGACTCCTTATCTAGTCACTACGACTGCGAAGGTCAAGTGCTGTGGACGTTCTTTGTTCCCCAGCTCCTTCCCAGACAGGGAGGCAAGGGCATGGCCCAATTTGAAAATTACTTCTATTCGAATAGATACTTTAAGCAGAATGAAAACAGTCCTTCTTCAGACACCTACAAGGCTCTCGTCATCAAAAGAAACGTATGATCTACAAGTCGCAAGGACGACTGCAGAGATACATACATTATTATCAACTAATTCCCCCGTACATTTCGAGGAAATCCTGAGCGAAATCTTAAATATTTCTGATACCACTGGGGTCTCAAAGGTATTTAAGACAGTATTTTCAATGGCATTAACACCATTCAAAGCCATACTGGGTATTTTTCCAGATTTCGTCCATTCGATTTTTGGCGGACTTCCCCTGATCCTGGGACTAATTGCAGGAATCCTATTCTTAGTCCTTATTTTTCGTTATGGCAACCCATGTCACAGATCAAACTCTCGCGACAATGGAAGATACAATCCTAGCCATTGGATACCGGGACCGGATATCAAAAATCCTGGGACTCTCCCGGCTTAGAGACCTGAACATGACTTGGTTTCTATCATTTCGACCAATGTGGCAAAGGTGTGTTTTACCTGTACTAAGGTGTCTGCTATGCGGAGAAGAATGCGTGTTAGACACCTGTCTGACGCTACAATCGGATGCGCCAGTGGATGCAGATACATTGTTGGTTCCTACCAAGGTTCACGCTTTGTGCTGCCCTCAAAGGCTGCCAATCCTGATGACGGCATTTTTGGCGGACTTCCCCTGATCCTGGGACTAATTGCAGGAATCCTATTCTTAGTCCTTATTTTTCGTTATGGCAACCCATGTCACAGATCAAACTCTCGCGACAATGGAAGATACAATCCTAGCCATTGGATACCGGGACCGGATATCAAAAATCCTGGGACTCTCCCGGCTTAGAGACCTGAACATGACTTGGTTTCTATCATTTCGACCAATGTGGCAAAGGTGTGTTTTACCTGTACTAAGGTGTCTGCTATGCGGAGAAGAATGCGTGTTAGACACCTGTCTGACGCTACAATCGGATGCGCCAGTGGATGCAGATACATTGTTGGTTCCTACCAAGGTTCACGCTTTGTGCTGCCCTCAAAGGCTGCCAATCCTGATGACGGCATTCGTGGAATCTTCACCACTACGATTGAAGAGTAGTGAAGTTCAAGATGAAAGCAGCATCGATCAGGTACGACCTTCTGTCAGCAATGAGAATCAGAATGTCAATGGAGACAATCATGCGCACGAATGCATGGTTTCACCTATTTCCGACTTAGTGGAACTTTCCCATGAAGCTGTTGACAGTTTTTTCGAAAGCCTTAATGATATGATGTTCTCTCCAGAACAGAAATAGAGACTTTTGAGCAAGCTCGCACACGGCTTTCCCTGAATTCGGCCTTCAACTTTGAAAATAAAGTCACATGAACAATTTTTCCCACCAGTTCACGGACAGCAATTTTTTAGCAGCCCCAAATTATTTTTTACAAAATTTTCGGGACACTTATCTTCTGCTTAAAGTAAGAAACTATTCCTAGAGAACTAAGATTTCTATTTGTAGATACTTTATAAACTTTAGTTGCCCGCTGGTATGTTCACAAACATTTTATTATGTGATGAAATGGTCTCGAACTTTCTTTCTGTATAGCCATATTAAGAGCCATTTCATGTGTATTTCTCAAATACCAAATTAGCAATAATGCATACAAATGCGTGTTTACTTTTGCATTTAATTCATAGCTTAAGTGCATACAATATATATGACTGCAATTTTTCAGTATATTTGAAAATTTCAAAATGCATTTATGTATTTTGGGGTGGTAAGGTATACACTATACTCTATAGTATGTTGTACTATGTTATACTATGCATAGATTAGTAAATATGACCATAGTTAGCGTGGAGTGGGTGTCATGTATTCCTATAGGTTCTGAATCGATCCCCCTATTCCTGACCCTATTCTGGTTAAACTAACTATCAAGTTAACTAACAGTCAGCCCATGAGGCAAGAAAAGCCCCCATGATGCAGATACCGTTATCTGACGCAGTCACACTACGGCACAGGAACGTGTTATCTGATTAGGTCATAACGCTTGAGATCTAATTAGACAAGCGACATTCCTCCAGCCCCTGATAAGGCATACGACGTTCTCATAACAAATCAAACCTATGACAACCTGGAAAATCCGTGCGGCCATTGTTTTGATTTCACAGAGAACTTCAGTAAAAGAATGTGCTAACGAGCAAGTCGTATGACATCTTTATTGACGTATCTATGTCCATCCTTACGTCAATCTCGGCACCTTTAAGGTATAAATATTGCCGATCTTGCCCTATGCAAACACACGCGTGGTGACGAGACGGAGCAGCCATACTTGCCGAAGCCCAGAAGCAGAGCAGACCCCGCTGGCGCAGCCCCGCCTTCCTGACGCGCTGCTATCTCAAGCCGAGAGACCCAGCACCGGCGCTTTCGGGCAGCCCTCGCAGGCGGCCTGGAATATCGAGAGCAGAGAAAGAGATACCATTCCTCATTCATCCTAAATTCCAGGTACAGAACTGAATAACCCCTCACAGAGAATTCTTTAGTTATTCACTTGGCAAAAAAAAACTTAACTTAAACTGTAACTTTCTATTCCCGCCCACGCATTAGACTTAGGTCAGGTACACGGGGTAGGCGTATTTAGAAACACCAGTTGAGTACGTTTAGTCAAAAGTATATGTGTATGTAAATATATTTTAATCATTTTAAACATCATATGGCTCAGAAACCATATCAATGTTTTTACAGTATTATTTTATACTATTGCTTTTAATGTATGCACTTTACTTAACTATAAGTATTGCAATAATATCGATCCATTTCTCTTGTACGAGAAAAGAGATTGATCAATAAATAACACCTTTTTATTGAACACGCCCGTCTCTTCCTTTTCTCTACAATCTGATGAGACTAAGAATGCACGTACTGACTGAGTAAAATAATTGCCTTGTGCTCACACGACTCTCGAGATTGACTCTTGATTAGGGGAGAGCAAAGTTGTCATGTTCTATGGTTGTCAGAAACTAAATCCCTTCTTGTCTAATCAGGGAAGTTAATTCCTCCTTGAACATTCGAGAAAGTTTCTAGCGAACTCTGAGCTACGCTGGCAAACCCAAAACTTAAGTCTAGTATCGACAGTAGTAGACCTAGTTAACGTCTGGCCTAGGCCTTTACTGCTGTAGGTATTATTCCAATGCGCAGAGCCTATTGGGAAGATAGGAGCTACACTACACTATGTAAGGGTGAGAGTGTATGTATGCATGAGTGTATGTTTGAGTTTTTGAGGGCTTCTGTGAGAAAGGGTGAATGAGACAGTCAGAGTAATATTGTGAGAGTGAGAATAAAAGTGAATGGAAGTGAGTATGAAGGAAGCATGGCCGTGAGTCAGAGTAGGTAAGAATGAATGAGCAGCCAGTAAGAGAGTGTAGGAGAGTAGGGTGTGCTTCCTATGGTCACCCCCACTTTTTGCTGTGATTCTCTGGTTTTTCGACTTTAATGTGGCTTTGGGCCTGCTAATCAAACCCACAGCTCAGCTGTTCTCTCTCTAAATTGATACCATGCACTTTAGGTGCATGCCAGATTGGTTTCTGGGTCACTCTTGTGAGCCCCTGTATAGTGTACCATAAGTACCCAGGGCATAGGTGTACCCTAGGCCTACCAGGGGCTGCAGCATGTATTGTGCCACCCCTGGTTTGCCTTCCAAACTGACACCGCAGGTCTGTTCACACAGCCTGGGTAAGGTGGTGTAATCACCCCTTACTTAGATGTAGAATACCTGTAACTCCCTTTACATATAGACACATATACACCTATAAGCCACTCCTATGGTAGGCCTCGACAATCCTGGAGGCAGAGTGCTTGGTTTTATGTGAGAGGGTGCTCTGGCATGAGCTGAGCCCCTCTGTAGCTTTAAGAACCATCTCCTTATAGCTGTTCTATGATATAGCCATACCATAAACTCTTAAGTGCATTATAATCCTCGCGGTTAATGCTACCTTTGGTTTGGCTTTATCAAAAAATGTTGTGTAAGGTTGTCAAACACTTTGGAATACTACCCCCCCCCCCCACCAATTCTGGCGGCGGGTGCAGCATTCCACCCTTCTAGAGGGAAAAGACATGGGGACAGATTTATGAAGGCCTTGCGCCGCCGGTGCGTCATTTTTAACATGGGAAAAAGTGATGCACCGGCGGCGCAAGGCCTTCATAAATCTGCCCCATGTAGTTTACTGCTTTACCCGGTTAAAGTTAAACAGAGCCTCAGCATCACAAAATGGATGCTGCTGCCACAGACACGAGTCTGACCTCCTGTTGCTGGGGGAAACTCCGGCAGGGGAGGCCTGAACAATAGGTTTCCTGTCCAGGGAGGTGCCAGCACCTCCCCAGACAGGGGTTTTGTGTATTGAGGCAGGGAGGGCTGCATTCAGTGAATGCTTCTAGACACTGCCTGGGGCACACAAGGTGCTCCATGCATAGCCCGGTTCAATCCATTTGCTGGGGCACTCCAGCCCCAGCTCTGGTGCGAAACTGGACAAAGGGAATGGGGTGTAACCACCCCCTTCTCAGGTCCACCCATAGGCGGGACCTAGTCAGGTAATCCAGCTCCATCCTTAGTATAAGTATAGAGCTGTGTCCGCAGGACTTTAGATTATCCTGGACAAATCTTTGAAAGACATATCTTGGACCTTCGAAATTCCATTCTGACTGGAAGACGGAAGACATCTCCCTTTTGGTCAAGGAGTGACCACCCTGTGCAAACAGGCACCAACAGCAACTTTGCTGGTCTGCAGTTTCAAGGCTCCAGTCTGAACCCGAAGACTCTGCAACTCAAGAACTAGACTTCCAGACTTCTCTGACCCCGACCCATATCCACACGAGAGACGTAGGACTGGACATCTTGGACATCCTGCATTTTGCTACCTGCAATCCTTTCCTGAAGCCTCAGTAAGTTGTGCATTGGGGTACAAGAAGCCTTAGCCCCGAGCACTATTTGCACCGAAGCCCTGGCCCCACACTCCCCGAGTGTCCCGTGGGCCATGCCTTTGCATTTGAGCTTGACACCTCTTCCTGGTTCCTTGCCCGTTGGCTAGTGAGCCCCTTGAAGACGCCATCTTGAATCTAACTAGCTATCCTGATTGCTCCAGGCTTGCTCCAGCTTCCCTGAAAAGGAGAAGCGCCACAAACCTTGCTGGTCTGCAACAGAGCCAATCTCGGCATCCTGCGTGGGTTGCCGTTGCCAAGGCTTGTTGGGTTCAATCCGGATACCGATGCCGAAGTCATCTAGATCCATTGTGGGACAGCACGAATCCAGCTCTTGGTCATCGTCGATGCCTCCTGGACCTCGTGGCTGAAGAGACAAACTCACCTTCTTCACCTTAAAGCACCCGACATCGCCTGGTTCCTTCCTGGTTCCTTCCTGGTCACTGGCTAGTGAGCCAGACTCTGTCCCCTCTGCTTTCAGGTTCTTCACATCTCTGATCCACCCTTAGATCCACCTGGACACTTTTCCTCTGGTCGCCTGCAGCACTTCTTTGCAGCTCTCCCGAGAAAAGGACGAAAGCCGACACGAAAAGACACCTATGCACCCGGCTTCCTTGGGTGAGGTAACACGAGTACTCCGATGCTCCCGTGGGTCTTGACTCTCGTAGTGTCCTAGTTTAAAAGGGTTCCATCCTAGTCCATCCAGAAGTGTCCTTAAATTGTAACTTTGTATCTTTTACGATCTCCATAGAAAGTCAAGGGGAACCCGTGCCTGTGTTTAGACACTGCACGCGTCTCCCGTGGGTCTCCTACTTCCTAACCTTTGGTTGTTTAGTGTAGCCCCAGCGATTCCACAGGCCCCAGGCCAGCTTTCTGACTCTCACGTGGTACTTATACCACTTTCTTAGTATATGGTTTGTGAGGCCCCTGGGGAATAACGTATACTGTGCAACTTATCGTATATTAACTGTGTGACTTGTATTGTATTTTTACCCCTGACCTCATAAAGAGTGCAGAGGGGTTGTGTTTAGATGAAATAGATATATATATATTTGATATATACCTTGTGTGGTGTCCTTTCATTTGATATTCAAGGGATTTTATATGGTAAAACAACTTGCTTAACTCGCCTACTAAAGTCTTAGCCTGAAGACTGCTGGTTCATGCTACCACTAGGATAGCTTTCTATACGGTTGACTTTACAACCACCATCAATAAGGGTCGATTAGACTGGTGCAAGGTGCCCACTAGAACTAGTGGGCATCATATGCCAGGCTAACTTCTCACATAGAGTCTGAGATAGAATGAGTGTCAGAGATAATGTATGAGTGGGAATAAGTGTGACAGCGGGAGAATGTGTGTAAGAGCATGAGAGAGAATGAGTGTGAGGGAATGTTAATACAAACAAATTATTTAAAGTGTGTTTGCAAATGTTTCTTATACTTTACCATTTGGTGACTATACTGTTGGGGTGGAGATCTTCTCATGGTAAAGTGTAGGTAGGAATAAAAAAGTGTCTTTAACACCACAATGAATATTAAGGAGCTACTGTGAGATGTCTACAGAGACTGCAGCGCATTCAGAATGCTGCCGCCCGCCTGGTGTTGATGCTGCCTAAAATAGCCGCCTCAAAAAAAGCCTTGGAGACGCTACACTGCCTGCCAGTTAGGGAGCGTGTACAGTTTAAAGCCCTCTGTGTAAGTCATCGGATTACACAGGGGAACGGACCCCGCTTTCTTCTCAACCTCTTAACTCAATATACCACGACTCTTCAATTGAGATCCCAGGGGGCGGGTCTAGTGCAGGCTAACATCAGAAGAGCAAGAATGGGAGGGAGGTCCTTCCGGTTCCTGGCTGCCCGTCTGTGAAACACCTTTCCCCTCAGGCTCCGTGTAGAAACCTCTGAGGTGGCTTTCCGCAAAGACTTGAAAACATACCTATTTTTCAGGGGTTAGGCCTAGTGAGGTTCTGGTGTGGCGGGTCATAATAGTATGGTAAGCTGGTGGCCAATTTGTTAGCGCGGGGACACTGGTCAGTGTAACCAGGCGCTGTATAAGCTCAGTTTATTATTATTATTATTATTATTATTAAGTGTATTTGTATATTAAATATTAATGTAAATTAATTGTATATAGGTATTTTAAATGTAGTATAAAATACAAAGATTACATGACTAATAACCTAATTTTGAAATAAAGCTTTAATTAATAGAAATATATTACATTAAATTAATATTTCGTTCTTAAGTTTAAAACAAAATAATCCTACGTACAGAAAAAAATAACACGCATGAATAATTATTAAAAATTATGCATGGAATTAATAAAAAGTATTGTTGTTATATTTTAATTACAGTTGCGCTTACCACTGGGAAGCGTCCCTTTGATGCACTACCGCCGGTAAAGGCGTTCAACAAAGGGGAAATACCACGCGTCTAGACCACTGAAACCCACGGCATCTTGATAAGGAACATATCTCCTGACGAAGGTCATTGTTCATGCCTGAAATGCATTGGGGATATTTGTAACCTGCTTTTGATATCCATCGATTGAGTAATAAGATTTTTGTTGAAATATGGATAACACGGATTATTACACGGCAAAGCCTATCCCTGATAATGATTGAAAATTTCAAATGAAATTTCAATCTGATTTGGGATCAAATTGATTAACATTTTCCAACTATGATCCGGTAGTGCACCAAAAGAATGCTTCCCAGTGGGAAAGTGCAACTGTTGTTATAGTGACACATCCTAGGATCAGAGGACGATGCCTTGCTGCACGACAACCAACCTTTAATATATTTGCTACCCCAATTTGAACAAACAAAGGATTGTTACGGAGTGCGTGATTCATACCTATATAACCTTTCCCAGTTATTTTTTAATTAATATTATTGTTACATCCATTTTTCAAGTCAAAATGGTTAATTAAAATACCTTATAATTAAATAATCAATACGTATTTTTTAAAATATTTTGACAATTAAATTATATTTATTAAGGTATATTTTTAACTATTCTAAATTATTTGATTTAATTTAACAGTATTTCTAATAGGATTTAATTTTATTTTCTTACCTCCATTATGTTCTATGGTAGGGTGTTGCATTACCAGTGGCTGGCCATGTGTAGTGTGGACTTACTACTGTTTATTTTAGAAATCACTTGCACTTGGATTTTGTGAAAAGCCAAAAAGCAGCAAACGTACTCGTATATTACTCAAAAGTGTAGGTTTACTTTGTGAATCAGGCCCCAAATATGTAAATGTAACTAAACAAGTGGAAATAATGTTTTCTTGTTCGTAATAATATTTTGTGTCGAGCCTACCAGAGAACGTAAGTTGACTGGCTACAAAAGACGTATTGTGGTCTTACCTAGAACTTACATCCATTCCATCTTTCCCATCCATTGTTTACAATCTGTTGGCTTTATTGTCACTCTAATTTGCTTATTTCTTATTCAATGATTTTCCGTGTTCATCTTGTGTTTGTGCCTCTCTTAACACACAGCCTCTTTACGATCCTTTTGACTGGCTCACCTGTGGACTCCCACTGTGCACTTTTGGGGAACTTCTTTTTTCTTTTTAGTTAAGCACTCCAACAGGGTGTAAGTGTTTTATGCCATCTCTCTAACTGTTGTGTTTCACTTCCCTGCACAAATTATGCTCTGAGTTTGCTATCTCCTGTGTACTTTTGCCACCACCTCCACCTTAACGTATTACATTGTTTGCTTCCTGCCCTCAACCCTGTGTTTATGTCTCCCTCAGGTGCTTCTAAGCTCACCCCCTTTGTTGTTCTCTCCCTTGCGTACCTCACCCAGTTGCTTCCCCCAACTTATTCCCCGCACCAGTTTCTCCACTACCCCTCCATAACCACTGCCATTTTTTTCCAAATGCATGATTTTTGGAGGACCAGGCCGCAAATTGTGCAGTCAGAATCTCTTTTGTTTTACCAACTGATCTTAGTGGCCCCACCATCTTTGATCAGCCAATACATGCGTGCGCATGCATCATTTCATGCGTGTGTGCATGCGACGTGGCACATGTGCGTGGCTACAGAATGATGTCACTGCCAACAGCGGCAACACCATTGCTCCTTTTTTTGGCCGATACTAAACAGCATTGATCAAAGCATTCCTGTTTATGGAAGACCCTGAGCATTGATAAAAAGCTTTGGCAAAGCTAGTAGATTTCAATGGCGAGACCTTATGGATTTGTCAGTGCTTGTTTGTTTTCACTGTTGATACAAGTTCAGGTTCACATCAGAATGTACTCTGAGAACCAGTTGTTTCAAATGCGCATTACATTAGAAGAATGCTGAAGTATGTTGTATATGTTTGTGATCCTGTGTCAGAAGGCTTAAGTACCAACTCGTGAAAGACATAAACAATGAATATGAAATAAACTGTGCTGTTCTGCAGAGCTGGTTTAATAGAAAAGGGTGGTGCATGATTGCCACATAATTTGTCTTTCCGTGCTGCATAATTAAGTCAGCTATGTTTAATAATTTGGCATTGCACTGTCTCCTAATTCCAGTGGCCATGGTAATATCCCGAAGCAGTAATTCTTGACTAACTCCATATCCCCTATGAATACCAGCGTGGAGTTTCATGCGCAACACAACCCACTGCTCTATAGGAAAGTGACATCTACTGCAAGCAGTTTCCCTTTTCCCCATACCCAAAAAGGATTTAGCTGCAAGCAGCTGGTTGAATACACATATTCAGAAATGTTGGCTCACTCTTTACCTGGCCAGGTTCCAAACAGATGTGAATATGTTAAGGCCAAATAGTTTCCTGCTCAATAGTTAATAATTGTCTTGCTTTACTTAGCACAGGTCTGTGGTGAAATAGAGTTTTTGCTTCCAGCAGCATATAAGCTCTTAAGCCTTCAAGTCTGTTTCCTTTCTGACAAGTATTTCTTTCTCCAAGATGCCTAGACTTTACTATCACCTTTCCAGCACTTTGTGGGTCAAGCACCATTTGGAGGTCTAGAAGAAAGGCGGTATCTTCTTTTGTGATTGGGCAGGTTAATTCATGATGTTGAGGACGCTGTTCCCTCAACGTGGAACAGTGTCCCTTATGATTTAGCAGCCATCCTTGCACCATGGTGCAAGGGTACCTGCATCGTCGCATGGCAGCCCATTTTGTGCCAGCACAGGGAAGAGCACAAGAATGTGACAAAAATATTGTAAATATGTTGCATCCTTGTGCTTTAAAAGTGCTGCAGCGTGGCACAGCGAAAGGGCGTGCAGTGCCACGCTGCGGCACTCAGGTGTAAATGAGGCACCATGGCTTTTAGAGTTTTAAACATTTTGGAAGGACACGTGAGAAACTCTCTGGAGTGTAAAATGCCATAGAGCTCCCATAGTATTTACACTCAGCTATTCGCAAACAGAAAGAGTTAAAGGATCTCTTCTGTGCCTCCTAAGTCTTCTGCAGCTCAATATCGAAGCCTATCTCACGGCTTACCCATAAAGTAGTTACTTGAGAATGCTGGAAAATAGAGTCAGTGTTAAAATGCAGTCAAACTAAATGGCCAAATGAAATTTCAAGAACAGGAATATTATATTATCTCGCAGACATTAAATTATTATAAGTAGACAGACATAGCCAGGAGGTGATGGAGGCAGTAACCACTCGGAGAGATCATGAGTTGAGCCCTCTATTGAGGCACCTTGAGGTTAGCTCACTGAGCCACCAGGCTCACGGTGCCTGAGGCGCCAAAAACACAGAAGAGGCTGCAAATCGTGACAGGCTAAAAATAAGCCCCATGGTGGCGCCGAAAGGAGCAGAGACACCCATCTCTCATTAGGAGTTAGAAGATGAGATGGTGGTGTGACACAGAGGAAATATTGCATTGGAGGAGAGACCGACAGCCACTTGTGTACTCTGCCAAATAGACGGATGGGCTGGAAGTACAGGTGAAGGTAAAAACAACCTTCGGACGTCGTGGTTGTAGTCCAATACCACCTATATATCTAGTTAAAGAAACTGAACAACTTAAGGAAGGTAAAAGCCTGTGGCAACTGTGATCTTCACAATTTGATTTTTACGTGCACATCTATCACACCAGTTAGGTCCTGAAGAAACGCCATTGATCTTTCAGCCAAATAAGGCGTGAAACATGTCGACCTTTTGTTAAGTTGCACAGGCACATCAGGCCTTATAGTAACTCACCAACCTTCTGTTTTTTTTTGTCTACTGATGCAACGCTACTCCGGAAATGTTTTCTAAAACCATATCACCTTTCCCTGAAGTACCAAATCATACATTACTCATCAGTGGGGCCCATAACACTGCAAGTTACTCACAAACACTTTTCATCCTACTTCATGGATCGGTGTGATTCAAAGGAGAGCTGCTGGATCATAGCGGAGTGTCTAAATCAAAATTAAATATTTATACTATATACACTTGCAGTTTAAAGGAATTTTTCCATGGTTTTTATTAATGAGACATTTTATTCAGACACACCACCATTATGGTTAATGGATCTGCTAGTAAAAAATTAGGCTAAGGAAAATACAAGACCAGCTTAATTCTCCATTTATCTAATTTTTATTAAAAGCAAAGTTTAGTATGTCTAACAGTTAATTCGCTTTATTTATTTCTTTATTAAAAAATAACCTTAAAAGAGTACAAGTTTTATCTCAAACAGTTATATTCATTTATTTCAAAGATTCAGAAATAGATATTATTATTTAGGAATCAGGACATAAGTATTAGCAAAAGACAAATAGTTCCCAAAGTTCATTTTCTCCTAGCTCCCTAACTAACAACCTCATCTAAAACTCATTTCTCATTCAAAGGAAATAGCAATTTTATTCAAAGTCTTACATCTCAGGAAAAATCAGCATTCCAACAGCATCTCAGGAGGAAATCGAAAAGAGAGTTTTTTCTTAAGAAAAGTCACTTCTTTTTATACCCTATTTCACTAACTTTATCTATCTACAAAAGTAACTGTCAGTACAAACTCAAGTCCTGATTGGACAATTTGAGGGTGAATGAGCATCACCTCATCATTCTAATATTCATTTTCTGTGGCATCAGCTGAAATTAAACAGTTCATTGTTTAAAGAATGTCCAGCCTAGTCACATACTCAACTTGTTATATGAGGTTTCTTTCCCACGTTTTGAAATTCAGATGTTCACATTTTGTTGTCAGTCATCTGGACTTTCAGGGCAAGCTGTCCTTGAAATATTCTTGCTCAGGCACAGGCAGCTCACATTCAGTCTCGGTTCTAGCCACACATGCGCAGTATCTTTCACTGTCACTGTAATCGAAAACCTCCATTTTTAAGTAGGCCTCACAAGCCAGAATGGGAACTATCATAGAAAAAAAACACAAATGAATGTTAATTATTGAAATATAACCCTTCTGTTTACCTCGCCCCACACTAAGGTTTTCCCTGTCAGCTGTTACCTAGCAAGATATACTCACCTGTCTTCATGTTTTGCCACAAAATACATAAACAAAAAGCACATTTATGCCGCTTTTGATTAAATTAAAGCTTTGCATTAGCATGACAACTTTACTAAATTAGTCAGTTATAGTTTTCCATGCAAGCAGATTAATGGGGTATATTATCAAGGGGTTTTATCTCCGCTTTTTTGGCTTTAAAAGCCAAGAAAGCGGAGATAAAATTATCTCCCTATTACCAAGCTGTCGCTAACACCAGTTAGCGACAGCTAATAGGAGATAGCGACCATCATGGGCCCCACTTTGCATGTCAGTGATATTTATCACTAATGATATGCAAAGTGGGCGTGCCAAGATGTTAGCGACTGGAAACAGTCGCTAACATCGCTATCTCCTATTACCAACTTTTGGAGATATTTGCGCTAAGCGCGAATATCTCCAAAAGCTAACACCTGCCCTGAGCAGTTCTTAGCCATGTTATCCAATGGGAGGTGGATAACATGGCTAAGAGCATTTGCTCGATAATGCATGAATATCGCTGACTTTTCAGCGATATTCATGCATTGCGGGCGTTTTTTATCGCATTTGCTATAAACCTTGCTAATAGCAAGGTTTATCTGCGATAAAAATCGCCGATGTGCGGCGATAATTTTTGTCTCTAAACAAGTTAGAGACAAAAATTATCGCTAGTTGTTGGTAATATGCCCCAATATTCCCACGTGTATTTATGTGTTCATGCTATACTACGTTGATTAATATATCAAACCACACAATTAATAAAGGTTACAGTTATGAGGAAATGACTTCAAGAGGGGTATACAAAATTTTGTTTCTTCACCTCGCTCTATCACTACCAGGGGCACCACATTATTAAAAAGTTCACTAGTGGATACCCCTAGGTAGTTTTATTTATCTACCCATGCATGCTTCTCACCACTTTTTTCACTGGATTGACCCCACACACCTGCACTCACCTAAACGGCCTTTCTATTAAAAGATCTCCATGAAAGTGTCCCTTTGAGGGACCGTCAGTGGAGCGCCGGCCCAACGAGGAGCAAAAGCCCGATGATGAAGCATGACATCCTTCGGGGTGTGTGAGGGCAACTAAGAGGCAGGACCTGGCCCTCCCCTTTGGGATTGGAGCCTTGATACTGGGGATGAACTTTTGCCTCTCTCTTTTTCCTCCTCCTCTCCTCTTTTTTTCTACTGTCAATTTTTCTTTAATTGACTGAGTGACACATTGCACCCTCAACGTGGAACAGTGTCCCTTATGATTTAATGGTCATTTGTGGAGCACGGACACTGAACCTGAACAAGCAAGGATGGCTGTGTTAAGAGGAGATTGTTTAGGTGCAGGAAGGTGTTCCCTTCCTGCACATAAACTATCTGAAAAGGTGTTTTTCAACTTCTATGTGTGCTGCATTAGCACACATAGAACTTTCAAAACGTCATTTTTTAAATGATTGTTTATGTGCAGAAAGGCACACCTTCCTATATATAAACAATCACCAGAGGTGATTTCCTCATTCTATTTGTGATGCAGAATGCAGCACGCATAGAAAGAGGAAAACAACTGAGGAGAAATTAATACATTTTTCCTCGTTGCGCATCCGCAGGGTGGCTTTTCCTGTCCTTGTAAATATCGGGCAGCAAAATGCGTCTCCAGTGCATCACAAAAAGTGACACACCAGTGGCGCAAGGGGGTTCTAAATAAGCCTCCTGGTCTCCAATCAACTGTTGAACACTGTCAATCACCCCCTCACCACTGGTTCTGGGTAACATTCCCGTAATGAAGTGGTGTTGAACCTCTTTTTCAATAAGCCTGTCGTAAACACTCAGATAAGCCTCCACTTAGATCCACTCCTGCTAGAGGCAACTGAACAACCTTATGTTCATTTTTTAGTAGCAACAATTTCAATGTTAATCAACATAGGTGTCTCTTAGGCTCGGCATCAAAAGTATTGTGGCTATTGGTGGTAGAAGTTACATATTTTTTCCAACCATAAAAGCATATCTGTTGTGTTATTTATAGTTTTTATAACTATTACAGATGAGCAGTCAACATTGTGATAATTGCACAAAAGGCAAATGAGATGGTCTCTCAGTATATCGTTTATAAAATGTCTAAAATAACATAGTGAACATTGCTAGTGAAGTGCATGGGTTTGTGGCACACACCCAGTTTCACAGTTCCTGCAAGTAATTGTTTTTGTTTGCTTGTTCCTATTATTTAGTGGTGAAAATTAAATGCCATTATAGTAAGGAAAACACAAATGATGCATAAAACACAAACTCCATTACTTTCATTTAGTTCAAGATTACACTTAATGCAGTGTACTTTTACAGTAATAAAAGTTACGCGCTACCCTAGTCCTGGTCTGACTGTTGGATGATCATAAGATATGATTTGGGTGTTGTCAATGCTTGAATCCTACTGGACTTTACAGCTATTTGGAAACCTTTAGCTCCGTACAAAACCGCATCATGCCCTGTGCATGGCTGGCTTCTAAGACACCACACTAAAAAGGTTAATGTACTGTTTTATTGATGGGTGGCAAATGATGATTTATTTCCTTATTCTTCTTGCATGACTTGCACCCTTCCACAAAGGTCTAAACCGTACTTCTCTTCTATGCAATCTCTAACTTTGACCTCAGCATGATATTGCCTGGGTATACAACCTTTACCACGCATTTTTTACCACGCACTACCATTACAACGCGTTTTTTACCACGCATACCATTACAACGCATTGCGCTGGGGGGCGCTCTAGGATAGGGAATAGGTTAATTTACTATCCAATAACCTTCCCTAGTGTCCACGGGGACTGGAGTTGGAATAGTAAATTAAACTATTCACTATCCAGCACCCCAAAGCGCTATGCGTTGTAATGGTATGCGTGGTAAAAACCGCGTTGTAATGGTATGCGTGGTAAAAGTATGCGTTGTAACGTCATACATCCTATTGCCTGATGCTTCAACTTCCATTTGTTAAGGTATCTTGATTCTTCCCAAAACCTTCTCCATCCGGGTGGGAACTTTTTCCAAGGTTAATCCGCTCTCGTGCTCTGACATTAAACACATTTTTTATGTGCCCTTATTGTTCAAGACTAAGTCCAACTCATTGGAGGATGCCTTCTTTTCTGCAACAAATGCACCTGGTCTGATTGGATGGCCTGTTGCACTTTGTCCTGTGGGTTGTCTAGAGCATACCTTAGGGGTTACTTATATGTAATAAAAAGGGAGTTTTAGACTTGCCAAGGGTTTTATTTTGCTGAGTCAAATTGGCAGTTTAAAACTACCAACCAGCAGCATGGAAGACCTGAGATATGCTTTAAGGTGCTAAGTAAGTGGGTGTCATAATATATAGGCTTTAATTTACCAGCCCTGGGTATTTTGTAAACCACGTTACTAGGCATGTATAAGTAAATTAAATATGTCAATAAGATGTCACCATTTTTATCATGTTTTAGGGAATAACAGCAAGCACTTTAGCACTGGTTAGCAGTGGTAAAGTGCACAGAATCCTAAGGTCAACAAAAATTGAGCAAAAATATAAACGGTGAAGGCAAAACATTTGGGGGAAGACCACCCTGAGGCTACAACCCCATTGTGTCATCTCCAACTGTATTTTCCTCCTTCCTCCTTCCTACCTTGACTATGTCTGCCATCCCATCTTAACATTTTAGGCGGCTTCTACAAGTCCACAAAACTGTTCATGCTGGGAATTAGCTACAAGGAGGACATCTTACCTGTCTCGCCAGCTCTTCAATGCCTCTTCATTCTAAGAAACAGGTTCATATTGAGGCAGCATTCATCCTCTACACAGCCCACACTAAAGCATGAGAGAGAATATATAAATTTTGAGTTCAACATCCACATGTCTGCCGGAATGCTGAGGGCTAGTTGGGGCAAACATGACAAAATTCTGACCATTACATAGTAGAGTTACATTTTGACATTACGGTGCCTCATGGCTTTAAGGACAATATAAATGCTTGAACTCTGTTCAAGACAATCAAGCACTGCAACAACACCCGGATAAACCCACCTATTACTCAGAGTGTAGAGACATCAACCTCTTTTTTAATGAAAACTATAGATGATTCAACAGCACATCAACAAAACCAACTCTGCTTCATCTCGTAAGCCCTCCCCTTCCCGTCAAATTCTGCAATGATGGTCTATCAAAGCCCTATCTTGTGCAGATCTTGCTCACATACTCGAGATCCTCAAAACCACTTCTGATGAAGATAATGTCTTATCCTTTTCCATCATCAAAGCTGTCTCTGGGGACCCCTACTCCCAATTGTCAATGCTTCTCCCACTCAAAGCATCTTTCCAGAAGCTCTCAAGACAGACCAGATCTTCCAACTCCTAGTGAAACCTTTACAAGATTCTAATGACCTCGCCAACTACGGATCATCACTCATCTACTATTCATTAGGAAGACCATTGAAAAAGCGGTCTATGTTCACCTTGAAGATTACATTAATGGTAACCGTCTCCTGCAGGGCAAAAGCCTTGCTTCAGATTACACTGCAGCATGGAGACCGGTATCTTACAAATTGCAGACAATGCCCTCCTGACCACAAACATATGCCTTCTGATATTGCAGGACTTCTCAACTACCTTTAACACCTCTGACGTTCCTACTCTTTTACGTACTTAGGAGTATTGAATGGGATGTCGTTCACTGGTTCTCCTCCTATCTCTCCAACCAACACCAAAATATCCCTTTCACCTGTGGAGTACATTAGGACGCCATACACTCCACTGTAATCTTCGGTTTCTGGATGGAGCTGTTTGGTGCCCTGCTTACAGATAACTTCATTAAGTTTAACCAATATAGTGATGATACACAATTCTACTTTAAAGTGTCCTCTGCTGGTCAAATATTGCCTGCAAAGCATTCAGACCTGGATGTCTAACAATTACCAGAAGCTAAGCCCAGCTGTTAGAAATGGGATTTCTGGTTGGCCAAGGCTTGCGCCAAAGCCAAGCAGAAACCTCCACTGTAATCAGGCCAAGGGAGTTACACACCAAAGATAACCCCTGCTCACCCCCTCGGTAGCTTGGCCCGAGCAGTCAGGCTTATCCCGGAAGCAATGTGTAAAGAGTTAGCACAACACACACACAGCAACAACAAAAGGAACTCCACACAAGGTTATATCAAAAATAGCCTTTGTATTATCATAGAACACATTAGAATAGTAATCACACAATATACACTGTGCCAACTGGCACTGGGCAATATTTACAGGGGATTATATACACATGACATGGCCACTTGGACCACTGTCAGAACCATCACAAAGTGAAGTTAGTAAATGTAGAACATATAATAAGCGTAGAACACAACCAGTAATTACTGTCTAACATTGTACTCCGCATCATCCTGTAACAGAAACCATATTATGCACAGAATCAGCTCAGGCGTAAAATACATTGTGCGCCAACATCATAAGCCTAAACACATTAGACCATAACCTCCTAAGCATAACACACATTAGGGGCTTAACTCACAGTACAGGATAACCTCACTAGCATAAACCACAGTATGCAAACAACCTCATACATAAACCACATTTAGAGGCATAAAACAGGGTGTATCATCACAGGACATGAATGAACATTTCCTGCGCAACATATACATCACATTAGGGTCTGGCGCCTTATCAACCTTACAGTCCCCCTGGCCAACTGGCCTTCTCAGAGGGCTCAAATGCCCTATGTCCAAAAGTCAGGGTGGCTGCCAATGTAGCAGAATCCACGGGCGCAATTGCGCTGGGGCAGAGGAGTATATCATACTCCTATCATACAAAAATGCCCCTAAAGAACTGTTGGACTAAACGTTGCAGCTGGCGGTAATTGCCGTGCAGCTGTGGAGAATGTTTGGCCTGGGCACTCACTGTGCCCTCTTGTCCCACTCAGGGACTATATGGCAAAAAGAAATGCTGCCCAATGTTGCAGCTGCCCGTGCTGGTGCAGTGCAGCTGGGAATAACCAAAGTAAAGGGCCCTGGTACATCTGTGCCTCTTCAGCACAACTGGGCTCTCCTAAATCAAATTGCACACACTAGTGCAGCTGCCCTCTAGCAAATGGGGCAGCTGTAGAAAATAGCAAAAAGGTATGTCTGTGCCCATGGGACTCCACTGGAGCTCTTTATATAAACTTGTCCCCCATTGTTGCAGTTGCCAACTGTCAAACGGGGCAACTGTGAACATTGCCAATTTGGGGGAGAACACGGGCCCTCTGGGCCATTATAAAAGAAACAGGTCCCCTTGTTGGAGCGGCCCGATCTGAATACCCCCGAAGCACCGGCAATGTGCCTCGAAAGTCACCATCAGCAGTTTGGCGGCGTCCCCCACTCACTGAGTATGCAGGCTCTTCATCGGCCTGCTCCTGGGACTCGGTAATGGCCGTAGCAGCACGCGGGGCTCTGTCTCAGCATCCACGCAGGTGGGGTGGGCTCCCGTCTACCTACAGCTTCTCCCTCCTTCACCGGGTCTCCCAACTGCTCATGGGAGGCCCTCTCAGACCACCAATTGGGCCCCTCTTCCGGCCCTGCTGCATGCACCGCCCAGAGTCAGGCGAACTCTGCCTGGCTTCCGGGTCGGTGGTGATTTTTCCTTGGCAAACACGGGGTGGGCACCTGCAATGAAAACCAAGCATAAGCGGGGTGGGCTCCCGCAATTCGAACATAAAAATAAGTGGGTGGGCACCCGCCAACAAAGGCACCATAAAGCGGGGTAGGCTCCCACTTACTTCGGCACGCCGGGATTCCCTCCTTCAATACGAGCAGCTCAGCGCTGCAAAAACACATGCACTTTTCTTCTGGGGAACATCAAGATGTAGCGTTCACAGGATGTCACAGCTCCTCAACCAAAAGTCCTGAAGGTCCTGGAAAAGAACAAGCCCACGCAAAATGTTCCTCTAGGTCCAGGGGCACAGTTGGGCCCAGGGAGGCCAGCACACAGGGCCCTTTAGCAGGGAAATAAGCCCCCATGGCGGTTCCTCCTGGGCCCCAGCAGCAGCATACCCCCAAGTCAGGTACAGCACACCAGCATAGCACCAATGCATGGGGTCACAGCCCTATAGCCCCTATATTTATACTCATGATTCCTTTGTCTGTAGTTCAGGGCATGGGGGAACCAGATGCAACTGGTTCAGGGGGGATTTGGAGCACTTTGTTTTCAAAGCTCCTGTTGCCCTTTGTCAGGTGGGGGCTAGCTGATCAGACACACCACAGGGGGTGGAGCTAGCATTGTCCAGGCTGGGCACAGTCCTATTCAGATTCAGGGGATTACTCCTACCACTACTCCCAGCACAGATGTCCCATTCAGCCTAGGGCTGACTCATCCTGCCCCTCCTGGAGCCACACACAACTCCCAGCCCCCGTCACTCACAAGCCAGACATGCAATTCACATCAGGCAGGCAGACCCATAGCACACAGAAAACCACCCCCTTTTCTGAATCATTTTGTCCACCATAAGCGTGGAAGGGTATACTCAGACATGAGTCCCTTGCTCACTGCTCCATCAGGATTCAAGCAAGCCGGGCCGACGAGGCTGAAATGCCAGAAACCGGTCCCCGGTAGCTTGTCTCCTTTCTGGTGAAGAATTGGCTTGGTAGTTTGGTCTGCCCTGTTCCCATGATGCACTGGGCCAGAGACAGACTAATTTGCATATAGCCAGGTTCTGAGCTGGGATGGGGCAGTGAGCTAAATAACGGTGATGGATCAAGCCCTGATCTTTGGACTGGGGAAGAGTGGTCTGCTTAATTCAGACACTCTGTTCATCACCACCCCCTTTTCTGAATCATTTTGTCCACCATAAGCGTGGAAGGGTATACTCAGACATGAGTCCCTTGCTCACTGCTCCATCAGGATTCAAGCAAGCCGGGCCGACGAGGCTGAAATGCCAGAAACCGGTCCCCGGTAGCTTGTCTCCTTTCTGGTGAAGAATTGGCTTGGTAGTTTGGTCTGCCCTGTTCCCATGATGCACTGGGCCAGGGACAGACTAATTTGCATATAGCCAGGTTCTGAGCTGGGATGGGGCAGTGAGCTAAATAACGGTGATGGATCAAGCCCTGATCTTTGGACTGGGTAAGAGTGGTCTGCTTAATTCAGACACTCTGTTCATCACCACCCCCTTTTCTGAATCATTTTGTCCACCATAAGCGTGGAAGGGTATACTCAGACATGAGTCCCTTGCTCACTGCTCCATCAGGACTCAAGCAAGCCGGGCCGACGATGCTGAAATGCCAGAAACCGGTCCCCGGTAGCTTGTCTCCTTTCTGGTGAAGAATTGGCTTGGTAGTTTGGTCTGCCCTGTTCCCATGATGCACTGGGCCAGGGACAGACTAATTTGCATATAGCCAGGTTCTGAGCTGGGATGGGGCAGTGAGCTAAATAACGGTGATGGATCAAGCCCTGATCTTTGGACTGGGTAAGAGTGGTCTGCTTAATTCAGACACTCTGTTCATCACCACCCCCTTTTCTGAATCATTTTGTCCACCATAAGCGTGGAAGGGTATACTCAGACATGAGTCCCTTGCTCACTGCTCCATCAGGATTCAAGCAAGCCGGGCCGACGAGGCTGAAATGCCAGAAACCGGTCCCCGGTAGCTTGTCTCCTTTCTGGTGAAGAATTGGCTTGGTAGTTTGGTCTGCCCTGTTCCCATGATGCACTGGGCCAGGGACAGACTAATTTGCATATAGCCAGGTTCTGAGCTGGGATGGGGCAGTGAGCTAAATAACGGTGATGGATCAAGCCCTGATCTTTGGACTGGGTAAGAGTGATCTGCTTAATTCAGACACTCTGTTCATCACCACCCCCTTTTCTGAATCATTTTGTCCACCATAAGCGTGGAAGGGTATACTCAGACATGAGTCCCTTGCTCACTGCTCCATCAGGATTCAAGCAAGCCGGGCCGACGAGGCTGAAATGCCAGAAACCGGTCCCCGGTAGCTTGTCTCCTTTCTGGTGAAGAATTGGCTTGGTAGTTTGGTCTGCCCTGTTCCCATGATGCACTGGGCCAGGGACAGACTAATTTGCATATAGCCAGGTTCTGAGCTGGGATGGGGCAGTGAGCTAAATAACGGTGATGGATCAAGCCCTGATCTTTGGACTGGGTAAGAGTGGTCTGCTTAATTCAGACACTCTGTTCATCACCACCCCCTTTTCTGAATAACTTCTAAAAGTGGCATTTCTAAAATAACCACAATAAATCTGTGCACACCATCGTGCAGCATTTATTATTACAATTTTATACATACTAAACTTGACCACTCTGCTCCTCCCATACCATGAATTACCCCTGACACACACTGATCAGGGATTCCCTAATGCATTCCTACGGGAGGGTCGGCCCGCCTTACTAAATGTGCACAGAGAGCGCATGCACTTTATACTGGGCCACAGTGCTAAAGTGCCCAGATGCCTAAAACCATCAACACCATGTCAGAGGAAAAAGCCAAAAAGTTTAGGGGTGAACCTGCAAAAAAGGGCCAAGTCCAACACAACCCTCTTCCAGCCAAAATGCAGGGTAGACCAATCACTCCCCTGATGGGTTTCCCTGCTTTGGGCGAAAGAACACAGACGCGGGCCTGCAACGGCAGGGACACCCTCGGATCTACGCCACACTGAACCCATGTGGTTCCCCTGAAAAAAAAAACTCTGAGGCGCACGGCAGGGTGATATCGAGATACGCTCGAAAACTAAGGGACCCGTTTTCACAAGCGGTTCTACATGGCAAAGACGATTTTGTGCACCGGAGGCAGCTGAGTTCGAAGAGGTACGTTTATGGACCATGAAACGGTTTATTTGACTCCTTTTTCTGCTCCACTCTGTTTTGCCTCATTGCAGCCGCTATTTTGAGCATTTTTAATGAGGGAATACTTATTACAGTGATACTGTTTTTTTTTTGTGCCTCCATATCCTCTTTCATTTAAAGCCTTATTTTGTGCCCCATACCACGAAAGGGGAGTGATTTTGGCCATCCCTACCTTCACTTCTGCGGCTTTTGAATTTCCCTCACTTTACAAAGGGGATATTTTATTTTATTTTTTACATACAACAGTCTTGGTCAGCTGAGGAGTCCAAGGGTACTGGGTACTGGTTCAAGCAAGCCCTTTTTGGAATATGGTAGTTTCCTTACAGCATTACGTAAGTGCACGCCTTCTCTGACCTGCAGTGGAATGCCCTTTGTCACCGGATTTTACTTGGTACCTGCTCTTCACGTCCTCTTTGTTTTAATAGAGTTGTTCTGCCTCCTGCTCTGGTCTAATTTACGGCTGCATTTCTTCTGGTCGGCGAAATTGTGACTATTGACTGAACTATTTGCGGTCTTATTGTTAGGGTCTGTGCACAACAAAGAGCTTGTCCCCTTTCCTTGAAATAATGGTCTTCTCTTTTGTGCATTATGTTGTCTGATTACGTTTGTACCAGTGATGAATGCACGCTTTGAGGCATGGCCATGTTTGCTCTAATATTCAACCAAGCAATGTTTGTTCCTTTATATTGCTAAAATGTCAGGTTTGCTTTTACCAAGGCTCCTTGATTCATTTATTGCCACGTGTTGTTTGTTGCCATTGTACCTCATGCACATGATTTTGCATATGAATGAAGCGCTGCACGTCTTCCATGGTGCAACGTGCAGCGCATGTGAACCGCACCCACCACAGACTATAAAAGACAAACCCGAACGCTACCAGTTGCTTGTGCTCATCCTACCTTCTTGCTTACCTGAGATCCTGTTCCTCAACTCCTGCACGGATTCTGATCCCCGGCACTTGCTTCTCCTCTGCGGGCCTCTCTCCTCTTCGGACCTGCTTCTCTCCCTCGGGGCTGGATCGGCTCCGATTTCATTCCTGCTGTTTCCGACGCTTCTTGGTTCCGGTCCCCCTGCAAAAGCGGAACGACCTGAAACAAAAGAGAAAGATCAACGTTAGCAAGAACTTTAAACCCCGCTTGTCAAGTAAGTGTGTTTTATGTCATACTTTCCAAAGACTTATCCTGAAGACGGTCCAAGGATATAGGCACAGACAATTGTGGTAAATCACAGAACGTTGCTTTACAGTTTTGTCTTTGCTGGAACATTGTTATCAGACTGTTATTTTGAACTTTACAAGGCACATATTCAGAACAAGAAACAAACCATAACAGTCCAGTATGCTTTTCTCCCTGATTACAGGAAAGACGTACATGCTGTGTTTTGACTTAAGAATACAGCGCATAATATGTAAAGACTTTGTGAACATAATTGAGTTCTGTTCTGGAGCATAAGTTAAAGTGAGTTGTGAGACGCAAACTGCTAACCATGCCAGTTTTCTAATGTTTATGCATGAACATATGTAAAGCTTAACAGTGGTTCTTTTTACCTAAGTAGGGTATCACGCCTAGTAGGATATCGCACCCTGTTTGAAAACCCTGCCTGGAAGCAGAAAGACCAGGAACAGAGAGGTACATGCTAGCGTTGAGAATTGTGACAGCTAGTAGGAGAAGCTAAAATACTAGACTAGGGATAGGTTCTAATTATATGTTCTTTGTTTATGTTTTCCATAATACAAGATACAACACCCAGCTCGGCTGAGCTCCAGTATACGCCTCAACAGGAGTCGTGTTTTCTCACAGGAGCAGTGTTATCTCTCTTTTGTTATTTTATCCACTTCCCCCTTCCCTTGAGCTTCTTTTCTTTGCACACTGTATTTAATCAGTGTGCTGGAATTAGAGGTTTCAGGGTGGGTACGAATTGTCTTCAGAATCCAACAGAACTATCTGGATCCTCAGGTGAGCCGGAGTGTGACAGAAGCACAAGCCTTAAAACTCATAGTTCTGTTGGATGATGAATTCAGGGGAAGAAACGGAAGGCATAGACGCCACTGATATGGCGCAAGCCTTAAATGAGGACTTAGTTCACAACGAAACAGTAACAGGGCTGTTGCAGCAAATGCAGGAAGAATTGGAGAAATTTAAATTAGAAAACGCAACGTTACGGCAGGATTTGGTCAGGTATAAACCTCGGGAGTCCCTTTGGCAAACCACCTTTCCCCTTTCTTTAAGGACTCTTCTGAAACTGGTGCTAGGTCCAAAAACACCACTACTACTTTCTCTTCTCTGGTGGAGGTAACTGTTAGTGTTCCAAGTGCAGTGCCCTTAGCTGCGCCAGAGCGCTTCCATGTTTTCTTAAACCAGTGTCAATTACATTTTGTCTGTAAGCCACAACAATTTCCCACGGATGCTACTAAGGTGGCTTTTGTCCTCTCCTACTTGGGCGGAACAGCAGCAAATTGGTCCATTCCTTATGAGGATAGGGATGATCCAATCCTCCATAATTGGAATCAGTTTAAACGTACCATGACTCGCCTCTTCGCTAACCATACGTTTATGCAGGCTAGCGATAATGAACTCTTAAACCTAAAACAAGCGAATAAAGATTTATTAACCTACCTCACCAGTTTCAACCGTCTACTGACTGAAACACAATGACCGGAAGAAAAACGTGTCTCTCTCTTTTATAAAGGATATTGGGGCATATGTAGGTAATGTAGATTTTGCAAATCGGAAAGTGCGATTTTTCGCGAATCGCACTTTCTCAATCGCAAAATCATATGTAGGTGAAAATTTGCGATTTTTTTGCGATTCCCTAAAATTCTCAAAATTATTTGCGATTTCTGGAATTGCGATTCCTTATTAGCAAATGCACAAATAAGGAATCGCAAAAACGGAAACTGCAATTCAGGTGCAGGATGGTGACATCACAACCAGGAACTGTGAGTCTCCATGCTGCACCTAATTGCCTGCACCTGTCCCAGAGTCAGTTGCTGGCTGAGAGACAGAGTGGAGGGTGTGTGTTTTTGCCTCTGAGCTCAAACTTAGCAAAATGGATCCAAAAGCTGCAGAAAAAGAAGGTGGAGAGAAGCAGGCTAAAGAAACATCCAGAAAAAGGAAGCAGAGATTTTCTGAAAGGGAGTTAGAGGTTCTAACAGAGGAGGTGGTGAGGCACCATGATCTTCTTTTTGGAAAAGCCTCACTTTGTGTGCTTGAAGCAAGGTAGAGGAAAATTTGGGGAGAAATTCAGGACAAAGTCAATGCCATTGGTGTTACCCATCGAACCACCGACGTCCTCCGGAAGCGGTGGTATGACATGAGGCAAAGGTTGAAGGAGAGGGTTGCCACGAGATTGGCAGAAGCCAAAACAACTGGAGGTGTAAGCTCCACTACACCAGAGCCGACGCCCATGGAGGAGTTGGTGGAGACAACCCTAAGGCCAGAGGCAGTGAGGGGCGTGGCTGACCTGGACAGCTCTGAAGCCAGAGACACAACAGAAGGTAAGATGCATGCCAAAAACACACAATGCATTGCAATCCCACCCAATCTCGAAAATTTGCATGCACAAATAGGAATCCGGTCCATGATTTCAGTAACACCCAGTGATGCATTTTGGGAAATGTAGTCATATGCCATGTACATAGGGGCAGATACTCATACAAAGGTCATGTAGGCAACAGGTAGAAATACCAAATGTAAAGTACCCTAAAAAGACAAGCAGGCATGTAAGTAGTGTCATTTTAAATTTTATTTAAAAAATAAAAAAATAAAACACACAACTCATGTGTGATTTAATTTTTACAGCTGGACCAACAACCCAAGACACCATTGCACCAGTGGAACAGTCCGCTTCAGCAGATGAGCAGGCAGGGGAGGAGAATCAGAGTGCCACACGTGACACACCTACTGTTCCAAAAAAAAGGCGCAAAACTGTCCCTGCATTCATCCAAATGCAATCAGGATCCACAGATGCTGAAGATGAGCCACAGGCTGATGTATCACCTAGGGCTTCTCCGGTCACATCACAAACCACCATTTCAAGCATGACTGGCAGTGGAGCCAGACAGAGGGCAGGGAAGGACATCAGCAATGCCAACACAATTCCTGAGTCTGTTTTTGCTGGGCTGGAGGGACAAATGCTACAAGTGCAGCGCCTGCAAAGTAAAGGCATAGCGTCAATTAAACGTCAACTGGCACAGCACAATAGGCACATGTCTGAGGTGAGAGTCTGCATCATACAAATTGCTACATCAACAGAGGCGCATTTGAATGAAGCTAGAGCTGCTAGCCAGGACCAGCGCAGGGAGCAAAGACGCCTAACAACACGGCTAGACCAATTTGCCCGGGCTGTGAGCCGGCAATCTACATCCATAGCCATGCTTTTTGGAACATAGAGCTCCTGAGGCGGAAAGCCGGGAGTTAGGACCCTATCCCCATTACTTCTCGCACCCTGACTAATAGGCAGCTGAGACTTCAATTATTACTTACTTTTTGCACTGAATCGAATAAAAATCTTAAAACTGAAATTTTACTTGTACTTGTACCTGTTTGCCGCTTTTAATTGGGGCACTCATTTATTTGCTGCTTTGGACCTACCGAGGGCCGATTTGGGGCTCTGCTCGGTTCGCAGGCAGCTTCCTCGGGGGTGACGACTTTGGCCGCCATCTTGGGGTGGAAGGCTAGGTCAGTGCTCTAGTGGTCGGGCGAGTGGCGGACCGAGCGCTACAAAAGGAAATCTAAGTGCTAGCATTCGGCTTGGAACATAGAGCTCCTGAGGCGGAAAGCCGGGAATTAGGACCCTATCCCCATTACTTCTCGCACCCTGACTAATAGGCAGCTGAGACTTCAATTATTACTTACTTTTTGCACTGAATCGAATAAAAATTTTAAAACTGAAATTTTACTTGTACTTGTACCTGTTTGCCGCTTTTAATTGGGGCACTCATTTATTTGCTGCTTTGGACCTACCGAGGGCCGATTTGGGGCTCTGCTCGGTTCGCAGGCAGCTTCCTCGGGGGTGACGACTTTGGCCGCCATCTTGGGGTGGAAGGCTAGGTCAGCGCTCTAGTGGTCGGGCGAGTGGCGGCCCGAGCGCTACAAAAGGAAATCTAAGTGCTAGCATTCGGCTTGGAACATAGAGCTCCTGAGGCGGAAAGCCGGGAGTTAGGACCCTATCCCCATTACTTCTCGCACCCTGACTAATAGGCAGCTGAGACTTCAATTATTACTTACTTTTTGCACTGAATCGAATAAAAATCTTAAAACTGAAATTTTACTTGTACTTGTACCTGTTTGCCGCTTTTAATTGGGGCACTCATTTATTTGCTGCTTTGGACCTACCGAGGGCCGATTTGGGGCTCTGCTCGGTTCGCAGGCAGCTTCCTCGGGGGTGACGACTTTGGCCGCCATCTTGGGGTGGAAGGCTAGGTCAGCGCTCTAGTGGTCGGGCGAGTGGCGACCCGAGCGCTACAAAAGGAAATCTAAGTGCTAGCATTCGGCTTGGAACATAGAGCTCCTGAGGCGGAAAGCCGGGAGTTAGGACCCTATCCCCATTACTTCTCGCACCCTGACTAATAGGCAGCTGAGACTTCAATTATTACTTACTTTTTGCACTGAATCGAATAAAAATTTTAAAACTGAAATTTTACTTGTACTTGTACCTGTTTGCCGCTTTTAATTGGGGCACTCATTTATTTGCTGCTTTGGACCTACCGAGGGCCGATTTGGGGCTCTGCTCGGTTCGCAGGCAGCTTCCTCGGGGGTGACGACTTTGGCCGCCATCTTGGGGTGGAAGGCTAGGTCAGCGCTCTAGTGGTCGGGCGAGTGGCGGCCCGAGCGCTACAAAAGGAAATCTAAGTGCTAGCATTCGGCTTGCAACATAGAGCTCCTGAGGCGGAAAGCCGGGAGTTAGGACCCTATCCCCATTACTTCTCGCACCCTGACTAATAGGCAGCTGAGACTTCAATTATTACTTACTTTTTGCACTGAATCGAATAAAAATTTTAAAACTTAAATTTTACTTGTACTTGTACCTGTTTGCCGCTTTTAATTGGGGCACTCATTTATTTGCTGCTTTGGACCTACCGAGGGCCGATTTGGGGCTCTGCTCGGTTCGCAGGCAGCTTCCTCGGGGGTGACGACTTTGGCCGCCATCTTGGGGTGGAAGGCTAGGTCAGCGCTCTAGTGGTCGGGCGAGTGGCGGCCCGAGCGCTACAAAAGGAAATCTAAGTGCTAGCATTCGGCTTGGAACATAGAGCTCCTGAGGCGGAAAGCCGGGAGTTAGGACCCTATCCCCATTACTTCTCGCACCCTGACTAATAGGCAGCTGAGACTTCAATTATTACTTACTTTTTGCACTGAATCGAATAAAAATCTTAAAACGGAAATTTTACTTGTACTTGTACCTGTTTGCCGCTTTTAATTGGGGCACTCATTTATTTGCTACTTTGGACCTACCGAGGGCCGATTTGGGGCTCTGCTCGGTTCGCAGGCAGCTTCCTCTGGGGTGACGACTTTGGCCGCCATCTTGGGGTGGAAGGCTAGGTCAGCGCTCTAGTGGTCGGGCGAGTGGTGGCTCGAGCGCTACAAAAGGAAATCTAAGTGCTAGCATTCGGCTTGGAACATAGAGCTCCTGAGGCGGAAAGCCGGGAGTTAGGACCCTATCCCCATTACTTCTCGCACCCTGACTAATAGGCAGCTGAGACTTCAATTATTACTTACTTTTTGCACTGAATCGAATAAAAATTTTAAAACTGAAATTTTACTTGTACTTGTACCTGTTTGCCGCTTTTAATTGGGGCACTCATTTATTTGCTGCTTTGGACCTACCGAGGGCCGATTTGGGGCTCTGCTCGGTTCGCAGGCAGCTTCCTCGGGGGTGACGACTTTGGCCGCCATCTTGGGGTGGAAGGCTAGGTCAGCGCTCTAGTGGTCGGGCGAGTGGCAGCCCGAGCCCTATAAAATGAATGTCATTCCCCATCCGCGCAGCGGGCGGGCGCGCCGATGGAGCGCCGGAGGCGCGCCAGAGGCAAGCCCGTCTGCGCCCGTCCGCGCCGGGACCGGGCCTAGGGCCATAACCCCTGCCCAAAAAGTGTTAGACACCAATAAGAAGTATACTAGTCAAGGCTTACTGGCACTTCGGCCACCTACCAGTACCAGCTGTCTCAAAATAATACCCTCTGAGATTCACAGACACCTGGCCATCTCCTGCCCTCATTGTAGCTGCACTATTCCGCTACGATTATCTGACGTTAATACTACACCAACTAAGCGCGATGAAGGAGCTGTTATATCTATTGCCCTCATCAATGCGCGTTCACTCGGAAAGCACAGGCAGGAGATCTCAGATCTTATAACAGATTTTAAACTAGATGTTCTGTTTGTCACTGAGACTTGGACCGATGACACATCTCAGCCAGACTTAGCCATCGCAGTACCGGATGGATATAAAGCATACTGCCAGAACAGGCCCAGACAAAGAGGGGGTGGGCTGGCCATAATAGCTAGAGACTCATATCCTGTCAGAACAACCCCCATTCCATCAACTTCCTGTGAGGCCATGCAATTTGCTATTAAACCTTCACCTTTGTTTAATTTTAAGGGAATACTGATATACCACCCTCCGGGATCCAAAACAGCTTTTTTAACCAGCATTAATACCATGATGGAATCAGTAGCCACCGAAAGTGCCTTTACGGTTTTAGGTGACTTAAATTTTCACTTGGATCAAAGTCACCTAACCGATTCGGTCAGCCTCATTTCCGATCTAGAAACTCTAGGGCTCAAACAACGGGTTACGTCCCCTACCCACCAAGATGGTCACATCCTAGACCCCATATTTTCCAACTTAGAAGGCTTACAAATATCCAACATCTTACCCATGCCTTGGACCGACCATCATGCAATCTTTGCAACCATAGCCACCAACATTCGTCGTAATAACAAACCTCTTCCCATCCCCAAACAGCCGTTTAAAGATTGGAAAAATATCAATCAGGACGACCTAAAATTAATACTGGATCATACCCGTCCAACGCTGTCTACAGAGCCTAACTTAGCTCTTCAGCAATTACACACCTGGTTGGGCCAGGCTACAAATCAGTCAGCCCCTACCAAAGAACTATCCAGAAATAGATCTAAACCTACCGCCCCTTGGTATAATGAACAACTAAGGGCACAAAAGCAAATCAACCGTAATAAGGAAAGACAATGGAGAAAAGATTATGACACAGCTAGCAAAGCAGCTTACAAGGAAGCCTTGGCACTCTACAAAGCCATGATCGTTAAAGCCAAAAAAGACTATTACACTGACCAGATCCAGAAAGCCAAAAATTCTAGCAGATTATTGTTTCAAATCACCAAAGTATTGTCAGGCAATTCCCCCGACCTCACTCCTCCCCCATCGCAACTTCTATGTGATTCGTTAGCTTCCTTTTTCTTTACTAAAGTGGATGATATTTACCAGGCTTTTTCCGCTAACTCACTTGTGAGGACAGTCAACCCCCCCATTTTACCCCCAGTTAACATGTTCCCCAGCTTCCAACCAGTCACCTCCGATCAAATAAAAACTACACTGTCTACCATTAAATCAGGATCACCCCTGGACCCCTGTCCACTCTCAGTACTCCTGCCGGTAATGGACTCTATCATACCACTACTCACTCAGGTGTGCAATTCCATTCTCCTATCAGGCAACTACCCAGACCCCCTTAAAAACACTCTACTAAAACCCCTGTTAAAAAAAACGTCCCTGGATAAAAGCGAGCTAAAAAACTACCGTCCCATCGCAAGTCTCCCTTTCATGGCGAAGGTGATTGAAAAAACCATGAACATTCAGATTTCCGAATTCATTGAAAAACACCATCTCCTGGACAACACGCAATTTGGATTTAGGAAATGCCATGGGACAGAGACAGCCTTGATTAAGGCTGCTGATGACATCAGGGTAATCAGGGATCAAGGGGGCACAGCCATTTTAGTAATACTGGATTTATCAGCAGCTTTCGACACGGTCGACCATACCATCTTGGTCGACCGTGTCGAGGGATTTGGCATTTGCCACACTGCCAAAGACTTAATTGCGTCCTTTCTTGCCAAAAGAACGCAGGCTGTTATCTTAGGACCCTTCCAATCAGCCCAACTTTCATCTCCATGTGGAGTACCTCAAGGCTCATCCCTTAGTCCGACACTCTTCAACATCTATGTGTCGGACCTTGCTAAAACCATCAAAGCACACGGGATGAGCCTAACCTCATACGCCGATGATACCCAACTTGTGTTGGCGATTAAGGGGGATGGAGATTTAGTGGCTGAAAAATTCAAGAAGGGACTGTTAGACATAGAAGAGTGGATGGCTACCAACTGCCTCAAATTAAACTCAGAAAAAACTGAGGTACTCATTTTCGGACCCCTTTCGCCAGCCTGGCCATCAAGCTGGTGGCCAGAGGCTTTCGGTACTCCTCCCATTCCAACTGCTAAAGTCAGGAACCTCGGTATCATCTTCGACGAGGGTCTAAATTTCATGGATCATGCCAACAAAACAGTGTCCATAGCACACCTGAAGTTAAAGATGATAAGGAAAATACGTCCTTTTCTTCCTGACTCAGCCATCAAAACACTGGTTACCTCTCTTGTCCTTTCTTCTCTCGACTATTGTAATGCCCTCTTCCTTAATGCTCAATCCAGAGTAATTACTAAACTGCAGACTATTCAAAATGCAGCTGCACGTCTGCTTTCGGGCAAAACAAAATATGAATCCATATCCAACAATATAAAGGACTTCCACTGGCTCACTGTGCGAAATAGAATCCACTTTAAGTCCCTCTGTATTGTGTTTAAAGCACTCAACAACCAAGGACCCCACTTTTTGAAAGAACAGCTACAACAATACAAACCTAACAGAGTTCTACGATCAGCCACCCTCAATCAACTGGTCATTCCTCGCACTAAAACTGTCACCTGGGGCGACCGGCGCTTTTTGGTGGCCGCCCCAAGGCTTTGGAATACGCTTCCCCCAAACATTAGGGACAGCTCCTCTCTTCTCCAATTCCGTAAACTTTAAAAAACCTGGCTGTTTGCTCAATGATCATCCCTCCCTCATGCTGACCGGCACAGATAAACTGGTTCCACTAGCGCCAAGACGCCCAAGGGTAAATGATGCGCTTTATAAATATAAAAAATAAATAAATAAATAAATGCTTTGCAGAAGAACTGTGAGCATACAAAATGCAATGACACACTGCTGTCAGGAGGTTGCCAGGAGCCTGGTGCAGGTGACACAATCCCTTGATTAGCTCCGTGCAGCTGTCACTGGGGGCATTGCTATGCCAGGTAGCATTGATACAGATGGGCAATCAAGCCGTAGCACACCTACTCCGCCAATACCAGCTGAAAGTCGTAGGAGTGGCCGTCAGGGAAGAGGTGTGGAGCACTACACCAAAAACACAGACCAGGCTGACGGTGCTACATCAGGGCGTTCACGCATAGATGAAGCAACAGAATGCACAATGGAATGTTGTGAAGCAACACATCCCATGAGGACCTTAGTTTATTACATATTGGCACTGTGTGGACATGAACAGGTGCAAGTTTGTGACTTACACTCACATTGTGTGACATTACTACTCCTGCATTTAAGGAAATACATTTTGTTTCTGATAAACAACATTAAGCATTGTGGTGTATTCTCTTACCTAGAAGTAATTGTGTGTGATGTCATCACGTCGCATGCACCCAGCAGCTGCCCCAGCTCCTCCTGCATGCTTCCCTTCGGGGGCTGGTTCCTCCTCATCGGATGTGTTGGAGTCAGTCAGATCCACGGGGTGCCCTTCTTGATGGCAATGTTGTGGAGCATAGCGCAGGCCACCACTATTTTGCAGCACGTTTCAGGACTGTACTGAAGAGTGACTCCACTCTTGTGGATGCAGCGAAAACGGCTCTTGAGTATCCCAAATGTCCTCTCAATAGTGGCTCTTGTGGAACTGTGGGGAGTGTTGTATCTCCCCTCTGCCGCATTGGTAGGATTGAGGTAGGGAGTGAGAATGAACTCATGCACAGCATATGCACTGTCTCCTACATGGAAGAAAGAAAAATATGTTTAGTGAGATGCTGCAAGTTTAAACAATTCCTAATAATGTTTGTGTGTGCCATGAAATTACATAGCTGGTATCCCTCTCCAAAATCTCCATTAGTAAGTCTGCGATGTAAGGCACAGTGTCTGAAGATGTAGGAATCATGAGTGCTTCCTGGGAATTTTGAAACAATATCGGTAATGAGATGTTTTGCATTGCACACTACCTGGATGTTAAGAGAATGGTAGGATTTTCTGTTTCTGAAAACATACTCATTGTGTGATGGGGGGGAGAGTGCGACATGTGTTCCGTCTACACAGCCAATCACGTGGGGGAATTGGGCAATTTGATAAAAATCCAGTTTGGTCAGCTCAAGTTCCTGCTGTGTGTTAGGAAATTTAATGTGGACATGCATCCTCTGCATCATGGCATTGAGGAAAGCATGAAAGAAACGTGAAAGTGCGCTCTGGGACACCCCTCCCGCTGTGGCAATTACCCCCTGGAAACTCCCCGACGATAGGAGGTGCAGTGAGCACAACACCTGAATGTGTGGGGTAATGGTGTGGGCCCTGTGTGTGGGGTGGTCAAGCATGGGTGTGAGCTACTCTATCAGCTCCAGAATACTGTCTGGATGCAGCCTGTAGTGCACATGGATGTCCTCCACAGTGCGTTGGAAGAGGGTGATGCGTGCCCTGTAAATCCTCTCCCGGCGTCTTCCTCTCTCTTCTTCCTCACGAATACGCAGCCTCCTGGCTATTACATAGAGCCCCGCCATTGTAAGAAACCACAGATGCATCATGGGCCACTTTATATAGGTTGCACCTGGTTACCAACTGGCAAGAGTTGGTGGTAATTGTGAAATGCAAATTTGTGAATTTCGTAAGATCGCAATTTGCTACATTTGATTTGATTCGCATATTTTTTCGCAGAACCCATTTCTCGCTAAATTGCTAATCGCAAATTTTGCGATTAGCAATTTTGCATGGATCTTTTCTTACCTACATTGCATTTCACAGTTTTGCATTCGCAAACGCCGAAATTCGCCGAATTTCTGCATTTGCGATTTGCAAATACCTACCTACATATGCCCCTAAGAGACGATTTAAAGGACGCTCTTGCTCATATCGTAGACTTGCCAGAAGACTACTCTGATTTTGTGAATTTAGTGGTGAAACTAGACCATAGGTTAGGTTAAAGGAAGGGAGATAAATCCAAAATAGAATCTAGGTTAACTTTCATAAGACAAGAAAAGAAAGATGTAGACAGTAAACTCCCTGAACCTGAACCTATGCATATAGGGACACTCAAGGTTCCACTCTCCGCAGAAGAGAAAGAAAGGAGGAGGAAACTCCAATTATGTTTGTATTGTTGTAAAGCTGGCCATTTTGCTAGGTAGTGCCCTGTAAAACCCAAAACTCCAAAAAAGGTGACTGTCTCATCCATATGTGCTAAGAAGCCGGAAAACAAATAAGCTCGGCAAGGGGAGAGGTTACTTGTTCGAGAAAGAGTTTGACCCAGACCTCTAATTCAGCGGCCTATACAGTTCCTCATATACCTAAACATGTTTTGATTCAGGTAATTTTGATTGTGAGCACCCAGTTAAGACATTCCCTCCCAGTGCTTCTTGATTCAGGAGCTACAGGGAACTTTGTGGACAACACGTTAGCAAAAACATTATGACTGCCTATACATCCAAAACCTTGTCTTGAGGCAGTATGTGCTGTGGATGGATCGGAATTGATATCAGGTTTAATTACAAAACAAACAAGCCCACTCATTATGGTATGTCAAAATGCATACACAGAGCAGATTAGTTTTGATTTAATAGATACCCCTAATTTTGGTTTGATCCTTGGAGTACCTTGGCTCACCTCTCATAACCCAAAAATAGATTGGGTATCTAGAACAGTCACTCTAGATTCTTCCTTTTGTAGAGCCAGTTGTTATAAAGAAGCAGGAAACGAACAACGGACTGTGGTACATTGTGCCAACATCACACAAGAAGAAAGCGTTCTTCCTCCTGAATATATGGAGTTTAAGGATGTCTTTGATCCAGTAAAAGCCAGTGTTTTACCCCCGCACCGGTCCTATGATTGTCGCATAGACTTACTCCCAGGGGCCCCTTTGCCAAACAGCAGAGTGTATGCTCTCACTGATGAAGAAACAAAATATTTAAGAACGTACCTAGACGACTTATTGCAATCCGGTTTCATTCGCCATTCCACATCTCCGGTGTCGTCGCCACTTGTTTTTTATTCCAAAACCGGATAAATCCCTTCACGCTTGCATTGATTATAGAGGACTTAATAAGGCCCCAATAAAGAACAAATACCCGCTCCCGTTAATACCGGTAGTGTTAGACCAATTACCACAATCCACAGTCTACACTTAATTAAATTTGCGAGGTGCATACCATTTAGTGAGAGTCAAATAAAATGATGAGTGGAAGACAGCCTTTAAAACAAACTTTGGGTTATTTGAATACACCGTAATGCCCTTTGGGTTATATAATGCCCCTGCGGCGTTTCAATTCTTTATCAATGAGGTTTTGCACGAGTTTTTGGACGTTTGCGTCATAGTATATATCAACGACATCCTCATCTACTCTAAAAACCAGGAAGAACACACACAACACGTTCAAGCAGTCTCAGCAAAATTAAAAGAACACCAACTCTTTGCTAAGCTGGAGAAGTGTAGGTACAATACAATCACAGTAGATGTTTTGGGATATTGTTTGTCACCTCAAGGAATTACCATGGATACTAAGAAAGTTAGTGCAATTTCTGAGTGGCCAGAACCGACTTCCTTTAAGGAAGTACAGAAGTTTCTAGGCTTTGCCAACTTTTATAGGAGGTTTATTTCTCATTTTGCAGAGACGATGGCCCCTACTACCAAACTGCTACGGAAAGGACAAGAGTTTGTTTGGAATGCTGAGGCTTCACAAGCCGTTCAGCTTTTAAAGCAAAAATTCACATCAGCACCAGTCCTGAAACATCCTGACCCAGATATTCTGTTTTATGTAGAAGCAGATGATTCACAGGTAGCACTCGGAGGAGTTCTATCACAACGGGATTCTGTAGACCGTCAATTACATCCGATAGCCTTCTATTCCAAAAAGGTACTACCGGCTGAACAAAACTATACCGTGGCTGAAAGGGAACTCTTAGCCATAAAGGTAGCCTTTACGGAATGGAGACACCATTTAATGGGAGCGAAGTTCCCCTTCACCATTTTTAGTGACCTTAAGAACCTACAGTTCTTTGGTTCTATTAAAGCACTAACACCACTTCAAATGCGGTGGTTAAACTTCTTTAGCGCCTTTGATTTCGTAATTACTTACAGGCCAGGTACACAACAAATTCAGTCAGATGTATTATCTAGATATGGACATACGTTAGAAACAAAACAAGAAAAGAAAGGAGAACCCATTATTGCACCACGAAACATTCTAGCACCAATACAACAGAAGGATTTTATAAAAGAACTATAAGCAGCACAATTGCAAATAGATCCTCAAGACTGGTTGAAGGGATCACATAATACTATCCAACAATGTGTATTGGACCATGATTCCATGCTTTATGTGCCAACCCCAGATCTACAAACACAGGTTATAGCATGGCATCATGCCTCTGCCTTAGCAGGACATCCTGGTTGGGTGAAAACCCTAGAGAATGTTCGAAAACACTTTTGGTGGGTCACTATGAGTAACGATGTTAAACAATACGTCAACACCTGTCCCATATGTGCTCGTCAAAAAATGTCACACAAAGCCCCTGCCGGATTACTGGTACCAATGCCATCACCCACACAGCCATGGCACACAGTAAGTGTAGATTTGTTAGTGAACCTTTCACCTGTAAAGACATTCTCTACTGTATTGGTGATTGTAGATTATCTGTCTAAAATGGCACATTTTGTACCGTTAAAGAAATTGCCCACAGCTGTAGAATTTGCAGACGTTTTTCTAAAAGAAGTTGTACGCTTACATGGTTTGCCGAACAAGGTGATTTCTGACCGGGGCAGCCAATTTAACTCCAGGTTTTGGAAAAGTCTTTGTGAGAAATTGAAAGTAGAGGTCGCATTGTCCACTGCTTTTTATCCAGAAACAGACGGGCAGACTGAAAGATTGAACCAGACATTACTCCAAACACTACCATGTTTGTTAGCAGAATACACAAGTGAATGGCTTGAAGCCTTACCTATCACGGAATTTGTTTATAGCTATTCAGAACATGCAGCGACACACTGTACCCCATTCTATTTCATGCAGGGTTATCATCCAAGAGCGTTATCTATTCTTGTAGAGCAATCTCTTCTCCCAAAAGTGACAGATAGATTAACAAGGTTATGTGACATACAGAAAAAAGCCAGGAAACACTTAAGTGTGTATAAAGAACGCATGAAGAAGCAAGCAGACAAACATAGATCAGAGGCACCAACATATCAGATCAGAGATAAAGTATGGCTTTCCACAAAAAACTTAAACATAGAAGGGTCTTGAAAGTTGCAACCACGTTTTATTGGGCCCTTTAGTGTCACTGCCATTGTAAACCCTGTAACAGTGAAACTAGATTACCTAGTGAATACCCGGTACACCCCACATTCCATGTATCCTTGCTCAAACCGTATAACCCTCAAACCCGGGCCGAACCCCCACCTCCACCCATCCCAATCAAAGGAAACCTAGAATACGAGGTTAGAAGTATAAAAGACGCTAAGAGAATCCATGGGTGTTTGTTTTAGTTAGTTGAATGGAAAGGATATGATGAAACAGAAAATTCATGGGAACCAGCTTCTCACGTACATGCCCCAAGGTTACTCAGAGTGTTTTATTTAAAAAATCCAGGGAAACCTCGCCCAGTAGGGGGGCTTTTGAGGGAGGCGACTGTTAGGGTCTGTGCACAACAAAGATTAAGTTTGTACCAGTGATGAATGCACGCTTTCAGGCATGGCCATGTTTGCTATAATATTCAACCAAGCAATGTTTGTTCCTTTATATTGCTAAAATGTCGGGTTTGCTTTTACCAAGGTTCCTTGATTCCTTTATTGCCACGTTTTGTTTGTTGCCGCTAAACCTCGTGCACATGATTTTGCATATGAATGAGGCGCTGCACGTCTTCCATGGTGCAACGTGCAGCGCATGTGAACCGCACCCACCACAGACTATAAAAGACAAACCCAGAGCGCTACCAGTTGCTTGTGCTTGTCCTCCCTTCCCGCTTACCTGAGATCCCGTTCCTCGACTCCTGCATGGATTCTGTTCTCCGGCACTTGCTTCTCCTCTGCGGGCCCCTTTCCTCTTTGGACCTGATTCTCTCGCTCGGGGCTGGATCGGCTCCGATTTCCTTCCTGCTATTTCCGACGCTTCTTGGTTCTGGTCCCCCTGCAAAAGCGGAACGACCTGAAACAAAAGAGAAAGATCAAGGTTAGCAAGAACGTTAACCTCCGCTTGTCAAGTAAGTGTGTTTTATGTCATACTTATCCTGAATGCGGTCCAAGGATATAGGCACAGACAATTGTGGTAAATCACAGAACGTTGCTTTACAGTTTTTTCTTTGCTGGAACATTGTTATCAGACGTGTGTGCTTTTCTCCCTGATTACTGGAAATACTTACATGCTGTGTTTTGACCTAAGAATACAGCGCATAATATGTAAAGACTTTGTGAACATAATTAAGTTCTGTTCTGGAGCATAAGTTAAAGTGAGTTATGAGACGCAAACTGCTAACCATGCCAGTTTTCTAATGTTTATGCATGAACATATGTAAAGCTTAACGGTGGTTCTTTTTACCTAAGTAGGGTATCACGCCTAGTAGGATATCGCACCCCTGTTTGAAAACCCTGCCTGGAAGCAGAAAGACCAGGAACAGAGAGGTACATGCTAGTGTTGAGAATCGTGACAGCTCGTAGGAGAAGCTAAAATACTAGACTAGGTATAGGTTGTACTTATATGTTCTTTGTTTATGTTTTACATAGGTACAAGATACAACACCCAGCTCGGCTGAGCTCCAGTATACGCCTCAACAGGAGTCCTGTTTTCTCACAGGAGCAGTGTTATCTCTCTTTTGTTATTTTATCCACTTCCCCCTTCCCTTTGAGCTTCTTTTCTTTGCACACTGTATTTAATCAGTGTGATGGAATTAGAGGTTTCAGGATGGGTATGAATTGTCTTCAGAATCCAACAGAACTATCTGGATGCTCAGGTGAGCCGGAGTGTGACACTTATTCATTGTTACACCTCTTACGTCAATCCATCATGGACTCTTCACACATAAATAAGCCTCACGGGACCACCTCCTGAGTTCGTAAAGACTCAGCTGCGTGTAACAACAAGCGTGCCAAGAAAGACCCATCCTCCCCATCAAAGTCACCACTTCCCCTCATGTTAGAGGATATCATGGGGGAGCTGTGTCTTATTCGACCCTTCATGACAGATACTTCTGCTACTCTCCAGAGGATTGAGGAGAAATGGTCTAGCCTTGATTCGAGACTTTCAGATGTGGAGCAAAAAGTAAGTGACGCACAGGATGTTGTCGCCAGAGTTGATACTCTTACTAAAGAAGTTATTCAACTTAAGAAGACTACAGAGGTTTTAGAAAATCGCAACCGGTGAAATAATCTACGCATTTATGGAATTCCAGAAATTTCTGAAGGATCGGATATGATTACTTCTTGAAAACTCAAGTCCTTCAGATTGTTCGTCTTCCAAAGACCATGGGTTTTAATATTCAAAGGGGGCACAGATTGGGGCCACAGAATGCATCTTCTTCATCCAAACCAAGAGGTAAAATTGCCTATTTTCTTCTATACTCTGATCTCATGGTGATTCTCAATGCTGCCAAGCAACACAAGCAGATGCTCTGGTCAGGCCACAAAGTTTTTTTTAGTCAAGACGTCTCCAAGCCAACAGCTATTCGGCGAAAGGAATTTCTGGATCTTAGACCAGCATTTAGATCCATGAATGCTCGATATGGTCTAATCCACCCTTGCTTTTTCAAAGTGACCTATAGGGACAGAACTGAGATTTGATTATACAGCTGACCTTGGGACTCTGCTTAAATTCAAAGCGAAAATGTGTGGTGGGCGGAACAAGGCATGCAGATCCTTAGTCAATTATCCCAAAATTAAAAAGTGTTTCTATTAGGGATAATTCTGGTGTCCAACATCTTTCAGATGCCAAGATCCTTGACTGCTTCATTGATTATCACACTTCCCTTTACACCCTGGAATCCTCCCCTTCTTCTGATCCTATTGAGTCCTTTTTCCAAAATATTCCCAAATCCCCTAAAAGTCACTTCGATCTCACATCTTTGAATGTTCCCATTTTGGAGCAAGAAATCATTGATGCAATCACCCTTTTGCCTAAAGATAAAACACTGGGCCGTGATGACTTTACTGTTCGATTTTTCCTGCACTTCAAATAACTATTGATTCCTCATCGTACAAGAAACATTTTAATATCAAATATCAAAGATCGAGCTCTATTTTGGAACGAATGTATTGATAAAGGCATTATTTCACCTAATCACTTGATGAAGGATGGGTCCTTTATGGACTTTTCAAAACTCCAAAGCTCCTATGGTGTTTCCTCTTCACACGTCTTTCACTACCCTCTGCTTAAGGACTCTCTCACTCATCTCTCCCTCCAGGGATGCCCTACGGTTGCACTTGATCAAACTCCCCCACCCTCCATTGACTTTTCCACTAAATTTTAAGCTGCTACTATTTACAAAATATTATCCCATCCCACTAAGGTTAGAATCAATCAAATCCAGTTTGGAGCTCTTATGGGAAAAGGATTTGGCTGTAGATCTTCCCCTACACACATGGGACTCCCTTTGGTCAAAAATTCATGCTTCCTCATGCTCTCCTAGCACAACATAGACTTTATATTATTTTTACAACAGACTGTTTTACTCCTACTGACCTGTATAGATTTAAATTAATAGATTCCCCAACATGCTGGTCATGTCCCAATGACAATAGTGACTTTCTTCATATGTTTTTCCACTGCACTTTAGTTAAATCTTTTTGGTCTCATATTTGGTTGAAATTTAATGATATTTTATTGACTAATGTTCCTTTTGACATTACACATGGTTTTTAGGCAGTATTATGTCTGTTTTGGATGCTCATAGAAATGTGGGTAAATGTATTGATTTATTTTTAGCCATCACATTTCAGATTATTACCACCAATTGGAAGGATACATCAAAAATTTCATTTCAAGCTTGGTGGAATCTACTGTGTCATCATCACAGACTGGACCGTGCTTATGCTATCACTACTGCTTTGTAGATTAAAAAACGTTTTGTTATGTTTACCATTGACATCTTTTTCTTTCCAGGTTGTATATTTGTTTTGCTTATGCATTTATCACTGCGTTTTTGCTTTTGATATTGCTTTTTGTTAACTAGGTCGTTTTTTTTCTTTTTTGTATTGGACTCTTCTTTTCTTCTTTTCCCTATCCCCCTCTTTCTTTCTTTCTCTCTCTCTCCCTCTTTCCACTTTTCTTTTTCTCTTCTCTTCTTCTTAAAATCTTAAAATGCATTTGGTCTTTTTACAGGTTTTATCTTTTGAGGATGTGGTCCATTTTTATTTTTATTTTTATTGTCATACTTTCATTTTATACTTATCCTCTTCCTACATGAATTTGTACTGATGTTCTACTCTGTGTATTATCTCAATAAAGCATTCTAAAGTAAAAGAAAAACTCTCAGGCCCACCTAGGCTACCCCACTGGTACTCCATTGTTTTCCACGGCCAGGACCAGGCCCTATGCCACCCAGATGTCACTGGTCCTTGCCAAGCGACAGAGTGGGGGCAATAACCCCTGGGACATATCAGCCATTCTCCACCCTTCCTCTCAGTGTAGTTGCAAACTGCCAGTGATCCTCCAACTTAGGGGGTGCACCCTCAGGCAGACCAGAGGTCATGGGCGAAGCGTCTCCTCACCCTACCTCTCTTTTTACACACACTCCCTGGTGAAGCACCCCAGAACACAACTCTCCCACCAGTTCAGGATCTCTCTCCATCAACTGGTCTACCAACTCTGATCTAAACTATCTGGCTGCACCGGGTGCAGAGGCGAGGACTCCCTCCCTCTGTACCCCCTTCCGGAGCCCTATACCCTCCCAACTGGAGTTGTACCCCTAGAAGGCACACTGATTACAGTTGCTCTTCCGTCCAGGACAGGAAACACCTGAACCTGGCTCCCCAACCCAGGGACGGTACTCTTTTGTAGGACAATTGCCCGCAAACCAGGGCTTCCTGGGGAGTACATATACCCTCCCCGAGGGTGACACATAACTAATGTGTCGTGTGACAATCTGCCTGACACAGAGCTCACAACCTACTGTCCCTTTGACAGTTCGTGAAGATCCCCCAGGACAGAAGTAGCATCACCATGGCCAATCATTGGTGACTTAGCCCTTTTGGCTGGCCCCTGACCCTATGGTTCTTCCTCTGGGGACTCTTTCCCCCTTTAACCCCTCAATCTGGACTTCTGCACCTTCCACTTAGGAGTGGCACTTTCAGATACCAGAACTGATGGAGGTCTGATTACAAACACTCCCAGCTCACCTAACAAGGGGAAATCCCCCTCGACAGAACAGACTAGGTTCCCTACCTGGTGTTCCCTCTATGAACCATCCAGTACTGGAGACTGAGGTGTGGGCACTTCGGGACACAGCCCAGTCTCACTCCTTCTCCTGCGAGACCGGATGTGAGTTCCTACAACTTCCTCACTATAAGGGTACCTAGCTGTGCTACTCTAAACCACTTCCACCACTCTTGGTTGGAAGACACCTGCACCATTCTTCTAGTATCACTCCCCAATGCAAGCTCCCTAAAATCAAAGAACATACACACTCCAACGGGTGTTGGCGTGACGCCGGAAAACAATTACGGGGCAGGTTCTCCCTGACAAAACAGATTGAAGAGCCCTTTAACACCATTTACCGTGCTAACCAACCACCCAAACGTCCAGTGCATCTCAACATTCATCCACACTCCCCCCACAAGACTGGTGAGACATCATCTTACTGCCCCTAAATCTCAACCTGTCCCCCTCTTAACCACCAGGTACCATACCCCTGGAACTGGGAATGGGACTTCCTGCACTGGACTACATATTGCTGCCACCACTTGATCCCCCCCTTACTGGGGATTCCAGAAAACTACAACTGCACTTAGGGGATAATCTACCCTCCCAAGCTAGTTATTCCATGCCAATTAGGTTACCATTGTAGGCCAACCCTAGAAATAGCAGACAGCACAGGGGCAGTGCAAAACTCCTTTAGCTTTCGCTGTGGGCCAACCCCATAAATAGCAGCCTGCACAAGGGCAGTACATAACTCCTCCAGATTCTCTGGTTTCTGTCCTTGGCAGGACCCCCAATTCATAGTGCAACAAGGAAACACATTTCAAAGAAATGATATTTAAAAGAAAATCAGAAACAATATGTGACTATCTATATGCAGAGCTTGTAGTGAAACCAGTTGTCGCTGTGGTACCGTGCAAGTGCAAGTCCTATCCTCACTGCTGTCAGCCAATGTTAGAAATGGTATTTCTGGTTGGCTAAGCTTGTGCGAAAGCCAGGCAGAAACCAGAACTCTAGTCAGGGCAAGGGAGTTACATGCCAAAGATAACCCCTGCTCACCCCCTCGGTAGCTTGGCCCGAGCAGTCAGGCTTATCCCTGAGGCAATGTGTAAAGCGTTAGCGCAACACACACACAGCAATGACATACTAGGCATACCACAAAAGGTACTCCACACAAGGTTATATCAAAAATAGCCTTTGTATTATGATAAAACACATTAGAATAGTAATCACACAATATACACTGTGCCAACTGGCACTAGGCAATATTTACAGGGGATTATATACACATGACCGGGCCACCTGGACCACTGTCAGAACCATCACAAAGTGTACTAAGCAAATGTAGAACATATAATAAGCCTAGAACACAACCAGTAAATACCGGTAAACACTGTACTGAGCATCATCCTGTAACACAAACGATATTATGCACAGTATCACCGCAGACGTAAAATACATTATGCGCCAACCTCATAAGCCTAAACACATTAGACCATTACCTCCTAAGCATAACTCACAATAGGGGCATAACTCACAGAAGAGGATAACCTCACAAGCATAACCACAGTATGCAAATAACTTCATACATAAACCACATTTAGAGGCATAAAACAGGGTGCATCAATCACAATACATGAATCACATTTCCTGCGTACCACATAAATCACATTAGGGCCTGGCGCCCTATCAACCTCACAGTCCCCCTGGCCAACTGGCCTTCTCAGATGGCTCAAATGTCCTATGTCCAAAAGTCAGGGTGGCTGCCAATGCAGCAGAATCCTCGTGTGCCATTGCGCTGAGGTAGAGGAGTTTATGTCACTCCTCTCTCATACAAAAATGCCCCCAAAGAACTGTTGGCCTAAATGTTGCAGTTGACGCTAATTGCCATGCAGTTGTGTAGAGTTGTAGACCTGGGCACTCACTGTGCCGTCCTGTCTGACTCAGGGACTATTTGGCAAAACTTAATGCTGCCCAACGTTGCAGCTGCCAGCGTTGGTGGGGTGCAGCTGGGAATAATCAAAGTAAAGGGCCCTGGCACATCTGGGCCTCTTCAGCCCCACTGGGCTCCTCTATATCAAATTGCCCAAACCAGTGCAGCTGCCCTCTAGCAAATGGGGTAGCTGCAGAAAATAGCAAAAAGATAAGGGGGCCCAAGCCCTGGCATGTCTGCACCCTCGGGCCTCCACTGGGGTTCTTTACATAAACTTGACAGCCATTGTTTCAGTTGTCCACTGTCAAACGGGGCAACTGTGAACATAGCCAATTTGGGGGAGAACACGGGCCCCTCTGGGTCCTTAGACAAGAAACAGGCCCCCTCGTTGGAGCGGTCTGCTCTGAATACCCCCAAGCACCGGCAAATTGCCTCTAAAGGAACAGTCAGCAGTTAGGCGGTGGCCCCTACTCACCGGGTATGCAGGCTCTAGTCATCATCGGCCTGCTCCTGGGACTCGGTGATGTGCGCAGCAGCAGGCGGGGCTCTCTCTGTTCACGAGAGGCCCGTCTCGCATCCGGCAGCATCCACGCAGGTGGGGTGGGCTCACGTCTGCCTCCAGGTTCTCCCTCTGTCGCAGGGGCTCCGAACTGCTCACAGGAGCCCTTCTCAGACCCACAATTCGGGCACCTTTTCCGGCCCTGACTCAGGCCCCGTCCAGAGTCAGGCGAACTCTGCCTGGCTTCCGGGTGGGCTGTCATTTTTCCATGGCAAACGCGGGGTGGGCACCCGCAATGAAAACCAAGCATAAGCGGGGTGGGCACCCGCAATTCGAACATAAAAATAAGCAGGGTGGGCACCCGCCAACCAAGGCACCATAAAGTGTGGTAGGCTCCCACTTAGATTGGCATCACAGGGGAATCCCTCACACCACAATTCCCTCTATCAGGACGAGCTGCTCAGCGCTGCAAAAACCCATGCACTCCTCTTCTGGGGAACATCAAGACGTAGCGCTCACAGGGCACAGGATGTCACAGCTCCTCAACCAAAAGTCCTGAAGGACCTGGAAAAGAACAAGCCCACTCAAAATGTTCCTCTAGGTCCAGGGGCACAGCTGGGCCCAGGGAAGCCAGCACACAGGGCCCTACAGCAGGGAGGTAAGCCCCCATGGCGGTTCTTCCAGTGCCCCAGCAGCAGCAGCAGGACACCCCCAAGTCAGGTACAGCACACCATCATAGCACCATTAAGCATGGGCGTAAAATCCGCTCCGCTCGCGGATTTTTCGGATTTTCGGCAAATTCGCAATCCGCGAACGCTCGCGAATTTGTCGAAAATCCGTGAATCCGCTCGCGGTTAGATTTTTTGCTTGGTTGCGGCGCGCGGCGTGGTGCACGGCGTTCACTTTCCGTCATTTTAGCGTTTGCCGAGTTGTTTTTCTTTGCGAGTGACGCGCCATTTTAGATCTTGCTGCGTGTTCCCGCGGGAGTTTGTCGCCCGCGAATACGTACTCGCGGCTTGCCACCTTGCACAGCACACCTCGCGAGAGTTCGCAATTGCGAACACGTAGTTGCGGCGGAAAGGAACAATCTCGCACTTGCGAAATAGAGATTTTGCAATTTCGCACAAGAAAATCACCAGCAAACAGGATAAACCTTCAGAAAATTATGATTTTTATCAGAATCACTCCTCAGGTTGACATTTGCATGGCCTTTTTTTTGCAAGGAGTCCATTTTGGGGGGGGGGAGGAAGGAAGTGCCCCACAGTCTCCAACTTCCTGTTCCTGTCCAGCAGGCTCCTCCCAGTGCTTTGTCCATCTCCTGGTCACTTTCATTTGGATCTGGAGCTGGAAGGATTACTTTTTGTGGGTGCTGCTGGATATTTGGATTTGAGGCCTTTTTGACTGTCTTTGGATCACTTTTGGATTAGAAATCAACTTTCACAAGTAAGTTTGTTTGGGGCATTACAGTTGCTGCAAGTACAATTTTGGAACTTTTTCAGAAAATTAAATAAATTATATTGTGGGTAGCCACAGTATCCAGTAGGACCAGGGTTGGTTATGGGTGCATGATACAACTGTTTTGTTGAATTTAAACACCATTGAGGCCATGGATGGGCTGGGATTGTGCAGATTTTATTGTTTTTTTGTCGTTTTTTTGGGCCTGCTGGTGTGGCCCTTTGCCCAGGGGTGGTGAGTGTTGCATGGGCCTAGTCTTTCTGTGGGGTGTCTTCTTGAATTTAAACATAATTGAGGCCATGGATGGGCTGGGATTGTGCTTATTTTATTGTTTTTTGTCGTTTTTGGGGGGCTGCTGGTGTGGCCTTTTGCTTGCCCAGGGGTGGTGGTGGTGCATGGACTGAGTGTGCCTGTGGTGTGGTCTCACTCTCTTTGATGTAAACATCATGGATGGCATTGGATTGTGGTGATTTCTGGCTGTTTTTCTGTTTTTTGGGGGTGTACTGTTGATGTGGACTGGCCATGTGGGTGGTGGTGGTGGCCATCTTGAGTGCTGGCTGGTACAGGCAACATGTGCTTGGGGTGTAAGGGGGCCATTTTGAGGAGAGGCAGTGTCTGAGGCCTGCACTTATTTTGCCTACTTTTCATCCCTTATGCCCAGGGGTAGTGAGTGTTGCATGGGCCTAGTGTTTCTGAGGGGTGTCTTCTTGAATTTAAACACCATTGAGGCCATGGATGGGCTGGGATTGTGCAGATTTTATTGTTTTTTGTCGTTTTTTTGGGCCTGCTGGTGTGGCCCTTTGCCCAGGGGTGGTGAGTGTTGCATGGGCCTAGTCTTTCTGTGGGGTGTCTTCTTGAATTTAAACATAATTGAGGCCATGGATGGGCTGGGATTGTGCTTATTTTATTGTTTTTTGTCGTTTTTGGGGGGCTGCTGGTGTGGCCTTTTGCTTGCCCAGGGGTGGTGGTGGTGCATGGACTGAGTGTGCCTGTGGTGTGGTCTCACTCTCTTTGATGTAAACATCATGGATGGCATTGGATTGTGGTGATTTCTGGCTGTTTTTCTGTTTTTTGGGGGTGTACTGTTGATGTGGACTGGCCATGTGGGTGGTGGTGGTGGCCATCTTGAGTGCTGGCTGGTACAGGCAACATGTGCTTGGGGTGTAAGGGGGCCATTTTGAGGAGAGGCAGTGTCTGAGGCCTGCACTTATTTTGCCTACTTTTCATCCCTTATGCCCAGGGGTAGTGAGTGTTGCATGGGCCTAGTGTTTCTGAGGGGTGTCTTCTTGAATTTAAACACCATTGAGGCCATGGATGGGCTGGGATTGTGCAGATTTTATTGTTTTTTGTCGTTTTTTTGGGCCTGCTGGTGTGGCCCTTTGCCCAGGGGTGGTGAGTGTTGCATGGGCCTAGTCTTTCTGTGGGGTGTCTTCTTGAATTTAAACATAATTGAGGCCATGGATGGGTTGGGATTGTGCTTATTTTATTGTTTTTTGTCGTTTTTGGGGGGCTGCTGGTGTGGCCTTTTGCTTGCCCAGGGGTGGTGGTGGTGCATGGACTGAGTGTGCCTGTGGTGTGGTCTCACTCTCTTTGATGTAAACATCATGGATGGCATTGGATTGTGGTGATTTCTGGCTGTTTTTCTGTTTTTTGGGGGTGTACTGTTGAAGTGGACTGGCCATGTGGGTGGTGGTGGTGGCCATCTTGAGTGCTGGCTGGTACAGGCAACATGTGCTTGGGGTGTAAGGGGGCCATTTTGAGGAGAGGCAGTGTCTGAGGCCTGCACTTATTTTGCCTACTTTTCATCCCTTATGCCCAGGGGTAGTGAGTGTTGCATGGGCCTAGTGTTTCTGAGGGGTGTCTTCTTGAATTTAAACACCATTGAGGCCATGGATGGGCTGGGATTGTGCAGATTTTATTGTTTTTTGTCGTTTTTTTCGGCCTGCTGGTGTGGCCCTTTGCCCAGGGGTGGTGAGTGTTGCATGGGCCTAGTCTTTCTGTGGGGTGTCTTCTTGAATTTAAACACCATTGAGGCCATGGATGGGCTGGGATTGTGCAGATTTTATTGTTTTTTGTCGTTTTTTTGGGCCTGCTGGTGTGGCCCTTTGCCCAGGGGTGGTGAGTGTTGCATGGGCCTAGTCTTTCTGTGGGGTGTCTTCTTGAATTTAAACATAATTGAGGCCATGGATGGGCTGGGATTGTGCTTATTTTATTGTTTTTTGTCGTTTTTGGGGGGCTGCTGGTGTGGCCTTTTGCTTGCCCAGGGGTGGTGGTGGTGCATGGACTGAGTGTGCCTGTGGTGTGGTCTCACTCTCTTTGATGTAAACATCATGGATGGCATTGGATTGTGGTGATTTCTGGCTGTTTTTCTGTTTTTTGGGGGTGTACTGTTGATGTGGACTGGCCATGTGGGTGGTGGTGGTGGCCATCTTGAGTGCTGGCTGGTACAGGCAACATGTGCTTGGGGTGTAAGGGGGCCATTTTGAGGAGAGGCAGTGTCTGAGGCCTGCACTTATTTTGCCTACTTTTCATCCCTTATGCCCAGGGGTAGTGAGTGTTGCATACTTGCATGTCCCTAGTCTTTCTGTGGGGTGTCTTCAATGTAAACATCATGGATGGCATGGGATTGTGCTAATTTTTCTGTGTTTTGTCGATTTTTTGGGGTGTATAACTGAACTGATGTTCCTCTGTCTTCCATTGCTTTTAGGTGCACAAGAAGACTCAATAGAACCACCAGTGCCAGGAAGAAGTCCTGCAGCGGTGTGTGCAGCATAACGTCACGCGACGTCACGTCTGGACACAGAACCCTCTGCAACTCGTGCAACTGCTGCCTGCTGACCTGCTCTGAAGAAGATGGCCCCAAAAAAAGTAACCCGTAGCTCCTCTAGCAAGAAAGGTGCCAGTAAGGAGCAGAAGAAGCAAGTTACCAAGGACACTGGTGTGCCGCCCCCCCCTTTTTTTGGGAGTAAAAAAAAAAGTATGCCTGCAGCAGCTGCAGCGGGATCTGCTGGGGACCAAGCTGGCAGCAGCACCCCCGCTCCATTGGGCTCAGTGCCACCACCACCACCACGCCAACTTAAGTCCAAGCCCTTGAGTGCTGCAGAGGCAGCCAGTATACTTCTTCAATCACCATCGACCAGTGATGTTGGCTCATCGCAAGAAAGCAGCAGCAATGTCCCTCAATCAACACAGGTTGTTGTAGCTCATCTGACGAGTGTTGAACAACCACAGCCGCAACAACAATCACATGTGCAAGTACAAGCCCAAGTACATGTGGAAGGAGAGGCAGCGCAAGGAGATGCGCAAGCAGAGGTGCATGGAGGGTCACAACAAGTGCCCACAATAGTTGTTCCTCCCGAAGTAGGGGCACATCAGGAAATCGACAATCAAGGCGAGGTATCATTTGAGGAAGCCAATCCTCCTGATGATCCTTCATTGTCTTCCACACCCCTAGCAAGGAAGAGATCAAGGGTGGTGTCTACATCCTCTTCAAGCACACCTCCTTCTGATGATACGGATCAAACTTGGGAACAAACAAAGGTAGTTAAGCGTAAAAGGAAGCTCGTCCAAAGTCTCAGAGTTATGGAGTGTGATGAGTCTCAACAAGAAGTGGCGGATACTGCTGCTGATGAAGACTCTGCCAACGACGACCCAGTCATCATAAAGGTCACTGCAGCCCCAGCGGGCATGCAGCAAACAGACATTTTGACCCTAGCCCGAAGAGCTGCTGAGCGTGATGATGATGTTGTCGATGAGGAGGCAGTGGAAACACCACAATCATTGGAGTTAAGTAGTACACCAACTCGTCCCGCTTCCATATTTCTTTCTGGCAAGAAGAGACCTCCGTCAACCTCGACCTTAATTAGTGGCGGTGAAAGTGCAAAACATACAAAAGTTGGGCAATCCACATCCTCCACTTCATCTGGCATTAGCTTCATGACCACCACCACCAGTATCGCCGCCTCCTCCATGTCCCACAGACACTTCAAGTCCCCAGTTTGGGACTTCTTTACTGTTTGTCCAAAAAATCCAAAGTTTGCCATTTGTACCCTTTGTAAGCTTGCAGTTAGTCGTGGTAAGTCAGGTACCAACTATGGTACCGGCGGCCAGAGAGGTCATCTTGAGAGAAAGCACACTGTCAAATGGTTTGCGCACCTAGATGCGATCAAGAAAGGCCAAATTCAAGGAAACGTTGATGTTTCATCTGATGATGACGAGCAGGAAGAAGACGTGTCAAACACTTCCCTTACACCCAGTACCCCTGTCAGCAGCACACCCAATGTGAGGCACACTAAGAGTGTTGGAGCGAGTGAGACACCAACGCACAAAAGTTCACCAGCGAGCAAAATTGGGTCAACGAAGTCATTATCAGCCCGTAAATGCTTGGTCCAGGGCAACATTAGAACAATGCTTACTTCAGACGTGCCATATGAACGCAACCACCCACTGACGCGTCTGTATAACACTAAGCTGGCTAAAATGCTAGCTGTGGACCTTCTACCTTTTTCTTTTGTAGAAGCGGTAGGTTTTCTTGAATTAGTGGCAACGCTCTGCCCTAAATGGAAGGTTCCGAGCCGGTTCTATTTTGCCAGAGTTGCGGTTCCAGCACTACATGAAGATGTGCTGCAGGCGATTGGGGCAGCTTTGCAGAAGAGTGCTGTTCACACAATACATCTGACAACAGACATGTGGACCAGTGGCCCAGGCGATGATTACATGTGCATCACTGCACACTGGGTCTCTTTTTCAGGTGTTAAAGCAAAGCTAAACGCAGGTGTTGACCCGGACCAAGTTTTCAAAGCTGCTCGGAAACATGCAACACTAGCCATGTTTGGCTTGGATAAAAGTCACACAGCAGAAAACCTTTTGGAAGAGTTTAACAAAAAGGTCTTGACAATGCTATCCCCCCTAAAACGCAAGATTGGTTATGTTTCCACGGATAATGGCGCCAATGTAGTTAAGGCCATGTTCATGGGTGACCATGTTAGAGTGCCGTGTTTGGCGCACTGTATCAACCTGGTAGTTCAAAAATTCTTGAGTGATAAACAGAGTCCAGCGTTCGAGGTAATGGCCACCTGCCGCAAAATGTGCAACCATTTCAGCCATTCTTTTAAGGCCCGGAAGCATCTGCGGAGACTGCTACTTCAACGTAGAATGCCAGTGAAAGCACTCATCCAGGAGGTGGCAACACGTTGGAACTCAACCTTCTACATGCTTGAGCGTCTGTATGAGCAGTATACGGTACTCGATCACTATTTCTTCACAGAGGCTACATCTCAGAAGGAGGACCTGCGGATGAGTGCGGCGCAATGGGACATAGTTAAAAGCCTGACAGACATGCTTCGTCCTTTTGAGTTCTTCACGCGTGCAGTCAGCCAGGAGGACTGTAATTTGGGAAAAGCTATCCCATTGTTGTGCATGCTGGAGCACCAACTGATGGCGGTGTCTTCTGAGTTTGAAAAAGATGAAAAAAAAAAAAAACATTTCATTTTGTCTGAGAAATTATTACATCGCCTACGTGGTGATGAACGTCTTCAAAAGATCAAGTCAGATCAGCATTACATTTGTGCTACTATTCTGGATCCACGCTACAAAAAGGCGCTGGCAGGCGAAGCATTCTTTCCTTTTGCTGATGCAGATGTTCAAAAGTACAAACATTGGTTAGCCTGGTCAGCCAAGAGGTTTGAAAAAGAACGGCAGGTTATTGAAGGAGAAGCCAGTACATCAGCATCAGCATCAGCAGGCCATCCCCAGTCACAAGAATCCACTTCTGCACCGGTGGCTGGGGCACAAGTGACCTCTCAGCCGTTAAAGACACCGGCAACTGGATCATCTGCACCACACACAACAAAAACAGTGGCTGTTGTAGAGGATTGGCTAAGTTTGCTTGGGTATGGTTCTCGAAAAAATGTCACAGCCACAGCAAAAAGTAAGCAAAGTGGAGGAACCGTTGATGACCTTGAGTCGATGGTGCAGGACTATATGAATGACTCAACAGTGGTCTTTCTTAATGATGAGCCATTGCAGTATTGGCATGGCAAAAAACAATTGTGGCCACAGCTCTACAACCTGGCTATAAACTATTTGTCTTGCCCACTCGCAAGTGTGTCTTCTGAACGTGTTTTCAGTGCTGCTGGTGGCATTGTAACTCCCAAACGGAGCCGCCTCTCGCCCAAAAATGTGGAGCGGCTGACAATGATCAAGATGAATCAGCACCTCATACCACCAGATTACAAAGTACGAGAAAGCACGCCGCATGAAGACGAGGAGGACAGCAACGTAGATGAGGGGATTTTTTCTCTGTTCGGTGCCACTGAGCTCATCCAGCCTGAATTCGCAGAGTATGATGACGAAATCTTGTTCTTATTCCCTGACACCGAGCCCTGAAAATGAGACAATCAATCAAGAACTTTCTTTTTCGTCCTTATTCACTTTTATTCCTGTGTGCTTTGTGTCTCTCTTTCTTTGTTTTGCACAGTTAATTTAATTCAAACTTTAATCACCTAATCCCAAAAACAAGACCATCATCAGAACTGTCTTCACTTGTTTGCTTATTGATTTGAAGGTGCCGCAGTCTACATTCCTCAGGTTCACAAGTTCTGAAGAACATGCTCCTCTATCCTCCTCCTCCAGACTGCGATTTCCCTCCAAGCAGAGTGCTGGATTACGCCCAATGAAGAAAGACTCAGCACTTGTGGGGGTGTTGTACTTCTTTGCGGGTGAGTTGACGGATTTGGGCCCATTGCTGTGAAGCTCTAATAATGGACAAAAGTGTTTTGGACCAAATATGAGGTGGAAATTTCTTGCCGTTTTTGCTGACTTGCTTGCCTTTGAGGTGCTCTTTGGCGGGGTTCCGGGGGTTTGTGGGTAATTTTTGGTGTCTGTCGAAGCACTGCTGCGACAGTCTAATCTTGATTGCATTTGCTTTTCAGGAAATCCGTGGTGGAAAACAGGAGTTATGATGATTGATGATGATGACCTAGCTGAACAGCGCCGCATTTGGAACGAAGGCCGAGAGATATTGTAAGTATGAGATTTAGCTTTTTCGCTGTTTGGGGGTGTTGTCGGGTGGTTTTTTGCGGGTGGGTTGGCGGGTCTTGCCTGGGGCATTCCTGGGAAGGTCTAATACCGGATAGAAGTGTTTTGGACAAAATCCATAAGGAACAGCCTTTTTTTTGCTATTTCTTCTGACATCTTGCTCAATGTAGCGTTTTGGGGGGCTTCCTGCTGTTCGTGGGTGGGTTGCGGCCGGGGTCTCTGTCGAAGCACTGCTGCGACAGTCTAATCTTGATTGCATTTGCTTTTCAGGAAATCCGTGGTGGAAAACAGGAGTTATGATGATTGATGATGATGACCTAGCTGAACAGCGCCGCATTTGGAACGAAGGCCGAGAGATATTGTAAGTATGAGATTTAGCTTTTTCGCTGTTTGGGGGTGTTGTCGGGTGGTTTTTTGCGGGTGGGTTGGCGGCTCTTGCCTGGGGCATTCCTGGGAAGGTCTAATACCGGATAGAAGTGTTTTGGACAAAATCCATAAGGAACAGCCTTTTTTTTGCTATTTCTTCTGACATCTTGCTCAATGTAGCGTTTTGGGGGGCTTCCTGCTGTTCGTGGGTGGGTTGCGGCCGGGGTCTCTGTCGAAGCACTGCTGCGACAGTCTAATCTTGATTGCATTTGCTTTTCAGGAAATCCGTGGTGGAAAACAGGAGTTATGATGATTGATGATGATGATGACCTAGCTGCACAGCGCCGCGTTTGGACCGAAGGCCGAGAGACATTGTAAGTATGAGATTTAGCTTTTTCGCTGTTTGGGGGTGTTGTGTCGGGTGTTTTTTTGCGGGTGGGTTGGCGGGTCTTGCCTGGGGCATTCCTGGGAAGGTCTAATACCGGCTAGAAGTTTGTTGGACAAAATCCATAAGGAAACACCAGTTTTGGCACTTTTTGTAAGTTAGGGTTCGTTAGGGTTAGCCCTAGCAGCAGGATTGCATGTGTTTCGGGGGGTTCTATTGCAACGCGGTTCTGTTGTTGTAGAGCACTGTTGGAGCGATGCTGGCTATGGATACTTTTGCTTGCTTGCAAGTGGTTTGAATACAATCCACGGTCTGTATTTGGGCCTACTGTTACTTTCAAAGTACGTTTTGTAACCATTTTTCTGCTAGGCATCGTTTTTGGAGATATGATTGGGGTTCTTCTACATTTTTGCGACTGGCTTTAGTAAGGGTCTTGGTGGGAGCATTGCTGGGAAGGTCAAATTTTGTTCTAAAACACAGTAGTACACCTACCTTGAGGGGAAAGATCCGCTATAATATTTTGGCCATACTTATTGATCCTTAAAAAGGTGACTCAGACAGAGCACGCAATTTCAAAAATATTGTACTGTCTATTAGGGAAATCAAAGTGTCACTTTTTGAACCACACAGCGTACATACCTTTTATTTATTTATCAGTGGTATTGTAATAGCACTTCCTGTTTTCCGTTCAATAATTACAGGCCGGGTTTCAGTCAACATCCGCCAGGCAGGCAGTGGACAGGGTGTCTTCTGTCAGTGGTCACCACATTGATGGACGAAGCGTCAGCTGGAATGGAGGAGTGCCGCCAATAAGAGGAATTGTTTGCTGCATGCAACTTACTTACCAAATTCAACAGGACAACTCCAACAACATACGCAATACAGATACAGTATCCATTGTTGTCTTTTATTCTATGAGTGTGACTGCATGTGCTTACCTTTAGTTTGTAACCAAAGATTGTCTGTATCTTCAATTATTGTTTGTCCATGCTCTGCTTTTTTTTTCTTCTCTCAACAAAACCTACCCAAAAAGAAACCCCCATTCCCATCCATTTTACAAACCCTAACCCTCTTCCCCCGGGCTGTGTTGTTTTGCTTGATGTCTGACTAAAATGACATCAATAATTCCACACACTTGCTGGGGAGGATAAGGTCATAGCAGCAACAGGCTGGTGAAGGAATACGAGGATATCTTCTAGACTTACTCAGCTTCAGTACTATATCTTCTAGTAGTAGTAGCCAATGTCAAATAAATTCAACGCAAGTACTAGTTATACTTGCAAGCAAATACTTTACCATTTGTTAGGCTACATTATGGCACTGTTCTAGTGTACTGTCACCTGCTATTTTCTCGATCGTACCGTAACCGTTGTAATGCTACAGTAAGGAGGACAAACAAGGTTTCGTTTTCTTTTTTTCCATAGGCATGCAACTGCCACTGTGTCACACCACTAGTACCACCGCAATGAGGAAATGTCACCCGCCCAGGATTGACAACGTTAATCCCCATTTCACCTGGAGCCAGCCCTGGGCCTAGCCCTAATTTCTAACACAAATTACAGGTAAGATAAGCGTTTGGTGGGAGGTAGTATAATGGAGTATTATTTCGGAGTAGACAAGAGATTGACGGTTGTACTACTAAAGTCCTACGACTGTTCAGGAAAACAAAGTTACTGTTACACCCCCGCCCCCCACCCACCAGACTGAAAAGCAGTAAAAAACAGGTATGGTCAGATAAAGCTTAAAAATATATTTATTTAGCCCTAACAAAATAATCTCCCTCACCCACCCTAACCCCAACGATTGTCTTTGAAACGTCCCAAAACGATCCCAACTCCCAAATCCCACCCCCCAAAAGTCTATAAAAAAAGGGCAAGGGACACTCCACTACTGGAGGGTGTTGGTGCTGGTGCATGATGCGGCATGGGCATCATACTCCTTGCGGAGGGTGGCAAGCTCGGAGCGGAGGCCCTTAACCAAGTTCTTATACTTTAGGACCTCCTGCTCCAGGTTGGACATGCGGACTCGTAGGCGGCGTTGGCGGTCCTTGCAGCTCCTGTGGGGGGCAGCTGGTATTTCGGTTGCTTGGCGGTGGCGGTCGTCTTTCTTAGCCCGGCTCGGTCCCGCTGGCTTAGTCACGGAGGAGGATGCAGTGGTCACAGTCGAGGATGTCGTTGTTGCCCCGCTCGACTGCGTGTCCTCCTCCTCCTCCAGGGCCACCAGCCGCCGATATTCGGCGACTGTGGCCTCCAGCCTCCGTTGCCGGGCCAATCTAGCCTGCTCCCTCCTTGTTGTTGATTTGGAAGGAGCAACTATATGAAGAAAGAAAGACATAGTCTGTAACCAATGCTCCTTATTAATAACACAAAGTGATTGAGCCGAAAGTTGGGTCACAGAGTACAAGTAGCAAATTGAAAGCACAGTACATAACTATTGAGGACAGTATCTATGTAACCTCCCACTTCTGCATCCTTGCTCTAACATTAGTGGTAGTTTAATGAACAAATTCTACGACCACTATGGACTTCCATTACAGTCGACTATGACAGTACACCAGTCTTATTCTTCTTCTTCTCTCTTGTTTAGGGAAATTGGTACGTTATCTTATGCAAGCCGGCAGAATGACATGGACAGCACAGTGAACTTGCACCCGAGAAAAAAAGTTGCACACCATGATGAGTGAGACAGACTTGCGTTACTGTACCGGTCCAGTACATGCAGGTGGTGAAGCTATTACTTTTCTATTACGGGTGGCACTGAGAATACTCTGTTACAAGGGTTACTGCTTAATTAATTTACCTTTCACCCTACAGTGCAAATGAGTACTAGAAAAGGAAAATGAAGAAGCTAACTAATTTGATTATCTATCACTTCACATGGGACGTATTTAATGACAGATGAGATGACTTTAGGTGCTTTGCTTAATATTGAGTGAACAGTGATACACCCACACATGAATGACGTACTACAAGTAAACTAAAGTTATTAAGAGAGGTACGGAGTGTCCACCGTAATAACCAGATATATGCTGTGATTGCAAACGCAATACAAAGTACTGCTACTATTCATGGTAGTATTGGACACATTTACAATTTCTTTTCCTTGCCTTCCCTGCACTGGAACGGACGTGCGGGTGCGGTGGTACATGCTCTTCAAGGTAACACTTACTTCACCTGGCGACCATCTACTCTCTCTAGATACACATGTGCTATGTAAGAGTCAGAGAATACCATGCTCCAGGCATCCATTCAGTCAAAGTATACGCACACATACAGTTTCTGTTTCACCCACCCAGGCTGCTGTCCTTCCACCCATCCTTGCTTCATCATTGACCCAGCCATGCACCATACCATATTCTTTCCTTCCCAGCCACCTCGGGGGCCAAGCAAACACATATCGTTCTTCTTTGCCAGCCATCATACAAGTTCGCGTCCCACTTACTTACACCCTTCTTTCGCTTTTCGTTCATCCCATCCATCACGTTCGTCTAAGAACTTATTGGGATTCTTCTCACCAAAAACTTCACAGCTAAGTCGAAGTACATTTCGAGGAGGCTACTACTACCTGGTTGATTTGTAATTGTAATACACCCGTGCAGAAAGCACACTATGCAGTCTTCAATCTCAATAAGTAAGGAATATATAGCTTACCTGTTTCCGCCACCACCGTTTGATCCCCCACAGGACCGTCCGCCGGCTCTTGCACCGCCTCCTCCCCAGAGGCCTCCGAGTCCTGGTGCAACACAGCCACCTCCGCGCTGGCCCCGTCACCAGATGTTACACCTACAAAGTACATTTAAGAATGTTAGAATACACCACTCACTACTATATAATATTTGGTCTAGGAGAAATGTTAAAAAAACAGAATACAATGTAATAATTTGTGACTGTCTACTCCATAGTAAAAATGTCCCATTTTCCAGGGAAGGCTGTTGTCTTGCTGCACTTTTATGCACAACTGATGAATGCTTGCTTTTGATTTTTAACACGCACCACTTTTTCTCCTAACAGACAGAAGCTTGACTCCTAAGAACACGACCAGGATCAAGTTCAAACCAGGTGAGAGCTCGGCTCGACCACAAGAAATGTGTCCAATTAATCGTCAGCACTAACCACTTTTCCGTTTTCAGTTAAATAGTTTTATGACAAAGTAGATTTTAATAAATGTGTTTACTTTTAATAAAGCTTTTAAACTTAAATAGACTCTGTGGTTTTTGTTCCTCTAGACTAGAGTGGATGAGCTAAAGGTTTTGGAATTTTTGCAAGCATGAGTGCCTCTGACACTTCTTGACTGTGCTGTGACTCCGTACTACTCTCTTGTCCTGCGTACGATAATCTAGAGATCATTGGGGATCTATAATCGGTGACTTCGGGAGCTGAATGACTCTGCCACACTATCTAGTCAGTAAGGAGACAGTGCATAGAGGTATTGCTGAATATAATGGGAGTCCAATGGAATTGCCAAATGTCCAATCTTAGTTAGCTACACAGACAGACTAATAAGAATAGTCTAGTAATACCACAGGGAGTCATATTCGAGGCAGGATAAGAATTTATATCCAGTCTACAAGAAGATCAAAGACGATTTAGAAAAAATCGAATGAGGAACGCTAGGAAAAAATAGGTACTGTTTATTAAAATGTAAACTTACTGGGGCCAGCAAAGGAGCCCTCGCCTGCCCGATCCTGGCCTGCATCCTCAGCACCCTCCTCCTGTGTCCTCTTGCCCTTGGGGGGAGCTGATGTACAACATGAAAGAAAGAAAAACCAGAAAACATGGACGAGATTTTTCAACCAAATCGAACATTTCAAAAGAACAATAACAAAATATTTTGGAAAAATAGCAAATAGATAGACAACTATTCCACGGGATCTATCTCATGTGGTATACTACGTTATTCGTATTGCCTGATTTTCGGAACGTTGACTTAGAAAGTTCCTATGTAACTCAATAAACAGACTACTAAAGAGGTTTGCCTAGGCCTGGCACTGCAGGCAGCAGTGCGCAACACGCGAAGTGACAGACAAAGTCCATCCTGCTTGCAGATCAGTGAATACTCAAACTATCAATCCACCCGCCACCACCGCCACTATTTCTTCTTATAGCCATGTGTCTAAAGGAAGGACTGGACTTCAGTCTGTTGGGGCTGATTTAGAAGTCCCTTGCGGAAGTTGCGGCTCATTTTCCTCCATTGTTGCGTGCCTTTTGTGACGCAGCGGCAGAACAAAAGACTCGCCATGGTGTTGGTGCGGCGTATATATTAAAAAAAACCACATATGGGCATATGGGCGATGCATCACGTTGTAAAGCCCTGCGCCATCAGGGGGCGTTCCGGCGCAAGGGAGGGCGTACCTGCGCAGGAACGAATCCTAAAAGTGGCTGAGGGAAATCTACAAGATGTCAATCAGTCACTTTTAGGACAATGATGCATGACTCAAACCCTGCGCGCTTGAAGCCGACGTACGGCTTGATGCAGCATTGGGGAGATAGGGTACCCCAGAGCATTGCTGGAGCTGCGCCATCGTTGGCACGCAACTCCAGCAATGCGCTGCCTTTACGGCACAGATGCGTAAGGCTTCTGTGACGTTTTGGGCCAATGGGTGGTGGTGGCATGGCACACAATTACTGCCGCATCCCTGCTACTTTGCAGGGATGCGCCGGTAATTGAAAATATGACCCTTACTGTCTAGTATTACGCAGTTCTTTTCTTTACACTACACTCATACATAATTTCTCAGGCCAATGAAATGCTTCTGAACACAACATACAAAACAAAGAAGCATAGTAGCAAGCAAGGCTACTGAGAAGGAGAGCAGTGCACCTGAAATGCATAGAAGATTTTGAAATATAATTTACCTCAATGTAATCGGCAGCATTATTGCTCTTGGTAAAGAACAAAGATTTGCAAATAACAGAGCAGGATAAAACAGAGTAGTAAATGTACTACTACTACTACTCACCAAGCCCGGGGACCTCTACGCCGAGCGCGTCCAGCAAGTCCCGCTCCCGGTCCATGACATCGGTCCAGCGGTGGGTGGCCTGGTTATATGTGCGCCGGACCCCAGAGATCTTGTACAAGGCCCGGCACACCTTCTCCCACCGCTTGCGACGCTCCCGGATGCCATAGCCAGTCGCGATCTTGCCGCCTCCCAGGATCGTCTTGGGGAGGCGGCGCTGGACGTGGAAGATCAGTGCCGCCACTTCCTCCGCGCTGAAGATCTCCCTCGGGACCACTTGCTCCCCCCTTAAACGCCCGCACGGGAGCCGGGCACGGGGTGCGGGACCCTTCCCCTTCTCAGGGTGCTTCCCGGCTCCCTTTACCATGGTCTGGGCAGAAATAGAGTTAAATGATAAACAAGAAATAGAATAGTGAAGAAGAAAAGAAAAGAGTTTAAAAAAGTAGTTTAAAAGTAACTAAAAGCTGCAGAAAACACAAAAATATAGAGCTAGAAAAATAGAGGGATAGATAATAAGTAAAATTAGATCAAAAAAACTTCAAACAAGCAAAGGATGGCAGAGATTGAGAGAGGATAGAGAAAGCATGCCCAGAACCATAGCAATGAATGAGAAACAAGATGGCCGCGCCCGTTCACGACCGCGTGGGTAAGTTCGCGCGAGATTTTCTTGCGTGTACGCACAAAATTGTACTAGCGAGCAGCACACTTTGCGAGATTACACATAGCGGGCGGAAACGGAATTACGTCACGCCAACAAGATGGCCGCGCCCGTGTACGACCGATAGGGTAACTTGGCAAACGTATAGCTAGAAGCGCCTCGCGAACACGCGCAAGATCACGCGAACATACACGTCGCAAAAAAAACAATTTTGTATTCGCACGTATTCGCGGCTTCCGAAATCGATCTCGCACGGATTCGCCCCCCAAAAAACGCGCGAAATTGCAGAAAAAAACGATTTTAGCTAAACTGAAAGCAATGAGCAGGTGCAAAAGTTCAAACTTAACATTAGTAACATTCAAGGTAGTGCTTCCTGATGGGCCCCTCCAGAGTTTGCAACTATTCTATGACCCTGCTATGACCCAAACAGCAGGCTCATAGAATAGCTACAAGTAGACCATAAAGGTCCTGTGAAATTTTTTTTTCACTGCAACAAAAAGCAAATTACAGATAAGGAAGGAAGCAGGTGCCAGCCAGACTGGAACTTTCAAAATTACTGACACATTAATGAAACACAAATTAATTGATGGCAGTTGAAGAAGGGCAGGTGTGCTTGCTTTTTTCAACCACCATAATCTACAGTGATAAATAAACCTAATGGGTGGCAGTGAGGATGTACCAGAGGGTGGCATGGGTGTCCCAGAGGGTGGCAGTGGTGAAACAGAGGGTGCTGTGAACCTGTGATGATAAACCAGACGTAGAAACAACATAGTCGCGGCCGTTGCGAGCCGAAAAGTAAGTTCGCAATTGCGAACTTGTCCCAAAATCGGCGCGAACGCGCGCCAACACAAAAAACGGGAAAATCCGCAAATCCGCTAGAGTTCGCGGATCTTCGCAGATTGCGAATCCGTAAATCCGCAAGTTCGCGTACGCGAGATCCGCTAGATCCGCCCATGCTTAATCACCATTTCATGGGGTCACAGCCCCTATATTTATACTCAGGATTCCTTTGTCTGTAGTACAGAGCATGGGGGAACCAGATGCAACTGGTTCAGGGGTAATTTGGAGCACTTTGTTTTCGAAGCTCCTCTTCCCATTAGTCAGGTGAGGGCTAGGTGATCAGACACACCTCAGGGGGCGGAGCGATCATTGTCAAGGCTGGGCACAGTCCTATTCAGAGTCAGGGGATTACTCCTCCCACTACCCCCAGCACCGATGTCCCATTCAGCCTAGAGCTGACTCACCCTGCCCCTCCTGGAGCCACACACACCTCCCGCCTGTGTCACTCACAAGCCAGACATGCAATTCACGTCAGGCAAGCAGACCCATAGCACACTGAAATGCCAAATTCTAAAAGTGACATTTCTAAAATACCACAATAAATCTGTGCACACCATTGTGCAGCATTTATTATTACAATTTTATGCATACTAAACTCGACCACTCTGCTCCTCGCATTCCTGACACACACTGATCAGGGAATCCCCAATGCATTCCTATGGGAGGACAGGCACACTGTACTAAATGTTTAGAGAATGCGCACGCACTTTACACTGGACCACAGTGCTAAAGTGCCCAGAGGCCTCAAACCATCAACACCATGTCAGAGAAAAAGAAAAAAGTTTAGGGGTGAATCTGCCAAAAGGGTCAAGTCCAACACCAGCCAAGACAGAATTCTGATTATTTGCTAAGAACTACACACAAGAAACAGTACAAATCGTACTATGACACTTAACAGAGTGAAACCACATCTTTCACTTAATGTCAAGTCACTTGGGTTCACGCTGGACACCAACCTCATCCTCAAGGAACACTTTATCAAAAAACAAGGACTGCCTTGTATGGCAAAGTATTGCCTATCATTGACTGAGATGGAGCACATTCAAGCTGCATGTCTGATTAAAGACACTTGGTCTATGTTTGCAGGCATATCTCTAGTATTTGGTTTTCCTGCAGTGAATATTGTTCTGGGTTAACCAACCAGGACATTAATGAAAAGCACACCACAGCCAAAATGCAGAATTTCTTTTTTGTTCTCACATTTGAAAAATTGATTCAAGAACAATGAGCTCCTACAGCAACCACCCAAGTACATCATTAATATGGGCTGATGTTTATACTAGGCTCATTCTAGGGGCATTGTTACCTTTGTCATTAATTATGTTTATTTTAGAGAACATATGCTTCATTAAACGTTTGCAAGCTGCATGTTCATCATTTCTAACGTTTTTGACAATGGGAAGTGCCAAGGGTACCTATATTTTTTAGTGCGTCAAAATGTTATGTTTTTTAAGACTTTAGTCCTTAAAACAGCCGTGCATAGCTTCTGTTTAACAATTACATGTAATAAATATAACCTAACAATTAACTTAATAGTTGTAAAAAATTGCAACTAAATGTTCACAACATGATTTTTCTGAATACTATTACCCTATAAATAAGACACAAATTTAATAATGTAAAAACATGCATTTTTACTGAACTTAAAATTAATTGGATAGATTTTCATTTAAGATTCCCTTTACAACCACTAAAAACCTTCCAATTGCACAGTTAACATCCAGATATTTCAGGGTCTTTTTACTAAGATTTAACGCTGTGTTTGTGTTACAGAAGTGATGCAAATTTACACTAAATATTTTTTTACAAATTTACTTTTTAGCTTGTTTAGTGCTGGAAAACTCTCGAAAGTAGCACTTCGCATTACTCAGCACCGAGGGGGTGTACCATGGGTGGTGCATGGGCATTCGCATGCAACCATCCAAGCTTCAGATGCTAAACTCTATTTACTTTAAAAAGTAAACAGGATTTAGTGTCAGAAAAGAGCACCAATTTCAAATAGCCGCTATGAAGGAGAAATGCTTTCCTTTTTCCTTTCTTTTCTGAATTTGCACTGTGCAGCACACATACAAAGTGGGAAATGGTTTCAGGTTATTCTAAGTATAGTATATTGTACTGGACGACACCTGTGCTAGACTCATGGAGACATCCTTGCACTATGGTGCAAAGGTGTGTCTGTAGCGCACAGTTGCATACTCCTCCGCTGGCGCTAGGGAGAAGGGAAAAGAGTGCCATGTTTCTGTAAATATGGTGCTTTCCTACTCTCTCCATCTCACGCAGTGCAGTGCAACATTTGCACTACACTGCGTGAAAAACTAGTAAAACTGCCCCTTCCTATATATAAGAAGGTCAGATGCTTTTTTATGTCCTAAGGTTCCATACTTCAAGAAAATTGTTTTAAAAACATTTTACGTACAGATAAAAACCTCTGACAATTCAATAAAACATATAAACCATCACACTTTTTGGGCAGCCCGCATGTACATTTTCCATTATTACCTATGTTACAGATTTTATAATCTTGTTTTCAAAATATGGATTTACTCCTGATCTAAATTTCAGTGCTGCTTGTCTAAGCAAGGGATTCTGAGGTGCATCAATAGATAGGAACCCATCCTCTCCCATCCATGGCTTTCTCAGAAACTGTACAAATGTTGTCTCAATTAGATACCGCATATCCTGTCCCTTAGCACAATCTTTAGTCAACACATGCCCCTCAGTCTTAGAGATACTGATATCTATATATTTTGTGTACCTCTGAGAGATTTTCGGGCATGTCTAGACATCATTATGGGACCCTCTTACTCCTTAGACGTGGTAGACCACAAAATGCTAGTCCTTTTTATTTTATACCCTTTTTTTTCCTTATCTATACTTTATGCAAATCTACTTTGTCTGCACAATCTTAACATAGGCTAGACGACAGAATTTGGGGATCAAAGAGGTTTTGACAAAAGGTGTACTTTTATTTTACAGAAGTAGTTATCTTTGATATGCTCCTGCTTTGCGTGGTCATTCGTAATGTCATGATTAAAACTATTGCCTTCTGACTTCTGACTGGATATTCACTGTTCTCATTTCTAAAGCAGTCACAGTTCCTGAATAAAGATCAGTCCTACAAATCAATATAGTAGCTGACTGCCAGAGCTTGTACATGCTTAGAAAGTCTTCCAGCCTTTTTTCACTTCTTTCATAGCCTGAGCATGAGCTGGGTCCTCGGAATGACAGATTATGTTGAAAAGATTCTAGTTTGACGCAAATTGGAGATTTTTCCAGCAGCAATTGAACCTCTATGAAAGCCAAAATCTTTGCCACCTTAAGTTTTTCTGCTTCTCGTTCACTAAACATGGCATTGGAGAAAGATTATACTGATCCAGGACAGCCCACTTCTGTTCTACTAATAATACCAAAAAAACAGCAGATTCTATTTTAGTACCAGTTGTTTCTTGCTTGCACTTTAATCCTAAAACATTCCTGAGTGTACTATGGACTATGCTGCCTCGCCTGATCCACATGGATATGGGACTGATTTTGTAGAATGAGCCTACTGGACAGCGTAAGCTGTCTGGTTACGAAACACATATTGTGAGTGGTAGGATTTGGGTTTGTGATTGGCAGGTGTATGCAACCTGTCCAAGCAGGTAGCACAGTCCTAGTCAGTGTAAGTCAGATACACACCATAGATTAAACCATGCACACCCTCTGGCATCTTGGTACAGAGCAGGCATACTTAACGTAAGAGACAATGTGTAAAGTATTTGTGCAACACTTCAAACAGTAAAATAGTGAAAATACCACACAAAAAGATACTAGTTGGAAATATAGAGCTTAATTTATTGAACAAAACAAGAACAAAACGACAGATATCCAAGAAGTATAACCAGATTTATGAATTTTTAAAGAATATCAGGGCTATCTGGTTGTGCTAGACCGGGTCAAATCCAAAAGTTCAAGCTGGGTCATATACAGCGACCAGCATTGGCCTGCTGAAACAGTAACTTGGTTCATGGTTACGTCGAGGATGCGATGTGAGGCGCAAAGGAGACATGGATCCATTGGATGTAGGCAATGCGCCAGCTCTGAGCCACACAAAGTCAGAGATAAAAGCAATGCGCCGCAACATCGGGATTGCAATGCCGTGGATCCTTGCAGCAGTGGTAATGCGTCAGTGCCGACAGGGATACAGTATCCTCGATCCTCGCAGCAGCGCTGATGCAACAGCCTCAATGTGAATGCGGGGTCCTCATTCCTCACAGCAGTGGCAATGCTGCTGCGTCAATGGATTTTGGTATTTGCAACACTTTATACCCACTTCCAAGGGCCCAGGACTGGATTGGCATTACTTGGCAGGGCACAGAGGTGACAGAGGCCAGGTGCTGTAGGGAGATTGGCTAGAGTATTTGATGTCACTGAGACTTCTAACAAGAGGCAACCCAGCAAGCCCTCGGATCTGGGTTGGAGAGATGCAGGTACAGTCCTTCTCACTCCCAAGCAAGGAGGGCAGCAGGTCAGGACAGAAAAGCAGGAGTCCCACAGGGTAGCAGTCCAGCAGAGCAGCAGTCCTTTCAGCAGAACACCAGTCATTCTTCTTGGCAGAGTATCCACAGGTCCAGAAGTGTACTGAAGTGGTGGCGTCAGGGGCTCAGTGCTTATACCCAGGTGTGCCTTTGCAGTGGGGAACACTTCAAAGAGAGGCCATTGAATGGCACAGAGTCCGTGCCCTTCCTTGCCTATCTTCAGACTCACTATAGGGGGCTATGCAGCTCTTTCTGTGGGGAAGGGACACAGCCTATTCAGGGGTAAGTGCCAGCTCTTACCTCCCATCCTGCCCAGTATGGCCCATCAGGATGTGGATGGCATATCAGTCACACCTAAGCTCCGTTTGTGTGTGGCTGTCTAGAGGGAATGCCCAAAGCCTAGCTGTCACCCACCCCAGACATTTATTAGGAGACAGGCAGAAGCCAACAGATGGTTAAAGTAAAAAAATGCCAACTTTCTAAAAGTGGTCCAGAATGACAATATAATTTCACAATTGTGATTTCAAATTGTGATTCCAATGACATCAAACATGGAAGTCCCATCTGTTCCTAATTGGAAATTACACTTATAACATGTATTAAGGTAATCCCAATGTTGACCTTTGGGAGAGATAGTCCTCGCAGTAGTGAAATGATTTTAAGGTGTTTTCACTACTAGGACATATATAACTTAGAACTTGAAAGCACTTGTCTTACATTTTAAACACACTGCACCCTGCCCTTGGGCTGTCGAGGGCCAACCTTAGGGGTGACTTATATGTATTAAAAAGGAAGGTTTGGCCCTGAAAAGAGAGTTAACTTGCCAGGTCGAAATGCAGTTTAAAACTGCACACACCGACTCTACAGCTCTTAGGCATGTTTAAAGATCTACTTAAGTGGGTGGCAAAATCAGTGTTGCAGGTCCACTATTAGCATTTAATTTACAGGCCCTCGACATATGTAGTGCACTTTACTAGGGACTTATAAGTAAATTAAGTAATGCCAATTGTGGATACTCCAATGTTACCATGTGTTAAGCAGATGGCACATGCACTTAGAACTGGTTAGCAGTGGTAAAGTGCGCAGAGTCCTTAAGCAAACAAAAATGAATTCAGCAAAAAGGGGGAAGAGGTAGGCAAAAAGGTTTGGGGGTGACTATGCAGAAAGGGCCATTTCCAAAAGTAAGCTTACCAAGAATGTTCAGCGGATTGCAGCCCACCCATTCATTACCATTGGTTGGCTTTACAGTCAGTCTTATTTGCTTGCTTTCTATTGGATGGCTTTACTTGTTTTAGCCTCTCCATCTTGTGTTTGTCCGTCCCATACAGCATAGCTTCATTACCATCTCTTTAATTTGCACATTTCTGTGCTTCCTGTGCTTGCTTATAGGGATATTATTTACAACAAGGGGTGGTGATGGACAGAGTCTCTGAATTAAGCAGAGTACTCTCACCCAGTCAAAAGATCAGGGCTAGATCCAAAACCGTTTTTTAGCTCATTGCACCATCCCAGTTTCAGAACCTGGCTGTATGCAAATTAGTCTGTCCCTGGCCCAGTGCATCATGGGAACAGGGCAGACCAGACTACAAAAGCCAATTCTTACACTGGGAAGGAAACAAGCTTCCGGGGACCGGTTTCTGGCATTACAGCCGTCTTCGGCCCGGCTTGCTTGTATCCTGATGGTGCAATGAGCAAGGGACTCACATCTGAGTATACCCTTCCACGCTTAGGGTGGACAAAATTATTTACAACAAGGGGTGGTGATGGACAGAGTCTCTGAATTAAGCAGAGTACTCTCACCCAGTCAAAAGATCAGGGCTAGATCCAAAACCGTTTTTTAGCTCATTGCACCATCCCAGTTTCAGAACCTGGCTGTATGCAAATTAGTCTGTCCCTGGCCCAGTGCATCATGGGAACAGGGCAGACCAGACTACAAAAGCCAATTCTTACACTGGGAAGGAAACAAGCTTCCGGGGACCGGTTTCTGGCATTACAGCCGTCTTCGGCCCGGCTTGCTTGAATCCTGATGGTGCAATGAGCAAGGGACTCACATCTGAGTATACCCTTCCACGCTTAGGGTGGACAAAATTATTTACAACAAGGGGTGGTGATGGACAGAGTCTCTGAATTAAGCAGAGTACTCTCACCCAGTCAAAAGATCAGGGCTAGATCCAAAACCGTTTTTTAGCTCATTGCACCATCCCAGTTTCAGAACCTGGCTGTATGCAAATTAGTCTGTCCCTGGCCCAGTGCATCATGGGAACAGGGCAGACCAGACTACAAAAGCCAATTCTTACACTGGGAAGGAAACAAGCTTCCGGGGACCGGTTTCTGGCATTACAGCCGTCTTCGGCCCGGCTTGCTTGAATCCTGATGGTGCAATGAGCAAGGGACTCACATCTGAGTATACCCTTCCACGCTTAGGGTGGACAAAATTATTTACAACAAGGGGTGGTGATGGACAGAGTCTCTGAATTAAGCAGAGTACTCTCACCCAGTCAAAAGATCAGGGCTAGATCCAAAACCGTTTTTTAGCTCATTGCACCATCCCAGTTTCAGAACCTGGCTGTATGCAAATTAGTCTGTCCCTGGCCCAGTGCATCATGGGAACAGGGCAGACCAGACTACAAAAGCCAATTCTTACACTGGGAAGGAAACAAGCTTCCGGGGACCGGTTTCTGGCATTACAGCCGTCTTCGGCCCGGCTTGCTTGAATCCTGATGGTGCAATGAGCAAGGGACTCACATCTGAGTATACCCTTCCACGCTTAGGGTGGACAAAATTATTTACAACAAGGGGTGGTGATGGACAGAGTCTCTGAATTAAGCAGAGTACTCTCACCCAGTCAAAGATCAGGGCTAGATCCAAAACCATTTTTTAGCTCATTGCACCATCCCAGTTTCAGAACCTGGCTGTATGCAAATTAGTCTGTCCCTGGCCCAGTGCATCATGGGAACAGGGCAGACCAGACTACAAAAGCCAATTCTTACACTGGGAAGGAAACAAGCTTCCGGGGACCGGTTTCTGGCATTACAGCCGTCTTCGGCCCGGCTTGCTTGAATCCTGATGGTGCAATGAGCAAGGGACTCACATCTGAGTATACCCTTCCACGCTTAGGGTGGACAAAATTATTTACAACAAGGGGTGGTGATGGACAGAGTCTCTGAATTAAGCAGAGTACTCTCACCCAGTCAAAAGATCAGGGCTAGATCCAAAACCGTTTTTTAGCTCATTGCACCATCCCAGTTTCAGAACCTGGCTGTATGCAAATTAGTCTGTCCCTGGCCCAGTGCATCATGGGAACAGGGCAGACCAGACTACAAAAGCCAATTCTTACACTGGGAAGGAAACAAGCTTCCGGGGACCGGTTTCTGGCATTACAGCCGTCTTCGGCCCGGCTTGCTTGAATCCTGATGGTGCAATGAGCAAGGGACTCACATCTGAGTATACCCTTCCACGCTTAGGGTGGACAAAATTATTTACAACAAGGGGTGGTGATGGACAGAGTCTCTGAATTAGGCAGAGTACTCTCACCCAGTCAAAAGATCAGGGCTAGATCCAAAACCGTTTTTTAGCTCATTGCACCATCAGACATGAGTCCCTTGCTCATTGCACCATCAGGATTCAAGCAAGCCGGGCCGAAGACGGCTTTAATGCCAGAAACCGGTCCCCGGAAGCTTGTTTCCTTCCCAGTGTAAGAATTGGCTTTTGTAGTTTGGTTTGCCCTGTTCCCATCATGCACTGGGACAGGAACAGACTAATTTGCATACAGCCAGGTTCTGAAACTGGGATGGTGCAATGAGCTAAAAAACGGTGTTGGATCTAGCCCTGATCTTTTGACTGGGTGAGAGTATTCTGCTTAATTCAGAGACTCTGTCCCTCACCACCCCTTGTTGTAAATATTTTTGTCCACCCTAAGCGTGGATGGGTATACTCAGACATGAGTCCCTTGCTCATTGCACCATCAGGATTCAAGCAAGCCGGGCCGAAGACGGCTGTAATGCCAGAAACCGGTCCCCGGAAGCTTGTTTCCTTCCCAGTGTAAGAATTGGCTTTTGTAGTTTGGTTTGCCCTGTTCCCATCATGCACTGGGACAGGAACAGACTAATTTGCATACAGCCAGGTTCTGAAACTGGGATGGTGCAATGAGCTAAAAAACGGTGTTGGATCTAGCCCTGATCTTTTGACTGGGTGAGAGTATTCTGCTTAATTCAGAGACTCTGTCCCTCACCACCCCTTGTTGTAAATATTTTTGTCCACCCTAAGCGTGGATGGGTATACTCAGACATGAGTCCCTTGCTCATTGCACCATCAGGATTCAAGCAAGCCGGGCCGAAGACGGCTGTAATGCCAGAAACCGGTCCCCGGAAGCTTGTTTCCTTCCCAGTGTAAGAATTGGCTTTTGTAGTTTGGTTTGCCCTGTTCCCATCATGCACTGGGACAGGAACAGACTAATTTGCATACAGCCAGGTTCTGAAACTGGGATGGTGCAATGAGCTAAAAAACGGTGTTGGATCTAGCCCTGATCTTTTGACTGGGTGAGAGTATTCTGCTTAATTCAGAGACTCTGTCCCTCACCACCCCTTGTTGTAAATATTTTTGTCCACCCTAAGCGTGGATGGGTATACTCAGACATGAGTCCCTTGCTCATTGCACCATCAGGATTCAAGCAAGCCGGGCCGAAGACGGCTGTAATGCCAGAAACCGGTCCCCGGAAGCTTGTTTCCTTCCCAGTGTAAGAATTGGCTTTTGTAGTTTGGTTTGCCCTGTTCCCATCATGCACTGGGACAGGAACAGACTAATTTGCATACAGCCAGGTTCTGAAACTGGGATGGTGCAATGAGCTAAAAAACGGTGTTGGATCTAGCCCTGATCTTTTGACTGGGTGAGAGTATTCTGCTTAATTCAGAGACTCTGTCCCTCACCACCCCTTGTTGTAAATATTTTTGTCCACCCTAAGCGTGGATGGGTATACTCAGACATGAGTCCCTTGCTCATTGCACCATCAGGATTCAAGCAAGCCGGGCCGAAGACGGCTGTAATGCCAGAAACCGGTCCCCGGAAGCTTGTTTCCTTCCCAGTGTAAGAATTGGCTTTTGTAGTTTGGTTTGCCCTGTTCCCATCATGCACTGGGACAGGAACAGACTAATTTGCATACAGCCAGGTTCTGAAACTGGGATGGTGCAATGAGCTAAAAAACGGTGTTGGATCTAGCCCTGATCTTTTGACTGGGTGAGAGTATTCTGCTTAATTCAGAGACTCTGTCCCTCACCACCCCTTGTTGTAAATATTTTTGTCCACCCTAAGCGTGGATGGGTATACTCAGACATGAGTCCCTTGCTCATTGCACCATCAGGATTCAAGCAAGCCGGGCCGAAGACGGCTGTAATGCCAGAAACCGGTCCCCGGAAGCTTGTTTCCTTCCCAGTGTAAGAATTGGCTTTTGTAGTTTGGTTTGCCCTGTTCCCATCATGCACTGGGACAGGAACAGACTAATTTGCATACAGCCAGGTTCTGAAACTGGGATGGTGCAATGAGCTAAAAAACGGTGTTGGATCTAGCCCTGATCTTTTGACTGGGTGAGAGTATTCTGCTTAATTCAGAGACTCTGTCCCTCACCACCCCTTGTTGTAAATATTTTTGTCCACCCTAAGCGTGGATGGGTATACTCAGACATGAGTCCCTTGCTCATTGCACCATCAGGATTCAAGCAAGCCGGGCCGAAGACGGCTGTAATGCCAGAAACCGGTCCCCGGAAGCTTGTTTCCTTCCCAGTGTAAGAATTGGCTTTTGTAGTTTGGTTTGCCCTGTTCCCATCATGCACTGGGACAGGAACAGACTAATTTGCATACAGCCAGGTTCTGAAACTGGGATGGTGCAATGAGCTAAAAAACAGTGTTGGATCTAGCCCTGATCTTTTGACTGGGTGAGAGTATTCTGCTTAATTCAGAGACTCTGTCCCTCACCACCCCTTGTTGTAAATATGCTTATAGGGATATACTTTTCTCTTTTTATTCAAGCATTCCAAGAAAGCTCATTTGTTTTCCAGCGGTCACCTTTGTGTGCTTTTCTCCTGCCCCCCCCCATTTTCTTTTGGCCATACACTTCTCTCTCCCCAACACACTCAAGACATTCTTTCTTGCCCCTGTGTTTCTGACCTAAATACAGCCCAGCAAATTGTTCCTAGCACCCATTCACCCATTCATATTTTTTATCAAGTATTTTTACATTGTATTTTAAAATGGAGCTTTTGCACTACTTTTTCGATGTACAGATCCATCTTAGATTTAAAGGAATTGTTGTTTGATAGGAGGATGTGTGCATGATGAACACATACACTGCTACAAAATGACACAACAGTTGTGTCTTTGGGACTGATTCACAAAGATAACTTACACTTTTGAGTTTGTTTGTACTTTGGAAAAAGTGTATTTCTTTCTGTATTCAAAAACTCCTAGTGTAACATGCTACAAAATGTTAAATAACATGTCTCAACCCCCTGATTATAGCATGGAAGCACTTACTGGTAGTGCGGATAACCTGTAGAATAAATGGCAAGGAATTGTCAAAGATTAACCTAGGTTCTTGGCTGACTCGATCAGAGTAGGAAGGTGACCGCAAGAGTCAGACCACAACAGCTCAGACCAGATAGATTGCTGTGCTCCAAATAAAAAGAACCTCTGTTTTTTCAGGATTAAGGTTTAGAAAGTGTTCTTTCATCCTGTACTAACTCTGGCCATATAGTCCTCAGGCCTGTCTGCCACCAAGGGCACAATGTCTATTATTGACACAATAATTTGTGTAATGTCTGAATAGGCCAGCACCTGAAAACCAAAAGACCTGACCACAGTTGCAAAGAAGAAACATAACGATTAAAAAAAGGGTAGTGCTAAGTGAAGAGCCCTGTGGCACCCCAAGCGGAGTACTAAAATGTTTACCTCAGAACTGTCCAAAGCTTACAACTTGCACCCTTTCCACTAAAAAAGAATGCAGTAAACTGAGCACGTTGCCCTCCATGCCCAGTTGCAGTTATCGACATGCCATAAGATTCGGGAAGACTATATCAAAAGACTCAGATAGGTCAGGCATGACCAGAACTTCGGCTTCGCCTGAATCAACAACCAGTTTCGATACTACTAACTATCTCAACTAGAGAAGACCCCATACTGTGACCACTCATGAAGCCAGTCTGGAATGATCAAGAAGATCATATAGATCAATAAATCTCATCAACTGCTGGTTGAAATGCTTATCCAATATTTAAGCAGGAGAGGGCAGTAAGTAAAATCCACATTAGTTTGTGAAATCCTCAGGATTTAGAATATCTATCTTAGGCAAAGTAATGACAATTGCTTCTTTCCAGAAGCTAGGGAACATTCCAGCCTCTGTGACCTTATTAATGGCCAGTGCAAGATGTTCTGCACCAGTTTCCAAGGCAAGTTGTAAGATTTTAGGTGGGCTGTGTCCAATGGAGAGATAGATTGTATGCACATCAAAAGGTTTTTTACTTGAGACACCGTAACTTGTGAAAAGCAACACAGCACAGGAGAGTTATTCAAAGAAGGAAAAGGGACAATGATCAAAGTCTCTTGATCACAAGGGAGATCAAATTCAAAGTAAATACTCAAGATGTTATCTTTGAAAAAAATGACTAGTTCATCCCAAAAAACTTGAGAAGTGTTAGCTATGGGGAAGGGGGGTTAGCTTAAGAGTTGACAACTTAAAAAAGGTGCCGAGAGGACTTTTTAGCTGACCTAGTTTTTGGCATAAAGAATGCAGATTTGGACTAAAGAATGGTGCACTTATAAACAGAGTAACTTTGTGTTTACTCTTTTCTTCTGGATCCAAATTTAAGCACCATTTGCGCTCCTGTCTACAATATTCCTGCCTGAGGTCTTTAAGTTGTTCCGAGAACCAGGGAGCTGTGGGTTTTCTTCTAATATGCCTATTAGATTGACTGCCTTGAACACATGTGGTATAGCACTAGGGATACATGGGTTCAGTGAGAAATGATTGCCTTTCTCTTCTTTTATCTCTTTGCAGATGTCATATCCCGGAGAAAAACACAGCAGAAAAAGCCCAAGAAACAGTACTGTAAACTACAAGCATGTAGGACGGGCACGTCCTGGACATTATTTAACATATGCTGCTCCAGCTGTTGGGCCATTAGGGATCAGTGGCCCTTCTCGGCCAAATTAGGTACAGCTGTACTCATGACTCTCGCTTTCCGATCAGTTTGCATTTACTTCATGCTTGTTGCTCCTCTGCTCCCTCATGGCACTCAATTTCATTGACTGATCCAGTATTACCTCCACAGTTGTTCCCAGTAATCCCTACCCCTGTTGTCTCTTCTGCGGTCCTTTTGTTCACTTCCACACAACTCAGTTTCCCCAGAACTGTGGAGTTTGCCCTTCTTTGGTTTGGCAAGCTTCCAGGTTTGCCTAGGAGCTACCTACAGTGAAACTCCTCACCCCACTGGGTAAGAGTTTGTGTCATTATTGTTATATGATTGTTGTGATAAAGGTGGATTATTTAATGCAGTGGTTGTGAGACCTCACCGTGTAATAATGACACAAATCCATATCAGGTCCAGTCAGGTATGTTTGTAAAACCTTAGCTCAGTCCTGGGTAACTGTGGCTCGGAGAAGTCAGGTTTTATCAAAGGAACAAGTGTAAGGCGTTAAGTAGCACCAAAAACATTACATAAGAAGAAAACACAACACAAGATGAATCTGACACCAAATTATATAAAATAGTTTATATTCATTTCAAGCCAGAAATCCACCAGTGGGTTCTGGAGGCTAGAATTGTTAAAGAAACAATAATTCACAGCTTTTCCCCATATGCAAGAAATCTTTGCAATTTACTGCAATCGATATGTAAGGTCAGCCATAACAAGCAACTTGAAAACTTCTCTCGAGGCACACTTGGGCAGGTGAACTCCAATAGGGAGTCAACCACAGGGAACAATCAGGTCCAGATGAACAGTTACATGTCAGTTTTAGCAGTCTCAGGTGCAGTTCCTAATCCTTAGGTCAAATCGCCGTTGAAGTCATTGGAGTGGCTCAGATGCAATGGATACATGATGCTGAAGATGCTTTAAAGTTGTTGAGGAGGCCGAGCTGCTGCGGTGGGTATTTCCATGGCAAATGCACAGTCCTCGAGCTTGGGATGTGACAATTGCTTCAGGGGTCGATCTCCCACGATGCCCACTGGTCTACTGGTTTCCGAATAGAGCAAACCCAGTGATTTCCATTAACTTGTGTTAACTTCTTTGCAGGGTGACCAAAGATGACTTTCCCGGGTCCAGCAGACTTGGGGGCAAGTCCAGGTATCTCAGACTGCACCTAAGCATCCAGTGGTGGTCAGGCGTCTTAGCACTGAGCATTTAAGGGTGCAAGGCATCTCAGCTGTGGTGTCCCTGTGGCTGTAAAAGGGAGTCAGCCAACTGACTTGTTGAGTCCCTTTTTCTGTCTGTCACACATGGGCAACTTTTTCAGGAGTGGGTCAGTGCTAGACCACAGGCTCAGCAGGTGCAGTCCAGACAGCGGCACAACCTCTCTTTGCAGGTTCTAAGGGGCATCAGGGTACTCATTCTTCAGTATTCTCTCAGAACACATGTGATCTGGGGTCTGGGAGCCAGGGGTGCAACTTCTAGGCCCACTCCGAGCTAAGGACAAGGGAGCATCTATCTGTAGGCTACCAGGTCCCCTCCCATCTGATGATAGCTTCCTGTGAAGTCAATCACACAGAAGTACAACTGGCTAGGTCAAGGGGGAAATAAGATAGAGGATGTCCTATGGAGACCTAAAGGAGGAGATTCCCTCAGGACAAGAACCCTCACTCACCGTTAGGTGACGTGCTTCATCATATGGGTTCCCTACTCATACAGAAGTGTGGGATACGACTCCCCTCGGGAGGAGCTGAGATGTTTTCTCTCCGAAAATGAGCGTTGAGATGGAGTGAATGAGGGGCAGAGTGCAGAAAGGTGTGAAAGGTGTGGTATGAAAATGTCTGACTGAGTCCACTCAAGCTTTATTAGGTGGTCACAGCTACATTATTAAAACGAGAGAAGGGGTAGGGATTCGATAGATACCCTACTGTGTTAGGTCAACATGTTTTTGCCACCATAAATTCGTGAGGACCTAATTTTACCAGTCACTCTGCAAACCAAGTGATAAAAGTGAAAAATAGAAAAGTAGAAAGGGTATACATACCACCACTGGAACAGTGTGGCCTGAAGTTCAACATCAGTCTTCTGTTCAGAGAGAAACATGAAACTATAGAAACTATAGTGCATAAAAGTCACGTGCACTCTCTGTGCTCTTGGACCATCTCGTAGTGCCCAGCAAGGAATGCCGCGGTCGTCCCCCTTTGAGATGGCAGGTAATGCCATTTCAAAGAGGGACGACCGCGGCATTCCTTGATGGACACCATGAGATGGTACAAGAGAATGATAAGTATGTGCGATGCTGTTCCTCCTGGCATACAGAGAGTCCAGTCCACGTCTTCTATCATTCAACCTGGTGGCATGAGTGTTTTCTCTCTCCCCTCCTCCACACCCTCTTCTGCCTGGCTCTAGGTTTCCTACACTGTTCTGGGATCGCTGTACAGGAAGTGTGCTACTCATAAGCAGATATGGTGGGTTTGGCTTTGCTGTTCAGTCTCTGAGTATTCAAGGGTAGTGACAGATCTGATGTACATCTTGTCCCGGCCTATGATCTGGGTACAGTTTCAACTTGTCTCCTGTCATGCTTTGCTCCTAGCTCTGGTGCTAAACTGTCTTTTTTGATTGAGACTCCTGTCCCATTCCTGACCTGGGTGCCTGCTGCGACAGGTCCTTAAATGCAGAAAACAGACCATGACAATAATAGCCTTTTGGAATCGCAATTGCAACTTGCCAAAAGTAGGCCAGCAAGAAATTGACTGTTTAATCTTTTTTTTTTTTTTTAAAGTTTTCTGTTTCAAGTTCTCACTGAAAATCTGTGCTACAATAAAGCTTTTGAGAATAAGATCCTTCTCAAGTTTTAGAACTGGAAATGTTCCCTTAATGATCTAATGAGAGATGCAAAAATAGCATCATGACATAATACATTTTCCCTACCAATCCCACATTACATATGCTGCTAGCTTCCCAATACGATGAAAGGTGCAACTACATGTTCGAATTGCTAACCAAACTAATGAATACTTCATTACAAGCTGAACGACATGTCCATTTACACACAGGGTTCCTGTACTGCTCCAGGCATTTCCTTTTTCTGAACTTTGCAGTTTCTTGTTGTATTAATTTGCCTTTTCCACCTCATAGCATGGTTCTCTGTTGCCAAGAGCATGGATTAGGTTGATGTCAACAGAATACGATTCTTCAATAAAATATTTCTATATTAGCTGTATATTTGAATTTTACACCATTAAATTTTCAACAGTTGTACTTGCTACTACTTTTTGCATTTAGAATTGACCCTAGATCGATTTACTATTGTGTTTAAATATTTATTTTTTATGTAAATTAAAATACGTAATTTAATTTCAATTATGCACACAATTTGCATCGGCGCATGGCAGCCCATTGTGTGCCAGCGCAGGGGAGAGCACAGGAATGTGACAAAAATATTATAAATATGTTGCATCCTTGTGCTTTAAAAGTGCGGCAGCGTAGCACAGCGAAAAGGCTTGCAGTGCCGTGCTGCGGCACTCAGGTGTAAATGAGGCCTCATGGGTTTTAGAGTTTTAAACATTTTGGAAGGACATGTGAGAAACTCTCTGGAGTGTAAAATACCATAGAGCTCCCATAGTATTTACACTTAGCTATTCGCAAACAGAAACAGGTAAAGGATCACTTCAGTGCCTCTCAACTCATCTGTGCTCAATATCTCAGCCTATCTTATGGCTTACCCATTAAGTAGTTACTTGAGAATGCTGGAAAATAGAGTCAATGTTAAAATGCAGTCGAACTAAGGGCCAGATGTAGGTGGCCGTTTCAGGCCATTTACCGACCGGTAACGGCCAATTTTGGCCGTTACCGATCGGTAAATGGGTGACAGGTATGTAGGGGGCATTTTTTTACCGATTCGGTAAAATTACCGATTACCGAAGCGGTAAAATAAAAATTCAGTAAATTTACCGAATCTGAGGCACCCAGATGTAGGTGGGACTCTTCTGAGTCCCAGAGGCCTTACCGAATCGGTATTTTACCATCAAATCCAATTTGATGGTAAAATACCGATTCCGGTGTGCATGCACATGTGTGCATGCACACCTATGCCATGTGACAGGCAGACCTGCCCTTAGGGCATGTATGCCTGCCACATGGCACCTGAGCCTGTTTTGGGGGGGCCAGAGGGTGTCAAAGTGACACCCCCTTCACCCTTGTGAAAATCGGTATTTACCGATTCGGTAAGTACCGAATCGGTAATGCCCATTCATTCCTATGGGCTTCAAAGCCCATAGGAATGAATGGGCATTACCGATTCGGTATTTACCGAATCGGTATACCGAATCGGTAAATACCAAATTTTTCAGATTCGGTATTCCAGCACATCTGGAATACCTACATATCCACCCCTCAGATTTACCGATTCTTAATTACCGAATCGGTAAAATTCGGTAATTTTCAGTAATTAAGAATCGGTAAATCTATTCTACCTACATCTGGCCCATAATGGCCGAATGAAATTTCAAGAACAGGAATAATATATTATCTCGCAGACATTAAATTATTATAAGTGGGCAGACACAGCCAGGAGGTGACGGAGTCAGTAACCACTTGAAGAGATCATGAGTTGAGCCCTCTATTGAGGCACCTCCTTGAGGTTAGCTCACTGAGCCACCAGGCTCACAGTGCCTGAGGCCCCAAAAACACAGAAGAGGCTGAAAATCATGGTACGCTAAAAAGAAGACCCATGGTGGCGCCAAAAGGAGCAGGGACACCCATCTCTCATTAGGAGTAAGAAGTTTAGGTGGTGAAGTGACACAGAGGAAATATTGCATCGGAGGAGAGAGCGACAGCCACTTGTGTACGCTGCCAAAAAGATGGATCGGCTGGAAGTAAAGGTAAAGACAATCTTCGGACGTGGTGGTTCTAGTCCAATAACACTTATATATCTAGTTAAAGAAATTGGACAACTTAAGGAAGGTAAAAGCCTGTGGCAACTGTGATTTTCACAATTTGAAGATGAGAGTGATCTTACAAAGGTGTTCTTAAAATCATGAATTAACCTGGTCAATCACAAAAGAAGATACCGCCTTTCTTCTAGACTTCCAAATGGTGCTTGACCCACAAAGTGCTGGAAAGGTGATAGTAAGGTCTAGGCATCTTGGAGGAAGAAATACTTGCCAGAAAGGAAACAGCCCTGAAGGTTTAGGAGCCGATATGCTGCTGGAAGAAAATACTCTATTTCACAGAGACACTAAGTAAAGTAAGACAATTATTAACTAGTGAGCAGGAAACGTTTTGGCCTTAACATATTCACATCTGTTTGGAACCTGGCCGGGTTAAGAGTGAGCCAACATTTCTGAATATTTGTATTCAACCAGCTGCATGCGACTAAATCCTTTTAGGGTATGGTTAAAGGGGAAACTGCTTGCAGTAGATATCACTTTCCTATAGAACAGTGGGTTGTGTTGTGCATGGAACTCTACGCTGGTAATCATAGGGGATATGGAGTTAGTCAAGAATTACTGCTTTGGGATATTACCATGGCCACTGGAATTAGGAGGCAGTACGATGCCAAAATATTCAACAGAGCTGAATTAATTATGCAGCACGGAAAGACAAATTGTGTGGCAATTATGCACCACCCTTTGCTATTAAAAGAGCTCTGCAGAACAGCACAGTTTATTTCATATTCATTATTTATGTCTTTCACAAGGAGGTACTTAAGCCTTCTGACACAGGATCACATAAACATATACAACATACTTTAGCATTCTTCTAATGTCGTAATGCACATTTGAAACAACTGGTTCTTAGAGAACATTCTGATGTGAACCTGAACTTAAATCAACAGTGAAAACAAACAAGCACTGACAAATCCATAAGGTCTCGCCATTGAAATCTACTAGCTTTGTCAAAGCTTCTTATCAATGCTCAGGGTCTTCCATAAAAAGGAATGCTTTTTATCAATGCTGTTTAGTATTGGCCCAAAGAAGGAGCAATGGTGTCGCCGCTGATGGCAGTGACATCATTCTGTAGCCAGGCACATGTGCCACGTCGCATGCACACACCCATGAAAGGAATCATGCACACGTATCTTATTGGGTGATCTAAGATGGTGGGGCCACTTAGATCAGTTGGTAAAACAAAAGGGATTGTGACTGCACAATTTGCGGCCTGGTCCTCCAAAAATCATGCATTTGAAAAAAAAGGCAGTGGTTATGCAGGGGCAGTGGAGAAGCTGGTGTGAGGAATACGTTGGGGAAGAAACGAGGAGTTGGTGAGGTACGCACGGGAGAGAACAACACAGGGGGTGAGTTTAGAAGCACTCGAGGGAGACATAAACACAGGGGTGAGGGCAGGAAGCAGACAATGTAATAGGTTATGGTGGAGGTGGCGGGAAAAATACACAGGAAATAGCAAACTCAGAGCACTTTTTGTGCAGGGAAGAGAAACACAACAGTTAGAAAGATGGAAAACACTTACACCCTGGTGGAGTGCTTAACTAAAAAGAAGTTCCCCAAAAGTGCGCAGTGGGAGTCCACAGGTGAGCCAGTCAAAAGGATTGTAAAGAGGGCGTGCGTTAAGAGAGGCACAAACACAAGATGAACACGGAAAATCATTGAATAAGAAGTGAGCAAATTAGAATGAGAATTAAGCCAACAGATGGTAAACAATGGATGGGGTAGATGGAATAGATGTAAGTTCTAGGTAGGAGCACAATACGTCTTTTGCAGCCAGTCAACTTACGTTCTCTGGTAGGCTCGACCCGAAATATTATTACAAACAAGAAAATATTATTTCCACTTGTTTAGTTACATTTACATATTTGGGGTCTGATTCACAAAGTTAACCTACACTTTTGAGTAATTTACGAGTACGTTTGCAGCTTTTTGGCTTTTCACAAAATCCAAGTGTAAGTTATTTCTAAAATAAGCAGTAGTAAGTCCACACTACACATGGCCAGCCACATTGTAATGCAACACCCTGCTGTAAGAATTCAATCCAGAAGCTTTTAAGAAGTTTAATTGAGGAAACAGCACAGCATAAGTCCTGACTGGATGGCAGCAGGATACAACTGCCTAACCAGTAAAGAATGCTACATTAACAAAGCTCTGTTTAGAATACAGAGTCAATTACAGAGGATAACAAGTCTCATGCCTTAAAGTGATATATCTAAATACATGTAAATAATAAACTTGCACTATATATACAGAATATAACACATCTCCCCTTTTAAATAAAACACATATACAAATGAATGAACACAATGACTTATACAAAATCATGTAATGAAATGGGCCTGTTTCTGACCCGAACATTACTTTTGATTCTAGATGCTACAGAATAACAAATTGGTATATCAACACACTTGTTTTCATGCATAGAATCTTCTTGGTACCGTTTGGTATTTTGTACAGGACACTTAGCCACCCTTCTTGAATTCCAAACCTTACCATCTTGGGTGATAACAGTATTTCTGAAAACTTTTTTAATTTGAATCGGTCTACCATATTTACTCATTCCTTTACTGACAAGAAAATGTTTGAGAATCCTCACCCAATCACCAACTACAAAATCATGTTCTTTAGCCTTCCATTTATTATTGTACCATGACGTGGCTTTGTCCTGTTTACAAACAACTTTGTCAGCAATTTCCTGAAGATCAACCTTGTTTTCCATTACTTTAGTACACTTCTCCTTAAACCACCAAGGGTAAATAGCCGAAGCTGGTTCTCGATCCTTAAGTAATCTAAAAGGGCTAACCTCCGTGGTGGTATGTGGAGTGATGCGATAAGTCCATAATTTTTTCCTAACAATATTCAACCAATCACCCTTTTCCTTAACTGCATCCGCTACAAACCCTTTCAACACCCGGTTAAAGCGCTCAACCTGTCCATTCTCATGGGGTTCATACAAAGAAGTGCGCATATGTTTAATCTGACAACCCTTAAGAAAACTTTCCATCTCTGCAGAGACTAATTGCACACCATTATCCGAGACCAAAGTAGAAGGACAACCCTCCCGTGCAAAAACTTCTCTAAAAAAACTAATGACCGCACTCGTAGTAGCCTTGGCAACAAATTTTACCTCAGGCCACTTCGAGTAATAGTCAATCATGACCAGTGCAAAACGTGAGGTTTCTGGTAGAATACAAAAGGGACCAGAGATGTCAAAAGCAATTTTACTCCAAGGAGCTTGAGGCCATTGAACAGGTTCAAGCGGTGGAACATGAACTCTTAACATTTTGTCCTTATCACAACATTCACAACAATCTCTGACAGTGCGATCTATGAATCTGTCCATGCCTGGCCACCAAAAATGCAATCTAATTAAACGTTTCATTGCAGAAATGCCGGGATGTGTTCTGTGTGCCAACTTTAAAATCAATTCTCGCAGACCATGTGGTGGAATACATTTTCCGTATTTAAATAGAAAATCTCCTTCTAAAAATAATTCATCAGCAGTATGGAAAAATGGTAACAAATCTGACCTAATACAATTTTTGTTTGGCCAACCCTCCATCACATATTTCTTGAGAATTACAAACACTTCATCTGTATCTTGTGACTCTTTCCACTTACTTTCAGTAATTTCTTGATAATGAGATGGAATTACATCCGTCACACCCAATACAAAATGCATATCATTAACTACATTCACCTTGTCTGAACAAACATTACAAGGAAGACGTGAAAGAAAATCCGCAGTGACATTTTTCTTCCCAGGAATATACTCCACAGTAAAATGATATTCTTGCAATTTGGATGCCAAACGTGCAATCCTTGCCGTAGAATTCCATCCTCCACCTACTGATAATATGTGTAAAAGAGGTTTATGGTCTGCCCTAAGTAAAAAATTGCTGCCCCAAACATAAATTCTAAAATGTTCCACCGCCCACACACATGCAAGCAACTCTTTCTCTATGACCGCATACCTCCGTTCAGTTTCATTCAGAGTTCTAGATTAAAAAGCAACATTCCACTCAGTATTTCCATCCCGTTGAGACAGAAAACAACCCAGCCCATACAAGCTAGCGTCAGTAGTTATAATGCACTTATGGCCCATCCTAAATGGTTTCAATGTAGGAGCACTAACAATATCATTCTTAATATCCTGAAAGGCCTTGTCTTGTTCATCTTTCCACTCAAAAGTTACCTTCTGTCTCAACAATTTTCTTAACGGTTCCATTTTGGTTGCAAAATTTTCTACAAACTTACTGTAGTATTCGCACATGCCTGAAAAAGAAAGTAGTTGTTCTCTATTTACTGGAGCTGGTGCTTTAAGAATAGCCTCTACATTATATTTCTTAGGAACTAAACCTTCACCTGATAATGTATGTCCTAAATATCCAACTGATTTACAAAACTGTTTCCATTTATGTGCTTTTAAGGTGAGGCCACTATCCTCCAGTCTTTTGCAAACCTGATCCAAATGTGACACATGTTCAAATTCATTTTTAGAAAATACTAATATGTCATCTTGGAAACACTTGACAAAGGAATCCAAGTCTCTAAATATTTGAAACATTACTCTCTGAAAAACAGAGGCCGCTGAGGCTAACCCAAAAGGCATTCTCTTATATTGAAATAACCCCATCTGTGTGATAAATGCAGTGTACTTCTTGGATTCCTCAGTTAACTCTATTTGATGATACGCCGATCTGAGATCAAGTGTGGTAAAGATCTGCGCACCATCAAATAAAGAAACTAGCTCGTTGATGTTGGGAAGAGGATGACAGTCTATTATGATATTTGAATTTAATGCTCTTAAATCAAAGCATACATGCAATTTCTGATCCGGTTTTCGCACTAGAACAATGGGAGAAACCCATTCTGAGGACTCAATAGGTTCTATTACATCCTCTTTAAGGAGATCATTTACCATCTCCTTCAACTCATCTCTCACATTAAGAGGAACACCTCTCAATTTCTGTTTTACAGGAACTGCATCATTTTTCGACACAATTTTGTGTGCAAAATGTTTTAACCTTCCCAAATCATCACAAAATACTTTGCTATATTTGTGACTCCAATATTTCATGTCTTCCCTTATATCTTCTTTTCTAACAACTTCATGACTAGTAGTGCTTACCATGTCTTTTTCACTACATAACGATACTGGATCTTTTGAACGTGCGTTGAGAATGATACCTAACTTATATTGATCATGCCAACCTAAAACATTAACACCCTTGACCGCAATATATAACTTAATCATAGCAGTTCTGTTTCTGAAAGTAAGCGGTACCTTTAAGAAACCTTCAATATCAATGATAGATCCATTGAAACTTTCGGCAATGATATCAGACGGTAGTAAACATTTAATATCACATACATCTACAAGTCTCTCACTAACGTGTTCTTTAGTAATGATCGTCCATGGCGACCCTGAATCAACCATAAGATTTATTTCCTTACTATACACATAAAAAGAACAAATAGGAGACTTCATGCTACCTATAACAACACAACCCCTTTGTATAATAGAAACAACAAAACCCTTGTAGAGTTCTTAAGTTTAATTAACTTCTGTACTTTCACTAATATAAGACACTTTTGTGGGGTCTAATTTGTTGGAAGAAGTGTGTGTCTGGTTCAAACGTCTGTCTCTACAAACGTTGCTAAAATGTCCAATCCTTCCACAAATCTTACACTCCTTGTTAATAGCCGGACATCCCTGAAAAGAAGCAATATTAACTTACTACCACACCTAAAACAAGAAAAAGAATTATTATAATTATCTTGTCTTCTATAAAGAAAATTATTAACATTCCCTTTATTCTTTCCTTGCGCCAAATAAGAACCTTTGTTATCAGATTTTGGTTTAATAACGCAAACCTCTTCTTCAGAAATGGATTTGTTGGTATTAGAGTTTTGCTTTACGACATCCATCCATTTCTCAGACATTTCAGTGGAGTTAGCTACCGCAATAGTTTCTTCTAAATTGGGATCTCCCATGCACCAGAGTTTCTCCTGGATCTTTTTATTTTTAACATGGACGATGATTTGATCCCGCAGCATTTCATCACACATTGTCCCAAAGTTACAATTTAGGCTAAGAGATCTTAAAGCCGTGAGAAAGTCATCAAAAGATTCATCATTTTTTTGTACTCTGGTGTAGAATTTAAATCTATTTAAAGCAATGCTGGCAGTTGGCTTAAATCTCTTCTCAAGTCTAGACAGTGCTTCAACATACACATTCAAAGCATCACCTTCCCCCATGCGTGAAGCAGACTGTGACAAAGTTCAGAAAATTTCTTGACCATCTGAGCCTAGGCAGTGAAGCAAAATACTTTTCCTTCTTTCAGCACCCATGCGTTCCTCATCAATAGCCTTCATGTAGTTAAAGAATTCCTCCTTCCATCTGGACCATGGCATAGGAGGATCACCTTTGTTTTGTAAAAATTTGGCTGGGGGATCAAATTGCATTTTTTTTTGTTAAAAAAAAAAAACTTAAAATTCAGTAGAAAAATAAATATAAATATAATGGTATGATTTTATCTAGGTACTGAATAATAGCTTAGAAATAACAAAGTAAATGGATTAATAATACTTCGTTTAAAATAGAATGTTACCGTGTGAAAACTTCAGCAATTCAAAGCACAGACATTAGTAAACTCCAATAAACACTAAAGTGTGCTTCAACTGTGTTTAAAAGCGCTTCCGTGTTACTAAATTTGCTGAAATGTAAAGCGTGATGGTAGAGACTGCATCCGTGTCATTTGCCAAGCAACTACACGAAGGAATGATCAGCGCGGCTGCTTCCGTGTAGTTTATTCAGTTGCCAGGTAACCACACAATGCAGGACGTCACCGCGGCTGCTTCCGTGTTGTTTATCCAGTTGCTAGGTAACCACATGATGCAAAACGTCTTGGTTGTAACAAGCGCGTGTTACGTCAAATGCCAAAAGATCAGCGTCTTGTTACCAGGCAGTAACGCGATCACCGTCACCGGTAGAAGCACGTCGTCTTGTTTCCAGGCAGCAGCGCGGGTGAACGAAGGCTTCAATTCCTCATGCGTCAACAACACAGGGAAATTTAAAGGATGCAGGCTTCGTGGCGCTGGAAATAACGCGCCTGGAAAACAATTTTTGGCACAGCAGGTACAATTTTGAAAGTATTTTAAAGGGTAAATTCAAACCAGTTAAAATGGATGTGGAAAAATCCAATGATGTGTCCACACGCTGGCAAATTGAAATATGAAGTCAAATAACTCGTAAAAATTTAATAAAAAGGCCAGTCTGAAAGATAGTAATCACCAGAGAAACAATATAAAGTAACAGTACCTTGAATAATGAAGCATCTTTAAGGAATATCCATAAAAGTGAAAAATAGTTGCAAAATTTCCATGGGTTCAATTTATACTCCGCTCCTGTGCTGAAAAAGGCAGGAGTAATAGGTCCTCATCGCCAAAATTTGTAAGAATTCAATCCAGAAGCTTTTAAGAAGTTTAATTGAGGAAACAGCACAGCATAAGTCCTGACTGGATGGCAGCAGGATACAACTGCCTAACCAGTACAGAATGCTACATAACAAGTCTCATGCCTTAAAGTGATATATCTAAATACATGTAAATAATAAACTTGCACTATATATACAGAATATAACACCTGCCATAGAACATATTGGAGGTAATAAAATAAAATAAAATCCCATTAAAAATAGTGTTAAATTAGATCAAATAACTTAGAATAGTTAAAAATATACATAAATATAATTTATTGTCAAAATATTAAAAAAAAATACGTATTGATTATTTAATTAGAAGGTATTTTAATGACCTATTTTGACTTTAAAAATTGCTGTAACAATAATGTTAATTAAACAATAACTGGGAAAGGTTAAATAGGTATGAATTACGCACTCCGTAATAATCCTTTGTTTGTTCATATTGTGGTAGCAAATATATTAAAGGTTGGCTGGCGTGCAGCAAGGCATTGTCCTCTGATCCTAGGAGGTGTCAATATAACAACAGTTGAGCTTTCCCACAGGGAAGCGTCCCTTTGGTGCACTGCCGGGGTCTTAGATGGAACATTTTAATCAATTTGATCCCAAATCAGATTGAAATTTCATTTGAAATTCTTTATTCATCTTCAAAGATAGTTTTTTTTCCATGTAATAATCTGCGTTACCCATATGTCAACAAAAATCTTACAACTCAATCGATGGACATCAAACGCAGGTTACAAATATCCCCAATGCATTTCGGGCATGAACATTGCTCTTCATCAGTGGATATGTTCCTTATCAAGATGCCGTGGGTTTCAGTGAACTAGATGATTGGTGTTTCCCCTTCGGTAAACGCCATTACCGGCGGTAGTGCACCAAAAGGACGCTTCCCAGTTTTAGTTCCACTTCAATTGACTTCTTACTTCTTTTTAAGAAGACCTAACAGTATTCTTTATATGTGTAATCACAAGATTATGAAAAGCTTTAGGTTGTATATTTTTAACTGTTCTTCTTCGATCCATTCCATGTCTGTGGATGAATTTACAGATCATCTATAGTATATTTATGCAGTATCTTGACAAGATGTTGATTCTGTTCTTGCCAAATAAAACATTTTTTTAAATAATTTTCTCCTATCTGCTTTCATTTGTTTGTCTTGTAGATAACACTTCAAGTTTTTCAAGTTTCTTTATTTGTATTAGACACGTTCTCTACTTTGTTTTTATTTGTAGTATAAAATCTGGCTTCTTGTTTAAATGCTAGGCTCTGACACCATCTAAGGTGACAGGAGTAGTCATATTCCCACTTTTTTGCAGAATCATTTTTCATTTCTGTCATTGCCATGCCTGCCACTGTTGCAGTTGTCATCTTTCCATATCTTTTTAAGAACTGAGAAAGTGTCAGTCAGTTGGCTTATGACATATATATAAAACCTGATGCAACATCAGTCTGGAAAAAGTGTCTACTTATCACCATGTCAAGGTCAAATAAGAACAAATACAGTCATATAGCCAAAATAGTATTGTCTGAATTGGCGTCCTGTCACTTTATATGTTCATGAGGAAATATCTGGGACACGCACCTTGATGCACATAATCTATGTCAGACATTTATAAACATATGTGAGAAATTCCAATCTCTGATAAGGTATAGTGTATAAGGGCTACCACTTAACCACTTGTTGGGAAAAGTCCTTTGCCCATATTATCGCACAGGATTCTGCCAGAGACAGTGCCATCTATTGCCAGCGCACGTCAAATATTCTTTATCTCACCTGATAAAGTAAAGTCTCGGAGGAAGGCTTGTACCGCAGCCCATGTTTGCCCTTCACAGGGAACACTGCCTTCACCCCTACGCTGGTAACAACAGCTCCTTTTGTCAACAAGGTATGCATTGCATCACTATTCGCAAAGAAACTAAAGACTGCAAGTCTCTCTTCTCTCCATGCTTTCCTAGGGGCCTATTACTACTTTTTGGTGGAGCAGTGGCATGGCGGTCTATATTGCCGCCACACTGCTCTGCCAAAGATCCCGATGCCAGCCAGACTAATAGTAGTCTGGCAGGGTGCGGCGTGGTGGTCCAATGGCGGTGCCTCTTTTTGAAGGTGGTGGTGCCATTAAAAAGGCACCGCAATGGCACCACACTACAAGGTGTTCCTGCACAGCATGGACTGGAATGTCCATGCCATGCAGGAACCTATATGGATGCACACAGATGGGCACATGTTATGCCCCCCTGTGTGCATGTACATGGGGTTGAGGCACCATTTGTTTCCTGTCTGCCCTGGGTTTTCATGGCAGTGAAACCGCCATGAGAAACCTGGCAGAGAGGAACTCATAATATGCATAATATGCAGTCCTGCCTAGCATATTGTGGCCTCTGACCACCACTCCTATACCAGGGAATGGAGTTCCCTTGATGGAGCCAGCGGTCCTAGAGTGGTGCGACTGCCCAAGTTGTAATAGGGCAGTCGGACCACTGGTGCGGCAGTGACTTGATCCGCTACCGCTGCGCCACCACAAGTCTGGCGGTCCTTGGACCACCAGACTCAAATTAGGGCCCTTAGTGTAGACCATAGAGGTAGGTTTTAGGGTATTAGGTTTTAGACATTATTATCATGTTAGAAATTGTTATTTTCATTTTGTTGTTCACAGCGTGCCATTTTGCTGTTTTTATGATATCCTGCGTAGTTATTTTTGATGTGCTGAGAAACAGGTTTCAGTGAAATGTTTCTATTCTCCTTAGTGCAATGTATGTGTGATATTGTAAAAAATCAGTTAGAAGCAGTGAATCTGTACACTACCCCCCAAGACAAACATAGAATACCGAATAACGGACTTATTAAGAGTGCGGTGGTCCCCAGGACCTCTGTACTCATGGTGGCAGACCACCACAAGACCACCGGCTCCGCAGAGATCAAGGATTCCGCTGCGCTGAAGCTCTGGAAATGGACAGAATAAGCTGTGCGTGCTGCTGCGGCACCTCCGAGCATATTCTGACATTTCCCCCGCCCTTTTCATGTCATTTTACATTTACATTTTACATTCACATGGCAGTGAGCTCACAATGGAAAGGGTGCCAGACATGGAATCCTGCTGCTCCTGGGCCTGGGGTGCATGCAAGGGGCACATGTTGTACCCCCATGGAATTTCACCTTGTTCCTGCATGGTATGGCATGCACGACAAGGTGCATGCCACACCGTGCAGGAACGTGCGGCAGGAACGTGCTGCAGGCACTGTCACAACAGCAGTCTGCTGTTAAGGCTCCCTTATGAGCCTAACAGACAACCACTGTGAGACCGCTGCAGCACCACCAGCTTGCCATGGATTACACACTTAATCTGGCGGGTGCACTACGGGTCTGGCATCCTCCTGTCGGTGTGGCGGGCAGACAGGAGGACCGCCAAACTCGTAAAAAGGCCCTTAGTGTCTTTCTCTTGGTATAGTGCCACCCATAGAGGAGTGTAACACCTGGGGAAGCATATTTGCATGCACTCAGACTAGCTTGCGGGCCACATCTTCATTTGGCATTCTCCCTGATGTATTTCAGCAGGTAAGTCAGTCAATCAACTTTATTTGGAAAAATACCATAAAGTTTGCATTCAAATCATAGAATTTTGAATTCGCGACACAATCAGCTTATAAATACAAAATCAGTTCATTCAATACTTATAGCTCAGACAAAATATTTTAAATCAGTTCATTTCACATACCAAGTCCAGTGGTATCCAAATAAATAAATATCTAAATCATGCAAATATTAGTCATGGCACTAATTCATACTTAATTCATCCTACTAAAATTGAGACCCCAAAAAAACATTTACATTCTCCTGATAGGATTTATAATTTAACCCTACAAATGATAGGGGATATAACACCTACCATTAAAGCAATCATCTGGTCACAATTGTCCATTGATTAGGACTTCATTCTAGCTAAAGAGGATTAACCTCCAGTCTTTATTCAGGAAGTATCCCAGCGGAGGAAGTTATAAGGGTAGCTTTATCTCCTATTGAACCTAAGGATATCAAGGACATTTGTACCATTAAATGTGCTCAACGACAAATTACGGCTTTATACAGGAATCTAGCAAGTTGGGACGAAGTCCACATGTCATTCCCTTACAGAGCGAACCTCAAGCACAAGCACAATATCCTGTATAGCCAGAAGCAAAACATATTATAAAACCAATATTAGATCAATTGCAATACAAGGGCATCATAGCACCTTATCTATCACCAAATAACATGCCCATTTTTCCCATCTCCAAACCAAATGGCTTCTGTAGGATAGTTTGAGACCATAGGAATCTAAATTTGCATACACAAATCAACACTAGCAAAATGCACTTAGTGAAGGTTTAATGACCAACGTGTTGCGAAAAAAATACAAAACAATTCTGGAGATCTCCAGTGGGTGTTTCAGTCAGAATTTGTATGTATGTATGTATTCCAATCTTGTATAGCGCAAACCACTGTCACCCAGAGGGTATCCTGGCGCTTTGAAGGACAAACTAGCACACGGTCACAGAAATCACGCTGCTTTAGGAAAGAGATACGTTTTTAAATTTCTCTTAAAGAGAGGGAATTTGCTTTGGTGCCTGAAAGTGAGTATCTAACTACCTTACATTTTAAGAGACTGCTGTTCTCATTTTAGTGTTTGCCTATGGGCTATAAGGACAGTTCTGGTTTGTATTCAATGTGCATCATAGAGATCTTACAAACCAGATCTTGAGGTTTTGCATACATTGATGATAGCTATCTTACTGATGACGATTTAGAATCAAAGATTGCTCCCCTGACTGTAACTTTCTTAGAATATGAGTTCTCCAACGAGGGCAAGGGTCTAGCACTGAACTGCCTTCAGAAGAGTGCTACCTTGCAGCCTCCTGATACACTGAAAAAGCTGCAATCCCTTCTGGCATTTCTTAACTTTGGACATACTTACTTGCCTCACTAGTCTGAGCAATTGAAGCCCTTGTACAACCTAATTTCGCCCACGTATTCAGCTGAACAATGGACACACTGACATCTTGTGCCCTATGCAAGCAGGCAGTAAGACCAACAGTCACTATAATTATACCCATGTGACCTACTCTCACATGTATTCCTTAACCCAAGCATATTTCGCTACCATTGAAAAAATCCTTGCAGCTGTGCACACAGATACTAGGGGGCCGATTCCGATCCGGTTAAATAATCCGCCATACGATTCGTATTCGTAGCCGAATCCGTACGAATGGGAAACTACCGTCCGACCTGCGTAGTACGATCCATCTCTGCCAATTGCCATACGAATATCAGCGAACCGTATGAGCCACAGTCGATGACCCGTTCGAATTAGCATCGGAAATCCAACCATACGAATTGTAAACATGCCGTACATCCACACTAGTAAGATCCGGTTCGGAAAGCCTGTCCGCGATTCGTACGGGCCAAAGTATTTGTGCATGAAGAATGATTTGTACGGGATTTTCCCCTCACAGCAAGCGGCATCAACACATACCACCCCTGTACCCCTTGATGAAGCGTACGTGACCCCGCCCCACCCAACAACGGCCCATATAAGTCATCCGCACGCACAAGCACGACACGCACACCCCCCCTCAAGCGTCCAAGAACCCCCCACCCGCCAACGGCCCGTACAAGTCACCCGCACACACAAATACAACACGCACACACCCGATCAAGCCAAGGCGAACCCCCCTCACCCGCCAATGGCCCGTACAAGTCAGCCGCTCGCACAAGTATGACACGAACACCCCCCCTCAAGCGACCAAGAACCCCCCACCCGCCAATGGCCCTTACAAGTCATCCGCACGCACAAGTACGACACGCACACCCCCCCTCAAGCGGCCAAGAACCCCCCCACCCGCCAACGGCCCGTACAAGTCATCCGCATGCACAAGTACGACACGCACACCCCCCTCAAGCGGCCAAGAACCCCCCCACCCACCAACCGCCCGTACAAGTCATCCGCACGCACAGGTACGACACGCACACCCCCCCTCAAGCGACCAAGAATCCCCCCACCCGCCAACGGCCCGGACAACTCACCCACACGCACAAGTACGACACGCACACCCCCCTCAAGTGACAAGAACCCCCCCACCCGCCAACCGCCCATACAAGTCACCCGCACGCACAAATACAACGCGCACATACCCCGATCGAGCCTACGTGAACCCCCCCCACCCGCCAACGGCCCGTACAAGTCAGCCGCACGCACAAGTATGACACGCACGACCCCCCTCAAGCGGCCAAGAACCAGCCCACCCGCCAACGGCCCGTTCAAGTCATCCGCACGCACAAGTACGACACGCACACCCCCCCTCAAGCGACCAAGAACCCCCCCACCCGCCAACGGCCCGTACAATTCACCCGCACGCACAAGTACGACATGCACACCCCCCCTCAAGCGACCAAGAACCCCCCCACCCGCCAACGGCCCGTACAAGTATCCTGCACGCACAAATACGACACGCACACACCCCGATCAAACCTACACGAACTCCCCTACCCACCAACGGCCCGTACAACTCACCCGCACGCACAAGTACGACACGCACACCCCCCTCAAGCGACCAAGAACCCCCCCACCCGCCAACGGCCCGTACAAGTCACCCACGCGCACAAATATGACAAGCACATACCCCGATCAAGCCTATGCGAACCCCCCCCACCCGCCAACGGCCCGTACAAGTCAGCCGCACGCACAAGTATGGCACGCACACCCCCCTCAAGCGACCAAGAACCCCCCCACCCGCCAACGGCCCGTACAAGTCATCCGCACGCACAAGTACGACACGTACACCCCCCCTCAAACGACCAAGAACCCCCCCACCCGCCAACGGCCTGTACAACTCACCCGCACACACAAGTACGACACGCACACCCCCCTCAAGTGACCAAGAACCCCACCACCCGCCAACGGCCCGTACAAGTCACCCGCACGCACAAATACGACATGCACACACCCCAATCAAGCCTGCGCGAACCCCCCCACCCGCCAACGGCCCGTACAAGTCAGCCGCACGCACAAGTACGACACACACACCCCCCTCAAGCGGCCAAGAACCCCCCCACCCACCAACGGCCCGTACAAGTCATCCGCACGCACAAGTACGACACGCACACACCCCGATCAAGCCTACGTGAACCCCCCAACGCCAATTGCCCGTACAAGTCATCCGCACGCACAATTACGACACGCACACCCCCCCTCAAGCGGCCAAGAACCCCCCCACCCGCCAACGGCCCGTACAAGTCATCCGCACGCACAAGTACGACACGCACCCCCCCCTCAAGCGGCCAAGAGCCCCCCACCCGCCAACGGCCCGTACAAGTAATTTGCACGCACAAGTACGACGCGCACAACCCCCCTCAAGCGACCAAGAATCCCCCACCCGCCAACGGCCCGTACAACTCACCCGCACGCACAAGTACGACACGCACACCCCCCTCAAGCAACCAAGAACCCCCCCACCCACCAAAGGCCCGTACAAGTCACCAGCACACACAAATACGACACGCACACACCCCGATCAAGCCTACGCGAACCCCCGCCAACGGCCTGTACAAGTGATCCACACGCACAAGTACGACACGCACACCCCCCCTCAAGCGACCAAGAACCCCCACCCGCCAACGGCCTGTACAACTCACCTGCACGCACAAGTATGATCGCACACCCCCCTTCAAGCAACCAAGAACCCCCCCCACCCGCCAACGGCCCGTATAAGTCATCCGCACGCACAAGTACGACACGCACACCCCCCTTAAGCGACCAAGAACCCCCCATCCGCCAACGGCCCGTACAAGTCATCCGCATGCACAAGTACGACACGCACACCCCCCCTCAAGCGACCAAGAAACCCCTCACCCGCCAATGGCCCGTACAACTCACCCGCACGTAAAAGTACGACACGAATACCCCCCTGTCCGCGATTCGTACGGGCCAAAGTATTTGTGCATGAAGAATGATTTGTACGGGATTTTCCCCTCACAGCAAGCAAGCGGCATCAACACATACCACCCCTGTACCCCTTGATGAAGCGTACGTGACCCCGCCCCACCCAACAACGGCCCATATAAGTCATCCGCACGCACAAGCACGACACGCACACCCCCCCTCAAGCGTCCAAGAACCCCCCACCCGCCAACGGCCCGTACAAGTCACCCGCACACACAAATACAACACGCACACACCCGATCAAGCCAAGGCGAACCCCCCTCACCCGCCAATGGCCCGTACAAGTCAGCCGCTCGCACAAGTATGACACGAACACCCCCCCTCAAGCGACCAAGAACCCCCCACCCGCCAACGGCCCGTACAAGTCATCCGCACGCACAAGTACGACACGCAGAACCCCGATCAAGCCTACGTGAACCCCCCCAACGCCAATGGCCCTTACAAGTCATCCGCACGCACAAGTACGACACGCACACCCCCCCTCAAGCGGCCAAGAACCCCCCCACCCGCCAACGGCCCGTACAAGTCATCCGCACGCACAAGTACGACACGCACACCCCCCTCAAGCGGCCAAGAACCCCCCCACCCACCAACCGCCCGTACAAGTCATCCGCACGCACAGGTACGACACGCACACCCCCCCTCAAGCGACCAAGAATCCCCCCACCCGCCAACGGCCCGGACAACTCACCCACACGCACAAGTACGACACGCACACCCCCCTCAAGTGACAAGAACCCCCCCACCCGCCAACCGCCCATACAAGTCACCCGCACGCACAAATACAACGCGCACATACCCCGATCGAGCCTACGTGAACCCCCCCCACCCGCCAACGGCCCGTACAAGTCAGCCGCACGCACAAGTATGACACGCACGACCCCCCTCAAGCGGCCAAGAACCCGCCCACCCGCCAACGGCCCGTTCAAGTCATCCGCACGCACAAGTACGACACGCACACCCCCCCTCAAGCGACCAAGAACCCCCCCACCCGCCAACGGCACGTACAATTCACCCGCACGCACAAGTACGACATGCACACCCCCCCTCAAGCGACCAAGAACCCCCCCACCCGCCAACGGCCCGTACAAGTCACCTGCACGCACAAATACGACACGCACACACCCCGATCAAACCTACACGAACTCCCCCACCCGCCAACGGCCCGTACAACTCACCCGCACGCACAAGTACGACACGCACACCCCCCTCAAGCGACCAAGAACCCCCCCACCCGCCAACGGCCCGTACAAGTCACCCACGCGCACAAATATGACAAGCACATACCCCGATCAAGCCTATGCGAACCCCCCCCACCCGCCAACGGCCCGTACAAGTCAGCCGCACGCACAAGTATGGCACGCACACCCCCCTCAAGCGACCAAGAACCCCCCCACCCACCAACGGCCCGTACAAGTCATCCGCATGCACAAGTACGACACGTACACCCCCCTCAAACGACCAAGAACCCCCCCACCCACCAACGGCCTGTACAACTCACCCGCACACACAAGTACGACACGCACACCCCCCTCAAGTGACCAAGAACCCCACCACCCGCCAACGGCCCGTACAAGTCACCCGCACGCACAAATACGACACGCACACACCCCAATCAAGCCTGCGCGAACCCCCCCACCCGCCAACGGCCCGTACAAGTCAGCCGCACGCACAAGTACGACACACACACCCCCCTCAAGCGGCCAAGAACCCCCCCACCCGCCAACGGCCCGTACAAGTCATCCGCACGCACAAGTACGACACGCACACACCCCGATCAAGCCTACGTGAACCCCCCAACGCCAATTGCCCGTACAAGTCATCCGCACGCACAATTACGACACGCACACCCCCCCTCAAGCGGCCAAGAACCCCCCCACCCGCCAACGGCCCGTACAAGTCATCCGCACGCACAAGTACGACACGCACCCCCCCCTCAAGCGGCCAAGAGCCCCCCACCCGCCAACGGCCCGTACAAGTAATTTGCACGCACAAGTACGACGCGCACAACCCCCCTCAAGCGACCAAGAATCCCCCACCCGCCAACGGCCCGTACAACTCACCCGCACGCACAAGTACGACACGCACACCCCCCTCAAGCAACCAAGAACCCCCCCACCCGCCAACGGCCCGTACAACTCACCCGCACGAACAAGTACGACACGCGCACCTCCCCTCAAGCGACCAAGAACCCCCCCACCCACCAAAGGCCCGTACAAGTCACCAGCACACACAAATACGACACGCACACACCCCGATCAAGCCTACGCGAACCCCCGCCAACGGCCCGTACAAGTGATCCACACGCACAAGTACGACACGCACACCCCCCCTCAAGCGACCAAGAACCCCCACCTGCCAACGGCCTGTACAACTCACCTGCACGCACAAGTATGATCGCACACCCCCCTTCAAGCAACCAAGAACCCCCCCCACCCGCCAACGGCCCGTATAAGTCATCCGCACGCACAAGTACGACACGCACACCCCCCTTAAGCGACCAAGAACCCCCCATCCGCCAACGGCCCGTACAAGTCATCCGCATGCACAAGTACGACACGCACACCCCCCCTCAAGCGACCAAGAAACCCCTCACCCGCCAATGGCCCGTACAACTCACCCGCACGTAAAAGTACGACACGAATACCCCCTCAAGCGACCAAGAATCCCCCCACCCGCCAACAGCCCGTACAAGTCACCCGCATGCACAAATACGACACGCACACACCCCGATCAAGCCTACGCGAACCCCCCACCCGCCAACGGCCCGTACAAGTCAGCCGCACGCACAAGTACGACACGCATACCCCCCCTCAAGCGACCCAGAACCCCCCCACCCGCCAACGGCCCGTACAAGTCATCCGCACGCACAAGTACGACACGCACACCCCCCCTCAAGCGACCAAGAACCCCCCCACCCGCCAACGGCCCGTACAACTCACCCGCACACACAAGTACGACACGCACACCCCCCCTCAAGTGACCAAGAACCCCCCCACCCGCCAACGGCCTGTACAAGTCACCCGCACGCACAAATACGACACGCACACACCCCGATCAAGCCTACACGAACCCCCCCACCCGCCAACGGCCCGTACAAGTCAGCCGCATGCACAAGTACCACACGCACACCCCCCTCATGCGGCCAAGAACCCCCCTACCTGCCAACGGCCCATACAAGTCATCTGCACGCACAAGTACGACACGCACACCCCCCCTCAAGCGACAAAGAACCCCCCACCCGCCAACGGCCCGTACAAGTCAGCCGCACGCACAAGTACGACACGCACACATAACGACAACACCTAAACCAGCACAAAGACTTTGCTAACGAGTCGCACAACAACACTAAACATGTCTCCTGTGTACACACCATTGAGAAACAATGTCCTGGCCACAGCCAAACAGGCAAACAGAGGTCAACACTAACACCCACCCCATATAACACACACACCACCAATTCAAAATAAGCCACACCCACAAATTGACCAATAAAAGGGTCCACACATACAACCCAACATCCTTTGCAAAATACCTATTTGCTAAAAGAAGAGCCTGCCAGCACATCAACAACTGCACCTGTTGGACTTGGGCCTTGTGGCAGGTTCACCCCTGAACTTTTTGCCTTGAAGTGTAGTGATTTCTGGTCTTTGCGAATGCATGGGGAATGTATGTGTCCCAGGTAGTTCCTGATGCGTGGGGAGTGCAGGCTCGAGTTTGGTATGTGTGAACTCGTGGGAATGAATGCTGCGCAACGGTATGTGTGGCTTGTATGTGTCTAGAAGGGAAGTACTACTTCTGGACATTGAGATATGTGTGCAGTGAGGGTGCTGGAGTGTGATTGGCTGGAGCTGGCTGGCATGCCAGGCTCCAGGAAGTCTGGATGGGTCTGCCCGGTGGTGAGTGTGAGATTAGCATGAGTGATGTGTGGGAGGAGTGTACCTGTGTCCTGGATGGGCTGGGTTTTCCCCACACAATGCTGGCTCCGCCCCCCTGTGGTGTGACTGATGACCCTAGCCTCCCCAGTGAATGAAATGGGTGGTTGGGCCATCAAGAGTGCTCCAGAACCAGCTGCAACTGGTTCTGCCCCCACCCTGCACCTACAGACAAAGGGTTGCTCTGTATAAAAAGAGGCTGTGACCTCTTGAAAAATGTTCTTGTTCTCAACTTGAATCCTACCTGGGGCGTGTTGCTGCTTGGGCTCAGGGGAAGGCTTGCCTCCCTGAGCCCTGCCCAGCCCCTGGACTACTGATGCCCTGGAGGACTTTTCTCTGCTGTGCTTGTCCCTGGACTTGTGGGGCTTGCCATAGCGCTTGGGAGCGCTGTATCTACCCTCCAAGCGCCTGAAAGACCTTTCTTTCCCCTCCTAGCGCAAGGAGCGCTTTATTTGCCTTATAGCGCTTGAAAGCGCTGTGTTGTTCCCTAGCGCTCGGAGCGCTTTATTTTGACTTTTGCCCGATTTTCATGATATGCATTCACGGGTGCCACCCCGCATATCAGAGCCCTAGCGGGTGCCACCCCGCTATTTACGGTGTATTTCGAGGGTGCCCACCCCTCGCTATGGCCCCGAGAAATCACCGCCGCAGCCGCGGGCAAAACCAGGAAGTCAGGCGGCATCGCGCCTGACTGTAGGCGGGACTTCCGGGTTGCTGAAGGAAGTCCCGCCCGCCGCCGTGCTCTGATTGGCCAGGGCGCCCGGCCGGAGAAGAAGAGCCCGGAGCCTTGAGGGCTCCACTTTCCAAGTCCCGGTCCCGAGATGGGGGACCGGGTGAAGATGCCCCCCCCCCCACCTCCTGGAGCCGGGTGTTGCATGTTGGGGCTCCCAGGAGTGAGGGGAGCCCCGGAGGCAGAGTCCCGCGCTGGCCCCGGAAGAAAGACGCCCGGTGAGTGTTCTGGGGGCATTTCCTTGCTTCACAAGCCCAAGAGGCTCCGGGGGCATTACGAGTGTTTTTGAGTCCCCGAGCGGGACTCCACCGATTGCGAGGCCCCACTGTGGAGAGCCCACGAGGGGCTCTTGAGTGCCCACAGAGTGTTTTGGAGCCCCAGAGAGGCTCGTGGGGGCCCCCCGTGATATCGAGTCCCCGAGAGGGACTCCGCCTACCTTTGCCCCGGCGAGCCTGCGAGGTTCGGTCCCCGCATTCTTTGATAGAGCCCAGAGAGGCTCAAGAAGGCGCCACAGTTGTTTGAAGAGCCACAGAGGCTCTTGAGGGCAGTTTATTGATTTTGAGTCCCCGGAGGGGGGACTCCAACATTGGCACCACCTTTGCTCGAGCCCAGAGAGGCTCAGGGGCATTGCTTAATTTGAAGGCCTAGTGGGCTCCAAACTGCGCCTATGTATGTTCTAGAGCCCAGAAGGCTCCCCGTTTGCACAGTTTTGCTTCCTGAGGGGCCAGTGAGGGCCCCTGGCGCAGATTTGTTTCCAGCTGCCCAGCAATTAGTGGGCAGCTGCACCGTTTAGGTATTTTGCTTCTAGGGACATGTACTGTGGACTTTAGGAGTGAGGCGCACTCCTTCATCCCTGGCCTTTCCCCAGCTGCGCAGCACTTAGTGCCAGCTGCAGCGTTTAGGCCCCCCTGTTCTGTCCCTCAGCTGCCCAGCAAGTAGTGGGCAGCTGCTACGTTTAGGTCTTGGCGCAGTGGCGCAACCTGGACCCTGGACTTTGATGTAAGTTCATGTTACTGTGATTTCTGCAAAGTGCTCTTTGCTGCACCTCTGAATGTGTTGTTGATACATTATGTGCCCTGTTCCTTACACCGCTGAACGTGTGTTGATGCGTCATGTGTTCCTTACACCGCTGAATGTAGGTTCTGCATCATGTGTTTTGTCCCCAGGTCTATGCCCCTACTTGTATTGTGATACTGAGGTGGTTGTTCTTGCTAGTGCAGGTGGTGCTAGTAAGGTCCTGGTTCCCTGCGTGACCTGTTCCTAGGGTGGTTAGGATTGCGTAGGGGGGACTTACCAGTTACCAGTGGGTACTGGTTGTGTGCTTTATGTCTTATTTTGTATTACAGTGATCTTCTGTTATAAGTGATCCCAAGGGCTTGATACTAAGCTTGCCCCCTGACCAGAGTCCCAGGACCAGTGGACTCTATGGTGCCTTCCCTGCCAAATTGCTGGGACTTGTCTGATCTCCCTGGGCCCCTGGGGCCTCGCTGAAGTGTGCCTCGCTCGTTCCCTCGGCAGCTCGTGCACGGCAGCCCGTCCAAGCCTCGAGCAGCGCCGCTCTCCCCTGAGCCGCGCCGCTTCGCTGGGTCGCCCGCATCCTGCCTCCCCCTCCTCTTCTGAGCCGCACACATTGGTCGCCCCAGAGAAACGCTTGTACCGTGCCGGCAGCCCGTCCAAGCCTCGAGCAGCGCCGCTCTCCCCTGAGCCGCGCCGCTTCGCTGGGTCGCCCGCTCAAGTTTACTAAGGAGGTCACTCGCATTATCCCGTGCAACCAGGACGGAAGGTACTGTCTGATAGGCTATGTTCTAAGTTCTAGGCCTACAAGTATTGTATTGTTACTTCTAAAAGTGCTGATTCCTGGCAGTGGTCCAGGTGGCCCTGTCTTGTAAATAATCCCTTGTAAATTCTGCCCGTGCCTCTGGCACATTGTAAAGTGTGTTTTATCTAATGTGTTTTGGTGTAATACAAAGGCTATTTTTATATAACCTTGTGTGGAGTTTCCTTTGTGGTGGGCCTTTGGGTGTTGTTGCTGGGGTGCGTGCGCAAATACTTAACCTACATCGCCTCCAGGATTAGCCTTGCTACTCGCGCCACGTTACCTAGAGGGTGAGCAGGGGTTATCTTGGCGTGTAACTCCCTTGCCCTGACTTGGGAGTGGTGGTCTCTGACTGACTTTGGCGAAAGCCCTGGCCAGCCAGGGATCCCATTTCCAAGATTGGCGGCAAGCGGTGAGAATAAGGATTTGTGTTTGCGTTGTACCTTAGTAGCAGCTGGCTGCACCACAAAACTCTGCATTTTAGATAAAAACATTTTGGGGATTATTGTATGGAGTTTGCTAAAAATGTCATTTCTGTGGAAATGTGTTTCTTGTGCACTTTGAGTTAGGTGTCCCTAGCTCGGGAGGGTAGATCATCCCCCTATGTGCAGTGTGTTTTCTGGATTCACCAGAAGGGTGGGATCCAGTGGTGGCAGCATAAGTGTGTCCAGTGCATGTGTCCCCCGTCCCTGCCCTGGAGTAATGGTACCTGTGTCAAGTGTGGTCAAGTTGAGAAGTCAGGGGTGGTAGAAACTGCCTTACCAGTCTGGGGAGGGGTGTGTGTGGATGAATGGTGTGTGGCACTGGATGTGTTTGTGAGTTCTCTGGATGGGGAGCTTGCTGAATGCTAGTTTTGCTCAGATATTAAAGTCCTGTGTGTTAAACTTTTCCCAAGAACGTCTGCAGATAGTGGAGCCTGCTTTTTTTTTATTTCTGTGGTCTGTTGAGAGACAGAAGTTTGGGAGTTGGTAATCTTCTGGGAGGAGAGAGGCATAGGGGATGGAGTGATTCCAAAAGGAGTGTCTGAGGTGTCTTCCAGCCCAGCGTGGTGGAAGAGGTTCAGTGTAGCCCAGCTAGGTCTCGGTGTAGGGGCTCACGTCCTGTCTCAAGAGGAGAAGGAGTGGGTGGGACTGCATGTCTCCAGGTGCCCGAAACCCAGTGTCAGGGCCTGGAATGTTTCTGAAGGGAACATCAGGTCGGGGGCCTAGGCTGTACCAATAGGTCATTTGAGGAGGATCTTCCAGAGTGTCTGGAGAACGTGGAACCTCTGTAACCAGGGTTCCAGTAGTTCTGGTGTCTGGCAGTACCGCTCCAGTTGGGAGGGTGCAGAAGTCCAGATGGAGGGGTGCGAGGGGGATAGGTTCCCCAGTGGAAGAGCCAGTGGGTCAGGGGCCAGCCAGAAGGGTTGTGTCGCCAGGTAGTGACCCTGGTGATGCCACTTCTGTCCTGAGTGTCAGGCAGACTTGTACACGACACATTAGTTGTGTCACCCTCAAGGAAGTCCTGGTGCGCCAGGCATCTGACCAAAGGGTACGTCCCTCGGTTGGGGAGCCAGTAGCCGGTGTTTCCGGATCTGGACGTAAGGGCAACTGTATGTAGTGTCCTGAAGTTACAAGAGGGAACTCCTGCCTGAAGAGAAGGAACCGGGTAAGCTGTATGGGGGGTTGACCTGCAGTGGTTGCCTTGCTGCTGAAGGAGGAGAGAAAGTCTTAGATTTTTGTTTTCAACTTGTAGAAGTCCTGGTGCGCCAGGCATCTAACCAAAGGGTAGCGTCCCTAGGTTAGGGAGCCAGGTTCAGGTGTTGCCTGTCCTGGACGGCAGGGCGACTGTAGCCAGTGTCCTGGCCGGTTTGTCTTCTAGGGGTACCCCTGTGAACACAGGTGGGGCTCATCTTAAGTGAAGAGACCCTGTGTTTCCCAGAAGGGGTGGTACAGGCCTAGCAGGGATCTTTAGGGTTCTTGGCTGAGTGTTGTGGTACTACCCTGAGAGCAGGTGGGGCCTACCTTAAGTGGAGGGACCCTGTTCTACAGTGGGAGGGTGCAGAACTCTGGAAGGGGGTCAGAGGGAGTCTGACCCCTGTGCATCCGGTGAATGTGGATCCCAGGTGGGAGAGTTGTGTTCTGGAGAGTGCTTCAGAAGTAGAGGTAGGGTGGGGCAATCGTGCCCGTGACCTCTGGTCAGCCTGAGGGTACGGACCCTCGGTTGAAGGATCAGTGGTAGTTTGGAACTACCCTGAGAAAGGGAGTGGAGAATGGCTATTGTAGGCCAGGGGTTACTACCCCCCACTCTGTGGATTGGCAAGGACCAGTGGTATCTAGGTGGCCTAGGGCCTGGTCCTAGCCGTGGACAACTAAGGAGTACCAGTGGGGTAGCCTAGTTGGACCTGTTTTTTTGTAGGATGGGCTTGTCTTATGGATCAGCGTGGCGTAGAACCGGAGGGTGTCCCTGCAGTGCGGGCCCGCGTCCGTGTTCTATCGCCCCAAGCAGGGAAGTCCATCACAGTGGTGATTGGCCTACCCTGCGTTTTGGCTGGAAGGGGGTTGTGTTGGACTTGGGCCTTGTGGCAGGTTCACCCCTGAACTTTTTGCCTTGAAGTGTAGTGATTTCTGGTCTTTGCGCACTTTGACACTGTGGCGCAGTGAAAAGTGCGTGCGCTTCCTGAGTGCGTGGGTGAGATAGGCCTGCCCTCCCATAGGAATGCATGGGGAATGTATGTGTCCCAGGTAGTTCCTGATGCGTGGGGAGTGCAGGCTCGAGTTTGGTATGTGTGAACTCGTGGGAATGAATGCTGCGCAACGGTATGTGTGGCTTGTATGTGTCTAGAAGGGAAGTACTACTTCTGGACATTGAGATATGTGTGCAGTGAGGGTGCTGGAGTGTGATTGGCTGGAGCTGGCTGGCATGCCAGGCTCCAGGAAGTCTGGATGGGTCTGCCCGGTGGTGAGTGTGAGATTAGCATGAGTGATGTGTGGGAGGAGTGTACCTGTGTCCTGGATGGGCTGGGTTTTCCCCACACAATTCTGGCTCCGCCCCCCTGTGGTGTGACTGATGACCCTAGCCTCCCCAGTGAATGAAATGGGTGGTTGGGCCATCAAGAGTGCTCCAGAACCAGCTGCAACTGGTTCTGCCCCACCCTGCACCTACAGACAAAGGGTTGCTCTGTATAAAAAGAGGCTGTGACCTCTTGAAAAATGTTCTTGTTCTCAACTTGAATCCTACCAGTGGCGTGTTGCTGCTTGGGCTCAGGGGAAGGCTTGCCTCCCTGAGCCCTGCCCAGCCCCTGGACTACTGATGCCCCGGAGGACTTTTCTCTGCTGTGCTTGTCCCTGGACTTGTGGGGCTTGCCATAGCGCTTGGGAGCACTGTATCTACCCTCCAAGCGCCTGAAAGACCTTTCTTTCCCCTCCTAGCGCAAGGAGCGCTTTATTTGCCTTATAGCGCTTGAAAGCGCTGTGTTGTTCCCTAGCGCTCGGAGCGCTTTATTTTGACTTTTGCCCGATTTTCATGATATGCATTCACGGGTGCCACCCCGCATATCAGAGCCCTAGCGGGTGCCACCCCGCTATTTACGGTGTATTTCGAGGGTGCCCACCCCTCGCTATGGCCCGAGAAATCACCGCCGCAGCCGCGGGCAAAACCAGGAAGTCAGGCGGCATCGCGCCTGACTGTAGGCGGGACTTCCGGGTTGCTGAAGGAAGTCCCGCCCGCCGCCGTGCTCTGAATGGCCAGGGCGCCCGGCCGGAGAAGAAGAGCCCGGAGCCTTGAGGGCTCCACTTTCCAAGTCCCGGTCCCGAGATGGGGGACCGGGTGAAGATGCCCCCCCCCCTCCTGGAGCCGGGTGTTGCATGTTGGGGCTCCCAGGAGTGAGGGGAGCCCCGGAGGCAGAGTCCCGCGCTGGCCCCGGAAGAAAGACGCCCGGTGAGTGTTCTGGGGGCATTTCCTTGCTTCACAAGCCCAAGAGGCTCCGGGGGCATTACGAGTGTTTTTGAGTCCCCGAGCGGGACTCCACCGATTGCGAGGCCCCACTGTGGAGAGCCCACGAGGGGCTCTTGAGTGCCCACAGAGTGTTTTGGAGCCCCAGAGAGGCTCGTGGGGGCCCCCCGTGATATCGAGTCCCCGAGAGGGACTCCGCCTACCTTTGCTCCGGCGAGCCTGCGAGGTTCGGTCCCCGCATTCTTTGATAGAGCCCAGAGAGGCTCAAGAAGGCGCCACAGTTGTTTGAAGAGCCACAGAGGCTCTTGAGGGCAGTTTATTGATTTTGAGTCCCCGGAGGGGGGACTCCAACATTGGCACCACATTTGCTCGAGCCCAGAGAGGCTCAGGGGCATTGCTTAATTTGAAGGCCTAGTGGGCTCCAAACTGCGCCTATGTATGTTCTAGAGCCTAGAAGGCTCCACCGTTTGCACAGTTTTGCTTCCTGAGGGGCCAGTGAGGGCCCCTGGCGCAGATTTGTTTCCAGCTGCCCAGCAATTAGTGGGCAGCTGCACCGTTTAGGTATTTTGCTTCTAGGGACATGTACTGTGGACTTTAGGAGTGAGGCGCACTCCTTCATCCCTGGCCTTTCCCCAGCTGCGCAGCACTTAGTGCCAGCTGCAGCGTTTAGGCCCCCCTGTTCTGTCCCTCAGCTGCCCAGCAAGTAGTGGGCAGCTGCTACGTTTAGGTCTTGGCGCAGTGGCGCAACCTGGACCCTGGACTTTGATGTAAGTTCATGTTACTGTGATTTCTGCAAAGTGCTCTTTGCTGCACCTCTGAATGTGTTGTTGATACATTATGTGCCCTGTTCCTTACACCGCTGAACGTGTGTTGATGCGTCATGTGTTCCTTACACCGCTGAATGTAGGTTCTGCATCATGTGTTTTGTCCCCAGGTCTATGCCCCTACTTGTATTGTGATACTGAGGTGGTTGTTCTTGCTAGTGCAGGTGGTGCTAGTAAGGTCCTGGTTCCCTGCGTGACCTGTTCCTAGGGTGGTTAGGATTGCGTAGGGGGGACTTACCAGTTACCAGTGGGTACTGGTTGTGTGCTTTATGTCTTATTTTGTATTACAGTGGTCTTCTGTTATAAGTGATCCCAAGGGCTTGATACTAAGCTTGCCCCCTGACCAGAGTCCCAGGACCAGTGGACTCTATGGTGCCTTCCCTGCCAAATTGCTGGGACTTGTCTGATCTCCCTGGGCCCCTGGGGCCTCGCTGAAGTGTGCCTCGCTCGTTCCCTCGGCAGCTCGTGCACGGCAGCCCGTCCAAGCCTCGAGCAGCGCCGCTCTCCCCTGAGCCGCGCCGCTTCGCTGGGTCGCCCGCATCCTGCCTCCCCCTCCTCTTCTGAGCCGCACACATTGGTCGCCCCAGAGAAACGCTTGTACCGTGCCGGCAGCCCGTCCAAGCCTCGAGCAGCGCCGCTCTCCCCTGAGCCGCGCCGCTTCGCTGGGTCGCCCGCTCAAGTTTACTAAGGAGGTCACTCGCATTATCCCGTGCAACCAGGACGGAAGGTACTGTCTGATAGGCTATGTTCTAAGTTCTAGGCCTACAAGTATTGTATTGTTACTTCTAAAAGTGCTGATTCCTGGCAGTGGTCCAGGTGGCCCTGTCTTGTAAATAATCCCTTGTAAATTCTGCCCGTGCCTCTGGCACATTGTAAAGTGTGTTTTATCTAATGTGTTTTGGTGTAATACAAAGGCTATTTTTATATAACCTTGTGTGGAGTTTCCTTTGTGGTGGGCCTTTGGGTGTTGTTGCTGGGGTGCGTGCGCAAATACTTAACCTACATCGCCTCCAGGATTAGCCTTGCTACTCGCGCCACGTTACCTAGAGGGTGAGCAGGGGTTATCTTGGCGTGTAACTCCCTTGCCCTGACTTGGGAGTGGTGGTCTCTGACTGACTTTGGCGAAAGCCCTGGCCAGCCAGGGATCCCATTTCCAAGATTGGCGGCAAGCGGTGAGAATAAGGATTTGTGTTTGCGTTGTACCTTAGTAGCAGCTGGCTGCACCACAAAACTCTGCATTTTAGATAAAAACATTTTGGGGATTATTGTATGGAGTTTGCTAAAAATGTCATTTCTGTGGAAATGTGTTTCTTGTGCACTTTGAGTTAGGTGTCCCTAGCTCGGGAGGGTAGATCATCCCCCTATGTGCAGTGTGTTTTCTGGATTCACCAGAAGGGTGGGATCCAGTGGTGGCAGCATAAGTGTGTCCAGTGCATGTGTCCCCCGTCCCTGCCCTGGAGTAATGGTACCTGTGTCAAGTGTGGTCAAGTTGAGAAGTCAGGGGTGGTAGAAACTGCCTTACCAGTCTGGGGAGGGGTGTGTGTGGATGAATGGTGTGTGGCACTGGATGTGTTTGTGAGTTCTCTGGATGGGGAGCTTGCTGAATGCTAGTTTTGCTCAGATATTAAAGTCCTGTGTGTTAAACTTTTCCCAAGAACGTCTGCAGATAGTGGAGCCTGCTTTTTTTTTATTTCTGTGGTCTGTTGAGAGACAGAAGTTTGGGGGTTGGTAATCTTCTGGGAGGAGAGAGGCATAGGGGATGGAGTGATTCCAAAAGGAGTGTCTGAGGTGTCTTCCAGCCCAGCGTGGTGGAAGAGGTTCAGTGTAGCCCAGCTAGGTCTCGGTGTAGGGGCTCACGTCCTGTCTCAAGAGGAGAAGGAGTGGGTGGGACTGCATGTCTCCAGGTGCCCGAAACCCAGTGTCAGGGCCTGGAATGTTTCTGAAGGGAACATCAGGTCGGGGGCCTAGGCTGTACCAATAGGTCATTTGAGGAGGATCTTCCAGAGTGTCTGGAGAACGTGGAACCTCTGTAACCAGGGTTCCAGTAGTTCTGGTGTCTGGCAGTACCGCTCCAGTTGGGAGGGTGCAGAAGTCCAGATGGAGGGGTGCGAGGGGGATAGGTTCCCCAGTGGAAGAGCCAGTGGGTCAGGGGCCAGCCAGAAGGGTTGTGTCGCCAGGTAGTGACCCTGGTGATGCCACTTCTGTCCTGAGTGTCAGGCAGACTTGTACACGACACATTAGTTGTGTCACCCTCAAGGAAGTCCTGGTGCGCCAGGCATCTGACCAAAGGGTACGTCCCTCGGTTGGGGAGCCAGTAGCCGGTGTTTCCGGATCTGGACGTAAGGGCAACTGTATGTAGTGTCCTGAAGTTACAAGAGGGAACTCCTGCCTGAAGAGAAGGAACCGGGTAAGCTGTATGGGGGGTTGACCTGCAGTGGTTGCCTTGCTGCTGAAGGAGGAGAGAAAGTCTTAGATTTTTGTTTTCAACTTGTAGAAGTCCTGGTGCGCCAGGCATCTAACCAAAGGGTAGCGTCCCTAGGTTAGGGAGCCAGGTTCAGGTGTTGCCTGTCCTGGACGGCAGGGCGACTGTAGCCAGTGTCCTGGCCGGTTTGTCTTCTAGGGGTACCCCTGTGAACACAGGTGGGGCTCATCTTAAGTGAAGAGACCCTGTGTTTCCCAGAAGGGGTGGTACAGGCCTAGCAGGGATCTTTAGGGTTCTTGGCTGAGTGTTGTGGTACTACCCTGAGAGCAGGTGGGGCCTACCTTAAGTGGAGGGACCCTGTTCTACAGTGGGAGGGTGCAGAACTCTGGAAGGGGGTCAGAGGGAGTCTGACCCCTGTGCATCCGGTGAATGTGGATCCCAGGTGGGAGAGTTGTGTTCTGGAGAGTGCTTCAGAAGTAGAGGTAGGGTGGGGCAATCGTGCCCGTGACCTCTGGTCAGCCTGAGGGTACGGACCCTCGGTTGAAGGATCAGTGGTAGTTTGGAACTACCCTGAGAAAGGGAGTGGAGAATGGCTATTGTAGGCCAGGGGTTACTACCCCCCACTCTGTGGATTGGCAAGGACCAGTGGTATCTAGGTGGCCTAGGGCCTGGTCCTAGCCGTGGACAACTAAGGAGTACCAGTGGGGTAGCCTAGTTGGACCTGTTTTTTTGTAGGATGGGCTTGTCTTATGGATCAGCGTGGCGTAGAACCGGAGGGTGTCCCTGCAGTGCGGGCCCGCGTCCGTGTTCTATCGCCCCAAGCAGGGAAGTCCATCACAGTGGTGATTGGCCTACCCTGCGTTTTGGCTGGAAGGGGGTTGTGTTGGACTTGGGCCTTGTGGCAGGTTCACCCCTGAACTTTTTGCCTTGAAGTGTAGTGATTTCTGGTCTTTGCGCACTTTGACACTGTGGCGCAGTGAAAAGTGCGTGCGCTTCCTGAGTGCGTGGGTGAGATAGGCCTGCCCTCCCATAGGAATGCATGGGGAATGTATGTGTCCCAGGTAGTTCCTGATGCGTGGGGAGTGCAGGCTCGAGTTTGGTATGTGTGAACTCGTGGGAATGAATGCTGCGCAACGGTATGTGTGGCTTGTATGTGTCTAGAAGGGAAGTACTACTTCTGGACATTGAGATATGTGTGCAGTGAGGGTGCTGGAGTGTGATTGGCTGGAGCTGGCTGGCATGCCAGGCTCCAGGAAGTCTGGATGGGTCTGCCCGGTGGTGAGTGTGAGATTAGCATGAGTGATGTGTGGGAGGAGTGTACCTGTGTCCTGGATGGGCTGGGTTTTCCCCACACAATTCTGGCTCCGCCCCCCTGTGGTGTGACTGATGACCCTAGCCTCCCCAGTGAATGAAATGGGTGGTTGGGCCATCAAGAGTGCTCCAGAACCAGCTGCAACTGGTTCTGCCCCACCCTGCACCTACAGACAAAGGGTTGCTCTGTATAAAAAGAGGCTGTGACCTCTTGAAAAATGTTCTTGTTCTCAACTTGAATCCTACCAGTGGCGTGTTGCTGCTTGGGCTCAGGGGAAGGCTTGCCTCCCTGAGCCCTGCCCAGCCCCTGGACTACTGATGCCCCGGAGGACTTTTCTCTGCTGTGCTTGTCCCTGGACTTGTGGGGCTTGCCATAGCGCTTGGGAGCACTGTATCTACCCTCCAAGCGCCTGAAAGACCTTTCTTTCCCCTCCTAGCGCAAGGAGCGCTTTATTTGCCTTATAGCGCTTGAAAGCGCTGTGTTGTTCCCTAGCGCTCGGAGCGCTTTATTTTGACTTTTGCCCGATTTTCATGATATGCATTCACGGGTGCCACCCCGCATATCAGAGCCCTAGCGGGTGCCACCCCGCTATTTACGGTGTATTTCGAGGGTGCCCACCCCTCGCTATGGCCCGAGAAATCACCGCCGCAGCCGCGGGCAAAACCAGGAAGTCAGGCGGCATCGCGCCTGACTGTAGGCGGGACTTCCGGGTTGCTGAAGGAAGTCCCGCCCGCCGCCGTGCTCTGATTGGCCAGGGCGCCCGGCCGGAGAAGAAGAGCCCGGAGCCTTGAGGGCTCCACTTTCCAAGTCCCGGTCCCGAGATGGGGGACCGGGTGAAGATGCCCCCCCCCCTCCTGGAGCCGGGTGTTGCATGTTGGGGCTCCCAGGAGTGAGGGGAGCCCCGGAGGCAGAGTCCCGCGCTGGCCCCGGAAGAAAGACGCCCGGTGAGTGTTCTGGGGGCATTTCCTTGCTTCACAAGCCCAAGAGGCTCCGGGGGCATTACGAGTGTTTTTGAGTCCCCGAGCGGGACTCCACCGATTGCGAGGCCCCACTGTGGAGAGCCCACGAGGGGCTCTTGAGTGCCCACAGAGTGTTTTGGAGCCCCAGAGAGGCTCGTGGGGGCCCCCCGTGATATCGAGTCCCCGAGAGGGACTCCGCCTACCTTTGCTCCGGCGAGCCTGCGAGGTTCGGTCCCCGCATTCTTTGATAGAGCCCAGAGAGGCTCAAGAAGGCGCCACAGTTGTTTGAAGAGCCACAGAGGCTCTTGAGGGCAGTTTATTGATTTTGAGTCCCCGGAGGGGGGACTCCAACATTGGCACCACATTTGCTCGAGCCCAGAGAGGCTCAGGGGCATTGCTTAATTTGAAGGCCTAGTGGGCTCCAAACTGCGCCTATGTATGTTCTAGAGCCTAGAAGGCTCCACCGTTTGCACAGTTTTGCTTCCTGAGGGGCCAGTGAGGGCCCCTGGCGCAGATTTGTTTCCAGCTGCCCAGCAATTAGTGGGCAGCTGCACCGTTTAGGTATTTTGCTTCTAGGGACATGTACTGTGGACTTTAGGAGTGAGGCGCACTCCTTCATCCCTGGCCTTTCCCCAGCTGCGCAGCACTTAGTGCCAGCTGCAGCGTTTAGGCCCCCCTGTTCTGTCCCTCAGCTGCCCAGCAAGTAGTGGGCAGCTGCTACGTTTAGGTCTTGGCGCAGTGGCGCAACCTGGACCCTGGACTTTGATGTAAGTTCATGTTACTGTGATTTCTGCAAAGTGCTCTTTGCTGCACCTCTGAATGTGTTGTTGATACATTATGTGCCCTGTTCCTTACACCGCTGAACGTGTGTTGATGCGTCATGTGTTCCTTACACCGCTGAATGTAGGTTCTGCATCATGTGTTTTGTCCCCAGGTCTATGCCCCTACTTGTATTGTGATACTGAGGTGGTTGTTCTTGCTAGTGCAGGTGGTGCTAGTAAGGTCCTGGTTCCCTGCGTGACCTGTTCCTAGGGTGGTTAGGATTGCGTAGGGGGGACTTACCAGTTACCAGTGGGTACTGGTTGTGTGCTTTATGTCTTATTTTGTATTACAGTGGTCTTCTGTTATAAGTGATCCCAAGGGCTTGATACTAAGCTTGCCCCCTGACCAGAGTCCCAGGACCAGTGGACTCTATGGTGCCTTCCCTGCCAAATTGCTGGGACTTGTCTGATCTCCCTGGGCCCCTGGGGCCTCGCTGAAGTGTGCCTCGCTCGTTCCCTCGGCAGCTCGTGCACGGCAGCCCGTCCAAGCCTCGAGCAGCGCCGCTCTCCCCTGAGCCGCGCCGCTTCGCTGGGTCGCCCGCATCCTGCCTCCCCCTCCTCTTCTGAGCCGCACACATTGGTCGCCCCAGAGAAACGCTTGTACCGTGCCGGCAGCCCGTCCAAGCCTCGAGCAGCGCCGCTCTCCCCTGAGCCGCGCCGCTTCGCTGGGTCGCCCGCTCAAGTTTACTAAGGAGGTCACTCGCATTATCCCGTGCAACCAGGACGGAAGGTACTGTCTGATAGGCTATGTTCTAAGTTCTAGGCCTACAAGTATTGTATTGTTACTTCTAAAAGTGCTGATTCCTGGCAGTGGTCCAGGTGGCCCTGTCTTGTAAATAATCCCTTGTAAATTCTGCCCGTGCCTCTGGCACATTGTAAAGTGTGTTTTATCTAATGTGTTTTGGTGTAATACAAAGGCTATTTTTATATAACCTTGTGTGGAGTTTCCTTTGTGGTGGGCCTTTGGGTGTTGTTGCTGGGGTGCGTGCGCAAATACTTAACCTACATCGCCTCCAGGATTAGCCTTGCTGCTCGCGCCACGTTACCTAGAGGGTGAGCAGGGGTTATCTTGGCGTGTAACTCCCTTGCCCTGACTTGGGAGTGGTGGTCTCTGACTGACTTTGGCGAAAGCCCTGGCCAGCCAGGGATCCCATTTCCAAGAGCACCCATTAACCTTCACACATACACCCTATCTCATCTACACCCACACCAACCCCTTCACAATCAGACCCACACACCCTCATCCATACACACCATCACCCCCTCAATCACATATACCCCACACCATGACCACACCCAAGAATCCAAAGTTCACTTACCCGGAGAATGAGATCCTTACAGATGAAGTCATCAGAATCGAGCCACAGCTGTTTAGGGCATTGGTCAGACAGACCAGCATGGCTGAAAAAACATGCATGTGGGAGAGGATCGTTGACAAGGTCAATGCTGTTGCACCCATCAGGCGGACCAGGCAGGAATGCCAGGCCACGTGCTATGATCTTCAGAGGATGGTCAAGAAGACAATGGACCAGAACTACGCCTGTGCACACCACACTGGAGGCGGTGGTCCCCGCAGACCTCCAGTATACCAGCCCTGGGAGGAGAAAGTCATGACCCTGCTGCCACCGGTGGGAGTACACGGAATTGAAGGAGCCGTTGAGCCTGGTGAGTATACAAAAAACACATGTTATATGGGGGGACTTACAACAGTGCCCAGCAGTATTGGGGTGGGTGTCCATGAGTCCCAGCAGTGCCCAACAGTATGGGTGTGGGTGGCCATGAGTGCCAGCAGTACACAACAGAATGGGTGTAGTTGCAAGGGGGAGTCTCAAAGGGTGGAAGGTGTAGGGAGGGAGGCTGCTCTCATCCCATTTGTCCCAGGTACACACCCAAGCACCATGCCCAATGCACAGGGATAGTGAAATTTCACACAAGATAGTACACCCAAAAACTTTTCATGTTGCTGACACACTTTTTGGAGATGCATCATTTTGTGACACAGTAAGGCAGTGTAGCAAGCGAGCGAGCACAAACAACTTGTCTCCATCCCTCTCTTGCCCTCCTCCCTCTGTCTGTCTCCCTCACTTTGACTGTCTCCCTCTGTCTGTCACCCTCTGTCTCACTCCCTTTGTCTCACTCCCTCTGTCTCCCTCCCTCCCTCTGACTCCCTCCATCCCTGTTGCCCTCTCTCTCTGTCTCCCTCTCCCTATGTCTCCCTCTCCCTATGTCTCCCTACCTCGGTCTCTCTCCCTCTGTCTGTCCCCCTCTGTCGGTCTCCCTCTCCTTCCCTCTGTCTCCCCCTGACTCCCTCCCTCTCTCTCACTCTGCCTCCCTCACTCTGTCTCCGTCTTTGTCTGTCTCCTCCCGCTCCCTCCCTCTGTCTCCCACTCTCTCTCCCTCTCCATCTCTATGCCTCTCTGTCTCTCTGCCTGTCTCAGTCTCTGCGTCTATTTGCCTGTTTGTCCCTGTCTCCCTCACTCTCTCTCCCTCTGTCTCCCTCCCTCTTGCCTGTCTCCCTCTTGGCTGTCTCCCTCTTGTCTGTCTGGCTCTTGTCTGCCTCCCTCCCTCTGTCTAACTCCCTCTGTCTCCCTCCATCTGCCTCCCGCCTCGGTCTGTTGCCCTCCCTCTGTCTCCGTTTCTATTTCTCTGTTACTCTGCCTCCGTCCCTCTGTATCCCTCCCTCAGTTTTCCTCCTTCTGTCACCTCACCCCAGCTTCCTGGGCACACACACAGTCGCACCCGAGCACTGCACAGGTCTTATAAAGACCATAGAGTAGAGTGTCTAGGGATGTCTCCTAATTACCAGCAGTCATTTACTAAGTGCCTGCGACACACCCACCATTTGCAGGTGACACAGTACTGTGTCAGGACACACAGTTTTGAAAGCTCTGTAGCACACAATGGGCCCTGGTGTAGGCAGCACAAGTCCCTCCTGTGATCATTGCAAACACAAACACCAGGACAAGGTCAGACATCCTGTGCAGGAACCCACAACCACGATAATGCCAGCATTCTACATGAGGGCACAGCCAAATCACGAAGGATGGACGCTTGCAAATCACACTCAAACTACTAGCATGGCCTGTCACACACACCCCTTACAGAAACTTATCCCCTGGGGACAGGCAATGGAGTGCAACAATGTCACAATTGTCATGTACCACCACTAAACACTCACTCATATGAATACGCATACAACTTTAACATGCACAGTGCAGATGCTCCAGTCCATTGTGCCTCTCACACAATGCACGTGCCCCATCTTATGAACGTTGTGGATGCACTTAGGTACCAACATGCACATGGGTATTGAGAAGGTGATGCGTCTTTGAGAAGTGCCACGATCTAAAGCCATGATCTAGAAGTGGGTGTACAGGGCCAGGGGTGTTGGCATTGGTTGGCCATCACGCAACAGCAACACCTATACAAAGTAGATGAATTTATCCTTCAAAATTCTGCTCTGTCTCTTACATGAACATGCTGCATCTAAACTCTGTGCATGCTTGACGCAGGCATAAGGATTTACAATGTATCCTGAATGTTGCGTGAAACAGAGCACTGCTGTATATGTGTTGTGCCGGCAAGACAAGACACAGCAATGGCTGTGTCAGTCATTGTCAAGAGAATGGAGGAAGGAAAATCCCCCTGAGTGCATGTCAATTTGCTACCACTATATACACAACTGAACAATGACAACAATGTAAAGCTGGTGGAACAGTGATGCTGATAATGGATAACAAATTAAGATGTCACCTGATAGTGCATTAACAGTGTCTGTCTCTCACACACACAGGGCAACATGTGGAGACCACCCCCAACCAGGAGGGAGAAGCATCCCAGTCCCAGGCTCAGCAGGACCCTGATCCCACCGACAGCGACGCCACTCAATGTACTGTGGATGACCCCAACCAACCTGGCCCCTCTGTATCCCAAACCCCTGCATCAACTGTACCAGCTACATCTGTGCCAACCACCGGACCCATTCCCACCACATCCCAGCAGACAGGTCAGAGCCCTGCCCATGATCCACCAGAGAGCCTGTCTGAAAATGAGGGACACCTTTTTGTCGGGCACCCTTGAGGCGGCAGACAAAATCCACCCTGCCAGCACTCGTGGGTTTCGTCGATCGGATGTGCCCACAAGCGCAGGCCGTGCTCGTGTGGGTCAGGTTGGTGGGAGTGGTGCAAGGCGGAGGCGAGATTCTGGCCAGTCAGCTGCAGGGTTCGGTATGACTGAACTGACTAACATCTTGGAGGCATACCGGCGTGACACCAGGGAGGTAAGCCAGGTAGCGGTGGCCCTCAACGAGGTTAAACAACAGCAGGCTGAGCAAAATGCCAGGCAAACACAACACTATGGACGGGTGGAGGCAACACTGGCTGAGCTCTTTACGGTGCATCGGGAAATGAGCCAATCACTACGTCAGATTGCTGGCAACATGCAGCACCCTCCCTGTGTCACGAGGCCAGAAACATCAAGGCAAAGTGCAACACCAGCCACAGGGAGGGAGGAGGAGGAGGAGGAACTGTCTGACGTAGCGTCCCATGCATCGTCCATGCCTGCAAATGAGGGTCCCCCAAGGAAGAAGGGTCGTCCACGGCTAAGACGTTGAGAGGCAGTGGGGCATGCACAACTCCCAGGACACCTGACCTGGCATATTGCCCTTGGGTGCAACAGCATCACCTATGAGACTCTCCCACATGGACTTGCTGGTCACAGTCTGCCCAATGATGTCAAGCACTGTGGCCTGGACTCTGTTGACTCAAACTGTAAGGCATCTCATCTCCAGCAGTGAACTTTGGATTCCTCCTCTTTCTGTACAGCACCTACTCACGTTTCCTGCACAAGATCACCTAATAAATATAAGAAACATCATACGCATTTGTGGAGTTATCTTGTACCCACAGTATAAAAAACTATGTGTGTGTAAATGTATGAAATGCAAGAGTATTCAACAAACTGCAGCCATCCACACACTTGGATCTGAGTTCGGGTGAGGACACACATAGGTCACAATATTCTAACAACTAGATACATGGATGGAAACACACACCTGTGATGGTTAGTAAATGCTGGAGGGGGGTTTGGATCACAAAACTGCAATTACAGACAGGCACAGGAGAGTCACTTGGAGGTGTATAGATCAGGGTTAAAAAGCTAGGTGTCCACGTAGGGAGTACCTACATCTGTGTCCTCAGGTATGTGAACTATCATCAGCATGCTGCTGTACTGTGGATGTGATGAATGGCGCGCAGGCCAAGGGTGGCAGGACAGACTGTGGGCAATGGGCTGTAGCACTCTACCCAAGCTCAGCTGATTTCGTGACCTCCCCCTATGGAGCTACAAGTACAAAACTCCTGTGATGGGTGCAGCGCATCCAGAACAACTAGCCACGTCTGACAATTATCTACACCAGAACGGCCACATCACACCACACCCAAGAGACGTGGTCATGGTGTGTGTCCCCTGTGGCTACTTGACTAACTGTAACGGCTATGTTGAAGTGGTGTGACAAGGTTGTGTACTGCCACGTTACTGTAAGGAAGGCGAGGTGTGCTGCTGTGGTGTTGACAAGGTAACACTGTACAATATTGTGCCCATGGAAGGTATGTGTGTGCTGTACAAGGCACATGACCTGGTGGTACGTAGATACACTGTCATGTGGCTCAGCAAAGTCTTGCCAGTATGTGTTGCACACACAGGCATAGAAGCTGTTATGGGTGAGTTTGAGGCATCGTGATACCAGGAGGATGATTGTCTGGTGTTCTCTGTGTGTAGGGTGGCTGGAGCATGCTCTACAAATAGATGGAAGGAGGGGTATACTGTGGGCGTGTGTGGTCCTGGATCTGGCTAGTCTGCGCTGCATTGTGGCTGTGTATGCAGCAGCAGGAATCAGTGAAGACATGATGGCAGGAGGGGTGTGACAACTTGCAAAACAAGCACATACCACAAGGGCATTGGCAAGCCACAAAGTGACATGTGTATGTGAATGCAGGAGTGCCTGCTCCACTCAGGGACAAGTGGGGCACAGGACACACAGCGTCAGCAGGTGTAGGCTACAGGTAGTGTGTTGCAAGCTAAACAGCAGCTACACAGCCATCTACCTCACACACAATATAGTACTTTAGCCTTAACCAACACCATGCATGTTGTCACTGTACACGTAAACACCTAACAAGAATGACCTTACTTTATGCCATATAATAGACATGCACATTAGAAGGACATATGCGTTGACATCAAGGAGGCACAATATTCTGTGGAAATCATACGTCATGCACAAAATGATGATTTACCTTGGGAGGCAATGGAGCATTATCAAACATACATGGTCAGTGGCATTGGCCAGAAGACAAACAAAGTCAATGAATGATGTCACCTGTAATGCAGCAGAATGATTCGCTACAAGACTGCCAGGGACTGGCCGTACCTTTCTTCATCAGAGTGGTGTGATGCTCAAAGGGTTCCACCTCCAAATAGCCCCTTGGTCTGAGTACAAATGACAGACACAAAAGGGTGATCAGGCGAGGGAAGGAGAGGATGGGAACTGCAGGGAGGGAGACCTGAAACAGAGGCAAACAAGCATTAGGAGCACTTTCTCATGTCACTGACACTACAAATACCTCATGAGATACACTTTACCAGTCACACCTGTGAAGTGTAACGACTGTAGCCAATTTGAGATCACTCATTATGCTATCAAATAAGATCAGATGCTGTAACACGAACAGATAAAACCTAGGACAGTCTGTTATCTATTTGAGTCTTGTGTAACGCTCACGAGTCTGCTACTATGCAATGAGATCTATGTGGACAAAAACTAAATCACAGTGTCTGATGATGTGTACCCTACAAACAAATTAAAATATATGGAAATGCTACTTACGCAAAGTGTAATATCTGTATTTGTTTATGTGTACCCGTAAGGGCCATGTAGGCAAACTTGACATCACCCACAACAGCTGTAAGCATCACATATGATGAGGAAGCTAATGACCTACATGCAATGAAGGCACTCTGTAGCCAGTCTTTTGCTCTATCAACTTTGCATCACTATGCTAAACATGACAAGCAGGTTGAAAATAACTCAACAGCAAGTGATGTGGATCCAAGCCACATAATGAACCCTACCGTCGCAGAGAAATGCTGCACGGGACAAGAGAATCATGTGAATGACCGCACTCCACTGGTGCAACAGAATAATTTACATATGCAACATCCCACCATTGTCATGTCTACTGCAATCCATACATGGCATCATGTGAATGAAAACAGAACTGCTACTCACTGTGAAGGCTGGCGTAGCAGTATTCTCAACCTGCACTGAGGTAACGACATGACAGTGACATGACATACTGCAACAAGGGGCAATGCATCCATGCGAACAGAATCACAGGACAGTTGTCTTAACATGTGGAACATACACTGGGCCACACCTACACGACATGGTTTTTTGGTAAACAAACTGGACTGGCCAACAAGGTTGAGGTGATGATCCAGACACATTCTAATGCACACAGTGAGGCTGCAATCCCCCACAGAGTCCGTGGTTGTGACCTCCAACACAATATCAAACCATGGTATATGCAATGTGTCAGTGTCAATGTCTCCACACATTGATGCATTCACCAGAGTCTAAAACTATAGACGACTGTCATATGGGGTGACTATCCTGTCATGGGAGTGGGCCTACATGTAATACAAAACATGATGTTGTTGCATGTATGCATGGTCTAACAACATGCGCATGAACATGTACCACGCAATTGAAACCCTACCAACGCTAAACAGCCTCATATGAGTCCTTACCCAAATTGACTATTCCACATGTCCATGCATGCTCCGTTGATTCGGCTGACGTTGCAATCATAATGAGCAATAGCAGGCTGACCACGATGATACCAACGGACAACAGGTAGGGTGAGCTGGGGATGAGAGGCACACAAGGGGTCAAGTTCCGTATAATGTCATGCTGACATTGTCATGTTGAATAGCCTGATGTTGTAGTACACTTGTACATTCCAATTACACACATAGCACATATGTGTGCTGCATTACATCTGCACCTGTGTGACACTGCACAACAAACATCCAAGTGACATTGCATACAGTCAGTTGCATACACAGCATGCTACCCATGCAACTCTATAGTACATGTTTGACCAAAATGCACCTATGACTCACCATTATGAAAAGAAGTTGCGGATGAGGTGACTCCGGATATCATCTTCAACCTCCTCGTCACTGGCATCCTGGGCAAGGCCTTCATCCTCAACGGGCGGATGTTCCAGCTCATCAGGATCAAGGATGAGTGGCACGGCTTCCTCCACTGCCATGTTGTGTAGCATGCAGCACACGGTGAAGATGTCACACACCTTGAGTGGGGTGTATTGGAGGGCTCCGCCTGTCTTGTCCAGGCACCTGAACCGGCTCTTCCGGAGTCCAAATGTTCGCTCGATCACCCGCCTGGTCTTCCCATGAGCATTGTTGTACCGCTGGTCTGCAGCTGTCCTGGGGTTGCGTAGCGGAGTCATTAGCCACGGCATGTTTGGATATCCTGCGTCTCCTGCAAATTGACATCATGGAAATGAGTGTGTAATATGATGCAGTTCATGAAGCAATGACATACATGACTAACAGAGTTTACCCACCAACAAGACATGCCTGATGGTTGTGCAGCTGCAGCATCATCTGTGGTACCCTGCTACGCCTCATGATGAATGCATCGTGGCACGATCCTGGAAAACGTGCACAAACATGTGAGATAAGCATGTTGGCAAGACACACCCCCAGGGCATTTATCGAGTGGTAGTGTTTCCTGTTGCGGTACGCTTGCTCCTGAGCCTGTGGTGGCACCAGAGTAACATGTGTACCATCAATTGCACCAATGACATGTGGCATGCGTCCCAGGGCATAGAATTCCCCCTTGACATCTGTCAACTGTTCTGGATTAGGGAATGTAATGAATTCATCAAGGTGCAGCAACATAGCAGCCAACACATCGCTTAATACCCGGCTAAACATGGTTTGTGACATCCCTCCCACATCAGCTATGGTAAATTGGAACGTACTTGTGGCAAAGAAATGTAGGCTGCCATCATCTTTACCTTGGGTGTCAGCGCAGTTGGGTACCTGTGTCGTGGTTGCAGATGTTGCTCCAGCCTGTCCGTCAGGTCCTGAATCAACTGTCTGGTGAAGCAGTAACGCCGTATGCAATTACGTTCCCTCATGGCATCCAAGTCTGGCAATGGCCTTGGCAGAGGGGGTGCCCTGCAAAACATATTTAGGAGAAAATGTGTACAACTGTCAGACAAAGACAATTACAATGTACATGGCACAAGCAACACTGCTTCAACAAATCTAGACAATTTTGAGTGTGGCGTGGGATACACAATGAGGAAACATGTGCCAGCTGCCAGCCACTCCTCCATGAAATGTAAAAGACCTGTGGTCCATGGAATGGATGTGACATGCACACAAATGATCTGATGGGAAGGTCTGAGTGAGCAGGACAATGTATCACGTCAGTGACACACGTCACGTGAATTGCATTAGGAGGTTGTCTGCACATCCAGACAGCTGACAACAATACACACACCCACATCACATGTGCCATCATTTGCACAGATCTGACATATTCCTATTGCGGTGTGATATTTCCAAAACTAATACATGGACATCATCAGACAGCAGAAATGTTTGATTTGTGACAAATGGTCTATGATGCCATCACACATATGAGCGGTTCATTTGCACAAGTGGCATGGTGTGCGTACAAGTGAAACCCTGTCATCGTGGCAAGGACCCATCATAGATGCTCCTACAGCAGATATACTGAACAGTATGAGCACGTTACTTACCTTTAGTAACAAAATATCTGGAAGAAACAGTAGTTAGTACCATATTCCTACCTTGGAATACATACCCCAGCAAGACCAAGCCCTGTGGTGGGTCTTAAAACCAATAATCACACCATAAAGTCCTGGAGGACGGAACGGCCAAAGAAGACATCCCTCCGGACTTGGCTGTCCAGGCAGTAGTGTCTTGCAAACCCGTGCATCGAGGCCCACGTAGCTGCCTGACAAATGTCCTGCTAGGGTACTCCCCAACCCAGGGCAGTAGTAGCCACTGTGGCCGGAGTCGAATGGGCTCTCAGGCCAACAGGAGGCTCCTTCTTTGGCAAGGGTTACCAAGCCTTCATACACAAGACACCCACAGAGAGATGGTCTGCTTGTGTACCGGCCTTCCCTTTTCAGCGCCCATGTAACCAACTAAAAGTTGTTCATCCACCCGGAACTGGCGTGTGCGATCCAGTTAGTATGAGAGCGCACGTTTTGGGTACAGACGGTGTAGCGGCTCTATCTCCTTTGAGGGATGCGTAGGCGGAAATAATGTGGACAAGGTGAAAGATTGCCCGATGTGGAAGTCCGTGTCAAACTTGTGCGGTAAATAGGGTATTGTCCGCAATGCAAACTTGTCCGGATGTACTGAAAGGTCAGGAGTTTATGGAGAAAGAGCCTGGGGCTCACTCAATCTCGTGGCAGAGGTGATGGCAAACAGGAAAGCAGTCTTCTGAGTAAGAAGGCGGAGAGGAAATTTGAGAACTCGCTCACAGGGAGCACACATCAGATATGTAAGAACCAGGTCCAAGTACCACTGAGGCATCACATATGGAACTTCTGGAAACGTGTGTCTGATGCCATTCAGAAAACGCGTCACAATAGGGGACTAGAACATAGTAGGTTGATCAGGCAGCCTTATTAAGGCTGAAAGGGCAGGAACATAGCCCTTGATAGTGCCCAGAGCAGAGCCGTGCTGGGCATGAGAAAGAAGTAAGAGATGAAATTCATGAAGAGGTGCAGAAAGAGGGTCCACAGCCTTCGGTGTGCACCATGCCACAAATCGGGTCCACCTGCAGGCGTATACCGACTTTGTGGAGGGACGCCTGGCAGCATGGATGATATTACAGACTTCAGGATGAAAGGCAAATGGCCTCTACTGTCGCCGCTCACTCTCCAAGCATGGAGGTGGACACTGTACAGGTACGGGTGGAGGACCGTCCCCTGCTGCTGGGACATAAGGTCCTCCAGAAGAGGCAGACAAACCGGGGGAGCAACTGACATGATGATGAACTCGGGATACCAGTACCAACATGAACATCCGTGGTAAGTCAGAAGTGGATCAGGGTAAAGTGAATGTGCTTGTGGCCTAACGTGAACCGCAGGTAGAGCCGGTGGGCCGGCAGGACGGGGATGTTGAAATTACCATCCTGCAAGTCCAACGCTACCATCCAGTCTCCTTGGTCCAGGGCAGGTAGGACCTGAGCCACTCTCGGCATTTTGAGCTTCTCCTTCCGGAGGAAGCCATTGACGTTCCTTGTGTCCAAGATAGGGCGTAGGCCCCCATTGGCCTTCTTGGGTAGCAGCAAGTAGTGGGAGTAGCAACCACACCCTATTTCTGGCCCAGGAACGGGCACGATGGCCCCCTCGGCCAAGAGGGCTGTAACTTCTGCATGCTGAAGTTGCAAATGATCTCCCGATACACGTTGGTATTGCGGTGGCATGGCTGAGGGGTCGCCTCAAGAGTGAGGGAATAGCCCCTGGGGACGATTTGCAGCACCCACCTGTCCAATGTGACAGTGCCCCAGTGGTGGAGGTGATGGCGAACCCTGCCCCCACTGGCGTCACATGGCCCTGAAAGCACAGACTAGGAGGGTTTGTAGGCAGATGTTGCGGGGGAAGGTGTGGACTGACCTTGCCGTTGTCACCGACCGCTGCCACGGCTGTTACCACCGCCGCCACGGCATTGGATGTTAGTCAGCATTGCGTGGCTGGCAGCACATGTGTGTGTGCCACTTCCTTGGCCACAAAATGAGCAAAAGGTAACACTTCGCTGTTGCGGGGCCGACAGGCCCATGGACCTGGCCGTAGCCCTGGAGTCCTTCATGTGCTCAAGCGCATGGTGTGCCTTGTTGCCCGAAAGGCTACGGACATCAACGGGCATGTCCATGAGTGTATTCTGGTCATCGGCAAAAAATTGGGCGGACTTCAACCAGGCTTTGAAACAAATCGCCTCCATGGATGCCATCGTTCTGCCCAGTGAGTCGGTGCTATCCAGCCCACACCGGATCGAATACCGTGCCGCAGATCGGCATTTTACAAGGGCTTGGCCAAGTTTTGCCCGTACCTACAACGGGCATTCTGGCAGCAGTTCCGCAACTGTGTCCCACAGAGAGTGTGTGTAGCGGACAAAGAGGCATGTGATGTTGGAAGACCGCAGTCCCAGACTCAGGGAGGATGATACCATCTTTCCGTACTGCTCATACCTCTTGGATACCCTGTCCAGTAGAGCAAACGGGAATGCGGTCTGTGATTTGGAGGCCTGGATGCCCAGGCTCTCTGGGGTGGGGTGGGAGGACAGGAAACATGGGTCATCCGGGGACGGGTGTGGGCGTCTGGCCACGTGCCTATCTACAGCCAAACCTGCAGCGGGCCTGGACATAGTGACCAAAATAGCGTCAGTCAATGCCTCATGAAACGGCTGCAGAGGCTTAGCCGAGCTTGACTGCAGTTTAAGGACCTCGGTGAGGAGGTTGGTCTTCACGGGCGCGACGGAGAGATGAAGGGGCAAGGCTTTGGCCGCCCACGTAAACACCACACTGTACGTGTCCCCCTCCTCTGAAGACACGTTGGATTTGAGACATGACCAGTGTCTGGCGAGGTGTCCAGACCACTCGCATCCCCCAGTCCACCTGTCCAGTCGTCTTGGGACTGACACTCACGTGTGAGAGGGTCTTCAGAACCCTCCTAATACTCTTTATCACCCATTCCCTGATAATCAGGGTTGTCAAAAGATGTGCCCGGCTCGTTGAAGTTAAACTCCCCATGCAGCATCAAAAGTGGTGTTCAGCTGTGCCTTTCCCACGCCTGAGCCGTATAGAGTGTGGTATCGGGGACGGCACCACCTAAGGACGGCGCCGAGGGTGACACCTGGGGGACTGTTGCAGGTGAGGTCGTGAGGTGAACCTGCGCGGACCAGGATCACCAATCGGATCCAGTGTGGCCCAGCGCGCTGGGACGAAGGCGCCGCCGGCGTCTGAGCCAAAGCACCAGACGACGTCGGGGCCGAAGCACCAGACCCGCTAGTGCCCCCAGACGGGTCCACTGGGCCCAAAGCCGCGGCGTAGCCCGTCGGTGGAGGGAGGGACATCATGGCCATGAGGAAGCGCTCTAACTCCTCCTGCGTCGCATGCTGCCCAGGGACCAGAGGTCTTGGTGCATGCTACGATGCCCGCGAATCTGACGGAGCCACGTGGGCGGTGTCACCCAAATCCCGTGCCGCATTGCACGTGCATCGTGGGGAGTTTGAAGTGCGATGACATCTCTTTGACTTCTTGTGGTTACCTGACGACTTTGCCCCGGAGGAGTGATGTCAAATCCCAGAGCTCTGATGGCTCAAACCCCACGCCCGGTCCCTCGACCTACGTCCAGACCATGAGCTCTTGCGGTGCAGGGCCAACTGCTGGAGTCCGAGCCGCTTGCGGGACCACTCCCGCCTAGCTTCCAAAGTCAGGGCCCGGCAGTCGGAGCAGCTCTTGTTGTCGTGCTTGACGTCCAGACAGTGGAGACACCGAGGGTGAGGGTCAGTCACCGACATCAGTCGGTCACAATCCTCACAGGCTTGAAAACAGCCATCCCTATTGGCACCGTCCAGAGCCGGAAAATCAAGTTAAATGATCAGAAGTGATTGTACAAAGTTTCGAAACAAAATGAGTAAGGTTAGACTTATACGGGAACTGCGCTGTTGGTGTGAAAAAAGAGGACCTGACGTCAGCATGCGGAGGCGACGTCTGAGTACTCAGACAACGTCATCACGCCGCACACAATGCCGACGACTCACGCGGAGCCGCAGACGACGCCTACCGACGCACAAGGGTACTGCTAAGCACAAATTGGCAGATCCAGTCTGACGCTTGGGGATATTCTAAGGTGAGGAATATAATACTGACCTGATTCTTTCATATGCAAACAGCATGTACAATGTCGCACATGGCACACACATGACGTGGTCACACAGGGTCATGCTGTGCGTCAATTCGACATCTGTGACAGTGGGCATGCTGCTGTCATCATGTGACAGTTCCCTGTACTGAATGGTGTGCCATTCCAGTGTTGATGTGCATCACAATATGTTGAAGACGTTACTCAGGTGAGAAGTGTTTAATGTATGTGAAACACATGTGCACCATGATTAATGACATGTCTCAACAGCTCTTCACACATCAACTGAGCCACAAGGTCACAGTCCATGTGCTTCTTCACTGCCTGCCACACCTGGGGCCTGCTGATGTAAGGATGCCATGCTGATGTATGCATCCACATCGTCAACATGAGTCTAGACTACATCCCTGCCATGTGATTTCCTGGGGTCCCAATGGTGACATGAAGGAGGTCAAGAACGCAGCCTACACAAGTGTTCACTTGAGCATGTCTAACGCACAGCGTGCCCCAATGGTACGTGCGTGTATACGCCTCGTTTCCCTATTGCATTGTAGCCATATGCGAGCACAGCGTACCCCAATGGTACGTGCGTGTGTACGCCTCGTTTCCCTATTGCATTGTAGCCATACGTGAGCACAGCGTACCCCAATGGTACGTGCGTGTGTACGCCTCGTTTCCCTATTGCATTGTAGCCATACGCGAGCACAGCGTACCCCAATGGTACGTGCGTGTGTACGCCTCGTTTCCCTATTGCATAGTAGCCATACACGAGCCCAGCGTACCCCAATGGTACGTGCGTGTGTACGCCTCGTTTCCCTATTGCATAGTAGCCATACGCGAGCACAGCGTACCCCAATGGTACGTGCGTGTGTACGCCTTGTTTCCCTATTGCATTGTAGCCATACGCGAGCACAGCGTACCCCAATGGTACGTGCATGTGTACGCCTCATTTCCCTATTGCATTGTAGCCATACGCGAGCACAGCGTACCCCAATGGTACGTGCGTGTGTACGCCTCGTTTCCCTATTGCATAGTAGCCATACACGAGCGCAGCGTAACCCAATGGTACGTGCGTGTGTACGCCTCGTTTCACCATTGAATGAGTTGCATTTGCGACGTCAATCGCATGGTACCTGTGTGGGTATTCAATAAAATACATAGGGAACATCGAGGGGAACAGTGGAATGATTAGAATGCAGCCAGGTTGTCATGGATACAGAGATTTTTGAGCCTCCTACAGGTGTTCTGGAAAATTCAGTTGGGCAAAAGTATACAATGTTGCAAAAGTTGTTGTTCAGCTCTGGCTCAGTTTTCAAACCATGCATATGTGTGTCATGGCCTTGTGTGTGATGGGATTGGATGAAACATAGGATGCAAACTATAGTGGCCTATCACACACTACTCCTTGGACTCACAGACCCTCTGCAGCACAGATATAAGGCAGCATGTGGCTGTGGGAGGGCATTTGCCTGCACAACATTGGAGTGGAAAACACAGCTGCTGTCTCTGTATCCTCTGGACCCTGATTAGCTGAGCATGGAGAGGGCACCTGCATTCAGTGATGGTGAGAACAAGGCCCTGCTAGATGCCCTCCTGCCTAACTACAGCAAGCTGAATGGGAGACCAGAGGAGCAGGTGAGTGATGTGTGCACTACCTTGGAGTGTGCACCTGTTGTGTGTGTGACACTATAGCTACTGTGTATGTATAGTGGAGAGATGCTATGATGTTGGGAGTGAGTGCCAGTGTGTACAGTGTTATCTGAAGAGGGTTATTTGTTGTAGTGGGGTGTGTGACAGCATGTCACATGCTGAAGTGCACTCTGATGTTGCATATATTGCTCAGTGAGTGCCATGCTCAAAGAGTGGTTTGCACCCCTTATGTCATCTGTAGCCTTTAAAAGGCATGTAGTCCAGTTCTGTTTGCTCACAGGCCACATACTCCCGGACAATGATGCAAGTGTGTTGAGCATCCGATGTCCTGTTGTCCTCAAGTATTTTGTGCAAATATGTGTGTCTTTGGAACATGGACCAGGTGTACTGATGTTCTTTTACTTTACATTCGTGACAGGTATCTGCCTATGAGAAGGGTGACATCTGGCTGGCCATGGCCAGGGATGTCAGGAGTGAGGGGGGGCCTCGCAGGAGGCTCGGAAACATCAAGAAGAGGTGGCAGGACATCCGGTGCTGGACCCGCCGCATCGCCAGGGTACAGCTGAAGCTGCAAGCTCCACGCCGGCATGGCGGCACCCGCCACCTCACCCCCCACATGCTCCGGGTCCTGGAAGTGGTGTTCCCAGACCTCCATAGGCAGTTGCAGGGGAGCCAGCAGCAAGAAGGGGGTAGATACATGTCTGTTTGTTGTCATGTGTGTCACATGCTACCGGCAGGGCTCCAAGGCATGCTAACAGTCCCACAGTTGGAGTGGTGTTGTCAGACAGGCACTTAATGCATTGGCATGAAAATGGCCAAGTTTCATCAGATGCTTGTTTACATACCTTGCCCTACTCAACATTTGCCCAGCGCTTTGACAACACATTTTCTTTCCCAGGTACTCCTAAGGTGCAATGTCTTAGTATGCATATCCGGTAGCACATCATCATGTTGGAGGGAGGTCTGTGACACCTGTTGGTACCTTACATGTAGCACCACATGTGCACTGTGTCTGCCCTTCTTCATATTTTGGCACTGATCAGGAGTGTCAACATGTGTTTTCTGCACGAGTCAGCCTCAATAGCCTCAATAGCCTTTGTCCATGGTGTACTTTCTAATTGTCATGTGTTTGCTACAGGTGCACACTGTACATGTAATCTAATTTTGGCTTGTGCATACTCACACTGTGCAGTGTGTGTGTGCATATACTCAAAATAGGTAGCATGTCGTTTGAAAATTCTTATTGATGGTCAGACACACAATGTGACTTTGGGTGTAGTCAGCTGTAATGCCAGTGTGAGGTCATGGTACACTTAGTCCAGGTCCCAGGATGGCATCACATGGCAGTTCATGAAGGAGTTTTCCCATGTGGCACAGGGTCACGGCAATTCTAACATGACCAGGTCTGGTTTTATGTGGCAGGGTGGGCAAATGAACAGTGATTCATCATCAGCTATCCGGTTGTTGCCAGTGGCTCATCAATGTGTGTGTCATACTAGTTGTTGCCTTTCCTGTTACTTCTATCCTACTATACATTGAACGTAGTTTCTCTTCAAATTGCCCAAGACTAGGCTTAGCATTGTGCAGAGTTCAGTGGCTTGTGACTCATGATGCATGCCATGTTTATAAATGTGGCCAAATGTTTTGTAGCTGATATGTCAGATGTGTACAGGTGACTGATATGTTTTTCTTATTCTCCTTGCCAACATCATCATCACCACAATCTGGAGGAGACACAGGGCCGGACCAGGCAGAGGGACTCAGCGACAGTGCTTTGAGGAGTCAGAGGGAGGCAGTGGCACGGAGGGTGAGGAGAGTCTGCAGGCCGGACCCCATGTGGCCGACACATCCTACCATGCGGACGGCTCGGAATCAGATTCTCTTCTTCATCTTTGGCTGGCCTCTCCTCCTCCAGTACCATCTCCACCCTCCCAGTTGTTAGGGTCCCTAGGCTTCGTGCTAGCCCCCGTGTCTCCTTTGTTCCCGGCACCGCAGCACCTGCCCCTGTGTCCCCTGCTGCCCTCAGTGCTGAGTCTGTGGACCTACTCCGGCAGATTGTAGTAGGTCAGACATCCATGTTGACTGTCCTCCATGGACATACACGACTCATTACACAGTTGGTGTTGTTCATGGAGGGCATGTCATCTGCCATGTCTGATCTACGTCGGAGTGTGGCTGCCATAGAGTCAACACTGACGGCAGCTCTGTCCACCCAGCAGCATCTGTCCCCCCCATCCTTCAGACCCATCCACCTCAGCCTCTCCCATACCTACCCAACATACACGCAGACGCCACAGATCAGACACAACAACAGACACACCCAGCACACCCACACGGCAGAAAAAGCACAAATCTCCACGCCCCCAATCTCAAGGGGATGTAGGCACACCCACAGGGAGAGGGGACACACATCACACACGCATCCACAGACCCAGGACAACAGACTCAAAGCCCTCTACCTCCACCCCCAATGTATCCCCGGGTTCAGGGGGATAGTTTTTCAGAACTGGCTGAAGTGTGCAGCCAAGTTTATCTTGCAACTTTCTGAGATGCACCGGCCAGTGTGGATGAATCCACAACACCTGCACCCACTACACCTGTCCTTCCCTCTCCTGTCCATGCGGTGCCGGAGGATTCCACAGATGTTGCCCCCACTGTTTCCACTGCGGATTGAACTCCATGTGCAGGCAAGTTTGGGTGTGACAACATCCATGAAGGCACAAACTGTTTTTCTGACTTGTTTGAACTGGCCATTGGCCTTCTGTGAGCAAGAACTCTTATTTGCATTTTTAATTTTGATCCAGCTGAATAAAGCTATTTATTTTAGTTTCTGTACTTTGGTTTTTCTGATAATGTCTTTGACTGCTGTGTGCCTGGGAGCTGGTGTGATGTTCAAATTTGGCTATAGTAGCATGTGTCTATTTCCTGATGGTAATGAGGTTAACAATGGTATGTTTATGCTTTTACTGCAGGGCACTGCTGGGGGTCTTAGACACACACACCCTATGCTGCTGGGCACTGCTGGGCACTGCTGGGGGTCTTAGCCACACACACACTCTACTGCTGGGCACTGCTGGGCACTGGTGGTGGTCTTAGACACACACACCCTATGCTGCTGGACACTGCTGGGCAATGCTGGGGGTCTTAGCCACACACACACTGTAATGCTGTGCACTGGTGGGGGTCTTAGCCACACACACACTCTACTGCTGGGCACTGGTGGGGGTCTTAGACACACACACACTCTACCGCTGGGCACTGCTGAGCACTGGTGGGGGTCTTAGACACACACACCCTATGCTGCTGGGGGTCTTAGCCACACACACACTCTACTGCTGGACACTGCTGGGGGTCTTAGCCACACACACACTTTAATGCTGGGCACTGCTGGGGGTCTTAGCCACACACACACTCTAATGCTGGGCACTGCGGGGGGTTTTAGCCACACACACACTCTACTGCTGGGCACTGCTGGGGGTCTTAGACACACACACCCTATGCTGATGGGCACTGCTGGGCACTGCTGGGCACTGCTGGGGGTCTTAGCCACAAACACACTCTAATGCTGGTCACTGCTGGGCACTGCTGGGGGTCTTAGCCACACACACTGTAATGCTGGGCACTGGTGGGGGTCTTAGCCACACACACCCTATGCTGCTGGACACTGCTGGGCACTGGTGGGGGTCTTAGCCACACACACCCTATGCTGCTGGGCACTGCTGGGTGTGTTTTCTACACACCTCTTAGTAGACTTACAGTGACATAGCCGACGTATGTCCCACACGTCTCACTGTTACACAGGTGATATGCGGTAGCGTACCGTACCCCGAGGTCGATGACGTAGGTGCTGCACGTCTCAGTATTACACTGGTGATGTGCGGTAGCGTACCGTACCCCGAGGTCGATGACGTAGCTGCGGCACATCCTACTATTACACTGGTGATGTGCGGTAGCGTACCGTACCCCGAGGTCGATGACGTAGGTGCTGCACGTCTCAGTATTACACTGGTGATGTGCTGTAGCGTACCGTACCCCAAGGTCGATGACGTAGGTGCTGCACGTCTCAGTATTACACTGGTGATGTGCGGTAGCGTTCAGTACCCTGAGGTCGATGACGTAGCTGCGGCACGTCTTACTATTACACTGGTGATGTGCAGTAGCATACCGTACCCCGAGGTCGATGACGTAGCTGCGGCACGTCTTACTTTTACACTGGTGATGTGCGGTAGCGTACCGTACCCCGAGGTCGCTGACGTAGGTGCTGCACGTCTCAGTATTACACTGGTGATGTGCGGTAGCGTACTGTACCCCGAGGTCGATGACGTAGCTGTGGCACGTCTTACTATTACACTGGTGATGTGCGGTAGCGTACCGTACCCCGAGGTTAATGACGTAGGTGCTGCACGTCTCAGTATTACACTGGTGATGTGTGGTAGCGTACCATACCCCGAGGTCGATGACGTAGCGGCGGCACGTCTTACTATTACACTGGTGACGTGCGGTAGCGTACCGTACCCCGAGGTCGATGACGTAGGTGCTGCACGTCTCAGTATTACACTGGTGATGTGCGGTAGCGTACCGTACACCGAGGTCGATGACGTAGCTGCGGCACGTCTTACTATTACACTGGTGATGTGCGGTAGCGTACCGTACCCCAAGGTCGATGACGTAGCTGCGGCAAGTCTTACTATTACACTGGTGATGTGCGGTAGCGTACCGTACCCCGAGGTCGATGACGTAGCTGCGGCACGTCTCACTATTACACAGGTGATATGCGGTAGTGTGTGGTGCAACATACCCAGACATTACAGTCGTGCAATGCAGAGGTGCGCGTATGGCACCACGTACAGGTATGTTGGACTTCGTTGTACTCACCGTCTGCGCCGTCGTCGGTTTCTGTGTACGAGGTGGTGGGCGTACAGTACTGGGATGACACGGACGATGAGGTCATGCCTTGTTCGTCACGTACCGGGGTGCGGGTCGGGCCGGACTCTGCTTTTACGGCAGTTTTTGACTCTCGTACCAAAAGAGTCGTACGGAGTGTCTTCAACACGAATCGTACTTCCTGGTACGGATGACGCGGTCTATTTACGTTTGAGCGTAGCGTGAAGCGTCAGCAGAATGCCATTCGTATGGACTTTTGATTTTGAGTTTTTTACGAGTCGTACGGAGTGGCACTTTGGATTGGGATCGTACTTGCTGAATCGTACGGAGACGTGTACGTATACGATTCGTACGGGGATACACGCTCCGTGCGGAAATTAGAAGCGCTTTTTAACGGATCGGAATCGGGCCCTATGAAGGAGCACTTTTTGGTGCAGGGAAGCATTCCCCATTCTCATGCCCTAAACCGAGGCTGGTGTAGTGGGCCTCTTCTTTAAGGGCAGCGGATGTAAAGTTTCAGTATGATCCTACTCTTCGTACTCAGGCTTTTTTCTAATATGAACAAAACATTGCTCCAACTCGAAATACTTTGTCCATTGAGTCATACCAGAGCATTATCTCTATGGATGGCTGTGCCCAGCCAGCGATAAGAACAAAATACAAGTACTCCGCAACCTGTGTGATAGTGTAAGGTGTAGTGAGAGATTGTGAATTCCATCTGCAGTGCTAAAATCCTATATGACAGTGCTGGATGCAATGCCTTGTTACTTTTATTACATAAGGCTGATTCATCCATTCCTTCACTTATGTGTCTGAGTCATGTTAGAGCTCATGCTTATATATGGAAGTTCAGAACAGAATCAGAGCAGAGCAAAGTGGGATATTAGAGTGCTCTCACAACGAGAGGACTAATGTTTTTCGCTTGTCCTTCCCTTTGAGGCATCTCATGCTGGTTCATCCTTTCTTCATAGCATTTGAGTTAATTAATTTGAATATTAATTAAAACATGATCATCTGACTGTAATTTGCTGCTAACCTGATTTTTGTCTTCTGTAAACCACTAGCATTTTGTGGAGCTTAATGTTGCCACACTTAAAATCCTTAGAGGCTTAACATCTCTCCCGGGCCATCGAGAGAAAGCACATTACGATTGTTGAATTTATCACTTATAGAGGACAGGTTGTTTAAATGGAGGCTGGATGTCTAACATCTTGCTAAAGGTGTTACTAAGCACCTGTACATGTATTATTACATTAAGCTCACTTGATATTGGCATGATTTTAAACTGTGGAGTTCATTTCAAGAGTCACTTTCTGAAAGTGGACTGCAGAATTCCTATATGATCTGGAATGGGTGCTCTTTGACTACGGCTTTGTATAGCAGTGAGCTTTCAAGTTTGCATTATTTGCATATATGACTCACCATTTTGTAACATTGTTAAAAAGTGACTCCAGAACTCACAGAGTATGGAGTGGTTTATATAGTGCCTGAAAGTCCTTCTTGCTTGTACAATTTTCTCTCACTACATTTTGCATCTTCTGCATATAAGTAGGACAATTAAAGTGGAATATTACAATGGTAGTGGCCAAAACCTATTGCAAATTGTATGGCAAGACATGAAGGCTCTTATTATACTTTCTCTTACCTTTACTATTCTTCTCCAGAAAAGCAATAGCAATTCAACATTTCTTTACAAAAAGTCAACGAACATGACTCCTTTGATAGACATAAGCAACATATTTCTACTAATCCGCTCATTCCCACCGAGGTACACAAGCCTCCATCATGGCCACCTCTTGCCCTGTCCTTTTCTGTTCATTTGCAACTCAAGTGCCCAAATATGTATTCATACTTACTTGGGTGATCACTGTGTATGCTTGAAACGTAAATTGCAATTGATTTGCAGCCTGGAATATTGGTGGAGTTTGTTTCGGGGTTGCTGTCTGTCCAGTACAGTCAATCTAAGTTATGAGTTGTACATAAGTAACACACTCTAGTGTATCCAGTTATTACTCTACAGTTCACAACCAAAAACATCAACTCCAAATGAATGTGACAAACAACCAAAACATTCATTTGGAGTTGATGTTTTTGGTTGTGAACTGTAGAGTAATAACTGTTCATCTCTGTTCATAACTTTTGCTTGAATTAATTCTTTTCTGTACCTATCTCCCCAGCTTTAAGTAAAAACAAACTTTTCTGAATATATATTCCCTCTCTGTGTGCTCTCTGTCTACCTTCCATTGATTGATTTCAACTTTGTATTAAGACTGATATCTTGTGGATACACTAGAGTGTGTTACTTGTGTACAACTCATAACTTAGATTGACTTCTTCCGAATAAGTCCCTTGTAGCATACCTTGACCTAAACTATATAGTGCCCAAGCCTACAAGGGTCGATTGGGTTTCCCCTGCCAAAAACACGTCTGTCCAGTACAGCATTAACTCAGTGGATTGTTCTAAGCTGCAGGATCCTGAAAGGTATTCCCCTAGTTCGTACAAAGGCAGCTTACCTTTGAGGAAGGTCAGATCACATATGTGAGGCCGACTCATGGAGGATAGAACTGTGCTGCCTGTGTTTGACGGTGGCCCGGAGGCCTTGTATGTCTCAGCCCAGTTCCTCATTTGTCCAAAGCTCGGCTCATTGAATGTTCATAGCAGGCCTACATAGGCCTTCCCCTTTGCCCCTATTGTGCGGAGCATAACATTGATGTGGCTGATGACTGACCGCAGGGATAGGCTTCAGTGCTTCAGGGCTGACCGCTAAAGAGAAATGAACTGGTGTACTATTCAGAAGAGTGGAAGGGCCTACGAGGATACCAAGACAGAACCACCTGAAGGCCACGTTTTTGAAATTCGAATGGAAAACATGGACTCCAGGAGGCACAGGAGGATATCAGGTCACTTAGAGAAAAGTTGTGATGCCAGCTCATGCAAGTGACTAAGAGACACACTAAACTAGTGGGAGGACAAAGAACCTTACGTCTGGCCTTTTTCAGATATCAACCCCTTTGACAGATTGATGAGATCTTTTTGAGAAATGTTTCATGTAAGAAATAGGGTTATCAGTTAGGTAGGATGTTGTGCAAGCAACAGGTCCACAATTTCCCCTTACTGACAAGCAAGCACCCTATTGTAGCAATTGACTCTCTCAGGGTAGCAAAGCAGAGCAGTCTGAGGCCTACTCAGTCAAGGTGGTGTGGGCTAGTAATCACAATTCGCTGACACATGCAATGATAACACTCAATAAATGATTGTCCAGTCAGTGCAATTTCTTTGAAAAATGACATGTACATTTATCACACACACGCTAAATACAATTCATTCATTTTAGAAATATATACCTCAGATTGCAAATACCTTTGGGAAATTCAGAAATCACATTTGACCCTTAATTGGTCATAATCCCCCAAAATCACAGTACCACCCCCCCACCCCCCCCATCTATACCAGATAGACCATCACAATATTGGGGAGTATCACTTTAAATAAAGCAGACCTATTAGCATTGTAGGGGGTCACGAATATTACAATATAGGACACATCTAGCGGTTTTGTCAAGGGATCACCACACCAAAATATGAGACAAGGCTCTTGGCTTTGTCAGGGGGTCACCACATTAAAAGACCAAAAATACACCATCACATTATTTAACTCATGTTTAAATTCATTCATTATTGTCAATAAGGCATAGCAATGTTTCTCAAAATCCACTGTTAGCAATATACCGTCAATATAGAATTGAAAATCAACATATTATGTTTTGAGTCTTTCTTATACCACTGTAGGCCATATAGAATGCAGCAATAGAACCAACAGCTAGAGGTCCCTGCACAGTCTAGGTGGTACTTTGAAAAGAATGCCAAATAGGTGAGGCTGATTTGGCACATTGCTATGTTTGGTTTCGCAGGGACTTTGAGTATTTACATACTGGACTTTTTGCTCTTCCCAATGCCCAGTTGCCCATTTGCTGCAATGTTCCCTGTAATGTCCTGGACGTTTTGTATAGTGCTGATAACCGTATATCCTCTATTAAACAAAAACAAGAGCAACCCATATGTCCCTGTGAACTGAGTATATCTAACAGCCAATCTACAATTGTTCACAAGGAACTCATTTAAATCATGGAATCATTTATATTTTGACACGGTATTACTTTCTTGTCTTGATTTAAGCAAAAGTAACATACAATGTAGTCAATATATAATACATTTGTTTTTCATATGAAGTTATTCTTAATAATTGACTTCAAAGAGCACATATGACTAAGGGAAATCACAGCCCCACAAAGCAGTTTTTTTTAAGCAGCACTCACTTCAGCCGAAGTAAGTGCTTTTACTTTCAATTGTAAGTAGAAAATATTTGTCAATTAATACTGTGTATAAACACTATTTACACACACAAATTACAATATCATGACTTATGTTACCCCAGTAGAGTGACCATAACCAAAACAGAGAATATAATTACAGTGACGATTTCTTAAAAAGGGCAGTTGGTTATTGGAGTAGAAAGGATGTCCATAAGGGTTTCACAGTAATTCATAGACACTAGGGTATGTTCTAGTCTTTCTTGGGCTAGCCTTTATCAGTAGTCAATGACGTTTTGACCCTCCGTGTATACATGGTCTCTTCAGGACGGAAATTCTGGGGACTTGGGCACTTCTGTTATGCCGGTGATATAATCAATATAGTCATCTAACACCAGTTTTGGGTTAGAATCCAGTCTGTGTGGTCTTCACATTGATAGATCAACCTCCGCAGGCTTTTTCTTGCAAAATCACATCTCACATCATTGAAAGTTCTTCGGTGGACTCTATGAATTAGATACTGGATGCTAGTCATCCCTACTCTGGTTAAATTAACCAATACCCCAACCCCTTTCCTATTTCGTATATCTACATACAGGAACAAAGTATCACCTACCCTGCCAGTTTGAAAGAAAAAAACTGTGGAGGTTGATCTATTGGCGTCCTTTTTTTTGCCGAAATCCTGGCACTTCTAATGGTACCCAGGGTTTTTGGATTCTCCTGGAGGAAACCAAAACAATTGTTATGTTATGTTATGTTATGTTATGTTTATGTTATGCGTTTTTATTTGGCGCACAGATGCTCCAGCTAAGGAGCGTCCTGGCGCCCGACAAGGCAGCTGCACAACACAACTAAACAAAAGAACAGACATATGTATACACACTAAGGAAATAAAAAGGTTTTCACCGCACGACGAAAGGAGAGCAAATCGCTCATAGCGCGAATCGCTGGGGGCAAAGAGTTCCAGAGGACAGCTGCGCGCACTCGAAACGAGCGTCCACCAGCCCTACTCCGCTTGAAGCGCGGCACCACGGCCAGTTCAAGGTCAGCAGATCTTAAGGGTCGCACTGGAATGTAGTTGGCCATAAGGACCAAGAGGATCGTTGCTGGGGACCCCTTCAGAATCTTATAGGCGACGCAGAGGACCTTAAACTGGATCCGCTGGGCCACCGGGAGCCAATGCAGTGACCGCAGGGTACTGGAAGTAGGACAGAATCTTGGGAGGCCTACCACCGCTCTAGCTGCGGCGTTCTGAATCCTCTGTAAGCGCCGGATCTCAGCCTGATTCAACCCGGCCAACAAGGAACTCGCATAATCCAGCCTAGAGATGACAGTAGCTTGGATCATGAGTTGCCTGGTAGGAGCGTCGAAGAACTTAAGCACAGGACGGAGCCCGCGCAGGATGCCAAAGCAACATGCGGCCGTGCGTTTGGTGTGACACACAAACGAGAGGGAGGGGTCCAGCCAGACCCCGAGGTTCTTAAGCTCGGCGACTGGGATGGGAGCAGGTCCCAAATCCCCCGGCCACCATCTCTCTCCCCACAGTTCCGGCTGTCTGCCAAAAACCATGACCTCGGTCTTACTAGCGTTCAGCTGGAGACAGTTGGACGTCATCCAGCTGGCGACCGCCCGCAGTCCTTGTTGAAACCTGGGGGCATCAACTTCGGCATCCCCGCTGATCGTGACCGCTAGCTGGGTGTCATCGGCATATGACACCATGGTCATACCCTGTTGTTTGACAACCTCAGCTAGCGGCCTTACGTACAGATTAAACAATGTAGGGCTCAGCGAGGAGCCTTGGGGGACCCCCAGGTTTAACGGATGGAATTTGGACTGATAAGGTGGGACAGTCACGCTAAAGGCCCGGTTGGTTAAAAACGACCGGAACCACTCGAGAGCGATGCCGGTGACCCCAGCCTCCTCTAGACGCAGCAGAAGGATGGGATGCGAGACGGTGTCAAAGGCAGCGCTTAGATCTAATAGCACAAGCGCTGCCGTTTGTCCCGCGTCAAGCACGGAGCGAAGATGCTCCACCATATAAAGCAGAGCCGTCTCCGTGCTGTGACCAGCCCTAAACCCATTCTGCGTAGCGTCGAGGATATCTGCGCGGCAGAGATGTTCCGAGAGGACAGCATTTACGTGCGCCTCCATAACCTTAGCCGGCCACGGCAGGAGTGAAATCGGCCGATAGCTCTCCGGCTTGCTCCCGTCAAGGCTAGGTTTCTTAAGAATAGGCCGAACCATGGCTCGCTTCCACTTCTGTGGGACTTTGCCAGATGTAATTGGCACAATATAGCAACATTATGAGTCTTTTTAGAGAGAAATAGGAAAAAAAGTGCTCCGTATTAATGCATCTTTTTTTCTAAAAATGGCATCAACAATCGGTTTAATGTGCCAAAGTCATTGGCTTCCCAGCTTCAGGAACATGCAGAGCTGAATCAAAAAACTAATTTTGGACCACATTTGTGGCATTTGTCAAAGAGGTAACCCATTTTCCTCTTCTTTATGCTCACAACCTACTTCCAGTTTGTGGTGGAAACCAGTATACAACTCATGGATGACCTGGAAAGCTTTAGATTTTTGAAATGTAGATACAATTCCAAATTCAGCATGGGGTCATATGTGTAAATTCCTCAAGGTTTTCCCAAGGAAAATAGCTGTTGAAATAAAGTAATTTGCAAAAGCAATATACAATTAAGTCCACTAGATGTTCTTGTTGTGAGTTTGTCGGTCAATCTCAAGAACCCAGGTTCCAAACCAATCTATTTCTAAAGTGGACACAAGATATGGAGTTTAGGAGCAATGGTTATTTGTACATCTCTGAGTTTGTGGGTACCAAAACTAGCTTATGAATTAGAGGGTAGTTTTCTCAATGCTTTCTTTCTTATCCACTGGCTTACATTTGAAAGGCACAATTGCAGCAACATTCAATTGGAAATAACAAATGTTCTACTATTTTATGCTCCCCCACGTCTTCTGACAAAAATGGAACCTCACTTGTACGAGTAGGGTACTGCCTGTGACAGGAAACAGGCCAAAACACAACATGAACCCATCACATTTTTTCACTGGAAACTGCCTCCTTTTTTCAATGTGGGTAGCTGTGTATTTTGGACTCTAACTCAGCCGGCACCAAGGAAAATGCTATAATTGTACTTAACCAGCTTCAGCTAGGCTAAAACTGCTGTGCCACACTCCCATTCCATGAATGACTTAGGTTTATTCTAGTATTTGAATAAAGCAGTTCATTTGTAAGCTGTGCCTGGCGTGAATGTAGTTTGGGGTCCTTATCTCTGGACAAATAAACTACAGAAAACCTAGTAAACCTGTGGATTTTTTTAAACTGGACACCTAGGGGTAAGTAGTAAGCAAATTTATTTCTTCAGTTAAAACAATTCTAGTCATAAAAGATACATTAAATCATATTGAAGAATCAGCTCCAGCACTACTACACTAAGTGGTAAGCTTGCTTGCACCTGCCTTACATTGTGGTGGTTAATTATCCAAAGATGTATTGCTCAATACTCATACACACCATGCTCACTATTACAGGGGGTCATGTACTTCTGCTACCTACCACGATTGAGCAACCTATGATTAAGACCGTTTGTCAGACTATCAGTTTGCCTCTCATATGGGGGTAAGACAACCAGTTTCTCAATAACCCACAGTTCATTAATACCTCAAGCGTCAATCTCCAGCTTATTGATCAAACCACTTTAGTATTCTTACATGTGCAGCACCCGAGTGGGTCCCCGTGTGAGTATTCCCCTTTCCTCTCTCGCTTTACCGGTGTCTCACTTATTTCACTGTCCCACGAGGCTGGCCAATCGCCATCAGGTACTCACTATTCCATCAAAGTTCCCCTTTTTTAGGGTTCCTAGCGGACATATAGCATTCTAAGCAGATGCCGTCTTTTCATTTTCTGATCATTAGATTGTCCCCATATACCTTGGTCCTGAATAGACCCTGCACTGTAAAAGGGTCGAAACGCCGTCGACTGTATTTGAAAGCGACCCAGTTTAGCAGCTCTGACTATTGTACACAGAAGCTGTAATCATTACTAAGTCAATCTTTGGTTGCCTTAAAAAAATTGTGGAAACCAAGTTGTAAACGTTACATGTTTTTCACTTTGTTTTATGGTTCCATTTCACTTGGAGTCACAAAAGCACTATTGTTTTTTCTTGATCTGTGTATATATCAATTTGAATTTTACCAATCTCATAAAAAGAATTAATGTGAACATAATGTGAACATAAAGTCTGCAAGGACCTCTTTCTTTCTGACATCACCTTAACCCGTTTTTTTATTGCGATTGTGCATTTGATAATTATTATTATATATTACCCAACTTTCCACTGGAACCGTTGTTTCTGTTACATAGGACATACCCTGGTTCCTAGTGAGTAGGGTGCCCCTTGTTCTTGTTCTCGCCCAGTAACAAATGCGGCGGCACTGTTAAAGCGGCAGCAGTGCTGCTTCTCACCAGCACCTCCAGCCCCTCCCCACCCTCCCAGGCCGGCCTACAGAATTGCCAAGGCTAGTTTGTGTTACTAGTCCAGCCCTGGGAACAAGGTGCATAATCTTACAATAAACCATGATATACATCCCTAGACCAGAGTAGCAAATGAGCATGACCTTCCGAGTTTGATGGCAAGAAACAAACACTGCTCATAAACTGAGATCTCATGGAGTCCAGCCCCAATGAAAATCAAATTTGAACTAGGGCCAAACCTCCCATAATTTGGCAATGCTCAGGAAAAAAAACATATTCCCACACTTTTTGACATCCCTCTACGTGAAGAGAAATAAAATTGGTTTAAGACATTTTAAATTGGGTATACAAATGTCCTCCTTTGACTAATATAAAATAAATGAAACAATACAGAATGAGCCATGGTATGGGCAGATAAATTGTCACACTCACACGGACCAAGGGTGCCCTGTGTGGCCCAGCCTTTTGTAAAACTTATGAGTGGCAAAAGGACGTTCAATCTAAACCTGGTGGTACACATTGTTAGTCCAGGTCAAATATGGCTTGATTAAGAGGACAGTTTAACATTTCGTGTTGGTAATTGACACGTTCAAACCAGCCATAAAATCAGCAAAGATGTCAAGAAACAGTTGTAGCCCTAATGCGGTTCTTGGCATAAGGATGCCATCGTCTGCATATAATAGGACTGGTAATAATCCAACTCTAACACGAGTGGCTTTGCATTGTTTACCACCCAACACCGCATCAAGGCCATTTACATAGATGGTAAATAAAAAAGGGGCCAGGATCCACTCCAGCCTGATGCCTCAGTAATGGGGAAATGATTAGTACATGAACCATCCAACCCAAATCTAACTGAAGCAGACATATCCTGGTGAAAGACTGCAAAAAAAGATCCCAACGCTGGATAGACACTGAGAGATATCAGCATTGCCCAGAGTTTGAATTGTTTCACCGGGTCGAATGCTGACATGAGATCCATGAATTCCAAGAAGAGAGTACCCTTCTTGGCTATGGTGTACTTCTGGATTAATAAATAGAGCTTTAGGCCCTGGTTCATGGTACTCATACCATGAAATTAAATGAAATGAAAGCAGATTTATAACGCGCAAAACTCAGCCCAATGGGCATCAAGGCGCCTAACCAAAATAATTGCAAGTCCAGAGAGCTAATTACTAGTAGGCTTTCTTGAAACACCATGTTTTGAGGGCCTTTTTAAAGAGGGGCAGTGAGGATAAAGGCTTAAGCTCCAGGGGGAGTGCATTCCAAAGACGAGGGGCAACTGTAGAGAAAGCTCTTCCTCCCCATCTGGTCTTCTTAGTCCGAGGAATTACCAAGAGATTCTGTTGTGATGAGCGTAAACTTCTGCTGGGAACATAGCCAGAGAGAAGTGATCCCAACCCATCAGATGTTCCTGCTTTCAGAGCCCTATGCACTAGACAAATGATTTTAAAAGAGATACGGTGCTCTACAGGAAGCCAGTGAAGGCTCTTTCTGGCTAGAGTTGCAGAGGAGGAGCAGGGGATGTCTAGTACAAATCTTGCTGCCGCATTTTGTACTATTTGGAGACGCTGGATCAGTCCCTTATTGATCTCTGCGTACAGTGAGTTGCAATAGTCTAGTCTTGAACCGACCAACGCAACCACTGTTTCCTAGCTTCCGGGGAAAGGTAATGCACTATTCTTCGAAGAATTTTGATAACTCCCCAACAGGTGGCCACCGTTCTATTGACCTGAAAGGTCATTGCCAGCGAGGTTTCAAAAATGACCCCAAGGTTTCTAGCTAAATGTGAAGGGACAGGGCAGGTTCCCAAGGATGGCGGCCACCATTCATTTGACCATACATCCTGGTCCCTTCCAAAGATCAGCACCTCGGTCTTATCGCCATTCAGCCTCAAGGAGTTGAGTATCATCCAGTCAGCGACTGATTGCGTACAGCTCCTGAAGCTGGACGCGGAGGTGCTAACCGATTGAGCCAACGACACCATGATCTGAGTGTCGTCTGCATACGACACTACTTCCATTCCCTGCGCTTTTACTAATCTCGCTAGGTGGCCACGTAAATGTTAAATAGGGTCGGGCTTAAGGCCGACCCCTGTGGCACCCCGTATTGTAGAGATTTAGCAGGGGAGAGGTATTCTCCCAGTTTGACCCTCTGTTCTCTATGGTCTAGAAAAGAGGACAGAAGGCTCAATGCGGGCCCCTCTACTCCTATCTCCCTCAACCGAGATGTTAAGATCGAGGGAGATAGGGTGTCTCATGCTGCGGTCAGATCAAGTAAGACTAGCAGCGTTGTCTGTCCCTGGCCCACTTTCATTCTGATGTTGTCTGTCACAATAGTAAGTGCGGACTCCGTGCTATGGAATTTCCTGAACCCATGCTGGGTCTGATCTAAAAACCCAGAGGAGTCCAGGAAGGCAGACAGGTGCGAATTCAGGTGAGCCTCAGGCATTTTGGCGGGGGCAGGAAGTAAGGAGATGGGCCTGAAATTTTTCAAGATTGTGGGGTCAAGGGAGGGCTTTTTAAGTAGTGGCCTGACAATCGCTTTCTTCCAAACTGAAGGAAAAACCCCCTGTGACAGGGCACCATTCATTACCTCTAGTAAAGGAGGCCTGAACCTGTACTGTGAGTCTGAAATGATGGTGTTCTCCCCGGCCCACTGAGATAACCTCCCCCAGGACCACCTGACCCAAAACCTTGACAGTACTATCGATCAGGGAAATGGGCCTGTAGGATCTAGGCTCTGTCTAGTTGTCCTTTTTAAATATTAGGACAATAACTGAATGTGACCATGAGCTAGGAGGGCCTGATGGTATGGAAGCATTTAAGATGACAACAAAGGAGCCCTGTTAAAAACATCACACCTGAAGAGGGCTGCTGTTACACCACCAGCGGCAGTGTCCTTGTTACAGACTAAGCGCCTGATGGGCGAAGAGACCTCCTCAATAGAAAAGGAAAGATGGGGTCACCCAGAACTCCCTTGTGCATGTTAAAGATTGCTGCTTCCAGCTAGCCCTCGAATGAAAAGATTTGGGGAAAGTGGTCATACCATTTGTGATTACCGAGGACAGAGTTGGAGCAGCGTCAGGCAACTAAAAAAGTGTGGTTAAGGACTCTCCAAAATGTGTCTCACTCTCAATAGCTGTTCCCATACCTCATCTTTGAGGGACTCCCTTCTCTCTTTTTTGGCCTTCTTATAAATAGCACAGGCCTATTTGATCTACTCCCTATTCCTTGGGGAGCATTTAAGGACCATCATGAGAGCTCCATGAGCCTTGGAACAAGTATCATCAAACCACTGAGTACCCCTTACAGTGGTAGATCCACCACGGGGTGTGGTGAGAGTGGATCTCACCCCTGCAGACAGATTAGAGAAAGCAATTAGGACATCAGTAGGGGCAGAAATAGGTTTTAGGCAACATTCCAGTGTTCAAATGTTGAAGCAGGCTTTAATCATCATAAAGGAGACGGTATTTAGAAAAAATATTAAAAAAAAGTATTGTGATGCAAAAATGTCAAGTTGTAAATATCGTGATGCACAAATATTGTGTGCAAAAATATCGTTGACAAGAATATAAATTTTAAGGTAAGTAATATCAATGTTAAAAATATCTATGTTGTTAATAATATCATTTATTAAATTGTGTATGTAGTTTAGTATATATTTTAACTTTATATAATATAATTTGTTTGTATAATTATTGTTAATGTTTTTGAATATAGTTTATAAATGTAAAGTTGTTTTAAAATGTGATGTAATAGGTTATTGTTATTTTTAGTACTGTAGTAGGTTGTAGAGTATATATAAGTACAGGGTGGAAAGGTATTTCATTATAATTAATTAATAAGTCATTTTTTATTACTATTAAATATTTAATTGATAATTAATTATGTTAATTGTGTAATTTTGTTTTTTATTAGATTACGTTTTAGGTGCAGATCGTGGGTTTGAAGTGTATAATTAGAAGTCATCTAATTATAATTAATAATTATTTTTTAATTACTACTAATCATTTACTTGATCATTAATTATGAAAGTTGTGCAATTAATTTAGTTTTCTACTGATACTTTTGGTATGGGTTATTTATGTAGGGGTTAAGGGGTGATGGATATTAATTATAATAATCAGTAATTAGTGTTAATTAGTAACAATTATTTATTTGATACTAATTATGTATATTGTGTAATTAAGATTGTATTTCAGTTATTATATCAGGTGCAGGTTGTTGGGTTTGTAGGGATAAAAGGTGGGAAGTTTATTAAGTATAATTAATGTATTATTAGTTGATTAATATTATTTGTTTAATAGAGAATCAATTATGTCGATCATTTGCATATTATATTCTTCTTTTATATATTCTGTGTGCGTTGTTGCATTTGTAGAAATTAAGGGTTGGAATTAAATTAAATACAATCATTGTATTATTAATTATTACTATTAATTGTTTAATTGGTAATTATGTAAAATTTGTAATTATTAAAATTTTTGAGATCTATTTTAGGGCTGTGTTGTCGAGCTTGTAGAGCTATAGGACAGGAAGTTATTTAAGATACAATACATTTAAAAATAGTAAGTGTGTTATTTATTATGATATGTTTTAATTGTGTTATGCTTTTAACATGTAAATAGCATCATATTAGTTGGTTGTTATGATTGTGAGAATATAGTGTGATAATTATCTATATTAATAATATTTGTTTGAATTTAAAATACTTAAAATACTTATTAAACACTTGTAATCAATATATAATGTTCATGGTTTTTGAAAGTTTTAGATATATTTTATATTTCTTGTTATTTATTTTAGGAGTTTTTCATACAGCGCTGCCCTGACCCGAGGGTATCGCGGAGCGCTTCACAACAGAGATTGATAAGAGATACTTAATAAAGCTGTATTAAACAGACGATCAAAGTCCACGAGTGCTGCTTATTCTTAAGATAGTAGTAGAGTCTTGAGGTGTCCTTGTTGTAAACATGGCTGAGGTAGTTCAAGGGACCTGAGGAAACCTTGGTTATTGGCTGAGGTGCGTCAGTTGGTGCAGAGCCAGTACGTAACAGGGATAGGGTTTGGCGTGGGGGTGGGTGTTATCCCTTCGGGATAGAGCAGTTAAGGAGGAGCGCTTTAAGGAGCATTTTGAATTTTGTGAAGGACGGGATCGTTCGGATGTCTGCTGGAATGGAGTTCCAGATTTTTGGCGCATTTCCCATGAATGACCTGGCCGCTGTTGATTGTTTGCGTGTTCTAATGGGGATGAGAAGGAGGGAGTTGGAGCTCCTGAGGTTCCTTGTCTAACCTGCCCTCTTAAGCTTGGCTGCAAGGTAGTTTAGTTTCCCTGTGTGTAATGCTTTGTGTGTGAGGCAGGCCGTTCTGATGTGCGCCCGCTGATCAATTGGGAGCCATTTTAGCTATTTTAGTGCCGGAGAGATGTGATCATATTTCCTGATTCTAGTGACCATTCTGGGTGCTGCGTTGAGGGTTGTTGTAAGGGGAGCTAGGTGGGTTTTAGCAGTGCCGGTTAAGGTTGCATTACAGTAGTCGAGTCTGGATAGCACAAGGGCTTCGGTGGCATTTTTGAGGTCTGTGTAAGGAATTAATGGTTTAATCTTGTAGAGAAGCTTCAGGTTGAGGAAGGTGGCCTTTGCAGAGTTTTTGATGTGTTTGGTCCAGGGTGATTCCTAGTGATTTTACGGAATTAGCCAGGGTGAGATTGCAGTTCAGAGTATCCAAAGCTTTAAGCCATTCTGCAATTTGTGGGTTCTCTTCTTTGTTCGATATGAGGAGGATCTCTGTTTTGTCCTGAATAAGTTTAAGGTTGTTTAGGGAGAGCCAGTGTTGAATTTCTTTTAGGGTGTTGTTTAGTCTGAGGATGTCGTCTGGGGAGGAGGTTTCCAGATAGATCTGGGTGTCATCTGCATATAGGTTAAAGGGGATATTAGCATTTTTTAGTATGGAGGTGAGGGGTTCCATGTATATGTTGAACAGTTGCGGTGAGAGCACTGAGCCTTGGGGTACACCCCTGTTGACTGGGTGAAGGTTGGAGGTAAAGTTTTCGATTTTTATCCTTTGCGATCGGTTGTAGAGGAAGGAGGTGAACCGGCGGACGACCGTCTCATCGGCACCCACCCTTTCTTGTAGGGGCTTGATGAGAAGATGGTGGTCAACCGTGTCAAAGGCTGCTGATAGGTCAAGGAGAATTAGACAGCTGTGATTGTTATCTAGTGACTTGCGGATATCATCTGTGATGTTTTGGATCGCTGTCTCCGTGCTGTAGCCTTTTCTGAATCCCGATTGGTGAGGACCAAGAAGATTGATGTTGTCCATATGCTGAGTCAATTGTGATAGGATGCATTTTTTGAGAATTTTGGACAGGAGGGGGAGATTGGAGATAGGTCTGAAGTTGTTCAGATCTGTGCAGTCCAGGCCTGGTTATTTTAGTACTGGTGTTATTTGGCCTACTTTAAGGCAATCCGGTACGATGCCGGTTCTTAGGGAGCTGTTGATGATCCTGCACCAGAACAGGGCTATTGTGAGTTTGAGTTTTTTGGTCATTTGGAAGGTATAGGATCAAGGACGTGAGAAGCAGGTTTGAAGGTGGAGATTAGCTTGCTTCTGAGATTGGATTGAAGGATTTCCAAGAATTTGTGTGGTGCCTGTAAGTTTTTTCATTTGGGGGTGGGTCAGGCTATCACAGGCATCGTTGTTGGTGATGTCTAGTGAGAGCTCAATCTTGGAGATTTTTTCTTTGAAGAAGGTGGCAACGTTTTCGCACTGTTCCTTGGAGGCCTGGGTAGAGGACACGGGGGCTTGGTGGTTTGTTGCTTGATGCTTTTGAAGAGTTCGTTGGGCCTGTTTTTTCCATTGTCCAGGGCAAGGCAGAAGAAGTTAGATTATTCGTTATCAATGTGTTTTTTGTAGTTTCTTCGAGCTACTTTGAGTTGCTCGAGTACGGGTGTGGAGGGGTTGTTTCTCCACTGTGTTTCTGTGGTCCTGAGTTGTCTCCTTTCGTTATTGATGTCAGTATTGAACCAGGCTCTGGATGGGATGTTCCTGGCTTTTTTTTTTTTAAAGGGGCTCTCTAGTCAAGAATGGATGTCATGGATGTGTTGTAATGGTCGGTGAGTTATGTCGTGGAGAGATCCCCCGTGGAGGCGGTGAGGAGGGAGTTGACTTTTTCTTCCAGGTCGGTCATGTTGATCTGGGTGAGGTTTACGGTCCATTTGTGCTCTTCTTGGGTGGGGTGTTGTAGAGTGGCTGGTTGAGTGAGATGAAAGAGGATTAAGTGGTGGTCAGACCAGTCTACAGGCAGGGTGTGGATTATCTTCACTGTGTAACGTTTGGTGATAATGGCATCAAGGGTTGCACCTTAGTTGTGAGTTTCTTCTGTGCAGTGTTGATTGAGGTTGTAGGCACACACTCAAGTTTTGAATTAGCTGGTTGCTCTCTTCATTCCAGTGTAGGTTGAGGTCTCCCAGAATTAGGTTGTTCGCCTCTCGTAGTGAGCAGTGGGCAATCAGGTCAGACAGGTGTTCGGCGAACGTGGTGGGGTTGCCTGGGGGGTGGTAAATAAGGTGGCAGGTTAGAGTTTTGTTGTTGCCCATGTTGATGTTGACTGTTAGGCATTCAAAGGTGTTGTAATTGAGGGAGGTAATTTCCGACACGGAAATATTGTCTCTGTGGATGATTGCTATGCCTATTCCTCTTTGGTCTTTTCGGTCTTTGTTGGTGATGGTAACGCCTGGGGAACAAGAGTGTCCAGGAGAGGTGCAGAGGAGTTGTTGAGCCAGGTTTCAGTGATGATTGCTATGTCTATGTCATGAGTGAGGATGGATCCTGCAAATTCAGTAGCATGTTTGATGGCTCATCTGCAGTTTATGAGCATGCAGTTAGTGGGGGTCTCTGCTTTGGTGTTTTTTCATTAGGGGGGCTGTGGGGATGCTTGTGCAGGTGGACGGCATTCTGGGAGAGTTCCGAGGGGCTTGGACTCTTCCTAGTCCCGAGTTCACCTTGATTTTGTATTGGAGGGTGGGAACTAAAGGATTGTCGTACGAGGAGGCGAGGTCCGCCGTGTCACCCTCAGACATGGCATCTTTAGTTCTTATGGGTCTTTGTGCCATTGAGGGGATGGGGTTGCCTAACTATCTATGTGGGGGGACTGGGGACGGTATTTGTTGTGTGTGGGTGGTGGGGGAGTGGGTGTGTTGAGGTTGCTGGGGCGCCGCCAGGTTGGCTAGGATTTCGCTAAAGCCCTGGATAATAGTAGCTATCTAGGTTTCTAGTTTGGAGAGACACTGCTCAGTATTGAGGTCATTGAGGTATCGGGACTGGTCCTGAGCGAGAGTGTTGGGTCTAGAGGGCGGGAGTCCTGGGGTATTGAGTGGCTTAGTGGTGGCTGAGTTGTAAGTTATTGTATTTGTCTCTCTCTACTGTTGTATAGACTGTAGAGGAAATAGTTAATTTAACCCCTCCGCAATCCAACACTTTCCCTAATGTTGCACCGACTGGAATGGGAATAGTATATGTATTTGTCGTACAATTTTATAGTTTTGTTTACCTTGTTTACATTTATATTATTATAATGTTCATGAGTATTTAAAATTATATTATTTTTAATTAGTATTATTTGTAATATATTTTTAAGCAAAAGATTTTTTTTCTTTTTTTTGTATGTATAATTAAATTGGTATGTTTTTTTAATTGCTTCTACTTTAATTGTTATGGTTTTTTATTTTATATATATATATATTCACTGAAAAAACCATAGGTTATAGACCATATATAGTTAGGAATTAGCATTTAAAAAACCTTATTTTACTCACACAAAACCATTGAAATTCCATATATAGTTAGTTGCACTAACTATATATCGCGCACCCGCAATCCACTGCTGATGATGTCACATATTACATCATTCATGACATGGTCAGTGACATCACTGATGACATCACTGATGACATCTCAAATGACATCACTGATGACATCACTGATGACATCTCAAATGACATCACTGATAACATCTCAAATGACATCACTGATGACATCACTGATGACATCTCAAATGACATCACTGATGACATCATCCAGTGACTGTGTGTTTCTGTAAAGTTTAAATATGTTTGATATATTGAAGAATGAGTGGATGTATAAGTGTCTGGATGAAGGATTTAGTAGGTGCGTGACTGACTGTATGAGTGAGTGAATAAATGTGTCGAACTAAATGCATGGGTTAGTGACTAAACTGTCTGAATGTGTGCATCAGTATGTCTGTTGTGATGTAAACTGCTGCATGTGTTGATCATTAGCTATACGAGAGGTTATATGTGTTATCGATTGGTTGCCCAAGTATTTGTATGGGAGATTGAGTTTGTGTGGGGGTGGCTGGGAGGTGTGTGACTCTGTGCATAGATGTGTGAGCAGTTGATTCACTAGGTGTATGAGTTCAAGAGTGCATGTGGAAACAGCTACATGGGCGGTTGACTGTGTGCATGAGTGTATTGATGAGTGAATGGATATCTCAATGCTACATGTCATAGTAAGTACATATGTAAAACACAGTACATGTGAGAGTTGACATATATAAATAACTGTGCATGAGAGCCACTGAATGTGTGAGTGGCTGTATGGATCATTGTGAACTTGTTTCAGGGATTGTATAAGAGAGTAAATATGTGTTAGTATATGTTTGAATAAGTAAGTGTGTATAACTGTATAGTTGAGGAAATGGAGGTGAGATTGTTTCTTTGCATGACTGACTAGGTGTGTGAGTAACTCCATGGATGAGTGACAGTGTGTGAGTGTCTGTATACACTGAGTGTAACTAAGGTTATATTAGAGTCTGAGGAGGTTTATCGTATTAGCACAAGAATGATGTCAAATGAGATGTCATCAGTGATGTCATCAGTGATGTCATTTGAGATGTCATCAGTGATGTCATCAGTGATGTCATTGACCATGTCATGAATGATGTAATATGTGACATCATCAGCAGTGGATTGCGGGTGCGCGATATATAGTTAGTGCAACTAACTATATATGGAATTTCAATGGTTTTGTGTGAGTAAAATAAGGTTTTTTAAATGCTAATTCCTAACTATATATGGTCTATACCTATGGTTTTTTCAGTGAATTTTCAAGGTTTTTAAAATGCTAATTCCTAACTATATATGGTCTCTAACTTATGGTTTTTTCAGTGAATTTCAATGGTTTTTTAATAGCAAATATCATAGGCTGTCGAATGTCAAGTACATGGTAAGTAAAAACATTTTCGTGTTTATGCACACTGATCTGCTTTGAATGCTGCCCCCCCTCCCCCTCATTTCTATTTGGAGTACTCTCTCTTTGCAGATAGTGAAGGGTAGTTAACGCAGGCCTTTGCCCCCGTTGTAATCCGTCGTGCCTGCTTCTCTCTCCATTTGATTGATTGTTATCCAAGCATTTACTGTTTTAGAATTGGTTCTCTTTGGTTCATTCTCTATTTACAAACAAGCACAGAGTCGCAATTCTCTGTTTAGTCTTTGCAGATAGTGAAAAATCGTGTAAAAAAACAAAAGGAATCGAGCAAAATCAGTAGGCCACTAATGGGATCTCTTTTTGACCTCGCTAAAATAGAAACATTAGGAACAACCCCTCATGAGAAATACGAAACTAGTGAGATGAACTGAGCTCCACACCATGATGGCTGCAAGACAGCTCGGCTCCGCCACCCACCCCGCCCAAAATAACGATGAACTCTATGCAAATATTACAAATATATACAACACACCAGCAAAGTAACAGGGTAAAACATTTTATTAAATAACTATTTACATAACTATTTTATACTTTTTGTTGCCCGATCCGGCTAGCTCAATCGATCGAGCATGAAACTCATGCACTCTGATAGTTCAAAGTTTTGAGGAGTGCTTGTAACACTGTCTGAAGCTTATTTGCACTTGCTACAGCTTCACTATTCTCAATGTAAGTGGGGGCTGTTTGAGGACGTGACTGCATATGAAAACAATGTGATGCGGTGCCACCCTGAACCGCTTGACGGAGGCCCCCGAGGGACGGTGTGATGGTGCGGACTCGGAGGGGGCGCTTGGCTCCGGCCCCCTCCCCAAGTCGTGTTGCCCTGGTGTGGCCTGAGATCGCCCCCGATATAGGTGGCCGGCTCCCGGGGTCAAGCGGAACTTTTTGCCTTTTGGTGACTCTTCCATTCTTGACCTTGTCCCACAATCCGTTTCACCTAAAGACACGCTGTAGTGGGGCGCCCCTTTACCGTTTCAGTTGCCATTCCGCCCGCTTTTGCTACACTGTGCCTCTTCCGCTATTCAGCTGTTTACCGCCCTCTCTTTCGACTACAGCGTCTCGCTCACCATGTAGTTGAGTTGCTCCCGCTCTTGCGGTGCAGCGATAGGCGGCTGCCACAGGACTCTCAAAATGGCGGCCGGCTCTTCAGATTTGGGCGTGGTCCACTAAAATGGCCCTGGGACACCTTGGAAATCGGACGCTTGTCTGCTAGGTCTTGGACCCCATTCTCGAAAGCGTCCCCTCAGCCTTGAAGATTCTACAAAAGTCTTGGGGGCCCCCGACTCCCGCAGGCTTCTGGTGGGGAGCGGCTGCCATGATTGCTCGTGGAATGGCCACGACGGAGCTACGAGATGGTGGTGCTCTCATGCTGACGCCAGCTTCAGTCTGAAACATCCAGAAACACTGTAGACTACCAATTCGAACAGTTCCGGTAGCGCCCCAACGTGACCCGGTAGAGAAGAACTTGCCCTCCCCTCTTTGACTGATGGTTCTTGTTGCCTGTCCCTTCTGTTGTCATTTAACAGAACTATTTAGCCTGCTGAAAGGGGTTGTGTTCCGACCGCTGGTTGGTGGAGACATTTTGACTATATTCTGGACCTGCGTTGTCGCGTAATGCGTCATATGACGCGCCGCGTTAGCGCATCCGGAAGTGCTCCGGTGCGCGAAGCGCAGCTTCCCGGAAGCGATCCGGGGCGCGGCGCGCAGCGCGTAACGTAAGCATAACAGGTCATGTGACTTGTTAATAAAACTTTTCAATGGTTCATTTTACTTTTCTTATTCTAATGATGAAAGGCTTGGTCATATGACCTAAAAATTACGCTTTTTATTACTTTCGAACATTATTTTGTTATAATGTTCCAGGCTAATGTACTTTCCCGGAAAATTTACAACTGTCCTGCAAGTAAAATATATTCCTTTTTCGAGAAAAAGGGCGTTTCTTCGTCCCATGACGGAGCCGTTGAGCAAAAGAGGCTCGGCCTGCTGTCTTAGTCGCCGATACGCCTGAATATCAGATTCTTATCGATCACTTTATGTTGCAGGAGTAGAAAACACAACAGCCCTTGACCATTTATCTTTACTGCGTTCCTGCGTATTATACCTTTTACCCTTCATGTAATTGGACTGCTTTATTTCACTTGCCTTTTACTGATTCTAAAACAGTGACTATTATTAAAAACTTTACCAATGTAAATACTACTACCATGTTTTCTTTTAAAAACCTTTATTGTGAAAATGTCAGTATACAAATACGGGCCTATAACCACGTGGGCCGGCCATGGAGCAAACTGTAATCGTATATGATGAGTAGACATTTACACTGTAGAGGAACGTAACGGGCGGGCCATTAGGTTGCAAGAACTAAGGTGTCTAACAGTTGCGGAATCGGTGGACGTACATTTTATAATTAAAATACGACAGGGCCAGTTACAATAAAATTATCTAGATATACATTTGCGGGCAAGTACCATGGGTGACGTTAATTCGAACTTTCAATAGTACAGTAATCAATAACACATCAGAACTTAATATCAATAGGGATGTCGAAATATTCAATCAATTCTCGTCCCCGCCCGCCATGTGCTTCAAAACTGCATACGTATCTCGTGATATCAAGGTTGTGCAACCAGTACACAACAAGGAGTTACGAGTCCCATTTATTCCGGCGCCATTTTGGGCGAGGACGGGCAGGTCCAGGATATAGTCAAAATGTGTCCACCAACCATCGACTATGATGATGTTCATATGCTGTATTTATTAGAGTAACACTCATCTGTCCACATGAAATTAATTTGCCACAATCTAAACATGTCATTTTAATCTTTCCAAAGTTCTTCTAAATATTTGGGACCGTTTCCCTTGCCTCTGATGCTGTCAGTGCCACTTCTTTGGTGAATGTACTGGCAGGTCGGGGGTTCTCCTCCAAATCTCTCTTTTGTGCAGCACTATAATTAATCGGTGCCACCTCTCCATATGACGATGCATGGTATAATTACCATAACTATATTTTTTTTCGGTTCCTCTGGAGAGTACATTGTGGCAGATGAGGCAGGTAACGTACTGGGCATTTACCTTTTTTGCATGTAGAGGAAAGGAAAAAAAATTCGAGCGTCCGAGTTCTAAGGTGTCCCAGGGCCATTTTAGTGGACCAGGCCCAAATCCAAAGAACAGGCCGCCATTTTGAGAGTCCTGTTGCAGCCGCCTGTCGCTGTAGCATCAAGAGCGGCCGAAACTCAGCTGAATGGCAACTGAAACGGTAAAGGGGCGCCCCACTACAGCAGACAAGCCTCCACCTGGGGAGGCCCGTTCACGCCGCCTCCCCCCCCCCTTTGGGCACCCCACGCCGTTATTCGGAGCAGCATTGTAGGATGGCCACACCAGTGCGGCAACTTGCTAGACACCACCTCGGTGCCAACCGAATCTCAGCGCCTTGTGGTGTCTTCCATTCCGAAAATATTGTTGTGCTGCCTTCGGCCTATTCGCCGCAAGTGCGCACGCAACTCAGCTGCATAGCAAGTGAAACACCAAGGGGCGCCCCACTGCAGCCGAGGAACCTTCATCTTGGAGGCGACGCACAGCATCACATTGCTTTCCAATGCAGTCAGATCCTCAAACAGCCCCCACTGACTGACGCGAACTCACAGGCCAACGGGGCGCCCCACGCCGACTTTCGGCGCAGCATTGTAGGATGGCCACACCAGTGCGGCAACTTGCTGGACCCCACCTCGGTGCCATCCGGATCTTGGCGCGTTGCGCTGCCTTTGGCCCTATTCGCACATGGGTCCGCTACTGACGCCACCTCACAGGCCAACGGGGCACCCCACGCCGACTTTCGGCGCAGCATTGTAGGATGGCCGCACCAGTGCGGCAACTTGCTGGACCCCACCTCGGTGCCATCCGGATCTTGGCGCGTTGTGCTGCCTTCGGCCTATTCGCACATCGGTCCGCTACTGACGCGAACTCACAGGCCAACGGGGCGCCCCACGCCGACTTTCGGCGCAGCATTGTAGGATGGCCACACCAGTGCGGCAACTTGCTGGACCCCACCTCGGTGCCATCCGGATCTTGGCGCGTTGTGCTGCCTTCGGCCTATTCGCACATCGGTCCGCTACTGACGCCGCCTCACAGGCCAACGGGGCACCCCACGCCGACTTTCGGTGCAGCATTGTAGGATGGCCACACCAGTGCGGCAACTTGGTGGACACCACCTCGGTGCCATCCGGATCTTGGCGCGTTGTGCTGCCTTCGGCCTATTCGCACATCGGTCCGCTACTGACGTCGCCTCACGTGCCAACGGGTTTTCTACGCTTTTTATACCCTACGCCGCATAACAGGTCATGTGACTTGTTTATAAAACTTTTCATTGGTTCATTTTACTTTTGGTTTCCTAATGATGGAAGGCTTGATCATATGACCTAAAAATAACACTTTTCATTGGATGAAAACTTTTTTTTTTTCCCAAACGATGAAAGCCCCACCTTGTTTCTGGATGTTTCAGACTGAAGCTGGCGTCAGCATGAAAGCACCACCATCTCGTGGCTCCGTCGTGGTCATTCCGCGAGCAATCATGGCAGCCGCTCCCCACCGGAAGCCTGCAGGAGTCGGGGGCCCCCAAGACTTTTGTAGAATCTTCAAGGCTGAGGGGACGCTTTCGAGAATGGGGTCCAAGACCTAGCAGACAAGCGTCCGATTTCCAAGGTGTCCCAGGGCCATTTCAGTGGACCAGGCCCAAAAAGGAAAGAGCCTGCCGCCATTTTGAGAGTCCTGTGGCAGCCGCCTATCGCTGCACCGCAAGAGTGGGCGCAACTCAGCTGAATGGCGGATTTTGGCACAGTGTACCAAAAGCGGGCGGAATGGCAACTGAAATGGTAAAGGGGCGCCCCACTACAGCAGACGAGCCTCCACCTGGGGAGGCCCGTTCACGCCGCCTCACCCCCACCCCCCCGGAGTGCCCCACGCCGTTATTCGGAGCAGCATTGTAGGATACCAAAACCAGTGCGGCAACTTACTTGACATCACCTGGGTGCCATCCACATCTCAGCGCGTTCTGCTGCCTTGGGACTATTCGCACAACAGACCGCTACTGACGAGCCACCCCCCGGGACGCCCCACGCCGTTATTCGGAGCAGCATTGTAGGATACCAAAACCAGTGCGGCAACTTACTGGACAGCACCTGGGTGCCATCCACATCTCAGCGCGTTCTGCTGCCTTGGGACTATTCGCACAACAGACCGCTACTGACGAGGCCACCCCCCGGGACGCCCCACGCCGTTTTTCGGAGCTGCATTGTAGGATACCCAAAACCAGTGCGGCACCCAGGCAACATCACCTGGGTGCCGTCCAGAACTCAGCACGTTGTGCTGCCTTGGGACTATTCGCACAAAACACAGCTACTGACCATTGCTGCTTCTTTTTTCCTAAAAATGTTTAAATGTTTTTACTGTTTTTGTTGCGTTGTGTATATTTATAAGTTATTAAAGTTTTATAATCCTACTACTTTGTTGGAGTGCTATATATTTTTAATGTGACACATAATTGTAAAAACTTTGATGTACAAAGAGGCATCCCTGGAATCTTCCGCTTCAGGCTCGGTCCCCTCCCCAATCACAATACAGGATGGTTTTCAGATAGTAGGAACGCGTGTGGTGTGACGGATCTCATCGGGTGGGGGCCTTGATCTACTGTAACTCCTTTGAAGAGGGGTGATTCTTTACAGCTGGGGCCATAAACTACATCTGCAGGGCTAGGTGATAGCCTGGGACCGGCCTGGACAATCGGACACAGAGGAAGAGGAGTGTCAGAGGGTGCGGTAGTGAATAGGGCGAAAGGGAGGTGTCGGGCGGGCACAGGGTGTGATTCTCAGGGAAGAGCAGCGCAGATGGGGGAGGTTTATTGCCCATGCATAAGACAGAGAGCGGGGGTGACCAGTGCCTGGGGGAGATGCTTGCGAGGGTGGGGAGCCATGCTAAGGATCGACAGCGTGCAGAGAGTGGGTCTGGTCAAGGCATCTAAAATGGCTGCCGTGCACGACAAAAGTGTGGCATTTGAAAAAAGGCAAGATGGCGCAGACAATGTTTATCAACACTTCCTGATTTCCTTCGAATCAAACGTTAACAGACGTTATCTCTCCCACACTACCGGTCCCCCTGGGCTTAAACGCCGAGATGGTAGGGACTGCATCCCGTGGAGATAGGCCGAGACGTCACTCAGCAGAAAAAAAAGAAAAAAAAAAGTCTATAAACATACAATAAGTTAAAAGTCAATCATTCTTGTTTCCTTGTAGTACGCTCCCCAGTCCGCTTCCCGTTACGCGAACCGGGCGCACCCCACGAAAAAATTTTTTTTTTTTTTTTTTTTTTTGCCCCGCAGAGCCCTTTTAAAGCCTCCACATCAAACCTAGGGGGTCAGGGAGGATCTACTATGCCCCCTTATGGTCATTTGCCCCTTCGCTTTGGCCTCCTCTTGTCTCTCGATCCTACCGAGAGACAAGATGGCGGCCGCTCCATACTGTTTGGAATGTTTACAGACACCGGAGAGCCAATCAGCTTCGCTTCGCAAAGCTCCGTAACGCGAAAAGTACGCGAAACGGAGCGCTACCCGGGACGCTGTCACAGATATATATCTTTTTTTAAACGTTAATTTCTCAAAATCCACTGGAGCACATATATTGAGACCCAGCAAAGGCACATCGGGCTACCGGTCCCTACAATTTTGCCAAGTTTCATGCAAATCCATTCAGCCGTTCGATTTTTTTTTTGCCCCACGGGGCCCTTTTAAAACCTCCACATCAAACCTAGGGGGTCAGGGAGGATCTACTATGCCCCCTTATGGTCATTTGCCCCTTCGCTTTGGCCTCCTCTTGTCTCTCGATCCTACCGAGAGACAAGATGGCGGCCGCTACGGACTGTTTGGAATGTTTACAGACACCGGAGAGCCAATCAGCTTCGCTTCGCAAAGCTCCGTAACGCGAAAAGTACGCGAAACGGAGCGCTACACGGGACGCTGTCACAGATATATATCTTTTTTTGAACGTTAATTTCTCAAAATCCACTGGAGCACATATATTGAGACCTAGCAAAGGCACATCGGGCTACCAGTCCCTACAATTTTGCCAAGTTTCGTGCAAATCCATTCAGCCGTTCGGGCTAAAAGTGAGGCCAACCGCCCTATGGAAATTAACATGGGAAAAACGCGTTTTGGGACCCCCCGAGAAAAAAGGGAGTAGAGAATGCCGAGTAAGGATAGAATCAGAAAGGCTACAAAACGTCAAAGACAGCAGGTTCACAGATGTTTGCAGCAGTCCTCTACAAAAAAAATCGTCAAGTCACCAAGAAAGCACCGGGTAAGACAACTAAATCATTCATAAGAAACATTTGTAGAACAAAAAGTATTACTACAGAAAATGTTTCAGTCCAGAAAAAGAGAAGCATTTTAAACTGAAAGGAAAGGCCAATCAAAAATGTTACTGCTAGAGCAAGAGATAAGTCTGTGCATGATAGTAGAAGGAAACAACAGTTTAGGGACATTCGTAGACGAATGTTCCGCAACAGGATAATTGGCAATTTGTTAAAAATATTAAGAAAGGTCAACAGAAAGTGTTTTTTTATAAGAGAAAAAAAAAAGTTGAGGAAGTTATTGATCAGGCATTTGAAATTAAACAAAAGTTATTTATTTTGATAATCAATAGAATTAGGAAGCTAAACAAGGCAATTTATGATTTCAAAAGAAATAGTAGATGGAAGAGAATAGTTAATCGTAGTAATTTTTGTGAAGTTTTTTCCGGAGAATGGATGCATAGTTCAAGTTGTGAGGCATTTTTTAATGAGGAGAGTTATTTCCAGGATAATGATTTGGTGCATGCAGTTGACACCAGTGGTCGAGCTTATGAGGTGAAAGATGGTTGTCCAGTTGAAAAAGAAAAACTTGTGACAACAGAGACAGAAGAGGTGTTAGGTAATGAGGTTTTAGGAAGACGTGCTAAGGGTCCTGTGTACACCTGGAAGTGTAGTAGTATTTGCAGTGTACGACAGGATTCCATCAATTTGCTTTGTGATTTTGTACGGACATTTAATAAGAAAAGTTTGAAGCAGAAAATGATGTTGTTGCAAGAATTAGATCCTTGCAGAGTGAGAGAAGTGACAGGTTTGCATGGTCATTCACTGGCTTGTCTTTCCAGGAGAGTATGCCAGAGTGTTTTTCATCATTTCAGGATGCTAGCAGTGCATCATAATAAAGTGAGGAAATTAGTTAGAATGTTGTATTATGCTAAGAGTCCAGCAATTATGCTTAAACAATTATGCGCTGCTCTTTTGCATGGTTCTGAAATAGATGTGAAGAATATTTGTGAAGAAATTGAGTTTTGTTACTTTGGAAGTAAAGAGGAGAATGTTGAAATTGACCCAGAAGAAGAGGGTAATGTGGAAGACAGTGTACAGGTTTCCAGTACAGATGATTTTCAGAAGGAAATTGCCACGTTTCAGGTTAAATCAAGTGAGAGGCCTAATTTCACTTGTGTGTGTTGTTGACACACTTATTATAAGAATCAGACTAAGTTAGTGGATTTATATGCAAAAAGTGAAAGTGAAAATAATAGTGAATGGAAGGATTTTGCAACATACTTGATGGTAGAAAATTGTTTTGATTTGGGATCAGATCAACGTGTGTGTACTTATTGTTGTAATAAATTAAATCAAAACCAGATGCCTGCTAGAGCGGTTCATAATAATCTGGAATTGGTTGAGATTCCTTCTGAATTGAAGGATTTAAATACTTATGAATCTATTTTGATTCAAAGTATCCATCGCTTTCAGGCTATTGTAAGAATGGAGCCAAAGACAGGGAAATTGCCTCCATCAGATTTACAGAGAGGATTAAAGGGAAGAGTTGTTTATTTGCCTCTAGATTTGAAGAAAAACATTAATACAATTGGAGTAGAAAAAGTGGAAGAGGAACCTCTGGTTATCTTAGTTAATGGGGTTCCGACAAAGAGTAAGAAAATATGGCAAGATTTAGTGGATGTTAGGAAAGTCAAAAAGGCAACATTGTATTTGAAAAAAAATAATAAGTACTATAAGAATGTATATATTGCAGAAGAGGAAGTAAGTGAAGAAGAGGATAGCAATTTGTGTGCTGGTCAAATTGAGAAAGTAGAACCCTCTAAAAGTGAAGAAATATATGAACATTATAGTGTTCATCCTTTGCATTCCAAGGAAGTCATGGGGAATGCTATTGAGTTGTTTCAAATGAAACAAGCCAAAGGTAGTCCCATTAGTGTTTGGGAGGAAAGTTTGGAAGCCCGGTGTTTCCCACAGCTATTTCCAACAGGTCAAGGAGGAAGATATGATGAGCGATCTCATCAAATTCCTGCTTCTGAATACCGGACTTTACGATTGTATGCAGAAGATCCTAGGTTCCGACAATGCATTCCCTATTTGTTTCATCTCCTGTTTAAAAGCGATCTGTCTGGACTGTCATATGCAGTGAACCACATCTTGAAAAGTGGTATACAGATGCAAAACATCTCGGCAAGTGACTTTATGGATAAAGTCAATGTGCAAGACAGTATTTTGGATTGTCACCTGATTAATCTCATGGCGTGTCAGCGTGGTACTAATGAGTACTGGTACCGTCGTCATGGTGATTTAAAATGTATGCTGAGGAACTTAGGAACTCCCACATGGTTCCTCACTCTGAGCTGTGCCGAGTATGGCTGGGAAGACTTACTTGAATTTCTACGAGAGGCAAATGGAAACATTGAAAACATCGAATTCAAGACACCCGGAGAACTGTGCTCTTTGGATCCAGTCAATGTATGCAGGTACTTCAATCATAGATTTGAAGCTATGATGTCTTTCATCATGAATAAGAAGAATCCACCTCTTGGAGAGCTGTTGGATTTCTTCTGGAGAAAGGAGTACCAAGCAAGAGGTGCTCCTCATATACATATGCTGCTGTGGATCAAGGATGCACCTAAATTTGGAACAGATCCAGAAGACTTAGTGATGAGTTTCATACAACAGTATTCTACGTGTGCTGTTCCAAATGCAAAGGAGAAGAAAAGCCTAAGAGAAAAAGTTCTACATTTCCAAAGCCATCGTTGTGGAAAGTACTGTCGTCGTAAATTCAGAAACAAGGACAAGTTCTACACCAAATGTCGTTTCGGCTTTCCACGACCGGTGATTTCTAAAGGAAGAGTAAACAGTTTCATGTCTTCGCTGCGACATAATGTGATGAAGAAATCACCTAAAAACACATACCATTTGAAAAGGAACGAAGAGTCCAAGTACATCAACGACTACAACCCAGTGATTTTGTCCATGTGGAATGCTAACATGGATATACAGTTTGTGGCTGATAACTGTATGGCTGTGGCTCGGTATGTGACATCTTACATCACCAAAAAAGAAAAGACAGAATTGAAGGATATGTGGGAGGACATTTCCCATGAAAAGAGCCTCAGCAAGAAGTTGTACAGTTTCAGTCTGAAGATGTTGTCACATCGAGAAATCGGAGCTTACGAATGTTCTGACCGGTTGTCTTCAGCAAGTCTCTATGCTAAATCCAGGAGTATCGTTTGGGTGAGTCTTGGTCTTGCTGCAATGCGTAATCGAGTTCTGAAACCTGTGTGGGAAATTGAGTATTTGGCGGAAAAGGAGCCGAACAGTACCGATATTTTGAAGACCAACATGTTGGATACATATTATCCAAATCGAAGCAGTCACCTCGAGAATGTTTGTCTGTATGAGGTTCTACAAAATTACATATTCAAGAGGAACATCAAAGAAGATATTGAGAAAGGAGTGTATGCTGTAATTGGAAGTGAGGGATGTCTGGTCAAGCAAAGAAAATGCCACTTGGTAAACCATCGAAAATTGAGTGGCGAATCTCCTGAAAAAAAAGGAGTTTTTCTATTTAGCACTTTTGCAACTTTTCAAGCCTTGGCGTGCAGAAGAGGAACTGCTTGGAGATTTCCTCTGTTACGAAGATTTTTTCAGTGCCGCCAAGGAGACCATAGAATGTCCTGCTTTTCCCAAATATCTAGAAATGTTGAATGCGGAAATCGAGCAGGAAGCAACGATTGCAGCCGAGATTGCCAGAGACAGTTCTCAGGACAGTCAGAGTTCTGTTTCATTGAGTCAGGATCCACTAGGAGGACCTGTTATCGAAAATGAAGCTGCCACTGCCATGAATGAAGTGGAAAGAGCCATGGCACATGCTCAGGCGGATGCGGTTAACTTAGAAGACTTGGAAAGACAACTCAACGTTGAGCAGAGGAAAATATATGACGAAGTTACCAAGCAAATTGATCATGGATTAAGTCATGAGAAGAAAGAGTGCTCATGTACGTCGTTGAAGCCTGTCCGACTGTACGTGAGTGGAGAAGCGGGAACTGGAAAAAGTTTCCTCATTAAAGCAATTTCATGTTATTTGCAGGAAAGGACTGAGTCATCGCTGTCTTGTGTTGTCACCGCTCCAACTGGACTGGCAGCACATAACATTAAAGGTATTACTTTGCATCGTCTACTGATGCTGCCAGTGGAGCATGACAACAAATTACAATACCACAAGTTATCTGGAGATGCTTGTTGTGAAGTTTCAAGAGTCTTGAGGAAAATGAAACTTCTTATCATTGACGAAGTAAGCATGGTTTCCAATGTCATGCTTGCCTTTGTGCATTTGAGAATGCAGGAAGTTCTTAAAACAGAGTATGATGTGTTATTTGGTGGCAAACACATCATTGTTTTCGGAGATCTTCTGCAGCTGACACCAGTGAAAGGACAACCTGTGTTCAAAATGCTCACGCATGAAGATACCAGGAAGTGCCTAGGGAGCATTGGCAACGTCAATATATGGTTAAACTTCAATTATGCTGAACTGCATGAAAATATGCGTCAGGCGAAGGATGAAGATTACAAGAATATTCTACAAGATGTTAGAATTGGAAAAGTGACCGAGCATGGGAAAGAAGCTTTACATGCACGATTACTGTCAAATTTATATCCAGAACAAGACGTTGTGCCTGAGAATATTTTTCAGAAAATTACTGAGAAGAAATCTGGAATATGTTTGATGCCAACTCTTGCAGAATGTGCCATCTTCAACAACAAAATGTTGCATTTAGAAAACCAAGAGATTGTGAAACTGGAAGCTATTGACAGAGTAGAGCATATGGGATCAACAATTATTTTGTCTGAGAATTTGAAAACAAAATTGGATTCATTAGAGAAGACTATATCTAAAACTGCAGGTTTTGAAAAGACTCTGAATGTGTGCTTAAACTGCCGTATAATTTTAAGAAGGAATTTACATGTTGAAAGAGGTCTGGTAAATGGATCAATGGGTAATGTTGTTGATTTTGTGAAATACAGAAATAGAGATGGAATTGAATTTTTAAAAATTAAATTTGATGGCATTGAGGAAGTACAGGTAATTGGTCGTTGCTCTGGTAGGTTTTTGCTTGTAAAAGACTTATATGTTCGCCGTAAGCAGTTTCCTGTTTGCTTGGCATATGCGGTGACAATCCATAAATCGCAAGGTTTAAGTGTAGACAGTGCATTGGTGAATATTGGCAGTTCTGTGTTCAAGGAGGGTATGGCATATGTGGCATTGTCACGAGTTAGAACTTTATCGGGATTGTACTTGATTGAGTGTGATGTCACAAACATTTGTGCGGATCTAGATTGTGTTAAGGAATACAATAGGTTAAGAAGAGAGTATGTGCCACATTTGCCTCAATATCCTTTGTTTGAGAAACTTGTGGTAGGCCGGAAACGAAGAAATGTGACCAATACTAGGGAGGTTGTAGCAAAAAGACGAACAGTCGATGAACCTGAAATTATAAGCAGAAACAAAAAGGATTCTGTTGAAGATGTTGTTGGTTTTCAATTTGAAAACAGTTCTGGTGTCAACTGCTATGCTAATGTAGTGGTTAATGTTTTGTTTTCTCTAGAAAATGTAAAAGAAGAGATTGTGGTCAATTCTGATCAAAGATTTTGCAGTTAAATTCTGTGTTAGAGAAATGTAGCACTGATAGAACAAAAATAGAAAGTGTGTCTGAAATTCGAAATCTGTTAGACAGATGTTCAGGTCAAACACAATTCTCTCAAAATATTCAGCAAGATTGTCAGGAGTTTTTAATGTATATGCTTGATGTATTGCATGCTGAAGGTGTAGATGTAGATCACCTGTTTGGGCTTTCTTATCAATGGCAGCATGACTGTGAGAACTGTAGGGTATCAAGTACTACTAGTGTAGACTCAGAAAGATTTATATATTTAACTTTGCCAGACAGTAAATCAGTCTCCTTTAATAAGCTAGTAAAAGCAGCTGATCACAACATGGAGTGTAGCCAATGTAAATCTGAAATGATGTCAACATTATTTATACGAACATATGGCCAGTATGTCATTTTAATGTTCCAACGATGTAGGCCTGATGGAACAAAATTGACAACTTTAATTAAAAATGTTGTTTCTTCGCAGTTGTCAATATCAGGAAGGACTTTTGTAACTGCTGCAATTATATATCATGACGGTCCTTCAATAACATCAGGACATTACACAGCTTATTTAAAGTCTAGAAATGGCTGGTCATTCTGCAACGATTCTGTTTTAACTTTAAAAAACAAATTGCCTTTTGACCTTAAAAATTCTTACCTGGTGTTTTTAAAACCAAAATTTTAGAGAAGGAATCTCGGGATTTGCTCTGAGGAATTTCAAGAGGTTCTAATGGCTCCTACACGATTTGGCCTTGAGGATAAGTGTAGTACAGAGTCAAAAGTTATTTTTGAGTTTTAAATAGTTCCTGGAAAAAAAGAAGATTTTTTTACAGAAAGTGGTGGGCAGAGATTAGTTGAAGGACAGCAGAGTATTTCCCAAAGCAAACGGTGTTCTTACCATAACACTTGACGTCATGGAAAAATAACTGCACTTTGAATGAGTTCAGAAAAACTGTTTCTTTTTAAAAGGTAATTCAAGCAGCCAATCAAAACATGGAGTAGAGGGAATGTAAGTCTGCAATGCTGTCTAGATTATTGGTCCAAACTTTTGATTATAATGTCATTGTAAAAATCCAACTATATAAACCTGATGAAAGTAAGTCTTCAACTTTAATTACAAATGTTGTGGCTACACAGTCGTTGATTTTAGGAAGAACATTTGTAACTGCAGCTATTATATGGCATGATGGTCATTTGACAAGATCCGCTTATTACACAGCTTATTGAAAATGTAAGAAAATTTGCTGTTTCGGAAATTATTCCCATTTGACTACGATACAATGTTGCCTTTTTACTTAAAAATATTCTTACTTTCTGTTTTCAGAAAAGAGAATTTAGGGTAGGTAACTGGCGTATAATGATTCTAGGGGTTGATATAATTTTATCTACTGTTTTATATTGCTTTGTGATTAAAAGTGATGTAGAGAATTAAATAATTGTAGTAGTCATAGAGGTAGTGTAAGTCTGCTTCATAGTAAGCAGTATCAGTGTCATAGGAAATGTAGAACATGACTGAGCAAGAAGGGGAAGATATTACTATTCCTGGATTGTGAAAATGATCTTCAACATTTTAATTCTGAAAGTTGCAGAAATGCCAAATGACGGGATTGGCTTACAAGAAATCCAAGAGTTATAAATGGCTCTGACAAGATTTGGCCTTGTGGAAACTTGTGGTAGAGAGCAAGAAGTCATTTATTGCATGTAACATGTTTTTAAAAACGATGGAGATTTTCTTTCAGAAAGTGGCGGGCTGAAAGTAATAACAGCACAACAGAGTGTAAGCTGTTCATAGGACATCCTTTGACGTCATGGAAAGTAAGTTAACTTTAAGGAGTTCTGAATTCTGATTTGTTATGTTGTATGGGTTTTTTAAACACAATCATTTTATGTATGCAGAGCTCCAAGTCTATAAGATAGACGATAGAGAAAAATATAGTAATAAATGGAGAGAACAGGTAAAAGCCCGACCGGAAGATCTACAAACTTCATTAGATTATGGTCGAACTATTTTATGCTCAGCGACACTTCAAACTCAACATTATAAAACAGTTTACTCATTATATTTCACACCAGCCAGAATAGCCAGTTGGGGCGGTTCCTCTGGAATAACGTGTCCAAGGTGTAACTCTACAGAGGCTAATATAACACATATGTTTGCAAACTGTCCACAATTGTATACTCTAAAACTGGCGATAGAAGAGTTTCTGGATAAATCACTGGGAATACAAACAAAATTAACTGAGGAGCTGATAATCTTGGGGGTAAGCCTAGAGGTAAATATAACCTATCCAGAATTTTTATTCATGGTCACTGCAGTATTTAGGATAATTGTAGCTAAAGCATGGAAGGAGAAATCTGCACCGTCATTTCAGACGTGGGTAGCAAGACTACTATCTACATACAACCTGGAGAGGGCCATATACGATAGAAGAGGAAGGAAGGCAAAAGTTCTGGGGGATAAGATATGGCTACCTATTGAGAAATGGAAATGTAGGAACTCTGTCTCTGATAGTAGTGGAGAAATTTGTTAACCCTATAAGGTTTATGGAGAGAACGTAGGACGTAGTATTATTTTGAAGCTTGGTGGTCTTGGCTGCATATATTCATGGCTGTCTTGTATATGCATTTTGGTTCTCTTCTCTTTTGTTTTGTTTAATTTCTTTTTTCTTTATTTTGTTTATCTTTTGTTTTGTTTATTTGTTTGTTAATACAAATCTGTATTTGTTGCAAATGACTAGGTAATGTTGTAAACACACCGGATGTAAAAGAAAAATGTGGGGGGGGGGGAAATTTTGTCTGAATAAAGATATTTAAAAAAAAAAAAAAAAAAAGGAAATGTAGAACATGAGTGAGCAAGAAGGGTAAGATATTATTAGTCCAGGATTGTGAAAGTGATCTTGAACGTTTTCTTTCTGAAAGTTGCGGAAATAGAAAATGATGGGATTTGCTTACAAGAATTCCAAGAGTTATAAATGGCTCTTACATGATTTGGCCTTGTGGAAACGTGTGGTAGAGAGCGAGAAGTCATTTATTGTATGTAACATATTTTTCAAAACGATGGAGGTTTTCTTTCAGAAAGTGGCGGGCTGAAAATAAAAACAGCACAACCGAGTGTAAGCTGTTCATAGGACATCCTTCGACGTCATGGAAAGTAAGTTAATTTTGAGGAGTTCTGATTTCTGATTGGTTATGTTATATGGGTTTTTTAAACACAATCATTTTGATTGTGTTTTTTTTTCCCCGCTGTTATATGATGAATACCTTCAAGTCACTGTTTTTAGTGAAATTTGATACATTCTGAGAACAGCAAAAATAAACCATTTAACATGTATAATTAATTATGTACTGTTTGTATTTATGATGTACATTTAGAACTGTGTAGGAGGCATGGAGAAGGTGAGGCTTCTGTAAGTGTCAAAGTTGTTGCATACAGTGCTCACATTCTACGTAGTCTTTCATATGATAGACTACATTTCCACAATGAGATACCTAAGCAAAGGAAACACAGGTGATGTGATTGTGGAACGAGCAAAAAAAATTGCACGTTTTTCAATTATATTACCTGTGTTTCCTAACATTACACATCACATTGTGTAGATGAGGTTTAGGCCTGTTCCAGGAGACAGAGGAGGTCTGACATTTGTTCAAGAGTGCAGTGGACATGACTCACTTCGTTAGTAGGCCTGCACATGTATTATCTCCTCTATACTCTTCAACAAGCCTAAATTTCATCTGCAACCCTGAGTAGGACTTACCTGAAACAAATCTGTGGATAGGTTACACCTTATCAGCATCTAGAAACAATCATTTAAAATGTTAAGGGCAGTTTTATGAAGGCTGTGTGCCTCTTTTACACCGCTGTTCCGTCACTTTTGTGTAAAAGATGCACCATGTTGCAAGATAGGCCTCAGTTCATTTCCAGCAAGATACCGTCAGTTTAAAATGTATATAATTAGGACTGTGTAGGGGGCATGGTGAAGCTGAGGCTTCAGTAAGTGTCAAAGTTGTTGCATGCAGTGCGTACTCTTTCATATGCTGGACTACATCTGCACAATGAGATACCTAACCAAAGGAAACACAAGTGATGTGATTGTGAAATGAGCAAAAGAAATTGCACGTTTTTCAAATACATTACCTGTGTTTCCTAACATTACGAATCACATTGTGCAGATGAAGTTTAGGCCTGTCCAGGGAAACAGAGGAGGTCTGAACTTTATTGGTTGGCCTGCACATGTATTATCTCCTCTGTACTCTTCAACAAGCCTAAATGTCATCTGCAACCCTGAGTAGGCCTCACCTGAAACAAACCTCTGGATAGGACACACCTTATTGCCATCCTGAAACAATCATTTAAAATGTTAGGAACAGTTTTATGATGACTGTGCACCACTTTTGCGCTGCCATTGCATCACTTTTGTGAGACAACAGCAGTGCAAAAGATGCACCATGTTCCAAGATAGGCCTCACTTCATCTGCATCAAGATACTGTTAGTTTAAAATGTATATTTTTAGGACTGTGTAGGGGGCCTGGAGAAGCAGAGGCTTCTGTAAGTGTCAAAGTTGTTGAAAAACTGTTTGTCCTTCAATCTTTTCCCTTGTCTTTTCTAATTTTTAAATACATGTTTTAATATTTTTCAAATGTTTGTTCTCTCTTTCACAGATTGAAAGTATAAAAATAACAAGTGACTAAGTTAACGACTAAGTTAACGACAATTATAAGGTAAATGTTTTGTACTCTTTTCGTTACATTTCTATCACATTTAACTACTATTAGTTACACTGCTTCATTTCTTTAACCCTCACTTTCCTGCCTTTGCTACTTCCCTCATTCCTTTCTCTATTACTTACTTACTCTACTCCTTCCACTCTTTTTCTCAGTCCATTTTTTCTCATATTTCCTCACTCTTGTTCACTCACTCCGTCTCTATTACTCTCACTGTCTCTGACTGATCACTCTTTCACTACTTGTTCATTATGCTTTCTCTGTGTAGTTGAAGCACAGTAAGGGGCATATTATCATTACAGCCAATTAAATTATCACTGCTTTTATCGGCAGAAAACTGCTGCAAAAGCGGCTTTAGCGGCAGATTTCTGCCAATAAAAGCAGCGAAAATGTTATCGCCTATGTTGATAATATGCCCCTATGTTATTTAGATTTCTTTGCTGTATCAATCATTCTTTTTCTGTTACTTCTTCTTTTCTGCATTCTGTTTTTTCTCTCTGTTATTCCAATGTTTTAATCTTAATTTGATCATTCAGTCACATTCTCTAAGAAACTCTTGTTTGTTATTCTTCTACTCTCCTTTTTTTTCCTCACTTCCTTATCTATTTTGTTTTTCACAATTATACCCTCTTAAATCTTTTCTTCAGTAAATAGATCTATTAAACAGTATCTCTAGTTTACTCCCTATAGCTGTCTTTCTTTTAACATAACTGTCTGTTTCCTTCCCTTATACTTACTCTTCTTTTTTTTTTTTAAATTTTTTTGGTTCGCTCCCGGTTCGCGTACCGGTTCGCGAACCGGGAAGCGAACTAAAAGAAATAGAGGTTGGCAGAGTTCCAAATATTCTACCAATTTTTTTATAACGGGGAGGTAGTTCTGAAAAGAACTTTTTTTTATTGTTTTTGTTGTTTTATATTTTTTTATTATTTTTCTGAACATTTTTTTTGTATTTTCTGAACGGTTTTATATTTTTTTTGGGTTTTTTTGGGGGGGGAAACGAAAACGATTCATTGTAAAGGGCTCAACAGGAGCAACAAAAAAAAAAGAATTTATTCTCTGGGGCGTTTCGGACAATCATGATTGTCGATAGCTCTGCTGATTAGAGTGATGCTACTTTCTCTGTAGCAAATCAACTGATTGCAACGAGCGCACACTTGTTTGACTTCCCCGAACCTCATCTGTATATTTGGGACCATCTCCCTCGCCTCTGGTCCCCTCACTTCCTGTACAACTGATCTTCTGGCCATAGAAGGGGGATTATCTTGCTGGTCACGTAACTGCGCAGCACTGTAGTTGATAGGATGCCACCTACTCATATGGCGATGCATTGTGTAATTGCCGTAACTGTACTTCTTCTCGGTCCCTCTGGACAGTCTATCTTTACATATAAGGCAAGTTACGTACCGTGCATTGACTTTTTTTTGGCCCCGGGGATATGTAAAAAATTGCCAAATATAATTTTCTTTGACATGAGACCTCCTGGGCTCCTCACGCAAAAAATGCCTCTCTTCCTGCTCTTCCTCTTCTTCCTCTTCTTCCTCTTCTTGCTGAATGATAACTTCAGCAGGTGGTCCTCTCTTCCTTGGATGTGGTGGAGGTGGTGGGGAAGCACCAGCTGAAGCTACTAATGAAGCCATTGCTCAGTGATCACAAAGGGTCTTCCTCTCACAAAGATGAAAGTCAGAGTGAGGAAAGAAGGAGGGGTTTTCATCATTTGGGAAAAACAATAGTTCTAAACCAATGAAAAGTGTTAATTTTAGATCACATGACCTAGTCTTACATCATTAGGAAACCAAAAGTGAAATGAACCAATGAAAAGTGTTATTACCAAGTCACATGACCTGTTGTGTTTACGTTACGTGCTTTGCGCCGCGTCCCGGTTCGCTTCCTGGAAGCTGCGCTTCGCGCCTCGCTTCGCGTACCGGTTCGCTTCCGGGTACGCTAACGTGGCGCGTCATATGACGTATCACGCGACAACGCGATACGTCACGCTGACGCGACGCGTCACAATGTTGTTTTCTAACGCGGCAGTTGCGGAAACGGAATGTTTACCGGTTCGCGGACCGGGTCGCGGCACCAAATTGAGCTAACGGGAAGCTAACCGGGAGCGGACCGGGAGCGAAACAAAAAAATTATTTAAAAAAAATTTGTATTAAAAACATATAAAATATATTTTTTGATTTAAAGAAAAATACATTTTAAAGCTTTTGTTATTTGCTATTAAAAAACCATTTAAATTCACTGAAAAAACCATAGGTTATAGACCATATATAGTTAGGAATTAGCATTTACAAAACCTTATTTTACTCACACAAAACCATTGAAATTCCATATATAGTTAGTTATACTAACTATATATCGCGCACCCGCAATCCACTGCTGATCATGTCACATATTACATCATTCATGACATGGTCAGTGACATCACTGATGACATCACTGATTCTTGGTCAATGGCAAAAATAAACAAAGTGGATCTGAGGTCTTGGATACCGAGAGCCACCACCCGCCCAAGGAAGCAGAGGTACTGCTGTCAACTGACAGTACATCACTGCATGGAGGGACGTGGTCACTGTACCGGCGTCTCCGGTCATGCTACAATTGGGAAAGTGCGGCTGGAAGTAGGGGCACAGAGACTTTTTTATGAACATTAACACTGCGGTTTTAACTTGACCATGTGATGATGGGCCTCAGGCCCACATCATATAAATAAGGGACACGGACACCATGAGGGTTGGTGTGATAACTGGGCCTCGAGCACGTGCACCCGGGCCCTTTAATTAGCCGGGTCACGTCACTCGTGACGCCAGTGGTGGATGGGTGTGGGGTGTGTGTGCCCACTCCCATAGGAGGAGTGGTTACTGAATGTGTCTGCAGCAGGACCTTCTCGGTTGGCGCTCGTAGTTTAACCTGACCAGTTCAGGACACGACCGCTGGCTTGAAGACGTCCACTGCATAGCGACAGTTCATATGTGATGACATGTCTTGCACGACTTCCCTTTTGTTGACGTCTGCGATGGTCTGTGGTGAGTACAAACAGTTCTTTCACTGGGATGCGTCATGAGCATGGACTGAGTTCCTGTTGACAGTTCGTGGAGGTGTTGCCTGATCACTTGTCTCTGTGGACCCTTTTTGCTGTAACCGCTGAGCCGTCGGTGGGGCAAAGTCTCATTTCACTCTCTAGTCTGGAGAGGCCCATTTTTGGGGTTGCTGTGGGACTGCAGAAAAGCTACGCTGGGGCCACTTGTGTGCCGACTGGGGCAGCTGCAGGACCACCTAGGAGCCGTTGCTTGGTCGCACGCACAACCCTCTAGGGTGGAGGTGTCTGGTCCGATGCTTGCTCTCGCTACCAATGTTCAGGGGTGTGCCTGGTTCACAAGTAGACTCTGGTTTCTTCTCTTGGTTGGTGTGGCAACAGAGTGTGACTCCTGTCCATCGATACTCTGGGAGTGGTGTTTGACGCATGTGGTGATGACTGGCGTGATGGCAGTTGCCAGCCATGTGGTGACTCAGGATGACAGGTGGTGGTGACGTGCTGGGAGAGTTGGATGTCAGCAGGGACTTGGTAGCCCTGTGCCTCCGCCTTGTTGAGGTTGAACTTCAGTGATGGCGTGACACGTAGTGTGCGGATCCTCTCTTGCCTGGCTTGGGATCACTGAAGACTCCGTCTTGAGGCGGTGTGAGGAAAGACACTTGATACCAAACTTCGCCCAAGGCATCTGCAGTAAGGAGCAGGGATGCCGTTTGACTTAGAATGCTGACACTCTGGGGTGGACGATCGTCTGGCGACGAGTTGGGATGGTACACGGTTTGCGTTTGCTGTGACTTGTGTTCGGCTCTCCCTTGAGGCTGCATCCAGGGACGCCGGTTGACGCTCACCTGGGGAAACTTTGGGATGATACTCGGTCCGCGCTCGCTGCGGCTTACTCTTAGTTCTCCCTTGAGGCTGTGTCCGGGGACGCCGATTGACGCTCACCTGAAGACGCATTGGGATGACACTCAATTTGCGCTTGCTGCAGCTTACTCTTGGTTCTCCCTTGAGCCTGTGTCCAGGGGCGCCGATTGACGCTCACCTGGGGAAGTGGTGGGATGAGACTCGGTTCTCACTTGCTGCCGCTTTCGTGTGGTTATCCTTAGTGCTGTCGCCAGGGTTGTCGGTCCGCCTTGGTGTCTGTCTGGTGTCTTGGGTTGTTGCTACGAGTCCTTGGGCTTCTCCTCTTGTTGTCATTGATGCAACCGTGGGCGTCCAGCTCTTCTGGATAACACGATTTCCACTTGTCTTCTTCTTCTGGGGCAGTGACATGCCCCATGTTCTAACAAGGCCAACGGGCCTATTACCTTCAATGGTCTCGAGACCATTCAGGCGAATCTTCAGTCGCTCTTCTTGGCTGCATGGCAGGCAGCCACTTGTCTTGGGTACTCATTCAGGGAGTAGCTTCCACGGGCAGTGGTGAGCTATTGTGGTGGCTGGCCACTTGTGGTGTTCGACTCTCCTCTTGTCAGCTTTAGATCACGGACGACTTCTGTGTGAGGCGTTGTGAGGGAGGACACCATGCTGTGTTGTGCCCCTTCCAGGCTCCATTGCTGCTGTGAAGCTGTATGAGATCTACCTGCTGGTTCCAGCAGTGTTTCTTAGTGGAAATGTCTCTGTCTTCTGGGCACTTGGGTTGCCTGTTTGGAGCGGGTGCGGCGATGTTCTCGCTTGCGGTCGCGAAAGATAGCTACTGGGGTTTGCATTTTCTGTGCGCGGTTTTTGTATCTCGTGTGAGGCTGGCTGCCTTTGTAAGCTTTGCTGCTCTTGGCCACTTGTCTTGGTTCTGGACTTGCCCCGTTTGTTTGGGCTTCTCGCTTGCAGTGGCGCAGCTTCTTCGCTTGTAGTAGAACCGGACACTTATTGGGGTTTACTCGCCATTTGCATAGTCGTTGCAGACTTCGGGTGGGGATAGCTGCCTTCTCAGGGTTTGCTGCGTGGCTGAGCAGCTTGAGCTCTGTGATGCTCCTGTGGTCACTCTCTCTTGAAAACGCAGAGCAGTACTTTGTGTCAGTGCATCTGTTTGCGAGCTTGGCTGGGGTAGTTGCAAGAGGGAGCAAAGTGTCTTGCGGCTTTCACCAGAGGGTGCTCTGTGCACTTGCGGCGGTTCTGGCTGTTCCCTTTGTCTTGCGGGTGAATCAACTCGCAGCTTTCCCGGTGTGTTTCCATTCTCCTGTGTGCTTTGGGTTGCACTAGTATATCCATCTGGATGTCAGTCATTGACCCCTCTACTTTTCTCTGTGTAGGACAGAGGCTTGGGGTTCGCACCTTGCCTTGCAGCGTTGTTACACGCAGTAATCTTTTCTCATTGGTGGTTACTGACCTTCCACACACTACTGGTTCTTTTCCTCCCAACGCCGGTTCCCTTGTCATTGAGGAACTCTCCTTGTGGGCTAACTGGGAGGGCCTCTGTGAGTGGCGCAATGTCTTCCAGCGCTGCTGCTGAAGTCGGCTCTGGGCCTATATCCGAGTCTGCTGCAGCTGATGTGTTCTCAGCTCAATGTGGACTGCGCTTTAGTAGATAAGAGGCTCCTAGTTGGTGGGAATGCCTTCCCTCTTCTCGCGGTACTGCATGGTGCAATCGCGGAGAACCAGGCAGGTCACTTCTCATTTGCTCTTCTTGTTGCCATATACTGTACACTGTCAAGACCACCAGTCCCCCTGTGGGTGCAGTGGGGTAGAACCTGGTTGAGTGCTGTGCTCTATTCACTGTCTCCTTGTCGCAGGCTCCCTTCTTTGGTGCGTGCGGGTGTAATGTTGCTATACGGCCACTAGATGGCAGGGTAGCACATTCATTAAACCACCGTTATGTCATGTTATGTTATGTTAATTTTGCTTGTATAGCGCATGGCTACCCCAGCAACGGGGCGTCTCAGCTCCGTGCTGTGTCCCAGCGGTTTTCTTCCTGCTCTGGGGGTTCGCGCTGTTTTTTTTCTAGAAGGACGGCCTGCCACATGGTGTCTCACTCCCCGGGACTCTCACTAGGGCATCGGCAGTCGCAGCCAGGTAGGTGCTATCTGACGACTCAGTTTTCGCTATGGTGAGTAAGTTTACTTTTTCTGGTCCGGGCCATGCTGGGGGCACAGTACGAAGTTCAGTGTGCTGGCAAGGGGTGAAGATGCTGCGGTGGCCAGCCGTTCCTGATTGCTGCTTTCCGCCCCTTGCAGGACATCGCTTCTCTCTCTGGGCTGCCGGGGGAGGGGGGGACTCGAGCTGGCGCTGCCGTCCGCTTGCTCCGTTGTATGGTGCAGAGTTCCTTTTCTTTTCTGCGGGTGGGCTCCGCAAGTGCGTTGCACCTGAGGCAGTCCCTACAGTCTGCTCCTCTCCTTCGTTGCTCTCCCCACCCGCCGCAGCCTTTCAATACACGTGCAGCGCAAGGCGGGGGCAGGGTTGGCGCTATACTGCGGATGGGCTCCGCTTGCTCTCTTGGGTGTCCAGAAGCTTCCCCTCACACTTTCGGCGCTCCTTATGAAGTTCACCCCGCCACCGCGGCCTCACTTCCCAAACGCTGCGTGGCGGGGGACGCTGCAGGCAGGCCGCGGGTGGGCTCCGCTGGCCTTGCTTCACTATGTTCACTATCCTGGCGGCGCTACCTGGCGGGCCGCCATTTTTCTACTGTGACCGACGCGGGTGGGCTCCGCTTTCGGCTTCTGTCCGCCGCTTTGCGCAAAGGCTCACCTTCGGCCACCGGGCTACTGTTGCCACGCGGGTGGGCTCCGGTCGGTCTCCTCGCGGTGGGGGTCTGGGTGCGCTCCGGTCGGTCCGCTTTTCACCCCATGCAGGGGGCGGCTCACGCTAGGCATGGGAGGTGCGGGGTAGGCTCTCAGTCACCTCCGGTCGCACTGTGGGGCTCCGTCATGCCCTCAGGCCACTCGGCGCATCGCGCCTCGGTGCGGGGGGGGTGCCTTCTGCGTGGGCAGTATTTTCTCCCCCTTTTCATGGGCTGTAGCACGCTGGGGTACAGCCCCCTCATCACCAGTGTGATGATGGGCCTCGGGCCCACATCATATAAATAAGGGACACGGACACCATGAGGGTTGGTGTGATAACTGGGCCTCGAGCACGTGCACCCGGGCCCTTTTTTTAGCCGGGTCACGTCACTCGTGACGCCGGTGGTTGATGGGTGTGGGGTGTGTGTGCCCACTCCCATAGGGGGAGTGGTTACTAAACCAGTGCCTAGCGAGATACTAGAACGTGTCTCGCAGGACACTACAGACCACACTCAAATTTAGCCTTCAACTCACCTAGTGTTAAGTGAAAATACAGGCTAAAGGTCACATTGATCCCTGCTAGACAACAAGCTGCATGATGGGAGTTGCAGTTCTCCATCTTGAACTGCACAAGTGTTTCTGGAGCCAATTTGGTCCAGGTGTGCTTCCGTCACTACGAAAGGAGGAGCAGGATTATTTAAAAGACAATGAATAGAAATACCCAGGCACCCAAGGCATTAGAGAAAGGCCAATCGCTGAAACGTGTCATGCCAGAAGGGAGAATAAAGAGCCTCAAGATGCCCCACTGTGTCCGTATTGTCTTCAGTCAGAGAAGGAGATTTTATGCAATATATATATATATATATATATATATATATATATATATATATATATATATATATATATATTACCTACTGGCGGTCGCCAGTAGGTATATATAGTTAGGATTTTTTCTCTATGGGATTTTTGAAAATTCTATGTCTAATAACTTTGGCGTTTGTGGACGGAATTGGCTGACATTTTCAGGAAAATGGCACATTTTGTTTCTGAGCAGCCCTCGAAAATTTGGGGGGGGTTCGTCAAGGGGGGGCCGAGAAAAAAGGGGGGTCCCAAAACGTGTTTTTAACATTGAATTTTCCATAGGGCGGTTGGCCTCACTTTTAGCCCGAACGGCTGAATGGATTTGCACGAAACTTGGCAAAATTGTGGGGACTGGTAGCCCGATGTGCCTTTGCTAGGTCTCAATATATGTGCTTCAGTGGATTTTGAGAAATTAACGTTCAAAAAAAGATATATATCTGTAACAGCGGACCGGGCAGCGCTCCGGTTCGCGGACTTTTCGCGGTACGGAGCTTTGTGAAGCGAAGCTGATTGGTTCTCCGGCGTCTGTGAACATTCCAAACAGTCCGTAGCGGCCGCCATCTTGTCTCTCGGTAGGATCGAGAGACAAGAGGAGGCCAAAGCGAAGGGGCAAATGACCATAAGGGGGCATAGTAGATCCTCGCTGACCCCCTAGGTTTGATGTGGAGGTTTTAAAAGGGCCCCGCGGGGCAAAAAAAAAAATAATAATAATAATCGAACGGCTGAATGGATTTGCACGAAACTTGGTAAAATATTAGGGACTGGTAGCCCGATGTGCCTTTGCTAGGTCTCAATATATGTGCTCCAGTGGATTTTGAGAAATTAACGTTCAAAAAAAGATATATATCTGTAACAGCGCTCCGCTTCGCGTAACAGAGGTTTGCGAAGCTGATTGGTTCTCCGGCGTCTGTAAACATTGCAAACAGTCCGTAGCGGCCGCCATCTTGTCTCTCGGTAGGATCGAGAGACAAGAGGAGGCCAAAGCGAAGGGGCAAATGACCATAAGGGGGCATAGTAGATCCTCCTTGACCTCTTAGGTTTGATGTGGAGGTTTTAAAAGGGCCCCGCGGGGCAAAAAAAATAATAATAATAATAATCGAACGGCTGAATGGATTTGCACGAAACTTGGCAAAATTGTAGGGACTGGTAGCTCGATGTGCCTTTGCTAGGTGTCAATATATGTGCTTCAGTGGATTTTGAGAAATTAACGTTCAAAAACAAGATATATATCTGTAACAGCGCTCCGCTTCGCGGAGATAAAATTATATCTGTATTACCTAGCTGTTGCTAACACCAGATAGCAACGGCTAGTAGGAGATAGCAACCATCTTGGGCCCCACTTTGCATGTGAGTGATATTTATCACTAATGACATGCAAAGTGGGGATGCCAAGATGTTAGCGACTGGAAACAGTCGCTAACATAGCTATCTCCTATTATCAACTTTTGGAAATATTCGCGATAAGCGCGAATATCTCCAAAAGCTAGCACCTGCCCTGAGCAGTTCTTAGCCATGTCATCCAATGGGAGGTGGATAACATGGCTAAGAGCATTAGCTCGGTAATGCATGAATATCGCTGAGTTTTCAGCGATATTAATGCATTGCGGTCGTTTTTATCATATTTGCGACAAACCTTGATAATAGCAAGGTTTATCTGCGATAATTTCTGACGATGCTTAGCGGTAAAAAAATTGTTGCTAAGCATCGTTACGGATAAATATCGCTTAACTTTGGTAATATGCCCCAACGTCTGTTAACGTTCGATTAGAAGGAAATCAGGAAGTGTTGAAAAACATTGTCTGCGCCATCTTGCCTTTTTTCAAATGCCACACTTTTGTCGTGCACGGCAGTCATTTTAGATGCCTTGACCAGACCCACTCTGTGCACGCTGTCGATCCTTAGCATGGCTCCCCACCCTCGCAAGCATCTCCCCCAGGCAGTGGTCACCCCCGCTCTCTGTCTTATGCATGGGTAATAAACCACCCCCCATCTGCGCTGCTCTTCCCTGAGAATCACACCCTGTGCCCGCCCGACACCTCCCTTTCGCCCTATTCACTACCGCACCCTCTGACACTCCTTTTCCTCTGTGTCCGATTGTCCAGGCCGGTCCTAGGGTATCAGCTAGCCCTGCAGATGTAGTTTATGGCCCCAGCTGTAAAGAATCACCCCTCTTCAAAGGAGTTATAGTAGATCAAGGCCCACACTCGATGAGATCCGTCACAGCAGACGCGTTCCTATTATCTGAAAACCATCCTGTATTGTGATTGGGGAGGGGATCGAGCCTGAAGCGGAAGATTCCAGGGATGACTCTTTGTACATCAAAGTTTTTACAATTATGTGTCACATTAAAAATATATAGCACTCCAACAAAGTAGTAAGATTATAAAACTTTAATAACTTATAAATATATACAAGAAAACAAAAACAGTAATAACATATAAACATTTTTAGGGAAAAACAACGAAGTAGCGGTCGGCTGTGCGAATAGTCCCAACGCAGCACAACGTCCAGATTTCTGGCGTGGGGTGTCGCGGGGGGTGGGTCATCAGTAGCAAACTGTTGTGCGAATAGTTCCAAGGCAGCAGAACGATGGCACCAAGGTGATGTCCAGTAAGTTGCCGCACTGGTTTTGGTATCCTACAATGCTGCTCCGAATAACGGCGTGGGGCGCCCCGGGGGAGGCGGCGTGAACGGGCCTCTCCAGGTGGAGTCTCATCTGTTGTAGTGGGGCGCCCCTTTACCGTTTCAGTTGCCATTCCGTCCGCTTTTGGTCCACTGTGTCAAAAGCCGCAATTCAGCTGAGTTGCGCCCACTCTTGCGGTGCAGCGATAGGCGGCTGCGCCCACTCTTGCGGTGCAGCGATAGGCGGCTGTCACAGGACTCTCAAAATGGCGGCAGGCTCTTTCCTTTTTGGGCCTGGTCCACTGAAATGGCCCTGGGACACCTTGGAAATCGGACGCTAGTCTGCTAGGTCTTGGACCCCATTCTCGAAAGCGTCCCCTCCGCCTTGAGGATTCATCAAAAGTTTTGGGGGCCCCCGACTCCTGTAGGCTTCTGGTGGGGAGCGGCTGCCATGATTGCTCGCGGAATGACCACGACGGAGCTACGAGATGGTGGTGCTCTCATGCTGACGCCAGCTTCAGTCTGAAACATCCAGAAACAAGGTGGGGCTTTCATCGTTTGGGAAAAAAAAAAAGTTTTCATCCAATGAAAAGTGTTGTTTTTAGGTCATATGATCAAGCCTTCCATCATTAGGAAACCAAAAGTAAAATGAACCAATGAAAAGTTTTATAAACAAGTCACATGACCTGTTATGCGGCATAGGGTATAAAATGCGGAGAAAATACGTTGGCACGTGAGGCGGCGTCAGTAGCGGACCGATGTGCGAATAGGCCGAAGGCAACACAACGCGCCAAGATCCGGATGGCACCGAGGTGGTGTCCAGCAAGTTGCAGCACTGGTGTGGCCATCTTACAATGCTGAAAGTCGGCGTGGGGCGCCCCGTTGGCCTGTGAGTTTGCGTCAGTAGCGGACCGATGTGCGAATAGGCCGAAGGCAGCACAACGCGCAAAGATCCGGATGGCACCGAGGTGGTGTCTAGTAAGTTGCCGCACTGGTGTGGCCATCCTACAATGTTGAAAGTCGGCGTGGGGCGCCCTGTTGGCCTGTGAGATGGTGTCAGTTGCGGACCGATGTGCGAATGGGGCCAAAGGCAGCGCAACAATATTTCCTGAATAGAAGACACCACTAGGCGCTGAGATGCCAAGATCCGGATGGCAACGAGGTGATGTCTAGCAAGTTGCTGTACTGGTGTGGCCATCCTACAATGGTAAAAGTCGGCGTGGGGCGCCCTGTTGGCCTGTGAGATGGTGTCAGTTGCGGACCGATGTGCGAATGGGGCCAAAGGCAGCGCAACAATATTTTCTGTATGGAAGATACCACTAGGCGTTGAGATGCCAAGATCCGGATGGCACCGAGGTGATGTCTAGCAAGTTGCTGTACTGGTGTGGTCATCCTACAATGCTGAAACTCGGCGTGGGGCGCCCCATTAGCCTGTGAGATGGCGTCAGTAGCGGACCGATGTGCGAATAGGCCGAAGGCAGCACAACGCGCCAAGATCCGGATGTCACCGTGGTGGTTTCATAGTTGAGAGGCACTTCATCTGCAGTGGGGCGCCGAGATCCGGATGGCACTGAGGTGATGTCTAGCAAGTTGCTGTACTGGTGTGGTCATCCTACAATGCTGAAACTCGGCGTGGGGTGCCCCATTAGCCTGTGAGATGGCGTCAGTAGCGGACCGATGTGCGAATAGGCCGAAGGCAGCACAACGCGCCAAGATCCGGATGGCACCGAGGTGGTGTCTAGTAAGGTGCACTGGTGTGGCCATCCTACAATGTTGAAAGTCGGCGTGGGGCGCCCCGTTGGCCTGTGAGATGGCGTCAGTAGCGGACCGATGTGCGAATGGGGCCAAAGGCAGCGCAACAATGTTTTCTGAATAAAAGACACCACAAGGCGCTGAGATGCCAAGATCCGGATGGCACCGAGGTGGTGTCTAGCAAGTTGTGGCACTGGTGTGGCCATCCTACAATGGTAAAAGTCGGCGTGGGGCGCCCTGTTGGCCTGTGAGATGGTGTCAGTAGCGGACCGATGTGCGAATGGGGCCAAAGGCAGCGCAACAATATTTTCCGAATAGAAGACACCACTAGGCGTTGAGATGCCAAAATCCGGATGGCACCGAGGTGGTGTCTAGCAAGTTGCTGTACTGGTGTGGTCATCCTACAATGCTGAAACTTGGCGTGGGGCGCCCCATTAGCCTGTGAGATGGCGTCAGTAGCGGACCGATGTGCGAATGGGGCCAAAGGCAGCGCAACAATATTTTCTGAAGAGAAGACACCAAAAGGCGCTGAGATTCGGTTACCACCGAGGTGATGTCTAGCAAGTTGCCGCACTGGTGTGGCTATCCTACAATACTGCTCCGAATAACGGCGTGGGGTGCCCGAAGGGGGGGGGGGAGGCGGCGTGAATGGGCCTTCCTAGGTGGAGGCTCGTCTGCTGTAGTGGGGCGCCCCTTTACCGTTTCAGTTGCCATTCAGCTGAGTTTCGGCTGCTCTTGATGCTACAGCGACAGGCGGCTGCAACAGGACTCTCAAAATGGCGGCCTGTTCTTTGGATTTGGGCCTGCTCCACTAAAATGGCCCTGGGACACCTTAGAACTCGGACGCTCGATTTTTTTTTCCTTTCCTGTACATGCAAAAAAAGGTAAATGCCCGGTACGTTACACGCTTCATCTGCCACGATGAACTCTCCAGAGGAACCGAAAAAAAATATAGTTATGGTAACTATACCATGCATCGTCATATGGAGAGGTGGCACCAATTAATTATAGTGCTGCATAAAAGAGAGATTTGGAGGAGAACCCCTGACATGCTAGTACATTCATCAAAGAAGTGGCACTGACAGCATCAGAGGCAAGGGAAACGGTCCCAAATATTTAGAAGAACTTTGGAAAGATTAAAATGACATGTTTAGATTGTGGCAAATTAATTTCATGTGGACAGATGAGTGTTACTCTAATAAATACAGCATATGAACATCATCATAGTCGATGGTTCGTGGACACATTTTGACTATATCCTGGACCTGCCCGTCCTCGCCCAAAATGGCGCCGGAATAAATGGGACTCGTAACTCCTTGTTGTGTACTGGTTGCACAACCTTGATATCACGAGATACGTATGCAGTTTTGAAGCACATGGCGGGCGGGGACGAGAATTGATTGAATATTTCGACATCCCTATTGATATTAAGTTCTGATGTGTTATTGATTACTGTACTATTGAAAGTTCGAATTAACGTCACCCATGGTACTTGTCCGCAAATGTATATCTAGATAATTTTATTGTAACTGGCCCTGTCGTATTTTAATTATAAAATGTACGTCCACCGATTCCGTAACTGTTAGACACCTTAGTTCTTGCAACCTAATGGCCCGCCCGTTACGTTCCTCTACAGTGTAAATGTCTACTCATCATATACGATTACAGTTTGCTCCGTGGCCGGCCCACGTGGTTATAGGCTCGTATTTGTATAATGAAATTTTCACAATAAAGGTTTTTAAAAGAAAACATGGTAGTAGTATATACATTGGTAAAGTTTTTAATAATAGTCACTGTTTTAGAATCATTAAAAGGCAAGTGAAATAAAGCAGACCAATTACATGAAGGGTAAAAGGTATAATACGAAGGAACGCAGTAAAGATAAATGGTCAAGGGCTGTTGTGTTTTCTATTCCTGCAACATAAAGTGATCGATAAGAATCTCATATTCAGGCGTATCGGCGACTAAGACAGCAGGTCGACCCTCTTTTGCTCAACGGCTCCGTCATGGGACGAAGAAACGCTCTTTTTCTCGAAAAAAGAATATATTTTACTTGCAGGATAGTTGTAAATTTTCCGGGAAAGTACATTAGCCTGGAACATTATAACATATATTTAAGAAAAAATAATGTTCGGAAGTAATAAAAAGCGTAATTTTTAGGTCATATGACCAAGCCTTTCATCATTAGAATAAGAAAAGTAAAATGAACCAATGAAAAGTTTTATTAACAAGTCACATGACTTGTTATGCTTACGTTACGCGCTGCGCGCCCCGGATGACTTCCGGATGCGCTAACGCGGCGCGTCATATGACGCATTACGCGACAACGCAGGTCCAGAATATAGTCAAAATGTCTCCACCAACCAGCGGTCGGAACACAACCCCTTTCAGCAGGCTAAATAGTTCTGTTAAATGACAACAGAAGGGACAGGCAACAAGAACCATTAGTCAAAGAGGGGAGGGCTAGTTCTTCTCCACCGGGTTACATTGGGGCGCTACCGGAACTGATCGAATTGGTAGTCTACAGTGTTTCTGGATGTTTCAGACTGAAGCTGGGGTTAGCATGAGAGCAGCACCATTTCATAGCTCCGTCGTGGCCATTCCGCAACCAATCATGGCAGCCGCTCTTTATCGTTATTTTGGGCGGGGTGGGTGGCGGAGCCGAGCTGTTTTGCAGCCATCATTGTGTGGAGTTCAGTTTATTTCACTAGTTTTGTATTTGTCATGAGGGGTTGTTCCTAATGTTTCTATTTTACCGAGGTCAAAAAGAGATCCCATTAGTGGCCTACTGATTTTGCTCGATTCCTTTTCTTTTTTTTTTTACACGATTTTTCGTTATCTGCAAAGACTAAACAGAGTATTGCGACTCTGTGTTTGTTTGTAAATAGAGAATGAACCAAAGAGAACCAATTCTAAAACAGTAAATACTTGGATAACAATCAATCAAATGGAGAGAGAAGCAGGCACGACGTATTACAACGGGGGCAAAGGCCTGCGTTAACTACCCTTCACTATGTGCAAAGAGAGAGTACTCCTAATAGAAATGAGGGGGGGGGGCACCATTCAAAGCAGATCAGTGTGCATAAACACGAAAATGTTTTCACTTACCACGTACTTGACACTCGACAGCTTATGATATTTGCTATTAAAAAACCATTGAAATTCACTGAAAAAACCATAGGTTATAGACCATATATAGTTAGGAATTAGCATTTACAAAACCTTGAAAATTCACTGAAAAAACCATAGGTTATAGACCATATATAGTTAGGAATTAGCATTTAAAAAACCTTATTTTACTCACACAAAACCATTGAAATTCCATATATAGTTAGTTGCACTAACTATATATCGCGCACCCGCAATCCACTGCTGATGATGTCACATATTACATCATTCATGACATGGTCAGTGACATCACTGATGACATCACTGATGACATCTCAAATGACATCACTGATGACATCACTGATGACATCTCATTTGACATCAATGACCACATCACTGATGATATCATTCATGTGACAATACAATGCATCTCCTCACATTTTAATATAACCTCTGTTTCACCCAGTGTTAAATACAGAGTATAATTTTTGAAACCATTGACACACCAATACTAGTTACTACATATGTACTCACTGATTCCTACGTCTACACACACATTCACTCATTCACCCATACAATCATTCATACATACAATCACTCATCTTTACAACACTATCATATGCACTCATACACCTATACAGACACTCACACTCTGCCACTCATCCATGGAGTTACTCACACACCTAGTCAGTCCTGTAAAGAATCAATCACACTTCCATTTTCTTGTCTATACAGTTAAACATAGAGCACCTTACATTTTCAAACATATACTAACACATACTTACCTTGTTATACAATCATTGATATAAGTACACATTGATCTGCACAGAGTCACACACCTCCCAGCCAGCCACACACACACTCAGTCTCCCATACAAATACTTGGACAATCAATCAGTAACCCATATAGTTAATCATATAGCTACTGATCAACACATGCAGCAGTTTACAGAACAACAGACATAATGATGCACAAATTAAGACACTTTAGTCACTAACCCATGCACTCAGTGAGACACATTTAATCACTCACTCATACATTCAGTCATGCACCTACTAAATCCTTTGTCCAGACACTTATACTTCCACTCATTCTTCAATATGTAAGACACATTTTAACTTTACAGAAACATACAGTCACTGGATGTTGTAATCAGTGATGTCATCAGTGATGTCATTTGAGATGTCATCAGTGATGTCATCAGTGATGTCACTGACCATGTCATGAATGATGTAATATGTGACATCATCAGCAGTGGATTGCGGGTGCGCGATATATAGTTAGTGCAACTAACTATATATGGAATTTCAATGGTTTTGTTTGAGTAAAATAAGGTTTTTTAAATGCTAATTCCTAACTATATATGGTCTATAACCTATGGTTTTTTCAGTGAATATATATATATATATATATATATATATATATATATATATATTACCTACTGGCGGTCGCCAGTAGGTATATATAGTTAGGATTTTTTCTCTATGGGTTTTTTGAAAATTCTATGTCTAATAACTTTGGCGTTTGTGGACGGAATTGGCTGAAATTTTCAGGAAAATGGCACATTTTGTTTCTGAGCAGCCCTTGAAAATTTGGGGGGGGTTCGTCAAGGGGGGGCCGAGAAAAAAGGGGGGTCCCAAAACGTGTTTTTAACATTGAGTTTTCCATAGGGCGGTTGGCCTCACTTTTAGCCCGAACGGCTGAATGGATTTGCACGAAACTTGGCAAAATTGTAGGGACTGGTAGCCCGATGTGCCTTTTGTAGGTCTCAATATATGTGCTCCAGTGGATTTTGAGAAATTAACGTTTAAAAAAAGATATATATCTGTAACAGCGGACCAGGCAGCGCTCCGGTTCGCGTACTTTACGCGCAACGGAGCTTTGTGAAGCGAAGCTGATTGGTTCTCCGGCGTCTGTCAACATTCCAAAAAGTCCGTAGCGGCCGCCATCTTGTCTCTCGGTAGGATCGAGAGACAAGAGGAGGTCAAAACAAAGGGGGAAATAACTATAAGGGGGCATAGTAGATCCTCGCTGACCCCCTAGGTTTGATGTGGAGGTTTTAAAAGGGCCCCGCAGGGCAAAAAAAAATAATAATAATAATAATCGAACGGCTGAATGGATTTGCACGAAACTTGGCAAAATATTAGGGACTGGTAGCCCGATGTGCCTTTGCTAGGTCTCAATATATGTGCTCCAGTGGATTTTGAGAAATTAACGTTCAAAAAAAGATATATATCTGTAACAGCGCTCCGCTTCGCGTAACGGAGGTTTGCGAAGCTGATTGGTCATTCTGTCACTGGGCTATAGTTGGGCTACATCTGGCTGATATTTGGGCTACATTTGTTTTTTTGTGTGTCTGGCGGCCATCTTTGGGCTACATTGGGCTACATTGGGCTTCATTGGGCTACATTGGGCTACATTTGGGCTCCAACATATATATAGGCCAATGTAGCCCAATATATATTTTTCAAAGTTAATTTTCGTAAAAACCACTGGAGCATATATCTTGAGACATAGCAAAGGCACATCGGGCTACCAGTCCCTACAATTTTGCCAAGTATCGTGGAAATCCATTCAGCCGTTCGAGCTAAAAGTGAGTCCAACCGCCCTATGGAAATGAAGGAAATGAATGGGTAATTTGTAATTAGCAAATAGCTAATCGCAAACTAGGAATGGTAAAGAATCGCTATTTATTCCTTAAAGTTCGCTATTTAGGAAATGCAAAAAACTTTGATGATACATATGGCGGTTCATCTCTAACAAGATAAGAAGCATAGGGATACATTTATGATGACTGGCGCATCACCAGGGATGTGTTAGTCATTCTGTGCCGCTGTTCCGTCACCTATGGTGTGCTGCATTTACAATGCGGCGCATCATGGGGCAAAAACAGCACAGATGCGTGATGTATCTGTGCCGTAAAGGTGGCGCATTGCTGGAGTTGTATCGCAAGTGTGATGAAGCTCCAGCAAGGGTCGGGGGTGCCCCTGTCGCAGGGTTTCTGTTCTCACACAGAACTGTGGACAGAGGATTGGAACCTCGGCGAATTAGGGTGTCCCAAAACTCACGTTAGTAATCAAAAACTCCTTAGCAAGCTAGGTACAGTGTCACATTGGATATAACAAACTCTCAATGTTTAGACAATCCAGAATATGAACTTATAGTACCTCAGGATACGTGGAACTCATGAACAGTCAGTCGTTATATATTTCTTAGAAACCAGAACATGGAGTTAAGAAGAACACATGTGTATTTGAAATGTTTATTTACTAATGCCGTCTTCTCAGGCGTAGTATCTTAGATAATAGAAGTACACATATTATCAGTAGCAAAATTACCAGCATAGTTACTAGTACATAAAAAGCGAATGGTGACAGTATGTTAACATGCTGTAAATGAATAAGAGTTAGCAACACTTATAAGCAGCCGCGGGCCGTGGAGGGAGTTACGGTGGGGCAGGGAGGCGGGGAGGGGGAGGGGCAAGGTAGAGAGGGCTCCACCCTGCTTCTCCCCCTCCCCGCCTCCCTGCCTCACCGTAACTCCCTCCACGGCCCGCGGCTGCTTATATCTCACCCTCCCTAATACACATATTAAATTATTTGCTAAGAAGGTCTCTTTGTGTTGGTTTAGGGCGTGCCCATACTTTAGTGTCTTAGATTTGAAGGAATCACATCAGCATACACCAGCTCTCTCTTCATGTGAACCGCATCAACTGTTGTGTATGTGTGTTCGGCAAAGCAATATAAAACTCGCCTCATGCCCAGAATTGGCAGAAGTTGCACTTATGTTATGAGTATGAAGTCGTGGAGATCAGACCTCATAACAATTCTGTATCGTGTTGTTCTTGAAACTTTAGCACTCGCTGTACAGATATAGTTTAACAAGCAAAGCAGATAGTAGAGCAATAACATAATATTCTCATGTAAACCACGATGAACTACTAGGTGGAAAGCTAAAGCAACAACTAAGTGTCGTGTGCAGAAGTTGCAAAAAAGGAAAAATGGCGTTTAAACCGGTAATGAGCCCATGCTAACTTAACACGGTGTAAAGATATCCAGGACCTAGATGACACCTCCCCATGATCCGGAAACGAACTGAATAAGATAATAGAAGTGCCATCTCATGAGAGCAGATTGCAAGTTTATATGTGGACGGTCCGCAAGGTAAAGCATTAAAAACTAGGAAAATTTAATGCTAAAGAAAAATAAAACAGCCAAGTACTTTATCGAGTCTTAAGCCAATAGGCAAGGTAAATAATAAAAACTTGACAAATAAGTCAATGAATTGTCAATGAAATGCTAGTACTCAGCATATCAAACATGAAAAAGGTCTATGACATAACTGTGTATGCAAAATAAGCTGCAACAGCCTCCAATAGGAAGTCACCGTCTTCATCCGAAAACAGTTCAGCCATCCAATTTAAAAGCGGAAAAGAACATACGTGCTCTCCCAGCACCGGATCCTCTATCACCATCAGAGGACAGCTCGGTGGGTTTTCAAGAAAGCTCTGTTCCAAGAAAGACTGTGCTGCCGCCAGTAAATTCCAGGGACCAAGTAGTCCATGCATCAATGCCACAGCCATAATCCTTTCGCCAGGACAAACCAACTCGTGAGTAATGATAGGAGTCATCAGCTGATTAAAGTCGACGTCAGGAGAAACCGGTCCGCAGAGACACAAATCAATGGCCCAATCGAAATCACAGGTCAGGCAGTGAAATACAGGCTGGACACAGGTGAAGTAGGAGAATCGAAAAGATAATCCATATGCCGTGCTTAATATCGCCAACGGCATTTTGCCATAATATTCTAGCATGCGATTGCGGAACAGTGTCAGCAGCTGCAGGGTGGGAGGTTGCATAGGAGGGACATCCATATTTAAAAATGTAAAAAAGCACAAGAGCGTCCGCTGGTAATGCAAGTAAAAATGCCAATCCACGAACCGGAGTGGAGAAAATGGAATGAAAGGAAGCAGGGATGACTCCAAAGATTTTCTCAAATGAAGTCACGAGACCACTGGTAACAACTTTAAAAAAGTGCGCCAGGGTCTTTGTGGAGGATGCGTTAAAGATAGTCGGAACCATCTTGCTGAAATTGAAAGGCAAATCTGAATTAAAAGTATTCCTTTTATCGTAACAGTAAGTGAACGGGTTATTTGCTGCAGAAATGTTCTATTTCCTCCCACACATGAACATAGGGAGTTTTCAATCTGGCCACAAATACCAACCTTGGGACAGATTTCAACGGCATGGCAAGAATAAGAGCTCTTTTGTCTCAGAGAGAGGTGGCCTTGAGTTCGGCCCGTGAAACTTTTGTGCTTCACATAGCGAACACCCGTACAGAGGTGCAGACCCTTTTCAATTAACTCAGAACAATCTTCATTATTGAGCATCAAATAACTACCATTTTCCAACAACTTGAACGTGGGGATGATAGCAGGAACTGGCGTGCCTTGCAACACGCAAGCCATATTTGGTCGGTGTTTGTTGCATGAACCGTGTAACTGTATGTGCCTACACATTAGTGAATGATCTGGCGTCTCAGTGCATTCCTCTCCATTCAGATAAACTTCTTGATCATCTTTGAAACATCTGTATGTGTATGGAAGCGACCAGACCTCATGAAGAAAAGCACTACCTAAAGGTTCATAACGACCTATTGGTATATATTTCATACAATTTGAAAACTTATATAAAGCAAAAGGCAGCGTTATTAAACCGTGGATAAGGCACGTTGCCAAAAAACCCGCAATCCTCTGCTGATGATGTCACTGAGCATGTCATGAATGATGTAATATGTGACATCATCAGCAGTGGATTACGGGTAATAGTATCTCTAGTTTACTCCCCTATAGCTGTCTTTCTTTTAACATAAGTGTCTGTTTCCTTCCCTTATACTTACTGTTTTTGGTTCGATTCTAGTTCGCGTACCGGCGAGCGAACTGGGAAGCGAACTAAGAGAAATAGAGGTTGGCACAGTTCCAAATATTGTACCAATTTTTTAATAACGGGGAGGTAGTTCTGAAAAGAACTTTTTTTTTAATTGTTTTTGTTGTTTTATATTTTTTTTATTATTTTTCGGAACATTTTTTTCCTTTTTTTGAATTTTTCTGAAGTTTTATATTTTTTTGGGTTTTTCTTGGAGGGGGCAATGAAAACGATTCATTGTAAAGGGCTCAACAGGAGCAACAAAACAAAAAAAGAAGTATTTATTATTTTGGGCGTTTCGTACAAACTTGCATATGATAGTCAATAGCTCTGTTGATCAGAGTGATGCTTTTTTCTCCGTAGGAAATGAATTCATCGCAAAATACGCAGGTGTGTTTTACTTCACCAAATTTCATTTGTATATTTGGCACCATCTCCCTGCCCTCTGGTCCCGTTACTTCCGATACAACAGATCTTCTGGCCATAATAGGGAGATTATCTAGGTCGTTCCGAAACTGTGCAGCACTGTAGTTGTTAGGATGCCACCTAGTCATATGGCGATGCATTGTGTAGTTTCCTAAACTGTATTTTTTCTCGGTTCCTCTGGACAGTCTATCTTGACATATAAGGCAAGTTACGTATCTTGCATTTACTTTTTTCTGACCTTTGGGAATTTTAAAAAATTGCCAAATGAAGTTTTCTTTCCGGTGAGACGTCCTGGGCTGCTCAGGCAAAAACTGCCTCTCTTCGTGCTCGTCCTCCTGTTCCTCTTCTTCTTCTTCTTGTTGAATTATAACTTGAGCAGGTGGTCCACTCTTCCTTGGATGTGGTGGAGGTGGTGGGGAAGCACCAGCTGAAGCTACTAAAGAAGCCATTGCTCAGTGATCACAAAGGGTCTTTCTCTCACAATGATGAAAGTCAGAGTGAGGAAAGAAGGAGGGATTTTCATCATTTGGGAAAAACAAGAGTTCTCAACCAATCAAAAGTGTTCATTTTAGATTATATGACCTAGTCTTACATCATTAGGAAACCAAAAGTGAAATGAACCAATGAAAAGTGTTATTACCAAGTCACATGACTTGCTGTGTTTACGTTAAGCGCTTTGCAGGGCCTCCCGGTTTGCTTCCAGAAACCTGCGCTTTGCGACTCGCTTCGCGTACCAGTTCGCTAACGTAGCACGTCATATGACGTATCACGCGACAACGTGAAACGTCATGCGGACGGGAGGCGTCACGATGTTGTTTTCTAACGCGGCACTTGCGGTAAAGAAACGTTTACCGGCTCGCGGTCTATTTCGCGGCATCAAGGTCAGCTAACGGGAAGCTTCCCGATTCGCGAAGCGGGAACGAAGAAAAAAAAAAAAAAAAAATAATTATTCATAAACATATAAAATATATTTTTGGATTTAAAGAAGAATACATTTTACAGCTACAGATATTAGCTGTTAAAAAACCAATGAAATTCACAGAAAAAACCATAGGTTATAGACCATATATAGTTAGGAATTAGCATTTACAAAACCTTGAAAATTCACTGAAAAAACCACAGGTTATAGACCATATATAGTTAGGAATTAGCATTTAGAAAACCTTATTTTACTCACACAAAACCATTGAAATTCCATATATAGTTAGTTGCACTAACTATATATCGTGCACCCGCAATCCACTGCTGATGATGTCACATATTACATCATTCATGACATGGTCAGTGACATCACTGATGACATCACTGATGACATCTCAAATGACATCACTGATGACATCACTGATGACATCTCATTTGACATCAATGACCACATCACTGATGATATCATTCATGTGACAATACAATGCATCTCCTCACATTTTAATATAACCTCTGTTTCACCCAGTGTTAAAAAGAGAGTATAATTTTTGAAACCATTGACACACCAATACTAGTTACTACATACGCACTCACTGATTGCTACGTCTACACACACCTTCACTCATTCACCCATACAATCATTCATACATACAATCACTCATCTTTACAACACTATCATATGCACTCATACACCTATACAGACACTCACAGTCTGCCACTCATCCATGGAGTTACTCACACACCTAGTCAGTCCTGTAAAGAATCAATGACACTTCCATTTTCTTGTCTATACAGTTAAACATAGAGCACCTTACATTTTCAAACATATACTAACACATACTTACCTTCTTAATCAATCATTGATACAAGTACAGATTGATCTGCACAGAGTCACACACCTCCCAGCTAGCCACACACACACTCAGTCTCCCATACAAATACTTGGGCAATCAATCAATAACCCATATAGTTACTCATATAGCTACTGATCAACACATGCAGCAGTTTACAGAACAACAGACGTAATGATGCACAAATTAAGACAGTTTAGTCACTAACCCATGCAGTCAGTGAGACACATTTAATCACTCACTCATACAGTCAGTCATGCACCTACTAAATCCTTCGTCCAGACACATACACATCCACTCATTCTTCAATATGTAAGACATATTTAAACTTTATAGAAACAAAAAATCACTGGATGTTGTTATCAGTGATGTCATCAGTGATGTCATTTGAGATGTCATCAGTGATGTCATCAGTGATGTCACTGACCATGTCATGAATGATGTAATATGTGACATCATCAGCAGTGGATTGCGGGTGCACGATATATAGTTAGTGCAACTAACTATATATGGAATTTCAATGGTTTTGTGTGAGTAAAATAAGGTTTTCTAAATGCTAATTCCTAACTATATATGGTCTATAACCTGTGGTTTTTTCAGTGAATTTTCAAGGTTTTGTAAATGCTAATTCCTAACTATATATGGTCTATAACCTATGGTTTTTTCTGTGAATATATATATATATATATATATATATTACCTACTGGCGGTCGCCAGTAGGTATATATAGTTAGGATTTTTTCTCTATGGGATTTTTGAAAATTCTATGTCTAATAACTTTGGCGTTTGTGGACGGAATTGGCTGAAATTTTCTGGAAAATGGAACATTTTGTTTCTGAGCAGCCCCTGGAAATTTGGGGGGGGTTCGTCCAGGGGGGGTCGAGAAAAAAGGGGGGTCCCAAAACGTGTTTTTAACATTGAGTTTTCCATAGGGCGGTTGGCCTCACTTTTAGCCCGAACGGCTGAATGGATTTGCATGAAACTTGGCAAAATTGTAGGGACTGGTAGCCCGATGTGCCTTTTGTAGGTCTCAATATATGTGCTCCAGTGGATTTTGAGAAATTAACGTTTAAAAAAAGATATATATCTGTAAGCGCGCTCTGGGCAGCGCTCCGGTCCGCGGACCTTAAGCGTACCGGAACTTCGCGTAGCGAAGCTGATTGGCTCTCCGGTGTCTGTCAACATTCTAAACAGTCCGGAGCGGCCGCCATCTTGTCTCTCGGTAGGATTGAGAGACAAGAGGAGGCCAAAACAAAGGGGGAAATAACCATAAGGGGGCATACTAGATCCTCCCTGACCCCCTAGGTTTAATGTGGAGGTTTTAAAAGGGCCCCGCGGGCCAAAAAAACCAAAAAAAATGTTTTGTTTTTTTTGCGTGGGGAGCGCCCGGTCCGCGAACCGGGAAGCGTTCTGGGCAGCGTACTGCCATGAAAAATGAATGATAGACTTTTCAAATACTGTATGTTAATTGATTGTTGGTTTTGTTGATTATTTTTTTATTTTTTTTATTTTTTAAGCAATTATTTATTATTGTGATTGTGTTTCAAAATTTAATAACATTTCTAACAAATCACTGTCTGAAATGTCGTCATTTTCATTGAACATAGCTTGTAATCTATGAGGGTGTAAAATGTCCTCATTTTGAAGGAGGTCATCCACTGCTTGCACACATTGCAGTAGTTCTTGGTCCCAAGTTTCATCCATAAATTCTATATAATTTGGATCAATTAATTCTTGGCTGCTCTCTTGCAGGACAATTTGAAATGAAACTTTCTGTTCGCCTTCCATGTTGCCTGAAATTTGGATAAAAAAAATATATATTAGTAGAGATAGGGCACTGTTGGGATTAATTTTAGATAGGCATTTTTTAACAGAGAATTTATCTTTGGGCAGTGTATAGTATCAGAGTGGAAGTAGGAATATAAAAAAGTGTATGTGATTTAACGTAAGTAAATTCATAATTATAAAAGAGAAGCCTAACTCCATCCATAACTATAACAGAAAAGTCTATCTAAATCTATAACTACTACAGAGGGATAGTATATAACTATCAGAAAAAGTTTACCATATTAACTTATAGTGCACAATATAGTTCAGTTTTTAAAATAACAACTTACCTTTAGAAAGAAGTTGAAGTGATTAGTGAAAATCCAATTGAAATGTACACCAGGAAGTAGTAGTCAAAATGGCTGTGTTTCATTCTCTTCTTTTATATATATTCAGGTACATAACCAATCAAATGTCAGGTAATAAAAGTAGAAAATGAAAGTAACATTTTAATTGGTTGTCAATTCCAACACTTCAGATGTGTTTTGAGAAGTAATTTACCTCAGGGTATTTAGAGAGGTCTACAGGCTAAATGGCTAAATGGAATTCCAATCAAATTTGTGAAAATGGTAGGGATTGGTATGTAGTATGAGCTAATCTATATTTGGTGAAATTGTCTCTAGTGGCTTTTCTGTAAACTACTTTCCCACCTTTTTTGATGGTGCGCTTCCCAGGGAGCGACCCGGTACGCGAACCGTTGAGCGCCCCGGTTCGCGAACCTTAAGCGTTACGGGAGTCCACCATTTTGTGTTTCGGTCAAATTAAGATACAAAATGGAGGGCAAATAATGTTCAGAATGGGTAGAAGGGGGCACGGTAGACTTATCTTGACCCCCTAGGTTTTGTGAGGGTGGCTGAGGAGGCTTATATGTGCGAAAAAAAAACATTTTTTTTTTAAATTTCGCGAGGTTAGCTCCCGGTTCGCGTACCGGGTAGCGCCCCAGGGAGCGTACTTTGTTGAAAATTAGTGAAAAATGTTACAGTAAAATAATAATTGTGAGTGATCAGATGTAGGGTAGCTCTGAGAAGAGCTTTTGGGTTTATGGTACATTTAGGTACTTATAAGTAGGTACCAATGCACAGTCTTAAATTCAGAGTGAAAATTCTGTTGCCCTCATCTGAGAAGTGAACTCCATCTCCTCTGTAGATATCTTGCATGTAGTAACGCAAGTTATTGTTGTACATGGAACCCATTCCATGGTCTCTCATGTAAGCTGAAACAGATTTGTTTACATGCTTCCTCGACTTCTCAATTTGTGGACAAAATTGGTTTGACCACCTCCATTTCTGTCTTTGGCATATATTTGAATATACCAAGGCAGTCTGAGGAAAAAGTGCCATTAATTGCTCAAAGGTGTCCTTTAAAAGCATTTCCAGACCTACCCCAGTCTAAGTGCCCAAATCATTACCTCCACAGTGCACAATTAACAGGTCAGGTTTGGGCAAATGCATAAAGGTTTTCACCAATGGTATCAATTGGTGACATTTTAATCCTCTGTGGCCAAACCACTTAATTTCCACATCTTGTAAATTGAGGTTAGGTAATTTTCTGTTCTCAGCATACCTGTGAGCCCAGTGGATATAACTATGTCCAACAATCCAGACAGAAAACATGGTGAGAGAAGGTTCTCCTGTAGTCAGATGAAGTGTGGCAATGAAATGGCAGTTGAAAAAATGAGAGTTTAAAATGAAAAAAACTGTGGAGTTTCTGTGTTCATGAAGCAGTAACAGTGATTGGTGGATTTTGATTGCTGAAAACAGAAAGTTAGGGTGCATGGATGAGTTATTTGAAAGATGTATTTTGAATGGTCAATAAAAAATCATTAAATGAAAGAATGCACTGGATATGCAGGTGCACTGAGAGTTCAGAGTTCAATTGCAACATTGTTGTGTGAACTTGCAAACACCAGAGGTCTTCCAAGAGGTGGTTGCCATGCAGAAAAGGCATGAAATGGCAGAGGGGGGAAGGGTTTTCATTTGAAAAAAAGTGAGGGAAGAGTTTTGATTGGGTGACATGAGAGATATGTGTGAAGAATTACAGCATTTCTGTGCTTTTGATAGCTGCAGACTCTGGAGTGCATACCTTTTGCTCTGCTGAAGACAAATTGGTGTGTTTCTGAGACTGTTTTCAAACTCAAAGTATTTGCTAAGGTGAGAAAATATTTCTTTAATTTAGATAGAGAATAGTGTGCTTTAAGGAGAAAATTATGAATTATGTGGCGCAAATTACTTGTAAATATGCTCCCACCTGTGCATGGAAAATTAAGATTTTGAATGTTTGTGTTACATAGCCATGTTAAAAGTGATACAAACATGCTGCAAAGGCAATCAAAAAACGCTTTTATGTGTCTTAAGGACATTTTAAGTAATTTTCCCATGTGCAGTGTTTTGAAATTATGATTTGAAAATCGTTTTTGGGGAAAAGGAATTGTTTTTAAATTTATGACAAGGACATAATGGTGTATGCTTCTTTATAAGGCAATTGACTGTCCCTGATGTTATTTTTCCCATTTTAATGTAAGACCTTTCTCTGTGGCGCAAATTGCTTGTAAATATGCTCCCACCTGTGCATGGCAAATTTAGATTTTAAATGTTTGTGTTACATAGCCATGTTAAAAGTGACCCAACCATGCTGGAAAGGCAATCAAAAAACACTTTCATGTGTCTTAAGGACATTTTAAATAATTTACCTGTGGGCAGTGTTTTCAAATTATGAATTGAAAATCGTTTTTGAGGTAAAGGAATGTTGTTAAAATTTATGTGCGCCATATGCCCCCAAATTTCTTTTTCAGGGGTGCAGCAGGGTGTTCTTGAGACAACCCTGCACCTTTGGAAAAATTCCTAATTTGCGATGAGCTAATTGCTAATCGCAAATTGCACCTTCATTCATATGGGCATCCTGGCCCATGGAAATGAATGGGTAATTTGCAATTAGCAATTTGCTCATTGCAAATTTGGAATGGTAAAGAATCGCTATTTATTCCTTAAAATTCGCTATTTAGGAAATGCAAAATAGTTTGATGGTACATATGGCGGTTGATGTCTAACAAGATAAGAAGCTTAGGGATACATTTATGATGACTGGCACAATGAAGTGGACATTACTTACTTCATTGGTAGAGCTTTACATGTATTATGTCCTCTGTATTCTTCATCAAGCGTAACTTTAATCTGCAATCCTGAGTAGGCCTCACCTTAAACAAACCTTTGGATAGGCCACACCTTATCGTCATCCTGAATTAATCATTTAAAATGCTAGGGACACATTTATGATAGGTGTATGCCTCTTTTGCGCAACTTACAAAACACTGTCCACGGGGAAATGACTTAAAATGTCCTTAAGACACATGAATGTGTTTTTTTAAAGCGTTTGCAATTTTTTTGGGTCACTTTTAACATGGCTATGTGACTCAAACAGTCAAAATTTAAATTCACCATGCACAGGTGGGAGCATATTTACAAGGAATGTGCTCCATGGGGAAAGGTCTTATAATGTAATATGGGAAAAATGACATCAGAGACAGTGAAATGCCTTATAGAGAAGCATACACCATTATGTCCTTGTCATAAATTTGCAAACCATTCCTTTTCCCCAAAAACGATTTTCAAATCATAATTTGAAAACACTGCACATGTGGAAATGACTTAAAATGTCCTTAATTCAAAATTTGCTATTCCTTATTTTGCGATTGCACTGAAGGATTTGCAAATTTTGCGATTCCTTAAAAGCAATGTATCAAACAAAAAATATGTAAAAAATGACATTAAGGATTTGGAAACTACCACCAACTTCTAGTTTGTGGTAATTTGCGAATTCTTTTCAAAAAGCATTTTTTTCCAAAAAAACAAAAGGTGCCATATGACGCCAATACATGTCCTTAGGGCATGTATGTATGCCATATGCCCCCAATTTTCTTTTTCAGGGGTGCAGCTGGGTGTTCTTGAGACACCCCTGCACCCTTGGAAAAATTCCTAATTTGCGATGAGCTAATTGCTAATCGCAAATTGCACCTTCATTTCTATGGGCCTCCTAGCCCATGGAAATGAATGGGTAATTTGCAATTAGCAATTTGCTCATTGCAAATTAGGAATGGTAAAGAATTGCTATTTATTCCTTAAAATTCGCTATTTAGGAAATGTAAAATAGTTTGATGGTACATATGGTGGTTCATCTGTAACAAGATAAGAAGCTTAGGGATACATTTATGATGACTGGCGCAATAAAGTGCACATCACTTACTTCATTGGTAGGCCTTTACATGTATTATCTCCTCTGTATTCTTCATCAAGCGTAACTTTAATCTGCAATCCTGAGTAGGCCTCACCTTAAACAAACCTCTGGATAGGCCACACCTTATCGTCATCATGAATTAATCATTTAAAATGCTAGGGACAGATTTATGATAGGTGTATGCCTCTTTTGCGCCACTTACAAAACACTGTCCACGGGGAAATGACTTAAAATGTCCTTAAGACACATGAATGTGTTTTTTTAAAGCGTTTGCAATTTTTTTGGGTCACTTTTAACATGGCTATGTGACTCAAACAGTCAAAATCTAAATTCACCATGCACAGGTGGGAGCATATTTACAAGGAATGTGCTCCATGGGGAAAGGTCTTATAATGTAATATGGGAAAAATGACATCAGAGACAGTGAAATGCCTTATAGAGAAGCATACACCATTATGTCCTTGTCATAAATTTGCAAACCATTTCTTTTCCCCAAAAACGATTTTCAAATCATAATTTGAAAACACTGCACATGTGGAAATGACTTAAAATGTCCTTAATTCAAAATTTGCTATTCTTTATTTTGCGATTGCACTGAAGGATTTGCAAATTTTGCGATTCCTTAAATGCAATGTATCAAACAAAAAATATGTAAAAAATAACATTAAGGATTTGGAAACTACCACCAACTTCTAGTTTGTGGTAATTTGCGAATTCTTTTCAAAAAGCATTTTTTTCCAAAAAACAAAAGGTGCCGTATGACGCCAATACATGTCCTTAGGGCATGTATGTGCGCCATATGCCCCCAAATTTCTTTTTCAGGGGTGCAGCAGGGTGTTCTTGAGATACCCCTGCACCCTTGAAAAAATTCCTAATTTGCGATGAGCTAATTGCTAATCGCAAATTGCACCTTCATACCTATGAGCCTCCTAGCCCATGGAAATGAATGGGTAATTTGCAATTAGCAATTTGCTCATTGCAAATTAGGAATGGTAAAGAATTGCTATTTATTCCTTAAAATTCGCTATTTAGGAAATGCAAAATAGTTTGATGGTACATATGGTGGTTCATCTGTAACAAGATAAGAAGATTAGGGATACATTTATGATGACTGGCGAAATAAAGTGGATATAACTTACTTCATTGGTAGGCCTTTACATGTATTATCTCCTCTGTATTCTTCATCAAGCGTAACTTTAATCTGCAATCCTGAGTAGGCCTCACCTTAAACAAACCTCTGGATAGGCCACACCTTATCGTCATCCTGGATTAATCATTTAAAATGCTAGGGACAGATTTATGATAGGTGTATGCCTCTTTTGCGCCACTGTGCGTCACTTTTATGATGCAGCGGCGGTGCAAAAGATTTGCTATGAGGCGACAAAATTACAAATTGATGCATTTAGGCAGATGTGTCATGGTGTAAAAAAAACGTGCCACATGAAACCGATGCAGCAGTGATGCAAAAGATGCACCATGTTGCAAGACAGGCCTCACTTGGGGCCATATGTATCAAGCTAATTAGCATTCGCAAAGATCAAAATTCTGCGAATTTCGGCCTTTGCGAATGCTAATTAGACAAATGGTATGTATCAAACAAGTTTGATGCAAAATAAGGAATAGCAAAATTTGCTATTCCTTATTTTGCGATTGCACTGAAGGATTTGCAAATTTTGCGATTACTTAAATGCAATGTATCAAACAAAAAATATGTAAAAAATGACATTAAGGATTTGGAAACTACCACCAACTTCTAGTTGGTGGTAATTTGTGAATTCTTTTCAAAAAGCTTTTTTTCCAAAAAACAAAAGGTGCCATATGACGCCAATACATGCCCTTAGGGCATGTATGTGTGCCATATGCCCCCAAATTTCTTTTTCAGGGGTGCAGCAGGGTGTTCTTGAGACACCCCTGCACCCTTGGAAAAATCCTAATTTGTGATGAGCTAATTGCTAATCGCAAATTAAAGCTTCATTCCTATGAGCCTCCTAGCCCATGGAAATGAATGGGTAATTTGCAATTAGCAATTTGCTCATTGCAAATTAGGAATGGTAAAGAATTGCTATTTATTCCTTAAAATTCGCTATTTACAAAATGTAAAATAGTTTGATGGTACATATGGCGGTTCATCTGTAACAAGATAAGAAGCTTAGGGATACATTTATGATGACTGGCGCAATAAAGTGGACATTACTTACTTCATTGGTAGGCCTTTACATGTATTATCTCCTCTGTATTCTTTATCAAGCGTAACTTTAATCTGCAATTGTGAGTAGGCCTCACCATAAACAAACCTCTGGATAGGCCACACCTTATCGTCATCCTGGATTAATCATTTAAAATGGTAGAGACAGATTTATGATAGGTGTATGTCTCTTATGCGCCACTGTGCGTCACTTTTATGATGCAGTGGCAGTGCAAAAGATTTGCTATGAGGTGACAAAATTACAAATTGATGCATTTAGGCAGATGTGTCATGGTGGAAAAAAAACGTGCCACATGAAACCGATGCAGCAGTGATGCAAAAGATGCACCATGTTGCAAGACAGGCCTCACTTGGGGCCATATGTATCAAGCTAATTAGCATTCGCAAAGATCAAAATTCTGCGAATTTCGGCCTTTGCGAATGCTAATTAGACAAATGGTATGTATCAAACAAGTTTGATGCAAAATAAAAAAAAATATGTAAAAAATGACATTAAGGATTTGGAAACTACCACCAACTTCTAGTTTGTGGAAATTTGCGAATTCTTTTCAAAAAGCTTTTTTTCCAAAAAACAAAAGGTGCCATATGACGCCAATACATGCCCTTAGGGCATGTATGTGCGCCATATGCCTCCAAATTTCTTTTTCAGGGGTGCAGCAGGGTGTTCTTGAGACACCCCTGCACCCTTGGAAAAATTCCTAATTTGCGATGAGCTAATTGCTAATCGCAAATTGTACCTTCATTCCTATGAGCCTCCTAGCCCATGGAAATGAATGGGTAATTTGCAATTAGCAATTTGCTCATTGCAAATTAGGAATGGTAAAGAATTGCTATTTATTCCTTACAATTCGCTATTTAGGAAATGCAAAATAGTTTGATGGTACATATGGCGGTTTATCTGTAAAAAGATAAGAAGCTTAGGGATAGATTTATGATGACTGGCGCATCACCAGGGATGTGCCAGTCATCCTGCGCCGCTGTTCCGCCACGCATGGTGTGCTGCATTTACAATGCGGGGCATCATGGGGCAAAAATGGCACAGATGCGTGACGTATCTGTGATGTAAAGGTAGTGATTGCTGGAGTTGTATCGCAAATGCGATGCAGCTCAAGCAAGGCTCAGGGGTGCCCCATCTCCACAATGTTGCGTCAAGACCTATGCCTGCTTAAAGCAGGCGCAGGGTTTTGACGCAGCTTTCTCCTATCTGATTGTAAATACGGCACACCATGGGTGGCAGAGCAGCGGTGCACGTTAACTGGTGCATGCCTGGGGATGTGCCATTTAACATAAATCTGCCCCTTTACATTTAAGTATGTGCAGGGGACACAGAGTTGGTGAGGCTTATCCAAGGTTAAGAAGAGATGAGTCCTGTTCACTGAAAAATTAGACATAGGCTTCACCTGCTCAGCATCGCTGGACATGGCTAAATAATAGCTGTAAAATGTTACTCTTGTTAAACAATTTTACTATTATAATCTCTGAGATTTGTCTCTTACTCTGCAACATCTCATTGTTGTTATCTTTCTTTAAAGATAAAGACAACATCAACATGAGCGACAATCTGCAATCAGTTGATTTTGACCTCATCATTGAACTTGTAATTGAAACATCAGTGGATGTTGATCCCTTGGATGATTTAAATCCTGAGGATGAAGAAGAGCGTGATGAGGATGCAGATTTGTCCGAATTATATGACATAGGGTGGGAAGCTGACCTGCTTGAGCCTATGGAACTATAAACATTTATTTTTAAAATTTATAATAAATAAAAAGTAAAAGTGTAAACCGTTTAATTTAAAAATAAAGACACCTTCAAAAACAGGTTATGTGTAGTGTCTTCAATAAAATATTAAAATATGCTCATAAAATTAGATCAGATTCACATATAAAATAGCACAGGTAACATGAACATAAATTCCATTTCTTTTCTGCTATTTCTGTATTGTAAATTTGCCAAGGACTAAAAAATCTTCTATTTAAAATGTCAAGTAGTGTGTTAAGTTTTTGATCACTGTTATTGATTTACTGTTTGGTAATAGTGGTTAATAACATTTTTTAATATATTTTACCACAGATTCAACTGCAGATCATTTCAACATTTCACCATGCCAACGAAAGAAAGAGAGAGAAAGGCTGCAAAACGTCAAAGACAGCAGGTGAATCAAAAGAAGCAGCAGTCCTCTAACAAAAAGATTTGTCAAGTCACGAAGAAAGCACCGGGTAAGAGTACAAAAACATTCATAAGAAATATGTGTAGTAAAAAAAATATTACTACAGAAAATGTTTCAGTCCATAAAAAGAGAACCAATTCAAATGGAAAGGAAAGGCCAATCAAAAATGTTACTGCTAGAGCAAGAGATAACTCTGTGCATGATAGTAGAAGGAAACAACAGTTTAGGGACATTCGTAAACGAATGTTCCGCAACAGGATAATTGGCAATTTGTTAAAAAATATTAAGAAAGGTCAACAGAAAGTGGTTTTTTATAAGAGAAAAAAAAAAGTTGAGAAAGTTATTGATCAGGCATTTGAAATTAAACGTAAGTTATTTATTTTGATAATCAATAGAATTAGGAAGCTAAACAAGGCAATTTATGATTTCAAAAGAAATAGTAGATGGAAGAGAATAGTTAATCGTAGTAATTTTTGTTAAGTTTTTTCTGGAGAATGGATGCATAGTTCAAGCTGTGAGGCATTTTTTAATGAGGAGAGTTATTTCCAGGATAATGATTTGGTGCATGCAGTTGACACCAGTGGTCGTGCTTATGAAGTGAAAGATGGTTGTCCAGTTGAAAAAGAAAAACTTGTGACAACAGAGGCAGAAGAGGTGTTAGGTAATGAGGTTTTAGGAAGACGTGCTAAGGGTCCTGTGTACACCTGGAAGTGTAGTAGTATTTGTAGTGTGCGACAGGATTCCATCAATTTGCTTTGTGATTTTGTACGGTCATTTAATAAGAAAAGTTTGAAGCAGAAAATAAGGTTGTTGCAAGAATTAGATCCTTGCAGAGTGAGAGAAGTGACAGGTTTGCATGGTCATTCACTGGCTTGTCTTTCCAGGAGAGTATGCCAGAGTGTTTTTCATCATTTCAGAATGCTAGCAGTGCATCATAATAAAGTGAGGAAATTAGTTAGAATGTTGTATTATGCTAAGAGTCCAGCAATTATGCTTAAACAATTATGCGCTGCTCTTTTGCATGGTTCTGAAATAGATGTGAAGAATATATGTGAAGAAATTGAGTTTTGTTACTTTGGAAGTAAAGAGGAGAATGTTGAAATGGACCAAGAAGAAGCGGGTAATGTGGAAGATAGTGTACAGGTTTCCAGTACAGATAATTTCCAGAGGGAAATTGTCACATTTCAGGTCAAATCAAGTGAGAGGCCAAATTTCACTTGTGTGTGTTGTCGACGCACTTATTATAAGAATCAGACTAAGTTAGTGGATTTATATGCAAAAAGTGAAAGGGAAAATAATAGTGAATGGAAGGATTTTGCAACATACTTGATGGTAGAAAATTGTTTTGATTTGGGATTGGATCAACGTGTGTGCACTTATTGTTGTTGCAAATTAAATCAAAACCAGATGCCTGCTAGAGCAGTTCATAATAATCTGGAATTGGTTGAGATTCCTTCTGAATTGAAGGATTTAAATACTTATGAATCTATTTTGATTCAAAGTATCCATCCCTTTCAGGCTATTGTAAGAATGGAGCCAAAGACAGGGAAATTGCCTCCATCAGATTTACAGAGAGGATTAAAGGGAAGAGTTGTTTATTTGCCTCTAGATTTGAAGAAAAACATTAACACAATTGGAGTAGAAAAAGTGGAAGAGGAACCTCTGGTTATCTTAGTTAATGGGGTTCCGACAAAGAATAAGAAAATATGGCAAGATTTAGTAGATGTTAGGAAAGTTAAAAAGGCAACATTGTATTTGAAAAAAAATAATAAATACTATAAGAATGTATATGTTGCAGAAGAGGAAGTAAGTGAGGAAGAGGATAGCGATTTGTGTGCTGGTCAAATTGAGAAAGTAGAACCCTCTACTAGTGAAGAAATATATGAAGATTATAGTGTTCATCCTTTGCATTCCAAGGAAGTCATGGGGAATGCTATTGAGTTGTTTCAAATGAAACAAGCCAAAGGGAGTCCCATTAGTGTTTGGGAGGAAAGTTTGGAAGCTCGGTGTTTTCCACAGCTTTTTCCAACAGGTCAGGGAGGAAGATATGATGAGCGACCTCATCAAATTCCTGCTTCTGAATACCGGACTTTGCGATTGTATGCAGGAGATGCTAGGTTTCGACAATGCATTCCTTATTTGTTTCATCTCCTGTTTGAAAGCGATCTGTCTGGACTGTCATATGCAGTGAACCACATCTTGAAAAGTGGTATACACATGCAAAACATCTCGGCAAGTGACTTTATGGATAAAGTCAATGTCCAAGACAGTATTTTGGATTCTCACCTGATTAATCTCATGGCGTGTCAGCGTGGTACTAATGAGTACTGGTACCGTCGTCATGGTGATTTAAAAGGTATGCTGAGGAACTTAGGTACTCCCACATGGTTCCTCACTCTGAGCTGTGCCGAGTATGGCTGGGAAGACTTACTTGAATTTCTACGAGAGGCAAATGCTAACGTAGATAACATCGAATTCAAGACACCCGGAGAACTGTGCTCTTTGGATCCAGTCAATGTATGTAGGTACTTCAATCATAGATTTGAAGCTATGATGCCTTTCATCATGAATAAGAAGAATCCACCTCTTGGAGAGGTGTTGGATTTCTTCTGGAGAAAGGAGTACCAAGCAAGAGGTGCTCCTCATATACATATGTTGCTGTGGATCAAGGATGCACCTAAATTTGGAACGGATCCAGAAGACTCAGTGATGAGTTTCATCCAACAGTATTCTACGTGTGCTGTTCCAAACGCAAAGGAGAAGAAAAGCCTAAGAGAAAAAGTTCTGCGTTTCCAAAGCCATCGTTGTGGAAAGTACTGCCGTCGTAAATTCCGAAACAAGGACAAGTTCTACACCAAATGTCGTTTCGGCTTTCCACGACCGGTGATTTCTAAAGGAAGAGTAAACAGTTTGATGTCTTCGCTGCGACATAATGTCATGAAGAAATCACCTAAAAACACATACAATTTGAAGAGGAACGAAGAGTCCAAGTACATCAACGACTACAACCCGGTGATTTTGTCCATGTGGAATGCTAACATGGATATACAGTTTGTGGCTGATAACTGTATGGCTGTGGCTCGGTATGTGACGTCTTACATCACCAAAAAAGAGAAGACAGAATTGAAGGATATGTGGGAGGACATTTCCCATGAAAAGAGCCTCAGCAAGAAGTTGTACAGTTTCAGTCTGAAGATGTTGTCGCATCGAGAAATTGGAGCTTACGAATGCTCTGACCGGTTGTCTTCAGCAAGTCTCTATGCCAAGTCCAGGAGTATCATTTGGGCGAGTCTTGGTCTTGCTGCAACGCGTAATCGAGTTCTGAAACCTGTGCGGGAAATTGAGTATTTGGCGGAAAAGGAGCCAAACAGTACCGACATTTTGAAGACCAACATGTTGGATACATATTATCGAAATAGAAGCAGTCACCTCGACAATGTTTGTCTGTATGAGGTTCTTCAAAATTACATATTCCAGAGGAACATCAAAGAAGATACTGAGAAAGGAGTGTATGCTGTAATAGGAAGTGAGGGATGTCTGGTCAAGCAAAGAAAATGCCACTTGGTAAACCATCGAAAATTGAGTGGCGAATCTCCTGAAAAAAAGGAGTTTTTCTATTTAGCACTTTTGCAACTTTTCAAGCCTTGGCGTGCAGAAGAGGAACTGCTTGGAGATTTCCTCTGTTACGAAGACTCTTTCAATGCCGCCAAGGAGACCATAGAATGTCCTGCTTTTCCCAAATATGTAGAAATGTTGAATGCGGAAATTGAGCAGGAAGCAACGATTGCAGCCGAGATTGCCAGAGACAGTTCTCAGGACAGTCAGAGTTCTGCTTCATTGAGTCAGGATCCACTAGGAGGACCTGTTATCGAAAATGAAGCTGCCACTGCCATGAATGAAGTGGAAAGAGCTATGGCACATGCTCAGGAGGATGCGGTTAACTTAGAAGAGTTGGAAAGACAACTCAACGTTGAGCAGAGGAAAATATATGACGAAGTTACCATGCAAATTGATCATGGATTAAGTCATGACAAGAAAGAGTGCTCATGTACGTCGTTCAAGCCTGTCCGACTGTACGTGAGTGGAGAAGCGGGAACTGGAAAAAGTTTCCTCATTAAAGCAATTTCATGCTATTTGCAGGAAAGGACAGAGTCATCGCTGTCTTGTGTTGTCACCGCTCCAACTGGACTGGCAGCACATAACATTAAAGGGATTACTTTACATCGTTTACTGATGCTGCCAGTGGAGCATGACAACAAATTACAATATCACAAGCTATCTGGAGATGCTTGTTTTGAAGTTTCAAGAATCTTGAGGAAAATGAAACTTCTTATCATTGACGAAGTAAGCATGGTTTCCAATGTCATGCTTGCCTTTGTGCATTTGAGAATGCAAGAAGTTCTCAAAACAGAGTATGATGTGTTATTTGGTGGCAAACACATCATTGTTTTCGGAGATCTTCTGCAGCTGACACCAGTGAAAGGGCAACCTGTGTTCAAAATGCTCACGCATGAAGATACCAGGAAGTGCCTAGGCAGCATTGGCAACGTCAATATATGATTAAACTTCAATTATGCTGAACTGCATGAAAATATGCGTCAGGCGAAGGATGAAGTTTACAAGACTATTCTACAAGATGTTAGAATTGGAAAAGTGACCGAGCATGGGAAAGAAGCTTTACATGCACGATTACTGTCAAATTTATATCCAGAACAAGATGTTGTGCCTGAGAATATTTTTCAGAAAATTACTGATAAGAAATCTGGAATATGTTTGATGCCAACTCTTGCAGAATGTGCCAAATTCAACAACAAAATGTTGCATTTAGAAAAGCAAGAGATTGTGAAACTGGAAGCTATTGACAGAGTAGAGCATATGGGATCAACAATTATTTTGTCTGAGAATCTGAAAACAAAATTGGATTCATTAGAGAAGAGTATATCTAAAACTGCAGGTTTTGAAAAGACTCTGAATGTGTGCTTGAACTGCCGTATAATTTTAAGAAGGAATTTACATGTTGAAAGAGGTCTGGTAAATGGATCAATGGGTAATGTTGTTGATTTTGTAAAATACAGAAATAGAGATGGAATTTAATTTTTAAAAATTAAATTTGATGGCATTGAGGAAGTACAGCTAATTGGTCGTTGCTTTGCTAGATTTTTGCTTGTAAAAGACTTATATGTTCACCGTAAGCAGTTTCCTGTTTGCTTGGCATATGCGGTGACAATCCATAAATCGCAAGGTTTAAGTGTAGACTGTGCATTGGTGAATATTGGCAGTTCTGTGTTCAAGGAGGGTATGGCATATGTGGCATTGTCACGAGTTAGAACTTTATCGGGATTGTACTTGATTGAGTGTGATGTCACAAACATTTGTGCGGATCTAGATTGTGTTAAGGAATACAATAGGTTAAGAAGAGAGTATGCGCCACATTTGCCTCAGTATCCTTTGTTTGAGAAACGTGTGGTAGGCCGGAAACGAAGAAATGTGACCAATACTGGGGAGGTTGTAGCAAAAAGACGAAAAGTCGATGAACCTAAAATTACAAGCAGAAACAAAAAGGATTCTGTTGAAGATGTTGTTGGTTTTCAATTTGAAAACAGTTCTGGTGTCAACTGCTATGCTAATGTAGTGGTTAATGTTTTGTTTTCTCTAGAAAATGTAAAAGAAGAGATTGTGGTCAATTCTGATCAAAGATTTTGCAGTTTGTTAAATTCTGTGTTAGAGAAATGTAGCACTGATAGAACAAACATAGAAAGTGTGTCTGAAATTCGAAATCTGTTAGACAGATGTTCAGGCCAAACACAATTCTCTCAAAATATTCAGCAAGATTGTCAGGAGTTTTTAATGTATATGCTTGATGTATTGCATGCTGAAGGTGTAGATGTAGATCAGCTGTTTGGGCTTTCTTATCAATGGCAGCATGACTGCGAGAACTGTATGGTATCAAGTACTACTAGTGTAGACTCAGAAAGATTTATATATTTAACTTTGCCAGACAGTAAATCAGTCTCCTTTAATAAGCTAGTAAAAGCAGCTGATCACAACATGGAGTGTAGCCAATGTAAATCTGAAATGATGTCCACATTATTTATACGAACATATGGCCAGTATGTCATTTTAATGTTCCAACGATGTAGGCCTGATGGAAAAAAATTGACAACTTTAATTAAAAATTTTGTAGCTTCGCAGTTGTCAATATCAGGAAGGACTTTTGTAACTGCAGCAATTATATATCATGACGGCCCTTCAATAACATCAGGACATTACACAGCTTATTTAAAGTCTAGAAATGGCTGGTCATTCTGCAACGATTCTGTTTTAATTTTCAAAAAAAAATTGCCGTATGACCTTAAAAACTCTTACCTGGTGTTTTTAAAACCAAAATTTTAGGGAAAGAATCTCGGGATGTGCTCTGTGGAATTTCAAGAAGTTCTAATGGCTCCTACACAATTTGGCCTTGAGGATAAGTGTAGTTCAGAGACATAACTTCTAACCATAAGACTGGACGTCATGGAGAAATAAGTGCACTTTGAATGAGTTCAGAAAAACTATTTCTTTTTATAAGCTAATTGAAGCAGCCAATCAAAACATAGAGTAGAGGGAATGTAAGTCTGCAATGCTGTCTACTGTTTTACATTGCTTTGTGATTGAAAGTAATGTAGAGAATTAAATAATTGTAGTAGTCATAGAGTTAGTGTAAGTCTGCTTCATAGTAAGCAGTATCAGTGTCATAGGAAATGTAGAACATGACTGAGCAAGAAGGGGAAGATATTACTATTCCTGGATTGTGAAAATGATCTTCAACATTTTAATTCTGAAAGTTGCAGAAATGCCAAATGACGGGATTGGCTTACAAGAAATCCAAGAGTTATAAATGGCTCTGACAAGATTTGGCCTTGTGGAAACTTGTGGTAGAGAGCAAGAAGTCATTTATTGCATGTAACATGTTTTTAAAAACGATGGAGATTTTCTTTCAGAAAGTGGCGGGCTGAAAGTAATAACAGCACAACAGAGTGTAAGCTGTTCATAGGACATCCTTTGACGTCATGGAAAGTAAGTTAACTTTAAGGAGTTCTGAATTCTGATTTGTTATGTTGTATGGGTTTTTTAAACACAATCATTTTGATTGTGTTTTTTTTCCCCCGCTGTTATATGATGAATACCTTCAAGTCACTGTTTTTAGTGAATTTTGATACATTCTGAGAACAGCAAAAATAAACCATTTAACATGTATAATTAATTCTGTACTGTTTGCATTTATGATGTATATGTAGAACTGTGTAGGAGGCATGGAGAAGGTGAGGCTTCTGTAAGTGTCAAAGTTGTTGCATGCAGTGCTGCGCTTCTGCGTATTCTTTCATATGCTAGACTACATCTGCACAATGAGATACCTAAGCAAAGGAAACACAAGTGATGTGATTGTGAAATGAGCAAAATAAATTGCACGTATTTCATTTACATCACCTGTGTTTCCTATCATTACGAATCACATTGTGCAGATCAAGTTTAGGTCTGTCCAGGGAAACATAGGAGGTTTGGACTTTGTTCAAGAGTGCAGTGGACATGACTCACTTCATTGGTAGACCTTCACATATATTATGTCCTCTATTCTCTTCAACAACTCGAAATTTCATCTGCAACCCTGAGTAGGCCTCACCTCAAACAAACCTCTGGATAGGAGACATCTTATTGGCATCCTGAAGCAATTATTTAAAATTTTAGTGTCTTGCGACACTTTTTTTGAGACAACAGCAATGCAAAAGATGCACCATGTTTTAAGATAGGCCTCACTTCATCTGCATCAAGATACTGTTAGTTTAAAATGTATATCTTTAGGACTGTGTAGGGGGCCTGGAGAAGCAGAAGCTTCTGTAAGTGTCAAAGTTGTTGAAAAACTGTTTGTCCTTCAATCTTTTCCCTTGTCTTTTGTAATTTTTAAATACATGTTTTAATATTTTTCAAATGTTTGTTCTCTCTTTCACAGATTGAAAGTATAAAAACAAAAAGTGAGTAATTTAACGACAATTATAAGGTAAATGTTTTGTACTCTTTTCGTTACATTTCTATCACATTTAACTTCTATTAGTTCCACAGCTTCATTTCTTTAACCCTCAGTTTCCTGCCTTTGCTACTTCCCTCATTCCTTTCTCTATTACCTACTTACTCAACTCCTTCCACTCTTTTTCTCAGTCCCTCTCTTCTCATAGTTCCTCACTCTTGTTCACTCACTCCGTCTCTATTACTCTTAGTGTCTTTGACTGATCACTCTATCACTATTTGTTCATAATGCTTTCTCTGTGTAGTTGAAGCACACTAAGGGGCATATTATAAACACAGCCAATAAAATTATTGCTCTTTTTATTGGCAGAAAACTGGTGCAAAAGTGGTTTTAGCGGCAGTTTTCTGCCGCAAAAGCAGCTTTAGCGACACATTTCTGCCAATAAAAGCTGCAAAACTTTTATTGCCTATGTTGATGATATGGCTCTATGTTACTTACATTTCTTTGCTGTTTCAATTAATCTTTTTCTGTTATTTTTTGTTTTCTGTTTTCTATTTTTTCTCTCTGTTATTCCTCATGTTTTAATCTTATTTTGAACATTCACTCACATTCTCCAAGAAACTCTTCTTTGTTAATGTTATACTCTCTTTTTTTTCTTTCACTTCGTTATCTATTTTGTTTTTCACAATTATACCCTCTTCCGTCTTTTCTTCGGTAAATAGATCTATTAAACAGTATCTCTTCTTTACTCCCTATAGCTGTCTTTCTTTTAACATCACTCTCTGTTTACTTTCCTTATTCTTACTCTTTTTAAAAAAAAAAAAAAATTTTGGTTAGCTCCCGGTCCGCGTACCGGGAAGCTAACCGGGAAGTGAACCAAAAGAAATAGAGCTTGCCAGAGTGCTAAACATTCTAGCAATTTTTTTTGAAAGGGAAGGTAGTTCTGAAAAGAACTTTTTTTTAAATATTTTTGTTGTTTTATATTTTTATTTTATTTTTTGAACATTTTTTGTTTTTTTTGTATTTTTTGAACGATTTTATATTTTTTTTGGGTTTTTTTGGGGGGGGGAAACAACAAAAAACAGGCATTGAAAAGGGCTCAACAGGAGCAAAAAAAAAATTACTGGGGGCGGTTAGGGCAATTATGGTGTTCATACGCCAGGTTTATAGCATTTATGCTCATATTGCCACATGCTAACAACGCACGACAGTGCATACAAGTGTGGATCATGTGGCCAAAATTTTCTTGTATGTTTGGCACAGTTTCCTGTGCCTCTGCTGGTGTCAATGAAATGGGTATTCTTGATCTGGCCACAGGTGTTGATCTTGGATTTTCCTGCAAATCCCGTATTTCCGCCCGGCTATAATTGAGTGGATGCTTCCTTGTCATGTGCCTGTGCATAGTATGGTTGCCATAACTATATTTCTTATCCGTCCCTCTGGATAATTTTTCTTTACAGATGAGGCAGGTGACATACCTCGCATTCACTTTTTTTGGCCAGGAGGGATCGAATAAAACTGCCAGATGAAACTGGCTTTCTTATGGGAAACCCGGGGCACCTCTTCTAAGAACTGTGGTTCTTCTCCCTCCTCTTCATCCATTTCTTCCTCTTCCTCCTCAGTGTTGGTCATCACCTGGGGAGGTGGTCCTCTCTTCCCATGAGGAGGTGGAGGTGGTGGTGGGGGTGCACCAGCTGAAGCAACTACTGAAGCCATTTGTGATATAGTAATAAAGGTCTTCCTCTCACAATGATGAAAGTCAGAGTGAGGAAAGAAGGAGGGGTTTTCATCATTTGGGAAAAACAATACTTCTCAACCAATGAAAAGTGTTATTTTTAGGTCACCTGACCTAGCCTTACATCATTATGAAACCAAAAGTGAAATGAACCAATGAAAAGTTTTATTATCAAGTCACATGACCTCTCACGCTCATGTTACGCGCTGCGGAACACGCCCCGGTTAGCTTCCGGGTCGCTGAGCTTCGCGCCTCGGTCCGCGCCCCGGGACACTTCCGGGTGCGCTAACGCGGTGCGTCACAAGGGCATTACGCGGCAACGCGATACGTCGCGCTTTCGCGCCGCGCCGCGGATCGCTTCCGGGGAGCTGCGTTTCGCGCCTCGGTCCGCGCCCCGGGGCACTTCCGGGTGAGCTAACGCAGTACGTCATAAGACGCATTACGCGGCAACGCGATACCGTCACTATGTTGATTTCTTACCGGTTCGCGGACCGGGTCGCGGCATCAATTTGAGCTAACGGAAAGCTTCCCGGTTCGCGGACCGGGAGCGAAACAAAAAAAATATTTAAAAAAAATTATTAATAAACATATAAAATATATTTTTGGATTTAAAGAAGAATACATTTTACAGCTATAGATATTAGCTTTTAAAAAACCAATGAAATTCACTGAAAAAACCATAGGTTATAGACCATATATAGTTAGGAATTAGCATTTACAAAACCTTGAAAATTCACTGAAAAAACCATAGGTTATACACCATATATAGTTAGGAATTAGCATTTAAAAAACCTTATTTTACTCACACAAAACCAATGAAATTCCATATATAGTTAGTTGTACTAACTATATATCGCGCACCCGCAATCCACTGCTGATCATGTCACATATTACATCATTCATGATATGGTCAGTGACATCACTGATGACATCACTGATGACATCTCAAATGACATCACTGATGACATCACTGATGACATCTCAAATGACATCACTGATGACATCACTGATGACAACATCCAGTGACTGTATTTTTCTGTAAAGTTAAAATATGTCTTACATATTTAAGAATGAGTGGATGTATAAGTGTCTGGATGAAGGATTTAGTAGGTGCATGACTGACTGTATGAGTGAGTGGTTAAATGTGTCTCACTGAGTGCATGGGTTAGTGACTAAACTGTCTTAATTTGTGCATCATTATGTCTGTTGTTCTGTAAACTGCTGCATGTGTTGATCAATAGCTATATGAGTAACTATATGGGTTATTGATTGGTTGCCCAAGCATTTGTATGGGAGACTGAGTGTGTGTGTGGGTGGCTGGGAGGTGTATGACTCTGTGCATAGATGTATGGGTTCAAAAGTGCATGTGGAAACAGCTGTATGGGCGGTTGACTGTGTGCATGACTGTATTGGTGAGTGAATAGATATCTCAGTGCTACATGTCAAAGTAAGTACATATGTAAAATACAGTACATGTGAGAGTTGACATATATAAATAACTGTGCATAAGAGCCAGTGAATGTGTGAGTGGCTGTATGGATCATTGTGCACTTGTATCCAGGATTGTATAAGTGAGTAAATATGTTTTAGTATATGTTTGAATAAGTAAGGTGTGTATAACTGTATAGTGGTGAAAATGGAGGTGTGATTGATTCTTTGCATGACTGACTAGGTGTGTAAGTAACTCCATGGATGAGTGACAGTCTGTGAGTGTCTGTTTACACTGAGTGTATCTAAGGTTATATTAGAGTCTGAAGAGGTTCATCGTATTATCACATGAATGATGTCATCAGTGATGTGATCAGTAATGTCAAATGAGATGTCATCAGTGATGTCATCAGTGATGTCATTTGAGATGTCATCAGTGATGTCATCAGTGATGTCATTTGAGATGTCATCAGTGATGTCATCAGTGATGTCACTGACCATGTCATGAATGATGTAATATGTGACATGATCAGCAGTGGATTGCGGGTGCGCGATATATAGTTAGTACAACTAACTATATATGGAATTTCATTGGTTTTGTGTGAGTAAAATAAGGTTTTTTAAATGCTAATTCCTAACTATATATGGTGTATAACCTATGGTTTTTTCAGTGAATATATATATATATGTATATATATATATATATATATATATATATATATATATATATATATATATATATATATATATATATATATATATATATATATATACATATATATATATATATCAAATGAACAAAGCATCTCAGCCAAAGCAGCGCAACACCAGGGCACAGACTCCAGAAGCAGAGATGTAGATAGATTCCTTTATTTTCACATCAAGGTCCAAATTACCTGTTTCGGCCACCAAACATGTGGCCTTGATCACACAACGCGCTGCTAGTGAATGGGTGGAATATATACAGGTGTGAGTAGTAGCGTGTTTTCCATGTTAACCACATGAATAGGCGTTTTACTACAGTTGGTGAACTTTTGCTGGAGCTCAGCTTTACTATTGGTAATAAGTAACGAGTGCTTTACATTATTCAATGCGACTCCACAGACATAACAAACAGACTTATATTATGAAGACAGACAGCACCATTGATAATGTGATTACATATTAGTGCATATTTGAACATATACTAAACCATAGGACTGTTTACAAACAGGACTGTATATGTTCTCATACTGCGACAAAGTTAATTGTATAAGATGAAAGAAGGAACATTGTAACAGTTGGCCCGTCCAAATACAGGCTTGACTGGACGTAAAGGGACTTCCCATAGAATTTCGGAAGTATGGGATGGAGTAAGACTGACACTATCTGTGAGTAAATAAAATGATGAACAAGCTCAAATGCTTATTGGGATGTGAGGTTCGTTAGATTAGGAGCGAACCGTGTATACGTGAAGAATGCCAGCATGCGGGCTGAGTAGTTCACGGTATGCAGTGGTTTAAAGTGCCTAAATAAACAAAGTGAGAGGTACGGGGAGTGACTTGGGGATTGTGAAGCAAGAAGTGAGTGTTATGTGAACATTGAATTGAGTGACATCAGTGCCTAGAATACGATTGTATGTTCACATGTGCTGTATATACAGTGCACATAAATAATGTCGAAAATAAGAAGTTCAGAACAACTACCAACAAAAAGAGTGATTGAGCATTGTAATCAGAAAATTAGCTCAGATACCAAACAATTAGAGCATATAAGCTTAATTGCACATATGCAGATAATGTGTATACATAGGACAGTCAATGAATAACTGTAAATGAATAACGGTTGGATCATGCTGGGTACCTATGTGTGCACAAATAGTTATAGAGTATGTAAGTAAATAGTAAGTAAATTCTTTATTACATGATTAATAAAAATCTTTGCAATTGAGCTAAAAGTACATAATTGAGCACCTTTGCAAAGCGCGTAGATTTAAAAAAAAAAAATCATTTCATTACAATAACAATGGTGTGAAGGCCTTTCAAAATTTGCGATATTGTTATATATGAGTATATAAATATATACAAAAAATTATTGAACATCTTAAAACACTCCTTAGTTAAAAAAGTTAAAACCCCACAGTATCCTTTAAGACAGACGTCAATTTGTACTTTTTATGCTTACAGTACCGAGAAAGTGCACTAACGAATTTGACAAGAGGAAATCCTTTACAGGTAAAGGTTATAAGCCCGGCATATGATTTTTATCAGTTCGAGTGCTGGCAAGGGGGTATAGCACAATATTTACTGATTTCATAAAACGTACCAGTCTGCAGGCTAATTGAATATCTCCCCCTGCAAAGCATGCCAACAATGCCTGTCGGCAGGTTCGCAGGCGTCTTTGGTTCCAAAGCTGTGTTAGTTGTAGCCTTCGTTCGTTCTCTAGGGCTTTACAACTACATAGTAAGTGCAAAACATCCTCTTTTAGGTCAAAGTCTGCAGTTTGTGTTGGATTCCGAACGTGTCCATGGGGGGAGATGTTCTTTTGATGGTATTACTCCCATCCTCAACTGCAAGAAGGATTCCTTTGCTGCCCGTGAGAACCCTGTGCCTAGGTATGCCTGTGGTAGAGACCTGGTATAGCTCTGGATCACGAACCACCCATGAGCCCTCCTGGTAAGTGCGGATTTATCTTCTTCCAGGGATAGTGTCTTCACTGTTTTATTTACGAGCCACCGAAAGCATTTGTGAGTCCCGTTCGCTTCCCAGAGAAATTTTAGCACAAGAGAGTTTATTGCTGTTTGAAGATAGACCATTGCAGGGCAGTCCTTGTTCCTTTCCAGCTCTTTCCATAGGTATGTGTTCAAGGTACCTATCTCAGCTCCCTTTATTTTGTGCCAGCATTTGGCGTAAGCACCCTTGCGTGCTATTTGTTGTTTATGGAGGCCGAACTCGAGTTTTAGTTGCGCTGGGGAAGTGCACGATGGGAGACTGAAAAGTAATCGCATTGCTTTGGACACTACTTTATCTAAGGTGGACTCATCTCTCCCTCTCATGCCTTTGCTGCCGTAAGTTATCGATGGCAGTAGTCTTGCTTGTAGAACATCTAGCAGAGGGATTAGGTTTGGGCCTGTTATTTTGTTCTTAATGCTCTTTAATGCGACAGCCAATTATATCCCTCTGTTTCTGATCGCCATTTTTTGTTGTTCGAATGTCCTTTCATATTGAAGATTATGCCTAAGTTTTTGTATTCTTTGACAATCTCCATCTTCTGGTCGGGTAGAAACCACTGTGGCTGTTTTTTTTTTAATTTTTGATTTAATATCATCACCTTTGATTTTTCTAGATTTATGCTTAGCCCGTTCCTTTCTGAGAAAGTTATAGAGTATGTGCGTTACTGTTGATAACATATGTAAATATTGGTTAGATAAGTCTCTCATATATTGTGTAAAAACTGAGCAAAGGAACTCAGCAGGATGGTATAGATGCAGCATGAAATTGTGTAAATCCACGCTGGTGTTGAGGCCTGAGGGTGTCTTGGTGTTGAATTCCAGGATGTATTTGATCTCAAGTTGGCTATTAATAACATTTGTTAAGCGCATGGTTGCACAAAGAACAGTGCGTCCCCGCGCTGAGAGTCCCAGTAATCCTCACACAGCAGACCAGCATAGGGACAGCCCAAGGCACTGTAGAAAGAAAACTACACTAATAAGCTTTGGGGAAAAGAAAGGTTTTCAGCCTCTGTCTGAACCTTGCTTCAGATGGTTCCATCCTCCAGTCGATGGGCAGGTCATTCCAGTCCTTACTGGCCAAGTATCTAAACGACCGACCCCCCATCCTAGCTCTGTGGATCCGAGGGACCGCTAATAGCATACAACCCATTGACCTAAGATGGCGCGAGGGACGATAGATGGGAAGCAAATCCTGAAGATACAAAGGTGCCTTTTTGTGAGCTATGCGATGGGTGATACACATAGTTTTGAATTTGATGCGCTCCCTAACTGGAAGCCAATGTAGGCAGCGCAAGGCATTCTTCCCAGACGCCTTCCTAGGGAGATTCAGAACCAGCCTAGCAGCAGCGTTCTGAACGCGTTGCAGCTGTATAAGGCCTTTTTGACTGAGTCCACAAAGGAGGGAGTTCCCATAATCCAAATGGGAGGTAACTAATGCGTGGACCATTGTTTTCCTGGAGTTGGGAGGCAATAAGTCGAGGATCTTTCTCAAGACTTTCAAAATGCCATAACATTTGCCAACAACATTGTTAACATGTTTAGTGTAGTCAAGGTTAGAGTCCAGGTGTATACCCAAGTTTTTAACTGAGTCCACCGGGGCGGGGACAGCGCCCAATTCAGCAGGCCACCAGGCGGAGTAATTTCTCTCAATTCCCCCCTCTTCTCAGTGTGGGTATGCAGTCAATTACAGAGTATTGGAAGGGGTCTAGATTGTTATTGTGCACCTCCTTAAAGTGCCTTTGTACAGGATATAATGGATCATTATTTACTATAGCTCTAAGGTGTTGTAAAATGCGTAAGTGCACTTGAAACTTGGTACTGCCTATGTAGTGCAGGCCGCATTTGCATTCGAGTAAATAGACTGCAAACTCTGTTCTGCATGTTAGACGGTGTTTGATGGTGAGTGGCTCTTTTCTGAAGGCAACTGTGTCATGTTCCTGCTGAATTTACATGCCCTGCAGCTAATGCATTTTAAAAAACCTTTCATGTCAGACAACCAATTGGTTTTGGTGATGATTTCAGGAGTATTCCTCACTAGAGCATCATGCATGAAAATGCGCATCTGTATGTGATGTCAGGACGCTGTGCCATGGGTTCAAAAGTGCATGTGGAAACAGCTGTATGGGCGGTTGACTGTGTGCATGACTGTATTGGTGAGTGAATAGATATCTCAGTGCTACATGTCAAAGTAAGTACATATGTAAAATACAGTACATGTGAGAGTTGACATATATAAATAACTGTGCATAAGAGCCAGTGAATGTGTGAGTGGCTGTATGGATCATTGTGCACTTGTATCCAGGATTGTATAAGTGAGTAAATATGTTTTAGTATATGTTTGAATAAGTAAGGTGTGTATAACTGTATAGTGGTGAAAATGGAGGTGTGATTGATTCTTTGCATGACTGACTAGGTGTGTAAGTAACTCCATGGATGAGTGACAGTCTGTGAGTGTCTGTTTACACTGAGTGTATCTAAGGTTATATTAGAGTCTGAAGAGGTTCATCGTATTATCACATGAATGATGTCATCAGTGATGTGATCAGTAATGTCAAATGAGATGTCATCAGTGATGTCATCAGTGATGTCATTTGAGATGTCATCAGTGATGTCATCAGTGATGTCATTTGAGATGTCATCAGTGATGTCATCAGTGATGTCACTGACCATGTCATGATTGATGTAATATGTGACATGATCAGCAGTGGATTGCGGGTGCGCGATATATAGTTAGTACAACTAACTATATATGGAATTTCATTGGTTTTGTGTGAGTAAAATAAGGTTTTTTAAATGCTAATTCCTAACTATATATGGTGTATAACCTATGGTTTTTTCAGTGAATATATATATATATATATATATATATATATATATATATATTCACTGAAAAAACCATAGGTTATAGACCATATATAGTTAGGAATTAGCATTTAGAAAACCTTATTTTACTCACACAAAACCATTGAAATTCCATATATAGTTAGTTGCACTAACTATATATCGCGCACCCGCAATCCACTGCTGATGATGTCACATATTACATCATTCATGACATGGTCAGTGACATCACTGATGACATCACTGATGACATCTCAAATGACATCACTGATGACAACATCCAGTGACTGTATGTTTCTGTAAAGTTAAAATATGTCTTAGATATTGAAGAATGAGTGGATGTATAAGTGTCTGGATGAAGGATTTAGTAGGTGCGTGACTGACTGTATGAGTGAGTGATTAAATGTGTCTCACTGAATGCATGGGTTAGTGACTAAACTGTCTTAATTTGTGCATCATTATGTCTGTTGTGATGTAAACTGCTGCATGTGTTGATCATTAGCTATACGAGAGGCTATATGTGTTATTAATTGGTTGCCCAAGTATTTCTATGGGAGATTGAGTTTGTGTGGGGGTGGCTGGAAGGTGTGTGACTCTGTGCATAGATGTGTGAGCAGTTTATTCACTAGGTGTATGAGTTCAAGAGTGCATGTGGAAACAGCTACATGGGCAGTTGACTGTGTGCATGAGTGTATTGATGAGTGAATGGATATCTCAATGCTACATGTCATAGTAAGTACATATGTAAAACACAGTACATGTGAGAGTTGGCATATATAAATAACTGTGCATGAGAGCCACTGAGTGAGTGGTTGTATCGATCATTGTGAACTTGTATCAGGGATTGTATAAGAGAGTAAATATGTGTTAGTATATGTTTCAATAAGTAAGGTGTGTATAACTGTATAGTTGAAGAAATGGAGGTGAGATTGTTTCTTTGCATGACTGACTGGGTGTGTGAGTAACTCCATGGATGAGTGGCAGTGTGTGAGTGTCTGTATACACTGAGTGTATCTAAGGTTATATTAGAGTCTGAAGAGGTTTATCGTATTAGCACAAGAATGATGCCAAATGAGACGTCATCAGTGATGTCATCAGTGATGTCATTTGAGATGTCATCAGTGATGTCATCAGTGATGTCACTGACCATGTCATGAATGATGTAATATGTGACATCATCAGCAGTGGATTGCGGGTGCGCGATATATAGTTAGTGCAACTAACTATATATGGAATTTCAATGGTTTTGTGTGAGTAAAATAAGGTTTTCTAAATGCTAATTCCTAACTATATATGGTCTATAACCTATGGTTTTTTCAGTGAATTTTCAAGGTTTTGTAAATGCTAATTCCTAACTATATATGGTCTATAACCTATGGTTTTTTCTGTGAATTTCATTGGTTTTTTAACAGCTAATATCTGTAGCTGTAAAATGTATTCTTCTTTAAATCCAAAAATATATTTTATATGTTTATGAATAATTTTTTTTTTAAATATTTTTTTTTCTTCGTTCCCGCTTCGCGAATCGGGAAGCTTCCCGTTAGCTGACCTTGATGCCGCGAATTAGACCGCGAGCCGGTAAACGTTTCTTTATCGCAAGTGCCGCGTTAGAAAACAACATCGTGACGCCTCCCGTCCGCATGACGTTTCACGTTGTCGCGTGATACGTCATATGACGTGCTACGTTAGCGAACTGGTACGCGAAGCGAGTCGCAAAGCGCAGGTTTCTGGAAGCAAACCGGGAGGCCCTGCAAAGCGCTTAACGTAAACACAGCAAGTCATGTGACTTGGTAATAACACTTTTCATTGGTTCATTTCACTTTTGGTTTCCTAATGATGTAAGACTAGGTCATATAATCTAAAATGAACACTTTTGATTGGTTGAGAACTCTTGTTTTTCCCAAATGATGAAAATCCCTCCTTCTTTCCTCACTCTGACTTTCATCATTGTGAGAGAAAGACCCTTTGTGATCACTGAGCAATGGCTTCTTTAGTAGCTTCAGCTGGTGCTTCCCCACCACCTCCACCACATCCAAGGAAGAGTGGACCACCTGCTCAAGTTCTAATTCAACAAGAAGAAGAAGAAGAGGAACAGGAGGACGAGCACGAAGAGAGGCAGTTTTTGCCTGAGCAGCCCAGGACGTCTCACCGGAAAGAAAACTTCATTTGGCAATTTTTTTAAATTCCCAAAGGTCAGAAAAAAGTAAATGCAAGATACGTAACTTGCCTTATATGTCAAGATAGACTGTCCAGAGGGACCGACAAAAAATACAGTTTCGGAAACTACACAATGCATCGCCATATGACTAGGTGGCATCCTAACAACTACAGTGCTGCACAGTTTCGGAACGACCTAGATAATCTCCCTATTATGGCCAGAAGATCTGTTGTACCGGAAGTAACGGGACCAGAGGGCAGGGAGATGGTGCCAAATATACCAATGAGATTTGGTGATGTAAAACACATCTGCGCATTTTGCGATGGATTCATTTCCTACGGAGAAAAAAGCATCACTCTGATCAACAGAGCTATTGACTATCATATGCAAGTTTGTCCGAAACGCCCAAAATAATAAATACTTCTTTTTTTTGTTTTGTTGCTCCTGTTGAGCCCTTTACAATGAATCGTTTTCATTGCCCCCTCCAAGAAAAACCCAAAAAAATATAAAACTGTTCCGAAAAATTCAAAAACAGTAAAAAAAGTTCAGAAAAATAAAAAAAAAAGTTCTTTTCAGAACTACCTCCCCGTTATTAAAAAATTGGTACAATATTTGGAATTGTGCCAACCTCTATTTCTCTTAGTTCGCTTCCTAGTTCGCTCGCTGGTACGCGAACCGGAAGCGAACCAAAAACAGTAAGTATAAGGGAAGGAAACAGACACTTATGTTAAAAGAAACACAGCTATAAGGGAGTAAACTAGAGATACCATTACCCGTAATCCACTGCTGATGATGTCACATATTACATCATTCATGACATGCTCAGTGACATCATCAGCAGAGGATTGCGGGTTTTTTGGCAACATGCCTTATCCACGGTTTAATAACGCTGCCTTTTGCTTTATATAAGTTTTCAAATTGTATGAAATATATACCAATAGGTCGTTATGAACCTTTAGGTAGTGCTTTTCTTCATGAGGTCTGGTCGCTTCCATACACATACAGATGTTTCAAAGATGATCAAGAAGTTTATCTGAATGGAGAGGAATGCACTGAGACGCCAGATCATTCACTAATGTGTAGGCACATACAGTTACACGGTTCATGCAACAAACACCGACCAAATATGGCTTGCGTGTTGCAAGGCACGCCAGTTCCTGCTATCATCCCCACGTTCAAGTTGTTGGAAAATGGTAGTTATTTGATGCTCAATAATGAAGATTGTTCTGAGTTAATTAAAAGTATTCCTTTTATCGTAACGGTAAGTGAACGGGTTATTTGCTGCAGAAATGTTCTATTTCCTCCCACACATGAACATAGGGAGTTTTCAATCTGGCCACAAATACCAACCTTGGGACACGTTTCAACGGCATGCCAAGAATAAGAGCTCTTTTGTCTCAGAGAGAGGTGGCCTTGAGTTCGGCCCGTGAAACTTTCGTACTTCACATAGCGAACACCCATACAGAGGTGCACACCCTTTTCAATTAAGATTTGCCTTTCAATTTCAGCAACATGTTTCCGACTATCTTTAACGCATCCTCCACAAAGTCCCTGGCACACTTTTTTAAAGTTGTTACCAGTGGTCTCGTGACTTCATTTGAGAAAATCTTTGGAGTCATCCCTGCTTCCTTTCATTGTATTTTCTGCACTCTGGTTCGTAGATTGGCATTTTTACTTGCATTACCAGCGGACGCTCTTGTGCTTTTTTACATTTTTAAATATGGATGTCCCTCCTATGCAACCTCCGACCCTGCAGCTGCTGACACTGTTCCGCAATCGCATGCTAGAATATTATGGCACAATGCCGTTGGCGATATTAAGCACGGCATATGGATTATCTTTTCGGTTCTCCTACTTCACCTGTGTCCAGCCTGTATTTCACTGCCTGACCTGTGATTTCGATTGGGCCATTGATTTGTGTCTCTGCGGACCGGTTTCTCCTGACGTCGACTTTAATCAGCTGATGACTCCTATCATTACTCACGAGTTGGTTTGTCCTGGCGAAAGGATTATGGCTGTGGCATTGATGCATGGACTACTTGGTCCCTGGAATTTACTGGCGGCAGCACAGTCTTTCTTGGAACAGAGCTTTCTTGAAAACCCACCGAGCTGTCCTCTGATGGTGATAGAGGATCCGGTGCTGGGAGAGCACGTATGTTCTTTTCCGCTTTTAAATTGGATGGCTGAACTGTTTTCGGATGAAGACGGTGACTTCCTATTGGAGGCTGTTGCAGCTTATTTTGCATACACAGTTATGTCATAGACCTTTTTCATGTTTGATATGCTGAGTACTAGCATTTCATTGACAATTCATTGACTTATTTGTCAAGTTTTTATTATTTACCTTGCCTATTGGCTTAAGACTCGATAAAGTACTTGGCTGTTTTATTTTTCTTTAGCATTAAATTTTCCTAGTTTTTAATGCTTTACCTTGCGGACCGTCCACATATAAACTTGCAACCTGCTCTCATGAGATGGCACTTCTATTATCTTATTCAGTTCGTTTCTGGATCATGAGGAGGTGTCATCTAGGTCCTGGATATCTTTACACCGTGTTAAGTTAGCATGGGCTCATTACCGGTTTAAACGCCATTTTTCCTTTTTTGCAACTTCTGCACACGACACTTAGTTGTTGCTTTAGCTTTCCACCTAGTAGTTCATCGTGGTTTACATGAGAATAATATGTTATTGGTCTACTATCTGCTTTACTTGTTAAACTATATCTGTACAGCGAGTGCTAAAGTTTCAAGAACAACACGATACAGAATTGTTATGAGGTCTGATCTCCACGACTTCATACTCATAACATAAGTGCAACTTCTGCCAATTCTGGGCATGAGGCGGGTTTTATATTGCTTTGCCGAACACACATACACAACAGTTGATGCGGTTCACATGAAGAGAGAGCTGGTGTATGCTGATGTGATTCCTTCAAATATAAGACACTAAAGTATGGGCACGCCCTAAACCAACACAAAGAGACCTTCTTAGCAAATAATATAATATGTGTATTAGGGAGGGTGAGATATAAGCAGCCGCGGGCCGTGGAGGGAGTTACGGTGAGGCAGGGAGGCGGGGAGGGGGAGAAGCAGGGTGGAGCCCTCTCTACCCTGCCCCTCCCCCTCCCCGCCTCCCTGCCCCACCGTAACTCCCTCCACGGCCCGCGGCTGCTTATAAGTGTTGCTAACTCTTATTCATTTACAGCATGTTAACATACTGTCACCATTCGCTTTTCATGTACTAGTAACTATGCTGGTAATTTTGCTACTGATAATATGTGTACTTGTATTCTCCACCCTGCTTCTCCCCCTCCCCGCCTCCCTGCCTCACCGTAACTCCCTCCACGGCCCGCGGCTGCTTATAAGTGTTGCTAACTCTTATTCATTTACAGCATGTTAACATACTATCACCATTCACTTTTTATGTACTAGTAACTATGCTGGTAATTTTGCTACTGATAATATGTGTACTTTTATTATCTAAGGTACTACGCCTGAGAAGACGGCATTAGTAAATAAACATTTCAAATACACATCTGTTCTTCTTAACTCCATGTTCTGGTTTCTAAGAAATCTATAACGACCGACTGTTCATGAGTTCCACGTATCCTGAGGTACTATAAGTTCATATTCTGGATTGTCTAAACATTGAGAGTTTGTTATATCCAATGTGACACTGTACCTAGCTTGCTAAGGAGTTTTTGATTACTAACGTGAGTTTTGGGACACCCTAATTCGCCGAGGTTCCAATCCTCTGTCCACAGTTCTGTGTGAGAACAGAAACCCTGCGACAGGGGCACCCCGACCCTTGCTGGAGCTTCATCACACTTGCGATACAACTCCAGCAATGCGCCACCTTTACGGCACAGATACATCACACATCTGTGCTGTTTTTGCCCCATGATGCGCCGCATTGTAAATGCAGCACACCATAGGTGACGGAACAGCGGCACAAAATGACTAACACATCCCTGGTGATGCGCCAGTCATCATAAATGTATCCCTATGCTTCTTATCTTGTTAGAGATGAACCGCCATATGTATCATCAAAGTTATTTGCATTTCCTAAATAGCGAACTTTAAGGAATAAATAGCGATTCTTTACCATTCCTAGTTTGCGATGAGCTATTTGCTAATTAGCCGAATGTAGCCCAATGAAGCCCAATGTAGCCCAATGTAGCCCAAAGATGGCCGCCAGACACACAAAAAAACAAATGTAGCCCAAATATCAGCCAGATGTAGCCCAACTATAGCCCAGTGACAGAATGACCAATCAGCTTCGCAAACCTCCGTTACGCGAAGCGGAGCGCTGTTACAGATATATATCTTTTTTTGAACGTTAATTTCTCAAAATCCACTGGAGCACATATATTGAGACCTAGCAAAGGCACATCGGGCTACCAGTCCCTAATATTTTGCCAAGTTTCGTGCAAATCCATTCAGCCGTTCAATTATTATTATTATTTTTTTTTTTTGCCCCGCGGGGCCCTTTTAAAACCTCCACATCAAACCTAGGGGGTCAGCGAGGATCTACTATGCCCCCTTATAGTTATTTCCCCCTTTGTTTTGACCTCCTCTTGTCTCTCGATCCTACCGAGAGACAAGATGGCGGCCGCTACGGACTGTTTGGAATGTTGACAGACGCCGGAGAACCAATCAGCTTCGCTTCACAAAGCTCCGTTGCGCGAAAAGTCCGCGAACCAGTGCGCTGCCCGGTCCGCTGTTACAGATATATATCTTTTTTTAAACGTTAATTTCTCAAAATCCACTGGAGCACATATATTGAGACCTACAAAAGGCACATCGGGCTACCAGTCCCTACAATTTTGCCAAGTTTCGTGCAAATCCATTCAGCCGTTCGGGCTAAAAGTGAGGCCAACCGCCCTATGGAAAACTCAATGTTAAAAACACGTTTTGGGACCCCCCTTTTTTCTCGGCCCCCCCTGGACGAACCCCCCCCAAATTTTCAAGGGCTGCTCAGAAACAAAATGTGCCATTTTCCTGAAAATTTCAGCCAATTCCGTCCACAAACGCCAAAGTTATTAGACATAGAATTTTCAAAAAACCCATAGAGAAAAAATCCTAACTATATATACCTACTGGCGACCGCCAGTAGGTATATATATATATATATATATATATATATATATATATATATATATATATACATATATATATATATATCAAATGAACAAAGCATCTCAGCCAAAGCAGCGCAACACCAGGGCACAGACTCCAGAAGCAGAGATGTAGATAGATTCCTTTATTTTCACATCAAGGTCCAAATTACCTGTTTCGGCCACCAAACATGTGGCCTTGATCACACAACGCGCTGCTAGTGAATGGGTGGAATATATACAGGTGTGAGTAGTAGCGTGTTTTCCATGTTAACCACATGAATAGGCGTTTTACTACAGTTGGTGAACTTTTGCTGGAGCTCAGCTTTACTATTGGTAATAAGTAACGAGTGCTTTACATTATTCAACGCGACTCCACAGACATAACAAACAGACTTATATTATGAAGACAGACAGCACCATTGATAATGTGATTACATATTAGTGCATATTTGAACATATACTAAACCATAGGACTGTTTACAAACAGGACTGTATATGTTCTCATACTGCGACAAAGTTAATTGTATAAGATGAAAGAAGGAACATTGTAACAGTTGGCCCGTCCAAATACAGGCTTGACTGGACGTAAAGGGACTTCCCATAGAATTTCGGAAGTATGGGATGGAGTAAGACTGACACTATCTGTGAGTAAATAAAATGATGAACAAGCTCAAATGCTTATTGGGATGTGAGGTTCGTTAGATTAGGAGCGAACCGTGTATACGTGAAGAATGCCAGCATGCGGGCTGAGTAGTTCACGGTATGCAGTGGTTTAAAGTGCCTAAATAAACAAAGTGAGAGGTACGGGGAGTGACTTGGGGATTGTGAAGCAAGAAGTGAGTGTTATGTGAACATTGAATTGAGTGACATCAGTGCCTAGAATACGATTGTATGTTCACATGTGCTGTATATACAGTGCACATAAATAATGTCGAAAATAAGAAGTTCAGAACAACTACCAACAAAAAGAGTGATTGAGCATTGTAATCAGAAAATTAGCTCAGATACCAAACAATTAGAGCATATAAGCTTAATTGCACATATGCAGATAATGTGTATACATAGGACAGTCAATGAATAACTGTAAATGAATAACGGTTGGATCATGCTGGGTACCTATGTGTGCACAAATAGTTATAGAGTATGTAAGTAAATAGTAAGTAAATTCTTTATTACATGATTAATAAAAATCTTTGCAATTGAGCTAAAAGTACATAATTGAGCACCTTTGCAAAGCGCGTAGATTTAAAAAAAAAAAATCATTTCATTACAATAACAATGGTGTGAAGGCCTTTCAAAATTTGCGATATTGTTATATATGAGTATATAAATATATACAAAAAATTATTGAACATCTTAAAACACTCCTTAGTTAAAAAAGTTAAAACCCCACAGTATCCTTTAAGACAGACGTCAATTTGTACTTTTTATGCTTACAGTACCGAGAAAGTGCACTAACGAATTTGACAAGAGGAAATCCTTTACAGGTAAAGGTTATAAGCCCGGCATATGATTTTTATCAGTTCGAGTGCTGGCAAGGGGGTATAGCACAATATTTACTGATTTCATAAAACGTACCAGTCTGCAGGCTAATTGAATATCTCCCCCTGCAAAGCATGCCAACAATGCCTGTCGGCAGGTTCGCAGGCGTCTTTGGTTCCAAAGCTGTGTTAGTTGTAGCCTTCGTTCGTTCTCTAGGGCTTTACAACTACATAGTAAGTGCAAAACATCCTCTTTTAGGTCAAAGTCTGCAGTTTGTGTTGGATTCCGAACGTGTCCATGGGGGGAGATGTTCTTTTGATGGTATTACTCCCATCCTCAACTGCAAGAAGGATTCCTTTGCTGCCCGTGAGAACCCTGTGCCTAGGTATGCCTGTGGTAGAGACCTGGTATAGCTCTGGATCACGAACCACCCATGAGCCCTCCTGGTAAGTGCGGATTTATCTTCTTCCAGGGATAGTGTCTTCACTGTTTTATTTACGAGCCACCGAAAGCATTTGTGAGTCCCGTTCGCTTCCCAGAGAAATTTTAGCACAAGAGAGTTTATTGCTGTTTGAAGATAGACCATTGCAGGGCAGTCCTTGTTCCTTTCCAGCTCTTTCCATAGGTATGTGTTCAAGGTACCTATCTCAGCTCCCTTTATTTTGTGCCAGCATTTGGCGTAAGCACCCTTGCGTGCTATTTGTTGTTTATGGAGGCCGAACTCGAGTTTTAGTTGCGCTGGGGAAGTGCACGATGGGAGACTGAAAAGTAATCGCATTGCTTTGGACACTACTTTATCTAAGGTGGACTCATCTCTCCCTCTCATGCCTTTGCTGCCGTAAGTTATCGATGGCAGTAGTCTTGCTTGTAGAACATCTAGCAGAGGGATTAGGTTTGGGCCTGTTATTTTGTTCTTAATGCTCTTTAATGCGACAGCCAATTATATCCCTCTGTTTCTGATCGCCATTTTTTGTTGTTCGAATGTCCTTTCATATTGAAGATTATGCCTAAGTTTTTGTATTCTTTGACAATCTCCATCTTCTGGTCGGGTAGAAACCACTGTGGCTGTTTTTTTTTTAATTTTTGATTTAATATCATCACCTTTGATTTTTCTAGATTTATGCTTAGCCCGTTCCTTTCTGAGAAAGTTATAGAGTATGTGCGTTACTGTTGATAACATATGTAAATATTGGTTAGATAAGTCTCTCATATATTGTGTAAAAACTGAGCAAAGGAACTCAGCAGGATGGTATAGATGCAGCATGAAATTGTGTAAATCCACGCTGGTGTTGAGGCCTGAGGGTGTCTTGGTGTTGAATTCCAGGATGTATTTGATCTCAAGTTGGCTATTAATAACATTTGTTAAGCGCATGGTTGCACAAAGAACAGTGCGTCCCCGCGCTGAGAGTCCCAGTAATCCTCACACAGCAGACCAGCATAGGGACAGCCCAAGGCACTGTAGAAAGAAAACTACACTAATAAGCTTTGGGGAAAAGAAAGGTTTTCAGCCTCTGTCTGAACCTTGCTTCAGATGGTTCCATCCTCCAGTCGATGGGCAGGTCATTCCAGTCCTTACTGGCCAAGTATCTAAACGACCGACCCCCCATCCTAGCTCTGTGGATCCGAGGGACCACTAATAGCATACAACCCATTGACCTAAGATGGCGCGAGGGACGATAGATGGGAAGCAAATCCTGAAGATACAAAGGTGCCTTTTTGTGAGCTATGCGATGGGTGATACACATAGTTTTGAATTTGATGCGCTCCCTAACTGGAAGCCAATGTAGGCAGCGCAAGGCATTCTTCCCAGACGCCTTCCTAGGGAGATTCAGAACCAGCCTAGCAGCAGCGTTCTGAACGCGTTGCAGCTGTATAAGGCCTTTTTGACTGAGTCCACAAAGGAGGGAGTTCCCATAATCCAAATGGGAGGTAACTAATGCGTGGACCATTGTTTTCCTGGAGTTGGGAGGCAATAAGTCGAGGATCTTTCTCAAGACTTTCAAAATGCCATAACATTTGCCAACAACATTGTTAACATGTTTAGTGTAGTCAAGGTTAGAGTCCAGGTGTATACCCAAGTTTTTAACTGAGTCCACCGGGGCGGGGACAGCGCCCAATTCAGCAGGCCACCAGGCGGAGTAATTTCTCTCAATTCCCCCCTCTTCTCAGTGTGGGTATGCAGTCAATTACAGAGTATTGGAAGGGGTCTAGATTGTTATTGTGCACCTCCTTAAAGTGCCTTTGTACAGGATATAATGGATCATTATTTACTATAGCTCTAAGGTGTTGTAAAATGCGTAAGTGCACTTGAAACTTGGTACTGCCTATGTAGTGCAGGCCGCATTTGCATTCGAGTAAATAGACTGCAAACTCTGTTCTGCATGTTAGACGGTGTTTGATGGTGAGTGGCTCTTTTCTGAAGGCAACTGTGTCATGTTCCTGCTGAATTTACATGCCCTGCAGCTAATGCATTTTAAAAAACCTTTCATGTCAGACAACCAATTGGTTTTGGTGATGATTTCAGGAGTATTCCTCACTAGAGCATCATGCATGAAAATGCGCATCTGTATGTGATGTCAGGACGCTGTGCCACTATGGGGCCTAAAGTTGGGTCGGATTTAATGATTCCCCAATGTTTGTCGATAACAAATCTGATTGCACATTCCTCTGTGTTGTACGTGTTCATGAGCCTAGTGCTAACTGTGTGTGTGTGTGCTGTTAACTCGCTAATGGAGGTATTGGTATCTGGTGTGGGTTTCCCTGTGAGGAGTTCATCTCTAGGTATGGCATTAGTCCTGTCAGTGGCTTCCTTGATGTTACCTTTAGAGTATGATTGTGTCCTGAACGTATGTAAGGCTTCCTTTAAACACTCCTTTAAGTCCTCATCTGAACTACATTTTCTACGTAGCCGAAGCATTTCACCGTAGGGGATGCTTACTATTTAATGCCTAGGGTGAAAGCTAGAGGCATGACGGGTCGAATTGTCTGAAGTTGGCTTCCTATGTAGTTTGGAGTGTATTGCCGGCATTAGAGATATACAGCACGACATCAAGGAACTCAATCGAGGTGATACTGATGTTGGCATTAAATTCCAGATTTAGATGATTAGTGTTGATCTCCGTGATGAAGGCCCTCGCACTCTCAGAGTTGCCCCTCCAGATAACAAACATATCGTCTATGTACCTCAGCCAGGTAACAATATTATTGTTCCATGCCTCTGAGTGATCAACCATGAGAGCCCGCTCCTCCCACCAGCCCACATGAAGACATGCTTAGCCGGGTGAGAAACAGGACCTCATGGCTACCCCTCTGAGATGCTGGTACACAGTTTTGTTAAACATGCAATTGTTATGAAAAATACACCATTCAATAAGGAACAAAATGAATTTGTTATGCTTGTAACAGTGAATTGGTCTTTTGCTAAGAAAATATTTGCAGGCTATTATCCCATCAAAATGGCGAATGCTTGCATACAATGAGGTGATGTCAAGAGACATCAACATATAATCCTCGCACCATGGGATATATTTGATATTCAGGAGAAAGTCACTAGTCTTTTTTAAATATGTGGGTAAGCTGGAGACCAGGTCCTACAGAAAAAATTCTACATATTTATATATGTTCTCGCAAATGTTTGTTCTGGCCGAGATGATAGGACGGCCAGGAATTGGATTGGAGTTTTTGCGCACATTGGGAAGAAAATGTAGGATTAGGAGCACTGGTGTTTCTGTATTTAGAAATGCATGTTCATCTTTGCTGAGTATTCCTTGTGATCTGAAAGTATTCAGGTGCTTTCTGAGTTCCTTGTTACTGGTGGCCACCTCCTTGTGGCTAGATGTTTTGTAACATATAGAGTCAGCCAAATGTCTATCTACTTCCTCGAGGTATAGTTGCTGTGGCCAGAGCACGATGTTGCCCCACTTGTCTGCTTTATTGATGATGACCTCATTTTCCTTTTGTAATTTGGTCATCAGAACTTGATATTTCTTGTTAAGGCGGTTACGCCTGGTTGGTCTATGTACTTTTCTAAGGTGAAGTGCTTTGAGTTTGTCTGTGAGGACACCACTAAAGATATCGATGGCGACTCTTGGCATCCCTGGAGTGAAGGTGGAATGTGTCTTGAATGGACTGGATACTGTGATGGAACTCAAAATGCCTTCATTATGCAAGATCTACTGGGTAGATGTGGGCCCATTGGAAGACTCCAATTCAATAAGACTGCAGATAGTAGGATTATCTGAGACTGTGAGACTGGCCCCAGCTGTGGGTGTGGTACTTGGTGTGGAATGAATGTCGCTATTGCAATGTTTGAGTTTAAAGACCTTGATCAATTTCAGTTTTCTAATAAATTTGAAAACATCAATGCGGGTGTTACTGTAATCAAAGCTGCTTTCTGGGCAGAAGGTGAGACCGAGGGAGGAAATTTGTTTTTCTGCCTCAGAGTGGTTGATGTCACTGAGATTGATGATGGTTTTAGTGTCAGCGTTTACTTGCGTCTTCAATTTCCTCTCCTCCTGTTGCCTGGTTCGGGCTTTTCTGAGTTTCCTTCACTCGCACCTACGGCGATTGCGTATTGCTGAGCTGAGATCGTACATTGAAGCAGAGTCTGCTCATTCAGTTGTTGTGAGCAGTGTTTGTGCTTGTTGGAAAGGCTTGTTCATTCTTTGTTTTTTGATCGTGTCGGATTCCCTAGCAAAAGTAAAGATTTGGCTGCAATCATAGTCTGTTTTGTCGTGGGTAAATATGAAGACTTACCACGCCTTAATTGTTTCCTCATGTTTCTTAAGGCGGGTATTGATTTCATCTTTGCCTCTGGGTATTGCCTCTTTCTTCTCCAGTGCATCAAGCTCTTGATTAATGCGATCAATTTCTTCTAGGGTATTAGAGTGGTCTATTTCTGCATATTTAATTAGAATCTTAACAAATCCCATAGAAGCCTCCAGATTGCTTTCTGCCCACTCTTTGAGCATGTCTGGGTTTGGGTTTGGAGTCTCGAAACTGGGAGCCAGCATAAGCCTTAGGCCTCATGGGAAGCGGTCTACATCTCGGTATCTTTGTAGAGACTTTGCTTCCTACCATTTAGTGATTTCAGTGCATAGCAGATTTTCCAGCAATTTAAGTTTAGTTTTGTAGTTCTCATTGTTTGCACTCATTTGAGCTCTGTTAGTCCTTGTCTGATTTTGGAAGTTTGACAGATTGTCAAACAAAGCTTCAGCAGCTGCCTCCCTCTCTCGCAGCGCTTCGTTGGAGATGATGTGATTATATCGATAAAACTTGTGTCCGTCAAGTAAATATTACGCAATTGCTGTATACTTTCACGGGCACAGCACTGATATTTGCTAAATGCAGCTCGTACTCACCACCGGGTATTGAGATGCTAGTTGGGTTCTCCGACTCGACCGGAACCTCGGATGCGATGGATTTGGAGCATGCAGCGGTCTGGCTGTCAGGGGGCCGTGAATGTGTCTTTCTCCTCCCGGAGCTCAAGTAGAAATGCGGCTGTTGAAAATCACCTTGGCCGAGAAATTCAACGAAGAGGGGGTCTTGGGAGCAGATATAGCCGTACTCTGCATAAACACCAAACAAAATCCCAAAGTATCCTAGCCACAGCGGCACAACACCAGGGCACAGACTCCAGAAGCAGGGATTTAGATAGTTTACTTTATTTACACGTCAAGGTCCAAATGATACGTTTTGGCCGCCAAACATGCTGCCTTTGTCACACAATGCGCTGCTAGTGAATGGGTGGAATATATACAGGTGTGAGTAGTAGTATGTTTTCTATGTTAACCACATGAATAGGCGTTTTACTACAGTTGGTAAACTTTTACTGGAGCTCAGCTTTACTATTGGCAGTAAGTCAGCGAGTACTTTACATATTCAACTCGACTCCACAGACATAATTAATAGACATATATTATGAAGACAGACTGCGCAATTGATAAATGTGATCACATATTAGTGCATATTTGAACATATATTAAACCATAGGAGTGGTTACAAACATGACCGTATAAGTTCCCATACTACGACAAAGTTAATTGCATAAGATGAAAGAAGGAACGTTGTAACAGTTGACCCGCGCAAATACGGGCTTGACTGGCCATAAAGGGACTTTTGATAAAATTTTGGAAATACGGGATGGAGCAAGCCTGACACTATCTGTGAGTAAATAAAACGTTGAACAAGCTCAAATGCTTATTGGGATGTGAGATTCATTAAATTAGGAGCGGACCGTGTATACATGAAGAATGCCAGCATGCGCGCTGAGAATTTTGTGGTATTCAGTGGTTTAAAAAGGTCGTGAGATCTACTACTCAGATAAAGTGCCTAAATACATTTCAGAGGGTCTGGAGAGGCATCGGGGAGCTATCCTAAGAGGAATGGTTCAGGTATCTTCCAACCCAGAGTGGTGGAAGAGGTTCAGTGTAGCCCAACTAGGTTCCAGCATAATGGGAGGGGTGTAGGGACTCACGTCCTGTCTCAGTGAAGAAGGAGAAATTGTGGGGCTTCGTGTCCCAAGGTGCCTGAAACCCAGTCTCAGAGACTGGATGGTTCTTTAAAGAAACACCAGGTGGGGAGCCTGGACTGTCCTGATGGGTCGCCCGTTGAGGGGGATCCTCTAGTGTCTGGTGAACTGGGAGTGTCTGTAAGCAGGCCTCCATCAGTTCGGGTGTCTGGCAGTGCCGCTCCCAAGTGGAGGGAGCAGAAGTCCAGATTGAGGGGTGAGTGGGGGAAAGAGTCCCCAGCGGAAGAACCAGTGGATTAGGGGCCAGCCAGAAGGACTGAGTAACTGAGGAATGACCATTGTGACACAACTTCTGTCCTGGGGATCTTCACATGCTGTCAGATGGACAGGGGTCGGGAGATCTGCGACAGGCAGACTGTCACACGACGCATGAGTTGTGTGTCACCCTCAGGGGGCATATGTGCTCCAAAGGAAGTCCTGGTGCGCCAGGTTCAGGTGTTGTCTGACCTGGAGGGAGGGACAACTGTAATCAGTGTCCTGACCGATGCAGCTTCTAGCTGTACCACTCCAAGTGGGAGGGTACAGCACTCTGGAAGGGGGTGCAGATGGAGGGAGTCCTCATCTCTGACCCCTGTTCAACTAGAAGGTCTAGACCATAGGTTGGAGTGCCAGGTTCAGGGTGCCCCCCTGAGCTGATTGCCCAGTTCCAGGAAGGAACCCCTGAACTGGTGGGCCAATTGTGTAGGACACCTGCTACAGGCACCCTGACAATTCTGGAAGGGGGTACCACTCCAGGTGGGAGGGTACAGAGCCCCAAGGAGGTGGACCGGGTGTGGGAGAGGCCACCCCAGTCCCTGGTCCAGCCGCCGGGTACAGGCCTGGGGCTTGTGGGTCAGTGTCAGGATGCCATACCTGGCCTGACAGGAGGGAGAGTGGACAAAGGGTGCCACAGAGGTTTGAGAGCCCTTGGAAGCATAAGGCCTGGGTCTCATCACTGACTCCTGTCAGTGGCCACTGTGGCTTGCTGTACAGCTGTTGGGAAACAACTGTGAGCAAGCTAAGGTTAGGAAATGCACGGATGGTGTCCACAGAGGAGGAGAAGGGTTCCACATGGTTTAGCTTGGTGGGCCATGAGAGTATGGACAGAGGAATTGAAATGGGTTCAGATTGGCGTAGAACTGGAATATGCCCCTGCTGTTACGGGCCAGTTCCATGTTCTATCGCCTAAAGCAGGGAAGCATATTAAGGTAGGGATTGGTCTACACTGCATTTTGGCTGGAAGGGGGTTGTTTTGGAGTTGGCCCTTTTTGCAGGGTCATCCCTGAACTTGTTACCTTCCTCCTGTATTTTGTCTGACCTGTTTCCGTTGGTTTTCTGACTCTGGGCACTTTAGCACTGCTGATCAGTGCTAAAGTGCATATGCTCTCCCTATTGTATATTGATGTATGGATTGGTGATTACATGATTGGCTGGTTTGGTTTACCTCTCAGACCCTAGTACAGTGCACCGGGAGGGCCAAACCAAATGCTGCTGGTGAGCTTGCAGCACTGGTTGTGCGACCCACAGAAGCAGCCTGTAAAAGTGTGTCTAAGGCTTTTTATTGCAGAGCCTGTATGCAGTTGGTACTGCCATGATGACAGGGCAAGTGCACCCACTTGCCTGTCCCTAAACCTTCCCTTTTCTTCATATCAGACACCCCTACGGTAGGCCCAAGGAGAGGGTGCATTGTAAGTATAAGGTAGGGCAAGCCCTGATGTGTGTGGCATGTCCTAATAGTGAATTACAGCCATTTTCGTTGTAGCAGATGCCGCCGCATCACCAGGAAGAGTGTCGCAGGGCCTGTCGCGGCTCGCATCATTGTGGAAGCAACTCACATCGCCAGGGGAGAGGATCCACATTGCAGCAGACGCCGCGGCATCACTGGGAAGACTGCTATAGGGCCTGTCGCGTCTCGCATCATGTAAAGCATCTCGCATAGCTGGAGAAGAGGATCGACGTCGCATCAGACGCCGCTGCATCACCGGAAATTGTGTTGCATCATGAAGAAAGCGACATCTTTGTTTCTTTGCACCAGATCTTCAACGCATCACCGTCCGTGCGTGTAAGGAACTACCGCATCACCTTCCCTGCAACACTTTCTTTACCCTGCGTTACGCATCTTAAGGTACTTTGACTCAAAGTGTTGCAAGAGAACTAAGCTAATTCTACCATTTTAAGTACAGTATCGTCATTTGTGGTCTTTTGTTAAATCTATATAAAGAATACTTATTTTGAATATACAACTGTGTGGTGTCCATCTATAGTGTTGTCACTGGGCTACTGTATGTGTTCACAAATGCTTCACACACTGCCTCTGAGATAAGCCTGTCTGCTCGTGCCAAGCTACCAAGGGGTGAGCAGGGGTTATTTTAGGAGTGTACCCCCTTACCCTGACTAGACGCAAGGGTCCCTATGCCAACTAGAGACCTCCAAATCTAACAGAAACATATATTAACGCTAGTGCCTTACAGAAAGGGCTCAAAAGGTGAACGAATTTGGACTTACCGTAGTGGTCAGGTTAGTGTAAAGGTCGCCGTTCAAGAGACTGGGGAGTATATTGTAGCCTGATGTGACTAACAGGCATCATATAACAATGTGCATTGCTATACATGACAGAGTGCTAAGTTACAACCTCCTATAGAACAACGTGACATTAGTGAGAAAACAGTGAAAAAAGACGAAGAATGAAAGAATAAAATTAAATGCAGACTCCTAACTGGAGAGGACCCACAAGATGGGGAAGAAAAGGGTAGGGAGGCCGGAAAGGATGAGACAGTCCGCAGACGGAGCGACCCTTTCATTCCTCCTGTGTAAAGAGAAAATAGAAAAGTAATGTTAAAATCAGATTTGTCCTACTATTAACATCATAGTAAGGCGTGGTTATTAAAATACAAGCATACAGCATGGATCAAAAAACAGTAATAGAGAATTAAAACACATGACCAAAAACAGTTAGATGCATACATTATTCACAGCTTAGGTGTGTGCTTAACTCCTCGTCCAGATTATGACCTTTAGGATACTTGGTTTCAAGTTCTATTATCCACTTGGATTCGCGTTTGTGAAATTGCAGAACTCTGTTTCCTCCCCTTGGGCCTATGTGTACTTGCTCGAGAACAAAGTAACTAAGAAGGGAACTGTTGGAAATATGGAATAGATCAAAATGTCTGGCAATTGGGTAGTGGGTATATTTTTTTGTTTATAGCACAAATGTGCTCAAGCACCCTCTTCTTGGCCATAAATCTGATGCTCCCTACATACCGTAGCATGCAAGGACATTCCAAACCATATGCACAATAGGTGGTACTATACATCAGAAATTGGTTGATGATCTTAGGTGATCTTTGACCTGGGATAGTAATGGACTTTGACCTGGGATAGTAATGGACTCAGTTACATTCTTAAACAAGCAGGCATCAACTACCACCTATACGCCGATGACACCCAAATCTATTACAAGATTTATTTATTTATTTATTTATTTATTTAAGAAATTTATAAAGCGCTCGGCTACCCCCGAGGGGGTGTCCCGGCGCTAACGACTGAAATTCAGAGAAAAGAAATAACAAGAACAGATTATTGAGAGGAGAACAACCACGTCTTCAATTTGCGGCGAAAGACAGGTTCAGTGGGAGCAAATCTTAAGTCCAGGGGAAGTTTGTTCCAGAGTCTGGCCGTCAAGACTCCGAATGCTCTACCGCCCATCCTAGAGAGACGGAAACGTGGAACAACCAGAAGACGAAGGCTATTAGATCGTAGAGATCTGATGGAGTGAGAAAGGACAATCCGTTTTTTCAAATAATCTGGACCAAAATTATTCAAAGCTCGGAAAGCGAATGTTAAAATCTTAAAATGGATGCGACGAGCAACGGGGAGCCAGTTGAGTTTATCGCGGTAGGCTGCCACTGACTGACGATAAGGAATATTACCGATGAGTCTGGCCGCGGCATTCTGCACAATCTGCAGGCGTTCGATCTGGTACATGGGGGCGCCAGCGTAGAGACTGTTAGCGTAGTCCAGGTGAGATGTAATTAACGCCTGGACCACAGTTCTACGAGCATTTAGAGGGAGGTAAGGGAAGATCTTTCTCATCATACCCAGTTTCGCAAAGCAAGCGGCGGTGGTTTTGTTAATGTGGGGAATACAGGAGAGTGTATTATCAAACTGAAAACCCAGGTTGCGAACTGTGGGGGCTGGAATAGGCGGGGGGTCAAGCACCGTCGGCCACCAAAGGCTAGGAGAAATAGTAGACTTCTGATTGAAGAACATTACCTCCGTCTTGTCAGTATTAAGTCTTAGATGGTTGGTAGTCATCCAGGTACATATATTATTCAGACACTGGCGGAAATTGGCAAACCCGGGGTCAGAGTGATCCCTAAATGAGAACACAAGCTGAGTGTCGTCAGCATAGGAGATCACCCTGACACCCCAAGATTCCACCACCTTAGCCAGTGGGGCCAGATAAACATTAAACAACAATGGGCTCAGGGCCGAGCCCTGGGGGACACCACAAAAGAGGGGCTGACCCACAGATTTAAAAGGTCTAAGGAAAACCCTCTGAGAGCGATCTTTCAGAAAAGAAGCAAGCCATGCCAGCACCATGCCCCCAATTCCCACCTGACTAAGGCGATCCAGTAGTATAGCATGTGAGACAGTATCAAAGGCCGCGGACAGGTCGAGGAGGACTAACATAGCTTCCTCGCCCCTGTCCACACACTCTCTGATTGTCTCAGAAACCTCCAAGAGAGCTGTCTCTGTGCTAAAGCCCGTTCTAAATCCCGATTGGGAATCATGGAGAAGCCGGCTAGTTTCCAGATATTCTGCCAGTTGAAGTTGTACAGCTTTCTCCAGAATTTTAGCTGAATTGGGGAGAAGGGAGATCGGGCGATAGTTATTAAATTGGGCAGGGTCAGCGTTCGCCTTTTTCAAAATAGGAACTAGCATCGCCTCTTTCCACACCGAGGGTAATTGGCCTGATTCAAGAGAGGAGTTCCAAAAAGAAAGGAGGGGATTAATCAGTACGGGAGCTAATATTCCCATCATTTTAGCAGGAATAAGGTCAAGGGGAGAGCCAGATTTACAATGGGTGATTAATCGCAGTGAGGACTCAATGGTCAACTCCTTAAAAGATTCGAAAGAAGAGGTACACCGCTCTGCCTCTCTGGAGGTCCGGGAGGATCCCTCCAAGGGAAAGGCCGATCTGATGGTCAAGATTTTCTCCTGGAAATGGTCAGACAGACCATTGCATAGGGCTTGACTGGCCACAATCTGAGGGGACAGGGCGGTAGGGTGAGTAAAATCCTTTACAATTTGTAGAGAGAAAAAATCTCTCATTGTAGATCGCTTGAGGTTGAGAAATTTTCTTAAGGCAACTTTATAGATGGATTTGGCCTCCGGGTCCTAGTCTTTCTGCCATTGACGTTCTAAATTTTTTGTATCGGCTCTTTTCCTCCCGGAGGGTCGAGGAAAACCATGGAGCCGAAGGGTGAGATCTGGCGGAAGTAATGGGTTGGAGAGGCGCTATGGAGTCAATGGCAAGCAATAAGGATGAATTAAACTTTAAGACCCTATCATCAATGTTGTTAGTCATGGGATCCACAAGGTCGGGGAGCAAGGGGCTCAGGGAGGCGCAGGTAACTTTGTGCCATTTTCTCCCGAACTCCTTATTGAGTGCAACAGGCATGGGTGCCATAGTAAGGGCGAGATGAAAAGGGAGGAGATAGTGATCTGACCAGGTAAGGGGGAGGGGTGGCTGAAGCCTGATATCCAGATTCCCTGTGAAAATCAGGTCCAAAGTATGACCAGCTACATGTGTGGGGCCCTGCACTAATTGATGGAGATTCAGACTCTTCATAGTATCAAGGAACTGGGTAGCCTGGATACATAGAGGATTATCCACATGTAGATTGAAATCACCCAACACCACAAAGTGAGAATGTTTAAGGGATAAGTCTGCAATCAAATGGACCAAACAGGTGAGATTAAAACTCATGCTGACATCTTACACCTGAACAACTCCCTTCACAACGTTCAAACCTGGTTCCAGTCAAATCATCTCAAACTAAACCCTAATAAAACTGAAATCATCCTCTTCTCCCCTAAAAAGAACCGTCTCCCCATTCAATCATGGATTTCAGACCTTAACGCACTCAACTGCTCACTCAGACTGTCCAACTTCGTCAAATCTCTTGACATTTCTATCGACAACACCCTCACCCTTAACGTTCATATCAAAAACTCTGCCAAAGGAGCCCTCTTTACTCTCCGTCACCTCAAGAAATAAATCAAACCATTCTTACCCATCGATGATTTTAAACTTGCAGTTTAATCACTGGTTCTTTCACGTATTGACTATGGCAACGCCATCCTCAACGGAATCCCCAAGGTCGACCTTACTCCAATTAAAGCTGTGTGCAACCTTGCAGCCAGGCTCATCACAGACTGCAAACACTTCGATCATATCTCCCCAGCTCTCAAATCTCTTAAATGGCTCCCTATTGAAGGGAGATCAGCTTACAAAACGGCCTGCATTACTCATAAAGCCGTCCACCAAAACACTCTGCAGTACCTATCCAAGAAACTCCTCATCACTGGTACCACTCGTCCTCTGAGGAGCACCAACGCCCTCTTCCTAATCCCACCTCTGCATAAAAAGAAAACCACACAATCTCGCTCCTTTTCTGCCAATGCCCCTACTATCTGGAATACCCTCCCTAAAAACCTGCGCTGTAACCCCTCCTACGTCAGCTTAAAAAAATACCTCAAAAACTAACTACTATTGGGGATCCTAACCTGTGCCAGACTCCTGATCTCTTTCACCATACCATATTTGTCTCAGTAATATATATCCCTCTTCCTGTACTCCACTCTACCTATATTACCTGTATTGTATTGCTCCAGCTCCTGTTTCATCCTTTCTTGATTTGTAATTATGTTGTTTTTTAAATTGTTAATATGCTTTTATACCATGTTTGCCTTACACTATCCTGATCATGTAAAGCGCTCTGATACCTCTGGGTCTAGCCAGCACTATATAAAACGTTGAAAATAATATAAAATAAATAAAATATAGCTGGTGCGGCAGGCTTTACAAAGTCCACAAGGGTAAAAGCCTTTTAGGCTGTGTTCACTTATTGGAGACCTAGGAGTTATGTCATTATGTATAAGGATGTCCCTGAGACTGCGGCCTTTTCTGTGCTTGATTCTGGGTCTATGATGAAAGGTTTTACCAATAATGGGATCACTGGTAAGAATACCCCATTCATCCACAATGATTTTTTAAATTTCTTTAGAGTTACCATTGTAGGTCAAAATTACTCTGTTCTCCTTCTGTTTGGATGCTGGACTGTCATTGCAGTCTTCTGTCCTGGCACTGAGAGTTTGGGCACAGTCAATTTGATTGACCCTATTCACGGCCTTTTTGAGAACCCTAAGGGGTAACCTCTGTCTAGAAACCTCTTAATCATGTTGTCTTGTTCTTGGATAAATGCAGCAGTGGCACTACAGTTTCACCTCACTCTCATCAGTTCGTCATAGGGGATACTCCACTCAAGATTATCCAGGTGCCTGCTGAGAGCGTGAAGAAGAGTATTACCTGCTGTCGTCTTTCTAAATAAGCTGGTATGCAGAGTGTTTCCCTGTGCAGTTAACAATAGGTCCAGGAACTCAATTGTATGTCTGCTCATGTTACTCATGAGGTTAATGCTGTATCTATTGATGTTCAGTCTTTCTATAAATTTGGTGGCTTTCAATGCAGTGCCAGTCCAAATTAGGAAAAGATCGTCGATATAGCGAAGCCAAAGCTTGACTTTGCTAAAGTGTGAGGTCAGGGTGGCATCTGTCCTTATGTCTTCCTCACACTTGTCCAGAAACAGGTTGGCAAAACTCGGGGCAAAACAAGTACCCCTGTCATTTGAGATGTCATCAGTGATGTCACTGACCATGTCATGAATGATGTAATATGTGATGCCATCAGCAGTGCATTGCGGGTGCATGAGTTATAGTTAGCTGAACTAACTATAACGGCCGAATTTCTCTGGTTTTGTACGAGTGAAATGTCCAACTAACTATAACATCCCTAAAACCTGTGGTTTTTTTCAGTGAATTTCAATGTTTTTTTAAATGCTAATTTCTAACTATAACGTGCCTGAAACCTATGTTTTTTTCAGTGAATTTCAATGTTTTTTTAAAGGCTAATTTGTAACTATGCCTACAAAGGTAGGACATGTGAAGAAAGAGGACGATAAGCGCAGCAAGAAGCAAGATAAATGCAGAAAAAGGCAACAGAAGTCCAGAAAGATGACGAAAAGTGCAGGAAGAATCAAGAGATGTGCAGAAAGAATGAACAGAGGAGCAGAAAGTCCTCCTGTATCCCCAACTTGTTAGTGACGGGTACTCAAGGTAACTGACTCTGACTAACCAGGACCGAAGCCAGTGCTATGCCAAAAGACACTTACAATACAGTAAAAACACCTACATACACTAAGGAACACTATGCGTTGGGGAACCCCTGTAATGAGCATGACCTCCTCTGTATTTGCCATGAGTTAGTGCCTGGGTCATTGCATGAGTACATGGGTAGTGACTGGATGACTAGAGTGCTGCAAGGACAGTGCATGAGGATTTTATAACTGATTGGGTTTTGGCGGAGTGATTGCATAAGTACATGATGCTGGATGGGTGATTGGAGGAGTGCATGGGTAGAGACATAGGGATTTCTGGAGTGCATGGGTACAACATGGGTAATTGGAGTAGTGAGTCAGTAGTGTGTAGGATGTTAGAGGTCTGCATGGGTAGTGCACAGGGGATTGTAGCAGTGCATGTGTTTTGATATAGTAATTGGATAAGTACATGGTACTGGCTGGGTGATTGAAAGAGTGCATGGGTACTGACAGGGCAATGGCTGGACTGCATGGGTACTGCTCAGGGTATTGTAGCAGTGCATGAGTTAGTGCATGGGTCATTGCATGAGTGCATGGGTAGTGACTGGATGATTAGAGTGCTGCAAGGAGAGGTCATGGTGAATTTATAAGTCCTGGGGTTTTGGTGGAGTGATTGCATAAGTACACACAAGTCACATCAGGCCATGCCCCCTCCCTGCACCACTGTGCAAACGCATCCCTTGATGTGCTGTAAATTGGGGGATTAAGTCCTCTTGAGTCCTGGGGGTCCCTGTGGGCCAACTAGCCCACCAGCGACCTTAATTAAGCACCACATAGCTGTGTTGCAGAGTGGTGTAAAAAGGCATAGCCTTAGACCACTTCCCTGCAAGGCAGCACCCTGGCGCATACTGGCTGTACCTGGTGGGCTACTTGGCCCCCAGGGACCCTCAGGACTCTAGGGGACTTCAAATAAATGTGCGATGCCTGTCTTACAGGATAAAGCTACTTTCTGGTGGAGACCGTCTCAAAGACAGAACATAGTCTGCAATTCTTGCCCATGCCCAAGGGTATGCTTAAATCCTGCCCTGGCAACTTTAAAGATTCAGTCAGGACCAAATTTATCACACGACTTGTGAAGAAGAAGTGCGAAGCCTCTACTGATGACCCTCTCTCTACTAGAGGTCTAGCCGCCCCCTCCCCCAGATTCCTTTCTGGTACATACTGCCAGATAGAGGGACTCAGCCCAGACAAAAAGAGATACTCCACCTCAATTAAAGAAGGCAATGGCCACTGACAAATTTATAGCAGTTGGTGCAACCACCCAATGGCTGATTGCCAATTTGTTGGGTCAGCTGTTAAGGTCTGACAGGTTTTATTGAGAGGAGATGGAGACACTCATATAGAACCTTTCTGATGTTTACAAAAAAAGTGCAAGGAGCTGGTTGCAGAGGGGAATATTATCACTAATGTAAATATCTACTTTGACCTCAGTGCTGGAAACACCACCTACCGCAGCATAATAACCACTCTGCACGCCACTCACACCTTTTACCTGCTGAGTGAAAAACAATCTAAGGTGGAGTCGGTGCATCTGTGCATTGTGGACTAATGGCGGAGACACACGCAACATCCTGTTACTCCAAAGTTTTTTGAAGAGCAACAACTTGAAATGTGTGATATATGCAAAGTTTACACCAAATCATAAAATGCACTCTTTCTGGACTCTATTTGGTCTAACTTTCTTCCAAATGGAGAAAAGAAATGGGGGAAACGCGTTTTGGAAAGTTTTGTGAAGATTTGTCAAACAGTGTCAAACAAGTAAGCAAACCAAAAAAATTAACTACGTATGGAAATATGATCCTAGCTAACTAACTACCCAGTGGCAACCGCCAATCAGAGATAAATATATATATATATATTTCATGTTCACCACAGCATAAGGCAGTGGGTCAGCTTGATTCAGCCTCTGTTCACCAGTATGGCAAAACCCAGAGGATACTGTTTTAAGTTAGGCCCTTTCTCTTTGAGTGCCTTTTCCAATTGGTTAGAAAGGTGGGTCCAGCCATTGTGGTCTTTAATGCTTCCTTCTCGTTTGGTCCCCAGTGGGGACGGGCATCTGCTCCACTTTATTGGCCAGGGACAGTTGAGTGCTGAGCAGACGTCTGTTCCACATTGATGAACAGCCCGTGTTGAATGCAAACTCGGAGGTTGCAAACCACACGGTATCCACTGGGTGAAACTGTAGGTGTGGATGGGTGACTCTACAAGAGGTTCAGGTGAAAAACTAAAAATCCACAATACGACAATAAACATCAAAGAAATAAAGAAAGCGGGTGAAGAAGCCTATATGTACACATTGACAAATTTACAAAAGCGATTATAATTTATTATACATATTCTTTGTTTAAAAAGATTCCAGACAAGGGAGACAATAACGCTCAGAAAAGGGAGATGTTGGCAAACAAAACAAACAATTCACATGCCATACAAGTGGCTAACAGAAAAACATTATATATACAAGAAGGAACAACAAAAGCAAAATAATGTGTCCTTTGTAGATTAGGGCCACAAAAAGCGTCGACGGCGTTTCAACCGCTGGATAACTAGGCGGTCATCATCAGGACAAGGAGTTATTTCTAGCGTTAAGTTTCTGTGTAATAAAATAATTACATTAAGTTTCATATATTGAGTAGGCTTCTTCAAAGGAAAAGACTGGGGGAAGGAAACCACCAAGTGACAGTAGTTCAGACAAGGAGACATGGGGAACTGACACCACACCGCTCGTGAGTCCAACAACCACAATAATAGAAAACTAAAAATAATAACCTTCATGTAAAACAGGCCAGTCGTGAATAGAATGGCACATGGATTGAGAGTCCAGCTCTGCAACCAACGCGGATACATGTTAAGTAAATAACCGCCAGTACAGAAGAGCAGACAATCACAGAGATTCAATTGTAAGTAAATACTACACTTACTCCGAATAATCAATGATTGGAGCAGTCCTATGTATTAGGTTCAGGCGTGTGATTACTGCCTGACGGCGTTTCCGAATAAGTGAAGGAGGTGGGTGACCTATTGTTGTGCCAACCAATCTGCCCAATGAATCAGCTGCAGAAGGAAAAATACATTGTCACAACGGGACCAGCTTGCGCGCAAAAAAAACTTTTTAAGCTAGAGTCCATATTTGTAGCACGCATAGAGCCATTATTATTGGGCATAGCGAAAGACATTGTGGACACCTTGAATACTTGTTTAGCTGCTCTTCTTAAGAAATGTGCATTAATAGATACATATGCCAAAAACTGCACTCTAGGTCAGGAAGCGCATCTGCCTGACGCTGACCCCTCATGTAAAAATCCCAAGGAGGTCTCCAGACCCTCTAGCCCTCTGCTGACTAATGATGGGGTGGCCTCTGTTAATGTTAGGAGTCGGGATATCCATACTCCACTTAGTAGCGCAGATCCCATCCCCGCGAGACCACGCTTTTTGGCCAGTAGTGTACCGATACCCATCCCAGATTCTAGCACGTCAGCAAGAGGCTGCCAAGTAAAGTTGGATTTGCCCCGGAGGCCGCTACCTTAGTGGCCACATTTATTGGGGTCCCTCTGCTACAAGAGGGAGAGGGTGAATCAGTTCTCGACTTGATGAAAAAGGCCAGAGCATGGTGTAATGAGTCCTGCAGCGGAGGGTTAAACATCTCAGATAGGATTATCATGGCAAGAAGGGTGGGTTGGATTGGGAAATGCCCAAAGAAAATAGAGGGGGACTGTGTTATAGTCAATTTCAATAGTGTGGATTTGGCAGACAGGTTGTTCTGGGATGGCTCAGAGATTATACATACTGGGCAAAGGAGACCCGTCCCTCTGGGTTTTTTCTATCCACCTCCAACCATACACCATGGGTAACGGGGCACAGTGATGGATCGGAGGGCATGGGGCACAGATCTGGGACGTGTAAGGACTTCGGGGACCCGCCCATACCCCTCGGATGGGGATTTGGGTTCTCCGGTGGTACCTTATCCTCAGTCAACTTGTACACCTTTAGAGCCCCGTGGACTGGCCCTGAGTAACTGATCTTCTCCCCTTTCAGGTATTGAAGAGATCGATTGACTGCCAGCTTTGACACCGTCTAATACTCATGATGTTTCTAATCCAGATGTGTTAGCGGAGTGTAAAATTATTAGCTGGAATGTAGCCGGTATTAGATCAAAAAGGTCAGACACATCTTGGGTTGACTTTGTCTCCAGTCATGATATAATATCAATGCAGGAAACCTGGGACTCTTCCCCTAGCTTCTGGTTGGATGGCTTTACCAGCTTTGTCGTCCCGGCCATTCCAAGCACTGCAGGCAGTGCGAAAGGTGGTCTTATCATGCTTCTCTCCCTAAAACTCATGGGGACACAAAAACTGGTGGAGGTTGGGTCCCCCAATCTTTTAATTGTTGAATGGGTTGTCTCGCCCACCTGTAAATGCATTTTAATAAATTTCTATAACTCTTGGGATAGGGATGATAGCACTCAACATATTGCCTTGTTGGAAATTTTTTAAATTAATGTCAGTCAAAATTACTACACTAATTTCGAGCTCATCTTAATGGGCGATTTTAATATTCATCCATGCAGTGACGTTTGCCACATAGGGAACCAGGAGGGCCCAGTAGGTTCAGTGGTTCCCCACTTCGCATTCCAGACAAGGAGAGGCCCTTGAGGAGCTGCTGGCTAATTTTAATGTTTTTGAATCTAGCAGTATCGAGGGTGAGGTTAGGACAGTCACTTTCAAAGGTACTGACCCAGATTCGGTGCTAGATTACATCTTTGTGACCCCTGGCATCATATGAAGGGTTGTAACCTATAAAGTAATTATGTCAATATCCAGTGACCATAACCCGGTCCTGCTTGTGCTGCGGTGGAGCAACCCCATAGGGACCAGGACCAGCCCTCCCCAAAACGAGCTTGCCATCCTTCCAAAGGACCAAGGGAGAAGGCTCAAGTGGGCTAAGGTCGTACCGGATAACTTTCTCAAGGAACTACTCCCTAAAATAGAAGGCTATATGGCACTCTGTCAGGATTGCAATGCTCCTAACAATGCAATCATGGGTGCTTTTGAGTCAATATGCGCACAAATCTTGCACGATTTGACGCTTAAATCTTGCAAAGGAGTTAACTACCCCCCCAAATGGTTTGATTCTAATTGCACAAAAGCACATAGGGACCTATTGCAAGCTCTGAAAACCATCCCAAGAGATAAGGTTGCCATCGCTGAGAGGAGGAAGAGATATAGGCTAATGATTAACAGAAGGAAATGTGCCATGAAAAAGGATGCATGGCACAAATTACTGAATTATAACTGGTAAGAGGCTTGCGCATACTACCTGATAATATTTTGGGTGAACTGGTGCGTTTTTAATACACCGCTGAATGCGTGCGCTTTTTTAGCTGACATGCCGTTATTGGATAACAATGAATGCAGAGTTATTGGAAAGCCTTCTGCTCTATGCTGTCGCTACATTATCGAGCACCATATCGCCTAGCGCTAATGGCAAGACCACTTATAAATATGTTTTTATGCGTGCCAGTGAGTCTTGTTGAACGAACTTATGTGGCTACTTTACCACTTAATTCTTGCCGTATAGTCTATTGATTAGGCTTAATGATGTACGCAACTTATGTGGCTACTTTACCATTATATTCTTGCCCTAGAGTCTATTGATTAGGCTTTATGATGTACGCAATTTTACTGTCATCAATTGCAGATACACAGCTTAGAAATCTTTTATTATTTTTCGCACAACCAGCAGTGTTGGGGTTATATTGAGGCTATGTATATGACCACGCTCAAAAAAGTTTTCCGGAAAGTTAATCCGGAAAAACTTTCACTCATATTGGTGTCACTACCAAGGAAGAATGCTTTGATACGTAGTTTTCTAAAGAACTTTAATAGTTCAAGTTGGATATCAAACAGGCATGATTTTTCTGTAGGAACACAACTGAGTCCCTTAGATAGTAATGAGACTTCAGCTGAGGACAATAAATGTTCAAAGATATTTAAAATGGGGATGGTATTTGCAGTGGAACCATCTCGTTCCACTACTGTGGAGGGCCCCACTGGTAAAATTTCCTGCGTGTCTGCCTCTCCCCTGATTGAAAGTTCCAATGTTGTATCTGTGGTTTTTTTTTGCGTGGAAGCTAGTCCCGTTGTGACAATGTATTTTTCCTTCTGCAGCTGATTCATTGGGCAGATTGGTTGGCACAACTATAGGTCACCCACCTCCTTTACTTATTCGGAGACGCCGTCAGGCAGTAATCACAAGCCTGAACCTAATATATAGGACTGCTCCAATCATTGATTATTCGGAGTAAGTGTAGTATTTACTTACAATTAAATCTCTGTGATTGTCTGCTATTCTGTACTGGCGGTTATTTACTTAACATGTATCCGCTTTGGTTGCAGAGCTGGACTCTCTATCCATGTGCCATTCTATTCACGACTGGCCTGTTTTACATTAAGGTTATTATTTTTAGTTTTCTATTATTGTGGTTGTTAGACTCACGAGCGGTGTGGTGTCAGTTCCCCCTGTCTCCTTGTCTGAACTACTGTCACTTGGTGGTTTCCTTCCCCCAGTCTTTTCCTTTGAAGAAGCCTACTCTATATATGTAACTTAATGTAATTATTTTATTACACAGAAACTTAACGCTAGAAATAACTCCTTGTCCTTATGATGATCGCCTGTTATCCAGCGGTTGAAACGCCGTCGACGCATTTTGTGGCCATAATCTACAAAGGGCACATTATTTTGCTTTTGTTGTTCCTTCTTGTATATATAATGTTTGTCTGTTAGCCACTTGTATGGCATGTGAATTGTTTGTTTTGTTTGCCAATATCTCCCTTTTCTGAGCGTTATTGTCTCCCTTGTCTGGAATCTTTTTAAACAAAGTATATGTATAATAAATTATAATCGCTTTTGTAAATTTGTCAATGTGTACATATAGGCTTCTTCACCCGCTTTCTTTATTTCTTTGATGTTTATTGTCGTATTGTGGATTTTTTGTTTTTCACCTGAACCTCTTGTAGAGTCACCCAACCACACCTACAGGTTCACCCAACCTCTTGTTGGGTGTAATAATCGATTGTCCCTGGTTCAGGGTGGTTGGACAGTCCCTGTAGTCTGTCAATGATTTAAGTACAACCGGTGGGCTGTGTGGGCTTTATGCCTTGGTATTTTGCATACACACGATGGCAAATACTGAAGCTCCTATCTATTCTGAGGAGTACATTGCACGCATTAAGAGTGGTCCATCGCTGCTTGGTGCTGCAGCAGCGACACCTGCTTTGAATGCAGGACAAGCACTGTTAGATGAATTGGAACAGTGCCGTAAAAAACATGGAAGAACCACCTTACATGCCCTTATGATGACTGAATATCTCAAGAAAGATGTCATCCCTATGGGTCTGCAGGTGCGTAATGTATCTGTAATATTTACAAACGACCATACATTTCGTAAAGGGTTTAGCCATATCGGTGTAACGTGTTCCTGCCATTGGCTGGTACACGGCATCGATACGGCTCTTGAACACAGTAAAAAAGAACTGGAGATTATAGCTGACCTGGAAAAAAGACTTGCTGAAGGAAATGTAGTTGCCGATGCTAAAGCAGCCTTGGGCAAAGTCACTAAAACTATAGCTGAATTTGAACATATTGAGAGGACAAAGAAAACTAAAAAAATACAGAAAGACATCGTTAATTTTTCCATCCTTATATACAGGATGAGTTTTTTTCACAACCTAGCCGACCCATTGTCTCTGGCTCTGGAGCAACTATGCAAGTATATTAATATATTTATTAAGGATTTTGCCTGTGCCACTCGCAGCTATGTTCGCCGACAGTGGGGACATTATATCCCAAGTTGAGGCCATGCAATTTTACCCAGATACTGAGTTGTTAGTGTGTATGGACCTTGAGTCCTTATACACAAATATTCCGCAATTGGAAGGCATTGAAGTGATTCGCAAGGTTTTGGACATGCGGGTCGCTCCAATGCCTGTACCAACTGACTTCATTATTGACCTTTTGACTATTTCTTTGACAACATTTTTTTTTGAGTTTGATGGACAATATTATTTACAGAGTAATGGAACATCTATGGGGGCTTCTTATGCCCCCAATTTTGCTATTTTTTTTGTCGACGATTTTGAAAATCGTTTTATTTTTGACTGTAATAACAACCCTTTCTTTGATAGCGTTCGTCACTGGCGATGCTACATCGACGATATTTTTTTCATTTGGACTGGTACAAAGGACTCGTTAGACTGGTTTATGATTTGGTTAAATTTGTGTTCTAACGATCTTAAAATCACATCCAATTCAAGTAACAGCCATGTCGTGTTTTTTGTTATCTTTCTTGTTTGCCCACTTATGCTTCTTTTCTTTACCCCTCTGTTTTTCTCAGTCTGTCTTTTCTGTTCTAGTCTCTGATGCTCTTTCATGCTGTAGCTCTTCACCTTTCTTATAACTCTCCCAATCCTGTGACAGGGCGTCAACAGTAGGCAGCATTTTTAGTATCAGGTTCAGGTTTCTGTCAAAAAAGATAATCTTTGAAAACCCCCGTCTTCGACGCCAACAGTTTTAATTTGATAATTTAGCAAGATTCCCTCAGAATAGCGCCAAGCTTCACAATTGTAATTACAGTAAAGCCGCTCCTTTCTCATCTAACTCTCGGCCTCCGTCATCACCCTATTTCTCTATCGATTAGTGCATTATTGCTTGAAAATGTTCTGTCTCAGGCCTTTTCTCTACCCATGTGTTTCTTGCGTGTCTTGTTTTTATTATTTTTTTTATGGGGTTTTTATACATAAAACATACAATTGTTATATGGGTTACCGCCGTTCTCATCGATACAACAGTACAGTACATTTTGCGCGGATCTCCCCTTGCTGGCTATATATTTGTTGATAAGAAGGTCTAAAGAAAGGAAAGTACAGAAAAGTTAGGAATAAGCGAAGGTAAGGGATAGGACAGACAAACAGCAAGATATACCTTTCTCGGTTTTAATTTCTCGTTACGGACGTCTTTTTCAATCCTTTGCACTTTGCATACCATTTTTCTATCATACTTCTTCTCCCCTCTCTCACATATTATTCTTCTTTTTCCGCCCCTCCTTTGCAATGCTCTTTTCTCGTGGCTTACTCTCTTTTCTGTCTGCTACTAGCTATGCTAGTTTCTCTTCCTTCCCCTGAATGGCCATCGACCCTCCATTCTTCTTTCTGCTTTTGATTCCTCGCTCAGATTCTTTATCGTTCACTCGATTCTTTTAACCTCTTACTCTCTCCTTCCTCCCTTTTTTTTCGTTGCCTTTTAACTTCTCTTTATCTTACGTAGTTCTGTAACTTAGTTTCTTCCAGGATGGGTGGAAAGCGGCTCAGAACATGCTTCCCTTCATTGAGAAGCTCGGCTCGTCGCTCCAGGTGGTAAGAGATGCTATGCTAGCTAGCGTGCAGGTGGCGGTGGGGGTGCGGTGACGTATCAGCGATGCTCTGGCCCCAATGGAAACAAGGACATGGGTACCATATCTTCCTATTTGGGTCTTAAACAAGCATTTACAATGCAACGGTCTCGCCTTTTCAAAAGTTAGAGCTATTGGCATTGTAAATGGCAAAATTGTTATTTATGTGTTGGTTTTGAAAACAGATAAATAAATGGCATTGTCATTTACAATGCCAATAGCTGAATCTCTCGCAAATGCGAGACCTATTGCATTTGCACCCCAACACACACACAGAGCCACACACACACACAGCCACACACACACACAGAGCCGCACACACACACACACAGCCACATCCAGAGCCACACACACACACACATACAGAGCCACACACACACACAGAGCCACACACACACACATACAGAGCCACACACACACACAGAGCCACACACACACATACAGAGCCACACACACACACACAGAGCCACACACACACAGAGCCACACACAGAGCCACACACAGAGCCACACACACACAGAACCACACACACACACAGCCACACACACACAGCCACACACACACACACACACACACACACACACACACAGCCACACACACACACACACAGCCACACACACACAGCCAGACAAGCACACACACAGCCACATACACACACAGCCACACACACACACAGCCACACACACACACACCTGGGAGGGTTAGATTACCTTAACTATACAGCTCATAACCAATGCACTAAATAAACGCATGCTTTATTAACAATAACTGTGCAATTCTGAATGCACCCATATAGCTTAGAATACAATATACGACACACTATGTAAAATAAGGCCCTTCCAACTGTAGATAAATGAAAACGTGACAACCGTACAGCATCAAGTACATAAGCTTTGCATGATAAATAAATGCACAGGATTAGCACACTGTGTAAATAAGTAAAATCACGTTATAATCTATAACCAATGTTTCATCAGATGTGCAATGCGTTAGACGTCGGCAGTACCAAAAATATAGCGAGTGTACATTACTCTATGATTAATGAGTGTTCATCAAGTATTGCACAAATGTATTTTCTCAGTACCGAATGTACAGAGCCGAATACATGTAAATTGGCTTACACATTGTATTTTTGCAGGACAAAGTACAAACAAACTGCATTTTTTACATTACTATACAGTACAAAGTATGTGCACATAAATGAGTACACCGGAACTAACTGTAAAGAGCTGAGTAGACACACAACACTTTGTGACAAACTGTGATGCGCACCAGAGATACTTAAAACAGATTATATATATCTACAGATAATCGTAGCACACTAATTAAAGCAAGCACATCACTAGTTGTACCCCATTGCATACATGCAGAGCGTTTACCAAATGCAACCCCTCGTTCCAGTATGAATGTATTTGTTTTAACATCACTACCCCTCCTTGCGTGGTATAACAATACCTCCCTGCCCGACCACCGTAAGAATACCCTTCCAATGTACCTGCTGCAGCCTTCTGTATCCATGCACTGCCCACTCCCTCTACCTTTGCAGTCCCGGCAGACATGCTGCCTTCTCTTCACCGACAGTAGCCGATGCCCGTAGGGCATGTCTCTGGTGAGGAGCTTTGAGTTCGCACCTCCTGGACTCTTTACCCCTTTCCTGTGCGGGGAGCAGAGGGTGAGCTTTTGGGGTCCCCCTCGGTCTCCAGCAGAGCTTGAGAGCGAGGACTGAGAACAGCAACAAACCCGACCAGGAAGTGAGGGGGTGGAGGCGGAAAGCGTATCAGCCGCGATGCATTGAAGAGCTGCGGGGCATAGTGGAACGTGCGCCAAACCGACCAAGAAATGAGGGGGAGGAGGCGGAAAGCGTAGCCGCCGCGATGCATTGAAGAGCTGCGGGGCATAGTGGAACGTGCGCCAGCTCCCGGACTGGAATCGGAGAACAGAGAGCGAAGAAGAGGGGGTCCGGAGGAGGAGGACGCAGAGACTCCTTACCTCCCACCGACAGTGGGAAGCAGATAAATGGCAGGTCAGGACCTGAATACATGCGGTAGGATAAGAATACCATGATTGCTGCCACGACTAATATAATTAAGAACAAGCGCTCGCCATCTCTAAGCCCCGTCCTTTTCAGACTGGGAGACGTGTTTTTCTTTCTCCCCTCTTCTCTATTGGCTGGAATGTAAACAACGGGCGTGTTTTAGACTTGTTGTTTACATTCCAGCCAATGGAAAGAGGAGAGAAAGAAAAGAAAAAAACACGCCCCCCAATCCGAAAAGGACGGGGCTTACAGCGAGAGAATGACGACACTGACCCCTCTTCTCCAATGGCTGGCCGCCGTTTAGGAAGCCAGCCAATGGAGAAGAGGGGCGGGGTTTACCCTATCTACTAAGAGACATAAAATCTCGCCAGCGAGACTGCGCATGTGCGCAGCCTACGCTAGCCGAGACCTAAAATTAGATGTAACTGGGTTGCAACTGGCCCCTCAGACACCTGGGCTCTGATAAAACTGAACCAGCTGCAGAATTGATGCTACTAGCTCGGGGTAGTCATGGAGAGCAAGAAAGTAAGTGAGGAAAACATGCACACATGTCACTTTTTCCTCTTGTTACGTATCATTTGCTACCTCTTGTATTTTGTTTGCTCTTGATACATGCACAATTATCACTATTGCCTCATGTAATGTAATGTTTGCTTTTGTAACATGCTCACTTGTAATTTTCTTCTTATGTATTATTACTGGTCCTATTGGGAAGCGCTCTGATACCTTCGGGTAAAGTCCGTGCTATATAAAAACGCATAAAATAAAAATAAAATAAATGACGTAGATGGAGGGAATAGCAAAGGGTTAGGGAAGGAAGAAACAAAGGGAGATCTACCCTGCCACCCCTACTCCTACCCCAAGGCATGATCTTTTATTTTAGTGAGTTAAGACTGAATATGCATGCACGTGCTAAATCGCTGAGCTGTGTTCATGTGCCTGGGGGAGCATGGATTCTTCTGAGCAGGTGTACATACTATAACCCAGGTATCCTCGGGGGTGGTGTTCCTACTTTGAAACACTGCTGAGGCTGAGCTGGTCTTTGTGATGTCAGTTTGCGCCATGTCGCGGTGTACATACAGAGGCGTAATGCAAACTGACCCCCCTGCAGAATGTGATGACCCCCACTCCATCCCTTTGAGCAGAATGGTGCCCTACTTGGAGGGTTGGGTGCCTCTGAGTGGTTTGCTGCAGGGGGCTTTGTTACGGCCCAGTGCACATGTGCTAAGTTACTTTATGTCCTATTGTGAAGTTTGACTTTAGTACTTTGAGCAGGTGTGCATGCGCGGAGTCACTGTGACTCCGAGATGGCATTCTTAGTGCTCACAAACCTCTTCGTTGGTGTTCACTGCTATGTCACTTGAGCCTCAGAGCTGTCATGTGAGTGCTCAGATATCTGAAGTTTGTAGCTGCTGCACGGTATAACGTGTAATGTAAAAAATAGGCAAAGTGGTGTGCATGCTGTTGTCGTTCTGAGCTACTGTTAGTGTTCAGTCAGTTTTAGGCTCTGAGCTTGTGTGTGTGCGCTTAGCTTATTCACTCTCTACATGGCGCTCATCATGTATTAGTAGCATAGATCAGCACTAGAACAATTTTTCTTTTGCAAACTGATGCCCTGATATAACTAGAGGGCGCTGATAAATATTGATAACATTTTCTCATCACTAGCTTTGGACTGACTGATTGCACATAAATGTGTTATTATTCCACTACCGCCCTGGTTCTCCCTACAAGCTGCTACCCTTTTCCACCTATAGAGGGAGCTCAATACACATTATCTCCTTATGCATCCACTGCATCAAAAAAGCTACATTATTTCCTAGCTATCTAGTGCCCCCGGGACCTGGCCCACCTGGGGGCTTCAATACAACGAAGCTCAGGAGCCCGAGCTTCAGTTATTTTTTATTTTCTCATCCGGATTCGCGACCTTAGGGCTTTTTCGGACAATTTTAAAACAAAAAATGCTTTTTTTGGCCCTTGGGGTCCTTGTGGGACCCTGAGAAGGCCTAGGGGGTCAGGGTGTTTCTACTCTGCCCCCGTTTCTTGTTTTTTGTGTTTGTTTCACTGTTTTCTTGTGACTCGGTTCTACCGAGTCACAAGATGGCTGCCAACAATTCCTGGTTTGGAGTGTTGACAGCCAATTAGGGTAAAGCTCGTGGTCGGGAGGCTTCGCGGATCCACTGTGTCTCTAGATAGCGAGATTTTTATTGTTTTAATTTCTCAGCATCTGCTGAACGGATTTACACCATTTTTAAAAAGGTCGCTTTCTGAGCCAAGCAGTACCTTTTTGCCAAATTTTGTGTAATTCCGTTCTGAAGTTCGGGCTGTAGCCTTGGCAAAGGTTCCTGTGGGAAATTGATTTTTTGACTAATTTTTTGAATTTCTCAGCAACTAGTGAACGTGTTGACACCATTTTAAAAAAAGGTTGCTTCCTGAATCAAGCGCTAGCTTTTTTGAAAATTTGGTATAATTCCGTTCAGCAGTTCTGGCTTTGTCACAGGGCACTGCGATGGGCACCTGCTTCGCCCCCAGTTACGCACATTTATTCATGGGCTGGTGGGAGGAGCAGGTGGCCGCGCAGATGAATGAATTTGAGAACAACGTGGCCCTGTGGCTGCGATATATTGACAATATTTTTCTTATTTGGAGTGGGGATGAGTAGTCAGCGAGGGGCTTTGTTGAGAAACTTAACATCAATGAGTTGAATCTTACTTTTTCAGAGAATATCAGTAAGAAAAGCATTGAATTTCTAGATGTGTCCATAGAGATTAACAACAACACTCTAGAAACGAAACTATTTCGCAAGAAAACGGCGGGGAATAGTATTTTGAGTGCCAGTAGTGCACAACCATGAAGTCTCGTGTACAGTATCCCCTATGGGGAACTGTTGCGGGCTAAAAGAAATTGCAGCACAGTGGATGCATATAAAACTGAAGAGGCCATTTTGTGCGACAGATTGAAAGAGCGGTGATATAGTGACAAAATTATCCTTGAGGCCCAAACAAGAGTGGAAGGTGTTAATAGAAATGATCTTCTACATCCTAAAAAGAAAGATGAACACAGTGAGGGTATCAGATTTATTACTACTTTCTCTGGACAAGCCAAAGAAATATGCAAGTTCTTCAGCAAACACTGGCATGTGTTGCTAACGGACGAACATCTCAGGAAAGATCTTGGTAGCAACCCCCAAATAACATTCAGGAAAAGTCGATCCCTCAAAGATGAGTTGAGTCATAATCATGTGACAGAGGAGGGAAGAGGACGGTCATTGGTCAAACCTGGGTTTAGATGCTGTAGAAAATGAAAAGCCTGCAACGGCAGTACAAATTGTGACAAGCTTACTGTACCCAATTCAGGGAGAGAATTTTGGATCAAGAAAAGTTTCACCTGCAATACGACTTACTGTGTGTACATACTGATCTGTCTGTGTAACAAATGGTGTGTGGGTAGTACCAAACATCAAGCAAAAAAGCGAGTGTTGGAACATATACGGGCAGTGAAGACCAACAACAAACAATACCCGGTAGCTCCCCATTTTCACACACATCATTTTCAGGATGAAACTCTAGATCACATGGTCGTCATTGACGCAGTAAATCTAGGGGTGCAATATGGAACTGTCCCTGAGAAAACTCGAATCTCGATATATTATTGATTTGGAGAGTGTTACGCCAAAGGGATTGAATACCAGTGAGAAATTGGCGATCCACTTATATGAATAATGAGTTTGCTTGTTGTGAATACAGTGCAGCAGCTGCTTTTTAGTAATTTAAACTTTTTTTCAGGGGGTACTTCTGCAATCAAAGTGGCTTAATGTGTGAATCTTTGGAATTCAGGGTACTTTACATCGAATAAGGATTGTAAGAATCAATGGACACTGTATTAAGTTTGTAAGAACATTTGTTCAGTTACACCACAACTGGGTATGTAGTTGTTTGCTTTTTTGGCTATTTTCAATAATGTCAGCTGCTCCAGACATTACCATGTTGGGGGCAATGTGTGCAATGGGGAGTCAGCCTATTGGGGCGAGAGTTCATTAAGGCTTTTATTAATGCTTGATCAGCATGCATCAGCTGATGTAATGATGCAAGTCTTATTGACTCCATTTTGTAGCTCACTGGGGCGAAACTTGCAATGGTTGCATCAATACTTTAATTTTAATCTCAATATCCATTTGAGATTATTTGAACTTGATATTGTAACAGTGTCAAGATTGCTGAGTGAAGGGACACCATCTGGTGCGTGTAATTTAAACATCTATTTGTATGTAACACCTATTTGTTTTTACATTAGTATTTGTATTCAACACCTACTCGTTTTACATTATTAGTTGTATTTAGCTTATTTGAGCTAAACTATCAATTGTAGCTTTGATATGATTGGAACAATATATATTTTTCTCATAATACCAGCAGTGTCCCAAATGTATACATTGCAAACTGTATATAGTACAATCCATTCCTTGGTCGTTTTAAAATGGCCGCCACAGTGATTCACATTGTAGATATACTTGAGGAATAGTCCTGTTTCTATTGTATTGATTGCAGTGGATAAAAACATGGTGATTACGAGCTTTCTTTAGTGTGACCAAGACTTAATTGCTGAAACGCGTTGTGTGACTTGCCATTAAATTCATTATTTTTTTGCACGTGAAGGCGTCCGAGTCGTCTTTGATACGAAACGCAGACTGGTGTGAGGAATATGGGGGACTTCCGGTGTCCCTGATCGGACCGCCCGGGACAGCATATATATATATATATATAGATATATATATATATATATATATATATATATATATATATATATATATATATATCTATATATATATATATATATATATATATATATATATATATATATATATATATACAGACTGCCAACACTAACCGGAGGTTGTGGAGAGGATATATATAAACAGAAATAAAGTAACACGGATGCGTGTGGGCCTCCAACTGTTGGTGCTTCTTTCTCCTGGATATATGTATATCCAGGCAAAAAAAGCACCAACATTTAGAGGCCCACACACATCCGAGTTACTTTATTTCTGTTTGCCTCCCGCAGCACAACTAAAACCTTGGCAAACTCGGGCAAGGATTGCCAGGAAAGTTCCAACGCATTTCGGGCGCCACCGCGCCCCTTATCTAGGGAAATGGCATGTAGGAAAAGGCAGTGTGATAGTTCCTTTCATAGTATTGGTAAGTCTTTTCTTCTGGCTTCACTGCTATGCAATCTGGTACTTGCATTCTATTCAATAAACCTTTGAGTAGGTCACGCTGCTATAGTGGGTGCTCGAGTTGTTTAAAGATAATTGTTGTGCTGTCCTTCGCCGGAGAAAACAACACTTTACTCCATTAGCGCCATTTGGAGTAATGACACAGGACCCGCTCTTCCGCGGTGGGGGCCCTCCAGCAGCACAACTAAAACCTTGGCAAACTCGGGCAAGATAAACAAACACCATAGTGGGTGCTCGAGTTGTTTAAAGATAACTGTTGTGCTGGAGGCATACAGAAATAAAGGAACACGGATACGTGTAGGCCTCCAACTGTTGGTGCTTCTTTCTTCTGGATGTATTACGGCCCGCACCGGGTCACGGAGAGCCTCCGCCGCGGAGGAGCGGGAAGAACGGCAAATTTGAGGCACATTCTTGGTGTCTGGAATAGTAGGATTTGAATCGGGCACAAAGCAACATGGCATGATCCCGGAAGGGGGTAAGGGGCGCATGTGTTCGCAGGTGTCCAACTTCCTTCACATAGGTTCTTGTTAAAAACGCTATTGATTCCCGGGGATGGCCGCGGCCGTGTCTGTGGCCGAAAACATTAAAACACACAAGAATGCTTATGGGTGCACGAACAAACACTGTTCCAATATTGACCCCAATACCATGCTAAATATCCATGGTGAGCCCAGCAAGAGATTTGTAAAATTTCCACTGACTATGGGTATGTCAACTGACCCTCGTTCCTAGCGTTTCACGAGAAAACAAATCTCCGGTATCAAAGAGAGCATTGCTGGGCTGGCACCAATACCTCTTTGGCACCCCAGATATCTTTGGATGAGAAGCCCCATTAGGCATCCGACCAGAGGAAGAAGGCGGCTCCTCTGGAATAATAAAGAAATAAAACCTACCTTACCGCTGGGGCGCCACTTACGCTCCTGGCCGATGTGATGTGCAGCCTGGTCCCGCAGCAGAAACAGGACAGGAAGCAGCCAGTTGCCACCGTACTACACCTCCTCAACCTCGACTAGTGTCATGTGGCACTGGCGCACTACTGTGCCAGGAGCGGTGACATGCCACAGCATAGAGAAATGGCCAGTCACCACTGCATGGCTCACATAAGCCACAGTGTGATTGGCCTACAACAGTGTAGCACTAGGCAGCGCCACCATCCAAGCGCAGCACCATCCTGCAAGCTGCCTGGCTGCAGAGTGACTGCTCTCAGTCAATCCTGGTGCTGCATCAGCAGCGCCACTGCGCCAGGATTAGCTAAGAGCAGGGTTACTGCCTGCCCATATGAGACCCGGGGGCCCGGGTCCCTCGCAGTCTGAGTCATTAGGGAGGAGGAGGAGAAGGTACTGTACAGCGTGTGCACATGTGCAGGCCAGTAAGTAAAATGAATAGCCCAAAAATTGACATGCGCACACTGCAGCTGCGCTTTTTCTGCTGCGCTGGCAACTATTTGGGATATAAGGTGTCTATAATATTTATTTAATACAGATATTAGATTTATTTTGTGTAGTTGTTATATCATAATTACTTTGGATTTTTATTTGTTATAGGATCGCTATATAGATTTTTACATCACCACGTCTTTTGATTAAAGATAGTGTTGGCTGTAAATTATGTAGAAACCCCTTTTTGGTCGCCATCTTGGATCGGGCCGCGCTATAGATCCCATATAGTGAGTCCGTTTAGTCTTTCTATTTTGGAATAATGCCGGAATAGTCTGTTGTTAGTTTCCTTGCACTTCGTAGAGAAGGAGATAGATATCCGGGGTGATTCTGTTCTTCCGGTATCGTGAACGAGAGACGTATCACTAACGGAGTTGATCACGCCATACGAAAGGGGCTGTATCCATTTTTTGGTTTGACTCGAGATTTATTGAATTACTTACGGCATCCTGTTTCTCTTTAGAGATGAATTGACATGTAAGTAATGGGGCATGCTAGAGGGCATGGTGCCTTTAGCGACCTTTAGCAATGAATAAATGTATTTATATGTATTATACTTTAGTTTATACTCTGTTTTATATATATTTTTTATTTAGAAAATTGGATAGCTGAGTCTGGTCAAATTTAATACGTAGCACTACCCGAAGTGGTAGGTGCAAGAGATCGTTTTTCCTCGATTTTGAGAGGTAGAGGACGATACTGACATCTGTTGTACTATGAGCTGTAACACAACCTATTGTTGGTAGGTTTGATTTGTTTGTATTGTTTGTATTGTGATACTTGGCGTTGGTTGCACTATTATGTAATAAACATTGCTCACATTTTGTGGTGTGGTGGATTATGGTTTTATCACAATAAGGACTTGTGTACATTAGGTGGTGTTATTTCATTTCTTTAGCTTTTCCCGTTTCCAATTAGCATGTTGTCAAGACCTCGAGAATTTTTCTTCTCCTTACACTTTAGGGGCACCTTTGGGCGCTTGTGTCCGTGATTGTTATAGTCGTAGATGTATGTAAATATGTATTTATTTTTTTATTATTGTTCTCTTTTAGGTAATCTTGTACTTGTTGCCCAAAGTCCTGAGGAGGCCTTAAATTGTTTTGATAGGCCGAAACGCGTCGACATTTACCATAGTCCGACACCATTCAAATGTGGAATTGATTGTGATAAATCCTACGAGAGCTTCTCAAAAAAAAGAAGTATAAAGTATTTTTAGCTTCTTAGGCTCGATGACTAAATGGTGATTGTGAAAAAGGAATTAAGGCTCAAAAAGATTATGCCATGAATTTTCTTGTGTAAAAGATTGGGCTTCATTTCAACCCGGGCTAATAAGGGTATAAAATTGTGTTTTTCATACGTATTGTTTATGTCTTGTTGTATAGTGTATACTATGTGGATAGACATATGACGTCTGGATATTTATGTATATAAACTGAAACAAAATCAAAAATTCCTAGTGTAAAGAAAAATTGGGTTGACTAAAACAAATTACCTAAACCAATTTCTTGTGTTTGTGTATAATTTTGATAGCGAGTAGATGAACAAATAATATTGAATTTTTTCTGTGTGTAAATTAATACTCCTGGACAGACAATTTGTAGTATCTGTCCTCCAACTAGAAGGTTCCTTAAAAGAAATACCAGAGGCATCATTGTACTTATTTTGTTGCGCTGTCAATCACTGCTGCAACCCCGACCCACACCTTCCGCGATGTCGGGCTTGTCCAGTTAATGGTAAAGCTCCCTGACTGAGCTAGCATTGCCGCGTGGCGCAAACTGCGGGTGCACTTATTATTTTGCTTTTAAATCCTCCTGAATGAAATATATTGGATAGAGACTAAACTGTGTGAATATCTGTATTATTTTCTCAGTAGTTGTGTTAACTCCTGCACCAGTTAGTTACTAGCTACATGAAAGTCTATATTAGTTATTGGTTAGTTAACTGATTATTTGTATAGGAGAGTGAATTTGTGTGTGGTTCTGTGGGGAGTTTGTGACTGCCCAAAGATGTGTCAATAGTTGATTCAGTAGGTATATGATGTTAAGACTACATGTTATAATACTTGTTTAGGTGAGTGAATAGGTATATGAATGTACAAATATATCTCTCAATGGTACATGTCCAAAAAACTAGAATAATAAAAGGCAGTGTATGTGACATATGTTGTATATAAATAAGTATACAATAGACTCAGTGTTTGCATGAGTGACTGTATGGATAACTGTATACTTGTAATAGTAATTTTATAACACACTAAGTATGAGTTATTATCTATATCAATAAATGAAGTGGTGTTTGTATAAGTGTGTAGCTCAGTAAATATAATATGATCCATTGTTTGCATAAGTGAGCAGGATGACTGCATAAGTAAATAGGATGTGTGCTGGTGTGTAATGTCAATATAGGTGTATACGTATATTCAATAATGTTCTATTGATCATTGATAGCATGTATGAGTGAATCTATAGATAACTGATTACATGTTTGTGTAGATCTAAGAATGACTGAGTGGGGTTTTAGATACTTGTATTAGTGGGTCAATGGATTCAAATATGGTACTCCATATTTTACATTGAGTAATGAAAGATTATAGTAGTGTATGATGAGGTGTATCTGATTGTCGCGTGGATGATGTCATCAGTGATGTCATTTGATATGTCACCAGTGATGTCACTGACCATGTCATGAATGATGTAATATGTGACATCATCACCAGTGGATTGCGGGCGCGAGAGTTACAGTTAGTACAACTAACTATAACAGAGGATTTTCAATGGTATTGTATGAGTGAAATGTCCAGCTAACTATAACATTCCTAAAACCTATGGTTTTTTCAGTGAATTTCTAAGGTTTTTTTAAATGGTAATTCCTAACTAAAACCTGTTTGAAACTTATGGTTTTTTCAGTGAATTTCAAAGGTTTTTTAAATGGAAATTTGTACTTATTAGGTTGACCACTTCCCCATATTTTGAACCAGAAACCAAATCTGCAATGCTACGTAAAAAATCAGGCAATAGTTCCACTTACCACTATCAAATTAACATCAACATTTAACTACTGCAAGAACGTCGAACATGTACCAAGTGAATTACATCTAACTCACACCCATGTTTAAAGAGCAATATGTGTTAGAGATTGTAATTATACACTTCCGACACCCAACAAAATCACAATACTCAGAGCCACTACCACTACAACCACCCCTACGGACCTCTCCCTTCTACTACCTCAGAAGCAGCACAAAACAGAACTACGGACCTTTCCAAAAAAATATATTGCCTCAACAGTACACTATCTCAATCTACAGAGATGTGGCAACCAAGTATGTATAAGGGAAAGAACTCGAACATCAACAATAATGTACACAAAGCTAAGACTACCGGTGAAATACTATACACAATTCACTATAGAAATCAAAAACGTTTCAGTGTGTACATATACCATTGATACATGTAGTGTACTGAATAGTGGACACATCCATATTATCTCAGACACTAGGGAATATTTCGGTCATGTAGTTGTGCTCACCCCCCTCCTTTGAAACAGAAGCGGAGTGAGCTAGTCCATTGTAAACAACGTCAACGTAAGACTATAAATATTTAGTCTATGCCTTGGGCGTGGTTCACTTCTGCAAAGAGATCAGACTGCGCCGCAGCGAAGGTCTGCATCCTGCACGTGGCTGCCGCCATGACCGCGTGCTTCCTTGATACAGGCCGATTACGAACTCAGCGCCACAGCACCTCAGACTTATGTCTGTATCGACTAGTGCTTGCCATCAACACTGCGGACAGCAGGGTTCACAACTTGAATTAAACTTTGGATCTAAATTTGTCTTCAGTATCTGTGCTGAGAAGTGCCTTCAATCTATTCTGCGATCAGTAGAGTTGACAACTTGATACCAGTTGAATTCAGCTTTGCATCAAGACTACGGATAGCATTGAATCCAGCCTTGCTTTATTGAAGGCAGAAACAATTGTACTGTGTCCTCAGATTCTGTTAACTGTTTGTACCGCTTTTGGCCGCCATAAGTGTGGCAGGGTATGCTCAGATGTGAGTCCCTTGCTCACTTTGCCACTGGATTCAAGCAAGCCGGGCTGAAGACGGCTGTAATGCCAGAAACCGGTCCTCCGAAGCTTGTTTCCGGTCCAGGGAGGGCATGGCTTGGCAGTTTGGGCTGGACTGTTCCCATGAGGCACAGGGTCAGACTGATTTGCATATAGCCATGTCTGAACTGGGGTGGCGGAGTGGGCTAAAGAACGGTGATGGGTCAAACCCAGTTCTTTTGACTGGGTGTGAGTGTTTTATTGGTTCAGATGCTCTGTCCATCACCACCCCCTTTTGTACCGCTTTTGGCCGCCATAAGGGTGGCAGGGTATGCTCAGTCGTGAGTCCCTTGCTCACTTTGCCACTGGATTCAAGCAAGCCGGGCTGAAGACGGATGTAATGCCAGAAACCGGTCCTTGGATGCTTGTTTCCGGTCCAGGGAAGGCATGGCTTGGCAGTTCGGGCTGGACTGTTCCCATGAGGCACAGGGTCAGACTGATTTGCATATAGCCATGTCTGAACTGGGGTGGCGGAGTGGGCTAAAGAACGGTGATGGGTCAAACCCAGATCTTTTGACTGGGTGTGAGTGTTTGATTGGTTCAGATGCTCTGTCCATCACCACCCTCTTTTGTACCGCTTTTGGCCGCCAGAAGTGTGGCAGGGTATGCTCAGACGTGAGTCCCTTGCTCACTTTGCCACTGGATTCAAGCAAGCCGGTCTGAAGACGGTTGTAATGCCAGAAACCGGTCTTTGGAAGTTTGTTTCCGGTCCAGGAAAGGCATGGCTTGGCAGTTCGTGCTGGACTGTTCCCATGAGGCACAGGGTCAGACTGATTTGCATATAGCCATGTCTGAACTGGGGTGGCGGAGTGGGCTAAAGAACGGTGATGGGTCAAACCCAGATCTTTTGACTGGGTGTGAGTGTTTGATTGGTTCAGATGCTCTGTCCATCACCACCCTCTTTTGTACCGCTTTTGGCCGCCATAAGTGTGGCAGGGTATGCTCAGACGTGAGTCCCTTGCTCACTTTGCCACTGGATTCAAGCAAGCCGGTCTGAAGACGGCTGTAATGCCAGAAACCGGTCTTTGGAAGCTTGTTTCCGGTCCAGGAAAGGCATGGCTTGGCAGTTCGTGCTGGACTGTTCCCATGAGGCACAGGGTCAGACTGATTTGCATATAGCCATGTCTGAACTGGGGTGGCGGAGTGGGCTAAAGAATGGTGATGGGTCAAACCCAGATATTTTGACTGGGTGTGAGTGTTTGATTGGTTCAGATGCTCTGTCCATCACCACCCCCTTTTGTACCGCTTTTGGCCGCCATAAGTGTGGCAGGGAATGCTCAGACGTGAGTCCCTTGCTCACTTTGCCACTGGATTCAAGCAAGCCGGGCTGAAGACGGCTGTAATGCCAGAAACCCGTCCTCGGAAGCTTGTTTCCGGTCCAGGGAAGGCATGGTTTGGCAGTTCGGGCTGGACTGTTCCCGTGAGGCACAGGGTCAGACTGATTTGCATATAGCCATGTCTGAACTGGGGTGGCGAAGTGGGCTAAAGAACGGTGATGGGTCAAACCCAGATCTTTTGACTGGGTGTCAGTGTTTGATTGGTTCAGATGCTCTGTCCATCACCACCCCGCTTTTGTACCGCTTTTGGCGCCATAAGTGTGGCAGGGTATGCTCAGACGTGAGTCCCTTGCTCACTTTGCCACTGGATTCAAGCAAGCCGGGCTGAAGACGGCTGTAATGCCAGAAACCGGTCCTCGGAAGCTTGTTTCCGGTCCAGGGAAGGCATGGCTTGGCAGTTCGGGCTGGACTGTTCCCATGAGGCACAGGGTCAGACTGATTTGCATATAGCCATGTCTGAACTGGGGTGGCGGAGTGGGCTAAAGAACGGTGATGGGTCAAACCCAGATCTTTTGACCTGGTGTGAGTGTTTGATTGGTTCAGATGCTCTGTCCATCACCACCCCCTTTTGTACCGCTTTTGGCCGCCATAAGGGTGGCAGGGTATGCTCAGTCGTGAGTCCCTTGCTCACTTTGCCACTGGATTCAAGCAAGCCGGGCTGAAGACGGATGTAATGCCAGAAACCGGTCCTTGGATGCTTGTTTCCGGTCCAGGGAAGGCATGGCTTGGCAGTTCGGGCTGGACTGTTCCCATGAGGCACAGGGTCAGACTGATTTGCATATAGCCATGTCTGAACTGGGGTGGCGGAGTGGGCTAAAGAACGGTGATGGGTCAAACCCAGATCTTTTGACTGGGTGTGAGTGTTTGATTGGTTCAGATGCTCTGTCCATCACCACCCTCTTTTGTACCGCTTTTGGCCGCCAGAAGTGTGGCAGGGTATGCTCAGACGTGAGTCCCTTGCTCACTTTGCCACTGGATTCAAGCAAGCCGGTCTGAAGACGGTTGTAATGCCAGAAACCGGTCTTTGGAAGTTTGTTTCCGGTCCAGGAAAGGCATGGCTTGGCAGTTCGTGCTGGACTGTTCCCATGAGGCACAGGGTCAGACTGATTTGCATATAGCCATGTCTGAACTGGGGTGGCGGAGTGGGCTAAAGAACGGTGATGGGTCAAACCCAGATCTTTTGACTGGGTGTGAGTGTTTGATTGGTTCAGATGCTCTGTCCATCACCACCCTCTTTTGTACCGCTTTTGGCCGCCATAAGTGTGGCAGGGTATGCTCAGACGTGAGTCCCTTGCTCACTTTGCCACTGGATTCAAGCAAGCCGGTCTGAAGACGGCTGTAATGCCAGAAACCGGTCTTTGGAAGCTTGTTTCCGGTCCAGGAAAGGCATGGCTTGGCAGTTCGTGCTGGACTGTTCCCATGAGGCACAGGGTCAGACTGATTTGCATATAGCCATGTCTGAACTGGGGTGGCGGAGTGGGCTAAAGAATGGTGATGGGTCAAACCCAGATATTTTGACTGGGTGTGAGTGTTTGATTGGTTCAGATGCTCTGTCCATCACCACCCCCTTTTGTACCGCTTTTGGCCGCCATAAGTGTGGCAGGGAATGCTCAGACGTGAGTCCCTTGCTCACTTTGCCACTGGATTCAAGCAAGCCGGGCTGAAGACGGCTGTAATGCCAGAAACCCGTCCTCGGAAGCTTGTTTCCGGTCCAGGGAAGGCATGGTTTGGCAGTTCGGGCTGGACTGTTCCCGTGAGGCACAGGGTCAGACTGATTTGCATATAGCCATGTCTGAACTGGGGTGGCGAAGTGGGCTAAAGAACGGTGATGGGTCAAACCCAGATCTTTTGACTGGGTGTCAGTGTTTGATTGGTTCAGATGCTCTGTCCATCACCACCCCGCTTTTGTACCGCTTTTGGCGCCATAAGTGTGGCAGGGTATGCTCAGACGTGAGTCCCTTGCTCACTTTGCCACTGGATTCAAGCAAGCCGGGCTGAAGACGGCTGTAATGCCAGAAACCGGTCCTCGGAAGCTTGTTTCCGGTCCAGGGAAGGCATGGCTTGGCAGTTCGGGCTGGACTGTTCCCATGAGGCACAGGGTCAGACTGATTTGCATATAGCCATGTCTGAACTGGGGTGGCGGAGTGGGCTAAAGAACGGTGATGGGTCAAACCCAGATCTTTTGACCTGGTGTGAGTGTTTGATTGGTTCAGATGCTCTGTCCATCACCACCCCCTTCTGTACCGCTTTTGGCCACCATAAGTGTAGCAATGTAGTCTCAGACGTGAGTCCCTTGCTCACTTTGCCACTGGATTCAAGCAAGCCAGGCTGAAGACGGCTGTAATGCCAGAAACAGGTCCTCGGAAGCTTGTTTCCGGTCCAGGGAAGGCATGGCTTGGCAGTTCGGGCTGGACTGTTCCCATGAGGCACAGGGTCAGACTGATTTGCATATAGCCATGTCTGAACTGGGGTGGCGGAGTGGGCTAAAGAACGGTGATGGGTCAAACCCAGATCTTTTGACTGGGTGTGAGTGTTTGATTGGTTCAGATGCTCTGTCCATCACCACCCTCTTTTGTACCGCTTTTGGCCGCCAGAAGTGTGGCAGGGTATGCTCAGACGTGAGTCCCTTGCTCACTTTGCCACTGGATTCAAGCAAGCCGGTCTGAAGACGGTTGTAATGCCAGAAACCGGTCTTTGGAAGCTTGTTTCCGGTCCAGGAAAGGCATGGCTTGGCAGTTCGTGCTGGACTGTTCCCATGAGGCACAGGGTCAGACTGATTTGCATATAGCCATGTCTGAACTGGGGTGGCGGAGTGGGCTAAAGAATGGTGATGGGTCAAACCCAGATCTTTTGACTGGGTGTGAGTGTTTGATTGGTTCAGATGCTCTGTCCATCACCACCCCCTTTTGTACCGCTTTTGGCCGCCATAAGTGTGGCAGGGAATGCTCAGACGTGAGTCCCTTGCTCACTTTGCCACTGGATTCAAGCAAGCCGGGCTGAAGACGGCTGTAATGCCAGAAACCCGTCCTCGGAAGCTTGTTTCCGGTCCAGGGAAGGCATGGCTTGGCAGTTCGGGCTGGACGGTTCCCGTGAGGCACAGGGTCAGACTGATTTGCATATAGCCATGTCTGAACTGGGGTGGCGAAGTGGGCTAAAGAACGGTGATGGGTCAAACCCAGATCTTTTGACTGGGTGTCAGTGTTTGATTGGTTCAGATGCTCTGTCCATCACCACCCCGCTTTTGTACCGCTTTTGGCGCCATAAGTGTGGCAGGGTATGCTCAGACGTGAGTCCCTTGCTCACTTTGCCACTGGATTCAAGCAAGCCGGGCTGAAGACGGCTGTAATGCCAGAAACCGGTCCTCGGAAGCTTGTTTCCGGTCCAGGGAAGGCATGGCTTGGCAGTTCGGGCTGGACTGTTCCCATGAGGCACAGGGTAAGACTGATTTGCATATAGCCATGTCTGAACTGGGGTGGCGGAGTGGGCTAAAGAACGGTGATGGGTCAAACCCAGATCTTTTGACTGGGTGTGAGTGTTTGATTGGTTCAGATGCTCTGTCCATCACCACTCCCTTTTCTACCGCTTTTGGCCGCCATATGTGTGACAGGGTATGCTCAGACGTGAGTCCCTTGCTCACTTTGCCACTGGATTCAAGCAAGCCGGGCTGAAGACGGCTGTAATGCCAGAAACCGGTCCTCGGAAGCTTGTTTCCCATCCAGGGAAGGCATGGCTTGGCAGTTCGGGCTGGACTGTTCCCATGAGGCACAGGGTCAGACTGATTTGCATATAGCCATGTCTGAACAGGGGTGGCGGAGTGGGCTAAAGAACCGTGATGGGTCAAACCCAGATCTTTTGACTGGGTGTGAGTGTTTGATTGGTTCAGATGCTCTGTCCATCACCACCTGCTTTTGTACCTCTTTTGGCCGCCATAAGTGTGGCAGGGTATGCTCAGACGTGAGTCCCTTGCTCACTTTGCCACTGGATGCAATCAAGCCGGGCTGAAGACGGCTGTAATGCCAGAAACCGGTCCTCGGAAGCTTGTTTCCGGTCCAGGGAAGGCATGACTTTGCAGTTCGGGCTGGACTGTTCCCATGAGGCACAGGGTCAGACTGATTTGCATATAGCCATGTCTGAACTGGGGTGGCGGAATGGGCTAAAGAACGGTGATGGGTCAAACCCAGATCTTTTGACTGGGTGTGCGTGTTTGATTGGTTCAGATGCTCTGTCCATCACCATCCCCTTTTGTACCAACTGTGAAAAAATAGCATTCATCGGTCTTGGTGTCGACTACTGCCTTCAATCTACACTGCGTACAACAGGGTTCTCAACTTGAATTCAGGTTTGCATCAACACTACGAACAGAATTGAATCCAGCCTTGCTTTATTTAAGGCAGAGACAATTGTACTGTGTACTCAGATTCTGTGACAAAATAGCATGCTTCGATCTTTGTGTCGACTACTGCCTTAAATCTACACTGCGTACAACAGGGTTCACAACTTGAATTCAGCTTTCCATCTATACTACGGACAGCATTCAAGATATCCTTGATTTATGTAAGGCAAAGATTATTTTCTTAAAGGATGCCACAAAAAACATTCCTCAATGACTGTAGGGAGTTCTGTTTTCAAATGTACACTGCGATCAAAAGAGTTTACTGCTTGATACTAGTGGCGCATAAGCACTACAGACAACATAAAATTCAGTCTCTATTTATTTAAGGTAGAAAAATAGTACTGTGTCGTCAGATTTTGTTAAAGTATGTAACAAACAAAAGCATTCCTCGATGTGGGTGTCAACTACAGGCTTCTATGTACTCTGAGGACAGCAGGGTGCAAAACTTGAAGTCACTTTTGCATGTATACTACGGACAATAAGGAATTCAACCTTGAATAATTTAATGCAGAGACAATTGTATTGTATGTGTACAGATTTTTTCAGATAGAATGACGATTGTACATCACGCATTCCAGTAGACAAGAGACATTATACCACTGCGAACCCCCCTGAACCACGAATCATCACAGGGTACACACACGCTGGCTTCTTTCGGTACCACTAAATCACTGCACCACAAGTCAGTTTCCCTCCACACTAAGCAAAAATCATTGCTCCCAGTACAGCCCCCCTGCATTACGCATTATCGCAGGGTATGTACAAGCTCAGCGCCAAAGATACTACTAACTTAGTGCACCATAAATCATCGGAAAGAAGAGTGAACCGTTTTATGTCAGCAATGAGGCATACTATCACTTTTAAGTGGAATTCATGCAGAATCCAATCGACAAAAGACATTACTCGAATTACTTTGCCCCCCTCCCCCCAGTCCATGCATCATCGCAGAATATGCACACGCTAAGTAGCAACTCAGTGCACCAAAAATGATTATCACGGGTCCTTACTAAGGCACCATTCACAACACAAAAAACATTACTATCTGTACAGCCTGCCCGGACCACGCATCATCGCAGGCTCCACAGAACCTTCTTATTTTAGATACCAGTAACTAAGTAGAAACCAAACTAAGTATAACACCTATCAAACCCTACACAATATCTCTTTTTTATGCTTCCTTGAAAAACGTACTTTATATCACTTATACATTTAGTTGAATAATAAAATGCACGCTGCATACATGTTCGATCTTCCACTTCCACTATAATTGCTGATGATGCACTCCATCCTACGATCTACACGGCGGACACCAGGGTTTACAACTTGAATTCACCTTTGTATCTACACTACAGAGAGTAGGATATTCAACCTTGATTTATTTAATGCAGAGACAATTACACTGTATGTATTCAGATTTTGTTAAAATAAGTGTAAAACAACATTGTTCTATAACTGTACTGACTACTAGCTTCTATGTACACTGTGCACATTAGGGTTCTCAACTTGAAAAAAAAGAAAAGAAAATAGTGCTGTTTTTATTTTTTTTATTTTTATCCTCATCCACGTTCATGGTTTCTAGCTGCCATGCTCCAAAAGCAGGTAGTGAGGCACATAGAGTACAGTCGTGCTGACTCAGTCGAAACTGGCTGGGACGATAAACGGGTGGTGATAACATATCCCTTCAGCAACATCTGACTCATTCCCAACAAACCAACCTTGTTGCACAAGTGGCAGATGACACCAATAAGCCAGATGCTATCATGGCTAATACCAACAGTTAGTTGGGTATAAGCAAAATGATTGAACCATGGCAGTGTAATCATTGTACCTGGGGGGAAAAAAAAAAAGAGAAAAAAAAACCCAAAAAAACCCAGGTTTAATTTGACCAGCCCAACAAATGCCAAAAGGCTCTTCTCTCTTTCTTCCCTGCTCTAACCAGGTCTAGTTTAGAGATCTGTACAATAGAGTTAAGCCAATCGTTAAACGTAGGGGGAGAAGCATCTTTCCAATGTTTACAGATTTCTCTTCGAGCTGCCAGGATGGAATAAAATAATAAGTTCTTTGCCGGACTACGAGTCTGATCCACAACTCCAAAGATGACCATGCAGAGATTAATCCCTACATTGCAGACCAAGGAAGATGAAAGTTTGCTGCTTATTGAGTCCCAAAAGATCGTCAACTGGGGGCAATCGAAGAACATATGAGTATCCGGGGCCTCTTTAAATCCACACCTTGGACAGGCCACAGGGCCTCCAAGAGAAAACTTTGACAACCTCTGTGGGGAGTAGTACGCCCTATGTAGGGTAAAAAGATGGTTTCTACGCAGCCAAGCTGGTTTAACTAAATCCCAAAGGACCCTACAGGAGAATGACCAGAGATCTTTCACATGTATTCCTGGCATTAATTCTCCCCACAGCAACTCTGGGAGAGGGAAGTTACCATCGATCTCTTCTAATTTTAAGTTATACCACACAGAGATCTCTTTCTTTGCTGGTGGTTTATCTACCAAAAGGGTTTCGAGTTCACAGCCTCCTCCTAGTGGCAAATTTGTTCGTCATGCAGATTGAGTGGTAGCAGCTTGAGCCCAGCTCGAAATTGGTAGATATTTAAATCTAGACATGTTTGGCCCCACTTTATTTACTAGATAGTCCCAAGGAAGCAGGGTCCCTTCGCCAAACAAAGCTCCCCAGGTTGATATTCCAGCTTCTCTCAATGGGAGTGCTAATGCGTCTCTCGCCCAGCTTGGAGCCAAGGGTAGATCCCAAATTGGAGATCTACTGGAATAGTACCCCAAATTAATTGTAGATCTGATCTTTGCCCAAGTTCTTGCCAGGCCATGAAGCACCTTCAATTTTACTTTAATTTTAAAACTTGGGATCTCCAAACTTGAAGAGGTAACCTGATTGACCAATTCCCTCGCAGCGTAGGAGAGCCGAGAACATGTTGCCTACTCCCTCTTCTGTTGGTGTTTTGAGAAGCATGCATGGTTGTGAGAGTTGAAACGCCCACGCGTATATCTGTATATCGGGGCCCGCCAGTCCACCCTTCTCCCTACGACGCCTGATCTTTTTCCAGGCTATCCTAGGATTTTTGGTTTTCCATAGGAAGGTAGAAATTTCTCCCTGTAACTTTGCCAGTAAAGAAGGGTAAAAAAAAAGTGGGATTGTATTAAACAAAAAAGAAACCTTAGGTAGAATTGTCATCTTTACAAGATTCGCTCTTCCCAACAGGGACAAGGGAAGGTGTTGCCAAGATCTCATCAGCTTACGACACTCTTTTGCTATTGCTGCAAAGTTTAAAGGGGCAAATCTGGGTGATATCTTTGACGATATTCAACCCCAAACAGCGCAAGTTTCCACTAAGATGTTGATTAAAGCCACTAGCATCATCGTTCCAAGTCATTACCTCGGTTTTGGAGGCATTGACCTCGTAACCAGACACCCCCCCAAATTCCAGTGCTATTTTAATTGCTGCAGGAAATACGGTGCTGATATCCGAGGTCATTATCATGATATCGTCTGCATATAGGGCCACCCTCTTTTCCCAATCCCCGTATAAGAAGGATTTGATGGTATTATCCTCTCTTAATCTCTGCGCGAAGGGCTCTATATATAGATCAAATAATAGGGGGATAGAGGGCAGCCCTGCCATGTGCCTCTAGTTACTGCAAAGGGTTCAGACAGAGCCCCATTATTTTTTGATATTTTTTTTGATATTTTTTTTGATATTTATGAGTATTTGTAAAGCGCGGACGTTCGCTCCCAAGGGAGCATCATGGCGCTGAGCGAGCTGTAGTGAATAAATTGAAGAATGGAATGTGGTGCGGGAACTGAAACTAGATGGCAGCCAGTACGGAGGTGTCTAGTTGTTGGTACACCCATGTCTTAAGGCGTTTTCTGAAACTATGCTCATTGTCAATTAATCTGAGGTTAACTGGAAGGTTGTTCCAAGCCTTGGCCGCCAAGACAGTGAAAGATTTCCCACCCTTAGTTTTGTATTTGAATCTAGGGATAGTGATAAGGTTTGTACCAGAGGATCTCAAGCAACGCGGGGGATTGTAACGCATAAAGCGATTTGTAAAGTAGTGGGGCCCTGAGTTGTGCAAGGATTTAAAAACAGTGAGGAGCAATTTAAAGAGAATTCTTTTATGCAATGGCAACCAGTGCAGAGATTTTAATGCTGCTGAAGCTGATGACCTTCTGGGGAGTTTTAAAACCAGTCTGGCAGCTGCATGTTGTATGCTCTGCAGCTTTCTGAGGGTGGACTTTTTCACTCCAGCCATTAAACCATTGCAGTAGTCAAGTCGGGAGAGTATTAAGGCTACCACGACTGATTTTCTAGCTGCAATGGGGAGGAAATCGAAAAAAAAATTCAAGGATTTAATGAGTCCAAAACAGCGTCCAGCAGTAATCCTAACGTGGTCATCAAAAGAGAGGGATGAATCAAATTGCACTCCTAGGTTCCGCGCTGATGATACTGCGCTAGGAGGGGACTCCGATCCCGAGGGCCACCAGTCTTTCGGACTGAAAGACAGATTGTTACCCAGTGGAATGATTTCTGTCTTGGCACTATTGCATCTTAGTTGGTTGGTATTCAACCATTGAAATACCTCAGAGAGGCAGTTTTTGAACCGTAGGTCCGCGTCCATCCACTTTTTATCGATGGTGACGACAAGTTGGGTGTCGTCGGCATATGACGTGACAAGGATCCCATGCAATTCTATCACAGTGAGAAGGGGTGCCATATAGATGTTAAAAAAGAGAGGACTTAATATGGACCCCTGGGGCACTCCAGATGTGATGGATTTTTCGCTGGATAGATAGGGACCAAGGGACACAGTCTGGGACCTATTAGATAGGAAAGATGTAATCCATGCCAAGGCTGTGTCTGTCACGCCAATCTCTCGCATTCTGTTAATCAGGATGACATGCGAGATGGTGTCGAACGCTGCTGTAAGGTCCAGCAGGATGAGGACTGCTTGCCTTCCCTCATCCTGCAGGAACTTGATGGAATCAGCTAGTTCGATCAAGGCTGTTTCAGTGGAGTGACCGGAGCGGAAACCCGACTGTTGAGGGTGCAGGATGTTATGGGCCTCTACAAATGTTTTTAGCTCCTCATGTACTAGCTGTTCCGTGATTTTACTAAGGACAGGTAGTAGAGAGATGGGGCGCATGTTGGTGAGGTCGGTTGGCGATTTGTTCTGCTTCTTCATCAGAGGTTTTACAATGGCCTTCTTCCAATCGTCCGGTACTAGCCCGGATTCGAAGGATTCATTAATAATAACATTAATGTAAGGATTAACTGCCTCAATCAAGTGATGCAAAATGATAGGAGGACAGGAGTCAGTGGGGGCTCCTGATTTACATGCCAGAATTGCCTTGCCTGTTTGTTGCAGGGAAACAGGTTTGAAACTGGAGAGCGGTAGGTAATTATCTGTTACCTCTAGAAGGTTGGACAGAGGAGGAGGAAAATCTTTCTGGATGTTGACAATTTTGTCGACAAAGAAGTCTGCAATTTGATTACATAGGTTCACTGAAGGAGGGATTTCAGGCGTAAGGGCTTTCGGATGGGTAAAAGATTTGACTATTGTAAAGACAGTTTTTTGACATTGATGGGCTTCAATTATGACCTTGGTAAAGTATTCCTTTTTTGCCATTTTTATGTTGGCAAGGTATGATTTCCTCTGTTGGACATAACGTGCTCTAGCGGTCTCATCGTACGTTTGTCTCCATTTTCTTTCTAATCTCCGACAGAGAAGGTGACTATCGGATAAAGTCTGCGTGAACCAGGGAGCGTTTGGTTTGCTCTTATAACCTTTTACATGATGGCTTTTAGGTTCGGTATTGTCCGATACAATTTGGTTCATCCAGGTGTGGAAATTATGAGAGTCAACTACAACGTCTCTAGTTACTTTTGGGGATAGAGGTAGTGGTTTGGAGTCCAACTCAATGCGTTCAGCCATCTTCTTCCAGTTAACTGTAAAGGAGGCCGGAGAACGCACCGTGCCGGAGAAGGTAGAAGTAGGTATCGCAATATCAAACAGGATAAAACAGTGATCAGTCCAGATTTGAGGTAACGGAAGGGACGTGGAGAGGGTTGAGAGATCAGAACAGATGCCATCAAGAGTGTGTCCGTTGCAAAAACAACAAGTGATGGACTGAATGTGGATCAATGTCACACACTCCCCCAGTCAAAAGATCTGGGCCCAAATCCATCGTTTTTTTGCACTCCACACCACCCTGGGTTAGACAATGGCGATATGCAAATCAGCTCTGACCCTGTTGCCCCATGGGAACAGTCCAGTCCGAACTACAAAAGCCATGTCCTTCCCAGAACGGAATCAAGCATCCGAGGACCGGACCGGTTTCGAGGTAACACCTCTCTTCAGCCCGGCTAGCTTGACTCCAAGTGGTGTGGAGTGCCTGGGACCCACGTCTGGGCATCCCCAGCGCACTTAGGGCGGCAATTGCAAAAACAACAAGTGATGGACTGAATGTGGATCAATGTCACACACTCCCCCAGTCAAAAGATCTGGGCCCAAATCCATCGTTTTTTTGCACTCCACACCACCCTGGGTTAGACAATGGGGATATGCAAATCAGCTCTGACCCTGTTGCCCCATGGGAACAGTCCAGTCCGAACTACAAAAGCCATGTCCTTCCCAGAACGGAATCAAGCATCCGAGGACCGGACCGGTTTCGAGGTAACACCTCTCTTCAGCCCGGCTAGCTTGACTCCAAGTGGTGTGGAGTGCCTGGGACCCACGTCTGGGCATCCCCAGCGCACTTAGGGCAGCAATTGCAAAAACAACAAGTGATGGACTGAATGTGGATCAATGTCACACACTCCCCCAGTCAAAAGATCTGGGCCCAAATCCATCGTTTTTTTGCACTCCACACCACCCTGGGTTAGACAATGGCGATATGCAAATCAGCTCTGACCCTGTTGCCCCATGGGAACAGTCCAGTCCGAACTACAAAAGCCATGTCCTTCCCAGAACGGAATCAAGCATCCGAGGACCGGACCGGTTTCGAGGTAACACCTCTCTTCAGCCCGGCTAGCTTGACTCCAAGTGGTGTGGAGTGCCTGGGACCCACGTCTGGGCATCCCCAGCGCACTTAGGGCGGCAATTGCAAAAACAACAAGTGATGGACTGAATGTGGATCAATGTCACACACTCCCCCAGTCAAAAGATCTGGGCCCAAATCCATCGTTTTTTTGCACTCCACACCACCCTGGGTTAGACAATGGCGATATGCAAATCAGCTCTGACCCTGTTGCCCCATGGGAACAGTCCAGTCCGAACTACAAAAGCCATGTCCTTCCCAGAACGGAATCAAGCATCCGAGGACCGGACCGGTTTCGAGGTAACACCTCTCTTCAGCCCGGCTAGCTTGACTCCAAGTGGTGTGGAGTGCCTGGGACCCACGTCTGGGCATCCCCAGCGCACTTAGGGCGGCAATTGCAAAAACAACAAGTGATGGACTGAATGTGGATCAATGTCACACACTCCCCCAGTCAAAAGATCTGGGCCCAAATCCATCGTTTTTTTGCACTCCACACCACCCTGGGTTAGACAATGGCGATATGCAAATCAGCTCTGACCCTGTTGCCCCATGGGAACAGTCCAGTCCGAACTACAAAAGCCATGTCCTTCCCAGAACGGAATCAAGCATCCGAGGACCGGACCGGTTTCGAGGTAACACCTCTCTTCAGCCCGGCTAGCTTGACTCCAAGTGGTGTGGAGTGCCTGGGACCCACGTCTGGGCATCCCCAGCGCACTTAGGGCGGCAATTGCAAAAACAACAAGTGATGGACTGAATGTGGATCAATGTCACACACTCCCCCAGTCAAAAGATCTGGGCCCAAATCCATCGTTTTTTTGCACTCCACACCACCCTGGGTTAGACAATGGCGATATGCAAATCAGCTCTGACCCTGTTGCCCCATGGGAACAGTCCAGTCCGAACTACAAAAGCCATGTCCTTCCCAGAACGGAATCAAGCATCCGAGGACCGGACCGGTTTCGAGGTAACACCTCTCTTCAGCCCGGCTAGCTTGACTCCAAGTGGTGTGGAGTGCCTGGGACCCACGTCTGGGCATCCCCAGCGCACTTAGGGCGGCAATTGCAAAAACAACAAGTGATGGACTGAATGTGGATCAATGTCACACACTCCCCCAGTCAAAAGATCTGGGCCCAAATCCATCGTTTTTTTGCACTCCACACCACCCTGGGTTAGACAATGGCGATATGCAAATCAGCTCTGACCCTGTTGACCCATGGGAACAGTCCAGTCCGAACTACAAAAGCCATGTCCTTCCCAGAACGGAATCAAGCATCCGAGGACCGGACCGGTTTCGAGGTAACACCTCTCTTCAGCCCGGCTAGCTTGACTCCAAGTGGTGTGGAGTGCCTGGGACCCACGTCTTGGCATCCCCAGCGCACTTAGGGCGGCAATTGCAAAAACAACAAGTGATGGACTGAATGTGGATCAATGTCACACACTCCCCCAGTCAAAAGATCTGGGCCCAAATCCATCGTTTTTTTGCACTCCACACCACCCTGGGTTAGACAATGGCGATATGCAAATCAGCTCTGACCCTGTTGCCCCATGGGAACAGTCCAGTCCGAACTACAAAAGCCATGTCCTTCCCAGAACGGAATCAAGCATCCGAGGACCGGACCGGTTTCGAGGTAACACCTCTCTTCAGCCCGGCTAGCTTGACTCCAAGTGGTGTGGAGTGCCTGGGACCCACGTCTGGGCATCCCCAGCGCACTTAGGGCGGCAATTGCAAAAACAACAAGTGATGGACTGAATGTGGATCAATGTCACACACTCCCCCAGTCAAAAGATCTGGGCCCAAATCCATCGTTTTTTTGCACTCCACACCACCCTGGGTTAGACAATGGCGATATGCAAATCAGCTCTGACCCTGTTGCCCCATGGGAACAGTCCAGTCCGAACTACAAAAGCCATGTCCTTCCCAGAACGGAATCAAGCATCCGATGACCGGACCGGTTTCGAGGTAACACCTCTCTTCAGCCCGGCTAGCTTGACTCCAAGTGGTGTGGAGTGCCTGGGACCCACGTCTGGGCATCCCCAGCGCACTTAGGGCGGCAATTGCAAAAACAACAAGTGATGGACTGAATGTGGATCAATGTCACACACTCCCCCATTCAAAAGATCTGGGCCCAAATCCATCGTTTTTTTGCACTCCACACCACCCTGGGTTAGACAATGGCGATATGCAAATCAGCTCTGACCCTGTTGCCCCATGGGAACAGTCCAGTCCGAACTACAAAAGCCATGTCCTTCCCAGAACGGAATCAAGCATCCGAGGACCGGACCGGTTTCGAGGTAACACCTCTCTTCAGCCCGGCTAGCTTGACTCCAAGTGGTGTGGAGTGCCTGGGACCCACGTCTGGGCATCCCCAGCGCACTTAGGGCGGCAATTGCAAAAACAACAAGTGATGGACTGAATGTGGATCAATGTCACACACTCCCCCAGTCAAAAGATCTGGGCCCAAATCCATCGTTTTTTTGCACTCCACACCACCCTGGGTTAGACAATGGCGATATGCAAATCAGCTCTGACCCTGTTGCCCCATGGGAACAGTCCAGTCCGAACTACAAAAGCCATGTCCTTCCCAGAACGGAATCAAGCATCCGAGGACCGGACCGGTTTCGAGGTAACACCTCTCTTCAGCCCGGCTAGCTTGACTCCAAGTGGTGTGGAGTGCCTGGGACCCACGTCTGGGCATCCCCAGCGCACTTAGGGCGGCAATTGCAAAAACAACAAGTGATGGACTGAATGTGGATCAATGTCACACACTCCCCCAGTCAAAAGATCTGGGCCCAAATCCATCGTTTTTTTGCACTCCACACCACCCTGGGTTAGACAATGGCGATATGCAAATCAGCTCTGACCCTGTTGCCCCATGGGAACAGTCCAGTCCGAACTACAAAAGCCATGTCCTTCCCAGAACGTAATAAAGCATCCGAGGACCGGACCGGTTTCGAGGTAACACCTCTCTTCAGCCCGGCTAGCTTGACTCCAAGTGGTGTGGAGTGCCTGGGACCCACGTCTGGGCATCCCCAGCGCACTTAGGGCGGCAATTGCAAAAACAACAAGTGATGGACTGAATGTGGATCAATGTCACACACTCCCCCAGTCAAAAGATCTGGGCCCAAATCCATCGTTTTTTTGCACTCCACACCACCCTGGGTTAGACAATGGCGATATGCAAATCAGCTCTGACCCTGTTGCCCCATGGGAACAGTCCAGTCCGAACTACAAAAGCCATGTCCTTCCCAGAACGGAATCAAGCATCCGAGGACCGGACCGGTTTCGAGGTAACACCTCTCTTCAGCCCGGCTAGCTTGACTCCAAGTGGTGTGGAGTGCCTGGGACCCACGTCTGGGCATCCCCAGCGCACTTAGGGCGGCAATTGCAAAAACAACAAGTGATGGACTGAATGTGGATCAATGTCACACACTCCCCCAGTCAAAAGATCTGGGCCCAAATCCATCGTTTTTTTGCACTCCACACCACCCTGGGTTAGACAATGGCGATATGCAAATCAGCTCTGACCCTAATGCCCCATGGGAACAGTCCAGTCCGAACTACAAAAGCCATGTCCTTCCCAGAACGGAATCAAGCATCCGAGGACCGGACCGGTTTCGAGGTAACACCTCTCTTCAGCCCAGCTAGCTTGACTCCAAGTGGTGTGGAGTGCCTGGGACCCACGTCTGGGCATCCCCAGCGCACTTAGGGCGGCAATTGCAAAAACAACAAGTGATGGACTGAATGTGGATCAATGTCACACACTCCCCCAGTCAAAAGATCTGGGCCCAAATCCATCGTTTTTTTGCACTCCACACCACCCTGGGTTAGACAATGGCGATATGCAAATCAGCTCTGACCCTGTTGCCCCATGGGAACAGTCCAGTCCGAACTACAAAAGCCATGTCCTTCCCAGAACGGAATCAAGCATCCGAGGACCGGACCGGTTTCGAGGTAACACCTCTCTTCAGCCCGGCTAGCTTGACTCCAAGTGGTGTGGAGTGCCTGGGACCCACGTCTGGGCATCCCCAGCGCACTTAGGGCGGCAATTGCAAAAACAACAAGTGATGGACTGAATGTGGATCAATGTCACACACTCCCCCAGTCAAAAGATCTGGGCCCAAATCCATCGTTTTTTTGCACTCCACACCACCCTGGGTTAGACAATGGCGATATGCAAATCAGCTCTGACCCTGTTGCCCCATGGGAACAGTCCAGTCCGAACTACAAAAGCCATGTCCTTCCCAGAACGGAATCAAGCATCCGAGGACCGGACCGGTTTCGAGGTAACACCTCTCTTCAGCCCGGCTAGCTTGACTCCAAGTGGTGTGGAGTGCCTGGGACCCACGTCTGGGCATCCCCAGCGCACTTAGGGCGGCAATTGCAAAAACAACAAGTGATGGACTGAATGTGGATCAATGTCACACACTCCCCCAGTCAAAAGATCTGGGCCCAAATCCATGTTTTTTTGCACTCCACACCACCCTGGGTTAGACAATGGCGATATGCAAATCAGCTCTGACCCTGTTGCCCCATGGGAACAGTCCAGTCCGAACTACAAAAGCCATGTCCTTCCCAGAACGGAATCAAGCATCCGAGGACCGGACCGGTTTCGAGGTAACACCTCTCTTCAGCCCGGCTAGCTTGACTCCAAGTGGTGTGGAGTGCCTGGGACCCACGTCTGGGCATCCCCAGCGCACTTAGGGCGGCAATTGCAAAAACAACAAGTGATGGACTGAATGTGGATCAATGTCACACACTCCCCCAGTCAAAAGATCTGGGCCCAAATCCATCGTTTTTTTTGCACTCCACACCACCCTGGGTTAGACAATGGCGATATGCAAATCAGCTCTGACCCTGTTGCCCCATGGGAACAGTCCAGTCCGAACTACAAAAGCCATGTCCTTCCCAGAACGGAATCAAGCATCCGAGGACCGGACCGGTTTCGAGGTAACACCTCTCTTCAGCCCGGCTAGCTTGACTCCAAGTGGTGTGGAGTGCCTGGGACCCACGTCTGGGCATCCCCAGCGCACTTAGGGCGGCAATTGCAAAAACAACAAGTGATGGACTGAATGTGGATCAATGTCACACACTCCCCCAGTCAAAAGATCTGGGCCCAAATCCATCGTTTTTTTGCACTCCACACCACCCTGGGTTAGACAATGGCGATATGCAAATCAGCTCTGACCCTGTTGCCCCATGGGAACAGTCCAGTCCGAACTACAAAAGCCATGTCCTGTTGTGTTTGCAGTTACCGCTCTAAGTGTACTGGGGATGCTCAGACGTGAGTCCCAGGCACTCCACACCACTGGAATCAAGCTAGCCGGGCTGAAGAGAGGTGTTACCTCGCAACCGGGCCGGTCCTCGGATGCTTGTTTCCGTTCTGGGAAGGACATGGCTTTTGTAGTTCGGACTGGACTGTTCCCATGGGGCACAGGGTCAGCGCTGATTTGCATATCGCCATTGTCTAACCCAGGGTGGTGTGGAGTGGAAAAACGATGGATTTGGGCCCAGATCTTTGGACTGGGGTGAATGTGTGACATTGATCCACATTCTGTCCATCATTGTTGTGTTTGCAGTTACCGCTCTAAGTGTACTGGGGATGCTCAGACGTGAGTCCCAGGCACTCCACACCACTGGAATCAAGCTAGCCGGGCTGAAGAGAGGTGTTACCTCGAAACCGGGCCGGTCCTCGGATGCTTGTTTCCGTTCTGGGAAGGACATGGCTTTTGTAGTTCGGACTGAACTGTTCCCATGGGGCACAGGGTCAGCGCTGATTTGCATATCGCCATTGTCTAACCCAGGGTGGTGTGGAGTGGAAAAACGATGGATTTGGGCCCAGATCTTTGGACTGGGGTGAATGTGTGACATTGATCCACATTCTGTCCATCATTGTTGTGTTTGCAGTTACCGCTCTAAGTGTACTGGGGATGCTCAGACGTGAGTCCCAGGCACTCCACACCACTGGAATCAAGCTAGCCGGGCTGAAGAGAGGTGTTACCTTGAAACCGGGCCGGTCCTCGGATGCTTGTTTCCGTCTGGGAAGGACATGGCTTTTGTAGTTCGGACTGGACTGTTCCCATGGGGCACAGGGTCAGCGCTGATTTGCATATCGCCATTGTCTAACCCAGGGTGGTGTGGAGTGGAAAAACGATGGATTTGGGCCCAGATCTTTGGACTGGGGTGAATGTGTGACATTGATCCACATTCTGTCCATCATTGTTGTGTTTGCAGTTACCGCTCTAAGTGTACTGGGGATGCTCAGACGTGAGTCCCAGGCACTCCACACCACTGGAATCAAGCTAGCCGGGCTGAAGAGAGGTGTTACCTCGAAACCGGGCCGGTCCTCGGATGCTTGTTTCCGTTCTGGGAAGGACATGGCTTTTGTAGTTCGGACTGGACTGTTCCCATGGGGCACAGGGTCAGCGCTGATTTGCATATCGCCATTGTCTAACCCAGGGTGGTGTGGAGTGGAAAAACGATGGATTTGGGCCCAGATCTTTGGACTGGGGTGAATGTGTGACATTGATCCACATTCTGTCCATCATTGTTGTGTTTGCAGTTACCGCTCTAAGTGTACTGGGGATGCTCAGACGTGAGTCCCAGGCACTCCACACCACTGGAATCAAGCTAGCCGGGCTGAAGAGAGGTGTTACCTCGAAACCGGGCCGGTCCTCGGATGCTTGTTTCCGTTCTGGGAAGGACATGGCTTTTGTAGTTCGGACTGGACTGTTCCCATGGGGCACAGGGTCAGCGCTGATTTGCATATCGCCATTGTCTAACCCAGGGTGGTGTGGAGTGGAAAAACGATGGATTTGGGCCCAGATCTTTGGACTGGGGTGAATGTGTGACATTGATCCACATTCTGTCCATCATTGTTGTGTTTGCAGTTACCGCTCTAAGTGTACTGGGGATGCTCAGACGTGAGTCCCAGGCACTCCACACCACTGGAATCAAGCTAGCCGGGCTGAAGAGAGGTGTTACCTCGAAACCGGGCCGGTCCTCGGATGCTTGTTTCCGTTCTGGGAAGGACATGGCTTTTGTAGTTCGGACTGGACTGTTCCCATGGGGCACAGGGTCAGCGCTGATTTGCATATCGCCATTGTCTAACCCAGGGTGGTGTGGAGTGGAAAAACGATGGATTTGGGCCCAGATCTTTGGACTGGGGTGAATGTGTGACATTGATCCACATTCTGTCCATCATTGTTGTGTTTGCAGTTACCGCTCTAAGTGTACTGGGGATGCTCAGACGTGAGTCCCAGGCACTCCACACCACTGGAATCAAGCTAGCCGGGCTGAAGAGAGGTGTTACCTCGAAACCGGGCCGGTCCTCGGATGCTTGTTTCCGTTCTGGGAAGGACATGGCTTTTGTAGTTCGGACTGGACTGTTCCCATGGGGCACAGGGTCAGCGCTGATTTGCATATCGCCATTGTCTAACCCAGGGTGGTGTGGAGTGGAAAAACGATGGATTTGGGCCCAGATCTTTGGACTGGGGTGAATGTGTGACATTGATCCACATTCTGTCCATCATTGTTGTGTTTGCAGTTACCGCTCTAAGTGTACTGGGGATGCTCAGACGTGAGTCCCAGGCACTCCACACCACTGGAATCAAGCTAGCCGGGCTGAAGAGAGGTGTTACCTCAAAACCGGGCCGGTCCTCGGATGCTTGTTTCCGTTCTGGGAAGGACATGGCTTTTGTAGTTCGGACTGGACTGTTCCCATGGGGCACAGGGTCAGCGCTGATTTGCATATCGCCATTGTCTAACCCAGGGTGGTGTGGAGTGGAAAAACGATGGATTTGGGCCCAGATCTTTGGACTGGGGTGAATGTGTGACATTGATCCACATTCTGTCCATCATTGTTGTGTTTGCAGTTACCGCTCTAAGTGTACTGGGGATGCTCAGACGTGAGTCCCAGGCACTCCACACCACTGGAATCAAGCTAGCCGGGCTGAAGAGAGGTGTTACCTCGAAACCGGGCCGGTCCTCGGATGCTTGTTTCCGTTCTGGGAAGGACATGGCTTTTGTAGTTTGGACTGGACTGTTCCCATGGGGCACAGGGTCAGCGCTGATTTGCATATCGCCATTGTCTAACCCAGGGTGGTGTGGAGTGGAAAAACGATGGATTTGGGCCCAGATCTTTGGACTGGGGTGAATGTGTGACATTGATCCACATTCTGTCCATCATTGTTGTGTTTGCAGTTACCGCTCTAAGTGTACTGGGGATGCTCAGACGTGAGTCCCAGGCACTCCACACCACTGGAATCAAGCTAGCCTGGCTGAAGAGAGGTGTTACCTCGAAACCGGGCCGGTCCTCGGATGCTTGTTTCCGTTCTGGGAAGGACATGGCTTTTGTAGTTCGGACTGGACTGTTCCCATGGGGCACAGGGTCAGCGCTGATTTGCATATCGCCATTGTCTAACCCAGGGTGGTGTGGAGTGGAAAAACGATGGATTTGGGCCCAGATCTTTGGACTGGGGTGAATGTGTGACATTGATCCACATTCTGTCCATCATTGTTGTGTTTGCAGTTACCATCAAGAGTGTGTCCAGCACAATGAGTAGCAGCAGTGACACGTTGAGAAAGTCCAATGATGTTTAAGGAGTGTTGAAAGGCAATGGTGTGAGGATCAACACGCGATTCCAAATGTAGGTTCATATCACCTAATAGTGTGAAATTAGGGAACTGTAGCATAAGCGCTCCGAGGGCCTCATCCAGAGAGTTGAGAAAGGGAGTGGCATTACCAGGAGGGCGGCATAAGAGTCCTCCCGAGAAGGAGGTGGAGGCGTTAATTTTGATTGAAAAACCTAGGCCTTCACTGTCCTTAAGGGGGCCTAGATCAAAAGTGTGGCAGGGGAAAGATTTCTTAATGATGAATGCTATTCCGCCACCACGTCCGGAAGGTCTGTCCCGCCTAAAGATAGTGAAATCTGAGGGAAGGGCAGTGGCCAAATCAGGATTGGAGGAATCATTAAGCCAGGTTTCGGTGATAAAAATAGCATCCAACTCATGGCTTAATATTAGATCATGTACATCTTGACAGTGACAGGCTAGAGACCTGGCATTAACAAGACCTCCCTTGAAGTGGATAAGACGAGTTTTTGGAGGGGAAGGCAAGTCGATTACATCATATGTTATAGCAGGGGGTGACCATTTACAGCGAGGACATAAGAAGGGGCTAATAAGTGGATCAATGGGGGGGCAGTCAGTACAGTGGGATACGGGGAGGGCGCGAAAGGAGAGTAAGTCTTTACTATCGTACCTGATGGTGAGCGGTAAATGAGCAGCGTGCCCTGCGCCCGGCGCGGTCCGGTCGCGGACGGGCGCAGACGGGCTTGGCTTAGGCGCGGCTTCGGCGCGCATCCGGCGCGCCCGCTGCGCCAGCCCGCTGCGCCGTCTGGCCGGCCTACACATTTTATAGGGAGAAAAGGGGGCGGGAGGACGGCGCGACTAGAGCGCTCTCCCCGCCTTACTCAAGATGGCACCCACTGTCGCCGAGTATCGGCAGAAACGGCAGTGCCAAGTGTGGGCAATAGGAGGGTGTTAAGAGTGTCAGTGTGCCTTCCTTAATAATTCCCCTTAAATCTTTGCAAGCCCCCCAGATAAAAAGTACAAATTGAGTAAAAACGAATCAGTTTTAAAAACGCTCCAAGTGCTGGTGAATAATAGATCACGCTGTGTAAAGAATCACCACGATGCAAGAATGCACGCAGCTCGCAGCCCCAGTTCCCCTCACCGGGGAGAGCTTCTGTAAGGCACCAAGCGCGAGGGAGAGCCTGATTAAATATTCTAAGGGGGCGGGAGGACAGCGCAACAGGGCGCTCTCCCCGCCTCACTCAAGATGGCACCCACCGTCGCCGAGTATCGGCAGAAACGGCAGTGCCAAGTGTGGGCAATAAGAGGGTGTTAAGAGTGTCAGTGTGCCTTCCTTAATAATTCCCCTTAAATCTTTGCAAGCCCCCCAGATAAAAAGTACAAATTGAGTAAAAACGAATCAGTTTTAAAAACGCTCCAAGTGCTGGTGAATAATAGATCACGCTGTGTAAAGAATCACCACGATGCAAGAATGCACGCAGCTCGCAGCCCCAGTTCCCCTCACCGGGGAGAGCTTCTGTAAGGCACCGAGCGCGAGGGAGAGCCTGATTAAATATTCTAAGGGGGCGGGAGGACGGCGCGACTAGAGCGCTCTCCCCGCCTCACTCAAGATGGCACCCACCGTCGCCGAGTATCGGCCGAAACTGTAGTGCCAAGTGTGGGCAATAAGAGGGTGTTAAGAGTGTCAGTGTGCCTTCCTTAATAATTCCCCTTAAATCTTTGCAAGCCCCCCAGATAAAAAGTACAAATTGAGTAAAAACAAATCAGTTTTAAAAACGCTCCAAGTGCTGGTGAATAATAGATCACGCTGTGTAAAGAATCACCACGATGCAAGAATGCACGCAGCTCGCAGCCCCAGTTCCCCTCACCGGGGAGAGCTTCTGTAAGGCACCGAGCTAACTAACTAACTAACACGGAGGCTGATGGACAATTATACAGCAATTTCACAGCCCTGCAAAAACCCTCTCCCACGTTGAATTTTCTCAAGGCCCCCGACAGGAAAATCCAATTGACCCTGTCAAAGGCCTTGGTAGCGTCCAACGTGAGGATAGACAAAGGAATAGAATCTTTAATTGCTTTGTCTATGGCACCTATGAGATCGTACGTGAGTTCGTACAGCTGCCGACCCCTCACAAAGCCCTTCTGATTAAGATGTAAAATGTCAGGGGCCACCAGGGCCAACCTATTTGCTAACAGAGATGCGAAGATTTTGTAATCCGCGTTCAGGATTGATACAGGGTGATACGAGCCACAGTTGTTAGCAGGTTTACCTGGTTTCAAGATAAGCGTGATAGACGCGCTATTCCAGGATGTGGGTGGTAAGGCCCCGTCCTGCAGTATGTAGTTAAAGAGTATAACAAGAAAAGGTGATATTTCAGCCGCCAGATTTTTATAAATTTTGGCTGGAAGGCCATCAGGGCCAGCTGCCTTGTTACTCTTGCTTCCCAGGATAGCTGATGTAACCTCTTCCTCTGTAACCTCCCCATCCAAAAAAGCACTCTGTTCTATCGAAAATAGTGCTGTTGCACTGCTAGTATGTGCAAGCACCTTCAATAGCTGCATCATGTGAACTATGATAACAAACAATGTACAAGATTGTGCCAAAATGTACCTCCACCACCAGCAATACCAAGTACCTCTGGGGTATCACCTTCAACATCGCCACCATACATACGTCCCCAATTTGTGAAAGTTACAATGCGCTGCGTGAAGAGGAATTGTGTAATTTGTTATGAGGAGCAATCAGTGCACCTAGTTTTTACAACAATTGATAGCCAGCAATGCTAGTTTTGTTCCCTCCATCAAAGTTCATATACTCCAGTATGCAACAGAGAATGATTTCAGTGCAGCCTGTTCAGACCACGCATCATCGCAGGGTGAGCACAAGATAAACACCAGACGTACCACTAACTCAGTACACCGTAAATAATAGCCACGTGCCCTTGTTAAGGCAAAATTCAATAGTCAAAATAGATTTTTACCAGTGCGGTCTGTCTGGACCACGCATCATCGCAGGTTCCACACAAACCGCCCCTACCTCAGTCCACCACAACTCATGAACTCTTTACGATAGAATCTTCTGTGTGTTATTTGACATACAATGCTCCTACCTTTGTACAGCAGAAGTCATAAACCGTTTATGATTAAATATCTGTATATGATATCATGATTACTTTTCTACTTCTTACCAACAATAACGTAATAAAATGGAGTCGAGCACACGTGCCCGTACCCACTTCAACTATCTGTCTGTTTCTGTGTATTTATTGTGTTTGTAAAATGCTGCTCCTCCCCCCTACCACATTATATTGTGCTATAAATAGCGTATGCAACCATCTTACCTGTGACAGTAAGTGTGGGCTATTCCTTCTTTTAAAAAATTTTTTTTTAGCATATTTATATAGCGCAAAATGAACCCAAAACGAATACATTTTCAGGCACGCGTACATTACGTCATTACTGTGCAATAACAAGATGTGGACGCAACTCAGAGGCTGGAACACGGATTTCCAGCACCAAGTTCCACAGTGTACCTGAATAACCACATACGTATATATATATATATTAGCTGCCCTTCATGCACCAAAAACTGCAACTTAAACCTTTCACAGCCCTGTATTAGAACAGCTAACAAAGATTCATAATCGCAGAAATGCGTCATGTCCACCGTCTTTTATGTAAGCAACTATGAACGAATATAGAGTCAGTGATACCCCGTACCTTCCATGTTGGTCAAGTTGAAGGACTTTACAGATATAATGACATTTCTTTTTAGGACCCGGGTGACTTCAGCACTACAAAAGGGACACCCGTATCACTTGATTTCTCATATAGCTCACGACGGGACCACGCCCATAGCTCCGGAATCATGGTTCAAGCCTCGCGCAGCGTTGGCATACGTCAGGCCAGCCCACTTCACTTACGCTTCCAGGAAAACATAACAATAAAACATTGCCCAGATTTAATTGTAGTGATTTTTTACTTGCAGGTCTAGTTGTCAGAACAGTACACTCACACTCCCTCATGCCTGGTATACACCCACACCACACCCATCCAGCACCTGCGTCACAACACACGTGACCCTACCAATAAAAAAGACGGGGCACACATGCTCTACACCATTTTAGAGTTGCTCCCATCCCAAGCGCTGTGATGGCCCGTCCTTGTGATTCAAATGCCTCATGTAGGCCTGAACCACCGAGTAGGGGGGCCCACCACTATGTGTGTGGCCTCTTTGGTAACTGAATTAGTGATATCAGAAGCACTGAGCGGGTGAGGAATCTGCGATGATGATGGGAGCACGAGTATGTTGTTAGCCATACCGATATCAAGACTCGGCACCATATATGAGACTTCTTAGTGGCAGATCGGGACTACATGATGCAGAAGGTGTACTGTCCACGAAAAGGTGAGTAGTGAGGCTTGGGTGCGCATCGGAGGAAGTCGATGGGCTGCAGCAGACTGGATACAAAAGCAACGCAGCGATTTAGACAAACGCAGTCCTATATAGTGTATCAAATTACATGTAATTTTTTTACCAATAGCAGGAACATTGTTATAATCGCTCAAACGTCCGGAATATAAACTATACAAATAGTTCTTCTAAATGTGAGAGGGAACGTGTGTGAAAGGCCAATGTTATTCAACCCCACATTAAGATAGTAACAATTACCAAACATAACATCTTTCTTTTACTATCTTTTAGATTTAGAGCTACAGGGTGCATTATGTCCCAGCACGTGGTGAAAAACACACTGGTGACAGAAAGTTGAGCTGCGAAAATTCTTTGCAGTCACTCTCTCACTTCCTCTCTCCTTTGATAAAAAAAATACACACAATGTTAACTTCCTTTTTATCTTACAGGTTGTGTTTCACAAATTGGTGTCCCCCCCAACACCTCTAAAACTCAACGTTCGAGTATTCTGCGATGATGCTTGGCCATCGTAACAATGTTTGAGAAGGCTGCTACAACACGTGGTGCACCCTCTTTGAATCACGCCAATGGCACAAGGTGAGCAAAAAAGCTTCTTTCCGAAACAACGACAAGTCATCTGTGCAAGGAGAGAGTGGGTAGTGTGCAGCACCTTTACTGACTGGGAATGTACAATTATCTCCAAGCAGTGACAATACATAGATTACAACAGTCTGAAAGACAAATCTACAAGCCCCTTACACCACTTTTGTATGTACTATACTATGACTAACTCTATATACTATATTTGAGATCACTAAACTGGAGGGTCCACTATGAACCAGCACATACTTGGACAAACAATCTAGGCAAAAGGTGAGCTACGAGTATTTTCTCCACTATTAACTGCTCCATCTATAACTTTCACTCTCTCACAGTTTTAATGCCGTTTTCTCTCTCTTTCTCTCTCTCCCTCTCACATCATTTTTCTTTCTCTTTTAAAGTTATGGACGCTGTTGTCCACTCTGCCGTTACCAACCAAAACTGAGTTCAATTTGTGAACTCTGTTGGCCACAGTGTTTACACAAGGTAAGCAGAGCGACCTAGATGTACAATGCCTCTGATTAAATGCATTAGAAATGAAAGAACTTATTTACAAGCCCCTTGCGTCACTTTTGCGTCACTTTCAACATAAGAAAAGTAACACAAAACTGGCGCAAGAGTCTTGTAAATAAGCTGTAAAGAAGATTGTCATGCATAATGACTTGATCTCTCAACTGCTGGGTACTCGGAGTGGAATTGTGGCTGCTAGAATCATCTGTACAAACTCAAGCCCTGTAATATATATAGCTGTGGCGAAATTTTTAGGATGGGCCTGGATTATTAGAAACAAAAATGTAAAGGGATAGGCTCTTGATAATGCACTCTCTACCTGAATACTTGATGTATTTTAATATAATGATTTTTAATTTATATTGTAATGGATTTTGAATTTTAAAAATTAGTTTTAAATTGTGGTGTAAATCCTAATTTTAATTTTATATAACACATTTTATCTGTAATGCTTTTATGACTATGTCGAATAAAGCTTGTTTGACTGATTGATAAGTATACAGTAATGATATTTTTGTGTTAGAAATTTTTGACTCAACATTTATTAACCACAATATTTGTGGTTTCGATATTTTGTCAGCGAACTAAAGAAGAACACCAGCTCAGAACTCTTCTTCCGGTACAAATTGCCATAAAACTCATAGGGCGTCACTGTTGTCCATGTCAGATGTCTACCGTGGTCTGAGGGGATCAATTGCTTAGAGGAAAGAACCAAAGGCGGCAATCTTGAGCACTGAAATTTGAGTATTAGCACCAAAGGACTATGGTCACTCCAGCCTGAGCATTTAGGGCCTGATTACGATGCTGGTAGGAGTAGCCTCCGACCGACATCGCTGCAGATGGGGAACCAACCGCATCTGCAATTAGAATGCAGCTGCACATGGTGAAGTCGCAAACTTCAATATTTCAATGGGAGCTTGTGAGGTGGGCCGAAACTACTCACAGCACAAGCTCCCATTGAAAGATGAACGTTTTTAAACACCCCTGCACCGTGTGGCAGGCACGGTGCGGTGCCTGCCACACAGTGCAGGGATATTAAGGATGGCACCATAGGTACACCCTACTCCCCCCGAGCCACTTGCGGAGGACCAGGGGGGAAAGGGGTCCTGCAAGGTCGTCATGGAAAGCCTGTCGGAAACCGACATCATAATTCTGCCGTCACAAATGGCATCCTTAAGGGATTATGAGGAGATTCCGACTGAACGACGGGCTTATGGAGACCTTCGAATTGTGTCGGCCGGTTCCTTTGACTTCTGCCTCTGCACACAACTGTCCATACTGCATCGGAATCAGGCCCTTAGCCTGATAGTAAACTAAAGAGCTGATTTTCCAGCGCAGGACAAATACCAGGTGCAAAAAATCTGCGTGAATGGCGCAACCTAACACACTCTGCCGCTTGCAGAACGCCATGTAGAGTGGCAGAGTTTTTTGGTCACTTCCTTGAGTTCAGCGTAGCGGAACGTCACACAGTCTGCCCAGGCCTACTAAACTTTTAGAATGGTTATGCTGGTTGTCCATACAGTTACGACAAGAGCGGGAATCCCTGCCACAAGGTTCTTCATCAATCTATTGTTAAAAACTATAAAGTTATTCACCCTCATATTTAATGAAAGAATATTTTCTCTGACAGTGTTGAGTTCAGAATCTCGACAATGGCTTTCAGATCATCCAGATCAGAATTTTTGACAACATCAGTATCCAAACCAGTTAGCGGCCGAGCCCCAAATCTTGGTGCAACAGCTAATAAACTTTTGCTACTAGTGGGATGAGGGATAGAGGAACAGGGCGTACACTTGATGATGCTTCCTTTAGTGGGCCACCGGTATCAAGAGGTATTTGGGTAACAGGCAAGGTATTAGAGTCCAAGGGCCCCACAAAACGATTTTAACAAAAGACTGAGCACTATTATGCTGGCCCTTCCCTTTATAAAATTGAGTGATTTAGGATTTAGGAGCTCTTGGACCTGGAGTTACAGGAGTATTTATGGCACTATTAATGATGTCTTCCACTTCTACGATTAGGTCATCAATGACTTGAAGGCACAGTTCTCGACTATATGGCATCTAGCTAGTTTGGGTTCTTTCTCCAGACCTGTAGAGTTATCAGTTGCCTTTCGTTTGCCCATTGTGATAAGTCAGAAAGCTGTGGTGACACCCCAGAGCACACAAACAAATGAACAAGTAGACAAGCACTGGTCACTATGATGTTGGAGAGACTTTGATCTACAGAGATAAAAAGACTACAATCTAGCACAAAATGCTTACTACAATGGGATCAAACAGGATCCGAACACAGAACCAAGAGGGGGGCCTGCCCTGCCTCTCCCTGGCACTGACAGGCGCAGAACGGGCCCACCCTTGGCCAGAGCACAGCCCGAGCGTAGCCCACAAGCATGTCACACTCAGGGATACCTGGAAGTGCTTTAAAACGCACAGCAAATTGCATACAGGTGTGAGGTGAGTTGGACCGCCTCCAGGCCCTCAAAATGCTGTGACATGCAGTTTTTGTCCCTGGTGCCTCCCAACAGCACTCCCACACTGCGTGATCCCTTGAAGCACTTTATAGTGTTCCACAAATTACAGGCAGGTGTGAGGTGAGTTGGGCTGCCTCCTGGCCCACAGAATGTGGGAAAACGTAGTCCTGGTCCCCACTGCCTCCTTACAACACTCCTAGGGGTATCCAGTTTGGGGTGACTTGCAGGGCTCTGACAAGGTTTTTGTGGCACGGAATTCCTTGCAAATTTCACACTTAGACTAAAGAAACACATTTTCCTCATATTTCTGTGATGGAAAACCCTGGAATCTGAGGGGAGACACAAACTTCCTTTCACCCGGCATTTACCCAAGTCTCCCGATAAAAATGGTACCTCGCTTGTGTGGGTAGGCCTAGTGCCGGCGGCAGGAAATAGCACAGAACGCATCATAGATCCAACACATTTTCCCACTGAAAACGGACCCTTTTTTCCAATGTGGGCAGGTGTCAATTTTGGACCCTAGCTCAGCTGGCACCTCAGGAAACCTAGCAAACCTGTGCATTTCTGAAAAACAGACAACTAGCGGACTACAGGGTGGAGTGACTTGCATGACCCTCACCAAAGTACTGGAATCTGTGAGGAGCCACCAAATTCCTTCAACCCAGTACTCCCCCAAGTCTTCTGATAAAAATGGTACTACACATGTGTCGGTAGGTCTAGTGGCTGTTACAGGAAACAGCCCAAAACGCAACATAGATACGTCATATTATTCCACTCAAAATTGAGCCTTTTTATGCAAAGTGGGTAGCTGTGGATTTTGGGTTCTATCTCAGCTGGCACCTCGGGAAACCTACCAAACTTGCACATTTTTGAGAACTGGACACTAGGGGGATCCAGAGTCGAGTGATTTGCGTGGCTCTCACCACATTAGTTTGACCAGAATTCCTTGCAAACCTCAAACTTTGACTGAATCAAAAACACATTTTTATTGCATATCTGTAATGGAAAGTTCCGGAATCGCAAAGAGACACAAAGTTACTTTCACCGGTATTCCCCCAATTTGCTTGATAAAAATAGGTACCTCACTTGTGTGGGTAAGCCTACTGGCATCGGCATAAAACTAGAGGTGGGCGGAGCTCACAGATTTACACTACGCGGAATTCCACAGAGTTGCATAAAAACTCAGTGGAATTCCACTGAATTCCGTGAGCAGGCGGAGGGGTATACAACCTTTACAACGCAACTTTTACAACGCACTACCATTACAATGAAACTTTTACAACGCAAAATCCATTACAACGCATGCATTTACAACTCAACCATTACAACGCATGACACTACAATGCACACCACTACAACGCATGTCATTACAACTCAGTCATTACAACGCATACCATTACAACGCATAGCATTACAACACATAGTACCCTTACACTATCCTACACTTACCCTACTGTTGCACCCCCTGGAGTTAGAATAGTAATTTTTACCCCTACACTATCCAACACTTACCCTACTGTTGCACCCCCTAGAGTTAGAATAGTAATTATTACCCCTACACTATCCAATACTTACCTTAAATGCAAAGTAATGTTCTTATCCTCTTGGTGTTAAAGATAGATTTCAATAACAAGCGTCGTTCTAGGTCCAGACCGTGGCAAATGCATAGTAGATGCATGATGCTCTCTTCAGCTTCTGCGCAGAGGCGGCACTCAGTTGTTTCTGTGGTTTGCTTCCATGGTGGTAGATGCGGGAGGACAGGAAGAATTCCCAATGGATACCTGAGGTATTTCTCTTTTAGCTTCCGGCTGAAGCCCGCATGCAGGTAGTCTTGAGGACCAGGTGTTGTGTAGCTCTGTAGCACGCACCAGCCGTGTGATCGTCTTCTGAGTGTTTCCTTATCTTCAAGTACTGATAGATTTTTAACTGTCTTGTTTACCAAAGTCTTAAAACTATTCTGCGTTCCCATAGTAGCCCACAGTTCCAAGAGGGGGGCCTGCTCTGCCTCTCCCTGGCACTGACAGGCGCAGAACGGGCCCACCCTTGGCCAGAGCACAGCCCGAGCGTAGGCCACAAGCATGTCACACTCAGGGATACCTGGAAGTGCTTTAAAACGCACAGCAAATTGCGTACAGGTGTGAGGTGAGTTGGACCGCCTCCAGGCCCTCAGAATGCTGTGGCATGCAGTTTTTGTCCCTGGTGCCTCCCAACAGCACTCCCACACTGTGTGATCCCTTGAAGCACTTTATAGTGTTCCACAAATTACAGGCAGGTGTGAGGTGAGTAGGGCTGCCTCCTGGCCCACAGAATGTGGGAACACGTAGTCCTGGTCCCCACTGCCTCCTTACAACATTCCTAGGGGTATCCAGTTTGGGGTGACTTGCAGGGCTCTGACAAGGTTTTTGTGGCACGGAATTCCTTGCAAATTTCACACTTAGACTAAAGAAACACATTTTCCTCATATTTCTGTGATGGAAAACCCTGGAATCTGAGGGGAGACACAAACTTCCTTTCACCCGGCATTTACCCAAGTCTCTCGATAAAAATGGTACCTCACTTGTGTGGGTAGGCCTAGTGCCGGCGGCAGGAAATGGCACAGAATGCATCATAGATCCAACACATTATCCCACTGAAAACGGACCCTTTTTTCCAATGTGGGCAGGTGTCAATTTTGGACCCTAGCTCAGCTGGCACCTCAGGAAACCTAGCAAACCTGTGCATTTCTGAAAAACAGACAACTAGCGGAATACAGGGTGGAGTGACTTGCATGACCCTCACCAAAGTACTGGAATCTGTGAGGAGCCACCAAATTCCTTCAACCCAGTACTCCCCCAAGTCTTCTGATAAAAAATGGTACTTCACATGTGTCGGTAGGTCTAGTGGCTGTTACAGGAAACAGCCCAAAACGCAACATAGATACGTCATATTATTCCACTCAAAATTGAGCCTTTTTATGCAAAGTGGGTAGCTGTGGATTTTGGGTTCTATCTCAGCTGGCACCTCGGGAAACCTACCAAACTTGCACATTTTTGAGAACTGGACACTAGGGGGATCCAGAGTGGAGTGATTTGCGTGGCTCTCACCACATTAGTTTGACCAGAATTCCTTGCAAACCTCAAACTTTGACTGAAACAAAAACACATTTTCATCGCATATCTGTAATGGAAAGTTCTGGAATCTGCAAAGAGACACAAACTTACTTTCACCCGTATTCCCCCAATTTGCTTGATAAAAATAGGTACCTCACTTGTGTGGGTAAGCCTACTGGCAGCGGCATAAAACTAGAGGTGGGCGGAGCTCACAGATTTGCACTACGCGGAATTCCACAGAGTTGCATAAAAACTCAGTGGAATTCCACTGAATTCCGTGAGCAGGCGGAGGGGTATACAACCTTTACAACGCAACTTTTACAACGCACTACCATTACAATGAAACTTTTACAACGCAAAATCCATTACAACGCATGCATTTACAACTCAACCATTACAACGCATGACACTACAACGCACACCACTACAACGCATGTCATTACAACTCAGTCATTACAACGCATACCATTACAACGCATAGCATTACAACACATAGTACCCTTACACTATCCTACACTTACCCTACTGTTGCACCCCCTGGAGTTAGAATAGTAATTTTTACCCCTACACTATCCAACACTTACCCTTCTGTTGCACCCCCTAGAATTAGAATAGTAATTATTACCCCTACACTATGCAATACTTACCTTAAATGCAAAGTAATGTTATGCGTTGTAATGGTATGCGTTGTAAAGGTAGTATGCAATGTAATGGAATGCGTTGTAAAGGTACTTTTTAAAAATTCGTTGTAAATGCATGCGTTGTAATGGAATGCGTTGTAATGGATGTTGCGTCGTAAAAAATGCGTTGTAAAGGTAGGCGTTGTAAAAGTATGCGTTGTAACGTCATACATCCAGGCGGAGGTGCTCCACTCGCTGGTCCCTAGTAAATTGGTAGTTCTATGGGTGAACCTCTGCACTAAAAATTGTCCTCAACCTCAAGCTAATAAGCACCTTCCATTAACCCACGCCCTTTCACTATATCTGCCGATCACGCAGCACCGTGCGTACCTGAAAGCTGCCCTCTTCATTTGCCAAAGGATCATAGAGGCCGAGGCAGAAGGTGCACCGCAGTGCATGAATTCAAACCAGAATAGGCAATACAAATAGAGCATCTCCAAACTTCCGCCATAGAGATAGAGATACTAAGTGCGCCCCCTTGATTTCAGCTAGGTGGTGTGTATTTGAAAAAGAGTCTTGTTTGGATACTTTACCGAGTGTTTATATGGCAACTTTAGTACCAAGCACGCCTTTTAGTGAATAGCAAGACCCTGAATGGATTAAAAGAGGTTTTTTAAATGCCAGCATTGGTGATGAAATAGTGAGAATAGCATGGGCCAACATATACATAAAGTTTAAAAAGGTGACCAGGAACACTAAATGTTAACTAAACCACTGCAAATGTGTGCACAGAACATATGAAGATTGAAGACAGAACAATTGAGGAGTTGCATTAACCCTGAGAATTTCAGCTGTACAAGTGCACGCTGTACTGGTACATATGTACATGTAGGGGGTATCCAGAATGTCTGGCGGTAAGTCTCACTCAAGCACTTGATGACTATGCCTCTATACTGTAGCCATCTATTGAATTGTGCCTGTTGGGCATAGTGCCTTGCAACAAACCAACAATACCGGGAGCATCTAAAGTAGTGGAATTAGGATTAGTTTTAGCTAAAAGGTGAATTGCACTACTCTGGAAGACTAAGAAAAGGTCTTACCTTCTGCCCTGAGGAACGTAGCCAGGAGTAGTCCAAAGAGAAGCTTCAGCTCTGGGGCTGTAGTACAGGCTCGTAAGAAGCAAGAATGTCGACTTGTCGTCCTCAGGCAGAAACTTCTAAAGGAACGTGAGCCACAGACTGAGACAGATGGATGGATGCCTCAGACACACCCTCTGGTCACAGGAGTAGTGATACCCCACTCTGCCCCCCTTCTATCTCTATGACCCTTCCCCCGCTCTGCCCCTCCACACAGGCTTCTCTCACACTCATTCCCTCGTGGAGTCTCTCCCTTCTTACTACATCAGTCTCTCTCAAACCTAACCCTCTCTTGCCACACTCTCACATGCACTCGTCTCTGTGTCAGGGCCCTGCTCTCTATGAAGGCGCGGAGGTGAGCAACCCTGCTTGTTACCCTGCTCCTTCAAACCTGTCCCCATCAGGAACCTCAACGCACATGCGCACAACCATGGACAGGCAGCACCAACCTAATGGAAGAAGCATGTGTCTTAGCACACATTCCCTTTTGCTTGGACTTAGCTTGGAAAACTGGCATGGAGATCTAATTGCTACCTGCAGTAGTGGTGGGTGCCGGTCAGCAGAGAAGAGTTTACCGCAAGCATCTGCAGAAAACAGACAAAACGCAATATGACCACATCACATTTTTCCACTCAGACAGACCCTTTTTTTAAAAAATGGGTAGCTGTCGATTTTGGTCTGTTCTTCAGCTGGACCTAGGCACCAGGGACTCCCATTGACCTTTTTTTTGGTCAGTTTCTGTTGCCAACACTAGGCCTAGCCACATCAGTGAGGCAGCGTTTTATCGCCAAATGTAGGGTAATGCTGGCTGATAGGAAGTTTGTAGACTCCTGCGGATTCTGGAAGTTTCCATCCCAGAAATTGAAGGAAACTGTGAAGTTTCAGGCAAAGTTTAAGGCTTGCGAGGATTGTGGGTTAGAAAATCTCGAAGGATCAACTCAAGGCACCCTGCCCTGGACTCCCCTGGTTGTCTACTTTCACAACTATTTGGGTTCATATGTTTACATGGGTGGCACCACAGCACGACCCCAAATACAGCAGGTACCTGCATTCCATATCTCACAACGTAGCAATTTATGGCCTTTTGTGTCGTTGTCTCTTGGCCCACTGTAGTAGTAGTAGTTTATTTACTATGCATAATTAATTAAAACCGTTGCATACTCATAACATTAACAATTTAATATACGTAATTCAATGGATAAAACACTGGTAAAAACCATTATTATGCTTCATGTTAAAGTTAACATTTTGGTCCTAATGCGCTTCATCAGATCTAAAGTGCCTGTGCATCAATAAAAACTGAGCTAGCGAAAGCTTTGCCAAGTTAAGCAGCCATCATTGTGCATCTTGTTAAAATTCACATTTTAGGGCTTACGCGCTTCATCAGATATAAAGTGCCTACACGCCAGATAAGGTGGGCTAGCCCACGCTTTGCCAAGTTAAGCAACAGTAACAGCCTGGCCAGGCTGTTTTTATTTATCCAATGTCCACTTGCAGTATGTGTTTGAGTCTCTCTGCCACTGTGTCAAAAATGTTTGTACGCCTGCCGTTTTGCTGTGTTTCGGCCAGATTGAAGCACAGTTTTACAGTCTGCCTGCAGGTCCTGGACCGTTATGCTTGATTATTTTTCAAAGTAGGATGTCTCTTTTATCCGTTAGGTTGGCCATTTAAGGACCGGACAAAGTAATTCCCTAATTTAGACCTGTTTTATGGTAATCCAGGCCCTTTCAATTTCTCTTCTGCCGCCCCCATAAATTGTACAAACCGGCATGCCAGCTGTATGTCTCCTCCACCAAAGCAAGCCTTCACTGCTTGCCTGCAGGTTCTTATCCTCTTGGTGTTAAAGATAGATTTCAATAACAAGCGACGTTCTAGGTCCAGACCGTGGCAAATGCATAGTAGATGCATGATGCTCTCTTCAGCTTCTGCGCAGAGGCGGCACTCAGTTGTTTCTGTGGTTTGCTTCCATGGTGGTAGATGCGGGAGGACAGGAAGAATTCCCAATGGATACCTGAGGTATTTCTCTTTTAGCTTCCGGCTGAAGCCCGCATGCAGGTAGTCTTGAGGACCAGGTGTTGTGTAGCTCTGTAGCACGCACCAGCCGTGTGATTGTCTTCTGAGTGTTTCCTTATCTTCAAGTACTGATAGATTTTTAACTGTCTTGTTTACCAAAGTCTTAAAACTATTCTGCGTTCCCGTAGTAGCCCACAGTTCCTTCAGGCCTAGATGGTTTATCGATGTGGTCAGGTAATCCCTTGGGATACAAGCTCTGCTTGAGTTTATCTCTTTCCATAGGTGGAAATTCAGGGAGCAGTTATCGGAGCTTCTGATCCTAAACCAACATTTCACATAAGCTGCTTTGCAAGCTATTTTTTGTGACTGTAGGCCAAGCTCCAGCCTGATTTGCGCGGGAGAGGCATCATTTGGTGGGCTAAAGATTATTCTTGCAGCTCTTAGCACAGTTTGTTCCAAAGTTTCTTCATCTTTTCCCCTAAGGCATTCGCTTCCATATGTAATAGCTGGGATTAGCTTTGCTTGTAGTACTTGTAGTAAGGGATAAAGGCTTGGCCCAGCAGTTTTGTGTTTCAGAGATTTTAGAGCTACCGCTATTGTGTTTCCTTTCCGTTTTATGGCTTCTTTTTGTGGCTTGAAAGTACCTTTCTCATCCAGTATTTCCCCTAGATATTTGTATTCTGACACGACTTCCATAGGAGCACCTGACAGGTTCCAAATAAACCCTGTGGTATTCTTTTTTGGGTTGAACCGCATGATTTTTGACTTATCTAGATTGATGGTTAAACCATTAGATGCAGCATGCTTGGCAGTTGTATTTAGCAAGTGCTGAAGCCCAATTGGAGTTCGGCTTATTAGGACGACGTCGTCAGCGTACAGTAGGTTAGAGAGTGACAGCCCGCCTCACCTCGGTGCATGGGAAGTGCTGTTGTTTAATTCTGCCATAAACAGGTTAAAAAGCATGGGGGCCAGTACGCAGCCCTGCTTCAATCCACTAGATGTTGATATTTTCCTTGACAGATATTCTCCGGTTCCTAGTTTTATTTGAACCCAAGTGTTAGTGTGTAACTGGATTATCTGTTTTAATAGTGCTGCTGCAATTTCCATCTTTGCTAGTTTAGCCCACAGCATCTGCCTGTTTATACTGTCGAAAGCAGCAGAATAATCGATGAAGCAGAAAAATAGGGAAAGATTTGCTGCTTTGGCACCGTCCATCAGTAGCGTCAGTGCAAGTAGATTTGTGATGGTCCCAGTGCCTTTGGAGAAGCCGGTCTGATTGATAGGGATGAGGGATTTTTCATTTGCCCATACTGTTAGTTCGTCCAAAAGGAGACCGGCATAGTATTTTGCCTGGACATCAATTAAGGCTACAAGTCTGTAGCTAGTAGGTTTATTCTTATCACCCTTCTTGTAGATTGGGGATATTATGGATCCTTTCCAGGAGTCTGGGATGCCAGCCCCTTCATCTATGGAGTTGAACACTTGTAGTAATGCAGCCACCCAGTAGTTCGGGTCAGCTTTAAACAATATTGGGGGGATACCGTTAGGGCCCGGTGCCCCCTCTGGCCTACCTTTGGCTACTCGGTTTTTGATCTGCAAAATCGTGAAGTGCAGTTCTCTTGTTGACCTCCTGCCGATGTTACCATGGGTGCTCAGCTTGTCAGGCTGTCCTGACCCTGGTTGTGCCGTGCTGGAGCTTTCCCCTCTTGGGTTAAAGTGATCATGGAGGTGGCCTGCCCAAGTTTCGTCTGTTATGTGGGAGTTGATGCCCTGCACGTGGGTTTTACCTAAATTATTTATTGTTCGCCAAAATTTTGCACTTTGATTTGTCTTTGCATCAAACAGGAGCTTAGCCCGCAAAGATTCTTCTACTGCCCTTTTTGCTTGCCATATCATTTTCTTCTTGGTTTGTTTTAATTTAGCCAGGGTATTTTGTAGAATAGGTTCATTACCCCTTTGACTTAGCTTTCGTAAAGTTTTATTTATCTCTTTATTGAGGGCCCTCAGATTTGGTATAGACGAGATTGGTAAATAGTTAAGTTGGTTTCCTGCTTGAGCTCTTACAGTCTCTCTATTTGGTGATCGACTTTCTGGCACTCGGCCCTTTGATCTATTGGCAAATTGTTCCCATAGTTGTTTTGTCGCTGTTTCCCAACGGGCTTTCGCATTGCTATGTATCTCTGCTTGCTTTTCCCAAATTGACTTAGCTATGATTTGGAGTTTGTCAGGTTGGCTAATTTTGCATTTCAGCCTCCTGAGATTCACACTATAAATAGTTGCAGGATCCTCCACTGGGCGCATCAGGGGCCTCTCCTTTATACACAGTGAAATTTCCTGGGGCTGATGGTCACTATGCTCTTTTATTCCGATCTTGAAGCTAGAAATCCTTCTAAACAATTGTAGAGTGACCAGCGTGTAATCTAGTATAGAGCTGACCGTAGCTTTATGATAAGTTGCTGCGGGGGGTTGGTCTCCCAAAAAGTGACCATTTAGTACCACAAGGCTTAAGTGCTCCATGTCCTGTATAAAATTCCTAGACTGGGGTGTCAACTTTACCTTTGTGCCCTGTACCTGGGTGGGAATCTTCCCCGCTATATGTTGTTCCTCCAGCTCAATTTCCCTCGGATGTGGTCCTATTAAATGCATATTGAAATCCCCAGCCAATATAAGGTTGGTTGATGACTCTTCCGAGAGTAACTTTGTTATTTCCGTACCTACCATTTTAACCCCTCTAGCTTTATCTCGTGGGTGAATGTAAATCTTTAGTACAATAATGTGTTCTTTAGCGTTGCTCTCGTCTATGTCCAGAGCAAGAATTTGGAGCCCATTTGTTGGGGTTTGAGTGAAGGCAACTTCTCTTGTCCCCCTTATGGAGCTAATTGAGGAGTAAATGGACAGGCCCCCCTTTAGGTGACCGAATTTGGCTCCTTTGGTTGCTGGGAGATGATGGGTCTTATAGCCAAGAAGATGCTGCGGTTCTTCCTGCCATGTTTCCTGCATTAGAATTAAATCAAAGCCTTGAATATAAGAGAGAAATTCTATGTCCGATATCTTATTTCCCAGACCATTTACATTCCATGAGCATATTTGGAGGTTCGTGCCAACTTCGTTGTCTTTGATAGAGCTAGGTCAGGTGCCCTCTCCTTGTGAGTTTATTGTTCTGGCTAACCAAGTCCAGTCTTCCTGTTGGTGTTCGTCACCCTGTCTTTTCCCTTCCGTTGAATGCACATTCGTGCCTCGCGCCCCTTTGAGGACGGATTGGGCTATCCTGATTTTTGAATGGTCTGAGTCAGCTAGTCTGTTAGGTATTAGAGGATCAGGGTATCCCGGTTGTTGGTATAAGAGTATTTTAATTTCCCAGGCTTTTAATTGGGCATCCTCCGCTAGGATCCTCCTTGCCATTTCCTCTGTGGCCCAAGTTGCCTTGGTCATCTCTCTTTTTGATAGCTCTTCATTGGTTTGGAACTCAATTCCTTCCAAATCAGCTGAGTTGATGTCTGCCAAGCTCCTGATTGATTGAATCAGACGCAAGATGTTCCCTCTATTAAGAATGTCCCCATTGCCTCTTGATCTGAATTCAGGAATGAATAAGATTGCTCGACTCTGCTGGTTCATGGTGTTGATGGTATTTATTTATTTTATTTTAATTTCTTCTATAGCGCTGGAATCAATCCCGTAAGGGTATCTCCGCGCTTTGCCAGCTATAGGGTTATCAGGTAGTACATCCCAGAAAATTAAGTGGACAGAAATGCTTCTTGATAGAGGAGGGTTTTTAATGTCTTTCTGAAGGATAGGTGATTGATCGTTGTTCTTACATCAAGGGGAAGTTTGTTCCACAGGGCAGGTCCAACTGAGGAGAAGGCCCGGTCTCCTTGTCTAGATTTCTTTGTGGCCGGGGGTTTTAGAAGGGCTTGGTTGCTTGAGCGGAGAGACCTACTGGGCTGATACAGCTCTAGGGATTGAGATAAATATTTAGGACTTGCTCCATAAATGCAAGGTAAGGTGCTTGGTCTGATTTGACTGGCCTGTTAGGGTTGGGCAATCAAAGCCACTGGCTGTCCCCCCTACAGCATGCTTGTGTCCAGCTGGCGAATGTGCAAAAGTATTGTTGGTTATCAGATTTCCCTTGCTGTCGATCAGCGTGATTTTACTCCCCCCAGAGTGGTCTTGCGTGGGTTGTTCTTCTCGGACAGCTGCCGCCTTCGGTTTTGGGATATGCTGTGACATCTCAGAGGTCTGTTTATAACCAACATGCGTATGTGCAATGCTGTTTATTGTTCATACCAGGTTCCTGTTTTACCAGTCGGTGTATTTTTGCATTCCATGCTGCTATTTTGCTTACATCGCTCTACTGCATGCGCTGTCACCTCTGATTCGGGTGTCTCCCTAAGTACTTCAGGGGACGTCTCCTGGAAAGCCTTTATGATTGAAGGGCCCTCTTTGCTATCTGTTTTTTGCGAGCAGTGTTCAGAGGTAGCGATGTTGACCAAGCTTGCTGTCCCGAAATCTGGTCTATTAAGAGGGAAGTAATCCGTTATGTTTTTCTTCCTGTTTCTCCCTTTCCTCTTTTTCTTACGATTTTGGGTCCACTGCTCCTTGATCTGGCCATGTTCCACGCCTTGAATGCTGGGGGCTTGAGCTATCAGTGATTCTCCCTCTGACTCCTGCGTGCGTTCACATTGCTCTATGTCGCTGCTCGCTTTCGTGTCATTGTTCCCCTTCCTGGTTAACCTTTCCGCCCAAGATGATTCTGCGGTAACTGATGTTTTCAGCCAGCGAGGACTTGAGCGGATCTTAGATCTATCCTCCTTGGTGTCAGTCTTTGAAGGGGATTCCCTGCCCTTCACCTCAGGGGCTGGTTCTTTGCTGACATTTGCCTCCATAACGTATTTTTTGATGGTTTCTTGGGAGTTTGTCCTTGCGTTGTCTGTTAAGTTCCTAATGTCGCTCACCAGCTCCCCCATCGCTACAGGCAGTGTGGATAGCTTGTCCACTATGGTGTAACAGGTGCAGTGCGCTTGCGTTAATCGTGTTCCGTCCTGCACCCTATGTATCATTTCAGCCATGTTTGTAAGTCTGTGGTCAATGTTAGCAACATGAGTGGCAACTGAATTAAGGATGGTTAGTTGTACATCCATTTTGTCCGAATGAAATTGCATTGCCTTAATAGACAGCTGCATTGTATCCAATAGGGATGACCACAGCCTGCCTGTGTCTAGGCTGTCTGTTTCCTTGGGTCGGGTTCTGTACCCACTATGGGACTCTGGGTGCCTTTTACAAGAGGTAATTAGTGTGTCATGATGCTCCTGTTCTGGCCCCAGGTTGGACCCACTGCTATCCGGCTCCAAGTGTGGCAGATCTAGATCATCCCAAACCTGGGTCATGATGGTTCCTGTTCGGTTTTCAGGAGATTTATTTCTCACACTGCCTGCAGATGTCATTCTGGTTTTGCTTTTAGCATCTGACCCGCCGCCCTGTGTACCTTTTCTTGCCTCATCTCGTTCTTCCTTCTTTCCTCCAGGGGGACTTGAAAACCACAGGGCAGCTAGATCAGGCTCAAGAGTGGAGGACGTTTGATCTATGGTTCCCTGTGTCCCGTATGAGGAGTGGTGCTCGTCCACCATTGATAATTGTTCCTCTCGTTTCATAATGTGCTCTGTTATGGTCTGTTGTGGAGCTTTAGTAACCTCCGCAGTTGAACATGAAGAGGAAATGTCTGTAGAAATAGAGGGTTTCTCCCCCTTAGGTTTTTGCAAGTGCTTTAAGTTTGGATCTTCTCTTCCTATTGCTACTATGACTAAAGGTTCAAGTGGTAAGCCTGTTCTTACTTCAGATGGGGTGCCAGAAAATCTCGGCGCAGCTTGACTTAAGTCTATCAGAGTACCTCTCTCTATGGCTTTTATGGGAGTCCAAGGAACTTTATTGAGTGCGGCTGCCCTTAGTGTATTTAGATCTGGCCCTTCTTCTTGGGTGCCCTCCAGGCTCGGGGCTGCTCTTTCATCTTTCATGTCCTCGCCCTTGCCATCTTCGTCGTCTTTTTTTACTGTTTGCTGTTGTTTTGGATAGGGAACAGACTCTGGGCAGAGGGAAGACGAGTGATCGCTCCAGCTTTCATTATTAAGAAAAAATGCTGCCCCAGTGTCTTTTAGGAATGAGAATTTAGAATAGATTTTGGGCTGAAAGCCGCCACTACACCCCAGCATTTGTTTGTTGTCTAGTATTGCCAGATTGCCATGTGGTGCCTTCTCCTCCATAGCCTGTTTCTCGTTACTGGAGATCTCGCTGAGGCCTTTGCTCTTCCTTTTCCTCTTGCTGAGTATCGATGTAACTGATCGCCTCTCTTTTCCTGATCTCATTTCTCATTTCTCCTTAGTTCCTTGGGCTGGACTGCGCTTGTTTACCCTGGTATCCGGGGAGTGCTTTTATCCCGCTCAGACTCCCTTTGTCCACAAGGAAGCAGGTATTTAAGGGCAGTAGAGGCAGCTAGTCTCTCGCACTTTATTTAAAAAAAGGTCCAAATGGCTCAAAACCCCATGCGGGCAGGTAGATTGTGCCGTGATATATTGTGATGTATAGTGCAGTCAGCCTCTGTCAGCAGCCACCATTCCCCACTGCTCGCCCTTCACGCTTCGCCCCCCACGTGGCCTCAACGACTTCAACACTTGTGCCCGTAGGGATGCAGTAGGGATGCTGTAGAAGTGGTACCTGATCCAAGGTGGCCGCTCGGCGTGTCAGCTGCAGGACAGGCAGCAGCGGCTCCAGCAACACCTGCGACTGCACCTGGACTTCTATGACAGCTGTTATGAGCCCGGGGACCAGAGGGAGCCAGTACACGAACAAGCAAGGGTAAACAAATGTGAGCGAGTAGTCGAGCGTAGACCTACTACAAGGATCTTGCTCAAGCCCTTTCTCTATTTGCTACTTGACAGACTCACCGGTATCCATCATCATACAGCTGCCGGCCTCCAATGCAAACGTGGCTCGGCTCCAGGCCTTTCTCCTCTGTTTCGTGAGCTTCTACCTCCAGCGCCCCCTCCTGCGGTGAAGAGAAAGCGGTGGTTGAGATGTGGGGCGCCTGGACGAGCGGGTGAGTAAGCCTTCAATGGCAGACCCGCTCGAACTCCCGCTCTGTCTCCTGCACCGATTGCCGGCTCCCGATCTCGCCGGTCTTGCCGGTCTTGCCACGTCTGGCCGATCCACACACCACAACCCGGTCTCCCGGTCTCCTGCGTTGGCGGTGATGGCCCCCCCGACCGCTGCTCCAGGCGCTGGACAAGCGAAGAAGAAGCGGAGCCCCTCCTCCTTCTCCTCAGCTGCAGCTCGTTCGATCAGCATAAACAGCAGAAGCGTAGGGATTCAGACAGAACTCTTGGCCCACTGCACGAATGGGGTACCATTCGAATCGGAAGATGTGTGGGAACTCAAAGTGGTAGGAAACCTTTGGCTCTCCACAGATTCCAGGTCTTTCTGTCACAGAAATGTGAGACAAATGTGTGTTTCTTTACAAAGTTTGATGTTTGCAAGGCTTTCTGGGCAATGTTACCTGGTGAGAGCTGTACTCTCCTGGTTGTCTTGTTTTATAAAATGTGCAGGTTTGCCTAGGTGGTGCCTGAGCTAGAACCCAAAATCCACAGCTACCAACATTGTAAAAAAAAGTGAGTTTTCATGCCATTAATGCACCACACACAAGACTTTCATACCGCTGGCCACAAGCCCGATCTAACAGATCAGTGGACTCTCATCAACATACTGTCATCATTCAAGGGCCCATCACATTCATATCCCACGGGACGGAATCCCCATACAAGACACCTTCTTAACCAGTCATCAACCTAAACAAACCTCTATAAACATTTATGCCCAGACATGTTGACAGTTGGTGCATCCACAACTTTCACAAATGGATAAACAGTTTGACTACATTTTTACGACCTCTAAAGTAACCACCTTAATTTTGAACATTACTCAATGCATGCCTAGTGAACCTTTATTAATGGCTTCCATGATAGCCAGACAATGCTTTGAAAGCCATGTCTTACACACATCTTTGGCACACCCACTGTGGTAAATTCAACTCCATCCAGTTTGTGGATACAAGTTAGGGTGTCCAAGAATGCCTTCCGAGGCCCACATTACTCAAACCTAGTGAGCATATCTCCCTTTGAAAGTAAGACAAACATGCTGGGGAATCCTGCCTAAGCTCCCTAAAGAGCACATAATAGACTATGAAAAAAGTTAGTTTATGACACACAGGGTACTCAGTGAGAACCTAGCATCTGTCCTGTGCAAAGTTATGTGCAGTGCTATGACTGTAATGCAATTGTCATACAATAAACTGAACATATACCAAGTTCTGAAAGAGAATGAACATGGCAAGCAGTACAAACACTTTACCCATGCATTTAGCGTTGGGTGCAGAATTCTTTGTAATGTTATGATTTTTTTGTAAGTGCACTATCACCCGAGAGGGTATCCTGTCACCAATGCAAGACCAGTCAGGGCTAATCCATCGATTTACCTAGTCAACGAGCCTAGTGTCAGTTTCATGCAGATTGCACTAATTTTAGGTACAGCACACCTCCCTTTCGGAGCCAATTAGGAGAAGTCACTTAACTTTGGTCCCGTGCTGCATATGCACTGAATGTGTACAAGTCCAGCTGACCAAATGAATCTAAAAGGTTTCTGAAATCGGAGGCGGTAGGGAGGCATGCTGGGGCAGTGCTGTGTAAGGCTTTGAATGTGTGTTTCAGGAGTTTGAAAAGAGCTGTGGATGGGCAGTCATTTAAGCTATTTGAGGTGCAGAGTATGTTTGTTTATCTGCTGTGTTCTGTATGGTTTGGAATCATCTGCTTAATTGAGTGAGGGCGTAATTCACTATTAGGGAGCGTGCGGTGCAAAGGGGTTTGAATCGTAGGTGATGATGAAATGATGGCATGTGTATCTGACTACGTTTTCTATCTGCCTTCTGACTATGCAATATCCCTTGGAAAGCACCCTTAGCCTAAGCTTCTCCTCCCAGTTCATGTCTCTGTCCTCATCAGAGTCTCGTCTTATCCTGTATACTTGCCAAGTAAACCTATACTAACGCCTTCTATCGCGAGCTACCTGAATACACAAAAAAAAGTACCTTTGGTGCGTCTGCAGCACACTCACTGTGCTAAACCCAACTCCTTCCAGATTGTGGATGATTTGATTTTGGGTTTTTTTAAGCACTCTTAGGGGTAGATGTATCATCATTGCTTTTTGCAAGTCCTTAATTGCGAATTTTACCGCTATTAGGGACTCATAAAATGCAATGTATGTAGGTTTCGCAATATTAATTGCGATTCCTACATATTCCTTAATTGCAAATGGCCCTTTGAAAAATGCTAAGAAGTGAATTCTTCTAGAAACTCGCAAATTACCAACTTGAAGTTGGTGGTAATTTGTAATTCGTTAAGGCCAAATAGCAAATTTCTACTGCTTCCACAATTGAATTTATGGAAATGCAATTTGCTATTCCTTAAATGCATACGCAAAATAGGGAATCACAAATTTTGTGATTCCTTCATTTGCGATGTTCTTTTGGAATGTCACATTCCAAAAGGCTTTTTCCCGTTTGTAAACGCGAGTGGGAAAACGGCTTCATCCATCTGGGCCTTGTGCCCTAAGGCGTCTTGGCGCTGATCTAAGCAAGCAAGGATTTAGGAAATAACATCAGGGTAAGAGATATATTATTTGCAGCACATCTTGGTTTTTAATGTTTTCCTAAAGATAAGGAGAGTGGGGGCAGTTTTTAAATCAGGTGGAAGTTCATTCCAGAGGAGTTCTGTGTTTTTCACAAAGCATCTGACACCCCAAGTAGTCAGTCTGTGACGAGGCATGACAACTGTTTTCGGCAGAATTGAGCGGAGGAATCTATTGGGAATATACCAGCACAATTTCATTTTCAAGTACTCAGGACCTGTACCAGCTAATGTCTTATAAGCAATACATAAAGATTTAAAAGCTGCTTGCTTTTTCACTAGAAGCCCGTGGAGATCATTCAACGCTCGGGTAGAAGATTGGAATATAAGCATTCTAGCTGTGGAAATTTAAACAGTTTGCAATTTCCACATAGTATTCACTTGCAGGCTGAGATAGAGGCCATTGCAGTAGTCAATACGTGAGAGTACTAAAGCAATGAAAACTGCTTTCAGAAGGTCATGAGGGACCACATTTTTAATTTTCTTCAAGGATTTTGAAATAAAAAAAGAAGAGATTACTGCATTAACCTGGGTTTTATAAGTTAGTTTATTGTCTGAAAGAACTCATGACTTTATTCTTAGGGATGGGAAGAGTCCCCATATCTTTGGGCCAGCATGATGGTGTCAAGAAGGATGTGTTATGGCCAAACAGCATCACCTCCGTTTTGGCTGGTACAATTTTTTTGCATCCAGTCGCTTACTGCATACATACAGTTCAATCAATCAATCAATCAATCAATCAATCAGGGGTTTATAGAGCGCGCTACTCACCCGTGAGTGTCTCAAGGTGCTGGGGGGGAGGGGGAGGGAATTCATCAATACCTTGATTAGAATTAAAAAGGGATACTATTATCTGGTGTCATCGGCATATGAAACCAATGAGAACCCAAAAGATCTGATGAGTGCTGCCAGCAGAGTAACATAGAAGTTAAACAAGGATAGGCTTAATGATGAGCCCTGGGGAACCACAAATGGTAAAAATATGATTCAGAGGTGTATTTGTCAATATGAATTAATTGAACTCTAGAGGTGAGGAAGGATTTAAGTAAGGCAATCGCTTTGTCCTTAACTCCTAAAGCACTTAATCGGTCGATCCTGCGAACATGGTTGACCATATAAAATGCAGTGTCAGGTCAAGTAAGACCAGGACCACTCTTCAACCACTATCCAGAGTTGCACGAATCTCCTCAGTAGCAACACAACAGAATCCAAATTGAGAGGAATCTTATAGGTTGTTTTGTTCAATGAAAGATGTCAACTGTTCATTCATGGCTTTTTCCATAAGTGTGACTGGTAAAGGCAACCTAGCTATGGGGCGATAATTATTAGTGTCTAGGGGATCGAGGTTAAGGGGTTCATTACGATGGCAGACAGACTTCAGTACATCCGCCATCATCTCCTATTTAGGACTGCCCGCCAACCAGTGGCAGTCACATTACTCACCTTTAACATTGCGGCGGGTGCTGCTGGCTGCAGCACCCAATGGAATGTTAAAAAGAGATTTTTCATATATCCCTGTACTACGGGAAAGGCACAATGTGATGCCTGTCACTTGGTACAGGAATATGTTGGGGGGCCCTGTAGGTGCCTCCCAACACCTACAGGAATGGAACAGGGAGATAGGGTGCCAACTACAGGCCCCTAAAGTCCATCCCAGCCAGCCTTTTCATGGCGGTTGAACCGGCATAGAAAGGCAGATGGGGATGGATATCATAATCTGTCCGGCGGTGTTTACCAGGCACTGCAATATTCTGGGTATTGCGGGCGGTCTGTTTGGCTGTCAGTTTCTATCCGACTGTCATGACCGTGGCTGTCGGATTTTCCGACCACCACTGATACGACCACCATTGTAATGTGGCAGTCTGATCGGGCCTTAGAATTGGCGGGCGGACCACTGCCGACAGGCTGACGATGGCTGTCCTCCCGCTATCATAATTAGCCCCTAGATCTTTTTAAGAGTGGTAAAACCAAAGCTTTCTTCCAGTCTTCAAGAAAAATCCCTGATTGAAACATGATGTTAAAAATAGTAACAAGCTGTTTTGCTACAATATCCAGGACCAACTGAATTATGGAAAGGGGACAAGTATCAAAAGGGGAACCTGAATTAGTAGTCAAGCTCAACTGTCTAATTCTTTCCTCAGGTAGCTCAGAGAATTCTCTCATATACCTACATTCCTCATCTACATAGGGGAAAGGGCAGGCTCTGGAGCACACTGATTAGTAGTCAGAAAACATGTCCTGAACCTTCTTCTGAAAGAAGAGTGCCAGGGCATTGAAAAACTGCTACTGATTACGGTGGAATTGGGAGTAGGAATAGTAGTTAAAATGGTCATGGCTCAAAAGAGCTCATTATAGGATTTTTTGCCTGTTCCAATTTTTTTCCTTAAAGAATTTTGATTTGGTGGCTTTAATAAAAGCTTTGTATTTGGCAATGCATTGTTTGCAATATTCTTTTTTGGTTGAACTGTAGTCCTCCAGGGTTTTATTTTAATCCCATCAACAGAAAAAAATTGATCTACACCTGAGAGGCAAAATGGTTTGCCTTTGAAAAGTTTGAAATAAAACAGAAATATTAAATAGAATATTTCAAAATCATTTAACTTCCTAACCAGTAGACAAGGTACAATAGATTGGCCCTGACTCGTTGAAATCCCGAGTAGCCAGGCACAGCCAAATTTTGCTTCTTCCGATGCCTCGCTGAGAATATGCAAAGGCGCTTTAAATAATCCTGAGTCAGCATGCACTAAGGCCAGAGACCTTGTGACTTCTCTCTCTGCCATCACACTGTGAATGCAAAGAAAAGCACAACTAAGCTGAAGCGCTCAGACAGCAACTTCTGATTTCCAGGCACACTGCTGGCTACTCTAAATCCAACTGATCAGTGCTAGTGCCTGTCCTGTCGGCTGTCAGCAACAACACGTCCAGGAAGAACCACTAATCAGTGCTGTCTTAACGCATAGGCATGCTGGGCAGTTGCCCGGGGACACAAGAGCATAGGGGCCCCAGGCAGACCATAATGTAGCACTAATTTACGGTTAATCAATTTTATTCCTGTGAGTGGTTGTGTAGGAAGGACCCAGTGCACTGCTTTGCCTGGGGGCCTCTAATGCTATTAAGATGGCTCTGCCACTAATAGCCTCAAGTAAACTGTGGCCAGTCGGCAGGAAGAGGGGAAAACATCAGCAAGGGAGCAGCTATGCCATGACAGACTGGCAACGGAGGGCAAAGCATCAATGTATTGCACTAGGGGTCAGGTTGCGGCATTCATGAGGTGTCAGGGAGAAGACAGACAGGATGAACCATTCCACCCCCCAGGGTTATATGCTGGGCAGACGTTAGCGCTGGTGGCACCCAGTGCGACAATCTTTTTTAGCACCCCCCCCCCCCCCCCTCCCCGATTACCTCCTCCACTGATTCCCTTACTGCTACCTGGCAAAAGTGCAGGCATAGTAACCCTCTCCGCTACTTTATGATGAGTCCAAAATGACACTAGACAAAACTCAGATCTCCCTCTCCAGCAGTAACTAACACGAGTTATCTTTACCTTTTTATTGCTGCCTGAAAGCTTGATGCAGAAGGCACTCTGCAGCCGGTGTTTTTAAATCCTAAATTATTCCAAAAAACGGTGCCTCCCCTGAAAACAAGGCCCCCTCAACAAGGTAGGGCCCAGTGCTTCTGCACCAGTTGCACCACCCTAAAGCCGGCCAGTGGCTACATGCCCCCCTGGACCATCCACCTTCCATTTATTTGCCTCCACAGACCCTCAACATAGTTGAGTTTTCCTTTTTTTGAAGTGATAACTCCAAACCATGAGAGAGGAGACTGGAATTATGTGATAGGAGCAGGCCAAATTATGTGGCAGGGTTGAGTTAATTAGGTTGCAAGAAAAAGTTAATTATGCAGCTTATTGCAGCACATTTTGTAAAAGTATTACTTCATTGTTTCACCATTTCTAAACTTGGTAACAATGTCTGGGCAAAGGTTGTCTCATTAGTACCAGTTTAACACCCAAAGATAGCAACAAGCAACAGAAAGGTGAGCAGTCCAGCTTTGCAAAGGACCTTCCACTGCGTGGTAACACGTGTCACTGCATTTTTAGTAACTTTTGAACTGTTTGAGCAAGAAACAACATGTTTTTCTTGTTAAAGCCGGCAGATTATGCGGCAGATAATAGAATCTGTGGCAAATGCGGCAAAACTATAACTATGCAGAAATCTCCATGGCAGCACAATCGAATAAATCCAATGGCCCTGACCATAGGCACTCTAAATTTGCGACCAGCACAGCACTTCCGTGATGGGAGGCGCCCCTCTCCAGAGTCAGTCTACTGATGCCTCTCCTGTAGGATTTTGAGTTGATAGCTGCTAATAATTCGGATAATTGCAGTCACGCACATATCAAAAGTTATCGTCCCACTCATAGCAAGGGCCTTTGCTTCATAGAATTAACACATAAATGACTATTGTATGCCTCAATATAATCCTAAATCCATGCTTTAAGAGCCAGGACCCAGTTCAAAAAACATTTATAGACCGGTAAATGCATTTTGCCATATACAAAAGGCAAAAGGCAACTCAGCAACTTATTATTTTGCTTTTGCGATTCAGTATTAGTAATGTTTTTGTTTAGGGCGTCCCTTCCTAATACCGAATAGCACTGGAATGCATGTATATTCTGCGACCGGAATGCGGTTGCAAAACATTCATAGATTCCTTACTCCGTCTAGGAGGCAGTAACTCATTTGCAACCAGGAAGGGGTCCCCAAGAAATCGCATCCCCTTTGTGAATCTGAGTGAAGCCAGTAGGAGACCACTGCCTACTCTTAAACAAGCATTGGATATACAACCGGTCACACATTTTTTTCGAGGAATTGGCATTGTAAATGGTAATATGTTTTACCTGCTAAGATAGGGTGCAGTAAAGAGACACTGAGAATGCAAGTGAGAGGAGTAGAGCAGATAGAGTGGAGTAGGGAGAAAGACAGGGCAGAGTGTCACAAAGAAATGGGTGAAGTGCTATGGGACAGTTCCTCGTAGGTGCTGGCCAAAATGGAGTCTGTATACTAACCCATTCAAGTTTTTTGATAGGCGGTAGGGCTAGGATGAAGTTGGCTCGTTTGCCCATGAAAAGCTTTGAGTGTGCAACATATTTAAATATGCAACCGTTCTGATCTACCCACTTCCCGCCTCGGTGATGGTCATGCCCAGCTTCTGCATGGTGCAAACATGAGCCCTGCACGGAGTTATCATGTAAAACACTCCGTACAGTGACTACGACACCTCTTGCAGAAAGCGTATACTCACTGCCGCACAAACTAAAAAGGGACCACACACACTTCAATTTTACCTATGCTGGGCTCCTCATATATACTAGTTGTAAAAGGGCCAGCTGAGTTAATAGATTAGTTAGAGAGCTCATCAGTTTGAGAACTGGGGCTTGTGGAGAAGCGTCCTTCAACACAATGCGTGTGTTTTTCTTACAACTTTTTGTCGTAATAGACTTATGAGCTTCAGGGGCGCTGTATATCTTTCCTCCACAAAATTATGTTTCAGCTAAACAAAAAAAAATATGACATTACAATGTAACAAACTATCTGCTTCCCAAAGGCCTTGATGAGTGCGGGAGCTCGCTGCACCTTATGGTAGCTGCTCGCCCTCGCAAGTGAAACGCTTTCACTCACCCCCTCCTTTCGCCACTCCCGCCACCTTTTAGCGCGAGTTACACGCTTGTTTTTTTCTGCACACCACCAGAGTTTTTATCCCGCTTCTGGACTGCAATAAACCTAATTCCTGCACCGTCAAACCACCTCACTGGGGATTTTACACACAGCTGCAGAACGGGGAAACCTCACTCCAGAGGTGTTAGCTGACAGTTCTTAAAATGAATCTTAACCAAAGCGCATCAAATTCAGGCCCATTCCGTAGATCTTCAGCCCTTTGCTGACTGCGCAACCAGCCCTCAGTGGTTCTACCCCTCATCACCGCGTGATCCGGTCTGGCAACCTAGCTAATATAACATTTAAAAGAAATTGAGCAAGATTTACATTCTGACACTGGAAACCTAGATATTCGAGTGTGCTAGAACAATTGCTTATTTTTATCCGCTTTGCACTCCAATCAGGCGTACTGGGTCAAATGCATGTAGACCCCCGAGAAAGGCAACAACAAAGGAGTCATTGTGCAACCGCATCTTTTGATTTTAGCCCTGGTGGAGTTGTCCTTTTAAGGTATTAAAACGGAGACACTCATTTCACCTACAGCTGCAATTAAGGCATGAAACGTTCACCAGATAAACACGTATCACGATCGCCATGATGTCGTCCCAGGAAATCATTGAACTGCCTATTGCATTCTGGGAATGGTAATCGTGGTTCATCTCAACTGTACTAACTAGACTAAAATTCTAGTTTAAGGAGGTTTGTAGAAGGTAGAACTGATCCAGACACGGGCGTCACTGATTAAAAGATTGCTAGGAATGCATCTGTTTACTATCTGATTTATATAAAAAACGAGCTATCCTTTTTATTGTACGTATAACACAGGCTCCATATTTGCAAGCTGTATTGCCAATAGGAATCTACTTTTTTCTTACGATTAGGGCTCGACGCCTTCTAGAGAGTAACCGCCTATAATGTAGGTTTCTCCATTGGTAAAATACAGTAATAAATATGACAAATGTAGTTGCAAATAAACAAGGCATTTCCATGTAGAAAAACAACCCCAAAACACATAAACAACTCACAAGAATACTATTGCACATAAAGTCAAATTTTTACCCGAAAGTGGAGGTGGCACTTCAGGTTATCTATGATATACCATACACAGCAATAGCTATACCTTATTTAGTGCGCAAAGCACCCCTTTCTAAACCCCTTTCATTTTATGGTCTTAAAAATAGAATTGATTCAGCGGACAACCCTACAAAAGAACTGTTTTCCATTTATAAAGAACTGACGATCCCAACTAGATTGGAAGCTCAAGATACTCTCTCGAAAGAACTGTGTGACTCCATTGCTGATTTTTTTGTTAACAAGATTAACAAAATCCATGCCACCTTCACAAAAGACGAGTCCAGTTCTAGCAAATTTGCAGAAGTCAATAACAGCAACAGGGGGACCTCAGGTCTCACATGTTTTACTACTCCTGAGAAACGAGAGCTACTTAGCATTGTAAATAGTATACAATCGGGCTCTCCGAGCGATGTATGCCCGCCGACTCGCTGTAGAGGAGTAATGGAGTCTACAATAATTGAGCATATCAGTCTTATTGTATCGCTCTCCTTTAAAGAATGCAAGGTATTAGAGGCCTGGAAAACTGCCCAAATAATCCCCCTAAAAAAAAAAAGGCCAACATCTACATCTCCCATTTCCAGAATCTCCGCCCTATGTCCCTCCTCCCTTTCTGTGCTAAGATTGTGGAGAAAGTAGTGAATAGGCAGCTCATGAGTTATCTGAAAGAACATTCGCTCTTGCATCCCACACAATCAGGGTTCAGAGCCGGATACTCTACGGAGTCAGCCCTACTCTTCTCCACCGAGAGTCTTAGGCATATAGTGGACGGGGGAGAGACAGCAGCGTTGGTACTTTTAGACCTAAGTGCAGCCTTTGACACCGTGCTGCACTCAACGCTGCTGTCTCGGCTATCTGGTATGGGAGTAAAGGGGTCAGCCCTTGCGTGGCTGGAGTCCTTCTTGGTTAACAGGAACTTTCAGATGCACTGCCCCCCCTTTAAGTCCTCTCTCAGAAATGCGAGCCACGGGGTTCCCCAGGGCTCGAGTTTGAGCCCCACCTTGTTTAATATATATATGGAACCCCTGGCTCGCATAGTTGAGACCTATGGGGTGGGCATTGTCAGTTACGCTGATGACACCCAATTGATGTTCAAGCTTACGCCCGACCACAGTGAAGATGCCACCAATTTCTCCAATTGCCTCTCTTCCGTGGCAGCTTGGATGAACAACAACTGTCTTCGCCTTAATGGCGACAAAACCGAGCTGCTGGTGGTAGGAAAATCATCTTCCACATGGTCTCACATGTGGTGGCCAGTGGAATTAGGCAGTCCTCCTTGTCCTGTGGCTTCGGTGCGTAACTTGGGCATTATATTGGACTCTAACCTTTCATACAATCCTCATGTTAGCAAAGTCACAGCCAAATGCTTCAGCGTACTGAAGATCCTTCGGAAGGTATTAGACCTCCTCCCCATGGACTCTAGAAAGACCATTGTCCATGGCCTTGTAACTCCCCATCTGGACTATGGGAACGCTTTGCTATTGGGTCTGAGCAAAAAAGGTATTCATCAACTCCAGTGCGCTCAGAATGCCGCTGCGCGCCTCGTGCTCAAACTTCCTCGAAGAGCCTCAGGGAGATCTGCCTTGTCCAAACTCCACTGGCTCCCCATCAAAGAGCGAATTAAATTCAAGTCTTTATGCTTTGCCCACCGTATAGCCCATGGCACCGGTCCAGGATATCTTCATGGGTTACTCTCAATACATCGGCCCACTAGGAACCTGAGATCCTCTGGAACGATGCTGTTCAAAATCCCTAAAATCACCAGAGCCAGGATGGGTGGCTCCTCGTTCAGATACCTGGCTGCCAAGGTCTGGAACGAACTCCCACTCGAGATTCGCATGGAACCCTCCGAAATTAGATTTCGGGGAAAGCTGAAAACTTTTCTTTTCCCTCGCATTTAACTCTCCTCCCTTCCCTTGCCCATGTCTGACCTCCCGAGTTCATTCCTCTGAGCCTCTTTGCAGATCTCAGTGCGGGGACACTCTGTTTTTGAGTAACCAAGCGCTTTACAAATGGCTTCTATTCTATTCTATTCTATGGTTAATAACATTTACATTATACGCATATTATCGTATTATAATTATTACAATGATGGGTTGATAAACGTACTTTTTGGCATTAAATCCTGTGACCGTCAGTTTATTCAGAAATCACATGAGTAGTATATTATTTATTGACAATGTAGCATCCAAAACCGAGTCACAGAGAAAGTAAAGAAGCGTTGGCATAGCCAATAGGTCTCTCCTTTGGTACCTTCTGAATAACTACATACTTATAAGGTCCCAAAGGCGAGACCTATTGGCAATGCCAATGCTTGTTTGCTTTTTCCAGGCGAGTGCTCATGAGAAAGTGCCCGGACGGAATCTTGCAAGGAATATGCTCACTTTGAAGAACATTATCTAAAGTTTGACGAGCGAGACCTTGTTAAATTGTCACTCTTGTGAAGGCAACATTTCTGGATATAAATGTTGGACTCGACTCAGATAATGTGCGAGCAGGGCACGCTTCCACAACCACTTTCAGACGTGCTTACAAGGGGACCGCAGGTCATATTTTTCATCAGGAACTCGTTCGTCTTTTCTCAAATCCATATTTATCAGACCGTAAACGCTGCTTGCAAAGAGTGCCGTATTTCATGATTGTTTTTATATTGCAGTATTAAACATAAGGATATAAATTCCATTAAGAAAACACTGCGAAACTCTTAAGATGCCATTTTAAACAACTCCGTGAACCAGACCAGCACAGTACATTAGTAAGATCTAAGGGACGAAAGGAGCTCTCGATCAGGGGGGCAGCCACTTTGGTACACCGTAATGAGGAATACATCTTGGTGCCATCTGAACTCCATGATGGGTACAGTATCGAATCAATAAATGGCAGAAACCAGGCATGTGTACCCACCAATGCCGGGAGGATAAATCATACACTTTTCGTACTCACTCGCCAAGTATGCAATGTCTCCGCACTCCAGCCTAGTTACAGACACTATCTTCACCCACACTGCAGGATTTAAAAAATAATGATGGTTTTGTTGATGTGTATCAGCAGGGGGCAGTGGGTGAAGGGAGGGCAAGGAAGGGGCTAAATGTGTTAAAAACATTGCCCGCTGTATGATAATGAAGGACTAAAACCACTTTACACTGGCAAATCAGATAGAAACATACAGGCGGAGACAAGGACAAAGCCTCCTTAAAATATTGGGCCCTGGACCTCGGCCCAACTCACCTATGCTAAATAAAGACCAGCCTTGCTCTTGGGCTTATTTATGGGGCCACCACGTGCCAACCACTGGACTGGTGCGTGCATGTTAGCAAGTGGCTTATCGACCAATACATGGCACTTGGTTTGGGCCAGCTGAAACGAAGCGCCCCTGCCGGCGACCGAGACCAGGTGCATATTCTGGAACCCATACGTGAGGTGTGGTCTGTACCCTGTATAAGGGAATAGGAAGTGAGGTCGGATTGCGCTTGGGTGAAATGGTACAGAGTTGTTTCTTCCCTGGAATACCGGGTCTCTGGAAACCGGGCGTGCTGTTAAGGCATTGACTTATACACCTAAGCTTCCCAGAAAGGACTTAATACTATTGTGAAAGGGTGCGTGTACCGGGTGCGGTGCGCACGGGTGCACACCAAGCCGCAGGCAGTGTGTGGACACCATAGTGCCAATATCGGCAACATTCATCCGTTCTCATACAGCAACATACATAAATAAACCACACGACACCTTCTAAGTGGAGAAATTTGCTGCAGGTTTATTTGCATAACCAATATGCCAACATGGTGGGTTATCTTACGGGCGATCCCAGGGCAGGCCAGCCGCTATGCTGCCTGCCCGCCTGATGAGCCAAATTGCACCGTGGCCGTCGCCAATCGGTGATTACCAATCATTGGGAGGGGCTACCCCTCCCATCAGTGGACCGCAGGTCCACTCGCTTGCTCACGCCCCCAAAAGGTGGGCGGAGCGTTCCAGGCAGCCCCCGGTTGCTCAGACCCACAACCGCCCGTAGGACTAACGGGGCGCCGTAGTTCTTCCAGGGGACACGCTAAGACATCCCTGGGTATCCTTGGCTTAGCACCCTTGTTGTGCTGCTGCAGTATAGTACCCTCCTGTACCTTGCAGACTCTGGATCGCCCTGTAACTCCTCCACAGCTCTGGGGGTAGCCACCGTCACAACCAGGGCCCCCACCAAGGTAGACATCTTTACCTACATCCTGCTGATTCCCGGGCCTCTCCCAGGACCAGCAAAAACAAGTCCAAGCCCATACTGGACCGGAGGCCAGTGTCGTGTATTTCTATAGGTTCTGAATCGATCCCCCTATTCCTGACCCTATTCTGGTTAAACTACCTAGCTAGTTAACTAACAGTCAGCCCATGAGGCAAGAAAACCCCCATGATGCAGATACCGTTATCTGACGCAGTCACACTACGGCACAGGAACGTGTTATCTGATTAGGTCATAACGCTTGAGATCTAATTAGACAAGCGACATTCCTCCAGCCCCTGATAAGGCATACGACGTTCTCATAACAAATCAAACCTATGACAACCTGGATAATCCGTGCGGCCATTGTTTTGATTTCACAGAGAACTTTAGTAAAGAATGTGCTAACGAGCAAGTCGTATGACATCTTTATTGACGTACCTATGTCCATCCTTACGTCAATCCCGGCACCTTTAAGGTATAAATATTGCCGACCTTGCCCTATGCAAACACACGCGTGGTGACAAGACGGAGCAGCCATACTTGCCGAAGCCGAGAGCAGAAGCAGACCCCGCAGGCAACAGCCCCGCCTTCCTGACGCGCTGGGAGACGCGCTGCTATCTCAAGCCGAGAGACCCAGCACCGGCGCTTCCGGGTAGCCCTCGCAGGCAGCCTGGAATATCGAGAGCAGAGAAAGAGATACCATTCCTCATTCATCCTAAATTCCAGGTACAGAACTGAATAACCCCTCCTAGAGAATTCTTTAGTTATTCACTTGGCAAAAACAAACTTAACTTAAACTGTAACTTTCTATTCCCGCCCACGCATTAGACTTAGGTCAGGTACACGGGGTAGGCGTATTTAGAAACACCAGTTGAGTACGTTTAGTCAAATGTATATGTGTATGTAAATATATTTTAATCATTTTAAACATCATATGGCTCAGAAACCATATCAATGTTTTTACAGTATTATTTTATACTATTGCTTCTAATGTATGCACTTTACTTAACTATAAGTATTGCAATAATATCGATCCATTTCTCTTGTACGAGAAAAGAGACTGATCAATAAATAACACCTTTTATTGAACACGCCCGTCTCTTCCTTTTCTCTACATTCTGATGAGACTAAGAATGCACGTACTGACTGAGTAAAATAATTGCCTTGTGCTCACACGACTCTTGAGATTGACTCTTGATTAGGGGAGAGCAAAGTTGTCATGTTCTATGGTTGTCAGAAACTAAATCCCTTCTTGTCTAATCAGGGGAGTTAATCCTTCCTTGAACATTCGAGAAAGTTTCTAGCGAACTCTGAGCTTAGCTGGCAAACCCAAAAATTAAGTCTAGTATCGACAGTAGTAGACCTAGTTAACGTCTGGTCTAGGCCTTTACTGCTGTAGGTACTATTCCAATGCGCAGAGCCTATTGGCAAAATAGGAGCTACACTACATGGCGCCCAACGCGTTTGGAAAGGGCGATAAAACTAACGTAAGACATTTAGAGTAACTCAGTCGTGCTTTCTCACTCAGACCCCTTTTCCCAAATACTCCAAAGACGTCTGGAGTGGGTGAAAGGTTATTATATCCTCCAAAACCTCGCAGGAGGGAACTCCTATGTATGGTTCTTGGTCTAGTCAACGTTGAAGGATAAAACAGTTCCAGAATATTGTGCATCTAATCTCTGTTTCCATAAGAAACCTGATCTGCAAACAAAAATAATACCATCCTGTCAGTAAAATGGGAGACAGTGATGGAGAAAGAGAGGCAATTAGATTAGCTACTGAAATAGCAGATGCTGATGCTACCATGCAAGCAGCAGACGCGGATATAATACTCATTCCGGTCAATAAAAGGAGATCTATAACCTTAAAACTTATAGAAAATGGACTGACACCTAGAGGTGGCACAGTCATATTCGTAATTGAGGCACACGAATATCGGCAGACAGTGGTATACTATACATGGATACATTTTCCAGCAGCAAATGCTGTAACAAAGTACTTCCACTATTACAAAGTAGAGGAACCTCCTGAAACGTACACTCCTTTCGAGGAGGTGGAAGTACCACTCAAATTTCAAGAGCATTTGCTCTTATTTGATGGCGCCCTAAAACATAACAATCACATTACAAGGCTCGGTCCTTTAGGAAGACCAGGAGCAACGTGGCCGGTCCTAGCCGGATACACACCACATCCAGACATCGATAGGATGCCTGCAGCAGAGCTGTTAATACAGCTAAAACAACTACTAAAAATTCATAGACAATTAGTTCAGTATGTAATGCGGACTTCAACAATTCAGCCAGCGATTAAACTTCCACAGCTGACCCCTCACCAGGGGAACACAAATAAAATTACACCACAGAACATCCAATCCTGCCTAGGTAAAGTTCCAGCTAAACGGGAACAGATACCATTCTGGTTGGCACAGAAAATTACCCAAATAGAGGCGGTGTTTCCTGACACCACCCCGCTGGAAAAACACAGGATTCTGACTATATGTCTCCCAATGGGAATCGCACCACACATTGAGGACTGTGACACTTGGGGTACAGTCTTTGCTTCCATCTATACAAAAACGCACGGTGTTCCATCCATTTCGGTAATACCAGATGTGCTAAAACAAATTCAAGATGAATACGGTCCAGAACCTGCTTTAACTCTTGGTATGAAATTACTGAAAGACTTCAAGCAGGTCTCGGCTATATTACTAGCCAACATAAAGGGTGAAGCAGCAAACGTGGCGATCCGCCAGAGGTTAAAAGAGACAGATATAGCAGACCAACCAGCTGAAATTGCCAGAATCATAGAAAAATCCTATGAAGAACTAGGCAGAGATAGTCTAGGTGGAATACCAGTAAAACCGCAACTGACTACTAGTCCAGAATTTTTTTTTTTTAATAATAATAATTCACCAAAAAAGAACTGGGATGGAAATAAACAATCCAATCCTAAAGAAAAGAAATTCCAGTCCAGAGGAAGGTCTCCTAGGCGAAGAGAGAAATCTCCAAACCAAAGACAGAGGTCACCGCAGAGTGACCCCTCTGGGAATAGATATAACCTTAGAAATAGGGATAATATTAAAAAACCTGATAGATATCAAGACATTGATACACGTCCCTCTCAATCTTTTCAGAATTCCTCGCAGAAATCGGAAAGAAGAGGACGATCAGAAGAGCACGCCAAGTCCAAAGACAAGGAACCTGCTCAACTGAAAAAGAAATTACAATTTCCAAAAAAGAAGGTAGCCAGTATCAAGGTAGTTAACAATGCCGAGAATACTGAGGACACAACTGAAAAACGGAGAATGGGCTCAGACAATGCTAGACAGCGCAGCAGAGGTGAGCATAGCTCGCAAAGTCCTTATGAATCATCTGGAGACAGTGGACACGAATGAATACCTTCAAGTGGAAACTGCAGATACCAGAGTTAGCAAGCCCCACAAAATATACGAGATAACATTACGTATAGAGGGAGATAAGACTAGGAAAATTAGGGGACTATTTTGGGATAACCTATCCAAAGGCTATGACATCCTTCTAGCTGAAAAAGACTGGCCACCAGAGTTTGTCAGGGAGTGCCCTCATGGCGAAGAAGTAATTATGCCTGCCTTCTCGAATCATATCCCGATTCATAAAAAATATACACTTGCTAGAAAGTGGGCAGTGGCCTTAGCACCTGCTTTATATAAAAATCACGTAGGATGGGATGAGGATTCTCCTCCTCACAAAATCCAGTTAAAATCACAACCAACTGCACAAAGGCAGTACCCAATTAAGCAAGAAGCTAAAAAACAGGTAAATGAAATACTAGATCAGCTAGAATACCAGGGGGTGATTGAAACTTGCACCTCACAAATGAACAATCCTTTGTTTCCGGTCGCCAAACCAGACAACTCATATCGTCTAGTTTTGGATTACGGACACCTTAACACATGTTGCAAAACCTTTGCAGTGCAAAACTCACACAGTGCTGCACTAATGAATAACATAGTGCACAAAAAATACAAAACAACCTTGGACATCTCCAATGGATTCTTTTGTCAAAACATAGCACCAGAGAGCAGATATTTAACTGCATTCTCAGTAAATGGCACTCAAAAACAATTCTGTCGGTTAGCCCAGGGGTACAAGAACAGCCCGGGGGTATTCTCAGCGAGAGTAACAGAATTACTACAACTATATGATGATGAAGCATTATCTTATGTCGATGACATTTACTTAACAGATGATGACTTGGAGACTCACTTGAAAAGAGTGAACACCATAATACTTGGTTTCGCTGCAGAGGGTTACAAATTCAACTTCAAAAAGTCCAGAATTGCCCATCTGACGGTCCTATTCTTAGGATATGAGTTATCAAGTGAAGGTAAAAGCCTGGCAGACAATTTCCTAGAGAAATGTGCCGTTATCCAAGCTCCTAAAACACTAAAAAACCTACAGTCAATTCTAGGCTTCCTAAATTTCGGAAGAACATATATTGCAAATTACGCAGAAAGGGTCAAACCCCTTTATGATCTAATTAAACCAGACTTTAAAAGATCCAGTTGGACTCAAGCACACACAGAAATTTTGAGATCCTTACAAACAGACATGCTAATTAAAACAAAATTAGAAACCCGTGATAATACACGCAACCTTGTGATCCGAGTCATCCCAGGGAGATGCGGATTCACATACCTAACCTCTAATGAGGGAGAAAAGGTACCAATTGCATTCAAATCACATTTGTACACAAAAGCTGAACAGAGATTCAACAACAAAGGAAAAATTGTTCAAGCAGTTCAAACCGCAATAGCTAGAGAAAAAGACATAGCTGACGGTAGACATATCACAGTCAGAACAGCTGAATCAGCCTTTGAGGCATTAACAACACCGTGTAATTTACCAACAACAACATTGGATCCAGAATGGTTACAATGGGTAAATTCAATCACAACGGACAAAGTATATTACTTCTTTGATCCAGAACTAGAAGAATTGGAAAATCTAAAATATGAAAAGACGTATCCTCTGCCAATCGACATTCTGCCTCTACGACATTACGCCTGTGTAATCTACACAGACGGACATGCTCAACCGTCCGTTTGGGGAGAACAAGCATACAACCCCACATGTGAGATTACAAAAGAAGTGTGGCACGGAGGTAAACTAAGACCTCTATTAACAAAATCACACTCAGTAGAAACTAATTCAGAACTACAAACTGAAATAATAGCTTTGAAAATGGCGCTAGATAATGCGGATCGCGAATTCCCGACACTTATAGTGTCAGATTCATATTACTGCGTCAAAGCATATAACAAGGATTTGCAGACATGGATTCAGAACGGTTACAAAGATGACACAGATGCACCAATAAAGCAGAGACTGCTCTGGGAACAAATAGCTCTTTTACAAAAAGAACTACCAAAGACTCACGTGACTCACTCACTGAGTCATCAGCGTGATGGCGTTCACGTTGTAGGGAATTCATTGGCTGAAGCAGCCGCAGCGGCAGCCACTAAACTGGCTCCCGTAGATCGAAAAAAGCGTACATTAAAATACATTGACGGCGAAACATTGCTGGCAGTGAAAACGTCATCAAAAGGCGACTGCTCAGCGTTACCGATCAACTATCCACTCAATTACACATACATCATAGATGCAAACTCCGTTCCTTTTGCTCGAATCCCTGGAGTGGGGGATAGAGTGATTCCAAACATGGACAGGAGACACTTGTTAATCGCAGACGCACATATGGGCGAGGGTCTCAGACACCTTAAATTAAAAGATTCTCTGGAAGAATTACAATCACGGTACTGGTGGCCAGGCATGAGCCTGCACTACACCATGTTCGTAAAAAACTGCCCAAACTGCAACAGAGATCGCAGTGGGGAGAGAAGCAGTTTAATACCTCGTCATATCAAGGCAGATAATATTACCAACAAAAAGAATGGCTTGCGATTAACATACACAGGCTAGTTCCACTTATAATGTAGATCCACAGCACTCGGCTGACGTCCGGACTATTATACAAGATTTGCGAGTCTAAATGGCATATACGCTAAGAGCATGCTACGTTCGACCATTTCTTTCACTCAAGCAAACCAGCCTGGGGGGGAAACATGGCCAAATGAGCACAGCCCAGCGGGAATCTTCTCACTTCCTTCCTGAGGGTATGGGACGGTGTAAAGAAAAAACCAAGGCAGAAAGCAATCTATAATAGAAAGGATATTAGGTTCGGGAGCTGGGTGGGTCAAACATCTAATAAGTGTCCAACGTAGTCTAAATAACTTGCCAAGAAATTCTCTGAAGGGATTCAGTCCGTACGAATTATTATTCGGAACTAGGATGTTGATCTCTGACCTTGATAGTCAGACTTCAGTGGTAACAGAAAAAACTTTTGATGTCAAAGACCGTTTGGCTATTTTGCAGGACTTAAACAAAACAAGAAAAGACCTGAGCAACATACAGTTGAAACAACAGCCAACGACCACTGAAGATTCACCACCTGTCCCAGCAAGACCTGTCTGGATTCCAAAAGTCGGGGATCTAGTCAGGGAGAAAATCGCGGTAAAGAAGGAATTTGGGCCTTCTTACAGAAAAGCAGTTCCTGTCTTGTCTGTCAACGGGACAAGATCAGTTGTACTACCGCCACTTGCTGGAAAAAAGGAGAACCGAGTTGTATCCATCGACCTGGTAAAACCACAACATGTGGCCGATAACAAACAGTAGGCCAAGTGGACTCCCAATAAGTAGCAGAACACCAAGGTTTGCTACCAGTACAGAGGTCCTATCAAAGAGGCTCATCACATTCGAAACGCCTACAGAAGAACAACAAGGACTATGCAAGAATGCAATAGAACTAAGACCTCTGAAAACCCAAATAAAGACATTTAGCAGAGAGACACCAATCTATACTGAAGTACCAAGTGAACATGCAAAAAACAAAAATCCTGAACCAATTGGAACAATTGATAGAACTGCATCTGGTTACTTCATCAACTTCGATGATTCCTCTGACGGCTTCAGTGAACAAAAGACACAGCCATCATCAAAATCCTTTAAAGACAAAGCAAAGGAACTTTTGAAACAACTAAAAGAAACATATCTGATTTCTCCATGGATTGAATTTTGGGTGGGTTTTGGTGCATTTATCCTCATACTTTGGCTCATCATGGTATTTACTTTGGGACGCTTCATTGAGGGAAAATATGCTAAAATGGACACAGCAAGTCAGAACATCAACTTGGTCCTCAAACCACAGACATCTTCACACATCGAGAAAAGAGAACTTTCTTCAGAACTTTCTTCAGCCAACTTCACAGCAATTCCAATACCTGGTGGGGTAGCCTGGGACAACACTGACTATGAAATGTATGGTCCGGTCGAGATCCTGAAATATCCACACCAAATCAAGATCTCCTTGAGTGATTTTGCAAAACCAAACTCATTTGCTGATGATTGGGACTTTGAAAGTATCAACAATATGATGTCTGACTTAGTAATGTCTGCTAAATTTACAAAACATGATTATTTGCAAGGTTCTACAAATTATGATAGTATGTATTGCTATAACCATTATGGTAACCATTTCTTGCATAAATCTGCACAACCTAGAAATGTTTTAAATTATAATCAATGGGAACATTGTGCTACACCTCCAAAAGGGAGCTCTAGAACCGTTTATGACAAATATTCATATTTTTCAGGTTTTAACATAACTAATGCTGAAACATTTTATTATAAATTATCAAACAAGACAGGGATGAAAACCATGATAACCAACACAAAATTGATATATTCAGATTCATTCTTTGAAAAAATGAATACTTTTGGATTTGATTATTGGGACAAAAATGTTGATTTGAAAAGTGTTTGGGGTACAAAAGAATGGCAAGTACAGGGTTTAGAAGCTTTGTTTAGAGCCTGCATGATCCCAGAACAAATGATATTTTTAAATGACACTGTTCAACAAACCACCTGTCTTGGCTTAGCCAAAATCAAAGATTTAAATAACCTGTCTATTCCAAAGCCAACAATGTTTAGCAATAGCTCTGAGACAGATGAAGAAATAGACATAAACCATATACTTAACCAAAACAGAACACATCCTGATTGGAAACAATGGTTGATCTGGCCCACAGATACAAATAACTGTCAAGATAGATTCCTGAATAAAACACAGGGTTTCAAAATGACCAGGCCAGACCCTAGATATCCTCAAAGACATCACCCAGGGATAATAACAACCTACAGTGTGGGCAAATTATGCCTTCAATGGCTACAAACTTCCACACTGCCTGAAATTAAGCAACACCTAACTTTACTTACTGATGGTGCTGACTTGCGTGATTTCATACTGGGACCACGCAAACAGCGTCAAAAGCGTTTCATAGCAGCCTCTGTATATGCAGCATACAATGAGGCCTGGAAGGTTACTCAAATTGAGACAGCAGAGAGAATACGTGAAATTGATCGTATTAATTTGGAAAAATCACTTTCTGTAGTGGACAATGGGTTAATGACTCTGTCCTCCAGAATTTTTTCATTGGACAGCATTGTGTCTTCAGCAATCGATATATTATCGCAAGACTTACTGTTATTACAACATGGACAGTCACAATTGCGTTCTATTGTACAGCTTGGCTGGACGTTACAAAATCTGCGTTCAGGCTACGTGCCTTGGCGTTTAATCAACACAACGTCACTATTCCAAATCTTTAACCTTACTGATAGACAAATCGGTATGGCGCAGAAGGGTGCTGATTATACAATCTTGAGCATTGAAAAACTAGAAAGATTACCAATGACAATGTCAGAACGACCTGTCAGTGAATGGATAATCCACGGAATCATAAATATTCCAATCTCAACCTTCAGGTTTCAATACTGCCAAAAATATATACAGGCTGGCATGTACGAGAAATTGGGAAAGGGGTACCTTAAAACAACTTGGAACCTGCCCTATTCACATGCATGTGTCAGTAACAAAGGACAGAAAGTGTTTCTTAGTGGCAACAATTGTGCTATGTCACTAAGCGGCACACTTCTGTGTAACGGTATTAGTTTGCACGGAGCCTGTGAAGGGAATTCATACAACCTTTCATGTCACCAGCAAGGCGCACCTGCAACTGAAATAGAACCATTCTTTCAAAGACTCTATAATGGGAGTTACATTCTTATTGTAGACCGCAGATGTTGTAGTCTTATGCCCGGGACTCCTTATCTCGTCACTACGACGGCGAAGGTCAAGTGCTGTGGACGTTCTTTGTTCCCCAGCTCCTTTCCAGACAGGGAGGCAAGGGCATGGCCCGGTTTGAAAATTACTTCTATTCGAATAGACACTTTAAGCAGAATGAAAACAGTGCTTCTTCAGACGCCTACAAGGCTCACGTCATCTAAAGAAACGTATGATCTACAAGTCGCAAGGACGACTGCAGAGATACATACATTATTATCAACCAATTCCCCCGTACATTTCGCGGAAATCCTGAGCGTAATCTTAAATATTTCTGATACCACAGGGGTCTCAAAGGTATTTAAGACAGTATTTTCGATGGCATTAACACCATTCAAAGCCATACTGGGTATTTTTCCAGATTTCGTCCATTCGATTTTTGGCGGACTTCCCCTGATCCTAGGACTAATTGCAGGAATCCTATTCCTAGTCCTTATTTTTCGTTATGGCAACCCATGTCACAGATCAAACTCTCGCGACAATGGAAGATACGATCCTAGCCATTGGATACCGGGACCGGATATCAAAAATCCTGGGACTCTCCCGGCTTAGAGACCTAAACATGACTTGGTTTCTATCATTTCGACCAATGTGGCAAAGGTGTGTTTTACCTGTACTAAGGTGTCTGCTATGCGGAGAAGAATGCGTGTTAGACACCTGTCTGACGCTACAATCGGATGCGCCGGTGGATGCAGATACACTGTTGGTTCCTACCAAGGTTCACGCACTGTGCTGCCCTCAAAGGCTGCCAATCCTGATGACGGCATTCCTGGAATCTTCACCACTGCGATTGAAGAGTAGTGAAGTTCAAGATGAAAGCAACATCGAACAGGTACGACCTTCTGTCAGCAATGCGAATCAGAATGTCAATGGAGACAATCATGCACATGAATGCATGATTACCCCTATTTCCGACTTAGAGGAACTTTCCCATGAAGCTGTTGACAGTTTTTTCGAAAGCCTGAATGATATGATGTTCTCTCCGGAACAGAAATAGAGACTTTTGAGTAAACTCGCACACGGCGTTCCCTGAATTCGGCCTTCATCTTTAAAAATAAAGTCACATGAACAATTACAATCCAGTTCACGGACAGCAACCTTTTTCAGCAAGCCCTTAAAATATTTTTCTATATATTTTTTCCCCGGGACACTGATCTTCTGCTTAAAGTAAGAAACTATTCCTAGAGAACTAAGATTTCTATTTTTAGATACTTTATATAGACTTTAGCTGCCCGCTGGTATGTTCACAAAATATATTATGTGATGAAATGGTTTCGACTTTTCTTTCTGTATAGCCATATTAAGAGCCATTTCATGTGTATTTCTCATATACCAACAAGCAATAATGCATAAAATGCGTGCTTACTTTTGCATTTAATTCATAGCTTAAGTGCATACAATATATGACTGCAATTTTTCAGTATATTTGAAAATTTCAAAATGCATTTATGTATTTTGGGGTGGTAAGGTATACACTATACTCTATAGTATGTTGTACTATGTTATACTATGCATAGATTAGTAGATATGACCATAGTTAGCGTGGAGTGGGTGTCGTGTATTTCTATAGGTTCTGAATCGATCCCCCTATTCCTGACCCTATTCTGGTTAAACTACCTAGCTAGTTAACTAACAGTCAGCCCATGAGGCAAGAAAACCCCCATGATGCAGATACCGTTATCTGATGCAGTCACACTACGGCAGAGGGACGTGTTATCTGATTAGGTCATAACGCTTGAGATCTAATTAGACAAGCGACATTCCTCCAGCCCCTGATAAGGCATACGACGTTCTCATAACAAATCAAACCTATGACAACCTGGATAATCCGTGCGGCCATTGTTTTGATTTCACAGAGAACTTTAGTAAAGAATGTGCTAACGAGCAAGTCGTATGACATCTTTATTGACGTACCTATGTCCATCCTTACGTCAATCCCGGCACCTTTAAGGTATAAATATTGCCGACCTTGCCCTATGCAAACACACGCGTGGTGACAAGACGGAGCAGCCATACTTGCCGAAGCCGAGAGCAGAAGCAGACCCCGCAGGCAACAGCCCCGCCTTCCTGACGCGCTGAGAGACGCGCTGCTATGTCAAGCCGAGAGACCCAGCACCGGCGCTTCCGGGTAGCCCTCGCAGGCAGCCTGGAATATCGAGAGCAGAGAAAGAGATACCATTCCTCATTCATCCTAAATTCCAGGTACAGAACTGAATAACCCCTCCTAGAGAATTCTTTAGTTATTCACTTGGCAAAAACAAACTTAACTTAAACTGTAACTTTCTATTCCCGCCCACGCATTAGACTTAGGTCAGGTACACGGGGTAGGCGTATTTAGAAACACCAGTTGAGTACGTTTAGTCAAATGTATATGTGTATGTAAATATATTTTAATCATTTTAAACATCATATGGCTCAGAAACCATATCAATGTTTTTACAGTATTATTTTATACTATTGCTTCTAATGTATGCACTTTACTTAACTATAAGTATTGCAATAATATCGATCCATTTCTCTTGTACGAGAAAAGAGACTGATCAATAAATAACACCTTTTATTGAACACGCCCGTCTCTTCCTTTTCTCTACATTCTGATGAGACTAAGAATGCACGTACTGACTGAGTAAAATAATTGCCTTGTGCTCACACGACTCTTGAGATTGACTCTTGATTAGGGGAGAGCAAAGTTGTCATGTTCTATGGTTGTCAGAAACTAAATCCCTTCTTGTCTAATCAGGGGAGTTAATCCTTCCTTGAACATTCGAGAAAGTTTCTAGCGAACTCTGAGCTTAGCTGGCAAACCCAAAAATTAAGTCTAGTATCGACAGTAGTAGACCTAGTTAACGTCTGGTCTAGGCCTTTACTGCTGTAGGTACTATTCCAATGCGCAGAGCCTATTGGGAAAATAGGAGCTACACTACACCAGCATGCCCTTCTTGGACAGGTGCCCCATCCTTTTCCAACTCCCTGTGGACTTTAGCCTGATAAAAACCCAAAGCCCTTCTGTTCAGGGATGGATGCATAACTTACACCCAGAGGAATTCAATTCGGGCCTTAGGACCCTCCAACCCTGGAAAGTCAAATCATTGCCTCCCACCTGTCGCTGCTTCTACAGAAACTGTTCCAGTGCCTGCACAATACACCACCCCTCCCAGGGTGGCTTTCGGCCGGCTGTCTCCTTAAATGCCTTGGTATTCCCATCGCCCCACCTGCTAGCCTATCCTGCTAAGTCTGCAACTCGGTGGGGGGACACAGTATCCGTGGCACCAGCCTCGCCCAGCCCTTCCTGTATATGCGCCCAGGATGGCCTCAAACAATTAGTTTGGTGTTGGTTCCATGTTAACATTGTCTGGCTGCAAAGCAATACCTTTGACCAGCTAATCCTGACAGGGAGTGCCAATGCGGGATTGTAGTAGGAGTTATCAAGCCCGCCTTACTTCCTTTCACCCAGAACTGAGTATAGCACTTGTCAGAGTATGCCCATCGCATTCAGCCAGTCACCCTCCTAGGTGATGCCTTGTCCTCCCAAACTTCTGCTAGTAAACCAGGGAGTAGACAGGACCATGTGACTCAGAGGGGAACCATGTGTCTAAATACCTGCCCTTTTTTGAATACTGGGAATACCAAGTGTTCTAAATACTTTGTAGCCCATTTGTGCTTGACACAGGGGTTTCCCCGAACTTATGGCCCGTAGCACACTCGTTGAATGACCAATCCCACAACCTGCATCGTTGCCAGCCAAGGCTAAAGGGCTGGATAATTTACACGTTATTGTCACTCAACTCAATGGTACTGGTTTCAACAACCACAGAAGTATGAACTGCTAAGTGGACTGACCAGGATCTGAACCTGTGACCAGCAGTCGAACCCTTCCCCCTTTCAGTTCTGCCGCTCCTCCTGCCTGTTAACGTGTAACCCGGGGCGGACTTCAGGTACCATAACCCATACTAGGACTTGCCTGAGCTAGAAACATACATCTAAAAGGCCTGACAACCGGCTAACTGCCAACAATGCAGTTCGATGTTCGCTGACCACTCCCAAGGAACATTTGCTTAACTGAAGCAACTGGTAACATACCATCAATTAATCAATATAACCTTAACAATAACTGCATTATGTGCTCTTGTGGTTGTCCATATTAATGCTCTCTCCCATCTATATCCACCCTAACCAGGCAACCTGCTCCTTCTTGGGACTGGCACACTCACGCCCCAGCTGACAGAAAGTGCCTATTCGTGTGTAGCCCATAGCCTTACATGTATCGCTGATGGTATATCAGGGTATGTCAGTCAGTCAGTCAAGAAATCTTTATTCGATTTAGTTAAAAATCATACAAAGAGATAAAAACATTATTATACAGATAAAAATCTATTGTACAGTTTCATACTAATCAAATACATGTGATAAAGTACTTTTATTTGGGTTATATAATTTTTTTTTTTTAAATTGATAAAATAAAGCTCATTGGGAAAAGCCCGATACTGTCTTACGTGGTTTAGTTCTAGCCGCCGCCACTAAAAAGTTTGCCATGCCAAATGTGATACGAATGTTACTCAATGATTGGAGGTAAAGCACAGCTGGTCTCACCTGGGAGAAATCAGCCTCCCTTAAAACGGTTAACAAATGTTTTTTTCTAATCTCTGTAAAAAAAACACAAAACATAACAAAATGCAAGGTGTCTTGAACAGAAAAGTTATCACAGGTACAGGAGGGGGCTGACTCTGGTTTATCCCATGTTTTAAAACTACCCAAATAAAAATGTATCAGGTTAAATCTGAACTTGATCAGGAGAAACCTGTGGAATGGCCTAGTGACAGAACTAAGGTAAGGTTCAAGTGCAATGGAGTTTACTAACAGATAATGTCTTCTCACAGCCGGCTTCTGCAGTTCCGTTTCCTCAAGCCCCGCTCTTGCTCTAATCATGAACTTGGGTATGTCGAAACCCAACTAGCTCTACGCTTAGTGCGCGTTGCCTCCTCACAGGTATGTCTTTGCCAATCCATTTCTGGCTGCAAAGTAGATAACATTGCCAGCCCCAATCCCGAGCGAAATAGAAAGAAGCTATACTGCTACCCACGTGAGCCGCTGCAGGTGCTAATGATGGTACAGATAGCACCGGTAAACTAGATGCTGTACTGTAGCATAAGAGGGCCATTGCAGCCCTTCATTAAAGTCCATGACTAACCTACTCACAGTATGGCGAAGCCAGATAGGCTGAAGGTGTAAAGCCCATTGAGATGATTGCAAGATAGACCAAGCAGGGGGTGTATTTGAGCACGCTGTCCCCCTAGGGGTCTGCTGTCTCTGACAGGGAAGTGACAAGATTATGCCTGCTAAACTGTCCCCAAACTCCGCAGCACACTCATGTGTGAAAGCTAGCCAACCACCACGTCTGCAAAAGTATGCCAACCCATATAATGCTTACTTTCCTTTGCTCGAGGCGGGGGCAGTCCTGTCCAAAGCTGTTTGTATTTAACCACATGTGTCCTGTGAGTACCTATGATCCGAGTGCAACTGACTAACTCATAGTACCTAGTGTTTTGAATAACTCATAGCAGGCCAAAAAACTTCAACAGGCAATGAAAAGGAAGATATTTCCCTTGGCATGCCATCCCTTTTAGCACCACATTTACACCATTATGTAGGTCGCTTAACTAGTATACATCATGAGTTTAATGCTAATTAGTTTGAGTCCTGCTCTTGACAGCATCCCTTCTAACCAACAGTGTTGAGAACCACTCATGTTTGCTTCTAGTACAAGTCGTCCCTGTTAACCTGGCACTGTCCGACCCAATGCACCTTTGAACCAACTTCCTATTCAAAGGTATATCATGTAGCACAACCTGGGACACTTACTTCCTCCCTACGTATGTTCTGGCCTGGCAATACTGCCAAAGGAATCCCCTTTAGTCCTGTTTAACCACTAAATAAGCTGTATAAGGGAACACAATGTTTCCCATGCACCTCGCCCTGGGCCTGAGTATTGTCAAATATATTGCTGCGGCGCGAGCTACACGGTTCCTAATTTAACACAGTGCTGTTGCATGAAAATCCTCATCATATGCAAAGCTAATTACTAGGGGCACATATTGATTTTCATAAGCATAAACATGGAACCCCCAAGTCTTCATTCTATAAGAGCGCCATGCTTGTGTCTCAGGCTTGGAGAGGGGCAACTTACACCTGATGAACACCCCGCTGGCTGAAGTCGCAGCTAAACTTCAATACAAGTGTATGTGCTCGGGCCTGTGGAAAGAAAATGTAATTCCATTACTCTTGTTGTGCCAGGAATCACAACCATTGCTCTCTATGGTTCAATACCGTCCTGCTGCAATGGCTTCCTTGAAGAATGTTGAAAATTCGTATGTACTGCAATAAAGGGACTACGAGAAACAATGAGTTCCTAGAAAGGCACAACCTCGTTCAGCACTCCACCAGATTACAACTATAACGAAGAGTAGCATGGGTGAGGGCAATCTGTCATAGTATCCAAACGCAACTAAAACTTCGAACCTTACCCTGAAAAGTAACATCACTGGCCCGGAAACTAGGCAAACAATGCTATGGGCACTCAGCAGCCTCCCTTAAACTTTCCTGCAGGCTGTTTGCTCAAAAGACTGGCAGGTAATAGCTCATTCCCCCGTGTGAACCCTGATTGTCATCCCTGCCAGAGGATGGGCCCAAAGGTCTACCTCACATGCACCATTTTTCAGCAGCTCCTTAAGACCTTTGTCGTGCTGCAGTCGCCAAATAGTCTGGCTCTGCACTAGAGGCTCTCACTTCGGCGTTGGATCAAAACAATTCACCCGGAACATTCCACAATCCGAACCGATCAGACTGAGACAAGGAAGTAGTACCTTATGGGATTTTCAAATACCCTACACATCTGTGTTTCTACACTGGCTAAAGATCAACTGGAAGGGTTGTTGGCGCATAACAAGGCCATCAAAGAGGCCGACTAGTACCTGGGCCTACTGTTACCATCAAAGGTTTAATCTCCAGACACTACTGTTTACCATCAAAGGTTTCATTTCCAGACAATTGGAGGACCTCAAATCATACGAGAGCGGCTTGATTCATGCTTCCTTGCTTATTAATTAATCTGTCAGGGCCCCGGATACCATAATGTAGATGGCCAGATTTGCATGCACCTATTCAAATGTGCCCCTGCAGGTATACAATTATTCTGTCATGCCACCCTGTGGTCTAATGATTCAGACCTGAACAGTTTCTCTGCTTTGGTCGTTGGGTCAAAACATCATGCTGAATGTTTCCCAATACGTCCCGCATGGATCACCCTCCTCTGTCATTGCATCCATACAATGAAGCCACCCCTAACCTTCTGCATACAACACACCAGGGCCCTTGCGGTGGTTGCAAGTGGAAGGGCTTCAAACGTATCCTATTACCTCACTGGAGGGCAACCCCTTAGTCCAAGCTCACACCAACACAACGCTCACCACGTATACCCGTGCATGTACTGCTGACAAAGGGTGCATATTTTGCCTATGAGCTTGCCAGCCTACCACCTGCCGGACTGCTAGAGGTATCGCAGCGGCCTTGGTGACCCGGATGTTGAATTATAGCCAGTGCAGCACTCTATTAATGACCCTGGGTAGCTGTCTCCCAGTGTGGTATAAACCAAGAGTCTGTAAATTTGAAGCCTCGGTCGAATATGTAAATTGTGAATCACTGACTTGTGGCAGGGTGATATATGCTTGTGCCCCTCCCTTTGCAGTATTCCCTATTGTCCTTACCAATTGAATGTAGCTGAATGAATGTGATACTCAACCCTGTCAATCACATGTCACAGAGGAAGCTGAGCCAATGTGGACAACATAGCCGCACCACCAGTCCCTGGTCTGAGGAGACGATGGAGTGTGCATGACACGGACTACAATGAGGTACCTGTGATGATATGGTGTGGCATCACCACGTAAGATACGAACAGTGGGTCTGTACATGCCTTTAGGGCTCCCCACTCAACCTAATTTGCTCAAGCGGTTATCCAGCACGCTGAATCGCTAGGCCCCCAATAGTACGTTTCATACAGTGCAGGGGGCTGTAGGCTGGCCTAAACTTCATTCCCTGGTGATTGGGGGGCACACCAGACCATCTCCTGGAGAAGATGGTCTGGTCTCCACCACCTGGCTGGCGCTCGCCTGGTCGATAACAACGCCAGGCACATCCCAAAGCGCGCACCATGTTCCTTTGCCCCAGCAGCATGGCTCTATGGCTCACCTCACTCTCCCGTTCTGCATGCTGCTTACAGCACTGGGCAACTGCTGCTAAGCCTTATCGCCGATGCTGCCTGAAACGTGCTACACTACAGCCACTGGGTGCCGCCCAATCACGTGCCTGCAAACAGAGTAGCATGACCCTGCCACCAAACTACCGTGAGCTTGTTGCTCACTGTTTCCCTAACTCGAGGCACCCTGTGCCCAGGAAGCCACCCGGGGGGTGAAAGGCCTGCTCCGAACTGTTTGTACGGACTCCACCATTGCCTACGTAATGTTGTTCTAGTGTTTGAGTGTCCTCCATTTAATGCAGTATTGTACCTCTACTTGTACTTTGTACACTTTTGTAACCTGCACACGTCACTTTTTCCTCCTGTATTGCACCGTTTGCTGTCTCTTGTATTTTGTTTGCTCACTATTGTCACTTTTGCCTCATGTGCCTATTGTAATTTGTTCACTTGTAATGTTCTCATGTATCAGTACTGCTCCTATTGTGAAGCGTTCTGACACCTTCGGGTAGAGTCCACGCGAGATAAAAGCGCATAAATAAATTCCTGGGGACCTGAAGCAGCTGGAGCCAGCAGTGCGCCTCCTGCCTCCCACCTCAGGCCCTGCGAGGAATGATTGAAGGTGACACTAGCTTGCACCACTCCGAGGCTCACACTGCACCGCAGCGCTTGCTGCCCCCATAGCCCTCTTACATTGGTCGCCGACTCGGGGAGGGGGGAGGGGCACGGCCTCGCTGACCGCCGGGTACGTCACTACCTATGTGGTTCCGGTCAATAACCATCCTGAGCGTGTCAGTCCACCGGTTGCCCGCAATTGCCGGAAATGTGCCTATAGCAATTCCCCCGCGCCAAAGAAAAGGATCTGCAATCAGGGAGACCTATAACTGCCGTGACCACGATCGGCGCATACCCCTTCTAACCCTGTGCTACCCACAAGACCAATGAGGCCCCTCTGAACCTACCAGCACTCCTTTTACATCGCTGCATAGCGGAGCAGGCGGACCCAAAGCCACAGCACTGTGATGTATTCCTATAGGTTCTGTATCGATCCCCCTATTCCTGACCCTATTCTGGTTAGCAAACTAACAAGTTAACTAGCAGCCATCCCATGAAGCAGAAAACCCCCATGATGCAGGAACCGTTATCTGATAAAGCCACACTACGGCACAGGAACGTGTTATCTGGTTAGGTCATAACGCTTGCCATCTAATTAGACAAGCGATATTCCTCCAGCCCCTGATAAGGCATACGGAGTTCTCATAACAAATCAAACCTATGACAACCTGGGAAAAACCCTGCGGCCATTGTTTTGATTTCACCGAGAACTTCAGCAAAAGAATGTGCTAACGACCTGGTCGTATGACATCCTTATTGACGTATCTATGTCCATCCTTACGTCAATCTCGGCACCTTAAAGGTATAAATATTACCGATATTGCCCTATGCAAACACACGCGGTGGTGACGAGACGGAGCAGCCATACTTGCCGAAGCCCAGAGCAGAGCAGACCCCGCTGGCGCAGCCCCGCCTTCCCGACGCGCTGAGAACGAGACGCGCTGCTTTCTCCTGCCAAGAAATCCAGCACCGGCGTTTCCGGGTAGCCCTCGCAGGCAGCCTGGAATATCGAGAGCAGAGAAGAGAGATACCATCCCTCATTCATCCTAACTTCCAGGTACAGAACTGAATAACCCCTCGCAGAGAATTCTTTAGTCAGTCACTTGGCAAAAACAAACTTAACTTAAACTGTAACTTTCTATTCCCGCCCACGTATTAGGCTTAGGTCAGGTACACGAGGTAGGCGTATTTAGAAACACCAGTTGAGTACGTTTAGTCAAATGTATATGTGTATGTAATATATTTTATTCATTTTAAACCTTCATATGGCTTAGAAACCATATCAATGTTTTTACAGTATTATTTTATACTTCTGCTTCTAATGTATGCACTTTACTTAACTATAAGTATTGCAATAATATCGATCCATTTCTCTTGTACGAGAAAAGAGACTGATCAATAAATAACATCTTTTATTGAACACGCCCGTCTCTTCCTTTTCTCGCGTTTGGAAAGGGCGATAAAACTAACGTAAGACATTTAGAGTAACTCAGTCGTGCTTTCTCACTCAGACCCCTTTCTCCCATAATACTCCAAAGACGTCTGGAGTGGGTAAAAGGTAATATCCGCCAAACCTCGCAGGAGGAAATTCCTATGTATGGTACTTGGTTTAGTCAACGTTGAAGGATAAAAACCGTTCCAAAATATTGTGCATCTAATCTTTCGTTTCCATAAGAAACCTGATCTGCAAACAAAAGAAATAACCATCCTGTCAGTAAAATGGTAGACATTGATGGTAGACAGTGATGAAGAAAGAGAGGCAGTTAGATTAGCAGCTGACATAGCAGCAGCTGATACTGCACTGCAAGACGCAGACCCGGATATAATACTCATCCCGGTCATCAAAAGGAAATCTATAACCTTAAAACTTATAGAAAATGGACTGACACCTAGAGGTGGCACAGTCATATTCGTAATTGAGGCACACGAATATCGGCAGACAGAGGTATACTATTCATGGATACATTTTCCAGCAGCAAATGCTGTAACAAAGTACTTCCACTATTACAAAATAGAGGAACCTCCTGAAACGTACACTCCTTTCGAGGAGGTGGAAGTACCACTCAAATTTCAAGAGCACCTGCTCTTATTTGATGGCGCCCTAAAACATAATAATCACATCACCAGGCTCGGTCCTTTAGGTAGACCAGGAGCAACGTGGCCGGTCCTAGCCGGATACACACCACATCCAGACATCGATGGGATGTCTGCAGCAAACCTTTTAACACAGCTAAAACAACTAATAAAAATACACAGACAATTAGTCCAGTATGTGATGCGGACTTCAACAATTCAACCAGCGATTAAAATTCCACAGCTGACCCCTCACCAGGGGAACACAAATAAAATTACACCACAGAAAATACAGTCCTGCCTAGGTAAAGTACCGGCTAAACGGGAACAAATACCATTCTGGTTGGCACAGAAAATCACCCAAATAGAGGCGGTGTTTCCTGACACCACCCCATTAGAAAAACACAGGATTCTGACTATCTGTCTTCCAATGGGAATCGCACCACACATTGAGGACTGTGACACTTGGGGTACAGTCTTTGCTTCCATCTACACAAAAACGCACGGTGTTCCATCCATTTCGGTAATACCAGATGTGCTAAAACAAATTCAAGACGAATACGGTCCAGAACCCGCTTTAACTCTTGGTATGAAATTACTAAAAGACTTCAAGCAGGTCTCGGCTATATTATTAGCCAACATAAAAGGTGAAGCAGCAAACGTGGCGATCCGCCAGAGGTTAAAGGAGACAGATATAGCAGACCAACCAGCTGAAATTGCCAGAATCATAGAAAAATCCTATGAGGAACTAGGCAGAGATAGTTTAGGTGGAATACCAGTAAAACCACATCTGATTGAAAGTCCTGAAAAAATATTTTTTAATAATAATTCAACATCACAGAAAAAGAGCTGGGATGGAAACAAACAATCCAATCCTAAAGAAAAGAAATTCCAGTCCAGAGGAAGGTCTCCTAGGCGAAGAGAAAAATCTCCGAACCAAAGACACAGGTCACCCCAGAGTGACCCCTCTGGGAAAAGATATAACCTTAGAAATAGGGATAATATAAAAAAGCCTGATAGATATCAAGACATTGATACACGTCCCTCTCAATCTTTTCAGACTTCCTCGCAGAAATCGGAAAGAAGAGGACGATCAGAACAAATAGAAGAGCACGCCAAGTCCAAAGACAAGGAACCTGCTCAGCTAAAAAAGAAATTACAATTTCCAAAAAAGAAGGTAGCCAGTATCAAGGTAGTTAACAATGCCGAGAATACTGAGGACACAACTGAAAAACGGAGAATGGGCTCAGACAATGCTAGACAGCGCAGCAGAACTGAGCATAGCTCGCAAAGTCCTTATGAATCATCTGGAGACAGTGGACACGAATGAATATCTTCAAGTGGAAACTGCAGACACCAGAGTTAGCAAACCTCACAAAATATACAAAATAACATTACGTATAGAGGGGGATAAGACTAGAAAAATAAGGGGACTATTTTGGGATAATCTCTCCAAGGGCTATGACATCCTTCTAGCTGAAAAAGACTGGCCACCAGAGTTTGTCAGGGAGTGCCCTCATGGCGAAGAAATAATTATGCCTGCCTTCTCAAATCATATCCCAATTCATAAAAAATATACACTTGCAAGAAAGTGGGCAGTAGCTCTAGCTCCTGCTTTATATAAAAATCACGTAGGATGGGATGAGGACTCTCCTCCTCACAAAATCCAGTTAAAGTCACAACCTACTGCACAAAGGCAGTACCCAATTAAGCAAGAAGCTAAAAAACAGGTAAAAGAAATTCTAGATCAGCTAGAATACCAGGGGGTGATTGAAACTTGCACCTCACAAATGAACAACCCTTTGTTTCCGGTCTCCAAACCAGACAATTCATATCGTCTAGTTTTGGATTACCGACACCTTAACTCATGTTGCAAAACTTTTGCAGTGCAAAATTCGCATAGTGCTGCACTAATGAATAACATAGTGCACAAAAAATACAAAACAACCTTAGACATCTCTAATGGATTCTTTTGTCAAAACATAGCACCAGAGAGCAGATATTTGTCTGCATTCTCAATAAATGGCACTCAAAAACAATTCTGTCGGTTAGCCCAGGGGTACAAGAACAGCCCGGGAGTATTCTCAGCGAGAGTAACAGAATTACTACAAATATATGACGACGAAGCATTATCGTATGTCGACGACATATACTTAACAGATGATGACTTGGAGACTCACTTGAAGAGAGTGAACACCATAATACTTGGGTTCGCAGCAGAGGGTTACAAATTCAACTTTAAAAAATCCAGAATTGCCCATCTGACCGTCCTGTTCTTAGGATATGAATTATCAAGTGAAGGCAAAAGCCTGGCTGACAATTTTCTAGAAAAATGTGCCGTCCTCCAAGCACCTAGAACACTAAAAAACCTACAGTCGATTCTAGGCTTCCTAAATTTCGGAAGAACATACATTGCAAATTACGCAGAAAGGGTCAAACCCCTTTATGATCTGATAAAACCAGATTTTAAAAGATCCAATTGGACTCAAATACACACAGAAATTTTGAGATCCCTACAAACAGACATGCTAATTAAAACAAAATTAGAAACAAGTGATAACACACGCAATCTTGTGATTCGAGTCATCCCAGGGAGATGCGGATTCACATACCTGACCTCTAATGAGGGAGAAAAGGTACCAATTGCATTCAAAACACACTTGTACACAGAAGCTGAACAGAAATTCAGCAACAAAGAAAAAATTGTTCATGCAGTTCAAACCGCAATAGCTAGAGAAAAAGATCAAGCTGACGGTAGACATATCACAGTCAGAACAGCAGAATCAGCCTTTGAGGCACTAACAACACCGTGTAATTTACCAACAACAACATTTAATCCGGAATGGATACAATGGGTGAATTCAATCACAACGGACAAAGTATACTATTACTTTGATCCAGAACTAGAAGAAATGGAAAATTTAGGATATGAAAGAACATTCCCTCTGCCAATCGACATTCTGCCTTTACGACTTTACGCCTGTGTAATTTATACAGACGGACATGCTCAACCCCCCGTTTGGGGAGAACAGGCATACAACCCCACATGTGGGATTACAAAAGAAGTGTGGCGAGGAGGTAAACTAAAACCTCTATTAACAAAAACACACTCAGTAGAAACTAATTCAGAACAACAGACTGAAATATTAGCATTGAAAATGGCGCTAGAGAATGCGGATCGCGAATTCCCGACACTTATAGTGTCAGATTCATATTACTGCGTCAAATCATATAACAAGGATTTGCAGACATGGATTCAAAACGGTTACAAAGATGACACAGATGCACCAATAAAGCAGAAACTGCTCTGGGAACAAATAGCTCTTTTACAAAAAGAACTACCAAAGACTCACGTGACACACTCACTGAGTCATCAACGTGATGGCGTTCACGTTGCAGGGAATTCATTGGCTGAAACAGCCACAGCGGCAGCCACTAAATCGGCTCCCGTAGTTCGAAAAAAGCGTACATTAAAATACATTGACGGTGAAACAGTGCTAGCGGTGAAAACGTCATCAAAAGGCGACTGCTCAGCGCTACCGATCAACTATCCACTCAATTATACATACATAATCGATGCAAACTACGTCCCTTTTGCTCGAATCCCTGGAGTGGGGGATAGAGTGATTCCAAACATGGACAGGAGAAACTTGTTAATCGCAGACGCACATATGGGCGAGGGTCTCAGACACCTCAAACTAAAAGATTCTCTGGAAGAATTACAATCAAGGTACTGGTGGCCAGGCATGAGCCTGCATCACACTATGTTTGTAAAAAACTGCCCAAACTGCAACAGAAATCGCAGTGGGGAGAGAAACGGTGTAATACCTCGTCGTTTCACTCCAGAAAAAATCAAGAGTAAAAAGCAAGACTTGCGATTAACATATACAGGCTAGTTTCCACTTATAATGTAGATCACCAGCACTCGGCTGACGTCTGGACTGTTATACAAAGATTTACGAGTCTAAATGGCATATACGCTAAGAGCATGCTACGTTTGACCATTGTTTTCACTCTAGCTCTCCAGCCTGAGGGGAAACATGGCCAAATGAGCATAGCTCAGCGGGAATCTTCTCACTTCCTTCCTGAGGGATACGGGATGGTGTAAAGAAAAACCAAGGCATAAAGCAATCTATAACGGAAAGGATATTAGGTTCGGGAGCTGGGTGGGTCAAACATCTAATAAGTGTCCAACATAGTCTAAATAACTTGCCAAGAAATTCTCTGAAGGGATTCAGTCCGTACGAATTATTATTTGGAACTAGGATGTTGATCTCTGACCTTGATAGTCAGACTTCAGTGGTGAAAGAAAAAAGCTTTGATATCAAAGACCGTTTGGCTATTTTGCAGGACTTAAACAAAACAAGAAAAGACCTGAGCAACATAAAGTTGAAACAACAGCCAACAACCACTGAAGAACCACCACCTGTCCCAGCAAGACCTGTCTGGATTCCAAAAGTCGGGGATCTAGTCAGAGAAAAGATCGCGGTAAAGAAGGAATTTGGGCCTTCTTACAGAAAAGCAGTTCCTGTCTTGTCTGTCAACGGGACAAGATCAGTTGTACTACCGCCGCTTGCTGGTAAAAAGGAGAACCGAGTTGTATCCATCGACCTGGTAAAACCACAATCATGTGGCCGATAACAAATAGTAGGCCAAGTGGACTCCCAATAAGTAGCAGAACACCAAGGTTTGCTACCAGTACAGAGGTCCTAACTAAGAGGCTCATTACATTCGAAACGCCTACAGAAGAACAACAAGGACTATGCAACAATACAATGGAACTTAGACCTCTGAAAACCCAAATAAAAACATTTAGCAGAGACACACCAATCTATAATGAAGTACCAAGTGCAAATGCAAGAAACAGTAATCCTGAACCAATTGGAACAATTGACAGAACTGCATCCGGCTACTTCATAAACTTCGATGATTCCTCTGAAGGCTTCAGTGAATCAAAGACACAGCCATCATCAAAAACCTTTAAAGATAAAGCTAAAGAACTTTTGAAACAACTGAAAGAAACATATCTGATTTCTCCATGGCTTGAATTTTGGGTGGGTTTTGGTGCATTTATCCTCATACTTTGGCTCATCATGGTACTAACTTTGGGATGCTTCATTGAGGGAAAATATGCTAAAATGGACACAGCAAGTCAGAAAATCAACTTGATCCTCAAACCACACACATCTTCACACGTCGAGAAAAGAGAACTTTCTTCAGCCAACTTCACAGCCAATCCTATACCGGGTGGGGTAGCATGGGACAACACTGACTATGAAATTTATGGTCCGGTCGAAATCCTGAAATATCCACACCAAATTAAGATCTCATTGAGTGACTTTGTAAAACAAGGCTCATTTGCTGATGATTGGGATTTCGAAAGCATTAATAATATGATGTCTGACTTAGTAATGTCTGCTAAATTTACCAAACATGATTATTTGCAGGGTTCTACAAATTATGATAGTATGTACTGTTATAACCACTATGGTAACCATTTTCTACATAGATCTGCACAACCTAGAAATGTTTTAAATTATAATCAATGGGAACATTGTGCAACACCTCCAAAAGGAAGCTCAAGAACCATTTACGACAAATATTCATACTTTTCAGGTTTTAACATAAGTAATGCTGAAACATTTTATTTCAAATTGTCAAACAAGACAGGGACAAAGACCATGATAACCAACACAAAATTGATATATTCAGACTCATTCTTTGAACAAATGAATACTTTTGGTTTTGATTATTGGGACAAAAATGTTGAATTGAAAAGTGTTTGGGGCACAAAAGAATGGCAAGTACAGGGTATAGAATCTTTGTTTAGAGCCTGCATGATCCCAGAACAAATTATATTTTTAAAGGACACTGTTCAACAAACTACCTGTCTTGGCCTAGCCAAAATCAAAGACTTAAATAAACCGTCTATTCCAAAACCAACAATGAACAGCAATAGTTCTACAGAAGAAGAGATAGACGTAAATTATGTATTAAACCAAAACAGAACACATCCAGATTGGAAACAGTGGTTGATCTGGCCCACAGATACTAATAACTGTCAAGACAGATTCCTGAACAAAACACAGGGGTTCAAAATGACCAGGCCAGACCCTAGATATCCTCAAAGACATCACCCAGGGATAATAACCACCTACAGTGTGGGCAAATTATGCCTTCAATGGCTACAAACTTCCACACTGGCAGAAATTAAGCAACACCTAACTTTACTTACTGATGGTGCTGACTTGCGTGATTTCACTATGGGACCACGCAAACAGCGTCAAAAGCGTTTCATAGCAGCCTCTGTATATGCAGCATACAATGAGGCCTGGAAGGTTACTCAAATTGAAACAGCAGAGAGAATACGGGAAATTGACCGTATTAATGTGGAAAAATCACTTTCTGTTGTGGACAATGGGTTAATGACTCTGTCCTCCAGAATTTTTTCTTTGGACAGCATTGTGTCTTCAGCAATCGACATATTATCGCAAGACTTGCTGTTGTTACAACACGGTCAGTCACAATTGCGTTCTATTGTACAGCTTGGCTGGACGTTACAAAATCTGCAATCAGGCTATGTGCCTTGGCGTTTAATCAACACAACGTCACTATTCTATATCTTTAACCTTACTGATAGACAAATCAGTATGGCCCAAAAGGGAGCTGATTATACAATCCTGAGCATTGAGAAACTTGAGAGATTACCAGTGACAATGTCAGAACGACCTGTCAGTGAATGGATAATACATGGGATAATAAATATTCCAATATCAACCTTCAGGTTTCAATACTGCCAAAAATATATACAGGCTGGCATGTACGAAAAATTGGGAAAAGGGTACATAAAAACAACATGGAACCTGCCCTATTCACATGCATGTGTCAGTAATAAAGGACAGAAAGTGTTTCTTAGTGGCAATAATTGTGCAATGTCACTAAGTGGTACACTTCTGTGTAACGGAATTAGTTTGCATGGAGCCTGTGAAGGGAACTCAAATAACCTTTCATGTCACCAGCAAGGCGCACCTGCAACAGAGATTGAACCATTCTTTCAAAGACTCTATAATGGGAGTTACATTCTAATTGTAGATCGCAGATGTTGTAGTCTTATGCCCGGGACTCCTTATCTCGTAACTACGACTGCGAAGGTCAAGTGCTGTGGACACTCATTGTTCCCCAGCTCCTTTCCAGACAGGGAGGCAAGGGCATGGCCCAACTTGAAAATTACTTCTATTCGAATAGATACTTTAAGCAGAATGAAAACAGTGCTTCTTCAGACGCCTACACGGCTCACGTCATCAAAAGAAACGTATGATCTACAAGTCGCAAGGACGACTGCAGAGATACATTCATTGTTATCAACTAATTCCCCCATACATTTGGCAGAAATCCTGAATGAAATCTTAAATATTTCTGATACCAGTGGGGTCTCACAAGTTATTTAAGACAGTATTTTCGATGGCACTAACACCATTCAAAGCCATACTGGGTATTTTTCCAGATTTCGTCCACTCGATTTTTGGCGGACTTCCCCTCATTTTAGGACTGATTGCAGGAATCCTATTCCTAGTCCTTATTTTTCGTTATGGCAAACCATGTCACAGACAAAACACCTGCGACAAGGGAAGAAACAATCCTAGCCATTGGATACCGGGACCGGATATCAAGAATCCTGGGACTATCCCGGCATAGAGACCTGAACATGACTTGGTTTCTATCATTTCGACCTATGTGGCAACAATGTGTTTTACCTGTATTAAGGTGCCTGCTATGCGGAGAAGAATGCGTGTTAGACACCTGTCTGACGCTACAATCGGATGCGCCAATGGATGCAGAAACATTGTTGAGTCCGATCAAGGCTCACGCTTTGTGCTGCCCTCAAAGGCTACCAATCCTGATGACGGCATTCGTGGAAGCTTCACCACTACGATTAAGGGGTAGTGAAGTTCAAGATGAAAGCAGCATCGATCAGGTACGACCTTCTGTCAGCAATCCAAATCAGAATGTCAATGGAGACAATCATGCGCACGAATGCATGGTTACACCTATTTCCGAGTTAGTGGAACTCTCCCAGGAAGCTGTTGACAACTTTTCGAAAGCCTAAATGATATGATGTTCTCACCAGAGCAGAAATAGAGACTTTTGAACAAGCCCGTACACGGCGTTCCCTGAATTTGGCCTTCAACTTTAATAATAAAGTCACATGAACAATTTTCCCTCCAGTTCACGGACAGCAATTTTTTCAGCAGCCCCAAAATATTTTTGCATATTTTTCGGGACACTATCTTCTGCTTAAAGTAAGAACTATTCTTAGAGAACTAAGATTTCTTAATTTAGATAGCTTATAGACATTAGCTGCCCGCTGGTATGTTCATTGTTATTATATTCTGTGATGAAATGGTCTCGAACCTTTTTTCTGTATTAAGAGCCATTTCATGTGTAAATTTTCATATACAAAATAGCAATAATGTATACAAATGCGTGATTACTTTAGCATTATTCTACAGCTTGAGTGCATACTATACATATGCCTGCATTTTCCTGTATATTTGATAATTTCAAAATGCATTTATGTATTTTGGGGTGGTAAGGTATACACAATACTCTACAGTATGTTTTACTATGCATAGATTAGTAAATATGACCATAGTTAGCGTGGAGTGGGTGTGATGTATTCCTATAGGTTCTGTATCGATCCCCCTATTCCTGACCCTATTCTGGTTAGCAAACTAACAAGTTCACTAGCAGCCATCCCATGAGGCAGAAAACCCCCATGATGCAGGAACCGTTATCTGATAAAGCCACACTACGGCACAGGAACGTGTTATCTGATTAGGTCATAACGCTTGCCATCTAATTAGACAAGCGATATTCCTCCAGCCCCTGATAAGGCATACGGAGTTCTCATAACAAATCAAACCTATGACAACCTGGGAAAAACCCTGCGGCCATTGTTTTGATTTCACCGAGAACTTTAGCAAAAGAATGTGCTAACGACCTGGTCGTATGACATCCTTATTGACGTATCTATGTCCATCCTTACGTCAATCTCGGCACCCCAAAGGTATAAATATTACCGATATTGCCCTATGCAAACACACGCGGTGGTGACGAGACGGAGCAGCCATACTTGCCGAAGCCCAGAGCAGAGCAGACCCCGCTGGCGCAGCCCCGCCTTCCTGACGCGCTGAGAACGAGACGCGCTGCTTTCTCCTGCCGAGAAATCCAGCACCGGCGTTTCCGGGTAGCCCTCGCAGGCAGCCTGGAATATCGAGAGCAGAGAAGAGAGATACCATCCCTCATTCATCCTAACTTCCAGGTACAGAACTGAATAACCCCTCGCAGAGAATTCTTTAGTCAGTCACTTGGCAAAAACAAACTTAACTTAAACTGTAACTTTCTATTCCCGCCCACGTATTAGGCTTAGGTCAGGTACACGGGGTAGGCGTATCTAGAAACACGAGTTGAGTACGTTTAGTCAAATGTATATGTGTATGTAATATATTTTATTCATTTTAAACCTTCATATGGCTTAGAAACCATATCAATGTTTTTACAGTATTATTTTATACTTCTGCTTCTAATGTATGCACTTTACTTAACTATAAGTATTGCAATAATATCGATCCATTTCTCTTGTACGAGAAAAGAGACTGATCAATAAATAACATCTTTTATTGAACACGCCCGTCTCTTCCTTTTCTCTACAATCTGATGAGACTAAGAATGCACGTACTGACTGAGTAAAATAAATTGCCTTTTGTTCACACGACTCTCGAGATACACTCTTGATTAGGGGAGAGCAAAGTTGTCATGTTCTATGGTTTTCAGAAACTAAATCCCTTCTTGTCTAATCAGGGAAGTTAATTCCTTCCTGAACATTCGAGAAAGTTTCTAGTGAACTCTGAGCTAGCTGGCAAACCCAAAACTTTAAGTCTAATATCGACAGTAGTAGACCTAGTTAACGTCTGGTCTAGGCCTATACTATTGAAGGTATTATTCCAATGCGCAGAGCCTATTGGGATAATAGGAACTACACTACAGCACCCACCGCCAAAAGAACCAACCGATAAATGCCTCAATAAGGCCAAAGGCAGCGCCCATGCCCAAATAAGGGTGGAGAAGCCACCGGGAGATCAAGACCTTGCCCCGACGAGTACAAGACACGCCTCCTGGACCTCAACGCTGCCAGCGTCACCTAAGTGCAGCGGGGTGTCGAGGTGAGTCGCTCAGTTGCCCCCTCCCATTTGCCAGAGCAACGGTGGTGTTGCCCTCCATTGTTTGGCAGAGGGAGATGCCGGATATTGCCAGAGACCCAGTGGTGGGCGATCCTTCCTAGCCAGCCCAGCCTCACGGTAATGAGGACAGCCGCTCCAGCTGTGAGCATGGCGGCATGATAACTGCCCGCCCGGCATCACCCTGGAGCACCCGCCTAGTGTCCAGCACCTCCCCCCTTGCGTGCCGCCCCGTCACACCGCGAGGGAAGCAAAGAGCCGCGACGAGTTCGGAGACCTGTTGCGTGCTGATAACGAAGTGAGGAGCAGTAAATACCAATCCCGCAGGCTATGTAAAGGTGTGGCCCTCGGTCAGGGAGAAAAAGGGGGCATGTACCGAGTGCCCCCAAACTTAAGGAGACCCGCGGTACCCAGAGCGCCCGGCTGGGCCCAGAGCCATCCGGCCCGCGTCATGTCCTCCTCAGCATGCCTCACTCCTCAAACCACCCGACATCGGGCCTGGCGGACCAAAGAGACTGTTGCAAGGATGAAACCCCCAGGGCACGTATAGGAAAGGCGGTGGACTGAATCAAGTCTACCTATACCGTGGCCCTGCCCCACACCGCTGAAGTGCTGACGGTGCCCGGGGGCAGGCGGCGCATTGAACACAGGCAATATGACCCTCCGTGCAAACCCCAGACCGCAGCTAAAGACCCGCTGCTGCCCACGAGGCAAGGTTGGGGGTGGGGATGGAAAACAAGGCTAAGACGCTCCGTGCTCAGCTTCTGACCTGAAAAGAGAGGCGACGGGCCCAGGCCTCTACCCTTGACACCAGGTGGTGCCCTCAAGTACGAGCCCACAACCTCACTGCCTTCGAGTGCGGTGATCGCTCATAGCGAGAAATCCCACACATCGACGGCCGTGCACTTCAAGTTCCGTGCAGGCCAGCGCGGCTGCCTCCTACCGGACCGCACCCCCTACCACAGAGGCCCCCCGTCCCACTAACTTGCCCCCAGTCACCCAGGACGTGGACGCTCCCTCACGGGGACCAGGGGCACGATATGGGAGAGACGAGTCCCCACCGAGCCTAGTCCAATAGGGTGAACCCAGGGTGGGGGGGGGGGGCGAAAACTAACCTCATGGTCCTCGGCGGTAGAGCAGGGGTCACACCACCAAACAGCGCGACGGGCAGCGGTCAAGAGACTGCTCAGTGGGCGGGGGAAGGTTTTATACCCTTGTCCCCCCTCCTCCTGCCGGACGTGACGTGGCTAGCAGACCCATTTGGCCACTCGCCCAGGGAGTCTGGGCAGCCAACTTCTGTGCCTTCCTGTGGCACTAAGGCGGCCGCCCTGTTGGAGGGTCCCCTATCGGGCCCCCCGGGCAGCCTTGGCATGTGTGCACGAATCATGCCATTCAGTTTATGGCAGCCAGCCACTTTCTCTAGTGCTTGGTGGACAATCAGATAAGGCAGGCGTATAGAATAGTAACATCCAGCTACATTCTATTCAGGGCTCCCAGAAGCCTAAAGTGCTACAGCGCTGTACAAGTGGTAGTAAGATGACAATCCATAACGCAGCATGGTGGACACAATGAAATAAAAAAAGCCCCATTCCATAATAAAAAGGCAATGAATGTGCTGAATTTAGTTTGTTATGCATTTACCTTACTGCTCAACTGTGTGAGCAAAGAACAAATAAATGTTACACAAAGCACAAAAATACCCACAACCAAAATCAAAGAAAGATGAAACAAATCACCACCGACACTCAACCCACAAGGCCTGAATATCCCACATCAGCTGCAATTCGCCATTAGTGCGGCTCTGCACCCGAGCTGGTTACCTGCCACCGGCGTTCAAACCACTATGCTCTCTTAATGTCCACGCTCATAGGAAACTGACTGGGGGACAATCGGAGCCATTTCTAGTTCTGCCCTGGGGTGCCCCGCCACACACAGTACAGACACTGCCCTGGCTGGTGTGCGTGGCAGCAGTTGCTCTGGAAAGCCCCGCTGGCTGCTGTCCACACAGGACTGCGCCGGGCACCGCACCTGGTCACAACAAAGCAAACGCAGGCCCAAAAGTCACAGACTGCAGGGGGGGGCCACAAGAAGAAAATAGTTTTTGAAGTAAAGAGGCCACTAGCCATGGAAGGATACTAAGGACGACATGACCGTCATGAGGAGGGACTAACCAATCGGAAGGCAGCATTTAGCACCTAAACCAATGTAAAAGATAGGCAGAGAGTGGGCAGAGCTTCCACAAAGCTTCCGCGCTATTACTGAATATTGCATGCCTCGCAAAGCGAGCAGCACATGTGCTGCAACACTAGGCTCAACCTAAAAAGTAAAAGAAAACATTTAATATTTATTTTTGTATTGCTGACCCAAGCACGCCACCATCCCAGTGATAGTAGACATTCCCAATGGGTCTCAACTTGCATCCTGCTTCATGAATATTGATGAGGCAGGTCCACTTGCAACCCATTGGGAATCACAAACAGTGTCTGAGACACTGTTGTGCATAGCTGTTCACGATTCCCTAAAATTCGCAATTAGGAAATCGCAAACTGACTTTTTTGGACATCTGACCCTCAGTTTCTAGTTTTGTGTTTAGTGTTATTTGACAGCATAAAAGGCCTAATCAGTCAGTCAGTAATTCTTTATTCAATGATTAAAAAACATCATAAAGGACACATATATACAGAATTAAAAATAGAATTAAATTACATCTGAACAACATCTTAATTTGCATTTGAAATCAGAGAAAAAGTATTCTTAAATAATCCAATGATTAGCCCTCTCCTCTTGTGTTTCTTAACCTCACAGCAATCTTAATAAAGTTCGAAATACAATGAAGTGTCCATGGGTCGTTAGCTCTTTGCAAAAAAGTAGGGCAGTTTTAGCATGACAGAACTTCTCTTTTTTTTAAATCTCCACCAAAAGTTTTCGCCTAGGATACTTAAAAAAGGGGCACAGAAGTACAATGTGAAGGGTGTCCTGCGGAGACCGATTGTCGCAGCCGCAGGCACCCTTCTGCTCAATTGTCAGTGTAAAACCTGGCGGATCGGCCAGTATATGTGGTAATAAATAAAGCCTCAAACGGGTCATTAAAAACCTATCCTGTGCAATGTGCATCAGATACAAATATGGCTCCATGCCCTCATTGTTCTTTAAAAAACTGTGGGAACCTACAATGTGTTTGGTTATCTCCTCTTCTGCTCTACGTGTGAGCAACTGGTCAGACAACATTCTTTTAATTTTCAGTTTATCAGTGTGCAAGATAGTGCTGGGGTTAATAAAAAGGTCCTTCCGGTCCATGCCCTCCAAGGTGACCTTAAAATACTTTAACCATGGTATTTGTAACCCTTTATCCCTGTGCAGACAGTCTCTCAAAATTTGTCTGCTTAGTTCTGCCTCAAGGTTTGCCCAGATTTTTAACCATGCCATGATGGGTCTTAACTTGACCTGGTCCTCTATGAAAGGGATCCCCAATTCACTATGTACAATTGTAGCTCGGGTACTCTGAGGAACTTTTAAAATCCTGCGCAAATATTTGTTTTCCTCCAGTTGCAGTTGGTCCACATTGACATAACCCCACACTTCTGATCCATACATGACTTTCGAACAGCCTATTGAACTATAAAGGTTCATCACCTGTTCCGGGGACCAACGACCTAGCCTTCGGCCAAAGTTTCCTATTGCCCCATTTGTGGATATCAATTTAGTGCAACGATCCTCAACTAGGGATTTAAATTTTAGTGCACCATCAAATAGCAGTCCCAGGTAGCAGAAAGACTGTACCTATTCTAGTGTGTGGTTCCCTATTTTATATGAGAACCTCGTACAAGGCTTGGTTCCAGCCAACATCACAAAGGACTTGCTCAGGTTCACCGACAGATCCAAAGTGCCCATAAATGTAAGAAATCCATCAATTAAACATTGCAGGCCCTTTGGGGTGCGGGCAAGCAGGACCGGGTCATCTGCGTATAAAAGCACCGGTATATGACGCGGACCTACTCTCGGGTAATCTGTGTTTAAATCAATCAAAGCCTGCTCTAGGTTATTAATATAAAGCGAAAACAGGAAGAGGGCAAGGATGCAGCCCTGTCTCACCCCGCTCGTACAAGGGAATGGTTCTGTATTTCACCCCTCCGTGTTATAACGCACTTTGGCTGTGGTGTCCCTTTGCAGCTCTCTAAGGATGTTGATCAAACCTGGCTCAATTCCCATATCCTCATCAGGCACCATAGCTTTTTCCTCTTAACATGGTCGAAAGCGGCCGCTAGGTCCATAAACCCCAGATACATAGCTTCATTGCTGGCTTTAGTGTATTTTGCAACTAGCAAATAAAGATTAAGGCATTGGTCACTTGTGGACCTCCCAGTTCTAAAGCCATACTGGATATCCGTTATTATATGGTGATCTTCTGTCCATTCCATGAGCCGCAGCAAAATTACACGACCCAAGATTTTAGCTGAGACGTCAATCAGGGAGATTGGTCTATAGCATTGCGGGTTATCCCTGTTGCCCTTCTTAAAGATGGGAACAATAACTGCAGTAGACCAGGAGCGAGGTAAACCATACTGAACTGCTGCATTTAACACTCTTGTGAGAATGGGCGCCCAAAAATCTACATTGCTCAAGTACAAGTCAGGTGGTGAGCCATCAGGGCCTGGAGCTTTGTTGCGTGTCAGGCCCTGGATCCCCTGTATTATTTCAGGTAGAGAGAACTCGATAACTGGGCCCTGTAGATCAGCCCACCCCCTCTCCATATCTATATCCTGGTTATGATTGTACAATCCCTCAAAATGTGATACCCACTGTGCCAGTGGTAAGATTTTCTTCCCAATACCAGGGGTATTACTATCCGGAAAGCATGGGTTATTTACAATCCTCCAGAATTGGGCCATGTCCCTTCTTTCTCCAGCCTCTCTTAGGTCTGCCCATGCTTCCTTTTGAAGAGTAGTTTTTCTTTGTTTAAGCGCGCATTTGTATGTTCGTCTGGACTGAACTATTCTTAAATTGTCTCTGGGGTTAGATTTTAGACTGGTTTTTATTCTCTCAGGGCTCGTGAGCACTTCCTGTCGAACCATCTTGGCTGCATGTTTTTCTTCATGGGAGCTTTTGTTTTTAGAAGACCATCTACCTATTCGGTCACTGAACTAAATGCCCTGACCAAATTGCCCCCCTCTATCAAGGGATCAAGGCATTTACCAATCTGTGCTTTTCCTTTTACCATTAGATCTTTATAGAAGGCTTCACTGTCAATTTTTGCCCATCTAAGTCGCCTTCCCTGGTCGGTTACCTTCAACACACTATCCACCTGAGGGTGTGTCTTGGGTCTACCCCACTGTATTAGCTTAACAGTTAGGGGGTTGTGGTCGCTAAAGGGACTCCAGTCGATCCCCACCGTACTAATCCAATTCTTTGCTTGCCTAGACACTAAAATATAATCAATATAAGAGGAGCATCCTCTCCCTTTTAAAGTTGGGGTGGGGGACCCATCTTCTTCCAGGCAGGCCAGATCAATCGTATGTTCTAAATCGTGGGTCTTTAAAAGGTTACTGAGGTCTGTTCCCTCTGGGGAATGTTCCAAAAAATTGGGCCCTTCTCAATAGGGCATCGGGACCAGTCTGCATTCAAGGGGAACAGGGTTGGACACATGTGACAGTTGAAATCACCCATTATTAATATAGTGGTTTCTGAAACAACTTTTCTATGGGCTTCTTCCTGATGAAGTCTATAGTCTAGTTCCTTTATTGTAGGATTGTTTCCTTTTGTGAACCCTGCATTATATAAATTGAACAAGGTCAACCTTAGCCCGAAACTGGTATAGCCTAAGGCCTGGATGGTGTCTGTGGTCCAAAGGGGACTGGTCCAAACTCCCTCCAGGTTTAGGTCTACATATACTGATAAGCCTCCAATCGCTCTTCCTGACCTTGCTTTTTGAGCTGGCACAAAGAAACATTTGTACCCTGCCAAATGGAAGGGGTTACTGACAACTGACCAGGTCTCTTGTAGGCTAATTATCTGAAACCCACTGATGTACTGTCTCCATTCGTTGTTGTTAAATTTTCCTGCCAGGCCCACGGTATTCCAGGATAATATCTTTAGCCCCCCGCCACTTGAAATTCCCTGTCTAGGTAATTATCTCTGACTTTGGACCCTCAACCCTTCCTCCGTATATGAAGGTGTAATTTGTATCCCGGGTCTCTGTGTTGATGACAGGGCTGGTGCCAACCTCGACTTCTCTTCCAGTGACCTACATGTTTGAGGGCGAGGTTGGCTTTCAGTCTCCTGGGTGATCTCCCTATTGGAGCTTATTAATAAATAAGGTACTTTCCTTGCAGGGAGTTGTGGCCAGACATCATTTTTAGTCCCACCCAATCCTGTTCCTGCCCGGTCCAGTAAGTTAATTTTGACACCCTCAGTCCTGATTGATACCACTACTTGATCTGATGATGTTCGTGGTCAATCGTTATCTTTTAGGGACATAAGTGGACCAAATCTATTTTTCCAGTTGGGGACATCTTGTTCATTTACCAGAGCATCGTTTGTGGGATAGCTTCGAGCCCCCTTGCCATTTTGGCCCATCCCCGGTCTACCCAGGTAATGCCTTGGATCGTGGAGGGCACATTGCATGGGATAAAAATATCCCAGCGGCACCGTTCTTCTATTACTTGCTGATTGAAAAGAGCCACTAGTTAATATATGCTCCTCCAATCTGATGTCCCTAAAGTTCACAATTATACAATTGCCCACCAGGTCTTTGCTTTTCCTACCAATCCAATTCACCCTTCTAACATGTAAGATTTCTCAACTTTTGTTCCCTACCAGTGGTCTGTTAGCATTCAGCCAGGCTATTGTCTTGTTTTTAAGTTCCGGGTAGGACTCTTTCTGGTCTGGCTTCAGTTCTGGGACTCCCCCAAGTACCACTACGTAGGGACATGCCTCAGGCGGAAGATTTATACTAGGTAGGGGCTTGATTGATCTTGGGTTAGTGTCTTGATTTAGATTTTGTGTCTCTGGTGATTTGTTGATCTGCAGCTTTTTATTTTGCAATTGTGCTGGTAACATACTAGACCCTCTATCTAGAACACTAGTACCTCCGCCCTGGCGGGGTACAGCGTTCATTTGTGTCGGCAAGCCAAGGGTTGTTGGGTCCTGTGTTGCACTTTGTAGGTTACTGACAGTGCAGTCGGATAGTATAACAGAGTGAAGGACTTTGCTAGGTTCTGATATGGAAGTACTACAACTCGCACTGGGACTCCTCGGACTGCCTAGTATCCTTTCCCTCTTGTGTAAATCATTTATAATTTTGTCCAGTCTACTGGCTAGTGGTTTAATCTGACTCACTATAAATGTTTCTAAAGATTTTTGTAGATCTATTACCACCAGGGCCATCCAACTTGGGGGGGCTCGCTGTTGGGCCACTTGAACCTCATAAACCTCTTCCTCTACGTGACTAGTTTGAGCAATAGTTGACCTTGATTTGATTTTCTTGGTGCCTGGATTCTTCTGACATACTCTTCTTTTCTTACTGGTAGGGGCTATCTTGTCTGGCAATGATGTCACCTGGGCTTCACCAATAGCCAGCTGTGCGCAAGGGATGTCCTGGGTGATTAACTCAAGGCTAGTCGTCTCTCCGCACGCTCTATTTAGTTGGATACTGCCCCTAGGGCTTTCCGCAACATGCGATCAATCGCGGTGGGTTGTATATTAGGAGGGGGCAATGAGTTAAGATCCTGTGCCATTACCCTTGGTGTTAGAGGGACATTTGATTTTGCTTTTGCTGCACGGGTATTTGCTTTGTTAGCCATGCTGTCTTTGGACACTAAGTTAAGTATGACTACCCCAATAGATTAAATCAAATCAAACACTCACAGAAAAGCACTCCAAGCCCCAAACAGATATACCATGGACCAGGAAGCCCCCATTTAGCCCTCTTCTTTTTGCTTACAGTTTTTGAGGGCCGAGTGTTCAGTTCAAGAGTCCCTCTGCAAATCCTTCTCGAGTCACTGGTTGCAATCACTCCCTCCGAGATGAAAATGTCCAGTGCCTAAGGGCCAAAGGGGGTGGCCCAGCCCAGCCTCCTCTGGCCTCTGACGGCCTTGGACGGTCCCGCCCTTGTCCCGGGCTTCTCCCGGCGCTGCCCGCGCGCGCCCGTTACGCGGGGGCTCTCAATGCTCTTTATGCGCCTCCGGGCGAGGGACAAGGCGTGCGCGGCTTCTGGGCGCAGGGGATGATGGGGGTTGAAGTCCCCCCCTCATGCGGCCGCGCCGTGATGAGCAAAGGCTGCGGCGGCAGGGGGAGACCGGCGGCTACAAGGGCGTAATGCGGGGCACCGGTAGCAATGAGGCAGAAGTCACCCGGGGCCCCCACAGCAAGCACACAGGTCCGTAGTCTAGAGCCCCGCCCTGGAAAAGGCCTAATCATAATGATCGATATTTAATTCCTCTCATGGTGAGGAGTGAACATAATAGCACTCACTCGGGGAGGTGATGAAGGTCCAGATTTTCCAGATGTTTTTATGGACGAAATTTGCCTGCTTTGTTCTTTGCGACCTGCAACAATGTTTTTTAAAGTGAAGTAGACGCGTTTAAACAGTCAGTAAACTTTTGTCAGCTCCAAAAATAGGTTTGCAAATGGATGCCATTTGAACAATTTGGACCAGACATGTTGTAGGCGTCCCTTCAAGTTTGAGTATTAGTTTGTGAGCTATTGAATGTTTTGTAACGGTTACTACAGTCTTAAAACATTATAAACAAATAACAGTTAGTTTGGTAAGCCATTCACAAAAGTAAATGTAATAAATAAACTTGGTTGGGGAGTAAGCACTGGGACAGGGGTCCACTGGCAACTCTTAAAATAATGATTTTTTGAAAAATTATTTATAAGCGCAGCACCGTTTTCTTCAATGAAAATGGGCTACAAATTTTTTAAAAAAATACTCACAGACAAGGTGGTCTGCTGATGGTAGCAGGTCAACATGGTTTTGACAGCCACCAACCAGAGTGAGTCACAGTTTACAACTTACCTCATTAATATTCATGAGGTAGATTGGATTGCGAATCACTCCGATTTGGAATTTTATGAGCCGATTTGCTAGTACATAGGTCGTTCATAAAATTCTTTACTGGTTGCAAAAATATTTGTTGCAAATTACCACCATTTTTTTGCGCCTAGTGTTTAGTGTATCTGGCCCTAAATGCCTATAATTCTATAGATGGGCAGCTAGTACCTGCACAGTGAGGCCAACGGGCAGATTTAATCAAAAGCACAGCACAGTGGGTGACCTACTTTATTGTAACATATAGGACACTTGACTCACTGAGAGTGACTTCAACGCACAGGGACGCCACCTGCAGAGTCTAACAAAAGGACGGGGGGCAGTTGGCCATTAGCACTGTAAATTCCGCGAACACGCGGAATTGCTTGTTCGCGATGCTTTTTTACTGTTTGCAATCGCTGTTTGCGTGCTCAGGGGGAAATATCTCGCGAACGCGAACAAGCAAAAAATTTCGGGAAATTGCAGAACACAGCATTTTGGGCAATTTCGCGTTCTCAGCGGAACGCGAAATTACCCAAATTCTTCAAATTACGTGAGCGGAACGGAATTTACTGCCCAGACCTAACTGTAACACCCCCGATCAGTGACTACGAGAGCAATAACACAGTGAGGTGGCTAAAAGTTAGCAGCAAAATGGAAAAAAAGCAAACTCGCTAGAACAATATCCAACACTACATTGACAATGTGAAATAGAAAACAGTGCAGGAGCATTGCAGCTGAATGACCAACAATAACACAGGGCCATCGTGGGTGAGCGACCAGCAGTACATTCGCCTTGGAGAGAAACAAAGAGCAGTTGGACACTATGGTTGGGTGATCAGGAGCACCATGGGGGATGACCAACTGAACAGTAACACCGTTGGGCATTAATCAATTAATCAACAGTGCATCAGCAGTTCTCCATTAACCAACAGAACAGATGAGTGATAAACAGCACATGACATGAGCAGGGCAATTGTACCGAAACCCTGCAGAGTGGACAAGGTAAGCGCCAATACTATTTGGGCACCACCAACATAGGTGTGTCACGGGACAGTGACAGAAAGCGCAGTAACCCTATTGGAGGAAGCAACAACAAGGTAGCAAGGAAAGGAGTTGGCCTAAGGGCTAGGGTGGTCGACCTAGAATCTGGGGAACTGGGTTCGAGTCTCGGCAATGACGCTGAACCTCCTGTGATTCTGGGCAAATTACTTAATCTCCCTATGCCAAACAAAAATGAATGTGTCCTCATGTAATGCAACTGGTTCTATGTAAAGCGCTCTGATACCTTCGGGTCATAAAACTGTGTAAAAAAAAAAGGAGGTAAGGTACAGTAAGTAACACCATATGGGAGGTGACATGCTACAAACTGACAACAAATGGGAAGTGACTAAATGCACAAATGTATCTTTGTTGGTAAGACCAGGGCAAAGTAACGTCAAATGTGTGGAAAATGGCACAGTGATGCAATGGAGTTACAAATAACACCACAGCACTATGAAGGGAAATGGTCATCGGCTGATTAATACCAGTAACATGGGGAATGCATTAATAGCACAGAAACACCATGATGGTGAGAGCTTGCACTGCAATGGTGTGGCGCAAAATGACCATGGACATCAGTAACTGATAGCCAGGGATAGCAGATGTTCATCTCACGAGAGACAAAGGTCTGGGTGAAAACAGAGCTGTGATAGCCCTTTATACTTTGTGTAGTTTCGACACTTTGTCCTTGCTCTTTCAACAGCAAATTGGAGGTTGTTAAGGGCAAACGTGGGCAGAGGGATGTAAATGTAGTTGAGCTTATATAGCGCACAGCTACCCGCAGTGGGTTTCCCGGCGCTTGCTTAGGGAACCCTTCCTGGTATTCCCCTGTGAGATAGTAGGGTATCCACAAGGTGGAAGTCAGGCATCCCGCCGCGAGGGGCCGTTGTGGAGATTAAGCAAGCTATTGCCCAGAGTCGCAGAGTGTGAACCCGTGAGTCGAGGAGGCACCGGGGCGAGAATTATCGAGTCCGTGGAATTTTTTAGCCCAAGACCCAGCCGAGGTGGGGAATTGAACCCTGGTCCAGGACCGATCTCAGCTTCCGGGTCTGCTGCCTCTAACCCCTGAGCCACACTTCTCCACAGGGATTAACACTGTGAATTATTCAGTGACCAAAAGGAGCATGATGTCACCTGGAGCATCTGTCGCGTTGCTGCGCCGGCACAGTTTTGACAACCTAGCACCAACACAAGCACCCTTGCTAAGGGTGCCTATGTTGCATACAGGATTGTATTATGTGTAAGAAGGGGACCCTTCCTGCGCAAAAACAATCCTGCGAGACAAATTTCTAAATCTAAGTGTGCTGTAGAATGCAGCACACATAGAAAGAGGAACTAAAGAGGAGAAATACAAATACATCTTCTTGTTACGCCTCTCCTGGGAAGGCGTATCTTTTTGGCACATCTCCAGGTTTACCAGTTTTGGTAGTTCTAGAATGTGTCAAAAACCATGGGAGTTGTGCGGGAACACACACACAATGCCCATGGAATGCCTCCCTAACCCAGAGTAAAGCAATTTGTGCTGCATTTCTTTACATTTATGAAGCCACTCAGGACTTGCTGTCTCTGTGGGCTTACTTACAGAGCTATTTCCTCTTCGAGATTGTCCATCTTCTGTTTCATAAGTGTGATTTTCCTTTGGTGTCTGGCCATAATGCAATTGAGGTGGTTTTGTGGATTGTCCTACAGTCATTGTGCCCTTAGGCTCATCTGCCTCTCAGCCTGGCCATCACTCCAGGTTAGTGCAGGCTTCTGCCTTAACATGTATTTTGTCTTCTGAATTTGCAGCATGACTGCCTAGTATGTGCATACGTGTGAGGACTGTGATGAGGAAGGGGGACGAGGTGGTAATTTCCGCATTACTTATCGATAGTCTACTTTGTCCTGAGTCATGTCTTCCTCTTCATAATCCCGTTCTCACTCTGCTCTACTTCCAAATGATGCTTGTTTGGTACTTACAGCAAGTGATGTAGCACAATGGAAAATACACATGGGTGGTGTTTAATGACACATCACAAATAATGTTCCTATTTTGACGTGATAAATATGGCATGGATCGAAGAAAGAAAGATTACTAGTAAATTATCAGTAGTTTACTAGAATTTCCATTTCTTTTATATTTAACAATGTTGATATCACTAAATAAGCTGCCTCCACACTCGTACAGATATTTCTGTTTTGGCATGGTAAGAATTATCGCTAAGGCAAATTGAAGCTGAACTCTTCTGAGGAAAAAAGTCCTTACCTTCCAGTTCGGGAAACAACCTTTACAACGCAACTTTTACAACGCACTACCATTACAATGAAACTTTTACAACGCAACATCCATTACAACGCATGCCATTACAACGCAACCATTACAACGCATGACACTACAACGCATACCACTACAACGTATGTCATTACAACGCAGTCATTACAACACATACCATTACAACGCATAACATTACCATCCAACACTTACCCTACTGTTGCACCCCCTGGAGTTAGAATAGTAATTTTTACCCCTACACTATCCAACACTTACCCTACTGTTGCACCCCCTGGAGTTAGAATAGTAATTTTTACCCCTACACTATCCAATACTTACCAAACATGCAATGTAATGTTATGCGTTGTAATGGTAAGCGTTGTAAAGGTAGTATGCGTTGTAAGGGAATGCGTTGTAAATGTAATCTTAAAATTTCGTTGTAATGGCATGCGTTCTAATGGAATGCGTTGTAATGGATGTTGCGTTGTAAAAATGTGTTGTAAATGTATGCGTTGTAAAAGTATGCGTTGTAACGTCATACATTCTCCAGTTCTTACACGGCCACCAGTGTGTGAATGTGCACAATGCTTACACAATGAAAGTCCATACCCCTCAAAGTTTTAAAAACAAGTTCTCTTTAGACTGAACTTAATGGTTCTTGCCCCATTCATGACAAATGATTGCAGTGAGCACAGGCAAGTTGAATAAAGTTGTGCACCCCTGAGTCATTGTTTGTTGTCAATATCTGAGACCAGTGAACCTGATTACTGCCTTGGGCCATTGATGTTTGATAATGCCCGTTGGTCGCTCACAGACAAGGGTATCAATCGTAATTTCACGCTGAAGGACCACCAACATGTTTTGCTGATTCTAACCGTATTTTGGAATCCTTTTACAAGGTGCTAAAGATTGCTTCACTGACTTGCGCAACAAAGAGCCGATTTGGCGTCAACTGCAGCCAGGGCTCACTGTCCTCAAACAAATACCTCATATATCAAAATCTATCTCGCTTGTACAATACTTGCTTTCAAAATGCCCGATTACACTTTGGCTGGGATTCAAATATCCTGGCATGCTCGGCAGAATTGGCTGTTAGACAATGCAAAAGCCGTTTACATAAACCTAATTAGCGACATCAGTAATACAGCCTCAAAAGAATGACATCTTTATGAGAAACTTTTAGTTTACTACTTGAGTGGTCTCGCCGGGCACAATTTGTTCTCGAATTAAAGATGTGGAAATTGGAATTAAAATATGTTGTTATATATCAATGTGAGTTACATGAACCGTTGAATATAAACCAGAACTCACACTAAATGTAAATACAATAATAATGAACCTTACTATCGTGCAAAACAGAATTATTCTCAATAACCTTGGATAACAGGTATTTTACCTTTGGAATGCTGAGAGCTCCTTTGAAAGCAATGGAGCAGCGGGCTATAAATACTGGTATAGGATCGCTGCTTGCAACACTAGCATGTCATAATCCACAGGCTCTCCCCTTCCCCATCCTCTCCAGGATATGTCGATTGGGCAGGGAAAAGAGAGAGCAGAGGCTGTGGACTTGGGCACACAGTAGCATTCATCTCCTCCCTCCTCAAGTAGGTCACGTTTGACTGAAGCCCCAGAGGGAGGAAATATTTCAACTGAGCTCCTAGGTCTCCCAGGCTTGGCTGAACAATGATAAACTGATTGGCCCAGCTGAGGGAGAACCAGAGTCTAACTTCAGTCTCCTTTCACAGCTGTTGCTCTGTAGACTACTAGAAGTTTCCTGTGCATGACTGTAATTGTTGAACATTCACAGCAAGCCCTATGAAACACAGGCTTAGGAGCCTTTAAAACTCTCTCTGTGTCCCGGGAGGCCTTTGTTTTTAGTTAAGACATCCCACCTTCATGGGTGGAATGTTGTAATAGCTTAACATATGCCCATTGTAGCAGCAGGCTATGCCACCCTTTAACGTCTGTTCCCATGAGTCACAGGGTCAAAACGGATTCAAGCTAGCCTGGCAGATGAGGGGTGTTACACAGAAACCGGACCCAGGATGCTTGTTTCCGGTCCGGTCCTGGCAGTTCGGGCTGGACTGTTGCCATGAGGCACAGGTTCAAGACTGATTCTCATATGACTGGGTCCAAACTGGGGTGGCGAAGTAAGCTACAGATTGATGATGGATTCAATCCAGATCTAGGACTGGGGGTGAGTGTCTGAAAAGTTTCAGCACTCCGTCCATCGTCTTCTTGTGTTTGCTTTGTTTGCCTTTGGCAGGGTATGCCCAGACGTTGGTCTCTTGCTCACTTTGCCATGGGATTCAAGCTAGCCTGGCTGATGAGGAGTGTTACCTAGAAAACGGTCCCAGGATGCTTGTTTCCGGTCCAGGGAGGACTTGACCTGGCAATTCGGGCCAAACTGCTCCCATGAGGCACAGGGTCAAGACTGATTTGCATATGACTGGGTCCAAACTGAGGCGGTGAAGTGAGCTAAAGAACGATGATGAATTCAACCCAGATCTGTGATTGGGGTGAGCATCTGAAAAGATTCAGCACTCCGTTTATCATTTCCTTGTGTTTACATTACTTAAATATAAAACAAGGGATGAATTACAGTTGTAAGAGAATAATATGGTGCTTGTTTATTGTTTAAGACTGGGATTTTTGTTCTTGTTCTCCTTACATGGGTACAAACGCAGTCTTTAGTCAATCATTTCTCTTGATGCCCTGGTTCCCTTCGCTGATGTGCAAGAAGTAAGCGTTGGTCGTGGGGTATTGTAGGACAGCCTAGAAATGCACAGTTTGGAGGTTGGGGAGACTGGGCTACCGAGTCTGCTGTTGTGTTTGGTACTTGAAGCATGGTAGGGCAACTAGTATGGATCTCTTTGGCGGCAAAGGGCAGGGCGGATGACAAGCAAGCCTACACTCTTGTTGATTTATGACACCTCACATGTTTTGCAGGGGGAAAGAGCACTAGATATTGACATCTTGATTTCATGTTACCCTGTGTGTGCTACTGTGTGAAGAGACAGATCCTGTAGTGCTCAACATTGTCAGGGTTTTTTAGTGTTACAGAAAGGGATGATTGGCAAAATGATTCCCAAGTTTTAACATGTGCGTATGAAGGAAGAGGATTCTCTTTTAAAATAGTTACCATGTTTTAAGCCTGAAACCTATAAAAGCCTCTAAGGAATTGGGTTATTAGTTGTGCAGGATGTGAGGCCTATGAAATTAATAGGTCTACAATTTTTCCTTATTGGGAATCAAGCACCCCATTGTAGCACTTGGTTCTCTTATCATAACGAAGTAGAGCAGTCCAATGCATATGCAGGGGAGGTGGTGTGGGCTAGTAATCACTGTTCGCTGGCACACAATAATACCACTCAATAAAATATTATCGAGTCTGTGCTTTTTCTTTGAAAATGAAAGTCATGCTTATTGCACACACACACTACGAAATACTACACGTTAATTTACAAATATACTCTCCATGCAGATTGCAATACCTTAAATAACATTCTGAAATCACATTTGACTCCACCTGCTTCATGACCCCCAAAATCATAGATACCCCTCATACCAGCTAGAACATCACAATATAGCAAGGAATCACTTTAAATGAACCAGGCTGATTAGCTTTGTTAAACGGTCATCACAATATAAGATTAGCCTATTGGATTTGTCAAAGGGATCCCCACAAGAAAAAGACCAATTACCACATTAAAATCACCTTTATTTCACTGAAATCAATAACCATGCTTAAATACAATCAATGATGTCAACAAAGAGCTGCAATGTTTTTCAGAAATCACTGTCAGCAATATATTGTCAATACAGCATTGAAAAACAACATAACATGTGTTGATATCTTTCCTTAACACATTTAGGCCACATAAAATGCAGCCATAGAAACAATCACTAGAGACTAATGCAAACTCAGGCTTTAAAGCCAAAGTTCCAGTCTGGAAATGCTTATAACTGGGAGAAAAGTCTCCCCAGGTCAGGTTTTGTATGACCTGGTAGACATAGGGTGACTGTAAATATTGAAGGGCACCTCCAGCAACCCCCTGGAGCACTTTTAAATCATGTTGGTGGTTCCCCTGCCATCCGGGGGCCACTGAAAGAGAAACTTATGCAAAAGAAGCCCCACAGAACAATATGGTGTGTTACCTCGGTAGAGCAGTGAATATTGATGAGCAGGTCACCCATTTTGTTTAGTGCAGCACCGTCGCCTTGCTAATGTCTTTTTTCTTTGTTTAAAAAAAAACTTCATGGGTGACCTGGTCTCTAGGAAAATCCAGAAGGTGATGAAGGTTGAAGGGGGCCAGGGTACAGCCCCACGGCCCCCGCTTCCCCAGCCACTTTCACGTACTTGCACACCTTTGATGTTGTGCAGGAGACATCATTTTTGCTTCTGCTGCTCCCACTTTTAGTGGGAGCAGTTCCTAGCTAACTCTCCCCCGCCCCCAGTAATGGGCAGAGGGAGCGGGAAAGTGCTGCTGTGCTTCTGGTCTTGGGGATGTTGTCAAGGGTCCCTACCTTTGTGTTTGGGGTCTGAGGATGGGGGTCCTGGGGCCCATGGAAGATGCGCCAGCCAGGGGGATGGGGTCCCTGGGCCCAAGTGAAGTTTTGGGAGGGGATACCATGTATGCCCCTCCTTGAGCCACCATGGTGGTAATTTAGAAATATGCAGCAAAGCCCCATGTGCTCCTTTTCTCTGCCAGGGTGTGAAAGGTCAAAATCTTTGGAAGCTCATAGCTCAGTCCCTGTTAGAACAATATTGATGATTCTGGGTTGTTGGTGGTGAGCTAAAGCCATCTGAAATAGTTCTAATAGGCCTCCTCATCTCCAAGGGGGCACATTCTGCAGCAAGCTATCTTTACTAGCTCTGGGTGCCAGCTTTCACCTTTGCCTGACTTCTGGTGCTGGGGCTCAGAAGTACAGGTCTTCCCCCCAACTTTTCCTCAGAGGATGTAAGGGGGACAATATCACTGGTCCGCGAGAGACCTGCTCATCCTGGGGACATCTGTAATCAGAATCCTTAGTCCATCAGGGGGCTTGTCCCTCCAGGTTTCCATAGTGTTGACTTTATCACAGGGCCTTGCTCTCCTTCATGTTCTGGGGTGCCACTTTTAAGCCCAGTCCAGCATGTGGGTGTGGCATTCCCACTTTGTCTAACCTTCCCCCTTTCCTGCGTTTTTCTCCGGCTCAGGTCGGCGAGTGAACCAAAAATCTGGTGTCAGGTCACTTTGTGTGTGCTGGGGAAATCCCCTTTGAAGTGTAATTAGGGAAGAACCCAACTACTCCCCAGCCATCCTGTCAGGAAGGCCCACTCCCTCTACACCTAGGCCCTTTTGCGCATTATCTGTTTCCAATATACACGTCCTAGTGGGAGAGCCATCACCAGCCCAGCCAACTGAAAACTCCCAGAAATATTAGGCAGGAAAATTGCAACTTTCTCAAAGTGCCATTTCTAAAACAATAATTTAAAATATTACCTAACCATTAAAGAAGACTTTAAATTACAATTCAAAAGAGTGTAAGAAGTTGTTTTCTAGCTGCTAGCAATCTGAATGTATTAAATGTCAGTGAGTCAGTCAAGTAATCTTTATTTCGGTAGAGGACCATAAAAGATGCAAAATACATAATACACTCATTAAAAAAAGCATCATGACAAATATGAATAACTCCATTGATTGCAAAAAATACACAAATTACATTTCTCAAAGGCTAAAAAGAAGTTAAAAAATAAAAAGGATATGTACAAGTTAGAAATATGATAAGATCAGAACGGAGATATCACGCAGCCGGCAAGACTAGGCAAAACATTGACCACAAGATTAGTTCTTAATTAATGACCAGCACCTTCGCCACATGGCATGTAAGTAACAGGAAACCGAGAATACAATTGGTTGGGAAGTATCACATTTTAAGATCCTGAGTGCCTGGTGATACTGCTTGAGCCCCAAATTTCTACATAATTGAGTAAGCCATCGCTGTCTGAGATTCTTATAAGATGGACATAAAAAGAAGACATGGGGCACAGACTCCTCCTTTGCCCCGCACGCTGGACATTCTAGTGATTTGTTATCAGACCATTTATGCGAGAAAACCCTGAGGGGTAGTGTACAAAGCCTGAATTGGACATAGAGTTTCCTTGCTTGGCTAGGGACAATATCATCCAAGAAAGGCTCAAGTTTATACTCATCTTTATGTCTCAAAAAATCTAAGGTTAGGGATCCCAGCGCAGAGTTGGTGACAACATCCTTCACTTGTTGGTTACGATGGAGTCTCACCAGGTCAGCACGGCACACCTTCAAACACGCTACCTCAGGCTTACTCCAGAGATCCGGGAAACCCAACCTCTTACTCTCCTTTCTTATATGAGCAAACCATTGGATTTTATCTGTCCCAGGGAGTCTCATAAGTTCCTTAACCTCATCTCTGAAGTACCTCAATTCAGGGGTTACCCATAGTCTACGCCAGTATGCTAAAGGGCGAAGACCGATTACCTCGTCTATAGGTCTGGTATCTAGGTCCATTCTTAGGGGGATAAGGGGAGTGCTAGCTGGTAGGGACAGCAGAGATCTTAAAAAACAATTTTCCACCTTAAGGACATCTTCAGTTTGGCAGTAACCCCACAGTTCTACCCCATACAAAATAGCTCCCCGGGCTTGTGCTTTATAAATTTCCAGGACAGAGGTAACCGGTTTAGCTGTCGATTTCCTGTCCAATTTTAGAACACCCCCTGTCAACTGCACCAGCCTAAGTTTGGCCATAGCTATCTGAGGCCCCCACTCCATAGTATCACTGAGGGTAATGCCCAGATACTCGAATACAATGACCCTATCCAGATCAGTGCCATTTAGAGAGGGATTGGAGCGGGTGATCTTTGGTGGATTACAGATCATATACTTTGTTTTTGAGATATTAATCTCCAACCCCCTCTTCTGGCAGAAACTGGCAAAACTATCTAGGGCACGCTGATTTCCCATCGGGGATTTGGACAGAAGGAAGGTGTCATCGGCAAACATAAGTGCCACTACCTGTTCACCACGTATCTTAGGTGCATCAATATCTTTGACCCCTTTGAGGTGGGTAATTAGGGCATTAACAAAGAGACAGAAAAGGGTGGGCGCCAAGAAGCATCACTGCCTCACTCCTCTGTTGACCACAAACCTGGCAGTCAAGGCATCCCTCTTGCTACTTCTAACCTGCGCAAAATTGTTAAAGTGGAGTCTCCTAAGAATATTAAGGAGGTAGGTTGGAATCCCCTTGTCCGCCAAGACATCCACAAAATTTCCCAGGGTACCAGATTGAGTGCCGTCTTAAGTACATCGAAAATTAAGTAGAGGCTGCCACCCTATACTTTAACCGTTTTCCAGTATAACAGTTGCAATCTTAAAAGTTGGATGTTTTTTCCCTAAATCCGGCTTGGTAAGGGCTCAGTATCTCTGAGTCCTCCATCCAAGTCTGGAGGCGATCGAGGATAATCCGTGCAAACAGTTTTTGACTCACGGTCATCAAGCTGATCGGGTGGTAGTTTGCAAGGATTAATGGACAGCCCTTTTTAAATACTGGGACAATTTCCGCCACCAGCCAAGTTTCAGGTATGGGACAGCCCTGAAGTATAGCATTAAACACCAGACAGAAGTACGCAGTCCAAATCTCGGGTTGGTCTTTATAGAAGTCCCCGGGGATTTTATCAATGCCAGGGTCTTTTCCTGGCGGGAGTCTTCTAATCGCACCCTCCACCTCGAACAGTGTAAACTTTATGTCTGGGGCTGGTTTAAAAGCAATGAGTGCGGGGTCATCTTCTAATCTACGTTGAAGAACCTTGTGGGTATTCTGGGGAGTTCCCTGGCTCATCCGAGAGCCTGCTTCCATCGAATATAGCGCCCCGAAGGGCTCCATCCATCTCTCGGATGCAATACTCTGCTCATCTGGAACATATCCGTAAGTGCTGCCCGTTCTCACTATTGCCCAAAACTCCTGCATATTCCTATTACCCAGGGCACATTTTATACTATCCCATTTGTTATTTTCCCATTGCTGCTTGGCCTCAGCAATAGCCTGCTTGTATACCTGCCTCCTCAATTTGACTGAACTCCTGGATGGGGCTTTAATTGACTTCATCAAAAGAGACTTTGCCATTTTACAATTATCGTTAAACCATGACTGAGTCTTCTGGTTTATCCTATGGCTAGTCACTACCGAGTTGAGTAAATCAGCCAATGCTGCCACCAACCCCAAATGTAGTTTAGCTATTTTATTTGCCACTCCTTCTTGTCCAAGCTCAATGCAGCCACTAATCTCCATAAAGGTCTTACAGACAACTGAATATAAGGCACTCATTTTATCTAAAGATTGTTTCACCACAGGCCATTTAAGCCTTCTCCTATTATTTCAATTCACTATTCTGGCTTGGTTTACTCCCATCGGAGACACCAGTGTCAGGTAGTCTCAAATTTAGAACCAAAGCGTTATGGTCACTGTCATGTCGGGATAAAATCACAAAATCGGTGACCATAGGCCAAGACCTTGTCTCGACCAAGATGTAATCTATCCGGGATGTTTGGCCAGTGCGATTAAACGTGGCCTTTCCCTCACGATCGGACCGGGTACGGCCATTGCAGGCTCTCATAGAATGGGCCATAGTTATCGAATTCAGTTGGACAGCCAGTGGTGACCAGGCCTTAATTGGAGTGATTTGGAGCTTGGGTATAGACCATTTCTCATCTTCTTCTATATTAATAGAATTTCCAATGGCAGGTAAGGGCTCGTATTGACAATTAAAATCACCAGCAATGATCAGTTGGCTATTACCAGAAACGGTGGGAATAAAAGTATCAAGCAGGGCCAGTGTTACAGATTCTTTCCCTATACTAACAGGACGAGAATACACATTAATAAAAGTCACCCTGAGATTGGATGGAAACTTAAGTGTGACACATTGAAGGTCTATAGTTGGTGTGGGTACTTGTGTCACCATGCAGCCCAGGTGTGATGCTACCAATATAGATAACCCCCCATAGGATCTACCCCTTTTCCCCATCAATGCCAGTTGGTTAAATGAAGCAAAACCCAGACTTACTGTCTCCTCCCTAGCCCACGTATCCTGAAGTAGGCATATATCGTGTTGGTCTACAAAAGACCCCCAATCAGGGCAAGCAATTTTGTTATTTAAGCCTGCCACATTCCAGGACAATATTTACATTTTATCCAGCTGCGAAATTCCCCCCATCCCCCGGAGAAACCAAAGGGACAGGGGCTAAGGGAGCATAAGTAAACATGTGGGAACCACCAGATTCGTTTAACCTCATGCAGAGGGAGGTATCCTGTTTAGTAGCTCCATGCCCTACCCTATATGAATTATAGGCTGTCTCTGGGCCTTGGTTGGATCAAACAAAGACTCAGACGCCTGCCTTCCAAATTAATAATTATTAGAAACTTCCGGCCCTTTCAGTCAGTCTACGTCCTCTAAAGGGGCAAACTTATTTGCCACCGGAATATTGAATAAGGAAGGAACGCTTATGGGCATCATATAAGAATCCACACCCCAGCTTCCACACTCCCGGGGGGGATAGACTTTGCTAACACTTTGGGAGGAGAGATAAAAGGAGTCCAAAGAAAGGGCTCTGATGGCAGTTTGTTGGCCCAAGGGGCGAGAGGGATAGATTATCAATCTACGGACAGCTTCAGGATCCTTAAAATTAATAATCACACAGTCCCCCGGGATTGGTTTTTTTAAGGGACCTACCCAAGCCACCCTACGCACCATCAAGATCTCACCAGCCCTGTTATAGGGAAATTGTTTGTGCCTAGACAGCCAAAACAATATCTTATTTCTAAGGTCTAGTTGAGACTTATTTTGGCCATATTTAAGTTCAGGAATGCCAGCCAAAATAACTACATAAGGTACTGCCACAGGGGGTAAGTTGATAGTTGGAAGGGACAGTTTTTGTATTTCCCTGTGTGGCGGGACCCCATCTCTATTGCCCTCCGTAGTTATATTACCCATTTCCCCATTGTGAATTGGGTATGCCACTATGCACTGATTTTGTTTTGGATCCTCCCTCCTTGCTTTGGGATGGGTCTCTATCGGAGCTTGCCAAGCCAATTGAGGGGTGGTCTTATCTACTCTTTCAATAATGGAAGCTACCTCTTTAGAGTTTGCTGGAGCCCGGGCCAGAGTAATTACTGGGCAAAATTGAATTTGTTGGGTCTCAGTAGGATTCTGGTGGATCTCAGCCCTTACCTGGTGACTGGGTAGTGGGTTTGTATTGGCGCTCTGTTGCTTGTTAGCCTGAATTTTACCCACACTAGCCACTAGGTTTTGAAAATGGGCAAAAAGTGGGGCAATCTCTTCCTTCACAATAGTCCTACATTGAGTGAGAAGATCCGATAATAATACTTGGGCCCAAGATGGATATGGTTGGGATGCTGGAGACACGTCATTACTGCCCATGCAATTATCTAATCTAGGACCATTTGAAGTACCTTCTGCATTGCCCTCCCCTGCCTTTTCCCCTTAGACCCCCTAACTTTTCTCTTCCTATCTCTCTTGGTTGTTTTTAATGTTTTGGCAGTAGCCTCTCCAGCAGGTTCTGCCTTGGATGAAGACGTTAGCACAGACTCATACAATGGGGGACATTCAAATACAGATGATTCAGAGGCGATTAGGGCATTAGCTGAAGTCGATGTTACCAAGGGTGGGAAGTCAGGAGTAATAGAAAAACGTCTTTCCGTAAGTTCAATTTCCGTAGTAACTACCCAAATCGCCTTTTGTAACATTAAGTCAATTGCTGTAGACAGGGTTACTGAGGAAGTATCTGGGTTAGTGCGGGGCCCTTTAACAGTACATGCACGCTTTCTTTGGGTACGAGCAGGAGCATTAGTTGTAGGCATCATAAAAACAGTTTTACCTTAGTCCCAAAAGCAGGAGCCAAGAGGGATGGCCCAGCCCAGCCTCCTCCGGCCAGTGACGGGCAAGGACGGGCCCGCCCTTGGTCTGAGCTTTGCCAGGGCTTCGCCCGGGCATGCCCGCGCTGCGGGATGCTCCGCGTCTTTTTGAGCGCCGCCTGGCGCTTAGGTGTGACACCACAGGTGAGTGCCCACCGAGGATGCTGGGTCTTGTGGTCCGGGACCGCCCCCGTTGCCACCAGCGGGACGGTCTCGGCAGCAGAAACAACAGGGCAGATGCGGGTGTTCAGTAAAGAGCATGCCCGATGAAGAAAATCCCCCGAAGTGGCCGGCAGGTTGATAGCTGAATCCCGGGCTGCGGGAGGGTCCGCGTCTTTTTGAGCGCCGCCTGGCGCTTAGGTGTGACACCACAGGCGAGCGCCCACCGAGGATGCCGGGTCTTGTGGTCCGGGAGCGCCCGCGTTGCCACCAGCGGGACGGTCTCGGCAGCAGAAACAACAGGGCAGATGCGGGTGTTCAGTAAAGAGCATGCCCGATGAAGAAAATCCCCCGAAGTGGCCAGCAGGTTGGTAGCCCAATTATTCACTATAGCAGCAGCCAGCCTTCCTACAGTGAAAATCGTCTTGGGGATATTTCATTGTAAGGGTAAACTTAACATTAATTCCTACAGGTTGTACTCTTAAATATGTTTATCCTGCCTTTATGATCAGTAGGACCTTCAAATGGGTTACTTATTATTATGTAAAAGGGAGGTGTAGGCCAGTCAAAAGGGGTATGTTTACAGGTCCAAAATCTAAGGACCCGTTTCACAAAAGTAATCTGAGGCAAAGTCCTAACTTTATGACTTTCGGTATTCACAAAAGGCATTTAGGAGTAGTAAAGTTAGGATTTTGTCTTAAGTTTTCATCTCAAGACAAAATCCTAACTTAAGTTAAACTTAAGTTGCACTTAAGTTAGGATTTTGTCCTAGGACCAAAACTTAAGACACATTTAAGACAGAATCCTAACTTTACTACTCCTAAATGCCTTTTGTGAATACCGAAAGTTGTAATGTTAGGAATTTGTCTCAGATTACTTTTGTGAATCGGGCCCTATCAATCAATCAATCATATCATTTGTAAAGCGCACTACTCACCCGTGAGGATCTCAAGGTGCTGGGGTGGGGAATGCTGCTACTGCACGAGAAGCCAGGTCTTGAGGAGTTTTCTGAAGGTCAGCAGGTCTTGGGTCCTATGAAGCTAAGAATGGTTTTGGGGTATGTTGTCACACTCTAAGTCGTTCCACACCCCGGGTTTAACTGTTAAAGAAAACAAATGTCCCAAAATGAACATTCACAAATCTGGGAGAGACACTGCATAAATAAGAATCTAACTCTCATTTTGTCCAAGAAGAGAATTAATATTCCATATGTAAATTCCAAAATAATGACTCAGTCCTTCAAAGACAAGAATACTCGTTTGTAGTCAAAGTGATATTTTTTTTCTTTCTTATTCTTTATTTCTTTCTTGCATTATGAATGATGAACACAGCCACAATGTGAATGACAAAGACATCCTCCCATACTTGGGTATGTTCAGTTTGACAGGTCAAGTTTGCAGTCTAAAACTGCCACAGGCAGGTTACCTTTATGCAGCTACCAGGCTGCACACAACTGTAGTCCCTCGTGTGCAGCCTGCACCTGTGCACGCATGAGTGTGCAGACATATTCACCTGTAATCAGCCCAGTGCCCTTAACCTAGCTGCGTTGCAGCAGCCTTAACTTGAAAGGCAAACACCAGCAATAAACATGTGCTGTCCAATTTGCCATGAAATTACTGGGAGTGAGACTCGGGCAGTGAGACTCACTCACCTTAAAAGTCCAAACTTGAGTGAAAAAAGCAAAAAATCTGGCCATACTAAATGAGTGTAACCCATTCACAAAAACGCCCAATGACTGACTATGGTAAATAACATTTGTTAGATCTGTAAGACTTAGGGTGGTCTACACTCGACTTTTTGCTTTCCTCCTCCACTTTTTCTGACCCCACTTGTACTGGCCATATGAGTCTGAGGACTTTACAACTGCTGACCAGTGCTGAAATGCATGTGCTCGCTCCTCTAAACATGATAATATTGGCATATCCCCAATTGGCACATTTAATTTACTTATAAGTCCCTAGTGAAGTGCACTACATGTGCATAGGGACTGTCAATTAAATGATACTAGTGGGCCTGGCACACTTATTGTGCCTCCCACTTGCGTAACCCTTCAAACATGTCCCAGGCCTGCCATTGCAGAGCCTGTGTGTGCAGTTTAAACTGCCATTTTGACCTGACATCAATCCCTCCTTTTTAATACCTACAAGTGACCTCTAGGGGAGCCCTGGACAGCCCAGAGGGCAGAGTGAAATGTATTTAAAAAGCAGGACATGTACTTTTAAGTTGTACATGTCCTGGAGGTGAGAGACTCTTAAATTCATTTTTCACTATTGCAAGGTCTATATCTCCTATAAGATAACATTGGGATAACCTTATTACATTTCATAAGTGTAATTTTCAAATGGGAATATGTAACTGGTTCACGTTTGGTGTCTCTGGTATCCTAATTTAAAATCCTAATTTATTGGAGAATTACAATTCTGGAAACTTTGGATTTTTTTGCCTCCAGCCTGTCTCTGGTCACAGGACTTGGCGTAGTTGACTTATGGGGTGTATGTACTCCTCCTAGACAGCCACACACAATGTCAGCTTGGGTGTGACTGAATGAGCCAATACTGGCAGGATGGGAGGGAGGAGCTGGACCCAGTCTTACTTGCAACTGAATAGGTTGCGTCCTGTCTCCACACAAAGGGCTGCATACGCCCTGTAGTTGGTCTGGAACAGTGCAGAGAAGGCAGATCATCTGTGCATTTCAAAGGCATGCCTCTAGAAGCTTATCCCCACTTGAAAGGCACAACTGTGTATAAAAGAAGGACCTTAAACACCACCACTTTTAGAACACTTCTGGACCTGTGGCTACTCTGTCAAGGAGAAGGACTGCTGTGCTGCTGCAAGGCTGCAGCTTCGCTGGACTGCAACCTGTTGGAGTCCTGCTTTGCTGTTCTGACCTGCTGCCTACTGCCCTCTTGCCTGGGGGAGAAGGACTGGACCTGCATCACTTGAACCCAGAACTCAGAGTAACTCCAAGGGCTAGTTTGCTGGTCTCCTGATCTGTAACCTCAGGGTCATAACAGGCTTCCAAACATCTTGAACCTTAACCTGGATTCTGCATATGTGAGTCTGCCCTGCCAAGATGTGCCGCTCCTTTCCAGGACCCTTGGAAGTGGGCTTAAGGTGCTTGGTTGCAGACCCAATGCATCTTCTCTGCTGAGCTGTGTATCCCCGAGCACTGACACATCTCCTCTACTGAGCTGCGCTTCCCCGAGGAGTACCGACTCATTACTGCACCTGCATGGATTGGGCCCATCTAAAATACCTGCATCGCCCACTGCAGTTTTCAGAACTGACGCATCTCCCAGTGATGCAGTGCACCCCCAGCCCAGGTTGTTGCATCTCTCGTCACCGCATCGATGATGACGATGGACTCCACATTGCACCCACACCGCTCCTCGGAACTAAAGCATCACCAGTTGTGCGTTGTGTTCCCGACACCAGACTTCGCATCGTATGCCTTGTCGATAGTATACTCGATGGCGATGCAAAAGGAGCTCGCACCACAGCCTTGCCGCATCCCGGGACCAACTCATCAATTTGGCTGCGTGACGCATCTTCGACCCGGACCCACACAACACTTCGCAACCTGGATTTAAAGTACTATCTTAAGCAGGCCTAACTGGGTCCTTGTAGCTGGCCCACATACCATTGTGGTCGGGCTAAACTTGTAACTTTGTCCCGGTTCGGTGTGACCAGATAGCCCCAATAGCGCTTTGTGCTTTTTGCTGCTATTTATCTCTATAAACTTGAAAATCCAATGTCTCCAGTTTTTCTAATTGGATTTATGTCATTTTGGTCTGGTTTTATGTATTAAAAATCACTCTATTTTTCTAATTCTGTTATATACTACTTTTGTGGTATGTTTTCACAGTTTTACTGTTGAAATGTTGCACAAATACTTTACAGATTGCCTCAAAGTTAAGACTAATTGCTCTGTGCCAAGCTACCAAGGGTGTGATCACAGGTTAATCTGGGGTTGGCTTGTGCCTTACCCTGCCAAGGATTATGGTTGCTGCTTGACCAGGGATTACACTGAAGTCAACCAAAAAGCCAATTTCTTACAGTATTAAATTTAATAAAAATGTATATTTTAGTTAATACTGTAATATCCTGGAGTGTCTGGCTTGGGGCATCTGGCCTTTGACTTCGAAATCCACATCCTTCTCCTCCTTCCATTAACGGTACCAAAAATGGTCAAACACTCACCAAAATATTTCTTCTTCTGGTTTGTTGAGAATGTTGAATTCAAAAGTGCCTCTTTTTTGTAATTGCTTTCAAGCTTCCTGCCATTGATTGTATGTATGTATGTTTGTGACATTTGTATAGCAAAAACGCATTGCAGGGTGATGCATGGTAAAAATCAAGGGTACAGTCAATGTATGATTGGAGATTTAGCAATTTTTAGCTAGGAACAGAAGATTACTGTTACTGCACGGCGATGTAGAATTATTTAAAGTGGTACAATTTCTACTCTTTCAAAACTGGTGCTGTGTTATGGTTGACACACCAGATAGATACAAGGATGTTGTTCTTAAGGCAAGAAATAAACATAAGGTCAAAATGGAAGCTATTGCTCCCGTATGGAAACCCCAGTACTGATGTGCCTTGTGAGGAAGAAAGTGTCCTTAAGTAATAATAAATGGAAAGAAGGTTAAGCTGACATGTCTACATGTGATGATCATCAGCATCCCATGTCACCTGTCCTAAATATGAAACTATTTGAATCATTTTTCTAAGGATATGATTGTGGATCTTCTGGAGATTGCAAATTATTCTGCATGCTGATAAGCAAGAATTTCCCCCTCGACCTGCCCCTAAGTGCACCAGCCCCAAAGCAGCATTTTCTGATACAACATGGCACCACAGATTTCATTGATGCCATTGAGGTGGCTCTGCTAATCTTTTAACACCCCATTGAAATCATCAGAGTCCGCAAGCTCCTTGTACATCAGTCGGTTTATTGACTTTAGATCTGGGGCCTTTAGAGTTGGCAGAAAGGGTACTCCAACACAAAGGTTCCACTTGCCCTATTTATATTAGAGTAAGGGCATCACATAGCCAGGCTTATTTAGATTGGGCAGTGTGATGCCCTTTGTCCTTTTCCATCACAAACACAACAAAAGAATTATGAACCTCATACCCAAAAAGAAAACTCTCGATGCTGGTGTTGGTTGTTATTATTTTTTCAAAAACAAATCCCCACTTTGGTAGTTTTTTTAGTCCAGGTGTTGGCACTACATTGAGTCCTTGTCCTGTTCCTACACTCAACCAGATGCCACATCGTCCAGAAGATCCCAAAACTGCCCCTTATCTGAGCTTTCTCTATAAACATGAACTCTTTGATCCAGCACACTGAAATATTTAACAGAACTCCACCAGGCATTGCAAGTGGGAGGTGTCATCTGACGCCACAGTTTACAAATCTCCCTCCTACCCAGCAAAATTATGTAAAAAATCAATCTTTGTTGGGGCCCTATTGGGTCTGAAACTTCCCCCAATACTGCAGGACAACCAAATATTATGAGATGGGCTTACCTCCACAATATGACCCAGGGCTTTAGAGATAGTCTTACCCACGTTATCCAAAATTCTTTTATCTTGGGACAGGAAGCAAATACGTGGACATCATCTGCATTCTGATGGCCGCATCTCGTACAGTTGGCTTCTCCACCACCCTTTTTCTTGGATAACTTGAGGGGAGACCAATAGATTCTATGGAGTGTAAAGAAGTGTTTTTTTCTGAGTGTACCAGATTTAATCAAGGGGTAAAGAATATCTAGAGATACTTGCCATAAGGTTTCCAGCTCCTCGCTCGGCAATTAGTTCTCCGAGGTTCTGTATGGTTGATCCATCTTTCTGTCTGTAGCTGCTCAGAGAGTTTTATACCATTGTACCACTTCTTTTTTTCTAGGAGCTAGGTCCTGTAGTTCGGTTTCCATACTGCAATCATCTGCGATTGGCCAGCATTGACTCCTACACCAGGAAGAGAGCTAATAAAACTTGAACCTAGACAGAGTGCAGTTTGTAATATGGTTCCAATATTCCCGAGAAGGGCACTTATTACCCAGTACGAGGTCTCCCCAATGTACAACCCCGGCCTCTTTTAGTGGGTGAGCAAGGGAGTCCAAAAGACACTCAGGTGTACCGAGAGAATCCCAAACTGGCACCCACTCACTATAATAGGATAGTCCTAAACAATTTCGGCAATCAGACCACAACCTAGCCACCGAATGCTGAGTCGTTAAGCGGATTTGTAAAAAATTTTTAGGAGAGCCAAACTTGTACATAAAACCTAACTCCTCTTCCCCTCCTAATATGGCTATAATCATGCCGCCTATCAGTGGATTATCTGGGGAAAGCAATAACATTCTACAGTTCTTTAGTTGGTAAGCTCAACAATACAGCTGGAAGTCTGGTAGGGCCACCCCCCCTCTCTGAAGTTTACGCCTAAGTTTTTTCCAGGATAACCGGAACCCTTTACTTGCCCAGATAAAGGAAGATATCTTGCCCTGGATTTTAAGAATATTAGATTTTTCGAATTCTAAAGGGATGTTGTTAAAAAGGTAAGTGTATTTTGGGAGGATACACATCTTGATCAAATTAACTCGCCCATAGAGTGATAATGGATTACTCTGCCATCTTTTTAGTAAGATATCAACCTCCTTTGAGACTCTATGTAGATTAATCTTGGGGATTTTGGCGGGATTTTGAGTTATTATGACTCCTAAGTATCTAAGTTCTTTAGCAAAATTCCCCTCCTGATCGGTTATGTTCCAGGTTATAACCTCGTTTTTTTCATTGTTTATCTCGTAACCTGACAAGCTTCCAAAAGTTTGGCCTTCAACTTCAAGCTCTGAAAGTGTAGTACTGACATTGGATGATAAAAGAATCAGATCGTCAGCATACAATGCTAACTTTCGTTCAAACCCATTTGTTTCAAAAGGAACAATCTTCTGGTTTAACCTTATACTCTGAGATAACGGCTCTATATAAAAATCAAATAAAATGGGAGAAAGGGGGCAGCCCTGCCTAGTTCCACGCCCTATCTTAACTACTAGGGAGAGATTTCCATTAACCGGAATCTGGGCCCGTGGAGATTTATATATTTCTTTCAACACTTCCCTAAATCTATCGGACCAAAAACCTTCAGGACCCTATCCAGAAAATATCAGCCGGTCGAAGGCCTTGGCTCCATCTACAGTAATGATTGAGAGAGGAAGGCCTTGCTTCGAAGCCAAGTCAATCGACCCAACTAAATTATGCAATAAATCTGACATCTGACGGCCAGGCAGGAACCCCTTTTGGTCCGTATGGATTATTGGCCCAACAACTTTTCTAAGCCGACCATTCAGGATTTCAGCAGAGACTTTATTGTCAACATTTATCAAAGAAATTGGTCGGTATGACTAACACTGAGTTGGATTCTTCTCTGGCTTTAAAATCAGTGCAATAACTGCATCGCTCCAAGAGTCAGGCAGGGGGGATGTACCATCTAAGATACCATTAAACAATTTCAGCCAGACCGGAATAATCTCCTCCCTCAAAATCATATAGACCTCGATCAGAATAGCATTGGGCCTGCTGCTTTCCCCTTCATCGCAGCATCTAAAATAGTTAAAGTCTCAGATCCTGTTATTTCTGACGTAAGAATTCACTGGCTGCCCTCAGCTAGTGTTGGGAGATGTTTATCTCTGAGCCACCCATCGATATGATCTTCTGCCACCTGCAGATGGTCATCGTAGAGTTCCTGAAAGAATTGTGAGAAGGCTTGATCTATACTACCCTTATCCTCTACGACTTGAGAGCCCACTTTAATTTTGGTGTTATAATTAGCTCTATCGACCCTACTTTTCATTGCAAGAAGTTAACCACAATTCTCCCTCTGCTCGAAGTCTCTCATTTTACTTGCCTTCCACTTTTGGCGCAAGATCTTCTCAGACCTGAGTCTAAACATCAACTGTAGCTCTTCAATTCTCTTGATTAGATTTATATTATCTGCTCCAGGGGAGACCCTCATCTTTAAATCTGTCTCTGCCCCTATAACTCTCCTTCCAGGTCAGCTAGTTCTTTTCTCTCAGCCCTGTCCCAAGCAACAACCGCTCCTTTTATTATTCCCCTCAGCCAAGTCTTGAAGGCGTCCCAAACCACTTTTATACTAGTTGACCCCAAGTTCTTCTGAAAAAAACGAACAGATTCTATCTTCAAAAAGCCAGTGGTTGAGGGCTGTAAGAGAAATCTTCTATTTAAAGTCCACCTAGTCAAAATACCTCTTTGGGAAGTTCTAGTTTGAGGAGTATAGCGCCATGATCAGATAAATGTATGGGCAAATACTCTATTGTGCTGATTTTATCAAGATCAGAATGCTCCATAAACATATAATCTATTCTTGAATAATGGGAGTTCTTCTTGCTGTAGAAGGAGTATTCCCTCTTCTCACCCATTTACTTCTGCCATACATCAAAAAGAATAAGATTTTTCAGCATGGCCAAAAGATAAGCTTTAACACGCGGTACTGCTACCTGAGTTCTAAGTGAGGACTTGTCTAGTTTATTATTTAGAAGTACATTAACGTCTTCACCCAAGATCAGAGCTGAATCATAGTCTGCTAGTGCAATACAAACGTTATTCAAGGGAGTAGTGTTATCATCGTTAGGCCCATAATAACTAACTATTGTGTATATTATCCCCCAGCACTTAATTGCAACTATAATCCAACGCCCTCCATCGTCCACTTGCGACTTAATTACTTCTACTACTGACTTCTTATTATTATTACAGCAACCCCTTTCAAAGAACATTGCTGATCTGTTGTAATGATCTTGTCAACCCATCTTAGTTTTCCAAATAGTATCATACATTCTGATTGTAAAAGATGGGTCTCCTGTAACATTAAAATACTAGCTATGCTGTTTTTTAGGTACTGAAGGATCAAATGCTGTCTCCCTTTCACCCTCAATCTATTCACATTCCAACTCAGTAGATCAAGAAGATGTTTCCCTCCCTGCATGGGTCTATCCACCATCGCTGTCTTGCCTCCACTCCCTACAATACCTGCAAATGCAACTAGAGGCTATTATGTCACATGAGATTGTTGTTACATATTTGTTTTCTATTTTTCCCCAATGCTCCCCACCTGTAAACGTGAATACTAATACCTTCCACCACCAACCCCCCAACCCCTCCTCCCCCCTGCAGGAACCCTCCCTTATTACCCATTGGCAAGGAGTATTGCCTATTTGAGTCGGGCCCTCCAGCCTCCAAGAAAGAAAAGAGCAAAAGAAAAAAAAAACATGAAGAAAAAAGTAGTAATACATAATGCCGGTATAAATCACCCTTAAACTTAAATTAACTAGGTTTAGTCTGTGTCAAAAAGGTATCCACCTCCTCTGAGAATCTGAAATTGTAATTTTTTTTAGCCCATACAACTTTTTAAAAAAGCCGGGAACTGCAACTGTACCTGGGCTCCCAGGTCCCTCAAAGCAATCCATTCTCTTGCCCAATTCCCACCTTCTATCCTCTGTGACCTGGGAGATGTCGGACCGAATCCTAAACGTGACATCATGGACCTGAATGGATTTAAGTTTTAAAGCAGCCGCTAGTAATTGCTCCTTTAGCAAATAAGATTGAATATAAATTAGTATTTTCCTAGGCTTTTTACGCGCTGGATTCAACTTGAATGGATCCCTGTGTATTCTCTGGATTTCAGACTCCCAGATATTGGGTGTGGCAATTTGTGGAAAGACTTTACTCAAAAGATTAATGACATAGGCCTTTAAATTATCTCCTTCTAAATGTAAAACCCTGATATTATTCCTACTTGAGGTATTTTCTAACCTCTCTAGCCTCTCTGTTAAGTCCCGCTCTTTATCCTTAAGTCTCTGTACCTCATTAGAATTATCTTTGACCTCTAAGCCCAATTCCTCCACTCTGCACTCAAGAGTCTCCATCCTATGGGTCAGTGCTGCGACATTTTCCTCTAGGCTGGTACAAGTATCTTGGATCTTCTTTTGATTTGATTCAGAAGTCGAAAATCGTACTCCGATCACAATAGATAGTTGCTTCAACATCACATGTAAGGAATCCGGGCTTCGTATTACAGAAGTCGGGGAGATCGAAGCTGAGTCATCTTGCACATCTAATTCAATCTGGCTACCACCCTCACCCAAAGAAGCCATGGGGGGGTCACTTAACAAGGTATAACGATTAGAAACAGGAATTGTAGCTAGTCGCTAAGGCCGTCGTTGAGTTTATCCCAGCCTTAGATCTAGATTAACCAATAAACTGAGTATTATCCATAAAGTATGACCGAAGGGAAGGAGTCACTTTGACTGGGTCCTGAGTTTTTTTCTTCCTGCTCTTCACAGGGTTAAGTTTCCCAGGTTTTCCTTCTCTATTAGGCGGTTTCTTTTGTTTAGAATTCACTACTGTTGCGACTGAAGCAGCTACAGCCTGGCAAGCTTGGACTAGCTGTTCAGCAGCGAGTCCCCCGCTTAAAAGTGTACGTGATCTCAGTTTATATCTCTTACCAAGAGACACCTCTGGCTTTTTTAGTTTGGACAGACCACTCTCAGTAGACTGGTTCTCTCTATTTTCAAACTGGCCAGATAGCTCCATAGGACAGAGGCCAATTTCATTCCTCGCCTCCCTTACCTTAGCTGACTTCTCTGGATGTGTAACGTGGTGCAGACTTGAGACTTCTGGGCATTCTAGGTATTCCGCACCACAGCTTGCTCCTATTTCTCCCACCAGGTCTAACTGTGGATAGTGGGTACCCCTTCCTCTTTGTCTCAGTGTGGGGGGTAAGCAGGGGTTAAAACTAGACTGCCAGTCACACTGACGCCAAATGCGCCGGTACTCAGCAAGCGCCCCTGCTGCCCTAAAAATACACCCGATACAGAAAAGGGGGTGGTGATGAACAGAGTGTCTGAATTAAGCAGACCACTCTTACCCAGTCCAAAGATCAGGGCTTGATCCATCACCGTTATTTATCTCACTGCCCCATCCCAGCTCAGAACCTGGCTATATGCAAATTAGTCTGTCCCTGGCCCAGTGCATCATGAGAACAGGGCAGACCAAACTACCAAGCCAATTCTTCACCAGAAAGGAGACAAGCTACCGGGGACCGGTTTCTGGCATTTCAGCCTCTTCGGCCCGGCTTGCTTGAATCCTGATGGAGCAGTGAGAAAGGGACTCATGTCTGAGCATACCCTGCCACACCTATAGTGGCCAAAAACGATACAGAAAAGGGGGTGGTGATGAACAGAGTGTCTGAATTAAGCAGACCACTCTTACCCAGTCCAAAGATCAGGGCTTGATCCATCACCGTTATTTATCTCACTGCCCCATCCCAGCTCAGAACCTGGCTATATGCAAATTAGTCTGTCCCTGGCCCAGTGCATCATGGGAACAGGGCAGACCAAACTACCAAGCCAATTCTTCACCAGAAAGGAGACAAGCTACCGGGGACCGGTTTCTGGCATTTCAGCCTCTTCGGCCCGGCTCGCTTGAATCCTGATGGAGCAGTGAGAAAGGGACTCATGTCTGAGCATACCCTGCCACACCTATAGTGGCCAAAAACGATACAGAAAAGGGGGTGGTGATGAACAGAGTGTCTGAATTAAGCAGACCACTCTTACCCAGTCCAAAGATCAGGGCTTGATCCATCACCATTATTTATCTCACTGCCCCATCCCAGCTCAGAACCTGGCTATATGCAAATTAGTCTGTCCCTGGCCCAGTGCATCATGGGAACAGGGCAGACCAAACTACCAAGCCAATTCTTCGCCAGAAAGGAGACAAGCTACCGGGGACCGGTTTCTGGCATTTCAGCCTCTTCGGCCCGGCTTGCTTGAATCCTGATGGAGCAGTGAGAAAGGGACTCATGTCTGAGCATACCCTGCCACACCTATAGTGGCCAAAAACGATACAGAAAAGGGGGTGGTGATGAACAGAGTGTCTGAATTAAGCAGACCACTCTTACCCAGTCCAAAGATCAGGGCTTGATCCATCACCGTTATTTATCTCACTGCCCCATCCCAGCTCAGAACCTGGCTATATGCAAATTAGTCTGTCCCTGGCCCAGTGCATCATGGGAACAGGGCAGACCAAACTACCAAGCCAATTCTTCACCAGAAAGGAGACAAGCTACCGGGGACTGGTTTCTGGCATTTCAGCCTCTTCGGCCCGGCTTGCTTGAATCCTGATGGAGCAGTGAGAAAGGGACTCATGTCTGAGCATACCCTGCCACACCTATAGTGGCCAAAAACGATACAGAAAAGGGGGTGGTGATGAACAGAGTGTCTGAATTAAGCAGACCACTCTTACCCAGTCCAAAGATCAGGGCTTGATCCATCACCGTTATTTATCTCACTGCCCCATCCCAGCTCAGAACCTGGCTATATGCAAATTAGTCTGTCCCTGGCCCAGTGCATCATGGGAACAGGGCAGACCAAACTACCAAGCCAATTCTTCACCAGAAAGGAGACAAGCTACCGGGGACCGGTTTCTGGCATTTCAGCCTCTTCGGCCCGGCTTGCTTGAATCCTGATGGAGCAGTGAGAAAGGGACTCATGTCTGAGCATACAGCCAGGTTCTGAAACTGGGATGGTGCAATGAGCTAAAAAACGGTGTTGGATCTAACCCTGATCTCTTGACTGGGTGAGAGTACTCTGCTTAATTCAGAGACTCTGTCCATCACCACCCCTTGTTGTAAACTAAAAATACACCCAGCATTCAGGTATGTTCAGAAGTAACCAGGCGATTCAAGGAGAAGTGGCAAAGTTTCCACCTGGTTCATACCGTATATTGGGAGAGCAAAGGGGATTAAACAACAGCACCACAAAGGCAGTAGCAGTAAAGCAGCAGTGGAACAAACAGAAAAGTCTCAGAGAAAAGTGAGAGAGCAGTATTCAAGTCCAGCACCAGCACCACACCTTTGCTTGTCCCCTCTGTCGACTCCCCCCTTAGACCAACCTGACCCGGAGCCTCAGCACACCCGCTCACCAGCCGCGCCTCTCTGCCTCCGGGAAGCACATGAAAAACATACTCCCTGGAGCCACAACCAAAAGAAGCAGAGCCCGTCACCTCTCCAACGCGGAACCAGCGAAGCAGCGGGGGGAGCGGCAGCAGGAGCCCCACCCCCGCTCCGAATCCCGATCATGAAGCCGCTCCACCAACGCCGGACAAAACGAAGCAAACGAGGCTGCAGTCAGGAAAAAACTAAACCTACTCAGGGTAGGTCAACTCCTAACAAAAGGATGGTTTAGGTTTAAGTTTAAGTTTTAGATTTGTCCCGTGACGGCATAGTCTTATCTACCGGCACATGATAGCTGAAACAAACTCAGCAATTGAGGCTGGAGGAGACGCGACCCGCGACCTGCCCTCTAGCTGGCCGCCATGTCCCTGCCTTGATGTCCACACTCTTGTACCATAGCTCAACTCCCCATAGGAATACAGTGCTCCAATTCTTCCTGGGGGCCCCAGGGGGAGCGTAGCATGAGCAGTCTCCCCCTGGGGTTTTCGCCCGAATGGATCAGGCCAGGGGTTAGGGATTGGCGGAGGGGGCTGTGTGCAGGCACGCGCTGTCAGCGTTCTAAACTGAACGCTGAAGCGCGAGAAATCATCGTTGGGAAGTCGGCAGGGAGGTGGGAGCGTTTTTGGTCGGCGAAATCCCACCCTCCCACCCCAAAATAAATAAATAAATAAATAAAAATTAAATAATAAAAAAAAATGTTTGTGCCACGATTAGACAGGTCACTCTGGGAGACAGGTTTGAGGGGCGATTTTGGGGGTGGGTAAGTCTGGAGCGGGCTTACCCATCCTTTTGGATACAAGCTGAAAGAAATGTAATAAAACAAGGTTTTTGGAAAAAGGTACAAAATATATATATATTGATGGTTTTGGTCAGAAAGTTAAACATTTTAAGTAAGAAGTGAAAGGTTTTGGCCCACTTTACCAAATTGTGTATAAATAATAAAATAAAGAGTATTTCTAGTTCAGAGAGGTACCTGATCTAAATAAAGTGGCCTTTTTTGCTACAGTGATGTGTGTGGTCTGGTTATTTTGGGCGATTGGTAGGTATGCATTATATAAATAAAAGCATACATTTTCACTTTATTGATTTGAACTTGAGAATTCAAATATATAGAAAAATGATGACAATACAAAAAGTTAAACGTCTTCCAAAACCTTTGGAACCCCTCCGGGAAACTGCTTTATCCTGTTCATTCTGACCTCACACCAACTTCCTACAAAATGGCCATCTTGTATTGGGGTATTCTCAATTATATATGATTGGAACTGGAGAATGGCCATCATATGGTGGGCAGAGACCTCAAGTCTCAAACATTGCGAGTGAGACTTGCATATTTGGAGATAAAGGGCTAGATGTAGGTCACCAAATACCGGTCGGTAACGGCCGATTTCAGCCGTTACCGACCGGTATTTGGATTTTCAGATGTAGGGGGCTTAAAAATTAATGATTCGGTAAATTTACAGAATCAGTATTTACCGATTCTGTAAATTTACCGAATCGGTAATTTGAAATGTAGGTGGCACTTAAAACAATGCCACAGGGCCTTAAGAATTTGTTATTTACCATCAAATACTATTTGATGGTAAAAACCAAATTCCTGTGTACATGCACATCTGTGCATGTACACCTGTGCCCTTAGGGCATGTATATGTGCCACATGGCACACATGCATGAATGAGGGGTGCAACAGGGTGTCAAAGTGACACCATGTCCCCCTTGTCAATTCGGTAATTTTACCGAATCGGTATTTACCGATTGGGTAATTACCGAATTCTACAGATTCGTTAAATTAATCGGTAAAAATACCTACATAGCATTTACCGATGTGTAAATACCGAATCGGTAAAATCCGGTATTTACGAATCGGTAAATGTCATTTACCTACATCTGGCCCTAAATTTGGTGCTCGCATATGGCAGAATACTACACCAATAAGAAGGGAGAGCTGCCCAGCAGATGTGGCTCTTTTAATCTCGTATGTGGACTGTCCTTGTTTTAGGAGGGCTGCAGAGCCTTCCACAACAAGGACAGTCCACACACATACTTCTCGGTTTAAGAGAGCGTATTCCCTTTATAGATCAAAGCTTTTTTCACCTACTCTAACAATAATTTTTCTCACATTGAATCCGAACGACTGCCTACAGTACAAATTCTAATAATGTTGGATTCATTTGCAGATTTCACAGAAGTCACTTGCTATGAGAACTTTTGAGCAAACCAAATGTAAAAGCATGGCAGGGGATTTACATCTCTGCTCTAACTGTCAATTTAAGGTCCTGCCTAGGCAGCACATTCACTGTCTCTCAAGACATTGCTATATCTACAGTGTGAGCACAGACATCTGTTTTGATTAGTTCCTCCATGGGTCTTTCGCAACTCCTTTGTTTTCGCTGGTGAATGGTTTACATTTTTCCCTTCTTTTGCTGTTTTGGTCACTCCCTGGAGACTGGCCCTGTTACATCGACCACTTCACTATCGGCCATATAAGTTAGTTTTGGCATAATACTTTTTTTTGGTTTCTGGATTCTTTGGTTTCACTAGCGTTTTCTCAGCTGGAGGCTATGTTGTTTTTCATCCTATAACATTCGTGGTTTTATTAGCTCAAGTGCCCAAACCTTAAATATTGTACTTACTTAATGGAAGTGCAGTTTTAGACTTTTAGACGGGCCAACAGAAGGATCAACCTATTTACATTTTCCTTTAGACAAAATAATAATTTGAATACTATTAAAGAAGTAAACATGCTCAGTTTTATGAAAATGGAAGCAGCTTTAAGGTGTGCCCTTTCAACTTTTGATGCTTTCTTTTATGCTTCAACCAATGTCAAGGGATGCCTTTGTGTGCTCTCCAAACGTGGCATGTAATGTGAGGATACTTAACAATATATCCTGCAAGTAGACAGTGCAACACTACCTCAGCACAGCCTCGGCATCAGTGGAGGACCACTTCAGCACCATTCAGCGTCACTCAGCACCACTTCAGCAGCACCACTGCATCACCATCTGAGCATCACTCAGCAGCACTTGAGCACCATCATAACACCAGCCCAGCACCATCCCAGCATCACTCAGCCCCAGAGCAGCACCACCTCAGCACCAGCTCACCACCTCAGCACCCGCATAGTCCCATCTCTGCAACAGTGCAGCACCACCTCACTAGCGGCACAGCTCTACCTCAGCATCAGTGCAGCATAACCACCTAAGCATCTGTGCATCACAAGCACAGAATCACTCAGCACTCAGCAAGAGCACAGCATCTCCTCTGCATCACTCACCACCACCACCTCAGCACAGCACCACCTCTGCATTAGTGCACCAACACCAGTGCAGAACCGAATCAGCACCACCACTGACCGACTACAACAGACGTGCAGCACCACCCCAGCTCCAGCACAGGACCACCTTAGCAGCAACCCAAAACAGCACCACTTCTGCATTAGTGCAGCAAGACATGAACACCAGCGCAGCATTACCTGAGCACCAGGTCCACACCACCATCTCAGCATAACTCAGAACTACCACTGCATGACTCAGCACCATCCCAGCATGACTTAGCACCACCCCAGCATCACTCAGCACCACCAGCGGAGCTTCACCTCAGCACCAGAACAACCTCAGTATCAATCAGCACTACCAGAGCACAAGTGCAGCACCACCACCTCAGCATGACTCAGTAAGACCACAATATCACTCAACACCATCTCTCAGCGCCATCACAGCATCATTCAACACCACCACAGCACCACCTCAGCATCAGCAGAGCACCAACTCTGCATTAATGTACCACCACCAGTGCAGCACCAACTAGCACCAGTGCAGCCCCCCCCACAGCATCAGCGCAGCATCACCTCAGAACTGGTGCTGTACCACCTCAGGAACAGCACAGGACCACCTCCCCATCAGTGCGCCATCACCAGTGCATCACCAACTCAGCATCAGTACAGCACCACTTCTGAACCAGCATAGTACCAAATCAGCACCAGCGTAGGACCACCTCAACATCAGCATAGCACCATCTCCGTATCAGCACAGCACCACCTGTGTATCAGTGCACCACCATCAGGGGAGCTCCACCACGGCACCACTGCAACCCCACCTCAGCATCAATTTAGCACCAATGCAGCACCACTTCAGCATCAGCACAACACCGCCTTAGCATCAGTGCAACATCATCTCAGCACTACCCGAGCATCAGTTCAGCACCAGATGAGCACCAGCAGCACCACCTGACCACCAGCACAGCACCACCATCTAAACATTTCTCAGCACTAGTAGAGCATCAATCAGCACTACCACAGCAATCACTGAGTGCCACCACAGCATCACTCAGCAACAACGCAGCATCTTCTCAGCATCACTCAACACCACCACAGCACCTCCTCAGCATCAGCAGAGCACCCTGCATCAGTGACCACCACCAGTGCAGAACCAACTAGCACCAGTGAAGCCCCACCACAGAATCAGTACAGCACCACTGCAGCACCAGCCAGCATCACCTTAGCAGCACCTCAGCACCAATGCAGCACTTCTTCAGCATTAGCATAGCACCAACTCAGCACCAGTGCAGCCTCACCTGAGCACCAACTGAGCATTATTCAGCACCACTTGAGCATCAGCACCGCACCACCTCAGCACCAGCAAAGCATCACTCATCACCACATCAGCATCAATAAGCACCACCCCATTATCGCTCGGCATAACCCGAGCACCCTCTCTGCACAAGCACCACCTCAGCATCAGCAAGGCACCACTTCAGCATCAGCACAGCACCACCTTAGCATCAGTACAACACCACCTGAGTCCCCCACAGCACCAGCTCAGCATGAGCACAGCACCACCTCTGCATCAGCAGAGTACCAAATAAGCACCAGCACAACACCATCTCAACATCAGCATAGCACCTTCTCAGTATCAGCACAGCACTACCTCTTTGGGGAGCCCCACCACAGCACCAGTGCAAGCCCAACTCAGCAGCAATTTATCACCAATGCAGCACCACTTCAGCATCAGCACAGCACTGCCTTAGTATAATCTCAGTGCCACCTGAGCACCAACTCAGCACTACCTGTGTACCAGCAAAGCATCATCATCTCAGCATGACTCAGCACTAGCATACCATCACTCAGCACTACCACAGCATCACACAGCGCCATTACAGCATCACTCAGCAACACCGCAGCATCTCCTCAGCATCACTCAACACCACCAAAGCACCACCTCAGCATCAGCTTAGCACCACCTCTGCATCAGTGACCACCACCAGTACCAGTGTAGCCCCACCACAGCATCAGCACAGCACCACCTCAGCACCAGCCAGCATCACCTCAGCAGCAACTCAGCACCAATACAGCATCTCTTCAGCATTAGCACAGCACCACCTAAGCACCGGTGCAGCATCACCTGAGCACCAACTAAGCATCTCTCAGAACCACCTGAGTACCAGCACAGCACCACCTGAGCACCACCAATGCATCACTCAGCACCACATCAGCATCACTCAGCACCACCTCAGTATCGCTCATCACAACTTGAGCACCATCTCCACACAAGCGTCACCTCAGCATCAACACAGCATCACCTCCGCATCAGCGCAGCACCACCTCAGTATCGCCTTAGCATCACTACAACACCATCTGAGCACCACCTAAGCACCAGCTCAGCATTAGCACAGCACCAGTGCAGCCGCACCTCAGCAGCAACTTAGCACCACATTCAGTACAGCACCTACTCAGCATCTGTGCACCAAGCTCAGCTCCAACGCAGTACCACCTTAGCAGCAGCACAGCATCAGCTCAGCACCCCCTCTGCAACAGTGCACCACCACCAGTGCAGCCCCACTTCAGCACCAGTGCAGCCCCACTCAGGACCAGCACAATCTCACCTCAGCAGCACAGCATCACCTCAATACAGAACCAACTCAGCATCACTCAGCACCCTCTGATCACCTGCTCAGCACCAGCGCAGCACCACCTCCACCTCAGCATGACTCAGCACCACCTCAGCATCATCTGACCACCACCACCACAGCACCACCTCAGCATCAGCACATCACCATATCACGAACAGCACAGTACCACCTCTGCATCAAAACACCATCACCAGCACAGCCCCATCTCAGTACCCGTGCAGCCACACCTCAGCAGCAACTCAGCACCAAGGCAGCACCACTTCAGCATCAGAGCAGCATCACCTCAGAACAGCACCACCATAGCATCACTCAGCACCACCTGAGTAAGAGAAAAGCATCTCCTCAGCATCACTAAACAGCACCAAGTCAGCATCAGCACACCATTACCTCTGCATCAGTGCACCACCAGCAGAACTTGTGCAGTCACATTACAGTATCAGCACAGCACCATCTCAGCACCAGTGCAGCATTACCTCAGCAGCAACTCAGCACCAACACAGAACTACTTCAGCATTAGCGCAGCACCACCTCAGCATCAGCATCAGTGCAGCAGAACCTGAGCACCAGCACAGCACCAACTCAGAACCACCAAAGCCTCACTCAGCACCACCTCTGCACAAGCACACCGCCACCTCAGCATGACCTCAGAATCACTCAGCACCACCTCAGTATCAATGAAGCCACAGCACCACCTTAGGACAGCACCACCACAGCACCACTTCAGCATCAGCACATCACCATCTCAGCATCAGCACAGTACCACGCAGCACCTGTGCAGCACCAATTATGAACCAGCACAGCATCACTTTAACATCAGCACAACACAATCTCAGCATCAGCACAGAACCTCCTCTAAATCAGTGCACCACCACTAGCCCAGCCCCACCTCAGCACCAGCTAAACCCCACCTCAGCAGCAATTCAACACCACTGCAGCACCACTTCAGCATCAGTGCAGCTCCACAGCACAGCACCACATCAGCATGATTCGTCACCACCTCAGTATCACTCATCATCGTCTGAGCACTACCACAGCACCACTTCACCATCAGAAATGCACCATCTCAGCATATAGCACAGCACCACCTTAGTACAGCACCACCTCCTCATCAGTGCACCACTACTAGTGCAGCATCACCTCAGTACCAGCGCAGCCCCACCTCAGCAGCAACTCAGCATCAATGCAGCACCACTTCAGCATCATTACACCACCACCTCAGAATCAGCGCAGCATCACCTCAGCACAGCACTAACTCAGCATCACTCAGCACCACCTGGGGACAAGCTCAGCACCACTCTAGCACCAGCACAGCACAACCACCTCAGCATGATTCAGAACCACCACAGCATCACTCAGCACCACTACAGCATATAACCACCTGGGCACCACCACAGCACCACCTCAGCATCAGCACAGCACCATCTCAGCATCAACACAGCACCACCTCATCAGCTCACCACTACCAGTGCAGCACAACTCAGCACCAAGACAGCACCACCTCATCACCAGTGCAACACCACATCAACATCAAAACAGCATCATCTCAGCATCAGCACAGCACCACCTCAGCATTAAAACAGCACCATCCCAACATCAGCATAGTACCATCTCAGTAGCAGCACAGCCCCACCTCCACATCAGTGCATCACCACTAGGGGAGCTCCACCACAGCACCAGTTCAACCTCATCTCAGCAGCAATTCAGCATCAATAAAACACCACTTCAGCATCTGCATAGCACCACTTTAACATCTGCGCAGCATCACCTCAGCCCAGCACCAATTCAGCATCCCTCAAAACCACCTGAGCACCAGCTCAGCACCACTTGAGCACCAGTTCAGTACCACCACCTCACCATGACTCAGCACCCCCTAAGCATCACTCAGCACCACCTCAGTAGCTCTCAGCATCACTCAGCACCACCACAGCATCTCCTCAGCATCAACCCAGCACTATCTCAGCACATCACAATCACCTCATCGGTGAACTCCCACCAGGGCAGCACCAACTCAGGACTAGTGCAGCACGACCACAGCAACACCTCAAGATCAGCATAAAACCATCTCAGTATCAGCACAGCACCACCTTCCCATCAGTGCAACTCCACCAGTCCAGCCAGCCACACATCAGCACCAGAGCAGCCTTACTTCAGCACCAGCACATCCCCACCTGAGCAATAATTTAACACCAATGCAGCACAACTTTAGCATAAAGCACAGCACCCTTTCAGCATCAGCCCAGCATCACCTCAGCACAGCACCAACTCAGTGTCACTCAGCACCGCCTGAGTACCAGTGCAGCACCACCACCTCAGCATGACTTAACACCACAGCATCTCTCATCACCTCAGCATCACTCAGCACCCCCTCAGTATCACTCAGCACCCCCTCAGTATCACTCATCATCACCTGAGCATCACCCCTACACCTCCACACCAGCACAACACTACCTCAGCATCACTCAGCACCACCTCAGTCTACCCTCAGAATCTGTCATTTGTTGATTCTCCCCTAGTGGCCGTCCACGGCTCATGTTGTAATTCAGGTACTATTTTACAACCTACACCCTCATGTTGTTTATGTCCCCCCAACAAAAGAAAAGCTATATCAAACAAGCAGTAGAACAGGCAGCAAAGAGTTGCCAGCATTTCAAGGACATAAAAACTAGAAGACATTTTTAATTCTGTTTTAGGATTGTTCAGTTGTACATAATGTCTTTTTGGTTATATATACAGTAACAAAAATGCTTATAAGACTTCTTTACTATAACTTTTCAAATACTGTACAGCAGCCACAATGCTCTACAACATTGCTTAAAGACAGTGGCCAAGCAAATAGCTCAGGTTAAACACTTATAAGGTCCCAAAGGTGATACCTATTGGATATGTCAATGCTTGTTGTTGCTATTCTTGGCAATTCGTAGTAAAGGTTGCTCATTTAATAGCTTCTTCCTGTTTGGATTTGTTGGATTTGTTGGAACCACATTACAGCCAGAGTCCAACCCTGATGCTCTTTAATGCAGCTGTTCATATGATTAGTACAAGAACTACTTTCCGTGTTAAAGTGCGGTTACACATCCACCATACACTGACCTGCAGCCATTGACGCAGGCACTGATAAAGCTATTATGGCTAATTCCTCTTCCTAAATGTGTGTTCTTACAAGCAAGACATACTTGAACATCCATGTGCAATGAAATTAATGTCTCGAAATCAATGCTTTCTTCACTACAGTCCTGGGTCTGCTGCCTAAATGCCAGTGTTTTGGGATACAGAATCATTGCTGATGGTGAATTGCTTGTTTTTTCAATTGTAGTAATACACTGACTGCTTTAAAATGTTATCCTGATGACAATTTACATTATAATAACTACAAATCTAATTGCTTCAGCCCTCGATGATTTGATACATTCCTCTGTGTAATTAATAGTGCCCTTGGGTTCTCGGCATTCCAATGTTCTTATGTCTTCTTGGTTTTAAACTTCTAAGTTCCTCTTCTATACTATTCTCAAAGTGCTGCCCTTGGGTTCTCGGCATTCCAATGTTCTTATGTCTTCTTGGTTTTAAACTTCTAAGTTCCTCTTCTATACTATTCTCAAAGTGCTGCTCTCTCTTCTTGTGACAGTAGATGTATGCTTTGTCATAAATGTACTGTTAGCACACATATCAGCATTTGGGAACAGAGAAGAGGGTGGTTCAGAGAAAATGGAGGATTTTTATCTCACTGTACAGTGCATTATTCTATATTAAATCTAGTCTAGCAGAATATAGAATTTGAAGTCTTCTGTTTAAGTCAGGACTTTTATCAACATTCGCTACCCCTCCACTTTTATTTCTTACACCTAGTATAGCCGTGTTATTGTCTCTCCTCGATAACTTGCATATATTTCTATTTCCATTTCTTGACAAGTCCTCTTTTGCTTACTTTTCGACACTGTCTTATTTTAAGGATCATACTTCTGGCTGAAAATAAGAAGGCAAGATTTAAAGCATTAATAGGCATAGAGCAAGAGCAAGTATAGTCAAAAAATATAGCAAATACTGACAGACATAGTATAACAAAGTCAAGAGGGTTGAATATCATCTTGTACATAGGGGTGAAGAGCAAAAGATTTTTTTGCGGTTTCATTTAAAAATTGATTGATGGGAGACCATAATTGCAAACGCTTCTTGCCAAGAGACATGGGAAGAACAAATAGTGTATCCAATAGATGTTTATGGCAAACGGAGTACCACCAAGCTAAATATGAAATTTTAGATGCATCCTTCCAATTCTTTGTAATCTGTTGAAAAGCAGCTGCTAAAAGTGATTTGTGCAATTGTGCTTTCTTTGTATTCCATCCAGTGGAAAGGCTACCTAGAAAGATGTTAGCACATGAAAGGGGAACTTTGGTGTGAAATATGGTGTTGATTTGCGACAAGACTTGTTTCCAGAAGTGAAATACATGCGCACAAGTGAATAATATATGTTTTAAATCAGCTTATGCCAGGGAGCACGACCAACAAGTGCTAGGAGTTTCAACATGTATTTTGTGTAAGGAGATTGTGTTATATCCTGGCTTTGTTATTATGCATGCAATCTCTTGCTCTGCCAGTGGAATGTTCATCCAATGATGTATTACAGAATGTTGGGAGCCAGAGTGTCAGTTGAGAAGGGCTGACCACCATATGGAAGAAAGGAGGATATGTAGTATCTTGGTTATTATGTTTTACATGTTATCCACTGCTCCTCCAGTGGAATCCTCTTGAGATGATGTAACATTGAATGTTGGTGTATGAAATGCTCAGTTGGAGAAGGGCTGATCGCCTTGCTGGTTGCTCCTGGTGGGGCTGAATACCTTTGCACTACTGATCTTCCAACTAACCTGAATAAATCCTCCTAAACATCATCTACCTGGGTAGAGTGATCACTACAGATTGGTGTTAGGAGAAGTCTATTATAAATGAAAAAAAGAGTTTGTGTAGCATTTGCCGCTCTGGATGACTTCCTAATTTTCAACCAAACCTTGTTCTATAAGGAAATAGGCCATTGTGTATCTAGATCAAGTTCCCAGGAAAGCTCTATTTTTGTTTTGTCTCTCTGGAGAATTGTGATAAGTGAGAATAAAAGGTAGATGCCTTCAGAGTTCTTCAAAGTAAGTTGTAACATGTATAATCTGGTGACGAAGTTGGAGAAAGTAGGGGTTTAAAATGAGATTATCAGTCTAATATTGCAGTGCGTAGAATTGTAAATTTGTATTGAAATGAGGGAGGCAACTGAAAGAGAGAACGGGCATGTGCAAATGTAAGAAAAGTATCATTATCAAACAATTGATGGACCCATGTTATGGCTTGTTCTCTCCATGTTTACCAGTAAATAGGTTTGTTCTTGATGGATATAAACTTATTATGCCATGCGGTGGAAGTGAGGAATGTGTAAGCGTCATAAGGGATGATGTGGAGGATAGAATTCAGAATTTTAGATGAATGATTAATAATTGGCGTGAATAGTTTTTGCAGTATTCATGTGAAAGATAGATACTCCTGGAAGGAAAAAGGGGATAGAAAAGATCTCGCGAGGCAAAACCATAACTGAGAGTCTGACGATGAAACAGCCACCCATTTGGATAAATGCCTTAAAAGAAAGGCCCTGTGATATTTAGGGAAATCAGGGAAATTGACACCACCTGCCGACTTTGGGCGAGATAATTTTTGTAGTGTCATTCATGGTTTTTTGCTATGCCATAAAAAAGATATAAGGATGGAGTTAATTTTATGACCTAATTTTATTGGTATAGACATAGGGATATTAGAGATAAAATAAAGGACAGTAGGAGTTAACATCATTTTGATGGTGTCTAAACGACCCCACCAAGAAAGATATAAAGGGTGACATCTAGTTATAAGATTAGGAAGCTTCTCGGAGCTGGGGGGCAAAATGGCAGCCGCTTAGTTGGCCGACTGCTGAGCTAGTGGGCAGTGGTGACAGGCTCAAGCTGATGATCCTACGATAACCAGCCTACCCGATGGAGAAGCCGATTTAACAGATCAACAGGTCAACAGATCAACAGATCTAACAGACTCTATCTACCTTATACCGACCCCCCTTGATCCCCTTTAGATCCCCCTGCTCCAGATGCTTGTGAGGCTGTATCAGTGCAATATTTGGAGGGCCCTTTTCGCGGCCGCAACTTCACGCTCACTCAAACGCCTGGTTTGGGACTGCCTGTGGAAGCTTCTTGTGGAGCTGATCGAGGCAATTGGCGGCGACGGAGAAGTGTCGGAGATGGCTCCGAAAGTTATGTCAGTGGCAGCGTCTAGGGCGGCTGCAGCGGTGGCGGCCCGTAAGGCGCGTGTGGAGGGTGCAGCAGAGGCAGCGGCACTTACCGGGAGTCCCTCGCCGCAATCGGGAAAACTTCTCTCCCTGGAACCGGACCCAGACCTAGACCAGCCGACACCACCGCTCAGAAGGGGAAGAGGCGGAGCCTCGACCAAAGATCGTCCGGCGGCTCCCTCGGTACTCGAGCTTCTGCAGTGGGCGAAGGTCTATAAGGATTCAACGAAGGACGTGGTAAATGATTTGGTGGGACCGGGACAGTTTCCTGTATCACGAGGTGAGGCAAGTAGCTATACAGGGGGTCCCTCTACAAAGCGGTCACGAGTGCAGCATTGGGGAAAGGAATAGACCGTCTGACATTGGTCTGCCCCCTATGTCCCTTCTCCCTCCCCCGGTGATTATCCCCACTGAAATATCTGAAAAGCCTGCTGGATCAAGTGGTCTATCCTCTGTAGTACAACTAGGGGGGACAGATGAAGGCAGTGTAAACAAGAGTGGGGGGGAGAGTGCTGGGGACTCTGGGGACCCTGCAAGCGCCAGATTGGGGGTGCAGAATGCCGGATACTCTCAGTCCCAAAAGTCTGGCAACCAGCCCCTAGCAGGTTCTATAGAGAGTATATCACTCGAGCCGGAAGAGCAAAAGGATAAAGAGGAGGAGGAAAAAGAGGCTAGCGATTGCTTTTATTCACTATCTGAAGGAGCGGGATGCTCTGACGACATAAGGGGGAAGTAGCCTAGATTCAGATGGGGAGGATAGCGAGGCGGAGACCCCTCAAACAGCTGTAACATCTGTACAGCAGAAAGGTATTGTTGGACTTGGCCTGTTTGGCAGGTTCACCCCTGAACTTTTTGCCTCGTGTTATTAAATAATTAATAGTGATGTCTTGGTTTCTGCGCACTTTCACTGTGTCTCAGGGGAAAGTGTGTGCGCACTCTGAGTGCGTGGAGTGAGATAGGCCTGCCCTCCCGTAGGAATGCATGGGGAATATGTGTGTCCCTGGTAGTTCCTGATGCGTGGGGAGTGCAGGCTCGAGTTTGGTATGTGTGAACTCGTGAGAGTGAATGCTGCGAGATGGTGTATGCGGCATGTATGTGTCTAGAAGGGAAGTGCTACTTCTGGACATTGAGATATGTGTGCAGTGAGGGTGCTGGGGCGGGATTGGCTAGAGCTGGCTGGCATGCCAGGCTCCAGGAAGTCTGGATGGGTCTGCCCGGTGGTGAGTGTGAGATTAGCATGAGTGAAGTGTGGGAGGAGTGTACCTGTGTCCTGGATGGGCTGGGTTTTCCCGTCACAATGCTGGCTCCGCCCCCCTGTGGTGTGTCTAATGACCCTAGCCTCCCCAGTGAATGAAATGGGTGGTTGGGCCATTAAGAGTGCTCCAGAACCAGCTGCGACTGGTTTCTCCCCCACCCTGCACCCTTAGACAAAGGATTTGTCTGTATAAAAAGAGGCTGTGATCTCTTGGAAAAGGTTCTTGTTCCCAACTTGAATCTTGCCTGGGGCGTGCTGCTGCTTGGGCTCAGGGGAAGGCTTGCCTCCCTGAGCCCTGCCCAGCCCCTGGACTGCTGAGATGCTGGATTTCTGAAGGACTTGGTTGTCCTAGCGCTTGGGAGCGCTTTTATCCTGCTGATAGCGCTGGGAGCGCTGTCCCTGGACCCCTAGCGATTGAGAGCGCTTTTTATGCCAATAGCGCTGTGAGCGCTGTATCTTGTCCTGTGGCGCTTGGGAGCGCCTGTCCTTCGTTGCTAGCGCTGCTAGCACTGGGTGTGCCCAGCCGGTGCCCACCCGGCATCCTTTCACCCCGTGAGGTGACCCAGCGGCGCGGGTGTCACCCCGCTCATTTGCCGCCTCGTAATTTGCCCAGGTCCGTGATTTATTTGAATAACGAGGGAGCCCACTCCTCGGATAAGGGGATCCCGCCTGCCTATCTAAAGCGAGCCGCCGCGCTGCCCGCGGCGACCCGGAAGTGCTTTGGCCGGCCGGCCAATGGCAGCGCGGCCGGCCGGAAGTCCCGCCCCCGCAGCCGAGCAGCCGAGCAGAGACGCAGCCGGCCGTGTTCCCGAGACTCCCCGAGTGAAGAGAGGAGCCCCGCGTTGCCGGAGAGGAGAAGCCGGCCGTGTTTCCCGCCTCCCGCAGCACCAGTGAAGTCCGGTGAGTGCGGGGGCGGGTTCTGTGTTGTCCTGCGAGCGGCCCCGTTGAGGGAGGGCCGCTCCACCGAGAGGAGCCCGTTCTTTGTTCTTTGAGCCCGAGAGGCTCTGGGGGCATTTTCTTTTGTCCTGAGTCCCCCGTGAGGGACTCCCAGATCCCGCATTTGCTGTCGAGCCCTGAGAGGCTCGTGGGCCCCCCCTTTTGCTCTAAGTCACCTGAGAGGGACTCCAGCGAGGGCCGCCGCCCTATTTACAAGCCCGGAGTGGCTCTAAGTATTCCAAGAGCCTGTGCATGGCTCCCAGGGTGGCCCCGTTATTTTAAAAGCACAGTATCCTTGGGGCATGATGGTTTCAGGAGCCAGTGCGCTCCCCAGGGCCAGAGTGATCTATCGAGCCCTGAGAGGCTCCACCTTTTGCATATTTGTTGGCAGAGCCAGAGGGCTCCCAGTTTGCGCAGCTTTGGGTTCCAGAGAGCGAGTAAGAGCCCTGTCGCAGTTCTGTTTCCAGCTGCCCAGCAATTAGTGGGCAGCTGCACCGTTTAGGTATTTTGCTTTTAGGGACATGTACTCTGGACTTTAGGAGTGAGGCGCACTCCTTCATCCCTGGCCTTTCCCCAGCTGCGCAGCACTTAGTGCCAGCTGCAGCGTTTAGGCCCCCCTGTTCTGTCCCTCAGCTGCCCAGCACTTTGGGGGCAGCTGCTACGTTTAGGTTCTGGCGCAAGTGGCGCAACCTGGACTTTGTGAGTTCTGCGCTAAAGGTGATTTATGCGCTAACTGAGGTTTAGATGCTGTTATTATCTATGTCCTATTGCTTTTGGGTGTTAGGAAATGTACAATGTGTAGTATGTTTTGCGCACCCTGTGTGCTGCACCTCTGAATGTGTTGATGCATCATGTGCCTTGTTCCTTACACCGCTGAACGTGTGTTGATGCGTCATGTGTTTCTCTTACACCTCTGAATGGGTAGATTATTCATCATGTGTTCTCCTGCGCTGCACCTCTGAATGTGTTGATAATGCGTCATGTGCCTCCTTCCTTACACCTCTGAATGTATGCATTGCATCATGTGTTTTGTCCCCAGGTCTATGCCCCTACTTGTATTGTGATACTGAGGTGGTTGTTTTCTTCCTAGTACAGGTGGTGCTAGGGAGGTCCTGGTTACCAGTAGTTACTGGTTGTGTGCTCTATTTTTATATTGTGCTACAGTGATTTTCTGTTATGGTCTAAGTGATATTCCAAGGGCTTGATACTGAGCTCGCCCCCTGACCAGAGTCCCAGGACCAGTGGACTCTATTGTGCCTTCCCTGACAAATTGCTGGGACTTGTCTGATCTCCCTGGGCCCCTGGGGCCTCGCTGAAGTGTGCCTCGCTCGTTCCCCTCGGCAGCTCGTGCCCGGCCGCCCGTCCAAGCCTCGAGCCGCGCCGCTCTCCCCTGAGCCGCGCCGCTTCGCTGGGCCGCCCGCATCCTGCCTCCCCCTCCTCTTCTGAGCCGCACACATTGGTCGCCCCAGAGAAACGCTTGTAGCTAGCCGGTCGCCCGCTAAAGTTTACTAAGGAGGTCACTCGCATTATCCCACGCGCAACCAGGCCGGAAGGTACTGTCCGATAGGCTCTATGTTCTAAGTTCTAGGCCTACAAGTATTGTATTGCTAGTTCTAAAAGTGCTGATTCCTGACAGTGGTCCAGGTGGCCCTGTCTTGTAAATATCCCCTGTAAATTCTGCCCGTGCCTCTGGCACATTGTAAAGTGTGTGTTTTCTCTAATGTGTTTTGGTGTAATACAAAGGCTATTTTTATATAACCTTGTGTGGAGTTTCCTTTGTGGTGGGTCCTGGGTGTTGTTGCTGGGGTGCGTGCGCAAATACTTAACTTACATCGCCTCCAAGTTTAGCCTTGCTGCTCGCGCCACGTTACCTAGAGGGTGAGCAGGGGTTATCTTGGCGTGTAACTCCCTTGCCCTGACTTGGGAGTGGTGGTCTCTGACTGACTTTGGCGAAAGCCCTGGCCAGCCAGGGATCCCATTTCCAACAGGTATGCTGAATATGGGGGCTCATAGTAAGGGCAGAAGGGAGCCCGCCCAGGACTATTCACCAGCTACCCCCTCACAAAGATCAAAGGAGGCATTTATAGTAGAGGAAGGTGCCCCCCGATGCTAGACACAATACATCAGGCCATTTTGGCTCATAGAGAAGTAACTAGGCAAGATAGCCGGAAGGCCCAAGCAGGGATGAGGAAAATGCAGGTCGTTGTAAGCTGTCAAATGCATTTTCAAATTTGGGCGACAGAGTGTCAAACTTGGAGGAAAGGATTGTTGAAACAGAAGCGGATGCATCTAAGGCCACGTCTATGTTTGAGGCTCAGTGTGCGCAGATTAGAGACATTCAGTGGAAACTCAAAGAGTCTGAAAATAGGCAGAGACGAAATAATCTTCAAGTGCTGGGTGTGCAGGAGGGTCTTGAAGGGTCTGATGCTAGACGATATGTAATCGATCTCTTTAAAGTGACCTTCCCAGAATTGTCAGAATGGAATTGGGCGGCAGAGATCCAAAGGGCACACAGCATTCCGCTGAAACTTCGCGCACCGGCAAAAGTTGGGGATAGACCACGGGCTCTACTCGTTTTTTGGGTAACTTCCTGTTGGGGCAGGCAATTTATGAAAAGGCAAGGCCGGATGCCAAAAGATCAAGTGGTGGGGTCTTGTTCTTCGTTCGCCCCGACTTCTGCCATGTAACAGTGGAGAGACGCTGGAGGCTGAGACAGCTTATTAAACCATTCCAAGATAAGAAAATACAGGTGTTTTTGGTCAATCCAGCGCAATTGAAAGTGATAAACAATGGAACTATCCTCTACTTTGCATCAGAGATTAAGGCCAAAGAATATCTTGACTCCTTGGACAAATAAAGAGGTTGTACTGTCTTTGCAGGGACTTAGATATAGAGCATTTGGATTTTCTGGGCAATTAGAGCTGCGCTATGGTTTATTTTTGCACTAGATGGGGTGGGGGGGACCAAGGGGATGAGAAATTGGTATTATGTCTGAACATACATAACAAGTTAAGGGATGGAGTGAGGAATGGGGTATTGCTATTAGGAGGTATTTGTGAGGGGTTTTCTCTTTTGGGTCAGGTATGATAACGTCTCTTTTTTTTTATTTGATGATTTAAGGGTCTTGATAGGATTAGATATGCACACTGAGGTAGCCACTGCCCACTCTCACAGCATACATCACATGCACAGACTTTGTTTGAGCGTCCCAGTGGGGTGGAAGGGCGTATTAAGCTAGAGAGGGTGTGTGGGGTTAGGGGTGGTGGGAGGGCTGGAGGGGGGTTGGAGTGCTCTCTTAAGGGGAGAAAAAAGATTACCTGGTACTATAGTTTATATTTCTTGACCACTATGCTTTTTGTGTCAGTATCATATAGTTTTGGAAGGAGACAGTTGTTGGGTAGATTTGTACCAAGAAGCAATGGGGAGGCTTAAGATATGCTCTATCAATGTAGGAGGTCTGAATGATTTGTCCAAGAGGCAAAGATTGGGGTATTTTGCAAGAGCAACTCAGTTAGATCTAATTTGTCTACAGGAGACCCACCTACCGTGGGCCAAAAAACATCTATTAAATATCAAAGGCTTTGACTTGTTGGCATGCTCCTCGCAGACATCTACTATAAGAGGGGTGGCAATCCTGGGGAAACCATGTCTGGGAGGCATTGGTCGCTCCTTAGTAGATCCTGGGGGGGGGGTTGGGTAATCGCCAAACTTAAGATGGGGCTTACGCTGTGCGTAATTTATGGATCCAATCGGAACGGTTCGACAATCTGGAAATAAAATTGGCGAATTGGCTATCCCCCCTTATTTGCTGCGGGGATTTTAATATCTCTGCTGATCTCAAGGATAGGGAAGCAAGCCCGGGGTTTATAAAGCTTTGTGTTCTCTGATTGGGTCGTATATTTTAATAGATGTCTGGGGGCATAAAGAGCAACTTGATCCAGGGTTCACATATTTCTCACACCCGCATAAGAAATATACTAAATTAGATTATTTTCTTATCTCATCTTCAGAAGTGTCAAGGGTGGGGATTAAAAACTTCCAAAACTTATCTCGGATCATAATCCTTTGGTCTTAATGTATGAAGCGGAGAAAACCCCAAAGGTTAGTTGCAGATTGTTGGAAATGGGATCCCCGGCTGGCCAGGGCTTTCGCCAAAGTCAGTCAGAGACCACCACACCCAAGTCAGGGCAAGGGAGTTACACGCCAAGATAACCCCTACTCACCCTCTAGGTAACGTGGCGCGAGCAGCAAGGCTAAACTTGGAGGCGATGTAGGTTAAGTATTTGCGCACGCACCCCAGCAACAACAACCAAAGGCCCACCACAAAGGAAACTCCACACAAGGTTATATAAAAATAGCCTTTGTATTACCCCAAAACACATTAGATAAAACACACACTTTACAATGTGCCAGGGGCACGGGCAGAATTTACAAGGGATTATTTACAAGACAGGGCCACCTGGACCACTGTCAGGAATCAGAAGTAGTACTTTCAGAAATAGCACTTAGTACATAGAATATAGCACAAAATAGCACCCAACCAGTAATCACTGGTAACCAGGACCTCACTAGCACCACCTGTACTAGGGAGAAAACAACCACCTATGTATTACAATACCTGTAGGGGTGTAAGAGGAAAACACATGATGCAATGCATAACATTCATTCAGAGGTGTAAAAGGCACATGACGCATAACAATACATTCAGAGGTGCAAGGAACAGCAACACAATAGCGCAAAATCCACATTCGCCACCACCTGTGGCAGTCCCTGTGTCCCAATGTCAGGGCCTAAACGTGGCAGCTGCCCACAAAGTGCTGGGCAGCTGGGAAGCGAGGCTAGGGGGGGACAACGTTGGAGCCTCTCAGGCTCTGCACAAAGCACTTGTTTCCCCTTGAGCCTCGCTGGGCTCTTCACGCTACCAAATGCCTCCTCTGAGCCTCTCTGGGCTCTGAAACACAATGTGTGCACTCAGGAGCCTCTCTGCGCTCGAATTATGCCAAATTGCGCCCGAGCCTCGCAGGCTCTAAAGAACAAGGCAGCCCGTCGTTGGAGTCCCCCCTCTGGGGGCTCGAGATCACTAACAGGCCCCGGGAGCCTCTCAGGGCTCTCCCACAATGGCGGCACTCACGTTGGAGCCTTGACGGGCTTGAGATACCCACAATGCCCCCAGGTAGGTTCCTGCAACCCGGATGGCACAGGGGGGAGGGGCGGGCACCGGCAATGTGCCCCGACGCCCTCCTCCCTTCGTCTGTACCGACGGAGTCCCCCCAGGCCCGGCTCCACTTACCGGGCGACTTCTTCCTGGAGTGCTGGACTCTTCTCCCACACCGGGGAGCTCCACTCTGGTCCCGGTCGTGCTGCGGCGGCTCTTGGGCTGGGAAGGCAGGCGCCGCTCTCCCTCCTCACTCACCGGATCCCGGGGTCGGCTCCCGGCAGCTTCCGGCTTCCTCTGTCCTCTCGGCTGCGGTGGGCGGGACTTCCGGTCGGCCGCGCACCGATTGGCCGGCCGGACAACCACTTCCGGGTCGTCGCGGGCAGCGCGGCGGCCCGGCTCAGGCACTGCAGGCGGGGGATGAATTTACCGAGGGGTGGCCTCCCTCGAGGTAAATTATAATTCGGAAACAGCGGCAATGTCCCGGGCAGGGTGGGCACCTGCCAGGGGACTCTGAAATCAGCAAAAGCGGCGTGGGCAGCCGCGGAAGGGCAATGACAGCGCTCCCAGTGCTTAGCCGATAAATAAAGCGCTTCTAATCGCTAGGGCCGCAAATAAAGCGCTCCCCAGCGCTACAAGCCACAAGAAAGCGCTCCAAAGCGATACAGCAGAACAAAAGCGCTCCCAGGCGCTAGGAGGAATCTGCAAGCGCTTCCAAGCGCTAAGAGGCAATTCCAGCGCTCCCAGCGCTAGAGGACAGCCCAAAGTCCAGCAAAAGTCCTTTCAAGGGGCAAGGGGCAAGGCTGGGCCCAGAGCCAGCACACTGGGTCTCCAGGCAGGGAGACACCCCAAGTGGCGGTCCTCTGGCCCAGCAGCAGCAACAGCCCCCTCAGGATCCTGGAAGAGAACAACTTCAGTGGGGACACAGCCCCATTTTTATACAGTGCATTCCTTTGTCTGAGGGTGCAGAGTGGGGGCGGAACCAGTCGCAGCTGGTTCTTGAGTACTCTGTTTACCTCAGCCACCCTCTCTATTCACTGGCAGGGCTTGGGTCATTAGACACACCACAGGGGGGCGGAGCCAGCATTGTGTGGGGAAAACCCAGCCCATCCAGGACACAGGTACACTCCTCCCACACATTACTCATGCAGATCTCCCACTCACCACCGGGCAGACCCATCCAGACTTCCTGGAGCCTGGCATGCCAGCCAGCTCCAGCCAATCACACGCCAGCACCCTCACAGCACACGTACAGCCATGTCTAGAAATGGCGCTTCGCTACTAGACACATACATGCTGCATACACCGTTGCGCAGCATTCACTCACACGAGTTCACACATACCAGACTCAAGCCTGTACACCCCACGCATAAGGAACTACCAGGGACACATACATTCCCCATGCATTCCTATGGGCGGGCAGGCCTAGCTCAGCACATGCACTCAGAGTGCGCACGCACTTTCCACTGGGACACAGTGAAAGTGCGCAGAATCCCTAAAATCACCATTGCCAGGTCACCATTTCTAGCAAAAAGTCTAGGGGTGAACCTGCCCTAAGGGCCAAAGTCCAACATAACCCCCTTCCAGCCAAAACGCAGGGGAGACCAATCACCACCGTGATGGACTTCCCTGCTTGGGGCGATAGAACACGGACGCGGGCCCACAACTGCAGGGACACCCTCCTGTTCTACGCCACGGTGAACCCATGGGATTACTTCTAAACACACTGTCTGGACCAACTGGGCTACCCCACTGGTACTCCCAAGTTGTCCGCGGCCAGGACCAGGCCCTGGGCCACCCAGGTGCCACTGGTCCATGCCAATTCGCAGAGCGGGGGGTAGTAACCCCTGGCACATAGGAGCCATTTTCCACTCTTCCTGTCTGCAAGACAGGACTAGACTGCCACTGGTTCTCCAGCCTAAGGCCTACAACCTCAGGCGGACCAGGAGTCTCAGGGAAGGCTCTCCTCCCCTTACCTCTTCTTCTAGGGTTCCTCCTCCTCCGGCGAGGGGTACACCTAGAACGCCATTCCAACCCAGGACTTATCCACTCAGGTTGCACCGGGGTCAGAGGTGGGCTCTCCCACCCTCTGCACCCCCTTCCAGAGGTCTGCCCTCTCCCACCTGGAGAAGTTCCTCTGGAAGAAGAACCGGTCAGGACACTGGTTACAGTCGTCCTACCCTTCAGGTCAGGCCGATCCTGAACCTGGCCTTCCAACCTCTGGTCTAAAACCTTCGGTGGAACAATTGCCTGGCACTCCAGGACTTCTGGGGACTCACACACAATCCCCCTGAGGCTAACAAATGACACATCTGTTGTGTGACTGTCTGTCTGGCGCAGATCTCCCGCCCTCTGTCCACCTGACAGTGCGTGACGATCCCCCAGACCAGAAGTGGTGTTACCATGGTCACTACACGGGAACCTAGCCCAACTGGGTAGTCCCTGACCCACTGGTCCTTCCACTGGGGAACTCCCCCAATCACTCCTCACTCTGGACTCCTGTACCCTCCCTACCGGAGCGGTACTGCCAGACTCTAGAACCACAGGAGCTCTGGTTACAGACACTCCAGGTCCTCTACTCACTAGGAGATCCTCCTCAAATGGGCTAACAGGACAGCCTAGGTCCCCAACCTGGTGTTCCCTCAAGAAACCACCCAGGTTCTGAGACAGGGCTTCGGGCCTCTGGGGGCTCTCAGCCATCCACTGACTCCTGCTCCACTGAGCCAGGCAGTCAGCCCCTCCACCCTTCTCACTATACTGGGACCTCGCTGGGCTACACTGAGCCTCTTCCACCACGCTGGGCTGGAAGATCCCTGACCCACTACTTTTGGAGTCACTCACCAATGACTCTACAGAACCTCTGGTCCCTTCCCAGCGGTCTGCTTCCTCTGCCAGCTCACATGGTTCAGACAATCCACACCCTAACAGGTGTTGGCGCAACCCTGGTGAACAACAACTGAGCAACTGCTCTCTGAGAAACATATCGAACAATAGGTCCCAATCACATTTCGTGGGCTCCCGTACCCAATCACACAGGGCTTCACAACAGTCATCCTCAAAGTCTTCCCAAGACTGATGAGACGGTTTCCTAAGGTTCCTAAACCTCAACCTATTCTCCTCCTCTGGGGAAACAGGAACCATACTCTGGGAACTGGGACTTTCTAGACTGAGATTTAAATAGCTGCCACCACTGGACCCAACCCTCCCTGGGGGATCCAGACACTCAACACTGCGCGCAGGGGATAGTCTACCCTCCAGAGCTACTTTGCCTCTGGTGGCGGCCCTCTCAGCCTCCTCTATCCTGTCCTGCGCTAAGACCCTCTCGGTCTCCAGCTGTTGCTTCTTAACCTCCAGCTGTTGCTTTCTAATGCCCAGCTGTGCCATAGCCTGGGCATGCTCCAACCTGAGCTTTTCTAAAGCCAGCTGGTGCTCCCTTTCTCTCCTCCTATCTTCCAGCTCCTCTGGGGACAGGGAAAGGGATGAGGCGCTGCCTCCTAAACTGGACCCAGCAAGGGACTCCCTATCTATGGGGTCCTCACTATCTGCTGGCGTCCCTGTGCTATCATCTTCTTCCTCCTCAGACTCTTCAGGGCTCCCCTCTGACCCACCACCCTCATGGTGTGAGACCCGGGCCCTCTCCGCACTGTGCTCACGCTCCCAGTCATCCTTCTGCCATTGGATCAGGTTACCCCTAAGTTGGGACTGGGTGTCTGACTCATTCACTGCAATGTCTCTCTCTTCGCAAAACTCTCTCAGTTCATGCAAAAACAGACCCCAGACATTAAAAGCAGACTCCATCCTGGCAAGATGCTCACAGACACGTGCAACACAGGGGACTGAACAATCTGAAGTAAGAGGACACAATTCCAAAACTTCAACAATCTCCTTATCAAAGAGAACTCATACTCATGCGTCCAGGAAAACACACCATTCATCCACACACACCCTCCCCTCGGATCGGTAAGGCAGTTTCTACCACCCCTGACTTCTCAACCTGACCAAAAGCGACACAGGTACCAAACTCTGGAAGCAGGGCGGGGGACAAATGTACTGAACCCAATCAAATGACACTCTTCAGGAGAAGAAACAATGGAATTTCAAAAACAATCCCCTAAAATGTGGTCATCTAAAATGCAGAGTTTTGTGGTATGGCCAGTTACTACTAAGGTACAACGCAAACACAAATCCCTATCCCACCGCTTGCCGCCAATGTTGGAAATGGGATCCCCGGCTGGCCAGGGCTTTCGCCAAAGTCAGTCAGAGACCACCACACCCAAGTCAGGGCAAGGGAGTTACACGCCAAGATAACCCCTACTCACCCTCTAGGTAACGTGGCGCGAGCAGCAAGGCTAAACTTGGAGGCGATGTAGGTTAAGTATTTGCGCACGCACCCCAGCAACAACAACCAAAGGCCCACCACAAAGGAAACTCCACACAAGGTTATATAAAAATAGCCTTTGTATTACCCCAAAACACATTAGATAAAACACACACTTTACAATGTGCCAGGGGCACGGGCAGAATTTACAAGGGATTATTTACAAGACAGGGCCACCTGGACCACTGTCAGGAATCAGAAGTAGTACTTTCAGAAATAGCACTTAGTACATAGAATATAGCACAAAATAGCACCCAACCAGTAATCACTGGTAACCAGGACCTCACTAGCACCATCTGTACTAGGGAGAAAACAACCACCTATGTATTACAATACCTGTAGGGGTGTAAGAGGAAAACACATGATGCAATGCATAACATTCATTCAGAGGTGTAAAAGGCACATGACGCATAACAATACATTCAGAGGTGCAAGGAACAGCAACACAATAGCGCAAAATCCACATTCGCCACCACCTGTGGCAGTCCCTGTGTCCCAATGTCAGGGCCTAAACGTGGCAGCTGCCCACAAAGTGCTGGGCAGCTGGGAAGCGAGGCTAGGGGGGGACAACGTTGGAGCCTCTCAGGCTCTGCACAAAGCACTTGTTTCCCCTTGAGCCTCGCTGGGCTCTTCACGCTACCAAATGCCTCCTCTGAGCCTCTCTGGGCTCTGAAACACAATGTGGGCACTCAGGAGCCTCTCTGCGCTCGAATTATGCCAAATTGCGCCCGAGCCTCGCAGGCTCTAAAGAACAAGGCAGCCCGTCGTTGGAGTCCCCCCTCTGGGGGCTCGAGATCACTAACAGGCCCCGGGAGCCTCTCAGGGCTCTCCCACAATGGCGGCACTCACGTTGGAGCCTTGACGGGCTCGAGATACCCACAATGCCCCCAGGTAGGTTCCTGCAACCCGGATGGCACAGGGGGGAGGGGCGGGCACCGGCAATGTGCCCCGACGCCCTCCTCCCTTCGTCTGTACCGACGGAGTCCCCCCAGGCCCGGCTCCACTTACCGGGCGACTTCTTCCTGGAGTGATGGACTCTTCTCCCACACCGGGGAGCTCCACTCTGGTCCCGGTCGTGCTGCGGCGGCTCTTGGGCTGGGAAGGCAGGCGCCGCTCTCCCTCCTCACTCACCGGATCCCGGGGTCGGCTCCCGGCAGCTTCCGGCTTCCTCTGTCCTCTCGGCTGCGGTGGGCGGGACTTCCGGTCGGCCGCGCACCGATTGGCCGGCCGGACAACCACTTCCGGGTCGTCGCGGGCAGCGCGGCGGCCCGGCTCAGGCACTGCAGGCGGGGGATGAATTTACCGAGGGGTGGCCTCCCTCGAGGTAAATTATAATTCGGAAACAGCGGCAATGTCCCGGGCAGGGTGGGCACCTGCCAGGGGACTCTGAAATCAGCAAAAGCGGCGTGGGCAGCCGCGGAAGGGCAATGACAGCGCTCCCAGCGCTTAGCCGATAAATAAAGCGCTTCTAAGCGCTAGGGCCGCAAATAAAGCGCTCCCCAGCGCTACAAGCCACAAGAAAGCGCTCCAAAGCGATACAGCAGAACAAAAGCGCTCCCAGGCGCTAGGAGGAATCTGCAAGCGCTTCCAAGCGCTAAGAGGCAATTCCAGCGCTCCCAGCGCTAGAGGACAGCCCAAAGTCCAGCAAAAGTCCTTTCAAGGGGCAAGGGGCAAGGCTGGGCCCAGAGCCAGCACACCGGGTCTCCAGGCAGGGAGACACCCCAAGTGGCGGTCCTCTGGCCCAGCAGCAGCAACAGCCCCCTCAGGATCCTGGAAGAGAACAACTTCAGTGGGGACACAGCCCCATTTTTATACAGTGCATTCCTTTGTCTGAGGGTGCAGAGTGGGGGCGGAACCAGTCGCAGCTGGTTCTTGAGTACTCTGTTTACCTCAGCCACCCTCTCTATTCACTGGCAGGGCTTGGGTCATTAGACACACCACAGGGGGGCGGAGCCAGCATTGTGTGGGGAAAACCCAGCCCATCCAGGACACAGGTACACTCCTCCCACACATTACTCATGCAGATCTCCCACTCACCACCAGGCAGACCCATCCAGACTTCCTGGAGCCTGGCATGCCAGCCAGCTCCAGCCAATCACACGCCAGCACCCTCACAGCACACGTACAGCCATGTCTAGAAATGGCGCTTCGCTACTAGACACATACATGCTGCATACACCGTTGCGCAGCATTCACTCACACGAGTTCACACATACCAGACTCAAGCCTGTACACCCCACGCATCAGGAACTACCAGGGACACATACATTCCCCATGCATTCCTATGGGCGGGCAGGCCTAGCTCAGCACATGCACTCAGAGTGCGCACGCACTTTCCACTGGGACACAGTGAAAGTGCGCAGAATCCCTAAAATCACCATTGCCAGGTCACCATTTCTAGCAAAAAGTCTAGGGGTGAACCTGCCCTAAGGGCCAAAGTCCAACACAGATGGACATTTGAGAGGAGACTTTTGGTCAAACCTAAATTTATAGAGCACTTAAAAAAATGGGTTGGAGAGTTTTTTGATGCAAATAGGTTCAGTGCCTCCTGCAATTGCTTGTGGGATGCTTTTAAATCTGGACTAAGGGGGAGACGTACAACTACTCTGCTATGCAGAGGAAAGTTGACCGGGAAGAACATGAGGATTTGGTTGAGCAGCTTATGAAGGCTGAGGAGCTATATCTTAGTGAAATTATAGGGGGAAAGGAGACCGTTCAAAGCCTACAAAAAATTGTGTCCATTAAGGCTGACCTAAATAAATGGATATCAAAGAAAAATGCAGACGAATATCAGGTGCACAGTGGCGAAATGTATGAAATAGGGGAGCAGGCCAGGAAGCTTCTGGCATTGAAAATCAAGCAGGAATGCAGTAGGAACGTTATTTTAAAAATCCAAGAAGGGGATCAGGAGTTTGTGGAATCAGCTGATATCCGTAGGGTGTTTAAAAACTTCTAACAACATCTGTATACCGAGGAGGATAGGCCTGCATTGGTAGGATTGGCAGGTCGGGGGCAGGGTGATTTTGGCCATAAGTTATTAGATCAGGATAAATTAATGCTCGAGGCCGACATGACCATAAGCTAAGTGAAAGAAGCTTTGCAAGATTTGGCGGCTGGGAAGGCTACAGGGCCTGATAATATTCCTATTGAGGTATACAAGTGCCTGCAGGATGTGTTGACCCCGCTTATGTTGGATCTATTTAATGGTGTAATGTGCCCTGGAATGGTTCCTGTTTCCTTGAAAAGCACCAATATTGTTGTCTTTCATAAGAAGGGCAAGAACAAGGAAGAACCAGGTTCTTCTCGCCCAATAGCCCTCATAAATGCAGACACCAAAATGTATGCAAAGGTCTAGGCCAAGAGGTTAGGGGGGTTTATTGGCGGTCTAGTCTCCCCATGGCAGCACAGGTTTATACCGGGTCGCGACACCGCGGATCACATCAGGTGGGCAATCACGTTACTTGATGCCCAGGCTGCAGTGGGAGGTCGGATCGCCATGATCCTTCTGGACGCGAAACAGGCCTTCGACCCGTGTCACCTGGAGCTATTTGTGGGCGATATTGGAGCGGAGGGGCTTTGGCCCCAATGTTTTGAGGGCTATAAGGGCTATGTATGTTGAGCCAGTAGCAAAAGTCCAACTAATGGGTGATACCTTTGAGGAAATCAACATATCTCGAGAGACCCGACAGGGGTGCCCCTGCTCACCAATTTTATTCGCTCTGTACATCAATCCTCTGGTTAGAAAGATCTTAGACTGTGAGAATATTAATCCTGTGGTGGGCAATGGGTTTGAAACTAAATTATTGGCGTGTGCAGACGATCTGGCAAAAACAACTTCAGGCCCTGAGCAGGCTATGATGGCCCTTATAGAGATTACTTCGGAATTTGGTCAATATTCAGGATACCTTCTCAATGAATCAAAAACCCAGATAATTTGTTCAAATAATATTCAAAAGAGGGATGGTAGGTATCTGGAATCAGCAGTTTATTTGGGGTTTAGGATTCAACTCCAAGGTAGAATCAATTGTTAATGAAAATTACTTGCCAGTACTTAAGACAATTATGGCAGAGTTAAATAGAATCAATTGTATACACCTGTCTACAATAGGTAGAGTTAATGTTATTAAGATGACCATCTTCCCCAAGATAATGTACCTTTTTCGTACTATCCCATTGGTGGTCGGTGAGGAAGTGCTAAGATCTATAGAGGCAACCTTTGCTAATTTTATCTGGCAATATTGCAAAATTAGACGGTCTATGAAGTATCTCTCACTCCCATTGGACAAGGGGGGGTTAGCGGCTCCTAATATTAGATTCTTTATCTTGAGCTGTCTTTTTAGCCAGATGGCTATCTTATTAGATGGCATATCAAGTGTGTCTGACTATTCTTTAGGGTTAAAATACCCGCTTCCATTTTTGAGCTGCTACGAGGCAAAGAAACTACCGGTGTCTTGTTGCTTAAAACGGACAAACGTTATTATAATAAAAAACAATACAAGTTATTGGAAAGTGCTTGGGGGGTCTGGAAAGGTATTCAGAAGCATCTGGCAATCCCGAAAATTAACTATTATACCTCACATTGGAACTCTAGCTTGTTTCCATATTTTAGTATGGATAGACTTTGGAGACTGTGGGAGGGACAAGGAATCAGAAGATTGGGAGACTTGGTTGGTGGCAACATGATGTTGAGTTTTAATGAAATTCAGAGAAAATATCGAATCTCCGCTTCACAAGGTTTTAAATTCCTGCAGATACACCAAACACTATCAAGGATTAGACCACCCATCATTCCAGGGGGTAAAATCAATGTGGTGGAATATGTATTGGGTGGGGGTGTCAAAATCAACCCGATCTATAAAGTCCTAATTTCAACTCTCCAAGACGATATCGATAAAATGGAAACAGCCTGGATGGTTAAATTGGGGGATCCAGACGTTGATCTAGTCAAGGCTATCGAATTGGCTGGGAAATGGTTCTGCTCTACGAATTTGAGAGCCCAGCATTACAAGACGGTATTCAACCTATATTTTACCCCGGCTAAACTATTTGGGTGGGGTAAGAGAGAAGACGACAAATGTCCTAGATGCTCTGAGGGGCCAGCTGATTTTGCCCATATGTTTTATTTCTGTCAAAAGCTACCAGAGATTCGTATTAATATCCATAAATTTTGGGAGGGGTTGCTAGGTATTGAGAACATCCTATCCCCTACCCTAATGATCCTAGGGCATGACAGCAAATTAAATCTGAAGAAGGAGGAAAAGCGTTTGTTTTTATGTCTGTGGCGATCCTACGGATTATTCTGGCAGCAGGTTGGAAGGATATCGTGGCTCCCTCCTTCCAGATGTGGCTATCTCGCCTGCTAGGGGTTCATAATATTGAGACAGCCCTATATAGGGGAAGAGGTAGGAGAATGAAAGAACTAGGGCTAAACTTATGAGCCCCATTAAAAACCTGGAGAGAATCTTGCCTATAACATGAAGTGAGATTTTAGGAGGTCTTACTTGATTTTATGGTTTTTACCGCTGAATTGGATGAACTGTCTTATTGCTAATGTATTTGTAGTTCTTAGGATATGAAATTATGTATATTCGTCTTGTTTTTTTTAACTATGTGATACATGTATAGTGGTTTTATGGTTATTGCATATTGTTTTCAATGGTCTGTACCAGGTACTCAATAAAAATATAATTAATTAAAATTAAAATTAAAGATTAGTCAGCTCCTCTATACATTTGTCTAAGTTTAGGGAAATTGACAATTTATTAGAAGAGGTGAACCATAGACCCAGATATTTAATAGGTTATATACTCCAAGTAAAATAAGAGGTTGAAAAGTCGTATTTAAAAGTATATTTGGTTAGGGGCAATATTTCACATTTCTCATTGTTTAATCTATAGCCAGAAACCGCTGAATATGAGTGGACCTCTTTTAAGAAAGCCGGGAGGGTGAGGTGTGGCTGAGAAAAGAACATAAGTATTTCATCTGCATAAGCTGCTAGTTTGATGTGTTGAGTATTTGAAATGAAACCAAAAATAGATTGGTTTTGTCCTAATTTGGATAAGAAGGGTTCTAAGGTTAAGTTAAAAAGGAACGGAGATAAGGAACAACCTTGCCGTAACCCTCTCTGAAGAGTAAAATAAGGAGATGTGAGACCATTAACAAAAATTGCGGTTTTAGGGTTTGAATAAAGCAAGGAAATAAAAGAAATAATTTTTGGGCCGAAACCAAACCAAGTCAATGTCTGAAAGATGAAAGGCCAGTACACTCCATCAAAAGCCTTTTCTGCATCTAAGGCAGTAGCAGCAAGAGGCTCCGTATAGTTTGATGATTTGGATATAATATCAAAAAATAAACAAGTGTTATCAGTGATAGAACACCCCTTCACAAAAACTGCTTGTTCCTTACCCAGTAAGTGAGGGAGATGTGATTCAATTCAATTTTGTAATCTATATTGACTAGGGAAATGGGCCTATAATTTTTACAATAGCGTAAATCTTTGCCTTCTTTTGGAATGAGACAAATCAGGGCCGCTATAAAGGTTACTGAAGAGTTACCCGAGTCACCGAAAGAGGAAATAAGAGTATGTAATTGTGGGAAAAGGATTTGGGCGAAATGCAAGTAAAATTTAACATTGAAGCCATCTGGTCCTGGGGCTTTATCTTTCTTAAGGGTTTTAAGTGCATTAAGTAATTCTGTCTTTGTAATATCCATTTCTAAAAGTTCTAAATTAGATGAGGGCTTTATAGATTTTTTAATAAAAGTTAGGTAAAGAGAGATGTCTGTGACTGTGGGAGTATTCTCAGGTGTGTACAGCTGCTCATAGAATTGAACAAATTCTGGGAAAATATCGGTGTCTCTGTGTTTTGACATGTTATTATCATCTATTATAGATTCAATATGCAGCTTATTTTGTTTGGTCTTAAGGTTGTTAGCTAATAATTTGCCTGATTTGTTTTGTCCTCCATAAAATGTTGCACTGGTCTTTAATAAATATAAAAATGCACTATCCGTGGTGTCTTTGTTAAACCTAATCTTGGCATTTATAAGCTCCATAAGGCATTCTTTCAATTTAGAAGTGTAATATAAATGTTAAAAGTTTTTAATCTTAGAAAGGAGTTCCGCATTCAATGACAGGCTGTCTTTTGCTTGTTGGATACGTATCTGATGACAATATCACGTGCAGAAGCTTTGAAAGCGTCTCAGACTGTATGAAAGGGGATGTTGTCAGTGTTATTAATTAGAAAATATTCATGAAAAAAGGGTATAAAAGAAACATTAAAATTGGTCTCTAGAAGCATGGGGTTATTGAAAGGCCATCTTTTGGGATAGGCAGCTTGAGATAAAATATCTAGCTGAACTGAGACAGGGGCATGATCAGAAATGAGTGAGGGACCTATATCTGCTGAAAGTAAAGACTCGGTGATATTGTGTGAGATAAAGATATAATAAATTCTTGACTGTGTCTGATGAGGAGGAGAACAAAAGGTGTATTTCTGTGATGTTAGATTGCATAATCTCCAAGCATCTGTTAGGTTTCGATGCCTTACTGTTTGTATGAAAGTTTTTTATGCTTTGTTTGGTGTGAAGGAGACCTTGGATTTACGGTCAAGGAAGGGATCAACTAGCAGGTTACAATCACCAGCAAGAATAAAATTCTTCACAGGATTCTGAGAAATCAGTTGAGGGATCTGGGAACAAAAGGAAACATCTCCATTGGTGGGAGCATACACATTGAGTAGAGAAATCAAAGTACCTCGATCATTAAGTTGGTAAAGAGCCATCCACCTTTCTCATCTGTATCCCGTGAAAGAAGCTTAACATGTAGTGATTTGTGACACAAAGTTATGACTCTGTTTCTTTTGCAATCCCCAGGTGAGAAAAAGATTTCACCAACCCAATTTTTCTTAAGCTTTAAAGAGTCAGCTTTTGTAAGATGCGTTTCTTGCAAGAAAACAATACTAGCATCTAATTTAGATAAGTAAGATAGTTCTTGTTGTCTCTTGATGGGGGAGTTTAAGCCTTTAACATTCCACGTAACAATTTTTAAAGCCATGAAATAGGAAGACAACATAAATAAATAAATAAACCAGCCATAATGCGAGGAATGTTGAAAGGAAAGTGTGATGTGAATAAATATACAATGACATTGAAACTCAAAAGATTAAGATAGAGGAAGAAGGAAAAAAGGAGGAATACATTGTGAATGAAGAAGAGCAATGCAGTTAAAGAGGATAAGGAAGGGATACAGTGAAGAATGATAGAAAGGTGAGATTATAGTAGAAAGAACTACAAGAAAAAAGAATGACATACCTACATATAATCCAAAACATATGAAAGCTGGTGGGGGGTGAGGCCACATGGAACAATGACACTTCCGGACTCCATGAGGGAAGGCGTGGGGAACCGCTGGACAAATGACAGGTACCGTGGATATATCAAATGTGAGGAGGGAGAAAAGGTTAACATCATACAATGGAACTTAGAAACAATATAAATTATATTATACAATGAACAATTCTAGAATTAGTTAAGGAGTATTAAAACATAAGATGCAACAGGACCAACTACTTATTATTCGATGAGGAAGTGTCCATAGTCTCTGTAATAGCACCAGGACACCCCAGGGTAAAAGTGCGCTTTATAAGTACAATTAACATAACATAACATACATAAATTGAGAAAGCTTTTCAATCTTAAATGATCTTCATAAGTAGTAGTCTTATTGTTATAGGTCACTTCAACAAGGCACAGATGAAAGGGGCCATAGTGTGCAGCCAGAGAATGAAGGTGTGATTTCATCACCAGGAACTCCCGATGTCTGTCAGCAGTATACTTAGCATAGTCTTGTGAGAAAAACAAAGAGTTACCTGACCATGAAATACTTTTGATGGACCTAGCAGCTGATAGGACCCTAAGCAAATCAGTATATTCCAAAAAGTACAGGATGACTCCTCTCAGTTTTCTCAAATTGGAAGAAGCCGTGGCAGGTGCGGGACCTAGTCTGTGTGCATGTTGAATGTTAAGGAGGGCACCCTCTGGTAGAATAAGAACTTTTGCGAGGAAGAATTTGAAGAAGGTGATAGACTCTGAACCGTCTGAGCCCTCTGGCAGACCATATATGTGAAGATTGTTTCGACTATTTATATTTTCAAGACTTTTGACCTGTTTCTGGAGCGATGCAACGTGAGATTGAAGAGCCTCTACTTTAATGTTTGATTAACCCAGAGATTCAATGTTCTGTTCCGCTGTGTTAATTCTTTCTTCAAGTCATGACCACCTGTCCATTAGAATTTGTAATTTAGAATTTTTCTCTTCTACAAATGGGCGTAAGGCTCGAATTTCCTTCAATAAAAGGTCCATAGATACTGACGAGGGTTGTTTAGAAGGAGAAGGAGGATCTTTCTTTAGTCATTTGCTTGGCGCTTTGTTGGCATCAGAGGGTGCGTTAATATTCGGTAATGGAGTGCCCTTAGGCATTGAAGTTGTTGAATATTCCATTGGGTTCTGATGTGAAAGGAGGATTGAACGTGTTAAATGATAGTACGTGAGGGCATCACCTGAGATATATCTTTAATTATTTTGTTCATGCAAAAAAGCAATGAGAAAGAAAATGCAGCCGTTTCAGTAGAAAGGGCTCTCCTCAGTCGACTTGAATCCTGTTATGTTAAACTAACACACCAGAAAGCCTCAGAGCAAGTACCCAACTGTAGGAAAGGAATTATCAACACATTAACATGTAAATGATATGAAAGGGTGGGCTGCCTTTCATCACAGTTTAAAATCTCTGTGAGACTACTGTAGATAGAAATTTTGAGAAATATGTCAATAGTAGAGTTTTCCAGGAGGTTCCAATGTTCAGCTTCAGTCAAGAGTCTATATGGCGGTGAATATGTCATAGAGCTGCAGCAATTCTCAAAAGAAGAGTGAGGAGGACTCCATTTATTTAATTATAGAGATATTTCTATTTGGAAGCTGAGAGACCTCCAATTACAGTTCCCTGGAATGCCTCCTGTCACACCAGCGCATCGCCATAGCTCTCCTCAGATGCATAAAATGGCAGCCGCTGCGCTGAGGGAGCCGACCTGTTGCACACTGGCAGAGAACTCCGCTCGCGAGGAGTTGCGCAACAAGACACTTACAATATTTTATTCCACTCTACTAGCGAAGTCTGTGTCACCATTTTAAGTCACCTGCTGAGACCTGATGAGTCGCCTTGACCGCCGCTCCATCCGCCGACCCGGGAGAGTCAGGAAAACGCCGCCATCTTCTATTGGGACTAGTTACACCTCCTCGACACTGTTGTCCTAATATAAGACTGTAAATAACTTTAAGTTGTGACTACTTCACTTTCAGATAATTTGAGTGTACGTGGTCTGCTACTTAGGTTGAAGACAGTGTATAGCAATAGCAGACCACTTTCTCCTTGCTATGGTTCCTCTATAGGGTTGCATGACAATTAAACACAGCTTCATATTCACACTATAAGATCATATTTTCCCGGGCTTGGAGCCATGTAAGACAGCACTGGTTTCACCACCTAAAGCCCATCCTGCCCATACATCATCCCACTAGGAATGTAGCAGGCACTGATGTGGGCATTCAGGTGATGGCTGGCTGTTCCAGAGGCAGTGAAATTAGGAGTCAGTGTTGTCATAAGGTGCGGGAGTTCAGTGGTCTCGCGGGAACAATAACTCTTGGCAGCCATTTTGAATTAGACGCTATTTTCCATACCCCATTCTCAATTACCTACTAGAAAGGCGATAGTTGGGAGCAGTCCCTGACCCACTCCAAGTGCCAGTTTCAACTAGAACATATCTGCATAGAGAGCACTTCCTTACAACCTGGACCGGAGCTCATTCCTGTAATCACCACTAAGCATGGGCGGATCTAGCGGATCTCGCGTACGCGAATTTGCGTATTTACGGATTCGCAATCCGCAAAAATAAAGTTTTTTCTGTTGGCGCGCGTTCGCGAGGATTTGTGGACCATTTCGCAATTGCGAACTTACTTTTCGGCTCGCAACGGCCGCGACTATGTTGTTTCTACGTCTGGTTTATCATCACAGGTTCACAGCACCCTCTGTTTCACCACTGCCACCCTCTGGTACACCCATGCCACCCTCTGGTACATCCTCACTGCCACCCATTAGGTTTGTTTATCACTGTATATTATGGGGGTGAAAAAAAGCAAGCACACCTGCCCTGCTTCAACTGCCATGAATTAATTTGGGGGTGATTAATGTGTCAGTAATTTTGAAACTTCCAGTCTGGCTGGCACCTGCTTCCTTCCTTATCTGTAATTTGCTTTCTGTTGCAGTGAAAGCAAGCACACCTGCCCTTCTTCAACTGCCATGAATTAATTTGGGGGTGATTAATGTGTCAGTAATTTTGAAACTTTCAGTCTGGCTGGCACCTGCTTCCTTCCTTATCTGTAATTTGCTTTCTGTTGCAGTGCTATTTTTTTTCACAGGACCTTTATGGTCTACTTGTAGCTATTCTATGAGCCTGCTGTTTGGGTCATAGCAGGGTCATAGAATAGTTGCAAATAGGCAACTGAACTCTGGAGGGGCCCCATAGGAAGCACTAGAGTGAATGGTTACTAATGTTAAGTTTGAACTTTTGCACCTGGTGATTGCTTTCAGTTTAGCAAAAATCGTTTTTCTGCAATTTCGCGCTATTCGCGGGGCGCGAATCCGTGCGAGATCGATTTCGGAAGCCGCGAATGCGTGCAAATACATTATTTTTTTGTTTGCGGCGTGTATGTTCACGTGATTTTTTGCATGTTCGCAAGGCGCTTGTAGTGATACGTTTGCGAACTTACCCACGCGGTCGTACACGGGCGCGGCCATCTTGTTTGCGTGACGTAATTCCGTTTCCGGCCGCTATGTGTAATCTCGCAAAGTGTGCTGCTCGCTAGTACAATTTTGCACGTGATCGCGAGGAAAATCTCGCGCGAACTTACCCACGCGGTCGTGAATGGGCGCGGCCATCTTGTTTCTCATTCATTGCTATGGTTCTGGGCATGCTTTCTGTATCCTCTCTGAATCTCTGCCATCCTTTGCTTGTTTGAAGTTTATTTGATCTATTTTACTTATTATCTATCCCTCTATTTTTCTAGCTCTATATTTTTGTGTTTTCTGCTACTTTTAGTTAATTTTAAACTACTTTTTTAAACTCTTTTCTTTTCTTCTTCATTATTCTATTTCTTCTTTATCATTTAACTTTATTTCTGCCCAGACCATGGTAAAGGGAGCCGGGAAGCACCCTGAGAAGGGGAAGGGTCCCGCACCCCGTGCCCGGCTCTTGTGCGGGCGTTTGAGGGGGGAGCAAGTGGTGCCACGGGAGATCTTTAGCGCAGAGGAGGTGGCCGCACTAATCTTCTACGTCCAGCGCCGCCTCCCCAAGACCATCCTGGGAGGCGGCAAGATCGCAACCGGCTATGGCATCCGGGAGCGCCGGAAGCGGTGGGAGAAGGTGTGCCGGGCCATGTTTAAGCTCTCTGGGGTCCGGCGCACCTATAACCAGGCCACCCACCGCTGGACGGATGTCATGGACCGGGAACGGGACTTGCTGGAGGCGCTCGGCGTAGAGGTCCCCGGGCTTGGTGAGTAGTAGTAGCTATTCATCACTACTCTGTTTTATCCGGCTCTGTTATTTGCAAATCTTTGTTCTTTACCAAGAGCAATAATGCTGCCGATTACATTGTAGGTAAATTATATTTCAAAATCTTCTATGCATTTCAGGTGCACTGCTCTCCTTCTCAGTAGCCTGGCTTGCGACAATGCTTATTTGTTTTGTATTTTGTGTTCATTTCATTGGCCTGAGAAATTATGTATGAGTGTAGTGTAAAGATAAGAACTGCGTAATGCTAGACACTAAGGGTCATATTTTCAATTACCGGCGCATCCCTGCAAAGTAGCAGGGATGCGGCAGTAATTGTGCGCCATGCCACCACCACCCATTGGCCCAAAACGTCACAGAAGCCTTACGCATCTGTGCCGTAAAGGCGGCGCATTGCTGGAGTTGCGTGCCAACGATGGCGCAGCTCCAGCAATGCTCTGGGGTGCCCTATCTCCCCAATGCTACATCAAGCCGTACGTCGGCTTCAAGCAGGCGCAGGGTTTGAGTCACGCACCATTGTCCTAAAAGTGACTGATTGACATCTTGTAGATTTCCCTCACCCACTTTTAGGATTCGTTCCTGCGCAGGAACGCCCTCCCTTGCGCCGGAACGCCCCCTGATGGCGCAGGGCTTTACAACGTGATGCATCTCCCATATGCGTTTTTTTTTAATATATACGTCGCACCATGGCGACTCTTTTGTTCTGCCGTTGCGTCACAAAAGTCACGCAACAATGGAGGAAAATGAGCCGCAAGGGACTTCTAAATCAGCCCCAACAGACTGAAGTCCAGTCCTTCCTTTAGACACATGGCTATAAGAAGAAATAGTGGTGGTGGTCGGTGGATTGATAGTTTGAGTATTCACTGATCTGCAAGCAGGATGGACTTTGTCTGTCACTTTGCGTGCTGCGGACTGCTGCCTGCCAGGCCTAGGCAAACCTTTTTAGTAGTCTGTTTATTGAGTTACATAGGAACTTTGAAAGTCAACGGTCCGCAAATCAGGCCATACGAATAACGTAGTATACCACATGAGATAGGTCAATATATCCCGTGGAATAGTTGTCTATCTATTTGCTATTTCTCAAAAATATTTTGTTATAGTTCTTTTGAAATGTTTGATTTGGTTGACAAATCACATCCATGTTTTCTGGTCTTTCTTTCTTTCATGTTGTACATCAGCTCCCCCCAAGGGCAAGAGGACACAGGAGGAGGGTGCTGTTCAGCAGGATGCAGGCCAGGATCGGGCAGGCGAGGGCTCCTTTGCTGGCCCCAGTAAGTTTTAATTTTAATAAAGAGTACCTATTTTTTCCTAGCGTTCCTCATTCGATTTTTCTTAAAAGGTCTTTGATCTTCTTGTAGACTGGATCTAAATTCTTATCCTGCCTCGACTATGACTCCCTGTGGTATTACTAGATTATTCTTATTAGTCTGTGTGTGTAGCTAACTAAGATTGCACATTTGGCAATTCCATTGGACTCCCATTCTAGTCAGCAATAGCTCTATGCACTGAGTGCAGTCCTCTGGGATTGTCCATAATGTCTTTTCAAGTCTTCTAAATGTTTATGCTTTGACAATTGCCAACAATAAAAAGGTGAATGACCACCAAGAAAGAATAAGATACTACTTTACTTTTGGTTTGGATAGGAGGACAATCCATTCTACTACTGTTACAGGGACAAATCTGCACAAACCGAACTATGAACACTAAATAGTGCATTGTTTATCAATTATAATAGGCGCAGGTAGACTTTCTTTCCACATACCTCAGTGATATCAGACTTTGAAGAACCCCCAATCTCCTTACTGACTAGATAGTGTGGCAGAGTCATTTAGCTCCCTAAGTCACCGAGGATTGATCCCCAATGATCATTAGATTATCCTACGCAGGGCAAGAGTACGGAGTCACAGTCAAGAAGTGTCAGAGGCACTCATGCTTGCAAAAATTCCAAAACCTTTAGCTCATCCACTCTAGTCTGGAGGACCAAAAACCACAGAGTCTATTTAAGTTTAAAAGCTTTATTAAAACTAAACACATTTATTAAAATCAACTTTGTCATAAAAGTAACCGTTTAACTGAAAATGGAAAAGTGCTTAGTGCTAACGATTAATTGGACACATTTCTTGTGGTCGAGCTGAGCTCTCACCTGGTTTGAACTTGAGCTTGACCCTGATCGTGTTCTTAGAAGTCAAGCTTCTGTTAGGAGAAAAGGTGTTGTGTGTTAAAAATAAAAAGCAAGCATTCATCAGTTGTGCCAAAAAGTGCAGCAAGACAACAGCCTTCCCTGGAAAAAGGGACATTTTTACTGTAGTGTATACAGTTACAAATTATTACATTGTATTTCGTTTTTTTTTACTTTCTTTATTCCTCCTAGACCAAATATTATATAGTAGTGAGTGGTGTATTCTAACATTCTTAAATGTACTTTGTAGGTGGAACATCTGGTGGTGGGGCCAGCGCGGAGGTGGTGGATGAGGAGGACAACACTTCTGGGGAGGAGGCGGTGCGAGTGCCGGACGACACCAATGTGCCTGTGAGGGTTGACACGGTGGTGGCGGGCATAGGTAAGCTATATATTCGAAAAGCGAAAGAAGGGTGTAAGTAAGTGTGGAAGGACGAGAAATGTTATGATGGCTGGCAAAGAAGAATGATATGTGTTTGCTTGGCCTCCGAGGTGGCTGGGAAGGAAAGAATATGGTATGGTGCATGGCTGGGTCAATGATGAAGCAAGGATGGGTGGAAGGACAACAGCCTGGGTGGGTGAAACATAAACTGTATGTGTGCATATACTTTGAATGGATGGATGCCTGGAGCATGGTATTATCTGACTCTTAGATAGCACATGTGTATCTAGAGAGAGTAGATGGTCACTGGATGAACTAAGTGTTACCTTGAAGAGCATGTAACACCGCACCCGCAAGTCCGTTCCAGTGTAGGGAAGGCAAGGAAAAGAAATTGTAAATTTGTCCAATACTACCATGAATAGTAGAAATAGTTTGTATTGCAACTGCAAGCACAGCATATATCCGGTTATTACGGTGGACACTCCGTACCTCTCTTAATAACTTTAGTTTAGTAGTAGTACGTCATTCATGTGTGGGTGTATGACTGTTCACTCAATAATAAGCAAAGCACCTAAAGTCATCCCATATGTCATCAAATACATCCCATGTGAAGTGATAGATAATCTAATTATTTATCTTCTTCATTTTCCTTTTCTAGTACTCATTTGCACTGTAGGGTGAAAGGTAAATTAATTAAGCAGTAGCCCTTGTAACAGAGTATTCTCAGTGCCACCCGTAATAGAAAAGTAATAGCTTCACCACCTGCATGTACTGGACCGGTACAGTAACGCAAGTCTGTCTCACTCATCATGGTGTGCGTCTGTTTTTCTAGGGTGCAAGTTCACTGCGCTGCCATTCTGCCGGCTTGCATAAGATAACGTACCAATTTTCCTAAACAAGAGAGAAGAAGAAGAATAAGACTGGTGTACTGTCATAGTCGACTGTAATGGAAGTCCATAGTGGTCGTAGAATTTGTTCATTAAACTACCACTAATGTTAGAGCAAGGATGCAGAAGTGGGAGGTTACATAGATACTGTCCTCAATAGTTATGTACTGTGCTTTCAATTTGCTACTTGTACTGTGACCCAACTTTCGGCTCAATCACTGTGTGTTATTAATGCTCAGGAGCATTGGTTACAGACTATGTCTTTCTTTCTTCATATAGTTGCTCCTTCCAAATCGACATCACGGAGGGAGCAGGCTCGAATGGCCCGGCAACGGAGGCTGGATGCCACTGTCGCCGAATATCGGCGGCTGGTGGCCCTGGAGGAGGAGGAGGACACGCAGTCGACCGGTGCAACCACAACATCCTCGACTGGGACAGCTGCATCCTCCTCCGTGACCCCACGGGCCGCCAGCATGCGCAGTGCTCCAGCGGTACGGAGCCGGGCTAACAAAGCCAACCGCCACCGCCAAGCAGCAAAAAGACCAGCTGCCCCCCACAGGAGCTGCAAGGCACGCCAACGCCGCCTAGGAGTCCGAATGTCCTACCTGGAGCAGGAGGTCCATAACTATAAGAACTTGGTGGAGGGCCTCCGCTTCGAGCTTGCCACCCTCCGCAAGGACTATGATGCCCATGCCACAAAATGCACCAGCACCCTCCAGTAGTGGAGTGTCCCTTGCCCTTTTTTTAGAGACTTTTGGGGGGTGGGATTTGGAAGTTGGGTTCTTTTTGGGACTTTTCAAAGACAATCGTTGGGGTTAGGGAGGGTCTTGAGGGAGATTATTTTGTTAGGGCTACATAAATATACATTTGTAAACTTTATCTGACCATACCTGTTTTTTACTGCTTTTCAGTCTGGTGGGTGGGGGACGGGGGTGTAACAGTAAGTTTGTTTTCCTGAACAGTCGTAGGACTTTAGTAGTACTACCGTCAATCTCTCGTCTAGTCCTAATACATACTCCATTATACTACCTCCCACCAAACGCTTATCTTACCTGTAATTTGTGTTAGAAATTAGGGCTACGCCCAGGGCTGGCTCCACGTGAAATGGGGATTAACGTTGGAAATCCTGGGCGGGTGAAATTTCCTAATTGCGGTGGTACTAGTGGTGTGACACAGTGGCAGTTGCATGCCTATGGAAAAAAAGAAAACGAAACCTGGTTTGTCCTTACTGTAGCATTACAACGGTTACGGTACGATCGAGAATATAGCAGGTGACAGTACACTAGAACAGTGCCACAATGTAGCCTAACAAATGGTAAAGTATTTGCTTGCAAGTATAACTAGTACTTGCGTTGAATTTATTTGACATTGGCTCCTACTACTAGAAGAAATAGTACTGAAGCTGAGTAAGTCTAGAAGATATCCTCGTATTCCTTCACCAGCCTGTTGCTATGACCTTATCCTCCCCAGCAAGTGTGTGGAATTATTGATGTCATTTTAGTCAGACATCAAGCAAAACAACACAGCCCGGGGGAAGAGGGTTAGGGTTTGGAAAATGGATGGGAATGGGGGTTTCTTTTTGGGTAGGTTTTGTTGAGAGAAGAAAAAAAAAGCACAGCCTGGACAAACAATAATTGAAGATAAAGAAATCTTTGGGTACAAACTAAAGCTAACCACATGCAGTCACACTCATAGAAGAAAACAATGGATACTGTATCTGTATTCTGTATGTTGTTGGAGTTATCCTGTTGAATTTGGTAAGAAAGTTGCATGCAGCAAACAATTCCTCTTATTAGCGGCACTCCTCCATTCCAGCTGACGCTTCGTCCATCAATGTTGGTGACCACTGACCACTGACAGAAGACACCCTGTCCACTGCCTGCCTGGCGGATTTTGACTGAAACATGGCCTGTAATTATTGAACGGAAAACAGGAAGTGCTATTACAATACCACTGATAAATAAATATAAGGTATGTACGCTGTGTGGTGCAAAAAGTCACACTTTGATTTCCCTAATAGACAGTACAATATTTTTGAAATTGCGTACTCTGTCTGAGTCACCTTTTTAAGGATAAATAAGTATGGCCAAAATATTATAGCGGATCTTTCCCCTCAAGGTAGGTGTACTGTAAACTGTGTTTTAGAACAAAATTTGACCTTCCCAGCAATGCTCCCACCAAGACCCTTACTAAAGCCAGTCGCAAAAATGTAGAAGACCTCAGGTCTCCAAAAACGATGCCTAGCAGAAAAATGGTGACAAAACGTACTTTGAAAGTAACAGTAGGCCCAAATACACCCTTACCGACCGTGGATTGTATTCAAACCACTTGCAAGCAAGCAAAAGTATCCATAGCCAGCATCGCTCCAAGAGTGCTCTAAAACCCCAGAACTGCGTTGCAAATAGAACACCCCGAAACACATGCAATCCTGCTGCTAGGGCTAACCCTAACGAACCCTAACTTACAAAAAGTGCCAAAAGGTTTTTCCTTATGGATTTTGTCCAAAACACTTCTATCCGGTATTAGACCTTCCCAGTAATGCCCCAGCCAAGACCCGCCAACCCACCCGCAAAAAAGCACGCGACAACACCCCCAAACAGCAAAAAAGCTAAATCTCATACTTACAATATCTCTCGGCCTTCGGTCCAAACGCGCTGTGCAGCTAGGTCATCATCATAACTCCTGTTTTCCACCACGGATTTCCTGAAAAGCAAATGCAATCAAGATTAGACTGTCGCAGCAGTGCTTCGACAGAGACCCCGCAACCCACCCACAAACAGCAGGAAGCCCCCCAAAAGGCTACATTGAGCAAGATGTCAGTCAGAAGAAATAGCAAAAAAAAGGCTTTTCCTTAAGGATTTTGTCCAAAACACTTCTATCCGGTATTAGACCTTCCCAGTAATGCCCCAGCCAAGACCCGCCAACCCACCCGCAAAAAAGCACGCGACAACACCCCCAAACAGCAAAAAAGCTAAATCTCATACTTACAATATCTCTCGGCCTTCGGTCCAAACGCGCTGTGCAGCTAGGTCATCATCATAACTCCTGTTGTCCACCACGGATTTCCTGAAAAGCAAATGCAATCAAGATTAGACTGTCGCAGCAGTGCTTCGACAGAGACCCCGCAACCCACCCACAAACAGCAGGAAGCCCCCCAAAATGCTACATTGAGCAAGATGTCAGAAGAAATAGCAAAAAAAAGGCTTTTCCTTAAGGATTTTGTCCAAAACACTTCTATCCGGTATTAGACCTTCCCAGTAATGCCCCAGCCAAGACCCGCCAACCCACCCGCAAAAAAGCACGCGACAACACCCCCAAACAGCAAAAAAGCTAAATCTCATACTTAAAATATCTCTCGGCCTTCGGTCCAAACGCGCTGTGCAGCTAGGTCATCATCATAACTCCTGTTTTCCACCACGGATTTCCTGAAAAGCAAATGCAATCAAGATTAGACTGTCGCAGCAGTGCTCCCAGACCCCAAAACTCACCCACAAACACCCGGAACCCCGCCAAAGAGCACCTCAAAGGCAAGCAAGTCAGCAAAAACGGCAAGAAATTTCCACCTCATATTTGGTCCAAAACACTTTTATCCATTATTAGAGCTTCACAGCAATGGGCCCAGAGCCGTCAACTCACCCGCAAAGAAGTAGAACACCCCCACAAGTGCTGAGTCTTTCTTCATTGGGCGTAATCCAGCACTCTGCTTTGAGGGAAATCGGAGTCTGGAGGAGGAGGATAGAGGAGCATGTTCTTCAGAACTTGTGAACCTGAGGAATGTAGACTGCGGCACCTTCAAATCAATAAGCAAACAAGTGAAGACAGTTCTGCTGATGGTCTTGTTTTTGGGATTAGGTGATTAAAGTTTGAATTAAATTAACTGTGCAAAACAAAGAAAGACAGACACACAGGAATAAAAGTGAATAAGGACGAAAAAGAAAGTTATTGATTCATTGTCTCATTTTCAGGGCTCGGTGTCAGGGAATAAGAAGAAGATTTCGTCATCATACTCTGCGAATTCAGGCAGGATGAGGTCAGTGCCACCGAACAGAGAACAAATCCCCTCATCTACGTTGCCGTCCTCCTCGTCTTCATGCGGCGTGCTTTCTCGTACTTTGTAATCTGGTGATATGAGGTGCTGATTCATCTTGATCATTGTCAGCCGCTCCACATTTTTTGGCGAGAGGCGGCTCCGTTTGGGAGTTACAATGCCACCAGCAGCACTGAAAACACGTTCAGAAGACACACTTGCGAGTGGGCAAGACAAATAGTTTATAGCCAGGTTGGAGAGCTCTGGCCACAATTGTTTTTTGCCATGCCAATACTGCAATGGCTCATCATTAAGAAAGACCTCTGTTGAGTCATTCAGATAGTCCTGCACCATCGACTCAAGGTCATCAACGGTTCCTCCACTTTGCTTACTTTTTGCTGTGCCTGTGACATTTTTTCGAGAACTATACCCAAGCAAAGTTAGCCAATCCTCTACAGCAGCCACTGTTACTGTTGTGTGTGGTGCAGATGATCCAGTTGCCGGTGTCTTTAACGGCTGAGAGGTCACTTGTGCCCCAGCCACAGGTGCAGAAGTGGATTCTTGTGACTGGGGATGGCCTGCTGATGCTGATGCTGATGTACTGCCTTCTCCTTCAATAACCTGCCGTTCTTTTTCAAACCTCTTGGCTGACCAGGCTAGCCAATGTTTGTACTTTTGAACATCTTCATCAGCAAAAGGAAAGAATGCTTGGCCTGCCAGCGCCTTTTTGTAGCGTGGATCCAGAATAGTAGCACAAATGTAATGCTGTTCTGACTTGATCTTTTGAAGACGTTCATCACCACGTAGGCGCTCTAATAATTTCTCAGACAAAATAAAAGGGTCTTTTTTTTTTACATCTTTTTCAAACTCAGAAGACACCGCCATCAGTTGGTGCTCCAGCATGCACAACAATGGGATAGCTTTTCCCAAATTACAGTCCTCCTGGCTGACTGCACGCGTGAAGAACTCAAAAGGACGAAGCATGTCTGTCAGGCTTTTAACTATGTCCCATTGCGCCGCACCCATCCGCAGGTCCTCCTTCTGAGTTGTACCCTCTGTAAAGAAATAGTGATCGAGTACCGTATACTGCTCATACAGACGCTCAAGCATGTAGAAGGTTGAGTTCCAACGTGTTGCCACCTCCTGGATGAGTGCTTTCACTGGCATTTGACGTTGAAGTAGCAGCCTCCTCAGATGCTTCCGGGCCTTAAAAGAATGGCTGAAATGGTTGCACATTTTGCGGCAGGTGGCCATTACCGCGAACGCTGCACTGTCTCTATCACTCAAGAATTTTTGAACTACCAGGTTGATACAGTGCGCCAAACACGGCACTCTGAAATAGCCACCCAGCGCCATGGCCTTAACTACATTGGCGCCATTATCCGTGGAAACATAACCAATCTGGCGTTTTTTTGGGGATAGCATTTTCAAGACCTTTTTGTTAAACTCGTCCAAAATGTTTTGGGATGTGTGACTTTTCTCCAAGCCAAACATGGCTAGTGTTGCATGTTTCCGAGCAGCTTTAAAAACTTGGTCCGGGTCAACACCTGCGTTTAGCTTTGCTTTAACACCTGAAAAAGAGACCCAGTGTGCAGTGATGCACATGTAATCAGCGCCTGCGCCACTGGTCCACATGTCTGTTGTCAGATGTATTGTGTGAACAGCACTCTTCTGCAAAGCTGCCCCAATCGCCTCCAGCACATCTTCATGTAGTGCTGGAACCGCAACTCTGGCAAAATAGAACCGGCTAGGAACCTTCCATTTAGGGCAGAGCGTTGCCACTAATTCTAGAAAACCTACCGCTTCTACAAAAGAAAAAGGGAGAAGGTCCACAGCTAGCATTTTAGCCAGCTTAGTGTTATACAGACGCGTTAGTGGGTGGTTGCGTTCATATGGCGCGTCTGAAGAAAACATGGTTCTAATGTTGCCCTGGACCAAGCATTTACGGGATGATAATGACTTCATTGACCCAATTTTGCTCGCTGGTGAACTTTTGCGCGTTGGTGTCTCACTCGCTCCAACACTCTTAGTGTGCCTCACATTGGGTGTGCTGCTGACAGGGGTACTGGGTGTAAGTGAAGTGTTTGACACGTCTTCTTCCTCCTCGTCATCATCAGGTGAAACATCAACGTTTTCTTGACTTCCAATTCGGGCTTCCTTGATCGCCTTTAGGTGCGCAAACCATTGGACAGTGTGCTGTCTCCTAAGATGACCTCTCTGGCCTCCGGTACCATAGTTGGTACCCAACTTACCACGACTAACTGCAAGCTTACAAAGGGTACAAATGGCGAACTTTGGCCTTTTTTGGCAAACAGTAAAGAAGTCCCAAACTGGGGACTTGAAGTGTCTGTGGGGGCCGGAGGAGGCGGCGATACTGGTGGTGGGCATGCTGCTAATGCCAGATGAAGTGGAGGATCGGGATTGCCCAACTTTTGTACGTTGTGCACTTTCACCACCACTAATTAAGGTCGAGGTGGATGGAGGTCCCTTCTTGCCAGAAAGAAATATGGAAGCGGTACGAGTTGGTGTACTACTTAACTCCAATGATTGTGGTGGTGTTTCCACTGCCTCCTCGTCGACAACATCATCATCATCACCCTCAGCAGCTTCTCGGGCTAGGGTCAAAATGTCTGTTTGCTGCATGCCCGCTGGGGCTGCAGTGACCTTTATGATGACTGGGTCGTCGTTGTCAGAGTCTTCATCAGCAGCAGTATCCGCCACTTCTTGTTGAGCCTCATCATCACACTCCATAAGTCTGAGACTTTGGACGAGCTTCCTTTTACGCTTAACTACCTTTGTCAGATCATGGTGTGCCTCACTCTCAGACGGCAGTGGTGCTGGTTCCCAATTTTGATCCGTATCATTAGAAGGAGGTGTGCTTGAAGAAGATGTAGACACCACCCTTGATCTCTTCCTTGCTAGGGGTGTGGAAGACAATGAATGATCATCAGGAGGAGTGTCTTCCTCAAATGATACCTCGCCTTGATTGTCGATTTCCTGATGTGCCCCTACTTCGGGAGGAACAACTATTGTGGGCACTTGTGACCCTCCATGCACCTCTGCTTGCGCATCTCCTTGCGCTGCCTCTCCTTCCACATGTACTTGGGCTTGTACTTGCACATGTGATTGTTGTTGTGGCTGTGGTTGTTCAACACTCGTCAGATGAGCTACAACAACCTGTGTTGATTGAGGGACATTGCTGCTGCTTTCTTGCGATGAGCCAACATCACTGGTCGATGGTGATTGAAGAACTATACTGGCTGCCTCTGCAGCACTCAAGGGCTTGGACTTAAGTTGGCGTGGTGGTGGTGGTGGCACTGAGCCCAATGGAGCGGGGGTGCTGCTGCCAGCTTGGTCCCCAGCAGATCCCGCTGCTGCTGCAGGCATACTTTTTTTTTTACTCCCAAAAAAAGGGGCGGGCGGCACACCAGTCTCCTTGGTAACTTGCTTCTTCTGCTCCTTACTGGCACCTTTCTTGCTAGAGGAGCTACGGGTAACTTTTTTGGGGGCCATCTTCTTCAGAGCAGGTCAGAACAGCAGGCAGCAGTTGCACGAGTTGCAGAGTTGTCTGTGTCCAGACGTGACGTCGCGTGACGTTATGCTGCACACACACACCGCTGCAGGACTTCTTCCTGGCACTGGTGGTTCTCTTGAGTCTTGTGCACCTAAAAGCAATGGAAGACAGAGGAACATCAGTTCAGTTATACAACCCAAATAATCGACAAAACACAGAAAAATCAGCACAATCCCATGCCATCCATGATGTTTACATTGAAGACACCCCACAGAAAGACTAGGGCCATGCAAGTATGCAACACTCACTACCCCTGGGCATAATGGATGAAAAGTAGGCAAAATAAGTGCAGGCCTCAGACACTGCCTCTCTTCAAAATGGCCCCTTACACCCCAAGCCAGTCCACATCAACAGTACATCCCAAAAAAACAGAAAAACAGCCAAAAATCACCACAATCCAATGCCATCCAGGATGTTTACATTAAAGAGAGTGAGACCACACTACAGGCACACTCAGTCCATGCACCACTACCCCTGGGCAAAAGGCCACACCAGCAGCCCCAAAAAAACGACATTAACAACAAAAAACAGCACAATCCCAGCCCATCCATGGCCTCAATGGTGTTTAAATTCAAGAGGACACCCCACAGAAAGACTAGGCCCATGCAACACTCACCACCCCTGGGCAAAGGGCCCCACCAGCAGCCCCAAAAAAACGACAAAAAACCATAAAATCAGCACAATCCCAGCCCACCCATGGCCTCAATGGTGTTGAAATTCAAGAAGACACCCCTCAGAAACACTAGGCCCATGCAACACTCACTACCCATGGGCATAATGGATGAAAGGTAGGCAAAATAAGTGCAGGCCTCAGACACTGCCTCTCTTCAAAATGGCCCCTTGCACCCCAAGCACATGTTGCCTGTACCAGCCAGCACTCAAGATGGCCACCACCACCACCCACATGGCCAGTCCTCATCAACAGTACACCCCAAAAAAACAGAAAAACAGCCAAAAATCACCACAATCCAATGCCATCCAGGATGTTTACATTAAAGAGAGTGAGACCCCACAGGCACACTCAGTCCATGCATCACTACCCCTTGGCAAAAGGCCACACCAGCAGCCCCAAAAAAACGACAAAAAACACAAAAAACAGCACAATCCCAGCCCATCCATGGCCTCAATGGTGTTTAAATTCAAGAAGACACCCCACAGAAAGACTAGGACCATTCAACACTCACTACCCCTGGGCATAATGGATGAAAAGTAGGCAAAATAAGTGCAGGCCTCAGACACTGCCTCTCTTCAAAATGGCCCCTTACACCCCAAGCCAGTCCCCATCAACAGTACACCCCAAAAAAACAGAAAAACAGCCAAAAATCACCACAATCCAATGCCATCCAGGATGTTTACATTAAAGAGAGTGAGACCACACTACAGGCACACTCAGTCCATGCACCACTACCCCTGGGCAAAAGGCCACACCAGCAGCCCCAAAAAAACGACAAAAACAACAAAAAACAGCACAATCCCAGCCCATCCATGGCCTCAATGGTGTTTAAATTCAAGAGGACACCCCACAGAAAGACTAGGCCCATGCAACACTCACCACCCCTAGGCAAAGGGCCCCACCAGCAGCCCCAAAAAAACGACAAAAAACAATAAAATCAGCACAATCCCAGCCCATCCATGGCCTCAATGGTGTTTAAATTCAAGAAGACACCCCTCAGAAACACTAGGCCCATGCAACACTCACTACCCCTGGGCATAATGGATGAAAAGTAGGCAAAATAAGTGCAGGCCTCAGACACTGCCTCTCTTCAAAATGGCCCCTTACACCCCAAGCACATGTTGCCTGTACCAGCCAGCACTCAAGATGGCCACCACCACCACCCACATGGCCAGTCCACATCAACAGTACACCCCCAAAAAACAGAAAACCAGCCAGAAATCACCACAATCCAATGCCATCCATGATGTTTACATTAAAGAGAGTGAGACCACACCACAGGCACACTCAGTCCATGCACCACCACCCCTGGGCAAAAGGCCACACCAGCAGCCCCAAAAAAACGACAAAAAACAATAAAATAAGCACAATCCCAGCCCATCCATGGCCTCAATGATGTTTAAATTCAAGAAGACACCCCACAGAAAGACTAGGCCCATGCAACACTCACCACCCCTGGGCAAAGGGCCCCACCAGCAGCCCCAAAAAAACGACTAAAATCAGCACAATCCCAGCCCATCCATGGCCTCAATGGTGTTTACATTCAACAAAACAGTTGTATCATGCACCCATAACCAACCCTGGTCCTACTGGATACTGTGGCTACCCACAATATAATTTATTTAATGTTCTGAAAAAGTTCCAAAATTGTAGTTGCAGCAACTGTAATGCCCCAAACAAACTTACTTGTGAAAGTTGATTTCTAATCCAAAAGTGATCCAAAGAAAGTCAAAAAGGCCTCAAATCCAAATATCCAGCAGCACCCACAAAAAGTAATCCTTCCAGCTCCAGATGCAAATGAAAGTGACCAGGAGATGGACAAAGCACTGGGAGGAGCCTGCTGGACAGGAACAGGAAGTTGGAGACTGTGGGGCACTTCCTTCCCCCCCCCCCAAAAATGGACTCCTTGCAAAAAAAAAGGCCATGCAAATGTCAACCTGAGGAGTGATTCTGATAAAAATCATCATTTTCTGAAGGTTTATCCTGTTTGCTGGTGGATTTCTTGTGCAGAATTGCAAAATCTCTATTTCGCGAGTGCGAGATTGTTCCTTTCCGCCGCAACTACGTGTTCGCAATTGCGAACTCTCGCGAGGTGTGCTGTGCAAGGTGGCAAGCCGCGATTACGTATTCGCGGGCGCCAAACTCCCGCGGGATCACACAGCAAGATCCAAAATGGCGCGGCACTCGCAAAATATGATCGAGAAAAACAACTCGGCAAACGCTTAATGACGGAAAGTGAACACCGTGCACCACGCCGCGTGCCGCAACCAAGCAAAAAATCCGCCGCGAGCGGATTCACGGATTTTCGACAAATTCGCGAGAGTTCGCGGATTGCGAATTTGCCGAAAATCCGAAAAATCCGCAAGCGGAGCGGATTTTACGCCCATGCTTAATCACCACCTTCAGCAAACAGAGATGGAAAGTAAAGGCAAACAAGAGCACACAGTAAACCACTCATATGCCCACACACAGCTAGAGCTAACTCAGAACTAATAAAATAAATAATCCTTTGCACAGAGAAATTGGTGTGCAGTGCTCCATGAAACGAACCAGCAAATAATGAAAATGATTGTGAAATTCTACTAACTCAGTAATGTGTGATTTAACACGGATAAAACCAATTATAGCCTGTGATGCAAGACGAGAAGCATGAGACCTGGCGTGTGCATGAACAGGACCCCAGCGTGAACCAGGGTCCCCACTGTGAGAGAAGAAAAGGAGACAGTATTGGAATAAAAAAGAAACATGTTGTAGGCCTTCAGTGTGAACCATTTCATGCTTACAACTGAATCAGCAGAACAACCAGTATCCATCTTGGTTTACTCCTAGCAGGGTGCAGTCTCCACTCAGAGTGATATTCTTGGATATGGGGGAGGAGGTCAGGCATCATCATTTCTGCCAGATCTGGTTGCAGATGTTAGTGAACAAAACGTACCTTAACAGATCTTCCTACTGACTATACGTCTTAGTTTCAAAAACCTTGGGCGTCTTTTCCAAAAGATAAACCTACATGTGAGTCATCCAACCTGTGTAAGTGTACTCTTACACTTCCACGTAACCTTACCACCTATTGTGGTGCTGGAGACAATTAAATCTACACTTTTGAGTTACTCAAAAGTGTAACAATACCTGTAAATGATCTGCAAATCTTCCTATTATCTCAATAAACCTTTGTTGTAGAACACTGTCCAACCCGCCAAGGTGATAACATCTTTTACAAAAGGAAACAATAAGGAAAACATTCCCCATAGATTTTTATTTAAAATAGACTCTAGCACCAAACTGCAGTTCGTCTTTGTTTGAAGTTGCATCTCAGATTTCTTGAAGTTTTCACCTTATACTTGCCAACCATTCAGTAATGTAAATAAGGAGCTATTTTTTTTTATAATATACCAGATTACATTCTTTGTTATTACTGTATGTGAGGAGCAAGCCTCCAGTTCTAAAGGTGTAAAATAAAGAGGCACAGTATTGTAAGGGGGGAAATGAAATGTTCCTTTAAGACAAAGCGATGAAGGCAAGAAAGAGGAGATGCATAAAAGCTTAGTGTGTTAAAATGAAATAATTAAAATTAGTTGCTCTTAGGGAAGTTGAGGGACAACTAGTCAGATCTGGAAAGTAGATGGAAGGTGGTGATTAGGAACGTAGATGATGAGCGACAAAATATATGGATGCATAACGTTTTTCATACACTTGGAAACAGCAGTGCAATTGCTAATGAGCACACACAAGACAGCAAAAGGACAGTGGCAAGAGAAGCAGAAATATGAGCAGCCAGAGAATACTTTAAAAATTGTTTGGACTGATACATTTACTACAGGAGATGGTAAAGTATGAAGACAGAGAGACCAGCTAGAAGTGAAAAGTAATAGTCCACCTGGGAAAAGATTAGAGTGCAGTAACACTTTCTGGGGCATAAGTGGCGATACATTTATCTCCCCATTCTCAAGCTCGGGCAACAGCCCATATCACAGTTTACTTGCGATAGCAGCCGCAAAAAACATCGCCACAGATGAGCCCTGCAACTATCGCTAATGAGATGCAGAGTAGGCATTCCCCTGCCAAAAGCCGCAACAATACCACTCGACAACATTCTCAATGACCAGCCAGATAGGCGATAAGAACCCAAAAAATGCAATAAGGCACATTAGCAGCAGGAAATTAACACCTGCTCTGACCTGGTGTAAAGTCAGACGACAGCCTGCACCACAAAAGGGAGCCCAGCCCAGAGCCACATCTGAAGGGCAACAGATACCATGGAGCCAACGAACATACAGGGCCACAACACCCACCGCCACCACCCACAGCCCCCCCTCCGGACCAACACTGAGGTAGCGCAGACAAAGACAGTGACCCTCAAAAACACACAAACCTCACAGACCCAACACCAGAGAAAGTTGTTGCCCACTACAGCCTCAAAGGGACAAACATCCTCCACATCTTGACCACCATTGTCCACAGGCTGATGGTACCAACACAGTGGACAACCAACATCCCACCTCAGACAAAGCTGCTGGCCGTGCTACACGTGTTGGCCTCTGGTACCCTCCAACCAACAACCGCCTGAGTCGAAGGAGTCACACAACCAGCCCAATCCAAGTCCCTCACAAGGTTCATGGTTGAAAACATCAGCTTGGTACCCCACTATCCATACTTCCCCCACACTGCGCAGGAACTGCCGGAGACCAAGCAAGGTGTCTACGCCACAGCTGGCTTCCTGCACGTGTCAGGGGGCAATTGACTGCACACATGTCCCACTTATGCCCCCAGGCAACAATGCACACAATAACCGCAACAGAAAGCGCACATATTCCCTCAAGCCCAGGCAATATTGGACCACTGGGGAATCTGCACCAACATCGTCCCCAACCACCCAGGCAGTGTGCATGATCCCCACATCTTCTGACAGTCCATCATCAACTAGCGCTACCAGGATAGCACCCATGGAAATGCACTGATCATTGGCAAATACCAAATGAACACACCACACACCTCAACTCCACAATCATGCAACTCACAACACTGGTAATTCACACGTCACAAGCTCACATACAACATGCCAAACAACTTACACAACAGCACAACTTACTGTGGGAACCTGGGCCAGCCATGTACATTGGCTATCAACGGCATGGCTCCTCAGCCACACTATAGCAGAATGTGGGAAGAGTTGGGGTCCAGGCATGTGCGAAGGAGGCAAGTGACCGATGAATGAGAATGTCCACAATGCAAAGTGTGGCGTGGATGTGCTGGACAAACTGCAGTATGCAGATCACACACATCCATATTGACACACACTGCTGGTGTTTGGAGTGTAGTGGACAGTGGATGCAACCATGTCACCCCAGCCAGTGGGGAAGATAGCGGAAATGTAGCTTGTTACTCCCCCCCCCCCCGTAAGAGTGAGCGGAGTGGGCTGGCCCGGCGTACACCAGGCCAGTGTAGGGTTGTGAATAAAAGGCATGTAACTCTCAGCGTGGTCTTTTTCCGGAATGCCCAATGTCTCTGCTGCCTCTTACCCCGCCTTGAGGCCAACGCCGTGAGTGGGGTTGCCTGCGATTCTGTGCGCCTGCTGCACCCTGGGACGCTGGTCCCCGAACCAGTCTTGCCCGCCACTGCGTACCCATGCCTCAATGCCCACCTGCCGACACCGGCATGTGTAGAAGAGGGCCCACCACATGCCGGTGCAAACTCCAAGCCCGAGGCCCGCGACCTGGGGCTCCTCAGACCATCACGGCCTTCGCAACACAGACCCGCAGTACTCCTTTCTTGTTGACGTACTTCACCTGCAGACACAGCAGATAAATAGGTCACACATTTGGAACTGAGTCTTGATTACACCATGGCAGAGAACAATAATTATGGCTGAATTTATATCACTATACTCCCTTCGAAGTGGTGACACCAAGTGTGTGCATAGCATTACAACCACACGTGTTTGTGGACTACTGCCCTCGGCCTATGCTGCGCTCGAGTAGGTCACTCAATTGGAAGTGAGGATCGATTTTTCAAAGGGCAGTACATATCATTGCACGCAAGGAGAAGTGTAAGAGGATGATGCGTTGCAGTCAGTAGAAAAAAAAGGATCATTGTTACAGAGGTGACGGAACACTACCGACAACTGCCCTGGTGTCACTAATTCTGTGCATCGCGAGCAAATGACACATGGCTATGGGCCACTGCTGACTGCTGCCTCCAGCCTACACTGCAGTCGAGTAGGTCACACAGTTGGGACTGAGCCTTGATGTAGCAATGGCGAAGTTCATATCATTTTACCAGCATCATCGCAGACTGCATCCCCTCTCAGGCCCAGTGCCACTAAGTCTGTTCCCCGACATTAATGGACACTCTCTGGTTGTAGCTGATACCGAATTGGTGGTGGAAACGGTGGTGGAAACGAGGCTGTAGCATTCGACTCCTCCATTTGCTGCTTACAGACGGCTACTGCCCTACGCATCATGCCTTGGAGGACACCTCCCACTCTCCCCCCTGACCCTCCACCACAGTCCACTTGGACATCGTCGAGGATCCGCTCAGTCTGCGTGGCCCTACCTCAGTGGACTACAAGTCACCATCCTGTGGCGGTGTGCCTGTGCCGGCCGCTGTGCATCCGAGGCCAATAACTGGGCAGCTCAAGTCAGGGACCATGTCTGATTGAGTATTGGATGGCCTCTGAGATGATGGCCTTGGGGTCACCAATGCCATGTGTCTGTGGCCCTGTGCTGTCCGCTGCCTCCGGCCTCAACTGCGGTCTAGTATAGGAATCAATGGGATTGCATTCACAAATTGCGATTACCAAATTGGTAATCGCAAATTGCGAATGCAATTCCAAGGGTGCCAGGGGTCCTAAGGCCCCCATGATGCACTCCCCAAAGGTAAGTGTGTACATGTGACTCACACATATGCCCTAAGGGCATGTGTGTGCGCTATGTGTCACTTTGAAAAATGCATTTTTGTGCATTTTTCAAAGAATGCGCAAATTGCCATCAACTTGAAGCTGATGATAATTAGTGTTTCCTAGATGCACAATTTGCATTTATGAAAGGCTTGATGCATCGTCTCTAGAGAGTGCCTAAATGCATTTGCAATTTAGGTAATTGCAAAAAAATTGCAATTACCTAATTTGCTAATAAAAATGGGTTAATGCAAAGGCCTTTTTCCATTCGCAAAAGGGCCGATTCTGAGAATCGGCCCATTTGCAACTGGAAAAAAGTTTGTGGCATGTGCCCCATAGTTACGTATGAGATTCTCTGAGGTCTGCAGGTAACTTGCAAAATGGTACACAGACATAATTTCGACCTCAAAAATATCGACATACAGAAATATCGAGTCAAAAATATAGACTAGACAAAATATCGACCAGACATAATATCGACTACAAAAATATCGATTACTATCGATATTAATAGCAAAAATATTGAATCAAAAATATAGACTAGACATAATATCGAGTAGATAGAATATAGACAACAAAAATATGTCAAATTAGGTGTTTTATAATTTGTAATAATTGTGTAATATTATTCTGTAGCGGGTTGTGGGTTTATAGGGGAATAGGGTGGGAAGTAATTTAAATATAATTATATAAATATGTAATATAATAGTAATTGTTAATTAATTAATAATTGTTAATTAATTAAATTATAATTGGTAATTAATAATAATTGAATAATTGATAAATCATTATTTTTTACTATATTATTTTTTTTAGCGGGTTGTGGGTTTATAGGGGAATAGGGTGGTAAGTAATTTAAATTTAATTAATTAAATATGTAAATTAATAATAATTGTTAATTAATTATTCTTTGGTAAATAATTAAAATATAATTGGTAATTAATTATAAATATTTAAAGAATAAATAAATAATAATTAGTAAATTAATTTCTGTAGTGGGTTGTGAGTTTATAGGGGGATAGGGTGGGGAGTAATTTAATAATAACTAATTAAATATGTTAATTAATTAAATTTGTTAATTAATTAATAATTGACCATTAAATAACATTTACTTCGTAAATAAAAGTAATTGGTTTTGGAAATTAAATTTAATTGGTAATAATATTTCTAATATTTATATTTATTTATGTTTTCTTTTCTTTTGCTACTGTTGCACTTACTGGAGTTGGAATAGTAATTTTAACCCCTACGCTATCCAATGCTTTCCCTACTGTTGCACTCGTTGGAGTGGTAATAGTAATTTTATACCCTACGCTATCCAGCGCTTTCCCTACTGTTGCACCCACTGGAGTGGGAAGGGAAACAACGTTTACAACGCAACTTTTACAACGCACTACCATTACAACAAAACTTTTACAACGCAAAAACTATTACAACGCATACATTTACAACGTATGTGTTTACAACGCAGATACCTTTACAACGTATACCATTACAACGTAAGTATTGGTAAGTATATAATTATATTTAAAATGTTATAGTTTTGGGTTTTTGGGTAAAGGGGTATTTTTAGGGTTCAGGGTCAGTTTTTAGTTTTTGGGTAAAGGGGTATTTTTAGGGTTCAGGGTCAGTTTTTAGTTTCTGGGTAAAGGGGTATTTTTAGGGTTCAGGGTCAGTTTTTAGTTTTTGGGTAAAGGGGTATTTTTAGGGTTCAGGGTCAGTTTTTAGTTTTTGGGTAAAGGGGTATTTTTAGGGTTCAGGGTCAGTTTTTAGTTTTTGGATAAAGGGGTATTTTTAGAGTTCAGGGTCAGTTTTTAGTTTTTGGGTAAAGGGGCATTTTTAGGGTTCAGGGTCAGTTTTGGGTTTTTGGGGTACAGGGGTACAGTGTAAAAATAAAGTAAAATTAAATTTAAATTAAATTAATTTAATGACATTAAATTAAATTAAATTATATTATATTAATTTTAATTAATTTACATAAAAAAAATTATTATATACTTACCAATACTTACGTTGTAATGGTATGCGTTGTAAAGGTATATGCGTTGTAAAAACTTGCGTTGTAAATGTATGCGTTGTAATAGATTTTGCGTTGTAAAAATTTCGTTGTAATGGTAGTGCGTTGTAAAAGTTGCGTTGTAACGTCATACATCCGAGTGGGAATAGTAATTTTAACCCCTACGCTATCCAACCCTTTCCCTACTGTTGCACTCGTTGGAGTGGGAATAGTAATTCTTACCCCTACGCTATCCAACACTAATTTTAACCATTTTCTATGCTACGCTAACATTTTTATATATGTTTATTTAATAATATGTTTTTATATATATATATATGTATATATATATATATATATATGTATTATTTTTGGTGATATAATTTTTTATTTATATTAATTATTTATTAATATTACATTTATTTAATAATTATTTCTAAGTTTATATTAAATATATTTATATATATTATTTTTAACTTAATTTTAAGACATTTAAAAAAATCGATATTTTTACAGTCTATATTTTTGTAGGTCGATATTTTGGAGTCGATATTTTGGTACTTACCTGTTTGAAGATAGGCTGTCAATGTTTTGTCCTTCGATATTTTTGACTCGATATTTTTGTATGTCGATTTTTTTGATTTCGATATTCTGTCAGTGATCCTTGCAAAATGTATTTTTGCTAAAAGGCCCTGGTAGAAGCTGAGTTTTATATGTGAGATAAATAACTCACTGATTTGCTTGTCTAATCTAAGTGTGTGTGCAAGTTTCTGTGTGTGTGTGTGTGTGTGTGTGTAGCAAAGTTTACTGGGCATACTTGTGCATTTTCACCTATTTCACCAAATCTCCAGGGCCTCTTGTGCTCATGACACAGATATATGTTCTAAGGGCATATTGGGTACATCTTTTGATGATGTGTAGATTATTCAAGATAGCAGTCAAGATTGTGCCATGTAGAGGAGGACGCATATGTAGGACGAACCATAGATTCTTCAGGGCTAGACTTGGGGGCAGAGGGAGCTGGGAGGACTGGTGATTTAACCTTGAACCTTTCTTGCTTCCTGTGAAATGCACAGTCAGCATTGCTATGAACACCAGGTGAGCACACCATAGATAGCATGCTGCAATGTATTCGGTGATCTTCTACTCTAAAAGGTCCTACAGCACTGGCCCATTCTTGTAGATTTTCTCTCTTTTATCTCCTCTCTCTAGAAATGTGATACTAATGCTGGCAATGCCACTAACATCTCTAGGGGCCAGATGTACGACCATTTAATTTTGCGAGTCGCAAATTGCAACAAATCGCGAGTCACTATTTGCGAGTTGCAAAATTCAATGTACAATAGTGTCTCAGACACTGTTTGCGATTCCCAACAGGGTCACAAATTGCATGCCTCATGAATATTAATAAGGCTGTCACAATTTGCGACCCCATTGCAGACCACCATGTCTGGGACTGCTTTGTCAATAAAGCAGTTTTTTTTAAATGCAGCCCATTTTCCTTAAAGGAAAACTTGATGCATTTTTTTAAAAAATCAAACTTTTTAGGTTCATTTTTTTTTAAGGGCAGGCAGTGGTCCCTGGGACCTGTGCCTGCTCTTAAAAAATATGTGCGCACCCATTCACAAAGGGGAAGGGGTCCCATGGGGACCCTTTTCCCGTTTGTGAATGGTTTACCACCTACTTGAAGTAGTGTGAGTTTTTTGCGACCGCAAATGCGGTTTCAAAACACTCATGCATGGCATTTGCACTCGCTATTAGTAAGGGACGCCCTAGGAACTCCTCTTTCCAACTGCGAGTCGCTGACCCTATTTTGTGAGTCGCTATTAGATTAACGACTCGCAAAATAGGGTTAGTACATTGTGCATCCATTTTGTACGGTCGCAAACAGGCCAAATGCCCTTTGCGGCCACAATAAACGGCCGTATATCTGGCCGTAAGCGTATTACTCAGTTTCTCAATGTTACTTGTCAAACCATCGACAGAAGAACAGCTTCAATCACATTTTGAGTTTTTTGGCGAGTTTTATCTTATTTATTCCAAACATTTTCTGGTATTTTTTCTAATGAAACAAGGAGTTAGACATTTAATAGATGCATGTGAATTGTTTCTTCACCTGAAAAATTAAGCTGACACTATTTTTTTGGGTGCCTTTCTGTAAGAGCACGTTGCTCCATGAATATTGTGTAGCTCTGATGCACAATTATGCACTTTAAGTACTTTAGAGTGTGCTGGATTTCTAAAACTTTTTATTCATTATATATCATATTTATGTATGTTTATGGTATTCAAAGTAATAGATTGGATGTATTTTTATTGTTGTACTTTTATGGATACAATATCTATTCAAATAAAGCTATATTGAATGGAATTGACCAGCTTCAGTGATACTGGGGTAATAGCTTATACCTAAAAGAAAATGTTTGCCCCATTTCATGTGAGAATGTAATGTAATGTAAATAGTATGAAACTGAAACTAGCAACGGCAGAGAGAGGAATAAGAAAGAAAAAGATGTCTGAAGAGAATAATGTCCTGACAATGTCTTTTTGGGTTATTCCTCTCTAGGGAACAGCCAAGTTTTCAGCTGCTTCCTAAATTGAAGTAGATCCTAATTTGTCTGATATTAGGGGGGAGAGCATTCCACACCATGATGCTGCAGAGCTAAACGTTCTACCGCCTGTCCTAGCTCTTTTTAATCGTGTGATGTTCACCAGATTTGCAGTTGCTTATCGGAGGTTTCTTGAACGAGCATACTACGAGAATTTTCTCTGAAGTGGTTTAGGTCCCAGACCATGAGCTGCTCTAAAGACAATACAAAGAGATTTAAATTGTATACTCTAATGAATCGGCAGCCAATGAAGATCCCTCAAAGATAAAGACATAGAGGAACTCCGGTGCCTGTTTAGAGCTAGTTTTGCTGCTATGGCCTGGATTCTTTGCAGCTTTCTTACCAGTACATTGAGTTCTTCCAAGTACAGGGAGTTGCAGTAATCCAGCCTACTCAAGATTACACACCTCATCACTTGTATCCTGAAGGAGAATGGTAAAAGTGGGAGGATATTTTGCAATACTCTGATCAGTGAGAAGCAAGTACCAACTACTTTGTTAACTTGTGAATCCAACTGATGGTTATTGTCCATCAATACCCTCAGGTTGCGCACTGGTTGGGCTGGGATTAGAGATTAATCAGAAGGGGTACGCCGAAACTCAATAGATAGGGGGCGGGCTATTTTATTCATGGTGCAAAACAACATTTTCGTCTTGTCACCATTAAATTGTAAAAAATGATTTATGAGCCAGTTTGTGGTGCGTTGCATACATTCATGGAAGTTATCCATGGTGATTGCCTGGTTCCTCTCTATCAAGAACACAAGTTATGTGTCATCTACATGATTTATTAATTCAATGTCAAAAGATCTAATGATAGGGATGAGTGGGAACAGATGTATATTAAATAGGATCGGACTTATTGCTGAACCCTGCGATACCCCCTGTCGAACAGCGCATTTTGTAGATCTAAAAGGAGGAATCGTCACTGCTGGCTGTGCCCGTCAAATGGGACTGAAGAAATGTGAATGCCTGATCCTTGATTCCTACATTCCTGAGTCTTTCCAACAGAATGCTATGATTCACCACATCGAAAGCGGCTGATATATCCAGTAGCACGAGTACAACCGGATTGCCAATGTCAGCACGCATTCTTAGGTCATCAAGGACCTTGACTAGGGCTGTTTCAGTTCCGTGCTCAGGGCGGAATCCAAATTGAGCTTCATTTAGCAGATGATTTCCTTCTAAGAAGAGAAAGATGGATTTGCTTACTACTCTACTCGTTCCAGAATTTTTACTGGGTACGGTAGCAGTGAGATGGGTATATAGTTGGATGGACAGAGAGGGTCAAGTGAAGGTTTCTTAAGCAATGGAGTCACCATTGTCTGCTTCCACCCTTCCGGTACTTCTCCTTTGTCCAGTGACTGGCTACAGATTTGATATAGCCGCGGGAAGAGTTTTGAATTTAATTTTTTCCATATTCTCTGAGGGAGGGGATCCAGCGGTGAGCCGGAGGTAACACTCAGGGAAAATTTCCTCAGAAGGAATATAAGAATGTTTCAGTGTAGCTCAGTGATATGCGTCTGTTTCCTCCTCTTGTTTCTCCAGCAACTATGGTATGACCATCACCCATGGTAGATGCTTGGTACGATTAAGCCCGTCAATAATTGTATTAATCTTTTTGTCAAGTCAAGTCAAGTCAAACAAGCTTTATTCGGATCATACAAAATGTCCACAAAAGCATGCTATATAAAAATTCTGAAATCCATTTACAATTGAAAGAGAAACATATATGAATGAAAAACATCAGGAGACACCATTTCATCTCATAAATTGAGTGAGCACAGACGCCGAACGACAGGTGTGCTTACATTACTTCATAATTCAGTCTTTCTAAGTGAGCTAGTTCGTTCCTTTGTTTCATTGCCGTCATTATATAACAAATAACTGCATTACATACTGAGATTTTTTCCAAGTTTCGTACATAATTAAAAGCAGTTTTATAGGAGTACAGGCTGTTACTTTTAAAAATAGGATGGAGGTAAATTTTTCTAATTTCAGTATAAAACTTACAAAACAATAAAAAGTGAAGGGTACTTTGTTTAGACCTGCCGTCACATGGACAATTTGGCACGATGGAGCACCACTTACCCCTATTAGAAAATGCAAATACGAAATGTAAAGTGCACAATCTTTGTCTGGTTAGGTAGAATTTATGTTGTACGTTGGTTACAAAAACAAGGTATGGTTGTAACCCCGTAACCAAGGGGCCCGCAAGATAAGTTACAACTGTTTTGTTGGAATTTGAGACCTCGTCTCTACAAACCGCTCTAACTCTCAAGAAACTCCTTTTTAGTTCAGCCTTGCTAGGATGATGTACATCTCCTGTTTGAAAATCATTCACAGTTAAACTGCATTCTTCTAGAAGACTGGCAATATAGCTTAACCAGGGAATTTTTTTACAACCATCCTGAGACAAACAGTCTAAAATAATATCCCTTGTGAAATGAGTTTCTTCCCTGACCAGACACGATGCCACAAATTTAGAGCGGCCATGCCAATTAGATCATATAAGTACGGAGTTCCAGTTTCCTTGTGCAAAATAGTTTAAGAATAAGCGACAGGGATGGCTAAAAGGCGTCTTAAGAATTTGTTTTCAAGGGTGTGTAATGACTGGATGTCAGTCTGACCCCTTAGGGCCCCCCCGTAACAACTCCCAGTGATGCACTTCGCTCCGTACAATTTAAGGATCTCCCGGACCGGTTTATTGCCAATTTTTTGGGAGAATCTAAAGATGGCCTCCACTATTTTCATAAATTTCAACTTACATATGGTTACGTGTGTATTCCAATTACCCTTACTATTAAAAAGAATCCCTAAGTAAGAAAATGTAAACGTTCTCTCTATTAATGTCCCGTTGATAAAATATGATTTTGTTTTAATATTCCTTTTACCACAGGACATAACCAGCGTCTTACTCAGGTTAATTTTCAAATCGTTCTCCGTCATAAAACTGGTAAAATTATCCATCAGGGTCTGTAAGCCGTTAGTTGTCCTAGAAATCAGGACGGCATCGTGGGCGTACATTAATAGGGGTGTGGCCCGCTTACCGATCACTGGGACATCTACCCCACTGTTCTGTAATAAAATATACACACCATTTATGTCAAGTGAAAACAGTAGGGGAGCAAGAATACAGCCCTGTCTTACTCCACGGGTGATTTTGAAAGTGCTTCGTGCATTCCCCATGTATTCCATACCGAATCTTTGCGGACAGCTGAGCATAGATATGTAATAGGAAACTAATAATATCGTCCGGGGCACCCAAACCTCTCCGTGTCTCCCATAGCTTTGAGTGGTTCACCAAGTCAAAAGCACTTGATAAATCCACAAAGCAGAGGTGAAGGGAGCCCTCCCTCGCAACGGTGTATTTCCCTATTATTAGATCCAAATTCAGGCACTGCTCAATTGTACCAAGACCACGTCTAAAGCCATACTGTGCAGTTGATAAAATGTTGTTTTCGTTTGACCATTGCTCTAACCTGGCCAACAATATTCGGCCCATGACTTTAGACGTTGAGTCAAGCAAAGATATTGAGCGATAGCAACTCACACTACTTCTGTCACCCTTTTTCAAAATGGGGACTATCAGGCCCTCCGGCCAAGTGGCCGGTATCGCCCCGTCAGTTGTTGCATTGAGGAATTTAAACAAAATGGGTACCCAGAAGTCCATATTGTGTTTAAGTACATCTATTGGGACTCCATCAGGGCCTGCAGCCTTGCCACTGGAGCTATTCTTAAGGGCTGTCCTGATTTCATCTTGAGTTATGCATCCTACGATAGTTTTATTTACGGTTATGACCGTTCTATCCTGGATATTTAATTAGATTAATTAAAAATGGCTTCATAATGGATTAACCATTCCTCGGGGGTCACTACATTGTCAATATTTACTGATTGAACCTCCTTGAAGAAGGGTTGATCCATAGTTTTCCAAAAAAGTACCGAATCTTTAAGGTCGGCGGCTTTGATTAGATTCTCCCACGCGTTTTCCCTTATCTCCGATTTTCTCAGTTTGAGGTATTCTTTATATGATTTACGTAGGGTACTAATCACCTCCCTATTTTGTGGGGTAGTTTTTAATGCCGACTTTAAATCTCTATTAATCTAGAGCATTGGTTGTCAAACCATCTTGGGGAATGTGATACAAAATTTCTTACTTTTCCTTCGTAAATTATCTGAAATTACAGTAGAAATAGAATGAAAGGCCTTAACAATATAAAAACTGCTTGTGGAGTCGTCCAAACAGGTGCCAATATAATCTTGTATTTTTCATAAGATTCTGTTTGTAAAGACCTCTGGGTCCACTCCTGCCCATTTTATTGAGACCCCATTTTCCCCGTGTGTTTTTATGTCCACCTCGTGGATACCTGATTGTAATTGTTTACTAAGGGAGGTTCTTAAGATTATTAATACTGGATGGTGGTCACTCAATAGGCTCGGGGAAATCTTTTTGTCAAAGTAGACAGCAAGATCATCACAGAGCTTTTGTGTCACTGTGATTCACACAAGCAGGTTTAGATAATTTCTTCACTATGCTAAAAATGGTTTTAGCATTGTTAGGAGCCTGCAAGAAGATTTTAGCATAGTGTTCAGCTTTTGACTTAATAATTGCTGCTTGGTATAGGAACATTTGTATTTTCAAAGTTTTTTTATCTGTTTCATCATACCCCTCCTCCATTTTCTTTCTGCCTGTTTACATTCTTTCCTCATCAGTTTCAGTTCCTCGCTATACAACAGGGCTGATGGTTTGTTTCTAGTTTTTTAACTTCTTCTTTGGTATGATCAGGTCCAAAGTATGATGTATCTGATCACAGAAAGTCTGATAATTAGCTTTCACTGATTCACTGGAGTGAAACATATTCTGTTCCCAGAGTAGCTTGATATGTTTATTCTTTATCAGCCTGGTCTATTCCCTTCCCTGACGATGGTGCGCCGGCGGGGTTAGCTAAGGGCAGAACATCAACCACCTCCACCTCCGTACTGTTAGCGAATATTAAATCCAAGATGTGATCACTTTGGTGTGTCGGTTGTAACACCAGCTGCTGTAGATAAACATTCTCACATGCTTGCACTATTTCTCTCAGTGCCTGGCTGAGACTTCCATTATCCCAGAGATTAAAATCTCCTAATATAATCAACCGGGAATGGGTCAGTGCCATGTTGTAAAACATATCAATCAATATCTGATATTGAACGTTCTGCCCTCCTGGAAGTCTGTAGCATACTATTCCTGATATTACTGGTCCACTGTCCTCTTTTAGGGAAAAACCTGGTAGTTCTATACCTACCACGTCATCAATGTGTAGAGGGGCATAATCTCATTTCTCTTTAAATATAATTACAACCCACACTCCTCTCCCCTCTGCCCAGGGTTTATGGAAGGTTTTATACCCTGAAGGACAGGCTAATCCCAATTCCACCCCTGCGCTATCACGCTACCAGGATTCTGTTAGGAAAAAAACATCCAGTTCGCGGCTTTCCAGCAAGGTAGAGATTTCTTGATAGTGCTTAACTAGAGACCTGGCATTCACTAGGCCGCATTTTAATCTGTTTGATATGTTTTCCGACATCAAACTCTTTCCCCTTCCCAGTGTAGTTACATTTAACTCTGTGCCATCCTGTTCACCTAAGTACATGAGTTGCTCCTTGGAGTATCAGAGTCTAGGGTATCCTGATGAGTAACCAGCAGCGTGGCTGGTGCTGTGCGCGGTCGGAGCACGGACGGGCGCAGACGGGCTTGCCTCTGGCGCGCCAATAGCGCGCCCACTGCGCACACGCATTCCCCTTCTTTAGGTAGGCGGCGCGTTCAAGGATCATGGGTCAAACTAGAACGCTGACCAAGATGGCAAGTAGTTGGTGACAAACTCTTCCAGACGGAGTACACCAGCTCACCTTGGTCAACAAACTTAAAGTGCAAGTGCGAGTGCGGGTAAATATTGAGCAATGTTCAGCAATATCTAGTTATTTCCGCTCTAACAAACAATTATTACACAATCTAAGAACAGTTACTAATGATTTTAAAACCAATATTTTATAAAATCCGGATGCTTTACTGACTCGCCCTTTGCTAGCCGCAGGGATCCGTCAGGCGGCAAACATTAAACACGCAGTTGCAAACTCTAAATGCTGCTCGCTTCTTTAAGTAGGCGGCACGTTCAAGGATCGTGGGTCAAACTAAAACGCTAGCTAAGATGGCAAATAGTTGGCTCTTACAGACGGAGTACACCAGCTCACCTCGGTCAACGAACTTAAAGTGCAAGTGCGAGTGCCAGTGAATATTGAGCAATGTTCAACAATATCTAGTCATTTCTGCTCTAAAAAACAATTATTACACAATCTAAGAACAATTACTAAAGATGTTAAAACCAATATTTCCTAAAATCCTGATGCTTTACTGGGTCGCCCTTCGCTAGATGCAGGGATCTGTCAGGCAGCAAACATTAAACACACAGCGGGTAATGATGGGACTGCATTCATTTTGTACATTCTGTAGTAATTGTTGTCTAGTCCTATGTACTACTGTGTATGGGAGGGATTTCCAGATATTTGAGCAGAACATTCGTTCAGCTGTGAGGATGTGAAGGCTGAGTACAGAGAGGTCACAACCCAACCTGTTGGAAAGGCTCTCACTTATGCCAATCGCCAAGCTCTGAGTGCTGTTCATAGCGCCGAGGGCTCCCGGGAAAGAGGTTAAAGAGCAAACATTTGATGGCATATTGTATGTACTTTTGTAGCATTCTGCCAAACGCCTTTAGTCTTTGATAATGATTGCTCTACACAGAATGAAAACTCAATGTTTTCTGTGGGTTATTAGGAAATCCCAATCCTAAAAAAACTGGCCATTGATGCATATGTTCTATAAAACTAGTTGGGGGTCAAATCTGGGCCACAGGAATGTAACCATTTTAATGTTGTGGTTTTCCGGGCAATAAATAAAGACCTACATCAATATTTTGGGTTTGGCAACTCAACCTATGATCCAACATGTGGCAGATAGAGCCATTCCCATCACTCCGGCAGCGGACCGGCTGTCTGGTTTAGAACTCCAGGCTTCATGGTTGGGCTTTCTTCTCACAGGAGAGTCCTACTGGAACAGAGAATGCATCGGAAACAAATATTGAAAATGCTACCTCCATCTTGCGTATCTAGCACTGTGAAATTGTAGTCACAAATGTGGGTGCTGGAAATGTACCATTCTGAGGAAGATCCATTTCCAGTACCCACATTGGAGATGTCTCTGATATACTCCTGAGTTTACTGTGATCATTTTATGTGCAATACATGCATACCTTGTTTACAGGCTTTGCATGGTGGCCTTACACAGAACTTTCACCTCTACAACTTTGGAAATGGTATGGGACCAGCAGTACTAAGCTGGTTAGCGAGTCCAAAGACATTCCAGGAGTGTTGTATATACCCAATGGTTTTCCCCAATGGTAAAACTTGTGGTGGGTTTGCTGTTTGAAACAATAATCTACTGACTTTCATGAAGGGTGGTGCACCGAGCAATGCTAAATTCAGGAAGATTTGTCAGAATATCAAGGTACAAAATATACATCTGCCACAATATTGACTTCGGAATATCAACTATTATTATATCATTAAAGCACATATATAGGTAAGTGTAGATTGACTTATCGTGACTCCACAACAACTAGCTTTGACAATATGGTCAACAATTCAGCAGTTTCCCTGCCGGCGAACTGAACTGGCCGCAGTGACCTTGCCTGAATGGCTGAGGTGGGACTCGGTCTCCCAGCCCACCATGCGCCCAGAGGGGCAGGGACAATTCCAACTGCACTAAAAGCACTCACCAGGCACGGTTCGTCCATTGGGGCATGGGGGCGTAGCCCCCCCTGCCCGACGCCGCCCGCAGCTCCCTCATGACAATCATGTCAATGAATCAACATGACGTCAGACCGCCGGGCGGGCGTCATGTTGATTCATTGACATGATTGTACAGGCGGCAACACAAGTACGCATGCGTGGGGACGGAGGGTGAATTTTTACCCATGCCCACGCATGCGCACTTGTGTTTTGGCGGCGTTGCGCATGCCCATCAGGAGCCCTAATGGGCGTGCTGCGGGCGAGAGGGTACCTGTGCCCCTGGCGCCAGGATTGGCCAGGGGCGCTGTGAGCCTGTGACGTGTGGGGAGCAGAGCCCAGAGGTGGCGCGGACCGGGACCGGCAGCAAGGTAAGAGTGTGTGTTTTTCGGTGTTCCAGTAAACTAGCTTGCACAAATGACTTGAGATAGTTCAGTGTGTTAAAGCATCTGCTGCAGAAATGTGTGCGTCCATTCCAGGTCACCCGTTTATTTCACGGCATGGGGTTTTGGAAATGTAAAAATTCTCAGAATTTCTATTTTGATAGTTGCAACAACAGCCTTCAACAGATTTCATTTTATAAACATTTTCCAGAAAATGAGTTAACAACTTTGTCACCACAAATATAATGTACTCTTTGAACTAAGGTTATAACATTTCAAAATGTTAACAAGCGGTAGAGGCGGAATAGCATGATATATGCCTTTATTATTGCATGCATGTTGGTGTATGTTTGTATGTGAATTTGTATAGTACATACCTAGGGCTTACAGGATTGCAAATACATGGGCGGTAGAAGGTTTCCAGCATAAAAAGGTAGGGGTGATGAAATATGTAAACTGGCACATTCTTCAACATCGATCCTAAAGGCTTGTTAGAGTCCATAATTTATTTTTATATGGTCATAAAAATACATGAATGATGGATGGATGCAGAGTGGGTGCATTATTGATTGTTCGGTGGATGGGTGGGTGGATGGGTGCATGGATGGATGCATGCATGATGGGTGGATGGATGCATGAATGATGGATGCAGGATGATTGGGTGGGTGGATGGGTGGATGCATGAATGAATGATGTATGGATGCAGGATTGGTGGATGGATGAGTGGATGCATGAATGATGTATGGATGTATGGATGGATGCATGGATGCATGCATGATGGGTGGATGCATGATGGATGGATGGGTGGATGGATGGATGGATGCATGAATGATGTATGGATGGATGGATGCATGCATGGATGCATGCATGATGGGTGGATGCATGATGGATGGATGGGTGGATGGATGGATTGGTGGGTGCATGAATGAATGATGTATGGATGCAGGATGGGTGGGTGGATGATGGGTGGATGTATGAATGATGTATGGATGGATGCATGCATGATGGGTGGATGCATCACGGATGGATGGGTGGATGCATGAATGAATGATGTATGGATGCAGGGTGGGTGGGTGGATAGATGGGTGGATGCATGAATGATGTATGGATGGATGCAAGGTGGTTCGGGCTCGCTCGCTGCCCTCGATCGCTGCAGTGCAATATGCAAATTAGTTTACGCTCACCACTTTCAAATGTCACCAGCTGCCCCTGGCACTCACACCAGCCTGCAGCGCAGGATCAACAATTCAGCCGTTTCCCTGCCTGCCAAGCAGCCCGCAGTTACCTTGCCTGAATGGCTGGGGTGGAACTCGGTCCCCCAGCACACAATGCGCCAAGAGAGGGTAATTCCTGTACTCACTAAAAGCGCTGATGCCAGCCCACAGCATGGGACGCACCCCGGGAAATACCGGGCCAAGACGGGCCAGTCTTAGCCTGTCATAGCCTGGGAGAGGCTAGGCTACTCCTCTTGGTCTTTTGCTCCTCGATAGCTGTCTTTTTTCTCTCCCAAGGTCTTCCTGTAAGTGGATCACTGTCTGCATCAAGCCCACACTTGTTTTTAAGGATCCAGGTGCTGGGGAGGGAATCCGTCCCTCAGTGTACACCAAGGCCAGCGGCTGATGGAGGCTGGACTGGCCCAACCTTCTGACGCCCATCTTTCGAAGGTGAGAAGCTCTTTTCAGACCTAGCCTGAATTGCATGTTACTGCGAAATCGGGAAATGAAAAACTAACCCCGTACCCGTTAACCTGGCACAACCATGGACAGTTTCTTAAAGAAAGCAGTGAATGTCACCAATAAAGAAATTAAACTCACCGAAAGGCATTTATTCCTGAAATCCCCACAGTATTCGTCACCTTAAATGTTCCAACTGAAAATTCAGCCTCCAATTGCTGTATAACCGGGAAGACCACGACTGAGGTACCTGTAGAGGTAGGTATAGAAACCACTCTTGCCATAAGTAAAGACATTCCGGGGGCATGCAGTCAACGAATCCAGCCCCAGTGAAGGGGAATGAGGCAAAACCATAGAGGGGGAAAAGGAAAAGAATGAAGGAGGTTTAGAAGTCGAAAGAAACTTGCCATGGTTTATCAATACATGATCACAGTCCATGCCAAAGTATAGATTATTCCACCCTGCATCAAGATGGGGAGCTTAACATTCTTTTGGCGGCAGAGATCCCTAGGGAAGTGCTTCCATCATTTGTAATTGCATTTATATAGCGTTTACTACCCCTGATGAGTCGTCTAATCACTTTTTTTGGTGAGTGGCACTCTACTCCAGAACCCAAAAAGGATTAGTGGTGAATTAGTATAGAGAAATATTAAATTAATTTGAGCAGTGGACATGTTAGTCTGCTATTTGTATTGAAAAGGACAGCGGAGGGATAGAAGAGGCAAAGTTCTGAAAAGTTATTCATTTTTGGAGTTCATAGCAGTAGGAGGGGTTTTGGGATGAGTAAGGGGGAGGAGGAGGGGGAATAGTCAGAGGGAAGTGCTTAGAAAGTATTGGGAGAACTGAATAGTAAAAGAGGTATGCAACAATGCAAGAAGAGGTAGAGGAGGTAAGAGTCTAGAAAGGTTTATTTTGGGGATCATAGTAGTGGTTATGAGGTTTAGGAAGAGTGAGAAAGTGGAGTTAGAGGATATATTGAGACAGGTATAGGGTGAGAAATAGGCTTGTGCATTGGAAAGAGTAGTAGAATGAGATTTGCGATGAGTCAGAGAGTGAGGTAGAGGATATATTGAGAGAGGAATAGGGTGAGAAATAGGGCGGTGCATTGAGAGAGTAGTAGAATGAGTTTTTAGATTAGTAGAGGTAGAGGATATGTTGCAAGAGATAAAGGGTGAGAGATAAGGTAATGATCTGGATATGCTGAATTAGACGCAAAGTAATAAATATAATTATACATTAGGTAATATATGTAGATTAAAGTTGTATTTAATAAACTCAGACTTTCAAGAGCTGATGTACCTAGTTATTTGTTTTCCTTTTTTTGATAATTCAATAGTGAAGCAGTTGTATATATATTGTTATGTTAAAATATTTACTCATTTATGCAGTCACCTATATAGATGTTAAACATAGAATGATGTAACTATTAGTAATGTGAACAATTGTTAAGCAGAAGTAGCGAATATCTATATATTTAAAACACATTTATTATACACATTTATACAAAGCAATGCACATTGTAGGTACATATCTATAGTCCAAATAAATGTTTTCATACACTGGGATATGCTGTATATATATGTTTGAGTATGGTGGTTATGTGGGGAAGAGCCAACTCTTGAGTAGTCTTCTGAAGATACGGTGGTTATCCGTGGATCTTATGTTTGGGGGTAAAGAGTTCTCTAGTTTGACTGCTTAATAAAAGAAGGATGTGCCACCTATGGTTTTTTTCTTGTAAGGTGGGATTTTGAGGCGAGGTGCCAATTTTGAGTGGAGGTTCCTTTGTTGAATGATTTTGGTGATTTTATGCCTGATGAAGAGCAGTCCTGATCCATGTATTGCTTTGTGGGTGATACAAAGTAGCTTGAGTGTGGATCTTCTGTCAACCAGTAATCAATGCAGGGCTTTCAAGGCATGGGAAATGTGGGCATGTGGCTTATATGTAAGAGTAGTCAGGCAGCAGAGTTCTGAATCCATTGTAGTCTTATCATAGTTGTAAAAGGTGATCTGTGGTAGAGGCTTTTGGTGTAATTGAGTTTATACAGAACAAGAGAGAGAGAGTACCCTGCACCTTGTGTGGAAATCCCAGGTGGGGGAAGATGCGGCACAGAGCTTTTATAGCAACGCAGCTTGATCTTACTAGTTTGTCTACTTGGGCATTCATTGATAGCTTGGAGTCCATGGTAACTCCAAGGTTTCTTACTTCCTTTGGTACTTTAGGCAGTGTTGTCCAGATCATCAGGCCAGGCAGCAAGTGGGTCATAATTCTTGCAATCGCAACTCGTGAGTATTTCCATTTTGGAAGCATTCAATTTGAGATGGCTTCACGTCATCCTTTGATCCACGGCTCTGAGACAACTGAAAATTGGTGAGTTTCCAATGTCTTTGGGGATTTCCAGTTTAAGGAGTATTTGCATGTCACCTGCATAGTTATAGCATGTGAGGTGAAACTGATTGATCAGTACCCGTGATGACTTCATGTAAATTAAAAAAAGCATGGGTGAGATGATAGCGCCTTGAGGGACTCCTGCTTTTGTGAAGAATGGTTTGAAAGAGAAAGGGGTGGTATGGATGACATCAGTTCTGTTGTGAATGTAGGATGTGATCCAGTCTAGAGCAGTCCCCTCCATACCGGCCTCGTAGAGTCTTTATATGAGAGTGTCATGGTCAACCATGTCATAGGCAGCTGGTAGGTCCAAGAAGTAGTGCATCAACCCCGTTCTGGTCAACTGTGGTCATACCAGATGGCAACAAGAGCAGATTCTGAGTCTCTTCCTGGATGAAATCCTGTTTGGAAATCTGAAAGTATGGAATTATCTTCAATGAATTGTGACATCTGGGCGAATGCTGCTCTCTCTATCACTTTGCCAAGGAAAGGTCTATTTGTAATCAGTCTATAGTTGTCGGGGTAAAGCAGGTCCAGGTTTGCTTTCTTTAGTGAGGGGCGAATGTATGACTTTTTGAGTTCTTCTGGAAATATTCCCGTAGTTAAGGAAATGTTGATCATTCTTCTTATTGATGTGGAAGCAGAGGTAGTTAGAAGAATTTTCTTGAAAGTTTGTGGTGGGCATGGGTCAGAAGGGCTTCCGGCAGGCCTGCTTGCCTTAAACAGGTCTATAAATTCATTTTGTGAAATGTGTTGGAAGGAATCGAAAGGCTGGGGTAGCATATTCTTGGATTGCTGTTTTGGACAAGGATCGGTACTGGTGGTTTTTCTTTGTTTTAAATAGGAGGCCAACGTTTCTGCTTTGGTCTTGTGTTGATTTACCAGTTTGTCGGTAACATCTTGAGTAATTGAATGAGCTCCTTCTAGGTAATTTGATTTCTGAAATTCTGAGAGATTGAGTATTTCCCACGGTCGATAGGAGGATGCATTTAAGGTGGTTTTAGGTGTGTTGCTGTGTGTTGTTTTATGTTGGAAAGCTACCAATTGGTGGTCTGACCATGAGATTGGAATCATTGTTTGAAAGATAACTAGTTCTGTATTTGCAAAAATGGCATTTAGGATGCGTCCAGCGATGTCTGTGGCTTTGCGGAAGATCTGATGTAGGTTCTGTGTGTCTAGGCCAGTGATGGGTTTTTTCAGATGGGGAATATTGGGTTTGTCAAACCAAATGCTTAGGCCACCCAGAATGCATAGGTTGGAGTGTGGTATTATCAGGTTTGAAACTGTGTCTAGAAGTGTATCTGAGAATGTCGCATTGCTAGGTGGAGGTGTGAAAAGGAACAGGAAGTTACGGGAGGAAGATGGTGTAGGGTTGCATCTGGTGAAGAGGGCCTCACAACCTTGTGTGAAGACGTCATCAGCTTTAGCAACATTTAATGTGTGCTTGAACAGAACAGCTAGGTCACCTCCTCTTTTGCCAATACGATTTTGCGTGATAGTTAGATAGCCTAGAGGAACAGCTTCATGCAAGACTGGAGCTATATCATCTCTCAGCCATGATTCCGATATGAAGAGTATGTCAGGTTGTGTGCCAGAGAGAAGGTCGTAGATGTGATGCTTATTTTTTTAGAGTGATCTAGCATTTATTAGTAAGCAGTTTAAAGAATGAGCTTTGGTGATAGTGTGACTTTGTTTTGTAGAAGACTTTGTGGACTTGTAATAGGTGTGGCTATATTGCTTGTATTTGCTGTATAAGATTGGCAATAATGTAGCTGTTCTGTATCCTGTTCGTCGTCCAGCAGGCTCAGAAGGCATTTTTATGAGTCTGTGTGTGTAGGTGGTGGAGATGGTCGTTGAGGGTGATTTGGTGAGCTGTGTTTTGTAGAGTAGCCCCGCTGTGCAGTAGACATGGAGATGCAAAGTTGTAAAGAGTGGCATGTTGCTTATTCTGTTTGCGTCTATTTAGGGTGGAAGGGGCATTAGTTAGGGTTGGTAGTGCAGCAGCCCTGATCTCAGTCCTGGAACGTTTAACTAAAATCAAGGAAGCATTCTTAAAACTGGAGCTCATTGCAGGGGAACATTGGAAAGTGAGCTCGCCTTTCAAGAATAGTGTGGACAGTGCCCAGGATTTGCCAAACCTGAGGGGGACATCTCATGAGGGAGATCTTACCAAGGGGGGGTGGGCACCGAATGCGAGGTGTCTAGATCTCTGCAGGGCACCAAATACCAGTATCCTGGGGAAGTCACATTATGCAGAGAAGGGGGCACAAGCTAATGCTTCTAATCATGCTCAGATGGAACCTGCAGGTCGCAGTGGCCTGAATGTTCGGCCAAAGGAACTGTGTTTCACATGTAAAAAAAATGAGTAACTGCCATGCAGAACCCCCATTGCGTCCAACTTTGAAACTGCCTCCACAAGCTACACAATACGTAGTGATGTTAAAGGGAGTTCCTACTCTGAGGTGGGAGGAAAGAGAAGATCAGGATCTCCCCCTAAAGTATGAAGTTCATTGGATCAATGGCAAAATCGAGGGACAAGCCCTCTTACATGATAACATCAAACTTGTCGAAGGGTGGACTGAGTGGTCACAGTCAGTGAAAATGGAAAATTCTGATTGTGAATTCATCACATTAAAGACAAGGAAACAACAAAGGACATCTTAACAAGAGCTAACAGGTCTATGCTGCCACCTTCTTCAATTGAGGCCTTACCACTCAGTTTGCTCTATAGGCCTACCGACAAGAACCCAGGACCTCCGATCGTCTCTCCATTCAGTGTCTATTTCAAATAGTTTTTTTTACTTACTCAACTAGCACACCAGGACTGCCTAACACTTCAAGCCCCCCTCACAGACCATCTGCAATTATCAGTTTGTCCAAAGACAATGAACTGGCTAGAACCTGAGAGGGAGAAAAGAGCAACCTGGGTCACCTCAAGGACCAGTATCGCCAATAAAAGGGACATAGTGGACTAGCCAAATTACGTAAAATCCATTGACATTGCATGCATCCAGGAAACCTAGATGATAACTTAGATTGACCTAGATGGCTTTGTGTCCTTTAACTCTTGTGGAACTCCTTCTAGCATGGGCAGCAAACGGGGGGCAGATTACTTTTGTTTCCACCAGCCTAACTCCACAAATCAAAAACAGTCTTCTTACCACTCCTATTAAAGGTTTAGGCAGGAAGTTGGACATACTTGTTTTAAATGTCTTCACCAATGTATTTGACCATACTAGGACAGTCACAGTTAAATTCCAAGAAGCAGATTTGGATCAGTTTATGGATAGGCTCAGTAGAGATATCTATCTTATTTGGGCGGGTGACTTTCATATAGCAGCATGTCCCATTAGGTCAAAAAAAAGTATGCGGTACAGGGATTTGGGCGGGAGTAGCTTGGACCATTTCAAACATAGCACATATGGCCTAGCTCTTAATGACATATTATTGAAACATAACATGGATCTTGTTGAACATGGAAGATTCAGTAATCATCCCCAGGTACCCACATTTATAGGAATAGGATGTAGTAGCTATATCGATCACTTCCTCACCACACACAGCGATAATGCTCATTTACTGGGACAGCAGATGGGAACACATTGTGTAAGTGATCACAATCCTGCATCCTGACTATAAGGCTCAACGTGCCTAAATGTCTCGATACTTGGAAAATTAACAACATTGTCCATTGTTGGCATGAACTGAATAAAAATAAAATGGGCAGTGGTGGATCCTGCAAGCTTTACAAAAAAACTACTGTCAGGGAATTTAGACCATTTTATAACAGATTTAGCCACATACCAAAACCACTAAGAGTCTCGGATTGTCTCTATTTATATTTCGAAATCTGTGAGCCTTAACCTGGCGGCAAGGCAAAATCATCAAAATAAAGACCCTAAGGGATGGTTTAATCATCAGCGCATGAAGGCGCACAGTCATCTGGTTAAACTATTAAACCAATGTGCCTTGATGGTACAAAAATCAAGATCCTACTATAATTAGATTATTAAGAATAGAAAGAAAAAACTTCAGGAGGAAGCTTGGGCTAATCTCCTAAAAGCAGCTGAGACCAAGGATAGTCCCTTGTTCTGGAACATGGTAAATGATCCACTATTCTCCAGTGGTATAGGTCCTGACTCACTCACTCAAGCACAATGGACAGATTACTTTGGCTCAACTGTCTTCCATCTCAGCTCAGAAGAGGGAATACCTACCTCTCTTAGTAGGGGAAGCACTAATACAGTCTTCACCCATGATAGGTGCAGATGGCCATTTTTGAAATGAAAAGGCTTCTGACCCCTCTGGGGTACCAATGCCAAAGCCCACCAAAGCCCACCCCGAACTCTGGGCCACACTGCTAACTAGGGGCTTTAATGCTGCAGGAACTGGGCACACTCCTCCATCCTTGTCTACCTCCCTGATCACACCCATGTTTAAGAAGGAACTAAGGGACAGCCCCAAATGCTATTGTCTGATGTCTTTACCCGACTATTCTGCCAAATTGTTGGGGGGAGTCTTGTTACAGAGATTACAAGAGTGGGATGATAATGATGAGATCCTTTCGAATACCCAATATGGGTTCAGGAAAGGTCAGGGGACGATTGAGCAACCGCTCAACCTGAACCTCCCGATGGGGAAATACTTTCTGGCTAAGGAAGGGCATTATAAATATGCTTCCTTGACCTTAGCTGTGCGTTTGACTTAGTCAACCATACCAGTCCGTGGGAGTGTATGGATAAATTGGGGGCACTCAAAAAGATAATTTCACTCCTGGCTCATCTATATAGCAATCTAACAGCTAAGGTTCGCTTTAGATCTATTGGGGAACTAACCCCATCCATTATCACTGGAAGAGGGGTGAGGCAGGGGTGCATATTGGTACCCTTCCTCTTCTCCCTTTACATCAATGGAGTGGAACAACCGCGTCATGCTTTAGGCGCAGATACCCCTAGGATTGGGATACGCCAAATCCCAATATTTTTGTATGCCTTAAATGCGGCTGTACTGTCTGTTACACCAAACAGCCTGCAGGTTCTGGTCAATTCCTGTAAAACTAAATAGAGGAAAAGGGTATGTGGATAAGCATTGCCAAAACTTACCACATGAGCTATGTACGACCCAGGGTTAAACACAGCCCCTATTACATTAAGGGAAAGAAACTGCAATGCACCAATGTTTTCAGCTATTTGGGGATTCAGATATCCTCCAACTTAGAGTAGAATCATCACAAAGAGATCTGCGCCTCTAACATGGTAAGGAACAATGAAGGTCTGGTTGTGTACTTACATTATGTTATGTTATTTACCTGAGGATAAAGTTGTGTATAAGTTGGCTCTGAAATCTTATTATACCCAGGTCTTGGATGCCAAGAAAAACTATCTGGAGAATAAAATCATAACTTCCAACAATAAGGGAAAGGAGATTTTTTAATATCGTAAAACTGTTCACAGGCCCTAAGGCGGCAATTGAGGCGCTCCCACACTATGCGAATTGGACTGGCCTCCTTGCATAATTTTTTCATGAAAAGATTGTGGCTATCCAGAAATCCTTTTTGGAGGGGCCTCGGGGTGACCATGCACCTCAGTTTGCTCCTGCAATGGAACGCTCCACCAGAGAATCCCCCAGGTTGCTGCAGATAATTTCTCTTCAGCCTGAGACATCACTTGTTATCTAGAAGGGTTTAAAGTCCGGCTCACCCGCAGACTCATGTCCTGCTAAACTGCTGGCCTCTGTGGCCGCGAACTTCAACCCTGTGGTTACTTAGGTGCTGAATTCTTCTCTTTCAATGGGCCTTCCATTTGGAAGCAGGTTAAAATTCTTCCTCTTCTGAAGAAACCCTTAGGTGAGCCTAAAGTGCTGGCTAATTGCAGACCCGTCTCTCTTCTACACTCTCTTCATCTAAGGTGTTGGAGAAGTACGTAAATAGAGTCATCTCTGACTTTGACTAGTTTCAGGGCTAATTTCAGCATGGAAACAGTCCTTTTGGAGGTCACCGAACGCATCAAAGGAAAGCTTAATCATTGTGGGGGAGCCATCCTTATTTTACTAGATCTGTCGGCCGCCTTCGATACTGTCCCTCACGAAAGACTCTTGGAGAGGCTGAGGGACCTTGGTATAGGCTGATCGGTGCTGGAATAACTGGCTTCCTTTCTGGAGGATAGATGACAGGAAATGTGGATACCTCCTTTCGTTTTCCCCATCCCCAGCCTGAAAGTGGGGGTACCTCAGGGTTTGGTTTTGAGCCCCACCCTCCTTAACGTACATATGACACCCCTCACATCTTTGGTGGAAGCCTGTGGGGCCAAAATATTATCTCATGCTGACAATACTCAGGTGATTTTCACCTGTGAGAAGGGAGCTGAATTTAATGTTATGTTATATTAGAAGGGTTTTTCTAAAGCGCACAGCTACTCTACTGAGTGTCCCGGCGCTGGGTGAGTGAGGCTAACATGATGAGGAAGGGGTACTATCCTGGAAGCAAAGCGCTAGATTATTGCTGAAACAACAATAATTTTAGGGCCTTTCTTAAGGGAAGCAGATCCTGCAGTCGTCTCAGAGCAAGCTGTAGATTATTCCATAGTTTAGCCACTTGCAGCCGGAAGGAACATCCTCCTATTCAAGAGTGCATCACCACCGGGGTACAGACTAACGCCAAGGAGGCAGAACAAACAGCGCATTGTGGATGGTAAAATTGCACTCTCTTCCTCAGGTAAGGGGCTCCAGAGCCATGCAAGGCCTTGATAGCCAACACAAGGGCCTTGAACTGGATCCTCTTAAGGATAGGAAGCCAGTGGAGAGAGTTCAAATGAGCAGACACCCGAGTCCTGGGGCCAAGAGACAGGATAGCCATAGCCGCAGCATTTTGAACTACCTGAAGGCGGGTGAGCATATACTCTGGCAGGCCGAGATATAGGATGTTCACATAGTCCAGCCTAGAGCCAATTAAGGCCTGGACCACAGTTTTCCTGTAGGAGATGTGAAGTAGTGGCAGAAATTGTTTAAGCATTTTCAAAAAGCCTAAGCACTGACCGCCCACTGTCTGAACCTGTAGCTTTATATTCAAAGAATTATCCAGCTTTACACCAAGGTTTTTAACTGACATCACCGAGTTAGCCGGAGGGTGCATATCATGAGGCCACTAGCTCTGCCACAGATTATAAAATGCAAAAAACACAGTTGATGGACAGAATGTAGAAGAATGTCATACATTCACCCCAGTACAAGGATCTGGGCCTAAATCCATCGTTTTTTTGCACTCCACACCACCCTATGTTAGACACTGGCTATATGCAAATCAGCTCTGACCCTGTGCCTCATGGGAACAGTCCAGTCCGAACTACCAAGCCATGTCTTTCCCAGACCGGAATCAAGCTTCCAAGGACCGGTTTCTGGCTATCAGCCTTCATTCAGCCTGGATAGCTTGACTCCAGTGCTGTGGAGAGGCTGGGACTCACGTCTGAGCATACCCAGCCCACTCGGGGTGAAAATTGCAAAAAACACAGTTGATGGACAGAATGTAGAACAATGTCATATATTCACCCCAGTACAAGGATCTGGGCCTAAATCCATCGTTTTTTTGCACTCCACACCACCCTGGGCTAGACACTGGCTATATGCAAATCAGCTCTGACCCTGTGCCTCATGGGAACAGTCCAGTCCGAACTTCCAAGCCATGTCTTTCCCAGACCGGAATCAAGCATCCAAGGACCGGTTTCTGGCTATCAGCCTTCATTCAGCCTGGATAGCTTGACTCCAGTGGTGTGGAGAGCCTGGGACTCACGTCTGAGCATACCCAGCCCACTCGGGGTGAAAATTGCAAAAAACACAGTTGATGGACAGAATGTAGAACAATGTCATACATTCACCCCAGTACAAGGATCTGGGCCTCAATCCATCGTTTTTTTGCACTCCACACCACCCTGGGTTAGACACTGGCTATATGCAAATCAGCTCTGACCCTGTGCCTCATGGGAACAGTCCAGTCCGAACTACCAAGCCATGTCTTACCCAGACCGGAATCAAGCATCCAAGGACCAGTTTCTGGCTATCATCCTTCATTCAGCCTGGATAGCTTGACTCCAGTGGTGTGGAGAGCCTGGACTCACGTCTGAGCATACCCAGCCCACTCGGGGTGAACATTGCAAAAAACACAGTTGATGCACAGAATGTAGAACAATGTCATACATTCACCCCAGTACAAGGATCTGGGCCTAAATCCATCGTTTTTTTGCACTCCACACCACCCTGGGTTAGACACTGGCTATATGCAAATCAGCTCTAACCCTGTGCCTCATGGGAACAGTCGAGTCCAAACTACCAAGCCATGTCTTTCCCAGAACGGAATCAAGCATCCAAGGACCGGTTTCTGGCTATCAGCCTTCATTCAGCATGGATAGCTTGACTCCAGTGGTGTGGAGAGGCTGGGACTCACGTCTGAGCATACCCAGCCCCCTCGGGGTGAAAATTGCAAAAAACACAGTTGATGGACAAAATGTAGAACAATGTCATACATTCACCCCAGTACAAGGATCTGGGCCTAAATCCATCGTTTTTTTGCACTCCACACCACCCTGGGTTAGACACTGGCATGGCTTGGCAGTTAGGGCTGGACTGTTCCCATGAGGCACAGGGTCAGACTGATTTGCATATAGCCATGTCTGAACTTGGGTGGCAGAGTGGGCTAAAGAACGGTGATGGATCAAACCCAGATCTTTTGACTGGGTGTGAGTGTTTGATTGGTTCAGATGCTCCGTCCATCACCACCCCCTTTTGTACCGCTTTGGCCGCCATAAGTGTGGCAGGGTATGCTCAGACGTGAGTCCCTTGCTCACTTTGCCACTGGATTCAAGCAAGCCGGGCTGAAGACGGCTGTAATGCCAGAAACCAGTCCTCGGAAGCTTGTTTCCTATCCAGGGAAGGCATGGCTTGGCAGTTCGGGCTGGACTGTTCCCATGAGGCCCAGGGTCAGACTGATTTGCATATAGCCATGTCTGAACTCGGGTGGCAGAGTGGGCTAAAGAACGGTGATGGATCAAACCCAGATCTTTTGACTGGGTGTGAGTGTTTGATTGGTTCAGATGCTCCGTCCATCACCACCCCTTTTTGTACCGCTTTGGCCGCCATAAGTGTGGCAGGGTATGATCAGACGTGAGTCCCTTGCTCACTTTGCCACTGGATTCAAGCAAGCCGAGCTGAAGACGGCTGTAATGCCAGAAACCGGTCCTCGGAAGCTTGTTTCCGGTCCAGGGAAGGCATGGCTTGGCAGTTCGGGCTGGACTGTTCCCATGAGGCACAGGGTCAGACTGATTTGCATATAGCCATGTCTGAACTGGGGTGGCAGAGTGGGCTAAGGAACGGTGATGGATCAAACCCAGATCTTTTGACTGGGTGTGAGTGTTTGATTGGTTCAGATGCTTCGTCCATCACCACCCCCTTTTGTACCGTTTTGGCCGCCATAAGTGTGGCAGGGTATGCTCAGACGTGAGTCCCTTGCTCACTTTGCCACTGGATTCAAGCAAGCCGGGCTGAAGACTGATGTAATGCCAGAAACCGGGGCTTGGAAGCTTGTTTCCGGTCCAGGGAAGACATGGCTTGGCAGTTCGGGCTGGACTGTTCCCATGAGGCACAGGGTCAGACTGATTTGCATGTAGCCATGTCTGAACTGGGGTGGCAGAGTGGGCTAAAGAACGGTGATGGATCAAACCCAGATCCTTTGACTGGGTGTGAGTGTTTGATTGGTTCAGATGCTCCGTCCATCACCACCCCCTTTTGTACCGCTTTGGCCGCCATAAGTATGGCAGGGTATGCTCAGACGTGAGTACCTTGCTCACTTTGCCACTGGATTCAAGCAAGCCGGGCTGAAGACGGCTGTAATGCCAGAAACCGGTCCTCGGAAGCTTGTTTCCGGTCCAGGGAAGGCATGGCTTGGCAGTTCGGGCTGGACTGTTCCCATGAGGCACAGGGTCAGACTGATTTGCATATAGCCATGTCTGAACTGGGGTGGCAGAGTGGGCTAAAGAACGGTGATGGATCAAACCCAGATCTTTTGACTGGGTGTGAGTGTTTGATTGGTTCAGATGCTCCGTCCATCACCACCCCCTTTTGTACCGCTTTGGCCGCCATAAGTGTGGCAGGGTATGCTCAGACGTGAGTCCCTTGCTCACTTTGCCACTGGATTCAAGCAAGCCGGGCTGAAGACGGCTGTAATGCCAGAAACCAGTCCTCGGAAGCTTGTTTCCTATCCAGGGAAGGCATGGCTTGGCAGTTCGGGCTGGACTGTTCCCATGAGGCCCAGGGTCAGACTGATTTGCATATAGCCGTCGCTGGCGCCGCAACTACTGTCCTGATCTTCGCCTTACCTATAAAGCTCTTTTGAACAGCTACAAATCGGCCATCTTAGCGGCAAAATCCAAGTATTTCTCGGAGCGCGTAGCCCTTTCGGCCAATAAATCGCGTGAGATCTTCTCACTGGTGCGTAGTCTTGCCACCTCCGATCGTGCTAGCTTGTCCCCCGCCCCCTCTCTATCTCTCAGTCACTCCCTTAATGATTATTTTATTAATAAAATAATCACCATCAAGTCCAACATTCCGACTGTACCTGAACCCAACTTCCCGGACCACTCTTTTTGTTGTTCTTCTGTTTTTGATCACTTCCAACCTATTTCTCTTGAGCTCTTCCGTGACCTCCTTGTTAAGGTCAAGTCCGGTTCTCCGGCGGATTGCGCTCCTGCTCGGATCCTTAGATCCCTCTACACTTCCTGCCCTACCCCTCCCTTAACTCTTCTCAATTCTTGTCTGGCTTTGGGTTCTGTTCCTTCTCTCTTCAAAACTGCCATTGTGCTTCCTATCCTGAAGAAAGCTGGCCTGGATCCTTCCCTTCCATCGAAATTTAGGCCGATCTCCCTCCTTCCCTACCTCGGGAAGATCCTCGAGAGCTATGTGACTTCTTGTCTCTCGAATTTCATCGAGGAGAATAACATCTTGGCCGCTCGCCAGGCTGGTTTTCGACCTGGCCACTCCACTGAGAGTGTGGTCCTCGCGGTCCTGGATGAACTGAAGGGGAAGGCTGACAGCAATCTCCCCCAGGCCTTAGTTCTCTTGGACTTGTCCGCTGCGTTTGACACGGTCGATCATACCATTCTTCTCGACCGTGTCGGCGCAGCGGGCATCCAGGGAACCGCCCTCTCCTGGATCGCGTCCTTTCTTCAGGGCAGATCACAGGCAGTTCACCTCTCTGACTTTTCTGCCCCCTCTCTCCCGGTCTCCTGCGGGGTACCCCAAGGCTCTTCCCTGTCCCCCCTTCTTTTCAACCTTTATATCCGCCCTCTTATCTCCTCCCTTCTCGAGCTGGGGGTCTCTGTGTACAATTACGCAGATGACCTCCAGCTCGTTTTTGATCTGTCCTCTCCTACTCACTCTCTTTCCAAGTTCAGCTCTACTCTACTCTTTATCTCCCAATGGATGAGCTTTAATCATTTAAAGCTCAATCCTGACAAGACTGAGCTTGTCCTCACTGGTGGTCCCTCTAACCCCTGGTCTGCTGTTCACTGGCCCCTTTCCTTTGGTCCCCCTCCCTCCCCAGTCTCCTCCGTCCGGACCTTGGGCATTAAGATCAGCAATGATCTTACTATGCATGCGCATATCAGCGCCGTCGTCTCCGCTTGTTTCCTTTCCCTCCGCCTCATCCGCAAGATCTCCCGGTTTTTTTCTGTTGATGCCCTTAAAACCATTATTTCTGCCCTTATCACCTGGATTATGGCAATGGCCTGTTCGTAGGCATTCCGGCCTACGAAACTCGCCGCCTTCAGGCCATCCAGAACCAGGCAGCCCGTCTTGTTTTTCGTCTTCCTAAGTTTTCCCACATCACCCCTGCCCTTAAATCCCTCCACTGGCTCCCTGTTCACCTCAGATCTCACTTTAAACTTGCCTGTTTGGCTTTCCGGGCTCATGCCCGATCTGCTCCTCTCTTTATCAATTCTTTAGTTTCCTCTCATGCCCCTTGTCGCTCTCTTCGCTCGTCCTCTCTCTCTCTTCTTCACGTTCCCCGCTTCCGTAAATCCCGCACCGGAGGCACCCGCTTCTCGGTGCGGGCTCCCCAGATCTGGAACTCTCTTCCCCTCTCGATTCGCTCTATTCCTATTTTTTCTCATTTCCGTAAAGCTCTTAAAACTTTTCTCTTTCTTCAGGCTTTTCCTATCTAATTTCCCCCCGGTTCCCTTCCAAATTATGGCTGTGTTCCTCCGCGCCAGGAAGCCGCTTGGCCGCAGTGCGCTTTTATAAATATTTGTTTCATTTCATTTCATAGCCATGTCTGAACTGGGGTGGCAGAGTGGGCTAAAGAACGGTGATGGATCAAACCCAGATCTTTTGACTGGGTGTGAGTGTTTGATTGGTTCAGATGCTCCGTCCATCACCACCCCTTTTTGTACCGCTTTGGCCGCCATAAGTGTGGCAGGGTATGCTCAGACCTGAGTCTCTTGCTCACTTTGCCACTGGATTCAAGCAAGCGGGGCTGAAGAAGGCTGTAATGCCAGAAACCGGTCCTCGGAAGCTTGTTTCCGGTCCAGGGAAGGCATGGCTTGGCAGTTCGGGCTTGACTGTTCCCATGAGGCACAGGGTCAGACTGATTTGCATATAGCCATGTCTGAACTGGGGTGGCAGAGTGGGCTAAAGAACGGTGATGGATCAAACCCAGATCTTTTGACTTGGTGTGAGTGTTTGATTGGTTCAGATGCTCCGTCCATCACCACCCCCTTTTGTACAGATTATAAAATGGGCAGCCGAAGAAAATGATTTCTGACTTTTTGGAATTACATTTCAGTTGATTCAGCTGGAGCTAGGAAAACACTGCGGACATACAGGCCTTAATCGCTTCCCCTTTAAACTCTGTACCTTACCGCATGTAAAGAGTAATTGGGTGTCGTCAGCATACCACACTATTTTAGCTCCATGCGACTCAGCTGGACTTGCCAGTGGAGAAATATACAGATTAAATAATGTTGGGCTGAGAACAGAGCCCTGAGGTAACCCCACCTCCAAAGGGGGGATTAGTGCCGACAAAGGGGGAGCCCAGACAGTTTGTTGGTGATCTGACATAAAAGAGGCAAACCATTTGAGGACCTTCCCTCCAAAACCAGACTCCTGGAGTCTCATTAGGAGTCGGCTATGGGGGATGGAATCAAAGGCTGCTGCAAGATCTAACAGTATCAGCATGGCCTTGCCGCCCCTGTCCTGAACGTCCTTGATGGACTCCGAAATTTCCAAGAGTGCCGCCTCGGTGCTAAAATTTGGACGAAACCCGGATTGACTTTGGTGCAAAATGCTGTTTGCCTCAAGAAATGTGGAAGTGGCTGAGTGATCCTATTTTTCCAATACCTTGGAAAAAGGGTAGGAGGGATATGGGCCTATAGTTAGCAGGTGTCTCTGGGTCCAGATTAGGCTTTTTCAGGAGGGGAAGTATGTGTGCTTCCTTAACTTGCCGGGGACAAACCACTGCTGCAGGGAGGTATGCAAAATCTGATTAACATAAGGGTTGATAGGCATAGCTATTGCTGCCAAGATAGAAGCCGAGCAAGGGTCAGATGGAGCGCCCGATTTCAAATTCTTCAGAATTCCTAATGAGGTCTCCAGCGGAAGAATAGGGAACTCTGTGAAGAGAGGGGTACTGAGATGAGGGGAAGGATGGGAGGGTACCCTGTCCAACTTGTTAGCCCAATGGGAGGTAGGGAAAGTACCCTGGATCTTTCTGATTCTTTTAGCAAAGAAAGAAGCCATCTAATCCACCCATATTGCTGAGGGGGAGAATGTCCTTGTCACTGCCTTGGTGGAAGAGAATTCCTACACTATTTTAAAAATCTCTTTATTTGTATTTTCGGCTGCCTCTATTCTTGATGAGAAAAAAAAAATTCTCCTTGTGGATAAGTTTGTGATGCAACTTAAGTGCTTGTTTATACACTATTTTCTCCTTAATCTCAATTTTTTTCCGCCATGCTCTCTCGATGGTGATAGGATTAGACCATGCCTCACTACGATGTTCAATTGGCTCAGCAGGAACCAACTGAAATGCAACTCATAGAAATCAGAAATCATATTTTTTGGCACCCTGTCTATGGAGGATTGGAGACAATGATGGCCGGAGGAGCTGTCTCTGCCTCGTTTCAGCGCAAAACACGGTAAAAAATATCGGTATTTACATTGACAGTTCTCTCTCTAGGAAGTCTCAAGTTCTGTCTGTAGTCGGCATCCGCTTTGGCCTACTTTGTATGTTGAGGAAATTTCTTCATCATCCGTGTGACGCCGCGGCCAGGGCGACTGACGCTGGAATCTGGGGATCACGGTTCGATCCCCGGCTCCGGCGGCAGGTTAGCCCAGCACCAGGTGACTCTGGGCAATAGCTTGCTTAATCTTCCCGATGGCCCCCAGCGCCTAGAGACCCTAACGGGTGATTGTGCGCTTTACAAATGTGGATTATTATTATTATTATTATTCTCTGACATCAGGAAAACCGTGGTCTAGGCTCTGGTTACCTCCAGATTGGACTATGCCAACATTATGTATTCTGGTCTCCCAGGTCTCCAACAATGACCTCCAGGTGGTTCAGAATGCTGCGGCTAGACTGGGCCTTAAGCTCAAGCCTAGGACTCACATGCCCCGCACCTAAAGGCTTTACACTGGCTCCCTATAATGCAACAAGATCACATTTAAGGCCTTGGTACTGTTCTTTAAAGCCCTTCAGGGACGGGGCGCGAGTTACCCCAGGACAAAAGTTAGCTACTACTTGCCAGCCAGAACTCTGAGGTCAAACTCCATGGGCCTGGCCTGTGTCCCAACAATATGTCTAGTCCACTCTGGGGGATGTTCATTCTGGCTTTTGGGAGTTTAAGGCTGGAATTGACTCCCGGCCTCTCTCAGATCTACGGCTGACTTGGCAATGTTTAAGAAACTTCTTAACCCCTTCCATGCTCATGACGAGCTCAGCTCGTCATGCAGTACACTGCTTGTGTGCTCATGACGAGCTGAGCTCGTCGTGAACAATGGGATTCAAAGAAGATCAGCACCAAGGATGAATTGCTGTAGCATTCATGTGGTTAAAACCTGTTTTTTCAAAGGCTGGGGTGGGCAGGCTGTCATGTTAGGCTGAGACTAGCAGCGCCGAGCCCTCTTGCTGAGTAGCCATGCGCTTTACAAATGTGCATCATTCGTTCATTCATGGTTGTCTCGAAGTTAGGTACCAAACCGATTGCGGAGATGCTTATTCTTTACAATGCTAAAACCATCTCTGGCGCATCTTATGGTGCAGGGATATGTTGAATGAGGGATAATAGGCTCTTGCAAACCCAAGAAAATAGGTTTTACAAGAGATTGCTAGCAGTATCACATTCAATTGCAGATTCCAATGTTAATAGAGAACTGGGTGCGGATTATCTCTCAGATATTTTTAGAAAGAAATCGCCCCAGTTATGGAACTCCCTATGGTGCAAACCAGAGACCCATTTTAATGGAGCTATTTTTAGGGACTGTATGGGACTAGATCAGGCTAATAAAACCCCATGGATAAGTAACATAAAACAGTCTTTATGGGACCGGGGGCAGGGAGAAAGGGACCATTCGGCATGCCTGGGAGATATTGCTGATTATTCCAAAAGGGATTTAAGTGGGTTTGTAACTAAGGCCGGCCAAGAGAAAAGGGCCCGTCCTGATCAGCACAAAGCCTCCTTGGACATTACTTGGTTTTAAATGAAGGGTCCGTGTTATATTTCCAGGTTATGCTGTTTTCTATTGTACATATGTTTTACTGCTTAGAATGGTACATCTCTATGATGCTCCAGAGATTCTAATGTGATGTCACCTCTGTTACATGGATATCAGTTGGTCCAGCTGTGTCTGGCAAGAAGCTGTTTAGGATCTTTCTCTCAAGAATAAACCAACTTGAAGGTTTGCCTTGGGTACTTGATTTATTATCATAACAAATTTGGCGACGCTTACTTCTTGACCAGACAAGAGGAGGAACACACTGGTTGTAGGAAGATAGATTTTCCTAAACTAAAGAGGAACAAGAACCCAACTCGTTGAAAAGGATGACCTCTCTGCTGTGATGGAGTTGAATTTGACACAAGAAGTATTACTTAAACTAAAAGCTTGGAAAAGATTGTCACTATTTGTCTCATGAGGTAATCTGCCAGCTGGTAAGAGACATCAACTTCATTTTGCTTATTGCGGTAAAGAACTGCTCATAAAAACTGTTATAGTGTGCTAGTAAAGCACTGCTTATAAAGAGACTTGTAATTATTTTATTCACTTATGACTTTCAAATGATTTGTAAGTCGTGTTCTCAGCAAGTAATTAAATTAAAACTGGAGCAAAAGAAAGCGTGAATTACAACTTTAAGGACATACAATCTAATGGAGAATGTAAAATTATTTCAAAGATAAATCGTTACTATTCAGGCTCAATTGTTTAATAAGCAACAGAAAGAGCAGTGTTTGGAAATATTGAGCAGAACTGTTTGCAGAAAGGAAGAGGTCTTCAATTGGAAATTATCGCATAGGAAGTAAAAAGCATATATATTGGCATGGATGTTATATGCAAGGATGGGTCCCGGGGGGACTTGGCATGAGCCGGTGTCCCCCCGGGATGTTTCACGTGATGGGATGTCCCACGCGGCGCGATTGGCTGTCGGGGGATTCGGGAGGGGCTGCTTCGTGCGCGGGGCGGGAGCGGGACGGCGACGTCACTCGTCAGGAGTGAGGGAGCGGTGGCGTCGGGTTTTTTGAATCCCGGTCAGCTGTTTTCTGTCACGGTGAAATTTCTTCACAAAATTCCAGAAGCGGTACGGCGAAAATGTCAGCTGACGACATAGCCCGCAAAGCGATAAGAGCGCTAGTGGCGGTGGGGCGCACTGACTTGCTGCGCCCTGGAGCTGTGGTGACAGGTTGTGTGGAAGTGAAGCGCCCACGACGTATGGCGGCAGCAGGGGTGAGTTGTGCTGTGGCAGCCTGCTTGTCGGGGGCCAGTCGCCCTGTGGAGCCGGTTGTGGAGGCCACAATTTCGACGTTTAAATCTCGCCGAGCTCGCTCCTCAGGAAGGTGCTCTCGCGGTAAGAAAGTTCTGGTGAGGTCTACCTCTGCGCCAGGGGCTCTGAGAGGAGGTCCGGTTATGACAGCTTCACAAGCAAGAAGGAGAGTGGGAAGGAGAGGAGGAAAAGCCAGTTCAAGTTTGGTGGGCAGTCACAATCGTTTGGTTATAGGTGAGGAGGAGATGATTATTGCTTACAACTCGGGAGGAAAAGGGGCTGGAATTTATATGAGCCAGAAGGAGGCAGCAATTTCAGGAAACATAGCACCAGTGGCTTTCAATTTAAGTACTGATAACAGTCAGATTGACTTAGCGCCAGAGGGATGGGCTGGTAAGTCTGGGGCGGCGCTTGTGGACTACCCTACTGACAGTGAAGAGGAGGAAATTGGTCAAGTGGAAGACGCTGGGAATGTAAATAATGCTCCTAATGAGCCAGTTGTATCTGATTGCCAGACACAGGAACATTCAAGCGCACAAAGGGTTTTGATGCCTCAACCCCGAGGGAGAACATGGAGGTGGAATACATTCAAGAGCAGGACAACACTGCATTGGCAGATTATGACTTCCAATCTGTGGGTGGGCCTTCTTTGGGCAGGGGTGGTGGGAAAGTTATGTGTGGTCAGGTGGTCATGTTCTAGGTGGGGCCATTAACGAGGACAGTGAGGAGGGTGCGTTTGTTTCGCAACCGCGGCCACCGCCAAGACACCCGCGAGTGGATTTTGATTCAGTTTTGGGTCCACAGCAAGGTCAATGGGTATGGGTAGACCATGCTGATTTGCCCAGGAAAGTGTTAGCGGAGACACATAAGGAGCAGGTTACAGGTAAGTTGAGAGCGGTTCCCTGCTGGAGCGGCGGGAATTTGGTAGCGTTCTCTGGTTGCAGATCTGTGGCTCAGAGTTCTATTCCTATTATAGCGAAGCAAAGTGCGGCTTTGGGAGTTTCACACTATACCCGAAGCGAATCTGGTGCGAATTTTGGGTCATCGGTCGGGCGCTCGCAACAGAGGCCTGTGTCCAATTTGGTAAGATATGATGGTGACATTGGAAATGGCTCCATGCCGAGCACAGGTTTTGTTGATAATGATTTTCAAGATGTTTATGGTGGTGTTTATGATGATTTTGACAAAGAAAATGTAGAGAATCCAAGGGAATGGGTGTCGAGGGAAGTGGGTGGGGGGGTACGCCCCGTTTCGTCTTTAGACAGTTCTTTGCAGAGTGAGAGTCAAGGGTGTGGTCGTACAAAATTACCTTATATGGGTGTGGCCATGCCTTTGGGCACGCACTTATCGCAAAGGACGGGACAAAGAATTTGGAGTCATGACTATGTGGATATTTTTCGGCTCTTACATAGAGATCTGCAGGCTAGAGAAGGATCGAAGGAGGAAGAGCTGGAGTTGTCCCGCCGCCCAAAAGTGCCTAAAACAATAGAAAACTGGACAGCTGCTTTCATAATCTATGCTAGTGTATATTGTGAGCGGTATCCAGAGAGGGCGGTGGCATTGTTCAAGTACATAGACATCATCAGGAGGGCACATTTGCAGGCAGGAGGCTATGCCTGGTTGAATTACGACGAAGAGTTTAGGGCCAGAGTGAGTCTGTTTAACGACAAACCATGGGGGGAGGTGGACCAGGAGTTGTGGCTCCAATGGAAGTCGGGGCATCAGTCATCATCCACGATCCTTACGGCCAGTGGCCTCCCCATATCATATCGGCCCTTTCTTGAGCGTCTCGCTCCAATGGGGGCGGGTGTTTTGGGAAGAGGACAGTTCCCTGCCACGGGAGCGTGTTGAAGCTTCAATCGGGGCTCATGTGTGCGACAATATTGTAAGTTCAAGCATGAGTGTGCTCAGTGCGGGGGTAGACACGCCATCTTCCAGTGTTTTCCCAATCAACACCAAGGGGACCATGGGAGGGGGCAGAGAGGACGAGGGACCCTTCCACCTCCTATACCAAAGGGCTCCTACCCCAATTAGGCTTAGAGCCATGCTACACTTTCTGGAGGACTACACGGATAGTGCAGCAGCGGTTAAATTGCTTTGGGGTTTTAGGTTAGGTTTTCGAATTGGATATCAAGGTCCTCGCGTACAGCGTTGGGCTGGAAACTTAAAATCAGCAAAGGAATTACCTCATGTGGTCCGAGCTAAACTACATAAAGAATTGGAGCTAGGCAGAATAGCGGGTCCTTTTTCTCATTGTCCCCTGCCTAATTTGATGGTCTCGCCTTTGGGGGTCATTCCAAAGAAAGCCCAAGGTGAGTTCCGGCTTATTCACCATCTGTCATGGCCAGAGGGTCAGTCGGTAAATGACTTCATCTCGACGGATGACACGGCGGTGTCATATGCCTCAGTTGATGATGCTATGCGGTTGGTTCGCTTGGCTGGAGTGGGGGCGCAACTTGCCAAATGTGATATTCAGGCGGCGTTTCGGTTGTTGCCTATCCACCCTATGGATTTTGAATTATTGGGAATGTATTTTGAAGAGGCATTCTATCTAGATCGTGTTTTGCCCATGGGATGTTATATTTCGTGCTCCCTTTTTGAGACTTTTAGCAAATTTTTGGAATGGTGTGTGATACGGAAATCTGGGCATACAGCAATTTGTCATTACTTGGATGACTTCTTGTTTATTGGACAGGCAGGAAGTGAACAATGCCACAAAGTTTTGACTTGTTTTCAGGAGATGGCAGGTGAATTTGGAGTGCCATTGGCTCCAGAAAAAACAGAAGGTCCGACGACAAAGTTAGTCTTCGTAAGGCATCGAGATCGATACTGCAGCAATGGTAGCTCGTTTGCCCTTGGCTAAGGTGCAAGAGATTAAGGCCTTTTTGCAGGAAGTTCTTGGTGAAAAGAGGTTGCAACTCAGACAGGTTCAGCGTCTGTTGGGGTATCTTAATTTTGCCTGCAGAGTGGTGAGAGCGGGCAGAACCCTCTGCAGACGTCTCGGTTTTGCTATGTCGGGGGCTTCTTTGCCGCATCACCACATAAGACTGTCGAACAAGGTGAAAGAGGATTTGGTCATTTGGTTGAGGTTTTTGGATGAATTCAATGGTGTGTCGATCAATTTTGTGGAGGAAGACACAGTGTGGCAGGTCCAAATTTTCTCGGATGCTTCTGGGGCCCAAGGTTTTGGGCTATTCTGGGAAGGGCGCTGGTGCGCTGAGATTTGGCCCGAGCATTGGTTACATCAGGGCCGTAGTATCGCCTTCCTGGAGTTTTTCCCGCTCTTGGTGGCTTTGCAGGTGTAGGGAGAGGAATTCAGGGATCGCTGTGTACTATTCCACATCGACAATATGGCAGTGGTAAGTCATGTTAATGGGCAGAGAGCGAGAGATGTGAGGGTTCTGCACTTATTGCGGGCATTTATGTTGCAAATCCTTAAGCTGAATATTGTTTTTAAGGCCAAGCATATTCCTGGGGTGAACAACTCAATCGCCGATGCTCTGTCTCGTTGCAATTGGCAGAAGTTCCGGGAGTTGGCGCCAAGAGCGTACAGACACAAGACAGCGATCCCTTCGACCATTTGGGACCCGGGGGAGTGAGGATTGCGGATCTGGTGGAACATTCCATAGCTAAGTCCACGAGAAGGAGCTACCAGCAAGCGTGGTCTGAATTTTTAATTTATGCTTCCACACACTATCAGGATGGCACAGTAGTTGGAAATGAACAGTTTATGTTGGATTTTGTGTTATATTTGATGGACAAAAGTTTGTCCCATACAACGATTTCAGGTAAAATTGCAGGCATCTCATTCTATAGCCAGTTATTGTTAGGTAGGGCAGTACAGGTAGGTTTTGTGTTGCGAAGGATGCTGAAAGGTTTTGGGAGAAGTAAAGTTCATGTTAAATCTTTGAGAGAACTGTAGTAATCACACAGATGCAGGAAGAACTTGTAGGAGGTTTATTCGCAGGAGACAGCTTGTACAACCACCACAGATAAGTACACAAGCTCAACTGAAGCTTGATAGAACATTACACATCCAAGAATGTGACAAGAGAAAAGAATCATAACAATTCTAAATGGCACGTGAAAGATGGAATACCACACACCTTCCCCCCTAAAAAAAAACAATTTTTTTTAAAAAAAAACTTAGAGAAAATAATCACGTAGCTTAACAGGAGCGTATTTAACTCGTACACTTTTCCTTTGAACAGAATTATCATTAGAAACATCAGGATATTGCATAGGAACATTTTCATTAATGACGGTATTTCCAACCTGCGAAGCAATGGGTGATTCATTGCTCGAATTGTCATTTACAATGGGATTGTTCACATCCTGATTTTCATGATCAAAGGTGTCAAACAGTGGAGAATAAGATGCATCATTTTGTTCGACTAAGACATAGGGCTTAGAGATTGGATGATCACTGGTGGAGGATAAATGATTTAAACCCTTATATAGAGAAATCCTCCTGAAGTTCCACACTTTCCCATCTGCAACCCTCACGGCTTTGGAAAATACTTCGGTAACCTTGCAAGGGTCTGACCACTTGTTCCACTTGTTATCAAAGGCCCTGCCTAATTTGACACGTACAAAATCACCCACCTTGATCCTCTGGCCTGAATTTGTTTGAGATAAAAATGTAGCTTTCATTTTCTCTTGATATCTCAGCACTCTGTCCTCAACACTGTCAGGATTCACTGAAGACTCACCAGGAAACTTGATTTTCATCCACCAGGGAAGAAGTTTTGATCCAGGTTTCCTACCCCTAAGCAACTCAAATGGTGATACACCTGTAACAGAGTTGGGCGAAGTCCGATATGACAACAAGGTAGAACGCAAAGCTTTCCTCCAATCTAAATTACTCTTAATAGCTAACTGGATGGATTCTTTGATGACTCTATTGAAGCGTTCTGTTTGACCATTGGCCTGAGGATTGTAGTTGGACACCCTTTTGTGCACAATGCCACACCTCTGAACAAAAGAGGAGGAAAACTCCTTGCTAATGAACTGTGGGCCTTTATCCGACACAATTTCAGCAGGTATGCCTTCTCTGCAGACAACAGGGACAAGTCAAAGTCAGGGCGAAGCTTCGCGTAGTGAGATGGGAACCAGAAGTGCAAAAAAAAAACGAATAAAATTAGTAGAACAGTCAGAGTAGAGGAGTTTTGGCATTAAAAAAAAATTGTAATTGGAGAACAGCCGCAGGTGCAATCAAAGCACATAAGGTGGTGAAAGCTGCCGCTGGTGCTATCATAAACACTTAAAAGAAATATTAAGAAATACCTTCACAGAGTCTTTGCTGGAAACGGTGAACGCTGTCTCCAAACCTCGTTTTATCAAAGAAAACACGGGTCCTTTTCGAGCTTCATGCTTGAGTATCCCATCCTCGTCGCCAAATTGTGTAGTAATCACACAGATGCAGGAAGAACTTGTAGGAGGTTTATTCGCAGGAGACAGCTTGTACAACCACCACAGATAAGTACACAAGCTCAACTGAAGCTTGATAGAACATTACACATCCAAGAATGTGACAAGAGAAAAGAATCATAACAATTCTAAATGGCACGTGAAAGATGGAATACCACAAGAACCTATTACATTTGACCTATTGAGGCGGATTTTAGGAGTTCTGCCTAGTTGTTGTTATAGCGAATGGGAATTAGTTAGGTTCAGGTTATGCATGGTTTGGCTGATCTTTGGTGCATTCCGGATTTCGGAACTATTGGGTTTAAGGCACCAGTCCGGTATACAGACATCGGATATCAACATCTCGGATAGGAAAGTGTTACAGATCAGGCTGAGATAGTCAAAGACAGACCAATTAAAGGTTGGAACTTTGATACAATTGGGAGAGAGTGGGGTGGTGGGTTGTTGTCCGTTGGAGGAGTGGGGGTCATTTTTAAAGTCAGATGTTTTTCGTTCTGGGGTAATTTTTTGTCATGATCAAGGGGGGCAGTTGACTTGTTTTCAATTTTTATCCGCCCTACGGAAAAGTCTTTCATTGGTGGGGGTAAATCCAAAATGCTTCGGGACCCATTCTTTTAGAATAGGTGCCGCTACGGTGGCTGCCCGATTGGGTTGGGGGAAGGAGGAGATACAGCGCATTGGAAGATGGAAATCAAACTGTTGTTACAGATATGTGCGGCTGTGAAATGCATTCGCCCCTCCCTGTTGTATACTGTTAATGTTGTTTTTTTGTATCACAGGTCGGGTGTTGGATTTCCCTCGGAAAAAGAGGACATGGATTGTGGGACATTCGCTAGTTAAATGGTCATCAGTTTTTGCTGAACAGCAAATCTGTGGACGGGGCTTGGGTTTGTATGGAAAAGAACATGAGGTTTTGTGGAAAGGGGTGGTGGGCATGAAATGGAATGATCTATTTCCTTTGCTGTCCAAATTGGCTGCTGTTTGGGGGATTCCAGATCTCCTAATATTACACCTGGGAGAAAACGATTTGGTGGATTTGTCAGGCCTAACCCTGATAATGCAAATGAAGCTGGATCTAGCAGTACTTAAAAATAATTGGGTGGGAACAACAGTTGTTTGGACAGAATTTGTTTATAGGCTCCAATGGAGAGGTGACCGAGTACATTCGGCGGTGGAAAAAGCCCGCCGCAAATTGAACAGAGCGATGAAAATCTTCTGCACAGCAATGGGCATAACTGTTCTGGCGCATGAGCATTTTTCCAGAGAGATGCTTCACTTATTCAGAGACGATGGTGTGCATTTGTCACAAATGGGACAAGCGTACTATCTTATGGAACTACGGGATGCAGTAGCAAAATTGTGGTGTGTTGATCTATGGTGTTCGCATAAGAAAGATTAAAAAAAAATTTCTTGCTATGACTAAGGTTGGGTGGGGCAGGAAAACACTGGGGGTTTTCCTGGGTGGCGTGTTTTTAGGGAATAGAATAGTCTAGAGCGGACGTATCCTTTCTCTCTGGGGGGGTGGGGAGGGTAGGTGGAAAGGGAAAGGAAAAGTTGGAAAGAAAACATTGGATTGGTATTAAAACAGTTTTGGATTTTTGGCAAAGAATGAAATCATTTGGGGAATGGTGATGTAAAAACCAGTTGGGAAAAAGGTTTGGGAAAAATTATACAAAGGTGTTTGTTTAATAAAGGTAAGGTTCGAAGTCTGTCTTTGGCTGTCCTAATAATAAAAGTGACCTTTTATGCTATATAGCAGAGTTGTGTGGAGTATCCTTATTTGCGCGATGGGTCCCGGGGGGACTTGGCATGAGCCGGTGTCCCCCCGGGATGTTTCGCGCGAAGGGATGTCCCACACGGCGCGATTGGCTGTCGGGGGATTCGGGAGGGGTTGCTTCGTGCGCGGGGCGGGAGCGGGAGGGCGACGTCACTCGTCAGGAGTGAGGGAGCGGTGGCGTCGGGTTTTTTGAGCCACCCACCCGCCCATAACTTCTAGGAGGTTAGTGAAGGGTGTTTTTGTATATATGTTAGGTCAGTCTTAATTAAAAAAAATATAAAAAATACGATGCATTGTCACTCTAGGGCAGTCTTGACAGTTCTCCTTTTGTGTTATATTTCTGTTTAGGCGTGTTTTTAGGGAATAGGATAGTCTAGAGCGGACGTATCCTTTCTCTCTGGGGGGTGGGGAGGGTAGGTGGAAAGGGAAAGGAAAAGTTGGAAAGAAAACATTGGATTGGTATTAAAACAGTTTTGGATTTTTGGCAAAGAATGAAATCATTTGGGGAATGGTGATGTAAAAACCAGTTGGGAAAAAGGTTTGGGAAAAATTATAAAAAGGTGTTTGTTTAGGTAAGGTTCGGAGTCTGTCTTTGGCTGTCCTAATAATAAAAGTGACCTTTTATGCTATATAGCAGAGTTGTGTGGAGTATCCTTATTTGCGCGATCTGTCTTCGTATGTTTAAATACATATTGGTTGAAGTATCAATATTCTGATAATCTCTGAGGAGCGAAGAGTTAATTCTGCCTAAACGTTGCTTTCAAATACAAACATAGACCGAGCAGGGAAGCATGAAGGGCAGTGCGAGCCTTCCAATTGAATGTAAACACGCAGGTGCAGTGAAGCGCGAAGGGCAGCTCGAGCCTCATTCAAAAGTAAACACTCTGCGTGCAGTGACATGCCAAGGACAGCTCGAGCCTTCTAATCACGCTGCGTGTGGTGAAGCATGAGGCAAATTGAGACAAAGTTGGCGCGAGGTTTAAAGTGCAAGGAATATTTTTGTCATATACTCATAATAAGAAGGAAAGATAGTTATTTACACAGCGTGAGGTTTAAACTGCAGATAAAGCTCGTAGCTGCTGTTTGCCTGTGTATTCGTGCCGGCTGACAAAATGTAATTCCAAGGTGAAACGGAAAGAAAGCTCGAGTTGGAGCAGGTGTTTAATAAAATAATACACAACGTGTGTTGAAGAGAGAGAAGACTCGTGTCTGTGAAGGACCCTGGAATTAAAAAGGAAAACATTTTGTCTGAAGAGCTTTGTTTATAAAAGTTAAAAATCACAACACTTTGCCATCATACTTTACATATGTTATTTTGACAAGTTTGAACTGCAGACGATTACTGTGAGCAGTAGGGTGCAATTAATAGATAATTGTTTACTTACATTACTACAGCAAACAGTGTGAGGAGTGTAGAATAATTGTGAGGAAGTCGAGTGAATTGTCAAGGCAAAATATGAAGCTGTGTTAACTTACACTGATGAAAGACTGGTTATTTTGAACAGCATGTAAAGATGGTCCAAAGCAGTAGTTAAAGGAGTTACTTTATTTAAGTAAGTAATATAATACAGGTGAGTGCCAGGGAGCATCTGCAGTGAAAGACCGCTCCAGCATAACTGACCCTCTACACAAAAGATGCAAGAGCCTACATTCTGAGAGCATACATTCTAACTAACGTCATATGCATTCTAACTAGAACTTGAGCACAGGTCTTAAAGGCATACAGTATAAGCAACATAACACATCCCCCCTCCTTCCAACAAAACAACAACGAAGAGGAGAAAACAAAAAAAACTAAAACAGAAAAGAAAATAATAAGAAAAATAAAGGAAATAACAAAACTAACAAAAGATAACTAAAAATCATAGTTCATTTTGTAACATAGTCCTTAAGCCAAGAAGGCAAAACACTTGTTCTTTTTCCATGACCTCGCTCCACAACACTGGAACCACAACAGTCATCATTCAAGTCATTGTTAGCATTAGTACTAACAACCCCTCCTCCCCCTTCACCGAAGGATTGACCAACAGGAGCAAAGTCATCAATGACTCCATTAGCGTCCCTTCCAACCCCAGCCATTTGAGATTGTAAACAACTGTTTTCAAAATGATCCTCAATCCATTCATAATTATCCTGGCCACTTACAACTCCATCACCCACCTTACCACACTGCTTAGGATTAATAGCTATGCTTTTCATGTTCCATACCCTTCCATCACTCAACCTCACAGCGTTCCTCAATACTTCAATTATCTGTTTGGGTGGTTCAAAGCCACTTTCCCCTTTAGGTACTTTAAAAGGTTTTCTAATACGCACCCAATCTCCCACTCCAATTTCCACATCCTTCGTGCCATAGTGATTATCATAAAACTCTTTACTTTTAGCATGGACCATATCCAGATCACTTTTGACCTTAGCAGGAGACCATTCTGTAATTTTCCCCTTAACCAACCAACCTGGGTTAACTTTGTTCCTTGGTAATCTCCCTCTCATCATAACAAACGGAGACAGTCCTGTACTTGCCTGCGATGTTGTTCTGTAAGATCACACGGCCTTTTGAACCTGAACCTGAACCTTCCAATCTATTCTTTTGTTAATGGCTGCCTGAATAACACCTTTGATTACCCTATTAAATCTTTCAACTGTGCCATTTCTGCTTGGGTTGTATAAGGCCGTAGTTTTATGCTTAACACCACACGTTTGAAAATAATTACCTGCCATATGTGACAAAAACTGAACTCCATTATCTGTCAAGATACAGATAGGTAACCCTTCCATAATAAAAATTTTGTCCAAAAATTTCAAAACTGTATGTGTGTCCACCTTGTCCACAAATCTCACAATGGGCCATTTAGAAAATAAATCTATAGCAACTAAACCAAATTCCTTCATCTCCCCAATTGGCCCAATGATATCCACAGCAATGGTATCCCATGGTAGATCTGGAATCAATCCCTCACTCATACAAGGTTTTAAGGTCCTGAGAGTTTTATCCGCAGAATTACACACTTCACAGTTCCTGATAACCTTCTCAGTATCCCTATCTATTCCTGGCCACCAAAACATGTTTTTCACAATCAATTTGTTCCTCCCAATGCCAAAATGACCTTCATGACATAACTCTAAAACTTTCTTTCTTAAAGAAACAAGGGGAATAACTCTATCACCTCTGAAAAGTATATTCTTCTCAAGAGATAATTCCATTCTAACCTCCCAAAAGGCTTTAAGACTGTCTTCAATAAAATACTTTCTAGGCCACCCTTAACAGATATGTTCCAAAACCTTTTTAAGTTCCACATCCTTATCCTGTTCCTCCAACCATTCTTGATTGCTAATAGCAGGTGCCCCTGAATCATGCACCAAGGCAACACTAAAGCTACCCCACGGGTCATTCTCACGCTCCTTGAGTGGAGCAGGCAATCTTGATAAACTGTCTGCAATGAGATTATCTCTACCTGGTAAGTAAACCATTTTATATATAAACTCTCTCATGTGCATGGATAACCTAGCCATCCTTGCTGAAGCCCCAGAAATGCCATCAGAAGACAACATTTTGACCAATGGTCGATGGTCCGTGCGAATGACTACTGGTTTGCCCCACACAAAAGCTCTAAAGTGCTCCAACGCCCATGCACACGCTAATGCCTCCCTTTCAATAATGGGGTACTTCACTTCAGCAGGGGAAAGTGCTCTTGAGGCAAATAAAATAACATTCTCCTTCCCGTTTCCATCTTTTTGGGATAATACTGCCCCCAGTCCCTTATCACTCGTATCCGTTGTCAATAAACACTCAACGTTCGGATCAAAACTTGCTAGTGCATTAGCATTCTGTAAATCTTTTTTGATATGTTCAAAATCATCCTGACAACTCTTTGTCCATTCGAACTTCAAATTCTTTTTGAGTAAATTCCGAATATTAAATACCTTAGATGCAAAATTGCTCACAAACTTCGCACAATATTCAGCCATTCCAAGAAATGCCCTAACTTCTTCTTTTGTACTTGGTGCCCCTGAACTTACAATATTCTCAATCAATGCTGGTTTGGGTCTGATCCCTTCCTCACTAATGATGTGACCCAAATAAGATACACTCCTTTGGCTGAACTTACATTTAGACAATTCCACAGTTAGTCCTGCTTTTTCTAACGCCTTTAAAACTTGTCTTAACTTAGAATCATGTTCAGCCTGGTTCTTTGCAGCTATCAAAATGTCATCTTGGAAGAATGAGATCATATCCATACTTCCGAGTAATCTGTACATCAACCGCTGAAACACAGCTGCAGCTGACGCCAACCCAAACGGCATCCTTTTAAACTGATAGTAACCGAAAGGCGTGATAAAAGCCGTGAGACACCTAGATTCAGGCTCTAACTCCACCTGGTGATATGCGGCAGAGATCTATAGTTGAGAACCAAGCTGCACACTTTAATGAAGACACCATTTCATTGATCTTTGGCAACGGAAATTTTTCAATAATTATATTATTATTCAAATGGCGTAAGTCTATACATAAACGAATCTTGCCGTTCGGTTTTCGTGCAACGACAATAGGACTAATCCATTCAGAAGCCCCAACCTCTTCTATGATCCCTTTAGCTAATAGGCCTTGTAATTCCTTTTTTACTTCTTCTCTAATCAGCATAGGGATGGGTCTTGCTTTGTGCACTTTTGGTTCAGCATTAGCTTTAAGTAGTATTTTGTGCTCGAAGCCTTTCAATCTCCCAAGCGTCTCTCCAAACACTCCTGGAAATTCTTTACACAAAACGTCACTCAACTTACTCTCTTCATCCATTAGCAAAACTTTTTCAACACTATTCGGGTCTAATATTATGTTCAAATTTTTCTGGTGAAACCACCCCAACACCGATTTATTTATTTATTTATTTATGACATTTGATTAAGCGCGAACAAATGCCCGTGGGCGTCTCGGCGCTGCGACATCTGCAACAAATTCTCCAACTGCTTATGTATATTTTGAGATATTACTGATTGAACAGCCAAGTTTTTAGCTGTTTACGGAAGGACCACTAGAGAGGGGCTAGTCCTAATTGACTGAGGTAAGGTATTCCACAGTTTTGGGGCCGTGACCAGGAACCGGCGGCAGGGCCGGACTGAGAACCAAAACCGGCCCTGGCAAAGTGCTCGGCCGGCCCCCTGGGGGTGCGACCGAGCTCTTTGCCACGGCCGATTTCAGCCGATTTTGTTACACGGCCGATTTTGCAGCTATGCTGCTAAAACGGCCCTGTAACAAAAACGGCCCCCAGGGCCCCAAACCGGCCCCCACACTTGCGGCGCACCGGGGGATTGCCCGGTGCCCGCAATGGCCAGTCCGGGCCTGACCGGCGGTCTCCCCAGGAGACGGTCTTGGTACGAGGCACCACTAGATCATTGAGAGTGGTGGATCGCAGTAATCTGGGGGGACAGTAGGGAATCAGCTATCCTTTAAGAAACTGAGGTCCCTGTTTATGCAGTGCCTTATATACGATACACAGAGTTTTGAACTTGATCCGGCTTCTAATTGGGAGCCAGTGAAAGTTTCTGATTGTATCGGTCGTGGACTTATGTTTGGGAATTCTGGCGAGGAGTCTTGCTGCCGCGTTTTGTATAGTCTGCATTTTATTGATTACCCTGATCTGAGCATTAGCAAAGAGACCATTGCAATAGTCCCACCTTAGACACATACAATTTACCTCTTGTGCTCCTCCCCTTGAATAAGAAGGTAAGCCACCTATAACCTAGCATTTCAATTCTATTGCCTGTATAACTAACAGGGCAAATATCTGAAGCATTTAATTCATTTCCAATTCTCCCTACAAAATTTTTCTTCCAAACCTCCTCATTGACGATTGTGTACCGAGAACCCGAGTCTGCATACACTTCTACCACCACACCACCCAAAGAGATGTTACATAAGGGTTTGCCCTGTAATGACTCTTCCGATATATTAATTACATAGTTGCCTCTCACATTTTAAATACATTCAAACCTTTCTCCCTCCTATGCTTCAATTTCCTCTTCCTCATCCCAAATACACTTAACATTACTTCTTCTACGAAACATCTTGCTAAAATGTCCCATAAGCCCACAGATCCCACATTTCTTTCTTAAAGCAGGACAAGTCCTACTGAAAGCCAAGTGTTCTTTACTGTCGCAACGGTAGCATCTTCTTTCTTCCCTTTTTGTCTCTTTATTTTGGTATCTAGTAGGCTGACTCATCCCTTTTCCTTGCCAACTTTTCTGGTACTTTGTCTGTGATTGGCTTGGTGGTTGAATTTTACAAATTGCCAATGAGGCTTTCTCTTGTTCTGTTTCTTTCACAACTGAGGAACATCTACCAGACATTTCTGCTTTTCTCATTATGGGTAATACATCATCTAATGGCGCATCACCATTCACCCACAGACGATCTTGCAAAGTAGATTTATTGTTATGCATAACTAATTGATCCCGTATCAACTCGTCGTGCAAATCTCCAAAAATTACAATCAATCGCTGATTTCTTCAAGTCATCGATCCATTCTTCAACTGTTTCTTGCTTCGTCTGCTTTCTTTGAAAGAACTTATGTCTAGTCACTCCAATACATACTTTTGGTGCAAAGTATCTGTCCATGTCTTTAATACAATTTTCAAAAACATCTACATTCGAATTCTCAATTTTGCTCATACGTGAATGAGTTTTTAATCCAATCGGCCCCAAAGAATGTAATAAAATTCTTTTCTTTTGCTCTGGCTTCATCTTCTTCCCTTCATCAATTGCTTCAATATAGTTAATGAAGTATTCCTTCCATTCAATCCATTTAATACCCGCTGGGTACCAGTAGCCCAAAATGGCTCAGGAGCGCTTATAGTAAAATTTTGTTGCGCCATCTCGCACTCCTTACTTTCACAAGTGTCTCCTTTTTCCATATAATTATAGTCTTCCTTAAATGAATTTACAAAACGTTTCTAAATTGACCTTTTATTTGTAAATTATTAATACCCCCCGACAATCTCACCTGTATCTTTTCTAGACTGCTTGATTTCTTAGTCAATGTTAAAAATTGTATCGATATAAAATTATCGATTGCAGAGTCTAAAATATGCTTTCTTCTAACATCGCGCTGCTCCGGTGGATTCCAAAAGCCAAATCTAAAATGGCCGCTGCGTAAGGTCACGCAGCGTGACCTAGCGTAATTACCTCACGTCCTCTGATCCTTCGCTGCGTTCTGAGTGGAACACTTCTGTAAGATGTCCCCTCGCGCACAGCCGTCCCGAATCTCCACCGCTGCTCGGAAGATGCAGCCGACGGGACACTTAACTGACACCGTGACCGCAATAGATCAAGACCTTACCGTGAGGTATGTTTAAATCGAAGCTCCAAAACCTCTGCAACCTTCTTTACGAGATGCCGATGTTCCGATGTGCATATTTTCTTCTTTCCGCCAAAAAAGATGGTAATCTAAGTGCAAATCCAAACAAAGGAGGGGGGAAAACATGGCGGCCGCCGGTTAAGCGGTCGCAGTGCTCCGTGACCGGCTCCTCGGGAAAAGCGCTGCGAATTCAAGAATATGTAAGAAAACTTTTTACACGATGCACCTAGAAACAAGGTGAGCGTTGGCGGCACTTACCCTGTGCCTTTCTGGACTTGTTGGAGTTTTCTTTTTGGATTCGGGAAATAGCTGTTTGTTTTGCCCCTCGGCGATGCAGAGGAGCCGCCCTGCTTCTGACCTAACCGCTCATGCAGTCCGCTCTCTTTGTTTCTTCGGAGCTGCAGCGGTGATCGAGGGCACTCTAGACAGTAGGGCAGAGCGGACTGGCCACCTAGCCTCTCCTGTCAGGTACAGTGGGCTCGGTGGGCTCGATTTGCATAAACAAAGCGGAGGGGGGTTTCAGCCGTTCCTTCTTTGCCACCCCCCGCAGTTAGAGCAGAGCGAGCCGATATTTCACTGCTGGGGTGACGCCGCTCTCAGAAAAATTACCTCTACTACTCCCATAGTTAAAGTTAAAAGCGGGGGCCTGCACAGCTTTTATATTCGGAGGTTCCCTAACTCTGAGCATCAAAGTCCTTACAGCCTACACGATCTTACCCAGGGGTCGGGCCAGAAGGTAGCAAATCACCGCAATTACCTCTCTGGGCAGCCGCGCTGGAGCTGAGGAGAGGGAGACTTTTGAGGGGCCTGGGGCTTCCATATCAGGCTGTCTCTTCACCCATTATATCTCGAGCTCCCTTAGAGGATTCAATACCCCAGGAAAGACTGGACAATACAGAAATAGATAAAGAAGAAACTGCAGATTTTCTGAAGAAAGCTCTGCCTGCTGCCTCCTCAGGTCAGGAAAGGGTAAAGCGGTTAATACCCCCCCCCCGAATCTGTAGGAAGGGTGCCATCTTCCCGTAGTAAGACTCACGCCAAAGGCTACGGCAAAAGAGGACGGAAGAAGCAAGCTCAGGTGCAAGAGCGCAAGGGTGTCACTCCAGATCTGGATAGCAGAGGGTCGGATCAATTTACAGCAGTGGAAGGAAAAAAATCATCCTCCTACCTTAACACAGAGATCAAAGTTAGAGGTACTAAGCATACCGCCAAATCTAAATCCAAAGTTAAAACTAAAACACAGCTATCACAGATAGAGAAAGGCTCTAAAATCACGCCATCTCTACGATCCTATTTCAAGGCCATCCCCCAAATATTACATCTGTCAGGGGACCAAACAACACTATCCGAAATAGAACTGGAGCCCTCTCCTCTACCAGAAGACTGCAAAATGCCCTCCTCTCTTCCTGAAATAGAGCCAGAGCATGAAGCCATTGAAGAGGGGGTCATTGAACACGAAGATTCCATGTGCGATTCAGGAGGTGGGGGAAAAAAATCAACCTCTTCAACCTTTCCAGCCAAGTAAAGAAAAGGAGATTATTTCACAAGTTTTTTCCGGCCAGTCGATCTCAGAGCGGGTGGCTTTACTGAACACAGCTCCAGGAGTCTCTGTCTCAGATCTCCAGGTTCTCACTACAATTCCTCTCAGTGGATCTGGTGAAATAGCAATGGCCTCTGGGGGAGATCTTATTGATCAGACTGAATGCCCGGCTGTATCTTATATGGATCAAACTTTAACAATACCTAATGACGGCATTACTTCAGTTTCTATCCTAAACATGTTCTCAGCCCTCACGATGGAAATAAGGAAGAGGGTTCGCGGAGTCATCAGCCAACCAAGCAGAGATAAGAAGCTATTGAGAATCCCTGGATAACAAAATTGATGGGCTTACAATTAGAACCGGAGTTCTTGAAGAGACAACATCGTCACTATCGGTTCATTTAGACCAGGCAAAATTGGACATTCAGAGGCTTACTAGGGAGGAACAAGCACTCTCCGATAGAATGGAGTCTTTAGAAAACAACGCGAGGAGGGGGAACCTTCGCATTTTGAATGTACCAGAGGGCTCTGAGGGGTCTGACTTAAAGCAATACACAGCATTATTGCTCAAAGAATCCTTGAACTTAGACTATACATTGGAGGAGCTTGTTACCGATATCCAGAGAGTACACAGAGATCCCTTTAAACGTAATGCTCAGAGAGTTAAACCGCGTAAGATCTTGGTTAACTTTCACACATACGTACTAAAGGAGAAAATCCTGAACTTAGCACTTAAGCAGAAATCCTTGTCTGGAAAGGGGTTTTCTTTCACAATAAGATCACATCTCTCAAGAATCACTTTGGAGAAACAGTGGGAGTTTGGGAGGCGCCTTGAGGCCTTTAGAGCATTGGGAGCTACAGCTCAACTTGTATTCCCGGCGGCAATGAAAATTATGTACAACAATAAGTTGACTAATATTAGATCAGTTCAGCCTGCAGATGATCTTTTGATGCAGATGGGAAGTAAAAGTAAAATTTAACCATTAGCTGAATAATGTAATTATAAAGAGTCTTTAACTTTTATGATCTCTTATTCTGATCTATGGTCTCTAACTAGAAAAAATGGATAGAAGGAGAGGAAAGCGAAAAAATAAAAATAAAGGAATAAATAAATAAATAAGAAAAAGGCGAAAAGGCAAAAAAAAGAAAAAAAAAACAGATAAATATAACTTAGACAAGTAATTCTAAACCCCCCCCCCCCAAAAAAAAAAAAAAAAAAAGTAGAAAGGGGACTGACATGATTAGCTATTAGCTATTAATTGGTATTGTCTTGCTTATTTTTTATTTTTTTATTTTTTTTCTTACACTTTGAGGATTGGCGTTCTTCCCGGGAGCTCGCGGAGGGGCGCTATCAACCGGACATTGTTCCGGTTAGATATCGCAAGGGTTTTCCAAGGGTGGGGAGGAGGGATAGGGCGGGGCACTTGCTAGGGAAGGTGTTGGGGGGTGAAAAATTCAGTAAAAAGTCCTCAGTAAGCCAAGTCATGTTGAAATCTTATGGAAAGCTTTCTTGTAAAATGGGGTTCCATTACCAGGATATGATTGTATCTCTGTTATTTATAAACAGTTATGACAAAGTTGGTTAATATAAAATACTTCTCCTGGAATATTAATGGCCTGCGCACTAAACCTAGGGCAAATAAAATCTTACAATACCTGCGGGATATTGATGCGCAGGTTATTATACTCCAGGAGACGCATCTCACATATTCAGAAATGGCTGATTTGACCAAGAAAAACAGATGGATTGACTTTACAGTTTCTACCACTCAGACGTCAAATACAAGAGGTGTCTCCATAATCTTTAAAAAAGGGGCCAAAGCCAGATTAATATCTCAACAGGTGGACCCAGGTGGCAGATGGGCCATCGCATCTGTGGTGATCGCGGGATCACAAATTACAATTTTGGGCTATTACGGACCGAATCAGGATGATCCATCTACACTCGAGGCCATGTTTTCACAGTTGTTGTCTTTCCCTGAACCGACTATCATAGCGGGCGATTTCAATGTGGTACTGGACCCGATCTTGGATAAATCCCCCAATAGCAGATCCTTAGTTTTGTCAAAATCCAGGGTTTTACTACAATCATTAATGAAAACATATGGATACCTGGATATATGGAGAGAGAAGTCTGGGAATCAGCAAGGGGTGTCTTTTCGGAATTATAAGTATAAACACCAGTCAAGGATCGACTTTATCTTAATTAGTCGGAGGTTGGTCGAGTATGTTAGATCCATTGTATATCTCCCAATACACCTCTCAGATCACTCTGCAGTGGTAATGGATCTAACACAAGGAAAGGAGGGAACGCTGCAAAGATGGTCCTTTGATCGCTCACTTTTCTCTTCATCTGAGGACACTGTACATCTCAAGTTTGAAGCACATCATTTTTTTTGGATAACAATAACTCTGCATCCACTAGGATCATCTGGGACTCATTTAAAGCTTTTTTGAGGGGGGTTATAACAAAAACGGTCTCATATAAAAGGAAGCAGTACAGAGAGCAAATCACTTCAATTGAAGAAAGCATAGTTACCCTTCAAAATCTCCTGGATACTAGTAGAGGGGCAGATGAATCCATCATCGATACACAAAGAAAGGAAATGGCATCTCTGAAGACTAATCTTAGAACAGTATTAGATCTTAGACTGCAGAAGAGATGGCAGGCAAGTAAACTGGCTCATTTTGAATACAGTGAAGGGGCAGGCAACATGCTTGCCTGGAAAACCAAAACAGAACAGACTCGGAACAATGTAGCTAACATTATTGTGGGGAACAAATCTCTAACATCAGATGCTGAAATAAGGAAGGCCTTTAAAGATTTCTTTGAAATTTATAGGGAAGAAATTGCAACTCGCCCCGAGGAGGTCACGGATTGGTTATCGCAAATAGATCTACCTAGATTAACGAACCAACAATCTTCTTTTCTGGAAAGCGTTATAACTGAAGAAGAAGTAAGGATCGCTATAACCAGAAGTAAGAAAGGTAAAGCTGCAGGGCCTGACGGTCTTCCTGCCGAAATATATAAAATCTTAGAAGGTGAGACAGTTCCCTTTCTTACTAAGATGTTCAATCAAATCCTCCTGGAAGGTTACTCCCCGCCGGCATCATGGGACAATGCATCAATCACGCTTATCTTGAAACCCGGAAAACCTAAAGACGCTTGCGAATCATACAGGCCAATTTCAATTTTAAACGTGGACTACAAGATCTTTACCACAGTATTGGCCTCTAGACTGGCCAAGGTAGCTCCATCTGTATTACATTCAGATCAAAAGGGATTTGTAAAAGGCCGTCATTTGTATGAACTGACGTATGAGCTAATAGGGGCAATTGATACAGCGGTTTCACAGAACCTCCCCCTGTCTGTCCTCGCGCTGGACGCGACCAAGGCCTTTGACAGGGTTAATTGGGTTTACCTGTCGGGGGCCTTGACTAAATTCGGCGTGGGTGAGGCTTTTCGTCGGACAGTTGGTCTGCTGTATCGAAGTCCGAGGGCAAGCCTTTTGATCAACGGAGAGCTGTCCGATCCCTTTGATATAACTAGAGGGACACGGCAGGGCTGCCCGCTCTCCCCACTCTTGTTTGACTTTTATATTGAGCCTCTTGCACAACAACTTAGGAGAGAGAATTCCATCAGGTCCTTTTGTTATAATGGGTGGGAGAGAAAGGTGGCTCTATATGCGGATGACTTGCTTATCTTTACACCAGATGTCACTACAGCCCTCCCGGTAATATTCGAAATTGCTCACCATTTTGGTCAGATATCGGGGTACCAGATCAACACTGCCAAGACTGAGATGTTGGTTTGGAACGATGATGTCAGGGCTTTGGAAGTGCAACCGGGCCAGTCAATGCGCTATCTGGGTTTAAATATTGTAAAAGACCTTAATAAACTCAATATGGTAAACTTTACAGCAGTTGCCAAAGATTGTAAAAAATTGATGCAATCGTGGTCCCATCTGCAATTATCCCTGATTGGGAGAGTTAATTTGATTAAAATGTCCATCTTGCCCAACATATCATTTCTGTTTAACACCATTCCTCTTTATTTTGAACAGACACACATATCTAAACTACAATCAGAAATTATCTCTTTTATCTGGAACAAAAAACTTCCAAGAATTGCATGGAAAAAACTTAGAAGGCGATGGGACAAGGGGGGATTGGCTGCCCCAGACTTAAAACTATATGCTTGGGCATTTCAGCTGTCGCACACCCGAATGCTATTAAAAGAACCAATAGACCATGGGGTGGGCCTGATGTTTTCAGCTATGTTGGAGGGGGAAGGCCTTAGTCAGTCGGGGTACCTATTTAAATTTGGCAATCCGAAATTTTTCAAGAAGATTAAACTGAAGATCCTATTTGGATTAGCGAAGATGTGGAATTAGTTAAACAACTTCATAAAACAAGGGTATTTTTGTGAAAAGACACCGCTCTGGGGGCTACCTGAAAGTCCGGCCTGGTTAGAAGACACGCTAGCCATACCTTTGAAAGAGGCTGGCCTTAAAGTTTGGGGAGATCTCTTCCATGAGGGAGATCTACTCTCGTGGGAGTATCTCCAGAACAGGACAGGGTCAACAATATCGAGGTTCAAATATCTACAAATGACTAGTTGGACACAGGCCTACAACTCTAAACCCTTAAAAAGAAATAGATTCTCTCTTGGAGGGTATAGTCAAATAATAACGAATTTGGTGAATACTGGTCCCATAAAAAAGGAGGTCTCCAAATGGTATAATTTCCTGCTTGAGGAATCGGACGGCAAATTTATACTACCAGTTCATCTGTGGGGAACCTTGATTGTGGGACAGGATCCACTAAACCTTTGGTCATCCTCTTTTGACCTCCTAAAAAATTTAGTAAAACCTTCATGGCTCCGTAGGAATCACTTATTTACCCTACATAGAGCATATTTCTCTCCCCAGAGATTATCTAAGTTCTCTTTAGGCAACCCAGTGGCATGCCCTACGTGTGGTTTTCAGGCAGCACCTGACACTCACATGTTTTTTGAATGCCCTTGTCTCGCCACATTTTGGGAAGCAATAGAGAATACCCTTACAACATCATTGGGTTTCCCAGTTACCATAGATTTGTCAGCAGTAATTTTTGGAATCCTGACAGGTGCACAAGGAGCAGCAAGAAGTCTTGCCTTCTACACTATTCTCTTGGCAAGGAGAGAGATTTGCAGAAGGTGGAAGGACCCTCTACCCCCTTCACATGGGGACTGGCTGGCATCTATTCTACAGACGGCCAGAATGGACCTAGGTAGATTGGGAAATAAGAATAAAAGAGCTTTCTGGCATTTGCTGGTTTGGGCACAATAAAGATCCGGGTTTTTTTTTTTCTTTTTTTTTCCCCGGGCCCAATGATTACACTACTATGGTGCCCATGATTCAGCCTTTGATCCTGTAGATAACTGGTCAAGCCCGGTATAGGACGAGCTGAGGGTTTTCCTAGTGGCAGCCAAACACAAGACTCAGCCATCAACAGCTGTGGGATTTTGGCCATTCCTCTTCTTGGTATGATCCCATCCAGTAGTATACTGAGACAGCAGTTCTTGGGCTTGTTTCTAGATGGCTTTCTTCTACCATGGTGGATATGAGGAAAAAAAAAAAATATATTGTATCGATATAAAATTATCGATTGCAGAGTCTAAAATATGCTTTCTTCTAACATCGCGCTGCTCCGGTGGATTCCAAAAGCCAAATCTAAAATGGCCGCTGCGTAAGGTCACGCAGCGTGACCTAGCGTAATTACCTCACGTCCTCTGATCCTTCGCTGCGTTCTGAGTGGAACACTTCCGTAAGATGTCCCCTCGCGCACAGCCGTCCCGAATCTCCACCGCTGCTCGGAAGATGCAGCCGACGGGAGACTTAACTGACACCGTGCCCGCAATACATCAAGACCTTACCGTGAGGTATGTCTAAATCGAAGCTCCAAAACCTCTGCAACCTTCTTTACGAGATGCCGATGTTCCGATGTGCATATTTTCTTCTTTCCGCCAAAAAAGATGGTAATCCAAGTGCAAATCCATATTTTCTTAGAATTGAATAAAAAGATAGTCAAATATAAAATATGGGTCCAAATCCCAGGTCGCCAATTGTAAAGATGGTTGAAAGCAGTAGTTAAAGGAGTTACTTTTTTTAAGTAAGTAATATAGTACAGGTGAGTGCCAGGGAGCATCTGCAATGAAAGACCGCTCCAGCATAACTGACCCTCTACACAAAAGATGCAAGAGCCTACATTCTAAGAGCATACATTCTAACTAGCGTCATATGCATTCTAACTAGAACTTGAGCACAGGTCTTAAAGGCATACAGTATAAGCAACATAACACAGCATTATTGAGTGCTGTAAGAAACACTTTAGAACACAATTATTTACTTACATTTCCAGAGCAAGCAGCACTCGAGTGTTCACCCTTCACTGTCTTCATGGTAGTAAACATGGAGGAAGGCAGTACTATTCTGTAAGCTGTTCTGTCATTGGTCAGTGACAATTTTATTTTTTTGAAAGAATTATCTGGTTTTGCTGCCAGCGTGTGGTGGTAATCTGTACTGCAGAGGAAAATGGATGTGAGTACTGCCATTGTAATTCCTCCAGCCTTCTTAATGTCTCCAGGAGAGCCCCTTATCGAATGGAAAGACTGAATTGACTGTTTTGAAAATTAAATAGTAGCTTTGGATGGGACAGAATTTCCAGCTGCTAGAAAAAAAGCCTTACTCTTGGGCTGTCTGGGAAAAGAAGGACAACATGTGTTTAACTATCTTTCTGATGGAGAAGATATGGATGACGTTTACAAGGAAGCTGTGGTGAAATTAGAAAAGAGGTTTGCAAAGCATGTCAACGTGGTCAGTGGAGTAGTGTGGCTCACTGGTTAGAGGCGGCAGGCCTGAGAGCAGAAGTCAGCCCGGGACCAGGGTTCAATTCCCGACGCGGCAGGGTCGTGGACCTTGGTCAGCGGACTCTATAATTCTCGCTTCGGTGCTTACTCTAATCAGGGGTTCCACTCGGCAACTCTGGGCATTAGCTTGCCTAATCTCCACAACGGCCCCACCAATTCCGGGGATGCCTGGCTCCACCTTGGGGACTCCCAGCAAGGGACCATCCCACAGGGAAAGCCAGGACGGGTTCCCCAGAGTTATACAGCGCCGGGACGCCCCGTTGCTGGGGCAGCTGTGCGCTTTACAAGTATACTACTACATGAGGAGACATAAATTCTGTACTCAGCCTCAACGACAAAGTGAAAGTATTGATGAATTTGTAGCCAGATTGAGGGAATTGTCGGCTAAATGCCAATTTGGTGCAATGCAAGAGGAAATAATTTGTGACCAGCTAATCGTTCAATGCCATTGCAAAAAGACTCAGGAAAGGTTATGGGCCTCAAGCAACCCAACACTGAAGGATGCCATAGCTATTGCAAAGGTGGTGGAGGAATCGGAGAAATGCACGCTGGAAATGAAAATAAGTCCCAGCAACAACAAAGATAAAGAAGTTTCTGTTCTAGAAGATGATTCGGAGAGTGTTTGCGCCATTAGAAACAAGAATCAAAATAACTTCAATTATAAAAACAAATTTCAGAAGAACTTTAATAAGTCATCTGGGAAGACTGCAGCAAAGCAGTGTCTCAGATGTGGGATCACATACCATATGGCTGATTCAAAACGGTGCTATGCAGTAGGGAAAGATTGTTTGAAGTGTGGGAAAAAAGGGCATTTGGCACGCATGTGCAAACAACAAAATGACAGAGTTGCTTGTGTGAATGATGCTACATCTTCTTACAGGGTGGTGGTTGTTGATGGTGTTAGTAAGGTGGCAGAGGTGGAGGGTTTGGAAAGGATAAGAACAAGACCAAAGGCTGATTTTGAAATAAATGGGAAGATCTTATCTTTGATGGTCGACACGGGATCACTGTACACTATCATACCGCAAGCTATGTACGATAAAACATGGCACAGTGATTCATTGTCTAGATCTGATGTTGTTTTGAAATCATATCAGGGGAATGAAATCAAGGTGGTAGGATATGTGGATGCTAAGATAGTGTTTAAGGGGAGACAATCTCATGGGAAAATGTATGTGGCTGAAGAAGGACCGCCAATTCTGGGTTGGCCACACCAATATGACTGGGGGATTAAAGTGGATCCCACAGCTGATATACCTGTCATGAGTGTGTATGCATGTAATGTGGATAATCTGAATGATGTATTGGACAAATACAATAGGGTATTTGAGCCTAAACTGGGAAAATTAAAAAATGATCCTCATGTCATCAAATTGAAAAAGAATTCTATTCCGCTCAAACATGCAGCTAGGAGGGTTCCAATAGCAGCTAGGGCAAAGGTGAAGGAAATTATACAACAGATTTTGGATGATAAGGTCATTGAGCCAGTAGAAGCTGTTGAGTGGTTAGGTCCGGTTGTTTTCACGAACAAACAGGATGGCTCACTCAGATTCTGTGTGGATTTGAGGAGTTTGAATGAAAACGTAATTTCTGACAGGTTTCCCCTACCTAATATTAATGAATTAATCTTGTTGCTTGATGGTGCAAAAGTTTTCAGTAAACTGGATATGCGAAGTGCATACCATCAGGTAGAACTCAGTGCCGAATCTAAATCCCTGACGTATTTTATTACAGTGGAGGGTACTTTCCAGTTTTGCAGACTCCCATTTGGTTTGTGTTCCGCTGCAAGTGTTTTCCAGCGTTTGATGAATTCAATTTTGGCAGGTATTGATAAGACGGTTGTGTTTCAGGACGACATACTTGTGTTTGGAAAAGATGAAAATAAACACAATCAAGCCCTTGCAAAGGTGTTAGATAGAATTGAAAAGGTTGGTCTCACTTTGAAGAGAGAAAAATGTAAATTCAAAACACAGGAGGTAGAATATTTGGGACATCTGGTAACGGAAGAAGGGATAAGACCAAAATAAAACCTTGTCAGTGCTATTGTAAACGCAAGTGTGCCTCATGATAGGGACTCTTTGAGATCCTTCATGGGTTTAGTTGAATATTATTCAAAGTTTGTGCTGAATTTTTCACACAAGACGGAAGCCTTGAGGGAGCTTTCGAGAAAGGGTAAGAAGTTTAGTTGGGGGAAAATGCAGCAATATGCGTTTGATTTGATAAAAAAGGAAATAGTTCATGCAGGCGTGTTGACTCCTTTCCAGAATGGACTGGATGACATTCTTACTGTAGATGCCAGTGCCGTTGGTATTGGTACTGTTTTGGCACAAGTGTGTGGCGGTGTGGAAAGGACAGTAGCATTTGCTTCTCGCTCCTTGTCTGAGTGTGAACACAACTACTCTGTTATAGAGAGAGAGGCTTTGGCAGCGGCATGGGCTACAAGTCATTTTAGGATATTTTTGTGGGGCAGTCATTTTCGTTTGCACACAGATCATAAACCATTGCTGAAGGTCTTGGGTCCAGGGGGTATAAGCAATTGTTCAGGTAGATTAGCAAGGCTAGCTGTGAAGTTGCAAGAATTTGACTGTAAAGTGGAGTATGTCCCAGCTTGGCGCAACATGGTTGCTGACTGTTTGTCAAGGCTTCTGGATAAGGAAGCTGTGGTTGTGGATCTTTCAACGGAGGAAGTTGTGGCTAGTATTGATGATGCGATAGAGGGTATGGATGGTGCTATTCAGAGGAAGACTTGGATTGAGGAGATGGAAGTAGATGCAACTTTGACTGGTGTTTGCAGGATGATGAAGGGTGTTATCAGGAGAGAAAGTGCTATTCCACTTGGTGTACGACCTTATTTGAAGATTGTGGATCAATTATCTGTTACAGGTGAGGGGGTGTTGATGAGTCATGATAAGTTTGTACCGCCGCAGGGTTTGCGCACTAGATTAATTGGCCTAGCACATTAAGGCCATTTGGGTCAAACTATGACCTTAAGGAGATTGAAAGAGTATTATTGGTGGCCCGCTATGGATCAGCAGGTGAGAGAGTGGGTAGAAAAGTGTGTGGCGTGCAAGGCGTCCGAGAAGAAGTTAAGGGTTGGCATTGGGTTGACTAATGAGTCTCAGCATGTTTCTGTCGCTGACAAGGTTTGGGAAAAGGTTTGCCTGGACTTTGTGGGTCCGTTTACATTTTTGAAAGAAAGTGAGAGGTTTGCTGTTGTTTTGGTGGATGCAAAATCTAAATGGGTGGAGGTTGCTTTTATGAGTTGTATCACAACCAAAGCTACAATTGCCATCTTGTTGAATATTTTTAAAAGGGAAGGATTTCCGGAGGTTTTGTTGACTGACAATGGCACGCAATTGACCTCAACAGAGATGAAGTGTTTCTTGGATTCTGTCGGCATAAAGCATGCTTGTTGTTCCTTATATAACCCACAAGGAAACGGACTCGTGGAGCGCATTAACCTATGGTTAAGGGTACCATGCAATTAGCTCATGCTTCTGGTCTGCCTGTAATTGAGTCGGTGAGCGAAATGCTGTGGGCGTATCGCACAACAGTGAATAGTGACTTAGGTAAAAGCCCATTTGGTATAATGCGGGGAAGAGAGGCTGGCACAAAGTTACTTCCTTCATGGATGCGGCAAAAACAAAAAGGGGCAGATTCGCAGTCAGACAGTTTATGTGTGAAAGACAAACGGTACATTAAGGTTGGAGATTGGGTAAAAGTGAAGCCTGGTGGACATAGCAATTTTGTCAACAAGTTTAGGGGACCTTTTAAGGTGAAAACTGTGGGCAGCAATTGGGTGAGATTAACAAATGGTCAAGTTTGGAATTTAAGGCGGGTTGCATTATATCAAAGGGGAGATTGCAAACTTGCAGAGAGTTTGGAGAGTAGTTATGATAGGGAGCAATGTTCTCCATGGATGTTGATGAAGGATGTTGAGTTTGGTAATGAACAGGTGGTTGATTCTTCCTCCATTGGAGAAATAATGAGATCTGATGAACAATGTATGCCTGCAAGGGAGGGAGATGGGCGGATGTTTCACGTGTTTTAAGGTGTGCCAGTGAAAGAAGGTTACCCGTGTATCTGAGTGATTATGTTTCTTGATTTTTTTTGGTTACGAGTTTTATTTTTATTTTTGCTATTATCTTAGTGTTCATTTTCTTTTCTTGTTTTACTGTAAAGGGGGGAGATGTGTTATATTTCCAGGTTATGCTGTTTTCTATTGTACATATGTTTTACTGCTTAGAATGATACATCTCTATGATGCTCCAGAGATTCTAATGTGATGTCACCTCTGTGACATGGATATCAGTTGGTCCAGCTGTGTCTGGTAAGAAGCTGTTTGGGATCTTTCTCTCAAGAATAAACCAACTTGAAGGTTTGCCTTGTGTACCTGATTTCTTATCATAACAGTCCAGTTGTAAGCTGTACCTTACACTAACAAACAACACTTATCACGGTCCGGACACCTTTTAACATGTTTCCGCCTCCTCATTGTTCACTGTATAATCGCGTTCCCAAGGAAAGCAGTGTGGGGAATCATCACTCAGAAATGCCCCTGTGATAACCAGTCAGTTCAATCAACCCAGCATAGGTTTTATCCATTTTCTAGGACGTTTTCACTTAATCCCCTTTTCTAAAAAGAAAGAACGATACATCATCACCAGGCTTTTAAGTATTTGTACGATTTGAGCGATGCGAATATCTGCTTCAGGGTCGCTCTGTTTCTTTCCACTGTGCTCCATTTTAGAGACTCATTAAATGACACGGGAAATGTAATGAATTAGCCCGTGATCCATAATACAAAATATATGACTCATATGGAGCCTTTGACCGTGGCTGATTAGAGTCTCCCCATATTACACATATTTCTTTTTAATAAGTCTAACTGTTATATGTGTTTTAAGTGTTTGATATTTGTGATTGGATTGTATGTAACTCAGTGATGCTTTTATGACTCATTTTCACGAATCGAATAAAGCTTGTATGATGATGATGAGGATGACAATATGCATATGTGGTTAAGGGAGCATTTCAATCCTTTATTTACAGTCCATTGAAATTTACCCACATTTAGGAAAACCGTTTTTTTTCTCTTCATTTGCATAATATAGCTTATTGCTCTTCCAGTATCTCCTTCTACCCATTACCACCATGAAGCCCTAACAGGTGTCAGTGCACCCTAAAATTACTTAATAACAGAATGTGACACGACATCACATGACATCATAAAGCAGCTTTTTCAGCAGCAACATGGGTTACAGACTGTGGGCCATCTCAAAGAGAAGCTTGCAACAGAACAATAAGCCCTAAAGGCATGTCTGGGATCCTGATAAATCATTGTTGCCTCCGTCAGAGGAAAAGACATGACCACCGATGTGAGGCCACAGCTGGTGCAGACCACTACAAACCATGACATAAAAAATATTCTAAATGCACATGTCCATTCAAGTTTAAAGGTTAGTTTATTTGGGTCGCTAATTAAAACCATTGGAATGCAAATAATTCATGATTCGATAATATTCATCTTGTTCAACGTTAAAAGCTTCCCTTTGCTCATTATTAAAACAAACATAAAACAGTGGGAGAGTTTCCAATAAAAAATTCAATTCTTATAATACAAAATTCAAAATGCTTACCCTGCCCATATAGAACCAAAGATGTATAACAAAGCTTACTGGCCATTCACCAAGGCCTAAATGCTGAGATATAACGGAGTGGTTACACAGACTGTAGGGATGGAAAAGGGTCCTAACAGACTCTGGCTTTGCTATGGGGGAGGGATTGATTAAAATGCATTAGTGTTTTTGACCATCTCCCACAGAGTGTCATGTCTCCTTAAGAACATTAGGAAGAATTTCGGAAATGTGACAAAGCTGTTGTAGTGTCTCTGCTTGTCTCCCCTTTAGTTATGCTAATCGGCTACACTGCTTCCTACCTGCTAGGCCTCCTTATTTCATCACAATTCTACCACCACAGTGTGAAAGTGCAATGTGTGCCAGTGCTTTATAGTGACCCCACTTGTCTCCTCTAATGGTATACCAGTAGCGCCTCAATAGCAATGCCTTATCTTGCTAGCTAGACCTCATCTGTTCCTTTGCGTTCTACAACTGCCATCTTGCTAAGTTATTGTCTGTTACCATCTTTCCGGGCGCTTAGAGACCTGCAGGTGATTAGGCGCGATACAAAACCTCACTAACAATAACAATCACTAACAACTATTCCCCTTTTCTCCACAATCCTGAGTACTTTTACCAATGCTCAGTTAAGTCTGAGGTTCATAGGCCTGAACCACAACACAGCAGCGTCTCTACATGATCTTATCCCACACTTGATTAACTCTTAGTGTAGAATTTTACGACGTTCACCTAGGATGGCTTTGCAGAGTCAAAGCATGGAAATGACGTTCTCAAGCACTTCATCGCAGAGCTTGCATTGTTCCCTCTCCATTCAATTATATAGCTCCAACCCAGCATATATCTTATATGCTATGATTATGAGAACTCTCCGACACACGGATAAGGAAAAATGTATCCAGGGCTGCACAACGTGGTGTGAAAGTCACAACCTTAAATCTTGTCACTTGGAATAAAGACTATATCCTGCATTTAGCCGACTCCTCCAGAGCATTTGATATTTCGCCCATCACCCACCAGCCTGCCGTAAAAGCCAGTCAATCATACATAAATGAAAACTGTAATCCATGTATTCCAGTGGCATTTCGATTAACATTGTTTCCGTTGAGAAAGGTGGGAGGCTCTTTGATTGGTCACTCTTCCATGGCATATTAAAGGTGAATCTAATTATGAGTAGTGTGCATGGTTAGTTGGGGTCTTTGCCTGTATTCAATTCTAATTTGCCACTATTTATTCCTTCGTCCAAATTAAATTGCAATCAGTCAGTTGCAATCAGGGGGAGATGCCCAGTCATCTCCCCCTGCCTCTGGTCAGACCATCACTTGATCGAGGTCACCATTTCAATTAAAGGGAAACTCAAGGCTCCCTCCCACCCCGGGGGATTGAGTCGTAAATGGAATTCTTATGATTCTCAGGGATTTATGATCACCTGACCAACACCCGCCCCACTACTCACCCTGAATCAGATATCGATTCCATGCTGGACGGGATAACCACCTGGCTGTCATCAGCCAGTGACACATTCGCCCCTCTCACTAAATTTGCTCATACCAGACATGGCAACTCTCATAGCTGGTTCTCAGAGGAACTGAAAGCACAAAAACTCAAATTACGTCACCTGGAACAAAACTGGAGACGGGGTTACTCCAAGGAGGATCGCACTGAGTTTGTGAGGGCCCGTAATGAATATAAAAACGCCATCATTAAAGCAAAGGTCTCACATATCACGGAAAGAATTGACACAGCTAGTGATAAATCTAAAGAAATTTTTTAAATTTTGAACGATTTCTCATCCGACCACAGAGTACTTCCAACCCAGGCCCCCACCCAAGAAACCTGTAATTCGCTCAATTCCTATTTTATCCAAAAAAAATTAAATATTAAGAATGCTATCCCTCTCTCCACTCCTGTTAGCCTTCTTGACTCCCTCCCTCTTAACCCCTGCTCCTTTACCCAGTTCCCACCTATCACCTTCAGCACTCTCTCCGAGCTTATCACTCGTGTCAAATCTGGATCTCCTAGGGACTGCTGCCCCCCCCAAGTCCTCAGGGCAACTTTTTCTGCTCTGCCTGATTGTATCCTTCCTCTTTTGAATTCCTACCTCAGCTCCGGCACGGTCCCCAGGGCGTTTAAGGAAGCCATACTGGTCCCCCTTTTTAAAAAAACAGGAGTCGACCCCGCCAACCCTGCCAATTACAGGCCCATCTCCCTCCTGCCTTACATCTCTAAACTTCTGGAGGCCTACGTTACCACCTGCCTCTCGGAATTCGTCGAGAGCTCCGGGTTCTTAGTACCCAACCAAGCTGGCTTCAGACCAGCTCACTCCACCGAAGCAGTCATCTTAAAAGTCTTGGACCCCCTCCGGGAGAATGCCGACAGAGGGTTCCCTCAGGCACTGGTCCTTCTGGATTTATCGGCCGCGTTCAACACGGTGGATCATGACATCCTTCTCCACCGTGTCGGACAGGCAGGCATCCAGGGACCCGCCTGGGAATGGATCAAGTCCTTCCTCTCGGGCCGAGCTCAAACAGTCCACCTAGGCCCCTTCACCGCCACCCAGGTTCCCACTACCTGTGGAGTCCCCCAGGGCTCCTCCCTCTCCCCATTATTGTTTAATTTATATCTGCGCCCACTGATCCATTCATTGAGCACCTGGAACTGCACTGTCCTCAACTATGCTGATGACATGCAGATCATTTTTCCCTTAGATTCCCCGGATGCTGTACCCAACTTTCAAGCAGTAATGCTGCATATCCAACAATGGATGATTTCCAACCAGCTTAAATTAAACCCTGAGAAGACGGAACTCATCCTGCCTGGTACTAGCCCTTTATATTGGGGCCCCCACTTCTGGCCAAATGAGCTTGGTACTCCACCTAGCCCTTCGAATTCGGTAAAAAGCCTGGGCGTTACCATCAACACTGACCTCTCCCTTAAAACTCATGTCGGCACCATCATCTCTGCCAGCATGTTTCAGCTACGAAAAATTCGTAAGATCTCCCACTTATTTTCCCATGAATCCCTGGTGCAAATCGTCATCTCTCTTGTCCTTTCCCGCTTGGATTTTTCAAATTCCATTTACTGGGGGCTACCTAAGTCCCTTCTCCATCGCCTCCAGCTGGTGCAGAACCAGGCAGCCAGACTTATCTGCAAAACCCCCAAATGGCAATCCGCCAGGCCTCCCCTGGCCAAGCTGTACAGGTTGCCTATTGAACAGCGAGCTGCTTTTAAAATTGGCTGCCTGGTATATAAGGCCCGGCAGTCCAAGGGCCCGGCTTTCTTAGAATCCCTCCTCAACCCTCACTGCCCGGCTCGCAACCTTCGCTCTGCCCATCTCCACCTTCTCACCACTCCGATGGTCAAACTAAAAAAACTGGGTGCCCGCAGATTCAGCTACCTGGCACCTAAACTGTGGAACTCCCTCCCTTTCCATATCAAAATCTCTGGCACCCTACTAAGCTTCCGAAAGAGCCTAAAAACGTGGCTCTTCTCAAACCTCATTTAAACTACGATCCCCACCCTCAATCTTAATCATAGCGCCAGGAAACCTCGGGTGTCAGCGCGCTTTATAAATACAGCATAAGATAAGATAAGATAAGATCACCATTTAGGCCCTCAATACAAGTTGCCTGGAGAGGTGTGTCCTGGTTGGTGTGGATACCGTTCTAGGCAAAGTTCTAGGCTTTTGGTGTCTCTGGGCCAGGAATTATTAGGTCCTCAAATCTGGACTCTTGAATTTTGGGTCCAAGATTCTGGGCCCAGAGACTTAATAATAATCCATAGTCCATAATACCTCAAATTATACTTTGTTTTTTCTTGTAACTGCACACTTGTCACTTTTTCCTCTTGTGCACTTTTTACTACCTCATGTATTTTTGGTTGCTCACAATTTTTACTACCTCATGTTTTTTGTTTGCTCACAATTGTCACTATTACCGTTACTTCCTCATGTATTTTTGGTTGCTCACCATTTTTACTATCTCATGTATTTTGTTTGCTCACAATTGTCACTATTACCTTATGTAACGTAACGTATGCTTTTGTAATCTGTTCTTTTGTAATGTTTCTCATTATGTTTCATTTCTGTTCCTATTGTGAAGCGCTCTGACGCCTTCGGGTAAAGTCTGCGCTATATAAAAATGCATAAATAAATAAAATAAATAAAAAATAAACTTGTGACTAGCTGTGGGAGCTGAAGTCAGTTACTTGGCCCAGCTCCTGCTTGATACTTCAGCAAAATGGGTGAGGGGGGGAGCTCCCTTACGCTGAAGTAAAAGAATCTGTGCCCCTCCTACTACCCCAACCCTTGCCAATTGCTCCATCCATTACTATGTCCCTAGTCTGTACCAGAGTGAAGTATCTCACTCAGTGCACATACTATACATCGCCAGATTCTTCAGCCATGCGGACCTGCCCTCTATATTGAGCCTACCAGGGTGCCGTTACGGGCCGGACTGGCCCTAGCTGGCACGGACATTTTCCCTGTGGGTCTGAAGGGTGGGGGCCAGTTTTTGACCCGTGGGGGATGGTTTTGTTAGTGGGGGCCGGTTTTGCAGCAGTGCTGCAGTATCAGCCCCCCGTAACAAAAGCGGCAGCGGTGCTTGACTCTAGCTTCCCCACGGGCCTCCCCCCATGGCCGGTGGAGCAGATTTTCTAGGGAGGTTTTCTGATCCCAGTCCGGCCGTGATGCCTGCTCACATACCAAGGTACAGTCAGATGACCCACCCCTATGAGCGGTAGAGTTAGGCGTCTCCGCACTCTGCCCCACGGTCATAAAAATCGAGTGAAACGCTCGCTGGCTCGGTCCACCCCTCCCTCTCTGTCTCATTTCGTGAGAGGACCAGTGCTCCTCACTCATTGACAATAATTTACTACGTGTTCCGCAACAGAGTCTCTCGGGTCTGCGGCTGCCTCCTGTCTGTCCCAGGGCAGAACTGCATGATGTCGTTTGAGCCAATGACGTGGCTGATTCCGCTGCTGTACAGCTGTGCACGCCTTGTGCCAGTGAAAGCAAAGAGTTCTTTTCTGACAAGACTTTCTCTAGAGCCAAACTGCGTAATGGTGCTCATCTGTGAGCAATCAGTGCAGCGCACTGGTTACTATACTGATGGGGCTCATGTGGTGAAATGTACTAACAGCTGGGCTGGGTTAAAGAGACCACACATTCACCAAAAAAAGAACGATGTGGTTTACACAAGAATGTTTAATGCTGCATAAAACTGCATTGCATCACATCTACTGCTGGAACACAGCATCAGCCGTCCATACATGCTTCTGCTGAATTCGCGTGTGTAAAGGCAGGGCACACTTTCTCACTGTCTGAGCATTGTTTCACAATTGGATACTAAGCACATTTAACAATAATGAGGGCTACAAAAGCCAGAACCCGTTCAGTCTTTGGACTCTGTGCTGCCATGTGCTAAAAAGAGTGACTGTGATGCAACAGTGCTTTCCCACAAATATGTCTCGTGAGTTTTCCTTGGTATATAAGTGTTAATGTGCGCAGAGTGGAGCGAGCGCTGGCGGTGTGGGAGACCTGTCCACTGGGAAAGGGAGTTTTGGCTTCTCCAACAGATCCATTCCTCTATGTACTGAACATTTCTTGGCTCTTAATGCTAGTTTGTAGATGGGGTTTTGGCAGGGTATCTTCAGTGATCTCATTCGATATCAGATCTAGGTCGTTGCCAAGTAACACTGATGTTATTTCATAGACCTACAGCCCCTGTTACTGAGAGAGAGTTGTATGGCCTTTCTGGTGAAATGATGCATGTTTGGCAGCATGGTGTGCGAGGAGGAAGGCAGCTACAAAGCCTGCGGCGTGAAAATGGACATTATTTGTTCTCTGCCTACATATTTAGGCCCGGCTTCTCAATGGTTTAGGGTCGGGTTTGCTTTACTTTCGTAATGCCAAACCTTTTTTGGGATTCACAAATCAACGTAAATTATTTGCGTTGATTTGTATGAAAAAATAATGCAAAGCTACGTGAAATGCTGCTTTGCATTACTCTGCGTCAAGGGGGCGATGCATAGGTGGTACATGGGCATCCTGTGCTATCACCCATGCCTTTTGACACTAAACCTTATTCTCAAACATCAGTAGAAAGGGTTTAGCACCAAAAATTAACGCTGCCGAAAAGCAGGCGTTAAATGGAGAAATGTTTTCATTTCTCCGTGCTTTCCCGAATTTGCATGCTTGCTGTACTGTGCAGCACATGTGCAATGTAGGAAAAGTTTTTTCACTTGTCTAAGCATAGTATTTTATACAGAAAGCATTACCCTACAGTACATAGCATATGCCAGACTCATGCACACATCCTAGTTGTATGGCGTTAAGGTTTGTGCATGGCGCTCAGCAGCTGAAATCAGCACTGGGGCTAAGGAGATGGGAGGAACGAGCCATAGTTTGTAAATATGGCGATCTCCTGCTCTCTCCCAGTCACGCAACAGTGCACAGTATTTTTGGCTGCTGCGCTGCGTTCGGTGACAGCTACGAGAATCTGGGCCTATGTGTCAGAAGCTGTAAGCCTTTAGAGGGTCGCTGAATGAAATTGTGAGTTGTCTCTAGGTGTAATCTTGTTACAAAGAATGGTGGAGCACAAGCAGAATAGCCTTTATTTCAATGAACAGGATTTGGGGGCATATTAGCAAGAACCTCGTTAAAAGTTATTGCAGTTTTAGCGGCAGGAAACTGCTGCTAAAAAGGCGATAATGGGCTTGCTAATATGCGTTATAGAATTCCAAATGAAGCCCAGGCTAGATGTCCTGCAAATTTAACCTGGGCTTCTATTGGAATTCTATAATGCATATTAGCAAGCCCATTATCGCTGTTTTAGTGGCAGTGTCCTGATGCTAAAATGACGATAATTTTAACAAGGTTCTTGCTAATATGCTTCAGGGTCTCTTGTAGGCAGTCAGTTGGACTCTTTGTATAAGAGCCAAAGTGTGTCCGGTACCTAGAGTTCCTTTGCTGCTCTGGATCTGTTTAAGATGGTTTGATGGATTCTGCAAGGCTGGGGTTATGCCCAGTTTAGTTTGTGATTAGTGCTTATGTAATCAACATGGGCCCATAGCCCAGGGGCAAAGAACGAGGGACTTCTTTAGAAAGAGAATGTTTTTGGGATTAATTCCCCTTTACTTAAAGCCTTAATCTTCTGATGAGTTTAACAAGAGTCCAACTTGTGAGTCTTCCAAATGAGAGAGTTGAGGAGTTGCTAAATGAAGTGATCAATAATTAGAATACCATCTTAAGAAAATTGGATAAGGCTTACAACCCAGAGGGGGCTACATGTTGGAGAAGTGTTGCTGTAGTAAGAGTGAAGTTGTCATGAAAGTATGGATTTTGGGATAATGTTTGAACATGTGTTGGCTAGGATGCATGAAGCAAACCTGACCATCAAGCAGACCAAGTGTCAGGTGGGGCAGTCCTCTCTAGTCTAACTTGAGCATGAGGTTGGAAAGGGGAAGATTTGCTCATTGTTGCCAAGGTACAGCCTGTGATGGAGTGCGAAATGCCTCCTACCCAGACTGAGGTGAAGGCCTTTTTAGGAATCACTGGCTATTACAGGAACTTTGTGGCGAGCTAATGAAGTATAGCTGCCTCATTGACTGCTTTGACCTCCAAGAAGAAGCCCAGGAAACTGATATGCACTGAGGAGTATCAGAACTCATTTGACGCACTAAAGAAAGCACTATGCACTATTGTCAGCCTTTCATTGTACCGACGGATGCCTCTGACTAAGGCTTCTGAAGATGTCTTTAATGCTTCTACAGAGTAAGTTTCCAGCTCATATATGGTGGCTCACCAAAAGGATGTGGGCCCATGGTATTTTTAATTGTGCTGTTTAGGACTTGCTATTCATGTCGTGCAGGTGATCAAAAGCCTGCAAATTTCGCCCCTGGATAAGACATTCAGGCCTTAATTTGGATTTTGTTTTGCAACACACAGCAGTTTTCAAATCTGCTGATTTGCAAAAAGGGGTAGCACTGATTAGCACCATGTCTAAAAAGATTGGCATAAGAAATTGGATTACTGGTTGAGGGGTTGAAAACCTACTCAAACAGCAACCAGAAGTTTTGTCAGTGTGAAACACAAGTAAAACCCCAAATTAACTTGTGCTCAACCCTCTGATAGCTTGACACAAAAGCAATCAGGTTTAAGTTAGAGTCAATGAGTGATGTATTTATGCAGCACTCAAACTGTAATGAAGTGAAAACACAACAAAAATCCCACATGAATTCTGAAAAGCAGATACAAATGTAATAAATTATTTGAGACCAAATCAATAAGATCCAATCAAGAGAACTGGAGATATGAAATTTAAAGATTTAAGTAAAAACTGTACTTAGAAGTACGAAGTGCCAACTGTGGTTAACTACCCGTGCAGGACCGGGACAAAGTTACAAATTTAGGCTGATGGAGGACAGGCCAGACACAGGGAACAAGTGAGGTAAGCTGAATAAAGTACCCTAAATCCTGCAGTGGGGAGCATTGCGAGGTCTCAGGTTGAGAATGTATAGCCCAGCGCTGGTTCCAAAGAAGCTGCTGGCTGCGGTGTGAGGTCCTGCTTCGGATATACGTTGTGCAGCAGCAGCTCTGATGAAGCCTTAATCAAGTTTGTGATGCCAGGCCCGGTGTTGTTGTCGAGGATGCAGCTGATGAAGTCTTGCAATGCAAAGTCCTGCATGGGGTAGCATTGCGCCACAGTTGTTCCAAGAGGCAAGGTCCTGCGTTGGGATGCGTTTTGCTCAGCAGCGTTTTTAAAGCAGAGCTGCAAGGAAATGCATCCGGCTACATCAGTTCTGTCAAAGAGACCACAGCTGGATTGGCAGAGCTCCTTCAGGACCACTTCCAAGGGTGCACAGCTTAGGTGGCACAACTTGAGGGGCAAGACTCACAACAGATAGAGCCCAGGTGCTGGCTTCAGATCGTTGGACCATTTTATGTCTCTAAGGATCTAATCAGGATGCCAGCCAACTAGCCTTTGGAGTCACTCCGGTGGTTCTGAATTCAGGATGCAGGTCCAGTCCTTCTCACTCAGGCCGCAGGGCAGCAGGGCAGCAGGGTAGCAGTCATTCTTACAGCAGAGTAGCACAGCAGTCCTTCTGAGCCTTCAACAGGTCCAGAGGTGATCTGAGGAGTTAAATTTGGGGGTCCAATATTTTCTGCCTGGTGCCAGCTTTGACGTAGGAAAAGACTCTGGAGGTTTCCAACCTCAGAAGTGTTTGGAATTTCCTGCTTCGCTGCCCTGGCCCCAGCTTGTCTGGGGGCACAATAGAATGGTGTGAAGCCCTTTGTGAATGTACTGGACAGAGCCTTTGTGATGTGCAATTATGATGGATGATAGCTTCTCAATCTCATCAAGTCGGAGATGACCCATTGCGCCAAAACATATTCCCGCCATTGTCTCACTATCTGTGAGCAATACGCAACGCCAAACCGTTAGCTACACAAAGCCATGTCACCCTGGATGCAGGCTGTAGGCACATTAAAGAGAGGTTTAAATTGCAATTCTTAAGACACCGTACTAGATATTCCTACCTGCTCCCAATGGGAAGTTATTATTTATAAAATGTAATAAGGTATCCCAATGTTATCCCATAGGAAAGGTAGGTTTTGCAGTAGTAAAAGACCCATTTTTTTTCACTACCAGGACATGTAAAACATAAAAATACATGTCTAACTTTTTAAATACACTGCACCCTGCCATCTGGGCTGCTTAGGGCCTACCCTAGATTGATGTACATGTATTAAAAAGGGAGGCTTAGGCCTGGCAAATGGTTTATTTTGCATAATCAAGGAAAGTGAAACAAGGCATAAAACAGAGTGTTCATGAAAAATGTAGAGGACTTTATTCAAGACCCTCATCCATGTGTTCAACATTGAAGCATTATGTTTTGCCCCACTAGGGTTAATTTCGTGGTTAACATCATCTTCGAGTCATCTTCACTTGAGTGTCCTGTTCTCCAAGTGAAGAAATGCCCTCCTTCCTGGAGGTTGACTGTCTGCCTGTAGGCAGTGGTGAAGTGTGAAGTGAATTTACAAATGATCTCCTATCCCAGAAGGAAACGCATTCTAATTTTGACAACAAATAAAATGGGATAGAGATATGGTTAAAAGCAAGAACAATGTTGTTAAGAAGAATTCCTTATCCCATACATCTGGGGTTGGAGGTCTGGTCGACATGTTTTTAGCCATGAATAGCCTTGGTGTGTCTGTGGCTTTCCTCAGGACAAGGTAAAATGGTAGCTTTCAGAATTTGTAGGAACTATGTAAGTCAATTTCCCTAACCTGCAATTTTGACCACGGGATTGCTCATAGGTGGACATGTTGAAAATGTAAGCCCAAAAGTGGCCTGAAAAAGATACAAAACAAACACAACAAGGAGAGCGCAGAAGTCACAGAAGGGAATACATTTGCACAAGGAATAACAATCTCCCAAAAACTCCAGTCAAAAATCCAATCCCAGTGACATGATGCTAAAATGTACCTTTAGTATAGTGCTAGATAGTGAGGCAGATATTTATTCTTAATTCTTCTGTATTAACGAAGAAAAGGATGATACAAGGCAGATTTGTCCTCTGCTTCCTTGTGTATTAACAAAGATAGTGATGATACGAGGAATTGTAGCTAACATAGTCACACAGTAGAGTCACATTTTAAGGATTGGTGCATTGGAAAACGTATGTGAAAAGAATAAATTATGTATTTCTAAAATTACAAAAAAGTACCTTATTAAGGTTATTGCCTAATGGAGTTGAGGAGGACCTACGGGTCTGTTCACATCTCAGTTGTAACAAAAGGGGGATAGGCAAGGTGTTATTACCAAGGAAAAACGTAAGCTGGATTACCAAAGAAAGATTAGGTGCCTATCTTAAGGCTGGTGGACATGACACTTACTTGGAAATCGATCATTTGCATGAGTGTTCTGGTCTCCCCCGTCTCGTATGGGTAATGAGAGCAGGAGAACAGGGCTATATATATATATATATATCTCTTGGATAAAGTAATCAAGAGAGGGTTGAATTCAGCTGCGTGATTGTAAGTAACGCAGGTTGCCTTCGGTGCCTAAAAAAGGGGCTAAAAGTGGCCTTTAATATTAAAAACGGCCCTAATGTGCAGAACCAAGCCGATGATACGGTGATCTTGAGAGTTCAAATGGAGGGACGGGGGAAAAAGTCTAAAGAACTATAACCTGCCAAAACAAGGTTGGAAAAAAAGAGGACATATTTATGGACTGGGGGTTTCTTATATTCATTTGTACTAATGGAAGGGATTGTCCTTCAAAAACTGAAAAGTGGTATACACAAAAAATATAGATCGTTGTAGTGTCTCAATATTTTTAATGATTCAAATTATTGTGGCGAATGAATTTCAGGGGAAACATTAAAAAAACTGTTCCTCTTATAACCTGTTTTTGGCACAGTGCATAAATTAACCGCATAGATTGTGGTAGTCCTTCTGTCATTTATGTGTGCAAAGGAACCTATTGAGGAGCACAGGCCAGCTTTGGGGATAATGATTAGAGATGTTAGGTCCTCTATTATGTTTTTCAGAGCTATACTCAGGGGTATACTTAGAGGTATATCATAGGTCTGTTAGAGTAAGGAAAAGATGTAGGTGATAGAGCAAGATTAACGTAAACCAATCACATGGTATTCAGTTGAAAGTCATGTGAAACCAGTGTTGTGAATGGTGGTAAGGGTGTTAAGGTAGGAGTAATAAGTGCACAGAGTCAGTTGTGTTTTTGTCGAGATTGTTAGAACTCAGCCTGGGACATCGGCATGTCTCAGGGTCTCTGGCAAGGACTGGAGGAAGGGAAGACAAAGTAGGTTAAATATCCAAGATCACAAAGAGAGTCAGAGGAGAATGGGAATACAAAGAGTAAGCTCTGTACAAGGGAATAAGAGAGTTAAGGCTCAGAAAGGACAGGAACTCAAGAGGGCAATCAACAATCAGGCTAACTATTCCCAGGACGGAAGTTATATATGTACATATAACAACATTAACAATGAAGGGAATGTGGGGTAAAGCACTCAGGAGCACCACACGGTAGGACTGCAGCATAATAAGTTCCTCAACCACAATTTCTGTTACAGATACTGACTGCAAATACTCATATATTGGATATACATGCAAAGGTATGTGGAGCTGATACCTCTGGTGATTTTATAAAAGTAATTCAAAGACAATACACACAGTGGACAAAACACACCACCTAGGTTGTCAGTGAGCCTACGGATCCTGGGGATCAAACAGACACATGCACAGTGGTAACAGCAAGAGTGTAGTACTAAGCAAACAGCCACGATAGACAAGATGCTAGCAAGGAGGAGTGCTTAAAAGGAAAGGAGGGAAAACAAAGGGTACACTTGGCAGAAAGCAAGTATCAAACATACAAGGAAACTAGAAGCAAGACAGCAGGAATAGGAAGGCAGCCAACTAGGAACTGGAACAAAGGTAACAGGAAGACAAGCAGGATCTGGGAAAATGAAAACACGAAGGAGAGAGGCTACAGTGGAGGGTGCACTAGAATCGTGTCTGGTTCAGAATCCAGGAAAAAAGGTAACACTGCAGGCAATGCTAGAAACAGAAACATAAATTAGCTAAGCTCAGGAATCAAGGTTGCACTGAAGGCAGTGCCAGTTCAGGAACAAGGAATAGCAATAGCTTTGGAATATAAGAATCTATGAGGCACTGCCAGAAGTGCTAATTCAGGAACAAGGGATACCTATAGCTCTGGAATCTAGGTAGCACTGGTAGGCAGTTCGAGTTCCGGTAACAGGAAAGAGCTACAGCTCAGGAATCAAGGAATTGTTAAAGCTCAGGAATCATGGTAGAAGTGGCAGGCAGTGCTAGTTCTGGAAACAGCTGCAGCTCATGGAACAGGAGCTAGGAATAACTATATCTCAGGACCTCAGGAAAATAAGAATATCAAAAGCTCAGAAAAAAGGGTCGGTCTCACCGGAACACCGCTACAATGACCAACACTGGACTGAAGGGTGCTGGGGCTTAAAATAACTCACAGTAGCCACATGCACCAGGCGTGAGCAGGCTAGCAGCTGCCAGCAAATAAATGCAAAATGTAAATGTATGTGTCTTGTAAAGCGCACTGCTGCCCTGAGGCGTCGTGGCGCTGTAGACCCCTGGGGAACTCGTCCTGGCTATCCCTGTGAGATGGTCCCTACTGGGTATCTCCAAGGTGAAACCAGGCATCCCCGGCGAATGTAGGGGGCCGTTGTAGAGATGAGGCAAGCTAATGCCCAGAGTTGCCGAGTGTTATCCCTGGTTAGAGTAGGCCCCAAGGCGAGAATTATCAAGTCCGCTGACCCTGGTCCACGACCCTGCCGCGTCGGGAATTGAACCCTGGTCCCGGTCCGTTCTCTGCTTCCGGGTCTGCCGCCTCTAACCAGTGAGCCACACCACTCCACAGGGGAGCCACAGGGGTGCTGCATTCCTCCTCCCATTCTTGGCCTACAGGGGTGGAGATGAAGCAGTGAGCAGGGTATTATAGGTAATGGAATTACAAGCATGAACAGACCGGCTTCCACAAAACCCAACATGGTTTGGGAATGGATGACAATGTTCATATAGTGTCCAAATGGCTGAAAGTCAGGCTATGCATGCAGGGGAGTGCCCGGAAGCTTAATAGAACACTGGAAGGTCGCACAATGTGGCCCCTTGGTGGAGGGCACAAGAGTGCAGAAATCGAATCGCGACAGAGATATACTTAGAGGTATTTCATGGGTTTCGCTAACGCGTGAAAGGAGTTACAGCAAAGAAGAGTGGTACATCAAACATATTGTATTTACTCGATAACTGAAAGCCATGGGATGTTGTTGTTCAGTCCTTCATCAAAGGTTCTTAGGCCATACACCCATTTCTGTTCTTTTTAAAAAGTTCTACGCCCTTTTTGTCATTTACTATCTCCAGGACAGTCCATTAAAGATCATTTCCTGTGTGGTTGGCAGACAGGTTGTGGTTACTCATCTTCGTTGTTATCCTTCAGCATCTTTTATTGCTCTGGTGTTCACCTATGCTTATTTGTATTTTTCTGCATGTCAAACCAATGAATTTGAGGTGGCGTAGGCACATGATCATTTAGATCACATTCATGGAGTTGCAATTTGGATGTCTCCTCAGAGTCTAACGTAGATGATCCTTTAGTTGTAGATCTTTTGTCACCTTTGTTAAATGGCATACAGTGCAGGATCTGCATGGGTAGTGGCCTATGACTGGTTGTAAACCTGAGGTAGATAGCATGGTAGGGGCCTGGTTTGTTACTGTACATGGTCGAGTATGGACATGGTGAGCCCGTAAATTCTTGTTCCTTTTATGAACAAAACGTGGTTTCGGTCAGTCCAAGTTATTTGATGCTAGGATATTCCAACATTTATTGATAGCTCTTTAGATGTAATTAGAGGTGGATCAGTAAGTTGTAACACAAGTGAGGACATTGTCATCTTTAATTCCTTTAGATGTTTCTAGGAGACTTTCCTGATTTTGGTTTCTTCTCAGTTTTGACATTTGCCAATGATATGTTTTGTGTATTTTCTCTCCGTAAGTTTATTGGTAAGATGTGACGCCCGTGTGTTTGAAGTCCTTTATGTTCCTGCAGTTCCGATGTAATCTGAAAAATTGGCTGTATGAAAGGTTCTCTCTTAGTAGTTGTGGATGAAAACTATCGAATGGGAGTAAACTGTTGTTTGCTCTGGGTTTTTCATACGTTTTTGTTTGGAGTGTCCCATCTTCTGCAAAGATAGTGACGTCTAGGAAGTCCAAAGTCATTTTGTGTGAGGTACATGTGAAGTTTAGATGATTATCCCAGGAGCGTAACACCGGCCCCCGCAGCCCCCGCGGTGCGGGGGACCCCCAAGCTCCAGGGCCCCCCCTCAGCACAGTGCCCCAGTTTGAAAGCCTCTAATTGTGTCCAGAGGGGGCACCAGCTATATATAGTATTCTAGAATCCCTAAAACCAATTACAAAGAAACAATACGTGACAGACGTGGCCCCGATTTTTACCGTCTGCACTGCCACAGGCTCCCTTCCCTGCACATGTGAGCAGCAGTGAAGGGGCAGAACCACCGGTTATTATTTTAACGAATACTGACCCAAAGGACTCCCTGCACTCCAGGCGCTCACTTGGCTTCCGGTGCTCTTTAACCCACTGGTTGCCTGCGTTCAGTGGAAGTTTGTCCTTCACGCTAGGTCGTACTTTAGTCCAGGCCCTTTGGCAGCGCTGCTTTCAGACGTGAAGTAAAGAGAGTGTGCGTGCAGCTGCAGAAGCTCACAGGAACGTTAGTTTGCAGGGAGCTAAGCCGCTACGCCCCGAGCAGTCATATCCTTATTTGCAGTTGTTCATGTCTTACCTACTGTGTGTTTTCATGTTTAGGGTCTACAGGAAAGAAGACCAGTGCTGTGTAAGATTCAGAACCATACCTGCAAGTCAATCAATCAAAATATCTTTATTCGATTGTTGGAAGCAATCATAAAAGTACAGATAAAAGAAACACATTTCATTACAATATTAAAAATACATATTTACAATACAGGAATTCATCAATTTCCAGGGATTCAAGCTTGAGAAAACTATAAAATTTAAGGTGCGTTTAAATAGTCATGCTTTTCCCTGCTGTGCATCACATTTCTTAAATACAATGTTGTTGTTGCTACACATGGATGATTGTCAAGGCATTGAATATTGAGCATAGCCTCACGACACTGACGATGTCCTAATTCTCTTTAAAATGGTAGCAAAACATTCTTTCTTATTACATCATAGAATTTACAGAAAAGAAAAACATGAATAGTACTCTGGGGTGAAATATTATCACAGGGGCAGGGAGGTAAATCATGCAACCAATTATTAATCGTAGGAAAACTAACGAATCTGTGAAAAATACCAAATCTAAAATGTGAAAGTAAAAAGCGCTCATAGTTATTAGCTACATAGATTAAGTAGGGCTGAATGTTAAAAGTCGTTAAAACCATTTGATAATGTAGAACAGAAGGTTTCAGGACCTGCGTTGCGATTCTTTGAGAGTCCAAAAAAACTAGGCCCTGCTTCTTCAAATCTTTCCGTGAGATAGCTGAAAGGTTAGTAGGATTCAAAAAAGAATCCTCTCTCCCAATATCTTTTAAAAAGTTATGAACATAGTTTACCCATGGTATCCTTGTAGCTCCCTCTAATTTTAAAATGTCTGTCAGAACGTCTCTATTTAGGTGTGTTGCTTCTTGCGTCCAGAGCCTGTGCCATAATAGCACAGGCTCTAGTATAATTAAGTCAGATATGAAAGCAAGACCCAGTTCCGCATGGCAGTTATAATTAGGAGAGCTTTTAGGGAGGGCCAGGATATACTTTAAAAATGAATTTTCAGCCGTCTGGATGGGTGCGGGGTTTGCAAAACCCCAAACCCCACTACCATATGTAGCACCAGCCACACACTTGGCTTGGTAGATTTTAATTAATTCTGCAGGTGGTCTAGTCCCTAATTTATTTGAGAAGATTTTGAGAGCAGCAGTCGATCGGATCAGCTCAAGTTTTTTTGCTGACACAGCTTGTGACCACATCTCATTCTGAGCGAAGAGTATCCCAAGATAAGAGAACTGCTTGGCGAATTCGAGCTTCTGTCCTGCTATAAATGTTGGCCTCTTGGGTTTACATTGCCTACCACAATACATAGTAAATGTTTTTGATGTATTGACTTTTAGGCCCAGCTCGATCATAAATCGGGAAAAGCTGTCAACCACACGCTGTAAGCCCACTTGGGTACGCGACATAAGAACAGCGTCGTCCACGTACAAAAGCGCTGGGATTGGGCGGCCACCTACATACGGGGGGTCCAGGCTATCTTTGCACAGAACTTCTTCCAATCTATTTATATACAAATTAAAAAGGAAAGGGGCCAGGACACAGCCCTGCCTGACCCCACTCCTAAATGGAATTTTTTCAGTGCGTTCTCCCCTTTGGCCAAAGCGAACGCGGGCTGAAGCGTTGCTGTAAAAACGTTTAAGATAATAAATAATGTTATCTTCAACCCCAAGTTATTCTAATATTATCCACAGCTTAGAATGGACCACACAATCAAAAGCGGCCGAGAGATCAACGAAGGCCAAAAACAAGTTACCCCATTTTGCCCTCGTGTATTTCCCGACCAGCATTAAAAGATTCAATCCCTGTTCCACTGTCCCCAGACCAGAACGAAAGCCATACTGAAGGTCAGAAAGAACAGAGTTTTCCTCTGCCCAATCCAAAAGTCGATCCAAAATTACTCTGCCTGCTATTTTAGTAAAAGAGTCCAAAAGGGAAATGGGCCTGTAGCAGCCCGGGTCGTGTCTATTCCCCTTTTTGTAAATAGGAACTATTAAAGATTCCACCCAAGTGGGCAAGAAATCTGTAACACAGCTGGTGTTGAGCACCTGGACCAAAAGGGGCGCCCACAGAGAAGAAGTGGTCTTAAATGTATCTATGGGGACACCGTCTGGGCCAGGTGCCTTACCATACTGGCTTTTACGGAGAGCTTTTTCAACCTCCTCGAGAGTGAAGTGCAGATTTCTAGAGGGGGGGGGGTAATCCAAAGTAGGCGTCACAGGTCCTACTTGTCCCTCACCCTCATATACTCTCGAGAAGTGCCTGACCCAATCCGATTCAGGAATTGCTATTTCTATTTTCGGGCAAGGCTCTTCCCTTAGGAAGGGAGTTCTGACAAGTTTCCAAAAGCCCGCACTGTCATTCCTCGTAGAAGCAGAATGAAGAGCTTCCCAAGCTTCAGTCCTAAGAGTATTCTTCCTATCTTTAATTGCTATTTTGTATTCCTTCCTACATCTACTAACCTCCCCAGCACATCTAGGTTTTTTATGCAGCTCCTTCTTTATGAGCGCATAAGCCCTAGTACACTTGGAGTCAAACCAATCTCCCTCTTTTTTTTGGTTCTTAAATTGCCTCGTAAGGGAAGTCTTAATTTCATTCGAGATTGAAAGTAAGGATACAAGAAGAATTTCAGGGGTGAGTCTACCCTTAAGCACGTCATTATTTCTGAAAAGCATTTACCAACCACTAATTTAATTATCTCTGTCTCGTTCACCATGGCCCATTTTAGCGTATATCCATTAACGCTACCAATAGCTAAATTCATGTCCAGACTGTTACTTTCTTTTTCATTGATCAGAGTGGATGTAGTAGGTAGCAGGATGGCCACGCAGAGCGGAAAATGGTCACTCAATGCTATACAGAGACACTAAAAGAGTGGATTCTAGTGCCATATTTGTTGGAAACAGAAACATAATATATAATTGTGGAGCAACCCCTACCATTATATGTTGAGGATAAAACAGAGGGTAGAATACACTGTTCGTTTGCAAACCCCAGATCAAATTTAGCCAGCAAACTATTAAACTGTTCCCCTAAAGAGGAATGATTAAAGTGTAGCCGGCCTTCACCATCATCCTGCAAGTCAAAGAAGCAGCTCTGGAGTATTGAAGCTACCAATAGTGCTCTTCTGCTTTAGAGTAAAGTGAAGGGCTCCTGCTGACACAGAGTGAGTGAGGCAGGCGCAAAAACATGGTGCGTGCAGCCTTTCAGCTCCTGCTCACCAGGTGTTCCTCATTTTCCTGTTTAACCTGGCTGTGCAGGTCAGTTCTGCCACAAAAAGCACAGCTTCCAAGTTTACAACGTCCGTGCATTAGTAGTTGGGCCAATGTTGTTTTCGTTCTTAATCTTTTTTTGTACTTGTATAGTGCACAGCTACCCGCAGTGGGTTTCCCGGCGCTCGTACGAATACCGGAAGGGAACCCTTCCTGGCTTTTCCTGTGAAGTGTCCACTCCTGGGCACCCCCATGGTGCAGACCAGGCATCCCTCGCGTTGTGGGGGCCGTTGCGGAGACTAAGCAAGCTATTGCCCAGAGTTGCAGCGTGGGACCCATGATCAGAATAGGCACTGAGGCGAGAATATCCGGTCAGGGGAATTAATGAGCCCGAGACCCGCCAAGGCGGGAATTGAACCCTGGTCCCTGGCCAGAGTTCTGCATCGAGGTCTGCCTGCTCTAACCATTGAGCCACACTTCTCCACAATTCTGAGATTTGTAGCCTTGATTTCATATGGGTCTAAACTTCCAAAATTCTAAGAAAAAAGAACGGCACTGTTATAACCAGTCACGTACGAAACCAAGAAACCTGGCAGTTATGAGATGATGCATATTGCACAACGTGATGCATATTCCACAACATTTCCCTTCAATTCATTAGAGGATGAATTACTTCAGATACACATACCTCACTCATTTGGTATTAGTCGCGTGCTTTGTACCACAGTGTATCACAAAGCCAATTTGTGTGGTTCATTTGAATTCAATGGACTTTCAATAGGTAATTCTTGAACTTTAACAAGTTTTTATTTTGAAACTCAAAGCTTTCACTGTTGCGGACTTTTGATCTGTGAACTCTCTGTCCTTCCACGGGGTCTTGTGACTTATAAGAATAATGCTATGATTACTCCGGGTAATCCCCATTACTCTTAGTCCTACTCGTCCTTGACCCAGTCATCACTCATGAGGTATTCCACAGACAGGAAACAAAACAGGAAACGCCTTTAGTCTCCACCCCCCCTCCTGCCAGGTGCTATATCATACCCAACCACCAGAAGCACATCCTAATGGGGATTACCCGAAGTAATCATATCATTACCTCTACGTCCCTCGTCCTCGACCCTGTCATCACTCATGAGGCATACCAAAGCAACGCCCAAACAGGCCTTTGGCAACCCAAACACAGAAAAACACAGACCAGACACAATGGAGTGCAGCAAGTGAAAGTTTAAGAAAACACACAGAATCAGAGGGGAGGGGGACCCCACAGCCTGCAACACCCCACGACCAAAATTGTTCCGGTCAGAAAGGGCACAATTCAACCGGTAGTGCCTCACAAACGTAGACTCGGAGGCCTAGGTCCCAGCCCGACAGATTTCATCAAGAGACACACCGTGAAAAGCAGCCCAAGAGGCAGACACGCGCGAGTGGAATGGGCCTGAACACCCGCCGGACAAGGCAAACCAGCACCAAGATAAGCAAGAGTGATGACAGCCTTAATCCAGCAACCCAAAGTAAGCCTGGAAGCAGCCTTACCCTTACCAGCCAAACCAAAGGTCACAAAGAGGGAGTCAGAAGAGCGAAACCCCTCAGATCGAGCCACATAAATGGACAAGGCACGCTTCAGATCCAAGGAATGAAGCAAGAGCTCAGAAGGAGAAGAAGGAGAAGGACACAAAGAAGGAAGAACCAGCTCCTGAGAAGAGTGAAAACGAGAGCGGACTTTGGGAACAAAACCAGGATCCAAAGAGAGCACCACAGCGTCATCCAGAAAACGCAAAAACGGGGGAGAACAACGTAAGGCTTTGAGCTCCCCCAGCCGCCTCGCAGAAGTGATAGCCACCAGAAAGGCCACTTTGTAGGACAGGAATTTAAGGTCCACAGATTCCAAAGGTTCAAAAGGGGAAGACTGCAAAACACCCAACACCAAGGAGAGAACCCAAGGGGGCACCAGAGAACGAACAGAAGGGGGAGAGAGAGAGAAACTCCGAAAAAGGTGAGAAACCAACGAGCCATCCGAAGGAAGAAAGGAATCCGGGTCCCGGAAGGCACGGATAGCAGCCCATTGGCCCCGCAAGGTAGACAAAGCAAAGCGCTTCTGAAAGCCATCCAGAAAAAACTGAAGAACAGAAGACACAGGGCAAGAGGTAGGAGGCAGACCAGATCAGGAATACCACCCCGAAAAAGAAGACCAGTGCTTCGAATAGGAAGACAAAGTAGACGGCCTACGAGAGGCCTGCATCACAGAAATGATGTGGTCGGGCAGACCACGGACCCCAAGAGACAACCGTTCAACCTCCAGACCGCCAAGGTGAGGGGGACCAGAAGGGGGGACTGGGACCTCAGAGGAGAGGGGTAGCGGGGCAGAAGCCAAGGAGGGCCCACCGCCAGGCCCAGCAACAGAGGAAACCAGGACCTCCTCGGCCAGTGTGGAAGAACCGCCACCACCTGAGCCCCCTCCCACTGAACCTTCAGCAAAAAGGCAGGAATCAGAGGAAAGGGAGGAAAGGCATAGAGAAGCCAAGGAGGCCACAGGAGAGACAAGGCATCCACCCCCCAGGCGCCCACCTCCGGAGACCTGGAGCAGAACAGGGGAACCAGGACATTGGATCGGGAGGCAAACAGATCCAGAACTGGAGTCCCGAACCTCAGGCAAAGCAGCCAAAAGGTCCGGGGAGCCAGACACAGGGACAGAGACGAAGGGAACCTCCGGCTCAAGGAATCTGCCACCACGTTGTCCACACCCCGAATGTGCTGAGCAGACAGGGCCAGAAGATGTTGCTCTGCCCAATCCAAAATGGAACAAGCCACCAGATTCAGGGATGAACTGCGGGTCCCCTCCTGGCGATTGATATAGGCCACAGTCACCGTGTTGTCTGATCTCACCAGGACATGGCAACCCCCCAGATGAAGATGGAAAAAGCGAAGCGCCCTCTTCACTGCAGACAATTCCCTCCAGTTGGACGACCCGATGGGAGCCAATGAGCCTGCACTGCCCAATGGTCCAGAGTCGCACCCCAGTCTGAAGTGCTGGCATCCGTGGTCACAACCAGAGGAGGAGGCAGACGGAAACACATCTCCTTGGAAAGGTGGGAAGAATCCAGCCACCACTGGAGAGCAGACACAATGTCCAGAGACACAGGCACAGGAACAGCATAATCCAGGACAGGAAAGGGAACCCACCTCTGCACATGCCACAGCACAGGGCGCAGATGAACCCTGGCCCAGGGCACGGTGAAAACAGACGCAGCCATGTGGCCCTGAACTTCCAGCCACTGCAGGAGGGGAGCCGAGGCTCGTGACAACAACTTCCTCAGCAACGACAGAAGGCGACGAAACCGGGCGTCCGGCAGGAACACCTTGCCCAACACAGAATCAAACACGGCTCAGATGAAGGTCCTCCTGGTGGCAGGCTCCAGGTGGCACTTCGGCAAGTTGATCAAGAACCCGTGGTCCCTGAGCGTAGTCACGGTCAAGAGAAGGTGGCGAGACATGACCTCCAGAGACGGAGCGTGAAACATCCAATCGTCCAGATATGGGAACACCAACACCCCCAGAAGATGGAGATGCGCCACCAAGGGAGCCACCACCTTGGTGAACACCCTGGGGGCGGACCGAAGACCAAAAGGAAGGACGCAGAACTACCAGTGCTGACCCTCCAGGCAGAAGCGCAGGAAACGCTGATCCCTCACAGCCACAGGGACGTGCAGATAAGCATCCTGGAGATCGAGAGTGGAGAGCACCCATCCTAACTGGATCAGCGGAATAACTTTACGGAGAGTCTCCATCTTGAACGGGATCTTCTTCACGAACAAGTTCAGACCCCGAAGGTTGATGACCACCCGGAAACCCCCCGTGTTCTTCGGCACCACAAAGATGATGGAGTAGACACCCATCCCCAGCTCCTTCTCCGGAACAGGGACAACCGCAAGCTTGCCGACCAAAAGACGAACCCCCTCCAACAAAACCAGGTGGCAGGAGGCATCCCGAGGAGAAGGGGTCACCACCACCCCGGAGGGGGGGGGACAAGAACTCGATCCGGTAGCCCCGAGATAAGACATTCAGCACCCATCTGTCGGAGGTCGCCAAGCGCCAAGCCGGAAGGAACCTGCGAAGTCTCCCACCAACCACAGGTGGACCATCATCGAGAACGTCCCCTTGGATGGCATAGTCAGGAACGCTGCGGGCCAAACCCGGCACCCTCTGGGACTTCTTTTGAAACTTCCGGGGAAAAGACCTGCCAGTGCCACGCTGAATTCTAAAGGAGGACTGCTGAAACCTGGAAGGCTGGCCGAAATGTCTGGCACCCGAGAAGGAGGAACCCCCACGGGGCGGAAGGTCACGAAAAGACAAAGAATGCTTGCGTTACTTAAAGACCTTGTGCAGCTTCACCTCCAGCGAGTCACCAAACAGACGGGCACTAGTGAAAGGCAGCCGTAAAGCCATGGAACGCTGGGCCGCGTCTGTCTTCCAATCCCGTAGCAATGGGTTCACACGGTAGAGGAACCACAGGACATCGCAGAAGCCCTCACAGAATCAAAGGCGATGTCCGACAGGAATTCCGCCTGGCGCTTCATGGACTCCAGCAAACTCCGGACAGTTGCCACCCTCCTGCATCGTAGAAAACAGGGACTTGAAATCGGACAGCAAAGACTGGGCAACATATGCCTCATAAATCCCAGAACGAATAGCCAGGTGAGAGGCGGCATAAGACTTTTTCACGGCCGAATCCACCTTTTTATCCACACCGTCCTTCAGAATGTTATCATCCACCATGGAAGGACGACCCACAAGACACCCCCAAAGACCGGCGCGCCTGGAGCCAACCCGGACGCTCGTCTCAAACATCGAGAAGCAGCCTACTGAACTCGATGCCCGGGAACACTGCAACCAGTGAACACCACGCATGTGCAGAACTGATGAGAGAGGGGAAGCACCCGAAGAAGGTGCCGCCGAAGCTGCCCTCGAAGTAGCAACAGCGGAGCGAGCAAACCCCCACTGCCGCAGGCACTCACACACAGGAGTCGACACCCGGGCCCCTACACCACTGCGAGGCCCAGGGGCGAGCAGGGAAGTACACGGGGAGGAGCGTGCCCCACAGACGGCCAAGCGCTCACCTCCCCATACCCCTACCTGCACGCCGACGCTAGGAATTGAAACAGGACACCGCCGCCAAGGATCCTAACGTGCAGTAGGAGCACCGACATTAAGACACCATCAGAGTGAACAGAATACAGGGCAGCAATGAAACAGGAAGACCGGCGAAGCCAAGCAGCACAGGTCACCTGAGCCCAGGAGGAGACAGGGAAGCCCAGCAGCCCCACTCCAAAGAATCCCACGACGGTCCACGGGAGCCTCCCAGAGCCCAGCAGAGGAGGATCCACAGGACAAAGAAGCAGGTAAGTGCCCGGCACTCACCCCAACATCTCCCATCAAGTAATTCACCGACAGGAAACAAAACAGGATGTGCTTCTAGTGGTTGGGTATGATATGGCACCTGGCAGGAGGGGGGGTGGAGCCTAAAAGCGTTTCCTGTTTTGTTTCCTGTCTGTGGAATACCTCATGAGTGATGACTGGGTTGAGGACGAGGGACGTAGAGGTAATGCTTTTTCCAAACTTAAAAAAGTTCAGAGAGGGGTCTTTGGTGCCGTTGGAGGGGCATCTTTGATGTGCCGTTTCAAAATGGGATGCATAGCATGGCTTTTTAATACAACCCAGACAAATACTAAGAAACATAAAATGATATTTCTGTTCTTAGTTTACCCTGCAAAATCTGCCACTTCTTGGAAGAAATATCCATACTAATATTATAAAGAGAGAGCCCAAACCTTTAAGGCGGGTAATCTCAGTAACCACAGCACCAATCACAACACCCAATACAGCTTTGGAAAGGGCAGTTGCAGAAGAAGGACATAGGCTATGCAGACGGCCACCATAAACATTTTTTAAAAAAATTGTTTTTATTAACTTTTCACGAAACAGTGGTGTTCATCACAATCATACAGTGCAAGACATACAATTGTACCGCAGGACACCATATACATTTATACATATTTATACATATATATACATTTAAAAGGTAAAAGAACTGTGCCAGCAAAGTAGTCCCTTGTGGGCGTGTCTGCGTTGTGCTGTGGGCGTGGGCTGGGGGCATGACTAACGCTGGGGGCGTGTGGTACGGCCATCACATCGTGGGCTGTGGGCATGTGCTGGGGGCGTGACAAACGCTGGGGGTGTGACAAACGCTGGGGCGTGTGTCCGCCCTTCATGCCATGTGAGTCGTACATACAAGCACCAATTAAGTTGCTGCGCAGCATCAAGTGGCACGATGGGGGCGTGCCACGCTGGGGGCGTGAGAAACGCTGGGGGCGTGTGTCCGGCCTTCATGCCATGTGAACGCAATTGCGCCGCATCAAGGGGCACGCTGGGGGCGTGAGAAATGCTGGGGGCGTGTGCTACGTTCCGCCCTTCATGCCATGTGGGTCGTACATTAATCAGAAGATCGTCTGCTGTGGCCATGTGCTGGGGGCATGACAAACGCGTTCAGCTGGAGGCCTGGTAAGTAACATTACTGCAGCCTCTCCTGCGCGCTGTTACTGAACTCTCTCATTCAACGAAATTAGACGCGCCTGCTACCATCAACCAGGGCTCTAGCCGGGCTCAGGCGGTGGATCAATACACTAATTACACGTGCCTGATAACATCAACCAGGGCTGCAGCTGGGCCTCAAGCGGGGGAACACGCGCCTGCTAACATCAAACAGGCCTGCATCTGGGCCTCAAGCGGGGGAACACGCAAATGAGCGTGTCTGCAGGTACAATTACTGCAGCCTCTCCTACTCGCTGTCACTGAACTCTCTCATTAAACGTATTTACCCGCGGCTGATAACTCTTAACTCTCTCATTCAACAACATTACACGCACCAGCTAACAAGAACCAGGGCTGTAGCCGGGCTTAGGCGGTGGATCACTACACCAATTACACGTGCCTGTTAACATCAACCAGGGCTGCAGCTGGCCCTTCTCCGTCCCTATTCTAATAAAACAAAAAATGTTGTCTACCACGAGATTTTAAAATAAATTGCCCTTGCCAAATACACACATTATACACATTCTATTTCATACCCGGACAACGTCGGGACAGGCTGCTAGTTTCTTATATTTCCAGAGATCTTGCTCATTTTGAGTAGTGCCCTTCGTGAATATGTTAGCTTACCAATTAGATATGCCTTATTGTGGATTATCTGTAATATAGGGTTTTAGACTTTGGGTGCTGCTGAAAAAAACAAGGGTATATTTACTGCTTACATACACATACCGATTGAAACCAATAAACTTCTTAAGAAGAAGACAGTACTCCGTTCGAAAAAACAATTGTAATTGAGTAGATTGTTCATTAGCTGTCTTATTAATTAATGTACCAACATCTACATCAAGTAGGGCCGAACACAGTAAGATTGATCAGCATTCCCAATGCAAAGAAAAATAACAACCCAAGACCCATGGGCGAACTAGCACTTACATCTGTACTGCCCACACCCAGTTCTGAGGGCACTGGCAGCGCAATCTCTTTCAAGAATGGCATAAAACTGGTCCCCTTCAAGAAGCCTTTCCGTGACAAATACTGGCTTTCTACGAGACCACCATATAGGCCATGCTCCTAAGACATGCCTGTCACGCCAGCCAGATTGTAACCAGTGTACGCTGGGGATGGTGCCAGTTTCATTGATGAGCAAGGAACGTTGAACTTTGACTTAGGACAGCAAAGTGCCCGCAAGGTGACTTGCTGCCACCACACAATCATTTACAGTCAGCCCAACACTCTTCTTTATCCATAGTTGCCTGTGATGTAGCTACAAAAGAAACGCTCATGCCGCACAGTATTATTCATGTGAAATCCAAAACCAGGTTATGACCCTAATGCCATTGTGTTTTTTCTCCATGTTTTTGTCCTTTTTTAATATCACTTAGCAGGCGTCTAGAGTTAGGTCAGTATGTCTACGGGCACTGTTTAATTCAAAATGGGTCTCATATATGTTCTCGCGAGGAAATCATTTTCAATATTGTTTTCTCTGAATCCTGCACGTAGGTTGGTTCTCACAGCTCCTATTCCCGTAGGCGCTCGTGACTTGAAAGGTAAAGCGTGTCCCAAACCATCTGGTCTGGAAACTGGGGTAGACTGGGCATGATCACTGCACAAAAGGGATCTGAAGGTGGACATGGGCCATGGTTACTGCCACCACATTATGTGAAATATTCTACCCCATGACATTTTGAAACAAGATTATGCACCCCCCCCCCCCCCCAACCTTTGCACATTCGGAAAGAACCGTAGAGCCTATATTCCATGCACGACTGTATGCAAATTGGTAAACACTCGGTAAAGCAGAACAGAGATTGGCACGTGCACATGTAAAGATGGACACGCACACGCTGCGTCTGTGCACATCTAGACAGCGCTGCAGAAAAGAGCTGGGACAGCAGGTCAATGTTCGCCATCAGAGGGTCTTGACATTTCCCGGAAGGAACCCGGCGGCATTCCTAATTGTGCAACCATATTTTGGGAGTCACTGGACTTGCACAAATGAGTGCTTTTCAGGAGTGGACAAATGTGTTTTATGGGTATGCACACACCACATTGCTTCTGTAGTTTTACTTACGAACGCACTATACATTTTGCATTTTATAACTTTGCATTTACATTAGTTTGTGGGACACTGTTATTCCTTTTATCATCATACTGTCTTTGACTATGGGATATCTACAGGGTGCTGTTCACCACATTGCAGTGTTCATCAGTAGGTAAGTGCAGGGAGGGGAGAGAAGAGCCTGTGATGTACTGAGCCTTGGCTATCTTATCAAGGCGTCAGAAGGGGTTTGCCCATTAAAGACTGCTGATTTACTGAACACTTTAATTTATGTGACAAATGCCATTCATCTGTTTGTGGGGTGCTGCTGTTACACTCCCCTCTTCTACTAACTCGTGTGCGCTCCTAGCATGTTGCTATTAAGTTCTGCGCAGTGTCCACCACGCCACATGGACCGATAAAGTGTCAGTGGGGGATAGCCAGGATTATTCTGAGATTTAGCTGCTAGTTAACAGTACATAAAATATACTCAACTGGCTCATGTTTATAACTGTTGAATGCATTTTCACTTCTGTGACTATTTGCATTCAAGGAGGGTTGTAGGGTGCTGCTCTTCCATTCCCCCCTTCTTGTCCTTCCTGACTTCGGACTCACCTTGGCTTTTCACTAACTTTCATTACTTTCTACCAGATGACAAGTAAGGAAAGGAGAGGCAGGAGCCTGATCTGAAGCCTGATTGGCTGATCTGAGGTGTATTAAATAGATGTTCAGGCACAGCTTGGTGGCGGTGCAGAAGCGGTGAAATGCGGTTGTGTAATTTGCAGGCCAGAAGGCATTAGCCCATCTACCAGTTTTAGGCCTGGTGTTGGAAGAAAATAGTACATCTGTGAGTACATCAGTTTATGAGAATTAGCAGTGAAGTACCTTACTTGTGTTGTATGTGCCTGTTACAGTAAAGAAGGGTCAGAACAATAAATTAATAGATCTCCCACGCTCAGCGACCACTGCACTCACGCTAAAGAGCTAGCACATCTAAGGTGTTCATTTCCAATATTTTGAATTATGTAGCTTCTGCAGACACTGTAAAATAACCCTATTCCATTAATTCTGTTTATAAACAAATGAATAGAATTTAAACCAAGCTTTGTCATGGGGTGGTGTCTGTGCCTAAGATTGTCCAAATCTTTTTGACAAAAGGGTCCTAAAGAACAGATGTATGAAGGTTATCTATTGAGATAGAACAGTTCATTTTACCTAATATGCTGATCATATGTTAGGCCAGGGGCGTAACATAGGCCCCCGTGGTGCGGGGGGTACCGAAGCTCCGGGGAGCTCCCTCGGCACAATACTCTGGCTGGAGAGCTCCTGACTGAGCCCGGAGGGGGCCCCTCCACATGCCTTGCAGGGGGACCCCCTCAAGTTTCGTTACACCACTGGATTATCCCTGACAATAAGCCATTCAATAAATTCCGTTATTGTATCAATTTCTCCTTTCCAGATGATGGGAATGTTATTTATATATATTGTTTCCAAAGCGAGATCCTCTGTCTAAATGGATTGTATATATCCAGGAAGTGGGTGTCCTCAAAAGAGCTGACATTAAGACTTGCCACACTCAGAGCAAATGTTCTGCCCATTGAAGTTTCATGAGTTTGAAGATGTAGTTGACCTACAAATTCTAAAAGGTTTTTGGTAAGTGCGATCCTACGGCAATCTAACACAAAGTTTAGGGAGTGTTACATTTCCTTCTATAGGATTTCTTCATTAGTGTGTAGTGTTGCGTCCTGTGGTAAGCCTGTGCCCAGACCTTCAATGTCAAGCCTGACTAATAAATTGATGGCAACTTTGTGTTCCTTGTCTTTGAGGCGGTTCAAGAGATCTTTTTGTGGTATACAGACAAAATATCGAAATTTAAATATCGATATACACTAATATCGATGCTTAAATATCGAAGGGACATAATATAGAAGGTAAGTAATATCGATAGATTTTAATATCGATATTAGTAATATCGATGTTTTAAATATCGATGTTAGTAATATCGATGTTAATAATTTCGATGTTACTAATATCGATTTTTATATTATTTTTTTGTATATTATTATGTGTTTATTATATTTTTAATTTATTTTTATGTAATTTAATTAATTTTTGTATTTTAGTACTGTTGCGGGTTGTGGGTTAATAGGGGAATAGGGTGGGAACTAATGTATTTATACTAAATTACTTATTAATTAGTAGGAATTATACATTGATTTTAATTATTTGGTAATTAATTTTAATTAATTGGTAATTACATTATATTAATTGATTAATTGATAATTATGTTTTGTAGCGGGTTGTGGGTTTTTAGGGGAATAGGGTGGGAATAATTGAATTATAGTAAATTAATTATTAATTAGTAGGAATTATAAATAGATTTTAATTAATTGGTAATTAATTTTAATTAATTGGTAATTAATTTATATTACTTGATTAAATGATAAATATGTTTTGTAGCGGGTTGTGGGTTTATGAGGGAATAGGGTGGGAAGTAATTTAATTATACTAAATTAATTATTAATTATTAGGAAATATAAATTAATTTTAATTAATTGGTAATTCATTTTAATTAATTGGTCATTAATATTTATTAATTGATTAATTGATAAATATGTTCTGTAGCGGGTTGTGGGTTTATAGGAGAATAGGGTGGGAAGTAATTGAAATGTAATTAAGTAATAATGTTTTTTAATTAATTATTTTGTTAATTATATAATTGTTAATTAATTATTAATTGGTCAATAATATTATTAAATGGTATTTTTTATAACATTTTTTAGGTAATTATTTATTGCTAATCATGTTTTTAATAATTATGTATTGGTATTTGTAAATGGTTTATATTTATTTAATTGTTACATTTTTTATTATTTCATCATTTTTTATTTATTTATAAGTATGTTATTTTTACCTCTACGCTATCTAACACCTTCCCTACTGTTGCACTCTTTGGAGTGGGAATAGTAATTTTTACCCTTACGCTATCCAACACTTTCCCTACTGTTGCACTGTCTGGAGTTGGAATAGTAATTTTTACCCCTACGCTATCCAACACTTTCCCTACTGTTGAACTCTCTGGGGTGGGAATAGTAATTGTTACCCCTACGCTATCCAACACTTTCCCTACTGTTGCACTCTCTGGAGTGGGAATAGTAATTTTTACCCCTACGCTATCCAACACTTTCCCTACTGTTGCACTCTCTGGAGTGGGAATAGTAATTTTTACCCCTACGCTATCCAACACTTTCCCTACTGTTGCACTCTCTGGAGTTGGAATAGTAATTTTTACCCCTACGCTATCCAACACTTTCCCTACTGTTGCACTCTCTGGAGTGGGAATAGTAATTTTTACCCCTACGCTATCCAACACTTTTCGTACTGTTGCACTCTCTGGAGTGGGAATAGACATTTTTACCCCTACGCTATCCAACACTTTCCCTACTGTTGCACTCTCTGGAGTGGGAATAGTAATTTTTACCCCTACACTATCCAACACTTTCCCTACTGTTGCACTCTCTGGAGTGGGAATAGTAATTGTTATCCCTACGCTATCCAACACTTTCCCTACTGTTGCACTCTCTGGAGTTGGAATAGTAATTGTTACCCCTACGCTATCCAACACTTTCCCTACTGTTGCACTCTCTGGAGTTGGAATAGTAATTGTTACCCCTACGCTATCCAACACTTTCCCTACTGTTGCACTCTCTGGAGTGGGAATAGAAATTGTTACCCCTACGCTATCCAACTCTTTCCCTACTGTTGCACTCTCTGGAGTGGGAATAGTAATTTTTACCCCTACGCTATCCAACACTTTCCCTACTGTTGCACTCTCTGGAGTGGGAATAGTAATTGTTACCCCTAAGCTATCCAACACTTTCCCTACTGTTGCACCCTCTGGAGTGGGAATAGTAATTTTTACCCCTTTGCTATCCGACACTTTCCCTACTGTTGCACTCTCTGGAGTGGGAATAGTAATTGTTACCCCTAAGCTATCCAACATTTTCCCTACTGTTGCACTCTCTGGAGTGGGAATGGTAATTGTTACCCCTACGCTATCCAACACTTTCCCTACTGTTGCAGTCTTTGGAGTGGGAATAGTAATTTTTACCCCTACGCTATCCAACATTTACTTCCTTTTTTCAATTTGTTTTACATTTTAATTAATTGTTATTTATATTATTATTTTATGTATATACATTTATTTGTAATTTATTATATTTTCATTTATTTATAAGTTATTAAAATTATTTTTTAGAGTTATTATTAATGAAGAATATACTATGTATTATAACTTTATTATTAGTTGTTTTTATTACATGATTTATTAATTTTAAATATTATAATATATTTTAACTATGTTTATTACATTTATAAGTATTGTTTTATTAATATTACATTTTTTTTATTTAAAAAACGATCTTTTTTTTTAAACTATATTTTTGACATCTATATTGTTTTTTCTCGATATTTGTATACTTACCTTGTTAGAGATAGGATGTCGATATTGTTGTAATCAATATTTTTGTTGCGATATTTTTGTATGTAGATATTTTTGTATTCGATATTTTGTCATAGATTCCTTTTGTGTCCTTCAGATAGGCTGCAGTCCGTTGGACTATTGGACGTAAAAAGAAATCAGCAAATTGTGATAAGAGTTTTTAAATAGACCCAATGCCAGACACAATAGGTTGTCCTGTTGGTTGGGTTTTGTTTTTGGGCATTTTTAGAAGAGAATAAAAGTAGGGTGTCTTTACATTTTTCAACTTTAGAAAATCTGCTTCCTTTTTTGATATCCAGTAGTTGGTTTATGCTTCTTCTACCATAGTTGCAATTACTTTTTGCAGTCTTGCTTTTGGGTCCTCAGTTAAGGGTCTGTAATACCATGCATCAGATAGTAGATCTGTGCATTGTTTATGATAGTCAGATTTATTCATCAGGATAATCCCTCCACCTTTATCTGACAGTTTAAGATGAGGTCAGGGTTGTCTTTCAAATCTCATTACACCATTGTTCTTTTATTGCTGTGTTGTGAAACGGTTGTTGCCATGTATTGTCAATTGACTCGATATTTTTAAAGATGACTTGTTCAAAAGAAAGAATCTTGAACATTTCATTAAAATCATTTTTATACATTTCGACATGAAGTTTGAATTCATCCAATGATGGGTTAGGATCAAAACCCAGGACTCTATTCAAGATATGGAATTGCTCATCTGTTTGTATGGTGTTTGTCAGGTTAAACACGAGAGATGGCTTGTCCCGAATATTTGATCTTTTGTCATGATCCTTATTTGTATCCCCGATTCTTCCTCTCCCCATCTCATTTCCTTTTTCTTCATTCCTTGGTTTGGATTTGGCCTATAATAAAGCACAATGGTTCAGCACTCCCCACATCAAACAATAACAATCAAATAAGGATTTACGGAATCCGTTCAGTAGGGCTTAAAAAACATTTTTATTCTTATTTTTCATAGAAAACGTAGCCAATGCGTTTCGTCCAGAGGACTTCTTCAGGCCTACAAAAGCGAATACACAAAAATACATATATTACATACTACTATTTACGAATAAAAACACAATGTATAATACACCACAATCACAAATACGTGATCTATTATATACACATTAGAAATCACATTCCAACTGTATATACAAACATGATTCACCTACTAGACGGATTTTCTTACATATTCATCATATTTATTTTTTACAAAACATGCCGGAGAACAGTCTTTTAAGAATCAATGAGAGAAAGAACCTAATGGACACAATGCTAAGTACAGTGAAGTCGCATTTCAAAACGATATTCCTATAGGGAAGAGCTACTCATAACATGCGTTTTGGGTAATCACTTTGGTTTTTAAAAATTACTGACACTGTGTCAGTGAGAGATTAGTTCTTTTCTTATACACCACGTTTTATTATATTATTTGTACATATTTATAACGCTGATGTTCACATGTTGGAGAGGCCAATCAAATTAATATTAGGGCATATTATTATCTTACCAAAAAGTGATGAGACTAAGTCGATAGTTAATTTGATGAAGAATAAGTATGTTCGCAGAATTTGTCTTTCCAAGAATCCAAGGGTACAAAGGGATAGCCACCTATTGTAAAAAGGAATAATTCTCCATACTTTACTCAAATCACTACAACCACTATTATAACCCCACTGGGAATAAAAACCTACATACCTTTCTATTATACTGCTAACCAGTCCTTCAAGTATTTACTTCTGTTTTTTATCAAGACTGAATTCTTTGAGTGGTGCCAAGTTTCGCATCCAATCTCTGTGGCTCTTGTAATCACCCTTAGTAAAGAGTAAAGATAAGAAAAAATATATAAGATCATAGGTCATATAGATCATTGATCACATTTATATAATATAAAGTGTGCCAAATAGACAAGTTGCGGCATCTGCCTCTTCCTCGACATCTCTGTCAATTTCTTCTCTGATACTGAACCCCGTGGAATCCGTGGAACTCCCAGATGAATCATAATCTTTTTCACTCTGATTCTGATCTGGGGGTTAAACATAATCATCTTTTATATAGGGATATATCTTTTTCTTGAGAGAACTTCTTTAAATCTTTACAAAGCTTCTGTATTTTTGATTGTGTATGGTAGCCTTTCAACTTATTCATTTCATTGTTGATCTCTTCCAAGTGTTTTTTAATCACTGTGATAGGAATAATTGCTTTCAATTTTGATTCACTGATTTGTATTTTTATTGCTATTGCTTCAGATAACCAACCATGTTGCTGTCTTAATAATTAAGACCAACAAGTCACATGTACTTCTCTGAGATGGAGGCCCAATCCTTTCTGAAGGTTAAGTCTTCATGGAATTTTCTTGGGGTATTTTGAACCCAGAGACCTCTGGGTGCAGCATTAGCTCTTAAATATTCATTCATTATGATACTGTGAATAGCTGTCTTTATTTGTTCTCTCTTCTGATTATTAATCAAAATACAGGGAGGGCCATTGGATGTTTAAAGACTAGCAGGGGTTGACTCCCCTACTCAGAAACCAGCAACACATCGCTGGGTCTACAAAATACGTAAGCATACTACTAAAGTGTCCCTTTTAAAGGCAGGTTTTCCTCACCCATCCGAAGGTAGCATGCTTCATCATAGGGTAACCTCCTCGGATTATGAACCTAATCATAACTCAGACCAACAACCCCTCTCTAAAGGGAGCAGCTCAGGGATGTATTTTGGTAGAAAGAGATATACATATATATATATAGATATAAATACCTTAGATGAGCTGAGTGTGATGAGGGGTGCAGAGTAAACTAACTGTGAATTAAAACTACCTCTAGAGTACGCAATAGACTGTATTGGGGTGTCCCCGGGCCAGGATTAAAAACAGTGCTCTAACAGGAAGGGACTCAACCTGCCGTAGAGTGAATAATAGGTCGACATGTTTTAGCCTAATACCCTTGACAGAGGTGTGGCAGCCTTCTGCAGGACCTTATGGAAGCGACTGCAAGGTATAATAAACAAAATTGATGGAAAACAAAAAGAATATTGCCATTGTACAAAACCAGTAGTTGGAGTGGAAGTCAACTATATCAGGCATCCACTGGTAGATTTACCTGAAAGAAACATTATGATTAAAAATTACAGACAATTAAATTGTACGACACAATGTAGCACTCATTCCGACTTTTCTGGGTTACATGAAAGGTCCTGGAACTGAAACAAGGCTACCACTACTCTCAGTAACCAATATGTAAATCCAACTTTGTGCAAATAAGTAAAATGCATGAGCTTACCCGCAAACGTCAAGCAACATGCTTCAACTTTACCCTGACGCAAATCTCAAGATGGCATCAAGTTCTACAATAATAAGAAGACAGATGCAAATCAATATGCTAATGGACAACAAAGTTGGTGAAACAGGCGACTCAATTGCAAACCATATCAATACCCTTACAATGTGAATGTAATGTTGCATTTGATTCTTAGCACACAGTTGGAAGGCGTAAACTATGCTGTTTAATAGTAACAAGACATATGTGTGGAAAGTGTGATCAACGGTGCATCACATCAGACATTATCACACGTGGACACTTATCGTGTCTCACAATCAGCAGCACATCAGAAGATCTCCGCCCCAGTGTACAAAATGAGAACAGATGCCTGGGTTCAATGCATCAAACTTGTGGGAACAACAGCTCCATCCAATCTCATACAGCAGTTAAGTGATTTGAAGAACCTTTGCCTACCAGCTGTTAAAATCAGTCTTTCACATGCAATATGGCACTCCTGCAGGAATGGCTGCTGTAGCAGGTGAAAGTGTTTCGCTGGTAAAACGCATTAAGCAGATTTAATGGGGTATACATACATCATTGCTGACTTCGCCGGATTAGCCTTTGATGAGTCTGTTGTTCAAGATATTCTAACTGTCTCTAGTCTTTTAGACACTCCCATGATACAGAACATGACACAATCAGATGACTGGACTAATCTATTGACAATAAAGAGGATATATACTCGCACCATGACCCATGGAGCAATCATGACACAATATCTTTGGGGCAATCATACCCTAACTGGCCTACTTGTTACCAATGCTCCAAGATTACGAATTGAAGACAAAGCCTTCAGGAAAGACTGCTCCTTGACCGACTGGCGCTGTATTTGATCCCAATTATCAGCACTGCAAATTGAATTGCTGATGCCATACTTCCCCTAAAAGCCACCATCTCAGCCATCCCCTTCAGGAAACACACTGAAGAGTCGAACAAGACCACCAAGGACTACAAAGAATCCCTATTGTCCTAGAAAATCAAGAAGTTCCAAAACAATCTGCCACAGTTCTCTTTAGAAACGATGTATATGTAATCCACTGACAATTACAAACCTCCAGAATTTAATCAACAAGGGCATGGATATGAGTAGAGTTCTGTCCATGCGCGGTTCAGACGCATGGACATTCTATTGGTATCTGCCTCGCGCTGCCCGTGGCGCGTGAGCCCAGCTTAGGTTGACAGTTTGTCGCGTGACTGGTGACAGTTTGACTGTAGAGTTGGAACTTAGCCAGCGCTGTGCTTCACACACGCCTGGCGCTGTCTGTGGGATCTTTATGCTGTAACTTAAATAAATTGACTCACCTTACAGGATATCACCTGTCATCACTACATTTATTGTGGCGAAGAGGATGGGATGAAACTGGAATAGAACGAGTCAGTTGAGGTTGCTGCCCCTGTACGCATCACTAATTACAAAAAAAAAGGGAAGCCACTCAGAACTGGTTTTTTCAGGAGGACTGACATATGCTTTAGGTGCGGTAATTCAGTTCATCCCAGGAATGGCAAACCCTGTCCTGCTAAAAATGTAGTTTGCAGGTCTTGTGGAAATGTTGGCCAGTTTGATAAAGTGTGTCAGGGTCACAAAAGGGAGAATGTCAGAATTGGGCATGTCAAAGACGCTAATGACAGTCAAAACGAGCAGCTCATATATGGTTCTTGTTGTCGCTGACAGTTAAATAAGGGGTGGGGATCCCTCAGAATGTGTTGACCCCTATGCCAACATACTAGTAGGTGACAAGAAGCTTCGCCTCCTCGTGGATTCAGGTGCCCGCATCACCATGATTTCTGAGTCACTTTTTACAGCTAGTTGGGCCAAGAGACAGTTATTTCAGCAGATCGTTCTCCCGTTTCCTACGAGGGATGTAAGATTGATCTCCTGGGGTACTTTGAAGACATCATGAAATTTAAAGGTAGGTGCATTGAGGGAAAAATGTATGTAGACATACAAGGTTTGAACATTCTAGGGTGGTTCTACCAAGGGTTGTTCGATATGATGTTGTGTCAGCGTGCCAAAGAACACCCTGACACAACATGGGTGGAATCACTGATGTTAGCCATCAGTGATTCCACCCATGTTGAAGATCTTTTGAATAAATTCTCCAAAGTCTTTTCAGGTGAGTTGGGTAGAATAAAAGGGTTCAAGCATAGAATAAAAATAAGTGATGGTGCCATACCCACAAACCACAAACTCAGAAGTGTACCATTTAGCATCAGAGAAGATCTCGAGAAAGAACTATTGTCTATCTATAAAAGAGGGGTGATCGAGCTGGTCGAATCTTCAGATTGGTCAACTCCCTTGGTCATAGCATGCAAAAATAACCACACACTCAGAATCTGCATTGACTTGCGCAGTCTAAATAAAAAAATTTGGATCGAGTCTCACCCTCTTCCTAACACCTCAGAAATGTTGACCATTGTAACCGGTGCTAAGATCTTTTCTAAACTCGAACTTGCCTCCGCTTACCACCAGGTTGAACAAAGAATCACACCACCTCACTACGTTCAACTCACCCTCAGGCATGTACCAATTCTATCTTATGCCATTTGGCCTGGCTTCGGCAGCTTCAGTCTTTCAGCGCCTCATGGTCAATCTTGTTAAAGGACTTTAAGAATGTTTCCATCTTTCAAGACGATGTCCTTATTCATGGTAGTGACCAGGCTTCACATGATGAAACATTGACGCAAGTACTGTCTAGGTTCCAGGAATATGGTGTTGTCCTCAAACGTGAGAAATGCGAGTTCTCAAAAGATTCTGTTGAATACCTCGGTCACACCATCACGAGTGCAGGGGCTACGCCCAAACCCAGTCTGGTTCAAGCTATATTGGATGCTTCTCCTCCCAAAGACAAAACAGGAGTGAAGTCACTACTGGGGTTGACGGAGTTCTATTCCCGTTTCATCCCTGATTATGCAACTAAGGTACTTCCCATTTCAAACCTGTTGACAAACCAGACTGTTTTTGTATGGGACAAAGAGTGCAGACATGCTTTTGAGTGGCTACAAACCCAACTCATCACTCTCATGGCGCTGAAACCTTACGATCACTCATTACACTGCACCCTAACCGTCAACGCCACCTGTTACGGTCTTGGTGCTGCCCTGACCCAGCAAGTAGGGGCACAAGAACACACAATTGGGTTTGCATCAAGGGTCATCAAGTCATTGAAAAATAACTACTTGCATGATGGTGGGCCATCAAAAAGTTTAAATGTTACCTTTGTGGCAGGAACTTCACTCTACAAACCAACAATAAACCTTTAGTGGCCATCTTAGGCAAAACCAGCCATCGCAACACTACTCCACGCATAGCTCGTCTTGCATCTAAACTTCTCCAATTCATTTTTGAAATTGTACACATCCCTGGTGGAAAGAACGTACGTGCAGACGCCCTTTTATGTTTGCCACCCATGCCGAACAGTGATGAACAGTGATGAAGAACTTGAAGACTGTATAGTCGCAATTGTTGAACTGCGACATGTTAGTTCGGTAATGAAAGTGATTGGGATGATGCTATGGATCATGATGAAGTACTTAAATGTGTTAAGAAATACATTACTGAAGGCTGGCCAAAATAGAAGAGTTTAGATGTTGATGTACAACCTTATGTAAAAATCTGTGATGAATTATCTGTTGAAGATGGTCTCATTTTCAGAATAGATAAGATTGTCTCCCCCTTCATCCTCAGGAAAACCATCTTCAGGAAAACTTTACTCACAAATGATCCTGAGGGAAATCTGGGTGCTATACTTCTGGTGACCTCAGATGGACAGACATTGACGCAGTTGTCCAAGAATGCACCATTTGTGCTGGCAGTGACAAGACACTACGCACATCCAACCTGTCCCTCACCCTCATTCCCTTGCCAGATAATCCCTGAGATAAGCTAGGCATCAACGTCTTGGGTCTCTTCCACACCCTACCACACTTGAAGCAGTTCACCATAGTCTGAGTGGACTACTACTCCAAATAGCCTTAAGTCAAATTCTTGGCCAAAGTTGACTCTAAAGAGATTCTCGACTTTATGAAAGGGGTTTTCATGCGGGAGGGGTTTCCCAAGGCTGTTAATTCTGACAATGGAGTACAGTTTATCTCTGCTGAAGTTGAAGAATTCTTCAAAGAATCTTCCATTATCCACATCAAAAGCTCTCTCTATCATCCCCAAACCAACGGGCTGGAAGAGAGATTTAACAGAGTCATCGGGGACTGTATACGGTGGGCCCTCGATCATAACAAAGGCATACCAATGGCTGTCAGAACCATGCAGTGGTTCTACAGAACCACGCCCGACTCATCCACAGGTGTGTCTCCCTTTGAAATACTGAAAGGCAGAAAGGCTTGCTCTGATTTTAGACCTGTGTGGATGTCTAAGTGGTTCAAACGTAGAACCCCTGCTCATGAGCGTGACATCATGGTTAGAAACAAAATCAGCGATGTACAAACCAAACAAAAAACATACTTGGACTCCAGAAAACATGTATTCAACCGGAAATTCATGGTGGGTGAGATGGTGAGAATAAAGAAACTAGGTTTTATCAGGAAAGGTGACTCCAAGTTCAGCTAATCAATCTGCATTGATCAAATCTGTGGCAGTGCTGTTCATGTGAATATGCATCCATTGATTGCTGCCCCCCCCGATCCTCCGTGAGGCTTTCATAGCCTGTCCTACCCCCCCTTTGGCGCTCTTGAATAATTCTCTCTCCTCTGGCCTGGTCCCCAGCTCATTTAAAGTTGCCGAGGTTGTGCCCATTCTTAAAAAACCCACGGCAGACCCTACGGTCATGAGTAATTTTCGTCCCATTTCCCTCCTCCCCTACCTCAGCTAAATTCTTGAGTCTCATGTCACGAACACCTTGAGCTCATTCATTGAACATTCACAATTCCTAGACTCCCAACAGGCTGGTTTTAGACCCGACCATTCTACGGAGTCAGTTATACTTTCAGTCATGGAGGAACTGCGGAGAGGGGCAGACTCTAACATCAGTCAGGCTTTGGTGCTCCTGGATCTGTCGGCCGCCTTTGACACGGTCGACCATGATATTCTGGTCGACCGTGTCAGGGAGGCTGGCATTCGGGGTACTTGACTGGGTTCGCTCCTTTCTGAGCAACCGCCGCCACCAGGCGGTCCAGCTTTCTCAGTTTTCTGCTGATAGGGTCAGGCTGACATGTGGCGTCCCCCAGGGCTCCTCCTTATCCCCTCTCCTTTTTAATTTATACCTGACCCCCCTTATTCGATCCTTACAAGGTAGCCATGTCACTGCATTTAATTACGCGGATGACATCCAGCAGGTCTTCGACATCAACTCCTCGGACCAGTCCATTGACAATTTTCAGTCTACCCTCTGTCACATCAGTGACTGGATGGGGGTGAACCACCTCAAACTTAACCCCGACAAGACAGAGTTGGTCCTTGTCGGGGGGGCTGCCAACCCATGGAAATCCATCTTTTGGCATGCGAGGTTGGGCCTTCCCCCCAGTCCAGTCGACTCAGCAAAAAGTCTGGGGGTTATCATCAGTAACGACCTCACGATGAAACCCCAGATCAATGCTGTAGTCTCTTCCAGTTTCTTTCAGTTACGGAAAACTCGAAAGATTGCTCGTTTTCTGACCACTGAGGCTCTTACCTTGGTCTTGCTAGCTTTAGTCATCTCTAGGGGAGACTACGCCAACTCCCTCTATGCTGGCATTCCGGCCTACCAACTGAAGAGGCTGCAACTTGTCCAGAATCAGGCCGCACGTCTTATCTCCCATCAACCTAAGCACCAACACGTCCGTCCTTTGTTAAAATCCCTCCACTGGCTTCCCGTCTCTGAGCGCTGTAAATTCAAATTAGGTTGCACTATTTTTAAGTCCCTGGCCGGTATGGGCCCGTCTTTTATTTCTTCACTACTGCACCCATATGTCCCCTCCCGCAACCTCCGTTCTTCCCACCTGGCCCTACTTAAGGTCTCGGTTTTTAAATGTAAGAAACAGGGAGGACTGAGATTCTCATTCCTTGCTCCTTCCCTCTGGAATACACTCCCTTTAGGCATAAGACTTGTTTCCCCCTTCACTTGTTTTGTAATGGTTATAATTAACGCTCTTCGCCCTTCGGACTGTCTGTCTCCCCATGCTCGAGCGCCAAGAAACCGCCAGGTGTTAGTTGCGCTTTATAAATATTTTTTACATTACATGCATAATTGGTGGAACATGAACAAGATTGTAAATGTAAATGACTCGTGTGGTAAGAGGCTTGTCCAAGGTACTGACACAGTCTCAATACATTTGTCTGTTCAAACTCACAGTTTTGGATGTTGTTAACAACCGATTTGTCTACCCCAGGAGCAGTTGCAGAGACATCAGAGTTCCAATAAGATTCAGGTAATTCTATTCTCTCTCTCTCCTTCCCCTTCTCTTTCTCCCTCCTCTGTTTTTGTGTTTCTACCCTCCTTCTGAGGAAAGAGATATACGTAGTGTTCTGTCCACGAGCGCTTCTGGCGTGTGGACATTCTGTTGTTATCTGCCTCGGCCTGCCCGTTGGCGCGCGAGCCCAGCTCATGCCGACAGTTTGTCTTGTGACTAGTGACAGTTTGAGTGTAGAGTTGGAACTTAGCCAGCGCTGTGCTTGCACGCACGCCTGGCGCTGTCTGTGGGATCTTTATGCTGTAACTTAAATACATCGACACACCATACTGGATGTCTCCTGTCATCACTAGAATATGGTTCAGTTTATTTATCCTCAGACTCACACTAATGGTCTAGTGATTCTCACTACAGCACTAACAGACAACAGTCGACATCTCAAAAGAAAGGTCAAGGGAAATGGCGAGCAGGGGCGTAGGAGACACTAAGGTGTCGATTCCGATCCGGTAAAATAATCCGCCGTACGATTCGTATTCGTAGCCGAATCCGTACGAATGGGAAACTACCGTCCGACCTGCGTATTCCGATCCATTTCCGTCGATTGCCGTACGAATATCAGCGAACCGTACGAACTACAGTCGATGACCCGTACGAATAAGCATCGGGAATCCTACCGTACGATTTGTAAAAATGCCGTACAATCACACTAGTACGATCCTGTACGAAAAGCCTGTCTGCGATTCGTACGGCCCAAAGTATTCGTGCATGAAGAATGATTCATACGGGATCATTCGCCTCACAGCAAGCAGCATCAACACATACCACACGTGTACCCCTCGATCAAGCCTACGCGAACCCCCCCACCCGCCAACGGCCCGTACAAGTCAACCGCACGCACAAGTACGACATGCAAACACCCCCATCAAGCCTACGCGAACCCCCCCACCCGCCAACGGCCCGTACAAGTCAACCGCACGCACAAGTACGACACGCACACCCCCCTTCAAGCCCACGCGAACCCCCCCACCCGCCAACAGCCCGTACAAGTCAACCGCACACACAAGTATGACACGCACACCCCCCCATCAAGCCCACGCGAACCTCCCCACCCGCCAACGGCCCGTACAAGTCAACCGCACGCACAAGTACGACACACACCCCCCCATCAAGCCCACGCGAACCCCCCCACCCGCCAACGGCCCGTACAAGTCAACCGCACGCACAAGTACGACACGCACACACCCCCATCAAGCCTACGCGAACCCCCCCACCCGCCAACGGCCCGTACAAGTCAACCGCACGCACAAGTACGACACGCACACCCCCCATCAAGCCCACGCGATTCCCCCCACCCGCCAACGGCCCGTACAAGTCAACCGCATGCACAAGTACGACATGCACCCCCCCCATCAAGCCCACGCAAACCCCCCACCCGCCAACGGCCCGTACAGGTCAACCACACGCACAAGTACGACACACACACACCCCCATCAAGCCTACGCGAACCCCCACCCGCCAACGGCCCGTACAAGTCAACCGCACGCACAAGTATGACACGCACACACCCCCATCAAGCCCACGCTAACCCCCCACCCGCCAACGGCCTGTACAAGTCAAACGCACGCACAAGTACGACACGCACACACCCCCATCAAGCCTACGCGAACCCCCCCACCCGCCAACGGCCCGTACAAGTCAACCGCACGCACAAGTACGACACCCACACACCCCATCAAGCCTACGCGAATCCCCCACCCGCCAACGGCCCGTACAAGTCAACCGCACGCACAAGTACGACACGAACACCCCCCCATCAAGTCCACGTGAAACTCCCCACCCGCCAACGGCCCGTACAAGTCAACCGCACGCACAAGTACAACACGCACACCCCCCCATCAAGCCCGCGCAAACCCCCCACCCGCCAACGGCCCGTACAAGTCAACCGCACGCATAAGTACGACACGCACACACCCCCATCAAGCCTACGCGAACCCCCTTACCCGCCAACGGCCCGTACAAGTCAACCGCACACACAAGTATGACACGCACACCCCCCCATCAAGCCCACGCGAACCCCCCCACCCGCCAATGGCCCATACAAGTCAACCGTACGCACAAGTCCGACACGCACACCCCCCCATCAAGCCCACGCGAATCCCCCCACCCGCCAACGGCCCGTACAAGTCAGCCGCACGTACAAGTACAACACGCACACCCCCCATCAAGCCCACGCGAACCCCCCCACCCGCCAACGGCCCGTACAAGTCAACCGCACGCACAAGTACGACATGCACACCCCCCATCAAGCCCACGTGAACCCCCCATCCGCCAATGGCCCGTACAAGTCAACCGCACGCACAAGTACGACACGCACACCCCCCCATCAAGCCCACGCGAACCCCCACCCTCAAACGGCCCGTACAAGTCAACCACAGGCACAAGTACAAGACGCACACACCCCCATCAAGCCTACGTGAACCCCTCCACCCGTCAACGGCCCGTACAAGTCAACTGCACGCACAAGTACGACATGCACACCCTCCCATCAAGCCCACGCGAACCCCCCCACCCGCCAACGGCCCGTATGAGTCAACCGCACGCACAAGTACGACACGCACAGCCCCCCATCATGCCCACGCGAACCCCCCCACCCGCCAACGGCCCGTACAAGTTAACCGCACGCACAAGTACGACACGCACACCCCCCATCAAGCCCACGCGAACGCCCCCACCCGCCAATGGCCCGTACAAGTCAACCGCACGCACAAGTACGACACGTATACATAACGTCAACACCTAAACCAGCACAAGGACTTTGCTAACGAGTCGCACAACAACACAGAACATGTCTCCTGTGTACACACCATTGAGAAACAATGTCCTGGTCACAGCCAAACAGGCAAACAGAGGTCAACACTAACACCCACCCCATATAACACACACACCACCAATTCAAATTAAGCCACAGCTACAAATTGACCAATAAAAGGGTCCACACATACAACCCATCATCCTTTGCAACATACCCATTCTTGCGAAGACACAGACATCTCACCAACAATTGCAGCCACACACCTTCACACATACACCCTATCACATCTACACCCACACCATCCCCTTCACAATCAGACCCACACACCTTCATCCATACACACCATCACCCCCTCAATCACATACAACCCACACCATGACCACACCCAAGAATCTAAAGTTCACTAACCCGGAGATGGATATCCTTACAGATGAAGTCATCAGAGTCGAGCCATAGCTGTTTGGCGCATTGGTCAGACAGACCAGCATGGCTGAAAAAACACGCATGTGGGAGAGGATCGTTGACAAGGTCAATGCTGTTGCACCCATCAGGCGCACCAGGCAAGAATGCCAGGTCAGGTGGTATGATCTGCGGAGGATGGTCAAGAAGAAAATGGACCAGGACTACGCCAATGCACACTACACTGGAGGTGGTGGTCCCCGCAGACCTCCTGTATACCATCTCTGGGAGGAGAAAGTCATGGCCCTGCTGCCACCGGTGGGAGTACATGGAATTGAAGGAGCCGTTGAGTCTGGTGAGTGTACAATAAACACATGTTACATGGGTGGACTTACAACAGTGCCCAGCAGCATGGGGTGGGTGGCCATGAGTCCCAGCAGTACACAACTGAATGGGGGTAGTTGCAAGGGGGAGGCACAAAGGGTGGAAGGTGTAGGGTAGGAGGCTGCTCTCATCCCATATGTCCCAGGGACACACCCAAGCACCATGCCCAATGCACAGGGATACGAAAATATCACACAAGATAGTAGACCACAGCTTCTAAACAATTTCATGTTGCTGACACACCTTTTGGAGATGCATCATTTTGTGACACAGTAAGGCAGTGTAGCCAGCGAGCGAGCACAAACAACCTGTCTCCATCCCTCTGTTGCCCTCCTCCCTCTCTCTCCCTCCCTCCGTCTCCCTCCATCCCTGTCTCCCTCTCCCTCTGTCTCCCTCCCTCTGTCTCCCTTCCTCCCTCTGACTCCATCTGACTCCCTCATCCCTGTTTCCCTCTCCCTCTGTCTCCCTCCCTCTGTCTCCCTCCCTCCCTCTGACTCCCTCCATCCCTGTCTCCCTCTCCCTCTGTCGCCCTCCCTCCCTCTGACTCCCTCCATCCATGTCTCCCTCTGTCTCCCTCCCTCTGTCTACCTCCCTCCCTCTGACTCCCTCATCCCTGTCTCACTCTCCCTCTGTCTCCCTCTCCCTCTGTCTCCCTCCCTCTGACTCCCTCCATCCCTGTCTCCCTCTCCCTCTGTCTCCCTCCCTCTGTCTCCCTCCCTCCCTCTGTCTCCCTCCCTCCCTTTGACTCCCTCCATTCCTGTCTCCCTCTCCCTCTGTCTCCCTCCCTCTGTCTCCCTCCCTCCCTCCCTCTGTCTCCCTCCCTTCCTTCCTCTGACTCCCTCCATCCCTGTCTTACTCTCCCTCTGTCTCCCTCTCCCTCTGTCTCTCTCCCTCCCTCTGACTCCCTCCATCCCTGTCTCCTTCTCCCTCTGTCTCCCTCCCTCCCTCTGTATCCATCCCTCAGTGTTCCTCTCTATGTCACCTCACCCAGCTCCCTGGGCACACACACAGTTGCACCCGAGCACTGCACAGGCCTTATAAAGACCATAGAGCAGAGTGTCTAGGGATGTCTCCTAATTACCAGCAGTCATGTACTAAGTGCCTCCGACACACCCACCATTTGCAGGCGACACTGTACTGTGTCAGGACACACAGTTTGGAAAGCTCTGTAGTACACAATGGGCCCAGGTGTAGGCAGCACAAGTCCCTCCTGTGATCATTGCAAACACAAACACCAAGACAAGGTCACACATCCTGTGCAGGAACCCACAACCACGATTATGCCAGCATGCTACATGAGGGGACAGCCCAATCCCGAAGGATGGACGCTTGCAAATCACACACAAACTACTAGCAGGGCCTGTCATACACCCCGCTTACAGAAACTCATCCCCTGGAACAGGCAATGGAGTGCAACACTGTCCCAATTGTCATGTACCACAACTAAACACCCACTCATATGAATACGCATACAACTTTAACATGCACATTGCAGATGCTCCAGTCCATTGTGCCTCTCACACAATGCACGTGCCCCATCTCATGAACGTTGTGGATGCACTTAAGTACCAACATGGACATAGGTATTGACATGGTGATACGTCTTGGAGAAGTGCCAAGTTCTAAAGCCATGATCTAGAAGTGGGTGTACAGGTGCTGGGGTGTTGGCATTGGTTGGCCATCACGGAACAGCAACACCTATCCAAAGTAGAAGAATGTATCCAAATAAATAATGCTCTGTCTCTTACATGAACATGCTGCATCTAAACTCTGTGCATGCTTGACGCTGGCATAAGGATTTACACTGTATCCTGGATGTTGCGTGAACCAGAGCACTGCTGTATATGTGTTGTGCCAGCAAGACAAGACACAGCAATGGCTGTGTCAGTCATTGTCAAGAGAATGGAAGAAGGAAAATACCCCAGAGTACATGTTAATTTACTACCACTACATACACAACTGAACAATGACAACAATGTAAAGCTTGTGGAACTGTGATGCTGATAATGGCTAACTAATTAAGATGTCACTTGATTGTGCATTAACAGTGTCTGTCTCTCCCACACACACACAGGGCAACGTGCGGAGACCCCCCCAACCAGGGGGGAGAAGGATCCCAGTCCCAATGGGCTGTAGCACTCTGCCCAAGCTCACCTGATTACGTGACCTCCCCCTATGGAGCTACAAGTACTAAACTCCTGTGATGGGTGCAACGCATCCAGAACAACTAGCCACGTCCGTCAATTATCTACCCCAGAACGGCCAAATAACACCACACCCAAGAGACGTGGTCATGGTGTGTGTCCCCTGTGGCTACTTGACTGACTGTGACGGCTATGTTGAAGTGGTGTGACCAGGTCGTGTACTGCCACGTGACTGTAAGGAAGCCGATTTTTGCTGCTGTGGTGTTGACAAGGTAACACTGTACAATATTGTGCCTATGGAAGGTAAGTGTGTGCTGTACAAGGCACATGACCTGGTGGTACGTAGGCACACTGTCATGTGGCTCAGCATAGTCTTGCCAGTATGTGTTGCACACACAGGAATAGAAGCTGTAATGGGTGAGTTTGAGGCATCGTGATAACAGGAGGATAATTGTCTGGTGTTCTCTGTGTGTAGGGTGGCTGGAGCATGCTCTACAAATGGATGGAAGGAGGGGTATCCTGTAGGCGTGTGTGGTCCTGGATAGTGTGCGCTGCATTGTGGCTGTCTATGCAGCAGGAGGAATGAGTGAAGACATGACGGCAGGAGGGGTGGGACAACTTGCAAAAAAAGCACATACCACAAGGGCATTGGCAAGCCACAAAATGACATGTGTATGTGAATGCAGGAGTGCCTGCTTCACTCAGGGTCACTGCAAATAAAATGGCACAGTAATCACCAAAGATCACGGTCACAGGATCAGGCCCCTTAGCGACAAGTGGGGCACAGGACACACAGCGTCAGCAGGTGTAGACTACAGCTAGTGTGTTCCAAGCTAAACAGCAGCTACACAGCCATCTACCTCACACACAATATAGAACTTTAGCCGTAACCAACACCATGCATGTAGTCACTGTGCACGTAAACACATAACAAGAATAAGCTTACTTCATGCCATATAGTATACATGCACATTAGAAGGACATGTGCGTTGACATCAAGGAGGCACAATATTCAGTTGAAATCACACGTCATGCACAACATAATGATTTACCTTGTGAGCCCATGGAGCATTATCAAACATACATGGTCATTGGCATTGGCAAGAAGACAAAAAAAGTCCATGAATGATGTCACCTGTAATGCAGCAGAACGATTCGCTACAAGCCTGCCAGGGACTGGCCATACCTTTCTTCATCAGAGTGGTGTGATGCTCAAAGGGTTCCACCTCCAAATAGCCCCTTGGTCTGAGTACAAATGACAGACACAAAAGGGTGATCAGGCGAGGGAAGGAGAGGATGGGAACTGCAGGGAAGGAGACCTGAAACAGAGGCAAATAACCATTAGGAGTACTTTCTCATGTCACTGACACTACAAATACCTCATGAGATACACTGTACCAGTCACACCTGTGAAGTGTAACGACTGTAGCCAATTTGAGATCACTCATTATGCTATCACATGAGATCCGATGCTGTAACACGGACACATAAAACCTAGGACAGTCTGTCATCTATTTGAGCCTTGTGTAATGCTCACAAGTCAGCTACTATGCAATGCGATCTGTGTGGACAAAAAATAATTCACAGTGTCTGATGATGTGGACCCTACAAACAAATTTAAATATATGGCAATGCTACTTACGCAAAGTGTAATATCTGTATTCGTTTATGTGTACCCGTGAGGGCCATGTAGGCAAACTTGGCATCACCCACAACAGCGGTAAGAATCACGTATGATGAGGAAGCTAATGACCTACATGCAATGAAGGCACTCTGTAGGCAGTCATTTGCTCTATCAACTTTGGATCACTAAGCTAAACATGACAAGCAGGTTAAAAATAACTCAACAGCAAGTGATGTTGATCCAAGCCACATAATGAACCATACCGTCACCGACGGTGAGGGTCAGTCACCGTAATCAGTCGGTCGCAATCCTCACAGGCTTGGAAACGGCCATCCCTATTGGCACCGTCCTGAGTCGGACAACCCAAGTTAAATGATCAGAAGTGATCGTACTATGAGTTGACACAAAATGAGTAAGGTTACACTTATACGGGAACTGCGCTGCTGGCGTGCAAAAAGAGGACCTGACGTGAGCACGCGGAGGCGACGTATAAGTACTCAGACAACGTCGTCACAGCGCACACAACGCCAACGACACACGCGGAGCCGCAGACGATGCCTACCGACACACAAGGGTACTGCTAAGCCGAAATTGGCAGATCCAGTCTGACGCTTGGGGATATTCTAAGGTGAGGAATATAATACTGACCTGTTTCCTTCATATGCAAACAGCATGCACAATATCGCACATGGCACACACATGACGTGGTCACACAGGGTCACACAGGGTCATGCTGCGCGTCAACCCCACATCTGTGACAGTGGGCATGTTGCTGTCATCATGTGACAGTTCCCTGCACTGAATGGTGTGCCATTCCAGTGTTGATGTGCATCACAACATGTTGCAGACGTTACTCAGGTGCGAAGTGTTGAATGTATGTGATACACATGTGCACAATGATTAATGACATGTCTCAACAGCTCTTCACACATCAACTGAGCCACAAGGTCACAGTCCCAGTGCTTCTTCAATGTCTGACACACCTGGGGCCTGCTGATGTAAGGATGCCATGCTGATGTATGCATCCACATCGTCAACATGAGTCTAGACGACATCCCTGCAATGTGATTTCCTGGGGTCACTCTCCCAATGGTGACATGAAGGAGGTCAGGAACGCAGCCTACACAAGCGTTCACTTGAGCAAGTCTGACGCACTGTACCCCAATGGTACGTGCGTGTGTACGCGTCGTTTCTCTATTGCATTGTAGCCATACGTGAGCACAGCGTACCCCAATGGTACATGCGTGTGTACGCCTGATTTCCCTATTGCATTGTAGCCATACGCGAGCACATCGTACCCCAATGGTACGTGCGTGTGTACGCCTGGTTACCCTATTGCATTGTAGCCATACGTGAGCACAGCGTACTCCAATGATACGTGCGTGTGTACGCCTGGTTTCGTTATTGCATTGTAGCCATACGCGAGCACAGCATACCCCATGGTACGTGCTTGTGTACGCGTCGTTTCCCTATTGCATTATAGCCATACGCGAGCACAGCGTACCCCAAAGGTACGTGCGTGTGTACGCCTGGTTTCCCTATTGCATTGTAGCCATACGCGAGCACAGCGTACCCCAATGGTACGTGCGTGTATACGCGTCGTTTCCCATTTGCATTGTAGCCATACGCGAGCACAGCGTACCCCAATGGTACGTGCGTGTGTACGCCTGGTTTCCCTATTGCATTGTAGCCATACGCGAGCACAGCGTACCCCAATGGTACGTGCGTGTGTACACCTGGTTTCCCTTTTGCATTGTAGCCATACGCGAGCACAGCTTACCCCAATGGTCCGTGCGTGTGTACGCCTCGTTTCACCATTGAATGGGTTGCATTTGCAACGGCAATCGCACCGCACTTGTGTGGGTATTTAAATAAATACATAGGGGACATCTAGGGGAACAGTGGAATGATCAGAATGCAGCCAGGTTGTCATGGATACAGAGAGTTTAGAGCCTCCTACAGGTGTTCTAGAAAATTCAGTTGGGCAAAAGTATACAATGTTGCAAAAGTTGTTCAGCTCTGGCTCAGTTTTCAAACAATGCATATGTGTGTCATGGCCTTATGTGTGATGGGATTGGATGAAACATAGGATGCAAACTATGGTGGCCTATCACACACTACTCCTTGGACTCACAGACCCTCTGCAGCACCAATATAAGGCAGCATATGGCTGTGGGAGGGCACTTGCCTGCACAACATTGGAGTGGAAAACACAGCTGCTGTCTCTGTATCCTCTGGACCCTGATTAGCTGAGCATGGAGAGGGCACCTGCATTCAGTGATGGTGAGAACAAGGCCCTGCTGGATGCCCTCCTGCCTAACTACAGCAAGCTGTATGGGAGACAAGAGGAGCAGGTGAGTGATGTGTGCACTACCTTGGAGTGTGCACCTGTTGTGTGTGTGACACTATAGCCACTGTGTATGTATAGTGGATAGATGCTATGTTGTTGGGATTGAGTGCCAGGGTGTACAGTGTTGTTTGAAGAGGGTTCTTTGTTGTAGTGGGGGGTGTGACAGCATGTCACGTGCTGCAGTGCACCCAGATGTAGCATATATTGCTCAGTGAGTGCCATGCTCAAAGAGTGGTTTGCACCCCTTATGTCATCTGTAGCCTTTAAATGGCATGTAGTGCAGTTCTGTTTGCTCACAGGCCACATACTCCTGGACAATGATGCAAATGTGTGGAGCATCCGATGCCCTGTTGTCCTCTAGTATTTTGTGCACATATGTGTGTCTTTGTAACATGGACCAGGTGTACTGATGTTCTTTAACTTTACATTCGTGACAGGTATCTGCCTATGAGAAGGGTGAAATCTGGCTGGCCATCGCCAGGGCTGTGAGGAGTGAGGGGGGGGGGGCCTCGCAGGAGACTCAGAAACATCAAGAAGAGGTGGCAGGATATCCGGTGCTGGACCCGCCGCATCGCCAGGGTACAGCTGAAGCTGGAAGTTCCACGCCGGCATGGCGGCACCCGCCACCTCACCCCCCAAATGCTCCGGTTCCTGGAAGTGATGTTCTCAGACCTCCATAGGCAGTTGCAGGAGGAACAGCAGCAAGAAGGGGGTAGGTACATGTCTGTTTGTTGTCATGTGTGTCACATGCTACCTGCAGTGCTCCGAGGCATGGTAACACTCCCATAGTTGGAGTGGTGTGGTCAGACAGGCACTTTATGCATTGGCATGAGAATGGCCCAGTTTCAGCAGCTGCTTCTTTACATGCCTTGCCCTACTCCACATTTGACCAGCGCTTTGGCTAATGATTGTTTTTCACATGTACTCCTATGGTGCAATGTATTAGTATGCATCTTCCTTTGCACATCATCATGTTGGAGGGGGTCTGTGACACCTGTTGGTACCTTACATGTCGCACCACATGAGCACTGTGTCTGCCCTTCTTCATATTTTGGCACACACTGGGCAGTGCGTGCGTGCATATTCTCAAAATATGTTGCATGTTGTTTGTAAATAATATTGATGGTCAGCCACACAATGTGACTTTGGGTGTAGACAGCTGTGATGCCAGTATGAGGTGATGGAACACTTGGTTCAGGTCCCAGGATGGCATCACATGGCAGTTCAGGCAGGACTTTTCCCATGTGGCACAAGGTCGAAGCGAATCAAACATGACCAGGTCTGGATTTGGGTGGCAGGGTGGGCAAATGAACTGTGATTCATCATCAGCTATCCTGTTGTCAGGCAGTGGCTCATCATTGTGTCTCTCATACAAGTTTTAGCCTTGCCTGTTACTTGTATCCTACTATACATTGAGCGTTGTGTCTCTTATAATTGCCCAAGACTAGGCTTAGCATTGTGCAGAGTTCAGTGGCATGTGACTCATGATGCATGCCATGTTTAGAAAAGTGCCCAAATGATTTGTAGCTGATATGTCTGATGTGTACAGGTGACTGATATGTTTTTCTTATTCTCCTTGCCAACAGCATCATCAACAGAATCTGGAGGAGACACAGGCGCGGACCAGGCAGAGGGACCCAGCGACAGTGCCACCTGCTTTGAGGAGTCAGAGGGAGGCAGTGGCACGGAGGGTGAGGAGAGTCTGAAGGCCGGACCCCATGTGACTGACACATCCTACCTTGCGGACGGCTCGGCATCAGACTCTCAGGAGGAGGGGGAATATGCAGCAATGGTCTCTTCTTCATCTTTGGCTGGCCTCTCCTCCTCCAGTACCATCTCCACCTTCCCAGTTGTTAGGATCCCTAGGGTCCGTGCTAGCCCCCATGTCTCCTTTGTTCACAGCACCACAGCACCTGCCCCTGTGTCCCCTGCTGCCCTCAGTGCTGAGTCCGTGGACCTAGTCCGGCAGATTATAGTAGGTCAGACATCCATGTTGACTGTCCTCCATGGACATACACGACTCATTACACAGTTGGTGTCGTTCATGGAGGGCATGTCATCTGCCATGTCTGCTCTACGTCGGAGTGTGGCTGCCATAGAGTCAACACTGACGGCGGCTCTGTACACCCAGCAGCATCTGTCGCCCCCCATCCTTCAGACCCATCCACCTCAGCCTCTCCCATACCTACCCAACATACGCGCAGACGCCACAGGTCAGACATAACAACAGACACACCACGCACACCCACACGGCAGAAAAAACTCAAATCTCCACGCACACAATCTCAAGGGGATGTAGGCACACCCACAGGGAGAGGGGACACACCTCACACACGCATCCACAGACCGAGGACAACAGACTCACAGCCCTCTACCTCCACCCCCAATGTGTCCCCGGGTTCAGGTGGTAGTTTTTCCGAACTGGCTGAAGTGTGCAGCCAAGTTTTTCTTGCTACTTTCTGTGATGCACCGGCCAGTGTGGATGAATCCACAACACCTGCACCCACTCCACCTGTCCTTCCCTCTCCTGTCCATGCGGTGCCGGAGGATTCCACAGATGATGCCCCCATAGTTTCCAGTGCGGATTGAACTCCATGTGCAGGCAAGTTTGGGTGTGAGAACATCCATGAAGGCACAAACTGTTTTTCTGACTTGTTTGGACTGGCCATTGGCCTTTTATGAGCAAGGACTCTTATTTGCGTTTTCAATTTTGAACCAGCTGAATAAAGCTATTTATTTCAGTTTCTGTACTTTAGTTTGTCTCATAATGTCTGTGTCTGGTGTGTGATGTTCAAATTTGGGTATAGTAACATGTGTCTATTTCCTGATGGTAATGAGGTTAACAATGGTATGTTTTTGCTTTAACTGCTGGGCACTGGTGGGGGTCTTAGCCACACACACACACTCTAATGCTGGGCACTGCTGGGCAATGGTGGGGGTCTTAGACACACACTCTAATGCTGGGCACTGCTGGGCACTGGTGGGGGTCTTAGCCACACACACTCTAATGCTGGGCACTGCTGGGCACTGGTGGGGGTCTTAGCCACACACACTCTAATGCTGGGCACTGGTGGGGGTCTTAGCCACACACACACTCTAATGCTGGGCACTGCTGGGCACTGGTGGGGGTCTTAGCCACACACACTGTAATGCTGGGCACTGGTGGGCACTGGTGGGGGTCTTAGCCACACACACTCTAATGCTGGGCACTGGTGGGCACGGGTGGGGGTCTTAGCCACACACACTCTAATGGTGGGCACTGGTGGGCAATGGTGGAGGTCTTAGCCATACACACTGTAATGCTGGGCACTGGTGGGGGTCTTAGCCACACACACTGTAATGCTGGGCACTGGTGGGCACTGGTGGGGGTCTTAGCCACACACACTCTAATGCTGGGCACTGGTGGGGGTCTTAGCCACACACACTCTAATGCTGGGCACTGGTGGGGGTCTTAGCCACACACACTGTAATGCTGGGCACTGGTGGGCACTGGTGGGGGTCTTAGCCACACACACTCTAATGCTGGGCACTGCTGGGCACTGGTGGGGGTCTTAGCCACACACACCCTATGCTGCTGGTCACTGCTCGGTGTGTTTTCTAGATACCTCTTACGCTTACACTGACTTAGCAGACGTATGTCCCACACGTCTCCGTATTACACTGGTGATGTGCAGTGACGTACCGTACCTCGAGGTCGATGACGTAGGTGCGGCTCGTCTCCGTATTACACTGGTGATGTGCGGTGACGTACCGTACCCCGAGGTCGATGACGTAGGTGCGGCACGTCTCCCTATTACACTGGTGATGTGCGGTGGTGTACCGTACCCCGAGGTCGATGACGTAGGTGCGGCACGTCTCCGTATTACACTGGTGATGTGCGGTGACGTACCGTACCCCGAGGTCGATGACGTAGGTCCGGCACGTCTCCGTATTACACTGGTGATGTGCGGTGATGTACCGTACCCCGAGGTCGATGACGTAGGTGCGGCACGTCTCCGTATTACACTGGTGATGTGCGGAAGTGTGTGGCGCAACTTACCCAGCCATTACAGTCGTGCAATGGAGAGGTGCGCGTGTGGCACCACGTACAGATATGTTGGACTTCGTTGTACTCACCATCTGCGCCGTCGTCGGTTTCTATGCACGAGGTGGTGGCCGTACAGGATTGGGATGACACGGACTATGGCGTTCATGTCTTGCTTGTCACGTACCGGGGTGCGGTTCGTGCCGGACTCTGGTTTTACGGTAGTTTTGAGCTCTCGTAGCAAAAGAGCCGTACGGAGTGTGTTCAACACGGATCGTACTTCCTGGTTCAGAAGACGCGCTCTATTTAAGTTTGGACATAGCGTGGAGCGTCATTCGACACCAATTCATATGGACTTTCGATTTGTACGGCGTTTTTTACGAGGCGTATGGAGTGACGCTTTTGGTTGGGATCGTACTTGCTGATTCGTACGGGGACGCTTACAGGTACGATTCGTACGGGGAAAAACGCTCCGAACTGCAATTCGGAGCGCTTTTTACCGGATCGGAATCGACCCTTAAATGTCTGGGGGGGACAGGGACAACCTTTTGGACTTTCCAGTGTCCCGATTCCAATTGACCATTGTCTAGGAACCGTACACTCCGTTAAAAGAATACAATCACATAGTTTTGTAGTGAAACATTGATAAAGGCAGCCATGTAGTCACAGTTTGCAGGTATGCTTCGATTCACAAGATAATAAGACCAAATGTGAAAAAACATGTTTTTGAATCTTACATCTTCAAGCACAAAGCAAACAAAGATGGGATGAAAAAGGAACAATAAACTGAATGCTCTTTGCGACATGTGCATGATTGTGAGGGACTGTACAATTTACTTGTGAGGAAGCACATCTTTAACAACTGTCAAAATCAGCACCTGCACCAGTACATGGTGGACTCGGATCTGACCTCCCCCGAAGTATTGGGAAAGAAGGAAGACTAGTGGTTCCGTACCAGAGTGCAACAAAGGTCTCATGGTGGTGCTGGCCAGAAGAAGCAAGAGTATTCTAAGGTCCAAGAGAAAGGTGGCGAGAAATCTAAAGAAAAGAATCTTCTGAAGGTCATCTGAAATCTTTCTCTGGGGGTAGGTCCCACTCCTCTTCCTACTCTAACAAGAAACCATGGTGCTATTTGTGTAAGGAAAAAGGTAAAAGGGCAAAGGATGCCGATTTCTCTAAGTCTAACACCGATACTGCTACCACTAATCCTAAACCTCCTAGTGCTCCTAGCAATAGCACTGGTAGTAGTAGGGCCCCCAAGAGTTTAGCTGGGTTAACCTTGTGTACTAAAGTTGGTTCTTGCCTAGCCAGGACACCCACTCAGGCTATTTTAGCCTGTGATGGTGGCACTGAGATTGCCACCTGTGAAATGGCCCCTCGGGAAAGGACCCCGGGGACACCGTCAAGTAAACCACCCGGGCTACCACCACTCAGACTCTCACCTTTCCCGGCAGATCCTACAGCGGCAGCGGCCATGACAACAGAATCCCCTCCCCTCTCTGTTTTGCAGGAACCAACCCGGGAAGCCCGAGAACCGGAAGCACTCCCGCCTGACCCCGGAAGTCCAGCCTCCCCGCCGCCGGCAAGAGACAGAAAAGACGGAAGCAGAGGACCAGAAGGCGTCGATAGATCGTGGCAGGAGATTGCGACTGGCGAAGAGGAAGAGAGCGGAGAGAACGGAGAAACAGACAAGTGGTGTGAGGACTGGTGGAGTCCCCAGGAGGAAGCTGAAGAGCGGCCGCAACTCACCCGGAGAGTTGCGGCGGAGCGCGTGAGTAACACCTAGCCTCTCTGTTGCACCTTAAGTGCCTGTACATAGTTTAGAGCATTTGTCTTACCTACTGTGCACTATTTAGGCACGCTAACCTTGACAGTTCACTGTGAATAATCGTAAAGCACCTATGATGTACATAGCCCTATGATACTAACCCCCCCCGACACGATTCACGCTGCTGCACTAGTTTCTTTTTCTTCGTCCATACCCCGGCGCCCTGAAACCCGATATCCTTCTCCCCTCACGGTTCTATTACAAGCCCTCACAACCCGGTGCTGGTAGTGGTGTATATATACCTTTACGGTGGGACTAACGGCTCCTTTCTGTCTTCTCTTACCGCCCTCCGGAGGACTCCCCGAGGCAGAGCGGACTCCCATCCCGAGACCCGGACCATCACCAGAGCCCTCGACCTTCACCCAAGACCCGGACCGGCACTCCAAGACCAACCCTTCATCCCGAGACCCGGACCATCACCAGAGCCCTCGACCTTCACCCAAGACCCGGACCGGCACTCCAAGACCAACCCTTCACCCCAAGACCCGGACCCCTTCGAATCCGTCCTTGCCTTACCAACCATCCACCGCGCAGATTTAGTTTCTTTGGTTTCATTCCTCCCTCACCCCTCTTGGACTACATTATCAGGACTCTCAGTATATATAATAAAACACACTATTGCACGCTATATCCGGCCTCCTTGCCTGCTTTTCCAGCCAGACGACCGCCCACGATCACAACTGGTGTCAGAAGTGGGATCGCCTGGAAGCATGGAGGCCGCGGTGAAAAGAATGACTGAGTCCCAAGAACAGCTAGGGAAACTCATGGAGCGGTTTCTGAAGACCGCTGAAGACGACCGTGGCCAATTGCACGACGTCCTTAAAGGACAAGGGGACTCCCATGATCAAGCAATGGGGAAGCTCACCGACGTTCTGGGCCAACAGAGACCGATGACCTCTCTCCCCTCAGTAGTTCTTCAGAAGTATGTACCGGGGGAAGACCCGGACTACTTCTTCACAAATTTTGAGAGGCTAGCCCAAGCCGCTGCATGGCCAAATGATTGCTGGGGTCAATATCTAGGCCCCTTGTTGACAGGTGATCTCCAGGCGGCATATCAACAGGCCAATATACAGGGCAATACGCCATATACGGATATCAAGAAGTGTATCTTGGAACACCTCGGTATAGACGATGAACGATATAGAGTAAATCTACGGCAGATCAGGGAAGGACCCCAGGAAACCCCTAGAGCCCTGTCCTTTAGGGTGAAGGACCTAACCAACCGTTGGCTCAGACCTGAAGTCTCCTCTAAGGAAGATATCCTCGAGAAGCTATACCTCGAGCAATTCCTGGCATCCCTACACCCAGGTACCCAACGGTGGGTGAGACAACACGCCCGCCTCACCCTAGAGACTGCAGTGGAAATAGCAAGCGCCTACAGCCGAGCCCAGGAACAACAGCGACACAAAGAGGAACACCCGTTCAAACCACACATCCCTACAGGCGTCCGCCCCCACCGGCCCTCGTTGCCACGACGTCCTGAACTGCCACCCGTTATACCTGCCCCGCTCTTGTATAGACCGACCAATCCAGGGCCCCAGTGTTACAGTTGCGGTGGGTTTGGTCATATTGCACGGCATTGCCCTCAGAAAGACGAGCCCATGGAAGTGGGCTTGGTGCACAACTACGTATGCTCTCCTCCGGACCTGGCTCCTCCCCCGTTCAGATGTCCAGTGACCATCAACGGACATGAGGTCCTGGCCCTAGCAGATACTGGGTGTCGTCAGAGTGTACTCAGGCCACAAGACCTGACCTCTTCACTGGAACCTCCTTCTGGCATGGTTGCCATACAGTGTGTACACGGGGACACCAAAAGATACCCCACCACCCGGGTACAGGTTCAACACCCTAAGTACCCCGGTACCACTCTCTCCGTAGGTCTCATCCCCGCTCTCCCAGAGCAGGCCATACTAGGAAGAGACTACTCCGGTCTACCTCAACTTCTCCAGGACCCCACCGACTCCCTATCCAGATGATGGGAAGAAGCACCGTATCCACAAGGACTGTCTCCACCAGCCAAAGAATCCAAGATACACAAAACCCAAACCCAGAAAAGGAAGGAAAGGAGGGAATACACAGAAGTGCACCTCACCACGGCAGAAGACCACCCCTGGCAGACGGACAGAGAATTCCGGGCGGCACAACAGGAGGACCCCCACCTACAAGAGGCGTGGGGCAGAGCCCTGGAACACGAGGACCCCCTTAAAGTAGGTCCCTATTTTTATAAAAACAAAGGGTTATTGTACCGTAAGGGAGGGGCCCAACAAAAACCCCACCTCCTGATCCCTGGCCCTTTCCAGGACAAAGTACTCTATCTGGCCCATAGTCACCTCCTGGGGGGCCATTTCAGTGACGAGAAGACCAGCCAATCCGTACTGGAGAAGTTCTACTGGCCAGGCGTTTACCAGCGTATCAAAACCTACTGTCAAGAATGCCCTGTCTGCCAGAAACATAGCAGGTACCGACCCCCCAGAGTACCCCTGCGTCCCCTTCCTGTGATAGATGTCCCCTTTAGTCGCGTAGGGATGGACATCATCGGACCCCTACTGCCCTCTAGAAGTGGCTATCGTTATGCACTGGTGATAGTGGATTACGCCACGCGCTTCCCCGAAGCCCTGCCCCTGCGCCAGCCTACAACACAGAACATCGCGAAAGCGCTCCTTTCCGTATTTTCCCGGGTGGGGTTTCCCCGGGAAATACTGACCGACCAAGGCACCCCGTTTGTCTCGGCACTCATGAAGCAGGTATGCTCCCAGTTGGGCATCAAACAAATCCGAACATCAGCCTACCACCCCCAAACAGACGGCTTAGTCGAGAGGTACAACACCACCCTGAAACAGACTTTGAAGAAGTTGTTGGGCCTTGAAGCCAGGAGGTGGGAAGAGATATTACCGCTTGCCTTGTTCGCCATCCGATGCAAACCCCAAAGCAGCACCAGTTACTCCCCGTTTGAGCTCCTGTACGGACGCCCCCCTCGCACACTGTTGGACATGGCTCAAGAGGCATGGGAAGCCGAACCAGATCGCACCCGTCCCCTTCCCGAATACGTCGACAACTTAAAGACCCACCTATCGGTGATCCGTGATATTGTGCGTCAAAACTTGGAGAGCGCCCAACTCGCCCAGAAAGGGCAATACGACAAGGGTACGAAACCCCGGGAGTTCGTCGTAGGAGACCTGGGTCTCCTGATGATGCCGTCCTCAGACCAGAAACTTTTGGGCCAATGGCAGGGGCCGTATTCTGTCCTACGACGAGTGACCCCTGTCACGTATGAAATAGAGCTGGATTCCAACCGGGGCACGACTCAGATCTATCACGTGAACCTCCTCAAGAAGTGGGAAGGACCACGTCCTGTCCTAGCCGGATCCGCCTCGTCTCTTCCTCTCTCCTACGACCCCTGCCTAGACGCAAACCTGACCACCACCCAAGTACAGGAGATCCAGAGCGTTCTTTATCCCCTGCGACAAGTGTTCTCCTCCTCGCCCGGAAGGACCACTGTCACCGAACACGTCATTCAAACCGAACAAGGGAAGATAGTCCGACAACGGCCATATCGAGTACCCGAAGCCCGCAGGGAGGTGATACGGAAGGAAACGGAACAGATGCTGAGGATGGGAATCATAGAACCGTCAGTGAGCGACTGGAACTCCCCCATCGTCCTTGTCCCGAAGCCTGATGGGTCGGTCAGATTTTGTATCGATTTTCGCGAGGTCAACAAAATCTCCACCTTCGATACATACCCATTACCCCGCGTCGATGAAATGGTGGAACGAATAGGGAAAGCGAAATTCATTTCTACGTTGGACCTCTGTAAGATGTATTGGCAGATACCCCTCCGAACCGAAGACCGTAAAAAGACCGCCTTCTCCACCCCTGATGGGTTGTTTTAGTTCCTCGTTTTGCCGTTTGGTTTACACGGAGCACCCGCCACGTTTCAACGAGCGATGAACCACGTCCTAACGCCTCATTCTCAATATGCGGGGGCCTATCTGGACGATATCATTATCTACAGCAATAGTTGGCCCCAACACCTGGAACACCTGCGAAAAGTCATCACCGCTCTGGGATCTTTCGGATTCACCATCAACTCCGCCAAGACCACCTTGGCAGCACAAACGGTGAAATACCTAGGATACCTCCTTGGCGAAGGCCTGATAAGACCCCAAAAGAACAAAATCGACGCCATACATACACTACCCTTTTCCCAGCCCCGTAAAGACCTCCGGGCCATTCTAGGATTTTTGGGCTATTACCGAAGATTCGTACCTAATTTTTCGCAAAGAGCAGCCCCCCTTACTGATCTCCTCAAGAAAACCACCAAAACGGAGGCCGCCCTTAGAGACCCTACTCCTCTGTTGTGGCAGGCCTTCACTGACCTAAAGAACGCCCTGACGTCCAGTCCGGTATTGGTTAGCCCGGACTATACCCAACCTTTCCTCCTCCAAACGGACGCCTCTGACCAGGGTTTGGAGGCGATACTATCCCAAAAAGACCACCACGGAAATGAAAAACCAATTCTCTACCTCAGCAGGAAACTGTTCCAGCGAGAAAAAAACTACGCTGTGGTAGAGAAGGAGGCCCTTGCCATTAAATGGGCAATCGAGAGTTTGCGCTATTACTTGGATGGTCGTGATTTCATTTTATACACGGACCATGCCCCCTTAGAGTGGATGGCCCGAAACAAAGGGCGAAACGACCGCATCCTTCGCTGGTTCTTGTCACTACAGCCGTACCATTTTATAACTCAGCATCGATAAGGGACCCATCAGGGCAATGCGGACTTTCTCTCCGGATATCCCAGAACCCCCACCGGTACAAGAAAGACAGCTAGGGAAAGGGGATGTGAAATGGCCCCTCGGGAAAGGACCCCGGGGACACCGTCAAGTAAACCACCCGGGCTACCACCACTCAGACTCTCACCTTTCCCGGCGGATCCTACAGCGGCAGCGTCCATGACAACAGAATCCCCTCCCCTCTCTGTTTTGCAGGAACCAACCCGGGAAGCCCGAGAACCGGATCCACTCCCGCCTGACCCCGGAAGTCCAGCCTCCCCGCCGCCGGCAAGAGACAGAAAAGACGGAAGCAGAGGACCAGAAGGTGTCGGAAGATCGTGGCAGGAGATTGCGACTGGCGAAGAGGAAGAGAGCGGAGAGAACGGAGAAACAGACGAGTGGTGTGAGGACTGGTGGAGTCCCCAGGAGGAAGCTGAAGAGCGGCCGCAACTCACCCGGAGAGTTGCGGCGGAGCGCGTGAGTAACACCTAGCCTCTCTGTTGCACCTTAAGTGCCTGTACATAGTTTAGAGCAGTTGTCTTACCTACTGTGCACTATTTAGGCACGCTAACCTTGACAGTTCAATGTGAATAATTGTAAAGCACCTATGATGTACATAGCCCTATGATACTAACCACCCCCGACACGATTCACGCTGCTGCACTAGTTTCTTTTTCTTCGTCCATACCCCTGCGCCCTGAAACCCGATATCCTTCTCCCCTCACGATTCTATTTCAAGCCCTCACAACCCGGTGCTGGTAGTGGTGTATATATACCTTTACGGTGGGACTAACGGCTCCTTTCTGTCTTCTCTTACCGCCCTCCGGAGCACTCCCCGAGGCAGAGCGGACTCCCATCCCGAGACCCGGACCATCACCAGAGCCCTAGACCTTCACCCAAGACCCGGACCGGCACTCCAAGACCAACCCTTCATCCCGAGACCCGGACCATCACCAGAGCCCTCAACCTTCACCCAAGACCCGGACCAGCATTCCAAGACCAACCCTTCACCCCAAGACCCGGACCCCTTCGAATCCGTCCTTGCCTTACCAACCATCCACCGCGCAGATTCAGTTTCTTTGGTTTCATTCCTCCCTCACCCCTCTTGGACTACGTTATCAGGACTCTCAGTATATATAATAAAACACACTATTGCACGCTATATCCGGCCTCCTTGCCTGCTTTTCCAGCCAGACGACCGCCCTCGATCACACCACCCTTATTGTAAGTGCCACTAACTTGGGCAAATACAGACAACAGCTTCAATGGTCAGGAAGCTGTGGCATACAGGGACACAAGGGGCAATGTCACTATGGTGACAGAAAAACTTGTGTCTGCTGAGCAGATTCTACTTGGACAGATTTACCAAGTGACCAATTCTAACAATACCAGGACAGATCATTCCATGGCAGGTATCAATCTCAGCTGGGGAGGGGTAACTGGCATAAAGAGAGTTGTGGCATTCCCCGACCTACCTGTGGCCTGTCTACTGGGCAATCATTTGGAAACTTCAGCCTGGTCTAAAGTGGAGTTCAGGACTCATGTAGAAAGATTGGAATTTCAGCCAGTTTCTTTGCTGCCACTAGGGCTGAGGCCAAGAAGTTAGGCACTGAGGGCGCCCTGGATCCTGAAGAAATGGACCAGCCAGCTTCCAAGAGAAGGAGCAAGAAGAATAAAGACGTATCCTCCTCTCAGACCTACAATGAGAATCAGCTGCATCAAGGAGATGATCTCAGAACTTGTGAAGGAGCTGTACTAGAGGAGCTTGGGCCTGACAAGGCAGAGAAACTAGGTCCAGGGGTCCTTCAAGGGAAGACTTCAGTCTGGAGCAGAAGGCCTGCACCTCTCTTGAACAACTCAGACATCAAGTGGCTGCTGAGGAAGCAGGACATTTCAGTAGGTCCCACAGGAAGAAGGGCTCCTGTTTTCTGAAAGTAGAGACCCTAAGTCTGGTGCTACCAGGAGGTGGGTCATACCTATGAAGTTAAGGTTCTTATTGACCCTAGCACACGACATTCCCCTTGCAGAACATCTTGGGCAAAGCAAGACTTGGTACAGGCTTGTCTCTTACTTTCATTGGCCCCACATGTCTGAGGACACCAGGGAGTTTTGTCAGTCCTGTGTCATCTGCCAAGCCAGTGGCAAGTCAGGTGGCACTACAAAGGCCCCTTTAATCCCACTGCCAGTGGTTAGGGTTCCCTTTGAGAGGGCAGGCATAGACATTGCAGGTCCCTTAAACCCTTCAACAGCATCTGGATATAGTTTTATCTTAGTCGTGGTAGACCATGGCACTAGTTATCTAGAGGCTATTTCCCTTAGGACCACTACAGCTCCTGTAGTGGGCAGAGCTCTCCTGGGAATCTTTTTCAGAGTTGGGTTCCCTAAGGAGGTCTTGTCAGACAGAAGTACTAACTTCATGTCTAGCTACATCACTGCTATGTTGAAAGAGTGCGATGTAAACTATGAGTTTTCCACACCCTCCCATCCACAGGACAATAGGGTTGTTGAAAGGTTCAACAAGACCCTCAAATGTATGATCAAGGGACTCCTGGAAAAGCTGATGTGAAAATAAGATATCTTACTACCTTGCCTTCTCTTTGCCTACAGAGAGGTTCCTCAGAATGGGTGGGCTACAACCCATTTGAACTTCTGTTTGGACATCCAGTTAGGGATCCATTATGTATGGTCAAAGAAGGATGGGATCAACCTCTCAAGTCTCCTAAAAAGGACATAGTAGACTAGGTTCTGGGCGTGCGTTCCCACATGTCTGAGCATATGAAGGCGGCCAGCAAAAACTTTGAGGCCAGCCAGGAGCTTCAGAAAGCTTGACCAAAAGGCTGTACTTACTGTTTACCGGCCAGGACAGAAAGTGTGAGTGATATGGCCTGTGGCCCCAGCAGCTCTTTAAGACAAGTGCATTGGCCCAAATTTGACCTAGGTACTCAAAGAAGTCCCCACAGGGTACTTCATGTGATTCGTCCGAAACCTTTTGTTAACAGGGCTGACATGAGCTTGCTCATGGCCACTGATGAGGGACAGGAGGAAGAGGGGGATCTTCTCTCTAATCTCCTCTCTCAGGACCCTGTTGATGGATCAGTTGAAGGAGTAGCCTTGGCAGACAGCCTCACTGATCAACAGCAAGCTGATTGAAGACAGGTTCTCAGTTTTCTGGTCTCTTTTCTCTGACACCCAGTCAAACCACCTGGTGCACCCGTGAAGTGGACACATATGACAGCATGCCTGTGAAGAGTAAAATTTACAGACAGCCTGACCATGTCAGATACCGCATCAGGACAGAGGTCCAAAAGATGCCAGAGTTGGGAGCCATTGAGGCTTCAGATAGCCCTTGGGCTAGTCTTGTAATCCTTGTACCAAAATCTCACAGCTAGGATGGTAAGACAGAGATTAGTTTTGTGATGACTATAGAGGCCTCAATGCAGTCACTAGGGCTAATGCCCATCCAATTCCAAGGGCAAATGAACTGATTGATATTTTGGCCCCTGTCAAATATCTCAGTACATTTGACCTGACTGCTGGTTGTGTGCAAATCAGACTCAAAGAGGATGCCAAACCTAAAACAGCATTTTAAACCCCCAGTCGACATTATCAATTTATTGTGATGACTTTTAGTTTAAAAAATGCACCTACCACATTTCAGAGACTGGTAAATAAAGTCTTAACAGGTCCGAAAGCTTATAGTGCAGCATATCTAGCATTTAGCTGTCAGAAGGCATTTGATAACCTGAAGCAAGCAATGTGCTCTGCTCCAATTCTGCAAAGTCTAGAATACTCCAAATCATTCATTGTCCATACAGATGCTTCTGAGATAGGGATAGGTGCAGTATTGTCACAATTTAATGCAGAGGGCCAGGATCAACCAGTAGCTTTTATAAGTTGACCCCCAGGGAGACGTGTTGATCAGCTTCTGAGAGAGAGGCCTACAATAGGTTTCCTGTCACAGGGAGGTGTGACCACCTCCCAGACAGGACTTATTGCATTGGGCTGGGGGCGCTTGCCAATGGCACCAGACTGCTTTGAAGGGCCAAATGTGTGCCTGCCTTGCATACTTCTGTTTGAGACAGTTCAGGAACCCCTGGTTTCCACTCTGGCACAAAACTGGACATAAAAAGGGGAGCATCCTCCCCTCTGTCCAGCCCCTCCTCTGGGAGGGAACCCTGAGTCATTCCAATCCTTTCCCTAGGGTACTTCAGGGCTCCCCCGGGGGTAGGTCCTCAGATTCTTCGTGGAACAAGACTCCCCTCTGAAACCAAGACACTCTTCTACCGTTCGGGCACTTGGACTTCGTCAGACTTTGACTGGACCCAAGACTGCATCAAGGAAGGCTCCTGTGGTTCCTGGTCGCACTGTTCTTCAAGTCTTCTGCGACGTCTGTGTCTGTGCATCACTAAAGTTCTCCAGAAAGCCTGTGGGCGTCAAGGACATCCGAAGTAAGGTCCCTTGGCATGGAGGGCTCACTCCCCTGCATCTGCAGGCACCACAACAAAGTTGACCGGTCTGCTGCTCCTGTCATCCAACAGACTTCACGTGGCCCAGCAACACAGGTGGTGGTTCTATAGCCCCTAGAGGCCAGACCTGCCTTCTCTGCAATTTTGAGGACAGTATAGCTCATCGAAGCTTCAGGGACAAAACTGACGTGCAAAGCGATGAATTGCTTTTCCCAAGGCTTGTTGGCTCTGAACTCCAGAGATATTTGGGCTACAAGACGATTCACCCTCTAGCACCTCATCCCTCAAAGTTCAACATCCTCACTGCATCCTATGCACCATGGGCCTCCATCTTTTGTGAGCTGTCTGAGGTCCTCTTGCGACTCCTGTGCCTTCGGCATGTGGGTCCTCTCGAGGGTCTAACTTTGCTTCATTGGGCTCCCCTGCTTGCTCATTGCCTGCTCTGGCTCTCCTGCACCTTGTTAGTTGCTTGGATCTTACCGGTCCCAATGTTTGCATCTTTTTGCTTTCCACGCCATTTGCGACTACCAAGGCTTGTTGGTCATCCCGCTAGACACCGACCACCTGAACACCGGCACCCAGTATGGACTAGCTCGTGCAAGGCTCCTGTTCTTCCTCAGCATCTCCTGGTCCTTGCAGCTGCAGCAACACCGTCTTCACTCTTGAACCTCTCAACATCTGTGGGGATTGTGCTTCTGTGCCTCCTGGTCACTTCAGAGTGTCATAGACTCTATCCCCTCTGCCTGCAGGTTCTCTTCTTCAAGAATCTATTCTTGGATTCCACCAGACTCCTTCACATGCTTGTTCAGAGGCATCTTCTTTTAAGTTTTTCTTGGTCGTCTATGGCAGGTTACTATGTCAATTCACCCCTTTGCACCCAGCTTCTCTGGTGCAGGTAACCTGGCTCCTGGGGCATCCATAGGTGAGATGACTCCCCAACCTCCCGAACTTCCAAAGGGTTTCTTCTGGGTCCTCTGGGAAGGGTCTTTCTTTTGTAAAACTGAAACCGAGACTTCTCCATTGACTTCCATCGGGCATGCCGCTGTGTTTCTACTCTGCACACAGCCCCTTGGGGTTCCTGGGTACTTACCTTGGGTAGTTCCTTGTGTCCTCATCTCCTATGAGTTTTCTGGTGCACGTACCGTCTCCTTGAAGTTTGCACATAATTTTCTTCGCATATGGTTTGGTCTTCCCCTGGACACCAGTGTATATATGTGCTACTTACCTAATTATTTGGAAGTATTCTTGTGTGTATTGTTGATATATCTGGGTAGGAGATATACCAATGTGTTAGTGATTGTGTTGCATAATAAATAGCCTTATTTTTATAAATATTGTGCGGTTCTTTTTCATCTAATCTACACTGTTGATTAAATGTGGTAAAACAAGCTGCTTTACACTCCTCAAGATAAGCCTGAAGGCCTCTCTCCACAGCTACCACTTTGAGAGCTTTATATGGTTATCAAAGACCACTAAAATCACCATACGGGTTGCCTGTATTAGTGCAAGGTGCATCACTCCTTCAAATGTGCACTATATCCTAAGCCAGACTCCAACAACCGCCAACACCAGTTCTCTAATATACTTCTCCCAACAGGGCACAAGTCCTAAAAAAAAAGTGAAACACTAGCCAAGTTATGCACTATGTAAGTGACATCACAGCTCATTATATCGCACGTGACATCACAACACATGACCTCACAGGAAATGATATCACAAAAAATCACATCAGATTCTAAGACCTCGCATATGTTAAGAAGGTCTATCATGAGTACATTCGAGCGCATTATAATATTTAACAAATTAGAGTTTGCGTTGAAGTTGTGCCAAAAAGTGATGCAGAAGAAAGTGGCAACAAGGAGAAACATGGCTGTATATCTGTTCTGCTTAATTGATTACAAATTCTACATTTTAAAATATCTTATGGTGAAGTGATCTTTATGTACCCAGTAAATCTCAGGAAATAATGATAATAATGGCAAGATAACTCGGGAGGTGAATGATCTTGCTGGAGAGACAGTTGTTTTGTCTAGTCTCAGTTTTGAATCAATGTAGCATAGAGGTTTAATATGTCTCATACAAAGCACATCATGTGATATACAGATGACGGATATTTCTTTTATGGGTTATTGACACATACAGCCAGATCCATCATTGGAAATTGCGCTCGCAAAGGGCCAGATTCTGAGAATCTGGCCCATTGCGAGCGCAATTTTTGCATTTGGGATTCATCATCCCAAATGCAAAAATCGCTAATAGCAAAATCGCAAAATTGCGAGGAATTGCATTTAAGGAATCTCTATTTGCGATTCCTTAAATGCAATTCATTAACCATTTTTAAATTGCGAATTCGCAATTTTTGGCCGCTATTTACCGCGAAGTCTGACTTCGTGGTAAATAGCGAAAACTTAGAAAAATGCACTTTAGTGAATTTTTCTAAGTTGTATGTTACACACACACATGTCCTTTGGACATGTGTGTGTGCAACATCAGTCTACATTTTCATTTCAGGGGTACTACAGGGTGTCCTTTGGACACCCCTGGCACCCTTGAAATCGCATCCTTATTTGCGATTAGCAAATTGCTAATTGCAAATAAGGAATAACTCATTCATTCCTATGGGCCTTTAGGCCCATAGGAATGAATGGGGAGTTATTCCTTATTTGCGATTAGCAATTTGCTAATCGCAAATAAGGAAGCTGTAGGAATCGCAATTTCTTTTGCGATTTCTACATGAATCCCGTTTTGCAAGTCCTTAATAGCGATTCCTTAATAATCGCTATTAAGGAGTCGTAAAACGGGACAATGATTAATCTGGCTGATAGATCCTTTATTTACTTGCAGTTCATGAATTGTAACCCTTATAATATTCCACAGTGAATTATAAACACATCCTGCAAATTGATTTACACACATATGGTTTATTGTGAATGTATAATGTGTATGTGTGATTTAAAGTGCTCCAACACCCTGGAATGGGTTGGGTAGCGCTATAAAAGAAACAAGACAAAATAGTGGTATTTAAATAGTTATTTGTGTAAATTTTAGGACAGACCGACACATCTGATACAACATAATGCAAGATAGCTTAGACTATGTTTGATGCTGATGCTAATTGTTAGTAGTAATATAGAAGAGAGGGACCCCTTAGTACTGCTAAGGGAAATTAGGTACTGCTACCTAATGCAAGAAACAATTCCCTTGGCCCAACACTTGTTTTAAACACAAAAGTCAACAAACGAGAAAAAAAATATTTTCTAAATCTAATATTCAATAAGTAATCAATTACACTTTATTTAAAAAGAATTTGTATGAATAGAATTTTTGTTCTCCTTTCATTTAACACACACAGGTTAAAATCAAATAAAATAGTACATTTCTACAACACATTAAAACCAGTTTTCCCTATCTTCAACAATGTGAAAATACATTTGAATAAAAAAAACTGTTTCTAATTATGACCAGCAGAAGTAGAGACCAATACTCGTATGACACACTCCTTGCCAAATGTCATTACACATTCAATTGGACTCAGAGACACTACAGTTGATATGTTGATACAATCACTATTCAACTCAATTGTGTCAGTCCTTGAATTATGTCCCCAACAGCGTTGACGCGTTTCGATGGCTCCCAGCTATTTACACCATCTTTATCAAGACACAACTTCTCTGTCTCTATTCCTGGTTTTCACAGTATTTCCTGTTCCCTTTTAATCAAATTGGTGCCAGGCTTTTACTTTGAATTTCAATATGTTCCGGTCTTCTCCCACATTTGCAAAATTCTATGTGGTGTAACTTTTGAAACCGCCCCACTGTTAAGACTGATGGTGCTTTTTTTAAAAGGGCTCCTTTTTTAGTTAGAGCCCCCACGCTACAATTTCAGTGGGCTGCTAGTAATTGCTCCTTGTCATTGCGCGGCTTCCTATTCAATCTCCGTCAACAGCTGGGACTTTTGCTTGCACTGCACTGAGTATCCTCGCTCATCCGGGTGTCGGGTTCCGATATTTTGTGTTTAAAATAAGTGCTGGGCCAAGGGAATTGTTCCTTGCATTGATGCTAATTGTTCTCATGTTCCAGGGCAATGTTCACCTGCTCAAAATAAACATTCCAACAAAACATTAGGCTTTGAGTGGCTGAACTTGCACAGTGTGAAACAGTCAAATGAGGTAGGGTCCGGGCTGATGAAGGGCAGTATGCAGTCAGCCAGGGCCGACTTTAGGGTGGTGCGACCGGTGCCACTGCACCGAGCACCAAGCTCAGGTGGCGTCATTTGCCTCTGACCAAAATGCATGCGCTGTCCTCGTCATTTCCACAACATCGTGAAAATAGAAGATGGACAAATGCACTCACGTGGTTGCAGATGGATGTACATGGACAATAAGTATGACCCTCTGAGGATGCCTTCTCTTCCGCTGCACATGCAGCAAGCGCTGCTGCTGGGCCCGAGTCCACCACTGTACCAGTGCTGTGCAACAACAGCTAGTCTAATCAGCCGTGCACCCTCTGGCTTCTGACAACAAGTCCGAGGGCCCTCGCAGGAGCAACCCTCAGATACAGGAGAGGAACAGCAGAGGTCTTCACTCGAGTGTCCATCACAGGAAATTGAGGCAAAGCACTGTGGCTGAAAACACAGCTCCTGTCTTTTGTATGTACAAGCCTTCCTTGTCTCGCTGTTTTTCATGCCTTCACGTTTTATTGTGAACAGTCTGCTTGTCAATGTTTTTACTTTACAGCCTGCCCCCTTTACACCGCTGTCCTGATCCATACTGTCTTACTTTACAGTGGTGGACAGTCTGCCTGCTGCCAGAGGCCTATCAGTGTGTCATGGACCCCAGTGCAAGAAAGAAAATTAGCCCTTCAGGCCAGTGGGTCCCAGCGACCCTGTGTGCTGTGTACAGTATGACCTCATCTCTCTTTACGCTACTCTTCTGGTGTACAGCCTACTTGTGGGTCTAAATTGCTATCCCATATATGCAGTCTATTTTTTTACCCTCCTTACACTGCTGTGGCTTGTCTTGATTTAGACTGCTGTTCTGGTGTGTCGAATCTGCCCTGTACCACGTTTCTGCTTCTGTCATGGTGTGTATAGTCTGGTATGGACTTTTTTACGCAGCTTTCCATGCATATACAAACTGCCATTCAACAAATTCAAATGGCCAGGATACCAGATGTGCCCTAAGGCATTGAGCTTCTGACTTTGCAACTGGGCTCTCAGGTTAAAGTCCCGGCGTTGGCTCACTGTGCTATGACTCTGGGCAAAGCATTTCATTTCTCCAAACCTGGAAAAAACATAAATCTGACTCGTGTACTTTAATCTAGTGTTCACATGAAGCACTGTGACCCCCTTTGGCCAAGTTTGTGCATTATGAAAACTACAAAAGTAGATAAAATGATGGGGGGACACCCTGGGACTTGCCTGAGTGCCCAGATTTCCCCTCACAAGCCAGGACCTCTGTCTTACAATCTAGGCTTTCTCGCCACCAGTACCAGGCCTGCCACCTAGGCGTCTTCTAGTTATCTGGTGTTTAGATGCAGAGATGACTAGGCAAGTGCCTCAGGACCTTGATCTGGTGAACTGGAAGTATGTAACAAAAATACAAAAGCAAATGCAATTCTCAAACAAGCCAGTTCAACAGGTTACATGTTTTGTGTTCTATGAATGACAGGAGAATTCTAAAATGGAAAATGAATTGATTGGTAAAATAGAGACTAAAATGTGGCAAAAGACAGAGGTCCTGATTTAGATCTTGGAGAATGGGTTACAATGTTACAACAGAGATGGATATCCCGTCCGCTGAACTATATATCCCATAGGATATAATGGTATAGTAAGCAACCAGACACTGGAGATTAAGGAATGTTAAAGTTTTAAGGCAAAAGGCACTCTAGAAATTCAAACCACCAATGAACATTTTCAATCCCCGCTTAACTGGAATTTCAGCTCACTGTGAGGCAGTGGGGTTAGGTCAAGCTGATCGCTCCAAAAACATTTTTAGTTTGGGACGTTGGGCCTCATTTCGAATTTGGTGGTTAATTGGTGGTTCTCACAGTCTGCCAAAGTCTTGGTTTCACCACTCTATTTAGAACCTGTGGAAGCATCTGGAGGCTCCACCTGCAAAACGTCTGGTCTAGCCTAGTACTAGAAAGTATTTGTGTAACACCAAAACAGTAAAACAGTTAAAAAAAAACAAAAGACTCAACAACGGGTTTAGAAAAATTAAGTGTGCTTTTATAGTTAAAACAAGAACAAAATAATAAGAACCTTTTTAGTAAATGTTGAAGTACGAAGCTATACGGAATCCAAAAGTCAGAAGAGCACTTAGAGACAATAAGCACTTGGGTGAATTATTGGGTCACTTTAGGCCAAAGCAAAGTCAAGGGTTCAGGTCTCCCCCAAATCATGCAGGACGGCAGCAGGATCGCCTTGGGTATGTTGAAAAAAAGTACCTTTGATCTGGACAATGTCTTCACAACGAGGCTGCGTATATCATACTGTGGACGAGATGCTTAGAGGTCTTCCACTTAACTGCTGTGATGCACCGAGTCCACTACAGGGAGTGGAGAGATTGCGCGGGTCTTAGCCACACTGCTGAAGAGAGGCACCAAATCTGGGGCAGATGTGTGAGTACAGGTTTCCGAGCACTTTAGGACCTCACTTCCAAGGGACCTGGACTAGGATGACACCACTTGGCAGGGCAGACTCTGGCTTGTAGAGTCCAGGTGCAGATGCAGGTGGTTCAAATCTTTGATATCCATGAGACTTGGAAACAGAAGGAAATCGCTTGAAGTCACTCTGGGTTCAAGTGATGCGGATCCAGTCTTTCTCATTCAGTCAGTCAAACGGCAGGCAGCAAGGAAGCTTAGCATCTCTTTTTTTTGTTTTTTTGAGATACAGACCAGTTTTATTTATTTTTTTATTTTTTTTCTTGAAGAAGATTTACAAACAAAATTTCATCATGAATTCATACATAAACATATTGTGATACTTATCGTATTTTCGGTAATTAAAGCCACAATGGCATTTAGTGTGCATCTTATGTAATAGAGAGAAAAAAGAACAAAAGAAAAAATGTAATCTGAGCACAAAGAAAACGAAGAATATAAAAGGGTAAAAGAGAAAAAAGGGAAGAAACACACAGGTTATAACACAGTTGTTGGACAGATCCCCCGACCGCCTTTGTCTAAGTGATAGCTAACTCTGCGATAGTTGGATCAGTGATCCATCTTTTAAGTGGAGCCCAAATTGCTTGACCCTGTTTCCGGGCAGCCCAGCCTTTACATTTATACAATTCCTTTTCCATGTGATATATGGCCAGCAGCCGGCCAATCCATGCTTGGAATCGTGGGGTTCTGAAGCTTTCCAATGAGTCGAAATTAACAATCTCATTACCACAATTGCAATAAAGATACATTTACTCCCTTGGTACACACATTGTACGTTTTCATCACATCCTAATATCATTAAGGTAGCAGATATTTTGATGGGATTTCCTACTACCATTGTCAAAAACGATTCCAGTTGTTTCATCACTGTATTTAATTGTTCACAGCTATAAAACATGTGTATCGTATCTGCAGGTCCTTGCTTGCATCTAGGGCATTTATTGTCGTCCCTTTTCCCCCAGCGAAGTAGTTTTTCTGGAGTAAAATAGAGATCATATAATGTATAGTAATGTTGGGCTTTTAGATTAGCCACTAGAAAAATCTCCCTAGATAGGTTCAAAGATCTGCATATATCGATATCAGGATTCCTAGTCTTCATAACCCACTTAGCTTCAACCGCTAACAAATCGTCCGGGAGTGTATCAATTAAAACTCTGTATATATTCTTAATTCTAATCAATGGATTGGAAATAAGCTCGACTAAGGGTATTTTATGAAGCAGTAATCCCTTTTTTTATCAATTTACTAAGAAGCTTAGCATCTCAAGAGCACAGCAAGGCAGAGTTGAGCTAAACAGCGTTCCAGCAGCATAGCAGTCCTTTTAACAGCACCACGGCTCTTCTTCCTGGTAGAGTGGTCACAGATCCAGAATTGTACTGTCTGGGTAAGGTCAGCTGCCCGGTACTTATACCAAAAGGTGCCTTTGAAATGGGGAAAACTTCAAAGAAAGGTCTTTCAAGTGCACAAAGGTACTTTCTTCCCAGCACGGCTCCAGACTATCTGTAGGGGTAATCAGCCCTTTGTGTGGGGTACGCCACTCCCTATTGAAGTGTAAGTGTCCGCCTTACCCTCCCTTCCTGCCCAGGAAGAACAATCATAATGCAGATGTATGTAAGTGGGTACTCAGACACACCTAGCCTTCCTGGTTTGTGTCTAGAGGGAATACACAAAATGTAACTGTCACCCACCCCAGACATATATTGAAGGCAGACTGCAAGGCACACACAGCTGTATGAGCAGAGAAATGTCACTTTCTGAAAGTGGCATTTCCAAAATAGTAATGCTAAATCCAACTTTACCAGTAAAGAAAATGTATCATTACCATTCCAAAGATTGGGTATGGTTATCTAACCTGGGAGTAAACTTGGGACGAGTGGTTGGTGATGGGGGTGGGCATGTGTGTGTTCATCATTGTTGGCTATAACACAGATGTAAGTTTATTGTTGTAATGTGGGGTGAGTATGTTTCGTCTGGGGATTCTTTCGGGGCATCCATGTATGCGGTGTTGGGGAGGTTTGGCAGATCGGACGTTCGTTTGTGTCTATAGTTATGGATCCCGGGTCTGGTGTTCTAGTAGTGGCGTGTGGTGTCGTGGGTGGATGGACAAGTGTAGCACATTCTGTAGCGATATGGTGGCGGCACATCCCCAGTGGCTCCTCAAGTCTTATTGTGTCTTCTTCCACAGTGCCCCATTTGTTTACCGACCCTGTCCAGGCTGCCAGCGGGTGCCCCGCGGGCATGCACCAGTGCATCACAATGCCTAGCTTTGCTAGCAGGAGGGCTAGTGATGTGAACCGCCTCTCTACTTTCGGTATTTCCTATTTCGGTTTACTCCTAGTGCGCTTGCCTCCCATGTGGCCATGTTGGTGAGTCCTGCGGTCTCTTGTAATGTTGTAATGTGTTGTGACTTGCGCCCCAATAATACTGTAAGATGGGGCAATTCTAGAACATGTGTTGGAATGTTGTGTTTGGGAGCTGGAATTGTGGGCAGAGGAACTGTGTCTCGGGATAAATGCACTAAAGTCAAGCCGGCGTTAAGTATGTTGAATTGCATGTTTTTAAAATGCCTGTTACTGGACACTTTCTTGGGGTATTCCAAGGCGGTAAGCCACTCCTTGTCAAGTAGTGGGCGCTCAAATTCCTCTTCCCATTTCTGCCTAAGTTGGGTGAGTGGGGTGGCCGTAAGTTCTTGGATGGCTTTGTATATCCATGTGACTAGGGGACTCCCTGAGCCCATGGTTAGGATAGTATGGAGTACCGGGTGTGTCGTCGGTTCCCCCTTGAACAGCTACCACGTCTGTCGGAAGTCTGAGACAAGTTGTCTGTGAAGGAGGAACTGTCTGTGTGGGAGCCTATTTTCCTCCGCTATGGGGTCGAATGTGAGGAGTTGGCCGTCTGTAAACAGGCATTCTGTTTCCAGGAGGCAGTGTTCTGTCCATACCTGCATGACCTGAGAAGTGTAATGGCCGCTGCCCCGGGGTAAACCCACCAGCTGTAGCAGGGTTTGTATGATGGTGTGCCGCGAGTTAGGTGGTGGCTTCGTAGCATGCAGGATCTAGCCACCATCACCTGTATGGGGTGTGTTAAGTCTGATCGGGTGCTGGGCAGGAGTAGGCGATGTATTGCAAGAGTAGGTAGGGGCCCGAGTCTGAGACAGTTTCTTCCAGGTGGCGTATCGCTGTCCAGCACGACAGCCACAGGAGTTGTGCTACGAGAAAGTAAGCTTCAAAATATGGGTCTCCCAGCCCTCCCTGGTCAGTTGATATCTGTATCGCTGTTAGGGCTACCCTGTGACGCCCCATATCAGGGAGGTTAGTAGGGCGTTGACTTCCTGAAAAAAGGACCATGGGGGGATAGCTGGTACATTTGCAAAATGGTAAAGGAGTCGGGGTACTATGCCCATCTTTACCTTGGCTATTCTGCCAAGTGGAGCCAGGGGTAGGGTCCACCAAAAGCAGATTTGAGTACATATACTCTGTGGAGATCGCCCTCGTATAGATCCTTAGGGGTGTGGTAAAGTCTGATCCCTAAATATCAAGGAGCTCTCTCCCTCCAGGTGAGTCTAGCAGTTCCGATACAAATCTCGCGCAGGGGAAGACTGGGTGGAGGGGGTATATGTTGGATTTTGCCTAGTTGACTTTCAATCCGGCTGCGTGCGCAAACTTGGCTACTGTAATCCACAGGTGCATGAGATTCATCATGATGTCTCTTATGTATATCAGTAGGTCATTGGCGTACAGGGATATGCTGTGGGTGATGCTCGCCAATGGGATACCCCAATCCTTTCCCTCTTCACGGAGGCGGATCTCTGGAAACTCTATTGCAAGGGTAAAGTGGAGGGGGTAAGTGGGCAGCCCTGGCCTGCGCTGCATGCCACCTGAAGGAGGGCTGAGATACGGCAGCCAAGGCAAATTCAGGATTTGAGTTTCGTGTATAATAACTTTGAATATGCCGTGAGTGTGGGGCCTATACCTATGTGTTGGAGCACTGCAAATAGATATGGCCATGTGAGGGTGTTGAATGCTTGCTCCAGGTCGAGGCTGAAGCATGGCACATTGGGAAATCAGTCCTGTATCCCATCTTGGACATGGAACAGTCTACAAATGTTTTGGGAGGTGTTTATCCCAGTCACAAACCCACATTGATCAGGGTGTATCAGTTTGGGGAGGATCCCAGTGTATCGATATACTAGGATCTTACTGAGGATCTTGCAGTCGGCTGATAGCAGTGTGATTGGAGGATAGGAGTTCCGTAGTAGGGGATCACTGTCCGGTTTTAGGAACCATACTAAAATGGATGCACGCATTGAGCCGGGAAGTTCCCCGGCTTTCAATCCTGCCCTAAACACCGTTTCAATCTGGGGGCCAACTGTGTATTTTGTATTTGTACTTGGTATTTATAAAGCGCGAACTGTCGCTCCGGAAGGAGCATCCTGGCGCTGAGGAAAGTGGGAGAAACAGAGGTGAGATCTAAATAGCGGCTAGTACGTAGGCATCTGTTAGATTGAAAATCCAGGTTTGAAGTTGTTTCCTGAATGGGCTCTCTAAGTGCAGCAGTCTTAGTTCTTTAGGCATGGAATTCCATGCCTTAGAAGCCAGGACACTTAGGGTTTTCCCACCCTTGGTTTTGTAATGAAATTTAGGAATACTGATTAAATTAGAGCCTACTGATCTTAAAACTCTGGTAGGGTTGTAACAGGTATATCTCCTTGAAAGATATCTTGGGCCGATATTATTTAGCGCTCGGAAGGTAGTCAGAAAGATTTTGAACAAAATCCTTTTGTGGAGAGGCAGTAGATGCAGAGGATTTTCTAGGCAGTTTAAGTACAAGTCTTGCTGCCGCGTGTTGCACGCTGTGTAGTTTTTTTAATGTGAGCTTTTTTACCCCTGCCATAAGACCATTGCAATAATCGAGATGGGAAAGTATGAGAGCCACTGCCACCGCCTTTCTTGATTCTGTGGGGAGAAAATCAAAGAATTTCTTTAAAGATTTTATAATATTGATACAACTTCCCGCGACATTCCTTACATGCTGGTCAAAGGACAATGATGAATCAAAAAGTACACCCAGATTTCAGGCCACTTCAACCGAACTAGGAGGCGAAGTGGTGCCCTCTGGCCACCATTTACTGGGGCTAAAGTTGAAATTTTTTCCCATGGGCAGTATTTCCGTCTTATTTGAATTACATTTCAGATGATTGTTTTTCATCCACTAAAAGACGTCAGTCAAACAGTTCTGGAAATTCTGTTCGGCGTTTGAGGAATTCTTATCTAAGGATACAATCAATTGAGTGTCATCCTCATACGATGTTACTAGTATCCCGCATGATTCAATTAGAGTGATGAGGGGCACCATGTAAATATTAAATAGCAACGGACTTAAAATGGATCCCTGAGGAACTCCAGAGGAAATATTTTTTTCGTTCGAGAGAAAAGGTCCCAATGAAATGGTTTGGGTTCTCTCAGATAGGAAAGAACTTATCCAGTCGAGAGCAACCTCTGTAATTCCTTTTTCTCTCAGTCTGCCAATAAGTATTTTATGGGAAATAGTATCGAACGCCACCGATAGATCAAGTAATATCAGGTCGGCGTTTTTTCCTTCGTCCTGTAAATTTTTAATGGAATCGGTAAGTTCGATAAGGGCTGTTTCAGTGGAGTGCCCTGAGCGAAAGCCCGACTGCTGGTGGTGTAAGATGTTATGCATTTCCACAAAGTTCTTAAGCTCTTGGTGGACCATGGATTCGGTTATTTTCCCGAGGACCGGAAGGAGGGATATCGGTCGTAGATTGGAAAGATCAGTTGTATTTTTATTTTGTTTTTTCATTAAGGGTTTCACTATTGTTATTTTCCAGTCAGATGGAACAGTGCCTGAACTAAGTGAGGCATTGACTATAGCATTTATGATGAGATTCACTATATCAATTGTCTGATGTAGGATCAGCGGGTGGCAGGAGTCCGAGAGAGATCCTGATTTGCAGGCTATGATGGCTTTGCGGGTTTGCACAAGAGTCACTAGTTTAAACATACTAAGAGTATGTGCAGCTGTCACAGTGGTGTCATTCGTGCCCTTAGTGATGGATAGGGAAATGGATGGAAAATCATCCTGTAAGAGTTTGATTTTCTCCTCAAAGTAATCAGAAATCTGATTACAAAGGCCTTGGGACGGAGGAATTTCCAGTTGGAGGGCTTTCGGATGGGTGAAGGAATTAACTATAGAGAAGAAAATGTTTTGTTTTTGTTGGGCGTCTTTAATAGCTTTGGTGTAGTACTCCTTCTTAGCAATTTTTATGTTAGAAAAATAGGTCTTCCTATGTTTTACATAGAGGGCTTTCGCTATCGAGTCATAGGTTTTCCTCCATTTGCATTTGTTTTTTATACACTGAAGATGTATTTCGCCAAGAGACTGTGTGTACCAAGGGGCACTTCTCTTTTTCATTTTCTCCTTTTTTAAAGGGCGCTTTGGGGGGGCGAGATCTTTAATAACTTGCTGCATCCAGATGTGGAAGGTTTTAGAGTCTCGATCGACGTCCCCAGACAAGCTGGGAACCTGAGACTGAGCCAAGTGCCTAAGCTTGGTGCTTTTGGCAACAACCGTCCAGTTCAGGTTGGATGAAGACTGCAGGATTGTTTTTACCATTTTAGAAGGGCGGTGCACATTAATGTTGAAAGGGACAAAACAGTGATCTGTCCAAATTTGCGGGGTAGGAAGGTGAGTCACTAAAGAGGGGTAGTTGGAACAGATCCCATCAAGTGTGTGTCCTGCACAGTGAGTGGCCTTTACCACTTTTAGGGAGAGTCGAAATATTTCAAGTGTCTGGTGGAAGTTAATAGCCTGGGAGTCAGTTTTAGATTCCAGCTGAATGTTGAAATCGCCCAAGAGAGTAAAATATGGATAGCGAAGTAGTAGTTGACCCAAGTATTCACCTAGGGACTCCAAGAACATAGTAGAACTACCCGGGGGATGATATATTAAACCTCCAGTAAAGGACGTGGAGGCATTAAGCATAATAAAATAGCACATGCCTTCAACGCCTTTAAGGGGGCCCAGATTAAATGTATGACATTGTAGGGAGTTTCTAATTATTATTGCGACTCCGCCTCCTCTTCCACTCAGCCTGTCCAGTCTAAAGATGACATAGCCGGGTGGGAGAGCGATCGACAGGTCAGGGTTGCTGCAGTCGTTGAGCCACATCTCGGTTATTAAGAGGAAGTCTAAGTTGTGGTCAAGGATTAAATCCTTGATACCCTGACTATGACAACACATAGACCGTGCGTTAATAAGCCCCCCTTTAAAGCTAGATAGAATAGTAGAAGGGGTGTCTATATGGGGCGAAACGTCAGGTGTGTGCAATGGTGTGGTCCATAAGCAGGTTCTACAAGAGAAAGGGCCCCATATCTGTTCCATGGGGATGTAACACGAACACTTACTTGTGGGATTAAGCTCTCGAAGCGTATTCGCTTGATAAACTATTTTTGGGGTAATTTGTCCGGCGCCTGTCTCGGTCTTGGCGCGGACAGGCGCAGACGGGTTTGCCTTTGGCGCGCCGCCAGCGCACCCGCGGCGCTCGCCCGCTGCGCGGTTGCCACATCCGTGCCTAAGTAGGAGGCAGGTAGTGGAAGGGGGGAGCCAGAAATCCCAAACACCCCTGACAACTAGAGCGCTAATCTTCAGGCGGGTCAGGATAACGTTCCTGGCACCGCGTTAGCGCTCCGGTAGTGTAGACCCCAGAGGCAGAACGAGGGGAACAAATTGTGCAAGTTGTGCAAAATTACAATTTTACAAATCTATTTCCTGAAGGTTGCTCCAGTTGAAATGTAAAAGGAAAGGAAAAAAATTAAAATCCCCAGTACATATGACACGGAATTGCGAGCATTAACATCAATAGCACGCCATTAGAACTCACGCTACTGTGTGGAAAATGTGTTATAATATTCTAGCGGCAGGCCGTCGTGGCCTGGGGCTTTATTGTGGCTTGGATCGCATTTTTCACGACTGTCGATGTGATCTGCTCATCTAGGTTGGTTCTATCAGAAGGGGTAATTTGTGGTACGGTTAAGGAGTTTAAGAATTTGTCAGCTGATTCCGAGCTGTCTAGTTCTGGGGTGCCATATATCTCAGCTTAATATTTGTAAAATATTTGTAAGATATCTGTTTGTACGAGGGTTATAGCTCCTGTAGAGCTGGGTATTTTTGTGATTGGTTGTGTGTCTGTGTCTTGTCGGATTGGCTAGTAGTGTTCCAGTTCAGTATCCTTCTCTGTGCGTCCTTGAAATGATATCTGCATAAGTCCGTAAGAGCCTCTTATTTGATAATATAGTGAATATCTGGAAACGTCCATTTACACCTACAAACTTGTTTTGATATTACTTGAACAAACGACTCTGAATTACAGTCACGACAGATAATATTACAACTGCGATTGTTTTAGTAAGATGGGAAGGCTTACGCATTTCCTAATTTTGCCTAACTAGGTTATCAAGACAATGGATGGATAACCCCCATGATTTACTAAAACAATACTCTTTTTCCCCTAATTGTGTTCATTGTAGGTGTAAATGGACATTTCCGAAAATTCACTATATTATCAAATGAGTGATTTGCTCTGACACCGGCATATACATACACAATGAGAACAATGTGTTTCTTTCACTTGGTACCCCTTTTATATTTAAATCATGCTCTTATGGAATGTCACTTTGATAATAAGAGACAACTTGACATTCCACTCCTAATAACACAAAATCACTAAGAAAATAGGTGAACGTTTGGAACCAGTCTCAATCACTCTTCGGTGCACGGGTTAGAACATCACTAGGATGCACATTGGATCTGTTTATACCTTTTCTTTGTTTGGTGATGGCCTATTCACTGACGGTCACATTGGCCAATGGCATAATGGTTGTTTTAATGTGTTTTAATGTTTTCTATAGTCTTGTAAAGTGATATGTAATTGTTTGTGACAACTATGTGTTTTTTATATGTAGTTTTGCAGCCTTGAGGTAGCCCTACTGGGCGGAACGCGCAGCGGCTTCCGTTTGTATTTGGAATTTAAAAAAGTGTTAACGGAACGATTTCTCCGGACACAGATAATTTTTTGGACTGGTCATTTGAAGAGCACATATGAGTTTGGACTAAATCAATTGGGAACCTTTCTTCCTAACATAGTTAAATTGAGAAAGGAACTCTTTAGTTACTTTGGTCTGGTGTGCTTTGGTGCTTGTGGGATTACTTAATGTCTGTTGTGAGGGTCATGGAGGGCATTACCAACATTGGGGGGTAAAGCTGGGGTTGCTGTGTAAGGGTTGCCACTGTTCCACTAGTGGCCAATGGAAATTATCCATTGTGGTTGCCCATTGCTTGAGATTAGGTACAGGATTGGGATAGGGTAAGGCGAACAGTTAGAACTGCAGCGGTTCAGAATCCCAATACTGGGGATCTGCTGCAACAGGCAGCACATCCAAATAAAGCATGGTGTGAGCACTCTAGTGTACTATGGGCGTGGCTTACGTATGAGACTGGGGTCCATATGGTGCACTGCCCGTAAGAAAAACTTGGATGCCTGGTGTGGGCCATGGTTGTAGGGGGTGAGATAGGATATGTGTGTGAGCTGCTTGTGTCGCATGTGTTGAATTGTCATGGTGGGTGGAAGTGTAGTGAAAGCAGTGAAGGTCCATACAAGTGTCTTTCAGATGAGTGTGTCCGTTGTTTGTGGGGTCACTGAGTCCGCACATGAGATGGTCGAACCGATGGAGTCTTCCTAGGGCATGAAGATGTGAGGACCTCTTTCCTCATCTGAGACCTCTGGGGCTGTGCTCAGCTCAGCTGCTGCCTGGAGGGCCTTTTTTCGTTCAGCGATTATTTGTTCCAGATCTGGGAACTTTATGAGAATAACGTGCGATTGGGATCTGGGGTATTGCTGAGTGTTCTTTACTTGGCGGTGTTTGTTCTGGAGGGTTCGTGTCTGAGGTTTGCGAGTATCATCTCAGCTTAGGGTGGTCTGTAGATGTAATGCTGTCCATTCTAGTGCTTTTTTCAGGTCTGTAAAGAAGATTGTAGTTTCTTTGTGTATGATTTTGAGGCAGGTTGGGAACAACAGGGAGTATTGTACTTCTTTTTGACGTAGAAGTTGTTTTATCTCCAGGAAGGAAGACCGTTGGCGCTGCATAACTAGCATAACATGTTTGTCCTCAACTATGATAGGACCGTAGTACTGCATCTCTGTCTCGGAAGTGGAGGAGTTTTGCTAATAGCGGCCAGAGGGGAGTTCCTGTGGGTGGCTGCCGCGCAGGCACTCAATGAACTCTGTCCACAGAAAAGAAGGTGGTCAGTTCCGTGGTCAGGGTGAATGACCTGAGCCAGGCCTCTATATAATTGACAGGGTTTGTTCCCTCCACCCCCTCCGGCAGGTTCAATACTTGGATATTACTCCTTCTGGTGCGCCCTTCGAGATCATCTGCTCTTCCCTCCAGTTGTGTGATCCTGGGTTGGAGGTCTCGTAGGGTGTTCTGTTGCATCTTTGTCAGGGGTTGTAGCATGGAGAGAGCCTTTTCTCCGTATGCAACTTTGTCTGCTAGTTTACGATGATCATCCCTTAATAAGTTAAAGTCAGTGGTGAGTGCTCCGAAGCAGTCCTCCATGGTGGCCCTCGAGTGTTCGATTGCCGCCAGTACTCTGTCTAACTTGTCGAACATGGAGGCAGTGGCAGAGGACTCCGTTGCCTTGCAGTAGTCTTCAGAGGTTAGGGATGTATTTCCGGTTGAGTGTGATGGCTGTGGTCCCACATTGGTGTGCAGTCTGACCATGTTTGTAGAGGGTTATTGCAGATGCCGGGTGCCCAATATGTGTGCCAGTCCCAGTTTGTGGGGAGGTGATTTTCTTCGTGCTTTATCTATATTCTAGGTACTAGCATCTGAGCCATGAATGGAAGGCTTCTTATGACCGGAATGGGTATGTGTTGACTCTGACTCCGGGTTGATTGGCATCTGTATGGTGGTATGCCTATTCTCAGACTTGGGGGACCAGATCTGGTTTGTCTCATGGGTTAGTCTCAGGGAGGGCTGTCTAGGGCTCTCCCGTCCTTCAAGCAGGGTTCTGCCAGGAGCCGCTCACTCCAATGTGCCTTATGTTATGCTGGCTTCTTCTTGTACCTCGTGCTGGTGGGGTGTACATTTGTTCTCTTCTGGTGATTATCGCTTGTGGCAGGAGTCTCCATTCTCCTTACTCCTGTGTGTGAGCTGGAGGCCACGGGATGCTGAGCTGTTTCGCTTGAGGAGGGGGAGGCCACAAATCCTTCCTCCACGTCAGTGTTGATGGCTGAGAGGCCTCCGGGGTGTATGGGTGAGAGGCAGGGAGGCCGCGGATCCAAAGACCCTCTTCCCCAGGCCACTGTGTTGCCTAGCCTCTGCCTTCAGTCCTCAGTCTGGTATTGGGCTGTTGATTCTGATTCCTGATTTAGTGGTGCAGTTATACCCAGGGGGGAGGGAAACAACGCCCTCTCCTGTGCGTTCCGCACAGCCCGCGTTCCAGACATACTCTTAGTCAGGGATCCAAAAGGAGGGGGGAAGAGTCCTCTGTCTGTAGGAGTGCCCCCCCTCACGTGCGGTGTGTTTGTTAGCAGCGCTTGGTGGGATTCTCCTGTTGGGGCCCCCCGGGCCTTGCCTTTCCACTAGCTCTTGAATCCAAAACGGGTGTGCCTTGTTGTTCCGAGTCCTGTCCTGTGACTAGAGGAGTCTGGCTTACCTGTCTCCTTTAGTCACCGCAGCTCCTTATTGACAGCTGTCCGCATCTGGGTCCCTTGTCTGGGGAGATTAGCCGCCTCTCATGCCCCGGATCGTATCCTCCTGGTGGCGACCTCAACTCTGGAGCCAACTTGCGGCAGTGGAATTCGGTGTCGGCATTCAGGTGTTTCTCTCTGCTCTTCCCTCTGTGGTATACCGGTCTGTTTTGCCAAGGGTTGGACCTCTCTCTCTCCTCTCTGGTGCCGCGGAACTGTCTTAGGGGCCTTTACTGTCGGTCCCGCCATGGACCTTTATTCCGCAACCCCGGTGATCCTTCCTTCGGGGGCTGCTCAGAGCCTTGCCTCAGCCCGGTCATGCTGACTTTGACACTATGTGGGATCCTTTGTGAGCTGATGATGGAGGCGGTCAAGGTTATGTCTGCACCTTGGGTGTAGGTGCGCCATTATCGGAGGTCACCATGTTGGGAGTGGGTGCGTTGTTTTCCATCCCCTGCTGTTCATCGTTGGATCGTGTTTGCATCCCACTCCGGTTGTGCTTGTGCAACTTTGGGTATATTGGGAATGATCTATGGCTTCCCCGGCACTTTTGTGTGGCGTCACCGGTGTGGATGGAAGGCGATGCTCAGGCTCGCAATCAGAGCCTCAGGGAAATGCGTCCGCCATCGTGGCTGGTTTAGCCATGTCTCCATGTCCTACCTTTTACTCACACTGCAACCTGCCCTTAAGGTGACGTATGTGTAAGAAAAGGGGAGTTTAAGACTTAGCAAGTAGTTTTAAATGCCAAATCTAAGTGGCCGTAAACTGCACACACAGGCCTGAGACCCAGCTAAGGGGCTACTTATGTGGGTGGCACAATCAGTGCTGCAAGCCCACTAGTAGCATTTAATTTACAAGCCCTGGTAACTGTAGTGCACTTTACTAGGGACTTGAAAGTAAATTAAATATGTCAATAAGGGATGAACAAATATCACCATGTTTAGCGGGGAGAGCACAAGCACTTTAGCACTGTTTAATAATAGTAAAGTGCACCGAAACTTAAAGCCAGCAAAAACAAGGTAAGAAAAAATGGAGGCTGGCAGGCAAAAAGTTGGGGCACCACCCTAAGGCTTTCAGGACTGACATAATGTAAAGAGATACCTGTCAGACAGGTGGAGATCTTTAAATATGGTGGCTGGTCCTCTACCAAGGATGTAGATGCAATCTGCTCCCAGAGCAGATTGGTGGACATCCACTAGGTTCTAAATAAGATCTTAGCCTGCTCAAATTCTTAACGCGGGCAAGGTCCAAAGCTGAAAGGGCAAGAATCCCTTGAAGCTGGGAGCACCATTGCCGAGCTCCTGCTAAAGCTATTGATTTTAGTTCCAAAAGGTGTGAGCAGACAGAGCTAGATTTTGTTGCCACTGAGGTTGATTTTTGACTGGGATAGATTTGGTGCCTCCCTGTGTTCCAAGGTTTTACCTTCAGATGTAATCACATTTTTGGTTCTCCAAATGTATGAGTGGGACAAGGCTGGAAGTTTGAGTTATGCCCAGCTCCATGCTTCCAAATACCTTTACCACAAGGTTTCTTTAAACCAGTTTAAATAGCACGAGTGAGACAAAGATGGTTTTCTTCCACCCTCACTGAAGAAGCCTCAGCACATTGTCCTGAACCTCCGGAGAAGGGAAAATGACTATGTCCCACTTTTTCAAACTGCAGGGAAAGTTTCTCGAGGTCACTCCTGAAGCCCTCCAATCCTCAGGTCCTCAGGAGAGGCTTTAAGGCACCAAGCCTCTCTCTGAAAAAGGCATTTGTCTGCCTGAAACAAGACATTATGTCTAAATAAATGGTTAATGTCCTATGTAAGCCAGTGGTCTGCCAGTCTCCCCTAGTTCAAAGAAGGACTAGGGCAAACACTAGGAGAAATAGATCTTGAGAACAGTGAAAGGAAGATACCTTGGGTAAGAAGGTGGGATCCGGTTTGAGAACCTCCTTATCCTCAATTAATCCTATAAAAGGATCTTGAGAAAGTGCAACAATGATTTGCCCCAATCTCCTCCCATAAGTGATGGCTACAACAATAAAATACCTTGCATGTGATGAGATTGAGAAAGGCAGATTCCAAAGATTCAAAAGGACTCGCTCTTAACAGTTGAGAACTAAAGGATGGTTCCAAGCTGGTACTGGAGTGCGACATATAGACCTGCTCAAGGCAAATTTCTTCAACAGGCGTTTGGCCAGGATGGACCCTTGTTGGCTCTGATGACCTACCACTGACTTTGGAAAGTAGAGACAGCCAAACCCAATAAAAACACATCCTCGAAAACACTCATTCCTTGAAAGACACCACAACTGAGATAGTTCTGTAAGAAATTGGGTTATTGAGTGAGAGGGTTGGAAGCCCCACTTATGCAACAACCGCAATTCATGTTTGGGTGAGCCACAAAAATCTCTAACCTGTGCTTATCCCTCTGGTAGCTTTGCAGAAAAGCAGTCAAACTTAGACGCAATGTGTGAAGTATTTATGCAGAACACAAACAGTAATAATGTAAAAACACAACACAAGAAAAATGCCAAACCAATTTAGAATAATAGAGAACATCAATAAAATAAAACCAGAACAAAAATCAAGTCAGTAAAACCAGATATATGCAATTTCAATGTGGTTAGGGAAAATAGCTCCGAAAACCACAAAATGCAACTTGTGGTTATCTATTCATTCTAGACTGGGGGATAGTCACTGTGATGTAGTGCTTGTTGCATACAGGGACCAGGTTAGTCCCACTAAAGAGTTTCCTTCAAAGTCCGGCATGAAGAGTTTCGTTCATGTTGGAGGAGGCCATGATGAAGAGCCTGAGCGTCACTGATTGTCGTCGCTGTGGCATGAAGAGCAGGTTGGGCGTTATGGATAGTTGTTGTAATAACATGAAGAACATATCAAGTCTTGTGGAAGGTCGTTGCTATGGCTTTGCCTTGGTGGTCATCATGGGCAGTCATTGCTGTAGCACAAAGTGTGTGTTTAGTGTTGCGGGTCATCGCTGGCGTCAGTTGGTGCAAAGAACCAGTATAACCTACGTTTTAGATTGTGGGTAGCATAGTCTTAGCGTGAACAAGCCTGTTCGTAGTAGTGAAGAGCCCAAACTTTAGGATTTTCACCTTTTCTTGTAGAAGAGTACACTCTGATGCAGGTAAGGGTGCAGGAAATGGGACGGCACCTCTTAGGGATCGGGGACTCACTCCAGCAGAGGCCAGCAGGGCTCAGGCAAGTCCAGTTGCAGGTGCAGGCAGGTCCAATTGGAGCAGTTTTAATATTGGACAATATTATGTTGATGCACACAATATATACATATAGAAACAAACTCGCATCTCCATTGTTGAATTCACCCAATGTGACCTCCCCTCAAGCCTGAGTCAGAAATATGTGGTTAGTTGGCCCTGTAAACTTGGCCTGTAGTATCTGAGTGACAGATCACAGGTGGGGGGACATGCAACCTTTAGACAGAGCACACCAACAGGAAAACCCAGATCGATCCCAGAGATAGGCAGCGATACCACAATGGTCGCAGGAGATTGACCCCAATAAACCAGGTTTGGCTGGAGGGGCATGCATTCTCAAAAACACCATAAAGTTAGAAGCTAGACAAAGTTAGGAATACACAGCCAATCAGGACACAGCATGCACACTACACTCAATGATCACATGCTCCTCATGTTGGACATCTGGACACATACCCACTGGCCCTACATTAGGTTCACATAAAGAGGAGACCAATCTGCGTTCCGAGAAAACATGGCCGCTTGCTAGGGTCTCTCCAGAGCCACCTTCCCACCTCGTCTAGCCGCAGAAATGATTCGGCCTTCATGGTGCACGAGATCGGCGCCGGAAGAGAAGCGGTGCCCAAGGCCGAAATCCCGATCAAAATCGGTTATCCGAGACCGAAGAAAAGTCCATCAACATTTGCGGCCTTTGGCCCCGATAAGCCGGGTCCTTGATTAGTAGAGACGCACGGTGCAGACGTTAAAGAAGCGGGCAGCCCTTCCCCTCCCCCTCCAGCTCGGGGAGGCGGTGAAACGTGGAGATAGATTTTGCCTCAGTCTGGTATCAACCCTGCTGCAACGTGGCTGAGACCCTACACCCCGGCCAGCCGCCTGAGATCTACAAGCCGTGACTGCTGAGCCGAGGCTGGGCCCTGACAACGGGGCCAGAGCCCCGGGTGGGCTGCTGGGAGTAAAGCTGCCCGGCACTGAAGCGAGTGGAGCCTCCGCTCGCCAGAGGATATCAGCCGCCTAATCCGGGGCGCTGCGGAGCGGAGCCTTGCTGGGTACCGCCTGGAGACATCTGCAGAGTCCCGACGCTGCTGAGCCTGCCCCAGGGGTGCTCCTTGTATCTTGGCGGACTCCAACATCGGACATCCCAGTAGGGCCAGATCTTGAAGCCAGAACGCCAACCGGCCACGGGTGTGCTCCGAAGCCCTTGAGACATAAATACACTGCGCTGCGGGGGGGGGGGTTTAAGGCACACATTACAGCTGGGTGCCACCCGGAGCTACTCTACTGTACACGTTGGGGCAAGTCAGAGGGGCAGACTGCATGTGTGTGGGGCAGGCATTTTCCTCATCCTCAAAATGCCAATGCTGTCGGCTGGCAGTGCCACTTAGCGCAGTGCCCCTCTTCCCCCACCCCTCCTCCCCACACCCTACGATTTCTCGAGCTCCCCGCATCCTAAGCAGGGTTGGTGATCTGAAGCTGATAAGGCTCCTGCAGCCTGCATAGTGTGTGACATTCACTGCAAGAATTGGCAGCAGCAACCACACAACCAACATCCCGCCAGGCACCCTTACTTGCCTGACCTCTGATTGCTGACTCTCGCTGGCGCCTGGGTGAGGGCGATTTGACCTGTGGCAGTCCTGATCGGCATACAGTCTGCCTGTCCTTCCGGGCAACATCAAACTCCTCACCATGTCCAACGCTAAGGGCCCCCGAACTTCCCAGCAAAGCAGGCTTGACCGTTACACCTGCCCGAAGGTGGACCTGAATGAACCAAAAGGTGGTTGGCGATAAGCCGCATAGCGGAGCTGAGCAGGATCCTACTGAGCCCACAATGAAGGACTTAAAGGTAGCTATTACGGGGGTCCAGACATCTATTGACACCCTCTCCTTGGAAGTGACGCTGATCAGGGCTGATCTTACAAAGTATAGAGAGAAGGTCAAGCAGTTGGAGCTTACCAGCACCAACCTTGTGGACGACACTTCACAATTACAAACGAACATTGGGGAACTACAAGCATTCCGTAAGTTTACGGAGGACAAGCTGGACGAGTATGAAGGGCGCCTGAGATGCAATAACATCCGTGTTCCTGGCATGCCTGAGAAATCGGAGGGTCCCACAGTTGATCTGTTTATCGAAGAACTGATCTCGTCAAAGCTGCAGCCAAAAGGCCTCTCCAAATTGTTTGTGATCGAGAGAGCACACTAAGGACCAGATGTAGGTTGCCCAATACCGGTCGGTAACGGCCGAAATTACAGAATTTCGGCCGTTACCGACCGGTATTGGGCTTTTTAGATGTAGGTGGCGATTTTTTTTTAGGATTCGGTATTTTACCGAATCGGTAATTTAAGGCTTCGGTAAAATACCGAATTCTTAACCTACCGATTCGGTAAATTACCGAATCCAGGATGTTCGAAGCACTCAAGTTGGTGCATTCCTCAGTTAAGGATTCGTTATTTACCTCCAACTACAAGTCGGTGGTAGCATGTATGTGTGCCACATGTGCACCCATACACAATTGAGGGGTGCAACAGGGTGTCAAAGTGACACCCTGCCACCCTTCTATGTTTTCCCCATTTTACTGAACTAGGCCCATAGGAATGAATGGCAATTACCGAATCGGTAAATACCGATTCGGTGATTACCGAACTTACCGATTGGGTAATTTTTAACGAAAAATTACCTACATCCCATTTACCTATTCTTAAATACCGAATCGGTATGATTCGGTATTTAAAAATAGGTAAATTGAGATTACCTACATCTGGCCCAGAGTGCCTGGGGGTCGCCCGAAGCCGGGACCCCCCCCGTCCCATACTGGCCCAGCTGCTCAATTATAGAGATAGGGACACAATTCTACAAGCAGCAAGAGTCGCTCCTTCCTTGATGTTAAGCGCAGATTTAGGGAAAGGGGTCTCAAGTACGCCATGCTCTTCCCTGCGCGTTTGAGAGTCGAAATTGAAGGTAAAACCCGCTTCTTTGACGTACCAGAAGTGGCAACTGATTCGCTGGACAGTCTTCGAACCTCACCGGAAAGTAACTCCACCGGCCATTGAAAAGTGTGACGAACTCTCGTTGAAAGACCTCTGCTGACTCTGAACAACCTGTTTCTCCGTTAGGTGAACACCGGCCACCACTTTTTGGCTTATGCTCGAATCGAACTTTGCACGGATGTGTTGAAGACTTTCATACTCTGCGACCTGGGTATCCATCATATATTGCACCGATGATCCGTTATGGTAGGAAAGGGGGTTAACAGGGCCCTCCGGCCTCCCCCCGCATTTTTCTTTCAGTTGAATAGTTGGGCGACAGGCACTCGGCATTTAAGAATCATGAGCAGTTCTGAGCACGGAGTGCAGGGAAGCAGGGTGGGGGGATGTTGGGAGGGATTGTTGTTTAATTTGTTTATTGTTCTTTTTTGTTATCTCGACGGTACAATGCATAAATGTAAGGCCAGTAGTGACCAGTCTACCTATCAATGGGAGTACAGTGTAACAAGGAAATCAAAATCTTAAGTTGGAATGTTAACAGATTGGGGGATAAGATCATGAGAAGTGTTGTATTGCAATATATTAAGAGACTATCACCAGACATTGTGCTACTTCATGAAACTCACCTCATAGGCAACACATGCAAAGCGATACACAGGAGGGGTTACTCTATGGCGGCGCATGCGGGCTTCACATCCAGCTCCAGGGGTGTAGGCATTATGCAAAAGAAGTCATTTCCTCTCTCACTCACGTCCACATATGTAGATGAGCGGGGCAGATACATCGGGATCACAGGCTCTTGGGCGGGCCAAACCATTACTTTTATGTTAATATACGCACCTCCGGGGATGCAGGGCGTAACATTCACTGACCTAAGTGCTGTGCTGCTGACGTTGCCTGACGGACTCCTGGTGCTCGGAGGCGACTTTACCTCCATAGTATCGGGCTCATTAGACAGACATCCCCCTCACACAATCCCCCAAACCCCACATATTTTTTACAGTTTCTTGGCAGCGATGGGACTGATAGATAGCTGGAGAGCATACAACTCAGACAAAATTCAGCACACTTTCCACTCAGGGGCACACAAAAGCCTTTCCCGCCTTGACTACATTATCGTCCCTGCTCCACAAATCGCAGATATGCACGAAATCCATCACCTTGCTAGAGGTATCTCCGATCATTCCCCTCTTTGGGTTCACATGGTCCTAGATCACATGCAGGTGGGACGAATTGCCCCAATAAATCCCTGGTACCTTAAGAACCCAAAGTTATGGAAGGACCTAAATAAATCCATTGACGAATATTTTCTGGAAAACGAGCACACAGTTGAGTCCCCCCAAATACTATGGGAAGCTTTCAAAATGGTGGTCCGGGGGCAGGCCCTTTCCCTAATTGCAGGTTCCAAAAAGGATAGAGTGAAGACATCTCCGACATAGAACAAGAGTTTTATCATCTAGAACAGGATGTTAACTCAGACGCCACACCTGACACCCTCCACTCACTGCTCCGGCGCCAGGATGAATACTGGGCATTGGTCACCGGCCGTGCCAAACTAATGGGACAGGATAGACTAGGCCAGATTTATGACTGGGGGGACAAGGCTGGCAAATTACGTGTCTGGCTGGACAAGAAGGAACATGCCAATAGGCTCGTGCCAGAACTTACAGGTATCGATAAGTCCCCTGTCACAGACCCCCAAGACATAGCCAACCACTTTGCAACTCACTTCCAGACAGTGTATAGTTCAGTGGCACCAAACCCTGAGACAAACTTTTTTGATCTTATTAAAGATATTTCTCTCCTGACACTATCGGACGCAGACCAAACATTTATGGATAGTGCCTTAACTGCTGACGAAATAGCAACAGCCATAAGAACATTACACTCCGGAAAAGCACTTGGCCCGAACGGCATTCCAATCCAACTATACAAACTTCGACCAGACAAATTGGCCCCCTATCTGAAGTCCATGTTCGAGGACAGTCTTAAGCAGGGCTTATTGCCATATGACCAGAGGATTGCCACTATTGTTACAATCCATAAGGAAGGGAAACCCAAAACGGAATGCACCTCCTATCGTCCTATATCACTTCTAAATGCGGAACCCAAAATCTTAGCTAAAGTACTCACCACAAGGCTGGTCAAAGTAATAGCGGACCTAGTACACCCAGATCAGTCAGGATTCATGCCTTAAAGGAACACCGCTCTACACCTGCACAGACTTCACGGGGTCCTGGGCAGAGTGCCAACGATACGTGAGGATGCAATTATAGTCTCCCTTGATGCCACTATGGCATTTGATACACTGGAATGGCCTAATCTTTTTGCAGTACTTCCCAAAGAAGGATTTGGGCCAAATTTTTGACGCTGGGTGCGTCTGTTATACAGCGCGCCTATGGCTCAGATAGTTGTGAACAACAGAAAATCTGATGCCTTCACTCTCAGCCGAGGGACCCGTCAGGGATGTCCCCTTTCTCCCTTGCTGTTCGCTTTGGCCCTCGAACCTCGAACCTCTTGCAGCGTGGATCCGTAAGGATGTAATGATCTGCGGCATGCGCTGGTCGGCGGAATGGGAGGATCGGACCTCCTTATACGCGGATGATATTCTCCTCTATCTTACGTCCCCTAAGAGATCCCTTATAGCAGTCGTTGACATATTGGACGTTTTTGGCAGGTATTCTGGGTTTCGGGTCAATTGGCAAAAATCACTTTTGTATATCCTCTGGGGGGATTCCCCCCTGTACCCCGAAACTGCCTGATTCCAGTAGTCTCAGAAGGCTTCAAATACTTAGGTATATTCATTTATCTTGACCCCTCCGTTCGATATGGCCGTAATTTGGTCCCCCAATGCAGAGACTTAGAAGTGACATCACAAACTGTACGCCCTGCAGAACTCAGCCGACCCAGTTCCAAACTCGTATTTTAAAGACCTTGACGGGCTCCTGCGAGACCTTCTGTGGGGAGGTAGACCTTGCATTGCTCTAAAAAAGCTGACGCTTAGCTGGTACGAAAGCAGGAGGGGGCACAGCACAAAACAAAGTCCTTCCCCTCTCATTGGCAGCAAAGCAACTGCAGGTCAGCCCACAAGTACACAGCAGGACAGTCCTTCCTCTTCAGTCTCCCAGCTTCCTCCTTGGCAGAGGTTCCTTCTTGATTCCAGGATCATCTAAAGTTCAGTGGTCAGGGGTCCTGTACTTATACCCCAGAAAGTCTGTGTTCCCTTTGTGCAGGAGGGCTCTGAACCCGGTCCAAACCAGTTCTGGAGCACTCTGTTTACATGACTCCTTTCCTTTCAGAGTGCAGGGCAGAGACATCAGACGCACCACAGGGGGTGGATCCAGCACTGTGGGGGGCAGGCACAGTGCTATTCAGGTCCCGGGTGCAACTCATCCCTCCCATCTTGATGCAGATCTCTGTATTTACCACTGGGCGGACTCATTCTGTCTCCTGGAATCCCCCATCCCTGTCACTCACAAACCAGACAGTCCATTCACAAACAGCCAAAGGCACACAGAAAGGTCAGACAAGAAAGCAGCCACTTTCTAAAAGTGTCGCTTTCAAACACAGGATTTAAAAACCATCCTTCCTAAAAGGTGTGTTAATAAATTCTGAGTTCAGGAATATCAAACTTCAATTTTCCATCTTGCTCCTATGGAAAGATATGCAGGTACATTTTATGCACAGCATTCCCCATTATAGCCTATGGGCAAGATAGCCTTTCAATAGTGAAAAACGAAAATGGCTGTAATTCACTACCTGAGCATGTCACACACGCTAGTACATGCTCTACCTTTCACATACTCTGCACCCTGCCCAGGGGGGTACCTTGGGCCTTCCCTAGGGGTGTCCAATGTCTATAGAAAGGGAAGGGTTAGACCTAGCCAGTGTGGACACTGGTCAGGTCCGCATGGCAGTTAGCAACTGCACACAGGCACTGCGGTGTCAGGCCTGAGACACCATTTTAGGGCTACTCATGTGGGTGGCACAATCGGTGCCGCAGGTCCACTAGTAGCATTTGAATCACCAGACCTGGCACACTCAGTGCACGTTACTGGGGACCTACTGGTAAAACAAATATGCCAATCATGGATTACCAATCACAATAACAATATATACAGAGAGCATATGCACTTTAGCACTGAACAGCAGTGGTAAAGTGTCCAGAGTCCTATTGCCAACAACCACAGGTCAGGAGGAAGAAGCAAAAAGTTTGGGGATAACCCTGCAAAAAGGGCCATTACCAACTCAACCCCGAGGCATGGTAGACCAAACGATACCACGATGGGATTCCCTGCTTAGGGCGATAGAACACGGAAACTGGCCCAACGAGCAGGGCACTCTTCCTGTTCTACGCCTTCCTGAACCCAGTTGGATCACTCTATCCATACTCTCAGGGTCCACCAAGCCAACCCATGTGGGACCCTTCTCCTCACCTGTGGACACCATCTGTGCAGCACCTAAACTTAACTTGCTCAGAGGTATGTCTCAACAGACAGATAACAAGCCACCGTGGCCACTGACAGTGGTCAGGGATGAGACCCAGGCCTTAGGCCTCTCAGGGCTCTCAAACCCGTGTGGCGTCAGAGGGTGGGGGGCATTAGCCCCAGGTGCTTGGCACCCTTTGTCCACTTTCCCTCCTGTCAGGTCAGGTCTGACATCCTGGCACTGACCCGGGCCTCTATTTGGCAGCTGGGCAGGAGGCTGGGGTGGGCTTCCCCACCTCTTCCTTGGGGATCTGTACCCTCCCACCTGGAGTGGTAACCCCTTCTAGAATAGTCAGGGCACCTGTGGCAGGTGTCCTGCACCATTCACCCACCAGTTCAGGGGTTTTATCCTGCAACTGGTATTCTAGGTCATGGGGGACAACCCGGACCTGGCCCTCCAACCTAGGGTCTAAACCCTTTAGGTGAACCAGGGTCAGAGGCGAGGACTCCCTCCCTCTGCACCCCCTTCTAGAGTTTTGCACCCTCCCACTTGGAGTGGTACCACTAGAAGACAAACTGGTAGGGACACTGTTTACAGATGTCCTTCCTTCCAGGTCAGGCAACACCTGAACCTGGTTTCCCAACCCAGGGGCCAACCCCTGCAGTTGAACACTTGCCCAGCGCACCAGAACTTCACTCACAGATGTGTCCACACTGGTAGACAGTACCAACCTGGCCAACACAACAGTGTGGCCCAGTCCACCCACCAGGTGTGACTCCTGCCCCCTTCCAGGGGCAACCCTGTCCACCAAGACAACCAGCTACAGTGGCCACTGACAGCTGTCAGTGATGAGAGCCAGGTCTCATGCCTGTCAGGCCTCTCTAACCTCTGTGGTGTCAGAAAGTGTGGGGCAGTAGCCCCAGGTGCCTGGTACCTTTCCTCCACTCTCCCTCTTGCCACGTCAGGTAGGGTACCCTGACACTGGCCCGCAAGTCCAGGGTCTGTACCCTCAGACTGACCAGCGGTCACGGGCAAGGCTCTCCTATCCCTACCTCCCCTTCTGAGGTCCTGCCCTCTCCTCCCACGAGAGTCACCCTTAGAACCGAACTCTCCTACCAGTGCAGGACCTCTCTCCAGCAACTGGTCTCCCAACCTAAGGTCTAAACCCTCGGGTTGCACTGGGGTCAGAGGCGAGGACTCCATCCCTCTGCACCCCCTTCTAGAGCGCTGCACCCTCCCTATTGGAGGGGTACCCCTGGAAGCCAAACTGTTCAGGACACTGGTTACAGATGTCCTTCCTTCCAGGTCAGGCAGATCCTGAACCTGGTCTCCCAACCCAGGGATCAATACCTGCGGTTGTGCACTTGCCTGGCATGCCAGGACTTCTGGGGACTCACACAGTATCCCCCCGAGGGTGACACATGACTCATGTGTCTTGTAACAATCCGCCTGCCGCAGATCTCCAGACCCCTGTCCACCTGACAGTGCACGAAGAAGATCCCCTAGGACAGAAGTGGTGTCACCATGGTCACTCCTGGGAGACTCAGTCCTTCTGGTCTGGACTTGTGCCCCCTTCCAATTGGAGCGGCACTGGCAGACACCAGAACCACTGGAGCTCTGTTTACAGGTTGTCCTGACAATAGGAGATCCTCCTCAAATGGCCTACTAGTACAGCCTAGACCCCCAACCAGGTGTTCCCTTAGGGAACCCTCCAGGCCTTGAGACTGGGTTTTGGGCACCGTGAGAAACATCGTCCCACACTCACTCCTTCTCCACTGAGATCGTACGTGAGCCCCTACACCCCTCCCATTCTACTGGGACCTAGCCGGGCTACACTGAACCTCTTCTACCACACAGGTCTGGAAGATATCTGCGCCACTCCTTTTGGGATCACTCCCCACTGCCTCTTCAGACCCTCTGGAATCCATCAAGGGGTCTGCCTCCAATGCAAGCTCCCTGGAATCAGAGAACTCACACTCGACCGGGTGTTGGCATAGCTCTGGAAAACAGGGACTTAAAATATGTTCTCCAGAAATGAAACACACATCCCCCCACAGTTGTTAACCAAGCTACCCTTTGCCTCACCCTCCAGTGCCTCACACAAGTACCCCACTCCACTCTCCTGAGATTGGCAAGACAGTGCCCTACTGTCTCTGTCACACAACCCACACTCTTCTGGGCGGTTTCCACACTCATACACCAAGGTTTCTACCATGGGGGAACCCCTCTCCCTGCACCTCTCATCTAGAATCAGTAGAGTGTCCCTCCCATCACTAGGAATATGATCCCCTGTGATCCCTAATCTACTTCAGGAACACTGCACACCACTGGAGCTACCTCATAAACCTGAACCCCCTGGAGTATGTCAACCCCCTCCCTCAAGTCAGGCGCCACATCTCTGGGTGTTTGTACCTTTCTCTCAGCAATAGAAACTATAATCTTGCTGCCACCATCTGAGCTAGACTCCACCTCCAACTCAGCAAAGCTCACTTCTTGAGCCACCCATTTTTCTTCTTCAGCTGAGACACTCATGGCCTCAAGCCTCTCGAGCTCCAAATCAAGCTCCCTCATTCTCAATTCATGTGCCAAGGTCAATTTCAATTCTTCCTGGGCACGAGCATTCTTGCTCTCCTCTGCTTTGGTCTGGGTTTCTATTTCCATCAGCTTCAACTCAAGCATCATAACTTCTAACTCATGATCTCTAACCCTTTGGTTTTCCTCCAACTCCTCTGGGGAAAAATTTCAAGCGGAATTGTTGCTGCCAGCCCTGGAGGCTGCTCTGGACACAGGCAGATCCTGTGACCTGAAACCATCCCCTTCTGCATCCTCATCCACTTCTGCACCATCTGTCTCCCCAGCCTCTTTTGTCTCCCACCAGGCCCTTAAGGCCTTTTGTAGCTCCCCCTTCTTGGAGCGGCGCTTCATGGGACATCCAAAGCTCCCGCAGAACTGCTTGAGTTGACCTACTTTGTAATCACTTAACATTTCAATATAAACTCCAGTTTGGCAACCTCACTTGCTGGTTTGCCATTCTGAGACATGATGCGTGGGTACTTTCAGGGTTACGATCAAAAATAGAACCAAAACAAAACACAGTATGTGGTTGCGTAGTGGTCAGCACTAAACTAGTGATATACACCAATTACTGTGGGTCAAGTACAAATACAAGTTCAAATCCTCATCGCTGCCACCAATCTTAGATCTGGGGGTCTCTAGTTGGCAGAGGTAGGTACCAATGTCCAAATAGGGACCCTTGCTTCTAGTCAGGGTAAGGAGGATACACTATTTAGATGACCCCTGCTCACACCCTTGGTAGCTTGGCACGAGGTGACAGGCTTATCTGTCGCAGGGATCCTGCTCTCACACAGAACTGTGCATAGAGACTTGGAACCTCAGTGAATTAGGGTGTGCCAAAACTCACCTTAGTACCCAAAATCCCCTACCTGACTAGCAATCAGTGTCTCATTGGTTCTTACAAACTCCCAATGTTTAGACAACCCAGAACATGGACTTAGAACACCTCAGGTAACGTGAAACACATGAACACTCTCTCGTTATACCAACATATCAATCCAGAACAAGGAGTAAATGAAGACACGTGCAAGTTTGAAATGTTTATTTCTAATGCAGTGTTCTCAAGCGCAGTATCTTAGCTAATACAAGCAAACATATTATAAGAAACAATGTTATAAGAGCATAGTTACTAGTCCATAAAATACAAAGGGAGAAAGCATGTTAAAATGCTAGAGGGAAGAAGGCTAAATAGCACCTAAGTCTTACCCTCCCTTGCTAGTATATTATATTATATCTAAAGAAGGCCTCTTTGGGTTTTAGAAGGGCGGCCCCATACCTCTGATCCTAGTGGAAAGGGATCACATCATCTTCCACCAGCTCTCTGCATGCGAAGCATCATCAAGTGTGTGTGTATGCTCTGTGCAGTGCAATATTAAACGCGCCTAAAGCCAGAGTTGGCCGCAGCTGCATAAATGTTATGTCGTGGGAAGCGTCTCGCAAAGGGACGATGCGACGATCCTCGGGTCGGCGACAATCTTAGGTGCAGTGGCAATGCGCAGCGTCGATCTTCTTCTCTCGCGCCCCTTTATGCGATGGCTTCGTCGACACTCGCAGCAACGTGATGCGGTCCGCAAGCAAGCGGTGCGGCGATCTCACCCAGCGACGACCGGCTCTGCGACAATACTCGCAGCGATCGTAATCTTCCCGCACTGGAGCAATGCGTTCCGCAAGCAAAGGATGCGTCAGTTCTTGCAGCAGCAACAGGCGCTGCAACGATCTCGATCTTCGCGGCGGCATAAATTTCCTCGCACTGTCAGGGATGCGCTCCGCAAGCGAGCAATGCGTGAACATTTGCAGATTGTCTTAGTTTCTCCTTGTCCAGCTTCCCAAACAACAGTTACAACTTCTAGAGGCACCACAACTGGACCAAGCACTCTAGGAAGGACAGAACTCATACAGCAGAGTTCAGGGGGGAAGTTGGGGTGAAGTCCTTTTGTTCCTGGGACTTCGTGACCCCTTCGCTGCTCATGACGAGCTCAGCTCATCATGAGGCACACTGGAGCTGTGCTTATGACGAGCTGAGCTCGTCATGAACAATGGGATTTACATCTTATTCAGCACAGGAGGGGAAAAGTCATAGCAGCCAAGGTGTTAACAAGGAGCCAGCTCTACTCAGGCCCTTGGAGATCTCTTCAAGCAAAGGGACACAGCACAAAGCGAATTCCCTACCCTCTTCTTGGCAGCAAAGCAACTGCAGGTCAGCTCACAAGTACACAGCACGACAGTTCTTCCTCTTCAGCCTTCCAGCTTTCTCCTTGGCAGAGGTTCCTTCTTGATTCCAGTATGATCTAAAGTTCAGTGGTCTGGGGTCCTGTACTCATACCCCAGAAAGTATGTGTTCCCTTTGTGCAGGAGGGCCCTGAGCCTGGTCCAAACCAGTTCTGGAGCACTCTGTTTACATGACTCCTTCTTTCCTTTCAGAGGGCAGGGCAGAGACATCAGACGCACCACAGGGGGTGGAACCAGCACTGTGGGGGAAACACAGTCCTATTAAGGTCCCAGATGCAACTCCTCCCTCCCATCTAGATGCAGAGCTCTCTATTCACCACTGGGCGGGCTCATTCTGTTTCCTGGAATCCCCCAGCCCTGTCACTCACAAACCAGACAGTCAATTCACAAACAGCCAAAGGCACACAGAAAGGTCAGACAAGAAAGCAGCCACTTTCTAAAAGTGCCGCTTTCAAACACAGGCTTTAAAAAACATCCTTCCTAAAAGATGTGTTATTAAATTCTGAGTTCAGGGATACCAGACTTCAATTTTCTATCTTGCTCCTATGGGAAGATATGCAGGTAAACATTATACACAGAATTCCCCATTATAGCCTATGGGCAAGATAGCCTTTCAATAGTGAAAAACAAAAATGGCTCTAATTCACTACCAGAGCATGTCACCCACACTAGTACAGGCTCTAACTTTCACATACATTGCACCCTGCCCAGGGGGGTACCTTGGGCCTGCCTTAGGGGTGTCCAACGTGTACAGAAAGGGAAGTGTTAGGCCTGGCCAGTGTGGACACTGGTCAGGTCAGCATGGCAGTTAGCAACTGCACACAGGCACTGCGGTGGCAGGCCTGAGACACCATTTTAGGGCTACTCATGTGAGTGGCACAATCAGTTCTGCAGGCCCACTAGTAGCATTTGAATCACCAGCCCTGGCACAGTCAGTGCACTTCACTAGGGACCTACTGGTAAAAGAAATTTGCTAATCATGGATAACCAATAACAATAACAATTTATACAGAGAGCATATGCACTTTAGCACTGAACCACAGTGGTAAAGTGCCCAGAGTCCTGAGAGATAAAGGAGGAAGAAGCAAAAAGTTTGGGGATAACCCTGCAAAAAGGGCCATTTCCAACAGTGACCATCCCCTATCCCCGTGATTTCCACTCAACTATTCTGCTGTAGTTGAATGAAGATTTGATTCCACTGTAAACCTGGTTACTGATTACCTTCATGTCGAGAATGTTTAATAAAAACATTTATATAAAAAAAGAATGCCTAAATTAGTTTATGATGCTTCATGTAAAGTATGAAATGATAACCGAAAGCAATGTACTTTGAGACAGTCTTCAGAACCATAGTCTGTTACCTAATCTCCCGGTTGCTGCATTTAATTAAACCACTGTTCCTGTTTTGCCAAATGCTTCTTGTCTTTTCTATTTTTTCAAAGGTTAATTAATATTTGAGCAACATTAGGTCAGCTGGGCAGTTGCAGTTAGGTCTCTGGAGCTTATTATGTCCATGCAGGTCACACAGGAGATCAGCCAACTGACCCTTGGAGTCACTGTGGTCAGCTTGGGAGGAAGTGATGCAGGTTCAGTCTTCCTTCTCAGACAACAAGGCAGCTTTTCAAGCAGCAGGGCATTCCTCTGACAGCAGAGCAGTCCGTCTTCAGAAACTTCCCCATGTCCAGGAGTGTTTTAGAGAGTAGCGCTGGAGGTCCGAAATATAATACATAATGCCAGCCTTGGTGAGGAGGAGCTCCCTTCGTACCAGCACATTGGTTCTGGAAAGTTCTTCCCCTCCCCAGCCAAGATTAAAAACTGTCTGGGGATGAGAAAAGGCAGGGCAGGCCTGGTGTCAGATTCCTTTGTGTGTGCAGGAAGCAAATCCCTTTGAAGTGAAAGTGGGACTGGGTACCGCCCCTCCCAGTCATCATGCCAGAATGACCAATCCTTTCCACACCTAAGCCCCCATTGTGGTACTGTTTGGAGGCAATACACAAGCCCCCAGCAGCAGAGCCATTCACAGTCACGTGACCCAGTACACTGGAAAAAGGCACTAATAGTTAGGGCAAGAAAATACAAATACCAACTTTCTAAAAGTGGAATTTTCAGAATTGTGACTTAAAAAGAGGACTTTAAATTATAATTATCTTGAGCGTAAACAGCATACCTCTATCTGCTCCCAATCCAAGGACAGCACATATTAAAGGTAATAAGGTAACCCAGTGTTAGTCAATGGGCGAGATAGACCTTACAACAGTGAAAAACAACTTTAGGAGTTTTTCACCCTCAGGACTGTAAAACCTAAGTACACATATCCTACTATTTAAATACTATACACCTTGTTCTATGAGCCTTTAGGGCCTATCTTCCGGGTGACCTATAATTAATATAAAGGAAGGTTTAGGCCTGGCAAAAGGTTTATTTTACCAGGTAGAAATGGCAGTTTAAAACTGCACAACAGGCTCCAGTAGCAGGACTGACACATGCTTTAAAAGGCTACTTTAGTGGGTGGCACAATGTTATGTTATGTTAAATGTAGCTTATAAAGCGCACTGACACCGAAGCTTCCTGGCGCTGGTAGACAGAACAGAGTGAGGGGTAGTCATAAGTGGCAGAGTCTAAGTGGGGGTGGGAAGAGGTGAGTTTTTAGCATTTTTCTGAAATTCAGAAGGGAGGAACAGGACTTGATCGGGAGAGGGAGGAGGTTCCAGAGCACAGGGGCTAGATGAGAGAACCGGCGTCCGCCGAATCTCTTAGTTTTGCTCTTGGGGGTAATCAGCAAGTCGCGGTGAGCGGATCGGAGATTGCGTGTGGGACAGTGAGGACGAATGATAGATTTTAGGAAAGCGGGGCAAGGGCAATGAAGTGCCTTAAAGGTGAGGCAAGCTACCTTGAAGGCAGCCCTTTGATCAACCGGGAGCCAGTGCAGGTTCGTGAGCAGAGGTTTAGCTGATTGCCATCTGGGTGTTCCATGAATCAGGCGGGCAGCCTGGTTCTGGACGATTTGGAGGCGTAGAATCAAGTATTGTGGCAGGCCGTGGTAGATGCCGTTGGAAAAATCCAGACGGGAAAGGACCAACGAAATGACAGTTTGGGTGAGTGCCGCCGGGGGAAGAAAGTGGCGGATTTTGCGGATCCTCCGAAGTTGGTGCATACAGGAGGAAACCACCGCTCCAACTTGAGCCCTGAGAGAGAGCTCGGTGTCTATGATGACACCCAGACTTTTTACTGTTTTTGCTGGGACGGGGGGGGAGCCGAACTCTGGGGGCCAGAACTGTGGACCCCAGTAGGTGGAACTGAGTCCGGGAAGTAGGAGCTCGGTTTTACCGGGGTTCAGCTTCAATTGGTTCTGGTTCATCCAGAGTTGGATATGAGTCATGGCTCCATGAAAAGTTTTAATGGCATGTGGTGAGTTGAGGGAAAAGATGATTTGGAGATCGTCAGCGTAGTTGTAAGTGATGATGTCCCATTTCAGAAGTGACTGGATGAGTGGCCGGAGGTAAAGATTAAAGAGGAGCGGGGAGAGGGAAGAGCCTTGAGGGACACCACAGGATGTGAGAGTTTTCTTGGCAGTGTAGGGACCGAGGCGGACCGCCTGTGTTCTCCCCGTAAGGAAGGACCTGACCCACTCAAGAGCGACGCCCTGGATGCCCGCCTGCCCGACACGGTGGAGAAGGATGTTATGATCCACCGTGTCGAACGCGGCCGACAGATCCAGTCAGACGAGGGCTTGGGGGTTTCCCGTGTCTGCGTCGCTTCTGAGTGTGTCAAGGACCGCCAGGATGACGGCTTCTGTGGAATGGGCGGGTCTGAAGCCGGCCTGGGTTGGTACGAGATAGCCGGAAGATTCTATAAAACTGGACAGGCAGCGAGTAACGTGGGCCTCCATAAGTTTAGAAAAATAAGGGAGGAGGGAGATGGGACGGAAGTTCGACGGCTCCACCATGTCGGCACCAGTTTTTTTTAGGAGGGGTACTAGAATGGCTTCCTTAAAGGAAGAGGGGCAAATGCCGCTGCTGAGGGAGCTATTAAGTAGGTGTAAGATACTGTCAGGTAGATTAAGACATATGCTCCGCAAGACGGACGGTGGACAGCAGTCGTTCGGGGAGCCAGATTTCACACGAGTGGCTAGTTCCGCCAAAGAGGAGGAGTCTAGAATAGGAAAGGAAGTGAAAGACAAGGGGTTATTGAGGGAGTTATCCAGTAGTGGCAGTTGGGGGAGTGGGGGAATGGATTTTTTGATAATGGAAATTTTTTCTAAGAAAAAAGAGTTCAGGGTGTCGCAGGCCTCCTGAGTAGGGGTCTGGGCTGGAAGGGTCCTGTCGTCTGTGGTTAACTCGTTCAAGACTCTGAACACCTCCTTAGATTTGTTGGCTGCCAGAGAGATCCTGCTGGCGAAGTGTTCCATTTTAGCTGAACGGATAGCTGTTTTAAATTCTTTGCGAGCAGTCAGATAAGATTGTTTGGCTGGGTCAGAGTAATCGTGTCTCCAGATGCGTTCCAGCTGGTGTGTTTTTAGTTTCCGGGCTTTGAGGTCGTCAGAGAATCACCTGTGAGAATTCCTGTGTCTTGTACAGGGGAATTTGACTAAGGGGGCAAACAGGTCACTGGCCGACTCAAGCCAGGAGGCCACATTTTGTTCTAGCCCGTCCGTATCGATGGGGTCAGAAATCACCGGGCAGGAGTCGGCCAGGCCGGTGAGGAATCCCTGGGAGTCATATGAGCTCCATTTGCGGGAGAGGCCGCCGGCCATCAGGGGAGCAGGGGTCTGACCAGCAACCGTGATAGTGGTGTCCACCAGATGGTGGTCAGACCAGGCACACGGACGTATGTCCGGTGGGGACAGCTCCAGGTTGCAGGTCCAGATCTGATCCAAAACATGTCCCTTGATGTGAGTGGGTTGGGAGACATGTTGGACAAGGTTCAGATTTTTAAGCGTCTCAAAGAGCTCAGTAGCATGGGGGCCGGCATGACTATCGCCAAACCAGTAATTTAGGTTGCCAAAGATAGCAAGGTGGGAGTGCAATGTGAGGAGGGAGGACCATTGTTCACTCAAAATGGTGGGGAAAGATGGCATGGAATGTGGGGGCCGATATAGCAGAAGGAGAGTGAGGGAGCCGGTGTCCGTTTGCACATTAATGAGTAGGTTCTCCACCTCAGGGAGGGAAAGAGAGTAAGAAGAAATGGATTTCAGGTGTTTAGAAATGATGGCCGCTACCCCACCCCCAGGCCGGTCGCCGGGGCGGTCGGCGTGAAGGATGTAGTAATCGGGGGGGAGGGCTGCCAGAATGTCCGGCAGTGACTCTGAGGTGAGCCATGTTTCTGTGAGTAGAAGCATATCGGGGTTCGAGCTAGTTAGCAAGATGAAGATATCCTCCGAGTGCTTCACTAGTGAGCGGGTATTGAGATACGATACCCTAATAGACGTGGTGTTCACAGATGACATAGCTAGAGGTAGGTGACCTTTGAGGAGGGGTTGGTTGGGGCGCATGAGGCCCGCAGACGTGATGCGTTGCAGAGCCGTAGGAGATGGTGAGATGGCAGTATACTGGAGGTCCCTGAGTGCTTGGGGAGAATATCTAATAGAATGAGCGGCGTGGCATGCCCTCAGGCCCGTCCTGGCGCGGACGGGCGCAGACGGGCTTGCCTTTGGCGCGCCTTCGGCGCGCCCGCTGCGCGGCCGTGGGAGGCACATGATTTATGTAGGGGAAAAACAGGAAGGGGCGTGTCCCGTAGTGGAGGGGGCGTGGCCTGACCAGGCTTCCCCAGAATGACGTGGCAAAGTATGGCGGCCCGCGACAGCGTTTAGATCGGCTGTGCGGGGGGGAATGGTAGCGAGAGTATTGCCAGAGGGTAAGTTTTAAAATGCACAAGAAAATACAATTTTAAAAAGGTGCTCGTTCGTTGCTCCCGGCTTTCCGCCTCAGGAGTTCTGTCAATGAGTGCTGCAGGCCCACTGGTAGCATTCTATTTACAGTCCCTGGGTACCTGTATTACCATTTACTATGGAATTATAAGTATAAATGTGACAAGAAGAGAGCACAAGCACCTTTGCACTAATTAGCAGTGGTAAAGTGCGCAGGAATAGCCCAGAGCCATCAGCCTTTCCTGTTAATCTCCAAGGTGCCAATACTAGCCGGCTGCTGTCCCTTACTGTTAGAATTGAAAAAGTCTGATCCTGAGGTAGACTGGGAGGGAGGAGCTAACACTCGCACCTGAATAGGGCTGTACCTGTCCCCACACAAAGAGCTGCTACCCCCGTGTAGTGTGTTCGCAGCCAGGACAGGAAAAGCCAGCAGGGACCTTGTGATCTTCAAAGGCTTCTTTGATGTCTCAAAAAATAACAAATAACTGTGGGTCTAGAGCAATCTACCTGTGTTATCTGTGTATGAATAGACCTATACTGTGTGTATCCTATGTGTAATTTGGAATGTGAAAAGTTTCCATCAGTTAAACGTTCTGTGCTGCCCTTTTCATCATCTGGGCCACTTCACAAAGTGGAGAGTCCATTTTGTGACCACTTCTCAGAGTTCTAACAATGAAGTGTATAACCCATTGTGCCTTAAGACTTAATTAATTTCAAGGTGGCATGTACTGGTAACTGAAAGCAGTGCATAAAGAAAAAAAGTGTAAGTGATAAGAATGTGCTATTTTAAAATTGGAGAGTGAAGGGAAAAAAACCTTATTCGGTAACCTTCCACTTCCAATGGATACAAATTCAGTGCAAAAAATCTGTAGTTTCAACAAATAGCTACTGGTTGGAATATTCAGGTCAACATGTTTCTGCAGTTTTAGTAATCCAAGAAGGTATCTACTGCTTTCATCAGGACCGTGGTGACTTTGCTACTGCTTAAGATATCATAGTGAAAAAACAAAATGAAATGATTACTATATCACCTGATTTCTCTTTTCAGTCCTCCTGTGTACTGAAGGGATGTCCAAATGCGGGAGGAATCAGGTCGAGAAACATAACATAGAAAACACAATGGTAGAGATAACATTAATCATTTAGTTAAGTTATCAACAAAAAACTGTTCTCGTGGTAGCAGCTCATGTATTAGTTAATTTTACATTACCCATCTAAATCTAATGGGCTATACTCTGGTTCACCTTTGGTGTTAGCTACGGCTCAGGTTATTGGGGCACCGCTCTGTTTGTAGAGAAATACAAGCATAAGAAAAAACCCAGCGACAGCTGAATCATACCTGCTCTGTTTTTAAAATGATGTAGAATAAAGAGAGGGGGCAATGAGCATCCTCGTTTGGGACTCTGAGTGCCTTCATTTTTAGGAAGGAGTTTTATCCCTGACTATGTACCCTGATTACTGTCGCGGTACACAGAGTGCCTGTAGGCTGCTATATTTCATGGTTTTAACAATAGCGTAATATCTAGCAAGAGACAGATAGTCGATACTGTTATCACCCAAGCCATAATATTATTAAGCCTCGGATATCAGCCTACTCATAAGAAAAGCATACACGAGTGAGGACAATGCTCGCCCATTAAGAAATCGGCGATGTATCTGGTTCTATCGCTAGCCAAAGTTAAAAAAGTAACGAGTCTCAGTAGACATGGGGCCGCATTCACCTATCCGTCGGTACTGCTCGCGTCCATCTGGGCCGTTTGGGGAGGTACCCGAAGGGTGGAAGCCGCCATATTTGTAACTCGTTATGGACGTCTGGACGACGTATGAGATCGTCATCACACGCCCCAAGAAACCATGGGATCATGGGAATTGTGGTTAGAACCAACTCGCTGTGGGCGTCTGAAAGGCATTTAGACGTCATCAACACGAGCTTCAGACAGCCCTGGAATCATGGGAATTGTAGTCAGAATCGACTACAAATCGCCGTATATATGGCAATAGTGACATAGTGTAATATGTTGCCTTGTATAACAATATCGGATGTATTGGAACGTTTAAAAATTTTACGAAATTCTGGGCACTACGCTAGCTCGCACAAAGTGGGACATCTAAATCCTTTTCAGGTAAGGCGTGGTTCCGATTAGTTCTGACCCACTTGCCACATCACTAGGGCCCGAGCCCGCAGCTTCTAACAAGTCAAAAGCTTACAATGTGCTTTAATTCTTTCACGGAATAATGGGGCGATGAGTCCGTACACATTTCTCTCTGATCAAATGTACACTACACTGGCGAATGTATAATGGGAAATAGAGTCCCATTGCAGGTAAATAATAGTTTGGATCGGTTGCTGACCAAATCCCCAGATGTACATAGAGATGATCATACCCAAAATGTCTTACAAGTCAAGCACCTCACGAGTGCTTATGTTCTTTAAAGAAAAGCTAGGGAAACGAGTAAATAAAGATATTTCTGTGATGATGTCACATTCATGTATAATTACTCAATAAATGAACCCAAAATGAGTTATAGTAAAGTCCCCAGCATTGAAAAGGCATCAAAGCAACATCCAAGGGATGTCTTCATTAAGACCCGCTTTATCAGAGTTTAACTTGTAGACCCACTTCTGTTCAAGCCTGAACAGATATTTCGAGGTATCTGTGACGTGTGTCGGAATCCAAGGCTGTTCTAAAATAGTCCATGTGAAATCGGTGGGTTTGTGACCTACTTCTAGGAAGTGATTAGTAAGCCAAGTTGCCTGCTTTTTGCACCTAATGGTGCTTTTGTGCTCTGAGATCCTGGTCTTAATCTTTCTAGTCGTCATCCCAACATACTTCAAATGGCAAGGACAGATAATCAAATAAATTAAGTTGTTACTATTACAATTTGTGAACCGTCTCTGTTGCCATGGGCGGCTGCTCCCAATGTCTATGCTCGTAGAGCGGGTGGTCTGTGGACATGCCGCACAGTTGCCGCAAGGGTGATGTCCTTCTACTGCAGGCATGTCCCACAGTGTCCCTACTTGACGTGTCGTTCTGGTGAGCGGTCTAGTGTGTACCAGTCGATCTTTAATACTGGTGCCCCGTTTAAATGCAAATAACGGTTGTTGTAAGCTATCTGCACCAGTATTCAAAATGCTCCAGTGTTTTTTGATAATACGTTGGATAGCATTCGACTTGGTGCTGAACGTGTTCACACATGTAATTCGCTGGTTTTGCATTTTAGGAGGGGCAGGTTCCAGCAGCGCTTCTCGGCTGTTGTTCGCTGCTCTTTTCATAGACTGCCATACTAATTTCTTAGGATATTTCCTGTGGCACAGTTGTTTTTCCAGGGTTTTAGCATGTATTTGGAAAGTGTCCTTAGTAGAGCAATTGCGTTGAATACGCAAAAATTGACCAAATGGCAAGTTGTCTCGCAAAGCTTTAGGAAGGCAACTGTCATATTGAAGTAATGAGTTCCGGGCCATAGGTTTTCTATACAGTTCGGATCTCAATCCTTCAGGTGTTACTGTGATTAGGAGATCTAAAAAGGCTAGGGAATGTTTATCATATTCCACAGTAAAGAGTAGAAAATTGTTTAGGCCATTTAACCACCCATGGAAAGCCATTAGTTCTTCTGATGTACCGCGCCAAACCACCAGGATGTCGTCAATATAACGCTTCCAGACTTGCACAGAAGCGTAGTAGGGGTTGGTCGATTTTAGCACATAATCCTGCTCGAATTTATGTACATATAGATTCGCTAGACTGGGGGCAAAGACGCTGCCCATGCTGGTCCCAGATGTTTGTATAAAAATTGTCTCTTCAAAGCGGAAGATATTTTCTTTCATCGCTAAAGTAGCCAGATTCATTATTAAGGATACCGGAGTGATGGAGTCCAGATCTTTCTCCCGCAACAGTTCTTCTATTACTTCCAGGGTCTCATTCTGGGGGATCAAAGTATAAAGTGACTCAACATCAAAGGATACTAGCAAGTCAGTCGAGACATTGAATTCAATTTCAGGAAGGATCCTTAACAAGTCTTTAGTATCTTGAAGGTATTTTGGCATGTCCCTCACCATTGGTCTAAAAAAATGTCGACAAAAGTTTAAGCAAAGAACCAATCCCCGATATTATGGGGCGTCCAGGTGGGGGTCGCTGTTTCTTGTGCACTTTCGGGAGCACATAAAAATATGGCATCACTGGATGTGTTGTGCGTAAATAGGCTGCTTCGTTAGAAGTAATGCAACCCTCCGATAGGGCTTCTTCTACAATATGCCCAATGGTAGTTGATAGCCTCTCTGTGGGGTCTTCTGTCAATAGAGTGTAGGATCTAGTGTACCTTAGTTGTCGTAGGCACTCCTCTCGGTAGGTGATGGTATCCATCAACACAGTGGCACCACCCTTATCAGCAGATTTGATTGTTAGGGAGGCATCCTCCGTGAGTTTTTTAAGAGCCTCCTGTTCCACTTTAGGGAGGTTGATAAATGGCTTGTGTTCCGGCTGAAAAAGGGTTTGAATATCATGCTGTACCGCTTCCTCAAAAGTAGATACTTTGGCTGGTACTGTAGTGGCTAGTAGGGTGAAGGTGGAGGGTCTTTTTAGACCTGCGTTCTGCTCTGTGGTACTCTCATCACTGTTCTTTGAGAAGAAAAAATGAAGCCGTATTTTTCTAAAGAATTTTGCCAATTCTATCTGTGTCAGAAAAGAATCTCCAGTGTTTGTAGTAACAAAACCTAAACCTCGATTTAGCACTTTCTCTTCGTTCGAAGTCAGGTGTCGGGAACTTAAATTGATTATGAGACTATCCCCGTGCTCGATCCCGGTTGATCCTGTGGGATCTTCTTCCCACTCCTCAGGTCCATTGATTGAGGGGGAAGGTTCCACTGTACCTGCCCCTGCGATGTCCGTCTCTTTCCTCGCGACCATCCTTGGCCGAAGCCTAAAAAAGGCTGCATATTCTGGCCCTGTTGGAAGAGTTGTGGACCATATGGGCCCATGTGTTGTGGAAAGGGTTGTACTCCTTGTGCCCATGGATTATGTGTCCACCAAGGATTAAATTGGCTTTGATTATGATTGTACCCGCTCCAATTTCTACGGTTACCTCTCTCTCGATTGTTGTGAGTGAGATTACCCGGATTGGATGAATCAGAGTCGCTAGAGAGGTCATCAGAGCTGGAGGTTCCGTATGTGGACCCACTTCTGCGGCCATTCCTATTGAAGGGGGTGGGAACGTATGTTTCACTAGTATATGGATACATTTTCTCTGAGGAAAATTTTTCCAAGTCCTTCTTACATTTTCCCAATTTGGAAAACAGGATAGAATCCTTGAATTCTTTATTAGTTTTGTTCCGTTCTTCTTGATTTTTCGCGAAGAGTTTCCCTGAGATGGTCGTTTTAATTTGGCCCTCCAGTATCTGTATCTCTATGAGGATCTTATCTGCAGCTTTTTTAGTAGTTTTTATTATCAGGACAAGCCAATCGCGTGTACACTTCCACGCAATTAAGGACCAATCTTTCAAGAATTCTTTATCATCCAGAAAAAGTCTGGGAACATTGGTAACTATAAGTCCAGTTGGTGCACAATTACCTCTTAGGTATTCGGCCATGGTGATACCGTGTACACAGGTACGTGAATGGCTTTTCTTCAGCACTAAGATCTTTGCCCAGCCATCCTCACTACTCCCTGAATTCACAGGCATGAGGTCTAGCATGCTGGGGTTTTCAGTTAGAATTGACTGTATCTCAGCTTCATCAAACGCTAGGCCCAAATTAGTTGCCATTATCACTGGGTGTTCAAGTGATAACACATGATTTATTTTAAACAAAGAAAGGAAACCCAATGGGGTTCCAAAAAGCAAAAATACAAACAGCTATCAAGCGGAAGAATTCCTTATTTGTACAAAAAGAAGCCACCAAATTGTGGGGCATATGAAGACTTGTCTTCACAATATCAAAAAGAGGACACGCAGCTTTGGCTGCACAAGAACAATAGAAACACACGCAATGAGGATAGGGTCCAAGGGTATATTTAGAGACCCTAGCACAGTTATAACCCCCCATACAATAACGAAAAAATAACTGTGGGTCTAGAGCAATCTACCTGTGTTATCTGTGTATGAATAGACCTATACTGTGTGTATCCTATGTGTAATTTGGAATACAACAGGATGTTTCACAATGTGAAAAATTTCCATCACTTAAACGTTCTGTGCCGCCCTTTTCATCATCTGGGCCACTTCACAAAGTGGAGAGTCCATGTTGTGACCGCTTCTCAGAGTTCTAACAATGAAGTGTATGACCCAGTGTGCCTTAAGACTTAATTAATTTCAAGGTGGCATGTACTGGTAACTGAAAGCAGTGCATAAAGAAAAAAAGTGTAAGTGATAAGAATGTGCTATGTTAAAATTGGAGAGTGAAGGGAAAAAAACTTTATTCGGTAACCTTCCACTTCCAATGGATAAAAACTCAGTGCAAAAAATCAGTAGTTTCAACAAATAGCTACTGGTTAGAATATTCAGGTCAACATGTTTCTGCAGTTTTAGTAATCCAAGAAGGTATCCATTGCTTTCACCCTCATTGCGTGTGTTTCTATTGTTCTTTGATGTCTCCACACTTCAAAAGCACATTCGGGTATAAGTACTGGACCCCTAACACCACCAAATCAGAACTCTACTGGAATCAAGGACATTCTGCCTGGAAGAAGAGCTACTGTGCTCTAGGTGGGACTGCCACTTTGCTACCTGCATTTCTGTGTTGCCTGCTGCCTGCTGATTGCTGTGATACAGGAGGGACTGCTATTTTACAACTTGCTCTACTGAGTTGGCCTGCTGCTTATTGCCTGGGAGTGAGAGGGACTGGACGTGCCCTCTATATCCTTGAATCCAAGTTTCTCCAAGAACTTGGTGGCTTGCTTCCTGTGTTATGATGTTTCAGGGACACAAAAAGCTTCTTGCAAATCTGCTGGTGCTATTGGACTCTGCCATCTGTGAGTTCTACACCTGCCACAGCTGCTCCATCCAGTCCTGGGCCTCAGAATTGGGTTCCACAGCTGTTTTTCTGCAAAAACATGTGCATCTACCCAACTGCGCGAGAAAAACTGACACATCGCTCCCAGATACATGGAGAATCAATGACAACACGGGTCCCGACTTCGAGGCTCGATGATTACACAATGCTGATTCTTCAACACTGCTTGCGAGGTTCAATGACGATGCAGTGCTGAATCTTTGACACCGTCTGTGAGGCTCGACTCTGCCGCACTAACCTGACTGCGGGGAGAATTCTGACGCACTGTGTGGTCTGCGTCAAGGCTTTCCTCCATACAAGGTATTTTTTCAGTGGGCCTCACGTGGGTTCTGTAGCCAGCATGCCCTCCATCGCACTCTGCCTGTGTGGATTCTTTTTGTGGTGTTATCACCGTTTTACAGTAATTAAAGTGTGCACAAACACTTTGCACATTGCCTCTTATGTTAAGACTGATGGCTTTGTGCCAAGCTACCAGAGGGTGAGCACAGGTTAATTTAGAGTATATATCTGACTTACCCTTAATAGTAATATGGCTCCTTCTTGGACAGGGTGTATACACTACCAGACACCCCAATTTCTAACACCTTGTGAATGGGCAAACAATCTGGGTCTTTTCATCTGCATTGTTCGAAGAAATAATCTTCGCCCACAGAGGTTGATGGTTCTGACAGAGATAAATTAGACCTTATATGTCTAATTACCTAAGAAAGGTATGAGCCTTGGACATATTGGCCTCTTGGTTCTACCTCTTCATCAGAGATACCTGAGTCCATATTCTGAAGGGAAAGTGATAGTTTTTTCTTGGTAAACAACGTTTACAACGAAACTTTTACCACGCACTACCATTACAACGCAGGCATTACAACGCAAACCATTACAACGCATTGCGCTGGGGGCGCTCTAGGATAGGGAATAAGTTTAATTTTCTATCCAACACCTTCCCTAGTGTCCACGGGGACTGGAGTTGGAATAGAAAATTATACTTACCACTATCCAGCACCTCTAAGCGCTATGCGTTGTAAAGGTTTGCGATGTAAAAACCGCTTTGTAAAGGTATGCGTGGTAAAAGTATGCGTTGTAACGTCATACATCCTTTTTTCTTAGGGGCTGAATGGCCCTCGCTGGCCTTAAAAGCTTCCTCCGCAGATTTATTACTCATCTGCTATAGTAAGTCCAATTGCTGTGGAACAGGGACTTCAGCATCTATTGAGGCTTCATGAGGAGATTTCCTGACCAGGCGAATCTACTATACGCCTCCTCTTCTCAGCTCTCTTGCTTTCCTTCAAACTGAAATATAGGGCAGCAGTGCAGTCAAACACTTGAGACTGTACTTCCTGCTTTTACATGGTTGCTCATTAACCAAGTAGGTCGGGATGTTGCACGTGGCAGCGATCTTAGTGACAGGCCGAGGGCATAAATTATTGGGAGTAAATGAGAAAAGGAGAAATGCTCATAATAGTCTATACTGACACCAAGAAGCCCTTCACCACTAGGTCCCACACAGTAACTCATAGGCTCCCTACGCTCTCTCTAGTTGCCCCACATGTAGAGCACTTGCATTTACATTAAGTTTGCGAGTGAAACCACCTGCGAGTGATTGCAGATGAAGGCCGATCAAACAGGCATATCTGCTTGGTACTGCTAAAATGACATAAATATAAGTAAAGAAAATAAAGCAGCTGTTTACCCCATGTAGCAGGACTCCATCGGAATACAGAAAAACAAAGCAGGACGTGCTGCTACTTTGCCCCATGCATGACACAATGTTAATAGTTGACTAATTTAGGAGGGGTCTAGGACTTTTCTAGGTTTCGCCAGCACTGTGCTTGCGCTGTGCCTTTGAAATCTCTTGTATTTAATATATCTTAAAATGTGGCTCTTATCAGTTCCTAATGCCAAATGACTGTTTCATTCGTTTCTTAGTGGTACTTTTTTTAATGTCCCCTGGCTGCACACATTTACGATATTCCTACAAAAGCTGTTCACAATATTTAAGCCCCATTCACTGTCAAGATAAGATCTCTTCCCATGGAAAAGGCAGACAACTACTAACAGCATGGTAGAATGCTTGCTTTTTATTACTTACTTGTGTAAAACAGATGCCTTAGCCTTAGAACTGTTTTGGCATTCCAACTCACGCCTCAGTACCTTTCTTTACACTTTGTGGGCATTATTGGATTGATTTTTCAACTTAATCACTTTGGTCATTGTGATCAAATTCTAAATTGTAATAAACATTGCAAGTCAAGAATAAAGTTAATATACAACAGCTATGCTATATTTTACTCCTAACCTAGCCAAAAGTGTAGTTACCTTGCAGACAACAGGGTCATGATTTGAAGGGTGCAGCAGGCGCAGTAGCACGGGCCCAAAAGTTGTCAGAACTCCTCTAAACACATAATGTTGATATATTTGACTATTAAGCAGGCAGTCACAATTTCAGTTACCGTGCAGTTAAAAGGGACATGATGTGAATGGTGAAGCAGGTGTAGGGGCACCAGGGCCAAAGCTCTAAGGTTCCCACTCAACGCCGAATATTGTTTAACTTTACTACTAAATAGGCAGTCACAAATGCAGTTATCTAGCAGGCACTAGGGCTATGATTACAGTGGTGCTGCAGGTGCAGTGCCACCATGGCCAGAAGTTGTCCGAACTCCTCCAAACACCAACGATTGCCATATTTAACTACCGAACCGGCAGATACAAGTGCAGTTACCTTACAGGCAATAGGGTTATGGTTTGACTGGTGCAGCAGGTGCAGTGGCGAGGGCCAAAAGTTGTCATAACTCCTCTAAACATTAAATTCTACTATGTTTTACTACTAAACAGGCAGTAGCAAATGCAGTTATCTTGAAGGCAGTAGGGGCATGATTTGAATGATGCAGCTAGTGCAGTGGAACTGGACCCAAAAGTTGTCAGAACTTCTCTGAACACATAATTCTGCTATTACGCCAATTAATTCTATTATTTCCTTTTTCATGTAATTTTTCAAAATGTTGCTATTACTTACTCGTACTATACCACTAGTAACAGCACAATATATTGCCTTTTTGTACATAAACAAGTAATTACATTTTAACAGTCTTTGTGTAACTTATATTGTATAACTACTCAGCATGCTACAACTTACAATAAAAAACTGCTTAGAATTAATCACATAGGCGAAACCCAATGCATTTACCAATGCTTGTTCGTATAGGGGACTTATGGTGAACAGGAGAGTAGCAACATGTTGTGGGGAGCGCTGCAATCGCGCTCCACTCCCAGCTGCACTGCTGTGTGGGGTACTAGACCCATTCACGTCCATTTACCATTTCAAGGTAATATTATACAAACACCGCTTATTTCCATTTTAAACAAAAAAAAATTCTTTCTTTTTCTTTTCTTTTTTAATTCTGTTTGTCTCATCCAAGTCCACATATTGCGCAAGTTGCATTTTTATCAAGCTTCTCATTCTCCCGTGTGCCCATCCGAGCCTCTTTTCCGGAAAACGATAACAAAAAAGCAAATAGTAGTTCCGAGGAGCAGTTCTTTATTCAGACCCAATGCATTTCGGGCAAAACATTAGCCCTTCGTCAGGGGAAACTGCGAATCAATAATTACAAAACATTCATTAACATTCCATAAAACTCTGATTTGTGCATGCTTAATACATTTCTAAATAACGGTAACTTATCATGTGCATTAAATGAAAAAGTCAAAATCTCAAAGTGAACCCTCTATGTTACAGCTCGCTCTTTCTAAACGGAACCATAATACTTCATACCCCATGAATCACCACAATCCATTTAGTAACCCCCTTCATTCTGCCTCTCTCAACTGACTCTCCCGCTCGTTAGATAAATAGTTTGGCATTTTAGGTTCGCCTCAGGTCGGGTGTGCTCAGTAGTGAAATCAAGGTCCTTCTTCTATCCAATCATTTCCCCGATACCGCTTTCAGGAAGACTTCCGTTTTTATCATTTACTCCCCTCCCATTGCTTTCTCGCATTCCTGTTACTATCTTTACTCTACCCGAGCCAGCTTACTAATACATCACTAAGCCTCTTTATTTCCCGTACCTGCTCATTCTGCCGATTCTGCCATAACTCTCCCTGCGCTGTGCGCACCGGAAAGAGTTGTTGAACTCCCGTCAGCCGCTTGCGAGTTTAAATGATTGTGCTCCACCCCCTACTGTGTGCATTAATTAATCACCTAGCTGCCTCCAGCTCCCTTCAACTACAACTCCCATAGTGCTCTTGTGACTCACGAAATATACGTATAAACATATCAATTAATAATCATGGATAAATTCCTATGACTGTATAATTACATCAATTTTATAAACTTTATATAAATTCGTGTTTATCACTACTTAGATTCACAGCATGTCCGCTTCTGCTGCTAGGAACTTGATGTTCTCGGTATGTGGATACTTCGATATTTAGAAAGTTATACATTTTCATCACTGTTCAATTGGGTGCAATAACCAACGTGGGGCGAATTAAATTTAAACATGAAAGAAGGTGGTCTGCACACCATATTAGTCCCAATATAATCCATTTTAGACTTCAGAAAGTTGCGTGCGAGACTGGGATTGTGCATCGCCCTAACTGCAACATAGTAACAACATGTTGTGGGGAGCGCTGCAATCGCGCTCCACTCCCAGCTGCACTGCTGTGTGGGGTATTAGACCCATTCACGTCCATTTATCATTTCAAGGTAATATTATACAAACACCGCTTATTTCCATTTTAAACAACATTTTTTCTTTCTTTTTCTTTTCTTTTTTAATTCTGTTTGTCTCATCCAAGTCCACATATTGCTCAAGTTGCATTTTTATCAAGCTTCTCATTCTCCCGTGTGCCCATCCGAGCCTCTTTTCCGGAAAACGATAACAAAAAAGCAAATAGTAGTTCCGAGGAGCAGTTCTTTATTCAGACCCAATGCATTTCGGGCAAAACATTAGCCCTTTGTCAGGGGAAACTGCGAATCAATAATTACAAAACATTCATTAACATTCCATAAAACTCTGATTTGTGCATGCTTAATACATTTCTAAATAACGGTAACTTATCATGTGCATTAAATGAAAAAGTCAAAATCTCAAAGTGAACCCTCTATGTTACAGCTCGCTCTTTCTAAACGGAACCATAATACTTCATACCCCATGAATCACCACAATCCATTTAGTAACCCCCTTCATTCTGCCTCTCTCAACTGACTCTCCCGCTCGTTAGATAAATAGTTTGGCATTTTATCTAGGTTCGCCTCAGGTCGAGTGTGCTCAGTAGTGAAATCAAGGTCCTTCTTCTATCCAATCATTTCCCCGATACCGCTTTCAAGAAGACTTCCGTTTTTATCATTTACTCATTTACTAATGCCAAACTATTTATCTATCTATTTATCATTTCCTCATTTACTAATGCCAAACTATTTATCTAACGAGCGGGAGAGTCAGTTGAGAGAGGCAGAATGAAGGGGGTTACTAAATGGATTGTGGTGATTCATGGGGTATGAAGTATTATGGTTCCGTTTAGAAAGAGCGAGCTGTAACATAGAGGGTTCACTTTGAGATTTTGACTTTTTCATTTAATGCACATGATAAGTTACCGTTATTTAGAAATGTATTAAGCATGCACAAATCAGAGTTTTATGGAATGTTAATGAATGTTTTGTAATTATTGATTCGCAGTTTCCCCTGACAAAGGGCTAATGTTTTGCCCGAAATGCATTGGGTCTGAATAAAGAACTGCTCCTCGGAACTACTATTTGCTTTTTTGTTATCGTTTTCCGGAAAAGAGGCTCGGATGGGCACACGGGAGAATGAGAAGCTTGATAAAAATGCAACTTGAGCAATATGTGGACTTGGATGAGACAAACAGAATTAAAAAAGAAAAGAAAAAGAAAGAAAATTTTTTGTTTAAAATGGAAATAAGCGGTGTTTGTATAATATTACCTTGAAATGGTAAATGGACGTGAATGGGTCTAGTACCCCACACAGCAGTGCAGCTGGGAGTGGAGCGCGATTGCAGCGCTCCCCACAACATGTTGTTACTATGTTGCAGTTAGGGCGATGCACAATCCCAGTCTCGCACGCAACTTTCTGAAGTCTAAAATGGATAATATTGGGACTAATATGGTGTGCAGACCACCTTCTTTCATGAACAGGAGAGTAGAGCTCATGCTATGAGGAGGAAGATTGGCAAGGAGGTAATGATCACTACTTTAGAAAATGAAGGGATGCGCTTTTATTATTATTTGTTTTGGAAAAGGGCCCTTTGCTCCAGTGTTCGGAGGAGTGGGAGACGTGCTAAACGATTGCAGACATGGCAGGCTGGAGCCAGCTGTGTCAGTACGATTCAAGTTCTTCTCGGTTAGTGCATGCCTGGCTACATTTGCAAGTGTAGAGACGTGGCATAAACACTTTTAACACTGCTTTTGTGAGCATGTTTGATGTAACAGTTACAGACAGCCCATGGCAATGTAAAGGAAGATTTTTGAATTTATAGGTTGTAGATTCATGTTCCTTGCCGGTTGTCTCCAGTTTAGCGTTCTATGCTGTGTTTAGAACAGGCATAAATCTTCTGCATCAATAGTTTGAAAAACAAGAATTGGTAATGCATCAGTTTCGCCTATATAATGAATAAAGAGCTGTTTTCATCAATAAATCTTCTGGAAGAAGGAAAGAACTCCCTGACAGATAACTCGGGAGTGGAAAGGATGTGGTACAATGGCCAGAGCTGTTGACTCGAGAGCTGGTGGTTCGAGTCTCAGCAGCGCTGCACAACATCCTGTGAACCTATGCAAATCACTTGGAGGCATATGTAGGAAGTCGTTTGTGATTCGTAAACGAATTCCGGCGTTTGCGAATCGCAAACGGCGTTTTGGTATGTATGGGCTACATAGCAAATTAAGGAGTTGCAAAGATTGCGATTCCTTATTTTGCTCAAGCATTTAAGGAATCTCAATTTTGCGATTTCCTAAATGCTATGTAGGGGTGCCTTGCAAATTGCGATTTTGGCTTAAGGAATCGCAAAATACCTCCTACTCCAAGTAGATGGTATTTTGCGATTTCCTGTCAAAATATATATATTTTTTTTAATTCAAAGTGCCATGTGGTGCACAGACATGCCCTTAGGGCATCTATGTGCACCACATATACTTACAGGCACATTCCAGGGGTGCAACAGGTGTCCTTTGGACACCCTGGCACCCTTTGAATTGCGATTCTTAAATTCCTATGGGCCTCTTGGCCCATAGGAATGAATGGGACACTAATTCCTTAATTGCGATTCGCAATTTGCGAATGGCAATTAAGGAATTTTAGAGATTAGCAAAAAAAATGCAATGTATTACATACATTCCATTTTGCAATTCTCAAATAGCGATTCCTTAAAAATCGCTATTTGAGAATCGCAAAATGTAAATTACCTACATATGCCCCCTGATCTCTTAGGGTGATACATTGTAATAAAAACATGCTGCATGAGTAAAAGACCAAACAGCAGCGGAAAACTGATAAGAGAAGCTGAAGAGTACCAAGCATTGGTAAATGTAGAAAAATACACTACTGCCAATAGAAATGGAGGAAAGGTAAGTGGCATGCACAGGTACCAATGATAAGCCAGGAAAGAGAGGTAGTGGGATGTAAATCCCTTTTAAGATTATATTAAAAACAATAAAAAAAATGCTGTTCAGGCAAAACCTAAAAAGGAATTAAAGGATGCCTATGAAAAAGTCTGGATTGAGTAAAATGGGAGAAAAGGTTCCCTTAGCCAACTAGACTCGACATTTTTAAAATGTTTGAGGCCTATGGATTGCCCCGCCTTACATAATGGTCCTAATGTTAAAAACAATAAAATAGTGCTTACAGACTAAAAAATACTCACCATGTAACAACCGAAGTAAAAGGGCCAATCCTCATGGGAGATTATGTATGAAGATAAGGCGGTACTAAGGAGAGACTAACAAGCCTATTAACAAATCAGAAGCCAGAATTTACGAAGGGCAATGACACAAGCCAATGAAAAAAATGGGCAGAAAGTGGGTGGGGCTTCTATTCCATACTCCAATACATCATGGCTCACAGAGCAGCGCATGCGCTGTCCAGCCTCGACCTGCAAATCACACTTACTGAGTAAAGTTCTACTTTTCTGCCAAATTTGGTGTCATTCTCTTCAGCATTTTTTTCTGCACTCAAAGTTTCCTTTGGGGATTAAAATGGGAAATTGAAGTTTTAGTACCATGCCTGTTTAGATAGATTAGTGCAGCGCTTTCCATGAAGGAGATTAAGTAAATGAACTGTTTTGGAAAGTTTAAAGCATATTCATCCATCGGCCCCAAAGTTATTAAAGAAACAAAAATTCCATTCCTTTGAAAATTAAGTCCTAACCACCACTGTGTTATATGAATTCACTGTAAGGGGGTGTTATGGCAAGGTTCTAAAATTAGACAAGAACGCATGTTAAATTAAGCAAAAAACACTGAAATGCACCAGTTATAGTTTTGTCAATTAAATATAACTTGCACTTTCATCATGTACTGCTTATGGCCTTACATGTTATCTTGTTGACACAAGTACTCATTAGTAATTTGAGGTATGTAATTTACCATGTCATGAGTGATGTAATATATGAGATCATAAGCAGTGTAAGATGGAGCACAAGTCAACTTAGTTGATTAACTATAGCTGGTGCATAGCAGTGGGTTTGGTTTTTTATCATTAGTTAATTTCTCATTTCAAAACCTAATTATGACACCACTTTAACCTTTGTTTTATTGTGTGGATATATACATTTATATATGTTCATGTATATATTTTCTGACTTAGCCTGTCACAATCAATCTAAACACACACATAGGCATTCTTTAGTTTTTTTATGCAAATGCAGACATTAACTCAGGCACCCCAAGATCATGTATTCCTGTCTACACACAGCATTGGTAACTTCAAACCAAAGACAACTGGATCTGAACATGGCTCTACAAACTATAAGGTTAGAAAACATCCTTTATATTACCATGGCTTGTCTATTAATTTTATATCATCAATCATGCCGACTAAAGCAATGTTAAAAATGATTGTAACACTTCTTTTAAGTTTCAAATACAGCAGTTATACATATCTCAAGTAATTACATGTGACCTAAAGTAACTATAACTCACTCCCCCGCCATGCACACTATTATCATCAATGATGTATTTTCAGGTGTTGCAATGTTATTATCAATGATGTTAAAGAACATGGCATGAGTGATGTAATTTGTGAGGTTATTAGCAGTGCATAGCCAAGGCGTGAACTATAGTCACTTTAGATAACTATCACTGGGGAATTTCAGTGGTTTTGTTAGATTAAAACAGTGTGTTTTAACTGACAGTTTCACCTAACTATAACATCACTTTAACCTTTGTTTTTAGGTTGAGCCTGAGCCAGCACGCAAGCACTGCTCTGGGGATGATCAGTTGTAGTTCAGTATGGGAGAGAAGCCCCTCCCACTCCCCGCCCATATTTTCATTGGCTTAGGTCTTTGTCCTTCATAAATGATGTCTTTTGATTCTTAAATAGGCTTGTTAGTCCCTTCTTAGTATGGCTAGTGTGTTGTCATTTGTAATCTCCCATGGCTACAGGCCCCTCTACTTGGTTGTTACACAGTACGTTTACTATTTATTTATTAAATATTCACTACCTTAGGCAGGACAAAGTGCTTTTCTACATTGAGCGAGCCATGCCCGCTTTAACTTACAAAGAAGCCAGGAAAATGGCGGCCATTTGTTTGCAATCCAATAGGTCTTGCAAATATTTTTTTCAGTGTTGACCAATATCGCGCCTCTAGTGATTGATTTTGTCACGTTTTTATGGGTGGACAGGACTCCATGCTGGGAGTGAGTCCCCATCAACAGTCACCGGGACCTGCCCTAGTTCACTTTTTGCCAATATTTGATTCATTATCACTCCAGTGAACAGCTTGAGTTGGGACATCCGCAGGTGTGAGACACCCACTGCACCGACAAGGTGTGCACCCAGTGACGTAATTTAGCCCTGCGGCTCCTGCGGTGCACGGGCTCATCCTCTGTGGGGCGCCCTCCGACACTGTGCTCATACGGCGGGCCCCTAACATGAGAGCTCCTGCCTGGGTTCAGAGCGTGGGGGCCCACTCGCGTTTTGTTACTGTCTGTGCACTGACCAGCATGGATGCAGCTCTCCACCTCATTTACATTGCAGTGTGTCTTCAGAAAGTCAACGCATGGCGGTGCCTCCTGGCACTGGAGGGCTCACTTCTTTGCCACAGCGACAGGTGATTCCCGCCAGAAGTACAGCACTCGATGTGCATGGGCTGCCTTGGACTGTCCTACCCACCATGCCAGTCGATTTCCATTACAGTGGTAGCCATGGTAATTTAAATGATGTTTTCTGAACTTATAGTTTGTAGAGCCGATTTTCAGTCCAGTGTCACAAGAGCTTCCCACAGTCCCAAAGCATTTGCCGGTGTAGGTCAGGCGGTATGCCACAGTACACCACCACTGAGCTGGAACACTCTCCCTCACCCCCGATCAAACTGTCTACCCTTCAACTCTTTATCTCGCTCCCTCTTTCTGTCTCCTCTTTCCCATCTACATCGCTAGCACCGACCCCCACTATCCTCTTCTCACCCACCCCGAGTCTGGCTGTTCCCGATGCCTGCGGCCCTTCCAGTCCAAAGCTCAAACATGGCACCGTACAGGCAGCAGGCAGCTGAGAATAATTCCTTATACTCAAATGCAGTTCTGTTTTGCCAGTGCTTCAAATGGCCGTAAGTGCAGGAACTCAATATCACTGAATAAGTACCACTCATTAAATGTAACGCACACGTGCTAAGTCCTGATACTCTGAATTTTGCACATAGTGCCTGTGATTTCTTTGTGTGTAAAGGGCCGAAGCTTCTTTCCGGTTGGTAGAGGGTGGACCCTGCCTGACAAGTATAGGTCCGGCTTTGGAGTAATTATCGAAATGCAGCACTCTTTGATCATAATCCCTGGGGTGTCAGTGTGGTGCGAGGGGGCGGCGTGCAGGAAGTGTCTGTCTAGCCGTGTTTCTACTTCACAGCTCGTGCTATGTGTGCCACGAAGACACCATTCCCTCTCCCCATCTGCAGTGTGGGGTCAGTAAGCCTCAGTACCCTACCACTCGGGCAGTGTGCAAGGAACAGGCAGTCTCAATTTCTGGGCGCTGTGGAGCACACCATGCCCGGTACTGCCCCAGGTCTCGTGCTCTGTGCCACGCTCAGACTAGCACTTCACTCCGCGTGCTATGTGAAATGAGCAGAGTGTAAGGCTCACAATGATATGCTACCCCGGAGAAATAGGTTGCCCCTCGTCAGAGGCGCACCTAGAGTCAAATTTCGCGGGGGCTAAGAAAACATTTCGGGGAGGCGGGGAGTGGGGGGGCGGGGGGTTGATTCCTCAAGCAAAAGGCAGAGTGGAGCTGCAGGGGCCCTAAGAAGGGATGAAAACCAGTTCTGGTCTTTTAGCCAAAAGCAAATTCTAAATATGGGCATCAAAATCCAAGCATGGAGTGTGTTATTGGCTGGAAACAAAAAAGTTAAACGAGTCGAACTTGCATTGACCTTCCTGGCACCTGTGGTACCCACGGAGGCAACTGCACTACAGTTCAGAGCGACGGTAACGTCACATACAGTGTGATCACATTCTTTACTTTGCAACATCCTTGTACAACGAATAAAGGTCATGTGCGGGAATTGACATACTGATGACTGATACCAGGTAGATCCAACCGTGATCGAGCTTGATGACTGGCCTTCCAGCAAATGACACCATAATGTGACCAACCCAGGAGCAGAGCTAAACCAGAAAGCTACCAGTAAGCCACCATTCATTTCAGTCCAGCCCACCTCAGAGTTCTTTTCAGGAGTTTTAAATTGACCAACGATGCCATATGTTTGTCTGTCATATTTGATATTTTAACTGCTCCTTTGACATTCCCTAACTAAATCGAGGGGGACAAACAGAGTAGTTTGAGAGGGCTTGCTGTAAGGCCGCTTGGCTTTTAAACCCCACACTCCTGCCTCGTGCCTCCCCACAGATGAACCTGGTTATGCAAAGACCCCTGCCTCTCACAGGACCCCCCACTGATAGCATATGGGAGCAAAGGATAGGTGTAGGGAGGGTGGATGCTTTTGAAGAGCTGTTTCCCTGTCAATGGATAAGAAAGAGAAGCTGAGTGTGGAATCTCCCTTGTGGCAGATTAAAGACCTTTCCGTGTTACTAATGTGAAGGGCCATCACAATGGAAGGGCAGAAGAGGCAGTATGCCCCTGGCCTGTGATTTTTCAGGGCCCTGTGCTGATGGAAGGATGGATGGCTAAATGAAAGAGGGATGGAGAGAGAAAGGGAGGCCGGATGGATGACTGAAAGGGTGAATGGGTGGAAGGATGAGTGACTGGGTGGATGAATAAGTGAAAGGATTGCAATATGGGTAAAAGCGTGGATGGCTGGATGAATGAGTGAATTGATGGATGAGTGGAAGAGTGGATGGATGAGTGTGTGGATGGATAAGGAGAAAGGATGAATGGAGAGGTGGATGAGTGAAAGGGTGAATGGGTGGAAGGATGAGTGACTGGGTGAATGAATGAGTATGTGAAAGAATATCTGGATAGTTGAAAGGGTAGATGGCTGCATGGATCAGTGAATGGATAGATGAGTGGATAGATGAGTGTATGGATGGATAAGGTGAAAGGATGAATGGAGGGATGGATGAGTGAAAGGGTGGATGGATGAGTGAATGGGTGGACGGAAGGATAGATGATGGATAGGTTTGCAAATGGTTGAATACGGATATAGATGGTCACACAGATGGAAGGACAGAAGGAATGGTGAAAGACTGAATGATGGATGAAAGAATGATTACACATTGTAACCCCCATCATCTTAAGTACATTTCCTATAGATTGACTTTCACATTTATATGAGTCATTGTCTTTATATAATGTGTGTGTGATGTAACACACTCAGACACCATGTCCTGCTTACTTGGAATGAGTAGCACTATAAAAGAAATTAAATGCACATGAGAGAGGGTCTATGTGAGGAGGAGGGTCACCATTGGAGGGTGGTAGCAAGGCTGGACTGGTCGGTCCAGGCATCCTGCTGTTTCCCTAGGAGGCTGGAAAGGTGGGGGAAGGGGTGGTTTTGTTACCATAAGAAGACCTGCACATTTGCTCAAAGCTGCGCCCATACTGAAAAAGCATGAAGTGCACAAGTATCTCAACCTAATTTAAACTTCTTTTCACTCGTACTTAAGTGGTTGTCTATTTACTTACTTGTATACTGTTGCGGGACTTCTTCTGATGTGTCTGTAAAACTTACCTTTTGTCCTGAATTTTGACCTCCTGTCTGGAATTTTTGTCCTGAATTTTGACCCTTTGTCCTGAATTTTTACACTCACGGTACTGAATTTGCACCGATGTCAGTTGGTCACCCTAACTAAAGGCTCTGCCTCAATTGGCGATTTTCTAATTCCCCAGCGACACCAGGCACATCTCTGCGGGTCCGGGTAGGAAACACAGCTTGGGGGCGTGCCTCACGCCCATGCCTATGATGTACATATGTTTATACCACACTCTGTGGGGAAGCACCGTGAGGCGTTTAATATGACCAGCTCGCTGTGTGTGTTGCGCTGTCTGACTTTACTTGTGGGAGATCTCTTTGAGGCAGTATCTTTCAGCCGGTTATGAAGGTGTAAAGCATAAGCAGACTGCACGTCCCGTTTCTAAAAACATGCATACACTTCTCCGACGTCACAGCTAATCAACCGAGCAGCTGCAACTCTGCTCTGGCCAGTATGTTAAATATACAGACATTGTTGGAAAGTTGTTGCTCATGAAAGGGCTGAAAACTTTTGCTGCCTAATAGATGTAACACGTCAGTATTCATGTTTTCGAGGGGGGGTTGTCCACTTTGTACACTGCCAAGACACGCCTCGTGCTCTGCGCAACCTGCCACAATGGCTATGCGCCAATCCGCAATGCTGCTAGCATGGCTACTGTACTGTGCACTGACTGCACACAGTACTAACATGGGAACAGTGCACTGTACACTGATAGGAAGGGTACAGTGCACCACGCACAGTTCTAGAATTATTACTTTGCACTGCACACAGCGGTAGAATGAGCACAGTGCACTACACACAGTGCTACTATGGGTACATACTGTGCACTGCACACAGTGCTAGGACGGGTACAGTGCACTACACACACTGCTAGGATGGGCACTGTGCAGTGCATACAGTGCTAGGATGGGTACTTTGCACTGCACACGGTGCTTGGATTGGTACTGTGCACTGAACACCGTGCTGGAATGGGTACTGTGCACTGCACACAGTGCTAGGATGGGTACTGTACACTGCACATGTAGCTAGCATGAGTACTATTCACTGTGCACAGAGCTATGATGGGCACTGTGTACTACACACAATGCTAGGATGGTCACTGTGCACCTCATACAGTGCTAGAATGGGCACTGTGCACTGCGTACAGTGCTAGAAGGGGTACTGTGCACTGCACACAGTGCTTGGATTGGTACTGTGCACTGCATACACTACTAGAATGGGTAATCTGCACAGCATGCAGTGCTAGTATGGGTAATATGCAAACAACACAGTGCTAGGATGGGTACTGTTCACTGCCTACAGTGCTAGGATGGGTACCGTGCACGAATACAGTGCTACGATGGGTACCGTGCGCTGCAGTGAGTGCTTGGATGGGTACTGTGTATTATGGGCAGTGTTAGAATGGCTACTGTGCACTTAGCAGAGTGTGTTGATGAGTACTGTGCCCTGTGTGCAGTGCTAAAATGGGTATTGTGCACTGCCCACAGTGGTTAGATGGGTACTGCGCACTACACACATTGCTAGAATGGGTAATGTGCACTGCACATAGCGCTAGGATTGGGACTGTGCACGGCATACAGTGCTAGGCTGGTTATTGTGCACTGCATGCAGAGCTAGGGTATTGTGCATAGGGCTTGGATGCGAACTGTGCACAGTGCTATGATGGGTACAATGCACTGCATACAGTGCTAGAATGGGCACTATGCACTTCATACAGTGCTAGGATGGTTACTGTGCACTGCATACAATGCTAGGATGTGTATTGTGCACTTTGCACAGTGCTACAACGGGTACAATGCACTGCACGCAGTGCTACGATGTTTGCTGTGCACTGAGTGCAATGCTAGGATGACTAGTGTGCACAGCACTGCGATGGGTACAATGCACTGCACACATTCCTAGAATTGATACTGTGCACTGCACACAGCACTAGAATGGGTAATGAGCACTGCACATAGTGCTAGGATGGGTACTGTGCACTGCGTACAGTGCTAGGGTGGTTACTGTGCACTGTGTACAATGCTAGGATGTCTACTGTGCACTGTGCACAGTGCTACAATGGGTACACTGCACCGCACATAGTGCCAGGATGGGCACTTTGCACTGCGTACAGTGCTAGGATGGTACTGTGCACTGTGCACAGGGCTTGGATGGGTACTGTGAACAGTGCTTGGATGGGTACTGTGCACTGGACATAGTGCTAAGATGGCTAAGGTCCACTGCAAATCAACTAAGGCGGACGGGTTTTTTAATATATTTATTTTAGAAGCGCGGTCAGCATTTGTCGTGTCGTCATGCCTGACCACAGACAGAGACAGGTCAGGCAGGGAGGAAGCGGAAGGAGGAAGACAGGAAAAGGAGGAGCAAGTAGGTTGTAAGTCAGTAGCTTCCTGGCAGGGAATAAAGAAGGTTGCCCTAGCTGAGCTCTGTGTCCTGTGTCTGATTTGGGCGGGCTAAAGCGTGACAATGGCGACGAGGGTGGGATGAGTTTACCCCACACACAACGTTGTGCAGCCCAGCCGAGAAACGGCCCCAACGACAAGCCAGCAGCTCCAGAAGCGCCGCTCCACAAGAAAGAGCGCGAAACGGACCAACGCCCGCATCACTACCCTGGCTCACAGACGCCGTGCTGCCGCTCGAAGGAGCGGAGTGAAGAAGAGCACACAAGGAAAGTGCTCGCGTGCCGGCGCCTGGTCGCAGGAGAAGAAGTGAAGAGCCCTGCCGAGCGGCGTTGCCGCAGGATCGCGTGACGGAAGACGCGAAGAGCCTGCAGAAGCGGCATCGAGGTGAGCGCGAGTGCCCCAACCCCTCCGAGGCCCGAGAACCACGAGGGTGAGTCCCGCAGTGCATGCGACCGCCGGACGAGTAAAGCGTGGCCTGAACGCATGGCAGAGACTGTCAGGGCCATAGAACACGGCGGCCATCTTTAAGTCAGGCGCCAGCCCCTAAGACACCCACGCTTCACCTACGGCGGCCATCTTAACGTCAGGCAATGACCGCAAACAAGCGGGAAAAGCGGGAATAGAACCACTAAACTCGCCCATAAGCAAGAGAGAGGCAGATACACGCAAAATAGAACCACTAACCTCGCCCATAAGCAAGAGAGAGGCAGATACAAGCAAAAGACTGCCAACAGCAAGCAAAAGAAAACGAGCAAGTGTGCGATTACAAACTACTATCAAAGAATACAAAGACAGCATGTCTGATACCGACGCTCAAAGCACTTCCACAAATGGAGGCGCACCCACGCAACCCAACACAACGACAATGCCTCAAGCAGCGTCCGTAGGAGCACCCTTCATGCGACAACCACAGCCGCTGGTGCTGACGCCTGGCAACACCATGGGGCCTGCCTGGAAGACCTGGAGCGAGGACTTCGAAGATTATATGGAAGGGTCCCTGGTACAAGACTCAAAACGCAAGCTGGTTGCACTGCGAAATCTAGCAGGCCAGGAAATAGCACAAATAATCAAAGAAATGCCCGACGCTGCCACCGCCACTTATGACGAAGTGAAAGCTGCCCTTGATCGGCGATTTCTGCACAAACGCAATGTAGATTATGAACGCTACGTGTTCAACCTAGCTTCTCAAGAGAAAGGAGAGTGCATGGGTGACTTCATTACACGCATCAAGAGAATGACGCGTCACTGCGATTTCGAAAATTTCAAAACGGAAGACACACTGCGGCTCCGCATCATCGACGGCTGCCGCTCAGAATCGCTACGCAGACGCCTCTTAAAGAAATCATACACCCTAGAACAGATTGAAGAGCTCACAAGGATCAACGACCAAGCAGAAGACCACGCCAAGAGAATAGAAACACATAAGCCCGACCATAAAGAACACAAAGAGCATGCTCTTCGGGTGCAGAAGCGCAAAAGCATCCGCCCAGGGATGAGCACGCATAGGACAAGCAAGCATCACCACAGCTCCCGGAAAATGTCACCCAGACGTGAATCACGACACGCAAAGCACACCAAGCCTGCACCTGCCTGCTACCGATGTGGTCAAGACTATCCTCACTCGGGACAATGTCCAGCCATCGGCCAGAGATGTCACCGGTGCGGGAAGGACAATCACTTTGAGATTGCATGCCAAGCCAGACAATCTACCCGAAGGTCTCCCACTCCGCGATCTGACACCCGGCATCATGCACGAGCCGTGACGAGAAGAGAGAGCCACTCATCCGACTCATCAGGCTCCAGTATCCACTCGACACACTCTCGACAACGGCGGAGCCGATCCACGAGCATGCCTCCCCCTCGTCATCACTCCACGAGATCACGCCAGGCTCACCGTTCCTCGTCCAACAGCTCATCCTCACTCACCACAGTGTCACAAGACAGTGATGAGTACGTCTGTAGGGTGTTTGACTCATCAACAATGTTACAGGACAGTGATGAATACATTTGCATGGTGGCTGACCCAGACCGGCTAAAACGATATCCAAAACTAGACATTATGATAGGGGACCACCCAGCAAAGTTTGTCCTGGATTCGGGTGCCTCATTGAACTATATCTGTGCGTTAGAGTACCAAAAGATGAAGACCCGGCCCAAACTGGAGCCAGCGGCAGTTCGCATCTTCACGTGGATGTGCCGGAAACCACTGCCATGCCTCGGTCGATTTCATACCACACTGACTTTCAAAAACAGGAAAATTCCAGCGTATGTCCACGTCGTGGAAGGACCCGACTTTGCTGACTGCCTGCTCAGTCTGCCAACAGCGGAACAACTGAAATTGGTAGAGCTGCTGTACATGACTGAAGATGCCCCCGACATCGTGGCGAAGTTTCCAAAACTCTTCAAAGGCTTGGGCAAGCTGAATCACTTCAAAGTGAAGCTTCATATCAACGAAAACATTACACCTGTTGCCCAGCACCACAGGAAAGTACCGTTCCACCTCCAACAAGCTGTCGATGATGAGCTACAAGACCTGTTGCAAACAGACATCATAGAACGCACGTCCGGACCCACTCCATGGGTGTCCCCGGTCGTGGTAGTCCCGAAGAAGGGGCAAGACAATAAAGTCAGGCTATGCGTGGACATGAGAGCGCCTAACACCGCCATTGAACGTGAACGCCACCCGGGGCCACACATTAGTGATATGATCACGAAACTGAACGGCGCCACAATATTCTCAAAACTCGACCTGAACAAAGGTTACCACCAACTAGAGCTCCATGAACAATCACGATATATTACAACATTCACCACGCATCAAGGCCTGTTCCGCTACAAGCGTTTAAATTTTGGCATTTCATCAGCCGCCGAAATCTTCCAGGAAACAATCCGAAAGATCATCCAAGGAATCCCGAACTAGTTCAACTACAGCGACGACCTGCTGGTCTTCGGCAAGGATCAGGTTGAGCACGACACTGCCTTGGACAGAGTGTGCCATGCACTACTGAAGGCAAATCTAACGCTGAATGCCGATAAGTGCGAGTTCCACAAAAACACCCTCAAATTCTATGGACACACTTTCTCAAGTGAAGGAATGAAGCCAGACCCCGACAAGGTAGCCGCGCTTGCTGACACTCCGACACCCAGAGACGTGAGTGATCTCCGCTCATTCCTGGGAATGGCGAGCTACTGCGCGCGGTACATTCGGGACTACGCCACCATCAGCTACCCACTCCGAGAACTAACACGTCAAGGACAACCTTTTGAGTGGTCACGAGCATGTGCCAAAGCCTTCACGGAAATCAAACAAGCTGTTGGTTCTGCCATCAACCTAGCATACTTTGACACGAATAAGAGGACAGAGATCACCGTCGACGCCAGTCCGGTGGGCCTGGGTGCCATTCTAGCCCAATATCGTGAACATTCTGACCAGCGACACATCATTGCATATGCCAGTCGCAGCCTCACGGATACGGAAAAGGCGTACTCCCAGCCGGAGAAGGAAAGCCTAGCCGTAGTATGGGCATGTGAACACTTTCACTTATTCGTGTACGGAAAGCACTTCACCATCGTCACCGACCATCAGGCCCTACTCACCATATTTGGCAATCCCAACGCTAAGATGCCACCCCGCATCGAACGGTGGGGTCTAAGGCTCCAAGACTACGTGTACACGATTATCCACAAACCAGGCAAGGCTGAGAACCCAGCAGACTATATGTCTCGTCAGCATTTGCCGAGTGTTTCGAATGCCGAATCGCTAGCAGACGACTACATTCATTTCGTCATTGATGCTGCGTGCCCTCCTGCAGTTCCCCTGGAAACTATCCAGAACGCATCTGCCTCGGACCCACTGATTCAAACTGTCATGACGCACGTGCGCAACAACTCCTGGCGGCATGCCATGAACACCACTCCTGGTTCGGATCCACCTCTGCACGACCTCACGGCGTTTCAACGCGTTCATGAGGAACTGTCCATCAGTGACAATGGCCTTCTCTTGAGAGGGGGGAGGATTGTGATCCCACACAAGTTACGCCAAGGCATTGTCAACCTAGCCCACGAAGGCCACAGAGGCATGAACGCCACAAAGAAGACCCTGAGAGAACGAGTCTGGTTCCCCTCTCTTGACTTAATGGTAGAGACAACCCTAAAGGACTGCATGACGTGTCAACTAGTGAGTCGCGAAGAACCCCCAGCACCACTTCAAATGTCCGAACTGCCAGATGGGGTGTGGAAACAAGTAGCGGTCGATTTCTTTGGACCACTACAATCTGGACAGTACATCATGGTTGTCATGGACGAGTATTCGAGATTCCCCTTTGCACACATGATACCATCTACCAGAGCAACAGCCGTCATTCCTGTATTGGATGACATCTTCACAGCGTGGGGCGTCCCTGCAAGAGTCAAGCCCGACAACGGACCCCCGTTCAACGGCCATGAGTTCGCAGAGTTCGCGAAACACCTTGACTTTAAACACCACAAAATCACCCCACTGTGGCCACAAGCCAATGGCATGGTGGAACGATTCATGGGAACACTAAAAAGAGCTATCCAACAAGCAGAGGTGACACGCCGAGATATCCAGCAAACCTTAAACGAGGTACTGAGGGCATACCGAACCACGCCCCACAACACCACGAATCAGTGCCCAGCCACAATCATGCTGGGGAGAACACCCAGGACAAGAGTACCCATGATAAGCACGACGCCTCAACCACGGACTATCACCGTTGACCACAAAACATTGGTCGACATTGACAGACAAAAAAAACAGAAGATGAAGACATATGCAGACTGTCGCCGACATGCCAAAGAGGTCGACATCCGTGAAGGAGACTGGGTCATAGTAAGAGGAGACCGGCGAACGAAAGCGGACAGCCGATATCTGAATCTCCCCCTACAGGTCCACAAGAGGAAAGGAACCATGATTACAGCCAAAGCTGATCATAAGCAGATAACGAGAAACATATCTCACTTCAAAAGACACAATCCTGTGAACAGGCAAGAATCGTCCTCAGGTCAAACCTCAAGTGACCCCGCCAGTCAAAGTGACAGCAACGATGTCCACTACCATCAATCTCCAAAAACGACCAGCGGTCCTGATCGACGCAGTCGAACGCCAGACCGAGAGGCTCGCCCCAGACGCCAGGTGAGGAAACCACGGCGACTCGTCGAAGAAATGTAGCATCACTTCTTTGTACAAAAGGGGGAGATGTCGTGTCGTAATGCCTGACCACAGACAGAGACAGGTCAGGCAGGGAGGAAGCGGAAGGAGGAAGACAGGAAAAGGAGGAGCAAGTAGGTTGTAAGCCAGTAGCTTCCTGGCAGGGAATAAAGAAGGTTGCCCTAGCTGAGCTCTGTGTCCTGTGTCTGATTTGGGCGGGCTAAAGCGCGACAGCATTTAATGGCTGCGCCTTTTTAGTTAGTTTACTAGCGCCGATGCGGCGCTTTCACGTTCACATAGGTAGCGCCCCTTTCTTTACAGTGTCGAAAGGAAGGTACGCGGCTGACAAAAAGTGAAAGCGCTACATGGGCTCTTTTACCCAGAAAAAACAACTTGACAAACAGATGCTTTTTTTTTGTCAAAGCCTGCATGCCGCGGTTTCACTTTAATGTCGGACATGACCCTTTCTTAGACGCGGCTTGCCTAAAGAAAGGGGCACAGTCTTCATGAATGTGAAAGCACCGCATGGGCGCTAGTTAAAAAAAATATATATATATTTGCAAAGCAATAAGTCTCGCATTTGCGAGAGTTTAGGCTACTGCATTGCCAATAGCTTACACTCTTGACAATGCGAGGCTAATTGCATTGCAAACGCTTGTTTTCAGTGATGTCCATTGCCATGCATGGCGTAGGGCTGGGCACCCAACCCCCATGCAGGCACCCAACACACCACTGAGCACAACGTTTGTATCTGTATCTTATCTCTAGATCTGTTGCCTCCACATACCCCATGTGGCAAGAAATATCTATATGTTTTTTAACCCTAATTTACTTTAAACTACTGAATGGAATTGCACCAAATCACAACAAGCATTTGCAATGCAATAGGTCTCGCATTATGAAAGTTTGAGCTATTGGTCTTGTAAATGGCAATTTTTTTATTTATGTGTTGGTTTTGAAAATAGCTTAATTAATAGCTTTGTCATTTACAATGCCAATAGTTATAACTTTTGCAAATGTTTTTTAATTTTTTTTAAATTTTTATTTCGCATAGTTACTTAAAACCATTGCAATACAAATAAGAATAGGTTAAGAACAAAGAATAATAAAAGTACAGTTCTAGTAAAAAGAATAAAACATTCACATTTCCTTGGTTCAAATGTGCACGCAGCAGCTTCGTAAGCAGTGAAGTTTTTTTTTTTTTTTAAAGTTCAACTTTGTAATTCTAAAATGTTTCTACTTTCCTGGTGTCATCATAGGCTCTTTGAGTCAGCAATGTCATTCGACAAAGCGATAGTAGATCAATAGTGCAGGGACCGTTATAGATTAATTTCAAAGAGATACAAAAGGGGATGATGGACGGAGCATAGGAGCAAATCAAACACTCACCCCCAGTCAACTGATCTGGGTTTAATCCATCACCATTCTTTAGCCCACTCAGCCACCCCATTTCAGACATGGCCATATGCAAATCAGTCTGACCCTGTGCCTCATGGGAACAGTCCAGCCCGAACTGCCAAGCCATGTCTTCCATGGACCGGAAACAAGCATCCTGGGACCGGTTTCGGATTCATAATCCTCATCAGCCAGGCTATCTTGAATCCAGTGGCCAAGTGAGCAAGGGACTCACGTCTGAGCATACCCAGCCACACTTAGGGCGAACAAAGCGATACAAAAGAGGATGATGGACGGAGCGTTTGAGCAAATCAAACACTCACCCCCAGTCAACTGATCTGGGTTTAATCCATCACCATTCTTTAGCCCACTCAGCCACCCCATTTCAGACATGGCCATATGCAAATCAGTCTGACCCTGTGCCTCATGGGAACAGTCCAGCCCGAACTGCCAAGCCATGTCTTCCATGGACCGGAAACAAGCAACCTGGGACCGGTTTCGGATTCATAATCCTCATCAGCCAGGCTATCTTGAATCCAGTGGCCAAGTGAGCAAGGGACTCACGTCTGAGCATACCCTGCCACACTTAGGGCGAACAGAGCGATACAAAAGGGGATTATGGACGGAGCGTTTGAGCAAATCAAACACTCACCCCAGTCAACTGATCTGGGTTTAATCCATCACCATTCTTTAGCCCACTCAGCCACCCCATTTCAGACATGGCCATATGCAAATCAGTCTGACCCTGTGCCTCATGGGAACAGTCCAGCCCGAACTGCCAAGCCATGTCTTCCATGGACCGGAAACAAGCATCCTGGGACCGGTTTCGGATTCATAATCCTCATCAGCCAGGCTATCTTGAATCCAGTGGCCAAGTGAGCAAGGGACTCACGTCTGAGCATACCCTGCCACACTTAAGGCGAACAAAGAGATACAAAAGGGGATGATGGACGGAGCGTTTGAGCAAATCAAACACTCACCCCCAGTCAACTGATCTGGGTTTAATCCATCACCATTCTTTAGCCCACTCAGCCACCCCATTTCAGACATGGCCATATGCAAAATCAGTCTGACCCTGTGCCTCATGGGAACAGTCCAGCCCGAACTGCCAAGCCATGTCTTCCATGGACCAGAAACAAGCATCCTGGGACCGGTTTCGGATTCATAATCCTCATCAGCCAGGCTATCTTGAATCCAGTGGCCAAGTGAGCAATGGACTCACGTCTGAGCATACCCTGCCACACTTAGGGCGAACAAAGCGATACAAAAGGGGATGATGGAAAGCCAGAAACCGGTCCTTGGAAGCTTTTTTCCGGTCCAGGGGAGGCATGGCTTGGCAGTTCGGGCTGGACTGTTCCCATGAGGCACAGGGTCAGACTGATTTGCAGATAGCCATGTCTGAACTGGGGTGGCAGAGTGGGCTAAAGAACGGTGATGGATTAAACCCAGATCCTTTCACTGGGTGTGAGTGTTTGATTGATTCAGATGCTCCGTCCATCACCGCCCCCTTTTGTACCACTTTTGGCCGCCATAAGTGTGGCAGGGTATGCTCAGACGTGAGTCCCTTGCTCACTTTGCCACTGGATTCAAGCAAGCTGGGCTGAAGACGGCTGGAATGCCAGAAACTGGTCCTCGGAAGCTTGTTTCCGGTCCAGGGAAGGCATGGCTTGGCAGTTCTGGCTGGACTGTTCCCATGAGGCACAGGGTCAGACTGATTTGCATATAGCCATGTCTGAACTGGGGTGGCAGTGTGGGCTAAAGAACAGTGATGGATTAAACCCAGATCTTTTGACAGAGTGTGAGTGTTTGATTGATTCAGATGCTCCGTCCATCACCACCCCCTTTTGTACCGCTTTTGGCCGCCATAAGTGTGGCAGGGTATGCTCAGACGTGAGTCCCTTGCTCACTTTGCCACTGGATTCAAGCAAGCCGGGCTGAAGACGGCTGGAATGCCAGAAACCGGTCCTCGGAAGCTTGTTTCCGGTCCAGGGAAGGCATGGCTTGGCAGTTCGGGCTGGACTGTTCCCATGAGGCACAGGGTCAGACTGATTTGCATATAGCCATGTCTGAACTGGGGTGGCAGAGTGGGCTAAAGAACGGTGATGGATTAAACCCAGATCTTTTGACTGGGTGTGAGTGTTTGATTGATGCAGATGCTCCGTCCATCACCACCCCCTTTTGTACCGCTTTTGGCTGCCATAAGCGTGGCAGGGTATGCTCAGACGTGAGTCCCTTGCTCACTTTGCTACTGACTGGATTCAAGCAAGCCGGGCTGAAGACGTCTGGAATGCCAGAAACCGGTCCTCGGAAGCTTGTTTCCGGTCCAGGGAAGGCATGGCTTGGCAGTTCGGGCTGGACTGTTCCCATGAGGCACAGGGTCAGACTGATTTGCATATAGCCATGTCTGAACTGGGGTGGCAGAGTGGGCTAAAGAACGGTGATGGATTAAACCCAGATCTTTTGACTGGGTGTTTGATTGATTCAGATGCTCCATCTATCACCACCCCCTTTTGTACCGCTTTTGGCCGCCATCAGTGTGGCAGGGTATGCTCAGACGTGAGTCCCTTGCTCACTTTGCTACTGGATTCAAGCAAGCCGGGCTGAAGACGTCTGGAATGCCAGAAACCGGTCCTCGGAAGCTTGTTTCCGGTCCAGGGAAGGCATGGCTTGGCAGTTCGGGCTGGACTGTTCCCATGAGGCACAGGGTCATCACTGATTTGCATATAGCCATGTCTGAACTGGGGTGGCAGAGTGGGCTAAAGAACGGTGATGGATTAAACCCAGATAATGTGGAAGTTGACTAAAAACTCCCTTTTCCGCCTGGTGTCCCATCATGCACCCTTTTCACCCTAACACCGACCAGGCAAGCCGATTTTTCCTACTTCAAGCACAGATCCTGTTATACCCCCTCTTGCCTATTTTTCTCTTCGTTGTACTGGCACATGCAAAGAAAATAATGGCCAGCCATCGTGTATCTTACGGGTTTCCGTCCCGTTCGATATTTTCCCTTAGACCAGAACGGAGTCAGTTAAGCTGGTTGGCTCGCCAAAACCCCCCCTCTCCAACTCTGTCACAGAACGAGCAGCTCTCGCTCGTCAATGATCTCTCAGCTTGCGGGGGCAGCCACGGGTTGGGCGAACAATCAAGGGAAAACCTGATCAAGCACACGAGACAGCCATGAAGAAGAATAGTTAACTACAGCCCATTCTCCTTCCTCCCAGCTGCACACATATACCATTGTGAGACATCACCGCCCTTGTGTAAGAAGTTAAGAACGCACAATGCCTCGTCCTCTTTACCTTTCCGACAGAAACAACCCTGTAACAATGCCTCGATTCTCTGTCCCCAGACACTAGTAACTCTGTAACTTGTCACCACAATCACTCCAATGCATATGTTTGTCTATGTGTAAATGTAAATCCAAGTTATTCTTTAAACAAGAACAAGCATGCTATGTCTTCCGTATGATTACATCATGAATGATTGAATCAAGTCCGGGGGAACTCCTTCTTTCGATTGTACTCATAATGTTATGTTCTAAGTAACGCAGACTACTCCTGAACCCGCTTGGTGAAGGAGCTCTCCCTCAACTCGAGTTCTGGAATAAAACCCTTTTCAACTCGAAGACCACGGACTCTGCTCCTCATTTTATGTATTACCATTTCTTGGGTAATTATAGAAATTCCGACAGCGTAAATAATTAGTTTTTTATTTACCACATTAATTGGCGCCTGAACAGGGACGCTCCCTCTTCCCTACGCGCCGGCGATGTAAGTCGGGTCCTTGTCCCTTCCATACTTTCGACGGACTTCAAGTGCACAACAGCGGGGTGTTCCCGCTAACTCCCTCGAGACGAGGAGGAGACAGACTGCGACTGATCATCCACACGAGGCGATTAAGAAGATAGCGGAGCGTCCCAACCCAGAGCCCGACCAGTAAGAACGCCGAGTCCGAGGTCTTTGGAGCCCCGATATTCCTGCGCAAGCGTCAAGAGTCCGATGACCAGGTTTTCACGTTTTGCTTCTTGGTGAGTACCACTGGGAAAGTATAAAGACGGTTTCCATTTTTGGAAAACGGTAAAGACGTGTCTCATTCGTGAGACCGGTACGGTTGCACTATATTTTAGTGTATAAAGTGTTTGTTTTGTTTTTGTATATTCCAAGTTTTTTTTTAACCGTAATTAGTTGAGTTTAAGAATGCCTCTGTTTTCCAAATTACGCACGATCGGCACCAAAAAGAATCTATTAGAGAAACCAGTTAAAATCCCGCCTAGAGATACACCTGGACGTTTCATGTATAACAAACATGGATTGAGTGCCATATTATTCTTAGACCTCTGGGTAGACTATACCGAAAATTTAGAAATGGTGCATAGATGGCCCGCCGCAGGTACCTGGGACATAGAATGTATTATGAGAGTAGAAGAAGAGTTATGGAAACGAAAGGCGAGGCCCTCACAGACAGAAGCCATTGAGTTATGGCGTAAGGAAGCACATAGGAGGGCCCAGAAAGAACTAGGGAAAGTCGAGAAAAGTAAGAGAATGTTGGAACAGGCTAAAGAAAAACAATTACAGGAAGAAGGTGAGAAGGTTTTAGCTGAACAGGCAGATAGAGAAAGAAGCGCCCTTGTTACTGGCATTTATCCCGTTTTGTCAGAAGAAATTATAGAAGAACATCCCAAATCCCCAGTGAAAGTAATTCCCACTGTTCCCGACAATTTTCTCCCTGCCTATCTGTCGGAACCACCCCCCGCTTATGTTAACATGCCTAACGAGAACACGCCCGTCTACACGTGCTCCTGAACTAGTAGCCGGTGGTTCCACCTCTGATTTAGGAGTGTCCGGGAACGGGGCTGAGGATAAGGACGATGTCCCGCCTCTTGAGTGTCCTTACGACCCCGAACCCGGTAGTGGCCCAATGGCCACGATATCAGAGAGATTAAGACAAGCTCTGGGTCAACTCCAGAAGGTCCCTGATATAACGAAGCATTTGGATGGAGTTTATGAGTTCATACGAACAGGTGAAGGTCCGGATACTCTGGTCCAGGTCATGAAAAAAATAGAAAAGTTCCCATCAGAGGACTGCTCCTGCGGTTCATCATAAATTGTCTGATCCGGGAACTAGACCCGGGTAATGGAAGCGTAGACTCTGAGTTAATAGACCTTAGTGATCAGGTACACAGGGGAGCACACGATCTGGGACATCAGATCGACAAAATAACTAAAAGACTGGTTAAGAAAATTGTCACCATCCACTCTGAGAAAGTCACACAGGAGGACGACTCAGAGGAATGAGGGTCCGACACTAGGTAGAATGAATTTCCTGGGTGTAGCGCGACATTGTCCTGGCTCCAAGTGGCGAGCCCCGCGAGTATCGCGGAAAGTTAAAAGATTGGATCCTTCTTCGGAAGACCTTTTTCAGTCCACAGAAAGAGCCCTAGATGAATGGATGGATAATGAGCCTCCCCTTACTCAACAAGAAAAGGAATTGGCCCGGTCTGCCACCCATTGGATATCACAGCACCGGGTATACGGCCGGGTATACGGCCCAGATATAGTAGCACAAATGTTTCTGGCTCTTCCCCGAGCAGAACAACGACTAGCAGGTATTTATATGATCTAACACCTGGCTACCTTATACAAGAATAACTTCCACCGATCAGATAAGCTATACAAACTTCTACAAGAAGTAGTGACAGAAAGATGGAGGTTTCGGGGACCGGAATTGATCAATACCATTCTGGACCTGCGCCCCGTTACCTCCAACTTACCTTAGCTTCATCAGACCATGAACCTTACAGTATAGGCCAATACCCCTTACGAGAAGTCCACCCCATACCCCAGCCAGATGGTACACTGCAACGAATACATGTGTATACTCCCCTTACCAAGTTAGAAATATTGGAAATGAAAAAGATGGTGCCCTCTCACAAAAAAGATCCCGGAGGATTTCATAGAGAGTTGAAGGATACCCTCCAAATGGGTAGTTTTACATATCCAGATATAATCATACTACTTAAAGTAATTCTACCTACAGGCATATTTGATAAATTGAAGGAAAAGGACTGGGAGGTGGGTGGTAAAAAGATTACGTGGACTGCCCTAGAAAAAGAAGAGACAGACCGAAAACCAGGTGAAGGTCTAGGTGAATGTGCTAAGGAATTACCCAGTCTCCCCATACAGGTCTTGCCTCTGTTATTGACAACAAAAAAGGAAGATTGGGATGCCATTTCTGCCTGTAAACAAAAGCCAGACGAGGATACGGGTGATTATTACACCAGATTGGAGAAATGTTTCTCTATAAATAGTGGACTCGCACATAGTAGCGAGGCATATCCTCATCTTTTTGTGTCCAAATTGGTGGACAACGCCCTACCCCCCATCAGAAATAGAGTGTTAAAGATTGAGAGTACCTGGCAAGCAAATAGTCCTTCACAAATGTTACAAATGTTAGAGTACCACCACAACAGAATAAGGGAAGAACAGGAACAAGAAAAGAAACAAGTAAAAGATACAAAAATTAAGGTACTGGTTGCACAGACGGCACCAGTAAACACGGGCCCCAAAGGTAATGTGGGGGCCAATAAAGGTACTTGCAACTACTGCAAGCAACCAGGCCATTTTGTGAGGGAATGCCCAGTCCTGAAACATAACATAGCGACAGGAAAGACAAAAGAACGCCCTCACACTCCCAGACCAGGTAACACTCAGCAGCCTCAGACCATTACCCCTCCACAGGTTCAGACGCCTGCTGGTGCTGCCACACAGATGTACCAGTACGCACAGTCAGATTACGCCGAGTTTGAACGATATGCATGAGACAGCCTAGAGAGAGAAAGTGACTTGCCCCTTATCCCAGTTCCAGTGGATCAGAAAGGTCCATATGTACAAGCTCACTTACTGGGACAAGACAGAAAATTCCTCATAGACACGGGGGCGAGTAGGACTACCATAAGTCATAAGGAAGTCCCAGAGGTTCCTCCCTCTGGCTCACATAATATATCTCTGGGCTTTTCAGGAAAACCGATCATAAACAAAGTGTCTGAACAAGTCTCGTTAGGAGTAGGTCCTCTGACACGTACTACCGATCTAGTCCTTACGGAAACGTGCCCAGAGAATTTACTAGGAATCAAGACACTCAAAGAACTAGGAGCAGTAATATGCTGTTCACCGGAAGAAGTAAAATTGTTTCTACGAGATTTCAAAGGACATTTCACAGTCAAAGAATTCGACCCCAGACTAAATGACATCCCACAACATTTGTGGGCAAAAAGCTCGACTGATGTCGGATACATGGACATCACCCCACATCAAGTCACACTCAAGGAGGGTGTAGTCCTACCCCATATACGACAATATAAGATTCCACCCGAGGCTGAACAAGCCTTACTCAAGATAATCCAAGAACTCATATAACATGGAGTGGTGATAGAGACGGATTCAAATGTTTGCAATTCTCCAGTTCTTCCAGTCCTCAAAAGGACTGACCCTCAGGCACCCTCGGTCTACCGACTGGTGGTTGATCTTCGAGAACTGAACAAATGTGTGATCCCACAATATCCAGTGGTCCCAGATATTTCCTCACTACTGACTGCCATAGACCCCGAAGCTGCATTTTTCACAGTCATCGACTTGAGGAATGCGTTTTTCAGCATTCCTTTACATCCCGACAGTCAATATCTATTCGGATTCAGTTTAAAAGGAAGCAGTTTCAGGTTCACTAGAGCTCCCCAAGGCTATACAGAAAGTCCAAGCATCTACAGCCAATCACTAAAAAGACAACGTGACAGTATCAATATGCCTACCAACACAACATTAATACAGTATGTAGATGACATTCTCATCACAGCAAGGACAGAACCAGACTGTGAAAAAGCATCTCTCACAGTTCTACACTTCCTGACAGACAAAGGTCACAAGGTGTCTCCCTCAAAATTGCAGTTCTGCGCACAGCAAGTGGCTTACTTAGGACATTTGCTGTCCAAGGAGGGTAGGCAACTGACACAAGAACGAATCCAATTGATCTCGACAATTTCACAGCCAACGTCACAAAAAGAAGTGCGTGCATTCATTGGTCTCACTTCATATTGCAGACAATGGATCCCTCAGTATGCCCACATAGTTAAGCCACTCATACAGTTAACTACAGTGGAAGCAGCCACTCATACAACTCTCCCTTGGACATCAGAACACTCCCAAGCATTTGAAGCTCTGAAACTAGCTCTGTGTCAAGCACCAGTTTTGGCCACCCCGAATTACAGCAAGCATTTTTCCCTGTTTGTGACAGAACGTGATGGAACAGCACTATCTGTCCTCACACAAGACCAAGCAGGAAGAAATAGACCCTGTGCTTATTTCTCTAGCACATTGGACCCCGTAGCACAACTTTGCCTGCATGTCTGAAATCCGTTGCGGCTACAGCCCTGGCCATAAGACAAAGCGATTCAATAGTGTTAGGACATCCCCTGATAGTACAAGCGCCACATGCCGTGGAAGTCCTTCTAAACAGAACACAGACTCAACACCTGACTGTAGCAAGACTGACAGGATACGAACTAACGCTCTTTCAGCCACACATAGAGATCAGACGGTGCAACATATTGAACCCCGCTACCCTTTTGCCCTCAATCTCAGATGACACGACACAACATGACTGTGTGGAGATGATCGATGTAGTGACAAAACCAAGACAAGACCTAACAGATGTTGCACTCCCAGATCCTGATGAAACACTTTATGTGGATGGATCGTGCATGAGGACAAGCGCTGGAGAGTTAGTGGCAGCCTATGCCGTAACAACGGACTGTAAAATTATAGAGACCCAAAGAATAGACATCCTGTCAGCCCAAGCAGCAGAGCTCATCGCCCTGACACAGGCCTGCATATGGGCAAAACAATTGAAAGTGAACATCTACACCGATTCCCAATATGCATTTGGTGTAGTTCATAATTTTGGAGTGTTGTGGCGAGAAAGAGGTTTTCTTACCTCACATGGGGCCAAAATACAACATGGTCCCCTGATTCAAGCCTTACTAGATGCCATACACCTGCCTACAGCCATAGCTATTCTGAAGTGCAAAGCACATACCAAAGCTACAGACACTATATCTAAAGGAAATGACTTAGCGGACCGGACTGCTAAACAGACAGCCCAGAATCCAGCGAATACCACAGACTCTCAGTTACCCACACAGACTGTCACTATGATAGTGAGGGACCCCTTGAAAGATGTGCAAGACATACAGACACATGCCACCGCAGATGAAATAAAGAAATGGACTGAACAAGGAGGGGTCCAGACTGATCAGGGTTGGATGACCAAAAACCGAACAGTGTGGTTTCTCCCTGACTCCATGGTACAAGTCATAATTGACACAGTCCATAGCCCTGCCCACCTAGGCGAGAAAGGTATGCTGGATAGTTTACGGAACATCTGGTTTAACAAACACCTAAGAGCTGCAGCCAAACAAAAAGTAAAAACTTGTATGATATGTTGCCAATTTAACCCTGGTAAAGGAGTACCAGTAGAACAGGGTGGATTCCAGCCTCCTGATAATCCTTTCGAAGTCCTCCAAATGGATTATATCCAGATGGACAGATGTAGAGGGTACAAATATGTACTGGTGGTAGTGTGTACACTGACACGATGGACTGAAGCATACCCCGTCCCAGACTATGGTGCCCAGACAACCGCTAAGCAACTAGTGAGAGAATTCTTCCCCAGGTATGGGTTACCAAGGGTCATCTATTCAGACAATGGACAGCCTTTCTCTTCCAAACTAATGGAGGCTGTTTCTCTACTACTGGGATATTCCTGGAGTCATTGTGTCCGACACCCTCAAGCAGCGGGCCTGGTAGAGCGACACAACCAGACCTTGAAAACAAAACTAGCCAAAGTATGTGCAGAAAAAGGGATAGACTGGGTCACTGCCCTCCCCGTCACTCTCTTTTACATGCGGGTGGTGGCACATTCCCGGACGGGACTGTCCCCTTTCGAAATAACATTCAGGAGACCTCCTAACATCTGGGGTGTCCCTTCTCCTAGGAAACTGACTGAAATTGATTCTAACATGTTGACAGATTACCTGGCTTCCTTGATGTCTGCACTCCAATCTTGTCGTTCACAGGTTGCAGCAGCTTTTCCAGACCACACCGCGCCTGAGGAACACTCCATAAAGCCCGGAGATTGGATACTTGTACGGAACTTCGATCGTACCAGCCCCCTGGAGAAAAGGTGGACGGCTCCGAAATTAGTACTCTTGACCACGAGGACGGCCGTCAAAGTAGAAGGACGCAAGGGATGGCTCCACGCTAGCCACTGCAGAAAATTTTTGGGACCAACACCAACAGACACTGTGCCCTGTTCAACGGCTATAAACGCCCCGGATATAATTTCTCCACTTCCAGAACTCACTCCTCAACAGGAATACAGATCGCTGCTGCGATCTCACCAAAAATAGACTAAAGACAATACACCTGATCGTAACGCACCGGTAGCTAATTAAGCCCAGGAACAAGCTCTTGGTGAAGCGGCTGCTGGGAGATGTTTTGATCTCGTGTACAGAGACATTTTGATATTAAATTCATAGACAATATGAGGAGAAATGACATGATGCGCAAATGGAAAAAGACTAATTATGTAAAAAAACTGCATAGCAGGTTCTAGATTTTCCTACTGATAATGTTACTTGTTTGCTGTGTAGCAGCTTGTCTGGGTTGGATCTTATGTACAGTTTTCCCTCCGCATTCTTCCACACTTGTAAAGAATACCACTATGCATTCTCATGTTGATCTTCCCCCACACCTCGAGGACAGAAGAAAGGAGTTTATAAATAATACCTTCATTTCCACCCTCCATAAACACCAACTCATAGTCAACAAGACGAACTGTTGGGTTTGTGGCTTGATGCCACATTCCGTACATAAGGGAATGCCCTTTTTCTCTCTCCCGTTCGGTTTTTCTGGGTCCGCTTATGCATTAGCCATGATATTTTCTGCCTCAGTCAGAAACATCCCCCCGACAAAATTGAAAAACGAGAGTAATTGGAACGAAGTAAAGACTAAAATAGTAAAGGCTGTTTCTAAAATGGTGGATCTTACTGTAACCTGGGGGAGGGCAGAAGATCACGAAAATATCAGTTACTCTTAGTTCCATGACATTGTTTCCTTTAGGGAAATGTTTTCCGCCGATCAAAGACGGACAGATCAAGGAGGTTAGGTAGTACCGCAAAACGGCCGGTTTTGCATAAGGGGGAAAGGAAAAGGGGAAGTAATGGGGAACAGAGAGTGTGAGAGGACATATACACTACCCGCTCCCGATTTTCCGACCAAAGTATCTGCCCCAAACACCTATTTCATCTGTGGATCCCATGAGCGCACTTGGTTGCCTCAAGGCTGGTCTGGAAAGTGCTACATCGCATTCCTTTTACCACCGACTTACACCGCCCCTGCCGATTACCACCTGATTGACCCTCTGACCCAAGTTAGAAGACAGCGAAGGGGGGTCATAGATGCAGAAGATACTGCAGGACAAGAAGCTGGAGACTTCTTTAAAGGTTTTCTCCCTTTCTGGGGACCTATGGCAAATAGTCGCCACATCCGGCAACTAACCCGTGTAGTTCAGGCCGCCATAGACGAAACAACTGGCGCCTTAAATAACATTACAGCTGAGGTAGCTGCAGACAGGCTCATGACACTGCAGCACCGTATAGTTTTAGATGTCCTGTTAGCCGACAGTGGTGGTGTGTGTAAGGTAATAGGGTCCAGTTGTTGTGTATTTATTCCAGACAACGCCCCATCAGTTTATTCTGCTATCTCCCGCCTCCATGTGCTATCCGATAAGTTGGATATGGACACCGGCACATGGTCCCTGACCGGCTCGTTGTGGGACCTCCTGTCCACCTGGGGGTGGAAGGCATTAACAGTCCTGGGCCTCGTTTTAGCCACTATTTTCACCTGCTGCCTCTGTGTCCCTGCCCTTTGTGGACTGTGTGCCACTTCCTGTACTCCTCGTCCACGAAACAGAGGAAAGAAAAATGAAAAGATCATGTTGCAAGAACAAGTATACGACCTAATGAATATAGAAATTGATTAAGAATTTCTGTAATTGGGTTTCTATGGGACAAGGAGGGAATGTGGAAGTTGACTAAAAACTCCCTTTTCCGCCTGGTGTCCCATCATGCACCCTATTCACCCTAACACCGACCAGGCAAGCCGATTTTTCCTACTTCAAGCACAGATCCTGTTATACCCCCTCTTGCCTATTTTTTTCTTCGTTGTACTGGCACATGCAAAGAAAATAATGGCCAGCCATCGTGTATCTTACGGGTTTCCGTCCCGTTCGATATTTTCCCTTAGACCAGAGCGGAGTCAGTTAAGCTGGTTGGCTCGCCAAAACCCCCCCTCTCCAACTCTGTCACAGAACGAGCAGCTCTCGCTCGTCAATGATCTCTCAGCTTGCGGGGGCAGCCACGGGTTGGGCGAACAATCAAGGGAAAACCTGATCAAGCACACGAGACAGCCATGAAGAAGAATAGTTAACTACAGCCCATTCTCCTTCCTCCCAGCTGCACACATATACCATTGTGAGACATCACCGCCCTTGTGTAAGAAGTTAAGAACGCACAATGCCTCGTCCTCTTTACCTTTCCGACAGAAACGACCCTGTAACAATGCCTCGATTCTCTGTCCCCAGACACTAGTAACTCTGTAACTTGTCACCACAATCACTCCAATGCATATGTTTGTCTATGTGTAAATGTAAATCCAAGTTATTCTTTAAATGAGAACAAGCATGCTATGTCCTCCGTATGATTACATCATGAATCATTGAATCAAGTCCGGGGGAACTCCTTCTTTCGATTGTACTCATAATGTATATAAGTGCTGTTATGTTCCAAGTAAAGCAGACTACTCCTGAACCCGCTTGGTGAAGGAGCTCTCCCTTAACTCGAGTTCTGGAATAAAACCCTTTTCAACTCGAAGACCACGGACTCTGCTCCTCATTTTATGTATTACCATTTCTTGGGTAATTATAGAAATTCCGACAGCGTAAATAATTAGTTTTTTATTTACCACAATCTTTTGACTGGGTGTGAGTGTTTGATTGATTCAGATGCTCCGTCCATCACCACCCCCTTTTGTACTGCATAGATTAATTTCAGGCATCTTTTTTTCCACCGCCATCATAAATTTTACGAAGCTACAGCTCAGGCGAGAGTCATAGGAAGAAAAGCAAGCCAGAACTGCCTTCCTTTGTGTGCGGATTCCTTGCCGATTGAAGTGGTGTTTCAACAAGTATTTCCGTTCATCGTGTAATTTCTCGCAAGAGCATATCAAATGCAGCATGTCCTCTTGCCCCAAGCCACATAGCCGACAAAGGGGGTCAGGTTTTATTTTAATCCAGTGTGGGAGATTGCAGGGTAGCAGGCCCAGCCTGTGCTTTAAGAAGCGCTTTTTGACGGATTTGAAGTATCCCTCGCCAAAGTAGCTCTCTGGTGACTTAATAGTATACGAGTTTAGGGTCATCCAGCCATGCGTTCTTTTGGAGAGGGCTGCCTTATCTTGGACCCATGATAGCTGTTTGATCGATTTCTTGACCAATTTTTTAAAAGTTATATGATTTATTGGGGTATCCCAGAGCTGCTCTAGTCCCGTGTTCGTCCGGCTGTCCAGTAGGAACTTTTGCAAATGTGACACCTATAGCATTTGTAATGCAACATGTTTTGTATTTACGTGACTTAGATGTATTGATATTACAAATAACAATGGCTTTTATTTTTTTTAATAATTAATACTTAAATAAAAGTGATTGTAATTTATAATGGCAATAGCTTAAACTTTTGTAAATAACTTTTGTGAAGATTATATTCAGAGTATTTTATTGTGATGAAAATCCAAGAACAGAAGTGAAATATTAACATCTTTTTGTGACATTTGTAATAAAGCTTGAAACATTGAGAGAACATATTTGAACCAGTTGTTGTTGAATGGTTGCACAGATTGATGCTGTGATGGCGCGGAGTGATGTTGTGGTGGCGCTGAGTGATGCTGTGGTGGTGCTGAGTGATGCTGGGGTTGCGCTGAGTGGTGGTGCTGTGTGGTGCTGTGATGGTGCTGAGTGATGCTGTGGTGGTGCTGAGTGATGCTGTGGTGGTGCTGAGTGGTGCTGTGGTAGTGCTGAGTGATAATGTGGTGGTGCTGAGTGATAATGTGGTGGAGCTGAGTGATGCTGTGTTGGTGCTGAGTGGTGCTGTGGTGGTGCTGAGTGATGCTGTGGTGGTGCTGAGTGATAATGTGGTGGTGCTGAGTGATAATCTGGTGGTGCTGATTGATAATGTGGTGGTGCTGAGTGATGCTGGAGTAGCGCTGAGTGATGATGTGGTGATGCTGAGTGGTGCTGTGGTGGTGCTGAATGATGCTGTGGTGGAGCTGCGTGGTGCTGTGGTGGTGCCGAGTGGTGCTGTGGTGGTGCTGAGTGATAATGTGGTGGTGCTGAGTGATAATGTGGTGGTGCTGAGTGGTGCTGTGGTGGTGCTGAGTGGTGCTGTGGTGGTGCTGAGTGGTGCTGTGGTGGAGCTGAGTGATGCTGTGTTGGTACTGAGTGGTGCTGTGGTGGTGCTGAGTGATAATGTGGTGGTGCTGAGTGATAATGTGGTGGTGCTGAGTGATGCTGGAGTAGCGCTGAGTGATGATGTGGTGATGCTGAGTGGTGCTGTGGTGGTGCTGAATGATGCTGTGGTGGAGCTGCGTGGTGCTGTGGTGGTGCCGAGTGGTGCTGTGGTGGTGCTGCGTGATAATGTGGTGGTGCTGAGTGATGCTGTGGTGGTGCTGAGTGGTGCTGTGGTGGTGCTGAGTGGTGCTGTGGTGGTGCTGAGTGATGCTGTGGTGGTGCTACGTGGTGCTGTGGTTGTGCTGAGTGATGCTGTGGTGGTGCTGAGTGGTGCTGTGGTGGTGCTGAGTGATGCTGTGGTGGTGATGAGTGGTGCTGTGGTCGTGCTGAGTGATGCTGTGGTCGTGCTGATTGGTGCTGTGGTGGTGCTGAGTTGTGCTGTTGTGGTGCTGAGTGGTGCTGTGGTGGTGCTGAGTGGTGTTGTGGTGGTGCTGAGTGGTGCTGTGGTGGTGCTGAGTGGTGCTGTGCTGGAGCTGAGTGATGCTGTGGTGGTGCCGAGTGGTGCTGTGGTGGTGCTGAGTAGTGCTGTGGTGGTGCTGAGTGGTGCTATGGTGGTGCTGAGTGGTGCTGTGGTGGTGCTGAGTGATGGTGCAGTAAGTGCCCGACTGTTGAAGCATTTCTAGTGGAGATGTGTGATGTTTTTAAAAGAAACATAAAACAGTGGCTCTTTACTTATTTTATTAATATATTTATTTTGTGTGTTTTATATAATGTAAACTTTACCCGAAGGTGTCAGAGCGCTTCACAATAGGAACATAACAGATACATGAGGAGAAAATTACAAGTGAAAAAATTACAAAAGCAAACGTTAAGTTATGCCTGCAATGTCTTAATCCCGGGACACAGTATGCTGCTCTGTGCCACGGCTATACCTACTGTGGCTACGAAAAGTGTTCTTTTCAATTACTGAAAAACATGGCTGTGCCCGCAGAGCCCAAGAGACCACACGGGTGTGCGAGGCGAATAGAGAACAAAAGGGAGGGGTGGGGGGAGTGCACGCGTATTGTGAAAGGGGGAGCAGGAGGTGAGCCCGAGAGTGGTGCGCGGCGCAACTAGCAACCATTGACAAAGCCAATAGTCTTTTTTCGTTGTAGGTGTAATGTTAGTTTTTGTATTGTATATATGGATGTAAAGACATAAGCAGCAAAATACCAGTCCGCAGCACACTATGCTAAGCCCAGCTGTTTAAGCACTTCTATTGGAGATGTGTGATGTTTTAAAAAAAACATAAAACAGTGGCTCTCATGCCTGCTATGTCTTCATCCCGGGACCCGGTATGCTGCTCTGTGCCACGGCTATCCCTACTGTGGCTACGAAAAGTGTTCTTTTCAATTACTGAAAAAAAACATGGCTGTGCCCGAAGAGCCCAGGAGACCGCATGGGTGCGGGAGGCGAATAGAGAACAAATGGGAGGGGTGGGGGAGTGCACGTGTATTGTGAAAGGGGGAGCAGGAGGTGAGCCTGAGAGTGGTGCGCGGCGCAACTAACAACCATTGACAAAGCCAATAGTCCTTGTTCGTTCTCGGGCAATGTTTGCGCTATATAAAATCACATTAAATAAAATAAAATAAATAGGTGTAATGTTAGTTGTTGTATTGTATATCTGGATGAAAAGACATAAGCAGCAAAATACCAGTCTGCAGCACACTATGATAAGCACAGATTTTAGCGTAAATGTTTAAATAGTAAATCCTTTTCTTCCTCTTTTTCAAAACTTGTACCGCCCTGCCCCGCAAATAGCCTCTAAATAAAATGAAACCCTATTGTGCAAAGCATCGCACACTGTCGAAAAATGAGCACGGTCCACATTTAAGTCGCAGACAGCTGGAAGTTCCAAAAGCAAACCGAAGTATAGTGAAGCGAACCTACCGGGGGATGGTGAAGCGGTGACAAGGCAGTGCAGTACGGTGAAATGGCAGGGCAGAGCAGAGAGTTGGAGCGGAACACTGGCGGAGCAGGCTCGGGACGTGGAAGGTGAAGCAGAATCTTCCGGGGCGGCACAGGATGAGGTAGAGGCAGACGTGGGAGTTGGTGGACCCGCACTAAGGAGGCCAGGGAAACCAGTAAGCCAATGTGTGATCCAGAGAAAAGCGGCAAAACTTGTAAAACCTGGAACATTGGAAATAGTAGAGAGCTGGGCAAAGCTGCAATTGTTTTTTTTAACTTAAAGGTAGGGGTTGAATGCTGGTTGCGGGGAAGCAGAGTGCTGAAAGTATTGGCGGCCCCTTTGAAGTGAAGCTCACGGCCTCGCGGCCGTGAAAGCGGGATGTAATTAGGGGGAAGGAGAAGTGAGGCCGAGCGCGCACTGCGCACGTTGGGGAAGCAACAGATGTCTGTGGGAGGGAGGCTGATGGCTTTGATGTGGATGCGCTTTCTGCACAAGTGCACCACACGAACTGTCCGAAATCTGCAATGGTTTAAGACCTTGGTTTGCCCACTATACTCTCGTCTATTTATCCCTTGCGGGATATAATAGTCGAGACCTAAAAAGCAGGCTATAAGGACCAAGATCTTGCTTTCCGACAAATTTGGTGTAATTCTGTTCGGCTGTTTTGTCTGTCACTATGTCTAATTTTTCCTATAGATATTGCATGGGGATTATTGTTTTGCAACCCCTCTTTTTCTTGGCCCCCACAAGATAGATCACTCTGAAACTTTCCAGCAAGTACCTGAGGTGGATTAACTTTTTGTGATGTTCCGTGAAAATTTGGGAAACGTCACCAAAGTTATTAGCAGAACAAAAAACACTCTTCCTAGGCCTCTGGGTATATATTTAGTATTAAAAGACTGTTGTTGCTTCTATATTGCAAGATATTGCAAGATATGTTTATATGTGTGATATATGCAAATCATCTTAGACCATGAATTCAATGTAATCGTGCTTGACAGTATTAAATGTTCTATGGCATTAATCACACTGGGATCCTTTCTAGGTTTCATGTGTGAATTGCATTTTGTACAGTGGGGCGGCATGCACATGAACTAGAAATGACATATCACAAGCCTTAGACAAGGTTATTCCTCGACTGATGCTCTCTTTACCGTTCATTTTCTGAGTATATAGTCTACTCTAAGTCACATGCCTTCCTGCCCTATTCTCTCTTATGATCTGCAAATTACTCACAACTCATTTCATCCATCACAACCTCCTCAATCCTATCTATCCATCCTATCAACTATTTGCTTGTAGTCGCCCCACTTACCATCACATGAAACTCCTAATAATGTAATGTACCAAAGAAAATTGGCGTAAATGCATGGCATGGTTTCAATGCGAGTGCAAAACCAACCCCAATACCCATTAGATTCATCTGCATCTCTTTCACTGTGTTATGCTTGTTTTTCTGCAACCAAGTTCGTGCACTCCCACAGTCAGCTAATAACAGAGAAAACCAACGATAGCAGCGGCTGTGGTTAAAGAAAGTAAGCAGACGGCGCCAGGGACCTAACCCCATGACTCACCCGCCAGCTCAGCAGCTCTCACTAAAGAATGAAATGTTCCGGCCTCGACAATGTAGCGTCAAAGAACAGCACATTAGCTAAAACTCGGAGCATCTAGCGGGGAGTGCTTAGCTCCCCGGGAGCCACGAGCATGCACAATACTGCCTAACAGACCTTCCAAGCGCTTTGTGAAGCTCCCGCTATACCAGTTTAGGCGGGGTGCTGTTGTGTCAGACTAAATTGTTTTACAGCCCTTCCTAACTTTTATATCTGGATCACAAGTCATCTGAAGTCAGAAACAGAAACGAGTAATAAATACCGCATTAGTAAACTACAAAAATACAGCTATGCGGTGGGAACCAAAAGAGCCTCAAACAGTGACCGAGAGGAAATACTAAAATGGCAAAGGAAAAAATACGTTAAAGGCAAATTGAATCAGAGCTCAAAGGAAACAAAGTTGAATGCAAGTAATGAAGGAAGGAAACAAAAAGAAGCATGAAGAAAGAGGGTGCAAAAAGATGGGAAATAAACAAAGAAATTGCAAAGGAAGAATGAGGTAAAAGAATGAACGGTGGAAAAAAGAAAATCATGAAAATGAAAATGTATCAAAAAAGAACAATCATTTGTAATGCAATAGGTCTCGCATTTGAGAGAGTTTAAGCTATTCTCTTTGTAAATGGCAATGCCTTTCATGTCTCTGTTTTGATAAGTAACACATAAATAAAAGGCCTTGTCATTTACTAATGCAGATAGCTGAAACTCTTGTAAATGCAAGACCTATTTCATTGCAAAGAAGCGTACTACATTGTCCCGGGCTGCTTGAAAAGTGAAAGCACGCATGGCGTGCAGAATGTTGCAGGAAAGCATGTCGTGCCTGCAGTAGGAGAAACTCATTAAAGAAAATAGTGCTTACAGACTATTATAGGCATATAATATAGGGCATATAGATAAGGCATACAGTGTAACAACAAAGGTAAAAGGGCCAGCCCTCATGGGAGGTTGCAAATGAAGACAAGGCAGTACTAAGGAGGGACTAACAAGCCTAGTAACGAATCAGAAGCCAGCATTTACAAAGGACAACGAAAACCAATTAAAAATATGGGTGAGAGTGGGCGTAGCTTCAACTCCGTACTCGAGTACAAGCATGCCTGCCAGAGCAGCTGCCCAGGTCCGACCTAAAAAGTACTTTATTCAAAACCAACTGGCAGGTTTTTTTAGCTGATGACGCCATCATGGGACTTGAGAGACAGGATTTGGACATTCATTTATTTTTTTGCCTCCCCACAAGTCTGGGAATATAAAGTCTTACATGCTAATCCGGAAAATCATGGCCGTAGAATGTTGTCAGGCATCTGAACTACATTCCGCTTTACAGGCATAATGAGGGACATTGCTGCAAAGAGCAATTTTCAGGCTTATGGTCTGAAGTTAATTGATCATAACCTGAAGGGGCAGCCTCTCTGTCAGTCTAATGACCAGTGAACAGGTGGGAAAAGCCTCACCTAATGCTCAAGCAAAGGTCACCAGCCAGCAGAAAGGCTCTCTGTAATTTGCATGATCGCCACTGTAGGAGAGTAGGGTCTGCTTCCTATGGTTACCCCCACTTTTTGCTGTGTTTCACTGTTTTTTCGATTTTAGTCTGGCTGTGGCCCTGCTAATCATGACCACAGCCTAGCTGTTCTCTCTCTCTAACCAGATTTCATGTACATTAGGTACCTACCAGATTGGTTACTGAGTTACCTTGTGAGCCACTGGTATATGGTACCTTAGGTACTAAGGGCATAGGTACCCCAGAGGCCTACCAGGGGCTGAAGCATGTATTATGCCACCCCTGGGAAGCCTTTCAAAATGACACCACAGGTCTGCACTTGCAGCCTGGGTATGGCAGTGTAAGCACCCCTTACTGGGATATAGTATACCTATATCCACCATTTAAAACAGATACATATTAATCTATAAGTCACTCCTATGGCAGGCCTTGACAATCCTGAAGGCAGAGTGCTTGGTTTTGTGTGAGAGGGTGCCCTAGCATTAGCTGAGCCCCAGTGCAGCCTTCGGAATCCCTTCCTTCAGCTGTTCTGTGATATTGCCGTACCATATACTCTTAAGTGCATTATAATCCTCGAAGGTTAATGCTAACTTTGGTTTGGCTTTATCAAAACAGGTCGTGTTTGGTGTCATACAAAACAAAGAGGGGGGGGGAGTAGAGGAATTTTCAGCTATGTTCGCCCTCCACAGCTCAAGTGTACATCAAAAAAATCCAAAGTGTCGGATAGAAAAACCTAGCTCTTATGATGAGTCACTGTCTGCATTGGACGTTACTCATACAGAAAAAAGGAAAGGAAAGAAAAGGGGGAGGATACCCTTTTTCTTGAGTCCCCTCACTCACCGGAGTTGCCTCACGGTGACATGCTTCATCATAGGGGCCCACCCAACCCGCTGCGGGTTGAGGCGTGCTACGACTTGCGAAATACGTAGGAACACTGTCAGTGAGGACTATGTGTGGTGCAGTGTGACAGAAGAGGGTGAGTGGAGTGGTGTGGGTTAAAAATATCTTCCTAGTGGGCGGAGATGTTTTTACAGTAGAAGGGTTTTTTTTATTTCTGAGGGAGGAGTATATATATATATACATATGGATCAGTAGAAAGGATGTATGTATATACGTATGTAGATCCGAACCATCTATTTTACAGGCTTCATTTAGGGAGAAAGAAGAACCTCCCGGGGGTTGATTAAATATCAATGTTAATGCAGGTAAATTGTAGCGAGTGCTTAGAACAGGATATTCATAGAATCATTAAAGGTCATGGAGGTTTAGCTAGAAGGCCCCAAGGAATAGCGTCATTCAATCCGTTAGTTTCTGTCTTAAGTTTGTATACCCAGCGTTGCTCCTTTTCCAGAAGGCGTTTTTCTAAGTTGTCCTGCCCCCATAGGTGTTCAAGTATCACCCATTTCATGTCGTTAGGGGTATGTAGTTTCTCGATGAAGTGTGATGTCATCTTAGTGGTGTGATTTTTACACTGGATGTTACTTCTATGCTCCACTATCCTTTTACTGGCCTTTCTCGTAGTCATACCAATGTAATGGAGATCGCAAATGCACGTGATCATATAAACTACACCCGTAGTGTTGCAATTTGTGAAGTTTCTGATTTCCCACGTCATTTTGTTGTTGAAAGTGATCTTCTTGGTTGCATTTGTCAAGTGGCAGACGCTGCAATCATTACAGGGAATGTCCCCTGTTTGTTGTTCCTGTTCTCCATTTTTGGTCTTGTGTGAACAGATGGTCTCTCAAATTCTTGGCTTTTTTATGACTGAACATGGGTGTTGGGATGTTGAGGTTACCACAGTTCAGGGTGCGCCAATGTTTTTTAATGATTTTAGTCACTCTGTCAGATGCAATGTTGTATGTAGTAGTACAGATAGGTCTTTTCTCGCTTGAGGTATCCTCAGTTGTTTTTCGTTCAAGTAATGCCTCTCGGTTGTTGTTGGCAGCTCTCTTTTTAGTTTGTTGACCAAATTCAGCAGGTACTGTCTGTCCAAAAGTTTCTTTGTCAGATCTTTGGCTTGTTGATGGAATGTTTCTTTTGTACTGCAGTTACGCCTCAGTCTCAAAAACTGCCCAAAAGGTAAATTCTCTTTGAGTTGTCTTGGGTGAAAACTGTCGAAGGATAGGAGGCAGTTTCTTGCAGTGGGTTTGAAGTGGGTCGTAGTGCTCAAAAAACCTTCTGCTGCCATGATGTTCAGGTCTAGGAATACAAGATTTGACCTACTCATGGTATGTGTGAAAATCAGGAAGGTATCCTGTTGGTTGAGCCATGTTATGAAATCCAGAGCCTCTGCCTCAGTTTCTTCCCAAATTAGTAGGACATCATCGATGTACCTTTTCCATAGACTTATTTGTTGTTTGTAAGGGTTGGTGTTACTCAAGATTTTTTGTTTCTCCAATTGGTGCACGTACAATCCAGCTACGCTCGGCGCGAAAGTACTTCCCATGCTGGTCCCATGGGATTGGCGAAATAATGTATCTTCAAAACGGAAGAAGTTCTCCGTGAGGGCGAGGTGGCAGCACTCCAGTATGACATGTCGCGGTGTCTGGTACCTCCAGGTTTGTTCGAATAGAACATCCTCCAAGATCTGTAATGTCTCTGCTTGTGGGAGGCTCGTATATAGGCTTTCTACGTCTAATCCTATTAGGATTTTGGTGGTGGGGTCAAAAGGTAAGTCCTGTAGTAGTGAGAGAACTGACTTGGTATCTTGTAAATAGGTATCAGTAATTTGGATTAGGGGTCTAAGGAAGGTGTCAGCAAACTTTGACAGGGGTTCCAGAACTGAACCTATACCGGATACAATGGGCCTTCGTGGTGGATTTGTCTTTGATTTTTGTATTTTGGGTATAGTATAGAAATACGGGGTGATAGGGGTTTTGCTCTCCAGAAAGGCATCTTCTTTTGTGGTCAGCCAATTGTTTGCTGTTGACTCTTCAATGAGGTATGCGATCTCTCTTTTCAGACGGTTGGTTGGATCTTCTGTAATCTTCACATAGTTTCTTTGGTCAGTCAGTAGGTTCAGGCATACTTCTCTGTAAGTGTTGGTGTTTTGTAACACTATGGCGCCGCCCTTGTCTGCTAGTTTGATTGTAATCTCTTTCCTTGTTGACAGGGTCCTCAGAGCTTCCCTCTCAATATTGCTGAGATTATGGAAGACTTTGATGGTTTTGGGATCTATTTCGCCAATGTCTTTCATTACTGCTTTTTCGAAAGCTAGTAATTCTACCGGGAGACTCGTATTTGGAGGTGTAAAGGTAGATTTTTTATGTAACCCAGTATCATTGGTGGGTAGGGCGGTTGCAGGTTTGTCTTTGAAAAAGACTTGCAATTTGACTTTCCTTATAAACTCGTTTAGTTCACGAGCTAAAAGGAATTTGTCCATGTTAGGAGTCGGGACAAAGCCCAATCCTTTCTCCAAGACTTTCCTTTGGATGTCTATGATTGGGAAGTCTGAGAGATTTACCACTAGGCTGGTGGTTTGCTGGTTGTCGGTTGGTCTACTGGGCCCATGCTCCTGGTGTGCCTCATTGAGGTTTCTAGTGGTTGTGCCCATTGGACTTGTTGTCCTCTTCTTGTTTTTCCCTTCTGAGGTCCTCTGCCTCTCCCTAAAAAAGGTAGGTTCTGTTGTTCCTGTCCTTGTGCTGGGTCCCAGAAGTTGTTAGGTTGTTGTTGGTATTGTTGTTGTTGGTAACTAGGTGGCCCATAGAAGAAAGGAGGTGGGGGTGGGGGTGGTACTCCATAAGGTGTTGGTCCATAATATCCATGCCAGCTAGGGTTGTAAACACCTCTATTCCTGAAGCGTCCTCCTCTGGGGCATCTATTTCTATTGCGAGTGTAGTTTTCCCCAATGCTAGAGGTATACGAGCCGGTGTCCGATTTTTTGAGTCTGTATTGTATCCCGGGTTCCTGTTCGAAGGGATGTAGTCAGCTTTGGTATAAGGGTAGACTTTCTCATGTGAGAAGTTTTTAAAGTCTTTTTTGAACTTAGTAAATTTGGTGTCCGTCATCTGTTTGTTGAGCTCATCCAAGCGTTTCTTGAGATCGGTGGTATTTTGGAAACTTTTAAGCTGTACTTCAATTCTTAGTAAATGTAAATGTAAATGTAAATGTACAGGAATTTATATAGCGCAAATCACCGAGCGGTTTCTAAGCGCTTGCTTAGGGAACCTGTCCTGGTATTCCCCTGTGAGATAACCCTGGCAGGGTATCCGCAAGGTGAAAGCCAGGCATCCCGCCGCGAGGGGCCGTTGTGGAGATTAAGCAAGCTATTGCCCAGAGTCGCAGAGTGTGAACCCGTGAATCGAGTAGACACCGGAGCGAGAATTGTCGAGTCCATGGACATTTTAGGACTCAAGACCCCGCCGAGCCGGGAATTGAACCCTGGTCCCGGGCTGACCTCTGCTTCCAGGTCTGCCTCCTCTAACCAGTGAGCCACACTTCCACTTTCATTTCTTTACACAGTCTGCCTGCTGTCTTGATGATTAGCACGAGCCAATCTCTGGTGCAGTGCCAGGAAATTAGTGACCAGTTGGTTTTGAACTCTTTGTCTAGCTGAAAAATGAAGGGTTCGTTTTTTACTATTAGCCCTCGTGGGGCTGCGTTTGCTCTTAGGTACTGGGCCATCATGACACCATGTATCAAAGTCTTTCCTTGATTCTGTTTGAGTTCTGATAGTTCATCCCAGCTCTGATTGAAACTATCTGAGTCGTTGTGTGTGGTGTCTGTTGAGGGAATCATTGATGCTATGATTCTCTCCACTTCTTCTTCTGAAAAAATAAGGCCAGTAATTTCAGCCATGTTGTGTGTGGACTCTAAGTGGAAAAAAGGGGTCTGTGTAGGAACTAAAAAACTATCTTTATACTCCCACAGCTTCACGCTGTAAATTACGTAATACAAAACAAAGAGGGGGGGAGGTAGAGGAATTTTCAGCTAGGTTCGCCCTCCACAGCTCAAGTGTACATCAAAAAAAGTGTTGGATAGAAAAACCTAGCTCTTATGATGAGTCACTATCTGCATTGGACGTTACTCATACAGAAAAAAGGAAAGGAAAGAAAAGGGGGAGGATACCCTTTTTCTTGATTACCCTCACTCACTGGAGTTGCCTCACGGTGACATGCTTCATCATAGGGGTCCTCCCAACCCGCTGTGGGTTGAGGCGTGCTACGACTTGCGAAATACGTAGGAGCACTATCAGTGAGGACTATGTGTGGTGCAGTGTGACAGACTATTGTGTGACTGCTATTACATTGACCCCTGAGGCGTGAGCCGGGAGGTTGTTTTTAAAAACCGTTGTTTTATTTGGCTGAGCTTTTTTCCCGTGTGTCCCCCCCCCCCCCTGGCATTAGCGCTTCACACTTAATACTGCTGAACATCGTGGCTGAAGCTGATCTCGCACCGATTCAGGGTGCTGGGCAAGGCTTGTTAAAATCACACCAGCATTTTCCCTGACTGCATTGGCAGATTACTTGCCTACCCCCCTCAGTGAGTGGCCGATTGTAGGGCCGTCATCTTCGGGGACCGGCAGGGAAAATAGTGGCGGCCATCTTAGTGAGGGCTCGCCTCTTACGTCGCACGGACGACGTTATAAAAACATACGGTAATGGCTCCGCGCAGCGGACGCGCTTTGCGGGCGCGCCGGTCGCGCGCCGGAGTCAAGCCTGAGTCCTACCCGTCTGCGCCCGTCCGCGATCGACCGGGGCGCGGGGCAGGACCCCCTGGCCCCACTAATTCAGCAGGCGCCCCAAGCAGTTTCAGCCTTCGCCTACATTACTCTAAGGCAGACTTATTATCAATTGGCCAGATGCCGATTCATAGTTGTTTACATACCTTAGGGCCTGAGCATTTACCTCCCGACTGTAAGATATGTAATCAGACGCTTCCTACGGTAAGCAAGATGCAGACGTAAGAAGTTAAACTTAACATGATACTGCTGAACTGCAGGTCCATGATTAAACATAAAACAGAGATATACGACCTATTGGCAACCAGAGATCTGGACGCCATGTTTCTTACCGAGACATGGCTAGAAGATACATCCTTCCCGGATATCCTTGAAGCAATCCCCCCCAGCTATAGTCTATTGAGACTAGATAGACAAAAGCAACGTGGAGGAGGTCTAGCACTAATCTATAATTCAGAACTGGAATGCACTCTACTTAAATCTACCCTACCTAATAGTGAAAGTGGCCTATTTACCATAAAAATCAACCCCAAAAACGTGATCACTGGATTATTGATCTATCGTGCACCACGGGCTGTGGCTCAGTTTGGCAGCCAACTCATTGAATCGGCCACCCAACTAGCAGTCAGATATAAAAAGCTTATCATTCTAGGCGATTTAAATCTTCACTTTGAAGATATAAACTCCAGGGAGGCACAAATGGTAGCTGCCGCTTTAAACTCTGTGGGAATTAGACTACTCTCTACAGCCCCCACACACCAGCTAGGCCATCTCTTGGACCAAATTTTTGTGAATTGGGAAGGTATTAAGGCCTTACCCCCGATCCCACTGATTTGGTCGGATCATAGTATTATTCCATTTGAGATACAAAAGGAACCCTTAGGATCCAAACCCAAAAAACATCTACCTCAGAAACGTCGAATCTGGAAGAAATTCACTCCTGAACTGTTCAACAGTGTTTTAGCAGAGCATCCCCCGGCACTAGGTAACACCTTACAGGAGGTATGGGATAGCTATGAGACGTGGATGTCGAAAGCACTAGACAAGGTTGCCCCCCGGACATCCAAACCACCGGTAAGACAATCTAGAACCGCTCCGTGGTTTTCGGAGAAACTTAGAATGGCCAAAGCTCAATGCAAAACCATAGAACGGAGATGGAGAAAGAGCTATGCTCCTGAACTTAAATCATGTTACAAAACAGAGTTAAAAAAGTATCAGAAATTGGTTAGATTGGAAAAAAGTCTCCATTTTAAAAATAGAATTGAGCAAGCAGACAATCCCACGAAAGAATTATTTAGTATCTACAAAGAACTCACGATTCCATCGAGACTTGAGACCCAAGACACATACTCAACTGAGACATGTGATCTAATAGCTGATTTCTTTGTAGATAAGGTGGATAAAATTCATGCCACCTTTGTAGACAACAAAATGCTCTTAAAAAACAGTGAGGATACTAGAACTATCCTAACACACAACTCACCCCTTACTAGCTTTAAAATTCCTGACAGACATGAACTTTTAGGTATTATTAATGGTATACAGTCCGGCTCCCCCACTGACGCCTGTCCACCGGACCGGTGCAAGGGAGTTATGGAAAGTATATTAATTGATTATATCAGTCACATGGTGACACTATCTTTTCAGGAATGCTATGTACCAGAGGTATGGAAAACTGCGCAAGTTATACCATAAAGAAAAAGCCCAACATACCCATTTCTCAGCTCCAAAATCTCCGCCCCATCTCCCTCCTCCCATTCTGCGCTAAAATAATAGAGAAAATCGCGAACAGACAGCTCATGGAGTATTTGGAGGCAGAAGCTCTCCTCCACCCCTCACAATCGGGATTTAGAGCAGGCTACTCTACTGAGTCGGCAGTTCTATACTCGACTGAACGTCTTCGGCAGATAGTGGACGAAGGCGAGATGGCAGCGTTGGTCTTATTGGACCTTAGTGCAGCATTTGACACCGTGCTGCACTCAACGCTGCTGTCTCGTCTTTCGGACATGGGGGTAACGGGTCCAGCACTTGCCTGGCTGCGTTCCTTTCTGGCCGACAGAAGCTTTCAGCTATACTGCCCACCCTTCAGATCCTCCCTTCGGAAGGTGAGCCATGGGGTTCCACAGGGCTCTAGTTTGAGCCCTACGTTATTTAACATCAATATGGAACCCCTGGCTCACATTGTAGAAGGTTTCGGGGTGGGCATTGTCAGCTACGCTGATGACACCCAGCTGGTGTTTAAGCTAACTCCCGACCGAAGAGAAGATGCCGTCAATTTCTGGAATTGTATGTCTGCAGTAGTGGTCTGGATGAATAACAACTGCCTTCGTCTAAATGGCGAAAAGACTGAACTACTGGTGATCGGGAGAGCAACATCAGCTTGGTCTCGCTCATGGTGGCCTAGCGAATTGGGTAACCCCCTCATTCCTGTGGAGTCGGTAAGAAACCTAGGCGTTATGCTGGACTCGGATCTCTCTGGCAAGACCCATGTCAACAGGATAACGGGAAGGTGCTTTGGCATACTAAGGGTTCTTCGTAAAGTATTGGATCTCCTTCCTACCGGAGCCAGAAAAACAATTGTCCACGCGCTAGTGACTCCCCATTTGGATTATGGGAATGCCCTTCTGATTGGGCTCAGTCAAAAGGGCTTACATCAACTGCAATGTGTGCAGAATGCTACCGCACGCCTTGTGCTCGGACTCTCACGTAGAGTTTCCGCAAAAGCTGCCCTGGTCAAACTTCACTGGCTCCCGGTTAGGGAGAGGATTAAATTTAAGACCTTTTACTATGCTCATCGCATCGCTCAGGACAAAGGCCCTGAATATTTAAAAAATCTCCTCACAATACACCGCCATACCCGGAACCTAAGATCATCTGGCATGATGCTATTTAAACTCCCTCGAATCTTCAGAGCCAGAATGGGTGGCAGTTCCGTCAGGTACTTAGCCTCCAAACACTGGAACGCGCTCCCGCTCCACTTGCGGATGGAGCCATCTGAACTGAGATTTCGGGGAAAACTGAAAACTCTTCTGTTCCCCAACATGTAACTTCTCCTGAGCTTCTTCTCCACAGCTGCCTCTTGATCTCTGTATTTTATTAGCAGTTAGCGCGGGGACACACAGACTCTGTGTAGCCAGGCGCTCTACAAATGATTTATTATTATTATTATTATTATTATTAGAAGAGGGTGAGTGGAGTGGTGTGGGTTAAAAATATCTTCCTAGTGGGCGGAGATAACTTTATTTGTGCCCCTAGTGGATATATTAAAAAGGGGGTGGTTCTCTAGGTGTCCTGGCTGTATAATTTGACCAAAACCCCAGTAGAATGTCAACTAGTTTCGAGCTGTACCCCTCAGCTCTTCTTCAGGACGTCACAGGGTCCAGCCCTGTGAATGCCACTCCGAAAAAGTGAATGTGTTATATGCCTAACAATGAGCAATAGAAATATAATGGTATATACATACAACGCTTCTGTAATTCAGAGGTGTATCTGTTGGGAAGGAAAAACAGAGTTAGGGTATAGACCCTGGCTTTTAGCCAGATATCCTCGTTTTCTGATGATAAACTAATTGAAGTGCTTTAGGGAAAAAATAATTGGTCCTTCCGGTATCGCCCGTGGGTCAAATATAAGCACCGTACTGTCATACAAAGCCCCATGCAACTGGTAACCTTCATGTGTTCTAGAAGCAAAGTTGAGTGCGTGTTATCGATTTAAAAGCATGTACAGTATTTACACAGACCTGTGAGAAAAAAAAAGTGCTAAAGAAATGTACACACGAGTGACACAACACGATACATGAGACATATAACTAGGGACCACATACGTTTCTTTTAGGCTCTACTAAACCTCTGGGTCCTGTAAGGGATCAAAGGAAGTCCGTTGTTTCCATCTGTAATGTTAAAAGGTGGATTAACATATCAGCGAGGCTTTTACCGTTTTGTTTGTGGGGGCGGTGTGCATATCAAACACAGACGCCCCTCAGTACCATAATGCCTGTAAAGGTTAAGATCTTACTGAATATGGGCTATTCCTGGCTTGTTCACCTACTCGGCATCCCTCTGGACCGGCGGATTCACCGGCTCGGTCTCGAACGCCAGTATATGAAGGTTGCCGCCCAGTTTGCTGACGGAAAGCTGGGCGGCTGTAGACATCAAAAAGGGGCCACACCGCTCTGGGCAGCATGGTGGCCATTTTGAAATGGTAGATAGTTCTCGAGTGAGAATCTAAACGCTGGATTTGACTATAAATAACACACACAAATACGCGGTGGGACTTACACAAAATTTAATAAATTTAATAAAGGTGACTAAAGTGGCAGATATCTTATTGCAGTATCTCGAAAAAACGCGAGCCCATATTTTTAAAGTAGAAGGTTTTTTTTTATTTCTGAGGGAGGAGTATATATATATACATATGGATCTGTAGTGTAGCTCCTATTTTCCCAATAGGCTCTGCGCATTGGAATAGTACCTACAGCAGTAAAGGCCTAGACCAGACGTTAACTAGGTCTACTACTGTCGATACTAGACTTAATTTTTGGGTTTGCCAGCTAAGCTCAGAGTTCGCTAGAAACTTTCTCGAATGTTCAAGGAAGGATTAACTTCCCTGATTAGACAAGAAGGGATTTAGTTTCTGACAACCATAGAACATGACAACTTTGCTCTCCCCTAATCAAGAGTCAATCTCAAGAGTCGTGTGAGCACAAGGCAATTATTTTACTCAGTCAGTACGTGCATTCTTAGTCTCATCAGAATGTAGAGAAAAGGAAGAGACGGGCGTGTTCAATAAAAAGGTGTTATTTATTGATCAGTCTCTTTTCTTGTACAAGAGAAATGGATCGATATTATTGCAATACTTATAGTTAAGTAAAGTGCATACATTAGAAGCAATAGTATAAAATAATACTGTAAAAACATTGATATGGTTTCTGAGCCATATGATGTTTAAAATGATTAAAATATATTTACATACATATATACATTTGACTAAACGTACTCAACTGGTGTTTCTAAATACGCCTACCCCGTGTACCTGACCTAAGTCTAATGCGTGGGCGGGAATAGAAAGTTACAGTTTAAGTTAAGTTTGTTTTTGCCAAGTGAATAACTAAAGAATTCTCTGTGAGGGGTTATTCAGTTCTGTACCTGGAAGTTAGGATGAATGAGGAATGGTATCTCTTTCTCTGCTCTCGATATTCCAGGCTGCCTGCGAGGGCTGCCCAGAAGCGCCGGTGCTGGGTCTCTCGGCTTGAGATAGCAGCGCGTCTCTCAGCGCGTCAGGAAGGCGGGGCTGCTGCCAGCGGGGTCTGCTTCTGCTCTCGGCTTCGGCAAGTATGGCTGCTCCGTCTTGTCACCACGCGTGTGTTTGCATAGGGCAAGGTCGGCAATATTTATACCTTAAAGGTGCCGGGATTGACGTAAGGATGGACATAGGTACGTCAATAAAGATGTCATATGACTTGCTGGTTAGCACATTCTTTACTAAAGTTCTCTGTGAAATCAAAACAATGGCCGCACGGATTATCCAGGTTGTCATAGGTTTGATTTGTTATGAGAACGTCGTATGCCTTATCAGGGGCTGGAGGAATGTCGCTTGTCTAATTAGATCTCAAGCGTTATGACCTAATCAGATAACACGTTCCTGTGCCGTAGTGTGACTGCGTCAGATAACGGTATCTGCATCATGGGGGTTTTCTTGCCTCATGGGCTGACTGTTAGTTAACTTGATAGTTAGTTTAACCAGAATAGGGTCAGGAATAGGGGGACTGATTCAGAACCTATAGAAATACACGACACCCACTCCACGCTAACTATGGTCATATCTACTAATCTATGCATAGTATAACATAGTACAACATACTATAGAGTATAGTGTATACCTTACCACCCCAAAATACATAAATGCATTTCGAAATTTTCAAATATACTGAAAAATTGCAGTCATATATATTGTATGCACTTAAGCTATGAATTAAATGCAAAAGTAAACACGCATTTTTTATGCATTATTGCTTTTTGGTATATGAGAAATACACATGAAATGGCTCTTAATATGGCTATACAGAAAGGAAGTTCGAGACCATTTCATCACATAATAAAATATTTGTGAACCTACCAGCGGGCAGCTAAAGTCTATATAAAGTATCTAAAAATAGAAATCTTAGTTCTCTAGGAATAGTTTCTTACTTTAAGCAGAAGATCAGTGTCCCGGGAAAAAATATGTAGAAAAATATTTTAAGGGGCATGCTGAAAAAATTGCTGTCCGTGAACTGGATTGTAATTGTTCATGTGACTTTATTTTTAAAGTTGAAGGCCGAATTCAGGGAACGCCGTGTGCGAGTTTACTCAAAAGTCTCTATTTCTGTTCCGGAGAGAACATCATATCATTCAGGCTTTCGAAAAAACTGTCAACAGCTTCATGGGAAAGTTCCACTAAGTCGGAAATAGGGGTAACCATGCATTCGTGCGCATGATTGTCTCCATTGACATTCTGATTCGCATTGCTGACAGAGGGTCGTACCTGTTCGATGTTGCTTTCATCTTGAACTTCACTACCCTTCAATCGTAGTGGTGAAGATTCCAGGAATGCCGTCATCAGGATTGGCAGCCTTTGAGGGCAGCACAAAGCGTGAACCTTGGTAGGAACCAACAGTGTATCTGCATCCACCGGCGCATCCGATTGTAGCGTCAGACAGGTGTCTAACACGCATTCTTCTCCGCATAGCAGACACCTTAGTACAGGTAAAACACACCTTTGCCACATTGGTCGAAATGATAGAAACCAAGTCATGTTTAGGTCTCTAAGCCGGGAGAGTCCCAGGATTTTTGATATCCGGTCCCGGTATCCAATGGCTAGGATCGTATCTTCCATTGTCGCGAGAGTTTGATCTGTGACATGGGTTGCCATAACGAAAAATAAGGACTAGGAATAGGATTCCTGCAATTAGTCCCAGGATCAGGGGAAGTCCGCCAAAAATCGAATGGACGAAATCTGGAAAAATACCCAGTATGGCTTTGAATGGTGTTAATGCCATCGAAAATACTGTCTTAAATACCTTTGAGACCCCAGTGGTATCAGAAATATTTAGGATTTCGCTCAGGATTTCCGCGAAATGTACGGGGGAATTAGTTGATAATAATGTATGTATCTCTGCAGTCGTCCTTGCGACTTGTAGATCATACGTTTCTTTTGATGACGTGAGCCTTGTAGGCGTCTGAAGAAGCACTGTTTTCATTCTGCTTAAAGTATCTATTCGAATAGAAGTAATTTTCAAACTGGGCCATGCCCTCGCCTCCCTGTCTGGAAAGGAGCTGGGGAACAAAGAACGTCCACAGCACTTGACCTTCGCTGTTGTAGTTACTAGATAAGGAGTCCCGGGCATAAGACTGCAACATCTGCGGTCTACAATAAGAATGTAACTCCCATTATAGAGTCTTTGAAAGAATGGTTCTATTTCAGTTGCAGGTGCGCCTTGCTGGTGACATGAAAGGTTATTTGAATTCCCTTCACAGGCTCCGTGCAAACTAATTCCGTTACACAGAAGCGTGCCGCTTAGTGACATAGCACAATTGTTGCCACTAAGAAACACTTTCTGTCCTTTATTACTGACACATGCATGTGAATAGGGCAGGTTCCAAGTTGTTTTAAGGTACCCCTTTCCCAATTTCTCGTACATGCCAGCCTGTATATATTTTTGGCAGTATTGAAACCTGAAGGTTGAGATTGGAATATTTATGATTCCGTGGATTATCCATTCACTGACAGGTCGTTCTGACATTGTCATTGGTAATCTTTCTAGTTTTTCAATGCTCAAGATTGTATAATCAGCACCCTTTTGCGCCATACCGATTTGTCTATCAGTAAGGTTAAAGATTTGGAATAGTGACGTTGTGTTGATTAAACGCCAAGGCACATAGCCTGAACGCAGATTTTGTAACGTCCAGCCAAGCTGTACAATGGAACGCAATTGTGACTGACCATGTTGTAATAACAGTAAGTCTTGCGATAATATATCGATTGCTGAAGACACAATGCTGTCCAATGAAAAAATTCTGGAGGACAGAGTCATTAACCCATTGTCCACTACAGAAAGTGATTTTTCCAAATTGATACGGTCAATTTCCCGTATTCTTTCTGCTGTCTCAATTTGAGTAACCTTCCAGGCCTCATTGTATGCTGCATATACAGAGGCTGCTATGAAACGCTTTTGACGCTGTTTGCGTGGTCCCATTATGAAATCACGCAAGTCAGCACCATCAGTAAGTAAAGTTAGGTGTTGCTTAATTTCAGGCAGTGTGGAAGTTTGTAGCCATTGAAGGCATAATCTGCCCACACTGTAGGTTGTTATTATCCCTGGGTGATGTCTTTGAGGATATCTAGGGTCTGGCCTGGTCATTTTGAAACCCTGTGTTTTATTCAGGAATCTATCTTGACAGTTATTTGTATCTGTGGGCCAGATCAACCATTGTTTCCAATCAGGATGTGTTCTGTTTTGGTTAAGTATATGGTTTACGTCTATCTCTTCATCTGTATCAGAGCTATTGCTAAACATTGTTGGCTTTGGAATAGACGGGTTATTTAAATCTTTGATTTTGGCTAAGCCAAGACAGGTGGTTTGTTGAACAGTGTCATTTAAAAATATCATTTGTTCTGGGATCATGCAGGCTCTAAACAAAGCTTCTAAACCCTGTACTTGCCATTCTTTTGTACCCCAAACACTTTTCAAATCAACATTTTTGTCCCAATAATCAAATCCAAAAGTATTCATTTTTTCAAAGAATGAATCTGAATATATCAATTTTGTGTTGGTTATCATGGTTTTCATCCCTGTCTTGTTTGACAATTTAAAATAAAATGTTTCAGCATTACTTGTGTTAAAACCTGAAAAATATGAATATTTGTCATAAACGGTTCTAGAGCTCCCTTTTGGAGGTGTAGCACAATGTTCCCATTGATTATAATTTAAAACATTTCTAGGTTGTGCAGATTTATGCAAGAAATGGTTACCATAATGGTTATAGCAATACATACTATCATAATTTGTAGAACCTTGCAAATAATCATGTTTTGTAAATTTAGCAGACATTACTAAGTCAGACATCATATTGTTAATACTTTCAAAGTCCCAATCATCAGCAAATGAGTTTGGTTTTGCAAAGTCACTCAAGGAGATCTTGATTTGGTGTGGATATTTCAGGATCTCGACCGGACCATAAATTTCATAGTCAGTGTTGTCCCAGGCTACCCCACCAGGTATCGGATTGGCTGTGAAGTTGGCTGAAGAAAGTTCTGGAGAAAGTTCTCTTTTCTCGACGTGTGAAGATGTGTGTGGTTTGAGGACCAAGTTGACGTTCTGACTTGCTGTGTCCATTTTAGCATATTTTCCCTCAATGAAGCGTCCCAAAGTAAATACCATGATGAGCCAAAGTATGAGGATAAATGCACCAAAACCCACCCAAAATTCAATCCATGGAGAAACCAGATAAGTTTCTTTCAGTTGTTTCAAAAGTTCCTTAGCTTTGTCTTTAAAGGATTTTGATGATGGCTGTGTCTTTGGTTCACTGAAGCCTTCAGAGGAATCATCGAAGTTGATGAAGTAACCAGATGCAGTTCTGTCAATTGTTCCAATTGGTTCAGGATTTTTGTTTTTTGCATTGTCACTTGGTACTTCAGTATAGATTGGTGTGTCTCTGCTAAATGTCTTTATTTGGGTTTTCAGAGGTCTGAGTTCTATTGCATTGTTGCATAGTCCTTGTTGTTCTTCTGTAGGCGTTTCGAATGTGATGAGCCTCTTTGTTAGGACCTCTGTACTGGTAGCAAACCTTGGTGTTCTGCTACTTATTGGGAGTCCACTTGGCCTACTGTTTGTTATTGGCCACATGTTGTGGTTTTACCAGGTCGATGGATACAACTCGGTTCTCCTTTTTTCCAGCAAGTGGCGGTAGTACAACTGATCTTGTCCCGTTGACAGACAAGACAGGAACTGCTTTTCTGTAAGAAGGCCCAAATTCCTTCTTTACCGCGATCTTCTCCCTGACTTGATCCCCGACTTTTGGAATCCAGACAGGTCTTGCTGGGACAGGTGGTGATTCTTCAGTGGTTGTTGGCTGTTGTTTCAACTGTATGTTGCTCAGGTCTTTTCTTGTTTTGTTTAAGTCCTGCAAAATAGCCAAACGGTCTTTGACATCAAAGGTTTTTTCTATTACCACTGAAGTCTGACTATCAAGGTCAGAGATCAACATCCTAGTTCCGAATAATAATTCGTACGGACTGAATCCCTTCAGAGAATTTCTTGGCAAGTTATTTAGACTACGTTGGACACTTATTAGATGTTTGACCCACCCAGCTCCCGAACCTAATATCCTTTCTATTATAGATTGCTTTCTGCCTTGGTTTTTTCTTTACACCATCCCATACCCTCAGGAAGGAAGTGAGAAGATTCCCGCTGGGCTGTGCTCATTTGGCCATGTTTCCCCCCCAGGCTGGATTGCCTGAGTGAAAACAATGGTCGAACGTAGCATGCTCTTAGCGTATATGCCATTTAGACTCGCAAATCTTGTATAACAGTCCGGACGTCAGCCGAGTGCTGTGGATCTACATTATAAGTGGAAACTAGCCTGTATATGTTAATCGCAAGCCATTCTTTTTAGTGGTGATGTTATCTGCAGTCAGATTCCACCGTATTTTATTTTTTCTCTCCCCACTGCGATTTCTGTTGCAGTTTGGGCAGTTTTTTACAAACATGGTATGATGTAGGCTCATGCCTGGCCACCAGTACCTTGATTGTAAATCTTCCAGAGAATCTTTCAGTTTGAGGTGTCCAAGACCCTCACCCATATGTGCGTCTGCGATTAACAAGCCTCTCCTGTCCATGTTTGGAATCACTCTATCCCCCACTCCAGGGATTCGAGCAAAAGGGACGGAGTTTGCATCGATTATGTATGTGTAATTGAGTGGATAGTTGATCGGTAACGCTGAGCAGTCGCCTTTTGATGACGTTTTCACCGCCAGCAATGTTTCACCGTCAATGTATTTTAATGTACGCTTTTTTCGATCTACGGGAGCCGGTTTAGTGGCTGCCGCTGCGGCTGCTTCAGCCAATGAATTCCCTACAACGTGAACGCCATCACGTTGATGACTCAGTGAGTGAGTCACGTGAGTCTTTGGTAGTTCTTTTTTCAAAAGAGCTACTTGTTCCCAGAGCAGTCTCTGCTTTATTGGTGCATCTGTGTCATCTTTGTAACCGTTCTGAATCCATGTCTGCAAATCCTTGTTATATGCTTTGACGCAGTAATATGAATCTGACACTATAAGTGTCGGGAATTCGCGATCCGCATTATCTAGCGCCATTTTCAATGCGATTATTTCAGTTTGTTGTTCTGAATTAGTTTCTACTGAGTGTGATTTTGTTAATAGAGGTTTTAATTTACCTCCGCGCCACACTTCTTTTGTAATCTCACATGTGGGGTTGTATGCTTGTTCTCCCCAAACGGAGGGTTGAGCATGTCCGTCTGTATAGATTACACAGGCGTAATGTCGTAGAGGAAGAATGTCGATTGGCAGAGGATACGTCTTTTCATATTTTAGATTTTTTAATTCTTCTAGTTCTGGATCAAAGTAGTAGTCTACTTTGTCCGTTGTGATTGAATTCACCCATTGTATCCATTCCGGATTCAATGTTGTTGTTGGTAAATTACACGGTGTTGTTAGTGCCTCAAAGGCTGATTCTGCTGTTCTGACTGTGATATGTCCACCGTCAGCTATGTCTTTTTCTCTAGCTATTGCGGTTTGAACTGCACGAATGATTTTTTCTGTATTACTGAATTTCTGTTCAGCTTCTGTGTACATGTGTGATTTGAATGCAATTGGTACCTTTTCTCCCTCATTAGAGGTCAGGTATGTGAATCCGCATCTCCCTGGGATGACTCGAATCACAAGATTGCGTGTGTTATCACGTGTTTCTAATTTTGTTTTAATTAGCATGTCTGTTTGTAAGGATCTCAAAATTTCTGTGTGTGTTTGAGTCCAACTGGATCTTTTAAAGTCTGGTTTAATTAGATCATAAAGGGGTTTGACCCTTTCTGCGTAATTTGCAATGTATGTTCTTCCGAAATTTAGGAAACCTAGAATTGACTGTAGGTTTTTTAGTGTTTTAGGAGCTTGGATTACGGCACATTTCTCTAGGAAATTGTCTGCCAGGCTTTTGCCTTCACTTGATAACTCATATCCTAAGAATAGGACTGTCAGATGGGCAATTCTGGATTTTTTAAAGTTGAATTTGTAACCCTCTGCAGCGAAACCAAGTATTATGGTGTTCACTCTTTTCAAGTGAGTCTCCAAGTCATCATCTGTTAAGTAAATGTCATCGACATAAGATAATGCTTCATCATCATATAGTTGTAGTAATTCTGTTACTCTCGCTGAGAATACCCCCGGGCTGTTCTTGTACCCCTGGGCTAACCGACAGAATTGTTTTTGAGTGCCATTTACTGAGAATGCAGTTAAATATCTGCTTTCTGGTGCTATATTTTGACAAAAGAATCCATTGGAGATGTCCAAGGTAGTTTTGTATTTTTTGCGCACTATGTTATTCATTAGTGCAGCACTGTGTGAGTTTTGCACTGCAAAAGTTTTACAACATGTGTTAAGGTGTCGGTAATCCAAAACTAGACGGTACGAATTGTCTGGTTTGGAGACCGGAAACAAAGGATTGTTCATTTGTGAGGTGCAAGTTTCAATCACCCCCTGGTATTCTAGCTGATCTAGTATTTCATTTACTTGTTTTTTAGCTTCTTGCTTAATTGGGTACTGCCTTTGTGCAGTTGGTTGTGATTTTAACTGGATTTTGTGAGGAGGAGAATCCTCATCCCATCCGTCCTATGTCATTTTTATATAAAGCAGGTGCTAAGGCCACTGCCCACTTTCTAGCAAGTGTATATTTTTTATTAATCGGGATATGATTCGAGAAGGCAGGCATAATTACTTCTTCGCCATGAGGGCACTCCCTGACAAACTCTGGTGGCCAGTCCTTTTCAGCTAGAAGGATGTCATAGCCTTTGGAGAGGTTATCCCAAAATAGTCCCCTTATTTTCCTAGTCTTATCTCCCTCTATACGTAATGTTATCTCGTATATCTTGTGGGGCTTGCTAACTCTGGTGTCTGCAGTTTCCACTTGAAGGTATTCATTCGTGTCCACTGTCTCCAGATGATTCATAAGGACTTTGCGAGCTATGCTCACCTCTGCTGCGCTGTCTAGCATTGTCTGAGCCCACTCTCCGTTTTTCAGTTGTGTCCTCAGTATTCTCGGCATTTTTAACTACCTTGATACTGGCTACCTTCTTTTTTGGAAATTGTAATTTCTTTTTTAGTTGAGCAGGTTCCTTGTCTTTGGACTTGGCGTGCTCTTCTGATCGTCCTCTTCTTTCCGATTTCTGCGAGGAATTCTGAAAAGATTGAGAGGGACGTGTATCAATGTCTTGATATCTATCAGGTTTTTTAATATTATCCCTATTTCTAAGGTTATATCTATTCCCAGAAGGGTCACTCTGCGGTGACCTCTGTCTTAGGTTTGGAGATTTCTCTCTTCGCCTAGGAGACCTTCCTCTGGACTGGAATTTCTTTTCTTTAGGATTGGATTGTTTGTTTCCATCCCAGTTCTTTTTTGGTGAATTATTATTATTAAAAAATATTTTTTCTGGACTTGTAGTCAGTTGCGGTTTTACTGGTATTCCACCTAGACTATCTCTGCCTAGTTCTTCATAGGATTTTTCTATGATTCTGGCAATTTCAGCTGGTTGGTCTGCTATATCTGTCTCTTTTAACCTCTGGCGGATCGCCACGTTTGCTGCTTCACCTTTTATGTTGGCTAGTAATATAGCCGAGACCTGTTTGAAGTCTTTTAGTAATTTCATACCAAGAGTTAAAGCAGGTTCTGGACCGTATTCATCTTGAATTTGTTTTAGCACATCTGGTATCACCGAAATGGATGGGACACCGTGCGTTTTTGTGTAGATGGAAGCAAAGACTGTACCCCAAGTGTCACAGTCCTCAATGTGTGGTGCGATTCCCATTGGGAGACATATAGTCAGAATCCTGTGTTTTTCCAATGGGGTGGTGTCAGGAAACACCGCCTCTATTTGGGTAATTTTCTGTGCCAACCAGAATGGTATCTGTTCCCGTTTAGCTGGAAATTTACCTAGGCAGGATTGGATGTTCTGTGGTGTAATTTTATTTGTGTTCCCCTGGTGAGGGGTCAGCTGTGGAAGTTTAATCGCTGGCTGAATTGTTGAAGTCCGCATTACATACTGAACTAATTGTCTATGAATTTTTAGTAGTTGTTTTAGCTGTATTAACAGTTCTGCTGCAGGCATTCTTTCGATGTCTGGATGTGGTGTGTATCCGGCTAAGACCGGCCACGTTGCTCCTGGTCTTCCTAAAGGACCGAGCCTTGTAATGTGATTATTATGTTTTAGGGCGCCATCAAATAAGAGCAAATGCTCTTGGAATTTGAGTGGTACTTCCACCTCCTCGAAAGGAGTGTACTCATTAGGAGGTTCCTCTACTTTGTAATAGTGGAAGTACTTTGTTACAGCATTTGCTGCTGGAAAATTTATCCATGAATAGTTTACCTCTGTCTGCCGATATTCGTGTGCCTCAATTACGAATATGACTGTGCCACCTCTTGGTGTCAGTCCATTTTCTATAAGTTTTAAGGTTATAGATCTCCTTTTTGGCGACCGGGATGAGTATTATATCCGGGTCTGCATCGAGTGCTGTAGTGTCAGCTGCTGCTATTTCAGCTGCTAATCTAGTAGCCTCTCTTTCTTCATCGCTGTCCATTTTACTGACAGAATGGTATTATGTTTATTTGCAGATCAGGTTTCTTTATGGAAACAGAGATTAGATGCACAATATTTCGGAACTGTTTATCCTTCAACGTTGACTATACCAAGAACCATACATAGGAGTTCCCTCCTGCGAGGTTTTGGAGGATATTACCTTTCACCCACTCCAGACGTCTTTGGAGTATTTGGGAAAAGGGGTCTGAGTGAGAAAGCACGACTGAGTTACTCTAAATGTCTTACGTTAGTTTTATCGCCCTTTCCAAACGCGTTGGGCGCCATGTAGTGTAGCTCCTATTTTCCCAATAGGCTCTGCGCATTGGAATAGTACCTACAGCAGTAAAGGCCTAGACCAGACGTTAACTAGGTCTACTACTGTCGATACTAGACTTAATTTTTGGGTTTGCCAGCTAAGCTCAGAGTTCGCTAGAAACTTTCTCGAATGTTCAAGGAAGGATTAACTTCCCTGATTAGACAAGAAGGGATTTAGTTTCTGACAACCATAGAACATGACAACTTTGCTCTCCCCTAATCAAGAGTCAATCTCAAGAGTCGTGTGAGCACAAGGCAATTATTTTACTCAGTCAGTACGTGCATTCTTAGTCTCATCAGAATGTAGAAAAAAGGAAGAGACGGGCGTGTTCAATAAAAAGGTGTTATTTATTGATCAGTCTCTTTTCTCGTACAAGAGAAATGGATCGATATTATTGCAATACTTATAGTTAAGTAAAGTGCATACATTAGAAGCAATAGTATAAAATAATACTGTAAAAACATTGATATGGTTTCTGAGCCATATGATGTTTAAAATGATTAAAATATATTTACATACATATATACATTTGACTAAACGTACTCAACTGGTGTTTCTAAATACGCCTACCCCGTGTACCTGACCTAAGTCTAATGCGTGGGCGGGAATAGAAAGTTACAGTTTAAGTTAAGTTTGTTTTTGCCAAGTGAATAACTAAAGAATTCTCTGTGAGGGGTTATTCAGTTCTGTACCTGGAAGTTAGGATGAATGAGGAATGGTATCTCTTTCTCTGCTCTCGATATTCCAGGCTGCCTGCGAGGGCTGCCCAGAAGCGCCGGTGCTGGGTCTCTCGGCTTGAGATAGCAGCGCGTCTCTCAGCGCGTCAGGAAGGCGGGGCTGCTGCCAGCGGGGTCTGCTTCTGCTCTCGGCTTCGGCAAGTATGGCTGCTCCGTCTTGTCACCATGCGTGTGTTTGCATAGGGCAAGGTCGGCAATATTTATACCTTAAAGGTGCCGGGATTGACGTAAGGATGGACATAGGTACGTCAATAAAGATGTCATACGACTTGCTCGTTAGCACATTCTTTACTAAAGTTCTCTGTGAAATCAAAACAATGGCCGCACGGATTATCCAGGTTGTCATAGGTTTGATTTGTTATGAGAACGTCGTATGCCTTATCAGGGGCTGGAGGAATGTCGCTTGTCTAATTAGATCTCAAGCGTTATGACCTAATCAGATAACACGTTCCTGTGCCGTAGTGTGACTGCGTCAGATAACGGTATCTGCATCATGGGGGTTTTCTTGCCTCATGGGCTGACTGTTAGTTAACTTGATAGTTAGTTTAACCAGAATAGGGTCAGGAATAGGGGGACTGATTCAGAACCTATAGAAATACACGACAGATCAGTAGAAGGATGTATGAAGCCATCTATTTTACAGGCTTCATTCAGGGAGAAAGAATAAATATCAATGTTAATGCAGGTAAAATGTAGCTTGTGCTTAGAACAGGATGTGCATTATAATCCTCGCGGTGAATGCTAACTTTGGTTTGGCTTTATCACAACAGGTTGTGTTTGGTGTAAAACAGTTTGGAATACTACCCCACGCCAATTCTGGTGGCGGGGGTAGCACTCCAACCTTCTAGAGGGAGAAGACATGTACACACTGGTATACCCGGTAACAGTTTTAAAGAGCCTCAACATCACAAAATGGATGCTGCTGCCACAGACACGAGTCTGACCTCCTGCTGCTGTTCGAAACTCTGGCAGTGGAGGCCTGGACAATAGGTTTCCTGTCCAGGGAGGGGCCCACACCTCCCCAGACCGGCTTTAGTGTACTGGGCAGGGTGGGTTTCATTCAGTGAATGCTTTTGAGACACTGCCTGGGGCACACAAGGTGCTCCATGCATTTCCAAGTTCAAACCGGTTGCTGGGGCACTCAGCCCCAGCTCTGGCACGAAACGGGACAAAGGGGAAGGGGTCCCCAGGTACTCCCAAAGGTGGGACCTTAGAGTTAGTCCATCTCCTAAACTTAGTATAAGTATAGGACCCCAGTCCCTAGGACTTTAGATTACCCAGGAAGAAACTCTGAAGACGAAATTCTGGACCTTCGACATTCCATATCGATTGGAAAATGGAAGAAATCTCCCTTGGGGTCAGGGAGTGACCTCCCTGTTCAAACAGGCACCTAAGAGCATCTTGCTGGTCTGCATTTTTGAGGCTCCCGCCGGATCCCAAAGAATCTGCAACACAGGACATGGACTCCCAGACATCCCTGAGGCCGCAGCCATCATGAGAGACGTGGGACCGGAACTCCTGGACATCCTTAAATTTTGCAACTGCACCTTTTTCCCAAAGTTTCCCAAAATTGTGCATTGGGCTATTTGTTGCCCTAGCCCCGAGCACCTTTTGCACTGAAGTTGAGAGGCCTACACTCCACGAGTGTTCCGTGAGTTCATTTTTCTTCACCGCAGCTTGAGGGTCCTTTGCGATCTCTAGTCCGTTAGCTAGTTGCTCCAGACGTTCCCTGACTCCCCTCCAAAGGGTGAGTCCCTCAGACCTTGCTGGTCTGCACCGAAGCCAATCTTGTCATCTTGCGTGGGTTGCTGTTGCCAAGGCTTGTTGGGTCCAATCTGGATACTGACACTGCAGTACTCAACATCCTTAGTGGGACAGCTCGAATCCAGCTCCTGGTTGTCGTCAACGCCTGCTGAACCTCGTGGCTAAAGAGTCAAGCTTCACCTACTTCACCTTAAGCACCCAACATCGGCTGGAATCTTCCTGTCACCATCCTGGTCACTGGCTAGTGACCCAGACTCTGTCCCCTCTGCTTTAAGGTTCTTCAGATCTCCGATCCACCTTTGTATCCACCCGGACACTTTTTCTCTGGTCACCTGTAGCACTTCTTCGCAGCTCTCCATTGGAATCGACGACGAAACCTGACACCAAAAGACACCTATGCACCCGGCTTCCCAGGGTGAGGTAACACGAGTACTCCGGTGCTCCCATGGGTCTTGACTCTCAAAGTGTGTAAGTCTAAAGGGGTTCCATCGTAGTTCACTCCGAAGTGTCCTTAATCTTTAAAATGGTAACTTGCGTTTCCTCCATAGAAGTCAATGGTGCACGAGTCTCTAGTGGGTCTCCTGTGTCCCTACTTTGGGTGGTTATTGGTTTCCCCAGTGGTTCTACAGGCCCGAGGCCTCACTTCTATCCCTGACGTTGTTCTAATACCACTATTTTAGTATATGGTTTGTGAGTCTCCTGGGGCAAAAAGTACACTGTGCTATTTACTGTGTGCTATTTCATGTTTTTGTACTGTACTTTGGCCTCTAGCCTCATAAAGAGACTAGAGGGGTTTTGTTTAGAATAAATACATATATTTTCTATATATACCTTTCGTGGTGTACTTTTATTTGGTCATTCAAGAGATTATAGACTGGTAAATCAAGCTGCTTTACATTCCTTCAAGACTTAGCCTGAATGCTGCTCTCCACAGCTACCACTAGGATAGCTTTCTATAGAGGTTGTCTTAAACCTACCATCAATAAGGGTGGTTTGGACTGGTGCAAGGTGCCCACTAGAATAATAGACATCATATGCCAGGCCAACTTCTCACATTGGTGTGCAGCATGTGGGATTCCAGCTTGCATTATTTTACCAGATATTCTTGAGAATATCATTTGAAAAATCACTAAAGGTACCATAGGTACATATAAATCAAGCTTAGAATACAGTAAGTTCTACTGAACTTAGAGTTGTGTGTCAAGGGCCTAGCAAACCCTTTCTACAACTCTAGAGAGGTTTAGTAGGAAACCAAGTAGTGTAGGTAGGTGCACACACCATACCTCACTAGTCACGTCTTCAAAGGAGGGACCCAGTGGGTCTGTTCCAGATGCCAGTCAAGGACAGGTATCTAAGTATGACACATTTCCTTTCCAAGAGTAAAGGACTTTGTGTGCCATGAGAAAATTGAAGCCAGGACAGAATCCCAATACCCAACGCCTTATAGAGGTGTTAATGCTTGATGACTTTAAGAAAGCATCAGATCCTGAACAGGTAAGCAGTAGGGTGGGTACATCAGAAGAAGAGAACACTGGTGAGCTACCTCACCAGGACTCTGATGATGATGTGGACTAGGTAGATGTCAGTGACCTAAACCTGGGGTATCCAGATCATCCTGGGGATGAAGAAGGCCAAAGTGGCCCACTCTTTGCCCCCTCGGGTAGACTTGGTGGTGTGCCAAGAAGGAACAGATCTCCTTCACAGGAGTCTAATCATTCTGGAGCATCTGTACGGTCTTCTGCCTTTGCTCATAGGAGGAATACCTCACTTGAGAAGAGGGAGCATGAAGCTAGGATGAGAGAATTCAAGCTTAGGATCAGGAGGCAAGAAATTGCCTTAGAAAAGGAGACCCTAGCTCTTGAAAGAGAGAGAAAAAAGATGGAGCTAGAGCCCCATGGTGGCAGAAATATCCCTAGTGGTAGGGATAGGTCTTATGAGCATTGAAACCTGAACAAGATTGTTCCCCCCTATCAGTCAGGTATTTTATTTATTGTTTATTATTTTCTTTGTGCTTTTTTATATAGCCCGGACTTTACCCGAAGGTGTCAGAGCACTTCACAATAGGAACAGAACTGATACATGAGAACATTACAAGTGAACAAATTACAAAAGCAAACGTTACATTACATGAGACAAAAGTGACAATCGTGAGCAAACAAAATACAAGAGGTAGCAAACGGTGCATTACAGGAGGAAAAAGTGACGTGTGCAGGTTACAAAAGCGTACAAAGTACAAGTAGAGGTATAATACTGCAATAAATGGAGGACACTCAAACACAAGAACAAACGTTACGTAGGCAATGGTGGCACTTGGAGCTTAGGACGGAAAGATCATGAGTGGAGGCAACCTTGAGGTAGATTTGAGTGTCGTCTGCGTAGAGATGATAGTGGACCCCGGATTGACTTAGGAGATTTCCCAGTGGTTCCAAATAGAGATTGAACGATGTGGGTGCAAGTATAGAGCCTTGAGGAACACCTTGACCCACCGCCAAAGGAGATGAAAGACTGTCCGCTATTTTGATCATGTGGGATCTATCAGAGAGGAAGGAAGCAAACCATTTAAGCACAGTGCCCTCCATGCCCATTCTCTGTTGAAGAGTGTTGAGGAGGGTGTTGTGATTGACAGTGTCAAAAGCTGCAGAAAGGTCAAGGAGAATTAGAAGACAAGACCCCCCCCGAATCGAGTATCCGCAGCGCGTCATCAATCACTTGCAGCAGGGCTGTTTCAGTGCTGCAGTTTTGGATGAAGCCAGACTGAAAATCGTCAAGAAGATCATTGTCCTTGATATGACAAGAGATTTGTTTCGCAACACATCTTTCTGTGATCTTCGCAAGAAAGGGTAGATTAGTGATGGGGCGGAAGTTGTTGAGGTCATTCGCATCAGCAGTGGGTTTTTTAAGCAAAGGGGTGACCTGCCCAGTTTTGAAGGGAACAGGAAGGGAGCCTTGACAGAGGGAGAGGTTGACCAGAGTGGTCCAATAGGGAAGAGAATGGATATAGAAGTCAATGGCAATGGCACTAGGGATGGGGTCAAGAGAATGGTTGGAGGGCTTTGTTTCGAGGATGCACTTGAGGAGGACATCTTCAGAGATGGGGTCGAAGTTCTGCCAAATGGCTAGTGATTTGCGCTCCTCTGTAGGGGTAGGATGAGCGACCTGATCCACAAGTGATTTCACTTTTTCATCAAAGAATACAGCGAAATCCGCAGCTTTCTTTGTAGAATCCTCCAACTTGGAGGTTGGGGGAGAGCAGTTAGTATTCCTGATGAGATCGAATAGTTTTTTGGGTCTATATGTGGCTGAGTCAAGGAGGGTTCTGAAGTGTGATGCTTTCTCAAGGAAGATGTGCTTGTGGTACTTGGATCTTGCTGAACGAAGCGTGGCCTCCATTGTTTCTCCAGGAATCTTAGGTGCTTCTTTTCTTCATAGATTGATTTGTTAAACCAAGGTGCTGAGGGAATGGGCCTTTTCTTTTTTCTTTGGAGAGGAGCGATGTTATTGATTTCGACTGCAAGGACTGAGAGGCATTGGGAGGTGAGATCGTCAACATCTAGGTTCGGGTCTAGCCTTGGAAGTGACAGCAAAGCTGATTCACAGAGGGAAACGGTGTCAATATTTTTAGTGTTACGGAACCAGGAGGAAGCCCTCTTAGGTTGGCCAAGAGTTATAGAGTGTGCTAGATGAAGGGAGAATAGGATGAGGAGGTGGTCAGACCAGTCTACGTGAATAGGGGTAGCGATAGAAAGCATGCCTGCTTTAGAAATAACAAGGTCCAGGATTGAGCCCTTAGAGTGTGTTGATTCTGTGCAGTGTTGGATAAGATCGATTGTAAAGAGGAGGGTGGCCAGGAAGTTCACGGAAGAGTCTTGCAGAGAGCCCCAGTGGAGTATTGGTCGCTGATGAAGTCAGTGAGTTCCTCCATGAACGAAGGGCCACTGCCAGGTGGGCGGTAAATGACATGGAATCTGTGGGGAGAGAGGTGGTGTAGTTGAAACTCAAGAGATAGACATTCAAAAGTGTGGAAGGCGCTGATGGGAGAAGCCTTAAGTTGAAGGGAGTTTCTAAAAATGACTGCAACACCTCCCCCAACTTTGATAGGTCTGCCATTCCTAAAAATAGAATAGCCTGTAGGTAATAGGAGAGGTATCGTTGAACCAGGTCTCTGTTAGGAAGAACATGTCAATATTGTGAAGGGTGATGGTATCAGAGATTTTGAGTTTGTGTTTTATTGCAGATCTACAGTTGTGGAGCAGACAGCGCAGCTTTGTCGAGACTGTTTTGGTGATTGTGCGCTTTACAAATGTGGATTGGGCTAAGAAGAATGATAGGGATATTGTACCTATTCAGGGGTGCACTGGAGGGTTTAGGTGGATGCTTGGTTCTGACAGAAGAGATGGTCGGAATAGTGTAGATAGTTGGGTTACTCGGAGATGCAGGTTGAAGAAGGGTGGCGTTCAATGGCTTGTGTGAGTGAACGATGTTTGCAGACGACAGGTTATGCTTGGCTATGATGGGGTGATGGGGAGAGGTACATCTCGTGGCAAGGTGAGAGTTTTCCAAAGGAGTTAAGGTGAATGGGAAAGTGGCAATCGTGGAGCTTAAAAGTGAAATGGAAGCTACAAGCTGGGAGATGGAGGTGATAAGCGAGCCTAGCTTATTTTCAAGAGAGAGTAGGGCAGAGCACGGAAGGTTGGGTGTCTCGATGGCAAAAGGAGGGGGTGAAATTGGTGGTGGAAGGCAGGGAGAGGTGGGGGGACAGGAGGAGAGTTTGGGTATAGGGTTCATAGGAGGGGAAAGTCGGAGGTTGAGAGCGGGGGTTGGTGTATCAGAGGTGAAGGGACAGTTGTCTTTGTTGGCGTTGCACGAAGGAAAGGAATTAAGGACATATTTAGGGGGAGATGGGTGCGGATCAAGGCGGTGGGGTAGAAGGAGAGGGAGAGGGGAGGACTGTGAGGTGTCATAGGAGTGTAGGACGTTTGGGAGGAAAAGAGGGGAGGTGGTTGGAGAGGTCCTGTTGGCTAGGAGAGGTGGCTGTGAGGGAACGGGCATCTGGCAGAGTGGGGGGGTTGGGAGAAGGGGAAATTGAAGAAAGGAAATGGTTCTGCTGGGCCCAATGGAGGGAGATAGAAAGGGTTACCAAGGGGGGAAAGGGGGTAGCACAGCAGTGCAGGTGGTGGGGGGGAAGGAGAGAGATGCAATGGGATTGTGAAGAAATCGGAGTAAGAAGCGAGGGGAGGAGGGGGTAGAGAAGAGGGGGAGAGGGAGGAATGAGGGGAGCATAAGGAAAGTTAGCTGGTGAGGAGGTTGGAGGAGGGGTGACTAATAAAGGGAGTAGCAGGTAGGAATAAGGGGGAGGAGACGAGATTGGAGTACCGGGATGGTGCAGATTGGACAAGGAGCCTATTAGCTAGTGGTAAGGCTGACGTGATGAAGGGGGGGCATACTGTGAAGTGGGAGGAAAGGGAGAGGAGGGCACAAGGGCGGGGGAGGGAAGAGGGCCGACCTGTGCTTCCCGAGGGTGCAGCCTATAGGAGTGTAGGGGGGTCAGGGGAGGAGAAAGGGAGTAGTGGGTGGAGCTAGATGGAGAGTCAGAGGAAAACCTGGTCGCAGAGGAGGGGAGTAGGGAGGGGAAGAGGTGGTCAAAAAGAGAGAGACAGGTGTCTTTGCCTTGGATCATGACAGTACCGTTGTTATAGATTGAGATGGTGAGGGAGCTGTTGAAATACGCAGAGGGGGAAATCTTTAGTTGTTTTCCAAGAGGGATAGAGGAGGAGGAGGTGAAGGGAATTATATAAGCTGGTGGACCAAGAGGGGGTGTCGTGAGTGAAGAAAATGAAATCGTTTTTGCGCCTCCCAAAACGACCATTGTAAAATTGGTCAACAAAAAGGGATTCCGGGAAACATTCAATATTGTTATGATTCAATTGTTTTACTGAAGCTTTAGTCTGGCCGGGAGGATAACTGATTTTGTAGCAGTTAATTCCAGCCTTAACTCGAGTGGTGGCCACGTTGGGAAAATGAGGAGAAGGAGTGTGGGGGGATATGAGACACCTGTTACTAGGAAAGCGGTGGTGATGAGAAGTAAAAGGACTAAAAGGGGGCACATATTCCAGACGTCGGGTGAGGAAATCTGAACTAATGTGTCGTCTGGGTAGAGAGGTGGGTATTTGTTGGGCCCTTCATCTAGGTGTACATGAAGCCAACTGGCGTAAGATAATATTTACAAGGGAAATGTTTACATATGATAGGACCAACTGGATCACTGTCAAAACCATCACAAAGCACAATTAGTCAGAGTAAAACCGATCACAAATGAACACCGAGTGACCACTGGTGATCACTGTACTTAGCATCAGCCTGTAACAGAAGCACATTCGTCACCAACCGCATTTTACGCCCATAATCTCAACAGACCACTATTGGACCCTAATCTCCTGAGAATCACTACCATTAGGGGCAAAGAGCATAGGGTGGAACAAAATCTGACCAGCAAAATCAAAATATGCACAACAGCCTCGTCATCATAGGGCCACCTTTAGAGGTGCTCAGAACAGATTGCGTAAATCATACAACGTGAAAAGCATTTCCTAGCTCCACATATACTTAAAAAGGGGCCTGGCTCTGTACAAACCTCGCAGTCTCCCTGGCCAACTGGCCATCTCAGAGGGGGACTCAAATGCCCTGAAACCATAATGTCAAGGTTGCTGCCAATGCAGCGAGTGTCCTAACTCAATCAGAAATGTCCCCACGGATAAAGGTGACCTAAACTGTGCAGCTGGCACTACTTGCAGCACAGCTGTAAAAGGCCTAAACGGTGCAGCTGGCACTACTTGCTGTGCAGCTGTAAAAGGCCTAAACGGTGCAGCTGGTACTACTTGCTGCGCAGCTGTAAAAGGCCTAAACAGTGCAGCTGGCACTACTTGCTGTGCAGCTGTAAAAGGCCTAAACGATGCAGCTGGCACTACTTGCTGTGCAGTTGTAAAAGGCCTAAATGATGCCGCTGGCACTACCTGCTACACAGCTGTTAATGGCCTGAACAGTGCAGCTGGCACTTCTTGCTGCGCTGAGGAGAGCGTGAACATTCCCGCTGCAGGTACCCCAGGGGCAGTGGGCATCAATGTTATAGCTCTCCTTTTCAGACAAAGGTAGAGATAAGCTCCTCACTGTAAGAGAAGTGGATGCTGATAATTACAATGTCCTGAAGAGTGCTCTGAAAGATGGGTTTGGCTTAACCACTGAACAGTACAGGTTGCAGTTCAGAGACACCCAGAAGACACAGACTCAGGACTGGGTTGACTTAGTTTATTGTGCTACTTAGGCTCTGGAGGGCTGATTGCTGGGCAGTAAAGTGTGTGACTATACAGGATTGTATAATCTGATCATGAGAAACAAATTCTTAATAACTGTCAGAACCAGCTGTTGCATCAGCACTTGCTTGACTCTGATCTGACCTCTCCCCAAGAATTGGGAAAGAATGCAGACAAATGGGTCAGAACCAGGGTGAAGCGAAAGGTACAGAACCAAGGTGGTGACCAAAAGAAGCAAGATCAAAAAGGGGGGGGGGGAAAGGTAAAGACCAGAAGTCTTCACAAGGTCCCCAAAAAGCTTCTAATGGTGGGGGTCCCCAATCTAAAAAGAAAGAAGGCCAAAAGAAACCATGGTGCAAAGATTGTAAGGTTAATAATCACTGGACTAGTGATTGCACCGAAAAGGAGACAGCTCCAGCCACCATTGCCCCTAAGGCAATTGTTCCCCCTAGTACAGCTACAAGTGCTGGTTCCCAGCAGAAGAGTGTAGTGGGGTTAACCCTGGGATCTGAGATGGACTTGGCCTAGTCAGACTGCCAACTCAAGCTATTTTGATCTGTGATGGAGGCATGGATATGACTTCCTCTGTGAGTACAGACAAACACCTTTAATTAATGAGAAAAAGGCTGAGGCCCACAGGGACACAGGAGCAAGTGTCACAATGGTGATTCCAGACTTTGTGAACCCTAGACAAGTCGTTCTTGGTGAGACTTACCAAGTGACCACCGCCAGCAATGTGAGGACAAACCATGCCATGGCAGTTGTTGATTTCTCCTATCGAGGGGTAACTGGCCTCAAGAAAGTTGTGATCAGTGCAGACATTCTTGTAAGATGCTTGCTTGGCAATGATTTGGAAACTTCAGCCTGGTCTGAAGTTGAGTTGAGTGCCCATGCAGAAATGCTTGGAATTCCTGCACATGTGTTTGCTGTGACTAGGTCACAGGTCAGAAAGTCTAACACTGGACAGGCACTGGATTCTGGAATAATGGACCAGTTGCCTACCAAGAAAAGGAGCAGTTGGGTTAAGGCAGTTCCTTCCACCCTGAGTCAGAGTGAGGATCAGCCTTCTAAGGAAGCTGATTGTGAGCCTGAAGAAGGAACTGTCCCAGAGGTGCTTGAACCTGATCAGGTTGAGTTCTTAGGGGCAGGGGCCCTTCCAGGGCAGATCTGAGTCAGGTGCAGTTGAGCTGCCCTTCTCTTGAACCCCTCAGACAGCAAGCTGCTGCCAAGGCTGCTGGGAAAGCTAGTGGCACCAATCAAATTTACTGGGATGATGGACTTCTGTATTCAGAGAGTAGAGACCCCAAGGTGCAGCCAGGAGGTTGGTCATACCTTTGGCCTTCAGGGGCTTCCTTTTGACACTAGCCCATGATATTCCCTTAGCAGGACACCTGGGCCAGAACAAGACTTGGGACAGAATTGTCCCTCGCTTTCACTGGCCCCACATGTCTGAAGACACCAAGGAGTTTTGTCGCTCCTGTGTAACCTGCCAAGCCAGTGGCAAAGCAGGTGGTACTACAAAAGCCCCCCTTATACCACTACCTGTGGTGCGGGTTCCCTTTGAATGCGTAGGGATTAACATTGTTGGACCAATGGATCCCCAAACTTCATCTGGGCGCAGGTTTATCCTAGTGGTAGTGGATCATGCCACTAGGTACCCAGAGGCAATTCCCCTTAGGACCACTACAGCACCTGTTGTGGCAAGAGCCCACTTGGGAGTTTTCTCAAGAGTGGGATTCCCGAAGGAGGTGGTATCTGACAGAGGTGCAAACTTTATGTCTAGCTACTTGACTGCAACGTGGAAGGAGGGGGGAGTGAACTACAAGTTCACCACACCCTATCACCCACAGTGCAATGGTTTAGTTGAAAGGTTCTTCAAAACCTTAAAGGGTATGATTAAGGGTCTCCCAGAAAAGCTCAGGCGGAGATGGGATATCCTGCTACCCTGCCTTTTGTTTCAATACAGGGAGGTTCCACAGAAGAGGGTTGGCTACAGCCCATTTGAACTTCTGTTTGGGCACCCTGTCAGAGGACCACTTTGTCTGGTGAAGGAGGGATGGGAGTTACCTCGCAAAGACCCTAAACTATGTACTTGGTCTCCGCTCCAGGATGTCTGCGTACATGAAAAAGGCAACTAAAAACCTTGAGGCTAGCCAGGCATTACAGAAAGCCTGGTATGACCAAACTGCTGTACTGACTGTTTAACAGCCAGGACAGAAAGTGCGGTTGTTGGAGCCTGTGGCCCCAGCAGCTCTCCAAGACAAGTGGAGTGGGCCCCACACCATTGTTCCACAGAAGGGAGAGGTCACCTGTTTGGTAGATCTTGGAGCTCCCAGGGGCCCCCATAGGGTGCTTCATGTCAACCGACTGAAACCGTATGTTGATAGGGCAGACATGGACTTGCTCATGGCTACTGATGAAGGACAGGAGGAAGAGAGTGACCCTCTCCCAGACCTGCTCTCTCAGAACCCTGATGATGGATCAGTTGATGGAGTAGCCTTGGCAGGCAGCCTCATTGATCAGCAGCAAACTGATTGCAGACAAGCTCTACAACCGTTAAGACACATATTTTCACTGATTCCAAGTCAGACTACCTGGTGCACTCATGAAGTGGACACAAGGGACAGTCTGCCTGTTAAAAATAAGATTTACAGACAACCTGATCATGTCAGGGACTGTATCAGGACAGAAGTTCAGAAAAATTTGGATCTGGGAGTGAATGAAACTTCAGATAGCCCTTGGGCTAGTCCAGTAGTCCTAGTACCAAAACCTCACACCCAGGGTGGTAAGAAAGAGATGAGGTTTTGTGTAGACTACAGAGGTCTTAATGCAGTCACTAGGACTGATGCCCATCCAATTCAAAGAGCAGATGAGCTCATAGATATGTTGGCATCTGCCAAATTTCTGAGCGCATTTGATCTAACAGCTAACAGGTCTGGAAGCCTACAGTGCAGCTTATCTTGATGATATTGCTGTCTTTATCTCCACATGGGAAGATCACCTGATCCACCTGAAAAATGTTTTGGAGGCCCTGCAGAAGGCAGGCCTAACTATCAAGGCTACTAAGTGCCAGACAGGGCAGAGTCAGGTTGTGTACCTGGGTCACCTTGTAGGTGGAGGCCAAGTTCAACCATTGCAGAGCAAAATCCAGACCATAATGGACTGGTTTACTCAAACCACCCAGACTCAGGTCAGAGCTTTCTTGGGCCTGACTGGGTACTATAGGAGATTTGTCAAGGGGTATGGTTCCATAGTGACACCCCTGAATGACTTAACTTATAAAAGAATGCCTAAGAAAGTTCAGTGGACAGTCAGCTATCAAAAGGCATTTGATGACCTGTAGCAGGCCATATGCACTGCACCAATTCTGCAAAGTCCTAACTACTCCAAAGAATTAATTGTCCAAACAGATGCAGCTGAGTTGGGGGTAGGGGCTGTGCTATCACAATTGAATGATGAAGGTCAGGACCAGCCTGTAGCTTTTATTACCAGAAGGCTGACCCCTAGACAGAAACGTTGGACAGCTATAGAGAGGGAGGCCTTTGCTGTGGTTTGGGCTGAGGCCATACTTGTTTGGTACTCTTTTAAAAAAAAAAAAATCTTCATTTGGTTTTTTAATACAAACATACATTTTTGTATCCCCCCTCCCCCCCTCCAGGACAGGCAATATTGATATGACTTTAGGAAATGATAAGAAAAACAGTATTTCTGTGCAAGGAAAAAAGAAAGGAAAGCTGATAATTCATAAGAGAAACAAGGGAAAAAACCAATAAGGGATTATGCTCTTCAAATAAAGTATACCAAGTTATTTACACATGATTTAAATATAAAGATGCTTCGATTGTCTCATATATAAGCTGTAGTGTAGCTAAGTGCTATTTTGACGCAGAGACCATTCCCTTAGAGGAACCAAATTTGGAGCCCTTTTATCCGTCGCTTCCTGCCTTTTGTCTTGTATATGGCCATCTCTAGGTTATATATGGCTAGCAGTCTTGCAAACCATTGTTGGAATGATGGGGCGATGGGGTCAAGCCAGGCAGAGGCTATGCAGATTCTTAAAACAACCATTGCTACAAAAATTAATTTGTGCCCAATTATTGGATTAGCCAGATTTGTTATACCCAACATAACTGTTTCATCGGGGAGGGTGATTGCTGCATTTAAAACCAGTGATAGAAAGCGTTCAATACTTGATTTCAAAGATGTTAAGCATGCACACGCAGAGAATATATGTAGACAATCAGCACTTGGTAAATTGCATCTAAAACAACATGTGCCTCTCCCACTCCCCCATTTGGCTATTTTATCCGGGGTATAGTACATAAAAAAGCATATCTTGTAAAATTGAGTCTGTAATTTTGTTGACATTAGAACAGATTGTGAGTAATCATATACAAGTTTAAATTCTTCTGATGTGATATTGAGTTTGTTCTGCCACTTTTTTGTAATTTTCTGTAAATCGTCCGGAAAGTGAGATAGTAAAAGAGCATACATCCCCCCAATCCTGATTTTTTTCCGGGGGTTACTTAAAATATTAGCAATATCAATTTCACAAGATAGTTTATTTTCTCTGTTATGTTGCGATATAAAGTCTCTTATTTGGAGATATTTGAAGAAGTCTCTCCATTCCAGGTGAAATTTTTCTCGTAAATCCTCAAAGGAGTATAACCCTCCTGAGGAGATCATACATCCTATGTGGGTAATTCCCGCAGCCTTCCATCTGTTCATGCATGTCCCGCTAAATATTCCAGGTAGGACAGCGTTATTTTGAAGAGGGAAGTAGAAAGATATACGTCCTATACCAAGTAGTTTTCTCACTGCTTTCCATACTTTGAAAGATCCTAGGAGTGTTTTTAGCCTGACTTTTTTGTGGTAACTGTCAAAAAGGTGTCTCCATAGATAGCTCGTACTTTTGTGACCCAGGATTAATTGGTAATAGACGGGCTGCTGTTGCCCAGTGGTATTTCTATCCCATCAAGACAAAGGAGCTCTTGGCTATATAGCAAGACTGTTGCCCAATAGTATACCTTTAAATTCGGGAGGGCTAGTCCTCCTCTTTCTTTTGGGAGCGTCAAAGATTTATAAGCACGTCGAGGTCAGGTGTAAGACCAAAGAAAGCTTGAGAAAACACGCTCCATTATTTTAAACCAATAATCTGAAATTTCCAGATTTATAGCTCTAAACATGTACAGGATTTTTGGGAAGTAGACCATTTTTAGTGCGTTTACCCGACCGATCAGTGATAGATGTAAATTATCAATACGGCGGAGGTCTTTTTGCATTGTATCTACTAAGGGCTTTAGATTAAGTCCACTAGATTTTCCAATTTAGATGTAATAGTTACCCCTAGATAAGTAGCTTTATCTATTACCCAGGGGTCTCTCAGGTCACACTTGTTATTTAATATAATTTGTGTCTTTCCTTGGTTCAAAGCATAGCCTGCGAGTTTCCCAAAAGTTTGTGCCTCTGTTTCAATAATAGACATGGCCAAATTTGGATCTGCAGTCACTATGGCGATGTCATCGGCATAAGCTAGTGTTTTTGTTAGATATGCTTGGGTTGAGATGGGAACTGTGTCCCCGTTGCCTTCCAATCGTCGGATAAAAGGATCTATGTAAATTGCGAATAGCAACGGTGAACAAGGACATCCCTGCCTAGTGCCTCTTGTAATTGTCAGTTCTTTGGTGAGGTTGCCGTTAACCATGACCGAGGCACGGGGGTTGATATACAATTTCTGGACAGCGCCTATAAACCCTTTTTTAAATCCCGCCCGGGACATTGCCTGCCACAGGAATGGCCAGGAGACCCTGTCGAATGCCTTCTCGGCATCGAGTATTACCAGAAGGCTGACCCCTAGAGAGAAAAATTGGTCAGCTATAGAGAGGGAGGCCTTTGCTGTGGTTTGGGCTGAGGCCATACTAGTTTGGTACTCACTTCACAGTTCAGACAGACCATAAGCCCCTCTTATGGCTAAAACAGATGAAGGGTGAAAATCCCAAACTGCTCAGGTGGTCAATTTCCCTACAGGGGATGGACTATACAGTGGAACATAGACCTGGGTGTAATCATGCCAATGCAGATGGACTCTCAAGATATTTCCACTTAGAACATGAAGACTCAACTGGTCAAGGTTAGTTTGATGTCCCTGCGTTTGGGGGGGGGGAGTTGTGTAGGAGATTAGGGTGTGCTTCCTATGGTTTCCCCCACTTTTTGCTGTGTTTCACAGGTTTTTCGACTTTTGTCTGGCTGTGGCCCTGCTAATCAAGACCACAGCCTAGCTGTTCTCTCTCTAAATTGGTTCCATGTACATTAGGTACCTACCAGATTGGTTACTGAGTTACCTTGTGAGCCCCGAGTATATGGTACCTTAGGTACCAAGGGCATAGATACCCCAGAGGCCTAAAAGGGGCTGAAGCATGTATTATGCCACCCCTGGGGAGCCTTCCAAAATGGCAGCACAGGTCTGCACTCGCAGCCTGGGTAAGGTGGTGTAAGCACCCCTTACTGGGATATAGTATACCTATATCCACCATTTAAAACAGACACATATTAACCTATAAGTTACTCCTAGGGCAGGCCTTGACAATCCTGAAGGCAGAGTGCTTGGTTTTGTGTGAGAGGGTGCCCTAGCATGAGCCCCTTTGCAGCTTTCGGAATCCCTTCCTTATAGCTGTTCTGTGATATTGCCATACCCTATACTCTTAAGTGCATTATAATCCTCACGTTGAATGCTAACTTTGGTTTGGCTTTATCACAACAAGTTCTGTTTGGTGTCAAACACTTTGGAATACTACCCCCGCCAGTTCTGGTGGCGGGGGTAGCATTCCACCCTTCTAGAGAGAGAAGACATGTACACACTGGTATACCCGGTTAAAGTTTTAAAGAGCCTCAGCATCACAAAATAGATGCTGCTGCCACAGACACGACTCTGACCTCCTGCTGCTGTTCAAAACTCTGGCAGTCGAGGCCTGGACAATATGTTTCCTGTCCAGGGAGGGGCCCACACCTCCCCAGACCGGCTTTAGTGTACTGGGGCAGGGTGGGTTTCATTCAGTGAATGCTTTTGAGACACTGCCTGGGGCACACAAGGTGCTCCATGCATTTCCCAGTTCAAACCGATTGCTGGGGCACTCAGCCCCAGCTCTGACGCAAAACTGGACAAAGGTGAAGGGATCCCCAGGTACTCCCATAGGTGGGACCTTAGAGTTAGTCCATCCCCTAAACCTAGTATAAGTATAGGACCCCAGTCCCTAGGACTTTAGAATACCCAAAACGAAACTCTGAAGACGAAATTCTGGACCTTCGACATTCCATATTGATTGGAAAATGGAAGAAATCTCCCTTGGGGTCAGGGAGTGACCTCCCTGTTCAAACAGACACCTAAGATGCATCTTGCTGGTCTACATTTTTGAGGCTCCCGCCGGATCCCAAAGAATTTGCAACACAGGACATGGACTCCCAGACATCCCTGAGGCCGCAGCCATCACGAGAGATGTGGGACCGGAACTCCTGGACATTCTTCAATTTTGCAACTGCGCGTTTTTCCTGAAGTTTCCCCAAATTGTGCATTGGGCTATTTGTTGCCCTTGCCCCGAGCACCTTTTGCACTGAAGTTGAGAGGCCTACACTCCACAAGTGTTCCATGAGTCAATTTTTCTTCACCGCAGCTTGAGGCTCCTTTGCGATCTCTAGTCCGTTAGCTAGTTGCTCATAACGTTCCTTGACTCCCCTCCAAAGGGTGAGTCCCTCAGACCTTGCTGGTCTGCACCGAAGCCAATCTTGTCATCTTGCGTGGGTTGCTGTTGCCAAGGCTTGTTGGGTCCAATCTGGATACTGATACTGCAGCACTCGACATCCTTAGTGGGACAGCTCAAATCCAGCTCCTGGTTGTCGTCAAGGCCTCCTGAACCTCGTGGCTGAAGAGTCAAGCTTCACCTACTTCACCTTAAGCACCCAACATCGGCTGGAATCTTCCTATCGCTTTCCTGGTCACTGGCTAGTGACTTAGACTCTGTCCCCTCTGCTTTAAGGTTCTTCAGATCTCCGATCCACCTTTGGATCCACCCAGACACTTTTCCTCTGGTCACCTGTAGCACTTCTTCGCAGCTCTCCATTGGAATCGACGATGAAACCTGACACCAAAAGACACCTATGCACCCGGCTTCCCTGGGTGAGGTAACACGAGTACTCCGGTGCTCCCATGGGTCTTGACTCTCAAAGTGTGTAAGTCTAAAGGGGTTCCATCGTAGTTCACTCCGAAGTGTCCTTAATCTTTAAAATGGTAACTTGCATTTCCTCCATAGAAGTCAATGGTACACGCGTCTCTAGTGGGTCTCCTGTGTCCCTACTTTGGGTGGTTATTGGTTGCCCCAGCGGATCTACAGGCCCGAGGCCTCACTTCTATCCATGACGCTGTTCTAATACCACTATTTTAGTATATGGTTTGTGAGTCCCCTAGGGCAAAAAGTAAACTGTGCTATTTACTGTGTGCTATTTAATGTTTTTGTACTGTACTTTGGCCTCTAGCCTCATAAAGAGACTAGAGGGGTTTTGTTTAGAATAAATACATATATTTTCTATATATATACCTTTTGTGGTGTACTTTTATTTGGTCATTCAAGAGATTATAGACTGGTAAAATAAGCTGCTTTACATTCCTTCAAGACTTAGCCTGAAGGCTGCTCTCCACAGCTACCACTAGGATAGATTCTATAAAGGTTGTCTTAAACCTACCATCAATAAGGGTGGTTTGGACTGGTGCAAGGTGCCCACTAGAATAATAGGCCAACTTCTCTCATTGGTGTGCAGCATGTGGGATTCCAGCTTGCATTGTTTTACCAGATAATCTTGAGAATATCATTTGAAAAATCACTAAAGGTACCATAGGTACATATAAATCAAGCTTAGAATACAGTAAGTTCTACTGAACTTAGAGTTGTTTGTCAAGGGCCTAGAACACCCTTTCTACAACTCTAGAGAGGTTTAGTAGGACACCAAGTAGTGTAGGTAGGTTCACACACCATACCTCACTAGTAACGTCTTCAAAGGAGGGTCCCAGTGGGTCTGTTCCAGATGCCAGTCAAGGACAGGTATCTAAGTATGACACATTTCCTTTCCAAGAGTTAAGGACTTTGTGTGCCATGAGAAAATTGAAGCCAGGACAGAATCCCAATACCCAACGCCTTATAGAGGTGTTAATGCTTGATGACTTTAAGAAAGCATCAGATCCTGAACAGGTAAGCAGTAGGGTGGGTACATCAGAAGAAGAGAACACTGGTGAGCTACCTCACCAGGACTCTGATGATGATGTGGACCAGGTAGATGTCAGTGACCTAAACCTGGGGTATTCAGATCTTCCTGGGGATGAAGAAGGCCAAAGTGGCCCACTCTTTGCCCCCTCGGGTAGACTTGGTGGTGTGCCAAGAAGGAACAGATCTCCTTCACAGGAGTCTAATCATTCTGGAGCATCTGTAGGGTCTTCTGCCTTTGCTCATAGGAGGAATACCTCACTTGAGAAGAGGGAGCATAAAGCTAGGATGAGAGAATTCAAGCTTAGGATCAGGAGGCAAGAAATTGCCTTAGAAAAGGAGACCCTAGCTCTTGAAAGAGAGAGAAAAAAGATGGGGCTAGAGCCCCATGGTGGCAGCAATATCCCTAGTGGTAGGAATAGGTCTTATGACCATAGAAACCTGAACAAGATTGTTCCCCCCTATCAGTCAGGTGATTTTATTTATTGTTTATATTTTCTTTGTGCGTTTTTATATAGCGCGGACTTTACCCGAAGGTGTCAGAGCGCTTCACAATAGGAACAGAACTGATACATGAGAACATTACAAGTGAACAAATTACAAAAGCAATCGTTACATTACATGAGGCAAAAGTGACAATTGTGAGCAAACAAAATACAAGAGGTAGCAAACGGTGCATTACAGGAGGTTACAAAAGCGTACAAAGTACAAGTAGAGGTATAATACTGCAATAAATGAAGGACACTCAAACACAAGAACAAACGTTACGTAGCCAATGGTGGCACTTGTGCAAGTATCGAAAGCAAACAAAATGTAAGAGGTAGCAAACAGTGTGTTACAAGAGAAAAGTGACGTGTGCATGTTACAAAAGAGTACCAAACACAGGTAAAAGGGTAATACTGCAATAAATGGTAGACTCTCAAACCACAAGAACACACTGGGAAGGCACTTCAATAGTCATGGAGAACAGAAATTTTCTATAATAAAAGTTCTTCCTTCACATAAAAGAGAGGGCATGAATTAACTTTGGAAGTGTCTTTGAAGGAGGAGAACTTTGAGGTCAGTTTTGAAGGCCTGGGTGGAGGTGGTAGTCCGGAGCTGAGGCGGAAGTGAGTTCCAGATTCTCACTGTGTTGCCTGAAAAGGATTGGGCCATCGATCTTTCCTTCTTGAAAGTGGGAGGTTCAAGCAGTAGATTTTCCGCATTTCGTGATGGTCTAGAGCCCCCAGAGAGTTTCAGTTTATTCGCCAGGTAGCGAGGAGAGGAGGAGTGAAAGGCTTTGTGGGTAATGCAGGTAGTCTTGTAGATAGATCTTGCCTAGATGGGAAGCCAGCGGAGGGTGGATAACATGGGTGTGATGTGGTCGCTTCTTTTGGCCCCATAAATGAAACGAGCTGCTGAATGGAGAACAGAATTAAGGGGGGACAGGTGGGATTTGGGGAGGCCAGTAAGAAGAGAATTGCAGTAGTCCAGTCTGGAGAGGACCAGCGATTGGACCAGGGTTTTAAGGTCATGGAAGAAGCGACAAATCCCCCAAAGAAGGCGCAGTTGTTATCGAGCAGACTTTGCAATTGAATTAATGTGGGAGAGTAGATTAGGTTTTGTGTCGAGTATGACACCAAGGGATTTTGCGCTGTCGACAATGATGGGTTTATTGTTCAGTAGATTCATCTGGTCCATCCATGAACCGGGGGAGGAGAAAGTGAGAAGGAGAGGAGGAGGAATTCAGTTTTGGAGGCATTCAGAATCAGTTGATGTGTTGACATGCAGTTTTGAAAGGAGTCCAGAGTAGAGCTTAGGACGGAGAGTTCATGAGTGGAGGCAACCTTGAGGTAGATTTGAGTGTCGTCTGCGTAGAGATGATAGTGGACCCGGGATTTACTTAGGAGATTTCCCAGTGGTTCCAAATAGAGTTTGAACAATGTGGGTGCAAGTATAGAGCATTGAGGAACACCTTGACCCACCGCCATAGGAGATGAAAGACTGTCCGCTATTTTGATCATGTGGGATCTATCAGAGAGGAAGGAAGCGAACCATTTAAGCACAGTGCCCTCCATGCCCATTCTCTGTTGAAGAGTGTTGAGGACGGTGTTGTGATTGACAGTGTCAAAGGCTGCAGAAAGGTCAAGGAGAATTAGAAGACAAGACCCCCCCGAATCGAGTATCCGCAGCGCGTCATCAATCACTTGCAGCAGGGCTGTTTCAGTGCTGCAGTTTTGGATGAAGCCGGACTGAAAATTGTCAAGAAGATCATTGTCCTTGATATGACAAGAGATTTGTTTCGCAACACATCTTTCTGTGATCTTCGCAAGAAAGGGTAGATTAGTGATGGGGCGGAAGTTGTTGAGGTCATTCTCATCAGCAGTGGGTTTTTTAAGCAAAGGGGTGACCTGCCCAGTTTTGAAGGGAACAGGAAGGGAGGCTTGACAGAGGGAGAGGTTGACCAGAGTGGTCCAATAGGGAAGAGAATGGGTATAGAAGTCAATGGCAATGGCACTAGGGATGGGGTCAAGAGAATGGTCGGAGGGCTTTGTTTCGAGGATGCACTTGAGGAGGACATCTTCAGAGATGGGGTCGAAGTTCTGCTAAATGGCTAGTGATTTGTGCTTCTCTGGAGGGGTAGGATGAGCGACCTGATCCACAAGTGATTTTACTTTTTCATCAAAGAATACAGCAAAATCCGCAGCTTTCTTTGTAGAATCCTCCAACTTGGAGGTTGGGGGAGAGCAGTTAGTATTCCTGATGAGATCAAATACTTTTTTGGGTCTATTTGTGGCTGAGACAAGGAGGGTTCTGAAGTGTGATGCTTTCCCAAGGAAGATGTGCTTGTGGTACTTGGATCTTGCTGAACGAAGCGTGGCCTCCATTGTTTCTCCAGGAATCTTAGGTGCTTCTTTTCTTCATAGAGGGATTTGTTAAACCAAGGTGCTGAGGGAATGGGCCTTTTCTTTTTGCTTTGGAGAGGAGCGATGTTATTGACTTCGACTGCAAGGACTGAGAGGCATTGGGAGGTGAGATCATCAACATCTAGGTTCGGGTCTAGCCTTGGAAGTGACAGCAAAGCTGATTCACAGAGGGAAACGGTGTCAATATTTGTATTGTTACGGAACCAGGAGGTAGCCCTCTTAGGTTGGCCAAGAGTTATAGAGTGTGCTAGGTGAAGGGAGAATGGGATGAGGAGGTGGTCAGACCAGTCTACGTGAATAGGGGTAGCGATAGAAAGCATGCCTGCTTTAAAAATAACACAGGAGGGTTTAGGTGGATGCTTGGTTCTGACAGAAGAGATGGTCAGAATAGTGTAGATAGTTGGGTTACTCGGAGATGCAGGTTGAAGAATGGTGGCGTTCAATGGCTTGTGTGAGTGAACGATGTTTGCAGACAACAGGTTATGCTTGGCTATGATGGGGTGATGGGGCGAGGTACATCTCGTGGCAAGGTGAGAGTTTTCCAAAGGAGTTGAGGTGAATGGGAAAGTGGCAATCTTGGAGCTTAAAAGTGAAATGGAAGCTACAAGCTGGGAGATGGAGGTGATAAGAGAGCCTAGCCTATTTTCAAGAGAGAGTAGGGCAGAGCACGGAAGGTTGGGTGTCTCGATGGCAAAAGGAGGGGCTGAAATTGGTGGTGGAAGGCAGGGAGAGATGGGGGGACAGGAGGAGATTTTGGGTATAGGGTTCATAGGAGGGGAAAGTCGGAGGTTGAGAGCGGGGGTTGGTGTATCAGAGGTGAAGGGACAGTTGTCTTTGTTGGCGTTGCACGAAGGAAAGGAATTAAGGACATATTTAGGGGGAGATGGGTGCGGATCAAGGCGGTGGGGTAGAAGGAGAGGGAGAGGGGAGGACTATGAGGTGTCATAGGAGTGTAGGACGTTTGGGAGGAAAAGAGGGGAGGTGGTTGGAGAGGTCCTGTTGGCTAGGAGAGGTGGCTGTGAGGGAACGGGCATCTGGCAGAGTGAGGGGGTTGGGAGAAGGGGAAGTTGAAGAAAGGAAATGGTTCTGCTGGGCCCAATGGAGGGAGATAGAAAGGGTTACCAAGGGGGGGGAAGGGGGTAGCACAGCAGTGCGGGCGGCCTGGGGGGAAGGAGAGAGATGCAATGGGATTGTGAAGAAATCCGGGTAAGAAGCGAGGGGAGGAGGGGGTAGAGAAGAGGGGGCGAGGGAGGAATGAGGGGAGCATAAGGAAAGTTAGCTGGGGGAGGAGGTTGGAGGAGGGGTGACTAAAAAAGGGAGTAGCAGGTAGGAATAGGGGAGAGGAGACGAGATTGGAGTACCGGGACGGTGCAGATTGGACGAGGAGCGTATTAGCTAGTGGTAAGGCTGACGTGATGAAGGGGGGGCATACTGTTAAGTGGGAGGAAAGGGAGAGGAGGGCACAAGGGCGGGGGAGGGAAGAGGGCCGACCTGTGCTTCCCGAGGGTGCAGCCTATTGGAGTGTAGGGGGTCAGGGGAGGAGAAAGGGAGTAGTGGGTGGAGATAGATGGAGAGTCAGAGGAAAACTCGGTCTTAGAGGAGGGGAGTAGGGAGGGGAAGAGGTGGTCAAAGAGAGAGAGACAGGTGTCTTTGCCTTGGATCATGACAGTACCGTTGTTATAGATTGAGATGGTGAGGGAGCTGTTGAAATACGCAGAGGGGGAAATCTTTAGTTGTTTCCCATGAGGGATAGAGGAGGAGGAGGTGACGTTAAGGGAATTATATAAGCTGGTGGACCAAGAGGGGGTGCCGTGAGTGAAGAAAATGAAATCGTTTTTGCGCCTCCCAAAACGACCATTGTAAAATTGGTCAACAAAAAGTGATTCTGGGAAACGTTCAATATTGTTATGATTCAATCGTTTTACTGAAGCTTTAGTCTGGCCGGGAGGATAACTGATTTTGTAGCAGTTAATTCCAACCTTAACTGCAGTGGTGGCCACGTTGGGAAAATGAGGAGAAGGAGTGTGGTGATGAGATGTGTAAGGACTAAAAGGGGGCACATATTCCAGACGTCGGGTGAGGAAATCTGAACTAATGTGTCGTCCGGGAAGAGAGGTGGGTATTTGTTGGGCCCTTCATCTAGGTGTACATGAAGCCAACTGGCGGAAGATAATATTTACAAGGGAAATGTTTACATATGATAGGACCAACTGGATCACTGTCAAAACCATCACAAAGCACAATTAGTCAGAGTGAAACAGATCACAAATGAACACCCAGTGACCAGTGGTGATCACTGTACTTAGCATCAGCCTGTAACAGAAGCACATTCGGCACCAACCGCATTGTACGGCCATAATCTCAACCGACCACTATTGGACCCTAATCTCCTGAGAATCACTACCATTAGGGGCAAAGAGCATAGGGTGGAACAAAATCTGACTAGCAAAATCAAAATATGCACGACAGCCTCGTCATCATAGGGCCACAGAACAGATTGCGTAAATAATACAACGTGAAAAGCATTTCCTAGCTCCACATATACTTAAAAAGGGGCCTGGCTCTGTACAAACCTCGCAGTCTCCCTGGCCAACTGGCCATCTCAGAGGGGGACTCAAATGCCCTGAAACTATAATGTCAAGGATGCTGCCAATGCAGCGAGAGTCCTAACTCAATCAGAAATGTCCCCACGGATAAAGGTGACCTAAACGGTGCAGCTGGCACTACTTGCAGCACAGTTGTAAAAGGCCTAAACGTGCAGCTGGCACTACTTGCTGCGCAGCTGTAAAAGGCCTAAACGGTGCAGCTGGTACTACTTGCTGCGCAGCTGTAAAAGGCCTAAACAGTGCAGCTGGCACTACTTGCTGCGCAGCTGTAAAAGGCCTAAACGATGCAGCTGGCACTACTTGCTGTGCAGCTGTAAAAGGCCTAAACGATGCAGCTGGCACTACCTGCTACACAGCTGTTAATGGCCTGAATAGTGCAGCTGACACTTTTTGCTGCGCTGAGGAGAGCGTGAACCTTCCTGCCGCAGGTACCCCAGGGGCCGTGGGCAGCAATCTTATGGCTCTCCTTTTCAGACAAATGTAGAGATAAGCTCCTCACTGTAAGAGAAAAGGATGCTGATAATTACAATGTCCTGAAGAGTGCTCTGATAGATGGGTTTGGCTTAACCACTGAACAGTACAGGTTGCAGTTCAGAGACACCCAGAAGACACAGACTCAGGACTGGGTTGACTTAGTTGATTGTGCTACTAAGGCTCTGGAGGGCTGGTTGCTGGGCAGTAATGTGTGTGACTATACAGGATTGTATAATCTGATCATGAGAAACAAATTCTTAATAACTGTCGGAACCAGCTGTTGCGTCAGCACTTGCTTGACTCTGATCTGACCTCTCCCCAAAAATTGGGAAAGAAGGCAGACAAATGGGTCAGAACCAGGGTGAAGCAAAAGGTACAGAACCAAGGTGGTGACCAAAAGAAGCAAGATCAAAAAGGGGGGGGGAGAAAGGTAAAGACCAGAAGTCTTCACAAGGTCACTAAAAAGCTTCTAATGGTGGGGGTCCCCAATCTAAAAAGAAAGAAGGCCAAAAGAAACCATGGTGCAAACATTGTAAGGTTAATAATCACTGGACTAGTGATTGCACCAAAAAGGAGACAGCTCCAGCCACCATTGCCCCTAAGGCAATTGTTCCCCCTAGTACAGCTACAAGTGGTGGTTCCCAGCAGAAGGGTGTAGTGGGGTTAACCCTGGGATCTGAGATGGACTCTGGCCTAGTCAGACTGCCAACTCAAGCTGTTTTGATCTGTGATGGAGGCATGGATATGACTTCCTCTGTGAGTACAGACAAACACCTTTAATTAATGAGAAAAAGGCTGAGGCCCACAGGGACACAGGAGCAAGTGTCACAATGGTGATTCCAGACTTTGTGAACCCTAGACAAGTCATACTTGGTGAGACTTACCAAGTGACCACCGCCAGCAATGTCAGGACAAACCATGCCATGGCAGTTGTTGATTTCTCCTATCGAGGGGTAACTGGCCTTAAGAAAGTTGTGATCAGTGCAGACCTTCTTGTAAGATGCTTGCTTGGCAATGATTTGGAAACTTCAGCCTGGTCTGAAGTGGAGTTGAGTGCCCATGCAGAAATGCTTGGAATTCCTGCACATGTGTTTGCTGTGACTAGGTCACAGGTCAGAAAGTCTAACACTGGACAGGCACTGGATTCTGGAATAATGGACCAGTTGCCTACCAAGAAAAGGAGCAGTTGGGTTAAGGCAGTTCCTTCCACCCTGAGTCAGAGTGAGGATCAGCTTCTAAGGAAGCTGATTGTGAGCCTGAAGAAGGAACTGTCCCAGAGGTGCTTGAACCTGGTCAGGTTGAGTTCTTAGGGACAGGGGCCCTTCCAGGGCAGATCTGAGTGAGGTGCAGTTGAGCTGCCCTTCTCTTGAACACCTCAGACAGCAAGCTGCTGCCAAGGCTGCTGGGAATGCTAGTGGCACCAATCAAATTTACTGGGATGATGGACTTGTATATTCAGAGAGTAGAGACCCCATGCCTGGTGCAGCCAGGAGGCTGGTCATACCTTTGGCATTCAGGGGCTTTCTTTTGACACTAGCCCATGATATTCCCTTAGCAGGACACCTGGGCCAGAACAAGACTTGAGACAGAATTGTCCCCCGCTTTCACTGGCCCCACATGTCTGAAGACACCAAGGAGTTTTGTCGCTCCTGTGTAACCTGCCAAGCCAGTGGCAAAGCAGGTGGCACTAAAAAGGCCCCCCTTATACCACTACCTGTGGTGCGGGTTCCCTTTGAATGCGTATGGATTGACATTGTTGGACCAATGGATCCCCAAACTTCATCTGGGCGCAGGTTTATCCTATTGGTAGTGGATCATGCCACTAGGTACCCAGAGGCAATTCCCCTTAGGACCACTACAGCACCTGTTGTGGCAAGGGCCCACTTGGGAGTTTTCTCAAGAGTGGGTTTCCCGAAGGAGGTGGTATCTGACAGAGGTGCAAACTTTATGTCTAGCTACTTGACTGCAACGTGGAAGGAGGGTGGAGTGAACTACAAGTTCACCACACCCTATCACCCACAGTGCAATGGTTTAGTTGAAAGGTTCTTCAAAACCTTAAAGGGTATGATTAAGGGTCTCCCGGAAAACTCAGGCGGAGATGGGATATCCTGCTACCCTGCCTTTTGTTTGCATACAGGGAGGTTCCACAGAAGAGGGTTGGCTACAGCCCATTTGAACTTCTGTTTGGGCACCCTGTCAAAGGACCACTTTGTCTGGTGAAGGAGGGATGGGAGTTACCTCGCAAAGCCCCTAAACTATGTACTTGGTCTCCGCTCCAGGATGGCTGAGTACATGAAAAAGGCAACTAAAAACCTTGAGGCTAGCCAGGCATTACAGAAAGCCTGGCATGACCAAACGGCTCTACTGACCGTTTAACAGCCAGGACAGAAAGTGCGGTTGTTGGAGCCTGTGGCCCCAGCAGCTCTCCAAGACAAGTGGAGTGGGCCCCACACCATTGTTGAACAGAAGGTAGAGGTTACCTGTTTGGTAGATCTTGGAGCTCCCAGGAGCCCCCATAGGGTGCTTCATGTCAACCGACTGAAACTGTATGTTGACAGGGCAGACATGGGCTTGCTCATGGCTACTGATGAAAGACAGGAGGAAGAGAGTGACCCTCTCCCAGACCTGCTCTCTCAGAACCCTGAGGATGGATCAGTTGATAGAGTAGCCTTGGTAGGCAGCCTCACTGATCAGCAGCAAACTGATTGCAGACAAGCTCTACAACCGTTCAGACACATATTTCCACTGATTCCAAGTCAGACTACCTGGTGCACTCATGAAGTGGACACTGGGGACAGTCTGCCTGTTAAAAATAAGATTTACAGACAACCTGATCATGTCAGGGACTGTATCAGGACAGAAGTTCAGAAAAAGTTGGATCTGGGAGTGAATGAAACTTCAGATAGCCCTTGGGCTAGTCCAGTAGTCCTAGTACCAAAGCCTCACACCCAGGGTGGTAAGAGAGAGATGAGGTTTTGTGTAGACTACAGAGGTCTCAATGCAGTCACTAGGACTGATGCAACTCCAATTCAAAGAGCAGATGAGCACATAGATATGTTGGCATCTGCCAAATTTCTGAGCGCATTTGATCTAACAGCTAACAGGTCTGGAAGCCTACAGTGCAGCTTATCTTGATGATATTGTTGTCTTTAGCTCCACATGGGAAGATCACCTGATCCACCTGAAAAATGTTTTGGAGGCCCTGCAGAAGGCAGGCCTAACTATCAAGGCTACTAAGTGCCAGACAGGGCAGAGTCAGGTTGTGTACCTGGGCCACCTTGTAGGTGGAGGCCAGGTTCAACCATTGCAGGGCAAAATCCAGACCATAATGGACTGGGTTACTCCAACCACCCAGACTCAGGTCAGAGCTTTCTTGGGCATGACTGGGTACTATAGAAGATTTGTCAAGGGGTATGGTTCCATAGTGACACCCCTGAATGACTTAACTTATAAAAGAATGCCTAAGAAAGTTCAGTGGACAGTCAGCTGTCAAAAGGCATTTGATGACCTGTAGCAGGCCATATGCACTGCACCAATTCTGCAAAGTCCTAACTACTCCAAAGAATTCATTGTCCAAACAGATGCAGCTGAGTTGGGGGTAGGGGCTGTGCTATCACAATTGAATGATGAAGGTCAGGACCAGCCTGTAGCTTTTATTACCAGAAGGCTGACCCCTAGAGAGAAACGTTGGTCAGCTATAGAGAGGGAGGACTTTGCTGTGGTTTGGGCTGAGGCCATACTTGTTTGGCACTCACTTCACAGTTCAGACAGACCATAAGCCCCTCTTATGGCTAAAACAGATGAAGGGTGAAAATCCCAAACTGCTCAGGTGGTCAATTTCCTTACAGGGGATGGATTATACAGTGGAACATAGACCTGGGTGTAATCATGCCAATGCAGATGGACTCTCCAGATATTTCCACTTAGAACATGAAGACTCAACTGGTCAAGGTTAGTTTAATGTTCCTGCGTTTGGGGGAGAGTTGTGTAGGAGAGTAGGGTCTGCTTCCTATGGTTCCCCCCACTTTTTGCTGTGTTTCACTGGTTTTTCGACTTTAGTCTGGCTGTGGCCCTTGTAATCAAGACCACGGCCTAGCTGTTCTCTCTCTAAATTGGTTCCATGTACATTAGGTACCTACCAGATTGGTTACTGAATTACCTTGTGAGCCCCGAGTATATGGTACCTTAGGTACCAAGGGCATAAATACCCCAGAGGCCTACAAGGGGCTGAAACATGTATTATGCCACCCCTGGGAAGCCTTCCAAAATGGCACCACAGGTCTGCACTCGCAGCCTGGGTAAGGTGGTGTAAGCACCCCTTACTGGGATATAGTATACCTATATCCACCATTTAAAACAGACACATATTAACCTATAAGTCACTCCTATGGCAGGCCTTGACAATCCTGAAGGCAGAGTGCTTGGTTTTGTGTGAGAGGGTGCCCTAGCATGAGCCCCTCTGCAGCTTTCGGAATCCCTTCCTTATAGCTGTTCTGTGATATTGCCATACCATATACTCTTAAGTGCATTATAATCCTCGCGGTGAATGCTAGCTTTGGTTTGGGTTTATCACAACAGGTTGTGTTTGGTGTCAAACACTTTGGAATACTACCCGGGGTAGCATTCCACCCTTCTAGAGAGAGAAGACATGTACACACTGTTATACCCGGTTAAAGTTTTAAAGAGCCTCAGCAACACAAAATGGATGCTGCTGCCAAAGACACATGTCTGACCTCCTTCTGCTGTACGAAACTCCGGCAGGGGAGGCCTGGACAATTGGTTTCCTGTCGAGGGAGGTGCCCGCACCTCCCCAGACAGGCTTTAGTGTATTGGGGCAGGGTGGATTGCATTCAGTGAATGCTTTTGAGACAATGCCTGGGGCACATTAGGTGCTCCATGCATTTCCCAGTTCAAACCGATTGCTGTGGCACTCAGCCCTAGCTCTGGCGCAAAAATGGACAAAGAGGAAGGGGTGTAACCACCCCCTCTACAGGTCCTCCCATAGGTGGGATCTTAGAGTTAGTCCATCCACTAAACTTAATATAAGTATAGAACCCCAGTCCCTAGGAATTTAGATTACCTAGGATGAAACTCTGAAGATGAAATCCTGGACCTTCGACATTCCATATCGACTGGAAGACGGAGGAAATCTCCCTTGGGGTCAAGGAGTGACCTCCCTGATCAAACAGGCACCTAAGAGCATCTTGCCGGTCTGCATTTTCGAGGCTCCCGCCGGATCCCAAAGAATCTGCAACACAGGACACGGACTTCCAGACATCTCTGAGGCCGACACGAGATCCCAGCAAAGCTGAGACCTGCGGCCATCACAAGAGACGTGGTACCGGAACTCTTGGACGACATCCTGCAATTTTTCAACTGCACCTATTTCCCAAAATTGTGCATTGGGCTATTTGTTGCCCTTGCCCCGAGCACCTTTTGCACTGAATCTGAGAGGCCTACACTCCACGAGTGTTCCGTGAGTCCACTTTTCTTCATCATAGCTCGAGGCTCCTTCGCGATCTCTAGTCTGTTGGCTAGTGGGTTCCCACAAAGGACAATCCTTTGTTTCTTGGGCTTTCTGGTTGCTCCAGATGTGCCCTGACTCCCCTCCAAAGAGTGAGTCCCTCAGACCTTGCTGGTCAGCACCAAAGCCAATCTTGTTATCTTACGTGGGTTGCTGTTGCCGGGGCCTGTTGGGTCCAATCCGGATACCAACGCTGCAGCACTCGACATCCTTTGTGGGACAGCTTGAATAAAGCTCCTGGTTGTCGTAGACACCTCCTGGACCTCATGGCTTAAGAGTCAAGCTTCACCTACTTCACCTTAAAGCACCCGACATTGGCTGGCATCTTCCTGTCGCCATCCTGGTCACTGGCTAGTGATCCAGACTCGGTCCTCTCTGCTTTCAGGTTCTTCAGATCTCCGATCCACCCTTGGATCCATCTGGACACCTTTCCTCTGGTCGTCTGCAGCACTTCTTCGCAGCTCTCCATTGGAATCGACGACGAAACCCGACACTAAAAGACTCCTATGCACCCGGCTTCCCTGAGTGAGGTAACACGAGTACTCCGGTGCTCCCGTGACTCTTGAAGTGTCTAAGTCTAAAGAGGTTCCATCGTAGTTCACTCCGAAGTGTCCTTAATCTTTAAAATTGTAACTTGCATTTCCTCCATAGAAGTCAATGGTAATTCGCGGCTGTGTTTAGACACTGCACGCGTCCCCCGTGGGTCTTCTGCGTCCTTATCTTGGGTAGTTCATGGTTGCCCCAGCGGTTCTCAGGCCCTAGGCCTCACTTGTATCCTTCACGTGGTTCTTATACCACTATTTAGTATATGGTTTGTGAGGCCCTGGGACAAAAAGTATATTGTGGTATTTACTGTGTGCTATTTAAAGTTCTTGCAATGTTATTTGGTATCTAGCCTCATAAAGAGACTAGAGTATATGTATTTACCAGGTTATTGTTTAAACAGCAACATGGCAGCAGGGTAGTAGTCTTTCTGGCAGCAGAGTGGAACAACAGTCCTCCTTCTAAAGTACCCACACGTCCAGGCGTGTAATGGAGAGTTAGGTATCAAGGCTCACTATTTATCCATGGTGCTACCTTTGAAGTAGGAGAAAGTTTTTTGTTTTTGTTTTATATAGCTCAAACTCGACTAGAAGGTATCAGAGAGCTTTACATCAGCACCAGTTGAGTTAAAGACAGGCACATTAATGCTTTTTAAAAAATGTTTAGGCACTGGCAGATTAACAGATTCGCACAGAATCACAGGATATTGAACGTCCCTGTCAAGACTCAAAACGAGTTCCCCAGCTTTGAGGTCGGCTGCTCTAACCGTTTGGCCACATGTGTGTTGAGTGTTTGGAATGTCCTGCCTTTTTGCCCTGACCACAGCTTATCTTGTAAATGTCAATCCGTATTTGTAAAGCGTGAACTACTCACCCTTAAGGGTCACAAGACGCTGGGGTCCGTCGTGGAAATTAAGTGAGCTATTGCCCAGAGTCACATGGTGCTGAGCTGAGCTGCTGCCGGAGCCAGGGATCGAACCATGGACCCTGTGCTCCGATGGCAGCTGCCCTGGCCGCTGCACCACACCTCTCCACTAGTTAGGGCACAAACGAGAAGTGTGTGTGCTCAGGTAGAGGTTATGTGATGTACCAATGTGGTAGGTGACAGCATCTCCCTTTCATCAAGGACCATCCTGACAACATCTGATCCCCCACTTTATCTCACTGGCTGGGAGCAATACACAAAGACCAACTGCCAGCTACACCTTGTCATGAGACCCAGAATACAGGCCGCAGCCACCAAATGGTTAGGGCAAGAACATGCCAACTTTCTGAATGTGTTACAGCAAACAAATGATGGATGGAATGCTGACAATGCAAACATTCTCCCCCAGTCAAAAGATCTGGGTTAAATTAATCTCCTTTTGCCCACTATGCCACCCCAGTTTGGGCCCAGCCATATGCAAATCAGAGTTGACCCTGTGTCCCATGGGAACAGTTCAAACCAAACTGCCAAGCCAGGTCCTCCCTGGACCGGAAACAAGCATCCTGGACCAGTTTCAGGGTATGTCACCCTTCTTCAGTCATGCTAGCTTGAATCCAGTAGCACAGTGAGCAAGGGACCCACGTCTGGGCATAGCCATCCCACTTAGGGAGAAAAGTGTTACAGCAAACAAATGATGGACGGAATGCTGACAATGCAAACATTCTACCCCTGTCAAAATATCTGGGTTAAATCCATTGTTCTTTTGCCCACTTCGCCACCCCAGTTTGGACCCAGCCAAATGCAAATCAGTCTTGACCCTGTGCCCCATGGGAACAGTTCAGACTTCCGAACTGCCAGGCCATATGGCTGGGTCCCAACTGGGGTGGTGTGGTGAGCAAAAGAATGATGGATTAAACCCAGATCCTTGTCACTAAGGGTGAATGTTTGCATTGTCCAGCATTCCGTCCATCAATTGTTTATTTTGCATATGTCGCCCTAAGTGGGAAGGGTATGCCCAGACGTGGGTACCGTGGTCACTACACCACTGGATTCAAGCTAGCCTGGCTGATGCCCTGAAACCGGTCCCACAATGCTTGTTTCCGGTCCAGGGAGGACCTGGTTTGGTAGTTCAGGCTGGACTATTCGCAAAGGAACAGGGTATTGATTGATTTGCATATGGCTGGGTCCCAACTGTGGTGAGCAAAAGAATGATGCATTAAACCCAGATCCTTTTGACTGGGGGTGAATGTTTGCATTGTCCAGCATTCCGTCCATCAATTGTTTCTTTTGCATACGTCGCCCTAAGTGATAATAATAATACTCTTTATTGATTGGTTTGAAAAACCATTTACAATTTAAAACATGAAATTGAATAATAAAAATGACTGTGATAAGAGTTTTAAAACAATGGATTTAAAATGACTTAAAATTCGGGGGGCCATTAAGATCTGATAATGTTCTAATAAAGGACATCGCTCTGGATTTCTTGTAGTCTCTGATTTGGATGTTGTGTATATTAACTCGGCTGCCCTGCTATGGTGAGGAGGGTGTGGATGGGATTATGGCTTCAAGTAGTTTTGACGCTTTATGGACGAATTTCGGAAGCCCAATGTTTAGCTTGGTGTTCTGTGGGTTGAGAGCCGCCATTATTGATTGGCGGCAAGATCGAACTCCCAACATAATACATTGGCCTCGCAGCAGTGACCGTCTAGTTGTGAGCAGTGCAGGACATGCACAGACGATATGTTCCATTGTTTCAGAATGGTAGCAACACAACCTGCATTCCTGCTACTACCCGGCCGGCGCCATTCCTGGAGGTTCTTCAGAAAGGGCCATTCTTCCATCCTCAAGGCTAAAAACTTGTGTTTCCCATAAAGTGCGTATGTGCTTGACAGGTAGGGTGGCCGAACACCCACTTTAAAATTGGCGATTACAGCCCAGGCGTGTCTCCTCTTTGAAAGTATCGCCCTGTCCGAGTGAAAGGACCACAATCTAACGTTTTTTTTATGGCGGATCAGGCTCAGCCTCCACAACAGCCTCCTCTGGGACGGTTGGAGTTAGAGCAGGGGCCAGTTCGGCTACCCCTTCAGGAGACCTAAGAGATGCAGTTTGTACGGAAGTTAGTGCCGTTGGAGCCATTGGAACCATAGGAGTATGGGCCGATGTGGAGAACATTACTGGTCAGACGGAATGTCCCACGGACCAAATCGAATTTGAGGCTAAGGATAATATAACTCCGGCTTCCATATTAGGTATGTTTTCTGCTCTTACGATGGAAATAAGAAGGGGCTTTGCGGAGTCTTCTGTGAACCAAGCCGAAATAAGGGGCTATTGCGAGTCCCTCGATAACAAAATCGATGGACTCACCATAAGAAATGGTGTTCTTGAAGAGACAACAGCATCACTAGCGACCTATTTGGACCAGGCGAAACTTGACATCCAGAAGCTTTCCAGAGAAGAGCAAGCACTCAGAGAAAGGATGGAGACATTAGAAAACAATGCGAGGAGGGGGAATCTCCGCATTTTGAATGTTCCTGTAAGGTTCTGAGGGCTCCGATATAAAACAATTTATTACGGTGTTGTTGAAAGAGTCCCTGAGCTTGGAGCAATCATTTGAAGATCTAGCATTAGATATTCAAAGAGTTCACAGAGACCCCTTCAGTCGTAACCCCCAGAGATCGAAGCCCCGCAAAATTTTAGTCAACTTCCACACGTATGTGACGAAAGAGCATATTCTCAATCTGGCGCTCAAACAAAAATCTCTGGCTGGGAAGGGGTTTACCTTTTTAATTAGGTCGGATCTCTCAAGAATAACATTGGAGAAACAATGGGAATTTGGGAGGCGCCTGGAAGCCTTTAGGGCGCTGGGGGTCACAGCACAACTAACGTTCCCGGCCGCCTTGAAAATTATGTATAATAACAAGATGATTAACATCCGCTCAGTAGAGGCAGCCGATGAATTACTGATACAGTGGGGTAGCAAAAATAATGTATAAAAAGGCAGCATAGATAGCTGATTAGAGTGGTTTAACTCTTCTTATGTACCCTAGTATCAGTAATGCTCTCTAGTGCCTAAGGTACCTCTTCTATTTCCTCCGTTATCTTCATTATCTATTCCTTTGCGAGCTTAAATTCTTATTAGTTATAAAAGAATATATTTTGATTTTGTATTATCCCTTGATCGATTTTTCATGCTTAATGGCGGGCGTATCTCTCCGGGAGTTCACGGAGGGGCGCTATCAACTGGACTTTGTTCCGGTTAGATATCGCAAGGGTTTTCCATGGGGTAGAAGGTGGTCGGTGGTGGGGTCACGTAGGTAGGGTAGGTGGTGGGGGTGGCAAAAAGGAAAAAAGGTCCTCAGTAAGCCAAGATGTGTTAGAAGGGAAGGGAATATACAGTTTTTTGGGAAAAAATTTGGGCAGCGAGGGGTTGGTATAGCCTCATCTGTTTTTTCTTTTTTCTCTTCTTTGTTTGTTTTATATAAACAAAGTGGAGTAGTGTGGCTCACTGGTTAGAGGCGGCAGGCCTGAGAGCAGAAGTCAGCCTGGGACCAGGGTTCAATTCCCGACGCGGCAGGGTCGTGGACCTTGGTCAGCGGATTCGATAATTCTCGCTTCGGTGCTTACTCTAATCAGGGGTTCCACTCGGCAACTCTGGGCATTAGCTTGCCTAATCTCCACAACGGCCCCACCAATTCCGGGGATGCCTGGCTCCACCTTGGGGACTCCCAGCAAGGGACCATCCCACAGCGAAAGCCAGGACGGGTTCCCCAGAGTTATACAGCGCCGGGACGCCCCGTTGCTGGGGCAGCTGTGCGCTTTACAAGTATACTACTACTACTACTACTACTACTACTACAAAGATGGGTAACATAAAATATTTCTCCTGGAATGTTAATGGCCTGCGCACCAAACCAAGAGCAAATAAAGTTATGCAATATCTGCGGGACACGGAAGCGCAGGTCATTATACTCCAGGAGACTCACTTAACTCATTTAGAAATGCTTAACCTGACCAAGAAAAATAGGTGGATAGACTTTGCAGTTTCTACTAGCCAGACTACAAATACTAGAGGGGTCTCTATCATCTTCAAAAAAGGGGCCAAAGCCAGGCTGATATCTCAAGTGGTGGACCCAGGTGGCAGATGGGCCATCGCATCTGTGGCCATAGCTGGTTCTCAAATTACAGTCCTTGGGTATTACGGTCCTAATCAGGATGACCCGTCTACATTGGAGGATATTTTCCTCCATCTGCTTTCCTTTCCGGAGCCTACTATCATTGCTGGCGATTTTAATGTTGTACTAGACCCTTTCTTGGATAAATCTGCTAATAATCGATCTTTAGTTTTATCCAAGTCTAGGTCAGTGTTACAATCCGCAATGAAACAATATGGTTACCTGGACATATGGAGAAAAAGGTCCGGAAGACAGCAAGGGGTGTCCTTTCGGAACTACAAATATAACCATCAGTCAAGGATAGACTTTCTTTTAATTAGTCTGAGGCTGGCAGAACATGTTAGATCCATTGAATACCTACCAATACATCTATCGGATCATTCTGCTGTGGTTTTGGAACTAGTTCAAGGAACGGAGAGGTCTCCCTCTAGATGGTCTTTTGACCGGTCACTTCTTTCTTCTCCAGATGACATGGCATTCCTCAAATCGGAGACACATAATTTTATTCTAATTAACAATAACTCAGCAGCCACGAGGATCATCTGGGACTCGTTTAAAGCTTTCTTGAGGGACCTTATTACAGGGAAGGTATCGTATAAAAGGAAGCAGTATAGGGAGCAAATTTCCACCATTGAAACAAAGATCCTTCAACTCCAAAAGGTCATAGATACTAGTACTGAGGCTGACGATTTTACCATAGATAGTCGAAGAAAGGAAATGGTGATTTTGAAAGCTAGCTTAGGTTCAGTATTGAATCTTAGATTGCAGCAGAGATGGGAGGCAAGTAAATTGGCCCATTTTGAGTACAGTGAGGACGCAGGCAAACTATTGGCCTGGAAGACCAAAGTAGATCAGGTCCGGAACAACATAGCCGCCATCACTGTTAGCAGTAACTCTTCCTCATCAGACGTTGACATCAGGAAGGCCTTCAGGGAATTTTTTTAATCTATCTACAAGGAGGACAATGAAATTCGGCCAGAGGCTGTTGAGGGTTGGCTGAGAAACATTGATTTACCTCACCTCACTTATGAACAGCCCCAATTGTTGGATAACATCATCACTGAAGAAGAGGTTAGGGCTGCCATTAAAAAAAGAAAGCAGGGAAAGGCTGCAGGGCCCGACGGGATTCCGGCAGAAATCTAGAGGCCGAGATAGTTCCCTTTCTCACGAAGCTTTTTAATCAGATTCTCCTTGAAGGTCATACCCCTCCTCCATCATGGGACAATACCTCAATCACGCTTATTTGAAACCTGGTAAACCTAAGGACGCCTGTGAATCGTACAGGCCAATATCCATTTTAAATGTGGACTATAAGATCTTCACCACAGTTTTGGCTTCTAGGCTGGCCCTGGTAGCTCCGTCGGTCCTTCATGCCGATCAAAAAGGTTTTGTAAGGGGGTGGCAGTTATACGAGTTAACGTATGACTTAATAGGAGCAATTGATATAGCAGTGGCCCAGGAACTGCCCTTGACCGCCCTCACGCTGGATGCAACTAAGGCCTTCGACAGGGTCAATTGGATTTACCTGTCGGGGGCCTTGGCCAAGTTTGGCGTGGGTGCAGGGTTCCGTCGAGCAGTTGGCCTGCTGTACAGTAATCCAACGGCGCACCTATTGGTCAATGGAGATCTGTCTGACCCCTTCTCTATAACCAGAGGGACTCGGCAGGGCTGCCCGCTCTCCCCCCTACTGTTCGATTTTTATATCGAACCCCTCGTGCAACAACTGAGGGGAGAGATCTCTATTAGACCTTTCTCTTACAGAGGGTGGGAGAGGAAGGTTGCCCTCTATGCCGATGACCTGCTTATCCTCACATCAGATGTGACTACCGCTCTCCCTGTAATATTTGAAATTGCTCGGGGTTTCGGTCGGATATCGGGGTATCAGGTTAACACGACAAAGACAGAGATGTTGGTCTGGAACGATAATGTGAGTGCATTGGAAGTACAGGCGGGCGAGTCAATGCGATATTTGTGCCTAAATATAATAAAGGATATCAGTAAACTTGCCCTAGTAAACCTCACAGCAGTGGCTAAAGAATGTAGAAAGTTAATGCAGTCATGGTTCCACCTTCAACTGTCCTTGATTGGGCGAGTTAATTTGGTTAGACGGCGATGGGAGAAGGGGGGCTTAGCCGCCCCTGATTTAAAACTATATGCTTGGGCGTTTCAGCTGTCCCATACTCATATGCTATTAAAAAGACCCGCTGACCACGGTGTGGGCTTAATGTTTTCTGCTATGTTGGATGGGGAAAGTATTAGTCAGTCGGGCTACCTATTTAAATTTGGCAACCCAAATTTTTTTAAGAAGATTAAACTGAAGGTCCTTTATGGACTGGCAAAAATGTGGTATGAGGTAACAAACTCGATCAAACAGGGGTATTTCTGCGGTAAGACACAGCTATGGGGGCTACCTGAAAGTCCAGCATGGCTAGAAGACATCTTAGCCATGCCCTTAAGAGAGGCGGGCCTGGAAGTATGGGGAGACCTCTTCTACGAAGGGGATTTGCTTTCATGGGAGCACCTCCAGAATAGGATAGGCTCAACCATATCGAGGTTCAAATACCTACAAATGAGCAGCTGGACGCAGGCTTATAAAATTTTACCCACTAAAAGAAACAGGTTTCCACTTGGAGGTTATAGCCAACTTATAACCAACTTAGTGAACATCGGACCAACTAAGCGAGAGATCTCACAATGGTACAAACTTTTACTTGAGGAAACGGATGGGCAATTTGATTTACCAGTCCAGCTGTGGGATTCCTCATTTGTTGACCAGGATGTGCAAGAACTTTGGTCCGCCTCATTTGAACTCTTAAAGAGCATTGTAAAGCCTTCATGGCTACGTAGAAACCACCTCTACACCCTTCATAGGGCGTATTGCTCTCCCCTGAGACTATCTAAATTCGCCATAGGTAATCAAATTGCATGGCCAGGTGTGGGTTGCAAGCAGCATCAGACACACACATGTTTTTTGAATGTCCTCGGGTAGCTAAATTTTGGGAAGCAATTGGCAACACCCTCTCAATAGCGTTGGGTTTCCCAGTTATCATTGATCTATCTCTAGTGATTTTTGGGATCCTAGCAGGAACACAGAACGCAGCTAGAAGCCTAGTGTTTTATACTGTTCTCTTAGCAAGGAGGGAGATTTGTAGGAAGTGGAAAGACCCTTTACCTCCTTCCCATGGTGACTGGCTGACATCTATTTTACAAACAGCACGAATGGACCTCGCTAGGCCGGGGAATCAAAGTAAAAGAGCTTTTTGGCACATGTTTGTTTGGGCACAATGAAATATCCAGGTTTTTTTTTGTGGTTTTTTTTCTTTCCCCGGGTCCAATGATTACACTACTATGGTGCCTTTTTGGTGTGTTCACCATTTGCACAGCAGTTATCCGGTCGTAGCCCGGTCCACATCTTGCTGTAACTATCCACAATGGTTGCCAAGTATCAGGCCATGCCTGAAACAGCTGAGGGATGGCTGGTCCCCCCACTACGTTTGCTCCCTTCCAGTTTGAATACTGAGACAGCTGATTTAAGGCTTGTTCTGTATGGCACTTTTAAACCATGGTGGAAATGAGGACATAAAAAAAAAAAAAAAAAACAACACCAGATCATTGGCGTAAAGCAAATTGGTGATGTGGGTCCCATCAAGTTGAGGAGGGTGGCAGTTTACACTGTCGAGAACTGGAGAAAGGTCGGATATAAACAAATTAAAAAGAAGTGGGGCCAATACACACCCTTGTTTGACGCCAGTTTTGGTTCCGATCTTCCTGGAGACGTGGCAGCCTTCACCCAGCTTGATTCTTATCCATGTTTCCGTGTGGAGTTGAATTATTGCTTGAAGAAGAGGCTGGGGTACGCCCCACGATTTTAGTTTCTGCCATAACAGACCCCTAGGCACACGATCGAAGGCCACTTTGAAGTCTACAAAGCAGCAGTGCAGCTGGACATGTTGGGCTGTCGCTTTATCCATCAAGACGGTTAGCATTAACAAATTGGTTGTAGTACCGGTGTTGGCCACAAAGCCCGTCTGGTTAAAAGGAAGGCGCGCAGTTGTTTCGGCCCAAGCCTGTAGCTCCTCCAATAGAATATTTGCATAGTACTTAGCCTCCACGTCGAGAAGTGCAACCATTCGGTAATTTTTTGGCTCGTTTCTCTTCCCACCTGTGTAGATTGGGTGAATGACTGCACCTCGCCAAGATTCTGGGACCGTGTTATTTTAGACTGCAGTAGGAAAACAAGGGGTATTTTGACCATAGGCTGACATCGGATTTGAACATGGCTTGAGGGAGGCCGTTCGGGCCTGGGGCTCCTTCAGCTCTGGCTTTCCATATGCAGCTTGAGATCTTGTTTTTTAAGGCATCCGGCGACACCGTAGGCTCTGGTGAGGTATCGTTCCTTTTCATTGATTCCTTGTGTGTCTGATCCTCAGGTGGGATGTTTACAGGCTGAGCCCGCCTCGAGCACTCCAGTCCCAGGGGAGAGATCTGTTGACAGGGCTGGAGGAATTGGTGCAAGCTCGTTTTTGTTGGTATCTCCGAAGTGAAGAGATAGAAAGTTACTCCAGACTGCTTCGCTAATGTTTGCACTGCCGTACCCACTTGCACTTTGTTTGCTCCTATTTACCAGAGACCAGAATTGCTTCGGGTTAGGATTTTTACTTTCATGGATAAGCTTCAGCCAGAATTGATCCGAGGCCGCTAGTTTTTCCTTTTGTGTGGCAATTCTAAAAGCTGCTAGGGTATCGCTTTGTTCGCCCTAAGTGGTAAGGGTATGCCCAGACGTGGGTACCGTGCTAACTACACAACTGTATTCAAGATAGCCTGGCTGATGAAGGGTGATGCCCTGAAACCGGTCCCAGGATGCTTGTTTATGTCCAAGGGGACCTGGCTTGGCAGTTTGGGCTGGACTGTTCCCATAAGGAACAGGGTCCTGACGGATTTGCATATGTCTGGGTCCCAACTGGGGTGGTGTGGTGAGCAAAAAAATGATGGATTAAACCCAGATCCTTGTGACTGGGGGTGAATGTTTGCATTGTCCAGCATTCCGTCCATCAATTGTTTCTTTTGCAACTTTCTAAATGTGGCATTGTCATAATTGTAGCTTGAAACCTGTGTTTTGAATTATAATTGTGTAATAAACCCACAAAACCACTCTAGCAGTTTAGGTAGTTATTGTATTAATCTTTTTCATTCAAATAGCACACACCCCAACACTTTGTTGTTTGTAACTATTGAAAAGGCCCAATTCAGGTGTCGTTTAGGGCCCAACCCCTTCTTGTTTAAAAAAATAAAAAAACTATCTAAATGTGGCATTGTCAGAATTGTAGCTTGAAAACTGTGTTTTGAATAATAAATCATTAGACACCAACTTAAACATTCCTTCCTGCTCCCAATTTAAAGTTATCACTTATTAAATGTAATAAGCTAGCTCATGTTTTCCAATGGGAGAGGTAGGCCGCACCATAGTGAAACACAAATTTAGTAGTTTTTGTACCACCAGGACATGTAATACTTAAAGTTACTTGGAAGGCTTTTTAAATACACCACACCCTGCCCTATGGGCTGGTTAGGGCCTACCCAAGAGATGACTTATATTTATTTAAAAGGGAGGTTTAGGCCTGGCTAAAGATGTATTTTGCCAGGTCGAAATCTCAGTTTCAATTGCACACATAGGGGTCCATTATGATATCGGGCGGATTGCCTCAACCAGGCTGGCAGTAGCCACCGCCAGCCTGGCGGAGGCCATCCGCCCGATATCATAACCAGATTTCCCCCCAGCCATATTAGAATGGCGGGGGGGACCACGCCGGACGAAAGACCTTGCGCCGCTTTTCCGTCCCGGTCGCCTTGCGGCCGGGGCGGAGAAGGAATAATTTTGGTGGCGGTGTCTAACAGACACCGCCAGCCATATTATGATGTCTTGTTTTCAGTGCCTTTCCGCGGTGGTGATGCCGCCACGGAAAGGCATGCGGTATTCACTCTGGGGGCCCCCAGAGTGAAGTACAGGTGGGGGGTGCACATGGGTGGTACCTGTGGTACCCCCCTTCATTGTAATTTACAAAGCGGCAGGCACCGTGCGGTGCCTGCCGCTTTGTAAATGACAATGTGAAAGTGCATTTTCAGCATTGTGGCGGGCGGTGCAGAGAGCACCACCCGCCACAATGCTGAAAATACAGGATGTGCCCGCCACTGTGGCGGCACATCCTATTAGCACCCCCAGGACCCCCGCCCTTATGGCGGGCGGTCCCAATTTACGATGGGATGACGGGCGGGCAAAGTCCGCCCGTCATCCTAATGAGGCCCATAGTCTTCAATGGCAGACTTGAGACAAGTTTAAAGGGCTGCTTAAGTGTCACAATGATTGATGCAGGTCCACTAGTTGCATTTCATGAACAGGCTCTGGGTGTATGATGTACCCCTTTAGGGACTTACAAGTAAACAAAATGTGGCAATTGGGTAGAAACCAATGTTACCACATTTTAGGGAGAGAACACATTCACTTTAGCACTGGTTAGCAGTTGTAAAATGTGGTGAGTCCAAAGGGCAGCAAAAATGAGTTCAGAAAACAGGAGGGAGAAGGCAAAAGGTTTGGGGATGACATGCAGAAAGGGCCAAGCCCATTACCCTTTTTATTTTCTATGTGAGCATGTTACAGTATACATATTTAGCCATGTCTGGTGAGTGACTTACTCCAAAGCTTCAATGGGGTACATTTCAGTGTGTATTGTTACAACTAGAAGTGTAGTAGTATTTTGTGATTATGTGTTGTCTTATTCTTCTGTGGGTATGTTTTTGTATTTGCACGTCCCTCCATAAACCTCGCCTATAATTCTCCTTAATCCTGCTCATTTTTTAGTAATTATTCCTTATTTTCCAGCCACCCTCATGCCTCTTCAATCCCACATCCCATTAATTCTACAAAAATATATACCTGTGTCAAGGAGACATCTGTACAGAATGTCAACATTGGTACACATCGATGTCTGTACAGAAATGATAGGAGAATCAGAGGTGTAGATGACCACTCAGAGGTCTGTGGTTTTCAATTTTGCAATAAATAGAAATACTGGAATACTACTTAACGTACTCCAAAATGCAGTTTGTAAATTGTGCCCAAACTATTTAAAACCAGTGAATGACAGTGAATTGGTCCAACCCTATGCTCTGGACAACGTCATTTACTTCAGCCATTTTCATAACAGGAGATGTCTCTTGACTTTCAGTCAGTCCTGTAGTATTGTAGTATTCTAGTTTGTAGACTGTAGATGTTAGAATTATGATAGGTCATAGGAATGTTGGGGGGAGATAACGGCGGCTCGTCATCTTACTCATTTACCACAAGTCTATTCACTCTTCTGTCATACCTGCAGACAACATACTTCTGACACACAACTGTAAACCCTAAACACACAGTGTGCACAGTCGCCATGTATCCAGCATTTGTCCCATGAAAACCACACATATTTTTGTACAAAATCTCTTATTGTGTCAAAAAAAAAGGAAATTGCTAAGAAAACGATTTCGTTTTTTTTGTAATGAACAAAGTTCTTAAGCTTCAGCTGTACGCATGCACCATCGGGACAGCAGTAAACTGACCATCCCTCACACACACAAAAGGTACAGCGTAGACAACAGCAATGTATGTGTGTATGTATGCACGTAGGAGTGTTTTCATGATGCAAAGTGAGTTTTGAAGCAATGGAATGATGTTCAGATACTGAGGCCGTAGGGTACAATTCACAGTCATTACAGAGGTGGGTATCAGGTGGTATCCTACTTCATGGGGGATATTGTTCCTTGAAGAGATGAATCTTGAGTTATTTTATTGTAGAAGGGCTGGACCGATTCTGATGTTTGCATGGACTGGGAAGATCTCCTTCTTGCACATTTTCTTTTCCAGCTTAGCAATATCTTGGCTCCAGGTGTGGCGCAACCTGCTCAAAGAGGTTCGGTATTTTTTGGCAAATGTACATTTAAGGCGATTGAGATGGACATGTGACCCACTCCCCCAGGTTCAATTGCCTTTCAGAAACATTGACATATTGAGAAATCATATATTAGTCTCATGTGATGTGCTTGACCTAGTCCTGTGAGCCTCTCAGGGACACCTCCGTGTCAGGGCATCTATAGACTCCCCCTTGCCCTGACAGTCCAAATCTCAATTAACCTTTCAGAAAGACCAACCACTCAGGAAATCACCCAAATTCTCTAGTTACAACAATGTTGGATGGGTGAGTATGATGTCAATGAATACCATGATATGTGCGGGCCTGACAATAGGAATACCACTAAATGCAATGTGAACGTGTTAGAAATGGGATTTCTGGTTGGCTAAGGTTGGCACCAAAGCCAGACAGAAACCACCACTCTAGTCAGGATAAGGGAGTTACACTACTAAAGTAACCCCTGTTCACCCCTTGGTAGCTTGGCACGAGCAGTCAGGCTTATCTTAGAGGCAGTGTGTAAAGCATTTACACATAACCAACAGTAATACAATGTAAGCACTAAAAAATGACACCACACCAGTTTAGAAAAATAGCCATTATTTTTATACACTTAAACAAGACCAAATCGATTAAAAAAAATCCACCATACAGTACTTAAATATCTTCAGTAGTCAAAATAACATTGAAACACAGTTCCTTGATGTTGATAGCTCCATCCGGGGCTATCACGGTGTGGTGAACAAACAAATCCAAACAGTTCTGGCTGACTGCTGCGTCGTGGGTCAGCTACGGTGTCAGGAAGACCCACAAACAGTAACTTTCAGAAATGCACAGCGTCGATGACCTCTCATTGAGCTTCCGAAGACACGGCGTTTGCAGGCGTCGGTTCCGGAGGTCGGTGCAGGAGGCGTCAGGTGCTGCGGTGCAAAGTGCAGCGGTGCGGCGTGCGGTGCCCTCAGGTTGCGGTGCGAGCAGCAGCTCGGTGGTGGCATCAGATGGCATCGTTGGTGAGACCAGGGTTGTGGTGTGAGATAAAGGTGGTGCTCGTCACGGTGCTGCCAGGTCACTGCGCAGCAGCAGCGTCACCGGTGCTGAAGCGCTGTCGTCGGCTGACAACTGGAGTCGATGGTACCGGCGTTGGTAGGCCTAGGCTGCAGTGCGGGATGAGGGAAGTGCGCTGTGTAACTTAACGAGCGGTGCCCTCGAACCACGGTGCAAGCAGCGGCGTCGATTCCGGCGTGGAGCGGTGTCGTCGGGGATACTACAGCGGCTCGGTGGCGGCATCAGCAGGCGGAGTCGGTGAGACTAGGGTCGCGTGCGGTGTTGGAGCGGTGCCCTCTGCGGTGCCTTCAAGACACGGAGTCGGCAGCAGCATTGTAGACGGTGTCAAGATTGAAGTCTTTGCTGTTCCTGAGACTTCTTGAACGGAGGCAAGCTCTACCTCAAGCCCTTGGAGGCACTCACAAAAGTAGATTGCAGAAAGTTCAGTCCTTTCACTGCCCAAGCAAGAAGTAGCCACTGCAGGCCAACACAGCAAAGCATGTAGCAAAGTGGTAGTTCCTCCTCACAACTTCTCCGGCTCTTCTTCTCTGCAGTCTTCTAAAGTTCTGGGGTTTGGGTCCCCCTTTTTATCCTCAATTTCTCTTTGTTCTCTAAAGGCAGAGAGACCTTTGCCTAGTCCAAACCCTGGTCAGTCTTGGAGCACTTTGTTGACAAGACTCCTTTTTTCCTTTCACATAGGCCAGGGACAACTGACGCACCACAGGAGGTGGAGCCAGCATTGTGGAGGGAAGGCACAGCCCTATTCATGTCCCAGGTGCAACTCCTCCCACCCATCTACATGTAGATCTTGCTATTCAGCCCTGTGCTAACTCACCCTGTCTCCTGGAATCCCCCAGCTCCTGTCACTCAAACTCCAGACAAGGAATACACAACCTAGCAGAGGCAGGCATGGATGGTTTGACAAGTAAATACCTACTTTCTAAAAGTGGTATTTTCAAACCCAGAATGTTAAAACCAACTTCACTAAAAGATGTATTTTATCAAGTTCAGGCATATGAAACTCGAATTTCTACCATGTTCCCTGAGTCGGTTAGTATTATAGGATGCTATAATCAAACTGCCCACTCTGGCCTATTGGCAACAGGTAGCCATGCAATAGTGAAAAACGAAGTAGGCTGTAATTCACTACCAGGACATCCCACACACACCAGGACATGTCCTACCTTTCACATACAATGCACCCAGACCAGGGGGGTACCTTGGGCCTACTTTAGGGGCGACTCACATGTAGAAAAGGGAAGGTTTAGAGATTTGCAAGTGTGTGCACTAGCCAAGTCGACTTGGCAGCCCCAGGCTGCGCACAGGCTCTGCAATGGCAGACCAGAGTTACACTTTACGGGCTGTCTGTGTGGGTGGCACACTCCAGTGCTGCAGCCCACCAACAGCATTTGATCTATAGGCCTTGGCACTCGCAGTGCACTTTACTAGGGACTGACACATAAATCAAATAGGCCAATTATGGAAATACCAATCCATAACATATTTTATACAGAAGCACTTGCACTTTACCACTGGACAGAAGTGAGGAAAGTGCGTAGAATCATTACAGCAGCAAAAACAGAGTCAAAACCGGGAGGTCAGACAGCAAAAACTCAGGGGAAACTCGCCAAAAGATGCCAAGTCTAAAAGAATGTATGCCGTAACCTGTGCCCCCATAACAACGTCAACCCATACATTCAATATCAATGAATACCATAATTGATACCGGCGGTAACAATGCCAATGTATACCATAATCCAGTCACGCATAACAAAGTTGTTACCTGTAGAAATAATGTTGAAGTACACCATGATCTAGGCATGCATAACTATGTCAGTATCAGTAAATGCAATGTTGATGTACTCTGTGACAACTGTACATATGATGTTGAGAATGTCAGGTAAAAATGAAATCAATGACAGCCATATTATTTTCAGGACTTCTAATCAACTTGTAATGTAATGATGTCTTGTAAAGCGCATGTATCGCCCCATGGGGTATCTCAGCGCTGTAGACCACTGGGTAACCCGTCCTGGCTTTCCCTGTGAGATGGTCCCTACTGGGTATCTCCAAGGTGAAGCCAGGCATCCCCGGCGTATGTGGGGGGCTGTTGTGGAGATGAGGCAAGCTAATGCCCAGAGTTGCCGAGTGTGATCCCTGGTTAGAGTAGGCACCGAGGTGAGAATTATCGAGTCCGCTGACCCTGGTCCACGACCCTGCCGCATCGGGAATTGAACCCTGGTCCCGGGCAATCCTCTGCTTCCGGGTCTTCTGCCTCTAACCAGTGAGCCACACCACTCTTGTAGCATTGCTATCAGATTCACCCAAGGTGACCTGCCCATCAATCCAGAGTCAGAGATACATGGTCAGACAGGTCAGTCGACCTAATCAACTCCTATTGAGTGACAGGTCAAAGATGGGGTCTCAATTAGGCCAGAGACAAAAGTGCATCCAGGGAAAACCCTGATCGATACCAATGATAGATAATTCCACCACAAACTGGCCCTAATATAACATGTATGGAAAAAGGCGTGCATTCCCCAAAAATACCACAAAGCTGATGCCACATGTAGGTGGGAACATTCATCCAATCAGGACACGACATGCAGACCACACATGGTGATCACAAGCTCCCAACACTGAACATTTAGACACATATACACTGGCCCGCACTAGCTCTCCCCGAGGTCAGAGCCATCTGTGTCCTTATCAGATACCCAAACTTGTTAATTTATGACTGAGATTTTTTTCAAGAATGCATAATTGGTTTATTGTACCTCACGAGATGTATATATTATCAGTCGAAACTTGTACAAAGAGAGAATTTCATCAGAAGCACTCTGTCAAGACTCTCCCGGCTGCTGCGTTTAATTAAACCAACTTGTTCTTGTTTTGCCAACCTCCTCTTGTCTTTTCATTTATTTGAGGTACAATCATATCTGGCCAACATTTTTGTGAGCCGTATAGGAGAGATTGTTTTATCAAGCCATACTGCTGCCAAAATACAAGGACCCATGACCGAATGGATTCACATTTCTGCAAACAAGGTCGGTGAGCACTAAGTAGACACCATCATTGATTAGAATTTCTGCTGAATCCATGGGGCAGAGATCTGTCCACAGACAGCCGTCACAGGGTTAGAGACTACATCTGATCCTTGGTCACAGTAGGTGGTGTGTGGCAAACTAGGAAAAGTGAGTAGATCACCTTTGCTTTTCCCCTAGTCAGGATGCTAGAGAGGGAGAAGGGAGCTACAGGTTTGGGGACACTGTCGGGGATACAGAGTCTGCTCAGTCTCTGGGTGTCAGTTAGGGGTCACTTGGACTTTTGGACGTGGTACAGAGGTACGGTCCATCTCTAGATGTCAGTTAGGGATCGCTTGGCCCACTAGGCATGGTACAGAGGTACGCATAGCCCCTGGGTGTCATATAGGGCTACCACTTTGATCCTATTTTTTTGTTAAATTGGTTTTCTTAGGGGCTGCCGGTTTCTCAACAGTAAAAAGCACAATTGATGGACACAATGCTGATCAATGTCAAACATTCACTCAGTACAGAGATCTGGGCCTAAATCCATCATTTCTTTGTTCCCAATGCCATTCAAGTTTAAACCCAGTCATATGCAAATCAGTCATGACCCTGTTCCCCAAGGGAACACTCCAGCCCGAACTGCACCAGAAACAAGCATCCTGGGACCGGTTTTGGGGCATCACCCCTCATCAGCCAGGCTAGCTTGACTCCTGTGGCATGAAGAGCACGGGGCCCACGTCTGGGCATACCCGTCCCACTCGGGCTGATAAATGCAAAAAGAACAATAGATGGACAGAATGCTGATCAATGTCAAACATTCACCCCAGTACAGAGATCTGTGCTCAAATCCATCGTTTTTTGCTCCCCATGCCATTCCAGTTTTACACCCAGTCTTATGCAAATCAGTCTTGACCCTGTTCACCATAGGAACAGTCCAACCCGAACTGCCAGGCCTGGTCCTCCCTCGACTGGAAACAGTTGCAGTGTCTAAAAGAAATGAGAGGTGGGTTTTTTCTTTTTTAACAGCGGCCGCTGGGCAGTAGGCAGTCGGTACGCACTACCACTGGGTGTGATTTAGGGTGTAAATCAGACGTTGGGGAAAAGAAATTTGAGCATTGGTGAATAAGGTGTAGATTGTGTCCGGCCACAGAGGGCTGATACTTGTCCGGTTATTCCTATTTCTCCACACAAATTGTTGCTATTTTTGTCCACTGAGACGATAGTGGCAGACTATCAGGCTCAATTAGCTCTGCGTGTTATGTGGGGCATCCCCTCTCCTCTGGCTGTAGGCGCTATGAGGAGGTCTAAGTGTTTGGACTAAGCATAGGCTGAAAATTCGTTCCGCTCGCGTAATTTGCGGATTTTCTGCGATTTCGCGATCCGCGAATCTCACGAAATCGTGGTAAAATCCGCGAATCAGCGGGGACGGATTTTCAGCCAAGCACTTACAGGGTTACTCAGCTGGTGCAAAAGTTGAAGCTAATTTTTTGTAACCGTTTACAAAAGGGTTATAAAGAAATTAACTTTAACTTGGGCACCTGCTGCTGTAAGCCTGTAAGTGCTTCCTGGCGCCTCGTTGCCTGACCCTTGAAGCAGGGTCATAGAATAATTACAAGTAGGCAATGAGGCGCCTGTCACGAAAATTAAACCTCAACAGGAAGCACTGACAGATATAAAAACAAGCATTTGCAATGCAATAGGTCTCGCATTAGGAAAGTTTGAGCTAGTGGTCTTGTAAATGACAATTTTTTTTATTTATGTGTTGGTTTTGAAAATAGCTAAATTAATAGCTTTGTCATTTACAATGCCAATAGTTATAACTTTCTCAAATGTGACACCTATAGCATTTGTAATGCAACATGTTTTGTATTTACGTGACTTAGCTGTATTGATATTACAAATTACAATGGCTTTTAATTTTTTTAAATAATTAATACTTACATAAAAGTGATTTTAATTTATAATGGCAATAGCTTAAACTTTTGTAAATACCTTTTGTGAAGATTATGTTCAGTGTATTTTATTGTGACGAAAATCCAAGAACAGAAGTGAAATATTAACATCTTTTTGTGACATTTGTAATAAAGTTTGAAACATTGAGAGAACATATTTGAACCAGTTGTTGTTGAATGGTTGCGCAGATTGATGCTGGGGTGGCGCTGAGTGGGGCTGTGGTGGTGCTGAGTGGTGCTGTGGTGATGCAGAATAGTGCTGTGGTGGTGCTGAGTTATACTGGGATGGTGCTGAATGATGCTGGGGTGGTGCTGAGTGGTGCTGTGGTGGTGCTGAGTGATGCTGTGGTGGTGCTGAGTGGTGCTGTGGTGGTGCTGAGTGATAAAGTGGTGGTGCTGAGTGATGCTGTGGTGGTGCTGAGTGATGCTGTGGTGGCTCTGAGTGGTGCTGTGGTGGTGCTGATTGGTGCTGTGGTGGTGCTGAGTGATGCTGTGGTGGTGCTGAGTGATGCTGTGGTGGCACTGAGTGGTGCTGTGGTGGTGCTGAGTGATGCTGTGGTGGTGCTGAGTGATGCTGTGGTGGTGCTGAGTGGTGCTGGGGTGGTGCTGGGTGATAATATGGTGGTGCTGAGTGATAATGTGGTGGTGCTGAATGATGATGTGGTGATGCAGAGGGCAGAAAGGCACAAAAAGCAGTCCAACAAAGGGCAGAAGGGCAGAAAAACAAGGGAAAAACTAGTCTAACAGAGGGCAGAAGGGCACAAGAAAACAGTCTAACAGGACAGAAGGGCAGAAAAACAAGGGAAAAACGAGTCTAACAGAGGGCACAAGGGCACAAAAAACGAGTCTAACAGGGGGCAGAAGGGCTGAAAAACAAGGGAAAAACGAGTCTAGCAGAGGGCAGAAGGGCAGAAAAACAAGGGAAAAACGAGTCTAACAGAGGGCAGAAGGGCACAAAAAACGAGTCTAACAGGGGGCAGAATGAATCCCGCCCTGCGTGTTTGTCCACGAAGATGCCACCTTTTTGTGCAATACCTCTAGTCAACTGGAGTACTTTCTACTGTCTAATCAGTAAGTGCTCCCTCGTTGGCTAAATGTATAGGGGCAGATTTACAATAACTGGCGCATCCCCAGGGATGCGCCAGTTATTGTGCGCCGCAGCTCCGCCACCCATGGTGCGCCGCATTTACAATGCGGCGCACCATGTGGCAAAAACGGCACAGATGCGTCAACCATCTGTGCCGTAAAAGCAGCGCATTGCTTTAGCTGCGTCGCGCTTGCGAAGCAGCTCCAGCAATGATCTGGGGGGCCCTATCTCCCCAATGCTGCATCAAGCCTTGCGCCTGCTTCAAGCAGGGGCAGGGTTTTGACGCAGCATTGGCCTAAAAGTGACTGAGTGAAATCTTGTAGATTTCACTCAGCCACTTTTAGGAGGCGTTCCTGTGCAGGAACGCCCTCCCCTGCGCTGGAACGCCTCCTGATGGCGGAGGGCTTTACAAATTGACGCATCTCTCAGATGCGTCACGTTGTTAATACCCAGCACCATGGCGCAAAAGGTCTCGGTAGAGGGTGGCAGTGGTGAACCAGAGTGTGGCAGTGATGAACCAGAGGGTGGCAGGGGTGAACCAGAGGGTGACAGTGCTGAACCAGAGGGTGGCAGGGGTGAACCAGAGGGTGGCAGTAATGAACAAGATGGTGGCAGGGGTGAACCAGAGGGTGGCAGTGGTGAACCAGAGGGTGGCATGGGGAGCCAGAGGGTGGCAGTGGTGAACCAGAGGGTGGCAGGGGTGAACCAGAGGGTGGCAGTAATGAACAAGATGGTGGCAGGGGTGAACCAGAGGGTGGCAGTGGTGAACCAGAGGGTGGCATGGGGAACCAGAGGGTGGCAGTGGTGAACCAGAGGGTGGCAGGGGTGAACCAGAGGGTGGCAGTAATGAACAAGATGGTGGCAGGGGTGAACCAGAGGGTGGCAGTGGTGAACCGGAGGGTGGCATGGGGAACCAGAGAGTGTCAGTGGTGAACCAGAGGGTGTCAGTGCTGAACCAGAGGGTGACAGTGGTTAACCAGAGGGTGGCAGTGGTGAACCAGAGGTGCTGTGATGAACCAGAGGGTGGCAGTCGTGATTTAGAGGGTGGCAGTGGTGAACCAGAGGGTGACAGTGCTGAACCAGAGGGTGGCAGGGGTGAACCAGAGGGTGCTGAGATGAACCAGAGGGTGGCAGTGGTGAACCAGAGGGTGGCAGGGGTGAACCAGAGCGTGGCAGTGGTGAACCAGAGGGTGGCAGTGCTGAACCAGAGGGTGACAGTGGTTAACCAGAGAGTGGCAGTGCTGAACCAGAGGTGCTGTGATGAACCAGAGGGTGGCAGTCGTGAACCAGAGGGTGGCAGTCGTGAACCAGAGGGTGACAATTCTGTACCAGAGGGTGGCAGGGGTGAACCAGAGAGTGGCAGTGCTGAACCAGAGGGTGGCAGTGGTGAACGAGAGGGTGGCAGTGATGAACCAGAGGGTGGCAGTGGTGAACCAGAGGGTGCTGTGCCCATACACGACTGCATGGGTAACTTCGCCATGCAAGCGGCCCGCGAACACGCAAAAAGTCCCGCAAACACGCAAAATAAATTCCGCAAATTCGCACGAATGCGCGGATTTTGCGGATTGCGGATTTTGCGGATTGCGAATTCGATTTTGTGTGAATTCGCGGGATTTCGCGTGAATTCGCGGAACGCGAATTCACAAATTTCGCCCATACTTAGCTTGGACAACATCATAATTTTTTCTGTCAACCTTTTCTCTTTTTATCTCTTTTAGGTTTTTCCATGTATGCATTTTTTTAATTTTGTAGTGCTGTTCAAATGTTTTGCAATATTACTTCATGTTTAAATGTTAAGTCCATGTTAGTGAGTCTATGCTTTATGAAATAATAACCATGTCTTCCAAAATCAGAATTTCAAGTTTGCTAGTTTACTGCTACAAATCAACTTGCACTGTTCCGAACTAACAATTACACTTTTTACAAGTTGGTACTATTTCATTGCATTTGTCTTTAGTTTGTTGTTAAATGTTCCTTTTCCCTGATGCATCAAAGTTATAGAGTTTGTTACCAGTTGATTTTTTTCGTTACCCCTGCATATGCACAGTTCCCCACAATTAGAAAATAAAATCATTTAGAAATCTCAAGGTGATAACATTATGTAAAACTCCTTAAAACACGTTCCATAAACCCATTATGGAGACTCTACTTGACCATATGCAAGTGAGGTTCCCCACCCATTCTTGGAGATTAGAGAGCCACTGCAGCGAGTGGCATGCCCACACCAAAGCACACGCATTTCCATGATCTGTGGGGGGAACATTCAACATCAGTATCATAGAACACACCAAAACCTACACTCAGACCAGACATATGGGCCAAGAGAGAGATATAAAATTGGCCCTGTTAGGACTATAGGCTGACCACAGGGTGGCTTCAACACGTGATGCATATGACCCCAGAGCTAGTAACATCAAGGAGGAAAACTCCAACTACTCTGAATCCGACAGCGAGGGCAAAGGCATAGGGTGGGGTCCACCAATACCAGGAAAAGACAGGAAGTGCACACCAAGGACCACCCAGGTACTCAAAGACATGTTCACTCCGCTGACAGCCGAGGGCGAACCTGAGGAGGGCCCTGTGGTCACAGTGTTAATAAGTTAGACACCATACCACTTTCTTGTGGATACAGGGTGGCAAGGTTATGTTTGTGGGAAGAAACAGCCCCCATATTAAAGACCACAACCAGAATACAGGTAATTTGGGGTTCCGTGGCCAGGGTCTCCATCACCGAATCCCTTGAGCTACAAATAGGGTAGAATTAGATCAGGGAACAGTTGTACTATCCATCCTCCCTGTTCACTATATTAGGGTGGGAACTATTGTCCAAAGTAAGGATGTCCTTCCAGTTTACCATGGATGGAACATAGCCTGTTCCTCCTGTGTAACCTCCCCTCTAGGTCACAAACCGGCAAACTCTTCTCATATCCCGCAAACGCCAGCCAGGGTGATCTGAGACCATCAAGCCCGCGTTAAAAGGGTAGTTCTGGATCATATAGAAAACATCTTAGAGATGTATAAACTAGCTCTGTAGTGTACCAGCCGCGTAAATGACTTCTTGGTTTCACCTTACTGTAAACCTTCCCAGAGTTCCTCATTCAAAGTAGTCCTAGCCTGTTTCCCCTTTGCAGGAACTTCGTGTCCCCTCGTAGGTATATGCCTATGAAAACGAGGGAATACCCCACTCTCTGAGAACACCATCCCCTTCATTTGAACAGAGATGTTTCTGTGGGATCCCTGAGGCTGAACATATTTATGTAAATTGCACACCTGTTGGGGATTTCCAATTGAAAGAAAAGGCTGTTCTGTCTGTCTCTTTTGCTTTTATCTGTTTCTGTTCCCACCTACATGATTCATCCAGGCTACGTGGCCTGTGTTTACACTAAGAGCCTTTTGTGACTTAAAATGTTACTGAATTGTCCTTCAGCAGGTCAACAGTTAATGCTTAATTGGAGAGCCAAAGAGAGTCACTGGAGGTAAGGCAGCCAGCAGAATTTTTTTTTGTTCCAATATACTTTCAGGCAGCACAAAGTACACTTTGTAAATGCTATGTTTCCACTCCACTTATTATAAATCTACTTGAACGTTAAATACGCCAGCTTTGTTTAATCGGTTTCACTCTTCATGCTTCAGTGAAAAACTATGACACTGATTGGCATTGTCACATAGCACAGATACCAACAAAACCAACAGGAAAAGGGAAACCTCTCCAAACTGATGCTGTTACTAACAGAGGACCGAAAATTACTGAGAATATCAAATATAAAATACGTTTTAAATCACAAATTAAAATTATCACAAAATAATGTAAGTGTGAGTGAATCAAATAATTGCAAGGCACTAGCTAACTTGACCTATGATTTGGATAAGATCAATTTATAAAATCTTCTGATAGATTAGAAGATTATGAAAACACTCTATCATTATCAAAGTCATCCATGGAGCCCTTAGTAAAGGCGCTGACTAGACATATGTCTTCAAACATATGAAGTGACAACGCACTGAGGAATCGCTATTTTACATCAACCATAACTGAGGAACTGACTCAAATTTATAAATGATTCTGAAAAATGTTTCTAATTCTATATGTGTCTGTCATTTTGGTATCAAGGTTGACCAATAATTATAGTGAAAAATTAGATTAATGAGACATGCAAGCTACTATGGAACAGAGTTTATTGATGTAAAGCGTGCAACGATAAAAATATAGGTGGTTAAGTGAAGTATATTTGAAATAGACAAAACTAAAGTATGGACATGAATGTCTGTTGGGACGAAAAAGTCCTCTTCAATTATGTGTACCGCTGTCCTGAATATCCAACTGTACTGTTATCTGGATCCCTAATGCTGATTTTTCTTGTCATAGGTAAACACTGATCATGCGTGTGCACCATGACATAGACCTGTCTCATGGATGGTGCCCTTGTTGGACCAGGATGGGCAAACAAAGTGCTACCATCATGAGTGATGGAAGGCTACCGTCTTACCCAAGAGGTAAGCAGCACAAGCACGGTGGTGGCAGCATACTGTGAAGTGATCAGTAGGATTTATCAGGTCCTTTTTAACCTGTATCACAGGAGTGAGGCCTACAGGCTCACTCACTTTTTAAAGTTCTGCTGCTGTGTGCTTAACTTACCCCTTGACCCACATCAGTTGGATGTTAAGTGCTGTGCAGGAGTAGTGAATCTCCGCTGGATGTGTATGCCTGGGAAGGATGCAATACAGGGATAGGGCAGGGCTGTGCAGTGCAGTGCATTCATGGTGGGTTCATGTACTGGGTCTATGAGTACCTGCAAGGAGTACAGTACTGTGCAGTGTGTGCATGGTAGGTGCATCTACTGAGTGAATGTGTCCCTGCGAGGATTACAGTCCATGAAGGATGTAGTGTTGTGAATCAAGCGGCTGGTGAATGTGTGTGTTGAGTGTATGCGTGCCTGCAAGTGGCACAATATAGAAACACTAAAGTACTTTGCAGCACACGCAAAAGGAATGTGTGTGCTGAGTATTTGTTTTCTTGTGGTGGCACATCATGTAGATGACAGTGCTGGACAGCATGTGTGCTGGGTACGTACACTGAGTGCAAGTTTGCCTGTAATGGTACATTGCTTGAAGTACCCCGTGTGCCATTTTAGGGGACCCAGGCCTACATGGTAAAGACATGAAGAGTATCCCCACACAGATTTGTGTATTGTTGAATGTGAGCTGTGGGGGCCATTCTGGAGACGGGAGAATTTGACTCCTCCTGCACACTTCAAAGGGTGCTCTTTGATTCAGTGATCCCCTGTGTAAGGAGGTGCCTAAAGACTGCCTTTGCGTAGAAGGGGTGCAGCCTGCACAACACTGTTGCAGAAACATGGTATGCCAGGAGGAGTTGCCGGAAAACAGAGTGACATGCAGTAAGGGCTGAAGCCTTGCATAGCTGCTGTGCAGCAACATTTTATGCCAAGCCCGGCTGCCTGCAGTACTTGTATCATGTTGATCAGATCCCGTAAACTGTGAGTAGTGGTGACCCGTAGGTCACCGGGAGCAATAAGGACTGTGACTGACCCGGTCCCATAAAATGAGTGAGGATGCTGTGGGAGCATCACCATCCCAGCTTGGAATCGAGGACAGGAGCTTCAGAATCACTCCACCAACTCCTTTTCAGGAGTTTAGAAGCTTACCATACAGGAAGAGCGCAGGAAAACCTCAGGTCGATGCCAGAGCGCAACTGCGAGGTAGAGGGACTGAGTCTGCTGAGTGCAGCCAGTGAGTCTGCATGCAGACGACTCACCTGATCAGGACCAGAGCTACTGTGAGCACCCACAGGTAGGGCGCACTCCAAGACTGCATGCTTCACTTCTACCGGAGAGTGCAAGATTATTTCCTGGCCTAGCAGCCCTGGACACCGTTGACTTTAAGAATTAAAGTGGCCGCTTGAAAAATGGGTTTCTAGTTGAGCATTCCCTGACAGAGAGGAAAGAGTGAAACACAGAATTTCCATTGAAACACTAGAGCCCTGACCTCAAGGGAAAATGTGTTATTGTTTGTAAATGTCATATTCTTCCTTTGAGTGAGTAGAGCTAGAAATGAAATACTACTCTTTTTTTTTATAACAGTGAGTATTTGACTGGACATTGATTTGTTACTGTTGCTGTTTGATCTTTGAGTTGTAAGCCCATGTGCACTGTTCTGTATCCACACCTCCCACCCAAGGGAGCCTTGACCTACTCATCTCCGTCTATCACTGAGAGTCAAGTGCAGAACGGGTGCTTAGTCCAATTGCTTGGGTTCCATAGTAGGTCGGGCCCTAGACATAAGGATTAAAAGACATCAACTCCCACGGTTGGGCCTAGTAGCCCCTGTGTGCTTCGTGGCACCCTGGACCGTGTTCTGACAATGTCTGTGCTATGTCTCTGTATTTTGAAGGATAATGTGCTTACAATGATAACGTAAGTAGAGTTCTGAAATGGAAATACAGTATATGCTATTGTAAACTATAAAGTAAATAGAAATTGTGACAGAATATTCCTTTATGTTGATAGAATTTGAGACAAATTTTGATTAATAAATAGCAATAAGCACTTATTGCAGAAAAATAACAGAAATATTGTAAGGGAGTAATCACTGTTGTTTTGAAGTTTACATTTATATTGAAAAAGGTAATCCCCTGGTTTAAAATACAGTAAATTAAGACTTCAGCTCATTGTGGTCCTTGTAGCCCTCTCAATAGAAAGTAGATTTATAAGCAAAATGTCTGAAGCATACTGAAACGGCCATGAGTAGCAAAGTGCAAAACCATAATGTGTTAGCAATTTTGCTGCCGTTAGCAACTATAGCACCGCTTAAGCAGAATGCTATACGTAACATATGGGATAAAGTACCCCGTGTCGTAAACCACTGAGAAGTTCCATGACTATGGGGCTCATTAGGATGTCGGTGAGACAGCCACCGACAGCCTGTCGGTGGCAGTCCCACCGACATCCAGCATTACAATCCGACCTCCACATTAAGATGCGGTCGGTCAGACCGCAACGGCCAGAGGGACGAATCAACACTTCCGATGGACTCAAGGAGCCTGTTGCCCCTATTGTATTCTCTACAATAGGGGCATTGCCTGCGAAGGCACCGTTATATGGATCACAATGTACCTGTCCCACATTCTTTCCATGGCATTCGGGCTGCCATAGCAGGCTGTCGGAAAGTGACTTTGGGGCCCCCAGCTGGCACACTTTGCATGGATATTTCAAAACATACCCTTTTCCGGGCAGCAGCACAAGCTGCAATGGAAAAGGGGATGTTCCTGATCGCCTATACAGTGGTTGCTTCTTAATTTGTCATGTGGAACCGCCGACTACGTGTCGGTCGGTTTCCAACCCGCTGCGATGGTGGTCGGAAATTAGGCCCTATATACAGGAACGAGGCCAAAGGCTGAATTCTTTTTTAAAGGTCATGGAACTCTAATGTAACTTGCAATATCCTTTTAATGTATGGCAGATTGTACTTTAATTTTTATAACACACGATCACACCATCACACTTCTTTCAAACCACTTAAATGATTGGTGTGTTGCTCTCCGACGTTCATTGTAAACAAAAAGAATTAAAGCAGACTCTGTAGTGCGAAAACAAACACACAAAAAATGAGTTGGTCATTTTTACAAAATGGTATTCAAATTAGCTTTATGTGAGCCAAATGTTTAAAAATGCTGTATCTCAGCATGTATGTAAACATGCATAGATGTTATCTTTAATGTGTTAAAATAAACGTTTTGCCATACATATTATCTTTCTGTTCCCCACAGGTTGACCACGTTTTCTTTTTACAAAAATGATATTATATAAAGGAAATGCAGCTGTAGTTATGCTCCCTGACCTGCCTTGCACCTTCCCGGCTGGCGCTGGAAGCAGGCACTTTGATGTCAGACATTAACTGTGATACATTTTTCCAAATTTCCAGTCCTATTGTCAGCTATGGTATGTCCACCAAAAGCATCCTTTGAAGTCTTCATGATGCCAAACCTTTGATGTCAAGTTGTGGAAAGATTTCTCAGTACCGTTTTTGCAGGCCTAAAAGTTGTATGTAAATCTGGTGTCCCAATTCCAAACTGAACCGGGGGCAGGGGAAACCGTGCCTGACTGTCAAGCTTGCTTTGTAATTTCCTGCCATCTGCCAAGCAAATGAGACCAAATTGCCTTTGGCTCCACACTGACTGATATGCCTCATGGCCATGTTACATAAACAGTGCCCTGGGTCAGGGCTGTAAAAATAACCTTCGCTCTAACTGACCTGTACAAAAACCGAACATTTCCACTTGTTTGTTAGTGAAAATGTTATTTTCGTAAGGATGGCTTGTGTACATATCATTTGGAAATTGTGCTATCCATTTGCAATTTCACACAATCTGGATGTTGGTGAGTTTTACAGTTACTCTGAGAGGCGGTTCCAGAATGTTCCTGTGTACGCACCCAGACCACACATTCAAGGACGACCAAGGTTACTTGAATTGTGCGATTCTGCAGCCGCAGTGTTCTGCATCATCATGGTCTCACTGCATTTCCCACATAATGTATCATCTGCTGTGTACAGGAGCGGCCCGTGCAGGTAAGAGTGGTAGGCTGGAATGGGGGGGGGAGATGATTCGACAAAGACGAGGGAAAATTAAATAAATCATTAATTTTCCCTTCTCGTCGTCTGTCGAATCCCCCACCCCCAGCCTCACCGCCTCACCGCTCTTACCGCACCGGCCGCTCCCGGCTGTATAATCTGCTTATATAAAAAAACAAATGGTATGTAGCTCAAATGGATGCAAAGCTACTACAAGCATTGGAAATGCAATAGGTGTTGCATTTGCTCGAGTTAGATATGTTGGTGTTGTTAATGATAATGTCTTTTACCCATGTGTTTTGGTTTGGAGTAGAGTGGATGTATCTGGTGGATAGTGGAAATATGTAGGTTGGATTGAAATTGTTAGTTGTGGAATTATGCGGCATGGAATTGTGTGGTGTGGAGTGGATTTCTGTAGTGAAATGATGTGGTATAGTGTTCAGTGGAATTATGTGGATAGTAATTATGTGGTATTGAGTGTAATGGCATTATGTGGAGTGGTATTGTGCGTTAAGGAGTGTAATTATGCGGAATGGTATTTTGTTTTGTAGAGTGGTATGTGGTAAAGTTTAATTATGTGGTGTGCCGTGGAATTTTGTGGCATGATGTGCAATTCTGTGGTGTGGATTGGATGTATGTGTTGTGTAATTGTGTTGTTGAGTAGAATTATGTGGTTTGGTGTCAAATTATGTGGTGTGGATTAGGAATCTGTGGAGTTGAATTGTGTTGCGTGAAACAATATGGATAGATTTGCCTTTTTGGTGATGAAAATAAACAAATAGGTAGGAATTGTTGTGTAAATACGCATGATGGGGCATACTTTTGCCGCCAATTCACATAATTATGTGAAACGTCTGAGCTCAAAGCTAATGTTTTTATGCAGCAGGAAAAGGATAATGGGCAAAATGCGACAGAGCAATAAATATGCCAAAAATGCAGTGGCTGCACAATTGCATTATTCCAGCAGCTTTGGACTAGGGCAAGAGACATGCACAGTGTTGACTTTTCAGTCCGTAGTAGATTGCACTCTGGGACTTGTAGTATGTGTATAGAACTAACAGTATGAAAAGTGCTGTTAGATACAAAGCTCAGATTCGAAATGGTACTTGGTATAAACCATAGAGTGACTGACGATATTAGGAAATTTAGCAACTAACGATAGGCCAGGGGGTAGTTACCATTGGTGCAGCAGGTGTAGTGCACCGTGTTCCAGAGTTCCGGTGGGCCGATTGAATCCTGGTGATAGCTGTCTTTTTGCTACTACAACCAAAGGGGGGATTTTCCTTGCTTGCACCAGGGCCTGTGGGTGAGCTATCCTTGGTTCTGGCAAATACTGGCACTATAAATGTGTGATAGGAAATGACTATATTTACAAATGTTTGATGGGTTACGATTACTGTCACAATAAATGTCTAAGGCTACACTGTTCGTGGTAGAATATGGAAATCGTAGGTCAATGCTGGTGATGCAAAACTGCTTGCTGTACTCTAAATATGGGATGCCATTGAACATGGGCAAGCCTATTAGTACAATAGTTGTGTAATGAGGGGTGGTTACTGATACAAGAATAGTAAAATGGAGGTGCGGTAACCAAGGTTTATTAAATCATAAGGGTGTTAGAGGTGAGCCTTTTATCTCTGTTAAAAAAGTGGATTTTATTAGAGCAAAGACCCGGTAAATTATGGAAGTGCATTGCTACCTGTGAACACCTTTTTAGATGTGAAAACAAACGTTCCTGATGTAACATTGTAAGATGTGCTGGGCGCTAGGACCAGCATGGAAGGTCTAGAAGTGGGAAGAGAATGGGAGGCGGAACAGGAGGAGTCAAGGGTCAGTAGTTAGTTCGGAGCAGGGAAGTAAGGTGATAAGTTGCATCCAAATAAATCTCCACACCTCAGATGCATTTCAGTGTCGTTATTTATCCAAGGTGACACTAGATCTGGCGACGTAGGTGGTCGTGGACCATGGCTGCCCTCCTTGTGGTCTGCTGAGCGCTCCGATGCCTCAGAGCTGCTGTGCCGTGCCGTGCACCGGGAGCTCACTCTGGTCACGTTGTGCCCCTGCTGTGTTTGCTGTCTGCTCCTCTGCCTCGGAGCTGTGGGCTGGGCCGCAACCTGAGAGACCACCCCAGTTGCGTGTGCCCGTGCCGTTCCCTGCATCACCGCGATCGGGGAGGGGAGCCCACCCCGGTTGTGCAGAATCTGGGCTGTGAATTCCCATGCTGCTGCCTGTGAGTCTCATCGAGGGCGTGCATGGTCTTGTCCTAGACCCTGGGACTGCGTTAGTTTCGCCCCGAGGTACCAGTGTTTGCCTGCTTCCCTCGCTGCCAATATCGCCTGAGTGGAGACTATATTCTCGCGAGGTGCGAGATTTCACCGGCGGCCACCTTGGAGTCAGGCGCCTCATCCAATCCCTTGCTAGGATTGCCCAGCAGCCATTTTAAGGTCAGGCTGGTGTTGGAATTCACTTTGAATCTGCAAGAAATGTGTTTTCCTTATGCATTATGCACCATTACAGACTGATATCAGTGTGAGGAGTGGATCACACACTTTCTCTCCAGTTGCAAGGTCTTGATCTCCATGATTACTCATCATAGTAACCATACGTCGCTTGGCTGGTGAAACTGCGACATCCCTAGGCTCCCTGCTGTTGAGCCTACACCGTATTTTACCTGTTGAGAGTGCCAATATTATTGTACCTGCGCCAGGTGAACGGCGCTGTGAAACTTCCTGTGTTCAAACCCCGTGATATCAATCTGTTGCTCAGCTGTGTCTTGCACCTCAGTCCATCTTGTCTGGGTTCCCAACATCAAGACAGCCTCATGCCTCTGCTAATGCCAATGCCAGGCCGGATCCCCCTACGTGTACGCCGCAACTTGGAGGACACAGACTTGGCATGCTGGGAGTCCTTTTTCTACGCCCGCCGGAACCCCTAGACCTTATTTCAGGGGGAGGCATGGGCCTTCACTGGCAGGATAGCTGAAAGACTTTAAAGACTTCATGAAAGGCTCCCATCTGACCGGGGAGGATCAGCAACTGATTGCACTGCGCAATCTTATTGGGAAAGATGTTGGTCATATTCTAAAGGAACTTCGGGCTGATGCAGCTTCGTCCTATGCACATGTGCTTGACGCACTAAATAGAAAATGTTTTCACAAACGAAACATTAATTATGAAAGATACACATTCAACCTGGCATCCCAAGAAAAAGATGAGCCCATGAGTACATTCATCACAAGACTTAGACGTTTGGCTCGCTACTGTGACTTTGACTCGTTCACAACGGAAGACGCCCTTCGACTGCGACTAATAGAAGGATGCCTGTCTGAGTCGTTGAGCAGACGTCTATTAAAAAAAAGTTATTCTCTCGATGAAATCGTAGAAATGAAACAATTACATGACCAGGCAGAAGAACATGCCAAGAGAATGGAAGCTGGAAGAGGCAAAAAATGTGAACAGGCATCTGTTGAGGTAATCCTGCGAGTCACTTCTGACGTCTCCTCTTGAAGCTGCAAACTCCCAACTCCCTCAAGGATCAACCAACACAATCAGGAATGCTACACTGACTGAGTCAATTCTTCCCTAAGGGAAAGGGGAAGTGGAAGAGAAACGAACAACATATAAACAAACACTGGCTTCAGCTGTTGTTTCTCTAGAGTGTTCCAGGCCGTAAACTTTTCATTTGGTGTGTAATTCTGGTTCCACACTTTTCTGTAGCACAAGATTAACATTAATTATTCATCACCTCTAACTTTCTCCTACAGGAATTGATTAATCACTCCTATTACTGACCATGGATTCTCGTGGCCCTTGCTCGCACTCTAATGTAGGTGAAATTGCACAGTCCCATTCTTTTGACACCTTAAAAGTAATGAAGCCAATTAATTAACTTATCTTACAATTGAATTAGTTTGTTAATTGGGTTTAGTGAACTGAACTAGTTTCAATCATGCAAACTTCATACCTGAGACCTCTGCGAATCACCGCCTTAAGGATATCTGCAGTGGAAAGATAGAGAAAACAACTACCTACACTCGTTGTACATACTAACTTTTAACCATGAAACTCTCTTGTAAATGACCTCTTCTCATTTTGTGCCCAATGAGAGTTTCCTTTTACATTTCAAATATTCTCCTCAGTGTTAACTTCTATTGACATTTGTTTTTGCCAAGGTTTGTTTCTTATTCAGACTTTTATCTAAAATACACTTAACCTAAAACTGTTAACTCTATTACAATTTTGAGCTCTTAGCAAATTCCCTTGCTTTTGCCTAGGTTTGATTCTGTCTCTGGCTGCTCTTCATAAGCCTTCTTATTAATTAATTGCAGTCATTTGTCCCGCTTCTAAAACAGTTAAAGGTTCCAAAAGTCAAGGATCTACAGATCACAGTTGGCGGAAAAGATGAATCTTACTGTCCTTTTACGGTGAGCAGGAGACTTGAAACACCGTCTTGCAAGACGATGCCAAGAAGCGGCAACTCAGCTGTCAGGTAATCACGGGTCTTCGCTACCGACGAAGAAGGGCGGAAGCACAGCTGACAGGAAGCCGCGGTTCTTCACTTTCTACGGGGGAGATCGCGGCTCAATCACACGCACTGCCGCTGCATTCTGGAAAAGACCGCGACACAGGGCAAGGTTCACGGGCTAAGTTTGGGGAAATTAGTTAATAAATTAACTGGAAAGGATCGGTTGACGCACGGCTCTCTCACAAGCCGAGAGCTCAGGTTCAGAAGTGCTCGTCAGAACATTCAACGAGACGAAGCGCTGAACCGTTGGTTGAAAGGTCTATTTATAGACCCTGCACTGCCTCGAGAGCAAGCGCGAGCACAATGTCACCAAGGCTCCCGTCACGAGACCCTATGAATCTCTCTCTCTTGGAGCGCACAGTCTAAACAGCAAAACTCAGGAAGCTTTACACATTAACATGAAATCAACAAGCATTGCCTAAAACAATTTCCAAAGGCTTCTATTAACTATAACTAGAGTTAGAAATGACATACCTAAGTCAATTCAAGCATTTCTTTTAAAACAAAAAATTGAACTTTCTTTTTCATCAAATATTAACAGAACAAATTACTCAGAATTAGAAAGACGACCAGTAGCACCCCTAACAGTTCCTCCCCCCAAAGGTCGTCTTACGGGTCGAGGTTTATCAGGATGTAAAGCATGAAAAGATCTAACAAGTCTAGGGGCATGAACATTCCTTTCTGGTTCCCAAGAACGTTCAGAAGGATCATAACCCTTCCAATCAACCAAATAAAACAAGACACCCTTAACTCTCTTTGAATCTAAAATAGATTTAACTTCGTATTCAACATGATCTCCAATAACCACTGGCGGTGGTGGATTATCAGGTCGAGTAGAAGATTCAAAAGGTTTCAAAAGAGATACATGAAATACAGGATGAATAGCATACTCTTTAGGCAAAACCAATTTCAAAGACACAGGGTTCAGAATTTTCTCAATTTGAAAAGGTCCAATATATCTTGGTTTCAACTTTCTAGGACCCTCTAACTGAATGTTTCTTGTAGACAGCCAAACTAACTGCCCTTCTTGATACAATGGAGAAGGTTTTCGATAAGAATCTGCTGTCCTTTTCATAGCTAACTTACTTTTCATCCATTGTTTTCTAGCCTTATCCTGAATATTGATTAAAGATGTCAGTCTATCAGTGACTGCAGGCATGGACTGTTGATTTTCAGGCAAGAGAATTGGAAGTGATCTAGGATGTTGTCCTGAAATAAAATAAAAAGGAGAACAACCCAAGGCCGAATGTGTGGTATTATTATAAGAAAATTCCGCCCAAGGCAAAACTTCATCCCAATGACCAGAAGAAGAAGTTAACAAACATCGTAAACCCTGTTCAATATGCTGATTAACCCTCTCAGTTTGACCATCAGTCTGTGGGTGAAAAGAAGAAGACAAAGCTAATTCAATTCCCAATTGTTTGCTAAGCTGTGACCAGAATTTTGAGATAAATTGAGGGCCTCTATCAGAAATTATCTTTGAAGGAAGACCATGAAGTTTGACAATATTTGATAAAAACACTGAACTAAATTCTGTTGCAGTTGGAATTTTGTGTAAAGGGATAAAATGTCCCATCTTGGAAAGCAAATCAACCACCACTAGGACTGTGGTAAAACCATTGGAATTAGGAAGATCTGTAATAAAATCTAGACTGATTGTGTGCCAAGGTTGAGGAGGAATAGTCGACGGATGAAGTAAACCCATAGGAACAGTATGTAAAGCCTTTTGTCTTGAGCAAACTGGACAGGTTTTCACAAATTGCTGAATAGCAAAAATCATTTTTTCCCACCAAAAATTACGCTGACATAAATCCAAGGTTTTATTAATGCCTGGATGTGCAGCAATAGCCAAATCATGATTCCATTGTATGACCTTATCCTGACATTTTTTTGTGGGAACAAATAATTTACCATTGTGATAAAACAGACCTTCTCTAATTGAATTCCCTTTCTTAGATAACCACTCATGAACGTTAAAAGCTTTTAATTCTTTTTTAATAGAATCTAAGAAACTTTTAGAATGAATCTCTGCAGCAATCTTCTCCTCAGACAAAATACTTGGTGGATCTTTTACAGAAATAAGATCTTTTTCACAAACTAATTGTGAAAGTGTGTCAGATAACAACTGCCTATTTCCAGGCCGATACGTAATTAAAAAGTCAAATTCACTGAAAAACTGTAACCATCTCATTTGTCTAGGAGTGAAAGCCTTAACCGTGGAATAAAATTGTAAATTTTTATGATCAGAAAATACTGTGATAGTATGTTTAGCCCCCAAAAGATGGTGTCGCCATTCCTGAAACACATCTTTAATGGCTAAAAGTTCTCGTTCAGCAATAGTATAATTCTGTTCTGCTAACAAAAGCTTCCTTGAAAAAAAAGCAATTGGGTGTAAATGACCAGAATTTGAATCCTTTTGAAGCAACACACCACCAATAGCTGTCTGAGAAGCATCCGCTTCTACAAAAAATGGCCTATCTGGATCAGGATGAACCAAAATCGGAGCTGAAGTAAAAGACTTCTTTAATAAAGAAAAAGCTTGATCTGCTTCTTCAGTCCAAGAAAATACCCTCCCCTTCTTAAGCAACTGAGTAATGGGAGTGACGATCTCAGAAAATTTAGAAATAAACCGTCTATAAAAATTGGCGAATCCTAAAATTCTCTGTGTGTCCTTAATTGTAACAGGAATTGGCCAGGTTAAAATTGCTTCAACCTTTTTAGGATCCATATGGATTCCCTCAGGTGATAAACAATAACCAAGAAATTCCACCTTGGAGGCATTAAATACACATTTTTCAAGTTTTGCATACAATGAATGATCCTTCAACCTCTGTAAAACTGCTTGAACATGTTGCACATGCTCCACTGAATTTTTTGAATAAATCAAGATGTCATCAATATATACAATACAACAGACATCTAACAAATCATGTAAGACCTCGTTGATAAAATATTGAAAGGCCGCCGGAGCATTACAAAGACCAAATGGCATAACGGTATATTCAAAAAGACCAAATTTTGTGCGAAAAGCTGTCTTCCACTCATCTCCTTCCTTAACCCGAATCAAGTGATATGCACCTCTAAGATCAAGTTTGGTATAAATACTGGAACCTTTAATTTGATTTAGAAGTACCGGAATCAAAGGTAACGGATATCTGTTTTTAATTGTTGCGTTATTAACTGCCCTATAGTCAATACAAGCTCTCAAGTCTCCAGACTTCTTTGCAACAAAAAAAAGTGGCGACGAGACTGGAGAAGTGGAGTGATGGATGAATCCGAGTTCTAAAAGTTCATCCAAATATTTTCTCAGATAATCATTTTCTGGTTCAGTTAAAGCGTAAATTCTGCTGCATGGTAGAATAGCCCCAGGAATTAAATCTATTCTACAATCATAAATCCTATGAGGTGGAAGTTTAGTTGCTTCAACAGGATCAAAAACTTCTGAAAAATTTTGATACTCCACAGGTAACTTATTAATTTCGGAGTTCAAAGCAGCGCAAAAAAGAGGCATTACCGGATCCCTGGTCTCCTGATAACAATGCAATTTACAAAAAGAAGATTCTAAGGTAACAGTTCTCTTAATCCAATCAATTCTTGGATTATGTAATTCTAACCAAGGAATTCCCAGGATTACTCCAAAGGTTGGAGCATCAATCAAATCAAAAACCACCTTTTCAGTATTTCCATTATCTGCCACCAAAGTCAATGGCTCAGTGTTAAAACGAATCAACCCAGAAGTTAAAACTGAACCATCAAATGCTCTTACTGGCTCAGGTTCTTTCTTGGCAACAAATTTCAAATTTAATTTATGAGCAAACTCAATATCGAAAAAATTCCCTGTAGCCCCCGAATCCAACAGTACTGGAATACTATGCCTTTGTAATGTGGTCAAAATAAAAACCATCCGAATAGTGAAATGTTTGGGAATATTAGTAGTTACATTAGTGACAAACTGAAAGATCTTGGAAGAAGATTTACTCGAAGAAACGATCTCCACTTTCTTCGAGATTTCTAGTTTTCCGACGGAGTGGAAGGGAGGGTCTCAATTACTAGGGCTTTCTTTTTAGCAGGTTTAACAGTACAATCCTTAGCAAAATGTCCTGACTTGCCACAATATAAACACAAGTTACCCTTGCGCCCACGTTCCTTTTCCTCAACAGTTAAAGGTCCCTTAAAACCTCCTGACTGAACTGATTCAACTAAGGAATTCTTGATCTCAGACTCCTTTTTCTCTACTCTAAATTGTGAACTTCTAAATTCACTTCTAGTTTTCTCATTTCTACGTTCACCTAATCTGTGATCTAATTTAACCACTAGATCCTGAAATTCTTTAAAATCTTCAGGCAGATTAACAATATGTGCAAGGGAATCTTTCAAATCATCTTTAAGACCTCTGTAAAACAAAGAAATTCTTTTCTCCACTGGCCAGTGAGTCTCAGTCAGAAGTCTATTGAAAGTTGTAATATAAGAAATGAGCTCCTTAGTCCCTTGACGAAGACTCAGTAATTCATTGTCAGAGGCCTGAACTAAAGTATGTTTAGCAAACAAATTAGACATGGCTGACTTGAAATTTTGCAAGTTATGAAGCAAAGGATCATTATTATCAATCAATGGCATTGCCCAATTTGCAGCCACTCCCCCAAGATATGAAATTATGAAAGCTACCTTAGCTGTGTCTGACGAAAAAATTTGGGGCTTACACATGAAATGCAACTGACACTGACTAAGAAAGGTAGCAAATTTTCCATTATCTCCAGAAAACCTTTCAGGACTTGCCAATGGTACAGGAGCTGGGGTAACAACTGTGACCTGGACTGGTTGAATTCCCGTCTGATCTACTGAGGAACGTGGCTGTTGAACATCTTTTCCAAACCTAGTTGGCGCTAGAACTGGTTTTCTTTCCTTAGTAGGATCTCTCCACATGGAGAAACCAGCCCTAGTTTCATCTAACTCCTGACGAAGCGATTGATTCTCCAAACGCAAATTCTCCATTTCCACATTCAATTTTTGCACTAACTGCGTTAACTGAGGAACATCCATGAGGGCGAGTTTACAAAATCAAGAGGAAACTAGTAACTGGCTTTGTCTACTGTTGAGGTAATCCTGCGAGTCACTTCTGATGTCTCCTCTTGAAGCTGCAAACTCCCAACTCCCTCAAGGATCAACCAACACAATCAGGAATGCTACACTGACTGAGTCAATTCTTCCCTAAGGGAAAGGGGAAGTGGAAGAGAAACGAACAACATATAAACAAACACTGGCTTCAGCTGTTGTTTCTCTAGAGTGTTCCAGGCCGTAAACTTTTCATTTGGTGTGTAATTCTGGTTCCACACTTTTCTGTAGCACAAGATTAACATTAATTATTCATCACCTCTAACTTTCTCCTACAGGAATTGATTAATCACTCATATTACTGACCATGGATTCTCGTGGCCCTTGCTCGCACTCTAATGTAGGTGAAATTGCACAGTCCCATTCTTTTGACACCTTAAAAGTAATGTAGCCAATTAATTAACTTATCTTACAATTGAATTAGTTTGTTAATTGGGTTTAGTGAACTGAACTAGTTTCAATCATGCAAACTTCATACCTGAGACCTCTGCGAATCACCGCCTTAAGGATATCTGCAGTGTAAAGATAGAAGAAAACAACTACCTACACTCGTTGTACATACTAACTTTTAACCATGAAACTCTCTTGTAAATGACCTCTTCTCATTTTGTGCCCAATGAGAGTTTCCTTTTACATTTCAAATATTCTCCTCAGTGTTAACTTCTACTGACATTTGTTTTTGCCAAGGTTTGTTTCTTATTCAGACTTTTATCTAAAATACACTTAACCTAAAACTGTTAACTCTATTACAATTTTGAGCTCTTAGCAAATTCCCTTGCTTTTGCCTAGGTTTGATTCTGTCTCTGGCTGCTCTTCATAAGCCTTCTTATTAATTAATTGCAGTCATTTGTCCCGCTTCTAAAACAGTTAAAGGTTCCAAAAGTCAAGGATCTACAGATCACAGTTGGCGGAAAAGATGAATCTTACTGTCCTTTTACGGTGAGCAGGAGACTTGAAACACCGTCTTGCAAGACGATGCCAAGAAGCGGCAACTCAGCTGGCAGGTAATCACGGGTCTTCGCTTCCGACGAAGAAGGGCGGAAGCACAGCTGACAGGAAGCCGCGGTTCTTCACTTTCGACGGGGGAGATCGCGGCTCAATCACACGCACTGCCGCTGCCGTCTGGAAAGGACCGCGACACAGGGCAAGGTTCACGGGCTAAGTTTGGGGAAATTAGTTAATAAATTAACTGGAAAGGATCGGTTGACGCACGGCTCTCTCACAAGCCGAGAGCTCAGGTTCAGAAGCGCTCGTCGGAACATTCAACGAGACGAAGCGCTGAACCGTTGGTTGAAAGGTCTATTTATAGACCCTGCACTGCCTCGAGAGCAAGCGCGAGCACAATGTCACCAAGGCTCCCGTCACGAGACCCTATGAATCTCTCTCTCTTGGAGCGCACAGTCTAAACAGCAAAACTCAGGAAGCTTTACACATTAACATGAAATCAACAAGCATTGCCTAAAACAATTTCCAAAGGCTTCTATTAACTATAACTAGAGTTAGAAATGACATACCTAAGTCAATTCAAGCATTTCTTTTAAAACAAAAAATTGAACTTTCTTTTTCATCAAATATTAACAGAACAAATTACTCAGAATTAGAAAGACGACCAGTAGCACCACTAACAGCATCCTGCTCCAATCTCGCAACACCAATAGGTCTTCCCCTGCAAGGCAATGATCATCCAGATCCAAAGTTCAGTCTCACTACAGAAGCGGTCGTCGTCGCAGTACCAGTCGGACAAACGACAGGAGCGCCAACTTAAATGCTATCACTGTGGATATGACTTCTCTCACACGGAGACTTGCCCTGCATTAGGCCAAAAATGCAGGGAGTGTGGCAGGGACAACCACTTTATGAATGTCTGCGGAGCACCTCACAAAGACACCCACAGAGACAATTACAGACAATCAAGACAATCCAACACTCGCCATCATGCCAAAGCAGTGTGGGATCGCAGAGATTCTTCCACTGGCTCTTCACAGTCTAGCTGCATTCTGAAGGGAAATACCAATCCCGTTGATCACAATCTTGTGAGTCTAGGTCGCTGTTGCCAATATCGCAAGAAAGTGATAAATATGTCTGCATGGTCGCAGATCCTGACAGGCTGAAGAAAACGCCCCCTCTACATATTCAAATGGACACACACTTGGCCAAGTTTGTTTTGGACAGTGGGGCATCTCTCAACTACATTTCCGTTGCAGAATACAAAAAAATTAATCCACAACCACACTTGCTCAAAGCTAATGAACAGGTATACACATGGATGTCAAAGGAACCTCTTCTTTGTCAAGGTCAATTTCAGACTAATGTCACATACTAGGACAGGACTATTCCAGCCCGTATTCATGTCATTGATGGCCCTGAAGCAGGTGTTTTCTTCGACCAGTGCAAATACTGTACAAAGTTGATGACGAACCCAACATAGTTCACAAGTTTCCGAATGTATTCACTGGACTCAGAAAGATGGCTCATTCTCAAGTTCGATTGCATATAAATGAACAAGTGACCCCCATAGCACAACATCACAGGAAAATTAAATTTTATCTTCAACAGTCTGTAGAGGAGGAACTGCAGGATTTTCTCCAGGCTGACATCATCGAGAGAACATCAGGACCCACCCCTTGGGTCTCTCCAGTGGTTATAGTACCAAAAAAAGCTCACCTGACAAAGTGCGTCTCTGTGTGGATATGAGAGCACCCAACACCGCCATTGAAAGGGAGAGACACCCAGGACCGCACATCAGTGATATGATTGCGTCACTCAATGGTGTGCAAATATTCTCCAAACTAGACCTCAACGAGGGCTATCACCAGCTGGAACTCCACGAAAAATTGAGATATATCACCACATTCTCAACGCACCAAGGTCTATTTAGATTCAAAAGACTAATTTTGGGGTTTCATCTGCCGCTGAGATTTTTCAAAAGGCCATCAGGAAAGTAAACCAGCACATTCCTAACACCCTAAACTACAATGATGACATTCTCGTCTATGGAGCAACAATGCAAGAACACAACACAGCGCTGGACCGAGTTTGCCATGCTCTGTTGGATGCCAACGTCACATTAAACAAAGACAAATGTGAATTTCACAAATCCACTCTAAAGTTCTTTGGCCACCTGATCCTGAAAAGATTGCAGCTTTGAATGATACCCACAGTCCACGAGATGCTGGGGATGTGCGGTCATTTTTAGGCATAGCAAGCTGCTGTGCATGCTACATCAAGGATTATGCCATGATCAGTTACCCTCTGGGAAAATTGACCAAACAGGGACACCCATTCCACTTTCTTGCCATTAAACTTTCTGTTGAATCTGCCAACAACCTTGCGTATTTCAATCCTCAATGGAAAACTGAAATTACCGTGGATGAGAGTCCTGTGGGACTTGGAGCTATATTAGCTCAATATGACAAGGACAGTGATCAACATTACATTGTAGCCTATGCCAGTCGGAGATTCACGGAAACGGAGAGATCTTACTCTCAGCGAGAAAAGGAAAGCTTGGCGGAAGTCTGGGCCTGTGAACATTTTCACATTTTTAAATATGCAAAACACTTCACGCTTATCACGGACCATCAGGCCTTGATAACCATTTTTGGAAATCTTCGAGCCAAAATTCCAACCCCAATAGAGCGTTGGGGCATTCGACTTCAAGAGTACACGTACACCATCATCCACAAGTCTGGGAAAGCTGCAAATCCAGCTGACTACATGTCAAAGCATCCTAAGGCAGTGTCCAAACCCAATCCATCGCTAGCGGAGGAGTATATTCATTTTGTAGTGGCACAAGCCAAACCACCAGCAGTCCCATTGGAGGCAATCCTTGAAGCCACCAATGAAGATGTCACCCTACAAAATGTAAAACATTGCGTTCAGAATAACAGTTGGAGGCATCTAGAGGAATCCGGACAGAGTGAACAAATTGACAGTCATGAATTGTCCTCTTTTAGACATGTCAAGGATGAACTCTCAATCACCTCAGACGGTCTTTTACTAAGAGACAAACGGATCATCATTCCAAAACAACTGCCCCAAGGAGTCATTAACTTACACATGAAGGGCACAGAGGTATTGTAGCCATGAAGAGAGCGCTGCGGGAGCGAGGCTGGTTCCCTACACTTGATCAGATCGTTGAACTTACTCTGAAAGACTGCCCACAATGTCAGCTAGTAAGTCAAGAGGATCCCCCTGCGACCCTCCAAATGTTGGAATTGCCGGATGGCGTCTGGTATCATGTTGCAGTAGACTTCTTTGGCCCATTGCAATCTGGCAAGTAAATTCTGGTCATCATGGACGAATACTCACGTTTCCCAATTGCGTACCTCATTGCGTCAACCAAAGCCGCCACCACTATACCTGTGCTGGACGAGGTTTTCGCAGCATGGGGCATAGCAAAGATAGTAAAAACAGATAATTGCCCACCATTCAAAGGGCAAGAATGGGGCGCATTTGCCAACCGGAAGATTACCCCCTTGTGGCCGCAAGCCAATGGGATGGAAGAAAGATTCATGGCCACTCTAAACAAAAAAACATCCAGCAAGCAGAACTTTCAAAGTGTGATGTGCAAGTAGCTCTAAATGGGATGTTACAAGCTTATCGAACTACACCACATACTACCACCGACAGATGCCCTGTAACTTTAATTTTGGGTCGCAGAGTGCGCACAAGAATACCGGCTTGGGAAGATGCAGCAGCTGGTATTCATCAAGACTCTGATCATGAAAAACTTAGCAACAAGAGACAGACTGAAGAAGGAGAAGATGAAGGAATATGCAAACAGACGGAGAAGATCTACACAGCCATCTATCCAGGAGGGAGACTGGGTATTAGTGCGGTCAGAACAACAGAGAAAAGCAGACTGTCGATATCATGCATGCCCACTGCTGGTGACTAAACAAAAAGGAACTATGATCACAGCCACGTCAGAGGACAAGAGGATCCCAAGGAATGTGACACACTTTCAGAAATGTGCACCCAATGTCAGAGAAGCATTGACTGCACCCAGCAGTGCGTCTAAAGGGGCCACACCTGAGTTAGCAAGTGATCATCAGCCATCCACATCTCCTGATGAAGGGGATGCAGCCGACTCAAGAGGTAACTCTCTGGCCGCAGCAAATTCACAGAAGACCGGTTCGCCTGATTGAAGAACTGTAAATATGTTGTTTTATGTTATTGGTTAATCCATGTGCACAGACACCCCTTAGGTGTTTTCTTCCAGTTGTTTAGGAAGGGGGGAGATGTAACATTGTAAGATGTGCTGGGCGCTAGGACCAACATAGAAGGTCTAGAAGTGGGAGGAGAATGGGAGACAGAACAGGAGGTGTTAAGGGTCAGTAGTTAGTTCGGAGCAGGGAAGTAAGGTGATAAGATGCATGCAAATAGAGCTCCTCAACTCAGATGCGTGTCAGTGTCGTCATTCATCCAAGGCGACACTACACCAATGTGTTTGCCTGGAACAGAAAACCCAAGAGTAATAAAACAGATCCTGACTAAAGATTAAAAAAACATGAGGAGTGCAAGATATATTTTTAACAAAACAGGTTGGTCATCTCCAAACTCCTTTAAGTGTTGCTGCTCTGCAGCAAACCCTGCATGCACTAGATAGGGAGTCAACCATTACAGTCCCAGCTGAGAGGCCCACTAAAAGTTAGGAAATATCACAGAGAACCAGTCCAGACACGAAGGTAAATGGTTGACAACCACCCCATTCCGCTGGCGCAGGTCGGGTAAAATCATGCCTTGAACTGGAAACCCAAAATTCAAGCCTAAAATATTCATGCATGGTTGCACTTGCCATTCCGACATTGAAGCATTTCCTGGTGGCCCGCAAGCACTGAAGCAAGGTTTGAAGCCTTTCTTAGAGAACTATGCAAATGAGTTTAATGGATTAGCCTTGTCCCAAGCCTATTGAATACCATGAACAGCAAACACAGAAGCCTATAACCAAACTGCCACGGCTATCGCATATTGTGAGTAGCAAACACCAGTGGGTAACAATCCAAAATAAGGAAGAGACAGCTGCACTGATGAATTCTGGCTTCTTAAGCATCACTAAACCAGGCACCAGTGATAGTTGGACGAGAATCTGGCCTATGCAGGTTGCACTTGCCACGGTCATGGTCATAACAAGGGAAGCAGACATGACATCATTACAGCTGATTTTAGGCTCAAAGGCACCTAAACATACTGCAAAGCTGCCCATCAAACTCACAGCACACAATGTAAATAAGATGACATTTGTGGTGTATAATGTTGAAAAGATATTGTGTGGCTGTAGCACTGCACGATATATACAGAAGCAGAATGTAGAAGGCAATTGAAAGCTTAGTGATGTACAAGGCCAGGCAACATGTGGAACAAAACTACATAAATATATACACACTACCATCGTAAACATGAAAAACAGCTATAATACATCTAATCACCAAGGAATGAATGTATATTTAGACAAGCGCATACAAACATTTGAGGTGTGTACTATAGTACGCTCTCACAAAGGTTCAGCAATGCATCGTTGCAGTCGCAATCTCCAAAGGGTCGAGTTTTTTGGGGTTACTGTTTTATTATTGTAAATCGTTTATGTGGATTTCAGGGATAGATTACTATTACAGTTCCTTTCAAGCAAGAAAAAGCTAAAATTCTCTGGAGCTTGAAGAAAAGAGAGACTAGTATATGGGCTATTGCAAAAAGCCAAACAGGACCAGGGCGACGATTATGGTGATTCTTTTAAACTAGGGGGGCAAAATCAGCAACCATTTTAGCAGATGCATATTTTGTGGAATTCAGTTTTTGAGTACTCATTTATTTAGTGGGAACATGAGAGGTCAGTACGAAAGCACTCCCAAATTATGGATTTGCGGAATACCCAGTTCATCCAGTCAAGGTACGGGAAAGTGTGAAAGATTCAGAGGGGCCCTGAAAGTGCTTTTAAGAGTTAAAAAAGACCCTTTTTTCAGCACCCAGAGATGAACTTGCAAAAAGTAGTGAGGCAAAATGTGACGGTTGCCAGGAGAGAGTTGCGGATCACTCTCCACAAGGAGGAGATGAAAGTGACCCGTGGATCAGTCACCGCCAGGTGCAGAGGGAAGTGCAATGCTGTAAAACATTAAAAGGGACCGTCAGTGACAGGTCCAGGCTCATGGCAATAACTTGAATATTAGGAGGATGGTAGGGGTAGGAGGGGTACATCAGCAATTATTGAACATCTGAATCTCAGCACCCTCCTGTGGGGAATCCTTACCTCGGACGGAAACGGATGAGTTAACCATCAACATGATTGTAGTATCCGGCTGGATTCATTCTAGTGGTCTGCCCGTGATGTAATTTATTTATTTATTTATGCATTTTTATATAGCGCGGACTTTACCCGAAGGCGTCAGAGCGCTTCACAATAGGAACAGATATGAAACATAATGAGAAACATTACAAAATAACAGATTACAAAAGCATACGTTACGTTACGTAAGGTAATAGTGACAATTGTGAGCAAACAAAATACATGAGGTAGTAAAAATTGTGAGCAACCAAAAATACATGAGGTAGTAAAGGTAATAGTGACAATTGTGAGCAAACAAAATACATGAGGTAGTAAAAATTGTGAGCAACCAAAAATACATGAGGTAGTAAAAAGTGCACAAGAGGAAAAAGTGACAAGTGTGCAGTTACAAGAGAAAACAAAGTATAATTTGAGGTATAATACTGCAATAAGTGCTAGACACTCAGGCACAAGAACAAGCGTTGCGTAGGCAAAGGTGGCACTTGTGCAAGTATCAAAGGTAAAAACATGTGAGAGGTGTGAGAGGTAGCAAACCGTGTGTTACAAGGGCAAAGTGGTGTGTGCATGTTACAAAAGGGCACCAAACACAAGTACATGGAAAATACTGCAAAAAGGCAGACACTCCAACCACGGGAATACACTGGGAAGGCACTTCCATGGTCATGGAAAGTAGAAATTATCAGTAGTGGGAAGTCTTCCTCCAAATAACAAGAGGACGTGAATTACTTTTGGAGGTGTCTCTGGAGGAGGAGAACTTTGAGGTCCCTTTTGAAGGCCTGGGAGGAGGCGGTGGTCCGGAGCTGAGGCGGAAAGGAGTTCCAGATTCTCACTGCGTTGCCTGAAAAGGATTGGGCCATTGTTCTTTCCTTCTTGAAAGTGGGAGGTTCAAGCAGTAGATTCTCCGCATTGCGTGAAGGTCTAGAGCCTCCAGAGAGTTACAGTTTATTCGCCAGGTAGCGGGGAGAGGAGGAGTGCAAGGCTTTGTGGGTGATACAAGCGGTCTTGTAGATAGCTCTAGCCTCGAAGGAAAGCCAGCGGAGGGTGGATAACATCGATGTGATGTGATCGCTTGTTTTGGCCCCATAAATGAAACGAGCTGCTGAATGGAAGACAGACTTAAGTGGGGACAGGTGAGATTTGGGGAGGCCAGTAAGAAGAGAATTGCAGTAGTCTAGTCTGGAGAGCACCAGCGATTGCACCAGGATTATAAGGTCCTGCTCCGGGAAGAAGCAACGGATTCCCCAAAGAAGGCGCAGTTGGTAACAAGCAGATTTTGCAATTGAATTGATGTGAGGAGTTAGATTGAGTTTTTTGTCTAGAATGACACCAAGGGATTTTACGCTGTCGACAATGATGGGTTTATTGTTTAGTAGATTCATCTGATCCATCCATGATTGAACCGGGGGAGGAGAGAGTGAGGAGGAGAAGAGGAGGAATTCAGTTTTGGAGGGATTCAGAATCAATTGATGAGTTGACATCCAGTTTTGAATGGAGTCAAGAGTAGATCTTAGGATGGAGAGATCATGAGTGGAGGCAACCTTGAGGTAGAGTTGAGTGTCGTCTGCATAGAGATGATAGTGAATCCCGGATTTGCTTAGGAGGTTTCCCAGTGGTTCTAAGTAGAAATTGAACAATGTGGGTGCAAGTATAGAGCCTTGGGGAACACCTTGACCCACCGCCACAGGAGAAGAAAGACTGTTCGCTATTTTGATCATTTGAGATCTGTCAGAGAGGAAGGATGCAAACCATTTAAGCACAGTGCCCTCCATGCCCATTCTCTGTTGAAGAATATTGAGGAGGGTGTTGTGATTGACAGTGTCGAAGGCTGAGTCGAGAATCCTCAGCGCATCATCAACCACTTGCAGTAGGGCTGTTTCAGTGCTGCAGTTTTGGATGAAGCCGGACTGACAATTGTCAAGAAGATCATTGTCCTTGATATGACGAGAGAGTTGTTTTGCTACACATCTTTCTGTGATCTTCGCAAGAAAGAGAAGGTTAGTGATGGGGCGGAAGTTGTTGAGGTCATTCGCATCAGCAGTGGGCTTTTTAAGCAGAGGGGTGACCTGCCCAGTTTTGAAGGAGACAGGAAGGGAGCCTTGCCAGAGGGAGAGGTTGATCAGAGTGGTCCAACAGGAAAGGGAATGGGTATAGAAGTCAAAGGCAATGGCACTGGGGATAGAGTCAAGAGAATGGTTGGAGGGCTTTGTTTCGCGTATGCACTTGAGAAGGGCATCTTCAGATATGGGGTCAAAGCTCTGCCAAATGGCTAAGGATTTGCGCTCCTCTGGAGGTGTAGGATGAGCGACCTGATCCACAAGTGATTTCACTTTTCCATCGAAGAAAATAGCGAAATCCGCTGCTCTCACCTTGGAAGTTGGGGGAGAGCAGCTCGGAATCTTGATGAGATCGAATAGTTTTTTGGGTCTATTTTTGACAGAGTCAAGGAGGGTTTTGAAGTGCGTCGCTTTCTCAAGGAAGATGTGCTTGTGGTACTTGGATCTTGCTGTGCGAAGCATGGCTAAATTGTCAGTGGAGGGCAATTGCCTCCATTGCTTCTCCAGGAATCTTAGCTGCTTCCTTTCCTCATAAAGGGATTTTTTGAACCAAGGTGCTGAGGGAGTGGGCCTTATCCTTTTGCTTTTGAGTGGAGCGACGTTATTAATTTCAGCTGCAAGAACTGTGAGGCATTGGGAGGTGAGATCGTCAACAGCTATGTTCGGGTCTAGCCTTGGAAGTGATAGCAAAGCTGATTCACAGAGGGGACCGACATCAATGTTTTTGGCATCACGAAACCAGGAGATGGCCCTCTTGGGTTGGCCAAGAGTTATAGAGTGTGAAAGTTGAAGAGAGAATGGGATGAGGTGGTGGTCAGACCAATCTACATGAATTGGGGTAGTGGTAGAAAGCATGCCTGCTTTAGAAATAACAAGTAACACACTTTACACCCACCCACCACTGGGGTCACCAGTCAGGTGACCCTGTTAATAATAGGGGCCGGGCGCACGTGCCCTGGGCCAGTTGTAGTACCGCACTAACAGTGTTCATGTCCATGATTTCAGTAATATGTGGGCCTAGGGCCCACGATTCCACAATGGCGATGAGGCGGGTTTGACCCTCCGTGCCAGCTGCTCGGCACTGCATCATCTTCATGGGGAGCTGATGGGCCTGATTTGCGACACCGCCCCTGTCGTAAAGTCTGCGACCCCCTGCGACTGCAGCGAAGAGGGAGCCCAGCGGATCACCAGCTGCTGCCTCCTGGACCCCCGGGGAGATCAACGTCGCCTTCCAGAAGGCTCCCACAGGCGACAAGCTCTCCCAGCCCGACGACCAAGGCCATGTTAAGGAGGAGGGAGGTCGCCCGGTGCTCCTACCGACACCCCGGCCGCCGCTGCACTACAGCTGCCACAGCCCTGGTATCGGCCGGCCCAGCTGTGTGAGTTCAGTGAGGGAAACTGTGAAGGCGTGGGAGGGCGTGCCACTGCCGATGCCACCCCGGAGGCCGCTGTGACTCTGCCCATAGGAGCACCCCCAGCCGAAGGCCTACGCTGACTGTCCCACCTGCGGTCCCTGCACCAGGCGAGGAGAGGAGGCGTCCCGTCTCCCTTTCGGCATGCCGCAGAGCACCCCTGCTCAGGTCTAACGCAGCCGCACCTGTACCAAGGTGTCCCCCTGCAGCCACCCGCATGAGTGTGTCCCGTGCTACCCTACCGGCCAGAGACCTGCAAGGAAACGGCAGTCACTAGGCAGCCACAGCGCATGAGGGAACAGCTCCCTGCGCATTGTGTTCAGTTCACCCAGCAGTCAGACGGGCTAACATTTGTGCCTCAAGCTCGGCACTACTGACTAGCTCAGCCCGCTCAAAAAAAAAAAAGTAAAGGAGACAGGAAAAATGCTGGCCAGACATGGACACAAGCATGCAAACCAGCACTCACCTCTGCACTTCTCCCCTCCCCAGGGCATGAGGAGACAACAAAGCGGTGCCAAGGCCTGACGTGTCAAGTGGTCTCCCACTCATGGCCTCCCTACCGCGACATGCAGGCAACAGCTGCAGCTCCCCCAGTGGCGATTTGCTGCACCGCATCGCAGCACTGAGGAAGTGAGGGTTTTTCACCCTGCCGCACCGGCAGGATCAGCTCCGGCCTCCACGCTGGATCCCGGTGACTTCAGAGAGTGATGGCTGGAGCAGTCCTCTGTCTCTGTGCGCCTGTTTGCGAGCTTGGCAGGGGTAGTTGCAGGGTGTAGCAAAGGGTCTTGTGGCTTTCACAGGAGGGTGCTCTGCACGCTTGCGCTAGTTCCAGTTGGTCACTTTGTCTTGCGGGTGAGCCAAAGAGCAGCCATCTCGGTGTTGCTGGGTGTTTTCATCTCTCTAGTGTCTTGTGACTGAGGCTCGGGGTTTGCATATTGCTTTAAGTTATTGTCAGACGCAACAACCCCTGCCCCTTGGTGGCTACCGGCCTTCCATGCACCGGGTATTGCTGGCTCTTTTTCTCCCAGCACCTGTGGCGGCTGGTGACATTTGAAAGTGGTGAGGCGTAAATACTGCACTGTGGCGAGAGAACGAGCCCAAACCACTTATGGGGGGTTTCGGGGGTCTCCCCCGAGAAAATTTTGAAAAAAGAGTGGGCAAATGTTGCATTCTCAAGCAAATTTGAGAAAGAAAATAGGTGGCTTGGCGTACACATCTCTGGAAGTAGCCAGACAAGTCTCTTTGCACTTGCACAAATACATCACTCTCCCTGCATTGACATAGATACAGTCACCATGCACTCATAGACCCATTACTCACCCTTCTCTGACAGATCACTAAGCCAGAATTCACCCATCCACATCACTCACCCTGTACTCACACAGGCACACTGCTCAACCTGCAGTCACACAGACATCACTCACCCTGGACTCACACAGGCACATGCTCAACCTGCAGTCACTAGGCAGCCACAGCGCATGAGGGAACAGCTCCCTGCGCATTGTGTTCAGTTCACCCAGCAGTCAGACGGGCTAACATTTGTGCCTCAAGCTCGGCACTACTGACTAGCTCAGCCCGCTCAAAAAAAAAAAGTAAAGGAGACAGGAAAAATGCTGGCCAGACATGGACACAAGCATGCAAACCAGCACTCACCTCTGCACTTCTCCCCTCCCCAGGGCATGAGGAGACAAAAAAGCGGTGCCAAGGCCTGACGTGTCAAGTGGTCTCCCACTCATGGCCTCCCTACCGCGACATGCAGGCAACAGCTGCAGCTCCCCCAGTGGCGATTTGCTGCACCGCATCGCAGCACTGAGGAAGTGAGGGGCTTTCACCCTGCCGCACCGGCAGGATCAGCTCCGGCCTCCACGCTGGATCCCGGTGACTTCAGAGAGTGATGGCCCGGAAGCTTGTTTCCTTCCCAGTATAAGAATTGGCTTGGTAGTTTGGTTTGCCCTGTTCCCAGCATGCACTGGGACAGGAACAGACTAATTTGCATATAGCCAGGTTCTGAGCTGGGATGGTGCATTGAGCTAAAAAACGGTGATGGATTAAAACCATGATCTCTTGACTTGGTAAGAGTATTCTGCATCATTCAGAAACTCTTTCCATCACCACCCCCCTTTTCCAAAATCGGTTTTATCCACACTATGTGTGGGAGGGTATGCTCAGACGTGAGTCCCTTGCTCATTGCACCATCAGGATTCAAGGAAGCCGGGCCGAAGAAGGCTGTGATGCCAGAAACCGGTCCCCGGAAGCTTGTTTCCTTCCCAGTATAAGAATTGGCTTGGTAGTTTGGTTTGCCCTGTTCCCAGCATGCACTGGGACAGGAACAGACTAATTTGCATATAGCCAGGTTCTGAGCTGGGATGGTGCATTGAGCTAAAAAACGGTGATGGATTAAAACCATGATCTCTTGACTTGGTAAGAGTATTCTGCATCATTCAGAAACTCTGTCCATCACCACCCCCCTTTTCCAAAATCGGTTTTATCCACACTATGTATGGGAGGGTATGCTCAGACGTGAGTCCCTTGCTCATTGCACCATCAGGATTCAAGCAAGCCGGGCCGAAGAAGGCTGTGATGCCAGAAACCGGTCCCCGGAAGCTTGTTTCCTTCCCAGTATAAGAATTGGCTTGGTAGTTTGGTTTGCCCTGTTCCCAGCATGCACTGGGACAGGAACAGACTAATTTGCATATAGCCAGGTTCTAAGCTGGGATGGTGCATTGAGCTAAAAAACGGTGATGGATTAAAACCATGATCTCTTGACTTGGTAAGAGTATTCTGCATCATTCAGAAACTCTGTCCATCACCACCCCCCCTTTTCCAAAATCAGACATGAACACAAGCATGCAGACCAGCACTCACCTCTGCACTTCTCCCCTCCCCAGGGCATGAGGAGACAACAAAGCGGTGCCAAGGCCTGACGTGTCAAGTAGTCTCCCACTCATGGCCTCCCTACCGCGACATGCAGGCAACAGCTGCAGCTCCCCCAGTGGCGATTTGCTGCACCGCATGGCAGCACTGAGGAAGTGAGGGGTTTTCACCCTGCCGCACCGGCAGGATCAGCTCCGGCCTCCACGCTGGATCCCGGTGACTTCAGAGAGTGATGGCTGGAGCATCTGCAGCGCCACTTAGAGGCCGGGGACAGCTGCCCACCTACTCTAACAAGGAATAGAGCAGAGGCAAGCCTACACCGTCGGAGTTAGTGACCCCAAGAGGGGTCGTCAAAGGAACCTGCATACCCCAACGTCACTTGTCTCTTCGGTGGCCGTCTCTCCCTGCGCATAACCAGCGCCACGTGCCTGCATCCCACAGCCCTGGATCAACCCCTGTGGCCGACCCTGGCATCAGGAAGCGAAACCAAGCATCGATCTACCTGGCTCTCCTGCTCTGCGCCTTGCAATACTGCAAGACGAGTGAAAGCAGTCCCTTCCGCTCAGCGCCTCACACCTATGAAAGAAAAGGCAGTCCACAATGAGCTGAGGACACATCAGCTGCCGCAGGCCCAGATACAAACCTAGTGCCGACCTCAGTAGCAAAGGCGGAATCACACTGCCACCCAGTAGCCATGGAGCTACCTCGCGCCACTCACAGAGACTCCCCCCTGATGGCCCACGAGTAGAGTTCCTCAGTGACAGGAGCAGTGGCGGTGCGTCCATTGGGGGTGTTGGGGCGTTGCCCCACTAGCCATGGACGACCGCACTGCCAATGAATAATGACTTTAAATATAAATCTGACTTTTTGAAATGAAATCTCTGAGCCGAGCGCACTGCGCGCTACCTGTCCCGGGAAAAGCCCGACCGAATCGGGCATCCATAAGGAAGTGGGCCATGGGGGGCGGGGCTGCGAGAGAGTGACAGGCAGGGAGCGCACACAGACAGGCAGCGGGTGCTGACTGCGCATGTTAAATCCCGGAGTAGTCAATTTTTTGACTGCCGGCGCATGCGTACAGTGTAGACCTTCCCTCCCCCCCCCCTTAACACTCAGATACATAGGTAGGGACCCGAGCCCCGGTCTCATTTAGGGCAGATTATGTCCTGCTCGTAGCCAATCCTGGCGCAGTGGCGCTGTTCACGCTGCGCCAGGATTGGCTGCTGCAGGAGGATGGTGCCGCGCATGGATGCGCCAACGGACCTGGTGGTGCGTGGACCTGCTCAGGAGTCGGACCTCAGGTAGGATTTTTTTAATATATTTTATGTGGCGGGGTCTGGCCCAGTAGTAAGCCATGTGGCTATTGTTGTGAATTGTGAATGCAATGCTCGTCTGTGCGTAGGCGAGACTCGCCGATCTGTGGTCTGGAATGAACCGTGTCTGTACAAGTGCTGAGCAGTGCGAGTGCTCGCATGTGCCCTCTGTTTTAATAATCCCCCACCCCCGCACGACACCAAGCGAGCCACGACTGCTATGACCTGTACCCGCCATTGCCGCCAAAACACTGACCTGGTCTCCACACTCACCAGGCTGCGCACAAAACACTGTCCTGCTCTCCACACTCTAACCTGTGCACAAAACACTCCTCTCAACACCCTGACCAGTACACGAAACAGTGTCCTATTGTTCATGTTCACATTCTTAGTTGTGCACGAAATACTTCCTACTTTCCACACTCTGACCTGAGCATGAGACACGCACGCTCCTGCAATGCACACTCTCTGACCTGGGCTGCGCACGAAACAACGTTCTACTCTCACCCTCTGACCTGTGCACGAAACACTACCAAGTGCATTACAGTATGACCTATGGGTGAACAGTGTGGACACTACACCTGTGTACGACGGAGCCCTGCATTCCACATTCTCCACTGAAGCTGCTCTATGCAGTATGCACACAACACTGTCCTGCACCCATACTTTGACATGTGCATGTAAAACTGTCCTGCGGGAAAGTTGGTAGCGCATAAAACAAAGCCCTGCATACTCCACTCTGTCCTGTTCACAAAAAATGCCGTTCTCACAGGACTCTGCTCTGTGCACGAAACACTTAAAATACATCCAGTTAATAGCAGTGTGTTTGCGTAGAGTTCTGACGCATATCGCATTGTTGTTCCTATTTCGAGAACGACGTGCAACAGAAAATCTGAAATTTGGTGGCCATCTGTCGTTAAAGTGCAGTTTTGCAAACAAATTTGTGTGCGATGGTTTTTAAGAAGTGTACGGCCCGATCAGACTAGTGATGTTAAATGGCTTTATATTTAGGCCCACTTAATTATCCGCGTGAAACCCATACAATTCAGGAGTATTAGTGCTCACTACCAGAAGACAGATTTGTGAATCAGGCTCTAACGTTCCGATGTAATTCACATGAAAGGCAGGAGTAAGATACTAGTCTCAGAAAAAGTTTGATAATCAGACTAGTCCATTATCTGTCTTTCTGAGCAGGAAAAAATGTGCCGTGAAACCTTTTGGATGCATAAGCTGTATAACTCACATAGGAAAGATAACATATTTTAATAAATGATCACTGAAGCAAGGTCAGTATTTATTTTGAAAAGTGAAACACGATTGGAAAAAAATGTGTTTAGTTTGATGTTTTTCAAACGAATTTAGCAGAGGAAAGGAAAACGAGGGCCAGAGATGGACTGGTTTTTGAAATGATCAAATTAAATTTAAATAGATGTAAGTGATTTGGGAGGCGTTCTCCGGTACTCCAGAATGCAGAAGATGTGCACTTTATATTGCTTTGTTTTATTCTGTGCAATATTCCAAAGCTCTACTATTTGATCTGTCTTAGGAAACGGTGTTTCCAATTTAAGATGCTGGAAGGCTTTGTGCTGCTTGTCAATTACGCCTCACATAGACTGAATTATATGTTTGTCAAAAAAAGAGGAAAAAAAAACATAATCTAGCTGGCAGAAGGTTTCTTTGTGCCTGGAGAGTCTACCTATTCCTCTCAAAAGTGCGTTCACACAATACGCAGCTTCTTGTTGAAACGCCCATTGTAAGATACAATTAGGCATTACAGGACAAGCCCCCGATTGCCGCAAAGCCTAGTGCATCTTTGTTCAACTTTTTCCACCACAAAATGGTTTTTTTTTTAAGCATCGTGCCTCAGCGCAGTATTGAGTGCAGAGAAGCTCATGGTCTTTAGCGTCTTTTTTATTGTTTCATGCACACAGATCGCAGATTCGTTTTTTGGTAACCCATGCTTGGGAGCGATGTGCCTGTGTGAGTACAGGGTGAGTGATGTGCCTGTGTGAGTCCAGGGTGAGTGGTGTCTCTGTGACTGCAGGTTGAGCATGTGCCTGTGTGAGTCCAGGGTGAGTGATATGCCTGTGTGAGTCCAGGGTGAGTGATGTCTGTGTGACTGCAGGTTGAGCATGTGCATGTGTGAGTCCAGGGTGAGTGATATGCCTGTGTGAGTCCAGGGTGAGTGATGTCTGTGTGACTGCAGGTTGAGCAGTGTGCCTGTGTGAGTCCAGGGTGAGTGATGTCTGTGTGACTGCAGGTTGAGCAGTGTGCCTGTGTGAGTCCAGGGTAAGTGATGTCTGTGTGACTGCAGGTTGAGCAGTGTGCCTGTGTGAGTCCAGGGTGAGTGATGTGCCTGTGTGAGTCCAGGGTGAGTGATGTCTGTGTGACTGCAGGTTGAGCAGTGTGCCTGTGTGAGTCCAGGGTGAGTGATGTCTGTGTGACTGCAGGTTGAGCAGTGTGCCTGTGTGAGTCCAGGGTGAGTGATGTGCCTGTGTGAGTCCAGGGTGAGTGATGTATCTGTGACTGCAGGTTGAGCATGTGCCTGTGTGAGTCCAGGGTGAGTGATATGCCTGTGTGAGTCCAGGGTGAGTGGTGTCTCTGTGACTGCAGGTTGAGCATGTGCCTGTGTGAGTCCAGGGTGAGTGATATGCCTGTGTGAGTCCAGGGTGAGTGATGTCTGTGTGACTGCAGGTTGAGCATGTGCATGTGTGAGTCCAGGGTGAGTGATATGCCTGTGTGAGTCCAGGGTGAGTGATGTCTGTGTGACTGCAGGTTGAGCAGTGTGCCTGTGTGAGTCCAGGGTGAGTGATGTCTGTGTGACTGCAGGTTGAGCAGTGTGCCTGTGTGAGTCCAGGGTGAGTGATGTCTGTGTGACTGCAGGTTGAGCAGTGTGCCTGTGTGAGTCCAGGGTGAGTGATGTCTGTGTGACTGCAGGTTGAGCAGTGTGCCTGTGTGAGTCCAAGGTGAGTGATGTCTGTGTGACTGCAGGTTGAGCAGTGTGTCTGTGTGAGTCCAGGGTGAGTGATGTCTGTGTGACTGCAGGTTGAGCAGTGTGCCTGTGTGAGTCCAGGGTGAGTGATGTCTGTGTGACTGCAGGTTGAGCAGTGTGCCTGTGTGAGTCCAGGGTGAGTGATGTGCCTGTGTGAGTCCAGGGTGAGTGATGTCTCTGTGACTGCAGGTTGAGCATGTGCCTGTGTGAGTCCAGGGTGAGTGATATGCCTGTGTGAGTCCAGGGTGAGTGATGTCTGTGTGACTGCAGGTTGAGCAGTGTGCCTGTGTGAGTCCAGGGTGAGTGATGTGGATGGGTGAATTCTGGCTTAGTGATCTTTCAGAGAAGGGTGAGTAATGGGTCTATGAGTGCATGGTGACTGTATCTATGTCAATTCAGGGAGAGTGATGTATTTGTGCAAGTGCAAAGAGACTTGTCTGGCTACTTCCAGAGATGTGTACGCCAAGCCACCTATTTTCTTTCTCAAATTTGCTTGAGAATGCAACATTTGCCCACTCTTTTTTCAAAATTTTCTCGGGGGAGACCCCCGAAACCCCCCATAAGTGGTTTGGGCTCGTTCTCTCGCCACAGTGCAGTATTTACGCCTCACCACTTTCAAATGTCACCAGCCGCCACAGGTGCTGGGAGAAAAAGAGCCAGCAATACCCGGTGCATGGAAGGCCGGTAGCCACCAAGGAGCAGGGGTTGTGGCGTCTGACAATAACTTAAAGCAATATGCAAACCCCGAGCCTCAGTCACAAGACACTAGAGAGATGAAAACACCCAGCCACACCGAGATGGCTGCTCTTTGGCTCACCCGCAAGACAAAGTGACCAACTGGAACTAGTGCAAGCGTACAGAGCACCCTCCTGTGAAAGCCACAAGACCCTTTGCTACACCCTGCAACTACCCCTGCCAAGCTCGCAAACAGGCGCACAGAGACAGAGGACTGCTCCGTCTCTGCAAGGGTGAGCAACCACACAAGAGCCACCGATCCTGTAGAAGGGAAAAGGGACTATTGACTGTTAAATCCCAAAGAAAAATCACAGTCGCCCAACTGGCAGAGGCTGCCAGGGATTCAAATACACCAACTCAGCACAGGAAGGGACGGCCAGTCCCACTGCGCAGCCAGTGCGCCACCAGCACCGCTAGAACACGACACGCGCCAAAGCCCCAGGGACTGTCCACAGACTGAGTCGGTGAGAAGCAGGCACCACCCATACCAGTGGTGAATGGCCACCACCGCAAGCGAGGAGAGAACGCCCAAGAAGAGCGTGAGAGGCGCGCAGACAGACATGCTCTGACAGTCCAGTCAGGTGCCTGGGAGATGGCAGACATCTCCACGAAGATGCACTGCTGAAAGAAGATCCCATACATCTCCACTGCCTTAGCAAAGCCCCGCAGTGGGCCAAAGGAAACACAGAGTGTTCTCCCTCACACTACCTCAAGACAGAGTCGGCAGAGGCCCAAGACAGCAAGAGAGGAGTCGCACACCACACATGGCAGGCCGTCATGGCAACAGACACTCCACCAGCACAGCAACACGTAACCGGACGACACAGCAAGCAAGGAGCCCTTCATGCAGAGTGAACGGTCCGGACGAGCGCACCGGAAGACAGAAAGTAGCAGCCACGAAGACGGAGCAAGCACGAGGCTCCTCGAGCGAAGAGAAGAGGGACCCTGTGAAATTCCTGAGGAGGGGATGGTGACACAGGAAGTCCCGAAGAGGTACACGCAAGTCCTCCCAACAGGACAGGCCTGCAGTGGGCCGCAACAGAAAAGGAAGACCGCCACAAGGCTGATCTGCATATGGCCATGTCTGACCTGGGGTGTGGTGGTGAGCTAAAAAATAATGGATTTAGGCCCAGATCTCTGTACTGGGGTGAATGTATGACATTGTTCTGCATTCTGTCCATCAACTGTTGTTTTTGCATTTGTCACCCCGAGTGGGACGGGTATGCTCAGACGTGAGTCCCGCGGCATCCACACTGCTGGAGTCAAGCTATCCTGGCTTATGATGGCTGATAGCCAGAAACCGGTCCTGATATGCTTGATTCCGGTCCAGGGAAGAAATGGCTTGGCAGTTCAGGCTGGACTGTTCCCATGAGGCACAAGGTCAAGGCTGATTTGCATATGGCCATGTCTGAACTGGGGTGGTGCGGTGAGCAAAAAAAGATGGATTTAGGCCCAGATCTCTGTACTGGGGTGAATGTATGACATTGTTCTGCATTCGTCCATCAACTGTTTTTTTAGCATTAGAGATGAAGCGTGGCAGCCACTCTGATTATAAGAGGCATACAGCATCAAGGGGAACCTGCATTAAAGCTAAAAAATAAATAAAAGAAAAGTTCTTCCGAACTGGGAGATAAAGATGTTATGCGTAAGAAGACTGTACTTTACCGGTGCTCCTGCGACTTGAAAGGAAGTGAGGTATTGGTTGCAGGACGAGACAGGAGGTTGCAAAATAGAGTGATGCTTAAGAAAACCAATGGTAAGCAGGGGGTGTGAATACAGTGGATATATTGATTACAGCAGGTCTTGAAGTAGCGCATGCGCTGGCATGCTCGACCTAAATAACAAGGCAACATAAGTTCATGCACAGGGAAAGACCCTTTCCAAATGCTTACTGATCATCTTTCAGCTGCTAATTGCTGTTCTTGGGTGTTAAACTGTTACTAATGTAGTGAATCCTTGCCAAGAAAGTGTTACCATGTGTTCTGCATTATGCCACATAATTTACCTCTTCTTGTCGCATAATTCAGTCAACTGAAGCAGTGCAATAATAGGCTCCAACATATACACATCACTTACACACATTTAAATGTAATTTATATACCCAACGTGTCTTTAACTTCATTAACCTGTTAGCAACACTTGAATAAAATAATAGGTAAGGGTTCATGTATAGTTGTATTTGGTTGAATAAAAAACCAATGTAACCATATTGAAGTCTCAATAAGGATTGTCTAGTTGCCAATGGCAATAACATTGTAATGTACATCCATTTTGATTCTCGAGTATGCTTGCTTGTAATTAGGCCCCTAGTTGAACATGTTTGCTCTAAATGCTGCTAGAATACTGTTTTATCGCCTATGCAGGTGTGTTACAGAATTCCATGGTAGCTAGAGAAAAACCTTATTGGTGTTTATTAGATTGATAGTTAGGCCAGCGAAAAGGGAGTTGTCTGCAAGCAGGGAGGACAGCTGTGATAGGGGCCACTATATTCAGCATGACAGGAAGATGCAACACTCGATGCCAAGGAGTATGCAGGCTCCCAACACATGCAGTTATGGGATTTTCTCCTGATGGCAATGAACAATTGATTTTTGGGAACATTCAGTTGTGCTTTCAATTAATAATCCATAACTAGTTAGAGCAGACTTTATTCTGACTGCCCTCCTTCTTCTAGGTTTTCCGTGAGTGACACATTTTATGCTGAGCACTCTTTTTAATCTTCTTCGAACTTCAAATGAAGATCGAAACCAGGCTGACAACTTCAATTCTTCCTCTTTAGAAATCCCCTGCTCATTTGCAAGTTTATAGGTAAAGAAAGTTTGTTTATGGGTCATCTTATTTGGGTAAGTTATTTCGTTTATATAGTGGATGTTAATAGTTTGTACTTCATTATATTAAGAACATTATATGTTTTGGTTGTCTTGATATGTTTCCTAAATCTTTGTTAACTTGATTACCTATGTTTAGACACTTCCTTAACCCTTTCCATGCGTGCGTCAGCCAACGGCTGTCGCAAGCACTACCTGGCTAGTGCTGCGCACGTCCGTTGGCCCACGCAGCCCTGCCCACTCATTAGAACTCCCGCACCACGGCGGAATTTGTGCCGCAGACAAGGAGTTAAAATGAACCTTTGACAAAATTGATTTTTTGTTTTATTGTGAAGCCACATTAATTGCACAGAAAATGAAATGTATTTCTGTAATTCGGACAAATTATTGAGTAAAAGATATCGAGAATCAAAAATATTTAATTTTTAGCCCTCTCCGTGCGCGTGTCGGAGTTAAGATCCTGATCCACAAATAGCGTGATGTAGGAATGTGTTTGACAGGGACATCGATTTTCTAACATAAGTAATTTCAATGTCAAAAATATCTATGGTAATAATATTGTTTACAAAAATATCTATGTTGTCAATATCAATATTAAACTACCTATGTTGTTAATATTGTTTACAAAAATATCATAGTTAATATTATCATTTTAAAATAATTTTTATGTATTTTAGTATTTGTTTTAACTGAATATATGTTATAAATTGTTTGTATAATTATTGTGAATGTTTTTTTCTATAGTTTGTACATTTATTGTTGTTTTTAAATCTAATTTAATTTTTTATTGTAGTCTTTAGTGTTGTAGCGGGTTGTGGGGTTTTAGGGTCACAGGGGGAAGTGAATTAATTGTAAGTAATTAATACTTAATTTTTAAATAGTAATAATTATTTAATTGATAATTATGTAAATTGTGTTTTTAATGTATGTTTATGTTATGTTGTAGGGTTGTGGGGTTTTTAGGGGTACAGGTTTGGAAGTAAATTAAGTTAACATATTTATTAATTAATTGTAATTACTAATTTTTCAATTGATAATTAATCATGTAAATTGTGTCATTAATTAATTGTTTTATGTTATGTTTTAGGTGTGGGCTGTGGTGTTTGTAGGGGTATAGGGTGGGAAGTACACAGCATCTGATGCACTAGAAGGTGCAAGGGCACCGCCCGCCAAGATCTGCAAGTTATGTGAATGATAATTGCTTTTGGCAATTACCATCCTGATAGGTAGTGTTTTGATTAAAGAAGGGCTTTAAGACCATTCGGTGTGCTACCCTCATCGCCTGGCTGCCTCTCATCCATATGAGATGCGAGTCAGGCAGCCAGGCACTCTTGAGAGGGACACATGATCCAACACACATGTGTCAAACAGTAGTGTGTTTTTAGGTCTCGCTGAGGCAGCACATGCGCTGCTTTGCAAGACATTTTGTAAGTGACTTTTGAAAGTGCCACCACAGGCTTTTGGTGGCCTCAAGCTTGCGTGTAAGCGAGCAGCCGCAATGCGACCGCGATTGCGATCACTTTCGCGGCCGCGTGGCCAATGCTTGTTATTTTTGGGAAAGATCTTTTCTATAGCATTGAGATCCTTTTATATGCAAATGGATATTGAAATGTATATATTACCATACAATAATGCAACAGAACATGTAATATAACCTGCCTTTGATCACAGGTGCTGCGTAACTTGCTTTTATTCACCGTATAATTTACCTCGGATTTCCCGCATGATTCGGCCAATCATTCTATCACATACTTTGGTTTTCCTTTTCTGTGTAAAATAGGAAGAACCTCGCTAAATCCATCTTGATCCTTAAACAGCATTAAAACGTTCCCTCCCTGGCATGCCTGGTTCTAGAACACGGCGTTGGTGCCCATCCCCACTCTAAGGTACAATCATTTTATTTCTGCCATTACTTACTCCTTCTGTGGTATTGGGTTTCGTCAGGTCTACATACTCTGCAAAAAACTCTCGAACACCATAGAATAGAAGTTGGCACGGAAACTGGAAATGCAAAAGACAAGTTTATTAGGACCCCATGGGGTGGTGGTGCATTCCTACAGCACCCTTCGGTAATGCAAGAAGTATCACACCGAACATCGGCGTGCGACCTCTTTTATACAAATGTAAAAGCAATAAAAAGGTAGGCGGTATACTTTTGCACAGTTTAGGTACATATAAGGGCATTTTTGGAACACAGCCAACATGTGGGAGGAGTTTAGTACTACTGGTCAGTTTTAGAGAACATTCCTGAGAGGTGACCACTCATTAATCTAAATGTTCGAGTACGCATGCGTGAGCTTGACCAGTGCTAAAAATAGCCTGTTGCTGGGCAAGTTAAATGATCATTGGTACAGAGGAAGGACAAAAGCGCATGCTGACCACGAGGCCGCATGTTCATACAAAATGGAAGCCAGGAAATACAAAATGGCCCCCGCAAGTATGGTCAATTTAAACACGAAAGGTCGTGTAGCTGAGCTAAATGCTAACCTAGTTACTGCCAAATTACGACACTTCCGCTGCGTCACCTCTCGCCACCCGTTATTTCTTCCTGTGACTCTCGGTCGGGATCTTTTCCTCAATATCAGTGACCCTGAGCACGCGCGTGTCATAAAGATGGTGACCTCCAGCTTTTCACACCTACTTGTTCCGCGCCTTTCCGGGGCTCAAGCAACTCTGGTGTCTGCAGACCGAACAGGAACTTTGCACCAAAAACGGGCTTGCGCAGATAGAATGGAGCACCATTTAGAAAGAAATAAGCCATATGGTTAAACAGCAAGGATTTGGGGCTCCAATGAAAACTATCTAACTATTCACGTTTGTTCTATATAAGCAGCATATCCTAAATATAGTTCCCTTTACACTTCACTTTACTTGACACTCGTCATGTGTCACACGCTATGGTAGGTATGTCATTTGCTCCCACTAGTATAGCGCACGTTCTGCCCTTGGTATGACCTTGTAGTGCCTTCCTGGGAGTAAGGACCCATTACCATTGAGGGGTTACCATCGCAGGGCACAGTTTGCTTCACTCTGTGCTCTTGGGCTGTGTTTGAGCGCTGGGGCCACATGGTGATGAGCTGAGCTATTCAGTCCAGAGCCCAGTGCATGTTTTTGGCATCTTAGGCATCTAATATTCATCACTATGACCTGGAATTTCTCAGAGGTAATGAATGAACTTTAGAGAGAACATGAGAGGCATTCTCTACTCACTGTTTTCGACTTTCACAAGCAGACTGGAAGAAATCTCTGCCTGCCCACGCCAGCAACATTACTATCCAGCAAAAATCCATTCAAAACCTGCTACCGATGGAGCATATTTTCCGAGCTGTGTTTACAAATACAGGTTTAAATTCCCCTGCCCCAACCACCTCAATATGACTCTCTGAGGCTCTTTTCATGGAGCAGTGTTAAATTATGTTTACTTTATCACTAGTTACCAAACATTGCGCATACATTAAAAGCACCAGGAAGCACAGCAGCTCATAGGGTTGTTTGTTGACGGGGTGTCTGCTCTTTTGAGAGCCACAGGTCGCTCCTTTGAGTAATGTCCATACTCTCTACTTCATTCAGAGGCTTTTCTCTGATTAAGTTGCAGCTGAGCTGCCACTTCAAGGAAACACTATATGTGACTATATGTTACTACATTACCCAATCAGAGAAGGACACATTTCATTTTCATCTGTTCTATCCTGGAATTTACTTTGTCTGATAAAGAGGAACAGCATTCAGCACGACTTGTAAAAGTTCACCTGATTGGCTCAACACGTGACTCAATTTTTAGCCAGTATGGGTACCTGAGCTTGAACCTTCAGGGCAAAGCACATGGCCTTGTAATGATGTGAAAGTGTCTTAGATACATAGATAATTTACAATGTTTGTTTGTCTCTAGCAGCAGCACAGATTTGAGGAGGGCAGTCATACGGAATGTGTTGAAGTCCCAACACCCTCCCCTTCCATCATTAAAGTTAGCCTTCAAAGTGCAGTTTTTTGTTGAGAACAGTATGAAAAGCACAGGCCTACACTAATCCACATGATTTTTATAGTCTGGCCCAAATGGTGCAACTTTCACTTGACTTTATGTGGTCAACAACAAAGAGCCATCAGAGTACTTAATGTGAGAACGGCTTAGGATCCAGCCACATGTTGGGTTATCTGAGTAGAGGATTTGATTGGTTTAAATGTGTAAGCTTCCACTAAAAAGATTGCTTATATTGCACTTTTTGACTTATGGAGAAGCTTATACTCGATAGGGCAGGGCTAAGTTGGTTATGGTGGCAAGTCATGATCATGACTAAGGGCCTTATCTGTTTATTATGAAATGTTATAATGGCAAAAGGTCTGACATATTTATTTTGAAAAGTATATGTTAAACGTAACAAGGGCTAAAGTGTGGGTTGTCATTACTTTATATTAAAGCCTACGAGAGGTATTTTGTTACATGGAATCTCACAGATTAGTGTAGTAGGCAATGATTTTGGTTGTGATCACCCTGTTTGACAACCATGAATGTAGAAGGTTTGGTCTGTGAGATAGTATTTAGCTAAGTGTTTAGCTATGCAACAGTTAAAGTTGTTGCACCGAGGATATTGTGCTGCATAACTAAATACTTATAAGGTCCCAAAAGCGAGACCTATTGGCTCTGCCAATGCTTATTTTTTAAATCACTAAGCAAGGTAAGGGCTGATCTAATCCCAGCCCTAAACTGCATTTTTCAGGGTCTAAAGACACCCTCCCGCTTATGACGCACATCAGTGTCATATTTGCAAGCAGCTCCGGGCCTCTAGGGCATAAATCCTGTGGGGCTCATTTATGAGCCCTTGCGTCACTTTTGCACCACTGGTGCGTCACTTTTTGTGACGCACCAGCAGTGTAAAAAATGCGCCTTGTGCGCCATATTTACAAAGTGACGCATCACTTTGTAAACCCCTGCGCTACATTATACCTGCGCCAGGTATAATGTATGCAGGGGGGGGGGGTTCCCACGCAAGAAAGGGTCGTAGAAGTGACGCAGTGAAATCTACCAGATTTCACTGCACCACTTCTAGGACTCAAATGCGTCAAAATCTTACGCCTGCCTCACAGCAGGCGTAAGACTGACGCAAGCCCTTTCACATGGGGCTTGCCCCATGTGAAAGGACACATTGCAGGAGTTGCGTCACTTTTGTGACACACTCCAGCAATGCGTCACTTTGGCGCCAAACAGATACATCAGATATACTGGCGTATCTGTAACTCCTTGCGACATGATGCGTCATACAGTAAATATGACGCATCAATCATGTCGCAAGGATGGCGCACTGAGAAGTGACGCATCGCTGCTTTCACACAGCGATGCGTCACTTCTCATAAATGAGGCCCTGTATTCCTGGGACTGCCTATCTATCACTTCAGAGTCTGCAAGAAACACCTTTTCCCTGCTCGTCACCTGTGACGAGCAGGGAAAGGGTGTTGTTTGCAGCCTCTGAAGTGATTGAGGTCATGTGACATAATTCTGTGACCTCGTAAATGCCAGAGCTCCCAAAATAATTAGCGGCCACAAGGCCACAGCAACAGTACCAATGTACTGACCTCTGCACTGTTTGTATGAATACATTCATTGTTAAAAAACAATTCTGCTTTCACCAAAAGCGGACTTTATATGCTCTTTGAAAGTGAAGTCTGGGAACCAAACATTTCCTGTTAACCATTAATGCGATGTTCCATGTCTGAGAAAAATGAAAAAGAGGAGGTTTTGATCCCGAGCAATAAGTAAGGGTGGAATGGAAGAGACTGCTCAAGGTATCAAGGCCTTCATGAAGAGAGTGCCTGTGGAGCTTTGGAGCAGTGAACAGGTCAGAAGAGTGCAGCGTTCTTGAGGGGACAGAGGTAGCAGAATAAACTTTCATTGATGCATACGGAAGTTCTGTGAATTACCTGCATGCATGTCAGCGCTGTAAATCTTTTGTTGTGGGCAGAGAGCAAACCAACCTGGTTATAGAGAGAGGGAAGAGAAGCAGTTGGGCGCCTGGTGAGGATGAAGAGAGTGTGTTTTTGTTCAAGAGCCATAAAGTGTGAGCTGGAATGTGCTCGTCTTGGTGACTGCGGCCTGCTGGTGTGTGAAGAGAGAAATTAAACCTAATGAATAATTCCAGTGCCACACAGTCATGAAGAAGGGAAAGCTGGTACTGGGTTTTCGACAGTGATATTCACATTTTTTAAACCAGTTTGCCATGTGTGTGTTTTTTTTATTTCAATTAATTATTATTTGATATGGCAAATCTGATCACAATAGCTTGTTTTGCTCCTCAGTGATCTGACAGCAACTGGTGATTCATAAAGGCTAAGTTTTCAGACTGCTTTTGTGTGCAATTTCTATAGTTTCATGAACTTATGAGTGACACTCTATTGCCATTTGTGGCCCTTTTTTCCTAGGTAATATAATTGTAAAGTTATGACTGACATATTGTACACTGGCTTCAAGTCATTAGTCCCTCCTGCTCCCCGCAAAGATTCAATTCTGTTTCTCTCTAGTTACACACTGATATCTTCAGTGATTGCTTTACCAATTGATGTTAAGGAATGTATTTCTCACTGATTACTTTCATTCAAATGCATCTTTAATTTAAGGTGTGTGTACTCTTTTAAAAGCAGTTACATTTTCATACCGCCAAAAATATACAATTTCATACACTTGTATTATACTAAACAAAAAGTATTTTTTACAGGTTTTTGTGGAAACAAGTCTTATAATGTGTGAATAACGATTTTAAAATAATGGTTTACATATTAACAGTAACTTCTCCATCGCAGGCTGTGACCTTGCAGAATTATTAACACACAAGTGACAGTTTCGCAATAAGCCAAACAAGATTTAATTCTGTTTCTCTCTGGTTACACATACTTTCTTAAATGTGCTTTCAAATGCATCATTTATCACTCTTTTCTTTCAAAATGTTCTCTGTGGTAAACTCCTAAACAACCCTTATGTCAGTGATGGCATAAAACGTATCCCCAACTTTCATGCCCTAACACTTAGAAATGTCAGAAGCTGCCACTGGAAGTAAAATAATTATAATTGATTAATAATAAATGATAAATAATGAATTGATTATTAATGATGTAATTAAGATTTTTTTTAAGTTATATTTTAAGTGCGGTAGTTGTGTTTAGCGGTAAAAGCTGTAAAGTTATTTAAAATAATTGATGAATTATTAATAATTGTGAATTAATTATGTCAATTGTCTAATTATAATAATTTGTAAGATATATTTTAGGTGTGAGTGGTTGGGTTTTTAGGGGTACAGGGGGGAAGTTAATTAAATAATAATTTTTGATAATTAACAATTAATTTGTTGTTAATTATTTCTAAATTGTGAACTCATATTTGTGTTGTTTAGTTTGTGGAGGTATAGGGTGGGAAGTTATTTACCTAATAAAACATTTAAAATTATGTACTCATTTATTAAAAATTGTGTTATTTATTTTGTATCATATTAATTGGGTTATGCTTTTTAATGTCAATTATATTTTAATTGCTGGCTGTTGTGACTGTGAGAATAGGCTGATTAGGATGTCAGTGGGACCGCCACCCACTGGCTGTTAGAGGCAGTCCCACTGACATCCAACAGAGTGGTCTGACTGCCACATTATGATGCAGTCGGTAGGACCATACTGGTTGGAGGGACCGACCAACGCTTGAGCCCATGGGACCATCGGTCGGATCGTAATCCCTGCAATAGGAGTGGTGCCTGCTCAGGCATCACAGTAGGGATTACCATTTCCCTTACCAACAGCTTTACATGGCAGTCCGACCGGCATAGAAAGGCTGCCGGAAAGGGACTTTGGGTTCCCCTAGCAGGTCCCCGCCCCCGGTGCCCCCCAAACATCCATGCCCCATGTGCCAGACCTGATGGTGCCTGGCACACAGGGCATGGATGTTTGAAACATCCCCTTTTTCACTGAAGCTTGTGCTGCAGCCGTTTTCCGGGGCGCAGCACAAGCTAACTTTAGCTTCATGATGATTTCCATTTGTAGATATGGATTTCTGGTTAACAAACTTCGAGGTTGCAGTCTCGTACACATATATATCAAGGATACTTTGTATTCGAAACGCGTCTGACTGTGGCTAAAATAAATCAAGACCTGCTTTAACCACAAAATCTTTGGTGTCCGTTTCCCGTTTCTCGGCATGTCCAGCTGGAGTGCAGGAGAGTGACTGGGAGAATACGAGTCCATATATATGTCTTGGGAAGGTGGTTGGTGGATATTTAACGGCGTGGTTCAGCCGTAAGCGACGCACCGCCACAAGAGCGCCATAGCCTGCCCGAAACTGAACCGCCTTTGGAGAATGCGCAAGCAACAGGACAGGCAGGTGCCGCCAAAGACTGCCTTTGGTATTGGTTCCAGGGAAACCTCGAAAAAGGGTTTTCTGGGACACGACGAACTTTACATCAGGAAATTGGCATGAGATATGACCCACTGGAGGGTAAAAAGAATCGGATAAAATTAGGAACTACATGGACCATAAAACCTAGCGACGGAGTGTAACGCCCACTGGACAACTGATAAATAAGGAAGTGAATGCAGTTCCTTCTCATGCCTAATGTGATGTCAGCGGCGCAACCCTTTGATAAAGTTCAAGGAAAACGAACGAAACATGTTAGGACTGCCGGCTGCTTCGAAATAAAGGGATGTAAGCTTTGTCGCGGTGTGCAGCTATTTACTTTCCTTGTCTTGGGAAGGTGGTTGGTGGATATATATATATATATATATACAGGCAGTGTTTTATCTTAAATGAGCAAGTTCCGCTCTATAGCAGTATACAGTGTATTCAAGTTCTTAAAGTACTGGTGCATAAACCAAAGTGACGTACACGCAAATGTATGTATCTCTCATTAGCATGAAAAGCGCAAAAAACAAAATTCTTTTTTGGTAAGAAGACATAAGCTAAGCATGTTCACTTACATGTAGACTTTTACTGATTTTAATACAACGCCGAGTTTAGTAGCAGACTTCCAACAAGTGCATTGCATTTGTTTCAAACCATTAAATCAAAAGCCGAAGTTCAAAAGAGTGCGAAGGATTAAATACCTGGTGTGTTTGAGACACAAGGTTGTATGGCTATCATTTAGGGGTCGTTTGAGACACGTGGCTATCATTTAGGGGCCGTTTGAGACACAAGATTGTATGACTATCATTTAGGGGTCGTTTGAGACACAAGATTGTATGGCTATCATTTAGGGGTCGTTTGAGACACGTGGCTATCATTTAGGGGCCGTTTGAGACACAAGATTGTATGACTATCATTTAGGGGTCGTTTGAGACACAAGATTGTATGACTATCATTTAGGGGTCGTTTGAGACCCAAGATTGTATGGCTATCATTTAGGGGTCGTTTGAGACATGTGGCTATCATTTAGGGGTCGTTTGAGACACAAGATTGTATGACTATCGTTTAGGGGTCGTTTGAGACACAAGATTGTATGGCTATCATTTAGGGGTCGACTCATTTAGACGTCGCAGTTGCTATCTGCTCTGTTTCCTCGGTGATCCCAATGCTTTCCTAGGCAGCCCTTGAGAACTCTGCTGTCAAATTAGCCATTTCTACTGTAAGTGCGAGCAACATTTTCTGTGTAAAGCAAAAGATAAGGACATTGCTGGATTCTATATGTGTTCCTAAGGTTGGGGGATGGCTCTGCTTCCCCTTCTCGCACAACCCACTTTGAACAACGTAGGTTAGCAGATCCAACTCAATACATGGCTCTGCATGTCTGCAGCTCTTTACATTTTGGTGAAAGTAAGCTAATGCAAAACAAGTGTTCAAAAACGAACGGGCCATGAAAATAAGTACTGTGAACAACCTGGGACATGTGTTTGGCCGTAGGAGAAGATTAAAGTATTTGCTGGCACCTTGCAACGAATTGCTTATATTTCATTTCCCCAGGGTTGTCCGAGGAAGAGAATGCTCTGGGGGTCCTCTTGAAGTCACAGGCAGAGAAAAATGGAACGCATGCAGGAAAGATGATGCACACAACTGGCACCGCCCTCTGCACATCTGCCAGAGACAGGTTTGGACTCTTTACCTTTTGTGCAATAATACGAGTGCCACCACAGAATGCCTTGTGTATAGACTTTAATGCGCATGGACGAGTGTTTATTTGCCTGTATCGATCTCTTAATAATATGTGTGTCTGTGTAATATAGATTAAGGGAGAGACTAGTCAATGTTCCTGCACGAGATATAAAGCCATAATGTACTATACTGTAGTCTGTGGAATAACACCTGGAACTTTGGGTGAGAATCGGACTGTTACTTTATAACAGTGGGTGTTTTGACAACTGTTGCTTGCGATGCACACCTAAAAAAATCAGTAAATGTAAATATTTTATTTAAGGTACTTTTACAGCGTTGATCTACGCATATGGATAAAGGAGCCTTTCATAAAATCGGAACAGTACAATGTGAGATTCTTTGAGGAGCTGGCGATGAGGAAAGCGAGAACAGGGTAAGACATAACAACAATTCTAAGCCGATGGTTTTTAAAGAGATAAAACGGGTTCGGCATTTAGTTACATTTTGAGTACGTCAGTGCTCTTTGTCAATAAAGGGTTAGATACTGGTGGTAAAAAGGTTAGCTAATTGAATTATGGGGTGTTTAGTTGATTCCCGCAGAGGAAATAAAAGTCTAATTGAGTGACAAGAAGTTAAGACTTCGGGAAACACATTAACTCGAATAATTGCTTTCTGTCAGTGTATAGTTATTAGTTAATTAGATGGTGTTTTTACTTACGTTTTGTGTCTCTGAAGGTGGCATAAAACATGCTGCAGCCCTCAGAGGCACTCTCTGTTCACAAGGCCCGTGGTACCAGGGGTACATTTTACAAGGGACTTATTTGTGACCCAGAGGTGTGCCAATTGTGGAGACAAAGTTACAGTTTGAGGAAAGAACAAAGGCCCTGGGAACCTGCTTGGCAGGGACCCAGGGCACACTCACTCAAGTTGGCATCAGGTATCTGTTAAAACTTTAGGGGTAACCATGCAAAAAGGGGCACTTTCCTTCAGAAAGCAACTGGAGGCCTGAGATCAACTGCAGCCCTGATTCCATTCCCTTCCAACAAAAGACATTATAAAGAGTGATGTCCTCCATGCAACTTTATTTCCCATTAAATGACACTATGATATTTGTACTTGTACTTTGTTGACTTCATATTGCATAGTAATCACTTGTTCGATACAAAACACACCTGTGCATCGGGGGTGCGCATCAAAGTGTATTCTATGTGCTCATAGAAGAGTGTTGGTCGTGGTTGTATCATTTTGTATAGTGGACTTGTGCCACCAGATAGGGTCAGGGACCGAAAGGCCACTATCTTTAATACGATGAATGAATATAGACCATTGCATATGTGGTTGCCCTGATAAGATGTGTAAGCAGTTGTAGCGATTGGCAGAAAAATTCCATTGGGAGCTGGATGGTGATATTTGCAAAAAGATAAGGAAACCATGGAATAATTACCATTATAAGCATGGAGATGTGTCTACATATTCATGTGGACAAGTGTACCCGCCGCTCCATGAAACTTTTGAATTGTTCCAGTGTGACCCAAAAGCTGCTGGGTATCAATTCAAGGCTATTCCTAGTTATATGAATACACCATTATTCCATTTCAGGGGGTATTCAGCCACAGGTATTGTGGTGACTTTTGTTAATGGGAACATTTCTGACGTGTTCCAGTTGATCCAGAGAACCCTCAGAATTTGATAACTTCCCTAATGATTGATGACATTTTTATATCAGGCTCCTGAATGTATAGAATTATGTCACCTGCGTATAGAGAGAATATCTGGGATAAGTCACCACCCACAGCCCCTGACACAAATGAAATTCACAGAGGTAGCAGGCCAGGGGCTCCACCGCCAATACCTCCCGATAGATATCAGCCCTAAATAGCCAATAGGTCTCGCTTTTGGGACCTTATAAGTATTTAGTTATGCAGCACAATGTCCTTGGTGCAACAACAGTAACTGTTGCATGGTTAAACACTTATAAGGTCACAAAGGCGAGACTTATTGGCTATGTCAATGCTTGCTTATCCTGTTTTAAACTGTTCAATTGAATTTGCTGTGTTACCTGTAGTGTTTTTATTTCACTCAGCCTACACAACATCACTGCCTTCTCCTGCCTGATTGCACCCTCCCTGGTCACCAGCATTGGCACGTCCACTTTGAAAACGCGGTCTAGTGCTCAAGGGGGAGATCAGCTGCTGCACAGCAGGGCTGATTGGTGGGTGGGTAGATGGGAATGCTATAACTGCTGCGCTGGAGAGGATGCTCAGCGGGCGCACCACTGGTGTGCCGAAGGCATGCCAATGGCAAGTCCATCTGTGCCCATCCGTGCCCGACCAGGTCCTGGGGCCAGGACCCCTGATCATTTGCTGACCTACTCACGGAAGATTTACGGGCGTTAGCCTTTGGGAACCACGCTATGAACAAAAGGGTAGAAGACATACTGAGGTCAGAGAACATATTGGGAAACAAAGGGGGTGGCGGGTGTACGGTCCCACGACCATCTCCCCACAAAAATACAGAGCTTGTTAACCCACTAGGACTTTAGGTGGCAGTTCTAAATAAGCGCTCACTGCAGAAACACAGCCTCAAAATCGTCTTGCTCCTACAGGATGGGATTATGGACATCCTGGAGGTTACAGAAACTTTGCTTGAGGACACCTCCATCCCGGATGTTGTGGCAGTCCTTCCCGGGGATTTCGATGTCCTATGGCACAACAGACAAGAAAAGACTAGAGGAGGGGGAGTAGCTACATTTTATAATAAACGGTTAGCGGTTGATGAGATAGCGGCAGAGAGCCTTGAAAGTGCAGCGTTTTGGGGGTACAAATCTGCTCCAAATCCTCCTGCTTGACACCCCCAGGTTCCATGAGCTATTCACGGAAATTGTCGGTGATCTTTGCTCATGGTACCAACGACTCCTGGTAGTAGGAGACTTTAACTGCCACTGGGACAAAGCACAGAGAAAGCTGCTTGCTAGTCAACTTGAGGAATCCATTAGCTTGACGGGGCGCCATCAGCTGGTGGATTCCCCAACCCACATCAAGGGACACATCCTTGACCTCATCTGGACCACTCAGCCACTGGCTAGTCTTCTAGACATTAGCCCCTGCGCCTGGTCAGACCATTCATAATCAGTTGCTGGGTTCCGCTGACCTGCGCAAGCCCCCCGTAGTGGAGAGTGGTGCAAGCCTGCAATAACATTGAAGCAGGCAAACTAGTGGGTACATTGCATAGTATTCCACCTAAAAATTGCATGAAAGGCAACCTCAACCAGGAGAGTGAGGCCCGTACCGGGATCTTGAGAGAGGCCATAGATCAGGTGATACCTGCCTGGAGGGAAAGAGTTAGTAAACAGGGCAAAGAGGCCCCCTGGTTCAATGAGGACCTGAGGGGCAGGAAGCAAACCCTCCCCTAAACTGAGAGGCTTTGGCGCAAATCATACGACCCAGCTGCCCTCGCAAGCTACAAAACCATGCAAGCCACATATAAAAATGCCATCATGAACAGGAAGGCTGAATACTATGAGGCGAGAATTACAGACACTGCAAATAAACAGAAAGAAACTTTCAGAATTTTGAAAGAACTCAGAGCACAAACACCCAAGTCAGCAGACTGTAACAAGTTTCAGGCCTTCTTCCTTCATAAGGTCAGGGACATTTTAGCAGATATTGACAATACACCAACTAACCAGTTCCCCCTGGAACGGAATCTAGCCCCCCGCATCCCAGGCAAGCAACTCACCTCTCTCCCTAGTTTAGACCTAGCTTCCCTGTCACTCCTGATGAACCGTGTCAAATCTGGATCACCAGCAGACCCCTGTCCTCCAAGGGTATTTCAAATGGCCCTTCTTGGGATAGAGAGGGAGATCCTTGATCTACTTGATCGCTCTCTGGAGACAGGCTATATGCCCACCAGCCTGAAGGAAGCCAGGGTCATCCCCCACTGAAAAAACCAGAGGCAGATGTAGCTAATGTTAAGAACTATATGCCCAACTCCCAGCTCCCTTTCCTGGTGAAAGTAGTGGAACAACATGTTCTCAAAACCCTCTCACTGTTTATTGAGGAACAACAGCTACTCCAGGTGCGGCAGGCTGGTTTTAGGGCACAGCACAGAACTGGTGATGTTGTCAGTGCTGCACCAACTTAGGCTCATGGCTGACAACAGAAAGCCAAGCGCCCTGTTCCTATTAGATCTGTCAGTGGCGGTCGACAAGGTCAACCACTCAAAGCTTCTGGTCCGGATCTCTGATTTGGGCATCCGTGGGTTAGCACACCATTGGATTGAGTCCTTCCTGTCAGGTCGGTCCCAAAGTGTCCAACTGGGTGAGCATGTGTCGAACAATGTCGCACTCACCTGTGGTGTCTCCCAGGGCTCAGCACTGTCCGCTGTCCTTTGCAACATCTACCTCCAGCCACTAGTGGCCGCATTGGTCCGCATGGACTGCCAAGTATTTAACTATGCAGACGAAACACAAATAATCCCCCAGATTGATAACTCCCCTCAAGCCCATGTCCGTGTGCAAAACATACTTAGACACACGGTCAACTGGATGACAGCTAATTTGCTAATAATCAACCCAAATAAAAATGAGGTCCTCGTCATTTCCTCTACCAACAATCCCTGCAATTACCTTTTCTGGCCACAAGTGCTTGGCACCACCCCAACGCGAGTTACGGTTGTAAAAAGCTTACGCATCAAGATGGATGCAAATTTCTCCATGGCAAACCAAGTCTCTGCCGTGGTCAGAACCTGTGTGGGCTTAATTAGACAGCTGCAGAGACTCGCACCTCTCTTTTCATCTGCCACACTAAGATGGTCGTGTCAGCAATGATTGCATCTAGACTGGATTATGGCAATGCCTTATATATTGGTCTCCCCAAGAAACTTATCGGTAAGCTGCAGGTGACCATGAATGACGCAGCTAGGCTGATCTTCAGGCTTCCCAGATGGGATCACACTACCCCCCTGCTGCAGTTGCTGCACTGGCTCCCCATTAAACAGATAGCAAAGTTCAAAGGTCTCTGAATTGCTCATAAATCCATTCACGGCCTGGCCCCAGTATATATCAAGGAGTGCCTAGGGAACTATGTGCCAAGACGTACGCTTCGCTCATCAGAGGCATGGCTTTTGGCCGATCTACGGTTCTAAACTACATCTAAAGGCGGAAGAGCCTTTTCTGTTTTAGTTCCTCAACTATGGACTCGGCTGCCGGAGAATCTACGCAAGGAACCCGCACTCCTTCCTTTCAGGAAACGACTCAAGAGTCTTCTTTTTAGGGAGGCTCTGGACACAGCATAAACCCCCTCTGAGTGTTGTATTTGTGACTGCTGGTGGGTTTTGGCCACTGTCTCGAAGCGCTACGAGACCTGCAGTTGATTATTCACTCTACAAATCCCAGTTAACAAAACAACATAACATAAAACCTGGCATATGACCTCTAAGCATCTCAAAGGGTGATGCCCCAGTGACACTATTAGGTGTGGTGTGATAAGACCAAAGCATATCTCCCATAGATTGAGTACTGGGTTTGGCTTTTGGCTGATGCAATTGCCAGCTGAAAAGATTCCTTGAGACTTCTATTGCTGAGTTCCACTAGTCGATTCACTCTAGGACAATACAGAGAAGCTTTGAAGTGTTTGATAGCCAACCCTGAAATGAACTCTTTTATTTCCTCTGACACAAAGTGAACTGTATTATCAGTGATTAGTGTACTGGGGATGCCTTATGTAGCAAATATATCTGATAGATAGTTTATAAGAGATTTAGGGCCCGATGTAGGTAGGACTTATTTACCGATTCTTAATTACCGAATTTTACCGATTCGGTAATTAAGAATCGGTAAATAAGAAGGGGGGACATGTAGGAGCATCCAGATGTTTCTTTTACCGAATTGGTAAAAATCTGTATTTACCGAATCGGTAAATACCGACCGGTAATGCCCATTCATTCCTATGGGCTTTGAAGCCCATAGGAATGAATGGGCATTACCGATTCGGTATTTACCGAATCAGTAAATACTGAATTACACAAGGGTGCAGGGGGTGTTACTTTGACACCCTCTGGCACCCCCAAAAGAGGCTCGGGTGCCATGTGGCAGGCATACCTGCCCTAAGGGCAGGTCTGCCTGTCATATGGCATAGGTGTGCATGCACACATGTGCATGCACACCGGAATCGGTATTTTAACATCAAATTGAATTTGATGTTAAAATACCGATTCTGTAAGGCTTGTGGGACTCAGAAGAGTCCCACCTACATCTCATAATTACCGATTCGGTAGAAATACCGATCAGTAAATTTACCGATCGGTAATGTTACCGAATCAGTTACACATGCCCTTACACCCCATTTCTGTAATACCGGTCGGTAACGGCCGAAAATACCGATTTTCGGCCGTTACCGACCGACCTACATCGGGCCCTTAGTACTGATAGAATTCGCAAACTTTATTGTGACCCAATTGAATAATAGTCAAGCAAAACAAGGATATATTTCTCATAAAGATATGTGTCATGCATGGATCCTAGCATGTCTAGGCCTAAGTTGTCCCATTATATAGATGGGATCTCCACTGGGTTTAATGGGGTTCTTCTAGTGTACTTCGATTTGTCACTTAAACTGCTTTTGGAGCAATCTTTGACTACATTTTGAAGTCCAAATAGGGAAACCAATAATCTGCTATTACTTTGCTTGTAGTGATACATTTTTTCCAAGTGACCTTCATGTGCTAATTCACCAATGTGTTCTCTCATTCCGGTGTGATGGGGGGGGAGGGGTACAATTTTGCCTGATATTAAAAATAATTGCCCATCTATAGATAATTCTTCCCTTACATTTCAGTATGGTTGAAGTTCCTCAGGAAGTTCATTGCATTTCTTCGGTCATCCCCCAATGATCTTTTATTTAACTGATTACAAGGTTTCATCATTAGAAATACAATTTTTCCCAATCTGATTTTAAAATGGTTGGAATTAAAATAGGTAATACAGGAAGTTATTGGACAGGGTTGTCAGAAGTATGGTCAGTGGGTAACAGAGAAAGGAAATCTGCTGCAGAATTTCTTGCTCTTTGGACATATTTCATATTAAAGGCCCAGCACCCCGCAGTTGCTAGTTCTGGGTGTGTCTTTTGTCTTTGTCCTTCTTGGAACAATCAGGAATAAGTGGTTTATGATGTGTTATTAGAACAAATGGTAAACCCCAGAAGTAGTATTTGAAATGATTAGTTATCCAAAAGCATGCAAGGGCTTTGTTTCTATTGTGGAATAGTTTATTTTAGATTCATTGATGGTTCATGACCCAAAGACAACTATTCGTTTTTTAACTTCTATGATTTGTGAAATAAATGCTCCCAATCCTCTATTGCTGGCATCAGTAGTTAGAATGATTTGTGCCTAACATCAACTTTTCCTATACTGGGGGCATTAACAATGACCTCTTTATTCCATTATATGTGCTTGTGTGTTCACTTTTCCATTCAGAAGATGTTTCTTTCTTGAGAAATGCCCTGATTGGTTGGACTAAATCAAAAAAATCTGTAATGAATTTTGACATTTACTCTGCTAATCCAAAGACTGATTTGACCGCATCCTTATTGGTTGGGCTGGTAGATTCAATCAAATCTATTTTATGTTTAATATCTTCGCTAGAAAGGTTTTGTCCAAGACAATCTACTATATCACCCCTATTTTGCATTAACTTTTTTAATGTCTAGATCAGCATTTGTGAGTTTGGATAACACTTCTAGATTGTGGTTATGTTTTTTTTATTGGAACCATAAACCAAAATGCCATTTTTAAACAAATCATATTGTCTGTTCCCCCCAATATGTGTTGGATGATTCTCTGGAAAGATGGGGCCACCAAAGCCAGTACAAACAGCATTCTCAGAAATGTGTACATTTCTAAAGGGGTACTAAAAGCAGTTAGTATTTGTGATTCTGGGTGGACAGCAACCTAGTGGTATGCTGAGGACAAATCTAATACAGCAAAGTTTTTGGCATCATGTATGACACTCAGCATTTCATTTTTTCTAGGCATGGAATATCCACCCACTAATATTTTTGAGTTTAATATTCTTAGATCTACACATAGGCGTATGTTTTTCCCTTCTTTTTAGATGTGATCACTATGGAAGCCTGTTAGACATCTTCGCACCTTTTGGCATGGTGTTCCCAGTCTTCTTGCCTCTGACCTCTTCTTTTTGACTGTGTTGCATTTAATTTTCACTGGTTTTAGAACTCTGGGCACTTTAACACTATTGACCATTACTAAAGTGTAAGTGCCCCTATCTAAAATGTAATGGTCTTCGGTTTCTCCATGGTTGGCATATCTGATTTACTAGTAAGTCCCTAGTACAGTGTACTGTGTGTGCCAGGGCCTGTAAATCAAATGCTACTAGTGGACCTGCAGCACTGATTGTGCCACCCCCACGAGTAGCCTTGCAAACATGTCTCAGACCTGCCACTACAGTGTCAGTGTGTGCTGTTTTAAACTGGCAATTCAACCTGTCAAGTGCACTCACTTGCCAGGCCCAAACCTTCCCTTTTATTACATGTAAGGCACCCCTGAGGTAGGCCCAAGTAGACCCATGGGCAGTGTGCAGTGTATGTAAAAGATAGGCCATGCACAATTGTGCTTTACATGTCCTGGCAGTGAAATACGGCTAATTTTGTTTTTCACTATCGCAAGGCCTATCCGTCCCATAGGTTAGCATTAGAGCTGCCTAGTAACATCTTACAGGTGCATCTTCCAATGAGGAGGTGATAGAAAATTGGAGTTAGGGGTCTCCTAAAATTCTACTTTTAGAAAGTTGCCATTTTCTTTCTTTAGCCAGTCTGTGCCTCTAACTGTCTGCTGAATACACATCTGAGTTAGGATGACATCAGGGCTGTTTATGCATTCACTCTAGAAAGTCACACAGAGAGTCCTGAGGTGTGCCCTGTATAATCTGATGGTCCATCACCAGGCTTATGGGCCTTCCTATGTTAGGGTGGTGGGAGGAGTTGTTCCTTACACCTGAGTAGGGCTGTGCTGGCCTCTCATGTTATGTTATGTCAAATTATTTTATTAAGTGTTTGATTACTAAAGGGTGTCTTGGCGCATGAAACTATGTAGATGGTAGCTCAGGATTGTAAGTAAGCCCCATTATGGGAAATTCAAAAACCAGGTCTAAACATCAGGAGATTAGGGGAAGCTTTGATATGAAAAGGAAGCTCATTCCATGTTTGAGAGACACCCCACACAAAGCTGCAGCATCCCCAGGTTGCGTGTTTGAATCTGGGTACAGTGACTGTTTTAGCAAAAGATTTTAGTGGCCTGTTGGGCAAGTACCAGTTGAAGCTGTTTTTGAGGAACAAGGGCCCTTCATTGTGTATGGCTTTATGATCAATACATATAGCATTGAAAGCAATTCTCTGCCTTATGGGCAGCCAGTGCAGCTGCCTCATAGGTTTACCCACCGATTGATATTTAGTTTTTTTTTTTTCAAAACTTTTTTATTGAGAGATCGCATAAAATCACAGCACTCCGAACCCCGGAGGAGCTGTAACAATAACAGTACATCATAGTAAGCGATTCATTTGACTGTAAGAATATTGTTCCCTCCACCCTCCACCCCACACCCCAACTTCCCAACTCTCCCCACCCCCTCCCTCTTTTTGCACAATGTCTCTCCGATACTGTAGAGCTTAATCATACATGAATCAGTATATGTATCTTTGTCTCTACATGCCCATCACAACTGCCCCTCCTCGCCTCCCGTTGGCGTTGGAGGCTCCAGCCATAGGCCCCTGTAGTCTGCCCACCTTTTCCATGTTTTATACTGTTTTTTGTGGCAGCCTCTGGCTTCAAACACCGGTCGTTCCAGTCCCATGCAAAAGTCCAGTCCTTTCTTCCACCCAATTACCTTGGGAGCCCTGGGATCTTTCCAGGCCTGCGCCACATCTCTTTTGGCCAGTGTAAGGCCCAGTAGGAGCAGGTGCCGTTTGTAGACGTTACCACCCACCCCTTCCAACACGTGGAGTAGGCCCAGTTTTGCTGTACGGGGGAGGTCCCATCCCAGCACTTCAGATAGACAATCCCACACACCAGTCCAAAACCTCACCAGGCCACTACAGTCCCACACTGTGTGTAGGAGAGTGCCCATTTCATGGCCACACCGCAAGCACGCCAGGGACTCAATCAGATCAGCCTTCCACAATCTCTCTCTTGTATAGTAAGCACGGTGTAGGTATTTAAATTGAATTAGGTGCAGACGGACGGCTATAGCCGCTCCCCTGGGGGACTGGAGAGCCTCCCGCCAATCTTCTTCCTCCAGCTCACCCACATCTCTCACCCAGCGAACCCTAAGGGGCTGCAGATCCGAAGAGCAATGTGTGACTAGTGTCTGATATATCCGGGATATCTTCTTGTCTTCCAGGTCCCCCATAAACACCTTCGCCTCTATCGGGCTAAATTCGGGCAAAGTTTCTAAGCCTGCGAGTGCGGGTGTAAGGGCGTGTCTGAGCTGCAGGTATCGACAGAACTGTGTGCGGGGCATATCAAATTCTGTGCTAAGTTCCTGAAAAGATTTAAGTGTGGTGCCCTTTAGGACGTGGCCCAGTGCTGAGATTCCTATTGAGTCCCAGCCTCCAAATCCCCGGAGTGACATCAGTGCCGGCAGCTGCCCATTATGCCAGAGTGGGGTCTCCCTCGTTAGTTTTCCCCACCATCCCATACGACGCAGCGATTGTCGCCAAATCTGAAAGACCACTTGCGTTGCTTTAGGTAGTCTCTTTCGTAGCTGCGCCGAGTATAAGACCGTGTGCAGGGTGGCCGGTTCCATTAGGTAACTTTCAAGAGCATATGCTGGATCCCCCCTGTCACTGTACCACCAATCATTCAGGACTACAAGGTGTGATGCTTGGTAATATGACAGAATATCTGATGTCACCAGTCCCCCACAGTATGTGGATAGAAAGCAGGTTCGTAGGGCTACTCGCGACGCACCACCGGCCCATAGGAATTGGCCCAGAGCCGAGTTGACCTGCGGAACCATTGCGGTGGGATTGGGTACGGGTGATTCTGTAATTGGTATAGCAAGCGGCGGAGGGCAACCATCTTAAATATAGCGGACCTGCCATATATATTGAGGGGAATACGGGATCAGCATTTCACCTCCTGCTGCACTTTATCCCACACAGGGACCACATTGCGCTCCCAGGCAATTGCCGGCAAGGTCGTCAAAAACACTCCCAGGTATTTAAGACCCCCAGCCGCCCTTTGTAGTGTCGAGGCCCTAGGCACGATCTCAAAGTGGTTACCCAGTGTCCAAAGTGTGGATTTCTGCAGTTTAAGGTAAAGTCCCGAAACCTCTCCAAAGATTCTCATTATTTCTTGGACCCGCGGCCCGGACCGATTCACGTTCGTAAGAAAAAACAGGACGTCATCCGCATATAGTGCGATTCTGTCCGAGGGTCCTGCCTCCCATTCAAAACCCCTCAGCTGCGCATCAATCCTGACCCATGCAGCCAGCGGTTCCATAGCTAGGGAAAATAGGTAAGGCGAGAGGGGGCACCCCTGCCTAGTGCCTCGCCCTATCGGGAAGGCTGCTGACGCTTCCTCCGCCACCCTCACGAGGCCGTCAAATCGGTATACAAGAGCGGAATATAGGACATAAAGTGCGGCCCTAGATTGAGGCGTTGGAGGAGGGCAAATAAATAGGTCCAGCTCAGGGAACCAAAGGCCCTGTCGATGTCCGCCAATAATAGCGCCGCTTGATCTCCAGTGTTGCTCATCGCCTCCACCGCCACGTGTGCGCGTCTAATATTGTGCCGCGTCGCTCTGTGGGGCATAAATCCGGTCTGGTCTGGGTGGACTAGGTCTGTTATATACGGGAGTAGGCGGTTCGCAAGCGCTTTGGCTAGTATTTTGGCCTCGATATTTAAAAGGGAAATTGGCCGATAGGACTCATGGCGGTCCGGGGGCCGACCGGGTTTATAAAACACTACTATTTCTGCATGCCTCCAGTCTGCCGGCAAGAGGCCCTCCTTTCTCGCTGCCTCCAGGGCAGCTTTATAATGGGGCCCCAGTTGGAGATGATAGCGCTTGAAAAACTCACTCGGAAAACCGTTGGGTCCTGGGGCCTTACCAGTGTTGAGCTCCCCCAGAGCTGTACCCAGTTCCTCGGCCGACAGCGGAGCCTCAAGGCGTTCACGCACATCGTCCGGGAGCGCACGGGGCGGAAGATCAGTTATAAATTTGTCAATGTCAAGTGCCGAGAGGGAGTCTCGTGGGGCATACTGGGCCGCAAGGTAGCGGGCGAAACTGTCCGCCAGCTCCCAACGGGCTGAAATGGAGGTCCTGGTATCGTCCCTGAGGCCCGGTAGTTCCTGTGCCCGAAACACTTTTTGACAGAGCCTATGGAGTATAGTGCTGGATTTGTTGCCCCACTGATAGATTCTACTTATCGTCGCCAGCCAGACCTGCCGAGCCTCGTCTAACAGAAGAGATGCATATGTTTATTGTGCCAGTAGCAGCTGCCCTACATCTTCCTGGTGACTCGCCACCTCACACTGAGTCTCCAGCAGTTCCACTGTCGCTGCTGCCCGCACCAGCTCTTCCTGTCGTTTGCGGCGCACTGCTGCACACCATGCAATATCTACCCCACGAAGCGTGGGCTTCAGAGCTTCCCAGGCCGTCCGTATGTCAGACACTGTGCCCAAATTCTCCTCCCAGTATCGGGCGATGGCTACTTCCAAATGTTGCTGATATGCTTCCTGTTGCAGGTTCCAAGTGGAGAGGCACCACCTGAATGGCTGTCTCCCCTTATCTAGGGTAACTTCAACCACCACCGGGGAGTGATCCGACAGTCCACGCGGCAGGATGGATGCCGAAACTACCCTGTTCACAACCGTGGTAGGGACAAAAACATAGTCCAGTCTCGAAAATAAGTTGTGGACCGCCGAGACGTAGGTGTATTCTCGTTCATGTGTGTGGAGGTGTCGCCATGTGTCCACCCAATCCATGCCTCGCACCATTTCATTCAGTTTAGTGGAGGTATCTGCTATGGGGTCGCCCCTAAGTCTGAGGCGGTCGAGCCGACAATGCATGACATCATTCAAGTCCCCCCCGATCACAGCCAGGCCCTCAGGGATTTCAGCCCACAATGTGAACATTTTTTTAATTAGTGCCCATTGTAGTGGGGGCGGGGCGTATACACTTCCAAAGATTATTGGCTCTGTACCCACCATCCTCTGTACAAAGACATAACGGCCCTGGGGGTCTGTCCATTGTTTCATATGAGTGTAAGACAGTCTGCGATGCAGCAGTATCGCCACCCCCCGAGATCCTCTCCCAAAGCCGGCGTGATAGACCTGGTCGTAGCCATATCTCTGTAGGCTCAGTGCTTTATTACCTAGTAGGTGTGTTTCTTGTAACATTAAGACATCCACTTTCTCTCTCTTCCCCTGTCTCAGCACAGCACTTCTCTTAATTTTATCAAGCATACCCCGTACATTCTAACTCATCACTTTCATCAAGGCTCTAACAGGTGTCTGCTCAGCGTTTTCAGCCCCCATTTAAGCGTAGATGCAATTGTATACCAGGCAGTGGGCACATTGGACTAGGGCACCTCAACAGCATCTTTCGAGACAACCATGTGCAAAACAACCCCCTTCCCCCCTATCCCTCGGTTCCCAAACATACCTCCAGCCCCCATCCCCTCCCCCCCAACCCCAAAGTCAACCAACAGTCCCACAGATCATCCCCACCTCCCCCCTCCCCATACTTCAGCAACGTTGAAGTACCTGTTGCGGTATAGAGCATCCCCAGCCCCCAACGGGAGACTTGAGACCGCCTATGCCAATGGATCCCCACCAATAAACCCAGACCGTCCCAACTATTCCCTTAGAAAAGCAAACTACCCCAACTCTGAGGCGCGTTTCCACCTATTAGATCATCCCCCCCAACCCGACCCACATCCCATGTTCGTAGGTCTACATTTGTCTGCCAGTGGCCAGGCTACTGTAAGCATACATCTTCCCTAGCCAGGTCGTCAGTATCTGCCACTCAGCTTATATTGAGGTATAGCAATCAAACCAATAAGCTATGTCCCTTCATCCTTCACGGATCTACTTTCCAAGAGTCTGGAGGGCTAGTGTCTTCCGTGGTTACCTTTTTAGCCGGGGAGCGTTTCGACGAGCGAGATCTCCAGTTACTTCTGCTGCGCGAGCGCCGGGGCGTCCGCGGCGGCACTGCCGAGGAGGATGAGTCTGAGTCTCGGGCCGGCGGAGTATGTGGTCGGACTCGCACCGTTCGTCTTCCCAGGTGAACACCTCTTCAGGGGAGTTGAAGAATAGAGTGTGGGACTGATAGACCACTCGTAGACGCGCTGGATAAAGCAGGGCATATTGAATCTTGAGAGTGCGCAGGCGGGCTTTAGCCGCCGTGAAGGATTGCCGCTGCTGCTGCACCTGTTTCGTATAGTCTGGGAAGATCAAGATCCGCTGGTTATCCCACAAGAGAGGCTCTTTCAATCGGGTTTGCTTCAGGATCGTATCCCGGTCGTGATAATTGAGCAGCCTGGCTATGACCGGCCGCGGGCGCTCACCTACCAAAGGCTTTTGAGTTAGTGCTCTGTGGGCCCGTTCGATAACAAAGCAGCGGGATAGGGACTCTGGTGGGAGCCAGCCCTCTAGCCCCTCAGTGAGAAAGGCTTCCATGTTGCCCTTTTCGCAGTCCTCTGGAAGGCCGACAAAGCGTAGATTGTTGCGCCGAGCCCGTCCTTCGGCGTCCTCGGCCCGGAGCACCAGGCCCTTCTGTATACCTTCCATGTGGGTCACCTTCCTCTTCAAAATCACCAAATCGTCTTCTACTCCGGCGATCCGGGCTTCCGCTTCAGTAATGCGGGCCACCGCATTTCGCAGGTCTTGGCGCAGCAGGGTAACATCGGCTCCAACGGCCCCTATTTTGGCATCCAGCGTGTCCCTGGATTGGGTGATTGCCGCCAGGAGAACTGCATTGTCCGGCCCCTGGGCTTGGCCGGCACTCGAAGCCCCAGAGTGTCTACTTGGGCCAGTAAATTTGTCTATCGTCCCCTGTTTCGAAGGTCCGCCGCCACTCCCACCTCTGGTCATGGCACGAGCTGGATAGAGAAGTTGGAGGCCCGGGCCCTGCACGCCGGTCGTGACTCGCAGTATCTGCCCCTTGCGTCTTTCCTCCGAGGTCACCTCAACACACTGTACGCAGTGCTCCGCTGTGGGGTCTTCAACCTCAGTCAAATGGGGCCCGGGTTTATTTATCTATGGCGGTGCGGGCAGGTAGGCTGATTTCGGCATATGGTGAGGGGTGAAGTCGGGGCTCTGGTATCCCCGCCGCTCCCTGGCCGCTGCAACCCAAGATGGCTGCCGCAGGGGCCTGACCCAGGGCGCTCGTCGCCGTCCCCCGCCACCAGAAGAGGCTTACTTGCCGATACCGGGGTCCGCTGCTTGCAGTTCGATGCGACTGCCAGGATACTAGTGGCCGCTCGTTTGCTCCGGGTACCGCATTCGGTCTTCTCTGTGCGCCTCTCTGTCTGCAGGCAGCGCGGCAGACGCTCCCGGGCTCCGGCGATCCCTCCGGTCATCCGCCAGCATCCCCAGTCGTCGTGCCACCAATGCGCTAGCCTGCGGCAGCGCCGCACCCACACGGATCACAGTGGCAAGGGACCCGCAGACACCAGCGGGTCAGAGCCTGCACCGCCACCGCCAGCCGTCCACCCCTCCGGGCGTCGCCAAACTCAAGGTCCCAGGCTCCGCTACTCGATGTAGGCCGCGCCGGTCTCGGGCACCGTGCAGCGTCTCTCGATGCCCTAAATCGGCCCAAAGTTGCACCACGGCTGCCGATCACCTTCCGCTGCACCACACCACACCGGGATATCGTCAGGTGCGGGGGGAGGAAGGATAAATTGGCGGATGTTGTAGCGGCGGGATGGAGCTCTGTTAAGCTGCGTCCGCCATGATGGCCTCCTTAGCCACGCCCCCGATATTTAGGGGTTTTAAGGAGGAGCAGAGCAGCTGTATTTTGAAAAATCTGTAGCTAGTTTAGCACATATTGGTGTGCAGTTAAATAGACTATTGCAATAATCTAGACTGGACAGAGGAAAGTAAATAACTACCATATTTTGAAGTTGAAGATGGATGAAAGGGAGTATATTCTTTATGAGGCCAGAGTATGGAAGATCTTGGAAGTATCTGCATTGACTTGGTCTGTAAGAGAGTTTATTGTTGATCTGAACACCCAGGTTACAGGTTTCGCTGACAGAGGATCGGAGGGCACCCATTACCTTGGGCCAAACAGCAGGATTCCGAAACGAGGTCGCACACCAAAAAGCAGGACATTCGCCTTTCCAGAGTTCATCTGGAGGCAGTTCTCTGCCATAATTTGGTTGACGGCCTGCATACAGTTGCATATATTGGCAAGCAAGGGGAGGCATGATATTGGGTGATATCTGTTTGGATCAGCAGGATCCAGTGAGGGTTTCTTTAAAAAGAGGGAGCTAACAATGAAGACAGCAGATTGAAACATGCACTGAAAAATGTTTGTCGGAGTAGGGGCTATTGTTTCAGCAATAAGGGTGTCTACCTTAGGTGGACATGTGTCCTCTTGCGAACGTAATCTTGCTGATTTAATTAGTCTAATGGTTGTCTCGGTGGAGAAAGGGGATTTAAAAGTGGGCTCAACAGAGGTAGGACTAGGAAAGATGCAAGTGTGAGCAGAATAAATACTGGGATTAGGAATGGTGCTATAGATGCTGGCCTCTTTCTGAAGAAGGAAACTGGACAATGAGTCACAGAACGATTGGTTAGCATTCTTGGAGTACCTGTTTGACTCTGTTGTAAGCTTAATCACTATTTGAAAGAGTGCGTGGAGGAGTTATCAACTGCTTCAATTTTGTTGTCAAAGTAAGTGGTCTTCTCTGTAAAAATCATAGCCTTATAGTTACTCAGACAAATCTTGTACCTATTCATTTCCTCAACATTGTGAAGGTGTCACCACTTTTTCCCTTGCCCTCTGCAGCTTTGTTCAAGAGTATTTAAGTCTTCAGTGACCAAGGGAAAGGCTTTATTTTTTCTTAAGTTTGACCGATTTTAGGGGGGTCACCGTACAGGCGGCCAGGGCAATCCAATTAGTATACTGGGTACCAGTAATGTTCAGGTCATCAGAGAGAGTCGGTTGGAAATTAAGTAGAAGTTTAGTAAAGAAGTCTGAGTCAACTTTGTGCCAGACCCGAGTGAATAAAGTTTCGGAAGGGGATCTAGTGGGAAAAGGTAGTACCTTGACCGTAATGTGAAATAAGATGGCGGAATGATTTGTCCTCTGTTTCAACTTCCTTTTCCTCATTTAATATAACAGCAAGGCTAAGGTGCTTCACAATTTTACAATTTTACATTTAAGTTATGCCTCTGGGTATAGCTTATATGAAAAGCTTCTCTGGGTTTCCGAGGAGAGGCTGTGACATCTGGTGAGATATCGCTTTCTGAATAACATGCGAACCACTGACACAAGGCACATTTTGTTTAGGTAGAAAAATGCAAATTTTCTAAAAGTTGAGCAACTAGGAGGGGTTTGGCCCATAATCAGTAAGGCTAGGCCTATTTAATATCTGAAAATAACATACATGTCAGTACTGATAGTCTTTCACACTCATTCTTCCTGTTCACACCACACACTTGATATGACAATGTATTACTTAATCTCTTTGTTATTTATTCTTAAACATTAAGTTAACATTAAATCACTGGTAAAATCTACACCAGAACAAATTAATTTACCACCAGTCTTAGGCCATCATCATAAATGTGGCACATGTGTGTGCTGTTCTCAAACGATCTAAGGATTTTTTTTTTACCCACAACAACATTAATTGGAAACATACATATTTTTCAAATTGTAAATCAACAAATGTAGTATATGGAATATTGTGTGCCTGCCCTAACCTATACATTGGCAATACTAGCCAGGAAGTGCGCAAACAAATTTCCCAACACAAGTCTAGAATCTGCAAAACAGTCCTTACAGCCCCCTTGGTAAACCGTTGGAACAGGTTTTCCCTCACAATATATGTGAAAGACCACTGATGGTCTAGTGACTTGGACTCTAATTTTCATGAGCTTGTGCGACTCCCAAGCTGCTGTGACTTTTTGATCCTTTTCACTTTGTTTTTACTGTACAACACAGCCAAAATGCAAGGTGCAATTATCCTAAAACATCAATTACTTCATAAAAGATTGCATTTTTTGCCTTAGCGAGGCACACACATATTCTTGGTAAAGGAGAAATCACAAAGGTAAGAAGCCTTTCTAAAGTATCGTGGAAGTATCAAACCTAAAAGCGAACTGACACATCTCCGAGTTCTGTTCAAGCAAATGTTATAGCACAAGGGCTTTTTAGCCAATAACCAACAAGTATCACTTGTAATAAACACTTCTCAGAATAAATACAAATTACTTTCAATAAAGGTGGCAGTACTACACTACTAGCACTTCTTTCACTAATCTAGGCGCATTTTGGAAGTACCAAACCAGAAAGCGAACTGAAACTTCTTATAGTTTTTTTTATAACGAATGAATCTTTTTCCAAACGAATAATACTTCATTGCACCATGGCTTTTCGGCCAACAACCAAGAGTGACCACTGTAATAAACAGTCAGATAGTAATACATGAGAGTACTTTAGAAAATGGAATGTTAACATGGTCTGTTTAGGACAATTTTCTAATGCCGGACCATGAATACCTGTGCAGAGACAGTTAGGTACAACACTCATGGTTCAGGCAGCAGAGATATCCACAGGGTTACAGATATCGTAGCTCAAGAATTAGAGGCACATCTCTCATTGACTTATCCTCCCTACAGACAATTTACACCCAGGTTTCACCACTCAGACTAGCTCTGGCCTTCGACACCTGAGCTATCTCATTGGTTGAGCAGATTTGCTATAACACAGCAGAGCTATCCCTACAATTTTACAGATCAGATATTGTGCTACAAAGCCACCTTACACAAGCACACATTTTAAAGCCTCCAAACTTGAGCCACCTAGCCAGCCCCTAAAATTGCACATCCCCTACAGGCCAATGCAATAGATGTCGGTGTCTTCGGATCGGAAGGGTGGGAGGCGGACGCTCTGGGTTCTGCCGGAGAGGAAGGACATGGTCCAGTCAAGGGCCTGCTCTTGGATTCCGGCTTCTAGGAGGCGTGTCTTTAGAGTGCGATGGCAGACCATGTCGAAGGTGGCCGACAGGTCCAGGAGGATGAGGGCTGATGTTTCGTCGTTGTCTAGTTGGCGCCTGATGTCGTCTGTGGTGGCGATGAGGGCTGTCTTGGTGCTGTGGTTTCGTCTGAATTCGGACTGGGACGGGTCCATGATGTTGTTGTCTTCCAGGTGGCGGACCAGTTGCCTGTTGACGATTTTCTCGATGACCTTTGTCGGGAACAGGAGAAGGGAGATGGGCCTTAAGTTCTGGAGGTCCTTGGGGTCCGCCTTGGGCTTCTTGAGGAGGGCGTTGATTTTGGCATGCTTCCAGCTTTCCGGGAATGTTGCAGTTTCGAAGGAGATGTTGATGACCTTCCGTAGTTGGGGTGCGATGGCTGCATCTGCTTTGTTGAATATGTGCTGTGAGCACAGGTCCGACGGAGATCCTGAGTGGTTGGAGTTCATGACCTTGCGTGTCTCGTCGTCATTGACGTTGTACCCTGAGGTCAGGCGGATGGCGCTGGTGGTGTTCGCAGGGGAGGTGGAGTCTGGCGTAGTCAGGGCGGTTGTGGTGTTGAAGCTGTCGTGGATGTCAGCGATCTTGCGGTGGAAGAAGATGGCTAATGAGTCGCACAGTTATGTGAGGGCGGGATAGCGTTGGCGTTGGGATTGGAGAGTTCCTTTATGATGCTGAAGAGCTCTTTGCTGTCGTGTGCGTTGTTGTCCAAGCAGTGTTTGAAGGAGGATCTCTTGGCTAATCTGATGAGGTGGTGATGTCTGCGGGTGGCGTCCTTGTGGGTTGCTTGGTTTGTCCGGTGTGCATTCGTGGAGCCATATTTTCTCCAGTTTCCAGCATGCGCATTTGGAGGTCTGGAGCTCGTCGGTGAACCAGGTGGCTCTCTTGCTGGCATGGTTGTTGTAGGGTTTCTTGAGCGGGGCGAGGGTGTTGCCACAGTCATCGATACACTGTCTGAGTTTGCGGGCTGCGGCGTCTGGGTTGGTGGGGTTGGTGGGTGGGTGGGTTCTGGGTGAGGGTGGTGATCAGCCGGTCTTCGGCGACTTAGCTCCAGCAGCGCCGAGTCAGCTGTTGGGTGCGGTGGTGCGTGGTTTGTTTCTTGAAGGTGAAATTAATGCAGTGGTGGTCGGTCCAGTGGTGTTAGGTGGTGTGGTCGAAGGTGACGTGGGTGCCTGTGGGGAAGATGGGGTCCAGCGTGTGGCCGGTGGCGTGGGTGGGTACGGTGACGAGTTGTTTGAGGCCGAGGTTGGCGAGGTTGTCGATCAGGGTGGCGTTGTTGTTGTTCTCGAGGTAGAAGTTCAGGTCCCCGAGGAGGATGTAGTCCGTGGAAGCGAGTGAGTGGGTGCTGGCGAGGTCGGCGATGGAGTTGCTGAACTGAGCCCAGGGTCCGGGGGGTCTGTAGATGAGTGTTCCTCTGAGGGTGGTGTTGGGGTCGGTGTGGATCCGGAAGTGCAGGTGTTCGGCGGTGTGGAGGGTGTCTTCTGCGTGGGTGGGGACCTTGAGGGTGGACTTGTGGATGATGGCTATTTCTCCTCCGGTTCCGTTGGCGCGATCCCTGCGGGTGATCTTGTAGCCGTCCGGGATGGCTAACGCGATGTCGGGCGCCGAGGAGTCCTTTCACCAGGTTTTGGTCAGGAAGGCCACATCTGGGACGGGGATGTCGAGCAGATCCAAGAGCTCGACGGCGTATTTGCGCGTGGAGCGGGTGCTGAGGAGTATGCAGTGTAGGTGGTTGGGTCCAGTCCTTGGAGGTTTGGTGGTTCTGTCGCAGGTGAAGCTGCAGGAGTGGCAGGAGAAGTGTCCGTGGGTCCGTTTTGGGGTAGCCTGGAAGCAGGCTTGGTTTTGGCCGGCGTTGAGTGCATGGAGGATTCTGGCGTCTTAGTGGAGCGACCTACCTGGCGAGGTCAAGGGTCGCTCTCCTCACCACGCAGCTGGCGCCTTATGAAGGGGAGCTGGGAGTGAGGATCAGCTGGGAGGCGGGAGGCAGCGGACTGAGAATGAGCGCGGGGGCGGGGCCGCAGGGGCAGCAGCGTCGGGAAATTGAGCAGTGGGCAGGGGGGGCAAGGGAAAAACAGCACCCAGGAGGGCAGAACAGAAGGAGAGCGTCCTACCTGGCGAGGTCACTGGTCATCTATGCGGGGCTTCTTTCCACACAGTCTTAAGGTCCCAAATGGGGTCCTTCACCTCCACTGCCTCCCCATATACACCTATGACGACGCTGGCATGGCAGTTGCCTGGCAACATTAAACCCACCCCCTCACTACCCCTGGACACTGGTTACTTACATGATTGGATTGTCATCTTCCCCTTCCCACTCTGCATGCTACATGGTGTATTGTTGTGTGTACTTCGGGTGCCATACAGGGTGCCATCGACTTCACATACATAGACTATTTTCTCTGCTCATTAGTTATTATTGCTCCAATATAGCTGCCTCATGAAGTTGCTGATTGGCTTACACAGGTACCATACAATTCCTCTGTAACCCTCCACAGGGATGCTACTTACAGCAATATCATCTGTTAAAACATTTTCATGGTTGAGATGGTGTCCTGTTCTTGTTTGCTTACTGCTGTTATTCTGACACTACACAGTGCTATTCCTACCTAAACAATTGCTTGTTTAAGTACCAAAGGGCTCTTTGAAATATACATGTGAATACACTGTAGACTAGTGTGCTACTGTTGGCTTTGATGGTTCTTGTGGTACTACAATGTTTTCAAACTTTAGCCTCCATGGAGAAAAAGCCTCCCAGATCTATGAAACAGTGAATAAGAAGTCTTCATCTGAGTCTTTTAGATCAGGGTATGAAGAATTTGGTACTTCCCCTAAAGATCAATTGGGCAAATACATATTAGCAAAGATTGTTTGCCTGGCATTTTTATGCATATTTGTAAAACTATGGGATCCTTTCTTCCAGTGACAGTGCACATTTTCCAGAGACTTTGCCGAGCCCAATGCAGAAGATCCCACAGTTTATTTTATTTTTTCATGACCATGTGATAGAGTAAAAGGTGACAGAGAAGATTAATATTTCTCGATCCATGATCAAGTGAAATTCCTGTAAGGAAATGGAAGCTAATATTCCATTGGTGCACCTGTGGACATTAATGGTGGAAGAATTCATTCTGAAATATCCAATGAATAGAAAATAGATGTCTACCAAAAAGGCATATAAAAGCTCATACCTGGTTTGAGAGCAGCCATTCCAGGAGCCCATACAGCACACTGGAGTGGATGACATGTCCTTTGATGTTGTAAGGGCATCTTCCCTCGTAAGAGGATAATCTGTAGTAGCAGGCATAAAAATGTGTCTGAGAAAATGCCAGAAGGATTCAGCTCAAAATGTTACTGCCTTGGAAATGGTCTCTTTAGGTGATTGCCCTTTTGGACCTGAATTAAAAGAGAAGATGCATTCTATTTTATGGAGTGAAAAAGCCTTCAGCTTTCTGTTCTTCTCAGAAGAAGTCTTTTCACCAGTCATGTAGAACACTGTAATCTTTCTCACAATCCAAAAGATCCAGGGTACAATCCTATAATGACAGCCTCCAGTAACAAAAGTAACCATTCATGAGGAAGCAAAGATGCTGACTATCCTGGAAAATACTGTAATTTGCAAGTAGTAGATTGGTTATCCGATTATTTAAAGTCATGGAAGAATCTAGATAACACATATGGGCTCTGTAAATGGTGAAAAAGGATATGCCATTGAGTTTCTGTCTCTGTCGCTGGCTTCTGAAATCAAACTAACTCAATGGCCTCTGTGCTCAATCCTAAGGATAGCGTTCTCATTCCTTCATCCAAAAGGGGCCATAATTACAGTCCCAGAGAAAGAGTAAGGCTTAGGAGTTCACTCAATAATTTCTGGTGCCTGGAAAGCATCAGGAATATTCAGATCTGTGATAGAATTGAAGTATCTGATCAAATGTATATGTCCAAAGACTCCGAAAGATAATCCTATTGATTCACCCAGTAGATTTCATGATCACGCTCAACCTTAAGAAATGCGTACTTCCACATTCCAGAACCAAAGCATGCAGTGTTCTGAGCAACAGTTATCGATTCAAAGTTCTACTCTATGTCCTAAATTCTGTTTCTGAAGATTTAACAAAAGATTGGTGCCAACAGTGACATGGCTTTGTTTTCGGGGGGAGAACAGTACATCCCTATTAAGCCGACTTGCTACTTCATGCACCATCAGCCCACAAGACTTTGGAGGGTTCTGCAGCACACATAGAATGAGTAAAACACCTCTTGTGCCCCTTCATGCAGAAAAACATCATGCCAAAAATACAGACACCTCTTGCACCAGTGTGCAACGGATGCCTTTGTTGGTGCTCAGCTGCAAAATGTGTGCTGGCTGAAAGGACAGGAATGCACTGTATCTTGGAAATACGGTGCATTCCTGCCCTTTCAAATTAGTGTAGGGCAGTTCAGCAAACAGACTTGCGGCACTGCACTCCGCCAATTCTCTGTAAATGAGGCCCATAGTCCTCTGTGTGCTCAGAAAACTAGCCTCAAATGTCCCTGGGTCCTAAAGAGATCAACCAAATCAAGGCTGATACAAGTATTATTAATGTACCAGATCCAGGGGGATTTTTAAACAATGCTCCAGCTTTAGACAGTCTGTAAGAACTTGCCTGATTCAAATTTGGCTCTTTGTTCAGATCCTAAACCAAAAAAGAAGTTGCTGCATCCTAATAGTGTCACTGATATCACCCTAACCCTGTTTCAGAATGACAAATATAGGAGCTAGGGGATTTTGGCACAGCCAATAGCCTCCTAATAAAGCTGTTCTCGATCCATTCCAACCCAATTTGATCACTAAATCCCCAGACATCAGCCCCATAATTGGCATTTGTGCAACATTTTGCTTTGTATATAGTGGTAAGCTCTCTAACAGGCTTATTTCATAATCAAGAAGTAAAGCCAAAGAACGACTTTGTTGTTTTGGCAAGACCGGTAGCACTGATTGTCTTTAGTGGACCCCAGGTTCGTATCTCATCAAATGGTATCCCAAGAAAGAAAAATGTAGGGACAGTGCAGACTTCCTTCTTTTGGGATCCAAAAACCATTAAATGAGTTTTTGCCTGGTTAACCACAAGATCCAGACAGGCCATAAATGTACAAAATCGATCAAGCAAACACTATAGGCCCATTGCCGCCCTAGCTATTATGACTGTATCATTGGCATAAATCAATACCGTAATACTGTGATTGCTAACTTGCGGCAATCAACTTTAAGATCTAATTGTTGCTCTTCTAAACCATTTACATACAAAGAAAATCAGAAGGTTGCTGTATTGCTTCACACTCCCAGATAATAGAGAATACCACCCTCCCACACAGGCTCAAACACAACGAATCAAAAAAAAACACCACCCGGAAAGGGATTCCACTTTTATATAAAATCAAAGAAGGCATGGGGTTTTATTTATGCAACGCTCTCTAACAGAAAGGCTGTCCTAGATGTCAAATGAACATCATTCAAATGTATATGGATATACATATATATATATATTCCATGCGTTGTGACTATATATATATAAGTATGCTACAACAGACCGCGAGAAAATATTGTCCAAACTGGAAGAAATCGGGAAAGAGCTGGGGAAACACGAGAACCAAGATGAGATAAGTAAAGATATGGCAGAAATAAAGAACAGGATTCACAAATATGAGCAAACGATAAAAGAGCGTAAAGCGCATAAATTCCAGAGAGACAGAAATGAGTTGACTATCTCAAAGGCAGAATATACACGTTTGCCCGCAAGTTCGACAACATTCGTCAACAACAACAGCCAACAATGAGCAGCAACCTGAGGAGGAATCCGGGCCAAGCGAATCAGACATTAGCTCTGGGGCAGAATCGGACCCCGGGAATACCGGAAACACAGGCCAAGTCCGCAGAATACCCACACCCGTAGAAGAGTTTGCTTTTTTAAGAGAGGACCGCCGGAAGAGTCTCAGGCCCAGACAACCACGCCAGGAAAACAAAGCGGATCGAGGTACAAATCAAACTGCAGAAAGCGTAAGAACAGGAGATGACACACAAAACAATATACAGCGAAACAAACATAGAGAAGGAACAAAAGACGATAAAAGACATGAATGAGCCGAAAAACACAATCATCAATCTCTCAGACATGGCTCTCACAACTAAATAAGAAGGAATACTCACACTCGGCCTATCTTTTTGCAAACGAACAAACTTTGATTATACGCAAACACGTATAGATCTACACCAATTCACAAGGAAACTTAAACTGGGCAAATACTTTTTTAGCACTAAATAAAAAAAGAACAACGTAGACAATGGTGAAACCTTGAGCGATCCGACTAACAACTGGATTGTGGATGACATGGATTTCATTAGAGAAATTGCTGAACTGGAAAACTACGATGAAACAGAACCAATGGGTGCGGATGAAGCAGCCATCCAAGCGGGCCTAAACATACAAAAGACGTCTCGAACTCCTTTCAAACCCAAATCAGCATTTTGTCCACTCATGCCAAAAGATAATATTGCCATTTTCTCTGACAAAGTGATTAAAGACTTAAAACAATTATCATTGGATAGCAGTAACAACTTTACCAAAATGCGATCTAACCAAAGAATGGAGTATGAAAATGTAATGAAAAAAATCAAAGAGAGGAGTGACATTATGATACGATGGTCAGACAAGGGGGGCAATGTGGTCCTCTGGCCATTTGAGATGTACAATAAAGAGGCAATGTCTCAACTGTCTGACAGAAATTGCTATGTCAGAATCAGCGCAACCAACATCGCCACAATACAGGAGAGATATCATAAAAGCCTCTATGAGTGGAAAATATCAGGACTCATTGGCAAACAGGAATTCGATTTTCTTAAAAACAACTAACCAGTCACACCACAACTTTATCTAATCCCGAAGATACACAAAAATGAACAATGCCCACCAGGAAGATCGATAATATCTGCAATTGGTGGACTTTTTGAAAATACCAGCAAGTTCATAGACTACTTCCTCCAACCATATGTGCAAAATCTACCCTCATACACCAAAGACAGTGGGGATTTTTTAACAAAGATCTATGATGTAAACTGGCAGAATGATTTTGTATTTGTTACACTTGACGTACAGAGCTTGTACACTAGCATTAGGCACAGGGATGGTTTAAACACCATCAAACATTATCAGAATCTAGAGATATTGAACTCTACCAACACACACAAATGTTGTTGCAAATGACCGAGTGGTGTCTCGAAAACAACACATTCATGTTCGACAAACTGTTGTACAAACAGACACAGGGGACAGCCATGGGTACTTGCTTCGCCCCCAGCTATGCGAATTTGCATATGGGCTGGTGGGAGGAGCAAGTACTCATGGCAACACACAGCACACAAATGTCAGAAAATGTAGCACTATATTGTCGCTACATTGACAATATTTTTATATTGTGTAAGGGCAGTGAAGAAAGTGCTAGAAAGTTCACGGAAGAATTAAACCAGAACGTCTTAAATTTGCAATTCACATGTACAACCAGTAAGAAGTCTATTGTCTTCTTAGATCTGGAACTATTTGTCCACAACAACAAAATACAGTCCGGAACATATAGGAAACCAACTTCATTACCAACTTATATTAGATGTGTCTTTTTATAACCTGTTTATAATGATTTAAATGTCAATGTTGGAAGATTTTATGTGTACCTCTGTTTAGAGTTCCAAAACATAAATAAATAAAAACTTGAACTTGAAACTTGAAACCAACTTCAGGAAACACAATTTTACATGCTGACAGCTTTCATCCGACTAGCGTCATCACTAGCATCCCCTACGCAGAATGTCTCAGAATGAGGCGCAACTGTAGCACACAAGAAGGTTACGAAAAATGTAAACAGGAGCTATTTAGCAGACTGCGCGCCAGAGGCTATAAGAACAAAACCCCCCAAAAAGCTGGGATAAAATGCAACACCAAGAGTATAATTAGTATCCAATGCACAAAGCAAAGAGAAGAATACTCTTTGGCTCAAGAGCGCGAATGGCTTTCATAAATGCACCAAATGCAAAGCCTGAGGTTTGGCATAAGCACAAGCAAAGTACAGCTTCCACTCAGAAAAACTCCTTTAGACATAAAAGAGAATTTCACATGCAAAACAGATTTTGCGATTTTCCTGCAATGTACGTGCAACAAAATATACGTAGGGAGCACCATACACCCCGTACATGTTCGTATTTTACAACATCTACGTGCGATCAATAACGATGATCCTGCGTATCCAGTGGCACGCCACATCAATGCACAACATGGGGGCAGGGCGGAGGATTTGCAGTACTTTGTAATTGACAATGTGATGAAGAATGCCAGGGGCGGCAACCCACAGCTAGCGCTCAGGAGATTGGAGTTTAGATACATTCTCTTACTCAACTCCAAGACTCCAAATGGCCTCAATGCAGACGAAGCAATGAGTGTGCATCTCTGAAATCATATACAACCCACTTGGCACTAAGATGATGTAACTAGTCTAGTATGACTCTCCTTTCCCGAACCACCTCCTCTTAACATTTTTTAACACATGTGCCTAACACAGACTCTTTAGTCACAAAAATAAATTTCTTTCTTAGCTTAATGGCAGGAGCAAACACACAGTTAATACACATTTATATTCTAAAACCTTTGCCTTTATAATTTATAGCACATTTTCACGACAAATCACATGCGGCCCAAAGATCCAACAGTTGTTAGGCCCTAACTGTCTTTGACCTACCACATACCTTTGCCCCACAGGCCCACTTGGGCAGCACAGGACGAACAAGCCTATGGGCGATGTATCCTACATCAATGCACTGGCAACTAAAACAAGTCAAAAGCGCCATATAGGTAGCTAGTACATGATCCTACCCTGCTAAAAGACATATAGCAGACACGGATTAACTTGGAGCACGTACTTGTGAAGTATGGGGCAGCAGCACAAGATAACATCAGTTAATAAAGGCCGCACCATGATAAAGTCATAATTTTTCTTTTCTTTTTCATGTTTTAAATCACATAAAGCACACACACACACAATACATACATATTATTTTGCTACAAAGGTCACGGTACGCCAGAAATCAAACATTTATATCCACATGCAAATCAAAAGTAGTATTGTGAATGTAACAATTTCTCCTTTGTGTTTACAACTAATTTTAAATGCATTACCAAATGAATTTGCAATTTTTTGAAATCAATAATAACAGAATACATACCATTATGTGGATAACACTGAAAGAAATACTACATGGAAGACCATGACTCACCTATATGTCACGGAACACACCTCTTCCATGTCTGTTGAATTTGCAAACGTTTCCATTCCAACCCACGGAGGCTCCTGCCAGGCCAATCACTTGTATATTTTGTATATAATCCACTTTACTCACTGTGATAAGATGTTGTGAACAAGGCGGTTTTGCCGCCGAAACGCGTCAAGGTGATCGAATTGGAATAAACCTTTTTCTTTGATATACTGATCCCACGGTGTCAGCGCCTGATTTCCAAATGAAGGATTACAGGATTGGAATTCATATATATATCTATATATATATATATATATTCACTGAAAAAACCATAGGTTATAGACCATATATAGTTAGGGATTAGCATTTACAAAACCTTATTTTACTCGCACAAAACCATTGAAATTCGCATATATAGTTAGTTGCGCTAACTATATATCGCGCACCCGCAATCCACTGCTGATGATGTCACATATTACATCATTCATGACATGGTCAGTGACATCACTGATGACATCACTGATGACATCTCAAATGACATCACTGATGACATCACTGATGACATCACTGATGACATCACTGATGATATCATCCAGTGACTGTGTGTTTCTGTAAAGTTTAAATATGTTTGATATATTGAAGAATGAGTGGATGTATAAGTGTCTGGATGAAGGATTTAGTAGGTGCGTGACTGACTGTATGAGTGAGTGAATAAATGTGTCTTACTAAATGCATGGGTTAGTGACTAAACTGTCTGAATGTGTGCATCAGTATGTCTGTTGTGATGTAAACTGCTGCATGTGTTGATCATTAGCTATACGAGAGGCTATATGTGTTATTGATTGGTTGCCCAAGTATTTGTATGGGAGATTGAGTTTGTGTGGGGGTGGCTGGGAGGTGTGTGACTCTGTGCATAGATGTGTGAGCAGTTGATTCACTAGGTGTATGAGTTCAAGAGTGCATGTGGAAACAGCTACATGGGCGGTTGACTGTGTGCATGAGTGTATTGATGAGTGAATGGATATCTCAATGCTACATGTCATAGTAAGTACATATGTAAAACACAGTACATGTGAGAGTTGGCATATATAAATAACTGTGCATGAGAGCCACTGAATGTGTGAGTGGCTGTATGGATCATTGTGAACTTGTATCAGGGATTGTATAAGAGAGTAAATATGTGTTAGTATATGTTTGAATAAGTAAGGTGTGTATAACTGTATAGTTGAGGAAATGGAGGTGAGATTGTTTCTTTGCATGACTGACTAGGTGTGTGAGTAACTCCATGGATGAGTGACAGTGTGTGAGTGTCTGTATACACTGAGTGTATCTAAGGTTATATTAGAGTCTGAAGAGGTTCATCGTATTAGCACAAGAATGATGTCAAATGAGATGTCATCAGTGATGTCATCAGTGATGTCACTGACCATGTCATGAATGATGTAATATGTGACATCATCAGCAGTGGATTGCGGGTGCGCGATATATAGTTAGCGCAACTAACTATATATGCGAATTTCAATGGTTTTGTGCGAGTAAAATAAGGTTTTGTAAATGCTAATCCCAAACTATATATGGTCTATAACCTATGGTTTTTTCAGTGAATTTTCAAGGTTTTGTAAATGCTAATTCCTAACTATATATGGTCTCTAACCTATGGTTTTTTCAGTGAATTTCAATGGTTTTTTAATAGCAAATATCATAAGCTGTCGAATGTCAAGTACGTGGTAAGTAAAAACATTTTCGTGTTTATGCACACTAATCTGCTTTGAATGCTGCCCCCCCCCCTCATTTCTATTAGGAGTACTCTCTCTTTGCAGATAGTGAAGGGTAGTTAACGCAGGCCTTTGCCCCCGTTGTAATCCGTCGTACCTGCTTCTCTCTCCATTTGATTGATTGTTATCCAAGCATTTACTGTTTTAGAATTGGTTCTCTTTGGTTCATTCTCTATTTACAAACAAGCACAGAGTCGCAATACTCTGTTTAGTCTTTGAAGATAGTGAAAAATCGTGTAAAAAACAAAAGGAATCGAGCAAAATCAGTAGGCCACTAATGGGATCTCTTTTTGACCTCGCTAAAATAGAAACATTAGGAACAACCCCTCATGAGAAATACGAAACTAGTGAGATGAACTGAGCTCCACACCATGATGGCTGCAAGACAGCTCGGCTCCGCCACCCACCCCGCCCAAAATAACGATAAACTCTATGCAAATATTACAAATATATACAACACACCAGCAAAGTAACAGGGTAAAACATTTTATTAAATAACTATTTACATAACTATTTTATACTTGTTGTTGCCCGATCCGGCTAGCTCAATCGATCGAGCATGAAACTCATGCACTCTGATAGTTCAAAGTTTTGAGGAGTGCTTGTTAGACTGTCTGAAGCTTATTTGCACCTGCTACAGCTTCACTATTCTCAATGTAAGTGGGGGCTGTTTGAGGACGTGACTGCATTTGAAAACAATGTGATGCAGTGCCTCCCTGAACCGATTGACGGAGGCCCCCGAGGGACGGTGTGATGGCGCGGACTCGGAGGGGGCGCTTGGCTCCGGCCCCCTCCCCAAGTCGTGTTGCCCTGGTGTGGCCTGAGATCGCCCCCGACATAGGTGGCCGGCTCCCGGGGTCAAGCGGAACTTTTTGCCTTTTGGTGACTCTTCCATTCTTAACCTTGTCCCACAATCCGTTTGACCTAAAGACACGCTGTAGTGGGGCGCCCCTTTACCGTTTCAGTTGCCATACCGCCCGCTTTTGCTACACTGTGCCTCTTCCGCTATTCAGCTGTTTACCGCCCGCTCTTGCGACTACAGCGTCTCGCTCACCATGTAGTTGAGTTGCTCCCGCTCTTGCGGTGCAGCGATAGGGGGCTGCCACAGGACTCTCAAAATGGCGGCCGGCTCTTCAGATTTGGGCGTGGTCCACTAAAATGGCCCTGCGACACCTTGGAACTCGGATGCTTGTCTGCTAGGGCTTGGGCTCCATTCTCGAAAGCGTCCCCTCAGCCTTGAAGATTCTACAAAAGTCTTGGGGGCCCCCGACTCCCGCAGGCTTCTGGTGGGGAGCGGCTGCCATGATTGCTCGTGGAATGGCCACGACGGAGCTACGAGATGGTGGTGCTCTCATGCTGACGCCAGCTTCAGTCTGAAACATCCAGAAACACTGTAGACTACCAATTCGATCAGTTCCGGTAGCGCCCCTACGTGACCCAGTAGAGAAGAACTTGCCCTCCCCTCTTTGACTGATGGTTCTTGTTGCCTTTCCCTTCTGTTGTCATTTAACAGAACTATTTAGCCTGCTGAAAGGGGTTGTGTTCCGACCGCTGGTTGGTGGAGACATTTTGACTATATTCTGGACCTGCGTTGTCGCGTAATGCGTCATATGACGCGCCGCGTTAGCGCATCCGGAAGTGCTCCGGCGCGAAGCGCAGCTTCCCGGAAGCGATCCGGGGCGCGGCGCGCAGCGCGTAACGTAAGCATAACAGGTCATGTGACTTGTTAATAAAACTTTTCATTGGTTCATTTTACTTTTCTTATTCTAATGATGAAAGGCTTGGTCATATGACCTAAAAATTACACTTTTTATTACTTTCGAACATTATTTTTTCTTAAACATATATGTTATAATGTTCCAGGCTAATGTACTTTCCCGGAAAATTTACAACTGTCCTGCAAGTAAAATATATTCCTTTTTCGAGAAAAAGGGCGTTTCTTCGTCCCATGACGGAGCCGTTGAGCAAAAGAGGCTCGGCCTGCTGTCTTAGTCACCGATACGCCTGAATATCAGATTCTTATCGATCACTTTATGTTGCAGGAGTAGAAAACACAACAGCCCTTGACCATTTATCTTTACTGCGTTCCTGCGTATTATACCTTTTACCCTTCATGTAATTGGACTGCTTTATTTCACTTGCCTTTTACTGATTCGAAAACAGTGACTATTATTAAAAACTTTACCAATGTAAATACTACTACCATGTTTTCTTTTAAAAACCTTTATTGTGAAAATGTCAGTATACAAATACAGGCCTATAACCACGTGGGCCGGCCACGGAGCAAACTGTAACCGTATATGATGAGGAGACATTTACACTGTAGAGGAACGTAACGGGCGGGCCATTAGGTTGCAAGAACTAAGGTGTCTAACAGTTGCGGAATCGGTGGACGTACATTTTATAATTAAAATACGACAGGGCCAGTTACAATAAAATTATCTAGATATACATTTGCGGGCAAGTACCATGGGTGACGTTAATTCGAACTTTCAATAGTACAGTAATCAATAACACATCAGAACTTAATATCAATAGGGATGTCGAAATATTCAATCAATTCTCGTCCCCGCCCGCCATGTGCTTCAAAACTGCATACGTATCTCGTGATATCAAGGTTGTGCAACCAGTACACAACAAGGAGTTACGAGTCCCATTTATTCCGGCGCCATTTTGGGCGAGGACGGGCAGGTCCAGGATATAGTCAAAATGTCTCCACCAACCATCGACTATGATGATGTTCATATGCTGTATTTATTAGAGTAACACTCATCTGTCCACATGAAATTGATTTGCCACAATCTAAACATGTCATTTTAATCTTTCCAAAGTTCTTCTGAATATTTGGGACCGTTTCCCTTGCCTCTGATGCTGTCAGTGCCACTTCTTTGGTGAATGTACTGGCAGGTCGGGGGTTGTCCTCCCAATCTCTTTTGTGCAGCACTATAATGAATCGGTGCCACCTCTCCATATGACGATGCATGGTATAATTACCATAACTATATTTTTTTTCGGTTCCTCTGGAGAGTACATCGTGGCAGATGAGGCAGGTAACGTACCGGGCATTTACCTTTTTTGCATGTAGAGGAAAGGAAAAAAAATTCGAGCGTCCGAGTTCTAAGGTGTCCCAGGGCCATTTTAGTGGACCAGTCCCAAATCCAAAGAACAGGCCGCCATTTTGAGAGTCCTGTTGCAGCCGCCTGTCGCTGTAGCAGCAAGAGCGGGCGAAACTCTGCTAGACGGCGCTCCACTGCAGATGAAGTGCCTCAACCTGGAGAGGCGGGAGAGGCTCGTTTGCGCCGCCTCCCCCCCCCCCCCCCTTCGGGCACCCCACGCCGTCTTTCGGCGCAGCATTGTAGGATGGCCACACCAGTGCGGCAACTTGCTAGACACCACCTCAGTGCCATCCGGATCTCGGCGCCCCACTGCAGATGAAGTGCCTCCACATGGAGAAGCGGGAGAGGCTCGTTTGCGCCGCCTCCCCCCCGCCCCCTTCGGGCACCCCACGCCGACTTTCGGCGCAGCATTGTAGGATGGCCACACCAGTGCGGCAACTTGCTGGACACCACCTCGGTGCCAACCGAATCTCAGCGCCTTGTGGTGTCTTCCATTCCGAAAATATTGTTGGCAGCATTTTGAAAGGAAAGATAAACAGCCGTTTGTGGCCCTCACTACACCGTTCTCCTAGTGAGTCTCACATTGTTACATTTCGGAAGAATGTTGAAGAGTAGTATGTTGAAAATCTGAAGCCATTGTTCTACAAACTCTCAACCAGCCTTGGATGGAAAAATCCTGAAGAATGTACAAACTGAAAACCAGTTTTTGTCTGTATAGCATCAGCAGCAACGCTTGAGTCAGCTTTGTGTGAAGCCGCCATTTTGATTCAATCAATAGCGTCCCCCTGCACACATTCAGGGACCTGGTCGTGTCTTCAGGTCAAACGGATTGTGGGACAAGATGCACAAAGGAAAAGGAAAAAAGTTCCGCCGGACCCCGGGAGGCGGCCGCCTATGTCATGGGCGATCTTAGGCCACACCAGGGCAATAGTGAAGCTGCACCAGGTGCAAATAAGCTTCAGACAGTGTTACAAGCGCTGCTCAGAACTCTCAACTATGACACCACCTCGGTGCCATCCGGATCTTGGCACCTTGTGCTGGTTCCGGCCTATTCACACATCGGTCCGCTACTGACGCCACCTCACAGGCCAACGGGGCACCCCACGCCGACTTTCGGCGCAGCATTGTAGGATGGCCACACCAGTGCGGCAACTTGCTGGACACCACCTCGGTGCCATCCAGATCTCGGCGCGTTGTGCTGCCTTCGGCCTATTCGCCGCAAGTACGCACGCAACTCAGCTGCATAGCGAGTGAAACACCAAGGGGCGCCCCACTGCAGCCGAGGAACCTCCATCTTGGGGGCGACGCACAGCATCACATTGCTTTCCAATGCAGTCAGATCCTCAAACAGCCCCCACTGACTGACACGAACTCACAGGCCAACGGGTGCCCCACGCCGACTTTCGGCACAGCATTGTAGGATGGCCACACCAGTGCGGCAACTTGCTGGACACCACCTCGGTGCCATCCGGATCTTGGCGCGTTGTGCTGCCTTCGGCCTATTCGCACATCGGTCCGCTACTGACACCGCCTCACGTGCCAACGGATTTTCTACGCTTTTTATAGCCCTATGCCGCATAACAGGTCATGTGACTTGTTTATAAAACTTTTCATTGGTTCATTTTACTTTTGGTTTCCTAATGATGGAAGGCTTGATCATATGACCTAAAAATAACACTTTTCATTGGATTAAAACATTTTTTTTTCCCAAACGATGAAAGCCCCACCTTGTTTCTGGATGTTTCAGACTGAAGCTGGCGTCAGCATGAAAGCACCACCATCTCGTGGCTCCGTCGTGGTCATTCCGCGAGCAATCATGGCAGCCGCTCCTCACCGGAAGCCTGCAGGAGTCGGGGGCCCCCAAGACTTTTGTAGAATCTTCAAGGCTGAGGGGACGCTTTCGAGAATGGGGTCCAAGACCTAGCAGACAAGCGTCTGAGTTCCAAGGTGTCCCAGGGCCATTTCAGTGGACCAGGCCCAAAAAGGAAAGAGCCTGCCGCCATTTTGAGAGTCCTGTGGCAGCCGCCTATCGCTGCACCGCAAGAGTGGGCGCAACTCAGCTGAATGGCGGATTTTGGCACAGTGTACCAAAAGCGGGCGGAATGGCAACTGAAACGGTAAAGGGGCGCCCCACTACAGCAGACGAGCCTCCACCTGGGGAGGCCCGTTCACGCCGCCTCACCCCCCCCCCCCCGGGGCGCCCCACGCCGTTATTCGGAGCAGCATTGTAGGATACCAAAACCAGTGCGGCAGCTTACTGGACATCACCTGGGTGCCATCCACATCTCAGCGCGTTCTGCTGCCTTGGGACTATTCGCACAACAGACCGCTACTGACGAGGCCTCCCCCCGCACCCCCCGGGACGCCCCATGCCGTTTTTCGGAGCTGCATTGTAGGATACCAAAAACCAGTGCGGCACCCAGGTAACATCACCTGGGTGCCGTCCAGAACTCAGCACGTTGTGCTGCCTTGGGACTATTCGCACAAAACACAGCTACTGACCATTGTTGCTTCTTTTTTCAAAAAAATGTTTAAATGTATTTACTGTTTTTGTTGCGTTGTATATATTTATAAGTTATTAAAGTTTTATAATCCTACTACTTTGTTGGAGTGCTATATATTTTTAATGTGACACATAATTGTAAAAACTTTGATGTACAAAGAGGCATCCCTGGAATCTTCCGCTTCAGGCTCGGTCCCCTCCCCAATCACAATACAGGATGGTTTTCAGATAGTAGGAAAGCGTGTGGTGTGACGGATCTCATCGGGTGGGGGCCTTGATCTACTGTAACTCCTTTGAAGAGGGGTGATTCTTTACAGCTGGGGCCATACACTACATCTGCAGGGCTAGGTGATAGCCTGGGACCGTCCTGGACAATCGGACACAGAGGAAGAAGAGTGTCAGAGGGTGCGGTAGTGAATAGGGCGAAAGGGAGGTGTCGGGCGGGCACAGGGTGTGATTCTCAAGGAAGAGCAGCGCAGGTGGGGGGAGGTTTATTGCCCATGCATAAGACAGAGAGCGGGGGTGACCAGTGCCTGGGGGAGATGCTTGCGAGGGTGGGGAGCCATGCTAAGGATCGACAGCGTGCAGAGAGTGGGTCTGGTCAAGGCATCTAAAATGGCTGCCGTGCACGACAAAAGTGTGGCATTTGAAAAAAGGCAAGATGGCGCAGACAATGTTTTTCAACACTTCCTGATTTCCTTCGAATCGAACGTTAACAGACGTTATCTCTCCCACACTACCGGTCCCCCTGGGCTTAAACGCCGAGATGGTAGGGACTGCATCCCGTGGAGATAGGCCGAGACGTCACTCAGCAGAAAAAAAAAAAAAAAAAAAGTCTATAAACATACAATAAGTTAAAAGTCAATCATTCTTGTTTCCTTGTAGTACGCTCCCCAGTCCGCTTCCTGTTACGCGTACCGGGCGCACCCCACGAAAAAAAACTATATGTTTTTTTTTGCCCCGAGGGGCCTTTTTAAAGCCTCCACATCAAACCTAGGGGGTCAGGGAGGATCTACTATGCCCCCTTATGGTCATTTCCCCCTTTGTTTTGGCCTCCTCTTGTCTCTCGATCCTACCGAGAGACAAGATGGCGGCCGCTCCGGACTGTTTAGAATGTTGACAGACACCGGAGAGCCAATCAGCTTCGCTTCGCGAAGTTCCGTTACGCGTCAAGTACGCGAACCGGGGCGCTGCCCGGAGCGCGCTTACAGATATATATCTTTTTTTGAACGTTAATTTCTCAAAATCCACTGGAGCACATATATTGAGACCTAGCAAAGGCACATCGGGCTAACAGTCCCTACAATTTTGCCAAGTTTCGTGCAAATCCATTCAGCCGTTCAGGCTAAAAGTGAGGCCAACCGCCCTATGGAAATTAACATGGGAAAAACACGTTTTGGGACCCCCCTTTTTTCTCGGCCCCCCCTTGACTAACCCCCCCCAAATTTTCAGTGGCTGCTCAGAAACAAAATGTTCCATTTTCCTGAAAATTTCAGCCAATTCCGTACACAAACGCCAAAGTTATTAGACATAGAATTTTCAAAAATCCCATAGAGAAAAAATCCTAACTATATATACCTACTGGCGACCGCCAGTAGGTAATATATATATATATATATATATATATATATATATATATATATATATATATATATATATATATATATATATATATATATATATATACAATGCACGGAATATACCTGAAATAAATTGCAAGCAGATAACAATAATAAAATGAAACGCATGCAGATAATGCTGGACGTCCTGTTAGAAACTAGAAAGAAATATAAACTAAATTCACCAGATGATTACAACCACTGAAGACTTGGATGTGCACACAGACACACACATCACAATGAAAACACCTCAGATGATTATAACCACTGGAGACTTGGATGTGCACAAAAACTCACTCACACATCACAAAGTCAATACTCAAAAACAAAACACCTCACCGATCATTCACTCAAAATCCTTGCCAACTGAAGCTGGAGGAGCCCTTTGACAGCCAGGCAGGATTCTTGATCGGGGGCACAAGTTACCTTGTGATGACACGTCTGCCCCACAAGCGAGCTCCCATCTGGGTGCCAAGATCCCCCGCCTTTAATACCTTTCACTCAAATTTAGGAGAAAGTTCTAGAAACCTCGTCCCTTTCCTCTGTTATGAAAAACCAAGCTGACCATACTGGTCTGTGTCCAATTCAAGACAGAAACTGGCCAGGCCTCTGTATTTTGACTCCAAGACAGAGCTGCACATTCCACACATTTCTATGGCAACAACAATCTCTGCTCTGAAAGGTACCAAGCACACCTCCCACACATTATCCCAGCGAAGTTTACGAAAGCCTCTATCCAGCAGGAAAAAAATACAACCTTGAACATGAATAACCTAAACAACTATAATAATCCGGGGCCTGCCTGTGTGCACAAAAAGCTGAAACTAGAAAGAGTCAGATTCATGATGACATGAGGGCATGTCAAAGCCAATAGTAAGAACTTCATAATACTTCCCAATGTACAACTCAATGCAAATTTGAGCGCCACTGCTTATAACACTGTACTTTGAGAACAGGAAGTAAAATCCACACCTCTCTCTCTCTATATATTTCTCTCTATCTCTCTCTCTCTCTCTCTCTCTCATGCTTTCAAATGCACATACCACATGTTCTGTTGCTGACAAGGCTGTTCTACACTGTGAAAGCTCTCCCACTTTAAAACTACATGATTACACAAAAGATATGTTCAAGGAAGCGTGGACATGCAGGGAAAAATGATGTTGTGCAATCAAGCTAGGGTAAAATAAAACACCAACAGTCAATTAAACAATGGTAGTCAAAGGTCATCACGCGGTTTCAAAACATAGGAGTGCCTCTAGCACTACAGGTGCCAAAACACATCCCTGGCATCCACCTCTGGCAAGTTTAAAAGGTTCAGTTGCCCCCCCCCCGGGTCATACATCACACTAGCAGCCAAATGTAGTTCTCTCAGAAAATTAACAATATTTGGCTCTACCCCAAGATCAAGCAATATGGTCCACAACTTGGTTCTGTTTACAGAATCAGAAGCTGAGCTCAGATCCAAGAATGCTAGAAACAGCTTGCCCTCCTTGAACACTGTATATTTGCTAAGTAGGAGATGTAAGTTAAGGCACTGCTCAACTATCCCTAAGCCAGGGCGAAAACCAAATTGGAGCTCGAGGAGCACATTATGCTCACTTGTCCAAGTTTGCAAATGCTCCAGCAAAATTCTTCCCATTATTTTGGAAGTTGAATGAATCAGTGATATTGGGTGATAGCACTGTGGATTTCGCCGACAGCCTTTTTTAGAAATAGGGATAATGGGTGCATGGGACCAGGTCTTGGGTGATCTCCTTACTAGGACGTTTTAAAAACATTCGTCAAAAGCGATGCCCACAGAGATATATTTGCCAGAAAAAAGATCGGACAGTATCCTGACCGTCCCGGTAGGTTTCCCATCAGGGCATCTGTCTATTATGCCTGCACGTCACTCAATTCAATCTTCGTTCCAAAGAATGGTATAGCCGGGAGCAGAGAGAGAGAGAAGAAGAGACTAAGGTTGGCCGAGTTGGGCTGGTCTTTGATCAGGCACATGCCCGGGTGCATCCGCATGTGTCCTGCATGTGCATCCCATGCTGTCAGATGTGGCCAGCGCCTAAGTGCACGATCGAGTGTCCTTGGCCCTGTCTTGCCCCTGTATTGGCTGGGGGACATAGTCTCTCCCCAGCCTTGGCAACGGGGAGTGAAGCAGCAGCTGCAGTAATGCGGTAATGCAGGAATGTAGGCAGGGAAACTGCTGTGAAGAGGTTCCCATTCTGCGGGATGCGGACTGTGCTTAAGAGCAAGATAGAGCATCCTTCGCCTACCTTTGTTCCTGTGTTGGCAAGGGGACATAGCCCCACCCCAGCCTCGGCAACGGAGTGAAGCGGTCACAGCAGGAATGCAGGAATGTGGGCTCGGAAACCTCTGTGAAGAGGACTCCGCACTGTGGGATGCGGTCTGCACTTAAGAAAATGATTGAGCATCCTTGGCCCTCCCTACCCCCTGTGTTGGCTGGGGGAATGTAGTCCCAGCCTCTGCAACAGGGAGCGAAGTGGCAACTGCAGAAATGCAGACCGGCAAACCACAATGAAGAAGATGGGTTGGCCTTTCATATAATGCATGTGTTAAACCTATCAGCCTTATGAATTGTCTTCTCTCAAACTTTTTGCCTTCACCCTCCAATTTTTGGCTGAATTCCCTTTGCTGGTCTTAGGACTCTGTGCACTTTACCACTGCTAACCAGTACTAAAGTGCTTGTGCCTTCTCCTCTAAACATGGTACAATTCGTCTACACCCAATTGGCACATTTAAGTTACTTACAAGTCCCACTTGCTGGGTACTACATGTACACAGCAAGTGTGAATTAAATTCAAATAGTGGGCCTGCAGCACTGATTGTGCCACCCACTTAAGTAGCCCCTTTAAACATGTCTCAGGTCTGCTATTGCAGCCTGTGTGTGCAGTTTTTAAACTGTCACGTCGACCTTGCAAAGTAAACCTTTTGCTGGGCCCAAAACATCTAGGTTAGGCCCAATACATCCCACAGGGCAGGGCCCAGTGTATATAAAATGTTAGGCATGTGCATTTAAGTTTTGAATGTCCTGGGTATGAAAAAATCTTTAAATTAGTTTTTCACTACTTTAAGGCCTACCTCTCTCATAGGATAACATTGGAGTTACCTAATTCCATTTCATAAACTGTAATTTCTTAAAAAGGAACAGATACCTCATTCATGTTTGGTGTCTTTGGAATTATAATGAAAAATCCTCACTTATGGTGTAATTGGATTTCGAATTACAGTTTTGAAAGTCCTACTTTTAGAAAGTTGGCATTTTCCTGCGTTAGCCATTTAGTGCCTGCAGCCTGTCTCTGGGTCACATGAATGACCTATGAAATTAAATGAAAACAAATTTATAAAGTGCACATATACCGAAAGTTGTCAAGGCGGTAATGCCATCAGATTCACTTAATCTCGAGACCAGACCATCACCCTGGATGACCTGTGGAGCCCTAGATCACTATGAGAGTAAAGGCCAAGTTTAAGAGCCTTTCGAAAGGATATGTGATTTATAAAGCATGTTAGACGGCAAGGAAGAGTATTCCACAGCTTAGCTGTGGCCAAGGAGAAGGATCTACCTTCCCACCTTGAGTTTCAAAGTTTTGGGATCACCGCCAGATTGTGTTTGGCCAAGCGATGAGGCCTGATCAGCATTTTGCAATGGAACTTAGATCTGATGGACCTAGACCCTGATGTATGTAATGCAATTGCCTATCGTACACCAAGACTGTAGCTCCAGCTCTCAAACTCTATAGCACTAAGGTAGTGAGCAGTGTTCTTCATGGGGCAGAATTGTGGGGTGTAGTAGACGCAAGCAAGTTAACAACTGTGGAAAACAAGTTCCTTAGGAGCCTGGTATCTCTCCCCCAAAGCACCCCCTTCTCCTCTTGAAAATGGACCTGGGAGTTAGGTCAATCAATTACAAAGCGAGATTGCGCCCTTTGCTCTTTTGGTACATACTGGTTACTATCCCTGATTTGGCCCTTTACGCTGCTGCTTTTAATGAAGTTTCTGCCCAAGATAGAAATTAAAAAATCTGGTGGATTAAATATGTGAATACCATCCGGGCAGCAATTGGTCTCTCACATGAATTTGTTGGTCCCGAGCCCTTGCATATAAAGGACCAAATAAAACTCCAATACTGGTCATGAGTAGAGTAGACTAATTTTTGGAAATCTGAGATGGTAGCCTAACTGATGTTTTGTTAGACATTAAATCTGTTACATTTCCTGAGAGCTACTTTGATATTATCAAGGAGCCTGGGGACAGGAAACTGTATAGTTAGTTTAGATACGGCTGTTTACCTATTAATGCTTTTATCAATTCTTGGCAGAACAACAACAGCCTGCCTAAGTCTTGCTCAAATCCAAATGAAACCGTTGACCATGTATTCTTTGCATGTCCAGCATATGGAAGACCAAGAAGGAACTGGTTTGCTCCTGTATGTAGACAGTTGGGGACCCACAGTCCCTATGAAGCCCTACGTATCTTAAAATCAGATGTGAGACCACTATTTGTATGTGCAGTCGCTAAATTTCTTGGCCAATTTTGGGCTATTAGGCGGAGGCTACTGACTACCCCCTCCAGTGCTATGATCTAACTGTAGGAAAATATTATGACCTGAGGGTGTTTCATTTCCCAAGACAATGTCTACAAAATATGATTTTAAGTACTTTTAATGTGTTTTATTATTCATACTCTTCATGTATAAGGCGCAAAGGACCCCTAATGAACAATATAGAGTTGTTGGGCTGTACAGAATAACAACTGTGACAATAGTTATTTAAACAATTGCACTTGCACTTTTGTCTTTATCTTAGCTATTTTTAATATTGATTTTAAATAGTGAGTTATGTTCCTTGTTGACCTTTTTCGTGTTTATAAGACTGTATTTTAGGAAAATTGACTCCTTAGAATCTGGTGTTTGGATTTTTTTTTTACTAATTCTATTTCGAGCACTATTGATAAGGAACTATATCTTTGTATTTTTTATGGTATTATAAACTGAAATAAAGATGTTATGAGTAATGCATTATGTGCAATGCACATTGATTTAAAAATGATTCGCTTTCCGACTCGATGCCAGTGAAGCTTGACAAGCTCAGATTAAACTGAGCGATATTTACGAATATCTAAGATAAGCTTCACTCCCACAATCTAAACAGTTTGAAGTTTTTAAAGAAAAGACTTGTTGATGTTTATAGAAAGAGCATTACAGTAATCAATACTCATCAAGATCAAGGCCAGAACAACTGATTTTCATGCTGTTGAATGGATATAAGGAAAAACTTTCCAAAGTATCCTAACAATGTTAAAGTAGGTAGTACCGTTCAGTTCACCTGTAGGTCAAAGGAGCGGTGTTGGTCCACAATAACAGTGAGATTTTTCACCGATTTAACTGGTAAGGGTAAAGTACCCAAAACATCTGGCCACCAATTGCTGTTCGAGCTCAAGGACTGACCACCAAAGATAATGACCTCAGTTTTGTCTGCATTCTATTTCGGGCAATCACCCTTTACCGAGGTGGAAATAGCCGTCATGCGGTTATTGAAATTGACGACTATAGAATGTCTGTCATCTGTAATAGATACAAAAATCTGTGTGTCATCGGCATAAGAAAGGGCCTGTAGACCAAAGGAACTAATCAGTTTTGGTAGAGGGGATACATACAGATTAAATTATGTGGGATTTAGAGAAGATCCCGAAGGTACCCCACATAGAATTACTTGCTTTGAACTGACCATAGATCACTACTTGGGTTCTGTCTATTGAGATTGACTTCAGAAGATTGGGTCCAGTATCTTTAAAACCTAGCTAAGCTGGAAGTGAGTAAGACGAGGGAGATCCTATCAAATGCTATGGACAGATCCAACAGGATCAGTGCCAGTGCCTGACCCACATTGACTAGAGCTCTGATACTATCTATAACCAAAACCAAAGGGGTGTCACTGCTATGGCTATTACAAAAACCGAATCATGCGGAATTCAGCAATTTGTGGTCCTCAATTTATGCCATAAGTTCTCCATTCAGATGTTTCTCCAGAATTGTCGCAGGAATCAGAAGCAGATATAGAAAATAGTTTTTCTGATCTTTGGGATCCAGATTTGGCTTTTTCAAAAGAGGCCTGACTGCTGCTTCTTTCCTTGACAATAGAAAACATCCAGTAGAGATTGCTCCATTCATAATTGCGGACAAAGGCATAGTGACCGTGCTGGCAACAAGGTGGATAGTTTTTGGTGAGTAGGATTCAAAAGGGGAGGCTGACTTGATGCTGAGAAGATACTTCCCAGTCCGTTCCTCTGAGGTTTGTGAAAAATATCTAAGCATGGGCTTGTTTACTGATTCAATGTTGGATGCTCACTGATCCACCTCGCTACGTACGTACCCATCCCAAGCCATCATGGTTGGCCCTGCTTTAACCGCCTACGGGTCAAACGCTTACACACTGATCTACCCTCCAAACCTCCCTAAATCCGCCACAAAAGCCTTAAAACACCTCACCCTGAAAAACCATCCCGAGACACTGATCGCGGACCTACGCTTCTGTGCGGACATAGGCACAGTCACAAATGACTTGTTTTTTTACACCAGAAGAATCCCTGCTTGGCGTAACTCCCTCTCACTATTCCTTAATGTTCACTCATCCAGGAACATTCCCTACGGCACTAAGCTCACAATAGCGCATTCATCAACGTTTCGAGCTGACCTCACCATCACCCTCTACAAAAGTGGCATTGTACTGATCCAAGCCTCACCCAAAAACCTTGACAAATTCTCAGAGTTTTTCACCACTCTCCGAAACCATGTGCACAACACATGGTCGCCAACCAACTCCCAGCCTAACCATACACCTACTCCGTCGCCCAATACAGAACACCCGAATCCCATCACTACGCCTACATACCTCCCTAACGCTATGGACCTGAGACCACCCCTCCACGTGAGTCCACCCCCACTCGCTTCCCACTCGGAATCCACGGCTCCCATCACAGTGCACCTTAACCCTATCCGACCGCCTTCAACTACCCCGAGCGAACCGAACACTAAACCTTTGATCCCCTCCCTCCTGGCTCCCCCTCAATCTCCAGGACCACTACATCACCAGCGACCGGGGCTATGACCGGTCAAACCAGCTCCTCTAGCACTCAAGCCACCCCCTCTATGACCCCATACACAATCCACCCTAGCCACCAAGTCCCACCCCCCTCAGTGACTCCTGCTGTAGCAGGTCATGCCAGCACTGCTAACACTCAAGCCTCCTCTCACACGACTCCCAGTTCAGTCCACCCATACCCTCCAACACCCCCCTCCACAGACATCCATTCCTTGCACTCCAGAGCCTCCAAAATAATTCAGAACCTCCACTCCTCCATCCTCGATCTTACTAACCTCCTCCACCTCGCCGAACTCTCCTTCGCTAAGCTCAAGCCTCAGCCTGCCCCCTTTCTAATCCCAGAGCTCCCCAAGCTCCCATTACCGACATCCTCAAGGCATCTACGCCCTCACAAGCACACTAGCTGCCTGTCTGAGGAGGAAACCTTTGACCTTGCCCTCTCCTATAACCTCTCCCTCACCACAACTAATCCACTAGATTTCACTGAAAAGGAGATCCAGGACATCCTTCTGGACAGTAATACACCCCCTACTTCTCCTTGTCTACCTGACGTGAGTGATGTGAGTGCCGCACACCCCATCCGCACGGTAGCCATTGACCCACACAGATTAGCCCCCCCCAGTAATAGAAGAATGCTCAGAAGCAACCATACTCCAGTGCCCTTGGCCGTCCCGACCCCCGCCACCACCCCTCCCCCGTTATGACCGGTCTCTTACTCAACTGCCGTTCTGCAGTGAAGCATGCGGCCGATGTCGCCGCACTCATACTGAACAACAACACCGACATAGCCATTCTAACAGAATCATGGCTTAATGAATCTTCATCCCCATGCCTCGACCTCTTAATCCCCCCCAACTTCAACATTGCCAGGCTCGACAGACCACACAACAAAAAAGGAGGCGGAATTGCCTGCATCCATCGCTCTAACCTCCTTGTCACTGAGCTGTTAACGGATGCCACTGACTCCTGCGAATATCTAGCCCTCTCAGTTTACAGTAGGACCATACACCTATGTAACCTACACATCTTTTACCATCCCCCAGGCACAAATGAACCTTTCACGGACTACCTCATGGAAGTTATTACAGCTAAGAACTCCCCAAACACCAAGGACATTTTCCTCGGCGACTTCAACCTGCACTGGAATGACCTTAAGGATCCCCATGTCAACGCCATTAAAGACCTATTGGCCGATCTAGCCCTGACCCAAGCTTGCCCTCTCCCAACCCACTCGAAAGGAGCAACCCTAGACTGGATCATCTCCAAGGAAACCACCGTCAAGCTCACCTCGATAGAGCCCTGCGACTGGTCCGACCACCATGCCATCGCCTTTCTGTTACCTAGCACACGAAAGACATGGTCACCTCAACAGGTACTCCCAAAACGCTAGGTCAGAGACACCAAAAACCTTGACATCAACAAACTTGAGATCCGCTGCAAAACCGACCTACCCCCGCCACCCCACATCACCTCGGTCAGTGACCTCAATGATCCCTACTCTTCTACAATGTCAAACATCTTGGATGACCTAGCCCCTCTTAAACTAAAAAGAACTCAAGTCAGAGATAGAAACCCATGGTTCACTGGCTCCCTCAATGATGAGAGAAGATCCCTCCGGCAATATGAAAGAATCTGGAGACAGCACCCCTCGACAGATCACCTAAAACATCTTCGACAGGCCAGAAATATCTATAACAAGAACATCGTCAAATCAAAAAAAGAATTCTTCAGAGCGGAACTAGGAAATGCCCAGAACAGACCTCGCAAACTCTTTGAGATGATCAAACTCCAGTCGAACAAACTGTCCAAAACAGCGAAAGAAAACCCCAAGTCTCTCATCTCCTCTGAGGTTTTCTCTTCATTCTTCGCAAACAAAATCAAAACCTTAGATACTGAACTCAAGGCCGCCTCCTTCCCCCCGCGGAACTTTGACCCCCTGCCTCCTCCCTCCCTGCCGCCATGGTCCCTACCGAAGAATTTAGCACACTGGTCCGAATTTGCACCCTATGATGAAGTCACTGTTGCGAAAATCCTTGCCTCCCTGAACCCCAACAACCACTTCAATGACCCGCTCCCTTCAAACTGTCTTGCGACCGTTTCCAAATCCATCATTCCCAGCTGGACTGCAATCATCAATGCCTCCCTTCGACAGGGATCAATACCGACCTCGCTGAAAACAGGCCAAGTCCTACCCATTCTGAAAAAGCCGTCGCTGGACCCAGCCTCCCCAGACAACTTTAGACCAATTTCCAACATTCCGCTCCTGGCAAAAGTGCTGGAAAAGTGTGTACAAATACAGCTAAGTCACCACATTAACAACTTCAATCTACTCGATGACTGCCAATCAGGCTTCCGACCGGGGCACAGCACCGAAACCACTATGCTCCACATCGTTGATGACGCTCTTCAAGCCCTTGACCAAGACAAAACCTGTCTCCTGATCCTCCTTGATCTATCATCGGCCTTCGACACGGTCAACCATGAGATGCTACTCGAACGCCTCAATCTCAGGATGGGTTTAGATAGCACAGTCCTCGACTGGCTTAGTTCTTACCTCCAAAACCGATCCCAGAGATTCCTAGTCAATGGCGAACTGCCCGCTCCCTCCGTGGTCACAGTGGGAGTCCCTCAGGGTTCGACATTGTCCCCCACCCTTTTCAATCTCTATCTGGAACCTCTTGCCGAAGTCCTGCGCACTGCAAATATCTCCTTCCATATGTACGCTGATGACACTCAGATCTACATAAAAATCTCATCTCTTGCAGAGATCCTCACCCTGAATGAGGCCCTAAAACTGACCGTCAGATGGCTCTACTCCAATCAACTTAAACTCAATGCTAAGAAAACTGAGTTCCTTCTAATCTCCCCGCCCAAGAACAACCCTGATATCCAGACTTGGATCAAAGCCATCACAGCCTTGAACTGCTCCCCGACCATTGTGAATTCAGCCAAATCGCTGGGAATTACCTTAGACTATAACCTAAACATGCGAGACCACATCAACACAATGGCAAAATCAGCCAGATTCCACCTGAGCTACTTATGGAAATTGAAACCCTTTCTAGACGCTCCGGACCTAAAACTCGCAGTCCAATCATTAGTCATCTCTCGACTGGAATATGGTTGCTCCACCCTCTCTGGCTTACCCAAGATCTCGCTGGCACCCTTGAAAGCCTGCCTCAACGCAGCCGCCAGACTACTTACAGGTTAAAAAAAATTTGATCACATCACTCCTCACCTGAAAGCGTTAAACTGGCTCCCCTTTGAGGCTAGGATTCACCTCAAGCTGGCATGCATCACGCACAAAGCCCTTCACTCGAACTCCCCCGCGTATCTTGCTCAGAAGCTGGTGTTATCCGGAGGAAACAGAAACTCGAGATCGACCAAGACCCTCCTACTCCGGCCTGCACGCTTTAGGAAAATAAAAACCTACAATCGAGCTTTCACCGGGACTGCACCAAGAATATGGAACTCCCTCCCTCCCGACATCAGAAAAATCACTTCCTTTGCACGCTTCAAAAAAGAGGCCAAGGCCTTTCTCATGGGTAAATTCCTTGGCTAAACTCGCTCCCGCAGCTACCTAAGAGACTATTGCCTTGTCCTGCGTCCTTGTACATTTCTCCGTGGTTTATTGTATTATTTCTGTTCCTGCTGTTATAGCTTATTCTATTCCTCAATGTACAGTACTTGTATGCTACCCCGTCCCACCTTCGACCCCTTGTTTCTGTAACTTCTCCGACGTACTGATTTTCCTTTTTTTTTCTGTTGTTGGTTTTTTATGTCCTGCCGTAACCTTGTATTACTCTATTGAATCTGTAAAGCGCTCTGATACCCTCACGGGTCAAGTTCGCGCTCTATAAAACTTTAAAATAAATAAATAAATAAATAAGATTCCTCGTTGAATGCTCTAGGATCTAGTTTGCCCTGGGGATCTTGTTCTAAGGTGTTATGCATATCCTTATAGGTTGTATCAAACTCCAAATAGATAATGATTGAGATTTTAGACTAAAAATACTGTGGCAGGTTATTACAAAGATCATGAGTCCTATCTAAACTATTCGAGCTCTTAGGAGAGAACATAAGGCTTATACTCTTAAACAGTTCCCTGGGGGAATTTGAGGCATTCATTTTACCTGTGCAAAAATTTGATTTTTCCTCTATAATTGCAAATTTTTAGTCTCTGATCAAGGCTCTATATTACATTTTTACAGCGGATTATTAGAGGAAAATTCAATTGTGCGTGTGCCCCGCACAGTGCGTGGTAGAATTGACCAGTTGAGAGAAGCCAAAGCACGTAAGTGTGTTGATAGAACGGGTCTCTACAAGTGGGGTCTTCTAAATGAAAATGAAAGTTCCTAAGAAAGGTAAAATTTGTTTCTCTAAAAAAGTTCAGCCAGTTGGTCTATTTCAAGGGTGAAGACGGACCTAGGCATTAAACCAGAATACCCAAAAAGGATATCTTATGCTGAATTTTGAGGCTAAACCGTAAAGCCTCACAGGGAAAAGTGCACTTTATAGGTTTAATGGATTAGTTCAAAGAGTTTTTATAGATAATGGCAAGACCGCCTCTTATCCTAATTTTCTGTCATGCCTAGGAATAGTAAACCCAGTGGGAGCCACATCAACAAAGTCGGCCAAAAGAATCACAGGCTCATGTCTCAGTTATTAAGACATAGTCAGGATTTTAGACATCAGTAAATTCTGCGAACTCCACCTTATTCCGAATTAGAGATCGAATATTGATTAAAAAAAACTCTTATCTTACCTTCTTTCAGGCTACTATCCCTCTCCCTTCTAGTTGTACGGTTGAGACCTCCTTAGGCAAACCTGGGCTGGTGAGGAGAACCTTTCTCTCAAATCCACAAGAGGGACAGGTCAGCCCCCACTTCTGACAGCCCCCTAAAGTTAAATAAGGAGCAGCCCCGTACTTTATCTTCGTTCCTTCAATATGCAAAGTTGGTCACAGGAATATGATATGCGCGAGACCCCTTCTGATGCAGAAAGGCCAGGGGTTCTGACACGTGGCATAGTCCAGACTTGGATGGGCACAGACGCGTTTCTGCTTCCTTGATAAAGGCTGGCATAAGGGGGGTGGGAGAGACTCAAACAATGACACGTCACAGCAGCAAAGAGAGGAAGGGGAATGAAACTTAAAAACCAAACTCCAGCATTTCCAGTTTGCCCCCAAAGGCTACCCTCCATGGCAAATTTACATGGAAATCAAATTTAAACAAAATAAACAGTGAGAAAATCAAAATCATAAACATGAACATAAGATAATGCGAAGAACTCCCTTCAAAGATGGCGTCTACCTAAATTGAAGCCAAGCATCTACAAAGAGCACACATTAGTGCATTACAAGGAAATTAAAAAGCACCATCTTGCAACTTCTGGCGGGAAGCAAGAGCCGATATACCAAAGCCCCCTAAGTGTGCTATACTACACCAAAGCTGGATCCACAGATGGTGCAAATGTACTTCTGTTTCCTTGACAAAACCCGGCATAATAGAGGGGGAGCACTTGTAATACGGCGGACTGGGGTATCTGCCACATTTATAATGGAGTACCTGTCTTCAAAACACTAAATCAACTCTATCTTCCATAGCTCATAAAGGGTCAGATCAGAGCCATGCCTTTGGCTGTACAAATGGTTAGCTCAGGATCTTCATGTCTTCAGATTCTGGCATTAGAGGATGTGGTCTTACTGCCAGAGCTGCTGACTTACTGCTGGGGAACCAGATTCGAGTCTTTCATAAGTTCAACATCCTGTGCTTCTGGGCAAATCACTTAATCTACCGTGGCTACCAAAAATTAATGTGTCCTTGTGTAATGTAACTGGTGCTCATGTAAAGTGCTCCAATACCTTTGGGCCGAGTTCGTGCTATATAGAACTGCAGAAAAAAATTAAGAAATTAGAGAGCTAACCTGTTATAAATCTCTGCTAAGGCTATGCAATTTATTACATTGTGCATATTTTACAGGCTTGCATATTAGAGTGGAGCTTCTATCATTCATGCAACACCTCTCTCACAGGCTCAAGCTTCAGGAAGGCAGCAGTCATCCCTCCAGCTGCTCAGTCTGCAGACCAAAGACGTAAGAGAACCGCGCTCTCAGTGATGTTATGGGAGACACCAAGGGGACAAGTTCTTGTGGTATTTACATTTTTTAATACTGATTTTGGCATCGGGTGCTCATAGATCAGATCCAATCTCTTTCAGAATTACACGTGTGACCTTGGGCAAGGTACGCTATATTTACTATCTCAGACTATAATCTGCAGACTGTGTGCATAAAACATTAGTTGGGGTGTGGTGTAAATGCTGTTTCAATTATGTCAGCTCAGGGGTTCTGTGAATACAAATACCGGATAGAAGCAAATCATCTCCTCGCTGTGCAGTATGTACTTTAGACTGCTTCATCCCTATGACCTTGCATTTAACAAACAAGCTCTAATTCAAAGTGCCAAGTAAAACAAGACTCATTGGAGGATTACATTCAACTGTAGAGTAATTAAAGTTTACAAAGGAACTGCTGTTTTTCTTGGCTACAACGCGACTTTAGCCGTGCTGACGTGACGTGGCTCGCAGAGCCCACATTAATCCTCTTGTTCTTCCAAAAGTTTATGATATTAATGTGTCCATGGAAACAACCGAAGAAACTCATACAAACTATAACAAGATAAAAACAACGTTCATTTTAAAATCAAACAAATAGGAAATCGTTAAGAATTTTCAAGTAGTCAGTCTTCTTTAAAATGTTGACATTATGTAGAAACCCGTCTTATCAGCATTGCTCATCAAGTTAGAATTCATGAAGCTTTATGTTAAGTATCAACAAAGCTTGACAGATAGATGCTAAAATGGCGTATCTGTCACGCTAGGAATGTTGACTTAATTATAAAATGAAAACTACAGATTCTGATACTTTCAAAAACAACACACCATTCCTTCTAACTCTGGTATGTTCTTCTAAATTGTCTCCCCTTCAAATTCGGACGTTGATGATCTCGAAAGACAGTGACAAAAAGGTAGAAGCAACAGTTCTGCCATGTTTTTAGGTCCACGGCTGACATCTGGCATCAGTCAACTTTTTTTGCATTCTGGGACTTGTAGTTTGGTTTATAGAATTTTACAAATAGGACTGGAATGGACTGGAACAGCCCGTCAAGTATGGGCCTGGGAAGAAAGTCATACACCTGCTCTTCTGGGATTACTCCAACACCTGCAACAGATTACTGACATCTTGTGGATACACAAAGCATCCCAGGGGCACTCCAGTAGGTGAACACAAGTCGGGCGTTTCCCGAGTTCTACAAAGCATCGTTCTCCTTGCCACACAGCATCCAAAGGTACTTTGTGGGAAACATGTTGCATTTACCATCTAAAGTGAACTGAGTTATTTCTACCATCTTAAAGTTATTTTCTTAATACTGTATTGTGGATTTTTGTCGTTTGGGTCTTGTGTTAAGTCTATATAAAGAATACTTATTTTTATAAAACCTGTGTTGTGTCCATCTGTAGTGTTTTCACTTTATTACTGATTGTGTTCACAAATACTTTACACACTGCCTCTTAGATAAGCCTTCCTGCTCGTACCAAGCTACCACAGGGTTGAGCAGGGGTTATTTTAGGAGTGTAGCCCCCTTGATTAGAAGCAAAGGTCCCTATTTGGAGAAAGGTGCAAGTCATTGCCAACTAGAGACCCCCAGTTCTAACACCCTATTATTAGAGGACTAAAATAATAAAACTCACCACCCAGAATATTTTAGATATATACAGATCATACATACAGATCAAACATGCACTACAGGCAGTTATAGTAAAGGGAGAGACGCCACCAGAATCCTCCCCGTTAGAAGACAGAATCCTAGACGAGTACATACCAGAGAAATCCATTACTTTGACTTATAAGAAACAAATTATTAGCCTGTCTGATCCCCTCATCGGGCTTCGATCTGGGTGAAAGCATGATGTGGCAGGGCTGGAGGATGAGGAATGGCTCGAGGCACTGGCTTCCCCCAAGTAGGTAGCTATCTCTACTAGGCTGAGACTTGTACAATTGAAAGTGCTCCACAGAATCTGTCTTGCGGGCCATACAATGGTAAAGATGGGCTATAGAATGGAACCATGATGCATGGGAAGATGTGGCAGGAGGGTACCTTTGTGCATATACTCTGGGAATGTACATATATACAGATGTACTGTTTCGAGGTTACAAAGTGTATGGCAGAAGTGATAGGGTGCCATTTAATTGCAGTATAAAGATGTGCCTCCTGAATATATGGGGCCCCTACCGGCCTTAACACCAAAGAGAGACTATGGGTGACTTTTGGTATGAGAATTGCAAAACGGAACATTGCAAGACTAAGGAGGGCACAGGAGTCACCATCCTTAACAGCGTGGGAGAGATATGGATTGGTGCATGTTTTTTTTTTTGTGGATTTTTCAAAAACCTTTATTGAGTGATTTCAGAACAAACACATTACATAGTGCATCACATCAGAGTAATACGCACAATAAGTTCCATGTCAGTCTCATATATGTAAGACGCTCGTACCCGCCAGACAAAAGTTCCAATATGGTCTTATGTAATCAAAACAGACACTGAAGTGTGGTCCCTCTCTCCACAGGGGGCACTAAGCAGGGCTGGAGTGACAATAGACAGTGCAGCTGACTAGGGACAGGACCGGGGGGGCAGGCAATCACTAACCTTCACCGGCGCTGCCGTGGGAGGGGCGCCGGGGGGGAGCACATGAGAGGCAGCGCCACTAGAAGGGGCTCAGGAGTGAAGGAATGTCACTAGGGGTCCCCATATATCCACAGGTCGAGATCTTGCGTGCAGTAAGTCCCAAAATTCCGACCACAAGGTCTGGCACCCCGAAGCATCCTCCAACCAGTGATCAAACTTGGGTGCCAATTGGCGAACTCAAAACATAGCCACCCTATGCCTAGCAAGGACCAGCAGCATCATGATCAGGCGGCGAGAGGCGTCAGGCCAGAATGTAACAAAACCCAACAGGCATAGGGGGGGTCAGGCTGCACCATCGCGGAGGTGATTTCGGATATGGCGGAGCATTCTGCCTTCCAAAAATCTGACACCTTGGGGCACAGCCAGGCTATATGATCGAAGTCCGCGGCAGGGGCGGCGCAGCGCATACAGGCATCACTGGGTATAAGTCCGAGTTTGTGAAGCTGGGCGGGAGAGCGGTACATTCTGTGTAAATATTTGAAATGTATAAGACAAAGACGATAATTTGGTGACAGTTTCTTCGTCTGATTGCAGCAATACAGCCAATTAGCCTGCGCAATATCCATGCCGAGGTCCGCGCCCCATGCCACACACACGCCTGATCTGTAGAGATGGAGGCAGTTGACATGGTGATGGCATACAATTTAGTGACTATATGGTGTGGGGTTGGAGATGTATATATAAAATCAAGAGCAGGCATTGTCGGCGGGGGCTGAGGGAAAGTGGGGTGGAGTGACCTGCAGACAGCACACAACTGATAAAACACAAGTGTGTCCAGCGGGCCAGAAGAGTCAGAAAGAGAGTAGAAAGAATTCCCCGGATATAAATCCGCCACTGTCAGCAATCCCAGTCACAATGCATGTTTGGACATGCCGGAAGTCTGAAAGGGAGAAAACCAGGATGACGGACAATTGGCATGGCATTGGCTGAGAGCAATGGAAGATTAAAGAAACGGCGTAAGTCAGACCAGGCCCAGGGCAGTGTCTCGACCGTGTCCACCTCCGCACGTGGACGCACCGCTGGGGCGAATAGCACCGTGGTCAGCGGCCAAGGGGAAGCAATGTCCGTCTCTACCGCCACATGTGGCTGGTAGGGAGAGGGATGGATCCAACAGTGCAGGAAGCTGGCTTGAGCACAGAGGGCATGAAGCTTAAATTCAGGGGAACCCATACCCCCGACCAACATAGGGAGTGTAAGGATCTCGTACGCAACTCTTGGCTGCCTGCCGCCCAAACAAGTGAGATTATTAAGGAACGTATCTTGTGGAAAAAATGAGCAGTAAAAAGAATAGGAATGTTCAGAAACAAATATAGGAACTTCGGCAGTACCACCATCTTGGCGATGGCAATCCGACCGGCCAGAGATAACGGGAGACGACTCCAATGAGTAATCTTGGACTCTAACCAATCCACCGCGTGCCCAAAGTTGGATCTCCAAAGTTCATCTAGGTACCTGCTCAGCCAGATGCCCAGATACCGGGTAGGACCTGAGGCCCACATGAAGGGAAAGTCTGGAGTAAACGGCTAAGTGGCATCAGTTAGGGGAAACAGCACAGACTTGCTCCAGTTCACCTGTATGCCAGACAACCCGTCAAATCATATGATCTCGCACACGAGAGGACTGAGGTTGTCTTGGGGATGGGGGACATACAGGGTTATGTTGTCTGCATACATGGAGACAAGGAGGGAATGCGATGAGAAACCAATACCCCTCTGAGTGTGGCGCTGTCGGAGTCTAGCCACAAAAGGTTCCATCGCAATAGTGAAAAGAATGGGAGATAGGGGGCACCCCTTCCGAGTGCCGTGTTTGATATAGATCGGATCTGAGATCTGTCCGTTTATACGGAGACGGGCCGAAGGGCTGGTATAGAGAAACAAAACCTTACTGTTAGACCTGACATCATTGGCGTGAGTCTCCCTTCCATTTTTGATGGATTGCCTCCTCTGTTTTGATATGTTTTTGCTGGATTTATTCTTTGGGCACTGTGCCACTGCTAATCAGTGCCACAGTGCGAGTGCTCCCTATGTTAAATTGATGTACTGATTGGTTATTCCACAATTGGGGTATTTGATTTACTGTCAGCCCCTAGTACAGTGCATCATGTGTGCCCAGGGCTTGTAGATCAAATACTGCTGGTGGGCTTGCAGCACTGGTTGTGCCACCAACAAAAGCAGCTTGTAAAGTATGTCTCAGACCTGCCATTGTAAGGCCTGTGTGCAGTCTAGCACTGCCATGTCGACTTGGCCAAGTGCACCCACTTGCCAGTCCCTAAAACTTCCCTTTGTTTCATATTAGACACCTCTATGGTCGGCCCAAGGGCAGGGTGCATTGTAAGTATAAGGTAGGACATGCTCTGATGTGTGTAGCATGTTCTAATGGGCAGAATGGGCAGTTAAGATTGTTACATTCTTACAATCCTAACTGACTCAGGGTACATGGTAGAAATTCGAATTTAGTATGCCTGAACTCAGAATAATAAAATACATCTTTTAGTAAAGTTTATTTTAATATCCTGTGTTTGCAAATACCACTTTTAGAAAGCAGGTATTTGCTTGCCTAACCATTTAAGCCCACCTCTGCTGAGTTGTGTATTCCTCGTCTGGGTTTGTGTGTGACAGGGCTGGGGAAATTCCAGGAGACAGTCTGGAACAGCCCAGTGGTGAATAGGGAGATTTGCATCCAGATGGGAGGGAGAAGTGCACCTGGGACCTGAATAGGGCTGGGCCTTCCCTCTACAAAGCTGGCTCCACCCCGTGTGGCTTGTCTGATGTCGCTGCCCTGCACAGTGAAAGGAGAAAAGGAATCCTGTCAACAAAGTGCTCCAGAGCTGTATCTTCCCTCCCTGTGCTGGCTCCACCTCCTGTGGGGGGGCTGATGTCTCTGCCCGGCACAGTGAAAGGAAGAGAAGAGTCATGTTAACAAAGTGCTCAGGAACTGGTTTGAGCTAGGCAGAGGCCTCTCTGCCTTCGGAGAACAAAGGATTTTGGGGTATAAATATTGGGACTCTGATCCCAAGAAATTAGATCACTTCTGGAACAAGAAACCTTTCTGCCAAGGAGACGAACCAAGGAAGCTGCAGGGGTTTGGACTGCCCCTCTGCCAGTGTGCTGTTTGCTGGGTTGGCCTGCAATGGTTACTTCATTGCCAAGGGAAAGGAGAAGGAACTTTGTAAGGACTTTCATCTACATAATATTCTCCAAGGGCTTGAACTGTGCTTGCCTCCTGCTGAAGTCTCAGGGCCAAAAGACTTCGCCTCCAGCTCCCTCATGAATTTCCTTGCTGGGAATTCTGACTCCAGTCACTTGCATGCCGCTGGGAGCTGGAAGTGCGATGCATCGACAAGAAGAGTGTCGCCGCCGCAGCTGCAATCATCGCAACGCCGGAGAAGCGAACCTTCGTCTCATTATCCTGGAAGCGTGTGTTCATCGAAGCTGCCTGCTGTCGCATCTCCAGAGAAGCATGACGCCATCGAAAGAGTCGCCATTGTATCGCCGGAGAAGCGCGTCGCAGGGCCTGTCGCGGCTCCAAAGTACAGACTCACCGCAATGCTGCCAGGGCTTCATCGCATCATCATCGCATCACCGCATCAAGAGCGCCATCTTCTCGCATCGCAACTGGATCATCGCATCGCATCAAGGCGCCATCTTGCGCACCGCAACGGACCGCAGGCCGAGAATCTACGCATTCCCTCCGCACCGGTAAGGCTCACGACGAGTCCCCTACTCTGCGCAAGCATTGAGGAAGGACGCAACCGTTCCCCCGGGCCACGGAACTGACACATCTCCCCTTCTGCGAGTCTTTTTGTCTACGTTGCGTTACGCATCCAGGTACTTTGTTGAGAACTTTGTCGCATCTACCATCGACTTGAACTAAGAGACTTTAGTCATCTTTTAAGTAATCTTAAGTGTAGTATTGTGGATTTTTGTCGTCTGTGGTCTTGTGTTTAAGTCTATATAAAGAATACTTATTTTTATAAAACCTGTGTTGTGTCCATCTGTAGTGTTATCACTGTATTACTGTGTATATTCACAAATGCTTAACACACTGCCTCTAGGATAAGCCTGTCTGCTCATGGCAAGCTACCAAGGGGGTGAACAGGGGTTATTAAGGAGTGTAACCCCCTTATCCTGCCTTAGAAGTAAGGTCCCTATTTGGACAAAGGTGAATACCATTGCCAACTAGAGACCCCCAGATCCAACATTGGTGGTCAGCGGTGAGGATTTGGACTTTGCATTTGTGTTTCATATACAGTGATTGGTATACACTACTAGTGAGTGCAGACCAAACGCGACCACATACTCTTTTTTTTTAGAATCCTTTTTCCTTGGACTGTTAGTTTTTCCTGAAAACTCCCAATTCATACTACCATGAGTAAGCCAGCATCTGTTGCATCTATGGATCTTGATTTTGAGGAAGAGAGGTTGGAAACCTACACTGTGAAACAGCTCAAGTATCTCTGCAGGAAATTGAAAATTTCTACACCAGGCATTTCTAAAAAGGAAGACTGACCAAAAGGCGCTGAGGGCGTAGAAGCAAGAAATGTCCCTGATCTTGTGGTGGAGCCTGTTGAGGATGCAGATGGGCAAATTGATAGGCCAGTGTTTCCAGCCAGGGGAGGGGTGTCGTCCCCACCTGGCAGCAGCATCTCTTTCAAAGACCTGTCCCCCAGAGAGTTGGAAGACAGGGAGAGAAATAGGGCGCACAAGCTGGAGTTGGTTAAGCTTAAAATGGAGAGTCAGAGTGAAACAGAGAATAACAGGTTGTCTTGGGAAAGGGAGAGAATGAGAATAGAGCATGAGAGAATATTGAGGGAGTTAGAAATCAAGGCCAAGGGCTTAGAAACCAATCCCTCTGGTGGCAGCGCACCATCTGCCCTTCAGAAGGAAGGGTACATATTCCAAAGGATGTCATCAAAGATTTTCACAAAGGTGAAGATATTGGTCAGTGGTTTGCAGCCTATGAGATAGCAATGTTGGCCCACCGGGTCCCTGAGAAGGATTGGGGAGCGGGCATGTGGGGCCGCTGTCTGACTGAGGGGAGGGATACTTTGTTAGACCTACCCAGTGAGCATAGGATGTCTTACCACCACATAAAGGAAGCACTGATGACAAGGTATGGGTTAACTCCAGAGCTCTATAGACAGAGGTTCAGAAATTGTAAGAAACTAGAGGGAACCACTTGGCTAGAATATGTGTCTTTCTTTTGCAAAGCTATGGATGGTTGGGTGAGGGGTAGCAGTGTTGATAATTTTCAAGCGCTCTATGATTTGATTGCTAGGGAGCACTTATCTGCTAACTGTTTTCCAGAGTTACGCCAGCACCTTATTGATAGCAAGTTGACTAACCCTAGAAAGCTTGCTGAAGAGGCAGACCGCTGGGTCAGTACCAGGGTCCACAAGGGTCTTGTGGGAGACTCCCCCAAAGGTGGGCAGGGTCCCCAGCAGAAGAGTGGGGGGACAAGGGTAAACAGAGGGAGTTCCAAAAAGGTCCCCAAAGTATTTCCCAATGGAAACAAGGTAAGGGTTCCCAGCCTCTCCCTGAAAGAATTCAGGGCCTCTGACAGGTAAACCTGTTCATAGGGGGCCTGTTACCTGCTTTCAGTGTAGTGGTACAAAAGGGGGTGGTGATGGACGGAGCATCTGAACCAATTAAACTCTCACACCCAGTCAACAGATTTGGGTTTAATCCATGACCGTTCTTTAGCCCACTCTGCCACCCAGTTCAGACATGGCCATATGCAAATCAGTCTGACCCTGTGCCTCATGGGAACAGTCCAGCCCGAACTGCCAAACCATGCCTTCCCTGGACCGGAAACAAGCTTCCTTGGACCGGTTTCTGGCATTTCAGCCGTCTTCAGCCAGGCTTGCTTGAATCCGGTGGCAAAGAGAGCAAGGGACTCACATCTGAGCATAGCCGGCCAACTTATGGCGAATAAAGCAGTAGAAAAGGGGGTGGTGATGGACGGAGCATCTGAACCAATCAAACACTCACACCCAGTCAACAGATCTGTGTTTAATCAATCACCGTTCTTTAGCCCACTCTGCCACCCCAGTTCAGACATGGCCATATGCAAATCAGTCTGACCCTGTGCCTCATGGGAACAGTCCTGCCCGAACTGCCAAGCCATGCCTTCCCTGGACCGGAAACAAGCTTCGGCAGTACCACCATCTTGGCGATGGCAATCCGGCCGGCCAGAGATAACAGGATTACGCAGTGTGTGAAAAACAAAGGTGTGGGCGGGAGGAAAGAGGATTTCAAGAAATAATATCCAAGATACATCACATGCGATTGCTGCCATGGTTGACAATGTTGTGCCAAATGAGGACAGATTGTGTCCCACTTTTAAAATAACATCCATATTTAGACATAATACTATGTTTAGACAACTACTAAATGAGTACAGTAAAAGGAAGGGTGCCTTACTGATCCTGCTAGAGTTAGAAGAAGATTTTCTTTTCCATATAAAGTTCAAACAAATAGAAACAGTACAAACTTGAAGTCAGTAATGGAAATCCCCACAGTAGTCATGGAGAAACCAACAAAGTGTTACGGCGTGAGATGTATGACGGTACAACGCGTGGTATTACCACGTGTACCGTTACAACGCAGGTTTTACAACGCAAGTCGTTACAACGACTTGCGTTGGGGGGCGCTGGATAGTGAATAGTTTAATTTACTATTCCAACTCTAGTCCCCGTGGATAGTAGGGAAGGTGTTGGATAGTAAATTAAACTATTCCCTATCCTAGAGCGCCCCCCAGCGCAATTCGTTGTAACGAATTGCGTTGTAAAAGTTGCGTGGTAATGGTACCACGTTCTAAAAGTTTCGTGGTAAAGGATGTTTCCCACGGCTGGGTAGTACGCAGAGACCATTTTATGAGCCACCCTATCATATTTATAGTATCACAGTTGGGGGTGGTCCTGAAAAAAGACTTAAGTCACTAAGACTGATATATTGCTTATCCTTACCAAAGATGATTCATTCAATCAGTGTATTAACTCAAACCATTGCTTGATGTTGTACAGCTCAGTTGATAACGCAGTGGACTTTGTAAGGGATGCAGAGAAATGGCCATTAACAGTGAAGGCAGACAGAGAGTTGTCATTTACGATCCTCTTGTAGACAGTGACAGCTTCCATAAAATAAGTTTACAATTTGAGGGTCAATACTACTTTGGCAAACGCATTATGATGGGTTGTTCTATATCTTACGTATATTTTGAAATGGTCAGTGCTTTCCTGGAATGAGCTTTGCAGAAGCAGTTCTGTGAGAGCAGTGTTGTATCTCAATGAGTCCCTGTTTGTGGGTAAAGCAGGATCACAGCCACTTGTCTTTCTCCATTCAGTTTATCAACCAATAGGGGATCTCATTAGCTAATGGGAATAAAAGAGGGGCCGACAATCAAGGTAGTATTCCTGAGAATGGAAATTGACTCAAACTCAGGGGTGTGCAGGTAGCAAGGTGGCAAGTGCTCTATGGGTCCAAATGCAAGCAAGGAATTCAGGACCCCACTTCCTGATTTGGTATTGAAAACATACTCTAATTGGGGTGAAGTGGGCCCCTCAGTCCCTTGATCCACAATACCACTGCACCTGCTTCACTATTGATAGCTACGACCCTGTGTGCAAGCTCCTCCAAGAGTAGGACTTGACCCTGTGTGCATCTATAGACAATATGTACAAAAAGGGAAATAAACATTTGGTGAGGTTCAGGAACAAGTGGGCAAGCTAAATCTTGCAGGCAAAGCCATTCCAGCAGGCAGTGTCTTTGTCAGGTGGCATGAACAACTGATAGGCGGAGCTCTAAAAAATGCCACCCATAAGACTGGACTCAAGGGTAAACGTCTGCCAATAAGAACTGCATGTGCTTAATTTGTAAAAGAATAAGTGCCAGGGCCGTAGTCAGGAGGACAAAGCAGATTGCATCATCTGTTGCCCCTGCCGGCTCTGTCAGTGACAGTACCAACACATCTACTAACCAGCACAGTCTTACAAGTGTGACAATTCATAATATTTCAGGTTCCAATGCTATAAGAAAGGCTTTAGTGGCAGGTATCAGTCATTGTTAAACAGCTATTGTTGTGCTCAAACCTAAATTAGGCAGGCGACACCACCATGTGGCAGACTGTCATAATCACCAGTGCTGACAATTAATTAAGCGCCAGTGCTGACAATTAAATGCCAGTGCCGAGCACCGGAAACCACTGGTTCAAATTAAGCACCGAGTTACTGCACACACACTGAGGCTGCAGAAAGCAAAGGTTTCCATGCCTTCCTTGGAGTAGCCAATGAATGGCTGTTAGACCTGGCATCTTTGGCGTGGTTTCCCCAGTCTTTTTGGCCTCTACCTCCTGTATTTTTGATGCTGTGCTGGATTTTGTTTTTGCTGGTTTTGATGATTTGGACACTCTGCCACTGCTGATCAGTGCCAGAGTGTAAGTGCTCCCTGTGTAAATTGGTTTTATGATTGGATGTACATGATTGGCATATTTGTATCACCATGAAGTCCCTAGTAAAGTGCACTGAGTGTGCCAGGGCTGGTGATAACAAATGCTACTAGTGGGCCTGCAGCACTGATTGTGCCACTCACATGAGTAGCCCCAAAAAGGTGTCTCAGGCCTGCCACCGCAGTGCCTGTGTGCAGTCTGTGAACTGCCATGTCCTCCTGGTCAGTGTCCCCACTGACCAGGCCTAACCCTTCCATTTCTGTGCACATTGGTCACCCCTATGGAAGGCTAAAGATACCCCCTTGGGCAGGGTGCAGTGTATGTGAAAGGTAGAGCATATACTTGTGCAGGTGACATGCTCTGGTAGTGAATTACAGCCATTTTCGTTTTTTCACTGCTGCAAGGCTATCTTGCTCCATAGGCTATCATGGGGGATGCTGGCTACATTGGCTACCAGCAGATCTTCCCATAAGAACAATATAGGACATAAAAGTCTGGTATCCCTGAACTCAGAATGTAATAACACATCTTTTAGGAAAGGTTCTTTTTAAATCCTGTGTTTGAGAACAGCACTTTTAGAAAGTTGCTGTTCTCTTGTCTGACCTTTCTGTGTGCCTTGGCCTGTTTGTGTATTGACTGTCTGGTTTGAGAGTGACAGGGGCTGGGGATTCCCCAGGAGGCTGGCTGAGTCAGCCCTAGGCTGAATGACTGCATTTGCAACTTGAGTGGTGGGAGGAGATAGCACCTGGGCCTGAATAGGGCTGTGCCTGCCTTCCACAATGCTGGCTCCACCTCCTGCTGGGCGGCTGACGACCCTTCCCCTCACTGTGAAAGGAAAGGAGAAGCCAGAAAAACAAAGTGCTCAAGGAACACCCAGAACTGGGTCAGACCGGGCTCAGGGCCCACTTGCACAAAGAGAACAAATACTTTTAGGGGTATAAGTACAGGACCCCTGACAACAGAACATTAGATCATCCTGGAATCAAGAAAGAACCTCTGCCAAGGAGAAAGCTGAAACTGAAGAAGGAAGATTGTTCAGCTGTTGTTCTGCTGGATTGCCCTGCTGTTGCTTTGCTGCCAAGGAGAGGGGAAGAACTTTGCTTTGTGCTGTGTCCCCTTGCTTGAAGGACTCTCCAAGGGCCCTGAGAAGAGCTGGCTCCCTGCTCTACTGAGAGAGTTTTGTCCTTCCTAGAGTGCGTGGCCCATGTTTGGTGCATCTGGAAGTTGTACCTGTGCTGGGAAGCTGGAAACCAAGATTTAAAGACTTTGCTACAGAAAAGTTCTCGCATCGCTCGCTGCGGAGCGCATCCCCGACAGTGCGAGGAAATTCCCGCTGCTACGAAGGCCGAGATCGTCGCAGCACCTGTTGCCGCTGCCAGAGCCGTCGCATCCTTTGTTTGTGGGACGCACCAGACCCGTGCGGGGAGACTAAAATGGCTGCGAGTGTTGTCGCAGAGCCTATCGTCGCTGGGTGAGATCGCTGCACCGTTGCTTGCGGACCGCATCACGTCGCTGCGAACATCGTCGCAGAGCCATCGCATCGAGGAGCTGCAAGAGAGAGATCGCCGCTGGATCGCGCATCGTCGCCCCGGAGATCGTCGCAGCCCCTACGAGATCGTCGCATCGTGGCTTTGCGAGAACAAACTTCCTACGGAACCTACGCACCGGAATCCATTTAAGTGGCCTTCCTCCCCATACAGACCGGATTCGTCGCAACACGACCGCTGCAGAAGCGGGGTTGTCGCATCGCCTCCCCATGGTCTCAGGAGCAAAGCATTGCTTGTTTTTGTCGCATCTAAAGGTACTGTTGGCTAAACGTGACGGAACTGTGAACTTTTCATGCAACTGTGGATTATTTTTATCGCAACCTTAAGAACTCTTTCGCAACCATATTCTTGAACTGTGTATGTTAAAGTTTTGGCGTTTTGGTCTTGTGTAGTTTAGATTAAATACCTTTATTTTTCTAAACTGTTGTGGAGTCAGTTTGTGGTGTTTTCACAGTGTTACTGTGAGTGTTGGTACAAATACTTTACATATTGCCTTCTGATTAGTCTTGACTGCTCGTGCCAAGCTACCTAGAGGGTGAGCAGGGGTTATCTCAGAGTGTTTCCTCCTTACCCTGACTAGAAGCAAGGGGCTCCTATTTGGACAGTGGTATCTACCTCTGCCAGCTAGAGATCCCCAGTTCTAACAATGGCCAACAGCATAGAAGGCAGGGAAATGACAAGGAACATCAGGTTGTTAGAATTATTCCCCTAGTTGCAGTATCCCGCATTTGGCATCTTAAATTTAAGAAGATGAAACTGATCATATGGTCAGACAACCACGCAGTGGTGCAACTGATTCCCTGAAAATTGCTGATGGGTGTTGTAGCTATTGATAAACATAAATGAACTGCAGCTACCATCAAACATTGAATTTACAAAAAGGCATGTTTCTGCCTTGACTTCGTTGTACATCCTTATCTCGATTTCAATGGAAGAAGTTCAGGCAACTGGCACATTTTGCAGACTGACAAGTGACACTATTTCACACAGGTCTTTGAACCCTTATAGAGCAGTGCTGGTCATGCTTGTAGCGACCACTATGGGCCTTATGTACTGAGAGAACCTGACAACTTTCATGTGGGTTGTGGATATAACAGAGCTCTATCATAACATGCAAATACAGGTGGCAGTGAAACAAATCATTTTCTGGGCATTCAAAGGCGGTAGTACCATGTGCTAAATCCAACCACACTTGTCCGCCTTTCCACCCCTTATCAGAAACAGGCTGGATTTTAATCCTGACATGATTCATTACCTGAGGGTGGTAATAAATGAATAGGGAAGCCTAGAACCCCTAGAAAGTAGTACAACTGGCTTCCAGCCGACTTTGACTAGCCAGTGGTGCTTTGAAGAGGTGTTGAGTTTGAATGTCACACCCTTTTAAACAATCATGATTTAGTCCGCCTTCACCATAGTGTTCTTTGGGGCACTAGGCATCAGCGAACCAGTGACGCAATCTAAAACAACAGAAGGGGAATCATGGTTCTGATGAAGCGAGATACAGAAGATTGCTTGCTGATAACCCCTGTAGGTTGGAGATTTCGTTGCGGGATACTAAGCCAGGGTGAGAGACTGCGTCCGAGGAGACTTTGGGTTAAGTGAGTATAGCTTTGGGTTTAGTGCTGGGTAGGCAGGTTTTAGTGTAAAAATCTTTAGAATTAAATGCATGTTTTAACTATGGTTTCTCTGATCTTTTCATGCAGAATTTCACTTTCAGTTGCATTGACCAAGGTTTGATGTTTTATTTTAGAGAATAATGAAATTAATGTGAACTTTCTCTTTATGATTAAACAGTTTTACTTGATTTATTGCCTGAATAAATAGCAATGCTAAGTGAGAATTAACAATGATAGAATAAATGCTAATTTTCTTTTATGCAAATTAATTACATAAAATCTTTTGAATAAAAATTAGATAAATGAAGAAGTAAAAGCTGGTCTTTGATTCTTCCTACGCCTAATTTTCATTCTAGTAGATCCATTGCCACTATGGTGGTGTGTCTGAATAATTAAATGTCTGAATAAAACCATGGTAAAATGTAAATAATCTGCAGGTGTAAATAATAATTAGTTAAATAGGTTTAGACACTCCACCAAAATGTTACAGCGTTTCTCCAGTGTGATTCACCAGAATCCTTGAAGCCAAGTGTAAGTGAACAGGGTAAATGCGCAGTGTTATGGGCCCCACTGATGCATGATTTGTGTGTTTTAAGGTTTCAGGGAAATGGTGAGTATTGATTAGAAATGATTTCTGGAGCTGCGCTGTAGCAGTTCAAGGTAACAGGTATTCAATTGGGTGATACACATCTGACAGTATGGATCTGAACACCAAAGACTGATACATTGTTTAGCTATTCATGGCTCATGCACTGTGTGTCTGTTAAAATCATAAATGTGTATCAGAGCATTGAAAGGCCACCCACTGTTAATGAATATACTACATTTCTCAGTAAAGTCTAGTTTACTGAAGTTAACTGGTACGCTGGGTGATGCCCCGGCACCCAAGCACTCGGCCAAAAATGTAGGCATCACAATTGATGATACACTATCCATGCAGGCCCACATTCGAGCCCTGTGTGGGAAAAGTTTTGCTACTCTAAAACTTCTGAGAAGACTTTTTACATGGATTCCCTTAGAAAGTAAGAAGTCAGTCACACAGGCCCTGCTGGTCAGCAGGCTAGACTATGGGAATGCACTTTTCGTAGGCATGCCAGACTACCTATTCCAACGATTACAGGTAGTGCAGAACGCCGCAGCTAAGCTAGTATGCAGAAAAGGCAAATACAGCTCTGCCAAAGAATGTCTAAAACAACTTCATTGGCTGCCCATGCGCCAAAGGGCCCGCTTCAAACTCTTAGGCCATGCCCACAAGACACTCAACAATAAAGGACCCACTATTCTTCAGAATACGTTATACTTATATTCCCCTGCCAGACCACTAAGGTCACAATACCTCACTCTTGCCAAAACAAAGAAAATAAAAAAGATCAAAGCAGGAGGACCTACTTTTTCTTACCTGGCTGCATGACATTGGAATGAACTCCCAGTGGAACTTATGCTAACTACCAATTACAACATCTTTAGGAAAAAACTCAAAACACACCTTTTCCCTAAAGACTGATCCACGACATTTGGCCCATCCAGCTATCATCCGCTATCCTAGTCCTCAGTGCCGTGACATCCCTCGGGATAAATGTTGCGCTCTACAAATAAATAAATAAATAAATAAATAAACTGCAAGATTTCTGGCAGAGCCAGGCTCCCAGAGGTCCATTTTGACATACACACCTTTACAATTGGTGCTGCAAGAATGGCAGCACAGCCTGGCATGGGCAGATAAGGAATCATGAAACAGGCAGATGAGAGTCCAAGGATTAGTAAACCTATGTGAGAAGTGCCATGGTGTAATGGTCATGAATATGAAATGAGATCTTTTGATTCCTTATCGACAGTTGAAGAGGATGGTGGGAAAAGGCAGCCTGGTTCATTGGTCACACTTAAGTGGCTAGGGGCACACAACTGGGCAGCGAGAGAGCGCAACCCAACGGTGCCCGGGCTGGCAAGGCCCATTGCCGGACTGGATTCACAGTCATACCCTAAGGGGAATCAGCTGATTGACCCAGAGCAGAGAGCAGCTATTGAGAAGCACGAAGGACAGACAGCTTGGACTCCTGGGCCCAAAACAAGTTATCTGGTTTGGTATTATTTCCAGGTTTGAATGGAAATAGATGGTATCCTTCTACTGAGAAGTCCAGAAGGAAGCTAAACATCTCCATGTACATGTTCTGCTAAATCGTGGGATTTGAATTCATGGCTTAATCAAGCTGAAGGTCCCAGGGTTCTATGCAAGTAGTGGGACCATATGTCAGGGGAGGACACACACAAGTTCCTAGACCATTTAGCGAGAGCACTGGACCTTGCAAAATGCGCATTGGCAAGTGAGTATTAGCCAGGGGACAAAAGAGGGAGGCGCGAAGGGCTGAAAACCCCCTAGCGACGTGGAGGTAAGCTACAAACAGACACCGCAGAATAAAGACCCACTGGTCACAAAATGGCCCATGGACGACAGCCTTCTACTTAGGAAGCTCTGTTATGCCAAGTGGAAGAGCCAGCTAGAGTGGGAAATCAGGCAAACTACTTGCAGCCCTATGCTAGCTAGAACATCAAAAAGAACAAATGATGGACGGAATGCTGAAAAAATCAAATATTCACCTCCAGTAACAGATCTGAGTTTAATCCATCGTTTTTTCACCCCCATGGGGAGCAGGGTCAAGACTGATTTAAATATGGCTGGGTCCAAACTGGGTTAGTGTGGTGAGCAAAAAACAATGGGCTTAACGCAGATCTGTGACTGGGGGTGAATGTTTGATTTGTTCAGCATTCCGTTCATCATCTGTTCTTTTTGCTTTAATCCTAAAACTAGAGGCTGTCCATTAGCAAGCTAAAACCCCGAATCTGTAAGGAAGTGGTTACCCGAAAAGAATCAAAGAGTAGACCTCAACCACAGCTGATCCAAAAAACTGTATATGTTGTATAATGTGTTTTTTGTAATTGCATCGGGACTAGTTGTCAAAGTCAAGTGATTTAAATGGATACTTTACGTAACATCTAAAAGCGGTTGTTTTAAATATGTGTCAAAATAAATCTGCGACCATTTTACCCCACAAGTTGTCTCAACAACTGTTTGTTGGGAGATTCATGGCCAAGTGGCTGCACTGCTTGGGCTAATGTGCAAGTATGGATGGGCCTGCAACCCCTGGAAAGGGTCCAATAAGAGAGACAGCAGCAGCGAACTAGAGCAAAGTGCCCAAGGTGAAGTGCCCCAAAGAGAGCCCAGAGTCTAAGATAGACTGGCCGGCCTTTGCCCCTGCCACTGTGCACTTTTAGAATCCACAAAATCAGCTGCTTCTGCACGGCTGTCACACACTCTGTGACTCCAGCGTCCTTATTGCACAGGTTTGAATAAGCACTTGCACCCTACAGGTGCCATGTTCAGTAATTCATTCATTAATCCGTTGTGTGCAACAACCTCCGTCCGTTGGTTGCATCTTCCTACTGCTCCTTGTTTAAAAAGCACATGTCCCACGATTTCCCGAACGAGGGAGAAGGTGTTTCCCAAGCAGTAAGAATTTTACACTCCTCTCTTTCTTCTGGGAGCTTTTCTCTTCTGGCCTTGCTGATTTCCCGTAAAATATACCCACATGATCTAAAAATAGGTGAAGGGATAACATCAAAGGTGGAGGGAAAGTAAGCAGGTGGAGTGATGGAGCACGGACTCGTGGGAAAGAGACTTGCTCGGAAGCAATCCTCTCATTGAACTTCTAATAGTGTATTAATTACATATTGTGTAAAACTAATACACACCACATTGAACATAAAAGACAAAGAAGCTTGCCTATGTGGTTACTAATAAGTAACTGAGTGAAATTCTAAAATGGCTGCTAACGGGAAAATCTTTATTGCGCATGCGTCAGCTGCATCTACGCAGCATGTCGAGCAGTCGCTTGCAGGGAATTTCTTGTGCATGAGCAGACGCTATTAGGATGGCGGCTTGGAAGCTCACATGCTTGGCATCAGCTTTGTTGAAACTAACCCAAGTTATTTTACTATTTCTAATTCGGGGAACGCATGAATAAATGAAATGGGATTAGAGTAGAAATAGGTGGTGTACTGTGAAACCATTTATTTTTTAAATTAACATTTTTTTTTTACTCTTTTAATAGTGCGTATTTTGGGCCTTTCGTATGAGTCCAGAGTCTGTTAACCACCTGACCTCTGTGCATGCCTAGTGAAATTGAGCCAGTAGAGTGACGAGACTCTTGAATGCCATCCAAGGACACAAAAGATACATACCCTGGGAATTAGCAATGAAGGCTCCTGAATGAATAGACATGCATGGAAATGTTAACATTTGTTTCTAATAAGATGTGAATACGGGTGGGAATAAAAATGTTGATAAAAAAATTAAGGGGTTGGATTTATGAACAATAGACTGATAGACTAAGATGAAAAATTAGCATGGTGTGATGATCTTCCCTCCTTGCCTGTACAATCAGAGTTAGTATTTTTATGATATTGACACATTAATGGGTGGTACATGAATAACAAATAGTATAATTGAGGTAGTCTTAGTTATTTAGTTAGACGGAGATTTGCTGAATGTTGCAGAGCTCGGGATGCTGTCGGAGTGACAAGATATGCTGATGAAGAATCAAATGCAGAACCATCCATCCTAAATTAATTTACTGAGAAGAAGATCACGTAAGAATCTAAAGGAGGAAGAGAGTATCAGAGAGGGGTGCTTCATGAGCGTCTGTGTTAGAGAGGTGATCTATCCTGTCCCGAATCCTGTCCTGAAGCCTTTGTCGCCTGATCTTTCCCAGGGGACCTTTACCAGCTTCTTGGTCAGGGGGTTGGTTTTCATACCATGCTAGGTAATTATTATTTCTCTGTATGTTCAGATGTTCTTCTCTCTCTATTCTCTCATTTCTGAGCATAGGTCATTGCAAGGTATAAAGTATGTGTTTGATGATTAATTAATTGAATTTTCCTTCCTATGAGAGATGGAGACTGTACGGTACTTTGTAAGTGGTTCACATGAAATTCATTTAGATAAAGATTTAAAATACTTCTAGAGTCTGTGGTCATTTTATAAATATAAGAAGATTATTTTATGTCATTTCACCATCAGCTTGTTCAACTAATGGTCCATTGACAGAGGAAAGAACTTTTTGATCAGTGAAAGATTAGTTGAGAATAAGAGGTAACTAATCTTGAAATGATAGTAAATCATAAACCTTGACTCCAGCGGTTATTGCCAGTCTGAGTGTGTGTTTATGGGCCCTGGTGAGTATATGGCATTGGAGTACCTGTTGCTGGTAAGCCGCTTGATCAGGAGTGTGACAGCAGCCCATGGTGGGAGCGATGCTGTGTGATCCATGGGGGGGAAGGGCCTGGATGCTGATAAGGTGGCTGGCGTTCGCGCAGACGGAAGCTGGTCCTCTTCCCCCTTTGCCTGTGCTTGAAATGTGTTCGGGTTGAGGGCGTGGGGGGCTGGGCAAGCCCTTACCTTTTCGCAAGTCGCTGTATAATGCACACAGCCCAGGTTTTTATGTTTCACGTGGGAAGGATGGCCAAGCATTTATGGGAGGTTTGGCTTTGTGTTAGGTGATTATTCAGTGATCAGTGTGGCATGACAAATGAATGGGTGGTTTAATGTAGGGGGCAAGAGTGGGATACCAGAGGGTGCAATGGTGGATAGGACAGGGAGATGTGTGGCCACTGGGTACATGTAGAGGGCCATGGAGCTCATATAAGGATGATGGGTATTGATCGCCAGTACCAAACTACTCGTATTCACTGGCCACTTTAAAGTCCATCACCATCAATGGATCCGATTGATGGGGTCCAGGGATGAGCGAGGAGTGGGGATGCATCTCTCCATGCGCTCCCGCTCTCGGGAGGGTGAGGGGTGGCTGCAGTGACCAACCTGCAGTGATGCATGCTCGGCTTGGAGTCTCCCACCCTCGCTGCTCTGATGGCGCCGCAGTCCCCGTGTGATGATTGACTCAGGAGGAGGATTCGTATTTCCCTCGCGGAGGGCAGGGCAGCCCCGACATGCCTTGTTCTCCGTGCTCTCCCTCGCCTTCTCCCCCAACCCTGCCCATCATCAGTTGATGCCACTGGAGTTTCAACAGCATCCCCATCAATCAGAGCACGCTGCGCCCAAGGCTGCTGCACCAGCTCGCATCACTCAGGCGATTACTCTTGGCAACACCATCGTTACCAAGCATTTGCAATGCAATAGGACTCGCATTTACGCAAGACCTATTGCTTTGCATCACGGACAACGGGGAGTGGGGAAGCACAAACTACCGGAGTGCGCTCGGAGGAAGGGGGAGAAGGGGGCAAGAAGGCACGGACAAAGTAGTGCTCACAGTCTAAATAACACATACCCTACCATTAACACTCGAAGTAAGGGGGCCAGTAGCCATGGGAGGGTACAAATGACTATATGGCCATAATAAGGAGGGACTAAAAAGCCTCATAATCAATCATAAGGCAGCATTTACGAAAGACAATAACACAAGTCAATTAAAAACATGGGTAGAGAGTGGGCGAAGATTCCACTGCGTACTCCATTAGTGCATGCCTCGCAGAGCGAGCAGCACATGCGCGCTGCCGCTATAGGCTTGACCTAAAAACAATTGCAAGGCCAATGGTGACTGTTACTTCACCGCCGTGGAAGACCCAGCGGAGCCTGTCGCCAAAGACTCGTAGTCCTTGGGAGAGGAGAGACGCTGCCGGTTGGAAGCTGAGACCAGCACGCCTCCTGGAGGAGTGTGGCTCTTGCAGGTGCGTAATCGCTTGCAGGCTTGGGGAGGGATCATAAAAAGGGACGGTAAACCACTATAACAACCTTCTGAAATTGTCCGGCATATCATATTTTTCTTAGCAATGAATCCCTGCACAAAGCGTGCGCTGAACATAATCCTTTGGGTGTTCTTTATTTTGGTTGTATCATTTGTAATTAAGCATCTACTTGCATAATCACTCTATTGAACACTGTGGTGTATGGTGTAGGGTTATCCCATTAATAACTCAACTACTTACCTGCCATTAATTTTGCTTTTCACAAAGTGAAAAATCCAGCGGACAGCACATCCTCAAAAACGACAAGACTCGCAATAAAGAACTCCGTACCTGAAGGAGTACAAGAGAGTCGCTGATCCTGAGCCCCTCATATTCTGAGTTTATGTTAATAAAAGAAATCTCTAACTAAGTAAAACAGTGTCTGGGATGTTAAGACCTGGAATAGCCTATAGAAACTCCCTCCCCCTCATCATCAAAAAGGTATGCACCCTCCAGACACCTATATGTCAATTACACCATGGTGTACAGCTTCTGGCTGACTATGTGCCTCCTCAGATCAGAAAGGATCTACTGATGCTATTCCCTTCTGCCATCTCTTTGTGGAGCAAAAGGAAGTATACTCCATCTCGGGGATAGTAGCTAAGAAGTGTTACACCTGCCCTGCAGCACATGAAAACACAAAATCCAGAGGCATGCTTTCAGTTTTACCTTGACCAGGCCTTTCATGTGTAACATTTTGCTTTGACAGAGAACAGTAAAACAGAAAAAGACTCTGGTGAGGAAGTATATTATCTTGAAAGACCCTCAGATCTGGAAACTATTAGCCTTTGCATACGTTTCCTGGACTTGAGGGAAATGTGAAGGAAAGTCATTACTAGGGCTCAGTGCAAATTCCCAGCTAGGCAACTGGTTCTAGTCAGCAAGTTTTAACTACAAATTTAGTATGTATAATATAACAACCTTTCTTAAAACCATTCTTGTGACACAAAAAGCAATTTTAAGCAGTTGTTTTAATTTGTGTTAATTCTTCTACGAATTGTGTGCCTAGTATCTCCCAATCTGTGGAGAAGTGTGGCTCAATGGTTAGAGAGGCAGACCCTGATGCAGAGGTCTAGCCCGGGACCAGGGTTCAATTCCCCGCCTCAGCGGGTCTTGAGCTCAAAAATTCCACGGACCTGATAATTCTCGCCTCGGTGCCTATTCCAATCATGGAGTCCCACTCTGCAACTCTGGGCAATATCTTGCTTAATCTCCACAACGGCCCCCACAACGCTAAGGATGCCTGGCCTCCACCTTGGGGTGCCCAGGAGTGGACACCTCACAGGGAAAGCCAGGATGTGTTCCAAAGCGGTATTCGTACAAGCGCCTTGAGACCCTTGCGGATGAGTAGTGCGCTATACAACTATCAATTTACATTTACAATCTAAATTTAGCAAAGTATTCTCCTGAAAGGGCTCTATCATAGAAAAGTGTACGAAGGCTACTGCCTCACTGGTAACCTAGCTCATTTAGTTTGTCAATCCTATTTACACTTTCATGTATTAAATACAGTAATCCTTTTGCACAAGAAGTGACAAAACTATATTTACAAGAAGATATGAGGCAAGAAGACTTCATTCACCCAATTCCACCAGAAGTAACACCACACTATTTCCCATCATCTATCTCCACAGGAAGTGACATCACTGCTTTTCCGTCAAAACCATCTTTAAAAGAAGAAGCCAGGCAAGCAAACTTCCTTCTCCATCATCATATCCACTTGAAGTGACATCACTGCATTTTCATCACCTACCTGCTCAGGAAATTATATCAATTCCTTCGTTCTTCCTACATCAATCAGCTCCTCAGAGCCACCACTCATGTGCCCCCAGGTAGGGACAGACACAGACAAGGGCATTCACCATTAGTGCCTGTCAGGACCAGCAAGGGCCTTTGGCTAGAACCCCTATTCCAATGAAACCTTCAAGGTAAGATATAAACATCTGCCTTACCCAACACTCCATACAGCCACTCTCCACAATCACACTCAGGCCTAGACGACACCAACACTCACATAGAATTCTCACAACACTTAGACCCAACCTTGTACACATCACACTAACTACCACACACCCTTAAATAACAGAACACACATTCCAACTGATACTTATTAGCACTAATTATGCAGTACTCAATACACAAGATATCACAGACCTCATCATCTTGATATCCTCTCAACTCAGAAACATAGCTCACCCCCATATGCTCACAAACCATAGTCCTTCTTTGCATCCATAGGCCACAGCATTCAATGTGTGCACTCCGCACATAAGAAGGGAGGAGTCCCCAGCGTCATCCATAAATCCTCTTGGTCCTGCTCCCTAAGCAATCAATTAACACTCAACTACATGTAGCTGCTAACATGCCATGTCCCACTATCTACAACTCAGACCACCACCTTCCATATCATTTACAGGCTTCCAGGGCAGAACAAGGACTTAATTACTGAATTCTTGCATCTCCTTGTCACTTCATCTATCTGATATGCCTACACCACCCCCTTGTGTGATTTCAACCTGCCAGACAGCAATTCAAACGCAAACACAAGACGCCCTTCTAATCCTCATCGACACAGCCAAAGTGATACAGCATGTCATCCAACCAACACATTCCAAAGGCCACACCCTCAGACTCGTCAACATAATCAACATTCAAATGCAAACTATCTTTTCCTACTGACTGAACCAACTATTTCACTGATTCTATCTCCCTGCTCAGTGTCCTATCCCATTGCAACGCGAGACTTCCTTCTCTCACAGTCGGAAGACGTTTAAACTGCTGCATGGCAACCTCTTAAATCTATATGCCTCTCTGAACGGTGCATGGTAATCCTCTGTCTTCAGTACTATATCAAGGAGGTAGAGGAATAATGAAACAACATTGATCTGAGACCTTCCTCTTACCAATACCCATCCAGGGGTTTAGGATCTCAAATCCACCTTTGGTTTGTGGGTTTGTGGGTTTTAGCATATGCTGAACCCTTTTGTTTCAGTTCCAATGAAGTACCAACTTGAACTCTGGACTGCAGAACATAAGAACAAGCATCAAATGCATCGTAGCTCTTTAGATATGTAATGGCCAGTTAACGTTGTAGTTTCTTGTGAGTGAGAGATGACGGGACCCTTTTGGTTCCTGACGGACTTCATAGAACAGGGATGTAAGTGTGTGGGTGAAGTAATTCTTGATGTAGAATGTTCAGCTAATGTTTACATGCTGAGGAATAAAGATGTGTAATACCAAACTTTGTGTGGCGTGATCATTTGCAAATACCTGGGCTTGGGTCGGACGCTTCAACTGGAAACAAGATAGGGGATTACGTAAACCACATGACTTGAAGAACCAATTGCTCTCCCGGAGAGTTTTCAATGGTCCAGTAAATTTCTAGTGTGTAGCACATGTACCTCAGTCAACGTGTAAATTGATAGTTGGCATATGTGGAGTCAAAGTGACAGTCCAGCCAGTGCAAGGTCTGTGAAAAAAATTAAGACCTTACGGAAAGTTTGTTTGACATCAGCTACAAAATTGGCTGATAAAGTCGAGTCAGAGGTACTGCGCCACAACACAACACAGAATCGTCGTCCATACAGTACGATAATATTAAAGGCAGCGACAACCGGGTACGCCGAAGCGCCTGAGGCCGTGTTAGCCGATGGCAAAGAAGCGCTAAAAGCAGAGACATTTTTGACATCAAGAAACATTAAAGGCAGTGACTACCAGGTATGGAAAGCACAAAGAACTGCAATAAACAAACACAAAGAGAAAACATTCAAGTTTACCAGTCCTTGGGTAAAGAGAGTGATCAGACCACATCCTTTGGCTAAGGGGCTGTGAATACGGAGCTGGTGATGATGAAGTGGGCACCACAGACTGTGTCGGGTGCGGTCTGCAGAACTTGAAAGACCTGGTCAAAACCGGTCGCTCCACTCGCTCCTTGGTGTGCCTTACTTGTGCCCCCGATCTCGCCTGCAATTGTGCCTGGTATCGTATCGATATTGTTTATTAACCTGTATTTGTGCCAGATTGTGCCCCCGATCTCGCCTGCATTGTTTTGGTGCCATTTGTTGTGCTTCTTAACCCTCTCCGATCCCTGCCGCTGCTCCCCTGCGGTCCCACCCCCGTTCCCTCCAGCATCCCCGGACCTCACCACCTCGCTCCCACCTCCCAGCTGCTCCTCCCTCGCTCCGCTCCCTCCACTCTCCACTTATGACAGAGTGGCAAACGCGCAGCGGGCGTGCCCTATGCACGCTGAAGGCGCGCCAAAGGTAAGCCCGTCTGCGCCCGTCCGCGCCTGGACCGCGCCCAGCGCTAGACCACCTGGCTCCCGCAGAGGCCATCCCTCCCGCAAAACATACGACGCCGCAACCCTCACTGCACTCAACACCGGCCGACTCCCCGATTGCCACCGAGCCGCCCCAGGACGCACCCATGGACCCTTCACCTGCCAAGCCTGCAAGTTCTGCTGCATCAGGACCCACACTACAACCGCACACGCCAAACAGAGCTCCAACACAACCACCTGAAGTGCATCTTGCTCAACACCCGTTCGGTCCACAGACACGCCATTGAACTATGGAACCTACTCGACACCTTAACTCCGGACGTCGCCTTTCTCACGGAAACCTGGATGAACGCCTCATCAGCGCCAGACATCGCCATAGCCATCCCAGACTGATACAAGATCATCCGAAGGGACCGCATCAGCCAAACAGGAGGAGGCATCGCAATCGTCTACAAGAACACCATCCGCATCTCGACCAGTTCCGACGACACCCTCACAGCCACCGAACACCTTCACTTCCAGATACACACCGACCCCAAGACCACACTGAGAGGCACCCTCATTTACAGACCCCCAGGACCCCGCACACAATTCAGCGAAGACATCACTGACTTTGTCAGCCCACACGCCCTCCCCTCCGTTGACTACATTCTCCTAGGGGACCTCAACTTCCACCTGGAGAATTACAACGACAACAACACCACCACCCTGCTGGACAACCTCGCCAATCTCGGACTCAAACAACTGGTGAACACCCCCACCCACTACGCCGGACACACGCTCGACCCAATCTTCTCCTCCAGCAAGCACATCTCCTTCAGCCACTCCACCGGACTCCACTGGACAGACCACAGCTGCGTCCACTTCAGCTTCAGAAAGAACACAACTCACCACTTCCCGCAACAGGTCCCCCGCAGAAACTGGAACAAAATTACCGCCGACCAGCTCACCACTTCACAGAATCAAAACGCTCCGGCTAGATCAATGGACCCAAATAAAGCAGCCATCAATCTCGCACAGTGGATCACCCACTGTGCTGACGACCTAGCACCCCTGAAAAACAATCCCAACAAGCCAGGAAGCAAAAAAGCCTCCTGGTTCAACGACGACCTCAAGAACTCCAAAAAGAACTGCCGCACCCTCGAGAAAGCCTGGCTAAGAAACCCAACCACAGACAACATGACCACCCTCAAGAACGCCACCCGCAAACACCACCAGCTGATCCGCACGACCAAGAAGTCAGCATTTAAGGATCGACTAGACAACAACGCCCACAACAGCAAGGAACTCTTCAGCATCGTCAAAGAGCTCACCAATCCCAGCGCCGGCAACAACGACATCACTCTCTCTCAAGACCTCTGCGACTCTCTCGCCTCGTTCTTTCACAGCAAGATCGCAGACATACACAACAGCTTCGGCGACCAGACCACTGCCCCTACCACTGAACCAAAACCCCCCACCGCCACCCTCCGCGCCTGGACCCCGATCAGCACCGAAGACACCATCCGCATGATGAACTCCATCCACTCCGGATCACCTACCGACCCATGCCCCCATCACATCTTCAACAAGGCCGACTCCGCCATCGCACCCCAACTCCGGGACATCATCAACTGCTCCTTTAACACCGCTACCTTCCCGGAGAGCTGGAAGCATGCCGAACTCAGTGCCCTTCTGAAGAAAGCTTCAGCAGACCCCACCGAACTTAAGAACTACCGCCCCATCTCGCTCCTCCCATTCCCCGCCAAAGTCATAGAGAAGACCGTCAACAAGCAGCTCACCGCCTTCCTTGAGTCTAACGGTTCCCTCGACCCTTCACAGTCCGGCTTCCGAGCCAACCACAGCACCGAGACCGCCCTCATCGCAGCCACAGTTGACATCCGAACCCTACTCGACAACGGGGAAACAGCGTCCCTCATCCTCCTGGACCTCTCCGCAGTGTTCGACACGGTTTGCCACCGCAACCTAGTACAACGCCTCAGAAACGTCGGGATACAAGATAAGGCATTGGATTGGATCATCTCGTTCCTCGCCGGAAGAACCCAGAGAGTCCGCCTCCCCCTTTCAGATCAGAGGCCACCGAAGTCATCTGCGGCGTACCACAAGGATCATCACTCAGCCCCACCCTCTTCAACGTCTACATGAGCCCCCTCGCATCCATCGAACACCAACACAACCTAAACATCATCTTCTACGCGGACGACACTCAGCTAATCCTCTCCCTCACCAAAGACCCAACCACCGCCAGAACCAACCTACACGAAGGGATGAAAGAAGTAGCAGAGTGGATGAAGAACAGCCGCCTAAAACTGAACTCAGACAAGACAGAAGTCCTCATCCTAGGATCATCCCCCTCTGCCTGGGACGACTCCTGGTGGCCTCTGGCCCTTGGCAGCGCACACAAACCAACGGACCATGCTCGCAACCTGGGCTTCATCCTAGACTCCTCCCTCTCGATGACCAGACAAGTCAACGCCGTCTCATCATCATGTTTTAACATCCTACGCATGCTCCGAAAGATCTTCAGATGGATCCCCATCGAAACAAGGAAGACGGTCACCCAAGCACTTGTCACCAGCCGACTGGACTACGGTAACACCCTCTACACTGGAACCACGGCCAAACTGCAGAAAAGACTTCAACGCATCCAGAACGCCTCCGCTCGACTCATCCTGGCACATATCCGAACACCTAAGAGACCTTCACTGGCTCCCCGTCAGCAAGAGAATCACGTTCCGTCTCCTCACCCACGCACACAAGGCCCTCCACGACCTAGGACCCAAATACCTCAACAATCGCCTAACCTTTTACACTCCCACCCGCCAACTGCGATCATCCAATCAAGCCCTCGCCACGATTCCACGCATCCGAAGAGCCACCATGGGAGGAAGATCCTTCTCCTACCTGGCGGCGAAGACCTGGAACTCCCTTCCGACCCACCTCCGTCTTACCCAGGACCACCTCTCCTTTAGAAAACAACTCAAAACCTGGCTGTTCGATCAATAGCGAACCCCTTAAGCGCCTTGAGACCCTCTGGGTGAGTAGCGCGCTATACAAATTTCTGATTGGATTGGATTGGATCAGAAATTGAACGGCTCCAATGGCAATGCAAAAAAAAGCCTCATAAGTTCAGATGGGCCATCACTGGTTATAATACTGTTCAGCATAAAAACATGAAAGTACAAGCGCCAATTCAGGTCTTGCCAAGCAATTCATTGAGCACATGCTTACTAAGTTTCAGTACTGCTGCTGACAGGGGGCTGATTTCTGTAAACTACCATGTCAATGCCTATCATAAGTGAGTGAATCAGTTTCCATCTTTGTTTCATGAATTAGGAGGACTTAAGACCATGAAAGTACAACTTCACATAAATTAGGACATTTGTCTTGTTGCTTAGTGACATCGTCAAATTGAAGTCCATTTACAAGAGGCTGTTGAGAAAGAACTTGATACCTTATTAAAGCATGACATCATTGAGAGATCCACTGGTCTGACACCAAGGGTATCACCCATAGTGGTTGTGCCGAAAAAAAGATAGTGGAGGAGCTGTGCCCATCTGCATTGCAATGCATGAAGCAAACAAGGCGATTGGAAGAGAACATCCAGGTCTGTACATTGCTGACATGAATATTCAGTGGATGGAGCTACAGTCTTTGCCCACCTTGATTATAACAAAGGGTATCACCAGCTTGACCTGGAAGAGAATTGCAGGTACAATACTACCTTTTCAACTCATGTGGTTGGTTTCGATATAAAAGGCTAAATTTCGGAGCTGCCAAACATTTTCAGGATGTCATTCGTCCAAAAATACAGCCAGTCACAAATGCATTCAATTAAAGCAATGAAATACTAGTTTTGGGGCCACACTAAAGGAGCATGATAAAGCTCTTGCACAAGTGTGTTGCATACTTGCTGATGCAGATCTCCCTTTAAATGTGGCAAAGTTTGAGTTACATCAAACCAAACTCAAGTTCTTTGGCCCCGTTTTTTTCTGATGGGGGATGACTCCAGACCCGAACAAAGTACAAGCCTTGTCATTCACGTCTATCCCACAGAGCTGGGATCCTTCCTTGGTATGGCCAGTTGCAGTTCAAGGTATGTACATGACTTTGCCACTTTAAGTGCCCCATTGAGAGATTTAACTAAACAAAATGTCCCATTTCAATGGTCAAGTGAATATGAACAAAGCTTCAAGGAAATCAAGCATGCAATTGAGAAGGCAACTGAAATGGCATACTGTGATCTGAAATTGCAAACGGAAGTTGTTGTTGATGCATGCCCAGTGGGGTTGGCTGCCATCCTTACCTAGTATACTGGACATCCTAATGCCCCAAGACACCTTGTGGCTTATGCTAGCTGAAGTTTGCCAATGACAGAACATGCTTATTCAAAACCCAAAAATGAAAGTCTAGCTATAGTGTGGGCTTGTGAACATTTTCATGTGTTCCTGTATGTAAAACATTTTACAGTTGTCACTGACCACCACGCATAGTTCACCATTTTTGCCAATCTTAAAGCCAAGATGCCCCCTCGCATTGAGATGTGGGGATTGCGATTGCAGGAGTATGACTACACGATTGTGCATAGTCCAGGAAAAGATCAAAAACCTGATTACTACTTCTCAAACGTGCCAATACAGTGCCATGGCACTACTTCTAGAGTGGCTGATGCCTATGTTAACTTCTTTGTGAAGTCCAGTACCCCTGCTGCCATATAGGTAGCACAAGTTATTGCTGCCAAAAGTACTGACAGGGATTTGCTAATACTCAAAGACATTACTACACACCAGTCGTGATGAAAACATACTCAACTTCTTCATGATGACCTTAAATTTCAGAAATTCAAAAATGTGCAAGAAGATCTTTCAGTTACTCCAGATGACATCATCTTATGAGGGACGAGAATTGTCATAGCTGGTAGTCTAAGAAAAGTTATTGACCTGGACTAAGAGGGACACTGTGTGGTTGTTTTTATGAAGTGAGCTTTACGTACAAAGTCTGGTTTCCCTTTCTTAATGAAAGTGCTGAAAAAGAGTTAAATTCAAGTCAATAGTGCAACTGTTTGTCATCTAAGACTACCCCACATTCGTTAAACATGTCTGATCTCCCAAAGCATGCATGGGAGAAGAGTGAAATTGATTTCTTTGGACCCCTTGACACTGGACATCATCTACTAGTAATTGTTGATGAATATTCCTGTTTTCCTCTGGTGGAAGATCTGTTGTCCACTATTCATGACAGAATCATTGAGAGACTAGAAAAGTATTTTTGCAACTTGGGGTGTTCTTTCGATTTTGAAATCTGTCAATGGTCCAACTATCAATTGTCGTGGAATTTAAAGACTTTCTCACTCATTTAAATATCAATCATCAGAAAAGAACACCTCTTTGGTCACAGGCGAATGGTGTGGTTGAGAGATTTATGAGTACCCTCAAGAACACCGTTCAGGGTGCTGCACTGAAAAAACTTGAACTCAAATCAGTTCCTCAGTCTATGCTTCGTGCATACAGGTCAACCCCCATTTTACCAATGGTGAGAGCCCTACCATCTTAATGTTTATGAGGGCCATGGGAACCAAATTACTCCATAAGCCTCTCACCCTCGGCACCGGTATTTGAACTAAGATGCAGTACGACGACATAACTCATTCAACAGACATTAGAGCGGAAACATTTGCATTCACTGCGGAAGCCAGTGAGAGAATTTATTCACTAATACAAACAGAAACATCTGAACATACTTTTGTCAAAAACAAGAAACAACATATAAAACATTTGCTTTTCCTAACGAGAAAAGAAATCAACCAGCGGCTACATGCCAGCACCATGGTGAAATACCATAAGGCCCAAAGAATACCCAGGGGCCGCCGAATTTCCCTGAGGCCATCTCTATGTAAAAACTCAAAATCTTTTACTGAACGATGGTATGCCATCTTGAATAAGTGCAGCCTAGATCTTATTTTATTAATTATCGAAGAATTATCGAAAATATTGGAGGAGTTAAGCACCGAGATTAACAACACCACAGAAGAACTAAAGAAAGCAGTGTCGGAGGACGAATGAATTTTTTTTTTAGAAGACATCAATAACCAACTAACTAAACACACTCAAGAAGTAAACGAAAGGAAGCTGAGAAAATACAGGAGGGATACTGTTGATTATAAACTGCAAGAAGTATATACTTGGGCGGAAGTTTATGCCAAGAGACGCCAAACTAATGCTTACACGTCACAAACTGATTCATCATCCACAGATAGTGAGAGACAAACCTCACAAGAAGGACATGCCCGGAGGTTCCAAGCGGTACCAGAAAAAATTGGCCCTTCAACATCAGTGCCTTTTTTAGAAGAAGGCCCCACAGAAACGGAAGACCCCAGAGGGGCCGCAGGAAAAACCAAAGAGAAGGGACCGCCCGTCACGAGGAATGTGGCGTCCAAGAAAGACAAGACAAAGAAACACTAACAGACACTAAAAACTTGGTTATTAACATCTCTGATGAAAGGTTAAACAAATCTCAAATTGAGACACTTCAAAAAGGATTGTCATATGTACCTATTGCACATACGAACAAGATGGAGCTTGATGTAAGTTTGTTCAAATTAACTCGCAAAATGAGATTGCGACATTTTTTCGACAATGTGGTCACCGAACACAGACCAAAATTGGAGTATGAATTAAGAGGCTTGAAAACAAGTAGCACATATATGCCGCCAATCAGCCATAAGACCATAGATCTGTTCGAGGATTTATGCAAACAAGATATCAACAAAATTAACACCTATCAAAAAAGTAAAAGGAAGAACATGACCAACAAGGAATACGGGATAATAGGAGCCATAGCTAGGAATGACAAAATAACTTGCCAAAAGGCAGATAAAGGAGGGGCAATGGTGATACTAAACACATCGTATTATGAAACTGTGGTCAAAGAACACATTGAAGACGAACAGTTATACATGGAAATTGATTTCAATCCCACTGAAGAAATACGTAAAACTTTACAAACTATCCTACAAAAAGCGGTTGATAAAGGCACCATTACAGAGAAAACCAGAAGATATCTCACATCAGACAGCCCAAGGAGTCCAAATTTATTTATGGTACCAAAGGTACACAAAGATCTACACAAACCACCGTGTCGCCCAATCATGTCCACAAAAATGAGCATCCATGAACCGGTGGGAAAATTCCTAGACAAGTACATGCAACCGCATGTATTGAAATCACCATCACATATCAGAGACTCAACAGACTTTTTAATTAAACTACAAAAATTAAACACCAATGAGACAATCGTTATGGCAATAGTCGACGTAAGGGCACTATATACGTCGATACCTCGTGGAGACGTTCTGGAAGCCGTAGAGCATGCTCTGTTGAACAGCACGTACACACAGGACCTACAAATTTACACATTTTCCTAATGGAGCTTATGGAATTTACTCTCATGAACAGCTATTTTACATACAACAAAAGACGGTTTATTCAACGGAGTGGAACGTCCATGGGCAATTGCGCCGCTCCGGCGTACGCAAACCTCTATATGACATTGTTTGAGGAACAACACATTTACCTGAATCAACAATGGGCAACACAACTTCTCATGTATGTGAGATTCATCGATGACCTCTTCATAGTATGGAAAGGGAGTGTCGAATCTTTGGAAAATGAATTGGAAATATTGAACAGAAAAAATGATCGGATTAGCTTCACTTGGCAAGTCAGCAGCAGCAATATCCAATTTCTAGATGTGGAGATTACCAGAGAGGGAAACTGATATCTCACGAATTTGTATCGTAAACCCACGGACAGGAACAATCTTTTAAAGTACGAAAGTCATCACCCTCAAACTCTCAAAACACATCTGCCCTATTCCCAGTTCCTCAGGGTCAGGAGAGTGGTCTCTGAGACACAGGAATGTCAAAAACAAATGAAATTGATGGAACATAGATTTCTGGATAGGGGATATCCAGAAGCCATTATCAAAACAGCATCAGCAAGGGCTCTGGACAAATCCAGAGAAGAACTTCTCACCACCAAGAGGAAGCCAGCGGAACAGAGAATCACATGCGTTAGTACATTTTCTAATGTGATTTCCCAATTTACTTCCATAATTAAAAAACATTGGCAGATGCTAAAGCTAGAATTAGATTTCAAAGGAGTATTTGATCAAGAACCCCTATTCGCTTACACTCGAGGCCGAAATATGGGTGAAATGCTAAAAAAGACAACAGAAAGTCCACAAATGAACTCATTCAAAGGAACCCTCCCGTGTATGAATTGTAGTAACTGTCATAACATAATGAGGGGCAATACAATCTTCCATCCCATGAAAGGACACAAAATCTCATTGAAGGTCAACGCCACATGCAATACTATGAGTGCAATATATATGTTGAAATGTCCATGTGGGTCAGTTTACGTTGGTCACATGGAGAGAAAGTTGAAGATTAGACTCACAGAGCATAAGAGCAACATAAGAACCTCCTCACTGAAATCGACAGTAGCAACTCACTTTCTAGAAAAACAACACCATATCAGCCAATTGAGGGCTTGTATCCTGGAAACGCTTCCTAAAGTTGATGGACCACTGAACAAAAAAAACCTACTGAAGCAAGAGAACTATTGGATTCCAAATGGGTTAAATGATCGGACTGAATTTTTATGTTATCTGTAACATCTTTGAACGTTTTGCATCATACACTGTTTAAAATTTTTCTTACATTCTTTTATGATTCGATTTGGTCCAGTTAGGAGTTTTCCAACAGAACATTCCTATATGATCCATGAATGCTGGCAGCAGAACGCATAGATTAGCGCTCAATGTTAGAAACTCGTTGGTAAATAAAGTTAGGTTTATAAAAAAAAAGCGTAGACCACGTTGCCCATGCGCGTAACGCGTTTAACGTAAAACTTCCGAATCACGTTAGTTCCGTAACACACATTGAAAGAAGACCGCAAGGAGAGAAGACGCCGCACGAGCAGCACCCGCAAGGTAATAACAGGAATAGTAGAGCGAGTTAGAAAAGACGCTTAGCAAGCCGGTGGGCGGATAATCATAGCACATCGGGCTGTTAACAACCCAAGCTCAACAATGGCGATTACAGCTAACGGCAGGAACACCTTCTGTTTTAAAACACGAATCCCGCTTTAGCGAAAGATAAATCTTTAAACATGGGATAACGACAGTTAAAAACATTCATTAACTAATGCATAGGGATTGCGCGTAAACGATAATGATGTAACATGCATTGGGATTGACAGAGGACTCGCTATTAAGAATGTTTATTTGTACATTCCAGATTGTCCCTGATGAAGGTGCAAGAGGCACCGAAATGCATTGGAATTCTATTAATATGCCTCACATGATCGTAAAAGTTTGGAATATGTGATTTATAACATATCATGATGGAATAAATGAACTTTGAAATAACGACATACGTATCATACAGTGAGATCATTCAATGTAAACTTTTTTGTTGAATTTTGTTCAACCCAAATACCTGTACCGAGGGTGAGAGGCTTATGGAGTAATACGTCTGCTACACTTTGAAAGGTAAAATGTCCCTCACACATGTGCAGGAGTAGAATGTGGCTGCGAGGCAGCTTCTTTGCTTGCAGTGTGGGGGCATCACAAAGCTTTTGACATGTGCCCACATCTTTGTCATGCATTGGCTAACATGAGCTCCATGGTGAAGTTACCGGGGACAACTGATGGAAGCAGGCTCCTACCTTGGCATTATTGTCACCATAAGAGTTTATTGACAAGTACCAACCTTTGAGTGCGTATACATGTCAATAATAGTCTGAACTACCTTTAAATTTGCTTGAGGAATGATAAATGCATTTATAGATATCTCTATCTCTATTTGTGATGAGTGTACACACCAACAGGGCACACTATCAACAGATTTAACCATCCTACCCCGCTTGGTCAAATCTTCTAAGAGTTAGAATAAATTCTGAGATCATAGCCATGCCTGATAAATATTACGCCTTTCTTTGGTGTGCTATTATACTTATTATACTTGTCCTATATTTTTCGCATTTTAATTAAAATTTGGGATCTTTATTCTCAAAGATGTTTCTGTGTCATCAATGGTAGGTACGCAAAAATCAAATCAACCTTGAGTAACCCCACATCTAAATTGGAAGATCAGAAATCTTTACGAATTAATTGTTGTAAATTCAAGTAAGTGTGCAACAATAAACTTGTGTTTACCCCATGAGAAACTTTGCCTTATGAACTAAATTGTGTAATGTGGGACCTTACCATGTGATTGGCACAACACAATAGAAAATAGTGCAATGCTTCAAATAATTGCTTTGAGAAAAATTCCTTCGAATTGCAAAAAAATAAATATAAATCTCATTTATACTACTGTTTAAAAACATCGACACTGGATCTTGCATTCCCTTAATTTCATGATAATTTCAAGTCAAGTTCAAAATCCTATCAATGCTCACCTTCACTGTTCTCGTGATAATGTTAAACTATCTTTGACAAATTTGTTTACTTCAACAAGAAGTACTGTAGTTGTCTTTGCATTTTAAGAACTAGACACTTTTAGGTAATTAGTTAATACAAAGTTTTCCTTTTTTTTTTTTTATTTTTTTTTTATTGAGCATTCTTTAGATATACAACAATGATAAGGAGGAAAAAAAGTATATATATAAACGCCGCAAGGCTGAACATAATACGTTAAATACAAAAACAATTGTTAATGAACATTGCAATTTTGGATGTAGTAGATATGTGACAGATACAATAATACATTAATGAAAAAAAAATTGGCTATAAGTAAAAAGGTAAACCTAAAAACAAAATAGCAATACACATCTGGTATAACCTCATTTTCCAACTCTACGCCTCTGAATAGAGGTGATAGATATTTCTAGCTAGTTTAAATAGCTTTATAGTCAGACCCTTTGTTGTTCATACCAGTTAGCTACGGAGGCCCAGATCAAATCCCCTTTAGCTCTAGATTTTTTCCCTCTGGTTTTGTATATCGCCATTTCTTGTTTGTATATAGCCAGGAGTCTATTAATCCATCCCTGGAATGTGGGGGCCTCTGTATCCTTCCAGCGGGCTGCTAAAATAATTCTATATATAGCGGTAGATAAAAAGATCGTATAGATTTCTGAGTTGTTGAATTCCAGGGAGCTATCAAAGCCTAATATAAACAAGGTTGATGAGGTTTGGATCTCCCGACCAAAAATCTCAGTCCAGTATTTACCTATACTTTCTTTTAGTTGTTTGAGTTTCGGACAGTCGTAAAACATGTGTATTAAATTTGCGGGGCCAAGTGCACATCTAGGGCATTTATCGTGACTAGCCTTACCCCATGAAAATAGTTTAAATGGTGTGTAATATAAATTGCATACCGTTTTATAGATTTGGGCTTTTAGATTACTTGCAAGTATGACCTTAGAGGATAGTTGTAGCACCATATCTATGTCAACGTTAGGATTGTTTAATTTGTTAGCCCAACTATCTTCTATTCTATCGAGATCATCCGGATGGTTATTTATAAGGATCCCATATATATCGCTAATTCTAACTGAACATTTTTGCATCAGGTTTAGTAGCGATGGCGACTGTAGCTCGGTATTTGTAATGTATTGTCTTAGTGATGTGTAAATTTGAATAAATTTAAGGTAATCTGCGGGATGAATCTGATATTTAAGGCGTAATTCGTCAAATGTTGTTCTACCATCTGAATTTAGGAAATCGCCAATAGTGACAATACCTAAATTTTCCCATCGCTTAGTGATGTTATCATTGAGATACTGAGGAACTATAAAGCTATGCCATAAGGGTGTATAATTGGTATGTTTGGGTATTGAAAGTATTTTTGTAGCTCTGGTCCAGATTTTATATGCGTCTGTGACTATCTTAAATGTAATCTTTTTATAATATGATGGCTCAATTTGCCTTAACAATAATCCTCGTGCTGTATTTCCTAGTGTGAGTTCGTAGATAGAAGGGATATTATACAAAGATCTGTTATGGTCTGATTTTTTAGATGTGATTAAAAAGGCCATCTGTTGTAAGATGGCAGCCCACATGTAATAGGTTAGATTTGGCACTGCTAATCCGCCACGGGCTGTTGGCAACACCAATTTGGTTATTGCCCTTCTTGTCTTCCCATAGTTCCAAATAAATGATGTTATTGCTTGATCTATCTTCTTCATATAGGTATTGTCGATTAGAAAAGGGATTGCTCGAAATAGATATAGTAGTTTTGGAAAAATTGTCATTTTGATATAGTTGGTTCTACCAATTATGGATAGATGGAGGTTGTTTACTCTACGGAGATCTTTTTTAATTTTAGTAACTAAGGGGTCATAGTTTAGTGTAATGATGTCATTAGTATTAGGTGAGATGGTAACCCCTAAGTACTTCGCATTTGCTACTCTATATTGGCCTGTGTATGGGGTGTTATCGGTACAGACTACCATCGTTTTGTCTTGATTTAATGAGTAGCCTGAATACAGACCGAATATTCGAGTGACTACTTCTATTTCATCTATGGCCTCGGTAGGGTTGGTGGTTAGAATCGCTATGTCATCAGCATAGGCGAGTATTTTGGTATTATATATACTTGTTTTTACTGGAATTATTGCTGGTGATGTTAGTAGTTTAATAATTAATGGGTTGATGTATAGTGAAAATAAGAGTGGAGAACACGGACACCCTTGTCTTGTCCCTCTCTGGATATTTATACTTTCGGACTCACAGCCTCCGGTCAGGATTTTAGCTTTAGGTTCTGCATATAGGGCTTTTACTGATTTTATAAACCCCGGGCCTATGTTGTTAAGGGCTAAGAGCTCCCATAAATACTGCCAGGAGACCCGGTCAAAAGCCTTTTCGGCGTCTAATAAGACCAGGGACATTTGACCTTTCTCTATCTTCATTATATCAAACAGTGTTAATACTCGGCGTATGTGATCGGTGGTGCCTTTGCCGGGTATAAACCCGTGTTGCCAAGGAGACACTAGTTGTTCTATGTGCTTGCCAAGTCGGTTGGCTAAAATCTTCGCGTAGGTTTTAGAATCTGAATTGATCAGAGAGATTGGTCTATATGACGTTGTTAATTCAGGGGGTTTGTCCTTTTTCCTGAAAACTGATATGTTTGTGTGTTTCCATGACTCTGGGGATTTTCCATGCAATTGGATACCTAAGAATAAGTCATGAAGGAATCGAATTATTATATTACCTAGTATCTTATATAGGTCTAGGGGTATCCTATCGGGCCCAGCAGCCTTCCCTGCGGCTAGTTCTGCTATTGCCAACTCCACCTCTGTTCTAGTGATCTCTTTCTCTAATTCATTCCATACGTTATCGTCAGCGGGTTGTAACATATTAGTTTCGCTATGCCAGTTAGCTAAAAACTCCTTAATCTCATTGGCCGTGTGTTCATCTTCATTCTGGTATAACTTTTGATAATATTCCTTGAAGCAGTTAGCGATTTCTTTCTGGGTGGTATATTTATGTCCACAATATTCAATACTTTGTATTGTGTTATAGGATTGAGTCTGTCGTGTTTTTAAAGCTAGGTGTTTCCCGACATTTTCGCCTACCTCGTATGACTTATTTCGATAAGCTTGGACAGTTTCGGCGGCTTTAACAGCTAACTCATTATTTAATTCTGCCTTAAGCACTAGGATTTTTCTTAGGGTATCCTCAGCCTGTTCGCCATGTTGTGTTTGAATGGCATGTTTATATTCTAGTTGTGTCAAATCATTTATCAGTTGATTATGAATTTTCATTCGTTCTTTCTTGCGAGTGGCAACAAATGTGGCAGTTTCCCCCCTTAATGCAGCCTTATAGCTGTCCCAAACGATGAATCGTGAGGCACTATATCGGTTTGCGTCAAAAAATTCTTTCGTCCATTGGGTTATATGAGTTATGTACTCTTGGTTGGCTAGTAATTTCCTATCGAATGACCACTGTGTGTGGGCTCGATTATACCCAGATATTTCCACTGTAATGAAAATAGAATTATGGTCAGAAATTGTCTTTGGATCTTTAAAGATCAGGGCATTCAGAGCAATATCAGGTGTTGCAAAGAAATAGTCTATGCGAACATACTTTCGATGTGGATAAGAGAAGAAGGTGTACCCTGGGTCTTTACCCTTTTTTAACAACCATAAGTCCTGAAGATTATGGGTCTGAATTAGATTTAATACTGTTCTGAACACCCTGGGCTTCCGTCCGGAATATGTATAATGGTTCTGAAGGGCCTGGGTCTGGTTAAACGTTAAATTAAAATCGCCACACACGATCAAGGTACTTGTCCATGATGCCAGTTCTGATTCCAGTTCAACAAATAATGTGGGGTCGTCAAGATTAGGGCCATAAACAGAGCATATTGTAATACCCACATCTAGTTGGACAATGGCCCATCGTCCATGGTCGTCAGCTTTTTTGCGTAGCGGGCTACCAAGTCTTGTTCTTGCAAGCAGAGTAACTCCCCTAGTTCTTGAAGTTTGAGTTGTTGTAATTAATATATGGTAACCAGGTATTTTTAATTGGTTAATCTCCCCTATTGGAATATGGGTTTCTTGTATGCACATGATATCACAAGAGCTATAAGCCATTATTTGAAAAAATTGGGCCCTCTTTCCTCTGTCGTTTAAACCTGCCACATTCCAACATCCTATGTTTAATCTACCCATTTAATTGTATTATTTTTAGATCGAGGTTCATCAGCCAACGTTCCGTCATAAGAATCGGTTTGCTCGTTTTATATTTTTTTGTTGTTCCCCCCCCCCCTACCCCAAGTGCACCCGGTGCACCCAGATTCCCACCCTCCGCCCTCCCTTCTCCACTCCACCCTCCCCACCCCTTGCCTTCCCGAACATGGCATTGAGACTCCATCAGAGTCTACAGTGATGGATTAGCCTGCTCTGTTCAGGACTAGCGTAGCATGCATTTAAAGTGTACAGGAAATGACAATTACCTAAAACGGGAAGAAAGTTATAAATAAAAAATAAAAAAACACACTTTGCAAAACATAATGAAGTAGAAAAGATAAGGGTCAAGGAATAGAAGAAGAGAGAAGTGTAGGAGGGTGAAAAGGTCAATAATTGAAAATTGTGGATGACATCTGTTCGATTTCTTATTTCTTGTTTTCTTACTTTCAGCTACACAGTTTGTATTCTGATGTATCAGGCTATTTGTGAAGCCGGTAGCCAGTAGCCTAATTCTGTTTCTATCTCGTGCCTACATCAGAAACCTCCCCACCCTACTCTCAGGTGCGTCCAGTTGTTCTCTCATAGACTATCTAAGTACTCCTTAGCCTTAACTTCAGATGTAAAAAATTTAGTCTGTCCCATGTATATTACTTTTAGTTTTGCAGGATTGTTCAAGTATACTACAGCTTTCTTCTCTTGGAAAGGTTTGATGAGTTGCCTAAGTCGCCACCTCCTTTCGACAGTCCAATGGCAGAAATCGGGACGCACGAAGTACGATATTAAATCCTTTTTACGATGTTTATCAGGAGTGACTATCTCCGCAATGGCCTGACGAAGCAGGAAGTTTCCAAAGTAGACTAGGACTGCGCGAGGGTATTTACCTGTAGGTGCCGTGGATTTTAGAGTTCAAGGTACCCTGTGAGCTCTCTGTACCTCATACCCCCAATCCCAGGTGTTTAGTTCAGGAAGGGTATCACGGAATAGTTGTATTATAAAGGTACGGCAGTCCTCACCTTCCATTTTTTCTGGGATTCCCAGCACTCGAAGATTGTTCCTGCGCAATCTATTTTCGTAATCTTCAAGCTTCCATCTGATGTCATGAACCTGTGCTTCGGTGGCTTCAAGTCGTTCGTTTGTAGCTGTGGCTTCTGTCTCATTAACCACAATGCGATCCTCAATGTCGTTTAGCCTCTCTGTAAATGCGCCCATGGTTTTAGAAAGTTTGCGAACCACTCCTTGGACCTTTTGTAGGCCTGCTCGGGCTTTGCGACTGTCTTTAGAAGTTTCCTCTCGGTGTGATGCTATGGCCTGCAGGACTGTCTCCATTACTTGTGTTAATGTAGTTCCTGAAGCCTCGAGAGTTTCCTTGTTTAGATTTTGTTCCGAGGACGATCTTTGAGATCTTGGATCAAGAGTATGGCTCTGATTTAATGCTAGAACTGTTGGGGTGTAGTCCCATGATAAATCATTTGCGCCGTGATGCCCAGTTTTTTTCTTTTTTAATATAGTTCTTTTTTTGTCGCGTTGTTCCTTTGGTAAATTGGGCTCAGCATCCGAGCTTGAGTTAGAACCTGAGTCATTCTCTGGATCTTGCACATCCTCTAGTTCATCCGTATCGCCTGACCAGCTGATATCCTCGGATAAAGAGTAAAAATCAGTTATGTCCTTATCGGTCTCAAGTGCCTCGATAGCATCAGCGGGGTGTACGTCTATTATGGAGCTAGATTGTGGTGCTACTATATGAGGGTTGAGTGCCTCTGAAATTTGTAAGTTCTCGTTCCATGCCCCTCTCTCGGGGGGGTTGCTGATCCCAGCTTGTGACTTGTGATTTAAGTCGGTGAGTGAGTTTAGTTGAGCATCGACTATTAAACTCTCGGGTAAGAGATCTGCTTGCATCCCCGTGGCACTTTGAGGGTTTACGGCAGGGCCCTGGTTAGCCCGCTCTCCCCCATTGTTCGAACGGCTCTCGGGGTGTAGAGTGGGGAGAATTGTAGCCTCTCGCTGATCACCATGTATATTAATAGTCTTCGGTGCAGGTTCGACAGTGACATTACGGAAGTTATTACTGTCCCCCTCTTGGTTAGCTAGAATACTTTTATCCACTGAGTCTTTGTTATGTGCGCCCTCGTTATCTGCGCCCAGCTGATCGTTAGTACCGAAATTAGTAGGCGCGGAGATAGAAGGGATAGATGGGGTAAGATGGCTTACCTGCCCGCTAATACTACCGGATCTTTCTGCAGTCTCTGTCTCTTGACTTTGCACCGATAGCATTGCTGAAGCATTCTGTGCCCCCATCCGACCTGATACAGCATTCCCCTCAGCCTGTCCTGAAACCGCGGGGCATGTTGACATACCGCCCCCCTCCATGGGGGCAGTCACTTGTTGCTTTTCAGTGATCTGTTGTGCCTCTTTTGCCACAGTTCTTTGATTAGCGGCGCGAAACAATGTAGCCACTGTAGAAGTACTTATTGTAGCATTCTTTGCTGGTAGGGACGCTAGTGGTGTTTTAGTTGAAAAGCCCCCCCTCCGGGCTGGCGTTTTTTCCACCGTCTTCTCCGCCACCACTGCTGTGTCAGCTGTCTCAGCGCGCATTCCTGGTCCTTGCACTCCCCCACCTGTAGCACCACGCTGCTGCTTACTTGTCTCTTGGTCTCGCATCAGCGCCTGGCGTGCAGCCCTTGTCTTAGCCGCCACCGCGGCCGCATTTTTCGGGGCCATTGATGCTGACAGGGTTAGTGAGCTGCTGCCGGTCACAGGGTTCAGGCGTTCCGTATCGGTCACGGAGTTCGCGAAGCTGAGAGTATCCGCAGAGTCTGACCGGAAGAGCCAGCACAAAGAGCGCAGTGCACACACAGATCGGTGATTGCCGATCAGCAGGCGGAGGACAGCAAATCCAATTACGGAGGAGATCAGTGAAAGCGGCATCCTTGTGGAAAGTGGAGCCGTGACGGGTACAGTGTCAAACTCATTTGGCTGCATAAGTCGCATATCAGTATCAGTATCCATATCTCTCGGGGCTATTGGCACACTCATCAATGTGTTTTTAGTTCATTTCCCTCTTAATCAGGTATAAATCTCTGGTTTAGTTTACGGCATGTTCGGCTGTCCTGTTCAGAGCAGCAACCGGCGTCTAGCCTGACGCCGCCATCTTGCCCTAATACAAAGTTTTCCTATGGTCCAATTATCAAGAAATGCCAACATTGCAAATATATTTTTTGTATTAATATTCCACTAGTGCATATAAACATGTCCAAGCACTGACAAATCCATGGAAACAGCATTTGTGCAAGTTTGTTTTTGCAAGCATTAACACAAAGAAATCAAACATATTTGCTTTGCAAATGCTTGTTTATTTTGTCAATCGTACAGTGCTGCAGAGGCACGTATGAATAACTTATTATTCAATGAAAGCCTTGTGGGTACTTGTCCTATCTCTTAGATAATCTGTATGCTTGTGGCACCTAGATTGCGGGGTCTGGGACGGTGTTAACCTCAAGAACCATGGGCTACTGTGTCCCTATAGGCAAGATTCTATACAGTATTTAAATACAGTCATAAGAAGAGACTGACTCAAAATGGGAGTTTGAGATCATGAATTACAAAAACCATGAAAGTTTAAGTGCAATACAAAAAATAGGAAACTGCAAATGTACCAGCAATGTAAATGAAGCACTAAAAGAACATAGCAATCAAGTGCCCTGAAGGCACTTCATTGTGTGACAGGTAGGGAGAAGAAGAGTGCCATATTCACATAGAAATGTCTCTCGCCATAGCGCCGGCGCTGATTTCATCTGCCCAGTGCTAAGCACACACCCTAGCGCTATAGCACTAGGGTGTGTGCGTGAGTCTAGCATAGGTTTTGTACAGGAAAGGCAACCTTCCTGTACAAAATACTATGCTTAGACAAGTGAAAACGCTTTTCCTACTTTGTATGTGTGCTGCACAGAGCTTTATGAGAATAAATAGCAACACCACCCTTAAAATCAAAATCAGGAGAAGAAAACCTGACTAACCCATTGTCTTTGCAGTTTAAGTGAATTCAACAGCATTACAATGAGTTTCTTGTAAAAAGGCAATTTAGGAGTCAAGCTTATATAAATCATGAGACCATGGTAAACATCTAGGGACTCATTACGATGAGACTTGGCAGTCAGAGGCTTTCCAAGTCTCACCGCGGGTTTCACTTTCGACCGCTGCATTTCGATACAGGCGGTCGAAAGTGAAACCGGCTGGTCATTCTGGCTGGATTCTGATAGGCTCAAGGAGCCCGATGGCCGGTCTGAGGCCTGACATTAATCACAATGGACGGTGTTTCCGCCATCAGGATTATGATGTCGCTTTCCGAACATTCTTTCCATGTCGGGCTTTCCGACATGGATAGTCTATTGGAAAGTGACTTTGGTGGACGCTAGCAGGGTCCCCTTCTCTCTGTGGCCTTCAGTTGGGGGCTGATGAGGCTCCTACGGAGGCCCGCTGTTGATCCCTGCACCTTATGCAGGCACTTCGAGGTGCCTGCCACGTGGTGCAGGGATCAACAGATTCACCCATTTCTCCATGGGAGCTTCTGCTACAGCTGAATATTGGATGCAGCACAAGCTCCCATTGAGAAAGGTGAGTATGTGACCAATCATGTGTGGTCGCATTGTAATGCTGCAGTTGGGACCGCCAGCAGGAGGTCGGTCGGTAGCGATTCCGCAAAGGTGTCTGGTGGACGTGAGTCCGCCCGACATTGTAATGAAGCTCCTAATATTGGACATTCTTTGGGTGTGACTTTTGGTTCTCTGGATGTTTTGGTGCCCAGTCTCGGTGGAATTTGGCACCGTGACGGAACCTGCTAGAACCTGAGACGGAGGTTGGGGGTAGTTGAGCGATTGCATCGCTTTTAGCCATTTTATTGCGTCGTAGCGCGCTGATCACAAGCGATTTTTAAACTTGTGCTGAATTGGTGTAAGTTGCATTGATTGCTAGCGCCGGTAATATTCCCCCATCATTGCTGCTTTAATTTAATTTTTGTTTTAACTTGACTCCGCGCTGACTGCTTGCGCGTTAGTATCTCGCCACTCGCTGCCTTTACCTGTCCGTGTTTACGTGCTCTGTGCACCTTTTTCTCCTTTCATTTCCTACACCTGAGGCGGAAGCCGGGTGTTTTCTGGATCTATCGATTCCTGCTATCGATTCCTGCTGATCCTTCTTGCATTCCTCTGTCCGGTGGCATTGTATTGCGCTACACTACCTCCTGTTCCCATACCTGTACGGCAGATTAAGTGCCTCAGGGGCATTGTGGGACATGTAGACTTGTAGGCTGCATACACTACCAGCGGCCATCATAGGAGGAGCCAGGCACGCAGGTCGGCGGTCCAGTGGGGCGGGCTTCCTCACTTCCCCTGCTCAGCTATATAATTGAGCTGAAGTTCATCCCGGGCTGTTAATACATCCCTGCTAGAACCTGAGACGGAGGTTGGGGGTAGTTGAGCGATTGCATCGCTTTTAGCCGTTATTGCGTTGAAGCGCGCTGATCACAAGCGCTTTTTAAACTTGTGCTGCATTGGTGTAAGCGGCGTTGATTGCTAGCGCCGGTAATATTCCCCCATCATTGCTGCTTTAATTTAATTTTGTTTTAGCTTGACTCTGCGCTGATTGCTAGCACGTTAGTATTTCGCCACTCATTGCCCTTACCTGTCCGTGTTTACGTGCTCTGTGCACCTTTCTTTCCTTTCATTTCCTACACCTGAGGCGGAAGCCGGGTGTTTTTTGGATCTATCAATTCCTGCTATCGATTCCTGCTGATCCTTCTTGCATTCCTCTGTCCGGTGGCATTGTATTGCGCTACTCTACCTCCTGTTCCCATACCTGTACGGCAGATTAAGTGCCGCAGGGGCATTGTGGGACGTGTAGGCTTGTAGGCTGCATACACCACCAGCGGCCATCATAGGAGGAGCTAGGCACGCCAGTCGGCGGTCCAGTGGGGCGGGCTTCCTCACCACCCCTGCTCAGCTATATAACTAGAGGCTTTCCTCTCCGCGCAGCGGAAGCGTAAGCGGGCGCCTTCATCGAGCCGAAGAGAAGCCAGTCCGCGCCCAGCCACGCCTATCGTGCCTATAACCAAGTTTTCTGGTAAAATGGCCAGGAATTTAATCACGTATAACTCCGTTGCTCTGCATAAGTTAAGAAAGGTCCCTAACCCCAAATGCCTGCACCGCACCCGCCCCTTAGATGCTTCACATAAGTGCGCATATTGTAATTGGAAACTACCAGGAAAAACCTTAAAGACAATTCCCACCCACAGGACATGGAAGATGTTCCTTCTCAATTGTAGATCACTACCCAAACATCACACCGAGCTGGCCCTTCTAATAGAGGAGTACAACCCTGATGTACTCTTCCTGACGGAGGCTTGGCTCCATTTAGAAGCTGATCCAGCCACTGTATGGGCAACCCCACAAGGATACACAATCAAGAGACTCGATCGTAATAAGGGTAGAGGAGGTGGTCTGGCCATCATTTACAGAGAAAGATTTAAATGCCGTCTGACACCTACAGCTATACCAGCCTGCGAAAGCCTGTTGTTTTCATTAGAGCTATCTTCCACAGATTCCTTCACGGGTCTTTTGATCTACCGACCACCCGAATCGTCAGGTCAATTTACCTCAAACTTAGCAGACTTAGCTGCTAACTACATTGGCTAACTTCACCGTCTTGGGTGACTTAAACCTTCATTTAGACGATCAACTTGACTCCGCAGCCAACAGCCTTCGGCTGAGCCTTCGAGCAATTGACCTGATTCAAAAGGGGTTCCTCTCGACACACGTTAAAGGTCACCTCTTGGACCACGTGTTCAGTAATCTTGATGCCCTAAAAACTGAACCCCCTATTCCTCTACCCTGGACGGATCACCACTTGTTACCCATTAACTGGGTCACTGGGAGCTCCCCCTGTACAAGAACCTAAAAGACACCTGGGTAGGAAGTGGTCAAAACTTCCCTCCATTAAGTGGGAATCCATGCTTGCAGCATGCGAGTTTCTGAGGTCCTCTAACCCCGATATAGCTAGTGCCAATTTTGATAATTGGATTGACAACTCTCTTGATTTAGCTCTTCCGAAGGAAGCTCTTCATTGTATAAAAAGGCAAAAAGTAGCTCCCTGGTACACCCCCAGACTGAGGGATATGAAATTATCATGCCGCAAATTAGAAAGGATCTGGAGACAAGATCGGACACAGGGAAAAAAGGCAGATTATAGAACCGCCATCAGACTCTATAAAACTGAAATTAAGGCAACTCAAGCCCAGTTTTATCAATCAAAAATTACTTTAGCCGCCAATGCCCCATAGGAAATCTTTCGGATAGCGAAGTCTTTGATCACCCCCCCCCCCTGGAGCAAATACCACTAGATGGGGCACTTGCTCGCTGCAATAACCTAGCAACCTTCTTTTATCAACAAATTCAGACCATTTACTCCTCTTTTATTTCTGATCTGACCACCCTTGAGGCCGAGATAGTAGCAAGCCCCAATACACACCCTTCCTGTATTCTAGAAAAATTTACCCTTATAGACCCAGTCTTGCTCGACAAAATAATCTCTAAAGTCACCTCAGGCTCCCCCAAGGACCCTGCACCGCCACAAGTCCTTACCTCGGCTATTGAGTTAATTCGCCCAGCCATTTTGGACGTTTTAAATTCCTCTATCATCTCAAGCACCATCCCAAAGTCCTGGAAATGTGCAATGGTTAGGGCCTTACTAAAAAAAACTCATTTAGATCAGAATAATTTAGCTAATTTTCGTCCCATCTCTTTGTTGCCATGGATGAGTAAGCTGCTGGAGAAGCACATTAATAACATCCTAGTGGAACATCTTGAATCCAATGATTTGTTATGTGCCTCTCAAACTGGATTCCGTCCTCAACATGGGACAGAGACAGCTCTATTAGCAGTGACTGAGGAGGCCAGAACAGTTTTGGACCAGGGAGGAAAAGCGGCCATCATATTACTTGATCTCAGTGCCGCGTTCGACACGGTTAACCATGCCACTTTATTACACCGTCTTAGTGGCATGGGAGTGTCGGGCTCGGCACTGTTATGGCTCACCTCCTTCCTAGAGGAACGCTTCTTCCAAGTTTTTGAAGGGGAAGCTACCTCCGCCAAACAGCCACTCAGCTGTGGGGTGCCTCAGGGCTCTGCCCTGAGCCTCACACTTTTTAATGTCTATATGAGGCCCCTTGCACAGATCGTCCATCCATTTGGCGTCCGTATTGTCACCTATGCAGACGACACTCAGCTTGTGGTATCTTTGAACAATGCTGAGGGGTCGTCTAGCACTCTGAGCCTATGCCTTGAGGCTGTCGCCAGATGGATGGAACTTTCCTGTCTCAGATTAAATGGGGAAAAGACGGAAGTCATGTTGTTGGGTAATCCCTCACCTACCATCCTGACCCCCATCTGGCCTTCCTGTCTACGTCCCCCTCCTCCTCCCAAACCCCAGATAAAGAGCCTGGGAGTTTGGCTAGACAGTTCACTTGATTTCACTGTCCAGGCTACTAAGACTTCTGCCACGTGCTTCGGAATTATGAGAATGCTCCGGAAGGTTCTCCCTCTATTGCCGTTCAAGGCGAGGAGAGTCATGGTCCAGGCCCTGATTCTCTCACGCCTGGATTACGGCAATGCACTTTACCTTGGAGCCCCCCTTGCTACTATTACCAAACTCAAGGTTACTCAAAATTGTGCGGCCAGACTACTTTTTCAGATTCCTCGCTGGCAGTCGGCCAAACCTGCCCTGAAGAAGTTGCATTGGCTCCCGGTAGCATCCAGGATACAATTTAAATCTATGTGCCTGGTTCAGAAGGCTCTTCGTAAGTCAGGTCCATCCATCATGCTCCCTTTGGTCACTCCATACATACCTTCTAGAGCTCTTCGCTCCAGTGTGTTACATCTGGCCACCACCACAAAAGTAAAAAAATCCCGCTGGGGTGGTCGCTCTTTTTCGCACAATGCTGCAAGATCGTGGAACGCTCTTCCATTGGTCTTGAGAGAAAATAACTACCTGACAGCTTTTAGAAAGCTATTAAAAACGCATTTGTTTGCAAGAGCTTAGCGCCCTGCCCTGCCGCCTGAATGGTTCTAGCCAAAGCGCTGCGAGGCCTCAGGGTAGTTACGCGCTATATAAGTTTAAATTTCATTTCATAGTATTCATGAGGATATCAGTACAGGAATATGGGTGACAAGTTTCAAAAAAGGGAATGGAGACCAAATTACAACATTTTTGTAGGTTATCTTGCTTAAGCTGGGGTGGAGAATACCATGACTCATGTTCAACAGTCTCATTTGAGATCTCAAAGCAAGAGATTCCATCTGCCTAGCATTCACATTGGAAATGTCTTGAGATGAGAATATATTAAGGCCAGACCAAATAAGACGTTGTTTACCCTTAGCGACTTTCAGGGAGCAAAAAAGGTCTGGAAATTCAAGAAACAATATAATTATTTCTCTACGTTTAGAAGAATGAGGATTAAGTCAGCCCAGATGATGGACTCTTTGCAAATTGAGAGGAGGAGCAGTAGGAAGACCAAGGAGTTCTCAAAGAAGAATTTTCTTCCAGAACTCAAGAAGTTTAGGTCCTTCTAGAGCTTCCGGTAGACCATACAAGCAGCATTTTGTATGACGATTCTGGTTTACCAAATATTCTGTGGTGAGTTTAAGTTTCAGGATCTCCTGTTCAAGCAAAATAATTTTGGTAGCCATGTCTTGAAGATAGCTTACACATTGTTCCATTTTGAACATTTTCACCTCCATGATAATCCATCAATCCTCAATTTGTTGAAGCTTTTAATTAATGGCACACATAAAGGTCTCTAAGCCCCTCACCTCATCAAGCATGGTATCCGGGACTGGATTATGAGAAGACATAATAGGTAATGGAGGAACATTTTTTATGCTCTTAGACTTTGTGCTGAGTAAGTGGCTTTAGCACCAGCACGTAGATCGCTGGCTATTTTGACATGGTGTGCATTGGTAAGAGGAATCTTCTAAAATGATTTTATTCTGCTCATACAATAAAACAATGACTCAGGCGGACGTTGGAGGGAAGGAATGAGGGAAATTGCCACATAAATTAGCAACCAATAGTAAATTTCCTTCCTGAACATAACAAATATATGGAGAGATGATTTACAACTTCAAAGTGCAGGAAAGTCCTTAGCAGCATCGAGATGAAGTTCCCAGAGCTCCTGCCCATGCAAGAAAGTCATTGTGTGAGGTAAATAAGAAAAGAGATGCAGAGGAAACTCACAGTTTTAAATTACAGGGAGATCCTTAACAGCATCGAAGGTACCATTCACAGAGCTCCTAGGCTTTTAGGGAATGCATTGTGTGAAGTGGATATATAAAATAAAAAAATGCAAGCGGTGCACTGAGAAAATGGCGGTTGCTTGCATATCACCAGAAATCACTACCATGTCACAGCAGCACGTAGCAGGCTCAGAGGAAGGCAAATGCTTGATTGCCATGATGCGGAGATTAATTATTTCCCAAAAGCATGACAAAGAAAAGTCCTTGAGGGCTGGAAATCGCTTTTTTTTCAGGAAAAAGGCCCACTATTTTCTTTAGTGCAGAAACCATGCTCCTTCAGGTGTTGAGAGTTCTAATGGTAATTTCAATTATTAATTTCACAGGTACTAAGAATTCCTGTTTACAACCAACTAAGAGAGGGTCTGGATATAGGAGGAAGTGAACCTATTGCTGGATCATGGAGTGCAAGTGACAACTAGACTGCAGCCAACTATAATTACCACCTTCAACGACCTTTGGAGGAGGGACAACAAAAGAAATGTTCAAAGTTCCAGAATGAAAATTAAAAGCTGTGGGTGACACCACAGGGTTGAAGGAGATACACTGAGTAACAAGTATCGCCAACCATTTACAAATGCTAACCAAGAGAAGTAGATAAAAACTACACACTAAATCCCCAAACTAACAGTTAACAGAAGGAGAACAGTCAAACTGGTAAGACCAACAAAGGAAATTGTGGGGGAACTTGGAGAAAAAAAACAGACATTTTATTAATAATAGAAAAGATGTCAAACCATGACAAAGCTGGGCAAAGCTGGCACGGAATAGGCTTTTGACAATGAGAAAGACATTAAGGATATAAAAGTAAAAGTGAGTTAAAAACATGACTAGAGAGAGAAATTGGACAGATTCAGAGTTGGCAGGGAGAGGGATGAAGATATTGCAGATCAGGAGATATACAGCAAATATAAGTGTTCATAAGGCGCATTATGAGGGAGAATATGAGAAACAAGAATAGAGAAACCATGATAGGCAGAGAAGATAAAGGGAAAGGCAGAAATAAAGAGATGATAGGAAAATATGGCAGAAAACAGAATATGAGACAAATTAGTGGAAAGGAGAAGTAAAAAGAATAAGAAGGGCACAGCAAAGGAGATTAAAGAAGGTGAGAGAAAGAGAGGCACAGCACTGATTGAATCCTCGAAGGAGGGAGAGAAGCAAGAGAGGCACAGTAGAAAAGAATTAAAGCAAAAGGAAACATAAATGTTTGAGTACTAAGGGCCTGATATAGAATTTGGTGGAAAAATTACTCCATTGAAACATGACAGATATCATATGCAATGTATTGCAAGGACCATAGACTATGATACACTTCTAATACAGCAGATGGAAAAACCACCAGTTTAGTAACGGATTATCCAACCCACCAAACTCTAAATAAATCCCTAAGATGTTTATTAGGCTAGGTTAGTATTTGGTTGTAAGGAAATGTCTCTTTTTGCATAATCACTCCTATGTTTTTGGACTGATGCTGCTGTTTTTTGCGACTCTGAAGTTGCACTGATGCCTGCTTAATATACCTCAAGTGCCATTACCTTGACTCCTAAAAGGTATATGTCTGATTGACTCACCCACAATTGCCATACATTAAATTACTTATAAGCTCCTAGTATATCACAGCAGGTGTACCTAGGGCCTGTACACTAAAGTGTCTCCTGTGGACTACAGCATTTATAGGGCCACCACGGGTGTGACAAAGCAAACTGTGACTCCCAGCCTATTATTTCATACTCCTCACAAACTGGATCTGCTACTGGTCCACAAGACTGCCTGCTAGTTAACTCTTCCAGCTCCAGGTGTGCATTTTCTAAAATGATGTGATGTAGCCCTAAGCAACAAGAAAAAGAAAAGTGTTTAATTGTATTTATTTATTTTTATTTATTTTAAAAGTTTTATATAGCGCTGGCTAGACCCGGAGGTATCGGAGCGCTTTACATGAGCATTAGATCATAGTTACAGGTTACATCGTTACAAAGGTTACACAGTTCTTAGAGCATGGCAACATAGTTACTTGTAAGGTCGAGATAGACAATAAGCACAAATACGTAAGGGGAAAAGCAGGCAAGGTGAGAGATTCAGGGGAGGGGGGTTGGAGCAGGGGAAGTAGACAGATAATGAAGGCGGGAAAGAGGAGGGGAGGGTGAGAGACACAGCATGGGGAGAGGAGAGGAAGGGTGATGGGGACACAAACCGGTAGACGAGTCAAGGCAACGTCCAAAGTCCAGTAAGCTGTGATCCCCGGGGAAGTGGTATCCCTTTCCTATCTCTATTGCGAGAGGCTCCCTTTACGCAGTGGACTCTCTCAGAGGGGTCTCTGAGACTCCAAGGCCTACATACTGGATCCTTCCCCAAAAAGGGGAGAGGGAGTGCTTTGGCAAGGGGTGCCATACCATACCTCAAGTGTGAGTGGCTCCCTTGGCGCAGTGGACTCACTCAGCGGGTTCGCTGAGACTTCAGAGTATAAATATTGGAACTTTCCCAAACAAGGGGTGAAGGAGTGCTTAGTCAAAGGGCACAAAGGACAGGGGGGTAGGCCGAGTAGCAGGCAAGGGGAGAGATTCAGGGGAGAGAGGATAGGAGCTAGGGAAGAGACAATAAGGAGAGACGAAAAGAAGTTTGCCTAAAGACCGACTGGGTAGGTGACGACCAAGGAGGGAATCCACGGCCCATCTCCCCTATAGCTAAACCAAGTAGCTCCATCGGGCATCAGACAAAATAGTTCAGTCTCAAAACATTGAGAGAGGAGGGAGGGAGAGACATAAATAGAGGGAGGATGCGGTAGGAGACGACAGGAGAGATGAAAGGAAGTAATAATAATAATAACTCTTTATTCGGTTTATCACAAGGAAAACCATAAAAGAAACAGTCAACAATACAATTTGTAAAAAGAAATGCAAGTTATATAGTGATTTATAAAAAAGTTCATACAAGGAACAGTGTGCAATAAGTAAAAACAGGCATATTAAAATAGTGATAGATTTCAATGTTGTTATTTTTGCAGAAAAGTGTTAAAGATTTTTTCTGTGATTCATAATACATTTTAGAAAATTTAGAGCTGCATAACAAACATCTTCTGTCTCTAACATTTGCAGTCGATAAAATGCTGGGCGACACTGTCTAAGGCCCCTCCGCCTGAATGTGGGGAGAAGCCAACTTTTTCTGTGCGGATGGTAGAATTTGCAGAACATAATCACGTGTATGTTGGACTGTATAGATTTCCCGTCACAGGGACATGGGGGCAAACTTGGTTCCCAACCTTTATTCGTTGGAAAAACGACCAATCTAAAAAAGGTGTCCAGTCTGAATCTGGTCAACAGCATTCTCTCGTATGTTTTAATCTGCAAGGTTAAGTACGGTTGAATACCATATGTTGTTTGCACCAGGTTCGCTTGAATGAATGATGGTTTTATTGCCTCTGATGTCAATCTCATTGTTTCTAAGTGATGGAGGGCTAATTGCTTCAGGCCCTTCTTCGACAAGCCAACTATCGACTCGGGTTGCAAATAATAGTTCTCAAGGCCAAGGTCTGTAAAAAAGTTTCTGATATAACAGAGCCACTTTAGCTTTGAGGACTGGTCAAGTGACATTGTGTCAGCCACAATTGACTGTGTTAGCGCGTTTTTGTCAGATGACCAAATGCGTCTCCACAACATTAATGGCTGAATTTTGAGTAGGTCCTCAAGGTAAGGGATTCCCAGTTCCATGTGGGAGGCATAAATTGATGTGCCTCTTGGTGTGGCTAAGAGAAATCTTAAAAATGCATTTTCGATTACCTGTAGGGCTCTAATGTCCGTATGACCCCACCCTACTGCTCCGTAAAGAGCGATGGCCTGGCACTTGGCATTATAAATTTTCAGTAACTCTACAGGGGCCCTCCTCCCCAGCTTCTGTGAGAAACTCTGTAAGGCCGCTATCGATCTTTTAAACAGATGACATCTTGTCTCCACTGCTGGTTTCCATGTCAGCCTGTCATCTATCATGATCCCGAGATATGGATACTGGGCGGTGGTCTCAAGTCTTTGATTGTCAAGATATATCTTTTTTGTGCCTTTTTACACTCCCCCCGAGATCATGACAAGCGTTTTTTTTACGTTCACTTTTAGATCCAAACCACTCATAAAAGTAGTGTATCTATTCAGTGAGCTCTGGAGTTCACGCGGAGTTCGCGCCAGGATGACGGCGTTGTCCGCATAGAGCAGAGCCGGGATCAGGCGCTGGTTTACTCTTGGGAGGTCCTGGGCCCCCCTCAACATACCCTCCTCCAAGCTGTTGGTATAAAGTGAGAAGGGGGAGGGGGCCAGGACACAACCCTGCCTAACTCCCCGCTCCACTCCAAAGGACGCCGTCAACTCACCGTTTCTTCCAAAGCGAACTCTCGCCGAGGCACCCGAATAGAGCTCTCTCAGAAAATCTAGTAGGGAGGGGTCCACGTCCATTTGTCTTAGGACTGTCCATAGTTTTGAGTGCGAGACGCAGTCGAATGCGGCGGACAGGTCCACATAGACCATGTACACCGTACTCTTCTTTGCCTGCATGTATTTGCCCATTATCAAACTGAGATTAAGGGCCTGCTCTACCGTCCCAAAACCTTCTCGGAACCCAAACTGCAGGTCCGAGATAATGCCTCTTTCCTCGCCCCACTGCTGAAGTCTCTCCAGGATGACCCTCCCCACCACTTTACCAAGAGAGTCCAGAAGTGAGATGGGGCGATAGCATTTCACATCCTGGCGGTCCCCTTTCTTGAAAATGGGGACCATAATTGACCTGGTCCATGAGTCTAATACGCCCTCGGTAGCTGCAGCTGTGCACACTCTTGTGAGAATGGGCGCCCATAGGTCTAAGTTAAATTTAAAAAGGTCCACTGGGACGCCATCAGGGCCAGGAGCTTTTCCAGTCTTGCTTTTTCCAAGGGCCACTAATATGTCAGAAATGTCAAAAGACACTGGAATTGGGTATTGTACCTGGGTTAGAAGATTCTTTGGCCCGTCTGCGCACGCATGATCTTTAAAAATATTTGCGAAGTGGGCTACCCAAGTGTCCTCGTCTATGGCCACCTCTATCCTAGGGGAATTATTATCTGTGAGATAGGGGGATCTGACCGTTCGCCAAAAGGCCTGACTGTTTTTTGAGAGAGCACTCTTGTTTAGATCTTCCCAGAGCTTCTCTTTCAGTTCTTGAGCTCTTAGCTTGCGTTCTTGAGTGTATTTTCGTCTAAGGAGTTGGATAAGGCCCACATCTCTTGGTTTATTGTGTAGAGCAGATTTTAAATCAGATAGGGCTCTAGTGCAATTATGGTTAAACCACCCTTTCTCACTGGGGTGTTTAGTTGTTATTTTTGCCGTAAGCAATCCCTTAGTTATTTCTAGGATTTCTGCAAAATTATTTAAAACCTCTTTATGGTTTGCCGCGAGGTCCAAGCATTTAATTATATTTGGATATGCCCGGTCCACTAAGTTTTTTGTAATTTCGTTGGGATTAACTTTTTCCCATTTTATTGAAAAGCCGTTCTTTTTTGCCAGTTCTAACCTGTTTTGAGCGAGAGTGTTGGCTATTTCGGTGACTTTGGATTTGGATTCAGTAATCTGGAGATCCAATTTCAGTGCGGAATGATCGCTTAGTGGGTTAGCAATGACATGGTAGGCTTTGGCCATCGGGAGCAATCCCGGAGACAGAAGAATATAATCAACTGTCGTTTGATGGCCTCTGCCCACATAGGTCGGATAAAAAAGGTTTTTTTCCTGATTTGGGCAGTTAGCAATTACCAGGTCAAAGTCGGAGAGTATATTATTCATTATATTTCCCGATTTATTGTGGACGAAATGGGCTAGTGAAGCCTCATGTTCGTCCACAAACCCACAGCATTGGGAATTTGCCATAGAACATGGGTGAAGGTTGAAATCCCCTCCCCATAAAAGGTGGATCATTCCGGGATGGTCCTTCCACTGATAGAGAGTTCTTAGTCTCTCCTGTATGTTTCTGACAAGGATCAGAAAGTCATTCTCATCTAGATTATTATAGAGGTTTACTAAAAGGATAATGTCCTTGTTTGCGAGAGACAGGGATAGAATCTGGCAATTGGGATCAGTAAATACATTGGACACTTTTAAGAGGGTAAGTGTATTGGCAATGTACGTTATTAGCCCTCCTTTGGGCCTACCTATTATGCTGCGGCTAGCTGGAGAGAAATAAGTTTTATAGCCCAAAAGGTGGAGCTCTGTTGTGGACCAAGTCTCTTGGAGGCAAATTATTTCCCCTTGTTCTAGGAAATTCAGGGCTGTAGCGTCCTCAATCTTCGAGCGTAGACCCGCCACATTCCAAAAAAGGAGGGGTGTAGTTGGTGCATCAGTTTTTGAGATTGCTGTCACTGGGGTCGGCGTCGTGTTTTCTACTAGGGGGGGGGGGGAATGTGGTAGATTGGGATTAATGTGCTCCACATCCCTTGATGGTCAATCAACCATTTCTAGTGCGCTGAATCTGTTTGTTAGCGGGATGTTATGCCAAGGGTCCCATCGGGGCGGTTCTCTGTGGGCCGTCCTCTGCTGTTGTTGTCCCCATTCCTCCCAGTTCCCTCCCTGATGGCGTGGTCTTACTAAATGCCAGGGATTCTCGTACTCACGGAAGCGAGGGGCTCCATGTTGTCTATTGTCGTAGAATGTAACCTGACGAGGGGGTGGTTCGGCCCAGGGGAAGACAGGATCCTCAAAGAAATTGTTGTTGTTAGGTAGAGTTGTAGGATAAAAGAAAGACAGCGGTTTAATGCTGATACCTCCGTTTACGTTTGATTGATCCCAGGAGCAGATATAATCTGCTACCCAGGAATCTTCGAAGGTGATAACAATGCAGTCCCCTGGAAGCAGTTTTCTACCTTTTCCCACCCATGGAGTCCTGCGCATTGAGGAAATCCTTCAATGCCAATTTGATGGCATGGGACGGTTTATCTGTAGCCAATGTTGTACCTTATTTTTTAGTGACCAGGGAGGTTCCCCGTTATTGGAAGCTAACTCAGGTACACCGGTCATAACCGCTACATATGGTGCAGCCTCTGGTGGTAAATCTACAGGGGCTCTAACCTCTCCGGGACCTCTTGGAGCATTTCTTTTGGTTGGTTGAGGAAAGAAGTTATGTGCCGGAGTTTTGGGAGCTGCATTTTTTCTTGCCACTGGCTGCGATGAGGATGTTATTGGTGGCAAGGCATTTCCCTGTTTCGATATAGTTGCTACGTTGATGGTTGGGTTTGGTGTACTCGCGGTGGACGTTACTAGGGATGTTGGAATAGGAGTCGGTGCTATGGATGTTGCAGTCTGTAGTACAGTCGTTTGGGGAATGACAGGCTTTGGGATAGCGCCTAAAGGGTTCGGGAGGGGATGCTGGGCAAGGTTGGTTCCCCCTCTTTTCTGGGAAACAGCCATCTGATTGTGTTGTGAGAGCGTAATGAGCTTTGAGATCTGACTCTCTAGTTTTGCTAATTTTTGTTCTACTGGTTGTAAGACTAGTTTAAGGAGGTCGGCGATCTTATTTAGGATGATTGCATTATTAAAGTCTGTCGGACCTTTATCAGTAGATACTAGAATTGGTGAATCTATTATCTCGGGGGTGGCACCTTCCTGGTCGTCCTGATGTATTAGTACAGTAGCAATATGTTGGTCTAATCTTGGGAGTGGGATGTGTGGGGTGCTAGGAAGGGGTTCCGTCGTAGTTCTGTTAGAGTTTTATTGACGCTTCTTTCTTTTGCTTATTGCACCTTCCCTCCTTCCCCTAGCTTGAATTCTCTCCAAGGATGACGTTTGTGTAGGGGATTGGGGGGGTAACTCAGGGTTTTTTTCTATATCTGAGCTTAAGGGTGAATCTGCAAGCTCAGATACAGACAGGTCTACGTTGTTAGGTAAACTACGTCTTCCCTCACCAACCACCCTTGACCTTTCTTTGTTGCTGCTCGGGGCAGGTGTTCTAGCTTCTGCAAGATTTCCCAGGGAGGATCTTTTAGCGAAGTCTAAATCTAGAGAAACCCTTTTCTCTATTAGTGAAATACTTTGGTCAATAAAAGAGTTCGCTTTGGTAATAAAGTCGTCCATGGGACCTAACAGTTTACCTACACTCCCTGGAGCCACTGTCTTCTTTCCTCTAGTAACTACCATGGTAAAATAGTAAAGGAAGAAAAGCACAGATGATAACAACACGTAAAATCTTAGATAGTTGATATGTTTAGAAAAGTATTAAAATGGTTTACAAAGGGAGTGGCCCAGTCCAGTCTCTCCGGTACTCGAACGGCCTCAAACGGCCCGCTCTTTGCCCGGTCTTCGCCCCGTGCTTTGTCCCGCGCGCGTCCCGCGTCGCGGTTGGAACAAAGTCAATTAAGTACTCACAGGCGTAGGGGCGTGTCCGCCGGGGGAAGAGGCGCCAGCTGCGTTCAGAGGTGGATGCTGGGCCTCGCAGTCCCCCGGTAGGGCGCCTTGCGGTCCTGGGTCTTACAACCACTGGGAGCGTGCTGTCAGTCCGCCGATTGCGGACAGGCTCCCACCAGCGGTCGGACCTCTCTGGGCAAGCAATCAGCTTTCTAGACCCCTCCTTGGGAACAAGAAAACCTCTGTTTGGCTCGACAGTAGCAAGGGATAGTGAGCGGCACCCGCGGAGCGGGTGTCGCGAAAGGTATTGAGCAGGCAGGCGTAGGGGCGTGTCCGCCAGGGGAAGAGGCACCAGCTGCGTTCAGAGGTGGATGCTGGGCCTCGCAGTCCCCCAGTAGGGCACCTTGTGGTCCTGGGTCTTACAACCACTGGGAGCGTGCTGTCAGTCCGCCGATTGCGGACAGGCTCCCACCAGCGGTCGGACCTCTCTGGGCAAGCAATCAGCGTTCTAGACCCCTCCTGGGAAACAAGAAAACCTCCGTTTGGCTCAACAGTAGCAAGGGATAGTGAAAGGAAGTGCAACAATGTGGTTCAACAATATACCAGAAAAAGATCAACAAGTAAACATTAAATCAAACAATCAGCAATACAATTTGGGGAGGAGAGAAAGGAGAGAGAAAGTAGTGGGGCGTAGGGGAGGAGGGAAAGTGAGGATAAGGAAAGAGACAACCGTAGAGACGAAAGGAAGTCTGTCTAAAGACCGACTGGGTAGGTGACGACCAAGGAGGGAATAAACGGCCCATCTCCCCTATAGCTAGACCAGGTAGCTCCATCGGGCATCAGACAAAATAGTTCGATCTCAAGTGGCGAGGGAAGAGGTTCACAGAAAAACAGGGTGGGGACAAAGGGCAAGGGCATGTGAGGGCAGAGGACAGAAGCTGGAAAGAGTAGAAGCGGAGAGGGGGAGGGTTGGGGGTAGGGGGAGGGGGAATGTAAGGTCAGGAGAGACGCGGGAGCGTTAGACCGAAGTCCGGCTGGGTAGGTGATAGTCAAAGGAGGGAGCCCAAAGTCAATCTCCCCCATAGCTAGCGAGGTAGCTCCACCGGGCATCATATAAAAAGTATGTAGTTGGCCCCTCAATGTTGTGCCCTCAATTCGTGGCACAACAAGGAAAGTGACAAAATTCGGATCAAAAAGAAAATCCAAGCTGAACTCAGCCAGACGCACTAGGGCGATTAGGGAAACATGTAAAGCGCTGGTCAGGGGGGCAATGCTTTTAACTGTGGTGATGTGCTCACTCCGTGTATACCCAACATGCAGATCACTGTGCCTCGTTATCTCATAGGCAGCGTCAGCCCCAGGAGTCTCACTAGGCCCAGTGCTGCCCCAGTTTGATACAAATAAGTCGCGCCAGAAGTTCCCCGTGTATAATGTCAAATAGCGGCAGCGAAGGCAGCCCACCGATTTCAACCGCAGCCGGGTGGACCGATCCCAGATGCACCCCGGCCCGTCTCGGGCCGATCAAGGCCCCGCTGCCGCTCACCAAGCGTCTCCCTTTACGACCGGAGCAGCCGCGTAGTGCCTCCAGACACGGACCATCCGGGGGGGGCAGCAGATCAATCAGTGCCCCGCTCCTCACCACACAGCAGCGCCGCAGCGAGGACCTCACAGTCCCGTAGATCTTCGGCTCAGGCGGAGCGCAGAGGGCAGCCGACGGGTGCCGCACCTCAAAGTCCGGCCCCCAACATTACATAAATATTTTCATATGAGTTCACTTGCATAAGACATTGTTCTACTATGGTATAGAACCAGGAATCAAAACGTCATTTGCCTTAATGGAATTTTGTCGCTATATGCATTACTGCAGACATGAGGCCTTACATGTGGCACATTATATCATATGGGATTTATATTTCGATGGGTGGGGTATCCATCCTCGTAGTGACAGAGTAACCTGTCCACCAAGATCTAAATCAGGCCCTCAGTGTCTTATCAGTAGCAGCATTTCCCATAAATGAATACTATGACAGAAGAGCTTGTCTCCGAAGAAAGGGCAGTCTCCGTATCTTGCTTTTCTTTTAAACAAAATTAGGTAGTGCACTAACCTTGTTAGTCTTTACTTAGCCTTTGTTTTCTTCTTTTTGTATTTTTTTGCAGCACGATAGTTCGGAATGCCGATTGAAAGGAAATCCATGCTCTTGAAGGGAACACCATCACAGTAGCTTACAATCAGGTAGGTGGGTTTCTCTGGAATGAAGTCAGGAATTGCTGGGATGTCTTAGATGCCAAGCAATGTCAGCAGGCCATGCGGTAGTCTCCAAGAGAGCAGCGAAAGAGACCAGTTCTCCCTCTCTGGTGGAAAGCCAAAAACTGTGCAGAGAACCGGGTGCTGTTTTTAGGTCAAGCATAGGTGGCGTGCATGCGCTGCTGCAAGACCTGCTGCTTACCATTGGCTCAGACTAGTGTTGATCTTCTTTCCTGCCTTGTAAATGATCTAGGTACCAATACATCACTTCCTTTTTTTGCAGAGTAGCACCAGCCATGTACATTGTCCTTAGGCCTGCATTCTTCATCTGTTGTTCGGGAGAACAGTTTTTTGGGAAATGTTGATTTCGCTGCATCTAGATGCCATCTTGATTCGGTGTGAGGTTTTGTAATTGTTGCTTTCGCTTCATCCAGCCGCCATCTCGCTTCATTGTGAGGGTTTGTAACTGTTGCTTTAGCTTTATCCAGAGGCCATCTCGCTTCGGTGTGAGTCCACAGGATCTCTCTGCTGCACCGAGCCGGTCGAGCTCCTGTTTCCGGCACGCCGTGACTTTGGCTGCAGCCTCTTTGCTTTCTGCCTGTTGCTGATAAATATTCAGGCTCAGGTAAGATTACACAGCGAGTGCAAAAATAAATGCTCTATTCAACCGTTCCCGATGTGTAGTAAGTAGACTGCTGTTAATGGACAGCCGTAAGGTTAGTTTCTATACCAAAGTTAAATGGAACACTGACACTCTATTGCACTTAACTCTAGGCCACCCTACTCCATGCCAGTCAACTTTACACCACTCCACTCTGCTCTACAACTCTACAACACTCTATGACACTCTATAACACCCCACTCTACAACATTCCATTCTATCACACTCCACTTCACAATACTGTACAACACTCTACTCCTTTCCACTGTACTTCACTCTACTCCAGTCTATGCCACTGCACTCTATGCCACTCTACTATACTCTATGCCACTCCACTCTATGCCAATCTACGTCACTTCACTCTAGGTCACTCTACTTCTATCTACACCGCTCCATTCTATGATTCTATGCCACTCCACTCTAGGCCACTCCACACTATAATACTCTACTCTGTGACACTCCCCACTCTGCCACTCTACGACATTTCACTCAACACCAGTCTATGCCACTTTATGCAACTCTTTGCCTTTCTACTCTGTGACACTTTCCTGCACTTTACAACACTCCATGCTGTGCCACTCCATTCTGCAACACTTTACTCCACTCTACTCCACTTTACGGCACTTCACTCTATGCCACTTCACTCTATGACACTTTATTGCACTTTACACTACACTGCTCTATGACACTGCACTGTACGCCCCTCCACTCTATGACACTCTACACCGCTAACCTCTAGGCCACTATAGTGCATGCCACTCCACTATATGTCAATCTAATCTATGATTCTACTCCACCATACCACACTCTATAACATTCCACTTTATGGCACTCCAGTCTACGAGAATCCATGACACTCAATGGCACTCCATTCTATGCCATTCCATGACACTTAACTCCACTATGTGCACTCTATGCTACGCCACTCCACTCTATGCCACCCCACTCTATGGCTCTCAACACCACTCTATGCTATGCTACTCTACGACATCCCAATCTATGCCACTTCACTCCATAATACTCTACTCCACTCTGCTCCACTCTAGAACCCTACACTTCTCTCTACAATACTCCACATCACTCTGTGCCTCTTCACTCTATGATACACGATGCCACTTCACTTTAGGCCATTCTATTCCACTCTACGCCAAACCACTCTACACCACTCGACTCTACACCACTTCATTTTACGACTCAAGTTCACTCTACACAACTCCACAACAATCCACTCTAAGAAACTTTACTCCAATCTATGTCACTGGTTTGAAACTGAGTTTCTGGTTGGCAGAGGTCCAAGTAGGAACCAAAATCATAGTCAGACTAAGTTAGATACATTCTAAAAGATTACCTGTGCTTACCCCATGGTAGCGTAGCACAGAGCAGTCAGGCTAACCTAAAGAGGCAATGTGTAATGTATGTGTGCAACACAACATGCTGTAACGAAATGAAAACACCACAAAAATACTCCATACCAGGTTAGTAAAAAAGGTGATAATTTCATTCAAGACCTAAACAACACAAAATCCAATAAGTAGAAGTCATATTATGAATTTCTAAAGAATAAAAGTGTTTCTAGCACTTAGAAGCAATAAGCACCAATGGGGGCTATCTATCCACGCTGGACTGGGACAAAGTCAACAGTTCAGGCCGACCATGATGGAGTGCAGGCTCAGGACAGGAGCCAAGCAGGCCGGGTGAACAGAGAACATTGATCCTGGTCACAACTACAGGATGTGGTGTGCAGGCGAGCGATGGGTCGATGTCAAGCCTGCAGTCAAGATGTTGGTTCTGTAGATGAAGCACAAAACTGAGATGCATTGGTTCTGAAGTGTGATGTTCCAGGTTTCTCCATGCAGTTGAGAAAATACGTTGTTCTCTCCACACTGCTTCGGTGGTGATGTGCCATTCCAATGCATCAGGCTCTGGAGGCGATGCATTTGTTCTGAGAGTGATGTACCAATTCTACTCCCACAACAAGGTCAATGCGTCGGATCTGCTACATGCAGACTGGGGATGCGCCGATTTCTCTATTGCAGATATCTGTGTCCACTCCCAATGGACCAAGCACAGGAACAGGGGTAGAGACTTTGCTAGCCCTGAGTCTCAAGCAACAGATGGCAAGATGGTCTTCCATATCAGCAGTCCAGCAGAGTGTCAGTCCTTGATGTAGCACAGCAGTTCCTCTGACAGAGTTCAGTTACAGGTCCAGACGTGGCCGATTCAGTGGGTTAAGAGCTTCACCACTTTTACCCAGTTGTGCCTTTGAAGTGGGAGTGACTTCAAAGAAGGGTTTTCAAGTGCACAGAAGCCCTTTCGTCCCAGCCCTGGCTCCAGACTAACTGTAGGGGGTATTTAGCTCATTGTGTGGGAGAAGACAGGGCCCTCCTGCCTATTCAGGTGTAAGTGTCAGCTCCTCCCTCCCTGCCCAGAAAGAACTATCAGAATGGAGATAAGTACTCAGACACACCTACCCATATTGTGTTTGTGGCTGTCTAGAGGGAATGCACAAAGTGTACCTGTCATCCACCGAAGAGGTGTATTGGAGACAGGCTGCAGGGACAAAGAGCAGTAAGAACAAAAACATTTGTGCTTTCTAAAAGTGGCATTTTTAAAACAGTAATGTTAAATCCAACTTTACCAGTAAAGAGGCTTTGTTGTTACCATTTCAAAAATATAAACCATGACACAACTACTCCTTTCTAATCAGCAATTACAGCTTAAAAGTGTATTAAGAAATTCTAAATGTTAGCCTATGAGCGGAGCAGGTCTCACAGTAGTATAAAAATAGATGTAGGTGTTTTTCACTACCAGGACATGCAAAACTTAAAAGTACATGCCCTACCTTTTACCTACGTAGCATCCTTCCCTGTGGGCTGCCTGGAGCCTACATTAGAAGTGACTTATGTGTAAAAAAATGTGACTTTAAGGGTTGGCAAAGTGTTTTAAATGTCAGATCGAAATGGCAGAACAACAGCACACACAGACTTTGCAGCGGTAGGCCTGAGACATGTTTAAAGGGCTAAATGTGTGGGTTCCACAATCAGTGCTGCAGGCCCACAAGTAGCATTTAATTTACAAGCCTGGGTATATGGTGTATCACTTTGCAAGGGACTTAAAAGTAGGGTTGTGCGGAATTTGCGTAATTGCGTTACGCAAATCTGCGCGAAACGATAAAAAATCTCCGCGAACACGCAGAAATTCCGCAAACACACGGAATTGCTTGTTCGCGATGCTTTTTTCTTGTTCGCAATTGCTGTTTGCATGCTCGGGGGGAATATCTTGCGAACAGGTATTTTGAAAACGCGAAGAAGCAAAAATTTTGACAAAGCCGTAGAATGCAGAATTTTGGGCAATTTTGCGTTCTCTGCGGAACGCGAAATTACCCAAATTCCGCGAGCTGAACAGAATTTACCGCCCAGGCCTACTTAGAAGTAAATGAAATATGCCATTTGTGCATACGCCAATGTTACCATATTTAGAGGAGAAGCAGCTGTAAAGTGTTCAGAGTCCTCAGGCCAACAAAAAAAATAAGCAAAAAAAGGAGGTAAGCAGGCAAAACTGTTGGGAGAAACCACCCTAAGGATGACAGTCCTAACACCACTCTACTCTACTCTACTCCACTCTACTCTCCTCTATGGCACTTCACTACCCTCTCTGCCCCTCTACTTTCTCCACTCTTTGACCCTCCACTCTTTGTCCCTCCACTCTTTGACATTCCACAACACTCTATAGCGCTACAGTAAAATCCACTCTACGACATTCTTTGACACGCCATTCTACGACACTGCAATCTGACAGTCCTCAACATTCCACTCCACAATACACCCTTCTAGGGCACTCTGCTCTATGACACTCTCCTTTGAAACACTCCACTCTACGACACTCCAGGCTATGTCACTCCTCTACAACAGTCACGTTTAGCAGTACTGGTGAACAACAAGGCTAACCTACATTGTCAAAGCCAATCATTCTTGCATAGGTGAGACCTATTGGCTTTGACAATGCTCATTATCTATTATAGTTGTCTTCACCCTCTTCCCCAGCAATTTAAACATAACCCTATCACAATAGGGAAAACAAAGGTAAAATACGGAAAAATAACTTCTTCCTTCACTTTATGCAGGTAGTACCTTGAACATCTCTGCAAAAAAATGCTGAATCATATTTCGATACGAGAGATATTTGGCTGTTGACTCTATGACACTCTGCGCCACTAACCGCTAGGCCACTATAGTAGGAGAGTCAGCCTTCAAGGTAGGGCCCTTACACCCTCTAATTAGGTATACCAAGTTTGTCTCCAAAATAGCAAACTATATGGGCATTACACTGCTTAAAATATTCCTTAAAAAAGATGCACGCCAACGTGTTAAACACCTCCCTTCAAACCAGGAAGCCAAAAAACATAATGTTTTTTGACCTGGCTGAAACGGATTATATTTCTAATAAAATGATAATAATAATAGGCACATGAATAAAGCGCTTGGTTACACTCGGCCAGTGTGTCCCCGCACTGCGGTGCAACTGCAAAGATTTCCCCAACCCGGAACCTCACCTCTCCTAACTATCCCGGAGGAAGAGATACGTTTTCAGGTTTTTTCCAAAAATGCTCTCCCGGGCCTCCATCGGAGACACAAGGGGAGTCTGTTCCAGTGCTGGGTAGCCAGCAGGCGGAAGGAGCGTCCACCCATCCTAGCTCTCTTGATAGCGGGAACACACACCAAACCCACCCCACCTGATCTCAATTGGTGTGTTGGGACATAGGGGGTGAGTAGCTCAGACAGATAGGAGGGAGCCGTCCTCTGCATAATACGATGGCATACACGCAGTGCCTTAAACAGGACTCTCTCCCTTATCTGCAACCAGTAGAGTGCAGCCCGCGCTGCCTTCGCGAAGGCCCTCCTCGGGCGCATAAGAACGAAATGTGCTGCTGCGTTTGGCACCCCCTGGAGTCTGAGCATACACTTCGTCGTAGCACCAAGGTAAAGGATATTGCCATGATCCAGGCGCGATGTCACCAGGGCATGGACCATGGTCATCTTGGCTGCAGTAGGCAGCATATCCAGGGTTTTGCGAAGGACCCTCAGGACTCCAAAACAGGCGCCTGCCACCTACCTGGTTTGGTACTCAAAGGAGAGTCTTGTGTTCAGCCACACCCCCAGATTCTTTGCCTGAGCGCAGGGGACAGGGGTGGTCCCCAAACCCTGGGGCCACCAGGCCGATGACCACACCGACGGGGCACTCCCAACCACAAGCACCTCGGTCTTATTGCCATTCAACTTCAGACAGTTGTTTGCCATGCATGCAGCCAGTTCTTGCAGGCATGGCACGGAATTGGAGGTTGCCGAGTCCTGTACCTGTGTAAGGGAGACCACCAGCTGCATGTCATCGGCATAGGGCACAACCCTGATCCCAAACCCATCATCAATCTCCACTAGAGGAGCCACGTAGAGATTGAACAGGGTCGGGCTCAGGGTCGATCCCTGCGGTACCCCCTGTCTTCATTTGATGACTTTCGAATAATGGGAGCCCTGCCTCACCTGAAAGCTGCGCCCATACAAAAAAGATTTCATCCAGCTCAGGGCACTGCTAGAAAACCCTCATTTTCTCAACACTGCACCAGAGTGTGCTGGCCAACAGTGTCAAAGGCGGCACTTAAATCCAACATGATCAAGGCCGCCGTCTGACCCGCATTCACATATTGCCTGATGGTTTCAGTGGCGAAGAGCAAGGCAGATTCCGTAGAGTAGCAGGCTCGGATACTGGACTGAGTGGGATGCAGGAGATTGAATTTCCCAATATGCGCCGTCAGCTGCATATTTACCACTTTCTCCCCGACCCAGGCAAAGTAAGGTAAAAGAGAGATGGGGCAAAGATTATCCAGTTGATCTGGGCGAATATGAGATTTCTTGGGCAGCGGTAGGACCACAGCTTCCTTCCAGCATCCTGGTACTGTACAAGTCCTGAATGAGGTCTCCACCTGGTGTCTGATATATGGCTCCAGGATATCCAAGCTCCCTCTCAGCACTTTAGGAGGGGCCGGGTCTCTGGGGGAACCCGATTTGATACTAATACAGATTTTAATTATCTGTTCTGGGGGAGCATGGTAAAACTCTTCAACCCTTCGCCCTCCCAGGTATACTTTATCTCCTCCGCCACCTCATCTCCTACTTGGGCGGAGTCAGGAAAGGTGGACTATATTTTCTCCACTTTGTCTGAGAAAAAAATCTGCCACATGATTGCATAGTTTTTCTGAGCCCACAGCCGGAGCAGCTGACGTAGCTAAGGAAGATAACTCCTTATCAACCCTAAATAGTTCCCATGTAGAGTTGCCCGCCGATCCAATTGTCTCCAGATAGTATACTGCCTTTGCTCTTCTAATGAGCCTATGTTAGCTCTTCAGTGCCTCTCTATACTCCCTCCTCCCCTGGTCAGAGAAATCTTTCCTCCACCACCTTTCCAGGCATTTGCAATCTGCTTTCGCCCTTCTCAAGGGGGCTGTATACCAAGGAGCAGATTTTTGTGCTCTACCCGGTATTTTTTGTGACCAGGGGCGGTGCTGTCCAGGGCCTCCGTGAACCGCCAGTCCAAGTTTATGCACGCACTTTCAGCATCTGTGCCTCCAGGTAGGCCCCCCCAGAGAAAGGGTGCTACTAAACTTTCCCTGCGAGAAGCCCGCCCACCTCGGACCCCCTATGCCCCTTTTCACTTTCTCCCGTGTCTTTGGCCCCGGCAGTCTCATAGCAAAAGGGACCAGGAAATGGTCTGTCCATACAACAGGGAGAGGGGGATAAACAACTATGGGGCATATGTAGGTAGGCATTTGCGATTCGCAAACGCCGAAATTCGCAGAATTTCGGCATTTGCGAATCACAAGCGCCCCTTTGGTATGTAGGTGGCACTTAGCAAAATAAGGAATCGCAAAAATTGCGATTCCTTATTTTGCTTATAGCATTTAAGGAATCGCAATTTTGCGATTCCTTAAATGCTATGTAGGGGTGCCATAAAAATTGCGATTTTGGCATAAGGAATCACAAAATACCACCTACTTCAAGTAGATGGTATTTTGCGATTTCCTTTAAAAATGCATTTTTTAAAAAAAAATTAAAGTGCCATGTGCCGCACAGACATGCCCTTAGGGCATGTATGTGTGCCACATGTACTTACAGGCACATTCCAGGGGTGCAACAGGTGTCCTTTGGACACCCTGGCACCCTTGGAATTGCGATTCTCAAATTGCGATTTTCTCACAGAAATCGCAATTTGAGAATATATCCCCATTCATCCTATGGGCCTTTTGGCCCATAGGAATGAATGGGACACTCATTCCTTAATTGTGATTCGCAATTTGCTAATCGCAAATAAGGAATGTTAGAGATTCGCAAAAAAATTGCGAATTGTTACCTACATTCCATTTTGCTATTCTCAAATAGCAATTCCTTGAAAATCGCTATTTGAGAATCGCAAAATGGAAATTACCTACATATGCCCCAAAATCCTCCCAATTCGCAAAAAGAGGGTCCGGCAGATGGCCCAAGAGATAGGTAGGGGAGTCCGATATTAACCTAAGTTGTAGAGTGGCCATTTCCTGGCATAGTTCACCCACCGCCGTACAACAAGCATCAGGCAAAATGCAAATTGAGATCACCCAGCACTAAGAGTTTATCATATCGTAGTGCCGGTTGAGTAAGGTAATCCATCAAACTAGAGGAAAAGCGAGTAGGGGGACCAGGAGGTCTGTACATCAGAAGCCCTTTCACAATATAGTTCAGGTCCACCTTAATCGTAAAGATCCCCGCCTCGCTATCAGCAATAGCGATAGAATTGAGGGTGCATTAGATGTGATGTTTGAAAATGATTGCCACTCCGCCCCCTCTGCCGGAAACTCTGTCTATCCTGGTGATCGCATAGCCCCTAAGTAGTGCCTCTAAGATCTCTGGCGCCGACTTCTCATTCAACCAAGTCTCAGAGAGAAACATTACGTCTACCTGACCATCTAAGAGCTGGTTGTAGACCTCCAGTCTGTGCTCCCTAAGTGACCGGCAATTTAGCAAACAGCAGTTCAGATGAGGGTGTTTCTCCTCCACCTCCCTCCCCACACTAGATTTGAAAGAGCAGTGCCTGCAATCCCAGCTCTTACTATCTCCTGCCAAGCTGTGTCTACACAGATCCGCAATAGGGGGGCGCAGAGCAAACAATTCCAGGGAGCTATACTGTGGCTTTACTGTGGCACAACCAGGGGTTCTGGTCCCGGTCCCTGTCCGTTCATGGACGGGTGCAGACAGGCTTGCCTTTGACGCGCCATCGCGCGCCAGCTGCGTGCGTCCGCTGTGCGGTCGCTGGGACATCTGGTTAAATAGCTACCATCTGCCCGCAACCAGACCGCTAACCGGTCAACCGGAAGTGCCTGGCTCTCCCTATCCCGTCCTCTGCGCAACGGTACTGGTTAGCGCGTCGGACCGGGGCGGGTAGGAGTTATGATTGAGCCCAGGTCACCGTTGGCTCCAAAGATGTAAGACTGCCCCCAACACTCACTCAAGCAATATACACAATTAAAAATGCCAGACATTAAAAATAAAAGTGCACAGGATTGGTTCGTTTTTAAAAAGTCAGGCAGCCGGTTGCATCACCCAGCAGTTAAAGGGCCCTGCCACAGCCCCACTTACCGCACTGCGGCAGTTAGGCCACGCACCTTTATGCCTGCCTGCCCCCCCCGCAACTAGACCGCTAACCGGTTGACCGGTCGACCGGAAGTGCCTGGCTCTCCCTACTCTGTCCACCATTTGTTTGAGAAATCCTGATCCCGCTGTTTACGAGAATGTGACAGGTGTTTTTCTTCCTGCATGGACCTAATTACAAGTTTCTTTTCAGACAAACTTGCTTAAGATCTGACATATACTTATGTGAGATACAAACAGGAGTTGAGCAAAGCATGGAAAAGTGGAGATAATATATAGGTGTTGAAATATTGCCTGCAGCAAAGGAACAGAGGTTCGGAACTGGCCCTGCCCAAACCAGACATTGTGACAGAAAATCCAATTCTTGTCATTTATGTGCACGCTTTTTTTTGCGCACATTGTCAAGTTTTGATTGAAAGACAAAACCGCTACTAGTCTAACTTTACCAAAGATTTTGCTGGGACATACTATTGTAGTACCCCTGAATTCCAGGAGTATGCCTGGGGCCATATTATACATAGTGCAGGGGGGAGGTGGGGTAAAGACAACTCGGAATGTAAAACATTTTTGGCTAAAATGTGCAATGAGAACTGGTAGGAGACAAGGACCAACCATCTCGTCTTTCCGCCTAAGGTACATTGCCGGATGATGTGACTTTGCAGCAGCCCGGCTATGTTCTTCTCTGAAGCACAAATCTTGTTCAGCAGTACTTCCCAGAAGGGGTATTCAGCGTCATGGAGCTCTCAGCGGCTACAGCCCCCAGCCTCCTCCCACTCGACATTTACAACTTCCAAAAAATAGACTAAGTCCAATTGTGGAAATGTTTAACGCAATTTTTTCCACCGGCTCCCCAACTACAACACCTCCTCGTCGGACACTGCCTTGCCCCCTGAACATGTACCTTCTCAGACAGTTTTTGTTGTCATTTCTTCTAAGTCCAAAGGTAAGCGCATACCGGGCCCAATCCACTTTTTGTATCTGTCAGCTATATTTTTAACTTTGACCAGGTCTTCCGTGACTAGATGTCCCCAGTTTGCGCTTTGGTTTTTTTAGGCATTAGTTTTTACCTTAAAGTTGAAAAATTCATAACTCCATTTCTACTGCTAGTGCTTGTACCTTTGTTGTTTTGGTATCAAATAATTAATTTAAATTGACCTTATTCTTCTAAATTGGTGTGAGATTTTCTTGTATTGTTTTTTTTACTTTATTACGGTTTGAGTGCTGCATAATACACATTGCCTCGAAGTTAAGCCTGGATGCTTCTTTGCTAAGCTACCAGAAGCACAGGTTAAGTAACTTTTGTGGCTGTTGCTTGAGCAGGATTAACACCCCCACTCAACCAACAACCCAATTGCTCACAAAGACACAAAGAGAAAACAAACTTGATAGTGTGGGGCATGAGAACGATGCTTGATGTAGGCTATTACAGTAGCCTTTTTAATTTACCTGTTATAAAGAAGAGCAAAGTAGAATCACTTTCAAATTCAAATGATGAAGCACAGAAGAAGAAAACGTGGGTTAGGCTAGGCAATGAATACAAGAGAAAAATAATGGAAAGGAAGTATCCAGTGATTAAAGCCCTGTTTAGTAAGAAAAATAATCATCAAAAAAACTATTTCTCAAAAACATTATAACAAGGCATAAAAACCCTGTCAGCAGAGCGAAGAAGATGGGGCTAGGTGGTCGATCAAGTAAGCATCTTCTTAAGCAAAAAGAGAAGTAGTAAAAATATTTGAAAAGCTTTATGCTGCATATGATCTCTTTGGTGATTTATCAGTTTCACATGAGGAGCACAAAGCCACCTTGTCTGTAGACGAGGAGGATTGAGAAGATGTGGTTAATGATCCTCAGAGAGAGAGAACAATTTGGGGCAAATTTACGAGCCCCTTGCGACACTTTTACGTCGCCGTTGCCTCACTTTTGTGACGCAGCGGCGGCATAAACAATGCGCCATGTTGCGACTTATTTACAACGTGACGCATCTAGGCAGATGCATCACGTTGTAAAGCCCTGCGCCACTTGAAACCTGTGTCAGGTTTCATGTGGGCGTTCCGTCGGAGGGTGGGCGTTCCCTCGTAGGAAAGCCCCGTAAAACTGACGCAGTGAAATCTACAAGATTTCACTGAGTCAGTTTTACGATGCTGCTGCGTCAAATCCTTACGCCTTCTTCAAGCACCACGTTATGTATCGGTGGCCCCTGTGCATTGCAGGAATTGCGTCGCACTTGCGACGCGACTCCAGTAATGCGCCGCCCGTACGCCACAAGATGCATCACGCATCTGCCCTTCCTTGCACCATGGTGCGCCGCATTGTAAATGCGGCGTATCTGGGGTGGCGCAAGGAGGGAATTGCGTGACGCATCAGTTCTGGCGCATCTCTGCTGATTTGCAGAGATGCGCCCGAACTTGTAAATATGCCCCTTTGAGCCAGGCGGAATTCAACAACCAAGATCTAAAGAGTGCTGACAGTTGGAGCATTTCTCCAAATGTCTGCACTCAAAATTACGGAAGCCTCTGCAGATGAGAATAGTATTTTACTGTTGGAGTATTCCTGAACAGCTATTGCAGATAAACTGTGGCAGACTCTGGATTTCGACCCGAAAGTGGCCAAATACATGGGTAAGGACCCTAAACAAGTTCTGTAAAATTGACACGGATGTGCTGAAATAAGCTATTGGACGTAGCTGAAATTCTAGGCATAGTGGATTTAGGGTCCAATTCATTTTATGGGCAATGCTAATGAAGCTCTTTCTGCAGGAAGAATAAAACTATTTTAGTGAGAATAGACTCTAAATGAACAAACATGGTTCTTGTGAAAAATCGTCGCAAGGCCCAGGGACTACTTTGTGGAGATATCTTTTTGAAGGAGCAGTGCAAGTGCGTAGCTACATTCACAAAAGTGCAATATTCACTGAAAAACATTTTTTGATATTATATTATTAGCATAGGTGGATGATGGAGAGGTTGGTTTGCTAGTACAGGTTAAGTTAGACCTCACTGTTACTACCAGTGACAGATGCTTCATAGAGGCAGAAGAAATTACAGGCGCTTTCAAACATGAACAAGCTTTTACCTTTAGAGACCTAGAGGAGGCCATGCAAGGAGCGCCCTTGGAGCTGTGATCGGTAGAGGCGCTCCTGAGCTCCAATGTAGGGAGGACTGCATAGCATAACACATGCCACCACTACACCGGGGTGCACAGAGGAGATTGCCAATGGTGGACCGTGCCTCTCTGCACCACAGGCTGGAGGATGTGGTGCCTGCGGGACGCTGTGGAGGGTGAGCCCCCTGAGCTGCACCAACCTTGTTTGGTGGGAGCGCTGCAACTTCACGCCTAAGGGGGCCCTGTTGCATCACCTGCATCGGGAGGTTCCCGAGCGGACTTGGCCATGACTGCTGTACCCAGGCTTGTGAAATCCCACCCAGCTGAGGCTCCTGCTGGCTGAGTCACAGATTTACAGAGAGTGTGGTGGATTGAGCACTAATGTCGATGTCCAGGTGAGGAGAATGTGGGACGGGAAGCGGAGGAGGCCTGGGGGTCATGTCAGGCCTAAAACTAGAACCGGTGGGCTTTGCCCATTATGCTCTGAGCAATCCCTGCGCTGCGGGGTACGCACATTGCTGAGGACACCGCACAAGACTGGTGGGGGACTCCACTAACTGGCTGTAGTTGCTGAGATTCGTCATTTTTGGCAGCAGGTGCCAGAGGTACGGGGCCTTGTTGGGGCCCAGACCCTTGGGTATGCAGCATGATCCACTGTTAATCGCTAGGGAATTGGGGAACAATAAATCTGGTCGCCACTGTTAGATCGGAAGAGACAACCTGGTGGTGCTGCCTTTCCTCACTCCATGGTAAGGAGCTCTTGGGTGTATGGGGGACTATCCCTTAGTGGACTTGCTCTTCCCACAGCACAGTGCCGTCTGGTAGCTGCTGCTGCTGGTTCTCCTGACTTGGAGGTGAGGTATTTGAGGCCCTCCTCCCGCAAGCTCCTGCCTGCGCCTCAACGTTTGTGGTTCAGTGGTAGATCATCACTGCTCTACGGCTGGACTGCCCTCCTGTCCCTCTTTTCTGCTGTTCCTGTCCCTCTTTCTGCTCATCTCTGTTGCTTTCTACCTTTGACTTTGTTTTTTTTTGTTGCTTTGTTTGGCTTTGTCTTTCCTGTGCTTTTGTACAGTTCCTTCAGTTTTCCCTGTCCTCTCCCTTGTTGACGTTGCAATCCGCCGCAGCCCCGCCCCTCCAGTGTCCTTCTACCACATTTCCCATCTTCCAGATGTCAAGCCCCCCGCTGCACTACATAATGGCAACTGCTGTGCAGCCATGTGCAGCGGGCGTGCCACTGGTGCACCGAATGTGCACCAAAGGCAAGCTGTCTGTGTCGTCGCGCATGGACTGTGCCCAGTGCCAGGGACCCTCCCCGCCCTCAACCCTGGACGCCATGCCGCCTGCCATCTAGCCTGCCATCTAGCATCACCGAAGAATACCCATGCACCCTTCTCCTTACCAAATGCTCCTTCTGCCACATCAACACTCCAGTGCCTCTCTCCCCCCAGCCGACCACAGCGCACCCGACCGGCTCAACTGCATCCTCCTTCACAAACAAGCCACAAAAATCTGGGACCTCCTTGATGCCAACTCTTCAGACATCGCCTTCTTTATGGAAACCTGGACCAACCTCTGCTCCGGACCGGACATCGCCATCGCCATCTTCAACGGCTACAACATCACCCGCAAGGGCCACCCAAACCGCCCAGGAGGAGGCATTGCCTTGTCTACAAAAGTGCACTCGGAATGATCACGCATTCTAATGACCCAACTACAACCATGGAACACCCCCACTTCCTGATCCGGACCAAGCCCAACACCACTCTCATCAGGCCCCCTTGTCTACAGGCCCCTTGGCCCATGACCCCCCATTCGCTGATGCCATTGTAGACCTCATCGCACTCCAGGCTCTCCCATCCACCAACTACCTTCTAGTTGGAGACCTTAACTTCCACCTGGACAACACCAGTGACCAGAAACCCACCACACTCCTAGAGAACGTCGCCAGCATCGGACTCAAGCAGCTAGTCACTGCACCGACCCACATAGCCAGACACATGCTCGCCTTGTCTTCTCCACCAGCAGGAACTTCAACTACAACCACACCACAAAACTCTCCTGGACCGACCATCATTGTATACATCACGCCTTCATTTACAAAATCAAAAGGGAGAGCTAGGGAGGAAGAAAGAGGGTACGTCCCTTCCCCAAATCAGTACAAGACTTAAACAATGTGGACGAACCTACTATGTGTATGCAATTAAATCACTGTGAATAGTAAGAACATGGACCCATTAGGTGTTCTTAAAAGACCCCTCACACACCAACCAGGTTGGTGTCATGCTTCATCATTTGGGTCCCAACCGGGGGGCCAAGTGCCTCCCGGTTGTGCTACGACGCCTGACTACAGCGGAGCTGATGTGGTGCATAAATGTGATGTGAGGTGAAATATTTACAGTTGCTTGTGACACAACTGCAGCAATGTGTGACTTTTGCACTCACAGAATCGTCAGGATTCCAGATGTATCTGTGATTGAATGCGACATGCAGCGCTGTACCGTAAATACTGCGCATCCATGGTGTTGCAAGGAGGGCGAATTGAAAAGTGTTACAACACTGTTTTGTTGCAGCGATGCAACACTTTTCATGAATGAGGCCCAGAAATGTTCCCTATCTTTTTGATCTTGCGCATTCCTGAACTTTTGTTTTGGCACAAGCCAGAACAACAATATTCCCTGTAGTGCTATCCAGCACCCAAACATCTTATATGTGGACCCAAGTGTTTGCACCAATTTTAAGACCACCTATTTTTGGTCTTAAAAAACTGCCTCGAACTGGACTTAGCAGCAGCTTTGAGGGTTATCGATGTACAGAAATTTCATTGTAAACTTCCCAAAGTGTGGTTAGCAGCAGTTTTTAAATGGGAACGCCTGCCTTGCATCTCATTTTCCCGCTAACAGAAGTGGGGATATATTGAAAAATCACGTTTACGCTGCTAAAGTGCTGCTAACTGCAGATAGTGGCAACTTGTAAATAAGGTGACAAAAAAAGCCGCCGTAATTTAAAAAAATTCACGCTACGGCGGCGTTAAGTCCTTGTAAATATGCCCCTCAGTGTCAAAAAGTGAACTGCACCCAGAGGTACCAACGCGAGCCAGTCACTGCCCCATTTAGCAGATTTAGCCCTTCAAAGTGTGGCTCGGGCTCCCGCTGCTCGGGATGCTCACTGCTTGCTCCCACAGATGGGCTCAGTGTCCCAAAGTGAACTGCACCTGGATGCGCCAAGGCGAGGCTGGGGAGGATTGAGACATCCCCTCCATTTAGCGCTTTAAAGTTGGACGCACCCATCCCATGGGTAGGCCCATTCAGTGTCCTTCAACACCAGGAAGAGGCAAGGCAGGGCCACCCTCGCTTGGTCCTTCAACTTGGTTTCATATATTACGGACCATGTTTTGCCAATGTCTACAGCACCACAAGAGGCACTTTCAAAAAGCCCTAGGCTCCACTTCATTAGGCACTGTGAAATCATAGCTATATTTACACAGCTGGGTCCTAGCTTGCATGGATTTGTTTGCTGCCTTGATTGTAAGACTTTTTGTGGGGCTTTGAGTCAGCGGAATATATATTACCCACCAAGTGTGTCAATTGACCAGGCCCCCGTCTGGGAATTTGGTCCTGTGCTCAGTCTGGGATTCAATTGATATCCAAAATGGGGAAACGTAAAATAACTGCCCAAACCAGTCAAACCAAACCTGGCCCCTTGTCTGCAACTTTAGACAGGTTTATCCAGCATGCAATGGGGGCCTTAAATAAGGAGATTGAGCAAAAGGAACAACCCCATTTTAGACCTCTGATGGTAGGTGCAGGGCTAGATTCAGCATCTCCCAGGGAGTGAGGATGTGAGGGATCGTCCTGCTTGGCCCAAGACAGACTTTGAACATACATCCATCCCAGCTCCCATCATTGCCACCGTTGACATCATTCCTGATGAGCCAGGCTCCTCTCCAGGTGTGGATACCACTCCTCAGAGACATAATGGGCCCCCTGCAAAATTAAAACGGAGACAGGTGCCTCAAAAGTCAGCCTCACTGAGCACGTCTCAACCCACCCCGGTAACAGACCTGATTGCTAAAAAGCTAGAATTATCCTGGAGCACTTTACTAGAGAATGTCCGTGACACTTTATGTAATCTGCCAGCCCCCTTACATTCGAGGCTGGGTCTAAATGAAGCGCACCTAAAAGATCTTAAAGCAAAATGTGTGACTCCCCCCACTATGCAATGTTACATGTACCAGAGCCAACAAGGGATGAGAGGGCCCACCACACACTGTTTACCATCTTCCCCAGTTTGCAGCCAATGGCCTCAAGGGCCCCATATTCTATGTAATTCCCTGTGAGGTAGAACCAGTATAGTCGGCAGACTACTTTGCAGCCTATCCAGTCCAACATAGCCATTTCTTGCAATCACAAAGGAAGGAAAGGGGAGGGGAGGAAAGAGGGCACAATCGCCACTAGGGGTCTCAGGGTAAAGGCACACCCCCGATTACAGGTCATCCGGACAATATCATTTTTCTGCAGATGCCACTAGTACAGGTAATCTGATAGACAGGACTTCACAAGCAACATCAGCTACATGGAATCACAGGCCTTGTGATGGAGCAAGGTTTCATACGTAACGAAACTTGCTCGAATTCAACCCTCTCGAAATAACATATAACTTATTAATCAACATGTTTTGGAAGTACTAATAAGTACACCACACGACATTTCAGTATCTAGGGGAAGCTTTCCAATGTGCTTTACTAACAAGTAACCCGAGTGTCATAAAATGACCGCCGAAAATGCGGGATCTTTTCTGCGCATGTTTCTACTGCAGCTACGTAGTATGTCGTACTTTGCTTTTGGTGAGAATTCTTTGCAGCTGTGCAGTAGTGCCAGAAATGGCCACTTTGAATCTCACATGCTAATCCATATGCTTCTACCTAAACTAAACCTTGTGTGTTTTGCTTAACTACTAATGCAATAGATAAAATACATTAATGGGATTAGAGAATGAATAAGTGGTATACAGTGCATTAATTTATTTTCGTATTCTAACATGTCCTTCTTTGACTTTATTATTAGTTCATAATTGGGCCTGAAGAGTCACTTGTATCGCCATCTTGAAATTGGAATGCGCAGGTCCTGAAAGTACTGCAAGACCTCGAACTGTTCCATTGAACGAGTGCCAAGTGCCTTCTTACCAGTGATGCGCCTGGGAACCTAACCTTCTAACCCGGAGAAATGGAAAAAATAAAATAAAATGTTTTACATTGTAAATGAAAACAAAATGAAATAATGCTGGGTGGAATAAATTCATGGGAAATAAATTTATGGGTGGGAACTTAAAACTATACTGGTATGGTGTGATGACCTCTCCCCGTCTTTCTGACCAATCAAATAAAGGGAATACACTAATTTGCAACATTGGAGGGTGGTACATACCCTGAAAATTGGTATAACTAAGGCAGGCTCAGTCAGTTAGATTGTCCAACATGTCACAGACCTGTCACTGACCCAACGTATGCTGAAGGAGACTCGAGAGCAGCGTGCTGGTGGAGCACTTTGACAGAAGAATCGGTAGTTTGCTGAGGGAGAAGAATCGATCTACCCAGTTGGGTTCGAGAGTAGATGTAGAGAGGGGTGTAACGCTGGCGTTGCAATCAGCGGAGGTTACCTGTCCTGTCCTGCACCTGTCCTGACCTGCTGACTCCTGATTAGTCAGAAGCCCTTTGCTTTTCCAGCCCTTGGCCAGGGGTTGGTCCTCGCACCATTCTAGATAAATGTAAACTCTGTGTGGTATGTCCTTGTACTGTTTTCCCTTATCACCCTTCCCAGGTACCAATGTCTAAAATTCTAATTAAGTCTCCAAAGATTTTCATTTTGATCATTATTCTTATTTTTGAGAAACTGTTGAATAGTCTGTATTGGTACTTGACTCACAAAATATTGCATAGATAAAGTGTTTAAAATTGCCCGAGTCCGTGGTTATTTTATGATAAAAGTGAATTATTGCTACCTATTATTCTAACTGCCAGATTCATTTGCCTCAGTGATTAAATGAGTAAAGTGACAAGGACTTGGTAAGTTGTGGTGTTCAGGTATACATTTATAAAACTCCTGATAGGAGGAGAGAGAGATAGAGAGAGATTACCGGTTTAAAGTGTGTTTGTTTATGGGCCCAGGTGAGTATGTTGTTTAGAAATATCCTAAACTGGTAATCTCGCACCATCAGTATTTCTTGGTAGCAGAGCTATGGTTAGGTTTTAGTTAAGATAGGTAGTTAGCAATAATTTGTATATATAAATGATTTTATGTAATTAACCAAACCCCTTTGTATAGTTATTTGTTGTCTAGAAATCCCCGGGGATATTGATTAGCGGATGTTAATTGGAAGCCACACTGCAGTGAGGTTCCTGGCTTGATGAAATAGGTGTGGAAAGTTAGGTAGAAACTTGAAGCACTAATTAGGGATTATTTCTTTGCTAAGAAGTTCGTTGGTGAAATTCTGGTCTTATATCACCTAGAAAGGGTAAGTCTAAAGGAGTAACAGGTTCTTCAATGCTTAAATGAAGGGTAAGCAGAAGAGGTTTTACTCGTAGAGTGTGAAGGGTAAACAGAAAGGTTTTACTCGCTGTGAAAGAAATTAACTTTTCTATGAATTTAGTCAATCAGGCACAGTAGTGAATGTTTTTATGTTGTTAATTAATGAAATGCGTAAGTAACATTAAAAGAAATTGAGTTGTTGTGTTACCTTGCAAAGGAGGGGTCAGTTGCAGGTGTTGCACTGACGTCCCTAAGAGCCGAGCTGAGATTGGTAGATACAGCGAGCGTGTAGCTGAGGTAAAATTTGTAAAGGAGGGGTGAGTGCAGAGAGTAAAACTCACGTCTCAGAAAAGCCGCGTAAGCATTGGTTAAAGTGTTTCTGTAAACCAAATGTTGATTGGTCAATAAAACAAGAGATGCGCAGCTATTGGAGAGACTGATTCAGAGAAGTAAACAATTGATTACATTACAAAAGTAGAATTATCACTATTAATAGATAGTGGTAATTATGTGGAACCCTGATCCAACTGTAATAAGGACTCGTCCAGATAGAAGAGATATAGGTTTTGCCCACAAATAGTACATTAGAGGAAGACCATCATGTATGGAGAAAAGAGGAAAATGTCATTTATGCAGAAAATTCGGAATTATTTTAAAAAGGATAAGCCCATTAAAATAAGAGAAGGAATTATTATTCCACCTCCAAAAAGGCCTGCATCATACATGATGATAGAAAGAGGCTACCACACTTGTGTATGGTTAGAAAATTGCATAGAATACACAAAAGGATGGAATATTGGCATTCCCAGAATACGGAATATTTAATGGAAGAATTTTACACAATTTAAGAACTCGTATGAACGAACTAGAACCCAGACCTAGATTAACCCAGTATGAATCTTTGGAAGAGTGGGAGACTGAGGCTTTTGAACAAGACAGATCTCAAAGTGATAGAAACGTAAGTACATTTTAACCTAGATTTCCCAGAGAAACCAGAGATAAGCAGATGAAACAATGGAGACAGTCTATGATAGTGGAAGGATTATATCCTGTATTTTCCACTGAACAACCAACTGGAAGTAAATGTACAAAAAAGACTAAAAATTTAGAGGCTGGTAATGGGTATTTTGAGGACGATTATCTTGAAGACCTTTTATTGGAAAATTCACCACCTTATTAGGAAGAAACAAATAGAATAACTCCGAATGAAAACTCCCTTAGTTCTGCAGGTTGTACATGAGAACACACTAGAAAGGATACTCCAAGAAAAAGAAGGAGCAGCAATAAATAAAAACCGAAGTGAGTTAATTCAGATATTAACTCAATTAAATACAAGTCCTGGAGCACTAACGATCCCAGTGACTATAGGTCCCGTTGTTCCGTTATATGGAGATAAACAATTCAGTTCTAAAACTCCCAATATACCTACACCAATTATTCAACCTAGAAAAGAAAATATAAGAGTTGACGATCAAGCAAGTGAATGTGAGTCAGTAATTTCCCTGATGGATTTACCAATAAGAGAGCCAATAAATGATTCATTAAGAAAAGTTACCCCTGGGTGCTCAAGAGAGGTACTGATTATAACCTCCACAGGAATGAGAAGTGCTACTGTAGTACCCCAGACGAAATAGAAAGATGGGCACGAGATATAGAATAGCCAAAATCTCAGTCAAAAGCATTAGATATTTTTAAATTACGGGTAGAATTGGAAGAAATGATAGCTGGAAATGTAGGGCTAGAAAGATTACATTTGTTTAATGAAGAAGAATTATTATTCATATGTAGAAGTATTACTCGAAATACAAAAATATTCCATGAGAAGTTAATGAATTTGGCATAAAAAATTGGAATTAACATAGGTAAATCAAAAGTATTGCAAATGCCATATGAAGCACAATTTTCTGATAAAGATTTAGAGAACATGAATGTGTCAGGAAGAAAATTACGGATAAAAGAATTATTGCCATTATTACAGAAATGGGGAGACTTAGATAGATGGAAAGCGAGATGGACAAAGAAAAGTAGGGGGACAGTGGCAGTGTTTCCCGGACCCGCTGGCCTGCTTGGGACGATCAGCCTGTGTTACCAGCTTTTGCGTGTTGCGAATCAATGAGAATTTTAATTTGCTGAAATCATGAAGATTGTTTTAGAATTTGCACATCTGTGACACTAGAAATTTAAAAGTGCACACACTCGCACACACACGCCGAAATTTCACCTGAGGCATTAGCTTCCTGAGCGCTCGCTTCCCCGTGATTGTGTTCCGGGGAGGGAGGACACCACTTCCGGTCTCGCTGAGCAGTTAGCGCTCTAGCGGCCAGGGCTGACGGGGCTATTTAGCCCTCGCCCCCTCCTGAGCACGCAGCGATCGCGCGCAGGAGAGCCGAAGACAACGCCGAAGACTAGCCAAAGAGTGGCCCGTCTGCGCCCGTCCGTGACTGGACGGGGCCAGGGGCCAACCACTCTGCCCCTTGTTACTATGGACTGCTCTATGACTGCCCCCTGTATCAGGTATTCACCTCATGCTCTTCTGGCGCTACAACCCCTGGTGCACAATTTTTCACACAAAAGAGCAGACAAGGTCCAAAAACGGTGTGTAACTGCAATGGCGGCCGTGAGGCACTAGTGGTGAGTGCATGAGACGAGGGGGTATAAAAATTGAGACTAATTGTCACAAAAAGGCTAAAGTAATTCTCATCAGACCACCCATGTGGTGGAATTTACGTCATCTGAGAATTACTGATCTTCCCATCCCAGGTACGACCATGTAGTGTCGATATGGGAAGAGTTGACAAAGACATAGTCTTTGTTGTGACATCCTAAAGTGATGTGAATGAGAAAAGTGCAGTGCTCAAAAGATATAAAAAGTAAAATTGACTACCAGGATTCTAGGAATGTTCTGATAGAAGTCCAAGTGTCAAGAATTAAAAACACGCCGAGTAGTAAGACTACTCAATGGCGCAATGCAGTACGGTCGACATGTTTCAGCTTTAAGAGCCATTAGCCCAGCTTTCTTCAGGACCTTTAACCAAAAAACAGCTACTGCAACTATATGTGATGTGTTGTGAGTAATGGATAATCAAAATGTACTAATACAAAGTTAGATGAGTACCAGGAACATGTATACTTAAATGTCCACTGGAGGAAAAGAAGAGTATCTTCTTCCTAAGGAAAGAAAGAGAACATAAAAACAGTATGTCAGACAACCCGAAGTTTCATACACACACTCACCGTACACACACATAGACCATGCAGACAAACCTGCAGTAATAGTTTACATTCTGCATATCAAAAAAACATATTAGTTTGATCACTTAGAGGCATTTCCTCTCGGTGATACTCACCCAGCTTTGTGTGGGTGATAGCCTCACCTCACCCGGCAACCGCTCGGGAGTATGAGGCCCCGCTCTGTAGTGTAGGAATAAAAGACACAATAAGCACACAGCTTTAAAGTGCCTAACCCAATGGTTCTACACAGTAACCCAACAAACGTGTGATAGTAAACCAAAACGTCACACCCATCACTGACCACCACAAAGATTAATGGAAAACGTGCATACTGCAATAATACACAGCCCCCAGTTCACTGATGTAAGAGTGTATCTCTATGTAACTCCTTAGAAAAAATACTGTATACCGTAACCCAATACTTAAGTAATAGAAGAACATATCTGAATTTTCAAAGAATGTATAGGGAAAGGGGAGCAGGAGACCTATTGGGGAATCCAGCCAGTTAGACATGAGTGGGGGTTTTTTAAAAAAAGAAGAGAGAGAAGAGAGCCCCTGAGTGGCTATCCAGGCCACCCAGGTCCATGGGCTGCTAACCTCCTAAAGTTGTATCAAGAAAGGGTAGGATGCCTTAACCCTAAAATAGAGGCCATATCGAGTTCTACTAAACTGGCTCAAATAACAGAGAATAAGTATTTTAATGTCTCAAAGAAGACTGTGCTAAGCTCAAGTGCGAGCAGTCCATAACTCACCTATCCGTCGGTGCCTGCGTTGCGAAAAACGAGCGGAAGTGGAGGTGAAAAGGGTAACGCCCTTCCTCCTTAAAAACCTGCCATTGATTGGGTAATTAATCCCATCTGGAGTCTAGATTAAGCATGACCGCGGCGACTCGCGTCCAGGGAGCCGCTACTATTCGCGCATGCGTGGAGGCTGTAAACCACTGCTCTCTAGCGCATGCGCTAAACCCTCGCCAAACAAAGGAAATGAATATCTCCGGTTCCAACACATTGGACAGTAAAAACACCCAAAGTGGCCGATCCAGAGGTCTGTGTAGCGATAGTTGTATAGGGAGCAAAGGATCCCGTTTATTTAACAAAACGTGAAACACACTTTTTAAAAAACATCAGACCGGCAAGTGTCATACAGTCGGGCTCCCGTGATGGAGAATTAGAGCTCCCGTGGGGGCCGAGCCAAGGTATGTGTAGTGGTAGTTATTTTGGGAGGAGAAAATCTCTATTATTTAACAAAGTGTGAGACAAGCTATTTCTGAGCACCAGACCGACATGGGTCCCGTAATGTGGATTGATAATAGCTAGTGAAGTAGAAAGTGTACCTCCATTGTTACCAGAGGGTGTAATTTTGAAACATAATTTAGGAAACAACAATCCCAGGTGTAGAATTTCTATCAACAGGGGACTTGAGGTGTAAGATGTCCGATGGAACAAACTTACAAAGTGATCCTCAGGCTCACTGGTTTCTACAGGGGAGAAAAGGACAGTGTCTGAAGCGGAATAGACAGCTTCTATTTGTACATGCCATCATAGGTCAATGTATGGTTTACGGAATAGCAAGACCCCGTAGGGGCTGATAATTACTTCACAGTTATAGAGGAGGATGTTATAATCCTTGAGTGTCAGTTAGGGTGGACAAAGAGGCAACACACACACATAAGTTGGGTGAGCTATAGGGTGTAAATAACGTTTACACCCTTATTTAAACGACCCGCAACTGGAAAGTTGCACTTAATACTGAGAAAAACAAAATAGGTGTGCGGAGGGTCAAGGGGAAATATTTAATGACCTTTCTGCTCAAACCCCTGTACCAATATAGAAAACACACAAAAGAGCAGACAAGGTCCAAAAACGGTGTGTAACTGCAATGGCGGCCGTGAGGCACTAGTGGTGAGTGCATGAGACGAGGGGGTATAAAAATTGAGACTAATTGTCACAAAAAGGCTAAAGTAATTCTCATCAGACCACCCATGTGGTGGAATTTACGTCATCTGAGAATTACTGATCTTCCCATCCCAGGTACGACCATGTAGTGTCGATATGGGAAGAGTTGACAAAGACATAGTCTTTGTTGTGACATCCTAAAGTGATGTGAATGAGAAAAGTGCAGTGCTCAAAAGATATAAAAAGTAAAATTGACTACCAGGATTCTAGGAATGTTCTGATAGAAGTCCAAGTGTCAAGAATTAAAAACACGCCGAGTAGTAAGACTACTCAATGGCGCAATGCAGTACGGTCGACATGTTTCAGCTTTAAGAGCCATTAGCCCAGCTTTCTTCAGGACCTTTAACCAAAAAACAGCTACTGCAACTATATGTGATGTGTTGTGAGTAATGGATAATCAAAATGTACTAATACAAAGTTACATGAGTACCAGGAACATGTATACTTAAATGTCCACTGGAGGAAAAGAAGAGTATCTTCTTCCTAAGGAAAGAAAGAGAACATAAAAACAGTATGTCAGACAACCCGAAGTTTCATACACACACTCACCGTACACACACATAGACCATGCAGACAAACCTGCAGTAATAGTTTACATTCTGCATATCAAAAAAACATATTAGTTTGATCACTTAGAGGCATTTCCTCTCGGTGATACTCACCCAGCTTTGTGTGGGTGATAGCCTCACCTCACCCGGCAACCGCTCGGGAGTATGAGGCCCCGCTCTGTAGTGTAGGAATAAAAGACACAATAAGCACACAGCTTTAAAGTGCCTAACCCAATGGTTCTACACAGTAACCCAACAAACGTGTGATAGTAAACCAAAACTTCACACCCATCACTGACCACCACAAAGATTAATGGAAAACGTGCATACTGCGATAATACACAGCCCCCAGTTCACTGATGTAAGAGTGTATCTCTATGTAACTCCTTAGAAAAAATACTGTATACCGTAACCCAATACTTAAGTAATAGAAGAACATATCTGAATTTTCAAAGAATGTATAGGGAAAGGGGAGCAGGAGACCTATTGGGGAATCCAGCCAGTTAGACATGAGTGGGGGTTTTTTAAAAAAAGAAGAGAGAGAAGAGAGCCCCTGAGTGGCTATCCAGGCCACCCAGGTCCATGGGCTGCTAACCTCCTAAAGTTGTATCCAGAAAGGGTAGGATGCCTTAACCCTAAAATAGAGGCCATATCGAGTTCTACTAAACTGGCTCAAATAACAGAGAATAAGTATTTTAATGTCTCAAAGAAGACTGTGCTAAGCTCAAGTGCGAGCAGTCCATAACTCACCTATCCGTCGGTGCCTGCGTTGCGAAAAACGAGCGGAAGTGGAGGTGAAAAGGGTAACGCCCTTCCTCCTTAAAAACCTGCCATTGATTGGGTAATTAATCCCATCTGGAGTCTAGATTAAGCATGACCGCGGCGACTCGCGTCCAGGGAGCCGCTACTATTCGCGCATGCGTGGAGGCTGTAAACCACTGCTCTCTAGCGCATGCGCTAAACCCTCGCCAAACAAAGGAAATGAATATCTCCGGTTCCAACACATTGGACAGTAAAAACACCCAAAGTGGCCGATCCAGAGGTCTGTGTAGCGATAGTTGTATAGGGAGCAAAGGATCCCGTTTATTTAACAAAACGTGAAACACACTTTTTAAAAAACATCAGACCGGCAAGTGTCATACAGTCGGGCTCCCGTGATGGAGAATTAGAGCTCCCGTGGGGGCCGAGCCAAGGTATGTGTAGTGGTAGTTATTTTGCGAGGAGAAAATCTCTATTATTTAACAAAGTGTGAGACAAGCTATTTCTGGGCACCAGACCGACATGGGTCCCGTAATGTGGATTGATAATAGCTAGTGAAGTAGAAAGTGTACCTCCATTGTTACCAGAGGGTGTAATTTTGATACATAATTTAGGAAACAACAATCCCAGGTGTAGAATTTCTATCAACAGGGGACTTGAGGTGTAAGATGTCCGATGGAACAAACTTACAAAGTGATCCTCAGGCTCACTGGTTTCTACAGGGGAGAAAAGGACAGTGTCTGAAGCGGAATAGACAGCTTCTATTTGTACATGCCATCATAGGTCAATGTATGGTTTACGGAATAGCAAGACCCCGTAGGGGCTGATAATTACTTCACAGTTATAGAGGAGGATGTTATAATCCTTGAGTGTCAGTTAGGGTGGACAAAGAGGCAACACACACACATAAGTTGGGTGAGCTATAGGGTGTAAATAACGTTTACACCCTTATTTAAACGACCCGCAACTGGAAAGTTGAACTTAATACTGAAAAAAACAAAATAGGTGTGCGGAGGGTCAAGGGGAAATATTTAATGACCTTTCTGCTCAAACCCCTGTACCAATATAGAAAACACACAAAAGAGCAGACAAGGTCCAAAAACGGTGTGTAACTGCAATGGCGGCCGTGAGGCACTAGTGGTGAGTGCATGAGACGAGGGGGTATAAAAATTGAGACTAATTGTCACAAAAAGGCTAAAGTAATTCTCATCAGACCACCCATGTGGTGGAATTTACGTCATCTGAGAATTACTGATCTTCCCATCCCAGGTACGACCATGTAGTGTCGATATGGGAAGAGTTGACAAAGACATAGTCTTTGTTGTGACATCCTAAAGTGATGTGAATGAGAAAAGTGCAGTGCTCAAAAGATATAAAAAGTAAAATTGACTACCAGGATTCTAGGAATGTTCTGATAGAAGTCCAAGTGTCAAGAATTAAAAACACGCCGAGTAGTAAGACTACTCAATGGCGCAATGCAGTACGGTCGACATGTTTCAGCTTTAAGAGCCATTAGCCCAGCTTTCTTCAGGACCTTTAACCAAAAAACAGCTACTGCAACTATATGTGATGTGTTGTGAGTAATGGATAATCAAAATGTACTAATACAAAGTTACATGAGTACCAGGAACATGTATACTTAAATGTCCACTGGAGGAAAAGAAGAGTATCTTCTTCCTAAGGAAAGAAAGAGAACATAAAAACAGTATGTCAGACAACCCGAAGTTTCATACACACACTCACCGTACACACACATAGACCATGCAGACAAACCTGCAGTAATAGTTTACATTCTGCATATCAAAAAAACATATTAGTTTGATCACTTAGAGGCATTTCCTCTCGGTGATACTCACCCAGCTTTGTGTGGGTGATAGCCTCACCTCACCCGGCAACCGCTCGGGAGTATGAGGCCCCGCTCTGTAGTGTAGGAATAAAAGACACAATAAGCACACAGCTTTAAAGTGCCTAACCCAATGGTTCTACACAGTAACCCAACAAACGTGTGATAGTAAACCAAAACGTCACACCCATCACTGACCACCACAAAGATTAATGGAAAACGTGCATACTGCGATAATACACAGCCCCCAGTTCACTGATGTAAGAGTGTATCTCTATGTAACTCCTTAGAAAAAATACTGTATACCGTAACCCAATACTTAAGTAATAGAAGAACATATCTGAATTTTCAAAGAATGTATAGGGAAAGGGGAGCAGGAGACCTATTGGGGAATCCAGCCAGTTAGACATGAGTGGGGGTTTTTTAAAAAAAGAAGAGAGAGAAGAGAGCCCCTGAGTGGCTATCCAGGCCACCCAGGTCCATGGGCTGCTAACCTCCTAAAGTTGTATCAAGAAAGGGTAGGATGCCTTAACCCTAAAATAGAGGCCATATCGAGTTCTACTAAACTGGCTCAAATAACAGAGAATAAGTATTTTAATGTCTCAAAGAAGACTGTGCTAAGCTCAAGTGCGAGCAGTCCATAACTCACCTATCCGTCGGTGCCTGCGTTGCGAAAAACGAGCGGAAGTGGAGGTGAAAAGGGTAACGCCCTTCCTCCTTAAAAACCTGCCATTGATTGGGTAATTAATCCCATCTGGAGTCTAGATTAAGCATGACCGCGGCGACTCGCGTCCAGGGAGCCGCTACTATTCGCGCATGCGTGGAGGCTGTAAACCACTGCTCTCTAGCGCATGCGCTAAACCCTCGCCAAACAAAGGAAATGAATATCTCCGGTTCCAACACATTGGACAGTAAAAACACCCAAAGTGGCCGATCCAGAGGTCTGTGTAGCGATAGTTGTATAGGGAGCAAAGGATCCCGTTTATTTAACAAAACGTGAAACACACTTTTTAAAAAACATCAGACCGGCAAGTGTCATACAGTCGGGCTCCCGTGATGGAGAATTAGAGCTCCCGTGGGGGCCGAGCCAAGGTATGTGTAGTGGTAGTTATTTTGGGAGGAGAAAATCTCTATTATTTAACAAAGTGTGAGACAAGCTATTTCTGAGCACCAGACCGACATGGGTCCCGTAATGTGGATTGATAATAGCTAGTGAAGTAGAAAGTGTACCTCCATTGTTACCAGAGGGTGTAATTTTGATACATAATTTAGGAAACAACAATCCCAGGTGTAGAATTTCTATCAACAGGGGACTTGAGGTGTAAGATGTCCGATGGAACAAACTTACAAAGTGATCCTCAGGCTCACTGGTTTCTACAGGGGAGAAAAGGACAGTGTCTGAAGCGGAATAGACAGCTTCTATTTGTACATGCCATCATAGGTCAATGTATGGTTTACGGAATAGCAAGACCCCGTAGGGGCTGATAATTACTTCACAGTTATAGAGGAGGATGTTATAATCCTTGAGTGTCAGTTAGGGTGGACAAAGAGGCAACACACACACATAAGTTGGGTGAGCTATAGGGTGTAAATAACGTTTACACCCTTATTTAAACGACCCGCAACTGGAAAGTTGCACTTAATACTGAGAAAAACAAAATAGGTGTGCGGAGGGTCAAGGGGAAATATTTAATGACCTTTCTGCTCAAACCCCTGTACCAATGTAGAAAACACACAAAAGAGCAGACAAGGTCCAAAAACCTATGATGGCATGTACAAATAGAAGCTGTCTATTCCGCTTCAGACACTGTCCTTTTCTCCCCTGTAGAAACCAGTGAGCCTGAGGATCACTTTGTAAGTTTGTTCCATCGGACATCTTACACCTCAAGTCCCCTGTTGATAGAAATTCTACACCTGGGATTGTTGTTTCCTAAATTATGTATCAAAATTACACCCTCTGGTAACAATGGAGGTACACTTTCTACTTCACTAGCTATTATCAATCCACATTACGGGACCCATGTCGGTCTGGTGCTCAGAAATAGCTTGTCTCACACTTTGTTAAATAATAGAGATTTTCTCCTCCCAAAATAACTACCACTACACATACCTTGGCTCGGCCCCCACGGGAGCTCTAATTCTCCATCACGGGAGCCCGACTGTATGACACTTGCCGGTCTGATGTTTTTTAAAAAGTGTGTTTCACGTTTTGTTAAATAAACGGGATCCTTTGCTCCCTATACAACTATCGCTACACAGACCTCTGGATCGGCCACTTTGGGTGTTTTTACTGTCCAATGTGTTGGAACCGGAGATATTCATTTCCTTTGTTTGGCGAGGGTTTAGCGCATGCGCTAGAGAGCAGTGGTTTACAGCCTCCACGCATGCGCGAATAGTAGCGGCTCCCTGGACGCGAGTCGCCGCGGTCATGCTTAATCTAGACTCCAGATGGGATTAATTACCCAATCAATGGCAGGTTTTTAAGGAGGAAGGGCGTTACCCTTTTCACCTCCACTTCCGCTCGTTTTTCGCAACGCAGGCACCGACGGATAGGTGAGTTATGGACTGCTCGCACTTGAGCTTAGCACAGTCTTCTTTGAGACATTAAAATACTTATTCTCTGTTATTTGAGCCAGTTTAGTAGAACTCGATATGGCCTCTATTTTAGGGTTAAGGCATCCTACCCTTTCTTGATACAACTTTAGGAGGTTAGCAGCCCATGGACCTGGGTGGCCTGGATAGCCACTCAGGGGCTCTCTTCTCTCTCTTCTTTTTTTAAAAAACCCCCACTCATGTCTAACTGGCTGGATTCCCCAATAGGTCTCCTGCTCCCCTTTCCCTATACATTCTTTGAAAATTCAGATATGTTCTTCTATTACTTAAGTATTGGGTTACGGTATACAGTATTTTTTCTAAGGAGTTACATAGAGATACACTCTTACATCAGTGAACTGGGGGCTGTGTATTATCGCAGTATGCACGTTTTCCATTAATCTTTGTGGTGGTTAGTGATGGGTGTGACGTTTTGGTTTACTATCACACGTTTGTTGGGTTACTGTGTAGAACCATTGGGTTAGGCACTTTAAAGCTGTGTGCTTATTGTGTCTTTTATTCCTACACTACAGAGCGGGGCCTCATACTCCCGAGCGGTTGCCGGGTGAGGTGAGGCTATCACCCACACAAAGCTGGGTGAGTATCACCGAGAGGAAATGCCTCTAAGTGATCAAACTAATATGTTTTTTTGATATGCAGAATGTAAACTATTACTGCAGGTTTGTCTGCATGGTCTATGTGTGTGTACGGTGAGTGTGTGTATGAAACTTCGGGTTGTCTGACATACTGTTTTTATGTTCTCTTTCTTTCCTTAGGAAGAAGATACTCTTCTTTTCCTCCAGTGGACATTTAAGTATACATGTTCCTGGTACTCATGTAACTTTGTATTAGTACATTTTGATTATCCATTACTCACAACATATCACATATAGTTGCAGTAGCTGTTTTTTGGTTAAAGGTCCTGAAGAAAGCTGGGCTAATGGCTCTTAAAGCTGAAACATGTCGACCGTACTGCATTGCGCCATTGAGTAGTCTTACTACTCGGCGTGTTTTTAATTCTTGACACTTGGACTTCTATCAGAACATTCCTAGAATCCTGGTAGTCAATTTTACTTTTTATATCTTTTGAGCACTGCACTTTTCTCATTCACATCACTTTAGGATGTCACAACAAAGACTATGTCTTTGTCAACTCTTCCCATATCGACACTACATGGTCGTACCTGGGATGGGAAGATCAGTAATTCTCAGATGACGTAAATTCCACCACATGGGTGGTCTGATGAGAATTACTTTAGCCTTTTTGTGACAATTAGTCTCAATTTTTATACCCCCTCGTCTCATGCACTCACCACTAGTGCCTCACGGCCGCCATTGCAGTTACACACCGTTTTTGGACCTTGTCTGCTCTTTTGTGTGTTTTCTATATTGGTACAGGGGTTTGAGCAGAAAGGTCATTAAATATTTCCCCTTGACCCTCCGCACACCTATTTTGTTTTTCTCAGTATTAAGTGCAACTTTCCAGTTGCGGGTCGTTTAAATAAGGGTGTAAACGTTATTTACACCCTATAGCTCACCCAACTTATGTGTGTGTGTTGCCTCTTTGTCCACCCTAACTGACACTCAAGGATTATAACATCCTCCTCTATAACTGTGAAGTAATTATCAGCCCCTACGGGGTCTTGCTATTCCGTAAACCATACATTGACCTATGATGGCATGTACAAATAGAAGCTGTCTATTCCGCTTCAGACACTGTCCTTTTCTCCCCTGTAGAAACCAGTGAGCCTGAGGATCACTTTGTAAGTTTGTTCCATCGGACATCTTACACCTCAAGTCCCCTGTTGATAGAAATTCTACACCTGGGATTGTTGTTTCCTAAATTATGTATCAAAATTACACCCTCTGGTAACAATGGAGGTACACTTTCTACTTCACTAGCTATTATCAATCCACATTACGGGACCCATGTCGGTCTGGTGCTCAGAAATAGCTTGTCTCACACTTTGTTAAATAATAGAGATTTTCTCCTCCCAAAATAACTACCACTACACATACCTTGGCTCGGCCCCCACGGGAGCTCTAATTCTCCATCACGGGAGCCCGACTGTATGACACTTGCCGGTCTGATGTTTTTTAAAAAGTGTGTTTCACGTTTTGTTAAATAAACGGGATCCTTTGCTCCCTATACAACTATCGCTACACAGACCTCTGGATCGGCCACTTTGGGTGTTTTTACTGTCCAATGTGTTGGAACCGGAGATATTCATTTCCTTTGTTTGGCGAGGGTTTAGCGCATGCGCTAGAGAGCAGTGGTTTACAGCCTCCACGCATGCGCGAATAGTAGCGGCTCCCTGGACGCGAGTCGCCGCGGTCATGCTTAATCTAGACTCCAGATGGGATTAATTACCCAATCAATGGCAGGTTTTTAAGGAGGAAGGGCGTTACCCTTTTCACCTCCACTTCCGCTCGTTTTTCGCAACGCAGGCACCGACGGATAGGTGAGTTATGGACTGCTCGCACTTGAGCTTAGCACAGTCTTCTTTGAGACATTAAAATACTTATTCTCTGTTATTTGAGCCAGTTTAGTAGAACTCGATATGGCCTCTATTTTAGGGTTAAGGCATCCTACCCTTTCTTGATACAACTTTAGGAGGTTAGCAGCCCATGGACCTGGGTGGCCTGGATAGCCACTCAGGGGCTCTCTTCTCTCTCTTCTTTTTTTAAAAAATCCCCACTCATGTCTAACTGGCTGGATTCCCCAATAGGTCTCCTGCTCCCCTTTCCCTATACATTCTTTGAAAATTCAGATATGTTCTTCTATTACTTAAGTATTGGGTTACGGTATACAGTATTTTTTCTAAGGAGTTACATAGAGATACACTCTTACATCAGTGAACTGGGGGCTGTGTATTATCGCAGTATGCACGTTTTCCATTAATCTTTGTGGTGGTCAGTGATGGGTGTGACGTTTTGGTTTACTATCACACGTTTGTTGGGTTACTGTGTAGAACCATTGGGTTAGGCACTTTAAAGCTGTGTGCTTATTGTGTCTTTTATTCCTACACTACAGAGCGGGGCCTCATACTCCCGAGCGGTTGCCGGGTGAGGTGAGGCTATCACCCACACAAAGCTGGGTGAGTATCACCGAGAGGAAATGCCTCTAAGTGATCAAACTAATATGTTTTTTTGATATGCAGAATGTAAACTATTACTGCAGGTTTGCCTGCATGGTCTATGTGTGTGTACGGTGAGTGTGTGTATGAAACTTCGGGTTGTCTGACATACTGTTTTTATGTTCTCTTTCTTTCCTTAGGAAGAAGATACTCTTCTTTTCCTCCAGTGGACATTTAAGTATACATGTTCCTGGTACTCATCTAACTTTGTATTAGTACATTTTGATTATCCATTACTCACAACACATCACATATAGTTGCAGTAGCTGTTTTTTGGTTAAAGGTCCTGAAGAAAGCTGGGCTAATGGCTCTTAAAGCTGAAACATGTCGACCGTACTGCATTGCGCCATTGAGTAGTCTTACTACTCGGCGTGTTTTTAATTCTTGACACTTGGACTTCTATCAGAACATTCCTAGAATCCTGGTAGTCAATTTTACTTTTTATATCTTTTGAGCACTGCACTTTTCTCATTCACATCACTTTAGGATGTCACAACAAAGACTATGTCTTTGTCAACTCTTCCCATATCGACACTACATGGTCGTACCTGGGATGGGAAGATCAGTAATTCTCAGATGACGTAAATTCCACCACATGGGTGGTCTGATGAGAATTACTTTAGCCTTTTTGTGACAATTAGTCTCAATTTTTATACCCCCTCGTCTCATGCACTCACCACTAGTGCCTCACGGCCGCCATTGCAGTTACACACCGTTTTTGGACCTTGTCTGCTCTTTTGTGTGTTTTCTATATTGGTACAGGGGTTTGAGCAGAAAGGTCATTAAATATTTCCCCTTGACCCTCCGCACACCTATTTTGTTTTTCGCACAATTTTTCACCACAATTTTTTCACCCCCATTGGTCCTGACGAAAGCCTATAGATCCTCTGACTACCAAAGGCTGAAACATGTTGACCTCTTTTTAAACCTTATATATAGTGCACTTGAATCCCTTATCAATTCGAAGAGTGCACCAAGAATTTTATCTATAGTCCGAATCCAGATTTATTAAATTGTCTTTTTCTGGCTGTCCGGACTTTTTAATAACGACACCACCACTAGACCCCCCACTTTCCACGATCACTACTGTCTTAAACCTAAGGCAAAACCTCCTGGTGGAGGGTGCACAATACAAAAAATGATCCAATGATTACGCACGCACGTGTATCAAAGCGGGGACACAGTATATACCGCTTAAGAGAAGTTACCAACATACACGTGTATGAGGGTCATATTTGTTGGGAGATACCAGTTCCTCGACCTGTAAACCCAAGGTTTAAGCAGGACAAGTGATCCTTTCCCCCTTCTGATTAAGACAATGAGAGAAGTGCCAGGAGGAGGTTATGTACATGTCCCATGGTACCGGCAGGATATTTTATCATTTACAAATGATTTCCCAAAACTTAGAGAAAAACCAGTAGAATGGTACAGGCAAGTCGAAAGGTTTGTGACGGTCTCAAAAGTGCTGCTAAAAGATTTAGATGGGTTATTTGACATAGTTGTTCCTGCTGACTTATGGACAGAAAGTTAAATTTCACTTGATTAGCCTGGTGATGAATACCCAAGATATGCAAAAACAGGAGCCCCATCAGATGATGTAATGAAAAAATATCACCATGTGATAACTTATTTGAAAGGAAAAGACCCCCGAAAGAAACAGATTGGATAAAAATAGACAGGACTATCCAAGAAAAAGATGATTCTGTACATGCATATTATGAACGCCTTTTACAGGTATTTAAACAGTACAGTGGGTTGGAAAACATTGATAATAAGGATATGACACATTTCATATATCGGTTTGTGTCCAGGTTGAGATCAGATATATCTCAAATGATTAAAGAGCATAAGCTATGTTGGCAAGCAAAACCCATTGACGAGATCCTCAAGAATGCAAAATACTGTGGGGATGAAATTGATAACAGACGAAAGAAATTAGAAGAAAAGGTAATGTGGGCTCAAGTAAAATTAGCAGAATAACAGGAACTTCAGTTAAGTCGACAGGAAAATAGTCAAGTAAGAGGGGAAGGTCAAGGTGGGAATAATGGGGGCAAACCCAGAGAGAGAATGAGTAAAGAAGAGGCTAAGAAAAAGTTTCCCTGCAACGGGTGTGGAAAATTGGGGCATTGAAAATACGAGTCTAGACTTATACAGAATAATAATGTCCAAACTCAAATTTAAATCCGCAGACGTAGAATGAGGTGCCAATGAGACAGCCACAACAGGTAATACAGAATCAATTGCTACCTGCCCCTATGCCAGATTTTGTGAGTCAAGCCAAGTACAATGTAGACACCGGATACCGGGAGGGAAGTGGTAAGAAAAATTTAAAGAAATTGTTGGTGATATATTTAGTGCATTGATACCTTCAGTGGGAGTAATTCTGAATACACAACAAATTTGTAAATTATCTACAGTGGTTGATCGCTTATCGACTGCTGGAGTATTTTTATATAACAATACCAAATTAGTTGCAGTAATATCTATGGTTTTGAAAAAACGACTTGCTCTTGACATATTATTAGCAAAAGAGGGCAGAGTCTGTAAAATGTTGAAGACTGTCAGGATTAATGTGGCAACCATACACACTGCGGACATAATTGCAAAAACAAACACACGCTCAACGAATCGAATTAAACACATGTGTCGACGTAAAAGAATTCCAGTGACTAGACTCTTTGTGAGACGTTGCTTGAAATACATACAGAACTCTTGCAGAGAAAATGGCGGCACAAGTAGAGACTATTCTAACGCAGGTTCGCGATCTAGTGTTTTAGATTGCGCGACCAGCATCAATTACGAAATGCGCGTTCCAAGAAGGAACTGCGCACTTCAACTGTAGCCCAACACGCGGAAGCAGCGTTTTCCGTTCGCGCATGGGTTCTGTAGTTTGTTGTTTTTGGAGATGCTAGAAGTTCAGTCAGAGTTTATTCAGTTCATCTTCTGAGGCTTCCAGCAACGCATGCGCAACTAGGGACTTTTCGATAGAGAATATCGAAGACTACAAAATAACTCCGTATTGACAGAGCATCACAAAATACCCACAGAGGTTTGATGCAGAGGGTCAAGAGAGTTTTTCAGAGTAGCGGTAATCTTTTAAAAATTACTTAGAGCTGGTTACATAAGACAATGCAGCAATGACGTTTTCTAAAGATTACTTCTGACTGAAAAAGACATGGATGAAAGTTATTAATTAGCTCACTACAAGTAATAGGAAAACCTGGAATTAATCTTGTGACCTACAAAACAATTTACCTACGACGTTTAAAAGACATTTAACAACAGCTTTAGTAATTTATTACAAAGGCTAACATATCACAAGAGAGAAGCAGCAGCCTAAGGTCAAATGGGTAAGGTTAATGATAGCACATGATGTAATTATAATTCATTGACATTTAAAACAGTTGAGTTGCATGTCTGTCAATTATTTCTTCATGCAGGTTTAATTCATGTGAAGTCACCACATTGGCCTAGTGAAGAAATACCTCGCTATCAGAAGGAGGCTGTGTCTCTCTTTTCTTTCCACTTCCCCTTTCCCCTTTGCTTGAGGCGCACCCCTGGATTGAGTATTTAGGGTGGCGTTTGAGGTGGAGTGGCGTTGGGACCATCATCGACTTCTGTGAACATCGGGCGACTTGACAGAGGCACAACATTGTTGCACCTACATACCTGACAAAAGTATTGAAATTGAGAGATATGTCAGGAACATTACGAATTTGGAGGAAGAATTGAAACCACTGGAGGTTGATAGTGCATGGAAGAGACTAACAGATGGTCTCTCCAATGTAAGTAGTTGGTTTTATAATGACGGAAAAAGCATTGTAGGACGAATACTGATGCCAACAATGGGAATAGCCCTATTAGTATTAATGATAATGATTTGGTGAAAATGCTGCAGAAACAGAAAATTGGTATGCAGTGAATAGAAAGGGAAAGAAGAGAAAAATTGATGAGATTCAACTTGAAGAATTGAAGGGGGTTATTTACAAAAGAATGAAAGGTTGGCAAAAGAAAAGAGAGAGAGGAAACTCTGAAGTGATAGAAGAGATTGAATTGGGGAACTGTTAAAAGTTGGCATCTGGTTCTAGTAATTAGAGATGGCATAGAATGCCATCAAAGAGGGGATTGATGGAGCAAGGTTTCCTACATAACGAAACTTGCTCGGATTCAACACTCTCGAAATAACATATAACTTATTAATGAACATGTTTTGTAAGTACTAATAGGTGAACCACATGACATTTCAGTATCTAGGGGAAGCTTTCCTTTGTGCTTTACTAACAAGTAACCCGAGTGTCGTAAAATGGCCGCCCAAAACGGAGGATCTTTTCTGCGCATGCGTCTGCTGCATCTACGTAGAATGACATACTTTGGTTTTGGTTGGAATTCTTTGCAGCTGCGCAGTAATGCTAGAAATGGCCTCTTTGAATCTCACATGCTAAAGTATATGCTTCTGCCTAAACTAAACATTGTGTGTTTTGCTTAACTACTAATGCAATAGATACAATAAATTAATGGGATTCAGAGTAGAAATAAGTGGTATACAGTGCATTCATTTATTTTCGAATTCTAACTTGTCCTTCTTTGACTTTATTATTAGCTCTTAATTCGGCCTGAAGGGTGACTTGTATCGCCATCTTGAAATCTGAATGCGCATGTCCTAAAAGTACTGCAAGACCTCGAACTGTGTCATTGAACAAGCGCCAAGTCCCATCTTACCAGTGATGCTCCTGGGAACCTAACCTTCTGACCCGGAGAAATGGATAAAATAAAATGTTTTACATTGTATATGAAAACAAAATGAAATAATGCTGGGTGGAATAAATTAATGGGAAATAAATTGATGCGTGGGAATTTGAAACTTTTAAGTCAATGAAAATGAGATCATACTGGTATGGTGTGATGACCTCTCCCCGTCTTTTTGCCCAATCAAAAAAAAAGAATACACAAATTTGCAACATTGGGGGGTGGTACATATCCTGGAAATTGGTATAACTCAGTTAGTTAGATTGTCCGACTTGTCACAGATCTGTCACTGACCAAACATATGCTGAAGGAGAATCGAGAGCAGAGTGCTGGTCGAGCACTTTGACAGAAGAATCGGGAGTTTGCTGAGGGAGAAGAATCGATCTACCCAGTCGGAGTCCGAGAGTAGCTGTAGAGAGGGGTGTAACGCTGGCGTTACACTTGGCGGAGGTTACCTGTCCTGTCCTGCACCTGTCCTGACCTGTTGGTTCCTGATTAATCCAGAGCCCTTTGCTTTTCCAGCCTTTGGCCAGGGGTTGGTCCTCGCACCATTCTAGGTAGATATAAACTCCGTGTGGGATGTCCTTGTACTGGTTTCCCTTTTCACCCTTCCCAGGTACCAATGTCTAAAATTCTAATTAAGTCTCCAAAGATTTTCGCTTTGATCATTATTCCTATTTTTCAGAAACTGTGTTAATAGTCTATATTGGTACTTGACTCACAAAATGTTGCATAGATAAAGTGTTTAAAACTTGAGTCTGTGGTTATTTTATGATACAAGTGAATTATTATACTACCTATTATTCTAACTTCCAGATTCATTTGCCTAAGTGATTAAATTAGTAAAGTGACAAGGACTTGGTAAGTTGTGGTGTTCAGGAATACATTTATAAAACTCCTGATAGGAAGAGAGAGAGAGAGAGAGAGATTACCGGTTTAAAGTGTGTATGTTTATTGGCCCAGGTGAGAATGTTGTTTAGAAATATCCTAAACTGGTAATCCCGCACCATCAGTTGGAAGCCAGAGGTGTGAAAAACAGAGGCTTTGAATGCCCCAGCTCAAACTGGATTAATCTCCCCACCGTTATGTAGTAATTATGGCAAACCTACCGCCACTTCTAGAGGGCTCAGCTGAATCACCTATTTAACTGAGAAATAAAGCTTTGCACTGGCTTTAGTCCAGATCATTGTTTCCCATATCAGCTGCAGACCAAATTTTGCTGACATGGAGGGGGGGCTGGATTGGTCCCTCAAAAAAGGATTTTGGGGGAGATTGTGTCATTATAAACTTTAGGCAGCCACGGTCTGCTGGGAATATCTTTCAAGATACCTCCTCTTTATTTACCTATTTACTTATTTAGGATATTTATAAAGTGCATCACTCATCCCCTAGGGTATATCACAGAGCTGAGAAGCTGGCTATCGTTCAGGTAAAAGAAACTCCACCAAAGGCAATCCCAACCACTGATAGAGGGAAACATAACTCTTCTCCCCCCTGGTTTCTTTTAAAGACACCTGTCCCAGGCCCGCGAAGGCTCAGCTCTCCGACTCTTAGTCCTTTCTTTAGTGGGTAATAAGGTGCCCTTTCCAGTACCCTCTAATAGGAATGAGCCCGTAAGTGATCTGCAGGACACAGTTTGACTTACTGAATCCCTAGTAGTTGCTGCGGATCCTCTTACGTCATCTACTCTCCAGGCAGTAGTGCAGGCCCTATTGAGCCCCTAGTAGCTGCTGCGGATCCATCTGCACCCTCTTACTCCCCATTCAGTAGTAGGAACCCAAGCAAGAGCTACAGCCAGGCCGATTTAACCTATTCCATGACCTAAAAAGTATTTAATGGGATGTGTGCCATCAGGGAATATAGCAGGGTTGAAGAACAAATTCAACACTTAAGAGTCACCTAATATCACTTGCTTTACATATTTAATTTGCATCCAAGAATAACTGCAGGTGGTTGCCCTTCACATCGAAGGGTTTTCCTCTTTATTTACACAAGCTATCCCATCCCCAGCCAGTACAGCAAAGGGTGGGCTAAAATTTGCCACATCCTCTCCCTATTGTCAATTTGTGCGGCTGAATTTTAAGTGGAGGGTCTAATGTGATAATTATTACCTATTCCAACAATGTTTTGACTCTACAGGTGGGGATGTTGTAAAAGCTGTGAAAATCGACCTTGAAGCATTTCTTCTGCAATGTAATACTATGTGCCCAATATATAGGTTGGGGATTGTAATGTGCAGAGATGTTGCCTCTCAGCAAAGCAGGTATGTGGCTTCATGAATGGGACTGGCCAGGGAACTTTCAACACTCTGAATATGGGGAAGGTTTGAATACTATGCTACATAAGTATCATCTGTTATTGCTGGAGGAAAATAAGAGCTTGGGCACCACACAGACACATACATTTGTGGAAGAGGGCCACCATTCCACAATTGATCACATTCTCACTAGCTCAAGCCTTAATCAGATGGTTACTAGCGCTAGAGTAAAACAAATATTAGCTAGTGATCACAACTTGGTAGTTCTCTCTATCCTCTTAAAAGACCACTATGAAGAACACGCTAACATCTTATAAATTGCCCCCAGCAGACCAAATTTTGTCCACATTAAAAGTACAGGAACTGACCCAAAGTGCATCCTACTGATGTTGGTGTCCCAAATGTCCAATGAGTTTGCCATCTGTTTAGCTGATGATATGGGTAATGACAAGCTGGTTTTAGCCTTTGAGCAGATCACTGTGGCTCTTAACTCTTCACTGGTCTGGCCTGCAAAAACAGGACCACCAGGTAGACAGGGATGGTTCAATCATTAATGCACTCAGGCTTCCAAACTATTGAGATCTGCCTTACATCAGGTCCCAAGAGATCAAATTCTGATCAAGCCCCTAAGGAAGCAGTGACCATATTACCCTGGAAGGAAGAGCTGAAGGAAAAAGCATGGTTAAACTTAACCCATGCTGCCGAACCATTGTTTTGGAGCACTGTAAATACCCTTTTTTTGAAGTCCTGTGCTCACATCTTTGGTATCCTCACAGGCTTGGGTTGACCATTTTAAGAGTATTATTAATCCAGTATTGAATAAGGAACTTGCAGGCACATGCATCATTGTTGGCTTTTGCAATTCCTTAATTACGATTTTTAAGGAATCGCAAGTAGAAATCACCTAAAAAATAGCGATTTTTAAACATTCCTTAATTGCGACTCGCAATTAAGGAATACCTCCCTATTCATTCCTATGGGCCTTTATGGGAAGACATTCTCAATTTGCAAATCTCAATTAGAGAATCGCAAATTGAGAATGCAATTTCAAGGGTGGCAGGGTGTCAAAAGGACACCCTGTTGCATCCCTGAAATTGATCTGTTCACATATGTTGTGCACACACATGCCCTAAGGGCATCTGTGTGCGCAACATAAAAATTAGAAAAATGCACCAAAGTGCATTTTTCAAAATTTTTGCAAATTACCATGAAGTTCAACCTGATTGTATTTGCTCCCCCAAATAGCGAAATCGCAGATTTTTTTACTGCATTGCATTTAAGAAATCGCAAAATGCGATTCCTTAAATGTAATCGCAATTTGAAGACTCACAATTAATTGCGAATTCTCAAATTGCAAGGGCCTTGACCTTTGATGCATCACAATAGCTAATTTTGAGATCGGAAACGGACGATTTTTGTGAATCGCACCGTTTGCGATCGCAAAAGGTTTTGATGCATGTGCCTGTAAGGGCCAGATGTATCAAGCGTTTTCCCGTTCGCAAACGGGCCGATTCGCAGGGTCGGCCCATTTGCGAACGGGAAAAAGCCTTTTGGGATGTATCGTCCCGAAAGACATTCGAAAAATAGGTAATTGCAATTTTTGCGATTACCTATGTTGCAAATGCATTTAGGGAATCGCAATTTGTGATTCCTTAAATGCAATGCAGGAAGCAAGAAAAATTGTGACTTGGCTATAAGAAATTACAAATTACTACCAACTTCTAGTTTGCAAATCCCTTTAAAAGTTCACTTTGTATCTTTTTTTTAAGTGGCATGTGGCGCACATACATGTGTACGCATGCATATTTCAGGGGTGCAACAGGGTGTCCTTTTGGGACCCTTGCACCCTTGAAATTGCATGCGCAATTTGCAAGTACCTATTTGGTACTCACAAAAAATGCAAATATTGTTTTCATAAATTAAAACATCGACATACAAAATAAACAGTAAATGCAGTTTTAAAAAATATATTTATAAATTGTTCTAGAATAAATTTCTAAAATGTACAAAAATACTACATAATACATCATATTTATTAAACATTTAAAACATATATATAAACAAATAAAACATACATGGGTGGAGCATCGCAGAAGAGAACATACAGAATGCAGAGCTGCAGTTGTGTATGTTTGTTTAAACTTTTAATAAATGTATGTAAGATAGGCAATTTACTGCAAAGAGAGCCTGGCGGAGGTGATGAAAACCAATTAAAATTGTAATGTTTAATTTAAAGTCTACTACCTAGAATTAAATCTCCATTGCAGTTTGTGCTTGTAATGGGTCTTTGTTATTTTTTTTCCAAAAGGTTACCAAAACATTCTAGAAAAGGTTTTACAATAAAATTGCAACTAAATGATTTGAATGTGTTGTTTACTTTAAAAGAAAAAAGAAATGTTGTCGCTTTTTAACTGTTTTTTTTTTAATTCATATTAGCGTAAACATAGGAGAACATCACAAAAACTTTAGGGAAGACCAAAAACATCTTTAGGTAAGTGAAAATTTAATAATTCAAAAGGAAAGACATTTTAGGACACATTTAATATAGCAACACAGCAATGTAATCCACAAGAACATTTGCAATTGTAAATGAAATCCACAAGTACATTTGCAATTGATAATGCTAAATATATGCAATGTTTTCCAGGTAGTTTGTAGCCTGAAGCAATGAAAACTCTTGTAATTGAAACTATAATCTTTGAGACATGCTATACTTCTTTTAGATAGTCAAGGCTGGCGGCTTCCAGTTAAAGATTCTGCTAGTCTCAGTGCTTGAAAACATTGCTCTTTGGTCAAAATTTCCCAGAAATTAAAGAAGTTGGGGCTAATTTTGTCAATTGCATTATTAAAAGAGTTATGCAAATCCTCAATCACATTGCGTGTTCTTCCACACAGCACAGGCAGTGTAGCAGTTTCACCACTCAGTAGGAAACTGTGGCTTTCTTCTACAACCAGACCTGTTCAGATACCCAATCCATGCTTCTTCAAAGCAATTTTGGAAAGGGATACATTTTCCTTCTTGTGCACAAGGTATTTTGATTGTACAGTTAAAGTGTAGTAGTTGTCTACACTTGCAGGAGGCACAAAGCACAAACCAGTTTTTTGTAGCTCAAATTGCATTTTACTACTTGAGATATAGTCTTTTTTTTAATGTTATATGCCTCACGAAAAGTAAAAAACAACATCCTTGAATTTGGGTACTAGGTCACCATTTAGTTACAGAATTTATCATTTGGATTTCAAAAACAAAAACAATCCTAGGACATTTTTCTAGAGTTGATTTTTAACAACTTACAAAAACTCAGTGTTTGTCAAGGGGTAATGAAAATAGCAGTGGCACAGTTGTATTACAGACAGATGCATGTATTGTGCATACTTCGGTAGAAATGCAAAGTAGGTGAAGGACACATGGGCACCAGGAAGAAGAAAGAGGTGAAATTCAACTTAGAAGACTTTGAATAGTCCGTGTCTGGAATGGTATTATGGTCTTGAAGGGGGAGTATCAGTAATTGAAGCAAATATTAGTTGTTTACAATGAATTCCTTTAGATTGTTGATAACCACTTGGTATGAGTTGTTAAATAGTGTATTGATAGGAAGAAATTTGCTGGTGTGAGCACTGATGAAGAGTATACATCTGAAGAGACCATCCATCTATGCTAAACTAGTCGGTCTTTTGGTATTTAAGTGTGGTTTTATGGTTTCTTAAGAACAGGCCGGAAAATGTGGACTGATTAATGCAGTTATCTTGAAAGTCAGCAGTTTTGCTTTTTTGGTGTGTTTTTTTTAGAAGTCTCAGATAATTGGTTTTGCTCTAGAAAAAATATGTTTTAAAGTTGCTACAAAATCTCATTCAAAGATGGTAGACTATCCAGATATTGGCAACTGAAGGTGTTTCTTATGAAAAGTGTGAGCGGATTTGAATTTATGACAAGAGAGGTGAGTCCACATGGAGCAAATCAGCAATTAGGGCCTCATTAAGAGGGCCGTGGGACCACCACCATCAGGCCATCGGTGGCGGTACCACCACTATCGGACCATGCAAGCCTGTCCTCATCTCACGATTGCGGGGGGAGTGACCATCCAACTCTATCGTCGGACTGTTGGATGGACTGTAATCCTTACAATGGTGGCCATGCCTGCTCAGGCATCGACATAGGGATTACATTGTCAGTTTTCACTGTCCGTTTCATGGCGTTTAACTCTCCATGAAAAGGCAGGCAGAAAGTGACTTGGGGGCCACAGCGGGCCCTTCTTTCCCCCGGATTTCCACCATAGGCCCTGTCCCCCTAAACATTTGCCTGCCACATGGTGCAGGGATGTTTGTAAAGTGTATTTTGTATTGCTGCCTGTGCTGCAGCCCGCAGCAGACACAGCAATACAAAGATACACATTGCGACCGCATTGAAGGCGGTCACATCCTAATACCGATGATGAGACTGTGGACAGCTAGTTAGGCGTTCCCGTTCTCGACAGGACGGCAGTTAGACGAAAGTATGACTGCCATCATAATGAGGCACTTGGTTTCATATGTGAAGCCTTTTAGACCAGTTGAAACAACCACAATTTTAAGAGGGGTGACCGCAGGAGTTATAGGTGCAATCATATTGGTTAGTTTTGGGCTGCACTATATGAGGGTTGCAAGCTCTTCAAAAGCGGATGTTCCTGGAGGAAGGTTCAAAAATGTTTTAAGTTCAGAAGATTGGTCAAATATGATAATATTTGCACATTTGTATTTTAAACCAATGGAAAATACCTAATTATTGGTAGTAAACGCAAGGGCTTAGAACTTGCACATAATCAGAACTTCTGATTGTGCCCTAAGATTCAGGAATAGAGGGCAATTTATTGAGCAAAGACAGTACGTGGATCTAACAGCAATTCTTAGAGGCTGGACGTTACAATTGTACAGTGCTTAATTTGAGCTGCTGCTTTTCCAGTGCTCGATACCAGCGCCGGCACTTAAGTGTCAACACCGACACTTAAGACAGTCTGCCACATGGTAGTACTGTCTGTCTAATTCTGAGATGAGTCCAATCACAGTTGATTAATAATTCAATATACAGTCATGACTGATACCTGCCACCTCAGTCATTCTTATAGCTTTGGGTGGCCTAGAATAGTCTGAATAGTCAAACTTCTAAGAGTGTGATGATTAGTAGATTTTTTGGTACTGCCATTGGCCACAATGGCAGGGACAATGGGTGGTGTAAGCTTTCAATGGCCTGCTGACAAGGGCCCTGGCGCTTATTTTCTTACAAATGAAGCACTGAAAATGTAAATACAGATTGCGTTTCAGTGAGATTAGAAGATTCAAAAGAATTCTGTTGTGTTGATCCCACAATTCAGGCTGGTATTTTAGAAGTGTACAGTAAAGGGATATGCACTTAATCCAATCCTTTGTGTCTTGAATAAAATCTAAATTTTCTTTTCATTACCAGTTCTGAAAATTACAATTTATTGCATAATAAAGATAATCTAAGTATCAGTCAGGCAGATCACAAAAATTCCACTCTAACCAGCAGAACAACCTTCCTATTGAATTATGTCAGAAGGAAAATATTATATGATTCCGGCAAGCCTGGATATTGTTTTGTTCTCAAGAACCTATGTAGTACAGTATTTACCCGTGGTGCATTGTTAGTACCAAGATGTTGCTTAGAAAAAATGTTTGTGATTTAGAATAATAGAAAAATAATGAATGATAGAAAGAAAATGAGGTTTGGTGCCATAGATCATTGCATTGGTCTTAGCATGCATATCACCCTCAGCACTATTGATCTTTGGCAAAAGCTGCGACACATAAAATGACTCCTTGTGGCCATCAGACAAACGACCCATGCCCACTCCCTCTGACCACGCCTCAGAATCATCTTTGACATCAAATTCACCATAAAATTACAGATCAACACCATCCTATCCACCTGCTTACTCACTCTGCACATGCAACATAAGGTCTTCAAGTGGCTATCCCTACACACGAGATGCACTGTGACACAGGCCCTGATCACCAGCTGACTGTATTACGATAAGGCACTCTACGCAGGAATCAGCACACACCTCCTACAGAGACTTCAGACCATACAGAACGTCACCGCCAGACTCATCCTCAGCCTTCCCCGTCGAACCCACATTACACCCCACCTTATGAATCTCAACTGCTTTCCTGTACAGAAGAGATGCCTATTCAAGCTGCTAACCCACGCACACAGCTCTCTATACAAACAAGGAACCACCTACTTTAACCACAGCCTGAACTTCTGGCCTGATGGATGTTAAGTCCTTCGCCAGGCCAACAGAGAATGCTCTGTCTGCCAAAATGTAAATCAGGCCCTTAATCCTCTTCGTAAAGTGTGGAGTTTCCTAATTTTGTCCAACTTCATAACTGAAATTTTAATTTAACTAACCACTAATTTAAAATGGATTTATTGAGATCTTTGAGCATATCCATCAACAACACTTTGGGAAATTAGTGGGATACAGTTTGTTTTCAAAATGTTATGACTGCAACAATGCTAAGAAGTAAATAAAAGATCCCACGTTGAATTTCACTATTAAGTTGTGACAGAAAATGGATAGTTCACCTACATTTGATCAAAAGCACCAGTCAAAACTGCAGGAACTTGAAGCCGGCTCTGGCATACACCCCTCATGGTTACAGCAGGTTGTTCGAAAGGTGTTGAACAAAATGAGACCTTTGTTTGACATCAACCACCAAGACAGGTGACAGGGTAAAGTACAGGTGATTGTGTGAGCCCGGTATGGGTCCATTTGAGGCCTGTGGCCTCACTGAGGACCCTAGTTCCATCTCCAGTCAGAGGAGCCGGAGATGGGCTAGCAGCAACACTGCTTCTAAAGCTGTGACTGATGGCTTCATGGTTTGCATTTAGGATCCTGCTCTATGGTAATATCTCTCTTCAATGCTGTTTGCATGATACCTGCAATTTGGATGCTACAGAGTATTCTACATGCAGTAGATACCTTGCATTGAATCCTCAAGGTGGCACCCTCTATGTGGCTAATATTGCTTGGACAATCATGCTCTTGTTGTAAATGGTGAATATAGAAAGAATGGAAGCCTGCCACATGTATTAGAAATGGAAATTATTTATTTTAGAAGGATTGTTCAACATTACTACAGGTGCCACTAAAGTCAAGCTTCATGTTATGAAATAGCTAACTGACTGCATTGTTTAAATGTACACTAGAAATCCAAATCACCTCCTTAATAGAACTTGGATTTCTCAGCAAGGAAGTTGTACTTTCCTGCAACTATACCAGCAAATGTAGACAGAAAAAAAGAAGACGTCAGCACTTCTCAAAAAAAGAAGTTATCTGCATCTCACTAAAAGCGCATAGTAATAAATAACGTGGGGTTGCCATATTTAAGCAATATTCAAAATGTAATGTGGATCAAGTAACAATGGGTAGAATTTATAATGACTTAAAGTCCACTATGAAAGGTGATTTGTGGATGTTACACCAAGATCCTTGTTAGAAAATAAAGTGCAAAACTGAGCTTTGAAATCACATTGGGCCAGTTGGATTGGCCAAGACATGTTAAATAGATAAATTCTACTTAAAATCTGCATTCACTTTTTCCACATGTGTGTCTAGCTCTCATTTTGCTCCTTTAGGCTCACTCTTACGTTTTCTATTTCTCCCTATCTGCTTATCTCTGTCCCCAATGCCTTTCACAACCTTATTGCCCACAGTCCATTTCTGTCTTCAGCCTGATCTATTGCCCCATTCCTATCTCTCCTGCTCTCTCCCTTACTTTTTCTATTTACTCTTTTTCTCAATCTTCCCTCCTTTTCTATAACTTCTTCTCTCTATCTTCTCTGTACATCTCAATATTTTGAATTCACTCTCTAGCCCTATTCTCCATAGACCATGGATTGCAACTGAAACTCTTTTGGCTGTGCTTGGCCATTAGCAGCACCTGCCCCTTTTCTTTGACCACTGTCCTTTGTACTGTTACTAAGTCCCAGAAGCATACCATTCTGAGGTGCTCCTGCAACTGAAGAAATCCCCTACGATCATGGGACAAAGAAGTTAGCGCAATGTGGCCATCACATCACTGCAGCTTGTTGTCAATTCTTGTTGGACAGGACATTAGGTTGCATGGATTTGGTGGGTTTAACTGCTTTAAGGTAGACAGCGATCTGTTGACGTCCACCATAGTACCTTCACTGTGTGGTGGAATTCAACGGGTTGTCCACGATAACAGAAATGAAAATATGTCTGGTAAAATTACCATAAACATTTTCTTTCCAAAATAAAAGTCGGGACATGATGAAAATGATTCCCATGAGTCCTGGGTTCGATTTTTTGTTTTGCTGTGTTGCGCAACACTCTGTGTGCACTGACATTACACAGCAAAGCAAAAGTGAAAGCAGACAGCACTAATGGAATCCCGGGGTGATCCACAAATGTCCTACCCAATACGTGTCTACACTTCTCCCAACAACAATAGTGCCCCACTTGTGTGAATGGGCTATCACCCGTGAGAGGAAAGACTCCCTAATCCGTTAAACACAAAGAAACATCAAGGTTTTGCCTTGCAAAGTGACCCATTCTGGCAATGTGGATAGCTGCCGTATTTAGACCAAGGCCCAGTCGACACTCAGGGAAACCTGCCAAGCCCACACATTTCTGCAACTAAGGCACTTAGGGTATTCTACGGTGGTGTGGCTTGCATAAAACCCAATATCTTTTCTTTTTCAGAATGCCTTGCAAGCACCAAATTTTGGCTGAATCACAGATTTGCCTCATACTTTTGTGAAGGAAAATCCCGGATCTGTTAGAATCCATACAATTCCTATCACCCATGTGCAGCATATAGGGAATAGTGTGTGAAAGACATTGTGACGCGAAAGGGTTAATTAGCTTAGGCAGTGAAGATGAGTGAAAATGCATGCAGAAACCCCATGTATCATGCTAAGATAGCAGATGATCTTGTGATGCTTGTTTCTGCCATTTCTAATAAACACAATTATTTGTGCTGATAAGGTGTTGTGTTTACTGTACCAGGCTAAGGCATGTGGATCACAGGAGACATACTGTTGAGGTTGTACTGACTCAGAATGAGTCTGGGAGTTGTCTGAAGGCCCTGGGAGGATGATTGATTGGTACAGTGAGAGACAAAGGCGAGTTTCCTGGGTTAGCAAAAACACTGATAATATCACGAGAACTACAGGTGCATGTAGGGAACATGATGTTGTGTAAGCTAGCTTTTAGTGTATAAAAGGAGGGGTGTGTATGCCTTTGGGAAATTCACAAAATGAGTCGTGAAGATCTGCCATTGCGTACCGAGGCACTGCCCTGCTGCACCATTCCCAGAGAGAGAGGGCAAGCGGTCGGATCAGGCTTCCCGGTGCTGGTTGCCAAAGTTAAGTTATCCGGGGTGAAGGGCCAGAGTCTCTTGCTGTATCTTGATTTACAGAATTATTTTTATGCTTTTGATTTACTGCATTGCATGTGATTTAATGCTGTTTCCTATGCTGTTGTTGTGCGAACATTGCACCATACTTATATATGTAACCATTCTGCTACAGTTTAGCCATCATTGCCAATCTATGTGTTTGTGCTTTTATTTTATTAAATCAAAACCAAAGGTGATGATGGACAGAGGGTTGAACATTGCAAGCACTCACCCCCAGTCAACTGATCTGAGCTTAATCCATCATCATTCTTTAGCTCACTCCGCCACCCCAGTTCAGACATGGCCATATGCAAATCAGTCTGACCCTGTGCCTCATGGGAACAGTCCAGCCCGAACTGCCAAGCCATATCTTCCCTGGACCGGAAACAAGCAACCTGGGATCGGTTTCTGGCTAATCAGCCGTCATCAGCCAGGCTAGCTTGAATCCAGTGGCAAAGTGAACAAGGGAACCACGTCTGGGCATACCCTGCCTACTTAGAGCGAATAAAGCAAAACCAAAGGGGATGATGGACAGTGTGTTGGACATTGCAAGCACTCACCCCCAGTCAACTGATCTGGGTTAATCCCTCATCATATTTAGCTCACTCCACCACCCCAGTTCAGACTAAGCATGAGCGGATTTTGCGTATTGGCAATCCGCGGATTTGCGTATTTGCGTATTTCGAAAATACGCAAAATCCGCGGATCCTAGCGTATTTTTTTTTTTTGTGTTCGCACGGGTTTCTGCAAGTTCGCGAGGGTTTTATTGTACAAAACGCTCGCGAACATGCAGAAACCCGTGCGAACACAATGTGCCTGGGTATTGCGCTCGTGAAAGTCAAGGATGCAAAGTCTATCCAGCATCACAGCTGATTTTCGACGGTAGATTTGGGAAGAAGGCACATCTGCCCAGCCTTGACAACGCTTACGATTGTTTTTGGGCTGATGAATGAGTCACTGAATTTAAGCTTCAACTAGGGCACATGCTTTATTGATATCTGTAAGTGCTTCCTGTTGAGGTTTAATTTTTGTGCCAGGACCATCGTGCCAGAATGAACCCTGCCCTTCATATTTATTCAAGAAGACGCCACCGTTTTGTGCCATACCTCTACTCAACTGGAGTACTTTCTACTGGATAATCATCAGTACGTGCTACCTCGTTGGGTAAATGTATAGTGCTTTTACTATACTACAGCTTCCTAATGTGCCAGAGAGTTGTCTACAGCGACCATGTGTGTGTTACTATGCAATCGCCCCGAAGGGCGCAGGGGTCCCTTGGGTGAGCTGCTGCTGTAATTTACAATGGCGCCAGCAAGCTGCCAGCGCCGTTGTAAAATAGTTACAAAGTTAGCTTGCACAGGAAGCACTTAGATAAAATAAAGCAGCACCTGCTTCGTTTTATCTAGTGGTTCCTGTGCAAGCTAACTTTGTAACTATTTTACAATGGCGCTGGCAGCTTGCTGGCGCCATTGTAAATTGTGGGGGTTCAACTTTTGAACCCGTTACGTCCGCGCGGATTTTTTTTCGGATTTTGTGGGAAATCCGTAAAATACGCGTATTGCGGATTCCACAAAAATCCGAAAAATCCGTGGGCGTAACGGATTTACCGCTCACACTTAGTTCAGACATGGCCATATGCAAATCAGTCTTACCCTGTGCCTCATCCGCCGTTATCAGCCAGGCTAGCTTGAATCCAGTGGCAAAGTGAGCAAGGGACCCACGTCTGGGCATACCCTGCCAACTTAGGGCGAACAAAGCAAAACCAAAGAGGATGATGGACGGAGTGTTAAACATTGCAAGCACTCACCCCCAGTCAACTGATCTGGGTTTAATCCATCATCTTTCTTTAGCTCACTCCACCACCCAAGTTCAGACATGGCCATATGCAAATCAGTCTGTCCCTGTGCCTCATGGGAACAGTCCAGCCCGAATTGCCAAGCCATGTCTTCCCTGGACCGTAAACAAGCATCCTGGGACCGGTTCCTGGCTAATCAGCCGTCATCCGCAAGACTAGCTTGAATTCAGTGGCAAAGTGAGCAAGGGACCCACGTCTGGGCATACCCTGCCAACTTAGGGCAAACAAGCATGCCACTGGAATCAAGCTATCCTGACAGTTCGGGCTGGACTGTTCCCATGGGGCACAGGGTCAAGAATGATTTGCATTTGGCTGGGCTCAAACTGGAATGGCATGGTGAGTAACAAAAACTATGGATTTAGTCCCAGATCTCTGTAATGGGGTGAATGTATGACATTGTTCTGCATTCTGTCCATCAACTGTTGTTTTTGCATGTATTATAATAAAGTCATATTGTATAACCCACATGTGTGTTGTTCCTTACTGAGTGTCCTTATTGATTTGTACTTGATTGATATTGCTTGGGTTGGTTGCCAGAAACCAGTCCAACACAACTCAGTAGTCCCACACTTCTGCCAATAAAAACGCTACCCTAATTGTTCACCATTTATTATCTATTTATTACATTAATTACAAATGACTTCATTGCATCAATTTATTTGCTGCAACCATACATTGGATACAGATAAATCTGAGTTTTTAAGGAGTGAATAAATATCAAAAAATAAATTCATACTATACAGATCTTAAATTACAATATCCAAAATATGAAAATGCTGCTCGATGTTTTGCGGAGATGTCTAGAGAGATCAATTATAATACAAATGCTTTCAGCCTCATATTCCTTGATTACGGTTTCCACTATATTTAGTTCGACGAGGTGAATCCTCAGCGTATTGACCATGCCAGGGTTATCTAAATATTAAACTATTTCTGAAAGATAAACATTATGTTATAGCAGCCCTTTATGACATGGTATTTGCAGCCCTCTGCAGTAGGCACATTACCCTAACAAACTATCTGGCTCCAGCAAACAACATAAAGTTCTCTAGAGCAGATACATTATCTCACCAGGCTATATTTCATAACAGGCCAGTGTAGGTTGCAGCAATGTCAGTCAAATGTAAGTCGTATACGACGTGTGATGACATGGCCCTAGCACAATAGGCTAATCAAAGCACCAGGCTATATTTCGATTTGGAGTTTCCTGATTGGACATTGCTTCTGATTGGTTGGTAGGTTTAGATAGTGACAACCACTTATGTATCTGGAATAGGAAAGATCATGAAACATGACAGAATGTCCGCTACAGTTGTACGATCTTCTCACAAAAGTTCTTGTTTGACATACCAGATGTAAGAAGTGAGAATGGAGTAAAATATTGTTTTCTCAGTCAGCTTTGACTATGAACTAGTGTTAGTACCACCTTTCAGATCAGCTCCTCACACACGACACTGTGGTGTACTTCAGGGGTCCATCATATCCACTCTGTTATTCAACATCTGCCTAACCGCCTTACCAAAACTCATTAAATCATTCAACTTCATCTGTTACAGGTACGCAGATGACACACAACCATTTAAAAAATGGATGGTCTAGAAGATCCCTTCAATTTAAAACTAAACGACTTCTGCCGCTAAACACAAGGACGATGAATAAATATCGAAAACTATATTCAACAAAGGTAGAGATCATAATCTGCGGGTAATGGCAAAAATACCAACTGGCCACCATATGGCCTAACGAACAAGAGGCCCCTCCAACAATATCAAGAGGAGTCAGAAATCTAGGAGCAACCATGGATTCAGGCCTATATTGTGTACTATATGTATATAATGTTAAAAAGAGTGCCTTCTACACAATGAAAACACTACGTTGCATTCTTCCATACCTTGAATACGAACCGAAACTTCAAGCCTCCTCACACTTATATTATCCAGGTTTGGCAATGCAACAGAATATAACTTGGTATAATCAAATTCATGAAATGAAATGTGAATTTATAAAATGCACTAATGCCTGGAGGCATCTAGGTGTTGAACCAACAAAAATAAAAACAGAAGCAGAACAAAATGTAACCGTACATCTAACTATTGACTAAAAAGTCACGTTTTCAAAACCTTTATGAAAGGTAGCTTGTTAGACCCGTCTGCTTCTGAGAGTCCCCTCACCACTATGATTTCTTTTGTTCCCCTGTACCTCCGAAAATTTGTCGCTTTTTATTTGTCTACCAGGACTTTTTATGTGTTGTTTCATGGGGTTAGATGTTCCTTGACGCCCAGTTGCTCACACGGTTTGTGGCACCTATTTACAAGGCGCCTGGCCCAAACCTGTGGCATTACAAACTGGAGTTGTCAACCTGTGTAAATGAACCTAAAATGGTGGACACCCTTTTTCCTCATGTGAAGTGACTCCCATTGGAGCCTTCATGAACCCTGGCCTTTTGAGGTTTTGGCGCCCTTTGTTTGGCGCGCATTTCTGACAGGAATTCCTTTATTTTCCTCAGGTACACAAAATGGCTGCTCTAGAACCCCAGTACGGTGGCTGTGAGTGTCCTAAAAACCCCTCAAGAGTGCCATGTCATTGTCACAGCCAGAGAAGGTTCTAGAACCTTCTGGCTCGTGCCAGTACCCCAGGGCACTGGCTATATAAGGCCCAGTCCCTGGCGGCCATTTTAGATTAGATGAGATTCGACTAGAGAAGAGGAGATTAAGAGATTCCAGACTTAACACCAGATTGACACCTGCCCTGTTGACCCCTGAGGTGGCTGGTAGCGCAGGCAGTAGAGCAGCAAAGGGTTGCTGGCGTTGTGTCTGACTGGCGTTCCCGTCAGCTACGTGAGAAGTGATCTAGCGCCTACAGCGCCTGCCCAGCGAGTGCCTCATTGCCCCCAAAGACTGTGGCCAGATTCGTGTGCCTCTCCGCCCCCCCCGGTGGTGAACTGTGATCGAATTATCGAGTCGCGAGGCGAGAGCAAGTTCGCCGCGACCGCGATCGTCAGCTGTTCCCCCTTCGCGACAGGTGCCTCTAGAGGGGAGCTCGGACGTCTCCGAGCCCCACCAGCGTAGAGCGCTTCCTGTGCAGATTGAAGGTGAGGTGGTGCGCCGGGGCGGGGAGAGGCCGGCCTTCGTTGGGCGGGACTAGCGTCTTCGCCACTCCCCAGTGACCCGTAGCTGTGGGCGGGAACCACCCTGAATGCAGAAGTCGGAGGGAGGTCCGTGGAGCCCCTGGGAGCCCAGTCGCTAACGAGAGGAGTGCTGTGCCCGACTGAATTGTATCTTGATTGCAGCCGATGTGAGGTGGGCCCGTTTCCTCATAGTGAATGCAGCGTTGTGAAGGAACTGTGAACCGGCATTTACTTGACTGTGCGCGAAGGTTGTGTGACCTCTCCGGCAGCCCGTTCGTCAGTCTAATGACTTTGAACTGGTGCCGCCTGTGCTCAAGTGGTGCTAAAGCCCGTAGGCGCGCATAGACTTCACCGGCGAAGCAGAGATCCTATCCCGGTGACCGCCGAGTGCAAATGATGTATTTACTGTGTTTCCTTGCCTTCTAGATATACGCGCATACGCCTTGAGTGATTATTAAAGAGTCCCAAACCTTATTTTGTGCTCATAGAAGCCGTATACCTGGTCATTGAAAACAGCATAAACTGTAAGAGTTATCTCTCCCATTTGAAACGTATTGCAGATGTAATGATTCTAAAGTATTTAATTGGTGGCAGCGATACCAGAAGAAACATTTGGTTGTTTATTTAAATGAACCAATATTTATTCTGATATTTATTCTGATATTTATTCTGATATTTATTCTGATATTTAATGTGATATTTATTGTGATACTCATTCCTGAAGTTATTCTATTTATTAATACTATTTATTACCAGAACTTTATGACCAAAAGAAATGTATATGTGCTTTCCCAGTCAACCCTCTTTACAACAAAGAACTTTTATATAAAGGAATCGTATTTTTCTACAGCAGTGGTGTGGTGTCCTTCTTTTTGGTGTGGATGTACATGGAGTTATTATTGGGTCAGAGCCGGCTTAACACTACAGCCTTCACTTGCCTTGTCACTTGAGCCAAGCTACCCCCTTTGTGCTGGGCTTGCCCATCGCAGGTCCAACAAAGCTGTTGTGTTATTTTTGGGGTATCATGGGGAAGAGGTTTCCGGAGTTTGTATATACAAGTAACAAAACGTCTACCTCCCCATTTTGCCCTTCTAACTCCCAGGACAAATATGTTACCTGCTGAGGCTGAACATAAGGATCTGGAGGGAGGGTATCAGCAGAAACGTTGCCTCAGATAAACGGGACCAGAGGTATGCAATAAGGTTACACAAAGTGCTTTGAAGGTAATCCGTTTTTCCATAGGAAGCCAGTGTAGTTTAATCAAGGCTTGTGTGGCTGATTGATACCACAATTTGGGTGTCATAGGACACCAATGAAAACCAAAATGAATTAATTAGACAGGCCAACGAGAAACACAGATTGAATCGGGTGGGGCTTAAGGACGATCCTTGTGGCACCCTGCCAGGGAGTGAGAATGAATGATAGACAAATTTGTCCATAGCCACAAATTGCTCATGGCTAACAGAAAAGATTTTAATAAAGTAAGATCCGTACCTCTAATACCAAGGGTGTGAAAACATTCAATTAGCAGGTCATGACTGACAGTATCAAATGCTGCAGAGAGATCTAACAATATCAGGGCAGCATTTCCACCCTCATCCAGCGTCTGTCTGATGTCTGATGATGCTGCAATCATAAGCAAAATACAACTCATCCAAAATGCTGCTGCAAGACGTCTTCTCTGCCTTCATTCGACAGAATTCATAACTCCAATCTTGCAATCACTCCACGGGCTACCTATAGCAAGAAGGGCAAAGATCAGGGCACAGAGAGCCTCCAAGAAAATGGACGACTATAACTACAAGCTAAATTCAAGCACTACGAACAAAACAGTACACAGCTCTCCAGGCTCACACCACTTATCATCGAATATATGATTTTTCAACTAATACAAGTTCCACGCATGGCATTACCACGCGAATTTTACATCGCAAGTGGCTTTACCACGCTGGAATTGACAACGAAGGATTGTACCACGGTAGGAACGTCTTACCTGCACGTCTTTCTCCTGCAGCCCCTTACTTCCATCTACCATGGAAACAAGCGTCAAAACACGTCTTCTAAAATAAATAAAGGACTGTTTTTTTTTACGTACACTGCACGTCTTTGAGGGAGGGTCATTCCTTTTTCTTCATCAATACCACAGAGCGTTTTTTTTTTTATCTAACTCGCTCGCTCGCTTTTTATTTTTTGGGGGGGAGACCCCCCCAGCCCCCCCAGCCCACGTCTTCTAAAATAAATAAAGGACTGTTTTTTTTTACGTACACTGCACGTCTTTGAGGGAGGGTCATTCCTTTTTCTTCATCAATACCACAGAGCGTTTTTTTTTTTATCTAACTCGCTCGCTCGCTTTTTATTTTTTGGGGGGGAGACCCCCCCAGCCCCCCCAGCCCCCTCCCAACCCTCCCCCAGCCCCCCCATCACGACTGGACGGAATACCACGTCTCCCCCCAAGCCACGCTGAACGTTTTTTCGTGGTCAAGACGGTCGTTGAAGGCTCCCTCGTTGAAGAGACGTTTGCGGGGTAAGTGGATCGTTTAAAACGTCAATCGTGGAAAAGACATCGTTGTAAATGATGTTTCCCCTTATCATCATACCACCTGATCATAAGAAATCTGTAAGAGGCACTGCTCTCTCAGCACAAGCTGCTAAGCCTTGAAACTCACTACCAGCCAGCATTCAAAGCATCCAGGAGCATATACAATTCAGAAAAAAAGTTGGCAGCATGGTTATTTCCTTGAACAGTACACCCACATAGATTTTGGCAGCAGAAAGACAGCTCAATCTTCAGTTTACCATCCACAGACTGGAATTCACTCAACCAGCAAAGTACTTTTGATAGGCAGATAAGTTAAAGAGGACAGACTTCTGGTTTGCTGGGGTAATATATAGGTATGTAATTTCACATATACCATTTCTGGCCCACATTAATACTAATACCATAAAACACTCAGCATCAGCGGTCAGCAGCCAACTGTAATTCATATTAATTTAAAGCATATCTTCTACAAGGTCCTATGCAGCCAATAAATTAAATGGCATAGAATAACTGAAGAGATCTGTCATTCACTGTGGGTCAATTGGAGGACTTTAATCTAGTCCACAACTGCAGGTTCCAAATATCTATAAACTATGACTGCTCCTTTAAAGCTTACTATGATACTCAAGTATGGGATGACAGTAATTATGCACATGTCAACAGATTTCTCCACTTCAAATCTCTATCAAAAAAATGCCAGCTCAGGCTCACAACTATACACAAAATTTCTGATTGGACAACCCAGTACAGAAACCAGCTAAGGTGACTATAATCATAGGAAATACCATAAAGAGACCTGCAGAGTTATTCAGAGATGCCACCATTCTGAAAACCGATAAACTGCAAATCTGTGTCTCTCGCATCTCATCCTCCATCACACTGCTATACGCTGCATCCCATAATACGATAACAGCACCTGGGTGGTCTTCACACACAGCATAGAAACACTTCCCACATAGGATCACAAAACAAAGTTAATACACTTCAAACTACGCAACATGTTATATAGCGTAGCTCTACTTTGGTCTTTCTCAAGGTAGAGTGGGCAAACTTTAGAGAGTGCAGAATGCAGCAGCATGTCTGCGTCTCAATCTTCCCAGATGCTTTCCTATGGGCTCTGCCCTTAACAAATTCCACTGGCTCCCTGTTCACAAAAGAGCTGCCTTCAAAGCCATGTGCTGCTACCATAAAATCTTCTACAGGAAAGGCTCCCATTATCTGACTCCTTTTGTAAAACCCTACCACCCTGGAGGAAGTCTGAGATCCACAGGAGACACTCTTGCTGTGATCCCCCTAGTCAAGAAGGCAGCAAGGGGTGGATGCTCCTTTAGTTTCCTTGCCCATAAAATGTGGAACACCTTGCCCCTGCCTTAAGATTAGGGTGCTCAGAAACTCTCTTCCAGAAAAATCTTAAAATCTGGCTCTTTAGACAGATATAATTGCCTTAGTAGTGGGTGCAGTCTAGACTCCTGCACCAGGGCAGTGACCTTCGCGCGGGGACACTCCAAATGGAGTAACCATGAGCTCTACAAATCCTAATATTATTACTATATAACGTTGCTTGCAGCCAATGTATACAAGCACATCAGTGGCATGCATGGGGTAGAAAGCACTATACCAATGCTGCAACACATTACCATACAATAGAATATTTATAATTTGTGCATCACAAAGGTTCTTTTGGATCCGATTAAAATCTTTGCTTTCATCACACATCAAAATAAAAAACAAAACGTGCGTTATTTGTACTTTCATAACTGCTGATATATGTTAAAATATTTATACAGTTCATTACAGGTATGTCCATTTTTTTGTGTATGAGACAGCCGCTGCAGGTATGAGTGGTAGGGCAGTGGGGCTGGGTGGGGGGAATTTCCACAGACGACGATGAGGGGAAATTTATTATTTATTTAATTTTCCCTTATGGTCATATGTCGAATCCCCCCCCCACCCGACCTGCACCACCGCCCGACTGCTCTTAGCTGCACAGGCCGTGGCTGGTATTAGAAACGAATAGTCACGTGCAAATGTATGTGTGGTTGTATGAGTGTATGAATGAGGTGCCCGTGTCTGTATTTGTGTGTGTGTGTGTGCGCACGCGCCCATGGCTGTGTGTGTGTCTGTATATGCACGACAATGCCTGCACCTTTGTGTATCAGCCTACGTCAGTGCATTTGCTTTGCTACTTGAGAACTTTATGGATGCAGATTCCACAATAAATAATGCAGTATTTTAAATGAATACTAGAGATGCAAATGCATTGTTTTAACTGTGTTTAACAGAACAAAAATGTTATACTTGTGTTTTCAGACCGCACAGTTGAAATACATGTGAGGCACACTGCCTCGTACTAACTTATTTCTCTATAACCTATCATTTTCAATGAAATGTATGCAATTCAGTTAGTTCTAAGGTCATGCTAGCACCATAACATTTATGAAATGTATTAATTTCTGAGGACAGATTTACAACTGTAAACAAATTGGTCAAAGGGAAATGCTGTTTAGTGTGCCACATGATTTTGCTGTATGATTTCTTTGTGTTTACATGATTTATGTCCTTTGGGACTCACACCTTGCCCGAACCATCAATCGGCCCTTTTACTGCTGAACAGCTTTAAGGTGGGGGAGCATCTCCAGGCATTAATAATGCGTGAAACTTGGGGTTCAGTGAATATTTATTATTTTGGCATCACCTAAAAAAAGTCTCAATTACTTTTCATCCTATTACAATCTTGGTTTCCATCACACTTCCAAATTACAACAAAATGTGCTCTTTTTTTTCAAACTGCTGAATGTGTACAGTTCATTATTCTGGTCCTAACTGATTTACAGAGGGGAAGGGATTTTCCTTGTACCGTTTACTTTTGGAAATCAGTGTGCCAGCTTCAGAGTGAGTAAGCAGTCATCCTCGGGATCACTGTCAACTTTCTATTTTTTAAGCAAAGGTTTCGATTTGCGATGGCCTCATGCACTGGTTGACACCCAGGGAGGCCCCAGAAGCATTGGAACTCCTCATGTCTGCTTTGGATATTTAATATGTGTTGAAACAATTAGGGGGCGTATTATATATATATGGCACACTTTCCCTGCTTGTGCCATGGTGCACTTTTCAAAAGTGTGCGGGGAGAGAACAAGGAAAGTGCACCTATCAGGCAGATTATGCTGGCCCCTGGGCAGCCGCACAGTTGCGCTGACCTGGGGGCAGCGAAGTCAAGTGCAATATGGAGCATCTGCTTCAAAATGGATCTGTGTTTCACAGTGCAGGCGGTATGCTGCTTGCACTTTAAAGAGGGGAAAGAGACCCCTTGCAGACAGGTGCAGTGAGTGACTGCACCTGCTGGCAGGGGGATTTCTGGGGTGTCCATGGGGTCCCCTTTCTCCCTCCCAGAGAAGGGGGAACCACCTTTTTGTTGCACACTTTCAGTGTTCCTCCTAAAGGCTTGTTTGCCTCTGCACCAACGTCAGTAACACGGTGCGGGCACAGAGGCAAAGTAATTCCCCCCTTTGCGTGGGCCCATGCTCCCATGAAAATGAGGGATCACCCTCTAATGATAGCTCTGTTGCTACATATGCACTAGCACTTTCAGTACTACAGAAGGGGATGCACAAGCGTCTGTGGCCTCTTCTATTATACCATTGTACCCATGGATGCACAAAGCCTGTTACATCTCCAAGTTACCATGTATTATACAGCCCGAGGTGAACAATAGATCATGTCAAGTGCCTTAGCCTTGTTTGTTGCTTGTATTTTGTACATTTGTTGTGTTAAAATTAGTATTGCAGACATCATGTATGCAGACTGATGACATCATGTATGTGGGCAACATGTTTATCCTCTGATAATTCAGAATATTTTGTCATGCATGTATAAATCAATAAAACAGATCCAAAAAAACAGTTTTGCAAAACGTTCATAAGGATGGTAGTGTGCTTCCCTTGCAAGCTGCCATTCCTGTGAATGTAAGCCAATCAGAGGAAGTTGCAATTTGTGACCGAATAATAATGAACAGAGAGGTCATTCTGTGAACCCCCTCCCATCCAATTTGGTATTTTCTGAACAGACCTATCAGTACATATGTTTGTTCACTAAATTAGATACTGATAGCAGAAAGTTAGGTTGCAAATGGAGACCACTTTTTTGCAACAATTGTCATTGTACCTCTGCCCTATTGGGACCTACCAAGGCATAATGGTAGGGTAGGCATTGTTGCTCTGTTGTTTCCCACTCGGTGTCTTCTGCTGGCCTAATGGTAGTTGAGTCGTATTATGGGCTTTATTATCTTAGTGTATCACTTTGGCAGCATGGCGGAGTCTGGTGAACGGCAATGGCATAAAGGGGACAAACGTTCTTATTATGGGCATCCTTGGCATATTATGCCACTTCTTGGTATATGGATGTGGATGTGTGTGTTTTGTAAGCCTCTCTAGTCTCTCTATAAGGGTGGTTGTTTTGGGGTTTCTTATCCCCTGCCATTGGGAGCATACTGATAGTGATCTAATGTAACAGTAGCCCTGGCATAATGCAGAATTCATTGGCCTTTCATGCCTCGATTCTATTATTATATGATGACAACCTCGCTCCCACTTGTGGTCTATCAAACTGGGGATTTCTAGTTAATGCGTCATCTTCGTGAGGATTCCGAGTAACTCAACCTTGTTTCACAGCAGACATGAGGTTGACGATAAATATGTCAATAGCTTCAATATTCCTTTTAGCTTTTTTCTAATATAACCATCCTAATTAATCATCTGATTCAGCGTGTTTTAATGTAAAATTATATTTAACTAATAATATCTTGTTTTTAAAAATGCACTTCACATTAAACAACTGCCGTTTCTAAGTTCTCTAAAAACACGGTGTTACCCACTTTATGGTAAATAATTCATAAACCTGCAGACGGATAGAAGGCTGAGTTGGGCGCGCCAGAATTCCATATTGTGACCTCCACATCAGCGGTTGTTTCGGCTGTGAAGGGTCAACTCATCGAATCATCCTGCCAGTTACACAACATATGTGAATGGTGGTGGTGGTTTACTGCTAGTCACTAGCACCTCAGCTTGACTTATGCTGCTCATTCAATGTTTCAGCCCAGATGTGACAGTAGTAAGTGTTGCATGGCCAGCCCCGTACTTAAAACACCAAAGTAACAAAGGTTAAGTCATTCAACATCCTGCCATTGCAAAGTATATCTAACTGAGCTGTTATTGTGATGAGCCTTAGTACCTGATGGGATATTGTGATAATTGCTTGAAATGTTACTTACGTAAAGCAATGTGGTATAGAAGATGTGCCACTCTGTAGCACCTTGAATCTGGCATCAGCAATATGGAAACATTAGATATACACATGGACTAATACCACATCACCATTACATCAAAGCACTAGCACACACCATTACAGCATTGAATACAAATCCCACGCATACACATGCACACTCATTATGACACAAACCATCAGCTCACATCAACAATATACATAAGTCTACATCTCATTCATTTCATGCAGCACACACAAAAACACTCCAGACTTACACAAAAATCCAATCGCCATCCCATAAACATCATCACACAACCGTACAGAATAAAGCCTACACAGCTGCTGCACATACTTTATTTGAGCAGTGTACAGATAGGATGAAATGCTACAGCTATTCGGGTAATGACTCTGTATGAGAATTTTTCAATCCTGTACACATCTGATACCTGTACAATGCATGTAGATGGAGAGAATCTTGCACTACTGATGGCACCTGCTAGACATATGTTTGGGAACTATTGCACAGCCCCCCCCTGTGCATGCTATGTGTCTGTAGTTTGGTGGAAAACATTTACCTACGCAAATGTCAAAATAATTGTCATTAACAATAATTTTTTGGCATTCTCTGGCAGAATATCGACCACAAAAACATTGTAGAATAAATATCAAGGACCTACATATCCAATAACATTTCAAATGGAAAAATATTATGGACAAAAATGTTGGCCTTTAACTTATTTTTTTTTAAATTGTTATGTATTCCCCAAAAATATGAATAGCATAAAAAGTAAATATTTATTTAATAACTTACTTTCAATTATGTGCTTAAAAATTTAAAAGAAATAAACCTATTTGAAAAATAGATAATTCATTAAAATAAAGGTAGTGAATATGTAAATATAATAAAAAAAATATATTATTACTTATTTATGTTATATAACAATGTATGTATACTTACTGTTATTTTTCTTAAAGTTAAAAACCCTCTAGAATTATTAGGCCATTAAAAAATATCTTCAAAACAAATTCCTACAGAGCGCGTGGTCTCGGCACCGTGTAAGATGGCTGCCTGAGGTTTGGGCTCCGCCACACCGGATCCTCTCGTAAACTGCGGGTGCGTTTCTACGTTTTTACGTGTGGTTCTCATCGATTTCGGTACCGGAACATGCCGTGAACATGATGATGGGACCCTGAAACATTAATGCAGCGTTTTTCTCTTCCTTTTTTACATCGCTGCCTCATCACAGCGCGGCCGCCATTTTGAGGGATGATGTCATCTGGAGCTTTCCTCCTTCAAAACCTGCCTCATTATTCTGCTTTTTGAGCGTCACTTGGGGTGAAACAGCTGCAGACTATGATGAGCCACTTTTTGTGCCATATTTAAAAAAAAATATTTTTGGGCATTTATCCACCGCATATTAGTGGCTCATTATAGCGGCTGCCATTTTGTCTCATACTTTACCTCAGAATGCTCCTCTTGACTGTCACTGCCACAAGTTATATTAATGAGCGCTAAATGTTTTTGTTCATGCCACTATTGATGAGGAAGATCGTTTGACCTGCCTGGGAGCCTCATTAGCTTATCAGTTTTGAAGCAACTTTTTCTCACGCTGATTTTACTTTTTCACTGGCCTTAATCAGCTATATCTATTGGAGCACATACAACTGCGACCTCTGTATATGGGCAGCATACGTAAACCACAATTTATTTTTGTTCCTAAATCTTCTTCGTTGGAGACTCCTTCATCTCCCACGTCAGCTATCAATAGTAATACGTTATTGTCTACAAATATGGCTGGTGTGTCATCTAATCGCTCCCAGGCATCACAGGCAATACAACATAAAGCCTCTCCACCCACATCAACGCCTCAATGTCTAAAACAAGACTCTCCACCTTCAGATTAATTGTCTCCAGTTATTTCCCTGGAATTGCTGTTAAATGAAATACAGGCACTACGTCCATTTGTGGAAGAGACTAATAGCAAAATGCAATTATTGGAGGAAAAATGGTCTTCTATGGAAGGAAGAGTGTCTGCAATGGAACAAAAAATATCTGTAGTGCAAGTTGACTCTCAAAGAATCAGCTCGTTGGAGAAAGAGGTTCATAGGTTACAGCATCACACTGAGGATTTAGAGAATCGTAATAGACGGAACAATCTTCGTATTTATGGACTACCTGAGTCCTTGGAAGGGGATGACCCTGTTGCCTTCTTCACGTCTTTTCTCCTAAAGCTGCTTGATATGCCTCCGTCAACATCTCTTAATATCCAACAAGCTCACAGGCTTGGTCCTCGTCCTCTACTTTCCTCAGCTTCACCTTCATCTTCAAATCAAGTTTTAACTAGACCTTGTGGTGTCATCATTCTCTTCCTGAAATATACAAACTTACTCTCGGTTCTGGCTGCTGCTCGTTCAAAGCGACAACACTCTTGGCTTGGTCAAAGAGTTTTTCTATCACAAGATGTCTCCAATGTCACTGCTGCCAGACGTAAAGAATTTCTCCGACTTCAACCTCCTCTCCGTACTTTGGGTGCCCGTTACGGCCTTTTTTATCCTTGTTTATTTAAGGTGACTTACCAAAATCTCACTCTCTCAGAAAGTTTATCCACACTCATTCTTCAACCAGCATAGATGTTTCTGCTGGACCTTCTAAGGGTTGACTTTAATCGCTTGCCTTTATCTTTCTTCTGGTTATGCAAATGTTCACGTTGTTACATATGTCCTAAAGTATCTTATTGATCTTCTTATTCCTTTCTTTCTTCCTTGTTTATTCCATATTATTTCTCATATCTTTCCTATTTGTTAATTTTTCCTGTCTTGTCTCACCTGTTATTTCTTTACTCCATTATTCTGCTTCTTTTTCTATTTACTTCTCTCTTGGCTATTGTCTTTATTTATTTCCCTCTTTGTATATTAAGGTATTGCCGCGATGACTGTGTTTGTTTCTTTACACTCCTTAATAATTTGCTTATTATTGCTGTATTCAAGCTTGTTTTCACCTTTTCTATTTTTATTCAGGTTCCACCCTTCATTCTTACAGTTTAAAGTTTTTAACTATTGGTCCACCTATTCCCCCCCTGTTCGTCCTGGTGTGTTTGAGTTCCCTGTTTGGACATCCTGTCTTCTGTCCGTCGCCATTGCCCCAGTCTCATCCTGTATTCGTCCCCCTCAGGTATGTCTATCAGTCGTCCCTCCTGGATATGCACTGTCTCTCCTTGTACTTCTTCTTCTTCCCTAGCTTTTGCCCCTTCTTCCCTAATTCCCTTTCTCTACTCTATGTGCGTTTTCTCTCCCTACTCTTTTATCGATGCATATTTGGTTCAGTGTAACATTTTGATGTTTTCGCATTTGAATTGTTTTTTTCTTTCCCTATCCTGTACTTGTCTTTTCCCTTTTCATTGTTCTATTAATGTATTTTTGATTCTATATCAGTACCTAATGTTTTTTCATTCAGAGTAATCTCATGGAATGTGAAAGGTTTTATTAGCCCAATCAAGAGGCAGAGAATTCTTTCCCACCTTGCTTCTTATAACCCAGATCGAGTACTTCTTCAAGAGACCCACCTCACGGAAGCTGAGGCTTTAAAATTAAAATGAGGCTGGGTTGGTACAGTTTTATTCTCTCCCACTGCTAATAAAAAAAATGGTGTTATAATTCTATGTCATAAGAAATTGAATTGCAAGATTTTATCCCAAGAACATGATGCAGATGGTAGATGGTTACTTGCTAAATTGGTAATTAATAATGTTTGTCTCACTGTTTTTAATGTCTACGGACCTACACACCCTGACTGTTCCTTCTGGCCTAGTGTTCAACAAACATGTGTACAATTTCAAAGTGATTTTTACTTGCTAGGTGGCGATTGCAACCAAGTTATTGATCCATTTATTGATCGTCAATCCCAAGTCCGATTTATCCCTACTAAAACCCACAAACGCTTTCTCAACACTATTTCCCAATTACACCTCATTGACTCTTGGAGACTCTCTAACCCTGACTCTCTGGACTTCCCTTTTCTTTTTCGTCCTCATGCTTCTCTCTTCCGTTTAGATTATATTTTTCTTTCTCAACCTCTTTCCCAGAATCTTCTTTCCTCCTCTATAGAACCCATTGTTATTTCTGACCATGCACCAATAGTAACAGATCTTGATTTGCTCCCTACGCATCCCAAATCTTCTCGTTGGCGTTTTACTAACTCCCTCCTCTTAGATCCCCTATTTTCCTCTTCTTTTTGCTCTTTTGCATCTGAATTCTTGACCTTAATTGTACTCCTAATACAGCTCAGCATATTATATAGGACTCTTTTAAGGCCACGGCAAGAAGCTTTATCATTGACTTCGTCAAAAAAAAAGGAGAACCGTTTTACTCAACAAAATCCACTTTGGAGAAAATTAAGTATTTAGAACACAAATTCTAGACTTCTTCGAATCAATCTGTTCTACCAGAATTAATCTGTGCTAAACTTGCTTTTAATAAAACCTCTACTGACAAAGCGTCCTCTGTGCTTTTACGTTGTAGTGCCCGCTATTATGGGGCCGTAATAAGGCAGGAAAACTGATGGCAAATTTTCTTAAAACCTGCAAAGAGTCCACCCTCATAGATGCTATATATTCCTCCAACAACTCTCTTTTACACAAAGATCATGATAATCTTGATTAATTCAAGCTCTTTTACCAAACCTTTTATACCCCACAATCCCCTCCTTCTTCTTCTGCTATTCAGGAGTTTCTTGATAAAATTCCTCCTCCCTCTTCTTCCCATCTTAACCTTCACGATCTCTGACAAACATTTCCTCTGCCCTAAATTCTCTCATCAAAGGCAAGGCTCCTGGACCAGATGGTTACTTTGTTCAATTTTATTTGCACTTCTCAGATTTCCTACTTCTGAAACATTTCACATTATTTCATTCTTTTTATTTAACCGGTAAAATAGCAGGCACATTTCAAGAAGCAACAACTTGTTTGATTCCTAAAGAGGGTTGAGATCCTAAATATTGTAAAAATTACCGGCCGATAACTTTGGTAAACGTCGATTATAAATTATTCGCTAAGGTGCTTGCGCTACGATTAGACCCTATTATGCCCCACCTTACTGGGAAAGAGCAATGTGGGTTTGTCAAAGGCAGGCATACCTCTGACAATTCTCGGCTTTTCCTTAACGTTCCAAACAAAGTACCCTCTCTATCTGCCTCTCTAGCGGCCATCTCTATTGACGCAGAGAAGGCCTTTGATAGAGTAGATTGGTTCTTCCTATTCGCCTCGCTCCGCTGGCATGGCTTTGGTCCCAAATTAATTTAGCTTATTTCGCTTTTATATCCTGCCCCTCGAGCTTCGGTATTAGTTAATGGTCGTACCTCTTCCTATTTTTATCTTCAACGCGGAGTTCATCAAGGTTGCCCTTTATCCCCTCTTCTTTTTTTTCTAGCTCTTTAACCCTCTCCTTAACAATAGCTCCATCTCTGGTTTTCCTTTTGGAGAACAGCATCTTAAACTCTCCGCTTATGCCGACGATATCCTTTTATTTAGTTCTGACCCTGATACTTTTATCCCCCTTTACAACATGAATTTAAATCCTTTTCCCAGGTCTCTGGCTACAAGATCAATTCAGATATGACAGAAATTCTTCCCATCACTAAATGTTGTCTCCCCCATTCTTTGTCTTTCACGGGCTTTGCCTGGAATGATTCTAAAATTAAATATTTAGGCATATATTTTTCCAATTCTATTGGCTCTTCAGTTAAACTAAACATGAATGCTGCTTTGTCTCGTATTGATAAACTACTTTCCTCCTAGAATCCCCTCTTTCTTTCCTGGTGGGGTCGATTAGACCCAATCAAAATGATGATCGCACCTATTTTAATTTATATTCTTTCCATGCTTTCTGTCCATGTTCCTGCCTTATATATGAGGCGTATTGATTCGTGTCTTTCTAAATTCCTTTGGAAGAATAAGCAAGCTAGGATTGCTCTTTCTTCTCTTCATAAGACCAAATCAAATGTGGGAGTGAATTTCCAGATTTTCGACTTTATCATAAATCCTTTTCTCTTCGTCAATTCGCGAAATGGCTCTTTTCCGAACATTCTCCCTTTACTCCTCTTTGGTTATTCATTGAACACACTTTGTTATTACCATTCTCCCTTAAGGAGGTTGCGGCTTTTTTGGTCAAAACTTCTCACATATCCTTCCCCTAGTTTAGACAGACTTGTTCTCTTCTAAGGCATTTACTTTTACCAGAACCTCTTTCTCAGGATACTTTTTTGGACTCCCCTATTTGGCATAATCTTCTTATTCTTCTTAATAATAGACCTGTTTTCTGGAATTCTTGGAGGTCAAAGGATATCATATGGGTTAAACATCTTTTTAATGGTATCTCACCATATTCTTTCCCTGAATTTCAAGCCTTATTTCACTGTTCTCGTTCTTTTTTACATAAATTTACTATCTCATGGCAATCATTCTGGGTGTATATTATTCTCTTCCTCCTTCTTCTCATGATGACTCCCAAGTTTCTTTACTTAAACTTCTCCTCTCCTCACCTAAAGCCTCTCATATATACAAGTACTTCTTAGCCCCTTCCCCGGATCGACTTAAATCCAAATTGGAACTTTCATGGGAGTCTGATTTAGGATGCGAATGGACTACCTGTTTCTGGGACAAACTTTGGTCTAGGTCATAAAAAATATTTCGCTCTGCATCTCTTACTCAGTCTATGTTCTTTCTTTATCATAGACTTTACCTTACCCCCGTCTCTATAGCCCGTTTTTCTCCGGGCTCTGATTGTTGGACCTGTGGTTCCTCTGACGCTAATTTCATGCATCTTTTATTCCTTTGTCCCTCTGTCTCCACATTTTGGAAATCCATTTGGTCCTATATTTATCAAATCTTTAATCTCTCTATCTCTTATTCCATACCCCTACTGGTTACTGGAAGTCTCTTTGACTCTTTATTTATTCCCTCTCATTATCATGGTCTTTTTGATCTCATGCTTGCTTTAGCTTTTCAGCATAATACTCTTAACTGGAAAACTCTCACTAAGCTTTCTACACAACACTGGTGGAATTCCCTTTGTCACTTTCATAAACGTGATGTTGCCTTCGCCTCCTCCTGTAAACCAACACTTAAGAGAGACCTCTTTTGGCTACCCCTTACTCCTTATTTAGATCAGATTACTTTAAGACATGTCTCCTTTTACAACTCAGAAAATTTTAAACCACCTTGAATATCGATTTTCTCTTATCTTTCTCTATCATTCATAACGGTTCTCTTTATGTTATTGCCTGACTAATGATTAATTCATGCCTTGCTATGTTTTGCAATCTAATATGCACTCTTCTTTGGTATTAATATGTTCATTTACCTCCTTCCCTCCCCTTCTTCCTTCCCCATCTTTCCCTTCCCATTCCATTTTAAATCTTAAAAATAGCTTTTATTACTTTTATTGTGCCAACTATATTTTTTTATCACTATGCTTCAGTGATTGCTTGGCCGCTGGTAGTTTTTCTTGTTGTATATTCTTGTATGTTCAATAAAGCTTTTCAAACATAAAATAAATTAAAAAATCCTACAACTAATATTTGCGAAAGACTGAAACAAAAAACACAAATAACAGTAACAAAACAGAATTAATAAAACTGAAATAATAATTTTAAATATATATAACATTAAATTAATTTCCATAAAATGTTTCTTAAGACATTCTAAAAGAACTTAAAAATAGAAGCCACTAAATAAGCAACTCAAATCCAGTACTGGAGTGGTGCAGTGGACTAATGCAACCACTGTAGGGGCCTGTGTTGGACCTCATGGTCACAGGTTTTAATCCCGGTGGATCCACTCAGCATTTCATCCATCTGAGGTTGATAAAATGAGTACTATTGATTTGGGTAACAATATACATCTATTATTCAGCACCTTGGGACCCTTGGGTGATACCTGTGCTTTACAAATACACATGTTATGTTACTGTAAGTAAAACTTTACAGACAATGGGCAAAATATATTTGCTTTGTGGTTGGAGGGTCACATTTACTAATCTAGGTCAAAGCTCATGATGGTGGTAAAATACATGCATTGGAGTTCAAATATAAGCTAGTAATACAAGAAATACCTTTCTCACCACAAATAGATAATTAGTCTTTTACCCTCAGAAGTAATATTTATTAACTCTGAGCTTCATCAATTGAACATCTCTCACAACATTACAGTATTCACATGATACACAGTGCATCTGGTGTTTTAAAGACAAAGTTAAATCATGAAAAAAATCAATAAACCGCTACACATTTAATATGATATTAAATATAATACATAAATAAATCAAGAAGTGAGAGACTTCTCTGTCCTACAATCTTTTATGTGTTAATGGGACCTATTATATTTGGATCCTCGATATTCTGTACTTTGAAGGTCCTGCGGGGGTCAGAGTACTGGTCTAGAACTCTATGTCTTTGCCTATTTAATCAAGTCCAGGCTCTACATTGTTCTGTGTGTTATTTCCTTTATGGTAACTCTTGGCCTCAGGGTGAAAAAATCCAACATGTTTCAACCTTCATTAGTGGACCAGAAGATGTTTTTAAATGAAGGTATTCATCAGGGCGACAATAAGTTCATGTAGGACACTGCAGCTTTCCGGATGTTGCTGTCTTTCTGGACCTAAAATGACGTAGGTCAAGCAATAATGTCGGGCGCCTAATGCATGTAATTCCCAAACTTCATATCGCCTCGTAGGTCATGGGAACTTCATGCTGGTGGAAATTCGATCCTTCAGTGCGTGCTCCTGGGCTCCGAGTTGCTCCGAGGTCAGGTCAGTTCAAATATAGCACTCTAACTCCAGTGCAATAAATGAGAAAAGTGCACACATCAGATCAAGCCAGATTTACTACTCTAACTTCAGTCTAAGAAACACTGAGGAAAATGCATACACTTGCAGTACAACAGTCACTCTAACTTTCCCCCAGTGTACACAATATCCCCAGTGTTTGTTGGACTAGAATTACAATACTAAATATACCTTCCCCCAGTCTACCAAATACCACACCAAGGGCAAAGCGCATTCTTAGAAGGGTGTTCTAAATTACTATTCTAATTCCAATCCAACAAACACTGGGGAAAGTGCATAGATTCGGGGGAGGAGGAGCTCATTTACTATTCTAACTCTAGATTAAGAAACATTGGGTAAAGTGCATCCATTTGGTAGACAGATTTATTTTTCTAACTCCAGTCTAGCAAAAATTTGGGAAAGTGCATACTGTGGGGGCAGAGGGGACAGATTTACTTTTATATCTCCAGCCACACTTTTAGGAGATTGCAAACATTGTGGATGTGTGTACTATTCACAATCCAGTCCAATAAACATTGGAGAAAGTACATATGCTGTGGGTTGTACAGTCTAAAAGCAGTTAGGAAAAATAATTGAATAACATACATTGACGTATAATTTACAAGAAAGCACTCCCTGGTATACCTGAAAAAATAGATATCACACTAATATTTTAGAGGAAATCATAATGATATAATAAAATGCATAATGAATTATAACCATAAAACAGTACAAAAAAGTATATTAAAAAAAACCATTAAAAATGTCTGAAACTTTGATATATGCAAGTAAAAGAGTTACAAATTATATACTTACATTTGATATTTTTGAAGTCACAATATTTTTTACCATAATCCTATAATAACATGATATTTTTGGGTTGACATCTAGGTGGGGTTTTTTTTGTTGCTGTCTAGAGTACAAATATTTACAACAAATATTTTCTAAAAAAATTCTAATTTCCACTACTTGCTCGTGGTGTGGTAAACATTCTTTTGACAGATCATGGAAACATTCATGAAATGCCTACAGGGAAGAAATCATTATGAAAATTATGTTACAGTTAATCTGTTAATCTGTTAGGCACCATAGCGTGCATAAAATAATGACAAGATACCCACTAATCCTATTGTTTGTAGTCCTTGCAGCCCTGGAGCTAGGGCTGGAATGAAATTCAAAAGCAGCACAGATCTGGTAAAAAATGATCAAACAACACGCTTTCTGTATTCTTCGCTTGCTCTCTTACCATCCATTGTCTGTCCATCTGCTACTCACCTCTCTTTCTCTTTCTCCTGCCTGATTTCTTTCCCTGGAAGCCCAGACTATGTCTTGCTGTTGTCAGCCGCCTGACTCTGACTAAAGTGATAACAGCAACAGCCCTGAGTTTTCATAAATGAGGCTCCAATTGCAAAACATGGGGAGAACTCCTTTTATGTGTGACAGAGTCAAATTCTATAGGAACAAAGGACCTCATTGCGATGCCGGTTGGATTTAAGTCAGGCACCATGGTGGAAGCAAGACCGCACTACTACTAGTCGGCGGTCCCACTGTCCACATTACAAGGCGACTGCCTTCAAGGTGGTCACAATGTGTATACTGTATAGTGCAGTGTGTGCTGCAGGCTGCAGCACATGCCACAGTACAAAACATACACATCTGACATATCCATGAACTATGTGGTAGGCATTGAGTGGCCAGGGGAGAAGGGGGCCTGCTATAGGCCCCCAAGTCATTTTCCACCTGCCTTTTTTTTTAGGTGGGTTAACCTCCATGAAACAGACGGCGGAAAGGGACATTGTAATCCCTACAGTGGTGTCTGAGCAGGCACCACCACTGTTGTAGGGAATGCAGTCCCTCCGATGGTCCGTTCGGATGCGTGACAGTTGGTTTCTCTGCCCTCTTTGCATCCGCCCGCCATCATAATGAGGTGGACGGTGATTCACGGTCCAATGGCGGTGGGACTGCCACCGACGGCCTTATGGTGGCGGTCACACTGCCATTGTAATGAGGCCCACAGTGCTTTCCATTTTCAGTGCCTCTACATTTGAAAATGTCAACATACCATATATCTGAGAGGTATAACATAATAACGTTCTTTTGGGGATTTTAACTATGTTGCTTGCCATCAATAGTCAACATAATCTGTGTGTGGCCTGCACACCTCTTCGTGCTCAGCACCTGGCAGTAATACCCTGAACTGCCAAGTGGTACTGCATTCAGACAAAGAAAAAAGGCTGGCAGTGTGCAGGGAAGGTGGACCTTAGTTTCAAATATAGCATTTTTAGACAGTCAGGAACTCAGAGATATTCTGAAGGTATGTTGTATGTAACATAAAGTAGTAGGTGCACCTACATGATTGATAAGACTTTCAAAAAATCTTTATCTGGTCTTGAGATATGAGTTATAAACATTTTAGTAGGGTATGCTCATACTTTTGAAATGTCACATAAATACATTAATACATGTATACATACAGTAAAGGGCAGTGCCTAGCTGAAAGACCATTCACAATGATGATCTTTAGTATCACTCTTTTCTCTCTTAGCCCGTTCCCAGGTCTTCTATTTAATTATGTACTGTGGTAGGTCATTTTGTAAAAGATTTTACAAGGAAACCTACAATATCAAAACTCAACCATTAGCAATGTTACATTCAAAGAAACCACAGTGGGCTGAGGAATGGATTCCTTAACAATCGAATGAGCTGCCTTGTCAAGTGAAGAATCTACATCAGTTCCATACCGGGCAGTGAATACCATGTAATTCAAATCCAAATAAATGTGACTGTAGTTTTATAGATATTCATGTTTCAATAAAATTGCAATTTCAGAGTCCTGCCAGAACTTAAAAGGGCGTATGTATGAAAAAAATATTTTGCGAGTCCTTAATAGCGATTTTTTGCGAATAACTATTAAGGACTCGCAAAATGCTATGTATGTAGGATTCGCAAATAATAATTGTGATTCCTACATATTCCCTAATTGTGAATCACAAATTGTGATTCGCAATTAAGGAATACCTTCCCATTCATTCCTATGGGCCTAAAGGCCCATAGGAATGAATGAGAAAACATTTGCTATTTGCGAGTACCCATTAGGTACTCGCAAATTGCGAATGCAATCGCAAGGGTGCATGGGTGTCAAAAGGACACCCTTTAGCACCGCTGAAATATGTATGTGTACACATGTGGCGCACATACATGCCCTAAGGGCATGTATGAGCGCCACATGGCACTTTGAAAAATGCCAAGGCAGAATCGCACAACTTGGGTGCTTCCAGAATAGCATTTAAGGAATCATAAATTGTGATTCCTTAACTACATTCACAAAATAGGGAATCGCAAATGTTGTGATTCCCTATTTTGCGAGGCCTTTTGGGATGATACATCCTAAAATGCTTTTTCCCATTCGCAAACGGGCCAATTATGAGAATCTGCTTATTTGTGAATGGGAAAAGGGCTTCATACATATGCCCCAAAGAGTCTAATCTGTAAAGTAACGCGCATATTTATCAAAAAATCATATGGCACAGCACAGCAAGCCACCTTGCTGCACTGCTCTGCATGATAGGGAAAGGGCAGGAATGCACTATATTTGGCATTACAGGCATCCTTGCACCACGGTGCAAGAGTGCCTGCATTGTAAGCATGATTGTTTTTGTGCAAGAAGGGACACCTTCCCGCACCAAAACAATCCCTTGAGGCATTTTGCTCTTTCTGTATGTGCTGCAGAATGCAGCACACATAGAGAGAGGAAACAACTGAGAGAAATAAAGATATTTCTCCTTGTTACGCCTCACCTGGGAAATCGTTGCACTTTGATGCATTCCCAGTGCTACCAGTAATGCTAAATCTGGGAATGTGCCAAAATTCATGGATTCGTGGGAACGCCCACGCTCCGCACATGGACAGCCTCAGTGGGGCTGAGTAACGCAAAACAGCGATTTGAGTTGTGTTGCGTTACTTTAGATTTATCAAGCCACTCAGGGCCACGCAAGGTGACCTTCTGTAGCTTGGTAAGTTAACTTAAGAGTTGTGGTGCAACGGCAATGCAACTCATTGATAAGTTTGGCCCTAATTGATTGTTACAGAAAGTATAGGACAATGTAACATGGTTTATAGGATATTAAACACTTTTTATCTTGTCTTTAAATATCATCTATACACAAGCAAAAGTCAGAGCCTATCTGAATAGCCAGCCAGAGTGCTGGTATCCAGTATCTTAGTTTTCTTTCTTACCTCATACCCATTCCTTCGGGTCTAATGCTAACCAAGATATTCATCTTGTGTGGTTGGCTATGGATTCAGAGAGGCATGGTAACATTCACTGATCCCTTTGGATATGAGCTCCAAGAATTGTTTTCTCTGATAATAGGATGGCAAATATCATATACAATTTGGTTTCAGAATGAAGCACCATCGTTGTGCCTAATGGCAATTACCATATTTTATGGGGTTTTCTCCCGCAGCACCTTCTTTTCGTGAAGAGTCACTTTTTGGAATGTACAGGAATTTATATAGCGCAAATCACCAAGCGGTCTCTAAGCGCTTGCTTAGGGAACCCGTCCTGGTATTCCCCTGTGAGATAACCCCGGCAGGGTATCCACAAGGTGAAAGCCAGGCATCCCACCGCGAGGGGCCGTTGTGGAGATTAAGCAAGCTATTGCCCAGAGTCGCAGAGTGTGAACCCGTGAATCGAGTAGGCACCGGAGCGAGAATTGTCGAGTCCATGGACATTTTAGGACTCAAGACCCCGCAGAGCCGGGAATTGAACCCTGGTCCCAGGCTGACCTCTGCTTCCAGGTCTGCCTCCTCTAACCAGTGAGCCACACTTCTCCACTTTTTCATATGGCTATATAATTACCTTTGGTGCGTTTTACTGGTCCTCTCCAGAGATTACATGTTTCAAATTCGTTAAAAAAAGTTACAAGCTTTTCAGGTATTTGTGCAGGGGCTGTCATGTGGAAGATAAGGCATTTTCACAGCTGGCACAGGGATGCTCGGACATGTACTTTTGTTTTTCTCTGTGATATCTCACTCTCTTTCCTCTTTCCTTTGTCTCATCATTGTAAGGTTGTAAGGTCACAAATATGTGGAGAAGGGGCAATTTGTTTTTTGTATATTTTCACCTAGGAATATGAATCTGTAAAAGTGAATAACAAGCTATACCTACACATAGCTTTGTTAAGCATTAAGGGAAATTATTTCCTCCCACAGCACTCTCAAATCTGGCATATGGATGATGTGACATACGTTTCCTATGTTGCCATAACTTCTAAATTGAGTAGGGAATTCTGCGCAATCATCTGTGACCCGTATGAATCTACTAATGAAAAATGTTTTGCTGCATGTTTAGGAAAATATTGTTTAAGCATGTTTAGATTTAGGAGTCTCAGGAAAGTATTCGTAAATTAGGTTTTCTAGATCTTAACAGTGATTAAATAAATGTTGCTAAAGATTTTAAAGCACTCGATGGTTCTATTTCATCCTCAGGTCCTGTGCTTGACCATGCATACATGATTTCTTTGATTTATTCTGGGATCCTTTATGTTTTGATTTAATTGATGCACCTCAGTATAAAGTGATTCTAGGTATTCTGTGATCGATACGACAAGGCATTATCAAGAATAGATCCTTATGTTACTAAATGTCTGACCGCCATATTGAACTGTTATAAAGATTTCAGTGATGTATTCAGTAAGAAAAATGCAAATATACTACCTTTGTATAGGATATTTGACTCTAATATGGAGAAGTGTGGCTCTATAGTGGAGAAGTGTGCAGAAGTGTGGCTCACTGGTTAGAAGTGGCAGACCCTGAAGCAGAGGTCGGCCCGGGACCAGGGTTCAATTCCCGACGCGGCAGGGTCTTGGGTCAATGTCCGTGGACTCGGTAATTCTCGCTTAGGTACCTACGCTAACCATGGGTCCCACTCTGCAACTCTGGGCAATAGCTTGCTTAATCTCCACAAAGGCCCCAGCAACGCCAGGGATGCCTGGCTTCACCTTGGGCTGCCCTCTCACAGGGAAAGCCAGGACGGGTTCCCCAGCGGTATACAGCGCCAGGACGCCACGTAACGAGGTAACAGTGCGCTTTAACAAATATACATACATCACATTACATTACATACATATTGATTTAGAACTGGTATACCAATAAAGTGTAGCCAAGTATATGCCAGACAAAGAACATCTTAGACAATAAGTACAAATAGGACAGTTTGGCCAATCACTTTCCATTGTTTGTTATTCCAAATAAAGGAGGCAATTTGAAAATATGTATGGACAGCAGAGAATTTACAGAGCTACCGTAAATTATCAACACCCACTTGCTTGAATCCTAGTCTATTGATTACATGCACACATTTTCACCAATTGCGACCTCAGGAAAGCATATTATTTAATTACAGTCTGAGGAGATAACAGGTGGAAATTGCATTTTCGCAATGTTTAAAATGTTTAAATAAGTGGTCATATATTTTGACTTCTGTAACACTACTGCTGTATTTCAATACTTCACTAATTAGATGTTAAGATGATATTTGGATGCATTCTGCATAGTTAATCAGGATTATATCTTAATTTATTCAGATTCCTTGGAGATACAAATACCACATGTGAAGGCGGTCTTACAAATGCAAAGAGATCACTAACCTTTTACTGAGATGGGTAAATGTGTCTTTAATGGCACAGCTGTAACTGCCTGTTTATATAATTATCCTAAAGGAATTTAGATGGAAGAGGGGAAATTGTCAGCAATAGAACAGTGACCAGCATTAATCAATATCAATGAAAGTTAAGCAGTTCTTACTTTTATAGGTGGTTCAGTCATCTATTTTCTGAAATAGTAAAACCCTATACTAGATTTCTAAGGGCCTTATTACGAGTTTGGGAGTCTTCATAGGGACCGCCACAGCGGTGGGGCAGGAAGACCGCCAAGCCCGTGTGTCGCGTGCCCTCTTGTAAATAAGACTCAGGAGTCGGAGCTGAGGTGCATACTTCTTTATTCATTAACTGTCAGCCTTCAACTGCCTAACTTGTTCCCCTGTTTCCGGTTCCCTGTTTCCTGTCCCTCCTCTTCCTACTCGCCTGCCCTGTCCCTGGACAAAGGTCAGGCATAACGATATGACATCTCCCCCTTTTGTACAAAGTCTCACCGTCCCTCATATTTCTTCAATGAGTCGCGTTGGCCTTCTTGTTTGACGTTTCGGGCGGCTCTCTGGTTCTGGTGTCCGGACGTGACGACCCGGGTTGTTGTCGAGTCTCAGGGGGCTCTGATGATCTTGGTCACTGCTGTCACTATGGCCCGTTGAGTCAGTGGAGGTTTGACTCGGTTGGGCCTCACGGTGGTTGTTGGGATTGCATTTTTTGAAATGCGATATGTTTCTGGTGATTTGCTTGTGGTCAGCCTTTGCTGTAATCATGGATCCCTTTCGTCTGCTCACTCGGAGGGGGTGGTCGAGGTATCGACTGTCCGCCTTTGTTCGCCGGTCACTCCGGACTATCACCCAGTCTCCTTCCTGGATGTCAACGTCTCTGGAGCGCCTGCGCCGGTCAGCGTATGTTTGCATCTTGAGTTTCTTTCCGTGGTCAATTTCAGCTAGGGTGTCATGATCGATGTTTACAGTCCGTGGCTGAGGCATGTTGTTCATCATGGGTAGCCGAGTGCGAGGGGCTCTCCCCAGCATCACAGTGGCCGGGCACTGATTGGTAGTGTTGTGCGGTGTGGTGCGGTACGCCTGCAGTACTTCATTCAAGGTTTGCTGAATGTCTCGGTGTGTTAACTCAGCTTGCTGAATTGCCTTTTTTAGTGTTCCCATAAAACGTTCCACCATGCCGTTGGCTTGTGGCCATAGTGGTGTGATTTTCTGGTGTTTGAAATTGAGATGTTCCGCGAACTCTGTGAACTCACGGCCGTTGAATGGGGGCCCGTTGTCAGATTTGACTCACAGTGGGATCCCCCATGCTGCGAAGATTTCGTCCAGTACTGGAATTACTGCCGTTGCTCTGGTGGATGATACCATGTGTGCAAACGGGAACCGGGAGTACTTGTCCATGACAACAATGATGTATTGTCCTGATCTCAGTGGTCCGAAGAAGTCGACGGCGACCTGCTGCCATACCCCGTCTGGCAGTTCGGACATCTGGAGCGGGGCAGGTGGTTCCTCGCGACTTACCAGCTGGCATGTCATGCAGTCTTTTAGGGTTGATTCTACCATCTGGTCTAACGTGGGAAACCAGACACGTTCCCGCAGAGTCTTCTTTGTGGCGCTTATGCCTCTGTGGCCTTCATGGGCAAGGTTAATCACCCCTTGGCGTAGCTTGTGTGGAATTACAATCCTCCCCCCTCTCAGAAGTAGTCCATTGTCGCTGATAGAGAGTTCGTCCTGTACATGTTGGAAGGCTATAAGTTCGCGGAGGGTTGGTCCGGATTCCTGGGTTGCGTCCCTCACATGACGCCATGAGTTGGTGCGGATGCGAGCCATGACATTTTGTACAAGCGGATCCTGCGCTGACGCATCTTGGATGGCTTCCAGCGGGACTGTAGGTGGGCAGGCAGTGTCAATGACGAAATGAATGTAATCCTCAGCCAGGGAGTGAGCGACACCAGTGATGGGTTGAGGGTGTCGGGACATATAGTCGGCTGGATTTTCGGCTTTCCCTGGCTTGTGGACGATGGTATATATGTAGTCCTGGAGACGTAGTCCCCATTGTTCGATACGCGGCGGCATCTTGGCGTTGGGATTGCCGAAGATAGTGATGAGTGCTTGATGGTCCGTGACAATTGTAAAATGCTTACCATAGACGAACAGGTGGAAATGCTCGCATGCCCACACCACTGCCAGGCTTTCCTTCTCTGGCTGGGAGTATGCTTTTTCAGTGTCTGTGAGGCTGCGACTCGCATACGCAATGATGTGGCGCTGGTCAGAATCCTTGCGGTATTGGGCCAGGATTGCGCCAAGACCTACCGGGCTGGCGTCGACTGTGATTTCCGTTCTCCTTTTTGTGTCGAAGTAGGCAAGGTTGATGGCCGAGCCGACAGCGCATTTGATCTCGACGAATGCCCGTTCACACGTGTTGGACCATTCGAAGGGTTGACACTGACGTGTGAGTTCTCGTAGTGGGTAGCTGATGGTGGCGTAGTCGCAAATGTAGCGCGTGCAGTAGCTCGCCATTCCAAGGAACGAACGGAGGTCACTCACATCCTGGGGTGTCGGGGTGTCGGCAAGCGCTGATACCTTCTCCGGATCGGGTTTCATTCCATCCCTGGAGAAGATGTGGCCGTAGAACTTCAGGGTGTCCTTGTGGAATTCGCATTTACTGGCATTGAGTGTCAAGTTGGCATTCAGTAAAGCGTGGCATACTCTGTCCAGAGCAGTGTCATGTTCGGTTTGGTCTTTCCCAAAGACTAGTAGATCGTCACTGTAATTGAAAGCATTTGGAATTCCTTGTATGACTCGCCGGATGGCCTCCTGGAAAATTTCGGCGGCTGATGAAATGCCAAAGTTCAATCGCTTATAGCGGAAGAGGCCTTGATGCGTGGTGAATGTTGTGATATACCTCGACTTGTCATGGAGTTCTTGCTGGTGATAACCTTTATTAAGGTCGAGCTTGGAGAACACTGTAGCTCCATTGAGGCGCGTGATCATGTCGCTTATATGTGGGCCCGGGTGGCGTTCTCGCTCTATAGCAGTGTTGGGCGCACACATGTCCACGCATAACCGTACTTTGTTGTCTTGTCCCTTTTTAGGAACCACCACGACTGGTGATACCCAGGGGGTGGGTCCTGACGTGCACTCAATGATATCTGTTTGTAAAAGGTCTTGGAGCTCATCGTCTACAGCTTGCTGTAAATGGAAGGGTACCTTCCTATGATGCTGGGCGATGGGTGTCACGCGTTCATCAATGTGCAATTTTACTTTGAAGTGATTTAGCTTCCCTAGACCTTTGAAGAGGTTCGGGACTTTTGCCACGATGTCAGGGGCGTCTTCGGTCATGTAGAGAAGTTCCACTAAGATTAGTCTTTCAGCTGTCGGCAGGCTGAGCAAGCAGTCAGCCAGATCTGGTCCTTCGATCACGTGGATGTAGGCAGGGATCTTTCGGTCTTTAAATGAGAGCATTGTGTGGAAACGACCCAGGCATGGCAAAGGTTTTCTGGACATCCACGTGAATATGCGGACGGCTGCTGGCTCTAGTTTGGGTCGCGGTTTCATGTTGTGATATTCAAGTGCGCATATGTAATTTAATGACGCTCCTGAGTCAAGAACGAACTTTGCTGGGTGATCACCAATCTTGCTGTCCAGTTTTGGGTATCGCTTCAATCGGTCCGGGTCCGAGACCATGCAAATATACTCATCACTGTCCTGTGATACAGGCGTGTGTGATGATGACGAGTCGCTGGATGCTGGCCTGCGTGACCGATAGGAGTTCGTCGGTTGATTTCGAGAGTGGTGAGCGCTCGCGGATCGGCCTCGTGATTGATATGGGCTTGTTGATTGAGCGCTGGATTTCGACGAGCTGGAGGAGCGTCTTTCTCTCCCTTTTATAGCGCGTGCATGGTGCCGTGTGACGTGCCGGGATTTTGATGGTCTGCGCTTTGACTGTTGGGCCTGACAAGCTATCTCGAAATGATTGTCTCTCCCACAGCGGTGGCATTGCTGGCCAATCGCTGGGCATTGTCCTGAATGAGGGTAGTCCTGTCCACATCTGTAGCATGCGGGCGCTGATGATTTACCGGATCTGTTGTATCGCGGTTCTTGTCTGGATGATGTTCTCCGGGAGGTCATGGAGTGAGATGGCTTGCTTGACCTGTGGGAGCTTGGCGTGCGTCTGGTAGTCTTGTGTGCTTGCATCCGTAGGGCTTGTTCTTTCCTATCAGACTTGTGAGTCTCCATCCGTTTCGCGTGGTCCTCTGCCTGGTCGTTGATTCTTGTTAGTTCCTCGATCTCTTCAAGGGTATATTGTTTCTTCAGGAGTCGTCGACGTAGGGACTCAGATTGGCAGCCATCAATGATGCGGAGTCGCAGTGCGTCCTCTGTGTTGAAGTTGTCAAATTCGCAGTCACGTGCCAACCTCTTGATGCGCATAATAAAATCACTCATGCATTCTTCTTTTTCTTGGGTAGCTAGACTGAACGTGTACCGTTCGTAGTCCACGTTACGCTTGTGAAGAAAGCGTCTGTTAAGGGCTTCCTTTATCTCATCATATTGCGCAGTGGTTGCATTTGGCAGTTCTTTGATGATCTGTGCTATTTCTTTGCCTATCAGGTTTCTTAAGGCTATGAGTTTCTGCTTGGGGTCTTGTACTAGAGACCCAGTCATATAGTCCTCGAAATCTTCGCTCCAGCTTTTCCACGCGGGCCCCATGCTGTTGCCTGGTGTCAGTGTCAGGGGTTCTGGTGGTCGCACGTAGGGCACCCCCATGTGCATGTGAGGCATCATGACTGTATTAGCTTGGGCTGCAGTGCCCGCTGTAGCGGTGCCTCCAGAAGTGCTGGTGGTGTCAGGATCAGATATTGTGGCTTGTGCACGCCCTTCTTGAGCTTCAGTGGCTTGGGCTCTGGCAGTTGGGAGCTTCCCGCTCTTTTAAAACGTGATTTGTGGGCTGAAATGGGTGGCGCCTGACCTCAAAATGGCCGCCGTGCTTAGGTCGTGGGTTATCCGATGGCCAGCGCCTGACCTCAAAATGGCCGCCTTTTGGGACGCTGTACTGTCGGGCCTTGGTTCCTTCTGGTGATCTGCGCTCTGCCTGACTGCCACAATCATGCGATGTCTTCGCTGCAAAAGCGGGACTCACCCCCGTGTCACCTGCTCTCTCACGTCTTTCCTCAGGATGACGCGTCTCTCTCACGCCGTCTTCACACCGTTCGGTGCCTGAGACTGCTCCCGACGCTGGTTTCTGCTTTTTCGCGCTCTCCGTGCTGCGGGGTGACAGGTTGCAGGCTCGCTGGTCGGGCCGTGCACGGACGGCTGGCTGCGTGGCTGTCCTCGTGTGGGTGCCGCTCTCTTGCTGGTGCACTCGCTCTTGGCAGCTCCCGGCGCCGGTCTCCGTTTTTCGCGCTCTTTTGCGCTGCCGGGTAACGGGCTGCAGACTCGCTGGTCGGGCCGTGCACAGACGGCTGGGCTGCGTTCTTTTTCAGTGGGTGTATAGGCATCCCACCCTCGTCGCCATTGTCGCGTGCCCTCTTGTAAATAAGACTCAGGAGTCGGAGCTGAGGTGCATACTTCTTTATTCATTAACTGTCAGCCTTCAACTGCCTAACTTGTTCCCCTGTTTCCGGTTCCCCGTTTCCTGTCCCTCCTCTTCCTACTCGCCTGCCCTGTCCCTGGACAGAGGTCAGGCATAACAATATGACACCGTGGTGAACATGCCTGCCGGATTAGGAGTTTAATCCAGGGCTGGTGAACTCTGGGGCAGCAGTGTCACGGCAATGGGTATGTTAGGATCATAGGAGAGCCTAAACAGCATACCGCAGCTTTGAGAAAGCCTAGAGCATGTACTTTCATCGTGTGGCATGCACCATATCGTGCATGCCACACAGTGCTCCCACAATGGTACAATTGTAGGGGGCACACCATGTGCCCCCGCACGCAACCCTATGGCTAGATGCACCTGGGACCCTGTTGGGGCCCCTTACCTGCATTTAATCCACCTTTTTCTTAGTGGGGTCCTCACCATGAAATGGGCAGTGGAAATGCAGGTCGTAATATGGACAGTGGTACTGGTATCATCATATTCAGCCCCTTTTGAGACCGTGACAGCAGCGGGATCCTGGATTCTGGCAGAGGCAGCAATCCCATCACCACCATCTTAATACAGCAGTCGGATCGCTCAGGGTGGTGGAGGTCGGACTGCCACCGCGAGTATGGCGGTTCCAGGACCGTCATACTCATATTAGGGCTCTAAGTATCGGAGCAGTTTTTGTGTGATTCAAAAAAACTGATCAGGCATTTTGTTTTTTGAAGAAACATTTTTCTTGGGCACTGACTTCACAACATCTTAATTCCAGAGCATCCATTTATTATTGAAACTGATATTTCCTAACATGCTATAGGAGGTGTTTGGTCCTAGAGAAAGCAAGATATTGGGTAGGTTCCTACAGTGGCTTATTATTATAAAAGGTTTTCTTCAGCAGAACTAACTTGGAAACATTATTTATTAGGAGCCACTGTAGACGTATAAACTGATCACAGGAATTTAAAGTGTTTCAAATGGACAAGAGAAATGACGACCGGACAGCTTAGATTGAGCCTATGCTTTTTTTATTATCATTTTATGATTCATTAAAAACTTGTTCCAAGCAATAGTAAAGCTGATGCTTTATCCAGGCACAGAGAACCAGACAATTAATTTATTAATGATCCAGAGTTATTTTTACCATTGAAAACTAAGAATAGTCACTCAATAGCCTTATTCATGTAGAAATATTTTAACTAAAGCAAGTACAGAATTACTATATAAAGCTAAAGATATTTGGACAAGGGAACATGTAAAATGCAATGAGAATCATAAATTACTTTAGCAAGGAAAGGCTCTATACTTGCCTAAGTTCAGTTAAGACACCCGGCTATGAGTGGGTTTCATGATTCTTAAAATGCAACGTACCCTGAAATAGCTAAAGTATTAGCCGCAGTTTGAACATATTTTGGGTGGCCAACTTACTTTGTTGAAGTGAAACAACACGTTCAAACATGTTCTATTTGGCCTTAAATGCCATACTAAATGTGAGTCATTTGAGACCATTTCCTATTCCCATTCTAAAGCTGTTGATCTTTTGCGACTGTTGCCTGTTTGTTTGCCTGTGGGACTTTTGAGACCATTGCCTGCTTTATACCGGCCTACAGTCTCTATGTTGATGCTATAGATTTTACAGCTAAATTCTTTAAAGATTTATCAGGAAAACGTGCCATGTGGCCACCGTTTTTCAAAATGTTCATCAGTAGGGGGTCTTCTATGAAAAACAAGCTGCAAAATTCTCAGTTAGGCTACATTATTTTCACAATTCCACAGGAAGTAACAACACAGAGGAGTGTTGGGCCTCTCATTATTTCTATAACCACCTAGTAAATTGGTACTACATGTATCCAGGGCCTGTAAATTAAATACTACTAGGGGGCCTGCAGCACTAATTGTGCCACCCACTTAAGTAGCCTGTCAAATGCCTACCATTGCAGCCTGTGTGTGCAGTTTTAAACATCCATTTTGATATGCAAAATAAATTCTTTTTTTTGGCCTAAACCTTCCTTTTTAATACATATAAGTTACAGAGGGTAGGCCCTAACTAAAAAGCAAAATGGGCAGAGCTAAGTGTATTTAAAAAGTTGGACCTGTATTTGTAATATTTACTTAAATTGGTTTTTCACTACTGCAAGGCCCACTTCTCCTATAGGATAATATTCGGTTACTTTATGACATTTAATAATTGATAACTTTCAATTGGGTGTAGGTAGGCATGTCAAGTTTGCAGTCAAACGAATTGTAATGTGAAACCCTCTTTAATGGTAAGGTTGGATTATAAGTCACAATTCTAAAAACTGAAAAGCTGGCATTTTATTACCCTAACCATTTGGTGCCTGCAGCCTGTATCCTGGGTCATGTGCCTATGAGTAGCTGGCAGTTGGTCTTTGTGTATTTCTCCCACACAGTGAGACAAAGAGGGAATAGGTGTTCACAGAGTGGACCTTCTATGACTTGGTGAGGAACAGAGCTGTCACCTACCACACTTGCACATTACAAAGACTCAGCCTCAGCACACTCACAAAAGGTTTCAGACTAGTCTTATTTACCCTCAGCCAAGCTAGACACCAACAGGGAGGAAGTAAATTCCAAACACCTCTGGGGTGGAACCCTCTCATAACTTCTCCTACTTCAAAGCTGGCACCAAGGATAAATAATGGACCATCAGATCCACCTTTTCAGTACACCTCTAGACCTGTAGAAGACTCAGGATTGCTGTGCTGCTCTGCTGCAAACAGAACTGCCCCTCTGCTGCCCTGCGACTGTGCTGCCCTGCTGCCTGAATGAAAAGAAGTGGACCTGCACTCTGAACCCAGAAATGTCAGGGTGTCTCTAAGGTCTAGTTGCCTGCTCCCCTCTGATCAGAGGCCCAGGGACAGCAGAAAATGCTCTAACCATCTTGAACCCAGTACCTGGACTCTGTCTACAGTGAATCTAGCTAGAGCTCTGGCCCTCACTTCCCCTGATAAGGGCGCTGACCTTGACGGAGCAGTGGAAAGGTTTTCTAACTGGATTAGCCAGGCTGTTAACTCGCTTCCTCAGTCCACTACGAAGAGCCCCCCCCCGGTGCTCCCCCTCTCAGCCTTGGTTTAACGACTCCCTCAAAGTTTTGAAAATAGAATGTAAAAAACTGGAGCGGGGCTGGCGCCGGGAGTATTGTCCCCGTGCGAAGGCGGCACTCCGTACCGCTCAGAGGGAGTACTATGCTGCTATCAAAGAAGCTAAGGGCAACTTCTTTGCAGATAGAATTTCTAAAGCTAACAACAACAGCAAGGACATTTTTGCCATCGTTCGCAGCTTTTTATCCCCCACGGCGGAACTCCCCCCCTCTTTGAATTCACTCCAAAGGTGTGAGGACCTTTCTAACTTTTTCACCGCTAAGATACAAAAAATACAGGATAGCCTATGAACTACCCCATTAGGGCCGCCTCCTCTATCCATTCCGACTGACCCCTGTCCTACTGTACCCAACCAACTCCTTTCGCATTTTACCATTGCCGAGGAAAAAGACGTCCTAGCCATACTCAAATCATTAAAATCTGGCTCGCCGGCAGACCCCTGTCATGCTAGGGTCCTGAGTGGGGTGGCAGAGACAGTCGCTCCAGAGGTTGTGAAGCTGGTGAATAATTCACTCCAATCTGGAAGGGTGCCTATGCAATGGAAACATGCAAAACTCCTCCCCCTCCTTAAGAAACCTTCTGCCGATCCCTCACTTCTCTCTAATTATCGCCCCATTTCCCTTCTTCCTGCCCTAGCTAAGGTGTGCGAGAAGGTGGCCTTTAAACAACTGGAGAGATTTGTGGAGTCCTCAGGAGCCTTACATCCGGCTCAATCCGGATTTAGAACAGCATTTAGTACAGAAACTGCTCTTGTGAAAATTTCGGAGGCTATTAGGGAGTGTCTGTATGCAGGCAGCAGGGCGGCTCTGATTTTACTCGACCTCTCTGCCACCTTCGATACGGTACCTCACCTCCAGCTCCTCTCCCGCCTGTCAGACATCAGGATTAATGGCACGGCCTGGGAATGGATTAGATCCTTTTTGGATAACCGCTCCCAACAGGTGTGGATGCCCCCCTTCTCTTCATTAGATACCATGGTGACCACGGGTGTCCCTCAAGGGTCTACATTGAGCCCCCTTCTGTTCAATGTCTACCTTACCCCCCTGATTGGTCTGGTGGAGAAGCTGGGTGCCAAAATTATGGCTTATGCTGACGACAGCCAGCTTCTCTTTACCTGGAAGGGGGATGATCTGCAAACGGAGGTGGCCCATCGTTGCCTGTCAGCGGTCTTTTCATGGCTGGCCCAGGCCAGCCTGAAATGTAATGAAGAGAAGTCAAAGGTGCTCCTATATGGCCATTTTCCACCTGCCTTTAGAGAGTCTCTCTGGCGTCCTGGATTTCCTTGCCCCTCAGGTGATTGCGGGGTAGCAAAAAACCTGGGAATTTGGTTTGGGGGCGACTTAGGCTTCCATGAACAAATCATGCGTCTGTCAGGGGTGTGCTTTGGCACACTGAAAGCCCTGAGAAGATTTTTTCCCTTGCTTCCCCGCGCTGCCAGGGAGACGGTGGTCAGGGCATTGGTACTGGCACGCCCAGATTATGCCAATGCCCTTTACCTTGGCATTCCAGGGTACCGTCTGGGAAAATTACAGGTCATCCAGAACGCGGCGGTCAGGCTTGTTTTTAACATCCCCAGATGCCTTAGCGTGCGTATGCAGCTGAGCAATCTGCACTGGTTACCTGTCGCCCAGCGTGTGCATTTCAAAGCGCTGACTATGACCCATAAGGCACTTCATGGTCAGGGCCCGGCCTATATCAGTTCCAGGCTCTCCTTCTACATTCCTAATCGTCCCTTGCGTTCAGCTATGCAAAGACGGCTGGTGATCCCTAGATTCCGGAGAGCTCGTCTAGGAGGGATGTCCTTTACAGTTAAGGCCTCCACTCTCTGGAATGCGCTCCCTGATGATCTTCGGCATATCAAGGAACTGTCCACATTTAAAAAAAGGCTTAAAACTCATCTGTTTAAACAGTCCATTTAGTCCCTAATGCCTCTCACGTTTACTGTATCCCCTACGCGCCAGGACACTCTCGAGTAGCAGTGCGCGATATATAAATACCTTTCTAACATAACATAACAAGTGATGCCACCCTGTACCTTGACCGTAGAATGAGGGCCTGAAGGTGCTCTGCCAGGCCAGCTGTGATCTCTCGGGCAGAATTGATGCAGCGCGATGCATCTCCCCATCGGAACCGCTGCTGCGCATTGTATCCCCGATGCAGTACCTCACATCGCAGCTCCTCAGAACCACCGCTACATGATACATCCCTGCTGCAGGAATTTGTATTGCAAGCCTTTGTAGATGGCTGCCTCAACAACGACGCGGAACCTCGCATTGCAAGCCCCATCGATGACTCCATCAGAACTGCCCCTGAGGGATGCATCTCCGATACAGGACCTTGCATTGCAGCACACAGCTTCTTTGGAACCCCGGTTGCATGACATATCCTCGACGTGGACTCCCTCAATGCTCAACAGCCAGGATTTAAGGAACATTGTTCAGCTGGACTAACTTGGTCTTGTCGTGTGTTTCCTACATGGCCAATTGCAGTTTTCCCTATGTTAGCCTAACTATGCACGTAAAATGCCTCATTCTCTTTTGCACACGTTACTATATAAACAAGCTTGAATTTGTGCCACATTGTACTTTCACATGAAGCCTGCATATGTTTTCGCGTTCTGTTCTTTTCCTGGGATTTAGTTTGGACACCAAAATCAAGGTCAAAAAACAATGTCCCTTGTTATTCTTTCTGGTCAGGCACTAGCACTTAGACATAACACAAAAATGCAGCTGTTGTTTATGTGCAAACATGTCTTGTCATATAAATGTAAATGAGGGGCCTGGTGCCAGAGGTGACCAGGACTCCAACGTGCAACAACAATATCAAATTTAGTCAATCAAACAATATATTTCATGTTATAATCACATATTTAATCATCATTCGTTGTGTTCTTTCACAGAATGCATTATTATTCAAGACAATATCATAAATCGATAAAGTTCAATACAAAGCATATCAATAACGACAAATTAAATAACATCATGAATTGCGTAAGCCCAATGCATTTCGGGGCTTAAAGCCCCTTCGTCAGGGGTCTGTGTAAGGAGAAAGAAAAAGAAAGAAAGGGGAAACTAAGTTACTTTTAGTGCTTAGGAGGACGAGTTTTAACATGTAAAATGTTGAACATTAGTCTTACCACAATTGTGGACAAACGAACCCACTTAAGGATTCGAAGGATAGCATGCAGCGTGGCAGCGTGTAATCTACGAAGATAAGTGAGTATTATAAGTACACTCAATATTTTCTAGGGCGAAAATTCATTTATGAAAAACGCACATGGGTGCTCATTACCTGAATATCAGCGGTTAAGAAAACTGAAAATAAACGGACAAACGAAATGTATCACGTTTTAGGGTCAGAATAAGCAAGTCTCCAAATAAAGCAGTCAACATATTATCTGAAAATATTCTAGGGCTCACCTGCTAGTTTGGTGATCCTGCGTTTAAATCTACAAAATTTAGAAGAGAAAGAAACCCATAAGCATAATGCAAGTGCATGCTTAAAGAAAATGTGTCCCTCAGCGATGCCGGGGCTGACCATTACCTGATGAGATCCGGCTTAGTTTTAAAGGTGATGGCAGATTTACGAGCAGTTAGACCGACAGTCACCGCATTCTGTGGAAACAGATAGCGGTCGAAGATTAAGCAAACATGAGCAAATATAGTTTGCTGAACAGAAAACAGCAACTGCAGTACGTGGAGCGACTGATAGTTGAAGGCGGAACTTACCGCAAAACTCGACCGGCTGCTCACAAAAACTCCACACATGTACTTGCTCAAACGCGATAAGTCCTTTTACCCTGTTGGCGACTCGTGAGAGAAGAGAAACGACGACATAGAGAGTGGACTGTTACGTCCTAGAAGATAAGCGCCATAGAGAAGTGGCTATGATCATACTTAATGCAACAGTATGTGCGAGTAATATCGTTATCAGAGTCTCAATCGGTGTGATGTGTGCCCTACTAGAGAAAGTGAAGAAAAGAAAACGCTGAATAAAAATTACAAAATACAAAATATTTACATTCACTGCCTATTTACAATATAGTGCTGCGCAGCATTGTTAATTAGTAAATCCTAGATGTAAATTTTCTGCCTATTTACAAACTTGCGAAGTGTAGTGGTTCATCATGATTGATTGTATGTATCAGTGTTAAGGGTATTGAGTGTATGGAAAATATTGAAAAGTGTTGGTAACACCGTGCAATTGAGATCAGGAGGGGTCATGGTTTAAAAAATTCATAGGAAGCAAACCATTTCCATTTTATCGTTGAGCCCACCTGGGGACATTGTTCGCAATTTACGAATCCAAAAGGCCTCCCTCTGGAGGAGGATCCTGGCATTGTCATAACCCAAACGTTGTGGGATTAATTCGATTATTTGAAATCTTAGCTGAGCAAGCGTATGCCTTGCATCATTCCAGTGCTTTGCCAGCGGTGATGTGAAATTTTTGTTCCGTATCCGACTTTTGTGCTCTGACAGGCGAATTTTTAGTTTTCTGTCCGTCTTGCCAACGTACAGTAGGCCACATGGACATTTAATCGAATAAACCACGTGTTCCGAGTTGCAATTTGTCGTGTGTCTCAATGGTATTTTCTCACCAGTTTGAGGGTGCAGTAGGGTATTCCCAAGTATGGCATTATTACAGTTTTTGCAGTTGAAGCATTTCGTCGTGCCCTTGTGTGTTTCATGTTGCTGGCTCACATTATTCAGTGATTTATTCAATACCTCTTTGAAGTTTTGTGCTCTTTTATATGCGAACAAAGGTTTGTCCGTGAACAAAGTTCCAAAGTCCTGCTCTGTTTGAAGAATTTCCCATCGTTTCAATATGATCCTTTTTATGTCTCTAGAAGATGTAGAGAATTTAGACACGAAGACCATTCTCTGATTACTTTTTTTGGATTTCTTCTGCAGGAGCTCATTCCTCGGGATTGACTTAATCTTTTCTAGATGTGCTTCAAGCAATTTTTTGGGGTAACCCCTTTCCAAGTACCTGTGTGTTTGTTCATCAAGACTTTTTTCACATTGCTCCTCGTCCGTTGAAATTCGTTTGATCCTCATAAACTGTGAAATTGGGAGATTTTTAATCAAAGAAGCCGGATGGAAACTACTGTAAAGCAACGCTGTGTTTTTGTCTGTGGTTTTTTTATATAGGCTTGTGTGAATGGAACCTTCTGTTATCTGTACCAGTACATCCAGGAATGGCAATGCAGTTTTGCTAATGCTGTGGGTGAATTGAATTCGCGGATTTGCTAAATTCAGGGTTTTGATGTTTGCCTCTAGTTCTGATGTAGACCGGTTCCAAATCAAGAAGACGTCATCTATATAACGTTTGTAGTATACCAACCCGTCTTGCCAGGTCTTGTCTTCAAGAATGTAGTCAAGTTCAAATTTCGCCATAAATACATTGGCATAAATACATGCCCCTGGAAATCCCATGGCTGTTCCCGACAGTTGAATAAAAAAGTCGTCGAACCATGTGAAGTAGCTGTTTGTTAAGCAAAATTCAAGAAGTTGCATAATCATCAATTTCATTTCGACAGGCTTATCAATTCTCAGTAGTGCCCACTCCATCGCTTCTAGGCCTTGCTTATGTGGGATTGACGTATAAAGTGACGTGACGTCGATTGTGCAAAGTGTCCATTCCATACAGTTGTCAGTTGAGATTGTGGAGAGACTTCTGAGGAAGTCAGAAGTATCTTCCAAATATGTCGGCCATCCCCGAATGAAGGGCTGCATCTGAGCATCAATAAATATACCTGGATTTTCAAAAATTGACGAACAGCCCGACACTATCGGGCGAAAAGGAGGATTTTCCAAGCTTTTATGTACTTTCGGGAGAAAGTAAATTCTGGGTCTTCTTGGAAACACTTGTTTAAGAAACCGTCTAGTCGTGTTGTTGATCCATTCTTGTTCTTCCGCTTTTTCTAAGATCATGTCTAATGTCTTTGCAATTTCCAAAGTCGGGTCTTGCTCAAGTTTCGCATATGTATTTGTATCCAATACATGTTCATTGCCCCGTTGTATATAGTAATCCGAATCCATTATCACCAGCCCTCCTCCTTTGTCTGCCTTTTGGATCTTAATGGTGGTGTTTTTTGCCAATGCATGTAGTGCGCTTCGCTCTGCTCTAGTTAAGTTGTTGGTTTTCCTTTTGAAGTTTATTTTGCTCAAGTCAGCTTTGACCAAAGTCTCGAATGTGTCCAGAGTTTTGTGCGAAACAGGTGCCAAAAAGTTACTCTTTGGTTTGAATTGAGTTGTAGAAGTATCCATGGTTTCTATTGGATTCAGGATTGTAAAGAAATGTTTTAGACGCAAAATTCTCATAAATTTGAAAAGTGACACTTCAGTTTCAAGTTCATTTGTATGGTAATCCAAAAAAACAGGATTAAGGAGCCAAACAAAAGCCTTGTGATAAACATCTCTAAGTATGCCCTCTCCGAGTTTGAAGAGCAACTGTTAAATAAGGGCATGTCATTTGTAAGTACGTACCATACAAATGAACTTGAAACTGAAGTGTCACTTTTCAAATTTATGAGAATTTTGCGTCTAAAACATTTCTTTACAATCCTGAATCCAATAGAAACCATGGATACTTCTACAACTCAATTCAAACCAAAGAGTAACTTTTTGGCACCTGTTTCGCACAAAACTCTGGACACATTCGAGACTTTGGTCAAAGCTGACTTGAGCAAAATAAACTTCAAAAGGAAAACCAACAACTTAACTAGAGCAGAGCGAAGCGCACTACATGCATTGGCAAAAAACACCACCATTAAGATCCAAAAGGCAGACAAAGGAGGAGGGCTGGTGATAATGGATTCGGATTACTATATACAACGGGGCAATGAACATGTATTGGATACAAATACATATGCGAAACTTGAGCAAGACCCGACTTTGGAAATTGCAAAGACATTAGACATGATCTTAGAAAAAGCGGAAGAACAAGAATGGATCAACAACACGACTAGACGGTTTCTTAAACAAGTGTTTCCAAAAAGACCCAGAATTTACTTTCTCCCGAAAGTACATAAAAGCTTGGAAAATCCTCCTTTTCGCCCGATAGTGTCGGGCTGTTCGTCAATTTTTGAAAATCCAGGTATATTTATTGATGCTCAGATGCAGCCCTTCATTCGGGGATGGCCGACATATTTGGAAGATACTTCTGACTTCCTCAGAAGTCTCTCCACAATCTCAACTGACAACTGTATGGAATGGACACTTTGCACAATCGACGTCACGTCACTTTATACGTCAATCCCACATAAGCAAGGCCTAGAAGCCATGGAGTGGGCACTACTGAGAATTGATAAGCCTGTCGAAATGAAATTGATGATTATGCAACTTCTTGAATTTTGCTTAACAAACAGCTACTTCACATGGTTCGACAACTTTTTTATTCAACTGTCGGGAACAGCCATGGGATTTCCAGGGGCATGTATTTATGCCAATGTATTTATGGCGAAATTTGAACTTGACTACATTCTTGAAGACAAGACCTGGCAAGACGGGTTGGTATACTACAAACGTTATATAGATGACGTCTTCTTGATTTGGAACCGGTCTACATCAGAACTAGAGGCAAACATCAAAACCCTGAATTTAGCAAATCCGCGAATTCAATTCACCCACAGCATTAGCAAAACTGCATTGCCATTCCTGGATGTACTGGTACAGATAACAGAAGGTTCCATTCACACAAGCCTATATAAAAAAACCACAGACAAAAACACAGCGTTGCTTTACAGTAGTTTCCATCCGGCTTCTTTGATTAAAAATCTCCCAATTTCACAGTTTATGAGGATCAAACGAATTTCAACGGACGAGGAGCAATGTGAAAAAAGTCTTGATGAACAAACACACAGGTACTTGGAAAGGGGTTACCCCAAAAAATTGCTTGAAGCACATCTAGAAAAGATTAAGTCAATCCCGAGGAATGAGCTCCTGCAGAAGAAATCCAAAAAAAGTAATCAGAGAATGGTCTTCGTGTCTAAATTCTCTACATCTTCTAGAGACATAAAAAGGATCATATTGAAACGATGGGAAATTCTTCAAACAGAGCAGGACTTTGGAACTTTGTTCACGGACAAACCTTTGTTCGCATATAAAAGAGCACAAAACTTCAAAGAGGTATTGAATAAATCACTGAATAATGTGAGCCAGCAACATGAAACACACAAGGGCACGACGAAATGCTTCAACTGCAAAAACTGTAATAATGCCATACTTGGGAATACCCTACTGCACCCTCAAACTGGTGAGAAAATACCATTGAGACACACGACAAATTGCAACTCGGAACACGTGGTTTATTCGATTAAATGTCCATGTGGCCTACTGTACGTTGGCAAGACGGACAGAAAACTAAAAATTCGCCTGTCAGAGCACAAAAGTCGGATACGGAACAAAACTTTCACATCACCGCTGGCAAAGCACTGGAATGATGCAAGGCATACGCTTGCTCAGCTAAGATTTCAAATAATCGAATTAATCCCACAACGTTTGGGTTATGACAATGCCAGGATCCTCCTCCAGAGGGAGGCCTTTTGGATTCGTAAATTGCGAACAATGTCCCCAGGTGGGCTCAACGATAAAATGGAAATGGTTTGCTTCCTATGAATTTTTTAAACCATGACCCCTCCTGATCTCAATTGCACGGTGTTACCAACACTTTTCAATATTTTCCATACACTCAATACCCTTAACACTGATACATACAATCAATCATGATGAACCACTACACTTCGCAAGTTTGTAAATAGGCAGAAAATTTACATCTAGGATTTACTAATTAACAATGCTGCGCAGCACTATATTGTAAATAGGCAGTGAATGTAAATATTTTGTATTTTGTAATTTTTATTCAGCGTTTTCTTTTCTTCACTTTCTCTAGTAGGGCACACATCACACCGATTGAGACTCTGATAACGATATTACTCGCACATACTGTTGCATTAAGTATGATCATAGCCACTTCTCTATGGCGCTTATCTTCTAGGACGTAACAGTCCACTCTCTATGTCGTCGTTTCTCTTCTCTCACGAGTCGCCAACAGGGTAAAAGGACTTATCGCGTTTGAGCAAGTACGTGTGTGGAGTTTTTGTGAGCAGCCGGTCGAGTTTTGCGGTAAGTTCCGCCTTCAACTATCAGTCGCTCCACGTACTGCAGTTGCTGTTTTCTGTTCAGCAAACTATATTTGCTCATGTTTGCTTAATCTTCGACCGCTATCTGTTTCCACAGAATGCGGTGACTGTCGGTCTAACTGCTCGTAAATCTGCCATCACCTTTAAAACTAAGCCGGATCTCATCAGGTAATGGTCAGCCCCGGCATCGCTGAGGGACACATTTTCTTTAAACATGCACTTGCATTATGCTTATGGGTTTCTTTCTCTTCTAAATTTTGTAGATTTAAACGCAGGATCACCAAACTAGCAGGTGAGCCCTGGAATATTTTCAGATAATATGTTGACTGCTTTATTTGGAGACTTGCTTATTCTGACCCTAAAACGTGATACATTTCGTTTGTCCGTTTATTTTCAGTTTTCTTAACCGCTGATATTCAGGTAATGAGCACCCATGTGCGTTTTTCATAAATGAATTTTCGCCCTAGAAAATATTGAGTGTACTTATAATACTCACTTATCTTCGTAGATTACACGCTGCCACGCTGCATGCTATCCTTCGAATCCTTAAGTGGGTTCGTTTGTCCACAATTGTGGTAAGACTAATGTTCAACATTTTACATGTTAAAACTCGTCCTCCTAAGCACTAAAAGTAACTTAGTTTCCCCTTTCTTTCTTTTTCTTTCTCCTTACACAGACCCCTGACGAAGGGGCTTTAAGCCCCGAAATGCATTGGGCTTACGCAATTCATGATGTTATTTAATTTGTCGTTATTGATATGCTTTGTATTGAACTTTATCGATTTATGATATTGTCTTGAATAATAATGCATTCTGTGAAAGAACACAACGAATGATGATTAAATATGTGATTATAACATGAAATATATTGTTTGATTGACTAAATTTGATATTGTTGTTGCACGTTGGAGTCCTGGTCACCTCTGGCACCAGGCCCCTCATTTATGTTTCAAATAGTGTGCAGGCACTAATCCAACGAGCACACATACCGTACAAACAGTTGAATCTCACAAACGAGTGCAGTCCCCACGCATATTCATTGTCATATAAATGAGCACAGGAGCCAAAAACACACACATGGAATGAGAGTGCTGAGATAAAATCACTGTGTATGCTGAGAGGTAGAACGTCCATCTGTATATGCTAAGTGATGGGGTCCGTCACCGATCCCAGAGATCTTTGATATATATAATCATTTACCTTCAGTAGAAGGGGAGGGGTGCTTAGGCTACCCTGACTTATAATATTATAGGGCTGTTCATGGTATTCAGTTTCTTAACCATGCTAACAGTATTTTTAGTATGCATTTGTTTTCCAATTGTGGCACGAATACTACATTTCAGAGCACAATAGTTTAAATAAATATTCTAAACTTGGTTCGTGTCTCCTCTTATCTTATTGTGGACAAGTACAAGTGAGCGAGTGAGAGGTTGTGTCCTGTTACTGCGATCACTGAGAGGGTCGAGAGTGCTGTGTTCTGGGGTACCAATTCACTTGCTACTCTGAAAAAGTTAGGACGTCAAGCAAGGCACTATAGCTCATCGGATTCAGGCTCATTAATACTGAGGTGGCATGGTGACACAGAACCTACATACTGATGTTCTATGGTTCCAAGCATAGTTTAATTCTTGAGCAGAATCCCTGCAACAGTCCCTGTATCCAGCCCACACTCCATTGCTGTTAGCCTGAACTGGTGACATTGTCCCGGTCAGGTACAACCAGATTACCTCAGTTGGTGCCTTGTGCTTCTAAGCTCTGTTTCACTTAAATCCTTCCAATCTACTGATTTTATTTTTGTCGCTTTGATCTCAAATAATTTATTACATTTCACTCCATGTGTCTACATTTATGTGCGATTTTTCTTGTGTGCATTTCACTTTCTTTGTCAATAATATTTTTATTGGAATATGTAAGAGCATACAGTGCACAAATATTCATAGCCATAGCCAATGGTCCCTCGCAGGGGAGTATACATTCACGGTGAAAGCTGGGCATTCAAATAAGGTAAAGACAGGAGGAGACAACAAAACAACGAGAGAGGAGGGCTCCTCACTGCAGGCTATTAGCTAGTTTAGAGTCACAGATGCTAAGATAGTGGAGGAGTCCGTCCAGCAGTTAACCAAGCCTCGTAGAGTAGATGCAAGGCCACATCATCTTAAACGTCGGAAGCAAGTTCGCCTGGTGCCGCCAAGTGGCGAAGGGAGCAACTGTCGCTCAACAGACTTGCCCCAACATGGGGCTTGAATTAAACCATTAATAAGAGAACACAATCCCACCTCCCACCTCAACCCACCCCCACTCCCCCCATGGTGGCGACAGTATCCTTAAAGGAAGAAGAAAGAAAAAAAGGGGAAAAGCACTAGACACCGGCATATTGATCAGAATTGGAAAAGGTGTAGAGCCCTAATGGTAGAAGGACAAACAGCAGAGGGGAGACCTCGAGAGAGGAAAGCAACCAGCGGTCCCCATTTGAATAAAAAAAATGTATAGTCATCTCTGAAGGTGTCAGCCATACGCTCAAGGCTAAGTTGCCTCCATAGGCGGGCATGCCACAGGGAGATAGCAGGAGCTTCCTTCTATTTCCAGGCAGCCGCCAGGGTAACCTTAGCCGCCCCGATGCACAGCCACATATTCATTTTGTCCGCCCGGGTCTGATGTTCCAGGGACGGGTAACGCAGCCCCAAAAGAACCCCGCCATAGTTGTAAGGATAGGGTAGCCCAGCATTTCCTTCATGTGCGCTAAAATCTCCTCCCAAAAGGGTCGGATAGAGGGGCAATCCCACCATACATGCTGAAAATCGCCTAGGTGCCCACACCCCCTCCAGTATCTGTCTGAGGTGGCAGGAAAGATACGCCAAAGCTTGGCGGGATGTAGATACCAGTCCATCATAGTTTTAAGGTGTGCCTCCCTAAGGAGAAATAGAGTGGTGAAGCGGTTGGTATCAGCCCAAAGGTGAGCCGATTCCTCATCTGAAATAGGGCGCTAAAATCAGGTCTTCCCGCATTCCCATATACCTGGGCCGCGGGGAGAGTGTGGTTTTGAGCAGAAAGGCGTAGATAAAGGAAATCACTCCCTTCATGGAGGACGACTTGGCAAGAAAGGCTTCGAATTTTGTCAGAGGGCGTGTAGCAGCTTCCCTAACCTGAGGATTGAGAGCCCAGTGCATGAGGTTGTATAATGATAAGATTCCGTACCCACCAAATTGAACTCTCGCTTACACTCCTCAAAAGTGAGAGGCTCACCGTCTCGGAAAAATTGGATCAGAGCTAAGCAGCCCCCTTGCTTCCAGGAATCAAAGAGACCCTCATGAAGAGCCGGAGGAAAGAGGGAGGTGTGATGAATCGGGGTGTAGGGAGACGGAAAGGAAGTCCACCTATCGTCGCCCGTAACTGTGTCCCATACCCCAAGAGTAGTGTGCGTAGACATGCTCAGATAAGTGTTTGGAGGCCTATCTCTGCGTCGGCGCCACGCCAAATCCCATATGGTCCGACCTGTCACGCTGTGATCCATATGGAGCCAGTGTTTTTCCGAATCATACAGGGACCATTCAACCAGCACCCGCAACTGTGCAGCTTTATAGTACATCTGGACGTCCGGCAGACTCACTCCTCCCTCCGAGCGGGGGCGGCGAAGCAGAGAAAAAGAGAAGCTTGCCCGACCTCCCTGCCTGATAAGACGCAGGATCATGGTTTTGAGTTTTTGAAAGAAATCCGAGTCCAATCTTATAGGTAAAGCTTGAAAAAGATAGAGAAGCTTAGGCAGGAGGGTTATTTTAATTGCATGAATGCGGTCCAGCCAGGAGAGGAAGAGCGGTTTCCATTTCGTATGCTCTGCCTGGATTTGAGCAAGCAGGGGAGGGAAATTGGCCCCGAATAGCCCCAGGATTGTCGGTGTCAGGGAGACTCCTAAATACTGAAGGGACTTAGAGGCCCAAGCAAGCCGCGTTATGGAGCGAAGCTGGGCAGCCCTCTCCGGTGCAAGAGAAAGGTTGAGAATGAAGGACTTCCCAGAGTTTATTTTAAAGCCTGACAGTTTCTCGAAGCAGACCAACTCAGTGTGTAGGCTTGGCAGGGAGCTCTCAGGTTCCATGAGGGATAAAAGTATGTCATCAGCAAAGAGCGAAATTGTGTGGGGATCACCAGTAAACGAGATGCCCTTGATGTTAGGATTCTGCCGAATCGCCATGGCTAGAGGTTCAATGCTGAGGGCAAAGAGTAAGGGAGAAAGAGGGCATCCCTGCCGAGTCCCCCGAGAGTGTAGAAAGGAGTCCGAACGTACTCCATTGATAACCACCCTAGAGTTAGGAACGCGATAGTTCGCCCGCACCATTTCAATAAATTTAGGGGAAAAACCAAAGGCGTCCAGCGCATGGAAAAGGAAAGACCAGTCGACCCGGTCAAAGGCCTTCTCCGCGTCAAGGCCCACAAGGATCGCCGGGACATGGAGTTTGTTGGCTTTTTCTATGAGGTGCATGATTCTACGGGTGTTATCGTGTGTTTGCTGCCCTGCGATAAAGCCTGACTGGTCTGGGTGAATGATGAGTGGCATAAGGTCATTCAGTCTCTTTGCGATGATAGAGGAGTAAAGTTTAGCATCTATATTGAGCAATGCAATCGGCCTGTATGAGGCGCAATGTTGCGGGTCCTTCCCCGTCTTAGGAATACCTGAAATCCCTGCCTCAGGCATGGTACCAGAAGTCCTACCTTCCTCAGCCATCTTGTTAAAGAGGGAGACCAAGTGGGGAGAAAGCTCAGGAGCAAACTTTTTATAAAAGAGAGCTGTATAGCCGTCAGGACCAGGGGCTTTATTAGATTTTAAAGAAGTGATTGCCGAGGTAACGTCTGCCATGGTAATGGGGGCAGTAAGCAGATCGTTCCATGCCTCAGAGACCTGTGGTAGCGGGAAGGAGTTGAGGAATGCCTGTTGTGCGTCTCCGTTCAGGGGGTCCCCTGTGTAGAGGTCCCTATAGAAGGACCCGAATATAGCCGCCTTCTCCTCTTCTCTGTGAGTGAGCTGGCCAGCTGAGTCCAGGATGCCTCCTATATATTCTCTTTCCCTCTTATCCCGCAGTTGGCGAGCTAAGTGTTTGCCTATTTTATTGCCCTGTGTGTAGGAAAGCTGCCGCAATTTTAGAAGGGTATGTTCGAATAAATAGCCCGAAGCTTGCCTCTGAGGGCGGTGAGCTGTCGTTGCGTTTGTTGCGTGGGGTTAGTTTTATGAGAGAGCTCGATAGAAGCCAGCTCAGTCTCAAGAGCCTCGCGTTCTCGGGCACGTTGTTTATTCAGTGCGGTATTGAGTGGCACCCCTAGGAGTAGTGAAGAGAATAGGCGCACGCTAGGACCCCAGTCCACTTCGCAGGGCAACGGGCCTGTCCCCACCTCTGGACAGTCTCCCGGATCAATACTCAATGGTGCAGGAGATAATGCTCAGCTTAGGCACAGGATCCTGCCTCTGGCAGCAGGGTGCCTAGTAGAAATGCCCCGTAGGGGAGAGGAAGGTCTAGAATGCACTCCAGTAGCCCAGGAGGTCGTAGAAAAGTAAAATGGAGTCTTAGTTCATTTCTGTGTCGCCGAAGGCAGCAAGCAGGTCATCAGCTGGACGAGAGATCATCATACCTGTACTCTGTGGCAGCCAGTTTACGTCTGATCTGAGGGGGAGAGCAAGACCGCCGCGATGAACTCAAGAGGCCTGTCCAAGGCCGTCCCCAGCCAAAAGCCCGGAAAGCAGAAAGGCCCTCCAAACCTGCCTCCAACAGCATATAACAGGGCCGTTGGGTCGGCGCAATCCACGAGCCTAGACCTGCTTCATTGCTCAAGCCACGCCCCAGGTGATCCAACAAGCTGTAGGCCGCCAAGTGAGGGTAGCGGCGTGGTGGCCCTCAGTGAGCAGCATCCCAAGTGTAGGGCAGACCTCCTGGCGCATCACCTCTTCGCGTCGGGCAAGGCGCCATGTTGAAGTCAGGCACCGGAGGACGTCGGTACAGGAGAGCGTCCAGGCCAGAGGTCCACTCCAGAATTGCCCCCACTGCACCTGTGGTCACCTGCGCAGTCCGGGGAGAGCACCCAGAGTCCCCTTCCAGGGAGACCACCACGGTAAATGGGCAAGCCGCGATGTGGTCGCGCTCAGACCACCATTTTAGATACGGGCACCGGAGTGCGCCCGGGGTCGCAAGGGCCGAGCAGCCGGCACCTGCAGCGCCTCGCCAAAATTTCATCCGCCCTCAGCAGCCCGCTACTCTCCGCCACTGCGGACTACCATTTGGCCGCTTGGGCGATGCCGCACCGCCGATCTCCAAGGCAGGAACAGCGCGTGGACCGGGAGCCGCAGCAGTCTACGTCTGTGCGGCCTTCTTGCCTGGCCACGCCCCCCATCTTGCCCGGCCAAGCCCCCCGCATTTCACTTTTTTACTGTTTGGAGTGCTGCATAAATACTTTACACATGGCCTCTAGGTTAAGCCTCACTGCTTTTGTGCCAAGATACCAGACGGTTAAGCACAGGCTTATTTGGTATTCCTTGTGTTTCACCCTGACAAGAATTGTGGTTGCTGCGTGAGTAGGGTTTCACCTCCTTTCACCAGTAATCCGATTTCCTTTACTACTCCTTTAAGGTCCATTGAATATTAAAGTATTTCACATAAAATATGTTACTTGCCTCCTGTCCACTTATGTTTCTTTACCCTGCAGGGATATTCTCCACGCTGCCATCCGCATGTACAAGCAGGTCACAAACCTTGGGTTTCTCTTGTACAGGTTTAAACAAGAGCGTTTTAAATTCATGGTCATTAGACACTAAGGGCCATATGTATCATCAAACTATTTTGCATTTCCTAAATAGCGAATTTTAAGGAATCGCTATTTAGGAAATGCAAAACGGTATGTATGTACAAAATCGCTTTTCAATAGCGATTCCTTAGCATTCCTAATTTGCGATTAGCAAATTGCTAATCGCAAATTACCCATTCATTTCCATGGGCCAGGAGGCCCATAGGAATGAAAGTGCAATTTGCGATTAGCAATTTGCTAATCGCAAATTAGGAATTTTTCCAAGGGTGCAGGGGTGTCTCAAGAACACCCTGCTGCACCCCTGAAAAAGACATTTGGGGGCATATGGCGCACATACATGCCCTAAGGACATGTATGGGCGTCATATGGCACCTTTTGTTTTTTGGAAAAAAGCTTTTTTAAAAGAATTCGCAAATGACCACCAACTAGAAGTTGGTGGTAATTTGCTAATCCTTAATGGCATTTTTTGCATATTTTTTGTTTGATACATTGCATTTAAGGAATCGCAAAATTTGCGATTCCTTTAGTGCAATCGCAAAATAAGGAATAGCAAATTTTGCTATTCCTTATTTTGCATCAAACATGTTTGATACATACCATTTGTCTAATTAGCATTCGCAAAGGCCGAAATTCGCAGAATTTCGGCCTTTGCGAATGCTAATTAGCTTGATACATATGGCCCTTGGTGATTCAGTTCAGTCCTTAATTTCATAGCAGTTCAGGATGCACAGACCTCAACAGCAACTGCCTTCCGTCAACCTCTTGATAGATGTCCTTAGAATAATAGCTGTGGCTTTTGGAGACGTGACCTTTTAAATGGTGCAGCTATGATTTGAACTACGTCTCCCCTGTCTGCTGAGGTTTTGCAAGGTGTGGAGAACTGGCTTTTCAATCAATAATCCTGTAATTGTATTTCTGCATTCACCCTCAGGCTATATGTAGTTATGGCCCACATGCATCAATATCGGCTTTTGCGAGTTCTAAATTGCGAAAAATAACGATTCGCAATTTAGAAATCGCAAAAGCCTATGCATGAATATTTTTGCTTTTTTTTTGCAATTCGGTAAAAATCGCTATTTTTACCGATTTGCAAAAAAAATGCAAATTTTCAATTGCGAATTCACAATTCCCATTCATTCCTATGGGCCAAAATGCCCATAGGAATGAATGGGAATTGCGAATTCACAATGTGCAATTGCAATTCATCAATGCATTTCAAGGGTGGAGAGGGGGGTCAAAATGACCCCCCCTGCACCCATGAAATGTACTTTTCAGCATAAGTTACATACACACATGTCCTAAGGACATGTGTGTCTGTAGCTCAACAGTTTAAAAAATGCATTTTTGTGCATTTTTAAACAATTTCGCAAATTACCACGAAGTTGAACTTCTTGGTAATTTGCACTTCCAATTTTAAAAATCGCACATTTTTCTGTAATGATGCATAGCATTTAAGAAATCGCACAATTGCGATTTCTTATATGCTAACGCAATTTTAGAAATCGTAAAAAAGATGCGACTTCTAAAATGGCATGATGCATCCCAAACAGCACTTTTGCATTCGGAAACGGCCGATTTTAAGGAATCGCACCGTTTGCGACTACAAAAATGCTTGATGCATGTGGGCCAATGTGTTTGCCACCTGTCCCCTCTCATCACTTGATAGTTGGTTGAGTTAATCTACAGAGCTACGAAGCTAAGAAGTGTTTAAACGTGCGAACTCTGCAAATATAATTAACATAACATGAATATGAACATACTTGAAATCTTCCCAGAGGTAATGTGATATTTTCTCTAAAGTGTTCTAGGATGAAGCTGCATTTCATGATTTCCATTGTTTATGTAGGTCCGTACCCGCCTGCTTTTCGTTTTGCAGGGAAATTAATATATATAAGAATATTTTACCTACTTAATAGTTATTGTAGTGACTGTCATCCGTTTGGAGCAAATAACTTACAATTTGTAGTTGGCAACGTGCACATAGTGCTCACCGATTTCAGGAAAGAGCTAATTGCTATATACAGGTCTATAGTTATAATGAATCACTTGTTCCTTTTTTGGGTAGTTTACAAAATATATTTTATATGTAATTTTGTTACCGTTCTGGCATTAAAGATTGTTGCCAATGTACAGCTACACAGAGTTTGTTTTGAATTAATTTGAAAGATTACGGTAGGCAGATCACTTCTCTCCATGTTATCATCATGGAGCCAGTTTTAGGATTTTCACCTAAAAGTAATCCCCTTCAGATGGACTAGTGTCAGAGCAAAGCCCAGTAATAGAAACATCGCCTGTTATGGAATAGCTTGAGATGGCCACCCTAGATTAGATGTACAACGCCCTCTTGTAGTTGACAACCCAACAATTCACAAAAGCACAGGGTATGTGAAGACAAAAGGGCCTTTTACAATATACAATGTACAAAAGATCTTTTAACAATTTGAAAACTCTTTCTGATTTGTAAAAATACATTTGTGACTCTTTCGAATTGCAAACATGAGCCAGCTTGAAAGGGGCGAGCCTCTCCTATTTATGTGTTGAAAAGGTATGTACCAATAGTTTGTTGTAATCGTGTTAACAAGGTGGGATTGTACCTGGTTTGCAAAGGGGGGTTGATTCTCTTTTGGGAATCATGTCAAGCAGCATTGGGTGGAGCAGGTAGTGTTCCAGGTATTTACTGCATGTTCTCCCCAACGTGTTCTCAGATAGGAAATGTTTAAAAAAAACTACACCTGTCCCTTTAATCGAAATAGACTCCTTTCAGTTAAAAAAAATGGTGTTATGCACATTCAGGGATGGAGGTCCATGAAAAAGTTGTCAGGATTGCCTCAATCACTGACTGACCCTTGCTGACTTCTTCCATACCAAGATCTCACTCATCTCCAATAACTTCAAACGCCAACCCCCTTCCAACAGCATCAACCTGCTCACACCCATGAACACAAACCTAGAACAGCTGCTCAGCCTTTGGGACCCTCTTACAACTCAAGTCACAATTTCCATCATGAACTCTGTGAACTCTGGAGCACCCGGACCCCCGTCCCTACCACACCTTCAACCTCAGGAGCAAGACGATTAGCGACAAGCTCAAGTAAGTCCTGAACACCTACATCGACTCGGCCTTCTTCCCTGAAGGCTGGAAACACACTGTAGTGAGGCCTCTCCTGAAGAAACCATCTGCCAAACCAACAGAACTGAAGAACTACAGACCCATTTCACTGTTCCACTTTCCAGCAAAGGAACACAACAACCTCCTGGACCCCTCTCAATCCAGATTTTGAGTCAACCACAGCACAGAGAGAACCTTGATTTCAGCTGCAGACAATATCAGGGCCCCCTGGACCACTGCGAAATGGCAACCCTCATCCTCCTGGACATGTCAGCTACCTTTGACACCGTTTCCCGTGACATCTTGATCAACCGACTTCACTACATCAGTATCCTGGTAGAAACCCTCAAATGGATTGCCTCATTCCCCACTGCAAAAACCCAGAATATTTGTCTCCCACTGTTCACTTTGGAACCCAGGAAAAATTCATCTGTGGCATTCTCAAGAATCATCCCTCAGCCCCACCCTCTTCTACACTTACATGATCCCCCTGGCCATCACCGCCAGATAGCACAGATTCAAGGTCATCTCCTATGCCGACAACACCCAGCTCATCCTCTTGCAGTCAGAAGACCCCTCCACCTTCAAAGCCTGTTTCCACAGATGTACGAGGAACATAGGTGACCGGATGAAGGACAACTGTCTCAAGTTCAAGACAGACAAGACGGAAGTGTTCATCTTTGGGAGCAACACCTTGCCATGGAACGATGCATGTTGGCCTGTAGAATGCTGCCCATCCCCTGCCTTGACAAACTTCTCGCACAACCTCAGCATCATCTTGGACAACAAGCTGTCTATGGCAAAACAAGTAAACACAGTGTTATCTGCCTGCTTCCACACCCTACACGTGCTCTGCAAGATCTTCAGGTGCATTCCAGTCAACACCAGAAGGAACGTCATGTAGGCTGGACTATGGGAACACACTCTACAGAGGAATCACTGCACGCCTCCTGAAGAGACTACAGACAATGCAAAACTCAGTGTCAATACTCATCCTCGATATCCCCTGAAGGACCCACATCACACCCCACCTCAAGGAGGTACACTTGCTTTCGATCCAAAAGAGATGCCAGTTCAAGATTGTGACCCACACATACAAAGCCCGGCAAAACAAAGGAAAAGAATACATCAACAAACTCATGACCTTCCACCAACCAACCAGACACATACAATCTGCCTCCCTCTTCCTGGGAGAAACCCCTGATATCCGTCGAGTCAACAGTGGAGGATGTTCCTCCTCGCACTTGGCAGCCAGAGCTTGGGACAACCTTCCCCTATACCTCAGGACTGCCTCATTCACATTGAGGGATGTTCAAAATGAGCCTGGAGGGGGTGTTCTGGGTGTTCTGCAGTCTCTTTAGGTGTTTCTAGGTGGTGCAGGTGCAGAGTGTCTTGCTGTGGTGGAATCTGCTACTGACGAGCACATGGATGACCATTTTCCTGGACTCGGTGGGGATCCACTTGAAAATCTTTCAAAGATATACAGTAACCTGAGGACCTAAGAGCTTCAGGGAAGAATAGAATGGAATTTCCAGGAAACAATGTATTTGTGGGATGTAGTATTATTTTTCCTGCCAGAGGATTGGGGCTCAGTGCTAGCTTAATGCAAGGAAGGAGACCAAATCTGAGCACATTTTCAGAATTGTTCCTCATCAGAGGTTTGTGCTGTAAATATAAAATAAGGCTTTATCTGGATCTTGTCTGTGAATATATCAGGCCATACTGAGTCCTGCCCAGCTACCACATACAGCCTTGTCTCACGTGAGGATTTCAAGAACCAAACAAGCATTTGCAATGCAATAGGTCTCGCATTAGGAAAGTTTGAGCTATTGGTATTGTAAATGACAAAATTTTTATTTATGTGTTGGTTTTGAAAATAGCGAATTTAATAGCTTTGTCATTTACAATGCCAATAGTTTTAACTTTCACAAATGTGACACCTATAGCATTTGTAATGCAATATGTGTTGTATTAACGTGACTTCGATGTATTGATATTACAAATCAAAATGGTTTTTCCTTTTTTTTATAATTAATACTTAAATTAAAGTTATTGTAATTTATAATGGCAATAGCTGAATCAAAACAAAAGAGTCAAAGATAACACCGGATGTACCAGCTAAAAGTCAATTCATAACAGTAGTAAAGAAAGACACCGTGTGTTAGTTTAGTGAAAGTGCACAAAAACTTGTGAAAAGAGTAAACACTGTATATTGAGTGAAATAAAATAAAATAAAGTGGGCACAAACCATGCCCGTGTGTTATATTGCAAAGGGTGGAGTGAAAATGCAAATGTATTCGAAAAAACAGTGAAACAGTAAAACCAACGTGTAGCACCGTGCACTCTAAACATAGCGTGTCATGATGCAGGCGATCTGTAACACACTTACTCAAACCGGAAGTGAAGGAATAGCCTGCTACTATATTTCCAACCGATAGCAGTAATGAATCTAAGTCAATGGAGATAGAGCCCCAATGTTAGCATTAGTGATTACAAATAATAATAACCTAATGTGTGGCAAAATGCTAGAAAAATATACCCACTAAAACACTGCTCTAATGTTGCCACACTGGAGATTGAAACTCGAGATGGGAAATCTAAACAAGACGGAGGGCATTGCTGTGGGGAGGGGGGAGGAGAAATGCGACACGGCGGGCAGGGGAGGGGGTGGAGCGGGGAGAGCAGCATGAGGGTGTGAAGCAGCAGGGGCCTTTGAAGTGAAGCTAAGCTTCACTTCAAAGGTGTGGGAGGAGTGCGGCTCAGGCAGAGCGCACGCTGGGGGAAGCTTCTGGGGCGGAGCGGGAAGAGCTGCTGGGGAACAGATGGCTGGCGATTTCATGCTGTGCACGCGCATTTTAGGTCAATGCGCTTGCGCATTGACCTAAAAGCGCACGGGCACAGCATCAAATCGCCAGTTAGTTAAAGTCTGTTTAAGCCCCTATAGTCTCGCTCCGCTCAATGCGCATGCGCATTGACAGGTCGCGAGACCTAAAAAGTGACTCAGTCCGAAGTTAAAACTTGGTCCCAGGATGCACAGTAAGCATATTAGTGAGGTGGCCACTGGCTACGAAACGCTGCTTTCTCACACTCGGAGCATTATGTGCTGAAAAAGAAGGGTTCAGTGAGGGCTCAGATAAGACATATATGATTTCGAGGGGCCGGTTACATGGCCAGCTATCTATCCTAGCCGCGCTGAAAGATTTTGTGAACCAGAAAACTATAAACGTTCAAAGGAAAAAGCTTTGAAGAGTTTGACCCGTTTCGGCGTTTGGAAAGGCGGTGGGCCGGTCAGCAATGGCTGCTAAGGGTCGGAGGGGCCGTGGGAAGGGAGCTCAGGTTCAGAGGCATCGGGGGAATCAGAGGCCGCGGCAACAGCGACGGCAGCCGCTTCCACAGGCTCCACTTCAGTTTCTGCTCCAGCCCCTGCCCCAGCACTAAGCGCAATGAAAAATGCAGCCCGTGGGGAGTCACGAGCTAAGGAGTTGGACAGAGCAGGAAAGACTGTACCTCGAGCGATGGAGAACGCTGAGTTGGAGGCAGCAAAGACCGCTAACAAGCATTTGCAATGCAATAGGTCTCGCATTAGGAAAGTTTGAGCTATTGGTATTGTAAATGACAAATGTTTTATTTATGTGTTGGTTTTGAAAATAGCGAATTTAATAGCTTTGTCATTTACAATGCCAATAGTTTTAACTTTCACAAATGTGACACCTATAGCATTTGTAATGCAATATGTGTTGTATTAACGTGACTTCGATGTATTGATATTGCAAATCAAAATGGTTTTTCCTTTTTTTTATAATTAATTCTTAAATTAAAGTTATTGTAATTTATAATGGCAATAGCTGAATCAAAACAAAAGAGTCAAAGATAACACTGGATGTACCAGCTAAAAGTCAATTCATAACAGTAGTAAAGAAAGACACCGTGTGTTCGTTTAGCGAAAGTGCACAAAAAACTTGTGAAAAGAGTAAACACTGTATATTGATTGAAATGAAATAAAATAAAGTGTGCACAAACCATGCCCGTGTGTTATATTGCAAAGGGTGGAGTGAAAATGCAACTGTATTCGGAAAAACAGTGACACAGTAAAACCAACGCGTAGCACCGTGCGCTCTAAACATAGCGTGTCATGATGCAGGCGATCTGTAACACACTTACTCAAACCGGAAGTGAAGGAATAGCCTGCTACTATATTTCCAACCGATAGCAGTAATGAATCAAAGTCAATGGAGATAGAGCCTCAATGTTAGCATTAGCGATTACAAATATTAATAACCTAATGTGTGGCAAAATGCTAGAAAAATATACTCACTAAAACACTGCTCTAATGTTGCCACGCTGGAGATTGAAACTCGAGATGGGAAATCTAAACAAGACGGAGGGCATTGCTGTGGGGAGGGGGGAGGAGAAATGCGACACGGCGGGCAGGGGAGGGGGCGGAGCAGGGAGAGCGGCATTAGAGTGTGAAGCAGCAGGTGCCTTTGAAGTGAAGCTAAGCTTCACTTCAAAGGTGTGGGAGGAGTGCGGCTCAGGCAGAGCGCACGCTGGGGGAAGCTTCTGGGGCGGATTGGGAAGAGCTGCTGGGGAACAGATGGCTGGCGATTTGATGCTGTGCACGCGCATTTTAGGTCAATGCGCTCGCGCATTGACCTAAAAGCGCACGGGCACAGCATCAAATCGCCAGTTAGTTAAAGTCTGTTTAAGCCCCTATAGTCTCGCTCCGCTCAATGCGCATGCGCATTGACAGGTCGCGAGACCTAAAAAGTGACTCAGTCCGAAGTTAAAACTTGGTCCCAGGATGCACAGTAAGCATATTAGTGAGGTGGCCACTGGCTACGAAACGCTGCTTTCTCACACTCGGAGCATTATGTGCTGAAAAAGAAGGGTTCAGTGAGGGCTCAGATAAGACATATATGATTTCGAGGGGCCGGTTCCATGGCCAACTATCTATCCTTGCCGCGCTGAAAGATTTTGTGAACCAGAAAACTATAAACGTTCAAAGGAAAAAGCTTTGAAGAGTTTGACCCGTTTCGGCGTTTGGAAAGGCGGTGGGCCGGTCAGCAATGGCTCGTAAGGGTCGGAGGGGCCGTGGGCAGGGAGCTGCAGGTTCAGAGGCATCGGGGGAATCAGAGGCCGCGGCAACAGCGACGGCAGCCGCTTCGACAGGCTCCACTTCAGTTTCTGCTCCAGCCCCTGCCCCAGCACTAAGCGCAATGAAAAATACAGCCCGTGGGGAGTCACGAGCTAAGGAGTTGGACAGAGCAGGAAAGACTGTACCTCGAGCGATGGAGAATGCTGAGTTGAAGGAAGCAAAGACCGCTAAAGGTATACCTGAGCTATTTCTTACGATGAAAAAAAAAGAAGCTGCTAAGTTCACTAAATCTGCTTTGGTTAAAGATTCTGCTAAAGATCTTGTCGTTATTGAATCTGTGGAGGCATTGATTGAGCGGGTTGAAGATGGGCTGAGGCAGGAGGCCGTTGCAGGCTCTACGGAAGAAATGAGACAAGAGAGTGTAAATACAAATGGATTAAATATTGCAAATGGGTTGGCTGGAGAGACACTACCTCGCGCTTACTTGATTGAAGAAGAAGAGACTGAGGTGGATAGAGAGACTGTACCGGGAAAAGAGTTAGAAACACCAATAATTCCAAATGCAGTGAACCTAACCACTACCCTGGCTAATAATATAGAGAGTACAGACTCTATCGATTTTTACTCTCTATCTGAACACTCAGTGTCGTCAGCCGAGGATCTAGCGCAGCAGTATGCTACACATATGAGTATAGAAGAAGGGAGCTTGCATAGCCTTCATAGCAGCTTTGAAACGGAAGATCAGGGTTTAGATTTCTACGACGCTGGAACAGTTCGTAGATTGCGGTTAACTCAAGATGGAGATAAATCAAAAGGAGCTAAAAGTAGGGACGGTGATATCAATGTAGAGGAGCAAGCTGAAGAAATCTCTCTTGAGCTAATATATAAGACTATGGTGTTGCACAGAGATGAGCATAGACAGGATAGCTTAAGAGTTCAGAATTCTTGTAAAAAGCTGCAAAATTCTGTCAGGCGCCTGACTAAATCACACTCTGAATTCGTGGAGAGACCAAATGAAGCTGAAGTTCGCATATCTACTTTAGAGGATGAGCTGTTGCAACAGAAGAAAGCTTTGGAGGCGCAACTCGCAAATAAAGACGATATCAATTGGAAGCTTACTGATTTATAAAATCGCTCACGCAGAAACAATCTGAGGTTTTTACGAATTCCGGAGGGCAAGTAGGGGTCAGACCCCCGAGGATTTATGATAGAGCTTTTGAAGAAATCATTTCCTGAGTCTACAAGATGGGATTGGGATCGAGAGGTAGAGAGAGCACACCGGTTCCCCTTTAATATCAGAACAAATCACCGTGATCCAAAACCAAGAGCTATGTTAGTGGCATTTAATAGCTTTTTGGCGCGTGAAGAAATCTTCATTAAAGCGCGACCAGATAAGAAAATTAGTGCTCTTAGATGTGACTTCTTCGTTCGCCCTGACCTTTGTAAACAATCTGTTGATTTGAGATGGCAGTTTAGACAATTAATTCCAGACTTCCAATCTAAGGGAGCCCAAGCTTACCTGATGTTCCCAGCTAAAATGAAAGTTGTGTACAGAGAACGTAACCATTACTTTACGATGGCTGTTGCTGCTAAAGCCTTTATAGATACTATGTAACTGGTGTAATTGGTTTAACTGGTTATATATAACTATATATATATCTGATATGATATGCTTCAATTGCTGACTGAGGTGTATAGATGTTTATGCTTATGTTTTTACGACCAGCAATACACCTATTTTTTGCCATTTCTTTTCTCCTTTTGCACTGCTCCTTCTCGGATGACAGCGGCTTAAACACTTTTTTGGGGGGAATTTTGCTTTGAGTAGATAACATGCCCGTGGGTGAAGACAGGTAGATGGGGGCTAACTCGCATCGCCAGGACCATAAGTCCTAAAGCCTCAACGAAGGGTGGGGGAGGGAGGGATGGGGGGATTTTTTGGGGGGGGGACTGCAGGGGGGGTGCACAAGGGGGGAGTGGGGGGAAAAGGGGGGAAAATGTTCTTGAACACAGCAAACTGTGTAAAAAGTATGGTACGGAGGAACCTATAGTTTTTGTTGATTTTAACACTCCAATATATTGGGATTGTTTGATTCCGCATTCTTGTAAAATGTCTATGATGGCTTTGGATAAGTTCATGTATATTACAGATTGTGACAAATGGCATCTAAACGATTGAAAAATTGTTCACTAAATGTATCAGGGCTAAATAATATCATAAAAAGACAAAAGGTTGCAGCTGAGTTGAGATATATTGCACCACATCTGGTATGTTTGCAGGAAACTCACATACCATGGTTAAAAAGAGATGTTTTAAAAGAACTTGGATTCTCATTAGTGATCACTACCGGACAATCTAGCCTGATACGCGGAGTAGCCATTATGTGTAAGGGTAATAATGTAACATCGTCCGACAGCACATACTCAACAAAGTCTCCTACGCCGACAACACCCAGCTCATCCTTCCCCTCTCCAAAGATCCTGTCACCACCAGACTCAGCTTCCAGGCAGGAATGAAGGACGTCACACCCTGGATGAGCAGCAGCTGCCTGAAGCTCAACTCGGAGAAGACAACGGTCCTCATCCTCAGACCCTCCCCCACTGCATGGGACAACACCTGGTGGCCAACCACCCTCGGCAGCCCGCCCACCCCCACGGACTATGCCAGGATCCTCAGCATTATACTCGACTTCTCCCTCTTCATGACCCGACAGGTCAACACCGTCGCCTCCACCTGCTCCAACACCGTCCGCATCCTTTGCAAGACCTTCAAATGGATCCCCCCGAATCAAGAAAGACTGTCACCTATGCACTCATAACCAGCAGACTGGACTATGGAAACGCCCTCTATGACAGAATCAACAAGTCTCTGCTCCGCAAACTCCAGACCATACAGAACACTGCAGCCAGACTCTTCCTCGGCATCCCTCAACAAGAACACATCACCCAACATCTGCAAGACCTCACTGGCTCCCTGTCAAGAAGAGAGTAATCTTCAAGGTACTCACCCATGCCTACAAATGCCTCCACAACACCGGACCCCAATACCTCAATGAGAGAATCTACTTCCACATACCCAAGAGAAACCTCCGATCCGCCATCCTCGCTGAAACCCCGTGCATCTGCAGAGCCAGAACGGTCGGAAGAGCCTTCTCATACATCGCAGCCAAGACATGGAACGAGCTCCTGATAGATATCAGAAACACTCCCTCTCTGCACAATTCAGGAAGATGCTCAAGACCCGGCTCTTCGACTGACCAGAGCTGCTTATCCCCCCACCCCCCAGCGTCTTAAGACCCTCACAGGTGAGTAGCACGCTTGACAATTCCCTCATTGATTGAAATGCAGACCAGGTCTATGCAGGTGCAAGGGAAACTCCTCCCACCACTTTAAATGCAGCCAAGGTCTATTCAACCCAGTGCTGAGTCACCCAGGAAAAGAAGGACACACCTCAATCCCCCTTGTGACTGTCTAAAGTGTATACACCCCTATCTCCTGTCAGTGTAAACTAGAGATTGAATACACAACCAGACAAGTTGCAAGAGTCATAAGCACACAGAAATGCCCACTTCCAAAAGTGTCATTTCTAAAATAGTAATAAAAAATCCGCTTTCACCAATAAGCAGGATTCTATTCACTTATATTCCAAACATACCAAACATAGCCCGCTACCCCTTTCATATCAGAAATTACCACTGAAGCACATCTCAGGCGATTCCCAATGTAAACCTATGAGAGGGCAGCCTCACAATGAAAAACTAAATAGGTTTGTCACTACCAGGACATGCCACACAACAAAGGTGCATGCCTGACCTTTTACCTACACGGCTCCCTTCCATAGGGCTAGGGCCTACCTTAGGGGTGACCTAAATGTAGTAAAAGGGGAGTTTAAAATGTGGCAAGCACTTTAAGTGTAATTACAATACCCAGAAGAGATATGGGGTAAGGGAACCAGAGGCAGGAGGTACTAAGAGCCGGCAGCCTCCAACATATAATGTTCAGCACAAATGGGGCCGCTCCCAGTTAAGTGACCTAGGTGCTACAGTTTTTATTTTGTGAGTGCGGGCATCTCACAAAAAGTGAAGGACTGGTCTCACACACCACCTGGTGTCATGCTTCATCATTGACCAGTCCTCGCCCTCTAGAAACTTGGTTTGGGAGGTGGGAGCGGCCTCATTTGTGCTGAACAAGCACTTTAAGTGCCACGTCACTGTGGCAGTAAACTGTGCATGCAGGCCCTGTACTGGAAGAGGCCTGAGACAGATTTGAAAGGTTACTTCAATGGGTGGAGCCAGCAGCTCTGCAGGTCCACTAGGAGCATTTAATTTACAGGACCTGGGTATATGGGATACTACGGTACAAGGGACTTACAGGTAAATTAAATATGCCAAACAAGTATGGACCAATCTTACCAAGTTTACAAGAGAGAGCACATGCACTATAGCACTGATCAGCAGTGGTAAAGAGCCCAGTGGTATAAAACCAACAAAAACAGGTCAGAAAAAAGGAGGAAGGCAAAAGGTTTGGGTATAACCCACCAGAAAGGCCCGTTCCAACAGTGAACATCATGAAGCAAATACCTTTGGAAGTGAGTGTGTGAAAATGCTCACACTGTCTATAATTTCAATCAGCAAAAAAAAATTAGCGAAGGTGCAGAAGGATCGGGAGGAAAGTGCCTTTCATCCCTGCTCTGTGGTGCTTTATCTCACTTTGCTTATGAAAGCACAGAATACATAACAGGAAACTGAGAGTTGCACTAAAAAAAATGACCCGATAGCTCAAAAATTGCTGTGAAACTATCCTTTTGTTATCCAGACAGCATTCTTAAAAAAGTGCAAGTGCTTATGTTCAAGAAACATGGCCGAGTAATTTCCCTCACAAATCGACTTTTATCCCACCACAATGGGCTTTCTGAGGATAATTGAATCAAAGTTCTTAACAGTAGTTTAACATAGAAATGGCATAGTTATTCACAGGTGCCAATCCTAAAACAATGCTAAGAATGTAAGAAACCCAGTCAGGTGCATCCAGGGTAATGTAGGCCCTATTAAGGGCCACTATGCCAAATTATACAAACATATAAGGTGCCATTTGCCTTGTTAGGGAAGATGAAACGGTAACCATTTGAAGAACATAAGTGGTGTTGCAGGTGCAAAAAGAGCTTATATGAAATTCCTTCCCATTGTTGCCCACTGCCTGTTTACATTTACTCCGTGAAAGTTTGCAGACAGTACCATCTCCACAGCAGTGAACACATTGATAGGTTAGCCAGTTCGTTCATGCATCGAGGTTTGGTGCCGACGTGACTAGCCCCAATTTCTCTAATAGGGAAACAGTCGGAACACCGTAGCCTCAACCACACGTGTTCGAACATCGCAAGCATATCACGCTTGCCTTAACTAAGCATATGTGAAGTTAAGGCATATGAGCGGTCTAGTTGCTGGCTACAGCTCGGCGGAAGAGCAGCAAGCATGAGGAGGAAAGATAGGAACGAGGCAGTGAGGTAAGCGTGGTTTTGGGGGGTGTGTAGTAGTTTGTTTGGTATGCGGGTAGATTTCAGGGCTGGGGGTTAGGAGTTTTAGGGCTCAGGGCAGGGAATGGGGTGGGCAGTAGTTTGTTTGGGTAGGGGGGTCATTTTGGGGGCTAGGGGTTTGGGGTAGTTTTCCGGGCTGGGGGGCAGTGTACAATCTAATGGGTCAGTTGGGCTGGGGCAGGGGTAGGTGGGGTAGAGTTTAGTGGGTGGGGTCTAGTTTCAGGGCTCAGGAAGGGGGCTGGGGTCGGAGTAGTTTGAGGGGCTGAGTTTTAGGGCTCAGGGCAGGGGACAGAAAAGTGGCAGTTTTCAGGTCGAGGAAGCAGTTGGGCCGGGGCAACGGGGAAGTGGGGGTAGGTTTTAGGCGGTGGGGGCTGGTTTTAGTACTCCGGGAGGGGGGCTGTGGTTGGAGTAGTTTTTAGGGGCTTGGGGTCGAGTATTGAGGTTCAAGATAAAGGATCAGGATGTTTATTGGGCTGGGGCGGGTGGAATAGACGCAAAGCAAAAGCAAGGAGATGATGGACGGTGGGTAGAATTGACCACAGGAGGGACGATTTTTAGGGCTCATGGCAGAGGGGCAATAGTGTGATCTTTATCACACATGTCCCTTCACCAATCATGTCTTTACCACGAAATTGCATGGGAAAGGCAAGCGTGGTAAAGGCATGGTTGGTAAGGACGCATTCATGGTTAAGACTGCGTGGTTCAGGCATGCGTTGTTGGGGCATGCGTGGTTCCATCACACAACCTCTCTAATAATCTCCACCTTTGACAATGTAATTTAAGCTTTTAAAGGTAGAAGATCTTTTAACATATAGCCTGATTGTAACATATACCAGTGCTTCTTTACAAAGTCCCACAGCTTGCCATTCTGACTTGAATACCTCCTAAGCAATCTTACTCCTGTATTTGTCTTGTGTATTTATTTATGCGTTTTTATATAGTGCATACTTTACCCAGAGGTGTCAGAGTGCTTTACAATAGAGTGAAGGAAATCATGCTGCCTCTCAGAACTATCAAGTCTAGTCAATTGGATGTCTTTCAAATCAGCTTTCCTCCTTGCTTCATGTGAAGAGGTGTGGTGCAGCGGCCAGGGCAGCTGACTTTTGGAGCACAGGGTTCACGGTTCGGGCTCCGGCGGCACCTTAGCACCATGTCGCTCTGGGCAACAGTTCACGTAATTTCCATCCCAGCTCCTTGAGACCCTATGGGTGAGTAGATCGTGCTTTACAAATACGGATTTACATTTACATTTTCTACTAACTTGGTTCCAAAAACACATCCGTCTGAACACCTTTACATCATCCCATTGGTCAATTCCCCACAATGGGCTTCATCAGTCCAGCTTCTCTTTGCTCTTATAAGCTCACTGTGTGGCCTTGAGAGCACTGCGCGTGTGGTATCTGTTAGCCCTCAGCACTGCATTAGATATGGTTTAGTGCTGGAAGAAGCCCACAGATAAACATTGATTGTGACCCTAACCAATGATACCCCTAACTGGGCTTCTGACACTCTTAATATTGATTTCAAATTAATGCCACCTTAATCTAATTAGGCATTTTCTATGTTAAATAAGACTGTAGATCTGTATTTAAATTACTTGCAAAGTCCGCCCAAATGCGTGAAACTTAGCTTTGTGAGTGGTATTAGCCATCCATGTTTTCATGCAAGCAGCCACTTGCCCTTTTAAAACATGCATTTTGTGTAACAAACGGCTTATTTCATAGCTATTACGGACTTTACACTGATTTCTCTATTGAGGTGTGATTTACAATATTTCCCACCACTCATCAGCTTCTCTTTGATGTGTAGCTGTGCTTCGAAATACCTCCCTCTGTGGCTGCCTTGAACGCTTAAGGACAATATGTCATGCTGCAACCCTAGAGACAGAAGCCACCAACCAATAGAATTTGTTTGGTTGTGAAAGCTCAAAGGTGGCATTTGCTAATCAAGAAAGAAGTGACATCTAATCAGATGACCTTTAAAAATGCAGCACATTGACACGGTTGTGGCTTGGCCCGAAGCTGTGTGAGTCTAGCCTGTCAAGACATGTAGCCCACAGCAGTTAGCATTATAAAGTTTTTAAGTACTTACTTCTAGTATCACCATAGCTACAAATCCCAGAATTTAAACTATTGTTGCATAGGCAGCAAAGTAAATCACAAAAGAATGGCCACGTTGAGTTCTGAACTGGCAAATTAAGTTTTCAAATTGTATTTAGATGTATTAAAATTGATTTTTGAATGGGGTGGTGATTGCGATATGTTTCTTGTGCCAGGCCAGCTGCAAAGACTGATATATAAAGGCTTCTAGAATCAAAGAGAAGACAAGCTAACTCAGGGCCAGATGTATGAAAAAAGCATTTTATGATTATCAAATTGCGAATCTCTTTGGTAATCGTAAAATGCAATGTATCAAAAAATTCACAAAAAAATACTGATTCGGTAAAATTCACATTTGCAAATACAGATCAACAATTTGCGATTCTCAAATAGCGAATTCGCAATGTCAAAGAAACACAAAATTGCAAATCTACTATTCTGATGCAGCATGATGAACGCACAACCAGGAAGTTAGGTTTCCCATGTTGTAACTGTGGGCCTGAGGCTGTGTAGACGGCTGAGAGCAGGAGCACACCAGTCATGAAAACAACCAGAGTGCAGAGGCAGGCACAAATACCCAGCATGGCATCACAGAAGAAGGCAAAGGAGGCTCTAGGACATAAAAGAAAATAAAAATTCAGCGAAAAAGAATTGTAGGTTCTAATTGAGGAAATGGTCCAGACGCATTATCAATTATTTGGAAAAAAATCCCTCCATGTACCATAGTTCGAGAAAAGGTAAATGTGGCTCGACATCCAAGGAAAAATCAACACAGTAGGGGTCACACAGCGCTACATTGAATATTTAAGGAAGCGCTGGTATGATTTGTGGTCAAGGGTAAAGGAGAAGGTGACAATCAGGCGTGAGAATGCCAAGAAGACTGGCGGAGCACCATCTACCCAGCCTGCGTCTACGCCCCTTGAGGACATGGTGGAGTCAACCCTACATCCTGAGTCTATCAATGGTGTAACAGACATCGATAGCTCAGCTGCCCCCCCACCAACCAAGGTAGGATGCATGCTTAACTACACTTGCCCCATAACTCACAAAATGCACTCTTAGTAAGCCGAGAAACATTTTTTAAAAAATCACACTCCAGTCCGCTTCTTGGCTACCACTCAGCAATGCATCATTGGAAATGTAGTCAGGCACACAAGATTAAAAAAGAAATTCTAGCAGCATAGGCGCAGTTGAGACCCACATGCAAGTGACCAAGGAACACACCATTTTTTTGGTAGATCAAATCCATTTCAATTGAAGTTCTAAATGTCACAAAGCTGTACACACATCATACTGAAGTAGTTATGTTACATTCACAGATACCCCAGCACCGCAGGGTGACAACACAGCAACACATGTGCTAGAGGAGACCCAAGAACAGGCAGGGGAAGAAGAGACAATCACCACAATGCCAACAGCACCTGCACCAAGAACACGCAGTGCATTGCACGCGCAAGTTATAGTGAGTCCATCTAACTATAACGTGGGAATTTCAATGGTTTTCCAGCTAACTATAACTGGTGTGAAACCTATGTTTTTTTCAGTGAATTTAATAGGTTTTTTAAATGCTAATTCCTAACTATAACTGGTGTGAAACCTATGGTTTTTTCAGTGAATTTCATAGGTTTTTTAATAGCTAATTTCTATTTTATAATGAATCCTATATTGTATATTTATGTAATACTATTTTTTTATTTATTTATTTTTTTTAAAAACTTTTTTTGCCCTGGAGCACTCTCGGTGCGCGTACCGGTGAGCGCACCGGTAAGCGCAGTTTTGCGGCGCGCCCCGGTGCGCGTACCGGTGAGCGTCCCGTTAGCGCTATTGCCGCGAACGAAAACAACATTGTGACGTATCGCGTAGCCGCGACGCCATGCGTCATAAGACACGTATCGCGTAGCCGCGAGATGCGTCTTATGACGCACGGCGTAAGCGCACCTGGAAGCGCCCGAGCGCATACGATCGTGCAACGTAAGCGCCCCGACGCGCTTTCGCTACGCGCCCCCAGGCACGTAGCGTAAGCGCGTCGGATCATGTGACCTGAAAATAACACTTTTCATTGGTTCCTAACAGTTTTTTTTAACAAAGAATGAAATGCCCACCCATTTCCTTCACTTCTTCTTTCACTTTTGTGACTGCAAGACCTGCCTTTTTGCTGTGGAATCTTTGGCTGTCGGACCATCCAGCAGTGAAGATGACTCCAATGAATTTCTTGATGAAGAGGCTCCTCAGCCGAAAGTAAAAGAACACTTTATTTGGAAGTTTTTTTCTATTCCTGATGACCAGAAAAAAGTAAATGCTCCAAAGGTGGAGTGCAGGATTTGTCACACTGTCCTGTCACGGGGTGACCCCACTAAGAAATATTAATTTGGTAACTCCACAATGATTCCCCATGTGGAGAGGAGGCACCGCCAGAATTTTGCCCGGGAAAGTGTCAGGGCTCTGGCACGAGAGGCTCCCAGTGATGGGGCCTCTACTTCAACCGGAGAACAAACTGCGTCAGGGAGAGAGCAATCACAAGAGCAGATTCCTAACATCCAGCCTGCTTTTAATAAAGGTGTTATTAAATGCAGATATTGCGATAAGTTACTTTGCTATGGGGAACAAAGTGCTCTGCTCATGGTTCGAGCATTGGATAACCATCGCTGCCGTTTCCAGCCCTAATTTTGTTTTGTTTTTTTGCTCCTGTTGAGCAGTTTCCCATTCCCTGTTTTTGTTTTTGTTCTAAAAAAAGAAAAAAAGAAGAAAAAAAAAGTTCTTTTCAGAACTACCTCCAATTCTCATCAAAGAGCTGTGTTCTTAAAGAAATGAAAAAGAGTAAGTAAAATGACATGATTGTGAAAGGTTAAAATAAATTTATTTAATCATGCAGACCCATGGTACGCTCCCCGGTACGCTCCCCGGTGCGCGTACCGGGCGCTCCTCCCGCGAAAATCGAAAAAAAATATATATTTTTTTCCCGCGGGGCCCTTTTATAGCCCCACATCAAACCTAGGGAGTCAGGGGGGTCTACCCTGCCCCCTTATGATCATTTCCCCCTTTGTTTTTGCCACCTCTTGTGTCCCGATCCTACCGAGACACAAGATGGCGGCCGCTCCGGACTGTTTGGAATGTTGACAGACACCCGAGAGCCAATCAGCTTTCTGCTCGCGTACTCGCGTAGCGCGCCGGGTGCGCTGCCCGGTGCGCGTACCTGGGCGCGCTTATAGATATATATATTTTTTGGAACCTAAATTACTCAAAATCCTCTGGAGCACATTTCTTGAGACATAGCAAAGGCACATCGGGCTACCAGTCCCTACAGTTTTGCCAAGTTTGGTGGGAATCCATTCAGCCGTTCGGGCTAAAAGTGAGTCCAACCGCCCTAAGGAAATTAACATGGAGAAAACACGTTTTGGGACCCCCCTTTTATCTCGGCCCCCGCTTGACGAATCCCCCCCAAACTTTCAGGGAAAGAGCAGAGCGGAACGGGCCATTTGAGAAATTCGCGAAAATTCGTCCACCAGCGCCAAAGTTATTCCCAATAGAATGTTGCGGATTTCCTATGGAAACTAGGTCCTAACTATAACTACCTACTGGCGACCGCCAGTAGGTAATAAAATATGTATATATATATATATATATATATATATCGACGACAACCCTCCAACTGAATGAAAGGAAGGAATCCCAGGCAGGGAAATACAAGTGGGGTTCTTTATTTGAAATCCATGTAGCCGGGCATAATGCATTTCGGATTAAACTCCTTCCTCAGACGCCCCTAGCTGCTGTATATATATATATATAAAAATAATACATATTTAAAAAAGAAAATTGATATATTTTTAAAAACATATATATGAACATGCATATATAATATACATATTCACTGAAAACACCATAGGTTTCACACGTTATAGTTAGCTGGACATTTCACACATACAAATCCATTGAAATTCCCCTGTTATAGTTAGTTCAGCTAACTATAACTCGTGCGCCCGCAATGCACTGCTGATGACATCACATATTACATCACTCATGACATGGTCAGTGACATCACTCATGACATCACTGATGACATCTCAAATGACATCACTGATGATATCATCCAGTGAATGTGTGTCTTTCTGAAAGATAAAATATTTTTTATATATGTATATCTATAGGTCGATGGAAGAATAAATGGGTAAATAAGTGTCTAAATGCATGTTTTTTTTTAAAATTGATTGTATAACTGACTTAAGTGTATCTTAGTGAATACATATATTAGCGAGTACTGTTTAAATATGTAAATATCTGTATCAGTGTCTCACTTTGTGTATAAGTGGCTGCATGGGTTGGTGAGTAGCTACATGAATGTCTATATGGGTTATTAGTTATTTTTTTGAGTATCAGAATGAGTGTCTGTATGGTTTGGTGGGGGTATTACTTAGCGCACAGATGCATGAATGACTGACTCACTGTTTGTATGTGTTTTGAAGACAGCATGTGTGCATGACTGTATGGGTGGATGATTGTGGGTTTGTGTTACTATCCTTGTGGGGACTTGGGTGTGATAACACACTCACGCTGTGGGGACTTGATTGCACTGTGGGGACCTGAACCCAGGTCCCCACAAGGTAATGTCCTTCAAATGATAAAAAATGGCGTCAGGAACATCTGTGCCAATTTTTACAACTTTTAAAAAAATTGTCTTGTGGGGACCTGTGTTTCAGAAAGTGTGTTTATATTTTTGCTCCCTCTGCCCCCATAGACAGGAGGCGGTACTGCAGTCTTAAACACACTTTGCATTTTAAACACACTTTGTTCCCCAGGAACCCAAGTTAGCAGCAGATAGCACAGATAATTCAAAGGAAAAGCTGCAAAACCCGGGGTTAAAACATATTTTTCATGCAAAGTAACATTTTCCCCATTTAATAAAGTAAAACTGTATTTACATGAAAGTTTTGAATTCAGACTATTTGAGTTTAAAAATTGTTTAACATTGTTACAAGCAATTTGGATACGATTTGAATCCCAGATTACATCACTATTGTGGTATGACCCTCATCTGTAATTAAAGAATGATGGTGCATTAAAACATGATACAATATAAACTGATCTGATCGTTTTTTACAAATTTGATTACATATTAATATGCACTTTGGAATACGTTCTTAAGATGATGGCTAGATGAGTGAGTGCCTAGAGTTGCATTGTGCTAACAGCTATGCTCTCTCAGATGACGTACTGCAGTAATGTCATGCCCACAGCAATGGGAAGTTTAATTTTAACAGAAAAAGCATGTTCTTAGAACATTAGTGACATTCCTAAAAAATATATTCAAATATTGCCATAAGTTGAAATTACATTTAATTGAATTGCTCAAACTGTTCCTAATGCTTTACAAATTAAATCAGCTTCATTCCCACAGATTGGTGAAGACCGGTCATATAACAAGCATTGGCAAAGCCAACCGGTGTCACCTACGAGACAGCTACTGGCTTTGACAGAGTTTTTTTGCCCTGTTGTACAGCAGCATGCCTGCTGTGCCTCGTGGATGAAATTGAAATTCAACATTTTTAAAGCACTATGATGCAGCCAAAACAGACCACATCATGACATTTATTTTTCTTGCTGGCAGTAGGGTGGGGGCGTGTGAGGGGTCAACACTATCAATAGCGGGGATGGGGAAAAGAAAAATCACTGACGTTGCCACTATTGATCACAGTATATAAAGAAGTTGTCAGAGCCTCTTTGGCCTTATTCAATTATAAAACGTACACTATGATATATATCAACCGTAGTGAAGTAGGTGCAGACGCACAGACTCCTGGTTCACCCTAATTAGTGGGTATGCTTTAAAAGACAAAAAAAGGGGAGGTGGATAGAAGACGAAATCCCTAGCTTGCATTTGGGCTTACATTGCCCTTCCTACTGCATTGGCACCCACACGTATTACAGTTTGGACTTAGTGCTTCAGCTAAGGTGCAAAGTTCTGCTGTAAAATGGGCACCTTCATGTTGATGTCCACTTCAATTTGCCCTTCCTGTGTATTTAAATATAGTTTGCCTACCAAGATCATACTAGTTTAACTACAACATACTGCAGTAGCCTAGGCCTTCCTTATGAGTGTGATGGTCTTCAAGTCGGAAGGGTGGAGAGGATGTGGTGTTATGCTAGAGCTGCAAACTTCAAACTCAATTCTTGACATTAGCTTGACATTCTGTGATTCTGGTCAAATCACCTATTCTCCCTGTGCCTAAAGAAATTGTACATGACTTAACTGGTGCTCATGTAAAGTGCTTCAAAGTGAAGTGACACAAGCACAGCACTCTTGGGAATGAGGCATTTACAGAAGTATGCGAGAAGCGGCTTATGTTGCTTCACCATTTATGTATTTATAAAGTTTTATATTTATTTAATTATTTATTTAAGCAATTTGTAGAGCGCACAAATACCCGTGGGTGTCTTGGCGCTGTAGACGGGAGAGGCAGTAGTGAAGTGGTGTGCTGCTCATTGTAGTGGTGTGCTGCTCAATGTATGACTGGGAGCAGGTGTGCCACAATGGTGCATCCCATGGCACCACTCCTCCTGCTACAGCAACAAAGCAATAGGTACTCAAATCAAATTCCCATACTCTGTCCTGCACTTAATAATCAAGGGCCGCACAACGGGGTGCTAAATCAATGCAACGCATCCGAGGCGATTCGTTAAGTCCTGCAAGGCCATATTCCAAAGCCCTAAGTGGCTTGATAACTCAAGAGTAACTGTACCCCAGGGAGGTATTTCATGGGTGGTGCATAGTTGTTCCCATGCAAACCCCATGGATTTTGATGCATTCCCAGATTTACCATAAGTGGTAGACCTGGGAATGCGCCAAAACGGCTATGCCTCTGCAGGTGAGACATAATGAGGAGAAAGACGTTTATTTCCCCTCATTTTATCCTGCATTTTGCAGCACACATGGAAAGAGGAAAATGTCTCAGGGGATTGTTTTTGCTCAGGTAGGGGCGCCTTTCTGCACAAAAACAATCATGCAAGCAATGCAGTGACCCTTGCACCATGGTGCAAGAGTGCCTGCGTTGGTGCTAGGCAGCACATTGTGCACCAGCACAGGGAAAAGCAGAAGGGTGCTGCACAATGTTAAATACAGCGTAATCCTGCCTTTTCCCTATTACATAGTGCAGCAAAGTCACTTTCTGCGCTGCATGATATGATGATAAATATGTCCCAGGCTTAGGTTCTGGGCTTTTAATTATATTTTTCTAGATAGGTGCTTTAGTTTCAGACAGCACAGCTCAGAAACAGATACAGGTAACCTTTGACTACTGTTATGGAGCTATAATAACTAAAAATAATGCAGTAACAGAGAAATCTGGTGTAAATGAGTTTTCTTTACTCAGTACAGGCCCACAGAAGCAGGTGCTTGGCTCAGTGCACCAGAAAAGCTTGTGTAAGCCCTATGTTAAACTCAAGAGAAAATACAAAAAAATATATATCCACGCTTGATCTAACAAAACACACGCCTGTTTATTTTGCGCATCCCAATTGTGTCTACATTATTGTGTATATTGGAGTAGCTCTTTCCATTAGGAAACACGCCTGGCAAACCTCGTAGAGCAATGTTTATTATTGATGTTTCTGATCAGGCAACACTATGGCTTTTTTTGCAGTTTATGTAGGTGAACCCGACCCAAATGGTTTTGGTGCACTTTACATAAGCACCAGTTACATTAAACAAGTTTTAGGCACGTGGAGATTAAATGCTTAAACTCGTAAAACCTTAAAAGAGAGATGTGCGTGGCTAGCTTCTCTCTAAACTCCGAGAGGCCTTCTGAAAAAAGTATCGAATGCTCTGCTGTTTCTGTGAATCCTTCCTGCTTCGAGAGGAAACCCGAGGCAGGACTTCAGGATGCCCGGCCGGAGATGCAAATGCACCTCTACGCACAACAAAGGGGTGACATTAGCATAGCTAAAGACCCGTCCGCTCTTAACCCAGACTGGGGGATGGGCCCTGCTTCTAAGAGTGCACCTTTCTACAGAGATGCAACATGAAGGGGATGAGGTGTGCACACCCAGGCTGTCTCTGCACAGCCACAATATACCATCAGATAAACAATTGCAACCATTAAGTGATGTAGGATTTTAAAGGCACAGAACATTTTTTATGTGTACATTTCATGTTAGATTTAATTATAAAAACGAAGGATACTGTTTTAGCTAAAGTGATTAAATAAAAGCACTATGTACAAAACACTTTTATAATCAAATACTGCTTTTCCCAACATGAAAGAGTGGTATTTTATTTCCTGCTCTCGTATGTTTAACCCCAGTAAAGAACGAACGCACATTCTCTCACCATTTAACAAAAAATGTGCACCTGTTTGAAAGCGGACTGCAATGTAGAGGAAGAGTAATCGCCCCTGTGTAGGCACAGATAGTTAATAGCTCTCAGTTGCGCCCATCCCCGACCCTTCTGATACACAGTGTGGAAGCCTGGGGGGGGGCTAAAAGCACCCCTTGAGGCTCCGTTCAAGGCGTAGCAGCCGCAGCCGTAGCAATGAATATGAAACACATTAACAGCTCGGTGGGGAGGTGCTGAAGGTGCAGCTCTAGGTCCTGAGCACTTATCTCTCTTTCATGTGATATTTTTTAATTAAAAAAAAAACAACCAGCACCCTGATAAAGGGCAAGATACGCATAAGTCAATTCAGTTTTTTTTTTTGTCTCGCAACATCAACATTTTCGTCTCTCAATACATTCATAACAGGCGCTCTTTGGAGATTTTCCCCGTGTGAACCTACTGCCTTCTGGTCAAATTGAATAGTATATCTGTCGTTCTTTTTCATTGTTAAGGCATGGAGTGGCCTCTGACATTAACATTTGTGAGTTTGTGCTTTCTTTTCTATAAGAGCACTGAGGCCTTTCAGCAAATGTAATTTGCTGCTCTGCTTTTTTTAAATTTTGCTAACTTTTTTATTCTCACAATTCACTGTTATATTGTGTGTAATGCCATGCCATCGTCGTAAAAGTAAATTTGGAACGGTGCAAAGGTAAAATCTAAGTTTATTAGCTTACTCAGAGCCTAATTATGCAGCACGGTTGAGTACATTATGGGGCAGGAAAAGGCAAGTTATGTGGCTAATACATACTATTTTGTGATAGTATTACATATTTTTTTTCATTTTTACACTTGTTAACGCAGGTGTGGGCATTGGTTGTACTTCATTAGTAACAGTTTAACACCTATATTTAGCCATGAGAAACAGAAAGATAATCAGTCAGACTTTGCAAAGGGCCTTTACTGTAAGGCAACATGTGTCGCTGTTTTTCTAGCAACTTTTGAACCATTTGAGGTAGAATATTTTTATGTTAAAATCCACAGGATATGCAGCAGATGAAGGATTATATGGAAAATACAGCTAGTCTATAATAGTGCGAATTATGCAACGGCTGCACAATCACATAATTACAGTGACACTGAGTATAGGAAAAAAGAGACATGAACAAAACTGATTGACTGCCTTTCAACTAATAATCTGCTATTTAACTCTAAACATAAACCCATGGGTGAAGTGCTACTTGCCTCAACACGCATCAATGCCTCATCAGGGGTAGTAAGCATTATATATAGCTTTAACTGGGGCTATTACAACATTGTGACAGGCACAAATCCCAAGCACACCACTGACTGCAAGGTATACAGGCCGGCCACGGAGTCACATTGATCCCTAAGTAACAGTACCTTGGAAATCAGAGTCAATGGAGGGTGCACAGCATCATGGAGGGGAAGCGTTGATGGGCCAAGGCGAGGGCTGGCTCCTTACTGCCTTATGGGAGGTGAGATGTTGAGTCCACGAGGCATCGAGTTTGGGCTGGCAGGGGAGGTGAGGCGACAGTGAGGAGTCAGTTCCATTCAGCAGTTGGTGTTGATGAGTCCAGGAAGTCACCCTCATCGGTTATTGGCTCCGCGATCACGAGATGCAGGCGCTGGTGACGTCCGGCATAAGTGCAAACTCTGGCGTTGGGAAGAACAATAACTTGCAGGTGTCGGTGGCTGTCTGAGCTGGGGTGCACACATTTATGACCCAAGGCCATGCAATGTGAGAAACTCTCACTGCCTTCATCTTCAACTATGAAGCCCTCAACTGTGCCCCTTTTTGAATTGACATCCTCAACCCAATTCCACCCAGACACCTATGGGTTACTCAGTTCACAGTATGCACTAGACAAGAATTCTATGTTGCATGAAAAAACCTACAGAAAAATAACATCTGGCAAAACTAAATTACACTTGAAGTGTAGTATAAGTGATGCAGTCCCTGTTTACATTTCACATGTTTTTTCATGCTAAAAAACATGAAATGTAAACAGAGACTGCATCACTAACCTGAATTACTGTTGGTTCGGTGCCAAGGCTTAAATCTGGATACCGAGTTGCACAGTCTACAGCTCTGGCCATAACACCACATTCTGGGAAGAGGGAGGAAGGCAGGCAAAAGCCGCATGAAAGATCGGCTTGTTTTTTGGATCAAGGTTATAACAGAACCTCAATCTGAGGCAGAGCCAGGATTCAGGCTCAAGCCTGACTCATCTCAGTGTCCTGACACACCTCTAATTTGTTTGATTGGAGAATCAGCTTCTGCCAGAATTCCAGAAGAATAGAAAGAAGGAAGCTCCGATGTGGAGTGGGACGTTGTTCTGCACTTTATGAGTGATGTAATAGAATGCCCATCATCCTAGATCTGCGTATGCATGGAATGTATGCAGATTGGCGTCCTGCGGAACAGTGGTGTCTAGTCTGGTTGGTGGAAGGAGATGCAACTATTCAGATACGTAGTGTCTAAGTTGTCTATTGCCTTCACTGAGTTTGTGAGGTGTTTGAAATGAGTGCGTTTGTTTATCAGGAGTCAGTGAAGCTCCCTGAGGTGTGGTGTAATGTGAGCACTATGTGGGATGTTGTGGATGAGTAAACCTGCTGAGTTCTGAATGATTTCTAGTCTTCTAGAGGGTTTCTTTGTGATCTCAGAGTAGAGGCTGTTCCGGTAGCCTAACTTGCTAGTGACCGGTTTTCTAGTGTAGATTAGGAGCCATTTTTAAGATCCTCCTTAGCCATTCCAGAGTGTAGTGATGGTGCTGACTTGTGCATTTATGTCCAGTTTGCTGTTGATGATTGTGAGGTCCCTGGTATAGGTGCTGGGTGTGGTTGTGGGTCCGAGTTTGTCACCAATTGGAGTCCTATGGCAAAGTGTTCTTGACGAAAATTACTAGTTCTATCTTTTCAGTGTTAAGCTTCAAACAGTTGACTCCCATCCATTTAGCAACTTTGATCATGCAGGCTGTGAACTTAACTCTTCTGTTGGGCCTCTTGTCTGAAAGGGAGAGTATGAGTTGTGTGTACTCGGCCAGTAGCAGTTGGTGACATTTAAAAGTAGCATTTTGTAAACGTTGGTTATGATTTTTATGTAGGTAGCGAAGTGAGCAAGCTTAATGGACAAACATGAAGTTTGGGAGATCCTCCTCCAGAGAATAAAAAAAACAATTAGCAAATGGCGCAAACCAATTTAGTGAGAAAGCAAAGTTTGTAAAGCAGTGGTAAATTATAGTCTTAAAATATTAAAGAAATTGAAAATGTCCCCGTATCTTACTGCATAAACATGCTCAACAGTGCCTGTAATGTGAAAATTGTACAGCGCTACAACTTTAGGCCAAGCGACTTGCACCACATGCAGTATAGACTTGGAAGAAAATGCTCTAACCAGGTTTCGGGAAGCACCCACACCTGCTGGCTGCAATCAGTCATATGGAAATATGTGCAGACAGGTTTGAAAGTGGGATGAAAAAAGTGGGAGCTTTCTAAAAAGGGAAATGAAAAGTAAATTTCTCTTTCCCATAGTGTGTCACTCGACCAGCATTTTGGTATCTTTCTGAGATGGTACTGTATCCTTATATATAACACAACAACTGACATACACCTAAAACCTGAGAGTACTATTTTCTTTGTCAATGGTTGTTAGTTGTTTAAGATAAATGAGTACCAGCAATAATGTGTAACAAATAATTAACGTCGGAAATGTTTACATTCTGAAATTGTGAAACTGTGAATTAAATATTATCAAGACTGTGGAAGGGGCATATGACACTTCGTATAAACGCAAGAGAAGAATAGTCATGTTCAAAACATCCCTGTGCTCAGATTCTAAATGGATCTCTTGGCTGCAGTTTTTTACTGTTGACCATCAAGTGCTTCTTAAAACAATGTCAGAAAGAGCTGGTGTTCTTAAACTGTACTGTTCTGCTTTGCATTAGTTATTCCAAATGATACTCTTTTAATTAATCTCCCTCATTTGCTCTCAGATACTGCCAACATCACATGGAGAGTAACCTGTGCCTTAACTTTGTCTACAGCACTTTTCTTTATCAGCATGGCACTTTTTACCAACTTTATAGACTTAGACTAGGTTGGCTATCCAATCCATGCTAATGACACCCTGTTCCATTTTATGCCAAAAGAAGATGTTTTAAATTTCAGAGTGCAGTTCTGTTTTTAAAAGGCAAATGCTACACTAACCTAGATCGAGCTTTAGGACTGGATTGGCAGTGCACCGACTGGATTGGCAGTGCACCCATTGCCTGACCTTAGGACTGGATTGGCAGTGCACCCATTGCCTGACCCAATGTGATCAACAAAATAGAGCTTTAACAGTCCTACTGAAAGTGAGGAAAAAATTTAGGATCCACTCACATGTAGCTTTTCCTTAGTACAGGACTTGATAGGGATGAATTTGTGTTGTTCTGCTACAAACACTGCTTGAATTGCAGGTTTTAGCTTGAGGCAAAATGTATGCTCATTACGGAAGTTAGTTATGTTGTCAAGCCAGTGATAATGATCATGGCTATGCACCTGATCTATTTGTTATTAAATGTTATGACAAAGCCACTAGACCTATCATATTTTTGGTAAAAAGCAGATGAGAACACTATTAGGCATTTAAGTGTGGATCTTGATTACTCTATTTTAAAACCTTCAGCTAGGCATTTTGTTAGATGGAATCTCACAGATTACCATGGTGGGCAATTTGTTTTGATGTTGGCCACCCAGTGTGACAAACCATGGATATAGAAGGTATGCCCTGTCCAAATTATTGCTAGGCTGTAGGTATATTGATTGGCCAACTTTAATTTTGACCCCTTCCTAACTTTATGGCTGTTTCCGATAGTCGCCTTGTGCAAAAAGCTTACGCTCAAAACTTTAGGACTTGGTTTCGATATGGATATATTATGTCCAATGCCATAGATCTAGTCTATTCATACATTTATATCCATAAAAATACATAGAGGGCCTTTGGGTCAGCTCTCTTCTGTCAATGCATTGGTCTGTCTGAGTGTCATTTACACTCTGCTTCCATTCATGAAAGTGAAGTGCATGGGATAAAGGTTCAGTTGCCATCAGTCATCCTCTCTCTTGTGAATGACAGCTTTTTCTGATCATGTGTGCACAGGCACCTGAAGATGAGGGTGCATTAGGTCAGGCCTAGTTGGTCAGTCCTTTAGATTGTAACATACTGTTCCCCTTTTATTTCTTTGCTTTTCTTATTTTTATTCTAATACTTCTTAAGAGGCTTCTACAGTCGTCCAGGCGATCGTAAAGGGTCACTTGCTAGCTCCTCCTTTCATCCGCAGTACACCGCATCTCTCTTGGCCGCTTCCTCTACACCAGGAGACCATTATGGATATCATATATCATAGGTTTTCCATTCCAAGATGGGAAATACATTGATTCTAAATGTGGTGGCCGTTCATGAACTTTGAAACAACCACATGTCCTTGATGTAACTTTAGCACACTCAGGCATGATCTGAAATACCTCCTTGAGTATACAACTGGTAGCATTGAATTTAAAAACAGGGCTAAGCCAATACTAAACTTCATCCCATGGACACAGGATACAAATGTGTACTCTTACCTAAAGGGGGCAGGTGAGGCAATCCCCAAATATCCAACAGATTGAAGCCTACAACTTTGAGTAGTGCCCTCTCATTATTGATATACAAATGTGTCAAGAATGGCATGTAGAGGCATCCCCCAATAATCTTTTTTCCGTTTTCTGTAGTAGTGCACTAGTCACCAAAAAGTGCTTAAATACCTCATCAAGGGTAGTAAGCACTATATAAAAACAATCACAAACTTCAAATCACCGCTTACTACTTCACAATTTCTGATGAATTCTACAATCTAGATAACCTGAAGGCAAAGATGGCTTTAGTACCATTTCTTGTGGAGACTGAGACCACCGTAATCCTGGAGTCCATGGTAATGATTTTAATAAAGATGTGCATCGCCTCAGAGTACATCCAAGAATTAGGAGGATTAATGGCTAAGGTGTTCATGAAAAGTGTGGCTTAACAGTTCTATGGGAGAAGAGTGTTTGACAGTGGAGGAGGGAGAACCGTTTTTGCTGACTACTTGTCCCACTTAGGCCCTCATCAAAGCAGGTGGTCTGCGCCAAAATGCCCAGAATGTTTTTTTCCTTTGACATTATCAGGAGTGTCACAAATATAGATGTTGTCCCATCTGTTACAATCTTCCCATCCTACATCGCACCAAAGATCGGCAGCCAGAGATGGAATTCAGTTGGTCCCCAAAAACATTCAACCTCTTCTCTGTCATATCAAGCCTAGCATGACATGGTGTGATATTAGAGCATTTTGTTGGGACTTCCTGTAATATTTTAGTGTGTCCTACACTGACCAATATTTTAATTGTCAGATGTTCCTTCATGGTAGAGTCATGGTTCTCCTCCAGCATTTTGAGGCTAGGATTGAGACGTGAACTGACCATCAGAAGTCACCACCAAAAGCAAGTGTGGCCGTCGGAGTCTGGAATCAGCCATCAGTATATGTCCAGACATATGCTTCATGAATCCTAGCCAATAATCAATTTTAATATTGTCAATAGGTATTAGAAATTGGGTTACTGGTTGACTGTGGTGTGAGCCCTATTCAAGCAGCAACCACAATCGTAGTCAGGATAAGGCACAAGTAATTCAAAAATTAACCTGTGCTCAACCCACTGAAAGCTTGGCAATGAAAAGTAAGGCTTAACTTAAAGGTAATGTGTAAAGTATTTGAGTAAAACGTCAAACAATAAGATACCACAGTAGATCAGGATAATAGAGCAACATGCAATCAATGAAACAGGACCAAAATGACAAAAATCCAATCGGTAGACCTGAAGGTATGAATTTTTAAGACTGAACTGTAAAATAGCACCTAAAAGCAAAAATCACCAACAGGGATATCTGGTCACATTGGACCAGGTCAACATCAAAAGTTCATGCAGACCATGATGGAGTGCGGGTCAGATACAGTCCCAGATTAGTGCTGCTGAAGTTGTACCTTCCCAAGACTGTGCCAAGAGTCCTGTTTGCAGTAGAGAGGGTCACAGGGAGCATGGAGAGTGCTGCTGGCGGTGGTCAACATAGCGCGAAGAGCAGGCTGGGTGTCGCGGATGGCAGGCTGGAGCTTTGCATCGGCAGTCCTCCACAGCGATTGATGTTAGCTGTGCGAAAAGAGAGACTGGTGGCTACGTGCGCTGACTTTCGAGGCAAGGGACATGGTTCTGGTGCGACTTGTCCTGAATAGCCCAAAGCTTGATTTCAAGAGCTCTAGAGCCACACTAAAGATCCAGGACCTGAGGGGCATCACTTGAGGGTAAGAAACTAACTGACCATGTGTCCAGCAGCTGTTAGGGAGCCTTTTGTGTCCCTGAAGCTGAGATTAGGAGGCCAGCAGATTAGCTCTTAAGTCACTGTGGCCTCCTGGGTTCAGGATGAGTTGCAGGTCCAGTTCTTCTTCCCCAGGCAAGAGGGTAGCAGGCAGCAGGTTAGCTCAGAAAGGCAGCAGTCACTGTAGAGCAGCAGTTCCTGTAGAGTAGCACTACTTGTAACAGCACAGCAGTGCTTCCAGGCAGAGTATCAACACAATCTGAACTGTACTGAAGTGGTGGTGTTGAGGTCCTTCGCTTTTACACCGTTGTGCCTTTGCAGTGGGGAAAAGCCCCTAGAGGCATGCATTTGAAGTGCACAGATGCCATGCCTTCCCTGGCTCCAGACTAACCACAGGGGATACGAAGCCCTTTGTGTGGAGACAGGACACAACCTATTCAAGTGTAAGTGGGGCTGTGCCAAGCAGTCACGGCCCATCCAATCACACCTAAGCTCCCCTTGTGTACATGGTGTGTGGCTGTCTAGGAGAAATACACAAAACCCAACTACACCCAGTCATGTGACCCAGACACAGTCTGAAGGCACAAAAGCGTAAGGCAAGAAAATGGCAACTTTCTAAAGCTTAACAAAGAGAAACAGGAGTTGGGCCAATACCACGTCAGCAAGGCTAGGTGACTAAAAATAAAACAGCAATTGAATTGGGAATGCTGACAATCCTTTAATATATTCACTTCTTTTGTGGGCACGAAAATTAATTACTGCAACCACCATTTATTTTTTCATATTCAGAAATGTTATAAATCATTTTTGCATCAAAAACAAATTGACAGTTGACCAACATACATGAAAAACAATACTAGCATATTTTTTTAAATCACATTAATAACCCACAAAACATTTAAAACAAATCATAACTTACACGTAAAAAATATCAACAACCTATTCACACCTGGGCGTACAACTAAACATCCTTGTAAACCAGTTCTGAATTGAATAGCCCACTAAGAGCCACAGTACTTTAATCATTTGCCTAGCTTCTATCAAGTGGGCAAATCCAGAACCGTGACAAAAATAACTTGAATTCAATGAATGGTGCCAGGAATCTATTCTTTACATCATTTTAACCTAATTGTGATCCCTGTACACCAGTAATGTATTTGAAGCATGCAGGAGCAGCTGATTCTATTGTGTTCTACTGCAGCCTCCCAGAGTGTTCTAAAAAAAACTAGAGCGCCAACAGTCTTAATTATGACAAAACCATGGCACACTTGTAACCATGTTGATTGAATCAAACTGGTAGAACTTAAAACATTTAAATTAGTAAGGAACATAATGAAGGGTTCATCTTTTTGTGTGAATTATGGTTAGTGCTGTAGAAAGAGTGAGTACTCAAATATCTTCCTCTTCTATTTCATTAAAAATATTCTGACATGCAGACTGAAACATGCACTTTCGATACCAGCAGCAGATTGCCAGTTAACTTCCTGGTGATCAGCAGCTTTACTATAGTGTTCTATTGAGCAACTAGAGTGCCAACATTTTGAATTTATGCCAAAATTGTGGAACATCTGAACACCATCTTAATAGAATGGAAGTGGAAAACTGAAAGCATTTTCATCTGAGGATACTGCAGTAAATGAGGAAATTAGGGAGCTACATAACAGATAAGTCTCCCAAGATGTCCACTAGTGAAACAAGCATTTGCAATGCAATAGGTCTTGCATTTGCGAGAGTTTAAGCTATTAGCATTGTAAATGGAAATGCCTTTTATTTCTGTTTTGAAAACCAACACTTAAATAAAAGGTACTGTAATTTACAATGCCAATTGCTCAAACTTTCGCAAATGTGAGACCTATAGCATAGCAAATGGTTTTTGATTTAAGGCAATAGTAACATGATACAAAGACATTGAAACAACACCACACTTTTGCTAGCCCTGTGTGCAGATGCCAAGGAACATGGCGGAGCTAAATACATGAACTGTTTGTCTTCACAGATCATCTCAAGGGCATAAATCAAGTGTTGCTGCACAGCACAGGCATAATGACACCTGCAAATCATGGGTGCTTTGAAGTTCAAATGAAAAAAATGAAATCTATAGCATCCAAAAAGGAATATAGATGTTTTTAAAGAAAATTGTTTATAGGGAGAGCGGGCTATCTTTGCTATGCCGTAATACTGTCTGCATAAATTAGTCAGGATTTCGAAATCCAAAGTTTCACCGTGGTTAACGCGACAAGGGAAAGGAGCAACATAGGCATTGCCAGGCCTTTTCTGCTCACTCCCAGGCAAGACATACAAAATGGCCCCCCAGGGACCCAAAACCGGCCCCCACCCTGGCGGCCCACCTGGGAAACGCCTGGTGCGCGCTACGGCCAGCATGGCCCTGGGGAGAGAGCTGTTGTCCCCTGCATAGGTTTTGACTCGAGCTAATGCAATGGAGCACTATTTTAAGCTCCAAGAGTGAGAGTGCAAGGTTTACTTTTGTGTTCAGGAGCGTGCTAGCCTTGTTGTTACTGCTCTTCTTAGTGACAAGTAACCGAAATAGTGAAAAGAGGAGAAAAAGAGTAAGTATCAAAACCGTCAACGGTAATATAATAACGTGCCTCTAAGTGAATTGTGCCATAGCAACAACGTAGCCCACTTCCTGTGTGGATGAAATAAAATAAAAAACAACTCAAAAATGTGATACTAAAACATCCTCGCGTCTTGTTTACCGCGTCTTACGAGGAAGAGCACGATCTATCTGCACGCTGTAAAAAGCGAATCAGTAAAATCACCCCGTGCTCTGCGTATACAAATTGTCTTACTGAAGTATCAAAAAGTAATCTCCGTGTCTGAAAGAAGAACGAGACGTCAAGTCGATGTCAGATTTTATATGGCACTAAAATAACTTGAAAGTGAAAGCACCCCGTGCTTCAAGTATTCAAACTATCTTACCAGAGTATGAGAATGTAATTTCTGAATCTGAAAGAAAAGCCAAACATCGAGTCAATGTGAAACTTAGTGTGACACTACTGCCGAACGATACATGTGTGGTAACAAATTACTATTCGAGACTGACTAAAACGCTCATCTCTTGTTAGCGTGTAGCAGTGGATAAAATCCACGTCTCCTCACGGCTGGTCACAAGCGTGCTAGGGTAGTGCGATTTAAAGAGACAATGTGAAGTCCTGTACTTTGCTGCCCAATAACCAGCCCTCCAGAGCCTTAGTAGAACAATCTACAAAATCAGTCCAGTCCTGAGTCTGTGTCTTCTGGGTATCCCCGAACATCAACCTGTACTGTTCAGTGGTTAAGCCAAACCCATCAATCAGAGCACTCTTCAGGGCTGAGTAGTTTTTAGCATCCTCATCACTAACTGTTAGGAGCTTATCTCTGCCTTTTTCAGAAGAGGAGAGCCATAAGATCGCTGCCCATTGACTTTGGGGTACCTGCTGTACTTTGCAGGCTCTCTCCAAAGCAGTTATTCATTTGTGGATGTCATCCCCTTCTTTGTAGGGGGGCACAATCTTGCTAAGGTGTCTATTCTCATAGGACCTATCTTTATCCTTAGGGATATTGCTGCCACCAGTGGGTTCTAACCCACTCTCTCTATGCTCTCTAGCACGAGCAAGCTTCTCTTTGGCCAAGGCAACTTCAAGTTCCTGCCTCTCAATCCTAAGAGCATCCTCTCTCATTCTTGCCTCATGTTCCCTCCTCTGAGGGGAAGTCATCCCTCTCTGAGCAAGGCCATGAGAGCTATTTGAAGCATGAGATTGGAGAGATTCCCTGGAGTGGGATCGTCCTCTCCTCTGCCTCTGGATAAGCCCACTTGGGGGTCTATATGGGGCCAGCCCATACTGACTCCCAAGTATGCTTAAGTTAGCCTGGCTACGTCTTCTGACTGGGACCTGACTGTTTGTTTCAAGATCAGAATCATCTTCTTCCACCCCTTCTTTTTCCTCATCTGGTACTGGAGTATCAGTATTATCATCTGAGGAGGGAAAGACTTCAGCTGCACTACCTGTGTCACCTGTCTTAGGTGGCTGTTGAGCATCATACTCTTCTATGATCTCAACCAGGAACTTGAGGGTAGGGTTTGAACCATGTTTTAGCCTTCTAGAAGTACACAAATGCCTTAATTCTTGGAAGGCTAAGGCTTCATATCTCGATGCAGTCCTCAAGGGATCTACCTCTGCAGGCAAAGAACCACTGGGGTTCTCTGGATGAGACATGGTTTCTGGTGAGGTGGGGTGTTGCACCTACCTACACTATTTGTTTTCCTACAGAACCTTTCTAGGAGTTGTAGTCAGGGTGTGCTAGGCCCAGGCTCTACAACAGCTAAGTTCAGTAGAACTTAAGTATACTAAGACTTGTTTTTATATGTACCTATAGGCACCTATGTGATCTTTCAAATTATATCTCAAGATTACAAGTGGTAAAATAACAGCAAGCTCTAATCCCAACCGCTGCACACCAATGTAAGAAGTTGGCCTGGTATATGATGTTCACTATTCTAGTGAACACCTTGCATCAGTCCAAACAACCCTTATGGTGATGGTTCTAAGTCAACCTTATAGACCAGCTATCCTAGTGGTAGCGTGGACAGAACAGTCTTAGGCGAAAAGACTCTAGAGGGCGTGTAAAGCCAGCTGTTTTACCATATGTAACCCCTTGAATACCAAATGAAAGGACACCACACAGGATATATATAACATATATATGTATTTATTTACTAACACACTCCTCTGGACTCTTTATGAGATCAGAGGCCAAGTCACATAACAAGTTACTTGGTCAGAATACGTTAAGTAGCACAATTTACAGTTAGGCCCTAGGGGTGAAGCAAACCATATACTAAGAAAGTGGTATAAGTACCACGTCACGAGAAAAGGAAAGGCCTAGGGAATCGCTGGGGCTACACTATCTGAACCTTAGGTTAGGAGTAGGAGGCCCACAGGCGGCGCGTGCAGTGTCTTTACACACACGCGAGAATCAATATTAAGTCAATGGGAACTTAGAGTTTAGGAAAAGAAGGATTTAGGACACTTCTTGTTTAGCTAGAAGGAAACAACTAAAAACCTGGACACTTGGATAGTCAATACCCTTGGGAGCACCAAAGTACTCGCGTTACCTCACCCACAGGAAGCAGGTGCATAGGTGTATTGTATTGTATTGTATTGGGGATTTGTATAGCGCTCTGCTGCCCCAGCAAAGGGGCGTCCCGGCGCTGCGAGCAGAACTAAAAACGGAAGGGAATATCAGAAGAAAAGAGAACAGTTACTGGAAGAGAAGAGTTTTGATGGCTTTTCTAAAAGCCAGAAGATCCTGCATGCCACGAATAGTTTCCGGGAGGCTGTTCCAGAGCTTGGCAGCGAGCGAGCTAAAGGAACGACCGCCCACTCTGGCTAGATTGATACGGGGTATGACCACCAGATGTTGTCCTGCTGAACGCAGTAGCCTCCCAGGAATATACTTCATCAGGAGGGGGCACAACATCGGGGGGGAGGCGGTTTTAAGGATTTTGAAGGCAAGACAAAGTGCCTTAAACTGAATCCTTTTTCCCACCGGGAGCCAGTGCAGTTTTTTCCGAGCTCCCGCCGCTGAGGAGTGGCGGGGGAGGCCTACCAACGCTCTGGCGGCAGCATTCTGCACTCTCTGAAGTCTAACAACTTCCGCCTGATTAGCGCCCAATAGGAGGGAGCTGGCATAATCCAGCCTAGAGAGAATGGTAGCTTGGACAATAACCTGGCGGGTGTGACAGTTGAAGAACTTCAGCGTAGGTCTTAGATTGCGCAGGATGCCAAAGCAGGTGGCTGCGACTTTTTTAGTGTGATGAGTAAATTTCAATGCCGAGTCGACCCAGACTCCTAGATTTTTTACACAATCCTTGGGCATAGGCGGTTGGCCTAAAATATCCGGCCACCAGTTGCCGCCCCAGGCTGCGGTGTTTTTCCCCAAGAGCAGTATTTCCGTTTTTCCAGCATTGAGCTGGAGGAAATTCGCCGTCATCCAGTTGGTGATGTCGGTAAGGGTCTGCTTGAAGTGATGAGCCTCCAGACCGTTATTGCCATTGAGAGCCACCACCAACTGGGTGTTGTCTGCATAAGATACTAACGTCAGACCACTCTGTTTAGCCACTTCAGCTAGTGGTCGGACGTAAACATTGAACAGGGTGGGGCTCAGTGATGAACCCTGAGGCACCCCCTGTCCAATGTTGTGATCTTTTGAGATGTAAGGGGGGGTGGACACTTTAAAGGATCTATTGGCAAGGAAGTCTTTAAACCATCCCAGGGCCGTACCTATAATTCCAGCTTCCTCCAATCTCATCAGGAGGACCTCGTGTGACACCGTATCGAAGGCAGCACTGAGATCCAACAGGATCAGTGCTGCCGTTCCGCCGGTGTCAAGAATGGTACGGAGGTCCTCTGTAACACTAAGCAAGGCTGTCTCGGTGCTGTGACCCGCTCTAAACCCGTGTCGGGAGTCATCCAGAATGTTATTGGTTAGGAGGAAGTTGGTAAGGATGGTATTAACATGTGCTTCCATGATTTTAGCTGGCCAAGGAAGAAGAGAGATGGGCCGAAAATTTTCAGGAAGGGTAGGATCCAGAGTGGGCTTTTTCAAAATGGGAGATACCCATGTGAAGATGTGTCGGGTTTCGCCGTTGAAGCCTATTCAGACCTGAAGGAAAGATGCTGCAGGCGACCAGGAGGAAGATGTCCGGGTGGATCCATGGGTGGATCGAGGATGAAGAAGACCTGAAAGCAGAGGGGACAGAGTCTGGGTCACTAGCCAGTGACCGGGTGGAACCAGGAAGGAACCAGACGACATCGAGGCGCAATCAGGTGCTGTCGTGAAGCTTGTCTCTTCAGCCACGCGGACCAGGAGGCGTCGAGGATGACCATATGCTGGAGAGGAGCTGTCCCACGAAGGTTCTCGCAGATGGAGGGGTCGACTGCCGGATCGTAGTCAACAAGCCTTGGCAAAGGCAACCCACGCAGGATTCAAAGAAGGCTTCTAATGCAGACCAGCAAGGTCTGATGTGCCTCACCTTTCCAGGGAGGCAAGGGCCAGTCTGGAGCAATCAGACCAGTGAGTTGGTTCAAAAGGATTGTCGTCACAGAGGCTACTAGCCAACGGGCCACCAACCGGACAAAGCATTGAGCAGAACACAAGCAGAAGGGCCCCACGCAGAACTCGTGGAGTGTGGAGGGCTGATCTTCAGTGCAGGTGGAGCTCGGATTCGGGGCTTCTCAATCCCAAGTGCACAGCTGCGAGGATACCTCAGGAGCTGCAGAGTTAGCAAGCCGTGGACTTTTCAAGATGTCCGGTCCCACGTGTCTCGTCGCCTCCACGGATCTCAGCTATGCTGCAGACGTGAAGAGAGGGTCAGAGAGGTCTGGAAGTCTGGGTCTTGTCAGGCTCTGTGCTCGGGTCCCGGCGGGAGCGTCGACAAAGCAAGCCGTTGATTTGCTGGATAGTGCCTGGTTGCCCAGGGTGGTCACTCCTTGGCCACAAGGGATATTTTTCAGTCTTCAGCAGAACGTCGCAGGTCCAGAGTTTCGTTTCAAGTTTCAGTTCAGGATCAAATCTAAAGTCCTGGGGTTCAGCTCCTACGTTTGTACAACTAAAAGGGGCTGGATTACTTTCTAGGTCCCTCCTATGGGTGGGACCAGGAATGGGGGGTGGTTACACCCCCTTTCCTTTGTCCAGTTTCGCGCCAGAGCGGGGGCTGGAGTGCCCCAGCACCGGTTTGAACTGGACTATGCATGGAGCACCTAGTGTGCCCCAGGCAGTGTCTCAATCTATTCAGCCCTCCCTGTCCCAATACACAAAGCCCTGTCTGGGGTGGTGCTCGCACCTCTCCAGGCAGGAAACCTATTGTCCAAACCTCCATGACTGGAAGGACTCCCAGCAGCAGGAGGTCAGACTTGTGTCTGTGGCAGCAGCCTCCATTTTGTGATGCTGGGGCTCTGGTTAACTTTAACCGGGTACAGTAGTTTCAACATGTCTTCTCCCTCTAGAAGGGTGGAATGCTACCTCCATCGCCAGAATTGGCGAGGAGTAGTATTCCAAAGCGTACGACACCTTACACGACATGTTTGGATAAAGCCAAACCAAAGTTAGCATTTAACCGCGAGGTTAATAATGCACTTAAGGGTATATGGTATGGCAATATCATAGAACAGCTATAAGGACATGGTTTCGAAAGCTGCAGACAGGCTCAGCTCATGCTAGAGCACCATCTCACACATAACCAAGCACTCTACCTCCAGGATTGTTAAGGCCTGCCATAGGAGTGACTTATAGGGTATTATGTGTCTATATATAAGGTAGGTATAGGGATACTATACCTAAGCAAGGGGTGATTACATGACCTTGCCCCAGCTGAGTGACCAGCCAGTTGTGTCAATTTAGGTGGCCAGCCAGGGGTGGCATAATATATGCTGCAGCCCCTGGTAGGCCTTGGGTGCACCTATGCCCTGGGTACCTATGGTACACTATACAGGGGCTCACAAAGGTGACCCAATATCCAATTTGGTAGGTACCTACAGTACAGGGAGTCCATTTTACAGAGAGAGTAGAAAGCCTGGGGTCCTGAATAGCAGGATCCCAGGCCAACTAATGTCGAAAACCAGCTAAACACTAGGCAAAAAATTGGGGGTAACCATAGTCAGGTATCCACCTTCCTACACATCTAACCTGTGGTACTCAGACGTTTGCAGGGAAAAGAGGCGCAGCCTTTCTATGGCTCTAAAAAGTAACAATCCCCCTCTGGTCAGAATAGCTAGGAAAGAGTATGCAAGGGCTGTAGAGCTAGCTAAGCGTAATTGGGAAGAACACCACTGGCAGGAACTTAAAGCCGCTACCCGACTAAAAGACACCGCTGTGTTCTGGGAAATACTTAATAAAGGTATTCGGAAGGGTTCTGATCCGATTCCTAACCATATCACAGAGCACGAATGGCATGCCAATTTTCTTGGCTTATATTGTGACACTGGAACCACCCCCCTAGGTCACAGCGAAAATATCCCATTAACAGCCGGAGGGCTTATACCAGACGACTCGCTAGAGGGCTCTAGACTAGCTGAACCTTTTGAGTTCAATGAGGTTTCATCTGCTATAGCTGGGCTAGCTGCAGGAAAGGCGGCGGGTCCCGATGGCCTTCCCGGTGACCTACTGCTGCACGAAGTAAACGTGTGGGATGAGTTTATTTTGCGTATAATGAACCTGATAGCTAGAGGCCATCCCGTCCCGGACTCTTGCAAGGGTGCAGAGGTAGTTGCAATATATAAAAAGGGCAATAGGGAGGATCCTACCAACTACAGGCCGATTAGTTTAATCGACGTACCACAAAAAGTGGTTGGCAGGGTCCTCCTAACAAGGATAAGGTCATGGATGGATGAAGACAACATCCTTTCGCATTTCCAGGCAGGGTTTAGAAAGAAAGTTGGTACGATGGACCAAGTGCTTAGGTTTTGTATGCTGCATTGGAAAGTAGTGACCATCGGGAAAGGCAGTCTATACCTGGCCTTTATAGACCTCAAGACCGCATTCGACCTGGTCCCACGAACCAAGCTCTGGCAAGTGCTGTCTGATTTGGGGATCCCACTATGATTCTTGATTTCACCAAGCGTCTCCACGAGAGAAATTACGCCAGAATCAGGTGGGGGAACCAAGGACAGTTAACGGAAAGGGTGGCGGTGAATAGGGGGGTTCGCCAGGCCTGTGTTTTGGCTCCAACTCTGTTCTCTCTCTTTGTAAACCTATTCCCACCCTAAACTCTAAAAAATCCTTTACCACCCAAATACCCATACACATCCTAAACCCTAAATAAATCCTACACCCTACAAGATGAATTACCACCCAAAAACACATACCCACCCAAAACCCTAAAAATCTATTTGCCCCCTAAAACAAAAAACCCCTAAGAACCCAACAACCTATACCCACCTGAACCTTAAAAGTCCCTTGCCACACAAAAAACCCACACCCACCCTAACTCCATAAAACCTCACCAGCCACCCAAAAAACCATACCCACCCTAAACCCCAAAAATTCCCGTGCCACCCAAAAACCCGTACCCACCCTTAACCCTAAAGAAGCCCTTATCACCTAAAAAACTATACTCACCCTAAACCCTAAAAAATACCTTACCACCAAAAACCCATACCCACTCTGAACCCTAGAACTTCTCTTGCCACCCAAAAGCCATCCCTACCCTAAACCCTTAGACAAACATCACAACCCAAAAACCCATAACCATCCTAAACCCTAAAAAATCCTTATCACGGAAAAACCCATACCCAACCTAAACCATAAAATTCCCCTTGCCCCCAAAAACCCACAACCACTCTAAACCTTAAAAAGTCTCTTGCCACCCAAAAACCCTTAAAAAGTACCTTGTCACCCAAAAACCCATACCCACCATAAACCCCAAGAAAGCCCGTATCACCTCAAACCCCATACTCACCGTAAACCCTGTAAAAGACCTTACCTCCCAAAAACCCATACCCACCCGAAACCCTAGAAATTCCCTTACCACCCAAAAACCCATACCCACCCATAACCCTAAATATTCCTGTGCTGACCAAAAACCCATACCCACCTTAAACCCTAAAAAGCCCTTATCACCTAAAAACCTATACTCACCCTAAACCCTAAGGAATACCTTACCACTAAAAACCCATACCCACCTGAAACCTCAGAAATTCTCTTACCACCCAAAAACACATACCCATCATAAACCCTAAGACAAACCTCACAACCAAAAACTCATAACCAGTCTAAAAATTCCTTATCACCAAAAACCCACACCCACCCTAAACCATAAAATGGCCCTTGTCCCCAAAACCCCACACCCACCCCACACCTTAACAAATCTCTTGCCACCAAATTACCCATACACACAGTAAACCTTACAAAATTCCTTTAAGGCCAAAAATCCCACACCCATCCTAAACGATAAAAATACCCTTGCCACCCAAAAAACCCAGAGCCATCCTAAACTCTAGAAAACTTCTTACCACTCAAAAACCCACACAAACACTAAACCCTACAAGATTAATTACCACCCAAAACCCCATACCCATCCGAAACCCTAAAGGTTCCCTTGCCACCCAAAACCTATGCCCACCCTAAACTCTAAAAAAACCCTTATCATCCAAATACCCATACACACCCTAAACCCTCAAAATAAACCTTACCACTCATAAACCCATATCCCCAAACCCTAAAAATTCTCCTGCCACCCACAAACCCATACAAATGCTAAACCCTAATAAAATCATTATCGCAATGCCACCCAAAAACCCACACACACCCAAAACCTTAAAAATCCCCTTGCCACCCAAAAACCCAAACCCACCATTAATCCTACAAAATCCCTTGCCACCAAAAATTCCACACCCATCTTAAATGATAACATTTCCCTTGCCACCCAAAAAACCCATAACCACCCTAAACCCTAAAAAAAACCCTTACCACACAATAAACCTACACCCGCCCTATACCCTAAAAATTCACTTGCCACCCAAAAATCATACTCATCCTAAACCCTAAAAAAAGCTGTTACCACACAAAAACCTATCCCCACCATAAACCTCCCAAAAATCCCTTCCCACCCAAATACAATTTGGGATTTGAACTTATGACCATGAGATTGTACACAGGGCCCTGCAGTGGACATATTCGTTCACTGAGCACCCAGACCCATCTAATTACCTTTTGAAAATTCCATTCCATATTTAAAATTGCAGACTATATCTAAAAAAAGAAAATGTTACTAATATTTTAAGTATATATATATATATTTAATTAAAAACAATGTTTATTACAAATATACTAAAGTACACAATATTAATTACAACACTTGTCTTCATTACCATATTGTATACTATAAAACTTGCATTCTTAATTTTGATATTCTGTTCCACTATATTTTTGCAGTGGTGATATTTTTAACAACATATTTATGTCACATGATATTTTGGAATCAATATTTGTTTCATTCACCATATTTAATATATACCCATTTTGATACTTCTGAATTCCTGATGTATCTGTTATTCCTTGCGACATGGTGCGCCGTATACTAAATGCGGCACATCCATCATGTCGCAAGGAGGGCGCAATGAAAAGTATTGCATCACTGCTTTCACGCAGCGATGCAACACTTTTTATAAATGAGGCTTTTAGTGTTTAACCCCTTCCATGCTCATGACGAGCTCAGCTCGTCATGCAGTACACTGCTCGTGTGCTCATGACGAGCTGAGCTCGTCATGAACAATGGGAATAAATGAGTGCCAGCGCTCAGGGGAAATTGCTGCAGCATTGATGGTGTTAAGACCGTATGTACAAAATGCCCACTGCCAAAAACACGTTTTTTAACTTTTTGAAGGATTCCTTTCTTTAACATGGGCACATTTTAAGGTGTCTTTTCTCACAAAAATAGCTAGTGCATAACTATCAAATTTTGTCCTTCTCTATTCCTGAACAAAAAATTCACCGACTCCTTTTAGGAAGCCTAGTTTTATACCCCACGCACCGAAGTAAAACATTTGGGCTCACTCCTCAAATATGTTTGTGTTAACATTGTGAAAGATTCCTATAATTAAAGTAGGCACATTCAGAGGTTTTTATTCCCATGAAAAAGACAGCTGTATGTCAGCCAAAGTGACTTTCTCTACTCTTACATTATGAGCATACCAGTTCAGTTCAGGAATACAATTTGTTAGACTCTTGTATATGCTTTGCCCTTCAAATAACAAGACCATCAACACGGAGAAGTGTTTTGTAGCTGCCATGGGCACTTTTGAGATTGTTTAAGCCTGGTTTAAGAATTTCTACTTTACACTCCAAATATGAAATGCTGAACAAATAGATGTTTCAACTTTGTGAAAGTTTCCCATGCTTCACCTTGTTTGGAAGGAATGAAGGCCTAGTGGTAGCACCAAGATTCAAACAAGTGAGAGAGGGGCCAAACACATATCCCTCAGTGGATTCATTCATTTAATAAGCCACCAGACTAATACGATCGGTATGGGTTCTTCACCATACCTATCATTACACACATCACTGTGGAGACGTCAACATGACTACAATCACACATTATCACGGTGAGGACTTAAACATCACTGTAATCGCACATTCTCTCTTAGAGGACTTGTACATGGCTATAATCATGCACTTTCACGGTTTGCTATCCCTGTGCATCCCATTAATCAGTCTATCTATGTGGTGACCTGGGCATGTCTATAATCACACACTGTCTCTGTGGGGACCTCAACATCTCTATAATCACACACTATCTCTGTGGGGACCTGGGCATGTTTATAGTCACACACCATCTTTGTGGGGACCTCAACATCTCTATAATCACACACTATCTCTGTGGGGACCTGAACATGTCTATAGTCACACACAATCTTTGTTGGGATTTCCACATCTCTATAGTCTTACACTATCTCTGTGGGGACCTGGGCATGTCTATATTCACACACTATCTCTGTGGGGACCTGGGCATATTTATAATCACACACTATCTCTGTGGGGACCTGGGCATGTCTATAATCACACACTATCTATGTGAGGACCTGTGCATGTCTATAATCACACACTATCTCTGTGGGGACCTAGGCATGACTATAATCACACACTATCTATGTGGGGACATGAACATCTCTATATTCACAAACTAGCTCTGTGGTGACCTGAGCATGTCAATAATCACACACTATCTCTGTGGGGACCTCAACATCTCTATAATCACACACTATCTTTGTGGGGACTTTGAAATCTCTATAATCACACACTATCTTTGTGGGGACCTGGGCATGTTTATAATCACACACTATCTCTGTGGGGACTTTGAAATCTCTTTAATCACACACTATCTTTGTGGGGACCTGGGCATGTTTATAATCACACACTATCTCTGTGGGGACTTTGAAATCTCTATAATCACACACTATCTCTGTGGGGACCTGGACATGTTTATAATCTCACACTATCTCTGTGGGGACCCGGGCACGTCTATAATCACCCACATTTTCTTTGACAACCCTAGTAATACTAGTCACGAACCATCTCTGTGGGGACTTGAGCATTACTGTAATTACACACAAGCTCTGTTTTGGCTTGAGCATCATTAGCTTCGCATTCTCTGTATGGGGCTTTGTGAATAAAGAAAAGTAGTAAAGTTTGACTTTTGGTCTAAGTTTACATTTGTGAAACTGAAAAGTAGAAAAGTTAGATTTTTTGTCTAAGTTTACCTTTGTGAATCAGGCCCTATTTCAATGAGGACTTACACACAATCACCTTTGTGCGCTTTCTCTGTGGGGACCTAAACAAAACTATGATAACACACTATCTTTGTGAGGGCTTGAAAAACCTATAATAAAACACTATCTTTGTGTGGACTTAAACATTACTATAAAAACATACCATCTCTGTGGGGACTTGAGCATTCGTGTAATTAAAAGCAAGCTCTGTTCCACTTGAAGCACCAGTAAGCTGATTTGCATATAGCTGTGTCTAAACTGGGGTGGTGAAGTGAACTGAAGAACAATGATGGATTCAACATAGATCTGTGACTGGGGGTGAGCGACTGAAAAGTTTCAGCGCTCTGTCCATCATCTCCTGTGTTTGCTTTGTTCTCCCTAAGTTGGCAGGGAATGCCCAGGCGTGGATCCCTTGCTCACTTTGCCACTGGATTCAAGCTAGCCTGGCTGATGAGGGGGTGTTACCCCGAAACTGGTCAGAGGTTGCTTGTTTCCGGTCCAGGGAATACCTGGCTTAGCAATTCGGGCTGGACTGGTCCGATGAGGCAAAGGGTGAAGACTGATTTGCATATTGCTGGGTCTGAGCTGGGGTGGCAAAGTGAGCTAAAGTACGATGATGGATTCAACCCAGATCTGTGACTGAAAGGTTTCAGCACTCCGTACATCATCTCATGTTTACTTCAACTTGAATATCATCAGCTTCACATTCTCTGTATGGGGCTTTGTGAATATTGAAGAGTAGTAAAGTTAGACATTTTGTCTAAGTTTACCTTTGTGCACTAGGCCCTATTTTAATGAGGACTTAAACACAATCACCTTCATGCACTATCTCTGTGGGGACTTAAACATTGCTATAATAACACACTATCTTTGTGGGGACTTGAACAACACTGTAATAACACACTATCTTTGTGGGGACTTGAATATCACTATAATAACACACCATCTCTGTGGGGACTTGAACATCTCTATGATAACACACTTATATTTGTGGGGACTTGAACAACACTGTAATAACACACTATCTATGTGGGGACTTAAACATCGCTATAATAATGTACCATCTCTGTGGGGACTTGAGCATTCCTATATTTACACACAACCTCTGTGTGGACTTGAACATCATTAGCTTCACACTCTTTACAATGGGATTTGAGGTTTGAATCTACACACTATTTCTATGGAGACTTCAACACAATGATCTTCACCCACTATCTCTGTGGGGACTTAAACATGTATTTTGGCAAAAATGTAATCATCTAATCAAGCTCTGGATTTCACTTGACCATATTCCTTGGTACCATATATTAATTTCTTCATGTGTTAGTTCCCTTATCTCCTAAGATTTTGAGCACTAATAAATAGGTTAAATACAGCTTTAAGTGTCTTTCTTTAAGCATGATATGAGATTTTCTTGCACATTAACATAATCTGTCTTTAATGTATACCCCTAGTATATATGTAGCAAGTTATATATGAATAGTTTATAATGTTGTTGTGTAAATTGTTGATAAATAAACATTTAGCCATGTGGCTTTGACTGAATTCAATCACAAATAGTGTTACGGACTAGGTCCCCACAAGGATGGTAGCACGTGTTCAAGTCCCCACAAGGATGGTGCTGTGCACACGATTAAATAACAATATATTTGCAAATTTGAAGCAGGATCCTGTATCATGAATTTTTTCTTAACATTTTTCTGTTATTAGTGTATTTTAGAAACATTGGGAAAGGTTAGTCCCCACAAGGCTGGTATTCACACATAGTCCCCACAAGGATGGTAACACGTGTATGGGTGTGTATGGGTGTGTTAGTGAGTGAATGACTGTCTCAACAGTATCTTTATGAGTAACTACATATGTTTTAAATGAGTATTTATGTATATAAGTGAGTATATGTGAGAGTGAGAGATTGGATGAGTTCCTGTATAAATAAGTATGTGTTTCTATAAGTGATTGTTCAAGAGAGTAAGTATGTGTACGTTTCTGTAGAAGTAAGTGTAGTGTGTTTGTATAGCTGTATATGCAAGTAAATGGATGTTTGATAGTTTATTTGCATGTGTGAGTTTGTGTGTGAGTAACTTTATGGATGAGTATCGGTGTGTAACAGGATGTATAGGTGTATGAGTACATATGATGAGTGAGTAAATGTATGAGTGACTATATAGAACTGTTGGTGAATGAGTGGATGTGTATGTAGATGTTGGAATTACTTAATAGGTTGTTTTAACTGGTATTGGTATCTCCATTTTAAAAAAAAGTTTTAGTTTCTACTTTTGAATGTATGTATCAAAGGTTATATTAGGGTGAAAGGAGGTCTGCCACTCTTTCACAAGGATGATGTCATCAGTGATGTCATCAGTGATGTCATTTGAGATGTCATGAGTGATGTCATGAGTGATGTCACTGACCATGTCATGAGTGATGTAATCTTTCGCGTCATGAGCAGTGCATTGCGGGCGTGTGAGCTATAGTTAGCTGAAGTAACTATAATGGGGGAATTTCAATGGTTTTGTATAAGTGAAATGTCCAGCTAACTATAACATCTGTGAAACCTATGGTTTTTTCAGGGAATTTCTAAGGTTTTTTACATGCTAATTCCTAACTATAAGGTGGCTGAAACCTATTTTTTTTCAGTGAATTTCTAAGGTTTTTTAAATGCTAATTCCTAACTATGACGTGGCTGAAACCTATGGTTTTTTCAGTGAATTTCAAAGGTTTTGTAAATGATAATTTATAAATGTATTAATTGTTATGTTTTTGTTATACTGATTTACTACATTGTTTTAAAGTATTTATTTTTAGATATTTTATTTTTTAAATTACATTACATATTTTTAATATAAATTTAAAAAGAAGGTTTTTAAAAATATTGAAATTGTAACATTCATTTTTTTATTTTATATATTTTTTAATTTATATATATATTTTATGTAGCAGGCAATGATATCCTATGGAAGGAAATTCAAGTTACTGGTAGGGACGGTTAAAATTACTTTTCAGAATCAGTAGTGGGCTGAAAGATGCAGCACTGAGGTCTCTCCTGATAACAGGTGAGTAAATCGGAATTCGTAGTTCTGCTGATTTTAGAGGAATTTTTTAAAGTTCCAAAACTCCACACTTAGAAGAATTTCCAAGTGAAACCAGTCAATGTTAGCCTATGGAAGGACATTCAAGTTACTGTAAGTATGGTTAGAATTACTTTTCAGGATCAGTAGTGGGCTGAAAGATGCAACACTGAGGTCTCTCCTGACGACAGGTGAGTAAATCGGAATTCGTAGTTCGACTGATTTTAGAGGAATTTTTTAAAGTTCCAAAACTCTACACTTAAAGAATTTCCAAGTGAAACCAGTCAATGTTAGCCTATGGAAGAAAATTCAAGTTACTGTAAGCACGGTTAGAATTACTTTTCAGGATCAGTAGTGTGCTGAAAGATGCAGCACTGAGGTCTCTCCTGATAACAGGTGAGTAAATTGGAATTCGTAGTTCGGCTGATTTTAGAGGAATATTTGTACGTTTCAAAAATAAACACTTAGAAACTTTTCTGGTGAAAACCACACAATAGATTCCTATGGAAGGAAATACAAGTTACTGGTAAATATGCTTAGATTTACTTTTCAGGGTCCGTACTGGGCTCAAAGATGCAGCACTGACCTTTCTCGTGATGACAGGTGAGTAAATCGGAATTCGTAGTTTGGCTGATTTTAGAGGAATATTTTGCTCAATAGTGAAGGAAGGGGGTGGGACCTGAGGTGACATGTGTGCAAACATGCCCTGTAGCGCGTTTTAAGTTGGGGACTTAATTCCTCTTCAATCCTGAGGTCCCCGGTGGGCCAACTAGTCCACCAGGTACCTCCAGTATGTGCCAAGGAGCTGCGTTGCAGAGAGGTGTTCAGAAGCCATGCCCACTTTTTACAACACTCTGCAACGCAGCTCTGTGGCGCTTACTGGGGGTACCTATTGGTATAGTTGACCCCTAGGGGACCTCTGGATTGAAGAGGAATTATTTCCCCAATTTAAAACGGGCCACAGGGCATGTTTGCACACATATCAACTCAAGCCCCGCCCCCTACCTTCACTACTGTGCAAATGCGCCCGTAGCGCGTTCTAAGTTGGGGATTAAGTCCCCATGCATACTGGGGTCCCCAGGGGCCAACTAGCCCACCAGGAACCTCCAGTATGCTCCAGGGGGCTGCGTTGCAGAGAGGTGTAAATAGGGGCGTGGTCTCATTACACCCCTCTGCAACGCAGCCCCCTGGCGCGTTTCCAGAGGGGGAACTAAATCCCCTTGAATACTGGGGGTACCTGGGCGGCAACTAGCCCACCAGGAACCTCCAGTATGCGCCAGGGGCTGCGTTGCAGAGAGGTGTAAAAAGGGGCATGGTCTCATTACAACTCTCTGCAACGCAGTCCCCTGGTGCATTTCCAGAGTGGGAACTAAATCCCCTTGAATACTGAGGATCCCTGGGGGCCAACTAGCCCACCAGGAACCTCCAGTATGCGCCAGGGGGCTGCGTTGCAGAGAGGTGTAAAAAGGGGCGTGGCCTCATTACACCTCTCGGCAACGCAGCCCCCTGGCACATACTGGAGGTTCCTGGTGGGCTACTTGGCCCCCAAGGACCCCCAGTATTCAAGGGGAATTACTTCCCCCTCTGCAAACGCGCCAGAGGGGCGCGTTTGCAGAGTGGTGCAGGGAGGGGGCGTAGCCTTCTCCCCATCCCGTTTTTTTGAAAAAAAAAATTAAGAAGTAGCCCCCCTTCTTTTTGTATTTTTTGGGCCAAGGGGATTCCATCCCTCAGGGCCTGACCCCAAATATTATTTTTTTTATTTTTTTAACGGGAAGGGGGCCGCGTGGCCCTACTCCTGTGGCTAATTCCAGGCCCCGGGGACCCCATCCCCCGGGGCATGGCCACATTTTTAAAAAAAATGTAGAGAGGGGGGCTATGCAGCCCCCCTCCTCAGGCCACTTAAGGCCCCGGGGACCTCATCCCCCTGGGCCGGCCTGCCTCCTTTTTAAATTTTTTTTTTTTTATTATTTGGGGAGGGGGGCCACGTGGCTCCCCTCCCGGGCCACTTCTGGTCCTGGGGACCCCATCCCCTGGGGCCTGGCCCTCTCCGTTGGGGACCGTGGGGGGTTCCCAAGCCCGAAGCGGTACCTGCCGGCTCCCCGCATTCTGCGGGAACCGGCATTGCTTTTCTGCATGGGGAGCAGCTAACATGCTGCTCCCCATGTAGAAAAGCAATCGGCTTTGGTTTTTGAAAGAGAGAGCAGGTTTCCTGCTCTCTCTTCCAAAAACCAAAGCAGTTTGCTATGGTAGGGCGGGAGCCACGAGGCTACCGCCTTACCATAGCAAACAGCAGTGTCCCGGGGGTGGGCACCCCGGGACACTGCACGATCCGGCCCTGAGGGGTGGAGGTCCCCAGGGCCACCACAAGGCTCCAGTAGGGGGGCCCGCGCGGCCCCCTCCCAACATTTAAAAGCCCCGGGGGTGGTAGTCCCAGGGGCTGGGGGTCCCTCACAGACCCCCCAATTTAAATATGTTGTGCCCCGGGGAGGTGGCGGTCCATGGGGCGTGTGGGGGGCTTAAGCCCCCCCACAAAGGTTTCTTTATTATTATTTTTTTTTAAAGAAGCCCCGGGGGGGTAGCGGTCCTCGCATACATCATATTAAAGCCCTGGGGTGGCGGTCCCCGGGGCACGGGGGGGGCGTGTGCCCCCGCTATAATACATACTTTTCCTCGGGGTGGCGGTCCCCGGGGCAGTGGGGGGGATTGGGCCCACTGACACTTTATTTTTGTAAAGCACCTGGGATTTGGCCCCCCGCGGGGGCTAATTAATATTAAAGCGCGGGAGCCGGCATTTTGTTTTTTTGCGGGGGATCGGCAGGGTATGCGTACCCTACGCGCATCCCGCGATTCTTAAAAAACCCTGCCCCCTTTCTTGTTTTTCGCGTTTCTTTTTCTGTTTTCTTGTGCCTCGGTTCTACCGAGGCACAAGATGGCTGCCATCACTTACTGGTTTGGAGTGTTGACAGCCAATTAGCATAAAGCTTATGCTCGGGAGAATACGCGTACGGTACTTCGTCTATAGATATATCTATCATTTTACTTTTGATTTTCTCGGGAACTACTGCACGGATTTACACCATTTAACAAAAAGCGTAAACTGCGAACCAAACTCTACCTTTTTGCCAAATTTGGTGTGATTCTGTTCAGAAGTTCGGGCTGCAGTCCTACTTAAAGGTCCTTATGGAAAATTGCATGGGGAAAACATGTTTTGGGACCCCCCTTTTTTTCCAGCCCCCACTTCACTAATCACCCCGAAACGTTCAGGGAAGGAGCGGAGTGGTGCGCCCCATCTTCTTTGAGAATTTTGCGAAGATTCGTCAAAGTTATTCTAAATAGAATGTTGTGGATTTCCTATGGAAACTAGCTCCTAACTATAACTACCTACTGGCGACTGCCAGTAGGTAATATATATATATATACATATATATATATATATATTCAAGTTAAGTAATTTTAGTACATTTATGTCTTTACCACGCATGCCTTTGCATTGTAATGGCATGCGTGGTAAAGTCATATGCGGCGTAAAAATTTGCAGGGAGATTGTATCGCGCAGTAATTACATTGTAAAAAATGCAGAGTGCTGGTGTGCGGGGTAATTGACTGCGGGATATCGTCATATATTCATTGCATGTGATGCTCAGTGCAGAATGTTGTGCATGTTTATTTGAAATCCTATGTTGCCCTACAAATTTACACACATGTAATAAGATGATGGCTGTCTGCATACAATTTACCCGAGATTAAGGTAAATAAAACACAGTAGCAAATAAGTCATGAAGAGCATTGTCTCATCATTACTCACTTAAAAAAATGTCAGTGTAATTTTGCATATCTATGTCTGCCATCTGCTGCCCTTGCACCGTCTGCTGCTCTGCGAGGTTGACATGGTTCATCTTCTTCATCATACCTTGTTGCAAGGTTGTGCAACATGGCATAATCGGCCACAATTTCGCAACATATCTCCGGCCTATACTCCAGTGCACCTCCATTTTTATGTAGGCAGTGGAACCTACTCTTCAGTAGGCAGAAGGTCCGCTCTATCACATTGCATTTAGACTTATTCGCATCACTGTATTTCCTTTCACTTTGAGTTGCAGGATGTAGGTATGGGATGAGTATTAAGGAGTGCACCGCATATGCACTGTCACCTACAGGGTAAAAGGCAATAGATTAGTCACTGTACTGTTTCACCATATCCAGAGAGTCTACCATACTGTGTTACATGCATTTACCTAGCAGGTATTCTTTGACAAATTCACCCCTAATGAGACATGTGTATATACCACTGTGTCTGAATATGAAAGAATTGTGCGTACTGCCAGGGAATTTTACCACTATGTCAGTTATCATATGTGAAGCACTACATATGACCTGAATGTTCATTGAATGAAAAGATTTCCTGTTCCTGAACATACATCAATTACCTGAGGGGGGACAAATGGCTGCATGTGTATCATTAATGCACCCAATTACATGGGGAAATAGGGCTATCTGGTAGAAATCGAATTTCATCTGCTGCAATTTCTGTGGTGTAGTAGGTAATCTAATGTAATGGTGTATCCTCTGGATCATTGCATCCAAGAAGGCATTAAAAAAGTGCAAAAGCGCACTTTGGGAGACCCATCCTGCTGCTGCTATCACCCCCTGGTAGCTCCCAAAAGCTAGAAGGTGCACTGAACATAGGACCTGCACATGTGTGGGAATGGCAATGGTCCTTTGAGTATGATACTGCCGTAGTGGATGAAGTTCAGCTATCATGTCTAGGATTGTAGCGGAGTGTAATCTATATTTGTCATGGATTTCTTCCTGTTTGCTGAAACAGTGTTAGGCGCACTTTAGAAATGTGTTCTTGTCTCCTCCTCCTTCTCTGTGAATCTGCTGCAAGATTCCTCATTCTCCTCGCTATGACGTACAGCGCTGCCATTGTGAAACATTCTGATGCGCTCTGGGCCTGTTTAAATAGTTCACACCTGGTTACCATTTGGCTACCCTACGAAGCTCAAATTCAGTTAAAGATTGCCACTCTGGCTCACAAAGCCCTTCACTTCTATACCTTGCGCAAAAACTTGAACTATCCTGTGGTTTTAGAGCTTCAAGAAGCGCCACTACCTTCCTCCTGAAACCACTCATTCTTAACAAAAAAAGTACTTGTCACTGAGCGTTCTCTGGCGGGGCACAAAAGATTTGGAACACTCTTCCACTGGAAGTACACAGAATCTCTTCAACGAAGGCTTTCAAATTGGATGCTAAACGATTCCTTGTGAACAAATATTTACCCTAAGAGGGATATGCTCACTTGCTCGGATGTTGATATTGCATTTTTGTTATTCCTCCCATCATATTGTAAAGCGCTCTGATATCTTTTGGGATCTTGTTCACGCTATATAAAACTTTATAAATAAATAAATAAAATACCACCTGATTGGAATAGCTGGTAAATTGCACATGCAAAATTGCGAATTTTAGGTGATTTGCAATTTGCGAATGGGTCATACATTGGTCTGCAAAGACCAATTTTCGAATTTGCAATTTGAGATTCCCACACTTGTATTCGCAAAAAAAGGATTTGAGTTTTTTGCAATTAGAAATTTTGCAAATACAAACCCTTTTATACATTGGGAAAGGCAATTTTACATTGTCAAATGGTCAATTTTTGTGAATCGCACCGTTTGCGAATAGTTTCGTATATCTGGCCATCAGATTGTTTTGTTTCTTGGCAGGCCATGTTTTCCCACATGTACATCTATACACAGCAAAGACACCTTGCCAGGTCTGATGGGTGCTAGGCTGCAGAGAAGTAGGTTTATGATATGACCCAGTATGTGTGTGTAGGATGTGTAAAGCCGGTTTGCAGGGGCACAGCCTTTACTTTATAAAATCACAGCTTCTGCGACCGCAGCAATTGCTTTTTGTTATCTACTAAACACATTTTGCAATTCCCTAAATCGTCACCAAATTGCAAAATGGGTTTAGAAATGCATAACCAATCACTATTTGAAAGGGGAATGTTTAAGACGTCCTTTCAAAATTGCGATTCACACTAAAATGTATGAATATTTTGCAGATGTAATCTGGATGCAATACATAAAAAATGATCGACTTCCATTTACAATAGGGAAGAGGTCACCTTAGAGCCTGTCCCATTTAGGAATGTTAAAAAAAGTTTGTTAGGTAGTTTGCAGTGGCCCAAGGTATAATCCCTACTCTCAAATTTTTCCAAAAATGTCTTTTTATACAACCCTCTATCCTGAAGGGAAAATAGGCGGTGTAGGATGTGATCATATTTTGCATGGTGTAACCATAGTTTTCTGTACTGTCTATTTAAGCTGGCTTTAGAATTCTGTGCAATTTAACCCTGCTAAACAGTAGCATAGTGCCTCTTCTTCCCTGTCCACATGGCTGAATTGGTATACTCAGTGTTTAATATGAGCCGGTGGTTGCAAGTGGGGCCCACCAGCTCTCAATTTTGGGAACCAGCACATATTTTTCCTCAACTGACTTTGAGCTAGATCAAGAGAAAGAGAAACACAACAGCATAAAGGAGGAGGAAGAGAAAGGCAGAAAAACAGTTAGCCAAAGACAAGTGCTATACCATCATGATCAATGAAGCCAATAACAGAAGCAGAACACTGTTCAAGACAATCAGGCACTGTAACAACCCCCTTCTGAATTCCTTTATTTCTCACTTGACAAAAAAGTGCAATTCCATCAGTTTCTTCTTCAGTAAAAAAAATACAGAAGATCTGACCGCACATTGACAATTCTAAGCTTATGAAAACCATTGTCCTTCATCAAGCTCTCCCTAGTGACGCATTCTTACACCTAGTAATGGTAACGGTTACCATTTCCCATGCCTTGTTCACTCAAGAAGCTCACATGACAGGCCTGATCCTCTCACTCCTAAATGGACTCACAATAAACCTTGAAGACATTGTCAATTACCCGTCCATTACGCACTTACCATTCACTGCAAAGATCATTGAAAACAAAATCTGTGTTCACCTCAAAAATCACATCATTGCGAACTATCTCCTGCACAACTACAAGTCTGGCTTGAGATCACGCTGAAGCATAGAAACTACTCCTTTACACATCATCTTAACCAGAAAGCAGCACAGAGAGCCTCAGGCCTCGTAGAAGCATGTCTTGTGGCTGGATCACCCCTTCGCCCTAAGCGTCCCTCGCTAGTGAAAGCAGGGCAACGCTGAACCTACGGGAGTGGGGCAGGGTCGCCCCGTGGAGCAGGAGGTAGCTTCTTGATCCTCGCAGATGCAGGGGGCTTGGTGAGAGATGGCCATCACTTACAGATTCGACGGTGAGGCGCTTTGGTGCACCTACCTGGGAGTGATGAGGCGCTTTTGTATGTCTCTTTGGGAGTGGTGCAAGAGAGAGGCAATTTATCTGAGACGAGTGGGCTAGTTTGGCTGGGTTGTACTGAGTCTATGTCTTGGGACTGACAGCGAACCAGGGAGGTAGTGGGGGACCTTTCAACACAGGCACTGTTTGTTTGCTTGGTACTTTTAGACCTGGCATCTTTGACGTGGTTTCCCCTGTCTTTTTGCCTCTCCCTCCTGTATTTTTGACGCTGTGCTGGATTTAGTTGTTGCTGGTTTAGATGTTTTGGGCACTGCAAGTGCTCCCTGAGTAAATTGTTAATGTAAATGGTTATCCATGATTGGCATATTTGTATCACCAAGAAGTCCCTAGTAAAGTGCACTGAGTGTGCCATGGCTGATTATACAAATGCTACTAGTGGGCCTGCAGCACTGATTGTCCACCCACATGAGTAGCCCTAAAATGGTGTCTCAGGCCTGCCACCACAGTGCCTGTGTGCAGTTTGTGAACTGCCATGTCCACCTGGCCAGTGTCCCCACTGCCCAGGCCTAACCCTTCCCTTTCTGTACACATTGGTCACCCCTATTCAAGGGCCAAGGTACCCTCTGGGGCAGGGTGCAGTCTATGTGAAAGGTAGAGCATGTACTAGTGCAGGTGATATGATCTGGTAGTGAATTACAGCCATTTTCGTTTTTCACTATTGTAAGGCTATCTTGCCCATAGTCTAACATGGGGAATGCTGGCTACAGTGGTTCCCTGCACATCTTCCCATAGGAGCAAGATAGTAGGATATAAAAGTCTGGTATCCCTGAACTCAGAATTTAATAACACATCTTTTAGGAAAGGTGGTTTTAAATCCTGTGTTTGAGAACAGCACTTTTAGAAAGTGGCTGTTCTCTTGTCTGACCTTTCTGTGTGCCTTGGCCTGTTAGTGAATTGACTGTCTGGGTTGTGAGGGGCAGGGGCTGGGTGGCTCCCAGAGGCTGAGTGGGTCATCCCTGGGCTGAATAGCTCCATCTGTATCTAGAGTGGTGGGAGGGGGTAGCACCTTGGCCTGAATAGGGCTGTGCCTGCCTTCCACAATGCTGGCCCCAACTCCTGCTGGTTGGCTGACGACCCTGCCCCTCTCTCAGAAAGGAAAGGAGAAGCCAGGAAAACAAAGTGCTCAAGGAACATCCAGAACTGGTTCAGACCGGGCTCAGAGCCCTCCTGCACAAAGTGAACAAAGACTTTTAGGGGTATAAGTATAGGACTCCAGACTACAGAAAACTAGATCATCCTGGAATCAAGAAGGAACCTCTGCCACAGGGAAAGATGGAAGACTGAAGAAGAAGGACTGTCCTGCTGTGTGTTTGTGGGCTGACCTGCAGTTGCTTTGCTGCCAAGGAGAGGGGAAGGACTTTGCTTTGTGCTGTGTACCCTTGCTTGAAAGAGATCTCCAAGGGCCTGAGTTGAGCTGGATCCCTGTTAACAAGTCCCAGGAACAAAAGGACTTCACCCCCGCTTCATGGAACTCTACTGAGAGAGTTATGTCCTCCCTAGAGTGCTTGGGCCAGTTGTGGTGCCTCTGGAAGTTGTACCTGTGTTTGGGAAGCTGGAAAAGAAGATACTGAAGACTTTCTGCAAAGTTTCATGCACCGCTAGCTTGCGTAGCACATCCCCGTCAGTGCGAGGAAATTCCCACCACCGCGAAGATCGAGATCGTCGCAGCACCTGTTGCCGCTGCAAGAACCGACGCATCCTTCGCTTGCGCAACGCGTCGCTACGGTGCGGGAAAAGTACCATTGCTGCGAGAATCATCGCAGAGCCTGTCCTCACTGGGTGAGATTGTCGCACCGCCTGCTTGCGGACCGCATCACGTCGCTGCGAGAGTCGTCGCAGAGCCATCGCATCGAGGGGCACCTGTGCTCGCCGCCGTCCCGAAGATCGTCGCATCATACCTTTTGCAAGACTTTTCCTGCGAAACCAGCGCACCGGAATCCATACAAGGTATCGCATCCCTCCCCATACAGACCGGATTCGTCACAACACGCCCGCTGCGTCCAGCGGGGTTGTCGCATCGCCTCCCCAGGGTCTCAGGAGTGACGCATCTCTTGTTTTTCAACGCTGCAGCTTTCACTTGGAACTTTTGTCGCATCTAAAGGTACTGTTGGCTAAAACGTGACGCAACTGTGGATCATTTTAACGCAACTTTAAGAACTCTTTTGAAACCATATTCTTGAACTGTGTATGTTGGATTTTTGTCGTTTTGATCTTGTGTAGTTTAGATTAAAATACCTTTATTTTTCTAAACTGTTGTGGAGTCATTTTGTGGTGTTTTCACTGTGTTACTGTGAGTGTTGGTACAAATACTTTACACTTTGCCTTTGATAAGCCTTACTGCTCATGCCAAGCTACCAAGGGGGTGAGCAGGGGTTATCTAAAGTGTGTATCCTTCTTACCCTGACTAGATTCAAGGGTCCCTATTTGGACAGTGGTACCTACCTCTGCCAACTAGAGAACCCCCGATCTAACAGTTACTGTCTCCAGAATGTGAGAAACTTCATCTCCAGGATTTGAGAAACTCTGTCACCTCTCTGGGCTAATTGCACACAGGCTTGTCCCCAGGTGTGTTGTATCCTGGATGTAAGAAGCACTGTCACCATTTTGGGAGGCTGACTAATTGATTGATGGAAGTTAATACAGGCTCAGTGCAAAATGGTTTAGAAGTATAATAGAGATAGGACTAGTGCACTAAGAAGGTTTCAGAGGACTTCAACAGTGGGTCTCTTGAATAGAATTGAATAGAATGGAGAGGGATGAGTAGAAAATAACAGAGGACTAATTGTCAGGGAATCTGGTCCACTAACAGAGACATAAGACTTCACTCCAGACTGATGCTATCTTGGCAGCCATATTGGTGGGGGCAAAGCATTCCTAATAATTCAAACTTTGTTTTATACTTTTTTTTTTCCAAGTGAAGTTGAGAACATGTGCAAAACATTGCTACCTTTAGCATCTTTTGTCTAGACTGTATGCCTCCGTAAGTCTAAATCTTGAGCTTGCCAGCACGTTTCTTAAATCATATTACAGACAGACACTGACTCTGATTCCGCCAAAGAATCTAGGGAAAGTGGCATTACCTATAGAAGCATTTCAGTAACAATAAGGCACAAATTCATCTGAACCATGTCAGGGCACCATCTAAAACCGGAAGGAATGTATTCATACTCAATAATTTACCCTCACAATCTTTCTAAAAATGCCTCCAAATCTTTTAACTCAGAACCATTGGTGTAATTGAGTCCAGAATAAATGTCTTCTGAAGAATTGTCTGCTTATGAATTCACATGTATAATATTGAAGCTTGCGATAACTTAAAACAGAACAGTTTCAAATGGATGCAATCTGTTATGCTGTAAAATACAAGCGGTCAGTTTAGGCCACTCCAAAACGAATTTGTAACAGCATTGGCATGAAACAGAAACTGATATTGTGTGGTGTGTGGCCCGTGCTCACATCTGCTATAAAGTATCCTGCTGTCACATCAGACTCTAATCACAAAGGATACATCAAAGTAATACATTAAAAACAAAAACATTGGCAAAGAAGGGAACTAGCTTTTGTGCAGGTATGCTCCTTGTGAAAGACCAAAATGTGGTCACTCAAAGTGAAGTTTTGCAGTGGCTGAAGTGGGCTGAACCCCTGCTTCATGCTGTATGCTGTAATGGGCGAAAGCAAAAAGTGGATGACACACCAACAGTCTAGTGGATGAAGAAAGCTGTCTGAAAGCCCCTTTAAATAAATATATTGTACATATACATTTTATAAATCAAAAAGTTTTGACTAACACCAGACCTAAAAATGGCGATAAAGAAGTATGATTTATAATACATATTAATCTCTTAAATCTCATATGTTGTTGATGTCAAAGAAAGTCAATCATAGATACAATAAAAAGACTCAATTGTGTCTACTCATCAGTCAATATCCAGTTAAGCAACGACAATCATCATTGCGCATGTTAAGGGGGATACGAGGACAAGAGGTGTAGTCTATTGTTCGTGGTGTTCTTTAAAAGCACCTTTGAGCCTGAACCTAATCATGTGATCAAGGCTGACCTAGGTCAAAACGATAACTATAACATGTACTGTCTTCATGCACAGTGTTATTATCAATGATGTAATTTCCGTGTTCATCAGGGACGTATATAATGCAGTTTGAGTGATATAATATGTGACGGTACAAGCCGTGCATGATGGGAGTCCCAGTTATGCTTACTTTAGGTCACAGGTTCTAGGTCTAGCAATGAGATATAACTATAACATGTAAGTTTCAGTGGTATCTTTGTTTAAAGGTTTATTTTTATAATTGTCCTTTTCACAAACTAAAGCGTCTCTTTGTATTTTCCAGTGAATTTTTAAGTTTTTTTAATGTAAATTAAGATATTATTAGCATATTTAAAATTAAGGACACTTTAATCTTTGTTTTTAGTGAAATAAAGTAACAATATGAAGGCTACCATTTTAAGTAAGACAGACCTACTGGCTTCCTCAAGAAGTATAAAGCCTAAAATAGAAAGGGCAGGTCGTTGGCGTTATCAGAGGTTTAGCACATCACCATATATAAAGCAGACCTATTGACTTTGCCAATAAATCACAACAATTATTTATCAACAACTATAATCCAATGTGTTCCCATGTAAATGGACATGATTAATAATAATGATTAATAATAATTACTGTCACAAAAATAGTTTACAGAGCATTTTATTCCAAATAACCTCACACTCGTCAGGCCACAAAATGCGGCCACAGACCCAACCACAAGGGTCCCCACAATCCAGATGAAGAACATACAGCTCCAGCTCTGAGTGATTTAGAAAGTGATGTTAACCTCTCCTAGGGTTATGTATTCATTGACCCAAGCGACATACTGCTATTTTTTCAAAACCTTCCTATTGGGCAGCAGTAGTCCATGCTGCCCCCACAACATTAAAAAAAATCCTCAATGGTGCTCCTTACTGTTCTAAGGACACCACCACGATCTAAAAATATAAACCGAAAGCCCTTGCAGGGAATTATGGGACACTTCCTGAGGGAACAATGAATATGAAATAACTGGCTATTCAACTCATTTTATAGTCACATTTCTTTGGTTGGGTGCCCAGTTCCCACCCAGGGCAGCTAAGAACTGTAGGCAATACTTTGGCCCATAGAGGGGAGGATCCTTGGTCACCACTGTCACCAGAACCAATAAACAAAGCTGCTGCTGTTCACCTGACAGAAAATTCAATAGAATAATACAAAACCAGTAATCCTATGTTAAGTTCGGTATTACTGAAGCTTATCCAAATTGTAGGATAAGTAGCCCCACCTCAACCTGGTAATAACTCAGGACAGGAGTCCCACTCTCTCCGTTGGTACCCCGTCGTGGTACATGAGCTGCAACCGGAGGTTGGTTATGGTCCTGATGAAAGCCTAGATACTAATATAGATCGCTTAGGCTGAAACTTGTTGACCATTTTATACATCTTAGCAGATTGAATCTATACTGCTTTGCACTGCTATTTACCCAGCTAGTTTGGGCAAGTTAATAAAGAGTTTAGTGTCCCCACAAGGTAGTTTTAAACTTACTTTTTCAATTTCACTCACATTTTGTGCTGCACCCTCAGGACACCTGTCACTCACATATGGCATTTTAGCATCCTCAACAGCTTAGGACAATCTAAAAACATCCCAGAGCTCCTCCTCACAGTGAGGGAGCTGTAGCCGTCAGTGGGACTTAGTTTTCCCACTGGGAGGAGAAGCCTATTTGATGAAGCATGCCACCTATGGTGGGTGAGGGTATTCGTCCTAAAAGTGATTGCTCCCCTTTAGGGCTTTATTGAGAGACACTGATTCACACTTTCTTTCTTTCTAAATTGGCTTCATGCTAGCATAAACCTGAGACGTTTTTGTGTTATTATTATAGTGTAAGAGGAATCTTCTCGCAGGTCTTTAAATTGTCTCCCTTGGACCCTCTCTTCATGCTTTTTGTATTATGATTGATTTTCAAAACCCCTGCCGAAGACATGATTTACAAAATTATGCTTGCTAAGCAAGAACTGAAGTTGATGAAATGTATTAAATAATGACAAAAAATGACTTACCAGAAGAGTTGAAGAATATAGTAAATCCAGAAGTATGGGATTTCACCTGAAAAGAAATAGGTCTAATGGCAAATGTAGACCCAGTGAAAGTGACTGTGAAAGAAGGTGCAGGTTATCCAAACACCGACAATACCAAATGAGTCCAGAAGTTAAAGCAGGAGTAGCTTCTGAACTTGATCGAATGATTGATCAAGGCATTCTACAAGAAATAATGAGTAGTCCTTGTAACTCACCTATAATAGGTCTCAAAAACTCTAGTGGGAAGTAGTGGATAGTGCAAGGTTTAAAGTAAATCAATACAATTGTAGTACCTTGTTGTCCAGTGATGCCAAATCCAGCAGTAACTTTATATCAGATACCTTGGAATGCTGGCTGGTTCACTGTTATTGATTTGTGTTATTGATTTGTGTCAAACCTTTTTCTCGATTCCTTTACACCCTGAAAGCCCGTATCTATTTGCGTTTTAATTTTAGAAACGTATTTTAGCATGGAATAGTGTTCCTCAAGGGTATACTGAAAGTCCTTCTATTTTTAACCAGATTTTGAAAAAGTGTCTAAAAAAGTTAGTTATGCCCCGGAATTCAGTTTTAGTGCTTATGGCATCAAAATGCAGATATGATTTTGTCACTGATTCAATTGCACTATTAAATCATTTGGCTGACGGAGGGCACAAGGTATCTCCAGACAAATTGCTGTTTTGTAAACAAGGATTGAAATATTTGGGACATCAAATTGAAAGAGGAGTGAAGAAAGTAACCACAGAGAGAACCAGAAAAATTAGACAAATGCAACTACTACAAACACAGAGGGAGATGTCGGAGAGAGGGTTTGGGATGAGACAGAAAGCATTGCCCCTGCTATGTTTGCGTTGTGTGTGGTTTGAATATGTGTTTCACAGTGCAACCAGGATAGGGGAGATACCCTAGAACCCCTATGTGCGTGTGGGAAAACCCACACTAAATTTAGAAAAACGAGACCCCGGGCACATGGAACTAGGATAAATGTGCTTAAATAGCAGAATTCTAGAAATCCCCAAATCTAAAAGTCTCTTTGGAAAGTTTTTCAAATCGTTTTACTCATTGGTATCAATAAGCACAACCAGCCAACACGTGTTTTGTGACTTCTTCAGGGTGTCTATCTGGAGATATATCAAAATAGAACGGCTCTGCAGGATGATAAGGACTGGTACTCAAAGTGCTGGGGCATAAGGCTCAGAAAAGGACATGATCATGTGACCACAGAATTTCTAAGCAGGGTGGTTGCGCAGCAGGTGAGCCTGTGACACAACATGTTGAGATGTTCGCGGCAATCGCCACCGGTGGTATAATCAGAATGGTCTCGAAATGGAGGGAGTAGTAATCAAAAAGGAAGGGTAGGAGATTCAGATATCGAGAAGGGGGAGATCCTGCATGGAGAGTGCCTGTGTAGAAATTGAGGAGCGGTGATGCTGAGAGAAACCTGGAGTGGGTGCTCTGAATCGAGGCACAGGCACTGGATCACCTCTGTACCAGAAGTGAACAGAGGGAGATCAGGATGTTTCTGGGAGTGGGGGATACTGTAGACAATGGATTGTTGGGTTCTCCTTGCTGGCGAAGCCTTTAATCTAAATGACACGGAAAAGAGTAAAAGATCCAATAGTTTGGGATGATGAATGTGTAAAAGCCTTTGTGACATTGCAAAGTTGTTTTTGTGAGGCTCTGGCCCTAGGAATGCTAGATTATTCAAAAGAGTTTGCACTTTTCTGTTGTGTGAGAGAAGGTTGTGCACTCTCAGTCTTAACACAAAGACATGGATTAAGCCGACGTCCAGTAGCTTATTTTTCAGCTACTTTGGATCCTGTGGCTTCAGCTTTACCAGGCTGGTTAAAAGCAGTTGCTGCTGCCTGTATGAGCATCGAACAGAGTGAGGCAATTGTGATGGGGCATCCATTAAAGGTATATGTTCCACACTCAGTAGAGATTTTGTTAACGAGAACTCAAACACAGCACCTTACCCTTAGTCGGATGGCTAAGTATGAAAGAACCATTTTAGGAGCAGAGAATGTGACAGTGATCAGATGTACGATAATGAAACCCACTACCCTATTGCCAAACCGGACATGTGAAGAAGTGAGGGATGATAGTGAACATGACTGCTTAGATGTTACAGAAATGTGCACTAAACTATGTCCTGACATAGAAGAAGAACCACTGAAAGTGCCAGAACACAAATTATTTGTTGATGGCTCCTGTCTAAGAGTTGAAGAAGGTGGACTGAGTGCAGCTTACGCTGTATGCAAATTGACTAGGGTTGTTGAAGCTTCCTATTTACCTGGAGTCTAATCTGCACAAGTAGCTGAATTGATTGCTTTAATTAAAGCTTGCAAAATTGGGAAAAATTGGAAAGTAACCATATATACTGATTGCCGATATGGTTACTGGGTTGTGCATGATAATGGCCAGTTATGGTCACAAAGGGGATACATAACTTCTTCAGGATCCCCTATTAGAAATGGAAAATGTGTTAAGGAATTATTGGAAGCAATACAACTGCCAAAAGAACTAACAGTGGTTAAGTGTGCTGCTTATCAGTGAGGAAATGACAAAGTGACAGCTAGTAATCGTTACGCTGACCAAGTTGCTCAGTATTGTGGTAAAAGCCAAATGTCGATAAACAGAACAATGGAAACAAGTGGAATCAGCTGCCAACTTATGTCAATTTCAGTTCTTGAAACATGGGAGGAAATGAGACAGTTGCAGGAAGATGTATCATGGAGACGCAGATTTAGGCAGGAAATCAATGATGCGATTATTCAGACAAGATTGGTGCAATCCGAGATTTAGGGGGGTCGCAGAGAGTCTTTGCTAGAGGCGTTTAACATGCCAGCAAATAAATCCAGGAAGAAAAACAGTGGTCAGTTGGTGAAAAATTGGAAAAGCAGAGGGATCATTTGTGAGGCTACAGTTAGATTTTATATCACTACCACCATGCAGAGGGTTGAAGTACGTCCTAGTGATTGTATGTTTGTTTTCACGGTGGATGGAGGCATACCCCACAAGGAGAAACAACAGCATAACTGTTGCCAGACTATTGTTGAGGGAACTCATCCCTAGATATGGTTTTCAAGTAACTTTGGAATCAGATAGAGGAACTCACTTTAACAATTAAATAATTCGAATAATCTGTGAAGCATTCAAAATCGAACAGAAACTGCACTGTGCAACTGCCCGGAGGCTTCTGGAGTGGTAGAACTATTGAATGGCACAATAAAGTCAAGATTGGCAAAGATGTGTGCATCGACTTCAATGAGTTGGCCAGACGCATTGCCTCTTGTTCTGATGGGACTCAGAGGTATTCCTGATAGGAACACAGGATTGAGTCCCCATGAAATCATAATGGGAAGATCAATGAGACCGGCATTTATACCAGGACATAGATTACTGAATATAACTGATGATCTGGTATTGGACTATTGCAAAGGATTGGCTGACCTAGTGCATTCTATCTCTCACCAGGTTGGGGAAGACGAAGTGACCAGGCAGCTGGATCAAGCTCATGATTTGAATCCTGAAGATTGGGTGGTGTTAAAGAACCACACAAGAGAGTCGTGCCTAGCACCAAGGTGGGATGAGCCACGACAAGTCATACTGGTGACTACAACAGCAGTGAAGTGTGCAGGCCTACCAAACTGGGTACATGCTAGTCATACAAAAAGGGTACCATCTCCTGATGAGGAAAGACCACAACTGATCCAAACAGTTGAAGCTGCTGAAGGTTGTACAGTCAAAGAGCCTGGAGCCAGAGACTCTAGATAGTTTGACAACAAACAACCAAGCACAAGTTAGGAGGACTGGGTGCCCATAGTTGACATACCTGAAGTCTTCATCAAAACACGGAGTAAGGCAAAGTTAGAAAAAGGAGAATAGTGAGGATCAGACAGGTATAGAAGAACATGCTCATAAAGAATTGAACAAAGAAACTGAAGATTCTGAGCAGGACCAGATAAGGACAGAAGAACATACTCAGGCAAACGAAGAAGTCATAAGACCTGAGCAGGGACACACAGGTATAGAAGAACACGTTCAGGCGGCAAAAGACAAAAGTATAGAAAGACCTAAACAGGACCAGTTATGTTTAGAAGAACAAGTTCCGGAAGAAACAGAAAAAGAACAACTAGACAGAATATCCAAACATGAACAGGTAGAAACAGAAGAACACGTTGAGGCAGAAAAAGAAACACGGAACGAGAAAAGATAGAAAGATACTCAAGAAAACGAAGAAAATCAAGTTGTGCCACAAGGTAAAGAAAACAAAAGAGCTCTCGAAATAGATCAAGAAGGTGAAAAAGCAGTGCATGTCAAAAGGGTCAGAAAAGGTGACAATTGGATAAGTGGGGTCAAAAGATTAAGATATTGTTTAAAAACAATAAATGAAGTTCTCGAACAAGTAAAAGAAGTCACAAGTTCAATTCAGGGTGAACAGTCAATTGCTAAAAACATTCATAGAAGTTCAAGATTGAAAATATTAAACAATAAATTCAAAGGACCAGAATGGACCTATGTGATTCTAGAAGAGTGTGAGAATCTATGCATAAATGAATAATCTGAAGAAGAAGCAAACATAGAACAAATTGAGGAAAAGGAAGTGAGACCTCCTTGAAGTACAAATATTTTGATTCCAAATTATAAGAAAGAAGAGAAATCTTCTTGAAATCAAAATGGTTGAGACCAGTGTTACAGAAAGACCAAAAAGAAATCGTATAAAAAGATGTTGTAGGGTTTGTATATGTAGTTTGTTATTAGTGATACTAGTTTGGTTATTTTTAACTATAGCAGTTCCTTAGCTTATGATAACAGATAAAAAGAATGACACTAACCTAAATGAGAAGAAAGCTAACATGAAAGGAGATAGAGTAGAATTAGAAGCATCAGATGCAATAGATTTACACCACACAGTAACTGACAATAATACCTCATTAAACATATTCACCAAGTTGTTATTCCAATATGTAGACACCATGGAAATTAGTGATTGTTATGTTTGTATGAAATTACCTATATCAGTAGCTAAAGGAGTAACATATCACCATTTACAGTTAACATATGGCATTTCTTGTAGTGTTTTGTCAAGTTTATTTTGTAGAACAGCGAAATTGCAATATTATTATTCTAATATAGATGCAGTGTTTACAGAAATTCCTATTCGATAGAATATGAACCCAGTAAAAAGTAGTTCAGATGCACAGTTTATGGGCACATTTTTTCTAACAATGAAGTCACTAGATATAGAAAAGGCACATAAAGATAATCTAACATATTCATTACATGAAGAAGAGAAAGAGTTTTTGAATTTAGTTGAAGAGAGGAGGCAGGATTTTCGAAGAAAAGCTACAGAACAGAAACATCAATTTCCATCATGGGCAGAAAAAGAAGGAATTTATACAGCTGTCAAAGAACATGCTGCAATGGCTCTAGATTTTGAGAAGACAGGAAAAATATGCCTCCATAGATTAAAGACAGATTATAGTAACATATTTATTGGTTCCAGTGATTTTGAACATAACTTCCTAATTTTGGTAGGTTGGGGACTAAAGGGGGAACTGATCCAATCTTTCCTGGAATTTACTATGTGTGTGGGAATCAAGCTTATTATAAACTGCCTGCCAGGTGGTATGGGAGTTGCTATTTTGGAATTGTTTTTCCAAAAATCTATTATGTCAAAAGGATCACTGGAAGCAATGAAAAGAGTAATGGACTAACACGTAGAAAGAATGCTAATTTTCCAGAAATAATATGCGGCATATTCATAGCATTGATACCTTCAGTGGGAGTCATACTAAATTCACATAGAATCTGTCAATAGTCAGCAGTAGTTGATCGGCTATCGACTGATCCTGCTGGAGGCTTCTTGATGATTAATACAGAAATGGTTGCGATCAGGTCTATGGTTTTGTAAAATCGACTTGCGCTTGATATATCTTAGCTAAAGAGGGAGAAGTCTGTAAAATGTTGAAGGCACAACATTGTTGCACTTACATTCCAGATAAAAACACATAAATCAAAGGATATATAAAGAATATTACAAACATGCAAGAAGAATTGAAACCACTGGAAGTTGATGATGTATGGGAAAAACTAACATAAAGTATTTCTTCAGTAGGGAACTGGTTTTCCAAAATAGGGAAAAGTTTACTAGGACAAATAGTATTCCCTATAGTAGGTATCACACTCATAGTGTTATCAATAATAATATGGTGTAAGTGTTGTAATAAACTGAGAAGGAGGAGATATGAAATAATTGGTAAGGCAAACATACGATATTATGAAGAAATACAGTTAGAAGAGATGAAAGGCAAGTTATATGAGCAAATGAAAGGATTAAAGAACAAAGATAAGTGCAAGAACAGAAAAGGAAGCAAAATTGAGAATTGCTAAAGTTAGCATCTGATGAGGGATAGGTAATTTTGTGATGGCTTTAAAATGCCATCAGAGAGGGGATTGATGGAGCAAGCTCTCGTGAAAAAGGAGGCTCGGATGCAATCTTCTCATGTAACCGCTAACCCTGTATGAAAACTTGTTTGTGGAAATAACATGCATTTACAAGACACTTGAGTACAAGACTGAAGCTTGCCTACGTGTTTTACTAACCAATAACTCGAGAGTGATGCTAAGATGGCCGCTAACTGAAATTCTTTAGTGCGCATGTGTCTACTGCACCTACGTAGTGTGCCGTATCTATGCTTGGATGGAAACTTTCTGCACTTGAGCAGTATCTAACAAGATGGCCACTTGAAACTCACATGCTTGCCACCTGCTTGCTGAAAAACGAATTCCAGCTACTTTACTAATGCTGATGCGGGAAGAATAATATTAAGTAAATGGGATTAGAGTAGAGGTAGGTGGTATACTGTGAAACCATTTATTTTTGATTTTAACATTTGTCTTTTTGACTCTTTCAGTAGTGCTTATTATGGGCCTGAAGTTGTAAGCCACAGTCTATTTCCTTTTGTTCTGCTACGCATGCGTGATGCAACCTAGATGGAAGACGCCATGTTAACTTGAACATTGGTCAAGGCTGAAAATTGTTACTTTCATGGGAACCAGACAGACAGTCCACTAAAATGCCTGAGAACTACTGTTTTTTTTCTTCTAAAATTGTGACAAGTACATTGTGAATACGGGTGGGAATAAAGACTGATGTATAAAACTTAAGGGGAGGGATTTTAAACAAAGAACTGAAAGAAATATTAGTAAATAAGCATGGTGTGATGATCACCTCTCCTTGACTGTCCAATCAGAATTAAGGGTTTCATACATTTGAAAGATTAATGGGTGTTACTAGCATACAGAAAGGGATAATTGAAGTAGCATTAGTTAGTTAGTTCCAGAGACCAAAATGCTGTCGGAAAGCACAGAGAAGTCCCAGACTGAGATGCTGACGGAGAATCGAATACTGAGCAAATTACCTTAAGCAAATTAATTTAGAAAAAGATCGCGGAAGAATCTCGAGGAGGAAATGAGTGCCAGAGAGGGGTTCTACGCACGCATCGGAGATAGAGAGGTCATCTGTCATGAAGCCTTTGTTCGCCAGTCCTTTCCTGGAGGACTCTTTCCAATTCCGTGGTCTGGGAGTTGGTTTTCCACACCATACTTAGTAACTTTATTATATTTGTATTTGCGCTTATGTGCTTTTCTCTCTATCCGCTCCCTTTCATGCAGTGTCATTGCAGAGTACAAATGAATGTATCTTGTTTGATTATTTGCGTCTTCTTTCCTGTGAGCGACAGAGTTTTTTCTGTGCTGTGTAAGTGGTTCACATGAATTTTACTCTAAGATAAAATTTAAAAAGACATCCCGACTCTGTGATCATTTCGAATGTGTAAGTATATTAAATGTTATGCCATTTTGCCATCAACTAGTTCCAACTAATGGTCCATTGACCTTTAGGAAAGCATTTTCGATCATTGAAAGATAGGCTAGGGACGAGAAATAACTAATCTTGAGAATTACAAAAACATGACCCCAGCTAGTGTGTTGTGAATGAATTTATGGGCCCAGGTGAGTATGTGGTGTTAGATTACCTGTTGCTGGTAACCCGCTGGATCATTTGGTAGTAGCTTTTCTTTTGCCCCCATCAGGCAACAGTAATCACGTTTTTTTTCTCCCATCGAGCAGAGAGCAACTTCTCTTTCTGCTCCCACCAGGCGGGAGTAATCTACATTGTCCCAGGAGAATGCGTTCCTGGGACACTGTAATACATTGTAGCCAAAGGTATGGAGTCTCCGGGTCCATTGTATGGCTTGGAGAGAGGGGTCGCACACTGCCCTTCCTATAAAAATACATAACTCAGCTCTGGGAAATTGGGTCCTGAGGGTTTTCCAAAAGCTAGAGAAGGCGACCACACACCTCTCTTGCCTCAAAAAAGACATTGACCCCAGCAGATGCGGTCCCTACAGTCTTCAAAAGGCTCAGGTAGGGTGACTGCATGCCCCCCTCAATGAAAAAAAGATTTTGTCCCTGGGATTGGGCCCCCATTCCTTCAAACGGCTCAGCGAGGAGAACTGTTGTTCCCTCCCGATTCAAAATATCAGCCATAGGGGTTGTGACCTCCAGGGACTTTTAAAAGCTCTAGGTGGGGGGACCCATGCCACCTCTCAAAAATATAAACAACAAAAATCCCTATTTTTATTTTAGATTTTACTACAGATCCAAGTATTCTCTGTGGATCCATGATCCTGCTAAAAAAATGAGGTTGTCAGCCTCATAGGTCCCCAACCAGGCCAATGAGGTCAAGTTATACATGACCCTCCACCATGTATGTATTTTAAACTTTTTTTTTTCAGGATAGTGGACTGAGTCCCTGAGACCTAAAATGGCTGCTAGAATATGTTTATTGATGTTGTGGCAGCCAATCATATCTCATCTGTTGGGTCTGTGGATCATCAGTGGTATGAAATATCTGTTGTACTACTGAAAAAAATACTGAACAGATTGACATCAAATCACAAAAAGCATGCTTTCTGGATCAAGATCTAGCTTTCACTACAGCTGGTCTAAATCTGTTCTACCAATTTTTAAAGTTTTGCAGTACATTTTCCCCTGAAAATATGCTTTGTGGAAACCCCAACTGTTCTTGGCCTCCGCTTGATGGATCACCCTGAACCTTTCCAGGAAGAAGTTGATGTGGATGAGACTTTATTCTTTAAGTTTTATAAAGATATGTTGAATGGTACTAATATATTAGCAAGCTAAAAAATCTATTTCCTACGGGAATGCCATGCTAACCTAGTCCCTCTAATGCCAGCATGTGATATTCTCAAAGTGGAAGGTGTCCACCAGACATTTCCGCTTTCAAATGATATCCACTCCTCTTTCAGGTGGGGCTCATCAATGACCTTGCTTCACTGTCGCTTTGGTGGACTGTAATCTGTAGCCCCTCCGCTGCGGTCTTAGCGGTGTTGTGCTGATCGTTACGGGTTACTTTAATTATGTCGGGAGTTATCCTAAATGCCCACCGTTGTTTCTCACTTATGTCATCACAGTCCTTTCACTGCTTGGATGTGCGCAACGGGTAGCTTGCCTCTTTCGGTTTGTGCGTTTTAGTCCTATGCCCCTCTGCTTATCTTTTGAGTCACCTTCTATTACTCTTCTCTTGTAGTCTCTTGTAGTCCCCTTTGATTCGCCTGCTCTTAGGAGTTAATGTTGTATTAGGAATAAGGCGGCCCTCTCTCTGCTTGCTTGCGGTTCCCCCTCTTCTCTTTGTCCCGACGCGTATTGTGTAGTGAGATTGTCTTTGCGATTTTTTCCTATTTGTGTCCGCCACCGCTGTTGCTCCTTCTGCCTCCGTGTCGCGCTGCTGTTCAGCTCCTCTCCGCTCTTAAGATGGCGGCCCCCTCGGTGTGGATACAGGCTCTGTTCGCCTCACTCCGGTGGTGGCACCGAAAATTCTCTTTCCCATATGCTCCTTCAGTATGCCCCCTCGGGGATCACAGGTGCGGTCGCGGCAGTGGCAGTGGTTGCACCCCGCACTAACCTGTTTCACTTGGTGTGCGGTGACTGTCACTTCCTCTTTTGCTGCTGCGCTCTGCTTTTCCAAAATGTTGGCGCTTTACAGATTAGTTGCGGTTTCGTTTTTCCTTCTCCAGGTAATGGGGACGAACTTTTTCTTATGCTGGGGCTCTACAGAACACCCCCAGGGGGTCTCGGCAGTCTAGTGAATGGGCTCCGCACTGGCTCCCCACTGGCCTGCTTACTTAGTTGTCCGGGGTCTTTGTGCTTTCAGAGGCTGGTCTTATTTGAGGCAGCCTGGTCTGTTTGGTTTTGGCCCCCAGTTCAGTGCATCGTGCTACTTCGTATTGGTTTTCCTTTTATACTCTTTTTTCTTTTTTGCTCCTGTGGCTGCACCTCGTTGTTATTCGCTCCGCTCCGCTCTGCTCTCAAAATGGCGGCCCCCCACTTTTTTGTTGCAGTTTCGTTTTCTTTGTTCTGGGCTTAGGGCCGAAAGCTTTCCTCCATGTCCACCTAGGGGGCTCACTGAGGAGGGGGGTCTCAGGTGTCGCAGCGGTCGTTCTCCGCACTGACCTGTTACGTTGGTATGTAAGTTGCACTGAGACTGTGCTCTCTGAGGTTTCCGGCGGTAATCAGAGCTCCGGCAGTGGTTCCCTCAGGACCCACGCGCCATCTCGGGGTCCTCCGCCCTCTTGCTCTCCTTGCGTTTCCTTTTGGATTTTCTCTCTTGTTTCCGCTGCTCTACTCCCCGCTATCAGACCATCTTCTAGCCGGGCCTTTCTGATGTCTTCGGGAGTGATTCTTTCTTCTTTTAGTGTGGCGAATGGAACAACATTTATTCGCTCGCTCCCAGGGTATGACGGAGCGCTGGACTTAGGCAACTTTCCCCATTGCGGTCCAAACCATCACCTTCTCTGATGAATCCTGGCACACCTGCAGCCAGGGCACTCCTCACTAGAGATGAAGACATACAAAAATGGAAATAAGGCAACGGGCCTTCTACATCTATGCACCTAGATTCTGGATTGACATTCTTGTTTACATCAGGATCTCCTTAGTTAGAAAAGAGCTTAAGACTCACTTTAAAAAACACTACATTACAATAAAGCAAAGATGTTCCACTGTCAGCACCTTTCTGCTAGCTTTGTGCTTATCAAATACTACAGACATATGCTGAAAATTCAGTTAGACCCATTGGTCTCCGTTGACTGTTCTATTTTAGGATAGTAAGATGGATGCCCATTGCTAAATTGTTGATGGCTATATTCTGGTTTGCTATGTTATTAACCTTTTGTATAGCGTATGACTCACCTTGGGACATCTCAGCGCTGCTAAGGTGAAGGAGACCGGAGAGAGAGAGGAGTATCAAAGGCCGAAAGGTTAGAATAGGAAGGCTTTGAGTTGTTTCCTGAAGATCAGATAGGAGGGCCATTTGCGTTGGGGCTCTGGTAGAGAGTTCCAGTATTTAGGAGCAATATAAGAGAAAGCTCTGCCCCCCAACGAATGTGTCGAATACGAGGGATCTTTAACAAAGCCATAGTATTTGATCTCAAATTGCGGCAGGAGAACTGCATACAGAGTTTCTTTTGTAAATAGACGGGACCTGCACCATTGATGGCTTTGAAAGTGAAACAGCAGATCTTAAAGAATGATCTCTTTTTCAATGCAAGCAGTGAAGTTCTCTGAGCATGGGGAGCGATGGAGATCCTGGAGGATGGTTTAAAACCATCCTTGCCGTAGTATTTTGGATGACTTGAAGTTTTGCTATCAGAGTTTCACCCACTTCTGCCAATAGGGCGTTCCCGTAGTCCAATCGACTCACCACCATAGCCTGGACCACTGTTCTGCGATGTTTCACTGGCAAATATGGGATAATTCTGCGAAGGAAGCGAAGGCTGTAGTAGCAAGAGCCAATGATGTTTTTAACGTTGTCAATCATGGTTAATTTGTCATCCAATTGAATTGCCAAACTCCTCACTGAAGGTGAGGGTTTGGGAGCCGTCCCCAGCTGGGCAGGCCACCAATCAGCCATGTTGAGATTATTTGTTCTTCCCAAAAACATAAACTCAGTTTTTCCTGGGTTAAGCTGGAGAAAACTTTCTGTCATCCAGCTTGAGATGGCCATCATATCAGCAGAAAAACGCACTCTCTCCTCATTCAGATTTGAACCCATGGGAAGATCAGCTAGGTGTCGTCAGCATATGATATAATCTCAAACCCAAAGGGTCGGACTATTTTGGCCAAAGGAGCCATTTATACATTAAAGAGAGGAGAGTAGGGCTCAGACAGGAGCCCTGTGGAACTCCCTTATCTAACCAGAACTTTTTGGACCTATAAGGGCCCAACATGACCGTTTGCCCTCTATCTGTCAAAAAGCTTTTGAGCCACTTCAGGGCGATGTCCTCAACACCGCAATCCTGTAGCCTCTCCAACAGCAGTCGAAGGGAGACAGTATCGAATGCTGCGGAGAGGTCTAACAGGATGAGAATTGCGGATCCACCTTCATCTAAGGTTTGTCTTATTGCGTCCATGACAGCCAATAAGGCAGTCTCAGAACTAAAGCACGGCCTGAAGCCTGACTGCAAAGGGTCCAGTATGTTATTTGCCTCTAAATAATTGCTTAGTTGTAAATTTTTTAAGGATTGATCGGACATATGCTTATTTCCAAACTGTTGGAATAGAACCCGTTTCGATGGAAGAGTTGAAAATTTCCTGGATTGGCAGAGCACAGATGGGGGAGAGAAGAGCCATTGTACTGGGAGAGCAAATGTCACTTGGAGAATAATGGCTGCTTCTTTATCCATCCAATCCCTGCTCTTTCTATGCCAATTTTACCTGGCTTCTTTCAATAATCATACATATAAAGTCATACAATTAGAAATGTACATATCTTTAGAACCTACTTAGGTTAGCTTTATGTACATAAAACAAAATGTATTTAGTCCTTGCCTGTCATTCGGGACATCGTTGTTATAATGTGTGTTAATACAAATACGAAAAGACATACCACACATACCAGAATGCAGTCATTTGCTAAATTAAAATCCAGATCTAGAAACAGGTGTACAAAACAAGTATGACAGACCTAGTTATGGACTGCAATTTGCATGTGTTAACTGTACCAGGCTTTATTTTCCACACTAAGCATACAAGTCCATCACGTTTTCGGTTCTTTCTCTCTACTTCGGTATCAAAGATTTTGGCGAGGTTTATGTTTTTCAGAAAATCGGTGTGTTTAAATAGGTATTTTGTAATGAGTAATAATGAATGGCAGATGGCTTTTTGAAAAGAGTGACCGCATGGCGAGACCATTGCATTACCAGACCAATTAAAAACAACGTTTTGATGATGAACTCGGTGAAAAAGCAAAAACCCAATCCTGAAGCATAGAACTGGCATCTCAACCAGTGACACGGGGATGAAATGTACTTCCATCTCTGATGGTCACCTATTCTTTTTCTCTCTCTCTCTCTCTCTCTCTCTCTCTCTCTCTCTCTCTCTCTCTCTCTCTCTCTCTCTCTCTCTCTCTCTCTCTCTCTCTATATATATATATATATATATATATATATATATATATATATATATATATATATATATATATATATATATATATACACCTGTCTTAGAGGATTTGTACAGTTCACTACTTTAGTGGAAACCTAGAAACCTAGTAATTGTATTTAATCATTTGGCTGCCATTTAATCTAAACAAAATTCACTAAGGTGCATTTTAGTGAAAGGCAATTGTGTAAAGGAAATTAAGGACACAAGTACATACACTGTTAAATAAATATCTTTCTGCCTGTTGAAAGAAAATTATATTTAGGAATGTACCGCACACAGAATTCTAATTGATGTGAATTAGGGTATGCTGATGGTTACATAAGTATAAAATGTTGAGTGGTCTGAATTAAATATATGTTTTTGCAATTCCTCTATATTGGTATATAATATGCTCTTACACACCACAGCTGTTATTCTTGGTACATTCAGTACAATAAAAGGAATTGTTTGGTAAGCGTTATTCTTGGAATTGCATTTATTCCATATTCATGCAGTACTTGTATATTCTGATTGCATATCGTTATTCATACATTAACTGCGATATCTTCATGTAATTTCACAATCATTACACAATTGTTGCTCTCAGTGAAAAGAGAAAAGGAAGAGGGTGGTAGGTGAGTGAGGGACGTGGTAAAGGTGGTGTGACAATGTTGCATCACATTTAAATAAAAAACGCCTTTACAATTGAAATCCTTGTAAAGTTCCCAAAGTACATCACACATAGGATACTAGAAAGTTAGTTCATGTATTCCTATTGTGTGTAGGGTTATGGCGTGGTCAACGTTTCGACCCCAGGAATATCGAAGGGTTATTCTTCCCTCATGTGGGGGTCTTCATCAGGACGTGTAGGAGAGCCTAAAAAACAGGACAATGCCTATTACAAAATGTCGTGGTGGGCTGGCGTTTAACATGTAGGATAACCTTCACATTACCTACATGGTGTGAGGCGGACGTCATGCCTGGCGTCTCATCATGGGCTGTGGCTAGCTCCTATGGGTTCGGAAATCTGAAATACATTAAGAATCGAAGGGGGGAGGTGTCAGGTCGGGGAAGCTGATCTCTTAGTGGCTCATGCTGGAGAGAATTATATCCAACAACTTACTTTAGTCCGGCATCTAAATGCAGGAAATTGGATTCTTCTTATTGCAAGCTTCAAAACGTGCTAACCTTCATCCTGAAAAGATCATAAAACAGAAAGTACGAGTAAATTAATTTTCCACCTATAATAGCTTGGCATGCATAAACAGCCACCAGCTACTCGTGGGCTAAAAACTATGCTGTGCAACTAGCAACCTCCGTGGGGCTGTCAGGTCGAATGGAAGGCTTGGTGATAAATGGTGGAAAACCTGTTTGCTTAGAATGGGTGAACAAAGTGGGCAAATGGATAGTTATTATAAGTTAATGTACCCTAATCAAGTGGAACTTGGGAAATTAGTTAATGTTCCTCGGGGAGTCCCGTGATTGTATAATCTAGCGACCACCCCTGCCATCCCGTATATTACGGGTCCGAGTTAACCTAGAATCGGCAAAGTTACTAGCTTGGCAGATTAACCGTGCGGTGAGCAGATGTAGAAAATACCTTATCTGTAGAAAACCGGAGTCTCTCGGTTTGTACGAGGTAGTGGTTCCTCGCGGTGCAGACGCTGAATGCTGCAGTGAAAGTGGCTCGGCGGTAATGTCCAATCAGCTCCCTTCCCTTCGAGAGGCCGTGGCAGCTTGCTCGCGCGCGCTAGGGAGCGTCTTAAAAGGAATGGAGGTTCTAGTTTAAGGGGCCGTCCTAAAATATGGTTGTTTAAGGGGTGATTTCAGTGGCAGAGGTCTGATTGACTTGTATCATGGGTTATGCTGACATCATCGTGACGCGTATCGGGGGTCACTGTTATTAATAAAAACCTGTTATACGCCTTGTACATATTGGGTGAATATTTGTGTAGTGTCCACCGATATACAAATTGTTTCAATACATTCAGGCTGGATCAGATGATCTAATATATTCTGAGTTAATTTATGTGAATATAATAACACAATTTACATAACATGATCAAATGATTGTTGGTTGGTCTAGCGAACGTTGATAACACCATTAGTGCGACATTAAAATGTAGACAGTATGATTACTATGGATAGTAGAATGACAGTATTATCAAGTATTCAGCGAATGGTAAACCATCCCTTGCACAATCGTCTACTTGTCGCCGTTCTTATCGCTAGGTGGTTACTTGCAGTTGGGGAGCACCATGGGAAATCTACTGCATTTGTTAACCCTAAGATGAATGTCTAATTAGTGTCTATTCAGGGTCCAGACTTGCCATTTGTGCAAAATTTGCGTCTAACTCGTTCAGACCTTTATGTATTGTATTGAATTTATACATCCATTTGCACTCTCTGATGTTGAGGATGTTGATGAGATTACCACCCCGTGGTCCCAGGGTGATCTTTTCCAGGACCACCCATTTCATGGAGTCTGGGGTGTGAGTCATTTCCATGTAATGTTCCACCATGGGGGCACCTGATGTCTGGCAACGAATTCTGCTACAGTGTTGGAATATCCTGTTCTTGATCTTTTGTCTTGTTTGACCTATATACATAAGGTCGCAGGGGCAGATGATGGCATATATAACTCCAGTCGAGTTACAGTTCGTAAAGGATTTGAGGTCTACCGTTACGTTGTTGCTGGTAACTTGTTTGGTCTCCCAGCATGTCGGACAGGCTTTACATGTAGTACATCGAAAATGTCCTATCACTGCTGGTAGATTCCAGAGTTCTTGGATTGTAGGTGTCTGTGGTGTGTCCAAGAGGGAGCACACGACATGGTCTCTTATGCTTTTAGCCTTTTTGAAGGCATGCATTGGTAGTTCTGGGCTGTCTATGATGTCTGCTACCAGTCCCCAGTGCTTGTTTATGGTCTTCTTTATTTCGTTACTTTTGTTGCAATATGTTGTCACACATATCATTCGTTCTTGGGACAGTTGGCGTTCTTTGGGTGTCAGTAGGGTACTCCGGTCCTGGAACCAAGCTCTCTTTCGAGATCTTTTAACCAATCTTCTTGGGTATCCCCTTTCAATTAGACGGCTGATTAGATCATCGGATTCCCTGAAATAATCCTCTTTAAGGGAGCAATTTCTCCTGAGGCGGAGAAATTGCCCAAAGGGCAAGTTGTCTCGGAGTCCTCTTGTGTGATGGCTGGTGTACCTCAGCAAGCTGTTCCTTTCGGCCGGTTTCCTGTAGAGGGTGGTGTATAGTTTGCCTTCTCTTTCTTTAATGGTGATATCAAGGAAATCAATGGAATCTCTGCTTTTGTGCATTGTAAATTTGATGTCGTCTGACTGGTTGTTAAGCCATTCAAAAAACTCTCGCAACTCTTCATCATCGCCATTCCAAATCATAAAGACGTCGTCTATGTATCTGACCCACGTAGCTATTTTTGGCTGGTGTGGATTCTGGTGGGATAGGATACAGTGTTCTTCATATTCTGACATGAATAAGATGCCTAGGTCTGGGGCGAATGCTGCGCCCATGGCCACTCCTTTGCTCTGGATATAGAATTTATTTTGGAAAAAGAAAAAATTCATGGTCATTGCAACTTCTAATAAATCGACGATAAATTCAGTGGGCACCCCAGATGGTTGCTCCCTCCTTTGTAGAACTTTTTTCATGGCTTCCAATGCAGGGATTTGAGGTATGCTAGTATAAAGGGAGACAATATCCATTGTGACTAGGATTTGCCTCTCTTTATAGAAGTCTGCGTGGTCAACCAAATTAATTACTTGCATGGTATCCCTAAGGTATGTAGGTGTATTTTCAGCCAGGGGTTTGAGGAAAGTATCCAACATTTTATACTTATCTACTGACCCAGGTCCATGAGTTTGTAGGGCACACCCCTTTTTGACCGATGGTTACATAGGCCGCATTTGTTACACATGCTTTTTAGTTAAACTTCCTAGGCCATGGCCCTATGTCTGTCAAGTTACATTTGTTGTTGATGTTAGGTGATTATGGGACTCAAACTGTGTAAATTGGAGCTGCACGGTGCAATTGTTGAGTGGATATCTATGATAAGATTTGGCCTGTGTTACCCTCATTTGTGACATTTATGTAACATTTTCTTTACCTTGAACAGTTCTGTATTTAAATGCAATCCGACATGGTAGCAGCTGTGACCAATTTTTACAAATATAAATGGTGTACACCAAGCCCCAAATATTAAGTTAAAAGCTGAATCCTTCATTTGACATGTGAAGTCTGTCAAGCTGCTTTTATTCAATAATGCTGCAGGAAAGACATTCCAGGGATATTCATCGGAAGCAGACCTCCTTTCAAGCCTCTCGTGCTAAAGCTCTGCCATTTCCTCTGCTGGATGGTCATATTTTCTTCTCCTTTTACTCTCCTGCAGAAATATTATTTTCTGTTTTTTCTGTTGCTTATTCCCGAACCTGAATTGACTAGCTGAGAGTTTTTAAACAATGGGGACATTTTCGTGTGTACCTCTGCACTGAGCTGATTTGTTCAACTTACACATTGTTTGCACAAAACACACTAATTAGAATGTCCTTCATTAAAGTTGGGCAACTAAATGGTTCAGCCACCTGCATGCAGGGGCTGATTAATATTAAGGCTCCCTGTTTTTCGTTTTTACTGATTTTTACAGAGAAATACAGACAGAAAAACTATTTATTTTCCTGTCTGTATTTATTTTAAAATGTCAATAAAAACGAAAATGTGGCTTTTTTTGAGTGAATCTAAATGCTGTCAATCATGACTAACAGGGCAATAGCTGTGCGGATTGACAGGCAATGACATTAATACAATCTAGGGATTTTAATAAAGAGCCTCCTACAGCAATAGATTTGCACAACTTTGATACTAAAATGTACATATTTTCTTACATGTGCATATTTTACCACCTGAGTGGTTATATATCATTGAAACTTGTCAGGCGTTCAGGCACAAATGCACATTAACTGGTTAAACAAATGCAGAAATATACATATTTCAGCTTCATTTTTCCACAAAAACGTAAAATAAATATGGATAAATATAGGTGAAATTTGCAAAAAGTAAACGTGGATAATTACAGATGGAAATGACAAAAATATAAATACCATAGAACCATGAGGGCCTAATTAATATTAATCTCTTGCCGTTCTTGTCCTCCGGATTGCCTTTCTGTTCTTAATCAAGTAATTGGGCAAGGCTAATGGCAACTCATAAACTCTGCACCTTTTGCTCCCTGTGCCATAAATATTCCTGGAAATTGATAATGCACTCTAGTGCTATTCGCCGTGACTAAATACGAATTTCCAATTTCTCAACATGAATTGTTTTCTCCGTCGATACAATCTCTGCTTTCATTTGTTCAACTTTGTAATTGTATTTGGCTAAATGGTATGCCCTTTGTATAATGGATGGCAGGCTAGATACACAAAAGAATAGTGGCATACACCTCACTGTTGATAGAAGGCTCATAAGACAAGCAACGTTTAAAAAACAGTTTCAGAGAACAGAAGCATATTGTGTATACTGAATGCGCTGCATTGCTGAAGGGAGAGAGCACAATGCTTCTGATTTACAAAGGTATGGAGCTTTTCTGCTGTGTCTGTGTGCTGGCTCACTGTGTGCTGTCTAACACCAATGCAGGCACCCTTGCACCTTAGTGCAAAAATGCCTGCATCACATGCAGGATTGTTTTTGCACAGATAGGTATACCTTCCTGCACAAAAACAATTCTTACAGGCATATTTCTTTTTCTAAGTTTGCTGCAGCATATATGGAAAGAGGAAGTAACGAGGAGAAATAAAGATATTTCTCCATGAAATGCACCATTTTGGTGCAAACCTGCGTTTGAAAATAAGGATTCGCTTCAAAATACACGGGTGGGTGCATGGGAACGTCCAGGCTCCACCCATGTAACACATACCCAACGCAAAGTAATTGCAGACTCTCCTCTGCAATGCGTTGCATTACTTCGCATTTGCTAAACCATGCAAAGTAACAAAAAGTGGCTTTGTGTGTCTTAGTAAATCCCCAAACAGATTTTACATTGTGGATGGGGCAGGGGCAGGGGAGGAGTTGCAGCGGAGGAGTGGTAGCACCCTCCTAAGTGCTCAATGACTGCTTGGCTAGCCCTCTCGGGCCACTGAAAACAGTCTTCCTCACTTCGCATGTTCTCCATGCAGGCTGCCTTACAGCCTGCATGTAGAACATAACCAGGTTCCCAGTCAGCATCTGGGAGCCTAAACAGGGTGCTCAGACCAATCACAACGCTGCTGCATTGTGAGTGGCTGACTGGGAGCCTGCGTGTGCTTACTGTTGTTCAGGGCAGCAAAGGAGGACTACTGAGGAGAGACGTGGCAGGGAAGTGGCAAGAAGGTACGTTTTTTATTTTAAAATTTTAATTTTTGGCTACCCGCTTCTCACGCGTTCTCTCCCCCAGCCTCTGGCCCAACAACCCTACCTCCGAGCCGTGCTGACTGCCGCTACCTGGCCTGTTCTTTGCAGTTGCAGAGCGCCCCAATTGGATAATCTCTATCTCTATGCAGGCCACTTATCACCTCATCAAATCATTGTGGCTAAGCCTATTAAGGTTGCCCAATGAGGAGGGGCTGCTAGAAGGCTGGATTTTGGCTAATGGAAAAGAAAGTTCTATACCATCATCTCTGTGTTAGTTGTGATAAATTCAACGGTGGCAAGTTTTTTGTTTTATCATTACCAATCTTTTAAGCCCTTGAAATCTTACTTTAGCTCACTTCTATCAATAGTTACACAGTATTACAGTATCCATTTGTTAGCCTACGGAGCTAAAACACTACAATTGGGAAAAACGAAATTGGCAGTTTTTCCCTCACCAAGGCATTAAAACATCTTTCAAAATGTCCCAGCTTATTTTTACATGGCAGCCTCCCCTGGGAGAACCTATGATACACTTTAGGCGTGACATATACAAAAATAAGGTAGTTTAATACTTTGGAAGTGCCTTTAAACCCAAAGTCGAATTTCCATGTAATATCAATTTAAAGGCAGCTTGCAAAGCAGGACTGACTTTTAAAATAACAGCAGGCAACACAGCAGTGCACATGTGTTGGACCTAGATTTGCTAAGCCACCTAGGGTAGCCTGGCCCAGGGTAAGACAGTCACTAAGTAGAGGCACATGTGTAAAGGTTGCACACCACCCAGCAGTAACTCGCTGCAACTCCACTCAAAAAGAAACACTACACCAAATTTTGTATGAAAATACGTGCTGCTTTATAAAAATAATACTTTTCTCTCTTTTACTAAATAGCCATTGACAGTTCAGAAATACACATTTAAATTTTGTTTCTGTAAATTACCAGGTGTTGAAGTTAATATCTCAAATCTCCATTTCACACAAAAGAATGCAATACAAAGACACGTAGTGAGTAACAATGGTACAATTCTGTGGGAGTTCAGGTAACCTCAGTTTAACATAAGCAAAGACTACTGTCTAGTCTCTGGCAACACCAAAGTACCATAACTGTTACCTCCGCTATACTGTCCCACGAACGCTATTCTCTAAACCTGAACACTGAGAAGTATTCAATAATAGGTCAATTACCAGCCTCCCATCCCTGCATGGGGTTGAACAGGTCAATGGTGGAAGTCTTGAAGGCTTCTAGCCTTAATCACCCTCTTTTACTAAGGCCCCTGGAAGAAGGCTCCTCTTTAGCCCCTTGATCGGTAGTTTACCGAGCTTTATCTCCCCCAACACTCTCCTTACTTCTCAGGGTTGGGCCCTCAGGCCATTGTCTCGGATCGCCTGGGGTGAGTAGGTCCTCACCATTAATCCCTGTCAGCGTAGGCTGTCTCACTCGCCTCACCCGCCGATCCAGCTAGTTGGAGACCTAGCTGGCGCGAGGTGAAGAGAGCCACACAGGTAGAGGAGGGCCGAGACTCGCCACACCCGGCTTTCTTGTTGTCGAAGACTCCGCCTCTCTCGGGGAAACGGCCTGACTGGGCAGACACAAAGGAATAGCGGCTCCCAGGCTGAGGCTGCTCCACGGCGGCGATTCCTCTTCCTTCGCTCCGCCCCCCCTCCCACTATGAGGGAAATGATCCAAATGGGCAGGCGCAAGGGATAAGCGTCTCCACGACCGGAGCTCACACTACCAAACCTGCGCAGATGAGAGACAAGGCTTCCCCTCACAAGTCTCCGACTCTCCCCGTTGAACCAGGGAAGATTGAGGTTTCCTGTCCCATACGCTCGCTCCACCAGTGAGCCCTGCCTCAGTCACTCGATCCCTTCCTTCCCTTCAGGTGTGCCGCTACTTCCACGAAGGCAGTCCATGACCCCAGGTACCAGGGGGGGGGAAATCCGGTGGCAGGATTAGCAGGTCGGCCACCAGTTATCCAGCTCACATGGAGGGCTGAACAGGGGGTAGGTCAGAGGAATTTCCCCTCAGTCTCAAACTTCAAGTCTTCCTGGGAACACACCTCCAGAATCTCAGCGAGGGCTTCCTTACTGGGCAAAGGACTGAACTCATTGGTTGATCAGTCACCCTTAACCACTCATAACCCTTACTTCTAGGCTAGGGGTTGGTCAGGTGCCCAGGGTCTCCAGGAATCCCACGAAGCGGGGTCAAGTCAGTAACAAAAAGGGAGGAAGGGTGGTGAATCAATAAGGAAGCGTCCCTAATCTGGGAGGTCAACCCTTTGGTTATCCTACCCCCACCTTATGCTACAGCCTGTCCTCCAGCTGACTCTCTCTGACAAGACAAAATGGCTGCCCTGCAGCTGACCTTATATAGTCTGGCCTCAGAAGGTCCAGAAGGGACCAGAAGGTTCTGGAAGGCCTCTATTCTAGTCTATGGGTCCTTCCCAGGAATGACCGTTAAGGCAGTTAATGGCGACCATTTTGTGGGCCCCCTACTTTCCAGTCAGAAAAGGCACCTAGGCCTGAGGTGAAAAACTATGAGGGCAAAAGAGCATCTATCCCCCAGGCCAACTCTATAAAAATAGTCCAGTGGACACAAAAGGATATAAAGGGTATGAGGGGCAAAAAGGGGACAAAATATATAATGAATAGGAGGGACTACCCAAAGGCAGACAGGTCTAACACGCGTCCCCCCCAGCTGAAAGTGGGGAGAGCTACCCAACCCCTTGGGAGTCCTCATCACTCAGGCGGAAATACCTGGAGAGACCGTCTGCATTGGCGTGGTCCACTCCAGGCCGATGTTCCACCCGGAAGTCCATTCCCTGTAGGGAGATGGACCATCTCAACAGCTTGGGATTTTTCCCCTTCATCTGCATCAGCCAACGAAGGGGGCGGTGGTCAGTCTGAACCCGGAAGTGCGGGCCAAACAGGTATGGCCGCAGCTTCTTCAGAGCCCACACCACCGCAAAAGCCTCCTGCTCAATTGCACTCCACTTCTGTTCCCGGGGAAGCAGTCTCCTGGAAAGGAAAACTACGGGCTGATCCAGGCCCTCCTCATTAAGTTGCGATAACACTGCCCCAATGCCATGTTCTGATGCGTCTGTCTGGACAATGAACTCCTTGGAGAAGTCTGGGGCCCTCAGGACCGGTGCCGCACACATTGCCTGCTTCAACTTTTCAAAGGCTTGCTGACAAGCCTCTGTCCAAACTACCCGTTGTTTCTTTGAGGTAAGCTCTGTGAGGGGCGCTACAATAGTGCCATATTCCTTCACAAAGCGACGGTAGTAACCTGTGAGGCCCAGGAAAGCTCGGACCTCAGTCTGGGTCGTGGGGGGTTCCCAGGCCATGATTGTCTCAATCTTTGCCTGGAGGGGTTGCACTGTTCCCCTGCCCACCAAGTGTCCAAGGTACACGACCGACCCCTGCCCAATCTGACATTTGCTGGCCTTGATTGTCAAACCAGCTTGCTTCAGGGCCTGGAGAACTGCTTGCAAATGTTGCAAATGGTCCTCCCAACTGCTGCTGAAGACAGCAATGTCATTCAGGTAGGCAGCGGAGAAACCCTCCATTCCGGAGAGGACCTGGTTCACCAGCCGCTGAAATGTGGCAGGGGCATTCTTGAGCCCGAAGGGCATCACACAAAATTGGAAGTGTCCCTCAGGCGTGGAGAAGGCTGACCTTTCCTTTGCTCCATCTGTCAGGGAGATCTGCCAGTACCCTGAAGTGAGGTCAAAGGTACTCAAATATTGGGCAGCTCCCAGCCGGTCAATTAATTCATCCGCCCTAGGGATCGGATGAGCATCAGTTTTGGTAACTGAGTTCAGTCCCCGGTAATCCACACAGAACCTCAGTTCTGGAGTGGTGCCTGGTGGAGCGGCTTTTGGCACTAGAACCACCGGACTAGACCAGGGTCTGCTGGAAGGTTCTATAACTCCTAGCTCTAGCATCTTGGTAACCTCTCCATGGATGCTGTAGCTCATTTTTATGATACTATCATCCCGTGTGCACTGGAGCTGACTACGAGCTGCTGCGCACTTCTAAACCTCTTAGCACTGTTATTGTGTGTTGTGGCTTACAGCGCTAGCATTAATTATTATTGTGTGACGCTTATTTTTACTTACCTGCTCTTGACCCCGGTCCGCCCCGGCTGTGAGCCGTTTGCTGCGGAGGGTCCCTGCACGAGCGCCACTTTCGGTTCTGCAGCACTTTCGCCCTGCCTCTAGACCGTGCAGGTGAGCGGTCTAGTGCATGCAGAACCTAGGTTATATCTCGCGCTCTGCCGGCCCGCAGGTTGATTACGTGGCCTGAAGACCACGGACGTGCATCAGCGCTGCCGACGAGCTGTTTTAATTTTCCATAGCTGACTACGAGCTGTAGCTCATTTTTATGATACTATCATCCCGTGTGCACTGGAGCTGACTACGAGCTGCTGCGCACTTCTAAACCTCTTAGCACTGTTATTGTGTGTTGTTGCTTACAGCGCTAGCATTAATTATTATTGTGTGACGCTTATTTTTACTTACCTACTCTTGACCTCGGTCCGCCCCGGCTGTGTGCCGTTTGCTGCGAAGGGTCCCTGCACGAGCGCCACTTTCGGTTCTGCAGCACTTCCGCCCTGCCTCTAGACCGTGCAGGTGAGCGGTCTAGTGCTTCACGTTGACCAGTATAAATGGTGACCTGGAGGAAGCGCAGCGGACGAGCGCAGCGGGAGCGCCGACTTCACGCCGAGGCCACGCACAAGTCAAGCCCGTCTGCGCCCGTCCGCGGACGACCGAGGCCTGGGGCCATGCATGCTGCTCTACGCCTCATCTACTCTTCACAAGCTCTTCGTGCTCTGTCTCTTCGTGCCCCACCCGCCCCTCACGTTATTGCTATTGCTCAGAAATATAATATTTTCTCTCCTCCTCCGTCCACTATTCCCTTGGTCCCTTCCCCCTCTATTTGTTCTCCCAATCCTGTTGCCCCTTTCTTGATTAAGCCCAGTCCTTTTGGTAATGGTTCCCTCTCACTAGTCTATCTCAACACCCGTTCCCTTCCGAAACATCAACTAGAAATATTCCAACTCCTGGAAGGTGGCATTATTGACATCTTGCTTCTCACAGAAACCTGGCTACATGCTGACTCCTATCCTGACATCCTGGCCGCCATACCTTCGGGTTACTATATTCTCCATTCAAACAGGAATCCTGGCAGATCTGGCGGGGGAGTCGCGGCCATCATTCGTTCTAATCTACAATTCACTACCCTTACAACCCCATCTATAACTAACTCGAACATCCTTACGTTGAAATTTACCTCTCCTAATTCTTCCTTTATCTGTATATTAGTTTATCGCCCTCCTGTCAATATGCCTCTTTTCCCATCCCTGTTTAGTAACTTAGTCTCGCAAATAGCCATCAATTCCGCCAGGGTTCTGATCATTGGCGATTTTAATTATTGGCCATTAGACTCCCTGAAATCCTCCCTCTCACGTGAATTTTCTGGTCTATTACTTGGCTTAAATTTCTCACAACATATCTCTGCGGCCACACACAACAAAGGTCATACCATGGACCAGGTATGGTCCATTAATTCTGATATCTCCCCTCCTTTGATCTATCCTTGCTCCTGGTCTGACCATTTTTTTATTTCTTTTCTCCTACACCTATCAACCCCTACTTGTCCCCCTGTACTTCACAATTTTATGGCCCGTAATTGGAAGCATGCTGACATCTCCTGTCTTCATTCGATCCTCGCTTCCACACTTCCCCCTGACCATCCTGACCTGAACTCACAGGCAGCCTCATTCGATCAATGGCTGTCCCAAGCCAGTGATGTAGTCACTCCTATCAAAACTGTCAAGTCCAAACGTCCTCACGACGCTCAGCGCTGGTTTACTTCCAAACTGAAGGCTGATAAACTCCTTCTTAGACAGGCTGAGCGCCGCTGGCGGCGCAACTATGATCCCTTATCAAAGTCCATCTATACCGATCTATTAAAAAGTCGATTATTTCGGCTAAACTTTCCTACTTTTCCCAGAAAATCATGACTTCGGCATCTAAGACAAAAGAAATTTTTTCTATTGTTGCCAAACTCTCCCTACCCGATCGAGTCACACCCCAGCCTCTACCTTCACAAGTTTTGTGTGATTCCCTTAACTCTTTTTTTTCTGATAAAATATCCATGATTAAAAACAATATTCCCCCTACTACTTTGTCCCTGGACAGTGTTCTTCCTCCCTCGAACCCTCACTCCCTGTTTGAATTTCCTCCCATTTCCCTGGACACTTTTCTATCACTACTCCAGGTGGTGAGCTCGGGCTCTCCTAATGATTGCTGCCCCCATCCATTCTAAGAGAGGCCTTTACGGCCTGCCCCGGCCCTCCTCTCGATCTTTCAAACCGCTCACTCTCCACAGGCTCTGTTCCCAATGCTTTCAAAAGCGCTGTGGTGGTACCCATTTTAAAAAAACCTGGGTCTGATCCTGCAATCTTGGCCAACTACCGACCTATCTCCCTTCTCCCCTATTTGGGGAAGGTCTTGGAGACTTACGTCACCCGCTGCCTTAGCACTTTTATCGAGGAAACTCATTTCCTCGAAGATGGACAGGCTGGTTTCAGACCAGCTCACTCTACTGAGGCAGTGGTGGTGGCAGTTATGGATACGTTGAGACGGGGAGCTGATAAGAACTTGGCCCAGGCCCTTGTACTTTTAGATCTATCGGCCGCATTTGACACGGTCGACCATGAAATTTTGGTCGATCGTGTCAGAAACGCTGGCATCTCTGGTCTGGCCCTGTCGTGGGTGGTATCCTTCCTCCATTCTCGTTCCCAATCGGTTCATTTATCTTCCTTCTCTGCCCCTTTAATCTCACTTTCCTGTGGTGTTCCCCAGGGTTCTGCTCTGTCCCCGCTTTTGTTTAATCTTTACTTGCAGCCCCTTCTTGCCTCTCTCCGCCACTTTTCTGTTACTGCTTTCAACTATGCAGATGATCTGCAGCTCATTTTCCCCATCGATTCCTCTCCTCTTTCTTGTTCTAATTTTCAAAACACTTTGCTTTTCATTTACGAGTGGATGAACTTCAGCCAGTTAAAGCTTAACCCTAGCAAAACTGAGCTGGTTCTGGTTGGCGGCCTCCAAACTCCCTGGACTTCCAATTTTTGGCCTACTGCCCTTGGCTCCCCTCCCTGTCCAGTACAGACTGTGAAGAGCCTAGGTGTTACCATCTCTAGTGACCTCTCGATGCGGCCACACATTAATACTGTCACCTCGGCCTGCTTTTATCACCTCTGCAGAATTGGGAAGATCCGAAGGTTTCTATCACAAGAGGCCCTCACCCTTGTTATTCTGCCCCTAATCACCTCACGTTTAGACTATGCCAACTGTCTATACGTGGGGGTCCCTGCCTGCCATCTTTCCCGACTCCAACTGGTACAAAACCAGGCAGCCAGATTAATTTTCCAGCAGCCCAAACACCAGCATGTCGCACCGTTGCTGAAGACTCTACACTGGCTCCCGGTTGCGCAACGGTGCATTTTTAAAATGGGCTGCACCATCTTTAAATCTCTGTTCGTCTGCGCTCCTGTTTTTATTTCCTTGTGTTTGCATTCCTATGTCCCCTCCCGACACCTCAGATCCTCTGCTCACAATCTCTTGATCATTCCTCGATTTAACCGTAAGAAACACAGGGGTGCCTGTTTTTCATTTCTTGCACCATCTACTTGGAATTCTCTTCCTTTGCCTATTCGTCTTTCAGTTGATTATCTAACTTTTCGTAACCTCCTGAAAACTCACCTGTTTCGTCTTGCTCACGGCTAGCTGTCCCCACCTCCTCGTCTTCTATCCCACTGGTCTGGAGCGCCAAGAAACCAATTGGTGTATGTGCGCGGTACCAAATCTTTTTAACATAACATAACATAACATGCTAGCCTTCACCTTGTCGGACAGCCGGTAGGTCTTTGACTTCACTGGTGGGCTGTCTCCTGTGTCCACATCATGGGTACACAGGTGGGTCCTTCCCGGGACAAGGGAGAACAGCGTAGAGTACTGCTCCAGTATCTGGCGGCAGTCCTCCCGCTGTTCAGGAGTTAGGGATGGGGAGAGAATCACTCCCTCCACCGACCCATCCTTTTCCTGAGACGAAAACAAGTCTGGGAGAGGTTCGCTTTCCGCTTCCTCTCCTCCATCAGTCACCATCATTAAGATGACCTCGGGCCTCTCATGGTGGGCTTTGAGTCGGTTAGCATGTAGCACCCGTAGGGGCTGTCGAGGGGTTTTAAGGTCCACCAGGTATGTGGCCTTACCCTTCTTTTCTAACACTTCAAAGGGGCCTGTCCAGCGTTCCTGGAGGGCACTTAGCTCTCCAGGCTCCATCACCCACACTTTCTGGCCAGGCTCCAACTCCACCGGGTGAGCGTTGTGGTCATCCCACTCCTTCATTACTGCCTGGCTGGCCTCCAAATTGTCAGAAGCTTGCTTCCACAACTTCGCCATTTGGCTCCTGAAGGCCAGCATGTAGCTCACCACATCCTGGGGGGGTTTCCTGGGAGACTTTTCCCATCCATCCTTCACCAGGCTGAGAGGACCGCGTACAGGGTGCCCATACAGAAGCTCAAAGGGGCTGAAGCCCACTCCCTTCTGTGGCACTTCCCTGTAGGAGAATAGCAAACAGGGTAGGAGGACATCCCATTTCCTCCGCAGGCTTTCAGGCAGACTTCTGATCATGCCCTTCAAGGTCTTGTTGAACCTTTCTACCAGTCCATTTGACTGGGGGTGATAGGGAGTGGTGAACCGGTAGGTCACTCCACACTCCTTCCACATTGCCCGCATGTACGCTGACATAAAGTTGGTCCCCCTGTCGGACACAACTTCTTTGGGGAAACCCACTCGGGTAAAGATCCCCATTAGGGCCCTAGCCACCACAGGTGCAGTGACAGTCCTCAAAGGAATTGCCTCTGGGTACCGTGTGGCATGATCCACCAGAACCAGGATAAACCTGTGACCATCTGTGGTTGGTGGATCCAATGGCCCTACAATGTCGATACCCACCCTTTCAAAGGGGGTGCTAACGACAGGAAGTGGTTCCAGGGGAGCTTTCAGCTTCACCCCTGTTTTCCCACTGGCTTGGCAGGATACACATGTCTGACAGTAGGTGTAAGACGCCACTTTCATCTGAGGCCAGTAAAAGTGGGGGACAAGCCGAGCAAAGGTCTTGTCCTGACCTAAGTGTCCTGCCAAGGGAATTTCATGAGCCAATTCCAGCAGAAAGGCTTGGTACCGTTGCGGGACTACCAAGGCCCTTGATGAACCAGGTAAGGGTACCTTGGGTTCACTGTAGAGGAGTCCGTCCTCCCAGTAAATGTGGTAGTGTCCCGCAACGTCCCCTGCTGCCTGGGCTTCAGCCTGATGCCTCAGTCCCTCAAGGGTAGGGCACTCCTTCTGGCCCTTAGAGAACTCCTCTCTGGTAGGCCCTCCCTCCACATGCCACTCAGCAGGGATGGGCAGGTCCTCCAGAGAAACTACTTCCCCCTCCACGGACTCCTGGTTCACCACCGCAGGTGGCCGATCTGTCACATGGGGTGTGGAAGCCGAAGCAGGCTTCTCCCGTCTTCGGGTCTGTTCCTTTTTGGCAGCGGGTTGGGCCATTGTTCCAGGCTCCAACCCAGGTGAACTCCCTCCCCGGGCAGTCGCAGATCTTGTGCTTACACAGGCCCAGTCAGGTGTACCCAGCATCTCTGAGTGCGTCCAGTATTCCACCACACTCCAAGTATTGTGCTCCATGTCATTCCCCAGCAGACAATCAACTGGCACGGCAGGGCTTACGGCAACTCGAAGTGAACCTGCAACCCCTTCCCACTCAAAGGGAACCTCGGCCACAGGGTAGTGGCCCATTCTGCCGTCAGCCATCGCGGCGGGGTGGAGTACATTGGGAATCACCTGCTCTGGAGACACCAGTTGACTTCTCACCATAGTCATACTGGCTCCTGTATCTCTCAGAGCCTCCCCTCTCTGGTCATTGATGGTGATCCATTGCCCATACTTGGTAGTATTTGGGGGCACCTGGATCTTAGGAACCATCTCCCGTTCTCCCAGGGACACTAAGGTGACACCTGCCCACTCACCCCCCTTATCTAAGGGCAACTCCTCCCGGAGCGCTACACTAGCTACTCCCCGGGCTTTTCCTCCGGTGGGAGGGGGTGGTCTCTTTGGACATCTGACATCTCCCTTATAATGTCCAACACCACCACACTCGAAGCAGTGGACAACCCTTGGCTGCTGGCTTTGGCCAGGATGAGGGTTTCTGGGCGGGTTAGCCTTAGGGGTGAAACCTGTTCCTTTTCCCTGGAAACTGTTTTGGGGACCTTTAGAGAACTCCCGCTTTTTATCTCCCCACTCCTTCTTCTGAGGGGCGCCCTGTCCGGCCTTTTGGGAATCCCCTCCTGTCCCCTTTGAGGACACCCGGGTACTTGCCCAGATGTCTGCCTCCTCTGCAAGCTTCCGGGGGTTAGTCAGCTTGCTGTCCACCAGGTGCTGGCGCAGCTCGGGAAAACATTTCTCGAGTAGATGCTCTTTAAGAAAAAGGTCATACAAACCCTCATAGTCCTTCACCTCACTGCCCTGTACCCAGCCCTCCAATGCCTTCCTCGCATAATCCAGGAAATCCACCCAGTTCTGGGTGCTTAACTTGTGGCTCCCCCTGAACTTTTGGCGATACTTTTCTGGGGTTAGCCCAAACTTTCTAATCAATGCTAACTTCATGGTGGGGTAGTTGGTCTGCTCCTTCGGTTCTAAGGCTAACAAGGTGTCCCGACCAGTAGGAGGCATATACTTATACAACCTACCCCCCCCAGTGCTTTTCCTGGATCTCATGGGCTCTTAAGGAGACCTCATAGGCAGCCAGCCACTTGGCTATGTTATCCCCCTGACTATAGCTGGCAACTATATCCTTAGGCAGGTAGGGTCTGGACTCCCTGGTTGGTTCTCTGGTTTCGCTGCCACCATTTGGAGAGTTGGCGAGTCCAACTGTAGAGCCTTGAGTTCTAGCTCTTTTAGTCTAAGCTCATGAGTCATCCTCTGCTCCTCCCTCCCCTGTTCTAACCTGGCTAACTCCCACTTCAGCTTCCTTTTTTCCCTCCTGTCTGTTAGTTCAGCTTCGGTCAAGCTTCCCCCAGAGACACTACTGCCCCTCCTAGAGGAGGTCATTGGTCCTGGGAGCAGGTTTCCCACCTCAGGGTGGAATAATCCCTCTACCTCTATGACCGTGTCCCGGTCTGTCCCCTCATCCTCCTCCTTCCCTTCTCTGCGCGCTTCTACCCAAGCCCTCAAACTGGTCTGGAGTTCCCCCTTCTTGGCACCACGCTTAAAGAACACTCCCATTTGTTGACAGAAGTCTTTTAGCTGGGCCACAGAATAAGTGTCCAGTTCTTCCAGTGCAAATTCCATTTTGCTAAAGGCAATTCAAGGTCAAGCACACAAAAAGAATAGAGTTACAAGGGCAACCTGAAGCTACCTCCACCCCACCACCAGGAATAAATTTGGAAAAAGCAAAAGTAAAAAAATTAGGAAGTCCGCCAGGAGAAAACTCCAGGTGTAGGTTAGTGGATTACACTTAGTTACTGCAGAGTAGTCGCAACCACAGTCAACATCCCACCGCTAGACACCAATATGTTGGACCTAGATTTGCTAAGCCACCTAGGGTAGCCTGGCCTCGGGTAAGACAGTTACTAAGTAGAGGCACATGTGTAAAGGTTGCACACCACCCAACAGTAACTCGCTGCAACTCTACTCAAAAAGAAATACTACACCAAATTTTGTATGAAAATACGTGCTGCTTTATAAAAATAATACTTTTCTCTCTTTTACTAAATAGCCATTGACAGTTCAGAAATACACATTTAAATTTTGTTTCTGTAAATTACCAGGTGTTGAAGTTAATATCTCAAATCTCCATTTCACACAAAAGAATGCAATACAAAGACACGTAGTGAGTAACAATGGTACACTTCTGTGGGAGTTCAGGTAACCTCAGTTTAACATAAGCAAAGACTACTGTCTAGTCTCTGGCAACACCAAAGTACCATAACTGTTACCTCCGCTTTACTGTCCCACGAACGCTATTCTCTAAACCTGAACACTGAGAAGTATTCAATAATAGGTCAATTACCAGCCTCCCATCCCTGCATGGGGTTGAACAGGTCAGTGGTGGAAGTCTTGAAGGCTTCTAGCCTTAATCACCCTCTTTTACTTAGGCCCCTGGAAGAAGGCTCCTCTTTAGCCCCTTGATCGGTAGTTTACCGAGCTTTATCTCCCCCAACACTCTCCTTACTTCTCAGGGTTGGGCCCTCAGGCCATTGTCTCGGATCGCCAGGGGTGAGTAGGTCCTCACCATAAATCCCTGTCAGCGTAGGCTGTCTCACTCGCCTCACCCGCCGATACAGCTAGTTGGAGACCGAGCTGGCGCGAGGTGAAGAGAGCCACACAGGTAGAGGAGGGCCGAGACTCGCCACACCCGTCTTTCTTGTTGTCGAAGACTCCGCCTCTCTCGGGGAACCGGCCTGACTGGGCAGGCGCAAAGGAATAGCGGCTCCCAGGCTGAGGCTGCTCCGCGGTGGCGATTCCTCTTCCTTTGCGCCGCCCCCCCCCCCACTTTGAGGGAAATTATCCAAATGGGCAGGCGCAAGGGATAAGCGTCTCCACGACCGGAGCTCACACTACCAAACCTGCGCAGATGAGAGACGAGGCTTCCCCTCACAAGTCTCCGACTCTCCCCGTTGAACCAGGGAAGATTGAGGTTTCCTGTCCCATACGCTCGCTCCACCAGTGAGCCCTGCCTCAGTCACTCGATCCCTTCCTTCCCTTCAGGTGTGCCGCTACTTCCACGAGGGCAGTCCACGACCCCAGGTACCGGGGGGGGAAATCCGGTGGAAGGATTAGCAGGTCGGCCACCAGTTACCCAGCTCACATGGAGGGCTGAACAGGGGGTAGGTCAGAGGAATTTCCCCTCAGTCTCAAACTTCAAGTCTTCCTGGGAACACACCTCCAGAAGCTCAGCGAGGGCTTCCTTACTGGCCAAAGGACTGAACTCCTTGGTAGATCAGTCACCCTTAACCACTCATAACCCTTACTTCTAGGCTAGGGGTTGGTCAGGTGCCCAGGGTCTCCAGGAATCCCACGAAGCGGGGTCAAGTCAATAACAACAAGGGAGGAAGGGTGGTGAATCAATAAGGAAGCGTCCCTAATCTGGGAGGTCAACCCTTTGGTTATCCTACCCCCACCTTATGCTACAGCCTGTCCTCCAGCTGACTCTCTCTGACAACACAAAATGGCTGCCCTGCAGCTGACCTTATATAGTCTGGCCTCAGAAGGTCCAGAAGGGACCAGAAGGTTCTGGAAGGCCTCTATTCTAGTCTATGGGTCCTTCCCAGGAATGACCGTTAAGGCAGTTAATGGCGACCATTTTGTGGGCCCCCTACTTTCCAGTCAGAAAAGGCACCTAGGCCTGAGGTGAAAAACTATGAGGGCAAAAGAGCATCTATCCCCCAGGCCAACTCCATAAAAATAGTCCAGTGGACACAAAAGGATATAAAGGGTATGAGGGGCAAAAAGGGGACAAAATAAATAATGAATAGGAGGGACTACCCAAAGGCAGACAGGTCTAACAACATGCAAGTACCTCAAAGCTGCTGGACCTCTAAACCTACATGCTGTATTGTGTAATAGGGACTTACGGGTAGGTTGTCAGTGCCAATTGTAATTACCATATACATTTTAAACAGAGCACTGTCCCTGGGCCTGGTTAGCAGAGCCCAGGACACATTCAGTTACCACCAGAATCAGTCAATAAATGGGTATGATCAGGGCAACAAGGATGACTTTCTCACACTATAAACCAATTGCTTCGCCAAATCTAAATGCAAAATAATGGGTACGCACATCTAAGTAAAGTTTTTGCGTGTTAACATTTAATTAAGCTCAAATATATTTTAATGGTGACTCTGCATCACCAAAAGTGACACAACCCTGATGCTAAATCCTAGGACCATAAGGGCAAGGGTGTTTAAGTGGATAAGGCACAGAACATAATGTACTGTTGGATTGTGAAGTGTGTTTGTGGGTCTGACTAACATACATAATAAGCCCCAGTTACGGCTGACTTTTCCATGATGGTCTTTTCATTTAATACTAGATATGATCCTATTAATTCAGATGTTCAAGAACACAGATGTTTTGGTCTTGAATTTGTAAATTAGAGCAATACTAATTTAGTTGCCAGGGTTCCAAAAAAATATAGGAGAGAAGCAGTGATGCACTAGGCCCCTTACAGCAGGTGACACTGTTCAATGACTTTGGTTTTAGGAAATGCCTTGTCAGTTCTCACTAGAAATCTTGTAGAAAAGTATTAAAGAGTAGCTGTCAATTAGTGGTTGTTGTTTATCATGGCTTCCAAATGTCATTAAATATAAAATGAAAATAACATGCAAAGGATGCAACTATCATATCCAGGTGTTCCTGGGATAATACCTCTATTTACAAAGTTACTTTCAGGACTTTCCAGACAACACATTAAATCAGTGACAACTAGGGACTCGCTGAATAAGATCTGCTTTCACATTTCCTCCCCAGAGAGGTAGGAACAATGAGACATAAGTTGGTGATATGCATACATCTGTCTACGCATCTCCCATGTTTTGATGCTAGTTAGGCTGAGCCACCACACTCACTAGCATCAGTGCATAATTTGTAAAAATGATGGGCCAAAAGTGTGATTTACAAGTCCACATCAGGCACTGCTGTGTTGGTGTGCCAAATACCAAGGCTGTATAGTCTTGAGTCTCTTTAATCCACCACCAGGCATGCTCTGCAACTTTACTTCACACTTGCAGGTTCTATTTCAACACAGTTTTCTCTCTTTGTCATTGTTTTTTCGGTCTTTGACTTCCCCCTTTGTGTTTTGCTCTTTCTTGCTTTGAATCAAAATCAGTTGAGGAAAAAAAGTGCTGGTCCCCCAAAAATTAATATCAGTGGGCCCCACCTGCATTAGTTTGAATTAAGCACTGACTGGTTTGCACGATTGCGTGCACTTGATAAGCAGAAGTGCCTGTCTCTGCCTCAAACCTGGGGTCTCCTGCGTTGTACCGCCAATCAACTTCTCCAATCTAAGAGGACCAGGGTTGTACAGGCACCAGTGGACAGAAGTCTATTTGTTCAGGCATGTTGAGGAGACAGAATTGTTCTTTGTGACTCATTCTCAAGCTTAGAGCACAAACGTTGTGGCGCCCATACAAAGCAAGGAGCACACCCCAGTCATTACAGTCATCTTGCTGAGGTGGGTCTGCCAAATCCAGTCACAATTTTCTTCCAGTGAGTAGCAATCACAGTCACTTCTATTTCTGGTGATCAGAGTTCTGATCATGGTTATGAATATTGTGACTTTTAGCAAATTCTGTCTTTTGTAATTTCTCCTTCATAATCCATTCTTCACCAGAAGAACGGCAAAATGGAGCACAGTCTTCACAGGGATGCTTAACATAAAAACTGTTAGCAATATCCCACATGGCACAACACTAGTTACCATACTTTCAACAAGACTCGGAGCAGACCTTTGCATTACTTTGTACAGGAACGGAATAGTGCTTATACAAGCAGCCAATAACGATTTAGAAAAATTTGACAACATATTCACAAAATTAAAAGAAGGAGTAGAGAAGTTAAAGGATCAACATCGTCAGAATGCACAAACGGACACCCTAAACACTACCTACTATATCTCCACAGGTGTCACTGTACCTAGAGAACGGCAAGATCAACAGCACGAAACAACAACAAGAGACACATAAACCTTACTACCTAGAGAACCCCAACATCCTCTACACTCAACTCCTCCAAGTGACACAAAGGACCCAGAAACGAGTCTGGACGGGGAGGTCACAGAGAGCATAAAAACACCTATAGCATTTGATCATACCGCCACAGCAAATAGACCGATAAAAGAATCAGCGGTGCTCGCCCAGGAGGTGGATCCACAACGAACAACGACACAGGAAGGAATAATGGAGAATGAGGGAAGTTTGGATGAAGAGGAGACAAAGAGAACAAAATCACCGATGATGTTGGGCAACTCCACCACAGAACAAGTACAGAGGGAAGAATCAACCCTGCTCTCACATGAGAGGACCTCGACTACCAGTACACCACTCAGTAAGATTCCAGGAAGAAGTGATATGGGAGATGCCACCCCTTCATTAACCTCCCCTGACACGGAAGAGACCACCCTTCCATTAACTTCCCCTTACTCATCACTAATGTCAGTCAAGACCACACGAAACACTAGTCACCCAGAAATGACGGAAAGAGCCTGCGACTCAGATACCACATCACACAGCACACTGAACGTAGACGCTGGCAACAGAAACGAAGACAATAAGAAATGTAACTCTGGAAAAGGAATCGACCCTAGACACAGGATCACAAACAGTAAACTCCAAAAGGAGTGGATGAACCCTGACACCTTTTACACATCACCTCAGACCCGGAGAGATATCAAAGGTCTACAAGCACAAATTGACAATATGGCACAAGATAGAAAACATTGGAAAAGACACTGGAAATCACAGTAAGCACACACTCCAAAGTCGAATACGTTCTAGAGTTAATGCATAATTCACAAAGAAAGTGGAGGGAGATAGCCATGCCATTACCAAATAGACACAAGCGACCAAATAGAATTACCAGTTATTTATCAAAAGACGAAATCCTGGCCCTGATACAGTCTTACGAGCCCCCAGAGCTCAGTAGAGGGGAAGAAATTAGGACAGTTCCGATTGATGCTAATAGAACATCCAGACACAGAGAAAGGAAACCCAATCATAACAACTTACAACAAGTCCAGTTATCCACCATCCCGAGAGAACAGGACCCTAGAACCACTAGAAAACCGCTGAAATGCCTATTGATCAATTGTAGATCGGCAGTAAAACATGTGTCAGAAATCTCGGCCCTTATCATTGGCCAAGAAATTGACATAGCAATCCTAACAGAAACATGGCGAACGGAGTCATCTTCTACAGTCATGGATCTGTTAGTGCCCCCTCAATACAACATAGTAATACTAGACAGACCAAAAAAGATAGGAGGTGGTATAGCCTGCATACACCATTCGGACATAGACATAGAAATATACCAAATACAATCCGACTCTCTAGAATCCTGAGAATATTTAGGTCTGAACATCTGATCAGCAGACAATCAAAGATGCAACTTGCATGCCTTGTACCATCCTCCGGGAAATAATGCTACTTTTATCGACCAGTTGATGGAGATCATCACGGTTAACTCGAACAGTCACTCTAACGACATATTCCTGGGGGATTTTAATTTACACTGCGACAACAAAAAGGACAAACAGATCTTCGCTCTTAATGACTTTTTGGATGAACTAAATCTTACCCAAGCCTGCTCACAGCCAACACACGCAAAGGGAGCAACACTAGACTGGATAATATCAAGAAAAGAGAACATACAGATCCATTCAGTTGTGCCCTGTGACTGGTCCGATCATCATGCCATAACCTTCCTAATACCCACATTAAAAAGGAATAAGACCATGCAACCTATTAAACTGAAAAAGTGGACCCGAGACATTAAAGACTCGAATATGGAACAGTTGGTAGAAGGTTGTGAGAAAGATCTGAACCCGCCTAGCAACTTGCGGAATGTGAATGATCTAACGGATCACTACATGACGACAATAACAAACATAGTCAGTACGACCATGCCACTAAAACTGAAAAGAATCAGAGAAAAGGACAAAAACCCTTGGTTCAACGAAACACTGAATGATGATAGGCGGAAACTAAGGCTTGCAGAAAGAAAATGGAGACAAAACCCTGCAACCCCAGAGTTGAAATCGCTCAGAAAAATCAGGAACGAGTACAACAAAAAGATCCTCAAATCCAAAAAAGAATTTATCAGATCAGAGCTAGAAAACGCCAAAAACAGGCCACGGAAACTATTCGAAATTTTAAAACAGCAATCCAACAAATTGGTCTCTCTTTTCTTCACGCTCGCTGCCTTAATCAAGGTTCCTGTCCTCCCTGCACAGCGGCCGGGCTTGGCTCCGCCAATTCACTGTAGCTACCGACCGGCCGGGCTTGGCTCCACCGGCTGGACCACATCCCCCAGCATCCTCAGGGGCCAGCGACGACGCATGTAAGCAGCGCGCCAGGAGGCGCATAAAGCACCGGCAGGGGCTGAGTCCCCTGTCTCTCTTTTCTTCACACTCGCTGCCTTAATCAAGGTTCCTGTCCTCCCTGCACAGCGGCCGGGCTTGGCTCCGCCAATTCACTGTAGCTACCGACCGGCCGGGCTTGGCTCCACCGGCCGGACCACATCCCCCAGCATCCTCAGGGGCCAGCGACGACGCCTGTAACCAGCGCGCCAGGAGGCGCATAAAGCCCCGGCAGGGGCTGAGTCCCCTGTCTCTCTTTTCTTCACGCTCGCTGCCTTAATCAAGGTTCCTGTCCTCCCTGCACAGCGGCCGGGCTTGGCTCCGCCAATTCACTGTAGCTACCGACCGGCCAGGCTTGGCTCCGCCGGCCGGGACAACATCTCCCAGCATCCTCAGGGGCCAGCGACGACGCCTGTAACCAGCGCGCCAGGAGGCGCATAAAGCACCGGCAGGGGCTGAGTCCCCTGTCTCTCTTTTCTTCACGCTCGCTGCCTTAATCAAGGTTCCTGTCCTCCCTGCACAGCGGCCGGGCTTGGCTCCGCCAATTCACTGTAGCTACCGACCGGCCGGGCTTGGCTCCGCCGGCCGGACCACATCCCCCAGCATCCTCAGGGGCCAGCGACGACGCCTGTAACCAGCGCGCCAGGAGGCGCATAAAGCACCGGCAGGTCCCTCGTCCCGCGAGGCCGCGCGCGGGACGCGCCGGACGAAGCCCGGACTAAGGGCGGACAGTCTAAGACAGTCCGAGACTGGCAGGGACTGGGCTGGGCCAGACACTCTGCCCGAACTCTCGAGGTGAGACATTGTTATTGCCGGGGGTTAACCAGGACATTATCCATACCGTTCCTGACCAATTGTGGATGAGTTGCACTGAGGGCTTGTGATTTTCTTGCTGACGTATTCATAAAAAGGTTTGGGAGGGTTTTGTTCACTGGTTTTTGGTGTACTATGTCTTCTAAAAAGAAATCCCCTGTTAAAAACACTATGGACAACTATCTAGTTCAGGTAGTTGCCAAAATCAACAGTGAAAGGCGATCCTCACTTGGGCTGGGTGTATCACCTACATCAATTACAGCGATTTTGCCGATACCAGATCTGCCCCAATTCCCTGAGTTAGACAGCACTAGAAGCAGTGTAGCTGCTATACCTGATCACGCTGATAACGTCACAACGATTCAGTTAGATTGTGTGGCGTTAGACAGTGATAATGAGGAGGAGGTTGAACAACATTTATCTGTGGAAAAAGCCCCCACTCCAGTGCCTGTGCCACGCACCACTAGGGGTGCCAGAAAGGGCCTGCCTAAGCAAGGAGGGTTAAGATCAAGTCGGAAAAAGCCTGCTTCCCCTCCTAGTAAGACCTTGGCGGAGGACGATGGATCAATAGATGATGTTTGTATGTCTCTAACTAAAGAACAATTTAAGAACCTGTTGGACATGATAGACACCAAGATACAGGGAATTGTAAAGCTGTTGGTAGGTAGAATAGAGAAGCTCACTAAAGAGGTCAATCGCTTAGGGGATTTACTGAATAACACCTTAGCTGAAGTAGGTAAACTGCCTGATGAGGTTGCTAACAGGGATGAGCTAAAGAAGGGCCACTCCATGCAGGTGGGCGGTGGGGTCTTCCCTCTATTTGATCACCCGGTGGCTCCCCTGGTATCCTCATTGGATGGTGTGCAAGAGAAAGCTGTCCCTCCAGTTGTATCTTCTGTTCTGGAGCCTGTGAATGGCTCGGTTGAGCTGATAGTCGAGGCTTCTCCTTTGGTCTTGGTTCTAGCTAACGTCCCTATATTGGCTCCAGGGCAGGATGAAACTACTTCATCCTTGTTGTCTAAAGCCTTACATTGGCTGACAAATAATATGGTGATAACTCCCTGGGGTAAGCAACAGTTGGCAGAAGAACTAGTCAAGGCCAGGAGAGTGGAGTGGCTAGGAAACAGTGCAAAAAGATTTCGGGGTGATTGTGTTGTTTTACATTTCTCAGATCCAGAGGTATTCTCCAACATACTGCCCAATCTCCTACCCCCACAGCGAAGATCCACCGAGATCATCCCACTCACCTTAGATTTTTTTTACCATCGTAGTGGGAGGGCTTCTAATCGGGGTATGCTAAGAACGAAGTGGAATGTTGTCTCAAGGAAAGGGAGGATGGTAGCGCAGCCCACAGAGTGGGGACTAAATTTGGGAAATAGGTTCTCAGCTTTTTCTAATTTAAATGATTGTGACTGACTTCATGAGGGCAAAAATGTAGTACCTTCGGTTATTATTGATCAGAGCTTACTTAGCTTAGCTGCCCATAATGTCAATTGCCACAGTAATGGGATGATGACTAACCCAGTAGCGATAGTAGCAGGCGAGACTAGTATCCAGAACCTTACATCTGAAGCGCTAGTTGGTTGTGTGACTGGGGTAGCTAACCTAATCTCCTGGAACTTGGCTGGGCTGTCCTCTAAATTAGATTGTGGGGACTGGCTTGGCTTCGTTACCCTATTCGATATATGCATATTTCAGGAGACTTTGGCATGTGATCCTGTCTTTGTGTTAGGATATCTGAATTTCTCCGTGCCAGCGTTAAAGGGCCCAAAGGGTAGACCAATGGGGGGGCTCACCATTTGGATCCGACAGTCCCTAAAATTCACAATCAAAAGTATAGTGACTAGCCATATGTGACAGCTGGGCCGGGGAAGTAAGGACTCTACAGGCTGGGATTGTCATATAACCGATTTATTATCAGGTAAGTGAGCTTGCCCGTGGGCAGAGATTGGTACAGGTCTAAACAGTCCTCCTGCCGTTGGTTCGTCTGGTCTTGGGCTTTATACTCAAGGGTCCCCGTCTTCTCCCTCTGGGGCTTCTCGGCTCCGGTTGCAGTCAGGGAGGAAAGAAACATACAACAGCCTCGTTAGTGGCGGACCGAGAGTAAAGGCATGAGAGGGGGAAGGGGGAGTGAGGGATCACCAGGGTTCCACCACCTTGTAGCTTAGGATCGGTCTGAACGTGTGTCTGGGGAACGTGAGGCTTCCTGTGACCACCCTCGTACTACCCCGTCCCACCCCGTGTGGCGAATAACCCTTGAATACGCCCTCGTACCTTGTTTAGCCACACTTCTCCCCTGGAAGTGTGGCAGGGCGGCTCGTGGGTCCGTGAGCCTCCTGGCTTGTCGTGGCTCTCCTCCGGCACTCCCAGCGGTAGCGCGTCTTCCCTTCCGTCTTCTTCGGTCTTGGCGTTCTCCTCGTGGGTCGGCGTCTTCCCAGCAGGTTCCGCGCTGGTAGAATCACCTGGCACTTCCTTAACCGCCTCCGGACCCGCTGATAGGACTGTGGCAGATGACGAGGACTCTCCTGATTGGCGGAACATCGGAATCGTCAGGGGACTCCCCCCTGACGTCACTGAAGGAAGGGCCAACAGCGGAGTCAGCGAAGGCAGCGCTGAATCACTTCAGGCAACGTCAAAGGAATCCTGTGGACGGGGCGGAAACGGACATAAGTTAGTGGGTACGCCCCGTCCATCCAGGACAGGGACCTCGTCCTCGTGACACCATAATGATATACAGTTGATCAGGATAACTACTGATACTCTAGGGTCACTTGATATCTATAACATATATGCTAGGAGCGCTAAGGGTGGTCGATCCGAAGTATTAGCAGCCTTGGACAACTTCCTTGATGCACATTCACACGTGAACAACATTGTTATAGCAGGCGACCTTAATCGGATGTTTGAGCCTTTGGTTTCGGGAGAGGCCTCCACCGAAGCTGAAGAGGACTCTCACTGGGGTATCCCTGAGTTACAACTGAAGCCAGTCACTTGTTGGACTGAGGACATAATAGCCCTGAATGCCATGTGTCTCGAAAAAGGTCTGAGAGCTTTGAACGGAAGAACATTGCGGGATAAAAACGTCTCTATGAATTTTGATAATGGGAGACATAAAAGTAGAATTGACTATGTAATTTGTAGTTTGTCGTTGTGGCCAACCCTCTGTGATATGGAGGTTGTTGAGAGATCAGAAAGTGACCACAACCCCTTATGCGTGACACATAAATGGTGGGCTGTGGAGACAAATTCTACCTGTACGAATGCTCTTGTTCCACCCCTGATTATCCCAGTGAATAATATGCGCAGGCTCAGATGGGATACTGTAGTCAACAATCAACAGGCCATTGACACTATTAATTACGACACCGACCAAGCCATTTCAGCTATGGAATTGATTAATGACTCTGCTTCTGGCATAGGGGATGTGGTCAATATTCATGACACCCTCTTCGCCAAGATCAGGGCGCACTTTTTAAAACCTGTTAAGCGAAATGGGGCAATGGTCCGTAAAGGTGCAAGATGGTATAATACTGAGTGCAGGGAGGCCCGATTAGCCCTTGGACATGCCATCAAGAGGAGAGAGCCTATGTCCATCTGTCTTGCCAGAAAGGCTTACAAAGCATGCATAGTAAAAGCCAAGAGAGAATGGGACGAGCAACATTGGTGCAAATTGAAAAAGGCTAGCGCTAGGAAGGATTCCAGAGGGTTCTGGAATATTGTTAAATGGGGCAGTGAGAGAGTTGAAGAATCGCTAAATAACAACGTACCACAAGAGGCCTGGGTAGATTTTTTTAGTTCACAATATACTCTTAATACTCAGGCTACAGGTGAGGATAGTTTTATTATGACCTTTTCCCAAGGTAATCTTTTTACCGCAGTAAACAGAGGGCGTGCTCCCGGCTTAGACGGGGTCTCCGCTGATATTTTTATAAATGATAGAGATCGTTGGTGCAAATATATCCATTTGCTTATCAATTTTATTTCTAAGGGAGCAGAGGTCCCTGCTTCATGGAGAGGAGCAGTGATCATCCCTGTGTTCAAAAAGGGTGATCGTGCTCAGCCATGTAATTATAGGTCTATCAGCCTCATTGATACTGTGCAAAAAATAGTCGGTTGTGTGGTTGTAAATAGGCTCCTTGAATGGGCTGAGGATAATAACATCCTATCACCCTTCCAAGTGGGATTTCGAAGGGCAACAAGCACGGTGGACCAAGTGTTTCGCTTCCAATTGCTACAGTGGAAGACCGTGGTGCTGGGAGGAGGCAGCCTGTATGCGGCTTTTGTCGATCTGCGGGCTGCCTTCGACCTGGTGCCGCGGGCCAAATTGTGGCACGTTTTACAGAGTTTGGAGGTCCCGGAGGAATTACTAACCCTGATAATACGCCTCCACAAGCTCAATTTCGCTAAAATCCAGTGGGGCGGCCATGGGATGGTCACAGCTGACTTTCCCGTCGAACGAGGAGTCAGACAAGGGTGCTCAATGGCTCCAACCTTGTTCACTTTGTTCATAAACGGTGTTGTCTCCCGTATGGTACCTGCGTCAGTTGATGCTCCTTCCCTTTCAGGTCTAAAAATCCCCATATTAATGTTTGCGGATGACACGCTCATTCTATCTAAAACCCCCAGTGGTTTGCAGCGTGCTCTGTCGATCTTTGTGAACTTTTGTGGGGAACATGGACTTGAGGTGAACGCTACTAAAACTAAACTCATGATCTTTAAGCCGCATCGCAGCTTTAAGTCCAAAATTGTGATGAGTGGTCGGCCACTAGAGTTAGTTAACTCATATACATATTTGGGTATCCAAATTGCTGACAATAATAGGTGGAGCCAGCACTTAAATACTGCTATTTTGCGACACAAGCAACTAGCGGGCGCCATCAACTCTGAACATAGGAAGTCCCTGACTAAACCAGTTAAGCCAGCTTTGCTAGTTTACGAAGCTAAGGCAATTGGGTCCGCACTTTATGGTGCAGAGATGTGGGGCTTTGAGAATCTGAACTCTCTGCAAGCCTCAGAAAATAAATTTCTACGGGTACTCACTGGTACCCCTAAAAGTACTCCGTTGTTGCCTCTACGATATGACCTCGGCAGGAAACAAATTAAGGATCTGGCCAGCTTACGCCCCATTCTGTACTGGCGTAGACTCTGGACTACTCCCGAGCTCTCACATTATGCCGAAGGTTTTATGGATGTCATCAAGGCTGATGGCTTCCATAGGATTAGTTGGCTTAATTCACTGAAAGCAATACTGTTTGAGCTTGGGTTGAGTTCTTTATGGCTGGACCCAGCTGGTGCATTATTCCCCACAAAGTCTGCCCTAAAAAATATTTTCTGGGAAAATGTTGTTAACAAGAGTTTGAGCAGATCTAACATTGGGTCTATGTCTATGTGTATCCTCGAGGCCAAACTGTATCCTGCTTTGGAGGCATATTGGGATATTGTCTCAAAGCCGGGTGATAGGAAGCTCCTATTTCAACTAAGAGCTGGACGCTCCCTATAAGAGCATTGACTGTTAAATGGGGCGCAGGGGGAAGTGACATCTGCCCAGCCTGTGGAACGGGGAAGGAAACACTGGGTCACTTTTTGTTTTCTTGTAAAGCCTATTGTACACCTAGGCGTGTTTGGTTAGCACCTATGTGCAGGAACCTTGGGACCACTTGTAGTTCTGTAGCCATGCGTATTATATGTACGAGCTCTCTTACCTGGATTTTTATAGCCACAGCAAAATATGCTAGTTGGGCGTGGGCGATCAGACAGAGACTGCTAGTTAATTAACTATTCTCTGTCTGAAAAATCTGTCCCCATGAATTTGTTATTACTGCTTTTTTAACCATTTAATGTTTTTGTATTCAGCCAGAGACTGCTAGTTAGATAACTATTCTCTGTCTGTAATATTTGATTCCTTGACTTTTCTAATACTGTTTTTTAGATCGCCAACGTCTTATAATTTTATAAAATTCTAACAAATGTATTAACCTCTTTTTAATCATTTGATAAGTATTGTAATGTAATTTTTTAATCAAGTGTATTTTATTGATCCAATAGTGCTGTGTCATTGTGATTGACTGTAAATTTAATTCAATTTTAATATTTTGTGTGTATCTTTGCTTTTATGAGTAATTACTCGAATAAAGCACTATTTGACTTTGACTTTGACTTTGAAATTGGCCAAATCGGCCCAAGAAACCACAAAAACTCAGCTGAGCTGTGAAGAATTTTCTACCTTCTTCACCGACAAAGCTAACACCTTGGAAATAGAACTTAAGACGGCAGCGGACAACCTGCCCAACCAACAACACAGACTGAACAATAATACCCTAACAAAGAACCAAGAAGAAGCAAAAAACGAAGCACATTGGGACTCCTTTGAGTTATACGATCAGAATGCTATAGCCAAAATACTAACGGATATCAAACCAAATAACCATTACAATGACCCACTCCCGACAAAATGTCTACAAAAGATCAATCACATCATCATACCAATATGGACCAAAATAATAAATGCCTCGCTCTCACAAGGGATCCTACCAGATTGCTTAAAAACAGGACAAGTTGTCCCTATCATCAAAAAACCAACAGCGGATCCTGCAGATCCGAATAATTTTCGCCAAGTTACCAATATTCCAGTACTGGCAAAAGTAATCGAGAAATGTGTACAAAACCAACTAAATCAACACATCACTAATTTTCAGCTATTAGACGACTGCCAATCGGGTTTCAGATCAGGATACAGCACAGAAACGGCAATCCTACACATCGTTGATGACGCATTACAGGCTCTAGATCGGAACAGAACATGTCTACTAGTCCTTCTAGACCTGTCCTCTGCATTTGACACTGTAAATCATGTAAAATTACTAAGCAGACTGAATAACAGGATGGGAATGTCGGAAAAGGTGCTGAAATGGTTTGAATCCTTCCTTCTGAATAGAACTCAAAGATTTTTAATTGACCAAACACTATCTCCATCATGCCCTAATGAGATCGGAGTCCCTCAAGGGTCTACACCATAGCTTTCCAAACTTTTCATGTTGGTGACACACTTTTTATACATTCCTGCTTTATTGACACGGTAATGCGCGTGAGCTCGTGAGCTTGAACCAACTAAGGGAGGTTTTGGGGGGGGGGGGTCTCCCCGAGAAAATTTAGAAAAAATAGTGGGCAAATGGTGCATTTGCAAGCAAATTTGAGAAAGCAAGAAGGTTAATAAAGCAATTGTGAATCTGTTCTAACAAAGACAGCACCCCGCAAACCTGCAGATCATCTTCCACTTCATCATTATGACTACAGCTTACGGAGGCGTACTTCCTCCGCGTACTTCCTCCTCCACTGCCTACCTACCTACGCACACACATCCCTCTCCCAAACGTCGAGACTAGGCTCACTCTGGCCCATCCAGGTACATGTGACTCCCGTCTTTGCCAACAATAGCAAATGCAAAAATGTTAATTCCATCTTTCTGCCTTTATTATGCATTTGCAAGCTACTGAAGAACCCACCAACAGCAAGTGTAGGTGGTGTGGAATATGTTCATGACCTTGAAGGTAATGTTGTGCAAACATAGAAGAATTCAAAAATGTAAAATAGGGCAGACTGGAAAGAAAGAGAATTTACGCCTTAAATATAGCGCTAAACTTTGCATGTGGCCGTTTCTAAGTGCTGTAAAATATAGGCAATATAGTTACCAATGTTGTGGAAGTATGGAAGGGTGAGTCAAACTTGCTGTAATTCTGACTGATGTTTTTAGTCACAGAAAGACACTGTACCAAGAATGTCCTGAAAACTTGACTTCGCCCCAAGTTCCTAGTAGTGAGATTTCTCAGTAAAGCAGGATAAAGTGCTATGAACTTTCCTGATTAACCATGGACCAGTCTCTTGTGGGAAACCTGTAACAATGTCCAGTGAGTGACAGAGTAACTGAACACGCCTAAACAGCATTATGAGGCAAGGACTAGGCAGGCACAGTTGTTCCTAACTACCATGATAGCAAAACCAAAGATAAGCTTAAAATAATACTTCTTGAAAGTCAACGTGGAAGACTAAACGGCGACTTTTAAAATAGCATCATACCCAATAACAAAGCTTTGGAAGCTTTAGCCTTTTGGAAAATGTGCTTTTTCAACTTTCATGTCACCCACCAAACCAAGGTGGGGGAAAAAGTGCTACAAGTAGCTTTATCAAAATATTTTAAGTACTTTACAGCTATAGATCCATTTTCACTTTTCCAGCAAACTTAGTAAAAGCGGAGTACAAGATAACCTGCATTGTGAGCTCTTTTGTAACCTTACAAGTAAATCAAGTGACTTGACAGCATAAGATAAGCATAGCAGTATTTACAGAAATTCATCATCCTTTTGGCATTTGAGAGTTGAGTATCTACTTTCCAGGGATTAGACGATTTCATAAACTTCAATAACTTACAAAGAAACTAGTTTTACCCTTTCGACTCCCCCACCCTATCAAATTGTGACCCACTGAAATCTCACAGACAATGAAGAGAAGAAATGAATGCAGTTGGAGGCTGGGTGGAGGGGACTGGTAGATAATGCCCGAGTGGAGCCTTTTTCAAGCAGTATTACAAGCTGCATTCACGTGTACATTTTAATCTTTATACATATGCTGCATAGTGCCTTAGCGCCTGAAAGTGTTAGGAAATGTGTTCATAGCTGCCAAGGTTTCAGATTGCTACGTGTGACACTTTCATATGTTCATTGCGATTATGAAAGATATTTGATCGAGTATGATGTCAAACAAAATGAAGGAATGAAGAGAAGGAAAACATAAATATTCCCAATTACAACCATTTGCACAACGAGAGGCGTATTTTAAGCTGTTTAATGTACGATATGTTATGTCACTTCTTTGAGAACTCCAGCAAATAAAACAAGTAAACATAGCCATATGTCTCTATCAGCTACAATCTACTTACTGACATTGCGGAAATTAGGAATAATTGTTTCTAGGTGAGTTGAAAAGTTAATTAAACGCAGGATATTGCAGTGCTTTCTTGTCCAACTCAATAGCGCTAACAGTAATATTAGCTGCAGAGAAGGATGAAACGGACAGCCAGCCCTGCTGGACCACACCGAAGTCGGCCAAAACGTGATCGGCAAATGACGTGAAAACATCAGGATCTTTGCAGCGCACAGTGATGCCCCGAGTCACTGTGTATGTCGCCCACCCCAATTCTGTAGTCTTCTTCATGTTGGTGATTCATTTGGTGAGGCCCACGTGAGTGGTATTTCCACACAGTGTGCACAGGAAGACTTGACAAGCACGACTTTTGCTGCCATCTAAATTATATCGACTTTCAACTTCTGAACAAAGTGTACGAAACTTCCAAAAATTGTGTTCCAAAAATTCCATTATTTTTCCGACTTAATCGAAAATTCATTGCCGTTTTTCTGTCACCATCTGGATTATGTTCTTGGCGCCAGGGATTACTCAAAGCTAAATCACCATCTGATTCTCGTGTCACCCGTTTCTCCTCAGAGCCCAACAGAGAAACTGAGGACAGACCGGAAATGTCACCCGCAAGGCTGCTAGAGACAAAGTAAAATAGCCAACGGCTCTAAATATATTCACATTAAAACCCGGCTACTCAAAAACCTAGAGTGGTGCATGAATTATGTAAAATAGAAAGAGGAATTCTGGGAGGTTCCAAGGGCAGGTGGTTAGTGCTCGAACTGAAACACATCAGTCCTTCAGCTACCCTGGTATTTACCAGCTCTAACTGTCTGCATTTTGGCAGGAGTTCCCATTCACAACCTTATTTGATCACCCTACTTGTGAAAAGGTCAAGAATGTCAAGGCCTTCTTACGCGTGTCCAAAGTATTATTCTCCGGGCCTGCCGTTTCCTCCTCGTTCCGAAATTTTGCATGTGCCGCGCGCACATGGTGCTCACACGCTTGTCTAGAAGTCTCCTCCTTTCTCCACATATGTCTGGCAGGTGTACGAACGTCGCATCATCCCACGACACACCTACCATTAACAGGCGACACAGTTATGTGTCGCGACACAGAGTTTGGAAAGCTCTGGTCTACACTATCCCCATCACTCTTCAACCTATATGTCGAACCTCTCACAGAAATTCTCCGGGACCCAAACATTTCATATCATATGTATGCAGACGATACACAGATTTACATCAAGATCACATCCCTGGAAGATATCATCCTAATGAATGACGCCTTAAAAATGACATTAAGGTGGCTGACTAGCAATCATCTGAAGCTAAATGCACAAAAAACTGAGTTCCTACTAATCACAACACCAGAAAACCTCACGGAAGTGAAAGAATGGACCAAATCGATCACAGCCTTAAACTGCACCCCGACTATAGTGGACTCAGCGAAATCTTTAGGAATCACACTGGATAAGAACCTAGACATGAAAGCCCATATCAAATCAATGGCAAAAAGTGCCCGCTTTCACCTGAACTATATTAGGAAATTGAAACCATTCATCTCTACAGCAGACCTCAAATTGGCAGTACAGTCCTTGGTTATCTCGAGGATCGAATAGGGATGTACAACCTTAGCTGGACTGCCAAAAATGTCCACAGCACCACTTAAAACATGTCTCAATGCAGCTGCCAGACTCATTACCGGATCGAGAAAATGTGACCATATCACACCACACCTGAAATCGTTAAACTGGTTCCCATATGAAGCCAGAATCCAATTTAAATTAGCATGTATCACACACAAAGCACTCCACCACAAAACACCAAGATACCTGGCCCAGAAGTTAGAGCTATCGGGAGGAAGCAGACCAGCCAGGAATGCAAAGGAACTACTGTTGAGACCACCTATCTTCCGGAAGAAGAGAACATACGACAGAGCGTTTTCAGGGACAGCCCCCAGAATCTGAAACTCTCTTCCTCCTAATATTAGGAAAATCTCTAACACAGCCACATTCAAAAGGGAAGCGAAGATCTTCCTAATGAGTAAGTTCCTTAGTTAGGCAAGAAAGAACATTACTGACAATGCTGCAGAATGATGCCAAAACGGAAAATCAATTGGGGAAAAGAGAAAGTCTATTGGTATTCTGGAGATAAACTGGAGGCGCTCACTTACCTGGAAATCTGGAGGACAAATGCACGGAGAAAGTCAAAGTGGATCTAAGATTATGGTAGTAATACTTACAGTGCAGCGTGAAATAGAATTACTGTATGATAACATCGATGACAGACAGAGACTGTAATTATATAGACATGTAAACATGACGATGTCAAATATTAGCATAAAATGTTACCGCCCCATGGCACACCTTTGCTATATTACCTTATAGACATATTCCTAACCTACCTCATAGCTATATGGAACGTTTATAACATAGTTCTATACCTACCTACCTCATCATATGTATGGTTATGTTATGTAAGATGTATCTCTAACCTACCTCATGTTATTATATCTGTGGAGCGCTCTGATACCCAAAGGTCAAGTTCGCGCTATATAAAACTTTTTAATAAATAATAAAATAAATAAAATGGTCACCTTCCACATCGCTAAGCAGAATGGACTAAAGGAGGCACATGCAAGCACATCATTGGGGAGTGAATTACTTCATTCCAGAGTACAATGAAGAGGAGCCTGAGTTGAAAGACCCAACCACATGGCCTGGTACTGCAAATATTTCCTTGGGCAAGAGTGAGCCAGCCTAAATTTTTCCTGCACACCCCCAGATGTCTGTCCTATTCTAGGTAGCCTTTTTATTCTTGACGGATACTTTCAGCATCCCTCCTAATCGGTCAGTGGGCTATTGTCATGATCTTCAACCCATTCCTGATTCCTGATTCATGATCTTCAACCCATACTTACCTGTATATGCCTAGAATGCACAGCGACACACTCCTCGGAACCTCTTAGCTGCCTATATCTTTGGTTGCAGAGGAGGCCAATGGTTGAAGAGAGTGTCGGCACCACTTGGTAAAAGCCTTTCAGGTTCAGACGCGTGCACCATGTGTAACATACAAGTGAAATAAAGCCACAGTGCATGCCTCAGAGTGCCACAGGACTCTCACAAGACTTGGAATGTTGGTGACCATCTTGGATTCACAATTGAGAGACTTAGTAGTTGCATCCAGATCCCTATTGCCAAGAGATTGGAGCAACAGTTACTAGATACAGAGAAGTATTATGGGATAACAATGGCAACCAAGGATTTTGAAATAATTTGCACCATTGTAATGGAGTCATCCTGCAAAATTATGAACTCTCTTGCACTTATTATATCAAGAGGAGCAGTGGGAATTTTCAATTTGAACACACTTAAGTTGTTTTATTTTTGAGACACAGAAGGTGTTGAAGTGTTACCAGAGCTGGGAAAGTGAATGTATAGTGTCAGTAGTGCCAAGCTTAAAAAGCTAATCTAGACATGTCAGCAGCCTTCAACACCATGTCCCACCCTTTCCCAATCCAATAGCTCCATAAAGCAGGCATACAGGGACTCGCCCTGCAATGGATCTGCTCCTTCCATACGGAAGAACCCAAACCGTAGATATTCCCCCCTCTGCCCTGAAGCATGACATTTTATTTGTAGAGTCCCACAAGGCTCCTTTCCCAGCCCATCACTCTTCAACATCTGCATGACTCTGCTGCGCATTGCCATAAGAGCTTACAACATAAAATTCTCCCTTACATCAACGGCACGCAAATGATACTGTCCCTCTTGGACAAAACACCCCACACCAGCAACAAGTTGACCACATGCATGACAAAAGTAGCCATCTCTGGGAAATCCAAATGCCTTATATTGAACTCGAACAGTAGTAAGGTGTAGTCTTCAGGCAGAAAGCCTCGCCATAGAACTCCACTTTTTGGTCCACTGACAAAAAAAGTGTCCTGCTTTCAATTGAGAAACCTCATGAAACTTCATAGACAACAAATTGGACATTACTGCCAAAGTCAATGCAGTGGTACTGACCTGCTTCAACACACTAAGGATGCTGAAGACAATCTTCTAGTGCCTAACAGACAACACTAGGAAAATGATCATCCAAGCTCTCATCACCAGTAGATTAGACTATGGAAACATCCCGTAGGCAGGGTTTACTAACCAGCTCCGAAGATTGAAGACCATGCAAAATGCAGCAGCCAGGCTTGTCCTCAACCTCCAATACCAATTCCATATCACACCACACCTTATGGATCTCCACTGGCTCCAGATACACAAGCATGTACACTTCAAACTCCTCACCGACACCTCCAAATCTCTTCATAACATTGGCCCTGCCAATCTGGCATCCAATTTTACCATACAATCCAATTGGATTGGGTGGTAAAATACCGAATCTGAAAGGCCTTTGGGAATCTGGAACTTACCGAATCGGTAAAAATACCGATTCGGTATTTTACAGATTCGGTAAATTTACCGATTTGGTAAATTTACCGAATCGGTAAAATAGGGCCCCTACATGCCAATTCCTAAATACCGGTCGGTAACGGCCGAATTCGGCCGTTACCGACCGGTATTTGGGCTCCTACATCCGGCCCTCAGTTTACTAATGATATAAGTGATAGGGTGTGGTTAATAACATTCATGAGCAGTATGTTTCAGTTAACGGTTATGCTCTAGAGAATAAAGATGTGTAATACCAAGCTCCGTGAGTAGCGTGATTCATTTACATGTTAGCGGGCTGTGGAGGATGCTACAGGTTTGCAGACAGAGATTGTCTTTCACATGTTCAACTCTTTAACCTGTTTCACGCAGTTTCTGACTTTTAGATATTATTCCCAGACAGGTCAAGCCACATTCTTTGTCTTCTTATTCCAGCAGGAAGGAGGAATGAAGTTGGGAATTCCCTGTCTGGGAGAACGAAAATGAAGACACAAAAGAGGGAGTGACTTACTCACACTTCCACACCCCAACCTTTTCTGAGCAACGCCTCTGTAGAAAAATTAAGCAGGAAGTAGGTAAGGCTCTCCTTATATTTTAAAGGGCCCCATTGCTCTCCTAGCCTTCACATTCCAGAATCTGGACCATTTGAAAACAACTCAGGAAAGGTTTTGGAGACACACTGAAATTCACAGTGCTATCTGGCAGGCTCCCTCCAACATCTGTTTTATGCACTACTCCCACAAGAGTTCCAGAATAGTTTCCCGAGCTGCAACAGCCAAGCCCAGCACATATAATGCATGGTCAGCTCAGGGTCGTAACGGAGGCCCCCTGCAGCTCCCATGGTGTGTGTGGGGCCCAAGGCCTCCTTATTGAGTAGGGGGTCTCCTCAACCCTGAACCCATGCCAGTGCATGCCTGGCAGAATGCATGCCAGGCTAATAGACTAAGAAATGGTTACATGCTTGGTAAAGCTACTCTATTCTCCTGAGCAGAAAGAAACAGAAAAATAACACTGTTCATGTAATACTGATGGCAGAGAGAGGACCAGCAAAAGGTAGCCCATGCCCCCATGTCAGGCGCATAATGCAGGATTCCTGTGCATAGGGGGACCAAAACTCTTCGGGGGGCCTCGGGTCCCTCATCTACTTATGCGGGGGGCATCATTTTCCGTTACACAACTGGCTCGCCTTACTACACATAGATAAGTTAAATATACACAAGGCATCCCTTTCTTCTATGGATGAAGTACCCAGATGCAGTGGACTGAAAGACGATTTGAAAAGGAGATGCGAGTAGACAACTCTCCTTGTGCAGGCAATAGGAACACTACTCTGTCATACATGCATAAAAAGCTGCTGCCATCATGGGCGGTCCGTCTCTTCCCAGTGATCTCAGTAAAACAAGATTCACTTGGTGTGCCAATCCAGACCACTTGGCATGGCACCATATCACATTCCGTTTTGCAAGGACCCTATCATACATGCATGACGTAAGTTATTATAATTTTATTTTCTCTATATTTCACTGCTAAAAAGCAGTGGGGCAATGCCCCACACTCTCACTGAGAGCAGAGGCCCAGTGCCAAGCTGAAAGAAGCCCTGTGTGATCTGTCACCCTGGCCTCCATTTACCTGGCAGTGGCAGTGGCGGCTCCTCCACTAAGGTGAGGATGGCCGCCTCACTGCTTTTTAGCAGTGAAATAAAGAAAAAATAAAATGATACTTACTAATGTTATTATCATTTTATTTTCTCCTACTTCTGCAGTTTTGGGTGAGGGGGCGGATGCAGGGGAGGAGTGTTAGCACCCTCCTAAGTGTGCAATAAATGCTTGGCTGGCCCTCTTTGGCCCCCCAAAACATTCTTGCGTACCTGGCATGTTCTCCAGGCAGGCTACATTACAGCCTGCATGGAGAACATGCCCACGCTCCCCGTCAGCATCTGGAACACAGCGCTCAATGACAATGCTGCTAAAACAGCATTGTGATTGGCTGACTACGGAGGAGAGGCGTGGCGAGGAAGAGGCGAGAGGTAAGTTATTTTATTTTATTTTATGCTGCCTGCTTCCCTTGTGTCTGTGCCCCTGCCCCCCTACCTCTGATCCGCGGTGGCCGCTGTTGGGTGAGGATCTGCACAGGTCTGTGCATACCCGCAGCTGATGAGAGAGATGATGGGTAATGGCATAAGAGGACCTTTTAATATTCGCTGCCTTCTCTTGAGACCAGGGGGAGACAGTGGATCACGGACACTATGAGCATTGGGTTCAGTGGCGCGTATTTCAAGGCTCTGACATCAGTGCCATAAAACGACTAAACGTGTAAGGGCAGTAAATAACTACTAAAAGATATTTTCACACAGATGAACGAAAAAATCTTTTTTGAAACCATACACATGATAGAGCGCTAGACGCTCTTTAATTTGTAAGGAGTGCATTATATTCATATGCGAACTGCACTAGTATATATTCAATGTTTGGTTGAACTTTGTGCATAGTAAAATGAAATTTATATATCATCATATGAAAATCAGTAGAATGAAATGTGATGCTATTTACAGGATTGATTAGTATTTCTCACGTATTTAGAGAAATCATCTGATTGTGCACGTAAATAAGGATTAGTAGGTAAATAAAATGTATTCACTGTTATAAGATTCATATAAAGGTCTTTGTAACACAAGTGCATATTAAAGAACGTTTTTAGATTAGCCAGAAATGCAGGCTCAACTTTCATTTTCTTAAAGGTTTAATTTCTCCTTTATTGCTCTTAGGTCAGGAGCAAATCTGGGACACGGATTTCTGCCCCATCAATTTGTAGTAGAAACAGATGGTTACCTCTAGAAGTGAGGGGAGATATTAGAAAATGAATAGTGATGTGTATGTTAGATTGCGGTGAATTGATTGTGTGATGTCTTGCAGAGTTGGAATAATAGTCAAGAGAACATGAGGTTATTGGTTTACTGGTCCAAAAACATGCGGATCTGGAGATTTTTGGAAAATGGACTTAAGAGAAGTCCAAGATACCGGGGTAGTTTTGTAATTGTAATTGTCTGATAATTACTGTGGGTGTTGTGGCGCGCTATTGACAGCTCACTTGGGCTAGCGAACTTTGTGTGAATAGATTTCACAGAGTCTTGTGTGGAAAACCTCAGGCCAGGGGTGGACTACAGCGATTCAAGTGACTGACGCAGGTCATGGGTCACGGAGTGTGAATGTTCTTGAGTGAGTGTATACTATTGATCTTTTAGATGACAGACATTTATTTGGTTTTAGGTAACTGTAAGTTGCTGTGGCTGTACTTGGTGGTAGTTACTTGGTTTACTAGCTTTTGGATAATCAGTTACTTGGCTGTGTGAATGTGAGAGTGGATATACGACGTGAAATTGTGAAGGGGGGTGAACTGCTGCAGAGAGGGAATGGTGACGTCAGAGTGTGCGGCGCTGTGATAGGCTGGTTGGTGTAATGCCGCGCTGAGATTGGGGGGTTCTCGGTGAAATTTGGAAAGAGAAAATTGTGTTTTGTAACAATTGGGTTCAAAATGAGATATTTTAAGGTATTGCAAGACTTATGTAGAGGAGATCCAGGTGTAGTGACTCGGGTTGGAGAAGAAGTCCCGCCAAAGGACACCGGCACATCATATGGCAATGAATGTAGGATTGCACACAACAGTATGGCTCCAAATGTGGCATAAGATTACAGAAAAGGAAGGAGAATTGGCTTTCCCATGATATGGGCCATTTCGATTTGATGTTTTTTGACAATTGAGAGGGGTGAAGTCTTCATTAAAACCTCCACCTAGACCCACCCAATTTGAGGCATTAGATGCATTGATGCAGGCAGCACAAGCTAGGCGAAGAGAAAATTCTCAGGGAAGGATGAAAAAAGCAATAAAGGCATATCAGGATGCCAGGTGGGATGCGCAGTTGAAGAAATGGTGGGTAGATACCATAGAAGGAAAGAGGTTGTATGCATTGTTGTTTCAAGGAGCAGGAGCACGGACAGCAAACACAGAAGATGACTGTGATACAGATGACAGTTTGTTAGAAAGATTGTTGGCAGAGTGTCCTCTACCTGACAACCCTCCATCTGAAGGGGAATAGCAAGAACTGGTAGAAGGAAGCCCAGAAGGAGTGGGATCGGATCTGACAGGTGTAAGTTCAAGAGTAGTGGGAAGTATTTCGCTATGATCAGAAGTTGCAAATACTGAGATGAGAGGAACAAACTGTGATTTACGGTTACCAGAAGCCCTTATGGTGCCGGTTACCATTGGACCCGTACTCTCGATAAAAAATCTGAGTATGGGAAAGAGTGGGAGTCAACAGCAAGCAGGAATAAGTGAAGACACTATGTCTGGAGGGAGTCTTAGAATGGGGACAAACATGCCTTTGGGGCCTGTGGAGATTAGTACCCCGTTGGCAGCAATGCCAGACACTTCAGGGGTGGGCAAAGGATCCGAAGTGAGATGAACAAGAGCACTTGCAAATTCTAGGTCAGAAATACGAATGTGGGTTCCACCAGTACGGGAGAGTAGGAGGAGTTCAGCTAAAATAGGAATGAGACAAGAGGTGTTTAGAACACGACCTGATTTGTCGAATGTTGGATTGCAAAGTCAATTGAGGAGTCAGAGTTGTGAGAGGGAAGGCTGACCCACCACCCAGGTTGAAGGGATCGAAGAGGGTTGCAGAAGTCAAAGTTGTGATAGAGAGGGACCGTGCAATGTGACAAATCGAGGAAAGATTGAAGTAGCAGTGAAGGCAAAATTGTTGGATGTACTGCAATTAAAGGCAGAGGTCGATGAAGTGATCAATGGAAATCTATCACTGGAAAGAGTGGATGTATATGAGGCAGATGAATTGCTATTTGTGGCCAAGGATGTCACTAGGAAGGCGAAGAGAGTTCATGAGGCATTGGTTCAGTTGGTGTGGAAGTATGATGTGGATTTGACTAGAATGAAAATGTTGCAGGAAAATCACAGTATAAATATAACCCTGGGCAAAGCACTACGCTACACTCGCGTAGTTTGCGAGGTTTGCGCTACTTTGCACTAAGCGAATTGCACGTAGCACAGTGCAAACACTCATAGCGTAGTGCAGCAGTCATTTTATGCTTGCTCACGGTCCTCAACGTAAAGTTGGCGACCGCGAGCAAGTAAAATGACATACCGGCGAGACTTTTTCCTCGTTCGCGATCAGCAACATCAAGTTGCCGATCGCGAGCGTGGAAAATAAATCTGGTGAGATTCTCAACGCGGGGAGATCAGGTTTCTCATTGCGAGTGGTCGCGTATGCTCGCGACCGCTCGCGATGAGAAACTACCAGTCCGCGTTGAGAAAACTGCCACTCGAGTAAAAATCTACTCGAGCAGCAGTAAAAGACAGCTCACACTGTGCAAGACACCATTTTCAATGATTGCACAATGCGGACAAGCATCCGGCACTGTGCAATCATCGCGAACAGCGCACTACACAGTTCGTGTAGTGCTACGCATAGCTCACGTAGTGCGAAATGCTCTTCGCATAGCTACGTGTAGCGCTACTTCGCCAACTACACCCAGGCTTAGTTAAATTACACTGACCAGGAATTGGAGGAGAAGTGAGTAGTAGGGTTGAAAGCTCATATCCGAGAATTAATCATAGGAATAAGGGCATGGAAAGCACTGGATCGGTGGGAAGGGAAGTGGTCCAAAAAAAGAGCGTCAGGAAAGGAATAGGAGATACCCCACCTCCCGGAGGGGTGCCAGAGAGAGTAGGAAACTTCCTGTTATAGGAAGTACAGAATGGGGGTATGTTCATGTGCCTTGGAGCAGAGGTGATTTGGCATCCTTCACAAATAATTTCCCTCGGCTGAGGGAAAAGCCTACGGAATGGTATAAACAAATTGATCGGTTTGCGAAAATGTCTAAGGTTCTGTGGCTAGATTTGAAAACCCTATTTGACATAGTGGTCCCAGGATATTTGTAGGCGGCTTGCAAGATCACAATTGACTGGCCCATTACACAACCAGCTACGGATCTCGTAACTCATGGCCCCTCTGCAGAGGTGATGAAAAAATATGAACAGGCAATTACATGGCTCCAGTCCAAAGTCACACCTTGGACTATTGATTGGCTCAAGATTGATCGTACCACCCAAGAGCCGAAACAATCAGTGCGTGATTATTATGAGAGTCTTTGGCCTTTAAACAGCATAGTAGCCTTGATGTCATTGAACAATAAGAAACGGGACAGTTTGTGTCGAACTTTGTGCTAGGATTGAGGGCTGAGATAGGTTTGATGATTCAGCAACATTTGATATGTTGGCAGAATAAGGCAGTGGACAAAATACTGTGTTATGCTAAGTACTGTAGTGATCAGGGAGAGTCCACACATGAAAAAATGAAGGATAAGTTGATGATGGTGCATTCGAGGAATGCAGAAAGACCAGACCTAATGTAGGGAAACGGAGGTACAATGGGTCGACGGCAAGGGAGTGGTAGAGGAATGGGACAAAACATGATGGTCCACCTTGGGCAGGAGAGAGGATGAGGAATAGATGCAGGGACAGAAACTGAATGGGTTAACCTGAGGAGAAACACTGCTTGTCATTATTGTCATAAAACCGGGCATTGGAAGCATGAGTGTTGCTCAAATCCTGCCAATCAAATACAAAATGAGGAAACCATGCAGGTATTGGATGGACTGAACACCATGACTAGACTTAAGTCCATGTATGGGGGAGGCTCAGAACCACAGGTACAGGTGCCTCAACCCCCAAGGATTTCTGCAGGAAATTATGTGTACCAGCAAATGCCTTACATTGAATTGACCGAAAGTTATGATCAGAATGCATCACAAGGAAGGTGTGACAGTGGGACACCTTGGGAGCAGTCTTAGAGGTAGATCAGAGGGGACCATATGTTGAGGCGGATGTCAATGGACATCCGATCACGTTTAGAATTGACACTGCTGCAGCGCGATCTACTGTGAGGTCAGCAGTAGCCCCCAATTTGTCACTTTCTAGATAATTGATCCTAGTGGTAGGAGCTACGAATCAGAAGATGACCAACCCCCTAACCAATGAGTTACCTGTGAGAATAGGAACCTTTCAGGATCGACACCAATTTGTAGTGTGTGATTCAAGTCAGATTTGTCTGTTAGGATGTGATCTTTTGTATAAACTAAATTGTACCATTTATTGTACTTCAAGGGGAGTGGAATTACAGACCTGTGATGACGATGCTGTCTTTAAGATGACAAGTCAGAATTTGTGTGCGGAAATGTTCATTGTACTGACCAAAGATGAATTACTAATGGATTTGAGGGACTCTGTGAATCCCGTGGTGTGGGATTTTACAGCAAAAGAGATAGGTTTGATTGGAGGAGTCAAACCTGTTAAGATACAGGTCAAGCCGAATGCAGAATTTCCAAGGGCGCCACAGTATAAGTTAACACCGGAGACAGTGGCGGGAATAACACCAGTGATTGAATCTATGATTGCTCAAGGGATACTGAAGGAGATTAGGGGAAGATCCTATAATTTACCTATAATCGGGTTGCAGAAACCTAGTGGAAAGTATACAATAATGCAGGACCTGCGAAGGGTTAATGAGAATGTGATTCCATGTTGTCCTGTGGTACCGAATCCAGCTGTAATCTTGTTTCAAATACCTTGTGAAGCTGAATGGTTTACAGTCATTGACCTATGCCAACCATTCTTCTCAGTACTCCTCCATGAGGAAAGCCAATTTTTATTTGCTTTCCAGCTGAAGAACCATGTGTTAACATGGTATCGTATCCCACGAGGGTATACAGAAAGTCCGTCTATCTTCAATCGAATTCTGAAAAAGAATCTTGGGGGTCTGACAATGCTACAGAATTCGGTTCTTGTCCAGTATATAGATGATCTTCTGGTCACCTCAGAGACGGAAGATGCTTGCACGATAGATACTGTGGCTTTGTTGAATCATCAAGCGTGCCAGCTGGTACTCCGGGGACTTCCAGTCCCCCAAACAAACCTGCCGTAAACTAGAGAACAAATGGCGCCACGAACAGACACCGGAAAACCACGCAGCCCACAAGAACACCATACGCCAACACCATCTACTCCTCAGATCCACCAAAAAGACCTCTTTCAAGGACCGCCTCGACACCAACGCACACAACAGCAAAGAGCTCTTCAATATCGTGAAGGAACTCTCCAACCCCAGCTCCAACACCAGCGACATCCTACCATCGCAAGACCTGTGCAGCTCCCTCACCTCCTTCTTCCATTGCAAGATCTCAGACATCCACGACAGCTTCGACAACCAGACCTCCACGACAGCCAACAACACCTCCAGGCCCACTGCCACCGCCCACAGCAACCCCCTGCTTACCTGGACTAACATCAACAACGACTAAACCATCAAAATCATGAACACCATCCATTCTGGCTCCCACACCACATCTTCAATAAAGCCAGCGCCGCAATTGCACCCCATCTCTGCAAGGCCATCAACATCTCCTTCGAGACCGCAACCTTCCCGGAGAGCTGTAAGCACGCCGTGATCAACGCCTTGCTCAAGAAACCCAAGGCAGACCCGAGGGACCTCAAGAACTTCCGGCCCATCTCCCTACTCCCATTCCCGGCGAAGGTCATTGAGAAAACAGTCAACAAACAGCTGACCCACTACCTCAAAGAGAACAACATCCTGAACCCGTCCCAGTCGGGGTTCCGCAGCAACTACAGCACTGAAACAGCCCTCATCGCCACCACCGATGACATCAGAGCCCTGCTGGACAACAGCAAGACCGCGGCCCTCATCCTCCTGGACCTATCAGCTGCCTTCGACACAGTCTGCCACTGTACCCTACGCACACGCCTCTACGACGCAGGAATCCGAGACAGAGCACTGGACTGGACCATCTGCTTCCTCTCCGGCAGAACCCAGAGTGTCCGCCTACCCCCTTTCTGATCCGAAGCCTCCAAGATCATCTCCGGCGTACCCCAAGGATCATCCCTCAGCCCGACGTTGTTCAACGTCTACATGGCCCTGCTCGCCCACGTTGCCAGACTACACAACCTCAACATCATCTTCTACACCGACGACACACAGCTGATCCTCCCCCTCACCAAGGACCCACTCACTGCCAAAACCAACCTCCATGAAGGAATGAAAGCCATCGTTGAATGGATGAAGAACAGCCGCCTGAAGCTGAACTCGGACAAAATAGAGGCCCTCATCCTCGGCTCCACCGGCTCAGCCTGGGATGACTCCTGGTGGCTGACCACCCTGGGAGAAGCACCAACACCCACCGACCACGCACGCAACCTGGGGTTCATCCTCGACTCAACATTCTCCATGACCAAGCAAGTCAACGTCATCTCATCCTCCTGCTTCAACACCCTCCGCATGCTCCCCAAGATCTACAGGTGGATCCCCACCGACACAAGAAGAACGGTCACCCAGGCTCTTGTCAGCAGCAGGCTGGATTATGGAAATGCCCTTTATGCAGGAGCCCCGGCCAAACTTCTGAAACAACTACAACACATACAGAACGCCTCTGCCCGCATGATCATCGACATCCCACGACACAGCCACATCACACCTCACCTGAAAGACCTGCACTGGCTGCCCATCAACAAGAGGATCACTTTCAAGCTCCTCACCAACGCACACAAGGCACTCCACGACACCAGATCAGCATACCTCAACAGATGACTCACTTTCTACACCCCAAACCACCAGCTACGCTCTGCCGACCGTGCCCTAGATACTGTCCCTTGCATCCGAATAGTGACCTCCGGCTGCAGATCATTCTCCTACCTCGCTGCCAAGACCTGGAACACCGTCCCCATCCTCCTACAGCAGACCCAAGACCTACTAACCTTCAGGAGACTGCTCAAGACCTGGCTATTCGAGCATTAGCAGCACCCCTAGCACCCCCAGCGCCTTGAGACCCTTCCGGTTGAGTAGTGCGCTCTGCAAATGTTCCTGATTGATTGATTGGTTGATTGATCTGGCAGAGAATGGACACAAGGTGTCCCCAGGCAAACTTCAGTTCTGTTTGTCTGAGGTTCAGTATTTAGGCCATCAAATCAAGTGTCACCAGATCGCATAGAGGCAATTTTGCAAATGGGTACTCCAAAGACGCAGAAGGAAGTCCCAATGTATTTGGGAATGGTCGGCTGTTGTCGACCGTGGATCCCAAATATTTCTCTGGAGGTAAAACGTTTGTTAAGATTAACACAAAAGGATATAAGTGATCCGGTACCATGGGATGACGATTGTTTAAGAGCCTTCCGGGAGGTAAGGGAAAGCTTATGTCGCTCACCAGCTCTGGGAATGCCTGATTATATTAAACCTTTTTCGGTTTTCTGTCATTAGAGAGATGGGTGTGCATTTGCAGTGTTAATTCAGACACATGGGGGTGCCCGTAGACCTGCGGCTTCTGTATTGTCCGTACGTCTCAGATCCGTTGCTGCAACAGGTATCAGCACTGAAAGATGTGAAAGCATTGTGATGGGTATATGTGCCACACTCAATAGAACTCCTGATGACAAAAAACAAAACTCAGAACCTGACTAATCTAAGTATGAGCAAGTTATACTGGCATCTGAAAATGTTACTTTGAAATGATGTTCTATGCTAAACGCTGCCACGTTGATGCAATACCCACCTGTTGAAGGAGAGGATTGTGAGGAGCATGACTGCCTACATGTGACTGAGATTTCTACCAAGCCCCGGCCTGACATTGTTGATGAACCTTTACCTGAATCTGATCTAGTCCCCTTTGTTGATGGTTTATGTTTAAGAGACAATGAAGGTTGCAGCTTTTGCTGTTTGCACTATTTCTGGAGTTGTGGAAGCTGCTTGTCTGCAAGGAGTATACTATGCACAGGTGGCAGACATTATTGCCCTGATTCGTGGATGTTTCATCTCTGATCGAGTCCGAGTGACTATCTTCACAGACAGTCAGTATGGGTTTTTTATTTTATTTTTTTATTTTGAAGCTTGTAAAGCGCTCAGCTACCCCCAACGGGAGTGTCCTGGCGCTGTAGACATGCGACAACCAGAGAAGATCAGAGAGGGCTAAATCAGAGAGAAGAGCCGGGTCTTAAGTTTCCTCCGAAACAGAGGCTCTTGTAGTGTGTTTATCTAGGTACCTGTATCGATGTTCCTATTCTTGGCCCTTGTCCGGTTATAAATCAATAATATCCCTACAACGGCACAGAAACCCGTTTCATAAATTAGTCATAGCGCATGCTGTCACATTAAGCAAGCACTATTCCTCCAGCCCCCTAGAAAGCACACCGAGTTCTTAAACAAATCCAAACCTCGAGTAACCTGGGAAATCCCCGCCTGCGATTGTTTTGATTCCATTCGAGAACTCCTGTAGAGCACTGTAAGAACGACCAATACTTAGTGACATCTTTATTGACGTCTTATGTCCATCCTTACGTCAAACCCAGCAACTCTCAGGTATAAATATACCAATGTTGCCTTAAGCAAGGACACGGTGGTGATGAACCTGTAGCAGTGCCTACTTGCCGGAGAGCCCAGCTGATACGAGAGCCCACGGACGCTGCCCCTCCCCTTTTGACGCGCTGAGGAAGACGCTGTCTTTTCTCTTGCCGAGAAATCCAGCCTCCGGCGTTTCCAGCCCACCTTTGCGGGTGACTGGGATACCGAGTCCTGAGAAAGAGATACCAGCCCTCCTGCCTTCTAAATCCCAGGTACTGAGCTGACTAAACCCTTACAGAGAATTATTGAATCAGATCCTTGGCAAAACAAACTTAACTTAAACTGCTACTTACTTACTCCTTCCCACGTATTAGGCTTAGGTCAGGTACACCGGGGTAGGCGTAGTTAGAGGCACCAGTTGAGTACGACTAGTCAATGTATATATGTATGTATCTATTTTATCCATTTTAAAGTATCATATGGCTAAGAAACCATATCCATGCTTTTACAGTATTATTTCATAATCCTGCTTTTACTATATGCACTTTACTTAACTATAAGTATTGCAATTGTAGCAATTCATTTCTCTTGTATGAGAAAAGAGACTGCTCAATAAATAACACCTTTTATTGAAAACGCCCGTCTCTTCTTTTCTCTGCAATCTGGTGAAACTAAGTGCGCACTTATTGACTGAGTGAAATAGCTGTCTTTTGTTTTCACACGACTCTAGAGATATACTCTTAATCAGGTAGAGCAAAGTTGTCATGTTTTATGGTTGTCAGAAACTAAATCCCTTCTTGTCTATCCAGGGAGGTTAAACTCCCCCTCGCCTATTCGAGAAAGTTTCTAGTGAACTCTGAGCTAGCTGGCACACAAAACTTAAGTCTAATATAGTCAGTAAAAGACCTAGTTAACCTCTGTCCTACGTCTATACTACTGAAGATATTATTCCAATGCGCAGAGCCTATTGGGAATATAGGAACTACACTACATGGCGCCCAACGGTTTGGTAAGGCGATAAATCTAACGCAAGGCATTAGAGTAACTCAGTCGTGCTTTTTCACACAGACCCTTTCTCCCGTAATACTCCAAAGACGTCTGGAGTGGGTCAAAGGTTAAAATCCACCGGAACTTAGTAGAAAGAGATTTCTATGTATAGTTTTTGGTTTATTCAACGTTGAAGGATACAGTGTTCCAAAATATTGTGCACCTAATCTTTGTTTCCTTGAAACTTGATCTGCAATAAAAAACCTTCCTGTCAGTAAAATGTCAGACAGCGAAGGAGAAAGGGAGGCAGCTAGAATAGCAGCTCAACTCCTAGCGGATGACACAAGTCTCCTACAAACTGACCCGGGTGCAATACTCATCCCGGTCAACATAAGAAAAACTATAACACTCAAACTTATAGAAATGGGACTGACATCGAGAGGTGGTACAGTCATATTTGTGATTGAGGCACATGAATATCGGCAGACAGAGGTATTCTATTCATGGATAAACTTTCCAGCAGCAAACGCTGTCACAAAAGAGTTCCACTATTACAAAATAGAGGAACCTCCGGATGACTACACTCCTTTCGAGGAGGTGGAAATCCCATTAAAATACCAAGAGCACCTGCTCTGGTTTAAAGGCACCCTAAAACATAATAATCCCATCACCAGGCTTGGTCCACTAGGTAGACCAGGAGCAACGTGGCCGGTTCTAGCCAGCTACGCACCACACCCCGACATAGAAAAAATGTCAGACCGAGAACTATTATCACAGCTAAAACAGCTGATTAAAATACATAGACAATTAGTCGAATATGTAATGCGGACTTCAACAGTCCAACCAGCCATTAACATTCCACAGCTGACCCCTCATCAGGGGAACACAAATAAAATCACACCACAGAACATACAGTCATGTCTAGGTAAAGTACCCATAAAACGGGAACAGATTCCATTCTGGTTAGCACAAAAAATAACTCAAATAGAGGCAGTATTTCCGAATACTACCCCTGTTGAGAAACACAGAATTCTGACTATCTGCCTTCCAATGGGGATCGCACCACATGTGGAGGACTGTGACACTCGGGGCACAGTCTTTGCTTCCATTTACACAAAAACACATGGTGTTCCGTCCATGGCGGTGATACCAGATGTGCTAAGACAGATTCAAAATGAATACGGTCCAGAACCTGCTTTAACTCTAGGTATGAAATTACTGAAAGACTTCAAACAGGTCTCGGCTATACTACTAGCCAACATAAAAGGGGAAGCGGCATCTGTGGCGATCCGCCAGAAACTAAAAGAAACAGATATAGCAGAACAACCATTTGAACTTGCCAGAATCATAGAAAAATCCTATGAAGAACTAGGAAGAGATAGTTTGGGTGGGAAACCAGTAAAACCCCAACTAACTGAAAATCCTGAAAAGGTATTTATTAAAAATAATCTAAACACTCCAAAAAAGAGCTGGGATGAAATAAACAATCCACTCACAAAGAAAAAAGATTCCAGTCCAGAGGAAGGTCTCCTCGGCGGAGAGAAAGATCTCCGGACCAAGGACACAAGTCTCCCCAGAGGGAGCCCTCTGAGAAAAGATACAACCTTAGAAATAGGGATAATTTGAAGAAACCTGATAGATATCAAGATACTGATACACGTCCCTCTCGAACTTTTCAGACTTCCTCGCAGAAATCGGAAAGAAGAGGACGGTCAGAACAAAGTAAAGAGCACGTCAAGTACAAAGACAAGGAACCTGCTCATCAAAATAAAAAATTAACAATTTCCGAAAAAGAAGGTAGCCAGTATCAAAGTAATCAAACATGCCGAAGATACTGAGGACACAGCTTAAAAACGGAGAGTGGGCTCAGACAATGCTAGACAGCGCAGCAGAAGTGAGCATAGCTCGCAAGATCCTGATGAATCATCTGGAGACAGTGGACACGAATGAATACATTCAGGTGGAAACTGCAGATACCAGAGTTAGCAAACCTCATAAAATATACAAAATAACATTACGTATAGAGGGAGATAAGACTAGGAAAATAAAGGGTCTATTTTGGGATAACCTCTCCAAAGGCTATGACATCCTTTTAGCTGAAAAATACTGGCCACCGGAATTTGTCAGGGAGTGCCCTCATGGCGAAGAAATGATTATGCCTGCCTTCTCAAATCACATTCCAATTCATAAAAAATATACATTTGCAAGAAAGTGGGCAGTAGCCCAGGCTCCTGCATTATATAAAAACCATGTGGGATGGGATGAGGACTCTCCTCCTCACAAAATCCAGTTAAAATCTCAACCAACTGCACAGAGGCAGTACCCAATTAAGCAAGAAGCTAAAAAACAGGTCAGGGAGATCTTAGATCAACTTGAATACCAGGGGGTGATTGAAACATGCACCTCACAAATGGACAATCCTTTGTTTCCTGTCTCCAAGCCAGACGATTCATATCGTCTAGTTTTGGACTACAGACATCTAAACTCAAGTTGCCAAACTTTTGCAGTACAAAACTCACACAGTGCAGCACTAATAAATAACATCATGCGCAAAAAATACAAAACAACATTAGACATCTCTAATGGATTCTTTTGTCAAAATATAGCAACTGAAAGCAGATATTTGACCGCGTTCTCAATAAATGGCTCACACAAACATTTCTGTTGTTTGCCACAGGGGTTCAAGAACAGCCCAGGATTATTCTCAGCGAGAGTAACAGAGTTACTACAAATGTATGATGATGAGGCATTATCTTATGTCGATGACATCTATCTAACAGATGATGACTTGAATACTCACTTGAAAAGAGTGAACACCATAATACTTGGGTTCGCAGCAGAGGGTTACAAATTCAACTTTAAAAAATCACGAATTGCCCATCTAACTGTCCTGTTTTTAGGATATGAATTATCAAGTGAAGGCAAAAGCCTGGCTGACAATTTCTTAGAGAAATGCGCTGTAATCCAAGCACCAAGAACGCTGAAAAACTTACAATCAATCCTAGGTTTCCTGAATTTCGAAAGAACTTACATTCAAAATTATGCAGAGAGGGTTAAACCCCTCTATGAACTAATAAAACCAGACTCAAAATCACACAGAAAGTTTGAGATCATTGCAAACAGACATGTTAGCTAAAACAAAATTGCAAACACGCGATAACACACGCAACCTTGTGATCCGGATCATCCCAGGAAGATGCGGATTCACATACCTGACCTCTAATGAGGAAGAAACGGTACCAATAGCATACAAATCACATTTGTACACGAAAGCTGAACTGAAATTTAGCCCAACTGAAAAGATTCTAACCGCGGTTCAGACTGCGGTAGCAAAAGAAAGAGCCCTAGCACAAGGTAAACGAATAATTATCGTTACACCAGTACCAGCACTAGAAGCGGTAACAAAGGCAAGCATTCCAAATGCTGCAGCACTACATCCGAGATGGATACAATGGGTTAATTCTCTTGCTGCAACAGACGTAGTCTACGAATTTGATCCTAATTTAAAAACACATGAATTTCTCCAATATGAATTTGAATGTCCTCTGCCGACCGAAATCCTGCCTCTAGAACATTACGGCTGTATAATATATACAGACGGATCAGCACAGCCCGCAGTTGGGGGTAAACAAGCTTACAGTGCTGCGTGCGCGATTGTTAAAGGTCGTTGGCACGAAGGAAAATTTAGACCACTGGTCAATAAAACACAATCTCTAGGAGATTGTACAGCTCAGCGAGCTGAACTATTAGCATTTAAGATGGCGCTTGAAAATACCGATCGCGAATTCCCCACACTCATAGTGTGCGATTCATATTATTGCGTTCAGTCTTATAATGAATACTTGCAGAACTGGGTTCTAAACGGTTTCAAAGATGCAAAAGGTGGCACAATCAAGCATAAAACGCTTTGGGAACAAGTAGTTCTTTTACAAAAAGAACTACAAAAGACTCACGTGATACATACACTGAGTCATCAACGTGATGGTGTTCACGTTGCAGGAAATTCATTGGCTGTTGAGGCCGTGAAGGCAGCTGTGCAAACGGCTTCTTTAGCTGCCATCACCCGGTCAAAAACAAAAATAGACAGCGAAATATTACAAGCTGTCAGCGCTATAGTAAATAATGCGATAAAAACACTCCCGAAAGGCTTTCCAGTAAAGTACTCATGCATAACTGATGGGAATAACGTTCCATTTGCTCGAATCCCTGGAGTGGGGGATAGGGCAATTCCAAACATGGAACATAGGTTAGGACTAATTATAGCGGCACACGAAGGGCTCGCTTGTGCACACGTTGGTGTTTCGGCCACAGTATCGTTATTAAAACAGAGATACTGGTGGCCACACATGAGAAGACAAACTAGAATGTGAAATATGCCAAAGAATGAAGGTATCAACAGTGAAACGACCAGCACAGACGCCCCTTCTAATCTCAGATAAACCATTAGCGTGTGTTTACCTGCACCACTGCGGTCCCTTACAAAGGGATGGCAGCTATAAATATATCATGGTCGCAGTGGATTCCTGCACGAGATTCATTTGGATGTGGCCCCAGCGTTCGGCTAACGCCAGAACTGTTATAAAAGATTTGCGAGCCTTTATCGGCACATACGCAATTGGCATGTTACATTCTGACCAAGGTCCTGCTTTTAGCTCTCGAGCTTATAAGGAGGCCATGACCAGCATGGGCATTGCATTGCGGTACTCTTGTCCCTTCCATCCTGAGGGAAACGGGCTTGTGGAAAGAAAAAACCGTGACATAAAGCAATCTATAAAGGCAAAGGTATTAGGTTCGGGGGCTGGGTGGGTCAAACATTTAATAAGTGTCCAACGTAGTCTTAATAATCTGCCAAGATTTCTCTAAGAGGTTTCAGTCTGTACGAACTATTGTTCGGGACTAGAATGCTAATCCAGGACCTCGATAGTCAAACTTCAGTGGTGAAAAGAAAATGCTTTGATATCAAAGATCGTTTGGCTATTTTACAGGACTTAAATGAAAAAAGAAAAGAGCAACATAAAGTTGAAACAACAGCCATCAGCCACTGAAGAGAAACCACCTGCCCCAGCAAGGCCTGTCTGGATTCCAAAGATTGGGGATCTGGTCAGAGAGAAAATCGCGGTGAAGAAGGAATTTGGGCCTTCTTACAGAAAAACAGTACCTGTCTTAGCTGTCAACGGAACAAGATCAGTTGTACTACCGCCCCTTGCTGGTAAAAAGGAGAACCGAGTTGTATCCATCGACCTGGTTAAACCACAATCATGTGGCCAATAATAAGTAGTAGGCCAAGTGGACTCCCAAGAAATTGCAGAACACCAAAGTTTGCTACAAATCAAGAGGTTCAAACTGAGAGACTAATCACATTTGATAAACCTACAGTGAATCAACAAGGACTATGCAACAAAGTCATGGAACTTAAACCTCTTGAAACCCAAATCGCAATAAGGCATAATGAAACACCAGTCTACAATGATGTAGCCACAGACTATGCTAATGTAACAAAGAAAATTCCAAAAGCAAAAAGAAATCCAGAAGCAATTCCAACAATTGACAGAACTGCATCAGGCTACTTCATCAACTTCGATGACTTTTCTGAGGATCCGAGCGAACCTGAGGAACAGCCAACAGCAAAAAAGACTTTTAAAGACAAAGCCAAAGAACTCTTTTATCAACTACAAGAAACCTATTTGATTTCTCCATGGATTGAATTTTGGGTGGTGCTAGGTGTATTTTTTCTCCTGCTTTGGCTCATCATGGTACTATGCTTGGGACATTTCATTGAGGGAAAATATATTACAATGGACACAGCAAGTCAGAATATCAACTTGGTCCTGAAGCCACACAAGTCTTCACACATCGAGAAAAGAGAACTTTCTTCTGTAAACTTCACAGCCAATCCTATACCCGGTGGGGTAGCATGGGACAAAACTGATTACGATATATATGGCCCGGTCGAGCTCTTGAAGTATCCACATCAATTTAAGATTTCTTTAAGTGACTTTGTAAAACCAAGCACATTTTCTGATGATTGGGACTTTGAAAGTATTAATGATATGATGTCAGACCTAGTTATGTCAGCTAAATTTACAGAACATGATTATTTACAGGGTTCATCTAATTATGACCAAATGTACTGTTACAACCACTATGCTAACCATTATTTGCATAAATCTGCTCAACCTAGAAATGTTTTTAATTATAATCAATGGGAACATTGTGCAACTCCACCAAAAGGTAGTTCAAAAACATTTTATGATACATTTTCATACTTCTCAGGGTTTAACACAAGTGATGCAGAAACGTTTTATTTCAAACTGTTAAATAAGACAGGAATGAAAACCATGCTGACAAACACAAAATTAATCTATTCAGAATTTTTTTTTGAAAAAATGAATACATTCGGTTTTGATTTCTGGAACAATATTATTGAAACAAAAACCATCTGGGGTACAAGAGATTGGCAGGTCCAAGGTATAGAATCATTATTCAGAGCCTGCATGATCCCAGAACAAATTATATTCTTGAATGAGACAATTCAACAGACAACCTGTCTTGGACTAGCCAAAATTAAAGACATAAACAAACCGTCTATTCCAAAGCCAACACATGAAAGTAATAGCACTACAGATGTTGAGATAGACGTATCCCATATTTTAAACCAAAACAGAACACATCCTGATTGGAAAAAATAGTTGATCTGGCCCACAGACACAAATAACTGCCCAGATAGATTCCTCAACAAAATACAGGGGTTCAAAGTGACCAGGCTAGACCCTAGATACTCCCAGAGACAACATCCAGGGATTGTAACAACATACAGTGTAGGAAAACACTGCCTCGAATGGCTACAGACATCCACACTGACTGAAATTAAGCAATACTTGACTTTACTTTAAGAAGGTGCTGACTTGCGTGATTTCATTATGGGACCACGCAAACAGCGTCAAAAACGTTTCATAGCGGCCTCTATATATGAAATTGAATGAAATGAAATGAAAATTGCACTTGTATAGCGCGTAACTACCCGGAGGCCTCGCAGCGCTTTAGACTGAATACTGGTGGCAAGCTCAGGGGAGATCAGCACATCTTTACAAACAAGTGCGTTTTTAAAGCCTTTCTGAAGGGAAGGTAATTATTGATTTCTCGAAGGGAGAGGGGGAGGGAGTTCCAGAGCCTGGCTGCTGTATGGGAAAAGGAACGACCACCCCAACGGGCTTTGTTAATTTTGGTGGTAGTTAACAGTTGCAGAGAACTAGAGCGTAAGGCTCTGGACGGTGCATAGGGTGTAGCTATAGGGTGCAGGATTGCTGGACCAGTGCGGTGAAAAGATTTGTGCGCAATGCACATGGCCTTGAACTGGACTCTGGCTGCTACTGGGAGCCAGTGAAGCTCTTTCAGAGCTTTTTTTGCTGACTGCCAACGGGGGATGTTGTACAGTAAGCGGGCAGCACAGTTTTGTGTGACCTGAAGCCTATGGGTCACTGCTGCTGGGGCTCCCATATAAAGGGTATTCCCATTATCCAGGCGGGAGAGGATCAGGGCCTGGACCATGATCCTCCTAGCCTGGAATGGGAGCAGGGGAAGCACCTTACGTAGCATTTTCATCATCCCGATGCAGGTAGAAGCAGTTTTTGTGGCTTGGGCTGAAAAATCAAGCGCTTTGTCCAGCCAGACTCCCAGGCTCTTAATCTGGGGTTTGGTAGGAGGAGGCAGGCCAAGAGATGGAGGCCAGATGGATGCTAGGGCAGATGGAGGGGGGTTGCCCAACAGCATTATATCTGTTTTCTCCCCATTAAGGTTGAGGAATGAGGATTGCATCCATCTGGCAACTGCCTCTAGACAGGGGCATAAGGTGGAGGATGATCCCGCGGAGTGGTCCAAAGAGACCACTAGTTGGGTGTCATCTGTGTAGGTAACAATACGCACACCGAAGGGATGGACTATCCTCTGTAGGGGCTCCATATAGGCATTAAAAAGAGTAGGGCTCAGGGAGGAGCCCTGGGGTACTCCGCAGCTGAGAGGATGTTTTGGGGGGACCGACTCACCCTCAAACACCTGGAAGAATCTATTGTCCAGGAAGGAGGTAAGCCATTCCAGGGCCGCTTACAACGAAGCTTGGAAAGAAACTCAAATTGAGACAGCAGAGAAAATACGGGAAATTGACCGTATTAATTTGGAAAAATCACTTTCTGTTGTGGACAATGGGTTAATGACTCTGTCTTCCAGAATATATTCACTGGACAGTATTGTATCATCTGCAATCGATATAATAGAACAAGACTTACTAATGCTACAACATGGTTAGTCTCAATTGCATTCTATTGTACAGCTTGGCTGGACGTTACAAAATCTGCGTTCAGGCTACGTGCCTTGGCGTTTAATCAACACAACGTCATTATTCTCTAACTATAACCTTACTGATACACAAATCAGCTTGGCACAAAAGGGGGCAGAATATACAATTCTGAGCATTGAAAAACTTGAGAGATTACTATTGACAATGTCAGAACGACCTGTCATTGAATGGATAATACACGGGATAATAACTATTCCAATAACGACTTTCCAATTTCGATACTGCCAACGATATATACAGGCAGGCCAGTATGAAAAGTTGGGTAAAGGATACATTAAGTCAACATGTGAATTACCTTACACACACACATGTGATGGTGAAAAAGGACAGAATATATTTCTTAGTGGTAATAATTGTGAAAAATCATTAAGTGGTATACTTCTGTGTCAGGGTATACATTTGCATGGGGCTAGTGAGGGAACTTCAAATAACCTTTCATGTCACCAGCTTGGCACACCTTCAACTTGAATAGAGCCATTCTTTAGACGGCTTTCTAACGGGAGCTATGTTCTAATTGTGGACCACAGATGTTGTGGCCTGGTGCCAGGAAAAGCTTATCTAGTAAGCGTAAGTTCCATGGTCACTTGCTGTGAGCAAGTATTGTTTCCAAACGACACTCCAGACAGGGAGGGAAAAATGTGGCCCAGTCTGAAAATCTCTTCTATTCGAATTGATACTTTAAGCAGAATGAAGACTGTGCTTCTACAGACGCCAGTGCACTTGACGTCATCGAAAGAAACGTATGATCTCCAAGTTGCAAGGACAACGACAGAGATACATGCTTTATTATCAACAAATTGCCCCCTACACTTCGCAGAAATGCTAAACGAAATCTTAAACGTTTCTGATACAAATGGTATCGCGAGTGTATTTAAGACAATTTTTTCGGGACTGTTGACACCTTTCAAAGCAGTCCTGGGCATATTTCCCAATTTTGTCCATTCGATCTTTGGTGGCCTTCCACTCCTGTTAGGACTCGTAGCAGGCATTTTATTTTTGATTCTCCTGCTTCGTTATGGCAAGCCAAAACACGGACAAGACTCCAGCAACAATGGAAGAAACGATCCTAGCTATACGCTATCAGGACCGCATAACTAAAGTCCTTCGATTAGCCCGGCTAAGAGATCTGAATATGACCTGGTTTCTTTCATTCAGACCCACCTGGCAGAATTGTATCTTACCTGTGTTAAGATGTATGCTGTGCGGCGAAGAATGCGTGTTGGACACCTGTCTTTCACTACAATCAGAAGTACCATTGGATACAGATACTTTGCTAAGTCCAGTAAAGGCTCATGCATCGTGTTGTCACCAGCGGTTACCTATCCTGATGACGGCATTCGTGGAAACTTCACTACTGCGATTAAAGGGTAGTGAAGTACAAGATGAGAGCAGCATCAACCAGGTACGACCTTCTGTAAGCAATGCTGATCAAAACATCATTGAAAACGATCATGCGCCCGACTGCATGGTAGCGGCGTTCTCCAACTTGGTCGAACTTTCACCTGAGGCGGTAAACTGTTTGTTTGAAAGTCTGTCTGAAATGATGTTTTCCCCCGAACCGAAAGAATAACTTTAAGCAAACGAGCACACAGCGTTCCCTGAACTCTGAATTCGGCCTTCAGCTTTGTAAAACAAAGCTACTGAGACTATTTGGAACTATTTTTTTCTTCTTCCCCTGAGAACGAAAACCTTTTTCCCGATTCCAAAATATTTACCTTTTTGACACTCATCTTCTGCTTAAAGTAGAACTATTCTTAGAGAACAGAGCTTCTATTTTTCGGAACTCTAGAGACAATATATTACCTCAACCTCTAGCATAATTACAGATAACTGTATTTATATGTGATGAAGTGGTCTCGAACTTTTTTTCTGTAATAAGAGCCATTTCATGTGTCATTTTGCAAAATCATTCCGCTGATATATGCATCCTATCTAATGAATGATTACTCTGCTTGAAATACTGTACCTATACTCATGTTTTGTGTATTTCGCATACGCCATTTTCCAATGCAAAAATGTATTTTGGGGTGGATCGGTATACACATGCACTATTAGATATGTTTTACTATTGCTTAGATTAGTAATTATGGACATGAATTCGTGGAGTGGGTGTAGTGTGTTTATCTAGGTACCTGTATCGATATTCCTATTCTTGGCCCTTGTCCGGTTATAAATCATTAATATCCCTACAACGGCACAGAAACCCGTTTCATAAATTAGTCATAGCGCATGCTGTCACATCAAGCAAGCACTATTCCTCCAGCCCCCTAGAAAGCACACCGAGTTCTTAAACAAATCCAAACCTCGAGTAACCTGGGAAATCCCCGCCTGTGATTGTTTTGATTCCATTCGAGAACTCCTGTAGAGCACTGTAAGAATACCAGTTCTTAGTGACATCTTTATTGACGTCTTATGTCCATCCTTACGGCAAACCCAGCAACTCTCAGGTATAAATATACCAACGTTGCCTTAAGCAAGGACACGGTGGTGATGAACCTGGAGCAGCGACTACTTGCCGGAGAGCCCAGCTGATGCGAGAGCCCACGGACGCTGCCCCTCCCCTTTTGACGCGCTGAGGAAGACGCTGTCTTTTCTCTTGCCGAGAAATCCAGCCTCCGGCGTTTCCAGCCCACCTTTGCGGGTGAATGGGATACCGAGTCCTGAGAAAGAGATACCAGCCCTCCTGCCTTCTAAATCCCAGGTACTGAGCTGACTAAACCCTTACAGAGAATTCTTGAGTCAGATCCTTGGCAAAACAAACTTAACTTAAACTGCTACTTACTTACTCCTTCCCACGTATTAGGCTTAGGTCAGGTACACCGGGGTAGGCGTAGTTTGAGGCACCAGTTGAGTACGACTAGTCAATGTATATATGTATGTATCTATATTATCCATTTTAAAGTATCATATGGCTAAGAAACCATATCCATGCTTTTACAGTATTATTTCACAATCCTGCTTTTACTATATGCACTTTACTTAACTATAAGTATTGCAATTGTAGCAATTCATTTCTCTTGTATGAGAAAAGAGACTGCTCAATAAATAACACCTTTTATTGAAAACGCCCGTCTCTTCTTTTCTCTGCAATCTGGTGAAACTAAGTACGCACTTATTGACTGAGTGAAATAGCTGTCTTTTGTTTTCACACGACTCTAGAGATATACTCTTAATCAGGGAGAGCAAAGTTGTCATGTTTTATGGTTGTCAGAAACTAAATCCCTTCTTGTCTATCCAGGGAGGTTAAACTCCCCCTCGCCTATTCGAGAAAGTTTCTAGTGAACTCTGAGCTAGCTGGCACACAAAACTTAAGTCTAATATAGTCAGTAAAAGACCTAGTTAACCTCTGTCCTACGTCTATACTACTGAAGATATTATTCCAATGCGCAGAGCCTATTGGGAATATAGGAACTACACTACATGGCGCCCAACGGTTTGGTAAGGCGATACATCTAACGCAAGGCATTAGAGTAACTCATTCGTGCTTTTTCACACAGACCCTTTCTCCCGTAATACTCCAAAGACGTCAGGAGTGGGTCAAAGGTTAAAATCCACCAGAACTTAGTAGAAAGAGATTTCTATGTATAGTTTTTGGTTTATTCAACGTTGAAGGATACAGTGTTCCAAAATATTGTGCACCTAATCTTTGTTTCCTTGAAACTTGATCTGCAATAAAAAACCTTCCTGTCAGTAAAATGTCAGACAGCGAAGGAGAAAGGGAGGCAGCTAGAATAGCAGCTCAACTCCTAGCGGATGACACAAGTCTCCTACAGACTGACCTGGGTGCAATACTCATCCCGGTCAACATAAGAAAAACTATAACACTCAAACTTATTGAAAATGGACTGACATCGAGAGGTGGTACAGTCATATTTGTGATTGAGGCACACGAATATCGGCAGACAGAGGTATTCTATTCATGGATAAACTTTCCAGCAGCAAACGCTGTCACAAAAGAGTTCCACTATTACAAAATAGAGGAACCTCCGGATGACTACACTCCTTTCGAGGAGGTGGAAATCCCATTAAAATACCAAGAGCACCTGCTCTGGTTTAAAGGCGCCCTAAAACATAATAATCACATCACCAGGCTCGGTCCACTAGGTAGACCAGGAGCAACGTGGCCGGTTCTAGCCAGCTACGCACCACACCCCGACATAGAAAAAATGTCAGACCGAGAACTTTTAGCACAGCTAAAACAGCTGATTAAAATACATAGACAATTAGTCCAATATGTAATGCGGACTTCAACAGTCCAACCAGCCATTAACATTCCACAGCTGACCCCTCATCAGGGGAACACAAATAAAATCACACCTCAGAACATACAGTCATGTCTAGGTAAAGTACCCATAAAACGGGAACAGATTCCATTCTGGTTAGCACAAAAAATAACTAAAATAGAGGCAGTATTTCCGAATACTACGCCAGTTGAGAAACACAGAATTCTGACTATCTGCCTTCCAATGGGGATCGCACCACATGTGGAGGACTGTGACACTTGGGGCACAGTCTTTGTTTCCATTTACACAAAAACACATGGTGTTCCGTCCATGGCGGTGATACCAGATGTGCTAAGACAGATTCAAAACGAATACGGTCCAGAACCTGCTTTAACTCCAGGTATGAAATTACTGAAGGACTTCAAGCAGGTCTCGGCTATACTACTAGCCAACATAAAAGGGGAAGCGGCATCTGTGGCGATCCGCCAGAAACTGAAAGAAACAGATATAGCAGAACAACCATTTGAACTTGCCAGAATCATAGAAAAATCCTATGAAGAACTAGGAAGAGATAGTTTGGGTGGGAAACCAGTAAAACCCCAACTAACTGAAAATCCTGAAAAGGTATTTATTAAAAATAATCTAAACACTCCAAAAAAGAGCTGGGATGGAAATAAACAATCCACTCCCAAAGAAAAAAGATTCCAGTCCAGAGGAAGGTCTCCTCGGCGGAGAGAAAGATCTCCGGACCAAGGACACAAGTCTCCCCAGAGGGAGCCCTCTGAGAAAAGATACAACCTTAGAAATAGGGATAATTTGAAGAAACCTGATAGATATCAAGATACTGATACACGTCCCTCTCGAACTTTTCAGACTTCCTCGCAGAAATCGGAAAGAAGAGGACGGTCAGAACAAAGGGAAGAGCATGTCAAGTACAAAGACAAGGAACCTGCTCATCAAAATAAAAAATTACAATTTCCGAAAAAGAAGGTAGCCAGTATCAAAGTAATCAAACATGCCGAAGATACTGAGGACACAGCTGAAAAACGGAGAGTGGGCTCAGACAATGCTAGACAGCGCAGCAGAAGTGAGCATAGCTCGCAAGATCCTGATGAATCATCTGGAGACAGTGGACACGAATGAATACATTCAGGTGGAAACTGCAGATACCAGAGTTAGCAAACCTCATAAAATATACAAAATAACATTACGTATAGAGGGAGATAAGACTAGGAAAATAAAGGGTCTATTTTGGGATAACCTCTCCAAAGGCTATGACATCCTTTTAGCTGAAAAATACTGGCCACCGGAATTTGTCAGGGAGTGCCCTCATGGCGAAGAAATGATTATGCCTGCCTTCTCAAATCACATTCCAATTCATAAAAAATATACACTTGCAAGAAAGTGGGCAGTAGCCCAGGCTCCTGCATTATATAAAAACCATGTGGGATGGGATGAGGACTCTCCTCCTCACAAAATCCAGTTAAAATCTCAACCAACTGCACAGAGGCAGTACATCAATTAAGCAAGAAGCTAAAAAACAGGTCAGGGAGATCTTAGATCAACTTGAATACCAGGGGGTGATTGAAACATGCACCTCACAAATGAACAATCCTTTGTTTCCTGTCTCCAAGCCAGACGATTCATATCGTCTAGTTTTGGACTACACACATCTAAACTCATGTTGCAAAACTTTTGCAGTACAAAACTCACAAAGTGCAGCACTAATAAATAACATCGTGCGCAAAAAATACAAAACAACATTAGACATCTCTAATGGATTCTTTTGTCAAAATATAGCAACTGAAAGCAGATATTTGACCGCGTTCTCAATAAATGGCTCACACAAACATTTCTGTCGTTTGCCACAGGGGTTCAAGAACAGCCCAGGATTATTCTCAGCAAGAGTAACAGAGTTACTACAAATGTATGATGATGAGGCATTATCTTATGTCGATGACATCTATCTAACAGATGATGACTTGGATACTCACTTGAAAAGAGTGAACACCATAATACTTGGGTTCGCAGCAGAGGGTTACAAATTCAACTTTAAAAAATCACGAATTGCCCATCTAACTGTCCTGTTTTTAGGATATGAATTATCAAGTGAAGGCAAAAGCCTGGCTGACAATTTCTTAGAGAAATGCGCTTTAATCCAAGCACCAAGAACGCTGAAAAACTTACAATCAATCCTAGGTTTCCTGAATTTCGAAAGAACTTACATTCAAAATTATGCAGAGAGGGTTAAACCCCTCTATGAACTAATAAAACCAGACTCAAAAACACACAGAAAGTTTGAGATCATTGCAAACAGACATGTTAGCTAAAACAAAATTGCAAACACGTGATAACACACACAACCTTGTGATCCGGATCATCCCAGGAAGATGCGGATTCACATACCTGACCTCTAATGAGGAAGAAACGGTACCAATAGCATACAAATCACATTTGTACTCGAAAGCTGAAATGAAATTTAGCTCAACTGAAAAGATTCTAACCGCGGTTCAGACTGCGGTAGCAAAAGAAAGAGCCCTAGCACAAGGTAAACGAATAATTATCGTTACACCAGTACCAGCACTAGAAGCGGTAACAAAGGCAAGCATTCCGAATGCTGCAGCACTACATCCGAGATGGATAAAATGGGTTAATTCTCTTGCTGCAACAGACGTAGTCTACGAATTTGATCCTAATTTAAAAACACATGAATTTCTCCAACATGAATTTGAATGTCCTCTGCCGACCGAAATCCTGCCACTAGAACATTACGACTGTATAATATATACAGACGGATCAGCACAGTCCGCAGTTGGGGGTAAACAAGCTTACAGTGCTGCGTGCGCGATTGTTAAAGGTCGTTGGCACGAAGGAAAATTTAGACCACTCGTCACTAAAACACAATCTCTAGGAGATTGTACAGCTCAGCGAGCTGAACTATTAGCATTTAAGATGGCGCTTGAAAATACCGATCGCGAATTCCCCACACTCATAGTGTGCGATTCATATTATTGCGTTCAGTCTTATAATGAATACTTGCAGAACTGGGTTCTAAACGGTTTCAAAGATGCAAAAGGTGGCACAATCAAGCATAAAACGCTTTGGGAACAAGTAGTTCTTTTACAAAAAGAACTACAAAAGACTCACATGATACATACACTGAGTCATCAACGTGATGGCGTTCACGTTGCAGGAAATTCATTGGCTGATGAGGCCGCGAAGGCAGCTGTGCAAACGGCTTCTTTAGCTGCCATCACCCGGTCAAAAACAAAAATAGACAGCGAAATATTACAAGCGGTCAGCGCTATAGTAAATAATGCGATAAAAACACTCCCGAAAGGCTTTCCAGTAAAGTACTCATGCATAACTGATGGGAATAACGTTCCATTTGCTCGAATCCCTTGAGTGGGGGATAGGGCAATTCCAAACATGGAACATAGGTTAGGACTAATTATAGCGGCACACGAAGGGCTCGCTTGTGCACACGCTGGTGTTTCGGCCACAGTATCGTTATTAAAACAGAGATACTGGTGGCCACACATGAGAAGACAAACTAGAATGTGAAATATGCCAAAGAATGAAGGTATCAACAGTGAAACGACCAGCACAGACGCCCCTTCTAATCTCAGATAAACCATTAGCGTGTGTTTACCTGCACCACTGCGGTCCCTTACAAAGGGATGGCAACTATAAATATATCATGGTCGCAGTGGATTCCTGCACGAGATTCATTTGGATGTGGCCCCAGCGTTCGGCTAACGCCAGAACTGTTATAAAAGATTTGCGAGTCTTTATCGGCACATACGCAATTGGCATGTTACATTCTGACCAAGGTCCTGCTTTTAGCTCTCGAGCTTATAAGGAGGCCATGACCAGCATGGGCATTGCATTGCGGTACTCTTGTCCCTTCCATCCTGAGGGAAACGGGCTTGTGGAAAGAAAAAACCGTGACATAAAGCAATCTATAACGGCAAAGCAATTAGGTTCGGGGGCTGGGTGGGTCAAACATTTAATAAGTGTCCAACGTAGTCTTAATAATCTGCCAAGAATTCTGTAAGAGGTTTCAGTCCGTACGAACTATTGTTCGGGACTAGAATGCTAATCCAGGACCTCGATAGTCAAACTTCAGTGGTGAAAAGAAAATGCTTTGATATCAAAGATCGTTTGGCTATTTTACAGGACTTAAATGAAAAAAGAAAAGACCTGAGCAACATAAAGTTGAAACAACAGCCAACAGCCACTGAAGAGAAACCACCTGTCCCAGCAAGGCCTGTCTGGATTCCAAAGATTGGGGATCTGGTCAGAGAGAAAATCGCGGTGAAGAAGGAATTTGGGCCTTCTTACAGAATAACAGTACCTGTCTTAGCTGTCAACGGAAGAAGATCAGTTGTACTACCACCCCTTGCTGGTAAAAAGGAGAACCGAGTTGTATCCATCGACCTGGTTAAACCACAATCATGTGGCCAATAATAAGTAGTAGGCCAAGTGGACTCCCAAGAAATTGCAGAACACCAAAGTTTGCTACAAATCAAGAGGTTCAAACTGAGAGACTAATCACATTTTATAAACCTACAGTGAATCAACAAGGACTATGCAACAAAGCCATGGAACTTAAACCTCTTGAAACCCAAATCGCAATAAGGCATAATGAAACACCAGTCTACAATGATGTAGCCACAGACTATGCTAATGTAACAAAGAAAATTCCAAAAGCAAAAAGAAACCCAGAAGCAATTCCAACAATTGACAGAACTGCATCAGGCTACTTCATCAACTTCGATGACTTTTCTGAGGATCCGAGCGAACCTGAGGAACAGCCAACAGCAAAAAAGACTTTTAAAGACAAAGCCAAAGAACTCTTTTATCAACTACATGAAACCTATCTGATTTCTCCATGGATTGAATTTTGGGTGGTGCTAGGTGTATTTTTTCTCCTGCTTTGGCTCATCATGGTACTATGCTTGGGACATTTCATTGAGGGAAAATATATTACAATGGACACAGCAAGTCAGAATATCAACTTGGTCCTGAAGCCACACAAGTCTTCACACATCGAGAAAAGAGAACTTTCTTCTGTAAACTTCACAGCCAATCCTATACCCGGTGGGGTAGCATGGGACAAAACTGATTACGATATATATGGCCCGGTCGAGCCCTTGAAGTATCCACATCAATTTAAGATTTCTTTAAGTGACTTTGTAAAACCAAGCACATTTTCTGATGATTGGGACTTTGAAAGTATTAATGATATGATGTCAGACCTAGTTATGTCAGCTAAATTTACAGAACATGATTATTTACGGGGTTCATCTAATTATGACCAAATGTACTGTTACAACCACTATGCTAACCATTATTTGCATAAATCTGCTCAACCTAGAAATGTTTTTAATTATAATCAATGGGAACATTGTGCAACTCCACCAAAAGGTAGTTCAAAAACATTTTATGATACATTTTCATACTTCTCAGGGTTTAACACAAGTGATGCAGAAATGTTTTATTTCAAACTGTTAAATAAGACAGGAATGAAAACCATGCTGACAAACACAAAATTAATCTATTCAGAAACATTTTTTGAAAAATTGAATACATTCGGTTTTGATTTCTGGAACAATAATATTGAAACAAAAACCATCTGGGGTACAAGAGATTGGCAGGTCCAAGGTATAGAATCATTATTCAGAGCCTGCATGATCCCAGAACAAATTTTTTCTTGAATGAGAAAATTCAACAGACAACCTGTCTTGGCGTAGCCAAAATTAAAGACTTAAACAAACCGTCTATTCCAAAGCCAACACATGAAAGTAATAGCACTACAGATGTTGAGATAGACGTGTCCCATATTTTAAACCAAAACAGAACACATCCTGATTGGAAAAAATGGTTGATCTGGCCCACAGAAACAAATAACTGTCAAGATAGATTCCTGAACAAAATACAGGGGTTCAAAGTGACCAGGCTAGACCCTAGATACTCCCAGAGACAACATCCAGGGATTGTAACAACATACAGTGTAGGAAAACACTGCCTCGAATGGCTACAGACATCCACACTGACTGAAATTAAGCAATACTTGACTTTACTTAAAGAAGGTGCTGACTTGCGTGATTTCATTATGGGACCACGCAAACAGCGTCAAAAACGTTTCATAGCGGCCTCTATATATGAAATGGAATGAAATGAAATGAAAATTGCGCTTATATAGCACGTAACTACCCGGAGGCCTCGCAGCGCTTTAGACTGAATACTGGTGGCAAGCTCAGGGGAGATCAGCACATCTTTACAAACAAGTGCGTTTTTAAAGCCTTTCTGAAGGGAAGGTCGTTATTGATTTCTCGAAGGGAGAGGGGGAGGGAGTTCCAGAGCCTGGCTGCGGTATGGGAAAAGGAACGACCACCCCAACGGGCTTTGTTAATTTTGGTGGCAGTTAACAGTTGCAGAGAACTAGAGCGTAAGGCTCTGGACGGTGCATAGGGTGTAGCTATAGGGTGCAGGATTGCTGGACCAGTGCGGTGAAAAGATTTGTGCGCAATGCACATGGCCTTGAACTGGACTCTGGCTGCTACTGGGAGCCAGTGAAGCTCTTTCAGAGCTTTTTTTGCTGACTGCCAACGGGGGATGTTGTACAGTAAGCGGGCAGCACAGTTTTGTGTGACCTGAAGCCTATGGGTCACTGCTGCTGGGGCTCCCATATAAAGGGCATTCCCATAATCCAGGCGGGAGAGGATCAGGGCCTGGACCATGATCCTCCTAGCCTGGAATGGGAGCAGGGGAAGCACCTTACGTAGCATTTTCATCATCCCGATGCAGGTAGAAGCAGTTTTTGTGGCTTGGGCTGAAAAATCAAGCGCTTTGTCCAGCCAGACTCCCAGGCTCTTAATCTGGGGTTTGGGAGGGGGAGGCAGGCCAAGAGATGGAGGCCAGATGGATGCTAGGGCAGATGGAGGGGGGTTGCCCAACAGCATTATATCTGTTTTCTCCCCATTAAGCTTGAGGAATGAGGATTGCATCCATCTGGCAACTGCCTCTAGACAGGGGCCTAAGGTGGAGGATGATCCCGCGGAGTGGTCCAAAGAGACCACCAGTTGGGTGTCATCTGCGTAGGTAACAATACGCACACCGAAGGGATGGACTATCCTCTCTAGGGGCTCCATATAGGCATTAAAAAGAGTAGGGCTCAGGGAGGAGCCCTGGGGTACTCCGCAGCTGAGAGGATGTTTTGGGGAGACCGACTCACCCTCAAACACCTGGAAGAATCTATTGTCAAGGAAGGAGGTAAGCCATTCCAGGGCCGCTTACAACGAAGCTTGGAAAGAAACTCAAATTGAGACAGCAGAGAAAATACGGGAAATTGACCGTATTAATTTGGAAAAATCACTTTCTGTTGTGGACAATGGGTTAATGACTCTGTCTTCCAGAATATATTCACTGGACAGTATTGTATCATCTGCAATCGATATAATAGAACAAGACTTACTAATGCTAAAACATGGTCAGTCTCAATTGCGTTCTATTGTACAGCTTGGCTGGACGTTACAAAATCTGCATTCAGGCTACGTGCCTTGGCGTTTAATCAACACAACGTCATTATTCTCTAACTATAACCTTACTGATACACAAATCAGCTTGGCACAAAAGGGGGCAGAATATACAATTCTGAGCATTGAAAAACTTGAGAGATTACCATTGACAATGTCAGAACGACCTGTCATTGAATGGATAATACACGGGATAATAACTATTCCAATAACGACTTTCCAATTTCGATACTGCCAACGATATATGCAGGCAGGCCAGTATGAAAGGTTGGGTAAAGGATACATTATGTCAACATGGGAATTACCTTACACACACACATGTTATAGTGAAAAAGGACAGAATATATTTCTTAGTGGTAATAATTGTGAAAAATCATTAAGTGGTATACTTCTGTGTCAGGGTATAAATTTGCATGGGGCTTGTGAGGGAACTTCAAATAACCTTTCATGTCACCAGCTTGGCACACCTGCAACTCAAATAGAGCCATTCTTTAGACGGCTTTCTAACGGGAGCTATGTTCTAATTGTGGACCACAGATGTTGTGGCCTGGTGCCAGGAAAAGCTTATCTAGTAAGCGTAAGTTCCATGGTCACTTGCTGTGAGCAAGTATTGTTTCCAAACGACACTCCAGACAGGGAGGGAAAAATGTGGCCCAGTCTGAAAATCTCTTCTATTCGAATTGATACTTTAAGCAGAATGAAGACTGTGCTTCTACAGACGCCAGTGCACTTGACGACATCGAAAGAAACGTATGATCTCCAAGTTGCAAGGACAACGACAGAGATACATGCTTTATTATTAACAAATTGCCCCCTACACTTCGCAGAAATGCTAAACGAAATCTTAAACGTTTACTGATACAAATGGTATCGCGAGTGTATTTAAGACAATTTTTTCGGGACTGTTGACACCTTTCAAAGCAGTCCTGGGCATATTTCCCAATTTTGTCCATTCGATCTTTGGTGGCCTTCCACTCCTGTTAGGACTCGTAGCAGGCATTTTATTTTTGATTCTCCTGCTTCGTTATGGCAAGCCAAAACACGGACAAGACTCCAGCAACAATGGAAGAAACGATCCTAGCTATACGCTATTGGGACCACATAACTAAAGTCCTTGGATTAGCCCGGCTAAGAGATCTGAATATGACCTGGTTTCTTTCATTCAGACCCACCTGGCAGAATTGTATCTTACCTGTGTTAAGATGTATGCTGTGCGGCGAAGAATGCGTGTTGGACACCTGTCTTTCACTACAATCAGAAGTACCATTGGATACAGATACTTTGCTAAGTCCAGTAAAGGCTCATGCATCGTGTTGTCACCAGCGGTTACCTATCCTGATGACGGCATTCGTGGAAACTTCACCACTGCGATTAAAGGGTAGTGAAGTACAAGATGAGAGCAGCATCAACCAGGTACGACCTTCTGTAAGCAATGCTGATCAAAACATCATTGAAAACGATCATGCGCCCGACTGCATGGTAGCGGCGTTCTCCAACTTGGTCGAACTTTCACCTGAGGCGGTAAACTGTTTGTTTGAAAGTCTGTCTGAAATGATGTTTTCCCCCGAACCGAAAGAATAACTTTAAGCAAACGAGCACACAGCGTTCCCTGAACTCTGAATTCGGCCTTCAGCTTTGTAAAACAAAGCTACTGAGACTATTTGGAACTATTTTTTTCTTCTTCCCCTGAGAACGAAAACCTTTTTCCCGATTCCAAAATATTTACCTTTTTGGCACTCATCTTCTGCTTAAAGTAGAACTATTCTTAGAGAACAGAGCTTCTATTTTTAGGAACTCTAGAGACAATATATTACCTCAACCTCTAGCATAATTACAGATAACTGTATTTATATGTGATGAAGTGGTCTCAAACTTTTTTTCTGTAATAAGAGCCATTTCATGTGTAATTTTGCAAAATCATTCCGCTGATATATGCATCCTATCTAATGAATGATTACTCTGCTTGAAATACTGTACCTATACTCATGTTTCGTGTATTTCGCATACGCCATTTTCCAATGCAAAAATGTATTTTGGGGTGGATCGGTATACACATGCACTATTAGATATGTTTTACTATTGCTTAGATTAGTAATTATGGACATGAATTCGTGGATTGGGTGTAGTGTGTTTATCTAGGTACCTGTATCGATATTCCTATTCTTGTCCGGTTATAAATCAATAATCAATAATATCCCTACAACGGCACAGAAACCCGTTTCATAAATTAGTCATAGCGCATGCTGTCACATTAAGCAAGCACTATTCCTCCAGCGCCCTAGAAAGCACACCGAGTTCTTAAACAAATCCAAACCTCGAGCAACCTGGGAAATCCCCGCCTGCGATTGTTTTGATTCCATTCGAGAACTCCTGTAGAGCACTGTAAGAATACCAGTTCTTAGTGACATCTTTATTGACGTCTTATGTCCATCCTTACGTCAAACCCAGCAACTCTCAGGTATAAATATACCAACGTTGCCTTAAGCAAGGACACGGTGGTGATGAACCTGGAGCAGCGACTACTTGCCGGAGAGCCCAGCTGATGCGAGAGCCCACGGACGCTGCCCCTCCCCTTTTGACGCGCTGAGGAAGACGCTGTCTTTTCTCTTGCCGAGAAATCCAGCCTCCGGCGTTTCCAGCCCACCTTTGCGGGTGACTGGGATACCGAGTCCTGAGAAAGAGATACCAGCCTTCCTGCCTTCTAAATCCCAGGTACTGAGCTGACTAAACCCTTACAGAGAATTCTTGAGTCAGATCCTTGGCAAAACAAACTTAACTTAAACTGCTACTTACTTACTCCTTCTCACGTATTAGGCTTAGGTCAGGTACACCGGGGTAGGCGTAGTTTGAGGCACCAGTTGAGTACGACTAGTCAATGTATATATGTATGTATCTATTTTATCCATTTTAAAGTATCATATGGCTAAGAAACCATATCCATGCTTTTACAGTATTATTTCATAATCCTGCTTTTACTATATGCACTTTACTTAACTATAAGTATTGCAATTGTAGCAATTCATGTCTCTTGTATGAGAAAAGAGACTGCTCAATAAATAACACCTTTTATTGAAAACGCCCGTCTCTTCTTTTCTCTGCAATCTGGTGAAACTAAGTACGCACTTATTGACTGAGTGAAATAGCTGTCTTTTGTTTTCACACGACTCTAGAGATATACTCTTAATCAGGTAGAGCAAAGTTGTCATGTTTTATGGTTGTCAGAAACTAAATCCCTTCTTGTCTATCCAGGGAGGTTAAACTCCTCCTCGCCTATTCGAGAAAGTTTCTAGTGAACTCTGAGCTAGCTGGCACACAAAGCTTAAATCTAATATAGTCAGTAAAAGACCTAGTTAACCTCTGTCCTACGTCTATACTACTGAAGATATTATTCCAATGCGCAGAGCCTATTGGGAATATAGGAACTACACTACACTCTGATGTTAGAAATCTGAGTTCCAGCGGAAGTTGGTTCCAGAGTTTGGAGGTGGCCACCGCGAAGGCCCTGACACCCGTGCGTGCAAGACGGAATCGTGGGGCAAACATTAGGCGAAGATGATTAGATCTAAGGTTCCGAGTTGCTTGTGTCATCTTGAGTCTGTGCCTCAGGTAAGCAGGGCCTCGACCATTAAGAGCTCTGAAGGCAAGGAACAGGGCCTTGAACTGTAAGCGGTATCTCACTGGTAGCCAGTGCAGTTTGGCCAAATAGGGTGAAATAGAGTGGCGATAGGCCACTGATCCTGGCCGCTGAGTTCTGCACTGTCTGAAGACGGTTAATGAGATACGCCGGGGCTCCAATATACAGACTGTTTGCGTAGTCCAAATGGGACGTTATGAGAGCATGGACTACCGTCCTGCGAGAGTCAAGGGGGAGGAAAGGGATGATTTTTTTAATAATTCGCAGCTTTCCCAAAGCAAGATGACGAAACTTTATTGATTTGAGTTTTACATGATAAAGCTGTATCAAATATAAAACGCAAATTGCGGGCAGCTTGAACTGGTACCGGGGGAGGGTTAAGCTCAGATGGCCACCAAATATCAGCGGGAATTGGAGATTTCTGGTTAAAAAATAAGACCTCCGTCTTGTCAGTATTCAATTTTAAATTGTTAGAGGCCATCCAGGAGGCGGTATTCACCAGGCAATGGCGGAAATTAGCCAAGGAGCTTTCAGAGTGGTCTTTGAAAGAAAACACAAGCTGAGTATCATCAGCATAAAAGACCACTCTGACGCCCCAGGATTCAACCACTTTCACCAACGTTCTGAGTTGTTCACGACTTTAGGCAGTTATGGTCACAAAGGGGATTCTTAACATCATCAGGATCTACTATCAGAAATGGGGAATATGTGAGTTAGTTGTTAGAAGTGTTTCAGAAACCAAATGAAATAGCAGTGGTGAAATGTGCAGCACACGGGAAGGGAGAGGATTTTGTCACCAAGGGAAACCGTTATGCCGACTAAGTGGCTCGCTTTGGTACTCTATATCCTTGTATTTTTAATGGAGAATATGTGGGAGAGAGCACAGAAAAAACTGAGCTCAGCATGATGTTTGCTATGGCCGATACATGGGATGAGATTAAGAGACTTCAAGAAGAGGTTCCTGAAGAGGAAGAAGCAGCATGGGTTAGAGCAGGTTGTGAGAGAAGAGGCAATGGCATTTAGGTGTCAACAGAAGAAACATCAGTGTTACCTGACTGTTTATTGAGTCCTATGGCGAGGCATATTCATGGAGCAGTTCACCTTGGAAGAGACACCATGGTGAGGGTGTTTCGTCAGACATGGTTCAATCCACGGTTCTGTGTGTACACTGAGGCAGTGTGTCATAGGTGTGTTATGTGTCAGCAGATAAATGTAGGAAAGAAAACTGTGGTTTCTTTGAGTCACATTGGAAGGTCAGGAGGTCGTTTCAATCAGATGCAGGTAAACTTTGTAGAGATGCCCAGCTGCAATGGACTGAGATATGTTTTGGTGATGGTTTGTCTTTTCACAATGGGTAGAGGTGTATGCGACTAGGAGGTGTGACAGTCACACAGTGGCAAAAATGTTGCTTAGAAAGGCTATCCCATGATTCGGATTTATGACCTCATTGAAATAGGACAGTGGAACTAACTTTCATATTGATATCATGAAGCTATTGTGTGCCGCCTTACAAGTGGCATTGTTGATACAGGCCGGAGGTGTCTGGCCTAGTGGAGCAGATAAATGGGACTATCAAGATGAGAGTGGAAAAGGTTTGCTCGTCGACGTCTTTAAAATGGCTAAATGTGCAGCCCTTGGTGCTGATGAGTTTGCTTAGAATTGCAGATAGGAGAACAGGATGCAGTGTCAGCGACAGCATTATTAAACATCACCGATGATTTTGGTTATTGATTATTGAAAGGGGCTGGCTGGTGTGGTTAATTATGTGTCTCACCAGGTCGAGGCTGCGACTCCACCCACCTTAAGAGAACTCCTGCATGACTTAAGCCCAAGGGACTGGGCTTTGGCTAGGAAACACACGAGGAAGAGTTGCCTTGATGCACGTTGGCGCGGACCCTACCAAGTGATCTTGGTTACTAGCACAGCTGTGAAGTGCAGAGGTTTGCCGAGCTGGATTCACGCCTCTTACACCCTCAGAGTTCCAGCACCCTTAGAGGGAACAGCTCCCCTCAATCAAAGCCACTCACCTGAGAATATGAACTCGGAAGAGGGAACTAGCCGAGCTGGGAGGATTTCTGCCAAAGTATACCTTTCCCTGGGCCGAGTTGGAGGGAATCACGCTGTATGAGATCCTGGCATAGACATCAAGGGCAACAGAAACATTGGAATCGAAGCAGAGCCAGATCCAGCCAATCAGACAGAAGTGGAACAGGCCAGATAGGGGAGAAGAACAAAGGCTGGAAGTGAAGGGTGGCAAGTGTGAAAAGAGAGACTGAATCTGAGGCTCATATCAGAAAAGGATCTTGCTCCCATCTCTGAAACTTCTGAAACTGAGCAAAGTGAGACAGAACCAAGTCAAGAAGGCCTAAAAAGATCAAAAAGAGAACGAGTGCTGTATCAAAAGTTCGCTGCTCCTGAGTGGACATACCTAGTCACAGATGCAGGAACCGGGAGACTGAGGTCTGGGAGAGTGCAACACGGAGAGACCACACTGAATATTGAGATTGAACTTTTGGTCTCAGAAGTCAAGGCTCTCGGGCTTTTGACTCTGACAGTACCTGATTCTCCAAGGCTGAGTGGATTGAGACTCCTGATCCTAAATCAACTTATATTCCCAACGTTTGGTCGCCAGCCCACAGCTCAAGAATTGGCAGCGTTTCGTATGGGAATCTTGGAACTCGTTGTTAATGATCTGGGCACTGATATGATTTATGATGAAAACTAAACTGAATAAAGGAAGAGAAAGTATATCAACATTGCTCCGAAGGTAGTGATATCTTAGGCCGGAGTGGAAGAAGAATAAATTTAGGGACTTATCAATAGAAGAAGAAAGAGGGATAGGGATGGCTATTCATTAAATTTAGATTGTCATTGTTGAACAGAATACAGAAGAATTCTAGGCATCCAAAAGGAATCTAGTAATAACTTTGTGTGTAAAACCCTAAGAAGAAGGAAAGAGACTTTGTAATTTCATTCCTGCTCCCAGTTGGAAAACTGATTCAATATGGAGTCTGGAAATTCGAACCATAGGCAGAAATGCATGACAGGCACACTTATAGTGGGGGGAATCGTAGTTATTACCGTAGTGATTATCACATCCATAGTTCCGTTCAATGTCGTGGAACACCTGACATAAGAGAGGGTGCATCAGAATCAGATGAGGATATGATAAGAGAAACTAGTTGCCTATTACATGTAGATCTTTCCAAGGGTGACTTTATGTTGAATGCATAGGCAAGATTGTTTTACGAGTATGAGGACACGATGGAAGAAAAGGATTGCTATGTGTGTATGCCGTTGCCAGCATGAGTAGAGGAGGGTATTAGGTATCATAACCTACCCCTGACTTATAGCATCACCTGTAGCGTGCTGCTGAGTATGTTTTATGGAAAGGCCCATTTTGAGTACTATTTCTCTAATTATGATGTACTGCTCCCTGAAGTACCTGTACTAAAATATTCGAACAAGTATGGTTATTATAAGAAGGAAGACAGGATGTCAATGTATTTTGTGCCCACAGTAACCTTAGACACAGCATATGCCTATAGACACAATTTGACATGTATGTTATCTGATATAGAAAAGAAATTTGTAGACCAAATAGAGGATAGACACAGACAGACATTATTTAGGCATGACCCCAAGCATGAGGTGATTCTATGGACCCAAGCAGAGCTAGATCATAAGGCGAAGGGAAGTTCTGGTCCAATAGCTTTAGATTTGCAGCAAAAAGGGAAACTCTATTGAAGAAATGCATATGTTCGACTGCCTCCAAATTGGTACGGAAAAGGTTATTTGGCTGTGGTATTTCCTAAAATATTCCATGTGGAAGATTTGTGGCCATTGGCAGGGAAAAGATTGCGTAGAGAGAAATGTGGCACAAATGCAGGAGAAATTGTTAGTGGTGTGTTTGGCGCAATGATACCAAGTTTGGGAGTGGTTCTGAGTGATGAGAATATTAGAAGGTTGCCAACACTAGTGAACAAGTTGTCAGTGCATACAGCTCAAGCTTTATTGCTTGTCAATGGGGAGATGGTCTCTATAAGGGCCATGGTGCTTCAGAACCGTCTTGCGCTAGATGACTTATTGATAAAGGAAGGTGGAGTATGTAAATTATTGGACAATAGCAAGGATTTAAAGAAATATATCAGTAACATCACTGAGATACATCACGAAATACATGATTTGGCAACAGACAGGATCAGAGTGTGTGTGTGGATAACACCCCCACCAGTGCCCAGCATCAGTGTGTGTGTGTGGACAACACCCCCACCACTGCCCACCAGTGCCCTGCATCAGAGTGTGTGTGTGGATAACACCCCCACCACTGCCTACCAGTGCCCAGCATCAGAGTGTGTGTGTGGATAACACCCCCCACCACTGCCCACCAGTGCCCAGCATCAGAGTGTGTGTTTGGCTGAGACCCCCACCACTGCCCACCAGTGCCCAGCATCCGAGTGTGTGTGTGGACAACACCCCCACCACTGCCCACCAGTGCCCAGCATCAGAGTGTGTGTGTGGCTGAGACCCCCACCACTGCCCACCAGAGCCCAGCATCAGAGTGTGTGTGTGTGGACAACACCCCCACCACTGCCCACCAGTGCCCAGCATCAGAGTGTGTGTGTGGCTGAGACCCCCACCACTGCCCACCAGTGCCCAGCATCAGAGTGTTTGTGTGGACGACACCCCCACCACTGCCCAGCAGTGCCCAGCATCAGAGTGTGTGTGTGGCTGAGACCCCCACCACTGCCCACCACTGCCCAGAATCAGAGTGTGTGTGTGGACAACACCCCCACCACTGCCCACCAGTGCCCAGCATCAGAGTGTGTGTGTGGATGAGACCCCCACCACTGGCCACCAGTGCCCAGCATCAGAGTGTGTGTGTGGAGAACACCCCCACCACTGCCCACCAGTGCCCAGCATCAGAGTGTGTGTGTGGACGAGAGCTCAAAACTACCGTAAAACCACACTACGGCACGCACCGCACCCCGGTACGCGACAAGCAGGACATGAACGCCATCGTCTGTCTCATCCCTATCCTGTACAGCCACCACCTCGTACTTAGAAACCGACGACGGCGCAGAAGGTGAGTACAACGAAGTCCAACATACCTGTACATGTTGCCACACACGCACATCTCCATTGCACGACTGTAATGTCTGGGTACGTTGCGCCACACACTCCCGCACTTCACCAGTGTAATACGGAGACGTACCGCACCTATGTCATCGACCTCGGGGTACGGTACGTCACCGCACTCCACCAGTGTAATACGTGCCGCATGTACGTCATCGAGCTCAGGGTACAGTACGTCACCGCACAACACCAGTGTAATACAGAGATATGCCGCACCTACCTCATCGAAGTACGTCACCGCACTTCACCAGTGTAATAGACGTGTGGGACATACGTCTGCTATGTCATTGTGAGTGTAAGTATCAGAGTGTGTGTGTGTACAACACCCCCACCACTGACCACCAGTGCCCAGCATCAGAGTGTGTGTGTGGCTGAGACCCCCACCACTGCCCACCAGTGCCCAGCATCAGAGTGTGCGTGTGGACAACACCCCCACCACTGCCCACCAGTGCCCAGCATCAGAGTGTGTGTGGATAACACCCCCACCACTGCCCACCAGTGCGCAGCATCAGAGTGTGTGTGTGGATAACACCCCCACCACTGCCCACCAGTGCCCAGCATCAGAGTGTGTGTGTGGCTGAGACTCCCACCAATGCCCACCAGTGCCCACCAGTAGAGTGTGTGTGTGGACAACACCCCCACCACTGCCCACCAGTGCCCAGCATCAGAGTGTGTGTGTGGCTGAGACCCCCACCACTGCCCACCAGTGCCCAGCATCAGAGTGTGTGTGTGGATAACACCCCCACCACTGCCCACCAGTGCCCAGCATCAGAGTGTGTGTATGGATAACACCCCCACCACTGCCCACCAGTGCCCAGCATCAGAGTGAGTGTGTGGCTGAGACCCCCACCACTGCCCACCAGTGCCCAGCATCAGAGTGTGTGTGTGGACAACACCCCCACCACTGCCCACCAGTGCCCAGCATCAGAGTGTGTGTGTGGCTGAGACCCCCACCACTGCCCACCAGTGCCCAGCATCAGAGTGTGTGTGTGGACAACACCCCCACCACTGCCCACCAATGCCCAGCATCAGAGTGTGTGTGTGGATAACACCCCCACCAGTGCCCAGCATCAGTGTGTGTGTGTGGACAACACCCCCACCACTGCCCACCAGTGCCCTGCATCAGAGTGTGTGTGTGGATAACACCCCCACCACTGCCTACCAGCGCCCAGCATCAGAGTGTGTGTGTGGATAACACCCCCCACCACTGCCCACCAGTGCCCAGCATCAGAGTGTGTGTTTGGCTGAGACCCCCACCACTGCCCACCAGTGCCCAGCATCCGAGTGTGTGTGTGGACAACACCCCCACCACTGCCCACCAGTGCCCAGCATCAGAGTGTGTGTGTGGCTGAGACCCCCACCACTGCCCACCAGAGCCCAGCATCAGAGTGTGTGTGTGTGGACAACACCCCCACCACTGCCCACCAGTGCCCAGCATCAGAGTGTGTGTGTGGCTGAGACCCCCACCACTGCCCACCAGTGCCCAGCATCAGAGTGTTTGTGTGGACGACACCCCCACCACTGCCCAGCAGTGCCCAGCATCAGAGTGTGTGTGTGGCTGAGACCCCCACCACTGCCCACCACTGCCCAGAATCAGAGTGTGTGTGTGGACAACACCCCCACCACTGCCCACCAGTGCCCAGCATCAGAGTGTGTGTGTGGATGAGACCCCAACCACTGGCCACCAGTGCCCAGCATCAGAGTGTGTGTGTGGAGAACACCCCCACCACTGCCCACCAGTGCCCAGCATCAGAGTGTGTGTTTGGCTGAGACCCCCACCACTGCCCACCAGTGCCCAGCATCCGAGTGTGTGTGTGGACAACACCCCCACCACTGCCCACCAGTGCCCAGCATCAGAGTGTGTGTGTGGCTGAGACCCCCACCACTGCCCACCAGAGCCCAGCATCAGAGTGTGTGTGTGGACAACTCCCCCACCACTGCCCACCAGTGCCCAGCATCAGAGTGTGTGTGTGGCTGAGACCCCCACCACTGCCCACCAGTGCCCAGCATCAGAGTGTTTGTGTGGACGACACCCCCACCACTGCCCAGCAGTGCCCAGCATCAGAGTGTGTGTGTGGCTGAGACCCCCACCACTGCCCACCACTGCCCAGAATCAGAGTGTGTGTGTGGACAACACCCCCACCACTGCCCACCAGTGCCCAGCATCAGAGTGTGTGTGTGGCTGAGACCCCCACCACTGGCCACCAGTGCCCAGCATCAGAGTGTGTGTGTGGAGAACACCCCCACCACTGCCCAGCAGTGCCCAGCATCAGAGTGTGTGTGTGGACAACACCCCCACCACTGCCCACCAGCGCCCAGCATCAGAGTGTGTGTGTGGATAACACCCCCACCAGTGCCCAGCATCAGAGTGTGTGTGTGGACAACACCCCCACCACTGCCCACCAGTGCCCAGCATCAGAGTGTTTGTGTGGATAACACCCCCACCACTGCCCACCAGTGCCCAGCATCAGAGTGTGTGTGTGGATAACACCCCCACCACTGCCCACCAGTGCCCAGCATCAGAGTGTGTGTGTGGATAACACCCCCACCACTGCCCACCAGTGCCCAGCATCAGAGTGTGTGTGTGGCTGAGACCCCCACCACTGCCCACCAGTGCCCAGCATCAGAGTGTGTGTGTGGACAACACTCCCACCACTGCCCACCAGTGCCCAGCATCAGAGTGTGTGTGTGGCTGAGACCCCCACCACTGCCCACCAGAGCCCAGCATCAGAGTGTGTGTGTGGACAACACCCCCACCACTGCCCACCAGTGCCCAGCATCAGATCATGTGTGTGGCTGAGACCCCCACCACTGCCCACCAGTGCCCAGCATCAGAGTGTGCATGTGGACAACACCCCCACCACTGCCCACCAGTGCCCAGCATCAGAGTGTGTGTGTGGACAACACCCCCACCAGTGCCCACCAGTGCCCAGCATCAGAGTGTGTGTGTGGATAACACCCCCACCACTGCCCACCAGTGCCCAGCATCACAGTGTGTGTGTGGATAACACCCCCACCACTTCCCACCAGTGCCCAGCATCAGAGTGTGTGTGTGGATAACACCCCCACCACTGCCCAGCAGTGCCCAGCATCAGAGTGTGTGTGTGGCTGAGACCCCCACCACTGCCCACCAGTTCCCAGCATCAGAGTGTGTGTGTGGACAACACCCCCACCACTGCCCACCAGTGCCCAGCATCAGAGTGTGTGTGTGGCTGAGACCCCCACCACTGCCTACCAGTGCCCGGCATCAGAGTGTGTGTGTGGACAACACCCCCACCACTGCCCACCAGTGCCCAGCATCAGAGTGTGTGTGTGGACAACACCCCCACCACTGCCCACCAGTGCCCAGCATCAGAGTGTGTGTGTGGATAACACCCCCACCAGTGCCCAGCATCAGAGTGTGTGTGTGGACAACACCCCCACCACTGCCCACCAGTGCCCAGCATCAGATTGTGTGTGTGGATAACACCCCCACCACTGCCCACCAGTGCCCAGCATCAGAGTGTGTGTGTGGCTGAGACCCCCACCACTGCCCACCAGTGCCCAGCATCAGAGTGTGTGTGTGGACAACACCCCCACCACTGCCCACCAGTGCCCAGCATCAGAGTGTGTGTGACTGAGACCCCCACCACTGCCCACCAGTGCCCAGCATAAGAGTGTGTGTGTGGACAACACCCCCACCACTGCCCACAAGTGCCCAGCATCAGAGTGTGTGTGTGGCTGAGACCCCCGCCACTGCCCACCACTGCCCAGCATCAGAGTGTGTGTGTAGACAACACCCCCACCACTGCCCACCAGTTCCCAGCATCAGAGTGTGTGCGTGGACAACACCCCCACCACTGCCCACCAGTGCCCAGCTTCAGAGTGTGTGTGTGGACAACACCCCCACCACTACCCACCAGTGCCCAGCATCAGAGTGTGTGTGTGGCTGAGACCCCCACCACTGCCCACCAGTGCCCAGCATCAGAGTGTGTGTGTGGACAACACCCCACCACTGCCCTCCAGTGCCCAGCATCAGAGTGTGTGTGTGAATAACACCCCCACCAGTGCCCAGCATCAGAGTGTGTGTGTGGCTGAGACCCCCACCAGTGCCCAGCATCAGAGTGTGTGTGTGGACAACACCCCCACCACTGCCCACCAGTGCCCATCATCAGAGTGTGTGTGTGGATGAGACCCCCACCACTGCCCACCAGAGCCCAGCATCAGAGTGTGTGTGTGGACAACACCCCCACCACTGCCCACCAGTGCCCAGCATCAGAGTGTGTGTGTGGCTGAGACCCCCACCACTGCCCACCAGTGCCCAGCATAAGAGTGTGTGTGTGGACAACACCCCCACCACTGCCCACAAGTGCCCAGCATTAGAGTGTGTGTGTGGCTGAGACCCCCGCCACTGCCCACCACTGCCCAGCATCAGAGTGTGTGTGTAGACAACACCCCCACCACTGCCCACCAGTTCCCAGCATCAGAGTGTGTGCGTGGACAACACCCCCACCACTGCCCTCCAGTGCCCAGCATCAGAGTGTGTGTGTGGACAACACCCCCACCACTACCCACCAGTGCCCAGCATCAGAGTGTGTGTGTGGACAACACCCCCACCAGTGCCCAGCATCAGATCATGTGTGTGGCTGAGACCCCCACCACTGCCCACCAGTGCCCAGCATCAGAGTGTGCGTGTGGACAACACCCCCACCACTGCCCACCAGTGCCCAGCATCAGAGTGTGTGTGTGGACAACACCCCCACCAGTGCCCACCAGTGCCCAGCATCAGAGTGTGTGTGTGGATAACACCCCCACCACTGCCCACCAGTGCCCAGCATCACAGTGTGTGTGTGGATAACACTCCCACCACTTCCCACCAGTGCCCAGCATCAGAGTGTGTGTGTGGATAACACCCCCACCACTGCCCAGCAGTGCCCAGCATCAGAGTGTGTGTGTGGCTGAGACCCCACCACTGCCCACCAGTTCCCAGCATCAGAGTGTGTGTGTGGACAACACCCCCACCACTGCCCACCAGTGCCCAGCATCAGAGTGTGTGTGTGGCTGAGACTCCCACCACTGCCTACCAGTGCCCGGCATCAGAGTGTGTGTGTGGAGAACACCCCCACCACTGCCCACCAGTGCCCAGCATCAGAGTGTGTGTTTGGCTGAGACCCCCACCACTGCCCACCAGTGCCCAGCATCCGAGTGTGTGTGTGGACAACACCCCCACCACTGCCCACCAGTGCCCAGCATCAGAGTGTGTGTGTGGCTGAGACCCCCACCACTGCCCACCAGAGCCCAGCATCAGAGTGTGTGTGTGGACAACTCCCCCACCACTGCCCACCAGTGCCCAGCATCAGAGTGTGTGTGTGGCTGAGACCCCCACCACTGCCCACCAGTGCCCAGCATCAGAGTGTTTCTGTGGACGACACCCCCACCACTGCCCAGCAGTGCCCAGCATCAGAGTGTGTGTGTGGCTGAGACCCCCACCACTGCCCACCACTGCCCAGAATCAGAGTGTGTGTGTGGACAACACCCCCACCACTGCCCACCAGTGCCCAGCATCAGAGTGTGTGTGTGGCTGAGACCCCCACCACTGGCCACCAGTGCCCAGCATCAGAGTGTGTGTGTGGAGAACACCCCCACCACTGCCCAGCAGTGCCCAGCATCAGAGTGTGTGTGTGGACAACACCCCCACCACTGCCCACCAGCGCCCAGCATCAGAGTGTGTGTGTGGATAACACCCCCACCAGTGCCCAGCATCAGAGTGTGTGTGTTGGACAGGCCACATGAAGGGCTCGCTCCCTCCCCGCAGGACAGGGCCCGGGCCACCGTCAGCACCATTGCCCGGCTCAGCCGCCATCTTGGACACGGCACCACGCGGCCGTGCGGCCTCAGCCCGACCCCAACCCTGGGCCTGGCCAGGCCCCGACATCCCGGCACCACCCTCCACCCAGGAGGTGAACGGCCCACTTGGCAGGTCAATGGGAGTACGAAGTGTCGATGGCTCTCCCCCGCCAGGTGCCGAGCACCCCCAGCCTCCTCGGGCGCTGGCTCCACCCCCCTGCTGGGTGTCTGGACTCCCTCATCCCGGACCTCCCGACCTCCAAGAGCGAGGGTCCGGACATCAAAGGGCGCCAGACCTATAACTGAGGCAGCCCCAGGACAGGAAGGCAGTTGTATCCTGGAGTCGAGAGACACCGCGACAAACTCATCCTTGACGGACTGTTGGCGCTGCCACAGCCCTGCCTTGTGAACTATTGTCCTGCCTGCTGGCGCTGCCGCGGCCCTCTGCAACCTTCATCCTCGTGAGACCTGCTGGCGCTGCCGCGGCCCTCTGCAACCTGCATTCTCGTGGGACCTGCTGGCGCTGCCGCGGCCCGTTGTAACCTTCATCCTCGTGGGACCTGCTGGCGCTGCCGCGGCCCGTTGTAACCTTCATCCTCGTGGGACCTGCTGGCGCTGTTGCGGCCCGTGGCAACCTGCATTCTCGTGGGACCTGCTGGCGCTGCCGCGGCCCGTTGTAACCTTCATCCTCGTTGGGACCTGCTGGCGCTGCCGCGGCCCGTGCCACCTACGACCTCTTCGGGACCTGCCGGCGCTGCCGCGGTCTGACCCATCCGAACACCGAGCTCGAGGATTGTGAGCTATCACCGTTACACACCCGTACCCGTGGGTACCAAGACTGTCCCGCTACCCCCTTCCCTTACTAGAGACTAGAATTGAGAGGATCATCGTGTCCTGATCGCCCTGTATCGTACCACTCTACTACCCGAAGTGCCTATAAAAGGTGTTACCATAAGCTTTGTGTGGTGTCCATCTGTGGGGGGGAAGTTACCTGTCTGTGCGATCACTGTGCTCGGCCGACCCTCCAGGTCCCCGTCTAACATTGGTGGCTAGCGGCGCGATCCGAACCAACGCGTACCGTACAGACAGTAACTCACCCTACGACTAAAACCACAATGACGACCAAAGAGAGCGGATCGGCGGAGAAGTTCCAGATGGAAAAGCTGGAAGAATACAACCACCGAGAGCTCAAACAATTTTGCATGGACTTAGGCATTGCTACCACCGGGCTAAGCACAAAAGAAGACTTCAAAAACGCCCTAGAGGCCTGGACAGAGACAAATACCGCAACCCCCCGGGACCCCGCAGCCCCGGAAGTCAACACCACCCGGACGGAGGAACGGAGAACAGGCCCCTCCCATGAAGAGATCCAAGAGCGGGAAAAAAATAGATTACACGAGTTAGACTTGGCACGACTCAGATTAGACGGAGAATTGAAACTGGCGGAACAAAAAATAAACTTAGAACACTTACGGCTCAGAGAAGAGCGAGAGGAAAAACAGAGACAGAGAGACCTCGAAGAAAAAAGACTGGCATACGAGCACGAGTGCAAACTAGCGGAGATAGAAATGCGCAAACTGAACAAAAACCTAGGGGTGCCCGAGCAACCGCACTCCCCGGGTCCTACCGAGCAGAAGGTCCACATCCCCAAGGATGTGGTCCGAGAATATCACCGGAACGACGACATACAGCAGTGGTTCAAGGCCTATGAGATTGCCATGACCGCCCACCGGGTCGCTCGAAGTGACTGGGGAGCCGGTCTATGGGGGAGATTCGTCAACGAGGGTCGTGATGCCCTGCTGCAGCTTCCGGACCATCAAATGACGTCCTATGACCACATGAAGGCCGCCCTCCTCAGTCGATATGGACTTACACCCGAAATGTACCGCCAGAGGTTCCGCAACTGCACCAGGATCCCAGGTACGACGTGGTTGGAATACGTGAACTATTTCAGCCGAGCCTTCGAGGGGTGGATCAAGGGTAACAACGTAACCACTTACGAACAACTCTTCAATCTCATTGTGTGGGAGCACCTCTCCAACAACTGCTTTGTCGAGCTCAGGCAGCACCTCCTCGACAGTAAATTAACTGAACCCCGGCAGCTCGCCACCGAGGCTGACCGGTGGGAGAGCACCCGAGTGGCCCGGAGTGGGCCGAACGAGCAGAACAGAACCAACCAAGGTCACCATCGTCCCCGAGGAGGAGGAGGAGGCCCGGGCCGGGGCAGAGACGCCGCCCCGGCCGCACCCACTAACGCCACCCCGGCCCCAGCAGGCCGGGGAAACCCCCCGATGCGCCCGGGGTTCCGAGCTAACGTGACGTGTCATCGATGCCAGCGAGTCGGCCACTATGCCAGTGACCCGACCTGCCCGAAGAACCAGGCCCCCGGGCCCCGCCAGATGGCGGCCGCCGCCCTGGGAGAAGAACAAGTCTCCGAAGACACGGAGACCTATGAGTCGGAGCAGTTCGAGTGGGAACCCGCCGCCATGACCCTGGCATGCCTAGGAGGAAGAGACATGGTCCCGCGGACTCCCCTGCCCGCCAACACTCGGAAGTACAGCCAATGGGTGAGCATCAATGGGCGCAAGGCCGAGGCCCTGCGTGACACCGGGGCCAGTGTGACGGCCGTCCGCTGTCACCTGGTGACCCCAGAACAAATCCTACCAAACGTACTTTGCCCCGTCCGATCGGCAGATAACTCGGAGAGCCTGTGTCGGATGGCCTGCGTCCCCTTCGAATGGGGAGGAGTGTCCGGCATGCTGAAAGTAACTGTCCGTGACGATGCCCCCGTAGACTGCCTCCTGGGGAACGATCTCGAGAGCTCCCCGTGGGCCGCTGTGGAAAGAAGAGAGCATCTGGGGATGTTGGGTCTCCCGGACTGGGCGTGCGTAACCACCCGGTCCATGGCCACCCGCACCATCCCTAGACCAGAAGAACCAGAATGGGCAGCACCTCCGCCCTCGATCACTCCAGGAGAAGACTTCCTCCAGACCGACCACCCGGACCCCACCCCAGAGGGGTCCACACAGCCCCCCGAGCTTCCCGACCTGGCTCAGTGGCGTCAAGAAGGGGGGCCCACCCAGGAACAATTCCGGCAGGAGCAAAAGACCTGCCCCTCCCTCGAGGGATTGCGACAGCAAGCGCTCGCCCAGAGCCAAGGAGACACCACCGGGGCCCACTGGGTTTATTGGGACAATGATCTCTTGTACAGCGAACAGAAAATCGCAGAACTGGGGGCCGGGCGAGTGCTGGTGGTGCCCCTCCACTTCAGAGACTTCCTGTTGAACCTAGCCCATGATGTCCCCCTGGCCGGGCACCTGGGCCAAGACAAGACCTACCACCGCCTGGTGACTCACTTTTTTTGGCCCAAACTGAGAAATGACGTATCCAACCATTGCCGGTCCTGCCCGACCTGCCAGGCCAGTGGGAAGAGCGGCCGCAAACTCAAGGCACCCCTACAACCATTCCCCGTGGTGACCACCCCGTTCGAAAGGGTGGGAATAGACATTGTGGGGCCCCTGGACCCCCGAACAGCACAGGGACATCGCTTCATCCTGGTCCTGGTGGATCACGCTACCCGCTATCCTGAGGCGGTCCCCCTTCGTACGATAACAGCCCCAGTAGTGGGTCGAGCCTTGATGGGGATCTTCTCTCGAGTGGGCTTCCCCCGGGAAGTCGTCAGCGACAGGGGTACGAACTTTATCTCAAAATACATGAAGTCCCTCTGGCAACAGTGTGGGGTCACCTACCGATTCACGACCCCCTATCACCCTCAAGGGAACGGACTGGTTGAGCGATTCAACCGCACGCTCAAAGGGATGATTGGGGGGTTGTAAGAGCCCCTCCGTCGCCAGTGGGATGTGCTACTACCGTGCCTTCTCTTTGCCTACCGAGAAGTCCCCCAGAAGTCCCTCTGCTTCAGCCCTTTCGAACTCTTGTATGGACACCCGGTGCGAGGCCCGCTCAGCCTAGTCAAAGAAGGCTGGGAAATGCCCCCTCTAAAGAACACTCCAGATGTTTTCAAGTACCTCCTAACCCTCCGCAACCAGACCAGAAGGTTCAGAGAGATGGCAAAAGCAAACCTGGAGGCCAGTCAGGAGGACATGAAAAGGTGGTACGATCAAAATGCATCCTCCATCGAATTTGAACCCGGCCAACAAGTGTGGGTAATGTCTCCCACCGAACCATGCGCCCTGCAAGACAAATGGACGGGGCCCTTCAAAGTAATCGAGCGCAAGAGCCCTGTCACCTATCTCATCGATATGGAATCTTCCCGAAACCCTCTCCGGGTCCTCCACGCTAATAGACTGAAACCCCACTTTGTACGCTCCGAACTCAGTCTCCTGATGGCAACCGACAATGGAACCGAGGAGGACTCCGAACCCCTTCCTGACCTCCTACGGTCACGGGAGAAGGACGGCTCCGTGGACGGGGTCCGACTCTCGGAGGCCCTCACCCTGGAACAGCGCCAAGACTGCCGAGTCCTCCTGCTCCAGTTCTCCACCCTGTTCTCCCTCACCCCAGGGGTCACCCCCTGGTGCTTACACGACGTGGACACTGGAGACAGTCCCCCTATCCGCCATCGGGCCTACCGCGTACCAGATCGGGTACGGGCCTGCATCCAAGAGGAGGTGGCCAAGATGCTCACACTCGGGATCATCGAGCCCTCAGACAGCCCCTGGGCCAGCCCAGTGGTACTGGTCCCCAAAGCGGCCGCCCCCGGCGCCACGCCAGAGCTCCGGTTCTGGGTCGACTACCGGGGCTTGAATGCGGTCACCAGAACAGACGCACACCCCATCCCCCGAGCAGATGAACTAATCGACCGCATGGGAGCTGCCCGCTACCTCAGCATCTTCGACCTGACAGCGGGCTACTGGCAGATCGGTCTCACACCCCGGGCCCAAGAACGATCGGCATTCTCTACCCCTGATGGCCACTATCACTTCAAGGTCATGCCATTCGGCATGAAGAATGCGCCAGCAACATTTCAGCGGCTAGTAAACCAGGTCCTGGCAGGACTCGAAGGATTCAGCGCCGCCTACCTGGACGATATCGCTGTGTACAGCCACCACTGGTCCGACCACCTCCACCACCTCCGAGAGGTGCTACAGGCCCTCCAACGAGCTGGCCTCACGATCAAGGCCAGCAAATGCCAAATTGGCCAGGGGTCCGTGACCTATCTCGGGCACCAGGTGGGAAGCGGTCTGGTGGCCCCTCTGCAACTCAAGATCGCTGCCATCCAGTCGTGGCAGTCCCCCATCACCCAGACCGAGGTCCGCGCCTTCTTGGGACTCACAGGCTACTACCGACGGTTCGTGAGGGACTATGGCAGCATCGTAGGGCCCCTCACGGAACTCACCTCTAAAAACCAACCAAAGGAGGTCAACTGGACCCCAGACTGTCAAGCGGCCTTCGAGAAGCTGAAGGCCGCCATGTGCTCCGCCCCGGTGCTCCAGGCCCCCGACTACAGCCGGGAATTTATCGTCCAAACAGATGCCTCCGACCACAGCGTTGGGGCAGTCCTTTCCCAGCTGGACCCCGAAGGACTTGACCAGCCAGTGGCTTTCATCAGCAGACGGCTCCTGGCCCGAGAACGACGCTGGAGCACCATCGAGAGGGAGGCCTTCGCCGTGGTGTGGGCCCTCAAAAAGCTCCGGCCTTATCTCTTCGGCACCCACTTCCGGGTCCAGACCGATCATCGACCCCTGCAATGGCTCATGCAGATGCGGGGGGAAAACCCGAAACTACTACGTTGGTCCATCTCCCTGCAGGGGATGGACTTCACTGTGGAACATCGACCCGGCCAAGACCACGCCAACGCGGATGGCCTGTCCCGCTTTTTCCGCCTCGACGAGGAAAGTCCCCAAGAAGATGGGTGACTCTCCCCGCCTTCAGCTGGGGGGGACGCATGTTGGACAGGCCACATGAAGGGCTCGCTCCCTCCCCGCAGGACAGGGCCCGGGCCACCGTCAGCACCATTGCCCGGCTCAGCCGCCATCTTGGACACGGCACCACGCCGCCGTGCGGCCTCAGCCCGACCCCAACCCTGGGCCTGGCCAGGCCCCGACATCCCGGCACCACCCTCCACCCAGGAGGTGAACGGCCCACTTGGCAGGTCAATGGGAGTACGAAGTGTCGATGGCTCTCCCCCGCCAGGTGCCGAGCACCCCCAGCCTCCTCGGGCGCTGGCTCCACCCCCCTGCTGGGTGTCTGGACTCCCTCATCCCGGACCTCCCGACCTCCAAGAGCGAGGGTCCGGACATCAAAGGGCGCCAGACCTATAACTGAGGCAGCCCCAGGACAGGAAGGCAGTTGTATCCTGGAGTCGAGAGACACCGCGACGAACTCATCCTTGACGGACTGTTGGCGCTGCCACAGCCCTGCCTTGTGAACTATTGTCCTGCCTGCTGGCGCTGCCGCGGCCCTCTGCAACCTTCATCCTCGTGGGACCTGCTGGCGCTGCCGCGGCCCTCTGCAACCTGCATTCTCGTGGGACCTGCTGGCGCTGCCGCGGCCCGTTGTAACCTTCATCCTCGTGGGACCTGCTGGCGCTGCCGCGGCCCGTTGTAACCTTCATCCTCGTGGGACCTGCTGGCGCTGCCGTGGCCCGTGGCAACCTGCATTCTCGTGGGACCTGCTGGCGCTGCCGCGGCCCGTTGTAACCTTCATCCTCGTTGGGACCTGCTGGCGCTGCCGCGGCCCGTGCCACCTACGACCTCTTCGGGACCTGCCGGCGCTGCCGCGGTCTGACCCATCCGAACACCGAGCTCGAGGATTGTGAGCTATCACCGTTACACACCCGTACCCGTGGGTACCAAGACTGTCCCGCTACCCCCTTCCCTTACTAGAGACTAGAATTGAGAGGATCATCGTGTCCTGATCGCCCTGTATCGTACCACTCTACTACCCGAAGTGCCTATAAAAGGTGTTACCATAAGCTTTGTGTGGTGTCCATCTGTGGGGGGGAAGTTACCTGTCTGTGCGATCACTGTGCTCGGCCGACCCTCCAGGTCCCCGTCTAACAGTGTGTGTGGACAACACCCCCACCACTGCCCACCAGTGCCCAGCATCAGAGTGTTTGTGTGGATAACACCCCCACCACTGCCCACCAGTGCCCAGCATCAGAGTGTGTGTGTGGATAACACCCCCACCACTGCCCACCAGTGCCCAGCATCAGAGTGTGTGTGTGGATAACACCCCCACCACTGCCCACCAGTGCCCAGCATCAGAGTGTGTGTGTGGCTGAGACCCCCACCACTGCCCACCAGTGCCCAGCATCAGAGTGTGTGTGTGGACAACACTCCCACCACTGCCCACCAGTGCCCAGCATCAGAGTGTGTGTGCGGCTGAGACCCCCACCACTGCCCACCAGAGCCCAGCATCAGAGTGTGTGTGTGGACAACACCCCCACCACTGCCCACCAGTGCCCAGCATCAGATCATGTGTGTGGCTGAGACCCCCACCACTGCCCACCAGTGCCCAGCATCAGAGTGTGCGTGTGGACAACACCCCCACCACTGCCCACCAGTGCCCAGCATCAGAGTGTGTGTGTGGACAACACCCCCACCAGTGCCCACCAGTGCCCAGCATCAGAGTGTGTGTGTGGATAACACCCCCACCACTGCCCACCAGTGCCCAGCATCACAGTGTGTGTGTGGATAACACCCCCACCACTTCCCACCAGTGCCCAGCATCAGAGTGTGTGTGTGGATAACACCCCCACCACTGCCCAGCAGTGCCCAGCATCAGAGTGTGTGTGTGGCTGAGACCCCCACCACTGCCCACCAGTTCCCAGCATCAGAGTGTGTGTGTGGACAACACCCCCACCACTGCCCACCAGTGCCCAGCATCAGAGTGTGTGTGTGGCTGAGACCCCCACCACTGCCTACCAGTGCCCGGCATCATAGTGTGTGTGTGGACAACACCCCCACCACTGCCCACCAGTGCCCAGCATCAGAGTGTGTGTGTGGACAACACCCCCACCACTGCCCACCAGTGCCCAGCATCAGAGTGTGTGTGTGGATAACACCCCCACCAGTGCCCAGCATCAGAGTGTGTGTGTGGACAACACCCCCACCACTGCCCACCAGTGCCCAGCATCAGATTGTGTGTGTGGATAACACCCCCACCACTGCCCACCAGTGCCCAGCATCAGAGTGTGTGTGTGGCTGAGACCCCCACCACTGCCCACCAGTGCCCAGCATCAGAGTGTGTGTGTGGACAACACCCCCACCACTGCCCACCAGTGCCCAGCATCAGAGTGTGTGTGGCTGAGACTCCCACCACTGCCCACCAGTGCCCAGCATAAGAGTGTGTGTGTGGACAACACCCCCACCACTGCCCACAAGTGCCCAGCATTAGAGTGTGTGTGTGGCTGAGACCCCCGCCACTGCCCACCACTGCCCAGCATCAGAGTGTGTGTGTAGACAACACCCCCACCACTGCCCACCAGTTCCCAGCATCAGAGTGTGTGCGTGGACAACACCCCCACCACTGCCCACCAGTGCCCAGCTTCAGAGTGTGTGTGTGGACAACACCCCCACCACTACCCACCAGTGCCCAGCATCAGAGTGTGTGTGTGGCTGAGACCCCCACCACTGCCCACCAGTGCCCAGCATCAGAGTGTGTGTGTGGACAACACCCCACCACTGCCCTCCAGTGCCCAGCATCAGAGTGTGTGTGTGAATAACACCCCCACCAGTGCCCAGCATCAGAGTGTGTGTGTGGCTGAGACCCCCACCAGTGCCCAGCATCAGAGTGTGTGTGTGGACAACACCCCCACCACTGCCCACCAGTGCCCATCATAAGAGTGTGTGTGTGGATGAGACCCCCACCACTGCCCACCAGAGCCCAGCATCAGAGTGTGTGTGTGGACAACACCCCCACCACTGCCCACCAGTGCCCAGCATCAGAGTGTGTGTGTGGCTGAGACCCCCACCACTGCCCACCAGTGCCCAGCATAAGAGTGTGTGTGTGGACAACACCCCCACCACTGCCCACAAGTGCCCAGCATTAGAGTGTGTGTGTGGCTGAGACCCCCGCCACTGCCCACCACTGCCCAGCATCAGAGTGTGTGTGTAGACAACACCCCCACCACTGCCCACCAGTTCCCAGCATCAGAGTGTGTGCGTGGACAACACCCCCACCACTGCCCTCCAGTGCCCAGCATCAGAGTGTGTGTGTGGACAACACCCCCACCACTACCCACCAGTGCCCAGCATCAGAGTGTGTGTGTGGACAACACCCCCACCACTGCCCACCAGTGCCCAGCATCAGATCATGTGTGTGGCTGAGACCCCCACCACTGCCCACCAGTGCCCAGCATCAGAGTGTGCGTGTGGACAACACCCCCACCACTGCCCACCAGTGCCAAGCATCAGAGTGTGTGTGTGGACAACACCCCCACCAGTGCCCACCAGTGCCCAGCATCGAGTGTGTGTGTGGATAACACCCCCACCACTGCCCACCAGTGCCCAGCATCACAGTGTGTGTGTGGATAACACTCCCACCACTTCCCACCAGTGCCCAGCATCAGAGTGTGTGTGTGGATAACACCCCCACCACTGCCCAGCAGTGCCCAGCATCAGAGTGTGTGTGTGGCTGAGACCCCCACCACTGCCCACCAGTTCCCAGCATCAGAGTGTGTGTGTGGACAACACCCCCACCACTGCCCACCAGTGCCCAGCATCAGAGTGTGTGTGTGGCTGAGACTCCCACCACTGCCTACCAGTGCCCGGCATCAGAGTGTGTGTGTGGACAACACCCCCACCACTGCCCACCAGTGCCCAGCATCAGAGTGTGTGTGTGGACAACACCCCCACCACTGCCCACCAGTGCCCAGCATCAGAGTGTGTGTGTGGATAACACCCCCACCAGTGCCCAGCATCAGAGTGTGTGTGTGGACAACACCCCCACCACTGCCCACCAGTGCCCATCATCAGAGTGTGTGTGTGGATGAGACCCCCACCACTGCCCACCAGAGCCCAGCATCAGAGTGTGTGTGTGGACAACACCCCCACCACTGCCCACCAGTGCCCAGCATCAGAGTGTGTGTGTGGCTGAGACCCCCACCACTGCCCACCAGTGCCCAGCATAAGAGTGTGTGTGTGGACAACACCCCCACCACTGCCCACAAGTGCCCAGCATTAGAGTGTGTGTGTGGCTGAGACCCCCGCCACTGCCCACCACTGCCCAGCATCAGAGTGTGTGTGTAGACAACACCCCCACCACTGCCCACCAGTTCCCAGCATCAGAGTGTGTGCGTGGACAACACCCCCACCACTGCCCACCAGTGCCCAGGATCAGAGTGTGTGTGTGGACAACACCCCCACCACTACCCACCAGTGCCCAGCATCAGAGTGTGTGTGTGGCTGAGACCCCCACCACTGCCCACCAGTGCCCAGCATCAGAGTGTGTGTGTGGACAACACCCCACCACTGCCCTCCAGTGCCCAGCATCAGAGTGTGTGTGTGAATAACACCCCCACCAGTGCCCAGCATCAGAGTGTGTGTGTGGCTGAGACCCCCACCACTGCCCACCAGTGCCCAGCATCAGAGTGTGTGTGTGGACAACACCCCCACCACTGCCCACCAGTGCCCATCATCAGATTGTGTGTGTGGATGAGACCCCCACCACTGCCCACCAGAGCCCAGCATCAGAGTGTGTGTGTGGACAACACCCCCACCACTGCCCACCAGTGCCCAGCATCAGAGTGTGTGTGTGGCTGAGACCCCCACCACTGCTCCCCAGTGCCCAGCATCAGAGTGTGTGTGTGGACCACACCCCCACCACTGCCCACCAGTGCCCAGCATCAGAGTGTGTGTGTGGACAACACCCCCACCACTGCCCACCAGTGCCCAGCATCAGAGTGTGTGTGTGGACAACACCCCCACCACTGCCCACCAGTGCCCAGCATCAGAGTGTGTGTGTGGATAACACCCCCACCACTGCCCACCAGTGCCCAGCATCAGAGTGTGTGTGTGGATAACACCCCCACCACTGCCCAGCAGTGCCCAGCATCAGAGTGTGTGTGTGGCTGAGACCCCAACCACTGCCCACCAGTGCCCAGCATCAGAGTGTGTGTGTGGACAACACCCCCACCACTGCCCACCAGTGCCCAGCATCAGAGTGTGTGTGTGGCTGAGACCCCCACCACTGCCCACCAGTGCCCAGCATCAGAGTGTGTGTGTGGACAACACCCCCACCACTGCCCACCAGTGCCCAGCATCAGAGTGTGTGTGTGTGGCCGAGACCCCCACCACTGCCCACCAGTGCCCAGCATCAGAGTGTGTGTGTGGACAACACCCCCACCACTGCCCACCAGTGCCCAGCATCAGAGTGTGTGTGTGTGGCCGAGACCCCCACCACTGCCCACCAGTGCCCAGCATCAGAGTGTGTGTGTGGACAACACCCCCACCACTGCCCACTAGTGCCCAGCATCAGTGTGTGTGTGTGTGGCTGAGACCCCCACCACTGCCCACTAGTGCCCAGCATCAGAGTGTGTGTGTGGACAACACCCCCACCACTGCCCACCAGTGCCCAGCATCAGAGTGTGTGTGTGGCTGAGACCCCCACCACTGCCCACCAGTGCCCAGCATCAGAGTGTGTGTGTGGACAACACCCCCACCACTGCCCACCAGTGCCCAGCATCAGAGTGTGTGTGTGGATAACACCCCCACCACTGCCCACCAGTGCCCAGCATCAGAGTGTGTGTGTGGCTGAGACCCCCACCACTGCCCACCAGTGCCCAGCATCAGAGTGTGTGTGTGGATAACACCCCCACCACTGCCCAACAGTGCCCAGCATCAGAGTGTGTGTGTGGCTGAGACCCCCACCACTGCCCACCAGTGCCCAGCATCAGAGTGTGTGTGTGGATAACACCCCCACCACTGCCCAGCAGTGCCCAGCATCAGAGTGTGTGTGTGGCTGAGACCCCCACCACTGCCCACCAGTGCCCAGCATCAGAGTGTGTGTGTGGACAACACCCCCACCACTGCCCACCAGTGCCCAGCATCAGAGTGTGTGTGTGGCTGAGACCCCCACCACTGCCCACCAGTGCCCAGCATAAGAGTGTGTGTGTGGACAACACCCCCACCACTGCACACAAGTGCCCAGCATCAGAGTGTGTGTGTGGCTGAGACCCCCGCCACTGCCCACCACTGCCCAGCATCAGAGTGTGTGTGTAGACAACACCCCCACCACTGCCCACCAGTTCCCAGCATCAGAGTGTGTGCGTGGACAACACCCCCACCACTGCCCACCAGTGCCCAGCTTCAGAGTGTGTGTGTGGACAACACCCCCACCACTACCCACCAGTGCCCAGCATCAGAGTGTGTGTGTGGCTGAGACCCCCACCACTGCCCACCAGTGCCCAGCATCAGAGTGTGTGTGTGGACAACACCCCACCACTGCCCTCCAGTGCCCAGCATCAGAGTGTGTGTGTGTGAATAACACCCCCACCAGTGCCCAGCATCAGAGTGTGTGTGTGGCTGAGACCCCCACCACTGCCCACCAGTGCCCAGCATCAGAGTGTGTGTGTGGACAACACCCCCACCACTGCCCACCAGTGCCCATCATCAGAGTGTGTGTGTGGACAACACCCCCACCACTGCCCACCAGAGCCCAGCATCAGAGTGTGTGTGTGGACAACACCCCCACCACTGCCCACCAGTGCCCAGCATCAGAGTGTGTGTGTGGCTGAGACCCCCACCACTGCTCCCCAGTGCCCAGCATCAGAGTGTGTGTGTGGACCACACCCCCACCACTGCCCACCAGTGCCCAGCATCAGAGTGTGTGTGTGGACAACACCCCCACCACTGCCCACCAGTGCCCAGCATCAGAGTGTGTGTGTGGACAACACCCCCACCACTGCCCACCAGTGCCCAGCATCAGAGTGTGTGTGGATAACACCCCCACCACTGCCCACCAGTGCCCAGCATCAGAGTGTGTGTGTGGATAACACCCCCACCACTGCCCAGCAGTGCCCAGCATCAGAGTGTGTGTGTGGCTGAGACCCCAACCACTGCCCACCAGTGCCCAGCATCAGAGTGTGTGTGTGGACAACACCCCCACCACTGCCCACCAGTGCCCAGCATCAGAGTGTGTGTGTGGCTGAGACCCCCACCACTGCCCACCAGTGCCCAGCATCAGAGTGTGTGTGTGGACAACACCCCCACCACTGCCCACCAGTGCCCAGCATCAGAGTGTGTGTGTGTGTGGCTGAGACCCCCACCACTGCCCACCAGTGCCCAGCATCAGAGTGTGTGTGTGGACAACACCCCCACCACTGCCCACTAGTGCCCAGCATCAGTGTGTGTGTGTGTGGCTGAGACCCCCACCACTGCCCACTAGTTCCCAGCATCAGAGTGTGTGTGTGGACAACACCCCCACCACTGCCCACCAGTTCCCAGCATCAGAGTGTGTGCGTGGACAACACCCCCACCACTGCCCACCAGTGCCCAGCTTCAGAGTGTGTGTGTGGACAACACCCCCACCACTACCCACCAGTGCGCAGCATCAGAGTGTGTGTGTGGCTGAGACCCCCACCACTGCCCACCAGTGCCCAGCATCAGAGTGTGTGTGTGGACAACACCCCACCACTGCCCTCCAGTGCCCAGCATCAGAGTGTGTGTGTGAATAACACCCCCACCAGTGCCCAGCATCAGAGTGTGTGTGTGGCTGAGACCCCCACCAGTGCCCAGCATCAGAGTGTGTGTGTGGACAACACCCCCACCACTGCCCACCAGTGCCCATCATCAGAGTGTGTGTGTGGATGAGACCCCCACCACTGCCCACCAGAGCCCAGCATCAGAGTGTGTGTGTGGACAACACCCCCACCACTGCCCACCAGTGCCCAGCATCAGAGTGTGTGTGTGGCTGAGACCCCCACCACTGCCCACCAGTGCCCAGCATAAGAGTGTGTGTGTGGACAACACCCCCACCACTGCCCACAAGTGCCCAGCATTAGAGTGTGTGTGTGGCTGAGACCCCCGCCACTGCCCACCACTGCCCAGCATCAGAGTGTGTGTGTAGACAACACCCCCACCACTGCCCACCAGTTCCCAGCATCAGAGTGTGTGCGTGGACAACACCCCCACCACTGCCCACCAGTGCCCAGCATCAGAGTGTGTGTGTGGACAACACCCCCACCACTACCCACCAGTGCCCAGCATCAGAGTGTGTGTGTGGCTGAGACCCCCACCACTGCCCACCAGTGCCCAGCATCAGAGTGTGTGTGTGGACAACACCCCACCACTGCCCTCCAGTGCCCAGCATCAGAGTGTGTGTGTGAATAACACCCCCACCAGTGCCCAGCATCAGAGTGTGTGTGTGGCTGAGACCCCCACCACTGCCCACCAGTGCCCAGCATCAGAGTGTGTGTGTGGACAACACCCCCACCACTGCCCACCAGTGCCCATCATCAGAGTGTGTGTGTGGATGAGACCCCCACCACTGCCCACCAGAGCCCAGCATCAGAGTGTGTGTGTGGACAACACCCCCACCACTGCCCACCAGTGCCCATCATCAGAGTGTGTGTGTGGATGAGACCCCCACCACTGCCCACCAGAGCCCAGCATCAGAGTGTGTGTGTGGACAACACCCCCACCACTGCCCACCAGTGCCCAGCATCAGAGTGTGTGTGTGGCTGAGACCCCCACCACTGCCCACCAGTGCCCAGCATAAGAGTGTGTGTGTGGACAACACCCCCACCACTGCCCACAAGTGCCGAGCATTAGAGTGTGTGTGTGGCTGAGACCCCCGCCACTGCCCACCACTGCCCAGCATCAGAGTGTGTGTGTAGACAACACCCCCACCACTGCCCACCAGTTCCCAGCATCAGAGTGTGTGCGTGGACAACACCCCCACCACTGCCCACCAGTGCCCAGCATCAGAGTGTGTGTGTGGACAACACCCCCACCACTACCCACCAGTGCCCAGCATCAGAGTGTGTGTGTGGCTGAGACCCCCACCACTGCCCACCAGTGCCCAGCATCAGAGTGTGTGTTGGACAGGCCACGGGTAAGGCTTGCTCCCTCCCCGCACGACCAGGCCCGAGCCCCGCTCCTCAGGCGTTACACGCAACAACAACCCGTTTCCCGTCTCCTATAGGGCCCCTGCCCCTGAACATCTCCACATCGTGGGCCCGATTCCCTACCGGCCCTCTCGCCCGGCCTGGGCGCCATCTTGGACACGGCACCACGAGGCCGCGTGGCCCCCGATCAACCCTAACCCTGGGCCTGGCCAGGCCCCGACATCCCGGCACCACCATCCACCCAGGAGGTGAGCGGGCTACTTGGCAGGTCAATGGGAGGAAGAGGTGTCGATGGCTCTCCCCCGCCAGGTGCCGACCGCCCCCAGCTCCCCCAGGCGCTGGCTCCACCCCCCTGCTGGGTGTCTGGACTCCCTCATCCCGGACCTCCCGACCTCCCAGTGCGAGGGTCCGGACATCAAAGGGCGCCAGACCTATAACTGGCGCAGCTCCAGAGCAGGAAGGGAGTTGTATCCTGGAGTCGAGAGACGCAGTGAAGAACTCATCCTTGACGGACTACTGGCGCTGCCGTAGCCCTGCCTTGCGAACTACCGATCTGCCTGCTGGCGCTGCCGCGGCTCACTGCACCCATCTTCATCGGGACCTGCTGGCTCCGCCGCGGACCGTCACTACCTTCAACCATCCCGGGACCTGCTGGCTCCGCCGCGGCCCGATCATCTAGAACGCCGAGCTCGAGGATTGTGAGCTAATTCATCTACCACCACATCCCCCAGAGTGGTAACGAGACTGTCCCGCTACCCCCTTACCCAACCAAGAGACTAGAATAGAGGGGACCCCGGAGTCCAGACCTCCTTGTACCACCTCACCGTACTTAAAGAATTGCTTATAAAGTAACGTTGAACCTTATCCTTGTGTGGTGTACGTCAGTGGGGGGGAAGTTATTTGTCTGTACGATTGCTGGAGACGGATCTCCCCGGAGACCTCTCCCCTTATCCTCGGCCGACCCTCCCGGTCCGTCTAACATTGGTGGCCAGCGACGGGATCCGAATCAACGCGTAATCGTACAGAAAGTAGCTCACCCCACGACAAAACCACAATGTCAACCAAAGAAAGCGGATCCACCGAAAAATTCCAGATGGAGAAATTGGAAGAATACAGCCATCGTGAGTTGAAACAATTCTGCATTGAACTAGGTATCGCTACCACCGGTCTGAATACTAAAGACGATTTCAAGCACGCCATTGAGTCGTGGGCAGAAACCGGGGCCGTCAGACCCCCGGACCAAAATCTCGCAACAGCAGAGAAAGACACCACGGCTCCCGAGGAGCGAAGAACGGGTCTCTCGCAAGATGAGATCCAAGAACGAGAAACAAACCGACTACATGAGCTAGAGATGGCCCGGCTCAAAATGGATGGCGAACTCAAATTAGCCGAACAAAAACTAAATCTGGAACATCTGCGGCTCCGAGAAGAACGGGAAGAGAAACAGAGACAAAGAGAGCTTGAAGAGAAGAGACTGGCGTACGAACACGAACGCAAACTAGCTGAGATAGACTTACGCAAGCAGAACAAAGAATTATGAGTGCCCGAGCAACCGCGCCCCCCGGGGGTGACAGAAAGGAAGGTACACATCCCCAAGGATGTCGTTCGAGAATATTTCCGAGAGGACGACATACAGCAATGGTTCAAGGCCTACGAGATCGCTATGACCTCCCACCGGGTCGATCGAAGCGACTGGGGAGCCGGTCTATGGGGGAGGTTCGTCAATGAGGGCCGCGATGCCCTGCTACAGCTACCAGACCATCTGATGACCTCCTATGACCACATGAAAGCTACCCTCCTCACCCGCTATGGGCTCACACCCGAAATGTACCGCCAGAGGTTCCGAAACTGCACTCGGATCCCGGGCACAACCTGGGTAGAATACGTGAACTATTTCAGCCGGGCCTTCGAGGGGTGGATCAAGGGAAGCAACGTAACGACTTACGAGCAACTCTTCAATCTCATGGTATGGGAGCATCTATCGAACAACTGCTTCGTCGAGCTCAGGCAGCACCTCCTCGACAGTAAATTAACTGATCCACGACAGCTTGCCGCCGAGGCTGACCGGTGGGAAATTACCCGAGTGGGCCGAACTGGGCCCCATGAACAGAACCGGAACAACCACGGTCAGCACCGTCCCCGAGGAGGAGGAGGGGGCCAGGGACGAGGGAGAGACAACGCCCCGGCCGCTCCCACTACCAGCACCCCACCCCCGGCCAACCGGGGCAACACCCCGGCGCGGCCGGGATACAGAGCCAATGTCACGTGTCACCGATGCCAGCGAGTCGGCCACTACGCCAACGACCCGAATTGTCCACAGAGTCAGACTGGAGAAGCGTGGCTCAGTGGTTAGAGGCGGCAGACCCGGCAGCTGAGATCGGCCGTGGACCAGGGTTCGATTCCCCGCCTCGGCGGGTCTTGGGCTCAAAAAAAAAAAATTCCACGGACTTGACAATTCTCGCTCCAGTGCCTACTTGACTCACGGGGTCACACTCTGCGACTCTGGGCAATAGCTTGCTTAATCTCCACTCCGGGCCCCTCGCGGCGGGATGCCTGGCTTTCACCTTGTGGACACCCTGCCGGGGTATCTCACAGGGGAATACCAGGACGGGTTCCCTAAGCAAGCGCCTTGATACCTTCGGGTGATACGTGCGCTATATAAGTCGCAATACATTTACATTTACAGACTACGAGACCCCGCCAGATGGCTGCCGCCGCCCTGGGGGAAGAACAAAGCTACGAAGAACATGAGGAATGTGAGCAAGAACGCCAGGAATGGGAACCAGCCGCCATGGTTCTAGCGTGCCTAGGGGGAAGAGACATGGTCCCGCGGGTCCCCCTACCCGCCAACACCCGGAAGTACAGTCAATGGGTGAACATTAATGGACGCCGGGCCGAAGCCCTACGTGACACCGGGGCCAGTGTAACGGCCGTCCGATGTCACCTGGTGACCCCAGAACAGATTCTGCCGAACGTCCTCTGCCCTGTCCGTTCAGCCGACAATTCGGAGAGTCTATGTCGGATGGCTTGCGTCCCCTTCGAGTGGGGAGGAGTCTCCGGCATGTTGGAAGTGACGGTCCGCGATGATGCCCCCGTAGACTGTCTCCTGGGAAATGATCTTGAGAGTTCCCCGTGGGCCGCCGTAGAGAGGAGAGAGCACCTAGGGATGTTGGGCATCCCGGATTGGGCGTGCGTAACCACCCGGTCCATGGCTGCCCGTGCCATCCCCCGACCCGAAGAACCTGAATGGCCGGCACCCCCTCCCCCGGTCGCTCCAGACACCGACCGTGCCGTCACCCCAGAACAAACTCCCGAGGAGCTCGTTCAGCCTCAGGACCTTCCCGGCCTGGATCAGTGGCGTCAGGAGGGGGGGCCCACCCAAGAACAGTTTCGCCACGAGCAGAAGACCTGTCCCTCCCTCGAGGGACTCCGCCAACAAGCCCTCGCCCAGAGTGCAGGGGATACCTCCGGAACCCATTGGGTCTATTGGGACAATGACCTGTTGTACAGCGAACAGAGAATCGCAGAGTTAGGGGCCAGTCGAGTACTAGTGGTGCCCCTCCGCTTTAGAGACTTCTTGCTAAACCTGGCCCACGATGTCCCCCTGGCTGGCCACCTGGGTCAGGATAAAACCTACAGTCGCCTGGTGACCCACTTTTTCTGGCCCAAGATGAGGAACGACGTACTCCAACACTGCCGGTCTTGCCCCACGTGCCAGGCCAGCGGGAAGAGCGGCCGCAAGCTTAAAGCACCTCTGCAACCTTTTCCAGTGGTCACCACCCCGTTCGAGAGGGTGGGGATAGACATTGTGGGACCCCTGGACCCCCGTACAGCACAAGGACATCGGTTCATCCTAGTACTGGTGGACCACGCCACCCGCTACCCCGAGGCTGTTCCCCTGCGAACTGTGACAGCCCCGGTAGTCGGCCGGGCCTTGATGGGGATCTTCTCCCGGGTGGGCTTCCCCCGAGAAGTCGTCAGCGACCGGGGCACAAACTTTATTTCAAAATACATGAAGTCCCTCTGGCAACAGTGTGGGGTCACCTACCGATTCACGACCCCCTATCACCCTCAAGGAAACGGACTGGTTGAGCGGTTCAACCGCATGCTCAAAGGGATGATTGGGGGGTTGGAAGAGCCCCTCCGTCGCCAGTGGGATGTGCTACTACCGTGCCTTCTCTTTGCCTACCGAGAAGTCCCCCAGAAGTCCCTCGGCTTCAGCCCGTTCGAACTCCTGTATGGGCACCCGGTGCGAGGGCCGCTCAGCCTAGTCAAAGAGGGCTGGGAAATGCCCCCTCTAAAGAACCCTCCAGATGTTTTCAAGTACCTCCTAACCCTCCGCAACCAGACCAGACGGTTCAGAGAGATGGCAAAAGCAAACCTGGAGGCCAGTCAGGAGGACATGAAAAGGTGGTACGATCAGAATGCATCCTCCATCGAATTTGAACCCGGCCAACAAGTGTGGGTAATGTCTCCCACCGAACCATGCGCCCTGCAAGACAAATGGACGGGGCCCTTCAAAGTAATCGAGCGCAAGAGCCCTGTCACCTATCTCATCGATATGGAATCTTCACGAAACCCTCTCCGGGTCCTCCACGCTAATAGACTTAAACCCCACTTTGTACGCTCAGAGCTCAGCCTCTTGATGGCAACCGACAATGGAACCGAGGAGGACTCCGAACCCCTCCCTGACCTCCTACGGTCTCGGGAGAAGGACGGCTCCGTGGACGGGGTCCGACTCTCGGAGGCCCTCACCCGGGAACAGCGCCAAGGCTGCCGAGACCTCCTGCTGCAGTTCGCCACCCTGTTCTCCCTCACCCCAGGGGTCACCCCCTGGTGCTTACACGACGTGGACACTGGAGACAGTCCCCCTGTCCGCCATCGGGCCTACCGCGTACCAGATCGGGTACGGGCCTGCATCCAAGAGGAGGTGGCCAAGATGCTCACGCTCGGGGTCATCGAGCCCTCAGACAGCCCCTGGGCCAGCCCAGTGGTACTGGTCCCCAAAGCGGCCGCCCCCGGCGCCACGCCGGAGCTTCGGTTCTGCGTCGACTACCGGGGCTTGAATGCGGTCACCAGAACAGACGCACACCCCATCCCCCGAGCAGATGAACTAATCGACCGCATGGGAGCTGCCCGCTACCTCAGCATCTTCGACCTGACAGCGGGCTACTGGCAGATCGGTCTCACACCCCGGGCCCAAGAGCGATCTGCATTCTCCACTCCTGATGGCCACTATCACTTCAAGGTCATGCCATTCGGCATGAAGAATGCCCCAGCAACATTTCAGCGGCTAGTGAACCAGGTCCTGGCAGGACTCGAAGAATTCAGCGCCGCCTACCTGGACGATATCGCTGTGTACAGCCGCCACTGGTCCGACCACCTCCACCACCTCCGAGAGGTGCTACAGGCCCTCCAACGAGCTGGCCTCACGATCAAGGCCAGCAAATGCCAAATTGGCCAGGGGTCCGTGACCTATCTCGGGCACCAGGTGGGAAGCGGTCTGGTGGCCCCTTTGCAACTCAAGATCGCTGCCATCCAGTCGTGGCAGCCCCCCATCACCCAGACCGAGGTCCGCGCCTTCTTGGGACTCACAGGCTACTACCGGCGGTTCGTGAGGGACTATGGCAGCATTGTAGGGCCCCTCACGGAACTCACATCCAAAAACCAACCCAAGAAGGTCAACTGGACCCCAGACTGTCAAGCGGCCTTCGAGAAGCTGAAAGCCGCCATGTGCTCCGCCCCGGTGCTCCAGGCCCCCGACTACAGTCGGGAATTTATCGTCCAAACAGATGCCTCCGACCATGGCGTTGGGGCAGTCCTTTCCCAGCTGAACCCCGAAGGACTTGACCAGCCAGTGGCTTTCATCAGCAGACGGCTCCTGGCCCGAGAACAACGCTGGAGCACCATCGAGAGGGAGGCCTTCGCCGTGGTGTGGGCCCTCAAAAAGCTCCGGCCTTATCTCTTCGGCACCCACTTCCGGGTCCAGACCGATCATCGACCCCTGCAATGGCTAATGCAGATGCGGGGGGAAAACCCGAAACTACTACGTTGGTCCATCTCCCTGCAGGGGATGGACTTCACTGTGGAACATCGACCTGGGCAAGACCACGCCAACGCAGATGGCCTGTCACGCTTTTTCCGCCTTGACGAGGAGAGTCCCCAAGAGGATGGGTGACTCTCCCCGCCTTCAGCTGGGGGGGACGCATGTTGGACAGGCCACGGGTAAGGCTTGCTCCCTCCCCGCACGACCAGGCCCGAGCCCCGCTCCTCAGGCGTTACACACAACAACAACCCGTTTCCCGTCTCCTATAGGGCCCCTGCCCCTGAACATCTCCACATCGTGGGCCCGATTCCCTACCGGCCCTCTCGCCCGGCCTGGGCGCCATCTTGGACACGGCACCACGAGGCCGCGTGGCCCCCGATCAACCCTAACCCTGGGCCTGGCCAGGCCCCGACATCCCGGCACCACCATCCACCCAGGAGGTGAGCGGGCTACTTGGCAGGTCAATGGGAGGAAGAGGTGTCGATGGCTCTCCCCCGCCAGGTGCCGACCGCCCCCAGCTCCCCCAGGCGCTGGCTCCACCCCCCTGCTGGGTGTCTGGACTCCCTTATCCCGGACCTCCCGACCTCCCAGTGCGATGGTCCGGACATCAAAGGGCGCCAGACCTATAACTGGCGCAGCTCCAGAGCAGGAAGGGAGTTGTATCCTGGAGTCGAGAGACGCAGTGAAGAACTCATCCTTGACGGACTACTGGCGCTGCCGTAGCCCTGCCTTGCGAACTACCGATCTGCCTGCTGGCGCTGCCGCGGCTCACTGCACCCATCTTCATCGGGACCTGCTGGCTCCGCCGCGGACCGTCACTACCTTCAACCATCCCGGGACCTGCTGGCTCCGCCGCGGCCCGATCATCTAGAACGCCGAGCTCGAGGATTGTGAGCTAATTCATCTACCACCACATCCCCCAGAGTGGTAACGAGACTGTCCCGCTACCCCCTTACCCAACCAAGAGACTAGAATAGAGGGGACCCCAGAGTCCAGACCTCCTTGTACCACCTCACCGTACTTAAAGAATTGCTTATAAAGTAACGTTGAACCTTATCCTTGTGTGGTGTACGTCAGTGGGGGGGAAGTTATTTGTCTGTACGATTGCTGGAGACGGATCTCCCCGGAGACCTCTCCCCTTATCCTCGGCCGACCCTCCCGGTCCGTCTAACAGTGTGTGTGTGGACAACACCCCACCACTGCCCTCCAGTGCCCAGCATCAGAGTGTGTGTGTGAATAACACCCCCACCAGTGCCCAGCATCAGAGTGTGTGTGTGGCTGAGACCCCCACCACTGCCCACCAGTGCCCAGCATCAGAGTGTGTGTGTGGACAACACCCCCACCACTGCCCACCAGTGCCCATCATCAGAGTGTGTGTGTGGATGAGACCCCCACCACTGCCCACCAGAGCCCAGCATCAGAGTGTGTGTGTGGACAACACCCCCACCACTGCCCACCAGTGCCCAGCATCAGAGTGTGTGTGTGGCTGAGACCCCCACCACTGCTCCCCAGTGCCCAGCATCAGAGTGTGTGTGTGTGGACCACACCCCCACCACTGCCCACCAGTGCCCAGCATCAGAGTGTGTGTGTGGACAACACCCCCACCACTGCCCACCAGTGCCCAGCATCAGAGTGTGTGTGTGGATAACACCCCCACCACTGCCCAGCAGTGCCCAGCATCAGAGTGTGTGTGTGGCTGAGACCCCAATCACTGCCCACCAGTGCCCAGCATCAGAGTGTGTGTGTGGACAACACCCCCACCACTGCCCACCAGTGCCCATCATCAGAGTGTGTGTGTGGCTGAGACCCCCACCACTGCCCACCAGTGCCCAGCATCAGAGTGTGTGTGTGGACAACACCCCCACCACTGCCCACCAGTGCCCAGCATCAGAGTGTGTGTGTGTGGCCGAGACCCCCACCACTGCCCACCAGTGCCCAGCATCAGAGTGTGTGTGTGGACAACACCCCCACCACTGCCCACCAGTGCCCAGCATCAGAGTGTGTGTGTGTGGCCGAGACCCCCACCACTGCCCACCAGTGCCCAGCATCAGAGTGTGTGTGTGGACATCACCCCCACCACTGCCCACTAGTGCCCAGCATCAGTGTGTGTGTGTGTGGCTGAGACCCCCACCACTGCCCACTAGTGCCCAGCATCAGAGTGTGTGTGTGGACAACACCCCCACCACTGCCCACCAGTGCCCAGCATCAGAGTGTGTGTGTGGCTGAGACCCCCACCACTGCCCACCAGTGCCCAGCATCAGAGTGTGTGTGTGGACAACACCCCCACCACTGCCCACCAGTGCCCAGCATCAGAGTGTGTGTGTGGATAACACCCCCACCACTGCCCACCAGTGCCCAGCATCAGAGTGTGTGTGTGGCTGAGACCCCCACCACTGCCCACCAGTGCCCAGCATCAGAGTGTGTGTGTGGACAACACCCCCACCACTGCCCACCAGTGCCCATCATCAGAGTGTGTGTGTGGATGAGACCCCCACCACTGCCCACCAGAGCCCAGCATCAGAGTGTGTGTGTGGACAACACCCCCACCACTGCCCACCAGTGCCCAGCATCAGAGTGTGTGTGTGGCTGAGACCCCCACCACTGCTCCCCAGTGCCCAGCATCAGAGTGTGTGTGTGGACCACACCCCCACCACTGCCCACCAGTGCCCAGCATCAGAGTGTGTGTGTGGACAACACCCCCACCACTGCCCACCAGTGCCCAGCATCAGAGTGTGTGTGTGGATAACACCCCCACCACTGCCCAGCAGTGCCCAGCATCAGAGTGTGTGTGTGGCTGAGACCCCAACCACTGCCCACCAGTGCCCAGCATCAGAGTGTGTGTGTGGACAACACCCCCACCACTGCCCACCAGTGCCCAGCATCAGAGTGTGTGTGTGGCTGAGACCCCCACCACTGCCCACCAGTGCCCAGCATCAGAGTGTGTGTGTGGACAACACCCCCACCACTGCCCACCAGTGCCCAGCATCAGAGTGTGTGTGTGTGGCCGAGACCCCCACCACTGCCCACCAGTGCCCAGCATCAGAGTGTGTGTGTGGACAACACCCCCACCACTGCCCACCAGTGCCCAGCATCAGAGTGTGTGTGTGTGGCCGAGACCCCCACCACTGCCCACCAGTGCCCAGCATCAGAGTGTGTGTGTGGACATCACCCCCACCACTGCCCACTAGTGCCCAGCATCAGTGTGTGTGTGTGTGGCTGAGACCCCCACCACTGCCCACTAGTGCCCAGCATCAGAGTGTGTGTGTGGACAACACCCCCACCACTGCCCACCAGTGCCCAGCATCAGAGTGTGTGTGTGGCTGAGACCCCCACCACTGCCCACCAGTGCCCAGCATCAGAGTGTGTGTGTGGACAACACCCCCACCACTGCCCACCAGTGCCCAGCATCAGAGTGTGTGTGTGGATAACACCCCCACCACTGCCCACCAGTGCCCAGCATCAGAGTGTGTGTGTGGCTGAGACCCCCACCACTGCCCACCAGTGCCCAGCATCAGAGTGTGTGTGTGGACAACACCCCACCACTGCCCTCCAGTGCCCAGCATCAGAGTGTGTGTGTGTGAATAACACCCCCACCAGTGCCCAGCATCAGAGTGTGTGTGTGGCTGAGACCCCCACCACTGCCCACCAGTGCCCAGCATCAGAGTGTGTGTGTGGACAACACCCCCACCACTGCCCACCAGTGCCCATCATCAGAGTGTGTGTGTGGACAACACCCCCACCACTGCCCACCATAGCCCAGCATCAGAGTGTGTGTGTGGACAACACCCCCACCACTGCCCACCAGTGCCCAGCATCAGAGTGTGTGTGTGGCTGAGACCCCCACCACTGCTCCCCAGTGCCCAGCATCAGAGTGTGTGTGTGGACCACACCCCCACCACTGCCCACCAGTGCCCAGCATCAGAGTGTGTGTGTGGACAACACCCCCACCACTGCCCACCAGTGCCCAGCATCAGAGTGTGTGTGTGGACAACACCCCCACCACTGCCCACCAGTGCCCAGCATCAGAGTGTGTGTGTGGATAACACCCCCACCACTGCCCACCAGTGCCTAGCATCAGAGTGCGTGTGTGGATAACACCCCCACCACTGCCCAGCAGTGCCCAGCATCAGAGTGTGTGTGTGGCTGAGACCCCAACCACTGCCCACCAGTGCCCAGCATCAGAGTGTGTGTGTGGACAACACCCCCACCACTGCCCACCAGTGCCCAGCATCAGAGTGTGTGTGTGGCTGAGACCCCCACCACTGCCCACCAGTGCCCAGCATCAGAGTGTGTGTGTGGACAACACCCCCACCACTGCCCACCAGTGCCCAGCATCAGAGTGTGTGTGTGTGGCCGAGACCCCCACCACTGCCCACCAGTGCCCAGCATCAGAGTGTGAGTGTGGACAACACCCCCACCACTGCCCACTAGTGCCCAGCATCAGTGTGTGTGTGTGTGGCTGACACCCCCACCACTGCCCACTAGTTCCCAGCATCAGAGTGTGTGTGTGGACAACACCCCCACCACTGCCCACCAGTTCCCAGCATCAGAGTGTGTGCGTGGACAACACCCCCACCACTGCCCACCAGTGCCCAGCTTCAGAGTGTGTGTGTGGACAACACCCCCACCACTACCCACCAGTGCCCAGCATCAGAGTGTGTGTGTGGCTGAGACCCCCACCACTGCCCACCAGTGCCCAGCATCAGAGTGTGTGTGTGGACAACACCCCACCACTGCCCTCCAGTGCCCAGCATCAGAGTGTGTGTGTGAATAACACCCCCACCAGTGCCCAGCATCAGAGTGTGTGTGTGGCTGAGACCCCCACCAGTGCCCAGCATCAGAGTGTGTGTGTGGACAACACCCCCACCACTGCCCACCAGTGCCCATCATCAGAGTGTGTGTGTGGATGAGACCCCCACCACTGCCCACCAGAGCCCAGCATCAGAGTGTGTGTGTGGACAACACCCCCACCACTGCCCACCAGTGCCCAGCATCAGAGTGTGTGTGTGGCTGAGACCCCCACCACTGCCCACCAGTGCCCAGCATAAGAGTGTGTGTGTGGACAACACCCCCACCACTGCCCACAAGTGCCCAGCATTAGAGTGTGTGTGTGGCTGAGACCCCCGCCACTGCCCACCACTGCCCAGCATCAGAGTGTGTGTGTAGACAACACCCCCACCACTGCCCACCAGTTCCCAGCATCAGAGTGTGTGCGTGGACAACACCCCCACCACTGCCCACCAGTGCCCAGCATCAGAGTGTGTGTGTGGACAACACCCCCACCACTACCCACCAGTGCCCAGCATCAGAGTGTGTGTGTGGCTGAGACCCCCACCACTGCCCACCAGTGCCCAGCATCAGAGTGTGTGTGTGGACAACACCCCACCACTGCCCTCCAGTGCCCAGCATCAGAGTGTGTGTGTGAATAACACCCCCACCAGTGCCCAGCATCAGAGTGTGTGTGTGGCTGAGACCCCCACCACTGCCCACCAGTGCCCAGCATCAGAGTGTGTGTGTGGACAACACCCCCACCACTGCCCACCAGTGCCCATCATCAGAGTGTGTGTGTGGATGAGACCCCCACCACTGCCCACCAGAGCCCAGCATCATAGTGTGTGTGTGGACAACACCCCCACCACTGCCCACCAGTGCCCAGCATCAGAGTGTGTGTGTGGCTGAGACCCCCACCACTGCTCCCCAGTGCCCAGCATCAGAGTGTGTGTGTGGACCACACCCCCACCACTGCCCACCAGTGCCCAGCATCAGAGTGTGTGTGTGGACAACACCCCCACCACTGCCCACCAGTGCCCAGCATCAGAGTGTGTGGGTGGACAACACCCCCACCACTGCCCACCAGTGCCCAGCATCAGAGTGTGTGTGTGGATAACACCCCCACCACTGCCCACCAGTGCCCAGCATCAGAGTGTGTGTGTGGATAACACCCCCACCACTGCCCAGCAGTGCCCAGCATCAGAGTGTGTGTGTGGACAACACCCCCACCACTGCCCACCAGTGCCCAGCATCAGAGTGTGTGTGTGTGGCCGAGACCCCCACCACTGCCCACCAGTGCCCAGCATCAGAGTGTGTGTGTGGACAACAGCCCCACCACTGCCCACTAGTGCCCAGCATCAGTGTGTGTGTGTGTGGCTGAGACCCCCACCACTGCCCACCAGTGCCCAGCATCAGAGTGTGTGTGTGGACAACACCCCCACCACTGCCCACCAGTGCCCAGCATCAGAGTGTGTGTGTGGCTGAGACCCCCACCACTGCCCACCAGTGCCCAGCATCAGAGTGTGTGTGTGGACAACACCCCCACCACTGCCCACCAGTGCCCAGCATCAGAGTGTGTGTGTGTGGCCGAGACCCCCACCACTGCCCACCAGTGCCCAGCATCAGAGTGTGTGTGTGGACAACACCCCCACCACTGCCCACTAGTGCCCAGCATCAGTGTGTGTGTGTGTGGCTGAGACCCCCACCACTGCCCACTAGTGCCCAGCATCAGAGTGTGTGTGTGGACAACACCCCCACCACTGCCCACCAGTGCCCAGCATCAGAGTGTGTGTGTGGCTGAGACCCCCACCACTGCCCACCAGTGCCCAGCATCAGAGTGTGTGTGTGGACAACACCCCCACCACTGCCCACCAGTGCCCAGCATCAGAGTGTGTGTATGGATAACACCCCCACCACTGCCCACCAGTGCCCAGCATCAGAGTGTGTGTGTGGCTGAGACCCCCACCACTGCCCACCAGTGCCCAGCATCAGAGTGTGTGTGTGGATAACACCCCCACCACTGCCCAACAGTGCCCAGCATCAGAGTGTGTGTGTGGCTGAGACCCCCACCACTGCCCACCAGTGCCCAGCATCAGAGTGTGTGTGTGGATAACACCCCCACCACTGCCCAGCAGTGCCCAGCATCAGAGTGTGTGTGTGGCTGAGACCCCCACCACTGCCCACCAGTGCCCAGCATCAGAGTGTGTGTGTGGACAACACCCCCACCACTGCCCACCAGTGCCCAGCATCAGAGTGTGTGTGTGGCTGAGACCCCCACCACTGCCCACCAGTGCCCAGCATAAGAGTGTGTGTGTGGACAACACCCCCACCACTGCCCACCAGTGCCCAGCATCAGAGTGTGTGTGTGGATAACACCCCCACCACTGCCCACCAGTGCCCAGCATCAGAGTGTGTGTGTGGCTGAGACCCCCACCACTGCCCACCAGTGCCCAGCATCAGAGTGTGTGTGTGGATAACACCCCCACCACTGCCCAACAGTGCCCAGCATCAGAGTGTGTGTGTGGCTGAGACCCCCACCACTGCCCACCAGTGCCCAGCATCAGAGTGTGTGTGTGGATAACACCCCCACCACTGCCCAGCAGTGCCCAGCATCAGAGTGTGTGTGTGGCTGAGACCCCCACCACTGCCCACCAGTGCCCAGCATCAGAGTGTGTGTGTGGACAACACCCCCACCACTGCCCACCAGTGCCCAGCATCAGAGTGTGTGTGTGGCTGAGACCCCCACCACTGCCCACCAGTGCCCAGCATAAGAGTGTGTGTGTGGACAACACCCCCACCACTACACACAAGTGCCCAGCATCAGAGTGTGTGTGTGGCTGAGACCCCCACCACTGCCCACCAGTGCCCAGCATCAGAGTGTGTGTGTGGACAACACCCCACCACTGCCCTCCAGTGCCCAGCATCAGAGTGTGTGTGTGTGAATAACACCCCCACCAGTGCCCAGCATCAGAGTGTGTGTGTGGCTGAGACCCCCACCACTGCCCACCAGTGCCCAGCATCAGAGTGTGTGTGTGGACAACACCCCCACCACTGCCCACCAGTGCCCATCCTCAGAGTGTGTGTGTGGACAACACCCCCACCACTGCCCACCATAGCCCAGCATCAGAGTGTGTGTGTGGACAACACCCCCACCACTGCCCACCAGTGCCCAGCATCAGAGTGTGTGTGTGGCTGAGACCCCTACCACTGCTCCCCAGTGCCCAGCATCAGAGTGTGTGTGTGGACCACACCCCCACCACTGCCCACCAGTGCCCAGCATCAGAGTGTGTGTTAGACGGGGACCTGGAGGGTCGGCCGAGCACAGTGATCGCACAGACAGGTAACTTCCCCCCCACAGATGGACACCACACAAAGCTTATGGTAACACCTTTTATAGGCACTTCGGGTAGTAGAGTGGTACGATACAGGGCGATCAGGACACGATGATCCTCTCAATTCTAGTCTCTAGTAAGGGAAGGGGGTAGCGGGACAGTCTTGGTACCCACGGGTACGGGTGTGTAACGGTGATAGCTCACAATCCTCGAGCTCGGTGTTCGGATGGGTCAGACCGCGGCAGCGCCGGCAGGTCCCGAAGAGGTCGTAGGTGGCACGGGCCGCGGCAGCGCCAGCAGGTCCCAACGAGGATGAAGGTTACAACGGGCCGCGGCAGCGCCAGCAGGTCCCACGAGAATGCAGGTTGCAACGGGCCGCGGCAGCGCCAGCAGGTCCCACGAGGATGAAGGTTACAACGGGCCGCGGCAGCGCCAGCAGGTCCCACGAGAATGCAGGTTGCAGAGGGCCGCGGCAGCGCCAGCAGGTCCCACGAGGATGAAGGTTGCAGAGGGCCGCGGCAGCGCCAGCAGGTCCCACGAGGATGAAGGTTGCAGAGGGCCGCGGCAGCGCCAGCAGGCAGGACAATAGTTCACAAGGCAGGGCTGTGGCAGCGCCAACAGTCCGTCAAGGATGAGTTCGTCGCGGTGTCTCTCGACTCCAGGATACAACTGCCTTCCTGTCCTGGGGCTGCCTCAGTTATAGGTCTGGCGCCCTTTGATGTCCGGACCCTCGCTCTTGGAGGTCGGGAGGTCTGGGATGAGGGAGTCCAGACACCCAGCAGGGGGGTGGAGCCAGCGCCCGAGGAGGCTGGGGGTGCTCGGCACCTGGCGGGGGAGAGCCATCGACACTTCGTACTCCCATTGACCTGCCAAGTGGGCCGTTCACCTCCTGGGTGGAGGGTGGTGCCGGGATGTCGGGGCCTGGCCAGGCCCAGGGTTGGGGTCGGGCTGAGGCCGCACGGCCGCGTGGTGCCGTGTCCAAGATGGCGGCTGGGCCGGGCAATGGTGCTGACGGTGGCCCGGGCCCTGTCCTGCGGGGAGGGAGCGAGCCCTTCATGTGGCCTGTCCAACATGCGTCCCCCCCAGCTGAAGGCGGGGAGAGTCACCCATCTTCTTGGGGACTTTCCTCGTCGAGGCGGAAAAAGCGGGACAGGCCATCCGCGTTGGCGTGGTCTTGGCCGGGTCGATGTTCCACAGTGAAGTCCATCCCCTGCAGGGAGATGGACCAACGTAGTAGTTTCGGGTTTTCCCCCCGCATCTGCATGAGCCATTGCAGGGGTCGATGATCGGTCTGGACCCGGAAGTGGGTGCCGAAGAGATAAGGCCGGAGCTTTTTGAGGGCCCACACCACGGCGAAGGCCTCCCTCTCGATGGTGCTCCAGCGTCGTTCTCGGGCCAGGAGCCGTCTGCTGATGAAAGCCACTGGCTGGTCAAGTCCTTCGGTGTTCAGCTGGGAAAGGACTGCCCCAACGCCATGGTCGGAGGCATCTGTTTGGACGATAAATTCCCGGCTGTAGTCGGGGGCCTGGAGCACCGGGGCGGAGCACATGGCGGCCTTCAGCTTCTCGAAGGCCGCTTGACAGTCTGGGGTCCAGTTGACCTTCTTTGGTTGGTTTTTGGAGGTGAGTTCCGTGAGGGGCCCTACGATGCTGCCATAGTCCCTCATGAACCGTCGGTAGTAGCCTGTGAGTCCCAAGAAGGCGCGGACCTCGGTCTGGGTGATGGGGGACTGCCACGACTGGATGGCAGCGATCTTGAGTTGCAGAGGGGCCACCAGACCGCTTCCCACCTGGTGCCCGAGATAGGTCACGGACCCCTGGCCAATTTGGCATTTGCTGGCCTTGATCGTGAGGCCAGCTCGTTGGAGGGCCTGTAGCACCTCTCGGAGGTGGTGGAGGTGGTCGGACCAGTGGTGGCTGTACACAGCGATATCGTCCAGGTAGGCGGCGCTGAATCCTTCGAGTCCTGCCAGGACCTGGTTTACTAGCCGCTGAAATGTTGCTGGCGCATTCTTCATGCCGAATGGCATGACCTTGAAGTGATAGTGGCCATCAGGGGTAGAGAATGCCGATCGTTCTTGGGCCCGGGGTGTGAGACCGATCTGCCAGTAGCCCGCTGTCAGGTCGAAGATGCTGAGGTAGCGGGCAGCTCCCATGCGGTCGATTAGTTCATCTGCTCGGGGGATGGGGTGTGCGTCTGTTCTGGTGACCGCATTCAAGCCCCGGTAGTCGACGCAGAACCGGAGCTCCGGCGTGGCGCCGGGGGCGGCCGCTTTGGGGACCAGTACCACTGGGCTGGCCCAGGGGCTGTCTGAGGGCTCGATGATCCCGAGTGTGAGCATCTTGGCCACCTCCTCTTGGATGCAGGCCCGTACCCGATCTGGTACGCGGTAGGCCCGATGGCGGATAGGGGGACTGTCTCCAGTGTCCACGTCGTGTAAGCACCAGGGGGTGACCCCTGGGGTGAGGGAGAACAGGGTGGAGAACTGGAGCAGGAGGACTCGGCAGTCTTGGCTCTGTTCCAGGGTGAGGGCCTCCGAGAGTCGGACCCCGTCCACGGAGCCGTCCTTCTCCCGTGACCGTAGGAGGTCAGGAAGGGGTTCGGAGTCCTCCTCGGTTCCATTGTCGGTTGCCCTCAGGAGACTGAGTTCGGAGCGTACAAAGTGGGGTTTCAGTCTATTAGCGTGGAGGACCCGGAGAGGGTTTCGGGAAGATTCCATATCGATGAGATAGGTGACAGGGCTCTTGCGCTCGATTACTTTGAAGGGCCCCGTCCATTTGTCTTGCAGGGCGCATGGTTCGGTGGGAGACATTACCCACACTTGTTGGCCGGGTTCAAATTCGATGGAGGATGCATTTTGATCGTACCACCTTTTCATGTCCTCCTGACTGGCCTCCAGGTTTGCTTTTGCCATCTCTCTGAACCTTCTGGTCTGGTTGCGGAGGGTTAGGAGGTACTTGAAAACATCTGGAGTGTCCTTTAGAGGGGGCATTTCCCAGCCTTCTTTGACTAGGCTGAGCGGGCCTCGCACCGGGTGTCCATACAAGAGTTCGAAAGGGCTGAAGCCGAGGGACTTCTGGGGGACTTCTCGGTAGGCAAAGAGAAGGCACGGTAGTAGCACATCCCACTGGCGACGGAGGGGCTCTTCCAACCCCCCAATCAATCCCTTTGAGCGTGCGGTTGAACCGCTCAACCAGTCCGTTCCCTTGAGGGTGATAGGGGGTCGTGAATCGGTAGGTGACCCCACACTGTTGCCAGAGGGACTTCATGTATTTTGAGATAAAGTTCGTACCCCTGTCGCTGACGACTTCCCGGGTGTTAGACCTGGCACCTTGGCGTGGGTTTCCCTTCCACTTTTTGCTGTTGTGCCTCAAATGTTTTGCTGGTGTCTGCGACTCAGGGCACTGCGCCACGGCCAACCCGTGCCGCAGTGCAAGTGCTCCCTACTGTAAAGTGTACATATGATTGATGTCCATGATTGGTTCATTGGATTTACTGTTAGTCCCTAGTAAAGTGCACCAGGAGTGCCAGGGCTTGTGAATGCCAACACTGCTCGTGGGCCTGCAGCGCTGGTTGCGCCACCCACAGAAGCAGCCTTAAAATGTGTCTAGGGTCTGCCATTGCAGAACCTGCGTGCAGTCTGGTACTGTCACCCTGGCTGGGCAAGTGCACACACTTGCCAGCCCCTAAACCTTCCCTTAACCTTCATATTAGTCACCCCTATGGTAGGCCAGAGGGCAGGGTGCATTGTAAGTGTAAGGTAGAACATGCCCTGATGTGTGTGGCATGTTCTAATAGTGAATTACTGCCAAAGTCGTTTTTCACTATTGTAAGGCTACCTGTTCCCTTCTAGGCCAGATGGGCTGCTGGAATTATTACACTCTATAATCCCAGCAGGCTCAGGGAACATGGTAGAAATTCATGTTTAGTATGCCTGAACTCAGAATAATAAAATACTTCTTTTAGTAAAGTTTATTTTACTATCCTGTGTTTGCAAATGCTACTTTTAGAAAGTTAGCATTTGCTTGCCTAACCATTTCAGCCCGCCTCTGCTTGGATGTGGATCTGACTGTCTGGTGTGTGTGAGTGACAGGGCTGGGAGTTGACAGGTAGTGGTTAGCAGGAGGACCCCTTAATGGGTGGTGGGAGTTTCCCCTGAATGATGCATCAGGCTGTGCCCCTGCCACCACAATGCTGGCTCCGCCCTCCTGGGGAGCGACTGATGACTCAGCCTGCACCTGGCCCAGGAAGGACCGAAGCTTGTCAACAAAGTACTCAGGCCACTCCTGCCCTCTCAATGCCGGCTCCGCCCCCCTGGGGAGCGGCTGATGTGCCTGCCCTCACACTGAATACAGAAGTCATAAGTACCCACAACAACTACTCAGAGACTGGAGCAGTTATGCAGAGGCCCCCCTGGCTTGCTAGAACAAAAGAAACTGGGTATAAAAGTAGGAGCCCTGCTCCTTGTAAATTAGATCCTGTTTGTGCTACAAGAGAAACTCTGCCCGAAGAGAAGGACCTGGAAGGACTACAAGGAGGAGTGCTGACTCTGGCCTGTGTCTGGTGCCTTGCTGCCAAAGGAGAGGAAGAGAAAAAGACTACAAGAGACTTTTGCTTTATTTTGAACTTTGTGCCAAACTCTGCTGAAAGATCTCCAAGGGCTTGCTGCTGAACTTGCCCCCTGACCAGCGCTCCAGGAACAGTGAGCGCTAACCCCTGACCAAAGCATCTGCTGTGTGTGCTGCTTATCGCTGCAGCGCTGATTGAGGAGGACGAGGGCATCTACCCCCCTGCACACCGTGACCGTGAGTTCAGCCAGCCGCCCTAGCATCGTGAGGCCCAGCCGCCGCTGGCCCGAGCACCGCGACGGCGTCTGCCTTTCGCCCCACGAGAGCAAAGTAACGGAGGACCCGTCCGGTCCAAGCATCGAGGTCTACTGGGCTCCAGCGCCGTAGACTTCCCCGCAAAGACGGACTGCCGCCCTGCTGTCCTCCCCCGCTATCAGCGTCCTGTCCGACTGCCCCGCTGAAAGGGCATCACCGCGACCGGCACTTTGGCTGGGTACGTCCCGCACTTGGGGACCGTACTGCCACTGCGCCACACCCAGCCGCCGCCGTCAGGACTGAAGAGGAGACTGAGCGAAGGACCTGAGACCCCATCGAGCACCGCCGCCCCGGGTGACCCGTGACCTGCTGCCTCGAGCCGCAGCTCGCCTCGCCCGTCAGGGAAGCAACGCGACGTGGGACAGCTCCCCCCCCTGCAGCCGTCCTCTTCAAAGATCACCCCAAGAAGTTCAAGGTACTGTCTTTGGCCCGTCGGGGTGCGAGCGTCCTGCAACCCGAGCTCGCACCGCGCTGACTGATCTCCGGCACCCCGGGAGCCGCACAACTGCTGGCAGCGCGAGCCGCCCCTGAAGCAGAGGCTCGCTCTGCTCTTGGCCCCCGAGGCCCCGCCTGACGCTCCCGAAGGCCCGCGGCCCCCTCGTCCCGAGTGACGCTCTCTGAGGCCCGCGGCCCCCTCTTCCCGAGTCAGGCCCCGCCGGGTAGCTCATTTCTGGAGCTGAGGCAGCGGAAAGCGCCCTGAAGCGCTCAAAGACCCTTGAACCTTCGTAAAGCTGGGCAGAAGGCCCGAAAGAGTGCGTTTAAGAACTGTGACTATTGATAAAGATAACTGGAACCTGCATACAAGAAAGTAACTAAGACTGTATTTACAAGCCTGCTTGAAACTTATATAAAGATATATATATTTTTACAAATACAGTTTGGTGTCATTGTGTGGTGGGTTGGTGGTGATGGTGTAATATTGCAAATGTTTAACCCTACATGCCCCAGAGATTAGCCTAAGACTGCTTAAGCCACACTACCTAGAGGGTAAGCAGAGGTTGTCTTGAAGGTAACCCTCAGCCCTGACGGGGAAGAGAGAGGCCCTGATTGTCGCCAGTGTTGCACTGCGCCAACCAGAGACTCCCCCTTCCTACATTGGTGGCAGCGGTGGGATTCGCGAATTTACATTTGCAGTGTTTTACCTTAGCTACTGACCATTGCATAGTGATTACAGTCCAGTAACTTAGCCACAGACTTTTTGATTTTTTAATTTTGCTAAAGAAGAAGATCCCTAGTGTTGCAAACATGCCTGGCACAAACAGCATTGATGGAGGAGAGTCCATAGCCTCTAGTGCGCAGGGGCTGGAATGGGATGCATCAAAGCTGGATGACTACACAAAGAAGCAGTTGAGTTATTTTTGCAGGAAACTCAAGGTTCCACACGCAGGATGCAGAAACAAACCTGAGTTCTACAAGGCCATGAGAGCCTGGCTTGAATCTAGGAAGGCACCTGAGGATCAGAATGCACCTGTGGATCCTGTGAGTCTGGAAAAACCAGACAGCGTTCTTAGCTTTGGCAGAGGCCTGTCGCCAGAGGAGCTGGCAGACAGACAGGCAACCAGGGATCATGAGATAAAGATGGCAGAATTGAATTTAAAGGGCCAAATGGAGCTTGAAAGCAAAAGAATGGCCCTGGAAGAGCGAAAACTCCAGTTGGAGTATGATGTGAAAATGAGGGAGATGAGTCTAAAAGAGAAAACCTTGGATCATCCTCCCTCTGGTGGCAGCACAACGCCGGTGCAGGTAGAGTCAAGAGTGCACATCCCCAAAGATGTAGTTAAAGAGTTCTTTAAGGGGGATGACATAGGACAGTGGTTTAGGGCATACGAGGTAGCCATGCTTTCCCACCGGGTCCCTGAGAAGGATTGGGGAGCGGGGTTATGGGGAAGGTTCCTTAGCGAAGGGCGGGACACCCTGCTAGATTTGCCCTCTGAAGACCAGAGATCCTATCCCCATATGAAAGAAGCTTTAATGACCAGGTATGGGCTTACCCCTGAAATGTATAGACAGAAGTTTAGGGGGTGTAATAAGCGGCCTGGGAATACGTATGTGGAGTTTGTGACTTTTTTTTGCAGAGCACTGGATGGTTGGGTGAAGGGTAACAAAGTGAATGATTTTCAAGGTCTCTTTGATTTAATTGCATGGGAGCACTTGTCTGATCAATGTTTTCCTGAGTTACGCCAGCACCTGATTGATAGCAAGTTGTCCAACCCGAGGAAACTTGCTGAGGAGGCGGACCGCTGGCTCAGCACCAGGGTCCACAAGGGTCCAGTGGGAGACTCCGCCAAGGGTGGGCAGGGTCCCCAGCAGAAGAGTGGGGGGGACAAGGGAAAACAGAAAGGGTTCCAAAAAGGCCCCCAAAGTAATCCCCAAGGGGACCAGCAGAAAGGTTCTCAGCCTCCCCCACCCCCTAAGCAGAATGGGGCCCCGACAGGTCGTCCTGTTCCAAAGGGGCCCTTCAATTGTTACAAATGTGGTGACCCGGGGCACATAGCCAGTGACCCCAAGTGTCGCCTGTTTGGAAAACCAGCACCCACTGGTGCTCCACCCCGACAAGTGACCAGTGTTCACTTAGGAGAAGAAGTGATGGTCCCGGGGGGTGGAGATCCTGTTCAGATGACCCTAGTCTCACTAGGAGACAGTGAGATGGTCCCTACAAGCTACCTGCCCTCTAACACTAAAAAATATGGGCAGGTGGTTACCATCAATGGTAAGAAAGCTGAGGCTCTTAGAGACACAGGAGCCAGTGTGACTGCAGTGAGGCATCACCTGGTGTCTCAAGAGCAGGTTGTACCCCATGCCTACTGTAGGGTTGTCAACGCTGACAATTCAGAGAGTCAGTGTCCGATGGCTCAAGTTCCCTTTGAGTGGGGGGGGGTCTCTGGTACTCTGCAGGTCTGTGTGAGGAAAGCCATGCCTGTTGACTGTTTGCTAGGGAATGACTTGGAGGACTCCCCTTGGGAAAAGGTGGAGAAAACGACTCACCTGAAGATGGTGGGTCTACCTGACTGGGCGTGCGTGACCACCCGGTCAATGGCAGCCAGTAGGGGTGATCAAGAGGTCCTGGGGCCTGACGGAGAGGCCCAGGAACCGGCCTTAGGGAGAAGGCGCAGGGTGCGCGGGAAACCGGCCCCTGAAGTTCCCACGGTCCAGGAGGAAGCAGACCTTGAGGGGGATGCCCTGGAGCCTACTGGGGAACAGATTGCCGAACTGGGGGACCTGCCTGAGCTGACCCATTGGCAGCAAGAAGGAGGCCCCTCCAGGGAGGAATTCTGCAGGGAGCAGAAGGAATGCCCTTCTCTCGTGGGTATGCGGCAGCAGGCTGCAGACCAGGCCAATGGTGTTCAGGCCAAAACACATTATGTGTACTGGGAGAACGACCTCCTGTATTCAGAGCCTAAGGCTGCTGAACCTGGGTCAGCCCGTGTGCTGGTGGTACCCCAGAAGTTCAGGGCCTTCCTACTGGGACTGGCTCATGATGTGCCTTTAGCAGGACATTTGGGGATGGACAAGACCTATGACAGGCTTGTCACCCACTTCTACTGGCCCCAAATGCACAAGAGCTCAGATGCTCATTGTAGGACCTGTCCAACTTGCCAGGCAAGTGGGAAGAGCGGAGGGAAGAACAAGGCTCCCCTCCAACCCTTCCCTGTGGTCAGTACGCCATTCCAACGAGTGGGTATTGATATTGTTGGGCCTCTGGACCCCAAGACAGCCATGGGCAACAGGTTCATCCTGGTCTTGGTGGATCATGCCACCCGGTACCCTGAAGCCATCCCTCTGAGGACAGTGACGGCCCCCGTGGTGGGGCGTGCACTAATGGGAATTTTCTCCAGAGTGGGGTTCCCTCTAGAGGTGGTGAGCGACAGGGGGACCAACTTTATATCCAAGTATATGAAGTCCCTTTGGCAAGAGTGTGGTGTAACCTACAAGTTCACCACCCCTTACCATCCCCAAGGAAATGGGTTGGTTGAAAGATTCAACCGAACCCTGAAGGGCATGATCATGGGCCTGGAAGGTCCAATGAGGCGTAAGTGGGACGTCCTCTTACCATGCCTGCTCTTTGCATACCGCGAGGTGCCACAGAAGTCTCTAGGGTTCAGCCCCTTTGAGCTGCTGTATGGCCACCCCGTGAGAGGACCACTGAGTTTGGTAAAGGAAGGCTGGGAGCAATCTCCCAGGAAACCTCCCCAGAATGTATATAGCTACATGCTGGCCTTCAGAAACCAAACCAGGCGCTTCAGACAACTTGCTGAGGCAAATCTGGAAGCTAGCCAGGAGGAGATGAAGCGGTGGTACGACCAGAATGCCACTCTGGTAGAGCTTCAGCCTGGACAAGAGGTGTATGTCTTGGCCCCAGTGGAACCCTGTGCAATTCAGGATAAGTGGACAGGCCCATTTGAGGTTGTGGAGCGCAAGAGCTCAGTGACATACTTGGTGGACATGAAGACGCCCAGGAATCCTTTAAGGGTCTTACATGTCAACCGCCTCAAGCCCCACTTGAAAAGGTCCGAAGTGGGCATGCTGTTGGCCACTGATGATGGAATGGAAGAGGAGTCTGAGCCTCTTCCTGACCTCTTAGTGGCCTGTGAGAAGGATGGGTCAGTGGATGGAGTTAACCTCTCACCCACCCTGACCCCTGAGCAACAGGAAGACTGCCGCCAGTTGCTGGGGCAGTTTCCAGACCTGTTCTCCCTGGTTCCTAGTGTCACAGATTGGTGCGTCCATGATGTGGACACAGGAGACAGCTTACCTGTGAAGCATAAGGCTTACAGGGTAACTGACAGGGTCCGGGCCTGCATCAAGGAGGAGGTCTCCAAGATGCTTGCTCTTAGGGTGGTTGAGTCTTCCAGCAGTCCTTGGTCCAGCCCCGTGGTCTTGGTCCCAAAGGCTGCTGCGCCGGGAGCCACACCTGAACTCCGGTTCTGTGTGGACTACAGAGGACTCAATTCAGTCACCAAGACTGACGCGCACCCTATCCCCAGAGCTGATGAGCTCATTGATCGGCTAGGGGCTGCCCGGTTCCTCAGCACGTTTGATTTAACGTCTGGGTACTGGCAGATCGCCTTGACCGATGGGGCAAAGGAGAGGTCAGCATTCTCCACACCAGATGGGCATTTCCAGTTCCGGGTTATGCCATTTGGGATGAAGAATGCCCCTGCCACCTTTCAGAGGTTGGTCAACCAGGTGTTGGTTGGGCTGGATGAGTTCAGTGCCGCCTACCTGGATGACATCGCAGTGTTCAGTGGCACCTGGCCAGAACACCTGCGGCACCTCTGGGAAGTGTTGATGGCGCTGCGCAAGGCAGGCCTCACAATCAAGGCAAGCAAGTGCCAGATTGGGCAGGGTTCAGTGGTGTACTTGGGACACCAAGTGGGGAGTGGCAAGGTGGCACCCTTGCAACCCAAAATTGAGACCATCCTGGCTTGGGAACCCCCCAAGACCCAGACTGCAGTGAGAGCCTTCCTGGGGCTCACTGGGTATTACAGGAGGTTTGTCAAGGGCTATGGCACTATTGTGACCCCCTTGACAGAGCTGACTTCTAAGAAGCAGCCCAGGAATGTGATTTGGACTGACACCTGTCAGAAGGCTTTTGACACCCTGAAGACTGCCATGTGCACGGCGCCCGTGCTCCTGGCTCCTGATTTCTCCAAGGAATTCATAGTGCAAACAGACGCTTCAGAGCATGGTGTAGGGGCTGTTCTCTCACAGATGACTGAGGAGGGCTGGGACCAACCCGTAGCCTTCATCAGTAGGAGGTTACTTCCACGGGAAAGTAGGTGGAGTGCAATAGAGCGAGAAGCATTTGCTGTGGTCTGGGCGCTGAAGAAGCTGAGACCCTACTTGTTTGGCTCTCACTTCCGGGTTCAGACGGACCACAGGCCCCTCAGATGGTTGATGCAAATGAGGGGTGAGAACCCAAAACTGTTGAGGTGGTCCATCTCCCTACAGGGTATGGACTTCACGGTGGAACACCGCCCTGGCACAGATCACGCCAACGCTGATGGTCTGTCCAGATTTTTCCGCCTTAGTGATGAGGAACTCCCTGGGGAAGGGTAGTTCTCCCCACATTTCAGCTGGAGGGGACACGTGTTAGACCTGGCACCTTGGCGTGGGTTTCCCTTCCACTTTTTGCTGTTGTGCCTCAAATGTTTTGCTGGTGTCTGCGACTCAGGGCACTGCGCCACGGCCAACCCGTGCCGCAGTGCAAGTGCTCCCTACTGTAAAGTGTACATATGATTGATGTCCATGATTGGTTCATTGGATTTACTGTTAGTCCCTAGTAAAGTGCACCAGGAGTGCCAGGGCTTGTGAATGCCAACACTGCTCGTGGGCCTGCAGCGCTGGTTGCGCCACCCACAGAAGCAGCCTTAAAATGTGTCTAGGGTCTGCCATTGCAGAACCTGCGTGCAGTCTGGTACTGTCACCATGGCTGGGCAAGTGCACACACTTGCCAGCCCCTAAACCTTCCCTTAACCTTCATATTAGTCACCCCTATGGTAGGCCAGAGGGCAGGGTGCATTGTAAGTGTAAGGTAGAACATGCCCTGATGTGTGTGGCATGTTCTAATAGTGAATTACTGCCAAAGTCGTTTTTCACTATTGTAAGGCTACCTGTTCCCTTCTAGGCCAGATGGGCTGCTGGAATTATTACACTCTATAATCCCAGCAGGCTCAGGGAACATGGTAGAAATTCATGTTTAGTATGCCTGAACTCAGAATAATAAAATACTTCTTTTAGTAAAGTTTATTTTAATATCCTGTGTTTGCAAATGCTACTTTTAGAAAGTTAGCATTTGCTTGCCTAACCATTTCAGCCCGCCTCTGCTTGGATGTGGATCTGACTGTCTGGTGTGTGTGAGTGACAGGGCTGGGAGTTGACAGGTAGTGGTTAGCAGGAGGACCCCTTAATGGGTGGTGGGAGTTTCCCCTGAATGATGCATCAGGCTGTGCCCCTGCCACCACAATGCTGGCTCCGCCCTCCTGGGGAGCGACTGATGACTCAGCCTGCACCTGGCCCAGGAAGGACCGAAGCTTGTCAACAAAGTACTCAGGCCACTCCTGCCCTCTCAATGCCGGCTCCGCCCCCCTGGGGAGCGGCTGATGTGCCTGCCCTCACACTGAATACAGAAGTCATAAGTACCCACAACAACTACTCAGAGACTGGAGCAGTTATGCAGAGTCCCCCCTGGCTTGCTAGAACAAAAGAAACTGGGTATAAAAGTAGGAGCCCTGCTCCTTGTAAATTAGATCCTGTTTGTGCTACAAGAGAAACTCTGCCCGAAGAGAAGGACCTGGAAGGACTACAAGGAGGAGTGCTGACTCTGGCCTGTGTCTGGTGCCTTGCTGCCAAAGGAGAGGAAGAGAAAAAGACTACAAGAGACTTTTGCTTTATTTTGAACTTTGTGCCAAACTCTGCTGAAAGATCTCCAAGGGCTTGCTGCTGAACTTGCCCCCTGACCAGCGCTCCAGGAACAGTGAGCGCTAACCCCTGACCAAAGCATCTGCTGTGTGTGCTGCTTATCGCTGCAGCGCTGATTGAGGAGGACGAGGGCATCTACCCCCCTGCACACCGTGACCGTGAGTTCAGCCAGCCGCCCTAGCATCGTGAGGCCCAGCCGCCGCTGGCCCGAGCACCGCGACGGCGTCTGCCTTTCGCCCCACGAGAGCAAAGTAACGGAGGACCCGTCCGGTCCAAGCATCGAGGTCTACTGGGCTCCAGCGCCGTAGACTTCCCCGCAAAGACGGACTGCCGCCCTGCTGTCCTCCCCCGCTATCAGCGTCCTGTCCGACTGCCCCGCTGAAAGGGCATCACCGCGACCGGCACTTTGGCTGGGTACGTCCCGCACTTGGGGACCGTACTGCCACTGCGCCACACCCAGCCGCCGCCGTCAGGACTGAAGAGGAGACTGAGCGAAGGACCTGAGACCCCATCGAGCACCGCCGCCCCGGGTGACCCGTGACCTGCTGCCTCGAGCCGCAGCTCGCCTCGCCCGTCAGGGAAGCAACGCGACGTGGGACAGCTCCCCCCCCTGCAGCCGTCCTCTTCAAAGATCACCCCAAGAAGTTCAAGGTACTGTCTTTGGCCCGTCGCGGTGCGAGCGTCCTGCAACCCGAGCTCGCACCGCGCTGACTGATCTCCGGCACCCCGGGAGCCGCACAACTGCTGGTAGCGCGAGCCGCCCCTGAAGCAGAGGCTCGCTCTGCTCTTGGCCCCCGAGGCCCCGCCTGACGCTCCCGAAGGCCCGCGGCCCCCTCGTCCCGAGTGACGCTCTCTGAGGCCCGCGGCCCCCTCTTCCCGAGTCAGGCCCCGCCGGGTAGCTCATTTCTGGAGCTGAGGCAGCGGAAAGCGCCCTGAAGCGCTCAAAGACCCTTGAACCTTCGTAAAGCTGGGCAGAAGGCCCGAAAGAGTGCGTTTAAGAACTGTGACTATTGATAAAGATAACTGGAACCTGCATACAAGAAAGTAACTAAGACTGTATTTACAAGCCTGCTTGAAACTTATATAAAGATATATATATTTTTACAAATACAGTTTGGTGTCATTGTGTGGTGGGTTGGTGGTGATGGTGTAATATTGCAAATGTTTAACCCTACATGCCCCAGAGATTAGCCTAAGACTGCTTAAGCCACACTACCTAGAGGGTAAGCAGAGGTTGTCTTGAAGGTAACCCTCAGCCCTGACGGGGAAGAGAGAGGCCCTGATTGTCGCCAGTGTTGCACTGCGCCAACCAGAGACTCCCCATTCCTACACCGGGGGAAGCCCACTCGAGAGAAGATCCCCATCAAGGCTCGACCCACTACTGGGGCTGTTATCGTACGAAGGGGGACCGCCTCAGGATAGCGGGTAGCGTGATCCACCAGGACCAGGATGAAGCGATGTCCCTGTGCTGTTCGGGGGTCCAGGGGCCCCACAATGTCTATTCCCACCCTTTCGAACGGGGTGGTCACCACGGGGAATGGTTGTAGGGGTGCCTTGAGTTTGCGGCCGCTCTTCCCACTGGCCTGGCAGGTCGGGCAGGACCGGCAATGGTTGGATACGTCCTTTCTCATTTTGGGCCAAAAAAAGTGAGTCACCAGGCGGTGGTAGGTCTTGTCTTGGCCCAGGTGCCCGGCCAGGGGGACATCATGGGCTAGGTTCAACAGGAAGTCTCTGAAGTGGAGGGGCACCACCAGCACTCGCCCGGCCCCCAGTTCTGCGATTTTCTGTTCGCTGTACAAGAGATCATTGTCCCAATAAACCCAGTGGGCCCCGGTGGTGTCTCCTTGGCTCTGGGCGAGCGCTTGCTGTCGCAATCCCTCGAGGGAGGGGCAGGTCTTTTGCTCCTGCCGGAATTGTTCCTGGGTGGGCCCCCCTTCTTGACGCCACTGAGCCAGGTCAGGAAGCTCGGGGGGCTGTGTGGACCCCTCTGGGGTGGGGTCCGGGTGGTCGGTCTGGAGGAAGTCTTCTTCTGGAGTGATCGAGGGCGGAGGTGCTGCCCATTCTGGTTCTTCTGGTCTAGGGATGGTGCGGGTGGCCATGGACCGGGTGGTTACGCACGCCCAGTCCGGGAGACCCAACATCCCCAGATGCTCTCTTCTTTCCACAGCGGCCCACGGGGAGCTCTCGAGATCGTTCCCCAGGAGGCAGTCTACGGGGGCATCGTCACGGACAGTTACTTTCAGCATGCCGGACACTCCTCCCCATTCGAAGGGGACGCAGGCCATCCGACACAGGCTCTCCGAGTTATCTGCCGATCGGACGGGGCAAAGTACGTTTGGTAGGATTTGTTCTGGGGTCACCAGGTGACAGCGGACGGCCGTCACACTGGCCCCGGTGTCACGCAGGGCCTCGGCCTTGCGCCCATTGATGCTCACCCATTGGCTGTACTTCCGAGTGTTGGCGGGCAGGGGAGTCCGCGGGACCATGTCTCTTCCTCCTAGGCATGCCAGGGTCATGGCGGCGGGTTCCCACTCGAACTGCTCCGACTCATAGGTCTCCGTGTCTTCGGAGACTTGTTCTTCTCCCAGGGCGGCGGCCGCCATCTGGCGGGGCCCGGCGGCCTGGTTCTTCGGGCAGGTCGGGTCACTGGCATAGTGGCCGACTCGCTGGCATCGATGACACGTCACGTTAGCTCGGAACCCCGGGCGCATCGGGGGGTTTCCCCGGCCTGCTGGGGCCGGGGTGGCGTTAGTGGGTGCGGCCGGGGCGGCGTCTCTGCCCCGGCCCAGGCCTCCTCCTCCTCCTCGGGGACGATGGTGACCTTGGTTGGTTCTGTTCTGCTCATTCGGCCCACTCCGGGCCACTCGGGTGCTCTCCCACCGGTCAGCCTCGGTGGCGAGCTGCCGGGGTTCAGTCAATTTACTGTCGAGGAGGTGCTGCCTGAGCTCGACAAAGCAGTTGTTGGAGAGGTGCTCCCACACAATGAGATTGAAGAGCTGTTCGTAAGTGGTTACGTTGTTACCCTTGATCCACCCCTCGAAGGCTCGGCTGAAATAGTTCACGTATTCCAACCACGTCGTACCTGGGATCCTGGTGCAGTTGCGGAACCTCTGGCGGTACATTTCGGGTGTAAGTCCATATCGACTGAGGAGGGCGGCCTTCATGTGGTCATAGGACGTCATTTGATGGTCCGGAAGCTGCAGCAGGGCATCACGACCCTCGTTGACGAATCTCCCCCATAGACCGGCTCCCCAGTCACTTCGAGCGACCCGGTGGGCGGTCATGGCAATCTCATAGGCCTTGAACCACTGCTGTATGTCGTCGTTCCGGTGATATTCTCGGACCACATCCTTGGGGATGTGGACCTTCTGCTCGGTAGGACCCGGGGAGTGCGGTTGCTCGGGCACCCCTAGGTTTTTGTTCAGTTTGCGCATTTCTATCTCCGCTAGTTTGCACTCGTGCTCGTATGCCAGTCTTTTTTCTTCGAGGTCTCTCTGTCTCTGTTTTTCCTCTCGCTCTTCTCTGAGCCGTAAGTGTTCTAAGTTTATTTTTTGTTCCGCCAGTTTCAATTCTCCGTCTAATCTGAGTCGTGCCAAGTCTAACTCGTGTAATCTATTTTTTTCCCGCTCTTGGATCTCTTCATGGGAGGGGCCTGTTCTCCGTTCCTCCGTCCGGGTGGTGTTGACTTCCGGGGCTGCGGGGTCCCGGGGGGTTGCGGTATTTGTCTCTGTCCAGGCCTCTAGGGCGTTTTTGAAGTCTTCTTTTGTGCTTAGCCCGGTGGTAGCAATGCCTAAGTCCATGCAAAATTGTTTGAGCTCTCGGTGGTTGTATTCTTCCAGCTTTTCCATCTGGAACTTCTCCGCCGATCCGCTCTCTTTGGTCGTCATTGTGGTTTTAGTCGTAGGGTGAGTTACTGTCTGTACGGTACGCGTTGGTTCGGATCGCGCCGCTAGCCACCAATGTTAGACGGGGACCTGGAGGGTCGGCCGAGCACAGTGATCGCACAGACAGGTAACTTCCCCCCCACAGATGGACACCACACAAAGCTTATGGTAACACCTTTTATAGGCACTTCGGGTAGTAGAGTGGTACGATACAGGGCGATCAGGACACGATGATCCTCTCAATTCTAGTCTCTAGTAAGGGAAGGGGGTAGCGGGACAGTCTTGGTACCCACGGGTACGGGTGTGTAACGGTGATAGCTCACAATCCTCGAGCTCGGTGTTCGGATGGGTCAGACCGCGGCAGCGCCGGCAGGTCCCGAAGAGGTCGTAGGTGGCACGGGCCGCGGCAGCGCCAGCAGGTCCCAACGAGGATGAAGGTTACAACGGGCCGCGGCAGCGAAAGCAGGTCCCACGAGAATGCAGGTTGCAACGGGCCGCGGCAGCGCCAGCAGGTCCCACGAGGATGAAGGTTACAACGGGCCGCGGCAGCGCCAGCAGGTCCCACAAGAATGCAGGTTGCAGAGGGCCGCGGCAGCGCCAGCAGGTCCCACGAGGATGAAGGTTGCAGAGGGCCGCGGCAGCGCCAGCAGGTCCCACGAGGATGAAGGTTGCAGAGGGCCGCGGCAGCGCCAGCAGGTCCCACGAGGATGAAGGTTGCAGAGGGCCGCGGCAGCGCCAGCAGGCAGGACAATAGTTCACAAGGCAGGGCTGTGGCAGCGCCAACAGTCCGTCAAGGATGAGTTCGTCGCGGTGTCTCTCGACTCCAGGATACAACTGCCTTCCTGTCCTGGGGCTGCCTCAGTTATAGGTCTGGCGCCCTTTGATGTCCGGACCCTCGCTCTTGGAGGTCGGGAGGTCTGGGATGAGGGAGTCCAGACACCCAGCAGGGGGGTGGAGCCAGCGCCCGAGGAGGCTGGGGGTGCTCGGCACCTGGCGGGGGAGAGCCATCGACACTTCGTACTCCCATTGACCTGCCAAGTGGGCCGTTCACCTCCTGGGTGGAGGGTGGTGCCGGGATGTCGGGGCCTGGCCAGGCCCAGGGTTGGGGTCGGGCTGAGGCCGCACGGCCGCGTGGTGCCGTGTCCAAGATGGCGGCTGGGCCGGGCAATGGTGCTGACGGTGGCCCGGGCCCTGTCCTGCGGGGAGGGAGCGAGCCCTTCATGTGGCCTGTCCAACAGTGTGTGTGTGGACAACACCCCCACCACTGCCCACCAGTGCCCAGCATCAGAGTGTGTGTGTGGACAACACCCCCACCACTGCCCACCAGTGCCCAGCATCAGAGTGTGTGTGTGGATAACACCCCCACCACTGCCCACCAGTGCCTAGCATCAGAGTGTGTGTGTGGATAACACCCCCACCACTGCCCAGCAGTGCCCAGCATCAGAGTGTGTGTGTGGCTGAGACCCCAACCACTGCCCACCAGTGCCCAGCATCAGAGTGTTTGTGTGGACAACACCCCCACCACTGCCCACCAGTGCCCAGCATCAGAGTGTGTGTGTGGCTGAGACCCCCACCACTGCCCACCAGTGCCCAGCATCAGAGTGTGTGTGTGGACAACACCCCCACCACTGCCCACCAGTGCCCAGCATCAGAGTGTGTGTGTGTGGCCGAGACCCCCACCACTGCCCACCAGTGCCCAGCATCAGAGTGTGTGTGTGGACAACACCCCCACCACTGCCCACTAGTGCCCAGCATCAGTGTGTGTGTGTGTGTGGCTGAGACCCCCACCACTGCCCACTAGTTCCCAGCATCAGAGTGTGTGTGTGGACAACACCCCCACCACTGCCCACCACTTCCCAGCATCAGAGTGTGTGCGTGGACAACACTCCCACCACTGCCCACCAGTGCCCAGCTTCAGAGTGTGTGTGTGGACAACACCCCAACCACTACCCACCAGTGCCCAGCATCAGAGTGTGTGTGTGGCTGAGACCCCCACCACTGCCCACCAGTGCCCAGCATCAGAGTGTGTGTGTGGACAACACCCCACCACTGCCCTCCAGTGCCCAGCATCAGAGTGTGTGTGTGAATAACACCCCCACCAGTGCCCAGCATCAGAGTGTGTGTGTGGCTGAGACCCCCACCAGTGCCCAGCATCAGAGTGTGTGTGTGGACAACACCCCCACCACTGCCCACCAGTGCCCATCATCAGAGTGTGTGTGTGGATGAGACCCCCACCACTGCCCACTAGAGCCCAGCATCAGAGTGTGTGTGTGGACAACACCCCCACCACTGCCCACCAGTGCCCAGCATCAGAGTGTGTGTGTGGCTGAGACCCCCACCACTGCCCACCAGTGCCCAGCATAAGAGTGTGTGTGTGGACAACACCCCCACCACTGCCCACAAGTGCCCAGCATTAGAGTGTGTGTGTGGCTGAGACCCCCGCCACTGCCCACCACTGCCCAGCATCAGAGTGTGTGTGTGGACAACACCCCACCACTGCCCTCCAGTGCCCAGCATCAGAGTGTGTGTGTGAATAACACCCCCACCAGTGCCCAGCATCAGAGTGTGTGTGTGGCTGAGACCCCCACCACTGCCCACCAGTGCCCAGCATCAGAGTGTGTGTGTGGACAACACCCCCACCACTGCCCACCAGTGCCCATCATCAGAGTGTGTGTGTGGATGAGACCCCCACCACTGCCCACCAGAGCCCAGCATCAGAGTGTGTGTGTGGACAACACCCCCACCACTGCCCACCAGTGCCCAGCATCAGAGTGTGTGTGTGGCTGAGACCCCCACCACTGCTCCCCAGTGCCCAGCATCAGAGTGTGTGTGTGGACCACACCCCCACCACTGCCCACCAGTGCCCAGCATCAGAGTGTGTGTGTGGACAACACCCCCACCACTGCCCCCCAGTGCCCAGCATCAGAGTGTGTGGGTGGACAACACCCCCACCACTGCCCACCAGTGCCCAGCATCAGAGTGTGTGTGTGGATAACACCCCCACCACTGCCCACCAGTGCCCAGCATCAGAGTGTGTGTGTGGATAACACCCCCACCACTGCCCAGCAGTGCCCAGCATCAGAGTGTGTGTGTGGCTGAGACCCCAACCACTGCCCACCAGTGCCCAGCATCAGAGTGTGTGTGTGGACAACACCCCCACCACTGCCCACCAGTGCCCAGCATCAGAGTGTGTGTGTGGCTGAGACCCCCACCACTGCCCACCAGTGCCCAGCATCAGAGTGTGTGTGTGGACAACACCCCCACCACTGCCCACCAGTGCCCAGCATCAGAGTGTGTGTGTGTGGCCGAGACCCCCACCACTGCCCACCAGTGCCCAGCATCAGAGTGTGTGTGTGGACAACACCCCCACCACTGCCCACTAGTGCCCAGCATCAGTGTGTGTGTGTGTGTGGCTGAGACCCCCACCACTGCCCACTAGTGCCCTGCATCAGAGTGTGTGTGTGGACAACACCCCCACCACTGCCCACCAGTGCCCAGCATCAGAGTGTGTGTGTGGCTGAGACCCCCACCACTGCCCACCAGTGCCCAGCATCAGAGTGTGTGTGTGGACAACACCCCCACCACTGCCCACCAGTGCCCAGCATCAGAGTGTGTGTGTGGATAACACCCCCACCACTGCCCACCAGTGCCCAGCATCAGAGTGTGTGTGTGGCTGAGACCCCCACCACTGCCCACCAGTGCCCAGCATCAGAGTTTGTGTGTGGATAACACCCCCACCACTGCCCAACAGTGCCCAGCATCAGAGTGTGTGTGTGGCTGAGACCCCCACCACTGCCCACCAGTGCCCAGCATCAGAGTGTGTGTGTGGATAACACCCCCACCACTGCCCAGCAGTGCCCAGCATCAGAGTGTGTGTGTGGCTGAGACCCCCACCACTGCCCACCAGTGCCCAGCATCAGAGTGTGTGTGTGGACAACACCCCCACCACTGCCCACCAGTGCCCAGCATCAGAGTGTGTGTGTGGCTGAGACCCCCACCACTGCCCACCAGTGCCCAGCATAAGAGTGTGTGTGTGGACAACACCACCACCACTGCCCACCAGTGCCCAGCATCAGAGTGTGTGTGTGGCTGAGACCCCCACCACTGCCCACCAGTGCCCAGCATCAGAGTGTGTGTGTGGACAACACCCCCACCACTGCCCACCAGTGCCCAGCATCAGAGTGTGTGTGTGTGGCCGAGACCCCCACCACTGCCCACCAGTGCCCAGCATCAGAGTGTGTGTGTGGACAACACCCCCACCACTGCCCACTAGTGCCCAGCATCAGTGTGTGTGGCTGAGACCCCCACCACTGCCCACTAGTGCCCAGCATCAGAGTGTGTGTGTGGACAACACCCCCACCACTGCCCACCAGTGCCCAGCATCAGAGTGTGTGTGTGGCTGAGACCCCCACCACTGCCCACCAGTGCCCAGCATCAGAGTGTGTGTGTGGACAACACCCCCACCACTGCCCACCAGTGCCCAGCATCAGAGTGTGTGTGTGGATAACACCCCCACCACTGCCCACCAGTGCCCAGCATCAGAGTGTGTGTGTGGCTGAGACCCCCACCACGGCCCACCAGTGCCCAGCATCAGAGTGTGTGTGTGGATAACACCCCCACCACTGCCCAACAGTGCCCAGCATCAGAGTGTGTGTGTGGCTGAGACCCCCACCACTGCCCACCAGTGCCCAGCATCAGAGTGTGTGTGTGGATAACACCCCCACCACTGCCCAGCAGTGCCCAGCATCAGAGTGTGTGTGTGGCTGAGACCCCCACCACTGCCCACCAGTGCCCAGCATCAGAGTGTGTGTGTGGACAACACCCCCACCACTGCCCACCAGTGCCCAGCATCAGAGTGTGTGTGTGGCTGAGACCCCCACCACTGCCCACCAGTGCCCAGCATAAGAGTGTGTGTGTGGACAACACCCCCACCACTACACACAAGTGCCCAGCATCAGAGTGTGTGTGTGGCTGAGACCCCCACCACTGCCCACCAGTGCCCAGCATCAGAGTGTGTGTGTGGACAACACCCCACCACTGCCCTCCAGTGCCCAGCATCAGAGTGTGTGTGTGTGAATAACACCCCCACCAGTGCCCAGCATCAGAGTGTGTGTGTGGCTGAGACCCCCACCACTGCCCACCAGTGCCCAGCATCAGAGTGTGTGTGTGGACAACACCCCCACCACTGCCCACCAGTGCCCATCATCAGAGTGTGTGTGTGGACAACACCCCCACCACTGCCCACCATAGCCCAGCATCAGAGTGTGTGTGTGGACAACACCCCCACCACTGCCTACCAGTGCCCAGCATCAGAGTGTGTGTGTGGCTGAGACCCCCACCACTGCTCCCCAGTGCCCAGCATCAGAGTGTGTGTGTGGACCACACCCCCACCACTGCCCACCAGTGCCCAGCATCAGAGTGTGTGTGTGGACAACACCCCCACCACTGCCCACCAGTGCCCAGCATCAGAGTGTGTGTGTGGACAACACCCCCACCACTGCCCACCAGTGCCCAGCATCAGAGTGTGTGTGTGGATAACACCCCCACCACTGCCCACCAGTGCCTAGCATCAGAGTGTGTGTGTGGATAACACCCCCACCACTGCCCAGCAGTGCCCAGCATCAGAGTGTGTGTGTGGCTGAGACCCCAACCACTGCCCACCAGTGCCCAGCATCAGAGTGTGTGTTTGGACAACACCCCCACCACTGCCCACCAGTGCCCAGCATCAGAGTGTGTGTGTGGCTGAGACCCCCACCACTGCCCACCAGTGCCCAGCATCAGAGTGTGTGTGTGGACAACACCCCCACCACTGCCCACCAGTGCCCAGCATCAGAGTGTGTGTGTGTGGCCGAGACCCCCACCACTGCCCACCAGTGCCCAGCATCAGAGTGTGTGTGTGGACAACACCCCCACCACTGCCCACTAGTGCCCAGCATCAGTGTGTGTGTGTGTGGCTGAGACCCCCACCACTGCCCACTAGTTCCCAGCATCAGAGTGTGTGTGTGGACAACACCCCCACCACTGCCCACCACTTCCCAGCATCAGAGTGTGTGCGTGGACAACACCCCCACCACTGCCCACCAGTGCCCAGCTTCAGAGTGTGTGTGTGGACAACACCCCCACCACTACCCACCAGTGCCCAGCATCAGAGTGTGTGTGTGGCTGAGACCCCCACCACTGCCCACCAGTGCCCAGCATCAGAGTGTGTGTGTGGACAACACCCCACCACTGCCCTCCAGTGCCCAGCATCAGAGTGTGTGTGTGAATAACACCCCCACCAGTGCCCAGCATCAGAGTGTGTGTGTGGCTGAGACCCCCACCAGTGCCCAGCATCAGAGTGTGTGTGTGGACAACACCCCCACCACTGCCCACCAGTGCCCATCATCAGAGTGTGTGTGTGGATGAGACCCCCACCACTGCCCACCAGAGCCCAGCATCAGAGTGTGTGTGTGGACAACACCCCCACCACTGCCCACCAGTGCCCAGCATCAGAGTGTGTGTGTGGCTGAGACCCCCACCACTGCCCACCAGTGCCCAGCATAAGAGTGTGTGTGTGGACAACACCCCCACCACTGCCCACAAGTGCCCAGCATTAGAGTGTGTGTGTGGCTGAGACCCCCGCCACTGCCCACCACTGCCCAGCATCAGAGTGTGTGTGTAGACAACACCCCCATCACTGCCCACCAGTTCCCAGCATCAGAGTGTGTGCGTGGACAACACCCCCACCACTGCCCACCAGTGCCCAGCATCAGAGTGTGTGTGTGGACAACACCCCCACCACTACCCACCAGTGCCCAGCATCAGAGTGTGTGTGTGGCTGAGACCCCCACCACTGCCCACCAGTGCCCAGCATCAGAGTGTGTGTGTGGACAACACCCCACCACTGCCCTCCAGTGCCCAGCATCAGAGTGTGTGTGTGAATAACACCCCCACCAGTGCCCAGCATCAGAGTGTGTGTGTGGCTGAGACCCCCACCACTGCCCACCAGTGCCCAGCATCAGAGTGTGTGTGTGTGGACAACACCCCCACCACTGCCCACCAGTGCCCATCATCAGAGTGTGTGTGTGGATGAGACCCCCACCACTGCCCACCAGAGCCCAGCATCAGAGTGTGTGTGTGGACAACACCCCCACCACTGCCCACCAGTGCCCAGCATCAGAGTGTGTGTGTGGCTGAGACCCCCACCACTGCTCCCCAGTGCCCAGCATCAGAGTGTGTGTGTGGACCACACCCCCACCACTGCCCACCAGTGCCCAGCATCAGAGTGTGTGTGTGGACAACACCCCCACCACTGCCCACCAGTGCCCAGCATCAGAGTGTGTGGGTGGACAACACCCCCACCACTGCCCACCAGTGCCCAGCATCAGAGTGTGTGTGTGGATAACACCCCCACCACTGCCCACCAGTGCCCAGCATCAGAGTGTGTGTGTGGATAACACCCCCACCACTGCCCAGCAGTGCCCAGCATCAGAGTGTGTGTGTGGCTGAGACCCCAACCACTGCCCACCAGTGCCCAGCATCAGAGTGTGTGTGTGGACAACACCCCCACCACTGCCCACCAGTGCCCAGCATCAGAGTGTGTGTGTGGCTGAGACCCCCACCACTGCCCACCAGTGCCCAGCATCAGAGTGTGTGTGTGGACAACACCCCCACCACTGCCCACCAGTGCCCAGCATCAGAGTGTGTGTGTGTGGCCGAGACCCCCACCACTGCCCACCAGTGCCCAGCATCAGAGTGTGTGTGTGGACAACACCCCCACCACTGCCCACTAGTGCCCAGCATCAGTGTGTGTGTGTGTGGCTGAGACCCCCACCACTGCCCACTAGTGCCCAGCATCAGAGTGTGTGTGTGGACAACACCCCCACCACTGCCCACCAGTGCCCAGCATCAGAGTGTGTGTGTGGCTGAGACCCCCACCACTGCCCACCAGTGCCCAGCATCAGAGTGTGTGTGTGGACAACACCCCCACCACTGCCCACCAGTGCCCAGCATCAGAGTGTGTGTGTGGATAACACCCCCACCACTGCCCACCAGTGCCCAGCATCAGAGTGTGAGTGTGGCTGAGACCCCCACCACTGCCCACCAGTGCCCAGCATCAGAGTGTGTGTGTGGATAACACCCCCACCACTGCCCAACAGTGCCCAGCATCAGAGTGTGTGTGTGGCTGAGACCCCCACCACTGCCCACCAGTGCCCAGCATCAGAGTGTGTGTGTGGATAACACCCCCACCACTGCCCAGCAGTGCCCAGCATCAGAGTGTGTGTGTGGCTGAGACCCCCACCACTGCCCACCAGTGCCCAGCATCAGAGTGTGTGTGTGGACAACACCCCCACCACTGCCCACCAGTGCCCAGCATCAGAGTGTGTGTGTGGCTGAGACCCCCACCACTGCCCACCAGTGCCCAGCATAAGAGTGTGTGTGTGGACAACACCCCCACCACTGCCCACCAGTGCCCAGCATCAGAGTGTGTGTGTGGCTGAGACCCCCACCACTGCCCACCAGTGCCCAGCATCAGAGTGTGTGTGTGGACAACACCCCCACCACTGCCCACCAGTGCCCAGCATCAGAGTGTGTGTGTGTGGCCGAGACCCCCACCACTGCCCACCAGTGCCCAGCATCAGAGTGTGTGTGTGGACAACACCCCCACCACTGCCCACTAGTGCCCAGCATCAGTGTGTGTGGCTGAGACCCCCACCACTGCCCACTAGTGCCCAGCATCAGAGTGTGTGTGTGGACAACACCCCCACCACTGCCCACCAGTGCCCAGCATCAGAGTGTGTGTGTGGCTGAGACCCCCACCACTGCCCACCAGTGCCCAGCATCAGAGTGTGTGTGTGGACAACACCCCCACCACTGCCCACCAGTGCCCAGCATCAGAGTGTGTGTGTGGATAACACCCCCACCACTGCCCACCAGTGCCCAGCATCAGAGTGTGTGTGTGGCTGAGACCCCCACCACTGCCCACCAGTGCCCAGCATCAGAGTGTGTGTGTGGATAACACCCCCACCACTGCCCAACAGTGCCCAGCATCAGAGTGTGTGTGTGGCTGGGACCCCCACCACTGCCCACCAGTGCCCAGCATCAGAGTGTGTGTGTGGATAACACCCCCCACCACTGCCCAGCAGTGCCCAGCATCAGAGTGTGTGTGTGGCTGAGACCCCCACCACTGCCCACCAGTGCCCAGCATCAGAGTGTGTGTGTGGACAACACCCCCACCACTGCCCACCAGTGCCCAGCATCAGAGTGTGTGTGTGGCTGAGACCCCCACCACTGCCCACCAGTGCCCAGCATAAGAGTGTGTGTGTGGACAACACCCCCACCACTACACACAAGTGCCCAGCATCAGAGTGTGTGTGTGGCTGAGACCCCCACCACTGCCCACCAGTGCCCAGCATCAGAGTGTGTGTGTGGACAACACCCCACCACTGCCCTCCAGTGCCCAGCATCAGAGTGTGTGTGTGTGAATAACACCCCCACCAGTGCCCAGCATCAGAGTGTGTGTGTGGCTGAGACCCCCACCACTGCCCACCAGTGCCCAGCATCAGAGTGTGTGTGTGGACAACACCCCCACCACTGCCCACCAGTGCCCATCATCGGAGTGTGTGTGTGGACAACACCCCCACCACTGCCCACCATAGCCCAGCATCAGAGTGTGTGTGTGGACAACACCCCCACCACTGCCCACCAGTGCCCAGCATCAGAGTGTGTGTGTGGCTGAGACCCCCACCACTGCTCCCCAGTGCCCAGCATCAGAGTGTGTGTGTGGACCACACCCCCACCACTGCCCACCAGTGCCCAGCATCAGAGTGTGTGTGTGGACAACACCCCCACCACTGCCCACCAGTGCCCAGCATCAGAGTGTGTGTGTGGACAACACCCCCACCACTGCCCACCAGTGCCCAGCATCAGAGTGTGTGTGTGGATAACACCCCCACCACTGCCCACCAGTGCCTAGCATCAGAGTGTGTGTGTGGATAACACCCCCACCACTGCCCAGCAGTGCCCAGCATCAGAGTGTGTGTGTGGCTGAGACCCCAACCACTGCCCACCAGTGCCCAGCATCAGAGTGTGTGTTTGGACAACACCCCCACCACTGCCCACCAGTGCCCAGCATCAGAGTGTGTGTGTGGCTGAGACCCCCACCACTGCCCACCAGTGCCCAGCATCAGAGTGTGTGTGTGGACAACACCCCCACCACTGCCCACCAGTGCCCAGCATCAGAGTGTGTGTGTGTGGCCGAGACCCCCACCACTGCCCACCAGTGCCCAGCATCAGAGTGTGTGTGTGGACAACACCCCCACCACTGCCCACTAGTGCCCAGCATCAGTGTGTGTGTGTGTGGCTGAGACCCCCACCACTGCCCACTAGTTCCCAGCATCAGAGTGTGTGTGTGGACAACACCCCCACCACTGCCCACCACTTCCCAGCATCAGAGTGTGTGCGTGGACAACACCCCCACCACTGCCCACCAGTGCCCAGCTTCAGAGTGTGTGTGTGGACAACACCCCCACCACTACCCACCAGTGCCCAGCATCAGAGTGTGTGTGTGGCTGAGACCCCCACCACTGCCCACCAGTGCCCAGCATCAGAGTGTGTGTGTGGACAACACCCCACCACTGCCCTCCAGTGCCCAGCATCAGAGTGTGTGTGTGAATAACACCCCCACCAGTGCCCAGCATCAGAGTGTGTGTGTGGCTGAGACCCCCACCAGTGCCCAGCATCAGAGTGTGTGTGTGGACAACACCCCCACCACTGCCCACCACTGCCCATCATCAGAGTGTGTGTGTGGATGAGACCCCCACCACTGCCCACCAGAGCCCAGCATCAGAGTGTGTGTGTGGACAACACCCCCACCACTGCCCACCAGTGCCCAGCATCAGAGTGTGTGTGTGGCTGAGACCCCCACCACTGCCCACCAGTGCCCAGCATAAGAGTGTGTGTGTGGACAACACCCCCACCACTGCCCACAAGTGCCCAGCATTAGAGTGTGTGTGTGGCTGAGACCCCCGCCACTGCCCACCACTGCCCAGCATCAGAGTGTGTGTGTAGACAACACCCCCACCACTGCCCACCAGTTCCCAGCATCAGAGTGTGTGCGTGGACAACACCCCCACCACTGCCCACCAGTGCCCAGCATCAGAGTGTGTGTGTGGACAACACCCCCACCACTACCCACCAGTGCCCAGCATCAGAGTGTGTGTGTGGCTGAGACCCCCACCACTGCCCACCAGTGCCCAGCATCAGAGTGTGTGTGTGGACAACACCCCACCACTGCCCTCCAGTGCCCAGCATCAGAGTGTGTGTGTGAATAACACCCCCACCAGTGCCCAGCATCAGAGTGTGTGTGTGGACACCACCCCCACCACTGCCCACCAGTGCCCAGCATCAGAGTGTGTGTGTGGATGAGACCCCCACCACTGCCCACCAGAGCCCAGCATCAGAGTGTGTGTGTGGACAACACCCCCACCACTGCCCACCAGTGCCCAGCATCAGAGTGTGTGTGTGGCTGAGACCCCCACCACTGCTCCCCAGTGCCCAGCATCAGAGTGTGTGTGTGGACCACACCCCCACCACTGCCCACCAGTGCCCAGCATCAGAGTGTGTGTGTGGACAACACCCCCACCACTGCCCACCAGTGCCCAGCATCAGAGTGTGTGGGTGGACAACACCCCCACCACTGCCCACCAGTGCCCAGCATCAGAGTGTGTGTGTGGATAACACCCCCACCACTGCCCACCAGTGCCCAGCATCAGAGTGTGTGTGTGGATAACACCCCCACCACTGCCCAGCAGTGCCCAGCATCAGAGTGTGTGTGTGGCTGAGACCCCAACCACTGCCCACCAGTGCCCAGCATCAGAGTGTGTGTGTGGACAACACCCCCACCAATGCCCACCAGTGCCCAGCATCAGAGTGTGTGTGTGGCTGAGACCCCCACCACTGCCCACCAGTGCCCAGCATCAGAGTGTGTGTGTGGACAACACCCCCACCACTGCCCACCAGTGCCCAGCATCAGAGTGTGTGTGTGTGGCCGAGACCCCCACCACTGCCCACCAGTGCCCAGCATCAGAGTGTGTGTGTGGACAACACCCCCACCACTGCCCACTAGTGCCCAGCATCAGTGTGTGTGTGTGTGGCTGAGACCCCCACCACTGCCCACTAGTGCCCAGCATCAGAGTGTGTGTGTGGACAACACCCCCACCACTGCCCACCAGTGCCCAGCATCAGAGTGTGTGTGTGGCTGAGACCCCCACCACTGCCCACCAGTGCCCAGCATCAGAGTGTGTGTGTGGACAACACCCCCACCACTGCCCACCAGTGCCCAGCATCAGAGTGTGTGTGTGGATAACACCCCCACCACTGCCCACCAGTGCCCAGCATCAGAGTGTGTGTGTGGCTGAGACCCCCACCACTGCCCACCAGTGCCCAGCATCAGAGTGTGTGTGTGGATAACACCCCCACCACTGCCCAACAGTGCCCAGCATCAGAGTGTGTGTGTGGCTGAGACCCCCACCACTGCCCACCAGTGCCCAGCATCAGAGTGTGTGTGTGGATAACACCCCCACCACTGCCCAGCAGTGCCCAGCATCAGAGTGTGTGTGTGGCTGAGACCCCCACCACTGCCCACCAGTGCCCAGCATCAGAGTGTGTGTGTGGACAACACCCCCACCACTGCCCACCAGTGCCCAGCATCAGAGTGTGTGTGTGGCTGAGACCCCCACCACTGCCCACCAGTGCCCAGCATAAGAGTGTGTGTGTGGACAACACCCCCACCACTTCCCACCAGTGCCCAGCATCAGAGTGTGTGTGTGGCTGAGACCCCCACCACTGCCCACCAGTGCCCAGCATCAGAGTGTGTGTGTGGACAACACCCCCACCACTGCCCACCAGTGCCCAGCATCAGAGTGTGTGTGTGTGGCCGAGACCCCCACCACTGCCCACCAGTGCCCAGCATCAGAGTGTGTGTGTGGACAACACCCCCACCACTGCCCACTAGTGCCCAGCATCAGTGTGTGTGTGTGTGGCTGAGACCCCCACCACTGCCCACTAGTGCCCAGCATCAGAGTGTGTGTGAGGACAACACCCCCACCACTGCCCACCAGTGCCCAGCATCAGAGTGTGTGTGTGGCTGAGACCCCCACCACTGCCCACCAGTGCCCAGCATCAGAGTGTGTGTGTGGACAACACCCCCACCACTGCCCACCAGTGCCCAGCATCAGAGTGTGTGTGTGGATAACACCCCCACCACTGCCCAGCATCAGAGTGTGTGTGTGGCTGAGACCCCCACCACTGCCCACCAGTGCCCAGCATCAGAGTGTGTGTGTGGACAACACCCCCACCACTGCCCACCAGTGCCCAGCATCAGAGTGTGTGTGTGGCTGAGACCCCCACCACTGCCCACCAGTGCCCAGCATAAGAGTGTGTGTGTGGACAACACCCCCACCACTGCCCACAAGTGCCCAGCATCAGAGTGTGTGTGTGGCTGAGACCCCCGACACTGCCCACCACTGCCCAGCATCAGAGTGTGTGTGTAGACAACACCCCCACCACTGCCCACCAGTTCCCAGCATCAGAGTGTGTGCGTGGACAACACCCCCACCACTGCCCACCAGTGCCCAGCTTCAGAGTGTGTGTGTGGACAACACCCCCACCACTACCCACCAGTGCCCAGCATCAGAGTGTGTGTGTGGCTGAGACCCCCACCACTGCCCACCAGTGCCCAGCATCAGAGTGTGTGTGTGGACAACACCCCACCACTGCCCTCCAGTGCCCAGCATCAGAGTGTGTGTGTGTGAATAACACCCCCACCAGTGCCCAGCATCAGAGTGTGTGTGTGGCTGAGACCCCCACCACTGCCAACCAGTGCCCAGCATCAGAGTGTGTGTGTGGACAACACCCCCACCACTGCCCACCAGTGCCCATCATCAGAGTGTGTGTGTGGACAACACCCCCACCACTGCCCACCAGAGCCCAGCATCAGAGTGTGTGTGTGGACAACACCCCCACCACTGCCCACCAGTGCCCAGCATCAGAGTGTGTGTGTGGCTGAGACCCCCACCACTGCTCCCCAGTGCCCAGCATCAGAGTGTGTGTGTGGACCACACCCCCACCACTGCCCACCAGTGCCCAGCATCAGAGTGTGTGTGTGGACAACACCCCCACCACTGCCCACCAGTGCCCAGCATCAGAGTGTGTGTGTGGACAACACCCCCACCACTGCCCACCAGTGCCCAGCATCAGAGTGTGTGTGTGGATAACACCCCCACCACTGCCCACCAGTGCCCAGCATCAGAGTGTGTGTGTGGATAACACCCCCACCACTGCCCAGCAGTGCCCAGCATCAGAGTGTGTGTGTGGCTGAGACCCCAACCACTGCCCACCAGTGCCCAGCATCAGAGTGTGTGTGTGGACAACACCCCCACCACTGCCCACCAGTGCCCAGCATCAGAGTGTGTGTGTGGCTGAGACCCCCACCACTGCCCACCAGTGCCCAGCATCAGAGTGTGTGTGTGGACAACACCCCCACCACTGCCCACCAGTGCCCAGCATCAGAGTGTGTGTGTGTGGCCGAGACCCCCACCACTGCCCACCAGTGCCCAGCATCAGAGTGTGTGTGTGGACAACACCCCCACCACTGCCCACTAGTGCCCAGCATCAGTGTGTGTGTGTGTGGCTGAGACCCCCACCACTGCCCACTAGTTCCCAGCATCAGAGTGTGTGTGTGGACAACACCCCCACCACTGCCCACCAGTGCCCAGCATCAGAGTGTGTGTGTGGCTGAGACCCCCACCACTGCCCACCAGTGCCCAGCATCAGAGTGTGTGTGTGGACAACACCCCCACCACTGCCCACCAGTGCCCAGCATCAGAGTGTGTGTGTGGATAACACCCCCACCACTGCCCACCAGTGCCCAGCATCAGAGTGTGTGTGTGGCTGAGACCCCCACCACTGCCCACCAGTGCCCAGCATCAGAGTGTGTGTGTGGATAACACCCCCACCACTGCCCAACAGTGCCCAGCATCAGAGTGTGTGTGTGGCTGAGACCCCCACCACTGCCCACCAGTGCCCAGCATCAGAGTGTGTGTGTGGACAACACCCCCACCACTGCCGACCAGTTCCCAGCATCAGAGTGTGTGTGTGGCTGAGACCCCCACCACTGCCCACCAGTGCCCAGCATAAGAGTGTGTGTGTGGACAACACCCCCACCACTGCCCACAAGTGCCCAGCATTAGAGTGTGTGTGTGGCTGAGACCCCCGCCACTGCCCACCACTGCCCAGCATCAGAGTGTGTGTGTAGACAACACCCCCACCACTGCCCACCAGTTCCCAGCATCAGAGTGTGTGTGTGGCTGAGACCCCCACCACTGCCAACCAGTGCCCAGCATCAGAGTGTGTGTGTGGACAACACCCCCACCACTGCCCACCAGTGCCCATCATCAGAGTGTGTGTGTGGACAACACCCCCACCACTGCCCACCAGAGCCCAGCATCAGAGTGTGTGTGTGGACAACACCCCCACCACTGCCCACCAGTGCCCAGCATCAGAGTGTGTGTGTGGCTGAGACCCCCACCACTGCTCCCCAGTGCCCAGCATCAGAGTGTGTGTGTGGACCACACCCCCACCACTGCCCACCAGTGCCCAGCATCAGAGTGTGTGTGTGGACAACACCCCCACCACTGCCCACCAGTGCCCAGCATCAGAGTGTGTGTGTGGACAACACCCCCACCACTGCCCACCAGTGCCCAGCATCAGAGTGTGTGTGTGGATAACACCCCCACCACTGCCCACCAGTGCCCAGCATCAGAGTGTGTGTGTGGATAACACCCCCACCACTGCCCAGCAGTGCCCAGCATCAGAGTGTGTGTGTGGCTGAGACCCCAACCACTGCCCACCAGTGCCCAGCATCAGAGTGTGTGTGTGGACAACACCCCCACCACTGCCCACCAGTGCCCAGCATCAGAGTGTGTGTGTGGCTGAGACCCCCACCACTGCCCACCAGTGCCCAGCATCAGAGTGTGTGTGTGGACAACACCCCCACCACTGCCCACCAGTGCCCAGCATCAGAGTGTGTGTGTGTGGCCGAGACCCCCACCACTGCCCACCAGTGCCCAGCATCAGAGTGTGTGTGTGGACAACACCCCCACCACTGCCCACTAGTGCCCAGCATCAGTGTGTGTGTGTGTGGCTGAGACCCCCACCACTGCCCACTAGTTCCCAGCATCAGAGTGTGTGTGTGGACAACACCCCCACCACTGCCCACCAGTGCCCAGCATCAGAGTGTGTGTGTGGCTGAGACCCCCACCACTGCCCACCAGTGCCCAGCATCAGAGTGTGTGTGTGGACAACACCCCCACCACTGCCCACCAGTGCCCAGCATCAGAGTGTGTGTGTGGATAACACCCCCACCACTGCCCACCAGTGCCCAGCATCAGAGTGTGTGTGTGGCTGAGACCCCCACCACTGCCCACCAGTGCCCAGCATCAGAGTGTGTGTGTGGATAACACCCCCACCACTGCCCAACAGTGCCCAGCATCAGAGTGTGTGTGTGGCTGAGACCCCCACCACTGCCCACCAGTGCCCAGCATCAGAGTGTGTGTGTGGACAACACCCCCACCACTGCCGACCAGTTCCCAGCATCAGAGTGTGTGTGTGGCTGAGACCCCCACCACTGCCCACCAGTGCCCAGCATAAGAGTGTGTGTGTGGACAACACCCCCACCACTGCCCACAAGTGCCCAGCATTAGAGTGTGTGTGTGGCTGAGACCCCCGCCACTGCCCACCACTGCCCAGCATCAGAGTGTGTGTGTAGACAACACCCCCACCACTGCCCACCAGTTCCCAGCATCAGAGTGTGTGCGTGGACAACACCCCCACCACTGCCCACCAGTGCCCAGCATCAGAGTGTGTGTGTGGACAACACCCCCACCACTACCCACCAGTGCCCAGCATCAGAGTGTGTGTGTGGCTGAGACCCCCACCACTGCCCACCAGTGCCCAGCATCAGAGTGTGTGTGTGTGGACAACACCCCACCACTGCCCTCCAGTGCCCAGCATCAGAGTGTGTGTGTGAATAACACCCCCACCAGTGCCCAGCATCAGAGTGTGTGTGTGGCTGAGACCCCCACCACTGCCCACCAGTGCCCAGCATCAGAGTGTGTGTGTGGACAACACCCCCACCACTTCCCACCAGTGCCCATCATCAGAGTGTGTGTGTGGATGAGACCCCCACCACTGCCCACCAGAGCCCAGCATCAGAGTGTGTGTGTGGACAACACCCCCACCACTGCCCACCAGTGCCCAGCATCAGAGTGTGTGTGTGGCTGAGACCCCCACCACTGCTCCCCAGTGCCCAGCATCAGAGTGTGTGTGTGGACTACACCCCCACCACTGCCCACCAGTGCCCAGCATCAGAGTGTGTGTGTGGACAACACCCCCACCACTGCCCACCAGTGCCCAGCATCAGAGTGTGTGTGTGGACAACACCCCCACCACTGCCCACCAGTGCCCAGCATCAGAGTGTGTGTGTGGATAACACCCCCACCACTGCCCACCAGTGCCCAGCATCAGAGTGTGTGTGTGGATAACACCCCCACCACTGCCCAGCAGTGCCCAGCATCAGAGTGTGTGTGTGGCTGAGACCCCAACCACTGCCCACCAGTGCCCAGCATCAGAGTGTGTGTGTGGACAACACCCCCACCACTGCCCACCAGTGCCCAGCATCAGAGTGTGTGTGTGGCTGAGACCCCCACCACTGCCCACCAGTGCCCAGCATCAGAGTGTGTGTGTGGACAACACCCCCACCACTGCCCACCAGTGCCCAGCATCAGAGTGTGTGTGTGTGGCCGAGACCCCCACCACTGCCCACCAGTGCCCAGCATCAGAGTGTGTGTGTGGACAACACCCCCACCACTGCCCACCAGTGCCCAGCATCAGAGTGTGTGTGTGTGGCCGAGACCCCCACCACTGCCCACCAGTGCCCAGCATCAGAGTGTGTGTGTGGACAACACCCCCACCACTGCCCACTAGTGTCCAGCATCAGTGTGTGTGTGTGTGGCTGAGACCCCCACCACTGCCCACTAGTGCCCAGCATCAGAGTGTGTGTGTGGACAACACCCCCACCACTGCCCACCAGTGCCCAGCATCAGAGTGTGTGTGTGGCTGAGACCCCCACCACTGCCCACCAGTGCCCAGCATCAGAGTGTGTGTGTGGACAACACCCCCACCACTGCCAACCAGTGCCCAGCATCAGAGTGTGTGTGTGGATAACACCCCCACCACTGCCCACCAGTGCCCAGCATCAGAGTGTGTGTGTGGCTGAGACCCCCACCACTGCCCACCAGTGCCCAGCATCAGAGTGTGTGTGTGGATAACACCCCCACCACTGCCCAACAGTGCCCAGCATCAGAGTGTGTGTGTGGCTGGGACCCCCACCACTGCCCACCAGTGCCCAGCATCAAAGTGTGTGTGTGGATAACACCCCCACCACTGCCCAGCAGTGCCCAGCATCAGAGTGTGTGTGTGGCTGAGACCCCCACCACTGCCCACCAGTGCCCAGCATCAGAGTGTGTGTGTGGACAACACCCCCACCACTGCCCACCAGTGCCCAGCATAAGAGTGTGTGTGTGGCTGAGACCCCCACCACTGCCCACCAGTGCCCAGCATAAGAGTGCGTGTGTGGACAACACCCCCACCACTGCACACAAGTGCCCAGCATCAGAGTGTGTGTGTGGCTGAGACCCCCGCCACTGCCCACCACTGCCCAGCATCAGAGTGTGTGTGTAGACAACACCCCCACCACTGCCCACCAGTTCCCAGCATCAGAGTGTGTGCGTGGACAACACCCCCACCACTGCCCACCAGTGCCCAGCTTCAGAGTGTGTGTGTGGACAACACCCCCACCACTACCCACCAGTGCCCAGCATCAGAGTGTGTGTGTGGCTGAGACCCCCACCACTGCCCACCAGTGCCCAGCATCAGAGTGTGTGTGTGGACAACACCCCACCACTGCCCTCCAGTGCCCAGCATCAGAGTGTGTGTGTGTGAATAACACCCCCACCAGTGCCCAGCATCAGAGTGTGTGTGTGGCTGAGACCCCCACCACTGCCCACCAGTGCCCAGCATCAGAGTGTGTGTGTGGACAACACCCCCACCACTGCCCACCAGTGCCCATCATCAGAGTGTGTGTGTGGACAACACCCCCACCACTGCCCACCAGAGCCCAGCATCAGAGTGTGTGTGTGGACAACACCCCCACCACTGCCCACCAGTGCCCAGCATCAGAGTGTGTGTGTGGCTGAGACCCCCACCACTGCTCCCCAGTGCCCAGCATCAGAGTGTGTGTGTGGACCACACCCCCACCACTGCCCACCAGTGCCCAGCATCAGAGTGTGTGTGTGGACAACACCCCCACCACTGCCCACCAGTGCCCAGCATCAGAGTGTGTGTGTGGACAACACCCCCACCACTGCCCACCAGTGCCCAGCATCAGAGTGTGTGTGTGGATAACACCCCCACCACTGCCCACCAGTGCCCAGCATCAGAGTGTGTGTGTGGATAACACCCCCACCACTGCCCAGCAGTGCCCAGCATCAGAGTGTGTGTGTGGCTGAGACCCCAACCACTGCCCACCAGTGCCCAGCATCAGAGTGTGTGTGTGGACAACACCCCCACCACTGCCCACCAGTGCCCAGCATCAGAGTGTGTGTGTGGCTGAGACCCCCACCACTGCCCACCAGTGCCCAGCATCAGAGTGTGTGTGTGGACAACACCCCCACCACTGCCCACCAGTGCCCAGCATCAGAGTGTGTGTGTGTGGCCGAGACCCCCACCACTGCCCACCAGTGCCCAGCATCAGGGTGTGTGTGTGGACAACACCCCCACCACTGCCCACTAGTGCCCAGCATCAGTGTGTGTGTGTGTGGCTGAGACCCCCACCACTGCCCACTAGTTCCCAGCATCAGAGTGTGTGTGTGGACAACACCCCCACCACTGCCCACCAGTTCCCAGCATCAGAGTGTGTGCGTGGACAACACCCCCACCACTGCCCACCAGTGCCCAGCTTCAGAGTGTGTGTGTGGACAACACCCCCACCACTACCCACCAGTGCCCAGCATCAGAGTGTGTGTGTGGCTGAGACCCCCACCACTGCCCACCTGTTGGACAGGCCACATGAAGGGCTCGCTCCCTCCCCGCAGGACAGGGCCCGGGCCACCGTCAGCACCATTGCCCGGCCCAGCCGCCATCTTGGACACGGCACCACGCGGCCGTGCGGCCTCAGCCCGACCCCAACCCTGGGCCTGGCCAGGCCCCGACATCCCGGCACCACCCTCCACCCAGGAGGTGAACGGCCCACTTGGCAGGTCAATGGGAGTACGAAGTGTCGATGGCTCTCCCCCGCCAGGTGCCGAGCACCCCCAGCCTCCTCGGGCGCTGGCTCCACCCCCCTGCTGGGTGTCTGGACTCCCTCATCCCAGACCTCCCGACCTCCAAGAGCGAGGGTCCGGACATCAAAGGGCGCCAGACCTATAACTGAGGCAGCCCCAGGACAGGAAGGCAGTTGTATCCTGGAGTCGAGAGACACCGCGACGAACTCATCCTTGACGGACTGCTGGCGCTGCCACAGCCCTGCCTTGTGAACTATTGTCCTGCCTGCTGGCGCTGCCGCGGCCCTCTGCAACCTTCCTCCTCGTTGGGACCTGCTGGCGCTGCCGCGGCCCTCTGCAACCTTCATCCTCGTTGGGACCTGCTGGCGCTGCCGCGGCCCGTTGTAACCTTCATCCTCGTTGGGACCTGCTGGCGCTGCCGCGGCCCGTTGCCACCTACGACCTCCCCGGGACCTGCCGGCGCTGCCGCGGTCTGACCCCTCCGAACACCGAGCTCGAGGATTGTGAGCCATCACCGTTACACCCCCGTACCCGTGGGTACCCAGACTGTCCCGCTACCCCCTTCCCCTACTAGAGACTAGAATTGAGAGGATCATCGTGTCCTGATTGCTTTGTATCGTACCACTCTACTCCCAGAAGCGCCTATAAAAGGTGTTACCCTGAACTTTGTGTGGTGTCCATCTGTGGGGGGGAAGTTACTTGTCTGTGCGATCACTGTGCTCGGCCGACCCTCCCGGTCCCCGTCTAACATTGGTGGCAGCGGCGGGATCCGAACCAACGCGTACCGTACAGACAGTAACTCACCCTACGACTAAAACCACAATGACGACCAAAGAGAGCGGATCGGCGGAGAAGTTCCAGATGGAAAAGCTGGAAGAATACAACCACCGAGAGCTCAAACAATTTTGCATGGACTTAGGCATTGCTACCACCGGGCTAAGCACAAAAGAAGACTTCAAAAACGCCCTAGAGGCCTGGACAGAGACAAATACCGCAACCCCCCGGGACCCCGCAGCCCCGGAAGTCAACACCACCCGGACGGAGGAACGGAGAACAGGCCCCTCCCATGAAGAGATCCAAGAGCGGGAAAAAAATAGATTACACGAGTTAGACTTGGCACGACTCAGATTAGACGGAGAATTGAAACTGGCGGAACAAAAAATAAACTTAGAACACTTACGGCTCAGAGAAGAGCGAGAGGAAAAACAGAGACAGAGAGACCTCGAAGAAAAAAGACTGGCATACGAGCACGAGTGCAAACTAGCGGAGATAGAAATGCGCAAACTGAACAAAAACCTAGGGGTGCCCGAGCAACCGCACTCCCCGGGTCCTACCGAGCAGAAGGTCCACATCCCCAAGGATGTGGTCCGAGAATATCACCGGAACGACGACATACAGCAGTGGTTCAAGGCCTATGAGATTGCCATGACCGCCCACCGGGTCGCTCGAAGTGACTGGGGAGCCGGTCTATGGGGGAGATTCGTCAACGAGGGTCGTGATGCCCTGCTGCAGCTTCCGGACCATCAAATGACGTCCTATGACCACATGAAGGCCGCCCTCCTCAGTCGATATGGACTTACACCCGAAATGTACCGCCAGAGGTTCCGCAACTGCACCAGGATCCCAGGTACGACGTGGTTGGAATACGTGAACTATTTCAGCCGAGCCTTCGAGGGGTGGATCAAGGGTAACAACGTAACCACTTACGAACAACTCTTCAATCTCATTGTGTGGGAGCACCTCTCCAACAACTGCTTTGTCGAGCTCAGGCAGCACCTCCTCGACAGTAAATTGACTGAACCCCGGCAGCTCGCCACCGAGGCTGACCGGTGGGAGAGCACCCGAGTGGCCCGGAGTGGGCCGAATGAGCAGAACAGAACCAACCAAGGTCACCATCGTCCCCGAGGAGGAGGAGGAGGCCCGGGCCGGGGCAGAGACGCCGCCCCGGCCGCACCCACTAACGCCACCCCGGCCCCAGCAGGCCGGGGAAACCCCCCGATGCGCCCGGGGTTCCGAGCTAACGTGACGTGTCATCGATGCCAGCGAGTCGGCCACTATGCCAGTGACCCGACCTGCCCGAAGAACCAGGCCCCCGGGCCCCGCCAGATGGCGGCCGCCGCCCTGGGAGAAGAACAAGTCTCCGAAGACACGGAGACCTATGAGTCGGAGCAGTTCGAGTGGGAACCCGCCGCCATGACCCTGGCATGCCTAGGAGGAAGAGACATGGTCCCGCGGACTCCCCTGCCCGCCAACACTCGGAAGTACAGCCAATGGGTGAGCATCAATGGGCGCAAGGCCGAGGCCCTGCGTGACACCGGGGCCAGTGTGACGGCTGTCCGCTGTCACCTGGTGACCCCAGAACAAATCCTACCAAACGTACTTTGCCCCGTCCGATCGGCAGATAACTCGGAGAGCCTGTGTCGGATGGCCTGCGTCCCCTTCGAATGGGGAGGAGTGTCCGGCATGCTGAAAGTAACTGTCCGTGACGATGCCCCCGTAGACTGCCTCCTGGGGAACGATCTCGAGAGCTCCCCGTGGGCCGCTGTGGAAAGAAGAGAGCATCTGGGGATGTTGGGTCTCCCGGACTGGGCGTGCGTAACCACCCGGTCCATGGCCACCCGCACCATCCCTAGACCAGAAGAACCAGAATGGGCAGCACCTCCGCCCTCGATCACTCCAGAAGAATACTTCCTCCAGACCGACCACCCGGACCCCACCCCAGAGGGGTCCACACAGCCCCCCGAGCTTCCCGACCTGGCTCAGTGGCGTCAAGAAGGGGGGCCCACCCAGGAACAATTCCGGCAGAAGCAAAAGACCTGCCCCTCCCTCGAGGGATTGCGACAGCAAGCGCTCGCCCAGAGCCAAGGAGACACCACCGGGGCCCACTGGGTTTATTGGGACAATGATCTATTGTACAGCGAACAGAAAATCGCAGAACTGGGGGCCGGGCGAGTGCTGGTGGTGCCCCTCCACTTCAGAGACTTCCTGTTGAACCTAGCCCATGATGCCCCCCTGGCCGGGCACCTGGGCCAAGACAAGACCTACCACCGCCTGGTGACTCACTTTTTTTGGCCCAAAATGAGAAATGACGTATCCAACCATTGCCGGTCCTGCCCGACCTGCCAGGCCAGTGGGAAGAGCGGCCGCAAACTCAAGGCACCCCTACAACCATTCCCCGTGGTGACCACCCCGTTCGAAAGGGTGGGAATAGACATTGTGGGGCCCCTGGACCCCCGAACAGCACAGGGACATCGCTTCATCCTGGTCCTGGTGGATCACGCTACCCGCTATCCTGAGGCGGTCCCCCTTCATACGATAACAGCCCCAGTAGTGGGTCGAGCCTTGATGGGGATCTTCTCTCGAGTGGGCTTCCCCCGGGAAGTCGTCAGCGACAGGGGTACGAACTTTATCTCAAAATACATGAAGTCCCTCTGGCAACAGTGTGGGGTCACCTACCGATTCACGACCCCCTATCACCCTCAAGGGAACGGACTGGTTGAGCGGTTCAACCGCACGCTCAAAGGGATGATTGGGGGGTTGGAAGAGCCCCTCCGTCGCCAGTGGGATGTGCTACTACCGTGCCTTCTCTTTGCCTACCGAGAAGTCCCCCAGAAGTCCCTCGGCTTCAGCCCTTTCGAACTCTTGTATGGACACCCGGTGCGAGGCCCGCTCAGCCTAGTCAAAGAAGGCTGGGAAATGCCCCCTCTAAAGAACCCTCCAGATGTTTTCAAGTACCTCCTAACCCTCCGCAACCAGACCAGAAGGTTCAGAGAGATGGCAAAAACAAACCTGGAGGCCAGTCAGGAGGACATGAAAAGGTGGTACGATCAAAATGCATCCTCCATCGAATTTGAACCCGGCCAACAAGTGTGGGTAATGTCTCCCACCGAACCATGCGCCCTGCAAGACAAATGGACGGGGCCCTTCAAAGTAATCGAGCGCAAGAGCCCTGTCACCTATCTCATCGATATGGAATCTTCCCGAAACCCTCTCCGGGTCCTCCACGCTAATAGACTGAAACCCCACTTTGTACGCTCCGAACTCAGTCTCCTGATGGCAACCGACAATGGAACCGAGGAGGACTCCGAACCCCTTCCTGACCTCCTACGGTCACGGGAGAAGGACGGCTCCGTGGACGGGGTCCGACTCTCGGAGGCCCTCACCCTGGAACAGCGCCAAGACTGCCGAGTCCTCCTGCTCCAGTTCTCCACCCTGTTCTCCCTCACCCCAGGGGTCACCCCCTGGTGCTTACACGACGTGGACACTGGAGACAGTCCCCCTATCCGCCATCGGGCCTACCGTGTACCAGATCGGGTACGGGCCTGCATCCAAGAGGAGGTGGCCAAGATGCTCACACTCGGGATCATCGAGCCCTCAGACAGCCCCTGGGCCAGCCCAGTGGTACTGGTCCCCAAAGCGGCCGCCCCCCGGCGCCACGCCGGAGCTCCGGTTCTGCGTCGACTACCGGGGCTTGAATGCGGTCACCAGAACAGACGCACACCCCATCCCCCGAGCAGATGAACTAATCGACCGCATGGGAGCTGCCCGCTACCTCAGCATCTTCGACCTGACAGCGGGCTACTGGCAGATCGGTCTCACACCCCGGGCCCAAGAACGATCGGCATTCTCTACCCCTGATGGCCACTATCACTTCAAGGTCATGCCATTCGGCATGAAGAATGCGCCAGCAACATTTCAGCGGCTAGTAAACCAGGTCCTGGCAGGACTCGAAGGATTCAGCGCCGCCTACCTGGACGATATCGCTGTGTACAGCCACCACTGGTCCGACCACCGCCACCACCTCCGAGAGGTGCTACAGGCCCTCCAACGAGCTGGCCTCACGATCAAGGCCAGCAAATGCCAAATTGGCCAGGGGTCCGTGACCTATCTCGGGCACCAGGTGGGAAGCAGTCTGGTGGCCCCTCTGCAACTCAAGATCGCTGCCATCCAGTCGTGGCAGTCCCCCATCACCCAGACCGAGGTCCGCGCCTTCTTGGGACTCACAGGCTACTACCGACGGTTCGTGAGGGACTATGGCAGCCTCGTAGGGCCCCTCACGGAACTTACCTCCAAAAACCAACCAAAGAAGGTCAACTGGACCCCAGACTGTCAAGCGGCCTTCGAGAAGCTGAAGGCCGCCATGTGCTCCGCCCCGGTGCTCCAGGCCCCCGACTACAGCCGGGAATTTATCGTCCAAACAGATGCCTCCGACCATGGCGTTGGGGCAGTCCTTTCCCAGCTGAACCCCGAAGGGCTTGACCAGCCAGTGGCTTTCATCAGCAGACGGCTCCTGGCCCGAGAACGACGCTGGAGCACCATCGAGAGGGAGGCCTTCGCCGTGGTGTGGGCCCTCAAAAAGCTCCGGCCTTATCTCTTCGGCACCCACTTCCGGGTCCAGACCGATCATCGACCCCTGCAATGGCTCATGCAGATGCGGGGGGAAAACCCGAAACTACTACGTTGGTCCATCTCCCTGCAGGGGATGGACTTCACTGTGGAACATCGACCCGGCCAAGACCACGCCAACGCGGATGGCCTGTCCCGCTTTTTCCGCCTCGACGAGGAAAGTCCCCAAGAAGATGGGTGACTCTCCCCGCCTTCAGCTGGGGGGGACGCATGTTGGACAGGCCACATGAAGGGCTCGCTCCCTCCCCGCAGGACAGGGCCCGGGCCACCGTCAGCACCATTGCCCGGCCCAGCCGCCATCTTGGACACGGCACCACGCGGCCGTGCGGCCTCAGCCCGACCCCAACCCTGGGCCTGGCCAGGCCCCGACATCCCGGCACCACCCTCCACCCAGGAGGTGAACGGCCCACTTGGCAGGTCAATGGGAGTACGAAGTGTCGATGGCTCTCCCCCGCCAGGTGCCGAGCACCCCCAGCCTCCTCGGGCGCTGGCTCCCCCCCCTGCTGGGTGTCTGGACTCCCTCATCCCAGACCTCCCGACCTCCAAGAGCGAGGGTCCGGACATCAAAGGGCGCCAGACCTATAACTGAGGCAGCCCCAGGACAGGAAGGCAGTTGTATCCTGGAGTCGAGAGACACCGCGACGAACTCATCCTTGACGGACTGCTGGCGCTGCCACAGCCCTGCCTTGTGAACTATTGTCCTGCGTGCTGGCGCTGCCGCGGCCCTCTGCAACCTTCCTCCTCGTTGGGACCTGCTGGCGCTGCCGCGGCCCTCTGCAACCTTCATCCTCGTTGGGACCTGCTGGCGCTGCCGCGGCCCTCTGCAACCTTCATCCTCGTTGGGACCTGCTGGCGCTGCCGCGGCCCTCTGCAACCTTCATCCTCAGTGGGACCTGCTGGCGCTGCCGCTGCCCGTTGCAACCTGCATTCTCGTGGGACCTGCTGGCGCTGCCGCGGCCCGTTGTAACCTTCATCCTCGTTGGGACCTGCTGGCGCTGCCGCGGCCCGTTGCCACCTACGACCTCTCCGGGACCTGCCGGCGCTGCCGCGGTCTGACCCCTCCGAACACCGAGCTCGAGGATTGTGAGCCATCACCGTTACACCCCCGTACCCTTGGGTACCCAGACTGTCCCGCTACCCCCTTCCCCTACTAGAGACTAGAATTGAGAGGATCATCGTGTCCTGATTGCTTTGTATCGTACCACTCTACTCCCAGAAGTTCCTATAAAAGGTGTTACCCTGAACTTTGTGTGGTGTCCATCTGTGGGGGGGAAGTTACCTGTCTGTGCGATCACTGTGCTCGGCCGACCCTCCCGGTCCCCGTCTAACACCACCAGTGCCCAGCATCAGAGTGTGTGTGTGGACAACACCCCACCACTGCCCTCCAGTGCCCAGCATCAGAGTGTGTGTGTGAATAACACCCCCACCAGTGCCCAGCATCAGAGTGTGTGTGTGGCTGAGACCCCCACCAGTGCCCAGCATCAGAGTGTGTGTGTGGACAACACCCCCACCACTGCCCACCAGTGCCCATCATCAGAGTGTGTGTGTGGATGAGACCCCCACCACTGCCCACCAGAGCCCAGCATCAGAGTGTGTGTGTGGACAACACCCCCACCACTGCCCACCAGTGCCCAGCATCAGAGTGTGTGTGTGGCTGAGACCCCCACCACTGCCCACCAGTGCCCAGCATAAGAGTGTGTGTGTGGACAACACCCCCACCACTGCCCACAAGTGCCCAGCATTAGAGTGTGTGTGTGGCTGAGACCCCCGCCACTGCCCACCACTGCCCAGCATCAGAGTGTGTGTGTAGACAACACCCCCACCACTGCCCACCAGTTCCCAGCATCAGAGTGTGTGCGTGGACAACACCCCCACCACTGCCCACCAGTGCCCAGCATCAGAGTGTGTGTGTGGACAACACCCCCACCACTACCCACCAGTGCCCAGCATCAGAGTGTGTGTGTGGCTGAGACCCCCACCACTGCCCACCAGTGCCCAGCATCAGAGTGTGTGTGTGGACAACACCCCACCACTGCCCTCCAGTGCCCAGCATCAGAGTGTGTGTGTGAATAACACCCCCGCCAGTGCCCAGCATCAGAGTGTGTGTGTGGCTGAGACCCCCACCACTGCCCACCAGTGCCCAGCATCAGAGTGTGTGTGTGGACAACACCCCCACCACTGCCCACCAGTGCCCATCATCAGAGTGTGTGTGTGGATGAGACCCCCACCACTGCCCACCAGAGCCCAGCATCAGAGTGTGTGTGTGGACAACACCCCCACCACTGCCCACCAGTGACCAGCATCAGAGTGTGTGTGTGGCTGAGACCCCCACCACTGCTCCCCAGTGCCCAGCATCAGAGTGTGTGTGTGGACCACACCCCCACCACTGCCCACCAGTGCCCAGCATCACAGTGTGTGTGTGGACAACACCCCCATCACTGCCCACCAGTGCCCAGCATCAGAGTGTGTGTATGGACAACACCCCCACCACTGCCCACCAGTGCCCAGCATCAGAGTGTGTGTGTGGATAACACCCCCACCACTGCCCACCAGTGCCCAGCATCAGAGTGTGTGTGTGGATAACACCCCCACCACTGCCCAGCAGTGCCCAGCATCAGAGTGTGTGTGTGGCTGAGACCCCAACCACTGCCCACCAGTGCCCAGCATCAGAGTGTGTGTGTGGACAACACCCCCACCACTGCCCACCAGTGCCCAGCATCAGAGTGTGTGTGTGGCTGAGACCCCCACCACTGCCCACCAGTGCCCAGCATCATAGTGTGTGTGTGGACAACACCCCCACCACTGCCCACCAGTGCCCAGCATCAGAGTGTGTGTGTGGCTGAGACCCCAACCACTGCCCACCAGTGCCCAGCATCAGAGTGTGTGTGTGGACAACACCCCCACCACTGCCCACCAGTGCCCAGCATCAGAGTATGTGTGTGGCTGAGACCCCCACCACTGCCCACTAGTGCCCAGCATCAGAGTGTGTGTGTGGACAACACCCCCACCACTGCCCACCAGTGCCCAGCATCAGAGTGTGTGTGTGGCTGAGACCCCCACCACTGCCCACCAGTGCCCAGCATCAGAGTGTGTGTGTGGACAACACCCCCACCACTGCCCACCAGTGCCCAGCATCAGAGTGTGTGTGTGGATAACACCCCCACCACTGCCCACCACTGCCCAGCATCAGAGTGTGTGTGTGGCTGAGACCCCCACCACTGCCCACCAGTGCCCAGCATCAGAGTGTGTGTGTGGATAACACCCCCACCACTGCCCAACAGTGCCCAGCATCAGAGTGTGTGTGTGGCTGAGACCCCCACCACTGCCCACCAGTGCCCAGCATCAGAGTGTGTGTGTGGATAACACCCCCACCACTGCCCAGCAGTGCCCAGCATCAGAGTGTGTGTGTGGCTGAGACCCCCACCACTGCCCACCAGTGCCCAGCATCAGAGTGTGTGTGTGGACAACACCCCCACCACTGCCCACCAGTGCCCAGCATCAGAGTGTGTGTGTGGCTGAGACCCCCACCACTGCCCACCAGTGCCCAGCATAAGAGTGTGTGTGTGGACAACACCCTCACCACTGCCCACCAGTGCCCAGCATCAGAGTGTGTGTGTGGCTGAGACCCCCACCACTGCCCACCAGTGCCCAGCATCAGAGTGTGTGTGTGGACAACACCCCCACCACTGCCCACCAGTGCCCAGCATCAGAGTGTGTGTGTGTGGCCGAGACCCCCACCACTGCCCACCAGTGCCCAGCATCAGAGTGTGTGTGTGGACAACACCCCCACCACTGCCCACTAGTGCCCAGCATCAGTGTGTGTGTGTGTGGCTGAGACCCCCACCACTGCCCACTAGTGCCCAGCATCAGAGTGTGTGTGTGGACAACACCCCCACCACTGCCCACCAGTGCCCAGCATCAGAGTGTGTGTGTGGCTGAGACCCCCACCACTGCCCACCAGTGCCCAGCATCAGAGTGTGTGTGTGGACAACACCCCCACCACTGCCCACCAGTGCCCAGCATCAGAGTGTGTGTGTGGATAACACCCCCACCACTGCCCACCAGTGCCCAGCATCAGAGTGTGTGTGTGGCTGAGACCCCCACCACTGCCCACCAGTGCCCAGCATCAGAGTGTGTGTGTGGATAACACCCCCACCACTGCCCAACAGTGCCCAGCATCAGAGTGTGTGTGTGGCTGAGACCCCCACCACTGCCCACCAGTGCCCAGCATCAGAGTGTGTGTGTGGATAACACCCCCACCACTGCCCAGCAGTGCCCAGCATCAGAGTGTGTGTGTGGCTGAGACCCCCACCACTGCCCACCAGTGCCCAGCATCAGAGTGTGTGTGTGGACAACACCCCCACCACTGCCCACCAGTGCCCAGCATCAGAGTGTGTGTGTGGCTGAGACCCCCACCACTGCCCACCAGTGCCCAGCATTAGAGTGTGTGTGTGGACAACACCCCCACCACTACCCACAAGTGCCCAGCATCAGAGTGTGTGTGTGGCTGAGACCCCCGCCACTGCCCACCACTGCCCAGCATCAGAGTGTGTGTGTAGACAACACCCCCACCACTGCCCACCAGTTCCCAGCATCAGAGTGTGTGCGTGGACAACACCCCCACCACTGCCCACCAGTGCCCAGCTTCAGAGTGTGTGTGTGGACAACACCCCCACCACTACCCACCAGTGCCCAGCATCAGAGTGTGTGTGTGGCTGAGACCCCCACCACTGCCCACCAGTGCCCAGCATCAGAGTGTGTGTGTGGACAACACCCCACCACTGCCCTCCAGTGCCCAGCATCAGAGTGTGTGTGTGTGTGAATAACACCCCCACCAGTGCCCAGCATCAGAGTGTGTGTGTGGCTGAGACCCCCACCACTGCCCACCAGTGCCCAGCATCAGAGTGTGTGTGTGGACAACACCCCCACCACTGCCCACCAGAGCCCAGCATCAGAGTGTGTGTGTGGACAACACCCCCACCACTGCCCACCAGTGCCCAGCATCAGAGTGTGTGTGTGGCTGAGACCCCCACCACTGCTCCCCAGTGCCCAGCATCAGAGTGTGTGTGTGGACAACACCCCCACCACTGCCCACCAGTGCCCAGCATCAGAGTGTGTGTTTGGACAACACCCCCACCACTGCCCACCAGTGCCCAGCATCAGAGTGTGTGTGTGGATAACACCCCCACCACTGCCCACCAGTGCCCAGCATCAGAGTGTGTGTGTGGATAACACCCCCACCACTGCCCAGCAGTGCCCAGCATCAGAGTGTGTGTGTGGCTGAGACCCCAACCACTGCCCACCAGTGCCCAGCATCAGAGTGTGTGTGTGGACAACACCCCCACCACTGCCCACCAGTGCCCAGCATCAGAGTGTGTGTGTGGCTGAGACCCCCACCACTGCCCACCAGTGCCCAGCATCAGAGTGTGTGTGTGGACAACACCCCCACCACTGCCCACCAGTGCCCAGCATCAGAGTGTGTGTGTGGCCGAGACCCCCACCACTGCCCACCAGTGCCCAGCATCAGAGTGTGTGTGTGGACAACACCCCCACCACTGCCCACTAGTGCCCAGCATCAGTGTGTGTGTGTGTGGCTGAGACCCCCACCACTGCCCACTAGTTCCCAGCATCAGAGTGTGTGTGTGGACAACACCCCCACCACTGCCCACCAGTGCCCAGCATCAGAGTGTGTGTGTGGCTGAGACCCCCACCACTGCCCACCAGTGCCCAGCATCAGAGTGTGTGTGTGGACAACACCCCCACCACTGCCCACCAGTGCCCAGCATCAGAGTGTGTGTGTGGATAACACCCCCACCACTGCCCACCAGTGCCCAGCATCAGAGTGTGTGTGTGGCTGAGACCCCCACCACTGCCCACCAGTGCCCAGCATCAGAGTGTGTGTGTGGATAACACCCCCACCACTGCCCAACAGTGCCCAGCATCAGAGTGTGTGTGTGGCTGAGACCCCCACCACTGCCCACTAGTGCCCAGCATCAGAGTGTGTGTGTGGACAACACCCCCACCACTGCCGACCAGTTCCCAGCATCAGAGTGTGTGTGTGGCTGAGACCCCCACCACTGCCCACCAGTGCCCAGCAACAGAGTGTGTGTGTGGACAACACCCCCACCACTGCCCACCAGTGCCCAGCATCAGAGTGTGTGTGTGGATAACACCCCCACCACTGCCCACCAGTGCCCAGCATCAGAGTGTGTGTGTGGATAACACCCCCACCAGTGCCCACCAGTGCCCAGCATCAGAGTGTGTGTGTGGATAACACCCCCACCACTGCCCACCAGTGCCCAGCATCAGAGTGTGTGTGTGACTGAGACCCCCACCACTGCCCACCAGTGCCCAGCATCAGAGTGTGTGTGTGGACAACACCCCCACCACTGCCCACCAGTGCCCAGCATCAGAGTGTGTGTGTGTGGCTGAGACCCCCACCATTGCCCACCAGTGCCCAGCCTTTACATCAAAAACATACCATTGTTAACCACATTACCATCAGGAGATTGACACATGTCAACATACCTATATTTTAACATCACACCAGCTCCCAGGCACATAGCAGTCACAGACATTATCACACAAACTAAAGTTCAGAAAAAGAAAAGAATTGCTTTATTCAGCTGGCTCAAAATAGAAAAGCAAATAAGAGTCCTTGCTCATTAAAGGCCAATGGCCAGTCCAAAAAAGTCTGAGCAACAGTTTGTGCCTCCATGGGTGTGATCACACCCAAACTTGCCTGCACATGGCATTTAATCCGCTGTGGAAACTATGGGGGCACCATCTGTGGAATCCTCCGGCACCGCATGGACAGGAGAGGGAAGGACAGGTGGAGTGGGTGCTGGTTGGTGCATCGCCGAAAGTAGCTTCAAAAACCTGGCTGCACACCTCTTCCAGTGCGTAAAAACTACCACCTGAACCCGGGGACACATTGGGGGGGATGTAGAGGGCTTTGAGTCTGTTCTACTGGGTGTGTGGATGCGTGTGTGAGGTGTCTCCCCTCTCCCTGTGGGTGTGCCTACATCCCCTTGAGATTGGGTGCGTGGAGCTTTGAGATTCTTATGCTGTGTGTGTGCGCTGGGTGTGTCTGACCTGTGGCGTCGGCGTGTATGCTGTGTAGGTATGTGAGAGGCAGATGTGGATGGGTCTGAAGGATGGGGGGACAGATGCTGCTGGGTGTACAGAGCTGCGGTCAGTGTTGACTCTATGGCAGCCACACTCCGACGTAGATCAGACATGGCCGATGACATGCCCTCCATGAACGACACCAACTGTGTAATCAGTTGTGTATATCCATGGAGGACAGTGAGCATGGATGTCTGACCTACTGCAATCTGCCGGAGTAGGTCCACAGTCTCAGCACTGAGGGCAGCAGGAAACACAGGGGCAGGGGCTGCGGTGCCGGGAACAAAGGAGACACGGGGTCTAGCACGGACCCTAGGGACACTAACGACTGGGAGGTTGGAGATGGTACTGGAGGAGGGGAGGACAGCCAAAGATGAAGAAGTGACCATTGCTGCATATTCCCCCTCCTCCTGAGAGTCTGACACAGGAGTTGTCGGCATGGTAAGATGTGTCAGTCACTTGTCGTCCGGCCTGCAGACTCTCCTCACCCTCCGTGCCACTGCCTCCCTCTGACTCCTCAAAGCAGGTGGCACTGTCGCTGGGTCCCTCTGCCTGGTCCGCGCCTGTGTCTCCTCCAGATTCAGATGATGATGCTGTGGGCAAGGAGAAGAATAAAAACATATCATTCACCTGTACACATCAGACATATCAGCTACAAATCATTTGGGCTCATTTCTAAACATGGCATGCATCATGAGTCACATGACACTGAACTCTGCACAATGATAAGTCTAGTTGTGGCCAATTGTGAGAGACACAACGCTCAATGTATAGTAGGATACAAGCAACAGGCAAGGCAAAAACTTGTATGAGAGACACAATGATGATCCACTGCCTGACAACAGGATAGCTGATGATGCATCACAGCTCATTTACCCACCCTGCCACCCAAACCCAGACCTGGACATGTTTGATTTGCTTAGACCTTGTGCCACATGGGAAAAGTCCTGCCTGAACTGAAATGTGATGCCATCCTGGGACCTGAACCAAGTGTAACATCACCTCACACTGGCATCACAGCTGTTGACACCTAAAGCCTCATTGTGTGGCTGACCATCATTATTAGTTAGAAACAATATTCTACTTATTTGGCGAATATGCACACACGCACTGCCCAGTGTGAGTATGCATAAGCCCAAAATATTGCAAATGTACATTGTGCACCTGTAGCCAACACATGACAATTAGAAAGAGTTCCATGGACAAAGGCCACTGAGGCTGACTCGTGCAGAAAACACATGTTGAGACTCAAGATCAGTGCCAAAATATGAAGAATGGCAGACACAGTGCACATGTGGTGCTACATGTAATGCACCAACAGGTGTCACAGACCCCCCCTCCAACATGATGATGTGCAAAGGAAGATGCATACTGAGACATTGCACCATAGGAGTCCATGTGAAAAACAAACATCAGCCAAAGTGCAGGGCAAATGTGGAGTAGGGCAAGGCATGTAAAGAAGCAGCTGCAAAAACTGGGACATTCTAATGCCAATGCATGGAGTGCCTGTCCGACCACACCACTCAAACTATGGGAGTGTTACCATGCCTTGGAGCACTGCAGGGAGCATGTGACACACATGACAACAAACAGACATGTACCTACCCCCTACTTGCTGCTGTTCCTCCTGCAACTGCCTATGGAGGTCTGGGAACACCACTTCCAGGACCCGGAGTGTTAGACGGGGACCCTGATGGTCGGCCGTCTACTGAGGGAGAGGTCCCCGATGAGGACCACCTCCGGCGATTGTACAGATATGTCACCTCCCTCCCCACAAACAGCCACCACACCAGGTTGAGTTCAATACTTTTATATAAGGTTTGTAGAGCACGGATATTGGCGATACAGGATATCTCGGACCCGAGGGTCCTCTCACTTCTAGTCTCTGTAGGGAAAAGGGGGGTAGCGGGACAGTCTTGGTACCGGGTCGGTACAGGAGGTGGCAAGAGGTGAGCTCACAATCCTCGAGCTGGCGAGTCTGCAAGTCGGGCCGCGGCAGCGCCAGCAGGCCAAGACGATGGTTTCACGAGGCAGAGGGCCGCGGCAGCGCCAGCAGGCCAAGACGATGGTTTCACGAGGCAGAGGGCCGCGGCAGCGCCAGCAGGCCAAGACGATGGTTTCACGAGGCAGAGGGCCGCGGCAGCGCCAGCAGGCCAAGACGATGGTTTCACGAGGCAGAGGGCCGCGGCAGCGCCAGCAGGCCAGTCGCGGATGAGTTCTTCTCGGGTCTCTCGACTCCAGGATACAACTGCCTTCCTGGTCTGGCCCTGCCCCAGTTATAGGTCTGGTCCCCTTTGATGTCCGGACCCTCGCGCCTGGGGGCCGGGAGGTCCGGGATGAGGGAGTCCAGACACCCAGCAGGGGGGTGGAGCCAGCGCCCAGGGCGGCCTGGGGTGATCGACACCTGGCGGAGGAGAGCCGTTGACGATTCCTTCTCCCATTGACTCGCCAAGTGGTCACTCTGCCTCCTGGGAGGAGGTTGGTGCCTCGATGTCGGGGCCGGCCGGGCCCAGGGTTAGGGTCGAGTTGAGGCCACGCGGCCTCGTGCTGTAGTACCCCAAAATGGCGGCTGGGCCGAGGCCGGGGTGCGGATGATGACCCGGGCCAGCTGGGTCCGGAGCTGGTGTCTTGTGGTGGAGGGATTGCAGGTTACTTCGGGTGGTCGCCGGGGGACTCTGGTTGGGGATTCAGGGAGAGCCAGGGTCCGGGTCCCGTTGCGGGGAGGGGGGACAGCCCGACCATGCGGCCTGTCCAACATGCGTCCCCCCCAGCTGAAGGCGGGGAGAGTCAGCCATCTTCCTGGGGACTCTCCTCGCTGAGGCGGAAAAAGCGTGACAGGCCGTCTGCGTTGGCGTGGTCCTGGCCTGGACGATGTTCCACCGTGAAGTCCATCCCCTGTAGGGAGATGGACCAGCGCAACAGCTTCGGGTTCTCCCCCCGCATTTGCATCAGCCATTGCAGGGGTCGGTGGTCTGTTTGCACCCGGAAGTGGGTGCCGAAGAGGTAGGGCCGGAGCTTCTTGAGTGCCCAGACTACGGCGAAGGCCTCCCTCTCAATGGTGCTCCAGCGCTGTTCTCGGGGCAGTAGGCGTCTGCTGATGAAGGCCACTGGTTGGTCGACCCCTTCGGGGTTGAGTTGGGAGAGGACGGCCCCCACACCATGATCGGAGGCGTCCGTCTGCACAATGAATTCCCGGCTGTAGTCGGGAGCTTGGAGCACGGGGGCCGTGCACATGGCGGTCTTCAATTTCTCGAAGGCCGATTGGCAGTCCGGGGTCCAGTTGACTGTTTTGGGGCTCTTCTTGGAGGTGAGCTCTGTGAGGGGCCCCACGATGCTGCCATAGTCCTTCACGAACCGCCGGTAGTATCCGGTGAGCCCCAGGAAGGCCCGGACCTCCGTTTGGGTCGTAGGGGGTTGCCAGGCCTGGATGGCAGCAATCTTGAGCTGGAGGGGGGCCACCAGCCCGCTTCCCACTTGGTGTCCCAGGTAGGTCACGGACCCTTGGCCAACCTGGCACTTGCTGGCCTTGATGGTGAGCCCGGCTTGCTGGAGGGCGTGTAGAACCTCCCGCAGGTGGCGGAGGTGGTCGGTCCAATGATGGCTGTACACAGCAATGTCGTCCAGGTAGGCGGCGCTGAAGTCTTCCAGGCCCGCCAGTACCTGGTTCACCAGCCGTTGGAACGTTGCCGGAGCGTTTTTCATGCCGAAGGGCATTACTTTAAAGTGGTAGTGCCCGTCCGGGGTAGAGAAGGCGGAACGTTCTTGGGCCCTAGGGGTGAGGGCGATCTGCCAGTAGCCCGCCGTTAGGTCGAAGATGCTCAGGTAGCGGGCGGCCCCCATCCGGTCAATTAGCTCATCTGCCCGGGGGATGGGGTGAGCGTCGGTCCTGGTAACTGCATTCAGCCCCCGATAGTCCGCGCAGAACCGGAGCTCAGGGGCAACGCCCGGGGCGGCCGCCTTGGGAACCAGGACGACTGGGCTTGCCCAGGGGCTGTCTGAGGGTTCGATCACTCCTAGGGCCAGCATTTTGGACACCTCGGTCTGGATGCAGGCGCGCACCCGGTCTGGTACGCGGTACGCCCGGTGTCGAATAGGAGGGCTGTCCCCGGTGTCCACATCGTGAAGGCACCAGGGGGTGACTCCGGGTGTGAGGGAGAACAGGGAGGCGAACCGCCTCAGGAGGGCTTGACAGTCTTGGCGTTGCTCCGGGGACAGGGCCTCGGAGAGCTGGACCCCTTCCACTGAGCCATCCCGCTCGAGGGTCCTCAGTAAGTCCGGAAGGGGTTCGGAGTCTTCTTCCGTCCCGTTATCGGTAGCCATCAGGAGGCTGAGTTCGGATCGCACAAAATGGGGTTTGAGCCTGTTGGCATGGAGGACCCGTAGAGGGTTCCGGGCAGTCTCCATGTCGATTAAATAGGTGACGGGCCCCTTGCGTTCGATCACCTTGAAGGGTCCGGACCATTTGTCTTGGAGTGCACAGGGTTCAACCGGGGACATCACCCAGACCCGTTGTCCCGGTTCGAACTCAATGGAGGATGCGTGCTGATCGTACCATCTCTTCATGTCCTCCTGACTGGCCTCGAGATTGGCTTTGGCGGTTTCTCGGAACCGCCGGGTCTGGTTGCGAAGAGCCAGGAGATACCTGTAGATGTCTGGGGGAGTTTTCTGGGGAGGCTGCTCCCAACCTTCCTTGACTAGGCTGAGGGGGCCCCGGACGGGGTGCCCGTACAGGAGTTCAAATGGGCTGAAGCCGAGGGATTTCTGCGGGACCTCCCGATAGGCAAACAGGAGGCATGGAAGTAGCACGTCCCACTGGCGTCGAAGGGGTTCCTCTAGGCCCATAATCATTCCCTTGAGGGTGCGGTTGAACCTCTCGACCAGTCCGTTTCCTTGCGGGTGATAGGGGATCGTGAATTTGTAGGTGACCCCGCATTGTTGCCAGAGAGACTTCATATATCTGGAGATAAAGTTCGTGCCCCTGTCGCTGACGACCTCCCGGGGGAACCCCACCCGGGAGAAGATCCCCATCAGGGCTCGGCCCACCACGGGGGCCGTCACAGTCCGAAGAGGGATGGCCTCGGGATAGCGGGTGGCGTGGTCTACTAGGACCAGGATGAACCGGTGTCCTTGGCCTGTTCGGGGGTCGAGGGGCCCCACAATGTCTATTCCCACTCGTTCGAACGGGGTGGTGACGACAGGAAAGGGTTGTAAAGGTGCTTTGATTTTTCGGCCACTTTTTCCGCTGGCCTGGCAGGTGGGGCAGGCCATGCAGTGGTTGGTGACATCCTTTCGCATTTGGGGCCAGAAAAAATGGGTCACCAGGCGGTCGTAGGTTTTATCCTGTCCCAGGTGTCCGGCAAGGGGGACATCGTGGGCTAAGTTCAGGAGAAAGTCTCGGAAGCGAAGGGGCACCACCAGCACCCGACTGGCTCCTAGTTCTGCAATTTTCTGCTCGCTGTAGAGCAGGTCTTGGTCCCAGTAGATCCAGTGGGCCCCCGAGGTATCCCCTGTGCTCTGGGCCAGGGCTTGCTGCCGGAGTCCTTCGAGAGAGGGACATGTTTTCTGTTCGGCCCGGAATTGTTCCTGAGTGGGGCCTCCCTCCTGACGCCATTGTGCCAGGTCAGGGACATACCGAAGCTGGTCGGATCCTTCTTCTGTTTGGGTCGAGGGACTGGCTTCTGGGGCGGCCTCCTCTGGGACGAGCGCGGGAGGAGGTTCCGGCCACTCGGGCTCTTCTAGACTGGGGACCGCGCGGGCGGTCATGGACCGGGTCGTGACGCAGACCCATTCGGGGAGGCCGAGCATCCCCAGGTGTTCTCTCCGTTCGACGGCTGCCCAGGGAGAGCTTTCGAGGTCGTTTCCTAGGAGGCAATCCACGGGGGCATCATCGCGGACAGTTACCTTTAACATCCCTGTTACTCCTCCCCACTCGAAGGGGACGCAGGCCATGCGACACAGACTTTCGGAGTTGTCTGCTGATCGGACAGGGCAAAGAATGTTCGGCAGGATTTGGTCTGGAGTGACAAGGTGGCGTCGGACCGCCGTTACACTGGCCCCGGTGTCGCGGAGGGCTTCCGCCCGGCGGCCATTAATGTTGACCCACTGGCTGTACTTCTGCGTGTTGGCGGGAAGGGGGGCCCGCGGAATCATCTCTCTCTCCCCCAAGCAGACCAGCGCCATGGCGGCTGGTGCCCACTCAGAGGGGTCGGTCTCGTACTCTTCTTGGTCGTCCGGGATTAGTTCTTCCCCTAGGGCGGCCGCTGCGACCTGGCGGGGGGTAGTGTTCGGATTCTTTGGGCAGTTGGGATCACTGGCGTAGTGGCCGGGCCGCTGGCATCTGTGGCACATAACGTTGGCCCGGAAACCGGCCCGGATGGCCGGGCTCCCTCGGCCGGCCGGGGTCGAGGGGCTGCTTGTGGGCGACAAGGGGCCGGGGTCTCTCCCCCGACCCTGGCCCCCTCCTCCTCCTCCCCGGGGGCGATGGGGCCCTGGGTACGGTCTGGATGATTCGCTGGGTCCGTTCCGGCCAACTCGGGTGCTTTCCCACCGGTCGGCTTCGGCGGCGAGTTGTCGAGGTTCGGTTAGTTTACTGTCCAAGAGGGTTGCCGGAGTTCCACGAAGCAGTTGTTAGACAGGTGCTCCCATACGATAAGGTCAAAAAGTTGTTCGTAGGTGGTCACTTTGTTGCCCTTGATCCACCCTTCGAAGGCTCGACTAAAGAAGTTCACGTACTCCACCCAAGTCGTACCCGGAATCCGTTTGCAGTCGCGGAACCGCTGGCGGTACATCTCGGGTGTGAGCCCGTATCGAGTGAGGAGGGCGGCCTTCATGTGGTCGTAGGATGTCATCAGATGGTCCGGGAGTTGCAGCAGGGCGTCCCGCCCTTCGTTGACAAACCTCCCCCATAACCCGGCTCCCCAGTCGCTCCGTGGAATCCGGTGGGAGGTCATGGCCACCTCATAGGCTTTAAACCACTGCTGTATATCATCGTTCTTGTGGTATTCCCGGATGACATCTTTGGGGATGTGAACCTTGGGCTCGGTAGAGGCAGGCAGGGTCGGTCGTTCGGGGAACCCGAGTTCTTTATTCTGTTTCTGGATTTCCAGTTCCTTGAGATTGCGCTCATGTTCGTACGCTAGTTTCTTTTCCTCTAGCTCTCTCTGTTTTTGCTTCTCTTCTCGCTCCTCTCGGAGCCGTAAGTGTTCCAGAGTTATTTTTTGTTCCGCCAGTTTGAGTTCTCCATCCAAGCGAAGTCTGGCCAGTTCTAATTCGTGGAGTCTGCTTTTTTCTCTTTCTTGGATCTCTTCCAGGGAGAGACCCGCTCTTCTTTCTTCAATTGGTGCGGGGCCCGTCTCGGTTGTTCGTGTTCGGGGTACGGCCGTACCCGTTTCTGCCCAAGCTTCTAGGGCTCGTTTGAAGTCTTCCTTTGTGCTCAGACCTGTGGTTGGAAGGCCAAGTTCTAAGCAATATTGCTTCAGTTCCCGGTGGTTGTAGTCTTCCAATTTTTCCATCTGGAATTTTTCCGTTGTTCCGCTCTCTGTTGTCATGGTGGTTGTGTGTCGTGGGGAGAGTGATTCTCTGTACTATTATGCGTAGGTTCGGATCGCGCCGCTGGCCACCAATGTTAGACGGGGACCCTGAGGGTCGGCCGTCTACTGAGGGAGAGGTCCCCGATGAGGACCACCTCCGGCGATTGTACAGATATGTCACCTCCCTCCCCACAAACAGCCACCACACCAGGTTGAGTTCAATACTTTTATATAAGGTTTGTAGAGCACGGATATTGGCGATACAGGATATCTCGGACCCGAGGGTCCTCTCACTTCTAGTCTCTGTAGGGAAAAGGGGGGTAGCGGGACAGTCTTGGTACCGGGTCGGTACAGGAGGTGGCAAGAGGTGAGCTCACAATCCTCGAGCTGGCGAGTCTGCAAGTCGGGCCGCGGCAGCGCCAGCAGGCCAAGACGATGGTTTCACGAGGCAGAGGGCCGCGGCAGCGCCAGCAGGCCAAGACGATGGTTTCACGAGGCAGAGGGCCGCGGCAGCGCCAGCAGGCCAAGACGATGGTTTCACGAGGCAGAGGGCCGCGGCAGCGCCAGCAGGCCAAGACGATGGTTTCACGAGGCAGAGGGCCGCGGCAGCGCCAGCAGGCCAGTCGCGGATGAGTTCTTCTCGGGTCTCTCGACTCCAGGATACAACTGCCTTCCTGGTCTGGCCCTGCCCCAGTTATAGGTCTGGTCCCCTTTGATGTCCGGACCCTCGCGCCTGGGGGCCGGGAGGTCCGGGATGAGGGAGTCCAGACACCCAGCAGGGGGGTGGAGCCAGCGCCCAGGGCGGCCTGGGGTGATCGACACCTGGCGGAGGAGAGCCGTTGACGATTCCTTCTCCCATTGACTCGCCAAGTGGTCACTCTGCCTCCTGGGAGGAGGTTGGTGCCTCGATGTCGGGGCCGGCCGGGCCCAGGGTTAGGGTCGAGTTGAGGCCACGCGGCCTCGTGCTGTAGTACCCCAATATGGCGGCTGGGCCGAGGCCGGGGTGCGGATGATGACCCGGGCCAGCTGGGTCCGGAGCTGGTGTCTTGTGGTGGAGGGATTGCAGGTTACTTCGGGTGGTCGCCGGGGACTCTGGTTGGGGATTCAGGGAGAGCCAGGGTCCGGGTCCCGTTGCGGGGAGGGGGGACAGCCCGACCATGCGGCCTGTCCAACACGGAGCATGTGGGGGGCGAGGTGGCGGGTGCCGCCATGCCGGCGTGGAGCTTCCAGCTGCAGCTGTACTCTGGCGATGCAGCGGGTCCAGCACCGGATGTCCTGCCACCTCTTCTTGATGTTTCTGAGCCTCCTGCGAGGCCCCCCCTCACTCCTGACAGCCCTGGCGATGTCCACTCAGATTTCACCCTTCTCATGGGCAGATACCTGTCACAAATGTAAAGTAAAAGAGCATCAGTACACCTGGTCCATGTTCCAAAGACACACATATGTGCACAAAATACTTGATGACAACAGGGCATCGTAGGCTCCACACATTTGCATCATTGTCCAGGAGTATGTGGCCTGTGAGCAAACACTACTGCATTACATGCCATTGAAAGGCTACAGATGACATGACGGGCGCTAAACACTCTTAGAGCATGGCACTCACAGAGCAATGTATGCTACATCTGGGTGCACTGCAGCACGTGACACGCTGTCACACACCCCACTACAACAAAGAACCCTGTTGAAACAACACTGTACACCCTGGCACTCACTCCCAACCACATTGCATCTATACACTATACATACACAGTGGCCATAATGTCACACACACAACAGGTGCACACTCCAAGGTATTGCACACATCACTCACCTGATCCCATACAGCTTGCTGTAGTTGGGCAGGAGGGCATCCAGCAGGGCCTTGTTCTCACCATCAGTGAATGCAGGTGCCCTCTCCATGCTCAGCTAATCAGGGTCCAGAGGATTCAGAGACAGCAGCTGTGGTTACCACACCAATGTTGTGCAGGCAAGTGCCCTCCCACAGCCACATGCTGCCTTATATCTGTGCTGCAGAGGCTCTGTGAGTCCAAGGAGTAGTGTGTGATAGGCCACCATAGTTAGTGTTGGAAAGGCGACCCCCGGGGGAGACAGAAGGTGTCTGACTGTCCGCCCGAGTCCCACCTCTCTCTGGGGAATAGGCCGAGCGCCGTAGGGAGGCCTCCTTGGCGAGGCTCCGCTCCTACAATCGTACCAGCAGAGCAATCACACTACTTACAGATAGACGCCACACAGGAAGGATATTCACACGAATCTTTATATAAGTAATCAAAGCAAGTTCTTGGCAGGGTAGCGGCAAGGATCGAGGGATCCGTAAAGTCGTGGTCTCGGGGAAAGGGGGTAGCGGGACAGTCTTGGCACCCACTGGTGCGTGGATAGTTCAAGGGTTCAGGCCGCGACAGCGTCAGCAGGGCCTCGGAGATAGTTCAGCTTGGACAGGCCGCGGCGGCGCCAGCAGGGCCTCGAAGGTGGTTTAGCTTGGTCAGGCCGCGACAGCGTCAGCAGGGCCTCGAAGGGGGTTCAGCTTGGTCAGGCCGCGACAGCGTCAGCAGGGCCTCGAAGGTGGTTCAGCTTGGTCAGGCCGCGACAGCGTCAGCAGGACCTCGAAGGTGGTTCAGCTTGGTCAGGCCGCGACAGCGTCAGCAGGGCCTCGAAGCTAGTTCAGCTTGGTCAGGCCGCGACAGCGTCAGCAGGGCCTCGAAGGTGGTTCCGCTTGGTCAGGCCGCGACAGCGTCAGCAGGGCCTCGAAGATAGTTCCAGGTGCAAGAGTTCGGATCAGGATCAGCCACGACGAGGTCAGCAGGGCTTCGACTCCAGATACAACTGCCGTCTTGATCCGGGGCTGGCCCAGATATAGGACTGGAGGCTTTGATGTCCGGACCCTCGCGCCTGGGGGTCAGAGGGGCCGGGATGAAGGTGTCCAGACACCCAGCAGGGGGGCGGAGCCAGCACCCAGGGAGCCGGGAGAGCGATCGATACCAGGCGTCCGGGGGCGGTGGAAGGCCCATCGAGACTCTCCTCCTCCGGGATCTGGTCGAGTGGCCACTTTACCACCTAGGAGGATCCTGGTGCCTCAATGTCTGGGCTTCGCTGGGGCCGGGCCCGGGATGGCTGCGGCCACGTGTTCGGGGCGTGAGGGTCCCAAGATGGAGTCGGGCCGGAAAGGGTGGCCCGGTCAGGGTGCCAGGCTGGCAGCGTTGGCGAGCAGGTTCTGCCGGGGTACCAGGGAGGGGGAGAGCTGTAGGTGGCCGGGGAGGCTGCTCGCGCCGATGGTTCGTGAATGTGCATGTCAGGGGGGTCGATAGTAGGTAAATGGAGGGCCGATGTCGTCCTGGGCCCTCCATGCGGACGGGGTCGGACCACGCCACGAGGCCGTGTCCAACAGTTAGCATCCTATGTTCCATCCAATCACATCACACATAAGCCCATTACACACATATGCATGGTTTGAAAATTGAGCCTGAGCTGAACAACAACTTTTGCAACATTGTATACTTTTGCCAAACTGAATTTTCTAGAACACCTGTAGGAGGCTAAAAAAACTCTGTATCCATGACAACCTGGTTGCATTTTGATCAGTACACTGTTCCCCTAGATGTTCCCTATGTATTTATTCAAATACCCACACAAGTACGGTGACATTGTCGTTGCTAATGCAACCCATTCAATGGTGTAACGGGGCGTACACACGCACGTACCATTGGGGTACGCTTTGCTCGCGTATGGCTGAAATGCAATAGGGAAACGGGGCGTACACACGCACGTACCATTGGGGTACGCTTTGCTCGCGTATGGCTGAAATGCAATAGGGAAACGAGGCGTACACACGCACGTACCATTGGGGTACGCTTTGCTCGCGTATGGCTGAAATGCAATAGGGAGACGAGGCCTACACACGCACGTACCATTGGGGTACGCTTTGCTCGCGTATGGCTGAAATGAAATAGGGAAACGAGGCCTACACACGCACGCACCATTGGGGTACGCTTTGCTTGCGTATGGCTGAAATGCAATAGGGAAACGAGGCCTATACACACACGTACCATTGGGGTAGAGTGCGTCAGACATGCTCAAGTGAACGATTGTGTAGGCTGCGTCCCTGTCCTCCTTCATGTCACCATTGGGAGAGTGACTCCAGGAAATCACATAGCAGGGATGTAGTCTACACTCATGTCGAGGATGTGGATGCATGCATCAGCATGGCATCCATACATCAGGATGCCCCAGGTGTGGCAGACATTGAAGAAGCACAGGGACTGTGACCTTGTGCCTCAGTTGATGTGTGAAGAGCTGTTGAGACATGTCATTAGTCATTTTGCACTTGTGTTTCACATACATTCAACACTGCGCACCTGAGTAACATCTGCAACATATCGTGATGCACATCAACACTGGAATGGCACACCATTCAGTACAGGGAACTGGCACATGATGACAGCAACATGCCCACTGTCACAGAGGTGTAATAGCCGCACAGCATGACCCTGTGTGACCACGTCATGTGTGTGCCATGTGCGACATTGTGCATGCTGTTTGCATATGAAATGAACAGGTCAGTATCATATTACTCACCTTAGAATATCCCCACATGTCATCCTGGATATGGCAATTTCCGCTCTGCAGTACACTTGTGTGTCGGTAGGCATGTCCTGCGGCTCAGCATGTGTCTTTGGCATTGTGTGTGCCGTGATGACGTTGTCTGAGTACTCATTCGTCACCTCTGCGTGCACACGTCAGGTCCTCTTTTTTCACAACACCAGCGCTGGTCCTGTATAAGTGTAACCTTACTCATTTTTGCCCCAAAATCATAGTACGATCACTTCTGACCATTTCACTTGGATTGTCTGACTCAGGACGGTGCCAATAGGGATGTCCGTTTCAAAGCCTGTGAGGAATGCGAACGACTCATGTTGGTGACTGACCCTCACCGTCTGTGTCTCCACTGTTTTCACGTCAAGCACAACAACAAGAGCTGCTCCGACTGCCGGGACCAGACATATGAATCCAGGTGTGATTGGTCCCACAAGCAGGTCAGACTCCAGCAGTTGGCCCTACACCACAATAGCTCATGGTCTGGACGTAGGACGAGTGCATGGGCGTGGGTGTTGAGACATCAGAGCCCCTGAATTTGACATCAGTCCTCTAGGGCTAAGTCGTCAGGTAACCTTAATAAGTCAGAGATATGTCATCGCACTTCCAAATCATCACAATGCACGTGCAATGCTGCATGGGATTCGAGTGATACCGCCCACGCGGCTCCGTCAGAATTGCAGCCGTCGTAGCCAGCACCACGACCTCCGGTCCCTGCCCTGCATGTGACGCAGGAGGACTAAGTGCACTTCCTCATGTCCATGATGTCCCTCACCCCACCAACGGCCTACGCGGCGGCTTCTGGTCCAGCGGACCCGTCTGGGGGCACAAGCGCGTTTGGTGATTTGCCCCTGACGCCATCACTCGCTTTGTCCCTGACGCAGGCGGCACATACGTCCCAGAACCGCTGGGACAGACAGGATCTGAATGTTCATCCTGGTCCACGCTGGTTCACCTCACAACCTCACTGGCAACTATCCCCCAGGTGTCAGCCTTGGCGCCGTTCTCGGGTGGTGCTGTCCCCGATACCACACACTGTACGGCTCCGGCGTGGGAACTGTGCGGCAGAACACCGCTATTAATGCTGCATGGTGAGTTAAACTTCAACGAGCCAGGCACAGCTCATTACAACCCTGAATATCAGGGAATGGGTGTTAATAAGTATTGGGAGGGTCATGAAGACCCACTGACACATGAGTGTCAGTCCCAAGACGACAGGACAGGTGGACTGGGGGATGCAAGTGGTCTGGACACCTAGCCAGACACTGGTGATGTCTCTACTCCAAACGTGTTTTTGGATGAGGGGGCAACGTACAGTGTTGTATTTACGTGGGCGGCCGGAGCCTTGCCCCTTCATCTCCCCGTTGCCGCCGTGAGGACCAACCTCCTCACTGAGGTACTTAAACTCCACTCACGCTATACTGAGCCTCTGCAGGCCTATCTTGAGGAATGTACTGTATCTATATTGGCCAGCATGTACAGGCACGCAGCATGTTTGGCTGTAGATAGGCACGTTGTCAGACGCCCACACCCCTCCCCAGACTGACCATGTTCCCTGTCCTCCCACCCCACCCCAGAGAGCATGGGCATCCTGGCCTCCAAATCACAGACCACATTCCCGTTAGCTCCGCTGTAGAGGGTATCCAAGAGGTATGAGCACTATGGAAAGATGTCATCATCCTCCCTGAGTCTGGGAGTGAGATCTTCCAACATCACATGCCTCTTTGTCCGCTACCCACACTCTCTGTGGGACATGGTTGTGTAACTGCTGGCAGAGTGTGCGTTGTAGGTACGGGCAATACTTGGCCACGCCCTTGTAGGATGCCAATCAGCGACACCGTCTTTTTTCCGGTGTGGCCTGGATAGCCCCGACTCACTGGGCAGATCAATGGCATCCAGGGAGGCAAATTTGTCAAAAGCTTGGTATGTATTCAAAGTCGGGAATATGCTACTAACTACTGTTCCTTACTGATATTTTGTTACAAAAGGTAAGTAACTAGTCCATACAGTTCAGTACATCTGCTATAGGAGCATCTATGTTGTGTCCTTGGCGTAATGACGGGTTTCTAATGTACGCATACCATACCACTTGTGTTAATGAACCGCTCATATGTGTGATGTGATGTGTGATGGCATCACAGACCATTTGTGACAAATCAAACATTTATGCTGTATGATGATGGTCATGTAATAGTTAGGGAAAGTTCACTCCGCAACATGACTAAGGCAGAACTGTGCAAATGATGGCACATGTGGTGTGTGTGTGTGTGTATTGCTGTCAGCTGTCTGGATGTGCAGACAACCTCCTACTGACATTCACATGACGTGTGTCACTGACATGATACATTGTCATGCTCACTAAGACCTTTCCATCAGATCATTTGTATGCATGTCATATCCATTCCACACACCACAGGTCTTTTACTTTTCACGGAGGAGTGGCTGGGAGCTGGCACATGTTACATCAGTGTGTATCCCACGCCACACTCCAAATTGTCTAGATTATTTGAAGCAGTGTTGCTTGTGCCATGTACATTGTTATTGTCTTAGTCAGACAGTTGAAGACATTTTTGATAAATTGTGTATTGCAGGGCACCCCCTCTGGAAAGGCCGTTGCCTGACTTGGAAGCCATGAGGGAGCGCAATTGCATCCGTCGTTATCGCTTCAACAGACAGTTGATCAAGGACCTGACGGACAGGCTGAAGGCTCACCTACAACCACGCCACAGGTATCCAACTGCGCTGACACCCAAGGTAAAGGTGATGGCAGCCCTCCATTTCTTTGCCACAGGTATGTTCCAATTTACCATAGCTGATGTGGGAGGGATGTCTCAGACAATGTTCAGCCGTGTATTGACGAATGTATTGTCTGCTATGTTGCTCCACCTTGATGAATTCATCACATTCCCTACTCCAGAACAGTTGACAGATGTCAAGGGGGAATTCTTTGCCCTGGGACGCATGCCTCATGTAATTGGTGCAATTCATGGTACACATGTTACTCTGGTGCCACCACAGGCTCAGGAGCAAGCGTATGTGTTGGACCCGGCCTCGTGGCGCGGTCCGCTGCTGTCCCTCCACACCCTGCGAGCGCAGGCCTGCCACCTGAGTTCCCTGTGCAGCCTCTCCGTCAGCATAACCTGCCCCCGAACCTGGTCGTTCTACTCCCGATAAGCCCTGACCCTCGTAACCCACGACCAGGCCTGACTATCCCGTCCCACTCCCGGCTCCGAGCGCCTAACCATTGCATGCCCCACAAGGCCCGGCAGCCATTTTCCCTTCCCGAGATCCCTGTCTCCCTGGGCCTAGCGTGACCCCGGGCCCAGCGAAACCCAGACTCCAAAGGCGCGCCAGTCCCGGCTGGGGGGTAAAGGGATCCCCGAGTGAGATAAGCCAGGGAGTTTCGATGGCAGCTCCGGCCTCCCCTGAGAGACCGGTATCTGTCACACCTCTGGCCTTCCCTGGTGGGCCAGGTTCGTTCGCACCTCTGGCCTCCTCCAGTGCTGGCTCCAGACCCGCTGGCGTCTGGGACCCATCGTCAAAGGATCAAAGAGCCAACCGCCGGACCTCGCCAACGACCAGCCCCCCAGGGCATGAGACCTCCGCCTGCGAGGGTCCGGACATCAAAGGGCCAATGGACTATATCGGTGCCCGCTCGACAACTAGCGGGCAGTAGTATCTTGAACTTGAAGCCCTGCTGATCTGATCGCGGCTGACCCTGAGACAAACTCAACCTCGCATCCTTGAGCCCTGCTGACGCTGTCGCGGCTCCCTCTTCGCGACAAGGAACTGAACCACCTGAGCCCTGCTGACGCTGTTGCGGCTCGAGCTGAACTTGCAACCATCGGAGCCCTGCTGACGCTGTCGCGGCTTGTCCTCTCTAAGACCTCAGAGCCCTGCTGACGCTGTCGCGGCTCGAGCTGAACTTGCAACCATCGGAGCCCTGCTGACGCTGTCGCGGCTCGTCCTCTCTAAGACCTCGGAGCCCTGCTGACGCTGTCGCGGCCCCTCAAGACCCTCTCCGGACCGAGCCCTGCTAACCTCGTCGCGGCTCGAGGAGTACTCGGGTCCGGCCGGACCATCGAGACCACCATCACGACCCGAGCCGACTCAACGTGAGTGAAGCAGCCAGTACAACCATCATCCCGTATCCCCCGGCTCGAGGATTGAGAGCTGTGCGTAGGGTACGCATCGTATTGGCCCAAAGGCTAAAGACTGTCCCGCTTCCCTCTTCCCGAATCCTCAGAGACTCTGTGATTCCTCGATCCTTTCTGTACATGAGAGTGCGTCCTTCTTTTTACTGCATATAAAGAACTTGTCATTGAAATTCCACATTGTGGTGTCTGTTCGTAAGTGTGGTGTGAGCTCAGTGTGTACGATCCTAGACTCGAAGTCCTCCCCGGTGAGGACCTCACAATAAGACTCGGCAAGATCTGTGGGAGAGGTGGGTCCCGGGGTGGTTGGGTGAGTACAACCTGGCCCTCTGAGATCGCCCCTTCTAACAGTATGGCAACAGGAAACACTACCACTCAATAAATGCCCTGGTGGTGTGTCTTGCCACATGATTATCTCACATGTTTGTGCACGTTTTCCAGGATCGTGCCACAATGCTTTCATCATGAGGCGTAGCAGGGTACCACAGATGATGCTGCAGCTGCACAACCACCGGGCATGTCTTGTTGGTGAGTATACCCTGTCAGCTATGTATGTCAGTATGTCACAACTTCATGATCTGCATCATATTACACACTCATTTCCATGATGTCAATTTGCAGGAGACGCTGGATATCCAAACATGCCGTGGTTAATGACTCCGCTACGCAACCCCAGGACAGCTTCAGACCAGCGGTACAACAATGCTCATGGGAAGACCAGGCGGGTGATCGAGCGAACATTTGGACTCCTGAAGAGCCGGTTCAGGTGCCTGGACAAGACAGGCGGAGCCCTCCAATACAGCCCACGCAAGGTGTGTGACATCTTCACCGTGTGCTGCATGCTACACAACATGGCAGTGGAGAAGGCCGTGCCACTCTACCTTGATCCTGATGAGCTGGAGCATCCGCCCGTTGAGGATGAAGGCCTTGCCCAGGATGCCAGTGACGAGGAGGATGAAGATCATATCCGGAGTCACCTCATCCGCAACTTCTTTTCATAATGGTGAGTCATAGCAGCTTTTATGTAAAACATGTACTATAGAGTTGCATGGGTAGCATGCTGTGTATGCAACAGACTGTATGCAAGGTCACTTGGATGTTTGTTGTGCAGTGTCACACAGGTGCAGATGTAATGCAACACACATACGTGCTATGTGTGTACTTGGAATTTACAGGTGTACTACAACATCTGGATATTCTACAGGACATTGTCAAAATGACATTATACAGAACTTGACCCCTGTGTGCCACTCTCATCCATAGCTCGCCCTGCCTGTTGTCCATTGGGGTCATCGTGGTCATCCTGCTATTGCTCATTATGATTGCAACGTCAGCCAAATCAACGGAGCATGCATGGACATGTGGAGAAGTCAATTTGGGTAAGGACTCATATGAGGATGTTTAGCGTTGGTATGTTTTGAAACGTGTGGTACATGTTCATGTGCATGTAGTGAGACCATGCATACATGCAACAACATTATGTTACTTATTACATGTATGCCCACTCCCATGACAGGATAGTCACCCCATCTGACTGTCATCTGTTGTAGTTTGAGACTCTGGTGAATGCATCAATGTGTGTAGACATTGACACTGCAACATTGCATATACCATGGCTTGACATTGTGTCAGAGGTCACAACCGCGGACTCTGTGGGGGATTGCAGCCTCACCGTGTGCATTAGAATGTGACTGGATCCTCACCTCCAGCTTGTGGGCCAGTCCAGTTTGATTACCATCAAACCATGTCGTGTAGATGTGGCCCAGTGTATGTTCCACATGTTAAGACAACTGTCCTGTGATTCTGTTTACATGGATGCATTGCCCCTTGTTGCAGTATATCATGTCACTGTCATGTCGTTACCTCAGTGCAGGTTGAAAATACTGCTACGCCATCCTTCACAGTGAGTAGCAGTTCTGTTTTGATTCACATGATGCCATGTATGTTTTGCATGAGAAATGAAAATGTTGGGATGATGCATATGTGATTTATTGTGTTGCACCAGTGGAGTGCAGTCATTCACATGAATCTCTAGTCCCGTGCAGCATTTCTGTGCAATGGTAGGGTCTCATTATGTGGCTTACATCAACATCACTTGCAGTTGATATTTCTTCTACCTGCATATCATGTTTAGCACAGTAATGCAAACTTAGCTTCATCATCATATGTGATTCTTACAGCTGTTGTGGGTGAAGTCACGTTTGCCTACATGTCCCTTATGGGTACCCATAATCAAATACAGATATTACAGTTAGCGTAAGTAGCATTGCCATATGTTTCCATTTGTTTGTAAGGTCCACCTCATCTGAGCCAGTGAATGAGTTTTTAACAACATAGATCTCATTGCATGGTAGCTCACTTGTGAGCGTTACACAAGACTCTAATGGATGACAGACTGTCCTAGGTTTTATGTGTCCGTGTCATAGCATCGGATCTTATGTGATAGCATGATTATTAATCTAAAATTGTCTCCAGTCAGTACACTTCACAGGTGTGACTCGTACAGTGTATCAAATGAGGTTTTTGTAGTGTCAGTGACATGAGAATGTACTCCTAATGGTTATTTTCCTCTGTTTCAGGTCTCCCTCCCAGCAGTTCCCATCCTCTCCTTCCCTCGCCAGATCACCCTTTTGTGTCTGTCGTTTGTACTCAGACCAATGGGCTATTTGGAGGTGGAACCCTTTAAGCATCACACCACTCTGATGAAGAAAGGTACGGCCAGTCCTTGACAGGCTTGTAGCTAATAGTACTGCTGCATTACAGGTGACATCATTAATAGTGTTATTTGGACTTCTTGCCAATGCACATGTATGTTTGATAATGCTCCATGGGCTCACAATGTAAATAATCATGTTGTGCATGACGTCTGACTTCTACAGAATATTGTGCCACCTTGATGTCAACGCACATGTCCTTCTAATGTGCATGTATACTATTTGGCATGAAGTAAGCTTATGCTTGTTATGTGTTTACGTGTACAGTGACCACACGCATGGTGTTGGGGAAGGCTAGAATACTATGTTGTGTGTGAGGTAGATGGCTTTGTAGCTGCTGTTTAGCTTTGAACACACTAGCTGTAGTCTACACCTGCTGACGCTGTGTGTCCTGTGCCCCACTTGTCCGTAAGGGCCCTGATCCAGTGACTGTGATCTTTGGTGATTACTGTGCCATTTTATTTGCAGTGACCCTGAGTGAGGCAGACACTCCTGCCTTCACATACACATGTCACTTTGTGGCTTGCCAATGCCCTTGTGGTATTTGCTTGTTTAGCAAGTTGTCACACCCCTCCTGCCGTCATGTCTTCACTCATTGCTGCTGCTGCATACACATCCATCCATTTATAGAGCATGCTCCTGCCACCCTACACACAGACCACACCAGACAATCACCCTCCTGGTATCACAATGCTTCAAACTCAGCCATTGCAGCTTCTATGCCTGTGTGTGCAACACATACTGGCACAACTATGCAGATTCACATGACATTGGGTCTACGTACCACCAGGTCATGTGCCATGTACAGCACACACACACCTTCCATAGGCACAATATTGTATAGTGTTACCTTGTCAACACCACAACAGCAAAAATCTGCTTGCTTACAGTCACGTGGCAGTACACAACCTGCTCACACCACTTCAACATAGCTGTCACAGTCAGTCAAGTAGCCACATGGGACACACACCATGACCACGTCTCTTGGGTGTGGTGTGATTTCCCCGTTCTGGTGTAGGTATTTGTCAGACGTGTGTAGTTGTTCTGTATGCGTTGCTCCCATAACAGTAGTATAGTACTTGTAGCTACATAGGGGTAGGTCACCTATTCAGGTGTGCTTGTGTAGAGTGCTACAACCCATTGCCCACGCAGTCTGTCCTGCCACCCTTGTCCTGTGCGCCATTCGTCACATCCACAGTACTGCATCATGCTGATGATAGTTCACATACCTGAGGACACAGTTGTAGGTACTCCCTAAGTGGACTACTAGTTTTGTCACACTGATCTGTACACCTCAAAGTGACTCTCCTGGGCCTGCCTGTGATAGCAGTTTTGGGATCCAAGCCCCCCTCCAGCATTTACTATCCGACACAAGTGTGTCTTTCCATCCATGTATGTAGTTGTTAGGAATTTCTGACCGATGTGTGTCCTCACTCAGATTCTGATCCAAGTTTGGAGATGGCTGCTGTTTGTTGGATACCCTTGCATTTTATACATTTGCACACACATATCAATTTATGCTGTGGTACAAAGATAACTCACCAAATGCGTATGAGGTTTAGAATATTTATTGGGTGATCTTGTGCAGGAAACATGAATAGGTGCTGTACAGAAAGGGGTGGAATCCAAAGTTCACTGCTGGAGATGAGATGCGTTACAGTTTCAGTCAACAGAGTCCAGGCCACAGTGCTTGGCATCATTGGGCAGACTGTGACCAGCAAGTCCATGTGGGAGAGTCTCATAGGGGATGCTGTTGCACCCAGGGGCAATATGCCAGGTCCAGTGTCCTGGGAGATGTGCATTTCCCACTGCCCCTCAACATCTTAGCCGTGGACGACCCACCTTCCTTGGGGGACCCTCACGTGTAGGCATGGACGATGCACGGGACGCTACGTCAGAGAGTTCCTCCTCCTCCTCCTCCCTCCCTGTGGCTGGTGTCGCACTTCGCCGTGATGTTGCTGGCCTTGAGAAACAGGGAGGGTGCTGCATGTTGGCAGCTATCTGACGTAGAGATTGGCTTATTTCCCGATGCACCATCAAGAGCTGAGCCAGACTTGCCTCCACCATAATGTAGGTCTTGCCTGGCTATTTGCTCTGCCTGCTGTTGTTTCACCTGGTTGAGGGCCTCCGCAAGCTGGCTTACCACCTTGGTGTCCCGCCGGTATGCCTCCAGGATGTTAGTGAGTTCAGGCATACCGGGAGCTGCAGCTGACTGGCCAGAATCTCGCCTCCGCCTTAAGCCACTCCCACCACCCTGACCCACATGAGCACGGCCTGCGCTTGTGGGCACATCCGATCGACAGGCCCCCCGAGTGCTGGCAGGGTGGAGGTTGTCTGCAACCTCAGGGGCGCCCGACAAAGGGTGTCCCTCATTTTCAGACAGGCTCTCTTTTGGATCATGGGCACGGCTCTGACCTGTCTGCTGGGATGTGGTGGGAATGGGTCCGGTGGTTGGCTGAGATGTAGCTGGTACAGTTGCTGCAGGGGTTTGTGATCCAGAGGAGCCAGGTTGGTTGGGGTCATCCACTGTGCGTTGAGGGGCGTCGCTGTCAGTGGGGTCTGGGTCCTGCTGAGCCTGGGACTGGGATCCTTCTCCCCCCTTGTTGGGGGGGGCTCCACACGTTCCCCTGTGTGTGGGAGAGACAGACACTGTTAAGGCACTATCAAGTGACATCTTGTTTAGTTATCCATTATCAGCATCACAGTTCCACAAGCTTTACATTGTTGACATTGTTCAGTTGTGTATGTAGTGGTAGTAAATTGACATGTACTCTGGGGTATTTTCATTCTTCCATTCTCTTGACAATGACTGACACAGCCATTGCTGTGTCTTGTCTTGCCGGCACAACACGTGTAAAGCATTGCTCAGGTTGACGCAACATCCAGGATACGGTGTAAATCCTTATGTCTGCGTCGAGCATGCACAGAGTTTAGATGCCGCATGTTGATGTAAGAGACAGAGTATCATTAATTTGCATGACATCTACTACTTTGGATGTCTTTTGCTGTTCCGTGATGGCCAAACAATGCCAACACCCCTGGACCTGTACACACACAGTTATAGATCATGGCTTTTGAACTTGGCACTTCTCAAAGACGCATCACCTTGTCAATACCCATGTCCATGTTGGTACTTAAGTGCATCCACAATGTTCATGAGATGGTGCACATGCATTGTTTGAGAGGCACAATGGACTGGAGCATCTGCAATGTGCATGTATGAGTTGTATGCGTATTCATATAAGTAAGTGTTTTGTTGTGGTACATGACAATTGGGACAGTGTTGCACTCCAATGCCTGTCCCCAGGGGATGAGTTTCTGTAAGGGGGGTGTATGACAGGCCATGCTAGTAGTTTGTGTGTGAATTGCAAGCGTCCATCGTTCATGATTTGGCTGCCCCCTGATGTAGCATGCTGGCATATTTGTGGTTTTGTGTTCATGCACAGGATGTGTGACCTTGTCCTGGTGCATGTGTTTGCAGTGATCACAGGAGGGACTTGTGCTGCCTACACCTGTGCCCATTGTGTACTACAGAGCTTTCCGAGATGTGTGTCCTGACACAGTACAGTGTTGCCTGCAAATGGTGGGTGTGTTACAGGCACTTAGTAGATGACTGCTGGTACTTAGGAGACATCCCTAAACATTCTGCTCTATGGTGTTTGTAAGGCCTGTGCAGTGCTTGGGTGCAACTGTTTGTGTGTCCAGGGAGCTGCGTTGAGGTGACAGAGGGAGAGGGCCACAGAGGGAGAGGGCAACAGTGGGAGTGGGCGACAGAGGGAGAGTGCAACAGTGGGAGAGGGCGACAGTGGGAGAGGGTGACAGAGGGAGAGGGCGACAGAGGGAGAGGGCAACAGTGTTAAATGTTAAAATGTTAAATGTCGTATACTTGTATAGCGCACAGCTGCCCCAGCAAAGGGGCGTCCCGGCGCTGTATACCGCTGGGGAACCCATCCTGTCTTTCCCTGTGAGATTGTCCCTCCTGGGCATCTCCAAGGTGTAGACAAGCATCCCCAGCGCTGATGGGGCCGTTAGTAGAGATTAAGCAAGCTATTGCCCAGAGTTGCTGAGTGGGACCCATGGTTGGAGTAGGCACCGAGGCGAGAATTATCGAGTCCGCTGACCATTGGCCCAAGACCCTGCCGCATCGGGAATCAAACCCTGGTCCCGGGCTGACCTCTGCTTCCGGGTCTGCCGCCTCTAACCAGTGAGCCACACCACTCCACTGTGGGAGAGGGCGACACTGGGAGAGGGCGACAGAGGGAGAGGGCGACAGTGGGAGCGGGCGACAGTGCGAGAGGGCGACAGAGGGAGAGGGCGACAGTGGGAGAGGGCGGCAGAGGGAGAGGGCAACAGTGGGAGAGGGCGACAGTGGGAGAGGGCGACAGTGGGAGAGGGCGACAGTGGGAGAGGGCGACAGTGGGAGAGGGCGACAGTGGGAGACGGCGACAGTTGGAGAGGGCGACAGAGGGAGAGGGCGACAGTGGGAGAGGGCGACAGTGGGAGAGGGCGACAGAGGGAAAGGGCGACAGAGGGAGAGGGCAACAGTGGGAGAGGGCGACAGTGGGAAAGTGCAACAGTGGGAGAGGGCGACAGTGGGAGAGGGCGACAGAGGGAGAGGGCGACAGAGGGAGAGGGCGACAGTGGGAGAGGGCGACAGTGGGAGAGGGCGACAGAGGGAGAGGGCAACAGAGGGAGAGGGCAACAGTGGGAGAGGGCGACAGTGGGAGAGTGCAACAGTGGGAGAGGGCGACAGTGGGAGAGGGCGACAGAGGGAGAGGGCGACAGAGGGAGAGGGCGACAGAGGGAGAGGGCAACAGTGGGAGAGGACGACAGTGGGAGAGTGCAACAGTGGGAGAGGGCGACAGTGGGAGAGGGCGACAGTGGGAGAGTGCAACAGTGGGAGAGGGCAACAGTGGGAGAGGGCGACAGTGGGAGAGTGCAACAGTGGGAGAGGGCGACAGTGGGAGAGGGCGACAGTGGGAGACTGCAACAGTGGGAGAGGGCGACAGTGGGAGAGGACGACAGTGGGAGAGGGCGACAGAGGGAGAGGGCGACAGAGGGAGAGGGCGACAGAGGGAGAGGGCAACAGTGGGAGAGGGCGAAAGTGGGAGAGTGCAACAGTGGGAGAGGGCAACAGTGGGAGAGGGTGACAGTGGGAGAGTGCAACAGTGGGAGAGGGCGACAGTGGGCGAGGGCGACAGTGGTAGAGTGCAACCGTGGGAGAGGGCGACAGTGGGAGAGGGCGACAGTGGGAGACTGCAACAGTGGGAGAGGGCGACAGTGGGAGAGGACGACAGTGGGAGAGGGCGACAGAGGGAGAGGGCGACAGTGGGAGAGGGCGACAGTGGGAGAGTGCAACAGTGGGAGAGGGCGACAGTGGGAGAGGGCGACAGTGGGAGAGTGCAACAGTGGGAGAGGGCAACAGTGGGAGAGGGCGACAGTGGGAGACTGCAACAGTGGGAGAGAGCGACAGTGGGAGAGGACGACAGTGGGAGAGGGCGACAGAGGGAGAGGGCAACAGAGGGAGAGGGCGACAGAGGGAGAAGGCAACAGTGGGAGAGGGCGACAGTGGGAGAGGGAGACAGGGATGTAGACAAGTTGTTTGTGCTTGCTCGCTTGCTACACTGCCTTAATGTGTCACAAAATATTGCATCTCTGGAAGGTGTGTCCGCAACATGAAATTGTTTAGGAGCTGTGGTCTACTATCTTGTGTGATATTTCCCTATCCCTGTACATTGGGCATGGTGCTTGGGTGAGGCCCTGGGACATATGGGATGAGAGCAGCCTCCTACCCTCCACCTTCCACCCTTTGTGGCTCCCACTTGCAACAAACCACATTTTGTTGTGTCCTGAACTCAACGGCTCCTTCTATTCCATGTACTCCCACCGGTGGCAGCAGGGCCATGAATCTCTCCTCCCAGGGATGGTGTATCAGGAGGTCTGCGGGGACCACCACCTCCAGTGTGGTGTGCAGAGGCGTAGTCCTGGTCCATTTTCTTCTTCACCATCCTCCGCAGCTCATACCACCTGGACTGGCATTCCATACTGGTGCGCCTGATGGGTGCAACAGCATTGACCCGGTCTACGATCCTCTCCCACAGGCGTGTTTTTTCTGCCAGGCTGGTCTGTCTGACCAATGCGCCAAACAGCTGTGGCTCGACTCTGATGACTTCATCTGTAAGTATCTCATTCTCCGGGTTAGTGAACTTTGGATTCTTGTGTGTGGTCATGGTGTGGGGTGTATGTGATTGAGGGTGTGATGGTGTGTATGGATGAGGGTGTGTGGTTGTGATTGTGAAGGGGGTGGTGTGGGTGTAGATGTGATAGGGTGTATGTGTGAAGGTATGTGGCTGCAATTGTTGGTGTGCTCTCAGTTTCTTCGCAATAATGGGTATGTTGCAAAGGTTGATGGGTTGTATGTGTGGACCCTTTTATTGGTCAAATAGTGGGTGTGGCTTAATTTGAATTGGTTGTGTGTGTGTTATATGGGGTGGGTGTTAGTGTTGACCTAAGTTTGGCTGTGACCAGGACATTGATTCTCAATGGTGTGTACACAGGAGACATGTTCAGTGTTGTTGTGCGACTTGTTTGCAAAGTCCTTGTGCTGGTTTGGGTGTTGGCGTTATGTGTGCGTGTCGTACTTGTGCATGCGATCGACTGGTACGGGCCGTTGGCGGGTGGGGGTGTTCGCGTGGGCTTGTTGGGGGGGTGTGCGTGTCATACTTGTGCGTGCGGTTGACTGGCACGGGCCGTTGGCGGGTGGGGGGGCGTGCGTGTTGGGGGGGTGTGCGTGTCGTACTTGTGCGTGCGATTGACTAGTACGGGCCGTTGGCGGGTGGGGGTGTTCGTGTAGGGGGGTGTGCGTGTCGTACTTGTGCGTGTGATTGACTGGTACGGGCCGTTGGCGGGTGGGGGTGTTTGCGTAGGCTTGTTGGGGGGGTGTGCGTGTCGTACTTGTGCGTGCGATCGACTTGTACGGGCTGTTGGCGGGTGGGGGTGTTCGCGTAGGGGGGTGTGCGTGTCATACTTGTGCGTGCGATCGACTGGTACGGGCCGTTGGCGGGTGGGGGTGATCGCGTAGGGGGTGTGCGTGTCATACTTGTGCGTGCGATTGACTGGTACGGGCCGTTGGCGGGTGGGGTGTTCGCATGGGCTTGTTGGGGGGGTGTGCATGTCGTACTTGTACGTGCGATTGACTGGTACAGGCCGTTGGCGGGTGGGGTGTTTGCGTGGGCTTGTTGGGGGGTGTGCGTGTCGTACTTGTACGTCCCGTTGACTTGTACCGGCCGTTGGCGGGTGGGGTGTTCGCGTAGGGGGGGTGCGTGTCGTACTTGTGCGTGCGATCGACTGGTATGGGCCGTTGGCGGGTGCGGGTGTTCGCGGGGGCTTGTTGGGGGGGGTGCGTGTCGTACTTGTGCTTGAGCGAGGGGTACACGTGTGGTATGTGTTGACGCTGCTTGATGCGAGCCGAAAATTGCCGTCCGAATCATTATTCAAGTGCAAAAACTTTGTTCCGTACGAATCGCTGTCAGGCTTCTCGTACAGGATTGTACTAGTGTGTTTGTACGGCCTGGTTACGAATCGTACGGTAGGTTTCCCGATGCATAATCGTACGGATCATCGACTGTGATTCGGACGGTTCGATGATATTCGTACGGAATTCGACGGGAACGGATCGGAATTCGCAGGTTGGACGGAAAGTTCTCATTCGTACGGATTCGGATACGAATGCGAATCGTACGGCGGAATATTTTACCGGATCGGAATCGAGGCCTTAGTGTCCAGCACTTTCCCTGAGTTAAGTCAGATTTGATTAGCAATAGTAAATGTTGCCCCTTTAGTGTCCAAAAATCTCCCTGATATAATTTGATTTGCAGTGGGAATAGTTAATGTTGCTTTTTTGGTTTCCAGCACTTTCCCTGTGTTAAGTTAGATTGGAGTGGGAATAGTTGATGTTTTCCCTTTAGAGTCCAACTCATTCCCTGACTTATTTTGTGTTGCAGTAGGAATAGTATATTTAACCCTTTTAGGGGCATATTCACAAGGAGCTATCGCCAAATTAACAGCACTTTATCACAGCCAAAGTAGTGATAAATTTACCCCCCCATTCACAAGTGGTGCTAAAAGCTCACAGCACCAGTTTCCCCGTGATAGCAGCCGCAAAAAACATCGCCATAAAGGACTCCCGCAACTATCGCTAATGAAATGCAGAGTAGGCGTTCCCGTGCAAAAACCCGCGACAACACCACACCTCAACATTCACAACGACCAGCCAGATCGGCGATAAGAACACAATACATGCGATAAGGCTCCTTAGAAACAGGAAATGAACGCCTGCTCTGACCTGGTGTAAAGTCGGACCACATCCTGCACCACAAAAGAGAGCCCAGCCCACAGCTACACCTGAAGACAAACAGATGCCATGGAGCAACTGAACATGCAGCACGGACACACAAGAGGGCCACAACACCCACCGACACCACCCCCAGGACCACCCCTCCCTGGCACCCCTGACCAAAGACATGCCACATCAGCTACACTTAAACATTAACGAAATAATCCGCCTGATGTCGCACAATCACAACTGGTGACATGCATGTGTTGTCACAGAAATGAGCATCACACATACACTTTCGAATCAATGAATGAAACTTTATTGAAATGAACACTGAAATTAAATGAAGACACATAGCGGCCCCCCTCGGGACAAACCCTAGGTCACAGCCTGCAAGACAAAAAACATGATGAGAAGGTGTGTCCTACACATAACAAATCACAGAGAGGAGTAGAGAGACAGAAGAAGAGAGGGGGAGAGAAAGAGAGAGCGAAGAAGAGAGGGGGAGAGAGAGAAGAAGAGAGGGGGAGAGAGAGAAGACGAGAGGGGGAGAAAGAGAGAAGAGAGGGAGAGAGAGAGAGAAGAAGAGAGGGGGAGCTAGAGAGAAGAGGGAGAGAGAGAGAGATTGCCGCCCCTGCGTACCCAGGCCACACTGCTCACCTGCTGCCACTGGTGTGTCTCCAACCATTTGCCGGTATGTATAGCAGTACACCAGGTCACACATCAGAGTCAGAGCCGTCATCTGAAACAGAGTTCAGATACATGACTGGCACAGTACACACACCTGCACAAGACAACATCACCCGTCCGCCCATGCACACGCAGGCAGAGGCATCCTAGCCCCTCCCGTCGCCCATCGGAGCATGCCCACCCATACGCTCCCAGGCCCCATTGCTCACCTTCCGCCACCGGCGTGTAGACAGCAGGTCCCACCACATGCCGCTGCAAGCCACAAGCCAGAGGTCCGCGGACATGGCACCCTCCCCACCATGCAGCCACGCTGCTCAGGTCACCATGGCATAGGACATACCAGGGCACCCGGCAACATCGCAGCCTGCACAGTCGCTCAGCCCAATAGGTGTCACTAACTCTGTGATCCCGGAAGCAAGGCCATGTAGCGGTAAGCCACGCAGCCCGCTGGTCGGCCTACACTGAGGTCCAGCAAGGCACACAAATCCTGAACAGTCCGGACCGCCGGGACAGGGCATCATCGCAGGCTGCACACCTGCTCAGCAGCTTAAGGTGCCAATGACTCAGTGCACCCAAAGTCACCGTCCTGTGGCATAGTGCCTTTGCCGTCCGCAATGCAGCGTGTGCCACAAACCCTGTTCAACCCCAGTCACCGTCCTCTGGCGGGGTGCCTGTGCAGTCCGTAATGCAGCATGTGCCACAAACCCTGTTCAACCCCAGTCAGCGCCACATGGTGGTAGGACTCAAGGCCTCAGGTCCGTCATCCAGTTACCACCGGCAGAGGGGTATGTGACGTAGTCGGCCCCTTCCATTTGGAGGGCACACGTCCTGTGACGCCTGTGCCGGATGGGTGTGGTATGCATGCAAACCTGCCCTCAGGGAGCGGCTGTGACATGCTGACAACTAGACCAGTGACATGCACACCACCAGCGAGTACTCCTGCGACGGGTAGCAATGAGGCCCCACCGTCAGAGCGTAAGTGGAGTGGTGTGACCTGGCATATGCTGTACCAGCGCAGGTCCTGCAACAATGATTCGGGGGCTCTGGGCGTGGTTCAGTCCATGTCCGGACAAGAAAGTGGCTGATGCGTGTGTCCCTGATGTGGTGTCAACGGGACCCGTAGCACAAATTGCTATGTAGCACCCTCTGACTGGCATCCCACAGGATGAGCATCATACATACATGAAAGATGAAAGACATGACACAGCAGTGCGTCACTGGATGTTTATTGCACATCCAGTGCAGTTCTGCAGCTGGAGCGGTACAGGGCAATGCCGAACACACTACACAATATGGGCCCGTGGAGGGCCAGCCAGAGTCCATCCGGGGATGTCAAGTACTGCGGAAGAAGAGGTGTGCAGTCTGCGGTCTGGTCGCTTTGTCATTGGTCATCAAAAAGGATGTGGAAGTCCATGTTGTAGTCCAAGGTGAGTGCATCTGTGTGAATCGGGGGTCAGTAGAAGGTCATGAGGCCATGTACGGGACCAAGCAGAAACAGGCCAGGTGGCGAAAATGAATGCTGCTGAGTCCTTCTGTTCACAGGCACATCCACGCTCTCGTCCACGGATGCATGTTCTGCCCCACCTGGGGGTGTTGCTGTACCAGCTGCGGCACTGTGTGCCACTGACACATCAGGGGCCAGAGGTGGATTGTCGGCCGCACTGTGTGCCACTGACACATCAGGGAATGGAATGGTTAGGCCTGCCACAGTGGGAGGCAGAGACACACCAGGGGGCCTAGATGTGGATGGTGTGGGGGCAGCAGCATTCATCATCGCCACGCCTTGTTGCAGCAATGCCATGATGAGGATCTGCAGGGCATGGCATGGTAGATCCCAGCTACATTCCGCTGATGTGCAGCGGTGTCTGCCATCCTTTCTGCCTCCATCTGCACAATGTCCTCCATGATCCTCCACATATGTGCCAACTCATGGCTGGTCTCACTGGAGCCACTCTGAGTGGACAGGTGTTCTTCTCTCTGCGTCATGACTCCAGCGATGTCAGTCAGGGATTGTAGGAGACCATGGAGCAGGTCTACACACCCAAGGATGGCGTCAAGTTTGGTTGCCATGATGCCGAAGCCCAACCGTACCTGCTCTGCTCTCTCCCTCTGGCACTCCAGCAAACGGTGTTGGAAGGTCATGTGTTGTTCCTGGGGGTCCTGGGGATGCTGGGGCTGTGGGTGCCTCCTGCTGGGTGCTTTGGGTAGTGGGTGGGGTCTCCTTGATGTAGCTGGGCTGCCCTGATCCTGGAGGTGAGTGGCGGATGACGTCAATGATGTCTTGTATTGTTTGGGTGTCAATGCTGGTGTTGTCCTCCTCGTCATCAGTGAAGAGTGGCTGGGACTGCTCTGCAGGAGGTGTTGACAGTGCCCCTGGGATGTGAAGGGGAGATGGTGTGTTACAATGTGTCCACAGGTATGTAGCCGTATGGTGCATGCTGACATTCAGACAGCATGGCATTGTACATTGTGACTGTCTGTAGATCTGGGCGAGGACCCAGAGTCATTGTGGGAGTGCACTGTGCTCTGCTCGATTGTGCATGTGTGCCATTGTGCCCATCCCCACCCGTCCACCCCAGTACCTGGTGGTCACTCACCTGTTGCAGTTGTATTGTGTCCTGTCGAGCAGTGTCGGATCCCTCGACTCATGCCACAGTCTCCACACTGATGACTGTCAACACCAGCTCCTCCATATCATTCAGCACAAGCTGTGGCGCTGGGACCACACCTCCAGTCTGCGTTGCTGCCTTCTGGTTGGCGGAGAGTTTCTCCTTGGTCCTCCGCTTGATGTCATTCCATCGCCTCTTGACCTCGTCCATTGTCCTCTTGTGCTCCCTGATGGCATTCACCTTGTCCACGATGTCCCGCCAGATTCCATTTTTGGTGCCCAATGACACGTTGGAGGTGACAAACAGTTGTTGATGGTGTTCCATCAACTCCTTGACTATGATCCTGTTCGCCTACGGACTGAACTTCGCCTTCCTCTTCTTGTCCTTTCCCTTCCCTATCCCCGAGGTCCCAGGCTGGTCGTCCGGAGTGCATGTGGGGTTGCACTCATCCTCTGCACCTGCTCTGGCTGCCTCCATGGTGCTTGTGTGTGGGTCAGTTTGGGTTTGGGTGTTTTATCTGCTTTCTGGCAGGTGTGTGTTGAAGGCGTGGTGCTGCTTATCGGTGATTTCCTCATTGCGCTTTGGCCCATCGCAGGTTTTTTGGTGTTGTGATTTGTGTTTTTGTCTCCATTGAGGTGGTGGTATCGCGGGCATTGGCCTTGGTTTCGGCAGACTATCGCATGCTACCACCGTGTTGTGAATTCTACATTGTCACAGAGTTGTTTTCCCGCGATAGGCTGTAATGTTGACAGTTGCGTTACGCTACTCTTGCGGTAGTTATCACACATTCTTGTGAATATACCCTTTAGTGTCTACAACCTTCCATGAGGAAAGTTTTATTGCAGTGGAAATAGAGAAGTTTTAGTATTTGGTGCCGTAGATATGTGTTTAGTTTGTTTGTATTGAAGTGGAAGTAGTATGTGTTATTTTTTGTACTGTTTACTAATTTGCAGTAGTAGTAGTTTTTGCATTAGTAAAAAAGTGTAATGCTTGCAATTCATTATTATTTTAACATCAATAAGTATCAGAAGAAAACAATACACATATAATTTAAACAAAATATATTTTGAAGAAAAAATTGTTATTGCAACTTTCTATATGTTTGATATATATTTACTAGAAACATAAATTGTCAGTTTTTTCTGTAATTTATGTTTAATAGTTGTAAAAGAAATACTTATGAATACGAGTCCAGTAATATACAGTTTTCAATATTTTCAAACATTGTACATTTTTTAATTATTTTTCACAAAAATATTTTACATACATTTTCATATTGTTAATTGAGCTAAATATTTTGTTATGTATATTAAATAATTTTGTATAGGTTATAGTAGTATTTAATATATAACACATGGTTTAATAGTTGAACAAATACAGCAAAATATTATCGGAATACCTTTTCAGTAATTTATATTTTCATATTTTTTGCAACATTGTACAGTTTTTTGATTATTTTTTACAAACTTATTTCAAATAATTTTTTAACTGCCATTTAACATAAATATTTGTTATATATATTAAATAAATGTATATATGTTATAATATTATTTAATAAATATTTTACAATGTTTCTATTAATATTTTTTAACGTTGCTGTACATGTGTTATGTTTTTATTATTTGTAAACATTTTAATATACATTTGAATAGCAATTCTCCTATTTTCCCCATGGATTCCTATTGGAGAATTATCTCTTTTTAGGTCTCGCTAGAGCCAGCGCATGTGTTGCTCTGGCAAGAAATGTCGTAGGTGGTTTAAAAGTGCTACCCAGGCTGGCCACCAGCTTGCTATTACGTGCACAGGCACGCGCGACGTGCACAGCACTTTTTCCTGTCGCGCTCGCACGAGAGCATCACTTGCATCACCACTCGCATTTTTTATTTTTATTTTTTGCACGCACACAACTCCAGGCCGGGTAGCGCGGTCAATGCTTGTTTGTAGAGTGATTTGAAATGCTGTCGCTTTCGTACAGCTCCTTGAAAAGCTGCAGTTACACATTTACACGGCACAGCTTGGCCATTGTCATTCGTCTCCAACTGAGGGGCATGAGATATGGCTCAGCGTGTTATCTGTGCCCCATCAATCCCCTACCTCTCCCTGCATCCCTCGATGAGCTCTGGTGAGGGCCCTGTGCCTGCGCTGATATCTCACGCTGAGGGCTGGCTTCTCTGAATTGTTTCACACTGCTCACTTATCCTGCCTTGACCTTGAGTTCGAGATGCCGGTCATGCGCAGGGGCCTCGTGAACGGTCTGATCTCGTTCAGGGATGTGAGGTTATCACATATTCTTGACCGCAGGCCACCTTTTTACCCATGTTAAAGGCTCTATACACACACCTGCCTCTGTTGGGATTGAATGAGCACAGCTGCGCCTCTCGTTTTGGGCTTGGTTTCGGCTTTTTGTGTCACTACAGTACTTTAGCTTCTGTTATTTCACAAGTTAGCACACACCTCTCAAAGATCTCTTCATATTAACAAGTCCTGTTACCTGTTCTTCGGTGCATATATTTATTATTACAAGTCTCAGCGCCCTGTATTCTTCCAGACCTAATCAAACAAGAACCCTTTCTTGAAACATAAATATTCCCTTGTGTTCTTCTCCGCTTGAGTTTGATGCTGCCCTAAAGAGCCCCAACAGCGGTCTACTCCACCCCCCATAACCTTCCAGAACAAGCACCAGGCCTGCAGGGACTTCCGGCAGTGACCTCCAACCTTCCCCAGCACCATTCTCCTGAGACCAGCGGATATCTAGGACCCGGGCCCACAGTCCCGTCCTCGTCTTCACTTGAGAAGCTGGACGTCCCTTTCCTTCGCTTGGCCCCTTGACTGACAGCACTGTTCCCTCGACCCTGTGGCTCATGTTCTGTGTACATGTCTATTATGAGTATGCACGTCTGCTATTTCGTTTTTTGTTGCTCGCACGGAGTACCCTCTCGCACTTTTTGACTTCTTTCTCCAGCTTTTAAATTGCTCTTTTAAAAATACGTGTCCAAGTCATTGTAACCGTGAACATGCTCCAAGGGACGGGTGATAAATAATCGTGTGGTACTCTGTCGAGGCAATGTTTACACACAGCCTCCTCTTCCTCCTCTCAAGAGACATCTAAGTTTCCCCTCTCTGCAGCACCCCTGCCCCGGCGGTATCATCTCAGTGTCAGCCATGCCTGGTGCTGATCCTGCGTGTGCTGCGGTCACATGGTGTACACTACTGTCTCAGCATCGGCTGTGCCCTCCACCGGGCCATTGGGTCCCATCGATGCTATACTCATGTATCATACTCAGAACCTGGAAGGACTCCTGCTTAGCAGCCGAGTGTCACTCTGAGAAGAGTGTGACACTAATCAATAATGCTGCTTTACAGAGGCACTGGCACCCTCCTCTCTGACACACACTGCCCCTTAAGTGCTCTTGACCAACGCGTGCACTAGGGTGGCAGACAGACAGCAGAGAGGCAGCACCGGATCTCTGAGCTCATGCTGGGTCCAGACCATCTAATTCCTGTGAGATGCAGCAGAAAGGTGGGTTGTTCCTCGAGCTCATCACAGGAAACTCATGTGTGTGCCTCTCTGAGGGACGGTCTGGAGTGTTGAACCTCTGGGGTTTTGAGGCCTATTACTGATGACCAGTGTAGCTTGCCCAATTACTGTCCACACAGAAAGTATAACTACTGCCTCTCCCATCTCATTATGGGCTTGTATCAGGACCGCCACCCTTCTGACCACCATCTCTTGACCCAACTTGTACGCCAACAGGTCTTTGGGTCACTGAGGGACTGGCCCGTCATCTTCTCATCTCGTATAAGGGCCCTTGCCTCTTTTCTGTACTCATTGCTCTGTACAGACTGCACCTCTTCTCACTTCTGGAATCTTCCGTGGCATCCATGCATAGACTTCGCTGCAGCGGAAGCACATCCGGCCACCTCCCTGCAGTCCCAGCCATGACGTAGCTCAGCCTAACCCTGTTACCTCATGCTTCCTTCCGTAGAGAGACACAGGGGCAGATTTACCAAGAATTTGCACTGGCGCAATGACTGCAGAGTAACGCAGAGCAACGCAAAGCCTTTGAGGATGTTCACTTTCCAGTGCTAAAGGTATTTTATGCACTGGAAAGGAGGCTTTTTCTCAGCACAAATACAGCTTTGAGCTGCTTTTCGCCAGTTTGAGTCTAAGGCCTTTGCATGGGTGTAACTTTACAGATCAGCGGAACAACCTACAGTTTTTGCCACAAAGCCCAATCTACTAAAATTAGTAGAAGAGGCTCTGCGTAAAAAAACACCTCCTTGAAATAGGGGCTACCTTGGAGAAATATTTTCATTTCTTCAACCATTTCACATATTGCACGTTTGCCGCACTGTACAGCAAACATCCAATGTGTGGAATTGTTCAGAATGTGTCTAGGCATAGGATGTTGTACCGGAAGGGTAGGTGTTCAGTACACATTCTGTGCTAGCAGTCACATACACACCTCTGCACCATGGTGCAAGGCTGCGTTGGCACCAGGTGCCCTGCTTATGTTCGACAGGGAATGAGCACAGCAGCAGGCCAGCTTTGTTGCTGCACTGCATTGTGCAAAAAATAACAAATCTGCCTATAATGTCTAGGTTTCCACCCACACTCACTGGTAGCAGCTACTATAGCTTTGCAGCAACTTGGGCCCAGATTCACTAATACTTTGTGCAGGGTTTGCATCAGAAAAGAGACGCAAGCCAGTGAAAAATGCTTTATTGAGATTTAGTTTCCTGTACAAAACAAGTAGAAACAAATAAAGTAGCTCTAAAGTTACTCTAAAAGTAGCACTCTACTTTGTGTCATGGGGGCATACCATGGGTGATGCATGGGTGTTCCAATATAACAATTTTTTTAAATATATATTCCTCAGGCACAGCTATCAGTGGTGCAGCCAGTTTACACTTCAGGACAGGTGTTTGTTTCTTTTTTAAATGTTATTAAAAATTTAAATTAAAGACCAAAAGCATGTGCCCGAAAAAAATTTAAACAACATTATTAAATACCAATAATTAATTAGAAAAAAGAGTTAATCGATCAACTATATTAATTATACCTCAATACATCTGTTCTAAGGATATTGTGTTTAAACAGGAGATCAGCAGTTCCCAGACATATTTCAGATACTGTAGTTCTCATCACTTTGTGTTCTAGCCAACGCCATATCACAAAGGTCAATACATTGATTAAATACCATTTGGTAAAAATTTGTATAGTATAAGGCTCTTCATATGAGCAACAGAAGCATTTGGAATCAGAGGGGCAGATAGAAGAGAACAATGTTGTGGTGGTGTAGGAGGCTGGCTTAGTGTATGGTGCACACTTAAATAATCCAGACAACCCTTATGGTGATTTTAGTGGTCATTGATAAGATTTATGAAAGCTCTCAGAGTGGTAGCTGTGGAGAGCAGCCTTCAGGCTTATCTCACCAGTTTAATCATGTAGTGTAGGTTGATTGAAAAAGAACTACACAGTGTATTTATAAAATATGTCTATTTATTACACAACACTCAATAACACATTAGTATATCTCCTACCCAGAGATATCAACACAAATACACAATAATACTTCAGTTGCAATAAGGTAAGTAGCACAAAATACAGTGGTGTCAAGGGGGAGACCCAACTATATACTAACAAGCATTGGCATAGCCAATATGTCTCACTTTTTGGACCCTATAAATATTTAGTTATGCAGCAGAATATCCTTGGTGCAACAACACCAACTGTTGCACGGCTAAATACTTATAAGGTCCCAAATGCGAGACCTATTGGCTATGCCAATGCTTGTTTACTTTGGTTAGGCAGCCATTTATTTCAACCGCTAACTCAATTTAGTAATCTTATGACATTTGTGGGTCATTCATGGAGGAAAGAGGCCACAGTTGGGTGCTGCTCTTCTTTGGTAAAAGTAGGTTTATTTCTACCTATTTAATATAAGGTATTTCAAAGGTGGGGGGGTAGATAGTTGTGTATATGATATGTGTGGGGCTATTTATTGTGTGTTTTATTGTTTATTTGGATGCTATTTGGTGTTGTGTGGTATATTATAAGTTGTAGGAATTAAAGTTTTTTTTAATGTAAGGTATGTGTAGTGTATGTATTGCTGACTAGTTTTGGTGTACAGTAATAATATGTATTTATATATTTAGGAATGTAGTGTTTTGTGCAGGAGGGTGTTTTGTCTATTTCTTTCAGGTTTAATTTTCCTGGACGGTAAACATCACTTACAACGGAACTTTTACCACACAGTGCCTTTACGACGCAACTTTTACAACGCAAACCATTACAACGCATTGCGCTGGGGGGCGCTCTAAGATAGGGAATAGGTTTAATGTACTATCCAACACCTTCCCTACTATCCACGGGGACTGGAGTTGGAATAGTAAATTAAACTATTCACTATCCAGCGCCAAAAAACACTATGCGTTGTAAAAGTATTCGTTGTAAATACCGCGTTGTAAAGGCATGCGATGTAAAAGCATGCGTTGTAATGTCATACATCCTTCCTGGACAGTTCTAAAGGAAGTTTGGCATCTCTTAATATATTTTAAAGGAAATCTGAATTCATTTTTTATGAACTAATTTTTTTATTATAGATTTCCTTCATAATAAAGTAATTTGTTTTTAAAATAATAGTATTAATTTTTTTATTATCTTTATGAGTAATGCAAAAAAAAATGATATAATAATAATATTTTACTAGTTATAAAATAAATGTGTTTAAATTATTTGGTGTATTATGTTGTGGTTTCTTAGCTGCCTGGTAGATTTTATATTTGGTTTAGAGGATTCATTTGGCTATTACTTCTAAGGGCCCAATAAGGATGCGATTAGGAAAGCATTCCCACCAAAACAGTTTGGGAATGGTTTCCTACCTCCTCAGATTGGGAGAGTCCACCTACCGATTACGATGCATTCGGATGCTTCCAGATATGATTGGGTTGGACTACCATTGACTTCAATGGGAGCCTATGTTGTGACGGAATGCATAGGCTCCATTGAAGAAAGGCAGGGCTGGGGAAAATCGGGCATCCTATGGCGGGCACTGCCTGGTGCCTGCAACACTGTGTATGGCTGGAAAGGGGGACCCCACGGGCCAGATTGGGAAGGCTCGTGTACCCGCTACAGGCCCCCAAAATCTGATTCTGACTGTTGATTTGAGTCAGATGGCACGATTTGGAAAGGCTGTCTGAATCCAGCATCGCAAACGGTCATTCGGAAACACGGTCTGTAAAGACGTATGATTCTGCTCCGTACGGTTCGGTCTTTCCAAATGCCATCGGTTTGGGATTGGGAAATTCCTAACGCCTAACTTGCATCCTACTCAGTAGGTCAGAAACCTTTCTGATTTGGTCGGAAATACATGTTCCCGATCCGATTTGGATGGAGCAATTGCCGTTAGGGGGTCTTCCTAACCCCATGTTCACACATTTTTTTAGTTTGATTGGTTAGTTTAGGAAAGATATCTGTAACAGATTGTTCTAGTCTAAGTTCTTGGTAACCTCCAGTGCCAAGGTGTTGTTGTATACATTCCACCATGGTATGTGGAATTGTGGCTGCTGTCTATGTCCTCACCTAAGTAATCTTCCTATCCATGTGTCCTTTAAGTAGTCCATTAGGGGAGCTCCATTATTTTGGAAATCAGGACTTTCTATTAGTAAGTTGTGATGGTTGGCAGTTCCATGTAGGTACTGTTTTGTTTGTTGTTTGGCAGCATGCATAGACAAAAGTTACGTTAGTTTTCGGAAATTCACCACGGTGGTGTATAGTTGATGGAATGGTTTGGGACACATTTTAAATGAGCCATCCATCATCCATGTTTGACACTGGGCTAGTTTTAGTAAGTTTGTAGGTAAAGCAAATATAAGTACAAATTTTGCATGACTTTTATTGTCATATAAAAGGAATAGCTCCTCTCCGTGGGTATTGTACGCTGTGGTGGGATGTCTATGTCTCTAAGGGCCTGATTGCGTGTTTGGCAGTGTGCATGAACCGATGGTGCATGCATACAAGTGGGAACACCTTGTGCCCGCCTGCATGCATCAACTGGCCCGTAGACAACAGGGGGCCATGTCGGGACCCGTTGTATCCTCACTGCTTACCACCATGAAAACTGTGACAGTGAGGAAACGTGTAATATGCTTGGGGGTGCCCCAGCAGCACCACAAAGCATATTGCGGCCCTCAGATTGCAGCGCCCCCACCAGGGATCTGGGATCCTCGGCGGTTGCAGCAGTCTTTGGCGGTCAGACTGGTGAACTCATCATTGGGCAGGTGGACTGCTAGCGCAGTGGTGCCCGCACCACTACCGCAGCTACATAGGACCCCCTAAGTCGTAATCAGCCACTAAATATATTAGGAAGTGGTGGAGTTTCGCTGGTGGAAGTTTTAGTTTGTGTTATAAAGCTTTTAATGTGGGTACTTGATGGTAACTGCCCTGCTATATATTCTGGTATGTGGGGTAGTATATCTTTAAGTATTTGTGCTGTGGGTTCTTGGTAACTAGTGCTTGCTAACTTCATATTGTCCAACATTTCTCTCACTTCAATTTCTGTTACATTGGGAGGGTGGTTATGCTTTTTTACATTAATTACTACAGTTTCTCTGGTATTTGTCCTCCCACAGCATGCATTAGAATAATATTTGTTATATCTCCAATTAATATGCTGAGCAGAAGCATTTTCTTGACTGTACGTGCATCTCATGTAGCACAGTAAAAGTTTCCCCTTCTGTGATGTGATGTTATACATTTTGCACCTTCTGTCATTATGGGCCTTTTCTTTGACAGTCCTATGGATGGCCTTACTGGTGGAGGTGGTTGTTCAAGCTTGGAGAGCACAGCAGTTCGACTGCCATATTGTGCGTTGTGCAGATTGGCTTTGCAAAGCCTGCAGCTGGACTGCCAAGACCATCAGCAGACCTCCGACCACCAGGTTCGCGATCAGGGAAAGGCAGCTGCCATAGGGCTGTACAGGGGAGTTGCATCGCCATGTATACCAGTTGCCATTTACACGAGCTGACCGCGGCAGTCTGACCGCCTGCTTCAAGGTGGCGGACATGAAGGATTAGCAATGTGTACTCACCCCTTTCTTGGTCTTCCAGGCAGAGGCTCCAAACTAGGAACCCTTTCTCCAGGTCCCCTCTTCACAGCAGGATGTTCACCCTGAGGACGATCTACAGGTGAGTCCTTTTTCATACCATATACTCATTGCCAGGACTGCCCAAACATGGGACGGACTCTGACAAAGGGTAGATGGCATTTTTCCACATGTATCATGTATATGTGTGCATCCACACACATGCATTCAAAATGCACACACAGGCATTAATATATTTTGTAAAATTAGGGCTGCAATATCTCTGTATCCACACCACCAGCAGTGTGGTCAACTCGTAATAAGGCAGTCTTTGGATAACCAGCACTGTGGGAAACTAGTGGGCGTGCATGTGGTTCTCTGGAGGTCAGACCGCCAAACACTTGCTTTTTTGTGGTCTTTGACTGGTGCTTGTTGATGAAGTTTGTTTGCAGCTTGAATAATCTGTAGAAAATGATAAATGGTAAAAACTATGTTAGTAATGATTTTTTAAGAAGTGTTTTTTAAACTTAGCTACTTAAATTCCCATTTTAAGTATAATTGATAAGTATAATCAACTTGTGGTTTCTCTTGCAAGTGATGCAATGACCCTTAAAGAAATAAAATCCATAACGAGTGGACTCTTGGATCAGAGTGATATTTACTATGGCCATAATACCCACCTTGGGCAGAATTGGTGCACTAGAGAAAACGATCCTGGATATAGGACCGGTATTGAAATCCCAGCCAGGGATGAATCTATTGACGGCCCCTCATCCCCCTTTTCTGGGGTATCCCCTACACGGTTAAACTGGAATAGTGGTAACATTCAGAGCTCTTTACACCCAAACTCTAAGATGGTAACTGGCACCACCCTCCCTTCTTCCCGAGAGAGGGTCTCAAATATTTCAGTCCCACCTGAAATATCTCAGCTGGGAAAGCAAGAGAAATATAGATTGACCCCTCCTAGTTTAAGTAGACCATCAAACTCCCCAGTAGCGAATAATTCCCCACTGGTGAACTACTTTCTTGGTAGGCTTTAAATATCCCTCCTGCATGCTGCCTATATATGGCAGTAATAGTGGGGGTTCCACCTGTGCCAGAGGGAATGGAACAGAGTTTCCCAGTCCGAAAAAATAAAGTTTACTACTGGTTATCAAGAAACTCTGCATTCTCCATCAAGAAATATGATGACATTCTTATGCTGAGGTGGGTAGGTTGGGTAGGTCCGAAGGGAAAACTGCTAGAGGGGAATTGCATTGCAGTTACCTGCAGGAATTAAGAATTGGCATTCCGATGAATAAACTCAGGCCCGATACTCCTTCTATTGTACTGCTGGGTTTCTTCTACCACTCCATAGCAGCCAACACCAGGGGATCAGGGTATGAACCTTTACCTCTGCCTCAGGTTACAGAAGGGGTATTGTGCACAATTCCAACAATAGATTTCATCCACATTCTGATCTGGATGCAAATGATTGACTTGAACATCATCCTGATCTCCAAGATGAGAGTACTTTGGAAATGGACTCAAGGATGAATCAATTGGACCCTCTTTTTACTCAAGCTATAAGCCGTTAGCTGGTATTGAGTTGCAAAAGGATGTTCTTGGTCTTACTGGCACCATTTCTAGCTTCATTCTCAAAATCATGTTGCCAAAACTCCTAGTATGGACCTTTTAGTTTGTCACAAAGTGACAAAATGGTGGCCATGAACAGTGCTGGCATAAAACGCTATGACACCGCAGCCGTTATTTCTTGGAACGTTGTGGGTCTTGCTCAAACATATGCGATCCTGAATGGTTGTTTTTCCTAGATCCCTTTGAAGTCATTTGTTGCCAAGGAGCTTGGGTTTTGAAAATGTGATAGTAGATGGGTTCGAATCTTTTTGTTCTCAGCGGTCCCCTCTAATGTGGGTGTTGGACTTTGGCCCTTAGGGCAGGTTCACCCCTAGACTTTTTTCTTGAAATGGTGACCTGGAGATGGTGATTTTTGGATTCTGCGCACTTTCACTGTGTCCCAGTGGAAAGTGCGTGCGCACTCTGAGTGCATGTGCTGAGCTAGGCCTGCCCGCCCATAGGAATGCATGGGGAATGTATGTGTCCCTGGTAGTTCCTGATGCGTGGGGTGTACAGGCTTGAGTCTGGTATGTGTGAACTCGTGTGAGTGAATGCTGCGCAACGGTGTATGCAGCATGTATGTGGCTAGTAGCGAAGCGCCATTTCTAGACATGGCTGTACGTGTGCTGTGAGGGTGCTGGCGTGTGATTGGCTGGAGCTGGCTGGCATGCCAGGCTCCAGGAAGTCTGGATGGGTCTGCCCGGTGGTGAGTGGGAGATTAGCATGAGTGATGTGTGGGAGGAGTGTACCTGTGTCCTGGATGGGCTGGGTTTTCCCCACACAATGCTGGCTCCGCCCCCCTGTGGTGTGTCTAATGACCCAAGCCCTGCCAGTGAATAGAGAGGGTGGCTGAGGTAAACAGAGTACTCAAGAACCAGCTGCGACTGGTTCCGCCCCCACTCTGCACCTTGAACAAAGGAATGCACTGTATAAAAATGGGGCTGTGTCCCCACAGAAGTTGTTCTCTTCCAGGATCCTGAGGGGGCTGTTGCTGCTGCTGGGCCAGAGGACCGCCACTTGGGCTGTCTCCCTGCCTGGAGACCCAGTGTGCTGGCTCTGGGCCCAGCCCTGCCCCCCTGCCTTGCTGAAGGACTCTGCTGGACCTTTATTTTACTTATAGCGCCTGGGAGCGCTCTATTTTGGTCCTCTAGCGCTTGAGAGCGCTGTATTTGGCATTTAGCGCAGGGAGCGCTGTAAATTGCCTTTTAGCGCTGAGGAGCGCTTTGCCTGCCTAGCGAGTGCCCACCTCGCTTATTTTGGTTAATTTGCCCCCTGGCAGGTGCCCACCCTGCCAGGGACCTTGCCGCTATATTTTAAGTTTACCTCGAGGGAGCCCACTCCTCGGTAAACTCATCCCCCGCCTACGAGTGCCTGGAACGGGCCGCCGCGCTGCCCGCGACGACCCGGAAGTGCAGGGCCCGTCGGCCAATCACAGCGCGGCCCCGGGGGAAGCGACCGGAAGTCCCGCCCCGCAGCCGCGACCTGGAAGTCAGGCAGGCCGGGGGCAGGAGCGAGGAAACCAGAAGCAGACGGGAGGCCACCCCGTGCTCCGGTGAGGGGAAAAGCCGGCGTCTTTCCTTGTCCCCCCCAGGCTCCCAAAGCGAGGGAGAGCCCGGGGGAGAAGTCTGAGGAGAGCCCCGGGACCAGCGGGAGAGACCCGCCTCCGCTGGAGACCAGCCGGTGAGTGTGGCCGTTCTGGAGGGAGGGGCGCCGGGACACATTGTCGGTGTCCGCCCCCCCCCCTGCCGCCCTCGGCAGCGCGACCTCGCGCCCACGTGTTTAGAGCCTGAGAGAGGCTCTGGGGGCATTTTCTGTTGGCAAGCCTTGCGAGGCTCGATTGCCGGCACCGCGTCCCGAGCCTAAGAGAGGCTCCAACGAGTGGGAGCGTTCCCGTTGAGCCACGAGGTGCCCCGGGGGCACCAGTTGAGTTAGGGCCCAGCGAGGCTCTTGGCAAGCATCATTGCTTTGGGTCCCCAGAGCGAGGGACCCCACAGCCCAGCGAGGCTGCACCTTTTGTTGCTGGAGCCCTGAGAGGCTCAGCAGCCCCCTTACTTGTGTAAGAGAGCCTGAGAGAGGCTCACCAGTGCCACAGTGGTGGTTCTTCGAGCCCAGAGAGGCTCCAACGTTGCCCTAACTTCCCCTGCTCCAGTTGCCCAGCACTTTGTGGGCAACTGCCACGTTTAGGCCCTGACATTGGGACACAGGGACAGTCACAGGTGGTGACTTACGTGAGTTTGGCGCAATTGTACTTTCTATGCACCTCTGAATGTATTGTTTATGCGTCATGTGCCTTTACACCTCTGAATGAATGTAATGCATTGCATCATGTGTTTTCCTCTTACACCCCTACAGGTATTGTGATACATAGGTGGTTGTGTTCTCCCTAGTACAGGTGGTGCTAGTGAGGTCCTGGTTACCAGTAATTACTGGTGGTGTGCTATTTTGTGCTATATTCTATGTACTAAGTGCTATTTCTGAAAGTGCTACTTCTGATTCCTGACAGTGGTCCAGTTGGCCCTGTCTTGTACATACCCCTTGTAAATTCTGCCCGTGCCTCTGGTACATTGTAAAGTGTGTGTTTTATCTAATGTGTTTTGGTGTAATACAAAGGCTATTTTTATATAACCTTGTGTGGAGTTTCCTTTGTGGTGGGCCTTTGGTTGTTGTTGCTGGGGTGCGTGCGCAAATACTTAGCCTACATCGCCTCCAAGTTTAGCCTTGCTGCTCGCGCCACGTTACCTAGAGGGTGAGTAGGGGTTATCTTGGTGTGTAACTCCCTTGCCCTGACTTGGGTGTGGTGGTCTCTGACTGACTTTGGCGAAAGCCCTGGCCAGCCGGGGATCCCATTTCCAACAGTGGGTAGGGGTAACGGAGGCCTGGCTGTCTTTGTCTCCACTATGCTCAAGAATCCATCTGTTATACAGTTAATCTCAAGTCTGTAGTATCAGATTCTGGAGCTTTCTTTTACCACTGAGCTCAATATCCTCCTAGTAAATGTTACTACAATTTTCGCTTCTCACAACCTGTGAATATTGTTGAGGACCTGGGATCTGTTTTCGGATGCCAAATGAGTAATGAGGGAAATGGTCATTCCATACTATGGGCAGGTGTTTTTAGTAGTATTACATGTACCGTTGGCAGGAGTCGGTTTGTAGGATAGCAGACGGACAGGTGGCTTGCTTTCACCATTCTCCCTATGAGGAAGCATTGACAAAGTCAATGCTGACAAATAACCTGTGTTTTACATTTGAGATCACAGGTAAGAACACACTCCGTCTTGCATGGGAAGGTGGAAGGGGTGTGCTATTGACCATATTCTAGTCTCAGCTACCTTGACTCCTTTTTTAAGCAAATATGAAATTCTGTCCTCTCCCTTTAGTGATGATCGACCAATTAGTCTCATTTTTTCCTTCCATGCACTGTCCCCATGCTGTCAGACAGACCGCAACCTTAACTTTCTCTCTAAACCAAGGAGCTTGTAGAAAATGGAAAAAGGTAGATCTCTACAAAATTCACTCTGAACTGGTTTCAACTATGCTTGAGGAGTTTATGTATTGCCTAACTGAAAGTATAGAAGTTTGGATAATTCAAGATAGTTCTTAGAAAACCTGCACTTCCATTGCATGGTTGTTCATTGTGGTTAAACCATTGAAGGCCCACCCAGTAAACTCTTGGTGTAATAAGGACTGCACTAAGGCTTTCAAACTCTTGAAAGAAGCCACTTATAAAGTGCCTTGTGATACTGTCTAAGATAAAGAAGTGTGGAGGAATTATACCATTATACTTGAAAAATGAAAAAAGAGATAAGAACCCAGTCGAGGAAAGAAATGGAAAATGCTGACTCTGCTAAAGATGATAAGGCATTTTGGGAATCAGACCTTTTAATGGTTTTAATGGTTTGGAGAAGGTTACATCAAGACACTACTATGAGGGTTCGCTTTACACAGGATGGGGATTTAACGTCTCTGATTCCAGTTACTGAAGGGGTCAGATAAGATTGTATTTTTGTCCCCTTTTTATTAGGTCTCGTCTACTATATTCCGCAAGGAATAAATAGACGAGAGTATTGTGAGCAAACCAAGCTCTGAAACCATCGCGAATTTTGGACAGTGCCTGTGGATTACTCGAGCGGAAAGTGCGTCCACATCAAAGCCATCAGCCTCCCTCCCACAGGCATCTGTTGCTTCCCCAGCATGCGCAGTGCGCGCTCGGCCTCACTTCTCCTCCCCCTAATTACATCCCTTACATCCTGTGAGCTTCACTTCAAAGGCATCCGCTCCCCCGCCCCCTGCTTCACAGTAGAAAAGGAATGCGCATTTCCCGGCCGCTTTTAATTTCATTTCGCAGCCGCGTTTATTTAATTTCATTTTGCGGCTGTGTTTTTCTGCCCTTCTGGTCTTCCATTCATTTTTCCTTTCTGTGTTTTGTTTTGTAGAAGTTACAGTAGTTGCCGAAGAGTGAACGTGTGCGTTGCGAAAACCATGTACAGTTCATTTCCGTATTAACTAAACTTGTACAACTGGAACATAGACAGAGTAAAGTGTAAAGCCGTACTTCTGATGAGCTCCCCATGGAGATGAGTGATGCAGAGATATAGTTCTCATCAATCACATCGTATAAGGCAGTTAGTGTTGGTGGCTAATTAGTGAGCTCAATTTTGCACGGAAACCAGAGAATCTTGTATTTGCGATGCCTCTCTTTTTGGCCCGCGCTTGTACAACAAACAGAACAAATGTATACCACACACGTATCTCCCCCGCACACAATCACCTTTTATAGTTCCCTTATTTATATGTATAGGTTGTGTTACCAGGCTCACAAATGGCAATTTCTCAACAAACTAACCTCCGGGACTTTACTTGTCAGAAGCTAGTCTGGGTAACGTATGCTCACGGGAGGACTCGAACAATAATACTTGAAGGTGGTTTGCGAAAACTCTAAAGATGCTTCTGCTTTTCTCATGAGCAAATGGGGCTTTGTGACCTAGCGACTTCTAGACAGTTATGCTTAAGCAGTTAGGTGTTCCTGCTTAATGAGCGATGCACAGATCCCCAACTTAACTGCCTTCGGATGTTTGAAATGACACGGATACAAGCGGTTAGTCCATTCAACTCAGTGGAAGACAAACACAAAGCTACCCTTAATTTTTAGTAAGTGTATTTCAAGTTTGTTAATTGATACATTTGAACTATTTTTTGTTTGTGTTCCTCAAAACTGCATCCGCCTTTTACAGTCTTGCATGCCCACCATACCCACGCTGTCTCAACCCTGCTGGCAATCATTACCCTGGCTACACAAACTATGTGGGACAGGTAAAGTCTCCGACTCTACCAGGGTGCTTTTGGTATATCTATGATGGTACAATAACCCTCCCTGAGCACCAGTACGTGTAATAGAAGCTGCAGGGCTACTCTCATGGGATCATGAGAATAGCACCTTGGGTACCTACTATTCTGGCTAGATATGCCTTAATAAAGGTGTAAAAGTATCCACGGTGAAATTATCTTAGCCAAGGTGCTATTATCAGGATGATTTTCTTTTAACCACAGCCTGCCCCGTCCCCCGGATCAGTTAAGGCCAGCCCCCCAGTTTGAAGGTCCCTCCTCTACATATATGCCAACTTTGACACCCCCACCGATCCTCAATAGCACACAGTTCAGAGGATTCTGAAACCCGCCAAGGAAAACTCCACAACAAACATGGATTACAAAAAAAGTTTGATGTGGAGGAAACAATACACGTGTGAATATCCAGATGTTCACTCATCCTTTTGACGCAGAGCCACAGTCTTAAATACCATTCCTTTAGGTGGCTGCATGAATTGACTCTTCAGGTGCCCGTGCTATCCACACCCCTGCGGGTGTGCCCTTAAGTTATTCAGCGGAATACTCCCCATGGCATGTTCAATATAATGCCTGTGTGACAAGCAGGTACTTAAATCAGAAGGATTACCGAAATAATGTGACAGTGGATTGAGGCATGGTTGACTAAATCATGTAGCAAGAAATGGTAAATTATGCAGCACTTTTTGTTATAACTTCGTTATTTTGTACTTTTTCAAAGATGGTTATACTGTCGGACAAAAATGTAACTTCATTAATGCTTGTTGACAACCAAATACTAGTGAACCTATGCAACGGGACCTTCCTCTGCACGTTAACACTTCGCCATGTTTTTAGTAACTTGTTTCACTGGCTTCTGTCCTGTGTGTGTGTGTGTGACACGGCTGTGTGTGTGTTTTCTGCATATGTTTGAGCTTCTGGTGTGTGTTTGCGTGCATGTTACCTTGTGTGTTTGCGCACCTACTTGTGTGTATTGTGCATGTGTCTGTGTATATGTTTGAATGCATTTGCTTGTTTTCCTTCAACCGCATTTCAAGGGTAGCGCCCAAAGGCCCTTTTGAGGCCGAAAAAGCGCTCTATAAATGACTCGCGTTCTCTAGCTTTTTTTGTTCAAATTCTGTTGATTTCTTCCGCCCACGCCCCGTCTCCATCCCTCCTTCATTCATTTACACCTCACACCCTCTACTCCCCGACTCTTGCCTTCGTTCCCTCGCATTTTCTGTCGTCCTCTTCCTCTCTTCATTTCTACACTTTCTTCCCAATTTATCATCCAGCTTTTTTTTGTGTTTTTTGCAGTTTTATTTAGCGCTAACTCGACCCGAGAAGGTATTGGAGTTTCACACCTCCACCACTTCTTTCCTCTCTAATGCACTGTCGCCTTCCACTGCCTCCTCTATGACGTGTCTCCCTACTCCTCCACTACCGTCCTCGCGGCTTCTCCTGACTAGACACCCTCACTTCCATGTCCTATGTTTCTCTCCCCATCCTTTTATCTCCTATACCCAGCTCGTATCCTTCCTTTCCTCTCCCCCCCACCCCAGTCCCCTTCCATTCTCGTCACCTCCACCAGGTCTGTTCCCTCTCCCCCACTCCTCTTTTTCTTTTCAACTTTTTTCTACCTCACTTACCATCCGCCTTCTCCTTCTCCACCACTCTCCCCCCTGCATAAACCCGTCCCCTTGCTGCCCATCGACGCTCCCCTGCTGTACCCTTTTCGGGAAGATCCAATATTTCCATATCCCCTTTCACCACCACTGCCTTCAGCCATCCTCTTCATCTATTCCTCTTCATCTCCTTCCCTCCCACTACCCTTTTCTCGCCCATCAGTCAGCCCACTTCCCTCCTTTACCCCTCTCTCCTCGCTCTGCTCCACTCCACCATTCTCACTCCCAACTCAGCTCTTTCCTCTTGTCTCTATGTCTCACTCTTTTCTGCTCTCGCTTGTTCTTTCTGTCTCTCCTTTTGTATTTCTTTCTTTTATGTTTTTATTTTTTCCTTTCATATTAGTGTTTGCATTATTTTTGTTCTCTTGGCTTCTAACTCTTGTTCATTCACCTTTTTTCTTACACTGCTTTTCATTGTGTTAATCCTTTTCTTCTGCTCGCTAATTTTATTCAGTTTTCTCCTTCCATGGACCTTCTTTGTTCTCATCTTTAGGTATGGGGTTTTTCAGCACAGCTGTCAAAATAACAGCACACTTAGAGAAGGTGTTAGGCGTGCCCCTTTCAACCAATGCCTTTGTTTCAGCAGCCCCTTTTAGCCATTGTCAGAAGACTTTGTCATTTGCCGCTTGACTCAGCCTAGATTGGTGGATCTCCCCCATCTGAGGCTACTCACAGAATCACTCAGCACCACCACAGCACCACTCAGCACCACCACAGCACCACTCAGCACCACCACAGCACCACTCAGCACCACCACAGCACCACTCAGCACCATCACAGCATCACTCAGCACCACCACAGCATCACTATGCACCACCACAGCACCACTCAGCACCACCACATTATCACTCAGCACCACCACAGCACCACTCAGCACCACCACAGCACCACTCAGAACCACCACAGCACCACTCAGAACCACCACAGCACCACTCACTCAGCACCACCACAGCACCACTCAGCACCAATCAGCACCACCACAGCACCACTCAGCACCACCACAGCACCACTCAGCACCACCACAGCACCACTCAGCGCCACCCCAGCATCACTCAGCGCAACCACAGCATCACTCAGCACCACCACAGCATCACTTAGCACCACAACAGCATCATTCAGCACCACAACAGCATCACTCAGCACCACCACAGCATCACTCAGCACCACCACAGCATCACTCAGCACCACCCCAGCACCACCACAGCACCACTCAGCACCACCACATTATCACTCAGCACCACAACAGCACCACTCAGCACCACCACAGCATCACTCAGCACCACCACAGCACCACTCAGCACCACCACAGCATCACTCAGCGCAACCCCAGCATCACTAAGCACCACCACAGCACCACTCCGCGCCATCACAGCATCAATCTGTGCAACCATTCAACAACTGGTTCAAATATGTTCTTTCAATGTTTCAAGCTTTATTACAAATGTCACAAAAAGATGTTAATATTTCACTTCTGTTCTTGGATTTTCATCACAATAAAATACACTGAACAAAATCTTCACAAAAGTCATTTACAAAAGTTTAAGCTATTGCCATTATGAATTGCAATCACTTTTACTTAAGTATTAATTATTTTAAAAAAACTTAAAAGCCATTGTTATTTGTAATATCAATACATCTAAGTCCCGTAAATACCAAAAATGTTGCATTATAAATGCTATAGGTGTCACATTTGCGAAAGTTATAACTATTGGCATTGTAAATGACAAAGCCATTAATTTAGCTATTTTCAAAACCAACACATAAATAAAAAAATTGTCATTTACAAGACCAATAGCTCAAACTTTCATAATGCGAGACCTATTGCATTACAAATGCTTGTTTTATTTTAATGCAGTTGATGCATTTTTAAGGTCCCTATCCACAGATACTTCCAAAGAGGGTGGCGGTTTGATACCCATTCTCCTTTACGCAGACAATTCGCTGCACAGAGCTAATGGATTGCAAATTTTATTGAACGGGTGATTTGAAGCTCTAGGTCAATCAGAAGAAATCTTATATTTTGATTTGTGGCCCCAAAAACCACCCTCTTTAGGATGTTTTTATTGTGGGAGGAATACCAATAATTAATACATCTACTTTTAGCTGTCTGGGGATTTTATTTTTAGCTAACCTGACCTGGGATATACTGGTAAATCTCATCTCACTGAAGCAGCTTACATTTTGATTTGTGGCCCCAAAAACCACACTCTTTAGGATGTTTTTTGTGGGAGGAACACCAATAATGAATACATCTACTTTTAGCTGTCTGGGGATTTTATTTTTAGCTAACCTGACCTGGGATATACTGGTAAATCTCATCTCACTAAAGCAGCTTACAGAGCACTCAAAAGATTTGCTAACAAATTGGGACATAAATTCCGAAAACAAATAGTGATGCTTTTTGTCTGGCAGTAGCTACCTATGGAGCAGGAGTATGGGGGTGCTTCCCAGTGTCTTCTTTACAGACAGTAGAGAATACATTTCTGTCTAATCTTTTAGAACTCCTTAGATCCATTACATGCCTGATCATACATAATGAAATGGGACTAGGTTTTCTGGAAGATTTTGTGAGGCTAGTTCCTATCATGCTATGGGTCAAAATATGGTTATCTCTGGATTTAAAATTCACATGTGATATTGAAGAAGACTCTTTGAAACAAAACAATGAACAGGGTCATTCCATGGTTAAATTAAGTCGGTATTCTTGCAATAATTGGGCCTGGCACATCTGTGGGCAAACACAGGACCTATTACCATTCTTACCAAGACGCAGATTAAGTTGTAGTTCTTAGAACACACAGAAAAGCTAAGAATGGAGAAAGCCATTATCATGATAACACTCCAACAGTATATAGCTCTTTCCACATGCTCTGGCATTGAGCCCTAGCTTTTGCGGTCTAAAACTCCTCAATATAAATTTGATCTTTCACGTTTTCATATAAACATGATTCATTTCTTCTGGAGGCAAGATGGCAACCACGTAATAAAAAGAATTCATCCATACCAAAGCCTAGTGTCATGAGCTCACACGTAATAACGTAAATATAAGCCTAGGCAGTGAAGGCAAAGGGGATCACGAGCAAGCGGAACTCGATGACCAAGTAGACAATACAGTAATACCAATGGAAACAACACAGAATGCCTTTGAGATTTCACCCTCCGTAAAACCCACAAAAAGCAGAGAAAACGTGCAAGGAAGGCCAGGTTGAAGCATAAAAAGCAACAAACCCCGAATTCAGGAAAGACATTTCCAATTTTTGCAATCAAAACATCTCGAACGAGAAAAAATGATTTGTTGGAATTATCACCGGGCGGGCTGGTTACAATTAACTCAGCTCAAGTGAAGCCCTCTGAAGAACTTAAGAGTAAGGAGGAAAGTTCTCGCATCACTGTTTATTCCACCTCTAACTTGCATACAAATAAAAAAAAGTCAAAGCATTGCCCTGTTATAGAAGTAGAAAGGCCGGACATCAAGGAAATAGACCAGAACAATGCTCCCTGTAGCAAAAAACATCAAAACACAGATAGAGGAGACAAAGTTACACCTCGGGAAGAGGAAAGTACCACCAGGAACAATCAAGGAAATAGGGCCGATCCAACAAGTAAGAGGTGGACACAGGAAATAAAAAATAGCCCCCATGCCAAGCATAACCTGATAAAGGTCATCACAAGAGGAAAGGAACGAAAATGTATGCTCCCCACCACGGACCTGGAACTCGACCCAACAGGGAAAAGGACATTAGATAACTCAGATATGATTACAAAGAGGGCTCATGAAAATTACTTGAGTCAGGTCCCCAACAAAGCACATAATTCACTGAAAACTAATCACTCGTTATCTCCGAAAGAAGAAATCGCACAAGTTCCCAAGTATTCTCAAAGGGAATCAGACGCATTTCAACTCAAATTGACATCTGTGCCGGAATATGCAACCAAGGGAAGGCAAGACATTTTGAACCGAGGTAACCTGCTAAAGCTGTTTAAAGCAGTCCCAGAATTAAACGGAATTACCTCACAAGATTTAACAGCTCTCGAATTTCAACAAAAAGGGTCAAACACTGATATAGAACGCTCAGTGACAACATGGTCCTCAAAGGAAATAGTAGACAAGATATTCGCAGCAAAAACAAGATTCGGAGGCTGGGGAATCACGCTGATGCTGCATAAATGTCCAAGATACCCCTACCCCCTCCTAGACAGTTCAAAACACACAAAAAAGAGGACTCACTTGGGAAACACCAGGACACATGTATACGAGGAGCACGATCTACTACACCAGTCACAACATTGACAGAGAAGGGGCCCACAACATCAGCAATCGCGCCCGAGGAGGGAAGCAGAAAATTGGACAGGCTGGACTGGTCATGGCTGCCAATGGTACTAAGTAAAAAACACACCTAACAAAGAGGCAACACTAAACGTAAGAGAAGAGAAGCTGGTTGTTATCACGGAGGGAACAAAGCATGATAAACTTTTGATCTGTTCCTGGAACGTTCACGGGTTCAAAGATATGGACCAGGACCATGAAACACTAATTTTTTATCAACAATTAGATATAATCATGCTTCAGGAAACCTGGAACTTGACTCCAGTTGCAATTCTTGGATTCAAGGAGCACCATATCCTCGCGGAAAGATTTTCAAACTTTGGGCATCCGCGAGGAGGCCTGTCATTATACACCTCACAAAAGTATAATTGGCTAACCAAAGAGCTGGACGTGGGGGCCAACTGGGTACAGGTGATTAAAATCTCTGGAATATCTACTTCAAATAACCCAAAGTGGGAACTCCTACTTATGAACGTTTACGTACACCCTGAGAGAAAGACCCAGCAAGAAAGATACTCCATTTTAATGACCCTGATCAAAACTTTGCAAAGATCTTATGCGCAATGCCCCATGTTCATCTCTGGAGACTTTAACAGCAATCTCATAATCAAAGACCAAACAAAAGGAAAGAGGTTCGGGAACCAGGGAGGCCGAACATTAACGAAAAAGATAAAAGATATGGGACTGTCCATCTTGAATGGAAAAGCAAAGGGGGACATACTAGCGGCAATAACGTATTTGAGTGGTAATGTTCGATCAAAAATAGACTTTACCATCGTCAGTAACGAGTTACTCACTTGCATTGAATCTTTTTGCATCAACCAGCGCACAGAAAGCGACCATTTTCCTCAAATAACAATGTCTAATTCCATCATATGGCCCAAAAAAATTAACTCCCTTATACAACCCTCCGAAAGGTTTAACTTGCAGAAATTGAAATGGCGATGGGGAAACCTGAAAATTATACAGGAGACGGTAAGGGAGCTTGTGAGTGAACTGGGGTCACAATCAGACGAAGAATGTGTAAAAAACTGGGAACATCTGGCCCACGCAATTACCAGAAAATTTCCAGCACCACCTCGCAGTCAAAGAAGATCTAACTCGAGGAGGGATCCCTGGTTCAGTAACGACCTGAGAGATCAAAAGAGTAGGATCTCAAGAGAGGTACGAATTCAAACCCAAGTGACAAGACTGGGCAATAAACCAAATAAAAGTAAATTGAAAGAACTAAGGAGCCATTACAAGAAAACATTGAGGCACGCTAAAATGGCTTACAAGGAATCAATTTGGACAAACTTACTGAATGCAAGTAAATTGCCAAGTAGCAGGGACTTTTGGGGCATTATAAATAACCTGAATAAGGGAGCAAGACTCCGACAAGAACCCGGAATTGGAGCCGAAGCGTGGATTGAGCATGTGGGGGTTATGTATACCAGCACGGCAATAGGGCCCATTGAAGGGTCGCAAGGGTCAACTTTGGTAATGGAAGAAAGGAAAGTAAAATCCAAGCGGGAAAATCTGGTTCTGCAAAACCCATTACAGGCGGTAGACGGCAGTGACCAAAACACCCTGACGACCACAAAACAATTACGCGATATTATACAAAGGCTTAAAACTGAAGGAGCGGCAGGTCCAAATGGTCTCCCCAATGCATTCTTTAAGGACGACCCAGATTATTGGTCGACAAACCTAACTCCGCTCTTCAACCGCATCTTTACACACAGCGAAGTCCCCGACTCATGGAAAGGGACCATAATCCATCCTATATTTAAACAAGGTGACCGTCGAAATCCAGGTAATTACAGGCTCATATCCCTAATCGATGTTGAGGCCATGCTCTACGCCTCCTGCCTCCTCGCCCAGCTGCAGGAGTGAACGGACGACAACAATATAATTCCATTCTTTCAAACAGGTTTTAGACAAGGGATGGGCACTATAACAAACCTGGCAATCCTTGCAATTCTAACTGAAAAGGCACAAAAAAGAGAACGCGGTTGTATGCATGCTTTATTGACATAAAATCTGCCGTCGATCGAGTAAACAGAGGTAGACTCTGGAAAAAGCTAAAGGCATGGGGTCTACCGAATCAATTATTAAATGCGATTATTGCCCTACACAGCAACACCTGGGCGAGAGTAAAATTGGGCAAAGGACACAGTACGACAGCGAGCATCGACACGCAGCATGGATTAAAACAAGGCTGCGTGTTAGCACAAATTCTATTTAATTTGTTCCTCTCAGACCTTGGTAAATACATAGAAGTTGCTGACTGCCACCCGCCGATAATGGCCAATAAGCAGATTTACGTTTTACAGTATGATATTGTTTTGTTAAGCAAAACTCCCATCAGCCTTCAAAGACCTATAAACAACTTAGTAACCTACCTGGACCAAGAAAATCTGGAACTTAACACAGGAAAAACAAAGGTTGCCCGTCTGGTGGATTCACACAAAATTAAGTTCAAATGGACAGTAAAAGGGACGAAGGTTGAAGAGCAAGGTTCATATAAATACCTTGGTATCACAATAGGGCAGGGTACAACCTACAAGGAGCATAAACTTGTTACTAAAGCAAAAGCACAGTCACTAATTTTTGCTTACCAACAACTAAAAACTAAATTGGACTGCCCAAATAATAACCACCTTCTAAAAGTAATGTCAGCACAAAGTATGCCTACTTTGTCATACGGCTTAGTCACTTGGTGTGGTAAAGAGGTGGAGCTACTCAATGACCTCCAGACAAGGATCTATAAAGCCGTTTTTGATTTGCCAAAGTCAGACTCTTCATCTCAAGTCCGGCTAGAATTCAGCCTTCTAAATCAAAAATTTCGGAGCATGAGCGGATTCTTAAAGCTCTGCCACAAATTCCGATCTGCAGAACCAGATTCAATGAACAGACTATGTTGGGAAGAAATTAAGCCCCAGACGGGCCAAGCACCATCAAACTTATGGGGAAGTTACCTGAGAACCTGCCTGGCTGACCTTGAAATACAAGCAGACTGGGAAAAAAGCCAAGAAAAACTTTTAGTGAAGTGATAAACGACGCAGCAAAAAAGAAATCCTTTCCGGAGGACAAAATTACAACATCTAAACGTAGGGACGGGTGGACAATTATTTCTTCCTACAAAGTATTGAAACCTCAAGCTTACCTAACATTCCACTTTAGCTGGCAACTAAAGAAGTCTTATATAAACTACAGGATGGGGTTGCACGCTTCGAAAGATTTACGGCCGTCTTGGAAACAACCCAAACAAATACCTCAGTGTCGCCTGTGCGGCTACCAAAATGAATCCCTAACTCACCTTTTTTGCGTTTGTCCAGCAGTTACGGCTTGGAGGAGAAACTACCTAAGACCTATCTTTATTGAACTCAAAATTCGCACATGCAGGTAAGCCGGTATACGCTGGATGGACGGCTCTTCTATTATCCTGGCCTACCGAGGAGTGAAATACCTGGCAGAAGTAAAACAAATTAGGAGGGGATCAGAGAGGTCTGAGCAACTGGACGTAGTCTTAATTGGAATAAGTTGTGCAATAAAAGGACTAAAAATTAGACCTCCTCAGAAAAGCAGGACTAAATTTTAACTGTAAATTAGATCTACTCAGAAATGCTGGATTACATTTTATCTACTGTACTTTTTTAATATTTTACATGTTGGTAGAGTCCTCACACTGTAATTAACAGGATATAGTATTAATGTAGCATGGTTTTAACTGTGGATGTAATGATATTCAACTGTTTTATATATTTGTAACGATTTTAATTTATCATACAATAAACTTGAAACTTGATTCTTAATTCCTTACTGCCTTAACATGATACTGACATGAGAGTGTGATGCCGTGTATAAATAGGATACGGAGTGTAATGCTATGTGTAATTATCTATATATATATATATTACCTACTGGCGGTCGCCAGTAGGTATATATAGTTAGGATTTTTTCTCTATGGGTTTTTTGAAAATTCTATGTCTAATAACTTTGGCGTTTGTGGACGGAATTGGCTGAAATTTTCAGGAAAATGGCACATTTTGTTTCTGAGCAGCCCTTGAAAATTTGGGGGGGGTTCGTCCAGTGGGGGCCGAGAAAAAAGGGGGGTCCCAAAACGTGTTTTTAACATTGAGTTTTCCATAGGGCGGTTGGCCTCACTTTTAGCCCGAACGGCTGAATGGATTTGCACGAAACTTGGCAAAATTGTAGGGACTGGTAGCCCGATGTGCCTTTTGTAGGTCTCAATATATGTGCTCCAGTGGATTTTGAGAAATTAACGTTTAAAAAAAGATATATATCTGTAACAGCGGACCGGTTAGCGCTCCGCTACGCGTACTTTTCGCGCAACGGAGCTTTGTGAAGCGAAGCTGATTGGTTCTCCGGCGTCTGTCAACATTCCAAACAGTCCGTAGCGGCCGCCATCTTGTCTCTCGGTAGGATCGAGAGACAAGAGGAGGTCAAAACAAAGGGGGAAATAACTATAAGGGGGCATAGTAGATCCTCGCTGACCCCCTAGGTTTGATGTGGAGGTTTTAAAAGGGCCCCGCGGGGCAAAAAAAAATAATAATAATAATAATCGAACGGCTGAATGGATTTGCACGAAACTTGGCAAAATTGTAGGGACTGGTAGCCCGATGTGCCTTTGCTAGGTCTCAATATATGTGCTTCAGTGGATTTTGAGAAATTAACGTTCAAAAAAAGATATATATCTGTAACAGCGCACCGCTTCGCGTACTTTTCGCGTTACGGAGCTTTGCGAAGCGAAGCTGATTGGCTCTCCGGTGTCTGTAAACATTCCAAACAGTACGTAGCGGCCGCCATCTTGTCTCTCGGTAGGATCGAGAGACAAGAGGAGGCCAAAGCGAAGGGGCAAATGACCATAAGGGGGCATAGTAGATCCTCCCTGACCTCTTAGGTTTGATGTACCATTTTGCCAAGTTTGGTGTAATTCCGTTCAGCCATTCAGGCTGTAGACGTATCTAAATGTCAATAATCGAACGGCTGAATGGATTTGCACGAAACTTGGCAAAATATTAGGGACTGGTAGCCCGATGTGCCTTTGCTATGTCTCAATATATGTGCTTCAGTGCATTTTGAGAAATTAACGTTCAAAAACAAGATATATATCTGTAACAGCGCTCCGCTTCGCGGAGATAAAATTATATGTGTATTACCTAGCTGTTGCTAACACCAGTTAGCGACGGCTAGTAGGAGATAGCGACCATCTTGGGTCCCACTTTGCATGTGAGTGATATTTATCACTAATGACATGCAAAGTGGGCATGCCAAGATGTTAGCGACTGGAAACAGTCGCTAACATCGCTATCTCCTATTATCAACTTTTGGAAATATTCGAGATAAGCGCGAATATCTCCAAAAAGTAACAGCTGCCCTGAGCAGTTCTTAGCCATGTTATCCAATGGGAGGTGGATAACATGGCTAAGAGCATTAGCTCGGTAATGCATGAATATCGCGGAGTTTTCAGCGACATTAATGCATTGCGCTCGTTTTTTATCGTATTTGCGATAAACCTTGATAATAGCAAGGTTTATCTGCGATAATTTCTGACGGTAAAAAAATCTTTGCAATGCATCGTTAGGGATAAATATCGCTTAACTTTGGTAATATGCCCCAACGTCTGTTAACGTTCGATTCGAAGGAAATCAGGAATTGTTGAAAAACATTGTGTGCGCCATCTTGTCTTTTTTCAAATGCCACACTTTTGTCGTGCACGGCAGCCATTTTAGATGCCTTGACCAGATCCACTCTGTGAACGCTGTCGATCCTTAGCATGGCTCCCCACCCTCGCAAGCATCTCCCCCAGGCAGTGGTCACCCCCGCTCTCTGTTTTATGCATGGGTAATAAACCTCCCCCCATCTGCGCTGTTCTTCCCTGAGAATCACACCCTGTGCCCGCCCGACACCTCCCTTTCGCCCTATTCACTACCGCACCCTCTGACACTCCTTTTCCTCTGTGTCCGATTGTCCAGGCTGGTCCTAGGGTATCAGCTAGCCCTGCAGATGTAGTTTATGGCCACAGCTGTAAAGAATCACCCCTCTTCAAAGGAGTTATAGTAGATCAAGGCCCACACTCGATGAGATCCGTCACAGCAGAAGCGTTGCTATTATCTGAAAACCATCCTGTATTGTGATTGGGGAGGGGACCGAGCCTGAAGCGGAAGATTCCAGGGATGACTCTTTGTACATCAAAGTTTTTACAATTATGTGTCACATTAAAAATATATAGCACTCCGACAAAGTAGTAAGATTATAAAACTTTAATAATTTATAAATATATACAAGAAAACAAAAATAGTAATAACATATAAACATTTTTAGAGAAAAACAACGAAGTAGCGGTCGGCTGTGCGAATAGTCCCAACGCAGCACAACGTCCAGATTTCCGGCGTGGGGCGTCGCGGGGGGTGGGTGATCAGTAGCAAACTGTTGTGCGAATAGTTCCAAGGCAGCAGAACGCGCCGAAATCAAGATGACACAAAAGTGATGTCTAGTAAGTTGCCACCCAGCAAATAACGGCGTGGGGCGTCGCGGGGGGTGGGTCATCAGTAGCAAACTGTTGTGCGAATAGTTCCAAGGCAGCAGAACGATGGCACCAAGGTGATGTCCAGTAAGTTGCCGCACTGGTTTTGGTATCCTACAATGCTGCTCCGAATAACGGCGTGGAGCGCCCCGGGGGAGGCGGCGTGAACGGGCCTCTCCAGGTGGAGTCTCGTCTGTTGTAGTGGGGCGCCCCTTTACCGTTTCAGTTGCCATTCCGTCCGCTTTTGGTCCACTGTGTCAAAATCCGCCATTCAGCTGAGTTGCGCCCACTCTTGCGGTGCAGCGATAGGCGGCTGCCACAGGACTCTCAAAATGGCGGCAGGCTGTTTCCTTTTTGGGCCTGGTCCACTGAAATGGCCCTGGGACACCTTGGAAATCGGACGCTTGTCTGCTAGGTCTTGGACCCCATTCTCGAAAGCGTCCCCTCCGCCTTGAGAATTCATCAAAAGTTTTGGGGTCCCCGACTCCTGCAGGCTTCTGGTGGGGAGCGGCTGCCATGATTGCTCGCGGAATGACCACGACGGAGCTACGAGATGGTGGTGCTCTCATGGTGACGCCAGCTTCAGTCTGAAACATCCAGAAACAAGGTGGGGCTTTCATCGTTTGGGGGGGAAAAAAAGTTTTCATCCAATGAAAAGTGTTGTTTTTAGGTCATATGATCAAGCCTTCCATCATTAGGAAACCAAAAGTAAAATGAACCAATGAAAAGTTTTATAAACAAGTCACATGACCTGTTATGCGGCATAGGGTATAAAATGCGGAGAAAATACGTTGGCACGTGAGGCGGCGTCAGTAGCGGACCGATGTGCGAATAGGCCGAAGGCAATACAACGCGCCAAGATCCGGATGGCATCGAGGTGGTGTCATAGTTGAGAGTTCTGAGCAGCGGTTGTAACACTGTCTGAAGCTTATTTGCAGCTGCTGCAGCTTAACTACGCGCCAAGATCCGGATGGCACCGAGGTGGTGTGTAGGAAGTTGCCGCACTGGTGTGGCCATCCTACAATGCTGAAAGTCGGCGTGGGGCGCCCCGTTGGCCTGTGAGTTTGCGTCAGTAGCGGACCGATGTGCGAATAGGCCGAAGGCAGCACAACGCGCCAAGATCCGGATGGCACCGAGGTGGTGTCTAGTAAGTTGTCGCACTTCTGTGGCCATCCTACAATGTTGAAAGTCGGCGTGGGGCGCCCCGTTGGCCTGTGAGATGGTGTCAGTAGCGGACTGATGTGTGAATGGGGCCAAAGGCAGCGCAACAATATTTTCTACTATATTTCCGGTGTAGAAGAGACCACAAGGCGCTGAGATGCCAAGATCCGGATGGCACCGAGGTGGTGTCTTGCAAGTTGTGGTACTGGTGTGGCCATCCTACAATGCTGAAAGTCGGCGTGGGGCGCCCTGTTGGCCTGTGAGATGGCGTCAGTAGCGGACCGATGTGCGAATAGGCCGAAGGCAGCACAACAATATTTTCTGACTGACACCACAAGGCGCTGAGATGCCAAGATCCGGATGGCACCGAGGTGATGTCTAAGTTGCGGACTGATGTGCGAATGGGGCCAAAGGCAGCGTAACAATATTTTTTGTATGCAAGATACCACTAGGCGTTGAGATGCCAAGATTCGGATGGCACTGAGGTGATGTCTAGCAAGTTGGTGTGGTCATCCTACAATGCTGAAACTCGGCGTGGGTCACCCCATTAGCCTGTGAGATGGCGTCAGTAGCGGACCGATGTGCGAATAGGCCGAAGGCAGCACAACGCGCCAAGATCCGGATGTCACCGTGGTGGTTTCATAGTTGAGAGGCACTTCATCTGCAGTGGGGCGCCGAGATCCGGATGGCACCGAGGTGATGTCTAGCAAGTTGCTGTACTGGTGTGGTCATCCTACAATGCTGAAACTCGGCGTGGGTCGCCCCATTAGCCTGTGAGATGGCGTCAGTAGCGGACCGATGTGCGAATAGGCCGAAGGCAGCACAACGCGCCAAGATCCGGATGTCACCGTGGTGGTTTCATAGTTGAGAGGCACTTCATCTGCAGTGGGGCGCCGAGATCCGGATGGCACCGAGGTGATGTCTAGCAAGTTGCTGTACTGGTGTGGTCATCCTACAATGCTGAAACTCGGCGTGGGTCGCCCCATTAGCCTGTGAGATGGCGTCAGTAGCGGACCGATGTGCGAATAGGCCGAAGGCAGCACAACGCGCCAAGATCCGGATGTCACCGTGGTGGTTTCATAGTTGAGAGGCACTTCATCTGCAGTGGGGCGCCGAGATCCGGATGGCACCGAGGTGATGTCTAGCAAGTTGCTGTACTTGTGTGGTCATCCTACAATGCTGAAACTCGGCGTGGGTCGCCCCATTAGCCTGTGAGATAGCAGTTCTTTGGATTTGGGCCTGGCTCGTCTGCTGTAGTGGGGCGCCCCTTTACCGTTTCAGTTGCCATTCAGCTGAGTTTCGGCTGCTCTTGATGCTACAGCGACAGGCGGCTGCAACAGGACTCTCAAAATGGCGGCCTGTTCTTTGGATTTGGGCCTGGTCCACTAAAATGGCCCTGGGACACCTTAGAACTCGGACGCTCGATTTTTTTTTCCTTTCCTGTACATGCAAAAAAAGGTAAATGCCCGGTACGTTACACGCTTCATCTGCCACGATGAACTCTCTAGAGGAACCGAAAAAAAATATAGTTGTGGTAACTATACCATGCATCGTCATATGGAGAGGTGGCACCAATTAATTATAGTGCTGCATAAAAGAGAGATTTGGAGGAGAACCCCTGACCTGCTAGTACATTCATCAAAGAAGTGGCACTGAGAGCTTCAGAGGCAAGGGAAACGGTCCCAAATATTTAGAAGAACTTTGGAAAGATTAAAATGACATGTTTAGATTGTGGCAAATTTATTTCATGTGGACATCTGAGTGTTACTCTAATAAATACAGCATATGAACATCATCATAGTCGATGGTTGGTAGAGACATTTTGACTATATCCTGGACCTGCCCGTCCTCGCCCAAAATGGCGCCGGAATAAATGGGACTCGTAACTCCTTGTTGTGTACTGGTTGCAGAACCTTGAAATCACGAGATACGTATGCAGTTTTGAAGCATATGGCGGGCGGGGACGAGAATTGATTGAATATTTCGACATCCCTATTGATATTAAGTTCTGATGTGTTATTGATTACTGTACTGTTGAAAGTTCGAATTAACGTCACCCATGGTACTTGCCCGCAAATGTATATCTAGATAATTTTATTGTAACTGGCCCTGTCGTATTTTAATTATAAAATGTACGTCCACCGATTCCGTAACTGTTAGACACCTTAGTTCTTGCAACCTAATGGCCCGCCCGTTATGTTCCTCTACAGTGTAAATGTCTATTTATCATATACGATTACAGTTTGCTCCGTGGCAGGCCCACGTGGTTATAGGCTCGTATTTTTATAATGAAATTTTCACAATAAAGGTTTTTAAAAGAAAACATGGTAGTAGTATATACATTGGTAAAGTTTTTAATAATAGTGACTGTTTTAGAATCATTAAAAGGCAAGTGAAATAAAGCAGACCAATTACATGAAGGGTAAAAGGTATAATACGAAGGAACGCAGTAAAGATAAATGGTCAAGGGCTGTTGTGTTTTCTATTCCTGCAACATAAAGTGATCGATAAGAATCTCATATTCAGGCGTATCGGCGACTAAGACAGCAGGTCGACCCTCTTTTGCTCAACGGCTCCGTCATGGGACGAAGAAACGCTCTTTTTCTCGAAAAAAGAATATATTTTACTTGCAGGACAGTTGTAAAATTTCCGGGAAAGTACATTAGCCTGGAACATTATAACATATATTTAAGAAAAAATAATGTTCGGAAGTAATGAAAAGCGTAATTTTTAGGTCATATGACCAAGCCTTTCATCATTACAATAAGAAAAGTAAAATGAACCAATGAAAAGTTTTATTAACAAGTCACATGACTTGTTATGCTTACGTTACGCGCTGCGCGCCCCGGATGACTTCCGGATGCGCTAACGCGGCGCGTCATATGACGCATTACGCGACAACGCAGGTACAGAATATAGTCAAAATGTCTCCACCAACCAGCGGTCGGAACACAACCCCTTTCAGCAGGCTAAATAGTTCTGTTAAATGACAACAGAAGGGACAGGCAACAAGAACTATTAGTCAAAGAGGGGAGGGCTAGTTCTTCTCTACCGGGTTACATTGGGGCGGTATCGGAACTGATCGAATTGGTAGTCTACAGTGTTTCTGGATGTTTCAGACCGAAGCTGGGGTTAGCATGAGAGCAGCACCATTTCGTAGCTCCGTCGTGGTCATTCCGCAACCAATCATGGCAGCCGTTCTTTATCGTTATTTTGGGCGGGGTGGGTGGCGGAGCAGAGCTGTTTTGCAGCCATCATTGTGTGGAGTTCAGTTCATCTCACTAGTTTTGTATTTGTCATGAGGGGTTGTTCCTAATGTTTCTATTTTAGCGAGGTCAAAAAGAGATCCCATTAGTGGCCTACTGATTTTGCTCGATTCCTTTTCTTTTTTTTTACACGATTTTTCGTTATCTGCAAAGACTAAACAGAGTATTGCGACTCTGTGTTTGTTTGTAAATAGAGAATGAACCAAAGAGAACTAATTCTAAAACAGTAAATACTTGGATAACAATGAATCAAATGGAGAGAGAAGCAGGCACGACGGATTACAATGGGGGCAAAGACCTGCGTTAACTACCTTTCACTATCTGCAAAGAGAGAGTACTCCTAATAGAAATGAGGGGGGGGGGCACCATTCAAAGCAGATCAGTGTGCATAAACACGAAAATGTTTTCACTTACCACGTACTTGACATTCGACAGCTTATGATATTTGCTATTAAAAAACCATTGAAATTCACTGAAAAAACCATAGGTTATAGACCATATATAGTTAGGAATTAGCATTTACAAAACCTTGAAAATTCACTGAAAAAACCATAGGTTATAGACCATATATAGTTAGGAATTAGCATTTAAAAAACCTTATTTTACTCACACAAAACCATTGAAATTCCATATATAGTTAGTTGCACTAACTATATATCGCGCACCTGCAATCCACTGCTGATGATGTCACATATTACATCATTCATGACATGGTCAGTGACATCACTGATGACATCACTGATGACATCTCAAATGACATCACTGATGACATCACTGATGACAACATCCAGTGACTGTATGTTTCTGTAAAGTTAAAATGTGTCTTACATATTGAAGAATGAGTGGAAGTATAAGTGTCTGGACAAAGGATTTAGTAGGTGCATGACTGAATGCATGAGTGAGTGATTAAATGTGTCTCACTGAGTGCATGGGTTAGTGACTAAAGTGTCTTAATTTGTGCATCATTATGTCTGTTGTTCTGTAAACTGCTGCATGTTTTGATCAGTAGCTATATGATTAACTATATGGGTTATTGATTGATTGCCCAAGTATTTGCATGGGAGACTGAGTGTGTGTGTGGCTGGATGGGAGGTGTGTGACTCTGTACAGATCAATGTGTACTTGTATCAATGATTGTATAAGAGAGTAAGTATGTGTTAGTATATGGTTGAAAACGTAAGGTGCTCTATGTTTAACTGTATAGAGTAGAAAATGGAAGTGTGATTGATTCTTTACAGGACTGACTAGGTGTGTGAGTAACTCCATGGATGAGTGGCAGAGTGTGAGTGTCTGTATAGGTGTATGAGTGCATATGATTGTGTTGTAAACATGAGTGATTGTATGTATGAATGATTGTATGGGTGAATGAGTGAATGTGTGTGTAGACGTAGGAATCAGTGAGTACGTATGTAGTAACTAGTATTGGTGTGTCAATGGTTTCAAAAATTATACTCTGTTTTTAACACTGGGTGAAACAGAGGTTATATTAAAATGTGAGGAGATGCATTGTATTGTCACATGAATGATATCATCAGTGATGTGATCATTGATGTCAAGTGAGATGTCATCAGTGATGTCATTTGAGATGTCATCAGTGATGTCATCAGTGATGTCACTGACCATGTCATGAATGATGTAATATGTGACATCATCAGCAGTGGATTGCAGGTGCGCGATATATAGTTAGTGCAACTAACTATATATGGAATTTCAATGGTTTTGTGTGAGTAAAATAAGGTTTTTTAAATGCTAATTCCTAACTATATATGGTCTATAACCTATGGTTTTTTCAGTGAATATATATATATATATATATATATTCAGTGAAAAAACCATAGGTTTCACACGATATAGTTAGCTGAACATTTCTCTCATACAAAACCTTTGAAATTCCACCGTTATAGTTAGCTCATCTAACTACTATAACTTGCGCGCCCGCAATGCACTGCTGATGACGTCACATATTACATCACTCATGACATGGTCAGTGATATCACTCATGACATCACTGTTGACATCTCAAATGACATCCCTGATGACATAACTCATGACATCATCCAGTGAATGTGTGTCTTTCTGAAAAATAAATATATTTTATATATGTATATCTAAACGTCAATGGAAGGATAAATGGGTAAATAAGTATCTAAATTGTTTTTTTTTTTGTAAAATTGATTGAATAACTGACTTATTAAGTATATTTAAGTAAATAGGTGTATTAGCGAGTAATCTTTAAATATTTAAATATCTGTATCAGTGTCTCACTTTGTATATAAGTGGCTGCATAGGTTGGTGAGTAGCTACATCAGTGTGTATATGGGTTATCAGTTGCTTTTTTGGGTACCAAAATGAGTGTCTGTATGGTTCGGTGGGGAGTATTACTTAGCGCACAGATGCATGAATGACTGACTCACTGTTTGTATGTGTTTGAAGACAGCATGTGTGCAGGACTGTATGGGTGGATGAGTGTGTGTATGGGTGTGTTAGTGAGTGAATGACTGTCTCAATAGTATCTTTATGAGTAACTACATATGTTTTAAACTAGTATATGTGAGTATTGATGTATATAAGTGAGTATATGTCAGAGCGAGAGATTCTAAGACTTCCTGTATAAATTAGTATGAGTTTCTATAAGTGATTGTTTAAGAGAGTAAGTATGTGTACGAATCTGTAGAAGTTAGTGTAGTGGTGGGTGTATAGCTGTATATGCAAGGAAATGGATATTTGATAGTTTATTTGCATGTGTGAGTAACTCTATAGATGAGTGTCGGTGTATAACAGGATGTATAGGTGTATGAGCACATATGATAAGTGAGTACATGTATGAGTGACTATATAGAATTGTTGGTGAATGAATGGATGTATATGTAGATTTTGGAATTACTGAATAGGTTATTCTAACTGGAATTGGTATCTCAATTTTTTTGAAAATTTTAGTTTCTATTTTTGATCGTGTGTATCAAAGGTTATATTACAGTGAGAGGAGGTCTGCCACAAGGATGATGTCATCAGTGATGTCTTCAGGGATGTAATTTGAGATGTCATCAGTGATGTCATGATTGATGGCACTGACCATGTCATGAGTGATGTAATATGTGATGTCATCAGCAGTGCATTGCGGGCGCGCAAGTTATAGTTAGCTGAGCTAACTATAACGGAGTAATTTCAAAGGTTTTGTATGAGAGAAATGTTCAGCTAAGTATGACGTGTGAAACCTATGGTTTTTTCAATGATGTTCTAAGGTTTTTTAAATGCTAATTCCTAACTATAACGTGTGTGAAACCTATGGTTTTTTCAGTGAATTTCAAAGGTTTTGTAAATGATAATTTATAAATGTATTAATTATTATGTCTTTCTTTTTATCCTAATTTCTTATATTTTTAATCTAAATATTCATATTTATTTTATTTTTTAGATTATATTTCATATTCTTTTTATAAAATAATAACAAAACTAAATTGCAAAAGAATTTTTGGATTAATAATTGCTTGACGTCGGTTGCAAGTATAACACAGCTCCACCAATGCTCTTGGGGCCCTATGCTCACAATGCTGTATCAATCCTTGCACCTGCTTAAAGCATGTGCAAGGTTTTGGCGCAGTATAAGCTCAAAAGTGACTGAATGAAATGTTATACATTTCACTCAGTCACTTTTAGGAGGCGTTGCTGCACCCCCTTCTGCACAAGAAAGCCTCTTCTGGTGCAGCGCTTTACAATGTAATACACCCTCCAGATGCGTCACATTGTTAGTAGCACACACCATGGCACATCTTTTACACCCCCGCTGTGTCACAAAAGTGACGCAACGGCTGTGTAAAAGAGGCACAAGGGGATTGTAAATCCGCCCCTAACACATACAAATTCACCCAGGCAGTTTCACCAGCAGCGCAAATTGAAACATAGACTTGTAACATATTTATGTACAGATGTTGCATTCAAGTGCTTCGGACATAGTACAGTATACTATAGATAAACACCATATAGATTTATACTGTAGCACTTCCTTATAGTTCTGCACTTTCACATTCTCCATACACTAGTAAGATATTCATTCATTCATTTATGAACTACACATTCATTCTGACAAACTTTTACACACTAACATAGAAATATAGTTCTTTCTTTGACCAGTGAAGGTAGTTCTAAAAAGAACTGTTTTTTTTTGTTTTTTTTGTTTTGTAGTTTTTTTTGTGTTTTCTCAACAAATTCCAAGCGGAACAAAAGAATGAAAAAAAAAACAACTAATGTCGAGGACAGCAATGATCCTGCATCCTGCGTTTCATCAGGTCTATAGACTGTTCCCCATACCACAAAAGTTTATCGCAATAAATCATAGAATTTTTACTTTAGCAAAGTCAGAATCAATATGTGGGTGTGGACTGCTTGCTGAAAATGCTGTTGCCGCAGTTGATGTGCTTGGTGTAGCAGCAGGTGGGTTCTCGTGCAAGCTCCGTCTTGCAGCTCGAGCAAAGTTCTTGGGGTGCAATTTCTTCACGTGTCGCATTATATTTGCTGTGCCAAAGGAGTATTTTTTAGATGGATCACCCCTTGAAAGAGTTGTTTGGCAAATTTTACAGGTTACTTTTGGAGCATTAACCTTTTTTTGTCCTTCTGGAAAATTAAAAAATTTCCAAATTAGAGCTTCTTTCCTCTTCTTTGGACATTCTTCAGGAATTAAATCTCCCTCTAAAGAACTGCTGGAAGATGACTTCATTGCTCTTATTATTGTGATCTTCCTTCTATTTGAGAAGATTCTCAGAAGAAATGCTTCTTCTTAGAAACTCAAAGTCGAATAATTATAATGGGACGGAACTTTCAACAGTCGCAATAGGAAAAGTTATGAACCAATCAAATCTCTACTTTTAAAGTCACATGCCTTTGCGTACGCTTATGATGCGCTTACGCAGCTATTTCGATACCAGAACGCATGATGTTCTACCACGATTTGTGTAATTGTTTTTAAAAGTAATATATGATTATTACAAGTATTAAAAAAATCATAGTTATCCTAAATGTCTGCCCTTAGTATGTACATTAAATACATAAATAAATGTTTTAAACCAAGTAGAAACATTGCCCCTTTCGCGTACAGAACGTCGTACATGACGTCACACGGAAGCTTTAATGCGACGTGTAACGTCAAAACATATTCGTACCGTATGCGCGGGTACACGCTGAGTATGATAAGCAGTACAAACTATGGTGCGATCTCCCTCTCAGTGACAAATCAGAGCTCAGGGCGCGCTAAGGAGAATGATTAGAAGTGTTCACTCATTGCAGATCCGATTCTGGGCCTGCCTCTGCGTACATTATAACACCGCCCCATCTCTCTCTGTTGTTATTTGGCAGTGCTCACACTCATACTTGCACATGCGCGGTGCACGCCCGCCCACACAACCCACATGCCACCATCTAGCATGCTTGCTATCACTAAGCCTGGAAACCAATACATTACCCAATGGGATGTCCCCCAGGGCCGTCATTCTTGAAGACCGCGAAAACGCTACCAATGACGGCCCTGGGCTTGGTTTGGTCAGCCCCCGCGGTTCCCATATAATGCGGGCACTGACGTGAGCACACTCTCTTTTGCCTGTCTGTGCTGCGGTGACAGACAGACTGTCGAAAACACCCCAGACTCAGCTAAACCGCAGCCTTTGAAGACACGACAAAAGACGACAGAAGCAAAGGTAAGAGAAGATGTCACAACATCAGCCTCCACTGTAAATTGTATATGCATAATGCTATTTTTTTCTCCTTCTTATGGCTTTCCTACCCCTCAATGGTTTTAAATTGTGCTTACATAATTGAAATATTTCTTTATTAGTCACAAGGTCCTATACACCTCTAATTTTAAAAATTGTGCGTGCATACATTTCTGTGTCGTATTTCTGTACTACGCCACATGCTTAGGCCTCTATTATTATTAATTGTGCGTCCATGATAGTATTTTTTTTTCTGCGTCACGAGGCCATCCCAGGCCTGTATTAAGTTATTGATCTTCCTTTGTTTGCTTAAGATGCAACAGTCTAACTACAGAATATTAAGAACCCACATTAAAATTCACTTTTGATAGTAGTTACGCAACTCAGTTTACGATGACTAATCAAAATATCCTTTTGTTTCCTTCACCAAACATCGTTCAGAAGCAACCACGGCCTATCGAGCACCAGCAATGAAATCGTCTCCAAAGTATTGAATATACTTTGACGTATAGAAGCAGAGTTCAAGTCGAGTGGTGAACTCCGGTGGCCGCACTGTTTATACAAGGTAAGCACAGCAGCCAAGATCTACAAAGCCTTCATAGCAATGCATTAGAAATAGGTCGGCATTACGGGCATCAGTAACGCAGTAGGCACTTCCATATAGACACCACTTGAACGCGGCACTATAACAAGTGAAATGTACCAGGTACACTGCACTCGTAAAACTGTAGTGTTAGCTTTATTTGTGAAACGAGAGAGGGCAATATTATCAAGTCTTGGCGAAAAAATTATCGCCACTTTATCGGCAGCAAAGTACCGCTAAAGTGGCGATAATGGGTTTGATAATATGCTGTATGCAATTCCAATCGAAGCTCATGTTAGATGTGAAGGACATCTAACATCAGCTTCGATTGGAATTCCATAGAGCATATTATCAAACCCATTATCGCCACTTTAGCGACACTTTCCTGCCGATAAAATGGCGATAATTTTTTCGCCCAGGCTTGATATTATGGCCCAGAGTGCGTAGTGTACAGCAGCTTCTCTGTAAAATCTATAATTACCTCCGAGCAGTGACAACAGATAGGTTACAACAGTCTGACAAACAGATCCACAACCATATTACGCCACTTTTTAGTCACTTTTAACATGGGTAAAGTGATGCAAGGAGCTAGTAAATCTACGTCTGACATTTCAAGAAAAAATCTCAACTCAAGACTCTGCGACACAATTTTAATGTTGTTTTCTCTCTCTCTCTTTCTCTCTCTCACTCTCTGTGACATCATTTCTCTTTCTCTCTTAAACTTAAAGACACTGCTGTCTGCTTGGACGTGTAGAAGAATTGTTCAAATAAAGTTGTGAACTCCACTTTCTTATGTGTTTGGCCGCAAGGTTTATACAACGGTAAGCACAGAGGCCTAGATCTACAAATCCTTCATAGCAATGCATTAGAAATAAGTCGGCATAACGGGCGTCAGTAACGCAGTAGACACTTCCATATAGACACCACTTGAACGCGGCACTATAACAAGTGAAATGTACCAGGTACACTGCACTCGCAAAACTGTAGTGTAACCTTTATTTGTGAAAAGAGAGAGGGCCATATTATCAAGCCTTGGCAACAAAATTATCGCCACTTTATCTGCAGCAAAGTGCCGCTAAAGTGGCGATAATGGGTTTGATAATATGCTCTATGGAATTCCAATCGAAGCTCATGTTAGATGTGAAGGACATCTAACATGAGCTTCGATTGGAATTCCATAGAGCATATTATCAAACCCATTATCGCCACTTTAGCGACACTTTCCTGCTGATAAAGTGGCGATAATTTTGTCGCCCAGGCTTGATATTATGGCCCAGAGTGTGTAGTGTACAGCAGCTTCTCTGTAAAATCTATAATTACCTCCGAGCAGTGACAACAGATAGGTTACAACGGTCTGACAAACAGATCCACAACCTTATTACGCCACTTTTGAGTCACTTTTAACATGGATAAAGTGATGCAAGGAGCTAGTAAATCTACATCTGACTTTTCAAGAAAAAAGCTCTACTCCAGACTGCGACACAGTTTTAATGTTGTTTTCTCTCTCTTTCTCTCTCTCAATCTCTGTGACAACATTTCTCTTTCTCTCTTAAACTTATAGACACTGCTGTCTGCTTGGACGTGTATAAGAATTGTTGAAAACAAGTTGTAACACCAACTGCCTGATATGTTTAGCCGCAAGGTTTATACAACGGTAACCACAGAGGCACTTCCATATAAACACCACTTGAACGCAGCACTATAACAGAACTGGAATGTACAAGTCACACTTCACACGTAAAACCGTAGAGTTACCAAAACTTGTAGGGGCATATTATCAAGAACGGCGATAAAATTATCGCCGTTTCAGCGGCAGGAAACTGCCGCTAAAGCGGTGATAATTGGCTTGATAATATGCCCTTGTGAATTCCCATAGTAGCCCAGGTTAACACCAGAACCTGGGCTGCTATGGGAATTCACAAGAGCATATTATCAAGCCCATTATCGCCTCTTTAGCTGCAGTTTCCTACCACTAAAACAGCGATAATTTTATCGCAGTTCTTGATAATATGCCCCGTAATGCTTCAGCTCATTTACTCACATCTACTTAATTCTAAATTCTAATTTTCTTTTTTCTTTTTGCAGATTACCATTTGGACACCTTTTGTAATCCATTTCACAATTTGTTTATAACATTGTTTGTTAAAGTTATTTTTGTAGTTCTAAAATAATTATAATTGAGTTTCGTTTACATTTATTGTTTATTAAAAGTTAATTAAAAAAACTACATACTTCTTTTATTTTGTGGGGGAGGGGTATGTTGAAATACTATAGTAAGATATTCAAGACTAGGATTGAAAACTACTGAGTTCTAACTAACAGATATATTAAAAACAACGGTGAAAAACTACTAAAATGGCGGTGGGCGGAGTACGTAATCAACGTTGGGCGCCTCGGCACTACCTTTCAAATAAATATAGAAAAAATATGATTATTAATACTGTACAAAAGTACAGCAGCGGATGACACACACGAACCGGGAAAAGAAAGCGACAGATTTACTACCTAAAATAAAGAAAGGTTTGCTTGTTGAACTTGAAAAAAAAGAAAACGTGGGCTTCGAAATGACGCTGCGCATGCGTAGAGAGTACAACTGCTACACAAAAAAAGGAAAACTTTACATACTAATATAGAAATGAAGGAGCATATTATCAACAAAAGGCGATACATTATCGCCACTTTTATCGACAGGAAACTGCCGATAAAGCGGCGATAATGTGCTTGATAATAGGTACTTGTATCTTCCCATAGCCGCCCAGGTTCTGGTGTTAACCTGGGCTGCTATGGTTATTCACAAGTGCATATTATCAAGCCCATTATCGCTGCTTTATCAGCAGTTTCCTGCTGATAAAAGCGACGATAATGTATCGCCTTTTGTTGATAATATGGCCCATTGCCATTTAACCAGTAAACTTAGGTGCATATTATCAAGAACCGGTGTTAAAATTATCGCAGTTTTATTGGAAGGAAACTGCCGATGAAACGGCGATAATGAGCTTGATAATACGGCCTTGTTATTTCCCATAGAAGCCCATGTTAACACCAGAACATGGACTTCTATGGGAATTAACAAGGACGTATTATCAAGCCCACCCTCCCAACATTAATAAAAAACCATAGGCCCTTGTAAATTCCCATAGCAGCCCAGGTTCTGATGTTAACCTGGGCTGCTGGGGTTATTCACAAGGGAATATTATCAAGCCCATTATCGCTGCTTTATCGGCAGTTTCCTGCAGATAAAAGCGACGATAATGAATCGCCTTTTGTTGATAATATGGCCCATTGCTCTTTTTTTGACCAGTAAACTTATGTGCATATTATCAAGGACCGGTGTTAAAATTATCGCCATTTTATTGGCAGGAAACCTTTTCCCATAGAAGCCCATGTTAACACCAGAACATAGGCTTCTATGGGAATTAACAAGGACGTATTATCAAGCCCACCCTCCCAACATTAATAAAAAACTCCAGACAATGCAGGTACCCGGAGCTGGAAGGTCATTTTACAAATCACTGCCCCAGAAAGGCGGCGTTCCCTCTCGACGTGTACGGGGAGAAAGAGAGAGAGAGCTCAAAACATATATATTTTTTAAAAAGACCCGAGGGGTGCCGCTCACCGAGACTGCGGGGAGTAGGACCGTAACCCCCCCGCATACTAAAAAATAAAACCAGAGGATTGCCGTTCCCCAGTGCTCGGGGCACCTTACAAGCCCCCATTATGCAAAAAATTGCCCCCGGAATTTGTCCCCCGGAACCTGATGAATGAAACGGACTACTATTTTTTTCCACCTTTTCCACTGCGTACAAGTACTGCACGAGTACCCCGCCATTTTGTATTTAAAAAAAATAAAATTTGAGGCTAAAGATCCATGTACCACCCTCTGACCAAGACTATAGGGTCAGAATGTTTCTACCCAGCCCCCTTTCCTTATTTCTCAACTTTGTTTTACTGTTTTCTTGTGACTCTGCTCTCATGACAAACAAGATGGCCGCCAACACTTCCCCCAGTGTCATCAGTGATATCACTGACCATGTCATGAATGATGTAATATGTGACATCATCAGCAGTGGATTGCGGGTGCGCGAAATATAGTTAGTACAACTAACTATATAGGAGCAATTTCAATGGTTTTGTATGAGTGAAATGTCCAGCTAACTATAACACTCCTAAAACGTATAGTTTTTTTGTGACTTTTAAAGGTTTTTTAAATGCTAATTCCTAACTATATTAGGCCTGAAACCTATGTTTTTTTCAGTGAATTTCAAAGGTTTTTTAAATGCTAATTCCTAACTATATAAGGCCTGAAACCTATGGTTTTTTCAGTGAATTTCAAAGGTTTTTTAATGCTAATTCCTAACTATATAAGACCTGAAAGCCCACCAGGAATCTCCAGTATGCGCCAGGGGACTGCATTGCAGAGAAGTGTAATGAAGCCACGCCCCTTTTTACACCTCTCTGCAACGCAGCCCCCGTACATGTTTGAAGAGGGGGAACTAATTCCCCTTGCATACTGGGGGCGCCTGGGGGCCAACTAGCCCACCTGGAACCTCCAGTATGCGCCAGGGGGCTGCATTGCACACAGGTGTAATGAGGCTATGCCCCTTGTTACACCTCTCTGGAACGCAGGCCACTGGCGCGTTTGCAGAAGGGGGACTAATTCCCCTTGCATACTGGGGGTCCCTGGGTCATATCTGCCCAAACGCCGATATTCCGAACGATTGAAAAGGACTTTTCTTAAGAAACATTTGGATTTGGATTATCATGTCCTATTCTTTGGAAGTTTTGAAAGACTGACTTTGAGGATGCTACAAATTACTCAAGTCTGCCTGAATTGTGTAGGTAAAATTGATACCTAGTCACTTTGAATAAGAATGTACTTACGTCTCGTCTAACATTTGGAAGAAATATCTAGTTATATGACAACAGGATACCAACATAACTTGAAGGAAATAAGAACGCCCTGAAGAAGTTCTGTTGTACAGAACGAAACGTGTCGGCTGGCTGTGGTACATAAACGTAAGGAAAATAAAAGCATTTGAATATACACCAAGATTCAGCACTTCAATAAGGACTCTAAGTGAAATGACTTGATTGGACTTATTGTGCAAGTGGTGCTGTGCCAAACTTTGGAATATTCTCCACTATTCTCTACTACTTACTCTCTACTACTCCACTACTCTCTAATACTCACTCTCTACTACTCATTCTCTACTACTCTACTACTCTCTACTACTCTCTCTCTACTACTCACTCCCTACTACTCACTATCTACTGCTCTCTACTACTCACTCTCTACTACTCTCTACTGCTCACTCTTTACTATTCACTCTTTACTACTCACTCTCTCCTACTCTCTACTACTCACTCTCTACTTCTCACTCTCTACTACTCTACTACTCACTAGGGTCGGCCGAGGATACGGGGAGAGGTCTCCGGGGAGAGCCGTCTCCAGTAAATCGTACAGACAAGTAACTTCCCCCCCACAGACGGACACCACACAATGATAAAGTTCACCGATACTTTATAGACAATTCTTCACGTACGGTAGAATGGTACAAGGAGGTCTGGACTCAGGGGTCCCCTCTATTCTGGTCTCTGGTTGGGAAAAGGGTAGCGGGACAGTCTTGTTACCAAAAGATGGAAAATAGCTCTCAATCCTCGAGCTCGGTGGTGTAGATGAACGGGCCGCGGCGGAGCCAGCAGGTCCCGAGATGGATGAAGGAAGACGACGGTCCGCGGCAGAGCCAGCAGGTCCCGATGAAGGTGGTGGTTACAAACGGTCCGCGGCCACGCCAGCAGGTCCCGACGAGGATGAAGGATAGGGTGGTTCCCAAAGCCGCGGCAGCGCCAGCAGGCAAGACGAGGGTGCACAAGGCAGAGCTACGGCAGCGCCAGTAGTCCGTCAAGGATGAGTTCTTCTTTGCGTCTCTCGACTCCAAGATACAACTCCTGTCCTGCTCTGGAGCTGCCCCAGTTATAGGGCTGGTGTGCTTTGATGTCCGGACCCTCGCACTTGGAGGTCGGGAGGTCCGGGATGAGGGGGTTCAGACACCCAGCAGGGGGGTGGAGCCAGCGCCCGGGGAGGCGATGGGCGAGCGGCACTTGGCGGGGGAGAGCCATCGACACCTCCTGCTCCCATTGACTGACCAAGTAGCCCGCTCACCTCCTGGGTGGATGTTGGTGCCGGAATGTCTGAGGCCTGGCCAGGCCCAGGGTTGAGGTCGATCGGGGGCCAGGCGGCCTCATGGTGGAGTGTCCAAGATGGCGCCCAGGATGGGCACGCAGGCCGGTAGTGGGTCGGCCTACGCGGTCAACAGGTTCGAGTGTAGGGGTCCCTGCGGGGACGGTGGACGTGCAATGGTGGTGTGTGGTACTTGCGTGGCTGGTTCGGGCCTGGTTGGGCCGGGGGAGAGCGGCCCTTCATGTGGCCTGTCCAACATGCGTCCCCCCCAGCTGAAGGCGGGGAGAGTTACCCATCCTCTTGGGGACTCTTCTCGTCGAGGCGGAAGAACCGGGACAGGCCATCTGCGTTGGCGTGATCGGGCCCAGGCCGATGTTCAACTGTGAAGTCCATCCCTTGTAGGGAGATGGACCAGCGTAGCAACTTCGGGTTTTCCCCCCGCATCTGCATCAGCCACTGCAGGGGTCGGTGGTCGGTCTGTACCCGAAAGGGTGTGCCAAAAAGGTAGGGCCGGAGCTTCTTGAGGGCCCATACCACCGCGAAGGCCTCCCTCTCTATGGTGCTCCAGCGTTGTTCCCGTGGTAGGAGTCGCCGGCTGATGAAGGCCACCGGCTGGTCATGGCCTTCGGTGTTCACTTGGGACAGGACTGCCCCAATGCCATGGTCGGAGGCATCCGTCTGGACGATGAACTCCCGGCTGTAGTCGGGGGCCTGGAGCACAGGGGCGGAGCACATGGCGGCTTTCAATTGTTCAAATGCAGCTTGACACTCTGGGGTCCAGTTGACTTTCTGGGGCTGATTTTTTGACGTGAGCTCTGTGAGGGGCCTCACGATAGTACCATAGTCTTTCACGAACCTTCGGTAATAGCCCGTGAGGCCCAGGAAGGCTCGTACCTCGGTCTGGGTAGTGGGGGGCTGCCAGGACTGGATGGCGGCAATTTTTAGCTGCAGAGGGGCCACCAGGCCGCTTCCCACCTGGTGCCCGAGGTAGGTTACAGACCCTTGCCCAATTTGACATTTGCTGGCCTTGATCGTGAGGCCAGCTTGCTGAAGGGCGTGCAGTACTGCTCGGAGGTGGTGGAGGTGCTCGGACCACTGGTTGCTGTATACAGCGATGTCGTCTAAGTAGGCGGCGCTGAATCCTTCGAGCCCCGCCAGGACCTGATTGACGAGCCGTTGGAACGTTGCTGGGGCATTCTTCATGCCGAAGGGCATGACTGTGAAATGGTAATGGCCATCGGGCGTGGAAAAGGCAGAACGTTCTTGTGCCCGGGGTGTGAGGCCGATTTGCCAGTAGCCCGCCGTCAGGTCGAAGATACTGAGGTAGCGGGCAGCTCCCATGCGGTCGATTAGTTCATCTGCCCGGGGGATGGGATGTGTGTCTGTCCTGGTGACCGCATTCAAGCCCCGGTAGTCGACGCAGAACCGGAGTTCCGGTGTGGTGCCGGGGGCAGCTGCTTTGGGGACCAGTACTACAGGGCTGGCCCAGGGGCTGTCTGAGGGCTCGATGACCCCGAGCGTGAGCATTTTGGCTACTTCCTCCTGGATGCAGGCCCGTACCCGATCTGGCACGCGGTAGGCCCGGTGGCGGATAGGGGGGCTGTCCCCCGTGTCCACATCGTGCGTACACCAGGAAGTGACACCTGGGGTGAGGGAGAACAGGCTGGCGAATTGTGACAGGAGAACTTGGCACTCCTGGTGTTGCTCTCGGGTGAGGGCCTCTGAGAGTCGGACCCCATCTACGGAACCGTCTTTCTCCCGCGTTCGTAGGAGGTCCGGGAGGGGCTCGGAGTCCTCTTCAGCCCCATTGTCTGTGGCCATCAGGAGGCTGAGTTCTGTCCGTACAAAGTGCGGTTTCAGTCTGTTAGCGTGGAGGACCCGGAGGGGGTTCCGGGAAGATTCCAAGTCGATGAGATAGGTAGCCGGACCCTTGCGCTCGACCACTTTGAAGGGCCCTGTCCACTTGTCTTGTAGGGCGCAGGGTTCAGTGGGGGACATCACCCATACCTGTTGCCCAGGTTCAAATTCGATGGAGGAGGCGTTCCGGTCATACCACCTTTTCATGTCCTCCTGACTGGCCTCTAGGTTGGCTTTTGCTAGTTCTCGGAATCGCCGGGTCTGGTTGCGGAGTGTTAGGAGGTAGCGGAAAACATCTGGTGGGTTCTTTAGAGGGGGCATCTCCCAGCCTTCCTTAACTAGGCTGAGCGGCCCGCGCACGGGGTGTCCATATAGCAGTTCAAATGGGCTGAAGCCCAGGGACTTCTGGGGAACCTCTCGATATGCGAAGAGGAGGCACGGCAACAGTACATCCCACTGGCGACGGAGGGGCTCTTCCAACCCCCCGATCATCCCTTTGAGCGTGCGGTTGAACCGCTCAACGAGTCCGTTTCCTTGAGGGTGATAGGGGGTCGTGAACCGGTAGGTAACCCCGCACTGTTGCCAGAGAGATTTCATATATTTCGAAATAAAGTTCGTGCCTCTGTCACTGACGACCTCCCGGGGGAAGCCCACCCGGGAGAAGATCCCCATCAGAGCCCGGCCGACTACCGGGGCTGTCACAGTCCGCAGGGGAACAGCCTCCGGGTAGCGGGTGGCGTGGTCCACGAGCACCAGGATGAATCGATGGCCTTGTTTTGTGCGCGGGTCCAGGGGCCCCACGATATCGATTCCGACCCTCTCGAACGGGGTGGTGACCACGGGAAAAGGTTGCAAGGGGGCTTTCAGTTTGCGGCCGCTCTTCCCACTGGCTTGGCACGTGGGGCAAGATCGGCAATGCTGGTGTACATTGTCCCTCATTTTGGGCCAGAAGAAGTGGGTCACCAGGCGGCTATAGGTTTTGTCTTGACCCAAGTGTCCGGCCAGGGGGACATCGTGGGCCAGGTTTAGCAGAAAGTCTCTAAAACGGAGGGGTACCACTAGGACTCGGCTGGCCCCCAGCTCCGCGATTCTTTGCTCACTGTACAGCAGATCATTGTCCCAGTAGACCCAGTGAGTTCCGGAGGTATCCCCTGCGCTTTGGGCTAGCGCTTGCTGGCGGAGTCCCTCGAGGGAGGGACAGGTCTTTTGTTCTTGGCGAAATTGCTCTTGCGTGGGCCCCCCCTCTTGAGGCCACTGGTCGAGGTTAGCGAGGTCTGGAGGTTGAGCTGGTTCGGGGGGGACGTCACGGTCGGTGGTTTCGGCGGGGGCGACCGGAGGCGGTGGCGCCGGCCATTCGAGTTCCTCTGGGCGGGTGTTGGCACGGGCGGTCATGGACCGGGTGGTGATGCACGCCCAGTCCGGGACGCCCAGCATCCCCAGGTGTTCTTTTCGTTCGACTGCTGCCCATGGAGAGCTTTCCAGGTCATTACCCAGGAGGCAGTCTACGGGGGCATCATCTCGGACCGTCACCTTCAACATGCCGGAGACCCCTCCCCATTCGAAGGGGACGCAGGCCATCCGGCACAGACTTTCTGAGTTATCGGCTGAACGTACAGGGCAGAGAATGTTTGGTAAGTATTGTTCGGGGGTCACCAGGTGACAGCGGACGGCTGTTACACTGGCCCCAGTGTCACGAAGGGCTTCAGCCCGGCGTCCATTGATGCCCACCCATTGGCTGTACTTCTGGGTATTAGCGGGTAGGGGGACCCGCGGGACCATGTCTCTCCCCCCTAGGCAGGCGAGAGCCATGGCGGCCGGCTCCCATTCTTGGTGTTCCTGTTCATATTCTTCTTGTTCCTCTGAGATCCGTTCCTCCCCCAGAGCAGCAGCGGCTACTTGGCGGGGTCTTGGGCTCTGGTACTGGGGGCAGTTTGGGTCGTTTGCATAGTGTCCGACTCGTTGACAACGATGGCAGGTAACATTGGCTCGATGTCCCGGTCGCGCTGGGGTGCTGCCCCGGTTGGCCGGGGGGGTGGGGCTGGTAGTGGGGGTGACCGGAGCGTTGCTTCTTCCGCGTCCTTGGCCTCCCCCTCCTCGGGGACGGTGCTGACCATTGTTGTTCCGGTTCTGTTCGGAGGACCCATTTCGACTCACTCTGGTGATCTCCCACCGGTCTGCTTCGGCTGCGAGCTGCCGGGGATCCGTTAACTTGCTGTCGAGGAGGTGCTGGCGAAGTTCAATGAAGCAATTGTTCGACAGATGCTCCCATACCATAAGATTGAACAGTTGTTCGTAGGTTGTGACCTTGCTTCCTTTGATCCAGCCCTCGAAGGCTCGGCTAAAGTAATTGACATAGTCCACCCAAGTTGTACCTGGGATGCGGGTGCAGTCTCGGAACCTCTGACGGTACATCTCGGGTGTGAGGCCATAGCGGGTGAGGAGTGCAGCTTTCATATGGTCATAGGAGGTCATCTGCTGGTCCGGGAGTTGCAGCAGGGCGTCGCGGCCCTCATTGAGGAATCTCCCCCACAGACCGGCCCCCCAATCGCTTCTATCGATCCGGTGTGCAGTCATAGCGATTTCATAGGCCTTAAACCATTGCTGGATGTCGTCCTCTCGGAAGTATTCTCGAACGACATCCTTGGGGATGTGTACCTTCTTCTCTGTTGCCCCTGGAGTGTGGGGTTGCTCGGGCACCCCTGTTTCTTTATTCTGTTTGCGTAGGTCGATTTCAGCTAATTTCCGCTCATGTTCATATGCCAGTTTCTTTTCCTCGAGCTCCCTTTGTCTCTGTTTCTCCTCTCTTTCTTCTCGGAGACGCAGGTGCTCTAAGTTGATTTTCTGTTCGGCCAACTTTAGTTCAACGTCCATTTTGAGCCGGGCCATTTCCAGCTCGTGTAGTCGGGTTCTTTCTCGTTCCTGGATCTCGTTTGGCGAGAGACCCGTTCTTCGTTCTTCAGGGGCCATGGGGGTTTGTGCTGCGATGTCTTGATCGGGGGTTCCGGCAGCCCCGGTTTCTGCCCAAGATTCCAGGGCCTGCTTAAAGTCATCTTTGGTATTTAGTCCGGTGGTAGCGATACCTAATTCGATACAGAACTGTTTAAGTTCACGATGGCTGTACTCGCCCAATTTCTCCATCTGGAATTTCTCCGTTGATCCGCTGTCTTTAGTTGACATCGTGATTCGCCGTGGGGTGAGCTACTCTCTGTACGGTTTATGCGGTGATTCGGATCCCGTCGCTGGCCACCAATGTTAGACGGACCGGGAGGGTCGGCCGAGGATACGGGGAGAGGTCTCCGGGGAGAGCCGTCTCCAGTAAATCGTACAGACAAGTAACTTCCCCCCCACAGACGGACACCACACAATGATAAAGTTCACCGATACTTTATAGACAATTCTTCACGTACGGTAGAATGGTACAAGGAGGTCTGGACTCAGGGGTCCCCTCTATTCTGGTCTCTGGTTGGGAAAAGGGTAGCGGGACAGTCTTGTTACCAAAAGATGGAAAATAGCTCTCAATCCTCGAGCTCGGTGGTGTAGATGAACGGGCCGCGGCGGAGCCAGCAGGTCCCGAGATGGATGAAGGAAGACGACGGTCCGCGGCAGAGCCAGCAGGTCCCGATGAAGGTGGTGGTTACAAACGGTCCGCGGCCACGCCAGCAGGTCCCGACGAGGATGAAGGATAGGGTGGTTCCCAAAGCCGCGGCAGCGCCAGCAGGCAAGACGAGGGTGCACAAGGCAGAGCTACGGCAGCGCCAGTAGTCCGTCAAGGATGAGTTCTTCTTTGCGTCTCTCGACTCCAAGATACAACTCCTGTCCTGCTCTGGAGCTGCCCCAGTTATAGGGCTGGTGTGCTTTGATGTCCGGACCCTCGCACTTGGAGGTCGGGAGGTCCGGGATGAGGGGGTTCAGACACCCAGCAGGGGGGTGGAGCCAGCGCCCGGGGAGGCGATGGGCGAGCGGCACTTGGCGGGGGAGAGCCATCGACACCTCCTGCTCCCATTGACTGACCAAGTAGCCCGCTCACCTCCTGGGTGGATGTTGGTGCCGGAATGTCTGAGGCCTGGCCAGGCCCAGGGTTGAGGTCGATCGGGGGCCAGGCGGCCTCGTGGTGGAGTGTCCAAGATGGCGCCCAGGATGGGCACGCAGGCCGGTAGTGGGTCGGCCTACGCGGTCAACAGGTTCGAGTGTAGGGGTCCCTGCGGGGACGGTGGACGTGCAATGGTGGTGTGTGGTACTTGCGTGGCTGGTTCGGGCCTGGTTGGGCCGGGGGAGAGCGGCCCTTCATGTGGCCTGTCCAACAACTCTCTACTACTCTCTACTACTCACACTCTACTACTCACTCTACTACTCACTCTCTACTACTCTCTACTACTTACTCTCTACTACTCTCTCTCTACTAATCTCTACTACTCAATATATTACTCTCTCTCTACTACTCTCTACTATTCTCTCTGCTACTCACTCTCCACTACTCTCTACTACTCACTCTCTACTACTCACTCTCTACTACTCTCTACTACTCACTCTTTACTACTCTCTACTACTCACTCTCTACTGCTCTCTACTACTCACTCTACTACTTACTCTCTACTACTCTCTACCACTCACTCTCTACTACTCTCTACTACTCACTCTACTAATCACTTTACTACTCTCTACTACTCACTCTCTGCTACTCTCTCTACTGTTATCTACTACTCCCTACTACTCACTCTCTACTCTCTATTACTCACTCTCTACTCTCTACCTCTCTACCTCTCTCTACTTCTCTCTCTACTAGTCTCTACCTCTCTACCTCTACACCTCTACCTCTCTACCTCTCTCTACACGCACACTTATACACATATATATATGCATATATATGCATATGCATATATATATATATTCACTGAAAAAACCATAGGTTATAGACCATATATAGTTAGGAATTAGCATTTAAAAAACCTTATTTTACTCACACAAAACCATTGAAATTCCATATATAGTTAGTTGCACTAACTATATATCGCGCACCCGCAATCCACTGCTGATCATGTCACATATTACATCATTCATGACATGGTCAGTGACATCACTGATGACATCACTGATGACATCTCAAATGACATCACTGATGACATCACTGATGACAACATCCAGTGACTGTATGTTTCTGTAAAGTTAAAATATGTCTTACATATTGAAGAATGAGTGGATGTATAAGTGTCTGGATGAAGGATTTAGTAGGTGCGTGACTGACTGTATGAGTGAGTGATTAAATGTGTCTCACTGAATGCATGGGTTAGTGACTAAACTGTCTTAATTTGTGCATCATTATGTCTGTTGTGATGTAAACTGCTGCATGTGTTGATCATTAGCTATACGAGAGGCTATATGTGTTATTAATTGGTTGCCCAAGTATTTCTATGGGAGATTGAGTTTGTGTGGGGGTGGCTGGAAGGTGTGTGACTCTATGCATAGATGTGTGAGCAGTTTATTCACTAGGTGTATGAGTTCAAGACTGCATGTGGAAACAGCTACATGGGCAGTTGACTGTGTGCATGAGTGTATTGATGAGTGAATGGATATCTCAATGCTACATGTCATAGTAAGTACATATGTTAAACACAGTACATGTGAGAGTTGGCATATATAAATAACTGTGCATGAGAGCCACTGAATGAGTGAGTGGTTGTATCGATCATTGTGAACTTGTATCAGGGATTGTATAAGAGAGTAAATATGTGTTAGTATATGTTTCAATAAGTAAGGTGTGTTTAACTGTATAGTTGAAGAAATGGAGGTGAGATTGTTTCTTTGCATGACTGACTGGGTGTGTGAGTAACTCCATGGATGAGTGGCAGTGTGTGAGTGTCTGTATACACTGAGTGTATCTAAGGTTATATTAGAGTCTGAAGAGGTTTATCGTATTAGCACAAGAATGATGTCAAATGAGATGTCATCAGTGATGTCATCAGTGATGTCATTTGAGATGTCATCAGTGATGTCATCAGTGATGTCACTGACCATGTCATGAATGATGTAATATGTGACATGATCAGCAGTGGATTGCGGGTGCGCGATATATAGTTAGTGCAACTAACTATATATGGAATTTCAATGGTTTTGTGTGAGTAAAATAAGGTTTTTTAAATGCTAATTCCTAACTATATATGGTCTATAACCTATGGTTTTTTCAGTGAATTTCAATGGTTTTTAATAGCAAATATCATAAGCTGTCGAATGTCAAGTACGTGGTAAGTAAAAACATTTTCGTGTTTATGCACACTGATCTGCTTTGAATGCTGCCCCCACCCCTCATTTCTATTAGGAGTACTCTCTCTTTGCAGATAGTGAAGGGTAGTTAACGCAGGCCTTTGCCCCCGTTGCCCCCGTTGTAATCCGTCGTGCCTGCTTCTCTCTCCATTTGATTGATTGTTCTCTTTGGTTCATTCTCTATTTACAAACAAGCACAGAGTCGCAATACTCTGTTTAGTCTTTGCAGATAGCGAAAAATCGTGTAAAAAAACAAAAGGAATCGAGCAAAATCAGTAGGCCACTAATGGGATCTCTTTTTGACCTCCCTAAAATAGAAACATTAGGAACAACCTGTTGATAATACCAATGTGTATGTACATAAGCGGCGTTCATTTGTGTTCACAGTACCCCTTGTTGATTGTTTGAATCGAGCATTGAATTGTTCGAAGTTGATTCTCTTAAGAATCTTCTCTGCCTGCAAACGAGGAAGAATAGGAATATTCTCTCTCCCTTTGCAGATAGTGAAGGGTAGGTAACGCAAACCTTTAACACGTCGTGCCTATTTCGTTCCTCATTGATTGATTGTTTCCCCAAACATTGACTGTTTGGGAATTGGTTCTTTTTGGAGGTATTCCCTGTTTGAAAATATACGTAGGAAAATCTTTGCAAATAGTGAAAGGGTACGTAATGCGGACCTTTCTCCCCCGTTGTAATCTGTCATGCCTATCTACTCCCCACTGATTAATGCACCTGTTTCACCCGGACCATTTACTAGAGATACGTCATCTGGCCCGACCAGAGAGCACCCCTAGTGAAAAGGACATATGCAATAATAACGAAGTGATCACTGTATCCTGTTAACAGAAACTTTAGCATGAAACAACCTGGAAAGAAAAGAATAGGAAAACGAAAATCAGTAGGCCACTGATGAACATGAACTTTTATTAAACAACGAACAAAGAAACGATAACATAACGTAATGATAAAACCTATTAATGTCCTAGAAACAAGAAAACGTTAAAATATGCCAGTGGTGAGAGACCAGAAAAACAGTAAGAGAAACCAAATCACCCCTCGCTGTCCCACCGCCTGCCACGCCAAAAAAATCGATAGACTAGGGAAAATGCAAGTCAGTAGAACATCCGCCCCCACTCTGGAAACTTCCAAGGTGGGGCAGGGTGCGGCTACGCCCAGCCGGGAGCAGCCCATATAAGGCGGGTCCTGCTGCCACGCCTCGGCCAGGAGATCCTAACGTAGGGTGTAGCCGGAGGAGAGGCCGAGGCCAGCGGGACCCGGCCAGGGGATTGCCTTTACAACGCTGAACAGTTGCAGGGGGGGGGAATGTCTCCTCGACCCTCCCCTCTCTCTCCCAGTCCGGCCGCGGTGGCCCTTGAGAGTTGCAGGTAGTCCCGCCACATGCTCTTCCGGTCCGGCCACCAACGGTCGGGGGGCCGAGGCCGACGGGATCCGGCTGCAGCCGATAAACCAAGAAACCCGTTCATGGGGCCAGAGCCAGGGGCGTCCGGCCGACATCTACCGGAAGCCCGGCCCGAAGACGGACGGGACACTTCTTCTTTCTTGAATAAAGGCTGCGACAACACTGGGGGGGGATGTCTTGCACATGCCTCCGACCCCCCCCCCTCGTCCTCATCGCCTGGTCCGGCCATAACAAATCTCAAGCGAGACGCCGTGGGGTGCACTGGGAGGGAGAGACGGTGCGAACAGGCCTCTCCCGCCTCCCCAGGTGGAGGCTTCCCAGCTGCACCCTCAGCGCTCCAGGCGCCCGGAAAAGGGTTCTTCCACTGTGGCCATGCTGCAACGTCTCGCCCGGCAGGGTGGAGCCCGTCCGCTCCTTTGACCCCGCGATCGCCAGTAGCTACCGAACTCTCAAAATGGCGGTCGACCTGGCAAGAGCGGGCCCAGCATAAAGAAATGGCCCGGTCACTGGTTGACTCCACCACCGTAGTCCTCCACGACCTTGAAGATTCTAGAGGAGCCGCGGGAGTCTCCGACCCCCGATGGGGAATGACTGCCATGATCGCCCGTGGAGTGATGAAACTGTATCCGCGGGACGTCGGCGCTCCCATGCTGGCGCCAGCCTCACTTTGAATTACTAGAATCCTGCAGACCTCAGTTCCGGTGAAAGCACAGTGTGACCCGGTAGGAAAAATTGTTGCACCCCCTCCCCTTTTTGACTGATAGTTCAAACCACCGATCCTTTCCTTTGCCCTTTTAACGGAACTTTGGACTGCCTCCCCCTCTTTTACATTTTCTAGAGAAAACAAAACATTAACCACTACATTAGCATAGCAGTTGACACCAGAACTGTTTTCAAATTGAAAACCAACAACATCTTCAACAGAATCCTTTTTGTTTCTGCTGTGACCCTGCTACAGCACAGGCATTGTCCCCAGCAGTAATTCTGCAATGCCGGTAAGAATAGCTGTGGTGCCTACTGGACTCACTCACCCCCGCGGCGCCGCACGCCGTTATTTGCTGGGCGGCAACTTACTACACATCACTTTCGTGCCATCTAGATTTCAGCGCGTTCTGCTGCCTTGGAACTATTCGCACAACAGACTGCTACTGACGACCCACCCCCAGGCAACATCTTCTGAATTTTCATAATTTGAAAGAACTAGTAACATGTCCTCATCAGGAATTCAAAAGAAATTGCCACGGTCTCTTCGTTGTTTAAATGTTTTTACTGTTTTTGTTTTGTTGTATATATTTATATGTTATTAAAGTTTTATATTCCTACTACTTTGTTGGAGTGCTATATATTTTTAATGTGACACATAATTGTAAAAACTTTGATGTACAAAGAGTCATTCCTGGAATCTTCCGCTTCAGGCTCGGTCCCCTGCCCAATCACAATACAGGATGGTTTTCAGAGAGTAGGAACACGTGTGGTGTGACGGATCTCATCGGGTGTGGGCCTTGATCTACTATAACTCCTTTGAAGAGGGGTGATTCTTTACAGCTGGGGCCATAAACTACATCTGCAGGGCTAGGTGATAGCCTGGACAATCGGACACAGAGGAAGAGGAGTGTCAGAGGGTGCGGTAGTGAATAGGGCGAAAGGGAGGTGTCGGGCGGGCACAGAGTGTGATTTTCAGGGAAGAGCAGCGCAGATGGGGGGGAGGTTTATTGCCGATGCATAAGACAGAGAGCGGGGGTGACCAGTGCCTGGGGAAGATGCTTGCGAGGGTGGGGAGCCATGCTACGAATCGACAGCGTGCAGAGAGTGGGTCTGGTCAAGGCATCTAAAATGGCTGCCGTGCACGACAAAAGTGTGGCATTTCAAAAAAGGCAAGATGGCGCAGACAATGTTTTTCAACACTTCCTCATTTCCTTCGAATCGAACGTTAACAGACGTTGGTGCATATTACCAAAGTTAAGCGATATTTATCGCCAGCGATGCTTACCAACAAATTTTTTACCGCAAAGCATCGTCAGAAATTATCGAAGATAAACCTTGCTATTATCAAGGTTTATCGCAAATGCGATAATAAACGGCCGCAATGCATGAATATCGCTAAAAAGTCAGCGATATTCATGCATTACCGAGCTAATGCCCTTAGCCATGTTATCCACCTCCCATTGGATAACATGGCTAAGAACTGCTCAGGGCAGGTGTTACTTTTTGGAGATATTCGCGCTTAGCGCGAATATCTCCAAAAGTTGGTAATAGGAGATAGATATCTTGCATGTTGTAATGCAAATTATTGTGGTATATGGAACTCATACCATAATCTCTCAGGAAAGCAGAAACTGATCCTTTTGGGACCGCCTAAAAAGGCCTAGGGGGTGAGGGGTACTCTACTTTGCCCCCTTTTCACGTTCCGAACTATTTTATTTTACTCTCTTCTGTAATTACACAAAATAGCAGCGATAAGATGCATCGGAGACACACAGTGAGAGAAAGGAGGCCGGAGATGAAGAAGAGATGTCAAATACACATTGGAGATAATATAGTGGCAGAAGGGAAGTAAATATGAGTAAACTTACCATGTAACATAAAAATGTTGCACTCTATACTATAAGTCTCATTTTATACTACAATCACTTCGCTACAACCTCATAAATTAAAAATAAAAATGAATAATGTCTCAAACAATTTTTGATTTCTAAATATAAATGTATTCTTCAGAATTTTCTAAATTTGAAAGAACTAGTAACATGTCCTCATCAGCAATTTCCTCATGAAAAGTCTGCAATGATGATTCTTGTAACTCTATGGTCTCCAAACATTCGATAAATTCGCCATCAACAGATTGATCAAAAAAATCATTCAAGTCATCTCCTCCTTGTGACAATATTTCATTATTGGTGCTGTCAATTTCAATCAATGTAGTGGAATCATTCAAGTCATCTCCTCGTGACAATATTTCATTATTGGTGCTCTCAATTTCAATCAATGTAGTGGAATCATTCAAGTCATCTCCTCCTTGTGACAATATTTCATTATTGGTGCTGTCCATTTCAATCAATCTAATGGAATCATACAAGTCATCTCCTCCTTGTGACAATATTTCATTATTGGTGCTCTCAATTTCAATCAATGTAGTGGAATCATTCAAGTCATCTCCTTGTGACAATATTTCATTATTGGTGCTGTCCATTTCAATCAATCTAATGGAATCATACAAGTCATCTCCTCCTTGTGACAATATTTCATTATTGGTGCTCTCAATTTCAATCAATGTAGTGGACAATTCAAAAGAAATTGCCACGGTCTCTTCATTGTGAGCCATTTTATTTTGAAATTGCTTGCTGTAAATTGCAGAAAAAAATAATCACTTTCATTTATCGTTTTTAGTAATACATAATATAAAACTAACTTTATCAAGTATTTAGTATAACAGAAGGAATGTAAATAAATAACAGAAAACATTTTTCAAATTATCTTCAAGTGTACAACATAGTTCCCCTTACAAATTAACAACTCACCTTTTTAAAAGTAGGAGAAGTGTTAGTACTGTGTAAATCAAACACCAGAAATTCACCACCAAAAATTCCTCATAAATGTACCTCAGACAGTAGTATCACAAAATGGCTGTGGTTTCCTCTCATTTGAGATATATACATAACCAATTAACTTTCATCACACACAAATACAAAACCAAAGTAACATTTTAATTGGTTCTAAATTTCAACACTTTCAAATGTGTTTTCCCCATGCAATTTTCCATAGGACATTTACATACGTCTACAGCCTGAATGGCTGAACGGAATTACACCAAACTTGGCAAAATGGTACATCAAACCTAAGAGGTCAGGAAGGATCTACTATGCCCCCTTATGGTCATTTCCCCCTTCGCTTTGGCCTCCTGTTGTCTCTCAATCCTACCGAGAGACAAGATGGCGGCCGCTACGGACTGTTTGGAATGTTGACAGACGCCGGAGAACCAATCAGCTTCGCAAAGCTCCGTAACGCGAAAAGTACGCGAAGCGGAGCGCTGTTACAGATATATATCTTTTTTTGAACGTTAATTTCTCAAAATCCACTGGAGCACATATATTGAGACCTAGCAAAGGCACATCGGGCTACCAGTCCCTAATATTTTGCCAAGTTTCGTGCAAATCCATTCAGCCGTTTTATTATTATTATTTTTTTTTTTTGCCCCGCGGGGCCCTTTTAAAACCTCCACATCAAACCTAGGGGGTCAGCGAGGATCTACTAGGCCCCCTTATGGTCATTTGCCCCTTCGCTTTGGCCTCCTCTTGTCTCTCGATCCTACCGAGAGACAAGATGGCGGCCGCTACGGACTGTTTGGAATGTTTACAGACGCCGGAGAACCAATCAGCTTCGCTTCACAAAGCTCCGTTGCGCGAAAAGTACGCGAACTGGAGCGCTGCCCGGTCCGCTGTTACAGATATATATCTTTTTTTGAACGTTAATTTCTCAAAATCCACTGAAGCACATATATTGAGACCTACAAAAGGCACATCGGGCTACCAGTCCCTACAATTTTGCCAAGTTTCGTGCAAATCCATTCAGCCCTTCGAGCTAAAAGTGAGGCCAACCGCCCTATGGAAAACTCAATGTTAAAAACACGTTTTGGGACCCCCCTTTTTTCTCGGCCCCCCCTTGACGACCCCCCCCCAAATTTTCAAGGGCTGCTCAGAAACAAAATGTGCCATTTTCCTGAAAAGTTCAGCCAATTCCGTCCACAAACGCCAAAGTTATTAGACATAGAATTTTCAAAAATCCCATAGAGAAAAAATCCTAACTATATATACCTACTGGCGACCGCCAGTAGGTAATATATATCTGCCCGTGATGCGCACAAGGGATCCTGTCAAAGAAGAAGGTCACAGAGACATGGGAAATTTTCGAAGGTAGCCGAGGTATCGGATTATCTGTGACCCACCATCACGAATGTGCGCCTTCGGACTGGGTGCCTGCAAGCAGTGATGGTTGACAGAAGGGGCCACAAGGTGAAAGAACAACGACCTTGCCACGATCTTCCTGCATGCACGGAGTTTTGATTAGCTGCATTATGGGACTAGTAGTTCTTTGTATTGAAGCAGCGCCAGTTAAAACTCAGTGCAGGTGCGCCTCATTCCACTGTGAGGGAGGGGCCGTATGTTAAGACTGCTGTGGGAGGAACGTGACTGTTTGGATTACTGGCATTGAGAAAGGCGAAGAGCTGAAACCGGTCTGCCGCATTTACATCCAAATAAACAACCTGTGAAGCCTCTGCTGTGTCCTTTGTCCTTTTGCCGTTGGTGAAAAGGGTTTGATTATATTTAGCGCTTCTGCCCGTGATGCGCACAAGGGACCCTGTCAAAGAAGAAGGTCACAGAGACATGGGAAATTTTCGAAGGTAGCCGAGGTATCGGATTATCTGTGACCCACCATCACGAATGTGCGCCTTCGGACTGGGTGCCTGCAAGCAGTGATGGTTGACAGAAGGGGCCACAAGGTGAAAGAACAATGACCTTGCCACGATCTTCCTGCATGCACGGAGTTTTGATTAGCTGCATTATGGGACTAGTAGTTCTTTGTATTGAAGCAGCGCCAGTTAAAACTCAGTGCAGGTGCGCCTCATTCCACTGTGAGGGAGGGGCCGTATGTTAAGACTGCTGTGGGAGGAACGTGACTGTTTGGATTACTGGCATTGAGAAAGGCGAAGAGCTGAAACCGGTCTGCCGCATTTACATCCAAATAAACAACCTGTGAAGCCTCTGCTGTGTCCTTTGTCCTTTTGCCGTTGGTGAAAAGGGTTTGATTATATTTAGCGCTTCTGCCCGTGATGCGCACAAGGGACCCTGTCAAAGAAGAAGGTCACAGAGACATGGGAAATTTTCGAAGGTAGCCGAGGTATCGGATTATCTGTGACCCACCATCACGAATGTGCGCCTTCGGACTGGGTGCCTGCAAGCAGTGATGGTTGACAGAAGGGGCCACAAGGTGAAAGAACAACGACCTTGCCACGATCTTCCTGCATGCACGGAGTTTTGATTAGCTGCATTATGGGACTAGTAGTTCTTTGTATTGAAGCAGCGCCAGTTAAAACTCAGTGCAGGTGCGCCTCATTCCACTGTGAGGGAGGGGCCGTATGTTAAGACTGCTGTGGGAGGAACGTGACTGTTTGAATTACTGGCATTGAGAAAGGCGAAGAGCTGAAACCGGTCTGCCGCATTTACATCCAAATAAACAACCTGTGAAGCCTCTGCTGTGTCCTTTGTCCTTTTGCCGTTGGTGAAAAGGGTTTGATTATATTTAGCGCTTCTGCCCGTGATGCGCACAAGGGACCCTGTCAAAGAAGAAGGTCACAGAGACATGGGAAATTTTCGAAGGTAGCCGAGGTATCGGATTATCTGTGACCCACCATCACGAATGTGCGCCTTCGGACTGGGTGCCTGCAAGCAGTGATGGTTGACAGAAGGGGCCACAAGGTGAAAGAACAACGACCTTGCCACGATCTTCCTGCATGCACGGAGTTTTGATTAGCTGCATTATGGGACTAGTAGTTCTTTGTATTGAAGCAGCGCCAGTTAAAACTCAGTGCAGGTGCGCCTCATTCCACTGTGAGGGAGGGGCCGTATGTTAAGACTGCTGTGGGAGGAACGTGACTGTTTGGATTACTGGCATTGAGAAAGGCGAAGAGCTGAAACCGGTCTGCCGCATTTACATCCAAATAAACAACCTGTGAAGCCTCTGCTGTGTCCTTTGTCCTTTTGCCGTTGGTGAAAAGGGTTTGATTATATTTAGCGCTTCTGCCCGTGATGCGCACAAGGGACCCTGTCAAAGAAGAAGGTCACAGAGACATGGGAAATTTTCGAAGGTAGCCGAGGTATCGGATTATCTGTGACCCACCATCACGAATGTGCGCCTTCGGACTGGGTGCCTGCAAGCAGTGATGGTTGACAGAAGGGGCCACAAGGTGAAAGAACAACGACCTTGCCACGATCTTCCTGCATGCACGGAGTTTTGATTAGCGGCATTATGGGACTAGTAGTTCTTTGTATTGAAGCAGCGCCAGTTAAAACTCAGTGCAGGTGCGCCTCATTCCACTGTGAGGGAGGGGCCGTATGTTAAGACTGCTGTGGGAGGAACGTGACTGTTTGGATTACTGGCATTGAGAAAGGCGAAGAGCTGAAACCGGTCTGCCGCATTTACATCCAAATAAACAACCTGTGAAGCCTCTGCTGTGTCCTTTGTCCTTTTGCCGTTGGTGAAAAGGGTTTGATATATATATATATATATATATATATATATATATATATATTCACTGAAAAAACCATAGGTTATAGACCATATATAGTTAGGAATTAGCATTTACAAAACCTTGAAAATTCACTGAAAAAAACATAGGTTATAGACCATATATAGTTAGGAATTAGCATTTAAAAAACCTTATTTTACTCACACAAAACCATTGAAATTCCATATATAGTTAGTTGCACTAACTATATATCGCGCACCCGCAATCCACTGCTGATCATGTCACATATTACATCATTCATGACATGGTCAGAGACATCACTGATGACATCACTGATGACATCTCAAATGACATCACTGATGACATCACTGATGACAACATCCAGTGACTGTATGTTTCTGTAAAGTTAAAATATGTCTTACATATTGAAGAATGAGTGGATGTATAAGTGTCTGGATGAAGGATTTAGTAGGTGCTTGACTGACTGTATGAGTGAGTGATTAAATGTGTCTCACTGAATGCATGGGTTAGTGACTAAACTGTCTTAATTTGTGCATCATTATGTCTGTTGTGATGTAAACTGCTGCATGTGTTGATCATTAGCTATGCAAGAGGCTATATGTGTTATTAATTGGTTGCCCAAGTATTTCTATGGGAGATTGAGTTTGTGTGGGGGTGGCTGGAAGGTGTGTGACTCTGTGCATAGATGTGTGAGCAGTTTATTCACTAGGTGTATGAGTTCAAGAGTGCATGTGGAAACAGCTACATGGGCAGTTGACTGTGTGCATGAGTGTATTGATGAGGGAATGGATATCTCAATGCTACATGTCATAGTAAGTACATATGTAAAACACAGTACATGTGAGAGTTGGCATATATAAATAACTGTGCATGAGAGCCACTGAATGAGTGAGTGGTTGTATCGATCATTGTGAACTTGTATCAGGGATTGTATAAGAGAGTAAATATGTGTTAGTATATGTTTCAATAAGTAAGGTGTGTATAACTGTATAGTTGAAGAAATGGAGGTGAGATTGTTTCTTTGCATGACTGACTGGGTGTGTGAGTAACTCCATGGATGAGTGGCAGTGTGTGAGTGTCTGTATACACTGAGTGTATCTAAGGTTATATTAGAGTCTGAAGAGGTTTATCGTATTAGCACAAGAATGATGTCAAATGAGACGTCATCAGTGATGTCATTTGAGATGTCATCAGTGATGTCATCAGTGATGTCACTGACCATGTCATGAATGATGTAATATGTGACATGATCAGCAGTGGATTGCGGGTGCGCGATATATAGTTAGTGCAACTAACTATATATGGAATTTCAATGGTTTTGTGTGAGTAAAATAAGGTTTTTTAAATGCTAATTCCTAACTATATATGGTCTATAACCTATGGTTTTTTCAGTGAATTTTCAAGGTTTTGTAAATGCTAATTCCTAACTATATATGGTCTATAACCTATGGTTTTTTCAGTGAATTTCAATGGTTTTTTAATAGCAAATATCATAAGCTGTCGAATGTCAAGTACGTGGTAAGTAAAAACATTTTCGTGTTTATGCACACTGATCTGCTTTGAATGCTGCCCCCCACCCCTCATTTCTATTAGGAGTACTCTCTCTTTGCAGATAGTGAAGGGTAGTTAACGCAGGCCTTTGCCCCCGTTGTAATCCGTCGTGCCTGCTTCTCTCTCCATTTGATTGATTGTTCTCTTTGGTTCATTCTCTATTTACAAACAAGCACAGAGTCGCAATACTCTGTTTAGTCTTTGCAGATAGCGAAAAATCGTGTAAAAAAACAAAAGGAATCGAGCAAAATCAGTAGGCCACTAATGGGATCTCTTTTTGACCTCCCTAAAATAGAAACATTAGGAACAACCTGTTGATAATACCAATGTGTATGTACATAAGCGGCGTTCATTTGTGTTCACAGTACCCCTTGTTGATTGTTTGAATCGAGCATTGAATTGTTCGAAGTTGGTTCTCTTAAGAATCTTCTCTGCCTGCAAACGAGGAAGAATAGGAATATTCTCTCTCCCTTTGCAGATAGTGAAGGGTAGGTAACGCAAACCTTTAACACGTTGTGCCTATTTCGTTCCTCATTGATTGATTGTTTCCCCAAACATTGACTGTTTGGGAATTGGTTCTTTTTGGAGTTATTCCCTGTTTGCAAATATACGTAGGAAAATCTTTGCAAATAGTGAAAGGGTACGTAATGCGGACCTTTCTCCCCCGTTGTAATCTGTCATGCCTATCTACTCCCCACTGATTGATGCACCTGTTTCACCCGGACGATTTACTAGAGATACGTCATCTGGCCCGACCAGAGAGCACCCCTAGTGAAAAGGACATATGCAATAATAACGAAGTGATCACTGTATCCTGTTAACAGAAACTTTAGCATGAAACAACCTGGAAATAAAAGAATAGGAAAACGAAAATCAGTAGGCCACTGATGAACATGAACTTTTATTAAACAACGAACAAACAAACGATAACATAACGTAATGATAAAACCTATTAATGTCCTAGAAACAAGAAAACGTTAGAAATATGCCAGTGGTGAGAGACCAGAAAAACAGTAAGAGAAACCAAATCACCCCTCGCTGTCCCACCGCCTGCCACACCAAAAAAATCGATAGACTAGGGAAAATGCAAGTCAGTACAACATCCGCCCCCACTCTGGAAACTTCCAAGGTGGGGCAGGGTTGCGGCTACGCCCAGCCGGGAGCAGCCCATATAAGGCGGGTCCTGCTGCCACGCCTCGGCCAGGAGATCCTAACGTAGGGTGTAGCCGGAGGAGAGGCCGAGGCCAGCGGGACCCGGCCAGGGGATTGTCTTTACAACGCTGAAGAGTTGCAGGGGGGGGAATGTCTCCTCGACCCTCCCCTCTCTCTCCCAGTCCGGCCGCGGTGGCCCTTGAGAGTTTCAGGTAGTCCCGCCACATGCTCTTCCGGTCCGGCCACCAACGGTCGGGGGGCCGAGGCCGACGGGATCCGGCTGCAGCCGATAAACCAAGGAACCCGTTCATGGGGCCAGAGCCAGGGGCGTCCGGCCAACATCCACCGGAAGCCCGGCCCAAAGACGGACGGGACATTTTTTCTTTTCTCCTTCGTAATAGCAGCGGCAACACGCCAGGCACCACTTCTTTCTTCAAAAATGGCTTTGACAACACTGGGGGGGATGTCTTGCACATGCCTCCGACCCCCCCCCCCCCGTCCTCATCGCCACCGGCCATAACAAATGTCAAGCGGGGCGCCGTGGGGTGCACTGGGAGGGAGAGACGGTGCGAACAGGCCTCTCCCGCCTCCTCAGGTGAAGGCTTCCCAGCTGCACCCTCAGCGCTCCAGGCGCCCCGAAAAGGGTTCGTCCACTGTGGCGATGCTGCAACGTCTCGCCCGGCAGGGTGGAGCCCGTCCGCTCATGTGACCCCGCGATCGCCGGTAGCTGCCGAACTCTCAAAATGGCGATCGACCTGGCAAGAGCGGGCCCAGCATGAAGAAATGGCCCGGTCACTGGTTGACTCCACCACCGTAGTCCTCCACGACCTTGAAGATTCTAGAGGAGCCGCGGGATTCTCCGACCCCCGATGGGGAATGACTGCCATGATCGCCCGTGGAGTGACGAAACTGTATCCGCGGGACGTCGGCGCTCCCATGCTGGCGCCAGCCTCACTTTGAATTACTAGAATCCTGCAGACCTCAGTTCCGGTGAAAGCACAGTGTGACCCGGTAGGAAAAATTGTTGCACCCCCTCCCCTTTTTCAGTGATAGTTCAAACCACCGATCCTTTCCTTTGCCCTTTTAACGGAACTTTGGACTGCCTCCCCCTCTTTTACATTTTCTAGAGAAAACAAAACATTAACCACTACATTACCATAGCAGTTGACACCAGAACTGTTTTCAAATTGAAAACCAACAACATCTTCAACAGAATCCTTTTTGTTTCTGCTGTGACCCTGCTACAGCACAGGCATTGTCCCCAGCAGTAATTCTGCAATGCCGGTAAGAATAGCTGTGGTGCCTACTGGACTCACTCACCCCCGCGGCGCCGCACGCCGTTATTTGCTGGGCGGCAACTTACTAGACATCACTTTCGTGCCATCTAGATTTCAGCGCGTTCTGCTGCCTTGGAACTATTCGCACAACAGACTGCTACTGACGACCCACCCCCAGGCAACATCTTCTGAATTTTCATAATTTGAAAGAACTAGTAACATGTCCTCATCAGGAATTCAAAAGAAATTGCCACGGTCTCTTCGTTGTTTAAATGTTTTTACTGTTTTTGTTTTGTGGTATATATTTATATGTTATTAAAGTTTTATATTCCTACTACTTTGTTGGAGTGCTATATATTTTTAATGTGACACATAATTGTAAAAACTTTGATGTACAAAGAGTCATTCCTAGAATCTTCCGCTTCAGGCTCGGTCCCCTCCCCAATCACAATACAGGATGGTTTTCAGATAGTAGGAACACGTGTGGTGTGACGGATCTCATCGGGTGTGGGCCTTGATCTACTATAACTCCTTTGAAGAGGGGTGATTCTTTACAGCTGGAGCCATAAACTACATCTGCAGGGCTAGCTGATAGCCTGGACAATCGGACACAGAGGAAGAGGAGTGTCAGAGGGTGCGGTAGTGAATAGGGCGAAAGGGAGGTGTTGGGCGGGCACAGAGTGTGATTCTCAGGGAAGAGCAGCGCAGATGGGGGGAAGTTTATTGCCCATGCATAAGACAGAGAGCGGGGGTGACCAGTGCCTGGGGAAGATGCTTGCGAGGGTGGGGAGCCATGCTACGAATCGACAGCGTGCAGAGAGTGGGTCTGGTCAAGGCATCTAAAATGGCTGCCGTGCACGACAAAAGTGTGGCATTTCAAAAAAGGCAAGATGGCGCAAACAATGTTTTTCAACACTTCCTCATTTCCTTCGAATCGAACGTTAACAGACGTTGGTGCATATTACCAAAGTTAAGCGATATTTATCGCTAACGATGCTTACCAACGAATTTTTTACCGCTAAGCATCGTCAGAAATTATCGAAGATAAACCTTGCTATTATCAAGGTTTATCGCAAATGCGATAAAAAACGGCCGCAATGCATGAATATCGCTAAAAAGTCAGCGATATTCATGCATTACCGAGCTAATGCTCTTAGCCATGTTATCCACCTCCCATTGGATAACATGGCTAAGAACTGCTCAGGGCAGGTGTTACTTTTGGAGATATTCGCGCTTAGCGCGAATATCTCCAAAAGTTGGTAATAGGAGATATATATCTTGCATGTTGTAATGCAAATTATTGTGGTATATGGAACTCATACCATAATCTCTCAGGAAAGCAGAAACTGATCCTTTTGGGACCGCCTGAGAAGGCCTAGGGGGTGAGGGGTACTCTACTTTGCCCCCTTTTCACGTTCCGAACTATTTTATTTTACTCTCTTCTGTAATTACACAAAATAGCAGCGATAAGATGCATCAGAGACACACAGTGAGAGAAAGGAGGCCGGAGATGAAGAAGAGATGTCAAATACACATTGGAGATAATATAGTGGGAGAAGGGAAGTAAATATGAGTAAACTTACCATGTAACATAAAAATGTTGCACTCTATACTATAAGTCTCATTTTATACTACAATCACTTCGCTACAACCTCATAAATTAAAAATAAAAATGAATAATTTCTCAATCAATTTTTGATTTCTAAATATAAATTTATTCTTCAGAATTTTCTAAATTTGAAAGAACTAGTAACATGTCCTCATCAGCAATTTCCTCTTCAATCATCTCATCTGGAAACTCCTCATTAAAAGTCTGCAATGATGATTCTTGTAACTCTATGGTCTCCAAACATTCGATAAATTCGCCATCAACAGATTGATCAAAAAAATCATTCAAGTCATCTCCTCCTTGTGACAATATTTCATTATTGGTGCTGTCAATTTCAATCAATGTAGTGGAATCATTCAAGTCATCTCCTCCTTGTGACAATATTTCATTATTGGTGCTGTCAATTTCAATCAATGTAGTGGAATCATTCAAGTCATCTCCTCGTGACAATATTTCATTATTGGTGCTCTCAATTTCAATCAATGTAGTGGAATCATTCAAGTCATCTCCTCCTTGTGACAATATTTCATTATTGGTGCTGTCAATTTCAATCAATCTAATGAAATCATACAAGTCATCTCCTCCTTGTGACAATATTTCATTATTGGTGCTCTCAATTTCAATCAATGTAGTGGACAATGCAAAAGAAATTGCCACGGTCTCTTCATTGTGAGCCATTTTATTTTGAAATTGCTTGCTGTAAATTGCAGAAAAAAATAATCACTTTCATTTATCGTTTTTAGTAATACATAATATAAAACTAACTTTATCAAGTATTTAGTATAACAGAAGGACTGCAAATAAATAACAGAAAACATTTTTCAAATTATCTTCAAGTGTACAACATAGTTCCCCTTACAAATTAACAACTCACCTTTTTAAAAGTAGGAGAAGTGTTAGTACTGTGTAAATCAAACACCAGAAATTCACCACCAAAAATTCCTCACAAATGTACCTCAGACAGTAGTATCACAAAATGGCTGTGGTTTCCTCTCATTTGAGATATATACATAACCAATTAACTTTCATCACACACAAATACAAAAACAAAGTAACATTTTAATTGGTTCTAAATTTCAACACTTTCAAATGTGTTTTCCCCATGCAATTTTCCATAGGACATTTACATACGTCTACAGCCTGAATGGCTGAACGGAATTACACCAAACTTGGCAAAATGGTAGATCAAACCTAAGAGGTCAGGAAGGATCTACTATGCCCCCTTATGGTCATTTCCCCCTTCGCTTTGGCCTCCTGTTGTCTCTCAATCCTACCGAGAGACAAGATGGCGGCCGCTACGGACTGTTTGGAATGTTGACAGACGCCGGAGAACCAATCAGCTTCGCAAAGCTCCGTAACGCGAAAAGTACGCGAAGCGGAGCGCTGTTACAGATATATATCTTTTTTTGAACGTTAATTTCTCAAAATCCACTGGAGCACATATATTGAGACCTAGCAAAGGCACATCGGGCTACCAGTCCCTAATATTTTGCCAAGTTTCGTGCAAATCCATTCAGCCGTTCGATTATTGACATTTAGATACGTCTACAGCCTGAATGGCTGAACGGAATTACACCAAACTTGGCAAAATGGTACATCAAACCTAAGAGGTCAGGGAGGATCTACTATGCCCCCTTATGGTCATTTGCCCCTTCGCTTTGGCCTCCTCTTGTCTCTCGATCCTACCGAGAGACAAGATGGCGGCCGCTACGGACTGTTTGGAATGTTTACAGACGCCGGAGAACCAATCAGCTTCGCTTCACAAAGCTCCGTTGCGCGAAAAGTACGCGAACTGGAGCGCTGCCCGGTCCGCTGTTACAGATATATATCTTTTTTTAAACGTTAATTTCTCAAAATCCACTGGAGCACATATATTGAGACCTACAAAAGGCACATCGGGCTACCAGTCCCTACAATTTTGCCAAGTTTCGTGCAAATCCATTCAGCCGTTCGGGCTAAAAGTGAGGCCAACCGCCCTATGGAAAACTCAATGTTAAAAACACGTTTTGGGACCCCCCTTTTTTCTCGACCCCCCCTGGACGAACCCCCCCCCCAATTTTCAGGGGCTGCTCAGAAACAAAATGTGCCATTTTCCTGAAAATTTCAGCCAATTCCGTCCACAAACGCCAAAGTTATTAGACATAGAATTTTCAAAAATCCCATAGAGAAAAAATCCTAACTATGTATACCTACTGGCGACCGCCAGTAGGTAATATGTATGTGTATATATATATATATATATATACATACATATATAAACATATATAATCTGCATATCTATCCCTGGTTGTTTGTTTGCCTGCTGCCTGCTGCCGTTTTCCAGCGGACCTTGCCGGATCATTAACAGCCCTTCACGACTTGCGGAACCCGCTTCGCGGGTCCCGCTGCGCCCCAGAGACCGTGGGCAAATCATTTCACAGCTGCGTGGGAGGACCAGGGCTGCGAGCGTGCGGGGCAGGACTTCCAATCCCAGAAGCCCCTGCACACCGCGCCTCTGACCATCTGGCCGCTCTCCCTGGCCACCACGCCCCGCCTGGAACCCTTTAAGGGCGGTAGTTGATTCTCTAACGCGGGAGACCCTGGTTGTTTGTTTGCCTGCTGCCTGCTGCCGTTTTCCAGCGGACCTTGCCGGATCATTAACAGCCCTTCACGACTTGCGGAACCCGCTTTGCGGGTCCCGCTGCGCCCCAGAGACCGTGGGCAAATCATTTCACAGCTGCGTGGGAGGACCAGGGCTGCGAGCGTGCGGGGCAGGACTTCCAATCCCAGAAGCCCCTGCACACCGCGCCTCTGACCATCTGGCCGCTCTCCCTGGCCACCCCGCCCCGCCTGGAACCCTTTAAGGGCGGTAGTTGATTTTCTAACGCGGGAGACCCTGGTTGTTTGTTTGCCTGCTGCCGTTTTCCAGCGGACCTTGCCGGATCATTAACAGCCCTTCACGACTTGCGGAACCCGCTTCGCGGGTCCCGCTGCGCCCCAGAGACCGTGGGCAAATCGTTTCACAGCTGCGTGGGAGGACCAGGGCTGCGAGCGTGCGGGGCAGGACTTCCAATCCCAGAAGCCCCTGCACACCGCGCCTCTGACCATCTGGCCGCTCTCCCTGGCCACCACGCCCCGCCTGGAACCCTTTAAGGGCGGTAGTTGATTTTCTAACGCGGGAGACCCTGGTTGTTTGTTTGCCTGCTGCCTGCTGCCGTTTTCCAGCGGACCTTGCCGGATCATTAACAGCCCTTCACGACTTGCGGAACCAGCTTCGCGGGTCCCGCTGCGCCCCAGAGACCGTGGGCAAATCATTTCACAGCTGCGTGGGAGGACCAGGGCTGCGAGCGTGCGGGGCAGGACTTCCAATCCCAGAAGCCCCTGCACACCGCGCCTCTGACCATCTGGCCGCTCTCCCTGGCCACCACGCCCCGCCTGGAACCCTTTAAGGGCGGTAGTTGATTTTCTAACGCGGGAGACCCTGGTTGTTTGTTTGCCTGCTGCCTGCTGCCGTTTTCCAGCGGACCTTGCCGGATCATTAACAGCCCTTCACGACTTGCGGAACCCGCTTCGCGGGTCCCGCTGCGCCCCAGAGACCGTGGGCAAATCATTTCACAGCTGCGTGGGAGGACCAGGGCTGCGAGCGTGCGGGGCAGGACTTCCAATCCCAGAAGCCCCTGCACACCGCGCCTCTGACCATCTGGCCGCTCTCCCTGGCCACCCCGCCCCGCCTGGAACCCTTTAAGGGCGGTAGTTGATTTTCTAACGCGGGAGACCCTGGTTGTTTGTTTGCCTGCTGCCTGCTGCCGTTTTCCAGCGGACCTTGCCGGATCATTAACAGCCCTTCACGACTTGCGGAACCCGCTTCGCGGGTCCCGCTGCGCCCCAGAGACCGTGGGCAAATCATTTCACAGCTGCGTGGGAGGACCAGGGCTGCGAGCGTGCGGGGCAGGACTTCCAATCCCAGAAGCTCCTGCACACCGCGCCTCTGACCATCTGGCCGCTCTCCCTGGCCACCACGCCCCGCCTGGAACCCTTTAAGGGCGGTAGTTGATTTTCTAACGCGGGAGACCCTGGTTGTTTGTTTGCCTGCTGCCTGCTGCCGTTTTCCAGCGGACCTTGCCGGATCATTAACAGCCCTTCACGACTTGCGGAACCCGCTTCGCGGGTCCCGCTGCGCCCCAGAGACCGTGGGCAAATCATTTCACAGCTGCGTGGGAGGACCAGGGCTGCGAGCGTGCGGGGCAGGACTTCCAATCCCAGAAGCCCCTGCACACCGCGCCTCTGACCATCTGGCCGCTCTCCCTGGCCACCCCGCCCCGCCTGGAACCCTTTAAGGGCGGTAGTTGATTTTCTAACGCGGGAGACCCTGGTTGTTTGTTTGCCTGCTGCCGTTTTCCAGCGGACCTTGCCGGATCATTAACAGCCCTTCACGACTTGCGGAACCCGCTTCGCGGGTCCCGCTGCGCCCCAGAGACCGTGGGCAAATCATTTCACAGCTGCGTGGGAGGACCAGGGCTGCGAGCGTGCGGGGCAGGACTTCCAATCCCAGAAGCCCCTGCACACCGCGCCTCTGACCATCTGGCCGCTCTCCCTGGCCACCACGCCCCGCCTGGAACCCTTTAAGGGCGGTAGTTGATTTTCTAACGCGGGAGACCCTGGTTGTTTGTTTGCCTGCTGCCTGCTGCCGTTTTCCAGCGGACCTTGCCGGATCATTAACAGCCCTTCACGACTTGCGGAACCCGCTTCGCGGGTCCCGCTGCGCCCCAGAGACCGTGGGCAAATCATTTCACAGCTGCGTGGGAGGACCAGGGCTGCGAGCGTGCGGGGCAGGACTTCCAATCCCAGAAGCCCCTGCACACCGCGCCTCTGACCATCTGGCCGCTTTCCCTGGCCACCCCGCCCCGCCTGGAACCCTTTAAGGGCGGTAGTTGATTTTCTAACGCGGGAGACCCTGGTTGTTTGTTTGCCTGCTGCCTGCTGCCGTTTTCCAGCGGACCTTGCCGGATCATTAACAGCCCTTCACGACTTGCGGAACCAGCTTCGCGGGTCCCGCTGCGCCCCAGAGACCGTGGGCAAATCATTTCACAGCTGCGTGGGAGGACCAGGGCTGCGAGCGTGCGGGGCAGGACTTCCAATCCCAGAAGCCCCTGCACACCGCGCCTCTGACCATCTGGCCGCTCTCCCTGGCCACCACGCCCCGCCTGGAACCCTTTAAGGGCGGTAGTTGATTTTCTAACGCGGGAGACCCTGGTTGTTTGTTTGCCTGCTGCCTGCTGCCGTTTTCCAGCGGACCTTGCCGGATCATTAACAGCCCTTCACGACTTGCGGAACCCGCTTCGCGGGTCCCGCTGCGCCCCAGAGACCGTGGGCAAATCATTTCACAGCTGCGTGGGAGGACCAGGGCTGCGAGCGTGCGGGGCAGGACTTCCAATCCCAGAAGCCCCTGCACACCGCGCCTCTGACCATCTGGCCGCTCTCCCTGGCCACCCCGCCCCGCCTGGAACCCTTTAAGGGCGGTAGTTGATTTTCTAACGCGGGAGACCCTGGTTGTTTGTTTGCCTGCTGCCTGCTGCCGTTTTCCAGCGGACCTTGCCGGATCATTAACAGCCCTTCACGACTTGCGGAACCCGCTTCGCGGGTCCCGCTGCGCCCCAGAGACCGTGGGCAAATCATTTCACAGCTGCGTGGGAGGACCAGGGCTGCGAGCGTGCGGGGCAGGACTTCCAATCCCAGAAGCTCCTGCACACCGCGCCTCTGACCATCTGGCCGCTCTCCCTGGCCTCCACGCCCCGCCTGGAACCCTTTAAGGGCGGTAGTTGATTTTCTAACGCGGGAGACCCTGGTTGTTTGTTTGCCTGCTGCCTGCTGCCGTTTTCCAGCGGACCTTGCCGGATCATTAACAGCCCTTCACGACTTGCGGAACCCGCTTCGCGGGTCCCGCTGCGCCCCAGAGACCGTGGGCAAATCATTTCACAGCTGCGTGGGAGGACCAGGGCTGCGAGCGTGCGGGGCAGGACTTCCAATCCCAGAAGCCCCTGCACACCGCGCCTCTGACCATCTGGCCGCTCTCCCTGGCCACCACGCCCCGCCTGCAATCGTTTGGACTTCCTATTTAAGTGAAGGTTACTACCCGCTACGCGAGCGTGCGGGAGCGTCCCGGGAGAAGCCCGGGACAAGGGCGGGACCGTCTGTGGCCGTCCGGGGCCGAAGGAGGCCGGGCTGGGCCTCCCCTCTTGGCAGTGCCATATACCACCTACCTCAGTAAGTGATATAGACTAACTTGCACAAACTTGCACTATTCGTAACCGATATGGCGATGTCTGAAAACACAAGCCCTGTAATTGGCCACTTGACGAATCTATCAACGGAGCCTGGTCCTTTGGCCATTGGTCCCTTAGACAAATTCTTTTTTAATCGATCATTGACTATAGATAAGGAATTAACTTTGGCTGAGAAGCGTGCAGAGCGTAGGCTATCCATTGAAATTCTTAAGAACTCCACGGACAAGTCTTCAACTGTAGCCTACCCCACTTTGGTAACCCCCCTATCATCAGTGAACCTACCAGTCACACACGAACACTCTGAGGTTCAGGGTGATAAAGCAAACAAGAGTGTCGTGGCAGATCCAAATAATCCTTGTGGTGGTAACTCCAATTTATCACCGCAGCCTGATCTAGGTTCTCGGGTTACATCGGCCAATTCGAAAATTGGGTCCAAAAGGAAACAACCAGCTTCCGTAAATAAATCTAAAAAGGCGGCTAGACCTCCACAAAAATTCAGGAAGTTACATAAACTTGTGAACATTGGAAAGGCAGGTAATGAACAAGTCCAAAGTTCTGGAAGTGTAATACCAACTATCTCTGTATCCCAGGATAATCAAGACATAGCGGACAATTCTTGCACTGTTTCCAATGTATCAAGTAAAGAAAACACTGTATTATTTGCAAACGTGCTCCCAGAACTTGAAAAAATGTTTAGACAATTACTTACCCCTATCGAGGATAGAATTGCTAAGCTCGTAGATAGGTTAAACCATTTCGAACAGACAACTTTAGACAATTTCTATTCTACAAAATCCCTAATTAAAGCAAATAGGGTGGAAGTAAACACAAACTCCCAGGTCGCAAATAACCACCATGTACAGGACAAGGGTAGAATTCCCCAGAATGCCTCCCCTTTACCTCCAAAACAAAACAAACCTCCAGCTAAAGGCGCTACAAAAACTTTAGATAGGGCTGAGAGAGAGGCTGCCGGTTTTGAACCATTGCAGTCGACTTCAACACAGCCTACACAGCCTATACTAGCCCAGATACAAAATCCACCGGCTGTTGCAAACGTTGAGGTTACTCTGTGCCAAAAAGTGGGTAAAGTGTTAGCCTCTGCAAACGTAACCAATAGTATACGTATACCTCCAAACATCTCGGGGGGAGGAAACGGGGCTAATGTATGCCAGCTGACTGGTAAATCTTTAGCAACGTCCCAAGCAAATAATAAACTACAGGTGCAGAAACCTGCCCTTCAACTTGTCCCCCAAATTCCCAAATCTATTCCACCGCCCTTGCAAAAGCCACCCTATAGGAAACCCCCAATTAATCTTACTCCAGACTCCTTCCCCTATGTGGCAGTTCTTATCAATGTACCACCTTTACCCCCAGGTCAGAGAGAAAATTTCCAGATGCTTAAAAACAAGACCATGCACTGGTTAAAGGAAAACCGTCCTCTGCCGGGTGATATTGATGGGCTAATAATAGGGGCAAGGAGAATTGACTGGATGGGTTATACACCAAAAACCCTGGGGGGGGACTGTATAGTGGTTAATTTCCAAGATCCTAGGGTAGCGGGATGGATAACAAGGCAGGGATGGGGAACAAACAAGGGTGGTATTGGTATTGTGGACCTTACCTTTTTCTACCCCCGACCCTCAAGTGTCACAACAAGCTTATTCAATGAGCCCTTAATTCCCCCTACTGTCCCATGGCCAGTTATTCCTTTACCACCTCCCCCTGCTGGTCATATTCATACCTCACATATACATTACAATCCTTATGTAGGATGGCAGGATCCGAGCTGGGGGTACTGACATACTGGTATTGATAGTATGGGTGGAATTATAAAAGAGGCAGGAGGGCTACGTGAAGTTAGTAGTAATACCATTGCTATAAATCTATTGGTGAGTAACAGTGAGGCTGGGTGTGTGGCTGAAGAAGGTGACTTAAGACTGGGAACTTCAAACACAAATGTCTTATACCCTGTAATAGACGATTTAACTGTGGATCCAATAGTCGATCTAGAAAGCCAGGCTAGCCTAATGGAAATTCCAATGTCAGCCCATGTATTTTCACTTGTTAAAGATCGGGATGGGACAAATACAGATATTGGTACCCTTCTATCTTGGAATGTTGCCGGGTTGGCCAGCAAGTTGGATTCCCAACTCTGGGTGGATTTCATAAGTGGTTTTGACATTTGTTGTTTCCAAGAAACCTGGGCTTGTGATCCACTCTTTTGCCTAGGTTACTTGAACTATTGTATACCAGCTTCAAAAGGAGGAAGAGGGCGGCCCAAGGGTGGCCTAACTGTTTGGGTTAGGCAGGATTTGCACATAAACATAAAAATCCTAGACGTGGGAAATATTGATCTACAAGCACTAAGAATCCCTGTTGCTAAGGGCCAATCAATTGATTTATATAATGTTTATGTGAGAGGAGACAAAGTAACAAATCTATCCACTATTGAGTTGTTGTCTGATGCAATAGAGGCTAATTCCCAGGAAAATGTAAAGATAGTTGTTGGGGATTTAAATAGGACTTTTGAACCCTTGAACTGCACAAATGACCCTATGGAGAGTGAAGTGGATAATCTCTGGGGAGTACCATCTCTTAACTTAAAACCTGTGAAGCGATGGACCAAAGAGATTTTATTGCTAAATGGAATCTGTTTGGAACATGGACTTAGAGCTCTTAACGGCAGGACACCTGGTGACATGGAGGGCAGCTACACTTTTGATAATGGTATTAATAGGAGTCGAATTGACTATATATTGTGTAGCCTCCAGTTGTGGAGTGGGGTTGTTGACATGGCTGTTAGGCCTCGGGTTGAAAGTGACCACAACCCCCTATGTGTGTCCCACAGGTGGTGGAATACCAGTCCAGGAAACCCATTTGAGACACACGATGAAACCCCTTTTTTAAGTAACGATGAGCGTAGGTTAAAATGGCCCAGGGTACTAGCAAATGAGGCCACTATGATATATATCACCAATAAGGTTGATTGTGCAATTTCCGCGATTGAAGCAGCCGTCCCAGTCGTTCCAGGGGATAACGGTATCACTGAAATTCATAATAAGTTATTCTCCCTTATAAGACCATGCTTTTTCATTAAGAAAAGAAAAGGGAAGAAAACTAAGGAAGTGGGCAGGTGGTTTGATAACCACTGCAGAAAAGCACGTTTAGACCTGGGGCATGCAATAAGGAACAGGGACCGTGCCGCAGTGGTAAAGAATAGGAAACTGTACAAATTGGCCATTTATCGTGCCAAAAAGAAATGGGACGAAGACCATTGGGCCCAATTACAAGAAGCCTCCGATAATAAAGACTCAATGTTGTTTTGGAAAATCATTAAGTGGGGTAGTGGTGCGGGCCCAGTAAAACCTGACAGCAATGTACCAGTGGAAGCCTGGGTTGATTATTTCGGGCCACAGTACGCGGAAAGTAACAAATCCGTGGTAGCTGATAATATAATACCGGTTTATGCAACTAAAGATTTATTTTCCCTTAGTGAAGCAGAAATTGCCATCTGTTCGGCGAAGTGTGGGAGGGCGCCAGGTCCAGACGGTATCCCACCCGATATTTTCAAACATGATGTGACTAGATGGGCTAGATACATCCATCTTGTAGTAAATGCCCTAGCAAAGGGGGCAGTGGTCCCAGACATTTGGAAGGGTGCAACCATCATACCCATTCACAAGAAAGGCGATCGCTCATTGCCTGCTAATTACAGGCCTATAAGTTTAATAGCCACCATGCAGAAAATTGTTGGGAGAATGGTAACAAACCAGCTAATGGACTGGGTAGAAGATAATAGCGCCCTCTCCCCATACCAAGCGGGATTTAGGCAAGCAACTAGTACCATTGACCAGGTCTTCCGCTTCACCATATTGCGGTGGAAGACCGTTGAGTTGGGAAGGGGTAGCCTTTACGTCGCGTTTGTCGACCTACGGGCGGCGTTTGATTTAGTCCCCCGGTATATGCTATGGTCGGTCCTCCAAAAGCTAGGTATCCCTGCTGAACTGTTAACATTAATCATGCGATTACATGAATCCAACTCTGCTAGAGTCCAATGGGGTGGAAGTAGGGAAACAACATTGGACTTCCCTGTGGAAAGGGGGGTTAGGCAAGGCTGTTCCATGGCCCCTCTACTTTTCTCGTTATTCATTAATGGGATAGTAGAGAGAATGTTGAAGGCTAGTGTAGATGCCCCATCGTTAGCGGACATCAGGGTTCCAATCCTGATGTTCGCTGACGACACTCTTATTTTGTCTAAGACCCCCATGGGGTTGCAGCGTGCATTAAGCATTTTCGATGCTTTCTGCTTGGAGCACGGGTTGGAGGTAAATGTAGGAAAAACCAAATTAATGGTCTTCTCTGCAGGACGTAGGAGTAATCCAAAGATAACCCTAAATAATAGCAGGCTTGATATAGTTAAGGAATTTACGTATCTGGGAGTGCAGATCGCGGGGGGGAATGGCTGGACGCATCATGTGAATAAAGTAGTCCTAAAGCACCAGCAGCTTTCAGGTGCCCTAAGGGGGGAACATCGTAAATCAAAAACAAAACCTATAAAACCTGCAATGACAGTCTACGATGCGAAGGTTCTGGGTGCTACTTTATATGGCGCGGAACTGTGGGCTTGGAATAGTCTGGTGGCTCTCCAGACTTCCGAGAACAAGTTCATGCGCGGGATTACTGGACTTCCACAGAGTACCCCCCTAATCCCATTGTTCTTGGAGTTAGGCAGACGTACGATTGTCGACAGAGCCCGATTGCGACCAGTTCTTTACTGGAGACGCCTCTGGACGACTCCAGAAATAAGACAGTACGCGGAGGGCTTTCTGTGGATAATCAAGGAAGATATCTTCCACAAGATAAAATGGTTAAAACATCTGAAGACCATGTTGGTAAATTTAGGGTTTTCGAATCTTTGGAACAACCCCGAGGGAGAAACCTTCCCAAGTAAAGAAGCCATCAAGGAGCAATATTGGGATTGGGTGGGAGGTAAGATGCTGAATGACACCAGGGCAGATTCTATGTCTGGTTGCTTCCTGGAGACTAAAATTTTACCTGTCCTAGAAAAATACTGGGTCAATATCACTGTACCTATGGACAGGAAACTTGTCTTTCAGCTAAGGGCAGGATCTATCCCCCTTAAGAAATTGACATCTGGCTGGCACAGTCCTACTAATAACCTATGTCCCGTCTGTGAGAACGCCGAGGAGAGCATAGGCCATTTTCTCTTCGCATGTCAAGCTTATGTAAATCCGAGAAGAAAATGGCTCTCGCCGGTATGCAGAAACCTGGGGACACGAGATAGTGCAGTGGCCCTAAGAATCCTGTGCACAACAAACCAGGATTCGATAGTTATGGGGGTAGCTAAATATATGGGTTGGGCTTGGGCGATAAGACGACGGTCTTTGGGGGGCAGCTGGTAACCAGGGATTCTCTTTTTTACAGATTTTTATGTAAATGGTACAAATTGTTTTACGTATAACGTAGTATGAGCTGCACTGTGTTTAATGACTTTTTACTCTGACTATGTATTTCTGTGTAATTGTTCTGATTTTATGTGCTTTTATGAGAATTCTCTCGAATAAAGCTTATACAACAACATATAAATAAAAATATAAATGCATGCATACATATACATATATGCATACATATGCATGTTATTTACATGAAAGTTTTAAAAACACTAATAAAAGCAAAGCTAAAAAGCCACCTCATTACAAACAGAATGGCTTTAACTTAAACGAGGGCGAGATCTATTGCATTTTCAATGCTTGTTTACTTTGGTTCCATCAAAAAGGAATTCAGATGTGTCACACATTTGCCATAAATTCTGAATGTTAGCACTCTAGTTGATCATTAGATCACTGTAGTAAAGCTACTGCTCACCAGGAAAGTCTGCTGCTGGTATTCAAAGTGCATGTTTCAGTCTGCATGTCAGAATTTTTTTCATGAAATAGAAGAGGATTTGAGAAGTCACTCAAAATGTGCCCTAATTTTTCTTTTTGAAGCACTAATCATACTTTCTATGGCAAAATGAACCCCCTCATTTTGTTCCTTTTTAAATTAAATGTTTTCAGACTTACCACTTCATTCCAATGAAGATGGCTTCTGGTGTGCCATACTTTTGTCATAAATAAGACTGTTAGCACTCTAGTTGTTCTTTAGAACACTCTGGGACATTCTGTCATTGGGCTACACTTGGGCTACATCTGGGTGATATTTGGGCTACATTTGGGCTCTTTTGTCTCTGGTGGCCATCTTGGGAGACTGCATGTCAGAATTTTTTAATGAAATTGAAGAGGATTTGAGAAGTCACTCAAAATGTGCCCTAATTTTTCTTTCTGCAGCACTAATCATACTTTCTATGGCAAAATATACCCCCTCATTTTGTTCCTTTTTAAATTAAATGTTTTAAGAGTTACCACTTTATTCCAATCAAGATGGCTTCAGATGTGCCATACCGTTGTAATAAGTAGGACTGTTAGCCCTCTAGTTGTTCTTTCGAACACTCTGGGACATTCTGTCATTGGGCTATACTTGGCCTACATCTGGGTGATATTTGTGCTACATTTGGGCTCTTTTGTCTCTGGTGGCCATCTTGGGAGACTGCATGTCAGAATTTTTTTATGAACTTGAAGAGGATTTGAGAAGTCACTCAAAATGTGCCCTAATTTTTCTTTCTGCAGCACTAATCATACTTTCTACGGCAAAATATACCCCCTCATTTTGTTCCTTTTTAAATTAAATGTTTTAAGAGTTACCACTTTATTCCAATCAAGATGGCTTCAGGTGCACCATACCTTTGTAATAAGTAGGGCTGTTAGCGCTCTAGTTGTTCTTTAGAACACTCTAGGAGGCTGCAGTAGAACACAGAGGAATCAACTGACCGTCTCTGTCCTTGTTGGATGTACATGTTTTACTGAGAATGTCAGACTTCATTCTCACATGACTGAGAAAGATAATGTGAATTTACAGAAAATATGCTTTCAGTTTAGCTTATAGATTCTCTTCCAAACTACTGTGGGAAAAGCATGAGATAATAGTTTTCTTTCAAACATGATTCATGATATCCCAGCAGAAGGCTTTTTCACATGGTAAAATCACCTTAGAACACACCACAATTCCTAAAATGAGTATGGTACCATCAACAAATGATTTATAATGTAACTAAAGTCCTAAAACCCTATATTAACTACAATGTTTTTTAATGAGGTGCTATCATGTATATTGGTCCCAAGATGGCTGCCAACACTTCTTGGATGAAGTGCTGACAGCCAATCAGATTTCACGATGAGATGTGTGGTTAGGCTCCGCCCAGATATATATGTGTTTTTGAAGTTAATTTTCATAAAAACCACTGGAGAAATTTTCACCAAATATAGCAAAGGCACTTCTGCGTACCAGTCCCTACAATTTTGCCAAGTTTGGTGTAATTCCGTTCAGCGGTTCGGACTGTAGACTTGTCAGAACGTCCTATGGAAATGAACATGGGGAAAACACGTTTTGGGACCCCCCTTTTTTCTCAGCCCCCACTTCACGAATCCCCCCGAAACGTTCAGGGAAGGAGCGCAGCGGAGCTGGCCAAAATCTTGGAAAATTACACGCAAATTCCTCAACCAGCGCCAAAGTTATTCCCAATAGAATGTTGCGGTTTTCCTATGGTAGCCAATCCTAACTATATATACCTACTGGCTATCGCCAGTAGGTAATATATATATATATAGATATATATATATATATATATATATATATATATATATATATATATATATATATATGTATATATATATATATATATATATATATATATATATATATATATATATATATATATATATATATATATATATATATATATATATATATATCCAAGTAGGATAATGGTACTCTGCTAGTAGGTGGTGGAGAATTTTCATGTTATGATTTTTGATTTGAATAAATTCTACGCCTTGGACACTAATAACTGGCCTGGTGATTCCTTGGGCTTAGAACTGTATTTGGGCATGACAGGGGCCTGTGCGGTGAAGTATGATGGAAAGTGGAGCTAGGTGGAGAGAGAGAGAGTGTCATGTTGTGCGCACACTATGCACAGTGTATCCACAGCTCAGGTCCTCAAACCACTCTTCAGCAGCAGCCTAGACTGTGCCAGACTCCGCATTGCCAGCTGCACGCCAGATTCCCAACACCAGGACTTCGCACCGCAAGTCCCGTCGGTAAGAGCCTTGATGACAACACAACAGGACCTCACACCACAGCCTCGCCACACCTCGAAATGATGCTTTGCTTTGGCGGCAAGGCACATCTTCGAAGCGGATCCATGAAACCCTGCACAGCAGGGATTTATGGAACTTTGTTCAGGTATTGCTTTGTGCTTTTTGGCACTATTTTCACCTGAACCTTTAAAATTCTGTATCTCGTGTTCGGCTAATTGTTTTTTGGGTGTTTTGGTCTTGTTTTATTCATTACAATATTTGTTTAACCTGGTGTAGGATCTTTGTGTGTGTCATTTTAACAGTTTTACTGTTCAAAGTGTTGCACAAATATTTTACAAATTAGCTGTAAACTAAGCCTGACTGCTCTGCGCCAAGCAATCAGGGTGTTAAGCGCAGGTGAAGTTGGGGCAGGGCCAGACTGGCCGTAGTGGGCACGGGGCATTTCCCCGGTAGGCTGCTAGGGTGGGGGTCATTTTTGTTATAGGGGTCCGTCAATAGTGGCCCCCTGTAACAAAATAGGCTGATACTGGCCGTAGCAAACAGCTTGGCCGCAGCCCCCTCTTCCCTCCTCCCTCCTGAGGGCCGACCTTGCAGTTTACCAGGGCTGGTTTCGGTTCCCTGTCTGGCCCTGATTTGGGGTATGGTTGTGACTTACCCTGACTAGGATTGTGGTTGTGCTTGACCAGAGCTTACACTCCAGTCAACCAGTAACCCAATTTCTAACACACTATATATACAGTGGTCAAGACAAAAAGTTTTTTGCAGAGGTACAAATGGTTAAAACATTAAAGTCACAACAAAATCAAACCTTAGTATGCAATTGTAAATAGTTTATTGTTGTGCTACAACATCCAACATCACAACCAATCCAATCCAAAAATTCTTTATTTCGGCCATAAAGACCATAAAAGATGCAATACAAAACACAATACATACATTTAAAACATTATTTAAAAAATATATTGTTTAAAATTCTCTTCTCAACCAGCGAGGAATAGAAAGTATCATAACAGTACGATGGTTCAGAGGGCTTTTTTCTTTCTGATTAGCCATACTGCCATTAAAAATTTGGATATGGCGAACACAATGTGACCCAGAGTGCTGGTTTTCATTATTCTGAATGCCTGAGTATACTTTCTAAACCCCAGGTTTCTACAGAGCGGCGCTATCCAATATTTTCTGGGTCTTTGATAGGCGGGGCATACAAACATGATGTGGAGGTCATCTTCCTCATAGATGTTACAACATGGACACATTTTGTCACCCCCCTTAGTCCATTTATGGGTAAATGTTTTGGTGGGAAGTGTGCCTAGCCTCCATTGTACAAACAATTTCCTCGCCAGGATAGGGAAAATAAAATCCATAAAAGATTCAAAGACATAAGAATTTTTGGATTCCAGGAATCGCGCAGTGAGGGTGCCGCTATTTTGAGCATTCATCAGAAGTGAGAGGCTCCTATCTTTATAGATTTTGATCAAGGCTTTACGTGGGATCCTCTGGCAACCTCGCACGGGATCCTCCCATAGCTCCACTAGGTTCATGTTAAGCAATTCATTTTTTACGAAAGCAAGCCAGGGGATTTTGCTATTCAAATTCAGGCTCATGACATCGGTGAGGTCCTGCCTATAGTGGTGCAGTTCGTTTGTGGACCAAAGCCTGTGCCAAAACTTCACTGGCTTTGACACGAGCTCCTCCACAATAGGGGGAAGACCCATGTCTAGTCTCAGTGGCAGGAGTGGCGTGCCGCGTGGGAGGGCTAATAGGCGCCTTAAGAAGCTGTTTTCCACTCCTGCCAAATCTTTACCTGCTTTATAGCCCCATAGCTCGCTGCCATACATGGCCGCTGCCTTGGCTTGCGTCCTGTAGGTTTCAAGGGCCGGGCTTATGGGCTTGAAGGTGGAAGTATTGGCCACCTTCAGAATTGCACCCGAGAGCTGGGACAATTTAACCCTTGATCTTGCTATCTGACGGTCTCATGACAGATTTTCCTGTAATGTTACCCCAAGATATGTGAAGGTAGAAACCCTCTCGAGGCTAACCGTACCCAGCGTAGGATTTGGCCTGGCTTTACTTGGTGGGTTGAAGATCATGAACTTGGTCTTCTCCAAGTTCAGCTCCAGACCGTGCTGTCGACAGAAGAGACCAAATCCATCCAGGATCCTCTGGATCCCCATGGGGGATTTGGAAAGCAGGAGGGTATCATCGGCAAACATGATTGCCGGAACCCTCCTGCCTGCCAAATGTGGGACGTCATTGTCCTTAACGTTTTCTAGGTGTGATATGACGTTATTAATGAAGAGACAGAACAGGGTCGGTGCCAGGACGCAGCCCTGCCTCACCCCTCGACGGAGAGGGAACCTGGGCGAAAGGTTGCCATCCCTCCCGCACCTGACCTGCGCATTTTTGTTCTCATGCAGCCTGGTTATGATACTGAGTAGCTGTGGGGGTAATCCTAACTTTTCCATAACCTCCCAGAGTTTTCTGCGCGGGACTAGGTCAAAGGCTGACCTCAGATCCACGAAGACCATGTACAGCCTTCCCCCCTCTAACCTCACCGTCTTCCAGTAGAGGAGGACGAGGCGGAAAATCTGGTCCATGGTCGACGTGTTTTTTCTGAAGCCAGCCTGCAGGGGGCTCATGATGTCATTATCCTCCACCCAGTCTAACAGATGGTTCAGGATGAGCCGCGCAAAAAGCTTTTGGGGCACATCTATAAGGCTAATCGGCCTGTAGTTGGCCGGGAGCAGAGGAGACCCTTTCTAATATATCGGTACAATCTCTGCCCCCAGCCAAGAGCAGGGGACCGCCATACCTTCTAAAATAGCGTTGAAAAGGATAAGAAGGTACGGACCCCAAATGTCAGGGTGGTGTCTAAAGAGATCCCCCGGTAGCTTATTCAACCCCGGCGCTTTTCCCAGCGCTAGGCGTTCCAATGCGGTCACCACCTCACCTAGGGAAAATTCCAGGGCCATATCCGGGGTACAGGGGGGCTCAACCGCCACTCCATCAGGCCATAGAATAGTATCTTGGTAAAGTGCCCCAAAATGGGCCTCCCAGACAGAGGGGGCGATGTTAGGTTCTACAGCGGATTTGAGTTCCCCCGTCCCGTTGTTTACCAGGGCCCAAAAATTCCTAGAGTCTTTAGCTTTTAGGGCTTCAGACAGGTCATGCCAGTGGATCCAATCCCACTCTGCCCTAGCATTGGCCAATGCTACTTTATACTCCCTCCTGAGATCTGCAACCTTAACCTTATCAGTGCCCTCCTTGATGGTAGCAATTAGCTCGGACTTGATTTTCCTACAAGAAGCCGTGTACCAAGTAGGGGTACGAGTCTTTTTCCTTCGTGATTGTACCACCGGATGGAAGACCTCTGCAAGATCCCTCACTAGTTCCTGGTTGATGCTAGCTAATCTCTCGTTATAGTATAGGGGTCTCGGTTGATTGATGAGAGCATCCACTTCCTTGAACCTAGGGAGTGCTAGGCCATATAACTTATTTACAGCATCTTCTGTGTCAAGCAGCTTTCCCCATTTAACACGGCGCCTATTTGTGGAGAGAAGCATGTCCTCCTGGTCGTCTCCACAGGCAATAGTGGGGGGCAGCCCTGCTAGAGGGACTGGATGCTGGATCTCTAATTGAAGGGCATTGTGGTCACTATCTGTCCTTGGTATCACCCTGAAGTCGTGAAGTTTGGGCCACATGGTAATATCCACTAATATATATAGTCCAGCCTTGACTCGTGGTTCTTTCTATTGAAAGTACACAATGGGGGAGTATCCGAAGGGGTACGCCCATTGCATGCCCTCAATCACAACCACTTTGAAAAGTTCAGTGAGGTTGAGAGAATCAAAACAACAGTCGAACACTTAAATTGAGAGGACCAAAACAGGCAAATGCTTAAACTGTAATGTTATTGTTTTTATCTAAAGCTTCTTGTGGCCCTTAGGTAAACGGAGTAGGATATTTAATACAAATTAGTCATGATAAATACAAGGTTGTCTTTATACATTGTGTTGGATCTTGCCCTTTTGGCAGGTTCACCCCAAAACTTTTTGCTTTTGCCTAGCCTGTTTCTGTAACCTGGTGTTGGTGATTTTAGGTCTCTGCGCACTTTTTCACTGTGGTCCAGTGTAAAGTGCGTGCGCTCTCTGAGTGCGTGTGTGAGATTGGCCTACCCTCCCACAGGAATGCCTGGGAAATATGTATGACCAGGGTAGTTCCTGTTGTGTGGGGAGTGCAGGGTCGAGTTTGGTATGTGCGAACTCATGAGATTGAATGCTGCGTGATGATGTGTGCGGCTATAATGTGTCTAGTGTGGAAGTGCCACTTCTAGAAGTTGGTGTGTCTGTGCAGTGAATGTGCTGGCTTGTGATTGGCTGGAGCTGGCTGGTGTGCCTGGCTCCTGGAGTCAGAATGGGTCTGCCCCGGTGGTGAATGGGGAGATCTGCATGTTGATGGCTGGGAGGGGCTGCACCTGGGACCTGAATAGGGCTGGGTTTTCCCTCCACAATGATGGCTCTGCCCCCTGTGGTGTGTCTGATGTCCCTGACCCACCCTGTGAATAGGCAGAGGTGCTGAGCAAAACAAAGTGTTCAGGAACCAGTTGCATCTCGTTCGCCCCTTGCCTGCACCTTTGGAAACAAGGGGATATGGTGTATAAAAAGAGGTTGTGACCTCATTTAAAATGTTCTTGTCTTGCTACTTGAATCTGCCAGGGGCATGCTGCTGCTGGGGCACAGGGGAAGGCTTGCCTCCCTGGGCCATGCCCTGCCCCTGGATGCCTGATGGATTTCCTGAAACCTTTGGGGCTTTATGTCCGTATTTAAGGACCTTGGGGACCTGTATGCGCTATTCCTTGCCCTAGAACTTTGGATTGACTCAGCGCTGTTGAAAGCGCTATCTTTTAATGGATCCAGCTGATTGAGGAGCACGAGGGCTCCGCAGCACAGCGCAGCTGCAACCTAGCCCCCTGCTGGAAGCGAGAGAAGCGGGAGCCCACCCTGCAGATCGCCACTCATTTTTATTATATTTAAATGGGAGGGAGCCCACCCCTCGTTGTGGCCCCCGAGAGTTCACCACCGCCGCCCGGGCTGTCTGGCGAAAACATTGCCGGGCCGCTGCCTAGCGCAACCCGGACGTGAAGGTGGTGGGCGGGGCCAGCGCCTGCATCATCTCCGGAGTCTCACGAGCTCCCTCGTCGAAGTCCCGGTCCCCGAGGAGAGAGGACCGGGAGAAGCCAGGCGCACGGGGACGGTGGGATTCCCATGAGGAGAGCGAGCCCCGCCAGCACCGCAGCCGATTTCCCTGTGGGCGGGGCACGAGGCACATTGCCGGTGCCTGCCCCGCCGCGTCTATCAGGAGGAGTCCCTGCCCGCACAAGACCGGTGAGAGGGGCTCGTGTGTTGCCGGAATCCGGCCCTGGGACTGTGGTGCATTTAGGGCGGCCCCGGATGGCAGTGGGCCGCCCCAACGTTGTTACTGAGCCTGCGGGGCTCCAACAGGGGGCACCTTCGGTCATAGAGTCTCGAGTGGGCCCACCAGCGGGCATAATGATATTAGGAGCCAGCGTGCTCCACGAGTGGCGCAATATTTGTTTAAGAGCTGTGAGGGCTCAAACCTGGCCCCCTCTTTCTTCCTGTTACCCCTCGGGGGCATGTTTACAGCCAGTGCTTTCCAACCTTTTGGGGGCACCTTTATTTAAGAGCCTAGAGGGCTCCAACGATGGGCAAGAGCTTATTTCAGAGCAAAAGGACTCCAACCCGGTGCACAGGTTCGCCCAGAGCCTAGAGGGCTCCAAAAGTGCGCAATGTGTATTTCCAGAGCCAGATGGCTCAGTTTGGCGCAGTCTTTGTCCTGAGGGGCTAGTGAGAGCCCCTGTCGCAGTTCTTGATTCCCAGCTGCCCAGCAATTAGTGGGCAGCTGCACCGTTTAGGTTCTTTCCTTTCAGGGGACATGTCTTTGCGAACCTAGGAGTGAGTCGCCTCCTTCTCGCCCCTACCTTGGCCTTCAACAGCTGCGCAGCACTTAGTGCCAGCTGCAGCGTTTAAGCCCCTTTCTTGTTTCCAGCTGCCCAGCAAGTAGTGGGCAGCTGCAACGTTTAGGCTTGCGCAGATGGCGCACCCCTGACTGGCGCTGCATTGGCAGCGCGCCCTGACATTCTGGACACAGGGCATTTGAGCCCCTTCTTGAGATGGCCAGTTGGCCAGGGGGGCTGGTTTGTGGGTAGGACGCAAGGCCCTGAATGTGATTTATGTGCTCTAAATGTGGCGCAAGGTGATTGCCTACTGTATTTATACTGTTTAAGCCTAACTCTGATTTCTGCGTAATGTGCTTTGCCTTTATGCTTGTTTTATACTTCTAAATGTGCTCATGCTTAGAAGGTTGTTTTGCCTACTATGTCCTAAGTGCTATTTCTACCAAGTGCTTATTCCTGACAGTGCTCCATGTGGCCCTGTCCTGTGTAAATAATCCCGTGTGAATATTGCCCATGCCAGTTGGCACAGTGCATATTGTGTGATTACTATCTGATGTGTTTTGACAATACAAAAGTTATTTTTATATAACCTTGTGTGGAGTTCCTTTTGTGGTGTGCCTGGGATGTTGTTGCGGTGTGCGTGCGCAAATGCTTTACACATTGCCTCCGGGATAAGCCTGTCTGCTCGTGCCAAGCTACCAAGGGGGTGAGCAGGGGTTATCTTGGCGTGTGACTCCCTTGCCCTGACTAGAGTGGTGGTTTCTGCCTGGCTTTGGCGCAAGCCTTAGCCAACCAGAAATCCCAGTTCTAACACATTGCAAGAACAACATTTAATTAATATGTAGCATGCATTCCCAAGATTGCATTATAAGTTGTTACATTGCATACTTTGGCACCCACGTCTGATTTATTTTTTTATTTTTGAAGATCAGTTTTCACACAAATAAGAATAGTTGCTGAGCAATTACCAAAGTCCACTTAAGGGGGATCTACAGACACCGCAGCATCGCCTGTTGCATACAATAAGGGGACGTTTGGTGCTGGACATGTCTTACATTTTTAGGTGCCCTGTGCGACTGAAGCTCTTTTCTATTTTTTAAATGAATGTTTACTGTGACAACAGATGTCATGTGTTTTATTGTGATAACAGATGTTATTTGCTTCCAAATGTGATTTCATTAAAACATAAACATATGCGCCAATGTTTTCTTGATGTGACAGTTTTTTTGTTAAATGTCATATTTCTTTCTTTTTCTCATATGTTAACCTCCGACGGCCGGGGGCCGTCATGAGTCACAGTGGACGTGGGCGCTCGACGGCTGGGGGCTGTCTGAGCCACGCCCAGAATTGGAATGTCCCAGCACAGCGGCGGAATTCACGCCGCAGTAAAGCGGTTAACCAATTTGCTCAGAATCCCAGGGGTGTCATGCCGATACTTAGCAAGCATTGGCAAATCAATAGATCTCATCTCTTAGGCTATTAGTCTGCCATTGCCTTTTATTCATGCTGTCCAGCATGGGCATTGTCACTTTTGGCTGAGATTTGTGGCGATGCTGTATAGCAGCGTGGCTGCTGTGCTGCGTAGCTAAAAATATTAATAAACCAGCATTTGCAATGCAATAGATCTCACAATAGCGAGAGTTTATGCTATTGTAAAAGACAATGCCTTTTATTTATCTGTTTTGCTAATTAACACATAAATAAGAGGCATTGTCATTTACAATGCCAATAGCTCAAACTCATGTAAATACGAGACCTATTTCCTTGCAAAGAAGCAGTCTCCATTGTCCCGGGCTACTTGGAAAGTGAAAGCGTGCATGGCACACTGAATGTTGCAGGAAGGCATGTCATGCCTGCAGTAGGAGAAACTCATTTGAAACCCAGCATTAGATTGTGCTTTGCAGCGTGAGGCATGAGTATGCAACAGGCTCCATGCACGAAAACCAGCCGTGTGAGAAAACAGCATTAGAGAGTGTTGTGCAGCGGGAGACACGATCATTCACCAGGAACCATCCATTAATACCAGCCCTGTGGAAATCCAGCATTAGAGTGTGCTATGCCGCGTGAGACCCGAGAGTGTGACAGGTTCCGTGTATGAAAATAATCATCAATGTGTGCTTCGCAACGTGAGACACTAGCGTGCAACAGAATCCTTGCGCAAAAGTCAGCCGTTTGGGAAACTAGCATTAGAATATGCTGTGAAGCTTGAGACGCAAGCGTGCACTAGAATCCTTGTATGAAAACCAGCATCAAAATATGTGCAGTGCTGCTCTAGACATGAGCATGCACCAGGATAAGTGCATGAAAAATATCAGCTAGGGAAAAGCAGCATGAGAGTGTACGGTGCATTGTGAGATACAAGCATGCAACAGCTGTGTATGAAAACCAGACATGTGGAAAAGCAGCAATAGAGTGTGCTGTGCAGCGAGCGAGACAAGCGTGCACCAGGATTTGTGTAGGAAAACCTGCCATGTGGCAAACCAGCATTTGAGTGTGCTGTGCAGTTTGCAACATGAGCGGGCACCAGAATCCCTGTACAAAAACCTGCCACGAAGGAAGCCAGCACCAGAATATGTGCCGTGAGCCACCAGCGTGCACCAGAATTCATGTACGAACAAAGGCAGTAAGGGAACTAGTGCCAGAATGTGTGCACCTGTATCTGCATATGAAAACCAGCCATGTGAGGGACAAACATCAGAATGTGCGCCACCAGCTTGCACCAGGAGCCATTTATGACAAGCATTTGTAATACAATTAATGTCACATTTGCAGGCGTTTAAGTTTTTAGCATTGTAAATGACAATGCTTTTAATTTATCTGTTTTGCTAATTAACAAATAAATAAAAGGCATTGTCATTTACAAAGCCAATATTTCAAACTCTTGTACGTGCGAGACCTATTCAAAGAAGCAGCCGCCATTGTACCGGGCTGCTCAAAATGTGAAAGCACGCATGGCACGCTGAATGCTGCAGGAAAGCATGTCATACCTGTAGTAGGAAAAACTCATTAAAGAAAATATTACTTAGACTAAAAAAGAAGTACCATGTAACAACCAAAGTAAAAGGGCCAGTCCTCATGGGAGGTTACAAATGAAGACAAGGTGGTACTAAGGAGGGACTAACAAGCCTATTAATGAATCAGAAGCCAGCATTTACGAAGGACAGTGGCACAAGCCAATGACAAATATGGGTGGAAAGTGTGGGGGCTTCTATTCCATACTCCAATACAGCATGCTGCAGAGCAGTGCATGTGCTTCCCAGGCTCGACCTAAACATGGGTTAGGAATATATTGTTGAAAAGATTCTAGGTTTCAAACCTGAGTCCTCACAGTTAAGCCATGTTATCTTAGGCAGGAACACAAACTCCTTTGAACTACAACTGTGTATTTTGCTATTGAAAAATTTCCCCATGCACCTTAATGTACCATCTCTTTAAATGAAAGATGTCAGCATTTACAAAGGACAATGGCACAATACAATGACAAATATGGGTGGAAAGTGGGCAGATCTAAGGAGAATTGAAATAACAGTCGACAGTAGTTAAAGAATACAAAATGCACTGTGAGTGTCGTAGATTTCCATAGCATGACGTCCGCAGCTACATTTTAAACAGAGGATAGTCTAATCTAAAGCACTACTGGGCATATTAACAACAACCCTCGGTAATTATCGCAGAACGCGCTTGGCGCGTTTTTAATTATCATCATCTATTGCCGGATTACATTGCCCTGTTAGCATTGTATTAGCAATGCTTTTCTCACATGCGATGTAAAATCCTGCGATAGACGGCGATGAGCATCATTAGCGTACGTAATCCAGCGATATGGGAACTGCGCTATTGAAATGCTTGGTAATCGGCAGATGTGGACTTAACCTTCCAATCCACCTCCCAGTCATAGTATGGTTAGGTCAGATTATTAGCAGGAGTTAAATACCTGAGAAAAAGGGGGCTAAGCGCTACTTTTGACATCGCTTCGCGGAATCAGTGCAGCATTGTAATTAATGCAAAGCTGTGGTAGCGAAGGTTTGTCATGCAGTATTTCTAAGGTATGCGCACTTTGTATGTCATTAGCGATGTCTATCGCTGACATGCAAAATGGGGAAAAAAACGGCTGCTATTCCAAGGAAACTCGAGCTACTGCATGGTAGCGAGTCCTTGTAAATTGTGCGTTAATAAAATCACTACTTTTTCTGTGCTATGTGCCGAAAAAGCGGCGATACATCTCTTGAAAATATGCCCCCGTGTCTCATTCACCTGAAGTCACACAATCAGTGCCAACAACTACCCCAGAAGGTCAAGACTATGCACTTCTATGTTTAAGGAACAAAAGTAGCGCCAGAGTAAATCATTTTGGGGCATGTCAACAAGGACTGGCGATATAATTATCGTCGCTTTAGCGTCCATTTTTTGGCAAAAAGCGGCGATAATTATATACAAATACTCGCTATTGCGTTTTTCCTTGATTCAGCTCCCGTTTAGTTCACGTCTCGCTTTGCGTCTCTAATGAGATGCAAAGTAGGCATTCCCTGCATAAACTAAGGGAAAATGATTGCTAACTGTCCTCCGTATTTACAATATGGCCCTGGACACCCATAGCGATATAAAAAACAGAGCTAACCGTTGTTATCGCCGGTATTTTAAGTCTGCTATTTTTTATGACTACCCTATCTATGACATGGGAGGTGGATTAAGTGGCTGAATCCACATCTCCCTATCATCAAGATTTCGTCTATCGCTGTGGGAATATTGCTGGATTAAAAGCGATATTCCTGCATAACGCCGCTTTTGATGTATAATTTATCGTCCTGGAGAAACCCGTTCTTGATAATGCGCAGTGCTTAATTTGAGCAGGTGCTTTCAGGTGCTCAGCTCCGGCACTTCTTTCACAGGGCCGGGGCTAAGATTTCTAGTCCTGCAGGTTGTGGTCTCAATATTAATTGCCCAATTTAAAATAAAAAGAACTACATACCTATCATGGTGACGGGTTGGTATGTTTTCATAGGCAGGCAGACATCTGTTCAGGCAGGCATGATTGTGTATCATCACTTTAGTGATGATTTCGTCATGCCTGTCATGAATCCAAGAAGTCATCATTAACGAATGGCTTGCATTCTATTCCCAGAGTCTGCTGCACCTTGCCACTGCTGGAGCCTAAGCAGGGCCGGACTGGCTACCGGGCAGTTGTGTGTGCTGCCGAGCTGGGGGCTAATTTCTCTGTGGTGGGGGCTCATTTCGTTGATGGGGACCTGCGTGCGCATTGAAATAAAAAAAGCAAAGCGAATTTTGTTTTTCACACGCAGGTCCCTATCAACGAAAACAGCCCCCAGCTCGGCAGCACACACAACAGCCCAGTAGCCAGTCCGGCCCTGAGCCTAAGCCTCCCATTGGATAACTGTAGTGGGGGCCTGCAGCCCTGCATTGCTACTATCCTCAACGTGCTTGATGTGGCTGTGACTCACCGCAACTTGTGTGCACTATGGTGTCACCTGCAGTTTCCGTGCACTGCCTCCAAGCATGCTAATTGCTGAGTGTGCTTGAGCCCAGTAGGTGCAATAGCCATACTCACATCTCACAGGCATTGCAGCATTACGGTTGGGGACAGTGCTTGCGCTCTAGCAGGTAGGGTCACAGCAAGCTGAGCAGTGGATTCCTATGCCGTCATCATAACTGGACCAAACTAATTAATTACTGGCAGCACTAGCAGTGACCTGACCTGCTGTGCTCAAGCAGCCGCCTGACCTGCAACAAACCCAGTCAGACCGCACTGATTATTATGTTAAAAAAAGCATTTTCATTTGGTGCACATTTTGTTTTCACACTCATCTGTCGGTGTAGGTAAAGAAGTAAAAAGCATGTCTTAGGGGACAGACACCAGAGCATGATTACAGGATAGAGACTATGCGGTGTTGAAAGTCAGGCATACCAGCGGTAGAAGTCGGCTGTAGCCTCCTTGGCAGCATTTTCAGCTCCGGCACTTCATTTTTTACAAATTAAGCACTGATAATGCGTTATTCGGGCAATAAATTTCAGCGATATGCGGTGATAAAAATAAAAGCGCTAAGCGCGCTTTGCGATATTTATCACCGTCTGTTGCTGATATGCCCCTTAATTTGTGAAATGCTTTATCATCTAATAGACCATTCAGCACCACCATAACCATTTACCGTTTTGGTAGGAGAACAGTTGTGCTTGCGTTTAGACTGTGGCCCGGCAGTCTGTAAGTTTGGACATATCTGTTTGCATCAGCCTGGTAAAGCCTGGGTGGGTTAATTACTAAAAGAAAGGTTCCTAGCAGGCAGCAGCAGGTGTGGAAATTGGGTGTTCCCAGCTTTAGCTATTCTGTGGGAAAAAATCATGTGCCTAGAGTGTAATTCACTCACAGGTCACAGGGAAGCGCCTAAAGACCTTTAGACAGTTTAGGTGTGTTTATTTTTTACTCAACATAAATCATGCTCCGAGTGATTAATTCATTACAAAATATATACACATACAAACGCACAATGATTTAAGCATGGATACCATTTCTCGAAAGATTACAAAAGCAATGCTAGTTAAAAAGCTGTCTAAATCGGCTACTTTTCACATACTAGGGGGCATATTATCAACAACAGCGTTATCAACCCCCATATCGCCGCTTTAGCGGCAGTTTTCCGCCACTAAAGCAGCGATAGTTTTAACGCCGTTTATGATAATATACCCCTAGGTAAATAAACCTAGTTTGCTGTCTGCTCTGCTGCTGCCATCTCCCTTGTATCAAGGGTAAAGTGGAGAAAGCATAGTACTTGGCACGAAACACCAAGGGCGTCTCTTGCATACAGCGAAGGTGTAGACATGTCTCAGGACGAACTGACGAAGCATTCAGTATTAGTAATTCAAGCCTGGCCAATCACTCTCGCATGAACCATAAGTGCAAATCAGAACCCCTTCCCTGCTATGGTGTGTAAACATAGCATGACGTGTAATGAACACAAAACTCTTTCCAACCCATCTGCTCCTAGTGTTTTATCTGGAGGACCACTACATTCAGGCATATCAAAGGACCTGCACTTATTGAATTTGGAAGGGAGAGTACTTGCACCTTTTAGCGCATATGCAATATGTATAATGTGAAACTACTGTACAGTTCTTAAAGGCAACACCGTCACAAAGGCAGAAAGCAGGAACCTGCAAAGGTAGAAAAGAGATACCTACTAGAGCGCGAAAGAAAGTCGTGAGCTTCTGGTAGTGGATTTAAGACTAACAGCCTTTGTATGCGTCGATGTTTAAGTGCACTGGCCGCCGACTTGTGACCACATTTTTGGCGCCGGCACTCTACTGTTCGTAAATTAAGCACTGCCAATACTCAATAGCAGCCAGGGACATTCTATTGTTCTATTATTACATTTCAACCGCTGCGTATAGTGTAAGTAACAAGGGTAGTTTATATCGCTGCCGTGTGTCCCTGTTGCTGGAAAAGTACTCAATCTGTGGTGGGTAATACAGATTAGTCTGTGGGTGTTGTCTACAGTCTGATATTAATATAGGCACTAAGCTACAAAGCCCAACAAACTATACTGTTTGTGAAATTAGCTGGGCTGTAAAGTGTGCACGAAAGAGCAGGGAATAAAAAGCATCAATCAGGTAGCAAAAATCACAAATCTCTGATGCTGAGAAAATGCAGTAGGTAATAATTGCAAAACAAAGGACATGGAGTATTCTGTAAAATACTCCAAGCACTGTCAGATCTAAACCGCAATAAAACTACTGCTACACTGAGGCACAGAGCCGGTCTGCATCACGGCGCCACTATCAAAAGTCAAGAATGTTTGTCTTACGATGTCAGATTTAAGTGGTGCCGCGAGCGTGAGGGGTAGGTGTTCCGCCGTTCCAGTGTCTACTCAAAGGTGTATCCAATCCTTATTACGCTGGCCTCACGGGAGCTTGCTGCGGGGCCCATTCTCAATCCCCTTAGGGTCGCCTAAATAGAGCAGGACCCCTTGGCCCTCTTGTCCTCCGACCCAGCGAGGTTGTATTTGCTTTCTTTATATAGATTGAGCATTGAGTTCACTTTTCTTTGTGTAGTACTTTATTTTAGGTCCTGACGAATCGCCTTTCGGCGAGAAACATGTTGACCACACTAGGGGGTAGAGTTATTGTTCTGTACACCTTTTACGGTCTCTAAACTCCCCTCCCACCCCTTTTAACTAAGGAATCAGCCACGTTATTAAAGTTGCAAGTGGACTGATTACCTTTTTTATCGCCTTCACTCACCACTGCACTGACTACACCTTCTTTTCATCCTCACCCACATCCACCATCGGCAAGGAACTAAAAGAACCCCGTCAAAAGAGTACCTTTGGGGACTCCGTCAGATATTGCAGCGCCGGTCTGACGAGGGGCAGTGAGCCGATGATGACACCGGACACCCTCTAGTAAGGGTGTGTTTCACGCTTATTACTTTGGGTGTGTGAGGCTCTCTAAGTTCCGACTAGGGAACCCTTTCTTCACAGCCACGGTATTCATAATACCAACTCCTTGCTCCACACGGTTTAACGCCCCCTGGGGAACTTTGTACTCTGCTGTTAGCTCAGATTTAAGTGGTGTACCAGTCTGAGAGCTCAAAGAAAACAAGCGAAAGCATGGCAAGCGCGTTGTCTGTAAACAGTAAAATGACCCATGAGGAATGCAGCTGGCCACTCTGCGCGCCGCTGCTCGCACCCGCAAGCAAAACGCTGTGGGAGTGAACCTTTTCCATTTGCAGGCTACCATAACTCCAAAGCGTGAAGGAGTCTAAACAACTTTGTGTGGGTCTGAGTGCTTACAAGAATCCTCGCAGAGCAGCGCATGCGCGCTGGCTCAGGCTCAGGCTCGACCTAAAAAGGACTGTGATACATCCAGCACTAATGATCTTTAAATAGGCACTTTAGCCCCGGCTGTACCATAGCACTTTTAAAGATTGCTTTTAGCCACACTGCAAAGCATTCGTGCTCCTGTACAGCATGGCTATAAAAATTGGTGAAGACAATAGCTCTCATAGGCAAATCCTGTTGACTTTGACAATGCCTGTTACATTTGCTGGAAAGTCCAGCCAGCATAATAGGAAGGTGCATGGCCCCATGAGCTTCTCATGCGATAAATCTTGGCTGCAGAATGCCCAAACTTAGAGGTCCATTACGATGTCGGGCGGTTTGCCACCGCCAGGCTGGCGGTGGCCACCGCCGGCCTGGCGGAAGCAAACCGCCTGACATCGCAAGCCCAAATCCCCCCCGCCATATTAGGATGGCGGAGGGGTAGGCGGCGGTGAAAAATACCGCCCGCCTGTTTTCCGCCCCGGTCGCCTTGTGGCCGGGGCGGAAAATGAGTAACATGGAGGCGGTGTCTGTTGGACACTGCCCGCCATATTACTATGGGCTTTCCGTGGCGGCAATGCCACCACGGAAATGCATGCGGTGTTCACTCTGGGGGCCCCCTGTGGGCCCCCAGAGTGAAGGCCAAAGGGTGGGGTGGCACACGGGGGGTACCTGTGGTACCCCCCTGCCTTTGCATAATCGAAGAGGCAGGCACCGCGCGGTGCCTGCCGCTTCGATTGTGCAAAGGCATGCTTTTGTTTTTTAACATTGTGGCGGGCGGTGCAGTGAGCACCGCCCGCCACAATGTTAAATTGAGGAATGCGCCCGAGACTGTTGCGGGCGCATCCTAATGGTAATGTCGGGACCCCCGCCCTTTAGGCGGGCGGTCCCGATTTCCGCTAGGGTGCCCGCCCGCCATTCTAATGTGCCCCTTAGTAGGGGAGCAGAATGAGAAGGAGGACCACCAAAGGGGGAAGTGCAACACAATATTCACATTAACAAATTATTAATGGGCATCTTCTATGTGTAACAAATTAGTTTAACACATGGGCCGCAGATTAAGCGGCTATCACACGGATATACATAAAGGTAACATCTGCACTGTCACAAATTGTGCGTCTACTCCCATATCACAACTATCATGTTTTTATGCTTGCTTTGCTGTACCTGGATACTACGTGACCACAAAATAATGTTGAGACTGTTCTCTCTGCTGTATATAAGTATGCAAAAAATTTGGTAAACCTATGATATCATACACATTATTCAGATTAGATTTAGTGCACACTACATTATTTTTATTCCCCTATTAGAATTATGTATTTTATAAAAATTTGCATAATTATGTTTCTTTAGGCTTTCAGGTTTTACTAACTCATGCATCCTCATTAATTGTTTATCCTGTGCCTTCTGCTTTTCAGCTGTGCTCTTTTTCACATCTGGGGGGGTATCACATGAAGTGAGCAGAAAAGCAGTGAAATTGGCAAAATAAGACAGGTATGTGCATCTGTTTTCGGATGGCTAGTGTCTTAAACAGTTGAAGAGCTAGAGAAGAGCTATTCACCCCCTTTGAAGTAGGCTTAATAGTTGCTTGTCACAGGGATTTCAAATGCAGGCTCTGCTTTTGACAGGACAAGTAGCAGGACTTTTTGACATACCTAAAGGAAAAACAAAATATAACATCATAGCATACACAAACAAATATAATAGCACAATTCATATAACAGTTCACAACACAACAAAAAAAGTTAAAAGAGAACACAGCGCTATTACCAGTGTAGAACACAGCAACATTATATTTTAAAAGCGCAACAAAAAAACATAAAAGCACAAAAAAGATGCTTCACCACAAAAATGCCACGTAATAAAGGTGGAAATTCTTGCTACACATTACTACCACCAGAAACCTGCTTTTTATTTTTTTATTAAAGGTGCACCGAGTTCCGCAAGCTAGGGGAGTGTTGCTAGGCACCTGTAGACATTGCTGTTAACCACCTAAATTAATTTCAGTGGAACTTGATAAGTAGAGACATGTACAGTGAAGATGCCATTATAGAGAGCTCTAAGCTCAAATATATTATGCTAAAACCAAAGTGAAGCTTTGAAAATAATATGCGGCTTTCCAAGCTTCTACTAGGCTTGGCAAATGTGAATAGAAATGGGAGGGAAGCCGAGACGCAAAGAAACAAAGAATATGCGAACTTGATGCTTGAAGTAATGATATAACTATGTATCCGTTTCGGAATGCCATTACCATTCTTGCTATGCCCCCCCCCCTGTAGTGTCCTGCAAGGACACGGTCTAGTTGTCTTTAGTGTAATCTTACACGGTGCACCCACCCACCACAGACGTCAGTAGGTCAGGTGACGCTGCTAATAAAAGGACCCGAGCGCACGTGCTCGTGGCCAGAGTTCCACTCCCCAACTGGTGTCCTGTGTTGTCATTTCCTTCACCATGTGGGCCTAGGGCCCCATCACCACATTGGCGACGAGGCGGTAACGCAATACCACGCGTGCCGCAGCTGAAAATCCCCGGGAAAGAAGAAGGGAAGTGCCCATGTGCAGGGCATCCCCCTGGGGAAGCGGCGCCGGCCCCCGAGAGGCCTGCAGAGCGTAAGCCGAGCCCTGGGCCTGCCTGCAGACATGAAGGTGACCGGGAGCCTACCCACACCTTTGAGCCCAGCCTGCAAGCCCCCCTGCATGGGGTGATGAAGAGCAGACCGACCGGAGCCCACCCGTGTCGGCAGCGAATGCGCCCCTGCCAGGGGTGAAGAGAGAGAGCCGTGCAGAGCCCACCTGCATCGGCCGCCACCAAACCCGCGACGAGGAAGACCATAGCGGTGCCCACCCGTGTGGTCGAAAAGGCAGCCAGCCGAAGGTGAGCGAGGGAGCCGCGCATGCCAGGAGCGACCCCCTCTTATGACTGCATAACTGCGGTGCCCACCCGCATGGCCTGCGTGCAACGCGGCCGAAAATAAACTCAGAATAAGGCAAGGCCAGCGGAGCCCACCCGCGGCCTGCCTGCCGTGTCCCCCGCCGTGTGTATGAAGTACGGCGAGGGTGAATGAACATTTGAGGCAAGACTCACGGAGCCTACCCGCGGCCTGCCTGCAGCGCCCCCTCCCCCGCCGCGTGTGTGAAGTGCGGCGGAGGGGTGAAAGACTGAGCCTAAGAGCGCCCGCAGCGTGAGGGGAGCTGCCAGGCGCTTAATAGCCGAAGCGGAGCCCACCCGCATGACCAGGGCGCCTTGACGGGCGCAATGCAGCCGAAAATAAACTTCATATGAAGCAGGACCGGCGGAGCCCACCCACGGCCTGCCTACGGCGACGCGGCACCGGCCGCCACTGTCCCCGTCAGGAAGCGAGGCTCGCGGAGCCCACCCGCGGCCTACATATAGCCATCCCTGTCTTGCCGTGTAGCGTCGGACTCAAGCTGCCGCGGCGGTGGGGAAGAGGCCCCGCAGCGTGTGGAGAGCTGCTGGGCCCTGATTGAAGTGTAGCGTGTAGTGACCCCCACTATGCAAGGCTGAAATGCGGAGCCCACCCGCTGCTACAGTAAACACTGCCCCATACATGAGCAGAGCCAGCGGAGCCCACCCGCGGCCTGCCGTCAGCGTATCCTGTCACCCGCACTGCAGCACCGACTCCTGCCCCCCTCTGCAGCGCGAGCAAGGTGGGGCACCTGGGAGGGGCAGTGACTCCAGGGACAGCGCTCGAAGGAGAGCGGCAGGAGCAGCCAGGACACGCAGCACTACAAGGCCGACACTGCAAGGCCGACGCTCCTCCCCCACCGGGCCGCGTGTGGAATGCGAGGCTGCTGGGGGGGGGGAGAAAGGAGAAACTCACCGCAAAGGAGACAGAGTGGCATGCTGCAGCACCAAACCCCCTGAGCAGCCCGTGAATACTGAGGCCAGCTGCGAGGGGCACCGAGGGAACGAGGTTTTCCCCCCAACTCCTTCTTCACAAAGCAACTCCTTCCTCCACAAAGCCCCTGCCAAATAAGGACCCTACCTGTAGTCCATGAAGCTTGCACCTCTCTCCCCCAGCGGCAGCGAAACCTAGCACCGGTCATAGAGAGAGGGAACACACTGAGGTGAGGACTGCCAGAACCTGCTCCAAAGTACTGCACTGCCATCTGGTGGCCAACTCGCTCAACTGCGCCCCTAAAGTGATGGAAGCCACCACAGAACTGAGGCTGGGAACAAGAAAATAAAGCACTCAGAAACAATCAGGCAGAGACAGTCCCAGGCTGCTGTGACCCACATCAAGAAAACCAAGTTACCTCTACACAAGCACAACAGTGCGCAAAGAGTCAAGCAAGAAGCAAAGGTCAGCACTGCGACACCTGAAGCGCAGGTATTCACCAGCCAGCACAAGCACACCACAAATGCACCCAGAGAAGTTCAAGGGACACTTCAAGGAGACAGCGCAGGAACACGCCAGAAAACGCAGGAACCGTACCACAAAGACGCAGACTGCCAACAGGACCTATCCAGCACTACCACCCAGTGGGGAAATCGCAGCACTGTACACGCTGCACAAAATACATTGCACACAGTGTCTACACCCTGTCATGTCCCCAACACAGACTCTGCCTCTAACAATAGACAGGGTCACAAGGGAAGCACCTTAACCAAGCCTGATTACCAGCAGTCACCCCAGGACTGTAACTACGCACAGTGTCAAGAGCCACCAGTGTTCTGCCACAGAAGCAATCTCAGCTGCTGTGACCTACAGCTAGAGAATCAAGGCACCTCCACTGAAGCACAGTAGTGCTCAAGGAAAAGCAAAACACGAAGTGACTGCGCATCAACACAAACCACAGTGCCCACAAGCCCACCGTCACTGCCCAGTGACACAGGACAGCAGAGAACTGCGCAGGAACGCGCCACAAGAACACTGCCTCACCCGCGCAGGAACGCGCCAAAACCCTCAAGAACTCGCCAGGAGTGCAAGAACTCCACACCCGCACAACAGGACCGCGCAGCACACTGCCGGAACGTGCCAGGAGCGCCAGGTATCAAGAGAACCAGAGTGACGCTGCACAGCGACACGCCACCGCCATGGGACCGCGCACAAAGGTCCCCAAGAGAGACAGCGACGTCTCGCAGCAACCAGAGCGCCATCGTCAGCACGCATGGTGGCATGCACCAGAGTTGCACCAGGAGCGGTGACGCAACCCTCCTCCGCGCAGACAAAGCGCGCCAACGCCAAAACATCGTGACGGTGAATAGCGACCACCAAGAAAATAGCACAGCATGACAACTCATGCCCACGATGAAAGCCGACCACCCAGTCTGGTCACCAAGGAAAGAAAAGCAGCAACAGAAAAGATCGCAACAAACGGTCCAGTCAGAGAAGAGAAGAACACCATGCTGGAGAGCTATGCCCAAACCAGAAAGAAACAGGTGGAGTGCACGCCGCCTGGGGAAGACTGGTCGGGAAGGCCAACGACAGCAATAGGACCAGACCACGTCGCAAGAAGGAACATGGAAAGGAAGGGCGCGACGCCATAAAGAAAAGGAAGGAGGAACAGTAGAGCCAAAGGAACCCGACGAGACAGGAGGGTCACAATGGAATTGACCAAAGAAGGGTATCTTGATTGAAGGCAACAGAAGTGATCAAGTAACAGGAAGATACGATGACAGGTCTCGTCAACCAGCCAGGGGTAGACAGTGTCCTGCCACATGGACAAGACCAAGGGGACGACATGTAGAGGGCCCGCTGCATGGAGAAGCCTGGTTAGCATGAGTAAGCAAGAAAGAAGACCGGACCGCGTCGAGGAAGAGAACGTAGAGGAAGAATGGAGTATCACAACACCACTCCACAGAGGAAGAGAGAGAACCACAGCACACAGGAACATCGGTGCTGTCCAAGGAGCATCGTAATAGTGAGCACACTGGAACATCGGTGCTGACCAAGGAACATCGCAACATCCGTGTGGATCCCAGTAATCCCTACAACCTGCATTCGAGGAGACCAACCACTGAAGAACCGTATAGGTGCCCCGTGAACCTGAATCTTGCCGAAGCAGAGCATACCCGAGCACTAGACAATCCACCCTTGTGGACTACACAAGACTCGACCGTGGCCATGTCCAAAGTTCCGCAGCGACCCGCACAGCCCACGCGATCATGTGGCAGTCCTGGGGACAAGGGCCTCGGCCGCATATCCTGTGAGAGAGGAATCAGGATGGGAGAGGTGCAGCAGCGGCAGCTCCACGACAGGCAACAGGAAGCATGAAGGCCCCAGGTAAACACCTGGCACCGAGAAACGGTCTGAAGAAGACACTGAACCCATGTCTTAACGGCAAGACCATCCTGGCGGATGACATCAACACCCCCGAGGACATTATGAGAGACTTGGCGGTGAGTCCGTTAGCAGTTCCTCAGCGACGCTTTTGCGCGGCTCATGCGAAGCCCCGCACGGTCCACCCGGTCCCATCGTGTCCAGCAAGTGGGTCCTCCCAGCGTCTCTGGTGAGAGAAGAGTCCAAGCAGGAGAGGCCAGTCTTCGAGGCTCCAGTGAGAGAGGAGTCCGTCAAGAAAGGCAAGTCGGAAGTTACTTGGCCGGACGGAGGTGTAAAGGCGTCAAGATCAGCAAATCTAAAGAAAGACCTCTCGTGCCGCAGTCGTCTCCAACCACCAACAATCGTTTGTCAACCACCGGACTCAGAACACCGGCGAGACCCCTCAAGGGTCACTCCTATGTCTGCTCCAGGTACCCCAAGTGTTTGAACAATGTACATAAGCGCAGCAAGAAAAGATGATCTGAAATACACCGCTGAGGTGAAGCTCATCTGACTGACTTTGTAATCCAGGAACTTTTCAACATCTCTCCCAGCCGATCGCCTGAAGAAGATCTGTTGGGGTTGTAAATTGCTTTCTTCTGTTTTCTTGCAGGTTGGACATTTTGTTTTCTTTTCCCCAAACTTTGGGAGGGATGTAGTGTCCTGCAAGGACACGGTCTAGTTGTCTTTAGTGTAATCTTACACTGTGCACCCACCCACCACAGACGTCACTGGGTCAGGTGACGCTGCTAATAAAAGGACCCGAGCGCACGTGCTCGTGGCCAGAGTTCCACTCCCCAATTGGTGTCCTGTGTTGTCATTTCCTTCACCATGTGGGCCTAGGGCCCCATCACCACATTGGCGACGAGGCGGTAACGCAATACCACGCGTGCCGCAGCTGAAAATCCCCGGGAAAGAAGAAGGGAAGTGCCCATGTGCAGGGCATCCCCCTGGGGAAGCGGCGCCGGCCGCCAAAAGGCCTGCAGGGCGTAAGCCGAGCCCTGGGCCTGCCTGCAGACACGAAGGTGACCGGGAGCCTACCCCACACCTTTGAGCCCAGCCTGTAAGCCCCCCTGCATGGGGTGATGAAGAGCGGACCGACCGGAGCCCACCCGCGTCGGCCGCGAATGCGCCCCTGCCTGGGGTGAAGAGAGAGAGCCGCGCAGAGCCCACCTGCATCGGCCGCCACCAAACCCGCGACGAGGAAGACCATCGCGGTGCCCACCCGCGTGGTCGAAAAGGCAGCCAGCCGAAGGTGAGCAAGGGAGCCGCGCATGCCAGGAGCGACCCCCTCTTATGACTGCATAACTGCGGTGCGTGCAACGCGGCCGAAAATAAACTCAGAATAAGGCAAGGCCAGCGGAGCCCACCCGCAGCCTGCCTCCCGTGTCCCCCGCCGTGTGTATGAAGTACGGCGAGGGTGAATGAACATTTGAGGCAAGACTCGCGGAGCCTACCCGCGGCCTGCCTGCAGCGCCCCCTCCCCGCCGCGTGTGTGAAGTGCGGCGGAGGGGTGAAAGACTGAGCCTAAGAGCGCCCGCAGCGTGAGGGGAGCTGCCAGGCGCTTAATAGCCGAAGCGGAGCCCACCCGCATGACCAGGGCGCCTTGACGGGCGCAATGCAGCCGAAAATAAACTTGGCCCCATCACCACCCCGCCCCCCCCCCCCCCCCCCCCCCCCCCAGGCGTTTTTCTCTTTGCCTCTAGTATTTCTGTACCTTGTATATATAAACTTTCTTTCAATAAAAAAATTACTGAAATAAAAAAAAAAAAAGAAAAGGTTCACCGGTGTAACTCACGCATCCTGTGGCATGCACAAGGTCCCGGCAATGAAAATGCACCTAACCCCATATCAGACTAGTGCCAAAGTAAGACCAGAAACTTGCTGCCAGAAACTTTCAGAGGAATGTCACATCCCAGAACCAGAAATCAAAAATATACACACACCTAGCACCGACACTAAACAATCAATAAATCAATCCGGGATTTACAAAGCGCGCTACTCACCCGAGGGGGTCTCAAGGCGTTGGAGGTGGGGGGTGGGGAGGGCAGCTCCAGATCAATCGAAAAGCCAGGTCTTGAGGTATTTCACACCAAGCAGCCTTTGCAGTGACTTTGCACGCATCACGAACTGGCACAAATGTATAACGTGCATATACACGCAAGCATATACAATCGACCACATTTCCTAGAACAGACAGTCTGCTGGCACATAAACTGGGGGGTTATTATGAACACATAATACAACGTAGTTATTACGAACCTTCTGAAGGCAAATTATTTTTTCATTCAGGTTCTTTCAAAGTGCCACAAAAGCAAAACCCTTATAGATTGAGATTCACCACATGTCACAGTCTACGCCCTAATGAACAATAATGCCACATATGTACACATCTCATGTGCCAGTTTCCCCTGAACGCTGGCGGCAACCTCGTCCGCAGCAGCCAGTGGGGCAAAGGCAGCGTCGGATTGGTAACGCGGGCATTTGGGCAATGCCCGAGGGGCCGATGTCCGAGTTCCTGCTGTGGGCTGCTTTTTTAAGCAGTCTAGGGGCCGATTTGGGCGCTGTCTCTATTGTTCGAACAGCCAGCGGCCCAGTGGGTGTCTGAGTGGCCTTTCTATAGGCAGATGGGCGCTCACTCCCTTTGTATCGCTGGCCTGTCCATTAACGTGTGCGCAAACTGAGGGGGGGGGGGGCAGGATGCCTGAGTAGAAGTGGCCTCACTTGTTTCCAGGTGTGTTTCAGCAGTGTAAACTAACCTGTGCATTTTCTTTTACCCCGCTTTAAAATAAATACACTGGTAACCATTTTTAGGGCTCGCCTGCTGATGCGCATAGCGCATAGCTGGCGAAGCTCTAAAGTGGCTTATCCAGGGTTTAACTAAGCACGATATCCACTGGCGATTCCTTGCAGTGCATGTGCTTTTTAGGTCATTGCGCAAGCGCAAGCCCTAAAAAGCGCGTGCACAATGTCACCAGCCGCCTGCCTGCCTGCCTCGCATTACCACATCAAAGGCAGCCCAGCCTCCCTCAAGCTTCTCAGCGTGCGCTCTGCCTCAGGCCGGCATTTCTCCTCCCTCCCCTAATTATTCACGGCCGGCCGGCCGTACTTTCAGTCTCGTTTTATGCTCTTTGATGCTTGTTTTAATTAACTTTCAACTTAAGCCCTACATAAAATACTCAAAATCAAGGAATAAAATTACTACTGTCATTCATGGGAAGAGACCTTAATATACGGCCGGCCGGCCGTACTTTCAGTCTCGTGTTATGCTCTTTGATGCTTGTTTTAATTAACTTTCAACTTAAGCGCTACATAAAATACTCAAAATCAAGGAATAACATTACTACTGTCATTCATGGGTAGAGACCTTAATATAGAATAGCTGACGTAGTATCAGATTTTTCACAGTTTAAGTAACCAGCTCAATTGCATCCAAAAACGGTTAAAATTTAAACTTCATAATTAAAACATAAAGGTGCCGTCTAGTGTTTACAATTATTAACATTTAATGCTGGTTGCGCCACTAAAATATTACTTTGCAATAAAGTAACAAATGAGCCAGGCAGTGTCCTCTTCCCGTTGGTTCCTCTATTCACTTTCCGTTCGAAGCTGCAAACATGGAGTACTGTTTGCTGAGAGTGAGACTGAACTCTTGACTGTGACAGCAGGAGGCCTATTTGGAAAAAAAATGCCCTATCGCAGATTGTTAAACACTTTGCTTCTCAGTGCCACTCCAGCCTGCAGTAAATAATATCATTGCGCTGTTCGGTGAACCCTTCGGAGGTGTCGGTGTGTGTGTGCAATCTCCGTGTAAAACTCCTACACAGCTGGAATTTGCTTTAAGTAAACTCATTTCTTCCAGTTAGGGGAAAACAAAAGATACAGTACATAGTCTGTAGCCATGGGCAGCATTCCTATATGCCACAGTTGCATGTCGATCTCTCGACAATGAGCTGAGCTCGTAAAAAAACCACTTCCGCACCGTCTCTTTGCACACCGTCATAAAAACAAAGCCCTTTCCACTGCCCTTCCACCACCTACAGGGCACGGAGAGGCACACAGTCCAGTCCAACAGAGCAGAAAACGGCACTGGAGGTGCCTTCACTAGGACACCATGGGTACCGGCTGACAGCAGCCTCTCGCAGGCTGTTACTGGCCAGTTCCAAGCAGCTTCCACCTCTCTCTCTCTCTCTAAAGGCTTGCAGAAATCCCGTACCCTGCCCAGGGAGCTGTCAGAGGGCGTAGTATAAAATTGTGCACCAGTTGCAGGGTACAGGAGTAACTGGAGTTACTGTCAGTCCCTTCCTCGGGCACTCAACCTCTGGGGCTCCAACAACATCATGGCCCCTGTGCAACTGGAGACCAGCGGCATCCTCCACTCCTCTGCCACCTCCTCTGGGTTCCGTCATGGCTGCTGGAAGCACCGGCTACAGGATGAGCACCCTAATGGATTTTCTCCTGCAAACAACTTACCAAGATATTACGGTGCTTTCTGATCTGTAAGTATTTCAGAACCCAAGTTCTATATCTTCAGATGCCACTGCACCATTTTATTTTATTTCTTTGTTACACATTTTCCCATTCTGTACCATACTCGTTTTACCTTTACACTTAACTCACCTTGCCCCGCCGGGAAGCACGTTTAGCCTAACATTACTTAAATTTGACTGAAGTCTATCAATCTGATGTCAAACAATCATGACAAAGTAAAGAGCAGCAACTGAATAAAAGAGCTTTACACGGTTGCACAAATACAAACAAAAACATATTTAGTTACTCCCAATTTTGGCAAGTAATGGGGTGTGGTACTAAGAGTTAAAGTTAGTTGCTCACTAGGGTATGCTGGCTTTTAAAATTCTGGTCTTCTGGTTCCGAAGTGGACATGTTAGAGACTTTAGTGAGGCTTTATTCTACAATTAACCCCTGGAGTTATTGGTGGTGTTTGCAGTCGGGTATCACAGAACAGCTTTTTAAACTTTAATTAACCTATGCTCACTATTGGCCTAGTTTCTAAAACGAATAACGGAGGAGGCTGATGGCTGCAGAATTTGCCTGTGGGATGGCAATGGGAAACTTTAATACACGCCATGAAACAACGCCACCAAGGGACAGATGTGTTTAGTTGAATTCACAAAGTCTCATAGATGGCCTTATATGCTCAGTCATGCCATGTGTACAACAGCTCTACTCACTTCTCTAAGTGATAAAAGCCCCAATACAAAATGTATTTAGGCAACGCAGAGGAAAACAAGACAGATTTGGTTATTGTGCCAATCTAATGCTTCAAGGTAAATGACAGCAGATTTGCATTTAGCTTTCAATTGTGTCTCCCCCGTTGGCCCTTTCGTCTCATCCCCTTTGTCTCTGTGCATCGCTCTTCTGTCTCTGTTCCCCTGCAGACGTTTCTTCCGCCCCCTTAGCTCACTCTCTCCCGCTCACCCTCACTTCCCTCTCACCCTCACACTCACTTACCCTCTCACCCTCACACACCCTCACACCCACACATCCTCCCTCACTTACCCTCTCACCCTCACACACCCTCTCACCCTCACCCTCACACTCACTTACCCTCTCACCCTCACACACCCTCACACCCTCCCTCACTTACCCTCTCACCCTTGCACCCCCTCACATCCCCTCACACTCCCATCCCCTCACCCTCCCTCCCATCCCCTCACCCTCACACCCCCTCACCCTCACACCCTCTCACCCTCACCCACCCTCTCACCCTCACACACCCCCTCACTCTCACACACCCTCACTCTCACACCCTCTCACCCTCACACCCCCTCACATCCCCTCACACTCCCATCCCCTCACCCTCACCCTCCCATCCCCTCACCCTCCCATCCCCTCACCCACACACCCCCTCACCCTCACACCCTCTCACCCTCACCCACCCTCTCACCCTTACCCACCTTCTCACCCTCACACACCCTCTCACCCTCACACACCCTCTCACCCTCTCACACTCACCCTCTCACACTCCCACACTCTCACACACCCTCACTCTAACACACCCTCACTCTCACACACCCTCACACACCCTCACTCTCACACACCCTCACTCTCACACACCCTCACTCTCACACACCCTCACTCTCACACACCCTCACTCTCACACACCCTCACTCTCACACCCCCTCACACCCCCTCAGACCCCCTCACCCTCACACCCCCTCATCCTCACCCTCACACACCCTCATCCTCACACACCCTCATCCTCACACACCCTCATCCTCACCCCCCTCACCCTCACACCCCCTCACCCCCTCCCACCCACCCTCTCACCATTACCCACCCTCTCACCCTCACCCACCCTCTCACCCTCACCCACCCTCTCACCCTCACACACCCTCTCACCCCCTCTCACCCTCACACACCCTCTCACCCTCACACACACCCTCACCCACCCCCTCACTCTCACACCCCCTCACCCTCACACCCCCTCATCCTCACACCCCCTCATCCTCACACCCCCTCATCCTCACACACCCTCATCCTCACACACCCTCATCCTCACCCTCACACACCCTCACCCTCACACACCCTCACCCTCACACACCCTCATCCTCACCCTCACACACAGCATCACTCAGCGCAACCACAGCATCACTCAGCGCAACCACAGCATCACTGGTCCAAATATGTTCTTTCAATGTTTCAAACTGTTTTCAAGCTTCAGGCTTTATTACAAATCCCCAAAAGATGTTAATATTTCACTTCTGTTCTTGGATTTTCGCCACAATAAAAAACACTGAACATAATCTTCACAAAAGTTATTTACAAAAATTTAAGCTATTGCCATTACAAATTAAATAAATTATTTAAGTATTAATTATTTAAAAAAATTAAAAGCCATTGTTATTTGTAATATCAATACATCCAAGTCACGTAAATACGAAACATGTTGCATTACAAATGCTATAGGTGTCACATTTGCGAAAGTTTTAACTATTGGCATTGTAAATGACAAAGCTATTAATTTAGCTATTTTAAAATATAACACATAAATAAAAAAAAATTAATTTATAAGACCAATAGCTCAAACTTTCCTAATGCGAGCCCTATTGCATTTCCAATGCTTGTTATTACATCTGTTCAGGGAACTCCTTTCATCTTTAATCTGGAGCACTTGAGAGAGTGAGAGAGTGCTCATGGTTCACTGCTGTAAACAGGGCTATACATCTAATTTCTTATCACACATTTGCTATGCTTTCAATGACTGAGGTCTATTATGGTCTTTGGTCTTTACTTGAGTGTCTTTTAAAATGCATGCAGTTTTCAATTTGCTGTAAATTGCCACTCCTCACACGGCACTGTATTTATTGATGGGTTTCAGTACAGAAAAGCCTATCATGGCGCCTCCGTATTTAGCCTGAAACAGGGAGCAGGGAGAGACCAACGCTGCGCACACAGTGAGGAGGGATTCACCAGAACAGCAAACAGTGGGGTCGGGGGATCCAGCTGTGGTCTGACAAGAAAACCCACCGTCCTCGCACCCCCACGGAGCATGCTTAAAAAAACTGCAAGCTGCAGCCTAGAGAGTTTCCAGTGAAAACAGACACATACAGATAAACAAATGAGCAGCAGCATTGATTGGGAGTTTGCTTCACACCGGAGTTGTGGCTGTAGAGCATTTAGCACTGATCAAACAGCCTCATAAAAAACATTTAGCGGAAGCTGTCCGGGCATCGTTGTATGTGGTGTAAATGCAAATTGTTCTTCTTAACACTATTATAAATGGAGATGTCTTGAGGGAAATAGGCTGCACGAACTCCATGCACAAGGTTGCAGGGCAACTTAAACATGTTAACGTGTACGTACCTCTAAACTCTCAGGGGCATTTTTGTTTCCTGTAGCGCAATACACATGCATTACTTTTTTGCTATTTTTTTCTCATTTGTATCATGCTGTGGCCAAACAGAGATTCAAATCATTTGGGGCCATATGTAGGTGGCAAAATCAGTAGATTTCGGCTTTACCGACCGGTATTTAGCCATGTGAGATGTAAGTAATACCGAATGGCATCGATAATAATGAATCAGTAAATAATTTCCGATTCCCTATTTACCGATCGGAGAATACTGAAACAATGAATACCGAATCGGAAATAACGAATCGGTAAAAACCCCAAAATGCGATGCAGCAAACATCGGTATTACCGAATTTGTCCAAAATCGGTAATAACGATTTGGTATTTACCACTTATCCTGAGCAGGTGGTAATCAGGTGCAATGCATAAAAACAGCCCCAAAATGCAACTGTGTGAACACAATGGCGGGCCTATACCTCATAGCAAGGCGGCTGCGCTTGAGAGCAGCAGGAGTGAGGATCTGAAGATGGGAAGAGCGGGTGTACAGACTATGCATCACATTGTTTCAATTGACTGAACCTGAAATCCATGAAAGGTACAGACTGCACCCACACACCATCCATGACCTAATACGGGACCCTAAAACCCTATCTGGTGCATCAGATACCAAGGGTTCACACAATCCCCACCCATGTCCAGGTACTCTGTTGCCTGCACCTCCTTGCATCAGGAAGTTTCCAGGGTGTGATAGCTGCAGTGGGTGGTGTGTCACAGAGCTGTCTATCCCGTTTCTTCAATACGTAAGTAAATTCTTTATTGTTTGATTATTTAAAATCTTACAATATTTCCAGTACAAAGACATATTCAATAAATACAATACAATAAAAGCAATTATATCCTAAAAAGTTTCTTTAAAAGAATTCATAAAATCATTTTTTCTAATTTATTCTCCCAGTTTTGTAGATGCTATCTTTAGAAATTTTACAAAGGCAGCGTTCATGACTATATCATTCGAATGCAGACAGACTTTCAATGCCTGTCTACATGTCCTTGTTCCACGCATATTAAAATGAGGTTTAAGTATTGCACCTCTTTCGTTACGGAGTCCGGGACAAATACATACAAGGTGGATAATATTCTCTTCTCCACCTTTACAAAGTCTACACAAAGTGCTGCTGTTGTTTTTTTTCCACGGTGGGGCGTGACTAAGGCCTGGAAGAATTCCAAATCTTGCTCTCACAAGACATTGTTTACTTTTTTCAGACCAAGGTATCTCCAAGTATTCTTGTACTTTCTTTTTTTCGTATCCATTTATTACGGACCACAAATATTTTCTTTTAGCCAGCGTATCTTTGTCGTTTACAAGTGATAGGTGGTTTGTTGTTCGGTTTACTATTTTTTTAAATGATCCGTTGTTTATCACATTGTTCCAGATTGGCATTAATGCAAACTCTTCTAATGCATCATTGAGATATTTCCAAGCAACTGATCTCGTGTTCTTATTTATTTCTTGCCAAAGTAGCTGAGATATATGATTGTCATGGTCGTATCCATTTATTACGGACCACGAATATTTTCTTTTAGCCGGCGTATCTTTGTCGTTTACAAGTGATAGGTGGTTTGTTGTTCGGTTTACTATTTTTTTAAATGATCCGTTGTTTATCACATTGTTCCAGATTGGCATTAGTGCAAACTCTTCTAATGCATCATTGAGATATTTCCAAGCAACTGATCTCGTGTTCTTATTTATTTCTTGCCAAAGTAGCTGAGATATATGTTTGTCATGGTCATTTTTGATCCTATACCATGTTTTGATAAATTGGCCTTTTCTTGCAAGAACTTGATTGTTTAACCCGAACTCCAGCCTAATTTGTGCTGGGGAGGCATTCTTTGGGAGATAGAAGAGAGTTTTATATGTTTTGGAAAGGACCTTGTTTATCAATTCTGCATCCGTTCCCATTAGTGCTTCACTACCATATGTTATTGTTGGGAAAAATTTAGCTCCTATAATTTTCAAAATTGGCGATAGGACAGATCTCCGAGTGATTTCTGTGCTATCTTGAATGCTGCAGTTAGTGAGTTAGCCTTTCTTTGTATGTCCAGTTTTTGTAGTTGATAGTTTCCTTTCTGGTCAAATAGTACACCCAAGTACTTGTACACTTCAATTTGTTCCAGTTGGGTGTTTTCCATATACCATTTATTTTTATGTCTCAGTTTTATGTTCCTGGTGACAACCATGATTTTTGTTTTGGTTTCATTTATTATCATTCCATTTTCCTGAGCATACAAAACCGTTCTGTTAATTAAGCGCCGAAGACGAATTTTAGTATGGCTTAGAAGGATGGCGTCGTCTGCATACATTACATTTGTTATAATTTTGTGGAGAAGTGTGGCTCACTGGTTAGAGCAGGCAGACCCTGGAGCAGAGGTCAGACCCGGGACCAGGGTTCAATTCCCGACGCGGCAGGGTCTTGAGCTCAAATGTCCACAGACTTGATAATTCTCGCTCCGGTGCCTGCCCTAATCATGGGTTCTCACTCTGCAACTCTGGGCATTAAGCTTGCTTAATCTCCACAACGGCCCCCCCGCGGCGGGATGCCTGGCTTTCACCTTGGGGATGCCCTGTAGGGGCTATCTCACAGGGAAAAACCAGGACGGGTTCCCAAGGCAAGCGCCGAGATGCCTCCGGGTGATTCGAGCGCTATGTAAGAACATACAAATATTTTATCCCCTAACTTCGGAGGATGTGCATTAAGTTCGTCAAGGTTCCCTGATAGATCTCCTAGGAATAGATTGAAAAGGAGGGGGGCCAACACACATCCCTGCTTTAGCCCTTCCGTTGCTGGAATCACCTTTGTTAATGATCTGCCGTCCCCCATCCTTACTCCTACCCAGGTTTTACTGTGTAACAATTGAATCAGTCTTAATAGTTCAATTGGAATGTCTTTTTCAATAAGTTTTTTCCACAATAGATTCCTTTGCACGCAGTCAAAAGCAGATTTAAAATCTACAAAGCACAGATACAAAGGCTGTTTTACTCTAAGTGATTTTTCAATTATTAGTGATAACGCCATGATATTTGTCATTGTTCCAAGCCCCTTAATAAAACCAGTTTGATTTAATGGCAAGATCTTGTTTTCTGTTACCCATTCATTTAATTTATTTAGTAGTACTCCTGCAAACAGCTTGGCATCTGTGTCTTGTAAAGTGATGAGTCTGTAGTTCTCGGCAAGTGCCCAGTTGCCTTTCTTGAATATGGGGGAAATTAGCGATCCTCGCCAGGACTCAGGAATGTTGCCTGTCTCTATAACTTCTTTGAATACCTTTTCCAAATAGCTCGACCAATAGTCCGGGTTTTCTTTAAAGAGGGCAAATGGTATCCCATTGGGACCTGGTGCACCATCTTTCTGCTTCTTTATTAGTTTTACTAATTGTTCTTTTGATATTATGAATTGTTCTTGCATCTCATCACTTATTATAGAGCTCTCTTGTATGTTCGTAACGATTTTTGTAGCTCCCTTACTGTTTAGATGCTTTTCAAGAAAAGTAGCCCATTCTTGCTCAGTTAAAGTTGATGAAACTACCAATTTGTTCGGCCATACTAATTTATTTATAATTTTCCGAAATTCTCTTGCGTTTGCTTGTTTGCTTGCATGAAATAGTTTGGACCACATTTCCTGTTTAGCTTGGTATTTCTCATTCCATATTAGCTTCTTCAGGGATTGATCTACTGTTTTTAGATTGTTCAAGATTTCATCCTTAGTTGCTGTGGTTTTTATTTGTCTTCTTATTCTGTTTCGGTCTCTTTTTAACTTCGCTATTGTATACGGAAGATTCATATATATTCCTTCTTCTTTCCATTTTACATTCCTTTTGTTGGGGTTAACCTGGATTTGGGGTTTCACTATTTTCTTAGTGAATTCCACCCACTGTTCAACTGCTGTTTCTGTTGAATTTTCAGTAAAGCAGCTCTTTATAATGTTCTCAACTTTTTAATTCATACTATCCTTATTCAGATTAGTCCAAATTAGTTTTTTTATAGTTTATTGTTCCAGTATACCCCGGCACAGTATGGTACGGTTGGTTAATATTGTGTCTGATGTTGGCAGTTATTATCTGCTGGCAATGGTCACTATCTCCGACTTTAACTAATCTATAAGAGTTTATGTTTTGAAATATGTTGAGCGAAACCATTGTATAATCGATCCTAGTGCTTGCATTATGTGCGATATACGTGTATGATGGGGGAGTATCCTCTTTAAATCGGCCGTTAAGGACTCGCAATCCCAATGCTTCTATATCCTTAATGAATGTTATACCAATTTGATTTCGTGCCTGGTTAGTCGTGGCTCCTTGGTAGTTCTGCTGCGGAATTGACCATTGAAGGTCTTGTGATTGTGAGACATCATCCCTTATGAACGGTATTAGTAAATTAAGGTTAAAGTCCGCAGTCATCACATAATCCACGAATGGATTTTCTATGATTTGTTCCAGTAATATGGTGTTAAGGGTTGCACATATGGTTGCTCTACTTGTTTTTGTTGGATTGATATAGAAGTTGATCATAATTAGGGACATTTCTTTTTGGTCTGTATTTTTATATTTCAGTCTGACTATAAGTATATTTTTACTGTGTGTTGCAAGTTGCTCATGTTCAGCTTGTATGCTACTGGAAATAAAAGTTGCTAACCCCCCACTCGGGCGTCCATACCTATGAATTTTACTTGCATTTTCATAGTATACTACGTAACCCTCCAGTACAAAAGGGTGTGTTTCCCAGGTTTCCTGGAGGAATAAGATGTGACAGGGTAAAGGAATAGACCTTATTTGTGCATTGGAGAGCTTTGTCCCTACTCCGTTTATGTTCCATGAACACATTCATTCATTCTTCAATACCTTCCTGGCTGCCATGATGGACAGAATGGAACATTACATTACCTTCCCCAGTACAGAGGCAGAGCTGCAGAGGACGAAGCTGGAGTACTACCAACTTGCGCAGTTCCCACACGTCATTGGGTGCGTCGATGGGACCCATATACCTATCTGCCTACCTGCAGCAACTGAATACATCTACAGAAACCGCAAATCCACCCACTCCATCAATGTGCAGGTGATATGTGATGCCAAGTACATCATAACTGACATTGTGGCCAAATTCCCCGGGAGTACCCACGACTCGTACATCTTCCGGAACAGTGGTATCCATACACGTCTGCTTGCTGGTGAATTTGGAGAAGTATACATACTAGGTAAGTCAATGTGACACACCCTGATGTACACCCTGGCTCAAGCTGTTGGTCACACAAATTAATGGCACTTTCTTCTGTACCTAGGTGACAGCGCATATGCCCTCCGGATTTATCTACTCACACCATATCTCAACCCAACCACCCCAAGGGAGAGGAGATACAATGTGGCACATAGGAGCACACGCAACGTGGTGGAGCGCACATTTGGATTGCTTAAAAGCAGATTCCGTTGCCTCCACAAAAGTGGAGGTGCACGTCTGTACAGCCCCACAAAAAAAGGAACAGCAGTGGAACTAACTGACTCTGAGGACGAGGACGAGGACAACCCTCAGCCAGAGCCCTGCACAGCTGGTGTTGCAGTTGAACATGATGGGAGACAGAGACGGGCAGAGATAACGTCAAACTATTTCTGAGTGAGAAACGAGACAGAGCCAGTAACAGTTTTATGTTAAGGTGTTTAATGAGCTACCACCAGTATTGTGATCAGTGTCCAATCGGACATGGGTTACATCACACATCTAATGTTTGGCAATAGGCAGTGGTCTCTACTTCCTGCGTCCACACGCTGCATGTGCACGTTCCCTGGCAACACTGTCTGTAGTGTCAGACTGTTCCTGCGCAGCGCCATGGCGTTCGCTGCGCCTCCTGCCCTCGGTGGGAGAGGGCAAAATGCTACCATGGCTGGTAGCCTCCTCACTGTCCCCCCCTTCCATTGTGGCCGCCTTTGCATTCTGCAGGAGCTCTAATGCTGAGGTCATAGACACCATGCCCCTGGCCACATCCCTGCTGCACTGCATCATCTCCTCCTGCATGGCGATGGACCTGCGACACATCAGTGAGGTTGCAGTGGCCAGCCGGTTCATGGACTTGGTATAGGCCTGGAGCCTCTGCCTCTCCTTGCGACTGCCAAGACGGTCCTGCTCCAGCTGGCTGCAGAGGTTGTCCACCGATGTTGCTACTCTCTCCATTCCCTCACACAAGTTGTCTCCCATTGTACTGATGCTCTTTTCCATCCTGTGCATGTGCTTTTTGATGTGTACCACCTCCCTGTGCAGTGATTTCATCTCCCTCCATTGCAGGCGCTGGACCATCAGCATGTTGCCTTCCAGTCCAGCAAACACACTTTCACCCGGTTCGGATGCTTCAGGACTGTCCGGCCTTCCCCTGCGGCGTCGGGATGAACTGTGGGCGCCCTTGGATGGAGTACCAGCCCTCTCCCTGTTGCCTCCCTCATGGATTGGACTTTGTTGGCCCCCTGTGACATCCTCTGACGACTCCTCCATCTGCTGGAGGGTGGCCACGGCATGCCTCCTGCCTGACTGTGGTGGTGGTGGTGTTGGTGATCGTCACAGTGGGGACTGGGTATGGCGGCGTTCCCTGGCGCTGTGGTGATGCCTGTGGTGGAGGATTTGGTGGTTTCGATTGCGCCAAGCTTGTGGTCCCTGCAGGCATGCTTTCATCCTCATGTTGCCTCCCCTCTGGCCTGGCTGACTTTGCTCTGCTCCCCTCTGTAGCACTGCGAGATGACTCGCATGTAATGACACAAATGTAGATATACTCACTGCTCTGTCTGCATTTGAATTACATTAAACATCATGCCTACAGATCACAGTGATTGTCCTGACATAGCCAATTACTTTAACATGCTATTGTGTTTGCTAGCCTGACTGTCCTATACATCAGTTCCCTCTAACTACATCTCCCAAAATGCATGGCAGGTACTGAGTAAGACATGGAGTGGAGTGGGAGCCCCTATTCCACTATGGGGATTGGGGTTGGGGAGGGGGTAGCAGAGCATGCTGGGCATGCTTCTTACCTTGTTTCCTTGCTGCTCTGGCAGAGCTGTCTGCGTCTCCCACGCCACTCACACTCTCCGGCTGGATGGTGGACTCCACCATCAGTTCCAGTGGTGTTGGTGCTGGTGCTCTGTTCTTTCCTCCACCTGTTTTGGCAGCCTGCCTCTGCCTCTCTGCCATCCTTGCTTTTGCTGTCTTCCTGAGGTCGTACCACCTCTTCCTGATGTCCTCAATGGTACGCTGGGTCAAACTTATGGCATTTATTTTGTCCCGAATGCCACTCCAGATTTGCCTCTTCTGTGACTCGGGCACCTGGTGGGACTGCGGTCCAAAAAGCCTGTGATGGTCCTGGCTGACATCCTGGATCAGTACCTCCAACTCAATGTCACTGAACTTCAGTTTTCTTTTCCTCTCACTTCCCTCCTTCTCCCTGTCCTGGCTTGCCATTTCAATGCTTGTTTCCTTTTTTGTTTTCTTGTTTGTAGCTGTGAGGCTCTGTTGCTGCTGGCTCCTCAGCTCACCTGCCTGCCTGCCTCACAGTGAGCTCCAGGTCCTGTGCAGCTGCCTGGGTGTGGCCACTTCCGGTTTGGGAGGTGATTGGGTGACACAGGATTGGCTGATTCATTGAATTACGAATTTTTGAATTACCGAATCGGTATTTACCGATTCGGTAATGCATTCTGTAATTCCGAATCGGTATTGGAATTTCGGTATTTTTTTTTTACCGATTCGTTCCAATTCGGTATTTATTACCGGATTTTAATGAATCGGTAATGTTTACCAATTTTTTTATCTACATCGCATATACCGAATTCTTAATACCGAATCGGTAAAATTCGGTATTAAGGATCCGGTATTCTTGATTTACCAACATATGGCCCTTGGTTTTGTTTCGGAACAGCTCAGAGTGCTGCGTCGACAGGCTCTGCAGGCGAAGGGTGTCGCCTTCAGCAGCTCCACGCTCTGTCAAGCCCGCACCAGAGATAAAACCGTGAACCCTGCATTCTAAAGTCAGCTGATCTGGCCACTGCGCCACACCTCTCCCAAGGTACATTTGTTCTTGAAATGGTGTTGTGTGGTGCATCTACATATAATTTTACGCTGATCTGTTCAAAATCACACCGAACAAGACCACCACAAATAGAGCCCTGTCAAAAATCCAAGGTCTGCTTTTTGAATCAGACCCCATGCAGAGATGCGGACACCTTCACAGTGTAGGTGAACAATGGTGATGCCCCTTGAAGAGAATAATTGGTATTGCAGTTGTGCCAGATATGCCACCTGGTCTGGACAGTGGACGCAGACATGAGCAGTGGAGATGTGTGTACACCTGTAGCATGCATGGGAAGTGGAGACAGGAAAATTACAGTCAGTGGATGACCCTGGTGGCCCTTTCAGCATATAGCGAAACTGCCATGTCCAGAACCAACAAAAACACAATGTAGATGGTCTAGTTACATGTGTTCATGATATTCCTCTTTGCTGATTTGCTCTTTAAGTTTGTCGTCCTCCACAGTGCTTTTCATGTTGAAGGTGTAGAATTCAAGTGAGTTCTTGGCAGCACCGGTCTCTCTGTAGGCTTCATTATATTCTTTGTATCTCTCTGCGTACTGTACCATTTGCTTGATCTCCTCTTTGCTCAGCCAGCCCTTGTCATTGGTCATGGTGATCTTGTTCGGTTTGCCAAACTCTTGTCTGCAGCAGAGACATTCAGGGTGCCATTCCGCCACTCACCTACCTCAAATCCATGAGCTGATCTTCCCTCTGAGTGACTTCTGACTTGTATACAGAGAATCCATTTTTTAGCTCAAGATCTGCATGTTCCTATTATTGATTTAGTTCTTCTTGACACAGTTTGTCAATGGGAAGTCGTTCTAAATTTCAGTTCAGTCAAAGGCCTACTGCTCTTCACCTTTGAAGTGGTAGATGAGGATGGCTGGTGAGAAAAGGGTGCCTCTGCTACTGAGGAGCAGTGTTGTAAAATATGTGACAATATAGATGCAAAGAAAGAGTGGTTTGACACAAAGAAAGCTCCAAAAACAACCAGAGTAAGCTTGGTGAGGTGAAGGGCACATCACCTCTCTGCACCTATTAACAGATTAAGATAATATGCAAATAGAATGGAGTTTTTGGAGAATGACTTGATTCTTTCACATTGTCGGTACCACATTTGGGATGGAGGTGACAAGTGGGTAGGCGGATTAAGGGTTGCCTAGCCTCTTTTCTTTTGGTTTAGAGTCTCCTGTACTTACTTTAACGGACTTGTTGGAAATGGCCCTTTTTGTAGGGTTAAACCCAAACTTTTTGCTTCTTCCTCCTTTGTTTTTCCTAAACTCTGGTTGTTGGCTATAGGACTCTGGGCACTTTACCACTGCTGATCAGTGCTAAAGTGCATATACTCTCTGTATAAATTGTTATTATGATTGGTTATCCATGTTTGGCAGATTTGTTTCATCAGTATGTGCCTAGTAAAGTGCACTGAGTGTGCCAGGGCTGGTGATTCAAATGCTACTAGTGGGCCTGCGGCACTGATTGTGCCACCCACATGAGTAGCCCTGAAATGTTGTCTCAGGCCTGCCACCACAGTGCCTGTGTGCAGTTGCTAACTGCCATGTTGACTGGGCAAGTGCATCCACTTGCCATTCCCTAAAACTTCCCTTTTCTGCATATTAGTCACCCCTATGGTAGGCCCAAGGGCAGGGTGCATTGTAAGTAAAAGGTAGGACATGCCCTGATCTGTGTGGCAGATCCTGATAGTGACTTACAGCCATTTTTGTTTTTTACTATGGCAAGGCTACCCGTTCCCCATAGGCCAGAATGGGTCAGTTTGATTAATACATCTTATAATCCTAACTGACTCAGGGAGCTAGGTAGAAATTTGAGTTTAGTATGACTGGACTCAATATGATAAAATACATTTTTTAGTAAAGTTGGTTATAACATTCTTTGTTTGAAAATACCACTTTTAGAAAGTAGGTATTTTCTTGTCTAACCACCCAAGCCTGCCTCTGCTAGGTTGTGTATTCCTTGTCTGGAGTTTGAGTGACAGGGACTGGGGGATTCCAGGAGACAGGGTGAGTCAGCACAGTGCTGAATAGAGAGATCTACATGTAGATGGGTGGGAGGAGTTGCATCTGGGACCTTAATAGGGCTGTGCCTTACCTCCACAATGCTGGCTCCACCTCCCGTGGTGCGTCTGATGTCTCTGCCCCGTACTGTGAAAGGAAAGAAGGAGTCATGTAAACAGAGTGCTCCAGGACTGACCAGAACTGGTTTGGACTAGGCGAAGGCCTCTGTGCCTTCAGAGAACAAAGAGTATATTGGTATGAATACTGGTGCCCAGACCACAAGACTTTAGATCATCCTGGAATCAAGAAGGAACCTCTGCCAAGGAGAAAAGCTGTAAGACTGAAGAGGAAGGTCTGCCATGTTGTGTGTTTGTAGGCTGACCTGCAGTTGCTATTCTGCCAAGGAGAGGGGAAGGACTTTGCTGTAGCTGTGTACCCTGCTTGAAGAGATCTTCAAGGGCCTGAGGAGAGCTGGCCTCCCGTTAAAAAGTCCCAGGAACAAAAGGACTTCAACCCCAGCTTCCCCCCTGAACTCTGCTGTGTGAGTTCTGACCTGCCTAGAGTGCTTGATCCAGTTGTGGGGCCTCTGGAGGTTGTTTCCTGCTGTTTGGGGAGCTGGAAAAGAAGATTTACAATTTTGCACGAGTCTCTCACTTGCGGAGCGCATCGTCGACAGTGCAAGATGATTACCGTCGCCGTGAAGATCATTGCATCGCCTGTTGCCCCAGCCAGATCTGGTGCGTCGCTCGCTTGTGGAGCGCATCGCCCCGGTGCGGGAAAATTCCTGTTTGCTGCGAATATCACCGCAGAGCCAGTCGTCGCTGTGAGAACAGTCACACTGCTTGCCTGCGGACCGCATCCTGTCGCTGCGAACATCGTTGCAGAGTCCAGCGCCAACGCATCGAGGGGCCGCGACAGAAGAGGATCAACACTGAGCCGTGCATCGCTGCTGCACCGAAGATCGTTTTATCGTGCCTGTGCGAGACGCTTCTTATCTGAGAACCTGCAAGCCGGAATCCATACAAAGTATTGCATCACTCCCCGGATGCAATACAGACCGGATTCGAAGCAAACCGCCCGCTGGTGCAGCTGGGTTGTAGTCTCACCTGCTCAAGGTCTCAGGAGTGACGCATTGCTTGTTTTCTGAAGCTGCAGCTTCCGCTTGGATCTTTTGTCGCATCTACAGTTACTTTGGGCTAAAAGTGAAGCAACTGTGGATTATTTTGGTGCCTACCCTTGAACTCTTTTTAAAGACTTATTTTGGAACAGTGCAGGTTGGATTTTTGTTGTTTTGGTCTTGTGTAGTTTAGATAAAGATAATTTATTTTTATTAACTGGTGTGGAGTCCACTGTGTTACTGTGAGTGTTGGTACAAATACTTTACACATTGCCTTTGACAAGCCTGTCTGCTCGTGCCAAGCTACCAAGGGGGTGAGCAGGGGTTATCCAAAGAGGGTATACCCCTTACCCTGACTAGAAGCAAGGGTCCCTATTTGGACATTGGTACCTATGTCTGCCAACTAGAGACCCCCAGATCTAACAGGACTTTAATGAACTTTGAATGTGACTTTACAAGCCATTGGCTTCCTTTAGCTCCGTAACTTTCAGCCTTTGGCATTAGACCATTTCAGGCACTTCATTGATCATTTCACCATTTTTCTACTGTTTTACTGTGTCCTCCAGTGGAATGCAGGGGAGGCTGTTTTTAGGTCAAAGCCTAACAACATCTTGCGGACATTTGGGAAGGTTCCCTGGGAATGCAACCCGCCCGTTGCTTACCATTGGCTTTGTGGTTTATAACTCACATTTGCTTTGTGTCTGTTTGCTGGCTTTATTTGTTTTGGGCTGTCCAGCTTGAGTTCCCTTTCCTTGCCCAAACCATTTTTAGTGTATTTTTCGACCATTACACAATTTCTGTAAGCAGCCCTTTAAATATTGTTTTAATCTTGTCACATTTGCTGTGCATTCAGACTAACCGTGGGCGCAAAATCCGTTCCGTTCGCGGAATTTGCGGATGTTTGGCAATTTCGCGGTCCGCGAATCCCGCGAATTTGCCCAAAAATCCGCAAATTCGCAAGCTGGTGGATTTTTTTGCTTGGTTGCGCTTGAAAAATACAATATAGCGCGCGCGGCGTTGACTTACCGTGATTCTGTGTTCGCCGAGTTGGTTTTCTCCCGGTTTGCGTGTGCTGCACCAGTTTGGATCTTGCTGCGTGATCGCGCGAGAGTTTTTCGACCGCGATTACGTCATCGCGGCCCGCCATCTTGCACAGCGAAAGTTTGACAACGCGAGTACGTCTTTAGGGCCCCCGATCAAGCATTGCGGGAGTAAACAATTGCGAACACGTAGATGCGGCGCACAGCTGACTTCCGGCGGGAGATTTGAACAGCTCGCTTTCCCAAACTTGCAAACATTGCAATTCTACACAAGAAATCCACTGCAGGCAGCATAAACCTTCTGAAATTGATGATTTTAATCAGAATAACTCCTCAGATTGACATTTGGCTGCACTTTTTTGTGCAAGGAGTCTATTTTTAGTGGGGTGGGAGGAAGGAAGTGCCCCAGAGTCTCCAACTTCCTGTTCCTGTCCAGCAGGCTCCTCCCAGTGCTTTGTCCATGTCCTGGTCACTTTTGATTTGGACCTGGAGCGGGAAGTATTACTTTTTGTGGCTGCTGCTGGATATTTGTATTTGAGGACTTTTTGGACTTTGGAGTTTGGATCACTTTTGGATTTGAGATTTTACAAGTAAGTTGGTGTTGTTTGTTTGGGACATTGCAGTTGCTGCAACTACAATTTTAAAACTTTTTCACAACATTAAAAAAAATATATTGGGGTTAGCCACAGTATCCAGTAGGCCCAGGGTTAGTCATGGGTGCATGAAACAACTGTTTCTGTGAGTTTTTTTAACTTAAATCTCAGTTATGTTTTGGAATTTTAGCTCACTGTTATATGTGGATTTTTTATTTTTTATTTTGGGGTGTCTGTTAAGCCTCACTAGCCAGTAGGCCCAGGGGTAGTGAGTGGAGCATGGACCAAGTCTTTCTGTGGGGTGTCATGAATTTAAACATCATTGAGGGCTTGGATGGCATTGGATTACGGTGATTTTTCTGTGTTTTTTGACTTTTTGGGGTGTTGTTAGGGCCTGGCCATGTGGGTGAGGGCCATTTTGAGGTCTGGTCCAGGCAGGGCCTGGCCATGTGGTGGGGGTCAAGGGGCCATTTTGAAGCCAGGCAGTTTGCTCAGGCCTGCACCCAGTTTGCCTTGCTTTCATCCCTTATGCCCAGGGGTAGTGAGTGGTGCATGTACCAAGTCTTTCTGTGGGGTGTCTTGAATTTAAACATCATTGAGGGCATTGATGGCATTGGATTGTGGTGATTTTTGTGTGTGTTTTTGACTTTTTGGGTGCTGTAAGGGCATGGCCATGTGGGTGGGGGCCATTTTGAGGCCTGGTCCAGGCAGGCCCTGGCCATGTGGTGGGGGTCAAGGGGCCATTTTTGAAGCCAGGCAGTGTGCTTTGTGCCATAGGCCTGCACCCAGTCTGCCCTGCTTTCATCCATTATGCCCAGGGATAGTGAGTGGTGCATGGACCAAGTCTTTCTGTGGGGTGTCTTGAATTTAAACATCATTGAGGGCATGGATGGCATTGGATTGTGGCGGTTTAGGTATGTTTATTAACTTTTTGGGGTGGTGTTGGGGCCTTGCCATGTGGGTGGGGGCCATTTTGAGGCCTGGTCCAGGCAGGGCCTGGCCATGTGGTGGGGGTCAAGGGACCATTTTGAAGCCAGGCAGTGTGCTTTGTGCCATAGGCCTGCACCCAGTTTGCCTTGCTTTCATCCATTATATGCCCAGTGGTAGTGAGTGGTGCATGGACCAAGTCTTTCTGTGGGGTGGCTTGAATTTAAACATCATTGAGGGCATGAATGGCATTGGATTGTGGTGATTTTTGTGTGTTTTTAGACTTTTTGGGGTGGTGTTGGGGCCTGGCCATGTGGGTGGGGGGCATTTTGAGGCCTGGTCCAGGCAGGGCCTGGCCATGTGGGTGGGGGTCAAGGGGCCATTTTGAAGCCAGGCAGTGTGCTCAGGCCTTCACCCAGTTTGCCTTGCTTTCATCCATTATGCCCAGTGGTAGTGAGTGGTGCATGGACCAGGTCTTCCTGTGGGGTGTCTTGAATTTAAACATCATTGAGGACATGGATGGCATTGGATTGTGGTGATTTTTGTGTGTTTTTGGACTTTTTAGGGTGGTGTTGGGGTCTGGCCAAATGGGTGGGGGCCATTTTGAGGCCTGGTCCAGGCAGGGCCTGGCCATGTGGGTGGGGGTCAAGGGGCCATTTTGAAGCCAGGCAGTGTGCTCAGGCCTGCACCCAGTTTGCCTTGCTTTCATCCATTATATGCCCAGTGGTAGTGAGTGGTGCATGGACCAAGTCTTTCTGTGGGGTGTCTTGAAGTTAAACATCATTGAGGGCATGGATGGCATTGGATTGTGGTGATTTCTGTGTGTTTTTTGACTTTTTGGGGTGTTTAGCTGATGTTCCTCTGGCTTCCTTTGCTTTTAGGTGCACAAGAGAACCACCAGTGCCAGGAAGAAGTCCTGCAGCGGTGTGTGCAGCACAACGTCATGTGACGTCACGTGTGGCCACAGACAACTCTGCAACTCGTGCAACTGTGGCCTGCTGTTCTGACATCTGAAGAAGATGGGCCCAAAGAAATGTGGCCGTAGCACCTCTATGAAAAAAGTTGTCAATGCCACTGCCAGTAAGAAGGAGCAGAAGAAGCAAGTGGCACCACCTACCAAGGAGACTGGTGTGCCCACAGACACATTTTTTGGGAAAAAAAACTACGCCTGCAGCAGCAGCGGTGTCCGCCGGGGACCAAGCTGGGAGCAGCACCTCCGCTTCATTGGGCTCAGTGCCATCACGCCGGGTTAGGTTCAAGCCCATGAGTGTTGCAGAGGCAGCCACTTTAATTGTTCATTCACCATCGACCAGTGATGTTGGCTCATCACAAGAAAGTAGCATCCAATCAACACCGGGTGTAACTCAGCTGACGAGTGTTCAACAACTACAGCCGCAATGACAATGACAGGTGCAACTAGTACAAGCGCAAATACATGGGCAAGGGGAGGCGCAAGTACATGCGCAAGGAGAGGCGCAAGTACATGCTCAAGGAGAGGCGCAAGTAGAGGCGCAAGTAGAGTCGCAAGTAGAGGCGCAAGTAGAGGCGCAAGGAGAGGTGCACGGAGAGACGCATGGAGAGGCGCAACTAGAGGCACAACTGCCCACAATGCTTGTTCCTCCAGAAGTAGGGGCACATCAGGAAATCGAGATTGAAGCGGAGGTATCATCTGAGGACACCACTCCTCCTGGTGGTGATCCATTGTCTTCCAGATCCCCAGCAAGAAAAAGGTCAAAGAGGGCTACTACAAGTTCTTCTTCAAGCCCCTTTCCTTCTGATGATCTTGCTGTTGATTGGAACCCACAAATGCAGTCTGAGATGGAGGCACGCCATGAGCCGACAAAGGTAGCTAAGCCTAAATGGAAGGTTCCTGCAAGGTTTTCAATTATGGGTGATGATGACGACGAACAAGAAGTGGTGTATTCTGCTGCTGGGAACAGTCTGACGACGATCCAGTCATCACAGTCATGACTCCAGCCCCAGCGGGCATGCAGCAAGACATTTTGACCCTATCCCGAAATGCTGCTGAGCGGGATGTGGGCGGCGTGGCACTGGTACCACCACCAACGCAGTTAACTACTACACCAACATGACCTACAGCTTCCATATTTTCTCGTCAGAAGGGCTGGCAGGGACCTCCATCCAGCTCGACCTCCGTTACCTCAAGTAGTGGTGCACAACAGAGTCAAACTCAGCCACGCCCATCCGCCACTTCATCTGGCATTGAAAGTAGCACCCCCACCACCACCACCAGAAATCTCAACTCCCCAGTTTGGGACTTCTTTAGTGTTAGCAAAAAGTCGGAAAACATGGTTGTTTGTTCGATTTGTAAAATAGTAGTTAGTCGGGGTAAGCTTGGTAACAATTATGGTACCGAAGGCCAGAGAGGTCATCTCCAAAAACACCACACTATCCAGTGGGAGGCGCACCTAAGGGAGATCCGGGCAGCCAAAAGTAGAACTGATCCAAATGTATCCATTCACATTGCATCTGATGATGACGAGGGGCTGATCGTGCAGGGGGGAAGTCAAGAACCGACTGAAATTTTTTCTGGTACACCCAGTACCCCTGGCAGTAGCACTGCAGTGGTGTCGCCCACACCCTCTACCCCTGCAACATGTATGAGGCACACTAAGAGTCTGGGAGAGACACCAATGCGAAAAAGTACATCAATGAGCCTAACTGGTTTGAAGAAGTCTGCATCATCATCATCATCATCATCATCATGTAAAACGGTCCAGACCACCATTAGAAGCATGTTTTGGTCGGAGGCGCCATTTGAACGCAACCACCCAACTGTATAACACAAAGCTGGCTAAAATGCTTGCGCTGGAACTTCTCCCTTTTTCTTTCGTGGAAGGGGTGGGTTTTCTAGAATTTGTGGCAACAGTCTGTCCTAAATGGAAGGTTCCTAGCCGGTCCTATTTTGCCAGAGTTGCTGTTCCAGCACTACATCAAGATGTGCTGGAGGTGATAGGCGCAGCTATTCAGAAGAGTGCTGTTCACACTATCCACCTGACCTGACTATCCACCTGACACTATCCATGTTGACCAGTTGCCAAGCCCTTGATTACATGTGTACCACTGTACACCTTGTCTCTTTTGCAGGGGTTAAAGACAAGTTAAAAGCAGGTGTTGACACGGACACAGTTTTTCAAGCTACTCGGAAACATGCAACAGTAGCCATGTTTGCCATGGAGAAATCTAATACTGTACCTAACCTTTTGGAGGAGTTTAACAGGAAGGTCTATGAATGGCTGCATCCAAGAAATCGCATGATTGATTATGTTTCCACGGATAATGGCAGTAATATAGTTAAGGCCATTCAGTAAGGTGGCTATTTCAGAGTGCCGTGTTTGGCACACCGATTAACATTGTTGTGCAAGATTTCTTGAAAAAAGAAATCACAGTCAGCAAGTTACTGACCACCTGACGAAGAATCTGCACACATTTCAGCCATTCTTTTAAGGTCCGGAAGAAGCTGAGGAGCATGCAACATGAACGTAGACTGCCAGTCAAAGGGCTCATCCGGGAGGTGGCAACACATTGGAAGGTTTGCACAGGTAATTGCTATTTGCTCTCCCCTGAGGCGGAAAGCCGGGGGAATCTTCCTTTACCTGCATACTTTTGGAATTAACATACGTCGCTGATTCACGAACGACGCATTTTTAAAAACTGTAAAATATTTTAATAGGCTGCTTTTAACCTATCCTACCTCGTGGGTGAGATTGCTTCACCAGAGGTCTTCACTCAGTTGCCAGGCACAGCGCGCTGCAATCACGCGCCCTGACCTCACCTGACCCTCCCTAGGCACCATCTTGGAGAGGGAAAGTCAGCGCTGCAGTGGCTAGAACACTCCCACCCTCCTCTGCCCAACTACGAATAAAAACATGGGATCATCCCGTCCGCGCAGCGGGCGGGCGCAGCGGGCGCACCGGCGGCACGCCGAAGGCGCGCCAAAGGCAAGCCCGTCTGCGCCCGTCCGCGCCTGGACCGGGCCGAGGGCCACGACCCCTGGCCCAAATCCTAAAAATCCCCTCAGGGTCTACACAGAGGATGTTCTGAGTAATCTTAGACCGCCGATGAACCATGCCTGCAGTATATTGGATTTCTGTAAAATGGCAAGCAAAGTTGAAAGATGCTGTCCTCACTGCCAATTTATGACATCAAATTATGGTGAGAAGAATCTCACAAAACAACATCCTAAAAATAAGAATGTTGCCATGGCCCTCATAAATGCACGATCCCTATGTAAACACAGTCAGGAAATCGCTGACTTAATAATAGATTTTCAGTTAGACATTCTCTTCATTACAGAGACATGGACAGACGACTCGTCCGACCCGGACGTCGTCATCGCCACTCCCAAGGGTTATAAAGCCTATAGACAAGACAGACCCAGAAAGAAAGGTGGCGGGATCGCCATTATAGCTAGAGAAAATCTAGAGGTCATAGTGAATCAAATACCGTACATCTCCTGTGAGGCTCTGATGTTCTCAATCAAACTCAGCCCGCATTTTAATTTCAAAGGGCTTCTGTTATATCGGCCCCCAGGAGTCAAAACGGGCTTTTTAACCAGTTTTAGCACACTTCTGGAATCTCTGGCCTTAGAGGATTCAATCACAGTATTAGGTGATCTGAATTTTCATCTAGAGGATAATAATAATAAGGAGACACGAGCCCTCGTCGCGGATATGGAAACCCTGGGGCTCCAACAGTTGGTCACATCCCCCACTCATCGAGCGGGACACATTTTAGATGGCATATTTTCCAGTGTCCAGGGGCTCCATGTACTGGATATTCTACCTATGCCTTGGACAGATCACTATGCGGTTTTCTGTACCTTGGCCATGGATAGAAGCCCAGTAAAAGCTACTATTCCCCCCCAGGTTATCTCTTTTAAAGCGTGGCATAATATCAACCAGTCGGATCTAAAAAACCAACTGGATAACACACACCCGCTAATCACGTCCAACTCTAATATGTCCACACAACAATTCCACGACTGGGTGGGACAAGCCATGAATTCTTTAGCTCCTATTAAGAAAATATCTAAGAATAGGTCTACCCCAACTGCACCGTGGTATACAGACGAATTAAAATTACAAAAACAACAGAACAGACATTGGGAAAGACAATGGAGAAAGACTTACAGCCCAACGAGCAAGACTCGATATAAAGATGCCTTGATAATATATAAATCTATGATCGTAAAGGCAAAAAAATCGTACTACATGACGCAAATTGAGCAGGCAAAAAATTCCAGTAAAAAATTATACGATATAACTAAAGCTCTCTCGGGTAATACCCCTGACCTGACTCCACCCCCTTCTCAAGACATGTGTGACGCTTTGGCCAACTTTTTCTTTACTAAAGTCGATGTCATTTATCAAGCCTTCACAGCTAAAACCACCTGCACCAAGGCCCCTACCATCACTCCTGAGGTTCCAAAATCCATTTTAGCACCATCCTTTACTAATTTTACTCCACTAACCGAAGACCAGATACTAAACATCGTCTCCACAGTTAAAACTGGATCCATGCTGGATCCTTGTCCACTGTCCGCTCTTTTACCTGTGATGGACTCGATTATACCAGTTTTGACACAAGTATGCAACTCCATCCTGCTCTCAGGGATATACCCCCAGGATTTAAAAACTACATTTCTTAAACCTCTGCTAAAGAAACCAGGAGCCGATAAGTCTGAGTTAAAAAACTACTGGCCTATTGCCAGTCTTCCGTTCATGGCCAAAGTGGTGGAAAAGGCCATGAACATACAATTATCTGAGTATATAGAGACACACAAAATGCTAGATGACACCCAGTACGGTTTTCGGAAATACCATGGGACCGAAACCGCCCTCATCAAAGCATCAGATGATGTTAGACTAATAAGAGATCAGGGCGGGACAGCAGTTTTGGTATTACTGGACCTCTCGGCGGCCTTCAACACGGTCGACCATGGCATTTTGGTCGACCGTGTCGGGAAGATGGGCATCTCTTCCACGGCAAGAGATCTCCTCTCTTCATTTCTCACTAAGAGAACGCAGGCCGTCACTCTTGGCCCCTTCCAATCGGCCAAGTTGTCACAGCCATGTGGGGTACCTCAAGGCTCATCCCTAAGTCCGACACTGTTTAATATCTATGTGTCGGACCTGGCCAATGTCATCAAGGCACATGGGATGAGCCTAAGCTCCTACGCGGATGACACTCAATTGGTTATGGCCATAAGAGGTGATGGAGAAGAGGTCGCCAAACGATTCCAGAGAGGACTGACAGAGATAGGTGAGTGGATGGCCGTAAATTCCCTAAAACTCAACTCAGAAAAAACTGAGGTTATGGTTTTTGGACAACTTTCACCGGATTGGCCCTCCTCTTGGTGGCCCCAAACGTTCGGTGCCCCTCCTAAACCGGTGACCAAAGTGAGAAACCTGGGAGTAATCTTTGACGATCGTTTAAATTTCATGGATCATGCCATTAAAGTGGCGTCAACAGCCCACTACAAACTACGCATGATTTGGAAAATAAGCCCCTACCTCCCAACAACTGCTATTAAAACATTGGTGAGCTCGCTAGTCCTGACATCATTGGACTATTGTAATGGGCTCTTCCTTAACTCCCAAGTTAGAGTCATAAAAAAACTGCAAACCATACAAAACGCTGCAGCTCGCCTGCTCCTTGGAATCCCAAAGTTCGCACCTCTATCAGATGCAATAATAAAACTACACTGGCTGACGATTCAGAACAGAGCCAGATTTAAATCACAGTGCATAGTTTACAAAGCACTAAATAAACAGGGCCCACATTTCTTAATAGACCATCTGTGTCCCTACCAACCAACACGTCAGCTACGTTCTGCCAACAGCAACCAACTATCGGTGCCTCGCACCAGGACAGTCATGTGGGGAGATCAACGTTTTGTGGTAGCAGCCTCCAAACTCTGGAACACACTGCCTCAAGACGTCAGATCATGTCCCACATTGTTCCAGTTTCGAAAGAAACTGAAAACATGGCTGTTCAACAATTAAGTTTCATGGTATGGGGCACGAGATCAGAGCAACTAAGCTTAACAACACCGAGCTCGCAATTTAATCAGCGCCAAGACACCTTTGGGTATACGCCGCGCTTTATAAATGCCAAAAAATAAATAAATAAATAAACTCAACCTTCTACATGCTTGAGCGTCTGTCTGAGCAGTGGGGGGTAATCAATGAGTATGTCTTTGCACTGGGTTATACTATGAAAGACATGAGGCTAGAGTTGGAGGAATGGAAGCTAGTTGCAAGCCTGACAGACATGCTTCGACCTTTTGAGGTCTTCACGTGTGAAGTCAGCAGGGAGGACTGTTCTTTGGGCAAAGATATCCCATTGTTGCGCATGCTAGAGCACCCTCTGAAGGCGGTGTCTTCAACGTTCCGAGATGATGCTGAAAAGCAAGATGCATATCAGTTGGCGGAGAGGTTATTAAGCCGCCTAGTTGACAATGAAAGGCTTAAAAAAATACATACAGAACAACATTACATTTGTGCCACTATTCTGAATCCACGGTACAAAAAGGCCGTGGCCAGCAAAGCATTCTTTCCTTTTAATGAAGCAGATGTTTCAAAGTACAAACATTGGCTAGCTCTGTCAGCCACCCGGTTCGAAAAAAAAAGCGTCAGAAAATTGAAGGAGCCGGCAGAAGTACTACTGAATCAGCAGGCCATCCGGCGTCAAGTTCCACTTCTGAATCTGTGGCCGAAGGAAGTCACTTTCCCTCACAGCCGTTAACGACACCAGCAACCATATCATCATCCTCACCTGCACCAGGCCCAGCCATAATATTGTCGGAAGCGGATTGGCTAACTCATCAAGGGTTTGCTCGTTCCAGTGATGCAAAGGCCACAGATGATACGCAAAGTGGAGCAACCCTGGAGAACCTTGAGTCGATGGTGCAGGCCTATCTGGATGACCCAATAGAGGTCTTTGTTAATCAGAACCCATTACTATATTGGTATGGGAAAAGGCCTCTTTGGTGACTGATCACCAACCTGGCTCTAAAGTATTTGTCTTCCCCACTCGCAAGTGTGTCTTCTGAACATGTTTTCAGTGCTGCTGATGCCATTGTAACTTCAAAAAAGACCCGCCTCTCGACCAAAAATGTGGAGAGGATAACACTGATCAAGATGAATCAGCACTTCATACCACCAGATTACAAAATACGTGAATGCACGCAGGAAGAAGAGGACACCGACTTAGGTGACGGAAGTTCTACTCTGTTAGCTGACCTATTCCCGTCTCAATTCATAGAGTTTGAGGACGAGCTCTACTCCCCTGACACCGAGGCTTGAAAATGACTTCCTTTTTTTTCGTCCTTATTCCCTTTTATTCCTGTGTGTCTTTCTTTGTTTTGCAACTTTTACCACAACAAAACTCTAATCACCTAATCACAACAAGTCCATCAGCAGCACTGTCTTCATCTTATTTCCCTAATGATTTGAAGGTGCCGCAGTCTGCATTCCTGAGGTTCACAAGTTCACAACTCAATCATGCTCCTCTATCCTCCTCCTCCAGACTCCCCCTATCCATTTCACTCAAGACAGATGGCTGGATTACGCAGAATAAAGAAACTTTGTCTTCGTAGATGAGTCCCTTCAAGTGGGACTGGAATTACTGACTACATGCTTGCTGATTGCTGACAGTTACTTCTGAAATTGACAGGAGAGGCTGCCCTGTGGGCCCTCACTTTCAGAAGAAGATGCGGACAAAAAGTGGAACTGGTAATGAATAATGAGAAGAAGATGGCATGCAGTGGACAGCAATGGCTGTATGTCTCTGATGAAAGCAATTGCTGTTTGTTTTTTGTGCATGAAATGAATCATATGTCTTCTGTTATTGTTTAATCTTTTGCACACTAAATGTAACTCAAGTCTACTCTGCTTTTTTTTACCTTGTTCAATTCAAATTGTACTTCAACTGCAGGGGCCACTACGTTGCATTTTCCAATATGCAAAATGTCCTTGGACTTACTGTTTGCCAATATACCATGATGATTGATTAAATAATATATCTTTTTTCTTTACAGTCACTCACTGGGATGGATGGATCATCAGTGTCGGTTTACGGAAGAACTAGGGCCAATTCGTGAGTGGCAAACAGGTAAACCAGACTGCAACAACTACTACAGCAGAACTACATGTCTGTCTAGTCGTGGTATGGAGTGGTTGAGGCAGTGTAGTGCTGTTATGCCAGGCAGAGTCCAGACAGAAGTTCATGTAAAATTGGGGCTATGTGGCTTGCTGCATACAATTAGATATGCTTTGTCAAGGCAGGCACCACTGAGTAAAGCAACCTGGGGCCAGATGTAGGTAGGGTTTTACCGGTCGGTAACGGCCGAATTCGGCCGTTACCGACCGGTAAAAGGAATTTGAGATGTAGGGGGCAGAATCGGTAATTTTACCGTTCTGTAATTTACCGATCTGTAATTTTACAGAATCTGTAAATATACCGGTCGGTAAATTTACAGAACGGTAAAATTACAGATTCTGTAAAATCGATATGTAGGTGGGACTCTGATGAGTCCCACAAGGCCTAAGAAATCGGTATTTTACCATCAAATTCAATTTGATGGTGAAATACCGATTCAGGTGAGCATGCAAATGTGTGCATGCACACCTGTGCCATATGACAGGCAGACCTGCCCTTAGGGCAGGTATGCCTGCCATATGGCCCCCGAACCTTTTTTGGGGGTGCTAGAGGGTGTCAAAGTGACACCCCCTGCACCCTTGCCAAAAATCTGTATTTACCGATCGGTAAATACCGACCTGTAATGCCCCATTCATTCCTATGGGCTTCAAAGCCCATAGGAATGAATGGAGCATTACAGGTCGGTATTTACCGAATCGGTAAATACCGACTTTTAAAGAATCGGTAAATCCACATCTGGATTTACCTACATCTCGGTACATCTATTTTACCGACTCTTAAATACCGAATCGGTAAAATTCGGTATTTAAGTGTCGGTAAAATAGATTTACCTACATCTGGCCCCTGATGTAGCATACCTAGGCTCTTTGACACAGACAGACAAAGCATATCTAGGGTTCAGTGTGGTTTACTAGGGATTTTGGGTTGAATTTGGTAGGGTTCCCGGAGTCTAGGGCTCAGGGCCCGATGCAGGCTCGTTCATAATGATGTTGGCAAGGTTTTAGGGGGGTTGGGCGTTTTTTGGTCCAGAATTGGCCGAATTTTGGCCTTTTTTGGTGTTTTGCAGGCGCGTGTGTTTGGGTCAAAGTTCGTACACCTTCCAGTGGATTGTGAGAGTTGGGAATGTCTAGTTTTGATTGCAAGTTGTTTGAAGAAAATCCATGGTGGAAAAGGGGGGTTTGGGCCTAGTTTCAGAGTGCGTTTTGGCACAATTTTAACTTAGGCCTCTTCGGGGATAGCAGTATTGCATGTTTTTGGCGGGCTGTTTGGGGGTGTTGTAGATTTTTGGGAGTTGGTTGAGCGGTCTGGGAGCACTGCTGGGTAGGCCTAATTTTGATTGCAAGTGGTTTGAAGAAAATCCATGGTGGAAAAGGGGGGTTTGGGCCTAGTTGCAGAGAGCGTTTTGGCACGATTTTAACGTAGGCCTCTTTGGAGATAGCAGTATTGCATGTTTTTGGGGGGCTGTTTGGGGGTGTTCTAGATTTTTGGGAGTGGGTTGAGGGGTCTGGGAGCACTGCTGGGAAGGTCTAATTTTGATTGCAAGTGGATTGAAGAAAATCCATGGTGGAAAAGCGGGGTTTGGGCCTAGGTGCAGAGAGCGTTTTGGCACGATTTTAACTTAGGCTTATTTGGGGATTGCAGTATTGCATGTTTTTGGGGGGCTCTTTGGGGGTGTTCTAGACTTTTGGGAGTGGGTTGAGGGGTCTGGGACCACTGCTGGGAAGGTCTAATTTTGATTGCAAGTGGTTTGAACAAAATCCATGGTGGAAAAAGGGGGTTTTGGAACGGGGTTTTGGGCCTACTTTCAGAGTGCGTTTTGGCACGATTTTAACTTAGGCCTCTTTGGGGATAGCAGTATTGCATGTTTTTGGGAGGGTATTGTGAGGTGTTCTAGATTTTTGGGAGTGGGTTGAAGGGTCTCGGAGCACTGCTGGGAAGGTCTAATTTTGTGTCCAAACAGCAGTTTGGTCGTAGGTTGAGGGGAAAGGTGATTTTGCCCTGTTTCTATGGTGCATTTCAGCCCATTGGCTAACATTGCCGGTAATGCGTTATTGCAGATGTCACTGGAGACAACTCTTCTGGCACTTTACGCAGCTGTAGTGTCGCAGGGATTCTGCTCCTCCACAGAACTGTGCATAGAGACTTGGAACCTCAGTGTATTAGGGTGTACCAAAACTCACCTTAGTACCCAAAATCCCCTACCAGACTACCAATCAGTGTCTCATTGGTTCTTACAAACTCCCAATGTTAAGACAACCCAGAACATGGACTTAGAACACCTCAGGTAACGTGGAACACATGAACACTCTTTCCTTATACAATCATATCAAGCCAGAATGAGGAGTAAATGAGGACGCGTGCACATTTGAAATGTTTATTTTCTAATGCAGTGTTCTCAAGCGCAGTATCTTAGCTAATACAAGCAAACATATTATAAGAAACAAAGTAATCAGCATAGTTACTAGTCCATAGAATACAAAGGGAGAAAGCATGTTAAAATGCTAGAGGGAAGAAGGCTAAAAGTCACCTAAAATCTCACCCTCCCTTGCTAGTATATTATATTATATCTAAGAAGGTCTCTTTGGGTTTTAGCTGGGCGGCCTCATACCTCTGATCCTAGTGGAAAGGGATCACATCATCTTCCACCAGCTCTCTGCATGCGAAGCATCATCAAGTGTGTGTTAATGCTTTGTGTAGTGCAATATTAAACGCGCCTAAAGCCAGAATTTGGCCACCGCTGCATGTATGTTATGTCTAGAACGTGCGAAGATCAAACCTCACAACAACCACTGTGTTGAACTGACCTTGAAGGCCTCCGCGCTCACTGTACAGACATAGCTTACCAAGCAAAGCTGATACTAATTGCAATACATATTATTGTCGTGTGAAGCAAAATATTCTACTGGGCTAAAAGCTCTAATAACAATATGTGTCGTGTTCAGAAGCAGCAGAAAGGTAAAGTGGCGTTTAAACTCCTAATAAGCTCATGCTAACTTAACACAGTGCGAAGGCAAAGCATATCAATATGACACCCTCCCTTTGATCCGAGCACGGATAACACAAGAAAAAATAAGATAAGGGGCAAACCGAATGAAACAAAACAGCAAAAGAACGCCGGCAGCCAGTGCCAGTAAAATAGGAAATCCACCAAACAGGCTGGAAAAGATCGAATGAAAGAAAGCAGGAAAGACCCCGAATATACTTTGAAACGAAATTACAAGACCGCTGCTAACCACTTTAAAAAAGTGCACCAGCCCAGAGGATGCATTAAAGATTGTGTGAATTAATTCACCAAAATGTAATGGCAAGTCAGTATTTAATAAAGCATGCACCTCTGTGCGGGTGTTAGCCACGTGAAGGTCAAATGTTTCACAAACAGATGCGAGGGCAACTTCTTTTTGGGACAATAGAGTTCTTATGCGACTCATCCTATTGAACTCTGCTTTCAAGGTCGGAATCCTCGGCCAGATGGAAACATCCAGTTTCCCATGCGTGGGTGGATACATCACATTTTTACAGCAAACCACATGCTCACTGACGGTAACAAAATTAGCAATGCCTTTTATTAACGCACAGCAATCCTCATTGTTTAATAGTAAATAACTCCCATTTGCAAGTAATGTGAATGTGGGAACGATAGCGGGCCAGGGGGTACCTTTCAAAACACAGGCTAAATTAGGCTCGTCTTGATTACGGTAGCCTTGTAATTGGATATGCCTACACATTAATGAGTGATCAGGTGTTTCAGTGCATTCCTCACCATTCAGATAAACTTCCTTGCCCTCCCTAAGGCATCTATATGTAAAAGGAAGCGACCAGGCTTCATGGAGATAGGAACTACCAAGAGGCTCGTATCTACCAATGGCAAAATACTTCATACAATTTTTATACTCGAACAGAGGAAACGGTAGAGTTATTAATCCGTGGATAAGCCACGTTGCAGTAGTGGCCTCTGCTACAGAAAATGGTAAGGACTCTAATCGTTCAATGTGTAACATGGAAAAAGAAGCATCCTTCATTGAAAGTAAACTTTGCTTTTCAGTCAAATTAAACGGGGCAAACAGGGAAGAGGTATTCATGTAATGCCATGGCAGTTTTCCGGCCTTGAGCGTCTGCAGGGTCCAAGCAAACTGCATAACAGAAAGCAATTGATTTTGACCGTGGTGCAATACAGACACTTCATCTTGCACAATATCAACAACAGATGACACAATATTGTCCAACGTGTAAATGCAGAAAGAAAGCGTGTTAATGCTATTATCTACTACCGCTAGCACTTTTTCTAAATTAGCTTGATCTATAGCCCTAAGGCGAATAGCTGCCTCAATCTGGGACGTCTTCCAAAATTCGTTATAAACAGCATATATCCCTCTTTTAGATATACCTTTAGCCGGGCCCTTTATCAAATCATTCAGTTCAACATCGTCAGTCAGTTTAGATAAATGCTGTTTAACTGACGCCAAGGTAGAATGTTTGAGCCAATTCTGACATAAGTTGCCTACAGAATAGGTAGTCACAGAATGTTCACTTTCAAAACGGGGACCTACCCTGACCTGTATAAAGCCTTGAGACAAACCCAGAAAACGATGTTGGCACGAGCCAGCACTTCTGTGCCAGAGCAACCAGCCATTGGGATCCAAACTGGATATGTTAAAAGAAGAATTTAGCAACAGAGTTTGCAACTCTCTGATCGAAAATCTTGTAGTATTACCCCAACCTGAATATTCTTCCAAATCAGGGAAGGAAGGAGCATTTCATTTTTTTTTTAGAGGTAGCCAATCCAAAGCAAGTTGTCTGTGAAATTGTAGAGTTCAAAAATAACACATGATTCGGGATGAGAAATGCATGGTGCAAAGCCTCAGTGCCTTGCACCGGCCAACTTTTAGAACCCCGAACAGATTTAAGGTCAACTGTTTCCTTCCACAACTCGTAGCCTCCAAAAGCTAGCTGGTCTAGAAAGGACTTCGAGTACAACAATTTAGTATCGGTAAGTCTAACTTTGGATATGGACTTTTCGGTCATTTTAAAATAAAATGCTTTGGGATTGGACTGATTAAAATCAGTAAAATAAGTGTACTTTTTCAAAAAGGAACCAGAACTGCCTTGTATAGGAGCTGGACAATGTTCCCATTGTGTATAATTTACATTGCTTCTCCAGGTATTATTAGTTTTATGTAGGTAGTGATTGCCAAAATGTTGGTAACAAAATTAATCACCTAATTAGCTGATTCTAAATACAAATCTTCAGCATCAAAGGCAGCATAATATTTCAAATCAGAAAACAATGCTTCTACGGCCTGAACATACCAATCATCAGAACGTATGTTTTGTTTAACTACATTCCTCATGTTAATTCTAAGCACATTAGGGACATTTATAACCTCAGTGGGGCCATGGATTTGAAATTTAACAGCATCCCATACAATCCCACCCAGGACCGGCCAAGCTGTTATGTTAACAAAAGCCAAGTCTCTCTTCAATCTGTGTGCAGTGTGCGAGGAGGAATGGGGTGCCAATGTTCCATTGAGATGTCGAATGCATGTTCTCTCTTCGACATACTGTCCATTGACGATACGGAAAAAATAAAACACAAAGCCAATTGACATGAAAAGGTAAATCGAAAAAAGCACTAGCCAAATATATGTCCAAGGGGGAATCAAAAAATGTTTTTTAAATAATCTTGCATAAACAGTAATCCGTGAAGGCTTTCTTGATGTGTGTGAAACAGTGTCAAATGAAAATCTGGATTCTGTGGCCAAGCGAGTTTGTAAATCAGGCATTGATAAGTCAGTTGGGTAAGTGTAGTCAGTTTCATCAAGTTGAGTACCAGGCAATAGACTAGAAATTGAAGGCATCGCAAGGGCAACCTCAGGCTCAGGATTCAAAGCCATGGCCAATACAGAATTTCTCACAATCAAAGGACATGAGCCTGCCGGTGTCATACTAAGAAGAATCGGCCACTCTGTGTATCTTGACATTGTCAATGGAGATATACCTGTTTTCCTTACGACCTGGAAGTGGTGGTAAAATGACTGTTCTTGTGCCCTTAACACCAAGCACTGGAACTGGAGCTCGATAAGAGGGACCAAATTCTTTCTTGTTTTCCCGAACCAATTCTCCAACTTGGGGTAGCCAGCCAACTACCGGGATCTGCAACGCATCATCCGAGGTGGAGGGCAAGTGTTCCTTCGCAAGACTGTCTCTCGTCCCTTTTAGAGTCTGTAAAACATTGCAATGTTCATCTACATCAAAGGAGGCAGCAACAGCCGACGAGTCTAGACCGTCAAGGTCCGGTACATACATCTTGATACCAAAGAGCATTTCTTATGGGGTCTGCCTACCCAGAGACCTTCTAGGGAGATTATTAAGTGCATGCTGCATGCCATTGAGGTGGGCCAGCCAGTTCCTGCCAGTGCCTATAACTTGAGCTGTCAAAGATTGCTTTAAGTCACAGTTAATTCATTCCACAACACTATTACCCTCAGGTCTGTATGGAGACGAAAACTTGACTTGGACCCCCAACGAAGCCATGCCATCCTTATACGCCTTAGAGGCGAAAGCAGGACCCTGATCCGAATGGAAGGTACCACAGGCAAAAATCCCTACAAAGACACGCAAATCTCTTATGACAGTCCGTGAATCAGCGCTGCGGTGAGGCCATACCCACACAAAGCGTGTGCATGAATTAACTGCTACTAAAATAAACGTATACGCAGTATCAGAAGAAAAAGGACCGCAGTGATCTAAGTAAACACAACCAAGTGGTTTATTAGAAATGAACAACTGTGTCTGGGGCGGACGTGCAGCAGTTGAAGGCTTAATCTGCTGGCAAATGTCACATTGAAGGACATAATCACGCATCTGTTTCTACAGTCCCCGCCACCAGAAACGCTGTTGTAACTGAGCAACAGAGGCTGAAACGCCCGCATGCACAGACGCAACTCCTTCATGGGCCGCTGTGAGCAAAGTGTGTCTGCGATCCGTGTTGGGAATCAATCTCTCCCCAACGTCAGGTATTTTCACATAAGGATCCTTATCGGGACTTAAGTGGTATGAATACTACAAAGGGAACCCCTTAGGATATTTACCTCCCCTCTCAGTCGCAGCAACAGCTGCCAAGATATCATCATCAATCTTATTTTTGGAACGTGTAACTGCTGCAACCAAATATGTCGATACTGCTGATTTTGCTGCCTCATCGGCAAGCGAATTGCCAACAGCGTGGACTCCCACGCGCTGATGCCCAAGAGTATGAATTACAAACACAAGCGGCAACTGCGCCTTAAGCTCAGCCACTCGGACCCAGATCATTTTATGTTTTGTTGTGCTACCCTTGGAATCACGAAAATCATTCTGAATCCAAAAGAACAGGTTTTCATTGTAAGGCTGGACACAGTAGTAAGAATCACTTACAATAAGAGTCGTCACACTAGGATCAGCGTACTCCAATGCAAGCATCAGAGCACAAAGCTCTGCCAATTGTGTGGTGCAGTCCCCTAGAGTACTTGAAAATCATCGTTCACCATGGCACCTACCACAATGGTGCAAGCGGAAACGTATGCGTGCTTAGACCCATGCGCAACTTGCGCTGAACCATCAGTGTATATGATGCAATGGAAATCCTTCAAAGGCCGCATAGCCAAAGGTGCAGGATGAACAAATTCATATTGCAAAAACTCCTGCGACTCTAAGGAGGCATCAAAAATAAAGGTGACATCCGGAGATGTCAATGATGCTGCCATTGTATCCATCGAGGGTGCAAAGCTTTAGAATTTGATACACTGGCTTTCGCAACTGCCTCTAATGTAGGAAACGGGGTAACAACCAACATGCGTTTTCCCTGTGACAGAGCACGTTCCTTAAGAATCGCCATCTGCACTGCTGTTAAAACTTTCTCCACAGTGGAAAATCGCATTTCAGCCGAAGTGTACAAGTGTGACTTGTAAGCAATAGGTACTGTGTCTCCTTCGTTAAAAGTAAGGTATGTGAAACCCATCACCCCAGGGATGATTCTTATCACCAGTAAGAATTTAGATTCCAGCAGATCAGCCTGAAAAGATTGCAGAATAGCTGAGTGTTCTGGCAGCCAGCACGATTTGGTAAAAGTAGGTTGTATCAAAGCATACAAAGGCTTGATACGCTGCGCATATTCAGGAATGTATGTTCGCTAGAAATTCAAAAATCCCAGGAAAGACTGTAACTTTTTCAGAGTTGTCGGAGCGCGCAGTTGTGCGCACTTCTCCACGAAGTGAGGAGCCAATCCTCGTCCTTCATTGTTGAGCTCGTAGCCCAGGAACAACACTGTGTACTCTGCAATGTGAGAAATTGCAAAGTTGAATTTGTAGCCGGAGTCTGCAAAGCTACAAATTATGCGGTCAATGCGACACAGATGCGCCCAAAATTCGTCGTCTGTGAGATAAATGTCATCCACATACGAACACGCATCTGGGCCCACTCTCTCCAAGAGAGAGACTATGCGGGCAGCAAATACGCCTGGACTATTCTTATAGCCCATTGGTAAACGTTTGAACTGTTTTTGTTCACCGCCGCACGTAAAACTGATCCATTGGGAACTTAGACCATCCAAATGGTGGGCATAAAAAACGTTTGATATGTCAAGCGTGGTTTTAAACAGCTTATGCACAAGACTATCCACTAAGGCAGAGCTGTGAGTATTCTGTACTGCACAGGTACGGCAATGCGAGTTTAAATGCCAGTAATCCAATACCAAACAATATGATCCGTCAGGCTTGGTCACAGTAAAAAGAGGGTTATTCATTGGTGACACACATGTTTCAATCACTCCTTGATACTCCAATTGTTCAAGGATTTCCGCAACGGAAGCCTTAGCTTCGCGTCTAATGGGATATTGAGGTTGAGGCTGTGGCATAGACCGTAAAGGAATCTTGTGGTGTGGAGAAAATGTATCCCAACCACAGTGTGTACGGTACAGAGCCGGCGCAAGGGCTTTAGCCCACTCTTCTGCAAAATTCAGCGCATGCTCCTACGAGACAGTGTGTGCGAAACTAGGGAGGATTACCTCCTCCCCTCTCGGAGCTGCGAGCACAAAAAGTGGGGGCCAGCCAGCCTCCGTTAACAAAATGTCATAGGTAGTCGTATGATTTACCCAAAACACCCCTTTTATGGTACATTGTATGTCACCTTCAATAAACAGGACTATTTCATAAAGTCTATCAGGGGGAGCTACTCTAGTGTCAGCTGTCTCCACAACAACATAACGGTCAGTCGCTGTTACCTTCAACAGTGGACGCAGGGCCTCTCGCACTATGGTAATCTCCGCCGCGCTGTCCAGCAAGGTCTAAGCCCATGTCTGATTCCGAAGCTGCGTTCTCACTATCTGTGTCATATCTCACTGTTAAAGCAGCGACTTTCTTTTTCTGAAACTGGGGTCTTTTCGGTGTAGAATCGCCCTGCTTGCCTTTACCGTCTTTCGGGTGGGGCTGGTCGCGTCCTTGCTGGCCACCCCGACCTCTGCCGCCACCTCCACCACCGGTCGATGAGGTCGATGAGTCCTGAAAAGAGCGAGGAGAGCGTTGATAAGAAACCTGAAAACTATCAGGTGATTTTATCGTCGCGCGATTGCGCAAGTAATAAATAGGTTCTGGTGGCGCAGGCAATGGAGATGCAGGACGAGACTCCTGTTTCTGTTGTTGTTGTTAACCCTGTTTTTGTTTTTTCGGCCAATTTTGTTTTTTGGTCTTGGGCTATTCTTCAATTTCAGACTTCTGCCCTTGGGGTTGCTTTTTCTCTTTAGTGGAAAATGGTTTGACTCCCACGCTATTGAGGCCCACGGTCTAATAAGCCGCCACAATAATCCTCGGTAACTGTCGGGGTTTGTCGGCATCGGGAACCGCCTGTAAAGCATTGGACACCTGAAAGTTCATCGCATCTCCCTTGACATTCGCAAGTATAAGATCAGAAACTACATCAATGGAGCCACATAGATGCATACCCAATTCAACCGCCGCCTCAGGTCCATGCTCATCCTGAACACGTTTAATGACCGTCGGAAGGACAGTCATAGACGGAGTGCCGTAGCACCTCGCATAGACTGCATTGTATTGCACTAATGACCTAATCACGCTAATTGCGACTACATGCAGTCGTCTTAACTCAACAATGGTACACGCCCCGTTGCTGAGGATCCAGCCAAAACAGGCCAAGTCGCACCTGGAATGGACAAAGGACCTAACCTCGGAGCTGCCAAAGAGTGGGGTAGGGCGCCATTAAACTAAACTCGGTGCTGCCAAGCGTCAATCGGAACTTCCTGTGCCCTATATGGAGCATACTCCTGCAGCACAGCGGTGCTAGTGTACGTGTTGAACACAGTAGTATTTGCGTTCACAGCCGGGAAGGTCACCCACGAGTAAAAAATTTCGTACGGGTAAGCCACCTCGGCAGTCACCACCATTATTATGGCCATGCCATCCACGGGGACATTATATGTCTGCAAATGATTGCGCACCGCAATGCGACTATGTTGTGGAATGTCCACCACGGCCATAGCGACACAGAAAGAAAGAGGTACAAAGAAAACTATGTAGCACGACTGGGTAGTAATTCAAGGAAACCGTTTTGAAAGAATCAAGCTTGAAAAGACCTATTTAAATATAGATAGGTTTGTCCGACGCTACCATTAACCGGAAACAATAGTGAAGGTGTTAAGGACTGAATATTGCACTACTTAAGTGTCATGTAATAAGACCACCAGCGATTGGGCGCCATGTCGCAGGGATTCTGCTCCTACACAGAACTGTGCATAGAGACTTGGAGCCTCAGTGAATTAGGGTGTACCAAAACTCACCTTAGTACCCCAAATCCCCTACCAGAATAGCAATCAGTGTCTCATTGGTTCTTACAAACTCCCAATGTTTAGACAACCCAGAACATGGACTTAGAACACCTCAGGTAACGTGGAACACATGAACACTCTTTCGTTATACAATCATATCAATCCAGAACGAGGAGTAAATGAGGACACGTGCACATTTGAAATGTTTATTTTCCAATGCAGTGTTCTGAGGTGCAGTATCTTAGCTAATACAAGCAAACATATTATAAGAAACAAAGTAACCAGCATAGTTACTAGTCCATAGAATACAAAGGGAGAAAGCATGTTAAAATGCTAGAGGGAAGAAGGCTAAAAGTCACGTAAATCTCACCCTCCCTTGCTAGTATATTATATTTTAGCTGGGTGGCCCCATACCTCTGATCCTAGTGGAAAGGGATCACATCATCTTCCACCAGCTCTCTGCAGGCGAAGCATCAAGTGTGTGTTAATGATCTGTGTAGTGCAATATTAAAAGCGCCTAAAGACAGAATTTGTCCGAAGCTGCATGTATGTTATATCTAGAACGTGCGAAGATCTAACCTCACAACAACCACTGTGTTGAACTAACCTTGAAGGCCTCGGCACTCACTGTACAGACATAGCTTGCCAAGCAAAGCTGATACTAATAGCAAAACATATTATTCTTGTGTGAAGCAAAATATTCTACTGGGCTAAAAGCTCTATTAACAATATGTGTTGTGTGCAGAAGCAGCAGAAAGGTAAAATGGCGTTTAAACTCCTAATAAGCTCATGCTAACTTAACGCAGTGCAAAGGCAAAGCATATCAATATGACAGTAGTGTAGGAAAAGCACTATACATTTACCCAACAAGGTAGCACTTACTGGATTAGCCAGTAGAAAGTACTCCAGTAATAGTTATGCAAATTGCAAAAAAATCTGCGAGTTTACGGTAAAATCTGCGAATTCGCATTTTTTTTGTGATTTCACGCAAAGTCGCGGACCGCAGATCCGCACAATTCACCCATACTTACTAATTACTATCCTTGAAAAGGAGACTCGAAATGATGCTTGTATGTAATACTGTCGCCTCTGAAACTGAAAGTGTTATTTTTGCACTACACAGCGTACCTACCTTATATTTTTTTCTCCGTGGTGTTTTAATATCACTTCCTGTTTTTCATCAACAATTACAGGCCGGCTTTTACCCTGTGCGATTGGAAAAACGATTAACTCAGACTTACCATTAGCGATCCGCATTTCCGCATCCGCCAGGCAGGCAGTGGACAGTGTGTCTGGTCACCAAGATTGATCGACGGAGCGTCAGATGGAATGGAGGAGTACCGCGAATAAGAGGAATGGCTGGATGCACGCAACTTCCCAAATTCAACAGGACAACTACAACATACAGGTACAATATCCTCTTCACTTCTCCTTATCTTTTAAATAATGGTATTGTTGTGAACTTCTATGAGTGTGACTCTGTGCATTTGTTTGCTCTCTGCTTCAAATTCATCCCTCCAGCCATTGTATACGTTTTTGTTTGCTATTTCAAAAAACTAATTTCATGTACTAAGTGTTGTTTATTCTCTCTGAGGGCAGATAGGCAAGTGAAATTGCGTAATTACTGCAGCCCTGTACTGTCACATTGTTTCTTCATAGTTAGTAAGTTGTAGAAAGTACTACTTAGTTTAAGTAACCTAACCATCCATTTAGCAAGCAACTTCATGCATGAAGTAGTGCATGCACTTCCTTTATGTCCCTTAAAAGATTTATGGATATCTTCGTATCCAAAGATTTGTTTATCTTCATTTGTTGTTTGTCCATGCTGTGTTTTTTTTCCCTCCCTTCACAAAACTTTCCCGAAAAACCCCATTCCCATCCAATTTTCAAACCCTAACCCTCTTCCCCCGGGCTGTGTGGTTTTCATTGAGGTGTGACTAAATGACAACAGTAATTCTACACACTTGCTGGGGAGGATAAGGTCAAAGCAACAGAAAATCAATTTCAAGGCTGATGAAGGAATCCGAGGATATATTCTTACTCAGCTTGACACAGACCCATGACTATTTGCAAATCAAATCTGATTTTTATGGGCGCCATCAACTGGATTGATCATCAAGAACATCCTACCTCCTACACGTGGCAAATGATTACGCTGCTTTGTCCTTCACCTTCAGTACTATTTCTTGTAGTAGCCAAAGCTAAACTCCACGCAACTAGTAGTTATACTTTGAATACTTTAGCATTTGTTAGGCTAAATTATGGCACTGTTCTTGTGTACTGTGCTATCTATCGTATTGTTCTAATGATCCGCTCAGGCCACCCAAGGTTTCATTTTCTTTTTTTTCATATGCTGCTACTGCCACTGTGTACCACCACTACTACCACCACAACGATGCCATTTCATCTGCCCAGGATTGCCAACCTTAATCACCATTTGCCATGCCCTGTGCCTAGCCCTATTCTCAAACACGAATCACAGGTAAGATAAGCGTTTGGGGGGAGGAAGCATAATGGAGTAGGAGGAGAGAGGAGAGACTGACGGTAGTACTAGTAAAGTAGTAGGAGAATTGAATTCACTAACTCTGTGAGTGGCACTTACTTTTGTAAACATTTGGGCGATTACTTAGACAATTTGAATCAAGCAGCCAGTTAAGTTTCAGGAAAACAAACGTACAGTTAACCCCCCCGCCTCCCCCTCAAAACAATAAAAACACATATGCTATGTTTACGTTGAAAGTAAGTAATTATTATTATCCCTAACAAAAATAAACTATCACGCAAGATCCGACCCACCCCCTCCCTAACCCCAAAGAATGTCCGTGAACTAAAAAGTCCCTAAAGTCCAAAAAACCCAACTCCCAATTCCCACCCCCCTCAAAAGTCTTTAAAAAAGGGGCAAGGGACAGTCTTTCCTCCTCTACTGCCGCCGGCGGTGTCCTTTGGCCAGGTGGTCCCATTGCTCCCTGCGGAGGTTCTTGAGCAGGGTTTTAACTCTCTCCATCTCCTGCTCAAGGTTGGACACCCTGTGGGTTAGGCGGTGGATGTGTGCCTTGCACCCGCTGTAGAGGGCAGCTGATTTTTTGGCTGCTTGGCGGTGGCGGGTGGCTGCGGTCCCACGGCTCCGTACCGCTGGAGGCTTGCGCTGACTGGCAGACCCAGGATGCGTGGAGGAGGATGCAGCTGTCGTGGTGGATGCTGTGGACTGAGACTGCGTGTCCTCCTCCTCCTGGGCTACCAGCCGCCGATATTCGGCGACAATGGCCTCCAGCTTCCTTTGCCGGGCCCGTCTAGCAAGCTCCTTCCGTGTTGGTTTGGAAGGAGCATCTATATGAAGAAAGAAAAACATACTGTAACCAATGCTCTTTAAGATTAACACAAAATAATTCAGCAGAAAGTCGTGTCACAGTAGCACTAGCAATTTGAAAGCACAGTACATAACATTTGTGGCCTGTATATATCTAGCCTCCCACTTCGTCGGCCTCTGCTCTAACATTAGTGGGAGTTTCAGGAATCAATTCTACTAGCACTGTATGGACTCACTACATTAGACTCAGACAGTACACCAGTCTTCTTCTTCTTCTTCTTCTCTCTTGTTTAGCGAAATTGGTACGTAAACCTCTGGAAGCAGGCATAATGCCAGCGCAGTCAACTTGCACCTGAGAAAAACAGACGCAAGCCATGATGACACAGACTTGCGTTACTGTACCACTCTAGTACATGCAGCTCTTACTTTTCTATTACGGGTGGCACTGGCGATACTCTGTTACAAGGGCTACTGCTTAATTAATTTAACTTTCACCCTGCAGTGCCAATGACTACTAGAAAAGGAAAATGAAGAAGATAAATAATATGATTATCTATCCCTTCACAGGATATTTGCTTACATATGGGATGATTTGTTTTTTATTGAGTGAACACTGATAGGCCACACATGAATGACAGAGTTGTAATAAAATTATTAACAGAGGTAGTGAGTGGCCCCCGTAATGGCAGGATATATGCTGTGCTTGCAAACTACTGTTACTAGTCATGTTAGTATTCTGAAAAATAATAACTTCTTTTCCTCGCCTTTGCTACACTGGAACAGACGTGCGGGTGCGGCTTTAAATGCTCTTCAAAGTAACACTTACTTCATCCAGTGACCGTCTACTCTGTCTACATACACCTATGCTATCTATGAGTAAGATAGTACCATGATCCAGGCATCCATCCATTCAAAGTAAATGTCAATCATTCTTCATAATGTCTCAACTGGACAAATCTTAGTTCTTCTCACGGAAAAACTACCTTTTTATTTTATTTTGGAAACCGCCAGCCATGCATCCGTGCTTGACTTGCATTTGAATTTGAACCAAAGGATATATTGCGCACAAATACAGTTTCTGTTTCACCCACCCAGGCAGTCCTTTTCCCTTTCTCCTTCCACCCATCCTTTCTTCAGCCTTCAAACGGCCATGCATAATATTCCCAGCCACCTCGGGCAGCATTCAAAAACACGTGTCATTCTTTGCCAGTCATTACTTTTAATTTGCTCGTCCTTCCTTACAACCTTCTTTCCCTTTTCGTTCATCCCATCCATCAAGTTCATCTCTGATCTGACTTGGCTTCTCGATAAAACTTTCACAGCTGATTTGAAGTCAAATTTAGAGGAGGCCATTGGTTACTCGTCAACTCCCGACGCTAATGCTATTGCTCATGCGAAGTCAAGGGTGAATGTCTTCTACCTGGTTGATGAAAACTTACTTCTAAATTTGTAAGTCTTCTTAACAGTAAAGTGTACTTGTACTGTACAACATATACACCCGTGCAGAAAGCACACTCTGCAGTCTGCAATCTCAATAAGTAAGGAATATAATAGCTTACCACTGCCCGCCACTACAATGGCATCCCCCACAGCAGTTCCCGATGGCTGTTCCACCGCCTCTGCCCCAGGAGTGCCAACCTCCGTGCTGGCCCCGGCAATGGTGGATGGCTGTGCCGGTGTTCCGCCTAGAAAATACATTTCATATTCTTAGATGCCATATACACCACTCCCTATTTTGTGTAAGAATGAAAACATGTTACTAGTGCGACATAAACAAATTTAATAATTTGTGACTCTCTAGTCTCTAAACTACAAATTTCCCTTTATTCAGGGAAGGTTTTTTTTTATTTATGCTTAGCCGTAACATGTCTTGCTACACTTTTTGGCACAACTGATGAATGCTTGCTTTTTAACACGCACCATTTTTCTTAAAACAGACAGTAGCTTCCCTTCTAAGAACAAGAGCAAGATCAGATCATCATCACTTGGAGTCAGCAACGATTCATCCCCACAAAGAAGACTCGAAGTTCCAACCAGGTGAGGGCTCTCCCACAATTAATGTGTGAAATCAGCCACTTTTCAGTTTTGAATCCTTCACCGTTTATCTTATATGACGAAGTTGATTTTAGTAAATGTTTTTATTTTTAATAAAGCTTTAAAACTTACATAGACTCTGTGTTTTTTTTGTCATGAGTGAGTGAGTGAAAGGGTTTGCAATTTGCAAGCATGAGTCCGTGGCTCCTAGAGGTCGGGACTCTGACTCCGTAGTCTTATGTCCTGGGTTGTATAATCATTGGGGATCAATCATCGCTGCATTCGGGAGCTAAATAATGACTCTGACACACTAGCTAGTCAGTAAGGAGATTGGGGGTTCAACTTCTGTTATGACTGAGGTATGTGGAAAGTCTAACTGCGCCTATTATAATTTATAACCAATGCCCTATTTCTTGTTCATAGTTCTGTTTGTGCAGAATAGTCCCTGCAACAGTAGTAGTATGGATTGTCCTCCTATTCAATCAAAAAGTAAACTAGTATCTTATTCTTGGTGGCCATTGACATTTTATTGTTGGGAATTATCAAAGCATAAACATTTAGAAGACTTCAATAGACATTAAGGACAACCCAGAGAACCGCACTCAGTGCATAGAGCTATTGCTGAATAGAATAGGAGTTTTGTTTAAAACCTTTTGCCAACTGTGCAAGCTTAGTTAGCTACACAGACAGACTAATAATAATCTAGTAGTACCACAGGGAGTCATACTAGAGGCAGGTTAAGAATTTAGAAACAGTCTACAAGAAGATCAAAGACGATTTAGGAAAAAATAGAATGAGGAACGTTTGGAAAAAATGCAGGTGCTGTAAAAGATAGGGAAGTATAATTAATAATATTAACAGGAAAACTTACTGGGGCCAGCAAAGGAGCCCTCGCCGGACTGATCCTGGCCTTCCTGCTGTTGTCCCTGCTCCGCCGGCGCCACTACCTCCTCCTGTGTCCCCTTGCCCCTGGGGGAAGCTGATGTACAACATGAAAGGAAGACACAAACATAGATGATTGTTGTCAACCACATCAAACATTTAAAAAAAACAATAACAAATTATTTCGGGGGAATAGACAACAATTGCACTAAATTTATTGACCTATCTGATGTGGTCTACTAGGATACTGCTGGATTCGCGCACCGTCTACTTGGAAAGTTATGTTACTCACTAAACCAACTACAAAAAGGTTCTACTAGGACTGTCAGGCAGCACTCCGCAGCACGCGAAGTGACAGACACAGTCTGTCATGATCACCACCACTATCGCCTTCTTATTGGCAGGAGTACAAAGCAAGGACTGGACTTGGGTCTCTAATGTCTAGCATTACGCAGTTCTGTAAAGTACACTGATACATAATCATCACCCAGGCCAAATAAACGCAAAATTGAAAACAAGTAAGCATAGTAGCACCGCCAGTGAGCAGGCCAGCACCTGCAATCACAGAAGCTTTTGAAACATAATTTACCTGCAATGTAATCGGCAGCATTCTTGCTCTTCGGAAAAAACAAACATTTGCAATATGATAACATAGAACAGGAGAAAACAGAGTAGTGATTAAATAGCTACTACTACTCACCAAGCCCAGGGATCTCGACGCCTAGCAGGTCGAGCGGGTCGTGTTCCCTGTCCAGGACATCGGACCACCGGTGCGTCGCCTGGCTGTAGGTGCGCCGGACCCCAGACTCACGATACATGGCCCAGCACACCTTCCCCCATAGCCTTTGATGCTCCTGGAGCCCGTACCCGGCACCGAGCCTGCCGCAACGGTTTTGGGGAGGTGGCGCTGAACGGAGAAAATCAGTGCGGCCACCTCCTCCGCGCTGAAAATCTCCCGGGCTGTTACTGCTTCCCCCCTTAAGCGCCCGCGTGGGAGCCGGGTACCGGGTGCGGGACCCTTCCCCTTGCTCTTCCCGGGTCCCTTTGACATGGCCCTGGACAGCTCAGAAAAAAAAATAGGAAAGAATAAGAAAAAAATAAAGAAAAGAAAAGAGTTTAAAAAAGTTGCTTTAAAGTAACCAAAACTAGAAAAAAACACAAAATATAGATGTAGAAAAAGAGAGGGATAGATATTGAGTAAAAAAGATTAAAAAAAAGTACAAAGAAACAAAGGATTGCAAAGATTAGGGGAGGATTGAAAAAACATGCCCAGCACCATAGCAATGAATGAAAAACAAGATGGCCGCGCTCATTGAGGACCGCGTGGGTAAGTTTGCGCGATATTTCCCCCGCGAGCATGTAAAAATGCACGCGAACACGTAATGGCGCCCCACACACAACGCAAGCATGCAAATAGCGCCCGGAAACGGAAATACGCAACGCGGACAGGATGGCCGCACCCATGTACGACCGCATGGGAAACTTTGCAGTTGATGCGCTGCAAGCGGCCCGCGAACACGCAAAAAGCCCAGCGAACACGCCTCAAAAAAATCCGCAAATTCGCACGAATATGCTGATTTTGCAGATCGGGAATTTGCTTTCGCGCAAATTCGCGTAACGCGAATTCACAAATTTTGCCCATACTTAATTCAGACAGAGGTCAAATGTCAGTGTTTGTCTTCCAGGAATTTTGTTGTTTACTTTTCTTTCTCTGACTTCAAAGTGAGCGGATTTATGTGACAATCATGCTGGCTACTCCAGGTATGCGGTACCATGTTAATTTTTTTCTAACACAAAACAAAATTCAAATGTTTGCAAATGAACTGTGTAGATATTTAAAAATATGGAAAGCACAAATGAAGCATATTTTTTGATCATTAAGACTGAGGTGAAAACAAATATTTTATTGCGAACAAATCATTACACTAGGTGATGACATTTCCACACATTATCATTTGTGTGCTGTATACTTTTATCAGTAATACTGTATGTCAGTTCAGATGCAATGGTCATTCCAATTGAAGATGTGTTGTCTCTAATGGCAGTGTGCTACCATACCATGCATACTCCACCTTACCCAACTACGCTCTAATCTGCACCTCTCCAAAACTTGGCACTTTACTCTTCACCACTCCACACAACACCACTCCACACGGTGTCATTGCAATATGCTCTGTACCACTCCACACTATGCCATTCCACTCCACACTGCGTCTCTGCTCTCTACTCTGCACTACTCCACTCTGTGCCACTTTACTCGACGCCGCTCTGCTCTAAACCACTGTACTCTATACCAGTGCACTCTACTCCACACTACTCTACTCTGACTCTACGCCACTACACTCCACCTCGAAACAATCTACTATACGTCACTCTATTCCACTCTGCATCGCTACGATCTCCACAACTGCACTCTGCATCACTGTACTGCACATGAATATACTGTGGACCACAGCACCCCACTATATGCTACTCTGCAACACTAGACTCTACTGCACTCTATGCCACTCTACTTTACACCATTGCATTCAACGTCACTTTTCTCTGCACCAATCTACACCACTGCACTCTGCTACAATGCACTCTACACCACTCGGTTCCACTCTGCTCTGCGCCAATTTACTCTGTGCCACTGCACTCTACTCTGGACCCCGCCATACCACTTCACTCTATGTCAGTGAACTATATGTGAATGCACTCTACACCAGTGCTCTCTGCACCACTAAACTCTGCACACCACTATACTCTGCACACCACTCTACTGTATGTCACTCTAATCTACAGTGCACCACTTTACTCTGCCAGTACACTCTACCCCACTCTACTATGCACCCTGTGCCGCTGTACTACTGCAGTCTCACCACTGCACTCAACTCTACATCACTCCACTGCACTCTACGCCACTTTACCCTGCATCACTCCACTCTACGGCACTCTAATTTATTCTGCATCACTGCACACCACACCACTGCACTCTACACCTCTGCACTTTACCCTGCATCACTCCCCTCTACAATGCAACTTTCCTCTCAACCCTGCACCACTCCACATTGCAAAATATCATTCCACATAATTAAGTCCCTCACACACAATCTCACTCTACATATTTCTGACAATTAATACCATTAAATTACTATCAACATATTTCCACAGCACACCATGCAACATATTTCAACTATACAACTTCACACCAAACCATCTGATTCCACAACACAATATTCCACAACAAACAATTCAAAAACACCCCATGTCTACCTCACACTTCCACCAATCCTGTCATCTCTTTCCCACACATCCACTTCACCTTCCCGCACACTACCACTACCCCCTCATATTTCCCAATCCCACTGCGACCCTCTCATTCATCCCTCTTACTCCCTATCTCCTCTCTATACTGCCTGCTCCCACATTCTACCTTCCTATGCCACCTTATTCTGAGCACTTTTCCACCTCTCTGGGTTCCCCTCCCACTCATCCCACTCATTCCTCTCTCTCTCTCGTACTCTCTCTCACACCCTCTTCCCGCCTTTCTCATGTGGTTCACTTCAGGTCTTTGATCACAGTTTCTTTCCTGTGCCTTATCAAGATATCCATCCCGCAAACCCAGACGCTCCTTCTCTTCTTAAGTTGTCTTTTGTTTACACAGGAAATTCCTCTTTATGCATCTATGGCCTGCTCTACCCTTTTTTCTCTCTTCTCACATACTCTTTCTGCTACTCTGTCCGGAGTTCTTTGACCGCTTCGTGCACAAATTACTTGTCCCTCTCTATCTTGGTTTCTATCTATTCTGTGCAGCGCTTATCCCTATCTATTTACCATGCCACATTATTCCACTACACAAATGCACTACACACCACACAATTCCAACCCACCCAATTCCACAACTAACAGTTCCATTTCAAACCACATAATTCCACTCCACACTGCATACATCTACTCCACTCCAAACAAAAACACACATAAAAGACATTGTCACTTACAACACCGATAGTTCTAACTCTGGCAATTGCGAGACCGATTGCATTGCAAATGTTTGCTTCATATGCATGTCGGTTCAGGTTGTCGGCATTGCTGTCTCAGGCAGGGTGCGTGCAAGGCCATCACGCCAAGGTTCTCTCTCCTGGGCCACCTGGCACGTGAAGCATGCCTTGCCTTTTGTTGTGTTGTGCTCTCTCTTGTTCTTCTTTGATGATCATTCATCTGCCTTGTGGGCGGTGAGGACGCTCACCGCTCTTGCTCTGACGGAACCCCAGGCAGAACACAACACCACTGACTCTTGGAGAACCTTGATGAAGCTTCTAGCTTGATGCCACTGGTGGGCAGACAGGGGTGGAGAGTGAGTAAAAACAAAACATTTCCTCACCCGCTACAGTAGGACGAAATATTCATGGCAGTAGGTGGGCGAGGGGAGGACAGATTATTACGCATGTGCATTCATTTCCCTCCAAGGTTGAAATCAGGTAATCTGCAGTTAGTAAGGGTGTGTCAGATCTCACAGGCTGGCGTGCTGACAACAAGAGAAAACCGTAGCAGCATTTTGTAGATTTACATTTTTGAGCCTCGCGACTGAAGCTATAAAAACCTTTATGTTTCTGTCTATATGTAACTCGTTTAAAGTCAAAAGTGTGGAGTATGTGACTGAAGTCTAATCATATGTGATCATGTTTCAATATATCCACTCTTGGGCCATGCAACATATCTTAATTTATGTAGCACATTTAAAACTACTGTTTCTTGGTGTTATGGCTGAGTTTGTTCATTATGGGTATGCTACGAACATAGAAGTAAAACTTAACTTCCCCCCTCTTTGCTCAAGAACTGGAACTGTAGAATAATGGGATTTGAAGAAGGAGAGGATGTGGCAAACTGCTGAATGGCCTAAAAACCTCAAATCTGGTAAACTGGGTTCGGGTCTCTGCAACGACGCCCCACATCCTGTGATTCTGGGCAAATCACATAGGGCCTAAGTTACAAAAAAATAGCGCAGTGCATCACAACACCCATTTCGCTGTGCCGAGCTGCGTCTTTTTTAAAGCACATGTTTGAGTCATATTAATAGCAATACGACGCATCTGTGTGCTTTCCCATGCGCTGGTGCACAATGGGCTGTCATGTGCCAATGCAGGCACTCGAATCATGTTGCAAGGGTGGCTGCATTGCAGGGATGATTGTTTTTGCGCAGGAAGGGGCACCATGAGGTTAAGGTGTCTCTTCAAGCACAGAAACAGTCATTCAACTCTTTCTATGCTCTTTCTATTACTTAGAAAGAGGAAAAAACTAGGAGAAATACTTTTACTTCTCCTCTTTGCGCTACTCCTACGGCTCACATAGGGAGGTGAAGGATATGATGCATTACCAACTTTACAAAACTTTGTAAATCTGGGAACATGGCAGGTTCCATGGATGTTGTGTGAAAACATCCACAGCAACACCCATGGAAGGCCACTTTCATGCAGAGTAATGCGTAAAAGGGGCGTAAAAGGGGCCCATATTTACAAGGCCTTGAAAAGTCATGCAGGGTGACTTTACGTGGCTGTGTAAATATAGGCAGGTACACTGCTGATGTGTCAAAAAAAGTGATGCACTGGTGGCGCAATGGCCTTGTAAATGATGCCTTCGTAGTCACTGTTACAACACACCATTTCACGAAAAGTCATCCTTAAATACTCTTTCTCAGGGAATGCCATTGCTATTTGCAATGCTCTTGTCCCAGACACACACATATGACTTGCTTCACAATTTCTGATCTTAAAATCTAAGCATAAAGACCATTTTTGCTGATAACCTGTTTGGTCTCAGTCTGAATCAGGTTTGTGCATAGCCTTTCCCCTGGTCTTGTGTTAAATGTACTGTTAAACCAAAGATTCTGTCACCACGATTGGGTCTATTGGCGCTACAATAAAAAACGCAAAAATAAAAAACAGAGATATAAAAAATGAAGCCCAAAGAGGAATGAACGTTTACATAAACTACATTTTGTGGGAGAGGGGAAATCGTACACAACTAGTTCAGAGTGAGGAATTCACATTTCTGGAAAGCTGGTGCCCCCTAGTGGAACAGAAACGTATAAACTAGGGAGATATAGACTTCTTGAAGTATGGATGGACAATGCTTTCGGACACGTAATATAGTGGGGGGGTACAAAATAAATGAGACCGGCCTCTCGACAGGAGTGCCTAAAAGGGCGGGCTTTGTATCCGCGCAAATGGCTTCATGGGGGATGCAATATTATAATGACAGATTGTTTGAAAATAGCCAAGTTGCAAAGGAAAAAGAAACACTAGGGTAAAACCAGTGCTTAATTTGTGCCGGTGCTTTCCGGTGCTTAGCACCGGCACTTACTTCTCAGGGCCGGGTCTACAGCGTCTGCTGCACGTGACGTCACATATGATGTTGATGATTTATATTAACTTCACTCCCTCAGCGCAGAGTGTTGTTCTTGTCTCCCAAGTCCCTTCAAAGAGTCTTGCAGCTATGGGAGCCTGAGCGAAGAAGATTCTGACAGCGTTACTGCTTTGGCGGCCCTTAGTTAAGTGTTTCCGGTGGTTGGGAGCTGATTAGGCAATATGGGCTGCATTGGTTGAGCAGGTGCAGGGTCTGTGCGGCAGGGTCTGTGCGGCAGCCAGGCAGCGTGAGCAGATTACAGATCGCCACGCCCCAACACGCCCACACACCACGAGTCATGAGCAGCATAGAAGTGAGCCCGCCAATGTTTAGGGGAAGCAGCAGCACCACCAGGCCTATATCAGTGAATTAAGGCAATGCCCCGGCCCACCATGTAACCGTAAGTAAGTGCCGGTAGCCATGCCCATTGCCAAAGGAATGCTGCTTTTTTATTTGTTTAGCGTGGTGATGTGACGGTGATTTGATGATGCTGCGCCACTGCCTCTGCCTGGCCTAGTAGCGGCCGCCGGCTGTACTCTCTCATATATCACGATGAAGGGCCCGGCCGGGGTTAAGTTAAAGGTCCTGCCCGGCGCCTGAAGTTTCCTCCAGACTCCCGCTCTCCTAAATAGTTTGCTGCTTCAAAGCTATGTATCAGTTAGTGAAAGCAGTGCCTCGGCCCACCACGAAACGGTAATAATCATAACCAAGTACTGTAGCCATCCACACTTGCGTTAAAAAGTGTTCTTTTGTTTAAAGTGTTCAGTTTTAAATCTGTACTTTACTAAGGGACAGGGGTGCTTGGTAATTTGGCTTCGTGCAGAAGAATGTGAAATGACTTTATTTTAGAACTAAACAAAGAAATAAACAATCCCACCCCCTCAACCAACAAAGAGACAGACAACCTTTCGACATGTTACGCATTTATCAGGCTTTATTGAAAACAAATTTACAAGAAAGTTGAATCCCAGTGTGGACTGAGGCAGTAGTGTCTTTGTGCAGACCCTTTGGGGAGGTTTCAGCGTCACCAACGTACAAGGAGTCTGCACCACCTGGGGCAGTGTCCAACGCAGCCTTACTACTACTGGTCTCCTCTGTTAAAGGTGGGCGCACTCTGACAACATAGGTTTCCTTTCTGTTGAACCACGAAACATTCCTACTGGGTGCTGCTCCAGGACCCCCTGGCGCAGACGTTCAGGACTAAACACTAGGAAGAGATTTTACACTGGGCTGCGACGGAGACTGCAACCCAGAGCTTGTAGTGGGTATCTGGTATTACTGCAGTAGTACGATATCCTGCAGATGTAGATGCACTAAGGGAAACATACAGTCTTTCCGCCAGTGGGGTATGCTCCCACATTAAACTTCAAGACTGGCCTAAATAAAATACACCAAGAAAAGTCAGCATGGAAACAAAATGGCACAGAGCCTAGTTTTTGAACTGCATAAGATGGTGGATAGCTTGGGGGAGGTCAGGAGTCGGGACATAAAGACTACCTAACACCCTCTCGGGCCTACATGAACACGTCACTACAAGCTTTGCTTTGTACAGGCTTTTGGAGGGTTCACATAGGGTGCCAGCCCTGGCCTATATGGCGACATCAACACCAGTGTTTGCTGCATGCTGCAGCCATCCAAATATGAGGCTTCTAGCATGACTTTGGAGGTCTGGATGACGTTCTCACTCTCAAACCCACTAGTAAGCAGCCACCTTCCTTTAAATGGGTTGCTTGTCACCTGCAGGTCCAAAGTGAAAAGGGCAGTAGAATATCAGGGTCCTGGGGGCTGTAGCAGGTGAGTGTAGTTTGACATGAACCACTGCCCTGCCTCAGCCAAATAATTTGTTCTCTGCGTTTACCTATGCATGCCTGGGGTGTATAGACCAACGGATTGAGGTTCCTGCTTGCACTGCCTTGGAAGACTTTTAGCTCCAGTTTATTATGTCAATACAACTTACTAAAGGGCCACCCTTTCCCTTATAGGCTAGTGAGTTGGGCCTTTAGCAGCAACAATAATTCGGATTGGGAGAGGTGGGGGGGGGGGCTTTAGCAGCAAGTATAGACATTGACATCAGTATACAATCTCTGGTCCAGGAAGCAGCTTGGTTAAATCGCAGCAGAGGCTGGATGAGTGAATAGGGAACAGCCAGGCCTTGAAAGTGCTCTTCTCTTGGCAGCAAGGCTCGCAGTGGAGAGTTTCATTTGCCAGGTAGTGAAGTCCTTCTGCTCTCGTTGCAATGCACCCTTCACCCAGTGACACTGATACCCGCTGCATAGCTGCCAAGGTGTCAAATTCCTATGAGTGCCATTTTCATAATTTCAGTCAATTCAGTGTAATTATGAGTGACATTTCAACGACTATGAACCAGTAGTACTGCCTGATTGACACTTTCTGGCAAGCAAAATCAAGCAATGAAGACAAGAGATTAGAAACATATAAATATCAGACATTGCACCCATTTGTGCATCAAGATTTTCTGAATCATATGTTTTGAGCTGAATCATCACCCTTTATTAAAGCAACCGCTACATTGTGTTCCTAAACAGGGCGTTCCATGTCCGTGATTGCTCAACACCTTTGAGCGATGTTTGTAATATTTAGGACAAGGTTATGGTAAAAATGTACTCTATTTTGCTCCGGAGAAAAAATCTTTCTCTTGCGTGGCCTGCAACAAAACCAGAGTCCAAACTATCTATGCTACTTTAGGCCTCTGACTTTTTACTCCTGAAAGCCATTACATTGAAGTGTTTTTCAAATGTGTACATTTGATATGTTAAGTACGTCTGCACAGGTGTTCAAGCCAGAAAATAGATGTAAAGTAATAACCCTTCAAAACACACCTGGTAGTAGCTACAACACAAAGCTGTTGCTGGACGCTCAACAAAGAATCCCTACAAGCACAAGCATCTCTGGGATAGGCTTGGGCTAGCTTGCAGTTTCACTCTTACCATTAAACACAGGCCTATATGTTGCCCTCAAAGTGCCCTTGAAGTCTTGACCCAAAGCAAGGGTCTGCTTTTCGGATCTGGGAAAGTCTGAATTTTCCCCATTTCGAGGGAGGCCAGCTCACCTTGTCAGCCCGTTCCTGAGATTGCCTTAAGTTAAAGTGCCAAGCCCTGGAGGTACCAAACATACCGGATGCGACGGCAGGAGTAGGATCCCCTCGATACAACTTGTCTTAATAACAGGACTAGCTTTGCTTCAGAGTCCTACGTCTAGCTATCTTGAATTGTTACTGCTGCTTCGTAGAGCTATGCCTACAGTCCTATCATTAACAACTAGTGATGTTTGGTAGCTACTCAACTCTCCAAAGCATCAGCCGATAAGCAGAAATTCTAACACAACACTGGAAAGAGCAGGAAGTTGAGACACTTGGGGTTGGTGAGTTTAGGATTGTGGAAAGATTTGGTTCATACAGTTCACCAACACCACCTCAACAAGCAGTGGTCTTCAAAATGCTCCACTTGCTGCAACATACCTAACCACACCCTCACCACTTCCGCCGGAATGGGCAAGGCTCATTTGCCATGTTTGCCTTTAGCGTGATGTTTGGATTTTTCATAATCTTGACTTCTTCAGTGATGTAACTTTGAGGGCAGCACCAACACTTTGAAAATGGTTCCAGCACCACTGGCTTGGGTGCCTTTGTTTGGCATTTTCATACTTTCTGGCATGGGTGCCTTTGTTTGACGTTTCCATGCTTTCTGGCTTGGGTGTCTTTGTTTATCTGTTTAGAGTGTTTTCTGAACATTTTGGTTTATTTTGTCACATAAGCTACGTAAAAGTTGTATCTTTGAACTCATAGTCTGTTAAAAAATGCCATACTTTAGTATTGTCCTTTCCCTAAATCAGCACATAGAGCACTGGAATTGTCCCTTTTCAATGCATTAGTGATTTTAGCTAATGTATTCCAAAATTGTTCTTTAAATGTACGTTTGATTTGAATCTTTAAACATTTTCACAGGACAGGGGAACCTCTTATCAAAAGCTTACTTTGAGGAAGGCTCCCTTACTGAAATTCCGATCGGGTATTTCATACAACTGTTATCAGTGCCAGTTGATAGTGGGTGAAGTCAGTGGAGGAAGTGGGTGGGGCCGGAGAAAAGTAGGTGTGGCCTCTGACAAACATTTTAGCACCTGCACTTCATATTTTACAAATTAAGCACTGGGTAAAACGTGAGGGTTGTGTCATCGTTACAGGCCTCTTTCGCATCCAGCAAGGCTAATAAAGTGACAGACACACAAATATACAGGGGTTATTTATTAGAGCCTTGTATCACTTTTTACACCACGTAAAGTAGTACATGTGTGATGAAGGGCTCTGAATCAGATTTATGTAGCCATGCAAAGCCATCAGCCTGACTTTTTGAGTGGCCTCACTAATCTTTTTTGTTTAAAATCTTTTTTTATTGAAAAATTCAACATAAAAACAATACAAACCAAAGCATGTGCAGTGCAGTGCAGTCAACAACAATTTTCAGTAATCGCGATATATTAGTGCAGTAAAAGACAAAACGTCACACAGGGTCTACAAAGTAATCACATGTCACAGTTCCCATTGTCTTCAAAACATTACAGAGTCTCATCATCAATTGCCCACGGGGGAGTATCGCTGAAAGGGGTACATAGCAAACCTCTACTCTCATTCCAAAGGCCCCAGACTTGTGTCTATTTACGTGGGCATCCCTTGCTCTTGTAGATAACCCTTTCCGCTTGCATACACCAGTCCATATCTGACTCCCAGTCAGTAGTCCTTCAGTGGTCCTCCATGTCTGCTGCGTCATGAGGGATCTTCGGTAAAGATAAAATAGCTTTGTGACGGGAATGAAAAGAAGATGAATAGAAAAAAAAGAATTTAAAACGGCTGGTCGGCAGTTTTATCTGCAACATCCAAACCTCATTGCCAAAGGATCCAAGAAAGGGCTCTTTACACCGGAGCTGCTGTCGCCCCAGGAGGGGCTCACCGTCAAGGGCCGTGCTGCCAAGAACTGCTGTGGGGGCATTTTGAGCACAACGCACGGGACTCGAGCGACCAGGAGTCCGTGCGTCCCACCACCTGTGCTGCAGCCCGCCCACACGCCCATAATCCTTATTTAACCACTTCACTCCCCGCTGCGCGGGACATGCCGGGCAAAGCCCGGGCAAAGGGCGGGCCGTCTGTGGCCGTCCAGGGCTGGGTGAGGCAGGGCAGGGCCCCCCCCCTAAGCTCTAACCTAAGACACCATATTTGCTGGGAACAAGGTACTGTGGGGCTTCGAAGGGGGAAGCGGGGACAAAGACATTGTTCGTCGGTGTCATATCACTGCAGTTACAATTTGTTGAGTAATGACTACCATCTGTAGTGATAAATGGGAAAGAGGAAGGCTACTGAGGGGGGCCTTTCCCAAGTGCAGTCAAAAAAGGGTAAAAAATCTAAAAAATCAGCTCTTGCGGCCACTAACTGTGCTCTTGATAGAATCGAAACCATTGTTAGGGACTGTGAGGAGGTTCTGACTGGGGGCCCAAATACGAATCTTGCTGGACCACTTGACCCTCTCTCTGATGCCTTACTTCTACATCGTAAAAAAGTGATCCCTGCTATCTTCAATAAAAAAGCTCCCTACATACCTCCGATTTGTGAAGTTCATAATCCCCTTGAAGGGCCATCAAACCTCCCGGCCCCTCAATCCAGCGAGAAAACATTACAAGACCTTGGCCCTGAAGGGGAGGAGGATGAGTTATCTCATAGCCTGGGTATCGACTGTTCTAACAGATTTGCAGTCCTGGAAGGCCGTTCGAGCGACCTTGTTGAAGCCCCAACGGTTGGTACTAAGGCTTTGGAGTTAACTATTGCTGGGGGGGGGGGTTGTGCGAACTATTCCTATTTAAACAGGTTGTTAATGAAGAAACTAGAGGAATTAGAGAATGATTTGGATTTTATTAAAAACACCTTAAAGGGGGTTGTCAACACCCAGAAACTGGCCACGTGTAATGACTCGCAAGCTATAGCATCCTTACCTCCACCTAGGATTATTAAAAATGGGTTAACTGCTCCCACTACACCACCACAAAAAGGGGAGGGCAGAGTGGGCCGGAGTCTAGTGCAGAAACATTCTAATGAAAATAGGGCAGTAGGGCAACCCAAATCGAGACCCATGCGGGAATGGTGAAATCCAGATCGGGAGAAGACATGGGCAGCGGTTCCAATTTAATCAAAGAAAGTACTACAGGAGGAATGAACGTAGGAACCAGGAAGGTCATTCTGCCTATCCATTATCCTCCCTTTAGATTCAACCCTTTAGTTGTCTATATGACGAAAGTTCCAAAGCTAGGTGCAAGTGTTACGGAGGCGGTTCAAAATAAAGCTATACACTGGCTGCGTCACGTGAGGGGGTGTCGTTCTATTATCAGAGAAGATATGGCCGTGGTGGAAAGAATGACCCTCCCCAGTTCTTTGACTGATTGTATTAAAATTGAGTTATACAATAGGGAAATTGCAGAGAATTTGCTGGCCCTTGAGTTCCGGTCTTGCCCTCCCAAACACTCAAATATTCAAATCAGACACATGCCACTCTGGTCTCTTATTGGGGAACAGGTCGACTCTGTGCTTAATAGTGTGGATTGACTACCTAGTAATAGCGTTGTTGTCCCGCCCCTCTTTATAGAATCACCTGCACCTGAGAGAAAAGAGACCTTTCCATCTATAGTGCAGTTGACCCCAGGTTCCCTGGGTGATGCATCCTACGAACAAGCTATCCGGGGCACCTCTCTTGTGGAGAGTGGGACTGCTAAAGTAATCAAGCTCCTTTCCTGGAATATTGCAGGCCTTGAGAAAAAGATGGTAATCCCGGAATGGAATGGTTTCATCTCCAAACACGACGTTTGCATGTTTCAGGAAACAAGGAGCATGACCCCCTTATACAAGTCAGGGTACACTACTTTTTTTATCTCAGCAACAAGCTCAGGTAAAGGCCGGCCAGCAGGAGGCCTTATTATTTGGGTTAATGTGGCACTGAACTGGTCCATTAAAATGAATGAGTCCGGTTCTGTAGACATTCTACATTTATCAATTAAAGAGTCCAAGAATAATTTTAAGGTGGAGCTTTTTAATGTGTATGCTCGAGGCACGCCGGGGGCCCAAATATCGGGTACTATCTCACTCCTAGACTAAGCCCTTGCAGGTATCCTGCCATGGGCTAAAGTGTTGGTGGGAGGAGACCTAAACACTACTTTTGAGCCCCTGAGTGAGGATGATTTTTTGGGAACCAGTGAGGAGGATGCAAAATACTCTATACCCCTGCTGTCCCTGCCCCTAATAAAAAAGTGGTCACCCAGGGCGATCCACACTAACGCCCTTACTACTGAATATAATCTTCGTGCTCTAAATGGTAGAACACTATCTGACCCAGAAGGGGCTAATACCTATAATAGAATTGGTTGCCCATCGCGGATTGATTACTTACTACTGGATATGCTCTCATGGGGGACCTTGTGGATATGGAGATTAAACAGTCACAGGATAGCGACCATAATCCTTTATGTATGGCAATTAGATGGGGAGCTACTGGAGATGCTCCTAAAGCCCCATTTGTGTCATCAAAAGAAGTAGTCCCTTCTAACAGCAATCATAGACTTAAATGGAATAGGATTGCAAACCAAAAATACATACTAGATTGCATTAAAGAAACAGTAGATCGAGGAAATATAGATCTTGACATTCTGAATGCCTCCCCGGACATTAAACAGAGCTCCCAGGCAAGCAATCTTTACAAGGAAATGGTGGAGAAGTTGGGGTTGTTTTTCTCCGCAAATGTCTCAAAAAGTAAAAATAATAAAGGCTCCAAGCAGGGGAACCTATGGTATAACCCTGTATGTAGGACAAAGAGACAGGCAATATCCCTAGCACTACGGTATAAAAATATGGAAGGAGTAAGAGAGGCTAGGAAGGACTACAACAGTATCTTAAGGGTGGCAAAACGGGAATGGGAGGAAGACCATTGGCAAAATTTAAAACTTGCAGCTCAAGCAAGAGACTCTTAATAGTTTTGGGACCTAATTAACATCTCCAGTAGGAAAGGCTCAGATCCCATTGCAAACCACATCACCGCTCAACAATGGCATGCCCATTTTTCGAACTTATACTGTGATGATGGGGTTTTGGAGTTGGACCCAGAGCCTATAGCTGTGCCCTTCCAGGAATCTAGCTTGGGAAGCCTTCCTGACCCAGACCCCTTCTCCCCTAAAGAGGTTGAGCAAGCCAATAAAAACATGGCCCCAGGCAAGGCTGCCGGCCCGGATGGCCTGCCTGGTGACCTACTCTTACACGACCCAGTGACCTGGACTGCATACATAAGTCTCTTGTTGAACTTAATTGCTCAGGGCCAGGATGTCCCGGAGTCGTGGCAGATGGCCGAAGTGGTGACAATATATAAGAAGGGGGATAGAGAGGACCCGGCCAACTACAGGTCGATTAGTTTAATCGACGTGGTGCAGAAGGTAGTTGGCAGGGTCATTGTCTCCAGAATGGGAGCATGGCTGGAGGAAGGAAGTATTCTGTCACACTTCCAGGCAGGTTTTAGGCGGGGGATGGGTACGATGGACCAGGTTTTCAGATTCTTTGCGGTTTTCTGGAAATCTGTGTCCATCGGGAGGGGTTCCCTTTACCTGGCCTTTATTGACCTGAAAACCGCATTTGACCTGGTGCCCCGTAATAAAATATGGCAAGTGCTGCACAACATGGGTTTCCCGATCTACCTCCTAGAATTAATAAAGAGACTTCACAAAGGCAATTATGCCAGGATTAGATGGGGGAGCCAGGGAGACCTGACAGAGAGGGTGACTGTGAATAGAGGGGTGCGCCAGGGCTGTGTGAATGCGCCGACTGTTCTCCCTCTTTGTGAATGGGGTGGTGGACCATTTGAGGGAGGACCCGGCCGACGCCCCAGTCCCGGCGGGAGAAAAAACACCCACCCTTCTCTTCGCAGATGATACCCTCCTGATTTCAAAGACACCAATGGGCCTCCAGAAACTTCTGGATAAATTCAGCTTCTTTTGTGTAGAGCGTGGCTTAACCATCAACACCTCCAAAACAAAGCTGATGGCACTGTCCTCATCCAAAAAAGTAAAAAGGTTAAACATCTCACTTAATGGGGCGCCTCTGGAGGTTGTCGAGGCTTTCGACTATTTGGGCATAAGAATTAATAATAAAATGACTTGGAACTCCCATGTCTCGAAAATGCTCCTGAACCTCAAGAGAGTGGCAGGAGCTATCGCACGAGACCATTGAGGCTCGACCAGCAGTCCTATAGCCCCAGCACTGGCAGTCTATGAAGGGAAGGCGTTGGCCTCAGCAGTCTATGGCTCCGAACTTTGGGGGTTTGAGAACATCCCGGAACTGGTTAGGGCAGAGAACAAGTTTTTTCGAGATTTGGTCTTGCTCCCAGCCTCAACTCCTCTAAAACCACTTTTCCTTGATTTGGGCAGACGCTCAATCAAGGATATAGTCCGCCTGCGCCCTTTGTTGTTCTGGGTGCGCTTGCGAAGATCAACGGATCTAGTTAATTACGCTGCAGCATTTGATGAACTCATCAGCTTGGGCGGCTGTGGTAAGATTTGATGGCTGAGCAAACTGAAGGAGTTGGTCACGTGGTTAGGATTGGGTGAGCTTTGGCTGACTCAGTCCCCCCCACCAAAAAGTGTTGTCAAGAAATTGTATTGGGACTGGGTTCTGAAGGAGGAACTAGAGGGACAGAGGTGGGGACCTTTGACCGATCAATTTCTGAACAATAAGTCTGCCAGGAAGTTCGAACCATTTCTGGATTTTATCCAATCACCTGGCGACAGAACACTTTTCTTAAAATTCAGATATGGAAGCCTACCATTAAATTCATTTACTAGAAAGTGGAGACCTTCCCACCCTGACCATACCTCATGTCCATGTTGCCCATGCCCCAAAGAGTCCTTAGCACATTTTATATTCGCCTGTAGAGCCTATAGGGGTGCAAGAAGACGGTGGCTTAGAGGAATTTGTAGGGAGCTTGGCTTCAGACAGCACCTTAACGCCCTGCGCATTCTTACAACAGATGTTTCATCATTGACTTTGGTGTGTGGGGTCGCGAAATATTTGGGAAGAGCGTGGCAGATAAGATCTAAGCAGCTAAAGATGATTTCAATTGAGGGTGCTAAATGATATCTCAGGTTAACTGTGTCTGACTATGCTGCTATTCTATTTCTAATAGTTTTACTGGTTCACCCATTTTTAATTGTATATATGTTTTTAATGCACATACAATTTATATCCTGTTTTGCATGAATTTTAAGGGTTGTTGGTACTTGAAATTGGCTTTTACTTTTATGATAAATGTTTTTTATCAAATAAAGTACTACAACAACAACTTTGGCTGAACCACTCCCTTCCATGTTCTGGCTATATTGCACTTCGCCAACATACATCCCAGCGAAACCCACAACCTCTCAGTGCGTGACAAATCTGTAGCGTCCCAGACATTAAGGAGACAAAGCCGGGGGAGATGTCAATGAGCTTATGACATATCCGGGACAAAGCAGATACAACCTTTCCCCATTACTTCTGGAGTATGGGGCATTCCCACCATTGATGTAGGTAGGTACCGGTGCGACCACATCATCGGGGACAGGCCGGAGAGTCAAGAACCCCCATCTTAACAAGCACTGAGCTAGTGTAGTAGGCTCTGTGGAGTAGTTTGAGTTGCATGAGTTTGAAACGAGAACAGATCGCCACCTCATGGGGAGAAGTCAGGGCCTTCCGCCAATCTTCATCGTCCATGTCCCCTACATCATCTACCCATTTTGTATGCAGTCTGTCCTGGGTATCAGATGTTTTCTTGGAGGTAATAATCCAGTAGTCTGTTTTCTAAGGGCGAGGAGACCGGCAGGTCTGTTTCTTTAGGTATTACTTTATGTAACGTGCTACAGGCCTGAAGGTGGCGAAAAGTTTCCATCCCTTGTAACTGTGACATAATGTCGGGCAGGGCGATGCCACTGTCTTACCAGCTTTTAGTGCGCTTAGCCAGGGCGATTCGGGGTGTACTGTTATTCCAAAGCAAGGCACGTACCTCAGAGTCAATTGACTGAAAGTAATGAGGTGGAACCAAATGGGGCGTGCTCTGTAGGGCATATAAAAAATGTGGAAGCACCATCATCTTAAGAGGGCAGCTCTGCCTAATAGTGTAAGAGGTAGTGTTTTCCAGTGTTGCACGTCAGCTCAAAGGCGACACAGGGGAGGTACGAGATTTCACTAATGGAAAACTGGAGAATTGATTGCGATATATATACCTACATACTGAAAGCCATCTGTAACTATTTTGGCTTTGCAACCAGCAGGTAGTTGGGCGGTCCCCGCTCAAAACGTAGATCAATGATTTATCCCAATTAATAGTGTAACAGGAATATTTTTGAAAGAGGGTACAAATATGCAATACCCGGTGAGAGAAATTGTATTCATCCAATCTACTGACCAATTGAGAACCCTAGTAAGGGGGTCTCCCCTAATCCAGAGAGCCAGAGGCTGAAGAGCTAATGCAAAGAGTAGAGGCGAAAGGGAGAAGCCCTGTCTTGTACCCTTCCCAAATCAAAGGTTGCTGATGGACCTCCGTTCACCATAATCCGAGCTAGGGGCCTAGAATAAAGAAGTACCCAGGAAAGAAACCGGTCCCCAAACCCGTATCTTTCAAGTGCGGTAAATAGGAAAGGCCACTCTATCATATTGAAAGCCATTTTGGCGTCTAAGGACATAATCACTGGGTCCTTTTGTATGGCGCCTATCCAGGACTCCGAAAAGGCGGCGGAGATTCAGAGCAGTGTTTCTAGCGGGCTTAAAGCTGGATTGGTCTGGGAGTATCAATTTGTGAAGATAAGGCGAGAGATGCAAAGCCAGAGTTTTAGCTAGAATTTTGACTTCTGGATCTAGGAGGGAAATAGGTCTGTACGAGCTACATGTCTCAGGGGGGTTTACCCTTTTCGTGTATAACTATAATATTCACTAGTCTCTGCTTTTCAGGCAAGACACTCCTAGTTACGATCTCCTCATACATTCGCACTAGGAATGGGGCAATCATAGAGGTGTTGGTTTTGTATAGTTCGATTGGGAGGCCACTGGGGCTCATGGCCTTTCCGGACTGGAGTGCGCCAAATGCTTTAGACACCTCCTCAGTTGTCAAGGTAGTGTTGAGATCTTTTCTATCGTGGGTATTCAAAATGGGTAGAGGCAGAGTGGCCAGCAACTATGCCACCACTCACTGGGTGGATGCCAGCGTAGTGGTGTAAACCCACTTGAAATGGTCGGCGATGCCCTCGAAATCCCAGCTCTATCCTGTAGCTTCGCGCCTCCCTGGTCTATGATCTCAGGCACCACCTGTTGGCTATCTCCCTCTTGTCAAGCCACGCTAACAACTTACTGGCCTTATCACCGATATCGTATACACAATGTTGAGTGGCCCGATAATGTGCCCTAGCTGCATTCTACACGGTGTCTCTGTTTTATTGATAATGCGTGCATGGTATCTGGTGAACCTGATGCCACCAAATCACTTTTGAGAAGGGCAACCTCTTTTTCAATCTCCTCCAGTTGTTTCCTTTTTTCTTTTCTATGACCCACTGCTGCTGCCACCCCGCAACCACGGATCACCATCTTATATGCCTCCCATAAGGTTACGTCTGAGTCAACAGAACAATAATTTTCGGCAAAATAGTTTTTGGTGGCCTCAGTCAGATTGTCTCTTATCATCGGCAACCTAAGGTACCAAGGGTTAAGGACCATTTTATGACGTGTGGGGGTGGAACTCCACCATAGTAAGTCACAATTGGGGAGTGATCCGGGATGCCCCTGGGAAGGAAGGAGATCTCGTCGAACATGGAGAGCTGATGGCTTTGCAAAAGAGATAGTCTAAGCGGGAAATACTCCTGTGTACCCCAGAGTGGAAAGTATATTACTCAGGCGTGGGGTTGCATATCCTCCATAAATCTATCAGGCCCAAGGCCCCAAGGAAATCTCCCAATAGCTTCTCTGGGGTTCCCCTCATCTGGGTGGTAGTCGGTCCATATCTCCATTCAGGGCTGCATTACAGTCTCCCACACCAATACTTCACCCTCATGCAGGCTCAACAAATGTGGACCCAGGTCAGTCAAAGGTGAGGAGTGAAGTCTGGGGACGTATAGGAAAGTCACATTAAGGGACCTACCCTCCCACTGCCCTGAGGCTGTGACAAATCTGCGAAAGTGGGTCACGAGTAACCTTGTGTATCTGGAAGGGGAGTGAACTGTGTGGCAGAATATCCCACCCCCTGGATCCCCAAACACAACCGGCATGTGCCACCAACTTATATCCCCATCTATTGAGTCCGCAGTAGGAGGTACCCTGGATATGCGTTTCTTGGAGTAGCACGAGGTCAGGGGCCTGTCATTTCAGATATTGCAATACTATTCCCCGCTTAATTTGATCTCCCAAGCCGTTTACATTCCAAAAGAGTAATTGAAGGCGGCCCAATGGTGGAGCCGCATTATGCTCAGTACTCATTTACACATGGGTCAAGGGGTCCTCCCTCAGGAAGGACAACAGAAAAGCAATAATGAAGATCCATCTTAGTCCCCCCCTATGAGAGATAGCGTTTGACACATTGCACATATGGTCTTTGGAAGACTATTAATCACATTGCTGACGACCCAAGGTGCATTGAAGGAGACACCATCTGTTAGACTGCACAAAACACATACTATAAATCTGCAACAAAACTTATCAAAACTCCCTTGAACCCACCCCACCCTGCCTCCCTGCAACGTGGACATAGAACTGCCCAACCCCCAATTTTTCAGATCGCCTGTGTACCCAAAACAAGTATACTCTGTGAAGGGGAACGCTACACAGCCGAGACTACCCAAGAATATAGCCTCCTTCCTCTGTGATAACAACAATGTTGGCCCAGAATATGATGCGTTAAGAACAATAAACTATATCCGATGTGGAACTTATATAACCACCATTAGCAGTCCCACCCTTAACAGCAGCACATAGCAGTGGAACCAGTACCATGATACCGACTGGTCGTTTCACACAAATACTATAAGTGGAAGAAAGATTCAAACATCAACCATTCATTCTCAGATTATAGTCACCCCTGCCCTCTTGGGGCCAGCAGCTACACATAATCCCTAAGACACATCGAGGGTCCCCACTGTTCATAAGAGGTAGGTCAGGCCACAGCTGTAGGTTGAATCCGACGGATGATCAAACACCTTCGCCTCGGTCAGCCCTCTCCAAACGGCCATCTTGTCTCTGCATTCGACTGGGAGAGGAATAACTGTGCTCCGGAGGATCACCAACTTTCCATCCAGTCCCAGGTTTCCTGCGGAGTCTTGAAAAACCATGACGTCCCGTCTGCCTGCACTCGCAGATTGGCCGGAAAGAGCATTGGGGACTTCAGATTGTGACCGTCGAGCGTCCGCTTTACTTCTAGAAAGAATCTGCACTTCTGTTATAACTTCTACGTGAAGTCAGGAAAGAATGTAATGGTTGAGTTCTCAAAATTGAGTGGTCGGGCGGCCCTTGCAGTTTGGAGGATGATATCTCTGTCCCGGAAATTGAATATCCTAACCAATATGGGACGCGGTGGAGCGCCTGGCCTCGGGGGGCCCCCGGGCACTCTGTGAGCACGCTCCACTAAAAAGTATTGTGAGAGGGTCCGAGATTGTAGTTGGTTTGAATTAAGTCCTCGACAAAAAGGTCAGTGGCTCTCCCCTCTGCCCTTTCGGGAACCCCCAAAATTCCCACGTTATTTCTACATGCGCACCCTTCATAATCCTCCAGCTTAGCTTCAAGGTCCGATGTTTGGGCCTGTAGTCGTTTGACCGTAATCTCAAGTGTTTTCATTGAGTTTTGGAGAGTTCAGTCTGAATCTTCGGTCGCCTTGACTCTTTCTTGCATATTGCGGAGGTCGGCACGTATACGGGTGACTTCAGTCGACACCGTGTCTATCTTTTGTTCCAGCGCCGAACAGACCCCCTGAATGGCTTCTATTACATCTACCATCGTTGGGGTCCCCTTGTTGGTTTGCTGCTTTGCTTCAAGTTTGTCTTGCTTCCCATCCGCAACATCAGGCTTAGAGTGAGCAAATTTTGCCAACTTCATGAGGTGGGTCTGTCCGGAACCTATAGCGGGGGCCATTGCTTTGGGGCCAGATGTCGGGTTAAGACCCCAGATACAAAGAATAGTGGAGGCCCAGATGCTGGGGGTAGATTAGACCAATAACACGGAGAAACTATGAATGCACCATGCTCCATTACCACACACCAGGAGTGCTCCACTGCAGCAGGGGCCTCAGAGATCTGTGTCCAGCAATAGTGACGTGGCTTCCCACTTGCAGACCATGATGGCCGGGATATGAGCCTCTCATCGTCAGTTACTTGTGCATGGTCTTGCAGTGCTCTTGTGGTCTTGATAGAGCAGCCCTTAATCACCCAGGCAGCACCACGACCAACAGTGTGCTTACTGACATCTGGGAGATATGGGGGTCATGAAGGCAGCAGTCCCTCAGCATGTTTCCACCTTGTATTATTTCCAATGAGGCCACACGATGGCCTGCCATCTACAATGGGAGAGGGCGCAATGAGGAGCTACAAAACTGGGCTGTTGAGTGGAAGAATCAGTCACTCCTCCATATATTTATACTCTCGGATCACGCCCATCCCTCAAGATGTGGATGCAGCAACAAAATTATGTAGAGGGCGGGTGGCACTCTTCATTCCATCCAACTTTTATTTCTTGAAAACAATCAACTTTGGTATTCAGTGCACACATAGTCTCTGACATGGTTCTGTGTTATGGCGAAGACCATACTTCTGGCTCCGCCTTCTCCATTTTGGCTGCCACCCACCAAGGTGTCAATTCGAGGTTCCCCTACACACATTCCTGGCGCCTGTGATAGCTCTGCCAGCCTGCTGGTGTTCTTTCAGATGACTGCAGGGTAGTAGTCTGGCATCTCTGCCTTAGGAGTGATGGCAATTTCATCTTCCTCCTGGTTGTCTTCTCCAGCCCCAGCTAGGTACTTCACTCGTTTGAGCCAGGACACATTGCAGGCCACTGTTGCGTCCCCCGCTGCAGAGTGACCACAGTTCCATGGATATTTGTCACCTTCTAGATCTCCCTCTTTAATGATGAGTGGAACTTCCATCCTGGATGGCTGTCTCACATTATGACTAAGTCACCCACTGACAACCCAGGGGCCATTATCGGTGGGGTAGGCTGGCATTGTTGGTTGTACTTTTCCTTTTTTCCTGAGTGGCCTGTACATCCAGAATTGTGGGCTGCCACAGAAGGTCAGATGGAATACAGTCTGAAGTGGCTCTTCACATCAGGAGATCCATTGGCACACAGTTTGTCTGCTGTGGGGAGTTTGTCAACATGCTCATGGGTTCATGGGAACCTATGGACGCAACACTCCATGTCCTCCCTGTTGTCTATGCCTATTCTGAGTACCCTGTTCAATGTGCGCATACAGCGCTCCACCTCTTCATTTGGTTGGGGCCACTATCCAATGGTTCATGTTTAGCGAATGCATATGTTTCTTAAATTCTTTCCCCATACATGGGGATCATTGTCTGTCTTCACCTTGTCTTGGAGTCCCAGTATGCAAGCACTTTCTGTGTGGTGGACTACATGACTTCAACCACTGGGTACCTGGTGTGGGTGCCCACAGTTATTGCGGTGAGCATTCCATCCGGGAAGCTCCCAAAGTCCATGCTGACTTGGGACCATGGCCGCAGACATTGTTCTTGTCAGGAATACGCTCCACAGGATACGGCTGTAGCTCAAAGGGGTCCACCTCCCAATGTTACCAACTCCCTGAGTAGTGTATACAGGGAATTCGAACCATTAGGCGAGGGAAAAAACAGGGAAGGGTAAGGGACTGCTGGGATATCAGGCTCTGAAAGACATAAGCATACAAATAACATTAATCACAACGTTAATCATAAATCTCTACTCTCATCAATTCTCGCTATAAAGAAGTAGCAAAAGGAAGAATGGACACACACCTCCACTGGGGAACCAAGGATCGTAAAACTCAGCAGAGCAGGACACAAAATAAAGTATATCCCAATTTGCATGACATACAAAAAGGAGGAACTGTTCTTGAGTGCAATTGAAGGAGTTTGGAGCTTCTCCAATAAAACAACCTAGAGAAGTTAGTTGCTGTGGAAACTTGTCTGGCCTTAGACTTCCCTGCTAACACAATATATTATATACTCATATATCGTGATTAAAGTTAGTACTTCGTAATCCAGACACAGACCGGAGTAACGTTCCAAAACAAAAGGCAACAAGGTCTCCGTCGACCTTACACACTAGAGAAACCAATTACCATTAACAAAAGGCAGGTACAGGAGTAACAAAAGGCAACAAGGTCTCCGTCGACCTTACACACTAGAGAAACCAATTACCATTAACGGTAACGCGTGGCGGACTACACACAGCGTTCCGTTTGTCATCTAATACACTAGTTATTCGCTCAGTCACAAGTAGCAGCCGCTACAACAAGTAATGATCAAATCCAAATTGGTCGTGGATGCCAAATCGGTAACGTGTGGTCCGCCGACACACTACCATTTCAGCTGCTTAGCTATCTCAAGCACAGCCGTGCTAGAGAAAACAACAAACGAAGGTGGAAACCAGCCGGTCTCCACTTACAGCAACGGTAGCGCGTGGTCGGAAAACACACGGCGCTCCGCTGCAAGCATCCGGGACAACCGCCCTTCCACAGCACAGACAGCTGAAATGGTACCTTCAAGGAGAGGACGCGGGTTCTCCAAGCAGCACCAGGACATCAACGACAAGCGTCCACTTGCTGAGCAGACCAGCCGCCGACAAGAACCAAACACAGAATAACGCGCATGCTCCAAAGCGCGAACTGCCAGGAAATACTCCAAGGTCGCACGGGCTCATGGGGGTTGTAGTCTGAACACTAGGTAGGCGCAGAAGGGATTCCTGACAGTATGCCCCCCTTCTCAGCGCCGCCTAGGATGGGGCTTAGCAGGAAACCTGGCATGAAAGCGTCGCACAGCCGCAGGAGCATGCACATTGTCACAGGGTTCCCACGAATCATCCTCCGCAGAATACCCTGTCCATGCCACCAGATACCACAGGGCTCCCCGCTTCCACTTGGAGTCACGTATACACTTCACCTCGTATTCCTCACCCCCATCAATGACGACTGGAGGGGCGGCCCTACGAACAGGTGACAAAGCAGGCTTCAGAAGGCTTACATGGAAAACTGGATGGATCCGAAGACTGCTAGGCAACTTCAATTTATAGGCCACAGCGTTCACTTTCTTGGTAATCACATATGGCCCAATGAAGCGAGGATGGAATACACTCCGTAGCTTGAACCGGATGTTTTTTGTAGAGAGCCATACTCTGTCTCCCACCTGGAATTCAAGACCTGAACAACGATGCCTATCCGCCCACCTCTTGTACTCGATCTTGGCCTTAACCAAATGTTTGATGAGCTGTTTACGTACTGTGTGCAGTTTTCTCATTCTGCTATACACCGAGGGATGGTCTGATACACTATCAGGGATGGACACAGGGAGAACGTTGGCGTCTATCCCATAGGTTGCATAGAAAGGAGATACCCCAGTCGAACAGTGCCATGCATTGTTGTAGGCCAATTCGGCCATCCACAACAAGGAAACCCAAGAGTCTTGGGCAGCAGAAGCAAAACAACGAAGATATTTCTTGAGAGTCTGATACAATCTTTCCGTCTGTCCATCTGTTTGGGCATGGAAACTGGTAGATAAAGAAACTTTAATGTGCAGGGCGGAACACCAGTGTTTCCAAAACCGAGCAATAAACTGTGGTCCTCTATCTGACACTATCACCTCAGGTACCCCATGTAACCTGACGACTTCAGAGAGAAGCAACTGAGCTGTTTGCCCTGCTGTTGGCAGATTGACACAAGGAATGAAATGGCCAAGTTTGGTCAGGCTGTCCACCACTACCAAGACAGCGGTCTTTCCTTGATCAGGTGGTAATCCTGTAATAAAATCCAGGCTGAGGGTTTGCCAGGGTTTTCGAGGAGTAGGCATGACCATGAGTTTCCCTTTCTGTTTACCGCTACTGTTCTTGGCGCGAGCACATACCTCGCATTGAGATACCCATAAGGCAACGTCTTTCTTCAGAGTGGACCACCAGAAGTGTCTAAGTAACAGATGTATCGTCTTCGTTACGCCCTGATGTCCCGCCAATGGAGATACATGACACCACTGAAAGGCCTCCTTCTGTAAGGTAATGACAGGTAAAAACAGCTGATTGTTCACAAAAGGCAACCCCTGTCTTATGTGTCTTGTATTGTCCTTGGCAGCCCAGGCAACCCAGAGGGCCAAAGGTTTCGTGTTTCTCACTTTTTCTATGAAGGTTTCAGCACTGAGGACACATATCACCTTTGATGGAGCAACTATGGATTCCTGAACATGTGGTTCTGAAGAGTTCCCTTCTTCCTGCCTGGACAAGGCATCCGCCTTTCGGTTTTCACTTCCAGGGCAAAAGGTTATGACAAAGTTGTATTCTGCGAAGAATAACATCCATCGCATTTGTCTTTGGGTCAGATGTCTAGCTGTCTTCATGTACTGAAGATTGCAATGGTCTGAGTACACTGTAACGGGGTATTCTGCACCCCAAAGATATTGTCTCCATTCCTGAAAAGCTCTCTTTACAGCCAGTAATTCTTTTTCAGAGATGGTGTAATTCTTTTCGGCTGGATTAAGCTTTTTGGAAAGATATGCTACTGGATGTAACTGGCCTGTTTCTGGATCTCTTTGTGACAATATGGCCCCTATAGCCTCATCAGAGGCATCGGCCTCAATTATGAACGGAAACGCTGGGTTGGGGTGGGCCAAAACAGGAGCTGAAGTAAACGCTTCTTTCAGACACACAAAGGAAGCATCTGCTTCCGAAGACCAATGAAAACTCACTCCCTTTCGAAGCATACGAGTCAAAGGCACCGCCACATGTGAAAACCCCACAATAAAGCGTCTGTAGTAATTTGCGAAACCCAGAAAGCTTTGGACCTCTTTCACGTTCTTGGGCTTAGGGCCATTCTTGTACTGCAAGCACCTTACGGTCAGACATGCGTAACCCTTCAGGGTGGAGCATCCCCCCCAAGAACTCAACAGACGTCACACCAAACTCCCACTTGCTTAATTTGCAGTAAAGCTTGTGTTCTCTCAATTTTTGAAGTACTAGAATGACATGAGTGTTATGTGAATGTACCTCATCAGAATAAATCAGGATGTCATCAATATACACCACTACGCATACATCAATGAGTTCTCTCAGGACATCATTTAAAAAAAACAGAAATGCAGCAGGGGCGTTGCAGAGCCCAAAGGGCATCACCAAGTACTCGTACAAGCCGTAGTGGGTTTTAAAAGCTGTTTTCCACTCATCCCCTGCCCTGACACGAACCAAATGATAAGCCCCCCGCAAATCAAGTCTGGTATATATCTTTGCAGTGCGAACCTGGTCTAGCAAAACAGAAATCAGGGGAAGTGGATACCGATTGCGGATTGTGATCTTCTTTAGCCTACGATAATCCACACAGGCCCTCAGATCACGTTCGCCTTTGAGATGAAAAACAAACAGGAAGCAGAAGGCGAACGGGATGGACGGATGAAACCTATGCGTACGTAGTGATCCAAGTATTCCTTAAGGTACTTGGTCTCAGGTACGGATAGGGCATAAACCCTACAGGTAGGAACAACAGCTCCATCCACCAGATCGATACGACAATCATATTCTCTGTGTGGAGGGAGATGTTCTGCCATAATTTCACTAAACACATCTTGATAATCACTATAGCACGGAGGCAACATCACTTCTTGTTCTGCTGCAGTCGCTATGCTGTACGAGTTCAACAGTGCTATCACTTGTGTGTCATGATTGGCTATGATATGTTCTTGACATTTCGAATCCAGAAACTGCAATGTTTTTCCCTCCATTGTACCGAGGGATTGTGGTGGCTAAGCCAGGGCATCCCCAGAATCACCTCGTACTGTGGCGCTTCAATAATGTTCAGTCTGATCTCTTCCCTATGTGTACCCCCGCTCACTGGTATAGATAGATACAGAAGTTCTGTCTGTTCTGTAATGAGGCCTGACTTTAGGGGCTTACCATCCACTGCCCATACTTCCTCAGGGCGATCCCTACGCACTCTATGCAGCTTCAAGGTGGACACCAATCCGCTATCCACAAAATTCCTGGTGGCACCAGAATCCACCATAACCATAACTTGATGTATCTGATCCTGTCTTTCAAGGGTCATGGGCAGCAGGATGTCGGACTCATGGTCCCTTATGATGGAGGCAGTGAGTGAAGGAACTTTCCAGTTGGTCTCCTCTCTTATACTAGGGGCATGTTCTTCAGCTATTACAGTAGATACCGCCACCTTTTTACTCCTTGCCCAGGTTCCTGTGTTTCTTGGTTTCACGGGACATTCTTTAACGTAATGTCCTTTCTTTCCGCAATACATACACTGGCCCTGGACTCTATGGCTCTCTCTTTCTGCTCTTGATAGAGGCGCTCTTACTGCCCCGATCTCCATAGGTTCACTGCTAGGTTCAGGAGGGTTACTGGTCTTACGTGGGGTATACTCTGGTCTATAATAGCTCCGCTCACTCTTTCGCCTTTCACCTCCTCTCTCTGTAATCCTACCATCCAATCTAAGGGAAAGGTTAATCACAGCCGTACAATTGAGAGGTTGAGGGTCTATTTGTGCAATAACATCTTTCAGGCCTTCTCTCAACCCTTGGTAGTACAGAGACATTCTCTTCTCTTCTGGCCATGCTGTCTCAGCCACCAACCTATTAAAGGCAGTAAGATAAGAAACCAGATCCTGCCTCCCTTGTTTTCTCTATCAGCACTATATGTGGTAGCTCTCCTGTCGAACACTTTCTCGAACTCTCTATGGAATGCCGTCCAATCGTTCAGGATGGCGTCATCGCTACGTACAAAAGGGACTGCCCAATTGGCAGCGTCCCCACTTAAATACGATATGGCAAAAGCTACCCTTGAATGGTTGGTAGGAAAGGAGGATGGTCGGCAGGAAAAATGCATCATGATCTGCTTTAAATACACCTGTGTCTTTAACGGATCCCCTGAATACCTTTCAGGGGCTGCTAGGGGAATAGGAGGGGGTACCGTGACCTGAATTTGAGGAGCGGTGGAAGAGGCATCAAAAGGATTCCTGGTTAATCTATCCACCTTTTCCTTTCAAGCTGTGGTCTCATTTTTTGAGGAAAGCAGTTCCTGCTGTACCACCACCAACGCTTGGAGGACATCGTCCATGGTAGCCATGACCCCTATACAACCGTATCAGGTGGAGCCCTATTCTTGGGCGCGTTATTCTGTCAGGAATACGCTCCACAGGATACGGCTGTAGCTCAAAGGGGTCCACCTCCCAATGTTACCAACTCCCTGAGTAGTGTATACAGGAAATTCGAACCATTAGGCGAGGGAAAAAACAGGGAAGGGTAAGGGACTGCTGGGATATTAGGCTCTGAAAAACATAAGCATACAAATAACATTAATCACAACGTTAATCATAAATCTCTACTCTCATCAATTCTCGCTATAAAGAAATAGCAAAAGGAAGAATGGAAACACACCTCCACTGGGGAACCAAGTTTCGTAAAACTCAGCAGAGCAGGACACAAAATAAAGTATAACCCAATTTGCATGACATACAAAAAGGAGGAACTGTTCTTGAGTGCAATTGAAGGAGTTTGGAGCTTCTCCAATAAAACAACCTGGAGAAGTTTGTTGCTGTGGAAACTTGTCTGGCCTTAGACTTCCCTGCTAACACAATATATTATATACTCATATATCGTGATTAAAGTTAGTACTTCGTAATCCAGACAGAGACTGGAGTAACATTCCAAAACAAAAGGCAGCAAGGTCTCCGTCGACCTGACACACTAGAGAAACCAATGTACCTCCATTAACGGTAACGCGTGGCGGACTACACACAGCGTTCCGTTTGTCATCTAATACACTAGTTATTCGCTCAGTCACAAGTAGCAGCCGCTACAACAAGTAATGATCAAATCCAAATTGGTCGTGGATGCCAAATCGGTAACGTGTGGTCCGCCGACACACTACGTTCCGCTTAGCTATCTCAAGCACAGCCGTGCTAGAGAAAACAACAAACGAAGGTGGAAACCAGCCGGTCTCCACTTACAGCAACGGTAGCGCGTGGTCAGAAAACACACGGCGCTCCGCTGCAAGCATCCGGGACAACCGCCCTTCCACAGCACAGACAGCTGAAACGGTACCTTCAAGGAGAGGACGCGGGTTCTCCAAGCAGCACCAGGACATCAACGACAAGCGTCCACTTGCTGAGCAGACCAGCCGCCGACAAGAACCAAACACAAAATAACACGCATGCTCCAAAGCACGAACTGTCAGGAAATACTCCAAGGTCACACGGGCTCATGGGGGTTGTAGTCTGAACACTAGGTAGGCGTAGAAGGGATTCCTGACAGTTCTGCTGTGACGACTCATGCAGGGGACAGGTCTCCACTTGTGATCACACATGAATGACAACCCTGCACTTTTTTGTCCACTAAGGTGTCCATGCCAGAAAACCACACCTTGTTTTACAACCTTGCTTTAGTTTTTACCATTCCTTGGTGGGCCTGATGAGCCAACTCAGGAATACTGGCCTGGAGGATCTACGGTATCATGAGTTGCCTTTCCCTGAGAAGCATATCTTCACCGTTGGTGTTCAGTTAATCTCTAACGCACTAGATTTGGCTCATCGTTCTTTGTGCCATCTCGTCTAGAGATTTGCACTAATCCAGGAAGTTGCACCATTGCCTTCTCATGAGTGTTTCTTTGGTGTTTGAGAGGCTTGTGTCAGCAAGGGCTGCCTCCATTATTTCTGCATTGGAGATTGCCCTAGGACATGCCTCATGCACCGCCATCCTCACTAATTATTCCACCCCTTCATCCTCCTCAGCTGTTTCCAGTCCACACTTTCCTTACAGGTGACGGAAACAGATAGTCAGCTGGGTTGTTGACCCCGGGATGGTACAGTATAACACATTGGTAAGGCTTCAGCTGCACTGCCCACCGTTGATATGAGATGCAGTACTAGGGCGACTAGTGGCTTGTGATCAGTCATGATCCAAAACTATTGCCCACAGAGGTATGAGTGGAAGTAGAGGCAATCCCACCTGATGGCAAGGGCCTTGCGCTTGATCTTTGCATATATGGTCTAAATGTGTTCAACAATGCTCTATTGGTGTATGCGATAGGGAGACTGGTGCCTTTACTCCTCCACCGTAGCAGCCCATTCCCACTGGGCTTGCAACGACCACCAGCTTTGTGTGGCACTTTGGATTAAAGTAGACCATAGTGGCATCTCCCAGTAGCACTCCTTTTACTTGGTGGTAAGCCACATCCGCTCCCATGGAGCATCAGCTCTTGTCAGTGTCCTCAATGGCTTGAATATTTGGGGTGAACCCCCTACAATAAGTGGCCATACCTAAAAAGCTCTACATCTCAGTTGCATTAGAAGGGGCGGATGCTGATTTATTCACAACCATTATTTTTGGTTCAACATGCAGCCCTTTCCTTGAGAAGATGTATTCGAAGAACTTGATCTAATTTGTGTAGAATTAACACATTTGGCAATGCAGCATCAAACCACAATCTGCCAGCCATTGAATATTGGCTCGGAGCCTCACGTAGTACTTCTCGAGGATATCAGAGAATATCAGTATATCGTCGCTAATGTGCAAGACACCCACCAGTCCAGAGACTGTTTCATAGATGCTGTTTTGAAACACCTGTGCTACCAATGAGATCTGAAGTCCAGCCTCCGATACCGTCAGAGACCAATGTGGGTTGAAAAAGCTTTGATGTGCCAACTGGCTGGTTCTTGCTCTAAATGATGATAGCCAGGGTTTAAGTCCCACTTGGAGAACTATTGGGCTCCATTCACAATGTCATCCACTGTGGGGGTTATGTTTTGCTCCCTTCAGATGGCTTGATTTGGGAGCCCCATGTCTGCACCCAGTCAGATTGTGACTGGCTGTTGGAGTCTTGGTGCAATCACACGAGCAGCGACCCACAATGTTGGGCCAGTGACCTTCTCAACCATTCCTTGTTTTTTCACGTTCCACTACTCCTTTTCCACAAGCATCTGAGGGAACTCCAGCATGATGTTTGCAGATGTGAGATGTTGGTCTGTCGAGGAAAGAATACTTGCCCCAGGTCTTCTGTGGTGTGGCAACCTAACAGCGTGCTGGTGCCTCCTTCTGTCGTGTGGAATTGAACCTGCACTGTTCTTCAATTACTTGCCACTGTGATTTTCATCAACCCTTCTAGGGGCAATGGCTGGGCACTCGCTTCACTACTGCAAACTGGCGAAATGGTTCATGCATACCCATCCAGAGCAGGACCAGCCTCGGGAAGAACAGGTGTTCTGTACTCTGTGCTCAAGGCTACAGTTACCCTACCATCTGTATGGTGGCTTCCCCCCACTCAGTGTTTCTGGGTCGGGCAGGCCATCTCTGCAAAGCATCTACTTGTTCCTCCTTGACTTTGTCCACCTGGGCTGTCCCTTGTACCTCCATATCATTGTCCCATCTGTCTGCCAATTCGTGCGACCCTGCCAACACCAGTATGGTGTCCAAGGTGATTCCAGGTTCACACAGGATTTGGGTGCTTCAGACGGCAGCCTGTGGATCTCAAGAGTGTGTGTCAATCCGGTTCATCTTTCTTCCCAGCTCGTCACACCATTGGGTGGATCAGCAAGCCTCACTGATCCCACCCTACAGTGACGACTTGGGAAAGGGTGGCAGCAGTAGACGAAGAAGTTAGTGATGTACGGTGCTGGAAACAATCGGGAGCAAAGCATCGATGTTTGCTGAATGAGATACGTGGTGAGAGACAAGTAATGCTACTGCATTTTCAGCTCAGGTCCGTGAAGCGAATTTGTCTCCAGTCCTCTGTGAAACGTGAACAGTCTCCATCCTTGGTGTTTGGAGTTGTGATTATTTCGCCTGCAGCTAAAGGTGGCTTGGGGGGAAGAGGGTGACTCTTGGTGAGAACAGAACAGAGTTGGAAGTGGGCAAATTCTTCTGAATTGCTAATAGTTAATTATGTTTTTTAGGCAGCAGCACAACGTGGAATACAGAATTGCTTCTGTATCACTATCTAATTTTTCATGTGCACCACAGCAGTTTAGCGTACGTGTCTTGAAAAGTGCATTGCTTTTTAGTATGTGACCTTTGCTTCCCAAGGGTACGAATTAGGAATATAGAAATGGTGAGCAGTATTCTATATTTACTGCAAGTTCCAAACCATTCACATTCTCATTCAACACGCACTGACTGACTTTATTTCTTTACGTTTTCGTCTTGAAAGCTGAAAATATGAGGCAGATCTGAAGGACCTTTAGTTTTATGGAATGTGCTGCCAGTAGCAGTTACCTAGAAAAACATTTTTAGGCCTGGATTAGATGAAGTCTGTTAAATACTGAGGGGCATATTATCAAGGGGGTTTATCTCTGCTTTTTTGGCTTTAAAAGCCAAGAAAGCGGAGATAAAATTATCTCCCTATTACCTAGCTGTCGCTAACACCAGTTAGCGACAGCTAGTAGGAGATAGCGACCATCTTGGGCCCCACTTTGCATGTCAGTGATATTTATCACTAATGACATGCAAAGTGGGCGTGCCAAGATGTTAGCGACTGGAAACAGTCGCTAACATCGCTATCTCCTATTACCAACTTTTGGAGATATTCGCGCTAAGCGCGAATATCTCCAAAAGCTAACACCTGCCCAGAGCTGTTCTTAGCCATGTTATCCAATGGGAGGTGGATAACATGGCTAAGAGCATTAGCTCGGTAAATGCATGAATATCGCTGACTTTTCAGCGATATTCATGCATTGCGGCCGTTTTTTATCGCATTTGCGATAAACCTTGGTAATACCAAGGTTTATCTGCGGTAAAAGTCACGCAGCTCAGCGGTAACATTTTGTCTCTAACCAAGCAATAGCGATAATTATCGCTATTGCTTGGTAATATGCCCCTGAATTTTTTCAGTCCTCACAAACGTTTTTTTTCCAAACGTTGGGCATTATCCTCTTAAATATTTTATTTAAGAGACCTTGTTCCCCACATTTCTATGTTTTAATACTGTAAGTAGTTCAAGATAAATATTGTTTGCTTTATTATACCAAATTTCTTTGGTGACCAGAAACATTATAGATTATACAGATTGTAACAGAGCTTTAATCTAACAGTGGCTGAGAGTGCGCATGATGACTTTCTATTGTAGAAATACATCTAAAAGACAACCTAATGCCCCCAAGAGTGCTGTGTTTGACTACTGACGGAGTTTAACATTTAATGCTCTGGTGGGTGGATGAAGGGGGTGTTGGGTGGGGGTTATGTTTGTGCACTTTTATGGAAAAAGAACAATTGATGGACATACTGAACTGGACGCCTCTCTTTTTCACACTTAATCACTGTATCAGTTGGATCTACATTTAATTCCATACTCTCTTGCGGGTGTTTACCTGATGGACTTGCCTGGAATAGCAGGTGACGGACAGAGGCTACAAACAGAGTGTCTCATCTCAGAGCAGTGGGATTGTTTTCATTCCCAAATTTAGCCAAAGAATTGGCAGCTCACTATCTGCTGCCCTTGACCTGCAGCTGACATGCCCTTGGGGATAAATGTATTACATCTTTTAAGCACAAGTTTAGGCAGAGGTATGGGTGTTATAGCATAAAGCAGAACATTGTTACCATTAGCTCAAGTAGAACAGCACAAGAAGCAGTTATTTTGCGTGAATTACGATTCTGATGCCAATCATATCAGGCATAGCCATTTTGGCTTACGTTTTAAATAGAACAATTTTAATGAAAGGAATCAAAACCCTAATTTAGATTTAGGACCTGATTATTCAGTTTTATCTGTCACGTGCCCACACACTGTTAAATATTATGTAAAGGTAGAAACACTTGCATGTTAAAGTTGCACAATTGTATCTGGAAATAACCTACAGCCTGATTTCAAAAAAAGGTCTCAATGCGGTTTGGTTTAAGTGTTTTTTCCTCTTCATTGTATTCAAGCTGAGAACGTCCTGCCTAGGATATTTAACAGGAAATTCAGAGCAGCAAGAATGTTTTCCATTGTAGTCTGTTAGTTTGGCATGAGAAGTCACAAACAACAGGGCAGAGCTGTTCTTTAAATAAATGCATGTAATCTGGGTGGGACATAACGGAAAAACAGAAACAATGTATTAAATATGGATCTAGGACAAAATTAGTATTATTAGAAGAAGATTTGACGTGTATGTTAGTTGAGACTGACTTGTGCTTCGCTCATAGCACATCACTCTCCCAGCTGAATTAGCCTGGCATGTACAATAAACCTTTTTGTACTCCCTTTTGTTGCAGATGTGGTGATTAAATGATTTGCACTGCTTAAAGGATTTTTTTCCCCGACATCGTGGCAGAGCCAGCCAAGAGATGCCCTTTGCTCCTGCCTGCTGCTGCGGAGGTTCCCCTTCGGGCCCGTTTGGAAAAACTAATTTAGTTGTTCACAATTTGAGGAGGATGACAGATGCCCGTTGATACAAAAGATCTGTTTTTTGGACAACAGGGGTACTGGTCTGGGGGACGTCTGCAGCGGCCAGATAAGGTAGGAAAAAAGGGCGATCGTCGAATCCTTGTGTATTGATCCACAACTGTTACAAACGGAGATGTGTATTTAGTTAATCCTGGCAGACCTTTGTTTAGGAATTGTCAGAGAGGAAGAGAGAGAATTAAATATGTTTTGTTGAACCTGACTGACCTTTTGTTTAGAAATCATCAGAGAAATAGATGTATATTTAGTTAAACTTGGCAGACTGTTTTTCTCTCCCTTTGGGAATTATTAGGAAATAGGAATTATCTAAGAGGTTTATCCTGACAGTTTGAATTAGGAAAACGTCAGAGAAAGAGGAAAAGTTGACATTTTGTATTTATATGTTATGTGAGTAGTTTTTCTAAATATATATGTATATATAAATATAATGTAGATTTGTGATTGTTATATCATGTGTAATAGATTATAAGTTCACTGCATTATCGGAAGTATCAACTGTTTTTTTAGTTTGAACTCCATTAGGACAGGAGCCTTTAAGAATAGTAAAAGTTTTTTGGTAGATTAAAAGGAAAATTATAAGGTCATGCCTTTCTTTAAGAAATCTTCCAAGGGGAGGCAGGGAGACAAAGGGTCTTCTTTAGGTCATATGATTTCCACATTTCCAGGAGACTCTGACAGAATAAAAAGACATTGTCTGGAATGGGCGGAAGGCACAAAGGCTTCCCTGGTTCCATGGCCACCAGATGACTCTTTTGATAATACAGTGATAGCCCATGTAATATCATGTATCTTAGAAGCATATAAAGGAGATACGAGAACAACAAGATTAGCATATTTGAACATGTGGAAGATATTCAGTCAGAATTCCCATGTAGATGCCACAGCGCCATCCCCGACATATTCTGAGATAATTAAAAGACCCTTATGCCGTCAGGGTATCTATCCATCATTGTCAGTGGAAGATAAGGAATCCACTACCTCAATAGACTCAGTGGACACTGATGTTCCAGCTTTAGGCTATAAAGATACGATATTAATTCCTTTGACTGACATAAACAAAGTTGCACCAAAGGTTGATGACTTATTAAAAATGGGAGAGGTTGATCTTGCTCAAACAATTAATAAAGGCCCTCTTAAACCTGAAAAAGTATATGAGGGAACAGTGTCCTTAACAGGAGACATTTCAGTAAAATTAAGACAAGACAACAATGGAAATTGATGGAACTAAAGTCAAAAGATATATTAGAATGGGCTAGCAAGATTCCTTAAAACTCAATTGAGGGAAATGGATATTATACTAGCACCCCACAGGTGAAGTTAGATTTAGGGGTACGATCAAAAATATATCAGGAAGAGGATAAGGGTTACTGTGCCATGACCACCACTGTAAAGGGAATACGGAATACAATTAAGAGATTAAGCCTTATTTCAGATGACTGTTCAAATATATGTAATTCCATATCATTTAAACCAGATGCAAAGCCAGTTGTAAGGGACATAGGATATGATCTAGAAATCAAGAATGTGACAGGAGAGGATGAGAAAGATGAGGAAGAAATGAACTCAGTGGAGAGTGAAACTAGAAGGGTTATTGACCAGGAACTCATGGAATTGTGGCAAGAGGCTGAGAACAGAAATGCTGAAATAAATAGAAGAGAATTAGAGGAACAAAGTGCTTTTAGAGAACAATTAAGAGGAGAGCAGGTGTTTCCCAGTAGTACAACAAGGTCTGGGCGTCCATATCGCGTAGAGGGTATGATAGAGTTAGGACAAAGTTCCCCTCCAGCTGAAGTAAGATCCCTTCACGTACAAAATATGCAGGGAATGACAAGTTTTATACAGAGAAAAGGAAGGGAAAAAAACTGTGACTTGACACCCAATGAAATAGGAGCAAAGGGAGAACATGGTTGGTATAATGTTGTCCCATTTACTAATACCCTTGCAGGATGAACAGCAGGCATGGTGCCACAGATAAAAGTGTGGCCAAGAGCAGGATCCTTTGAGCCTGAATTGATAAATAAGGCTGATTTATGTATTTTTCAAGGTTATGCGGATCCAGAGTGGGATTATGATTACATGCAACAAAGTCTGTGTGTGTGGAAGAAATATGCTTTAAGGTCTGACACAACTTATGAGGGACATGGTGACAGGAATACCGCTGAAATGCAGATGCTACTGGTGTATAAGACACTGGGAGCACAGCCTGTCTATGTTCAATGGCAACACATGGATAAAGAAAATCTAAGAAAAAGCCTGCCTCCATTACAGGAAGGAGCAGGGAAATGGATAAAAGCATTTGAAAATGCAACAGCTGGAATACCTTTAGTTCTTGGGGATGTAAAGAGTCTTTTGAGCTCCATAGTAGGGGATTAGGTGGATAGTATAATGAGACGTGTAACAAGGAGTAACTATTACTAAAGGAAAAAATGATGGGTCTGCTTTTGGAGTAGTGTACTCTAGAGTGTGGACTGAATTAAGGAATAAGTACCCAGACAGACCAGATATTGGGGCATTGATGACACAAACTGTGGTGCCCAATTCACAGAACTAACTTAAGACAAAATCGTAAACTTACTACCATTTTGGTATTCACAGAAGACACTTACTCATTTTGGTATTCACAAAAGACACTTACTCAATTCGGTATTCACAGAAGTTAGGAGTCCTACCTTTAGGACTCCTAAATGCCTTCTGTGAATACCGAAAGTCTTAAAGTTAGGATTTCTCTCAGTTTAAGAGTAGTAAAGTTAGGACTCCTAATTTTAGGACTCCTAAATTGAGAAAAATCCTAACTTTAAGACTTTTGGTATTCACAGAAGGCATTTAGGAGTCCTAAAGTTAGGAGTCCTAACTTTATTACTCCTAAACTGAGAACAATCCTAACTTTAAGACTTTTGGTATTCACAGAAGGCATTTAGGAGTCCTGAAGGTAGGACTCCTAACTTCTGTGAATACCGAAATGAGTAAGTGCCTTTTGTGAATACCAAAATGAGTAAGTGTCTTCTGTGAATACCAAAATGGTAGTAAGTTTAGGATTTTGTCTTAAGTTAGTTCTGTGAATCGGACACCACAGTTTGTCTCATCAATGCCCCAATATCTGGTCGGTCTGGGTACAGCTCATTCCATACACAACACATGTTCCCATAGAGGTGGCAGGAGTGCGAACGCAGGAGCGTCTCCTTTATTCTCCAAATTCACCAGCAAATTTATTAGGAAGGGATATCATGTCTAAATTAAACCTGACAATAAGATTTTGCTCTGATGGGTCCATGACATGTGAAATACCAGAGCAAGCGAAATCTGGGATACATTTACTAAGAATACCAGAGGAAAATGTGGTTAGAAGGGTAGAGACAGTGCTTTATAAACTGCTAGAGGATGTAGTACTTACGGTTCTGAAGACAGAGGAAATACTTTTAAGGAGATGCATGGAATTACCACTAAGACTAATTTTCAGGAGACAAGCTGGTGGTGATGTACTAGGACAGGTGAATACCCTTTATCTTAAGTGCATGGAAATATCCAGAAGGTGGGGCCCTCTGGTGGCATCAGATAATGATGGAGGAATTTGGAAGGTCCTGATTTTTCTTATACCTGGTCTGAGACCGCGGGACATTTCTGATTTAGAACTCTTTTCAGACGATCCCACCAGGACTAAGATAGTTTATACACTCATTGCACCTTTGGTAGTATGTGTTTACCGTGCACAGACCACGTTACCAGTTGTGCCATCCCCCTCCAATGAATTGAAGCACTTGCAGCAGTCCCACCTTGTCTCTGGACATCAGCTCCAGATGAGGTAGGACTGATACTTTCTGCAGAACCATCTAAGATAAAGTCAAAGCCAGTGCACCATTGCCAAGTGTAAAACAGTATCCAATGTCTATTGAAGCAAAAGAAGGTATTAGAGGGGCAATGAAAATAATGACAATACAAAGACTGAAGGATCAGGGAGTCTTGTATTCCTGTCCATCGCCTGGTAATACAGCAATTTATCCTGTAAAAAATTCTCCAGGTAATACTTGGAGGATGGTTCAGGATTTTTGCCCCCTTATTGCCATAGTATTAGCAGAGTACCCCATAATGCCAGACCCATCTGTGATATTGACTAATATACCAAGTAACAGCAAATGGTTTTCTGTGGTGGATTTAAAGAATGCTTTTTTTTAGCATAACTTTACATCCTGACAGTCATTATTTGACAGCCTTCAGTTTATAAAAAACACAACTTTGTTTATTGATTAGAATCACATTGGTACATTACATGATTGAACGACACATTGCATATTGTCATCAAGATATTACAGGTAAAGCATTAATCAAGAGTTGTTCATTACATATCTCCTACCCGTCTCTCTTGCCTTCGCATTTCCATTTCAGTTGTAGATGACACACATAAATCTCCCCTATGTTCGTTCCACCGTGACCACTTCTTATCCCTTTTTTTGGGGCATCCCCTAGCCTTATAAACCTCAGTCTCCGCCATCATACATCTATCCATTTCTTTGGCCCACAGGGAGACACGAGGTGGGTGCCTGTCCCCCCAGCCCCTAGCCACTTCTCTCTTAACCTTGTGTGTAACCCAGCGTTGTAAATTGCCTTTCGACTTCTGTCAGGTCAGTAGCGTCCCAGATGTTCAATAACCCAAGCTGTGGTATAAGTGTTATAGCTTTCCCCAGGGCTGAGTGCATATGAGTCATTGCTCCCTCCCAAAGGTGGCATATCTTGGGGCAGGACCATAGTGCATGGTAAAATGTGGCCTGCTGCCCACATCCCCTCACACATCTGTCATCAGGTTTGGATCCTATGCTGGCCAGTACTGTCCCTGTCATATATGATCGATGGAGTATTCTAAGTTGAATTAGGAGAAACCTCTGGGTGATAGCTGCTTCACGTGGGGACATCAGCGCCGATTGCTAATCATGTTATGTTATGTTATGTTATGTTAATTTCGATTTATATAGCGCTAAATCACCGACAGGTCTCTTAGCGCTTGCTTTGGGAACCCGTCCTGGCTTTCCCTGCGAGATAACCCCTACTGGGCATCCCCAAGGTGAAGACCAGGCATCCCATCGCGGTGAGGCCATAGTGGAGATTAAGCAAGCTATTGCCCAGAGTTGCAGAGTGTGAACCCATGATTCGAGTAGGCACCGAGGCGAGAATTATCGAGTCCGTGGACATTTTGAGCTCAAGACCCTGCCGCGTCAGGAATTGAACCCTGGTCCCGGGTCTGACCTCTGTATCAGGGTCTGCCTCCTCTAACCAGTGAGCCACACTTCTCATCATCATCCTCTATAGGGCCTATGTTATCTTGCCATCGCTCCGTAAGCTTCGGGAAGGCATCTGGGAGGTTGTTACTCAGCTTCTTGTAGGTTAGGGATATTACCTTTGAACTAAGAGGCCCGTCAAGCAGGCAATCTTCCAAGGGCGACAATTCCAGTATGTCTTTAAAAGACGGAAAAGCCGCCTGTAACGCGTGTCGGATCTGTAGGTATCTATACATTTCCCCCTGAGCCATCTGATATTTTGTCTGGAGTTCACTGAAAGACAGTATTGCCCCCTTTTTAATCAGATCCCCCACTTTTGATAGTCCAATATGGTCCCATTTGTTGAATCCGGGCTGATAGCCTAGCCGTCCCAGCCGCTGAGCAAACCATAGTGATGTGGCCAGCGAGAGAGTGCCCGCCCATTCTAGACAAGAGGTAACCAGACGCCAAATTTCTAGTGTATGTTTGGTCGGTCCGAAGAACTTCCCCTTGTTTTTTCTGTCACTAGTATACAAAGCCCCCAGATAACCAGAGCGGTCAGTTTGGTATCTGTCGAGGGCGTATGATGGGTCATCTGGGGGATGATACAACAAGTGATTGACAGTCACCAGCTGCACTGCCCAATAGTACCTCTGCAGGTCCGGGAGGGCTATGTCCCTGTCGCACCAGTTTTTTGTCAATTTTTGAATCGCAATTATGGAGGCTTTACCGTAACATTGCAGCGTGGTTATCTCGCTCTCGATAGCCCTAAAATACGAGTCTGGGACCCTGTGAGGACAGTTTTGTAGGACATATAGAAAACGCGGGAGCCTGCGCATGCACATTTCCGCCGAGGAATGCGCATGCACAGTCTCCCGCGCATGCGCAGTTCTAAGAAAAAGGCTAGATGGATAAGGAAGATGACCCCGCGATAAGGTACATTTTTAAAATCTTAGTTTAGGCTTTAATGTTCTTTAATATTGCGAGCGGGGGGCGGGCCGGCGGCGGGTGGGTGTCGCGTTACTTAAATATGCGGAGAGGCACGGAGATTGGTTCAATCTCCGTGCCTCTCCGCGTAAGTCCGTTACGCGACTTCCGCCCACCCCTAGACTTGAGTTGTCCTAGGGCCTTACCTATTTCTTCCGTCGAGAGGTCTGCCTCATAATTTTCCTATCCACCTCTGAAATGCATGGTACATGGGAGAGGTGTGGCGCCGCGGCCAGGGCGACTGACCCTGGAATCTGGGGATCGGGGTTCGATCCCCGGCTCCGGCGGCAGGTTAGCCCAGCACCATGTGACTCTGGGCAATAGCTTGCTTAATCTTCCCGATGGCCCCCAGCGCCTAGAGACCCTTACGGGTGATTGTGCGCTTTACAAATGTGGATTATTATACATCACTGTCTTTAAGGAGCAGGTGGGAGTCTTCTGCCGTATAGTGGGTAGAGGGGGAGTATACCCCCTCATAGTGAGCGGTGAATTGTTCCGCTATGTCCTTTGGGTGAGCTACTATGTCTTCCTCCAGTGTCATCAGCTTATGAACGCACCAAGAGCCCTGCTCCCGCCTCTCCAGCCACGCCAATGTCCTGCCCTTCCTGTCCTCGAGCTCATAGAGTCTTTGCTGAATTGCACGGTGCTTGGCTACCATCTGTGCCATAGTCTTAATCCGAAATTCGTCCTGTTTCAGGAGAAGCCTATGACTGGTGTCAGGCAAGGGGTCGAGCGAGTGCTCCCTCTCTAGTTCAAGGAGGTCAGAATCCACTTTGGGCAGGAGCTCCTGTTTTTTGGTGATATATCCAGACTTCAACATCCGTGCCACCCCCTTAAGTACAACCTTGAATGTCTCCCATATTGTGCATGTGGAATCAACAGGGCCCACGTTCTAAACAAAGTAGTTCTCTGTTTGTGTACGGAGTTCATCTCTAATGTCTGGTATGGGTAAGAGCCATGGGTTAATCACTATTGTGGCTGGTGGTTGGTGTTCCCACTGCGTGTATTCTGTCCAGACCGGAGAGTGATCCGATATCCCTCTAGGTAAGACTCTGTATTGGGCAAAGTTGCCAATGGAGGACAAATGTGTGAAGAAGTGATCAATTTGTGACAAACTACGGTGGGCATTGGATAAAAAGGTAAACAGTGTGTCGGTGGGATGGAGTATCTGGCCCACGTCTGCCAGATCCAATGCCTGCGCAAAACCAAAGAGTAGATCGATAGATTTGTCTTGTGGCCTTGGTGGCTGTCGATAGACAGTATAGTCTAGTGTCATGTTGTAGTCACCCCCCATAATCAGTACACCCTCCCAAAGTCCAGTCAGCTTGTTGTCCAGGTCTTCCAGTGCCGTCTTGCCCAGAGCGGGCGGCAGATAGACCGAAAGTATATTGATGTCTTCCCCTTCCCATTGGGCCTCAACCTCCGTAAATCGGCCTGCAGTGTCCGCCCATGTCTTGTGTACAATAAGGGGTGTGGTCTTTTTCACCAGTATAGCTGTACCCCTTGAGCCCGTAGTGTAGTCTGCGTGTGCTAAAAGTTTATACCCCCATCTAGTGAGGACTTTGGATTTCTGGCCTACCAAATGGAACTCTTGCAGTAAGACCACGTCTGGCGAGTGCCTCTTCAGGTATTGAGGCACTATTCCCCTCTTAATTCTATCCCCCAACCCATTCACATTCCAGGACATTACTGTCAGATGTCGCTCACTGTCCTTCCCCATAGTTGCGTGTCACCCTACGTCCCATTACACAGATCATGGCAATGTAGGAGAAAGCATAAACCCACTCATTTAGCAATTGTCGTCCAATAGTCAATATGTCCTTTGTGCTCTTTGAATGCTTTAAGTCTAAAGACATACTATTAAGCATTCCTTCATATAGTACTCTTCCTAATATCGGTGAAACAATAATCACAGCAATAAACCAAGCAACCTCTAAACAACCTCCCTCTCCACTTCCCCTGCTCCTCCCCCTCCCTGCCCCCCTGCCCGTAGATTCAAAACTACCCACCCTCAAACTTGGCAGAGTGCTTCTCCCCCCCCTAGAATGTTGAAAGTACACAGAGAAAAGCAGCCCCTCTTCCCATTGAATCAAGTCAAAAGAACTGGAATTGTAGCCATCCACTATGAGCCAGATGTGTCCCTCCCAAATCACTGCTAGATAATCACATAGTACGTGGGATCCTTACATTAAAAGATCATAAAATAATGAGTATCATCCCCCGCCCCACTCCCCCGACCCCACTACTTGCACTTTTGCTCGTGTCCCAGCTTGAGCGCTCCATTCCTGACGCCTTTGTCCATTAGTCCTATTCCTCAAGCTGGTTAGGAACATCCGCTGGGCTTCCTTGGACCATCTCCACTGGAGCTCCATGTCGTTGGCCCGTTTACTCTGCCAACCTCTCTTCTGGCTCCCTACCATGGTCCAGCCATCCACCCATTCCCAGACTGCCTCCGGGGAGTCAAAAAATCATGACTTGCCATCGGATTCAACTCTCAGGCGCGCAGGAAACAGCATCTCATATCTGAGCTCCCTGTCTCTGAGTTCTTTTTTTACCACCTGGAAGCTGTGCCTTTGGGCCTGCACTTGGCCGTGAAATCCGGAAAGAAGGCCACCTCGTAGTTATCCATTTTCAGAGGGGGGTTGGAGCAAGCTGTCTGTAAGATAATGTCTCTCTCGCGGTAGTTGAAAACTCGAGCAATAATAGGTCTCGTGGCGCTCCAGGTCGGGGCTTACATCCTAGTACTCTTTGGGCCCTTTCAATCAAAAAGTAGCTGGATAGAGTCTTGGGGTTAAGGTGTTTTGTAATGAGGTCCTCCACATATAGATCCACCACCGGCCCCTCTGTTCTCTCCGGAACCCTCAAAATGATAATGTTATTACGGTGGGCCCAGCCTTAGTAGTCATTCGTAGTTGTTGCGACATTCTTTTCTGCTTTGTTTACAGTCCACACATCTGTGTTTGCAGCTCTGAGGTGTCCATCTGTAGGGCATTAGTGACTATTTTTAGCTCCTGGACTCTCTCATCCATCTTTCGGAAGTCGGCCCGAAGCAGCGAGACCTCAACATTACCCGAGTCCACCGATGTCCGCACTCCACTGATAGCCGCCATAACATCGTGAAGGGTGGGCTCTGAGCCCTGCGCCGATGTCGCTGCATTGCCCTCCTCCCCCGATCTCGGGGAGCTGCTTGTGTCTCCAGCCATGTACCACGCAAATGTTGCCAATTGTTTTTGGGGGTTACCCCTGGGACCTATCCCTCCCGTCGCCATTGCAGCGCTCCGTCAGCCAGCACACTTGGCAGGGGAAGGGGCAGTCAAGGTATCTCTATCCCAGAGTCGCCTTTGCAATCTCAGCTGGTTGAATCTGCACAACTTCCTTCACTGAGCCCAATTTCCAATAATATGGTAAGTGTGCCGAGTTATTCAGACACCCCCAACCTCCGGACCTTCTCCGTAGATAGCATCGTAGTCCCACACAGTGAGTTGCGCTGTCTGTGACAACACTCGATCAGCCCTTAGGGGGTGGGACCCACTTCAGCGCTTTACCATCCACCAGTCTTCCCCTGCTCCCTGCGGGTCTCACCAGTCACCTGTACGCCGGCAATAGGGCCTTCCAAGAACACGCAACTCCACTTCACCGCGGGTCATGCAACAGCCTTCGCCATGTGCCTTTTATGTCACTCCACACCAGACTGGATGTAAGGAGGTCTCCCAAAAGTCCAAAGGGTCTCCACCTCTATGTTGTGCCAAGGACCACTGCTGAACAGCACTCCAATGTCACCTCCACCCCCGATGCTCAGGGGAAGAAATGGGGAAGGGGCAGCAGCCGCATTACCCGCATCAGTTGTATATCCCACTCAAGGAGCGCTCATCGGGCCAGAGGCAGTGCGGGTTCCAGCCTCCTCCCAGTTCAAGCCACTAGTCAGGGACCACTGAACAAACAGGCCCCAAGCCGGGGCCTTAATTTTCACAATGTGGTCTGGGTCGCCGCAAGTGGACAATCTGCAGCACTGTCTATATTCCGCCCGACCCAGTCGCAGCAGGCACATACAGGTGTGGTCCTCCCCCACCACTCGCCGCCACTGTCCCAGTGCTGGTGAGTAGTAATGCAGCGTTTCACGGGCCGCCAAAATCGTAGCCGCGCCTCCCCTCCATCTAGGCCCAGAAGTCGGGGCCTTGAGTAATGCGATTAGTACCTCGCCCTCTGGCAGTGCGTACCTCCAATCTGCCCGCAATCACCTCTCACTCCGCGTCCGCCGTTTACCCGTGGGAGTTGGAGGTCGCAGCGCCTCCGCTCAGCAGCCCCAGCCTTCTCCTCACTACAGGGCTCAAAGCTGTTGTTGCCGTCACCACGAGACCGCCATTAGGGGGTTTAGAGAAAGGCGTTTGTCTCGCTTCATTATCGCCGCTTCCTCTGGGAGTCTCTCGTGGGGGGGGTGGGGTCTGGGGATGGTTCGCTCCAATATTTGGGCAGTTGTAAGAAGGGATGGCACCGGATAATGAAGGATTTATGTTTGGGAAGGTAGGAGCTGCGTTAGGCAGCGGCCATCTTGAATGGCTGCTAGCCACGCCCCCGACAGCCTTCACTTTTTATGGTGAACAAATACAGTACTCTAGACTTCCACAAGGCTATTGTGAGTCTCCATCGGTGTTTAATATAGTATTGAGAGATGATTTGTTAAATTTCCAGTCAGACAGTACAGTTTTGCAATATGTAGATGATTTATTAATGTGCCGTAAAACAGAATCTGAATGTGTTCTGAACACTGTCAGTCACCTAACGCTACTTGCTACTAAGGGATATAAAGTAGACAGGAAAAAATTACAGTTTGTGCAAAAAGAAGTATTTGGGCCAAGTGTTGTCTGCAGAAGGCAAAAAGATAGCAGGTTCTAGAATACAAACTATACGTGATCAGCCTCAGCCAAGACAGTAAAAAACATGCAGAAATTTCTAGGCCTTTTATAATTTTGTATGTCAGTGGGTATTTGATTATACTTGAAAAAGAGGGGGGGACCGGGAGCCGACATTTAAGCAGGCAGAAGGTAGCCTGATGCGGGGCCCTAATAGTCCTGTACTGGGCGGTTGGAGACCCGCAGTACAAGAGCTGCAGCTCGACGGGGATGTAAGAGAGCACAGTGTTGCTCCACTCGGCTGGGTGGAGGCAACTTGCTTGTTTTGCCACACTCGCTCTGATTCAACCACCCAGGACAGGACTACTAGGGCCCGCATCAGGCTACCTTCTAAATACATTGGAGCCTGTTATTAGTTGTGCACTACACTTTCACATAGGTCCTGAAGAAATGCCACACGATTCCTTAGGAACAACTAGGCATCTCAGTGACTGCTGTTAGGAACATCACACTCCCACAAGGCGTCCATTCCATTTTATTTAGGCAGGATCTACCTAAATCATTACATTTCTTTGAGAATAGGACTGACCCTGACTTATTTTAGGTCTCACTTCACGTGCACAAAACCTCCACTGTCTCCTTTCCCACACGCACCCTACGGCTTCTTCTAAAATGATTTCCGGCAAAGAGCCCCATTTACGGCAAGCCCGTCGGGAATTGCAGGGCCGGCCCGACGAGGAGCAAGGCCCAATGATGAAGCAAGACACCTCTCGGGGTGTGTGAGGCCAACATGAAATAAGACCTGTCCTTTCCCCTCCCCCTTCCACCCTCACTTTAGGAACTGCATTCTCTTTGTTGACATATTTGATTATGCTACCATCATACAACCACTATTATATGCAATGAAGCAAGCTAAAACTGACAACACAGGCATACATTGGAGTGATGACAGTGTAAGTGCATTTCAGACATTGAAAGAAGCAATTGCTTCAGCCCCAGTGCTAGCAAATCCAGACTATACAAAGAGATTTTCTCTGTTTTCTGCTGCAACACAGGATTCCATGATATCAGTCCTTACTCAAAAATACCCAATGGGTCACAAACCCGTCGCATATTTTAGTGGACTATTAGATCTAGTAATGAAAGGTCACTTTCCTTGTGAGTGAGCGCTTGCAGCAGCAGCTTTTGCAGTAGAAAAGAGTAGTACTATTACAGGAGGAAGCGCTGTAACATTGTATATTGAACACTCTCCATTTGCTGTGCTGCAGAAAAGTAAATGTACACTGAGCACTCAAACAGGCTATGAAGTAATACTGTCAAACCCTTCTATCTGCATTGAGCGAGTTCACTCAGTAAGCCCTGCAACTATTTTAGTGCATCCACTAGAGACCACTGATCATGACTGTAGTGCAACATTGGAGAAGAACGATCACCTGGCACATGAAGACCCCTTGTCTGATGGCTGACAACTATTTATTGATGGTTCCTCATAGATATACCAGGAGACAAGTAAAAGGCATACAGGCGCAGCTGTTGTTGAGGCCATTGGTACACCTACTGATTATACCTTGCACACATTGCACCTCTTACCCTTGCCATCCCAAGACTCAGCCCAAGTGGCTGAATTAGAAGCATTGATAACAGCCCTACAGGCTTGTCAGGGTCAGCCAGTAACAATATACACTGATTCAGCAATTGTAGCTTCCACAATTCACTCAGGGCTGAAGAGATGGGAAAGGCGAGGATTTCTTAAATCTGATTGGACACCAGTAGCGCACCAACATCTTTGAGCTGACCTTATTGCTGCATTGCAAATACCATGTCAAGTAGGAATGGTTAAGTGTCAGGCACATACAAAGGGAACATATTTGATGTCTAAGGGAAATGAAGCTGCTGATACAGCAGCAAAGGAAGCTAGTTTATATGCAATGAAAACATGCACTATGCAAACTCTAGATGCAGATGATGAGATTGAGATACAACACTATGAGAATATTTCTACAGAGGCATTATTAGACATTCAACATGCAGCGCCACAACATGAGATAGATCTCTGAAAATCAAGGGGGAGGGGTGACTGGATTTCCAGATCCTCTTTATAGATCGGCAACTTCAGGTAAAGTTATAATGCCTCTGTCATTACTTATAACAGCCCTTCAACAACTTCATTTACCAACACACAATTCTAAAAGAGTAATGATGGATGAATTAAATAAAAGCTGATTTAACCCTAATCAAGGACCATTAGTTGATGTATTTCTAGCTTTATGTCATGCGTGTTATCAGTACTCTAATAAGAGGTCACCATAAATGCCTTGATACTCTATTCCAAGACCAATAAGTTCTTTCATAGAGTTACACATAGATTTTGTAGATATGATACAAAAATGTAATGGATATAGGTATTTGTTAGTAGTGGTGTGTCCATTTTCACGATGGATTGAAGCAGGACCCTGCTCCAGGTGTGATGCTGACCAGGCAGCCAAATTCCTGGTGAGAGAGGTCATACCTTGGTAGGGGGTTCCGGCGGCGATACGCAGCGATAATGGAAAACACTTTGCTAACACAGTATTTCAGCAAATTACTACACTATTAGGAGTGAAACACCAGTTTACCTCAGTTTACCGCCCAAAGAGTAATGGAATTATTGAGAGGATGAATGGCTTATTGAAAAGCAAAGTGTCAAACATTTGTGAGACATTGAAAAAGAATTGGCTTTACTGCCTTCCCCTTTTCTCTGTATTCATTAAGAAATGCCCCTTCAAAAGATCATCATTTGACCCCTCACCAAGTCGTAACAGGTAGGCATTCTAATTTTTCTTTTAAACAAAATCAAATGATTCGTTCTAAGTCTGCCTCAGAAAGTGTTTGGCAAGAAATGAATGCATACATGTCTGCCTTAACAAAAGCTGTACAGATTTATTATAAACAGGTTTAGCAGCAACAGGCCAACAGTACTGCACCACCCCTGCAATTGTCTACAGCCATCGACATGGGTTCCTGGGTCTTCGTGAGCAACTTTGTGAGAATATGGAAGGATTCCAAGTTTCTTGCCCCTACCAAGTAACACAGAGCACGCCAACAGCAGTAAAAGTGGAGGGGATGCGAAATTGGGTGCACGTAATGGACATTATTCTATTTTTGCCTCACTCCCACAAGGAGTGGAGGAGGCAATGGTCCAAGAACAAATTATACAATGAAGAGACAGCTAAATTATATTTTTCATAGTATAATAATGAGTTCAGTGTTTATGATTATTACTCTGATAAATAGCAAATTGCTATTGTATTATGTGTTATGTAGATGCAAAAGATCCCACCCATAGGGAAGAAGTATTACGCTTTCGTAGACCTGTTTTCAATGAAACAGATATACATCCTCTGCATGATTGTCTACTTGATAATTTGTGGTACAAAAGCATGCATGATATAGATACCAATACACAAAATGATAGTTGTTATGTGTGTTCTCTTATTCCCCATGCCATAGAAACACCACCTTAAGGGCCAGATGTAGGTAGGCATTTACCGGTCGGTAACGGACGAATTCGGCCGTTACCGACCGGTAAATGCAATTTGAGATGTAGGGCCCTGTATTTTACAGAATCGGTAAATTTACCGATCGGTAAATTTACCGATTCTGTAAAATACCGAGTTGGTATTTTTACCGATTTGGTAAAATTGATATGTAGGTGGGACTCTTCTGAGTCCCACAAGCATTAAAAAATCGGTATTTTACCATCAAATCCTATTTGATGGTAAAATACCGATTCCGGTGTGCATGCACATGTGTGCATGCACACCTGTGCCATATGACAGGCAGACCTGCCCTTAGGTATGCCTGCCACATGGCACCCGAACCCGTTTTGGGGGTGCTAGAGGGTGTCAAAGTGACACCCCCTGCACCCTTGTGAAAATCGGCATTTACCGATTCGGTAATTACCGAATCGGTAATGCCCATTCATTCCTATGCAGAAAAAAGGGGGTGGTGATGAACAGAGTGTCTGAATTAAGCAGACCACTCTTACCCAGTCCAAAGATCAGGGCTTGATCCATCACCGTTATTTAGCTCACTGCCCCATCCCAGCTCAGAACCTGGCTATATGCAAATTAGTCTGTCCCTGGCCCAGTGCATCATGGGAACAGGGCAGACCAAACTACCAAGCCAATTCTTCACCAGAAAGGATACAAGCTACCGGGGACCGGTTTCTGGCATTTCAGCCTCGTCAGCCCGGCTTGCTTGAATCCTGATGGAGCAGTGAGCAAGGGACTCATGTCTGAGTATACCCTGCCACACCTATAGTGGCCAAAAACAATTCAGAAAAAAGGGGGTGGTGATGAACAGAGTGTCTGAATTAAGCAGACCACTCTTACCCAGTCCAAAGATCAGGGCTTGATCCATCACCGTTATTTAGCTCACTGCCCCATCCCAGCTCAGAACCTGGCTATATGCAAATTAGTCTGTCCCTGGCCCAGTGCATCATGGGAACAGGGCAGACCAAACTACCAAGCCAATTCTTCACCAGAAAGGATACAAGCTACCGGGGACCGGTTTCTGGCATTTCAGCCTCTCTGTCCATCACCACCCCCTTTATGAATCGTCTTGGCCACCACAAGTGTGGAAGGGTATGCTCAGATGGGAGTCCCTTGCTCACTGCACCATCAGGATTCAAGCAAGCCGGGCCGAAGACGGCTGTTATGCCAGAAACCGGTCCCCGGAAGCTTGTTTCCTTTCCAGTAAAGAATTGGCTTGGTAGTTTGGTCTGCCCTGTTCCCATGATGCACTGGGCCAGGGTCAGACTAATTTGCATGTAGCCAGGTTCTGAGCTGGGATGGTGCAGTGAGCTAAAAAACGGTGATGGATCAAGCCCTGATCTTTTGACTGGGTAGGAGTGTTCTGCTTAATTCAGATACTCTGTCCATCACCACCCCCTTTATGAATCGTCTTGGCCACCACAAGTGTGGAAGGGTATGCTCAGATGTGAGTCCCTTGCTCACTGCACCATCAGGATTCAAGCAAGCCGGGCCGAAGACGGCTGCAATGCCAGAAACCGGTCCCCGGAAGCTTGTTTCCTTTCCAGTAAAGAATTGGCTTGGTAGTTTGGTCTGCCCTGTTCCCATGATGCACTGGGCCAGGGTCAGACTAATTTGCATGTAGCCAGGTTCTGAGCTGGGATGGTGCAGTGAGCTAAAAAACGGTGATGGATCAAGCCCTGATCTTTTGACTGGGTAGGAGTGTTCTGCTTAATTCAGATACTCTGTCCATCACCACCCCCTTTATGAATCGTCTTGGCCACCACCAGTGTGGAAGGGTATGCTCAGATGTGAGTCCCTTGCTCACTGCACCATCAGGATTCAAGCAAGCCGGGCCGAAGACGGCTGTAATGCCAGAAACCGGTCCCCAGAAGCTTGTTTCCTTTCCAGTAAAGAATTGGCTTGGTAGTTTGGTCTGCCCTGTTCCCATGATGCACTGGGCCAGGGTCAGACTAATTTGCATGTAGCCAGGTTCTGAGCTGGGATGGTGCAGTGAGCTAAAAAACGGTGATGGATCAAGCCCTGATCTTTTGACTGGGTAGGAGTGTTCTGCTTAATTCAGATACTCTGTCCATCACCACCCCCTTTATGAATCGTCTTGGCCACCACAAGTGTGGAAGGGTATGCTCAGATGTGAGTCCCTTGCTCACTGCACCATCAGGATTCAAGCAAGCCGGGCCGAAGACGGCTGTAATGCCAGAAACCGGTCCCCGGAAGCTTGTTTCCTTTCCAGTAAAGAATTGGCTTGGTAGTTTGGTCTGCCCTGTTCCCATGATGCACTGGGCCAGGGTCAGACTAATTTGCATGTAGCCAGGTTCTGAGCTGGGATGGTGCAGTGAGCTAAAAAACGGTGATGGATCAAGCCCTGATCTTTTGACTGGGTAGGAGTGTTCTGCTTAATTCAGATACTCTGTCCATCACCACCCCCTTTATGAATCGTCTTGGCCACCACAAGTGTGGAAGGGTATGCTCAGATGTGAGTCCCTTGCTCACTGCACCATCAGGATTCAAGCAAGCCGGGCCGAAGACGGCTGTAATGCCAGAAACCGGTCCCCGGAAGCTTGTTCCTTTCCAGTAAAGAATTGGCTTGGTAGTTTGGTCTGCCCTGTTCCCATGATGCACTGGGCCAGGGTCAGACTAATTTGCATGTAGCCAGGTTCTGAGCTGGGATGGTGCAGTGAGCTAAAAAACGGTGATGGATCAAGCCCTGATCTTTTGACTGGGTAGGAGTGTTCTGCTTAATTCAGATACTCTGTCCATCACCACCCCCTTTATGAATCGTCTTGGCCACCACAAGTGTGGAAGGGTATGCTCAGATGTGAGTCCCTTGCTCACTGCACCATCAGGATTCAAGCAAGCCGGGCCGAAGACGGCTGTAATGCCAGAAACCGGTCCCCCGAAGCTTGTTTCCTTTCCAGTAAAGAATTGGCTTGGTAGTTTGGTCTGCCCTGTTCCCATGATGCACTGGGCCAGGGTCAGACTAATTTGCATGTAGCCAGGTTCTGAGCTGGGATGGTGCAGTGAGCTAAAAAACGGTGATGGATCAAGCCCTGATCTTTTGACTGGGTAGGAGTGTTCTGCTTAATTCAGATACTCTGTCCATCACCACCCCCTTTATGAATCATTCATTCCTATGGGCTTCAATGAATGGGCATTACCGGTCGGTATTTGCAGATTCGGTAAATACCGAATTTTACCGATTCGGTAAATGCACATCTGGATTTACCTACATCTCGGTACTTCTATTTTACCACTTCTTAAATACCGAATCGGTATGATTCGGTATTTAAGAGGTGGTAAAATAAAATTACCTACATCTGGCCCTTAGTGTATCCTACAGTAGTGCCTCCTAGTATGACAAAGTGTTTATTGCATATTTTATTGTATGGGATAAAAGCATAGTTACAGCCAATGCATGTTAGCCCTATGACAGCCAGAGTTAATACAACCAGATTTGATACAACCCCTGAAATTTTGCAAATTTTGACAGATAAAACAGAGATAATAAAAGAGATATCCAGAATGAAAGGAGCAGGGCAGAAATATAGTTAGGGAGGAAACCTTATTGGAATGAGGTATTCCAGGGAGATCTAATCCACCATCCACCTGTAATAATCATTCTGCCAAACCATTGCCCCCTGATTGCGCTGCCAGGCCAATATTAAGTATTAAAGCATCAGTATTTGCCACTAATAAAAGGTTTAATGGAGCTAGTTTTTCATGTAGGGCCATATCTTTATGGAACGGCACAGAAACAAAAAATCATTTGAGATTTGATGATATAAAAGCATCATGTCAGCAAGTATGGGATGAAAACATCCAGAGATATACATGGACTGGAACTAAACTTCCCCCTAAGCTGGCTGTGAAAATAATTCGATTTTCTCTTTGCTTTCAGGGAAATGGGATTGTTAAAGTGGGACGGAATCTCAATTGCAGTTCAACTATTTACAATGCCGATATGCAGGGTGGTACTTCCAGCCTTATGGATTTTTACTGGCAGCGTAGATCTTAAATATACACTCAATTACCCCCCGACTGGAGCGGAATCTGCTCTCTGTTGACTTTGCATACTATATCTATGGTAATAACTGCAAAATAAATCAAAGATTTGTATTTGCATTCCATGAGTAAAGCATCAACTTTGCTGCATCATCACAGAAGAAAAAGGATGGCTGAGTACTTTGGAACTTCAGTGTGGCAGGATGAGCCCAAAGAGTAAAGGTTGTTCAATGATGCCCAAACATTTTTTGGAAGTCTGATACATATGTTTCAAACAAAAGCAACTGCTCGCTGGGTTCAGATCACCCGCTGGGAGCTGATGACAGCCATAAATGCTACTGAAGATGGTTTCAATGCAATTAAAGAAGAGCTGCGTTCAATCAGACTCATGGTGATGGAAAACAAATATGTTTTTGGACTTAATGACAGCAATCGAAGGAGGAGTATGTAAAAAACGTAATTCAGTATGCTGTACTTTCATACCGGCGAAAGATGAAAATGAGGGAAATCTAACTCAGGCCATATTGACTGTGTATAATTTGAATACACAGATGAAGAAAGAGGGGTGTGCTCCAGATGAGTAGTTCAATGGCTGGTTTGATTGGGTGCCGTCCTGGATGTCGGGGTTGTTTAAGGCCTTGTTGCCTCTAATAGTTCTGTTGCTATTGATGTGCCTAGTATTTCCGGTTATCCTAGCATGTTGCAAGAGGGTTACAGCTAAAGTGGGAGGTATGTTTTCTATAAGGAGAAATAAAGTGATGCAAAATACAGAACTGGAAGAAATGCACAGGGGTAGTGAGGAAGTAGTCGAAGAATTGACTAGAGAGGGGAATGAAAGGAATCAAAACCGTAATTTAGATTCAGGACCTAATTATTCAGTTTTATCTGTCACTTGCCCACACACTGTGAAATATTATGTAAAGACAGAAAAACAGTATAATGCTGTTTAAACGTGCATGTTAAAGTTGCATAATTGTATCTGGAAATAACCTACAGCCTGCTTTCAAAAAAAGGTCTCAATGCGGTTTGGTTTAAGTGTTTTTACCTCCTCATTGTATTCGAGCTGAGAATGTACTGCCGAGGACATTTAACAGGAAATTCAGAGCAGCAAGAATGTTTTCCATTGTAGTCTGTTAGTTTGGCATGAGAAGTCACAAACAACACGAAAGAGCTGTCCTTTAAATAAATGTATGTAATCTGGGTGGGACATAACGGAAAAGCAGGAAGCTTTTTCTAATGTGAACATTGTATTAAATATGGATCTAGGCCAAAATTAGTATTATAAGAAATAGACTTGAAGTGTATGTTAGTTGAGCCTGACTTGTGCTTCGCTCATAGCACATCACTCTCCCAGCTGAATCAGCGTGGCATGTACAATAAACCTTTTTGTACTCCCTTTTGTTGCATATGTGGTGATTAAGGGCTAGATGTATCAAGAGTGTGGTTTGCGATTCTGTATTTGCGATATTTTGTGAATCGCAAATGCAGATTCGCAAAACGCGATGTATGTTGTTTTTTGCGAATATTTTGCGATTTCTTAAAAATCGCAAATTATTCTCAGAATAATTTGCGATTACTTAAATTGCAAAATTCGCAAATTAAGAAATCGCAAAAAACTGAAATCTCCTAATGCAGGAACAGGGTGATGACATCACAGTCAGGAAGTGGGAGTGATTACCTGCACCTGCTTGCCTGAGCCACACCCAGTGGCGGTTGGAAGACTGTTTGGGAGCTGAGCAGACCTGTTTGCCTTGTCATGGAGTCTCAAAACCCACAGGAGGGAATGGCAGGAGAGAAAAGGAAGAGGAAGCACAAGTTCTCAGAAAAAGAACAGGAAATATTGATAGAAGAGATGGATTGCAGCCATGAGTTGCTTTTTGGGAAAAAAAACACTGAAAGTGCCAGAAGCACGTAAAAGAAAAATTTGGCTGGACATACAGCAGAAGGTAAATTCAGTTTGTGTGACCACCCGTACCACCGAGGAGTTATGCAAAAGATGGTACGACATGCGCCAGAGGTCCAAGCAAAGGTTTGCAGCAAGACTGAAGGAGGCCAACAAGACAGGAGGTGGGACATCTACTGCTGAGCAGCCTACTCCATATGAGGAGCTGGTGGAGGCCACTCTCTTGCCGGAGAGTGTGAGTGGTGTGGTTGAGATTGACAGCTCTGACCCTTCACAAACAGCACAAGGTAAGATGCATGTTTGTATGTTACTGAACTGTTGGGATACCCATGTGCTTTAAATTAGTACAAGTACACAGTGGTATGAATGTTTAAGACCAGGTACACAGATTCATATACAGTGAGCAATGCATAATGGGAGTTGTAGTTACCCTTTTACATGTTAAACTTCACATTAATGAAATACAGATTAACATTGTGCTTTTGAAAGTAAGACTGAAATGCACTACCAAAGATGATTTATGTAAAGTAGAAACACTTTATTAATTTCATAAAGCACTCCATACAACAAACTCATATGTCTCAATCTACAGCCACAGCACAGGCAAGTCATTCCAGGGATAAAAGTGATGGTAATCAATCACCTCTGCAAGATGTTTGTGCTGCAGAAGACAGTAGCAGTGATGACACTGTGTCAACTCCCATTGTCAGGAAAAAGCGCAGATATGTGGCCCCTCTACCTCCTTTAAAAGATGATGGAATTGAAGAAGGTGGTGAGAGAGAGAGTGTTCAGGACACAGTTGTCCCTGGAGTTCCTGAAGAGCAAGCACATGCACAAAGAAGGTCACGTGTATATACTTTGGAGAGATCTAGGAGCAGCAGTAGTGGACATGTGGATAATCCAACTGTCTTTGCAGGGTTGGAGCAAGACATGCTACATGTGCAGCGCCAACAACACAAGGCCCTCCGTTACATCAATAGGCAGTTGTGCAAATTGAATAATAATCAAGAAAGCATGGGAGATGGGATGAGAGCAATGGCATCATCAATGGACAGGCTGTGTTTGGCTCTTGAACGCACTGAAGAATCACGCAACAGGGCAGCTCACAGAGCCCATGTCAGAATGCATGGCTACACAACAGATTGTGCACTGTGACATGCAATTTTACAAGGCGTAGCATTACTATGCAGAGAGAGGTATGTGACTGCACAAAGAAGATAGCCAAAGGCCTAGACAAGGTCACATCTGCTGTGGAACTACTCCAGACAGCAAACACTGGCGCCAATGCACTATTTGAAGCAGCAGACAGCAAGGAAACCTCCAGTAGGAGTAGTATCAACCCCACTCCTACATCACAGCTAACACAGCACAGGAGTGGTAGGAATGCTGGACAGTCTGCAGCCATGGGGAGCATGGAATCTATGCAGCGCTCTGCTCAAAGCCGCCAGCACAAAAAATTACTTTTTGCTGATTCTAATTTTGTTCTTAAACATTTACCATTTTGTTTGGATAGTAATAAGAATTAAATGTTGCCTGTGCATTAACAGGTCATGTTGCCCTACGTTAGTAGCCTCAATGTTTTGAAATTAAAAACATTCACTGCAAAAGCAAATACATGTTTTTGAATTCATTATTTTACCTAAAAGTAATTGCGTGTTATCTCAGTACATCTCTGACGGCCAGCAGTAGCTCCTACTCCTGCAGTAGCTCTTCTAAGTGGAGGTATGTCATCATCATCAGATGTGTCTGAGTCACTCACTTCAATTTCAGTCCCTTTTCTCATAGCCATGTTATGTAGCATAGCACAGCTACTTTCAATTTTACAACATGTTCGAGGAATGTATTGTAAAGCACCACCACTTTTGTGTATGCAACGAAAACAGCTTTTTAAAATTCCTAATGTCCGTTCAATGACACCACGGGTTGACCGGTGTGCCCTATTATATCTTCTTTCATGGACATTTGATGGATTCAAATATGGCGTCAGAATGAAATCACGTACAGCATAGGCACTGTCACCTGCATGATGAGAAAGAAAGAATGAGTGTGTGACATCAAAGAATAATTATTGTGTGAATGACTGTAAAATTGTGGTACATTTACCTAGTAGATATCCCTCTCCAAACTGTCCAGCACTCAGACGTCTATGTATTCCACTATGCCGAAAGATAAAGGAATCATGAGTGCTCCCTTGGTACTTAGCCACAATATCAGTGATAATGTACTTTGGATTGCACACCATTTGAATGTTCAGCGAATGAAAACTTTTCCTATTTCTGTACACATATTCTGTGGCTGCTGGTGGAGTGATGGCAATATGGGTGCCATCTATACATCCAATCACATGTGGAAAACGTGCAATTTGATAAAAATCCAGTTTAGTCTTTTGTATGGCTTGCTGGGTGTTGGATAAGTAGATGGGATGTTGCAGCCTGTTCATCGTTGCATCCAGAAAGACATGAAAAAAGAGACACCCCACCAACCTCTGCAATGACCCTTTGAAAAGAACCAAAAGCCAAAAGGTGTAAATGTAAATGTAAATGTAGTTGAGCTTATATAGCGCACAGCTACCCGCAGTGGGTTTCCCGGCGCTTGCTTAGGGAACCCTTCCTGGTATTCCCCTGTGAGATAGCAGGGTATCCACAAGGTGAAAGTCAGGCATCCCGCCGCGAGGGGCCATTGTGGAGATTAAGCAAGCTATTGCCCAGAGTCGCAGAGTGTGAACCCGTGAGTCGAGGAGGCACCGGGGCGAGAATTATCGAGTCCGTGGAATTTTTAGCCCAAGACCCGCCGAGGCGGGGAATTGAACCCTGGTCCAGGACCGATCTCAGCTTCCGGGTCTGCTGCCTCTAACCCCTGAGCCACACTTCTCCACAGATGTGATGTTGCAGCCTGTTCATCGTTGCATCCAGAAAGACATGAAAAAAGAGACACCCCACCAACCTCTGCAATGACCCTTTGAAAAGAACCAAAAGCCAAAAGGTGCAGTGAGCACAATACCTGCACATGAGTAGGAATTGATTGTGTCCTACCTGCTTGATACTCCAAGAAAGCTTTCAATTCAGCAATGAGGTCCAAAATAATGTGTGGGTCAAGTCTGTATTTTTCAAAGATGTCATCTTCTGTCTGCTGGAAAAGCGCAATGCGCAGTCTGAAGATACTCTCCTGTCTCGGTCTCCTCTGTGCAAAGGCTTGGATACGCAGCCTCCTAGCTATCAGGTAAAGTCCCACCATTTTGAAAGTTACATTTGCTTTGTGGGTTTCTTTTTATACTTTCAAACTGGTTACCACCTGCATGTATTTGGTGGTAATTGCGATTTGTTAATTTGAGATTTTCATGTATTCGCAATTTGAGATTTTTTCATACATCTCTTTGCTATTTCCTATTTTGCGATTTCTAGATTGCGAAATTCTCTAAAGTTGAACCATGCAAAATAAGAAATCGAAAGAACATTTGCAGAATATGTACTTTCGCAAAATAAGTAATCGCAAAAATAGCGATTACTTAATTTGCGATGCGAATTCTTACATACATCCCATTTTCCTATTTTTTAGTCGCAAACGCTGTTTTTAGCGATTCGCAGCATTTGCGACTAAAAAATAGCTTGATACATCTGGCCCTAAATGATTTGCACTGCTTAAAGGATTTTTTTTCCCGACATTAACGTTAAAATATAAACTGTGTCTAATATGTGCAGCTTGCACAAGAAATGTTTTCATTAATCCATGTTACAGATGAGAGGAAACTACTTCGAACGTCTGTTTTTTAGAACATCGTTAAACCCAACTCAGCCTGATCCCATTATGCTTCTTTTGGCACATGTGTGTTTTTGCTTTGTGTAGCCATTGCAAGATAGTTTTTTTAGCGACACTTTTTCCCTGAAGCCTAGGTCTGAGAGCTCATCATGGAGAAAGAGCATCACCATTGAGAGATGCTCTTGAGAGAAGCATGAGGATATAGGTAAAGATTTGATGTGAGTTCTAGGCACATTGCAGCTTAATCAGCTCTAGCCTTCTGCAGGTGCTGTTGGAAATTTATTTTGGGTGGCCCTATTTTTAACTGGCTACTGCTATTTCAAAGTGTACCAGATTCTATCCATTTGAAACTGTTCTTTATAAAGTTATGTTTTTTTCAGTATGCAGTCAATGAAGTACATTTATAACTGCACTCCTGACTTTCATGTTGGTATGCATTTTAATTGAGGACTACAGCTATACTTGTAAACCAATATAGTCTCTATGTTCTGTTTGGCTAACCTTCTAGTTTGCTAATTAAAACTTTGCTGTTTATTACAAGCTATCTCTCTCTCTTATAATATATCCATATATCTATCTAACTAGCTATCTATCTAGCTTTTTTGTATTTGCAGTTTTATGCACTGGCGCGCTTTACATTAGTACTGATCTAGCGCCAATACGAATAATTGATCAGGGATCAATGATCAGCGACATCACACTACAAGGGCTCATACACATTCACCCAAATCCCTGATGTGCTGGGGTCAATTTATATGTTCCAACAATTCTTTTACTTTATAGATTCAAATTAAACATTTTAATAACTAATCCTTTTAATGTCAACTTTGCTTCTATTTGGTCGATGAACCAAATAGTTGAATAGTTGATGGCAATGATAACTATTGACTTTATCAACTGTTTAGTCAATAAAATTATTACAGACTCTCGATAAAGTTAATAATGAATTTTTATCTCAAATATTAAAGGGTTAATGCTCAGCTGCATTTGGTCACAGAGTACAAACACTGAATCTCACGAAAGAATCAATTGCTCAAAATTATTTAACAATTACTTTATGCAATGAAGGAGTGCATAGAGTAAGAGACAAAAGTTTCAGCAAATATTTATGCCAACATAATATACCTAACAGAGGGATAGATGAAGAGGCAATAGATTCATCTAAATAATAGGTATCAATAATTTGTTGACGGAGTGGATAGGTGGAGAGACAAAAGTTTCAGAGACAAAATACATTTATATTTAGTTTCTGAGAATGATTTAGGCTAACTACAAACCTATTGGTCTGTAGGAAAACCACCCCCTCCGCCTAGGAAATGGTGGGGGTTCCCCGAAACACAATCAGGGAACAAAGAATATAGGGACAGGAACAGGACAGGTCAGGAACAGCTAGGCCTCTCTGCAAACCGACGGACAGCGACGCATCTCCTCTCTTTTTTACTGTCAGCCTAAGCACTAAACCACACCCCTGAAGGCACCCCAGATATACCCTAAAATTGACATGTCCATCCCACTAATGTTGCAAAATGACATCGAACTCGTACAGTGATTGGTGTTCTGGGAGGTGGGGGGGTGGCGTGGTCACGCCACCATGATTTCACCTTCTATTCAACAACTTCATTGTAAGATTAATTCTCATTGGTCTGAATCTTAGTTTAATCACACATTCCCATTACAAGATACAATTTTATAACGTTTTCTTTCATATGTTTATCATTTTTGCAGAGTACATCTTCAATCCCACGCTGAGGGACAGTAGTTGGCAGTCGTCTGAAATCCTGGCCTTCACTCCTTCATGTCATCTGCGGTGCACAGCACATTTTGCTTACCTCATGCCAGCGCAGAATCACTCATTGACGCTTCTCCTCTCTCATCTTTGGACAAGTTAGGAAGATAGAGGCTTAATTCAGCACACTATAGTGGATGAAAACGAACATTTATTAATTATATAATAATGAAACCTTCACTGTTTACCACCCACCTCGCACTATTTCCCATTAATGTTACCTAGCATAAGCGTAGTGCAAAAAGCAGCATTAATGATAAGTTTAAAGCAAGATGTGATAGGCAAAATACGGGAGAGCATGCAGCCTCTTCATGCAACTTCTTTTAAAGCACCAAGTTATTACATTATTATTTCGTTACTTGTTAGTTCAGGCATGCGCAAAGCCATTTCCCCATGTTTATGTTGGGTGTACGTTAGTTTTACTATATCTACTTACTGTTAGTAAGTATTATGGGGGTACATAATTCGAGCAGGTTTCATTTTTGTGAAACCCTGCTCCATCAGCACCATCCACATAACAGTACACAGGGTCATATTTATTTTGTAGGCATGGGAAGATTAAGTGATTTTCCCAGAATCACATGATGTTGAGCCAATGCCATGATTTGAACCTGGTTTCCCAGTTCCAAACGTGGCAGCTATGTCCATAGCGCTACATCCTCTCCCCATCTACCTTGGCAATCATTTAATCTATCTATCTATCAATCTAGCTATCTTTATACCCTCTCTATCAATGCAACCATATCTGTGTAACATCCACCTAGCTATCTATGCAACTATATCTATCTATGTATTTGGTTTTTTATTTTGAAGGTTTTGTATAGCGCGAACAAGACCCTTACGGGTATCACAGCGCTCTACAGGGTAGATGTAAGTAACAAGAAAAACAAGCATAGACAAATGTAGGTGAGTCTCATACAAACAGGTAACTGAAACCAACTAGCAGATACATTACAGTATAGTATAAATAGTTCAGGTATATTTAGCCATAAAAATAGCTTTCACTTTATTTTTGAAGAATTCAGTAGAAGGATTCTTTCTTTGTTCAGGGGGCAAAGCATCCCAAACTCTGGGAGTCATTCCTGAGACGGGCCGGCTGTATGTTTTCTTCTTGACAAATTGTTGAGGTTTCAGTAGAAGATTATTGGAACTCCTTGTGGATCTATTCCCACAAAAGAGCTCAAATTTCTGAGCTAGGTAATTCAGAGTTTTGTGATGTATTGCTTGTGTGTCATACAGTGATTTTCAGAATGATTCTAGCCTTGAAGGGTAGCCAGTTGAGGGCTCAAAGGTCAGGGGAGATGTGCCTGTTTCTTTTGGAGCCTGTGCTGAGTCCAGAAGCTGCGTAATTGAGGCTCTTAGGAGGGCCTTCGTCGATCTGGGTAGGCCGTAGAGAGTGACACTCCCATATTCAACTCTAGGGATAACTCAACACTTGAACTGCCTGTTTGAAGTCATTAGCTGGCAGGAAGGGTTTCAGTCTTCTAAAGGTGTTCATCTGAAAATGTGCTCCTTTTGTAGAGGCGCTGATATGTTTCTGCATGTTTAGATTTTTGTCCAGTGTCACTCCCAGCGATTTTGCTGAGTCGATGATGAGAGGTTGACCTTTGAGTGCTGTTAGGTGGTTCATCCAATCGAGAATGGTGGTTGATTGGTTGGGAGGCGCAGTTAAGAGGAATTATGTTTTGAGGGTGTTTAGTTTAAAATTATTTTCAACCAGCTAGGTCTGCATTTTTAGAAGCGTTGCATTGAGCTATTTGATGTCCTAAAGCAAGTGGATCTGATGAAGAATTGATTACTGACCAGGCCAAAGAAGAAGGGAAACCAACCTGAAAAGTTGCTCGAGTAAGCAAGCCGTGCAGAGTTACAAAGAGGGGTTGAAGCTTCTTTTAAGCCAAAAATGTCTGATTCTTCTGTGAATGGGAGACCGAGACGAGGTTGTTTAAAAACATGCTGCCAAGTATGTTTATGTAGTGTAGCTATAGTACTGATACTTTGGATAGGACTAACAATAGCTATCCCTTCTTTGATGAGTAAAGACCCGAACCCGTACCCGAATAATCACTTACCAGAAGACACTGTAGACACTGTAGAATCACACACTAGAAATACACCACAAAGAGTAGATGCACTAGAAAAGCCACTTAGTCTTAAACAAACAAAGTTAGATTTAGAAGCACCAGATGAGGAAGGATTACATTACAATAAGGTCAAGAACAAAACTCATTTAAATGTTTTTGCAAACCTGTTAGTACATTATGTAGAAGCTATGGAAATAGATGATTGTTATGTCTGCATGAAGTTACCTACTGCTGAAGGTGTGACTTATCACCACTTGCCCTTAACCTATTGAATTTCCTGTAGTATTCTAACTAGTTTATTTTATAGACGAGGACCTTTACAGTATTATTACTCAAACCTTGATGTGACCTTTTCTGAACTTCCTGTCCATAGAAACCTAAACCATGTACATACAACTAGGGATGTAGCTAAATACATGAGTGACTATTTTCTAACTGTAGGTAAAATAAATATAGATGACGCACATAAAGATAACTTGACCTGTTCATTACACGAAAAAGAGAAAATGTTTTTGAATATGGTAGAGAAAGGAAGAGAAGGTTTCCAAAAGAAAGCAAAAGACAAAAATCAGAAAATTCCTAAATGGGCTGAAAGCATAGTAAGTGCCTCTAATGGTGGAACTAATGCTGCTATGTTGCTGGATTTCAAAAAGAAAGGGAAAATTTGTCTTCATAGAGAAATGACTAGTTATTATAATAACATATTCATTGGTTCCAGTGAATGCGAACACAATTATAAGGTAATCGGGGGTTGGGGTTTCATAGATGGGTCAGAACCTGTGTTTCCTGGAATTTATTATATATGTGGAAACAAGGCTTATTTCAAATTGCCCGAACATTGGTACGGGAGCTGTTACTTTGGTATTGTCTTCCCAAAGATATACCATGTGGGAAAAATCACTGGAAGCACTGAGAAGACTAATGAATTAGTACGTACTAAAAGAGAAAGTGTTGGTGAAATAGCAGGTGATATTTTGAGTGCAATGATACCTACAGTGGTAGTGGCTCTGAACACACACAGAATTTGCAAATTGTCAACAGTAGTAGATCGGTTATCAACTGATACTGCTGGAGGTTTCCTGATGGTCAATACCGAAATGGTTGCGATCAGATCAAGGGTTTTACAAAATTGTCTTGCTCTTGATAAATGATTGGCAAAAGAGGGCGGAGTCTGCAGAATGTTGAAAGCACAACATTGTTGCACTTACATACCTGACAAAAGTTTGGAGATTAAAGGGTATGTGAGGAACATTACAAATTTGGAAAAAGAGCTCAAACCACTTGAGGTTGACAGTGCATGGAAGAGACTTACTGATGGTCTCTCTGATGTAGGTCATTGGTTTTCTAACCTAGGTAAAAGTCTTTTGAGTAAGATACTGATGCCAATTGCGGGAATAGGTATAGCAGTATTCATAATAATAATCTGCTGTAAATGTCGAAAACACCAAAAGAAATACACTGTGAACAAGAGAGGAGTAAAACGAAATGTTGATGAGCTTGAATTAGAAGAATTAAATAATCAGATTTATAAAAGGGTGAAAAATTCTCACCCTAATAAAGAGACTGAGAAAAACTGAACCGAATGTTTGAAGAGATTGAATTGGGGAAAATGTGAAAAGTTGGCATCTGGTTCCATTAATTTGTGATGATATAAAATATCATCAAAGAGGGGATTGATGGAGCAAGGATTCGCACGTACAGCGACTTGCTCATACTCATGAACCTCAAATAACCCTAATAAGTATTAATCAACTTGTTTGTCTTACTAATTTCCCTTTAGTTTGACATTTGGGGTGTCCCAGAGAAGCTTGCCTATGTGTTTACTAATCCTAATACGCTTGCCACCTAAAATGGCTGCTGCTACGCGGGAATTTCTTCTGCGCATGCGTCGGTCACACCCATGTGACGTGACGTACTCGCAGTTCTGGTGGGAAACCTTTTGCACTTGCGCAGTAAAACTAAGATGGCTGCTTTGTGTTCGCACATGTCTGAAGCTTGCATCGCTGCTTTTGCTACATTGTTTTTCCTGCACTAATTCTAATGCTATAGTTATTATAAAGTAATGGGAGTAGTATAGTGATTCATGGTATACAGTGCATTAATTTTTTCTGTGTTCTAAAACTGTTCTTTTCTATTTTATGGTACATTACGAAATATGGCCTGCCTTCCCTTGCCGCTCTCCATCTTGCTTGAAACTGAGTCTGCGCGAGCTCCGCGAGTTTCTACAGCAGTGACCTTTGAATCCTTGCCAGATGGGTATTCCAGTCAAGATGTGCATGGGAAGACGACCTCTTCTCTAGCCGAAAGGACTGGACTGTACCAATTTTTCAACATTGTATACAAATCTAAATTCACCATTGTTACGTGTAAAAGACATGTCATGGGAACCCGAAAATCAATGGGAGGTCTGAAAGATTCAAATGAGGGGCTTGAGAAAGTCAAATCCTGGGAGGTGTGATGACCTGTCCTCTCTTTTGCCCAATCGGAATTGGGGATCCTTACACTTGCAACATTTGGGGGGTGGTACACTGACCCGAAAACAGTATAACTAGCCTAATTTAGCTAGAGAATTTGTCCGACTTGTCCGAATAGCTGACCTGTCACTGACCCAACGCACTCAATAGCTGATCGAGAAACAGAGGTGCTGCGGAGCACTCTGTCAGACAGACTTACAGACCCATTCGGGGTTTTGAGAACCTTAAGTGCTGGCGAAGCACTTTGCTGGAGAAATCGAGAACCCATTTGGGGTTTTGGCTGATAGCTGCAGAGAGGGTGTAGCGCAGGCGTTGCCACTGAACTGCGGGTGCTGGTCTCAACTTTGGTGGTCCTGTCCTGATCCTAATCTGGTTTTCCTGTCCTGGGTTTCCATCCCGCACCTGCTGGCCTACTGGCAACTGTATTCCTTGGGGTTTCTCCTGTCCTTAACTGACCTGTGACCAGGGTTGGTCTCCACACCATTCTAGGTAAATATAAATCTGTGAGGGAAACACATTTACGTCCTTTACTTGCCTTCTTTGAAACTGCTAAAGTCTTATTTGTGCAATTATTTTTTCCTTACTTTCCCTGTGCTGACCAATAATAAAGTTCTACATTTTAGCTGTTTTACCAGCATTTTTCATTCTTCTCCATCCTTTAAGAAAATCCTGACATACAGTTCATGAAATATAGCTGTTCCTTTTCTTTACCTTTCCTTTAGTAAATTTTGCTCTGAATTATTAGCGTGTTCCATTTTTTTCCCTTCCTACAGATACATGGTTATTGCAAATTCCTCTAAGTCTTCGAAGAATACTCCAACTGTGATATTTTAGCATGTTCCTTATTTCCCCGTCCTTTAGTCACTCCATATCAAGTCTGATTTCTGAAAATACTTACTAGCATGTTCCCTGTTCTTACCTTCCCGTTCGATCTCTAAATGGTTGGCATAATCTATTTCTTGCATAGTTATACGATCTTCATGATCTTGGTTATTGATAGCTTACTCACTGTAAACTTTATGCTTTCTACTTTTGATGAAGACTAGATAAAGGTTTTCAAAACTTCCCGAGTCTGTGGTTATTATAAAGATTGCAAATATTATAAATGTGATTGTATTCTTGTGACTGCTTATCTTTTACAGCTAGTTCCCTGATCCATTGTGATCATAGGTACCCGTGACACGGATTGGTAAGTCGGGTACATTGGTAATAAATAGGAATGAACTGGGTTACTGGTAGTAGAGTGTAGGTTACCCGATTAATAAATGTGGTAAATTGAAATTTATGGGCCCAGTGTGCATATGGTAAAATTGTTGGTCGGGTGACCTGCGCGCTCTATCAGATCTTTATGTAGAGTTGTGTTTCATCTGCGTACACGTGATAATGGATATTCAAAGAGCTGAGAAGTTCTGTGAGAGGTTCCATGAACAGGTTGTACAGTGTAGGTGAATGGGATGATCACTGTGGTACTCCTAAAGTGACTGCAACAGGCTTGTATAAGGATTGATTAACCTTGAATCTTTGAGTTCTATTTTGGAGGAAGGAGGTGAACCAATTTAGAACAGATCCCAGTAGGCCCATTCTGTATTTCAGGAGATCGACTAGATTGTCATGTTTGACGGAGTCAAAGGATGAAAAAAGGTCAAACAAGATTAGTAGACAGGCTTTCTTTTGGTCCAGTATTTTTAGTGCATCATCTATTATGTGGGTCATGGCTGATTCAGTGCTGTGACGTGCACGAAAGTCGGATTGGAATTCGTTGAGCAGGGTAAATTGATCTATGTGTTTGCTAAGCTGAGTGTGAACGCATTGTTCTAATAGTTTGGCCAGAGTGGGGATGTTGGATATTGGGCGATAGTTATTTGAATCCGACAGGTCCCCAGATGGCTTTTTTAAGATGGGGGCTACACGTCCTGCTTTAAGGATTTCAGGGATGGTTCCATGTAGGAGAGAAGTGTTTATAATCTTAGTCCATTGAGGTAATAACAGTGGAATGAAGTCTTTTGTGTAGTTTGCAGGTAGAGGGTCTGTGAAGTGACTGGAGGGATTCAGGGCGGTGAGAGTTTTTAATATGGTCTCTTCACTGTAGGTGTTGAGGAACATGAAGCATTGTTTTTGAGGTTGAGCTTAGCAGGACTCACGGGTGGAGCGCCAAGCAGGGGCAATGAAGTGTCCAAGTGCGAGTCAGTATGGGACGTTAGGTCATTGAGCAGGACCGTCTTATTGTTTTCTGTCTACATAGTGAAGAAGGAGGCAAACTCCTCGCAATTGGGTTGGGTGCCTGGGTTAGTTTGGGGGCGGTGGGGTGCACCCTTCGATTGTGATTTGATACGTCTGAAAAGCTCCTTGGGACGGTTCTTGACTTGGTCTAATTGCTCCTGAAGAAGTCTGCTTTTGATAGTCTGATCTTTCTGTAGTAGGAGTTTCTCATCCTCCTTAGTAGCTTGAGGTGGTCGGAGTATGGTGCCGATCTCCAACGCTGTTCCATTAATCTTAAGGATCGCCTATCTTCATTTAGCCCACCATCATACCAAGATTTTGAGTCTTTTGTGGTGACTCTTTTCAGTTGTAGGTGGGCTAGTTTGTCTAGTAACGTGTTCATGGAGTGGAAGTAATGGTTAGTTAGACCTTGTACATCAGTTATGCCTTTAGGGGGAAGCAGGATGTTAGGACTAGACCCGAAAATTTTTAGATTCTTCTTCCAAATTTTCATTTTCATTGGTTGGGTAGAAAGTTATTTAACTGATTCATTGATGTGGAATGGGATGATGTGGTGGTCATACTAGCCACAGGGGAGGATTGAGTCAAGCTGAGTGGAATCGGCTTTGGAAATTACGAGGTCGAGGGTTGAGCCTTTATCATGAGTGGGGCTGTCACAGATTTGGTTAGGGTTAAGGTCTGAGAGGAAGCTTTTAGGCTATTGACTCCTGGGTCGTCCAGGTCATCCCATTGGAGATTGAAGTCACCAAGTAATATTTGAATATTTTGTTATCCGTCTTTTGTAGTTAGAATATCCATAAGGTTATCCCCTGGTGGTGGTAGAATGCATGTAGTTAACATATTGGTCTATTATTACTAGTGATGTTTAAGCAGAGGTACTCACAGGAAGATGATACCAGGGCGTGGAAGCGGGTCACAGAAAGATTGCTTTGATGTATGCAACCAATACCACCTCCTGGTCTATCTGTTCTATCAAGTCTTGAGATGTCATTGTGTGGGGATACTAGTATGTCAAGAATGGGTGTAGATATTTCATTTATCCATGTTTCGGTCAAAATTTGAATTTCAGGTTCATTGGTGAGTATGAGGTTAGCTATATAAGGTGCATGTCTTGAGGCCGACCTACAGTTTAGAACATTTTAGCCGAGTTTTGATGAGAGTTGTGGTGGGTTAGTGTGAGATAGGGACTTGCATGAGGTTTTCCTCAATACCTCTAGAAATGTGTCTTGCAACTCTATGGGTATTGGAGGCAATGGACCGGATTACGGAAAGTTTGTGCAGGTTATCTAAGTGTGTAGTATTAAGGGGGAGACACATTACCTCATAGGAACTGAGTAGGGAGGTTAAGTCATTAGCTGATAGAGAGGTTTTTTTCCGGACGGGATGAGGCATTGGGGTAGGGCCCTGTTCTCCATCTTGGGGGCTCGTGTTTCGGGGAGCTTGCATATATCTGATGGGCGAGTTTTGTCAGGCGCTGAGCATAAGCGCCTATGAGAACATTTCACAAGAGAGGTGTAGGACTACATCTCCCAGGATTCCTGACAATTGTGAGTGGGGCCAAAGGGAATATCTCCCAGCAACGCATTCAGGGCGGCGTGCGTAATTCTGGCCATCAGCATCGAGTAGTGTGGATGCACGGCTTTTGTTCACTTACTGTTTCCAATGCTTTGTTTTCTGCGCCACCCAAGAATTCGGTGGTGTTTCGAGTGGGAGCAGTTCACTTGCAAAAGCTGAGGGCTGCTTAGAAACTCTGCTGAGCTTCTCTGCCTTGACCCCTGATTTGGAAGCGGAGAAGAGGCTTTTCTTGCTTTGATCCTGGTAGCGAGCATCCACTCATTTTTGTCTTCTGGAGGTATCAGGGCAAAGGTCTACTGTCACAGTGATTCCGGAATTCTCCGGTTATTCGTGGAATCATCGGAGGCTGGTTTTCTTGGCTACTCAGGCTCGAGTGGCAGAAAAAAGTCTATGCTGAATTGTTCCTTGGATCTAAATAACTTCAGGTATCATGCTTTCAGTTTAAGCTGCTGTTCTATACCTCCCCTGGATTCATAAGTTCCGATGACTTTGTTTTGAACAACTTGTTTTTCCTCATTAGCCATGGAAGTTATTTTTTGATCTTATTTTGTTGTGCTCCTGACTAAGACTACCTTGCGGGAACTGTTGTGCTGGAACACGGTTTCCCTCTGCATTTATTTTTTCTTTTCTTCTTTCTTTGGACTGAAAGGAATTGTAGGGTAAGTATGAGTTGGTTTGGTTCACTATGGACTAGAAGTGGGAATGAATGGTATTATAATCTGTTTCCACTTTGTTGTTATAGGTACACATCATTCCAGTTTGAAAGAGGAATCTCTACTGATGTTAGAGAGGAATACAACAGCCAATACCTAGGTTGTTTACAGGTGACTGCCCGTTTTAGTGAGCCGTATTGAGTGTAGCCCATTTTGAGACATACTTGAACCTTGTGTTCTTTTGGTAACAGGTATCCCCATCCAAAATGCTCCTTTCCTACTTCCTTTCCCTCGCTTGATTGCCTCAATACTTTGGGCCCGATTCACAGAACTACCTTAAGACAAAATCCTAAACTTACTACTTTTGGTATTCACAGAAGTTAGGATTTTGTCTTAAGTTTGTCTTAAGACAGACTTAAGATAGACTTAAGACAGACTTAAGACAAAATCCTAACTTAAGTCTGTCTTAAGTCTGTCTTAAGACAAACTTAAGACAAAATCCTAACTTCTGTGAATACCAAAAGTAGCGAGTTTAGGATTTTGTCCTAAGTTAGTTCTGTGAATCGGCCCCTGACTGTCATTTATCCAGAGTTGGGGACATCAAGAGGTGGACCCCTTTGTGCATCGGTCGGATCCTGAGGAGTTTCAGTGGACCATTACAGAATTACGCACCCAAGAAATATTGCTCCTCCCAATTTGGACAAGGCACAAAGATGGCGTCCTTAGACGATGTGCTGCAAGCACTAGTTTTGGTACTGCAGGAATTAGTGGCCTCAAAAGCTGAAACGGCTGCTCTTTGGGAATGGGTTGACAGACAAACTAGAAATCCGTTTGACCCATCTCCCTCTACATCACAAATACAGGTAAATGTACCTCCTCCTATTCCTTTGGCTAGTCCTGAGAGGTTTTCAGGTGAGCCCTTAAAAATACAGACTTGCTGCACTTTTCAAGCAAACCAGTGTCCTTCCACAACAATCACTCTAAAGTGGCTTTTGCCATTTCATAAATGACAGGGAATGCAGCCAACTGGGCGGTACCGTTGGTTAAATATGACTACTCTCTGCTCTCAGGCTGGGATGCTTTTGGCAGAGAGTTTGAAAGAGTATTTGACCAATGGGCCACCACGTTTAGCCCTGATAGGGAGTTGTTGGAACTCAGGCAGGGAAAACAAGACGTGGTTACCTATCTGACTACTTTCAATCGCTTGATTGCCGAAACTGCCTGGCCTGAAGAAAAAAGAATGTCTCTATATTACCAGGGTTTGAGGGATGATATGAAAGATGTGTTCGCGCAGATTAATCCCCAGCCGACCACATACACTGATTTAATGAATCTCACTCTACGTCTGAACCACAGGTTGTCTGAAAGGAGAGGAGAAAGGACATATGCTCATACTGAGAAATCAGAGAGAGGAGCTAGGCCAATGGTATCTTCCTCTGAGCAGGGCTTGGAATCCATGGATGTTGGAGCCATTAGGGCTCCATTATTTAGAGCAGCGAGAGAGAGAGCCGTAGAGTACAGGGCTTATGCATGTACTGTGGGAAGAAGGGCCATTATGTGAGAGAATGTCCCACTAAACCCAAGAAACAGGGCTCTTACTATCCCAGCAAAAAGGTTGCATTCACAGTGGTGCATGCATCCCTCATGGAAGGTACAGATACTGACGGGGTGGAAAAACAACTGCAAGTATGTATGTATGTATGGGCATTCTTATATAGCGCATTCACTGTCACCCGATGGGCATCCTGGCGCTTAGACTGTTATGACACATACATGATGTTACCAGCATCCGATCTGTTTACAGTATCCTAGGGAACAGGTAGGTTTTCAAGGCTTTCTTAAAAGAAGGGAGGTCTTCCAAGCCCCTCAGGCCCAGCGGAAGGGAATTCCACAGTCTTGCTGCTGTGAACCTGAAGGACCGACCACCCATCTGGGACCTCAAAATCTTGGGTACTACTGCCAAATAGGCTGAGGCTGACCGGAGTGATCTACACGGAGTGTACCAAGAAAAAAGGTCCTGCAGAGGGGACGAACCTTGTCCGTGAAGAGCCCTAAATACGAAGCACAGAGCTTCAAATTCAATTAGTTGAGAGATTGGTAACCAATGAAGGTCCCTTGGCAGAAGAGTCCAGGCGTCGCCGCGACAGTGCCAATTTGGCGGCAAAATTCTGTACTCGTTGCAATTTCCCCAGCAAAGTGGCAGGTGCCCCCAGAAGCAGTGCGTTGCAATAGTCAAGTCGACTTAAAATTATGCTCCGCACTACCTCTGGTCTAGCCTGTACAGGGAGCAAGGGTAAGATCTTTTGCAGCGAGCAGAGCAGTGCCATGCAAGTGGCTACCGTTCTGTTCACTGATACATCTAGCTGCAAACTGGAACTGAACATCACCCCCAGATTTCAAACAGATTCAGCAGGCAGATTAGTCCCTTGGAAATCAGGAGGCCAGAAATCCTGTGGGAGAGGCCTAGGTGTACGATCCATGGAGCAGTGCAGCACCTCGGTTTTTGCGCTGTTGAATTGCAGGGAGTTATTGCCCAGCCATTCTGCCGTGGTGCTCATGCAGCGATGGAAGACCTCCTGTGACACCGCCTCCTTACCCTCAAACGAGAAGATAAGTTGGGTGTCGTCGGCATAGTTGGTGACTGCTATGCCAAAAGATTTTATCAACCCAATCAGGGGGCGGAGGGAAAGATTGAATAGAATGGGGCTGATGGCCGACCCCTGGGGTACGCCCTGTCCAACCCTCCTGATGTCGGATTTAAAGGTTGGCAGGGCCACCACCTGGTGCCTATGATCTAGATACGACACCAGCCACTCAAGGGCCGAGCCAGACACCCCAACCTCCGCCAGTCTCCTGATCAGGATTGCATGGCTGACCGTGTCGAACGTGGCCGACATATCGAGCAGCACTAAAAAGGCTGCTCGACCCTGGTCGGCACGCGTCCGAAGGTCGTCAAGAACAGTCACCAATGCCGACTCAGTCCCATGTGCTGGCCTAAACCCAAACTGGGCCACATCCAAACAATTGGTGGTCTCAAGAAAGTTGGAAAGATGTTTTGTGGCCAGTTTCTCAAGGATTTTGATTGGAAATGGCAGCAGGGAGATCAGCCTGTAGTTAGCTGGACAGGTAGGATCCAGATTTTCCTTCTTCAGCAATGGAGATACCACAGCCAGTTTCTAGCAGTCTGGGACCCGTGCTGATCCAAGGGACTGGCAGCAAATCGAAAAAAGTGGGGGAAAAAGCTCTTCCCGAAACAGTTTCCAAAATTTAGGTGGAAGAGGATCAGATGGAGAGCCAGAGGACACACCATCAGCCAAAGCGCAAAAGTCCTCAAAGGATGGTAGAGGAAAATTGTCCAATCTGGCTTGTTTGGCGCCCTCCTTCATGGTCTCAATCGAAGTTGAATTGTGCACCATATGGCCAGAAAACGAGGGGAGGTTATTTAAGATGGCAGCAATCTTGTCCTCGAAGGCTTGTGCTAGCAAGTCACAAAGGGCTTGAGAGGCCGGGATGTCATTTGAAGTACAAGCTGGATGGGCTAGGTCTTTGACGATCTTAAATAGAGCCTGGGACTTGTTCGCAGCTGCCTTCAATGATTCTTCTAGAAATCTGGCTTTAGCAAGCTTAATCTGGGCTTTATAGGTCGCTAATGCCTGTTTAAAGAGGATTCTATGAGATTCCAAATACTGTTTCCTCCAGGCACGCTCAGCCTGTTTGCACTGAAGCTTAAGCTGCCGAAGTTCTTCTGAGTACCATGGCCTCGCAAGATTAGTCCTAGCTCTAATTGTACGCATCGGAGCCAAGGAGTCTAGAGAAGCCAAGATTCGCTGACAGAGAGTCTCTTAGCTCACGTCCACACTAACTCCCAATGCAAAGCCATCCGGAAGCAAAGTAGGCAGGGTAGATCGTTTAAGGAGTCCGTACGTATAAGGCAGGTGTCCGAGTATTTGGTCACCCTACCGAATATGAAAGAAGATCTAGACAGAATGTATCGTTTCATTCGTACAGGATAAGATCCAGAAAGTATTGGTGAAGTCATGTCTCTCAGGAAAGCTGAGATCCAGTTCATGTTATTAAAGTTTCTGATCAATTGTTTAATACGGGAACAAGATTCCCGGACTAAAGATCCGACCGAAATGAGAATTCTGACAAAGTGGAGTGATAATATAGCCGAGGGTAAGCACAAGACACTCAATAGTATAGAGAGTATGTACAAGAAAATACGTAAAGAAATAATAAGGTTACACGAACAACGCAAAGAAGCACAAGTAAGCGAGAAAGAAAATGACTCTTCTACTGAAGAGGTAGACGACGAGAATCCCGCCAGAATAGCGTATGTAGGTAAATCTAGAATTCCAGACCGACATTTACGCCTAGAACACAAGAAAGTCTTTCATCTTCCAGCACCAGAACAAGGTTCTCTAGAACAAGTATTTCAAGCTACCGATCAAATTCTGAAATCACGAATCGGTTACAGTGAATTAAGTACTATGCATGAACAAGAACTAGCCCGATCAGCAGTCCGATGGATTACTGATTCTACCACTTTTCCAGACGAAATAGTGGCAAAAATGTTTCTGAAACTGCCCCCAGCCGAGCAACGACTGGTGGGTATGTATATGATCCAACACCTCATTACACTGTATGAGGATCAACATTCTGATCCAGGTCCGTTACATGATGTCCTGAACGAGTTACTCCAGTATAGATGGAAAGGTTTAGGTACCGATTTAATTAGTGTCATTCTAGAACAGCGCCACAAATATAGAACGTTTTTGAACCCGCATTTTGTTCATGTCTCACCTCCAGAAAGTAAACCGTTTTACATAGACAGGCAGCATCCGTTACGAGAAGTACACCCAGTTAGGACACCAGATGGTGAAATGCAACGAGTATTTGTTTATACCCCAGTTACAAAGATGGAACTCTTAGAGATGAAGAAATTAATTCCCTGTCACGACAAAGATCCAGCAGGGTTCCACCGAGAATTAAAAGACATGCTCCGTATGGGAGAATACACGTATCCAGATATTATTAAAATGTTAAAAGTCCTGTTGCCCGCAGGGGTATACGAAAAACTCAAGGAAAAAGATTGGGAGGTGGGAGAGAAAAAGATCGATTGGACAGCTCTAGAAGCTGAAGATAAGATACGAGTACCAGGTACCGGTCTTGGAGATAAATGTAAAGAATTACCAGAACTGTTAATACAAGTTTTGCCTAGATTATTAGCCACTAAAAAGGAAGACTGGGATGCAATCTCAGCCTGTAAACAGAAACAAGACGAAGACACTAGTGATTTTTATTCTAGATTTGAGAAATGCTTTATCATAAACAGTGGTTTGAAGACGAGTAGCGAGTCATACCCGCATCTTTTTGTTACTAAATTAGTCGAGAATTCAAGTCCACAAGTTAAGAATCGAGTTTTGAAAGTCGAAAGTACATGGCAAGCTAGTACCCCGTCCCAGATGTTACAGATGCTCCAATATCACCAGAATAGAATCAGAGAAGAGCAAGAACACGAGAGAAGACGTATGAAAGACACGAAAATGAAAGTACTAGTTGCACAATCTGTTCCTCAAGACAGTCAGAAGAGGGGTCCGAATCAAGTCAGTCATCCTGCAGCTCCCGTTAAAGGGACATGTAATTATTGTAAACAGCCAGGTCATTTTATAAACGAGTGTGCAGTTCTGAAACACAATATAGCCACTGGTAAAACTAAAGAAAGACCACGTCCGCCTAGACAAGAACAAGTTTCACAGACTTCTCAGCCACAGAATGCACAACAGACAGTTTCAGCACCGCAGCCTATCGCTGCAACTCAGCATGTTACACAGCAGATGTACCAGTATGCACAGACAGAGTATCCAGAGTATCAAGCGTATTCATGAAACAGCCTAGAGAGGGAGGTAGGCTTGCCTCTCATCGAGATTCCTGTAGATCAAGAAGGTCCCTATGTTCACAGTCAAGTGTTAGGGAAAGACAGAAAGTTTCTGATTGATACAGGGGCAAGTAGGACGACTATTAGTCACGACGAGGTTCCAGGGGCTCCGCTCTCAGGCTCTAGAAATGTTTCCCTTGGATTTTCAGGAAAGCCAATTGTTAACGAGATTTCCAAACCAGTTACTCTAGAAGTAGGTCCATTGTCCCGAACTACTGATCTACTGCTTACGAAGTCATGTCCAGAAAATTTGTTAGGCATTAAGACACTGAAAGAATTAGGTGCAGTTATTTGCTGTTCCCCAGAGGGAATACGTTTGTTTTTACGTGACTTCAAGGGTCACTATGTTTTACGAGATTTTGATCCAAGATTGTCTAATGTTCCGCAGCATCTATGGGCGCAAGGTCCAACTGATGTTGGTTTTATGCAAATCACACCCCATCGTGTGACTCTCAAGCAAGGTATAGTCTTGCCACGAATCAGACAGTACAGCTTGCCACCTGAGGCTGTAGCAGCCTTATCCAAAATTATTGACGAGCTCATTGCTCAAGGAGTAGTTGTAGAAACTGACTCCAATGTATGTAATTCTCCTATCATTCCAGTCATGAAACGTACTGATCCAAATGCACCCCCAGTATATCGATTAGTGATTGACCTTCGAGAACTTAATAAATGTATCATTCCCCAGTATCCAGTTGTTCCAGATATCTCATCCCTATTGACAGCCATTGATTCTGAGGCTACATTTTTCACAGTCATAGACCTCAAAAACGCATTTTTCAGTGTTCCAATTCATCCAGACAGCCAGTACCTTTTCGGTTTTTGTTTAAATGGAAGGAGCTATAAATTCACACGAGCTCCTCAAGGTTTCACAGAAAGTCCTAGTATTTACAGTCAAGCACTTAAGAGACAACTAGACAACATTCACATGCCAACTGACACTGCCCTGCTCCAGTATGTCGATGATCTACTGATCACAGCCCGTTCTGAACGTGCTTGCGAGCGAGCATCACTTACAGTTCTGTATTTCCTAGCCGAGATGGGGCACAAGGTGTCTCCTTCAAAGCTTCAATTCTGTGTCCAGCAAGTGATCTACTTAGGCCACTTACTGTCCAAGTGGGGTAGGCAGTTGACACCCGATCGCATCCAGTTAATAGCGAGTCTTCCTCAGCCCAAGACACAAAAGGAGGTACGAGCTTTTATCGGCCTTACTTCTTATTGCAGACAATGGATTCCTCAGTATGCATTTCTAGCCAAGCCACTGATACAGTTAACGACACAGGAGGCAGCCGTATCATCTGTCCTCCCTTGGACATCTGAACATACACTTAGTTTCAATGAATTAAAGAAAGCGTTATGCCAAGCTCCCGTTCTAGCTACACCGAACTACAGTAAGTCTTTTACACTTTTTGTCACAGAACGTGATGGTACAGCATTATCTGTTCTCACACAAGATCAAGCAGGACAATACAAGCCCTGTGCTTATTTTTCGAGCACATTAGATCCAGTAGCCCAGGCTCTGCCTGCGTGCCTCAAGTCAGTTGCAGCCACAGCACTAGCTATCCGACAAAGTGATTCCATAGTATTAGGACACTCCCTGACAGTACAAGTTCCACACTCCGTGGAAGTTCTTTTAAACCGAACACAGACTCAGCACTTGACAATTGCACGTTTGACAGGTTATGAACTGACACTGTTCCAGCCACACATAGAAATCAGACGCTGCAACGTTCTAAATCCTGCTACACTGTTACCGTCAGTTACTTCAAATCCTGCCACACATGACTGTGTGGAAGTTGTTAACACTATGACTAAGCCAAGACAAGATCTGACAGATATTCCATTACCAGATCCCGACCTGACACTTTATGTGGATGGTTCATGTATGAGAACGAGTACAGGAGAACTAGTAGCCGCGTATGCAGTGACTACTGACACTGAAGTTATTGAAACACACCGTATTGACACCCTGTCTGCTCAAGCAGCAGAGCTAGTTGCTCTGACACAAGCCTGCATACACGCTAAGAACCTGAAAGTTAATATTTACACAGATTCACGCTACGCATTCGGAGTTGTACACGACTTCGGAGTGCTCTGGCAGGAGAGAGGTTTCATGACTTCTCATGGAACCAAGATTCAGCATGGTCTCCTTATTCAAGCTCTGTTAGATGCCATACATTTACCGACATCTATTGCTATCATGAAGTGCAAAGCACATACGAAAGTTACTGACATTATTTCCCAAGGTAATGATCTAGCAGATCGAACAGCCAAGCTTACAGCACAGACACCAGACATACCAGTTAACAAGACACCGACATCCACTCTAGAACAGACTACTTGTATGACAGTTAAGGACCCTACACAAGATGTCATAGATATCCAGTTACATGCTACTCCCGAAGAAATCAAGAAATGGTCCGAACAAGGAGGGGCCCAGACAGATCAGGGATGGTTGACGAAGGGAAAAGCCACATGGTTTCTCCCCGACTCAATGGTTCAAGTCATTATCAATACCGCACATAGTTCAGCACACTTAGGAGAAAAAGCCATGTTAGACAGTATCCAGAACATTTGGTTTAACAAGCATTTACGAGCTGCAGCCAAGCAGAAAGTCCGTACCTGTATGATATGTTGCCAGTTCAATCCAGGTAAAAGTGTCCCGGTGGAACAAGGTGGATTCCAGCCCCCTGACCACCCTTTTGAAGTCCTCCAGATGGATTATATTCAGATGGAGCGATGTCGAGGTTTCAAGTATGTCCTTGTAGTTGTATGCGCTTTGTCCAGGTGGACAGAAGCATATCCAGTCCCAGATTACACAGCCGCGACCACTGCCAAGCAGTTGGTTCGTGAGTTCTTCCCCCGTTATGGACTCCCTAGGGTCGTATATTCTGATAACGGCCAGCCATTCTCATCTGAATTGATGAAGCACGTTTCCCTTTTGTTAGGGTACCAGTGGAAGTTCCATTGTGTACGCCATCCAGAAGCAGCCGGTCTCGTAGAGAGACATAATCAAACCTTGAAAATCCGCATTGCCAAAATCTGTCAAGAAAAAGGTGTAGACTGGTTAGTTGCCTTGCCAGTCGCTCTGTTTTATATGCGCATGGTCGCACATTCCAGATCAGGTCTGTCCCCTTATGAGGTCGTATTCGGCCGTCCCCCGAACGTGTGGGGTACACCCAGACCCCGAAGTATTACAGATGTTTCCCGCCGCATTTCCAGACAATACCGAGGTGAAACCGCATGAAATCGTTCCAGGAAGCTTGGTCCTCGTCCGCAATTTTGATCAGTCAAGTCCGCTGGAGCCTCGCTGGAAGGAGCCGAAGTTGGTCCTTCTAACCACCCGTACTGCCGTCAAGTTGGAAGGCAGGAAGGGGTGGGTCCATTTGTCTCATGTTAAGAAATTTCACGGATCCCGACTACAAACTGTTTCCAAGAACTTTGCCAAGGATTGCATTTTACCTAAAGACTGCCAAAATACTATTCTCAAGGACTGTCCCGCAAATGACATTGATACCAAGCCTCCCCTGTTAGAGGAAACTCCGCAGCAGGAGTATAAAAAGAAGTTACGGTCTAGTAAAATAAGTCAGCCAGTTTAATTGTCTAAGTCCTCCCCTAGGTGAAACGGTTAGACAGGTATCTGACATGTATGAAATAGACCCCCATAGTGAGAGAGTTAGTCAAAACTCAATCCGATGTATCGTTTTTCTAAGTTTTATATTGTTTCTCAGCCTGATGATTACCTGCACGAGTTATGCATTTCATTTATGTTTTCCAATTTCTCATGTAAATAAGTCTTCTAATGCTACAGTAGAGCACACGTTTAGTGATCTACCTCCTCATGAACTATCCTATCGTCTTGCTATGCGCAACAATTCATTTATCCGTATGTTACATTATTCACACCAGACCAGCAATGCCACTAATTGTTGGGTGTGTGGTCGACTCCCCCCTTTCCAGACACCGAAGGGAGTTCTGCCACTGTTTCCTTATCCGTTCTCACATAATGGCTCATGTGGAGCCTGGTCCATGTTAACGTCATCCTCAAATGATATGTCCCTTCTGAACAGTACATGTTTTCCAGACAAGCAAGGTCTTCCCCACAGAACAGGGTTAGATCTAGAAAATGAAGTTTATAATTTGGGTAATTATTCTTCGAATTTTATGGTCCTGAATGTTCAGTCTGATCCTACTCCAGACTTACCTGCTGGACAACGCAGAGGTGTTCCGTTTATTTGCGCGCTCATTGAGACTTATTCACTGAATTTTTAAAAAATAACCTCGTTTTGTCAGTTTATGTTGTAATTATTTTTTACATTGTACCCTGATTTTAAAATTGAATCTGACCGCATACCTGCACTCGAAATCGCCACACTACCGCGTTTAGAGCGGATTACTGTCAGCTAGGAAGGGCACCACACCGCCAGAACGGCGGACATCTTTGGTGAGGGCAAGGATTGGCTGCTCTAGTCGTCAGAAGGACGCTAGAACAGTACTTAAGGCATCCATGCAGACGCGCAGCGGGCACGCGCGGCGGGCTCGCCGGAGCGTCGCCGGAGTCGCGCCAGAGTCCAGCCCGTCTGCGCCCGTCCGCGCTTGGACGGGCGCGGGGGCTGGGGCCCCCGGACAAATGCGCTCCTATACCTCGGAAGACTTGCGTAACCTGGATAAAGGTGAGACCTGCCTGGATAATGATACCTTGAAGAAACTACAAATATATGCACTATATAAACCGCGAAACACGATATCTTTAGACCCATACTCCACCCTGAAAGTAGTAAGCCTAAACACCAGATCACTCCACTGTCATCACGTTGAGGTCTATAATTTGTTGCAAAATACTGATACCGATGTACTGACCTTAACTGAGACTTGGATGAGTGAGAGCTCAATGCCGGACATTCTGGCTGCTCTTCCTAATGGTTATGATGCTTTTTGGCAAAATCGACCAGGAAGCACACGGGGAGGTGGGGTAGCGGTGATTTTTAAAAAAATGCTGTCAGTAGAAATTTTACTATCTGAGACTGTTGACTTGGCTGATTTGCTTGGGGTGAAAATTACAGTAAATAGCCTATGTTGGGTGGTGTTAGCGGTTTACCGCCCTCCCAATGCAACCCCAACCTTCCAGGACCTATTTGCCCCCATTATATCAGACCTTTGCTCTCGCTATACGAAAATAGTGGTCACTGGAGATTTTAATTTGCACTGGGATAATCCCCACTGGGATGCCCCTATGCGTCATTTGGACACCTTGATGTCAGCATTAAATTTTAAACAAATTGTGCAGGTCCCCACGCACATCAAAGGTCACACTCTTGACCTGGTGTGGACTACAGATCCCTCCTTAACACTGGAGGAAGTAGCCCCATGTATTTGGTCCGACCACCATCTAATCTCTTGTGAGATACGTATTAAGGGCCAAACAATTAGACCAACATTGGCGGCTAGACAAACCCGTAAATGGGCAGAGGTCGATCTGAGGACCCTGTCCAAGGTATTCCCGCCAAGAGACTGTCTCCTGAGCCTAGATCACTCTCTGGATCAGCAATACGCGGATTTAACGCATTGTCTGATATCAGCTATTGACCAGATAGCACCAATGGAAATGAAGGTGTTAAAAGGCCCGGGTAAGGATGCCCCTTGGTTCACGCCAGCTCTGAGGGACCACAAAAAGAAACTAAGAGCCTTAGAAAGAGGATGGAGGAAAACTAAACATGACTTAGCTAGAAACCTCTATCGAACTTCCTTGACCGCATACAAAAAACATATTACGCTGGCCAAAGCTGAGTACTACGAATCCCGCTTAAGTATGGCAGCCAACGTGCAGAAAGAGACTTTTAAGATCCTGTCGGAGCTGACTAAAAAGTCGGACAGTGTTCAGTCCTCCATTAACTGCAATTCCTTCCAGGAATATTTTCTGGAGAAAGTAAAAACCATCATCCAAGACATAAAAAGTGGGATGCCAAACGGGATGCCCACATCCATTGGCCCCCGATCTCAAACTGACTGTTCCATCACACTGTTCCCAGTGATTGACAGCTTGAGTCTGCAGCAGTTGATGGGTAGAATTAAGTCTGGATCCCTAGCGGACCCGTGTCCACCTAGAGTCTTTCAGGCAGCCCGCCCTCTATTGGAGGAGCATGTCATCTCTCTCCTAAATAGATCCTTGGAAACAGGACAATTACCGACAGACTTCAAGGAAGCGCGTGTTAGACCGCTACTGAAGAAACCTGGTGCAGACCCCGCAATACTAAAAAATTACAGGCCGATCTCCCAGTTACCATTCCTCTCAAAAGTACTGGAACAACACGTACTGAAAACCCTGTCTATGTACTTGGAGTCCAACTCCCTGCTTCATGATCGACAAGCAGGGTTCCGAGCACATCACAGCACCGAGTTGGTGATGCTCTCGGTGCTGGATGAACTGAGAGGCCTGGCTGACGGAAAAAAACCGAGCGCCCTGATTTTATTAGACCTTTCAGCGGCGTTCGATACCGTCAGCCATGCGCTACTATTGGAAAGGCTGGGTGACTTTGGTATCAAGGGCCTGGTTTTTAGTTGGTTGCAGTCCTTTCTGTCAGGAAGGACACAAAGAATACAACTGGGAGAACAACTCTCCGTAGTGGGAGAGTTAGAATGTGGGGTGCCCCAGGGCTCGGCCTTATCCCCACTGCTGTTTAATTTATATTTACAGCCGCTGATTGCCTCCTTGGCGAGTATGGGCTGCACAGTATACAACTACGCAGACGACACGCAGTTGCTGCTGAGTGTTGATAATACAAACACCGCCCAACTCCACACTCAGAACATTTTGAGACACACGGTCCAGTGGATGACAGGAAACCTCTTAAAAGTCAACCCAGACAAGACTGAGGTCCTGGTGATTTCATCTACCACCTCACCATGGGGTGACCTCTACTGGCCCGCAGAGCTGGGTCCAGCTCCAAAACCCAGCCTGGTTGTGAAGAGTTTGGGAATCAAACTGGACTGTGACCTCACTATGGTCAACCAAATCTCCGCTGTAGTGGGTAGCTGCACTAATATTATTCGACAGCTGCGGAAACTAGTGCCTATCATTTCCCAATCTATGCTACGTTCCATCGTCACAGCTACTGTAATCTCACGCATAGATTATGGAAATGCCCTCTACCTTGGCCTACCACAAACCCTGATAAACAGGCTACAGGTGGTGATGAACGATGCTGCTCGTCTTATTTTCAGGCTGCCAAGACGTACTAGAGCATCCCCCCTGCTGCAGAGTCTCCACTGGCTCCCTATTAAGGAGCGAGTGGAATTTAAAAATATGTGCATTGCCCATCAAGCCATCTATGGCATGGCGCCAGCATACATTAAAGATCGTCTAGCAGTATACAGCCCAAAGAGAGCTCTCAGATCCTCAAATTCTCAGCTACTGGTGTGTCCCCGTTACAAACTTACCACCAAGGGAGGAAGAGCGTTCTCGGTGCTGGTTCCTCATCTATGGAACACACTACCTGAGCTATTACGTAAGGAAGGAAACCTCCTACGCTTCAGAAAGGGGTTGAAAACGTTACTATTCAGGAGAGCCCTCTGAGCCACTTCAGGTTAAGTGGAGACTTCTGTACTGTCTAAGTTGTTGTTTACCATCTAGTCCCATGCGCTTAGAGGCCTGTAGGTGATTGAGCGCGGTATAAATTAAAAATAACAATAACAATAACAACAATTTCAGTACTACCAGTCAAAGGCGAAGTATGTGTCAGAAATAATGGTTCCGTACATGTAGGACATAGTGATTGTACTACTATTGTCAAGTATAGTGACAGTGGGAAATTTATTTTCAAAGCTTCACGTCATTCTTATTTTGTTTGTGGTCAGACCGCATATGTTCGTCTGCCCCTCGATTGGGAGGGAACCTGTTACATTGCCTTCCTACTGCCACCAGTTTTCCTAGCCCCATCTGATTATCACAGAAACACACATCTAGTACACATTAGACATAGAAGGGAGATCGAGTCCCCGATTGTCGACCAAACTGAAACTGCTCTAGAACAGTATACAGATTTCAATAGAGGATTCTTTTTCTTTATAGGACCTATCCAGAATAGTAAGTTAATACGTAGATTAACCAGAACCCTTGAAGCAGTAGTTAATGAGACTGCTTCTGCCCTAGGTAACTTAACGGAAGAACAATCTGCTATGAGATTTGTCGTGCTCCAAAATCGTCTCGTTCTTGACGTCATACTGGCCGATAGAGGAGGAGCATGTAGAGTCATCGGATCTAGTTGCTGCATTTTCATTCCTAATAACGCGCCGTCTGTTTATTCAGCTATAACCAGACTTCATAAAATTGCCCATCAGTTACACCAGAATCCAGGCACCTGGACATGGTCCGGTTGGTTTTGGAGTATAATTTCTGCCTGGGGATGGAAAGTATTGTCACTTCTAGGTATTGCAGTAGCGATCATATTCAGTTGCTGCCTCTGTATACAATGTGGCCCTGCGATTTGCGGCATTTGTGCTACCTCTTGTATTCCTAGTCCCAAGTCCCGTCCTAGATCCCGTTCCAAGAAAATTCGAGACGAGCAAATGATACTGTATGAAATGATAGATGGTATCATGAATATTGATGTTTCCTGATGGAAACGTAGTGACAAGGAGGGAATGTGGAAAATTAAATTTTGCCATGTTCTGTGTCCCTACGTGTTCCCCATCCTATGCTGTATGTGCATGATTAATATGCATATGTATTCCCCATGATCGATTAAAGACGCAATTACAGTTGTGTCCATCTCTAGTATGCCAGTTCCTAGTTTTCGTGAATACAACGAGCATCAGGCCTATGTAAAGTTATGTTGCCACGTTTCTCAGTGTGCACGTTATTTCATTGTAAAATCCCCGTTTCTAGGCCTCAAAAGGGCCCGGACTCAGATTCAGCTCCTGTCTCCTGAACCCTCGCTGAGGAGCGATACAGCCCCCACCTGTATCCCTGACCCTTCACTTACTTACTGCCTCACAGTGCCCGGCTCGTCCTGGCTCTGCCTGCCAGTCTGCCAAGAGTATGTTATGATTCCAGTTATCAGTCCAGCTCTCCTTCTCTGCATTCCTAAGCTACTGAATCGCATCAATAGTTTCAGTCATCGTCTAGCCTTTACGTCTCCATGTAAGAGAAATACTGTATTTATGGTCATTTAATATTCCTCAACACACACTACATGTAGAATAATGCATGCACCAGTCTTAGTGTCTGTTAGCCTTTACCCTGATAACTTTTGGATTCCATCAACATGTTCTCTAAACATCAGATACTAGATAGTGTTTAGGTACATGTCGCTCTGACTCTCCAGACTTTCGTCTCTCCTTCTAGCTCAGAAGTCATAGCCCCCAGCTTCTCCCTAGTTACACGTCATTGCCAGCTTGCGCGCACCACTAGGTTAGAGGTCCCGGCTCCTTCGGTAGCCCCCTCCATGTTTCCGCCCCATTTATGACATATTCTGTTACGTTTACATCACATGTCTATGTTCACGCCTCCTGTTACACCTACTTTCACCCTTATCTTTCGCGACTGTTACAGGCCCCACCCACTGTCACACCTACTGTATGTACTGTAATGCAATTGTTTTAGTATATATACTTGTGTATTGTTATTAAAAGCCAGCGCGCTCATCCCAGCTCCTGCCCGACAGCTGTCGGGGCCCCCCCCGTTGGATAGCCATCCCAGATCTTGCCCGTGCAGGTTGTCCTGTTCCTGTCCTTTATGCTGTATTAAAACCTGCAAACTCCTACTACCTCGAATCTTGACTCTTATTTATTGAGCTATCTGTTATTATATATCCAGTCAAAAATAGAGGTATTATTTATTTATTTACCACATAATGGCGCCCGAATAGGGACTTGCCCTTTCCCCACGCGCCGGTGAAGCCACGCAAGCCCCCTGATCCTCTGCAGCCGTGACGGAACCATACCGTGCACGTGCAGATATTTCTGCTTCAAGTATCCCTCAGGCCCACGGAGGAGACGGAGGTTGCGGTCCAGCATCCAGACGAGGCGGTGGAGGAACGCGGCGAGTCCCGACCAGAGCCCAAGCCGAGAGTCCAAGGTCCGAGGTATCCGGAGGCCCACCCGTAACAGAAGTCCGAAGTTCGTCCGTCCGACGTCGAAGCAGTCCAGTCCAGTCCGAGGCCTTCCGTTCTTGCTGCCCGGTGAGTACCATTGCTGGGGTAGTATCTAGACAGGGTCAATTGCATTGTCTCTGGTCCGTGGGTTTGGGTACACAGATCCAACACGAAGTGTCCACTTAGGTGGGTGCGGGTCCTGACGTGTCTCTTTATGAGACCGGTAAGTTTCGTACTGTTTTAGCAGTGCATCTAGTTTCTGTTCTAGTCCGTTCTGTTCTCGAGAAATTCATGTATTCTGTTTTCAGTATTCCAGGTAGTATTTTGTCCGAACTGTTATTTTAAATGTCATTCATGTATTTCAATGTCGTGGTATGAAAGTGGTGTAATTATCGTGTTCATTGTGTATTGTATTGTGTCTAGACCACAGGTCAGTCATGCCTTTGTTTTCCAAACTACGTCAGTTAAAAACTAGAAAAGGTCTGTTAGAAGAAGCAGTTCCTGTCCCGCCTAGGGACAGTCCAGGTCATTTTATGTATCAAAAGCATGGCATAAGCGCCATATTGTATCTAGATTTGTGGGTGGAGTACACCAAACAGTTAGAAGAAAAGTATAGATGGCCCGTATCGGGTACATGGGATGCCGAGTGCATCATGCGAGTAGAAGAAGTATTATGGAAAAAGAAAGCCAGACAGTCACAGAAAGATGCCATCGAGTTATGGCGCAAAGAATCTCATAAAAGAACCGAAAAAGAAATCAGAAAGTCAGAATTAAGTAGGGAATCCTTAGAAAGAGCCCAAGAAAGGGAACTAATCGAAATAGGTGAACGAGTTAAAACCGAACAGTCAGACAGACAGAGGAATGCCCTCATTAAGGGTATGTATCCTCTTCTTGCCGAGGGCTTGCCAAAAGCAACCCCGGAGGCATCCAGTAATTTTCCGCCACCCTTAGTTCCGACCAAGTTACGTCACAAACCGACCGCAGCTGATATTTTTCTCTCGTCCTATTTGGACGACACAGTCCCAGAATATGCAAATCCTGCTCCGCTAGCTCCTGTAAATAATGTAAATCCTGCTCCTCCAGTCACCGGGGCACCTGTTGCAGTACCTGCTACGGTACCCCCGGTCCAGCCCGTAGTACAAATTCCCGCCACATCAGTCACTCTGCCAGCACGAAGAGTATCAGTCGACGATACCAGTATAGGGGCTGCGGGAGGAGGTCCTCCTGGTACCCCGCCGCCAAGTAGACGTCTAGGAGCAGTCGAGTTACATGAACGTGCGTTACAGCGTACGCCATATCGAGCAGCACTAAAAAGGCTGCTCGACCCTGGTCGGCACGCGTCCGAAGGTCGTCAAGAACAGTCACCAATGCCGACTCAGTCCCATGTGCTGGCCTAAACCCAAACTGGGCCACATCCAAACAATTGGTGGTCTCAAGAAAGTTGGAAAGATGTTTTGTGGCCAGTTTCTCAAGGATTTTGATTGGAAATGGCAGCAGGGAGATCAGCCTGTAGTTAGCTGGACAGGTAGGATCCAGATTTTCCTTCTTCAGCAATGGAGATACCACAGCCAGTTTCTAGCAGTCTGGGACCCGTGCTGATCCAAGGGACTGGCAGCAAATCGAAAAAAGTGGGGGAAAAAGCTCTTCCCGAAACAGTTTCCAAAATTTAGGTGGAAGAGGATCAGATGGAGAGCCAGAGGACACACCATCAGCCAAAGCGCAAAAGTCCTCAAAGGATGGTAGAGGAAAATTGTCCAATCTGGCTTGTTTGGCGCCCTCCTTCATGGTCTCAATCGAAGTTGAATTGTGCACCATATGGCCAGAAAACGAGGGGAGGTTATTTAAGATGGCAGCAATCTTGTCCTCGAAGGCTTGTGCTAGCAAGTCACAAAGGGCTTGAGAGGCCGGGATGTCATTTGAAGTACAAGCTGGATGGGCTAGGTCTTTGACGATCTTAAATAGAGCCTGGGACTTGTTCGCAGCTGCCTTCAATGATTCTTCTAGAAATCTGGCTTTAGCAAGCTTAATCTGGGCTTTATAGGTCGCTAATGCCTGTTTAAAGAGGATTCTATGAGATTCCAAATACTGTTTCCTCCAGGCACGCTCAGCCTGTTTGCACTGAAGCTTAAGCTGCCGAAGTTCTTCTGAGTACCATGGCCTCGCAAGATTAGTCCTAGCTCTAATTGTACGCATCGGAGCCAAGGAGTCTAGAGAAGCCAAGATTCGCTGACAGAGAGTCTCTTAGCTCACGTCCACACTAACTCCCAATGCAAAGCCGTCCGGAAGCAAAGTAGGCAGGGTAGATCGTTTAAGGAGTCCAGGCCATTGTCTACCCATCCTAGTACCACCCCCACTACCTTTCTTTGCTATAGCGGCTGTACATGAGAGAGAGAAAAGGACGAGAGCGTGGTCCGTCCAACACTGAGGTAGGATGTCCCGCAGAGATGTTTGATATACGTCGGTGAAAAGCAGATCCAGAATGTGGCCTTTTGAGTGAGTTTGGGTGAGTACGAGCTGTTGTAACTCAATGTTACGGCAGGCTTGGACCAGCTCTACAAAAGCTGAATTCGTCGGTCCTTCTGGCCAAAGGTTGAAATCCCCTAGCACCATCAGCTTTGTGTGGGAGTGAGAGAGGTCATAGATTAAGTCTATGAGCTCTGACACAGCCGATAACGAGCTAGCCGGGGGTCTGTAGCATAACAGCCCAGTGTGTAGCACACCTCCCTGACCCTTAATGGAGAAGCCCAGCAGTTCACATCCAGAAATGGCCTTGATGTAAAGTAGAGAGAAATCTGGTGTCTCCCTAAAGATAAGGCCAACTCCACCCCCTCTGGCCCCCACCCTGGGGTTATGTATGATTTTAAAACCAGGGGGGCAGGCCATCCCCAGTTCCACCGAACTGGTCGCTGTGGTCCAGGTCTCTGTCATGAAGAGTACGTCTAGATCGTGAGACTCTATAAGTAGCGCAATTTCTTCACAGTGCTTGATAAGAGGTCTTACGTTCAGCAAGCCACAGGACAAGGAGTCTGGGTGCCCACAGATGGAATTCTGCTTACAGCTGGGGAGAGTGCCAGAGTTCAGGCTTACAAGTTCATCTCGGGAGTAAGAAAGTACGGCTCGATGCCGAGAGGCATGATTTCCGGCGCCTGGCGCGTCCTGTGCGCGAACGGGCGCAAACGGGCTTACCTCTGGCGCACCTCCGGCGATCCGCCGGCGCGCCCGCTGCGGGCCTACGCTGCGCGCTTTGGGGTCAGCCATCTTATATAGCCGTAAACACGGGAGTCCTGCAATGAGATCAACTAGCCCCCCAACCAAGATGGCGCCTGCTATTCAGCACACCCTGGTTCCCTCACCTAAGATGGCGGCTACAATCACCGCGGCGTGATGTCCCCAAGAGCCCAAGGTGCCCTGAAGCGCTCTAATTCCCGCTAAATGCGGGTGAGGTCAAAATTATAATGCAGGTAAGAGCTATTCTTAAATGTAGCCGCCCAATGACAAGCAGAGAAAAGGTTGCGCCTAGCGCCAGGATCGTCAGCGCGAGCGCGCAGTAGAGCAGGTAATTTTAAAAATAGAATAAAAACAACAAGCAATGCAGCAACAGATTCTTCAGCGCGCGATGGTCACGGAAGTCTGACCTGTCGGTGAGGTAGTTCCGCTTTTAACCCCTTTCCAAACACGGGAGTCCTGCAATGAGATCAACTAGTCCCCCAATCAAGATGGCGCCTGCTATTCGGCACACCCTGGTTCCCTCACCTAAGATGGCGGCTACAATCACGGCGGCGCGATGTCCTCAAGAGCCCAAGGTGCCCTGAAGCGCTCTAATTCCCGCTAAATGCGGGTGAGGTCACAATTATAATGCAGGTAAGAGCTATTCTTAAATGTAGCCCCCCAATGACAAGCAGAGAAAAGGTTGCGCCTAGCGCCAGGATCGTCAAAGCGAGCCCGCAGTAGAGCAGGTAGTTTTAAAAATAAAATAAAAACAACAAGCAATGCAGCAACAGATTCTTCAGCGCGCGATGGTCACGTAAGTCTGACCTGTCGGTGAGGTAGTTCCGCTTTTAACCCCTTTCCAAACACGGGAGTCCTGCAATGAGATCAACTAGCCCCCCAACCAAGATGGCGCCTGCTATTCGGCACACCCTGGTTCCCTCGCCTAAGATGGCGGCTACAATCACCGCAGCACGATGTCCCCAAGAGCCCAAGGTGCCCTGAAGCGCTCTAATTCCCGCTAAATGCGGGTGAGGTCACAATTATAATGCAGGTAAGAGCTATTCTTAAATGTAGCCCCCCAATGACAAGCAGAGAAAAGGTTGCGCCTAGCGCCAGGATCATCAGCGCGAGCGCGCAGTAGAGCAGGTAGTTTTAAAAATAGAATAAAAACAACAAGCAATGCAGCAACAGATTCTTCAGCGCGCGATGGTCACGTAAGTACAGGTGTTGCAGCTCCCTTCCTTAGCGGTGACAAAGTTGAACAATACCGAATCACATATCGTGTTGTCCATGTTTCTTAAGGATGGTTCACAGACACATCAGGTTGGGGTGATGATTGATTCAGGGGACCACGGGAAATTTTATTGATAGTGGATTGGTGCAGCGTTTGGAACTCCTCCTTGTCCCCAGAGAGATTCCAAAAAATGTATTGGGTGTAGATGGAAAACCCTTAATGTCAGGTCCCATTACAGAAGTGTTGGACCCGGCCTCGTGGCGTGGTCCTACCCCTCCCGCATGGCGGGCCCCGGACGACATCGGCCCTCCATCCAGCCCGGGTCGGCCTTGGGCACACCTCTGCACGACCTACAAACCACCAGATCCACCACCCGGCGGCCCCCAACCACTGACACGGCACACTCGGGCCGCCCCAGCATTACCGGTCCGGTGCCCACCCCGGACCCTCATTCCAGGCCCGACGCCATCTTGGGCCCATCACGTCACAGACACGTGGTCCCGGCCCAGCCGCGGCCACGGCCCCAGCGAGCCCGCCATCGAGGCACCAAGAGCCTCCGGGTGGTAGAGTGGCCACTCAACCAGAGACAAGGAGAGGGGAGTTTCGATGGCTCTCCAACCATCCCCGGATGCCTGGTTTCGATTGGCCTCCGGCCTCCCTGAGCGCTGGCTCCACCCCCTGCTGGGTGTCTGGACACCATCATCCCTGCCCCTCTGACCCCCAGGCGAGAGGGTCCGGACATCAAAGGACTCCAGACCTATATCTGGGCCAGCCCCGGAGTAGGAGGGGAGTTGTATCCCGGAGTCGAGAAGCCCTGCTGACGCTGTCGCGGCTGACCCTGAGACGAACTCACCTTGCTGTTCTACCTGGAACCTGCTGGCGCTGCCGCGGTCCCTCTTCGCTGTAACCACCTTGGAGCCTGCTGGCGCTGCCGCGGTCCATCTTCGCTGTAACTATCTTGGAGCCTGCTGGTGCTGCCGCGGTCCACACTCGCTGAACCATCTTGGAACCTGCTGGCGCTGCCGCGGTCCACACTCGCTGAACTATCCTGGAACCTGCTGGCGCTGCCGCAGTCCACACTCGCTGAACCATCTTGGAACCTGCTGGCGCTGCCGCGGTCCACACTCGCTGAACCATCTTGGAACCTGCTGTCGCTGCCGCGGTCCACATTCGCTGAACCATCTTGGAGCCTGCTGGTGCTGCCGCGGCCCAACCTTCCGGAACCCCCCAGCTCGAGGATTGAGAGCTGTGCGTAGGGTCTCCTTGCAACCGACCATCTATAAGACTGTCCCGCTACCTTGCCCCTGGTCACGAGACTTTCCAGATCTCGGGATCTGCTGTATATATTGAAACGATACTTATTGCCAGATAAAGATTGAAAACTCTATCTACGTGTGGTGTACATTTGTAGTGGTGTGGTTACTCTGCTGTACGATTCTAGGAGAGGGCCCTCACGTCGGAGGCCCCTCGACATCGCTCGGTCCCTTCTCTGAAGGAGGGGTAGACCTAGGGGTGGTCAGTCAGACACCTTCTGCCTCCCCCGGGTTCGCCTTTCTAACATTGGTGGCAGGCGCTGCGATCCGAGCCAACGCAAAATCGTACAGAGAGTGATCTACCCGCTACGACGGAAAAACACACAGAGACCATGACGACCCAAGGAACCAACCTACCTGCCGAATTCCAGAAAGAGAAGATAGAAGAATACAGCCACAAAGAACTAAAACAATTCTGTAAAGACATGGGTATCGCTACCACTGGCCTGAGCACCAAAGAGGACTTCAAATCGGCCCTACAAGCCTGGGTGGAAACCCGAGACAGACCACCCCAAGAGGAGAATAGCCCGAACGGGCAACAGGAAACCAGCGCACCCCCGACGGGGGAAAGAACCGCAACACTAAACGCGGACCTCATCTATGAAGACGCTCGAGAACGAGAGCGCAACCGGCTACACGAATTGGAGCTTGCACGACTCCGGCTAGACGGAGAACTCCAGCTAGCGGAGAAAAAGATAGCCCTCGAGCAACTACGGCTGGAGGGGGATCTAGAAGAGAAACGGAGACAACGTGACCTCGAAGAAAAACGACTAGCATATGAACACGAACGAGTCCTGAGAGAACTAGAAATCAAAGCCCAGATCAACGAAGATAGCGATGGTTCAAAGCCTACGAGGTGGCCATGACCGCCCATCGGGTGCCCCTGAAGGATTGGGGCGCCGGCCTGTGGGGAAAGTTCATCAACGAAGGGAGGGACGCCCTGCTGGAACTCCCTGACACCCAAATGACCTCCTATGAACACATGAAAACAGCCCTACTCACGTGCTACGGACTCACCCCCGAAATGTACCGGCAGAGGTTCCGAGACTGTAAAAAAATCCCCGGTACCACTTGGGTGGAATATGTGAACTTTTTTAGCAGAGCCTTCGAGGGGTGGGTCAAAGGCAGTCAGGTCACTACCTACCAGCAGTTGGTCGACCTTATGTTATGGGAGCACCTCTCCAACAACTGCTTCATTGAACTATCACAGCACCTCCTCGACAGCAAGTTGACCGAGCCGCGAAAGCTAGCGGTCGAAGCAGATCAGTGGGCGAGCAACCGCGTCCACCGGAACACCACAGGAGAATACGGACGAGGGTCCCCGGGGAACCACCGGCCGCGAGGCGGCGGGTCGGGCATCAGCCGAGGCCGAGACCTCTCGCCGGGGTCTTCGCCCGCCTCCTCTACACCAGCCTCCAGCCAGAGGGGGGCCCATCCAGCCCGACCGGGGCCACGCCCCAACGTTACGTGCCACAGATACCAGCGGCTGGGTCACTATGCCAATGATCCTCTCTGCCCCATGAACCAGCGGCCCGGCACCACCGGGCCCCCCCGTCGATAAATCACTGCAGCCGCTCTGAGCGAAGAAAAAGATGAAGAAGAAGAGGTCCCTATGGATTCCGATCAACACCCAGAAGTACCGCCAGTGGGTCACCATCAACGGACGCCGGGCCGAGGCTCTCCGTGACACGGGGGCCAGCATAACCGCCGTCCGCTGCCATCTGGTGGCCCCAGAACAAATCTTGCCCCACGTTCTGTGCCCTGTCCGGTCAGCGGAAAATTCCGAGAGCCTGTGCCAGATGGCTCGCATCCCCTTCGAGTGGGGAGGAGTGTCCGGCATACTGAAAGTCACCGTCCGAGACGATGCCCCGGTGGACTGCCTCCTAGGGAACGACCTGGAAAGTTCCCCCTGGGCACAGATCGAGCGAAGAGAGCATCTGGGGATGCTAGGCCTTCCTGAATGGGTTTGCGTAACGACCCGATCCATGTCCACCCGGGACGCCGTCCCAACCGAAGACAATCTGCCCGAAGAACCCGAATGGCCGGCACCTCCACCATCACGCCACTGCCACAGCCAAACCCGAACTGGGGCCGCAGGGCTCCAGCCATGAAGAACTTCCCGAGCTCGGACCCCTTCCCGAACTAGCCCAGTGGCGCCAAGAAGGGGGCCCCACCCGCGAGCAGTTCCGTCGGGAACAAAAGACATGTCCTTCCCTTGAGGGACTCCGACAACAAGCCGCCACGGAAGCCACAGGAGACTCCTCGGGGTCCCACTGGATCTATTGGGACCAGGACCTCCTGTACAGTGAACAAAAGATCGCCGAGCTGGGGGCCGGCCGAGTGCTAGTCGTCCCCCTCCACTTCAGAGACTTTCTCTTAAACCTGGCACATGATGTGCCCCTCGCCGGGCACCTGGGGCAGGACAAAACCTACAGCCGCCTGGTGACCCACTTTTATTGGCCGAAGATGCGCAGCGATATGTACAACCACTGCCGAACCTGTCCGACCTGCCAAGCCAGCGGAAAGAGTGGGGGGAAAATCAAGGCCCCACTCCAACCGTTTCCCGTGGTGACCACTCCCTTCGAGCGAGTAGGGATCGACATCGTGGGGCCCCTGGATCCTCCAACCTCTCAGGGGCACCGCTTCATCCTTGTCCTGGTGGACCATGCCACCCGCTACCCAGAAGCTATCCCCCTCCGGACTATCACAGCCCCCGTAGTGGGTCGAGCGCTAATGGGGATCTTCTCCAGAGTCGGCTTCCCCCGAGAGGTCGTAAGTGATCGGGGCACAAACTTTATATCGAAATATATGCGGTCCCTGTGGCAACAGTGCGGGGTCGCGTATAAGTTCACCACCCCGTATCACCCTCAAGGGAATGGACTAGTGGAGCGATTTAATAGGACCCTGAAAGGAATGATCAAGGGCCTAGAAGAGCCCCTCCGGCGCAAATGGGACGTTCTGCTGCCATGCCTCCTGTTCGCCTACCGAGAGGTACCCCAGAAGTCCCTGGGGTTCAGCCCCTTTGAACTATTATATGGACACCCTGTGCGAGGCCCCCTCAGCCTGGTCAAGGAAGGCTAGGAGCGGGCCGCCTCCGATACTCCGCCCGATGTTTTACGATACCTCTTGACTCTCCGCAACCAGACTCGGAAGTTCCGGGAACTGGCCGAAACCAACCTGAAGGCCAGTCAAGAGGAGATGAAGCGCTAGTATGATGAAAATGCCTCGTCCATTGAATTCGAGCCGGGCCAGCAGGTCTGGGTCATGTCCCCGGTCGACCCCGGCACCCTCCAGGACAAATGGACGGGGCCCTTCAAAGTGGTGGAGCGCAAGAGCCCTGTCACCTACCTGGTGGACATGGAGTCCCCCCGGAACCCCTCCGGGTCCTACACGCCAACCGGCTCAAGCCCCACTTTGTCCGCACCGAGCTGAGCCTGTTGTTGGCTACCGATGACGGAGCAGAGGACGACTCCGAGCCTCTACCAGACCTCCTGAGCACCTCCGAGAAAGATGGCTCCGTCGAGGGAGTCTCCCTCTCTCCCGCGCTGACACCCAAACAGCGCCAGGACTGCCAGAAACTGCTGGGTCAATTTGCGAACTTATTTTCCCTCACCCCCGGAGTCACCCAGTGGTGTGTTCACGACGTCGACACCGGGGACAGTCCGCCCGTGCGGCACCGAGCCTACCGCGTCCCCGACCGAGTCCGGGCCTGCATCCAAGCCGAAGTTTCCAAGATGCTAGCCCTAGGAGTAGTCGAACCCTCAGACAGTCCATGGGCCAGTCCCGTCGTCCTGGTCCCTAAGGCCGCCGCCCCCGGGGTACCCCCGGAGCTGCGGTTCTGTGTCGACTACCGGGGACTGAATGCCGTCACCAGGACCGACGCCCATCCCATTCCCCGAGCGGATGAACTGATCGATCGCCTGGGAACTGCCGGGCACCTCAGTACCTTCGACCTCACGGCCAGATACTGGCAAATCGGCCTCACGCCAGGGGCACAAGAACGGTCCGCTTTCTCGACCCCCGATGGCCACTTCCACTTCAACGTGATGCCCTTCGGCATGAAGAATGCTCCGGCCACCTTCCAGAGACTAGTGAATCGGGTGCTGGCAGGGCTGGAAGAGTTCAGTGCCGCCTATCTGGACGATATTGCGGTGTACAGCCTCTGTTGGGACGAGCACCTGACCCACCTCTGGACGGTCCTGACGGCCCTCCAACGGGCCGGACTCACAATAAAAGCCAGCAAGTGCCAGATCGGTCAAGGGTCCGTGACCTATCTGGGACACCCAGTGGGGAGCGGCCAAGTGGCTCCCCTTCAACCCAAGATCGACGCCATCCAGGCCTGGGAGCCCCCCGTCACCCAGACTTTCCGTCCGAGCCTTCCTGGGGCTCACTGGATACTATCGGCGGTTCATAAAGGACTATGGGAGCATTGTGGGGCCCCTCACAGAACTAACCTCCAAGAGACTACCCCCGAAGGTGCACTGGACCCCCGAGTGCCAAGTAGCCTTTGAGACACTAAAGACTGCCATGTGCACCGCCCCGGTGCTCCAGGCCCCCGACTACAGCCGAGAGTTCATCGTCCAAACTGACGCCTCGGAACACGGCATTGGGGCCGTACTCTCCCAAATGAACTCTGACGGAGTCGACCTTCCTGTGGCCTTCATCAGCCGGCGCCTGCTGGCCCGAGAACAACGATGGAGCACCATCGAGAGGGAAGCATTCGCCGTCGTATGGGCCCTACAGAAGCTCCGGCCCTACCTCTTCGGCACCCACTTCCGAGTACAGACCGACCACCGGCCCCTGCGGTGGTTGATGCAGATGCGGGGCGAGAACCCGAAGTTGCTACGTTGGTCCATCTCCCTCCAAGGGATGAACTTCACCGTGGAGCATCGCCCTGGCAACGACCACGCCAACGCTGACGGCCTCTCCAGATTCTTCCGCCTCGGCGAGGAGAATCCCCAAGAAGATGGGTGACTCTCCCCTGCCTTCAGCTGGAGGGGACGTGTGTTGGACCCGGCCTCGTGGCGTGGTCCTACCCCTCCCGCATGGCGGGCCCCGGACGACATCGGCCCTCCATCCAGCCCGGGTCGGCCTCGGGCACACCTCTGCACGACCTACAAACCACCAGATCCGCCACCCGGCGGCCCACAACCACTGACACAGCACACTCGGGCCGCCCCAGCATTACCGGTCCGGTGCCCACCCTGGACCCTCATTCCAGGCCCGACGCCATCTTGGGCCCATCACTTCACAGACACGTGGTCCCGGCCCAGCCGCGGCCACCGCCCCAGCAAGCCCGCCATCGAGGCACCAAGAGCCTCCGGGTGGTAGAGTGGCCACTCAACCAGAGACAAGGAGAGGGGAGTTTCGATGGCTCTCCAACCGTCCCCGGATGCCTGGTTTCGATCGGCCTCCGGCCTCCCTGAGCGCTGGCTCCACCCCCTGCTGGGTGTCTGGACACCATCATCCCGGCCCCTCTGACCCCCAGGCGAGAGGGTCCGGACATCAAAGGACTCCAGACCTATATCTGGGCCAGCCCCGGAGTAGGACGGGAGTTGTATCCCGGAGTCGAGAAGCCCTGCTGACGCTGTCGCGGCTGACCCTGAGACAAACTCACCTTGCTGTTCTACCTGGAACCTGCTGGCGCTGCCACGGTCCCTCTTCGCTGTAACCACCTTGGAGCCTGCTGGCCCTGCCGCGGTCCATCTTCGCTGTAACTATCTTGGAGCCTGCTGGCGCTGCCGCGGTCCACACTCGCTGAACCATCTTGGAACCTGCTGGCGCTGCCGCGGTCCACACTCGCTGAACTATCCTGGAACCTGCTGGCGCTGCCGCGGTCCACACTCGCTGAACCATCTTGGAACCTGCTGGCCCTGCCGCGGTCCACACTCGCTGAACCATCTTGGAACCTGCTGGTGCTGCCGCGGTCCACACTCGCTGAACCATCTTGGAGCCTGCTGGCGCTGCCGCGGCCCAACCTTCCGGAACCCCCCAGCTCGAGGATTGAGAGCTGTGCGTAGGGTCTCCTTGCAACCGACCATCTATAAGACTGTCCCGCTACCTTGCCCCTGGTCACGAGACTTTCCAGATCTCGGGATCTGCTGTATATATTGAAACGATACTTATTGCCAGATAAAGATTGAAAACTCTATCTACGTGTGGTGTACATTTGTAGTGGTGTGGTTACTCTGCTGTACGATTCTAGGAGAGGGCCCTCACGTCGGAGGCCCCTCGACATCGCTCGGTCCCTTCTCTGAAGGAGGGGTAGACCTAAGGGTGGTCAGTCAGACACCTTCTGCCTCTCCCGGGTTCGCCTTTCTAACAAGAAGTAACGGAGAAATTAGAACTGATCCAGAAAGCGAGTGACCAAGATCATGTTGAAGAGATAACTTTAAGCATTATAGAGGCGCCTCAGTATGAGGTAATACTGGGCATGCCTTGACTGTGGCACCATAATCCCACGATAGATTGGAAAAGGAAGACAGTGGCATTTCAATCGGAGGGGTGTAGGCTGACATGTATGCAAGCTCATAACACACATACCTTGGCTCTTAAAGAGATATTCCATATAGCCACAGCAGCAGATAAAGAGACAGTTCTTCCCTCAGTTTATGAAAGGTACAGGGGAGTGTTTAGTGAAGCCAAAGCAGAGCTCCTGCCACCTCACCGTGACTATGATTACCAGATAGACCTGATCACGGGAGCAACCATACCCTCTTGTAGAGTCTATGCTTTGTCCGAACCTGAGACGAAACATCTATGTGAATACTTAGATCACTACGTAGCCATAGGTTTATCAGACCCTCTCATTCTCCTGCAGCTTTGCCACTATTTTTCATAGCGAAAGCCAACGGAGAGTTAAGGACGTGCATAGACTATCGTATGTTAAACAAGAACACAGTAGGGAACAGATACCCTCTTCCACTCATCTCCGTATTACTGGACCAAATGAGGGAAGCCACTATACATGCCAGACTTGACTTGAGAGGTGCTTATCATTTGGTGCGGATACGAGTGGGGGGTGAGTGGAAGACGTCTTTCAAGACACGCAATGGCTTGTTTGAATATTTGGTAAAGCCGCTCAGGCTCTGTAATGCCCCAGCGGCATTTCAATTCTTTCTAAATGATGTGTTAAAGAACTATGTAGACAAGTTTGTGGCTGTTTACATCGATGATATCTTAATCTACTCCACTAATCAGGAAACACACATAAGACATGTTTGGCAGATACTACAAAAGCTGCAAGAACTTAGTTTGTTTTGGGAGCTAAGCAAATGTGAGTTCCACGTAGAAGAGGTTGAATTCCTTGGTGTGGTATTGAGTCCCTCGGGATTATGCATGGTGTAGAGAAAGGTGATGGCAGTGCAGGAGTGGCCTGTTCCGAAGTATGTGAGAGATGTGCAATGCTTTTTGGGTTTCTCCAATCACTATAGGAGATTAATCTCTCACTTTTCTCATCTGGTCTCTCCTATCACTCGCCTCTTGAGAAAGGGTATGCCTCTCTGTTGAAATACAGAGGCAATGGAAGCCTTTAGCTATCTAAAAAAGGGCATTCACCACAGTGCCTATACTGCGACATCCACAAATCGAAGTTCCATTCATTGTGTAGGCTGATGCCTCAGATATCACAGTGGGGGCTGTTTTGTCTCGGCGTGACAAATGGACAGGACAGCTAAATCCCTTAGCCTTTCTGTCCGGGAAGCTAAATGCGGCCGAACTCAATTATACTTTGGCTGAAAAAGGATTGTTGGCCATAAAGAAGGCATTTCAAGAATGGAGGCACTACCTGTGGGGGGCGCTACATCCAGTCATGGTCTACACAGACCACAGAAACTTGCAGTATATGAAGACCGCCTGGCAACTCACCCAAAAACAGATGTGATGGATGTTGTTCTTTGCAGAATATGACTTTGTGGTTACCTTTCGGCCAGGTTCAGAAAACAGGAAAGCCGATTCCTTATCTCGACAAGAATATGTCCTTGGGCCTAGAAAAGGCATTACTGAAGCAATCATTACCCCTGAAAAAGTGGTGTGTTCTATCACGTTGGATAATATCCTGGATGAAGTTAAGTCTTATAAAACACTTGCATGGTGGGGGAGGTGGGCAGACAAGGATCAGCATCGTACGTGGAAACACTGATTGCCATTCTATAAGAATAGACTGTTCTTGCCTTCATCAGATCTCAGGCTAAAAGCCTTCAATTAGTGTCATGACTCTGTTTTAGCTGGTCATCCAGGGAGCACTAAAACCCTGCAGCTGGTGCAAAGACAGTTCTGGTGGGATCATATGGCCAAGGAGGTGTCGCAATGGGTGGCACAATGTGAAACGTGTGCTCGTGCCAAAGGAGAATATTCTAAGATTAAAGGTAAACTGATTCCCATGCCTACACCATCTTTACCCTGGCAAAACATAAGCATGGACTTTGTTCTAGGTCTACCAATGGATCAGGGATGTAACGCTGTTTTGGTTGTAGTAGATAGTCTCACGAAATGGGCTATTTCATCCCGTGTAAGAATTTGCCTACAGCTGGGCAGGCCGTGCAGTTACTATTGTCTCATGTAGTCTGGTTGCAGGGGCTCCCAAGGGTAATTGTGTCAGACAGAGAACCACAATTCATTGCACGATTTTGGAGAATGTGGTGTAAGGCTCTTCAAGTGGACATTGTCACGTCTACTAGCTTCCATCTGCAGACGGATGACCAAACGGAAAGGCTGAATCAAACCCTCAAGACTTATATGCTTCGTTATACCAAAGAAACAAGTGACTCATGGGCATCTTTATTGTGGTTGGCATAATTGTCCTATAATAACGCTTGGCAAAGTTCAATCAAGGAAACCCCTTTCAGGGCCAACCATGGTTTTCATGCTAAAGTACTTCCACTGTCCATTCCCAGTGACATCGTAAAACAACGGACAGTGTTGTCCCAGATGAGGTATCTACAGACCATACACAAAAAGGTACAAACCAATCTGAACCGAGCTAAGCAGTTATACAAAAACTGGGCTGATCCACTGAAAACATTTGATTCAGGGTTCGCAGCTTCTTTCACCCACTGTCACAGTGATTCTGGAATACTCCGGTTGTTCATGGAATCATCGTAGGCTGGTTTTCTTGGCTAATCGGACTCGAGTAGCAGAAAAAGTCTACACTGAATTGTTCCTCGCATCTAAATAACTTCCGGTATCATGCCTTCAGTTTTAGCTCCTGTTCTATACCTTCCCTGGATTCATAACTTCCAATGGCTTTGTTTTGAACAACTTGTTTTTCCTCATTAGCCATGGAAGTTATTTTTTAATCTTATTTTGTTGTGCTCCTGACTAAGACTACCTTGCGGGAACTGTTGTGCTGGAACACAGTTTCCCTCTGCATTTATTTTTTCTTTTCTTCTTTCTTTGGACTGAAAGGAATTGTAGGGTATGTAAGAGCTGGTTGGGTTCACTATGGACGAGACGCGGGAATGAATGGTTTTATAATCTGTTTCCGCTTTGTTGTTATAGGCACACATCATTTCAGTTTCAGAGAGGAATCTCTACAGAAGATAGAGAGGAACACAAAGCCAATACCTAGGTTGTTTACAGGTGACTGCCCGTTTTAGTGAGACCATATTGAGTGTAGCCTATTTTGAGACATGTTTTAACCTTGTGTTCTTTTGGTTACAGGTATCCCCAACCCCGCTGTTCCTTTCCTACTTTCTTTCCCTCACTTGATTGCCTTAATACTCTGTGTCATTTATCCAGAGTTGGGGGCATCAAAAGGTGGACCCCTTTGTGCATCGCCCGGATCCTGAGGAGTTTTAGTGGACCATTACAAGTTTGGAGTGCATGAACTTGGGTTGTTGTATTATAAGGTCATGTAGAGTTTGGAGGTCCTCTTTGACTTGTTGTAGAGATAGTAATATCTCATCAAATCTAGGGTCCAGTGTCGGAGGTAGGCAATTTCATTTATGGATTTGGTTAAGGGAAGGGTGCTTGAATAGTGTATGTCGTTTGGGGGGCATCGCAATCTGGTTTGTTGTATTGTAATCTTCTTGTTTGGTTGTCAAAAGAGAGGAGAGGTATATTGGAAGGATGTGAGGAGGTATGAATGTGAGGTATATATGGGACCAGGAGATTAGTGGTGAGGGGAGAAGGGGCAGGTGTGAGGACAGGATGAGAGCATGAAAGGGTGAGGGGTGAGAATGGAACAGTGTGAATTTTAGTTGTGCTTGGAGTTGAGAAGGAGTTGGGGAGGTGTGTGTTATCTGGAGGATGTGAGGAGGTATGGAAGTGGGGTTTGAGTGGGACAGAGGTAGTGGACGTGAAGGGCGAAGGGTGGGTGAGGCTGTGGGATGAGCGACCTGCTTCCAGGCTGGTCACTCCCCACGCCGCGCAGCTCCACCTGACTGTGCTCATGCCCCTAGCGCAGCTGCTGCTGCATGTTAGAGGCTGTAAGTTGCTCTGTGATTTCACTGCATTTTGTATTCTTTGTCTTATGTGACCGTTTTTACCATATTGTATTTTGCATTCTGTTTTATTTGTTTCTGTGACCCCTTTTCCCCCCTGGTTATTTCTGTGCCATCTTGCCTCTGTTCCCATTCACTGTCCCTTTCTCCTGCTTTCCCACCGCTGCGTCCACTGCAGCCCCGCCCCCTGCCCCCCGCTCGCCTATTCGTCGTTCCCCCCTGCCTGCTGCTCCTCCCTCCCACCTTCCCTTCTTATGGTGGCCGCTGTGTGGCCGCACAGCTCACGCGTGCCGAAGGCATGCCTAAGGCAAGCCAATCTGCGCCCGTCCGCTCCTGGACAATGCCCAGCGGCAGAACCCCTGGCCCCCGCGAACACCACAACGCCCGACTCCACTACGATGCCAGCATCCTCCACGCACTCAAGTCTGGACGAGAACACACCTGCTACCGGGCCACCCCGAAGAGCATCCAAGGACCGTTCACCTACCAGAATTGCAGCTTCACCAGCATACTACCCGCCAACCCACCGACCAGGTCAGAACCCAACCACCTCAGATGCATCCTTCTCAACACCTGCTCTGCCCGAAAAACACCCCGTTGAACTCTGGGACCTTCTCAACTCAACTTCCCAGATGTCGCATTCCTGACGGAGACCTGTCTGAACCCCGCCTCAGCACCCGACATCGCCATAGCCATCCGGGAAGGCTACAAGATCACCTGCAGGGATCGCACCAACAGAGTAGGAAGGGGAATCGCCATCGTCCACACAAAAACCCTCAGAGTCTCAACCAACACCGGCGACACCCTCAGCCCTGCCGAACACCTACACTTCCAGATCCACACCAATGCCACACTCAGAGGAACCCTCGTATACAGACCCCCGGACCCTGACCACAGTTCAGCGACTCTATCGCTGTCTTCATCAGACCACACGCCCTTGCCTCCATCCTCCTCGGGGCCTGAACTTCCACATCGAGAACAATAATGACACCAACTCCACCACCCTGATCGACAACCTCGCCAACCTCGGACTCAGACAGCTCATGACTACACCCACCCATGCCGCAGGCCACACGCTTGAACCCATCTTCTCTGCAAGCTCCCATGTCTCCTTCAACCACACAACTGAACTCGATTGGACCGACCATCCCTGCACCCACTTCACCTTCAGGAAGCCCACCACACACCACCGCACCCCTCGCCGTGCTGGAGCAAAATCACTGAAGACCAGCTAACCATCACCCTCACCCAGAGCCCACCCGCCAATCCCACTGACCCTGACACTGCCGCCCGCAACTTCAGACAGTGGATAAAGGACTGCGCCAACACCCTCGCCCCGGAGGAAAACTGGCTCCGCAAATGAACACCGGACAGCTACGCAGCCCACAAGAATGCCACCCGCAGACACCATCATCAGATCTGCCAAAGGGCCTTATTCAAAGACCACATAGACAACAACGCACACAACAGCAAAGAACTCTTTAACATTGTGAAGGAACTCTCCAACCCCAGCTCCAAAACCAACGACATCCCACCTTCGCAAGACCTGTGTGAGTCGCTGGCCACCTTCTTCCCCTGCAAGATCGCCGGTATCCATGACAGCTTCAATGTCACGACTGCCTAGACAACTACTGAGACCTCTGCCTCCACGAACACCTCCCGCACCAACCACCTTCTCTCCTGGACCAACATCAACGACAAAGACGCCAGCAAAACCATGAACACCATCCACTCCGGATCACTGTTAGACCCATGCCCATACCACATCTTCAACAAAGCCAGCACAGCCATCTCACCCCATCTCCTGTAAGTCATCAACATCTCCTTTGAGACAGCACCTTCCCAGAGAGCTGGAAGCATGCCAAGATCAACACCTTACTCAAGAAACCAAAGGCAGACCTTAAGGACCTCAAGAACTTCCGGAGAATCTCCCTGCTTCCGTTCCTGGCGAAGGTCCTCGAGAAAACCGGCACCAAACAACTGACCCGCTACCTTGAGGAGGATAGCATCCTGGACCCGTTCCAAACCGGGTTCTACAGCAACCACAGCACCGAAACCACCCTCATCGCTGCCACCGGCGACATCAGGACCCTGCTAGACAACGGAGAAACAGCAGCCCTCATCCTCCTGGACCTGTCAGCCACCTTCGACACAGTCTGCCACCGCACCCTACGAGCATGCCTACACGACGCTGGGATCCAAGAGAAGGCCCTGGACTGGACTACATCCTTCTGTTGTATGGCGTTTTAGATTCCGAGTGGATTTTTCCGATTCATGCCCTTACAATACAATTCACTTTGCCCTTATATAGGCATAGAAATCAAGCCCTTATTTAGGCATAGCCCATGTAACCCAAATACAGGCATGGCTACTTCCATCCATTCACCAAACGTCACAACGATTTCTTGGAAAACCAGCTTAAACCGTTAGGGTCTTCTCCTTGCTTGAATATTGATTTCTCTAAGAACTCAGTTAGGTTTACAATGAACATCGATTCCTTAGGGGTTCATTCAGGACGTTCATATGCCCGATTTTACGTCAAACATGGCATTCCTATACACCTTCAAAGTATAAATATAACTTCACTTGCTATGGCAAAGCATGGTGTTTCGGAGCAGTTCGATGACCTACTTGCCCGACGAAGCTCGATACAGCAAGTGCCGAAGGAAGCCGACTCTTCAACTGACGCACTGATCAGGTAGCTGCCCTCCACTGCTGAGAAATCCAGCTCCAGTGTTTCTGATTCCCCTTGCGGGGTGTTGGGAAATCGAGTCCTGAGACAAAGATACCAGGCCTCCTTCATTCTAAGGTATGGAACTGATTAGAATCTAGACAAACCTTTGGTAGATTCTTGGCAAATATTAAACCTATGCTAAAGACCATACTTACTTCTTCCCTCGTACTAGACCTAGGTTAGGTACATTGGTGTAGGCGTATTCTATAAGCAACAGTTGAGTATTTTAGCCTGTGTTATTTATGTTTGTATTTTTATATGGCTTAGAAACCATACAATGCTATTACAGTATTATTTTATAATACTATTCTTGCTGTACGCATTATGCTTTGCATTCTTTCTAGTGATTGTAGCAGTTCACCTCTCTTGCATGAGAAAGAAGACTGTTCAATAAACCTTTTCTGGCCTGGCAGTTTGGGCTGGACTGTTCCCATTGGGCGCAGGGTCAAGACTGATTTGCACTGGACTGGGTCCAAACTGGAATGGCATGGTGAGCAAAAAAAACATGGATTTAGGCCCATATCCCTGTACTGGGATAAATGTATGATATTGTTCTGCATGCTGTCCATAAACTGTTCTTTTTGCATTTGTCATTAGTTATATGTCCTTTGTTAGTTGAGAAGTATGGGTCAGAGATTGTGGTTGTGGGGTGAGATTTTAAAAAGTTGTGTTTAAAGCCTTTTGCTGCGTTTTTGTTATGTTGGGGGGGATATTTGATGGAATAGGTGTGTATATCCCTGAGCTTCACGGAGAGGTAAGAGCTTACACGAGGTGTAGAGAGGGTCAGGGTAGTGAGTGAGGAATGGTGCACTAAGAAATTGAGGTGGGACAAGATCATAAGTGTGTAGTGTGTTCTGAGTTGCCTCCAGTCCACCAACCTATTCCAGCTGGGTTGGTCTTGAGCGCCAAGATGCTCCATGGAGTGGTAGTAGCGCTATATATATGGGACTTTACATTACATTACATTACATTACATAAGAGAGAAAGAAAACAAAAACTCTCACCTGTGGGTTAGTTGAGTGGGGAATCGAGTGTGCTATCTGGGTTGTCTGGGAAACAAAACCAATCTGGATGAATTAGTCCAAGATGGCCGCCCTGTTTACTACCAAGCACTATTCAGGAGAGGAAGTCCTCTCACACTTTCTATTAGTTGGTACTATTTGGGTGTAGTCCTATTTCCATTTTTAAATGAATTGTGGTGAGTGGTCCCTTCTTTGTTTTCTGTGGGTTGATTTATCAAGAAGTCCTCATTCAAAACTAGAGCCAGATCGAGTTTAGACCTTTTTCACTAGTAAAATCAATAGCTGCCATTTTGGATAACTTGTTAAGGGTACAGTGTGCGGGAGATCACAAAATGGTATCCCCACTGTATGCAAGCCACTGTGTGGTAAACAGCTCAGAAAGTCCAAAGGTCCATGAAAATCCGATGGGCTCCCCTCAGTGTTCACAGATGACTGCAGTCCACACTAGAAGCTGCACAAGCTTAGCTTAGTCTGTATATTGGCAGCCGACCGGTCTGTACTCACAACGGGTGCCTGGACCTATTTGAAAAACAATCTATCTATACAAAACTCTCTATATATCTGTCTTTGCAAGTCTACTTAACATTCTAAAAAAAATCATTAGTAAAGGCAGGAGGCCTGCAGCCTGTTGTTAGATAAGACATTTTGATTTTACAAAAAATATGTCTGTGACAGTTTCTTATGTTTTTAGCCGCATTTCATCCATTACTCTGTAGTTGTGTCATTCACATTTGTCTTCCACCCCCTCCAGCTTACTTCATTGGGCAATGAGTTTGCCCACTGCAGCCATTGGCTGACTTCGCTGTGAGTTATGACTTGCTGCCCCTTCACATGGGACACATCCACGCATTGCCTTTAGTGCCAGAGAGTACTGTGGTAACGTTTGCTTTTTTGAAACAAAAGTATTTCTGCTTTTAGTCATTTTTTTATTGATGAGGGTCTTACAGCTTCCCATACAATAAAGTTTTGGAACAACCACGGCAGAACATAACAAGAATTGCCGAATGTTTGAGATGAGGAGTAGTTCGGTTTTGTCCGGGTTCAGCTTTAAATGGTTGCTTGACAGCCAACGTTGCACTTCCTTTAGTGTTTTATTGAGTCTGTGAATGTCTTTAGGAGAGGAGATTTCCAGGTAGGGTTGGGTATCAACAGCGTAGAGGTGATAGGGGATGTTAGCTTTTCTGAGTAGGGTGGTGAGGGGTTCCATGTAGATGTTGAAGAGTTGAGGGGAGAGCACAGATCCTTTGGGCACTCCTCTCTTGACTGGGTGAAGGTCGGATTCAAAGCTTCTGATTTTGATTCTTTGGGAGCGGTTGTGCAAGAGCGAAGAGAACCAGTTGAGGACCACATTATAGAGGCCGGCCCTTTCTTCGAGAGCTTTAAGGAGAAGAATGTGATCGACCATGTCGAATGCCGCCGATAGGTCTAGGAGAATGAGGAGGCAACACTGGTCTGAGTCCAGTGATTTGTGTATGTCATCAATTACGTTGAGGATTGCAGTTTCCGAGCTGCACCCTGTCCTGAATCCCAACTGATGTGAGTCGAGTAGGTTGGTATTATCCAAGTGCCGGGTTAGTTGATGGAGAACACATCTTTCTAGGATTTTGGAAAGAAGAGGAAGGTTAGAGAAGGGTCTGAAGTTATTTAAGTCATTTCTGTCCATGCCTGTTTTTTTTTAGCAGTGGAGTGACTTGTCCAACTATCAGACAGTCTAGGACTACTCCAGTTTTTAGGGAGCTGTTGATAATCCTGCACCACAGTGGGGCTAGGGAGAGTGTCAGTTTTTTGGTGAGTTGAGCCGGAAGGGGGTCAAGGGTGTGAGATAAAGGTTTAGAGGTGGAGATCAGTTTGACTATCTCTTTTTCTGGAATGGGCTGAAAGTGTGACCAGGGTTTAGTAGTGGAAGGGGGGCGCTACCAAGCACCCCACCGTGTCTGCTATGGGAGGGGGAAGAGCAGTTGGTGACCAGAGAGCGCTCGATCTTGGAGATCATGTCATTGAAGAAGTTGGCGAAGTTGTCGCATCGTTCTTTGGAGGCCTGCCCCAGGGAAGTGTCCGGTTTGGAGGTTTGCTGTCTAATAATCCTGAAGAGTTGTTTAGGTCTGTTTTTTTGCACTCTCCAGAGCAGAGCAGCAAAACATAGATTTTTTTTCTTGCTGTGATTGTATTTCCTCCGGATAGTTCTGAGTTTGTCACGCTGGCAGGATGTGGGCAAGCTCTTCCAGTGTCTTTCTGCAGCTCTTAGTTGTCTCCTTTCTTCATTAGTGTCAGAGTCGAACCAGGATCTGGACGGAATGACTCAATTTTTTCTTAGTTTCAAGGGTGCTAGTTGGTCAAGGAGGAGTCCCATATTCGTGTTACAGAGCGCGGTGAGGTCATTTGTGGAGAGATCTTTATCGCTGGGTAGGAGCAACTTTAGTCTATCCTCCATGGCATCAAGGGGGATCTGGATGAGATTTCTTGACCATTTGGGGGGTCTTGTGCAGGAGGCAGGGATAGGGCTCTTTGATTGATGTTGAATAAGATCATGTGATGATCCGACCAGTCCACTGGGAGGATGTTGTCGATCGTGATTGCGTCTTGGTGGGCAGTGTTGGCATCCAGGGTCGCTCCTTTGTTGTGAGTTTCTTCTGAGCAGTGTTGGGAAAGGTTATTGTCACAAATGAGAGAATTGAGAGATTGAATTAGTGTGTTGTTGGCTTTGTTCCAGCTTAAGTTCAGATCACCCAGGATAACGAAGTTAGTTTCTTTGAGAGTGCAGTGGGCAATCAGGTCGGAAAGGTGTTCACCAAAAGTGGGGGAGTTGCAAGGTGGTTGATAGAGAAGGTGAACAACTAAAGGGCGGTTATCCTTATTCTTGATGGTGACAGATGGACATTCAAAAGAGCTGTATTTGCATGGGTCCATTACAGCGATGTCAATGTCATCTTTATGGATGATGGCTACACCACACCCGCGTTGATCTTTTCTGTCTTTGTTGATGATGGGTGAAACCTGGGGGCACCAGCGTGACTAGACAAGGTGAGGAGATCTCATTTAGCCATGTCTCCGTAATGCACGCAATGTCTAGGTCCTGAAAGAGGATGGCTTCAGCTAATTCCATTGCATGCTTGGGGGCTGATACTGCAGTTAATGAGCATGCAGTTGGTCGCTAGATTACTTTTGTTCAGATGATTTATGTTGGGACGGGAAGTCTCCTGCATGTCTCTGGAGAGAGTGCTTCCCCTGCCTTATGCTAATCTCCAGGCAAGTCACTCAAAAGATACTGTATAGTTTCTAGATCCCTACCTCAGTGAGCATGACAATCATACATGTCCACTGAGGGACTCCCTGTTTACATGGATTGAGACCCCAGAGCTTGGCTCTGAGGTCGAGGGGGCATGCCTAGTGCACCCCTATTTTTCAGAGAGTGGCTACTGCCCTCTCTATTATGGCTGTGGTAGACTGACAGTGGTGGCAGCAATAAATCTATAGTCAGGAGGGGTGAGTCCCTAGGCACCCACCTGACCAAGTCTGTGCAGTTTGCCATGCCTGTGGGCCTGTTGCCTTTGTCTGACTGATGTGTGTTTGAGAGCCCGTGGGTGTACAGGGGAAGAATGGTGATTTGAGCCAGTGTGAGGAATGCGAGCTGTTCTGCTGGACATCCCAGCTCCCCCGTCCCCCTCCCTATTTCCTTAGAAAGGCCTGGTGGGCTGGGGTAGACACTCTGCTCTTATTTGGGTTTAGCTGCACTAACTTTGTGGAGAGAATCCTCCCCCACTGGTCAGGGCCTCCTGGGCTGGAGTTAATTAAAATTCCTCTCTAGAGGGTTGCACAGCATGATACCAGAACAGGACCTGCTACATGCTTTACCCATGCATTGAACACGCGATGAATGGTCTGTGATTGAAGGTGTATTCAGAATGCAAACGTAGCAGACCCTCTGATTGGATGAGCCTATCAATCAGAGGTGATAAAAGTCTGGCCTGAGTGGTCAGCTGTTGTTCAAGACTGGTCTATGACTGACGAGTGGCCACACCAGAGCCCTCTGACAGTAACCAGCCGCGACCCCGCGGTGTGAAGACAGAAGATAAGACTCTGTTCACTGCGGTCTGGAAGGAAGGCAACATTAAGGACCAGCTGTTTGTGAGGCTTGGAGGAGCGTTCGCTTTGGACCAAGGAAATTACAGACAGCTGCCCAAGGCGTGGGAAGGAAGCTTACAGCACATGACAGAGGCTGGTGGAAAGAAGCTTGCAGCACTTGACGAGAGCCAGAGAGAGGAGGATGCTTGATTCTAGTCTTTGAAGGTGAGATCAAATCTCCTCTAGGCTCCTCCCTTGCGCTTTGGGAGCCTGTACAAGCAGTAACTGGGAATAGAGGCCAGTGAAGCAGGCCCCCACCTTTCTTTTTGCGAACTCTGAGGGTATCAGGGTGAACTGGCACTCTGCCCAGCCACTACCCTCCTATAGCTAGCCAGTGACTAGTGGGACTCCAGTAAACTGTGCCAAGACATCCGGCACCTTTGATCAGATCCCTGACACCACTTGAGCGGTGTCCTCACTCACAATGGGAGGGCACTTCTGTTGCTTTGCGTGGGGGGTTATGGGGCTGATAATGAACATTTGACTTCACATCATATGCTGAAACTATATCCTTTCAATACAAAGTTTGGTATCAAGGCTCTAGTGAATGAGAACAGCCCTGTGTAACATGATCTGTAATATGCAATGCTTACTGTGTGTTTTCATGTTAACTGTGTTTTTATAGTGCTTGGCGTCTAGGCGCTATAATACTGTTTGGGGTCAGAACTCTGCCCCAGAGGGTTGTAGAGACTCCTGGTTTTCACTGTTTATCCTAGTTTTATGTGTAGAATAATTATCTTAAGTGTATTAAAGTACTTTTCTTTTATAAAAAGTAAAGCACTGACTGGACATTGAGTTTATATGCTGGTGGTATGGTTTACACTGTATTCTGAATGTCTAACCCCACCTCACCTCCTTGAGTAAGCCTTGGACTGCTCTGTCTCGCTACCCTGAGAGAGTCAAGTGCTGGAGAGGAGTACTTGGTTATCCAGTTTTGGGTCCCTTAGTACTGAGGCCCCAGGACACCAGGGAGGGAACTCTCCAGTTGATGCGATTGGAGCGCAGTTACCCCTGAGTGCCCTGGTGCCCAGGAAGCCGGGTCTAACATTGGTGGCAAGCGGTGACGGATCACTAGACTTCAGGCTCAGTGGACACTGAGGCCAGTTGATAATTCCAGCAGATATCCATAAGCTATATGTAAAATGGCAGATAACATTGGAGAGGAATTGGAATTGCAGAACTTGACTGTGGAGCAATTAACGCAAATGTGTGCTGAAAGGGAGTGGAAGGTCCCAAGGTCTAAGGACAGGGAGCACCTGATTAGCCACATGAGAAAATGCTTTCAGCAAGAGTTCACTGTTGTGCAAGAGTTGGAGAGCACTGTTACCACAAGCCTGCCAAGTCAGTCAGTGCAGGCATCTCCTGTACCAGCCCCAAGGCATTCCCCAATGCTTTCCCCTATGCTTTCCCCCAGGTATTCCCCTAGACCTGCCCCTAGACTTTCACCTCCCCCTATGTCCAGGGCTACCTTTTCCCCTGTCCCAGGATTCGGCTCCTTAGGAGGGACTGAGCTAGCAGAGACCCTTAAACTTCAGCTGAAACTCCAGGAAGCTAAGGATTTAGCAGAGGGGAAAGCAAGAGAGTTTGAAAGGGAGAAGCTAAGGATGGCCCGCCAGGCAGAAGAGGAGCAGCGAAGTGTCAGACAGGAAGAGTAGGCTTGAAAGGAGAAAGAGAAAGAAAGGGAGAGACAGGAGAAAGAGAAGGAGAGGGAAAGGGAGATGCTGGAGAAAGAAAGGGAGAGACTGGAGAAAGAGAAGGATAGGGAATTGGAGAAAGAGCGGATAGCCCTAGAGAAAGAGAAGCTCAAGTTAGCAGCTGATAGAGGGCTTAGATCTGTGGATGGTGCATCCACTTCAAAGTTCCAGGGAAAGGAAAATACCACCAAGGTACCAAAAGAATTGATACACATGTATGTCCCTGGCACTGATATTCTCAGTTGGATGCGTGCCTTTCATTTAGCATGTAAGGCTCAAGGTCTTAATGGTCAGTCCAAAGCAGCGACTTTACTGAGTCGCCTCCCTCGGGAAGGGACTGAAGTGATTGAAAGGATGCCTGAGAAAGACAGTCTGACATATGAGTGCATGAAGGATGCTTTGATTAGGCGGTTTGGGTTGAAACCAGCCCAGAACTTGCAGAGGTTCCGTGAGAACAAGAAGGCAAAGGGGGTTCCTTTTGAGAATTGGGTCCATGACATAGTGAGAGACTGGAATGAGTGGGTGAGAGGGATGGAAGCAAATGATTACCAGTCCCTAAATCAGGTGATGATTGCAGAGCGTCTCCGGGAGGAGTGCTCTGTCCCACTCAGACAGTATTTGTCTGACCTTCCTGAAAGGGATCCTGAGAAACTTGCAGTGATGGCAGATAAGTGGCTTGTCAACAGAGTGAACAGGGGGCAGGGGCTTCCCCTTTCCAATCCCAAGGGGGAGAAGAACTCCCAGCAGGCTGGCCCTAAACCAGAGGGGAAGGGCCAGAACGGTTCCCAAGGCTCTCAGTCAGGACACGAGTTTAAGGGGAACAGGGCCTCTAGTCAGTACCAGGAGGGGAAAGGAGGTAAGGCTCCTTTCACTCCAAAGGTGATTACATGCTATAAGTGCCACCGAGAGGGACACTTAAAGCCAGACTGCCCAGTGAAGGACGTGGTGCCAGTGGCACCCGTGATAGTAAGTGTGCTTTCAGTGGGGGCAGATATGAAGGGAGGCCCAAGTGAGTTTAACTTAGTCACCAGGGACATCTGGGAACTTGACCCAGAAGCCCTTAAGCATATTCACCCTAACTCAACGGGGTATATGAGTGTGGCAAGTATCAATGGAAGGAAGGTTCCTGCCATGAGGGATACTGGTGCCCACAGGACTATGGTTGAACGCAAATATCTCAAACCCGAAGAGATCATTCCTGGTTCCAAGGGGTATGGACTTGTAGCTAGTGGTGATGACATGGAGTACCCTCTTGCTAGAGTGCAGGTAGGGGTGAATGGCAGGAAGGCCATGGTCAATGTCGGGGTGCGAGAGAAGCAGGGTGCTGGGTGCTTTCTGGGGAGTGATCTTGTTCAACCCAGGTTAGTACCAGGCCCTGAGGCCTATATGGCCTCGATTTCATCCGCTGTGCTCACTAGGGCACAGACTGAAAAACTGCTTCCTAGTGAAGTGGGGACCGCTTTAGTGGAAGAGACACTAGAGGGGAACAGGCCAGAACAAGGACCAAGGGCAGATTCTGAGAAGGCACCTGTCCTGGTGTCTGCACCTCCTGCTCCTGTTGGAGAGGAGGGTGTGCATCCACAGGCGGATAAGGTGTTGGAGTCTGGGTCCCTGCCAGAGCTGCAGGAGCTGCTTGTGGCAGGAGGACCGTCCCGTGAGGAGTTTTGTAAGGCACAGGCTGAGTGTCCTACACATGTTGGCCTGTGGACGACTGCTCAGGAGCAGGTCTCCACTGGAGTAGTCGGAAAGCACAAGGTGGCTTGGGAAGATGGACTCCTTTACAGTGAGCCTCCTGACCCAGAACCAGGAGCCAGCAAAAGGTTGTTGGTTCCTCAGGTGCACAGGAATTTCCTGCTGCATCTAGCCCATGAAGTACTCCTAGCTGGGCACTTGGGCATCAAAAAGACAAAGGACAGGTTAGCACCTCTGTTTTACTGGCCAGGAGTAGGTCAGGATGTGGAGAGGTTTTGCCATACCTATCTGGTCTGTCAGGCCAGCAGCATGTCTGGTGACCCGATGAAGGCACCCTTGGTTCCCCTACCAGTCGTGGAGGTACACTTAGAGAGGGTGGTGTGTCTTCCCAGGAATGACACGGTTTCTTTACTTGCAATAGCTGAAGAGTTAGAAAAGGAGAGTGAGTCCCTCCCTGACTTATTGCAAGGTGATGAGAAGGATGGTTCATTTGAGGGAGTTAAGCTTGCCTCTGAACTGACACCTGAACATCAGGTGGAGTGTAAAGAGTTGCTGGGGAGATTGTCCCGTCTCTTTTCACTTACCCCTGGGCTGACGCCTGTCTGTGCGCTTGACACAGACACAGGGGACACCCTGCCTGCTAAGAAGCAGCCCAGGAAGGTGATCTGGACTAAAGAGTGTCAGAAGGCATTTGAAGGATTGAAGGCTGCACTATGCAATGCAACTGTGTTGGAGGCCCCTGATTACAGTCAGACCTTCATTGTGCAGACAGATGCTTCAGACAAGGGAGTTGGGGCAGTTCTTGCCCAGCTCAATGAAAAGGGAAGGGAGCATCCGGTGGCCTTTATCAGCCGCCGACTACTCCACAGGGAGCAGAACTGGTCTGCAGTGGAAAAAGAATGCTTTGCCATAGTGTGGGCCCTTCGAAGATTCAGGCCTTACTTGTTTGGTGCAAAGTTTGTGGTTCAAACAGATCACAAGCCCCTCAAGTGGCTTATTGCAATGAAAGGGGAGGATTCAAAGTTGCTCAGCTGGTCCATATCTCTGCAGGGACTAGATTTTACAGTGGAACATAAAGTAGGCTTACAGCACGGTAATGCAGATGGACTTTCCCGCCGGTTTATCCAATCAGATGATCGGTCTTCTCCCACTGGGAAGTAAGTACTGGCCATTCTGATCTGGGGAGTGCATATGTTGGGACGGGAAGTCTCCTGCATGTCTCTGGAGAGAGTGCTTCCCCTGCCTTATGCTAATCTCCAGGCAAGTCACTCAAAAGCTACTGTATAGTTTCTAGATCCCTACCTCAGTGAGCATGACAATCATACATGTCCACTGAGGGTCTCCCTGTTTACATGGATTGAGACCCTAGAGCTTGGCTCTGAGGTCGAGGGGGCATGCCTAGTGCACCCCTATTTTTCAGAGAGTGGCTACTGCCCTCTCTATTATGGCTGTGGTAGACTGACAGTGGTGGCAGCAATAAATCTATAGTCAGGAGGGGTGAGTCCCTAGGCACCCTCCTGACCAAGTCTGTGCAGTTTGCCATGCCTGTGGGCCTGTTGCCTTTGTCTGACTGATGTGTGTTTGAGAGCCCGTGGGTGTACAGGGGAAGAATGGTGATTTGAGCCAGTGTGAGGAATGCGAGCTGTTCTGCTGGACATCCCAGCTCCCCCGTCCCCCTCCCTATTTCCTTAGAAAGGCCTGGTGGGCTGGGGTAGACACTCTGCTCTTATCTGGGTTTAGCTGCACTAACTTTGTGGAGAGAATCCTCCCCCACTGGCCAGGGCCTCCTGGGCTGGAGTTAATTAAAATTCCTCTCTAGAGGGTTGCACAGCCTGATACCAGAACAGGACCTGCTACATGCTTTACCCATGCATTGAACACGCGGTGAATGGTCTGTGATTGGAGGTGTATTCAGAATGCAAACGTAGCAGACCCTCTGATTGGATGAGCCTATCAATCAGAGGTGATAACAGTCTGGCCTGAGTGGTCAGCTGTTGTTCAAGACTGGTCTATGACTGACGAGTGGCCACACCAGAGCCCTCTGACAGTAACCAGCCGCGACCCCGCGGTGTGAAGACAGAAGATAAGACTCTGTTCACTGCGGTCTGGAAGGAAGGCAACATTAAGGACCAGCTGTTTGTGAGGCTTGGAGGAGCGTTCGCTTTGGACCAAGGAAATTACAGACAGCTGCCCAAGGTGTGGGAAGGAAGCTTACAGCACATCACAGAGGCTGGTGGAAAGAAGCTTGCAGCACATGACGAGAGCCAGAGAGAGGAGGATGCTTGATTCTAGTCTTTGAAGGTGAGATCAAATCCCCTCTAGGCTCCTCCCTTGCGCTGTGGGAGCCTGTACAAGCAGTAACTGGGAATAGAGGCCAGTGAAGCAGGCCCCCACCTTTCTTTTTGTGAACTCTGAGGGTATCAGGGTGAACTGGCACTCTGCCCAGCCACTACCCTCCTACAGCTAGCCAGTGACTAGTGGGACTCCAGTAAACTGTGCCAAGACATCCGGCACCTTTGATCAGATCCCTGACACCACTAGAGCGGTGTCCTCACTCACAATGGGAGGGCACTTCTGTTGCTTTGGGTGGGGGGTTATGGGGCTGATAATGAACATTTGACTTCACATCATATGCTGAAACTATATCCTTTCAATACAAAGTTTGGTATCAAGGCTCTAGTGAATGAGAACAGCCCTGTGTAACATGATCTGTAATATGCAATGCTTACTGTGTGTTTTCATGTTAACTGTGTTTTTATAGTGCTTGGCGTCTAGGCGCTATAATACTGTTTGGGGTCAGAACTCTGCCCCAGAGGGTTGTAGAGACTCCTGGTTTTCACTGTTTATCCTAGTTTTATGTGTAGAATAATTATCTTATGTGTATTAAAGTACTTTTCTTTTATAAAAAGTAAAGCACTGACTGGACATTGAGTTTATCAGCTGGTGGTACGGTTTACACTGTATTCTGAATGTGTAACCCCACCTCACCTCCTTGAGTAAGCCTTGGACTGCTCTGTCTCGCTACCCTGAGAGAGTCAAGTGCTGGAGAGGAGTACTTGGTTATCCAGTTTTGGGTCCCTTAGTACTGAGGCCCCAGGACACCAGTGAGGGAACACTCCAGTTGATGCGATTGGAGCGCAGTTACCCCTGAGTGCCCTGGTGCCCAGGAAGCCGGGTCTAACACTTTCGTAATGGGGCTCCGCTATGGAGGTGAGGGAGGACGGGGGTCTTGGGGTTTTCACGAGATGGAGGTCTCTTCCGAAGCCCGTGATCACTTGAATATTGGAGTTAGTGGAAATTGGGAAAGAGAAGTCATAAGTGGAGGCTAGCTCCATAGCTTCTTCAGCGGACATTGCTGCTTTCGTTCTGGATGGTCTTTGTTTTTGGGTCTCCACATCTTTATTAGTGTGGCTCTGAGCTCCAGATGAGGGGGCTTTGATTCCTGTGAGGGATTGTAGTGGGATCAAAGCGTCGGTTTTAGTGGGCCTCAGAAGTCGATTCCAACGGGCGGGTGCGGTCCCGAATTGTAGGGGGGTAGTGTCAGTTGGATAGGAGGCCATTAGTTGGGAATGTTGGGGCTTTTGTGCCCTGTCTAGGTTGGAAAGGATTTCATCAAGGCCTCTGAATATAATTTATAGCTGGTTTTCTAGTAGATCCAGCTGGTGAGCCATATCTTCCGGGGCTGGTGGCTTGCAGTTCTGGGAAGGGACGACTTTTAGGGTGGGGGGCAGGGTCGACTTGTGTGGTCTAATGATGAGAGGGTCTGCCTGGCTGTCTCTGTTAGTGACCCTGGGTAGGGGGTTTAGTCAGGGGCTCTTCCTAAATGATTCTGCAGGAGTGCTGGGGGGGTCAGTAGACCGAGCCCGAGGGGTGATGTGCTGTTGAGGAAGAGGAGATTGAGGGGGCGATGAGGATTGCTCTTCTTCGGGAGATAGAAAGTGGTCAGATGAGCGGAGCGAAGAGTGGGGAAGAGGGAGTAAAAAGCCTCCAAGTTCTCGTTGTTGGCCTGTATCGAAACTGTGCCATTTGCGTAAATGGTCACTGATGTATTACCTTTTCTAGTTGCCTGGTTGAGAAGAGATGTCATCAGCTATGTGAGGTGGTCGTCGTTTTAGATATGTGAAGTTGCATTCTTAGAGTGGTGTTCCAGCTCTCAGGTCTGAGTGGAAGATGAGATCCATCTTCACCTGCCTTTGGAGGAGCAGTGGTATGTGTCTACAAATAGCGTTTCTGGGTGTTGTCTAATTAGATTATGTTTGTGATTCCTTCTTGCTTTAGGAGAGAGGTTGTAAGGGAAGCTAATAGCAAAGGCATTCGTGCCATGCGGTTTCATGTGGATCGACATGGGTGGTTCGATGGAGACTGGCGTGCCTGGTGACATTATAGCGTATTGTGTAGGCGGGACGGGATGAGCTATTGATGGGGGGCAGGACTCCGTAGATCTGGTAGTATCAACTGTGGGAGACTGGCCACGATGAATGATTGGTGGGCACTTAAGGTTCCACCCTACTATGGGAGCCGTGATTGAGGGGGCACAGAGTAGACTAAGGTATAGTGGTGGTTGCTGAAGGGGAGGAGCGTGAACTGCGGTATAAGAGTGGCTGCGTCAGGGGACTTGGAGCAGGTCTGGTACCTTAGAGTGGGCCGGGAGTCGCTAGCGATGTTGGAGCAGAACGGAGGGTGGTCCTTGTTGGTCCTTGTTGGTCGCCATCGTAGGGTCCGGCAGTCTCTAGGCTTCGGGAGGTTGGCCTAATTTGTCATCAAGACGGGAAATGTGGAGAGCGGCTTGCGCTTGGTTGGCGTCCTGGGTATGCCCTTAGGTTGCATGGGCATTTGGCTTGGCAACCTAAGTGTAGTCTTAAACCTGGCGGTGAGTGAAATGCCACTTTCTAAATGCCGAGGTAGATTGGCGTCGGCCATTCTCAGATCAGGTATAGTCCAGAGCGTGAAGGAGCTCAATTCTTTGCATTCTATTGGGCAGATCTCCGTAGGGGGCGCTTTCATCTGTTTGAGTGATGCAATGAGCCGGGGTCGCGCCTTCGAGTTAATAAGTGAGTTAAAAGGGGGCAGGGACAGCTTCAGGTGATCTCCAAAGATCACTCGAGGTCCCAAACGGTGGCCATCTTAGGGCCAGGCATCGCCATTTGAGCCGATCCTGCGAGGAAATCCATCTCTTTTTTTAAGCTTCTCTCAGGGTAAAGCAAGGGACTCACTGTGAAGGGCAAGAGAGGCGCGCACCAACTTCAGAAGGAACAGCCTGGTGTGTTCTTCATTCAGTCTTTCAGGTCCCAGGCGGCGGTCATCTTGGGGCCAGGCTTCTCCATTTGAGCCGATCCCAGCTGTCCTCAATCCTTCTGGCTGTCCTGGGTCCCACCATGTGTAGCAGGTGTGGGGTGGGATTATCGCCACTGCCTGTATCGCGCTCCGGAGTGAAGGGGCAGCAGAGCCGAGCCTCACATCACCAGCGGCAAGTGCGATCTCGCCGTTCCCCACGCCCGCCGGGTTGAGGCATTGGGGGAGGAGTGATGCGATGCTCTGCAGCTATGGTCTCCCGTGGGGCAGCTCCTGTCTCCCGCGGGGCAGAGTCTCTGAGCCTGGCCGCTTCGACGTTGTGTCCCGGCCTCAGGGGTCACCGTGCGGCTCCGAGCTCCCGCGACGCAGATCAGCCGGAGGGCAGGGGACATCTTCCTGGGGCAGCCTGGTGCCCAGATCAGTAAGTCCTAGGGGAGAGGCTGATGGCTGTGGCGGGGTGAACGGGGTGAACGGTCCGGGTAAGGATTATACACTAAAAGTACGCAAGGACTGGCTGTATCACCTCACCCGTAAAATGGCAAGCGCCAACGAGGGACAAATGCCATTATTCAGTATATATAAACCATGATGGTGGTGCCCAGACCATCCATGGAACGTAATTTTCAGGCCTGTATGTGTGGCAAGAGTTGGCTGAATGTATCAGTCAAACTGGGGCACAGCGTTATTTATACGTCTAGAAAACAGGAGGAAGGAAATTCTAATTAAAATACTATCTAAGGAGCGCAAGGCATTCCTAGGTGATGGTCGGTTGTGAAAGAGAATTACCTGGAGATGATCTAATCGACGTCCTTACTCCATCACGGTAGCAGCCAACTGAGCAGCAATCCGCTGGAGCATTTATACTAAGAAAAAGGGTTTGTGGCCTTGAAAAGGGGCGGTGTTAACCACACACTAGTAAAAAGGGTCCGAAAACTCAATAAGCTTACAATTTCTACAACATTACAGAAGGCCTCAAAGTTCTATGTCCCAGTTTTAATATACAATTGTTCAATGTATTTTAAAAATGTCAATGTACAATTAAACAAAAAGTCAGCTCCTCTTTCTGTAGCATCTTCAATGTAATTACAATACGTCTCAAAGGTGCATTGTCACCATTCTAATATTTAGGATAGACTCAATCGTTCAATGAATATTTAAAACTGACAGTGTATAAATAAACAAAAGGTGCACTCTCACAATTCAAATTTAGGAATCAGTGTGTATAGACTATTAGCAACCAGTGCTGAAGCTTGAATATATTCACAGATTAAGTACCAACCTAGAGGGACGCAATTATTCACATATGACATCACAATTGCACTTCACACTGAACATAAATACAGACATTTAAAAAAGAATGGAAACCGTAAATTATAACATCTAAAGCCATAGGACACAAATTTTCAGTAGGTGCCAACAGGATTGGGGTAAAAAACAACAATAACATATGTGTTATACATGACATTGTACTTGACATACTTCCTATGGCAAGAGGCTTTTGTGATATCACCTGTTCATATGCCATGATCTTGGATGACATAAGATGGGTCGGTGGGACAAATTTGGATGGGGGACGAAGGCCGTTACAGGAAAAGGTGGGTTGGTAGGGGACTTTGTGGAAATAATGTTTATAAAGTATTTTACAAAAAAACTGATGTAATTCAATTTTAAGATTGAAATTATTAGGTAGTGTAGTAGGTACAAATGACAGACCTTTCTCCATGATATTTTGTTCACCTGGCTTCGAATCGTATGAGGATAAATTCACCAGCCCACCTTTTCCTGTACCGGCCTTCATCCTCCATCCAAATTAGTCCCACTGACTCATCTTATGTCACCCAAGATCTTGGCATATGAACAGGTGGTAATGCTTGATATCACAAAAGCCCTTTTCTCTTTTTTTTGTATTGTTTTGTATTTTTTTATTGGCAACAAATAATTGCATAAACAGATTAGAAATCCACATTAACATAATCCATCATACTCAACGGATACACAGACAAGAAGCAAAACATAAAATACATAACAAATTACATACAAATGAATAGAATGGCCAAGGCAATTTTTTTACCTTAATAAACACGATTCAATTGAAAACTCTATTATTATTACTCCAATTCTCAATTGATTTCCAGATCTTGATGCCTCGGGCTCTCGCCTTCTTTCCTTTACAGGCGAAAATCGCCTTCTCTTGGTTGTACATACCTAACAACCGGGCAAGCCAAATCTGAAAGTTAGGGGGATCTGCATCTTTCCAACGAGCTGTTAAAATAATCCTATATACAGCTGTCCCCAAAAAGAGAGATGTTTCTTCCTCCTTGGTATGCCTCAGTGCAATATCATAACCCAAGATGTAGAGGGTAGGAGATTCAGCTACTGAATGCCCAAGCACTTCCCGCCAAAAACCTGCTATCATACCTCTCAAACCTGCTAATTTGTCACACTCGTATAACATATGGAGTAAGTGTGCCGTGGTTTTTCCACATCTCGGACATTCTGAGGTAGCTCTTTTCCCCCAAGAGTAGAGTTTAGCAGGTGTAAAATATAAATCATAAATAGTCTTATACAGTTGAGCTTTCAAATTAGAAGAGATAAACAGCTTCGTTAAGAGGGTTAATGACATATCAATGTCCACATTCGGATTATTTAGTTTCCTCGACCAGCTTGCTTCAATAGTCTCTACGTCATCTCGTTGGTTTTCGATTAAAATATCATATATAGTACCCATCCTAGTTAAAGGTCTAGCCATACAATCTAATAGGGGAATACTATCCAATGAAATAAAAGCACTTTTTACATTAAGAATCGTATTAATTTGGATAAATTTAAATACAGTGCTATTAGGAATAGAAAATTTGCTTTGAAGTTGTTGGAATCTATTGCCATAGGGAGAGAGTAGGAAATCTCCTATTGTTAACACTCCTAAAGTTTCCCATCTTCTAGAGATAACATCATATAATTGTGGTGGTGGTATTCTAGAATGCCATAATGAAATATACTTATTATATTTAGGAATATTAAGGTGCCTCACAGTTTTTCTCCAAATTCCCCAGACGCTCGATATGGTTTTGATCTTCACTTTCTTAAAGTATGATGGTCCTAGCTGCTTTAATAGGAGGCCATTAGCCTTATCTCCAATAACCAATTCATATATTGAGGGTATATAGTTATTCCCTACCACTATTTCCAATGTTTTAATAAGAAATAATAACTTCATCTGCTGAAGCAGAGCGGCCCATAAATAAAATCCTAAATTAGGAATTGCCAAACCCCCTCTTATAACTGGTAAAGAGAGGAACCGGATGCATCTCCTTATCTTCCCATATCCCCTTACAAATGTACTCATCTGGGATTCCAGGGCCTTGATAGTTTTATCATCCACTAATAGCGGAATCGCATGGAACAAATATAGGACCCTAGGTAGAATATTCATTTTGAGGAAATTCCCTCTTCCAAGAATCGAGAGATGCAGGCCGTCTATCCTTTTTAAATCCTTCTTAACCTTTTGAATAAGAGGATCATAATTTATTTTAATGATCTCATCAATTTTGGGGGATATGCGGACTCCCAAATATACAGCACTTTCTACCTTTCCAGGGTCCTCAAATCGAGTATTCTGAGTGCAAATAACCATTGTTTTGTCCTTATTTAGGGAATACCCCGAGAACTGGCCAAAGACTTGAGTAATCTGTTCAATCTCAATTATTGCCTCCCTGGGGTTAGATGTTACTACCGCCACATCATCGGCATATGCTAATATTTTAGTGTCAAAGGGACCCACGATGATTGGTTTGATTGCCTCAGCGTCTAACAGTTTTAAAATAAGAGGATTTATATGTAGGGCGAAGAGCATGGGCACCCCTGCCTAGTCCCACGGGATATATCAAAAAGCATAGACTCCTGACCCATTACCAATACTCTAGCCTTAGGTGAATAATACATCGCCTTAATAGACTTCACAAAACAGGGTCCCATATTATTTTGATCTAAAACCGCCCACAAGAATGCCCACGAAACCCTGTCAAAAGCCTTCTCAGCGTCCAGGAGGACCATCGACATCCGGCCCCCCGCGACACTCATGGCATCAAACAGTGCAATAACCCGACGGGTATGATCCGTAGTGCCCTTGCCCGGAATGAAGCCATGTTGCCACGGTGATACCAGATGTTCGATGCTCCCCCTGAGCCGATTAGCTAAGATCTTAGAGTATAATTTCGAATCAGAGTTTATAAGAGAAATAGGGCGATAAGATGAGGGTATGTTAGGGGGCTTATCTTTTTTTGGAAAAATCACTATATTAGTTTCCATCCATGAGCTAGGAGGGGTGCCACTCATTCGAATCCCTATAAATAAATCAAGAAGTAAAGGTGTTATAATACTGCCGAGAATTTTATAGAGCTCAAGTGGTATTTTGTCTGGGCCTGCGGCTTTCCCCGAGGCTAGCTCTGCGAGGGCTATTTGCACCTCCCTCTGAGTTATGTCTCTTTCAAAATCTTGCCTAGTAGCCATATCCATTCCTAGACTACCTTCGAGCTCAGTTGCCCATCTAGCAAGTGCTTCTTTAATTACTATAGGGTCTAAAGTATCCTCGTTTTGGTACAGTTTTTCATAATATTTTTTAAAGACTTCTAAAATAGTCTCAGGTGTTGTATATTCTTGGCCATCTGACTCAATGCACGTAATTAAGTTAAGAGATTGTTTTTGGCGAGTACGTAGTGCCAGCTGATTGCCAACCCTCTCCCCCATTTCATAGATCTTATTACGATGAGCTTGATACGTCTCGGCCGCCCTTTGAGTAAGCTTACTATTTATCTCGGCTTTTAAGATCGCCATTTCTCTTAGAGTTGGACCACCATCCCCGCCCTGCATGATTGGAGTAGTATGCTTCGCCTCTATTCTAGCTAGTTCTTGAAGCTGTAATTCGTTTATCCTAGCAGCCTCTTTCCTCTGCCTGGCCACATAACTAATTGTCTCCACACGAATTGACGCCTTGAAGCAGTCCCAGACCATATTTCTAGACGCGCTATAGCGATTAAAGTCAATAAATCCTTGCGCCCATACCTTCATATACTCTATATATTCTATATTGACAAGCAATTTCCTATCAAAGGCCCAGCTTGAGTGAGGTCTAGTCATGTTATTAATACATACAGTGAGTAGTAGAGGGTTGTGGTCCGAGATAATCTTTGGCAGTTTATTAATTTGTGTCCGACTAGCACAGTTACTTGACATCCAAATATAGTCGATACGGACATATTTGTTGTGGGGGTGTGAGAAGCACGTATAACCGGGATCCTGATGCTGCTTCAGATCCCATATATCGGCCAGGCCTAGACTTTCTTTGAGTTGTGAAATAGCCAGTTTGAGTCAACGAGATATTAAAGTCTCCACAAAATATCAGTGCCTGAGGCCAGGATGCAAGTTCCATTTCAAGATCAGTAAAGATGGAAGGATCATCCTGGTTGGGAGCGTAAATAGAGCATATTGTAATTCCAATCTTAAGCTCTGCAATCACTCACCTACCCATAGGATCAGCAGCTTTACGTGTGGCCTACCCCAAAAAATATTTCGTTAGAATAGCAACACCTCTTGTCCTTATGGTATGACTTGTACATACCAATAAATTAAACCCCGGAACCCTCAATACTTCCCTTTCTGCCCATGGGATATGGGTCTCTTGGAGACATGTTATATCGAATGCATTTTGGCTAATTATCCCACACATTTGATCCCTTTTCCCCCTATCGTTAAGCCCTGCAACATTCCAGGAACAGAGTTTTAACCTAGCCATATTGTGCTGTATTTGTTTTCCCGTCCAATTCTGCTATGTAACCAAACTTAACATTAACATCACAATTTCTATTTCTGTTTCCATCTCTACAATTACGATTGCCATTTTTATGAACTTTTTCCCCCCCTTATCCTTCCCCATTCCCTTAACCCTTCAACCCCCAGCCCACCCCCCGCCCTCCCACAGTTGAGGCAAATAGACTCCATAAGAGTCTATAGTGATGAGCGTGCATTACCACTCCAGTGCTCCCAAATTACACCATGAAACGTGTACATGAATTCCTCTTATTTGTATTTTTCCCCCTCTTTTACTTTCACTTTTAACCCCCTAATTTTTTTTTTTTTTTTTAAGTACACCAGACACAAGAAAAAGTAAATCTCACTATAAAAAGAGATGAAAACCAAAAGGAAATTTTCAGGGGTTCACATATTCTCCTATATGGCATTCTATTCTATACCAAAAAATAATATATATATTTTTTTTATCTCGAAAGGCTATCCAAATATTCTTTTGCCTTAACTTCGGAGTTAAAGAACTTTATCTGTTCTCCATTGATAACTTTGAGCCGAGCTGGATTATTTAGAAATGCCTGAAGCTTCTTATCTTGAAATGGTTTGATGAGTTGACGCAAGCGCCACCTCCTCTCAACCGTTGCGTGGCAGAAGTCAGGGCGCACAAAGTACGTTATAAGCCCAATTGATTTTTTAGCCTCTGGTCTCACTTTCTCCCAGACTGCCTGCCTCAGTATGAAATTGCCAAAATACACTAATAGGGCCCTCGGATATGCTCCTGGTTTAGGTGTATTTCTCATAATGAAAGGTACTCGATGTGCACGCTGCACCTCTAGGTCCCAGTTCCAGGTTGACAGTTCAGGGAGGGAATCTTGAAATAACTTAACCACAAAGGAGCGAGCGTTCCCCCCTTCCGCTCCTTCAGGGACTCCCAGGACCCATAGATTACTTCGCCGTAAACGATTTTCCATGTCCTCGAGTTTCCACATCATATCCGAGAGCTCTAGCTCATGGGCATCTATCTGTTAACGATTTGAGGCAGTTTCTGACTCATTCACCAACACTCTCGACTCCATCTCAGTCATTCGGTCATTGAAGGAACTAATTTTCCTCGAGAGTTTGCGGACCACCCCCTGCACCTTACGTAGTTCTGCTTGGGCCTTACGGCCATCATGGGATGTCTCTTCTCTGTGTGCAGCAACACAGTTTCAATCGTTGGTGCTAACATGTCTTGGGAGGTTCCGGGCTCCGAATGCTGAGTTGGACCAGATGTTAGCCCATGTGAACGTGTTGGAGTGACTACTGGAAGAAGATTACTGGTAGGTGTGTAGTCCCAAGCCAGCTCAGCAGAATCTCGATGGCTCTTTCTGTGTCTCAGTGCCGTTTTCTGAGCAGTTCTAATCTCCTTGGTGCTGGTTTCATCATCACTAGAATCACTCAAGTGAGATCCTGATTCTGTATCTGTTGACCAACACAGCTCATCAGAAAAAGAATAAAAATCACTAGGATCCTTGTCCTTATCTTTGTCTTTGTCAGGATCATCCTCGCTAATAATTTCAGACCCCTGTTGCGGAGGCTGTGAGCCATCAAGAAGTGTTACCGCCTTTTGCCTTATCTGTGTAGCGAGTGTCCCCACCAGACTGTCTACTTAAGTTTCTGTGCTCCCAGACTCAGACGGGAGTGATTGCGGGTGGTTACCTATGGTGATAGCACTCCCGGGGATTAGAGCAGGTACAGCGGGTCCATTGGCATTTTCAACTATTTTATCCGTCTGATCCTGCATTTCCATAACTCATGCAACATCATTCCTTACATTTTTAGTAATGCCCCCGCTGACTTGGGGGGGCCCCCGCTCACCGTATTGTCCTGTCCCATATTGTCCTGTCCCCCTGCATCTTCAGCCAGTCCACCTCCGTCCACAACAGTTTTAGCAGTTTCGACAGCCGGCACAGTTTTTACCGCGGGCGTGTGCTGTGCTTCCGGCTGGCTCTTACCTCCCTGACCTGGAAGGAGCCTCACCGGTGTCTTGCGAAGGAGATCCTCTACAGAGGGAGCGCTCTGGCCGCCTTTCCGGGCAACACCGCACTGGTTAGGAGCCTTGCCAGGGGTCTTCTCCACGGGTCCCGCCGCTGTCGTTGGAGGCCCTGCACCTACGCCTGCACTTTTCCCGGATGCCTCTGCAGCCTCTCAGATGGCCAGCCTCGCCGCTCTTGTTTCCCTTGCTTTCGCGGCTGCCGCTGCTCCTGCTCCTGCTCTTCAAGGCCGCCCAGGAAGGTCTGGCAACAGTTCTTATGTTTCTTGACAATATAGCATAAGTACCGAATCAGGGAGAGGCCGATTACTGTGGCCAGCGCCGGTACTTGACTCTTTACCAGCGCTCCATGTCTCTCTATAATCTCGCCCTCCAGCATTATAATCCTCAATTGCTTGGCTCTTATCAGCCATCCAGACGTAGTTTCTTTCTTTCTTTCAAATCTTAATCTGTCTTGAGCTGCCTTTTTTTCCCACGTTACATGTTCAGTTTAATTCAAACTTTCTACCATGAGCACCGGACGGCCCACACTGCGGTCTCAAGCGGCCGCCATCTTGCCCCTTGACTCCATGCCGTCAAAAAAAGGGGACTTTGTGGAAATAATGTTTATAAAGTATATTACAAAAAAACTGATGTAATTCAATTTTAAGATTGAAATTATTAGGTAGTGTAGTAGGTACTAATAACAGACCTTTCTCCATGATATTTTGTTCACCTGGCTTCAAATTGTATGAGGATAAATTCACCAGCCCACCTTTTCCTGTACCGGTCTTCATCCTCCATCCAAATTTGTCCCACTGACTCATCTTCTGTCACCCAAGATCTTGGCATATGAACAGGTGGTAATGCTTGATATCACAAAAGCCCTTTTCCCATAGGCAGTGTGTCAAGTACAATGTCACACGTTCGGAACGTATGGCATTCACAGCTCTCAGCAATAATGCTGAAATAGTAATCAAGCCCGCCGACAAAGGGGGGGCTATTGTGATTCATTCATTCATTAATTCTTTATTTCGACACAAGTCATAAAAGACATTACAGTAAAACAGCAAATATTAAAAATAACATTACATACTTGAGTCATCCTAATGTCCTTGTGGTCAAGGGAAAATTCATGGATTAACTGTTCAGTAAAGGTTAGTACAGGATGTTCCAAAACACATCGTTTAAGAAAATAAATATACTGTTTCTTAAAAATTTTGTAAGACATTTAAAAGTTAATTACATGATTAAAAGTTAATAATTGTTAAAAGCCAGGTTAGGACACTGCAGTCTATATTAGCTTCATTTTGTCTCTACGTATAGTCCACATTCATTTTAGGAACTTTGCAAGTGCAATAACCATACTGTCGGAGCAGTCAGTTTTTAGAATCCTGAGCGCTACAGTACCATTGAGAATACCTTTTTGTAAACAGATAGGTTTGATCCATTTGTGACGTGGAGCTTTGTATACTGGACATATGAATAGGACATGGGCTAGAGTTTCAGATTGGCCTATGCAAAAAGGACATTGGTCATTCTTATTACTGGACCATTTGCTTGTGAATGTGTTGATAGGAAGGCTTCCTACCCTGTATTGATGAAAAAGTTTCCTGTCAATGGGGATGGTGATAAGGTCCCAATATCGCTCATATACTGGGATGTGTTTAAGTTCCAGGAAAGCCCTAGTTAGTGATGCGTCAGTGTGCTTTTGGAATTCCCTTTGGGTGATGTTAGCCCAATACATCTCTTTTAGGGCTTTCTGTGATGGGAAGATGCTTTTTGATGGGTTTTCCCAATGTTGCTCCATACCCAAGACTTTATATTGCAACTTAACCTGTTTAAACCATGATATTTTGCCCCCTATGTCCATATTCCTGGTTTCTAGGAGCGCTGCAGCATAATGGGTTAGTTCTGGCGTAACCCAGAGCCTTCTCCAATATGCAACTGGTCGAAAGCTAGCTATGTCCTGAAATTTCTGACATCCCAAGTCCATGTACAGCGGTGTCAGTGGTGTTGATTTGGGAAGTTTAGCTATGCAGCGCAAAAATTTATTTTGGGCATTTGCCAGGACAGAGACATCAGTGACCCCCCATAGTTCGGCCCCATATAACAACGAAGCCCTGACTTTCGTGTCATATATTTTTAGAGCTGGGGCTATTGGTTGAGTAGCTGATGATTTTATTTCTCTCAGGAGGACACCTGCAAGCTGTGCGTGTTTTGCAGTAAGGTAAGTCATGTGTGGCTTCCATTCCATCCTAGATCCCAGTGTAATGCCCAAATAGCTAAAGCAATCTGTCTGTTCTAAAAGCTCTCCGTTCATGAAAACTGTGCCCCTCACTTTCTTGTGTCTATGCATTACCATGAATTTTGTTTTAGACACATTTATATTTAAACCATGGTCTTGCAAAAATCCTCAAAACAGCCAATTGCTTTTTGAAGCCCTTCTTGCGTCTTGGAGATTAGCAGGGTGTCGTCTGCAAACATTAACAGGGGTATAGGGATGCCATTTTTGTGATTCAAAATACTGATGATTACAAATAAAGAGATCCTATCCCAAATAGGGGTTATTAAAGTCACCAATGCTTGATTGAAGAATACGTTTATTGAACATAAACAACCCCTGGACACTCAGAGTCCTTATCTCTTCAATAACTGTCTCTCTCTCTGATCATGTTCCCTGGATTCTACAATCCAGAATCCAGTGAGCATGTCACATAACAACCATGTTACCAAGGACTGTTGCTAAGATACAACATATCCCCCTTTCTAAAATAATTGAAATTAATACATAAAATGAAAAATAAATATTTCCTAAAAAAAATGAAACAAATGTATACATTAAAACTAACCATTCTTTTTCAAAAAAATGTTTAAGTTAATATCTAGCTAAGAACAAACATAATCCTTCATCCAACTTGGTTTTGTCATGTTATGTTTGCATTCCAACCCAACATTTACATTTGATGATTTGATCTTTGTGTTTACCAACTCTTGGTTTGTTAGATTTCTACATTCCACGTCATTGCACTTAGGTACGCTCCTAACATTCCACCGTTTGCCATCATCTAACTTTACACTGTTGCCCTCTACACTAATGATTTGTTTTGGTTTAGACCATTTTAGACCATTTTGAACAACTTATCCTTTGATTTCCATATTGGTGTGTTCGTACCCATTCTCCTATCATAAATTTTCTAGGGTGTCTTTTGATTTTATAATTATGTTTGTGAACATATTTACCTTGATAATCATGAACCTTACCCAACATTTTCTTTATATCGGTTTCTTTTACAATATTCTGGAACATACATGCAGGTTTCACCTTGGATCCTGCTATACAACCTTTCAAGAGTGAAAAAGGAGATTCTCCCAAAGTTGTGTGAGGATTATTGCGATAACACCATAACATTTCTTTGACAGCATTTTTACAATTGTCACCATTGTTGTTAGCCAATTGTATACATTCCTTTAGAACTCGGTTAAACCTTTCCAATAAACCGTTTTCTCTTGGGTTATAAACAGCTGTGGTGTTGTGTTTAACACACACATCCCTTAAATATTTAGAAAATTCATCAGCAATAAATTGTGGTCCATTATCCGTTAAAATTGAGCGAGGGTACCCTTCCCTGTGAAATATTTCCTCACAAAACTCAATTATGTTGGAAGCTTTGATATCCTTCACAAATGCAACCTCTGGCCATTTGGTATAAAAATCCATCAAGACAATAGCATATTTATTTTCAATTCCCCTTACGCCAAACGGACCACAAATGTCGATAGCGACTCTTTCCCATGGTCTAGAAGGAAAAGTAGTTGCAGAAATGGTAGATTCCTGAGACTTGTGTGACTTATCACTACACATGCATGCTATACAATTGCGTACACATCTATCAATATCTTTGTCCATTGCAGGCCACTAAAAATCATACCTAGCACATCTTTTCACGCTTGTCATTCCACTGGGATCTTCAAGTAATAATGACAATAATCTGTTACGTTCTGCTGAAGGTACCACTAGTCTGTCACCTCTTCTAAGGACACCACCTGTAAAAGATAATTCAGGCCATATTATTTTGTAATCACCCTTTTCAAAGAATATCACATTTGAATTGGTAGATAAGTTGTTCACCATTTGTTGTAATTTGTCATCATCAAGCACAGCCTGTTTCCATTCCTGTTCACTTATTGCATTGTTACAAGATTCTTCCACACTAACCATTCTTCCTTGTCATCCTGAACATCATTATCATCATGAGGTAAAGGAAGACGAGACAGACAGTCAGCATTGATATTCTTGTGGCCAGGAACATATTTTACTTGAAAATTATACTCTTGTAACCTATATAACCATTTCACAATCCTCAAAGTGGCTCTAGATGCACCTTTTGTGGTAAAAATGTCAATGAAAGGCCTGTGGTCAGTTCTCAACTCAAATGCTGTTCCCCAAATAAATGTTTTAAAGTGATCCACACCCCACCAGCACGCTAATGCCTCCTTTTCGATTACTGAATATGTAGGTTCAGCCCCTTTGCTTTGAGGGTGTGTGAGGCAAAAGCTATTATTCGTTCTGCTCCATCTTTTTTTTGCCTCAAAACGGCACCCAAACCATATGCACAAGCACCTACAACTACTATGGAAGTATCACATGGATCATATGATTTTAGAGCAACAGATTTTACAATGTCCAATTTTATATTTTCAAATGCTTGCTGACAAGAATTTGACCATACAAAATATGTTCCTTTTTTCATCAACACTCTTAAATCATATACTTTTTCAGCAAAATGTTGTCCAAATTTTGAGTAGTACTCAGTGAGCCCTAAAAAGGATCGTTATTGTTCCTTATTAGATGGGGGTGGTGATTTTTCAATAGCTTCGAATAGTTTCATTTTTTGGTTTTACACCTTCATTAGAGATTGTGTGTCCAAGATAATCTATTTGTTTTACTCCAAATTTACACTTGTCTGCACATACAGTCAACCCAGCTTCTTGTAATTTGTTTAAAACTTGGTTCAAAACTTCATCATGGTTGTCCAAATTTTTGCCCCATATTAAGACATCGTCGTGAAATACTCTCATATGAACTGTACCTCAAGGATTGAAGAAGAGAGGTAGTAGCGACCGCCTCAGGTGTTGTTAAATACAAATTTTAGGTACATTTTTAGGTAGATCAGTCTTCTCCTGTCTTTAATCTTCTGTCTTCAATACTCGGATCCCATCCTCATCGCCACTATTAAAGTCACCAATGCTTGATTGAAGAATACGTTTATTGAACATAAACAACCACTGGGCACTCAGGGTCCTTATCTCTTCAATAACTGTCTCTCTCTCTGATCATGTTCCCTGGCTTCTAAAATCCAGAATCCAGTGAACATGTCACATAACAACCATGTTACCAAGGACTGTTGCTAAGATACAACATACAACAGGGGTAGAGGGTAATTATGAAAAACTTAGATCAAATCCCACCAAGGAGATTATGGAGGCCATCAAACATATCACACTTGAGAGTCTTAAGTCTGTTTTTTTAAGTGCACATGAGTTTGACTACCTGAATAACAAGTATCCAAGGATCCCGACCATATATACCCACCCCAAGATACATAAAAGGATGCACGATCCACCGGTGGGGCCCATAATCTCGGGTTGCGACTCCATTTTAGAGCCTCTATGCAAGTATATAGATGTGTTCCTTAAACCTATCTTTGAGAATATCGTTACATACCTAAGGGATACCATGTAAACAATTCAACTTGTGGACGATTGCCCATTTGATATGAATTGCAACCTCCTAGTCACCATGGATATTACATCCCAATATACGAATGTTCCCCAGGGTGAGGCATTGAGAGTGATGAGAGAAGTTCTGAACAAAGATCCCAGGCCACACAGAGTCCCATTGAAGTTATCATCAAACTCCTTGATGTAGCCATGACTAAAAACCTTTTTAGCTTTCAGGGTGACTTCGACGTACAAACGAAGGGAGTTGCTATGGGGGTAAACTTCGCTCCCAACCTAGCGATGATCTTCATGGATGTATACAAACACAACTACATCCTGAGCTAACACAACCCCTGCAGTCAGTGTATAGAGCTATGGCGTCGGTACATTGACAACATACTACTGATCTGGCAAGGGAGTGAAAACCTACTTAAAGAATTTCACTCTTGGTTGAACAACTGCTCCAAGGATATACAATTTTCTTTAGACTATAGCAGTTCCACAGTCAATTTTTTTGATCTATCTATAAAAGCAGAAGAAGGCAAACTTTACACCAACCCTTATAGAAAGGTGAGTGAACGCAACACTCTCCTGCGTTAGGGACAATTTGCCCTTTGGGAAATTCCTACGGTTGCGGAGGAACTGCTCCAGAAAGGATGACTATTTCCTAGAGTCAGCTGAACTCATGTCACGTCTGACTTACAGGGGCTACCCGCTCAGACTATTAAAAAGCGCGTACACGTGCATGGTTCAACAATAGAGATTCCCTTTCAGAACCCAAGAGAGAGGGCCTAATGATCATGACAGGTTAGATTGTGTGACTGCATTCTGCACAAAGAGCAATACCATCAAGAAAATTATAAACAACCACTGGCACCTGGTGACAGATGAACTTGGTGGACTACCACCACCCATGCATGCGTTCCGCAAAGTCATGAATGTAAGGGAAAATGTTGTCAAATACCTATTACCCAAAGAATCGAGAACTTCACAGATGACACTATGAAACATACCGCCCATGAAGGGACATTTGAAATGTGGGCAATGTAGGGAGTGTCCCATGGCCAATGAATTGAAAACTTTCACACACAACAACTACAAACACACTCTTCAAATTTACACAAACTGTAACTCCAGTGGGGTAATCCACCCCATTTCCTGTCCATGTGCTTTTGTACATATAGGATAAACTATACAAAAAGTAAAGTCCTGTATCCTGCAACACTGCAGTCGTTTACAGTGCCAGGTACAGGGAGCACCCCTCGTGGAACATTTTACATCATTTGAACACACCCTGGAGAGCCTACGTTGGTGTGTAAAAGAGAAGGTACACCAAAACCCCCAGGGAGGGGATTTTGGTAGAGTTCTGAGCCTACACGAGTGTAGATGGATACATCGCTTTGATACTGTAGCGAGAGGATTAAATGAATACGAGGAGTTCACCAGACAGTGTCCACACTCAGCAATGTTTGTTGACAATAGGTCCTGAATGCATAATTTAATTGCAATATCCTGTATAACACATATATAATTGTTGTGTTTTACCCCAAATTAGTTTGCTCCTACTGAAAATTGGCATTCTATGCCTGTAGATGTGATACATTACAGTTTCTTTTCTTTTTTAAATGTCTGTATTTATGTTTAATGTGAAGTGCAATTGTGATGTCATATGTGAATATTTGCGTACCACTAGGTTGGTACTTAATCTGTGAATATATTCAAGCTTCAGCACTGGTCGCTTATTGTTTATACACACTGATTCCTAAATCTGAATTGTGAGACGGCACCTTTTGTTTAATTGTACACCGTCAGTTTTAAATATTCATTGAACGATTGAGTCTATCTTAAATATTAGAATGGTGACATCGCACCTTGAGGCATTTTGTAATTACATTGAAGATGCTACAGAAAAAGGAGAGGCTTTTTGTTTAATTGTACATTGGCGGTTTTAATGTACATTGAACAATTGTATATTAGAACTGTGACATAGCACTTTGAGGCCTTCTGTAATGCTGTAGAAACTGTGAGCTTATTGAGTCTTTCAACCCTTATACTCGCATGTGGTTGACACCGCCCCTTTTCAAGGCCACCGCCCTTATTTCTTAGTATAAATGCTCCAGCGGATTGCTGCTCAGTTGGCTGCTACCATGATGGAGTAAGGACGTAAATCAGATCGTCTCCAGGTAATTCTCTTTGACAACCGACCATCACCTAGAAACACCTTGCTCTCCTTAGATAGTATTTTAATTAGAATTCCCTTCCTCCTTTTTTCTATTCGTATAAGTTACGCTGTGCCCCGGTTTGCCTGATTCATTCAGCCATCTCTTGCCACACATATGGGCCTGAATATTATGTTCCATGGATGGTCTGGGCACCACCATGGTTTATATCTACTGAATAACGGGAATTGTCCTTCGTTGGCGCTTGCCACTTTACGGGTAAGTTGCTACAGCCAGTCCTTGTGTACTTTTAGTGTATAATCCTTATGGACTCTTTATAACAACTGTTGTTATTATTATTGAATTGCAGGCATTGGTGTAACCAGGTTTTGGACTCCAATAGAGCATTGCAAGATCGTCGAGGTGGGTTTAATACATTACTCCCGCCATTTGATGTGCAGACACCACGCCTGGGTAACCTATTAGGTCCCGGTTCTAAGTTCCTCGTTTTTATTCTGTAGGGTCACTTCACCTGTCCCCTTGTCCTGGGGAAGATCCACATGGCTGAGGTATTAAAGTCCCTAGGTTGCCGATAAGCCGGATCAAAATGTCGACACTACCCCCTACCGCACGTGGCCTAATTTCCCCTTCCCCATTAACCCCAGTTTACAGCCTTAAGGAAACTCCCCTTACAACTTTAGAAAATATAATTCAAATGAATAATTTGCATGTGGCCAGGTTGCATCTAACTGTTTATTGGATATCAGTTCTGTACAGTCTTGTAAATATATGCCCTTTAGTTTTCTACACACTTTGAGCTCTCTTAACTTCTATATATACACTTGAGCACTTTTTCTTACACGTTCCCTAGAACATTCTCCTACCTTCTTGACCCTCTAATGATTGCTCCTATAAAATGGCTAAATAAATATATTGTAATAATACTTAATGATTTTTCTGCACATCTGTCTCTTTTCATTTAGTCACCCACCAATCTCTCTCACAGTTTAAAAGGGGAGTTTATTGTTTTTCAAAGAAAAAACCCTTTTTGACGTGGGACAAACCTGAAATGCAAAAATGATATCCAACGACATGGAACTGTTGGTTGGATACTTTTTAATCGATCAATCAATCAATCAGTGATTTATAAAGCGCACTACTCAACCGGACAGCTCTGGTCACCTGAAAAGTCAGGTCTTGATGCTCTTCCTGAATGCTTGTTGAGTGCTGCTTCATCTAAGGCTGAGGGGGAGTTTGTTCCAGGTCTTGGCTGTGATTTAGGGTAAGGATCTGCCTCCCGTTCTGACTCTGTTCAAAGCTGGTCCTTTTGTAGCTCTGGAGCAAAAGTTTTGAAAAAGTCCCCAAGCTTCTTTTAGTACCCAAAACAAACATAGGGGTGAGCTTCCAAGTCTCCCAGGTCCTCATGGGGAACACTTACTATACTATACTATACAATACTGTACTATACTATACTATACCATACTATATTCTGCTATACTATACTACAGTACACTGTACTGTACTATACTATACTATACTATACAATACTATACTATACTATACTATACTATACTATACTATACTATACTATACTATACTATACTAGGGGATTTAAAAACTACATGGTGATCTGTAGGCGTCCCAGCGCTAACAGAGAAAAACTTAGAGACTCAGGACGCAGAGGGAGATGGTTACAGCAAAGTCCAATTCATGTGCAGTAGCCACTGGTCAGATGTGATTCTACACATAAATGTCCTCTTCAGGTTATGAATGTTTCTGCAGCCACCCAGGTGATCAGCCTAATTATCCTTCTAGATCTCTCTGTCCTTGGATTTCAAGTGGAAGACTGTCAGACCCCCCTTGGGTCCTTCTCACAGGTCCCAGAGGGCAAGGGAAGCAGGCTGT